>NC_090438.1:478747667-483747667 GCF_031143425.1 Pleurodeles waltl | reverse complement strand
TAGGAATGGTGCTTACACTCATTAAAATCAGGCTGGACTGGAATATACTTTCCTTTAGAATGGGACACAGAATATCAAGCAAAACGTTTTCCCAAAGAGCGAATAATGGACTTCTGCACAACATGAGAGGAGTCCTCAGGTTCCTCACTTTGCCACCAGGAGCACAATCTAAGCACCCACTTGTAGCTCACTCCACTGTAAATTTTTCCATAGTATTGCAAACTTTTAACTGACCAGTGTGTGCCAGATCACATAGGTGTTTTCCGACTCCGTACGACAGAACTAACCTTACCCCCTAAAAACCAATCATGTTGCAAAAATGACTCTTTACAGTCACAAATACTTTCCATTTCCCTTTTAGGGTCTTCCTAATATACGCTCACAGACCTTAAGCAATTCCAAAACCTTGCTCATCTCTCTAAAGCATTTTTTCTCACAGTGCACTCTGAGACAACTGGA
Source organism: Pleurodeles waltl (assembly GCF_031143425.1). NCBI lineage: Eukaryota > Metazoa > Chordata > Amphibia > Caudata > Salamandridae > Pleurodeles > Pleurodeles waltl. The sequence continues at coordinate 483,747,208 of NC_090438.1, read as the reverse complement.
ACTTGATTATATGACAGAAAATCTACATACTGCTTTCTCATACTATCATCCATCTTTCTTAAATAACAAATGGCAGTCTTATTTGTCAACCTTTGGTATGCAGTTGACACCAAGTGCCAGATTTATTAAGGGATTTTGTTGCCCTTGCAACATGCAAGGTGTCGCAAAGGCCATAGAATCCCTAAGTCAGATTTACCAAGCAATGCAAGGTCACCTTGCATGTTCCTGCATTGCGTAGTGAACCTTGAGTAAAGCAAGGCTGCACAAGTTGGTTCCTTGCGTTACTTTGCCCCATGGAGGCATTACATGGATGGAGCTTTGTTGTTCCCCTACATCCACCCATGGATTTTGGTGCATTCCCAAATTTACAATTAGTGATAGACCTTAGAATGCATCAAAATGCTAGACGTAAGGAGGAGAAAAATGTTTATTTGTTCTTGTTTTGTCTTTTTTCGACATGTGCTTCATTCTGCAGCACACATAGAAAGAGAAAAAAGCCTCAGAAGATTGTTTTTGTGCAGGAAGGTATCACTTGCTGAACAAAAACAATCTTGCCTACAACACAGGCACCCTGGTACCATAATGAAAGGGCACCTAGTTGGTGATAGGCAGCAGTGTGCGCCAGCACAGGCAGAGAGAAGGAATGCACCAGACAATGGTAAATACTTTGCATTCTTGTACTCTCCCTTTCATGCAGCACACCACAGCAACATGTCTTGCCGCATGTTATTGCTGTGCATGAATATTTGATAAATCTGACCCCGTATAAGCATTCTTGCAGGGCAACAACCTGCCTGCAAATCCGTGATGACACTGCATTAAAAAATTTCTTAGTAAAGATCTTCACCGTTTTGCTATCTGTGGCTTTGTCAAAACTACAGCCCCACTAGAAATTCTTCGATTTTTGTACTGTTGAGTACACAGCAAACATCTTCTTCTCTGTTGTTGAATATTTAGTTTGCATCTTTGATCAAACAAAGAGGAAAGGCAATGACATCTTCCTCAAAGCTGTTCCCATACTCTCTTTTCTGGCATCAGTTGTAATATTGCTTTCTCACACCTGAGATAAAACTTTGCAAATTTGCAATATTGTGAAAGCATTCCTTGAATTCTTCAAACTCAGTTTCACAGAAATGAGACAATACAAAGTATAATCCTTTTTGAGAAGACTCTGTTTGCCCACTGTTTTCCCAGCAAAAACGTTTATGAGTCTGGCATAGAACTAGACCATACCTAAAATATCAAAACCTCTTTTTTTTCCTACGGTATTGGCCAGGGCCGGCTTTAGGGCGATGCGAGCGGTGCGGCCGCTGGTTTGGATTGGAGGGCGCTGACCTCAGAGGGGGCTCTGTGTTTAGCAGTAAATTACGAAACTTGCGATTTAAAAGCACCTGCTGAAAAGTTCCTTGTGCGTCCAGTCTTCATGAAGCAATTACAATGTCAAGATAACTCAGGTGATTAATGTTCTTGCTAGAGAGAGAGATCAGAGTTTTGTCCAGTGGCAGCTTTAAAGTAGTGCAGAGGGTTGATATGCCTGCTACAAAGAACAGAGCTATATTTTATGTGGATGGCTGAGTGGATTAGCAAAGCCACCCTTTACAAGCACTTTTAAGCAAATGAAATGTATGTGCAAGGGGCTATGGAGAGACGAGGAGCACATTTGCCAGGTGGTAGTGAGGAAATCCGAGGAACTGGTAATGGGGTGGAGGGCGCCCAAAAAAGACTGGCACACAGGGTGCCACCAGCACTAAAGCCGGCCCTGGTATTGGCAATTTATTTATGATCTGCATTAAGTCTTCCTTACAGTTACCTCTTCTGCATAATCACATTTCCAAGGTAGATCATCTTAAATCCTACCAAACTTGTCCCTTTGAATGTCACACTCTTCTCTCATATAATTGAAAGTACCTTTCTAAGCCATAACATTATGCTCAGTTTCTGAAAATGTTCTCCTTTCTTCTCACTACTTCATCCAACCAATGTTCTAAATGGCAATGGCCAGTTCTGCTTAATGTTTTAATTTTCTCAATGTAGGTCTTGTTTATGGTTTTTTTCTCAGCGTATAGTAAGGCCCCATTAGATGGCTTTGAGTGGAAGAACAAATTATCGTGATAAGGTGGGTGTATTACACAGATCACTGACACAATATCTAAGTAAACAGTATCTATTGACACAAATATCGTGCCAAAAACATTGTTTACCAAAATATCGTGTCCTCATACCTATAATGGTAAGTGGTAAGTACCAGAAATATGGGAAAAAATATTGTTGACGCTAATATCGTCAATAAAATGGACAAATATATAGATTTTTCCATATAAATAGTTTAAAGGTTTAAATGTTAAATTTTTAAATATATAAATGTAATATACTGTAAAATAAATATATTCCACTAATATTAAATTCTGCATATCAAGATGTACGTATATAAACACACAAACACAGCAAGAACATTAATCACCTGAGTTATCTTGTATTTATATAAATATCTATATTTATATCTTGTGTAACATACTTAATATACATATTTTATGTTATCATTTTTTTAATATTTTAAATGTACTAACATGAATATGTATAACATAATTATATATCCCATATGCTGTAGCTCATAAAAGGCAGTCAGAAAATCTACATCTCCCACTAATAGGTCACCGTTACCGCAGCAGATGTTCTGTGCCCCTACTTTGGTGGCTCTAGGTTTCATTCTAAGTTTGAATGCTTTTTTGATCTTGAGACGCCTGACAAGTTTGAATACGTCAACCCTAGTTTTTACAAAATCAAATCTTTCAGTGGGGCAGAATGAAAGATCATAACATAATACACTGAACTCTATTTATCTATCAGATAAGTTAATACTGGTATTCTTTACCATATTAATTGTACTATTGATTGACCTCTCTTGAAGATTCCAACGGGATTGTTTTTTTGCGTTGTCTTCTTTTCCTTTTATAACTCTTTTTCTTCTTCTTGTGCCTCCACCTGGATCTCTTGTTCCTCTTCCCCTGCTGCTCAAGGATTGCTGATTTATTACTCTCACCCGCCTCAGGAGGCGAAATTGCTGTAAAAAATATTGGTATTGGTACTTTCTCCTTCAGATGTACTGACTCCCCCTGTTTCAAATGTGTCTTTTTCTTCAAGCATCTCCCTTCTAGAATCAATTGCAGATGTTTGGTCGGCTTGGATGTGTTACTAGTCTGTTTGCCATATGTGTTGTCATATTTACATCATATATATTGTAATATGGCAGACGCAGTTATGTTGTTTTGACCTTTGCATTTCCGATGTCCTTTTTCTATGTCCATTGATGTATGTACATATATTGTGGTGTTTGGCACAAACTTTATGCATGATCAAGGCAAGGAGGGATGAAACACGTTGCATTTGCTGGTGTGCGTTCTTCAATAAATAACTTCTGAATCCAGTTCTGAGTGTGTGTTTCTATGAAATGTCTGTACTATATGTATAATTGGGCCCGCTCCTGATAGCATGTTGGGCAGGGAACAGCAGCCTTTTAGCATTGAGAAGCGTTTTGTGTGCATATATATATATATATATATATATATATATATATATATATATATATATATATATATAATAATATATATATATATATGACATACAGAATGAGAAGCAATTTTACAAAAACAATTATTAACATTAAAAAACATTTTTAAAAAGCAAATAACATAAATTAAAACAATTAAACAATTAATGCTATAAAATCTATTCAGTCAATATTATAAACAATATTAGAGTCTTAGAATATTAAATATACTTTTTCAGCTCCAGGCTACACAATAGTAGGGGAAGTGTTGGGCTTTGAAAGGATTACATTTACTATTCCCACTTCAAACAATGCAACAATAGGGAAAGTGTTGGATTTCAGGTAGGTGAAATTTACGATTCACACTACATACTGCTCAATAGGAGGAAATGTGTTGGACTTTGGAGGGGTAACATTTAATATTTCCATTCCAGTGTAAAGAAGAGTTGAGAAAGCATTGCATTTCAGAGGGGGAAATGCACTAATTCCACTCCAGTCCACACAACAGTAGGGAAAGTGTTGGACTTTGGAGGGATTAAATTGACAATGCCCAGTCCAAACACCACAACAGTAGGGAAAGCATTAGATTTCGGATAGGTGAAATGTAGTATTCCCACCCTAAACTACATAATAGCAGGGAAAGTGTTGGACTTTGGAAGGGTAACATTTGCTGTTTCCACTCAGTCAGGGCAACAATAAGGAAAGTGTTGGACTTTGGAGTGGTAAAATTTACTCCAGTCTCTGCAAAAGTAGGGAAAGCATTGGATTTCGGAAGGGCTGACATTTAATATTCCCACAACACTAGAGAAGGTGTTGAATTGAAAAGATTTACATTTTACTATTCCTACTGCAATCTAAGCAAGAGTAGGGAAAACACTTCACTTCAAACAAAGTACATATGAGTAACCCCATGATTGTGGCAAAAAAATAAACTTTTAATAACAAAAAAAATATATAGATGCATTCAAAAAAATAAAAACAATTAATTAATTGACATAGGGCTTCATTACGAGTAGGGTGGGTTGACTGTCTGTCCGCCAGACCCATGGGCAGCAGAATGCTGCAGAGCTGGAGGTCTCTCCCATGGCCCTATTACAAAGCTTCCACCGGGCTGACCGGCAGAAACCTCAGTATCAGTAGCCGATACCAATGCCATCGCACAAAGGGTGCCCCTAGAACCCCGTGAATGCTCGCTGTCTACCGTAACCAACAGTGCGTATTTTGAGGGTTCTGGGCAAGAGGGCCCCAGCACTGCCTTTTCACCAGCCTTTTCATGGCGGATGCCCTGTGATCAGCAGGTGGTGCTGAACTCAGCGCCGCCGTGGCTGACCATGACTTTGACCACCGCCAACCCATCAGGATCCGTGATCCTGGCGGTGGCGGCAGTCCCCTGGCGGTCCAACCGCCAGGGTGATAATCTGTCAGTCAGACCACCAGGAGTGTGGCGGTCCGACCACCATCGCAAGTTTGGCGATCTTCAGACCGCCAAACTCATAACGAGCCCCATAATTACTATTCAAAAGCAAAAATTATCAATTAATAAATAATTGCTATTCAATTATTAATTAATTAACTCCCCAACCCGAACTTCCATAAACCTAGCACTACCTACATAAACTATAACTAACAAATAACTTACATATTTAAAATAAAGACATTATTAATTAAAAAATTATAATTAATTGTTCATTAATTATTACTTGATTAATGCCCTACCCAAGACCCCTAGAAACACAGCATCCTGCAAATAAAATCTAACTCAAATGAGTGTAGCACAATTTACATGACTGACAATGAATTTAATAAATGCCAATTAATAATGAACTGTTAATTAATTATAACTTGATTAACTTCCCATTGGATACCACTACAAATCGAGCATCCCACAACTAAAATGTTACTCAAATAAATAAGTATAGCACAATTTACATAATTACTAATCAATTAAATAATTAATGAACAGTTAATAATGAATTGTTATTAATAATGAATTAACTTTCCACTCTACACCTGTACAAACCCATCATACCGCAGCTGAAATGTAACTCAAATAAATTAGGTATAGCACAATTTACATGATTATCAAATAATTAATCAATTTTAATTGATAATTGATTGTTAACTATTACCTAATTACCTTCCCAACTTATGCCCCTACAAACCTAGCAGCCCATGCCTAAAGCATAACAAAAATGTATAATTAATACATAATTTTCATAATTAATAATCAAATAATTATTAATAAATTAATAATTAAATAATAATGTATTATTTCTTAATTCCTTCCCACCCTGTACCCCTACAAGCCAAGCAACCTGCACCTAAAATATAACAAAAATAAATCAGTACTAGGTAAATTCCATAATTAATACCAATCACAAAATAAATTCAAAATCATAAACTAAGAATTTGTTTTTACTTGATTAACTTCCCACCCAATCCCCCTACGAACCCCAAAATCTCTACGAAACTATAGATTTCTATTAAAAATAAAAATTAAAAATTCTAAATCACTTAAAATTCAACACTATATTAAAAAAATGTATAACAATCACAAAAACAATAGTAGCACATACAGTTAACATATGAACTAAAACACATTGGGCCTCATTAGAGTGTGGCGGTCTTCAGTCTGCCACATTCGCGGTGGCGGTCAGGACCGCTGTTGTTGCAGTGGTCCGACCGCCACATTAACACGATGGCAGTCAGAACACCAGGGTTCCGCCAGCACTGCCAGGATCCATGGTGCTGGAGGCCTGGCGGTGGAAGAGATCGTAATCCGCCAGGGCAGCCCTACATGCAGCGCTGTCCTGCGAATTATGACCTTGTTCTCTGCCAGCCTTTTCATGGTGAAAAGGCTGGTGGAGAACAGGTGCAGGAAGCCACAGAGAGGCCACTGCACTGCCCATGCACTTGGCATGGGCAGTGTAGGGCACTCCCCCCTGCACTGTTGCAATGTTCACTGTTTTCTTTGCGTGGTAATCTCCATGAAGGCGACGGCCACCCTCTTGGGAGTTTGGCAGATGGGCTTTCCATCTGGCAAACTCTTAAACAGGCCCTATATTTTGTGAAAGTATCTTATTGAAAAAGATATTAAAAACAACTATCTTTTTAAAAGGGGCATTGCTTACCTAAAAAAGATATTCTTGATATTGATATTTTTGCATCACAATACTTTTTGCCACAATATTGTTTTCCGATATTTGTCTCCCGATATTTACTACTTGATATTGTGCCCAAACACCATATTACATAACTCCCCTTTTGCTCAAATGTTTAGTCAAAATAGATCATGTTGGAATATATGTTTGTCATAATAAAATGCATTTTTGTCAATTGAGTACATTTATCTGTGCGACTCAAGTTGGATCCAATTATACAATGTAATTTGGCTTGATACATTTTGTCTATGATCATATGGGTGTCGTCCCAGACAGATTCCACAATCTAGTGATGTTATTTGGTCATTAATATTGGCACGCAGAGACAATTTTGTATGTGTTCTCATAAATAAAACAAAATAAATAAATGACACTCTCTGGCATGTTCCCAAGATGAGTAAGCTTCAGCAAATTGCAGAAACCTAGAGAAACTTAGGGGCATATTTGCATGCCCCTTGCACCACCTTTTGCTGCCATAGCATAATTTTTTTAATCCTAAGGTTGCACTAAGGTGGCCTTTCCCCCGCATCAGATTTGCAGAGTGGCACAATGCATGCAATGTACCACTTTGTAACCCCTTGCACCACATTATGCTTGAGCCAGGCATAATGTATGCAACGGGGGTGTTTTCCATCACAGGGAGGCCTAAAAAAATGTCCTAGTGAAATTTACTAGATTTCACTGCTCCATTTTTACATCATTTTGTAACGCCTGCTCAAGACAGGTGTTAAAATGATGCACCCATTAAAATCAATGGGCCTTCCTGTGCTTTGCTGCACTAGCCTAAAAGTTTTTGATGCTAGTGCAGCGAAGCGCCACAACAGCGTAAAAAATATGTCCTATACTTTCTTGTGTAAGAACATCCCGCAATGGGAGGCAGCTATAACTTCTCACTGGTAGGCCACAGTGAAAACGTCTGATAATTATGTTATCTATCCTATGTGTCACTATGGAGCCTTACAAACATTTAAAAAGTAAACAGGGATATGTGATGGCAAAGCTGTGCACCATCTGCTGATTACTTCTGGCAGACATTTGCAGTCGGGGAGGTATGCTGAAATGACCATTATAATCAATATTTCTGTCTATTATTCCTCCATTTTCTGATGCATCATATACATGTAGCTAAAATGGTTAATGATAATTTTCATAACCAATTAGCCATCGCTGCCATGTTGACCTCAGTGGGCCACACCAGCCCCTCTTGAGCCTGTTTGCTCATAATGCAACATCACAGATAAATCTTTTTTCAAACAGATGTACATAACTATGCATTATTCCTTTTAGGGATGCTGCTGGATGAGCTGGTATCTTTCTCAACAGATAATTTAAAGGGATTTACATGGGGAGCCTGTCCTTGTGGACTTGAGAAGGACAAGTACTTTTGATTATTAGCAACTGGGGGTGGAAGGAGCATTCCTTAGGACACAGAAAAGGTGGATGAAGATCTTTACAGTAGTACGTTGTAAAGATTGGTTATTCTAGGTACCTTGAGCAATCCTCATTGAAGCTATTCTGATTAGAAGATGGCTCCCCAGAAGGTCGGGAACACACTGCTATTGACTGGAACAAGGAACATGAATTTGTGAGCATCCCATTTTGAAAGCAGTGTGTGAAACAGGGACTGACATGAACATTTGCATCAACAGCTCCAATTTTAAAAAGGGTACATTGATGTCCCATCCTTTGTAAGTCTGTGAACATTATTGCTGAATATGTGTGTTCGCCTCTGTTTTGGACATATTCAAATCTTTGTGCTCATATTATATCAGGTAACCTCATAGAGCCCTTGGCTGCTACAAGGACTTCAATCCTACACTAACTTGGTTAACCTGTATTTGAACGGACCGGGAAAGTACTGCACAATGGGGTGATAAAACACTGCAAAATGAACTGTGGATGTCCTAAGGATTGCAGGACAGGCAGACATCCTATTTTTGCAGCGGTGGTGATGGTTCTAGCCCCATAGAGAAAAGTCTACAATGTCCATTGTATGCCTTTATCCGTTTCTGTGCAGTCAGACGTTGGACAAAACCAATGAAAGTCAAAGATTACAGCTATGGGTCATCCTAATTAGGTAGACTCCAAATGGTTGGAAACCATGAAAGTTAAATGAGTAACTCAGTTTAATGTCTTCATGGTTCTTTTGTGAAAAGTCTCAAGCAGGCATGGTAGACACTCGCATCTCACTCTCATTCTCGTGGGCAGGTTAAGGCCTGCAGTGTACTTGCTGTTTGGCTTTGGCAGCCCAGGCTGTGCAGCAGCCACGAGTTGCATACCCACCCTCACATTGTTTATTCTTTCACAGGATACCACTACAGTTGGACAGCCACTGGGAGGGAGGATTGCTTGGCTGCACCAGTCTTTAGCAGCAGTGGCCCTCCCGGTCAGTACATACTGGCACTCAGCTGTGGTAGTTGTGGCTTCCAGGATAAGTCTCTTGAGGTGATGTGTTTGGACTGTTGCAGACTCTGGATCGACCAGGGCTTTCAGCCTTGGTGGTGACTCAATCTCCTCTTCATCAGCAGCACCAGCCTTTTGAGCCAATATCAAGGTGCTGGAGGTCACAAGATTTCTGGCTCTGGGAAAGTCTTCTTAGAGCTTACTCAGGAGCTGCACAGACTGGGGGTCACTTCTGGATCACTATCTTTGGGTCATCATCTTCCTCTGCATGATCCTCATGCTGCGAATAAGCTGGGCCTGTCCACGTGGACACTCTCTTCTCTCCTATGGCCAATTACACCCCTTCATACTCTTAACAGAGAGAGAGGCTTCCTGGCTCTTTAGGCTGATTCTCAGCTCCTTCAGCGGAAAGTAGTGACTTCAATAGATGTCACTGATCTCCTTGGAAACCGGCTGTCAGGCAGACACTAGCCCTAGTCCTGCATCAGCTCATCTAGAACTCTGTGGAATGCTCTCTTCCTTAGTCAAGAAGAACTTGGGACTGGAAGACAGTGGGGTGGTTCTCACTTTTATACACATTTTCCAGAAAAGGGATGTGGATCCACTTTCGAAGACTTGAGGACCAGTTTCAGTTGGTTCTGTTTCAAATGTCATTTCAGACACAAACTATGTGCAAAGCGATGATTCTCAGAGCAGGTAGGAATGGAACTGACTTCAAGAAGGGGTGTCCAAACATGGGCACAACAAAATGTGAGTTCTCTGAACCTGGCTGTCATCAGCCTTCTTGAAGCAATAATCCCATAACCTCATGGAGCGGGGAGCTGCTCCCCAGGCCACGGATGTTTGTACCACATTCATTCTTTGTAACCTCCCAGTTGGGGGTGTTTACCCAAAGCCATCAGGAAATTTCATTTGAAATTTGAAACTAACAAAAGGGGTTGGGCAACCCGTCCTGGAATTTGGCCACACCCCTGCTCCAAAAGGTAGAAATACAGTCTTTTTGCCACCCAGGAACCAGCTTGGGGTATTTGTCTCTAATCTGCCCCACACCACCTGGGGGAGGGACAGAGGTGGAAAACTCACTAGACACCAGAGATTTTTTATTCCCAAAAAGAAAGGTGTTGGGGTGCCACACCGTAGCATAGGGCTATGTCCCCACAAAGGGGGCAATACAGTCTTTCTAACACACCTGCGGGCCAGAATGCAGGATTTCCTTACAACATCCCCCAGTATGGGGGGGGTAAAAAGCCCACTGTCTGCCAGGAAACTGAAATTAAAACAAAAAATAGGGCGGCCCACCGTTGATAGAGCCATGCCTTCAGGAGTGGTGTGGCTCACGTTGGGATTGGACCATGCCCTCACCACAAAAAGGTGAAACACAGTCTTTGTGCCTCCAGGTAAGACGGATTTGGTGGTCTACCCCCAATCTGCACCCCACAAGATGCCAGCGATTTTTTTTTTTTTAAAGAAAGAAATAGGGTGGCCCACCCTGGCATAGGTCTATGGACCCACCCTAAAGTAGATCAAAGTAGATAATAAAGTCCTTCAGGTCTTCTGGGGGGGCAGATAGTGAGTTTGCCTGAGGGACCAGAAAGCCCACCAGGCACAAGGGATTTCAAAATGTTGCCAAAACAAGCGAAAGGGTGGGGCAGCCCACTTTGGCCTAGGCCATTCCCCCACCCTAGAAGGGTGGATAGAGTATTTCTACCTCCCACGGGACAGAGAGGAGACTTGCCAAGATGGGGAGTTTGTCTATCATATTCCCCTTGAGTGGGTAAAAAGCCCATTAGACATCAGAGATTTTACATTTAGGCAAACCATCCCACTCTGGAATTGGGCCATGCCCCACCTCAAAAGAAGCAATAAAGTATTTCTGTACCCCTGGGGTAGAAAGGGTGTATTTGCCCCTACGTTGCCCCCTGGGAAGCAGAAGGCACCAAAATCAAACACAGAAGTTGAGGATGGGTCATTCTGGCATCCGGCACACCCCCGGAAGGGCCAATAGAGTTTTTCTGGTCCCAGGGAGGCAGATTGGAAGGTTGCCTCATTTTGGGGTTTGCCTGTAATTTGCCCCTAGATGGGGTAGTAAGCTCACTAAACAACAGAGCTTTTACATTTGGGCAAAACATTCCACCTTGCCATTGGGCCACGCCCACCCCTGGGGGGGCAGATAGGGCTTTTGACCCCAATTTACCCTGTGAGCAAAAATCTCACTAGACCCCAGGGATTACACAATGGCATTAAAAAAACAAAATGTTGGGGGCACATCACCCTGGCATCAGGTCAGAAGAGAAACTAAAGCGTTTCAGCTCTCTAGCGGGGGCAGATAAGAGGTGTGCACCAATTCTGGGGGTTGCTGATAAGAAAACCTACCAGACACCAGGGATTTTACATTTTGGCAAAAGAAAGGGGTGAGGGAATCCCACTCTGGCATTGGACCATGCCTCTACCCCAAAAGGACCAGTAAAGTCTTTCTGCCCCAATGGGTATTGGTGTGCTCTAACTTGCCTCCCTGGGACAGGAGGGCACAATGTCAAATGCATACAGGAATCTTGACATCAGGCTGGCTCCCACTCTTAAAGCCTCAAACGCCTTTCTGCACCACCGGAACTAAAGCATTTCTATCTCTATGGGATGCAAAGGTAAAGTTTGGTTCTTTTGGGTGTACTTTTTACATATAGGGCAGCAGTGTGGGGGTAGATTTCAATTTTGTCCAACTTGCAGACCCGGCATCGCCAATAACCCAGGGAAAGCAAAGAAGCCCAGACATTTCACAGCAGTGTGTGGAAAATATATGTTTTTCAGCTGATGTTTTAGGTTTGCAAAGGCTTCTGGGTAAAAACATTGTGAGATCAGAGCAAGTCACACCACCCTGGAATCCCCTAAGTGTCTATTTTTCAGAAAGATCCTAATTTGGTAGGTTTCCCTAGGTGTAAGCTAAACCCAAACCCAAAATCCACAGCTACCCTCAATGCGAACAAAGGGTTGGTTTTGATAGGGAAAATGTGATCTGTCTATTTTGAGTTTCAAAACCTTTCCTACTGTGTCCACTGAGCACACTCATACAAAGAGGGAACAGTTTTTATCAGAACAAGTGTGAAAATGCTGGGTGCTAGGAAATGTATGGATGCCCATTGATTCTGGAACTTTTGAACTTTCCCTCCAGAAATGTGAGGAAAATGAGGGCCTCATTTACAAGTCCCTTGCGTTACAGCTGCTAATTTTTTTTGATGGAGTGGCGGCACTATTTACAAACTGACACATTGGGCCCAGTGCGTCAGTTTTTAAAGCCATGCATCACATTATACCTGCGCCAGGTATAATGTATGCAGGGTAGACGTTCCCACAAAAAAATCCACGTGGAACTGACGCAGTAAAATGTACAACTTTTCACTGTGTCAAGCTACGACTTCACTGAGTCAAAATTTTACTGCCTGTTCAGACAAGGCGCAGAATTAGTACAGGGCTTTTTCCAATGGGACTCTCCTCGCATTGCTGGAGTTGTGTCAGTTTAACACTGCAACTCCAGCAATGCGTCAGTTTAGTGGCAACAGATGCGTCTGAATTTCTGAGACATCTGCGGAAATGTGTGCCGTGGAGCTCTGTATTGTAAATGCTGCACATCCATGTCGTCATTAGACAATGTGCAGCAGGCGCAAGAAATCGGACGCATTTATGACAATGCGTCAGCCTCTTGTATATGAGGCCCTGAATGTTTTATCGAAAGTTTGATGTTTGTCAAATCTTCTGAGTAAAAAACAATGATTGATCTACACAAGTATCACCATCCCGAAATACCCTTAGTGTCTAGTTTTCAGAAATGTCTGGCTTTGGTGTGCTTCCCTGAGAGGTAGGTAAGCCAGGGAATAAAATCCCCAGGAAGCTTATGGAAATGTTGTGTGAAAGCAAATTTGTGGATCCCCACAGATTCCAAAACCTTTCGTCATTGAAGAGTGAGGTAAATATGTGTTATTAGGTGAAGTCTGCAGTTTGAAAGGCCTTGTGGGTAAACAGATGTCATGGAATCTACATGAGTCACACAACCCTGGACTTACCTGGGTGTCTAGTTTTCAGAAATATCTAGCAACGACTGAGCTAAGGCCCAAATTCCACAGCTATCCACACTGTAAAATAAATGTTGATTTTGCTGTGTGAAATGTGACGTCACAAGCACTAGGCCAAGCCACACAAGATGGGTACTTTTTTTATCAAGAGACGTGTGGAAGCACAGATGTAAGTGAGTGTGCATGAAAGAAGGCATTTTGCAAAAACTCTTTTTGAATTACATGATAACATGTTTAACCGTAAAGTCAGAAGTGTGCAAATAACCATTGTTCCTAAACTCAGTATCATGTGCACCTTCCAAAAATAAATTGGTTTCCTTCATCCAAATTTTCATTCATTATATTTTATTATATGAAATGCTGTATGGTCGGTACATAATGAAAAATTATTATAATCCTTAGCTCAGTTATTGGCCCTGGGTATTGCGTGTTTTTTTCAAGACCCCTTAAACTCTATATATCCATTTGATCAGAGGGGTCTATCAGATGTAACTATGCATTGCTTTTGTAATTCAATCATTGTGAAAAAAAGATAACAGAGGAAAATGTTTGTCACTGGTGGCTATTTGTTCCTACTAGTTTTCATGTTTTTTTATTTATTTCAGAGATTAGTCTCTTTGAGAACAATTTGATTTGAGGGCTCTGCATTTTAGGGGACTCCGAGTCCCAGAAGCACATTGGATGAAGGGGGCGGAGCCAATCTACGCAAGCACTACAAAAGCACTAAAGGATTCCCCGTAACACGGGAGGACTCTGCATTTTAGGGGACTCCGTGTCCCAGAAGCACATCAAAGGAAGGGGGCAGAGCCAATCTACGCGAGCTCCACAAAAGCGTTGAAGGATTCCCCACAACACGGGTGAAGGGCAGGCCTGTCCCTTGTCTGTCAGTGACCGGAAGAGGCCGGGCTGGACCACCCTTCTGAGAACTGGCACAGTAGGGTGAGTGCCAAACCTACTGACCTTTATTAATTTCTATAAATTCTCACTCCAATGATTGAAGTGGGGTTTACTCCCTCCTATGAGCAGTATTTAACCAGCGGCTGAGGCTCATCTGGGGTACACTTGAGAGGCTTTTTTGGAAAATTTATAATGGGCAGGAGAAGGGACTTGCAAAATGGGGACCAGTGTCGGGGAGGGAAGGGACTAACTAGCTCAACGCTAGACTCCTCTCTCGCACAAGCAGTTGGGGTAGTTACAAAGGAGATTAATTTGGCAGAGAGGAGACTCTTGCTGGACATTAGTGATTGGCAGCGAGTCCCACTAGAAGATGAGGCCCTGGAGTTTTCTGATAATGGTGATGGGCTTCCACTGATAGGGCAGGGGGATCTGCCAGTAAAAATAGGGGCAAAGGGTTTGGATGGTACAAGGAAGAGCACGAGGCTCCAGAGGGCTTGCCCTCCTGGTAGTAGTAGCCCTCCTTTAAAAAAAAAAAGGCTTTGAAGAAACCTGGGAAAAAATCAAAATTGCCTTTGCCTGTAAATTTGAGCCCTTTGGATATTTCGAAAGGCACTAACTAGCCAGTGCCCAGGACTTTGTGTAGAGAATCTATTGACGAAGTTCATGGAAATGATTGAGGCAAGCTTGGCCCCGGTCATGGAAAAATTGCAGGCTTCAGAAGCTACAGTCTACCTGCTAGGTGGAAAGGGGTGGGCTAGCAAAGCCCCAGCAAATGGTGGTGCTTTGGATCCCGGGCATCAAAGCCAATCGGATGAGAAGGTGTATCCATAGGAGGGAAACCCTAGAGTCCAGGAAAGAGATATGCGGCAATCCTCATGCTATACTAATTTAGGGGTTCCTGGAAATTGTGTAGAGACAGCTTCTGTTGATTCTTTTGCGGGGGTAAGGGTCAACTCTAGGTCGGGAGATGGAAAGTCAATTGGAAACAGGCACATGGAGAACGTGGAGATGTCCCAAGAGCAAAGTAAGGACCAAGATTTGCATCTGGATAAAGAATCTACACTTGTCTGTTTAGAGCTCCCTCCAGACTGCACCCCTTATGTAGTGGTACTAATAGATGTTCCTTTTTTAGCGCCGGGAACAAGTGAATCTATGGATCAATTAAAAAATAAGACTTGTCACTGGTTGATTAAAACCTGTGATTTTGTGTGTGAGGATTTTAGAGATATTTTGATTGTCAGAAGGATTAGGTGGGTCGGGCCTCGGTGTAAGGAAGGCAAAGTGGACTGTATCATTGTAAATTGTAGATAGCCAGGTCTGGTCCAACGGCTTCTCTCGACACAATGATTGGTATCCCAGATGAAGGGAAAGATTGGTATGGTCCCTTTGGGTTTCTTTTATAATCATACTCGGCTGATGGATGGGTTCTGAACTAAGAATTTTGGCAAAGTGCAAGGTGAATTACAGCCAACTAGCTTGGGAAATAGACTTATTACATATCCAGATTTAAAGGAGGTCAATTGACGCTATGTACAGAGACCCCTAGTGGGAGTGGTAGAACCCCCAAATGATACTATGGGCTTAGAAGTTCAGGGTGGGAATACTTCAAAGTGCTGTCTTATTTCATGGAATGTGTCTGGGTATGATACCAAGCTCTTAGATGGTAAATGGGTAAAGTATATGGTATATTTTGGTTTGCAGTATCAGCTGTGCGGCCTCAAGGAGGACGCCCTAAAGGAGGTTTAGTTACCTTTACTCGGTCTTCTAAAATAGCGAGAGCATATCAAATTACCTGCAATCATCAGGGTTTCCTAATTATTTGGGTAGTTTTTCCAAATAAGTTCAATATCCTGCTGGTAAATTTTTATAATGCTGTATGGGACAAATTGGGGTCCTCTTTTCAGTTTTTCAGACACTGAAGTATTGACTGGAAGGGTTTGGTTTGGAGTTCTGTGCTGTTGTTTCAGGGGATTTCAACGCAAATATACGGGGTCATAGTACAGTGGGGAACCCCTTTGAGCAGGACCATAGGATTCCTACAGCTGAGGGATTACAGGATTCGAGAGGCAGGGCCCTGATTAAGGGCCTAAGGAGCTTGGGACTTTTAAATATATGCGATTTGGAAGCGATTTGGAAGCGGTAGGTGAACATCAAGTTCCAACGTTTTTAGGTAAAGGGGCTGGAACGACAATTGATTACATCTTTGTGTCCCCATCTCTGAAAAACCTAGTCATGTATGGTGAGGTGGTAGAACAGCAATTTAGTGAGTATAATACCCTCATGATTTTCTTTAACTTCCCTGTGATTATACATAAACCAGTGTTGGGAGGGTGGTCTCGTTGAGAATAAAAGATCAGGAAGGAAACTTGGATGGAGACAGGTAAATATTCAGCAAGTAGTAGAGGGCCAAAATTTAAATTTGATAGTAGGGACTCTCTTGGCTGAATACCCCAGACCAGGGGAAGTTATAGATGCCATGCTCAGAGAAACAAAGCTATTAAAGAATGTATGATTACAGCAGTTGAGCCCTTCTGTAAGTACCAGGGAGGCTGGTTCAGTAAGCCTTGTTATAAGGCAAAGAAATCTCTGGAGAAGGCACTAACTGGACAGCCAAGAGATAAGGCCTGTGTAAGAGATGTGAGGGTTTACTACAGAACAGTTTTGAGGGCTAGGATGCAACAGCTTAAGGAACAGGCCTGGGAGGACTTGGAACGTGCATCACACAATAAGAACCCAAGCCTGTTCTGGAAGGATGTAAATAAGGGTTCCTTCGAGACAGAAATATCGGAGGGTTAGGGTTGCAATATCGCCCCTGAGGCTTGGGTGAGCCATTTTTGCAGGATCTTTTTTGGGGGCCCCCAAGGGGAGGCAAAGGGTGAACCGTATGGTCATCCCCAAAATTTAGCTATTAGGTTTACACTCAAAGAGGTAAGGGAGGCTCTGCAGGGTAGTGCCAGCCATAAAGCCCAGGGCCTTGATCCCATTCCCATGGATTTATATAAATACTGTCCCCAGCTGTGGGCACCTATTTTGCTCAATGTTCTTAATGCAGCAGTTAGTGCAGGAATTCACACTACCTGGAAATCGGCATGCATTGTGCCCCTTTACGAAAAGGGCAATCGTAGTGACCCAAAGTCTTACCGCCCAATCTCATTCCTCGATTCCTCAGCAAAACCTTTTGGCCGAATTGTTTTAAGGCGTATTGAGGATTGGATGTCTGAAAATGAGGTCCAGAGCAGGGTGCAATATGGTTTTAAGGGAGGGCTTGGTACCCAAGAGATATGTTTACATCTGCTCATGCTGATTGGCAAATAATAAGCAAGCAAAGAGGGGTACACTGTATCTTGCTTTTATGGATCTCAGCTGTGTCTTTGATAAGGTAAATCGAAGCAAGCTATGGAAAAGGTTAACCCAGATTTGTATGGATCCCCAAATTGTGGAGCTGCTTCGTTATCTCCATCTAGGAACAAATGCAACTGTGAGGTGTGGGTTGAATGGGGAATGCACTGACTCATTCAGGCTTAATAGGGGTGTACGACAGGGGTGTGTTTTGGCTCCTACCCTTTTTCTTCTATATACAAATGGGTTGTATGATTTTCTAGTAGGAAAATGCAAGGATTTTCCTAAAATCAATGGTAAGAGTGTCCCAGTACTGATCTATGCAGATGATGCAGTTCTCATGGCCCTCACTATGAATGGTCTCCATGAGGCGGTTAAAGCGTATGGAACCTTCATGTCTGCCTTAGATCTAGGGATCAATTGTAGTAAATCACATTTTATGGTGTATGGTAAAACCCCTGAGTGGGGTGGGAGGTTTGAAGATTATTGATCAAGTAATTAGCCAGGTACAAGAATTCCCCTATTTAGGGATACATTTTGATGAAAAGGGTACCTGGAAATCCTGTATTTCCAGGAGAGGGGTGTGTTTTAATGTCACAGTAGGTGCTACCTTTGAGTTTGCCACAAGGGTAGGAAATAAACCGATTAAGCCCCGGTTCGAAGTATATAGGCGTAAATGTCTTCCAGTTTTAATGTATGGGGCCCCATTCTGGCTAGGGCCCTTGTGATAGAGGAAAATCATTTTTGTAGATGGTTGTTAGGAGTAGGCTAAAACACCTCTGGTTTTTGCTTGCATGCTGAATTGGATTTGGATTTTATAGAGGATGCTATTAAGATTGCTCCATTTTTGTTGTTGATTTCCATCTGGACAAATTAGTTTGCTTCCTTAAACAGGGATATCCTGCGGGATTGTATGTTATGTAATCATGCGAGGGATATTCCCTGGCTGGCACACATAAGAGAAGTAGCCACTGCCCTTGGGCGGCTAGATATGTTCTGATAAATGCTGGGCAAAGGAGAACTTTTTGAAAATCTCAGGGGCCAAGAGGGAGGCGGAGGAATCAAGGAAAAAATCAGTGAGGGATTTCATAATGTTAAAAATGGGGGTGGGTCCAGAGGCATACCTTTTGGAGATAAGGAATGTATGAAAAAGGATTCTCATTTCGTGTTTTCGGCTAACAGTAATTAGAAGCAATTTGTGCTTTCTTCTAGGCCAGTTTGATCCAAATTCTATACAATTGTGCCCATGTGATGGTGTGTCCTTACAGACCTTGATTCATTTTACTATGTTCTGTGATTTTTACGCACCCTTTAGGGGTCATTTTCTACTCCCCTTGTTGAGGGAAAGGGGTTTTGTGCAGTATCGCCCAGCCTTTTTGTGGCTGTGCATGGTTTCCGATGTGTTGGTGTGTTGTGGGGTAGGATCCTTTTTAAAGTGAGCCATAATCTGGTGGAATAGTGTAAATCTTTTTTGATTATGTAGATTTTTACCATCATTGAAATTTTGTTTGGGAAATTCAATATTGAATGAAATTTTTAAAGTTTCTAAAATTAGCTACAGATGGTCTCTGATGTGTCAAACCTGGCGGAATATTGTAAATCTCTTTTAAGTTTATTTATAAGTTCTTATTGGGGAGAGGAGCAACATGGCTGCCGTGTGGCTGTGAGGCGCATCAGCCCCGCCCACCCCGGAGTTTGAGGCTATCAGTCTGCGCCGCGCCGCGTCCGTGTAGCATGGGACGCGGAGACGGGGGCAGAGAAGCCGCTGTCTACCTTCAGAATGCCGGCAATGAGTGTTAGTAAACGGAGATAACCGCAGTAGCAACTGCGGCGGCTCCTGCGACCCCGTACTCTCTCTAAGCCAGCGAACCACCACGAGCAGGGCAGCTCGACCTCCGCCCACAGATTTGATACTTACGAGGCCGGGCTACCACGGCCCTTTAAAAATCCGATCTCTGTCTGGAGCAGGAAACACCGTAAGGAGGACGAGGCCCCTGTTGTGCTGCTTAATTTTTACCGGCAAAACCAAGTAAGAAAAGGGGGCAAGGGGAGTGAGATACTGGCTTTGGTTGGTGTTTTTGGAGTTTTTGACAGTAAAGAAGGCGCCAGGATCCTAGTGAAAGCTTTTCTGGTGGCACCGGCCCTAATCAAGTTACCCCTTATCTGATTAACAAGCAGGCAAAGCCAAACTAAAAACATATCCAAGGGCACTGTAAATACATAACTGACTGCAATGCTAAAGAGCAGAAGTTGAAATTAAAATAAAAAATGGTTCAATTTTAAAGGACTTTAAGACATTTATTAAGTGTACCTAAGGAATCACTAGTGTTCATTACTGAAAATGGTACTCACCCTCACAACATGGGTCTGCTCACTTGTGGAGGTATTCTAGAGAATCACCAAACTCTGCTGGAAAGGTTAACGGCCACAACGCAAAGTAACGAGTACTCAGGGCCTCAATGTTCCTTGGTATACATGCTGGCGCAGTTAGGTTCCCGCACACTCCCTCTCAGCCAGTAAGAAGTGTTATCTGACGGAAGATATATGACGTGATAGTGGCAGTGGCTGGGCTATCTGAAATTGTGAGAACGCTACCTCATGCTCTGAAAGTAAGCATGGCACCAAAAGCTGCTTAAAACTCTGGGGACAAGAGTGATGGATCCAAAATGACATGCACAGGAGGAGATAAAGGAGACCTGGCTGGAGTAAACAGGCGCCCCGCATCGACGACAGGTAAACTAACCGGGAAAAATATGTCTGGCCCAGGGAAAGACGCTAAGATCAGTGACAACGCCATCCCCCTGCTAGAGGTCAGGGGGAAAGGCAAGAGCCAATCTACTATTATGTTCTTTCTGGCCGGGGGTGCGAAAGGAAGCTGCTCTGTACATATGAACCTCCCCTCTGAAACCAATTCGACGGTGGCAGAAATTATCCTCTCAGATATCTGCAGCGAGAAGACTTTTATCGAAAGTAACGAACCACTTATAAAAACTAGACAAGGCACTGAAGACCTGTCTGGGGCTCTGGACAATAGCATTGTAATAAGAAGGAAGGAGGGGGGCCCCCCTCGCCGGAAAGGAACAGCCCCAAGCGCAACCTCAAGCACAGCAACGTAACCAGGGTAGGAACTACGAGTGCTCCAAGTGCTACATCGAGTATCGAAGAACGGCAAAATGGGCCACCAAACCCAAAAGGGTGGGAAAAGATAACTAAAAAAGATCTGAAAACCTCGGATTGGGCTAAAGACAGTAGCGATAAATTCTACTCTCTGACAGAAGAATCAGACGTCAGCAGTGGAGAGCATAGCTTCAGTGAGACTGGTAGCAGTGAAACCTCTGAGACTGGAAATAAATCATCAAACAATCAACCCACAGTGCGGCAGCTGCGGCGGCATCGGAAGTGTACAAAAGTACGACCTGATTCTCAAGAGGGTTTCAAATTCTCCGCATCTACTGGTAGCAGGACATTAAAGTGGGATTACTCTGGCATTAGACTAACAGACATGCCTACCACAATATGGAAGGAAGTACAGGAGGCCCTGCAAGCGGTATGTGTTCAGCTGGCGCCGACTCCGGGATGCTGCAGTCGATATACAACTCGATTAAAGAACTTCAAACAGAGACCAGGATTGAAAGTCGCCGAGCAAGGGTCGCTACAAAGCGACTGCAAGGAACAGTCCGCAAGGTTGCGAAATCATGCACGGAAATTGAAGCCAAATTAACCTCGATGGACGAAAGGATAGAGGCAGTAGAAGAGGATGTGGATGCCCTTAAACAACTGAGCACTACGAGGGATGACCAACTGAAGGATGTAATGTGGAAACTGGAAGACTTTGAAAATCGACAGACAAGAAACAATCTACGCTTCTTGGGTATAGCCGAAGGGCTGGAAGGGAGTGACATTCGGGCCTACATGATTAAACTTTTGCGGGGGCCTTCCTGGAACTGGGTAATTGGGATTGGGATAACGAGATCCAGCGTGTCCATAGGTTTCCGGCAACCCGGCGGGAGGGAGGTCAGTCGGCAGAATCCAAATACCCCAGAGCTATATTGGTCTTTTTTGGCAACTTTCTGTTACGACAGGCTATTTTTGATAAAGCTCGTCCTAATGCCCCACGTAGTGTGGAAGGGGTTACTTTCTTCACTCAGCCAGATTTTTGCTACACAACCGTTGAACGGAGGTGGTGGCTTCGACAGCTCATTAAACCGTTTTTGGATAAAGGAGGGAGAGGCCTATCTGATGGCCCCTGCTCAACTTAAAACGATAGTGAACGGGAAAGTAACAGTATTCACCTCAGAAATCCAGGCAAAAGAATATTTGATGGGGCTTAAGTAATAAAGGATAGAGACATGAAGATGATAAGCGAACTTGGGGGGGCGGGTGTCCCGCATTTACACGGCACCAACATTCAGGCCATTGGGGGTCTGATTGCTCAACAGGATGGGAGGGGGCTGGCTGAGAGAGGGAGATCGCAACCAGCCCTGGTGGCGGGGAGGGGTGGATGGGAGGGGTGTGGGGAAGAGGGAAGGGTTGGGTGAGGGGTTGGGGTGAAGGGCAGCGCACGGGGGAGGGGGGAAGAGGAAGGGGGGAAGAAAAAACAAAATGGAAAGGAGGTGAGGAAGGGAAGCAGGAGAAGCACAAGGACGGAGACGGGGGAGCAAATAGAGAAGGGAACTCAGGATCTTGCATAGCCAGTTGGGAAGTAAAAGGGGGGAAAAAATTTAAAATAATAGAAAATGACTAGACTTTGAATTGTCTCAATTAACATATGTGGACTAAATGACCCCTGTAAGAGAAGGAAAGTTGCCGAAGATTTAAAAACTCTTAAGGCTGATATCTACTGTCTACAAGAGACGCATGTGGAGTACAAAAACTCCAGAATTCTAGGGTCACTCGGTATGAGAATGATAGTGTGCTCAGAGCAAGATGTCAAAACTAAAGGGGTGGCAATACTGGATTGGAGTAACAAATTAAAATTCATTAGACAGAGGGCTGACAAGAATTGGAGATGGGCGATTGTAGAATGCTGCTACGGAAAAGGTAGTTTTACACTATGCTTTGTATATGGGGTAGTCACGGACGACCCAGCTGTATTGGACACTCTTGCTATAGAGCTAACAGGTTGGTCTCCCCCATATATCCTTTGCGGTGATCTCAATTTCAATGGCTCTTGGGATGGATTGCATGATTTGCTAGCACCTACAACCAAGAAATATCAGGGGCGAAAGCCTTGGGTATTGAAGGCAATGGCTGGTATTCAGAAAGAGTTAGGATTGATGGATGCTTGGGTAAAGTTATGCAATCCAGACCCCGGATATACTTACTATTCAGCCCCTCATATGAAGCTGGCACGACTTGATTATTTTTTTACATCCCCCGAATTATTAATGCAAGGAAGAATGGAACTGTATCCACGGATTATATCAGATCATAACCCATTAGTATTTGATTTGGAATTGGACGGGCTTGAGTATAAGGTTAGAAGGTAGACATTTGAAAGAGGGCTCCTTAAGGATCCTGAATATTGTGACTATATGAGAAATTGGTTAGTGGAATTTTTGGGGTTCAACCAGGGGTCAGCATCAGTAGAGATAGTCTGGGATACCTTGAAAGCAGGAGTACGAGGGGAAACTTTGAGTTTCAGTCTTAAGAGACAGAAAAATTCCCAAAGCAGAATAGGAGATCTGCATATGAAGTTGAGGGATACAGAAAGACAGTTGATTATAGCTATAAAAACGGGGGAGGGCATAAATAGGGTCCGGGAGAAGGTCGCTTTAGCGAAAGCAGCAATTGATGAGGTTACTGCACAAAGAATAGCGGAGAAATACCTGGCGCAAACAATCGGAAGGGTATGAGTTTGGGGAAAGATCTGGGCACCTGTTAGCTGTAAGGGCAAGACAGAAAACAGCAGCTGGGGTCATTAAAGAGATTAGAGATTGGCAAGGACAAATAGTGTTACGACTCGGTCGTCCCATTTCCAGGGGGCACTGTAAGGGGACTGTCAGAAGCCTGGGAATCACCTTGAACACCTATCTAGAGTCCCTAGCTGACTCCTGTTTGTTTCTCTTTTCTCCATGTTACACTTGTGTAGGACTACATTTGCTTCTTGGGTCTGCAAATCCCATAATGCATAGCTTGGTAGTCAGGAAAACCCGGATTCTGTTTCCCATTGTTTTCAATGGGAGAAATCCAGTTGCTCCTTTTCACTGGATCCTCTCCTCCAGGACTTGCAAGTGTCCAAAACCACACACACCTGAAACCTCTCCTGTGCAGCCCAGCTTGGAACTGCTTATAAGCAGCCATTTCCTCAAGCTCCCTGTCGTGCATCGGACTTCAATTCCTTTGTGTTACAGACCCCTTGTCGGATGGTGTTCCAGTTTTGTTCCTGTTCTGTTCCAGCCTGATCCTGTTTCCTGTTTCTTGTTTCTCTGCCCTGCTCCTGATTGTTCCAGCCAGAGTCTGCTCCCTGCTTCTTAGCCTTGTACCTGTTTGTTTCTTCCAAAGCCTGCTCCCTGTTTCTCTGCCCTGCTCCTGCCTTGTTTCAGCCTGAACCTTCTCTCTGTTTCCCAGTCCTGTTTACTGCTCATTTCCTACTCCCTGTATTCCAGTCCTGTCCTTGCCTGTTCCAGCCAGAGCCTGTTCTCAGTTTCCCAGTCCTGTCTCTGTCTGTCCCAGCCAGAAGTTTGCGCCCTGTTTTCAAGTCCTAGACCCGCCTTTGCTTCAGCCTGAGCCTGTTCCTAGTTCTTGCCTCTGCCTCTTTGTTTGTTCTCTTCTGTTTCTGTTTCTTCTTGGTTCTTTGTGTCTGGTAAGTGTTCTATCAGTCTTCACCAGTGTATACGTGTCCTCCTGTGTACTGGGGTTGGCTCCTGGTTTCCAGGAGGCAATTCCAGCCCCCATCCTTGTCCAGTGTTATACGTTGTATTTCGTGCCTAACAGTGACAGTGTGCTATTGCTGTTTTCTCAGGAATCGCCACTGTGTTTCGAGCTGGACCCACAAGAGCGTGTCCTGTGTATGTAAGTACTATCCTTGTTTGTGCTCTAGGGTCCAGAGACAGAATCACTTCTGCTGCCTCCTTTCTATGGGGCTGGCAGGGTGACTATCTGTAAGAGCAAACTGCACAGAGGCATTGAGATTCCCTGTCACTGTGGGAGGTTCTGCGCCTTACTCTGTGTACAACCCCAGCGTGTTTGTCCACTGGTAATCTGTCTCCTGTTTGTTCACACAAGGGTTGCTCTGCTTTTACTTTCCTGTTTCCTGTGCCTATCCATAGCTGTCCTTTCCGTGTATGCCTTTAGCTGCTCCTCTGCCCCAGTGTACTACCTCTTTAGGATATTCGGTGACCTCAAGGGGTGTCCCAACCAAAGTCCTGATCAGACCCGCCCGAAACCGTGACAGAATGCACGACCCAAACATTTCAAGCTCCTCTGGCAGTAAAGGCACACACAAACCTAAAGGGCTTTCCTATCATGTTAAGACACCCCTTTCTAAGCCTATACATTCTCTGAAATCCTCTAAAAAAGACCTTAGTTTAAAGGATAGACTTGTTAAAGAAAACCATAACTTGCAAGTTCAGTACTATACTGAGTGGCTTGCTAATCTTTCAATGATAGACTATTATGTTATTTGTGGCTATGACCCCCAGTCCCTGTCTGTAGAAGAATTACAAGGACGTAATGAGTTTTTGCAATATCTATTAGCTGAAGCCAGTAAGAATGTTCGTAACCGTGGAAGTGCTTTTGCTACCTCTGCACAAGACACTCACACTCAAGAAAAACTGGTTAATTCCTTGCCTCATGCTAGCGCATCCCAAATTCACTTCCAGCACTCTGCGAAAACAAAGAACCCTGACACTGTTCAAGAAGCCACACTAGGGATTCCCTTGTTTTCTGTTGAGTGCTTCAGCCCATCTAGGCCAGTTTCTCAGAATTCAAAGTGCAGTGCTGACTCTTATAAAGACCTATCAGTCCTTCAGAGTTTTCAAGTCAGCAGGCTAGACCCTGTATCTAAGGGATCAGTAAAAACTGTGGGATTCCTTAGTTCAATTCAAAAAGCTTGTGCTCTTCCCAAACTGGATGATAATATACCAGTCTCAATCCCTAAAAGCTCTGCTAAACCCTTTTCTATTCCGAGTGGGTTAGATAACAATATGGACATACACACACTAAAAGAGCAGTTTTGGCAGATTAAAAGGCAGATATCGGACTTCTATGATGAATATGTTGTAACATACACAAGAAATCTTGCACATGGGCTCTTTTCATCAATACATATTTCACTGTTGCCAGAACCAGACATTCTGTTTATCTGTAAGGTAGAAAAAGTAACAGAGCAGCTGATGGAAACTACTGCAAGGCAATTTGAAAACCTGAAAAAAGAAAATGATCACCAGCTTTGGCTTAAAGAACAGTATGCTACTTTGTGTGCCTCTCCAAAGACTTCTATAGAGCAGATTGTCCCTTTTATTAATGACAGTCAAAAGACAGCTCCAGTTATAAATATATCAGCCTCTTCTTCAGACTCTCTCTCAGCTTGTAGTTTTCCAGAGAATATCCCTGTGCAGTTGACTGAATCTCTGACATCTCTGAGAGATTTGACACCTCTTGATTCAAAGGATGGATCAGAGTCTTCAGAAGGAAGTGTCTCAGCCCCTCTATCAGAACAAATAAAGCCAATGGAAGAAGAGAGTTCTGATGCAGACTCCAATAGCTGCACCTTAAGAAACCAAGATATGACTTTACTGGAGATTAATGGCAAGTTGTGCAACAGTGTTGAAGAATCTGAATCTAGTGATGACAGTGGTTCCTGCCTTACAGTGAACAAACCTGCAGATAGTGTTGTTCAAATGATGCACACACCAGAATTTTCAGATTGTGGGGATACGCCTGCTCTTTCAAACAATATCATAGAATTTTCAGATAATGAAGAGACAGTTCCTGTTTCAAGTGAATTCATGGATTTTTCTGACTGTGAAGAAATCCCTGCAGTTACTAAGATTGTAATGGACTTCTCAGAAAGTTTAAAAATCTCTTCTGTGTCAAAGCAAACCGTGGAGATTTCAGAAAAGGAAGAAAGCCAGCAATCTGAAACTAAACAGCCTGTCATAAGAAATGAGCGCCTTCTCCTAGAACTGGACACAGTTGCAGCCTCAACCACTGATCCTGACCTGCTGATCCCTGCCAATGTGTATCCTGTTTTCAGCTCCACAATTAGTGAAGAACAGATCTCTGATCTACCGGTATCTGATCTTGATGTAAAATCAGCCACACCAATGTCACCTGCTGTGTCCCTGAAACTAAAGACTCCTGAAAACCAGCAATCTGAAACTGAAGCTCAAGTACTGAAAGATGTAATACTTCCCACTAAAAGTAAAGACTTGAATTTGAATCTTGTATTCGAAGATCTGATGATAAGTACTGTTCTTAGTGTTTTATTGCAAGAAACCATCATCAATTCAAAGGCTAAAGCTGAAGATTTAGATAACAATGTAGAGGCGATTTCTGAAGAGACTCCAGTTCTATTTCAATTCAAAGAACAACCTTTCAGTGTTAACAGAGCTGAAGATCAACTACCTGTAGTAGAAACGCCTTGCAAAGAAACCATTTCTGATACCACGAACACACCACAGAGCACTTGCAATGAAGAAATCTCAGTCTTGTCTGAAGATCACCCTAAAGAATTAGCTTGTGGAAATTCTACATTTTCAGATGTTAATCCGGTTTCTAAAGACTTGAAAACTCTTGTTGCTCCTGAATTTGATACTCCGAAGTCATCCAAGACAAAAGAAAATTCAGACTTTTTCATGTTTACTTTGAGAACACCAGTTACCCATGTTTCCCAAGTCTCTATGCTTTGCAAGCCTCCGACCACAATCAATGTAAATACAGCTGCAGAAACAGACAAATCCTGCTTGTCAGAAGGTGTTACAGACCTGACAGTTACTAATACACCAATCAGCTGTTCCAAAGAGGAAAGTATTGAACAGGAAACTAATGTCATAAAGAATACCGTCCGTAATGCCATTCCAGATCTCCTTGCTCCTGAATCCACTTCACCAGAAACCAACTCCATGCACTCCTCCTGTATCACTCGAACAATAAAGAGGAAAGACATCGGAGCCCATAGGGGTATTAATACATGCTTTGCTCATTGGAAGTTTCACCTATGGCAGGACTGTAAACTTATCCACCACGGTTGGTGTTGGATTTTCTAGCTGTGGCTGTTCCTCTTCAACTTTTTTCAGCCAAAGGATTGCCTTCTCTTCTTGAGCAGACTGGTGGGAGGGGGTATACTGTTACGACTCGGTCGTCCCATTTCCAGGGGGCGCTGTAAGGGGACTGTCAGAAGCCTGGGAATCACCTTGAACACCTATCTAGAGTCCCTAGCTGACTCCTGTTTGTTTCTCTTTTCTCCATGTTACACTTGTGTAGGACTACATTTGCTTCTTGGGACTGCAAATCCCATAATGCATAGCTTGGTAGTCAGGAAAACCCGGATTCTGTTTCCCATTGTTTTCAATGGGAGAAATCCAGTTGCTCCTTTTCACTGGATCCTCTCCTCCAGGACTTGCAAGTGTCCAAAACCACACACACCTGAAACCTCTCCTGTGCAGCCCAGCTTGGAACTGCTTATAAGCAGCCATTTCCTCAAGCTCCCTGTCGTGCATCGGACTTCAATTCCTTTGTGTTACAGACCCCTTGTCGGATGGTGTTCCAGTTTTGTTCCTGTTCTGTTCCAGCCTGATCCTGTTTCCTGTTTCTTGTTTCTCTGCCCTGCTCCTGATTGTTCCAGCCAGAGTCTGCTCCCTGCTTCTTAGCCTTGTACCTGTTTGTTTCTTCCAAAGCCTGCTCCCTGTTTCTCTGCCCTGCTCCTGCCTTGTTTCAGCCTGAACCTTCTCTCTGTTTTCCAGTCCTGTTTACTGCTCATTTCCTACTCCCTGTATTCCAGTCCTGTCCTTGCCTGTTCCAGCCAGAGCCTGTTCTCAGTTTCCCAGTCCTGTCTCTGTCTGTCCCAGCCAGAAGTTTGCGCCCTGTTTTCAAGTCCTAGACCCGCCTTTGCTTCAGCCTGAGCCTGTTCCTAGTTCTTGCCTCTGCCTCTTTGTTTGTTCTCTTCTGTTTCTGTTTCTTCTTGGTTCTTTGTGTCTGGTAAGTGTTCTATCAGTCTTCACCAGTGTATACGTGTCCTCCTGTGTACTGGGGTTGGCTCCTGGTTTCCAGGAGGCAATTCCAGCCCCCATCCTTGTCCAGTGTTATACGTTGTATTTCGTGCCTAACAGTGACAGTGTGCTATTGCTGTTTTCTCAGGAATCGCCACTGTGTTTCGAGCTGGACCCACAAGAGCGTGTCCTGTGTATGTAAGTACTATCCTTGTTTGTGCTCTAGGGTCCAGAGACAGAATCACTTCTGCTGCCTCCTTTCTATGGGGCTGGCAGGGTGACTATCTGTAAGAGCAAACTGCACAGAGGCATTGAGATTCCCTGTCACTGTGGGAGGTTCTGCGCCTTACTCTGTGTACAACCCCAGCGTGTTTGTCCACTGGTAATCTGTCTCCTGTTTGTTCACACAAGGGTTGCTCTGCTTTTACTTTCCTGTTTCCTGTGCCTATCCATAGCTGTCCTTTCCGTGTATGCCTTTAGCTGCTCCTCTGCCCCAGTGTACTACCTCTTTAGGATATTCGGTGACCTCAAGGGGTGTCCCAACCAAAGTCCTGATCAGACCCGCCCGAAACCGTGACAAATAGTGTCAGATGCGGATGGAATCAGGAAGGTGTTCCAGAGATACTATGCAGCACTATATGATGACACATCTGTATTTTCAGATACAGAAATGCTAGAATTCCTAAATTCTATTGCGATTGCAAGATTATCGGAAGAGGAACACCTACATATGGAAGGGCAGATGGACGCCCTAGAATTAGACAAGGCAGTGAGTGAACTTGCCACTGGGAAAGCCTCAGGCCCTGATGCGATCCCTCTAGAATTCTATAAAACCTTTAAAGTACAACTGCTTCCTCTGATGATGGAGTTATTTGTTCAAGTACAGAATGGCAGGGAAATCCCGCCATCATGGGATACGGCCAACATAGTCGTTTTTTTTTAAGAAAGGGAAGGCCCCACAAAGTCCCTCTTCATATCGGCCGATTACACTGATTAATAGTGATGTAAAAATATACTCAAAAATACTGGCCACCCGATTATCCTTGGTGATCAAGAAACTGATAATATCTAGACAACATGGGTTCGTTCCGGGCAGAGATACTACAGACCATATTCGAAGAGTCATCACGCTCTTCGATGCTACAGAAGTAGCAGAGGTGCCCATGGCAGTCACATTATTAGATGCAGAAAAGGCATTTGATTGGGTCAAGTGGAAAAATCTATGGCAGGTAATGGAGCATTATGGCCTCGGGAAGAGATTCATTCTAGCAGTAAGGGCTATATGTAGGTCACCGGGAGTGAAAATACAACTAATGGGAGGGCAATCCGAGTGTATCCAGGTGAGGAGAGGTACCAGGCTGGGACGTCCATGCTCCCCGTTGCTGTTTGCGTTATATGTAGATCCCCTTCTTAGACAGTTAGAAGAGAACAGCAGGATTCAACCAGTGTGTAGGCATGGATGGGATACAAAAGTCCTAGCATATGCGGATGACATTGCCATCATAACTTCCAATCCAGATTTGGCACTAAAAGAAGTTGAAGAGGTGACTAGGAAATTCAGAAGGTTTTCTGGATACCTGCTAAATAGAACTAAAACACAAATACTGATTAATCAATACACGAATACTCAGGATAATTGGAGGGTCGATCATGCAGTGTATCTGGGTATAGATATAGCACCAAGAGTAGGAGAGATTATCAATCTAAACTTAGATCCAATACTTGCGAAAACCAAAAATGATATGTGCAGGTGGAATAATTTACACATGACTATAATGGGGAGGTGCAACCTGGTTAAAATGATCCTCCTCCCCAAACTGCTGTATATTTTTTGCGCTGTACCATTAAGTTTTACAAACCCTAGATTTGAGGAGATGGATCAACTGGTCATGAGATTTATCTGGGCATATGGCAAATGTAGAAGATCGAGTAAGTTTATGTCTTTGTCCTTACCAAACATAAAACTGTACCAAATGGCAGCAGCTTTTCAGTATTTGCAGCCACTATGGGGGGTTAAGAAAGGAGGGATGGAGGTAGAGGACTGTCCTAACATCTATGAGCTGCAGATAGAAGCAGCAGCCAGTGGCTGCCTGCTAACATTTCACGAGCCTGGATACTACAAGAAAGCTTGATTTAAGGTATTAGAGGCGGCTTATAAAAGCTGGTGATTATGGTGGAGAAAGAACGGGCTTGGTAGATTTAATTATTATACTATGATAAAGAATAACCCATTGCTTCCCGAAATATTTAAGGATAGCTGTATGGCAAATTGGGCGTCCTTAGGTATAGGAAGGTTAGGGGATTTTTTTGATAATCTTGGGGTTAAGGCGCTTAGTGATCTTCAAGAGCAGTATGGTTTAGAGCGAAGGGACTTCTTCAAATACCTACAGATACGAGACTTCTTGGGTAAAAAAAAGGGGGGGGGCACTGGGATTTAGAAGCAATCCACTGCTTAACAACATCATGGCAAAATCCAGTATAACAGTTAGGTCAATCTACTCATCATTGATTGCAGAGCAACCTGACAACCTGGAGAAAATTAGCGAGAGATGGAAGGACAAGCTGGTTAATGGGAGCAGTAACTTTTCTAAATCATTAGAACTGGGACATACTATTTTACTCTCCTCTTCGTTGCAAGCACAACATTATAAGACTGTTCGACCTGTATTATACACCAGCACATCTTGCCAAGTGGGTGGGCTCATTAGGAACAAACTGCCCGAGATGTGGGATCTACAGTACGGATATTGTGCATATGTTTGCCACGTGTGGGGAACTACGGGCTCTGAGAGATGGCATCCAATCTGTCCTAAAAGGGGTTCTGGGATACGATCTGGATCTTCCCCCCGAGATCACGGTGTTAGGGGTTGCTGAGGGAATAAGGGGATGCCTCAGAGCATTTATCTTTCTCGCCATGGCGGTTTATCGAATATGTATTGCTTCTGCATGGTTGATCTTACGACCACCGACATGGCAACAATGGTTGGGCAAACTATTGTCTGTATACTACTTGGAAATGGCATTATATGAACGCAAGGGGAGGCGGGCTAGGAATAAAGGGAAGGCAATATGGGGACAATTCCAGGATTGGATTTTGGCCCATTAATATTTAACTAACCCAAGCCCTCTCCAACTCATAATAATGAACGCCTCCCTGTCTAGGCCAATGGGGCTATGTAATAATCCTTTTTTTTTTTTTTTTTTAACTCATATGTCTTGAGCGAAATGATGTATGATCATAACTATGTATCCTTCCTTTCCAAATAAAATATATTAAAAAAAAAAAAATCGTATTGGGATGAGAAGTTGTTTTATTGTCATTTTTGGGGGAAGTGAAATTGTGAATGTTTTTTTCAAAATTGACAAATTTAGTGACTGTTTCTAAAAATTATTTGGATTGTTATGTAATATATATTTCTCTGTTTCTATAGCTGAAATTTTTTAACCGAATAAAGTGTTTGATGATAATGATTTGAGGGCTATTTACAAATGATACCTTGCTGAATTTAGAATTTTGTCCACCTTTCAGAAATGCCAAACATTCTTGAAAACTGGGAAGATGGTGATCCTAGCACACCAAATGTTTTTTAGAAAAAAAAACATACACAATCTTGCACAGCACTTTTTCCGATTTATCCCAAAAAAACACGATTTAGCAATATTTTGGTTATTTTCTTGGTTTCTTCCAAGGGAATTGTAGCAGTGGGCCAGGTGATAATAAGGACTCGGATGCTTGGGTGGGTGTGAAACAGTGAATTTATTTACACTTCTTTAAAGTCCTTTGCTTTTGTCAACAGTACAGGGGTGGTGTGTTCCTTCCCATAGAATGTCTCTTCTCTCTCTTTTCCCAGGTCCCCTCTTGACCGGCGAACATGTTCTGTTGTACTCCCAGACGCACCGGAAAGAGGAACGAAAATGAAGGTAAGTCGGGGTTGTACAGGGTTAGCAGTTCGTAGTAGGAGTAGAGAAGAGGGGAGATAGAGAGAGAGAGAGAGAGAGGGAGAGAGAGAGAGAGAGAGAGAGCTCCCGGGTGTGTAAAGAGTTATAAAATAAGCGAGTGTGTGAACAGTCACCTCGTTGTGCTCTTTCCCGAAATAGGACCTTTGTCTCAAGTGCTCTTTAGGGTTTTCTAAGTGAAGGAAGTCTTTAGTTTAAGTCCCCTTTCCTTATTCCTGCTCGTCTCCTCTCTGCCTCCTCCCAGTTCTTCCCTCCCCTCTCCCCTCCTGCCGTCACTCTCCCCTTTTGAAAATATACTGTCTTTTAAAAAAGACCGTACCTTCGTTAGCCACGTCCCTCCTGGGGCGTGGCGGAATGCGCGTGAGTCACCATTCTTCTCCTTCCCCAGCTGGCCGGTTATTTCCGAGGGAACCACGCTGTTCCCATTCCTTCTGCCGTCTTCCGTCTCCCTCCTCTCAGCGTTCTCGGCGTTCTGCTCGTCCTCCTCCTCTCATAAGCGGAGTCCGTCCTTCCTTTCAGTCTTGTCGGGAACCCGGATATCCGGGTTCCCGAGGAAGTTTCCGGCGTCTCCGTTACCCTGGGAACAGGGCAAGCCGTCGTTCTCGCCGTGGACGCCGAGTGGCATACGCCACTCTGGGGCGTCAGGAGCCAGGTTCTCCGATAACCTGCTACACACCCCATCCCAAGTTCAGGACTGATACAGTGCCGAAGGATCCGGAAAGCGAGACAGAAAGTTATTGGGGGTTCTTGGAGAGCACCCGGAATATGCAGGATCTGAAAGGAAAAGGGCTGAAGTTCCATAAACCATCGAAGTATTAGGGAGTTGGAATCCTTATTAGAAGCTAACCAAGTCAAAGGAGCATGGTCTGTACACAGCACGAAAGGGCGGCCCAGTAAATAATATCTCAGGTTGTCCACAGCCCATTTGATAGCTAAGCACTCTCGTTCAATAATCGGATAATTACATTCCCTGGGAAGCATTTTTCTACTAATATAAACAATAGGGTGGTCCTGTCCCTCCTCGTCGGGTTGTGAGAGTACAGCCCCTAACCCCACATCCGAAGCATTCTTATGGAGATGAAAAATCTTGGAAAAGTCGGGACACTGTAAGGACGGCTCTGTAGTGAGGCATGCTATCAAGTGCTGGAAACTAGATAATTGTTTATCTGATAGGGATGGTAATTTTGACAGGAAGTTTTTCTTGAGGAGATCAGTGAGGGGTGCGGCTAAGGTAGAATATTGTTGTATAAAGCGACAATAATACTCAACTAACACCAGGAAGGAGCGAGCCCCCCTTTTGGTAGTGGGTATGGGGACCCTCTGGATGGCCTCGACCTTGCTTTTCTGTGGGCTTAGCTGGCCTTTCCCTAAGAAATATCCTAGGTATGCAATGTGTCCTAGATTGCATTTCTTTGGATTGGCTGTGAGACCGGCCTTTTGCAATGTGCGGTATATTTCATGGAGGTGCTTAATATGGTCATTCCATGTGTTGCTGAATACTACAATATCGTCTAAATACGAGTCAGCGAAAGTTTGGAATCGTCTCAAAAGATGGTCCATTAGTCTTGGAACGTGGCTGGGGCCTCGTGTAGACCGAAAGGGAGTACTGTAAAGTGGTAAAGCCCTGACTGTGTGGAGAAAGCTGGCGCGAGTGGTATTTGCCAGTATCCCTTTGTTAAGTCTAGGGTTGACATATAACGGGCTTTTCCCAATTTTTCTAGAAAGTCATCAACTCTGGGTATGGGATCTGTGTCAAATAGTGATATTTCATTCATGCGGCGGAAGTCAATACAAAAACGTACTGACCCGTCAGGTTTTGGCACTATGACCAATGGGGAGCACCAAGGGCTCGTTGATGGTTCTATTACTTTCAGTTTTAGCATATTTTGTACTTCTTCTTCAATTAAGTGTCTGCGGGCTTCGGGAATACGGTAGGGTCGTAATCTTATTACTTTTCCCTCAGGGGTTCTTATATGATGTTGGATTAAATTGTTTAAATGGTTTTTTCCAGGACTTCCCGAGAAGAACTGTTGATGATTTTTTAACAAGTCCTCTAGTTGGGTCTTCTGACCCTCTGTAAGATCAGTATTGATATGGGGAGTCTTAACTGTTTCCTCCGTGTTTGCAGGATATAACTCTGTCTAGTGGTTCTTCAGGGGTTACTAAGAAACCTGTAGTCGATTGGGTTGGGGTTCCGGTAGGTTCTTCCCATTTTTTTAACAGGTTAATATGGTAAATCTGTGTTCTTTTGGGGTGCTGGAACAGTTCTATCAGGTAAGTAACCGGGGATATGACTTTTAAGATGGTATACGGACCCTGCCACCTAGCTAAGAGTTTATTATCGGAGCAGGGTCTTAATATCAGGACTTTATCATTCGGTTGGAAAGACCGGGTTTTCGTTCCTTGATCATAATACCTCTTTTGGTTATTTTGGGACTTTTCTAGATGTTTACGAACATTTTCCCATACGGACTGTAGGTGAGTTTTCAAGTTATGTATATATTCTAACAGAGGCTTTTCCTCCTCGCCCTCTTCTTCCCATAATTCCGCTGCCATGTCTAATAGGCTGCGGGGTTGTCTCCCGAAGACCAGTTCAAAGGGGCTGTGTCCTGTTGAAGCCTGTTTGTGTGTTCTTATGGCATATAGGACTAAAGGGAGCTTTTGATCCCAATCACGTCCAGATTCAGAGACTGTTTTCCGTAGTAGTGTTTTTATAGTACGGTTATAGCGCTCAACCAACACCATCCGTCTGGGGGTGATAAACCAAGGTTTTTAGTTGCTTGATCCCAAGGATCTTACAGATATTATTCATCAGTGAGGACATAAAGGGCGTTCCCTGATCATTCAGGATTTCCTGGGGAAATCCGACCCTAGAAAAGAAAGGGATCATAGCTTGGGCCACTGTTTTAGATGTCATGCTAGAAAGGGGTATAGCCTCGGGATACCTCGTAGCATAATCTGCTAACACTAAAATATATGGGTGTCCCTTTGTGGAGGGTAAAAGGGGACCTACCAAGTCCATACCGATCCGGGAGAAGGGAACCTCAATGATGGGAAGGGGTTGAAGTGGCACTTTTCTTTGGGGTCCCGGATCCCTCCCCTCTCCCCTCCTGCCATCACTCTCCCCTTTTGAAAATATACTGTCCTTTAAAAAGGACCATACCTTCGTTAGCCACGTCCCTCCTGGGGCGTGGCAGAATGCGCGTGTGTCACCGTTCTTCTCCTTCCCCAGCTGGCCGGTTATTTTTGAGGGAACCACGCTGTTCCTGTTCCTTCTGCCGTCTTCCGTTTCCCTCCTCTCCGCGTTCTCGGCGTTCTGCTAGTCCTCCTCTTCTCGTAAGCGGAGTCCGTCCTCCCTTTCAGTCTTGTCGGGAACCCGGGTATCCGGGTTCCCGAGGAAGTTTCCGGCGTTTCCGTTGCCCTGGGAACAGGGCAAGCCGCCGTTCTCACCGCGGACGCCGAGTGGCATACGCCACTCTGGGCCGTCAGGAGCCGGGTTCTCCGATAACCGGCTACAGGAATCTACTACTTTCTGAATCCCCAGGAAATTTTGTACAGATACCCTACAGGGAAAAAATACGTTTTCGACATTCAAGGTTCATCATTAAAAAAAGGGCTTAGCACCATGTGGGGGGCAGGAGAGAGCTTAGCAGCCAAGTGGTTAAACACTCTTGTGCTATAATATAAGAACTTTGCACTGGTAGAAATGATAGGGCACACCCATTTGAACAATTTTAATGTTTGTGTGATAGAAAAAGTAGCAAACTGCATTCATTCTATTGTTACTGCGCTTACATAAAACTAATGGCAACATTAATTATGCTGCTATTAGACTTGGCTTCTTGTTAAGTTAATATCCTCGTTAAAATCCTTAATTTATAAATATGATCAACAATGGGTTCCACAATCCATTTTCTTCATGGTTGCCCTGCTGTAATATAACACCAAAAATAGTAGTATTACAATAATGATAATACTTATTATGGCTGTAATCCTGAACTTCAAGTAGGGAATACAGAGCCACCACAACATCATAGCCAAAATTTCAAGAAGGTAAGTGCATACAGATAAGTACACACTTATTATTCCTATCTGCACACCTATCTAACTTGAATATATATTGTGAACCCCTATTTGCATATATATATTTACCTGCCATACTTACCTATGCATTTTACCTATACACTAACCTATTTATTCTTACCTGTCAATATTTAAGTCCTCGATGTTTTGGGTACATAGCATAACGTGACATTCCATTAGAAAATAGTGTTGGTATTATTATTAGTAGAAGTAATCATAATAATAATAATAATAATAATGTGCTGTAATAAAAAGTGCAGTATATATTAGTGCCTCATGTCTGGGGACTGAATAACATTTTGTTTGTCACATTCTTTATTACACGAGATTAAAGCAGTTTAAAAAAACGTTTGCTCTCTTTTTGTGTCAACTCATAGTGCCGTTTTCATGTTCCCAGGTTAGTACATTTTGGATAACACTAATTTACTGATCGCTTTGGGAGAGTTATGATAAATAGAGTGATTTTCAGAGAAATTAGGTGCTAATAGTGTGCCACCTATATCAGTCCATATAGAAGCCTCTTCAATATATTCATAGCTACCACTTGCAGAGGGTCTGGGAGGTAAAGTTACGGCTGTATAGAGATAATACAAATAATTAGGAAGTAAGAACAGTGGAAAATATACCAATCTTGTCAGTTGCAGAGTACTCATAGAAACAGATTACATTATATTACTGGGAAGGGGGCATTACAAGCAGCCTATGTAAATATTTTTGGACTGGGCAGTTTAGCAAACAAAATTAAAATGGGCTGGGTCAGTCATGGAATAAACTGTAAGTGAGAGTGAATCTTGGAACTACATCATTGGATATGTATTTCAAACATAAACATACCTTTAAAGTCAGACCTATTGACATTTCCAATGCTTGTATTTTCTAGCAGCCAAACATTAGCAGTCGCTTCCTAAAGAGATTCGCCTTCGTATAGGTCTGTCCTTTGCGAAGCCATCAAAACTTAGCCATCCTCCATAAACTATTCAGTTTTTCCTCCTTTTATCCTGTGTTTCCCACAGTGCCAATACTGCCTTTTGGGTATCACCTGCTCTCTACAAATCCCATAACATAACAGTACATAACATAACATAACTAGTTATTGACTATGTATGGCTGCGTGGTGGAACACGCACCAGACAGATGCCTATTCTGTCCAAGCTGTTGTGTGTGCACCACTGTACGGGGTTGTCCCAGGGATTCTAGAGGGGGCACAGTTGCCCATTGTACCCTATAGGATTTCTATAGTTCTTCTGGCTGTTGGGGGATGGACGTTGTATCTTTTCCTCTGGACTCAAAGAATCTGCTCAAGGTGAAATGATATCAGGCTGTCAGACGACAATGCCGTCCTTCCTCCCCTCCAGCCATGTTATAATAAGGGGAGCAAATACCATCGGCAGACTGTAACATGGTTGGTGTATGGTTACATCTTCCTATGCAAAAGTTAAAATAGAGGTCTTATTGTTAATTTGTAATACTCCTACAGACAGAAGAAAATCAACAGCTGTGGTAGGGATGCAATTCTCTCCCCATTCTTTGTTTCAAAACTGATTTCGATCTGTTAGAATCACATCAGGATACTGGTTACAAATAACTGCGCTGACCTAAGTTTCATATTCGCTGCCATTGTCGAGGATAACATTTGCAAAGTTCTGAGTGGTTTAAAGTTTAGACTGAATTTTCTTCCTCACAGCGACTGATTTTTCGTTTTTGTTTCAAAAGTAGTACATAATTATTGCATTTTCATCATATAGTCGTCAAAGGTATACGCTCTGACGTACATTAAGCGTTCAAGTGGAATATTTTTAATAGTTTCTTTCTTTAAAAAAGAGCAATATTTAGACTGTGGGTTTTCAATAAACAGTTGTATGGTTTCTGTGCATCGCCTACTCCATAATTCATGTTCTCAGTTAATGCTCTTGCTACTTACAATAAATGTACCCATGTATAATCATATATAGTGACAACGTGCCATCATATTATCGATAGAACATTCTTTCCATCTTAGGCACAGTCGGCACCACCACTATGGCCTGATTACCTGGAGCACGTTGCAGACATGCCAAAGTTGTGGGGTCTGGAATCGCTGATTCTTGAGTGTAATTGCACCAAAGGACTGTACACATCCGTGATTTTATCTTCAGAATGGGGGATGACCATGCAGCCAAGAGCTGCTAGCTCTCCTTTTTCATGATTGTCCATGATTCCAGGTATAATCTGTAACCCACTGAGGGGCGGACTCGTGTCGGATGCCCGGTGGAGTTTCGGGTGGAGAAAGTCCCTGGGGGCAGGGCAGACTGAGGGCCAGTTGGGAATGGGAGATGCTGTTCCTGCAGCCCATTTCTAGATGAGCATACAATTTTACTGGCAACTTTTCAGGCCGGTAAATTGGGCCCTGTGTTCCTAGTAAATACAAGTGTTGGAGAAACAGACCTCTTGTGATAGCGTAGGAACAGGAGTACTGGTTCACAAGAATCATAATCCGGCGCAGTCTATTCTGGGTATCTGTTACTTGTAGCCTGCTCTGAATCACTTTAAGTGCCCCTGCTTATTTTTTGTACCTGACGCGCACACACACAAACACTTGTATGTGAGTGTGTGCACACACATACATATGTGTGTGTGTGATATTTTATATGCAGAATGTAATATGATATGTTTTGCAGTTGTTGAGTGGTGAAGGGGCCATGAGCCTCAATTCGGTCAGTGTGCCCCTGCCTCAAAAATGTTAATAAATTGGAAATTGGCCAATACACTCTGTTCATTTGCATATATAGTTTATGCATTGTCGGTTTTTGAGGCGTTTTTTATTTTAGAGACAAAAGGTTTTCAAGCAAACCAGAATGAAAGGGTTACATTTGTACAAGGAGGTTGAATTACGCTAAGGGCTGGGTGACTATTCGTAGAGATGTTGCCCTGTACAAAAATCACTGTAACAGTCAACCTTACTGGTATTGACCAGTCTTTTTTCTATGCCAAGTTTTCTCTACCATAGTAATAATTGCCCTTTGTACTGTAGTAATAAATGTTTGAATGTGAGATTATTAGTACAGTTGCTCTAAATAACATATTTTATTGGATTGCACTTTTTTTTCATATAATCAGCATATATAAACTTGGATCAAATGTGAATCTGTACATGCAACTTTTTTATTTCTGCAAGAAAAAAATGTTTCCATTTCACAAAACATTCCTCCCACACAGCCTTAAATAGAAGTTTTTTCCCTTCCCATTCTAAGCCTGACAACACATTAACTTCTCCCTTTGACAGGATCAAATCTTCTCACCTACATCTGCCTGAAGACCCACTCTGCAACGCCAATAAGCCCACGACAATGACAACCATACATGTGCAAATGCATCAGTTTTAGCTTGATGGGGCCCTAGATGTTCATTTCTTCTAGGCATAAGGCTAAAACAAATTGTGATCTTCATGTCGGTTTGAACATCTTCATGTTGGCTCAAACCCTGCAGTGCTTTGAAGGTTTTGTTTAATTAAACCTTTATTTATCATTGTATAAACACATGCTGTTAGACCTGACAGCCTTAGGGTGGTCATCCCCCAACTTTTTCCCTGCCTCCCTCCACTCTTCTGACACTGTTTTTGCTGGTTTTAGGACTCTGCACATTTTACCACTGCTAACCAGAGCTGAAGTGCATATGCTCTTGCTCTTAAACATAATAACATTGGCTCATACTCAATTGGCATATTTAATTTACTTGTTATTCCCAAGTGAAGTACACTACAAGGCCCTGGGCATTAAATGCTACTATTGGG
The DNA here is from genome assembly GCF_031143425.1 of Pleurodeles waltl. NCBI lineage: Eukaryota > Metazoa > Chordata > Amphibia > Caudata > Salamandridae > Pleurodeles > Pleurodeles waltl. Next base: position 483,706,835 of record NC_090438.1, on the reverse strand, counting down.
CCTGTAGCACTGATTGTGCCACCCACATAAGTAGCCCCTTAACCATGTCTCATGCCTGCCATTGCAATGCCTTGGTGTGCAGTTTCACTGCCGCTTCGACTTGGCATTAAAAAGTACTTGCCAAGTATTAAACTCCCCTTTTTTCTACATATAATTCACCCCTAAGGTAAGCCCTAAGTAACCCATAGGGCTGGGCGCTAAGTAGGCAAAAGGCAGGACATGTACAAGTGTGTTTTTATGTCCTGGTAGTGGAAAACTCCTAAATTAATTTTCCATTAGTGTGAGGCCTGCTCCTTTCATAGAATAGCACTAGGGTTACTCTTATATAATATTTGAGTGGTCGATTCTCATCAGAAGGGGGTAAACAGGTCATATTTAGTATGGCCAGAATGGTAATACAAAATCCTGCTTATTGGTGAAGTTGGATTTTATATTACTATTTTAGAAATGCCACTTTTAGAAAGTGAGCATTTTGCTGCACTCGAAATCTATCTTTGCTTTACAGAGTGTCTCCAATCCATGTCTGGGCTGGGTTGGTTGACAGCTCCCTTGCGCATTTCACCCAGCAAACCACAAACACAGGATGCTCAGTCACACCTGCACTCATCTGCATACCGAATGGGTCTTCCTCAGCTGGGAGGGTGGAGGACCTGACACTTACATTTCAAAGGCTAGTGACCTGCCCTCACACAATGTACTGTCAAACCCCCTACGGGGACCATGGGAGACTGACCTGTACTGAAAGGGGACCTTGTGCACTTCAAAACCACTCGTTGACATCTCCTGCACCTCAAAGGCATTTCAGGGTATATAAACTGGGTCTCTGACCCCACCAACTCAGACACTTCTGGACCTGAACCTGTCAAGAGAACTGCCTGGCTGGCTAAAGGACTCACCTGGACTGCTTTGCTGTGAAGGACTGCTGCCCTGCTGTTGCCCTGCTGCCTTCCTGGCCTCTGACTTTGCTGAGAAGTGCTCTCCAAGGGCTTGGTTTGAGCTTGCCTCCTGTTTCTGAAGTCTCAGGGCCAAACATACTTCATCTCTTCAAGGAAACTTCTTGTGCATGGAAAATCAACTCACAGCCTGCCTGGAAACGACACACAGCCTGCCCGGCGATGAGAAAATCGCTACACAGCCGAACCGGGAAGACGCATCCAGACTTCCCGAGCGAAGATCGATGTAGCACCTGCATTGCAACTGGAAATTCGACGCACAGCCCTACCAGATTGAAGCACAGCCGAGCTGGAATGACGCAGCCCGACTTCCTGAGAGAAGAATTGACGCAGCGCCTGCCGTGAGACAGAAAATTTGATGCATCGCCATACCGTATCGACGCAATGCCTGTGACTTTGTTCCTCACATCCAGGATTTCCATGCATCATCCATGGATATCAGAGGGAAACCCGTATCGCAGTGAGGAACCAAGACTGCGTGCCGGAAATCAACGCAAAGACCCTTGCAGTGTGGAAAGAAATAATGCATCGTCTGTGCCGCGCCGGAAATTCCAATGCACACCCTATTTTTCCACGTATCTCCTCCTCTGAGGTCTCTGTGTGTGTCATTTTTTATGCAAACCAGGTACTTTGTGAAACCAAGAGACCATTGTTGATTTTTAAGAGTTAAGACTGTTTTTAAACTTGCAAAAGTGATATCTCAATTTGTGCTTATTGAATCTTTATCTTTTTCGCCTTAATTTAACCAGATAAAAATCATAAATTTTGCTAAACCTGTGTGGCGTATTTTTGTGATGTTTTCACTGTGTTACTTTATGATTTATTGCACAAATACCCCATACATTGCCTTCTAAGCCTGATTGCTCAGTGCCAAGCTACCAGAGGGTGGGCACAGCATAATTTGGATTGTGTGTGACTTACCCTGACTAGCAGTGTGGTCCCTTTTTGGACAAAGGTGAATACCTCTGCCAACTAGAGACCCCATTTCTAACACATGCCAACAAACAACAAAGCAGCAACTCAACACGGCGGAGTACACAAACTGCAGGGCCAGTCAGTGTCAAAATCAAATACTACATTGCATTAATAAGATTCTGTATGGAAAACAAAAACACATTTTAACATCATGGTAAACATCACAAGGCATAGGCAGCCAGGGGCTTATTTACAAGCTTCTTGTGCCTCTAGTGCGTGACTTTTTATATGGTGAAAAGGCAATGCCCTGGTGGTGCAAGGGGCTTGTAAATAAGCTCCCCAATTCTGAACATCCCAACCCAGTCTTAGCTATCAACCACTATGTTCACTACATGAGGAGTCATCTCCCTCCTCTCCTCGGTTCTGGTCCAAAAACTTCTGACATAGCAAACCCCAGGTTTCTAAATCAGATGGTAGTGTGGCATCGGATCTAACACAACACATTTGCATTTCCTCAGCTACAGCCTATTCTGGAGTTAACGTTAATTAACCTGACCTGAGCATTACTGGACACTGTCTTCAACAACTCACATGTGTGAGCCCAATACACATCCGATGGAGGGGACCCAGATCTACCTCCCAAACATTCAGCACCCTCACCAGTCCCCTAATTGTATCAGCCTGCAGTGCCTTAGAAATCAGTGAAATGAGGTGTTGCCCCACCTCAGCGTCAATATAGCACCCAGCATAGCTGAGGCAGATGTGGCCACCAGGTAAGATGGCCAAAGCCCCTCACCGTGTCAGACAGACCAGCAGAATGAAGGAAATGCCCCTGGTCTGTCGCAAACTGATCCTGTACTTCTTCAAATTACATAAAAACGTTACTTAGATGCAAATCCCACACTAACTCGCAGCCACCTTCACATCAAGAATGAAAAGACATAGCCTCTTTCTTCTGGCAAAATGAAATTATTATTCATATTAGTAGTTCTCAATGAAAAGGAGCCCTCCGAATCACCACCGTTACCACCCTATGCCACATCGCTGCCGTTTGTCACACCACATAGTGCACAGCCTCGGGCACCCCAGTACCCGCTATCAGATATACATCAGCTCATTCCCCTCCACCAACCCAGCTAGAAGATTCTTCTCCCAATTATCCCCCTCATTCATCCATTTTGCTGCGTGCTTCATGTGAGAAGCATGATAATAATATTTCAAGTTCAGCACATCAAGTCTCCTGTCCTCATACTCCCTCATCAAAGTCAAACGTGCTACTCTAGCCCAAATAAGTGAGGTGAGGAGGGAATTCAGCTGACGGAACACCCCCGCGCGCAGGGGACACCGGGAATTTCGAATCACGTACAGGTACGGCAATGCATTTAGGGGCATATTTATACTCCGTTTGCGCTGGAAGTGCGTCGTTTTTTTTGACGCAATTTCGACGCAAAACTAACTCCATATTTATACTTTGGCGTTAGACGCGTCTAGCGCCAAAGTCCATGGAGTTAGCGTCATTTTTTATCGTGGACACCTACTTTGCGTTAATTATATGCAAGGTAGGCGTTCCCGTCTAAAAAATCGACTCTGAGGCATGTGCGTCGGATTTATACTCCCGGGCAAAATTCACGCCCGGAAGTGGGCGGGTCAAAAAAAATGACGTACGGCCGCTTTTGCGCCGTTTTTTAGCGCCTGCAAAAGGCAGGCGTTAAGGGACCTGTGGGCTCTGAAGGAGCCCAGAGGTGCCCTCCCATGCCCCCAGGGACACCCCCTGTCACCCTTGCCCACCCCAGGAGGACACCCAAGGCTGGAGGGACCCATCCCAGGGACATTAAGGTAAGTTCAGGTAAGTGTGTTTAAAAAAAAAAAATTGTGGCATAGGGGGGCCTGATTTGTGCCCCCCTACATGCCACTATGCCCAATGACCATGCCCAGGGGACAGAAGTCCCCTGGGCATGGCCATTGGGCAAGGGGGCATGACTCCTGTCTTTGCTAAGACAGGAGTCATTTCTATGGGGGTTGGGAGTGAAAAAAAATGGCGCAAATCGGGTTGAGGCGAAAAAATTGCCTCAACCTGACTTGCCCCATTTCTTGACGCCCAAGCCCCATATCTCCCTACGCCGGCGCTGCCTGGTGTACGTTGTTTTTTTTAACGCACACCAGACGGCGCCGGCGGCTAACGCCGGCTAACGTCATTCAATAAATACGGCGCCCGCATGGCGCTTCAGAATGGCATTAGCCGGCGCTAATTTTTTTTTAGGCAAAACTGCGTTAGCGCAGTTTTGCGTCAAAAAGTATAAATATGGGCCTTAATGTTAAGTTGGTGATAATAATTAGCGTTATTTTGCTAGTCAACACTGTTTCTTACATGATATGGGTTTTTTTTCTCGGGCAATGTCATGAAAATCTATCTTTGTTCTCGTATTTCTTTCCTGAAGTGTGCTATTAACAAATGATAGTGATACCCCTTCTTTAAAACAGCCACATGCTCTGAAATTTCTTTTGAAGAAAATAGTACTGTGCACTTATTTATTTTCATACAAGCAGGTGTCGAGTTACAGTTAATTAATGCTTTGATCTTTTGGGGCTTCTTGTTACCACCATTACACCACGAAATACACAGCCCAGAAAAAATATATTTTTGTTTGTAGCCACCAACACGAAGTTGGTGTTTTCGTAGTGAATACGCCTTTTGGTTGGTATTTTCTTGTGTATCTTTTATGGTTTTGTCTTTAAGAATGACTTGAGTGTCTGCAATGCTTTTCCAAGACTTTTTTATGTTCTCTGTCTGTTTGATTTTTCTAGAAATATGTCTGATGGTTTGTGTCTTGCTCAGCAGCAGGTTTATTTTTGGAAAGTAATAACTTGTTTTATTTTGGGACATGCGAGTCGGGCCGGAGCAGTTTTTGTAGTTGGCTAGTGATGCAAAGTGAGGTTGATAATGATGATGTGGTAGTTCCATATATATACATATTTGTTCCTACTGCCTTGCTATTTCTGTGAGAACATTCTCCCTTAGAAGTATATCTTGGTGCCAATAATAAAACACTAGAAACAGCAATACCTTAGTCACGCCACAACTCTGACTTTTATTTGGGGAACAGCCAGGTTGTAATAATTTTGACACGTAATAATATTCTCTTATACTCTGCCTGTTAGTTATATCTACGTACATAACATCGCCAGGTTCAACTCTGTGATAATGCTATGTGTTATTCAGCCCATTTGCAATATTACTAAGATTTTGCTTTATAATTGTTAATACCTAAATTCGCCCTAAACGTTACTATTAATTCAGACACTCACCCAGAGATCGGTTTTTAAAATTTATTAGACATCCCTCAAAGATCTGCAAGTGATAATACCCAGAAACAAAGTTGCATGTTGTCCATCGCTTTGGAACTGATAATAGCTATATTCAAAGACCTGCTGTCCCTAATAGACTCAATCATAGCTCTGCTCCATATAATACTCAGCTTAATTGAGAGTAATCTGTCAGAACAACACTCTTACTAATAGCTCAGCTTTTCATATTAACCAGTTTCTCCCACAGTCCTACTCCTGAAATAATCTAGACTCACTCGTATTCCTGCTCTTAATTATATGCATATTATTTAAGAGGTCTGCCTCTCAGGGCCTACTTTAGGGCGGTGCGGCCGCACCAGGTGCTAACCTGGATTGGGGGGCGCTTATGTCAGAGGAGCGCTGTTTTTAGCAATAATTTATGAATTTTGCGATTTAAAAGAATCTGCTGAAAAGTTCCTTGCGTGTCCAGCCTTCAGGAAGCAATTAAAATGCCAAGATACCTCTTGTGATTAATGTGCCTGCTAGGGAGAGAGATGGGAGTTTTGTCTAGGGCAGCTTTGACTCGCCATAAAGTAGCACAGAGGGTTAATATGTCTGCTGCAAAGAACAGAACTATATGTGGAGAGCTGAGTGGATTAGTAAAGCCAGCCTTTAGCAGCGCTTTAAAAAAACATGAAAATGTGTGTGAGAGAAGGGCTATGGAGAGATGAGGGACACTTTTGTCAGGTGATAGTGAGGGGATCCAAGGAGGCGATCATGGAGTGCCAAAAAAGTCTGCCCCACTTGGCGCCACTAGCTCTAAAGCCGGCCCTGCTGCCTCTGATAATTCTCAGGCATTTTGGAGCTCTATTCCTACAGTGCAAACATGATCGGAGCTATGATTTTGATACTACCCAGACTCATGGTACTGATCCTGATAATACCCAGACTCACTCAGAGCTTTAATCTCAACACATACTCATTTGGAGTAATACCCAGTGCCACTCAGAGCAGGACTGGATGTTGTGCCATTTTTCCCACCTTGTTGACAAAGAGAGAAGGTAGTGAGAACTAAGCAGAACCATCTCTTTGCCACACAATAATCCCAAACATGAACAACGCTTTCTTTGGGTCGTTCCTTCAAAGAGTAGAGTCCTTAACAAAGAAAGCCCTCGCAATACTTTAGACCTTCAATAATAGAGGAGTGTAGATGAATAGAAGGCCTTCTGCCCTCCTGCCTCTATTTTCTCTAACCAATTTAGAATGAATGTTTATTTTATTAGTTAATTAAACCCATAAAAATACTCTTCAACATAAAATTAAGCAGAACAGTATTGGTGCAGTAAAACATTAATAGTGCGATAAAATTGTGACATAAAATAATTTAATACATACCACAAATATGCCCCCTCTTAACTCCAGTTACTGGTACATAGCTTAGTTACAGTGTTGGCTAGAAGCACACAATGTTACCTAAGAGCCCTTCCTTTTTTCAACCTGTTTGTTCATGGTTGGTGGATTTTGTTTCCACTGGCTCCATTCCTAACACTAATTTGTTTTGGCACATGAAATTTTGGAGGTAAACATTTCCAGAAATTGAACAAGCCTAATGTTCAGTATGGTGTTTCGTGGATAAATGTTTCGGTTAAATCTTGTCTGCATGATCTGACCCCTACTACGTTTAATTATTTTTCCAATAAACATCTTCTTTCAGCGGCCAAAGCTGGGCAACTGCAGACCACATACACTAGGTTTTCTACTGCCAGATGACATCGGCGGCACTCGTGGGTGCCTACTAGCGGCCCCTTTTTCCATTTTGGCATGAGGTCTAGCGTTGGAACTTCACCCAGCCTTAGCTTTAGAAAGCGTTGTTTGATTTTCAGTGAATACAGGGCAGCCATAAGTGGAGATTCTTTAAGAGTTTTATATGAATTGAGAATCAACCAACTATGTGACCTTTTAGCCACAACTTCCCTGTCTTCTAACCAGCTGTATAATTTACTTGATTTATTCACTGCTTTGTTAAAAGCCAGGGTAGGAAGCGACTGATCCCATACATCGCCTAAGTTAAAAAGAGTTATGCTTTTTTTCAGATGCTTTTTGTAAATGCTATTACCTCCTTCTAGATTAATTTCCTGCCAAACTAGATTAGCCAGCTTCCCTTTTGAGGCGTGGCTCAGTTTGTAACAACATCAAATATATGCCGCAGGTCGAGCCAGCGTCTGCTTAACCAACAGTCTGACCTGGGTGGGGGAAGCATGTCTCGGTAACCGAAATACACACTTATATGCTTAACCAGAAGTTTATCCAGGAGAACCTCCTCCATCCCCCTCATTATTTCAGCCCCATAGGTGAGGGTTGGAAGTAATTTTGCCCTCATTATGACTATCAATGGATTCAGAGCATGGCCACAGACTAAATTTGCAAGCATGCCAAAAGCGTGAACAAGTGCGTGCGCCTTATTTTTTATCACTTCTTTTTGAGGCGCTTAGTTGCCTCTAGCATCTATCATGTCTCCTAAGTATCTGTACGAGCTTACTTCCTCTACGGTCTTCCCATTCAGATACCATTTACGTTGGCTAGTGGGTCTATGATTGAGAGCAATCATTTTAGATTTGCTGTGGTTAATTTCTAATTTGTTTGCTCTTGCATACTCCTCTAAGTTATTTAGCAGTTTTTGCATGCCAATTCTGGTGTTACTAAGCAATAATTGGTCATCTGCGTATAACATGTTAGATAGTTGTTGGACACCAAGAGAGGGGGAGCGGGCTGACTGATCATTTAACTTGGTCGAAAGATCTACTATATACTGATTCAAAAGTGTTGGTGCCAATACACAACCTTGTTTACACCAACTGTTGTTTTAACTGCCCTAGATAGGTGTGAGCCTCCCCCAGTTGAACCTTCACCCACGTGTCTGAGTAAATCAGTTTAATGACATTTAAAATGATTGCCGGTAACCCCCATTGCTGTAGTTTGGCCCATAATTTGCAACGGGGGACACAATCAAAAGCAGCTTTAAAATAAGCAAAGGACAGGTAGGTGGAAGTCCCAGTTGCTTTTGTTCTGTTGATAATCAGTCCCAGTGCCATAAGGTTCGTTAATGTTCCTTGATACTTAGTAAAGCCGCTCTGATTTAAGGGTTGTATGTTGTTATTTGCAATCCATGTCTCTAAATATGTAACAGGCAGGTTGAAAAGTACTTGAGATCAATGTCTTAGAGGGCAATTAATCTGTAATTACTTGGCGAAGCAGCATTCCCTCCCTTCTATATGGGGTGGATTATTGAACCTCTCCAGGTTGCCGGAACAAATCCTGTTGCAAGAACGTGATTAAACCTTGCGGCCAGGAAGTCAGCTCATCTTTCTGTTGCTTGTTAAACAGCAATTGTGGTAAACCGTTTGGGCCAGGTGCGCAGTCAGTTTGCGATTTCCTGATGATTTTTGTTAATTCTGCTGCCGTGATCTTCAAGGTATTCAGGACGTTGAATTCCCAATTATTGGCACCCCTTCTCTAGTGGGCAGCTCCCTTAGATGTGACTTTAAATAGCACACCCAAGCTTTCTCTGTTATGTTGGCGTTGTTAGCTGCCTTAGGACCCTTGTCAATCGAGTTATACATTTCCAGAATCTATTGGATTCAGATGATTTAGACGCATAGTGTAACTTGGCCCAGAGCAACTTCTGCAGATGTTTTTTAAAGGATCATAGTTCCCTTTCAAGCAGTTTCCTTTGCTCTTGCAGGGCGAACAGTAGTGATCCATTTTCTGGTAATTTGCGCAGTTGCCTTAGCAGTCTACCTACTTTTGCTTTCCTCCTATGAACTTGCTGCGGTATGTGTAAGCATTTACGATAATTCCATTGTGCTCCCTTTCTTGCATTTCCTGAGGGGTCCTGGTTTATAAGATCATTAGCAAAGTTCTCCCAGAACGTTGTCAAATTTGCCAGGTCCATAGCCATGAATTCTAGCCTCTTCTGCTTGACTTTCAATGGTATTAGATGACCATTTCAGTCACTTCAGGTTTTCAGTACGAATCGCCCCATTCAGGAAAACCACTTTGTCTGGCTTCTGTGGTGAAGATCGAATCCTGATTATCTGCGGCTTGTGGTCACTTTCTACATGGTCCATGATTCTAAAGTCACTCACTAATGTATACAGAGCAGGATTTACCAGTGTGTAGTCTAGGTGAGAAACCATTTTCCCGGAAGATCTTGTCTATGCAGGTGGGATGTCGTCCGGCTTCCGACCATTTAGCATGAAGAGGCCTACAGATTCACAGGTGCGTATTAACTTCTCCCCTAACTTATCTTTCCTACTTTTTGTAGGGAGAGTTTGGCCGGGCACCATTGCTACTGTTTGAATATGATCTTTAGCAGGGTTATTAGCCAGTATGCTGACTGTACTGTGCTTTTTGTCCTTACCAATTGGTTTAGTAAATTGTTAGCTTCAACTGTTTTCTTTTTTTGGATTGATGTATATATTGACTAAGATCAATGGTTCCTGTATATGATTTCCCCAGATATCCAGCTTTACTAGTTGAATTGGTAGATCTTCCTCCTTATGCTCTGTGATCTTCATGAGAATGCTTGTGCTGACATAAATTGCTAGGCCTCCCTTCGCCCTGCCAGATCTATTAGTTTTCGTAGCTGGACTGAAGTATTCCGTAAATCCTATTAATGGTATAGATTCCTTAGCCAAGGATTCCTGTAGGAGTATAATGTTGAATGAGCTAAAGAATGGATTACTGCTGGATCCTCCAACTTTGCCAGTAGGCCACCTATGTTCCACGAGCAGATGTTTAATACCCCTTGTGGGGACTGTTCCTTAGCTATTCAGCTTTTGCCAGTCGCTTCTGTGGACAATGCCAGTGGTAACCATTTCCAGTCAGGCTGAGGTCTCCGACTTAAAACTTGTCTCTTCCTTCCCTCTTCCTTCCATATTTGAACTCACAATGGGGACTGGGGAGCTCTTATTTTGCTAGTCACTTCTTCAGTGACTCTACTAGGATGGATGACAGCCTGTGATCCATGCAGGACTGACCACACGCCCTTAAGCATTTCCGAATGTTGTAAATCTAATAGCAGGGATGGGTATTGTTCGCCTTTATAGAGGACCACCTCAATACCCAAGGCTTTCAGAAGATCCTTCCTCTCCCTAATCTGTTTGGCGAGGTCCGGCGCTGAAAAAATAGTGACCGTTGGGTCCGTGAGCTGCTTACCTCTTGCTTGAATGAATTTTATAGCAGAAATGTCATCTGTAGACACATGTTGAAGGTCTGGAAGGGCTTTTATAAGTTTTAAGATAGTGGAGCAATTGAGAACATCTGTAGAGGATCTTGAGATAAATTTCGGAATCCAAGGCAGCTGAAGATGCAGTTCGTGTCAATTCGAACCTGTTTGAGTGGACCAGTGTAGGAGGCTGGACTGGCTTGTAGTGTGTACCTAGGGGTACTTGCACCTTGCACCAGGCCCAGTTATCCCTTATTAGTGTATAGGGTGTCTAGCAGCTTAGGCTGATAGATAATGGTAGCTTAGCAGAGCAGCTTAGGCTGAACTAGGAGACGAGTGAAGCTCCTACAGTACCACTAGTGTCATATGCACAATATCATAAGAAAACACAATACACAGATATACTAAAAATAAAGGTACTTTATTTTTATGACAATATGCCAAAAGTATCTCAGTGAGTACCCTCAGTATGAGGATAGCAAATATACACAAGATATATGTACACAATACCAAAATATGCAGTTATAGTATTAGAAAACAGTGCAAACAATGTATAGTTACAATAGGATGCAATGGGGACACATAGGGATAGGGGCAACACAAACCATATACTCCAAAAGTGGAATGCGAACCACGAATGGACCCCAAACATATGTGATCTTGTAGAGGGTCGCTGGGACTATTAGAAAATAGTAAGGGTTAGAAAAATAGCCCACCCCAAGACCCTGAAAAGTGAGTGCAAAGTGCACTAAAGTTCCACAAAGGACATAGAAGTCGTGATAGGGGAATTCTGCAGGAAAGACACAAACCAACAATGCAACAACGATGGATTTCCAGTCGAGGGTACCCTTGGAACAAGAGGACCAAGTCCAAAAGTCACAAGCAAGTCGGAGATGGGCAGATGCCCAGGAAATGCCAGCTGTGGGTGCAAAGAAGCTGCTACAGGACAGTAGAAGCTGGAGGTTCTGCAGGAACGACAAGGGCTAGAGACTTCCCCTGTGGAGGATGGATCTCCCATGCCGTGGAGAGTCGTGCAGAAGTGTTTTCCCACCGAAAGACTGCCAACAAGCCTTGCTAGCTGCAAATCGTGCAGTTAGGGTTTTTGGATGCTGCTGTGGCCCAAGAGGGACCAGGATGTCGCCAATTGCGTCTGGGGACAGAGGGGGTGTCGAGCAAGACAAGGAGCTCTCTCAGCAGCAGGCAGCACCCGCAGAAGTGCCTGAAACAGGCACTACGAAGATGCGTGAAACGGTGCTCACCCGAAGTCGCACAAAGGAGTCCCACGTCGCCGGAGGACAACTTAGGAGATCGTGCAATGCAGGTTAGAGTGCCGTGGACCCAGGCTGGACTGTGCACAAAGGATTTCCGCCGGAAGTCCACGAAGGCTGGAGTAGCTGCAAAAGTCGCGGTTCCCAGCAATGCAGTCTAGCGTGGGGAAGCAAGGACTTACCTCCACCAAACTTGGACTGAAGAGTCACTGGACTGTGGGAGTCACTTGGACAGAGTTGCTGGATTCAAGGGACCTCGCTCGTCGTGCTGAGAGGAGACCCAGGGTACTGGTGATGCAGTTCTTTGGTGCCTGCGGTTGCAGGGGGACGATTCCGTCGACCCACGGGAGATTTCTTCGGAGCTTCTAGTGCAGAGAGGAGGCAGACTACCCCCTGTACTGCCATTTGTTAAATTTTGTTTTGACCAATGACTTTGTGTTTCACCACTGCGCATATTAGTTGCTCAATGTTCACCAGTAGCACATGGTATGTTTTGTTCAGTTGAGCCGCCTATGGGCTTTGACATTGCATTAGTCATTACATTCTGTATTCTGCCTATTGGCTTTGACATGCTGTATCAAGTCTAGCCGCCTATTGGCTTTGACATGCTCCGCTGCCTATTGGCTTTGACATGATATCATATATTACATTTTGTATTCAGTTTAGCTGCCTATTGACTTTGACATGCTATTAGATATTCTGCCTATGGGCTTTGACATGATATTATATATTGCATTTTGTATTCAGCTTAACTGCCTATTGGCTTTGACATGATATTATACATTGTATTTTATATTCAGCTCCGCTGCCTATTGGCTTTGACATGATATTATACATTGCATTTTATATTCAGCTCAGCTGCCTATGGGCTTTGACATGATATTATACATTGCATTTTATATTCAGCTCAGCTGCCTATGGGCTTTGACATGATATTATACATTACATTTTGTATTCAGCTCAGCTGCCTATTGGCTTTGACATGATATTATACATTGCATTTTGTATTCAGCTCAGCTGCCTATGGGCTTTGACATGATATAAGACATTGCATTTTGTATTCAGCTTAGATGCTTATTGGCTTTGACATGACACTAGACATTGCATTTGATATTTAGGTTAGCTGCCCATTGCCTTTAACGTGGAGTTAGACATTGCAGTTGAGAATCCAAGCTGTATTTTTCCAAGCTGTGTTTTTGAACCAAGATGTTTTTCTCACAGTAGACTAGACCTGATAAGAGAGGGTACATGGTGTTGTTCTCTCTGCTTGAGCTTGGGAACAGGAGTAGTCTTGGAGACCTGGCCAGTCTCCAAAAGGCTTGCTCAGTTTCCTAGGTCTGAGAGGAGGGGGCACACCTTTGTAACGAATGTAACAGGCTGCAGAGGGTCAGATTCGAATCTGCCGGACCTCGTGCTGGAGCTTGGCGCCAGCTGCCAGCAATCCCGTGTGGGTAGATGAATCTCTTTCTCGCGGCTGACAGGGGTCATCAGCTTACAGACCTTAGAAAGATGAAGCTGTAGATAGTTCCCACACGGTGAAGTATTTGTTTTGCTTTGCATTCAATATCTTATAAATATAACCTGCTGTGTATATTGCAAACTGATATATTTTGTTTGATTAACGCGGACTTGAAAGCTACTAATTCGTCATTCATAAATATTGTGGTTGGGGAAGAATTAACAACAATAAAAGTCTTCTTTGACCTCAGAAGTGCATTTCTGTTGTGTTATGTTAGTGCTTAGAAACTAAATAAGAGGAAAGCACTACAATTGGTACCAGAAGTGGGGTCGGTCATTAAGAGGTGATTAAGAGGGTGTTGACGAGTTGGTAGATTTCTAAGTGCACACTTTAAAAGTGTAATTGTTTTTTGTTGTTTGGAGAATTACAGAAATTGTTTTTTTGGAGAATCACAGTAGCACCGCAGACCATGTCTGAGAATGCATGTGTTGATAAACTGCCTGATGGTGCTAAGAAAAACTGTGAATTGTTTTCTGTTTGGGGAATTACAGAAGAAAATGCATGTGTAGCTAAAATGCCTGATGGTGTTTTGAGAAATAATTTCTGTTGTACATATGTAGAAAACGTGTGTTTTGGAAGTAATGATGACAGAAAGGTCTGGATACCTTTATCTGCTTACAGAGAAATGCAGGAGAAATGTAGGAAGTTGGAACATGAAAATAGGAATTTACGTGAGCAAATTAGCACGACTGAAAGTTATAAAAGGGCTGTTTTGGAAGAATCTTTCTTGTCCCATTCCAGTAACGAGGGGGTTAAGACAGCTCCGAGCTGCACTGAGTTTTCGTGTGAGCCAGGGTTTTTGGCAGCCAAAATGCATTCCTTAACTGATAACACGGACGAGAGAGACCAGAATGTGATTTGCGAGTTACCGTTGCAAAATGCACAAGTAAAACGAAAGATTTTAGAGAAAGAGACACCGAGTTGCATTAGCTTGTTTGATTTTTGGAAAAAGAATAGCCCTCATTTGAGTGAAATCCTAGCACTTTTGTATATGGTCACTGTGAAAAATTATATGCAGCTGCGCGCTTGTGATTTGGCAAATGAAATAATGCAGACTTTAGGTTTCTGCGCAGTGAAATTGAGTGCAAATACTTATGTACACGTAAATCATGAACAAGGAAAGAAAATAGTGCCCCTAGCTAGAATCATACAATGGATCTGGTACTTGCAAGACAGGGCTAGAGTACCACAGGTAAAAGAATTACCGGTGAAATTGAGTGCACCATTTGAATTCGTGTCCACTGAAGATAAAAAGCATGTTTGTTTTACTAATGATTCATTGACTGAAATGTTGTTTTCTGGCACAGTAGAAGGAACAGCGTTGTATAATGTGTGTCAGATTTTAAAGCAAGAGCTACGTGAGATGTGTCATTTTTACGCTGATTTTTGGTTTATTGCTAATGTTTTAGCACCTAACTGGTTCAATTACCTTGCAGATGTTAATGAGAAAAATGCAGAGAGAGAAGTGTACACCCAGAATTCTGCCTTAGTGGGGATGGCTAAGTGGGTGCCCCAGAAATGTGAACAGCTGAGAGAAAAAGCCACTTACAGGTGGGCAGAGATGAGAGAGATGCACATTCCCCTAGATTTGATAAAAACTGTGCAGCACGCACAAAAGCAATCTGTCATGCAAGCAGTCACAGAGCAGTTGGGGAGAGGAAAGTTACCAGAACAGAAATGGCAAAGTGATCAGGTTTTAGGGAGAGTGATTGCTGCAGATTACCAAGGAAAAATCGAAATTATGCTGATACCTAGAAAAGAATCTGATTTATTCATACAAATTGGAGACAGAATGGCCCAAATTGGCAAAAGTGCAGTGAATGGAGGTTTGGTAAAGAAGGAGTCTGCCCCAGCCCTTCTGACAGTGCAAGAAAAGGGAAGCTGTGGCGCAGCAGATAAAAACCTCAGTGCTGATGTGTGGGCTGAAGCCCCAAGTGATCCTCCAGAACCTGCAGAAAATATAACAAAGGGCCTCAAAAACGTCCTGCTGATTATAAAACAGGGAAAGAAAGAGGAAGGGTGCAGTTTAAATGAAAAATGTTATTTGCAAGAAAAGTCATACTTGTTTCTTTTGCAGATCCTACCACGTTTCGCCACTGTCCCTGAGTGTGCTGTGTGGTCCCCCTTCCGGTGTGTGCGTGTGGGGTCGGGGAAGGGACCGAATCCCCAACCTGAACCTGGCTGAGTAAAGTGCCAGCACCATGGATCCATTTTGCGCAAACTGCGCCTTCAGTTCAAGTTCAACTTGTTTGATTGCATTCTTCCACTGGAACTAAGCTGTGTTTTTTTTTTTTTCTTCCCTCTCACATGGAACTCTGACTTTTGCTTACCTTCCAGCAAACCTTTCAGGTGGACCGTGCATCTTAACATGAGTAGAACTCATGCCACATCAAATTGCTAACACTGTTGAATTAGAGACTCATTCAGAGTACAAATTGCCCAGTCTTTTCTATGTAGATGTATCTGATGTGAAAGGTTATGAAATCAATGTGTTAATTCACTTCTATTGCTTTACAGGGATTGTTTTGATCATTCAAATGTGACTTGCTGATAATGTTTTTTTTTGTGCTGATGTTTTTTTTGTTTTTGTTTGAAACAAGAGATATGTGAAACAAAAATTCATTGGTCAAAGGGCGGAATGTACTGCCATTTGTTACATTTTGTTTTGACCAATGACTTTGTGTTTCACCACTGCGCATATTAGTTGCTCAATGTTCACCAGTAGCACATGGTATGTTTTGTTCAGTTTAGCCGCCTATGGGCTTTGACATTGCATTAGTCATTACATTCTGTATTCTGCCTATTGGCTTTGACATGGCATTAGCCATTACTTTCTGTATTCAGTTGAGCCGCCTATGGGCTTTGACATTGCATTAGTCATTACATTCTGTATTCTGCCTATTGGCTTTGACATGCTGTATCCAGTCTAGCCGCCTATTGGCTTTGACATTGCATTCCTATTGGCTTTGACATGCTCCGCTGCCTATTGGCTTTGACATGATATCATATATTACATTTTGTATTCAGTTTAGCTGCCTATTGACTTTGACATGCTATTAGATATTCTGCCTATGGGCTTTGACATGATATTATATATTGCATTTTGTATTCAGCTTAACTGCCTATTGGCTTTGACATGATATTATACATTGTATTTTATATTCAGCTCCGCTGCCTATTGGCTTTGACATGATATTATACATTGCATTTTATATTCAGCTCAGCTGCCTATGGGCTTTGACATGATATTATACATTACATTTTGTATTCAGCTCAGCTGCCTATTGGCTTTGACATGATATTATACATTGCATTTTGTATTCAGCTCAGCTGCCTATGGGCTTTGACATGATATAAGACATTGCATTTTGTATTCAGCTTAGATGCTTATTGGCTTTGACATGACACTAGACATTGCATTTGATATTTAGGTTAGCTGCCCATTGCCTTTAACGTGGAGTTAGACATTGCAGTTGAGAATCCAAGCTGTATTTTTCCAAGCTGTGTTTTTGAACCAAGATGTTTTTCTCACAGTAGACTAGACCTGATAAGAGAGGGTACATGGTGTTGTTCTCTCTGCTTGAGCTTGGGAACAGGAGTAGTCTTGGAGACCTGGCCAGTCTCCAAAAGGCTTGCTCAGTTTCCTAGGTCTGAGAGGAGGGGGCACACCTTTGTAACGAATGTAACAGGCTGCAGAGGGTCAGATTCGAATCTGCCGGACCTCGTGCTGGAGCTTGGCGCCAGCTGCCAGCAATCCCGTGTGGGTAGATGAATCTCTTTCTCACGGCTGACAGGGGTCATCAGCTTGCAGACCTTAGAAAGATGAAGCTGTAGATAGTTCCCACACGATGAAGTATTTGTTTTGCTTTGCATTCAATATCTTATAAATATAACCTGCTGTGTATATTGCAAACTGATATATTTTGTTTGATTAACGCGGACTTGAAAGCTACTAATTCGTCATTCATAAATATTGTGGTTGGGGAAGAATTAACAACAATAAAAGTCTTCTTTGACCTCAGAAGTGCATTTCTGTTGTGTTATGTTAGTGCTTAGAAACTAAATAAGAGGAAAGCACTACACCCCCACAGCATGCACCACCAGGAAAGCAGTCGAGAAGGCGGCAGGATCAGCGTTACAGAGTTGCAGTAGTCGTCTTCGCTACTTTGTTGCAGTTTTGCAGGCTTCCAGCGCGGTCAGCAGTCGATTCCTTGGCAGAAGGTGAAGAGAGAGATGCAGGGGAACTCGGATGAGCTCTTGCATTCGTTATCTAAGGAATCCCAAGAGACAGAGACCCTAAATAGCCAGAAAAGAGGGTTTGGCTACCTAGGAGAGAGGATAGGCTAGCAGCACCTGAAGGAGCCTATTAGAAGGAGTCTCTGACGTCACCTGATGGCACTGGCCACTCAGAGCTTTCCAGTGTGCCAGCAGCACCTCTGTTTCCAAGATGGCAGAGGTCTGGAGCACACTGGAGGAGCTCTGGGCACCTCCCAGGGGAGGTACAGGTCAGGGGAGTGGTCACTCCCCTTCCCTTTGTCCAGTTTCGCGCCAGAGCAGGGCTAAGGGGTCCCTGAACCGGTGTAGACTGGCTTATGCAGAAATGGGCACCATGTGTGCCCATGAAAGCATTTCCAGAGGCTGGGGGAGGCTACTCCTCCCCTGCCTTCACACCATTTTCCAAAGGGAGAGGGTGTAACACCCTCTCTCAGAGAAAGTCCTTTGTTCTGCCCTCCTGGGCCAGGCCTGGCTGGACCCCAGGAGGGCAGAAGCCTGTCTGAGGGGTTGGCAGCAGCAGCAGCTGCAGTGAAACCCCGGGAAAGGCAGTTTGGCAGTACCAGGGTCTGTGCTACAGACCACTGGGATTATGGGATTGTGCCAACTATGCCAGGATGGTATAGAGGGGGCAATTCCATGACCATAGACATGTTACATGGCCATATTCGGAGTTACCATTGTGAAGCTACATATAGGTAGTGACCTATATGTAGTGCACGCGTGTAATGGTGTCCCCGCACTCACAAAGTCCGGGGAATTGGCCCTGAACAATGTGGGGGCACCTTGGCTAGTGCCAGGGTGCCCTCACACTAAGTAACTTTGCACCTAACCTTTACCAGGTAAAGGTTAGACATATAGGTGACTTATAAGTTACTTAAGTGCAGTGTAAATTGGCTGTGAAATAACGTGGACGTTATTTCACTCAGGCTGCAGTGGCAGGCCTGTGTAAGAATTGTCAGAGCTCCCTATGGGTGGCAAAAGAAATGCTGCAGCCCATAGGGATCTCCTGGAACCCCAATACCCTGGGTACCTCAGTACCATATACTAGGGAATTATAAGGGTGTTCCAGTAAGCCAATGTAAATTGGTAAAATTGGTCACTAGCCTGTTAGTGACAATTTGAAAGAAATGAGAGAGCATAACCACTGAGGTTCTGATTAGCAGAGCCTCAGTGAGACAGTTAGTCATAACACAGGTAACACATTCAGGCACACTTATGAGCACTGGGGCCCTGACTAGCAGGGTCCCAGTGACACATACAACTAAAACAACATATATACAGTGAAAAAATGGGGGTAACATGCCAGGCAAGATGGTACTTTCCTACACAACCCCCCCCCAAACGAAGGACAATAAGACTAGCCATGACCTGATGAGTCTTCATTGTCTAAGTGGAAATATCTGGAGAGTCTATCTGCATTGGAGTGGCTACTCCCAGGTCTATGTTCCACTGTATAGTCCATTCCCTGTAGGGATATGGACCACCTCAATAATTTAGGATTTTCACCTTTCATTTGTTTTAGCCAAAGTAGAGGTTTGTGGTCTGTCTGAACAATGAAGTGAGTGCCAAACAAGCATGGCCTCAACTTCTTCAGTGCCCAGACCACAGCAAAGGCCTCCCTCTCAATGGCAGACCAACGCTTTTCTCTAGGGGTCAACCTCCTACTAATAAAAGCAACAGGTTGATCCTGGCCCTCAGAATTAAGTTGTGATAGGACTGCCCCTACTCCTAATTCAGATGCATCAGTTTGGACATAGAATTTTTTAGAGTAACAAGGGCTTTTCAGGACAGGTGCAGAGCACATGGCCTGCTTCAGCTCCTCAAAAGCTTTCTGACAGTTTGCTGTCCATAATACCTTTTTAGGCATTTTCTTAGATGTGAGGTCATTAAGAGGGGCTGCAATGGAGCTATAGTTCTTAATGAACCTCCTGTAATACCCAGTGAGGCCTAGGAAGGCTCTCACCTGAGTCTGAGTAGTAGGGGGAACCCAATCTATAATAGTTTGGATTTTCCCCTGAAGTGGTGCAATCTGTTCCCCACCAACAAGGTGTCCCAGATAAACCACCTTCCCCTGCCCTATCTGGCACTTTGAAGCCTTGATAGTGAGGCCTGCCTTTTGCAGGGCCTCTAAAACTTTCCATAGGTGGACCAGGTGATCATCCCAACTGGAGCTAAAGACAGCTATATCGTCCAGATATGCTGCACTAAAAGCTTCCAGCCCTTGCAGGACTGTGTTCACCAACCTTTGAAAAGTGGCAGGTGCATTTTTCAATCCAAAAGGCATTACTGTGAATTGGTAATGGCCTCCAATGGTTGAAAATGCAGTTTTAGGTTTAGCATCTTCTGATAATTTGATCTGCCAATACCCTGCAGTCAAGTCAAAAGTGCTTAGATACTTGGCAGATGCCAGTGTATCTATGAGCTCATCTGCCCTGGGTATAGGGTGAGCATCAGTTTTGGTTACCTGGTTGAGACCTCTGTAGTCTACACAAAACCGCATTTCCTTCTTTCCATCCTTGGAATGAGGTTTTGGTACAAGTACCACAGGAGAAGCCCATGGACTTTCAGAGTGCTCAACCACTCCTAGTTCTAACATTTTCTGCACCTCTTGCTTTATGCAGTCTCTGACATGGTCAGGCTGCCTATAGATCTTACTTTTGACAGGCAAGCTGTCTCCAGTATCTATAGTTTGCTCACACCAAGAAGTGGTACCTGGCACAGTAGAGAAGAGTTCAGAAAACTGACCCAGGAGATTTATGCAATGGTCTTTCTGCTCAGTAGTAAGACAATCAGCCAAAACTACACCTTCCACTAGAGCATCTTGTTCTGTGGAAGAGAAGAGATCAGGTAGAGGATCACTGTCTTCTTCCTGTCCCTCATCAGTTGCCATGAGCAGGGTGAGATCAGCCCTGTCATAGTAGGGTTTCAGGCGATTGACATGGAGCACCCTAAGGGGACTCCTGGCAGTGCCTAAGTCAACTAAGTAGGTGACTTCACCCTTTTTCTCAACAATTGTGTGGGGTCCACTTCATTTATCTTGGAGTGCTCTTGGGGCCACAGGCTCCAAGACCCACACTTTCTGCCCTGGTTGATACTGAACCAAAACAGCCTTCTGGTCATGCCATTGCTTCTGGAGCTCTTGGCTGGCCTGAAGGTTTTTACTGCCCTTTTTCATGTACTCAGCCATCCTTGATCTGAGGCCAAGTACATAATCCACAATATCTTGCTTTGGAGCTTTTAAAGGTTGTTCCCAACCCTCCTTGACAAGTGTTAGTGGACCCCTAACAGGGTGTCCAAAGAGGAGCTCAAAGGGGCTGAAGCCCACTCCTTTCTGGGGTACCTCCCTGTAGGCAAAAAGGAGGCATGGTAAAAGGATATCCCATCTCCTGCGGAGTTTTTCAGGGAGTCCCATAATCATGCCTTTGAGAGTTTTGTTAAATCTCTCCACCAGTCCATTTGTTTGTGGATGATAGGGTGTAGTGAACTTGTAAGTCACACCACACTCCTTCCACATGGCCTTTAAGTAAGCAGACATGAAATTGCTTCCCCTGTCTGATACTACTTCCTTTGGGAAGCCCACCCTGGAAAATATTCCCAGGAGGGCCTTTGCCACTGCAGGTGCTGTAGTGGTCCTTAAAGGAATTGCTTCAGGCTATCTTGTGGCATGGTCCACTACCACCAAGATAAACCTATTGCCTGAAGCAGTAGGAGGGTCAAGGGGGCCAACTATGTCAACCCCTACCCTTTCAAAGGGAACCCCAACCACAGGCAGTGGAATAAGGGGTGCCTTTGGAGTGCCACCTGTCTTGCCACTGGCTTGACAGGTTTCACAGGACTTACAAAATTATTTTGTGTCCTCAGACATTCTAGGCCAATGAAACAAGGGAACAAGCCCGTCCCAAGTTTTCATTTGTCCCAGATGTCCAGCTAGGGGAATGTCGTGGGCTAGAGTTAGGAGGAACTTTCTGTACTCCTGAGGAATCACTAACCTCCTGGCAGTTCCAGGCTTAGGATCCCTTGCTTCAGTGTACAAGAGGTTGTCCTCCCAGTAAACTCTGTGAGAGTCACTGACATCCCCATTATCTTGATTGACAGCTTGCTGTCTTAGACCCTCTAGTGTGGGACAGGTATGCTGTGCCACACTCAGTTCCTCCCTGGCAGGCCCCCCTTCACCCAAAAGCTCAGCAGTGTCTGCTTCCAGCTCCTCTGGTGTAGGTTCTGCACAGGGTGGAAATTCTTCTTCCTCAGAAGTAGAATCCACTGTAGAGGGAGGGATAGTAGGAAGTGCTTTACTTCTACTAGCCCTAGCTTTAGGGAGCACTTGGTCCATTGTTCCAGGATCCAAGTCACCCTGTCCTTTTTGCTTTTTGGCCTGAGCCCTGGTTAAAGCAAAAATATGCCCTGGGATGCCCAGCATTGCTGCATGGGCCTCCAACTCCACATCTGACCAAGCTGATGTCTCCAAATCATTTCCTAGTAGACAGTCTACAGGTAAATCTGAGGCTACCACAACTTTCCTTGGACCAGTAACCCCCACCCAGTTGAGATTTACAACAGCCATGGGGTGGCTAAGTGTGTTGTTGTGAGCATCGGTTACTTGGTACTGGTGACCAAGTAGGTGTTGTTCAGGGTGGACCAGTTTCTCTATGACCATAGTCACACTGGCACCAGTGTCCCTGTAGGCCTGAACCTCAACACCATTTATTAGGGGTAGTTGCTTGTACTTATCCATGTTAAGGGGACAAGCAACCAAGGTGGCTAAATCAATAGCCTCCTCAGAGACTAACACAGCCTCTGTGGTCTCCCTAATCAGACCAACCCCAACTAAGTTACCAAAAGTGAGCCCAGCTATTCCCTTGGATTGGCTATTAGTAGGTTTGCTCCCACCACCACTTCTATTAGTAGGGACACTAGGTGTAGCAGTAGGGGTTGTAGTGGTAGGAGGCTTGGTGCTTTTCTTTGGACAACTGGGATCTGTTGTTCAATGGCCTTTTATTTTACATAAATAGCACCATGGTTCCTTTTCCTTGTTTTGATTAGAAGAGGATTTGGGCCCACCACCCCCACCAGAGTGTTTTTGTGGGCCTGATGAAGACTCATTTTTAGATTTGTCCCCACCCTTGTCAGAAGACTTACCATCCTTCTTCTTGTTGCCATCTTTGTCACCCCCTGTATGAACTTTTCTGTTGACCCTTGTTCTGACCCATTTGTCTGCCTTCTTTCCCAATTCTTGGGGAGAGGTCAGATCAGAGTCCACCAAGTACTGGTGCAACAAATCAGACACACAATTATTAAGAATATGTTCTCTCAGGATCAAGTTATACAGGCTGTCATAATCAGTAACTTTACTGCCATGTAACCACCCCTCCAAGGCCTTCACTGAATGGTCAATGAAATCAACCCAGTCTTGTGAAGACTCCTTTTTGGTCTCTCTGAACTTTATCCTGTATTGTTCAGTGGTTAAGCCATAACCATCCAGGAGTGCATTCTTAAGAATTTTGAAATCATTGGCTTCACTTTCTTTCACAGTAAGGAGCCTATCCCTACCTTTTCCACTAAATGATAGCCATAGGATAGCAGCCCACTGCCTTTGAGGGACATCCTGTACAACACAAGCCCTCTCAAGTGCAGCAAACCACTTGTTAATGTCATCCCCCTCCTTATAAGGGGGAACTATCTTGTGCAGATTCCTAGAATCATGCTCTTTTGCAGGATTACTATTGGGAATACTGCTGCTGCCACCATGGGTTTCTAAACCCAATTTCTGTCTCTCCTTCTCTACTTCTAAGGACTGTCTATCCAAATCCAGCTGTTGCTTCTTGAGCTTCAGTCTGGTTTGTTCCACTCTCAATCTATTGAGCTCCCTTTCTAACAATCTGTCATCAGGGTGGGTGGGAGGGACATGTCTAGAAACAGAAGTATGGTGAGAATGGACAGAAGGAGACCTATCCCTTACAGAAGGCACCCTAACAGCTTGGTTAACAGAAACATCACTTCTACTGTGGTGAGAAACAATACTCTTGCTATGATGTGAGATAACACTATCTGTGTGGTGTACCTCTACATCAGTACCAACTATGCTAGACTGTCTAGTAATGGGCAGGCTAGAAAGTTTCTTTCCTGAATCTTTTCCTAGGGGAGTCCCTGGATCAGATTGGGAACCATTGGCTACTTTTTCAACAGATGGGGTCCTTCTGGCCTTATCTTGTTCTCTAAGCATGTTAAGCAATAATTCCAAGGAAGGATTCTTCCCTACACTCAAACCTCTTTCTATACAGAGACTCCTTGCTCCTTTCCAGCTAAGGTGATCATATGCAAGTTTGGACAGATCAACATTTTGGCCTGTGCCAGACATTTTAGAAAGAGTTAAAGTGATAGAAAAAGGATAAAAAGTTTGTCAGAACTTTTAGAAAAGACAGAGAAAAAAACTTTTAAAACTTTTAAAGAACTTTTAGAAAGTTTAGAAGTACTTTTCAGCACTTTAGAAAAGAGGTGAGAAAAGAAATGCAAAACATTTTGGTTAGGTGTACATACACTGAACTTGTTTTGTATATTTTTCTCTTATGAAAAGTACAATGACAAGAGTGGTAAGTAGTCTCAAAGCACTTATCCCACCGCTGCACAACCAATGTAGGAGGCTGGACTGGCTTGTAGTGAGTACCTAGGGGTACTTGCACCTTGCACCAGGCCCAGTTATCCCTTATTAGTGTATAGGGTGTCTAGCAGCTTAGGCTGATAGATAATGGTAGCTTAGCAGAGCAGCTTAGGCTGAACTAGGAGACGAGTGAAGCTCCTACAGTACCACTAGTGTCATATGCACAATATCATAAGAAAACACAATACACAGATATACTAAAAATAAAGGTACTTTATTTTTAGGACAATATGCCAAAAGTATCTCAGTGAGTACCCTCAGTATGAGGATAGCAAATATACACAAGATATATGTACACAATACCAAAATATGCAGTAATAGTATTAGAAAACAGTGCAAACAATGTATAGTTACAATAGGATGCAATGGGGACACATAGGGATAGGGGCAACACAAACCATATACTCCAAAAGTGGAATGCGAACCACGAATGGACCCCAAACCTATGTGACCTTGTAGAGGGTCGCTGGGGCTATTAGAAAATAGTAAGGGTTAGAAAAATAGCCCACCCCAAGACCCTGAAAAGTGAGTGCAAAGTGCACTAAAGTTCCCCAAAGGACATAGAAGTCGTGATAGGGGAATTCTGCAGGAAAGACACAAACCAACAATGCAACAATTATGGATTTCCAGTCGAGGGTACCTGTGGAACAAGGGGACCAAGTCCAAAAGTCACAAGCAAGTCGGAGATGGGCAGATGCCCAGGAAATGCCAGCTGTGGGTGCAAAGAAGCTGCTACTGGACAGTAGAAGCTGGAGGTTCTGCAGAGACAACAAGGGCTAGAGACTTCCCCTGTGGAGGATGGATCCCCCATGCCGTGGAGAGTCGTGCAGAAGTGTTTTCCCGCCAAAAGACTGCCAACAAGCCTTGCTAGCTGCAAATCATGCGGTTAGGGTTTTTGGATGCTGCTGTGGCCCAGGAGGGACCAGGATGTCGCCAATTGCGTCTGGGGACAGAGGGGGCGTCGAGCAAGACAAGGAGCCCTCTCAGCAGCAGGCAGCACCCGCAGAAGTGCCTGAAACAGGCACTACGAAGATGCGTGAAATGGTGCTCACCCGAAGTCGCACAAAGGAGTCCCACGTCGACGGAGGACAACATAGGAGGGCGTGCAATGCAGGTTAGAGTGCAGTGGACCCAGGCTGGACTGTGCACAAAGGATTTCCGCCGGAAGTGCACGGAGGCAGGAGTAGCTGCAAAAGTCATGGTTCCCAGCAATGCAGTCTGGCGTGGGGAGGCAAGGACTTACCTCCACCAAACTTGGACTGAAGAGTCACTGGACTGTGGGAGTCACTTGGACAGAGCTGCTGGATTCAAGGGACCTCGCTCGTCGTGCTCAGAGGAGACCCAGGGTACCGGTGATGCAGTTCTTTGGTGCCTGCGGTTGCAGGGGGATGATTCCGTCGACCCACAGGAGATTTCTTCGGAGCTTCTAGTGCAGAGAGGAGGCAGACTACCCCCACAGCATGCACCACCAGGAAAGCAGTCGAGAAGGCGCCAGGATCAGCATTACAGAGTTGCAGTAGTCGTCTTCGCTACTTTGTTGCAGTTTTGCAGGCTTCCAGCGCGGTCAGCAGTCGATTCCTTGGCAGAAGGTGAAGAGAGAGATGCAGAGGAACTCGGATGAGCTCTTGCATTCGTTATCTAAGGAATCCCAAGAGACAGAGACCCTAAATAGCCAGAAAAGAGGGTTTGGCTACCTAGGAGAGAGGATAGGCTAGCAACACCTGAAGGAGCCTATCAGAAGGAGTCTCTGACGTCACCTGATGGCACTGGCCACTCAGAGCAGTCCAGTGTGCCAGCAGCACCTCTGTTTCCAAGATGGCAGAGGTCTGGAACACACTGCTGGAGCTCTGGGCACCTCCCAGGGGAGGTACAGGTCAGGGGAGTGGTCACTCCCCTTCCCTTTGTCCAGTTTCGCACCAGAGCAGGGCTAAGGGGTCCCTGAACCGGTGTAGACTGGCTTATGCAGAAATGGGCACCATGTGTGCCCATGAAAGCATTTCCAGAGGCTGGGGAAGGCTACTCCTCCCCTGCCTTCACACCATTTTCCAAAGGGAGAGGGTGTAACACCCTCTCTCAGAGGAAGTCCTTTGTTCTGCCCTCCTGGGCCAGGCCTGGCTGGACCCCAGGAGGGCAGAAGCCTGTCTGAGGGGTTGGCAGCAGCAGCAGCTGCAGTGAAACCCCGGGAAAGGCAGTTTGGCAGTACCAGGGTCTGTGCTACAGACCACTGGGATCATGGGATTGTGCCAACTATGCCAGGATGGTATAGAGGGGGGAATTCCATGATCATCGACATGTTACATGGCCATATTCGGAGTTACCATTATGAAGCTACACATAGGTAGTGACCTATATGTAGTGCACGCGTGTAATGGTGTCCCCGCACTCACAAAGTCCGGGGAATTGGCCCTGAACAATGTGGGGGCACCTTGGCTAGTGCCAGGGTGCCCTCACACTAAGTAACTTTGCACCTAACCTTTACCAGGTAAAGGTTAGACATATAGGTGACTTATAAGTTACTTAAGTGCAGTGTAAATTGGCTGTGAAATAACGTGGACGTTATTTCACTCAGGCTGCAGTGGCCCGCCTGTGTAAGAATTGTCAGAGCTCCCTATGGGTGGCAAAAGAAATGCTGCAGCCTATAGGGATCTCCTGGAACCCCAATACCCTGGGTACCTCAGTACCATATACTAGGGAATTATAAGGGTGTTCCAGTAAGCCAATGTAAATTGGTAAAATTGGTCACTAGCCTGTTAGTGACAATTTGAAAGAAATGAGAGAGCATAACCACTGAGGTTCTGATTAGCAGAGCCTCAGTGAGACAGTTGGTCATAACACAGGTAACACATTCAGGCACACTTATGAGCACTGGGGCCCTGACTAGCAGGGTCCCAGTGACACATACAACTTAAACAACATATATACAGTGAAAAAATGGGGGTAACATGCCAGGCAAGATGGTACTTTCCTACAACCAGTTTTGCTCCATGTGCCAGTTTTGTTCCATATGGCTAGGTTTACTCTGTCTAATGCTTTGTTCATTTCTCTTGATGCTTACGTTGGGCTGTGATATGGCTAGAGTCTCCTGGCATATTATTCTTTGGCTGTGCACTCTGCTGGCCCCTTGAGGGGCTTGCTCTTTCATCCATGTGGTTGCCAGCTGCTATAGGCAACCAATGCCCTGGATGGGACCTTGTTGACAGTGCAGCAATTGCTGGATCGGGGGGATTCTTTACATCTGCATTTGAGTCGATACTTGCATTAACCTAGGCAATAGTGTCCATGTTTTGCCTTCCACTTTAAGGCCGTACCCTCCTTGCTTGATTCTATGGGGGTAATTTCTGTGGCCCTTACAGTGGTTGGATGGTGAGACCATGCCAACTTCCTTCCTTTCCTTGCGCGTTTCTGTTTTCTCTTTGATAAAAACCGAGTTCTGGGTTCCTCACCGTTCATGGGATTATTGGCCGATTGTGAGTGAGGTGGTGTTTCCATGCCTTCCATACTAAGGCTTGGTGTATTATTGCTTTCTATCAGCTCCCTTATCTGCTGTGGTTGGAGATGAAACCACTTGGGAAGAGTAAAGCCTCCACTCAAGTTTCTGCACCAGGGGAGCAGATGTTAACATAGTGGCAATAGACTTAACATGTGTGCGTTCATCATTTTGGGCAGTACGAACTTCTTTTAATATTCCTTCCAAGATTAGCGGCAGTTGGGATAGTTTGTCTACCACCTCTTTGCAGGAGCAGATGGTGAAATCATTAGTTTGTTTAGCTTGAGATCTTGTTATCAAGGCATTTAGGCCCTCATTACAACGCTGGCGGTCGGTGATAAAGCGGCGGTAATACCTCCAAAAGGCCGGCGGTAAATGTTTTTAAATTATGACCATGGCGGAAACCGCCAGCACAGACAGCCACTTTAACACTACGACCGCCACGGCAGTAGCAACTAGCAGCGCAGCGGTAACCGCCAACAGCCAGGCGGAAGACAATGTACCGCCCACAGTATTACAACACGCCAATCCGCCAGCTTTTCCAGGGCGGTACCAATGCCATCAAAAGCACATCAGAAATAATACACTGAAGGGAAACGACTCACCTCTCGACACTCAAGGAAGAACAACGACGCCATGGAGCCGGAGCTGCACATTTTTCCAATGCTGGTGTACCTCCTCATACACCAGTAACACGAACGCCAACAAAGACAACCACGGTGAGTACTGCACCTAGCACACAAGGGAGGGGGGAGGAAAAAGAGAGTGACACTCACACGCAGCATGCAACACCCCCACTCCCACCCTCACCCCCAACACCATACACACAAACAGATGCAACAACATTACAAATACACCCCGTAACCCTCAGGAATAACGCAAGGACAAAAGGAATGGATTACAATGAGTGTAATGGTACAATTTAAGATAAATATGTCCTTAAATCAATAAACAGTATGTACAATATATACAAAAGGAAGGACAATGCCCACTACAAAATGTCCGTGGCACACGGGGCCATAACACATAGTCCTGCCTCAATACAGAGAGAACACTGCAGGGGCATCAGATCGAAAACACACAGGCACCTCAGGGGGATGGGGAAGGGAGGGGCACCTCAGCCAGAAGATGGTACAACGCCACTGCTCCTGGAGGGGGCTACATGCCCACTTCCTTGTCCTGGGGAGTGCAAAACCACAGTCTCTCTAGTGGGTGGGTTGTCCAC
Organism: Pleurodeles waltl; assembly: GCF_031143425.1. Taxonomy (NCBI): domain Eukaryota; kingdom Metazoa; phylum Chordata; class Amphibia; order Caudata; family Salamandridae; genus Pleurodeles; species Pleurodeles waltl. Next base: position 483,678,026 of record NC_090438.1, on the reverse strand, counting down.
TGCTTGGTCCTGGGGAATGCAAAGCCACAGTCTCTCTAGTGGGTGGGTTGCCCACTGCTTGGTCCTGGGGAGTGCAAAGCCACAGTCTCCAGAGTGGATGGCTTCTCCACTGGTTCTGGAGGGGGCTTTGTGCCCAGTGTGCTTCATCCTGCCAAGGAGGGGGTGAGTGGATGCCTTCTTCCACTGGTTTTGGAGGGGGCTTTGTGCCCAGTGTGCTTCATCCTGGATGGTGCAAGGTCACAGTCTCTCACCTAGATGTAACACCTACAGGTGTTGCAGGGGCCAGGACTCACTGCAGCCCATGTAGTCAGGACTACACACTGCTCGTCTGCGGTGATGGCTGCTCAGTGGATGTCAGTTGCGGTGCAGGTGCCGGTGCTGTCAGTGGTGGGTGGAGGCTCCAGTCCTTCCCCTGCAGCCTCGGACGGCTGCCCACTGGGGCTGCTGTTGCTGGCAGTGGTGCTGCTGGCAGTGCAGGTGGCAGTGCTGGCGGCGGGGCAGGTGGCGGTGCTGGCAGTGGGGCAGGTGGCAGTGCTGGTGGCAGGGCAGGTGGCGGTGCTGGCCGTGGTGCAGGTGGCAGTGCTGTCAGTGGTGGAGGGAGACTCCAGCCCTTCCCCTGCATCCTCGGACGGCTGCCCACTGGGGCTGCTGCTGCTGGCAGTGGTGCAGGTGGCGGTGCAGGTGACGGTGCAGATGGCGGTGCTGGCGGCGGGCCAGGTGACGATGCTGGCAGCGGGGCAGGTGGCGGTGCTGGCCACGGTGCAGGTGATGGTGCTGTTAGTGGTGGGGGAAGGCTCCAGCCCTTCCCCAGCAGCCACGGACAGCTGCAGTGCCATGGCTGGTGTTGTGTGCCCCTTCCTGCCCTTGGCAGATGGTGGTGCCTCCTTGCTTCTGCCAGCTGGTGTTCCTTTCCTGCCCTTGCTGGCTGGTGTCCCCTTCCTGCCCTTGCTAGCTGGCGGCCCCTTCTTGCCCTTGGCAGGTGGTGCAAGCTCACTGGCTGTGCTGACGGGTGCCTCCTTGGAGCCTCTCAGACCTGCAGTAGCTGCAGAAACCACAGTGTCCGTGGACTGGGTGGCTGAGGTGCTGGGCTGGATTCTGGCCACCCTGGCACAAAAGTGAAGGATGGGGGAGTAGTAGGGAATAGGTCAAGGGAGGCGAGGAAAAGCTTCTTAGGGACACTGGGGCAGGAAGAGGGTGACATTTTGGAAGTGGAGGAAGAGGGAGTGGTTGCTGTTGTGAGGTGAATGGCTGTTGGGTGTCTGAGTGCTTGCGTTTGTGTACTTTGGGAGGAGGGGTCACAGACACAGTGGGAGAGGACACAGGGGACGTGTGCATGGATGTGGTGACTGCCAGTGAGGGGTGTGTAGTGATAGGTGTGCTGGTGATGGAGGTAGTGGATGAGGATGTTGTGCATGCAGGTGTGAGTGGAGACACTACTGGGAGGTAGGTGGACGAGGAGGAGGAGGAGGACACAGTGGAGGCAGTGGATGTTGGTGTGCCTGCATCTGGATGGCGCTTGTGTGAGTGCCTGTGGGATGAAGTATGGTGCTTGTGTTTGCCTGAGCCACTTCTGTGTGTTGATTTGGGTGAATGTAGGTCTGAATGTGTGCTTGGGATAGGCTGGGGTTGAGGGGATTGGGACTGGGTAGAGGAAGTTGGATGGGGGAGGCTGGAGACAGGGACAATGGCTGCCATCCGTGAGTTGGCCGGAGCCTGGAATGCTCTCTGTTGGGCCGCCACACCAGAGTGAATGCCCTGCTAGACCCTGGATGGTATTTAGTATGGTTGACTGACCAACAGAGAGGGATCTCAGGAGGTCAATAGCCTCCTCACAGAGGGCTGACTGGGGCAGAGCCAGAGGTGCCTGGGGCGAAGGAGATGCCCACCCTCCTGGGTGACCGGGCACGGGAAACACAACCTGAGGGACTGCTGGGAGGGCGGTGCTGGTACGGGGGTGGCGGCTGTACCTGTAGTTAGGGTGGGCACAGAGGTGTCTGCCGCCGCCAGGGAGCTTCCATCGGAGGAGGAGTCGCTGTCGGTACTATCCCCTCCTGTCTCCGTCGTGGTGCTCCCCTCAGTCCCACTGGTGCCCTCACCGTCAGTGGATTCGGCCTCCAGGCCCATGTGGGATGCAGCTCCCTCTGTCGCCGGTGCCTCTGCTCCTCCGCCAGATGATGCTGATGCACACAAGGACAGGGTGACAAAACAAAAAGGGGGGGAAAGAGACAGAGGATACACTTGGTCAATGCTAGAAACAACACTACAGTTGTCGTACACAATTCACAGGGAACAGCCCTATGCACTAGGCCATGCACTACCAGTTACAATGCTAGTCACCAGCCCATGGGATACAATGCCTAACACCATTAGCTGCACACCTGAAACCTACAGGACCCTGCTCAGTAGTAGATGCCCGCTAACATTATTGGGGTTGGAGTACATCTGAGGTTGTCCATCATGGAACCTACCCTGCCATGTTTGCCCTTGCCCAGGGGCACCCACAGCCCACATCCCCCACCCTGGTAACACCTTAACGCGCGCAAAGTCATGAATCTGAATGTGTACTCACCCCCTTGTGGCTGCTGTGATGCCTTCAAGTGCCCATCCAACTCCGGATAGGCCACCGCCAGGATGCGGAACATCAGGAGGGTCAGGGTACGACGGGCACCCCTTCCTCGTTGGGAGACCAGCCCCAGCTGGGCCTCTGCCGTCTTCCTTGCGCAGCGGCACAGGTCCTCCCAGGGTTTGCGGCAGTGGGTGCTCCGTCTGTCAAAGACCCCCAGGGTCCACACCTCCTTGGCGATGGCATGCCAAATACTCTTTTTCTGATGGGCACTGACCTGCAGAAAAAAATACAGCAGAAAATGTATTATTCATACTGTTCGGACTGTCATACTCATGTCCAACATATCCCTCCCATCCCCCTACACACATACATTGACCACCATACATGCAGCACTTTGCCCAGGACCCCTCAGCTACCCCTACACTAGGCTTACACACACAGCACTCCATACATTCATGCCCCACGCATCATGCTCACAGTGTACTCACCTGTTGTTTTGGAGGACCATAAAGTAAAGGGTACTGGGGTAGGACCCCATCCACCAGTCACTCCAACTCCTCCAAAGTGAAGGCAAGGGCCCTTTCCCCAGACACTCGAGCCATGGCCGCTTCCAGACACAGGTCACAGCAGCACTTGCAGTGTAGGTCCTCTTCTGTTGAAGGTCAGGTAGCAAGTGAGTGAACAGATAGAAAATGGCGGTCACGTCCGCAGCAGTGTGTACTGTCACCGCCGGCATACATCACCATTGGCTCCTGGAACCCGTAGGCCCCAATGACAACCAATGCGGTGTTGCACGGCGGTCGTCGACCACCGCCCAGAACGGTGCACAACGCCACCACAATTAACTCATTTCCACTTGTCCCTCCTCACAGGTCAGGCGGCCACCATTTCAGGGGGGCACAGGCCATGGCACCTAACTGCATCACAGCAGACATAGGCAGATCAACTGACTTACAAGTTCACGTACTGTTTCTGTAAAACAAACATAGCATATTAATCTATGTATATGTTTGAACATGACCTTCTGCTTACCATTTTTCCCCCTAGAGTTCAACCGCTGAGGATGAATAGGAGATGGAGACATACCCCCTGTGTACAGACCCCTGCTGGACACAGGGGGTATGTGTCCTGGTGACAATGGAGGATATGCACATTATCCTAACCTACAGACTTGATAGGGCCACAATCACAGAGCTGTGTGCCCAATTGGAGCCAGACCTGATTTCAGTTATCCGACACCCTACAGGTATCCCCCTCTAGTGCATGTCCTGTCAGTGCTCCATTTCTTGGCAAGTGCTTCCTTCCAAGTGACATTGGCCATGGCATCAGGGATGTCACAGCCTATGTTCTCAAATGTGCTGACCAGAGTGTTGTCTGTCCTGATGAAACACATGCGCAGCTATGTCGTATTCCCCCAGGTGGATGATTTGGCCACAGTGAAGGCTGACTTCTATGCAATGGGACATATCCCCAACATCATTGTTGCTATTGATGGTACATATATTGCCTTTGTACCACCCTGGAGAAATGAACAGGTGTTCAGAAATCGAAAGAGCTTTCACTCTCTGAATGTGCAGATGGTGTGTTTGGTGGACCAGTACATCTCCCATGTCAATGCAAAGTATCCTGTCTCTGTGCATGATGCCTTTATCTTGAGGAATAGCAGCATCCCATATGTGATGTCTCAACTCTGGAGGCACAGGGTGTGGCTAATAGGTGAGCCGATGGTCCCCACCCAGTTGATGTAGGTATATGGGTGTGGGGTTGTCCCTAAGGGTGAGTTTCTGGCTAACAGGTATCCCTCGATATTTGCAGGTGACTCTGGTTACCCCATCCTCTCATGGCTACTGACCCCAGTGAGGAATCCCAGGACAAGGGCAGAGGAATGTTACAATGAGGCACATGGGAGTACAAGGAGGATCAGTGCGCGAACCTTTGGCCTCCTGAAGGCCAGATTCCAGTGCCTCCATCTGACAGGTGGATCCCTGTACTACTCACCTAAAAAGGTATGCCATATCATCGTTGCATGTTGCATGTTGCACAACCTGGCCTTGAGACGGCAGGTGCCTTTTCTGCAGGAGGATGAGCCTGGAGATGGTCGTGTGGTAGCGGTGGAGCCTGTGGACAGTGGCGAAGAGGAGGCAGAGGAAGAAGATGTGGACAACAGAAATTCACTCATTCAACAGTACTTCCAGTGACACAAATGTAGGACACTGTAACTTCACCTTCCATTGCAGTTTTGTGTTGGACATTGTACTTGGCAGCTTGATTTCCCTATTTCTATGGCCACTTACTGTACCCTTTGGCATCTCTATTTTCAGATATCTGTGCCCCACTCTGGCTCCTGATGTGTTTACTGCTGCCCACCTTTAGTCCCTTTACAGAAACAGTATGTGAATACGAAAGTCAGTTGATGTGCCAATGTCTGCTGTGATGCAGTTAGGTGCCATGGCCTGTGACCCCCTGAAATGGCGGCTGCCTGACTTGTGAAGAGAGGCAAGTGTAAGTGAGGTAATTCTGCTGGCGTTGTGCGACATTGCGGTTGGCTGTCAATGACCGCCGTGCAACTTCGCATTGGTTATCATTGGTCCCCATAGGTTCCAGGAGCCAATGCCGATGTACGCCGGCAGTGACGGTACGCACTGCCATGGACGTGACCGCCATTTTATATCTGTTCACGTTCTTGCTACCTGACCTTCAACAGGAGAGGACCTACACTGCAAGTGCTGCTGTGACCTGTGTCTGGAAGCAACAATGGCTCGAGTGTCTGGGGAAAGGGCCCTGACTTCACTTCGGAGGAGTTGGAGAGACTGGTGGATGGGGTCCTACCCCAGTACACTTTAGTCTATTTTCCTCCAGTCAAACAGGTGAGTACACTGTGAGCATGATGCGTGGGCCATGAATGTATGGATTGCTGTGTGTGTAAGTCTCGGGGGAGGGGGGGCTGAGGGGTCCTGGACAGAGTGCTGCATATCTGGTGGTCAATGTCTGTGAGTAAGGGGATGGGAGGGATATTGTGGGCCATGAGTGTAACAGTCCGGACGGTATGACTAATCTCTTTTTTCTATGCATATTTTTCTGCAGGACAGCGCCTATCAGAAAAAGGGTATTTGGCGTGCCATCGCCAAGGAGGTGCGTACCCTGGGGGTCTTTGACAGGCGGTGCACCCACTGCTGCAAACGGTGGGAGGGCCTGCACCGCTGGCAAGGAAGACAGTGGAGGCCCAGCTGGGGCTGGCCTCTCAATGAGGAAGGGGTGCCCGTCGTACCCAACCCCCTGATGTTCCGCATCCTGGCAGTGGCCTATCCGGAGTTGGATGGGTGCTTGAAAGCATCACAGCAGCCACAAGGGGGTGTGTACAGATTCACAATCATGGCTTTGCGCGCGTTAAGGTTGTACCTGGGTGGGGGATGTGGGCTGTGGGTGCCTGTAGGCCAGGGTGAACTGGCAGGGTAGGTCCCTTGTTGGGCAGGCTCTGAAGCACTCCAACCCCAATAGTGTTAGTGGGCATCTACTACTTGGCAGGGTCCTGTTGGTTTCAGGTGTTCAGCCAATGGTGTTGAGCAATGTACCCCATGGGCTGGTGACTAGCTTTGTAACTGGTAGTGCATGGCCTACTGCATAGGGCTCATCCCTGTGTGTTGTGGACACCAACAGTAGTGTTGTTGCCGGCACTGACCAAGTGTATCCTCTGTCTTTTCCCCACTTCTTGTTTTGTCACCCTGTCCTTGTGTGCATTAGCATCATCTGGCGGAGGAGCAGAGGCACTAGCGACAGAGGGAGCTGCATCCCACATGGGCCTGGAGGCGAATCCACCGATGGTGAGGGCACCAGTGGGACAGAGGGCGAGGGGAGCACCACAACAGAGACAGGAGGGGACACTACAGACAGCGACTCCTCCTCCGATGGCAGCTCCCTGGTGGTGGCGGACACCTCTGTGCCCACCCCAGCAACAGGTACAGCCACCACCCCCCGTACCAGCACCACCCTCCCAGCAGCCCCTCAGAATGTTTCCTGTGCCCGCTCACCCAGGAGGGTGGGCATCTCCTTCGCACCAGGCACCTCAGGCCCTGCCCCAGTTAGCCCTGCTGCCCTCAGTGAGGAGGCTAGTGACCTCCTGAGATCCCTCACTGTTGGGCAGTCAATCATACTGAATGCCATCCAGGGTGTCGAAAGGCATTTGCAACAAACAAATGCATGCCTGGAGGGCATTCACTCTGGTGTGGCAGCCCAACAGAGAGCATTTCAGGCTCTGGTCTCCGCACTGATGGCAGCCATTGTCCTTGTCTCCAGTCTCCCCACTTCAACTTCCTCTACCCAGTCCCAATCCCCTCAACCCCAGCCTATCCCAAGCAGACTTTCAGACCAGCATTCACCTCAGACAAACACAAGCACCACACTTCATCTCACAGGCACTCACACAAGCACCATCCCCATGCAGACACACCAACATCCATTGCCTCCACTGTGTCCCCTTTCTCGTCATCCACCTCCCTCCCAGTAGCATCTCCACTCACCCTGCATGCACTACATCCTCATCCACTACCTCCATCACCAGCACTCCTATCACTACACGCACCTCACTGGCAGTCACCACCCCTGCATCCATGCACATATCCCATCTGTCCTCTCCCGCTGTGTCTGTGACCCCTCCTCCCAAAGTACACAAACGCAAGCACACACCCACCCAACAGCCATCCATCTCACATCAGCATCCAGCTCATGCACCTGCACCCAAACACAGCAGACTGACACCTCCTACAACTACTCCCTCTTCCTCCACTCCCAAACCTTCACCCTCTTACCATCCCAATGTCCCTAAGAAGCTTTTCCTAGCCAACATTGACCCCTTCCCTACCCCTCCCCCAGTCCTTCACCTCGGGCCAGGGTGGCTAGAACCCAGCCCAGCACCTCAGCCACCAAGTCCACGTCCGCTGTGGTTTCTGCAGCTCTGAGAGGCTCTAAGGAGGCACCCGTCAGCCCAGCCAGTGTGCCACCAACACCTGCCAAGGCCAGGAAGATTCCGCCTCCTGGCAAGGGCAAGAAGGGAACAGCATCCAGCAAGGAGAATGAGGCACAACCAGCCAGCAAGGCCTAGTCAAAGACTCCAGCTGCCAGAAGCAAGGAGGCACCACCATCTGCCAAGGGCAGGAAGAGACACAGAACACCAGCCAGGGCACCTCTGCCGTCCAAGGCTGCAGATGAAGGCCTGGAGGCTACCACCACAACTGCCAGCACTGCCACCTGCACCACGGCCAGCACTGCCACCTGCACCACCGCCAGCAGCAGCAGCCCCAGTAGGCAGCCGTCCGAGGCTGCAGGGGAAGAGCTGGATCCTCCCCCCCACCACTGCCAGCACCGACACCAGCACCGGCACTGCCACCCCTGTCCAGCCGTCCCCGCCGGCGGATGGACTGTAGACCTGCCTCCATGGAGTGTCATGCATCCTGCCCACACAAAATCGTGTGGGTCTGACACCCAGGTGAGTGACTGTGACCTTGCACTCCCCATGTGCTGCATCACGGGACACAAAGCCCCCTCCAGAACCAGTGGAAGAAGGCATCCGCTCACCCTATCCTTGCCAGGATGAAGCACACTGTGCACAAAGCACCCTCCAGAACCAGTGGAAGAAGGCATCCACTCACCATATCCTTGCCAGGATGAAGCACATTGGTCACAAAGCCCCCCCCCAGAACCAGTGGAAGAAGGCATCCACTCACCCTATCCTTGCCAGGATGAAGCACACTGAGCACAAAGCCCCCTCCTGAACCAGTGGAAGAAGGCATCCACTAGAGAGACTGTGGCTTTGCACTCCCCAGGACCAAGCAGTGGGCACATCACCCACTTGAGAGACTGTGGCTTTGCACTCCCCAGGACCGAGCAGTGGGCAAACCACCCACATGAGAGACTGTAGGTTTGTACTCCCCTGGACCAAGCAGTGGGCATGTAGCCCCCTCCAGGAGCAGTGGCATTGTACCATATTCTGGCTGAGGTGCTCCCCCCTTTCCCATCCCCATGAGGTGCCTGTGTGTTTTTGACCTAATGCCCCTGCAGTGTTCTCTCCGTATTGAGGCAGGAGTCAAGTGTGGGCTTGGCGTGTGTGTTTCCGCCCAGTGGGCCATGGACATTTTGAGTGGGCACAGTCCCACCTCTTGTATAAATTGTACATATTGTAAATACTGTTTTTGATTTCTGAGCGTATTTCTAAGTATTTCTAATATTACACTCATTTGACTCCATTCCTTTTGTCCTTGCATTATTCCAGAGTGTTACGGGGTGTATATGTAATGTTATTGCATGTGTTTTTGTGTATGGGGTTGGGGTGAGGGTGGTGGTAGGGGTCGGGGTGTTGCGTATTGTGTGTGTGTGTCACTATCTTTCCCCCCACCCTCCCTTGTGTGCTAGGTGCAGTACTCACTGTGGTCGTCGTCGCCGGCGTTGGTGCTCCTGGTGTATGAGCAGATACACCAGCATGGGAAAGACCTGCAGCTCGGGCTCCATGGCGTCCTGGTTCTTCCTTGAGTGTCGAGAGGTGAGTTGTTTCCCTTCAGAACACTGTTTTCACTGTGCTTTTGATTACGTTGGTACCGCCCCAGAAAAGGTGGTGGATAGGCCTATTGCAATACAGTGGGTAGAACCTTGTGTTCCGCCTAGCTTGTTGGCGGTTACCGCCGCGGTGTTTGTTGCTACCGCCGTGGCAGTCGGACTGTTAAAGTGGCTGTATGTGTTGGCGGTTTACCGCCGGCCTATTGACAGTCTTAGCACTGCTTTAACACCGACCGCCAGGGTTGTAATGAGGGCCTATGTTTAGATATCACTGTAGTGGATCAAATATTGTAATGACTGTTGTTCAAGAACAGTAACTACTCATCAAATAGCTCAAAGTCTCCTTTGAGTATGATCAAGTGTCTATAACAAATCTTATATTATCCCCTAGGCAGATAGGTGTAATTTCTGCATTTACGTTGTTATGTAATAAATGACTCTGTGGTACCTATACCCTTTTCAATTGATGTGTACAAAAAATACATGCGTAGTCAAAAGAAAATATGTATTGGATTCTGATAGCAGTTCAACCCTATAAATATCCTTATTTTATTTTGTTACAGGATGAACATGTTGGATGTAAACATTTAGAAACATATTCATAGGTTTTGAGAAAGGTTCCTTTAAATACTCTCTAAAATTTACTGTCGATTTTCACAGTTGTATGTGCAAACGTTTGTGTACATTATGACCAAATGGAGTATTGAGCAAATTTGTAAACTTGAAATTTTGAAAATTACATTTATCATCTCTCAACATATCTTGTTCTTTCAACAATGGAAGAATTGACTATTCATTTCACTGCCTTGTACTGGATGTATATTTATGTTTGTCTAACATTGCACAATGTGTGACACTTATGTGCATACCCTATGTATTTTTGCCAGTCCATCACTACACTAGTACTCAATTATTGGTGGGCTGGATTAGCAAAAATGTATCTTGTCTGATTTGACTTATCTCTGTCTCCTCTCTTCCACAAGGTGACATCGGTATTCCAATACTTTTGTCCTTAGTCCAACCAAATGTTTGAGCACTTCTTCTCTTGACTAGTTCATTCAGTGTCTTCAAAAGGTCCATGTAGTGTAAATGTAATCTATTTAGTGGACCTCCTTTATTGGCTTGAATTTATTCAGATGATTTCATACAACATTTTGTTCAAGTTTATTCTTGTTTCTGCACAATTATGATAGTAAAAATCATATGTTCAATTGAATTACTTTTTTCTCAGCCGAAGTTAGGAAATCAGATGTCAATTAGTCACTCTTTACTTTTCTGAATGTGGATCCTTCCCTTAATTTAGAAAATAACCTTTTGCCTGATCTTCTTGTCATGCTCTCATTCATTACTTCTCTTTCAATCCTAATTTTTCCCTTTGTAGTTGTACAGCCTGATATGTGTCTATTTCTTGTAATTAGGTTGTGCGAAGTTTGTTTCTGCGAAAATTATTGACAAAGGCAATTTTGACACGACATGGAGCCTGTAAGGATTCTTGGATTATTTTCATCTTTGTCCTTGTGAAGGTATTTTATGTATTGCAACATAATAGTTTCCTCATAACATGATACTTTTCACTCCAACTGAACCCAGCCAAGTTAGAAAATGTTTGAAGGTTTTTTATCTGAAATATACGTTTAGCCGAGCTTCTTATGCACAATGTATACAGACGTTTCCTCGAAAGCTTACCTTTCCTAAATTTTCCAATTCACACAGGAATTACACAGGAGAAGGACACTATGACAGTGATATACAAAGACCTTTAAGTGTCTAAGTACAACGTGCATATTAATTTGGCTTAATTTATGAGGGCAAATAATTCACAAATTATTTAATTGCAGTCATAAATACATTTACTTTTTCACAATACTACCCTACAGTGGTGTAATATTGCTTTGTTGGTTTTAGTAAATTTTACTAACAGGGTGGGGAGTGAGCGTTCCTGGCCAGGGAAGCAGCCAAGAATTTTGGAACACGAACAAACTCAGATTGTTGCATAAGATATGAATTTGGCGTGCCTGGTGCGCTTTCCCATCCATGGGTGACACAGGTGAACCTTGTTCAATACACCAACGATGAATGTGAAAAACAGGGTATTGCAGCACCGCAAGATGTTGCTTTTGGGTCACTCACAATCCCATAAAGGGATCAGGGAACTGTGGCAATAGTTATAAACCTTATTGTGTTATTTATAGCATCACACACTCTACTGAGATGAATGAACACTTCTGAGTAAAAGTATTTATTATGACAGGAACAATTTGTTTCTTAGTACATCTAAAGCAACGACACAGTGTTGGACCTAAAAGCCTTAGAATAGTGTACCTCAGATTGTGCCTGCCTCCCTTCATTTTCTGTCATAGTGTTTGCTGGTTTTAGGAATCTGTATACTTTACCACTGCTATCCAGTGCTAAAGCGCTGTGATCTGTCCCTGAAATCATGTTAACATTGGCTCCAAAGGGCATATTTATTTCAATTATTAGTCCCTAGTAAAGTGCACTACCTGTGCCCAGGGCCTGTAAATTAAATGCTACTTGTGGGCCCGCAGCACTGATTGTTCCATCCACTTAAGTAGCCCTCTAACCATGTCTCAGGCCTGCCAGTGCAGAGCCTGTGTGTGCAGTTTTGCACTGCCATGTCGACCTGGCATGGTAAACCTCTTTGCCCGGCCTAAAACGTCCCTTATTACACATATACATCACACCTAAGGTAGGCCCTATCTGACCCACATGGCAGGATGCAATGTATTTAAAAGGCAGGACATATACTCCTAAGTTTTACATGCCCTGTTAGTGAAAAACTCTGAAATGAATTTTTCACCACTGCAAGGCCTATCTCTCCCATAGGATAGCATTGGGATTACCTAATTACATTTTATAAGTGTAGTACCAAATCTGAAAGAGATACGTTTGTTGAGGTTTGTGTCCCTGGACTTTTAAAATCACAACCTATGGTGAAGTCGGATTTTAAGTTGCAAGCCTAAAAATGCTACTATTAGTAGGTGGGCATTTTCCTTACCTAAACCATTATGTGCCTTCTGCCTTTCTTCAATACAGGTCTGGGGTGGGTGACATCTGGGCTTTGTGCATTCTCTACAGACAGTCACACACAAAGGGAGCCTTAAGAGTGCCTGATGGGCCATTAACTTGAAGGGTCTTTCTGGGCTGGATGGGAAGGAAGAGCTGATACTTGCACCTGAAAGGGCTTAGCCTGTCTCCACACACAGAGCAGCATATGCCCCTGGAGCGAGTCTGGAGCCAGGGCAGGAAGGGAATGGATCTTGTGCACTTCAGAGCTTTTCTTTGAAGTCTCCTCCACTTCAAAGGCACAACTGGGTATAAGTACTGGACCCCTGATGCCACAAACTGACTACACTTCTGGACCTGTAGATGCTCTGCCAGGAAGAAGGACTGGTATGCTTCTACAAGGGCTGCAACTCTGATGGGCTGCTACCCTGCTGCACTCTTGCTTTGCTGAGCTGAGCTGACCTTCTGCTTGCTGCCCTTTTACCAGCAAGATATAAGGACTGGATCTGCAGCTCTTTATCCCAGAACCAAAGTGACTCCAAGGGCTTGCTGACCTGCCTCCTGTTTTCTGAAGTTCCAAGGACGCAAAAGGCTTTTAATACTCCTGCTATAGGTCCTGGACATGTCTTCAACCAGCTTCTGACCCCCAAGAAGGGCCCTTCCAGTCCTGGGACCTTAAAAGTGTTTTTGTAGCTCCTGAAATCAAGCTTTTGGGTTTCTTGCGACCATAAACGGGCTCATTCGCACCAGAACCACGCCACTCACATAAAGAATCACCCAAGCCACCACAAAGCTCATCTCTTCGCACAGCCATCATTGCCACTTGCAACTGTGAGGCTCCAGTCTGCCCATCCGTGATGCTTGGCCCATTCCTCGTGCCTGCAGACCACCACCAGTGATAAGTGGGACTCTTGACTCAACTTTGAGAAGGTAAAACTTCAGCAGGACTTACCTGGTATCAGACCCATGTTCCATTGTGGTTTGCATGGACTTTTGGATTTCACCCGGTCTAGCACAATTAGATAGCCCCAGTTGGAGCTTTTTGCGTCTAAGCACTATCTTGTATTTTCATCTTTAAAAATTAATATTTTGACTTCTACTTATTGAATATTTGTCATTTTGGTCTTGGTAACTCATAAAATTAAGCTCTATTGTTTCAACCGGGTGCTGTGTGTTTTTTGCAAAGTTTTACTGTTTGGAGTGTTGCATAAATATTTTACACATTGCCTCTTAAGTTAAGCCTGACTGCTGTGTGCCAAGCTATGAGAGGGTGAGCACAGGTTAGCTTTTAGTGTGCATCTGACCTACCCTGACTAGGATTGTGGTTACAGCTTGAACAGGGTGCATACCTCTGCCAACCAGAAAGTCAATTTCTAACATTGGTGATCAGCTGTGAGGATAGGACTTCTGTTTATGCAGTGCCATACAGAAAAATGTCCTAAATCATGTCTCTGACTTGAGGTTCTACATCTCTACCGACACAGCAGAAAGGAGGATTTTGAGCCAATCAACATGGAGGGATATACTGTGGCCCCTCTCAATGATTTCTGTGAGGGAGGTGGGCTTCCTGCCAAGAGTGCAACCAGGAAAGTGGAACTGTAAAATGCACTGAAAGCCTGGGCAGTTGCTTATGCTGCTTGGTGGTGACCCCAGGAGAAGATGAGGAGATGGATGACCCAGAGGGGGGCCCTTCAGACGAACTACCTGTAGCAAAGGTGAAAGAAATGACCCCAGAATTGGAGCTTCGTGCAAGGCCAGGGAGCAGTGTCTGTTCCTGCAGCCTCTCCCCAGGGACACTGGCAGAGAGGAGGGAGGAGAGAGAATTCAGGCTGCAAATGGCAAAGTTAAAAATGGAGGAGAAACTTGCCTTGGAAATGCTGGCCCATGACTACAGCCCGAAAGAACTGGAACTGAGGGCAAGGCAATCAGACTCCAGCAAAGGTAGCAGCATACATGCAGTACCTGATGGAGACAAAAACATTTGTATACCCAAGGAATTGGTGCCCTGTTATGTGGTGTGGATTGACAATGATAAGTGGATTTCTGGTTATGAAGAGGCACTGAGGGTTCACTATGTTTCTCAGGAGCACTGTGGGGGCGGGGTCTATGAAAACACATGCCTACTGTGGGGAGGGACACACTTCTGACATTAGAGGCTGGGGACCAAACCAAGTATGGCTCATGAAAGCCATCTTACTTGCTAAATTTGGGATGGGCCATGAGAAGTATCGCCAAAGATTCAGGGGCAACCAGAAGCTCCCCAACCAATCCTGTTTAGATTTTGTTGATTACTCCTCATCAAAACCACCATTTCAACACCTCTCAATCAGGATTCTGACCAAACACAGAACGGAGACTGCACTGATCGCAGCTATGGATGACATCAGGACCCTTCTCGACTGAAGAGAGTCAGCAGCTCTGATCCTTCTGGACCTCTCTGCAGTGTTCAATACAGTCTCCTTAACAGACTCCACAACATAGGCATTCAACAAAACGCCCTTAAGCGGGTTGCTTTTTTCCTTTCAGGCTGCATGTGGGGCATCCACCTTCCTCCCTTCACTTCTACACCCAAGAACATCACCTGCAGCGTACCCCAGGGGTCCTCCCTCAGCCCAACTCTGTTCACCATCTACATGACCCCCCTCACAGACGTCGTCAAATCCTATGGACTCAATATAGTCTCCTACGCCAATGACACTCAACTAATCTACTCACACACCGAAGACCCCCACAAAGCCAAAGCCAGCTTTCATAATGCCATGGCCAATGTAGCAACATGGATGAAAAGCAGCTACCTCAAACTAAACACTGACAAAATGGAAGTCCCAATCTCTGGGAAGAACACCTCCATATGGGACCAAGCAGAACTCAGACCAATGCCCTCTCCATCAGACCACGCACGAAACCTCAGCATCATGCCAACTATCCATGAATAGACAAGTAAACTCAGTTGCCTCCACTAGCTTCTACAGCCTCTGTATGCTCATTGAATCTTCAAATGGATCCCTACTGTCACCAGAAACACAGTCATTCACGCCCTAGTCACTAGTCTCTTCAACTATGACAATGCTCTCTATGTCGCAGTGACCTCCCAGCTGCTTAAAAGACACCAGACTGTACAGAACACTGCAACCAGACTCATCTCCAACCTCCCCAGCGCTCAAGCAACACCTCACACCTCTGGAACCTCCACTGGCTCACCGTACAGAAGAGATGCCAATTCAAAATCCTCACTCTCGCATACAAGGCTCTCCACAACCTAGTGTCATCCTACATCAACCATTGACTGAGCTTCTACATCACAGCAGGACAACTATGCTCTGCCTCACTAAACCTCACACACCCACCCCGCATCCATCGCAGCTGCAGTGGAGGCCGCTCCTTCTCCTACACAGCAGCCAATTCCTGGAACAGCCTGCCCCTTTACCTCCAAACAACTGCCTCCGTGGTGGACTTCAGAAGGAGAATCAAAGATGTGACTTCTCGTCAGAGACATGGCACCCTCAGCGCCCAGATACCCTTAGGGTGATAGTGCCGCGCTTTAAAAATGCTATGATTGATTGACTCCAGTAAGGCACTGAATGGCTAAGTGAGGGACAGCAAAGTTGATGATTCTGTTGGGTTATACAATTTAATCCTGGGAAGTACATGCTCAGTGTCTGTTTTACAGAGTCACACCAGCACCTAGTTGACAGTAAGCTGACTGACCCCCAGGAAGCTTGCTGAGAAGGCAGACCTCTGGGCTATCAACAGAGTGTAGAAATAGGCATCTGGGAGAGACACCCACAAAGGTGGTCAGGGTTCCCAAAAGAAGAAAGAGGGGGAGAAAAATGTAAAAATAAGTTCTCAAAAGCCCTAAAACATTTCCCAAAGGAGGAGTGGAAATTAGTCCCAGCCTGAGCCTAAGAAGAAGAGATTCTTTGATAAGCAGACACTGAAGATTGTACCTTAATGTACTCAGTGCTACAAGTAGGGGCACTCCAAAATTGACTCCAAATGTCCGAAAAGGGCACAGCCCCCCACAGGTGGGCAGACCACAGGGTTAGCAAATGTAATGATCAGGGAAGAGGTGATCCCATTTAGCTTTGGGGGTAGACAGAGGTAACCCTAGTTTCTGTATGGGATAGAGAAATGGTGCTAAAAGCCCACATGCCTGCAAATATTTCAAAGTATAGACCGTGAGCCACTATGAATGGGCAATGGGTGGAGGCTCTGTGAGACACAGGAGCCAGCATGACAACTGTCAAGTGTCAGCTGGTGTCTGCGGAGCAGGTCACATTCCACCAACTCATAGTCTCCGACAATTGTGAGAGCCATCTACAGGTGGCTATGGTTTCATTTGGGTGGGGGGGTATCAGGTTTTCTGAAAGTTGCTGTGAGCCCTCTCATGCCTGTTAATCATCTATTAAGCACACTGTCTGGAAGGAGGTGGAGCTCAGGTCTGACTTGGAGATGATGGGATTACCTGAGTGTGTCTGTATGACCACACGGTCCATGGCTGCCCAGGAAGGGAGTTAATGGCATCTGGAGCCTGGAACAAAGGCCCAAATATCTGCCAAGGAGAGGGGCAGGGGGTGCAGGAAACCAGTCTCTGATGTTCCCACGGTTGAGGTTGAGGGGGTCCCTGAGGAGGAGACCCTTCAGCCAACCAGGGAGGACATAGCTGCCTTAGATGACTTACCTGAGCTTGCCAGTTGGCAGGTTGAGAGTGGTCCCACAAGGGAGGAATTCTGCTGAGCATAGAGAAAGTGTTCAACTTTTGAGGGCTTAAGGTGACAGGATCAGCCCAAGCAGCAGGTGAAGCCTACGGAGATCACCTAACCTACTATGAGAATGATCTCCTTTATAGCGAGCCTAAAGCTCCTGGTACTGGGGCAGCCTGTGTGCTGGTGGTCCCCCAGTGTTAGAGGGAGTTCCTGATGGGCTTGGCTCACAACATACTACTGGCAGGACATTTAGGGCATGAGCTTCGCCAGGCTGGTCTCCCACTTTTATTGGCCAAGAATGAGGACAGCCTCAGATGCATACTGTAGGTCCTGCCTTACCTGCCAGACCTCTGAGAAGTCAGGGAGAAAGCACTAAGCTCCCCTGACCCCACCTTTGAGATGGTGGACATCAATGCCATGGGACCTCTGGACCCAAGACCACCCTAGCCAACAGGATTGTTCTGATCTTGGTGGACCATGCCACCAGCTACCAGAGGCAATCTCTCTAAGGTCAGTGACTGTACCCGTGGTAGCTAGAGCTCTAATGAAGATCTTTACCCATGTGGGGTTCCCAAAGGAGGTAGCGTCTGACAGAGGCACAAACTTCATGTCTGCATACATGATGTCCATGTGGGATGAGTGTGATGTAACCTACAAGTTCACCATACCCTATCACTCCCAAAACAATGGTCCTGTGGAAAGGGTCAACAGGACCTTCAAAGGCATGATTATGTGTATACCTGAACCCATGAGGCATAAGTGGGACGTCCTCTTGCCATACCTTCTCTTCGCCTGCAGGGAGGTTCAACAGAAAAGACAAGGACTCAGTCCCATTGAACTCCTCTATGGCCATCCTGTTAGGGAACCTCTGAGCCTTTATAAAGAGGGGTGGGAGAAAGCTGAAAGATCCCAAGAAGCCTCCCCTCCCCAGATGAGGTAAGCGACATACTGGGCCTTCACAACCAAATGCATCGCTTCTAGAAAAAGGCAAAAAGCAATCTGGAGGCTATCCAAGGAGTAATGAAGCTCAGGTATGACCAGAAGGCCACTCTGGTGGAGTTTCAACCTGGCCAGAAGGTATGTGTCATGGACCCAGTAGAGCAGTTGTCTCCATACTTTTTAATGCAGCGCCCCCCAGTTGAAAAATTAAAATCATTGGGCCCACCTTCAGAATTTTTCAGAAATATTTTATAAAGATGACAATGTTTTAAATATGTCCACTTTTATTTAAACATTGCAATTAAGTACTGTTGCCATTTAAAAAATGCAATAACATGTTTCTGCTTAAAACAAAACACTGTTATCCGTGAAATGCTTCTTTTGGCCAGAACCTGGTGCCCCCCCGGGATCACTTGAGGCCCCCTGGGGGGGGGGGGCTGCCCCCCATCCCTAAGTTTGAAGACCCCTGCAGTAGAGTAATGGGCTCTCTAGGACCTCTGGACTGGCCCATATGAGATCAAGATGCACAAGGGGAGACCATCTACCTGGTGATTCTTCAGGCCCCTAGAAATCCCCTAAGGGGGGCCCATGTGAGCAGACTCAAGCCTCACTTTGAGAGGTCTGAAGTGAGCATGCTTCTTTTGACAGACGAGGGAGTGGAAGAGAGGAGTGAACCTCACCCTGACCTCCTCTCTTAACAAGACCATGATGGGTCAGTGGAGGCCATCAACCTCTCTACCACCCTGGCCCCAGAACAGTGGGGTGACTGCAAGTAGTTGCTGGGGCAGTTTGCCTACTGGTTCTAACTCACCCCTGGACTCACACATCTGTGCATCCATGATATTGACAGGGGAAACAGTCTCCCTGTAAAGAACAAAATGTAAAAATTGTCAGACTGTGTGAATGCTAACATTAAGGAGGACGTCTATAAGATGCTGGCTATAGGGGTGGTTGAGCCCTCTAATAGTCCCTGGTCCATCCTTGTGGTGTTCATACCAAAGGCTGCCCCACAGGGAACCACACCAGAACTCCAGTTTTGTGTGCACTACAGAGGACTCAGCTCTGTCACCAAGACTGAAGTGCATCCCATCCCTTGAGCTGATGAGTTGATTGATAGGTTAGGAGCTGTCAATGTCCTTAGTACCTCTGATTTTATATCAGGGTGCTGGCAGATACCCTTGACTGAGGGAGCTAAAGAGAGGTCAGCATATTCAACTCCAGAGGGCCACTTCCGGTTTTGGATGATGCCCTTTGGATTGAAAATTGCCCCTGCTACCTTCCAAAGGTTGGTTAACAGGCTTCTCTCTGATAAGGAGGTCTTTTGTGCTACCTAACTATATGATATAGCTGTCTATAGTTCCAGCTTAGAGGAACACCTGCACCGCCTCCATAAGGTGTTTCAAGCCCTGCAACAGGCAGGATGCACATCAAGGCCAGTAAATGCCAGAGTGGGAAGAGTTCAGTGGTGTTTTTGGGAAACCTGGTAGGAGGATCAAGGTGCCTAAAACTACAAATATGTACCTACATGAAAATGTATACCTACAGATATGAGTTTACAACTTTGTATCCTGAATTGGGCTCTTAACAATTTTCAACAAAGTATATCTTACACAGTCATTTTAAGTGTTCAATAAGGACATATGTGACATACATTATTCCAAAATTCCTCGTTTTCATGCTAGTATGGCAAATTACAAAATTCTTAAACCTTTGCAAATTTGCTTTGCTTTCTCTAAATCTTCACAAAGGTTGCAAAATAATGTTGCCACTTCACACACCCCTACAGTCTAACTTTAATAGGTGCATTGTGCTTTACAAAGTTGCTCAGATATCCAGAGGTTGAGGGGACAATACCATGTAGCCTTTATTTATGGGGGTTACACCACTTTCTTCTAATGAAGCCAAGTCCGTGTGGGCCCTTACTGGATTAAGGGATAGACATAGGTCATTGCAGTGGGTGGTCTTGCTTTCATCTGCTCCCAAGTCTTAATAAGTCATTATTTCCCTCCAAAGGCTCATCCTAATCATATTGTCACCTCGTGCACCCTCTCTAGGCTCACTTTCTTATTCCTACATATGGGTCAGGTCCAGTTCAGCTCTTCAGGTTTCTTCACAATTCACAGACAGCAGGCATCTTCCTTTTTTTTTCCTCCACAGGTCCAATGGCATTCTTAGGAGCTGAGGGTGAGGTGTCATTTTTGTACAGTTCAATAGACAGTGGGTGGGGATGATTCCTGGATACTCAAACAACCATTCCACAAGGGACATTACTATAGCAGAACATGTCTACCAAATGACAGCAGTTTGTGGTCTACCCAGGATTGTGTACATGGTAATAAGTACATTTGTACCTATCCACACCAAACTAGTTTTGGAAGCAGCTTAACTTTCCTGTGAATGGACTCAGGATTTCTAGAATGTACCCAAGGTTTTAAAGGCCCCTATTCCCCAGGTGTCACCTATAACTTAATTATGAATGGGTAGGCCTCATCCTGGTTCAAGTTAATTAAAATCCTGGACCCTCCCAAATGATTCTTCATGAGACACACTGAATCACATACTTCACACTCAGGCCATCTTGCCAACATCCTCAAGCCATTGTTCCTGCTCCTAGAGAAGTTTCACACCTACTCGAGGAGTGATGCACTGGCAGGGAGAGAGGCTTAGTCAGACTGAGACTAATGAGCCATACATATAAAGAAAGCTAGTAGTGGTATGTGAATCAAACCTACCGCTGAATAAACATAAATGTGGATAATCTAAACAAAGAACACAGCTGATTAGGGTGGTGCTTGACAGGTATCACGTGCACTACTACCAAGGCATGAATAACAGTAGTCCATTAGGCCCACTGTATTCTAGAGAATAGACAGACTCCCAAGCACTCAAATAGTATTCCCAAAGTGTGTTTCATTTGTGCAATTTTTCCTTTTTTTGACGAACACAGGTGGAGGCCTTTTTTTCCTTTATTTTCCCTTTTTCTATAATTTTATGACCCTGTCGCTTTTTATTATTATTATATATACATTTACAGCCTTGAAAGAGTCATAAATAATGACGAAACATGTGTTGGCTGTTGTTGTGATAATATATCAAACTTGGAGCACGGGATCTTCCATGTTTCAATAAACTTACTTGATTGGACTTATCATATCCGAATCCTTACTCTAGGACCTAAAATTACTTATGGAATACTATTTGAGTGTTTGGATATCTTTGTTTACAGGTACTAATGAGCCGACTGGATTTTCCTGAAGGAAAAGTCTGACTTCCCAAAAGTTAGTTTTTCTGTACATTTATCAAAAAATCCAACTTTACCATTTAGTTTGTTTTTAATAAATGTTAACAACAGTAGCTGAACAGTCTGTAGCTTTTTCTGACTTTCTTTAGTTTTCCTCAGGTAACAAGTACTGGGGTGGGGGGGTGGTCACTATAGGAACATGCCAGCCTTTAATTTCTACATGTTCCACTTTGAAATTCTAGGCACCCTGCCTGTGGGCTGCAAGACCTACTTAAGGGGAACTTATTTCATGCTTCTCTCCTGTCAGGAAAGGTTCATTTTGACAGGCCTTCCTGCTTGCAGATTTTCGATCTGTAATAGTCAGGATACACATGCAGGCCTGCATCCATGTTTTACTGGTTAACCTGATGAATGACATATTACATGTTACAGTCCACCGATTGCATTTATTGTCCTGCCATTAATGTACTTCTCGCGCCATGTACTATAGCCTTATGAGAAAGCTAAATATGCCAATTTAGGAGTGATTTAATCTGTCATTTTCTAGGGATCAGAGCACATACAGTTTGAAACAGCAGTGACCTAGTTTGAAAAAACACACCTAGAAGCATCAGTTCACAAAGAGTAGGGATGACCATGAAAAAGAGCAATTCCCCATAGCGGGTGAGATAAAAACAGTTTGGGGGTAGAATACAATATATGTAAGGATCCTCCCTTTGAAACTCTCACCACTATGCTTTGACCTCGAAGCAGAAATTGTGAAACTCTGAAGAGACCTGAAAATCCTCCAGTTCCATTAGGCATATGGATTTCACCTGACATAAACCATCTGTCACATTATGATTGCACAGATAATTGCATTCATTATTTGTATGGTTAATCTATTTTCTTCTCTTCAGTATTCTTTTTACCAGAACTTGGAAGCAGCTTCCCAACTGTGTAACTGCTATTTAAAAAACACTCATAAAATAATTAAGTTAAATAGCTTGTGACAATTCTCCTTTAGTCATCCTTAGCACCAACTCAGAAATACAGTTAGCTTGTTGGCAATATCATGATAATGGCCTTTGAAAATCTTTTAATGCTTTGATCGTTACATGTGATAGGTATGGCAATTGTCAGCAGTTCCCAATTGAACCAGAAAGATCTGAACTCAGCTGGTCCTGGACAGAGGACCACCATCAAACCCACAAAATGAAACATGAGGAAATCCAACAACACTCCAGCATTTGTGAAAGTTAAAATAATGACACAATTGTAATCTCTTTAGATTAAAATGTTTGCAAATCCATTTTAGATAATGTCCCTCCACTCTAATAAACAATGGCCCATTGCCCTTTACCTTGCATCTCTCTCTACACACACACATATTCACTGAAAAAACAAAGACACACACGCACACACACACACACATTCACTGAAAAAACAAAGGTTAAAGTAACATTATGGTTAGGTGAATCAGTCAGTGCAACATTAATGTTTTGAACTAAGAAAAACACAGAACATCACCAGTTATAGTTAGCAGAGCTAACTTTAACTTGAACCCCAAGCCATGCACTGCTTATAGCATCACATATGATATCACTCATGACATGTTCTATGACATCATTTATGACATCACTGATGACATCGCAAAAGACATCATATGTGTTAAAATGGGATGGGGGCACAGTTATCGACAAAACAAAAATTGCTTTTCCTATGAAACAGCAGACCTAATTATAACTACCTAGTGGCGACTGCCACTAGGTAATGTATACACACACACACACACAATCATAAAATTTTGATATGCTGAAAAAGATGTTGATAATGTTTAGCATTTTGCATAGCTCGAAAACTTTGCACTAATACAAAAATAGCTCTGTTTACCTGGATAGGGCACCTCTCCCCCGAAAGGAATCACGTGATACAATCTCCCCATTGTCCAAAGCAGCGACACGCTGCAGCTCTGATGACGTGTCATCGCAAACTGACACTGCCCTGTATAGAAAAAGAGGCAAAAGTTACCCTTGGGAAAAGAGAGTGACATATTGGCGGGCAAAGTATGAGGGGGTAGAAAATTTCCAAAGACTGGTAGGCGCTTCTTCCCACATCAATATGAATCATGGTACTGATTGCTCAGTAAAAAACATACATCAGTGAACATCTTCACTGTGCATACGCAACTCACAAGTGACAAGCTCTGCCAATGTATTAACACCCCAGCAAATGCATTTGCAGTGGAATCAATGGTCAATAACCTGCACTCCTCAATCTTTAAGGCTTCTCGTAATCCACCTAAGTCAAAACTGGCTTCTAACCTGCTTTATTGAAGTTCATTGAAACTGCCCTGGGCTCCTGAAACAAATCCCTGCATCTTTGTTATACTCCCCACTCCCGAATTATCTGCAAGTTCTAACTGACTACTTTGTAATTGTCTCGGGTGATCGTCTTCCAACATATTTGCAAGCAGATACCAAAATCTACTGCAACAGCCATATTACATTAGACAACCTATTATATTATTCGATAGTGATATGCATCCTTCTTTTGAACCTGCATCAAACGTATCATTCATTTTGATGTGTGATTCCGTCAACTACTGATCAGACACCCTGCCCTGCATCTCTTATCAAGATTGATATCTAAATCTTTATCTTAATGATAGCCATTGATTGCCATGCTGTGGGATTGCTACTGCAGATGTGAGAGCTATTTTCAAATCACCAGATAGAAAGAAGTTGCTAGCAGCCTGTGTACTTTGGTCACCATCAAAAACGAAATTAGCAAAATTCCTAACCCAAATATCATTTGCTCAATGCCTGTTAAACCAAATATTGACACATTCTCTGGGAAAATATCAAAACTACACAAAAGGTAAAAATAGACTATACAAAGATACCTCTTAAAATTTCAGAGAGAAATATTAAAATACTTGCTTCATTACAAAATCTTAACATTATATTTATATTCCAAATTAGAGATACACCAACTGCTCCTCTCATCCGAACTTACTTGTTGAATTGTAAAAGTGTAAACCCTCTCTCTAAGCTTCCATTATTCAGGAAAACTAATTAAGAAGCCAGTGTGTGGCAGTGCTGCTCTCCAGTCACCGAGGATGTTGGGTGTAACTGCTGGGACTTGATGTTTGATGTTTTCCCCCTCTGGGCATGGAGAAAGCTATTGTTATTCCCATTCCTTGCTTGACAAACTCCCCAGTTAAAGACGACTATCCATGACTCAGATGTTACATCGTTCCAGACCAGATATCTAAAATAAAGAACCACTCCCTCAGATCAGTTTGGAATGTGGAGGAGATGATCACAAATATAGGAGCAAAAGGAGCCAAGAGATCTACAACCGACCAGGAAGGACAGGTGCCCGACAAATCTGCCGACCCATGAATATTATATAACAAAAAACAAGGATAGTCCAATAGACCAAACAGAACCTGAGTATATTGTATATCAGAAAATTACAGTTCTTTCTTGATTACATTATATGAAAGCGTTTCAAGTTTGTGAACCACGATTGGTTGCATAGTATTAACCGTATATAGTCATATACAACCATTCAACCAATGGGATAGTAATATTAATATAAAACCTAATAAGGACAAAACATCACAACGATTTAATTCCTGATCTAAAAGTGGCATGGCTAATTGTGTTTCGACCTTTTAATTAGTGGGATTGTCAAAAAAATAGTAAGGCCTGAAAACGAGTATCATAGGGAGGGTGGTATTTCCTCGAAGCTGTGCTGTATTTTTTAAAAGATTAGCAACCTGAGGGTGCAGCAGTGGGATCTTCACTGTCAAAAGATTGTGGGAAAATTACAGTTACTGGGTGAGAATCACTGAGGCTCTGAATGCCATGATCCTCTAAGAGGGTCATGTTATAAGGAAGGTGTGGGAAAGGTGTGTGACCATCTGGAGAACATAGGAAACGAAGCATAAGTGATACCTAGTTACAGATGGGGAACACAAGTGAGTCTAAGGAGGTAGCAGAAACCCATTGGAGTAGTAACTACTAATCATTGTGACAAGGTGTCAATGTTATAATGGAAACACGTGATTGTTTCAACTTGAATTAAGACCCCAGCCTACTATTTGTCATATTTATCCAAGGGTGAATGCTCCCAGACTTCCCCTGGATACTCTGTAGCAAGAAGATCTAAAGCAGACCAGATCTGGTACCAGACATTTATGAGAACACCTCAATGGGGTACTGATCTTTACTGTATACCAATAAAAGGAGAAGATTTATTCTGAACTCTTAAAAACAAGTCTCCTATACCTTTTGCATCACATTACAGTATCTAAACAACTCCTTCCTTATGTGCTAAACACCAACTTTCTCAACACCTTCCAGGCAGGTTTTAAATTGCAATGCAGTACAGAGACTGTGACACTTGTCTGTTGATACAACTTGACATACCAGCTGTATATGACACCATCAACCACAAAATACTATGCACTATTGTAGGATACTGGCCTGGTTTGTAGTGGGTACCTTGGGTACTTACACCTTACACCAGGTCCAGTTTTCCCTTATTAGTGAAATGTAGTAGTGTTCTAGCAGCTTAGGTTGATAGAGGTAGCTATAGCAGAACAGCTTAGGCTGAACTAGGAGACATGCAAAGCTCCTGCAATACCACTTATAGCCACACAGTACTTATACACAAGTAAAGACAATAATCAGTGTTACCAAAAATAAAGGTAGTTTATTTGGGTGACACAGTACCAAAAATATCTTAGAGGCAATACTCCATCTGGAGGTAAGTATTACACACAATATATACAGTAGACACCAAAATAAGGCAAGTAATTAGACACAGGATAGTGCAAACAATAGGAAATGTAATAGAATGCAATGGGAGAAAATAGGTCTAGAGGGAACACAATCCATATACTAAGAAAGTGAAAGGCTAATCACGAATTTCCCCTAGACAAGCGTAGTGTGTGCAGAATCACTGGGAGAGTAAGAATGCAGTAAAGGTAAGTAAATTACCCTACCTCAGAGCCCAGAAAAGCAGGAGGAAAGTACTGCAAGTTTCCTTAGGACACACTACAAGTCGGGATTAGAGTTATTGCAAGAACCAACCAAGTCTGCAAACAACAAATGGTGGATTCTTGGACCTAAAGACCTGCAAAGGAAGGAGACCAAGTCCAGAAGTCGAAAGAAGTTCCCGGAAGGACAGGAGCCCCTGCCAACCCACAAGAGGGTGCAAAAGAAGAGTCTCCGGTTGGACAAAGACTGCAGGAATGCCCCCTAGGAAGATGTCAGCGGGTTCCTGCATGATGCAAAGGATGTCCCACGTCGTGAAGTTGGATGCAGGTGAGTTTTGGCGCTGGATTCCTCTAACAAGCCTTGGTTCCGGCAAAGTCACATTTTGCATCAAGTAGGCAATATCTGGACCCAGGAGGGACCTGGGGCCTCAACTCTGTGTGAGGAGGAAGAGGGAGCTCTCAGCACGTCAGAGAGCCCTCAGAGCACCAGACAGCACCCACGGGAGTCCCAGTACACGGGGACGAAGGAGGTGCAAAATGCAGTTGGTTCAGCACTACAAAGGAAGGTCCCACACCACCGGAGAACAACTCAGCGAGTTGAGTGTCGCAGGATAGAGTGCTGGGGACCTGGGCCAGGCTATGCATGAAGGAACTTTGCAAATAGTGCACATAGGCCCCAGGAGGTGAAGAAGACACAGTGCACAGGGGTACTGTCTTTCTGGGGGAAGGCAAAGTCTTACCTCCTCCAAATTGGGACAGCAGGACCACAGGACAGTCTGTGTCGATGGGATTCACCTCTGTGTTCCAAGGAGCACGCTCATCGCCAGGAGAGGAGTCCAAGAAAACCGGTCGTCGACTTAGAAGGTGCCGGCTTCAGCAGGGGAGTGACTCTGTCACCCCACGGGAGATTTCTTCAGTCCTTCTGGTGCAGGGTAAAGACAGGGAGTCCTCAGAGCATGCCCACCATGGAAACTGTTGCAGTTGCTGGCTGGAGCTCAAGCTGCAGAGGAAAAGTATCCCTTCTGGATACTTTGTTGCTGTTACAGCGGTTCCTGGAGCAGACTGCGCTTGATCCGAGGTCAGAGGATGAAGTAGTAGTTGCAGAGGATTCCTGCTGGAAACCTGCTAGTAGAATCTGAAGAAAACCCATAGGAGAGACCCTAAATAGCCCTGAGAGGGGGATATGGTCTACCTTTTCAGGAATTGACCTATCAGGAGGGGCCGCTGATGTCACTTGCTGCCACTGGCCACTCAGAGTCCTCCAGAGTGACCCTACACCTTGCAAAGCAAGATGGCTGAAGTCTGGGACTCACTGGAGGAGCTCTGGACAGGGGAGTGGTCACTCCCCTTTCCTTTGTCCAGTTTCGTGCCAGAGCAGGGACAAGGGATCCTTGAACCGGTGTAGACTGGCTTATGAAAGGAGGGCACCATCTGTGCCCTTCAAAGCATTTCCAGAGGCTGGGGGAGGCTACCCCTCCCCAGCCTGTAACACCTAATTCCAAATGGAGAGGGTGTAACACCCTGCTTCCAAAGGAAATGCTTTGTTCTGCCTTCCTGGGACTGAGCTACTCAGACCCCAGGAGGGCAGAACCCTGTCTGTGAGGTGGCAGCTGCTGTAGCTGCATTGCAAGCCTCAGAGGCCTGGATTGGCAGTACTGGGGGTCCATGCTGGAGGTCCCAGGAAGCATGGAACTGGCTCCCCTATGCCATATTTGGAAAGGGGTGACAATTCCATGATCTTAGACACCTTACATGGCCATATTCGGAGTTACCATTGTGAAGCTACATATAGGTATTGACCTATATGTAGTGCACACATGTAATGGCGCCCTTGCACTCACAAAGTCCAGGGAATTGGCCCTGAACTATGTGGTGGCACCTTTGCTAGTGCAAAAGTGCCCTCACACTTAGTAACCTTGCACCTAGCCTTCACTAAATGAAGGTTAGACATATAGGTGACTTATAAGTTACTTAAGTGTAGTGAAAAAGGCTGTGAAATAATGTGTGCACTATTTCACACAGGCTGCAGTGGTAGTCCTGTGAAAGGGTTTGTCTGAGCTCCTTATGGGTGACAAAAGAAATGCTGCAGCCTATAAGGATCTCCTGGAACCCCAAAGCCCTGGGTACCATATACTAGGGACTTATAATGGAGGTCCATTGTGCCAATTGAAATTGGTAAATAAAGGCACTAGCCTATAGTGACAAATTTAACAGCAGAGAGAGCATAAGCACTGAGGTTCTGATTAGCAGAGCCTTAGTGACACAGTTAAGCACTGCTGACAACACACACACTAGGCCACAAACTATGAGTACTGGGGTCCTGGCTAGCAGGATCCCAGTGAGACAGGCAAAACACACTGACATATAGGTTTTTATCTATGAGCACTGGGGTCCTGGCTAGCAGGATCCCAGTGACACAGTAAAAACACACTGACACACACTCACAAACAAGCCAAAAGTTGGGGTAACCATGCTAGAAAGAGGCTACTTTCTCACAACTATATACTCCACCGAGAATGAGGTACAGGTCCAAGAACAGAGTTGGCGTGGATCCTTCCTCTACTTTAGACACCAGTTCATCAAAATAATTTAATATTGCTCACTTACCATTCCTCTAAAATGGGGCATTGTTCAGTTCTCTGTCCTAGAACCATTCTGTTTAATTTCTACCTGGAACCACTTGACCTTATGCTGCATGAGAAGGGGAACCACATACACCAATATACTAAACCTTAGAGTATTGACCTATCTCGTATTTCAATCCTGTAAACATACCTCAAATAACTAACAGCTTATTAAGTTGAATCTACCAAACGTTAATACTCCTCTACTCCAAGGTATCCCTTTTTCGAGTACTAAATTGCCCTTTGTTGCTGTCAAAGAATGAAATTTCACCAAAATTACAGTAGTGCACCACTAACCATCATCCCACAATACAACCTCACATCTCAAAAGTTATGAAAATCACCTAATTTCAACAGTTTCTTCACAAAAGACTCAAACCTTCTACTCCCCAAACACATTTGGGAGCAGAGAGAGTGTTCCTGTGTAAATACTCCAAATAGTGCTGGTGCGACATCTGGAAGTGATTGGTAGATGTATTGAATCTATCAAGCTACAAATAACCCCCTAAATTTGTATTTTGGTATATCAATAATAAAATATTGTCTAACAGAGATATAATTTACTAATACATTGTTCCATTGGATGCAGATTTTCTATTATGAACTCCAGGTGGCAATCTTGTAGTGAATTATATTTTGAACACTATGGGGCATCATAGATCATGCGCCACTTTTCTTGTGCCCCCCCTACCGGCACCTAACAACACCATGGTAAAGCCGTATTTATGATGCAGTGCACAATGGCGGTCATTAGGCCAATAGCATCAGAGTTTTTTACGTTATTGTGGTGTTTTGCTGCACTGGCGTCAAAATGATGCACCAAAGTGCAAGGATGCCCATAGTTTACTATGGGTGCGTCATTTTAATGCCTGCTTTGAGCAGGCATTAAAAATGACACCAAAAATGACGCAGTGAAAGCTTGTAAATTCCACTGCGCCATTTTTGGGGACCTTCTAGCTCCGGAACGCCCCCTTTGCATACATTATGCCTGGCTCAGCCATAATGGGGCACGAGGGGTAACAAAGTGGTGCAAAACAATAAAGCAATCACTGAAATTAATACAATAGTCATAAAAAACAACAGAATATTTCTTGAAATGACTGACATATGCCCAGAGGAATAGGACATACATTGAAATGACTATGACAGATTGAAACAAATATATGGTACTGAAATTAATATATTGTCCCTCATTACAACCCTGGCGGTCTGTGTTAAAGCGGCGGTAAGACCCCCAACAGGCCGGCGGTAAACAAAATGGAAATACGACCGTGGTGGAAACCGCCAACATAGACAGCCACTTTAACACTCCGACCGCCACGGCGGTACAAACAAACACAGCGGCGGTCACCGCCAACAGACAGGCGGAGGACAATGTACCACCCACAGAATTACAACCCACCAATCCGCCACCTTTTCCGGGGCGGATTCACCGCAAACAAAAACACGGCGGGAATAGGACTTCAAAGGAACCAGGACGCCATGGAACCAGAGCTCCAGATTTTTCCAGCTTTTATCTTCCTGCTCCTCTACCAGGAGCACGAACGCCGGCGGCGAAGACCATGGTGAGTACTGCACCTACGACACATGGGAGGGGGGAGGGAAAAGAGAGTGACACACACACGCAACACCCCCACCCCCACCCTCACCCACTACAACACACACGCTAATACATATTGATACATCACCGTTACACCCCCATGCCCCCCTGGAAGAATGCAAGGACAAAAGGAAATGAGTAAAAAAATTGTGATATATTCAATTACATACATCAAAAATATTTACAAATATATACATTTATACCATATACAATTATATACACCAAGAACACAAGTCCAAGGGATTCCACCATCATAGTCTGTGGATCACTGGGCCCAAAAGGCATGGGTGAGGCCCACACAAGATACCCGAACAAGACGGAGAGAACACTGCAGGGGCATCAGATAGAAATAAAACAGGCACCTCAGGGGGAAGGGAAAGGGTGGGCACCTCAGCCGGTTGAGTGCACAACGCCAAATCCACGAGGAGGTCCCATACCCACTGTTCAGTCCAGGGGAGTGCAAAGCCACAGTCTCTCAAGTCTCTACGGTGGGTGGTTTGCCCACTGCCATATCCTGGGGAGTGCAAAGCCACAGCCTCTCAAGTCTCTAGAGTGGGTGGGTTGCCCACTGTTCAATCCTGGGGAGTGCAAAGCCACAGTCTCTCAAGTCTCTACAGTGAGTGGGTTGCCCACTGTTCAATCCTGGGGAGTGCAAAGCCACAGTCTCTCAAGTCTCTACAGTGGGTGGTTTGCCCACTGCTTTATCCTGGGGAGTGCAAAGCCACAGTCTCTCAAGTGGATGTCAATCTCCACTGGTTCTGGAGGGGGCTTTGTGTCCAGAATGCTTCATCCTGACAATGATTGTGGTAGTTGATGTCAATCTCCAATGGTTCTGGAGGGGGCTTTGTGCCCAGAGTGTTTCATCCTGCCAAGGACTGAGGTAGTGGATGTCAATCTCCACTGGTTCTGGAGGGGGCCTTGTGCCCACAGTGCTTCATCCTGCCAAGGACTGAGGTAGTGGATGTATCTCTCCACTGGTTCTGGAGGGGGCCTTGTGCCCAGAGTGCTTCATCCTGCCAAGGACTGAGGTAGTGGATGTGATAGTCCACTGGTTCTGCTCGTGGCGGCCTCAGTAGCATCAGAGGTTTTGGCGCTCATGAGCCTGCGGTGCTTGTGGCGGCAGTGTTCTTGGCAGCGGTGCTTGTGGCGGCGGTGTCTTTGGCAGCGGTGCTTGTGGCGGCGGTGTCTTTGGCAGTGGTGCTTGTGGCGGCTGTGTCCTTGGCAGCGGTGCTTGTGGCAGCAGTGCTTGTGGCGGCGGTGTCTTTGGCAGCGGTGCTTGTGGCGGCGGTGTCCTTGGCAGCGGTGCTTGTGGCGGCGGTGTCTTTGGCAGTGGTGCTTGTGGCGGCTGTGTCCTTGGCAGCGGTGCTTGTGGCAGCAGTGCTTGTGGCGGCGGTGTCTTTGGCAGCGGTGCTTGTGGCGGCGGTGTCCTTGGCAGCGGTTCAGCTGCTGGCGGTCCTGTCTGTGGCAGTGGGGCTGCTGGCGGTCGCCTCCTGGGCAGCAGGGCTGCTGCTGGCGGTCCTGTCTGTGGCAGTGTGGCTGCTGGCGGTCGCCTCCTGGGCAGCGGGGCTGCTGCTGGCGGTCCTGTCTGTGGCAGTGTGGCTGCTGGCGGTCGCCTCCTGGGCAGTGGTCCTGTCTGGGGCAGTGTGGCTGCTGGCGGTCGCCTCCTGGGCTGCGGGGCTGCTGCTGGCGGTCCTGTCTGGGACAGTGGGGCTGCTGGCAGTCGCCTCCTGGGCAGCAGGGCTGCTGCTGGCGGTCCTGTCTGGGGCAGTGGGGCCGCTGGCGGTCCTGTCTGGGGCAGCCGGGCTGATGGCGGTCTTCTCCGCTGTGCTGATCTTCCCAAACTTGCCGGTTTTCTTGTGCCCCTTCCCCACCTTGGAAGGTGTCGCAGCTGACTACAAAATCCCAACTGTACCCCTGTGAGCGGCTTTGGTGGCTGGTGTCTTCCCCCTCTCCCGGTGGGGGACTGTCTGTGCTGTGGCTCCTTGCCACACTGCCTGCCCTGCTGCCTGGTGCACTCCATAATCCGGTGACTACTGCACCACTGGTCCCGCCGATGTTGTGGCTGAGGTGCTAGGTTGGGACCTGGAGAGTCGGGCCCTAGGAGACTGACAGGGTGGGGGTGGTGAGGGAAAGAGGTCAAGGGTGAACAGGAAAAGATTCTTAGGAACACTGGGACAGGTAGATGGAGGGGGTTTGGGAGTGGAGGAAGAGGTAGTGGTTGTAGGAGGTGTACGTTTGGTGACTTTGGGTGAAGGTGCATGCGCTGGAGGCTGTCGTGAGGTGGATGGCTGTTGGGTGGGTGTGTGGCTGCGTTTGTGTACCTTGGGAGGTGGCCTCACAGACACACTGGGAGAGGACACAGGGGATGTGTGAATGGTATTGGGGGTGGTGACTGCACGTGAGCGGGGTGTGGTGGTGGGTGTGCTGGTGATGGAAGTAGTGGCTGAAGATGTAGTGCATGCAGGTGTGAGTGGAGACGAGACAGGGAGGGAGGAGGGAGACAAGGAGGAGGGGGACACAGTGGAGGCAGTGGATGTTGGTATGTCTATGTGTCTGATGCTTGCGTGAGTGCCTGTGGGATGTGTGGTGCTTATGTTTGCCTGAGCTTCCTTTGTGTGTTGAGGTGTGTGCATGCTGGTCTTATGGTATGCTTGGGATAGGCTGAGGTACAGGGGTGTGGGTCTGGGTGGAGGAAGTTGGAGGAGGGATGCTAGAGACAGGGACAATGGCTGCCATCGGTGCTGATGCCAGAGTCTGAAAAGCTCACTGATGGGCTGCCTGACCAGAATGAATGCCCTCCAGGAATCCATTGGTTTGTTGCAACTGCCTCTCCACAACCTGGATGGCATTCAAAATGGTAGACTGCCCAACAGTGAGGGACCTGAGGAGGTCAATGGCCTCCTCACTGAGGGCAGCAGGGGTGACAGGGGCAGGGCCTGAGGTGCCTGGGGCGAAGGTGATGCCCACCCTCCCGGGGAGCGGGCACGGGGCAAAGGCTGAGGGGCTGCTGGGAGTGCAGTGCTGGAAGGGGGTGGCGGCTGTACCTGTAGATGCGGGGGCACAGATAGGGCTGCCACCGCAAGGGAGCTCCCATCAGAAGAGGAGTCGGTATCAGTGGTGTCAGCTCCTGTCCCCGCCATGGAGCTCCCCTCGCCCTCCGTCCCACTGGTGAATTCGGAGTCCGTAGTCTCGCCGTCCAGGGCCATGTGGGATGCAGCTCCTCCTGTTCCGGTGCCACTGCTCCTCCGCCTGATGATGCTAATGCACACAAGTACAGGGAGACCACAAAAAGGGGGGGGGTGGGAAGACAGAAGAAAGACATGTTGAGTGCATGCAATACCGCTACCGTTGGTGGACACGACAGACACAGAAGCCCCCTGCACTATGCCGCGCACTTGAGGTCCACTATTCAATCCCTGGTACATGGCTTAGAAGGCCATGGCCGATTTCTGCACACATGGATGTCACAGGAGCCTGACTAGGTGTAGTTGACACTGTACCCAGGTGGGGTGGGGTGCCACAGGGTCTGCCTGAAAAAGGGGACTTAACTAGCAAACTTTGGGAGGCCATCCCCAGCTGGGCCTCTGCCGTCTTCTTGCTCCAGTGGCGAATGTCCTCCCATCTTTTCCGGCAGTGGGTGCTCCGTCTGTGGTAGACCCCCAGGGTCCGGACTTCCTTGGTGATGGCACGCCAAATATCCTTCTTCTGGTGGGCGCTGACCTACATGAAATGTACTGGGGAAGAAGAGAAGTCATTAACAACTGCACCGTCACAGTCAGTGGCCCGCATCCCTACCCTTGCCATGTGGCACATGCATTCACCGTCGTTTCATGCATGCCTCATTCTCCTCCCCCCCTATCTTTCATCCACACCACTCCACACAGGCATTGCCCATACATCATGCTCCCAGTGTACTTACCTGTTTGTCTGGAGGACTGTAGAGTGGCGTGTACTGGGGTAGGACCCCATCCACGAGTTTCTCCAACTCCTCTGTGCTGAAGGCAGGGGCCCTTTCCCCAGACGCACGAGCCATTGTCTCTTCCAGACTGAGGTCACAGCAGCACTTGCAGTGTAGGTCCTCTCCTGTCAAAGATCAGGTATCAAGTGATTGTATAGATAGAAAATGGCGGTCACGTCTGCGGCGGTGCGTACCGTTACCGCCGGCGTACATCGTCATTGGCTCCTGGGACCCATAGGGTCCAATGTTAACCAACGCAGAATTGCGCCGCGGTCTTCGACCGCCTACCACAACGGTGTACAACGCCAGCGCAGTTAGCTCATATCCCATTGTCCCACTTTACAGGTCAGGCAGCCGCCATTTCAGGGTACCACATGGCTTTACTTTTAACTGCGTCACACATACCTAGGCCTTGGCACAACACTCATACAGGCAAATTTGGTTTTATGAATAGTTTTCTGAGTAAGATGTGTTTACGTACCTCAGAGTTGGTTGACTCGGTGCTCGCTGTTCTCCTCCATATGCACCGTCCGCTGGTGCATGTGAGGAGATGGCGGCATCCTGTGGTGTACAGACCATTGATGGACCTGTCGACAATGGAGGAAAGACATGTGATCATCACCTACAGGTTTGATCGTGCCTCAATCCTGGAACTGTGTGCCCAGTTGGAGCCAGACCTTATGTCAGCTATCCGCCATCCCAAAGGAATCCCCCCTCAAGTGCAGGTGCTGTCAGTACTCCATTTCCTAACAAGTGGGTCATTTCAAACAACAGTGGCCATAGCATCAGGGATGTCCCAGCCTATGTTTTCCAACGTGTTGTCCTGAGTGTTGTCTGCCCTGCTGAAACACATGCGGAGCTACTTCGTTTTCCCTCAGGTGGATGATTTGCCTACAGTGAAAGGTGACTTCTATGCCCTGGGACATATCCCCAACATCATAGGTGCCATTGATGGGACACATGTGGACTTGCCCCCCCCCCCACAGGAGTGAACAGGTGTACAGAAACCAGAAGAGTTACCATTCGATGAATGTGCAGATATAGTGTTTGGCAGGCCAGTACATCTTTCATGTTAATGCCAAATTCCCTGGCTCAGTGCATGACGCTTACATCCTGCGGAATAGCAGCATCTCTTATGTGATGGGGCAACTCCAGAGGCACCGTGTGTGGCTATTAGTTGAGCACCTGGAACCAAATCAGTGGGAATAGTTGGGTCTGGGGATATCCCTAAGAGTTAGTGTGTGTCTAACAGTTGTCCGTCGCCATTTGCAAGTGACTCTGGTTACCCCAACCTGTCATGGCTACTGACCCCAGTGAGGAATCCCAGGACAAGGGCAGAGGAACGCTACAATGAGGCCCATGGGTGAACTAGGAGGATTATAGAGCGGACCTTCGGCCTCCTGAAGGCCAGGTTCCGGTGCCTACATATGACAGGTGGTTCCCTATTCTACTCACCAAAGAAGGTGTGCCAGATCATCTGTATGCTGTATGATTCACAACTTGGCTCTGCGACGACAGGTGCCTTTTCTGCAGGAGGATGGTCCAGATGGAGGTGTTGTGGCAGCTATGGAGCCTGTGGACAGTAAAGACGAGGAAGCAGAAAAAGAGGACATCGACAACAGGAACTTGGTGATCCTGCAATACTTCCAGTGAGACACAGGTAAGAAGACAAACCTGCCTGCTACATGTACTTTAACACTATACCTCTCTACTGTCTGTCCTTTTCACCCAGTGTATGCTCACTGAGTTGTCAGTTTCCCTTACGATTTCACAGATGTGTGTCCCACTGTGTGACATCTGCTTTGTTTCCTCATAGACTAGAGCTGTGTGACATAGATATGTTGACATTACATTTGAAAGAGCATTTTGCCACTGTAATTGCTAATACACTAATTCGAAATCACAGACAGACTCCAGATTGTTTTGTGCTTTTAGGGTGTTTATTTAAGTGCTCAATATTGGAAGGGGTTGTAAAATGGTGAGGGGTGATGGTGGAGGAATGTCCATGGCAGAGTCCAAACTATTAGTCTCACAGGTGCATTGTCCAAAGGGGCATAGGAAGTGGAGCTGGGGCAGTTTGAGGATGTACAGGGTGACAAGGTGGGACAAAAGGATGACAATCAGGGTGGTCTCATTTCTTGGTGGGGGTCTTGGCATCATTCTCTGTCTTTGTCCTGGATCTTAGGGACTGTTTGCGGGGTGGTTCTCCATCTGCAGGGTGTTGGGTGCTGGTGTGGTGGTCCTGTGGCGGTTCCTCCTGTCCACTAACGCCAGCGGAGGTGGTGGGCAGTTCATCGTCCAGGCTAGTGTCATGGGCCCCTTGTTGTGCCACAGTGTCCCTCCTGGTGTTGAGGACTTCCTTCAGCACCCCTACAGTGGAGCCCAGGGTGGAATTGATGGATTTGAGTTCCTCCCTGAAGCCCAAATACTGTTCCTCCTGCAGCCGCTGGGTCTCCTGAAACTTGGCCAGCACCGTTGCCATTGTCTCCTGGGATTGGTGGTAGGCTCCCATGATGTTGGAGAGGGCCTCGTGGAGAGTAGGTTCCCTAGGCCTGTCCTCCCCCTGTCACACAGCAGCCCTCCCAGTTCCCTGTGTTCCTGGGCCTCTGTCCCCTGAACGGTGTGCCCACTACCACTGCCCCCAGGTCCCTGTTGTTGTTGGGGTGGTGGGTTAGCCTCAGTTCCCTGTAGTGGTGGACACACTGCTGATTGACGTGTCCTGGGGACAGAGGTATGGGCCAGCTGGGTGGGTGCTGTGCTGGTGTTTCCAGAGGGGGGAAGCTCTGTGGTGGCCTGTGACTGTGTGAGGGGAACCGACTGTCCCGAGGTCCCAGATGGGCCGGGCTGGTCGTCTAGATCCAGTTGGACAGAGCTGCTGTCATCACGGTGGGCCTCTTCTGTTGGTGGTGTGGACATGTCTGGACCCTCCTGTCCGGTGACATTGGGTAGGGGTCCTGCAGGGGTGTAAAAGCATGATTATTGCATCTGTGTGTGCCATGGTGTGCAATGGGTGGGTGACCGTGTACCCCAGTGCTTGCATTCCTGTGTGGGACCTTGTGTGATGATGGTTTAGGGGGGTGTATGGGTATGTGCAGTGGCCATGCTTTGGTGATGGGTGTCCATGCTTTGTAGTTGCATGCAGGGCTTGGTGTTGAGATGGGCGGTTTGTGATATTGGGACATTTGTGAGGAGTTGGAGTGATGGGGGGTGAGGGTGAGGGTGGGGGTATGTGATGGCATGTAGGTAGGGTGGGGGATATAGTATTCAAGATTTGACTTACCAGAGTCCATTCCTCCAGCTACTCCTGCGAGGCCCTCAGGATGCAGAATAGCCAAGACTTGCTCCTCCCATGTTGTTAGTTGTGGGGGAGGAGATGGGGGTCCGCTGCCAGTCCTCTGTACCGCGATGTGGTGTCTTGAGACCACGGAACACACCCTCCCCCGTAGGTCGTTCCACCTCTTCCTGATGTCATCCCTATTTCTTGGGTGCTGTCCCACTGCGTTGGCCCTGTCCAATATTCTTCACCATAGCTCCATCTTCCTAGCTATAGAGGT
Organism: Pleurodeles waltl; assembly: GCF_031143425.1. Lineage (NCBI taxonomy): Eukaryota > Metazoa > Chordata > Amphibia > Caudata > Salamandridae > Pleurodeles > Pleurodeles waltl. Next base: position 483,640,278 of record NC_090438.1, on the reverse strand, counting down.
GTGTGCACCTGTGCTCCGAATAGCTGTGGCTCTACCTGGATGATTTCCTCCTCCATGACCCTGAGCTCCTACTCATAAAACCTGGGGTGTCTTTGCCGTGCCATGGGGTGGTGTGGGTGATGTGTGGGTTGGTGTGTGTTGTGATGTGTAGGGTGATATTTAGTGGTGAGTTGTGTGAGGTGCGTGGATGTTATGTGGGTGATGGTGTTGAGTGCCTGTGGATGCATGTTTGTAGATTGTGGTGTCTCTCTCTGGCCTTCTTTCGGAATTTTTGGTAGTATGGGTTTGTGGGTGATGTGGGTGTGTGTTTTATATTGTATTGGGTGTGTGGGAGTGGTGTGTGTATGTGTTTCAGGTGTGTGTATTTGGAATTGTCCAATGTGGTAGTGTTTTGTAAATGTGTGTTTATTTTGAGCGTGGCGGTGTGGACCGCCAATGGAATACCGCGGTTGAAAGACCGCCGCGTGGATTCGTGGGTCGTTATAGTGTGGGCATATTTCTGTTGGCGTGACGGTGGAGGTTTTGTTATCGCCAGTTTATCACTGACCTTTGGTGTGGCAGACTTGTGTGGGTGTCTACATTTTGGCGGATTCCGAGCTGTGGGTCATAATGACCGTGGCAGAATTCCGCGGCCGTGGCGGTGTGTTGGCGGTCTTCTGCACGGCGGTAAGCGGCTTTTACCGCCAATGTTGTAATGACCCCCATTATATACTGAAAATAATATAATGCACATTTCAATAATATAACATACACTGAAATGAACATTACAAATGTTGCAATGAATATGAACTGTGTTGAAATGAATACTATCCAGACTGCAATGAATATGAGATATACAGAAATAAATAGAAGATGATTTAAAAATGTATATGGCTTATGTATGAAATGAATATAAGCCCCTTTGAACTGAATTTAACATGCCTTCAAATGAGTATGTCTAGAGCTAAAATTAAAATTCTCATGACATTTGTCAACATGAATATGACATGCATTGGAATTAATATGATACATATTAATTGATTATGACATTTATTATAATTGATATGCTAAATCTTAAAATTAATATGCAAGTTTTAATATTAATATGACATACATTGAAATAAATATAACTGATTGAAAGGAATATAACACATATTAAAATGAATAAGACATGAGTTGAAATGAACATGAGCTTCACTGAAATTAATTTGACATATTTTAAAATGAATATGAATAACATTAAAATGAACATGACATTTATCAAAATGAATACGACTTGCATTAAAAGTAATATGATACACATTGACATGATTAAGATAAGTGGTGCGGTGGATATGATTCCTGTTAAAATTATTGTAATGTGTAAATATGAATAAGACATCCATTGAAAGGACTATGGCACATGCTAAGATGAATATGGCATGCATTGAAATGAATGTGAGCCCCATTGAAATTAATTCAACATGCCTTAAACTGATTATGAACAATAATGAAATTAAAATAAAACTTGTCAAAATGAACATGTTATGTTTTGAAAAAATATGATACACATTAAAATGAATATTGCATGTATTGAAATGAATAGGATCTATGTTGAAATGGATATGACCCACGTTACACTTATTATGACAGGTGTTAAGGTGAATATGACTTCAATTGAAATGAATATAACAGTCATTGAAAGGAATATGACACATGTTAAGACGAATATGAACCACTTTAAAATGAAAATGACACCTGGTGAAATTACTATGGCCAATATCAAAATGAATATGACATTCATTAACATGAATATGACACTTTTTGAAATGAATATGAAACTATGTGATAAAAATGTAGCACACTTTGAAATTAATAAAGCACATATTGAAATGAACACAAGGCATGTTTAAACGTATATGACCCCTGTTAGAAATGGGGTTTCTGGTTGGCTAGGGTATGCACCTCAGCCAGGCAGAACTTACCCACTCTAGTCAGGGCAAGGGAGTTACACGTCCAAGATAACCCCTGCTCATCCCCTTGGTAGCTTGGCACGAGCAGTCAGGCTTAACCCAGAGGCAATGTGTAAAGCGTTTGCACAACATACACAACACACTTGACACAATATCCCCACCACAAAGGAAACACAACACCAGATTATATGAAAATATACTGTATTGTACACAAGGCAATTATCAGACCAAACATCACATATCAGTACTATCCTGCTACCTTAGCAGTTGTCAGAACGTTACACATTAGTTACTCTGCAACCTAGCAGTAGTCACACATAACACACAGGTTACTCAGTATTCTGCAACATAAGCAGTAGTCAGGAAAACACGTTATTACATCACAGCACTTGTCATAAGAATATCATAAAATGCCCATAGTAGGAACATTAGAAAACATATGGCAAGTTAGAAAAACATATTAGCAAGCATGTCCATAAAAGGAACATTTGCATACACATATGTAAAAACATCAAACGCAGGTAGGTAATATATGAATCAAACAAAAGTCTGTAGAAAGAACTTTGGATTGCAACTATATTGGTCCTTTAAACAGTACCTGGTTGGATGAAGGCACCTCCAGTGCCTAGAAGGCGAACAATGGAGCCCCCGGTGCTCCTATGCGCAAAACGGGGGCCTCCCTTACACTCTGGGGTCAGAAGAGGGCGACATGCACCTCCTCTCTTTTATAGACAGGCCCCTCTGGGGACTGTGATTACTGGGGGCCCCCCAGGGCCTCAACCGGCCCTCACGAGGGGGGCCAAAGCCAGCAAAAACAACTTAGGGCAGAAGGGGGGCACCACGCACCCCCTCCGGTTTAATGACAGGCCCCTCCCGGGACCCGCGATCTCTGGGGGCCCCACCAGGCCTCCACTGGCCCTTCCACCAAGGGGGGGGCCACAATAATGCCCGTTTTACCTAACGGCAGAAAAGGAGCGTCCTGCTCCTAACGCAGAGGCCAGGGGGAAGGGGGCACTCCCCATGCCTTCCCCTGGTCCTGCCGTGAAGCCACAAGAAGATCAGACCCCTCCTGGGGCCCGAGCAGACACTCACCTGCACCCGATGCAGTGCGCAAGTGTTCTTCCAGCTTCCCGGGCCGCTGCGTGATCTTATTTAAAAGGGCACAATGCAGCAAGGAGCCTACAAGCTCCCAAGGCTCCATAAGCGCGCTGGAATCAGCGCTATGGCAGCCGCAACCACGGAGAAGCACCACTCGTGAAGAAATGGATGCAGGTGTCAGGGGCCACAGCACCCTGCCCCTGGGGAGCAGAATCTTAAGACAAGGTCCTCAGGTGGAGGGCCCAGCTACAGGCCAGCACAAGGGAAAGGCAGCAAGTGGCAAGTCCTTCACAGTGACCAGGCAGGTCACAGGTCAGCACAGCAGCAGCAGTCCATGGCAGTTCCTGGTGAGTTCTTTCAGCCTTTGGTGTCCAGTTCCAAGATGATTCCAAGAGTCTCCAAATTGTCGGGAAAATTCCCCTGTACTTATAGTCAGTTCTTACAGTGTTTTACAATGGTAGGGAGAGGAGGTTCCAGCCAGTTACAACTGGTTCTGGGAGTGCTCCCTCTCTCCTTTCAGCACAGGCTCCAAACATCAGTGGGGGGTTAACGACCCTATTGTGTGAGGCCAGGGCACAGTCTTTACAAATGCAGGTGTGCCCCGCCTCTCCCTTCTCTCAGCCCAGGAAGACAATTCAGTATGCAGATGCACCTCTGTGACACCTCCACCCTCCCTGTGTACAGGCTGTCTAAAAAGTATGCACAAAGCCCCAACTGTCACTCTGCCCAGACGTGGACTGGAGTCAAGCTACAAAACACCAGAGTCATAAGCACAGATAAATGCGCACTTTCTAGAAGTGGCATTTCTGTGATAGTAATAAAAAATACACCCACACCAGTAAGCAGCATTTATTATCACCATCACAACCATACCAAACACGCCTACGCTACCCCTCATACATCAGACAATACCCCTTACACATAAGGCAGGGCATTTCAAATGCAATCCTATGAGAAGGCAGCACTCACAGCAGTGAGACACCAAGCTAGGCTGTTTGTCACTACTAGGACAGGCCATGCAATATGGCACATGTCCTGCCTTTCTACATACATGGCACCCTGCCCATAGGGCTAGCTACGGCGTACCTTAGGGGTGACTTACATGTAGTAAAAGGGGAGTTCTGGGCCTGGCAAGTAAATTTAGATGCCAGGTCCCTGTGGCAGAAAACTGCGCACACAGGCCCTGCGCTAGCAGGCCTGAGACAGGTTTGAAAGGCTACTTCAGTGGGTGGCGCAAGCAGCGCTGCAGGCCCACTAGTAGCATTTAAGTTACAGGCCCTGGGTATAGAGATACCACTGTACAAGGGACTTATAGGTAAATTAAATATGCCAATTAGGTATACGCCAATCATACCAACTTTAGATGGGAGAGCACATGCACTTTAGCACTGGTCAGCAGTGATAAAGTGCTCAGAGTCCTAGAGCCAACAGCGAGAGGTCATAAAAACCAGGAGGAAGGAGGCAAAAAGACTGGGGATGACCCTGCGTAAGGCAAAAAGTCCAACAACCCCTATTTAAATGAATATGGCTTACACTGAACTTATTGAACTCAAGATGGACCATCACGCAGGGCCTCATCTCCAGCTGACTGGACTACAGCAACGCTCTCTACGCAGGGATTTCAGCTCCCCTTCGATGACTATAGACCATACTGAATACTGCAGCCAGACTTGTCCTAGAACTTCCTAGACAAACCCATATCACCCCCTATCTCAGGAAACTCTACTGGCTCCCTGTATAGAAAATATGCCAGTTCTATATCCTGACCAATATATATAAGGCCTTACACAGCTGCAGACCTGCATACTTGAACCACAGCCTGAACTTCAATCAGCCCACTGGACACCTCCGCTCTGCGTTTGTTTCTCTGAGCCTCATCCCCCCATCTGACATAGCAGATGCGGAGGTCACTTCTTCTCCTACGAAGCAGCAAAGTCATGGAAAGTCATGGAACAAGCTACCCTTTCATCTATGGACCTCCCCATCTCTTCTAGAGTTACAAATGTCTGTGAAGACCTGGGCCTGAGCGAGGATCCTTGCGAGGAGTTTTGCAAATAGAGCAAAGATTGCTGTGGTCCCGCTGGCACCGCCAGGCAAGAGAGACCACCGCAATTGCGAGGCAGCACAAACAGGTCGGCGGAGACAGTTTCTCGCCGGTCACATTATGAGGTTGTACACCCCTAATCTGACCGTGGCGGTCTGACCACCACATCTCAGCAGGCGGAAATGGGGACGATAAAGGGAGACACTCACATGCAGGCAGCCTCACACATCCGGTGCCACCATGGAGCCCATCATGCATGTCCTTGCTGCTGATCCTCAATGGTGCAACCGCCCATAAGTGCATACACCTACCTGTCTCACAGCGCTCAACAACTTATTTTTGCATCGTCAGCTACATAATATGGGGGTCACAGTACGGGCAACAAGTACAGGTCTCATTGTGTCCCACATCAGAATCAAACACAAAGAAGGACACATTTGCAATCACAACACACCCCCTTTGGGCAGATCACTCACACTGCACCGCAACACTACACAAAAACACAGATCGACCATCTCAGGCAAAGGGACAGTGAAGTGTACACAACAGTGTCTCGTGCAATGCCAACATCACATATAAAATAGAACTCACACACTTACATTCCTCATGTGCCATGGTTTGTCATCACATTCTGCACAAATATGTATGGATGTTGCATGGAACACAAACAACACTCCCAGTAAACAGCCCTCAATGGACACACACATCACCCACATTGCAACACAATGGAAGGACAACGGGATGCACATTAGACAGAGACACAAATATTAAAATATCACCATGCAAATAGTACCTGCACAATAGGGATGGGCCCATCAGGAGCACTCAGAGAAGAAGGCTGCACTGGGAGACATATCACTTTGCATATGCCACTTTAACAACATTTGCAAGGGAACTGGTACTTCAAGTATATCTGGGACAAACAATACTAGACCTAAATGACATGCCTATCTGTACAATGTAGAAGTGCAAGTCAACAAAGCACATACAACTCCAACTGCATGGGACATACCTCTACATAAAATAGTCGCAAGGTACACACAGCTGGACACATGCACAGTGAAATGCAAACAAAGGTAGCACAATTCAACAGACTCCATGTCTGCATAAACTAAACTCAAGCTGCCACACATTAGATGAATCCATAATCCATAAATGGGGGACAAGTCTAGCACCATACATGCTCACACCGGACAACAGAAGATGAAACACCATACCAAACAGTACACAATAGCATGACACAACCATTGCATTTATACCCACATATCCATACATACAGTTCCCATATACCCCTGTCCTGGGGGACCCCAGCACTCCCCACAAAGTCAGATACTGCAAACAACAGCAAATGGATCAGCAAGCAGGCTGAGGGGTGGACTGCTTCTTGGAAGGGTGGGCTTATTGGGGGAGGGGTATGGGTGCTTGCAGGGGGGGAGGTGTGACAGGGAGGACCTAGAGGTTGAAGAAAGGGGTTGGGAGGTGGGTTGTCGCCTCTTGGGAATGGAACAGGGTGGAGGAAACAGGGTAAAGGGCAAGGTCAAACAAAAAATCTTTCTTAGGTACACAGGGATGGTCACCAGAAGGGGGTGAGGATTTGGAGGTCGAGGGAGTGGTTGTCTGCTGTGCTGGTGTGGATGTTGTAAGTGTGCGCGTGGGAGGTATGCTTGTGTTTGGTTGGTGTCTGTTGCGTGGGTGAGTATGTGTGTTTGTGTCTCTTGGGGTTTGGAGGTGGAAGTGCTGGGGATGGAGTGGTGGATGTATTTGTGTCTGTTGGGGTGGTGTCAACAGGTTTGCTGAATGGGGTGGATGTCTGTGTGTGTGCTGGGGTGATGTTTGCAGGTATGCTGTGTGTGGTGTGTGTGTCACTGGCTTTTGTGGTGGTGCCTATGGGTATGCTTGATATCGTGCGTGGGATGGAGGGGTGTTGGGGGTGTCTGGGGAAGTGGTGACTGGTGTTGTGTCTGTGGGTGTCTATTGTTTGCTTCCATGCAATGAGTTTTGTGGTGCTTGTGTCTATTTGTGCTATTCTTGTGTGTTGAGGTGGGTGCGTGCAGATCATTATGTGTGCTTGGAGTAAGCAGGGGGATTTGGAGTGGGAAGAGGGAGGTAGAGGGGGATGGGAAGTAGGGGGTGACTGACTGCCATCAGTATGGAGGCCAGAGCCTGAAAAGATCTCTGTAGGCCTGACATTGCACCATGAATACCTTTCAGTAATGCGTTTGTCTGCTGCAGTTGGCTTGCCAATCCCTGGATGGCATTCAAAATGGCAGTCTGCCCCACAGAAATACTTCTGAGGAGGTCAATAACCTCCTCACTGAGGACAGAAGTGGTAACAAGGGCTGGGGTGGAGGTGCATGCGGCAAAAGAGATGCCCACCCTCTTGGGTAAACGGGCATGGCCAACTGGGTGGGGAGCAACAGGGATGGCGGTGATAGAACGGGGGTGGACAAACATGGTACAGAGGTATGCTCCGATGGGTCCGCAACAACTGGGGAGTGGCCACTAGAGGAAGAATCTGATTATGATGATGATGTTCCAGTGTCCCCAGTGGCACTCCCCTCGCCATCTGGGTCACTGGATCCCTCTGTGTCCATGGTGTCTTGACCTGAGGTCCCATGGCCAGATGCGTCCCCACTCGGATGTGCCCTGTTTCCTTCGCTTCCCAGTGCTGGTGCTGCAAATACAAAGAGAAATAGGGTCATCACATTTCCTTGATCACACTTGAACAACAGCTCTCATTAGCAAACATTACCATGATGTCAAGTAGGCCCCAGCAACTAACTCCAACTAAGCGGCCAATACATGTGCCATACCATATGCATGCATTCCATCTGAACTGTCAACAGATGCTCAAAGGAAAAATGGGACCCCAGACAACTACAACTGCATGGCTGAAGTTGTGCAATCACAGTAACCATTGAAATAGTAGGAGACCTCATCACCCTCAAAGCTTTGTCCCATGGAGCAGACCTCAGTTACCTGTTGTCATACAATAGCAGACCAATGGCAACTGCATTTTCACAGATCCCACACAAGATCATGCACACATCTATTTGTCACATACATACTGACCCAACACTAATGAATGATGTTCCTAAATCATGGCATGTTGCGGACAAAAGTACAATAGCCTGGAGAAGCTGACATGGAAATACTCATGTCACATTGTAAGCAGTTCCACAGTGCACACTTCACAAAGTGATATTTGTCCCAATAAATTCATGGAGGTAGTACTAAAGTTGCACAGATAGGCCACACATGTGCATGAAAATGGACACTGTAGAAATCATGTGCAATATGTCAGGGAGAAAGGTCCCCAAAAACCACAACACAATGAATCAGCAAGCCCCAGGGTAATCAGCACTAATGTCTGGCACCCCTTACAATGACATATTCTGAGTGCATCAGTAGATGCCATTAGTACCTTGGATGTTGGAGAGGCCCTGAGATTTGCAAATACTTTTTAAAAGCCCTTAACAAGTTGCCCATTTGGACGCTACATCATTGTCTCCATTATGATCATACAGACCGAGATGTCTGTCTGTGGATTAATGCTTGTACCCAAACACATGTGATTCCAACAGAACTGCAAGTCACTCCATGATGCATACCAACATCAGGTTACAAACCTTCCCCATTACACATGTGCAGAGCACTTTGCTACATGATGCCACATCAATGGCATAGAAATGCACATTGTGGCTCAATCCTCTAGGCCTACCTATCATATCCCTCACTGCTACTGCAGCTGTACATGCCAAATAATATGCTATGATGCATTAGGGTATGTGTCAGTCAATAATCAATGGTGACACAATCCGGTATGCGACACAACATGAAATGTACCTCCACTGTAAATGTCTTATTCCACACACAGGTTGCCATGCACATATGTGTGAGGGAATACAGACATCATTCCAACCACCCACTTAGACTATGCATGAAACAGCAGCTTATAAATGTCTTGCTAATGAGAAAGGGACACATGCTGACATGTAGGCACACGGAATGCTGGCAAATGTGATGGTAAATAGATCATGTCAATGGACATTCCCTACTTAACAAGGGAAAGTAATGATCGGTAGCTGCACCCAAAGTACAGTGCATGCCCTCTCACATATATGATGGTCATTTTCACATTTCAGACTGTAGTGAGGCACCAGCACCTGTCATATGCTGAAGACAAGTAGCCTCTGGGTAGCAGATGCCAAAATACTCATTTGTCGGGGCACAGGGTTGAGGATAGTGATCCATCACTGGCCTGTAACAGTGATGAGTACTGGTCTGTTGCATAGAATGTACACCAACTACAATAACAATAAGTACTTGATTGATCACTGTACACAGCCAAATGGCGTTCCTTGAGAGGAAGTTGTTTGTGGATTGTACCCAGTTCTATCCTAGGTCCCTGGTCAAATAGGCAAGGCACATAAGTATACAAAACATGACATGTCTACACAAACTATCACTTGTACTGTGTTACACATGGCTCATCTCTATTCATGGGGGGGGGGTGGCAGTACCTAACACAATTACTTGGCAATCTGACAGGCAGGAATATGCCCTGTACTCACTCCCTTGTGGCTGCTGTGCTGTCCTTAAACGCCCATCAAGGTTTGGTAGGCCATCACCAGAATGCGGGCCATTAGGGGGGTCATGGTTTGACGAGCACCCCACCCACGTTGGAAGGACATTCCCAGCTAAACCTCTGAGATCTTACAGGCCCAGCGCCTGAGGTCCTCCCACCTTTTCCTGCAGTGGGCGCTCCGCTGGCTGTGGACCCCCAGGGTCCACACCTTCTTGGCGATGACTCTCCATAGTTCTATTTTTGATAGGCATTGACCTGAAAAGACACAAAAGACAAATCAAGAGATCATAATCATGTTTCATCACAAATGGTTGAGCCACACACATGCCAGTAACACCAGGCTAGGGCTTTTCTATTTGTCATTACTCCCCAAGTGTGGAAAACACAAGCCAATAAGTATAGGGCCATGACCACAGACATATGTATTTGCTTCTGAAGACTAGCCCACTATCCTGTTCATGGCCCACAATGACTAAGCAAGCTTACTGACATCAGGCAGCCCATGCTCTAGCAACCTGTACTGTGATGTGAGCCACTGTGAAATTCTACACACCTATGTGGCTTCTGAAGGGTAAACTCCTTATGCATGAATGGACCAACACATTCACACTCTGTGAGAATTATTCACTGTATGCAGTCCCTACAGGCAACTGCCATAGTACAAACATCAACATTACACATGAGTAACAATCAATGTGCTGCTATTGTGGCTACAGAAAGTGTCTTCCTTGTGCATGTGCGGACATGTGGCCTACCAAATACAGACACATGCCACTTCAGCAGGAGTGTTCTTTGGTATGTACCTGTACCACAGAACACTCCTTTGGACGTATGTGTCTATTCTACAGAGATGACATCCAACAATCAAAGGCATGCATTGGACATTTTATGCTATGTGACCAAGCTACTGAGTCACATATCGTGGCCTCCCAGGAATTAAAACACTGTCTGGACTGTGGGACTGTCAGTTATGCAATATGCCTGTACTGGACAATTATGACCTGGTTGAAGGTTATAAGGGAGCTGTGGGAGTAAGGGACGTGTTATGAGTCTGAGACACACATTGACAATGATGGTAAATGCACATATGGACTAGATACATTTTTTACTACTTTACCCATTACTAATTTAGTCAATGGAATGAGGCATTCAGGGCATCTTTTGCCACAAGAGCATCATATTGGCCACATGACAGGATCTGCTGGGGTACAGGGAGTGGACACAGTACCACAGTTGCATTGCCACAGTTACTCTACCACAGCCTAGACTAGGTCCCATACTGGGAGATACATTTGACAGACCTTGGTCTCTGCAGGCTCAACAGATCTACATGACACTCCATTCCCATCACATCCATGCATTACAGTGCATCAAGTAGCCAAAAGCCATTTGGCATGTGGTGTGTGTGGCAGGCTGAAGGGCAGAGTGACTCGTGATATGCCTTCCACACGACAGTTTAGCAAGGCCAGATGTAGCTTGATAGATCTGTGGCACTATACACATTGCTCACTTGACTCTCAAATGACTCATATGACATGCATACACAGCTCATGTTGTCATGCACATACATGTTGTCTGACATCTACAACAATCAAGAAGAAAGAGATGTCAGTGGTTGGAAGTAATGTCTCCTTACCTAGTTATATGCTTCGAACACAAGGAGGATCTAGGACCCCAAAAACCTCAGACACCACAATGTGACAGAACTTAACTTATGGTACCTGCAGATTGTCCATCCCATTAATGCCACACAGACTGCAACTACAGGCACACAAGAAGTCTAAAGGGCATACAGGGGCACATTCTAGCCTGTGAAGAGGGAAAGGATGGTAAAGTACAAAGATAATTGTGCACATGAAGGAATTACCTGCTCCTCTGGTGAGCCATAGAGCTGTTCATACATGGGTAGGACCTCAGACACCAGCGGCTCCAGCTCCTCTGGTGAGAAGGCAGGGGGCCCTTTCACCCGCAGGATGTGGCATGACTGCTTCCAGAGGTGGCACACAGCAGCCAGGTCGTGGAGGCGTTGCTGGAGGCAGTGTCAGGAGTCAAGTGAGTGAATCTGCAGAACATGGCGATCACGTCCACCACATATGCGGTCGTCACCGCTGGCGACACAGCCATTCACCTGTGACCACCACCGACAACAACGTTAGCCTATGACGGTGTCTGCTGCTGTTACTACCGCCTACAGCTATGACGACTTCTGCCTGCAGTCATTTCCCCCAGTGGAATAGGTCAGGCACCCGTCATTTTGGTAGCCTGAAATGTTGTATTGTGCGTTTGGATCCGTGCCACCTCTGCAAAAAAAGATTTTAAAAGTCACAAACATCCTTATCCTGACTTGTGAAGTAGGTCCTACTACTCAAACACCACTGTAGTATGTTGCGGGGCACAGATGGCATTTAACAGTGGAGCATAGTCCGCCACCGCCGACAGTCATTTTGGCGGTCAGGATTAACAGTCACATTTCAAGGGGAAAATGTGTTGCACATTTTTTAGTTTAGTCCAGATCCATGTTGTAGACATATGTGGTAAACCATGGGGGGCACATGTGACCCGTGTGTTATTTTCAGCTGTGATGTGTACTGTGTGCCAGGTCCATCCAATTTGTCACAATATCACTGACATGCATCATCAGAAATCATGTTGTGTCATACATAGGTAACCACAGGGAGGGAAGATGCGACAATCTACTGCTGACCGTCCACTGCCAGACCTTCACAGCATTGAAGAATGCCACATCATACTACTTTACCATCTGAATAGGCAAACAATAATAAACGTATGTCATCAGTTGCAACCAGATCTGATGCCCGTTATTAGTTATCCAACCAGCATACCACCCACTGTACAAGTCATGTCAGTATTGCACTTCCTAGCCACAGGGTCTATCCAACATACAGTGGCCCTATCTGCTGGTATGTCCTAGCCTATGTTCATTCTGATGTTGAAGGATGTCCTCTCAGCAATGTTGAAAGAGCTTGACAGCTATATCTGGTTTACCCAACGTGAGGATTTAGCCCATGTGCAGGCTGACTTTTGTGGATTTGCACGCATCCCACATGTGGTGGGGGCCATTGATGGCACACTTGTGGGCTTGGTCCCACTGGAGACCAATGAACAAGTACATCACAATAGAAAGAACGTCTATTCCATCAATGTACAAGTAGTCTGTTTGGAAGGTCTCTACATTTCACATTCCTGTGCCCATTTTCTGGGTTCAGTCCATGATTCCTTCATAATGCAGAACAGCACCATATCTCCCAGATTATGTCACAACAGTACTCGGAGAGGGCCTGGCTGGTTGGTAAGTCACATCTGTCCTGTTTGTGTGTGTGTACAATGTCTGGTGCTACAGTAATGAACTGAGTGACTCATTGTTGCACATATGTCCAATTCCTTAACAGGAGACTCTGCATTTCTGCAAAATCCCTGGTTGTTGATGCCAGTGAGAAATCCAACTACGCCAGGGGAAGTCCCCTTCAATGAGGCCCATGTAAGAAGTAGGCAGGTAGTGGAGCGGGCTATTGGGCTCCTGAAGGCCAAAGTCAGGTGTTTTGACAGGACTAGTATAGCCCTCTTCTACTCACTAGGAAAAGTGTGTCAGATCACTGTGGCATGCTGCATGCTCCACAATATCACCCTGTGGAGGAACATCTCCTACATCTCAAAGGAGGGGGAGCCTGCGACCACCAGGTGTCAATCCTGAAAAGTCAGGTGAGGATGACAGTGGTGAAGTGAAAGGATCTGACTTGGGGGAAGATCTACTTCTCATGAGTGTAAGTATGTCATGTTTGTTAGAAATGCTACTTGTTAGAAATGGGGTCGTTGGTTGGCAGGCAGGTTACCCCCAGTCCAAGCAAGGACCCTCACTGTAGTCAGGGTAAAGGAGAATCACCCTTAGTTAACCCCCTCTCATCCCTTTGGTAGCTTGGCACAAGCAGGCAGGCTTAACTTCAGAGTATAGGTGTAAAATATTTGTACCATCACACACAGTAACTCAGTGAAAACGCTATAAAATGACACAACATAGGTTTAGACAAATAGGCAATATTTATCTAAACAAAACAAGATCAAAATGACAAATATCCAACATACACAAGTCAAGTTATTAACCTCTTAGCTGCTGTACCCCCCCCCCCCCACCACCAGTGATGAGCCCTTTTTTGGTTATTTGGGGTAGTTCGTGATTATGCCTTCATAACTTATTGTCCTCATAAGCTATCTACACCAAATTTGCGTCCTTTTTTCCCAACATCCTAGGGATTCTAAAGGTACCCAGAGTTTGTGTGTTCCCCTGGAGGAGACCAAGAAATGGGAAAAAAAAGGGCTGCGGAAGAAGGCTTGTGGTTTTTTCCCTGAAAATGGCATCAACAAAGATTTTGTGGTGCTAAAATCGCCATCTTCCCAGCTTTTAGGAACAGGCAGAATGGAATCAGAAAAACACAGTTTTCAACACAATTTTGGTATTTTACTGGGACATACCCCATTTTTACTATTTTTTGTGCTTTCAGCCTCCTTCCAGTTAGTGACAGCAATAGGTGTGAAACCAATGCTGGATCCCAGAAATCTAAACATTTCTAAAAAGTAGACAATATTCTGAATTCAGCAAGGGGTCATTTGTTTAGATCCTACAAGGTTTCCCTACAGAAAATAACAGCTGAAATAAAAAAATATTGAAATTGAGCTAAAAAAACAGCCATTTTTCTCCATGTTTTACTCTGTAACTTTTTCCTGCAATGTCAGATTTTTTAAAGCAATATACCGTTACGTCTGCTGGACTCTTCTGGTTGCAGGGATATATAGGGCTTGTATGTTCATCAAGATCCCTAGGTACCCAGAGCCAATAAATGAGCTGCACCTTGCAATGGGTTTTCATTCTATACTGGGTATACAGCAATTAATTTACTGAAATATAAAGACTGAAAAATAGGTATCAAGAAAACCTTTGTATTTCCAAAATGGCCATAAGATAAGGTGTTGAGAAGCAGTGGTTATTTGCACATCTCTGAATTCCGGGGTGCCCATACTTGCATGTGAATTACAGGGCATTTCTCAAATAGACATCTTTTTTACACTCTGTCTTACATTTGGAAGGAAAAAATGTAGCGAAAGACAAAGGGCAATAACACTTGTTTTGCTATTCTGTGTTCCCCCAAGTCTATCGATAAAAAGGGTACCTCACTTGCGTGGGTAGGCCTAATGCTCGCGACAGGAAACGGAACATGGACACATCACATTTTTACATTGAAATCTGACGTGATTTTTGCAAAGTGCCTAACAGTAGGTTTTGGCCTCTTGCTCAGCTGGCACCTAGGGAAACCTACCCAACCTGCACATTTTTTTAAACTAGACACATAGGGGAATCCAAGATGGGGTGACTTGTGGGGCTCTCACCAGGTTCTGTTTCCCAGCATCCTTGGCAAACCTCAAAATTGTGCCAAAAACACTTTTTCCTCACATTTCAGTGACAGAAAGTTCTGGAATCTGAGAGGAGCCACAAATTTCCTTCCACCCAACATTCCCTCAAGTCTCCCGATACAAATGCTACCTCACTTGTGTGGGTAGGCCTAGCACTAGAGACAGGAAATGCCCCAAACACAATGTGGATAGATCACATTTTCCCAAAGAAAACAGAGCTGTTTTTTTGGAAACTACCTAGCTGTGGATTTTGGCCTCTAGCTCAGCAGGCACCTAAGGAAACCTACCAAACCTGTGCATTTTTTAAAACTAGACACCTAGGGGAATCCAAGATGGGGTGACCTGTGGGGCTCTAACCAGGTTCTGTTACTCAGAATCCTTTGCAAACCACAAAATATGGCCAAAAAAACACTTTTTCCTCACATTTCGAGGACAGAAAGTTCTGGAATCTGAAAGGAGCCACAAATTTCCTTCCACCCAGCATTCCCCCAAGTCTCCAGATAAAAATGACACCTCACTTGTGTGGGTAGGCCTAGCGCCCGCAACAGGAAATGCCCCAAAACACAATGTGGACACATCACATTCTCCCAAAGAAAACAGAGCTGTTTTTTGCAAAGTGCCTAGATGTGGATTTTGGTCTCTAGCTCTGCCGGCACCTAGGGAAACCTACCAAACCTACACATTTCTGAAAACTATACACCTAGGGAAATCCATGATGGGGTGACTTGTGGGGCTCTCACCAGGTTCTGTTACCCAGAATCCTTTTAAACCTCAAAAGTTGGCCAAAATCACTTTTTCCTCACATTTTGGTGACAGAAAGTTCTGGAATCTGAGAGGAGCCACAAATTTCCTTCCACCCAGCGTTCCCCCAAGTCTCCCGATAAAAATGGTACCTCACATGTGTGGGTAGGCCTAGCGCCTGCGACAGGAAATGCCCCAAAACACAACGTGGACACATCACATTTTCCTAAAGAAAACAGACCTGTTTTTCGCAAAGTGCCTAGCTGTGTATTTTGGCCACTAGCTCAGCCGGCACCTAGGGAAACATACCAAACCTGTGCATTTTTTAAAACTAGACACCTAGGGGAATCCAAGATGGGGTGACTTTTGGGGCTCTGACCAGGTTCTGTTACCCAGAATCCTTTGCAAACCTCAAAATGTGGCCAAAGAAACACTTTTTCCTCACATTTCGGTGACAGAAAGTTCTGGAATCTGAGAGGAGCCACACATTTCCTTCCACCCACCATTCCCTCAAGTCTCCCGATACAAATGCTACCTCACTTGTGTGGGTAGGCCTAGCGCTAGCGACAGGAAATGCCCCAAACAAAATGTGGATACATCACATTTTCCCAAAGAAAACAGAGCTGTTTTTTTTAAAGTGCCTAGCTGTGGATTTTGGCCTGTAGCTCAGCCGGCACCTAAGGAAACCTACCAAACCTGTGCATTTTTTAAAACTAGACACCTAGGGGAATCCAAGATGGGGTGACTTGTAGGGCTCTCACCAGGTTCTGTTACATAGAATCCTTTGCAAACCTCAATATTTGGCAAAAAAAAAATTTTTCCTCACATTTCGGTGATAGAAAGTTCTGGAATCTGAGAGGAGCCACAAATGTCCTTCCACCCAGCATTCCCCCAAGTTGCCCGATAAAAATGGTACCTCACTTGTGTGTGTTGGCCTAATGCCCGCAACAGGTATAGATCAAACAACATTCAGTGTTGGCCCTTACATGAGGCAACTGTTGACCATGGTGTGATCCATTCCTGACTCAGGCACTAGGTACAGGCACTCAAGTGGGGTAGTGCTTTTATCAGGACTGATAAGGAGTCACTGGGTGGTAGGAATTTTGTGGGTCCTAGCATATTCCTGTAGTTTGTGTGACAGAAATGCATGAAAAAATAGAGTTTTTATTCAACATTTCAACTTTGCAGGGTATTCTGGGTAAGAAAACTTTGGGGAATCCACACAAGTCACACCGCTATGGACTCCCAAGGATGTCTAGTTTCCAGAAATGTCTGGGTTTAGTATGTTTCCCTATGTGGCCACCGAGCTCAGGACTAAAAACATAGGTGCCTGCCTTACAAAACCAGTTTGTTTTGTGATATATAATTTTGATGTCTCTGCAATATGATTTGGGCGGTGGAATTTGGGGCTGAACTAAATTGGGGAGCTCCCAAGAGAGCTCTCTCTCTGTGCTTGCCACCGCATTCACCCGCTCTCTGGGTTGGGCTAACCCGCTATTGTCCCGTTGCACAGACTGTGCTTGCGAAGGGACAGCAGGACTGTCGTCATCACCTCCCTCATAATTACTGGAAGAGGAGTTATCGAATAGGACACATCTGACTGAAAAATCGCTTCCAGTGCCTGCGCCATTGTCCTATCCCTCAGATGCTGTCTCAGTATCTGCTGTATCAGTCTCTGATCCTATGTCAGAGCTGTCCTCTATAACCTGAGTGAGGGCCTGAGCAGCAGTCATCCAACAAGATGCCATCTCTGCTACTGGCTAAACTGTTGCTCTAAAACCCTAGCCTACGTAGAAAGTCACAAAATTGCTGGTGTGTGTGTGATACGTGCAACAGTAGAGGTCACCTTACCTGCGCTTCTTCCCTCAATCAGCATGTTCTTTCAAGACACTCAAAAAACACCTTGTCAAATTTCAATTATCACAGTCTTCAGCACCTCTAGCGCCTAGTCCAACAACCATTATTGGTGCTCCCACTCCCATGTCCTCCTATTTGGATTCCCTCACAACCACCCAGCAAAAGTCCCCTTCATCTCTCCATAGCTGCCCCCACACATACATTTCATATGTATTATGGCGCAGGAAATGGCTGACTTTACTAATGTACTCAGCTATTTACATAAAATACATATTTGCTCTTTACAGTAGGCATGTATACCTTCTGCACTTCTTTATGGCACCAAAACTGCCACTAGACAAAAGTCTGATCCTTTTGTAGCAGAAACATAATCACAAGACTTACTTGACTTTTTTATTGCTGGCTAAAAGCTACAGTTGAAACACATTGGTTGAAGTATTTGCATTGCTTTGAAGACGCAAGCTGCAACTGCAAGACAACTGGTGGCAAATATATATGTACATGTATATGTATATATATATATATATATATATATATATATATATGACTTTTATATGTAGGTCTGGTCTTCCAGGGCGACCCACTGTCAATGTATTTTTTGTTTTTTAAATTAGCCCCTGGTGGGGTCATGATTCAGCGTGATAGTGCCCCCCAAGTGACACCTACCTTTAATTAAAAAAATGTGCGCCGGGGGGGCCCGTTTGCTGAGGCGGCTGACCCCCCCCCAAGGGAAATCCCTGGTGTCTAGTGGGCCCTTGATTGTAGCTGTGGCGCGCTGACATCACAAAGGGGCGGGTGAGGGGTTGGGGGAGACACAGAAGAACTCCTGTGTCTCCTGGGGTTTTAAAAAAAAAAAATCCTCCCTGGTGTCGGCCACTGGTCGTGACCCGCACAAGGGAGGTAGTGCGGGCATTGCCCAGTGGCCGACGCCCACGCAACAAACGGGTTAATTTTAAAAGCAAAAGAGTAGAACTGAAGGCAGCATTGTCTTCCAGGTAGGCGGCACTGAACTCATCCAGCCCAGCCAACACCTGGTTGACCAACCTCTGAAAGGTGGCAGGGGCATTTTCCATCCCAAATGGCATCACCTTAAACTGAAAGTGCCCATCTGGGGTGGAAAATGCAGACCTCTCATTGGCCCCTCAGTCAAGGTAATCTGCCTATACCCAGACGTTAAATCAAACGTGCTGAGGTATTTGGCAGCTCCCAACTAATCTATGAGCTCATCAGCTCGGGTGATGGGGTGCGTGTCAGTTTTAGTGACCGCATTGATACCCGGGTAGTCGATGCAGAACTGGAGTTCTGGTGTGGCACCAGGAGCAGCAGCCTTTGGGACCAAAACTACAGGGCTTGCCCAAAGACTGCTGGAATGCTCGATAACCCCTCGGGTTAACATCTTCGATACCTCTTCCTTGATGCTAGCCCTGAACTTGTCAATCACCCTGTAAACCTTTTGTTTAATGGGTGCACTGTCCCCAGAGTCCGCATCATGTGTGCACAAGTGTGTGACCCCTGAAATCAAGGAGAACAGTGAGGCAAACTGTCCCAACACCTGGCGACAGTCCCTCGGATGCTCTGCAGTCAGGGAGGGGGAGAGGATTACTCCCTCCACACACCCATCTTTCTCTCCTGCAGACAGGAGGTCAGGAAGAGGCTCACTCTCCTCCTCTACCCCGTCATCTGTCGCTAGGAGCATGGACACCTCTGTCTGCTCAAAGTGTGGCTTGAGCCGGTTAACATGCAGGACCCTTAAAGGGTTCCTGGGAGTCTGCACGTACACCAGGTAGGTGACTTCACTCTTGCGCTCCACCACCTCAAATGACCCAGTCCACTTGTCCTGGAGTGTCCTGGCCTCCACTGGTGCCATCACCCACACTTTTTGACCAGGTCAAAACTCGACCAGAGTGGCATTCTGGTCATACCAGTGTCTCATATGCTCCTAGCTTGCTTCTAGGTTCTCCTGTGAGAGACTCCTGAAGTGGGCAGTCTGGTTTCTCAGAGCCAGCATGTAATTGAATACATCCTGGGGGGGTTTCCCATGAGCTTTTTTAAAAGCCTCCTTCAGCAGACTTTACAATCCCCTCACAGGGTGGCCATAGATCAGCTCAAAAGGACTAAAGCCAAGCCCCTTTTGAGGCACCTCCCATTAAGTGAACAGAAGGCATGGCAAGAGGACCTTCCACCTCAAGGGCTCTGACAGGCCCATGATCATGCCTTTCAATGTGCGGTTGAATCTCTCAACCAGACCATTGTTTTGGGGGTGGTAAGGTGTGGTGAACTTGTAGGTTACCCCACACACCTTCCACAA
This sequence comes from Pleurodeles waltl, assembly GCF_031143425.1. Classification (NCBI taxonomy): domain Eukaryota; kingdom Metazoa; phylum Chordata; class Amphibia; order Caudata; family Salamandridae; genus Pleurodeles; species Pleurodeles waltl. The sequence continues at coordinate 483,620,287 of NC_090438.1, read as the reverse complement.
AGACTTCAAATATGTTGACATGAAGTTGGTACCCCATCAGACACCACTTCCTTGGGGAACCCCATGCGGATAAAAACTCCCATCAAGGCACGGCCCACCACAGAGGCAGTGATTGATCTTAAAGGAATGGCTTCTGGGTACCGGTTGCATGGTCCACCAAGACCAGGATAAACCTGTTGCCCATGGCTGTCTTGGGATCCAGAGGCCTCACAATGTCATTACCAACCCTTTCAAAGGGGGTACTAACAACAGGAGAAGGTTGGAGGGGAGCTTTACATTTCCCCCCACTCTTGCCACTTGCCTGACAAGTTGGGCAAGACCTACAATGAGCACCAGAGTTCCTACGCATTTGGGACCAAAAGAAGTGGGTGACAAGCTGCCCAAAGGTCTTGTCCTGCCCAAAATGACCAGCTAAAGGCACATCATGAGACAGACCCAGTAGGAAGGCTCTGAAGCACTGGGGTACCACCAGCACACGGGCTGACCCAGGCTCAGGAACCCTAGGCTCGCTGTATAGGAGGCCATCCTTCGAGTAAATCAGGTGTGATCCAGGCTCCTTGCCAGATGCCTGGTCTACAGCCTGCTGCTGCAAACCCTCCAGAGTAGGACATGACTTCTGTGCCTCACAGAATGCTTCCCTGGTGGGCCCCCCTTCCTGCTGCACCTTTGACAACTCAGTGACCTCATCCAGTTCAGCTACCTGTTCCCCCGTAGGCTCCAGGGCCTCCCCCTCAGGTTCAGCCTCCTCCTAGACCGTGGGAACCTCTGGGGCCGGTTTCCCGCACCCCTCGCCCTTCCTCCTTCTGGCAGACACCTGGGCCACTCTTTTAGGCTCCAGGGTCTCCTGATCACCCTGATGGGCTGCCACAGACCTGGTGGATATGCATACCCACCCAGGCGTACCCAACATCTCCAATTGTGACCTGTGTTCTACCGCCTTACAAGGGGAATCCTCCAGGTCATTGCCAAGCAAACAATGTACAGGCATGCTTGGACTCACAGCTACCTTCAAGGAACCTGGGACCCTCCATTCAAAGGGAACCTGCGCCACTCTGCACAGGTGCTGTGAGTTGTCTACCGCAACTACTTGTTGAAGTACCTATCTGCTCTTCAGACACCAGGTGATTCCTCACTGTAGTCACACTGGCTCCTGTGTCTCTCAGAGCCTCCACCCTCTGTCCATTGATGGTCACCCACTGCCTGGATTTTTTTTGTCTTGTCAGGCACTAGGGTTCTCTGGACCATCTTACTGTCCCCTTAGTGATACAAGGGTCATCTCAGCTTGCTCCCACCCACCTGGATCCAACTCCTCCCCAAGCGCTACACTAGCCAAACCATGGGACTGCGCACCAGTGGGTGCCGGTGTACTCTTGGGGCATTTGGGGTCCCCCCTCATATGATCCATCTGGTCTCATGCATAGCACTTACGTGGGGATCCCCCTTCCACAGGTTTCCCTTTGGAGAACCATGGCTTCTTCTCACTGGGGGGCTGGGAATCCTTGCCCTGGGAATCAGATTGGGGCCCTTTAGAGATCTCCCCCTCTTTATCCTTACCCCCCTTTCTTCTGAGAGGGACTCTGCCCACCCTTGGCGTGGTCTCCCCATACCTCTTTTAGACCCTGGTGCTCTCCCAGCGGTCCACTTCCTGCGTAAGCATTCCTGGGGTCAGTCAGCTTGCTGTCAATCTGGTGCTGGCGCAGCTCTGGAAAAGATAAGCTGTACAAGTGCTTCCAAACAATCAGATTATAAAGCCCCTCATATGTTGTCACCTTACTGCCCTTCACCCAACCATCCAGTGACCTGCAGAATGAATCAACACATTTCAACCATGTTTGGGATTCCTTCTTCTTATAGGACTTAAGCTTGTCCTTATACTGATCAAGGGTGAGACCATACCTAGTGATCAAGGCGTCCTTCATGACAGTGCAGTGAGCCCCTGGGGATTCCCTAAGAATGTCAGAGTATCTCTTCCCTCTACCTCAAAGTGCTTCCACAGACCCACCCCCCAATGAGCTTCAGGGACCAGATTCATATGGAGAGCAGACTCATACCCCTTAAACCACAGCAGTATGTCATCCTCCTTCTTGTAATCCTTCACAAGGTCCTTAGGAATATGCACCCTCCTCCCAAGCTGCACTGTGATGTTGCTGCCACCATCCTTACTAGACTGGCTCCTCTGATCCAGCTCCCTCAAGCTGAGCTCATGAGCCAACAACACCTTTTTCTCCTCTATGGCCATCCTCATTTTTTCCAACTCCAACTGATGAGCCCTCTCTGCCTGTCTGTCCTGCAACTCTTCAAGAGTCAGACCCCTAGATGAGATACTGCTACCTGCCCTGGAGATCCTCCCCCCCACAGAACAGGCCCACCTACAATACCATTGTGAATACTCTGCACCTCCTCCTCCGCCTGACCCTCATTTTCATCTTCTGTGTGCACCACAGCCTCTGTGGCTGCCACACAGGCCCTCAGTGCCTTTTGCAGCTTCTCCTTCCTGGTGGAGCTCTTAATGGGGCAGGCAAGATCCTAAGAGAGCTGTTTCCATTGGGCCAATGTGTAACTCTACAGTTTCCCTAAATCAAAAGCAGCTCCAGCTGATGCATTTCCAGACTGAGACATGATGAAAAGTCAACAGAAGTGCAAAGTTCCAAAGGCAGAAAACAAGTTCCCACTGAAGTTCAAAAGTCAATTAATGATTACCACAAAATGGAAGTAGGGAAAAATCCAAACAAAGAGAAAAAGCAAAGTCACAAGACAAGTAGTATGTGGTCACGTAGTGGTCTGCACTGAAAACAGTAGTGTACACTTAGGGGGTCATTCTGACCCTGGCGGTAATTACCGCCATGGCGGAGGTTGGCGGTAGTACCGCCAACAGGCTGGCGGTGCTCCGCCGGGCATTCTGACCGCGGCGGTACAGCCGCGGCCAGAAGCGGAAAACCGGCGGTGTACCGCCGACTTTCCGCTGCCCATGGGAATCCGCCATGGCGGCGCAGCTTGCTGCGCCGCCATGGGGATTCTGACAGCCCATACCGCCATCCTGTTCCTGGCGGTTCACCCGCCAGGAACAGGATGGCGGTATGGGGTGTTGTGGGGCCCCTGGGGGCCCCTGCAGTGCCCATGCCAATGGCATGTGCACTGCAGGGGCCCCCGTAAGAGGGCCCCACAAAGAATTTCAGTGTCTGCTTTGCAGACACTGAAATTCGCGACGGGTGCAACTGCACCCGTCGCACCTTCCCACTCCGCCGGCTCCATTCTGAGCCGGCTTCCTCGTGGGAAGGGTGTTTCCCGCTGGGCTGGCGGGCGGACTTTCGGCGGTCGCCTGCCAGCCCAGTGGGAAAGCCAGAATGACCGCCGCGGTCTTTCGGCGGGAACCGCTTGGCGGGCGGCGACCGCCGTCCGCCCCGGTCAGAATCACCCCCTTAATCACTGTATGTCAAGTACAAATACAAGTTCAATCCCACCGCTGCCGCCAATGTTAGAAATGGGGTCTTTGGTTGGCAGTCCAGGTTACCCCCTGTCCAAGCAAGGACCCTCACTCTAGTCAGGGTAAAGGAGAATCACCCTTAGTTAACTCCTGCTCACCCCATTGGTAGCTTGGCACAAGCAGGCAGGCCTAACATCAGAGTCTAAGTGTAAAGTATTTGTACCAACACACAGTAACTCAGTGAAAACACCACAAAATGACACAACACAGGTTTAGAAAAATAGGTAATATTTATCTAAACAAAACAAGACCAAAACGACAAAAATCCAACATACACAAGTCAAGTTATTAATCTTAAAAGAAAAGAGTCTTAAATCCTTTAGTAAACATTAAAAACACTGTTAGCGTTGAAAAGTACTTGTGCAGCATCAAAATAACATGCATGGGGGAGTGTGTGTCAAAAAAGGTTAGCGATGTGTCGATTTCTCACCTGCAAGTGAGACAGTGCGTTGTTTCTCCTTCTCCGGTTGGGTCGGCGTGCATAATTTTTCCTCTCCACAGGAGAGCAATGCATCGATCCGGCCAAGCACTCAGGTCCAGGCAGGTGTTGCGTCATTTTTCCACATCCAGCAAGGTTTGCGTTGGAAATCCTGCCGCATGGTATCAGCAAAACCGTGCTATGTAGGTTGCAACATTATCAGCCTCTGTCAGCGGGTGTTGCATGTCGTTTCTCCAGCTGCGTGCATCGATCTTCCAGCTGCGATGCTTGTGGAGAGTCGATTTCTGCCACGAAGATGGTGGTGCGTTGTTTTCAGCTGCATCTCAGGAGGTGCATTGGGATATTCCCCGCACTGCGGTCTATGCGTGGATTTTCAGACTTGGTCTTCCAGCTCCACCTGTCAAGGCCCCAGGACCTGGATAGGGCACCACTTGACAGAGCAGGAGTCTCAGCAGAGAGTCCAGGTGCTGGCAGGAGAAGTATTTGATGGCCCTGAGACTTCAACAACAGGAGGCAAGCTAGGTCTAGCAAGTGGGTACAGTTGCCAAGTCGAATTGGCAGTTAAAATCTGCACACACAGACACTGCAGTGGCAGGTCTGAGCCATGCTTACAGGACTACTAATGTGGGTGGCACAACCAGTGCTGCAGGCCCACTAGTAACATTTGATTTACAGGCCCTGGGACCTCTAGCGCATTGTTCTAGGGACTTACCAGTAAATAAAATATGCCAATCATGAAAAGCCAATTACATACACATTTTATACAGGAGCACTTGCACTTTAGCACTGGATAGCAGTGGTAAAGTGCCTAGAGTAACAAAACAGCAAAAACAGAGTCCAGCACACATCAACAACCTGGGAAACAGAGGCAAAAAGTGAGGGGAGACCACGCCAAGGATGCCAAGTCTAACAATGTGATGCAATGACAGTGACTGTACAATGAACTGTTGTTGTGAAAATGTGTGGAGCCAAGTGTTTAAGCAACAACTAGGGAGGTGTTACTCTGCAATATTCAGCCAAAGGCTGCCTGAAAAGTTAGCCTTTGACATGTCCCCACCTTGATGATGTTAGTTTGTTTGTGTCAGTTTCATTGCAATGTATTACATTACCAATAGCTTGCTATGTCATTTGTGTGATAAGTATGTTTTCAACCTTGTATTCATTTCAGAATTGTGACACCGCTAGGTATCTGATGCTGTCCTGACATGCAAAGTGGACATGGATTGTTCCTGGTAATGTAGGTCACAGATTTGGGGTGTATGAGACCTGTGCCAAAGCAGCTTGCACAGTGTTTGGGTGGAAGGTCTGAATTGAAGATTGAACTTGCTTTGTGCACTGTGTTGGGCTGATTGCATCATGTCATTATGTGGGCATGAAATATGTATTCATCAATTGCTAGCAAGTCATTCACCATTCACACTGGCTAAAAACTATTCTTGTATGACCTATATGCAGCTGTATATGTGTTTCATCATTGCAGGCCGTAGTGCCTGTGCCACAACACTGACATATGTTTGTGCATGGTCATTGGATTATGATGGGCCTGTGATCAGGGACTGTTGTACTGCCATCTGTCTGTATCTTGGGTTATGTGATGTTGGATTACTTTGGTGTGGTATGTGATAAGGCTCAAACTGCTGACATCATCCACTTTAATGTTTGCCTATTCTACAGGACAGTGTCTGACAAATCCCTCCCTTCCGTGGTGTGGGGGGCTATAGCCTGGAATTTGTACTTTGACCCAATATGAGCCACACATTCTTATGTCACAAAGGTCCAGACATATGGACAGTCAAATAAAATGTTAGGTGTGACCAGACACTTGTAGTAATGTGTTTGTGTGTAATGGTTGGAATCCTGAGCAGGACACTGTGTATCTGTAACATATTTCTCCTTACACAAGTAATTCATGTCTTCATCATATGGTTCACATGGTCTTACATCTCTACATGGTAAAATGTTGAAATTAAGGAAGCAGACAATAAGTTTGTGATGTGTGAATTTATTCCAGTGCTGATGCAGTAAATATAATGTTGGCAGAAAAGATGAAAAAAAATAAAGTGAAGGTGTCAGTCTTGGTGAATGAATACATTGGATTGGATGCCACACCATTGCGAGCCCAAATTTCAGAGTACTCCTCCCATTGAAACTGGTGGGGTAGTTCAGGATCAGTCAAAGGACAGAATGTGCAGCACACAAAGGAGTTCCTTTAAGAAGAGGTCACTTCCTGGCAGTGGTATGTGTCTTGCCATCTGCGCCTCCTGGATTTGTTACCAGATGTCCACGGTTGAGTGTTGGGAGGGCCTGGTGTTGATGCACCAAAGGAAAGGGTAGAGTGTTGTAGAGCCCTGCTCAGGGTGATGCTAATGTCCCTCATCACCCCTGTTATGTAGGAAATGTTAGTATTGTGAGCCTCCCACTGTTCATGCATTTCCCTGTGCAGGTCCCTCTGCAGCTGCTTGGTTTCCCGGAGTTCAGTTGCTACATGGCCCATCACACCTTGAGACTCCTGATAGACCCCCAAGACATGGCTGAAGGTGTCTTGGCCAGGAGCAGCCCCATTGGCCTTACCCTGTTGGCCCACAGCATCCCACCCATGCACCCTACCCCCTTGGGCCTGTGCCTTTGCTGCAGGGTGTACTCTCTTACTGGTTCCTTGGGCCCTCATTGTTGAAATGTTGCACTGCAACTGAGGATCCAGGGCTGGGAGGTGTTGATGTGGCCACAGTGAGACTCACTGTTGGTATCTGACCAAGTTGCCCAGATGCTACAAATAATTTAGGCCCTCATTATGACACTAGCGGGAAAAACCACCTACTGCCGCAGCGACGGCCACCAAAAGACCGTTGCAGCGGCTACCAGCCTGTACGCCGTATTTTATGACCACAGCCAGATTTCTGCCATAAGGATGGCAGAAATCTAGCTGTGGCCATGCCGGCAGATGGTGGTAAAGTGGCGCTGCTGCCTGCAGCAGCACCACACCAGTAGATTGCCCCCAGCCGTATTATGACCAATAATATGGCCTCATGGTGTTCTGCAGCGCCCCGTCCTGTCTCCTGCCAGAGGACCCCCTGAACACAGGTAAGTGGGTGCTCCGACAGGGGAGGGGATGGTGTGTGGGTGTGTGTGTGTGTGAATGTTTGTGTGTGTGTGTATGTGGGCGTTTGTTTAGTTTTGAATGTGTGTGCATGTATGGATGTGTGAGTGCGTGCATGTTGTGTTGTGTGAATACGTGTCTGTTTGTATGTATGTAAGTGTGTGCGGATGTTTGTGTGAATGGATGTATGCATGCGTGGATGCATGTGTGTATGGGTGTGTGTATGCGTGTGTGTGTCTGTATGAAGGGGGCATGAATGTAGGGGGGATTGGAGAGGAAGGGGGTTGGGGGGACTCTGGAGATGGAGGGGGAGGGGGCAAGGCCTCTATCAGTGACAGGGAAGGAATTCCCTGTCACTAATAGTGCCTACCGCCATGGTTTTCGTGGTGGTAAGGAAGCCACGAAAACCATGGTGGTAGGTGGGGTCATAATCCCACAGGTGGTACAGTGACAGCCCGGTGGCTGTCACTGCCGTGGCGGTCGGAGTGGTACATTGGCGGGTTGGCTGAATATGGCAGTAGGTACCGCCAGCCTGTTGGCGGTACTCACCGCCATGCTACCACTGACTGCCGGGGTCATAATGACCCCCTTAGTGTTGTAATTGGTTCCCACATTACTATTTTCCTTTTGTAGCATAATTCTAGCCCAGGTAATGTGGGGTTATTTGGGCTTGCCCTGTTTTTGTTAACAAGGTTGCCCAAATGAACCAGAACAGTCCTCCACGTCCAGATGACCAGGAGTGTCTTCTTCAATGAGGGATAAAAGAACAGTTTCTGGACGGAATGTATGACATTAACCCCCAGTCACATATATGGGTTTAATCCATCACTTTTTCTGCTCACCATGCCATTCCAGTTTGGACCCAGCCATATGAAAATCAGTCCTGACCCTGTTCCCTATGGGTACAGTCCAGCCCAAACTGCCAGGCCAGGTCCTCCCTGGACCAGAAACAAGCATCTTGGGACTGGTTTCGGGGAATCAACCCTCTTCAACCCGGCTAGCTTGAATCTGGTGGCATAGTGAGCATGGGACCCAGGTCTGGGCATACTCTTCCCACTTAGGGAGACAATTGCAAAAAGAACAGTTGATGGACGGAATGTAGACCAAATCAAACATTTACCCCTAATCACAAATCAGTGTTTAATCCATCCGTTATTTTGCTCACCATGCCATTCCAGTTTGACCCAGCCAAATGAAAATCAGTCCAGCCCGAACTCTTAAATAAGGGCTTCATCCAGGGGGGGTAGTGGCAGTCTCTTCTGTGGCCTCTGTGTGCCCAGTGGCAGCATGACCAGTTGATGTGAAAGATACAGTGTTACTGGTTGTACTGTGACATCTACCTTCGACAATTTAGTGTTACATTAAGCATATACCTTATATAAAGTTATTTTGCAGTTAATCTTGTGGCAAGTAGCCATGATATTGGTTGTATTGACCTGCCATTTGTGAAGCATGCTAGTTCCATCTAAGTAAATCAGTTTCTAAAATGTGCAGATTATTAGCCCTTGGGAGGGTGGCCTGACAATGCTATCTTGCCATCAGTGCAGGCAAAACAGCTACTCGGCAAGAAATGTATTTGGACATTTTGAGGCCTAGTTGATTGCTAGGCGAGTAGACCCAGGAGTTTGTTATATATGTGACAGGAGGCATCATGTGCCAAGTGAATTGTGAATGTGTCTACTGCCAATATCTTTCTGGTGATGCATAGTGAGGCTGTTGGGATAATTGTTTTACACAATGGGTAAACAGTTTCTTCTTGGGTTAGCTGGTCAACATGGAGCTAAATGGCCACACACATCTCTGATTAGAGCATGATCTGTATCTTGATCCCTCCCAGGTGTGTTAACTTCAATTGTCAGTTAGCAGGCAAGGGTATTTGGACCTTGTCTTTGGAGTTACTGAAAAAGTGCCTCCTGGGAGTTGCAGTCATTCTACATGCTGCAAACACACTTGCCAAATGGTATCCTCCCAGATGAGTAAACTTCAATTGAGAGTTCATGAATAGATAGATTTGGGCAAGTGAACATTGTTTGTGTGGTTAGAATTAGAGACACAGGGCCTATTGAGCTTGGCATTCTGGTTACTCCCTATACTTCCCACCACCACACAAATGTTATCCTCCTAGATGAGTAAATTTCATTTAAGAGTTAAGACACAGGGGTGTTTGGGCATGAGAACACTGGGCTTGTGTTTGGTGTTGAAGGGACAGATCCTCCTGGCCTTAGCAGTCATGTCACTCTCTCTATTTCATACACATGATAAATATCATCCCCCAGGTGAGTACACTTCAACAGAGAGTTAAGACACAGGGATCTTTGGAGAAGAAAACAATGGGCTACTGTTTAGAGTTGGAGAAACAATGCCTCCTGGGATTTACAGTCAGGTCATTCTCACTACTCCCCAATACTTGACAAATGGTATCCCCCCAGGTGAGTAAACCTCATTTGGGAATTAACAAACAGTGGTCTTTGGAGAACAGAACACTGGGTGGTATTTGGAGATAGTGAAACAGGGCTTGCTGGGAGTTGCAGTCAGGTACCTCTCACTACTCCCCAATTCTTGACAATGGTATCCCCCCAAGTGAGTATACTTTGTATGGGAGTGAGTTGCCAAGCAGCTTTCTTTTGACAAGAGAATACTGTGCTGGTGTTTGGAGTTGCAGGACTAGTGCCTGCTGGGAGTTGAAGTCATGTCAGTCCCTGTACTACACCCACTATACAAATATCACCCTCCAAGGTGAGTTGTCTTAGAGAGTTGAGATACAGGGGTCTTTGGACAAGCGACACAGTGATGGTGTTTGGAATTACAGAAACAGTGCCTCCTGGGTTTTGTAGTCATGCCAGTCCCTGTACTACACACGCTACAGAAATATAATTTTTCTAGGTGAGTGTACTTCAATAGAGAGTTGAGACACAGGGGTCTTTGGACAAGAGAACACTGTGCTGGTGTTTCGAGGCACAGAAACAGGGCCTCCTGGCAGTAGCAGTCATGTCACCCTCTCTAGTACACACAGTATACAAATATTATCTCCCCCAGTTGAGTACACTTCATGTGTGAGTTACCAAACAGGAGTCATTGGAGAAGAGGACACTGGACTGGTGGTTGACGTGAAAGTAAGAGAGCCTCCTGGGATTTGTAGTCATGTAACTATCTGTACTTTACACACTATACAATGGTATTCTCCCAGGTGAGTACACGTCAATTGAGAGTTCACAAACAGATGTATTGTAGCATGTGACCACTGTGCTAGTGTTTGTAGTTACAGGACTAGTGCCTGGTGGGAGTTGTGGTAATATCATTGCCTGTACTACACACACTATACGCAGGCCATCTCCCCAGGTATGTATCCTTCAATTTATATATACAGAACTTTGGTATTTGGAGATATGACCACTGGTCTTATTTTTGGAGTCATAGAAAAGTGCCTGCTGGGAGTTGGAGTTATGTCAGTCCCTGTGCTACGTACACTATATACATATCATCCTCCCAGGTGAGTACACTTCAATAGAGAGCTTATACACAGGGATCTTTGGAGAAGAGAATACTTGGCTGGTGTTTGGAGGCAGAGAAACAGTGCTTCCTGGGACAGTGCTTCCTGGGATTTGCAGTCAGATCACTCTCACTACTCCCCAATACTTGTCAAATGGTATTCAACAAGGTGAGTATACTTCATTTAGGAATTGACAACCAGCGGTCTTAGGACAAGAGAACATTGGGCTGGTGGTTGAAGTTACTGAAACAGGGCTTGTTGGGAGTTGCAGTCAAGTAACTCTCACTACTCCCCAATACTTGACAAATGGTATACCCCCAGGTAAGTAAATCTCATTTGGGAATTGACAAACAGTGGTCTTTGGAGAAGGGAACACTGGGCTGGTGTTTGGATTTAGTGAAACAGGACTTGTTGGGAGTTGCAGTCAGGTCACTCTCACTACTCCCCAATACTTGACAAATGGTATCCTCCCAGGTGAGTAAACTTAATTTGGGAATTGACAAACAGTGGTCTTTTGACAAGAGAACACTGTGCTGGTGTTTGGAGTTATAGAACAGTGCCTGCTGGGAGTTGGAGTCATGTGAGTCCCTGTACTACACACACTATAAAAAGGTCATCTCCCTATGTGAGTACACCTCAAATGTGAGTTGTCCGACAGAGGTTTTTGGACAGATAAACACTGGGCTGGGGGGTTGAGTAACAGTAAATGAGGCAAAAGGTGAGCTATAATAATTTATGACACAGCATTTTTATGACATATTTTTGTGTTGTGACTTACCAGACTCCACTCCCAAGTATGCTTGTCAAGCCCTCTAGATGCTGGATGGCCAAGGCCTTCTCCTCCCAGGCAAAAATATATAATGGGGCACTGGGAGGGCCACTGCCAGTCTTCTTGGCCTGCAGCTGGTGCCTGGAGTCCAGGGAACAGACCTTGCCCCTGAGGTGGTTCCACCTGTTCCTGATGTCCTCCCTTGTGCGTAGGGTGGTGCCTACAGCATTGACTCTGTCCATGACCCGCCTCACATTTCCATTTTCCTACTGAGAGGAGTATGCTGGACTTGTGCTTTTTTAAACGTGCCATGATGAAGAAAAAAATAACGGGTGACAGTGACTTACTAAAGAGGGGAAGTGCAAAAGGCTGTGACTGGACAAAAGTGTATGCAGGGTGTTGTATGGGATGCTCCGGTGCAGTGCTAACTGAGTTTGAGGCACTCCACACTCTGCTTGGAGCGTGGAGTTCAGCCAAATACTCTGCTAGCCTCGGCAGCAGAGCAGAGCTCCCCACATGCGCAGTGCAGCCCAATTATGGGCCACACAGTGCAAGTGCAGATAGTCTTCGCTGTGTGGCTCACGACTGGGCTGCACTGCGCAGTTGGCCCGACGTCGGCGGCGTGGAGCTGCTGCAAGGCGCAAGGCTGTACCGGCACCAGCTCAGGACCTAGGCCTCCCTCCTTTCACTGTCCTCAGCAGCCCAGGGCCAGGGTGCAGAGGGAGGCAGAGAGGCAGGCCACTGGCAATGGGAACCCTGGGACTGAGGTAAGACCCTTGTTTCACTTTCTTTGTGCATACGGGGGCCAGCACTGGGCATGGACAGTATTTGCATATGAGGACGTGGGGGGGCCTTTGCTGTGAAAAAAGAAAGCCTGCCGTCAAAGCTCCACTGAAAAAAAGAACCTGTGTCCCCAGACTCCCTGGGGAAGGAAATTGTGTTATGGAGTATAGTGCTGAGGCCAACAGGGAGAGGTGAAGACCAGGGGACCATCAGCTGTGTGCTGAGTGGTAGTCCAGCAGCCCACCAGATAGAAATGTGTGGCCAGAGAGATTCCCTTAAAGCATAGTGGCAAGCAAGGCTAGGCACTTTGTGAAAATACCAGGCTGCTGGTGGTGAGCTGGTTTACTGCTGCTAGTGCTAGGCCCTAAAGAAAGGGTGATCTGAGGCTGTGTATAAGTGTACAGGAAGCAATTGCAAGGCTGGTGCAAGACAGGGGTTGTGCTTGGCCGTACGTAGCAAGGAGGGCAGTTGGTGAAAGGAAGTGTGCAGGTGTGGACTGGAGAGCATCAGGCTTCAGATTGGTGGGCTGTGTCAGCACAAGAGGCCTTAAACAGCAGCTTTTGCTTCCTAGGGCCCTGACCTAAATTCTCCTGATCTCAGAAGCGCTGGGCAGGGTTGGGCCTGGCCCTGCTTTGTGCTTCAGAGATTGGATGCATTCAGGTTAGGGGACGAGTAGGGCAGGTGGCACTCCGCAGCACATGGAACTCTGCAGAATTCCACAGAGTTTTAAGAAAGCTGTGGAAGTCTATGGACTAGAACTCCGTGAACTCCACCTTTCCCTGCTGCCTAGTATCTGTAATGTGTGGTAAATAATTTGCTCTGGCTTGTTTGTTTTGCAGTGTAAATGCAAAGGATTGTGGTCTGTGAAGGGGTATGTTTTATAGTATCCTTTGCAGGTGTGTCGAGTGTGGCAATGTGTGTCAGCTTTGTTGTCTTCAAAATCATCCAATGTGCTGTTGTGTATTACTTTGGTGACTGTGGACTGCCGTGGTTCGGACCGCCATTGGCTGACCGCCATGGGTGCCCGTCATGGTGACTGTGTGCATGTAATACGGTCAGTGGTTGGTCGCGGTGCTGTCAGCGCTGGAGGTCGGACTGGCTATTTCCAGGCCTCCGTGCCACTGAAAGTCGGCCTTTTTAGGTTGGAGGTCCTGCCTGTATGACTCGTTAGACCGCCAACATGGCAGTCTTTTCAGGGTCACCAATGCGGCTGTCAGGCCATCAGACCGCCTAACTCGTAATGAGGCCCTTTGTCCATTTGTCCCTTCCTAGCTTGGCATAGATGGAACTGTACAGACCTATGCTTAAAAACTTTGCTATAAAAATGGACATTTGAGGTGAGCAGATTCTCCATAGAAAGGCGCTGTTCTCCACCTAAACCTGGGAACTACCCAGAGAACCCTGCTTTTTTATACATTACTGTAATCCTGAAACAATAAAGATATAAACATAAGTGTGTGTATATATATATAACAAGAATGCCATTACCACACATAGGGGGTCATTACAGCCCTGGAGGCTGGTGATAAAGTGGCCAGGGTGTAATCAACAGGCACCACTGCAGTAAACGCCTACAGCCAGGCAGAAGACAATGTTCCGCCCACTGTATTAAGACAGTCCAATCTGCCACCTTTTCTGGGGCGGTACTAAAGACATCAAAAGCCTGGCGCAAACAGAGCCCAGAAGTGAAAGACTAAGGGAAGAACCACGCCGCCATGGAGCCCGAGCTCCATGTCTTTCCCATGCTCTTCTACGTGCTGCTCTACTACGAACACCAACGTTGGCGAAGACGACTACGGTGAGTACAGCCGCCTAGCACACAGGAGAGGGGGGAGGAAAACGAGAGTGACACACACACGCAACGCCCCCACCCAAACACCATACACACAAGCAGATGCAGTAACATAACATATTAACCCCGTACCCCTCAGGAATAATGCAAGCACAACTACAGTAGATTAAAAAGAGTGTGATAAGATAAAATAGTAGCAATACGTGCATCCAAATAAAAATGTATATACATATTTACAAATGTAGGGACACTGCTCAGTCCTCAATTTTTGTGTGCCACAGGGCCACATTACAAAGTCCAATGCCCCACTTCACTCCTGCAACAACACGGAGAGAACACTGCAGGGGCATCAGGTCGATAATAGGCAGGCACCTCAGCGGGAAGATGGTACAACGCCACTGGTCCTGGAGGGGGCATCATGCCTTGTGCGTGGTCCTGGGGAGTGCAAGGCCACAGTCTCAGAAGTGGGTGACTTGCCCACATGCTCTGGAGGGGGCAACATGCCCATTACTCTGTCCTGGGGAGTGCAAGGCCACAGTCCCTCAAGTGGGTGACCTGCCCACTGGTTCTGGAGGGCGCATCGGGCCCTGTGATCTTCATCCTGGGGAGGATGGGGTGAGTGGATGGCATCTCCACTGGTTCTGGAGAGGGCATTGTGCCCTGTGATGCAGATCTTGGAGAGTGCAAGGTCACAGTCTCTCAGATGGGTGTCATACCCACTGGATTTGCATGGGGAAGGCCGCACAACAGCTCATGGCCGCAGGTCTACAGAATGTCCGCCAGCGGTGACGGCTGTTTAGTGGCAGCAGTAGTGCTGCTGCTGCTGGTGGTGGTGGGGGAAGGCTCCAGCCCATCCCTCGCAGCCTCGGACGGCTGCCCACTGGTGCTGCTGGTGGTGGTGCTGGTGGCTGAGCTGGTGGTGGTGGGGGGAGGCCCCAGTCCATCCCCTGCAGCCTCAAGCGGCTGCCCACTGCTGCTGCTGCTGGTGGTGCTGGTGGCGGTGCTTTTGGCGTAGCTGGTGGTGGTGGTGTGGGAGGCTCCAGCCCATCCCCTGCAGCCTCGGATGGCTGCCCACTGGTGCTGCTGCTGGCGGCAGTGGTGCTGCTGGCGGTGCTGCTGGCAGAGCTGGTGGTGGTGGTTGGGGGAGGCTCCAGCCCATCCCCTGCAGCCTCCAACGGCTGCATCACCATGGTTGGTGGTGGGGTCTGCAACTGAGTCCCAGCACCCAGCTGGTGCAGACCCCTTGCCCTTCCTGGCAGCAGCTGGGGATAGCTCCTTGCTCCTCTTGGCAGCAGCTGGGGATGGCTCCTTGCTCTTCTTGGCAGTAGCTGGGGGTGGCTCCTTGCCCTTCCTTCCTGCAGCACCTGGGGCTGGCTCCTTGCCCTTCCTTCCTGCAGCACTTGGGGCTGGCTCCTTGCCCTTCCTTCCTGCAGTACTTGGGGCAGGCACCCTTTCCGTCTGGCTGGCTGGTGGCCGGGATCCTTTCCCACCTGGAGTTGTTGGGGACACTACTGTGCCCATGGACTGGGTGGCTGAGGTGCTTGCCTGGGTTTTGACCACCCTGGCCTGACGTGAAGGACAGGGGGAGGGGTAGGGAAGAGGTCAGTGGTGGAGAGGAAAAGCTTCTTAGGAACACTGGGGTGGGAAGAGGGAGAAGGTTTGGGAGAAGAGGAAGAGGGAGTGGTTGTAGGAGGTGTCAGTCTGCTGTGTTTGGGTGCAGGTGCATGGGCTGGATGCTGTTGTGAGGTGGATGGCTGTTGGATGTCTGAGTGTTTGTGTTTGTGTACTTTGGTAGGAGGGCCCACAGACACAGTGGGAGAGGACATGGGGGACGTGTGCACGGATGGGGGGGTGGTGACTGCCAGAGAGGTGTGTGTTCTCTTAGGTGTGCTGGTGATGGGGGTAGTGGATGAGGATGTAGTGCCTGCAGGTGTGAGTGTAGACGCAACTGGGGGGAAGGTGGAGGATGAGGAGGAGGGCGCCACAGTGGAGGCAGTGGATGTTCGTATGTCTGTATCTCGATGGTGTTTGTGTTAGTGACTGTGGGATGAAGTGTGGTGCTTGTGTTTGCCATGTCCACTCGTGTGTTGTCCTGTGTGCATGCTCAGCTGCCTGTGTGCTTGGGATAGGTTGGGGTTGAGGGGAATGGGATTGGGTAGAGGAAGTTGGAGGGGGGAGGGTAGAAACAGGAACAATGGCTGCCATCAGAGAGGAGGCCAGAGCCTGGATTGATCTCTATTGGGCTGCCAAGCCAGTGTGAATGCCCTCCAGAAATGCATTGGACTGTTGCATTTGGGGTGCCAGCCCCTGGACGGCATTCACAATGGTTGACTGCCCAACAGAGATGGATCGCAGGAGGTCAATAGCCTCCTCACTCAGGGCAGCAGGGTTGGAGGTGCCTGGGGTGAATGAGATGCCCACCCTCCTGGGTGAGCGGGCATGGGAAACTCGCTGAGGGGCTGCTGGTACGGGGGTGGCGGCTGTACCTTAGGTGGGATGGGCAAAGAGGTGTCCGCCACCACCAGGGAGCTTCAATCGGAGAAGGTATCTGTGTCTGAACTGTCCCCTCCAGTCTCCGCCGCTGTGCTCCCCTCGCCTTCTGTCCCACTGGTGCCCTCACCGTTGGTAGATTCTGCCTCCTGGGTCCTGTGGGATGCAGCTCCCTCCGTTACTGGTGCCTCTGCTCCTCCGCCACATGATGCTAATGCACATGAGAACAGGGTGACAAAAACAAAAAGAGGGGGGAAGAGACAAAGGATATACTTGGTCAATGGTGGCAAACACCACCATTGGCGTACACAACACACTCACACAGAGGGAACAGCCCTACACACTAGGCAATGCACTACCAGTTACAATGCTAGTCACCAGGCCATGGGTAGGGACACATACCGCCAACTGCAGCATACCTGAGACCCACACACCCCGTCTAGTAGTGGATGCCTACTAGCTAGGTTGGAAGAATTTCACATCAGAACCCTGGCCAACATGGGACCTACTCTGCAATGTCAGGCCTGGCCTAGGGGCACCACAGGCCCACATCCCCCACCCGGATACCACCCCACCAGGCATAGGTCAACATTAAGGGCACTGTACTCGCCCCCTTATTGCTGCTGTGATGCCCCCAAGCGCCCATCCAGCTCTGGCTAGGCCACTGCCAGTATGCAGGCCATCAGGGGGGTCAGGGTTCGAAGGGCACCCCTTCCTCATTGGGAGGCCATTTCCCAGCTTGGCCACCACGGTCTTCCATTACCAGCGTCTCAGGTCCTCCCACTGTTTCCGACAGTGGGTGTTCCGCCTGCTGTAGACCCCCAGGGTCTGCACGTCCTTGGAGATGGCACGCCATATACCCTTCTTTTGATGGGCGCTGACCTGCAGAGAAAATAAACACAGGGAAAGGTATTAGTCAGACCATCCTGCCTGTTACACTCATGGCCCACCATGCCCCTTCAATCCTCATTAGCACAGACATGGCCCAGCATACATGCTGCACGCTGCCCAGGGCCCATCCACCAACCCCCACTACAGGAGGCCTTCACACACAGCACTCCATGCATTCATGCCCCATGCATCGTACTCACAGTGTACTCACTGTTGGTCTGGAGGCCCATACAGCAGTCCATACTGGGGTAGGACACCATCCACTAATCACTCCAACTCCGCTGAAGTGAAGGCAGGGGCCCTTTCCCTAGTCACACACGCCATGGTAGGTTCCAGACACAGGTCACAGCAGCACATGCAGTGCTCCTGTTAAAGGTCAGGTAGCAAGTGAGCGAACAGATAGGAAATAGCAGTCACATCCACGACGGTGCATGCCATCACTGCCGGCATAGATCACCATTGGCCACTGTACCCCATAGGGCCCAATGATAACCGATGAGGATTTGCATTGCGGTTCCCGACCGACTTCCGCCACGGTGAACAACGTCAGCTGAATTACCTCATTTCTACCTGTTCCTCCATACTGGACAGGTGGATGCCATTTTGGGGGGGGGAGGAGGCCATGGATCCTAACTGAGCCACAGTTCATAATTTCACATTCTGGACATATGTCACCAAAATATTGTAACAATCACAATATGCATTGAACTGAAGTGGTTACAATGTACGGATAATGACCAGCTGCTCACTATGTCACCCCATAGATTGCAACCACTGCGGATGAATATGAGATAGAGACATTCCCCAGTGTACAGACCCCTGGTGGACTTGGCAACAATGGAGGACAGGCACACAATCCTTACCTATAGACTTGACAGGGCCACAATCACAGGCTCGGTGCATGATGCTTTTATCCTGAGGAATAGCAGCATCCCAAATGTGATGGCCCGACTCCAGAGGCACAGGGTGTGGCTAATAGGTGAGCCCTGATTACCACCCAGTGGATATTGGTGTATGTGTATAGAGTGGGCCATATGGAATAGTGTGTGGCTAACAGTTGTCTCTTGATATTTGCCAGTTACTCTGGTTACCCCAACCTATCATGGATACTGACCCCTGTGAGGAATCCCAGGACAAGGACAGAGGAATGATACAATGAGGCACATGGGCAAACAAGAAGGGTTATTGAACGTACAATCGGCCTCATGAAGACCAGGTTTCGGTGCCTCCATCTAACAGGTGGATCCCTGTGCTACTCACCCAAGAAGGTCTGCCAGATCATCATGGCATGCTGTATGTTGCACAACCTTTCCTTGAGATGCCATGTGCCTTTTCTGCAGGAGGAGGAGGCTGGAGATGGCCGTGTGGCAGCAGTGGACCATGTGGACAGTGAAGGTGAGGAGGCAGAGGATGAGGATGAGGACAACAGAAATTCAGTTATTCATCAATACTTTCAATGACACACAGGTAAGACAGTGTTATTTCACATTTTATTGACAGTTTGATTTGATGTGTGACATTGTCACTGGCAGGCTGTGAATTCCTACTCCTATGGCCACTCACTGTACCCATTGGCATCTCTTTTTGCAGATGTTGGTGCCCCACTATTGCTCCTGGCATGTTCACTGCAGGCAACTACAGGATTTTCCTATGTAAACATTACTGTACAGTTGAATTGCAATTTATGAACCTTGTTAAACAAATACATTGTGAAATTATTTGACATACTCCATACTTGTATTTTTTCTAAGTGTGCTTATTGCAGTGCTCTGACGAAAAGGGGGAAGTGCAATGGGCTGGGATGATGCTGGAGGAAAGTCCAGGATAGAGTCCAGTCTATTTGTAGCACAGGTGCATTGTCCAAGGGGGCATAGGAAGGGGAGCAATGGCAGTTCAATGTGGACAGGATGACAGAGTGGGACACAAAGGTGACATTCAGTAGAGTCTTATTTCCTGGTGGGGGTCTTGGCAATAGTCATTGGCTTCTGCCTGGATCGCAGGGAACATTTGCTGGGTGGTTCTCCTTCTGCAGGGGAGGGGTGCTGGTGGTCTATTGGTCCTGTGGCGGTGCCTCTTGTCCACTAGCGGCAGACAAAGGTGGAGGGCTGTTCAGTACTCTGGCTAGTGTCAGGGGCCCGCTGGTGTGCCACTGCCTCCCTCATACTGTTGGCCATGTCTGCCAACACCCCTGCAATAGAGACCAGGGTGGTGTTAATGGACTTCAAGTCCTCCCTGATCCCCAGGTACTGTCCCTCCTGAAGCCACATGTTCTCCTGCATCTTGTCCAGGATCTGGCCCAGCGTATCCTGGGAATGTTGGTATGCTCCCCGGATCACGGTCAGTGCCTCCTGGAGAGTCTGTTCCCTGGGCCTGTCCTCCCCCTGGCGCACAGCAGTCCTCCCAGCTTCCCTGTTGTCCTGTGCCTCTGTCCCCTAAACTGTGTGCCCACTGTCACTGACCCCAGGTCCCTGATTGTCCTGTGTTTGTGGTGTGCCCTGGGGTCCCTGTAGTGGTGGACACACTGCTGATTGACGTGTCCTGGGACAGAGGTATGGGCCCACTGGGTGGGTGCTGTGGTGATGTTTCCTGAGGGGGGAGGCTCTGTGGTGGTGTGAGACTGTGCCTGGGTAACCGATTGTCCGGAGGTCCCTGATGGGCCAGGTTGGTCATCCAAATCCAGGCGACCAGAGCTGCTGTCATCACTGAGGGCATCTTCTGTGGGGGAACTGGATGTTGCTGGTACCTCTTCTCCGGTGACATTGGCTGGGGTACCTGTGGGATGTAAATGCAGTGTTATTGTTTCTGTGTGTGACATATTGTGAATGGGTGGGTTGCCCTCTATGGCTGTTATTGCCCTGGCAGCTTTGCCTCGTGTGAGTTGTTATTTGTTGGACTAGCTGATTGTCTCTAGTGTGCATGCTGTAGTAATAGGTGTCCATGCAGGTCTGTGAGTGATGTCCATGCATTGGTATGGCACGCAGGGCTTGGCTTCGGGATGAGTGGTTTGTGATGGTGGGGTGTGTGGGAGGTGGTGGAGTGATGGGAGTGAGGGTAAGGGTGGGGGTATGTGATGGCATGCAGGTAGGGGGTGATAGTAGTATAGAGTTGATTTACCAGAGTCCAGTCCTCCTCCTACTCCAGCCAGGCCCTCACGATGTATGATTGCCAAGACTTGCTCCTCCCATATTGTTAGTTGACGGGGGAGGAATGGGGGTCCACCAACAGTCCTCTGTACAGCGAGCTGGTGTCTTGCTGCAATGGAACGTACCTTCCCCTGTAGGTCGTTCCACCTCTTCCTGATGTCATCCCTTGTTCTGGCGTGCTGTCCCGCGGCGTTGACCCTGTCCATGATTCTCCGCAATAGCTCCATCTTCCAACAATGGATATCTGCTGCACCTGTGAACCAAATAGCAGTGGCTCTACCCGGATGATTTCCGCCCCCATGATCCTTAGCTCCTCCTCAGAGAGTCTGGGGTGTTGTTGTGGTGCCATGAGTGTAGTGTGAGTGGTGTGGGTGAGGACGTGTAGGGTGATGTGTTGGGGTGTGTGATGTAAGGGGCGTGGGTGGTGTATAGGTGATGGTGGCATGTGGCTCTGGTTGTGTGAGTGCTCTTGCTGTCTCTCTCTGCTGCTATTCGTAAAGGGTTGTGGGTAATGTTGGTGTGTGTTTTATAGTGGTGTGTGTGTGTGGTTTGTGTACGGGTGTCAGGTGTGTGTGGTTTGAATTGTCCAATGTGGTGTTGTTTTGTTTGAGTGGGTGTATTTTGAGCACGGCTGTATATTTACCGCCATTGAAGGTCTGCCGTGGTGATTCTTGAGTCATAATGTTGTGGGCGTTGTTCTGTTGGCATAACGGTGTGGGTTTTGATACCGCCACTTTATCACTGACCTTTGGGCTGGCGGATTTGTGTGTTTGGCTTAAGAGTGACGGATTCGGGTGTGTGTGTCATAATATGGTTAGCGGATATCTGCTGCGGCCGCGGTATGTTGCCAGCAGCCAGCATGGCGGTAAGTGAGATTTACCACCAATGTCATAATGTGGGCCATAATCTTTACCACGCATACCTTTACTATGAATTACGTTGTAAACGCATGAATGTTAAAGGCATATGTCTGGTAAAGGTTTTCCCTTATCCCTGCCCTAAACCCGGTCACCAGCACAACACCCCCAGCCCTCAGTCCTAAAACCAGACCCTAGCATGACACCTCCAGCCCTTCCAAAAACGACCCAACCTCTGCCCTAAGCCCTAAAACCAGACCCCATTGCGACCCCCCCAGCCCTTCTAAGAACTACCTGACCTCTGCCTTAAGCCCCAAAACCAGACCCTAGCGTGACCCCCTGGCCACCAGTCCTTCTAAAAATTACCCAACCCCTGCTTTAAGCCCTAAAACAAGACCCCAGCACAACCCCCCAACCTACAGCGCTTTTAAAAACTACTGACCCCTGCCCTAAGCCCTCAAACTGGACCCAAGCATGACATCCACCCCCCAGCCTTTCTAAAAACTACCCGACCCATGCCCTAAGCCCTAAAACCAGACCCCAGCATGACACCCCCAGCCCTTCCAAAAAAATACCCATCCCCTGTGCTGACCCCGTAAACAGTACCCCCAACCCCCGCCCTTAGCCCTAAAACTGTCCCCCAACCCAAGTCCAAAAACCATCCCCAGCCGTTGACCCCCCCCACCCTATAACCGTACTCCCCCTACCGCCCAAGGTGGGTAGAGGTAAAGGGATGTAAGAATAATTTTTTAGTTTAGGGGTGGGTACAGGTAAAGGGAGGTAAGGGTGATTTTAGGGTTTAGGAAGAGGGTAGGGGAAAAGGGAAGTAAGGAATAAAAAAAGAGGAGAGGCTTTACAGGTTTATACATACAAACATAAATGACAAATAGAAACTAATGGTGTTTGGAATATCCACAAGAGTATGGAATACCAATGATAGATGACTAATATATATGTTAAGAGTGCTGAAATAGAAATACTCTTACCAGTAGGGTGAGGATACATGCCCGATAAATTGTGAAAATCCTATTTGCAATTGGTTTGGACAAAAGAAAGTACCGAAATATATAAAATACTGAATTGCATTTTTTATATTGATATATATAATAGTTTGTGGAAATTATTGTTGTCTTCTTTGTTGTTTTTTTGTGAAAGAGTCGGGAGTCTGTCTTTGTGATGGTGATAAATTTTTCTTTGTCTTTGTGTCTTGATGTTAGTAGTAATTACATGTGGGATTAGTTTTTTAAATATTTTATATATTTATAACTAGGAATAAAATGTATATATTTCCATTATTAGTTTCTATTTGTCATTTATGTTTGTATGTATAACCCTTTTGGAGAGGCATGTTTTTTGTAAAGATAGACTTGCACTAGTTGGCCATATCAACTGGTATGAAGTAGTTGAGATGCACTCTGGTCGTGCACCGATGTCACAAGTTCTGATGCTTGATCTGGACGGGTGGAATCACCTCATCCATGATTGAAGGAGCTGATGAACGTAAAGGTAGATGCTTAAAATGTGACAAGTCCTGTGTGATGGACTTTCTGGGATGATGTGCTGCCACCATGTGTCCTTTGCACGTCCCCACCCTCAGAGGATCAGCAGCAAATAGAGTATCCTTTGTTTTTGTTTCTGCTTAACCTGGACCAAGTCACCTTCATTGAAGAATGTTTTCTGAGCTTGTCAATGCTGATCAGCATCATTTTTCATCTCGCACTTTCTAAGTGTCCACAACACAAACCTTATCAGCATTTAAGGATTGGTCCACTGTCCATTCCGGCAATTTGGTTCTGATGCTCTACCAATTAACAACGAGACAGGACTCTCACCAGTTGTGGAGTGAGGAGTCAAGCAATAAACACGGAGGGCTTGGCACAGGGCTTGACTTAGCTTGATTTCTTCCATCAATGCTCTTTGAATTACCCTCTTGAGGGTGCCTATGAATTGTTCAACAACGCTATTGGCTTGGACTCACAGAGTAGTACTCTTTTGATGCTTGACATTCAGTTTGACTAGGAACCCCTTTGAATTCTCAGTTACTGAATGGCAGGCCATTGTCAGATTTGAGAATGGTGGGGATTCGCCATGCTGCAAAGATGCCGACCAGCCACTCGATGACCTTGGTGGTTGATGGCAATTCCTCCACTAAAGGAAAGAGCAAATACTCAGTAATGACTACAATGAGATGATGTCTATTTCCTAAGGGCCCAAAGAAATCAAACGCAACTATTTCCCAAGCCTGTGTAGGAAAGTCAGACATTGTCACAAGGTGTTGAGCTACTGTATGGGAAAGGCAGTTGCAAAGATGGCACTCCCTTTGTTTCTTCTTAACTCGCTCGTCTAGGCGTGGGAACCGCACTTGTTGTCTTAGTGCTCTCTTGGTGGCTACAATGCAACGATGTCCTTCATGGGCTATTTTAACGACTTGCCCTTTTAGACTCTCAGGTATGACAATTCTCGACCTCTCAACACAATGCTTTCCTTGGTCACATATAGTTTGTCTGATACATTTTTAAATTCATGAAACTCAAAATCGTCAGCAAGAGACTGAAAACTCTTCTCCCACTATTGAGTTAAAATGATGTCTTTGAGAATGATCACCTCCTTATCAGCATTTGTGGCAGCAATAATCTGTTCAATTGATAAGGCTACCAGCGTGCTGGACCTCACAATTAAATTAATGTACTCTTCAGCTCTTTCTTGTCAAACTGTGTTTGTGTGGAGGTGCTCATTAAAAGTACTCAGCAGGATTCTGATCATTCCCTTGCTTGTGCACAGTCACATCGTTGTAGTTGCAACCCCCACCTCTCAATGCAGAGAGGCATCTTGGCTTTCAGATTCCTAAAAATAGTGAGTAGCGCTTGGTGGTCAGTGATGGCAGTGAAACGATTTCCATATAGAAACACTTGAAAATGTTTGCAGGTCCACACTACAGCCAGACTCTCTTTCTCCGACTGAGAATAGGCATGTTCTGTGTCAGACAGGTTCTGACTAGCATAAGCCACAATGTGTCTCTGAGCATTCGGATGAACATTATGTTAAGCAAGGATTGCCCCCAGCCCCACCGGACTCGCATCCACAGTGATCTCAGTATGTAACTTGGGGTCAAAAAAAGCCATCTCAGTTGCATTTTCAATATCATGTTTTATTCTTTTGAAACTTTGAACACATTCAGTAGACCACTGAAAAGGGAAATTTTGTTTTGTCAACTCCCCAGTGGGGCACTCACTATAGTAAACTCATGAATGTACCTTGAGCTATAACTACCCATGCCCAAAAGGATTGCAGCATGATGACATCCTGTGGGGGACACGTGGCTGACAATGTTTGCACTTTATCCGGGTCAGGAGTGATTCCTCCATCAGAGAATTTGTACCCAAAGAATGTACGTTTTTTTTCTGAAGCACTCACTTTGCTGCATTCAGAATGAGACCTGCATCAGCAATTGACACACTTCTGTAAGAGTTTTTTCATGCTCCTCTTGGGTTGCTCCAAACACCAGTATGTCATCACTGTAGTTAAAAGCATGCGTGACAGGTTGAACTATTTGATGTATAATATCCAGAAATATTTCTACAGCTTACGAGACTCAACCTTTTACATCTGAACAAACTAACATGAGTCAAAAAAGTAGTGCTGTGCCTGCAGTTCTATTTCAGCTCAAGTTGGTGGTATCCCTTGTTCAGGTCAAGGCGAGAGAAGACTTTGGCACCATTCAGCTGCATGATCATGTCTGCTATGTGTGGACCAGGATCTCTTGCTCTCTCTTGATTGCTTTGTTGACCTAGCAAATAACAATACAGATGTGCACTGTACCTCCACTGTCCTTCTTTGGCACCACCAGTATGGGCGAAACCCATGGCGTATGACTGGTGGAGCACTGAATGATGTCATGCTTCAACAACGTTTCCAGTTATTTCTCAACAGCTTCTTGCAAATGGAAGGCAATTCTGAGGTGCCGCTGGGCAACAGGGCGAATGTCCTTGTTAATGTGAATTCACACTTTCATTGTTTTGAGTCTTCCTAAGCCATGAAAGAACAATGGAAGCTGACTCACAATTTCATACTGAGTGTGTAGGTTATAATTGGGAGATATCAGTCCCATGTCAGCAGCAGTGGCAAAACTGGGCAGGCATGCACTTGACGAAGTTCCTTGAAGCATGCGAATTGGCGCTTGCCTTAACTCTGCTTTGTATTGCATAATTGTTGTGAATGACCCTTGACTTTGCAATGGTTTGGAAGCTGCCCATGGGTCTACCTTTGAGTTTGATGGGTTGAGATGTGGCACAGGAGACAGGTTATTACATTTTTTGATTAGTATGATGTTAATCAACACACTACTGTCTATGATGAAGGTTATGGTACAACCATTGACTATAATTGCAATCCTGGGGTAGTGTCCAAAAGACTTGTTTGTTTTGTTTTCATGATCTCTCTTTGCCTTTTGTTCTTCCTTGCACGCAGGTAAGCCAACATGCGCCTGGTGTCCTTTGGTCGACATCATCATAAAACATCCATCTTCTTCACTGACGCATGATAATGGCGCTGAAGAGCCTTTCAATGATGAGCTTGATCATGATTGACTTTGGTTTCTACTTGTTGTAACTGGTGTCGCTGTTTGGCCTTGTGGGCATGACGAGAATACTTCTGGAATTTTCTGATGTCCATTTTCTCTTCTAGCTGTGATGTATTTGGTTTCTCTTTGGCTTTGCAAACCATTATGAAGTGATTTTCTTTTCCACAACCTTTGCACGTCTGTCCTATGGCTGGACATTTACCTTCATGGGAATATGAAAACCCCTATCAGAAACACAGCTTTGCCTTCTTTGAAGATGTCGATTTGCGTGCAACTGTTTGGTACTTGTGCTTGCTGTTCATGACCAACGCTGATTTGTTTTTTGCTGTTTCGGCTTCCATTTCAGCAGGTAGTCGGTCTGCTCTTTCTTCGGCTCTTGCAGCTATTATAATTTTTTCTAAACTGAGCATCTCTTTCAACATGAGTCTTCTGAAAGAGTCTGACAGGCAGCCATTCATCATTAAAATCACTAAACTTACAGTGTTTGATGAGCGCATCAAGTCTTTCAGCAAACCCAACCATCGTTTCACCAGCTTGTTGTCTAGCTTGACTGAAAATGTACCTTTCAAAGTCAGCATTCGGCATCAGATTGAACTTGGTATTCATTGGTTCTTTGACCTGACCGTATAATATTGCATCACCCTGCAAGATTTTCTTCAAATGTTTTTTCATCTACTTCTTCTCGGGCATCGATGAAAACATTGAACGTCTTGATCCATGCAGTCTATCTGGGGCCGATATTCTGTCTCTTGGCACTGTTTCTTGGCAGTGGTGGCTTCAGAGATCTAGCCACATCATACTTTGTGCTCTTTTCTACTGCTGTCAAGAGTATATGCGTGACAGCCGCTGTTCACTTGGCGCTGCAACTTCTGCAAGCACAGGCCTTGCACTTGCAATTGGGCCATCTCGTCCGAGCTGAGGTTGTAGATCATCATCCTCTTTCTTCATGGTGAGTTATGATTCTGTTTCTCGCATTTGAATGTTGCTATGTTTCGCTTTTTGCATCGTACCTGGTTATCACTGACTTTAGCATTTTGTATTGATGCTAGCTCTCTGTTATGGTGCTACACAGCTTTATTTCTTTCAGCTTAACCAGTGTACTCTGCTAGGCCTTTCGAATACTCTCCTCTGTAGGACCTTCAACTCCTTTGAGGGGAGTATGAGGACTTTGACTCATACTCTCTACTCGTCGTGAGTCATAGCATCCTCCCCAGCCCAGGAGCATGCAAAAAAGCACACACCATACATGAAGTTCTAGATTAGATGTCTTTATTCCTTAGCATAATATCACACACTATTGACTAATTATGTCATAACGATTAATAACCACACCTTAACACCTCCCAGAAAGTTAAGCAATCTCACTCTCAAGTCCCACCCAGAACTGCAGGATCCTAGCTCACTCAGTCTCATGACACTACACCTGCCAGGATGTTTACCCCATTAGATGGTTGCTCCAGAGATTATACAGACCAAGGGGGTGGTCTACAGCACTTTCTGGACAGCCTGGACACAAGACCTATGTATAGTATGAACTAAGTACCTGTTCCTACAGACCTGCAAAGCTCCATGTGCATGCCAGTGAAAGAGCATCAACTTGGAAGAATGACAGAAATACCATTCCACAAACAACTCAACAGGGATTGGTTAAAACTGTTGCAGCAATTACACATGAGTTGGAAAGAGACAAATCCAGATCACTTCTGAAACCGGCAACAGAAATGATGTCAATCAATGACCACTGATTCTCGATGATTCAGAGACACATGTGCCCGGAGAAGAGTTACAGCGTTATTAACTTTCTTATTGGCCTCTCCGTTCTGAATGGGCTATGGACCCACCCTCCTTTTTCTCTTCTTTCACATGGTGACTAGTGAGGAAAATGTGTATCCGGGAGATGCATCTCTCCATCCCTCTCCTATGAGAGGGACAGCAGAGTGGTATATTTTTGAGGGGTTTGGATGGGTAGCAAGTCCCTTTGGTTGCTTTCACTGATGCACATGCTTTAGATCAATGTATATTTCCATTGTTGAAGTATTTGATTGCTCTATTCTCTCTTGTAGTCTCTATGTTTGCCATCTTTTCAAGGGCTCAGCATGATAATATGAAATCCCCCATATATGAAATACCCATTGTTTCCCATCCCATACTCTTTTTCCTCAGAACAAAAAATACCTTACTCATCAAGAATGTGACATAATTCAGGTATTGCAGGTGATTCATGACCCATTGTGGGCAGCAGAGTTTGAGTGTAGCTTTTTTACCCGCCACCACTGAAAGCAGCCTCCACTCACACTCAGCTTGAAGTTATGGAATATATTCAGTCACATAACCTGGACTGTCTCTTTAGCACTGAAACCTGAGCACATGACTTTTCTGGTCCTGCTTGTGTGGAGGTGATCCCTATTGGATATGCTATTTTTAGACATGATCGTCCTACTAGTTTTGGGGTGGGCTTGCTATTCTTTTTAGGGATTCCTTATATTGCATGATAGGGCCACTCCTGCTACAGCAACAGTGCCACAGCGAAGCTGCCTTGTTTCAATGAATACCTTCTTGAACATTATTCAATCAATCAATCAATCACTGCATTTGTAAAGCGCGCTACATACCCGCGAGGGTCTCAAGGCACTGGGGACGGGGGGTGCTACTGGTCGAAGAGCCAGGTCTTGAGGAGTCTTCTGAAGGCCAGCAGGTCCTGGGTCTGTCGTAGGATGGTGGGGAGAGTGTTCCAGGTCTTGGCGGCGAGGTAGGAGAAGGATCTGCCGCCGGCGGTGGTTTTTCAGATGCGGGGGACTGTGGCGAGGTTGGCTGAGCGGAGGCTCGGGTGGGGGTGTGGAAGCTGAGTCGGTTGTTGAGGTAGTTGGATCCGGTGTTGTGCAGTGCTTTGTGTGCGTGGATCAGGAGCTTGAAGGTGATCCTTTTGTTGACGGGGAGCCAGTGCAGGCCTCTCAGGTGGAGTGTGATGTGGCTGCGGCGGGGAACATCGAGGATGAGTCGGGCCGAGGCGTTCTGGATGCGTTGGAGTCATCTCAGGAGCTTGTTTGTAATTCCTGAGTAGAGGGCGTTCCCGTAGTCGAGTCTGTTGGTGATGAGGGCCTGGGTAACAGTTTTTCTCGTGTCGAGGGGGATCCATTTGAAGATCCTGCGGAGCATACGGAGGGTGTTGAAGCAGGACGCGGAGAAGGCGTTGACTTGCCTGGTCATGGAGAGAGTGGAGTCGAGGATGACCCCCAGGTTGCGTGCGTGGTCTGTGGGTTCCGGGGCTGTGCCTAGTGACGTGAGCCACCAAGAGTCTTCCCAGGCTGATGGGGTGGGTCCGAGAATGAGTTCAGCTTCAGTCTGCTGTCCTTCATCCAGTCCGCTACGGCCTTCATTCCTCGGTGGAGGTTAGCTTTGGCGGTGTGGGGATCTTCGGTGAGGGATATGATCAGCTGGGTGTTGTCGACGTAGGAGATGATGTTGAGGTTGTGTTGTCGTGCGACGTGGGTGAGGGGGGCCATGTAGATATTGAACAGTCACGGACTGAGGGAGGATCCCTGTGGGACGCCGCAGATGATCTTGGTGGTTTTAGAGCGGAAGGGTGGGAGGCGGACACTCTGGGTTCTGCCAGAGAGGAAGGATGTGGTCCAGGCCAGGGCCTTCTCTTGGATACCGGCGTCATGGAGGCGTGCTGATAGGGTGCGGTGGCAGACCGTGTCAAAGGCTGCTGATAGGTCCAGGAGGATGAGGGCGGCTGTTTCTCCTTTGTCCATCAGGGTCCTGATGTCATCAGTGGCAGCGATGAGGGCGGTCTCGGTGCTGTGGTTACTGCGAAAACCGGATTGGGAAGGGTCCAGGATGTTATTGACTTCGAGGTAGCGGGTCAGCTGTTTGTTGACAATCTTCTCTGTCACTTTTGCCGGGAAAGGGAGCAGAGAGATGGGCCGGAAGTTCTTGAGGTCCTTGGGGTCCGCCTTAGGCTTCTTCAGAAGGGCGTCGATCTCGGCGTGCTTCCAGCTTTCTGGGAAGGTTGCTGTCTCGAAGGAACAGTTGATTGTTTTCCGGAGGTGGGGCGCGATGGCTGCGCTTGCTTTGTTGAAGACGTGGTGAGGGCAGGGGTACGATGGGGATCCGGAGTGGATGGAGTTCATGGTTTTGATGGTGTCTTCGTCGCTGACGCTGGACCAGACGGTCAGGCGACTGGTGCGAGTGGCAGTCGCAGGGGTGGTGGACTCGGTGGTGGGTGCGGGGGGTCGGGGTTGAAGCTCTCATGGATGTTGGTGATCTTGCGGTGGAAGAAGGTGGCCAGGGAGTCGCACAGGTCTTGAGATGGCGGGATGTCGTTGGTGATGGAGCTGGGGTTGGAGAGTTCTTTCACGATGCTGAAGAGCTCTTTGGTGTTGTGTGCGTTGTTGTCTAGGCGGTCCTTGAAGGCGGTCTTCTTGGCGTTCCTGATGAGTTGGTGATGTCTGCGGATGGCGCTCTTGAGGGCTGTGTGGTTGTCTGGTGTTCGGTCGTGGAGCCATTTCTTCTCCAGCTTCCGACAGGTGTGCTTGGAGATCCGGAGGTCCTCGGTGAACCAGGTGGCTTTCTTGTTGGTGTGGTTGGTTGTAAAGGTCTTGATAGGGGCGAGGGTGTTGGCGCAGTCGTTGATCCACTGTGTGAGGTTGGTTGCGGCGGTGTCTGGGTCGGTGGGGTCGGTGGGTGGTCTCAGGGCGAGAGCGGTAGTCAGTTGGTCCTCGGTGACCTTGCCCCAGCAGCGGCATGGTAGCTGTTGGGTGCGGTGGTGTGCGGTGGGTTTTCTGAAGGTGAAGTGGACGCATCTGTGGTCGGTCCAGTGTGGTTCGGTGGTGTGGTTGAAGGAGACGTGGGGGCTTGCGGAGAAGATGGGATCGAGCATGTGTCCAGCGGCGTGAGTGAGTGTCGTTACGAGCTGTTTGAGTCCGAGGTTGGCAAGGTTGTCGATCAGGGCGGTGGAGTTGGCATCGTTGTTGTTCTCGAGGTGGAAGTTCAGGTCCCCGAGGAGGATGTAGTCCATGGAAGCGAGGGCGTGGGTGCTGATGAGGTCGGCGATGGTGTCACTGAACTGTGGGCGGGGTCTGGGAGGTCTGTAGATGAGAGTTCCTCTGAGGGTGGTGTTGGGGTCGGTGTGGATCTGGAAGTGCATGTGCTCGGCGGTGGTGAGGGTGTCATCGGTGTTCGTTGAGATTTTGATGGAGTCTTTGTGGATGATGGCGATTCCTCCTCCCACTCCGTTGGTGCGGTCTCTGCGGGAGATCTTGTAGCCCTGTGGGATGGCTATGGCGATGTCTGGTGCTGAGGTGGTGTTCAGCCAGGTCTCCGTCAGGAAGGCGATGTCGGGGGCGGTGGTCATCCACCTGGCTCTAGAGCTCTAGAGCCAGCTAGAGCCAGCTTTTTATCTACTTAGGGCCAATATATGTAATCTCTCTTTTATTAAACTCTAAGTTCAGCATTCTTGGAGATTTTAATTTTTACTTAGAGGCCTCCACTTGTTAGGAGACTTCTGCTTTTATTGATCTTATGTCAAGCATGGGCTTCTCACAGGGAGTTCAGTCCCCCATGTATTTGGTGGGATATAGGGCCTGATTTAGTTCTTGCCAGTATTACCGCCACGCCACGTTGGCAGAGACCCCGAAAAAACTACCAAGTTGGTGGTCTACCTCCCGCCGCATTTAGATGTATTGTGGCTAAGCAAAAGACCACCATGACGGAGTCTGTTCTGTTGTACCAGCTGCATCCTACAGTCGATGCAACGGACTCCAATGCCAATGAGTAGGGCCTCCATCATTATTTTGACTGCGGCATCCAGATAAGCTTAGTTAGATGGCACAGTTGTGCTGGTGTTTCAGCAGTGGGCCCATGATGGTGGGAGTTCGATATGGGTCCTATGCAGTATAGTACCATGGCTGTGGACATAGGTTGGATGCAAGTAGGCCACACTTGTTGTATATTTCACAATTGTAAACACCTGCAAAACACACTATAAAACGCACTCAATTCCAGACCATGATCCTTTGCCATACCACTGCAGCAGGCCATTCAGGCATCTGAAATTTCAAGCTAGGAGACAGGTTTTTCCTTTTTTTCTTCTCTAGCTGTTTTATATTTGTCCAATTTGGCTTAAATTCATTGGTCTTATTTTTTTGTGCACTACAATTTGTTTGTAAAAAATCACACTGGCAGGGAGGAGAAATGCCCATTTCACAGAGGGAGAGCTGACTGTCATGGTGGATGAAATAATTAGAGTACAGCCACGATTGTTTGGAACACAAGTACAAAATACTACCATTTCCCTGAAAAGACAAATGTGGTCCAGAATAGTGGACAGAGTGAATCTAACAATTATCACACACAGGAGAATATTAGGAAGATGTGGAACGACCTGCAGGGGAAAGTATGTTCCCTGGCCTCCAAGCATCACCTGGAAGTCCAGAGGACATGTGGTAGTTCTCCCAGCCTGCCTTTACCACCATTTCTCTGGGAGGGGATGGTCTTGCAGATCCTACATCCTGAAGACTTGACTAGAATCCCTGGTGGAGTGCAGTCTGGTACATTGCACTTAGAAATGCCTTCACAATCACAAATGGGGTTCTGTCCTTACGTTAGATGTTTAGAATGCTTCAAAACCCTTAGCAAAACAGCTTAAACTAAACTTGACTCCCAAAAAAGCTTGTGCCACGCCAATTACTAGCATCATGGTTATATCTTCTTTTTGTAACAATGTGTGATATGTTAAGTCAGATTGTGTGCTGTTCACCATGGATTATACCTTACATTTGCTTAGTCCCTTCCTTTCTATCAATGTTTGTTGTCATTCTCCCCAAAACAGGTCTAAACCTCCATCCATTTGCACAGAAAGGTATAATGTCTGTAAGTGGTATTCTCACCTATTCACATCACACCCATATGTGTTTATATGTTGTACATGTGTGTTCATCTCCACTATAGTCACTGAAACAGATATGTGCAACTAATCTTCAAACAAGTATTTTCTATGGTGTGAACAGATGACTACAACTACCACAATGCCCTGTTTTAAGACCTGTAAAACTATGGTGTTGTGTAATGTTGCCATTCACCATTCAGTGTTGTGCAAACAAAAAGTTATATCAACTATGAGGAGACACATCAACAGCTAGGTCCCCTGTCCACAAATTGTAGATTTAGCCATTTTGAAGGAAGAACGGTATGGTAGGGCTTGACATACACATGTGGCTTGAGCAAGTGTAGTAGCACATATTGCCTTGACGTCACCATCACACAAAAAACAGGTCTTATACAGTCTTCTGAGTTTCAATCCTATCAGAATGCAAGTTGTCTCTGTCCAAGATATGTCCATCCCATCTGACTCAAATGACAAATTATGAGAACACACATACTTAACACAAGCAAAGTTCATCTCTGTCAATGACCACAGTACTCAATGTAGGGAAACTCTGATCCACTAACATCTGTGCCTTGGACTAACCTTCACTGACCATTCCTACCAAGGTATCATTGCAGACCGATATGTTCCCTTAGTCACAAGATGTTCTGACATTGGAGATTACAATTTGTAGAGGTAAACTGACACTGAAGAAGTGGTCAATCACGTCTTTGATGTAAGTCAACTCCTTCTTTACCACTGTCATCTCCATAGGCCTCATTGAAGAAGACTTCCCCTGGCGTTGTTGGATTCCTCAGTGGCGCCAGTAACCACCGTTGGTTAGGATACTCTGAGTCTCCTACATGAAAGCAACACATCATCAGATTACTTACATATCAAGACATTGTCCCTTCATAAACTAGGAGTCAGGCAAAGGATCATCAAGTCATGGTGTACTTACCAACAAGCCAGGCATCTTCTGGTCCAAGTTGTGACATCTGCATGGTTATGATGCTGTTTGGTAGTACCAATGAATCATGTGTTGCCCCAGGGAAGCGGGCACACACAGTTGAGATGTATAAATCCGGTAAGCAGACAACTTGCATATTGATGGAATGGAGGTTCTTCTGATTGCGGTAGACCTGCTAACCTTGCGTGTGGTGGCACGAAGTCAATATGCGTGCCAGCTATTGTTCCAACCTCATTTGGAAGTCCTCCCAAAAGCATAAAAAATTACCTCCACAGTGGCCAAATCCTGTGTACATGGGAATTGGATGTAGCTGTTGACGTGTCTCATCAAGGAATCAAGGACTTCCTCCAGCACACCACTGAAAGTTGGTTGCAACATGCCCCTAGATACTGCCATGGTGTATTAAAAAGTGCCATTTGTAGGAAAATACCATCTTGCCTGGCATGTTACCCCCATATTTCACTGTATATATGTTGTTTTAGTTGTATGTGTCACTGGGACCCTGCCAGCCAGGGCCCCAGTGCTCATAAGTGTGCCCTGTATGTGTTACCTGTGTTATGACTAACTGTCTCACTGAGGCTCTGCTATCCAGAACCTCAGTGGTTATGCTCTCTCATTTCTTTCCAAATTGTCACTAACAGGCTAGTGACCAATTTTACCAATTTACATTGGTATACTGGAACACCCTTATAATTCCCTAGTATATGGTACTGAGGTACCCAGGGTATTGGGGTTCCAGGAGATCCCTATGGGCTGCAGCATTTCTTTTGCCACCCATAGGGAGCTCTGACAATTCTTACACAGGCCTGCCACTGCAGCCTGAGTGAAATAACGTCCACGTTATTTCACAGCCATTTACCACTGCACTTAAGTAACTTATAAGTCACCTATATGTCTAACCTTTACTTGGTAAAGGTTGGGTGCTAACTTACTTAGTGTGTGGGCACCCTGACACTAGCCAAGGTGCCCCCACATTGTTCAGGGCAAATTCCCCGGACTTTGTGAGTGCGGGGACACCATTACACGTGTGCACTACACATAGGTCACTACCTATGTGTAGCTTCACAATGGTAACTCCGAACATGGCCATGTAACATGTCTAAGATCATGGAATTGCCCCCCCAATGCCATCCTGGTATTGGGGAGACAATCCCATGATTCCCCGGGTCTCTAGCACAGACCCGGGTACTGCCAAACTGCCTTTCCTGGGGTTTCACTGCAGCTGCTGCTGCTGCCAACCCCTCAGACAGGTTTCTGCCCTCCTGGGGTCCAGCCAGGCTTGGCCCAGGAAGGCAGAACAAAGAACTTCCTCAGAGAGGGGGTGTTACACCCTCTCCCTTTGGAAAAAGGTGTTAAGGCAGGGGAGGAGTAGCCTCGCCCAGCCTCTGGAAATGCTTTCATGGGCACAGATGGTGCCCATTTCTGCATAAGCCAGTCTACACCGGTTCAGGGATCCCCCAGCCCTGCTCTAGCGCAAAACTGGACAAAGGAAAGGGGAGTGACCACTCCCCTGACCTGCACCTCCCCTGGGAGGTGCCCAGAGCTCCTCCAGTGTGCTCCAGACCTCTGCCATCTTGGAAACAGAGGTGCAGCTGGCACACTGGACTGCTCTGAGTGGCCAGGGCCAGCAGGTGACGTCAGAGACTCCTTCTGATAGGCTCTTACCTGTGTTGCTAGCCTATCCTCTCACCTAGGTAGCCAAACCTCCTTTTCTGGCTATTTAGGGTCTCTGCTTTGGGGAATTCTTTAGATAACGAATGCAAGAGCTCATCAGAGTTCCTCTGCCTCTCTCTCTTCACATTCTGCCAAGGAATCGACTGCTGACCGCGCTGGAAGCCTGCAAAACTGCAACAAAGTAGCAAAGACGACTACTGTGACCTTGTAACGCTGATCCTGCCGCCTTCTCAACTGTTTTCCTGATGGTGCATGCTGGGGGGGTAGTCTGCCTCCTCTCTGCACTAGAAGCTCTGAAGAAATCTCCCGTGGGTCGACGGAATCTTCCCCCTGCAACCGCAGGCACCAAAGAACTGCATCACTGGTCCTCTGGGTCTCCTCTCAGCACGACGAGCGAGGTCCCTTGAACTCAGCAACTCTGTCCAAGTGACTCCCACAGTCCAGTGACTCTTCAGTCCAAGTTTGGTGGAGGTAAGTCCTTGCCTCCCCACGCTAGACTGCATTGCTGGGAACCACGTGTTTTGCAGCTACTCCGGCTCCTGTGCACTCTTCCAGGATTTCCTTTGTGCACAGCCAAGCCTGGGTCCCCGGCACACTAACCTGCAGTGCACGACCTCCGTGACTTCGGGTGAGCTCCGGTTCACTCCACTTTGTAGTGCCTGTTCCGGCACTTCTGCGGATGCTGCTTGCTTCTGAGTGGGCTCCTTGCCTTGCTGGACGCCCCCTCTGTCTCCTCACGCAATTGGCGATATCCTGGTCCCTCCTGTGCCACAGCAGCATCCAAAAACCCTAACCTCGACCCTTGCAGCTAGCAAGGCTTGTTTACGGTCTTTCTGCACGGAAACACCTCTGCACGACTCTTCACGACGTGGGACATCCATCCTCCAAAGGGGAAGTTTCTAGCCCTTGTCGTTCTTGCAGAATCCACAACTTCTACCATCCGGTGGCAGCTTCTTTGCACCCACAGCTGGCATTTCCTGGGCATCTGCCCACTCCCGACTTGATCGTGACTTTTGGACTTGGTCCCCTTGTTCCACAGGTACTCTTGTCAGGAAATCCATCGTTGTTGCATTGCTGGTGTTGGTCTTCCTTGCAGAATTCCCCTATCACGACTTCTGTGCTCTTTGGGGAACTTAGGTGCACTTTGCACCCACTTTTCAGGGTCTTGGGGTGGGCTATTTTTTTAACCCTCATTGTTTTCTTACAGTCCCAGCGACCCTCTACAAGGTCACATAGGTTTGGGGTCCATTTGTGGCTCGCATTCCACTTCTAGAGTATATGGTTTGTGTTGCCCCTATCCCTATGTGCCCCATTGCATTCTATTGTGACTATACATTGTTTGCACTGTTTTCTATTGCTATTACTGCATATTTTGGTATTGTGTACATATATCTTGTGTATATTTGCTATCCTCATACTGAGGGTACTCACTGAGATACTTTGGCATATTGTCATAAAAATAAAGTACCTTTATTTTTAGTATAACTGTGTATTGTGTTTTCTTATGATATTGTGCAAGTGACACTAGTGGTACTGTAGGAGCTTCACTCGTCTCCTAGTTCAGCCTAAGCTGCTCTGCTAAGCTACCTTTTCTATCAGCCTAAGCTGCTAGACACCGCTCTACACTAATAAGGGATACCTGGGCCTGGTGCAAAGTGTAAGTACCCCTTGGTACCCACTACAAGCCAGTCCAGTCTCCTACATTGGTTGTGCAGCGGTGGGATAAGTACTTGCAACTACTTACCACTTTGTCATATTGTACTTTTCATAAGAGAAAAATATACAAAACAAGTTCAGTGTATGTACACCTAACCAAAAAGTTTTGCTTTTCTTCTCTTACTCTTTTGCTAAGTGCTGAAAAGTACCTCTAAAACTTTCAAAAAGTTCTTAAAAAGTTTTCAAAGTTTTTTTTCTGTCCTTTAAAAAGTTCTGAAAACTTTTTCTTTCTTTTTCTGTCCCTTAAACCTTTTCTATTATGTCTGGTACAGGTCAAACTCTGGATCTGTCCAAGACTGCTTATGACCACCTTAGCTGGAAAGCAGCAAGGAGTCTCTGCGTTGAAAGAGGTTTAGGGGTAGGGAAGAATCCCTCTAGAGAACTATTAGTTAACATGCTCGTTGAACAAGATAAGACCTTTGTTGGCACTTCTGGTGAGAGATTAGCTGATGGTTCCCACTCTGATTCTGGGGCACCCCTAGTAAGAGAGTTAGAAGGAAACCTTCCCAACCTGCCCCTTAGCAGGCCACCTAGCATGGCTGGTACTAATGTGAGGTCCCATCACAGTAGGAGTGTTACTTCTGTAGGCCAGAATGTTAGAGTGCCATCTGTTAGGGACAGGTCTCTCTCTGTTCATTCACACCATTCTTCTGTGTCAAGGCATGCCCAACCCACCCTCCCTGAAGACAGAGGGGGTCATTCTGACCTCAGCGGTAAAAGGCCCTTACCGCCGGTCAGAAGTCCGCCATTCTACCGCCGCGGTAAACCGCCACGGTCATTCTGACCACCAACTGTGAAACCGCCAAAAACCCGACATCCAAGGAAGACCGCCGCATCAGCGGGCCGCGGAAAACTGGAGATGACCAAACCTCCACCGTCACGCCAACACAAACACGCCCATGCCATTCTGACCGACGAATACACGCGGCGGTCTTTCAACCGCGGTATTCCATTGGCGGTACACACCACCGCGCTCAAAATACACACACAGCTCCAAAACACAGCCACATTGGACCATTTGAAATACACACACCTGACACACATACAAACAACACTCCCACACATCCAATCAACTATAAAACACACACCCACATCACCCACAAACCCCCACTAGTTGGAAATCGGAGAGAAGGCTATAGAGATAGAGATAGAGAGAGCGAGCACAGCAATCGAAAACCCCAACACACACAGGAACCCAACTTCATCACCCACACCACATTTACGCACACATCACCACATATCACCACGCACATCACCACAAACACCACCCCACACCTCATCCACACCACCCCATGGCACCCCAAAGACACCCCAGGTTCTCGGACCAAGAACTCAGGGTCATGGTGGAGGAAATTATAAGGGTTGAGCCCCAGCTCTTCGGCACACAGGTGCAGCACACCACTATAGCAAGGAAGGCTGAGCTATGGCAAAGGATCGTAGACAGGGTCAACGCTGTGGGACAGCATCCCAGAAATCGGGAAGATATCAGAAAGCGATGGAACGACCTACGGGGGAAGGTGCGCTCGATGGTGTTGCGACACAACATCGCTGTGCAGAAGACTGGCGGCGGACCCCCACCCACTCCACCCCAATCCACAGCATGGGAGCAAGAGGTAGTAAACATCCTGCATCCTGATGGCCTCGCTGGAGTACACGGAGGAATGGACTCTGGTAAGTCGAATCTCAACTACTTCACCCCCCCCAACCACCAGCATGTCAACCCCCCCTCACCCCCAATCTCAACCCCCCAGCACACAACCTCCCTGCCAATGTCTCACCAGCACAACCCACCCTAAACAACACCAACCCCTGAATGCCAACACAAACCATAGACAGCCACCACCAAAGCATGACCATTGCACATACCCATACACCCCCCCCCCACCACCCTCACAACACCTCGCAGAAGGGAATGCCAGCACTGGGGGACAAGGGCACTCAAAATGCACGCCATGGCACACACAGAAACAATAACCATACTCCTTTACCCCTGCAGGGCCCGAACGCCAACACACCGCCACGGAGGGTCCAGATTTGTCCATCCCACCCCCAGAACAGGCCCCCAGCGAGGACAGCAGCTCTGTCGACCTAGAACCTGATGACCAGCCCGGACCATCGGGGACCTCTGGACAGTCGGTTCCCCACACACCCAGCGGGCCCATGCCTCTGTCTCCAGGACGCGTCAAGCAGCAGTGTGTCCGCCACTACAGGGCACCCAGGCTGACCCAACACCCCAACAACAACAGGGACCTGGGGGCAGTGGTAGTGGGCACACCGTCCAGGGGACAGAGGCCCGGGGAAACAGGGCAACTGGGAGGGCTGCTGTGCGACAGGTGGGGGAGGACAGGCCCAGGGAACCCACTCTCCAAGAGGCCCTCACCACCATCATGGGAGCATACCATCACTCCCAGGAGACGATGGCGACGGTACTGGCCAGGTTCACAGAGATCCAGGCAAAGGAGGAACGCTACATGGGGTTCAGCAATGAACTCAGGAACATCGCTACCGCTATGGGGACCATAGTCCAGGCCCTCAACCGGATAGAAACCACATGGCGGGACCATGTGGCACCACAAAGGGCCCCTGTCACTAGCCAGGAACAGCCTACCACCTCCGCCGGCGCTAGTGGTCAGGAGGCCCCCACAGAACGACGGGCCACCAGAACCCCACCTCCTGCTGAAGAACAACCACCCCGCAAGAGGAACCTGAGATCTCACAGGAAGACAGAGTAGGATGCCAAGACCCCCGCCAGCATAAGATACCCCCTGATGTCATCCCACTGTCCCACAGTGTCACCCTGTCCAACCTTGAACTGCCCCTGCTCCATCCTTCCACAGGCATATGGAAAATGCACCTGTGAAACTGAGAACTGGACTCTGCCATGGACATAACTCCACCCTCACCCATCACCGTTTTAATATCATGTACCAATATCTAGCACTAAAAATAAATCACTCATTGCACTGAAATCATTCAGGAGTCAGCCTGTATTATTTACAAATGTATAACA
This sequence comes from Pleurodeles waltl, assembly GCF_031143425.1. NCBI lineage: Eukaryota > Metazoa > Chordata > Amphibia > Caudata > Salamandridae > Pleurodeles > Pleurodeles waltl. Next base: position 483,580,235 of record NC_090438.1, on the reverse strand, counting down.
CATTACTGATCAATAATGTTCTGTTATTTTTGTGATGACAACATACCGATGTCAATAAGCATTAGTCCATGGGCTAACCAAGCAGAAGTCACGCAGTGGGTCATACAGCACTGAAAAGGGAAGGGAAAATCAAACATCAGTTTAAAAGAACTGGGGGGAAATACACAAAGTAAAGATGCAGGGGGCTTTCAGTAAGTGTTAAATGGCGTGGGTGATTATTACCTGTGTGCTAATGAAAATACTGTTGGATAACTCTGTCCCTGTTGTCTGGGTCGTCCTCTTCGTCTTCCTCCTCTTCACTCTCCGCAGGCTCCACAGCTGCTTCAACACCACCATCTGGACCATCCTCCTGCAGGAAAGGCACCTGACGTCGCAATGCCAGATTGTGAAGCATACAGCAGGCCACGATGATCTGGCACACCGTCTTTGGTGAGTACATCAGGGATCCCCCTGTCATATGCAGGCACCTAAACCTGGCCTTCAGGAGGCCAAAGGTTCTTTCTATGATCCTCCTAGTTCGCCCATGGGCCTCATTGTACCGTTCCTCTGCCCTGGTCCGGGGATTCCTCACTGGGATCAATAGCCAAGGCAGGTTGGGGTAACCAGAGTCACCAATTAGCCACACACGTTGTCTCTGTAGCTGTTCCATCACATAAGGGATGCTGCTATTACGCATCACATACGCGTCATGCACTGACCCAGGGAACTTGGCATTCACATGGGAGATGTACTGGTCAGCCAAACAGACCACCTGGACGTTCATAGAATGGTAACTTTTCCTGTTTCTGTACACCTGCTCATCGTCTTTTGGGGGTACTAAAGCCACATGGGTCCCATCAATGGCACCAATTATGTTGGGGATATGTCCAAGGGCATAAAAATCACCCTTCACAGTGGCCAAATCAACCTCCTCAGGGAATACAATGTAGCTCTGCATGTGTTTCGTCAGGGCAGACAACACTCTAGACAAAACTTTTGAAAACATAGGCTGAGACATTCCAGATGACATGGCCACTGTTGTCTGGAATGAGCCACTTGCCAAAAAATGGAGGACTGACAGAACCTGCACTAGAGGGGGAATTCCTGTGGGTTGGCGGATGGGGGACATCAGGGCTGGCTCCAGCTGGGCACACAGTTCATGTATAGTGGCTTGGTCAAGTCGGTATCGTAGTATGATATGGTGTTCTTCCATTGTCGACAGGTCCACCAGCGGTCGGTACACGTGAGGATTCATCCTTCTCCTCGCAAGTCCCAGCGGACGGTGCCTAGGAAGGACAACATGGAGCACAGAGTCAAGCAAATCACAGGTACGTTCACCACAGCATGCCGAGCACACGATTATCTATGTATTGAAAGGCGTGTATGTGTGGCAATGCAAGGCCTAGGCCTGTGTGACGCAGTACAAATTATGCCATGTGGGCCCTTGAAATGGCGGCTGCCTGACCTATGAAGTGGGACAATGGGATGTGAGGTCAATGCGCTGGCGTGGCACACCGTGGCGGTAGGCGGTCGAAGACCGCTATACGAAGCCGCATTGGTTAACATTGAAGCCTATGGGTTTCAGGAGCCAATGACGAGGTGCGCCGGCGGTCGCTCTACGCACCGCCGCGGTACGCACCGCCGCGGCCGTGACCGCCATTTTCTATCTGCTTAATCACTCGAGACCTGATCAGGAGAGGACCTATACTGCAAGTGCTGCTGTGACCTCGGTCTGGAAGTGACAATGGCTGCTGCGACTGGGGAAAGGGCCCCTGCCTTCACGTCTGAGGAGTTGGAGAAACTTGTGGATGGGGTCCTCCCCCAGTATGCGTTACTCTACGGTCCTCCAGACCAACAGGTAAGTACACTGGGTGCACATTGAATGGCCTATGCCTGTGTGGAGTGGGGTGGATGTAAGTTGGTGGGGTGGGGGGTGAATGAGGAGTGCAACGCACGACCGATGAGAGCATGTGCCATATGGCAAGGTTGGGGAGGGGGGGCCAATCACATCTAACATGCAGAAAATTGATGAATTTTTCCTTCCCACCCTGTACATGTCAAATAGGTCAGCGCCCATCAGAAAGTGGACATTTGGCGTGCCATCGCCAAGGAAGTCCGGGCCCTGGGGGTCCACGTCAGACGGGGCACCCACTGCCGCAAGAGGTGGGAGGACATCCGCCGCGGGACCAGGAAGACCGCCGAGTCACTGCTGGGGATGGCCTCCCAACCTAGGAGGGGTGCCAGTCGTACCCTGACCCCCCTGATGTCCCGGATCCTGGCGGTGGCCTACCCTGATTTGGATGGGCGCTTGAGGACATCACAGCAGACACAAGGGGGTGAGTATCAGCACATTCCGCTGGGCCCCGCCGTCTCAAGCACCGCTCCGCTGGGCCCTTCCTTTCAAGCACCGCTCCGCTGGGCCCTTCCTGTCAAGCACCGCTCTGCTGGGCCCCGCCGTCTCAAGCACCGCTCCGCTGGGCCCCGCCGTCTCAAGCACCGCTCCGCTGGGCCCCGACGTCTCAAGCACCGCTCCGCTGGGCCCCGCCGTCTCAAGCACCGCTCCGCTGGGCCCCGCCGTCTCAAGCACCGCTCCGCTGGGCCCTTCCTGTCAAGCACCGCTCCGCTGGGCCCTTCCTGTCAAGCACTGCTCCGCTGGGCCCCGCCGTCTCAAGCACCGCTCCGCTGGGCCCCGCCGTCTCAAGCACCGCTCCGCTGGGCCCTTCCTGTCAAGCACCGCTCCGCTGGGCCCCGCCGTCTCAAGCACCGCTCCGCTGGGCCCCGCCTTCTCAAGCACCGCTCCGCTGGGCCATTCCTGTCAAGCACCGCTCCGCTGGGCCCCGCCGTCTCAGGCACCGCTCCGCTGGGCCCCGCCGTCTCAGGCACCGCTCCGCTGGGCCCTTCCTGCATGCACTGTTAACGGTTCACTGTGCCCACCATGCCTCCTCCTTGACCAGTGGAGACTGTAATCCACCTGATGGACTGTGGCTTTGCACTCCCCTGGATGGAACAGTGGGCAACCCACCTACTGTATAGACTTGAGAGACTGTGACTTTGCACTCCCCAGGATGGTACAGTGGGCAAACCAACCACTGTAGAGACTTGAGAGACTGTGGCTTTGCACTCCCCAGGATGGTACAGTGGGGAAACCAACCACTGTAGAGACTTGAGAGACTGTGGCTTTGCACTCCCCAGGATGTAACAGTGGGCAACCCACCTACTGTAGAGACTTGAGAGACTGTGGCTTTGCACTCCCCAGGATGTAACAGTGGGCAACCCACCTACTGTAGAGACTTGAGAGACTGTGGCTTTGCACTCCCCAGGATGTAACAGTGGGCAAACCAACCACTGTAGAGACTTGAGAGACTGTGGCTTTGCACTCCCCAGGATGGTACAGTGGGCAAACCAACCACTGTAGAGACTTGTGAGACTGTGGCTTTGCACTCCCCAGGATGTAACAGTGGGCAACCCACCTACTGTAGAGACTTGAGAGACTGTGGCTTTGCACTCCCCAGGATGGCACAGTAGGCATGGTGGCCCCTTCGTGGATCTGGCGTCGTGGACTCATGTGGCTGTGGTGCCCCCCCTTCCCTTCCCCCTGAGGTGCCTGTAGTTTTTTCATCAGATGCCCCTGCAGTGTTCTCTCCAAAGGACTCAGGTCTCCTGTGTGGGCTTTGCCCTTGTGTTGTTACACTTTGGCCCACGGACACTTCGATTTTCTTTTGATGTGCAGGACTAATTGCCTCGGTTATCCATTGCACTGTATATAGAATTATTTTGATATTGATTTTTTGGCTAGTTGACCAATACTTTTCAGACCTATTTTGTACATAAATTTTTATTCACAATTTAATTATGTCTTTGCATTTTTCAGGGGGGTTTGGGTGGTGTCACTGTGACTTGTTGCTCTGCATTGGTGTGTACATAGTTTGGGGGGGTGGGGGTCGCATATGTGTGTGCCGTAAGCTTTCCTCCTCCCCCCTCCCGTGTGTCGTAGGTGCAGTACTCACCGTTGTCGTCTGCGCCGGCGTTCGTACTCGTGGTAGATGAGCAGGTAGACGAGAGCAGGTAGGATGTTTAATTCGGGTTCCATGCTGTCCTCCTTCCTCGTGGAGTGCGTAGAGGTGAGCGTTTTCCCATTCGTAGTCTGTTTCCGCCGGAAAAGGTGGCGGATTGGTGAGTTATGATACTGTGGGCGGTACATTGTCTGCCGCCTGTCTGTTGGCGGTGACCGCCGCGCTGTTTGTCTGTACCGCCGTGGCGGTCGGAGTGTTAATGTGGCGGGCTGTGTTGGCGGTTCCCGCCAGGGTCAGAATTCCATTTTTTGGACCGCCAGCCTGTTGGCGGGTTGGCCGCCGCTTTATCACCGACCGCCAGGGTTAGAATCACCCCCAGAAGAATGTTAGAAAGGAAACTCAATAGATTGAGACTGGAAGAGTCCAGGCTGAAGCTTAAAAAGCAACAGCTGGATCTAGACAGGGAAGCATTTGACTTAGAAAAAGAAAGACAGAGGTTGGGGTTTGGACCCCATGGTGGCAGCAGCAGTATTCCAAATAGTCATCCTGTAAAAGAGCATGATTCTAGGAATCTGCACAAGATAGTTCCCCCTTACAAGGAGGGGGATGACATTAACAAGTGGTTTGCTGCACTTGAGAGGGCCTGTGTTGTACAGGAGGTCCCTCAAAGGCAGTGGGCTGCTATCCTATGGCTATCTTTCAGTGGAAAGAGTAGGGATAGGCTCCTTACTGTAAAGGAAAGTGATGACAATAATTTCACAGTTCTTAAGAATGCACTCCTAGATGGTTATGGCTTAACCACTGAACAGTACAGGATCAAGTTCAGAGAAACCAAAAAGGAGTCTTCACAAGACTGGGTAGACTTTGTTGACCATTCAGTGAAGGCCTTGGAGGGGTGGTTACATGGCAGTAAAGTTTCTGACTATGAAAGCCTGTATAACTTAATCCTGAGAGAGCATATACTTAATAATTGTGTGTCTGATTTGTTACACCAGTACCTGGTAGACTCTGATCTGACCTCTCCCCAAGAATTGGGAAAGAAGGCAGACAAATGGGTCAGAACAAGGGTGAACAGAAAAGTTCATACAGGGGGTGACAAGGATGGCAAGAAGAAGGATGGTAAGTCTTCTGACAAGGGTTGGGACAAATCTAAAAATGAGTCTTCATCAGGCCCACAAAAACACTCTGGTGGGGGTGGTGGGCCCAAATCCTCTTCAAATCAAAACAAAGAAAAGAAACCATGGTGCTATTTATGTAAAATAAAAGGCCATTGGACAACTGATCCCAGTTGCCCAAAGAAAAGCACCAAGCCTCCTACCACTACAACCCCTGCTGCTACACCTAGTGCCCCTAGTAATAGCAGTGGTGGTGGGAGCAAACCTACTAATAGCCAATCCAAGGGAGTAGCTGGGCTCACTTTTGGTAACTTAGTTGGGGTTGGTCTTGTTAGGGAGCCCACAGAGGCTGTGTTAGTCTCTGAGGGGGCCATTGATTTGGCCACCTTGGTTGCTTGTCCCCTTAATATGGATAAGTACAAGCAACTTCCCCTAATAAATGGTGTTGAGGTTCAGGCCTACAGGGACACAGGTGCCAGTGTTACGATGGTAATACAGAAACTGGTCCACCCTGAACAACACCTACTTGGTCACCAGTACCAAGTGACTGATGCTCATAACAACACTCTTAGCCACCCCATGGCTGTTGTGAATCTCAAGGGGGGGGGGGGATTACTGGTCCAAAGAAAGTTGTGGTTGCCTCAGATTTACCTGTAGACTGTCTACTAGGGAACGATTTAGAGACATCACCTTGGGCAGAAGTGGAGTTGGAGGCTCATGCAGCAATGCTGGGCATTCCAGGGCATATTTTTGCTTAAACCAGGGCTCAGGCCAAAAAGCAAAAAGGACAGGGTGACTTGGATCCTGGAAGAATGGACCAAGTGCTCCCTAAAGCTAGGGTTAGTAAAGGTAAAACCCTACCTACTATCCCTCCCTCTACAGTGGATTCAACTTCTGAGGAAGAAGAATTTCCACCCTGTGCAGAACCTACACCAGAGGAGCTGGAAGCAGACACTGCTGAGCTTTTGGGTGAAGGGGGGCCTGCCAGGGAGGAGCTGAGTGTGGCACAGCAGACCTGTCCCACACTAGAGGGTCTAAGACAGCAAGCTGTCAAACAAGCAAATGGGGATGTCAGTGACTCTCACAGAGTTTACTGGGAGGACAACCTTTTGTATACTGAAGCAAGGGATCCAAAACCTGGAGCTGCCAGGAGATTGGCGATTCCTCAGGAATACAGGAAGTTCCTCCTAACTCTAGCCCACGACATTCCCTTAGCTGGACATTTAGGGCAAATGAAAACTTGGGACAGGCTTGTCCCCTTGTTTCATTGGCCTAGAATGTCAGAGGACACAAAGGAATTTTGTAAGTCCTGTGAAACCTGTCAAGCCAGTGGCAAAACAGGTGGCACTCCAAAGGCACCCCTTATCTCACTGCCTGTGGTTGGGGTTCCCTTTGAAAGGGTAGAGGTTGACATAGTTGGCCCCCTTGACCCTCCTACTGCTTCAGGCAATAGGTTTATCTTGGTGGTAGTGGACCATGCCACAAGATATCCTGAAGCAATTCCTCTAAGGACCACTACAGCTCCTGCAGTGGCAAAGGCCCCCCTGGGAATCTTTTCCAGGGTGGGCTTCCCAAAAGAGGTGGTATCAGACAGGGGAAGCAATTTCATGTCTGCTTACTTAAAGGCCATGTGGAAGGAATGTGGTGTGACATACAAGTTCACTACACCCTATCATCCACAAACAAATGGACTGGTTGAGAGGTTTAATAAAACTCTCAAAGGAATGATAATGGGACTCCCTGAAAAACTCAGCAGGAGATGGGATATCCTGTTACCTTGCCTCCTTTTTGCTTACAGGGAGGTACCCCAAAAAGGAGTGGGCTTCAGCTCCTTTGAACTCCTATTTGGACACCCTGTGAGAGGTCCTCTAACACTTGTGAAGGAGGGTTGGGAACAACCTTTAAAAGCTCCAAAGCAAGACATAGTGGACTATGTACTTGGCCTAAGATCTAGAATGGCTGAGTACATGAAAAAGGCCAGTAAAAACCTTCAGGCCATTCAAGAGCTCCAAAAGCAATGGCATGACCAGAAAGCTGTTTTGGTTCAGTAGCAACCAGGGCAGAAAGTGTGGGTCTTGGAGCCTGTGGCCCCAAGAGCACTCCAAGACAAATGGAGTGGACCCCACATTATTGTTGAGAAAAAGGGTGAAGTCACCTACTTAGTTGACTTAGGCACTGCCAGGAGTCCCCTTAGGGTGCTCCATGTCAATCGCCTGAAACCCTACTATGACAGGGCTGATTTCACCCTGCTCATGGCAACAGATGAGGGACAGGAAGAAGAGAGTGACCCTCTCCCTGATCTCTTCTCTTCCACAGAACAAGATGCTCTAGTGGAAGGTGTAGTACTGGCAGATTGTCTTACTGCTGAGCAGAAAGACCACTGCATAAATCTCCTGGGTCAGTTTTCTGAACTCTTTTCTACTGTGCCAGGCACCACTTCTTGGTGTGAGCACACTATAGATACTGGAGACAGCTTGCCTGTCAAAAGTAAGATCTATAGGCAGCCTGACCATGTCAGAGACTGCATAAAACAAGAGGTGCAGAAAATGCTTGAACTAGGAGTGGTTGAGCACTCTGAAAGTCCATGGGCCTCTCCTGTGGTACTTGTACCAAAACCTCATTCCAAAGATGGAAAGAAGGAAATGCGGTTTTGTGTAGATTATAGAGGTTTGAACCAGGAAACTAAAACTGATGCTCACCCTATACCCAGGGCATCTGCCAAGTATCTAAGCACCTTTGATTTGACTGCAGGGTATTGGCAGATCAAGTTATCAGAGGATGCAAAAGCAAAAACTGCATTTTCAACCATTGGAGGCCATTACCAATTCACAGTAATGCCTTTTGGATTGAAAAATGCACCTGCCACTTTACAAAGGTTGGTGAACACGGTCCTGCAAGGGCTGGAAGATTTTAGTGCAGCATATCTAGATGATATAGCTGTCTTTAGCTCCAGCTGGGATGATCACCTGGTCCACCTATGGAAAGTTTTGGAGGCCCTGCAAAAGGCAGGCCTCACTATCAAGGCTTCAAAGTGCCATATAGGGCAGGGGAAAGTGGTTTATCTGGGACACCTGGTAGGTGGAGAACAGATTGCACCACTTCAGGGGAAAATCCAAACTATTATAGATTGGGTTCCCCCTACAACTCAGACTCAGGTGAGAGCCTTTTTAGGCCTCACTGGGTATTACAGGAGGTTCATAAAGAACTATGGCTCCATTACAGCCCCTCTTAATGACCTCACATCTAAGAAAATGCCTAAAAAGGTATTATGGACAGCAAACTGTCAGAAAGCTTTTGAGGAGCTGAAGCAGGCCATGTGCTCTGCACCTGTCCTGAAAAGCCCCTGTTACTCCAAAAAATGTATTGTCCAAACTGATGCATCTGAATTAGGGGTAGGGGTAGGGGCAGTCTTATCACAACTTAATTCTAAGGGCCAGGATCAACCTGTTGCTTTTATCAGCAGGAGGTTGACCCCTAGAGAAAAGCGTTGGTCTGCCATAGAGAGGGAGGCCTTTGCTGTGGTCTGGGCACTGAAGAAGTTGAGGCCATACCTGTTTGGTACTCACTTCATTGTTCAGACAGACCACAAACCTCTACTTTGGCTAAAACAAATGAAAGGTGAAAACCCTAAATTGTTGAGGTGGTCCATATCTCTACAGGGAATGGACTATACAGTGGAACATAGACCTGGGAGTACCCACTCCAATGCAGATGGACTCTCCAGATATTTCCAGTTAGACAATGAAGACTCATCAGGGCATGGCTAGTCTTACTGTCCTTCGTTTGGGGGGGGGGGGTTGTGTAGGAAAGTACCATCTTGCCTGGCATGTTACCCCCATATTTCACTGTATATATGTTGTTTTAGTTGTATGTGTCACTGGGACCCTGCCAGCCAGGGACCCAGTGCTCATAAGTGTGCCCTGTATGTGTTACCTGTGTTATGACTAACTGTCTCACTGAGGCTCTGCTATCCAGAACCTCAGTGGTTATGCTCTCTCATTTCTCATTTCTTTCCAAATTGTCACTAACAGGCTAGTGACCAATTTTACCAATTTACATTGGCATACTGGAACACCCTTATAATTCCCTAGTATATGGTACTGAGGTACCCAGGGTATTGGGGTTCCAGGAGATCCCTATGGGCTGCAGCATTTCTTTTGCCACCCATAGGGAGCTCTGACAATTCTTACACAGGCCTGCCACTGCAGCCTGAGTGAAATAACGTCCACGTTATTTCACAGCCATTTACCACTGCACTTAAGTAACTTATAAGTCACCTATATGTCTAACCTTTACTTGGTAAAGGTTGGGTGCTAAGTTACTTAGTGTGTGGGCACCCTGGCACTAGCCAAGGTGCCCCCACATTGTTCAGGGCAAATTCCCCGGACTTTGTGAGTGCGGGGACACCATTACACGCGTGCACTACACATAGGTCACTACCTATGTGTAGCTTCACAATGGTAACTCCGAACATGGCCATGTAACATGTCTAAGATCATAGAATTGCCCCCCCAATGCCATCCTGGTATTGGGGAGACAATCCCATGATTCCCCGGGTCTCTAGCACAGACCAGGGTACTGCCAAACTGCCTTTACTGGGGTTTCACTGCAGCTGCTGCTGCTGCCAACCCCTCAGACAGGTTTGTGCCCTCCTGGGGTCCAGCCAGGCTTGGCCCAGGAAGGCAGAACAAAGAACTTACTCAGAGAGAGGGTGTTACACCCTCTCCCTTTGGAAAAAGGTGTTAAGGCAGGGGAGGAGTAGCCTCTCCCAGCCTCTGGAAATGCTTTCATGGGCACAGATGGTGCCCATTTCTGCACAAACCAGTCTACACCGGTTCAGGGATCCCCCAGCCCTGCTCTGGCGTGAAACTGGACAAAGGAAAGGGGAGTGACCACTCCCCTGACCTGCACCTCCCCTGGAGGTGCCCAGAGCTCCTCCAGTGTGCTCCAGACCTCTGCCATCTTGGAAACAGAGGTGCTGCTGGCACACTGGACTGCTCTGAGTGGCCAGGGCCAGCAGGTGACGTCAGAGACTCCTTCTGATAGGCTCTTACCTGTGTTGCTAGCCTATCCTCTCACCTAGGTAGCCAAACCTCCTTTTCTGGCTATTTAGGGTCTCTGCTTTGGGGAATTCTTTAGATAACGAATGCAAGAGCTCATCAGAGTTCCTCTGCCTCTCTCTCTTCACCTTCTGCCAAGGAATCGACTTCTGACCGCGCTGGAAGCCTGCAAAACTGCAACAAAGTAGCAAAGACGACTACTGCGACCTTGTAACGCTGATCCTGCCACCTTCTCGACTGTTTTCCTGGTGGTGCATGCTGGGGGGTAGTCTGCCTCCTCTCTGCACTAGAAGCTCCGAAGAAATCTCCCGTAGGTCGACGGAATCTTCCCCCTGCAACCGCAGGCACTAAAGAACTGCATCACCGGTCCTCTGGGTCTCCTCTCAGCACGACGAGCGAGGTTCCTTGAACTCAGCAACTCTGTCCAAGTGACTCCCACAGTCCAGTGACTCTTCAGTCCAAGTTTGGTGGAGGTAAGTCCTTGCCTCCCCACGCTAGACTGCATTGCTGGGAACCGCGTGTTTTGCAGCTACTCCGGCTCCTGTGCACTCTTCCAGGATTTCCTTTATGCACAGCCAAGCCTGGGTCCCCGGCACGCTAACCTGCAGTGCACGACCTCCTGAGTTGTCCCCCGGCGCCGTGGGACCCTCTTTCGTGACTTCTGGTGAGCTCCGGTTCACTCCACTTTGTAGTGCCTGTTCTGGCACTTCTGCGGATGCTGCTTGCTTCTGAGTGGGCTCCTTGTCTTGCTGGACACCCCCTCTGTCTCCTCACGCAATTGGCGATATCCTGGCCCCTCCTGGGCCACAGCAGCATCCAAAAACCCTAACCGTGACCCTTGCAGCTAGCAAGGCTTGTTTGCGGTCTTTCTGCACGGAAACACCTCTACAGGACTCTTCACGACGTGGGACATCCATCCTCCAAAGGGGAAGTTTCTAGCCCTTGTCGTTCTTGCAGAATCCACAGCTTCTACCATCCGGTGGCAGCTTCTTTGCACCCACAGCTGGCATTTCCTGGGCATCTGCCCACTCCCGACTTGATCGTGACTTTTGGACTTGGTCCCCTTGTTCCACAGGTACTCTCGTCAGGAAATCCATCGTTGTTGCATTGCTGGTGTTGGTCTTCCTTGCAGAATTCCCCTATCACGACTTCTGTGCTCTTTGGGGAACTTAGGTGCACTTTGCACCCACTTTTCAGGGTCTTGGGTGGGCTATTTTTCTAACCCTCACTGTTTTCTTACAGTCCCAGCGACCCTCTTCAAGGTCACATAGGTTTGGGGTCCATTCGTGGTTCGCATTCCACTTCTAGAGTGTATGGTTTGTGTTGCCCCATCCCTATGTGCCCCCATTGCATTCTATTGTGACTATACATTGTTTGCACTGTTTTCTATTGCTATTACTGCATATTTTGGTATTGTGTACATATATCTTGTGTATATTTGCTATCCTCATACTGAGGGTACTCACTGAGATACTTTGGCATATTGTCATAAAGTACCTTTATTTTTAGTATAACTGTGTATTGTGTTTTCTTATGATATTGTGCAAGTGACACTAGTGATACTGTAGGAGCTTCACTCGTCTCCTAGTTCAGCCTAAGCTGCTCTGCTAAGCTACCTTTTCTATCAGCCTAAGCTGCTAGACACCCCTCTACACTAATAAGGGATACCTGGGCCTGGTGCAAAGTGTAAGTACCCCTTGGTACCCACTACAAGCCAGTCCAGCCTCCTACACCAATAGCCACAAAATGCAGTACTGCCATGAGTTTCCCTATTGGTGTTATGGCTGTTAGATTCATATGGCGAGGCAGGTAATCAGGCTCCACCTGTTGACACAAATCCAGGAAAGTTTGCCTAGTTAATAAAAAATTTCTTGATTATGTCCCTATCCCCAATGGTGGCAAGGTCTGGAAAGGGCCAGAACAACTGAGACTGTCCATGGCTAGGTTCAGACATCTTTATTTATGGAGAAAAAAAGTATATCAGCAGAAATGGTCACACCATACTTTTAATGTCAACACACATCTGAATTCTTGTTAACTGTAGGAATGTTATTTTGGTTATACATGTACACTCATTAACATCAAATATTTGAGCCTCAAAAATTATTTACATTTTTTCCTTTTTTATTATGAGCAAATAATACATTTGAAATGTATTATTTTCACATTTAAAAAAAAAAGTTTTCATAAAAATAAAGTCAACAGAGGTGTTACTTTCCCCGCAGCACTATCAGTATCAAACACAGTCACAGTTCACATTTTTTGTGTTATATCTTGTCAAGAGCAGTGTTGTTTGAATTTGACATTTAAAAATATACTAGTCTCCATTTTGAGTGCTGGCAATGCACTAACAATTGAAAAATGCACAGCTTCACACTCTAAAATGGCAGATGCCTGACCTGGACGTCAGGACATTAGCTAGCCGACGGCTGTCGGCAGAATTTGACCACGTAGTAGGTGGTACCCTCCATGAAGGTCCCTGCCAAGGGATAACATGTGTGACGGCAATGCACAGAAGCCAGTTACTGTGTCCATCTCCATCACGGATCGCGTCCGCCGTGTACTTGTCCATGGCATATTGGAAAGAAATATCACTTGCCTTCTAACACTGCTGCTAACCAGACCTCCTCATATTTTGCTTCTGTTTCTGAGCTCTGGGAGCCAGGATGCCAGGAAAAGCAGGTGACAGGGCCCCTGCCTTCAGCATGGGAGAACTGCAGCTCCTTGCCAGGGAGGGCCTGTACCCCGTACAGCCAGCTCTATAGGAGCCCAGAGGAACAGGTATATGTCTGATTTGGGAATGTCTGAATTAGTAACTACTTCATTTTTAATCCACAGGCTGATTTGTCCTTTTTGGTTAATGGTGGAAATTATAATTGGGGATAGCTGAATAATGTAGCTGGGACAGTTTGTTTTTTGTCACTGTCTGAAATGTCTGTGCATGGCAATGTTAGGTCACCTGAAAGTAGAAACTGTAATGTGTGTCCATGTCACACACAAATGGTACTTCATCATAGAAAAAAAAGGCCACTGACTACCAGTGGCCAATAGGCAGTATACCAGTAGTGTCACTGGAGTTGTCTGATGTTGTACTCTCAAGTAGGATTCCAACCCATAATGTGTATTAGGCTGCTCTGTATGGTTTAAACATGTCACAGAGTCACATATAGTTAAAGGTATTTTATGTGCAGCAAGTTCAAATGACACTGGCTCACGTTCATCCATCCTAGTCTGTCCCATTCCAACACACATACTTGTTCACACATCCCACAAATCCCTGCCATCACTGACACATAGCAGCCCTTGTATCTTTCCCTTCGATACTGTGGCCCATATTTATACTTGCTTTGTGTTGAATTAGCATAATTTATTTTGACGGTAATTCAGTGCAAGCTTAACTCCATATTTATATTTTGATGCTAGACCCATCTAGCTCCAAAATATTGGAGTTAAAGTCATTTTTTGGATGCGTGAAACCACCTTGCATTAATGAGATGCAAGGTAGGTGTTCCCGTCCAAAAAATGACTCAAAGCCCCTAGCGCCATATTTATCCACCTGTGCAAAAATGAAGCACGGGTGGGAGGCAGGCCCAAAAAATGGCATTAACCCTGATTTGCGCCAAATTTGAATGCCTGGGTCAGACCAGGCATTAAAATGAGGCCCACACACCACTACTTTAAGAAAACACACAGAAGCAACATTGACAACCCACAGGACAAGATGGAAGTGTTAGCGCTTTAACCACAACAACAACCACCACGACTACTGCAGCAACCACAACCACCACTGCGGTACCCCACAAAGGTGACGCAGAAGGCAGGAGAGGATATTCCAGAACAAGACAACCCTCCTTGGCCTCAGGGAACAAGACCTCATTAGGACATTAGGACATACCGACTCAACTGGCAAGCCATACTATGCCTGCTGCACCACATTGAGCCACAGATCAGAGCCAGCCTGCAGACACCACATAATATACCACCTGTCACAAAGCTGCTAGCTGTCTTGCATATGCTGGCAAGGGGCTTATTCCAGACAACGGGTGCACTGGTTGTTGGTATGTCACAGTCATCTTTCTCGGTCTTCCTATGAAAGGTATTAGACGCAATCATTACTCTGACACACCGCCACACCTGCTTCCCCAACACCCATCAAATTCAGCAGAGGATAAAACAGGGCTTTTACCAATGTGCTGGCTTTCTGCATGTGCTGGGTGCAATAGACTGCATCCATGTCTGACTTGTCCCACCTGCAGCAACAGAATATTTATACAGAAATCGGAAACGTACGCATTCCATAAATGTGCAGGCCATAGTGGACCACCGTGGACTACTTACAAACATTTTAGCCAAATATCCTTCTAGCGTCCATGATGCCTACATATTCAAGCACAGCAGGATCAACAAACACTTCCAGGATGGTCAATATGGTAATGGCCTACATGTGAGTAAGTCAACAAATCTAGCAATATACACACAACACACCAGCCCTGTAGGACACACAAGACATGCACCACTCCAAAAACACCTGGCCAGGGTAACACAGATGTGCAGGTAACAATACCTATGCACCATGCTGCAGTTCAGCACAATCAGTGCACAGCACAAACACATACATGCACATGTACGTAACACACCCACAACTTGACAGGCACACCACATGAAGGATAGGTGGACATGTGCACCCTTTGCTAACAGAAGATGTCCATAAACCACTACAAGTGCCCATAGGTTGGCTACTACATACAGTCCACACAGACAATACACCAGACAAAGAATAGCACAGCAATGTCAATGGCATTCAACATGGTCATGTAAAGAAAGTCAGACATAGGCACAGACCCCTTGAAGCATCACGTGCAAGTCTCTGCTAGAACAAACATCAAATGCCAGACAACTGGTGTCAATACCAACTACATCTCATCAACACATACCTGACTTACCTGTGCTGTGCATATACATCTGCCTCATGCATTGGGTCACACACATAAGAATACAAAATTAATGGACATAAGATGCACAAGATTTGTGAGAAGTGGAACCACACCTACTGTAGTGCCACCTCACATGCACCACTTACTGACTCACAACACCATCATGTCTGTACCATAAACAATAAATGGCCCACCATGGGGCAGAGTTACTGTTAGACAGTACAGATCATGGATGCCATAGTGTGACCCTGTAGGAGTATTTAGGACATCACTGACCTTACATGCACTGTGCTAAGGGACACATTTGCAAAGTAGCTGAGGCCTATCCCATAGCCTGCACTGTGCATGTGTTGACAGTATAAATGCTTATTCATCTATTGGAAGATAGGAGAGTCACTGGTAGCAATGTTGATCATCCAGAAACAATGGGATACACACCCTTGGACACCTGATGGCTGGCACAAACATCAGCTGCCACTCAAGATCACTAAGGGACATATGTAAGAGCCCCTAGTGCCATTGTTATGGCCTGCACTGTATGTACAGTTGGCGGATGGCCAATCTTTTGTGACTTGAAGCCACATTGTAAATCAGGCCCCCTCCCACACAGAACTTAGCTTGGAAGGGGCGTGCAATGTGTGTTGCCGTAGGTGTGTCACCACAAAATACATAGCATAATGATGCTGACTCAGATGTAGGTGTCACCTAAAACCTGAGGCAATGCCAACATCAAACACCACCTCAGGGGTGCCGTTTGCAGGTTGAAATAAGGAAATAGACTGTGATTTGACCACATATGAATGTGCCACCTATGCTGCTGCATACTGCTGCCCACACAGAAAGAGCTAATTGCCCATGAAAATATAGTAGTATATGTATAGTAAGGTGTCCCTTCCTGCACAGATATAGCCACCTCCACAGGGCAGCCAACCAAGCACCCTGGTGCATGGCTGCATATTAGGTGCCGACTCATGGGACAACAAAGGGTTGCCTTGTAACATATTACATGTGGTGCATTCCTGCATTATGAAAATTATGCAGCACAGCGCTGCCAATTTTGGAGCTGTGTTGTGCACTACCACATACTCATTAAAATGGACCTAGGTGTTCCACTTAATCTGTACTGACACATGTCAAAATGGCTGGGATGTCCAGCCTTTGTTAGGCTACCATGTTGTCAGTACATCTGACCCCATTGTGTTGCAAGGATGTGTCATGTCCCCTCTAGTGATAGCACACTGCTACAAAGATGCACTACACAACACATGGTACATACATACTGAGCATCAGTTAGGAATCCAAATTATATGTCCCAGGTCCTTGAGGCGAGACCCAAGATTGTCATTTCCAACAACACAGTGCCAGTAAAACTTAGCACAAGGCCAGGAACTCACACCATACCACAAACACGTATGAGTAACAACCAACTTCAACTAACAACTGCCATGCTACATACTAAACCTGTTGCAAGCTTTAACAACAACTTACCTCTTTTATCCTGTGTAGTGGATCAGGGTTACGACATACAGCCGTGGGTGATGACCCCATTTGCAAACCCAAACACAGCAGCAGAGTGTGCCTACAATGAGGGACACCATTAGACACGCAATGTGGTGGAAAGGACATTTGGCATACTCAAACTCAGATTCAGGTGCCTGGACCTGACAGGAGGCAGCCTCCTTTATGCCCCACACATAGGGGGTCATTCTGACCCTGGCGGTCGGTGATAAAGCGGCGGCCAACCCGCCAACAGGCTGGCGGTCCAAAAAATGGAATTCTGACCCTGGCGGGAACCGCCAACAGAGCCCGCCACTTTAACACTCCGACCGCCACGGCGGGACACACAAACAGCGCGGCGGTCACCGCCAACAGGCAGGCGGCAGACAATGTACCGCCCACCCTATCACAACTCACCAATTCGCCACCTTTTCCGGGGCGGGAGCCCCGCCGATAAAAACACGGCGGAAACAGACTACGAACGGGAAAACGCTCACCTCTATACACTCCACGAGGACGGAGGACAGCATGGAGCCCGAATTGAACATCCTACCTGCTCTCGTCTACCTGCTCATCTACCACGAGTACGAACTCCGGCGCAGACGACAACGGTGAGTACCGCACCTACGACACAGGGGAGGGGGGGAGGAGGAAGGGTTACGGGCACACACATACGCATTACACCCACCCCCCAACTATCTACACACCAATGCAGAGCACCAAGTCAAAGTGACCCCACCCAAACCCCCCGGAATAACGAAAAGATATGATTAAAGTGAGAAACAACATTTATGTAAAAAATAGGTTCATTGAAGACATGGTAAAATAGGAAAATGATGCAAAAAATTCCAAATGTAAACATTGCGTAACCGAGAAATAGAGGCAGAAAGTCCCGCACAGTCACAGAAATTGCAAAAGTCCGTGGGCCAAAGTGTATAAACACATGGGCAAAGCCCACACAGGAGACCTGAGTCCGTTGGAGAGAACACTGCAGGGGCATCAGATGACAAAACTACAGGCACCTCAGGGGGAAGGGAAGGGGGGGCACCACAGCCACATGAGTCCACGACGCCAGATCCAAGAAGGGGCCACCATGCCCACTGTTCAATCCTGGGGAGTGCAAAGCCACAGTCTCTCAAGTCTCTACAGTGGGTGGCTTGCCCACTGTCATATCCTGGGGAGTGCAAAGCCACAGTCTCTCAAGTCTCTACAGTGGGTGGCTTGCCCACTGTCATATCCTGGGGAGTGCAAAGCCACAGTCTCTCAAGTCTCTACAGTGGGTGGCTTGCCCACTGTCATATCCTGGGGAGTGCAAAGCCACAGTCTCTCAAGTCTCTACAGTGGGTGGCTTGCCCACTGTCATATCCAGGGGAGTGCAAAACCACAGTCCATCAAGTGGATAACAGTCTCCACAGGCAATGGAGGAGGCAGGGTGGCCCGAGTGCAGCGTGAACATTAGCACGACACAGAACCGGCACTGTCATTGGGCCAGCGGTGCTTGAGACGGCGGGGCCCAGCGGAGCGGTGCTTGACAGGAAGAGCCCAGCAGAGCGGTGCTTGAGACGGCGGGGCCCAGCGGAGCGGTGCTTGACAGGAAGGGCCCAGCGGAGCGGTGCTTGAGACGGCGGGGCCCAGCGGAGCGGTGCTTGACAGGAAGGGCCCAGCGGAGCGGTGCTTGAGACGGCGGGGCCCAGCGGAGCGGTGCTTGACAGGAAGGGCCCAGCGGAGCGGTGCTTGAGACTGCAGGGCCCAGCGGAGCGGTGCTTGACAGGAAGGGCCCAGCGGAGCGGTGCTTGAGACGGCGGGGCCCAGCGGAGCGGTGCTTGACAGGAAGGGCCCAGCGGAGCGGTGCTTGAGACGGCGGGGCCCAGCGGAGCGGTGCTTGACAGGAAGGGCCCAGCGGAGCGGTGCTTGAGACGGCGGTGCCCTGTTCAGCGGTGCCCTTCTGGACGGCGGGGCCCTGTTCAGCAGTGCTCCTCCCGGCGGTGCCCTGTTCAGCGGTGCCTTTCTGGACGGCGGGGCCCTGCTCAGCGGTGCCTTTCTGGACGGCGGGGCCCTGTTCAGCGGTGCCTTTCTGCACGGCGGGGCCCTGTTCAGCGGTGCCTTTCTGGACGGCGGGGCCCTGTTCAGCGGTGCTCCTCCCGGCGGTGCCCTGTTCAGCGGTGCCTTTCTGGACGGCGGGGCCCTGTTCAGCGGTGCCTTTCTGCACGGCGGGGCCCTGTTCAGCGGTGCCTTTCTGGATGGCGGGGCCCTGTTCAGCGGTGCCTTTCTGGATGGCGGGGCCCTGTTCAGCGGTGCCTTTCTGCACGGCGGTGCCCTGTTCAGTGGTGCCTTTCTGGACGGCGGGGCCCTGTTCAGCGGTGCCTTTCTGCACGGCGGGGCCCTGTTCAGCGGTGCCTTTCTGGACGGCGGGGCCCTGTTCAGCGGTGCTTTTCTGGACGGCGGGGCCCTGTTCAGCGGTGCCTTTCTGGACGGCGGGGCCCTGTTCAGCGGTGCCTTTCTGCACGGCGGGGCCCTGTTCAGCGGTGCCTTTCTGGGCGGCGGGGCCCTGTCCAGCGGTGCCTTTCTGGACGGCGGGCCCTGTTCAGCGGTGCCTTTCTGGACGGCGGGGCCCTGATCAGCGGTGCCTTTCTGGACTTCGGGGCCCTGTTCAGCGGTGCCTTTCTGCACGGCGGGGCCCTGTTCAGCGGTGCTTGTTCTGTAAGTCAAGGGAGTCAGACCTGGCCACGACTCCCTGCTCAGTCGCCCTCCGACCGTGCAGTTGCTGGACCCTTCGGTGACGGTGTGCTGGGCCCTTGGGTGTCCTCCCTCACACCCGGGATGGGGCTTGTGGGGCCCTCCTGGTCCGCGCTCCTGCTGGCTGACTTCTCCGCCCTGCCGCCCTTGCCCTCCTTCGATCTGGCTCTCTGGCCCTTGCCTCCCCTGGATGTTGTGGCAGGTGAAGTGGCAGAACTTTGGTCCTTGGGGGCAGCTGTGTCAGTCGTCCTGCGGCGTCCCCTTACTTTACGGGTCCTCTTTCCAGGGGGGGGGCTGGCTGTCCCCTTGCTGCTGACCGATGTATCACTGCTGGCAAAGGGGGGACTCCGGAAGCCATGCACTACGGTGACCCTTGAAGCCGGGCTGGTGGTGGCTGAGGCGCTCCTGGGACTCTTAGCAGATGGAGGGGGGGGGGGGGTCAGGGGAGGGAAAGAGGTCAAGAGTGGAGAGGTAAAGTTTTTTAGGACCAGGGTAAAGGGTAGGTGTAGTGGTTATGGGAGTGGAGGAAGAGGAGGTGGTTGTAGGAGAGTCAGGTGTCCTTGGGTGAAGGTGCATGGGCTGGATGCTGTCGTGAGGTGCTTGGCTGTTGGGTGGGTGGCTGCCTGCGTTTGTGTGTCTTGGAAGAGGGGGTGACAGACACAGTGGGAGAGGACACAGGGGACGTGTAAATGGCAGTGGGGGTGGTGACTGCACGTGTGCGGACTGTACTGGAGGGTGTGGTGGTGATGGAAGTACTGGCTGTTGGTGGTGTGCATGCAGGTGTGAGTAGAGACGTCACAGGGAGGGAGGAGGGAGACGAGGAGGTGGGGGACACAGAGGTGGTAGTGGCTGTTGGTATGTCTGCATCTGGGGGTTGCTTGGGTGAATGTTTGTGTGATCTGTGGTGCTTATGTCTGGATGAGCTGCACTTGGGTGTTGAGGTGTGTGCAGACTGGTCTGATGGTGTGGGTGGGATAGGCAGAGGAACAGGAGACAGAGACAGGCTGGAGGCAGTTAGAAGAGGGAGGCTGGAAACAGGGACAATGGCTGCCATCAGTGCTGAGGCCAGAGCATTGAACGATCGTTGATGGGCAGCCTGACCCGAATGAATGCCCTCCAGGTATGCATTGATACGATGCACCTCCCTCTCAACCCCCTGGATGGCATTCAAAAGGGTAGAATGCCCAACAATGATGGTCTGTAGGAGGTCAATGACCTCCTCACTGAGGGCAGCAGGGGTAACAGGGGCAGGGCCTGAGGTGCCTGGGGCGAAGGAGACGCCCGCCTTCTTGGGCGAGCGGGCACGGAGCGAAGGCGGAGGGGCTGCTGGGAGGGCAGAGCTGGTGCGCGGGGTGGCGGCTGTACCTGTAGAGGCTGGGGCCCGGATGTTGCTGCCACCGCTAGGGAGCTCCCATCCGAGGACGTGTCGGTGTTGCTGGTGTCACCACGGCTCCCCGTTGTGAAGCTCCCCTCGCCCTCCGTCTCACTGGTGGCCTCGGTGTCTGTGCCATGGCCCACCGGGGCCTGGTGAGTTGCAGCTCCCTCGTGCTCCGGTGCCAATTCTCCTCCGCCTGATGATGCTAATGCACACATGCACAAGAAGATAAAGAAAAATGGTGGGGGGAGACATAAAAACAGGTTGAGTGCATGCATTGTCAACACCGTTGGCGGAGAGGACAGACACAGGAGCCTCATGCACTAAGCCGCGCAATCGGGGTACACTACTCAGTACTTGTGACTAGGCCAACAGGTCTAGGGACAACAAACGTGCACATGGGTGATGCAGGACTATGGATAGCTGTACTTGTCACCCTACAGAGGTGGGGGGCGGGGGCACAGGGACATGGCTAAAGCAGAGGACTACGCTACAGAAAGCGCCCTGGCCTAATGTCACCCACAGCCCTCTTCCCCCACCCAGGCACCTCCACTGCGCGTAAAGATAGCTGAATGTGCTGGTACTCACCCCCTTGTGTCTGCTGTGATGTCCTCACGCGCCCATCCAAATCGGGGTAGGCCACCGCCAGGATCCGGGACATCAGGGGGGTCAGGGTACGACTGGCACCCCTCCTAGGTTGGGAGGCCATCCCCAGCAGTGACTCGGCGGTCTTCCTGGTCCCGCGGCGGATGTCCACCCACCTCTTGCGGCAGTGGGTGCCCCGTCTGTTGTGGACCCCCAGGGCCCGGACTTCTTTGGCGATGGCACGCCAAATGTCGACTTTCTGATGGGCGCTGACCTATTTGACATGTACAGGGTGGAAATTGAAATATCATCAATTTTCCGCATGATAGATGCGATTGGCCCCCCCTCCCCAACCTTGCCATGTGGCACATGCTCTCATCTGTCGTGCCTTGCACTCCTCATTCGCTCCCCACCCCACCATCTTACATCCACCATACACAACCCAGGCATAGCCCATTCAACGTGCACCCAGTGTAC
Source organism: Pleurodeles waltl (assembly GCF_031143425.1). Classification (NCBI taxonomy): domain Eukaryota; kingdom Metazoa; phylum Chordata; class Amphibia; order Caudata; family Salamandridae; genus Pleurodeles; species Pleurodeles waltl. The sequence goes on along the minus strand of NC_090438.1, from coordinate 483,558,464 downwards.
TTACCTGTTGGTCTGGAGGACCATAGAGTCGCGCATACTGGGGCAGGACCCCATCCACAAGTTTCTCCAACTCTTCTGTAGTGAAGGCAGGGGCCCTTTCCCCAGTCGCAGCAGCCATTGTATCTCCCAGACCGAGGTCACAGCAGCACTTGCAGTATAGGTCCTCTCCTGTGGATGATCAGGTCTCGAGTGATTAACCAGATAGAAAATGGCAGTCACGCCCGCGGCGGCGCGTACCGCCGCGGTGCGTTCCGCGACCGCCGGCGCAGCTAGTCATTGGCTCGTGAAACCCATAGGGTTCGATGTTAACCAATGCGGCTTTGCGCCGCGGTCTTCGACCGCCTACCGCCACGGTGTGTCACGCCAGCGCATTGACCTCACATCCCACTGTCACACTTCTTAGGTCAGGCAGCCACCATTACAACGGACCACAGGGCTTAATTACTACTGCGTCACACAGGCCTTGGCCTTGCATTGCCACTCATACAAGCCATTCAATGCATTGAGAATGGTGTACTGTGCAAGCTGTAGTTACGTACCTGTGGGTTGCTTGACTCTGTGCTCCATGTTGTCCTTCCTAGGCACCGTCCGCTGGGACTTGCGAGGAGAAGGATGAATCCTCCCATGTACCGACCGCTGGTGGACCTGTCGACAATGGAGGAACGTCATATAATACTTCGCTACCGACTTGACCGAGCCACTATACATGAATTGTGTGCCCAGCTGGAGCCAGCACTGATGTCCCCCATCCGCCAACCCACAGGAATTCCCCCTCTGGTGCAGGTTCTGTCAGTCCTCCATTTTTTGGCAAGTGGGTCTTTTCAGACAACCGTGGCCATGTCATCAGGGATGTCTCAGCCTATGTTTTCTAAGATTTTGTCCAGAGTGTTGTCTGCCCTGACGAAATACATGCGGAGCTACATTATTTTCCCTGAGGAAGGTGATTTGGTCACTGTGAAGGCTGACTTCTATGACCTTGGACATATCCCCAACATCATTGGTGCCATTGATGGGACCCATGTGGCCTCAGTACCCCCAAAAGACGATGAGCAGGTGTACAGAAACAGGAAAAGTTACCATTCGATGAATGTCCAGGTGGTCTGTTTGGCTGACCAGTACATCTCCCATGTAAATGCCATGTTCCCTGGGTCAGTGCATTTCGCGTATGTTAAGCGAAATAGCAGCATCCCTTATGTTATGGAACAGCTACAGAGACACCGTGTGTGGCTAATAGGTGACTCTGGTTACCCCAACCTGCCTTGGCTACTGACCCCAGTGAGGAATCCCCGGACCAGGGCAGAGGAACGGTACAATGAGGCCCATGGGCGATCTAGGAGGATCATAGAAAGGACCTTCGGCCTCCTGAAGGCCAGGTTTAGGTGCCTGCATATGACAGGGGGATCCCTAACGTACTCACCCAAGAAGGTGTGCCAGATCATCGTGGCCTGCTGTATGCTTCACAATCTTGCATTGCGACGCCAGGTGCCTTTTCTGCAGGAGGATGGTCCAGATGGTGGTGTTGTAGCAGCTGTGGAGCCTGTGGAGAGTGAAGAGGAGGAAGACGACGGGGACGACACGGACAACAGGGACACAGTCATACAACAGTATTTTCAGTAGCACCCAGGTAAGAATCCCCCACGGCATTTTACATTTACTTCTGGCCTCCTGCATCTCTACTTTCTGTGTTTCCCCCCAGTTCCTTTCAACTGAATTGTGACTTTCCCTTGGCTTTTCAGAGCTGTATGACCCACTGCGTGACTTCTGGTTTGTTCGGCCATGGAGTAAAGCACATTGACATTGGTATGTTGTCATCACAATGTAACTGAACATTTTTGAACCGTTATGTGTAATACATTTGTTAAGAATACAAGCAGACTCCTGAGTGTTTTAAGTGCAATTAGTGATTTATTTAAAGTGCTACATATAGGTCCATGATAGTAAAACGGTGATGGGTGGGGGTGGAGTGATGTCCATGGCAGAGTCCAGTTCTCGGTCGCACAGGTGCATTGTCCATATGCCTGTGGAAGGATGGAGCAGGGGCAGTTCAAGGTTGGACAGGGTGACGATGTGGGACAGTGGAATGACATCCGGGGGGATCTTAGGCTGGCGGGGGTCTTGGCATCCTACTCTGTCTTTCTTTGTGATCTCAGGCTCCTCTTGCGGGGTGGTTGATCTTCAGCAGGAGGTGGGGTTCTGGTGGCCCGTCGTTGTGTGGGGGCCTCCTGTCCACTAGCGCCGGCTGAGGTGGTAGGCTGTTCCTGGTCCGGACTGGTGACAGGTGCCACATGGTCCCGCAATGTGGTGACTATTAGGTTCAGGGCCTGGACGATGTTCCTGAGCTCCTCTCTGTACCCCATGTACCGTTCCTCCTGCTGTGCCTGGATCTCCTGGAACCTGGCCATTACCGTCGCCATCGTCTCCTGGGAGCGGTGGTATGCTCCCATGATGGTGGTGAGGGCCTCTTGGAGAGTCGGTTCCCTGGGCCTGTCCACCCTCCCTGTCGCACTGCAGCCCTCCCAGTTGCCCTGTTTCCCCAGGCCTCTGTCCCCTGGACGGTGTGCCCACTACCACTGCCCCCAGGTCCCTGTTGTTGTTGGGGTGTTGGGTCAGCCTGGGTGCCCTGTAGTGGCGGACACACCGCTGATTGACCTGTCCTGGAGACAGAGGCATGGGCCCGCTGGGTGGGAGCTGTGCTGATATTCCCAGAGGGGGTTAGGTCTGCTGTGGCCTGTGTCTGTGTGTGGGGAACCGACTGTCCAGAGGTCCCCGATGGTCCGGGCTGGTCATCAGGTTCCAGGTCGACAGAGCTGCTGTCCTCACTGCGGGCCTGTTCTGGGGTGGGATGGACATATCTGGACCCTCCTGGCCGGTGTGTTGGCGTTCGGGCCCTGCAGGGGTGAAAGAGTATGGTTATTGCTTCTGTGTGTTCCATGGTGTGCGATTTGTGGGTGCCCTTGTCCCCCAGTGCTGGCATTCCCTTGTGGCAGGAGTTGTGAGGGTGGTTTGTGGGGGGTATGGGTATGTGCAGTGGTCATGCATAGGTGATGGGTGTCCATGGTTTGTGTTGGCATTCAGGGTTTGGTTTTGGGTTGGGTGGGTTGTGCTGGTGAGACATTGGCAGGGAGGATGTGTGCTGGGGGGTTGGGGGTGAGGGTGGGGGTGTGGGTTGGCATGCTGGTGGTTGGGGGGGGGGAGTAGTTGAGACTAGACTTACCAGAGTCCATTCCTCCGCCTACTCCAGCGAGGCCCGCAGGATGCAGGATGTTAAGGACCTCTTGCTCCCATGCTGTGAATTCGGGAGGGGTGGGTGGTGGTCCACCGCCAGTCCTCTGCACAGCGATGTTGTGTCTGGAGACCATCGACCGTACCTTCCCCCGTAGGTCGTTCCAGTGCTTTCTGATGTCTTCCTGGTTTCTGGGATGCTGTCCCACAGCGTTGACCCTGTCGACGATCCTCTGCCATAGCTCCGCCTTCCTGGCTATTGTGGTGTGTTGCACCTGTGTGCCGAAGAGCTGGGGCTCTACCCTTATGATTTCCTCCACCATGACCCGGAGTTCTTGGTCCGAAAACCTGGGGTGTCTTTGGGGTGCCATGGGGTGGTGTGGATGAGGTGTGGGGTGGTGTTTGTGGTGATGTGAATGGTGGTGTGTGGTGATGTGTGCGTAGATGTGGTGTGGTTGATGATGTTGGGTTCCTGTGTGTGTTGGGGTTTTCGATTGCTGTGCTCGCTCGCTCTCTCTCTATCGCCTTCTCTCCGATTTCCAACTAGTGGGGGTTTGTGGGTGATGTGGGTGTGTGTTTTATAGTTGCTTGGATGTGTGGGGGTGGTGTTTGTATGTGTATCAGATGTGTGTATTTCAAATTGTTCAATGTGGCTGGGTTTTGGAGCTGGGTGTGTATTTTGAACGCGGCGGTGTGTACCGCCAATGGAATACCGCGGTTGAATGACCGCCGCGTGGATTCGTGGGTCGTAATGGCATGGGCGTGTTTGTGTTGGCGTGGCGGTGGCGGTGGAGGTTTGGTCATCTCCAGTTTATCGCTGCCCGCTGATGAGGCGGCCTTCCGTGGATGTCGGGTTTTTGGCGGCTTGGCAGTTGTGGGTCAGAATGACCGTGGCGGGTTACCGCGGCCGCGGCGGTAGAATGGCGGTCTTCTGACCGGCGGTAAGAGCCTTTTACCGCCGAGGTCAGAATGACCCCCATAGGGTGTAAAACAATCCTCACATGTGCCATCCTGCACAATATATGTGTGCGAATGAACGTGCCAATGTACGACCAGATTGCTGATCTGCCTGAGGAGGAGGAGAATGGTGCTGAAAATATGGAGGGGCAACAGCACAACACAGCTGCTGTGGTACGGCGGAGACAGCATATTGTTGACAACTTTTATACATAAGAACCACTGAAATCATCATGTTAAATCTGTAAATAAACACTTCACATATACAACCAATCCTGCTTTGGTCTATTCACTCTCCACTACATATACCATAGGAATGTGAATCTAACCTCAGGGAGCATGTAACAATTACTAATCTGACAGGTAATGTAGCAACATCATATGTGTATGTTAGATTGTACTGCCACCATCACACACATCACTTACAGCCTTATCACTGGTATGTGACAACTGAAGGACACAATCCATGGACCACAACATATTTAGTACATTCACATTGCCAGCTTGCTAATTAATAGCTCATTACACCCAGCTACATCATGTCCTAATGGAATGTATGCATGGGGTCCACACATGAGGTAGAGGATGTCAAACAATTTAAATTATGGTGGAACTGAACACTGTCATAATTCAATGTGAGGGTTGCAATGTCTGCATGGAACATGTGTGACGAGGGGGGGACTTCATTGGTAACTATGGTCATCATAATTTGCCCAGGGATATTAACGAATGGAAGAAGTTGAGCCTGAGCAGTTTTTCCATGGTGATCTGTCTTGCTACTGCCATGGGGCACAACCTTGCCACATGGTAAACATGACCTCACTAATTGCATGGACACATCTGTGGAATGCACATTAGTATGGCTGAGAACATATGCAGCTAGGGCTGCAGGTCCACCATACAAAAAACAACAACCATTGGTAAATGCAATGAGTGAAATAAAAAATCAGTGATCAAACCATATTCTGGGTGCAATGTAGGCAGAGTGCGTCATAAACACTATGTACCAAAGATATACACCTGTCAGACAAATATGCTGACTTCACACAGGTCTCCATAAACTCTGGCGGTCATTCTGACCGCGGCGGGCGGCAGTCGCCGCCCGCCATGCAGTTACCGCCGATTGACCGCTCCGCGGTCAGGAGACCGCAGCGGCCATTCTGGCTTTCCCGCTGGGCCGGCGGGCGACCGCCAAAAGGCCGCCCGCCGGCCCAGCGGGAAAGCCCCTGCAACGAGGAAGCCGGCTCCGAATGGAGCCGGCGGAGTTGCAGGGGTGCGACGGGTGCAGTGGCACCCGTCGCGATTTTCACTGTCTGCAGAGCAGACAGTGAAAATCTGTATGGGGCCCTGTTAGGGGGCCCCTGCACTGCCCATGCCAGTGGCATGGGCAGTGCAGGGGCCCCATGACACCCGTTCCCGCCATCCTGTTCCTGGCGGTAAGAACCGCCAGAAACAGGGTGGCGGGAAGGGGGTCGGAATCCCCATGGCGGCGCTGCAAGCAGCGCCGCCGTGGAGGATTCCCTGGGCCAGGAGAAAACCGTTGGGAAACCGCCGGTTCCCCTTTTCTGACCGCGGCTTTACCGCCGCGGTCAGAATAGCCCTGGAAGCACCGCCAGCCTGTTGGCGGTGCTTCCGCGGTCCCCGGCCCCGGCGGTCATGGACCGCCAGGGTCGGAATGACCCCCTCTGTATCTAAATACGGAGACAGATGTCGGGTCATATTTCCTAGGTAACAATAGGTCGCTTATCATCAACAATGCCTGACCTGTGTATGCAACTTTAAATGATATGCTCTGTATGACAACATCACACATCACATACCAAAACACAATACACAAACACTGTTGTCACAAATGCATCTATATGCGCGACGTGCAAAAAATTACATGCTGTTGACTATGCAACACACACATTGGTGGAACTGACCAATCACACACTTACCACACTGCTGCATGGACTTCCACATATGGCCATACCCCATATGCCGCATTGCAGCACAGCCCATGTCATATGTATGGTGAATCAAGGTGCATCCAAAGACAATGCAAAAAAACAAGCAACAAGGAAATTAGTCAAAAAATATGATGCAAATGTGTCAAAAACATCCACAAACGTTATGAAAATGACACATGGACCCTTAGCGTGAATTCTACGTTCATACTCCTCTTAATGCAGCCTTCTATGAAATCGACGTATAACCATCATGCATCAATATAAACAACGCATGTGCGTTATGCGTCTAAAAAAACTATGCATATGCCAAATCCGCCAAATAAAAACATGCATAACTGAAAAATGTGACGCATGTGCACAGGAAATAATGTAATAGGAAATCCTGTCTACAAGCATGGTACAGTGCTTGTAGTTTCACTTTCTCTTTATAGTTTGTGGCTTTGTGACTGTGTGGTTGAGTATTGGAGCTGGTGGTTGATTGTTGGTTGTATTTGGAAGTTTGTGGAGTCCCTTGTGCTGTGTACTGTTGAATGTTGTGTACATTGTGCCCTAGAAGTTGTGATTTTGTGTAGTTTTTGTCTAGTTTTGTATTTGTACTGTGGGGTGTCTGTCCACGGTTGTTAGTTATTTGGGATAGTTAGGCTATGTTAATGGGGTTAAGTTTCCTTTTATTTTGTAATATTACTTATTGGGGTTAACTCTGATCATCAATCGACATGTCTGGCAAGGGGAGGATGTCCAGAATGTCTGCAGATAAGCGTGGTGGGTTTATTTGGCTGTTTGCACACTACCTGCCAATGATGCTGGAAATGGGTGGCTGGGTGATTGTCGGCTACCGGACAGAGGCCAGGTGGCTGTGGTGGGGCCAGGTGCTCTACCACCTGAAATGCATCTACAAAACCAGCTAGAATGAGCACCAGCTGAAGCTTTTGCTGGGCAAATTTGGTGGTCAGGGAGCAGGATCTGCTGGATCACCTGGGGATCGAGATCGGAGGACTTGTTGGTAAGTCTTCCATTGGCATACTATTGACTGTTCACTGCTGTTGAATGACAGTAGCAGATAAGTTGGAATGCTGCATGCAATGCTTGTGGACAGGTTGTATGCAACCAGTATGAAGAGTATCAGTTCAGGCCTGGAGTTCACTTGTCCAACAATGATACCAGTGCAGGTCAGATATCTGATGAGTCCTGCACAACCATCACAAAGGCACACATTTCAGAGCCCATGGCATCACCTGTGCCCCGGCATAGCGTCACTTATAAAACTCCAAAGCACCACCACCCTACCATATTTTCCCAAGATTGTGTCAACAAAGTGGTGTAATGCATGCATAGCGTAACTGTGTCAATATTTTACGCACGACCCGTGCCCCAGCCATTATGTTTGCAAAGGGGGTTTACCTGCCTTAGGGGGCAATGAATATGGAGCATTTGATTCCATGAGACAACATCAGTCATGAATTAATCAACGCATAATCATTGCAGACTTTCAATGGAGCTGCATTTCTACCAGAAAGCATCTCTGGGTGCCTTGCAGGACAAGCTTGGGTACTTGAGCTGTAAGTCTTGCAAAGCGCCGTTTTGTATAGACGTTCCACACACGGTGTTGTCAGGGGTGTGCTAAGGGGCACACATCTCTTTTGTCTCAATGGCCCCTTTGTGTCATTGGGCAAGGCCATGTAAGAGAGATTGAACATAGATTGGGAAGAGACTATTGGCAGTTCCATATTCCAGTTCATGTTCTGTCACAGACAGCCTCTACTGCTCCCATACCACACATGTGTGCAGAGTCTGTTCCACTGGCCTACAACTCCTTACTGACAGTATGAGGCTGCACTGCATCAGCTCCATCTCTGCTACATCACACTACCCTGCAACTCCAAATGCATCCTCAGACCACAGAGCTATGTCTATGCCCATGCACTTCCCCCTCACTGGATTGACAATAGTTTACAATAGCACCAATGGCAGGCAAAACACTATTTGCAATATATACATGTCAAAATGCAGTCACTGTGCAAGTAGATAAAGCAACTGCACAGGAGTCCACAGCCATAGCAATTCCTTAAGTGTGTCTGCCTTGTGATGGCACACACATTTAACTCTGTTCATTGCAGGGAGTGTAATGCAAATCCCCAATACCTTGCAATACCCACACAATCCCAGGGTAGTAGCGTATCTGTGAGCTATGATGATGACATAGTTGTTATCTACATCTGTTGCAGGCAGAAATGCCATGGGTGTGTCAATGGGCCAACCATAGCCTGGCCCTCAGATGGAAAATACATGAACACACAGTCCCATTTGACAATGGAGGTGTTGTGTCTACAGACAGCTGTTTGACAATGCCACATTGTAATGTTGCAGGGTGTAGCACCACAGGAGTCTCTGGCCCAGTGCTAGTGTTCAGATGTGTGGCTCTAACTTACCTGAGTGTCTGTGTCATTGTGCGATCGTAGTGGTGTGTCTGTTGCACTGATTTCCACTAGGATGACTAGCTCACTCCTCTCAACTAGTTCACACTGAAATTTGTTGTCCACTCGCAGTGACTATGATTTGACACTAAGCATGGTTTACCATTCATGTCTTACAGGTGGACCAGCCCCTACACGATTGGTGAAGTGGCGCGTTTTGATGATGACCCAGATGTATCCAGTAAGTGTGATAATGTCTGTCCTGTGAAGTAATCCAGGGTTTAATGTGATTGAGTCAGGTGTGTTGAATACAGTGCCAGATATGATAAGCTGTCTGTCCAATGATCAAATATCAAAGTAGGCTTGATGGTGACATCATGGCCCATTTTAAAGAGCCCCAAGCACCACCAGGGGGTCACGTCTTGTGAGGCTCGTGGCGCGCAATGGCCAGCATTGTGTATACAAGGTGGTGACAAGCCACATGTAGGGTCATATGTAACTGAGAATGACAGAGTGCTACGCTGTGAGAAAATTAGCATTGGTGCACTCCGTCATTCTCACAACACAGGGATGCACCATATTGATCCTAATTTGGTGCATTTCTGTATTCTCATGAAGGTGGAGGACTGGGCTGGCAATTGTCCCCCAGCATGGTGCTCTGTCTTTTGCACTCCATGTATGTTTCACCTTTTGTGGAATGTAATTGACTCGCATGCAGGTCAAGGCCCAACGTGTGGTGGCATGGAAGTGGGCGTGATAGGAATAGTAGTGGCAGAACCTGTATTGATGGGTGTCTACACCTGGACACATGAAGGTAGATGTGATTGCCCTATGGATACCAGCTTCCTAGTTGGCAGCACTCCTAACATATGGTCCACTCCTTGTCTCCATGTATGAGTGGTCAGGCCTTGGTGGATGGCCAGGACTGTTGAGATGATGGATAGCATGGCCATCCCCGAATAGGCTCATGGGGAGAGCAATACCAAATTTGTAGGTAGATGTGATGTTCACAGTGTAGGCGACAGTCATGTTGATCAGGCTTGCATGTGTACCTATCAGCTCTGACCCCTTATGGTTACCAACAGCATCCCATCCTCCCAATGACATGTCCAAGTTACTGGTGATGTATGTTTGGAAATAGACACAGATGATGAGGAAATTTGAGCCTGATCAATGTACAGTTAGCACCGTCTTTGCAAACTTTTTTCACGCAAAAGCGGTGCACACTTCCAAAATGTTGGTTCATGTTGTAGGTTTGCGTAGCCTTAGCGTCAAAAATATGATGCAAAGGCAGCATTGATGTTATATTTATCAGGGCCTTGTCTTTTCTGAAATGTGAGTTGGAGTGCATGTGTAATTAGATGTAGCAGTGTAAGCTAGTAATCTGTACAGACTCCACACAATGCTGACACTGATGGTTGCTTGTCTCACTTTTACAGCTGCCAACATGACAAATGAGGTGAGGTGTGATTTTCAGAAGAGGGCAGTAAGATACCGCAACATCCTGGCAGTGGAGTCTGGGTACAGACGCATAGGTCACCGCTTCCGTGCAGAGAAGGCAACATGGGAATGGCAGGCATTCCCACAAGGGGACCCCCACACTGCCAGGCTCAGCAAGCTCCAGGCTCATCAGCTGGGGGATCAGCTGGAACCACCCCAACGGCATCAGCAGAAATAGTCACAACAGCAGCGCAATAGCCCACACCACCTGCTGCCATTGCTACACAGTTGCAGCAGGATCTGCAGAGCGACTTGTCTCTCATACTCAAACGTTTGGACAGTTTGGAGGAAGAGGATACTGGAAATAAGAAGATGTTGAAGATGTTGAAATATATATTTTTTTAAACTAAAAAAAGGTAAAACTGTGACTTTTATCTGATCTGCCACCTCCAAGTTCTGTCCTCTCCATTATGATGTACTTATATATTTTATTGTGGGTTTTAGAGAGTTAGTGTTAGGTTTATGTAGTTATATAGATTAGATAGGATAAGTGTACTTTGGGGGTGGGTTTTTAACTTATTATGTGTTAACTCGTGGGTGGGTGGATGGTCATGTTGGAGTAGCTATGTGTTTTAATAAAAAATAAAAAAAAAATAAAAAAAAATATATTTATTTAGGATCACTTAGTATATGTGTAGTATTGGTATTTGTTGTCCTACATGTGTCTTGTAACTTAAGAGGGGTGTGGGGGCAATGTTTAGAGTGTGGTGTTCAATGTATAAGTTAAGTTTAGCATAGGGTAGATAGCTTTAGTTGTTGGATAAGTATAGTTAGAATAGGTTAGTTTAGGATAGGATAGGATTTTTTTTAGGTTACTTGAAATTTTAATAAACATTTATGCATTCTCCCATACATTTTGTGTTATATGCGTGTGGCTTAGGGTCTTCCCATGAGTGCACATTGCAAATTGGTGTGTTGGCCTAGGGATTCCGTCCTGCTTACGAATACCTCTCTTGACATGTGCATCACTTATTGACAACTGAGCTGTCACAATGGCAGCAACAACACATATACTAGTCCATGCATCTGCCATTCAGTTTACCCACCACTCAAGATGACTATGTTTACTTTGTATTGGACAGGTAGATGTGGTACTTCAGCTGTCAGTGTTGGGGTCCTCTGTAGGAATGTCGGGAACTGTGGCACATCTGACAACAGCCTAAATTGGAACTCTATCCTGCAAAACTAACCGTTGGCAATCACTAATGAGGTTAGGTACCTCTGTATCACACCAATGAGTTCTACTGGTACTCCCAGCTGAAAATATTGCCCCATTCTTGCTTTACAGCCATTGCTGCTGTATATAGTGAGGGAAGCATACATGTGTTCTTCATTTGTGACATTCTCAGTGAATTGCTTGTAGAGGATGAGACCATCATAAACATTTGTCATGTTAGGGAGCTAGTGTGTAGCTTTGTGGCCACAGTCCTGCATTCTTGTACTGATATTCTGTGACCAATGACATGGATACACACGTCACAAATACTTAGCGTAGTAGATGGATCACAGTACAGAACTACATGCTTATTATGTAGAAGGTATTTATCTACAAGTGTTGTAGTGTGATATTTACAATGGCCAGGTCAGTGACCTCATTTGTGAATTCCATACAATTGTGACACAACACAAGTCCAGGATTGAGGGACAAGTCATGGGACATGCTTGGGAGAAGTGTTGTTAAGTACGGAGGAACAACCATTGCCAATTGGGAAGTGAGAGACAATGACAGTCGATAACAGACAGGTTAACAGTGGGGTGAAGAGTACACATATCCAACTGTGCTGACACTGGCATAATCTCAAGCACAGGACAAAGGAGAACACTGCCCATGTGGCATGGGCTGGTGCTACCGGGAACTCTTATGAGTGAAGCTGATCTGTTCCACATCTTCATCCTCCGATATGTGGAGCAACATATGGTTCCACGGCAGCAAGGAGGAGCTGCTGATATTTAAGGACAGCAGCAACATCCTGGTGGTAGGCAGCCATGTCTGCCCTGGGAGAGGCCACTTCAAGTGCATGGGTCCAGCTTGTTCTCAATCACACTGCTGCCAGTTTGGGAGGACAGTTGTTGTGGCCTCTCCCTAATAGCAGCAACTATGTCCCTCAGACACTGCTAGACTCCACGTACTCCATGCTGGGTTGTGTGTGCCTCATTTGGCTACTGTATGTTCATTGGCCGTAACAAGGCATGTGTGAATTCCCCCTAGGCTGAATGCCAGGGTCTCCATCCTCATCTGCACCTGCTTGGTCAGCTTCCGCTGGACTCCTACCACTGTCCTCTCAAAGATGGTCCCTGGGTCCTCAGAGTCCTCGGCTGTGTCGGTGCTATCAGGTTGTACTATTGGGGTGTTGGCTGGGGCATCTGGGATGGCTGCTACATTATTTGTCCTCCTTGCAACTGGAGGTGGTGTCTGGAGGGATGCCAGGACTTCCTGGAGGGTCTCTTGGCTGATGGTTGTCTGCTGGTCATCCAGGTCATCGGGGAACTTCAGGACAGGCCAATCAGCAAGAGGGCCATCATCCTCTGATATGAGATGGGGGGAAATAAATCTTTCAATGTTGTGGCAGTTGTCATGTTACATCACTGACTTGCTATTGGAGACACCAGGGTGGTGCTGAAACCTTACGCCACCATGCTGTTGTTTCTTTTGATTGCTCCTCATGTTGATGTATGTGTATGTGTGCTGCATTGCACAGCACACATGGACCTAGCAGATTTCCATTTCAGTTTTTGTCTGTGCTGGAAGGTGCTCCTTCCTACACAACTATGATCTCTCCCTCAACACAACCATCCTTGCACTATGATGCAAGAGATGCAGCATTGTGACAGTGCAGCTAATTTGACACAGACACAGGGGTGGACCTAGGGATGGTCAGCATGGGTATCATTTGTTGCTGTGTACATAATTTTCTACATGACAGTGACTGATGGAATAAAATTATTGGACATAGCCAGTTGACTAAAGTTGAACTTAGGTCAGGTCCTTGAGCTAGTCTAATGGTGATTTTGCAGGTAGTTATACTGGTGCAAACATGGACTGTCATTACAAGTCCGGCAGTCCTATGACCACCTGACTGCCATTGTCAATATGACCACCCTCAACAGTGCAGGTGGTAGTGGCACATGTTGTCCATGGGGAATGCCCCATGGGCCAATGGCCTGGCACCGGAAGGTTGCCGGCAGCTTACATACTGGCAATGCCACCTGTCTTGTGACACCAGACCAATATTACGATCAGCGCCATCCTCCAGGTATGTTCCCGCTTTTCCACCAGCCTTTGCATGGTGGTAAATCCAACATGAAAAGGTTGGTGGTGATGTGGTGTGGTGTGCCCCTGGATGCACCTGCACAGCCCAGAGTAGTTGTGGGCTCAGCCTGTATTTGTTGTGACCTACAGATTGCAATCTGTTTTACATATTTTCTCTAGTGGCACAGTTCTGATCAGCCTCAAAATGTGTGGCTCCACACTACATCAATTTAGTTACACTGGGTAGTGGCATGTTTCCTGTTATACAGGACCCCCCTGCTATTCCCCAGCACCTGCCGAGATTACTTTTCCCTGTACCCAGAGAGGCATCCTTACTGCACGGTGGAGTAGTGGCTGCCTTATGAGGATGTGTTGTTTATGTGCAGGTGGTGGTGCTTTCGGCACATGTCTGGGTAATGTTGGGAAAGGTTGAAATGAATTGTGTGCTGTAAGATGCAGCACACATGTGTTTTGGCAATGAGACAAGGCAGTTGCAGTGTGTTAACCAGTGCAGAGGAGCATGATATGTTTGTGAGAGAGGTGACGGAGCACCAACATCAACTCTTCGTCACCTGCAAATTGCCAATTGGCAGGAGAGAGGCAATCTGGCTGCAGATAGTTGACAAGCTCAACAGTGTGGCAGAGGTGAGGAGAACCGTAACTGAGTGCAAGAAATGCTGGCATGATTGCAAGTGAAGGACAAAGGAGAAAATAGCAAGTAACAGGAAGGCAGCACTGAAAACTGGAGTTGGAAGTGCAGCACCACAAGAGGACCTGGATGAGATGGAGGAGATGGTTGCAGCGGTCATCCTGGAGAAACTGGTCTCTGGAATCGCAGGACAGCGCAGACTACCAGAAACCACCACAAATACAGGGTAAGTTGCATGGGGGAAATTAATGCAAAATTGTCAAATGCAAGAAGGGGGAGGCACATATGACACACTCAATGCATGTCAAAGGAGTGCAGAGGGACACATTGCACATGAATCAAGTTGCACCATTCAAAATACATGTACATACGCCTTGGTAGTGCCATGCACCACAACACATACACCTGGGCCTGGGCATATGTTAATCACCAAGGCTACATACTTACATGTACATATGCAGCACATAGGATGGAAGGCATGTCTAATTACTGTGCCTCTGGTTGTGTAATCACAACATCCCCTGCATATAGTCAAACAAACCCTATCAACACGACCAAGACATCAGAGACTAGAAAGTCAGTCAATACCATTCATGTCATCAGGAAAGAGGAAAAGTGTTCAAAAGGTGGCTTCCAATCTGCCATCTCAGGTGTGGAGGTTTAGCCACCACATTGCTGGAGTCCCACCACCAGACACTTTTGCTTAATGGCTGTCAACGCAGGCAGTAATTCTTGGTGGTGGTGGTGCACCATCTGCAGTCATTTGCCTATGAACCACTAACACCTAAATACAATGGGCGGACCGTCATGGTGGCGGGTGGGTATTCAGTTGGAAAATGGTGGCTGGGGTGTTACAGCCAAGATCTAAACTAGGTCCATATTCTTGATGGGATTTTTACTACTTTCATCTGGTTTTGGATAAAGAATATCATCTAGCTAAGTTGGTCTGACCACTGGGCGGTAGGCTTCCTGGTTGCAATCACCTCCTCTCTGTGCCCAGCCAGATCTTTAAGCACAGCTACTGTGAGCAGAAACTGAAAAAAGGTTTTTAAGCTGAGGTATTTTCCAGCTGGGTTAGGACTGCTTTAGATCTGATTGCTCTGTTGAAAGCTTGCAGGCCCTTCAGAAGGAATCTTAGGGGCTCATTTACAAGTCCCTTGCATCACCGTAACATAATTGTTTTAATACTATAGTGGTGCAAACAGACCTCCACACAGTGCCACATTTATAAACTGGCACAACGGGGCCATTGCACCAGTTTGTAACCCCTTGCGCCACATTATACCTGCACCAGGTATAATGTATGCAAGGGAGGTACTCCCCCACTAGAAGGCCCTCAGGAAAGGCCCAGTGAAATCTACAAGGTATCACTGTGCCAGTCTAGCCTCATTTTTTAACACCTATTCAAGGGCAGGTGTTAAAGTGACACTAGCCTGTTTTAAATGGTCATCCCCAAACTTTTTGACGCAAGTCCAGCAAAGCACCACAACTGCATCAGAAATTCTGATGCAGCTGTGCTAACAAGCACCATGGTGTGCTGTATTGTAAATACAGTGCTGCCATGGTGTTGTTAGGGCGCGCATGGCGGCGCATGCAAACTGGTGCATTGTGATTGATGCACCAGTTTGTTGTAAACGAGGCCCTTACTGCACCATGGTTTATAGATCAGCTTAAAGAGCTTGGCCAAACTGCTGTAGAATGGAACGCAAATAGCACTTACATTTGGATCACGATGAAAACAGAAAGCACAGATCTCTACTGCAAATCTAGGCATGCATAATTTTTAGGCAAAAGCAGAATTATTTATGCTGAAAATTAGGTCTGCGGATAACTCCTCAAAAGAATTTTAGAAAATTGTGAATTCTGTCTAACTCCCCATCTTTGTTGAACTCAAATTTTTCCCAATCTTGTTGTGACAATCTAGCGACTTTATTTAGAGACAATTTCTTAAATATTTACTCTGAGTTGCCTCATCCTCGTGCTCAGGAGGCTTTGGCTCTTATACCTTCCCTCTCTTTTTCAGATAATTATCACATTTCCTTGCTTTTCAGAGGTCACCAAGCCTCAAAATAAAAATATTTTGTTGGACATCAGATAAGGAATCCCATTTAAATCCTTGCACTCCTAAAATTCTATAATTACCCCCTGACATAGTGTTGGAGCATCTTGTACAGACTATAAACATGGTTTTAGAAGCAGGATATTTTCCTAGTGCCTGTAAAGAAACAATTGTGATTCTACTGCTCTAGGAACCCAATTTAAATTCTGAGGAGTTTAAGAACTATTAGACAATCCCATTGATATCCACTCCAGTTAGTGATTAATCAGCATTTAATGGAGTTCATCAATACGTATGAACCCTTTGATCCATCACAGTCTGGCTTCTAGAGTGAGTGCAGCACAGACTCCATACTGGTGGCAGCTGTCTATAGTATCAGAGGTAGGGTTGACTGAGGGGAGACCATGGTCTAGATCATGCTTGACCTGTCCGAGGCTTTTAACACAATCTCTTCTGTGCTTCTGACATAAAGTCTTTCTCAAGTGCACCTTGAGGGCAAGGTACTTAGCTTATTGAAATCCTTTCTGGCTGATAGACCTCAGGAGGTGAGCTGCAGATAGTTCATGGCAAAAGTTTTTAGCCACCAATGTGGAGTGCCTCAGGGCTCTTCAGTGAGCCCAACTGTCTTTAACTTGTATGTGTCGTCTTTGGCAATGTTAAAAAGATCTTTTGGGTTTCAGGTGCTGTCTTATGCTGACAACACTCAAATTATTGTATAAATTAATAATAATGTTCTTTTGATGGCACCTAGCTTTAAGAAATGTATGTCTAGAATTAGTTGATTGATGAAGAAAGAAATTCTGAAACAATGTAGAAAAAAACAAGGTTTCAGTTTTTGGAGCTGTTCTGCTGTACTTCAGACTGAGAGCAAAACAAAGTGAATAGAATGCAAGGAATGCAAAGAATGCAGCGCTCTTAGTCTGAGTATTGAATTTATTAAAGCACTTCACAATTTTCATACACAGAAAGAATAACGCTAGCTTATATTTCAAATGCAGCAACACACGTACCATTTTAAAAATGAACAATAATGATCACAGAAACAAAGAAGTTGCAATATTAAAAAATTGATATTATATGTTTATATATAAATATATAGACTACGTATTCATTCATGCACAATGCAAAGCTAGAAATAAGAATTAAAAATGCATCACCGTGGGGCTTGACACCGACATCATCCTTTTGTCTGCCAAATTCAGGTTGTGGAACCCAGACAACCGTAAAGAGAGAGTGCCCGCAATGGGATTAGTTTCTGAGCAAGGCGTCCCTTCTCAGATGAGCTCCTTCTCCCCGGTTGTCAAGCTTCCTCCCCTTATGTACTTTAAAAAACTGGAGAGGAGAATGCTAGAGACTGGCCAAATCTCACTGTGTTTTTCCAAGACCAAGATGTTCCCTGCTTTACCATAAACATTCTCAGCCTGATGCATCTTATCATTCCTACTCCCCCATGTTATGTGCCCATTCTATTTGAGAAGAAACAAGAAACACGTTAACAAGCTGTGCATGGAAAAATACCTGGGCCACTACTGTGACGGCGCTTGCAGCTAAGCTAAGCACAAAATGGATTCAGTGGTCAAGATGGAGCCGGTGGTTAAATACAGATAGCATTACAGGAGCACAACATTCTATCTGGTCTGCTCCTTAGTGGACTGAGTCTTGTGTCCACCTCCCTGCTCCAGGTTGTTCAGCAAATAATTTAGGGGTCTTTTTTGACAACATCCTAACTTTTGATAAAGAAGTAAGCCACTCAATTAGCACGTTTTCATATCATTAGATGTTTGAAAAATGTTTTTCAGTTCATTTGTAAAAATCTACGCAAAATGGTGGTCATGACGTTGCTGTCTTCCCACCTGGATCACTGTAATGCTCCTTATCAACCAGGCCTTTCTCAGCAAACGTCAGATGTCCCAGAGTGCTTCAGCTTGACTCTTTCTTGACATTCCAAAACATCAATTGGTTCCCAAGGGTCCTAGGACCGTACATTGGCTGCCTGTTCAGAAACATGTTATGTTTAGGGTCAAGTGCATGGCTCACAAGGCTCTACATAACACAGGTCCACGGTTCTTTAGATCTACCTTTCAGTGGTATGAGCATAAAAAGCTGTTGAGCTCTGCTTTCAAGAGACATGTGATGGTTCCTAAAATGTACAAAGCTATGTGGGGCAGGGTGGCCAAACTCTGGAACTACTTTCCCATTCACCTTTCAAGTGAATGAAGTTTTTCTCTCCTTTCGAAGGCATCTTAACACATTTCTTTTCTCTGTTTAGGTCAAATATTCAGTTTTGGTCTTTGTTCTTGATCTTCTTTTAGGTCGTTTTTCTTCTCTCTAACCTGCTTTTTCTTTCTCTGTGCTTTAGATTGTCCTTGTTTTTATGCGCCATGACACCTTCGGGTATTGTCGGTGCTTTAGAAATTTATAATAATTTTATTTCATTTCATTTCTCATTCACATTTTCATTTAATTGACTGAATATCCCATCACCTTCAACCTGGTTCCTCATTCTTTCCCTGCTACTACTCTTTGCACATTCTACAACTCAATCCCGCAACTATCCCGTAACCCCTACTTCTTGCTTTTTCTCGCACCAGGAGGACATAGCTCTGCCTCAGCCCTTTAGTATGAACTAGACAATATAGCTTATTATTCTTTGGTTTCTGACGCAGACTGCTACTTGCAGAAAGATAGCTGTAGGAGGCTGGCCTGGCTTGTAGTGGGTACCAGAGGTACTTATACCTTGTGCCAGGTCCAGTTATCCCTTATTAGTGTAGAAGAGGTGTTTCTAGCAGCTTAGGCTGATAGAAGGTAGCTATGGCAAAGCAGCTTAGGCTGAACTAGGAGACATGTAAAGCTCCGACTATACCACTGGTGACATATGCACAATATCATAAGAAAACACAATACACAGAAGTACTAAAAATAAAGGTACTTTATTTTTATGACAATATGCCAAAAGATTCTCAGTGAGTACCCTCAGTATGAGGATAAGTTATATACACAAGATATATGTACACAAACCAAAATTATGCAAGAAATAGCAAGAAAAGTAATGCAAGCAGTGTAAAGTTACAGTAGATTGCAATAGGAGCACATAGGTATAGGGGCAACACAAACCATATACTCCAAAAGTGGAATGCGAACGACAAATGGACCCCAAACCTATGTGAGCTTGTAGAGGGTCGCTGGGACTGTAAGAAAACAGTGAGGGTTAGAAAAATAGCCCACCCACCCCAAAACCCTGAAAGGTAGGTGTAAAGTGCACCTACTACCCCCAGAGAGCACAGAAGTTGTGATAGGGGGATGCTGCAGGAAGAACAAACACCAGCAATGCAAAAACAGTGGATTCCCGGACCTGAGTACCTGTAAGACAAGGGGACCAAGTCCAATAGTCACAACAGTGTCGAGAGTGGGCAGGAGCCCAGGAAATGCCAGCTGAGGGAGCAAGGAAGCTGCCACCTGTTGGAAGAAGCTTGGAGTTCTGCAAGAAAAAAGAGAGCTAGGAACTTCTCCTTTGGAGGATGGATGTCCCACGTTGCGATGAAGCTTGCAGAGGTGCTTCCACGCAGAAAGACCATGAACAAGCCTTGCTAGCTGAAAGGGTCGCAGTAGAGGTTTTTGGGTGCTGCTGTGGCCCAGGAGGGACCAGGATGTCGCCACTTGGAAGAGGAGACAGAGGGGGCACCCAGCAAGTCAGGGAGCCCTCACGGAAGCAGGCAGCACCCGTAGAAGTACCTGAACCAGCACTTGAAAGAAGAGTGAACCGGAGTCCACGCGAAGTCACAAAAGGGAGTCCCACGACCCCGGAGGACAACTCAGAAGATTGTGCACTGCAGGTTAGAGTGTCGGGGACCCAGGCTTGGCTGTGCACGAAGGAAATCCTGAAAGAGTGCACAGGAGCCGGAGCAGCTGCAAATCACGCGGTACCCAGCAATGCAGTCTAGCGTGGGGAGGCAAGGACTTACCTCCACCAAACTTGGACTGAAGAGTCACTGGACTGTGGGAGTCACTTGGACAGAGTTGCTGAGTTCCAGGGACCACGCTCGTCATGCTGAGAGGGGACTCAGAGGACCAGTGATGCAGTCTTTTGGTGCCTGCGGTTGCAGGGGGAAGATTCCGTCGACCCACGGGAGATTTCTTCAGAGTACCTGGTGCAGAGAGGAGGCAGGCTACCCCCAGAGCATGCACCACCTGGAAACAGTTGAGAAAGCCGGCAGGATGAAGTGATACAAGGTTGCTAGTAGTCGTCTTGCTACTTTGTTGCAGTTTTGCAGGCGCCCTGAGCAGTCAGCGGTCGATCCTTTGGCAGAAGGTGAAGAGGGAGATGCAGAGGAACTCTGATGAGCTCTTGCATTCGTTATCTGGTGAGATCCCCAAAGCAGAGACCCTAAATTGCCAGAAAAGGAGGTTTGGCTACCTAGGAAGGAGGATTGGCTACCAAGAGAGGTAAGAGCCTATCAGAAGGAGCCTCGGACGTCACCTGCTAGCACTGGCCACTCAGAGCAGTCCAGTGTGCCACAGACACCTCTGTTTCCAAGATGGCAGAGGTCTGGGACACACTGGAGGAGCTCTGGGCACTCCCCTGGGAGGTGCAGGTCAGGGGAGTGGTCACTCCCCTTTCCTTTGTCCAGTTTCGCGCCAGAGCAGGGCTAGGGATCCCTGAACCGATGTAGACTGGCTTATGCAGAGATGGGCACCATCTGTGCCCATCAAAGCATTTCCAGAGGCTGGGGGAAGCTACTCCTTCCCAGCCTTCACACCTGTTTCCAAAGCGAGAGGGTGTTACACCCTCTCTCAGAGGAAGTCCTTTGTTCTGCCTTTCTGGGCCAGGGCTGCCTGGACCCTAGGAGGGCAGAAACCTGTCTGAGGGCAGCTGCAGTGGAGACCCCGGTAAGGCAGTTTTGCAGTACCCGGGTACTATGCTAGAGACCCGGGGGATCATGGAATTGTCCACCCAATGCCAGAATGGCATTGGGGTGACAATTCTGTGATCTTAGACATGTTACATGGCCATGTTCGAAGTTACTATTGTGACGCTGCACATAGGTAGTGACCTATGACCAGTGCACGCGTGTAATGGTGTCCCCGCACTCACAAAGTCCGGGGAATTTGCCCTGAACGATGTGGGGGCACCTTGGCTAGTGCCAGGGTGCCCACTCACTAAGTAACTTTGCACCCAACCTTCACCAGGTGAAGGTTAGACATATAGGTGACTTATAAGTTACTTAAGTGCAGTGATAAATGGCTGTGAAATAACGTGGATGTTATTTCACTCAGGCTGCACTGGCAGGCCTGTGTAAGAATTGTCAGAGCTCCCTAAAAGAAATGCTGCAGCCCATAGGGATCTCCTGGAACCCCAATACCCTGGGTACCTCAGTACCATATTCTAGGGAATTATATGGGTGAACCAGTATGCCAATGTGAATTGGTAAATTTAGTCACTAGCCTGTTAGTGACAAATTTGGAAAGCAGAGAGAGCATAACCATTGAGGTTCTGGTTAGCAGAGCCTCAGTGAGACAGTTAGGCATCACACAGGGAACACATACAGGGCACATACTTATGAGCACTGTGGCCCTGCCTGGCAGGGTCCCAGTGACACATGGACTAAAACAACATATATACAGTGAAATATGGGGGTAACATGCCAGGCAAGATGGTACTTTCCTACACAACCCCCCTCCCCCCAAACGAAGGACAATAAGACTAGCCATGACCTGATGAGTCTTCATTGTTTAAGTGGAAATATCTGGAGAGTCCATCTGCATTGGAGTGGGTACTCCCAGGTCTATGTTCCACTGTATAGTCCATTCCCTGTAGGGATATGGACCACCTCAACATTTTAGGGTTTTCACCTTTCATTTGTTTTAGCCAAAGTAGAGGTTTGTGGTCTGTCTGAACAATGAAGTGAGTGCCAAACAGGTATGGCCTCAACTTCTTCAGTGCCCAGGCCACAGCCTACCTCTCTATAGCAGACCAACGCTTTTCTCGAGGGGTCAACGTTCTGCTGATAAAAGCAACTGGTTGATTCTGGCCCTCAGAATTCAGTTGTGATAAGACTGCCCCTAATTCAGATGCATCAGTTTGAACAATTAGGCCCGTATTTATACTTTTTTAGCGCCGCATTTGCGCCGCTTTTTGACGCAAAAACGGCGCAAAGTTACAAAATGCAATTGTATTTTGCAAGTTTGCGCCGCTTTTGCGTCAAAAAGTGACGCAAATGCGGCGCTAAAAAAGTATAAATACGGGCCTTAATTTCTTGGAGTAACATGGGCTTTTTAGGACAGGTGCAGTGCACATGGCCTGTTTGAGCTCCTCAAAAGCTTTCTGACAGCTAGCTGTCCACAATACCTTTTTAGGCATCTTTTTACTGGTGAGATCATTAAGTGGGGCTGCTATGGAGCCATAGTTTTTAATGAATCTCCTGTAATACCCAGTGAGGCCTAGGAAGGCTCTTACCTGGGTCTGTGTTGTAGGGGGAACAAAATCCATGATTGTCTGGATTTTCCCCTGAAGTGGTGCAATCTGTTCTCCACCTACCAGGTGTCCCAGATAAACCACTTTTCCCTGCCCTATCTGGCACTTTGAGGCCTTGATAGTGAGGCCTGCCTTTTGCAGAACCTCCAAAACTTTCCAAAGGTGGACCAGGTGCTCATCCCAGGTGGAGCTAAAGACAGCTATATCATCTAGATATGCTGCACTGAAAGCCTCCAACCCTTGCAGGACTGTGTTCACCAACCTCTGAAAAGTGGCAGGTGCATTCTTCAAACCAAAGGGCATCACTGTAAATTGGTAGTGCCCTCCTATAGTTGAAAATGCAGTTTTAGGTTTAGCATCCTCAGCCAATTTGATCTGCTAATACCCTGCAGTCAAATCAAAGGTGCTTAGATACTTGGCAGATGCCAGTGTGTCTATGAGCTCATCTGCCCTGGGTATAGGGTGAGCATCAGTTCTTGTTACCTGATAGAGACCTCTGTAATCAACACAAAACCTCATCTCCCTTTTTCCATCTTTTGAGTGAGGCTTCGCTACAAGCACCACAGGACTCGCCCATGGGCTTTCAGAAGGTTCAACTACTCCTAGATCAAGCATTTTCTTAACCTCTTGTTTTATGCAGTCCCTGACATGGTCAGGCTGCCTATAGATTTTACTTTTGACAGGCAAGCTGTCTCCAATATCAGTTGTGTGTTCACACCAAGATGTGGTGCCTGGCACAGTTGAAAAGAGTTCAGAAAATTGTCCAAGGAGATTTATGCAGTTGTCTTCCTGTTCTGCAGTCAGACAATCTGCTAAAACTACTCCCTCCACTAAAGCATCCTCTTCAGTGGAGGAGAAGAGATCACGGAGAGGGTCACTCTCTTCTTCCTGTCCTTCATCTGTTGCCATGAGCAGGGTGAGATCAGCCCTGTCATAGTAGGGTTTTAGGCGGTTGACATGAATCACCCTAAGGGGACTCCTGGCAGTGCCCAGGTCTACCAGATAGGTAACCTCACCCTTTTTCTCAACAATTAGATGGGGTCCACTCCATTTGTCCCGGAGTGCTCTTGGGGCCACATGCTCCAATACCCACACCTTCTGTCCTGGTTGGAACTGAATCAGAACAGCCTTCTGGTCATGCCATTGCTTCTGGAGCTCTTGGCTGGCCTGAAGGTTTTTACTGGCCTTTTTCATGTACTCAGCCATTCTGGATCTTAGGCCAAGTACATAGTCCACTATGTCCTGTTTAAGGGCTTTTAAAGGTTGTTCCCAAACCTCCTTCACAAGTGTTAGTCGACCTCTTACAGGGTGTCCAAAGAGGAGTTCAAAGGGGTTGAAGCCCACTCCTTTCCGGGGTACCTCCCAGTAAGCAAAAAGGAGGCAAGGTAACAGGACATCCAATCTCATCCTGAGTTTTTCAGGGAGTCCCATTATCATTCCTTTGAGAGTTTTATTAAACCTCTCTACCAGTCCATTAGTCTGTGGATGATAAGGAGTGGTGAATTTGTAGGTTACACCACATTCCTTCCACATAGCTTTAAAAGTATGCAGACATAAAGTTGCTACCCCTGTCTGATACAACCTCTTTTGGAAAACCCACCCTGGAAAAGATTCCCAGGAGGGCTTTTGCCACTGCAGGTGCTGTAGTGGTCCTTAGAGGAATTGCTTCAGGATATCTTGTGGCATGGTCCACAACTACCAAGATAAACCTATTGCCTGAAGCAGTAGGAGGGTCAAGGGGGCCAACTATGTCAACCCCTACCCTTTCAAAGGGGACCCCAACCACAGGTAGTGGAATAAGGGGAGCCTTTGGTGTGCCACCAGTCTTGCCACTGGCTTGGCAGGTAACACAAGACTTGCAAAAATCTTTAGTGTCCTCTGACATCCTAGGCCAGTGAAACAGGGGGACAAGCCTTTCCCATGTTTTGATCTGGCCCAAATGCCCAGCCAAAAGAATGTCATGTGCCAGAGTTAGGAGGAACTCTCTGTACTGAAGGGGAATGACCAATCTCCTGGCTGCTCCAGGTTTTGGGTCCCTTGCCTCTGTGTACAAGAGGTTTTCCTCCCAGTAAACTCTATGTGAGTCACTGACATCCCCATTTTGCTGCTTGACAGCTTGCTGTCTGAGACCCTCTAATGTGGGACAGGTTTGCTGTGCCACACTCAGCTCTTTCCTGGCAGGCCCCCCTCCACCCAAAAGCTCAGCAGTATCTGCTGGCAGCTCATCTGGTGAAGGTTCTGCACAGGGAGGCAATTCTTCTTCCCCAGAAGGAGAATCATCTGTAGAGGGAGGGATAGTGGGTAAAGATTTACCCTTGCTACCCCTAGCTTTAGGGAGCACTTGGTCCATTGTTCCAGGATCCAAGATACCCCGTCCTTTTTGCTTTTTGGCCTGAGCCATTGTCAAAGCAAAAATATGCCCAGGAATGCCCAGCATTGCTGTATGAGCCTCCAACTCCACTTCCGCCCAAGCTGATGTCTCTAAGTCGTTCCCTAGTAGACAGTCTACAGGTAAATCTGAGGCAACCACAACTTTCTTTGGACCAGTAACCCCCCCCTAGTTGAGATTCACAACAGCCGTGGGGTGGCTAAGAGTGTTGTTATGAGCGTCTGTCACTTGGTACTGCTGACCAAGTAGGTGTTGTTCAGGGTGCACCAGTTTCTCTATTACCATGGTAACACTGGCACCTGTGTCGCTGTAGGCCTGAACCTCAACACCATTTATTAGGGGAAGTTGCTTGTACTTATCCATATTAAGGAGACAAGCAACTAAGGTGGCCAAATCAATGGCACCTTCAGAGACTAACACAGCCTCTGTGGTCTTCCTAACAACATCCATGGATGGAAGAAGAGACAGAGGGGACGCCCAGCAAGTCAGGGAGCCCTCACAGAAGCAGGCAGCACCCGCAGAAGTACCTGAACAGGCACTTGGAAGAAGAGTGAACCGGAGTCCATGCGAAGTCACAAAAGGGAGTCCCACGACGCCAGAGGACAACTCAGAAGGTTGTGCACTGCAGGTTAGAGTGTTGGGGACCCAGGCTTGGCTGTGCACGAGGGAAATCCTGGAAGAGTGCACAGGAGCCGGAGCAGCTGCAAATCACGCGGTACCCAGCAATGCAGTCTAGCGTGGGGAGGCAAAGACTTACCTCCACCAAACTTGGACTGAAGAGTCACTGGACTGTGGGAGTCACTTGGACAGAGTTGCTGAGTTCCAGGGACCATGCTCGTTGTGCTGAGAGGGGACCCAGAGGACCAGTGATGCAGTCTTTTGGTGCCTGCGGTTGCAGGGGGAAGATTCCGTCGACCCACAGGAGATTTCTTCAGAGCTCCTGGTGCAGAGAGGAGGCAGGCTATCCCCAGAGCATGCACCACCTGGAAACAGTCGAGAAAGCCGGCAGGATGAAGCGATACAAGGTTGCTAGTAGTCGTCTTGCTAATTTATTGCGGTTTTGCAGGCGTCCTGAGCAGTCAGCGGTCGATCCTTTGGCAGAAGGTGAAGAGGGAGATGCAGAGGAACTCTGATGAGCTCTTGCATTCGTTATCTGGTGAGATCCCCAAAGCAGAGACCCTAAATAGCCAGAACATGAGGTTTGGCTACCTAGGAAGGAGGATTGGCTACCAAGAGAGGTAAGGGCCTATCAGAAGGAGCCTCTGACGTCACCTGCTGGCACTGGCCACTCAGAGCAGTCCAGTGTGCCACAAACACCTCTGTTTCCAAGATGGCAGAGGTCTGGGACACACTGGAGGTGCTCTGGGCATCTCCCCTGGGAGGTGCAGGTCAGGGGAGTGGTCACTCCCCTTTCCTTTGTCCAGTTTTGCGCCAGAGCAGGGCTGGGGGATCCCTAAACCGGTTTAGACTGGCTTATGCAGAGATGGGCACCATCTGTGCCCATCAAAGCATTTCCAGAGGCTGGGGGAGGCTACTCCTCCCCAGCCCTGCCACCTTTTTCCAAAGTGAGAGGGTGTTACACCCTCTCTCAGAGGGAATCCTTTGTTCTGCCTTCCTGGGCCAGGGCTGCCTGGACCCCAGGAGGGCAGAAACCTGTCTGAGGGGTTGGCAGCAGCAGCAGCTGCAGTGGATACCCCGGAAAGGCAGTTTGGCAGTACCCGGGTTCTGTGCTAGAGACCCGGGAGATCATGGAATTGTCCCCCCAATGCCAGAATGGCATTGGGGTGACAATTCCATGATCTTAGACATGTTACATGGCCATGTACGGAGTTACCATTGTGACGCTGTACATAGGTAGTGACCTATTTACAGTGCATGCGTGTAATGGTGTCCCCGCACTCACAAAGTCCGGTGAATTTGCCCTGAACGATGTGGGGGCACCTTGGCAAGTGCCAGGGTGCCCACACACTAAGTAACTTTGCACCCAACCTTCACCAGGTGAAGGTTAGACATGTAGGTGACTTATAAGTTACTTAAGTGCAGTGGTAAATGGCTGTGAAATAACGTGGACGTTATTTCACTCAGGCTGCACTGGCAGGCCTGTGTAAGAATTGTCAGAGCTCCCTATGCGTGGCAAAAGAAATGCTGCAGCCCACAGGGATCTCCTGGAACCCCAATACCCTGGGTACCTCAGTACCATATTCTAGGGAATTATATGGGTGTACCAGTATGCCAATGTGAATTGGTAAATTTAGTCACTAGCCTGTTAGTGACAAATTTGGAAAGCAGAGAGAGCATAACCATTGAGGTTCTGGTTAGCAGAGCCTCAGTGAGACAGTTAGGCATCACACAGGGAACACATACAGGGCACATACTTATGAGCACTGGGGCCCTGCCTGGCAGGATCCCAGTGACACATAGACTAAAACAACATATATACAGTGAAATATGGGGGTAACATGCCAGGCAAGATGGTACTTTCCTACAATAGCATTCACAATAAATTACGTATTTTGAGAATACGTCTGACCAGGGGTCAGACTCACATCGACATAAACAAACAGGAACACTCATATTAGTCAATCACAGACTGACTTCACTCTAAAACCTGACATGGTGGTCACTTGATATATACATTGTCTTGAGTTAAAACAATGACATTTCCTCGTGAATGGTATGGAAAGTTTTGTGAAACAATAAAAAGATCTTTTCATACCTGGAATCCAAGCATACAGATGTCGCACTTGTACAAGAAACTCACTTATTAGTCAGAATAACTCAAATGAAACTCCTAGGTGGGTAGAGTTAAATACAGTAGTTGCATCAGCAGATCAGGAGGTGACACGTCCACCCACAAATGTCACAAAATTTTTGAAAAGGAGATACTAATACTAAATTCACATCCCTGTACCGTCAATCCAACATTTAGCACCTTAAACGCCCAACGCATATCCCATCCACAATGATTACACCTTCCACTCATGCACTCGTGAGAAATGGTCAAGTATCGACTACTCTCTGATTTAATACTTTGGTGAAACACGTCTGACAGTACAACATTTTAGAGGGATCCCTCTTTGTTCACGCGCCAGTCCAAATAAGAATAGATTGTGGTGTGCAAGTATTACTACACAAACCGTGGCAACTGAGTATATAAGTTACCAGTGACAAGGGCTTCTTTGAAGGCCCATGTGAAAACAAACCTTAGCAACAATGTAGATTACGTGAACTTCACCAACCTTCTATTGCTTACACTCCTGCCTATCTTCATACCACAGATCACCAATTTTAAGACTTCCTATTCTGTTCTGCAGCCCTCCCCCATACCTGATTTTCATTGAAGTAATGATTAATTTCGTCCATGTTGATGGCCCTGAAGCTTGCATCATGTGATGCTGTAACTTGTAGCCTTCAGGTGGGAGTACTCATTAGATGGGTAGCCCAAGATGCCGTAAATAGCAGTGGATTGAAGTTGGATAAAATGTTGCATAAGTACTGTACGTGTGCTGTTTGACCCTCTAACCTTATTGGTACAAGGAATTTTCCAACCCATATTTGAAGTTTATGCATTGGGGAATAAAACCGGTACTCGGCATACCTGGGATGATTTTCACACCACACATTGTGTTACCCCCAGCAACCCGCCATTCATTCAGTTCCATTGCAGTTTAGTTCTGGGAGTTGATGGCAGGGAGAAATGATTTATCTAGCAAAACATCAGCACCACAATTTAAATCTCCTCATCAAAATACCTAGTCTCCATAATCAATCACTGTTTTTTTATCATAGTGTTCAGCAGTTCAACAGGGAGGTCGCTAGTTGCATAAATTCAGAGCAGTATAATAGGGGTACTATCTAAGGATCCTTGTACCACCACATATTGCTCACATTTATCAATTTGAACATTCAACCTTGCAAATGGAAATGCTGTGCGCTTAGGGAGAAAAAGAATTGAAGTACAATTTATCTCTCTACCACCTCTTCAGTGTGTGGCCCTCAGCTTTGGTGAGGTGAGTTTATTGATAGAGGTCTTATTTTAAATCCAGCTGTTTAAGATACATTAATACTATGTGGTATATCCTGGGATTCATTATACATTTCACATTGCAAGTCAGAAAATTGTATTGGCTAAAAGGGGACAATCACCCTTCCTTCGAGTCTCGTTGCTTATACTGCAGCTACTTTATCTGCTCTGCTTCTTCTTTCGGCTTGGTAACTAGAGGCCTGTTGGCTTTCCAAGTCTATCTCATCTGTTCCTATTTCTGTGATATTTTTACCGTTAGGGATCATTCGCCTTACTTCCTCTCAGTTGTCTGTCTCTCAGCCCAGCCCCAGAATGCTGAGGCTGCTATGAAGAAAAATGATGAGCTTCACAGTAGCACCTTTGCTGGTAAAAAAGCATATATTTCATCTATAAATGCTGGAGTTTCTTGACCTCTGCAAACGATTGGCATTGTTGCTGTACTGGGAGAATGTAGCCTGGGAACATGAGAACGTTAGCATCCTTTATATAAAAGTGGCATCCATATAAAAGGGCCACTCTTCCAGGCTCTTTGCAGTATGGTATATGTTAGACCTGGAATCCTTGGCGTGGTTTCCCCCTGCCTTTTTGCCTCCAGGCCTCCTGTTTTTGCTGACTTCACTTTTGCTGGCCTTTGAATTCTGCACACTTTACCACTGCAAATCAGTCATAAGTTATTGCGCTCTTTCCCTAAAACATGATGACATTGACTTATCTCTAATTGACATACTTAATTTCCTATAAGTCTCTAGTAAAATGTACTATATGTGCCCAGGACCTGTAAATTAAATGCTGCTAGTGAGCCTGCAGCACTGACTGTGCCACCCACTCCAGTAGCCCTCTTAACATGTCTCAGGCCTGCCACCACTGCAGAGCCAGTGTGTACAGTTTTAAAACTGCCATTTTGACCTGTGAAAATAACCCCTTTGCCAGGCCAAAGTCTTCATTTGTAATACATATAAGTCATACCTAAGGAAGGCCCTAGGCAGCACTTAGGGCAGGGTGTAGTGTATTTAAAAAAATGGACATGTACTTTTAGGTTTTACATGTCCTGGTAGTGAAAAACTCTTAAATTTGTTTCTCACTACTGCAGGACCTATCTCTCCCTTTGGATAACATTGGAGTTGCCTTATAAGCTTTTAAAGTTTAACTTCCGATTGGGAAGAGAGAGATTTTTCAAGTTTAGTGTCTCTGAAATCACAATTTAGAATCACAACTTATGGTGAAGTCGGATTTTAAATTGCAATTTGGATATTAAATTGCAATTCTGACAATGCCACATTTAGAAAGTTTGGCATTTTCTTACTTTAGCTATTTGGTGCCTGGTGGCTGCTGCCTGTCTCTGCTCACATTTCTGGAGTGGTTGACAGCTGGACATTGTGTATTCCTCCTAGACAGCCACACGCAATGGGAGCTTAGGCGTGACCTGATGGGCCTTGATGGACCATCCTGGGCAGAACGGAGGGAGGAGCTGGGCACAGATTCACTTACACCTGATTAGGCTCTGTCCACACATAAAGGTCTGCACAGCCCCCTGTAGTGAGTCTGGAGCCATGTCTTTGAAGTCTCCCCCACTTCAAAGGCACAACTGGGTATAAGTACTAGACCTCTCCACCACTTCAGTACATGTCTGAACCTGTGGATACTCTGCTAGGAAGAACTGCTGTGCTGTTGAAGGACTGCCACTCTGATGGACTTCTGCTTTGCTGTGCTGACCTGCTGCCCCCTTGCCTGGGAGAGAGAGAGACTCGACCTGCATGGCTCCCCCAAGAAACCAGGTTGATTCCAAAGGCAAGCTGGCTGGCATCCTGATCTCAAGTCTCAGAGACATAAAAGACTGTCAACCACCCTGCTTCTGCATCTGGTCTTCACCATCTGTGAATTTTCTCTGCCAAGTGGTGCCACCCCAGTCCTGGACCCTTGGAAGTGGACCTAAGGTTTTTGCTCCAGTGGAATCGATGCATTCTCTTCTGCCGGAGTGGAACCAATGTATTGCCACTGTTGTGTGGAACATAACTGACACATTGCCACCAGTGCGTGAGTCAGAACTGACACAACAGAATCACATCACCGCTCCACTCCCCATCTTGTGACGAAACATCGTCTTTGGAACCAAACCACCACAACGTGACACTTTCTCTGGCACAAGCTGCTTGCTTCCCCAGTCGATGGTAGCCTCGAAGATGCTGAACCTTCGCATCACAGTTTCACTGCTCATCGCAACCAACGCTCTGCCTCGACTGTGCCACGCATCCTCAATGCAGGTCTTCGCATCACAATGCCCCGTCAACAGGATTCTCGACATCGACGCATCAGAATCTCGCACTGCAGCTTTACCACGTCTCGGATCCTACACATCACCTCAGCTGTGTGACACATCTTTGTCTCGGATCCACGCAACGATCCACAACCAGGATTTAGGTACTTTGGTTCAGTGGGCCTAACTGGGTCCCTGTAGACAGCCGGCGCTCCATCATGGTCGGGCTGAATGTGTGACTTTGTCCCGATCTGGCATGACCAGGTATCCCCCGGTCGGCGTTTCTTACTTCTGAGCTCTATTTTACAGTTTATTCTTTACAATTTCATAACTCAAGTTGTACTTATCGGAAGTTTGTAATTTTGGTCTTGTTTTATTTATTAAATATTGTTCTAGTTTTCTAACCTGGTGTGGAATATTTTTGTGTGTTGTTTTCACTGTTTTACTGTTTAAAGTGTTGCACAAAAACTTTAAACACTGCCTCTAAGCTAAGCATGACTGCTCTGTGCCAAGTTACCAGAGGGTGAGCATGGGTTAATGTGGGGTTTTGCTTGTGCCTTACCCTGACTAGAATTGTGATTGCTGTTTGACCACGACTTACACCCCTGTCAACCACCATCCCAATTTCAAACAGTGTTCAATGGTGATGAATTAACATTCCAGCAGTAACGGCTGTGGATGTCGCCCATTGGAAGCACATGGGGCAGAGGAGGCAATGGGCCCCTGTGTGCCCTCTCTACAAGAAGAATTTTGACAAGCCCCTTGATATAACACTAGCTTATATCATCCTGGCCCCATGTGTGGGAAGTCTGACCATTTAGGAGCAAAACCCCTATTTAAGGGTAATGATAGCCCAACAATACACTCTGCTGACACCAACACACACAGATTCGGACCCAAACGAGTATGGACACGATACCAATCCATGAAGAGGAAATAATGTGTCTCCATATTACATGGCAACAGACAAGGAAAACTGCTGCCCACTTGCTTAAAGCACAGTAATATATCTTCCAATGGAAGTGCCATCAACTATTAACACCAAAATCTGTTGTATAAATGGGGATCTGACAGGAGCCTAAGACATTACTCCTTGCAACCATCTTGCCAACCATGTCGCTTTGAAAAGTTACTCACCAATAATTGTATATATGTGAGACACAGAGACCAGAGTGAGTTTTTAAGATCCATACTAATAATATGTCAGCAAATGCATCTCTGACTCATTAGTTTGTAGTAAATTGTCTGGATGTACACAGAGCGATAAGGAATTCTGATGAAGTGTTTCTAAAAGAAGGTGCCTTCCTATTGAATGGCAGCAGAAGGTAGCATGATTGACGTTGGTGCCGGTACAACAATCGTAGCGGATCGATGCCATTGAAAACTTTTTGAAAGAAATGCAAAGATTGGATGCTAGCTCTAACAACGGGGTATTGATAGATTGTTTGGCAGCTGGATTTTAGGCATCCTCAATTAGCTGGAAAAGACACTACTTTTTGCATCCTCGGTTTTTGGATCCAATAATCACTTATGTGCCGTTGAGAAATACTTTTTCGATATTTTAGCTAAGCAAAACATTTCTGTTCTATGGCCCTCGTCTTGTAAATAATTATGTTGATCAAAGTCCTCATTTTTATCTTGTTTAGGAGAATAGAATGAAAAAATGAAAACGATTATGCCAACATAGGACGGTGTCATTGCTTTCTGGTACACTGTATGCAATTTTTTTAAGGAGGTGATGGGCTGTAATTAGGTATGAGAAACTCCATGAGGATTTGAAGGTGTTGAGTAAAAACCGGATATGCCCATGAATTGGCATGAAGGCTTTTTTTACTTCAAGGAAATACATCAGATCAGAACCTACAGGCAAGTTAGGGTGACCACCTCCTACCAATTCATTATGAGCACTGTTTCCAGTCCTGGACTTTAGAGTGACAGCCTAAAGCGTTCTGGGTATTGTAGCCTTGTGTTGGTTCCATTTAACCTATCAGAATAACACAACTTAACATCTCTGGTTTGTAGATGAAAGATTCATGACTGAAGATTGTATCCATAATGACCTGCAGTGAGGTGGTCACCCTAAAACACATTTTGTGAAGTGCATTTAAGGGCACATCTGCTCTACCCAGAAATCCCTTAACACACTGAAATTTTGATAGACAAAAGAAATAAAGCAACAATTGAGGACAGGTTCCTCTCAGTAACCGATACGTGTGCAAACAACTCAATATGTTTTTGGAGTTTAAAAGAAATGTAAGGAGCATCGATTCCTAGTCTTAGATAGCAATAGTAACTGAAAGTAAGCAGACAACTACGTTAGGCTGGGAACATACTACCAGTCATTCTTCAGGTATAATTCTTCTAATTACTTAGCAGAGTATTTATCCATGAGGGATTAAATAAACCAGGATAGTATCTGATTATTCTTGAAGCAATGCAGACATAAGTCAAATTACATTCAGAGCTTCTGATGTTATTGAGACCTCTATTGAATGGGTGACTGAAGACCCTCAATCAAGAAATGCGTGCACACAACTAGAATCTGAAAGGTCATATTTTCTCAGCAGGTGGCAAGGTGGGTATGTATGAAGTAGTATGTGGTGCAATAGTCTATCCCAATAGAAGGATTGAAGGCATAGCTCGCATGTAAAGCCAATTAGTCAAATGGCCATGGATGTGAGGGCATAGTAAAAAAACGCAATGCAACAATATAGATCATAAATGGAGGTACTGTTGCAGAGATAGCAAATTGTGGACATGGCCTACACCTCTCATCGAGCACTTACAGAATTTCATAGCGAATGGACTACAATGGAAAATCCTTTGGCTGAATCCCTATGTGGAGCTCCTATTTCGGTACACCAAGACCTAGCAAACAGAGCAGATCAACACCGTTGTTCCACTTGTCCAACCACCCAGTAAGACACAGTGGTCAATGTGCTTGGCAAAGTAAGGCATCAGAAAACGAGACTCTGAAGTTTAACCTGGTCATTGTGATGCCTTTTAGAGTTCTCCGTTCCTATCAGAGCATGCAACAGTCTTATACTAAATGACTTGGACACCCCGCTCAGAGCTGATAGAAAGCCTCCCAGTCTATTTGGTGCAGAATTATTCGTAAACACTGTGTCTTTAAAAGATAATAGATTATCTAATTGCTAACCGCGTGTAGGGGCCGTACAGTAGGGCGCAATATTTTCTGGAGCAGTAGTGTTCCTAAAAACAAAGTGCAAAAGTACAAACACTGTCCTTGGGAGTACTGGGAACTAATGCTGCAAAGGGCCTTAGACAGAGACTCGATTGTTCATTTGAATGGGCCCAGCTCTATATCCCAAGTGGTATCATACCTGCTTGTGCTTATTTCCGTTCGCTCTGGATCATCCTCAGTGTTGGTTTTGGCAGACAATCTGGGGTTGCTTGGGGAATTCTTCTGGACATTTATCTGCCCCATCGTCCTCCATGTGAATTATCAAACAAATGAAGCAAGATTCTAAAGAAAGGAAGGAAATGCTTATTATTAGTAATGTGGTTATTATTTTTAGTTCAGATGGCACAGCTTATTCTTAGCCTTGAGTTGTGCAATTCATCTGCTGTATTTGTTTTTTTAAGCATCGTCATCAGAAATCCTACACATGTAATAAGTGTGCAATGTGAGAAGCAGGTGTTCCAAAATAATAAGCAGTGAACGGTAACAGATCTATGTGTGTGGGAGAAAACGTGGACAGAGACACAACATATCATATTAATATAGTTTTGTTATGATTGTTAAATTCTAGGCAGTAGACGAAGTGTTTCAGAGGCCAAATAGCTGAGTAGTTACTGCACAGAAGTCAGTAATTGCTGCTAACAGAAATTGGCCTGTAAGAGAATACGTTGGTCTTCTGATAATGATGGGATATAATGACCATTCTCCATTCAGTTCTAAATAGTATTCATGAACTGTCTGTTTTTAATTAAATGGCTGATAGTGGCGATTGGAGGTTTTTCAAGATGAAAGTGGTTCTGCTTAAAAGATGACTTCAAAGCACTCTGTGCAGGCACAGAGGAATATCAAGGACAATGGAGACAGCAAACATGAAAACAAATTTGAATCACAATTATAGGGTCGATAAGACAGTGAAAGGGTTTTAGATCTGATGGAGCCCTTACAGGGTATAATAAGACAGAATGAAGTAAATCTACATTTTTGTCGTATACTGTTATTAACCTAACTTATTGGCCAAAGGTTGGTTAGTGGATGAAAGGTTCCGCAACTGTGATGTTAATACCGTTTTTATGGGCTTGAGAGAGTAATGTGGTAGGTAAAGTTGGTGAATTCATGGTTTCAGCAAGCAGCAAAAAAGATGGGAGAAGGTTTGCTGATGTTCAGTAGTTGGTAGCCTTATTTCACCTTTGAATGTAAAGCTGATATTCTCTGGTCAGGTAAAAAGGAACATGCACTCACAGAAGGACAAAGAAGTTTGAGTGCTATTGAGAGGAGGTGACAATAGATAGATAGGTAGATGTAAATGATTTCAGTTTTGGACAGACTGAGCACTGAGCACCAGGTGACCGCTTAAAAAGGGATATATCTTGTCAGACCTGGAAGTCAGTGATTAAGGGGAACAGCGGACACAAAAATACGTGTGCAGTGAAAAAGGAGGAAAGAGAAGCCAAAGAAGAAGATGGGTAAAAGTAAGGTACTTCAAAAGTTCAAGAGGAGGGTGCAGGTGCTACAGATTTCATGGCTGCATACAGGAATAGGTCTTTGTTTATAGCTGGCTAAGCACCACGATACTGGTAAGGGAGTCTTATGCTACGCTAAGAACTAGGGAGTGCAATTCCAATGTTTTCAGGTGTATGTGATTGTGAACTGTACTGAAGGTGGCACATGGTTTCTTGTTGTGGTGAGGTGATGGGATGGGGTTGGAGAGGATTCTTTCCAATAGAATTTTTTTTATAGAGCTCTATTATAGTTTACTGTTGAAGTGGATTTAAAGTACTACGTGAGTAGGTTGTAGATGACTTATTTTGGGAAAAAAACAAAGAAAGGCTATGAGAACACAGTTTAATGGACTCAAAATGATTTATCAAGCATGCAGTTTATCAGGGCACTTGTAAAACAGAGGAAAATAGTATATAGTGCACCTTTTGGATGAACAATCTGGATAGAGGGTGCGAGGGTAGAGGAATACGACCATTCGTGGGCTAAAAGGACATTTGTGGGCTATTTGCTTAGTGAAACTTGTTTCCTCATTGAATTTTGTGTGTTTGAGTGGCTTAATGGGCGAATGTAAGAATGTGGAAACATTTGGGTGGATGAGTGAGTGCATCAATGGATAAGTGAGAGTGTGGATATTTAATGAGTGTATGGTTGAATATGAGTTCACCAAATTATATATGCCTCAGACACAGCGGAAGGAATGGTGAAATTAGAATTCTAAGAAATACCAATACTATGCCACTGAAAACATTGCACTAGGGCCTCAAATATAACCTGCGATGTACACTGATTTAACAGATATATCATCAAATTATCATAGCAGGTAGACATATCGTTTAGGGTTGTGTCCGTTTTGCTCATACACGGTGCCAGTCAGGAGGAATGTAGTGATCGGGAAGTAAACATTTATAAATTGTGTATAGGTGTGTAGGCTCCCTAGATGCCTTGGAGAGCTTTAGGGGCATATTTATGATGCCCTGGCGCCACCTTGCCCCACATTTGTGTCATTTTTTTACACAAATGTGGCGTTAAGGTGGCATTTCCCAAGCGCCATATTTGCAAAGAGGCGCAATGCACGGTGTAAACTCTTGCTCCACATTATGCCTGCGACAGGCATAATGTATGCCAGGGTGGCATTCCCACGTTGGGAGGCCCAGAAAAATGGTGCAGTGCAATTTACTAGATTTCACTGCACCATTTTAGCATCATTATTAACGCCTGCCTAAGGCAGGCATTAAGATGACGCTTCCATTGAAAACAATGGGCCTCCCTGTCCTGTGCTGCATTAGCGGCATCATTTATGGTGCTATTCCACCAAAGCCCCCCCATTAGCGCCATAAATTATGACGTTAATGTGGACACGACCGCATGGTGCACCGTATGGTAAATACGGTGCGCACATTGTGTTGCTAGGGGGACGCCATGGGGCACTAGAAAATTGGCAGATCCTGAATGATGCACTACTTTTCCTTAAATATGCCTCTTAGTATTTATAGTAATGTCATAAAAATGCAGCTCTGAAGGCCCCAAGTGGACTAGTGCGGCCACTTTATTTTTCATAAGTTATATATGTGGGGTGATTCAAAGGTGGCCTCTTTTATGAACTGTATCTGTGTAATGTTTATTATGCAGTAAATATTTTTTAAAAAGAGTTGCCAGTATTGGATGTGTTGATACTTTTAGGACCAGTACTATGTTGTTGGTGAAAGAGGAGATTCAGGTCTAGTGTTTTAGATGCTGGATAATTGGATACTTTCTAACACAGCTTCAAGAAAATATAACTGTGCTTATTATGCCTGATGCCTTCTCACATGTGCATATAAAGTATGTTTTGTGGGAAATGCGTTTCTGGCATATGCAGACTAGAGGATATCTGGGGCTCTGAATGCCAATGCTTACCTGTGCAAGATGGTTGCCTACGAATCAAGGTTAACAGAGAAGGCAGAGAAGGCAGAGAAACCTTTCCTTAATTGCTATATACATTCTGGATACCTTCCTTTACAGGTGCTTGCCGACCACAGGCTCAGTAAATTGCGACTATGGAGGTTTGATGACTTCCGTACAAGACGGTTACTGGAAATATGGACTAGGGTCATGGCGACTCTCCTCTATTTACTGGATACGTTCAGGTGGCATGCGCTGCCCACCACTGGATATAGAGTCATACTTCTGATGCTCCTGCTAATGGCATGCTGGGGATGGGCTGGCAGTCTAATTGAACTTCAGAGGCAGTAGTGTTGTGAGGATTTGGGTGTACTATATAATATGGCTGTAGGGCCTTATCATACAGTGCAAACTCAAATGTTGTCTAGGGTCCAGTCAGGTAAGTTTACTTAACCCTAAGGTCAACCTTGGGCAGTTTTGGCTCTGAACAGTACGGCTTAGCAAAGGAACAATGTGTAAAGCATTTAACAGCACCAAACAATGAAAAAACAAAGCAAAGATGCATGAAAGTAAGAAGACATCAATTTATAAAAAGAACATATACTTTCATGAATTTTTAGAGACCTTGATGAACAAAACCCACTGGAGGGTTCCAAAGATACAGATTTTTAAAGATAATATTACTTTTAAATGCAACTACAAACAAGCATTGGTCAACAAAAAACTTTGGAAACTTTTGAAAAGTTTGAAACAGTTAGGCCCATATTTATACTTTTTGACGCAAAACTGCGCCAACGCAGTTTTGCGTCAAAAAAATTAGCACCGGCTAACGCCATTCTGAAGCACCATGCGGGTGCCGTATTTATTGAATGACGTTAGCTGGCGTTAGCCGCCGGCGCTGTCTGGTGTGCGTTAAAAAAAAACACGTACACCAGGCAGCGCCGGCGTAGGGGGAAAATGGCGTATGGGCGTCCAGAAATGGTGCAAGTCAGGCTGAGGCAAAAAATTCGCCACAACCCGATTTGCGCCATTTTTTTACGACGCCCATCCCCCATAGAAATGACTCCTGTCTTAGCAAAGACAGGAGTCATGCCCCCTTGCCCAATGGCCATGCCCAGGGGACTTCTGTCCCCTGGTCATGGTCATTGGGCATAGTGGCATGTAGGGGGGCACAAATCAGGCCCCCCTATGCCACAAAAATAAAAATAAAATACTTACCTGGACTTACCTTAATGTCCCAGGGGTGGGTCCCTCCATCCTTGGGTGTCCTCCTGGGGTGGGCAAGGGTGGCAGGGGGTGTCCCTGGGGGCTTGGGAGGGCACCTCTGGGCTCATTCTGAGCCCACAGGTCCCTTAACGCCTGCCCTGACCCAGGCGCTAAAATCCGGCGCAAATGCGGGTTTTTTAGACCCGCCCACTCCCGGGCGTCATTTTTGCCCGGGAGTATAAATACGAAGCATATGCATCGCAGTCATTTTTTAAGACGGGAACGCCTACCTTGCATATCATTAACGCAAGGAAGGTGTTCACGCAAAAAAATGACGCTAACTGCATGAACTTTGGCGCTATACGCGTCAAACGCCAAAGTATAAATATGGAGTTAGTTTTGCGTCGAATTTGCGTCGAAAAAAACGACGCAAATTCGGCGCAAACGGAGTATAAATATGCCCCTCCGTTCGACTACTCCAGCCTAGGCTGGGTGACCAATCAGGGCACGGCAGAGGTCTAAGGGGGCAGGGTGGACACCTTGAACAGTGACATGGACTTCAGAGAATTCTTAAAGCAAAATCAAAACTTTATAGGGCAACCACTATAGATGACAATAGAGTGATCCCAATGCTGAGGGATGCATGCAAAAGATGCACAAAGGCTGCTCCAGTTGTGGTGCAGTCAAAGGGGGTATCTTTGTAGGTGCTCTTCGCTCCATGGTTGCAGTGGGGTGAACTTGGCCACAGAGATCATGGCCCCTCAAAGTTTTCTGCGTTGCAGTTCCTGGGCTACCAGTCAGTCCGCACCGCAGTTGGGGTGAAATCCTTAGGTGGGGGTTAGTACCCCTTAGGTGCAAAGAATCTGGATCCTGGGTCAGGCAGACTCAGGTGCAACTTTTATACTCTTGTGTGCCAGGTCACTTATAGGGGACAAAGTTCTGCGTGGCTGCCAACTGGGTGATTTGGGCAACTTCAGCTCTTGAATCCCTGGTGCTGGTTCTAGGAGATCAGACAACTGATCTTTGAAGTCATTGCTGTTTCTGGATGTCAGGAATCAACTTTTCCTTGAGCAAAGAGCCATAGGCACAGTCCAAACCTTGCTAGCTAAATGTGCAGCAGATGCAGTCCTTCCGAGGGTGCAGCCAGAGTCCAGTGTGATCTGAGGGTCAGTGCCAGGGATGCCATATTTATCCCAGGAAAGGGCCAGAGGGGACCACACAGTCACTAGCCAATTAGCCACGGAGCCTCCTCCTACCTAGGAACAAAGTTCTTGTGATGTGTAGCATCTGACTATCCCAGAGTACCAGATTCTTGCCCTTTTCAAGATGTCATAAACCTTTCTCAGTCGTCAGGAGCTTGGCAGCCCACCGTAGAGGTGTGGCTACCAGAGGTCAACACCCATATGGTAGAATCGGTTTGGAGGCAAGGTTTCCCACCTTGTTCCTTAATCAACTTTGCCTGCAGGAACAAAAGGCATCCTTCTCAGGGGTGTGGGTGCTACCTCCCTCACAAGGGTGGTTTCACCTTTGAAGCTCACATTTTGGGGTAAAAGCCCTGAGAGGCCATCCTGTGGAAAGAGGTGACACCTCTCACCATGGCAACTACCTTTGTTCCTGTGCTGGGGAGTCATTCACATGTCTCCCTAGGCAGTCAGAAACCTGTCTGTTTGCCAGGTCCTTTGTGAGGTCTCAGGGCTAGCTGGAGCATAGAGTGACAAGATGCTTACCGTTAACAGAGGTGTTAAATTTGACCTGGACATCAGGTTGGACTTAATGCCTGTAGGAGGCTGGACTGGCTTGTAGTGAGTACCAAGGGGTACTTGCACCTTGCACCAGGCCCAGTTATCCCTTATTAGTGTATAGGGTGTCTAGCAGCTTAGGCTGATAGATAATGGTAGCTTAGCAGAGCAGCTTAGGCTGAACTAGGAGACGTGTGAAGCTACTACAGTACCACTTAGTGTCATATGCACAATATCATAAGAAAACACAATACACAGTTATACTAAAAATAAAGGTACTTTATTTTTATGACAATATGCCAAAGTATCTTAGAGTGTACCCTCAGTGAGAGGATAGGAAATATACACAAGATATATGTACACAATACCAAGAATATGCAGTACAGTCTTAGAAAACAGTGCAAACAATGTATAGTTACAATAGGATGCAATGGGGAAACATAGGGATAGGGGCAACACAAACCATATACTCCAAAAGTGGAATGCGAACCACGAATGGACCCCAAACCTATGTGACCTTGTAGAGGGTCGCTGGGACTATTAGAAAATAGTGAGAGTTAGAAAATTAGCCCTCCCCAAGACCCTGAAAAGTGAGTGCAAAGTGCACTAAAGTTCCCCTAAGGACAAAGAAGTCGTGTTAGAGGAATAATGCAGGAAAGACACAAACCAACAATGCAACAACGCTGGATTTCCAATCTGGGGTACCTGTGGAACAAGGGGACCAAGTCCAAAAGTCACAAGCAAGTCGGAGATGGGCAGTTGCCCAGGAAATGCCAGCTGCAGGTGCAAAGAAGCTTCTACTGGACAGAAGAAGCTGCGGTTTCTGCAGGAACGCAAAGGGCTAGAGACTTCCCCTTTGGAGGACGGATCCCTCTCGCCTTGTAGAGTCGTGCAGAAGTGTTTTCCTGCCAAAAGAACGCCAACAAGCCTTGCTAGCTGCAAATCGTGCGGTTAGCGTTTTTGGATGCTGCTGTGGCCCAGGAGAGACTAGGAGGTCGCAAATTGGACCAGGAGAGAGA
This sequence comes from Pleurodeles waltl, assembly GCF_031143425.1. Classification (NCBI taxonomy): domain Eukaryota; kingdom Metazoa; phylum Chordata; class Amphibia; order Caudata; family Salamandridae; genus Pleurodeles; species Pleurodeles waltl. Next base: position 483,516,775 of record NC_090438.1, on the reverse strand, counting down.
GGGGACATCGAGCAAGACAAGAAGCCCTCTCAGCAGCAGGTAGCTCCCGGAGAAGTGCCAGAAACAGGCACTACGAGGATGCGTGAAACGGTGCTCACCCAAAGTTACACAAAGGAGTCCCACGTCGCCGGAGACCAACTTAGAAAGTCGTGCAATGCAGGTTAGAGTGCCGTGGACCCAGGCTTGGCTGTGCACAAAGGATTTTCGCCGGAAGTGCACAGGGGCCGGAGTAGCTGCAAAAGTCGCGGTTCCCAGCAATGCAGTCTAGCGAGGTGAGGCAAGGACTTACCTCCACCAAACTTGGACTGAAGAGTCACTGGACTGTGGGGGTCACTTGGACACAGTTGCTGGATTCGAGGGACCTCGCTCGTTGTGCTGAGAGGAGACCCAAGGGACCGGTAATGCAGCTTTTTGGTGCCTGCGGTTGCAGGGGGAAGATTCCGTCGACCCACGGGAGATTTCTTCGGAGCTTCTAGTGCAGAGAGGAGGCAGACTACCCCCACAGCATGCACCACCAGGAAAACAGTCGAGAAGGCGGCAGGATCAGCGTTACAGAGTTGCAGTAGTTGTCTTTGCTACTATGTTGCAGGTTTGCAGGCTTCCAGCGCGGTCAGCAGTCGATTCCTTGGCAGAAGGTGAAGAGAGAGATGCAGAGGAACTCGGATGAGCTCTTGCATTCGTTATCTAAAGTTTCCCCAGAGACAGAGACCCTAAATAGCCAGAAAAGAGGGTTTGGCTACCTAGGAGAGAGGATAGGCTACTAACACCTGAAGGAGCCTATCAGAAGGAGTCTCTGACGTCACCTGGTGGCACTGGCCACTCAGAGCAGTCCAGTGTGCCAGCAGCACCTCTGTTTCCAAGATGGCAGAGGTCTGGAGCACACTGGAGGAGCTCTGGACACCTCCCAGGGGAGGTGCAGGTCAGGGGAGTGGTCACTCCCCTTTCCTTTGTCCAGTTTCGCGCCAGAGCAGGGCTAAGGGGTCCCCTGAACCGGTGTAGACTGGCTTATGCAGAATTGGGCACATCTGTGCCCAACAAACCATTTCCAGAGGCTGGGGGAGGCTACTCCTCCCCTGCCTTCACCCCATTTTCCAAAGGGAGAGGGTGTAACACCCTCTCTCAGAGGAAGTCCTTTGTTCTGCCATCCTGGGCCAGGCCTGGCTGGACCCCAGGAAGGCAGATGCCTGTCTGAGGGGTTGGCAGCAGCAGCAGCTGCAGTGAAACCCCAGGAAGGGCAGTTTGGCAGTACCAGGGTCTGTGCTACAGACCACTGGGATCATGGGATTGTGCCACCTATGCCAGGATGGTATAGAGGGGGCAATTCCATGATCATAGACATGTTACATGGCCATATTCGGAGTTACCATTGTGAAGCTACATATAGGTAGTGACCTATATGTAGTGCACGCGTGTAATGGTGTCCCCGCACTCACAAAGTTCAGGGAATTGGCTCTGAACAATGTGGGGGCACCTTGGCTAGTGCCAGGGTGCCCTCACACTAAGTAACTTTGCACCTAACCTTTACCAGGTAAAGGTTAGACATATAGGTGACTTATAAGTTACTTAAGTGCAGTGTAAAATGGCTGTGAAATAACGTGGATGTTATTTCACTCAGGCTGCAGTGGCAGGCCTGTGTAAGAATTGTCAGAGCTCCCTATGGGTGGCAAAAGAAATGCTGCAGCCCATATGGATCTCCTGGAACCCCAATACCCTGGGTACCTCAGTACCATATACTAGGGAATTATAAGGGTGTTCCAGTAAGCCAATGTAAATTGGTAAAAATGGTCACTAGCCTGTTAGTGACAATTTGGAAAGAAATGAGAGAGCATAACCACTGAGGTTCTGATTAGCAGAGCCTCAGTGAGACAGTTAGTCACTACACAGGTAACACATTCAGGCACACTTATGAGCACTGGGGCCCTGGGTTACCAGGGTCCCAGTGACACATACAACTAAAACAACATATATACAGTGAAAAATGGGGGTAACATGCCAGGCAAGATGGTACTTTCCTACAATGCCACGAATAACTTGATACCTTACATGACTCAATTTGGTAATACGATTCAGGAGTTAGTCGGGCTGGGATGCCAACCGGGTACCCTGTGTTAGCCAGTGGAGCTTGTTGGAAATGGCTCTTTCTGCAGGGTATCCCCAAACATTTTGCATCTGACCTCCCGTTTTTGACTGGGTGCTGCATTTAGTTTTTGCTGGCTTTAGGACTCAGGGCACTTTACCACTGCTGACCCGTGCTAATGTGCTCCCTATCTAAATTGTATTAGTGATTGGTTTATCCATGATTGGCAAATTTGATTTACTAGTAAGTCCCTAGTAAAGTGCACTATGCCTGCCCAGGGCTTATAAATCCAATGCTACTAGTTGGCCTGCAACACTGATTGTGCCACCCACATGAGTAGCCCTGTAAACATTTCTCAGACCTGCCTGTACAGTGTCTGTGTGTGCAGTTTTGAACTGCCAGTTTATCAGGACCCAACAACTAATATGTCAACATCTTCAGGGGTGTTGTTTAAATCATGCGCATGTAGCACCAGTGGGTTGCTTGTAACGTCATTGTACTGTCTGCATTTCAGGATAGATATTGCCAATGTTTGATATGTACTTGATGCTTGTTGCACTATATAGTTGTTTTCACCAATGCTTGTTGCACACATGTGACTGTGTCAAGTCCTTCTGCTTCTAAATGTGTCAGGTTCACTTGTTTATTGGTTGGCAGGCAACCACCACGCCCCAATGTCTCCAAAGAGCAGCTGCCTCATGTTTCAAAAGCATGAGTCATGCTGGCTATAAATGCTCTTGCTGTACACATGACTCTGCTTGGTTTTATTCCTGTCTGGCAAGGAAAGCCCTCTGCACTCTGGAATTCCCTCCAGGCCCCACGCGCTGCCCTCTTCACTGGCTGGCAGCAATGAGCCTCAACAGAGATCTTCTGGAAAGAACACACTTCTGTCAGCTAAGTGGAGCATGCTGTCTGGAATCTGTTTGGGTAGAATTTTATTATGGTGACTTTGTTTTTTGGTGAAAGCTGAAAACTAGGACTGATTTCACTCTAGCCTTCTTGAAATTTTAAAAGGCCTCTTCTAAGGACACAGACATGATTTATGAGTGGGGGCCTTGATGAGGGTTGAAAAACAGATTTAGTGCGGCAGCCTTGACAATTTTTGTTTTGTAACAGAGATCTGTGACAAAAATTCACTATCCTCCAACGGTTTATTTTTTGTACTAATAGTGATTACGCAGTTCAGTGCTAGGATTACTTTATGTGTGTGTTTACTTGCTTTTGGTATTGCTGTCCATTTTATGTTAATAGTGATTATGCAATTCAGTGCTAGGAATACTCCATAAGTGAGTTTTCTTGCTTTTGGTATTGCAACTCATTTTATGTTGTACTTGTACCATAGAAAACCTAATGTGAAAGTGCAGATCCATGAAAGAGACTTGCAGAACTTCCTAATTTGTTTAGAGACATTCAGATTTCGTCACCTTTTGTATATATGAATCCATGAGAAGAGTTGCTGATATAACCAGGTGAATGTGCTGTGAAAACAAAATAGACTAAATTAATGAGATCAGTACATGCCTTTTTGAATGTTGCTTAATGAGACTAGTGCATGCTTCATTGAATGTTGCAAAACTGTCTCTTAATAGCACATAGCTTCACCAATACTGTAATTCATCACAGAAAGGCAACTTCCAGCGGCTCCACTGACAGTCCTCCATAACCCTAAGAACCACATCCGCCTTTTAGGGGAACCTGCTGGGGCTCCTGGTGCCATGAGCAGCACCGAGAGGTGCCTCAGGAGGTCGGGAGAACAGTCATCGCCCCTGCAGAGAGCCTGGTTTTCAGGTGAGTGGCCGCTCCACAATATAGTTCATCCTGGCAAGTGTACTCACTTGCCAGGCCAAACCTTTCCTCTTACTACATATAAGTCATCCCTAAGGTAGGCCCAAGGCAGCCTCATGGTCAGGGTGCAGTGTATTTAAAAGGTAGGACATGTACTGGTGTGGTTTACATGTCCTGATAGGGAAATACTGCTAAATTCGTTTTTCACTATTGCAAGGACTATCCCTCCTATAGGGTAACATAGGGATTGGCTTGAAATATCTTTAACTGTAATTTCCCATTGGAAGCAGATAGAGATGTGGCGCTTTGGGGTCTCTGAATTCACACCTTAAAAATACAACTTTCGGCGGAGTTAGTTTTTGAATTGCAAGTTTGAATATGCCACTTTTACAAAGTGGGCATTTTCTTGCGTAACCATTCTGTGCCTCTGCCTGTCCGTGGAATACGCGCCTGGGTCACGATGACAGTGGGGCTATTTGTGAATTCACTCTAGACAATCACAGAGGGAGCTGAGGTGTGCCTTGCATTTCCTGATGGGTCTTCCTGAGCTAGAGTGATGGGAGGAGCTGACTTTTGCACCTGAATAGGGCTGTGCCTGTCCTCACACAAAGCAGTCTGTCTTGGGCCAGGGCAGGGAAAGGCAGGGTCTTGTGCACTCCAAAGACTTTTATTTGAAGTTTTCCTACTTCAAAGCCAGAAATGGGTACTGGACTTCTGACACCACAAAAATAGAATCCTTCTGGACTAAGGACATTCTGCCAGGAAGAAAAACTGGATGCTGTAGGAGGGACTACCCCTGTTGCTTTGCTGTGCTGGCTTGCTGCTTACTGCTTCTGTCCTGGGAGCAAAAGGACTGGACTTTGCTTTATACATCCTGCTTCCAAAGGTTCTCCAAGGGCTTGGATTGAGCTTGCTTCCTGGTAAGAAGTCTCAGGGACATCAAGGACTTCTGCCAGCACCTGCGTTCTCTTGCTGAGAATCCTGACTTGCCAAGTGGTGCCAAATCCAGTTTCTGGGCCCTTGGGAGTGAGTTCTGGTGTAACCAAGAAGAAACAAGAACATTGACTCCAGAGCTGCTTCGCAAGCGGGGCTGCTGTCTGACTCCGCTCTGCTGCCTGCACCAGAGCCGTGGTCCTTGCTGAGTGCAACAACTGCGACCAATGCCACAGGCCCCATGCCACCACTGCACCTCTAAATTCCTTCCACAGTGTGAGTCCTGAGTACTGTGTCACTGACGTCCATGACACCCACCTCTGACTCCACAGAAGCACCTGGGTTCCCTGGATACCAAAAACTAGGGACTTATAAGTAAGTCAGTCCTTGCCAATTGGGTGTATCCAATTTACAAGCAATTTGTAAAGTCAGAACACTGGCACTGTGGTCTGGTTAGCATGCCCAATGCACTTTCAGAGTTGAAAAATCAGCAGCATCAATCCAAAAATTTGGGGGTGAACATGCAAAATAAAAGCATTTCCTTACAAGTATGTTCTTCACATGCTAGATGTGAGATAATACCTGCATGTAATGCTTATGTATTTAATGCATACATTTGGGTGTAAGTTCTGCCACAAACATAAGCATATTCCTATATTCTTATTTTACTATTTTTTACTGCATTTAATATAGTCCACAACTTCTATTTCTGTTAAAGGAGAGCTCTGCTAAAAGACGGATAAAAGCATAAAACAATGTGCAGCAATAAAGAATTACAAAACACATCTCTTAACAGATTATTTTCTAAAAACAATGTCATGCTTGAGGGGAGCCAACATTTCTTTAACAATCAACTAAGACATTACAGTTCAAACAGATTATGTCAATGTTCACCTTGTCTTTTTGTTTGGCTATGCAGTCTACTAGTAAAGGCACCAACCACAAAGATGAATGTATTAGCTGTTATATATCAGCCTCACAAATCTTTTCTGGCTCCAGAGTAACTTCTTGAACTGTAAAAGTTACCTTCCTTGTCTTGTGCAACTTTATCTTATCTGCAACTTCCACTTTTATTCGGTGCACAGTTCTTGCTTGTTTTTTCAACACGCCATTGTCAATCCGTTTTTAATGATATATAATTTTCTCATTGATATTGTGTACTTTAATAAAAATAGTACTATGTTGAAGCCCAACAGCCTTGAGATGACCTCCATTATACCTATCAGGACGGACATGAAATGATTATAAGTGATCCTTCAACAAAATGGTCAATTTCCCTTTCCATAACTTTTTCAGAATATTGTTCTATGAAGATCCAAAACCAGCTACCGTTTTAACTCAAATGTCAGTTACGCAAGTGCCTCGCTCCAGCAGACTACTTTTAGTCTTCTCAATTACCTTCAAAATTATACCACTGCTTGCAGTTCTCACAAAAGCTGTGCTTTAATACATTTTACCCCGGAAGACAAGGCTCCTGGATTTGCACATGTGGGAAAAATGCCCTATTTACCCACAGAGCTTGCAGTCCAAGCTACAGGTAGGGCATTTCCTGTGATTAAGCCAGCTATATATAGCGACCACCATCCCTTGCTTTTTTGATTTCTGCTTTCACAATGAAAAGATTTATTATCTTGTAAATTGTTTTCTTTTATATCAAAATGCACTTCGTGGAGTTTCTTCCCAGATAAGTCCTTTTTCTTCTCTTACTATCTTTGCTCACTTTATACACCCTATTCAAACCTTAATTTTTTTCATGTTTCTGACAGCTTCACCACACTGATCTTTATGCTCAGACCTGATAGAACTATGGGCCCTTGTTCTTGCTTCACTTCCTGCGATGGATCTTTTTAGGATGCTTAAGAGGTAATGGAGAGTTAAAATCAATCTTACAATTCAAGTTACAGTGTAACACATTTTGTCACACATTAAATACCAGAAGGCAATAGGTAAAGTTCAAACAATGATTACAAGTTAGGGCCAACCTATTGTAAATGTATCTCAAAAACATGTTATATAAATACAAAATCACCAAAGGCATACAAGAATTTTAGTAGAGGCAATACAAAAGATGAGAAACAGAATCTGATGGTATGTATATAAGTTTCAGCCCTCTTGTCTAATCATTGGATAAGTCTGTGTTAATCTAAACACCCTGAACTAAACTGAAAAGAATCCCTAGTTAATTCTCGGGAAGAAGGAAAGCACCAGCATAGCAGAGACTTCTGTAGAAATTCTGATAAAGAGGTGTTGCAAAGCATAAAGCCACACAAAATAATCAGGGTAGAGAAGTCTGCACCTCTCCAGGTCTATAGGGAATCTGCCCTCCACTAACTTTGTGAACACCAGTTAAACCAGACTCTTTGAGAAATCCACATCATCATCAGTAGTTTTCCATCTTCCTTACAGCTGAAATTGGCAACTCCCCTCAGGTCTCTCACAAATTGGACATCTGGATGACCTTGGACTGCTCCCTGTGCATGGTACACAAACAGGTTTCTTTTCTTCTCAGTTCAGTAGCGCTGCTTTGTCCATTCCAAAATATCCTCCTTGACCTCACTATCTCTAATACGCAATGTGCCTTTCAATAACTGTAGAAGTTTCAAGTTTATTTAATTAATATGCACAGTTAATTTAAACCTTACTTGTACATTATTAATACTTTAAAAAAATAAATAGGCCTTACAGTACAGTATGCCCATTAAGACATGTAATATCAGTCAAAATATTATATTTAAATATTTATAAAATTGACCAAATACTTACTTTTGAGGAAATCCCCTAAAACATTGGCTCCTAAATGTTGTGTAGCTTTCATCAAGTAAAGAGGCAACTCATACTGTGTAAACCACGTGCTAGAAAAAACTTTTACATTGCAATTGTCTTATGCTAAGTAAAGTACTATTTACTTGAGAGACTGATGTAGTGGCCTAAGAAGCACAATATTTACAATCACCTACCTGGTCAGATAATAATAGAAACAAGTAAAAAATATTTACAGTCCTACAGTATAAAGTGCTGTGTGCCTGCTACTTCCTCAAGATGCATTGATCATCGAAACTGTTGTGCAAAAAAGCTTGCTAAAAATATTTTTACAATGCAATACTGATATGCTAAGTAAAAAGCTGCTTATGAAAAGGATTGACCTTGGGGTCTAAAAAGCATAATATTTATAATGTATTATACAGTCCCAGGCTGATCAGATAGTAATAGGACACATAAAATGGTTGGAAGTCCCAGAATATGAAGTACTATGTGCCTGCTACTTCCTCAAGGTCACCAATGTTCGTCCCTCGAATCAGTCCATGGTTCGATGAAAAGATCAAGCCCCAGAGTATAAAGTGCTAAGTGCCTGCTCACAAATCAGTGCAGGGTTCGTTGAGAAGATCAGGCCCCAGAGTATAAAGAGATATGTGTTTGCTACCTCCTCAAGGTCATCAATGTTCAACCTTCTACTCAGTGCATGGATGAAGGGAGCAGTCAAGAGCTAGCATTTTTCCAGCTCCTCAGCAGCAAAATTAAAAAATCTCACAGCCTTACATGTTAATTGCACTGAGTCCCTTCCCAGTAAGATGATTACAGCTGGTTGGCATGATCTAATTTGCAAGGCACTTAAAGATGTCTGTAAAAATTTCCACCTGTGTATTAACAAGCCCAGATAAACACAAAATAGATGCAGCAATGTTCCGTTGATATATCCACAAAGTTGCCACTCTGTGGTGGACCAGTGCTGCTTCCAGGATGGCACAAGGTTTTTAGATTAAAACACACCCAGGTGTGTTAAAATTAGGTCATATTTTATGGCCTCAAAGAAATAGAAGGATAGATATGGCTGGGGACCCCAAGCATCATATGACGGCATGACCACCCACGGCGTTTGCTCGCTAACATGGCCTTATCTATGATGAATGATGGAAGTTTGGCTGCTTTATTGGTAAGTCGTTTAAAGACAGCATATTCTATGGGGTTATGCCAAGCTTCTTCTAGATGCAATGCTGTTATTGAGTGCCTTAACCCCTTTGCTGCCAGGCCTTTCCCCTCCTGTGCCGAGCCTTTTTTTTGGCTATTTGGGGCAGTTTGCGCTTAGGCTCTCATAACTTTTTGTACACATAAGCTACCCATGCCAAATTTGCATCCGTTTTTCCCAACATTGTAGGGATTCTAGAGGTACCAAGACTTTGTGGGTTCCCCTGAAGGAGACCAAGAAATTAACCAAGATACAGCAATTTAATTTTTTTATTTTTTTAAAAAGGGAAAAAAGGGCTGCAGAAGAAGGCTCGTGCTTTTTCCCCTGAAAATGGCATCAACAAAGGGTTTGCGGTGGTAAAATCACCATCTTCCCAGCTTTCAGGAACAGGCAGACTTGAATTAGAAAACCCAATTTTTCAACACAATTTTGACATTTTACCAGGACACACCCCATTTTTACTATTTTTTGGGCTTTCAGCCTCCTTCCAGTTAGTGACAGAAATGGGTGAGAAACCAATGCTAGACCCCAGAAAGCTAAACATTTCTGAAAAGTAGACAGAATTCTGAATTTAGCAAGGGGTCATTTGTGTAGATCCTACACGTGTTTCCTACAGAAAATAACTGCTGAAATAAAAGAATGTTGAAATTGAGGTGAAAAAAACAGCCATTTTTCTCCACGTTTTACTCTGTAACTTTTTCCTGCAATGTCAGATTTTTGAAAGCAATATACTGTTACGTCAGCTGGACTCTTCTAGTTGCGGGGATATATAGGGCTTGTAGGTTCATCAAGAACCCTAGGTACCCAGACCCAATAAATGAGCTGCACATTGCAATGGGTTTTCATTCTATACCGGGTATACAGCAATTCATTTGCTGAAATATAAAAAATGAAAAACAGGTATCAAGAAAAACCTTTGTATTTCCAAAATGGCCACAAGATAAGGTGTTGAGAAGAAGTGGTTATTGGCACATCTCTGAATTCCGGGGTGCCCATACTAGCATGGGAATTACAGGGCATTTCTCAAATAGATGTCTTTTTTACACACTGTCTTACATTTGAAGGAAAAAATGTAGAGAAAGACAAGGGGCAATAACACTTGTTTTGCTATTCTGTGTTCCCCCATGTCTGCCGATAAAAATGGTACCTCACTTGTGTGGGTAGGCCTAGTGCCCGCTACAGGAACTGCCCCAAAACACAACATGGACACATCACATTTTCACAAAGAAAACAGCTGTTTTTTGCAAAGTGGCTAGCTGAGGATTTTGGCCTCTAGGTCAGCTGCCACCTACGGAAAACTAGCCAACCTAGGCAGTTTTGAAAACTAGACATCTAGGGGAATCCAAGATGGGGCTCTGACCAGGTTCTGTTACCCAGAATCCTTTGCAAACCTCAAAATTTGGCCCAAAAAACACTTTTTCCTCTCATTTCGGTGACAGAAAGTTCTGGAATCAGAGAGGAGCCACAAATTTCCTTCCTCCCAGCGTTCCCCCATGTCTCCTGATAAAAATCGTACCTCACTTGTGGGGGTAGTCATAGCGCCCGCGACAGGAAAAACCCCAAAATACAACGTGGACACATCACATTTTCACAAACAAAACAGAGCTGTTTTTTGCAAAGCACCTAGCTGTGGATTTTGGCTTCTAGCTCATCCGGCAGCTGGGGAAATCTAGCAAACCTGCGCAGTTTTAAAAACTAGACCCCTAGGGGAATCCAAGATGGGGTGACTTGTGGGGCTCTAGCCAGGTTCTGTTACCCAGAATCCTTAGCAAACCTCAAAATTTGGCCAAAAAAACACCTTTTCCTCTCATTTCGGTGACAGAAATTTCTGGAATCAGAGAGGAGCCACAAATGTCCTTCCACCCAGCGTTCCCCCAAGTCTCCTGATAAAAATGGTACCTCACTTTTGTGGGTGGGCCTACTGCCCGCGAAGGGAAATGCCCCAAAACACTGTCTGGACACATCAAAAATATAATACAAAACTACCTGTTTTTGCAGGGGGCACCTGCGTTTTTGGTCCTGGACTCAGCAGCCTTCTAGGGAACCCTTCCAAACCCAGACATTTCTGAAAACTAGACCCCCGAGGGAGTCCAGTGAGGTGTGACTTGTGTGTATCCCCCAATATTTTCTTACCCAGAATCCTCCGCAAACCTCAAATTTAGCTAAAAAATCTAATTTTTCCCACATTTCTGTGTGGGATCACCGCACTGGGACAAATTTCATACCACCCAATGTTCCCCTCAGTCTCCTGGTAAAAATGATACCTCATTTGTGTAGGTGGGCCAAGTGCTTGTGAAAGGGAAGAGCCAAAAACATGTGGATATTGAGGGGAACCAAAGGGGGTCCAAAAGGGCAGTTTGCAAAAAAAACATTTTTAGGCTGACAAGTGCAGCAGAATTTTTATCGGTATAGATGAGACAATGCTGGGTGGTAGGAATTTTGTGGATTCCTGCAGATTCCGGAACCTTCCATCACAAAAACGTGGGAAAAAGGTGGAGGTTTGCAGGGGATTGTGGGTACAAAAATGGTGCGGGTGCATGTGAAACACACCACCCTGGAATCACCCATATGTTTAGTTTTCAGATGTGTCTAGGTCTTGTGGATTTTTCTACATGCCAGCGTCCCAAAGTCCATAAAGTGCAGCCCTCACCATTCCAATTGGGACGATTTTGAGAGTTAGCCAAGCTCTCATTGCCCAAAAGTAGAACTAAAACCCAAAATAATCAAATGTCTTCTTGCTTGCTGTGGGATCAGATGTTTTAGAGTGCGGGGGAGAGCTGAAAGACTGTTACCCCCTTCAGTTGGGGTGGGGTTGTAACCAGGCCCATACTGGTTGGTAGCCACCACCACAATATACATATATTTGTTTTTAATTCCCTGGCATCTAGTAGACTTTCTGCCCCCCCCGGGGTATGGATCAGGGGATATTGCCCCATCTGCCCACTGGTGGGCAGAACAACTTTGGCCCCATTTATTTGGGGTGGGGGGATGGTCATACCCCCACCCTCTTATTTTTGAAAAAAAAACTTCCCTGGCCTCTGGTGGGCTTTCTGCCCCCCCCCCCTTGGGGGCCAATGGGCCTTCCAAAAATAGGCCCATCTGCCCCCAAGGGGGGCAGATATGGCCAACAGTAATGTGCCCCCATGGGGAGCGACCCTTACCCAAGGGGCTGCCCCCCTACAGAAAACACACGCATACACACACACCAATCCCTGGTGCCTAAGTGGTTTCTGCCCCCCTTGGGGGCAGATTGACCTAACAAAAATCGGCCGATGGTCTAAATACAATGTACCCCCAGGGGAGAGACCCTTGACTAAGGGGTCACTCCCCACCTCTAAAAAACAAAACAAAAAAAGAAAAACAATTATTTTTATCCCTGGCGCCTAGAGGTTTCTGCCATACCTGGGGGACAGATCGGCCTAATAATAATAACAATAGGCCGATCTGCCCCCGGGAGGCCAGAAAAGGCCTAAAATAAATTTGCCCCGCCCTCCCCCGGGGAGAGACCCTTGCCTAAGGGGTCGCTCCCCACCTCTAAAAAAAAATAAAAAAAATCCCTGGCGTGTGAGGCTTCTTTCCCCCCTGGGGGCAGATTGGCCTAATAACAATAGGGGCAGAAATAGCCTCAAATAAATCTGCCCCCCCCGGGGAGCGACCCTTGCCTAGGGGGTCGCTCCCCTTGCGTGACATTGGCGCAAAAAAAAAGATCCCCTGTGCCTAGTGGTTTCTGCCCCCCTTGTGGGCATATTGGCCTAACAAAAATCAGCCGATCACCCCCAAGGGGGGCAGAAATAGTCTAAATACAATGTGCCCCCCAGGGGAGTGACCCTTGGCTAAGGGGTCGCTCCCCTTCCGTGAATTTGGCGTAAAAAAAAAAAAACTCCCTGGTGTCTAGTGGTTTCTGCCCCCCTTGGGGGCAGACTGGCCTCATAAAAATAGGCCAATCTGTCCCCAAGGGGGGCAGAAATGGCCTAAATATAATTTGCCCCCTCGGGAGCGACTCTTGCCTAAGGGGTCGCTCCCCAACTAAAAAAACAAAACAAAACAAACACAAAAAGAAACAAAACAAAAAAATGATCCCTGGCGCCTAGTGGATTCTGCCCCCCCTGGGGGCAGATCGGCCTAACAATAGGCCGATCTGCCCCCCAGGTGGGACAGAGAATGCCTTGAAAAATATTGCCCCCCTGGGGAGAGACCCTTGCCCAAGGGGTCGCTCCCCTTATGCCAATTTCAAATAAAAAAGAAATCCCTGGTATCTAGTGGGCATTTCAAAAGCCAGATCGCTTTACAATCTGGCTTTTGAAATGCTCTGAGAGACTTCAAAGGAAAGGAAATTCCTTTCCTTACCTTTGAAGCCTCTCAAGGCCCCATCACATGATCGGAAGAGAAATGCTCTGCATTTCTCTTCCGATCGCGCTGGAAGCTGAGCTCCCGGCGCGATAGGGAGGAGGCCTCTGATGAGGCCAGCGTGCATCAGACGTCACTGGGGGGTCAGGGGAGGTTGGGGGTGGAAGGGGAAGGGCTTCCCCTTCCATCCCTGACTTGGGAGGGTGGGAGGGAAGTCCACAGAGGGAGCGCTCAGTGCCCAGGACGTAACGATTACGTCCTCGGCACAGAAGGGGTTAATGCAGATAGCACAAAATTCTTATTTTGGGCCTGCCTTTCTATTTCCAGCCAGCACTGGCGTGCTAGCTGCCCTTGTCCTCCAACAGAATTTCAATAGTGCTCCCTGCCTGGATTAACCCTGAAGATGCTGGCCAAACGTGAGCCTAATTTGGCCTTGCGAGACATACAGTGGAATCGCAAACAGTTTTTTAAAGAGGCTCAGCTTTAGAGTGCTCAACAATGCAGCACGTTTTTCTTTGAGCAATTCATAGCTATAAGATAACAAAGGGATAAATGTTGCTCCGATGACTTGGAGGAGATGATTAGTCGAGGTGTTTCAAGTCTTAGAGCATCCAATGCAGCACCACTTTTCTTGTACCCCTTAGCACCCCCTTAATGTCCCCATGTGTGCACCTCATTTAGGATACGGCGCACCATGGTGGTAGTTAGGGAACTGGCATCAAAATGTTTGACATTAGTGTGGCACTTTGCAGGGTTAGCATAAAAAATGCTGACACTAATCCTGAAAAGCACACTGAGGCCATTATAAAGTTCTGTGCAGGTGTTAAAAATGCTGCAAAACTCCAAGATGAATGATAGACCAAAATTGGGCTATCTAGCCTTGCTATTATAGAGTAGTGGGTAATTCTTGTTAGTAGGTCAGGGTCGGCCAAGGTATAATCTAAGTTGGAGCTCGACCTGTCACTCTGGTGAAGGCTGACGGGTTAACCAATGGGCTTCACCCATTGAGTATATACAGACCCAAGACTTTGATGGCTAATATGTAAGACTTGCCTTGTTGGTCTCATCTAGCTTGATTTCCGATTAATGTCTGGATGTGATTAGAGAGCTTGATGTCTGTGCCTTGTAATAGGTTCATATTACAATCACCCAACAGTAACATTAAGGCTTGAGGATGCATGGAGATCAAGGCTTTAAGTGGACCAGTCAAGGTCTGGATCTTGGCTGGTTTGTGCTTCAGGGCTGGGTGGATATAAAGATTTATAATAATTGTGGAATGAAGAACCACAGCCAGCTTGACACACTAGATCCATGGATGTCCTAGATCCACCCTGTTGTGTTCCCACAGGATGTTATTCAAGATATAGAGTGACAGACCCCCTTTAGCACTGCCTGTCTAAGCCTCTTTTATTGCTGTGTTAAAATATTTCTTATATCCCACAATGATTGTTGGAGACTGCTGCCAGGTTTCTTGCAGCAGTAGGATCTCATGTTCACATAGAAAGGATAAGAAGCTGTCCTGTCCCACCTAAGGGCTGATGCTATTGATGTTTCAGGCTCAAATTGTGCAAGAGTTACACTTGAGGGGGAGTGGCAATCATCATCCCATCCTGGATGATCTTCTATTTAAAGACATTACTTGATGGTAGCCATCCAGCTTGACTTCTGGCTGAAATGGCCTATTTGTTTGTAGTCTTTCCCTGACAACTGTGGAGTGCGTTGTGCTGATTGCCCCCCTCAGCAGGCCTGCCAGAGGTCATGAAGGGAGCAGAGGGCTCATGTAACTGGCTGCTTCTGAATTCTCATTTTGATTCCCCATGCTGCAAATTTTTCCCTGTGCTGCCAGACTTGGGCTGCGATATTTTCGTCTGACTAAGTAATGATAGTTTTACTCCCTGGTTGTTTGGAGTTAGGTATGAATTCAACTACTTCTATATTATTAGACATAATGTACTGCAGACTTTGTAGGGCATCAAGCAGCCTTAAGACTGCAATCTGATTTAGGATGTAAAAAAAAACACTGATTTGTAATGAGGGATAAGCTCAAACTTTGTATCTCACTGGATATGGATGTCCTGCCCCTGATGCCATTCCGATGTGGCTGGAGTTGCAGCAGGTTTTGCAGATGGCCATGTCTGAATTTGTGATGCATAGGTGGCAGGGGGCAGGTCTGGTGCACTTTGTGATGTTCTGTGTGGGGAGCAACAACAGTAACCCATCTTGGTCCATTATTACCCCCTGCAAAAGACGGCTACCTATTTTGGCCCATATTTATACTTTTTTAGTGCAGCATTTGATCCACTTTTGCGTCAAAAAATGACACAAATGCGGCGCTAAAAAAGTATAAATATGGGCATTTTTGTCTCCGGCATGTCCCTAGGGAGTGGCCTTGTATGATTGTAATAATCACAGCTGCTCGGCTCAGTGAACGGGGCGGGCTGGCCGGGGTACCTTCAGAGACCCAAAGTGAAGTTGATGGATGTACTGTCAGCAGTGGCCTCCTGTGTTTGGAGAGCATGCATTATTGGGGCTTGTGGCCCAAATTGTCCGGTTGTCTCCATCCGCATAACTGATTACAGGACTTCTGATTGCTGCTCCAGCCATCAAAATATTGCGTACAGAGTAATTATACATACTATATTTTGGGCCTGCTCTGTGACCATCTTCTTATCCGAATGGTGATACTGAATTTGGTTGTAACTTGGAACTACCCTGGTTGATAGCTTTTATGCCTTTGTTTTTTCTAGTTTTTCTCAGCTGCTTATGTTTTCTCTTTGAGAGCAAAGGTCATGGGCTTGTTGGTGGCAAGACCTCTGCCGGGTCCTCTTGTGCAGCAAATTGAGGTGATAGGATAATAACTGATCTGTCCATTTGTGACAACGTAGTGGGCTGGATTGAATTTGATTCTGGCTCTTCCTGTATAAGAGGGTTAAGCATTGTTCCTGTTAATGGACACTCAGGCCGGCATGATTCAGTGGTAGTCTCTTGGTTATCGGAGACGCATCTAGTTTAAAACGCCTTCGCTTCTTTCAATAGTTCTGAAAGTAATGCGGAATGTGCCCCTATGGGTATTTTAATCAGGGAAAGCAGAGTGTTGTAATTATGTTTTGGGACTAAGGAGGGAGAGGAGCAGAGTTGGTCAGTGGACGAGGCGAGTGATTGTTCAACTGGGCTTAGGAGCATCTCCCACCAAACTGTGGAGTTATCTATGGTTCCCTCCAGAATGACATTGTTTAACCTGTTGTTTGACTGATTTGTAGAGAGTGGCGGGCATATGTGCTGGGGGCTGGACTCGATAAGCCCCCCATCCTACTGGGTTTCATAGGTCTCTATGTGCATAAGAGCTGTGCAGTCTGTTGTGAGGCTCAGTTTGTGGGGACACTGATTTGCCTCATGTACTAAGACCTCCACCAAAAGCAGGACCCTGGCCCGAGTGGACGGATGAGACAAAATTGAGTGATCATTGTGAATCGAAGAGTATGGCTCTGTAACCTTGACCTGTTTTCCTAGGTCCCCTTTTGGGGGTGACTCTGGCTGTAGTTGCTGATTGACCTTGCCTGTCTAGCTCGATGGTTCCTTCATTTCAGTAGATTCTCTATCATGACCTTGGTCTGCAAGTTCTGCTTGGTCTGCTTGGGCGGTGGCACAAAACTCTTTAAGGGTGGCTTTCAGAAAGTCAATTATCTTGGTTTTTCTTGAACCTGATGACTTACAGCAAGAGGCTGATGATGTAGGGCTGCTATTCTCCCTACAGGACTTCACAGAGTTGAGGGTTGATACTGAGGCTGGTGAATCCAGGTTGATCATGAATTTCTCTTTCGCACAACCTGCATGTTTTTTTACTGGCTTAGGAGCCCCACGTATTTTACCAGATCTCATGCTGTACGGCTATTTATCTTTAAATTGGACTAGTTGGCCAGAATTTGATGGGGCAAAGCAATCAGGCTACGTGCGCAAAAATGAACCAATGGTCTCGGGGGGTGCTTCTCAGGAGGCAGAAGCTGCAGCCTCACCTAGCCGGGCCACTTCTGCACCAAACCTGGCTCAACCCTAGACTGCTGCCCCCAAAAGCTGAGTCACACCCTCCAAGATTGACCTCCATATATTGAAGTCAGCCTCACTTACTCCCCTCTGCACATTTCCTCAGCTCAGAGCTATTCTACACTTCTTTTGCCGCATGCAGGCCCCAGGAGGGTGGGGTGGGGCTGAGGCTGGGAAAAATGTGGAAAAATTGATGGCATGGAGTAGGCAAAGGTATGCGGTGTTGATAAATGCAAGGCCTACTCAGCACCTACAACTCCTACGTGTCTGACCTGTAGCAAGCTCCTGGCTTTTATTAGTGGTCTCCTGGTCTCTCTGGTGCCTTTCTGTTGCTTCTCTCAATTTAGCACTCTACCGAGTACTGATCTTTTCAATTTCCATCTCCTGGTCGCAGGCCCTCAAACTAGTAATGCTGATGTAGCTGATGTGGGTAGATTGCATTCCTAGCACTCCTTGAGAGGATAACTAGGATGGAGTTCATATAATGGGTACATAATGGTTTATGGTATTGATGCAGACACCAAGATGCTGAGGTGCAGCGTGCAGTTTACTCAGCTGCTTGCAAGGCTCCTCCTCCTCCTGCTACATACGTGGACTCTGTTTTCCAATCAAGGATCATGTAGCTGTCTTTTTCATTATAGCCAGCAGAGGCGTCCTTAACTGGACAGATGGCTTTTCGCCCAAAAGACCTGCTTATGCTTCCTTCTTGATTTGTAGGTACTATATAGATATCTTCCAATATGAATCCGAAATAGCTGGCTACCAAGAATCTTGATTACACCAATACAGTCACCTCCCATATCGTACTTAGCACAATCTTGTATCTTTCACCATACAAATTGCTTTATTTTTTTATTCTTCAATCAAGGAAGTCTATCCCTCCTTCCAATCAAACTTGACGAAAAACAAATGCAGTCTACAACTTTACGGTTTATAAGACGTGAGTGGAATTGTTTAAACTTGTATGTCAACGACATTGACCTGGTTGAAACATTGCCCAAGTGAGGCAGGTCGGGCTGTAGGGTGGTGCGACTTGTGCAACCGCACCTGGTGCTGACCTAGGAGGGGGTCTGTGTCCATAAATAAGCCATGGGTTTACAAGCACCTGCTGCAGAGTTTCCTGTGTAGCCAGAAATTTCAGGCAACATTAAACATATCAAGATAACTCTGGTGATTAACTTTTCTGCCAGTGAAAGATCAGAGTTTTGCTGAGTTTCAGTTTGATTCATCATAAAGTAGTGGAGAAATATTGTTTACTATGCAGATCATTTTGTTACCAGCAGTTCATAAGTTACAATCCTAATATAACACAGTGATGTATGAACTATCATCAAAGAGCTGTATGCAAACTGCATAGAATAGATTAGGATGCTATGTTTTTGCCCCCACTCATTCATTATCTATTCCTAATGTCGCTGATAGGTGTTTTGTTTGAGTAGAAATACATTCTTATTAGTCAAGTCAACACCAACCAGCACTTAATAACAGATTAAGGGCCAGATGTATCAAAGCTTTTTGCATTCGCAAACAGTGCGAATGCCTGTTTGCGAATGCAAAAAGCCATTTCAGAATGTATCAAAGGCATTCTGAAAGCAATTTTCAGGAATCGCTAACATAGCGATTCCTTAAAATTGCGACCCTGTTTAGAGAGTTGCAAATTGCGACTCTCTAAATTAGAAATCGCAAATAAGGAATCCTTATTTGCGATTTCTAAAGCACATGTAAGAAGCAATTCCTTAATGCGAATTGGGCATTAAGGAATCGCTATTTACCATCAAGTTGAACTTGGTGGTAACCATGTGCAAATTTTAAAAATGCATTTTTAAAATGTACATGTAAAGCACACATGCCCTTTTGACATGTGTGCACCTTACATGTTTAAAAAATATATTTTGGGGTGCAGCAGAGGGGGCCTAAGGCCCCCAGTACCCTGGAATTTGCATTTCCCAAAATTGCGAATTCCAGTTAGGAATTCGCAATTTGGGAAATGCAAAATATTCGCAAATATTGGCCGACAGGCCCATAGGTGCGAATGGGGCCGGTATCGCATTTTGCGATTCGGTAATAGCATTTGCGACTTTTAAGAAATCGCTATTACCGAATCGCAAATGTGATACATTGCATTTTACAAATCAGAAATAGCGATTTCTTAAAAATCGCTATTTTCGATTCGCAAAGGGCCTTCTTCATACATCTGGCCCTAAATGTGTATGAGAGAGGGGTGTAATATTGTTTTACAGTTACATATGCTTGTTTTAAGTCATACTGTATGTGGAACCCTCACAGTGTCAGCTCTGTCTAAGATTCCAGAGCGTCCGTGTTGGCAGTTGTTCATTGGCACCAGTCTTGTATGGCAGCTGAGGTTGTCGTGGGTCCATTGTAATAAAAGAAACTGGAATTAACTTGGAACTCGTCTGCAAGTTCTGTTCACAGCTAACTTATCCTTGAGTTCTTCTGTCCACCCTTTCTACAAGGGGCTATGGAGAGATGAGGGGCACTGATGGGAAGTGAGGGAATCAGTGAAGAAGGAGGTCATTGGGGGGCGCCAAAAATAATTGTCACACTGGGCGCCTTTATTGATAAAGCCAACTGTTGAGTGAGGTAACCCAGACTAGGAAAACATAACCCTGTGTTTCTGGGAGAAATGAGCCTTGTACAACACCAGAATTTTTAAAAACACAGAGAGAAACCAAAGCACACACAAAGAAGTGCACATAAATATAGATTGTCATCGGCTAACAACCCATAAAACCTTGTTCTCAAACGATGAAACTAGAGGCACAACAGTCGCTCGAGAGCCCTATCATGAAGCGATGAGCTGACTCAGAGCAGAGACAAGTGCCTGGATTTTATGCTTGTGCAGTATGTGAAGTAAAATAATTTAACTTTATATTTCCCCTAGCTTGGTGCATTATTTTAGACAGCTCAGTAACAGAAAGAAGCATTCATTGCTCAGATTTCAAGATATAGGGCCTCATTATGAACACGGTGGTCCAGACCGCCATGCCGGCGGTGGCAGAAAACACCGCCACCAGCATGGCGGTCTGGACCGCCATATTACCAACATGAGAAGACCGCCACAGGCGGCCCTCCGCCACTGCCAGACTACCACCAACAGGCAGCCTGACAATGGCGGATTTCTCTATTCAAAAAGGCAGCCCTGCCCTCCGGATAAAGAACCCGTTTTCCTCCAAACTTTCCCTGGTGGTTACCCCTGCCAGGTAAAGGCTGGCGGAAGGAGTGCTCCGGGGCCCCTCTGGGGGCCCCTGCACTGCCACATGACCTTGGCATGGGCAGTGCAGGGCCTCCCGTGCCCAGCCCCATCGCGCAGGTCACTGCCCAATTTATGGGCAGTGATCTGCACGACGGGTGCTTCTGCACCCGCCTCACTGCGGCATTGACGACGGCTCCATGTGGAGCCATCAGCAATGTCCTGGCTCAGCATTCCGTTAGGCCGGCTGGCGGAAACACTGTTTCCGCCCTCCGGCCCAGCGGAATGTTGATTATACGGCCAGCGGGGTCCTCAACAGGCTGGCGGGCTGTGTTCAGACCGCCAGCATTAACACGGCGGGGATTCCCGCCATGTTCATAATGAGGGCCATAATGTCTGCAAATCAATCCCTGACTCAGAGAAATATCAGGTTAAATTAATTCACTGTACATAATGCAGGTTCATAAAAAAGTTGAGCGGTTCTGCACAGATCTAGTGCAGCTGTTAATGAAAGGCCCTTGAGATGCATCAAGAGCAGCAAAGAGATTTCCAAATTACAGTTTGACTCCTGCTTGAGGTGCTGAATTTCCCAAAGAGCCAATGGGGATAAAAACAAAGGGTAAATCCTAAAATTCTCAAAGCAACAAGAACATGGATGCATGCACATACAGTGTCTGTTTGGGTGCTGCACACACTCAAATATGTCCCATTACTCAGGGAAAAATAAGCAGGAAGCACACATAGGTTTAATAACATATTAGGAGTTTAAAAAATAATGTAACAATTAGTGATTATTTATTATTATTATTAGTAGTAGTAGTAGTGGTAGTAGTAATATTATTACTATTTTAATTCAAAATAGGTCATAACATATGCTACAAATAAATAATAATGATATACTATTTCTATATTTTTAACATTAATTTATATTTTTAACTATTTTAAATAATGTCCTTCCTCATCTATGCTACAGGAACACTCTGATAGAGGCTACTCTAACTTTCCTAAATTCTATTTTACCTGCAAGGAGAAAGTTCTCCATATTAGATATTTAAGTCTTGGACTCAGCAGAGATCCTGCTGTAAAAGTTATAATAAGGTCTTATTGGCAACATTTGATTTTTAATTTGGTTATACTTGATAATGACCAACTCAGAATTTTACTTCTAGATTTAGCTTCTACTGTTACCTGCATGTTCTTTGGATATTTTACTTAAATCATTTTTTGGTTGTAGAAGGACTCAGTGGTTGTGGGGGAACATGGACTAGTGGCTAGATCGCAGTTTGGAACACAAAGTCCCTGGTCCAAATTTGTACACCTCCTTTTGCTCAAAGATTGTGTGATTCTGGATATATTTTTAACTTCCCATGCCTAAATGTTTTAATTATGTTGTGAAAATATGCATTTATGTAACATAAATGTGAGGTGTACTGTCCTTCTTTACATCACCTCCTAGCTTCAGTTATCAAGTCTCAGACTCACACACACAAAACAATCTTCTCTTTCAGTATTTTACATTGGGAATGCTGCAGTATAAGGGGGTCTCAAATGTGCTCAAATTTCCCTTGATGATAGATCTGTGATATATCATGTAACTTAATCAGGAGCTTCTGCAACCTAATGGTCTTGAAAAGATGAGCTGAAAGTTGCTAATGATTCTGGGAAGATCTTAGTCTATATTTCTCACAAGCAATGAGAACAATCAAAATTAAGATGGCTGCTCCCTGATACGGCTCTGTGTGAAACCAGCCATTCTGTGCTGCCTGGTTGGTATCAGGGCTCCCCAGCCCGATATCAAGCTGTGGCCGAGACTCCTGCATCCGACACTGCGAAGATGGACTCATTTTTAGAGTCCCTCTGGGCGCGGGCTGTTGCCACCACCTGAGCACAGCATGCACGGAGAGTAGCCTTTGACAGCCACCTGAGACACAAAGCGGAGGGAGCTGGTTGGCACCTCAGACTGCAACACCCTCACCGGATCATCATCTGTGGCATTGCGCCCCCACTGGGTGAGCAGCAGAGGCCTTAGACTGAAAAATCTGGCTCCACCTCTGAGAGGTGCCTAGCGACCTACCATTCATCCATGCACTGGAGTGTGGGCTTCTAAGCCTCCTAGAAACAAGATAGGACAAGGGTTAAATGGCTCATGCTTTGAGATAAAATCAGAGCTCTGACTTGGTGGGAAACAATGCTGGGTTCTTAAAAATGTCCTCACTCACTCATCATGGCATGTTTCATCATTGGGCATTGCTTCAACATCCCCACGAAAGCCAACGTCAGCGAAGGAGCAATAAGGGGAAGGGTTATAGACAATGCAAAACATACACCTAGGGATCTAACCTGTAGAACACATATGACAATTAAAAGTACCTCATGGGTTTCCAGTTCAACATTTATTCATGGATCCCCTGGATAGGATTAAAAAATTGTGTCACAGTGGTGATATAGGGAAATTATTGCCCATTCACCCCTTGTTATCTGCAATTGTATCGACATGTTTCAGCCGTTCAACTTTGCCCTTTTAGGTCAGGTGGCCATCATCAGGACATTGGATCCCTTAATCAATACCCCATATCTGTGTATTGTAGAATATTTGAAAGACAGGATATTTTGGACACACTGGTCCCTTACCAGTACACACACACAGAATTACCTAAAATAGGAAAGAAAAAAAAACAAATAAATATGTACACATAAAACAGACACAACGTGTTTCACTCTAACATATCTCATGCACCCATTAGTAACTAATCATTTACAATGGGTATGTAAACTAAAGAATCTCCAATCAGGACTCCTCGGTATCCACCTGTGTATCACCTCTAGTGTAGTCACACCACCATCACCAAATGCACTCCACCCCAAACAATGCAGAGAAAAATTCATGCTGTAAGCGGTCGCTTACCGAGTTTCTTTACCCCTGTTGCTTAAAATGGAGTCCCACTGGGAGCACCACCCTGTAGTCACACACTAACACTTAGCTGCTTGACATATTCGCATAGACATTCAAACAGTCAATTCAGCACTCAATCAGTCATTACTAGTCTGGTTCTGTACAGTTCGGTATGTTTCAAATGGTAACAATCAACTAGTATCAATGGCATGTCTGTTCTCATTGACTGCATTCCCGGTCTCAAGTTCCATGCATACAAAAACATAGTTCACAGCCAAACTCTCCTTCCCTTAACAAAGTAGAACTCCCTTTGTTAAAGATGCCTCTCGCATCGCTGCCGTCCAAAACAAGGGTTCTTGACCTAACACTCACTTCATCGAGGGACTGGCACCTCCTCCCACTGCCACTCGTGGCTCCATGAAGATGCTAGAGTATGGTTAAAGACCTTCCTTTAACCTCATGTCCCTACTCCTGCGTGACATCCCCTAATGTCACGTGCTCGCTAGAGCACTCTGGTCACATATCACATGAAGCAACCTCACAGCAGAGATGCCATCTTAAAATATCTAATCCCCTCCTTTTGAACTACTCCTAAAAGCATCTAAAGTCCTTGTTTACCATGTATTATTGAAATTTAGGGAATAATATGCCCTTGTTGTGTTTTTGTCAATATACCCTAGTTTCTATCCTAGAGAAATCCCTGTAGGGGTGGAAGTAATTTTCAACTTCATATAAACAACAATGATAAAAGCTTACGTTTGTATCCAGGGCAAAAAAAAAAAACAGCTTTAACATATTAAACCAAAGCTACCTGGAAACTATCAGGGGACTAGAAATCAGGGGTTGTACTTGATAAACCAAGTGTGTATTTCCTCTCAGCCACCCCTTATGAACCTACCCATCCCTAATGTAGGTGGTGATTGATAGATGAGAATGCAAATCCATTACTCAGATTATCTCCACTACAACATTGATGGGTGGATTGAAAAGGGGGACCCAAAGTACACCTATTCTGAATTGGTGTTCTTTAAAGACAGTTCAATTGTTGCCAAAGTATGTCATAATTTAATCCCTTTTCATGGCTAAGGATTCGATAAATCCACCTCTGTTCTCACTTGAAGAGGTATCCCATAACACCTTTTATGTTGCATGGAATTGTTGGCTTTTCCAGCACTGTCTACGCAACATCCTCCACAACACGTCCCATTTCTAAATAACGGGATGTGTGTTTGGTTGTTGCTTTTCTGACCTAATGTTGCTCCTATGTTCCATGATTCTGGACTTGATTTTTTGCGTCTTCATCCCAATGTACAAAAGGTTACATGGGCATCGGATCAATTAGATAACATTATCTGAATTACAATTGGTGTGTTTCATTTGGACCCATGGATAAGTCAGACCCACATCCACTGTCTTTGTACTTTCTGTAAGTTGACATACACTAATTAGGCCACATGCTGTATGGCCCCTAACTGGTGCCAGGTCCCACATCCTTGGTTCCTTTTCTGGGCATTTGCTCTTGAGGTCTCGCATGAACCAACAGATTGCGGAGACAGGCAGCTCTCCTGAAGGAAAGCCCCCCTCAAGACAACAGTCTCAACAATGCAGCACCTCCCCTCATCAAAACAGGGTTTTCAAGCAGAGGCAACAAGCAGCATCATTATTGTGGCCTTGAGACCCCCAGACGAGAAAGCATTTGACAGGCATGGAACCTGTGCCGCTCAGAAGGGGGTAGATATGTGCCTCAGCCCTTTTCATCCACCCCAGCAGCACCCTACAGACCGGCTTCCTCTTTGTTGGGGGAAGGGTGCTGCTTCACATATGTGGTAGAGACTTTACCCTGGCCTGGACCTTCTTAACTGTCTTTGAGCTACAGTGTCACCTCTTGACTGAGCCTACTTCTGCAATTGGGGACCGACAGAGGCCTGTAGTTTTTACTGTACCTCCAGGGTAACATACTGCTCCATGGTTATTGACACGCCTATCCTTGGTTGCCTGATTTGAACATCCCAGCAGGGGGCAACCTGCCCAGTGGAGGTCACCTCGGATCCCTAGAAACCTATGCAGCTCCTTACCAGGTAGTGGGCCATGACAGATGCCCTCTCAGCCTGCTCTGTACCAGTGGATAGAGGTCCCTTCAGGAGGGCCCCTCTGATTTCAATACCTACCTGGACATTGGTGCCCCCACTGGACATGGTCCCTCTTCGAATGTGGGGTACTTCCCACAGGATCTGGCTCTGTATTATTGGAGTAGCGCTCCCCTGCAGGGCTGTCCACAGGGGCTGGGGAGCCTCTGCTGCTAGCACCCACTCCCTGCCCCTGATGGACATTCTCTGCTCTGGCTCCACGCAGACCAGCAGCTCTAGAACATCTCCTGTCCCGGAGGGCTACCCATTTGATATCTTGAAGAACATGCAGAAAGGTAGAAAGTTGCAGGTCATCAGCTGTCTTGAGTCCTTCTAGGGGACCTGCAGTAGCCCTATTACCCTGCTCACTTCTCTCCTGTCCCCCATGTTAACCCACCAACAACCTGCAGGCCAGCTGTGCACCCAACCGAACCCGAAGTTGACAATCTAGTCCCCTCCATGATGGATGTCCTCAAGGAGATGTCATCCATTGGGGTCACCATCACCACAGTGGATGCAAAGATGACTGGCCTTACATCAGAGGTGACATTCATCCAGCAGGAAATGTCGACTATATGCACCCAGCTGGACACAGTGAACCAATATCTAGATGCAGGGGCACTGAATTTCTACACCAGAAAGTGATGAACTGGGAAGACAGAGTGAGGAGAGACAACTTCCAGATCTGTGGGGGACTGGGAGGGGGCAGAGAAATCAGACATGATTGCATACCTAATGTCCTTGCGCCCTGCGCTTCTTCACCTCTGCTTCTTGAAGGCACTGGAGTTCCAGACAGCACACAGAATTCAATCATTCTGTGCATACATCACTAATACCCAATGCCCCATCATTGTTTTCATGCTGCATCACCAACACACCAGTTCTATTCTGCAAGTGGTTAATAAGGCGACAGAGCATCTCCTCATTGATGGTAGCAACATTTTGTTCTCATGGATTACTCAGCAGCCACCAACGCTAGGCTCCAGAAGTTCCAAGCACATCAGCCCTGGATGAAATCCAGAGACAATAAATATGGCCTAGTGGAGCAGGTGACGATGATGATGATGACAGTGGATGGTTGACCAAGGAATTCTCCAAGCGAGCTGGAGGTGTTCATTTACTCTCAAGATGAGGCTTTGATGGACATGGTTCCCACAGCAGGTACAAGGCAGTCCCAGCAGCATGTGGGAGAAGGCCTCAGGAATCCATCAGAGCTGGCCTGCATCAGGTGGTGGAGGCTCTGCATAAGGACAGGGTCAGAAACAGATCCCGATCCCCTCCCCGTTGAAGCAGCTGGCAGAGTAGATCGGGGAGTCTGTGAAGGGTTAACTATATCCTTTTCTTAATTTTGATATTAAAAAGGGTTCTCAGTGTTGAATTGTTAAAGATACTCTGGTGCTCTGCTTGTCCCATCTGGATCTGTCCTCCTTACTGTCTCTCTCTCTCTCCAATACACTCTCCTTGCTCTGCCAGTGCCACTCCCTCCCTCCTTTTTCATGTCAACAGCCTTGCAAAAGGGGAAGTCCGGCCACGCCTTCCACATGCTGTCTGCACCCACAAGGAGTGGGGAGGTCTAGATGTCTTAGTATATGGTACCCTTTTCCACCCCGAGTAGTGCCTCACAGCCCCCAGGTAGATCAAATCCCAGGCCACATCAGAAGTCGGGTTTCAACCTCACCTGCGGAGTTGCTTTTCCCATTAGGGCTCAGCTGCCCATCTTTTCTACGCAATTTCCCTGGGATGCCCATGCCTCTGATCTTCTTATCCCTAAATGTCAATAGTTTAGCCCACTACATCAAACGCAAGAAAATTCTCTACTATCTCCAAACAATACATACTGACATAACTTTACTACAGGAGACACATCTGTCCCCAGTAGTGTCTTCCAAATTTAAATGGGTATGTGTGTGCATGGGAATTAGTAGCAGCATGTTAGTCACTGGTGCTGGTGAGCCTTCCACAGCGAATGGCTGCTCCAAGCAGTACAGAGTCACAACACTAATTTAGAAGCAACTTCCATGCAATGTTCTTAAGATTTGGACAGATGGCGAGGGTCGATGGGTGTTTGCCAGACTACGAATACTGGAGTGGAGTGTGGTCATGGGTTTGGTGTAAGCCTCCATCGTCAATAATCCTCACTTCCAGGCCCTCCTGTATGAGCTACCGTCATCTTTTGGGATGAATCCAGTCCTGATGGGGTGGGATTGGAACCTGGCCCCTGACCTGAACTTAGACATGACTGGAGACTAGGGTTTGCATTACCGAGCTGGTAGAACCCTGCTGTATGCTCTCCTGGATGGTAGCACTCTCCTGGATGTCCGGTGCCTACTCTACCTATCGGATCAGGACCACACTTTCATTTCTGGTCCACATGGGACTAAGGGCCAGATGTAAGTAGATTCTGAATTGCGACTCGCAAATTGCAAGTCAAAGAGACTCGCAAATCCGAATGTAGGATGGTGTCCCTGACACCGTCTGCGACTCGCAAGGGGGTCGCAAAGGTCCACCTCTGCGACCCCCTTGGGACTCGCAGCACTCACAGTGATGGTGGCCTGCTGGAGACAGCAGACCACCATGTCTGTGACTGCTTTTAAATAAAGCAGTTTTTTTTTGTAATGCAGCCCGTTTTCCTTAAAGGAAAACGAGATGCATTACAAAACTAAAAAATAGGACCACTGCCTGCTCGGAAAAAATGTTTTCAGTGGCATTCACAAAGGGGAAGGGGTCCCATGGGGACCCCTTCCCTTCTGCGAATGGGTTAGCACCCATTAGAAATGGGTGCTAACGTTTTGCCACCGCGTTCGCGGTCACAAAACAATACAACATAGCGCTGCGACTCGCAATTAGGAAGGGACAAGGAGCTCCTCTGAACTCATATCTGATCTTACTTCACGGAAAATACAGACTCTGTAAACTTTTAGGTGTTTCTATGGGTGACAGGCAAGGTAACATTGAGTGGGAAAGATGATGTGGGATTCTGTGCTGGCGAAGTGCAGGGCAAAGTGGATTTGGGAGCTATAGAAAGTGAGGCTCATACCCTCACAGTGCCCTACATTGCTACTCCCACACACACCTTGCAGACTCAACTGGACCAGGCTAAGATCCAGTTGTACTCCTTCTGAGAGGTGGCTAAAAATGCCCTAGTTAAGCTCCGCTGGAGCCGCTATGGCCATGAGGAGAAGGCTGGCAGCCTCCTGGGTGCCCAGTTACAGCAAAGGGAATCCCAGCTTGCGAACAATGCTACCCGCAATGCCTCATGTCTCTTTCTGGTGCACACCAGGGACATCGTTGACTGCTTTGTGGCCTTCAACTCATCTCTGTTACCTTCTTCTGAGCTGCGGGTCATGCCAACGGGGATCAAGGGGTTCGTAGACACTCTACATTTGCCTAACATTAATGAAGAGGGAAGGGACATTCTCTCTGTGATCTTCATGGAGGAAGAGGAGTCTGAGGATATGTCAATGCTCCTGGCCTGAAACTACCCTAAGAAGAACCGGTTTCTGGGAGATTTCTACAAAAACTGTGATGGTTCTCCTCACGCCCCACCTCACCATGGCCTTCTACAAGGCAGTGGACAATAACTCCCTAGGTACTATCTCTAATAAGGCATTTATCACCCTCCTTCCTCAGGATAACAAATATCCCCTAGATTGTGCTAGCTACCAGTCAATTTCCGTTCTCAATGTAGACCTAAAAATTATGGCCAAACTGTTGCAACTTGCCAGGGAAGGGTAATCCCCCCCAGCTCACCAATGTGTTGCAAGGCAGAAGCTCCTGCAGCCACCTAAGAACTCCGTTCCACCTTTCGTGGCATGCAAAAGTTGACCACTCAGAGATGCTGGCCCTTTAGCTGGATTAAAAAATTGTTTTCAACCGTGTTAAGTGATTGTACTGCTTCCCATGTGGGGCTGAGGAATTACTTTATAAGGAAGGTCCTCCTCCTAGCCGAAGCCTCCACTGCAGTGGTGACCTAAGGAGGATTCATCTTGAACTCCTTCTGTGTAGGCTGCAGCACTTGTCAGAGATGCCCCTTTCCCCCATTGTCTCCTTGTGACTGAGCTTTTATCTGCAGCCATTCATAAGGCACAGGAGGGGGAAGGAATTAAAATGGAAGTTGGTGAGATCAAGATCAAGCTCTACATGTAAAACATCCTGCTCCTTTTATCCCATCCACGGTCCTTCATATCAGCTGTGATGTCCATTATAGAGCATTGTCCCCCTCTATCAGCCACAAAGTGTGAAGCACTCTTTATGACCAGGAGCACTACCTGCGTAGGTATCCAAGGCTATGACACAAAGTGGGTGGCAGAGAGGCTCCTTTACCTGGGCATCTGTATCAACAGGGGACTCTCCCGCATGGTGAAGGATAACCTCTTTCCACTCAATGCATGCTTCAAACACGACTTCCTGAAGTGGTCATACCTCAACTTCTCTCTATGGAGGGAGACTGCAGATGGTAAAGGTGACCACAGCTCCCCATAGGCATGCTGCCCCTTACCCGCGGTGCATAGCAACCGATATTCAATCACAAATTTGGAGTGGGCGCAAGCCCAGGATCCACTCATCTCAATTATAGGCTGATACAGTGCCAGTAAAATTCCCTTCTTTGTTCTCTTACTGCCCGACCTTCCATGAATTCCAACTCGTTGTCCACCTGTGACTAGGGTGGGAGCCACTCTGGGCATGTAGGGAGCACCATCTCCTTTCCACCCTGGATACTATACTACCCCTGTACCTCTTGACCAAATAAGTCACCAAAGTTAGGGTCGCGTTCAACTGAATCTAGTGGTGTCAGTGGAGGCTTGGCAGGAGGCACATGCCCTTATGGGTGTCTCCCCCTATCTGTTTCAAAGGCCCACCTTATGGCTTAATACTGCCCTTTGCATCGGCTAGCAGACATTCCACTGGATGTCTTGGTGTGACCACAGTCTTTGGTGACTTGACCAGGTCTCCATTGGTGGGAAACTCAAATGATTTGAGTCCCTGAAGTCTATATTCGGGCTGCGGCCTAATGATCACTAGTGTCATCATCAGCTAACCCATTGCATCTAGGCTGCCTGCAGTCTGTCCCCAGTGGAGCTGACTCTATCACCTCTTCCATAGTGTCATTATGCTCTGGGTTTATTCAGGGATGTAGTGTTTGGTCTCTCAAAGTGCAGCACTCTCTCCTGTCCATCTTGGCTACCAAACTCAAGTGGCAGCTACAGGGGACAGCCTATATTCCAGAAGGTTGGGTATCCCTCGTACTCAATCATTACAAAGTTCATTGGGAGCCCCGGCTGAAATTCCTATATTTCAATATATTGCAGGGCTGGTACTGGTCCCCTTAGAAGCTACACAGAGCTAAACTTCTGCCCCATGACCTTTGTTGGAGATGTAAAACCCTTGACTGCAATTGCAGCCTTTTGTATGTGTGTGTAGGGTAGGATCCAACAGTGTGTCCCTAACCTGATTACACCCTCTCCTCAACTTGCCCTCATCCACTACATCTTGGACATGCCTGACCCAAATTTGCATGAACATCGCTTGCTGGTTACCTGGCCAAGCTGTGCATACTTCACCACTGGTGACAACCCATCCTGGCCTCAGTCACCAATGGCTGCTCGAAATACACCAAGTAGATGTCCACAAAAGAATCACATAATGACCAAGAGCACATTTTTTAGGCTGTCTGAGGTCCTTTCCTGGAGGGCCCAGCTTCAACCCTTACCTGAGAGGGCTAGCATGATATGGGACATACTTATCCAACCATGGTGATGTGGAACTGAAATATATGGCCATGTGTAGACCCCAGCAGTGATCACGCAGGGTGTCATTGATTCTCCCTGCTGCTCCCCTACTTGCTCACTTTTATCCATTCCCTTCTTTCCCCACCAAGTGACCCTGCAGGATTCTTCCTCAAGGAAATGCCTGTGTTTCGATCCCAACTCCTGTTCCCTTTGGGCCCTCCTTGCTTCCCCCACGCCACGTCCTCTTCGCACTGCTCTCCCTGTTTCTTAATAAGACCTTGTTGACTCTCGCCCTTGTGTGATTTTGATAAGCTATGATCCACTGTAGATTCCCTGAATGGTCGGTCTCTTTCCTTATAGGGGCTTGAATGTTGTATCTTTGTGTGTGCAACAACTTCTGGCTATACACACTGTATTGCACCATTGAGAGGTACAGTTTGGCTTCGTTTGTTGCTCTGTGTCATCTCTATGGCGCTTATGTTGAATAATTGTTAATAAAGAAATATTGCAAAATAAAGAAAGAGAACACGATAGAAAAGCACGGTTTAATTCACTGATACCAGGATACCAAACACAGGCTAAAAATGACTTTCCTTTCAGCTGTTGTACAACTTCATGAAATCCAGGGTAGTGAACTGTGAAGTTCGACGTGTTCCACTACCTGCCAATAAATAAAAACAACTACTTGCATGCATCATTCATTCCTCCTTCCCAGTCCTATAGGACTGGTGCCTTTTGGACGGAGCCTGCTGTAACACCACTTTGAAGAAAATCAATGCTGAGCCCGAGAGTTAGGAAACTGCTGCACAATATGTAAATTGCCATTCCTGCTAAAGCCTTTGGAAATCATAGTTGCTAATCAAATCATCTCTCCCTTCTTGAATAAAAAGATGCATATTCCACTTAACAAAGATTTTAACTTTCTGTGCTCCTTTTATACCTTATTGCTTTTGCAAATGTATGCCACCTGACAAACACGACTTTTATTAAATGCCAAGGCCAGATTCAAATCCCGGGGAGACCATTCAAAAAGTTGACAGCCATGCCACTGAACCACATTTTCTCCTCAGCCTCAATCTAAGCCTTTGGATTCTTAATAGTGTATTGATAAGTTTCTTTCGGGGTCATGTGGAAAAAATGTTGCAGTAGTCTAAGCATTTTCTCACCAGGGCTCATCAGTTCCACCCAGTGGTCGGTTTAGAGGAGCATGGAGATTTTAAGCAGCAGTGAGTCCGTTTATTGCCGGTCTCGTGGGGACTCGAGAAGCGCTACGAATCTCACAGCAGTACGTAGTTCCTTACTTACATTCTACTGGATGGACGTGCTGCTGAGTTAGGATGCTTCAACCAGTAATGGGTCAATTTTTTAACTCATTTCAGCTTTAGGGTCGCATGCTGATAATCCTTGATATAAAAACATTAGTAAACATATCATTAGTCCCCCCCGTCACTCGATGCCTTCGAGTCATTCACTACTGGATGAGACAAAATTTCCATAGACTGTCCCTAAAATGCTTGTCGACTGATCATACTTATCATTGTTTCTCACCCATATGCAAGTTACCATTGCTCTGATTAAGTCTAAGGTTTATTATTTAAAATTTACGTGGGCCTACCGGGTGACCTAATGAGATGACTCCAGAGACTCCAGAACGGTTGTCATGGGAACAGCATTAAGGCCAATCATCGCGCTGGCCATAAGACACTCAAGTTGGCTGTCGATGGAAAAGTTACTATTTCAATATTCTGTGTATTGAGGAGTAAAAAGGGAGGACCCCCTACTTTTTTTTTTTTTACAGAAAGAGATCCATCAAAAAATATCAATCATCGAGACAAGTCATCGGTTTGTTTCAGCATCATTCAGATGGGGCGACCAGATATGTATAGAGGCCATTCTACTCTGCTCTGATCCCTTCGCGGTGGAACAGCCACAGCCCAGTACTGATTGGAGTTAATCTGCAAAACGTGTGTACAAACTGAAAATAACATGATTGCTACTTGCTCAATAAACTCACATGACAGCATCAAGTCGCTGTGATAGCAGTAAAAGACCCAGAGTTTAATGTGTGCTCTGCAAACGAATAAACATAAACCTTAAATGTATAAACACAATGATTGAGAGATTTCTTCCAGTATATTTAATTGAAAAGAATCAAAATAACTCAGCTCGAAAGGTTGATGAAAGTCAAGGCAATGCGCCTGAAGAAGTGGAGAGTAATAAGAAAATAATGTATTATTTTGTGTTTCGCATCATAGTTGTTTCCTAATAGTGTAAATTGAAGCTGAGACTAGCACCCAACTAGATTACCTTGGGTTAAAAAAATGACATACTGGT
Organism: Pleurodeles waltl; assembly: GCF_031143425.1. Classification (NCBI taxonomy): domain Eukaryota; kingdom Metazoa; phylum Chordata; class Amphibia; order Caudata; family Salamandridae; genus Pleurodeles; species Pleurodeles waltl. The sequence goes on along the minus strand of NC_090438.1, from coordinate 483,483,335 downwards.
TGCATACAGAGATCTAAAGCAAGTGCCTAGCTCTTCGAACTTTTTTACTGGAAAATTATAAATATATCTTTCTTGAAAAATGTCTTATGATTGAAGTATGGATTATGTATATCGGAATTGTGTTTTTTAAGGTTGCATTTCCATCACAACAGCAGTTAGCCGACAGAGAAGAAAACATATATTAAAATGTATTCACTCTTCTATGTGAACGAGAGAGATAATGCGATCTTTTGCTCCCTTTTTATTCTCATCTGACTTGCATTTTATTATGTAACCTTAGGAAGAACCGCTCCCTGAAGCTCTCTTCACTCTGAATGTTTCCAAGGAAACAGCGTCAGCATCAGGCTCGCCATAGCAACAGCAGAGAGCTCCTTTTCTGCCACCCCCTGTTGGGATTTAACATCAAAAACACAATGGCGGCCTCCTGAGAGCGAGTGTCCTCATGCCATCCTATCAACGTTCCAGAGGGAGTAAATAGGCATTTTAGACGGAAATCTATCTGACAGCAAAGGCAATGCAAACAAATCTCTTAATAAATCTGCGTGTGCCCTAATGAACCAGGAGCCCAATATATCAGTCACACTGCTCTTTCAAAGATTATTGAGCGAGCCCATGTTTGCTGTAATAGCCCATGCAACAGGCGCTATATATTTTATATTTATTTATTTATTGTATTCACTTATTTATCTATTGTGCCCAATGCCATCTAAATACTATTCATAGGGACCCTCTACTATTGCTTTTTATAAACATGTACCACTATGGTGGGGTTATTCTTTACATACACATTTAAAATTCACCACCTAATACAATGGCACTCTTGCTCTCTCCCTTTCTCTCTTCAGTCCAGATGAGCACGGCTGCAGGGAACCGGTCTGCCTCTGACATCGCGTTGTCACTTATTACCACCTTTATGCACCTCTGCCCTGGGACAGTTCTGTATTTTTCCTATGAAGCTTGGTCATATGGAGATGCGCCCAGGCTCTAGGACTTTCTCGAAAGTGTTCACACTCTGGCCATGTCATAAGGTAATGACAGTGTGTGCAACCGAACCATCTCAGTTGTTCCACTCCTGTTTTCACATGCCTCTCTTGCCCAGGCTCTGGGCCAGCCCTTTACATAAGTACAGCAATATGCCATCAAATGGGTTCCTAAGCATACCCAAACTCCATAAATGCTGAACCTATTCCAGTCACACACAGGTTACTGGGTTTACAAAGGTTCCAAGTGTGTTAATCTTTGTTGTTAAAGGCAACTGTGTACATATATTTCACGTCATTTACAATTAATCATGCTTGCTATTAACATGGCTAATTCAAAAGAAACTGCCCCTGCTTACTAGAAGCATGTCTAATACAGAAAAAACGTGCGTATGGTTCATGCTTACTGCGAGGACAGCTAATACAAAGGAAGCATATTTGTTGTATGTATGATTAACGCCAAAGAAACATTTCACTGATGATAGTGTCGAATGGGCAAAGTGCATAGGAAAACCACAAAGCATCTGTTAGGTATAAGTGAAAGTTTCAACTTGGAAAGTAAGACATTACTAAAAGCCCTTCTTTCCGCAATACAACATAACATTTTATGCAAAGACAATTTATTTTCCAGTGAGCATGAAGACTTTATGTATAGTAGTAGCAACTGTAAATGCGGTGGATAAGGGGCCTCATTTAGCCTTTTGTTGAGCATGAGGAACGCCATAAAGTGGAGGCACACCAGCCCCCTCAAACCCATTGTTCCCTTTCTACATTTAGAGTTGGGAACCTATGGGTTATTTGGGTTATCATCAATGGACCAACTATACATCCCCTAATCCTGTGGTCCACCCACCACTGGATAGGTAGGCCATAGTGACAATCACCCTCCCTTCCTGAGGGTGGGGTGACTGTTGGGATGGGAATGTTCCCTGTGTGGTATATAGACATGTACCCATGCCATGGGTGCCCAACTAAATGAGTATCTGGTATGCTGGCTTTCATGTTGACCCTGCGGACATGGCAATCTAACCTGAGCTTGATTATGCGAGGTCCAGGACCTGTTCTGTGACCTGCAGAGGCTCACAAAGCATGTCATAGTGGGCAGAAGATTACTGTCCCTGCCCTGGGTTTAGCACACAAAGGTGTGGTGGCAGCACGCTGTGTTTCATGATACACAACCAAGCAATATTTTATCTGTGTCAGTGAGAGTGTAGTTAACATACTCCTCTTGTGTAAAGTTGTGCTGTTATGTGAAACCCAGAACTGTGCTTTGACATCCTGTGTGTATAATCAGAGTGTGTGTGAATATGTGTGTCTGGGTGTATAGTGTGCAAAGAAGTATATGGTTAGTAGTAGGACTCCATGTGTATGTATGAGTACCAATGCCAATGGGATCCAATTTGTATGCCCCTGGTTTGGCACAGCACAGGAAGAAGGATGGGGAGGGCATTCCCAGACAGTGTAAGTGTATTGTCTGCATTCCTGTGGCTGGAGGGTGGAGATCTGGACCCCTAAGTGAGGAGTACAGAGCCAAGGCCAGCATGAGAAATTCTATGAAGATTTTGGGCCTGATTACAAGATCTTGGCTGATGGAATACTCCATCACCAATGTGATGGATAGTCCGTCCACCGTATTACTATCTCCATAGAATATAATGGGATTGTAACACATCAGGTGGGATACCCATCACATTTTCAACAGAGTAACGCCTTTATCAGATCATAATCAGACCCCTTGTTAGCAAGGGACTGTTGATTGGTTATTCATGCGCATTGACATTTGGTAGATGGCAAGGGTTAAGGGTGGGACTGGGGCTTCTGTTTTTTAAGATGAAGAATTTTCAATGTTATGCCTGCCTCTAATTGGCAGAGATATACACCCTTTTCCAAGTAGGGGCCACAAACCTAGTCAGGGTAAGTCACACACAGTCCACATTATCCTGTGCCCACCATCTGGTAGCTTGGCAGTCAGGCTTAATTTAGAAGGCAATGTGTGAAGCCTGCAAAAAGATCTATGTGGGGATTACTGTAAGGCCCCTGAAATTAAGAGTACAGGAACATGTACGTGCCATAAAAAACAAAGATACCAGGTATCCATTAACACTTCACATGATGCTATTTCATTCTGAGGATCCCCGCATCTGGTTTCCGGGTGTGGATTATGTACCCCCTCACCAGAGAGGAGGAAACAGGGAGTTAATTCTACGCCAGAAAGAGGCAGCATGGATTTGTCACCTGCGAGCGGTTGAAATGGGCCACAACACAGAAAATGAACTTCATTATTTCTTATAATTTGTGTATTCTTGAAGCAATATATGATATAAGCTTTAATGAATTGGTTGAATACTATGTCCTTTGGCCCATGTAATCATCCGCCTGATGGTCTTATTATAATTGGAATTTTAATTTTGTTAAAAATGTATATAATTAATTCGATATATTTGTATTAATATTACAGTTTTATTTATATTTTGCTTTCTAAATAGTGAGACGTGATCTTAATTTCTGACTGAATTGACATCTAGGATGGAATATGGGCAGTTTTCTGTAGTAACTTATTCCAAATTACTTCAGTGTATTGGAACTTTGGGTTTTTAATATTGCCAGTACGCTGTGGTGCTTAACGGTTAATTTGGTTTGTACTGAAGTTATTATTTTTTTTGACAGCCATCTTGTATTGTGAATGGTACTAATGGCTAGAGACACTGACATCAGTATGCATGATATTATAGATTGTCAGTGCTCAATACCTTAATTAATTAATAAAAGCTTAGAACTGTCTGCTGGAAAATATTACATAACAACATTTTCAGATGGCTGCCTTGATCGGTGCTACAGTGGAGGCATTCAATATTAGGTATTCTTTCTGGTATTAGGTATTCTCCCTGTTGACTTAATGTACAAAGTTTTGAATATTCAGTTGACGCATGTGTGTATTTATTGAAAGGAACATTTGGAATTGTGGAATCATTATATTGTATAACTACGGTGACAAACTAGTCTGTTAGTTTGTCTGTATATTGAGAGATATTTTTGTCCCTACACACTTCAAGATGGCCGCCATGGTTCTTATCGATCCCCTGGCTTAGTGCATATAGCAATTAACATTAAGTGGGGGCACTTATGTATTTATTGCAATGAATATGTGGATTTGTGTGAAGTAACATAGGGCATGACCTCAGCGATAAATGACTTTATTCCGTTCGTACATTGCGTAATATTTATGTTTCTTATACACTCCAAGAGGGCTGCAGCGATTAACACCAATCTCGATGAGGCACATCTTTCGACCCATGGGACTTTATTTCTGGGTTGAGAAGGCTTGTTTAATGATTATCTGCACCTGAATATGCCGATACTGGTGGTATATTTAAATCGTGGCTGCCCCCGTGAGATTTGATTTGTCTTTTTCGATCATTGTGCACACTAGGTATCTTTGGTGATTATATAATATTAGTCATTATTTCAGTGATTATTTGTCGAACTCCCTTGTCCATTTTTTCTTGTTGTGATGTTTTTATCTGTTTGTTTGCATACATGTATATAGCTATCTATATTTATGTTTGTCTATATGTGTAAATAAGTTATATATATATATTTTTTTTGATTATGTAACATGTGGGTATTTGTCTATTGTTGTTTGTGTTTTCAATGTGCAGTATATGTTTTATGTTACAGCCCTGAAGAAGTCCTATGCTGGAGGACGAAACGCGTTGGCTGTTGTTACCATAATTTTATACATCATTGAGAAAAAGAGGAAGAAAATAAAGAGAAGATTTATCACACTTTTACTTCAAACGGACTGGACCTTTTTATACAGGATCTGTTTATTTAAAAAGTGGTGCACTACCATTATTCTTTATCAATGTGTGAAGTATTTGTGCAATAAATGATACAGTAACACAGTGAAAACACCACAAAAATCCACCATGCAGGTTTAGAAAAATATATGATATTTATCTGGTTAAAATAAGGTCAAAACGATAAAGATTCAATAAGCACAAAATGAAATATCACTTTTGCAGGTTTAAAAAGAGTCTTAAATCTTAGGAATCAACAGTTGTTTCTTGATTACACAAAGTACCTGGTTTGCGTCAAAAACAACACGCATGGAGACTGCAGAGGAGAAGATGCGTGGAAAAATAGGGTGTGCTTTGGATTTCCCGACGGGGCACAGACAATGCATAGTTTCTTTCCACACTGTGTCATTTTTTGGAAAGCAGTCTTGATTCCTCACTGTGATGCTGGGATCTTTTTGATGCTCAGGGAAGATGCAGGGAAATTCCTAATATATCCTCACTTATGGCTGCAGGGACCCATAACAATTGCCACTTTCCCTTTCTTCCACCCACACCCCCTTCGCAGTGGGAGGGCCCAGGATGACCGGATCTGCTCTCCTCTCCTATCCACAACCCCAAAGGGCCAAGGATTGGGGGAATGCCGGCCAAGAATAACAGCACTTCTGGGACTTGCAATGAGCATTGACCCCCACTTTGGTGAGTGACCGTGCCCTTCTCCTGCCCCCTCACTCCAGATGGGTCCTATGCGCAGAGACTCGATGGACCATGCGTGCCCCATAATGGCATGAACAGGTATGGCAGATCCTGACGGTGGCCCGCACCTAAGGTCCATATGTTTTCAAAGGACACGAAATACACATTACCGCTGACTTTTTCCACAAAACTAATCACAAACAGAGGGAGCTTTTAGCCCTATGGCCCCAATTGCGCAAGCTGGGTATTAAGTTCAAACTTTTTGAGCCAGCCTGGATGTGGATAACCAGGGACAGCAGCTCCAGGGGCTTCTTTGATCTGGAAGCACTCCGCCTTTTTCTGGATGACCTCTCGGTCCAGGCAATGGATCATGCACCATCGGACCCATCCCCCGCCTCGCATCCTGTGGATACACTGCTGCCCTCCCCCACCTCCAAAGGCAACCGGAACTCAAAAGGTGCCTTCAAGCGAGGTTGGGTACTGGATTGAATGAGAAGATCGCAGTATGACAGAGAAATGACTCTCCAAGCTGTGGCAGCCCTGACCCAGGACCAGAGCAATGACAAGTCCCGATCACTGCTGAAACCTCCATCTACCGAGAGCTAAACTGATTCCGGAGCCAGACTCCAGTCCTGTGGCTTAGCAGACAACAGATAGTGGCCCCTGTCACCCACAGGAGAAGCAGATGAGTATATCCTTTGAACGTTTTTGTCGATTGTCCATTATGCCTAAACTGTCGTTCCTGCTACTGTTTTCTCAGGGGGGCCCACCACATACCTTCGCTTGAGGCACAATAAAGCAGAGCTAGACATGACTAAAACTCTGTGAACTCATGTGCGACAATGGTGGGCAGTCTGTTGGGCTACTTAAGTTTGTTACTGCCTCACACTGCCCCACCTCCCTCTGATCTAACACATGCTCTCACTGCATGACTCCCTCCTGGGATGTACTCACGGTTAAAGTAATGTATCCCTACATCTCTTAAATGCAAAGGGTCTACCCAGCACTGCCTGCCTGGTTGCAGCCACTCATTTTAGCTCCTCCTTTGAGCACATCTGCCTAATGATACTCCTGTCTCTCACACTGGTATTCATGGTGCTTCTTTAGGGGAGACTACCATTTGCTTTATTATAGGGATGTAGTGATATGTCCCCCAGCATGAAGAAAACCACAGCACATCTCAGGTTTATGATGAAAGTCCTTTATCCCTTAGTTCTGTGTTAGGGAAGTTGGTGCCCTGATCCAATAGAATTCTATTGCTGTGGTTTTCTTCTTTCTGTATATGGACTGTGACCTTTTGTAGGAAACAATCCTTACACCCTGTGGCTGGGTGTTTTACCACTGGAGCACTCTTCTTTCCAAAAAAGACTTGCTGCATTATGAACTTTGATAATTGATGATAGCTTATGGTTGGAAGTGCGCACCACTTACACACAGCCCCAATTGTTGATGTTCTTGATGTCCCCCAGGTCAAGCCTCAGTGACCTTTTGTTGGACTGTAAAGGAGGGAGTACTGGGCAGTCCCCTATCCACTGGTGAGTCCCATTGGCGACCCTCAATGTCGCACCCATTGCTGATCCTTAATAAGAGTCACCCACATGTTTTGTTACCAGGCTGTAACAATGACCACTGTTTTGCTCATACCTTCTTCTTTGTTATGTTGTGATATAGTGTCCCATAGAGAATTCTTCCTGTTTTTGTTCAGATTGTTCTCTGAAAAGACGTACCTGCAGCTCTGGTGTTATTTTGCCTCATGATGAATGACTGAATCTTCTGCACTGTCTCTGTGGCCTTGCCTGGCCGATCCACCCCATCACCCTTCTGTCCCCCACAATCCCCCTTCTTCAAATCCCTAAGGTCTCCCATTACGACCATGGTTACTGGCCCTGCCCTTCGGAAGGATGATGGATGCGCCCAGCAAAACTGACAGGTGCCCCCCACGTAATTTCTTGTCCACATCCTTCCCCCATGACTAGGAATATGTGACACACTATCGACCCCCGGCATACCCGTCCTTTTCAATCCTACACCAAACACCGGGCTCCGACATTGTGCTACTTCAACCCTGAACACCTTTGAGACTGCCCCTCCCTGGGGGACTCCGGACATGCTTGTAGCACAAGTCTAGACCAACAGTTCACAGTGTTTGGCCCCCAACAAGGATCTCCTTCTTCTTCTTCTGGTTTTGTCTCTCTCCCTTTTCCCCTCCTCCTTCCTTTTCCTTCCCTGCCCTCACTCGGGACCCCAGTAACGGTAGACACTTCCTTTTCCACAGCATACGAAGGACGCCCTCTATTTCCTTGCACATTCCTTCTCTCTCCCCTCTTCCTTTGTTTCCTCTATTTGCTCTTCCCCACTCTCTTTCTTGCCCTCTTAACCCCCCAAGTGCCCTCTATCCTCCTCCTGACTTCCTACCGCCCCGCGGTCTTTCCTACAGAGTCCGCAATCTGTGTGACCACTCCACATACCCTCCGCCACCTCAATGACCTCCCGACTCTGCAGCTTCCAAATTGCTGTGCACCATACCCTGGAGTGTTAATGAACTGACTCACTATAAGAAATGGAAAAATGTGTCCTACCTGCAGTCTAAATATGTGGACGTAGCTCTCCTACAGGAAACCCATCTCTCCTACTTGGAATCAGAGACGCTGCGTCAAAACTGGGTGGACCCAGTATTGCACAGTAGCTGTCCGAGAACAACCTCTGAGGGGCATGGCCCCCCAGAAAATGAGGTGTTGCCATTCTCTTGTGCAGATCCCTGCATTTCATGGTCCTCAAGGCTTGGTCTGACCCAAACAGCCATTACATTCTAGCTAAACTTAAGCACGGGGACCGAACGTTATGCGTCAGCTCGGGATATGTCCCCACAGGCCCCATGCTCCTTTTCTTCCTCCAAATTATTCACCCTCTGAGAGAGATCGGTGCCTCGCACTACCTCATCGGGGGATTAGAACCTGCCACGCGACGCTGTGCTTGACTGCACTGGTCCCCTAGACATAGGAACAATGCAGACAGTGCTTTCCTGGAAGATGTGATATCGGACCACGGCCTGGGGTTTCTCCAACCCAGAGGAACATGAATACACCTTTCTTTCACTAGTCCATGGCACGGAATTCCGCTTAGATTATGCCCCATCTTCCCACTGGCTGGTAGCTTTTGTGAGGGAATCCAGGATCCTGGACGCTGCCCTTTCTGACCACTCTCCTGTTATAACAGCCCCAGACCTAGGACGGTCTTCAGCGGGACGCAAACCACAGCACTTAAATATATCGCATTACCGTACCACTCAGAGCAAAATGCAGCTGCACTCCCACATCTCCACAAACCTAACCAACAACAAGAAGTCACCTCCTCCCAGCAGATCCTGTGGGCAGCGGCAAAGGCGACTATCAGAGGTCAGCTCATATGGGATGCTGCTCTTGACAAAGCTCAGTGAACAGCCCAGCAGAAGGAGCAGGAGGTTGAGATTAGAGCGCTCACTCATTAATACACTGCGTACCCCACCACCCTTTTCTGCCACCGTCTGGAACAGGCCTGCAATTATCTGAATGTATTGTTCACTTCTAAGGCAGACTATGCCCTTTAGTGCATGAAAAGACAGCATTATGAACAGGGTGAGATGGCAGGTCCTCTTTTGGAGGCCCACCTATAACATCAGGAGGCAGCGCTCTCTATCCCAGCTATCAAGCCTGCAACCCTCGCCAGTGGTATCATATCTTAGAATGAGGGGCCGTTTCTGCAGAGTAATGTCAGATCTTTACAACCTATTGATGCGTCAGTTATTCTCCCTACCCCTAAAGACTAATCTCCACACTGAATGGCAGGCCAGCTTACCAATGGACTGTGAAGTGGAGGATTGGGCCAAATTACTGGAGGCTTTCAACGACGGAATGCAAGAGGCTCGCATGAAGTTCTGTCTCTTCAAAACCCTGCATGACTACCATTTGACACCAGTGAAATTATGGGCAGCAGGCTTGTCGCACCCTGCAAATTGGTGGTGCTGTCCCCATACCCACTGCGATTTTGTGCATGTTTTGTGTGATTGCCCTCCCATCTGAGCCAACTGGGATGCGGCCAGGAATGCGCTACGTCTCTCCTGTCATCTGATCTTTCTCCATGACATGGGAGAGTCCCCAGACCTCTTATGCCTGCAGTCCCACCTCCTGCATACAGCACTTGCTACCACCAAGCTCTGTGTCCTTTGTCACTGGTGCTCCCCCACACCTGCCTCTCATGATGAATGGCTTTCGGTCATGTATCATACAGCTTCCCATGAGTGAGTCATCTATAACCTATAGGACTGGACAGAGGCCATTCTTCAAAAATGGGTGCCTTTTCTCCGGGATGCCACACAGCCACCCTGAGCTCAGTCCTAGTCCCACTTCACACGCTGCATCCTTGGATGTACCCAACAGTCACAATTCAATTCACCTGGACCTGACTCCACCATGGCTCTACATCGATACATCCATCCTTTCCTCACTGCTGTTGCAAATGAGCCCTCCCCACTTTTTCTTTCTTTCTTTCCCACCCTTCCTTTCCACTATTTCACCTGCCCCTCCTCCCTGCTTTTACTATATACTCCCCACCCCTCTGGACATCTACCAGCTACCCCACCAACCTACTTGACCACTTCCCCATGGATGTGAACACGAGATGCCTCTACGTGACAGTGTGCTGCCTTTCCCCACTACTAAATTGATGATTCAGTGCACCTCCCTACGCCCCAAACTAAACCACCTTTCAGAAATGTTTCTTCATCCCAGGGGTGAACTCAGGAACCTTTATTTTCTTTATTTCACCTGCCTACCATGCACGCTGTATGTCACACTCCCCGATTGCAAATGTGCACCATTACATCACTTGGACATGTATGCATGTTGGAACTGTGATAGAAATGCATCAAATATTGTTGTTATCGTATTGCTATATTATGCTCCTCCCTATGTTTCTCTCCTGCACTGTTTCTTTCTGTATCCCATATAACCCTTTGTGAAGCTTTCCATAATGAAGAATTGCAAAACAAAAAAAAAAGAAGTGAGGAGACATCTACCTGAACTCTGCATGTTCTGCTAGAAGAGCTGGGGGCCACCTATAAACTTTCTTCCCTGCTGTGAGACAGAAGGAGTCTGCCTGGCCTTGCCAGAGGAGAGACTGTCCAAGATGAAAGGGCAGCATGTTCTTAGCCAGAAAAGCACCCAGAGAAACTGATCTTCCTAAGAGAGAGAAAGAGAAGACAGGGGAGTCTTCAGGGTGCTCTCTACAGTTCTCAGCAAAATCTGTGAAAGACTACATATATCTGAATATTGGCCCAAGGTGTGCTACATGTATCTTGCTGTGTGTATCTGCACATAACAGTGCTGCAACAGTCTGCTGTGTGCTTCAGTCCAAGGTGAGCTGCATCTGCCTCTCTCTGTGTATTGGCCTATATCGGTTCTGCAACTTCTATGTCCATCAGCCTGAGTCAGTGGCAACTACCACACTTGTGTCAGCCCAGAAGTGGGATAGGACTATAGAGGGCACTGCACATCAGCACCAGAGCCTACTGAGTGCCATCTAATAGTCCAGTGCTGCTGTGCTTGGTGAAGGCATAAGATTTGCACAATCTCTCCAATTGTCACTGCTGAGACCGCATATGATTACTGCGCTGCAAATGCACTCAGGAGAGCTCAAGAACTGAAGATTGGTTTCCTGTCCACTATGACAAAGGGGGTAGGAATAGGATGAAGGGTGAAATAACTGAACATTTGAATTGTGGGAAAACGTCATCCACACTAGGCTTCGAAGAAATTTAATTACTCCATCGTAATTCTCATAATTTGGGGAATTTCACATCAGACTTGTGTGAGAAATTGGGGTTGTTTGGTGACTGGGGAATGAGCCTTAGTCAAGCAGCAACCACATTTCTTTTCAGGGTAAGGCACAAGTTAACCCAAATTAACCTGTGCTCACCTTCTGGTACCTTGGCAGAGAGCACTCAGACTTGCCTTGAAGGCAATGTGTCAACTATAACTATTTGTGCAACTCATCAAACAGTAAAACTGTGAAAACACCACACAAAAAGGATCCCATACCAAGTTAGAAAAGTAGGACTTAATTTAACAAATACAAGAAGACCAAAACAACAAACATCCGGTAAGTAGAACTTGAATTATGATTTTTTAAAGAATAAACTGTAAAACAGTGCTTAGAAGCTAGAAGTGCCAACTGGGGACATCTGGCCGCACCGGACCAGGACAAAGTCAAAAGTTCAGGGCAACTGCAATGAACCACAGGCCAGGTACAAGCCTTCTGAACTAAAGTACCCTAAATCCTGGTTGCAGAATATTGCATGTATCCGAAACAAAGATAAGTTGTGCAGCGGATGCAATGCGTTGGTTCTAGGATGTGGCAAGCCTGCAGTGTGAGGTCCTGTTGAGTTATTGTTGAGGATCCCGTTCATGGGGCTTGTGATGTGAAGGCCAGTGTCGGGGATGTGTTGCCCACCTGAGGCGATGCGTAGTTTGTGATGAGTGCTGAGGCTTCAATGCGGAGCTGTAGCATCATCATCGAGAGTACAATCAATGAGGGATGCGAGGGGTTTGCACTGGAGAAACCATCATGTAGTGGTGGTTCCGAAGGCTACGTGCCTATCCCAAGATATGGTGATATGTCTACTGCGCTGGTTCCGACCCACACAGTAGCAGTGATGCATCGGTTCTGCTCCATGCAGCAGTAGTGATGCATTGGTTCTGCTTCTGCAGCAGTGGATGTGTCCGTTCTGCTGGAGCAACACCTTAAGCCTACTTCCAAGGGTCCAGGTCTCGGGTGGCACCACTTGGCACATGACAGAGTCCAGGAGCTGGGTGGTTGAAAGTCTTTTATATCCCTGAGACCACTTGAAGTCACTCTGGGTTGGAGAGATTCAGGTTCAGTCCTTATCAATCTCAGGCAGGAGGACAGCAGGCAGCAGGTCAGCACAGCAAGGCAGGAGTCCAGCAGAGTAGCAGCCTAGCAGAATGACTGCCCTTCAGCAGCACAACGGTCCTTCTTCTTGGCAGAATGTTCAAGGGTCCAGAAGTGTACTGAAGTGGTGGTGTCAGAGGTCCAGAACTTATACCCAGTTGTGCCTTTGATGTGGGGGAAACTTAAAAAACATGCCTTTGCAGTGCACTAATATCCTCCCTTCCTGCTCTAGCTCCGGCCCTTTGTGTGTAGACAGGACACAACCTTTTCAGGTGTAACTGAGTCTGTATCCAGCTTCTCTCTCTCATCCTGCCCAACATGGCCTATCAAGACACAGATGGCCCATCAAGTCACAGCTAAGCTACCTTTATGTGTGGCTGTCTAGGGGGATACCCAAAGCTCAGCTGTCCCCCACCCCCAAATGGAATCAGAGGCAGGCAGCAGGCATCAAATGGATAAGGCAAGGAAATGCTAACTTTCTAAAAGTGGCATTTTCAGAATTGCAATTTAAGATCCAACTTCCCCATAAGTTAGGATTTTAAATTGTGATTCCCAGAGACACCAATTGTGGAGGGGTTATTTCTTCCTATTTGGAACTTATGCTTAGAAGACTTAATAGGATGTTATCCTGTGGGAGAGATAGGCCTTGCAATAGTGAAATATAAATTGTATGTTTTTTCACCAACGACATTTAAAACATATCTAACTTTTTAAATACACTGCACCCTTCCCCTGGGGCTTCCTATGGCCTACCTTAATGGTGACATATATGTAGAAAAAGTAGGGCTTGGGCCTGGAAAACGATTTCCTTTGCCAGGTCGACATGTCAGTGGAAAACTGTACACATGCTCTGCAGTGGCAAGCCTGGGATGTGTAGGAGGTTACTTAAGTGGGTGGCACAATCAGTGCTGCAGACCTGCAAGTAGTGTTTAATTTACAGGCCTTGCGCACATGTGGTGAAGATTACTAGGGGCTTATAGGAAAATTAAATATGCCAATTGGATATAAGTCAAGGTTACCATGCTTTAAGGAGAGAGCACAACAATGTATCAATGTTTATCAGTGGTAAAGTGCACAGAGTCCTAAAACCAACAGCAATGAATACAGCAAAAAAGGGGAGAAAAAGGCAAAAGTCTGGGGTGACCTTGCAGAAAGTGCTATTTCTAACAGCTTGTTACACAAAATGCCCTAAACTATGCCTTTAACCCATGTAATTTTGCATAATTTTGACATAATTTCATGTAATTATGCAAAGGCGAACCCCACATTCCTCCACACCCCTAATGTGCACATTACCCTTTTTCATGTATCTAGCAAAACATGCTAGGGGGGAATCCGAAGTAGGATCACCCAAGTGAGAGAACGCACAGAGAAGAAAGACATAGTGTAGCACCTTCAAGGGAGTCATGATCAAAAGTAACATCCTGTATTCACAATGTAGTATAGAACACAGCTGGGTAAGCAAAAGTACTTTATTTTCCAAATAGACACGCACTCAGCTGTACATTAAAGTGAGAAGCTTGTCATTGCTTACCCTCACTACCTTGAATGTATGTGCAATAGCTTGAGAGCTTGGAGATCAATTGTAGAACTCAGGCTAATAATCATGTCTCTAAGGTAGCCCATTTTAATGAGCCACTTGCCCAATAGAAACTTCAGCTACAGCAGTCATGAGGAGAATGCCTGTAGTGGATTGAGTAAAGAATGAATGAATGAGGAAGCTCTCATCAGACAGTTTGGGCTGAATCCAGCTCAGTACCTTCATAGATTCAAAGAAAATAAGAGAGCCAATAGTGTTGTGTTTGAGAGTAGGATTCATGGTACATTGCAAAATTGGAATGAGTGGGTGAGAACAATGGAGGACAAATATTTTCTGCCCATAACCAGTTAATGGTGACAATGCAACTCAGGAGAAGTGCTCTACCCCACTTAGGCAATGTTTGTCAGAACTAATAGAAAGGGCTGACAAGTGGTTAGCTAATCGCTAAAAGGGTTAACAAAGGGGTAAAGCAGCACAGCACTAAGTCAAAAGGAGAACTAATAGAAAGGGCTGACAAGTGGTTAGCTAATCGCTAAAAGCAGCAAAATGTTTGATGCTAGTGCAGCAAAGCACCACAATAGCATCAGAAATGTTGATGCTATTGTCCTAGCGACTGCCATGGTGCACCAGATTGTAAATATGGTGCTACCATGGTGTAGTTAGGTGGGGCAGGCGTGACGCAAGAAAAGTAGTTCATCAGAATCGATGCACCACTTTGTTGCAAATATACCCCTAAGAGTGTTTCACTACGAGGACATGTGAAAGTCAAAAGTACGTTTCCAACTTTTTAAATACCCTGGGCCTTATTTATACTTTTTGGTGCAAAACTGCACTAAGGCAGTTTTGCCCCAAAAAGTTTTGCACCGGCTTGCACCATTTTTTAGCACCAGCTGGGCACCATATTTATGGAATAGTGCAAGCCGGTGCAAAGGGTAGGCTAGCTTAAAAAAAAATGACGTTAGGCAGTTTTGAGTCAAAATAAATTATTCTGACCAGATTAGCATCATTTTTTGACGCTAAGGGGCATATGTATACTCTGTTTGCACTGAATTAGCATCATTTTTTTTTAACTCTAACTCAGTGCAAAACTAACTCCATATTTATACTTTGGTGCTAGACCTGTCTAGTACCAAATTTATGGAGTTAAAGTCATTTTTTGGAAGTGGAAACATACCTTGCCTTAATGAGATGCAAGGTAGGCGTTCCCGTGCAAAAAAATGACTCTATGGCCTTAACACCATATTTATACTTGCATGTAAAAATGGTGCAAGGGAGGGAGGAGGGGTCAAAAAATGGGGCAAAGCCTGCTTTGCCCCATTTTTTAAGACCTGGGTCAGGGCAGGTGTTAGGGGACCTGTGGCCCTATTTCCATGGTGGAACACCATAGAATAAGCCCAGAGGTGCCCTCCCTAGGCCCTAAGGGCACCCCCACCCACACTAGAGGGACTGCGAGGATGGGGGACCCCATCCCAGGTAAGTACAGGTAAGTGCATTTTATTTTTGAAAGTGCCATAGGGGGCCCTGAAATGGGCCCCCATACATGGCACCGGGTGCAATGGCCATGCCCAGGGGACACCTGTCCTCTGTGCTGGCCAGTGGGGTGGTGGGCATGACTCCTGCCTTTTCTAAGGCAGGAGTCATGTGGCATGGTAGGTTTAGCACCATAAAATGACGCTAATCTGGTTAGAGTCATTTTTTTTTACTCTAACCTGCCTAAAGCCATTTTTTGGTGCTAAACCCTCTTCTTCTATACTGCCAGCCACACCCGACTAAAGTCATTCTTTTAAACTCTAGCCTACCCTTTGCACCGGTTTGCACCATTCCATAAATATGGTGCCTGGCTGGTGCACAGAAATAGTGCAAGCCGGTGCTAAACCTTTTGGTGCAAAACTGAGTTAGTGCAGTTTTGCAGCAAAAAGTATAAATAAGGGCCAATATTTTGTAAGTTTGCGCCACTTTTGTGTCATAAAATGACGTTAATGCAGTGCAAAAAAAGTTTAAATCAGGGCCTTGGTGCTAGATGGGTCTAGCACCAAAGTATAAATATGGAGTTAGTTTTGCACCGAATTAGAGTAAAAAAAAATGACACTAATTCGGTGCAAACAGAGTATAAATATGCCGCAGAGTATAAATATGCCCCTAAATATGGCGTTAAGGCCATAGAGTCATTTTTTGCACGGGAACGCCTACCTTGCATCTCATTAAGGCAAAGTAGGTCTCCACTTTCAAAAAATGACTTTAACTCCATAAATTTGGTGCTAGAGGGGTCTAGCACCAAAGTATAAATATGGAGTTAGTTTTGCACCGAATTAGAGTAAAAAAAAAAGACACTAATTCGGTGCAAACAGAGTATAAATATGCCCCCCTGTACCCTGCACCCTGCCCTATGGCCTATCCAGGGTTTACGCTGGGGGTGACATATGTATTTAAAACGAAGGTTTAGGCCTGACAAAAGCTTTATTTTGCCAGGTGAAACTGGCAGTTTAAAAGCTGCACACCCGGGCTGCAATGGTTACTTAGTTCAATGGAACAAAGGGAACCCAGGTATAAAAAGGGACCTTGGTTCTAAGTATACTACAAAGAACAAGGATCCCTTACCATGCCAAATGCCAAATGCAGTATCTAATGCACATAGAAAAACAATTAGATCTATATGAATATTTTTTTTTTTAAACAGTATTCATTATGAACAATATAAGAATGAACCACACTAAAAAACATAACAGGAAGTGAGTTAGAATAAGGGAGGGCAATTCTTAAATGTCTAACACCAATATTACAGTAAAAAATTGTGTGTGGGCATTACCCACCTCAATAGTATACCACTACTTACGAAAAGAACCAATTGCTTTCTAGCAAACGAGTTAGAGTATAGTTGTCAGTCACTCCTCAGTCGTATACCACTATTTATACAACGAACGAATTACTATTTAGCAAATAAGTTAAGGTACAATTGTCAGTCGCATATTTTTCTCAAGCATGAGCAGCCAACCCAGAAGATTAAAGTATATTGTGTCAGATCACTAATGTACCACTACTCATACAAGGAACCAATTGTTATTTTCACAAACGAGTTAAGGTACAATTAACAGTTTCGGTCCCTTTAAGGCAATGTGCATGCAACCATCATCAGGACTAACCTAAAATGCCTGAGAATGCAGTTGTATATGCTAAAAAGGGCCTGATTCACATCCAATTTAATCTCTGCTACAAAAGTAACACACTGTCCTGCATGACAACAAAATCCAAGCAGGAATATCTATACCAAGATGCATGCAAGGACACATGCGTCAATGTGCATTAGAAATTGCAGCGTGGCAAACCGAATAGTTACTGTCCTATCCGTGCCAGTCGGGTAAAACCAGGCACAGCATTAGCCATTCTCGTAAACAGCAATCCCACACTTAGACCAAATAAACAATGAACTGGTGTGCTGAGCCAAAGCTCCTCGATTATTAGTAATTCTTAAAGCTCCTATTCTGTTGATCACTTAAGCACTAGCGAGTGCTGCGCAATCAAGCCAGCATTAAACAGATGTAACATACTTTGGATTCTTCTAAACTTTGAGAGACGTCTTGAATCAACAGTACCCTCCTCTCCTCCCACATCCTGGCGTCCGGTTGGAATATTATTTTGTGCTGCAGCATCAAAAAATCATAGCAACTAAATTTCAATCTCAGAGGATTTGACGAGGATCTGGATAACTGAACACAATGTTTTTTCGTGACGCAGGTGTAAAATCAGCTCTACGGTTTCGCCTGGCAGGATGTTTTTGTTTTCATTTCAAGGGTAATTACGGTTCTCGGTGTTTTTGTTTCTCAATTTGATGTGACCTCTAGGGGGATTCAGTCTGGGTTCTTTCAACGTTAGAGGGATTCGCGTGCTCGCCAGGCCTTTGCCTATACAAATTGAACCACGTTGTTCATGATGTTTTTCATCAAGCAAGAAAGAATTCAAAAGAGAGGATGACTCGCTGCAACTAGAAAAGTGGTACTTTTTTTAAAACTAGGCTTCCACAGATCCATTAATCACAACTTCTGACAAATAAAAAGAAGCAGGTTTCAAATTTTGTAATAAAAACAACCACTTCTAAAACGACAATCATGAACAAACAACATGTTCTCACTCGGGCTGGGGCCATTAGGCACATAAACAAAATGAGAGCGCTATAAATTCATAAAATAACGTGAAGATAGTTCTAACATTTAGAGTGTCACTTGGTCGGCAGTTACATTTGCAGCCTTGCAAGAGAAACCATCAGCACGATGCCCAACAGCATTCGTCACCCGGAGTTGGAAGAAGGACATGATAAATGTACATACACTAAAAAATTACAAAAAATATTTTTATATTAACTCTCCTCACACTCACAACGCCTACTTCGATGTTTGTTGTTCTGTATGGAATTAGCTGATGTAAGTGCTTTAAGTGTGATGATAAGGGAAGCGGGCGCTCCGCACGTGGCAATTGCTCCTGACGCAGCCAAGGAACATTTAAAAGACATATGGCCTACAAAACACGACCTAATACTTGACCCTAGAGTCCAGTGCATGACAGTTTTCCCAAGAGCAGTATACGAATCAAACGCAGCAATTAAG
Source organism: Pleurodeles waltl (assembly GCF_031143425.1). NCBI lineage: Eukaryota > Metazoa > Chordata > Amphibia > Caudata > Salamandridae > Pleurodeles > Pleurodeles waltl. Next base: position 483,464,779 of record NC_090438.1, on the reverse strand, counting down.
CAGAAATCAAATAATTGCAGACGGGAATTCCCACCAGGATCTGACACCCAAGCACCGCCGCCACGGGGCTCGGGTGACAAGCTAGGTTCTAACGGCTGCGTTTCATCAATTTACATATCTCTCAGGATAGTGGACCACATGGAGTGATCATTCAACATGAAACACAACACAAGTTATCCTACCCAAATAAAACAGATGGCTTTTAAAACAAAATAACATTAGGAAGGAAAGCACACTGGAATGCATGTGTAAGGCCAGTTTATTTAGGCCATATGAAATCAGCCATTGTAGTGCTCTCACAAGGTTTTAAAACATAACTGTTACAACCTTTCACACATTCCAGCCTTTGAAACAATGAACCTCTACAGACAAGACAGTGCAGAATACAACAAAAAATAGCACTACTTCCCTTTTTATTACAGGCATATCTATACTACAGAAATAAGCCTAGGCATCAAACCAATGCTTAACTTTGATAAAATAAATAGTGTAAATGATATAATGACGAACAATAATTATGACAAAAGAAAACTAAAATATTCTGGAAATACATTAATGGAATTTATCATAAACTCTTTAGCTTTGCAGGGACAACCCTGACCCATTTTCTCCCACTACATCTTTCTTTAATAGTATTTTCAGGATTCCTAATACTAACAACATGGCCTTTGTTTTCTCTGGTGTTTTATTCCATTCACAGTTCCATTTTGGGACACTTGCCGACTTACAGAATTACCACTTCCTATAATTACTTCCCCCATCCTCCTTTCACACTTTGGTGGGAAGAAGGGTGGCATGCACCAGATCTTCTTTGAGCTTACCTTGCTTTATATCGTTGGTAATATCATATCTCATTTTTTTCTTTTTTTTTTACTTTCTTCAATCTTTTCCTCCATCTTTGCCAACAAAACCTTTGCTCTTCTCATCTATCTTCCCAGACATGTTGAATTTATATGCTGGGTACAGAAGATCTGCTTTTCTGCCAATCCTCACCTTAAAAGGGGACTCTCCGGTAACACTATAGCATGCTGTAAAACAGCCACAACAGAGGTGCATGTATCGAACTGTTAACGCGTCCGTCTATGTCAATTTATACACATCAGGACTCGTTTTAGGTCGATGAATCTTTGGACCCAGTGGTGAGTCTCCGTAAGACGAGATTACCAATTATTAAATCAATAGCATTATTAAAAGTCAGCATCAAAATGTATTTCACAATAACCATTAATGAACCTTCGGTGCATTCGTTAGTACTCAGACTCAAATAACCACACCTTGAAGGAGGATTTTGTGAATTTATTCCCTATTGATTACAATCTAATAATAACCCATTAGTCTCAAAACCAAGAAACATAAGAACATAATCACAAGGTGGCAACTATGATAAGCTTTCAATAATGCGATGAACAGAATCATAAGATAGATTCGTCAGAGTAAATAGAACACAGTGCATAATAATCCATAGAATAACAGTTCAGCATAGCTATATGTCAGTCACGTCAGTTCCGTCAGTCAAATGAACACCTCACCTAACCTCAGATTAGCATTAGCATGTTGGGCTTCATGCAAAACAATTTAGAATATCAATTTGGAAAACATCTGGCTAAGATACCTAATTAAACATACAGCAGTTGGTACCTAGAAAGAAAGGCAAATAGATTCCGTTACTCTTTTAAATGAGAGTTACACAGCTAGTTCGCGACTCATGCTAACTTAAGACATACGAGTTCTAATGAATACAGTTTTGATCGTAATAATACATATAATTGAAGGATTATTATTAATTCATCATTAGTGTTCACAAATGAGTAAATCTTCACGTTTATTAATACATTTCAATTATTAATTATTAATATTGCATTGTCAAATGTAAGCATTTCACGTCTATAATATATAATATTTAAACTACACTCTCTCAGTCCCTCCTCTGATGACGCTCGTCATCACACAATCCTTGATCTTCAATTTTTCACCTTGCGCATAATGCGCATTTCAACATCTTGCCCTTTATGTGAACTTTCCCATATTTCATTGAACATTTTCTCTCTTTCACTTTCTTCGTTCAGTCTGGCTCTTTTTGATAGGTTTCTTTTAATTTTGTCGTTAATTTTGCATGCTCCCCATAATCCTAATAGACAAATCAAAACAATTAATAGACCTAACATAATTTTTGCAAGAACTCCATTCCAAATGTTGGTAAACCAGCTTCCTACTCGGGCAATTCCTTTTCCAAATTTTTCCCAAACTCCAGGTTCTTTTAGATCCTTTAAATCTGCACTATCTCTAGTAAGGTTAGTAAGCATATTTCTAATTTTCTTACTATTATCAGGTATGAATGAACAGCAGTGACGTTCATTAAGCATTTTGCACACACCTCCATTCTTTGCTAAAAGAATGTCTAAAGCAAGCCGATTTTGAAGAGTCATGGCTCTTTCTGCAGCAAGTTCAGTATCCATCAATAATATTGCTCCTGTAAAATTTGTCAGCATGTTATCCACAATAGTAGACAACTTTTGAATTTTCATAGAATTTAAGATAACCCCAACTGATGGGATTATTGCTCCAAATATGTCACCAATGACAGCTGTCACTGATTCTCGTTTCTGTCTAGTATGTTGTATTTCAGAAGATTTAGGTATTTGTTTTAAGTCATCAATCTGGTATATCTTTGGGGAAACTATTCCCAAATAACATGTCCCATTACATCCCTTTGGGAGAAGGTAATATGCATTTAACCCACAGATGTAATAGATTCCAGGAATCGCTGGGTCTTGTCCATTTAACATGAAGGTCCATTTACTCTGAAACAAAAACACATGCCTACATTCACTCGTACCCACAAACAAATTGTCTTGATCAGATTTTGGTCTATATATACATAACCTACCTACGTGTAATGCATCTATAGCTAATTTGCCTTGGGTTTTAATGGCTCTGTAAGCATAATCGTTTGCATAAGTACGTTTTTCTAAGCCTTTCTCTAACTTCTCCTTTAATGCTTTGCGTCTATCATCTGTGCGGTCTAAAAAGCTTTTCTCTACTGAAGATAATAAGCAAGTCAGATTATTGCGATGTGCATAAGCAGTTCAAAATGTAAGTGTCGGCTCAAAGAATCCTCTAACTATTTTAATATCACCTTCTTTAGCTAACTTATTCAAAAATTCAATTACAGGCACAAAGGAAAACACAACATCCAGATTTGAATAAAAGTATTGTACATGCTCTTGATTATAGAATCTTGTTAGTAGCAAACTGCAGCTAATCCCATAAGTAAGAGGGAGGCTATGATAAGTAACTCCCTCCTGCACAGATGAAGGAATTTTAGTACACACATAACAATCTTTCGTATCCATAGTTTCCACATACTCATTTAATAAGCGATAGAAGACATTAGTAGAAAGTTCCCCTTTTGTATTAGTTCCCTCATGAAGATGTCTAGCATCTTGTTCAAATTTCTCCCACAGTGATAATTTATTAGTAATAGTAGTAGTCTCTGGTTTTAAAGTTGCGTTAATAGTTTCTCTCTCTTTCCACGGCATTCCTACAATCACTCCTACAATCATTATTGCACATACAACACCTACCATAAATCCTAACCAACCACACACCTTACTTCCTTTGTTACTATAAGCCATGTTTGTATAGAATCAGAATAGCAGATCAACAATCAACTCAAGATGGCAAACTCTTTCTGCGTATTTACAGCGTCATCTCTCACTCTAGGACCCTTTTCGTCAGTTCAGGTTAGCAGCTTGTCGTAATTCAGTTTCTTGATGTCAAATTCAGGTTTAATTGTCTCTTTCCGGTAAGTTTATAAAGTCTCTTTCTTTTAATTTTATCAAGGTTTTCTTTTGTTGTTTACCTTCAGGTACCGTAGTATTGGCCTGGCACTTCTCGATCAAAACAAAATGCTAAGAATTCTTGTTGCCATTCAGAAGTTGTAGCATATGCCCATTCAGGACCTGTGTACCTTCGGTTTGCTATTCTCTTTCTTTTTAATCTTCGTTCACCTTGCTGTTCTCCTTCACTCAGATCATCTGCCTGTGAGGTATCGCTTTCCTCTATTATTGTCTCGTTTGCTATTTCTCTTATTCTAAAATGTGACTTATCTGGCCATTTATCACCTCTATGAGTCTTGTTTCGGTGTTTTTCTTCAGGACGCTGAACAGCACCCTCCTCTTGTGATATGTTGTTTTCTCTTGACGAACCTGCAACTGATTCAGAAGACTCTGATTCGTTTTGATTTGAATCTATGATTTCTCCTTCTCTGCCGTCTTCCGGTTCTATACTGTATTCAGGCTCAGAATTATATTCGTCTGTTTCTGGGAGAACCTCTCCTTGTCTTAGTTCTCCTGCTGCCTCAACTGAGATAGGCACTCTGTCACCCCTCTCGATCTCACTGTTAGCTTGAGTGACAAGGCTGTCCTCAGTGGGCTCATCCGCAGTCTCAGATCTTTCTTGGTTGGTCTCTGTTTCTGTGGCCTCTCCACCTGAAGTTACTGTACCAGATTCTTCAGGTTCCTCTTCGACAGGACACGTTACTTTCTTTGTATGACTGGCATGTATCCAGTTGGGAATTCCAGCACACTTTACAGCAGTAGTGGTAATCAGTACTACTTGATATGGCCCCTTCCAGCGTGGTTCAAGACACGATTTCCTCACGTGCTTCTTGACAACCACCCAGTCGCCAGCTTGCAAAGAATGTCCTGGTTCACCGATTGGTGGCAATGTGTTAGCTTCCACCTGGTGAGAGAAAGAGCGAATCACATCAGCCAAACTTTTGCAGTAATCCAACACCATATCATCTGTAATATTCACTAGGGCATTTGCAGGTACCGCTGGTAACCTCATTGTTCTACCCATGAGAATTTCATGGGGTGACAGTCCCGTTTTCTTATCTGGTGTGTTTCTCATGGACATTAGTACTAGTGGTAATGCATCTGGCCACTTCATGTCTGTTGCTGCACACATTTTTGCTATCCTTGATTTTAAGGTACCATTCATCTGTTCAACTAGTCCTGATGCTTCAGGGCGATAGCTACAGTGCAACTTCTGCTCGATGTTAAGTGCTGCACACAGAAGCTTGATCACCTCATTGTCGAAGTGTTTTCCTCTATCTGATTCTATAGAAACCGGAAACCCGAATCTTGGTATTAACTCCCTGAGTAATAGTTTTGCAACTGTGAGACTGTCATTTCTACGTGTAGGGTATGCCTCAATCCAATGACTGAAAACACATACAATTACCAACACGTACTTCAATCCTCCAGAAACAGGCATTTCAATGAAATCCATTTGTATTCTATTAAATGGACCTCCAGATCTTCCAATGTGGCTCAAATTTACCACTGTTCCTTTTCCAGCATTCATCTGTTGACAGATGATGCACCTGTGACAAGTAATTTCTGCGGCATGTCTGAATTTTGGATTAAACCAATCAACTTTAAAAGATCTGATCATGGCATCTCTTCCTAAATGTGCTTGCCCATGATATAATCGGGCAAATTGTGACAGAAGACTATTTGGTAAGACCAACTTTCCATCATCTGAGACCCATATATCATCTGCTCTTTGTACACATTGCATTTTCTGCCAGGAACGTTTTTCTTCTTTGCTAGCACGATTTTGTAGTGTCTTTAATTCATCTAAAGTATCAACCACTCGTAATGCTAGACTCAAAGTTGTGTCGTTTTCAGGCTGTGGTAGTAATTCCCACTGCTCTTTAAATGATATACAGTTCAATGCACAAAACCTTGCAACCTGATCTGCATAACCATTCCCCATTGACACAAAATCTTGTGATCTGGTGTGAGCACTGCACTTTACCACGGCAATTTCAAGAGGTAACTGAATTGCATGTAACAAATCTCTTATTTGTTCTCCATTTTTCACTGGTGATCCAGAGGAAGTCATAAAACCCCTCTGCGACCAGATTTGACCAAAATCATGTACAATTCCGAATCCGTATCTGGTGTCAGTATAGATTGTAACTTTCAGATTCACAGCAGCATGGCAGGCCTTCGTAAGAGCTATTAATTCTGCCACCTGTGCAGAGAATACCTTTTCAAGCCAAGAGGCCTCAATTATGCCAGATATTGTACATACCACATAACCGGCTCTCAATGTCCCTGTTGAATCTCTTAAACAGGACCCATCCACGAACATAATGCAGTCGTTTTCTTTTAACTGGGTGTCCTGTATGTCTGGGCGAGGTTTGGTACAGAGGTCAGTCACCTCAAGACAATCATGCTCAAATTCTTCCCCATCTTTGATTTCTGTATTCTCATTGGGAAATAGAGTTGCCGGGTTCAGTACTGTGCATCTTTTCAGTGTAACATTTGGTGACCCCAAAATAATCGTCTCATATTTGGTAAGTCGTGCATTTGTCATGTGTTGTGTTTTCGTTCTTGTCAATAAGATTTCAACAGAATGTGGGACTAATACTGTCAAAGGGTATCCCATGACTATGCCCTCACATTGTGAAAGGCTTTGACCAACTGCTGCAACTGCTCGCAAACAACCCGGTAAGGCTGCTGCGACAGGGTCCAAAGTAGCTGAAAAATATGCTACAGGGCGATTTGCATCTCCGTGGACCTGTGTTAAAACAGACAAAGAACAAGCATCACGTTCATGACAAAACAACAGAAAAGGTTTCTCATAATCGGGCATTCCTAATGCTGGTGCCCTGCACATGCATTCCTTCAGCTCTAAGAATGACTCAAGCTCTTCTTTTGTCAAAGTGATTGTGTATGGTTCATCTTTGACATCTTTCCCTGTTAATTTTACTAGGGGCTTTGCAATGATTGAGAAGTTAGGTATCCATTGACGGCAATAACCCACCATTCCCAAAAACATCCTGACATCTCTCTTTGTCGTTGGGGGATTCATCTGTAGGACAGCTGTTATTCTCTCCTTTGATATCCTTCGGGATCCTTTCTCAATTAGATGCCCCAAATATTTTACTTCTTTCTGACAATATTGCAGTTTCTTAGGTGACACCTTAAGCCCATTCTTTCCCAAATGGTTCAACAATGCAATGGTATCATATTTACAACTGTCTCTGGTTTTGGATGCAATCAACAAATCATCAATGTACTGCACCAGAGTCGAATTAAAAGGCAGTACAAGAGGTTCCAGATCTTTCTTTAATATCTGATTAAAGATGGATGGTGACTCAGAAAACCCTTGAGGGATTCTGCACCAACTGTACACCTTATCCAGGAATTTGAAACTGAACATAAATTGGCTGTCTTCATGTAGCGGTATTGAGAAAAATGCCTCTGGTAGGTCTACTACAGTAAACCATTCAGCATCACAAGGAACTTGGAACATTATTACCGCTGGGTTAGGTACCACAGGGCAACATTTTATCACAATTTCATTTATTTTTCTCAAATCCTGGACAATTCGAACCTTCCCACAGGGCTTCTTCAAACCCATAATAGGTGAGTTACACGGACTGCTCAAAACTTCTTTCAAAACTCCTTGTCTGAGAAAATCTGCAATTATCTGTGTCACTTCAATGAGTACATCTTGAGTCATGTGATATTGTGGTACTTGTGAGAATACTGCATTTGGTCTTATTTGCACCTTGACTGGTTTAACCCCTTTAATTAATCCAACCTCTTTTTCTGTCAAATCCCACACTCTCTCTGTTACGGACCCTTGTAGGTCAGCAGGTAAGTCGATTAGAGTGAACACTGGGAATAAAGTAATTAAAGGGTAATCTTCACTCGTCTCCCCTCCTTCTATGAACTGACCCTCATCTCCTTCATCATCACTGTTTGTCTGAACTTCTATTCCATCGTTGGAACAGGTAATTGAACATTTAGTCTTACATAGTAAGTCCCTTCCCAGTAGGGATACTGGACTTGAGTCGCATACGACAAACCTATGCAGGCCTTGGAAATTTCCAATTTCAACCTGTACTGGGTCAGTAATTGGATTTGTCAAATACTGGTTAGCCACACCAACCACTCGTATAGTGCGCCCTGATAAGGGTAGTCTCGGTACTTCTACGCTGCGGACTGTAGAGCGTGTAGCTCCAGTGTCAACTAAAAATGAAACCTTATAGCCCATCACCTTTCCTTCTACGTATGGGCCCCTCTGGTCTACTTCTAATGAGGCTGCAAGCCTGCACTCTTCACTGTCTGAACTGTCATCTGACCATTCCTCATTCATTTCATTTTCACCTCGTAATGGGAATTGTTGTACAGTGTTGTTTTGACTTGTCACCTGACCTGTGACCTGCTGAGGAAGCGTCACCTGTTGCTGTCCCATCGGAGCTAGGGGTAACTGCATTTGCTGTCTAGGCACCATAGGAATCTGCTGTTGCATCGATTGTATGGGCACGTTTTGAAAACGCAGCATTAACATTTGTTGCATAGGTTGTACCCCTGGCATTTGCATCAAATTATTCTGTAAGTTCGGGTTCTGATATCTCATTCTTGGACCTCACGGATTCTGTTGTGCACCAACATTAATGCTCTGCTGAACTGTACCATCATGCACCATATTTGGACAATCCCGCTTCCAATGTCCCACGCCCCCGCATGCATGGCATGGTGACATCCTTTTCACTACCTGCCCGTCATTTTGAACGACGACATTATTCATGTCCAAACTACGATTCACAAAACCTCGGCCTCTACCTCTCGGCTGTGCCTGAAACGCACCATTCATTTGCGGTTGCTGGTGCATCATTTGCTGAACAGCATTTCCCTGAATTCCAGCTTGTGCAGCTCTTATCTGCATCACCATCACTTTCTCTTTCAGCTTTTTCTGCTTCAACTCAATTTCATCACTACAGTATTTCGCATATTGTAACACCTCATCAATCGGTTTAGCTTGCCAACAAATCAAATGATTCTTAATCATCTGACCAACCTCTGGTCTCAGCCCTTCAATAAATCTGAACACAAGATGATTCATGTCTTTCGGTTCGATCGTCTCAGTACCACTGTAATGTTTAAATGCCTTTAACAATCTCTCGTAATAGGCATGTATAGATTCCTTAACCTCTTGCGAAGTCCGGTCGATTTTCTGCCAATCGGTCCCCTTCGGCCACACCTTTTGTTTCAAAAACTCAATAACTTTATGATAAAATTTCATCACCTCTTCAGAAGGTGCTCCAGTCACCTTATCCCTTGCCGGTTCCTTCGTGGGCCAATCTACCCCTCTTTTGCACTCGAGCCACAAATCCGGTGGAACAATAATCTCAAACAAGGTATTTAAGTCTTCCCAAAGACATTTTGCAAGCTTCACAAATCTATCTGTCTGTTGATACCACTCGATCGGTTTTTCTCTTAATCTTGGGTAATCATTCGTAAAGGACAAAATATCTCCCCTGGACCAAGGCACATGGACTAAAACACCACCAGCCGTTTCTCTCCTGGGCAGGATTTTTACTGAATCTACATTGGGTGTGGTCGTTGTTTCAATAGACCCTGGGCTATCCCTCTTCCCTTTGTCTCTTTTCTTTGCCCATCGGCTTTCCCATTTCTCTAATGCTCCCCAGATTTGCGCACTCTGCAGCAATTCTTTCAGGTGTGTCTTCATGCCTGCAGACCTCATGTGATCAAAATCTTTAGTGTCAAAGTCTAATCTGTAGCTCCTTTTCAAATGCTTCGTGTTACTAATATCAATATTGTATTTGTCTGCCAAATTTGCTAATCTCTGGTGTATTTTCCCTACCTCTTTGGTAATCTTAGGGCATAAGTATCTCAGTTCTGCCTCAGTGTAGGATTCCAACCTGTTCACTCCCATTGTTCCTTCCACTAACTCAGCAGCTTCTGCCCCTAGCAGCACAAGATTCAGATATTCATCTTGTTTTTCCTTTTCAGGATCGATTTCGGTTACTGTAGTTTTTCGAGAAGTAGAAGTTTTCTCTAACCACTCGTTTAATTGCTGTATTGTAAAGCCTTGCAGTGAGATGTTTCCTGCATGTATCATTGGAGTATGTGAGGTATTCGTACTCACAGTTTGGGGAGTCAAAACTCCCAACCCTGCTTGTCGCATTGCTTCAAGAGGTGCCCCTATTGGACTAAGGTCCATTAAGGGTCTCTGTTGCTCACATACCTGTTCTTCCTGGGCCATTATCTGTGGAGTTCTAATTGACCCTCCTCTTATTGCTTCATGAGTTATAACTCCCTGTTCACATGTCCTTGTCCTCTCTTGGGCATATAACGGCACTGGGGGACTGACAGTGATAGGTAGTGATATAGCGGCAGGTGTCTGACCTGCTCCCAGGCTTCTAGGAGCCGCAACACCATAGGTCTGTTCCAATGTACCTGGTACAGGTACTAATGGGGGTCCTGCTACAGGGTTATATCCTGGTATCAGCTGTGGCGGTTGAGACACTAGCTTTGGAGTTGACTCAATCTGAATCAGCCTTGGCTTTGTATATATCGGGTCTGGCGGCACCACCAAGTTCGTAGTAGTCTCAAGCACTGGAACATCGGGATAAATTCTCTTTATCTGCGGTGGAGGCTGTAACTGTATCGGCACGTCTGGTGCAGTAGGTACACTGTCACCATTCTGTATCAAGGCTGTATCGCTAGTCTGTACTGTATTAGTAACTCCCTTCTCCTGCGTCTGGTTCCCAGGATCCAAGCTAGTACTCGGAACTTCGTCGCTCACCGCATAAGGTGGTGGTCGATCATGTAGCAATCTATCCATAAACTCCTCATCCTCTGAGTCATCCTCTTCTTCCCAGGACCTTTTTTGTTCTTTAACTTTGCCTGAATCTTTGTTAGTTTTGCAAGAAGCTTTCTTTCCCTGTGTCTCTTCTCCCTGTGTTATCGCTGGAAACAGCTTTAACCCATCTACTATTCCCCGTCTCCACATTTTATTCTCGCTGTCCCATCTAGCTTCTGCATAGAATTTTTCTGCCCTTGTCAATCTTCTGTGAAACCTTTCTTGCCTATGTTTAAGAGCCATCAGGTCCCAGATCGCTAGAGCCTCATATTGTGCCGGTCTCGGAGGTGGTTTCTGCGTACTTAACATCCACCTCAAGTTTTCTAATACCTTTGGATTGAATGTCCCATGTTCCGGAAACGCTAAACACCCTTCTTTTTCTATCAATTTGCGCCATTGTTTTATCCATAAACAAGGTGCAACACCCTTTTCCTCCATAACTGTATAAGCTGGAGTACCCTCGGGTGGTGTAGGTTCCCCATCGGTTGCGACAATGTACGCATCTCCCCTCAAAGCGCTTTTAAATGCCTTAACAAAATTCATTTTGTGATTCTTTTATTTTGGTTTTAATCAGAGAATGGCTTAATTCCCAGGACACTCTTCACCTACAATTTTCTCAACCTGTTGCCTCTCACGGACGGCAGCCAATCCGTGCGCGACCCCTCTTAACATCTGACCTATCTCAGCGCGGCACCACTGACGTCACACTCACACATTCTGCAGCTGACAAAGTCTTGCGGCTTGTCCACACCTCACTAACTCATACAATTCATACAAACTAATGCGACTTTATTGCAGACACTTTTAAACGACAATACAAATCTGCCGGTTTACTACAGGAAGGGTAACACATTCGCTTCAGAACTTTACGGAGATTTCACTTGAAGCCTCGGCCGCTACTCTCTCCTTCTCAGTTCCCACATGCGCAAGCAGAATTCGACCCGCAAATTCTACTCTCGACTTGTCAATGACTCCCTCTAGTGCACTTTAGAGCTCGTCAAATCTCCATCGAAGGTTTCATACATACGTTATAACTCAAACCTGACTTGTCAATCACGCCCGATTGACCTATTGAACCGCACAGATTACAACATAAACCATATTTCTCATCTTGCTCCGGAGTCTTAAACCTCAACAGGTCCGTATACATTAACCTACCACGTGGATAATTTTGAACAATAAGCGCTGCATTCACATGAAGTACGCCGACTTCCCTACTCTCATACTATGGAGTACGCCCACTCCTGCTAAACAACACTTAATTTGGCCTAAATACATACAATCTTCACAATCTCCTGCAAGATGCATAAGCTTTGAGCAAGCGCAAAGACCCTAACCACACATACTATGGCGCCAAGAACATTCCCAACTCATCTAGACAGGCTCCGAGATCCCAGGAAAGCCCATGGCGAACCTAGACACTCATGGTTTTGCCAAATTTCATTCTCACAGAAAACAAAATTAACAATGAAAACTCCGTCCTAGGGCCCCCAAGGGCCTAACCGTCGCTCTGCTACCAGAACTGTTAACGCGTCCGTCTATGTCAATTTATACACATCAGGACTCGTTTTAGGTCGATGAATCTTTGGACCCAGTGGTGAGTCTCTGTAAGACGAGATTACCAATTATTAAATCAATAGCATTATTAAAAGTCAGCATCAAAATGTATTTCACAATAACCATTAATGAACCTTCGGCGCATTCGTTAGTACTCAGACTCAAATAACCACACCTTGAAGGAGGATTTTGTGAATTTATTCCCTATTGATTACAATCTAATAATAACCCATTAGTCTCAAAACCAAGAAGCATAAGAACATAATCACAAGGTGGCAACTATGATAAGCTTTCAATAATGCGATGAACAGAATCATAAGATAGATTAGTCTGAGTAAATAGAACACAGTGCATAATAATCCATAGAATAACAGTTCAGCATAGCTATATGTCAGTCACGTCAGTTCCGTCAGTCAAATGAACACCTCACCTAACCTCAGATTAGCATTAGCATGTTGGGCTTCATGCAAAACAATTTAGAATATCAATTTGTAAAACATCTGGCTAAGATACCTAATTAAACATACAGCAGTTGGTACCTAGAAAGAAAGGCAAATAGATTCCGTTAGCATTATAATTACCCTCCTCGAGATAGGTCAGCATACAGGATCAGTCTTTGTCTTCAGGACATCAGTTGAGTCACCGTCAGTCTATCTAAGTTGGAAGCAAGGAACACCTTCCCTTAAGGGGAAAGTTAACGGGGCAATATATGGACAAGATTATTTTCTAAGTCTCAAGTCACCAAATAGAGTGACAGAGTTTCTGGATGCAATCAATATCATCCCCTGCCTAATGTGTCTCGTCTCTCGTGTCATGAGGTTTTATCCCCTTTTCGTAATACATTCCCCCAAAATTCTATTGGTTAATAACTACACCCTTTTATTGGTAACCAATCAAATTATACATTAAGTAATGCATTTGTCATTTCTTGATATTAGCTTGTCTTCTAATTGGTCTTCATAATCGACATTTTCGTAGGTGGCATATCCGGGGTTACTTCACCATTTTGGCACACGTCTCAGGTCAAAAGTTCTCTTCTCCTCGCTTCAATGTCCTTGGAAGTGTCTGTGTTGGTTTCAAATCACACAATTTTGAACTAGAAGCTACTAGCATACGAATGGGAACATTCCGCTATGTTGCTAACAAGTACAGAAAAGAACAATAGCTGGGTCATGGTCGTTTGCAAGTCCGCATACTGGAGAAGCAGAAAAATACGCTTTTAAATGAGAGTTACACAGCTAGTTCGTGACTCATGCTAACTTAAGACATACGAGTTCTAATGAATACAGTTTTGATCGTAATAATACATTTAATTGAAGGATTATTATTAATTCAGCATTAGTGTTCACAAATGAGTAAATCTTCACGTTTATTAATACATTTCAATTATTAATTATTAATATTGCATTGTCAAATGTAAGCATTTCACGTCTATAATATATAGGTGGTCATTCCAACCCTGGTGGTCGGTGATAAAGCGGCGGCCAACCCGCCAACAGGCAGGCGGTCAAAAAAATGGAATTCTGACCCTGGCGGGAACCGCCAACACAGCCCGCCACTTTAACACTCCGACCGCCACGGCGGGACAGACAAACAGCGCGGCGGTCACCGCCAACAGACAGGCGGCAGACAATGTACCGCCCACCCTATCACAACTCACCAGTCCGCCACCTTTTCCGGGGCGGGAGCCCCGCCGATAAAAACACGGCGGAAACAGACTACGAATGGGAAAACGCTCACCTCTACACACTCCACTAGGAATCTGGACAGCATGGAACCCGAATTAAACATCCTACCTGCTCTTGTCTACCTGCTCATCTACCACGAGTACGAACTCCGGCGCAGAAGACAACGGTGAGTACTGCACCTACGACACAGGGGGGGGGAGGACGAAAGGTTACGGACACACACATACGCCCCCCCCCAACTATCAACATACCAATGCAAAGCAACAACTGAGTGACACCCCCCAAACACCCCTGAAAAATGCACAGACATAATAAAAATGTGATTTTAAATTTATGTATAAATTAGGTTCATTGAAGTCATGGAAAATTATCGTCATGAAATATCAAAGCAAAAATAATGAACAGTGCGAAAGCTATATACATAGTCAATAAGTCCTGCTCAGTGTTTCAAATATCCACAGTCCGTGGGCCAATGTCTACCAAACACATGGGCACAGCCCACACAGGAGACCTGAGTCCGTTGGAGAGAACACTGCTGGGGCATCAGATGACAAAACTACAGGCACCTCAGGGGGAAGGGAAGGGGGGGCACCTCAGCCACAGGAGTCCACGATGCCAGATCCACGAAGGGGCCACCATGGCCACTGTTCAATCCTGGGGAGCGCAAAGCCACAGTCTCTCAAGTCTCTACAGTGGGTGGATTGCCCACTGTGCCATCCTGGGGAGTGCAAAGCCACAGTCTCTCAAGTCTCTACAGTGGGTGGATTGCCCACTGTGCCATCCTGGGGAGTGCAAAGCCACAGTCTCTTAAAGTCTCTACAGTGGGTGGATTGCCCACTACCATATCCTGGGGAGTGCAAAGCCACAGTCTCTCAAGTCTCTCCAGTGGGTGGGTTGCCTACTGCTTTATCCTGGGGAGTGCAAAGCCACAGTCCATCAAGTGGATTACAGACTCCACTGGTCATGGAGGAGGCAGGGTGCCCAGAGTGCAGCGTGAACACCAGCTCGACACAGAACCGGCACTGTCAATGGTCCAGCGGTGCTTGAGACGGCGGGTCCCAGCGGAGCGGTGCTTGACAGGAAGGGCCCAGCGGAGCGGTGCTTGAGACGGCGGGGCCCAGCGGAGCGGTGCTTGAGACGGCGGGGCCCAGCGGAGCGGTGCTTGAGATGAAGGGCCCAGCGGAGCGGTGCTTGAGATGAAGGGCCCAGCGGAGCGGTGCTTGACAGGAAGGGCCCAGCGGAGCAGTCCTTGAGATGGCGGGGCCCAGCGGAGCGGTGCTTGACAGGAAGGGCCCAGCGGAGAGGTGCTTGAGACGGCGGGGCCCAGCGGAGCGGTGCTTGAGACGGCGGGGCCCAGCGGAGCAGTGCTTGAGATGAAGGGCCCAGCGGAGCGGTGCTTGAGATGAAGGGCCCAGCGGAGCGGTGCTTGACAGGAAGGGCCCAGCGGAGCGGTGCTTGAGACGGCGGGGCCCAGCGGAGCGGTGCTTGAGACGGCAGGGCCCAGCGGAGCGGTGCTTGACAGGAAGGGCCCAGCGGAGCGGTGCTTGAGACGGGGGGCCCAGCGGAGCGGTGCTTGAGACGGCGGGGCCCAGAGGAGCGGTGCTTGAGATGAAGGGCCCAGCAGAGCGGTGCTTGAGATGAAGGGCCCAGCGGAGCGGTGCTTGACAGGAAGGGCCCAGCGGAGCGGTGCTTGAGACGGCGGGGCCCAGCGGAGCGGTGCTTGACAGGAAGGGCCCAGCGGAGCGGTGCTTGAGACGGAGGGGCCCTGTTCAGCGGTGCCTGTCTTCACGGCGGGGCCCTGTTCAGCGGTGCCTGTCTTCACGGCGGGGCCCTGTTCAGCGGTGCCTGTCTTCACGGCGGGCCCTGTTCAGCGGTGCCTTTCTTCACGGCGGGGCCCTGTTCAGCGGTGCCTGTCTTCACGGCGGGGCCCTGTTCAGCGGTGCCTTTCTTCACGGCGGGGCCCTGTTCAGCGGTGCCTTTCTTCACGGCGGGGCCCTGTTCAGCGGTGCCTTTCTTCACGGCGGGGCCCTGTTCAGCGGTGCCTTTCTTGTCTATCAATAAAGCCATACCTGGCCAGGACTCCCTGCTTAGTCGCCCTCCGACCGTGCTGTTGCTGGACCCTCCTGTGACGGAGTCCTGGGCCCGTGGGTGTCCTCCGTCACACCCGGGATGGGGCTTGTGGGGCCCTCCTGGTCCGCGCCCCTGCGGCTGACTTCTCCGCCCTGCTGCCCTTGCCCCCCTTCGATGAGGCTCTCTGGCCCTTGCCTCCCCTTGATGTTGTGGCAGGTGAAGTGCCACAACTTTGGTCCTTGGGGGCAGCCGTGTCAGCCTTCTCACGGCGGGCCTTGGTCTTACGGTTCTCTTTCCAGGGGGGGGGCTGGCTGTCCCCTTGCTGCTGGCCGATGTATCTGTGCTGGGAAAGGGTGGACTCCAAAACCCGTGCACAATGGTCAGACTTGATGCAGGGCTGGTGGTGGCTGAGGTGCTCTTCGGACTCTTACCAGATGGAGGGGGTGGGTCAGGTGGTGCAAAGAGGTCAAGTTTGGAGAGGAAAAGTTTTTTAGGAGCAATAGGAAGGGTAGGTGCAGTGGGTATGGGAGTGGAGGGAGAGGATGTGGTTGTAGGAGAGTCAGGTGTGCTGTCTATGGGTGCAGGTGCTTGTGACGTAGGCTGTCATGTGGTGGTTGGCTGTTGTGTGGGTGGCTGCCTGCGTTTGTGTGTTTTGGAAGAGGGGGTGACAGACACAGTGGGAGAGGACACAGGGGACGTGTAAATGGCAGTGGGGGTGGTGACTGCACGTGTGCGGACTGTACTGGAGGGTGTGCTGGTGATGGAAGTACTGGCTGATGGTGGTGTGCATGCAGGTGTGAGTGTAGACGTCACAGGGAGGGAGGAGGGAGACGAGGAGGAGGGGGACACAGAGGTGGTAGTGACTGTTGGCATGTCTGCATCTGGATGTTGCTTGGGTGAATGCTTGTGGGATCTGTGGTGCTTATGTCTGGATGAGCTGCCCTTGGGTGTTGAGGTGTGTGCAGGCTGGTCTGATGGTGTGGATGGGATAGGCTGAGGAACAGGAGACTGGGACTGGGTGGAGGCAGTTAGAAGAGGTCAATGACCTCCTCACTGAGGGCAGCAGGGGTAACTGGGCAGGGCCTGAGGTGCCTGGGGCGAAGGAGATGCCCGCCTTCTTGGGCGAGCGGGCACGGAACGAAGGCTGAGGGGCTGCTGGGAGGGCGGAGCTGGTGCGCTGGGTGGCGGCTGTACCTGTTGTGGCAGGGGGCACGGATGTTGCCACCACCGCTAGGCAGCTCCCTTCCGAGGACGTGTCAGTGTCGCTGGTGTCACCACGGGTCCCCGTTGTGAAGCTCCCCTCGCCCTCCGTGTCACTGGTGACCTCGGTGTCTGTAGCATGGCCCACCGGGGCCTTGTGAGTTGCAGCTCCCTCATGCTCCGATGCCAATTCTCCTCCGCCAGATGATGCTAATGCACACATGCACAAGAAGAGAAAGAAAAACGGTGGGGGGAGAAATAAAGACAGGTTGAGTGCATGCATTGTCAACACCGTTGGCGGAGAGGACAGACACAGGAGCCTCCAGCACTATGCCGCGCAATCGAGGTACACTACTCAGTACTTGTGACTAGGCCTACAGGTCTATGGACAACAAATGCACACATGGGTGATGCTGGAGCATGGATTGCTGTACTTGGCACCCTACAGGGGTGGGGGGCGGGGGCACAGGGCCATGCCTAAAGGAGGGGACTACACTACAGAAAGCGCCCTGGCCTAATGTCACCCACAGCCCTCCTCCCCCACCCAGACACCTCCACTGCGCGTAAAGATAGCAGAATGTGCTGGTACTCACCCCCTTGTGTCTGCTGTGATGTCCTCACGCGCCCATCCAAATCGGGGTAGGCCACCGCCAGGATCCGGGACATCAGGGGGGTCAAGGTACGACTGGCACCCCTCCTACGTTGGGAGGCCATCCCCAGCAGTGACTCGGCGGTCTTCCTGGTCCCGCGGCGGATGTCCTCCCACCTCTTTCGGCAGTGGGTGACCCATCTGTTGTGGACCCCCAGGGCCCGGACTTCCTTGGCGATGGCACGCCAAATGTCGACTTTCTGATGGGCGCTGACCTATTTGACATGTACAGGTTGGGAAAGGAAAAATCAACATTTTTCTGCATGTTTGATGTGATTGCCCTCCCCTCCCCAACCTTGCCATGTGGCACATGCTCGCATCTGTCATGCCTTGCACTCCTCATTCGCTCCCCACCCCACCATCTTACATCCCCCATACACAACCCAGGCATAGCCCATTCAATGTGCACCCAGTGTACTTACCTGTTGGTCTGGAGGACCGTAGAGTAGCGCATACTGGGGCATGACCCCATCCACAAGTTTCTCCAATTCTTCTGAAGTGAAGGCAGGGGCCCTTTCCCTAGTCGCCACTGTCTCTTCCAGACCGAGGTCACAGCAGCACTTGCAGTATAGGTCCTCTCATGTGGATGATCAGGTCTCGAGTGATTAAGCAGATAGAAAATGGCGGTCACGCCCGCGGCGGTGCGTACCGCCGCGGTGCGTGCCGCGACCGCCGGTGCACATCGTCATTGGCTCCTGAGACCCATAGGGTTCAATGTTAACCAATGCGCCTTCGCACTGCGGTCTTCGACCGCCTACCGCCACGGTGTGCCACGCCAGCGCGTTGACCTCACATCCCACTGTCACACTTCTCAGGTCAGGCAGCCGCCATTACAAGGGCCCACATGGCCTAATTACTACTGCGTCACACAGGCCTAGGCCTTGCATTGCCACTCATACAAGCCTTTCAATGCATAGCGATTCGTGTACTGTGCAAGCTGTGTGAACGTACCTATGGGTTGCTTGACTCTGTACTCCATGTTGTCCTTCCTAGGCACCGTCCGCTGGGACTTGCGAGGAGAAGGATGAATCCTCCCGTCTACCGACCGCTGGTGGACCTGTCGACAATGGAAGAACGACATATTATTCTTCGATACCGACTTGACCGAGCCACTATACATGAACTGTGTGCCCATCTGAAGCCAGACCTGATGTCCCCCATCCGCCAACCCACAGGAATTCCCCCTCTGGTGCAGGTGCTGTCAGTACTCCATTTTTTGGCAAGTGGGTCTTTTCAGACAACAGTGGCCATGTCATCAGGGATGTCTCAGCCTATGTTTTCAAAGGTTTTGTCCAGAGTGTTGTCTGCCCTGATGAAATACATGCAGAGCTACATTGTTTTCCCTGAGGAGGGTGATTTGGCCACTGTGAAGGGTTATTTCTTTGCCCTTGGACATATCCCCAACATCATTGGGGCCATTGATGGGACCCATGTGGCTTTAGTACCCCCAAAAGACAATGAGCAGGTGTACAGAAATAGAAAAAATTACCATTCTATGAATGTCCAGGTGGTCTGTTTGGCTGACCAGTACATCTCCCATCTAAATGCCAAGTTCCCTGGGTCAGTGCATGACGCGTATGTCATGCGAAATAGCAGCATCCCTTATTTGATGGAACAGCTACAGAGACACCGTGTGTGGCTAATAGGTGACTCTGGTTACCCTAACCTGCCTTGGCTATTGACCCCAGTGAGGAATCCCCGGACCAGGGCAGAGGAACGGTACAATGAGGCCCATGGGCGAACTAGGAGGATTATAGAACGGACCTTCGGCCTCCTGAAGGCCAGGTTTACGTGCCTGCATATGACAGGTGGATCCCTAATGTACTCACCAAAGAAGGTGTGTCATATCATCGTGGCCTGCTGTGTGCTTCACAATCTTGCATTGCGACGCCAGGTGCCTTTCCTGCAGGAGGATGGTCCAGATGGTGGTGTTGTAGCAGCTGTGGATCCTGTGGAGAGTGAAGAGGAGGAAGACGACGGGGACGACACGGACAACAGGGACTCAGTCATACAACAGTATTTTCAGTAGCACACAGGTAAGAATCACCCACGCCATTTTACATTTACTTACAGTCTCCTGCCTCTCTACTGTCTGTGTTTCCCCCAGTTCCTTGTAACTGATTTTTGACTTTCCCTTCCCTTTTCAGAGCTGTATGACCCACAGCGTGACTTCTGCTTTGTTTGCTCATGGACTAATGCTTATTGACATTGGTATGTTGTCATCACAATGTAAGTGAACATTATTGCACCGTTATGTGTAATACATTTGTTAAGAATACAAGCAGACTCCTGATTTTTGAAGTACAATTGGTTATTTATTTTAAGTGCTGCATATAGGTCCATGATAGTTAAACGGTGATGGGTGGGGGTGGAGTAATGTCCATGGCAGAGTCCAGTTCTCAGTCTCACAGGTGCATTGTCCAAATGCCTGTGGAAGGATGGAGCAGGGGCTGTTTAAGGTTTGACAGGGTGACAATGTGGGACAGTGGGATGACATCAGGGGGTATCTTATGCTGGCGGTGGTCTTGGCATCCTACTCTGTCTTCTTGTGTGATCTCAGGTTCTGCTTGCGGGGTGGTTGATCTTCAGCAGGAGGTGGGGTTCTGGTGGCCTGTCGTTGTGTGGGGGCCTCCTGTCCACTAGCGCCGGCGGAGGTGGTAGGCTGTTCGTGGTCCGGGCTAGTGACAGGGGCCCTTTGGAGTGCCACATGGTCCCGCAATGTGGTGTCTATCCGGTTGAGGGCCAGGACGATGGTCCCCATTGCGGAACCGATGTTCCTGAGTTCGTCTCTGAACCCCATGTACCGTTCCTCCTGCTGTGCCTGGATTTCCTGGAACCTGGCCAGTACCGTCGCCATCGTCTCCTGGGAGTGGTGGTATGCTCCCATGATGGTGGTGAGGGCCTCTTGGAGAGTGGGTTCCCTGGGCCGTTCCCCCCCCTCTCACACAGCAGCCCTCCCAGTTCCCCTGTTTCCCCGGGCCTCTGTCCCCTGGACGGTGTGCCCACTACCACTGCCCCCAGGTCCCTGTTGTTGTTGGGGTGGTGGGTCAACCTGGGTGCCCTGTAGTGGCGGACACACCGCTGATTGACGCGTCCTGGAGACAGAGGCATGGGCCCGCTGGGTGGGAGCTGTGCTGGTATTCCCAGAGGGGGTTAGGTCTGCTGTGGCCTGTGTCTGTGTGTGGGGAACCGACTGTCGAGAGGTCCCCGATGGTCCGGGCTGGTCATCAGGTTCTAGGTCGACAGAGCTGCTGTCATCACTGGGGGCCTGTTCTGGGGGTGGGATGGACAAATCTGGACCCTCCTGGCCGGTGTGTTGGCGTTCGGGCCCTGCAGGGGTAAAAGAGTATGGTTATTGCTTTTGTGTGTGCCATGGCGTGCGATTTGTGGGTGCCCTTGTCCCCCAGTGCTGGCATTCCCTTGTGGGAGGAGTTGTGAGGGTGGTTTGGGGGGGGGGTGGGTATGTGCAGTGGTCATGCGTAGGTGATGGGTGTCCATGGTTTGTGTTGGCATTCAGGGATTGGTGTTGTGTTGGGTGGGTTGTGTTGGTGAGACATTGGCAGGGAGGATGTGTGCTGGGGGTTGTGGGTGAGGGTGGCGATGTGGGTTGGCATGCTGGTGGTTGGGGGGGTGAAGTAGTTGAGATTAGACTTACCAGAGTCCATTCCTCCGCCTACTCCAGCGAGGCCCTCAGGATGCAGGATGTTCAAGACCTCTTGCTCCCATGCTGTGAATTCGGGTGGAGTGGGTGGGAGTCCGCCGCCAGTGTTCTGCACAGTGATGTTGTGTCTTGACACCATCGACCGCACCTTCCCCCGTAGGTCGTTCCAGCGCTTTCGGATGTCGTCCCGATTTCTGGGATGCTGTCCCACAGCGTTGACCCTGTTGACGAACCTTTGCCATAGCTCCGCCTTCCTGGCTATTGTGGTGTGCTGCACCTGTGTGCCGAAGAGCTGGGGCTCTACCCTAATTATTTCCTCCACCATGACCCTGAGTTCTTGGTCCGAGAACCTGGGGTGTCTTTGGGGTGCCATGGGGTGGTGTGGATGAGGTGGGGGGTGGTGTTTGTGGTGATGTGAGTGGTGGTGTGTGGTGATGTGTGCGTAGATGTGGTGTGGGTGATGATGTTGGCTTCCTGTGTGTGTTGTGGTTTGCGTTCCCTGTGCTCTCTCTCTGTGTATTGCGCCTTGTCTCTGAATTTCGATTTGTGGGGGTTTGTGGGTGATGTGGGTGTGTGTTTTATATGGTGATGGGTGTGTGGGAGTGGTGTGTGTATGTGTATCAGGTGTGTGTATTTCAAATTGTCCAATGTGGCTGTGTTTTATATAGGTGTGTGTATTTTGACCGCGGCGGTGTGTACCGCCAATGGAATACCGCGGTTGTAAGACCGCCGCGTGGATTCGTGGGTCGTAATGGCATGGGCGTGTTTCTGTTGGCGTGACGGTGGAGGTTTGGTCATCTCCAGTTTATCGCTGACCGCTGATGAGGCGGCCTTCCGTGGATGTCGGGTTTTCGGCGGTTTGGCAGTTGTGGGTCAGAATGAC
This sequence comes from Pleurodeles waltl, assembly GCF_031143425.1. Classification (NCBI taxonomy): domain Eukaryota; kingdom Metazoa; phylum Chordata; class Amphibia; order Caudata; family Salamandridae; genus Pleurodeles; species Pleurodeles waltl. The sequence goes on along the minus strand of NC_090438.1, from coordinate 483,442,376 downwards.
CGTGGCGGTTTACGGCGGCCGCGGCGGTAGTATGGCGGTCTTCTGACCGGCGGTAAGAGCCTTTTACCGCCGAGGTCAGAATGACCCCCATAATATTTAAACTACACTCTCTCAACCCAAACCTATTCCATTGCCTAGCTCCGCTCCTACACCCTCTTTCAACAGTCTATTCATCCTCTTGCTTAACCCAATACCCCCTGGGTGAAATAAGGTACACCTCTTTCTCCAGACAAAACCATGGCCCAGATTCCGAAAGGTGTCAGGCAATGCAATGCAGCAACCACAAATGCTGTGCTGCGCTGTGGGACAAGGAGAGAGCAGGAGAGGGCCATATTCACAGATAAATGGTACTCTCCTCCCCTCTACCTAGTGCCAGCACTGATTTCAGCTGCTGTGTGCCACACACACATCTTTGCTTCATAGTGTTAGGTTGTGTGCATCAGTCTAGTATAGCTTTTGTACAGGAAGGGTACCCTTCCTGTACAAAATACTATGCCTAGACAAGTCAAAATGCTTTTCCTACTTTGTATGTGTGCTGTACTGTGCAGCACACATGCAAAGTCAGAAAAACAGGGAGAAATAAAAACATTTCTCTGTTTAACGCATGTTTTTCAGCTGCATTAATGTTTGGTGCTAGACCCTTTTTTCATGGCATGGGTGGTAGCAAGGCTACTCCCATGTACCACCTATGTAACGCCCCCTTGACGCAAAGTAATGCAAAGCAGTGTTCATGCTGCTTTGCGTTACTTTGCCACACACACCAATGCAAAAACCAATTTGCGTTGGTTTGTGAGTCCCTTAAAAAAGTTTTGCGATTGGTTAGCATTACAAAAGTAACGCTAACCCCACACTAAACTTTTGAGAACCTAGGCCCACTTGACTAACCTATATCCATTTCAATGTAAATTGCACAGCATTGCCTGATAGCAATTCACATGTGAAATCCACTCAGGAAAACACATCAGTAAGGAATACAGTCACACTTGTGGTATTCGGTTCCCTTAAGAAACTTACCTCGATCCACGTGGACGTATAGTCTACCAAAATAAGACAAAACTTCAGTCTGATGGGAAAACCTGAAAAGGCCACAGACGATCATTACACACTGTTTCACACTTTTTAACTAGACTCTGAACTTCCAGTCCATGTGGATCTCTGGTAGTCATATCCTTACTATTCTGACAACAGACAGACCCCTTTTCCACGTTCTTTATTCCCTATCCATTCCCAGCATCCAATAATATTAATGCTATCTTTTCGTATTGAGAGTCATTTCCAACTGTCCCACATGAGTGATATCCAACAATCTATCTATGGAAGCAGCGAGCGCTATCAACCTGTCTTCACACAACACCAAATCACCCTCAACTGAATCCTTCCCATGAGGTTATAAATCGACTGCCAACTGCTTCCACTAAGGCAACCCTTCAGTACAACATCAATCACTTTTTAAATTCCATTCCTTACCTAAAGCAAGCCTTTACTCCTCCTCGCTGACACACATATTGTCTGATCAAAAAGAAAATATTTGTCTCCAGACACCCTACATCCTCTTCCCACCCTCGCTCACTTTTCCCACTTACTTCATTCAACACAGGAGACCAAGATAAAGGTGGTTGCCTTCTGTTTTTGGTACAAGGAATGCACTTAAACTCAAAATGGTGTTTGAGTAATATAGAACACATCTCTTGAACTCACAATGGTTCCACTCATCAAAGAAACAGTTTATGATATGTATGTGAGTATAAAAAATGTAGTGCACCCAGACATACGGTTTAAACATTTCCAGTGTTCATGTTCATAGCAGCAGCTAGTTCTCTATGACACAGTACTGGTGCTCCTAAGATCTCAAAGTATGTGAGGTGCTCTGTATTCACCACTGCAATGTAAGGGCGCTGCGCCCATTCCCATATCATTGACATCAACTGACATTTACCGCACGCAGGAGCCAAGCAGTCATGCACTTAACTATTTTTTTACCTTGATTAGTGCATGTTCTTGTTCAAACCTCATATATATTTCATATTTTACTTTAGCAGCCTATACATTAATTATATAATCATAGCAAAATCTTTCACAAACTCAGAAAGGTACTCGCCATACCCATAATTGGCACCTCTCCTTTTAAGAACTTCAAATATAGCCTGCAGTTTCTGTGCATATGTCTCCTCATCTTTTCCAAACACCAGTATTTACTCCTGAACGGTTCAATTGCCTCTCAGTTCATCAGATGCTGGAAATCAGCCTCCGCATAAGCAAGGTTAAAGGGCATTGAGCAAAATTAGTGTAATCCCACTAAGAACACTCTTACCTTTTATCAGTGTTGCACCTCTACATTTAAGAATTTATGGGCATATTTATGAGAGTTTTGGATCACGATTGCACCACGCAACATGGTACATGCGTGATGCAAACCTCTAAGTCAGATTTTTGAAGCCATGCAAAGCCACTTTGAGTGAACGACTTAAAAAATCTGGAGTAATGTAATGCAGCACAAATCACTGCATTGCATTACTCTGTGCAAGGGAAGTGTTTTATCCGCGTTTGTGGGTGTTCCCACACAGCTCTCATGGTTTTTGACACATTTCCAGATCTATCAAACCTGGTAAACCTGGGAATACAACAAAAAGATAAGCCTCCCATGAGAGGTGCAACGAGGAGAAAAAACTTTATTTCTCCTTGTAACTTCCTCTTTCAATATGTGATGCATTCTGCTTCATATACAGTTAGAGGAATACACCTCTAACAATTGTTTATGTGCAGGAAGGTGTCCCTTCCTGCACAAAAACAATCCTGTATGCAATGCAGGCACCCTTGCACCATGTTGCAAGGGTGCCTGCTTTAGCGTTAGGCAGCAGATTGTGCGCCATTGCAGGGGGAAAAGTCAGAAATGCACTGTATGCCTTGAATAAGCTGCATTCTTGCCCTTTTCCAATGACGCGGTGCAGCACAGTAAGGCTTCTTACTGCACTGCACTGCACCACTAATCCCATAAATATGCCCCTCAGAATATAACCTCCAGTCTCTGCACATATTTCTCTTCATATGTCCCAAATACCAATTACTCTCCTGAACTAAATTGCTTCTCAATCACTTAAGCATCTTGCTCATCAAATGCAGGAACACAGCTGTCATGTAAACAAGGCCAAAGTGCATTGTACAAAATTGTTAAAATCCTAACAAGTGCCAGAAATACTGTTAAATGTCTGGATCCTTCTGCCAATACTACACGATGACAATCCGGCTGCAGACACAAATTTGAAAAAATTCTAGCTCCATTAGGAGTCCCCTTCATTTCATCAAGTCTTGCCAATGCCGATGAACCAAAATAGAACTGTTCACATTCCTTAAATATATCCACACCCACAGCACACTATTTAGTTTGCATGCAACCATAATAGGTGAAAGACACAAAGGAAAATCAAAGGGCTTAGTGACACCTGCATCACCTACTGTCTTGTGTAGATCATTCAACTCATTGGTGTTACTGATAATCACGCATCTCAACTTATGTTGAATGGGCACACTATGGAGCAAATGTTCTTTTTCTGAGTCACTAATATCGATTTTTTGCGATTTGCAATTAGAGACTTACAAAATTATTAAATGTACTAATGTGTCTCAGACTGATTTAGGGATTCCCAGTGGGGGTCGCAAATGACCTACCTCATCAATATCTATGAGGTAGGTGGAAATTTGCGACCCCATTGTGAATGGCCTGCACTCCATGGATAGTAGCCTGCTGGGGACAGCAAACCACCATTTCTATGACTGCCTTCTAAATAGAGAAGTTTTTTTTTATTTTTTAAATGCAGCCCGTTTTCTTAAAAGGAAAAAGGGATGTATTACAAACAAACAAAATGAAAAATTTCCTTTTAATTTTTTCAGAGTGGGCAGTGGTCCTTGGGACCACTGCCTGCTCTATAAAAAGTGTTTTGGCCCCAATTTACAAAGGGGAAGGGTCCCTTGGGAACCCCTTCCTGTTTTCTAATGGGTTACCACCAACTTGAAGTTGGTGGTAACTGCGATTGTTTAGCAACCGCATCCACGGTTGCAAAACAATCTTACATACCACTGCGACTCGCTGTTTGGAAGGGACGCACTCGGCACACCCCTTCCAAACAGTGACTCACAAACCTATTTTGCAATTTGGTAAATTGATTAACGAATCGCAAAATAGCATAGGTACAGGCTGGAATGCTATTTTCATGTTGCAAACAGCCCGAATCTGCGACATGAAAATACCTAGGTACATCTGGTCCTATATTCCTTCATTTTGATTGCATTGTCAAACACACACAATTTACCCACCTTCTCATCAAACACGCCAATAACTCCTCTCATCATAATTCCATCTTCATTATCTATTTCCAGCAACATCCCATGCTGACTGTTAGAAACTGGGTCTCTAGTTGGCAGAAATATGCACCCTGTCTAAGTAGAGACCACAATCATAGTCAGCGTAAGTCACAACACAACCTAAATTATCCTGTGCTCACCCCTGGTAGCTTGGCAAAGAGCAAGCAGGCTTAACTTAGAAGGCAACGTGTAAAGTATTTGTGCAATAACTCATAGAGTAACACAGTGAAACCACCACAAAAAGACTCCACACCAGGTTAGAGAAATGGATTATGATGTTATCAATAAATTAAGACCAGAACAAAAATAATCCAATGTGTAGAAGTTCAGTTATGAATTGAATGTAATAATAAATGAAAAATAGCACTTAGAATCCAATAGCACTCTTAGGGGCTTACTTTAGGGCGTGCTGGACTGAGACAAAGTCAAAGTTCGGACATCCTCCATGGAGCGCAGGCTGGCAACAGGACCCATGCAGGCCCCAGGGAAGAAAGAACATTTCCTGGTCACAGTAGCAAGATGCATGTTAAGAGGTGTCGATCGGGCCCTCGGAGGGATGGCGATGTGATGAATTGTTCCCTGCAGTTATGGTGATACATCGGTTCCTAAGCCGAGATGCATTGATTCCAAAGTGTGGTGCACTGGGTTTTCCCATGCAGTCGAGGGAAGCATTGATCTCTGTAGACTGCTCCGGTGGCAAAGCGCGGATCTGATGCATCAGGCTCTCAAGGGAATGCAGCGGTTCAGAGAGCGATGTGCCGATTTTAATCCTGCAACTGGGTCGATGGACCAGTTCCGCTACACACAGACAGGCGATGTGTCCATTTCCATGTTGCAAGTCTCTGAGTCCATTTTCAGGGAACCAGGCACAGGAGCAAGGAAAGAGGCTTTAAGTCTCAAGCAAAATTAGACAATCCAACAATCACTTGGAGATCACTTGTGGTGCAAGGCAGAGTCCAACTCTTGCTCAGCAGGGTCAGAGAGCAACAGGGCAGTGCAGCAGAAAAGCAGTCCTTCCAGGTCAGCAGTCCAGTAGAGCAACAGCCCTTTTTTCAGCCCAGCAGTTCTTCTGACAGAGTCCATTTGTTGGTCCGGAAGTGTCTGATTTGGTAGGTTCAGAGACCCAGTACCTATACCCAAATATACTGTTGAAGTGGGGAAGACTTCATAGAATGGCTTTGAAGTACATCAGTATCCTTTTCAACTCAGTCCTGTCTGTCAGGCTATCTGTGATGGGTAATCAGCTACTTGTGTGGGGTCAAGCCACTACCCTTCAAAGTGTAAGTGTGAGTACCTTTCTCCCTTCCTACCCAGGAAGGGTCATCAGAATACAGATGTATGTAGGTGGGTACTCAGCCACATCTAGCCTTCCTGTGTTTGTGGCAGTCTGGAGGGAATGCACAAAGTATAAAGCGTGTATTGGAGACAGGCTGCAAGGTACAAAGAACTGTAAAAGCAGAGAAGTGCCTACTTTCTAAAAGTGGCATTTCTAAAATGGGAAGCAGCCTAAACCACGACTCCTTAATGAGGGTCATTATCCACGAAAGCAGAACAACGCTTTCGTAAACAACGACCCTGTTTTCCTCTGCCTTAATCACGCATGTCCGGAACAACGAACATGCGTGGTTAAGGCAAAGGAAAACAGACTCCAGATCGGAAAGGACGCAGTCAGGTAAGTGGGGCTGGGGTAGTGTTAGGGGTTAGTTTTAGGGGCAGGGCGGGAGGGTCAGGGTAGTTTGTGTTTTAGGGGTGGGTTGGGTTGGTTTTAGGGGTGGGGCGGGGTTGCGGTAATTTTAAGGGCAGGGGTGGGGGTTGGGGTAATTTTAGGTTTTAGGGGCAGGGTAGGGGGGTCACAGTAATTTTAGGGGTGGGGTGGAGGCTGGAGTAATTTTAGGTTTTAGGGACGGGGTGGGGGTCGTTGTAGTTTCAGGGTCGGGGTTGGGGTAGTTTAGCTCTTAGGAGCGGTGTGGGGGGTTGGGGTGGTTTTAGGTTTGAGGGTGGGGGTTGTGGTATTTTTAGGTTCAGGGTGGGGGGATGGGGTAATTTTAGGTTTTAGGGGCGGGGTGGGGGTTGTGGTAATTTTAGGGGTGGAGAGTTGGGGTAATTTTAGGTTTTAGGGGTGGGGTGGGGGTTGGGGTTGTTTAGGTTTTAGGTATGGGGGATTGGGGTGGTTTTAGGTTTTAGAGGTGGGGGTCACAGTAATTTTAGGGGCGGGGTGGGGGTTGGGGTAATATTAGCTTTTAGGGACGGGGGTCGTGGTAGTTTTGGGGGTGGGGGTTGGGGTAGTTTAGGTTTTAGGGGAGGGGTGGGGGGTTGGGGTGGTTTTAGGTGTTAGCGGTGGGGTGTGGGGGTCACAGTAATTTTAAGGGTGGGGTCGGGGTAATTTTAGGTTTTAGGGACGGTTGGGTGGTCTCAGTAGTTTTAGGGGTGTGGTGGGGGTTGGGGTAGTATAGGTTTTAGGGGCGGGGTAGGGGGTTGCGGTAATTTTAGAGGCAGTGGTGAGGGTTTGAGGTGGTTTAGGTTTTAGGGGCAGGGGTGGAGGGTTGGGGTAATTTTAGGTTTTAGGGGCGGGTTGGGTTTAGGTTTTAGGGGCAGGGTGGGGGTTGGGGTAAATTTAGGTTTTAGGGGTGGGGGCTGGGATAATTTTCGTTTTTAGGGGTGGGGTGGGGGTTGGAGTAGTTTTAGGGGTGAAGGTGGGGGGTTGGGGTAATTTAGGTTTTAGGGGTGGGGGTTGTGGTGATTTTAGGTTTTAGGGGCAGGGGAGGGGGTCGCGGTAATTTTAGGGGTGAGGGTCGGGGTTTGGGTAGTTTTAGGTTTTAGAGGCGGGGTGGGGGGTCACAGTAGTTTTAGGGGCGTGGTGGGGTAATTTTAGGTTTTAGGGGCGGGGTTGGGGTGGTTTTAGATTTTTAGGGGCGGGGTGGAGGGGTCACAGTAATTTTAGGGATGGGGGGTCAGGGGGGTCGCATGCAGGAGCCATGCATGCCATTCCACGTATGCCTTTACCAGGAATGCCTTTACAATGAAAAATCGCTGTTAAGGCATTCATGGTAAAGACATTAGTGGAAACAACGCGGTCGTTGTTCCGACCACGTTTTTTCAGGCATTACCAGTAAAGAGGATTTATCATTACCAATCCAAAGATATGAAACATGATGTGGCTACTCCTTTCTAATAGGGAATTACAGCTTAAAAGTATATTAAGGAATTCCCAAAGCTGACCTATGAGTGAAGTAGGCCTCACAGTAGTGAAAACCGACTTTGGGAGTTTTTCACTACTAAGACAGGTAAAACATACAGGTACATGTCCTGCCTTTTACTTACATGGACCACTGCCCTATGGGTTACCTAGGGTTTACCTTAGGGGTGACTTATGTGTAATAAAAGGGAAGTTTAAGGTTTGGCCAGAGGTTTTAAATGTCAAATCAAAGTGGCAGTAAACTGCACACACAAGTACTGCAATGGCAGGCATGAGACATGGTTAAGGGGCTACTTATGTGGGTGGCACATCCAGTCATTCAGGCCGACAAGTAGCATTTCATTTACAGGCTCTGAGTACATGTAGTGCACTTTACAAGGGACCTATAAGTAAATAAAATATGCCAATTGGGTAGGAGGTAATATTATCATGTTTAGGTGAAAGAGCACAAGCACATTAGCCCTGGTAAGCAGTGGTAAAGTGCACAGTGTCCTGAAACCAGCAAAAAGGAGGTCAGAACAATGTAGGGAGGTGGGCATAAATTAGGAGAAGACCACACTAAGGCAGTCAGGACTAATACTGACTACACAAACACTTACTGGCTATGACCCTATTGATGCCATGATACAAGTGAGAGAAGCACACCCAATCAAGCTGAAGTGTTACAAAAGCATAATGATACGCCAGGTTAAGTTCCTGAAGAAAAGACCAGGTATTTGTCTTCTCATTTCAGACAAATGAATCCATTCATACCTTCTAATGGTCTTAAAACAATTCTTTATTCAGTTCTTATAAATATATCCAAAAAACACAGCCAAGACATTTCATTTCATGAGTCAAAACCTATTCTTGCCTTCATTATTGTATAAGTGTTAGACCTGGCATCTTTGGCATGATCTCCCTAACTTTTTGCCTCTGCTTCCCAGGTTGTTGCTGTGTGCGGGACTCTGTTTTTACTGTTTTTGTTACTCTGGGCACTTTACCACTGCTGACCAGTGCTAAAGTGCAAGTGATACATATGTGAAATTGTATGTGTAATTGGCTTTTCCATAAGTGCCACATGTGATTTACTAGTAAGTTCCTAGTAAAGTGTGCTAGAGGTGCCTAAGGCATGTAAATCAAATGCTACTATGTGGGCCTGCAGCACTGATTGTGTCACCCACCTGAGTAGCCCTGTAAACATGGCTCAGACATGCCACTGCAGTGTCTGTGTGTGCAGTCTTTAAACTGCCAATTCAACCTGGCTAGTGTACAATCTTGCCAAGGCCAAAACCGTACCTTTTTATACATGTAAGATACCCTTAAGGTAGGCCCTAGGTAGCCCCATGGGCAGGGTGCAGTGTATGTTAAAGGTGGAACATGTGCTGATGTGCTTTGCATGTCCTAACAGTGAGCTACTGCCAAATTTGTTTTTCACTGTTGCAAGGTCTATCTCTCTCATAGGTTAACATAGGGGCTGCCTTTAAATATTCTTGAAGCACAATTTCCCTTTGAGAGCAGATAGAGATGTGAAGTTTGGGGTATCTGATCTCACAATTTCAAGATACATCTTTTAGTGAAGTTGGTTTTTAGATTATTAGTTTGAAAACGCCACTTATAGAAAGTAGGCATTTTCTTGCTTAAACCAATCTGTGCCTCTGCCTGTTTGTGGATTCCCTGTCTGGGTCAGACTGACAGTTGGACTGTATGTGACTCTCCACTAGACAGTGACACAAAGGGAGCTGGGGTGTAGCCTGCATGTCCTGATGAGCCATCTGAGCCAGAGTGGAGGGAGAAGTGGTCACTTACACCTGAATGGGCTGTGCCTGCCCTAACACAATGCAGTTTCCAACCCCCCGGGTGTGTGACTGGGGCCTGGCCTTTGTAAACAACAGAGACTTTTGTTTGAAGTTGGGCAACTTCAAAGGCAGAAAGGGGTTTAATTATTGGTCTTAAAACCCCAGACTTTTAGATTTCTTCAAGATTTGCTTCTGGAACCAAGAGGAACCTCTGCCAAGGAGAGGAGCTGAAGCGCTGAGGAGAAGTGCTGCCCTTGCATGTGACTGTGTTTTGTTGGGCTATCCTGCAGTTGCTGCTTCTGCCTGTGGAAGGGGATAAAGACTGGACTTTGTGGTATATTCCTGCTTGAGAAGAATCTCCAAGGGCTTGGACTGAGCTTTCCCCCCGTTCCGAAGTCTCAGCGCCATCAAAGACTTCCTCTGCCAGCACCTGGACTCTCCTCTGAGACTACTGCCCCACCAAGTGGTTCCTAATCCAGTCCTTGGGCCATTGAAAGGAGAAGCTGGTGTAAAAACCATCAAAAATAAGTAAACCAACTTCAGATGACTCCGGACCGACGCAGCTGCCGAATCCTGTGACGCCACCAGCAACTGAAGCCATGATCCTCGCTGGAGTGCAACGACCCCGCGGGCCCATCGCCGCTGCAGCTTCACTGAAGTCCGCAACTCCGCGGAAGTCGCCGCACCACGTCGTGACCACCGGATACCGACTCCACAGGAAGTGCACGGATCCAATGCTTTGTGCCGACACCGCCTCACCTCCAAAGCTCTGCAGTAAAGACCCAATGTCTCTTTGTGACGCCTCTGCTCCTTCATTCCGCAGCCCCAGGAACCGATGCCGCCTCAGGTCCAATGATGCCGTGATCCCCAACTCTGTACCGGCTTGTTTCCTCATTTTCAGAAAGTGCTGTACCTGGGGTTCCGTGTGTACTATGTGTGTTGGTACAAACACTTTACTCATTGTCTATGGGTTAAACCTTTTTGCTCTTGCCAAGCTACCAAGGGGGATAGCAGGAGTAACCGGCTGTGTTTCTCCTTTGACCTGACTAGAGTGAGGATCCTTGCTTGGACAGAGGGGTAACCTGACTACCAACCAAAGACTCCATTTCTAACATTGGTGGCAGTAGTGGGATTTGACTTGTATTTGTACTTTACATACAGTGATTAAGTGTACACTACTATTTTCAGTGCAGACCATTACGTAACCACAAGGCACTTGTTTTGTGATTTTGCTTTTTCTCTTTTTGGTCTTCATCTGCTTCCACTTTTTGGTTTTTGAACTTCTCGTTGGGAATTCATTGTTCTGCCTTGGAAATTTGCACTTTTGACTTGCCATAATGTCTCAATCTGGAGATGCACCAGCTGGAGCTGTTTTTGAGTTGGAGAAGCCGGAGAGTTATACAGTTGCTCAACTGAAACAGCTCAGTAAAGATCTTGCTTGTCCCATTAGGAGCTCTGCCAGGAAGGAGGAGCTGCAAAAGGCACTGAGGGCCCAGGTGACAGCCAAAGAGGCTGGAGGCACACAGAGGAGACTGAGGGTGAGTAGGTGCAAAACAGCCATGAGGGTGTAGATGAGGTACCTGTACTGCCTGGGGGGGAGGGTCTCCAGGGTGGGTAGCAGTGTGTCGTCTAAGGGTCTGACTCCTGAAGAGATGCCAGACAGATGCCGGTGCACCTGTTGGAGTTCGAGAAGCCTAAGATGGAGAGGGAGATGGAAGAGAGGAGGATGGCCATTGAGGAGAAAAAGATGCTCTTGGCTCATGAGCTTAGTTTGAGGGAACTAGATCAGAGGAGCCAGTCTAGTAGAGATGGTGGCAGTAGTACCACAGTGCAGCCTGAAAGGAGGGTGCACATTCTTAGAGACCTAGTGAAGGATTAATTGGAAGGATGATATTTAGTTGTGGTTTAAGGGGTATGAGTCTGCTCTCCACATGAACATGGTTCCTGAAACACATTGGGGGGTGGGTCTGTGGAAGCCCTTCGAGTTAGAAGGGAGGGACACCTTGACATCCTTAGGGTAGCCTCAGGGACGCTCTACTCACAATGTATAGTCTCACTCCTGAGCAGTTCAAGGACAAGTATGGTCCTACAAAAATAAATAATCCCAAACTTGACCAGAATATGTTGACTCTTTCTGCTGGTCACTGGATGGTTGGGTGAAGGGCAGTAAGGTAACAACATATGAGGGGCTTTACAACTTAATTGTTTGGGAGCACTTGTACAGTCTTAGTTTTCCAGAGCTTGGCCAGCACCTGATTGACAGTAAGTTGGCTGCCCCAAGGAAGCTTGCACAGGAAGTGGACCATTGAGAGAGCACCAGGGTCCAAAGGAGATATGGGGGAGACCACGCCAAGGGTGGGCAAGGTCCCTCTCAGAAGAATAGGGGGGGTAAGGGTAAACAGGGGGAGGTCTCTGAAGGGCCCCACACTAGTTCCCAGGGTGACTCTCAGCCCCCAGCTGAAAAGAAGCCATGGTTTCTAAAGGGAAACCTGTAAAGGGGGGTCCTGACAAGTGTTATGCATGTGACCAGGTGGGTCATGTGAGGGGAGATCCCAAATGTTCCACGTGGACACCGGCACCCATTGGGCTCAGACACAGGGTTTGGCCAGTGTAGCGCTTGGGGAGAAGTGGATTCCAGGTGTGTGGGAGCCAGCTGAAATGACCCTTGTCTCACTAGGGGACAGTGAGATGGTCCAGAGAACCCTTGTGCCTGGAAACACTAAAAAGTACAGGCAGTGGGTGACCATCAATAGAGAGAGGGTGGAGGCTCTGAGAGACACATGAGCCAGTGTGACTACTGTGAAAAGTCACCTGGTGTCTGAAGAGCAGATAGATCCCCATGTACTTCACCAAGTAGTTACGGTAGACAACTCAGAGTGCTTGTGCAGAGTGGCGCATGTTCCCTTTGAATGGGGTGGGTCTCGGGTGCCTTGAGAATAGCTGTGAGTCCAGCCAATCCTGTAGATTGTCTGTTCGGCAATGACCTGGAGGATTGCCCTAGGAAGAAGGTGGAACACAGGGCTCACTTGGAGATGTTGGGCCTGCCTGGGTGTGTGTGTCCACCCAGTCAATGGCAGCCCGTCAGGGTGATCAGGAGACTCTGGAGCCTGAAAGAGTGGCCCAGGTGTCTGTTAGAAGGAGAAAAGGGCAAGGGGTGTGGGAAACCCACTCCAGAAGTTCCCACAGTGTTGGAGGAGGCTGAACCTGAGGGGATGCCCTGGAGCCTACAGGGGAACAGGTGGCTGAACTGGGGGAGGTTCCCGAACTGACTCATTGGCACCAAGAAGGGAGACCCACCAGGGAAGCATTCTGTGAGGCACAGAAAACATGCCCTAATTTAGATGGTTTGCAGCAGCAGGCTGCAGACCAGGCATCTGGCAGGAGTCTGGTTCACATCTGATTTATTGGGAGGATGGCCTCTTATATAGTGAGCTCAAGGTTGCTGAGCCTGGGTCAGCACTTGTGCTGATGGTACCACAGTGCTTCAGAGCCTTCTTACTGGGTCTGGCTCATGATGTGCCTTTAACTGTACATTTGGGGTAGGACAAGAACTTTGAACAGCTTGTCACCCACCTTTACTGGCCCCAAATGCACAGGCACTCCGATGCACACCATTGGTCTTGCCAAACTTGTCAGGCAAGTGGCAAGAGTGGAGGAAATGTAAGGCTCCTCTGCAACCTGTTCCTGTGGTCAGCACTCCCTTGAAAAGGGTTGGTATTGACATTGTGGGGCCTCTAGATCCCAAGACAATCATGGGCAACATGTTTATCCTGGTCTTGGTAGACCATGTCACCCGGTACCCAGAAGTCATTCCTTCTAGGTCAATCACCTCCCCTGTGGTGGGATGTGCACTGATGGGTTTTTTACCCACATGGTGTTCCCCAAGGAAGTGGTATCTGATAGGGGTGCTAACTTTATATCCACATGTATATAGTCTCTATAGATGGAGTGTGGGGTAACCTACAAGTTTACCACTCCTTACCATCCCCAAGGAAATGGTCTGGTTGAGAGATTCAACCGCACCTTGAAAGGCATGATCATGAGCCTGTCAGAGCCCTTGAGGCTTAAGAGGGACGTTCTCTTGCCATGCATCCTGTTCACCTACAGGGAGGTGCCACAAAAAGGTCTTGGATTTAGCCCTTTTGAGTTGTTGTATGGCCACCCTGTCAGAGGATCTTTGAGTCTGGTTAGGGAAGGCTTGGAGAAAGCCTCCAGTAAGCCCCCCCAGGATGTGTTCAGTTACATGCTGGCTTTTAGAAACCAGATTGCCCGCTTCAGGAAGCTCGCTCAAGAGAACCTGGAAGCAAGCCAGGAAGATATGAAACAGTGGTATGACCAGAATGCCACTCTGGTTGAGTTTCATCCTGGGCAGAAAGTATTGGTGATGGCCTCAGTGGAGCCTCACGCTCTCCAGGGCAAGTGGACTGGGACTTTTGAGATTGGTCGAGCGCAAGAGTGATGTCACCTATCTGGTAAACTTGCGGACTCCTAGGAACCTTTTGAGGGTCCTACATGTGAACCTCCTCAAGTCTCATTTGGAGAGGACAGAGGTGACAGATGATAGTGTGGAGGAAGATAGTGAGCCTCTTCAGGACCTCCTGTCTGCTAAGGAGAAAAATGGGGCTGTGGAAGGTGTGAACCTCTCCCCCTCACTGACCCCAGAGAAACAGAAGGACTGTCGCCAGGAGTTGGGACGGTTTGCCTTATTGTTTTCCTTGAACCCAGGCGTCACACACTTGTGTACACATGATGTGGACACTAGGGGCAGTCCACCTGTAAAACATAAAGGCCCATATTTATACAGTTTTAGCGCCGTTTTTGCGTTGTTTTTTGACGCAAAAGCGGCGCAAACTTACAAAATACAATTGTATTTTGTAAGTTTGCGCCGTTTTTGCGTCAAAAAGCGGCGCAAATGCGGCGCTAAAAAAGTATAAATATGGGCCAAAGTTTTCAAAGTGACTGACCAGGTTAGAGCCAGCATTAAGGATGACGTATCCAACATGAAAGCTCTTGGGTGTATCCAACATGATAGCTCTTGGGTTTATTGAGTTATCCAGTAGCCCTTGGGCCAGTCCTGTGGTCTTGGCCCCAAAAGCTGCTGTTCCTGGTGCCACTCCAGAACTCAGATTCTCTGTGGATTACTGGGGACTCAATGCGGTCATAAAGACTGACACGCATCCCATCCCCTGAGCTGATGAGCTCATTGATCGGTTAGGGGCTGCCAAATATCTAAGTACTTTTGATCTGACCTCTGGATGTTGGCAGATTGCTCTGACTGAGGGGGCTAAGGAGAGGTCTGCATTTTCTACCCCAGATGGGCGCTACCCATTTAGGGTGATGCCCTTTGGGATGAAAAATGCCCCACCACCTTTCAGAGGCTGGTTAACCAGGTGTTGGCTAGGTTGGATGATTTTAGTGCAGCCTACCTGGATGACATTGCTGTGTTCAGCTTCACTTGGGAGGAACATTTGCATTACCTCTGCAAAGTGTTAGCAGCCCTGCAGAAGGCAGGCCTCACTATTAAGGCTAGCAAGTGCCAAATAAGACAGGGCTCTGTAGTGTACTTTGGGAACCAGGTGGGGAGTGGCCAGGTGGTACCCTTACAACCCAAGATTGACACTATTCTGGCTTGGGAGCCCATCAAGACTCAGACTGAGGTGAGAGCCTTTTTAGGCCTCACAGGTTACTATAGGAGGTTTGTTAAGGGGTATGGCACCATTGTTGCTCCCTTAGCAGAGTTAACTTCCAAGAAGCAACCAAAGAAAGTTATCTGGACTGAGTCTTACCAGACAGCTTTTGATGCCCTGAAGGCAGCCATGTGCACGGCACCTGTGCTGAAGGCACCTGATGTCTCTCAGAAATGTATTGTGCACACTGGTGCTTCAGAGCATGGTGTAGGAGCAGTGTTGTCACAGCTAAATGAAGAGGGCCTAGATCAACCTGTAGCCTTCAACAGTAGGAGGCTACTTCCCAGGGAACCTAGGTGGAGTGCAATTGAGTGCGAAGCTTTCACTGTTGTCTGGGCACTGAAGAAGCTTCCGCGTTTAGACAGACCACCGGCCACTCATGGTTAATGCAGATGAGGGGTGAGAATCCAAAACTGTTGAGGTGGTCCATCTCCCTACGGGGGATAGACTTCACAGTGAAACACCGCCCTGGAACAGAACCCGCCAATGCTAATAGTCTGTCCAGATTCTTCCGCCTTAGTGAAGAGAACTCCCATGAGGTTGGAGAGTACTCCCCACCTTCAGCTGGGGGACACACGTTAGACATGGCATCCTTGGCGTGGTCTCCCCTAACTTCTTGCCTCTGCGTCCCAGGGTGTTGCTGTGTGCTGGACTCTGTTTTTGCTATTTGTGTTACTCTTGGCACTTTACCAATTCTGACCAGTGCTAAAGTGCAAGTGCTCCCTATGTAAAACTGTATATATAATTGGCTTTTCCATAATTGGCATATTTGATTTACTAGTAGGTCCTTAGTAAAGTGCACTAGCCGTGCCTAGGGCCTGTAAATCAAATGCTACTAGTGGGCCACTGAGTGTGCCACTGTAAACATGGCTCAGACCTGTCACTGCAGTGTCTGTGTGTGCAGTCTTTAAACTGCCAATCGACCTGGCAAATGTACCCACTTGCCAGGCCCAAACCTTCCATTTATATACATGTAAGGTAGGCCCCAGGTAGCCCCATGAGCAGGGTGGATTGTATGTTAAAGGTGGAACACGTACTGGTGTGTTTTGCCTGTTGTAACAGTGAAATACTGCCAAATTTAGTTTTCACTGTTGCAAGGCCTATCTCTCTCACAGGTTAACATGGGGGGGCACCTTTAAATATTCTCAAAGTGCAGCTTCTCTTTGAGAGCAGATAGAGATGTGGATCTTTGGGTCTCTGAACTCACAATTTAAAAATACATCTTTTAGTGAAGGTGGTTTTTAGATTGTTAGTTTGAAAATGTCACTTTTAGAAAGTAGGCATTTTTTTGCATAAACCATTTTGTGACTCTGCCTGTTTATGGATTTGCTGTCTGTGTCAGACTGACAATTGGGCTGTTTGTGAACCTCCTCTAGACAGTGTCACAAAGGGAGCTGTGATGTAGCCTGCACATCCTGATGAGCCATCTGGGCTAGAGTGGAGGGAGGAGTGGCCACTTACACCTGGTTGGGCTATGCCTGCCCTTACACAATGCAGTCTCCAACCTCCTGGTGTGTGTCTGGGACCTGGCCTGGGCAATGCAGGGTCCGGTAAACAACAGAGACTTTGGAGAAACGGGTATATGTATTGGACCCAAAACCCCAGACTGTTAGATTTCTTCAAGAGTTGCTTCTGGAACCAAGAGGAACCTTTGCCAAGGAGAAGAGCTGAAGAGCTGAAGGGCTGACGAGAAATGATGCCCCTGCCTGTGACTGTGCTTTGTTAGGCTATCCTGCAGTTGCTGCTTCTGCCTGTGGAAGGGGACAAGACTGGACTTTGTGGTATATTCCTGCTTGAGAAGAATCTCTAGAGGCTTGGACTGAGCTTGCCTCCTATTCTGAAGTCTCAGGGCCATCAAAGACTTCCTCTGCCAGCACCTGGACTCTCTGCTGAGACTCCTGTCCTGCCAAGTGGTGCCTAATGCAGTCCTTGGGCACTTGAAAGAAGAAGCTGGTGGAAAAACCAAGAAAAACAAAGTAAACTGACCTCAGACAGCTCAGGACCGCCGCCGCTGCTGAATCCTGTGACGTCACCTGCAACCGAAGCCATGTCCTCGCTGGAGTGCGATGACCCCCCAGGCCCGATGCCACTGAAGTCCTGCTGAAGTAACAGACTCCTTGGAAGTTGCCAACCCACGTGGTGACCATGGATACCGACTCCGCCAGAAGTGCACGGATGCAACACTTCGCACCAATGCTGCCTCACCTCCAACGCTCCGCAGCAAGGACCCGATGCCTCTTTGTGACGTCTCTGCTCCTTCGCTCCACATCACCAGAACCAACACCTCCACAGATCCAACGACACCGCGATCCCCGACTCCGTGCACCGGCTTGTTTCCTCATTTTCACAAGGTACTGTACCTGGTGGTCCATGTGACTCCGTGACCAGCGCCATTAGTGTTGGATTGTTGGGAATGACTCCATTACGACACCGTGATATCACCTCGTTGAAGCATTTGCGTTTCTAAGCGCTATTTTTGTGTTTAATCTTTAAAAATTCATAACTTGGCCTGGGTGTGATGGATTTTTGTTTTTTTGGTCTTGTGTTCGATAAATATTGGCTATTTTTTTAACCTGGTGTTGAGTCATTTTGTAGTGTTTGTACAAATACTTTACACATTGTCTCTGGGTTAAGCCTTTCTGCTTGTGCCAAGCTACCAAGGGGGTAAGCGGGGGTTAACCGGGTGTGTTTCTCCTTTGCCCTGACTAGAGTGAGGGTCCTTGCTTGGACAGGGGGGTAACCTGACTGCCGAGCAAAGACAATAAGCCTCTCCAATACTTGTCATCCATTGTCTGTAGGCTTACTGTCTCTATGTGCTTGTAGTGTGTCCCACTACTGAGTTCTCAAATTGCTTCTGATGGCATTGGTAGATACTTCTTATTTCCGTATTCCTTCATGCTCAGCAAGGTAGTACATTTTTCATACTAGCACATTTCAATCAGTTTCTGCACTGTGTGTCGACAGGAAGTGCCTCTCTCATGTGTTTTTTTTACGGTTGACCTGGGTGGGCTGGCACTAATGATATGATACAGCAATCAAGTATGACTAGTTCATGAGGTACAATTTACCACAACCATACCCTTTTGATGCAAGCCCATTATGTCTGGTACCACAGTAGAAACATACAACTTCCTTCACATACTAGGCTCTCTGAATACCACCAGCTTGAAAATACCCTTCTAAATCAATTTTCATTCCTCCATACCATACTAGGTTTAATGTCTGGACTTAAAGCTCCAGACTCAAACCTTTCTCTTTTATGCCCTTTATGCCTTTCATGCCAATGTGTCTGGTACTGCAGCAGAAACATACATCTCCCCTCAGACACTAGAATCTCTGAATTCTACCAGCCTCAAAACAACCTTCTAATTAAATTTCAGTTCCTCCTTACCATCTCAAGATTAATGTCTGGATTTAAAGCTTAGCAGCTGACGGCTCAAACCTTTCTCCTTTATGATACCTCTAATTAGGATGGTCACCCTAAACTCTGAATCAGTGAATACACTCTTGTTTTAAATCATTGAAAGGATCCTTACTCCCAATCATATATCTCTCATCAACCATTATGTACATCACTGAGTCAAACAAAGCAGCACTCCTGGTACAGAAAACATATTTGCCCCTCTACACACCCAATCAACCTTGAAGACTCATGAAAAGGAGTGATAGATGATGCCGAATTCAATTTCACTCCTTTGGAGCACATTGGCTTGAGAACTGAGACCTGCTTGCCTTCCCTTAACAAAAGGAAGTGTGGTTCAGTGTCTCCTGATGTAACTGAACGTGTGTAGTCCTCATTGCAAGTGTAAAGAAGGGAGCCACAATGTTACAGCCTTTCAAACATTCCAACCATTAGAACATGGAGCATAGAATGCAGACCCCTTAAAAATAGAGCTGGACAGAACACAGAAAGACAGAAGATACAATTTCAGCAATATTTTCTCAACATTGCAAAGGCAGAGGCTGACTCCTACAAGAGCAATGTTCTATGACACCAAAGGTGCAATAGCACATAGTGCTGATGACACAGAACAATAGAAAGCAACATCAAGTGATATGCACACCACATCTTCATTATTCCATGCTCCATACTGGCCCTTTTCTTATGCAAACACTCTAAAGGGTGAGACAGTGGTGTAACGAAACTTGAGCAGGCCCCCAGCAAACTTCCTGGAGGCCCCCCCCCACCCCACCCCAGACTCAGTCAGGGGCCTGCAGCCTGTGCATAGTGTACTGTGCTGAGGGGGCCTCTGGAGCTGCAGGGGATGTGAGGGCCTTTGTTACGCCACTGGGATGAGTTGCACAGCACTTTTATTAGTGCTTTCACCTCCCTTTAAAAATTTCAAAACTTGGCTCCATATACTCTTAAGGCACTGCCTCTGGCCTAACATTTTGGAAAGTGGATTTAAAACTGCTACATTCAGTGAATAAACTGAGGTGTAGAACAGTAAATGAGTGTACTGCCTCTAACTCCCCAACAGTAGTCAATTTTGTGTAGGAAATTAAAGGATATCAGATTGATTACTTCTTTATCTACCATTCTCATGGTGGAGGGCAATGGATTTGATCCTACAAGCCCATAGTGCAAGTGTTGGTAATAATGTCATTAGTTTTCATCCCCCTTTTAAAAAAAAGGTAGTTGTGGAGACTTGGCAGACTTTGATATTGACATGGATACCATATTGACAAATGGTGTGTTGGAGAGATCTGCTTGGTGTACTAATGGATGAATGAATCAGCTATGAATTCCTGGCCCTTTTCGTGTACAGCTAGTCTCAATATCTGACCTTGTGCTGATTTTCTAATGTATGAGATAGATTAGGATTTTAAAACAGCACAGTTCTCCTTTCTTTGGGTGAGTCAGGAAAAAGAGCTTGGATGGTGACTTTACACACTGAAGTCATATGTTGGCACATTGTTAACAAAAGCATTACATAGCAGAAATATTCTGTCCTAAATATAGTTTACAAAAGTATAATTTCATTGATAGTAGATTTTTTTACTATCAACTCCAATGGGGCAATATTTTTTCAAGTAAGATTTAGGACCCAATATTTCTGTCAGGAGATATTTTGGTTACAATATCCTAGTACTATACCTCGTGGTTCTCTGCTGCAAAATAATTTCAGAAAAGTTCCTTTCCTGATTTCCAATGTAACCAGATATAGCATGGCCCACTATTTTTCTGTACGTCTGGAATGAGAACAGTGAGCTAAAGGACAAATTGTACATAAAATAAGCCTTGACTGATGCTAGATTGTATATCCTAGATTTTGTCTTGCTAGATGCCCTCAGAGCTTCACTAGCAGGCAGGCAACTAGACCCAAACTTCGGATGGGGCTAGTGCATCAAACAACAATGGTGGGGCTACCAGTTCACACAATGTGGGAAGAGACAGTATAAGAGCACACATTGCCAATATGTCTTCCTTTAATTTACTAACACATACAAACAACATTCATGAATGACTGTATTTTCACACATGGACACACTAAAGCCAGATCTACTGGCTTTGCTATTAATTTACACTTGGATGCTTGGGGTCATATTTATGAGATTGTCACGCAGTGCAGAGCAGCAAGTCACCTTGCTGCGCTGAACTGTGTCACAGGGAAAGGGCAGGAATGTGCCTTGTTTAAGTTAATAGGGGGTGTGTTTATGTCAAGAGTCCCACTCTCGCTGCATGTGCAAGAACTAAGGCCCTCATTTACAAGGGCATTATACCACCAGAACGTCACTTTTACCAACGTTCTGGTGGTGCAATGCCCTGCCTCATATTTACAAAGTGGCGTTAAGCCACGTTTTGTGGCTTAAAGCTGCTCTGTAAATATGGCCCCTTTACACACATCACTTTGCATGAAAGGGGTGTGCAATGGGTGTTGCTGTGGGAGTTTTACTGCAACACCCATTACATTTTGATGCTGCCCCAGATTTAAGAGGATTCATAAAACTGAGGCCCCACCAAAAATTAACTCCATCTTAGCGTTAGCATGGCGCAATGAGGAGAAATACTTTTATTTCTCCTCATTTCTGCAGCACACGTAGGAAGAGCAAAATGCCATTAATAATTGTTAATGTGCAGGAAGAGACACCTTCCTGCACATAAACAATCATTTCATAATGACAATTTGCTACTCCTATGAGTGCCGCATTGTGTAGCACACATAGTACTAGCAAATCATCCTTATTCATTGTTTATGTGCAGGAAGAGACACCTTCCTGCACATAAAAAATAATTCCCTGCAATGCAGGCACCCTTGCACTATGGTGCGAGGGTGCCTGTATTGGCGTTAGACAGCTAGTTTTAGCACCAGTGCTTGGGAAAACACAGGTGTGTGCTGAACTGTATTAAATATGGTGATTCCTTGCATTTCTGAGGTGATGCAGCGCAGCACTGCCAAATTAGGAGCAGCGCCACGCTGCGCCACTTCTTAGTAAATGAGGCCCTAATTATCTTCTAGATAGTCAGCTGCAAATCTAGAAGTGCTACTTACCTCAGTTTTGGGTTCCTCTAGTTAACCAAGCAAGGATTGAAATGTGGTTCTCAATCCCAGGCAGTCTTGACCCTTCGATTGTTATGTTAAGCAGAAACATTCTAGATCTTTTATGCTTTGGCTGAGTTCAACTTGTCAAGTTTTGAGTAGAGGCCTTAGTGGAAATCTGGGAGGGTCAAGTCACATGGGGAGTAGTGCTTGAATGGCCAGACCAGTGAGTACCCATGATTCTGAGAAATTTCAGAAAGGAAATTTTATTCATTTGTCTTTTGGAAAATAAATACTGACTGAGAATGTTTAATTCTCAAAACTAAGTCTGGTGGTCTCAAGCTACTTCATTGCTTTGATGGGGAATGTGGTTGTTTTACTGTATTTACCCAGATGTCATCCCTTCTCAACCTCTGTGATTCCCTTGCCTATGTAAAATGTGAACTCTTGTCTCTGGCACTAAGCTTGAGCTTTAAGATTCCCTCTTCAGGCAGACATTAAAAAAAGGGAAGGTATTTGGACTGTGTCTCAGAAGAAGGTGCATTAACATACATGAATACAGTTGCTGGTTTGAAGATGACATAGGATAGTAGAAGGCAGGGGCAGCACCAGTTGACTGCAAAAGTGAGTCAGCTTGAGAGATAGCAAGGCCAAAAGCTTGGGCACCCAGGACATGTTTCAAATGTCTCTTTGAAATGTGTCTGTGTGTTGGATTTGGAGCTGGGCACCCTTTTTACCATGTTTTCCAATCACCAACTACCACTTGCAGAGATGGTAAGGATGCCCAATTGTTAAACAGCTTAAGGGAAGTGCGGTTTGGTGCACACCATGCTTCTGCAACAGAAAGCTTTAGTAGGTGCAGTGACAGGTGCCATCTATGCTCAGTGATATGCTGATTATCTCTGTTAGTCTGTTACATTTTCAGCTACTAAATACCCAGGGCAAGAGGTGCACACAGTGTTTCATGAGGTGGACTGTGAGAGGTCAGCACCCAGCAACTTGCAACAAGAAACAGATATATTGCAGTGCACATGTGCCGCTCTATCCAAACTGAACTACA
This sequence comes from Pleurodeles waltl, assembly GCF_031143425.1. NCBI lineage: Eukaryota > Metazoa > Chordata > Amphibia > Caudata > Salamandridae > Pleurodeles > Pleurodeles waltl. The sequence continues at coordinate 483,419,814 of NC_090438.1, read as the reverse complement.
TAGCAATCATGAAGTAGAGGTGCTTAATGACGGGCAGGTCTTCTCTGCTGCTTGTGTATGGACTGTTAGAGTAACTGTGTTATATAACGTATTTATCAGCCCATCACTCTGATGCAAATACTGCCTGTTAGGCCATGGGTGGTCTTCCTTCTGGGTAGAATAGGCAGCCAGGAGCATTTTAATCAGAGATTGCTTGAGGAACTATCTTTTAAAAGTCCCTGTCCCCATTCATAAGTGCAGGTACCACCCACCATCAGTCACCTCAACAAACCGCAATGCAAAAGCTGGTAGACCAAGGGTCATAATCCCCATGGACGCCAGCACCGCCATTCCGTCTGCTGGCCTTAAAGTGGCTATGCCTGTGGTCCGAACGTGGTGCTTTCACCACGTTCGGAATGTAGAGATCGGACCGACACTTTGGCAGTGGTCCAACCGCTACCACAAGTGTGGCGGTCCTAAGACCGCCACACTCATAATGAGGGCCTGAATCATTTCAATGCAACACCATTTAAAAAAGAAAAAAAGCTATTTTCACTTTTTTTTCATTCATACAGCGCTTTCTACCCCTTGACACATATAGTAAGTGCTATATAAATGCAATTACACACAATATAATTTGTGCCTTTTCTGTTTGGATGGACTCAGACGAACGTTGGTTGGAAACAGGGAAGGGATTACCTTTCAATTGCAGTGGCTTCCTCGGGCATCACAGTGTTAATGGGCAATCATTGTATTGTCTGTAAAACAATGAGGAATGCTAAAGCACATGGCCTTGCACAGAAAGAGCCCCCACCACCTATTTGGAATAACTAGTGACCATACCCTTCTTTGAAGACACTTTCTGGCAGCGTGTCTTTCCAAGGAAAAGAAAATGTTTCCCAAACAGTGCTCTTGCACAGGCAGTCCCTGTGGCAAGCACCCAGGAGCTTCAGCCCGGGCTATGACACACGATGGAGAGGGTATGGGGGTGTGGGTGGGGTTGTGAAGCCCCTTTAGCACCATGGGCGTTGCGCGCCAGCTAACAGGCATTTCGAAATTGCAACTTTTCAAGCCTTTTCTAAAATATTTGGAGAATCATTAACTTTCCCAAAACTATTTTAGTAATAGAGTTGGAATAATATGTCTCCTGGCCTGTTTTGGAAAAAGTTGTTCTTCCCAAAATAGTTTTGGACTAGGGTAAGAACAGTAAATTTGCCTTGCAAGTACTTGCTTTCTGGTGCCCTGTGGGAGCTACAGAAGGCAAGAACTCAAAAATGCGGCTGATGCATGGAGATTTAAATTCTGCCACTCTGCCCGATCAAAAGGGAGCATGGTTAGTGATGCCCACAAGAGGAATGCATGACTGTTTGGAGTAGAGGACGCTTGCAATGTTATGCTAACGCATGCTGTTTACATGTTTATGTTCTGTTGTTATGTTACTGTGCCTTGCAGTGCTTTAATATCTTCCAACTTGAAACTCTCTCAAACTCAAGCCTGATCACAAATTGTAGAACCAGGATGTGTGCCCAAGAAAAGTAATTCCGTGGTTTAGCAATAGTCATACACATGATCAAAAGCGTTAGAAACTGTCAAGGACAGGCTGACCGCCTCTGCTAGCACGCTCATGACAATCTGCCATAGCTCCTGCTATGTGATAGCAACAGAGCTCTTCCTGCTCAGGACAGGCAGAATAGAAGCTTTCAATAAGGGCATGTCCCAACTGATGCATGTCACTGTGCTACCAAATGATGAACACCCAATGTGGCGCTTTGCTGTACGTTTAATTGAACTGGCCAATGGAGGGTTCTAATGCTACAGCTACAGTACTTTTTTTCCCCTTTCGTCAGCTAAATCACGAAAATACACAAATGTATACATTATTGTTCAAGACTTCGCTTCACACATTTCAAGTATGGCAATCAGAAGTGTTAGGATGTGGAAGCATGAGAAATGTCTCACTTGTAAATCAGCTCTCCTTGTCTCAGTCATATCTTTCCAAACACCTCTGATGTATTTTTTTTCATTTCCTTATATCTGCTTCTTTCGTTCTCCAGTGTCTTTAAACGAAATCTTACTAGTTCGTATGTGTTAATACACAAAGGGCACCCCTGAAACGTCTGTGGTTCTAAAGATTTATAATGTACCATTATAATGCACCATCTTTTTAGTTTTTCTTTCGGTTACCTACTTCGCTATACTGATCTAGGAAATGCCAATATGTATGTGCATCAGTCTAATCAAGTTCTGTTCACTCTTCTCTGCATCCCTGGACTGGACTTCCATGAACCTATGGGGGCTCCATTTGCCATATTGTTGCAATAGGAACAAGCATAGCAGAAAAATACATTCAGCCATCAATTGTCTATTGAGAGATTTTTCATCTGACACTTACATGGCTTTTAGGCCCCTCTCAAACTGTGCTCAGGCACTTGAAAGATGCTGGCAAGTTACCTTTACAATAAGCACCACATCCTTATCACTATTGGTGCTACGAAGAATATCATGAACAGGGTATCTCTAGCAGTTTCACAAGCCCCAGAACCCAGCAGAATCTTAAAAATGATGGGGATCTGTAATAGGTTGCATTTAATTCCTTGTCAGGGGGAACCTCTTGCAAATGTGATCCCATATACAGCAGTGATACTAGTGCATAGATAATCCTATCTTGAGCAAGTCAAAGTATTTAGTGGGGGTTTAAGGCACTTACTATTCACAGCGTACCTTGGCTTCCTCATCTTCCTGTAGGAATACAAGTGAGATCAGTACGCTCAGCCTGACACTTGGGTAACAAAAAAACAGCATAACCCTTCTTTTTCAGCGTCAGTTGTCACTTAAGTGATACACAGCGTGGTATATAAACCAAACTTAAGCTGGAGACTCACACTTCGTTCAGGAGAACAGAGGTTCCCATAAAAGAGGAACTTACAGGTGACTGGACTGGCGACACAAGTGACACAAGTGACAGGCAGCTGGTGGTCTGCATGGGGATAATGTCCTGTAATAACCCACTATGCCCTCGCCATAGTGATCTAGGTCCAGCAAAATGTCCATGTACCAATTCTTCGCAGTGAAGTAATAACATAAATGAATAACATTGTAGATGTCAAATCAGTTCACTCATAAAACCAATGCTGAAACATACATAAGACTACAAATTTTACTCCTGTTTCAATAACATAGAATACCCTTCTTAGGACTGAGCACTGTTGTGCTTCTCCTAGCATTTTCCCTCTCCCCCTCATTGCGTACACCAAGTAAACAGTGGCCCACAAGGCCTGGCTACAGGGGAAAAGGTGCCTTCTGCAGGCTGCAGTAGCACGGAAAAAGCACAATGGATACTGTTTACACAGAAAGGGGCTCAGGATACATCAATGTGGTATAGGAAGCTGGAAGCCGCTGGCAGGCAAGCTCTCCTTTTACCACGGAGCTCATTCTGGTGGGGCTCTGTCCTGTCTCACAAGCACATCCAGGCAGCACACGTAAAACAAACTACCGATCAGGGAAAGGCACATAAAAAGGCACAGCCACAGAAAGGGAGTGTTCCAGCAACTTCCTTAGCATGAGAGATAACTGGCTAGGATCGATCCTGATGACTAGACCGCACCAGACCAGACCTGACCTGACCTGTACTGTACTGACCTTCTCTGACTCTGCCTTGGCTGCTTGGGTGTTTAGCTTTCACACTGCCCTTGTTTAAGTTACTGTTAGAATCTGGGTCTTTAGTTGGCAGAGGTATGCACCCTGTCCAAGTAGGGACCACATTTCTAGTCAGGGTAAGTCAGATACACATTTTAAATCAACCTGTGGTCACTCTGGTAGTTTGGCACAGAGTAGCTCAGCTTAATTTAAGAGGCAATGTGTAAAGTATTTGTGCAACACACACACAGTAACACAGTGAAAACACCTTAAAAAGACTTCACTCATGTTTACAAAATAGAGAATATTTATCTGAGTAAAACAAGACCAACAGGAAAATAATCCAATTAGTAGAAGTCGAGATATGATTTTTTAAAGATTAAATACAAAAACAGTGCTTAGAAGGCAATAGCACGAAAACGTTACTTGAGATTGAGCTAGACCAGGGTAAATCCAAAGTTCAGACCAACCATGACGGAGGACACATGAGATACAGGACTCACGCTGAGGCCACTGAAAAAAGTACCTTAGATGGAGCAAGTGTCGACATTGAAAACTCCATTCATTGGTTCTGATCCATGCAGTCAGGTAGAATTGTCTGCATCGAGCCTCACAGAGACATCCTCAGATTGGCACTGCGCTGTCATTATACTTAGAATTGGCTCTGCGTCAGAATTGAAAGGCATTGCATTGGTTGCGAGCGGCGCAATGGCCTGGATGTGCCAATTCTAGCAGGGAAATAGATGCAAAACTTACATCTGAAGCCCAGGTCTGGATTGGCACCTCAGGCAAGTGTAGGAGTCACAGATGGCAGAGTCCAGCAGCAGAAACAGAGCTGTAGGAAGCCTTTGATTTTCCAGAGACTTCAGAAACAGGAGGCAAGCCAGCAAGCTCTTGGAGTCACTCTGGGTTCAAGTGAGATGGGCCCAGTCCCCATCCTCAGCAGGGGAGAGATCAGCAGGCAGAATGGGTAGCTCAGCAAAGCAGTGAAGCAGTTTCTTCAGAACAGTCAGTCAAGCAGAGTGGCAATCCTTGTAGCACAACAGTCCTTACTCCTGGCAGAGTTCTTCACAGGTCCAGTAGTGATCTGTCTTGGTTGATTCAGAACCCTAGTACTCACTAAATGTGCCTTTGAAGTGGGGGTGTCTTCAAAGCAGAAATGCACAGGTCCTCTTTCATTCCAGCAACACAAAAGGATGCTGGACACAGTGCTGAACAATGCAAACACTCACCCCCAGTCACAGATCTGGGTTCAATCCACCATTCTTTTGCTCACCATGCCACCCCAGTTTGGACCCAGCCATATGCAAATCAGTCTTGACCCCGTTCCTCATAGGAACAGTCCAGCCTGAACTGCCAGGACAGGTCCTCCCTGGACCGGAAACAAGCATTCAGGGACCGATTTCAGAGTATCACCCTTCATCAGCCAGGCTAGCTTGAATCCAGTGGCACAGTGAGCAAGGGACCCACATCTGGCCATACCCTTCCCACTTAGGGCAACTTTAGCAACACAAAAGAATGATGGATGCAGTGCTGAACAATGCAAAAACTCACCCCCAGTCACAGAACTGGGTTTAATCCATCGTTCATTTAATCACCATGCCACCCCAGTTTGGACCCAGCCATATGCAAATCAGTCTTGGCACTGTTCCTCATGGGAACAGTCCACCCTGAACTGCCAGGACAAGTCCTCCCTGGACCGGAAACAAGCATCCTGTGAAAGGTTTCAGGGTATCAGCCTTCATCAGCCAGGCTAGCTTGAATCCAGTGGCACAGTAAGCAAGGGACCCACGTCTGGGCATACCCTTCCCACTTAGGGCAACTTTAGCAACACAAAAGGATGATGGACGGAGTCCCTTGCTCCCCATGCCACTGGAGTCAAGCTAGCCTGGAGATGAAGGGTGATACCCTGCAACCGGTCCTAGGATGCTTGTTTCCAGTCCAGGGTGGACCTGGCCTGGCAGTTCGGCCTGGACTGTTCCTTTGGGGAACAGGGTCAAGACTGATTTGCATATGGCTGGGTTCAAACTGGAATGGCATGGGTGGCTAAAAACTATGGATTTAGACCCGGATATTTGTACTGGGGTGAATGTTTGACATTGTTCAGCATTTCTGTCCATCACTTGTTCTTTTTACATTTGTCACCCCAAGTGGGAAGGGTATGCCCAGACTTGGGTCCCTTGCTCCCCCCCACCCCTCCATGCCACTGGAGTCAAGCTAACCTGGCTGATGAAGGGTAATACCCTGAAACCGGTTCTAGGATGCTTGTTTCTGGTCCAGGGAGGACCTGACTTGGCAGTTTGGGCTGGACTGTTCCCACGGGGAACAGGGTCAAGACTGATTTCCATATGTCTGGGTCCAAAATGGAATGGCATGGGTGGCAAAAAAAATATGGATTTAGGTCCAGATCTCTGTACTGGGAGTGAATGTTTGACATTGTTCAGCATTACGTCTACCACCTGTTCTTTTTGCATTTGTTGCCCCAAGAGGGAAGGGTATGCCCAGACATGGGTCCCTTGCTTCCCCCCCCCCCACTCCCATGCCACTGGAGTCAAGCTAGCCTGGCTGATGACGGGTGATACCCTGAAACCGGTCCTAGGATGCTTGTTTCCAGTCTAGGGAGGACCTGGCTTGGTAGTTTGGGCTGGACTGTTCCCATGGGGAACAGGATCAAGACTGATTTGCATATGGCTGGGTCCAAACTGGAATGACATGGGTGGCAAAAAAACGATGGATTTAGGCCCAGATCTCTGTACTGGAGGTGAATGTTTGACATTGTTCAGCATTTCGTCCATCACTTTTTGCATTTGTCGCCCCAAGTGGGAAGGGTATGCCCAGACGTGGGTCCTTTGCTCCCCCCCCCACCCCATCCTCCCCCTCTCCATGGCACTGGAATCAAGCTAGCCTGGCTGATACTGGTTCTAGGATGCTTGTTTCCAGTCTAGGGAGGACCTGGCTTGGCAGTTCGGGATGGACTGTTCCCATGGGGAACAGGATCAAGACTGATATGCATATGGCTGGGTCCAAACTGGAATGGAAAGAGTGGCAAAAAAATGATGGATTTAGGCCCAGGTCTTTGTACTGGGGGTGAATGTTTGATGTTGTTCAGCATTCTGTCCATCACTTGTTCTTTTTGCATTTGTCGCCCCAAGTGGGAAGGATATGCCCAGACGTGGGACCCTTGCTCCCCATGCCACTGGAGTCAAGCTAGCCTGGCTGATGAAGGGTGATACCCTGAAACCGGTCCTACAATGCTTGTTTCCAGTCCAGAGAGGACCTGGCTTGGTAGTTCAGATTGGACTGTTCCCATGGGGAACAGGGTCAAGACTGATTTGCGTATGGCTGGGTCCAAACTGGAAAGGCATGGATGGCAAAAAACGATGGATTTAGGCCCAGATCTCTGTACTGGGGGTGAATGTTTGACGTTGTTCACCATTCGGGCCATCACTTGTTCTTTTTGCATTTGTTGCCGGAGTGCAAAGGTTATGCCCAGACATGGGTCCCTTGCTCCCCATGCCACTGAAGTCAAGCTAGCCTGGATGATGGAGGGTGATACCCTGAAACCGGTCCTAGGATGCTTGTTTCCAGTCCAGGGAGGACCTGGCTTGACAGTTCGGGCTGGACTGTTTCCATGGGGAACAGAGTCAAGACTGATTTGCATATGGCTGGGTCAAAACTGGAATGGGCATGGGTGGCAAAAAAAACGATGGATTTAGGCCCAGATCTCTGTACTGTGGGTGAATGTTTGACATTGTACAGCATTCCGTCCATCACTTCTTCTTTTTCCCCTTTCATTTCAAGCCAGGCTCCAGAGTATCTGTAGGGGGTAATCAGCCCTTTGTGTGGGACAGAGGACACCTCCTAATGAAGTGAAAATATCAGCTCCCCCTCCCTTTTTCTCCCCAGGGGTGTTATCTAAATGCAGATGAGTTCTCTGTCATGCCCACCCTTCCTGTGAATGTGGCTGTCTAGAGGGAATGCTCAAAGTGTAGCTGTCACCTACCCCTACGAGTATTGGAGACAGGTTGCAAGGCACACACAGCAGTAAGGGCATAGATTATGCCTACTTTCTAAAAGTGCAATTTCTAAAATAGTAATGTTAAATCCAACTTTAGCATTAAAGAGGATTTATCAGTACCATTCTAGAGATATGGAACATAATGCAGCTACTCCTTTCGGATCAGTGTTAAAATGGAGTCTTTGGTTGGCAGTCAGGTTACCCCCTGTCCAAGCAAGGACCCTCACTCTAGTCAGGTTAAGTCACACACAATCCAAATTATCCTGTGCCCACCCTCTGGTAGCTTGGCATTGAGCAGTCAGGCTTAACTTAGAAGGCAATGTGTACAGTATTTGTGCAATAATTCATGCAATAACACAATAGAACACCACAAAAATACACCACACGGTGTTTAGAATAATGTAAAATATTTATCTGATAAGATGCAGGTCAAAACAATCAAGGTGCAATAAATATATGTTGAAATATCACTGTAAAAATGATATAAAGGCCCATATTTATACTTTTTTAGTGCTGCATTTGTGCCGCTTTTTGATGCAAAAATTACGCAAATGTGGTGCTAAAAAAGTATAAATATGGGCCAAAGTGTCTTTAGTCTCTTAAAAACCAACAAGTGTCTCTTACAAGCACAAAGTACCTGCTTTGCGTTCAAATTCTCCGCAAAGGACCGCAGAGGAGGAGATGAGTGGAAAACAGGGAGGTGTGCGTCGATTTCTCCGGCCACACACAGATGATGCATCGTTTATTTTTCACGCAGGGAAGGCTTTGCGTCGATTTCCGGTGCGCTGACTTGGATCCTCTTCGGGTTGTGGGGTTTTCAGACACCCCGGGGACGATGAGTGGAAATCCAGTGCTTGCAGGACTAAGTCACAGGGGCTACGTCGATCCGGTGGGCGAGGCATGGAATTTTCTACCGTACGGCAGGCACTGCGTCGATTCCTCTCAGGAAGTCGGGCTGTGTTGTCCCGGCTCAGCTTTGCGCAGATCCAGTGGGCCATGCGTCAAATTTCCGGTTGCAACGCTGGTTCTGCGTCAAACTTCTCCTTGTGAAGGCGGGCTGCGTTGTTCCGGTTCGGTGTGCGGTGATTTTCTCACCGCGATGCAGGCTGTGCATCATTTCTCGCAGGCTGTGCAGCGATGTTTGCCACACAAGGAGTTCTTTTTGGTCCAGTGACTTTAGGGAACAGGAGGCAAGCTCTTTCCAGGCCCTTGGGGAGCACTTCTCAGGACAGCCAGAGTGCAGCAAGGCAGCAGGGCAACAGCAAGGCAGCAGTCCTTCTCAGAAAAGCAGTCCAGGTGAGGCCTTTGGGCAGCCAGGCCGTTCTTCTTGGCAGGTTGCAGGTTCTGGTTCAGGGTTTCTTCTCCAGGAAGTGTCTGAGAAGTACAAATGTCTACCTCAGAAGTGTCTATGTTGTTATGGTCAGAGACACCGCTTAAATATCCAAATGTGCCTTTGAAGTGGGGGAGACTTCAAAGAGTGGCTTAGAAGTGCACAAGGTCCCCTTTCAGTTCCATCCTGTCTGCCAGGGTCCCAGTAGGGTGGGGTGGCTGTGCTTTGTGTGACAAGCCTGTTTGTTTGTGGGTGGTAAAGAGTGGAGAACTTGTAGGTTAGCCCTCACTCCTTTCACATTGACTCCATGTAAGCAGACATGAAGTTTGTGACCCCGTCAGACAAAACTTCCTTGGTGAAACCCACTTGAGTAAAAATCTCCATCAGGGCCTTTGCCACTGCAGATGCACTAGTGGTTCCCAGAGGGATTGCCTCTGGGCATGATCCACCAGGACGAGGATAAACCTGTAGACTGATGTAGTCTGGGGATCCATGGGCCCAACAATGTTGATGCCCACCCATTCAAAGTTTGCGCTAAAGATAGGCAAGGGATGAATGGGGGCTTTCACCCTCTGCCCTATCTTCCCACTGGCCTGGCAGGTGACCCAAGTCCTACAGAATACATCTGAGAAAGTTTTGATCTTGGGCCAATAGAAGTGGAGGACAAGCCTTGCAAAGGTCTTGTCTTGACCCAAGTGTCCTGTCGGGTGAATTTCATGAGCCAGCTCCAGAAGGAAGTCCCTGTAACATTGGGGGACCAACAGGGCCCTTGTTGTCTCATGCACAGGAGCCTTATGCTCACTGTAAAGGAGGTTGTCCTTCCAGTAAATGTGATAGCTCCCAGAGTTATCGCCTGCTGCTTGGGTTTTACCCTGGTGCCTCATAACCTCAAGGGTTGGACACTCCCTTTGTGGCCTACAGACCTCCTCCTTGGTGGGGCCTGTTTGTACATGCCATTAAGCAAGTGTAGACTGGTCACAAAAGGAAGCAATGTCCTCCTCAGTGGTCTCTGGGGCAGCCACCACAGGTCCCCCATCTATCTCACTCAGGGTATATTCAGGGGCTATTTTCCTATACCTTCTGCCTTTCTCCTTTTTATCAGCTGGCTGGGCCATTGTTCTAAGCTCAAGCCCTTTCTGATTCCCCTCTACGGGAGCCATGGACCTTGCGGTAGCAAAGATCCAATCAGTTAATCCCAATATCTCCACATGAGCCTTGAGCACCACTTCCTTCTAGATAGTAGACTCAAGGTCATTACCCAACAAACAGTCCATAGACATAGCAGGGCTCCCAGAAACATTCAGAAGACCTCGCCACACCCCCCAACTCAAATGGAACAAGGGCCACTGGATATTGACCCTCTCTGTTGTCAACCACAACAACTTGGTGGAATACATTGGGAATCACCTACTCTGGTGACACCAGCTGACTCCCTACCATAATCATACTGACACCTGTATCCCTCAGAGCCCCAACACCATGCCCATTGACGGTGACCCATTGTCTATGCTTTGTAGTACTGTAGGGGCTTCCTTCCTGTGGGAGGTGTTGCCATTTTTGGACACCTGGGATCCCCTTTGTAGTGCCCATACTCATAGCACTCATAGCACTTGCGAGCATTAGGCTGCTGACTTTTGTCAGGGTAGTTTTTCTTCTGATGGCCAAATTGGGAATGAGAACCAGACCCTTTTACCTGTGAGTTGTTTGGGAGCCTTTAGAGAACTCTGTCTTTTTATTTCCCCTTGCCTTCTTCTGGTGGGATCCCTGACCACCCTTTTGGGAGTCTCTCCAGTTGCCATCTTGGACATTCTGGTGCTGACCCAGATGTCCACCTCCTCAGCAAGCTTCCTGGGATCAGACAGCTTACTATCCAGCAGGTGTTTGTGTAGTTCACTTAAACAAAGATTAAGAATGTGCTCCTTCAAAATCAAGTTGTTCATCCCTTCATAATCTTCTGCTTAGCTGGCCCTCACCCAGCCCTCCAGTGCCTTGCTAGCATAGTCAAAGCAATCCACCCAGCTTTGTGATGCAATGTTGTGAATGGCCTTGAACCTCTGTTAGTATTTTTCAGGTGTCATCCCAAACTTGTTGGCTAGTATGGCCTTCATACCAGGTTAGTATGTCAGGTCCTCCACTTGTAATGTCAGAAGTGTATCCCTCCCACTGTGGGCATGTACCTCGACACAATACCACCCTGGAGCTCATCTGGGACCTTGTTCACTCTCACAGCCGCTTCATAGGCTGAACACCGTTTGTCTATGTCTTCCCCACCACATAGCAAGGTACTACAACCCTGCATATCTGGATTCTTGACTCATCCGTGGACATTGCAATTATTCTGCCACCACTGCAATTGCTAGACCCCACTTGTAGGGCCCTTTTGTCCAGCTGTTTGAGGTTGAGCTCATGGGCAAGTTTTCTCTCCTCCAGAGCCAGCCTCCTTTCCTTTAGAGACTGCTTCTTCTCCAATTTAGCCAGCACCAGCCTGAGTTTCCTTTCCTACCTCCTATCTCCCAGCTCCTCTGAGAACAGGTTCCTGGAAGAGACACTGCTCCCTGGTCTGTGAACCACTACTGCTCCTGGCAAGCTGTTGGCCCTTTCCACAGGCAGTTCCAGAGCTACATCAGACACCAGCTTCATGTCACCCGCCACTCCTCAGGAATTTTCTTCTCCTCTTCTGGGATGTTATCCCCTGCAACCTGGGTCTTTGCCTAGGCCCTCAAAGCCTTCTGTAGTTCCACCTCCCTGTGGAAACCCCTTGTAGACACTTGAAAGTCCTTGCAGAAATCCTTCAGCTGTTGCATAATGTAAAATTTTAACCTGGCCAGCCCAAAATCAGTAACTGCAGTTGCTGCTTCTCCAGAGTGTGACATGATTTAGCAGAAAATTCAAAAAGTCAATTAGGAAGACTTTAAGAAGGCTTGAATTGGTCTTAGTATAAAGTTGTAGTGAACACTGAATTAATATATGGTATTGCAGAAACACAAGTCCTATCTTCACTGCTGATCACTAATGGTAAAAACTACTGGGTCTTTAGTTGGCAGAGGTATGCACCCTGTCCAAGTAGGGACCGCAATCCTATTCTGGGTAAGCCAGATACACACTTTAAATTGACCTGTGCTCATCCTCTAATAGTTTAGCACAAAGCAGCCAGGATTTACTTAAGAGGCAATGTGTAAAGTATGTGTGCAACACACACAGTACCACAATGAAAACACCACAAAAAGATGCTGCACAGGTTTAGACAAATGGAGGATATTTATCTGAGTAAGATACGATCAGCACAACAAAAATCCAATCAGTAGAAGTCGAGATATGAATTATTAAAGATCAAATACAAAAACAATGCTTAGAAGACAATAGGAATCAATAGAAGTCGAGATATGAATTTTTAAAGATTAAATACAAAAACAGTGCTTACAAGCTCTAAAATGTTACTTGAGGTCACGCTAGACCAAAGTAAATGCAAAATTCAGGCTGACCAAGATGGCAGGCAGGCTGGCTACAGGACTCATGCAGAGCCTGCTGAACAAAGTATCTTGGATGGAGCAAGCATCGGCAACAAAGACTCAATGCATCAGTTCCGATCGATGAAGTTGGGTAGATGCGTCGGGCCCTTCAGATATGTCCTCGGATCGGCGCTGTGCTGTTATAGAACCTCGCAGTCGGGTCCTTCATTGTTGTTGAATCAGCTCTGTGTTGGAGTCAAAGGGCACTGCATCAGTTCTTGAGTGGTGCAACAGCCTGGATGCATCTATTCTTGCAGGGAAATAGCTGCAAACTCCACTTCTGATGCCCAGTACTGAGTTGGCACCTCAAGCAAGTTTAGGACTCACAGATGCACAGTCCAGCAGCAGAAAGAGATGTAGGAAATTATTGATGGCCCTAAGACTTCAGAAACAAGAGGCAAGCGAGCAAGTCCTTGGAGTCACTCTGGGTTCAAGTGAGATGGGTCCAGTCCTTGTCCTCAGCAGGGTATAGATCAGCAGGGGCAGCTCAGCAAAGCAGTGAAGCAGTTCCTTTGGGATAGTCAGTCAAGCAGAGTGGCAATCCTTGTAGCACTGCAGTCCTTACTCCTGGCAGAGCTCTTCACAGGTACAGTAATGATCTGTCTTGGTAGAGTCAGAGCCCCATTCTTATACCCAAATGTGCCTTTGAAATGGGAGTGACTTCAAAGCAGATCAAAAAACACTGCAACATTCCTTGTACATCCAGCAGATTTCAGGCAAAAATAAAAGCATCAAGTGTCTGGTGATTAATGTACCTGCTTGAGAGAGATGGGAGCTTTGTCTAGTGGCAGTTGGACTCATCTAATATAGTGCAGATGGTTATTATGCCCTTCTGCAAAGAATGTAAAGAATGTGTATCATGCAAAGAACAGTATTTTATGTGCATAGCACAGTGGGTTACTGCTTTTGTCACAGAGATTCTTTTGTTGCAGTGCAGTTCATAAATTACAATTGTAATCTAGCACAGTGAGCTATAAACTTCCATCAAAGAAGTGCATGCAAACTGAGTGGCACAAATTAGAAAGTTATGTTTTTTCCCAATCTTTCATTGTCCTTATGCTGATAAAAAAGTTTGCTCCAGTCGAAATACATTCTTATTATAAAAGTCAACGCTAACCACTGTGTTATGTTCTGAATCCTGAGTTTGTGCTTCTCCAGACTAAGCACTTTCAGAAAATGCATCCCAGTATGGATGACATGTGAATCCTACACCTTGTAGTCCCCTGTAAAGTACTCCGACACCCTTCGCTGGTATGAGAGGTGCTATAAAACAAGTGAATTCCATGTGACAGAGAGGCGACGGAGGAATTAGAGTCCCTTTTGGTTTTACCTCCTTTCCCCTCCACATAGTTGTGTGAAAAATCTTTCTCAGATCCCATGTAGAAATTGCTTGGGAAATGTAGAATTTGACCTGAGGATTCAGTTTTCCTAAATAAAACCAAACATTTTAAAGTTAGTCTCCGAGATGCAGCGCCAACCTTCCCATTAACATGTTTTGATTTTTGCATATTTTTTCATTATAAAATAATTATATCTTTAGTAAGTTGAATATTTGTTTGGTGTGTACTTGTCTGTGTATTTTTGCGAATTAATGTTTCATTGTTTGAAGTTTAAATTGTACAAATTGCTTGCGGGCCCTGGCTTCCAGCAGTGATTCAGAGGTGATCCTCAAGAGTCAAAAGGTTGGGAACCATTGCCCTAGAACATCAATTAAACCACTACCACGCTTTAAAATATCCACTCAATAAAAACCCCAAATGCAATTACACCACCCAAAATAAACATAGAAACTAAAATAATACATCTTTGTTAAAAATACAATGCTGTGAAAAAATTCAATTGCAATAACGTTCCTGCTGTGCTTTTTTCAAGGCAACATACGTGTTCTTAACTTTAGGCACTACCAGATTAAAAGAGCCATGACCTGCCAAGTCACAGGGTCATCAAGTTCTTTTCGAAAACAGAGGGCAGGTCTGCATTGTCTAAAATTACAACCTCTTAAAAGGGGCACAATGAGGTTTGTCCTGGGGACCTCGTAAAACGGGCAGAAGAACATAAAATGCAGGTCGAATTGGTAGGGAATTCCATTGCAGGGACCTAACTCCTTCAGGGAGTAACACCTTTAGGGAGGGCCAGCATTCAGGGTTGGTAGTTCAAGGGAAACCTAATGAGAGCATAACGGTGCCTCAGATTCTGTATATCTGATAGGTAAGGTTGGAGGTTTGCATACGAGCGAATCTGGTTGTAGGAAATTGCTTCAGCTTTATATTTGCTAGTTTTGTTCCCCTAGCATTCGCCTAGAATGCTTGCTTCAGCTTTAACTTACTACAGGATGCACAGAGTTGAAGTGTGCTGACTAACTTCAGCAGCCCTATTTCCTCCAGGGTCGATTTCACATAGAAAATTCAGAGAATCTTGAGGACTGCATGCAATTTCAGACAGTCCTCAAGCACCCACTGTTTTAACTTTGCCGATTCCCTTGTCCAAACTGAGTGCCAGAGCAATAGAGAGGCAAGTTTAATTTTATTCGTAATGTGGGGGAATCCTAAATCATCAATGCACACAATATTAGAGCATCTATTTCGGACTGTTTAGAGATTTTGTAAAAAGCATCCTCAACACTCTGAATCTTATGCGTTTCAACCATTCTCGAAATCCCCACCCCACATGTGCCAATTGCCACGGATTTAGCTGAATAGTTCAAAATCTCGTGAACTGGTTTTGCTACAAGTTTCTTACTGAAACTTAACAGAGCCAAGACAGACTTTTCTAACATGGCTGCTCTATTAGAAACCATTAGTTTCCAAGTATAGGTAACAGCAAAAAGAATGCCCAGGTAAGCAAAACTCAGGGCGCCACTCACCCTAAGATTATTCATAGAACATATGCGGCACTTTTTGGGCCTTCTTCCACAATTCATTGTAAAGGTTTTGCTCTCATTCACTTTTAAACCCAACTCCTGCATGAAGGTTGTGTAACACTCTTTAAGACCGTGCAGTACCTTTCCAGTTCTCGCCACAAGCACTGCATCTTCTGCATAGAGGAGGATAGGAAGAGGGCACCAGCGCCAGCTGGTGTATGGAACGTCTCTGGCTCTCCTCACTAGACCTGCTTCTACTCTGTTAGTGCACAGGGAAAATAGGAAGGGGGGAAGCACAAATCCCTGCCTAACCCTGAGGATAATCTTAAAGGGTTTGTGAATTCACACTCCCTACCATAATTCACACAGGTACTCTAGAGTATAACTCTCCAATGGAGGTGATAATGGCAGCCTCATTTCCAATCTTCAACATGAGAGACCAAAGTTTTGAGCGAACAACACAGTCAGACGCAGCCATGCATAAATGCCAAAAAATAGAACCTTCCGTTACAACTGTGTACTTGCCTAATAATATACTCAGATTTAGGCCTTAATCAATGGTGCCTAACCCTTTTTTTAAGCCGTACTGAGAATCTGCTAGGATGCTTTTAGCAGTGGCCCAATCCTCCAATCTATGCAGCTAAATCCGACCCATTACTTTGGCGGTAGAATCAAGTAGAAATATAGGCTTATAAATATTTGGGTGTGTGTTATCCTCCTTTTTACAGATCAGAACAATATTTGACTTTTGCCATGTAGTGGGAGGTCCACCCCTTGCAATAACGTTGAAGACATTCACAAAGATGGGAGCCCAAAAATCCTGACAATCCAAGAAAATGTCCACAGGCACTCGATCCGGATCGAGGGCCTTACCACTTCTACATTCTACCAGAGCCCTCTGTACCTCAGCTAGGTTGAAGATTAGGTGCATAAGATCCCCCCTTGCTTACTTAAATCACCCCCTTAATCACTCACTTAAATCACTGAGAAGTGCTCTATCTATCCTGATTCCTGTATGTGTAGTTCTGTGGAGAGGTCAGTGGGTTCTCTAAAGTAGGGGAAATTTAACACCTTCCAGAAACTGTCACAGTCCTTATCCATACCAGCTGGCCACAGGTCCTCACAGGCCATTTCTTTCAGTCCCTTTATTCTAGCAACTCATTCCTCTTTGTAGGATCTGCATGACCTTCTAATGACCTTCTAATAAGATTCCTGTCCTTTGGGTCTGAGCGCAAAGCCAAATGGGGCGTTGACATAGTTTTTGTACAGGTGGAGTCAAACCATCCCCAGGCAAACAAATTTCTAGGTCGGGATTCTTGTGTGAGAGCATGCCTTATGTTAGTCATGATTGCCACAAAGGCCGGCAAACCTGCGCCAGGGCCCCATCAGGGTTTAAGCACAGACCTATATATAACTACTATTAAGGACACCAGAGAGGAAGTTTACTTTGTCAATCTTTTCCCATTTTCTTCACCAACACTGGTTTAAACCCCACCCTGGGCCAGGATTTGTGCGCCCCCTCCAACCTTAGGCTACAGGACAGTTTAACATGACCACAGAATTCTGAAATTACCACCTCAAGGTAGGACCCCAATGTGCCTAATGTCTCTGAAGCTAAAATAAAATCAATAGTGGTTTCCCTGCCGGTCCCCCTGTAAGTAGAAGTGAGACAGCCTCATGGATTCAACACCTCGATCAACAAAACTAGATTACATTTTACCAAGCGACTGGTGAGGATATTACTATACTCATTGTGATCAAAATGTACCAAGGTCTCATCTTCATTATCTACCAGTCCACAGACTGGCTTCTCTACTATCGAGCAGTGGTGGACATTAACATCTCCTACCCAAAGGAGCTTCAGGGCCTTAGAATGAGCAATACCATAGACCACAACACTTCCTCAAGCTCTGCCGCCACCCGCAAGGCATTACCATCAAAGCAATTATTGTAGTAATTGATAAGTAGCAGGCCCCAGTCCCTGGCCAAATCACACAAGAGACAGTCAAAATCAGACAAGTCATTGTAAAATGTAGTAACTGCTCATCAAAGGTATTAACAATCAACATGACTAGACCACCTTTGGCTCTTCCAGCATTAGAAGGAAGGACTGGGGAATGATAGGTACAGAACATATCTAGGTAACTAGGCTCTATCTCCCAAGTTTACTGAAGACAGGTCACATGATATTCAGCTATTGGATTAATCTACCCCTGAACACCTAACTGTTTCCTAGTCCTACAATATTCAAGGTCAGGACCTTAAATAACTTGCAGGTACTAACATTCCTGCTAGGAGTTACCAGCACATTGGATGGTCAGGAATCCTAAGTTCCTGGGGCAGATCCAATCAGTCACACCCCTCCAACCCTTCGAAGGGTGATTAGTTATTGCTAAACGGAACCCCAACTAAGCCAGAGGCAACATTCTCGTGACTCGTGTTCCTTAAGGTGTAAATCTACCTGAACTAGAAGTTGCCCGAGGAAAACAATGAGGTTTATAAAGATACCCCATTTGAATGACAGAAATCTGAGAGGCTTTTGCAGGAAAAAGTGGGGATTGCCTTAACAAGTTTGCGGGAGTTCTCAGGTTATTGCAATTGACCACTATCCAGTCACTGGGCATAGTGTTTGGAGAGGGACCTACCCACTCCACTCTTCTTGCCCTTAAAATATGTTCTTTTGGAAAATGGTCATAACCCTTAAATTCCATCAGCCAGTAAAATGCTTTTAAAATCAACTGACCCCTTGTTTCAGTTTGGACCGTTTTGAGTCTGGGAGCATTCACTAGTATCAGGACATAAGGACCCGCTGCCGGGGGAGGTTTAATATTTGACTATCCCTGCTAAGGCTGCCATTGCATGACTCCATGGGTTCCAACCCCATCCTAAGGGCAAGCGCTCCCTCCCAACAAGCAAGTATTTGAGAACTGGACTTCGGTGATGCTGCCTGAGGGGAAGGGGTGGGGCGGAATAGGTACTACTGATTCCTGTACCTGGACGAACGGTGCTCGATTATCATAAGATGTCACTAGCAAGGTCCACATCCCCTTCACTTCTCCACTGGTGGATGGACCAGGTTGGGTAGAACGCCTGCCATTAAGTGAGCTACTAGGATTACTCACAGTGGTAAGAGAAAAAGAGGGCACCGCGATGCCTCTTGGGCTGAATTGGGTGTGACAAAACTAAGTATTTTGGATACATTTTCCTCTATTGAGGCAAGATGGTCAAAAACTGGCTTTAAAAATTGTTTCATTGAATCTTCTGTCTGAGTTCATCGTTCGCCTACCTTAGAGGGATAGAACGGTGGCATGGGAGTGTCATGCTTAACTTTAGACCCGGTAGTGTCTAGGGACCCCTTCTTGCTCAGGGCTCCAGCCCTCTTCTTCTTCACTGGAGGTTTAGAACATAATGAGTTGTCTGCCTGAGTAGGGCCACCTCTATCTTGTCTTGGAGAGAGGGGGCTGATTGAGAAAGTTCCACCTTCATAAGGCCCCGGATTGGTTACCTGGCTGTCAAACAAAAGTAAGTCACTGCAGGAAAGTACCATCTTGCCTGGCATGTTACCCCCATATTTCACTGTATATATGTTGTTTTAGTTGTATGTGTCACTGGGACCCTGCCAGCCAGGGCCCAAGTCCTCATAAGTGTGCCCTGTATGTGTTACCTGTGTTATGACTAACTGTCTCACTGAGGCTCTGCTATCCAGAACCTCAGTGGTTATGCTCTCTCATTTTCTTTCCAAATTGTCACTAACAGGCTAGTGACCAATTTCACCAATTTACATTGGCATACTGGAACACCCTTATAATTCCCTAGTATATGGTACTGAGGTACCCAGGGTATTGGGGTTCCAGGAGATCCCTATGGGCTGCAGCATTTCTTGTGCCACCCATAGGGAGATCTGACAATTCTTACGCAGGCCTGCCAGTGCAGCCTGAGTGAAATAACGTCCACGTTATTTCACAGCCATTTACCACTGCACTTAAGTAACTTATAAGTCACCTATATGTCTAACCTTTACCTGGTAAAGGTTGGGTGCTAAGTTACTTAGTGTGTTGGCACCCTGGCACTAGCCAAGGTGCTCCCACATTGTTCAGGGCAAATTCCCCGGACTTTGTGAGTGCGGGGACACCATTACACGTGTGCACTATACATATGTCACGACATATGTATAGCGTCACAATGGTAACTCCGAACATGGCCATGTAACATGTCTAGGATCATGGAATTGTCACCCCAATGCCATTCTGGCATTGGGGAGACAATTCCATGATCCCCAGAGTCTCTAGCTCAGACCCGGGTACTGCCAAACTACCTTTCCCGGGGTTTCACTGCAGCTGCTGCTGCTGCCAACCCCTCAGACAGGTTTCTGCCCTCCTGGGGTCCAGCCAGGCTTGGCCCAGGAAGGCAGAACAAAGGACTTCCTCAGAGAGAGGGTGTTACACCCTCTCCCTTTGGAAAAAGGTGTCAGGGCTGGGGAGGAGTAGCCTCCCCCAGCCTCTGGAAATGCTTTGATGGGCACAGATGGTGCCCATCTCTGCATAAGCCAGTCTGCACCGGTTCAGGGATCCCTCAGCCCTGCTCTGGCGTGAAACTGGACAAAGGAAAGGGGAGTGACCACTCCCCTGACCTGCACCTCCCGTGGGAGGTGCCCAGAGCTCCTCCAGTGTGCTCCAGACCTCTGCCATCTTGGAAACAAAGGTGCTGCTGGCACACCGGACTGCTCTGAGTGGCCAGTGCCAGCAGGTGACGTCAGAGACTCCTTCTGATAGGCTCCTTCAGGTGTTGCTAGCCTATCCTCTCTCCTAAGTAGCCAAACCTCCTTTTCTGGCTATTTAGGGTCTCTGCTTTGGGGAATTCCTTAGATAACGAATGCAAGAGCTCATCAGAGTTCCTCTGCATCTCTCTCTTCACCTTCTGCCAAGGAATCGACTGCTGACTGCGCTGGAAGCCTGCAAAACTGCAATAAAGTAGCAAAGACGACTACTGCGACCTTGTAACGCTGATCCTGCCGCCTTCTCGACTGTTTTCCTGGTGGTGCATGCTGTGGGGGTAGTCTGCCTCCTCTCTGCACTAGAAGCTGTGAAGAAATCTCCTGTGGGTCGACGGAATCTTCCCCCTGCAACCGCAGGCACCAAAGAACTGCATCACCTGTCCTCTGGGTCTCCTCTCAGCACGACGAGCGAGGTCCCTTGAACTCAGCAACTCTGTCCAAGTGACTCCCACAGTCCAGTGACACTTCAGTCCAAGTTTGGTGGAGGTAAGTCCTTGCCTCCCCACGCTAGACTGCATTGCTGGGAACCGCGTGTTTTACAGCTACTCCGGCTCCTGTGCACTCTCTGAGGATTTCCTTTGTGCACAGCCAAGCCTGGGTCCCCGGCACTCTAACCTGCATTGCACGACCTCCTGAGTTGTCCTCCGGCTTCGTGGGACCCTCTTGTGCAACTTCGGGTGAGCTCTGGTTCACTCCACTTTGTAGTGCCTGTTCCGGCACTTCTGCGGGTGCTGCTTGCTTCTGAGTGGGCTCCTTGTCTTGCTGGACACCCCCTCTGTGTCCTCACGCAATTGGCGACATCCTGGTCCCTCCTGGGCCACAGCAGCATCCAGAAACCCTAACCACAACCCTTGCAGCTAGCAAGGCTTGTTTGCGGTCTTTCTGCACGAAAACACTTCTGTACGACTCTTCACGACGTGGGACATCCATCCTCCAAAGGGGAGTTTCTAGCCCTTGTCGTTCTTGCAGAATCCGGAGCTTCTACCACCTGGTGGCAGCTTCTTTGCAACCACAGCTGGCATTTCCTGGGCATCTGCCCACTCCCGACTTGATTGTGACTCTTGGACTTGGTCCCCTTGTTCCACAGGTACTCTCGTCAGGAAATCCATCGTTGTTGCATTGCTGGTGTTGTTGTTTCTGGCAGAATTCCCCTATCACGACTTCTGTGCTCTTTGGGGAACTTAGGTGCACTTTGCACCCACTTTTCAGGGTCTTGGGGTGGGCTATTTTTCTAACCCTCACTGTTTTCTTACAGTCCCAGCTACCCTCTACAAGGTCACATAGGTTTGGGGTCCATTCGTGGTTCGCATTCCACTTCTAGAGTATATGGTTTGTGTTGCCCCTATCCCTATGTGCCCCCATTGCATTCTATTGTGACTATACATTGTTTGCACTGTTTTCTATTGCTATTACTGCATATTTTGGTATTGTGTACATATATCTTGTGTATATTTGCTATCCTCATACTGAGGGTACTCACTGAGATACTTTGGCATATTGTCATAAAAATAAAGTACCTTTATTTTTAGTATATCTGTGTATTGTGTTTTCTTATGATATTGTGCATATGACACTAGTGGTACTGTAGGAGCTTCACTCGTCTCCTAGTTCTGCCTAAGCTGCCCTGCTAAGCTACCTTTTCTATCAGCCTAAGCTGCTAGACACCCATCTACACTAATAAGGGATACCTGGGCCTGGTGCAAGGTGTAAGTAGCCCTTGGTACTCACTACAAGCCAGTCCAGGCTCCTACAGTCACCCCTTGCTTCCCTCAGTGAAAGGCATCTTTCAGTTAGTTCAGTTTCTTTCAATAAGATACCTGCTGATAGCACTGGAAAGGACTCCGTGCAGGCTATTGTATCCCCCTGTGGTGCCAGTCACAATTTTCCTTTTCCCCATGTTTTCTTGGAGGGACTAATTACAGTGCCAGTCTCAGGGCGAACACAGAGGACAAAGATGGGTGACCCAGCCCAGCCTGTTCCGGGCTGTGACGGGCACAGATGGGCCCGCTCTTGACCCGGTCTTCACCCGGGCACGTGACCGGGAGCGACCCGTGCCGCGCAGGATTAGTGGGTAGTATTTTACTCGCCCTTCCTTTGACTGTGTTGGAGTGTGCTTTTTAGGTGTGATGTGGTGTGGAAAGATTACAGGATCAATCATTCCTAAATTACAGCCAATATAATAATTATGAGTGTACTTCATGTGTTTTGTCTATAACATGGCTCATTTTAAGATGTGTTCTTCCTGCTCAGGCATATTGAATGAGAGGAAGGGTTGGAATAAAGGTTATCGCATTTCTTTCATTGAGCCGGGGTCAATCACATGGCAGGCATGCTAATGGGTGTCAAATAGGAGTAGCTAGAAGTGGCGGCTGCTAGCTGGCTTGCTCTCTGATATCACTGCCAACGTCTTTGCCTCCCCTGTTGTCAGAGGAAAAAAAGGAGCTGCAGGAGCTGAAAGTAAACCACACTCAAAGAGCTCAGCCTACTTTGTGCATTGCCCACTCTTTGCCCTTTCCTCTAAACCTTCAACAGTAAATAGATGGATTTTGAGAAGCTTTGGCTAGGACATCTCTTTGTGGGTCTAAGAGTGTGTTATGCCCTCTTTGTTTCCACTACCACCGACATTTGCTTGAACTGACATGAATAACTGGCACATGAACATTTCAGTCTCATCCCAGGCTACTCAAGGACAAAAACTAAAATACATCGGCAAAGTCAACATGACTCCAGTGCTTTTTTAGAAATGCATTTGTTGGACTTTTTTGCTTATGCAGGGTCATCCCCAATCTTTTTGCCTCCTGCCTCCTAATTTTTTATGACCTGTAGTTGTTGGCTTTTGAACTCTGAGCACTTTACCACTGCTAACCAGTGCTAAAGTGCATATGCTTTCTGTGTAAATTGTACGTGATTGGTTTATCCATGATAGGCATATTTGATTTACTAGTAAGTCCATAGTAAAGTGCACTAGAGGTGCCAGGGCCTGAAAATCAAATGCTACTAGTTGGCCTGCAGCACAGGTTGTGCCACCCACATAAGTAGCTCTGTAATCATGTATCAGACCTACCACTGCAGTGTCTGTGTGTAAAGCTTTACCTGTAAATTCGACTTGGCAAGTGTACCCACTTGCCAGGCCCAAACCTTCCCTTTCCCTACATGTAAGGCACCACTAAGGTAGGCCCTAGGTAGCCCCAAGGGCAGGGTGCAGTGTATGGTTAAGGTAGGACATATAGTAATGTGTTTTATATGTCCTGACAGTAAAATATTGCCAAATTTGTTTTTCACTGTTGCAAGGCCTGTCCCTCTCATAGGTTAACCTGGGGGCTACCTTTAAATCTGATTAAAACGTAGATTCCCTTTGGGAGCGGATGGACTTGTGGAGTTTGGGGTCTCTGAGCTCACAATTTAAAAATACATCTTTTAGGAAAGTTGATTTTGAAATTATGTGTTTGAAAATGGCACTTTTAGAAAGTGAGCATTTTCTTGCTTATACCATTTCTGTGACTCTGCCTGTTTGTGGATTCTCTGTCTGGGTCGGTTTGACAGTTGGGCTGGTTGCACCTCACACTAGACAGTGACACAAAAGGAGCTGGGGTGTAGTCTGCATTTCCTGATGAGCCATCTGTGCAAGGAGGGAGGGCAGGAGTGGTCACTTACACCTGAAAGGGCTGTGCCTGTCCTCACACAATGCAGTCTCCGAACCCCTGGTGAGAGTCTGGGGCCAGGCCTGGGCAAGGTAGGATTTCACATTCAAAAGAGACTTTACTTTGAAGTAGGCCTGCTTCAAAGGAGAAATTGGGTATAAGAAGGGCACCCAAAACCACAGACTTTAGATCCCTTCTGGACATCAAGAGGAACCTCTGCTGGAGAAGAGCTGAACAGCTGAGGAGAAGAGCTGCCCTGCCTGTGACTGTGCTTTGTGGAGCTATCCTGCAGTTGCTGCTTCTGCCAGAGTAAGAGGGCAAAGTCTGGACTTTGTGTGCCTTCCATCTTGTGAAGAAATGTCCAAGGGCTTGATTTAAAGCTTGCCTCCTGTTGTTTGAAGTCTCAGGGACAGCAAAGACTTCTCTCTGCCAGCACCTGGAGTCTCTGAAGAGACTCCTGCTCTGACAAGTGGTGCCCTATCCAGTCCCTGGGCCCTTGAAAGGAATGCTGGTGGAAATCCAAGGAAATCGACTTTGGACAACTTCGGACCGACACCGCTGCTGAATCCGGTGACGCCGCCTGCAACCGACTCCGTGATTTTCGCTGGAACGCGACCACCTTGCAGGCCCGACACCGCTGCAACCCCACGCTGAAGTCTGTGACTCCGAGGAAGTTGCCGCACCACGCTGTGACCGACGCCGCTCAAAGTGCACGGATTCAACGTTTCACAAAGACGGCGCTATCCCCGACTTCGCGCATTGATTTGTTTTCACTCTTCACCTAAGGTACTGTACTTGGGGGTCTACACGACTCTGTGTCTGGCATGGCTGGTGTCGGTTTGTTGGGAACGACTCCGTCATGACGCCGTGTTAACACCTCATCGAAGCATTTTGTGTTTCTAAGCGCTATTTTTTAGTTTAATCTTTAAAAATTCATAACTTGACTTGTATATGTCGGATTTTTGTCATTTCGGTCTTGTTTTGTTTAGATAAATATTTCCTATTTTTCTAAACTGGTGGTGTGTCATTTTGTAGTGTTTTCGTTAAGTTACTGTGTGTGTTGGTACAAATACTTTACACCTAGCACTCTGAAGTTAAGCCTACTGCTCTGCCAAGCTACCAAGGGGGTAAGCAGGGGTTAGCTGAGGGTGATTCTCTTTTACCCTGACTAGAGTGAGGGTCCTTGCTTGAACAGGGGGTACCCTGACTGTAACCAAAGACCCCATTTCTAACAGCATTCATTTGTCATGTTCAGAAATAGTATTGCATTTTGGCCATCAATCTATCATTAGCACCATTAAAAAACACATTGCCACTGGTATGTCTAAAGATATGTTGTTTTCACAGACTTTGCACTGCATGCCACATGCACTCACTCATTACAACACATTCATGCCTTCACTCAGGGATGTAACACAAGACCCTGCAGCCCTTGAGGTGCTGGGGGGGCCCATACCTTCATGAGCGCCCTCAACCTTTCAAGGGGTCCCGATTCAGAGGGTTTCCATTCAGGGCAAAATCAATACATTTCTGTAAGATATGAGGACTCAGATGCCCCTCCTTACATTCTGTAGGGTGTCCCATAATTTTGTCTTGCACTAATGCATTCACTTCCTCGCTATGCAGCCACTCACGCTATCTCATGCAAGAAATTCCCTCATGTTACACTCACCCAGGCCTTAACTTATGCATTTGCCCACCATTTTACCATGCACCGGCTAATGCTACCTCAACTCAACCAAGAGCCTCACTCACAGTAATGCAATCATGCACTTATGCACTCACTCACTGTCTCACTGTTACAGCAGTTGACCCAAACCCCCACTGATTAACTTAATCACATCAACACACATGTTTACTCACTGTGAATCCACTCACTCCAGCTCACACATGAACCTCACTCATGTACTCACCTCGTCACACTCCTGCACTCATTCACTGGCTCAAAGTTATTTTTAAGGAAGCTTGGTCATTAATTCCTATTTTTGGCTACATTAGCACTTTACAGTCTATGGACCTGATTTTGAGTTTGACGGATGGGTTATGCTGTCACAAACATGACTGTTAGACCTGACACCATTGGTGTGGTTTCCCCTGACTTTTTTCCTTCTGACCTCCTGTTCTGTTGACTTCATTTTTGCTGGCTTTAGGATTCTTTGCACTTTATCACTGTTAACCAGTGCTAAAGTGCAGGTCCTCTGTACTCTAAACATGGTGACATTGCCTTATCTACAACTGGCATATGTGATTTACTTGTAGGTCCCCAATAAATTGCATTATATGTACCCAGGGCCTGTAAATTAAATGCTACTAGTAGGTCTGCAGCACTGATTGTGCACCAACTATAATAGCCCTTTAAACATGTCTCAGGCCTACCACTTCAGAGCCTGTGTGTGCAGTTTTAAACTGCCATTTCAACCGAGCAAGTCTTACCACTTGCCGCGCCCAAACCTTCCTTTTTATTACATATATGTTACCCCTAAGGTAGGCCCTAACTAGCGCCAAGGGCAGAGTGCAGTGTATTTAAAAAGTTGGACATGTACTTTTAAGGTTAACTTGTCCCTGTAGTGAAATACTAGTATATTAGTTGTTTACTGCTGCAAGGCCTATCTCTCCTATAGGTTACCATTGAGTTACCATGAAGTAGCCTTTACGTATTAACTCCAAATGGAAAAAGATAGAAACTTGGAATTTGGTGTTGCTGGACTCACAATTTGAAATCACAATTTATGGTGAAGTTGGATTTTGAATTTTGTGTCTGAAAATGCTGCTTTTTGAAAGTTGGCATTTTCTTACTTTAACCATTCTGTGCCTCTGCCTGTCTCTGAATACACATCTGGGGTGAGTGATCGCTGGGCTTTGTGCCATCTCCAGACAGCCACAAACAAAGAGAGCTGGGGTGTGACATTTACATCCTGCAGACCTAATCTGTTAATATTATTCTTTTTCTAAGCAGTCGCGGACCCCCTGAGGAGACTTTGCAGACCCCCTGGGGTTCCAGACCACAGGTCGAGAACCACTGGTATACACTATAGGAGAGTTTGACTCTTTTGTGGATGACAGCTGCTCTGAAGGCAGACAAAGCAATGCAAGTGATGCAGTTACTGTGGGAAAGAGACACTAGCACCGGACTTTCTGGGGTGTAGCAGAACCGATTTCCCTACATTGTTTTAATTTTCAATTTAAACAGAAAGAGGCAAATGCCCGTCCGTTCGCACCATATGCTCACAGAATCTCCCTACCTCCTTACACAACAGTTTCACACCACCTGCTCCCACTATCACCCCCACCGACACAATCGACAACACAACAGCCCCCCACTCCAACCAACTGCAGACCTGGGCGCCTACCAACAACGAAGAAACCGAAACAACCATGAACTCCATCCACTCGGGCTCCTCCACCGACCCCTGCCCCCATCACGTCTTCAACAGGGCCAGCTCAATCATCGCTCCCCAGCTCCGCTCCGTTATCAACAGCTCCTTCGACACAGCCACCTTCCCGGACTCCTGGAAACGCGCCGAAGTAACCTCACTCCTCTAAATTCCAGTCTGGATTCCGCAAGAACCACAGCACTGAGACTGCCCTCATCGCCTGCACTGACGACATCAGGACCAGAGTGGACAAGGGCGAGACCGTCGCCCTCATCCTCCTAGACCTCTCCTAAAGCCTTCGACACTGTCTGCCACCAAATCCTCTGAACACGCCTCTTCAACACAGGAATCTGACACAAGGCCCTGGACTGGCTCACTTCCTTCCTCGCCAAAAGAACCCAGAAAGTTCACCTCCCCCCGTTCCTGTCCCCAGCAACCAAGAACATCTGCGGGGTCCCCCAGGGATCCTCCCTCAGCCCCACCCTCTTCAACATTTACATGGCCACACTTGCCAACATCTTCCGCCCACACGGAATCACCATCATATCGTACGCAGACGACACCCAGCTCGTCATCTCACTCACCAGGAACCCCACCACCGCCAAGACAAACCTCCACGCTGGACTCCTTGCCACCGCCAAATGGATGACAGCAAGCCACCTCAAACTCAACTCCAACAAAACCGAAATCAGCAACTTCGGACCCAACAGGACAGTATGGGATGACTCCTGGTGGCCCAACGCCCTAGGACCACCCCCAACACCCTCCACCCACGCAATCTCGGCATCGTCTCAGACTCCTCTCTCTCCATGACCCAGCAAATCAACTCTATAACTTCCTCATGTTTCAACACCCTCCGCATGCTGCGTAAGACCTTCAAATGGATCCCCATAGAAACCAGGAAAACCATCACCCATGCACTTATCAGCAGCAGACTAGACTACGGAAACGCCCTGTACGCTGGCACCACAGTCAAGCTCCAACAGAAACTCCAGCGGATCCAGAACTCAGCTCATCCTTAACCTCCCACGCCACAAACACATCTCCGCCCAACTCAGACTCCTTCACTGGCTACACATCAGCAAAAGGATCTCCTTCAAAATCCTCATCCACAAATCCCTCCACAACACTGGACCAGTCTACCTCAACGAAAGAGTGAACTTCCACACACCTACTCGTCTTCTCCGTTCACCTGACCTCGCCCTCGCTACAGTCCCCAGC
The DNA here is from genome assembly GCF_031143425.1 of Pleurodeles waltl. Lineage (NCBI taxonomy): Eukaryota > Metazoa > Chordata > Amphibia > Caudata > Salamandridae > Pleurodeles > Pleurodeles waltl. The sequence goes on along the minus strand of NC_090438.1, from coordinate 483,391,472 downwards.
ATCCGTCGCTCATCCTCTGGAGGAAGATCCTTCTCCTACCTAGCCTCCAAGACCTGGAACTCCCTCTCCACCAACCTACGCAAGACCCAGGACCTCCTGACCTTCAGAAAACACCTCAAAACATGGCTTTTTCAACAGTAACTCAGCACCCCCCCACACAGCGCCTTGAGACCCTACCCGGTGAGTAGCGCGCTTAATAAATTTGTTGATTGATTGATTGATTACCGGCGAACAACCATCGTAGGTGCAGGCAGTAAAATAGGTCTCAAAAGAATCATGTTTCAAGACAGCAGGCCTGAGGCTCGGTGATTTTTAATAGACATAGAACACCAACCCGCCATACCTCCACCACCTGCTTGGATTTCAGTTTCAGATTTTTATAACTACCAACCTTTCAATCTAGTTCTTTAAGGTAACCTTTTGAATATGTAAACACAAATAAACTATGGATTTCAAGCAATGTTCACGAGTCTTAGAGACTGAGGAATCAACAAATATACGGAAACATGCTATTATATTTCAGATGTCAGGAGCGTGCTGGTACATGGACTTCGGTGGGCATTTCAGTTTACTAGTTACAAATGATTTGCAGTGAAATCAGCTATGCCACATGGTCTGTTGCATAACTTTTGGACAGGTATGCGAAATATTACAATTGATTCAAATGTATCTAGGGATAGTTGATGTTATCAGAATTTTTATACAGCACTATTGCTGTTTAAGTTTTCTTGTGGAACTTTTTGAAGCTTCGACCCATTCGAGGTACATACAGCTTCGCAGAATGATTGAAGCCATGACTTTCTGAAGTAACTGAGTTTGTCAGTGATGTTTGCTGGTTTGGACTATACTATTTTAAACTGTTAATTTTTCCTTATGTTTTTGTGGACGTTAAGTGTAAGTTTAATGTGTAGAGAGCACTGTATGCTCTAATTGGATATAGTCCAAACCATTTTCAATTGCTTAACCGAAATTTTCACCATGGAATGGCAGGCTTCATAAGCACATTTCTATTAAAATAATGAAATTATAACATAATGCAGTTTTCGCCTTTATTTATTTACTTATTTTTTTCATTCATAGAAAGTATTTTCCTCAACAATGTCTTTCCTTCATACAGGCCCTCTATGATAATGGAAAATAATGTTGAGCGTACCCACCATTTCTGACCCATTTGAACATCGTTTATTTAGATGTAAGTTTGCAAGTGTTTGGTGTGTGAAATATGGTACATATGTTTGTGAATATCTACTATCGCAGATCTCTGGCTTAACACCATTTGTATTAAATTTCCTGTCCGTTCCCTTGATACTCCCATTTAACCACCACTTCTACTCATCGATGGTTAACATATGACTGTATAAGTTTTGCAAACTTGGCATACCTTCCACCACTCATTGATGGCACTTCCGCGTGATTCATTTAGTTGTGCTTGTGACTATAGTCTAAACATTGTCAGCAAAAATCATTATTTCTTTACCACATGTATGTCTCACCTATGTACCGAAAAAGTGTTGCAAATCAAAAAGACCCAGGGCCTGAATTATGAAAAGTTAGTCACACCTTTATGTCATTTTTTGACACAAAAGCGGCACAAACTTACAAAATATCATTATATTTTTTACATTTGCGCCGCTTTTGCGTCAAAAATTGACGTAAAGGCGGTGCTAACTTTTCATAAATCAGGCCCCCAGTATCTACCTTAACTTGCCTCTGCTCATGTCTATCACTCCCTCTCTGTTCTCCATTACAGTTCCCATGCTATATTTCAATTGGAGATGTAATTCTTCAGAAAGCATTAATTATTATTAGAACATTGGACTGTTGGGGGCCCCATTGAAAACAATGGAGTGCTCCAGGCTTCTAATGGCCGGTAGAAGTCCAGAGCGCAACATTTTGTTCACAGCTGTTGCTGTGAACAAAGGCCTCACAGAGCCGCAGGGGATTTCAATCCCCCTCAGGCTCCATAAGGCCCTTGCTTTATTTATTAAAACAGTCTGCCCTCTAGTGGCAGAATGCTCTAATAGCCTTATAGCCCTCTGAAACTGGGCTATACCGGCATTAAAGTGCCACTCCCTTGTTAAAGGCCCTCGTCTTCAACTCGGGCCTTCAAGGCTGGAGCGGGCCTTTAATGGCTGGTATAGCCCTCTATGGCAGGCTATAGAGCTATTGTAAATCTAAGACCTTCCTCAAGTAACCAAGGCAGTGGTTCTGCACCCATGGGTTCTCCTGGTGCAGCTAGGTATGCTTGCATTCTTTCATCAGCATATGTCGGCCCAAAGTCACAGTTGTACAACCCCTGAGAAAAGGGTGACTGTAAGAAGCAGTTTTTTTTTTTTTTAATAAAAATAAAAGGCCGTCATTCAGCAAGACCTTCAACCACCGTGCAGGTAATACTTTGCTGTTCTCAAAGGGTGCCCATCCACAAGCACACTGCACTGGGTACTCTGAGTGTAGGTACTAAACCCCAGTATTTTTAGGATGGTGCACCAAGACATTTTCTGAACAACACGCAAAGAGGGAGATTTGGGTTAACCCTCTTCAGCTATTGGTTTGTTTGGTTCAGGCAATTTTGACCATTACTTGTTTAACGTTATTTTCACATTAGATATTAGTCCTCAATAGCACCGTGCAGCTTCACATTTTGCACATGGATTGTAAAATACCCTGTTTCTGGTACTGTAGCTGAATAGCTCCATGAACCATGCCCCGTGCATAGCACCAGTTAATACGCACTGAGCGCACCCAGCTGTATTTTCTTGTGTAGTCAGAACTGGTTCAGGGGTCTACAGGCAATAAGGGGTAACGACTGTGGCTACAACTGTGACAACTGGAGTCTTGTTATCTCCGTTGACCCAGGGCTGTCTTACTATACTGTCGGCCTGATAACTTAACACCAGAGGCAATATTACAGTGCCACAGAAGCTCATCAGGTGTGTGCATCTCTTTTCTACACCCCTGGGCACTGTAGTATTACAGAAGTTGGTGCTGATGCCTTTGCACCCTCTTCTGTAATACAAATAGTGCTGGGACGTATAGAGCGCCAGAGTAGTCTTCAGGAGGCATTCGCTCATTATCATGGGGACCAATGCTAATAAAGGAAACACTTTGCCTCCGAGCCTATGTCCTATTATGGATGTGGGCACAGAAACAAAGAGGTCATCAGTAGCTGCACTGACTTTGTGCCACAAAACGGTGGAATACACTTAATGCGCCCACTGAGGAAAGCCCTGCAAGAGAGAAAAGGGGTCTCCTAGACATCCCCTGCCAGGCAAGTGAAGTCACTCACTGGACACAGGAAGACAAAACGGAGGCGTCAGTCAGCTGAACCATTTTTCACTAATGCACTATACTTGTTTGCACCCCATGCACCTGTTTTAATAGTGTATAGAGACAGTGCACCCATTATGTAATATGGGCCCAAATCACCACGTTTAGCACCTCAGTTAGGGGAGGTTGGGGGAAACGGGGTAGTAAGTAGCGAGCAATAATTAATTATGTCAGCCAGTGCTTTATCTTCTAAAACCATGAAGTACTTTAACCGCAGGACTTCGATAAAAACTACACATAAATATTTGTCAAAATTCTATTAGACAAAATTCTGATCTCTCTCCAGTAGGTCCATTAATCAGCAGAGTTATTTTGACATTTTTATTGCTGCTTGAAGATTGCTTAAGGCAAGGAACTCTGCAGCAGGTGCTTTTATATGTGTACTGTATGTATGAAAACTAACCCCTGATGAAGCAGAAAATGAAGGTCTTACATTTATTAACGCATAAACGTAGTGTGAAATAATCATGTATGACATTAACCGAACTAATAAAGATTGTACGGGGACAAAATGTGCCCTCAGAGTCGTTTGCCAACATTTATACGCGTGCTTTATATAACGTGGTGTATTAGAATTGCACTAATCCGACATAATCATAAACGTGTGCTACGATTTGCTTGTTTGAAATGCTTTAGCTTAGCATTACTTTAGCGGAGGCTTTGGCCTAGTGGCCTGGTCTCACGGTTTAGATGCTCGTATTTTTCCAATGTGCTATTAAACGTGTATTTCTGCTTGAAGCTGTACTTTTCCACAGAAACTGTTCACATGCTTATCTTAAAGTTTCGTGCCAGCCTGGCATATTTTCTCCTTACTTCAAGGTCGACTTGCAGGTGCGGACAATGGAGGCTCTGAAAGTGAGCTAATTGGTAGACAATGTTGCAACTTGCGTACCCATCTCCAAGGATAATGTATGCTTAAGTAAAAGCTTGAGAACTGTCGTTTTTGATTGGACAATTTGAAGCTAACCTATGAACCCTCCAATGGAGACCCTACTGGATTCGAACTGTTGTCTATAAAAACCAGGTGCACGAGAAGAAATTAAGCCATTACCAGCTATTGCCCGACATTGCGTCATTTCGTAGCTATTATGGCCCACTTTGCTGCGACGCCATTTTGAGAGACTTTGATGCTTTCTCTAATCGAGAGAAAGAGACTTTAATGATTCTTGCCCTAGAGACTTTAACTTTGAAATGCCCTTTGCATGAAGTAGTAGTTTTACCTTGCCGCCGTGAGGCAATTGCCCCTTTGTCCCGTCCCATGCTGATCGAGAAACGGTACCCGTGAGACGAAGACTTCCTTGTATGCTGATCGTAATTGGTAAATATGAAAGGAAATTGTAAAATTGCATTGTGTTTCTTTTAGGTAACCAACTGCTGATTTTGATAAGGGCCCTAGCTAGGAGTTTTCTAAATTTATGTTGCTAAATTGTTTTTGCATGAAACCCCCACATGCCGATGCTAATTTGAGGTTAGATGAGGATTCCATATGTTGCACGATGCAATTTGAGATCTTGTTATGCTGACTAAATGTATGCAATTAGTTCATTACAGATTATCGTATTAGTGCTTTGCATTGCCATTATCGAATGCCTTGTGATTCAAATGCTACATAGATTACACTTGTTTCGACGTTATGGACAGCTATTAATGTTCATATATGTTTATCATTTGGTGTTGAGACACATATATATTGTGCTAGCTTTGTTAATATAGGGAAATAAATTCACTAACTTCGCAATAAACTGGTGTGGTTATTCCTGACTGAAAGGTCAGGGTTCGCCAAAATGTATTCTGGATTAATTGTTAAGTGTTATGTTGATCAAGGTATTGCTTATGTACGTTATTGATTATTGATTTGATGCGACTGATCGATTAAGAGTACAGAGAGTTCCCACTTAGTCAAAAGATTCATCGGCCTAAAGAGCGTCCGAACACAGGTAAATTATTACCACGGTTTCGCTCTATCAGTAGATGGTAGCAGAGGATGGTTACGTCTTTTGGGACCCTGTACTCTTAAAGTACATGGTGTTGAAGTAACGAGTACGCATTTTGAGACCCCACTCGAGAAGTTGAATTAGATTTTTCTTGGATAAAACAGATTGACAGAATGATGATGGGCTAGGTCCACCGCGACTTTCCCGGGATCTCGGAGCTTGCGGATGGAGAGAACGGAGGTGTGGAAACAGCGTTGGCGGTACTAGTGAGGGTTTGAGTGAAGTTAGAGTTTTGCGCTTGCACAGCTTATTGCCGCAGGGTGTGTGAAAAGGTTGCGAGGATTTTTTTTCTTTTTAAGGATAGCGGAGGTGCGACTCCGGGTGTAGAAGTAGAGAAGTCGTCGAGCTTCATAGAGATATCGGAGGTGCGGCTCCGAGTGTGAGAGTAGGGAAGTCGTCGAACTTCATGTGCGTGTGGCGCTTTCTGCATAAAAAGGTCCACGTGGTTGTTGTTGTTGAGACGGGCCCTGCGAGGTCAAGAGACTCCGGAGTATGTTGATCCATGTTGTGGTCTGGGCGGTTTAGTAGGTTGATCGGGCGAGGTCAACGAGTCGGTACGTGTGTTAGGGAGTGAAAGAAACTTCGACTTCGGGCTTTGACAAGATTCTAAGTGCACTAGAACAGATCATTGACAAGTTGAGAGTAGGTCTGCGGGTCAGATTTGCTTGCGAATGTGGGGACTGAGAAAGACGGAATAGCAGCCGAGGCTAGTGAAAGGTCCCTAAGGTCCTGAAGCGATTGTGTTACCCTTCCTGTAGTAAACCGACAGATCTGTTTTATTTTTTTGGTAGCTCGCGATACATGCAAGAAGTTGTTACGAGAGGAGCTGAGTGAAGGAAGACTAGCTGCGAGGCTTTGTCAGCCGCAGTGTGTGTGAGTGTGACGTCACTAGGAGCCGCGCTGGGATAGGTTGGTTGGAGAGAAGGGTCGCGCACGGATTGGACGCAGTCCGTGGGGCTCGTTTGGAAGGGGAAAGGCAAGCGAAGAGTATTCCGGGAATTAAAGTCACCTATTGATTACAAATTTTGTGGAATAAAAGCGACCTATTGATTATAAACTTTGTGAAATAAAAGACGAGAAAATGAAATTACTTAAAGCATTTAGGAGTGCGATGAAAGGGGAGTCTTACATCAAAGCGAGCGTAGGAGAGGAGACGCCGCCCGAAGGTACACCAGCTTACATTGTAATGGAGGAAAAAGGGGTAGCTCCGTGTCTATGGCTAAAGCAATGGCACAAATTGACAGAGAAACATGGGAGCGTAGCGTTCCCGATACATGGGACATTTAATGTAAGGATCCTAGAGAATTTGAGATTCACGATGTATGACATGAAGGTACCTCCAAGGCCAGCACAGTTTGAGGCTCTAGCGATTTGGGAATTAATGGCTAGACAGCAACAGAAAAATAAGTTTGAAACAAGGATGAGGAAGGTAGAAAAGACACTAGCGGATGCTAGGTGGGATAATGCGCAGAAGGTGTGGAGGTCAGATGTATTGCAAGGGATAAAATTGTTTCCCGCAATTACTAAGGAAGAAGAGGAGACAGGTAAGAAAGCTACCTGTAAGACAGACAGGAAGTGTTCCAAGGATAGAGGACGAGGAAAAGTTGAGGAGAGAAGAGGAGTTAGAGGATGAGGAGTTAATAATGCAATTGCTGAACGACCGTCCACCACCTTATGCGGAGAATGGACAAGGTCCAAGTACCAGTTCTGCCCCTCCGGCATCGGTACAGAACAGTGAAACCCAGAGTTCAGGAGCGTCATCGGGATCTAAAGACCCGAGTTTACTGTTCACCCCGCAGATACCGCAGGTTAGGAGAATATATCCAGATGTGCCCATGTTGAAACCAGTAGAAAATTATCAACCACAGATGCCAGGGTACTACAGCAGTGACAACAGTGGAGGAATGGTTCTAGAACAAACCGTAAGGGGAGTACAGAATGGTCACCATCCAACAATGACACAGGCTGAATCAACTCAGTTTATGATGCCTCAAAAGCAGATACAGGGAGGAAACGCACATGCTCAGATGACGGGGAGTCAGATGGGCATGCCGGCAATGATGACCCATAGTATGGGAATGAACATGCCTCAGAACATGGGAAATGGACAGAACCCAGACGCGATATCACTACCCATTACTGTAGGTCCACCGGTACCTCTGTATAGTCAGCCTAACTTAGGTATGAGCAGTCAGGGATCCATGCTGCAGAATGGGACAGAGAGGAGGTGCATAGAGAACACTCCAGGGATAACTCCTATAGCGGCTCAGCCAAATGGATCTGGACCCTTGATGGAGTTTAGTCCCATATGTGCTCAGTCTACACTGGTGAGGTCGAGTCCCCCACTGATAATACCTCTAACATCGAATACTGAAAAGTTGCCGCAACCATCAATGGCAGTCGATGTGAATGCTACACTGATGGGGGTAAATGCGCAACAGCTGACACAGTGGTTCAACAGTTTGAATTCCACACAAAGTTCAGACAGTGGGAAAGGAGAAGATTACCTGAATAGGATGAGGCTGAACATGGAAGCACAAGAATTGGTGGAAAGGACTATGGGTGTGAATAGGTTAGAGTCCTACACGGAAGAGGAACTGAGGTACCTATGTCCAAAGATTACGAAAGAAGTGAACAAGGTACATAAAAGTTTGCAGGAAGTAGCGGACAGAAACGGGATTGACATAGGCAAGACGAAACACTTGAGCAGGAGCTATAGGTTGGATTTTGGGACCACAGATTTTGAACACATGAGGTCAGCCGGCATGAAGGCACACCTTAGAGAATTGTTGCAGAGTGCCCAAGTGTGGAGGTGCTTAGACAAGTGGGAAAGCAGGTGGGTAAAGAGTAAGGATAAGAGGAGGGACAGTGCTACAGAGCACAACGAGAAAAGACCGCAGAGCAGCGAGACAGTAACCATGTTACCAATGAGGGAGACAGCAGGGGGGAAATTAATACATGTACCATGGCACAGAAGCGACATTCAGTCATTTACGGATGATTTTCCCAAACTGAGAGAGAAGCCGATTGAATGGTACCAACAGACTGATAGGTTTGTGAAGCTTGCAAAATGTCTCTGGGAAGACCTGAACACTCTCTTTGAGATCGTGGTTCCGGCAGACTTGTGGGAGGATTGCAAAAGAGCTGTAGGTTGGCCGACAAGTGAACCAGAGAGAGACAGGGAGACGGGTGCACCATCACCTATGGTGATGAGCTTGTACTACAAGGTGATTGAGCATTTGAAGACGAAGGTTGCCGCGAAGAATGTGGATTGGCAGAAGATCGATCGAACTGCCCAAGAGACTAAAGAATCGATTCATAGTTACTATGAGAGATTGTTGAAGGCGTTCAAGAATTACAGTGGCACGGAAACAATCGAGGCGAAGGATATGCTTCATTTTGTGTTCAGATTTGTGGAAGGGCTGAGACCAGAAATAAGTCAGATGATAAAGTCGCATTTGATTTGTTGGCTGTCTAAACCGATTGACGAGGTCTTGACTTATGCGAAGTATTGTAGCGATGAGATTGAGGTGAAACAGAAAAAGCTGAAAGAGAAGGTGATGATGATGCAACTTAAAGCAGCTCAGACAGGTCTGCAAGGTTTGCAAGGGATGCAAGGGTTCCAACAGCAGGTACCGCAACCGCAGTTGCAGGGAAACATGTCGTTTCAGCCACAGGCCAGAGGCAGAGGCAGAGGAGGTTTTGTGAATAATGGTCCGGATTTAAACACTGTTGTGACGGGTGTGCAGGCAATGAAGAAGGTGATGCCGTGTCACGTGTGCGGAATTGTCGGTCATTGGAAACGCGAGTGTCCGATGGTGGTGCAGGAAGGTGCAGGTGCAGGTGTAGGTGGTGGTCAGCAAAACAATGATGTCAATGCATTTCAGACAATGAGGGGACCGAAAAAGAGAGGTCCAAACCCAAATTTTCAGACCATAAATCAATTGCAGGGATTACAACCTATGCAGCCGCAGCAGATGCCCCGCATGCAGATGACGCAAATGCAGCTGATGCAACAGCAGTTACCCATGGTACCTAATCAGCAAATGCAAATACCTTTAGCACCAATGAGTCAGCAGCAAGTGATGGTTCCTCCACAGGTCTCGGGTCAGGTAATGAGTACAAATGGCACCGTACAACAGTTCCCATTACACAGTGAGAGTGGAATAAACAATGTATGGGAGAGTGAAAGCTCAGAAGAAGAAGGAGATTGTGTGCTTGCAGCATCTTTGGAAGTTGATCAAAAGGGTCCGTACGTAGAGGGAAGAGTAATGGGTCATCGTGTCTCGTTCTTGGTGGACACAGGAGCCACACGTTCAACTGTTAAGAGTAGTGAAGTACCAAATTTGCCACTCTCAGGGAGGACAGTTCAAGTGGTGGGAGTAGCAAACAGACATCTGACGAACCCAATTACAGATCCGGTACCAGTCAGCATCGGTAACTATCAAGGGGTGCATCAGTTTGTGATATGTGACTCAAGCCCAATAGCACTGTTAGGGAGAGACCTATTGTGCAAGTTGGGTTGTTCGATCATGTGTTCGAACGAAGGAATAACAATCCAGACGAGCAGTGACGGGGAAGAAGAGGACAGTGTAGAGGGGGATGAGATGGAAACGGTAGATGAAGAGTATCCTCTGATTTGTCTTTTCCCGATGATAACTGAAGAAGATATTCCAGCTGAATTACGGGAGACAGTCGGAAAGGAAGTGTGGGACATGACAGGGAAAGAGGTGGGATTGATGAAAGGAGTGGAACCAGTGAAAGTGACTGTAAAGCCCAATGCAATCTTTCCCCAGACCCCACAATACCACATGCCACAAGACACCCTCATGAAAGTTGCCCAACTCATTGACGAGTTTGTAAAACAGGGGGTACTGAAAGAGGTGTTAAGCAGTCCATGTAATTCACCAATAATGGGACTAATAAAGCCGAGTGGAAAGGTCCGACTTGTGCAAGACTTGAGGAAAATAAATGACATCATAGTCAAATGCTGCCCAGTAGTACCGAACCCAGCTGTGATAATGTTTCAAATTCCTTGCGATGCCGAATGGTTCTCGGTCATCGATTTGTCACAAGCATTCTTTTCTGTGCCTCTTCATGAGGACAGCCAATTCCTCTTTTGTTTCAAATTCCTAGACAGAGTGTACAGTTGGTGTCGAATTCCTCAAGGGTTTTCTGAGTCGCCGTCAATCTTCAATCAGATTCTAAAGAAAGACTTGGAAGAGTTAGAGTTGCCATTCGAGTCAACCCTAGTACAGTACATTGACGACTTACTGGTTGCATCAAAGACAGAAAGCGACTGCACAGCCGATACCATTGCTCTGTTGAACCATTTGGGAAGGAATGGACACAAGGTGTCTCCCTCCAAATTGCAGTTCTGTCAGAAGAAAGTGAAATACTTGGGTCACCAGATAGAGAAGGGGTCACGGAGAATAATGAAGGAAAGAATAACGAGTGTACTTCAAATGAGTCTGCCCAGGACGAGAAAGGAGGTGAGGAAATTTTTGGGAATGGTGGGCTACTGTCGCCAGTGGATTCCCAACTTCTCGACTCTAGCGAAGCCTTTACTGAAACTGACCCAGAAGGATGCCTTGGATCAAATTGAGCTGAAAGGAGATGAGATGGATGCTTTTGTCGAATTGAAAGAGTGCATGTGCAGGGCTCCAGCTTTAGGTAGGCCTGATTACACAAAGCCTTTCACATTGTTTTGCCATGAACGTGATGCATGTTCTTTGTCTGTCTTGACTCAAGCCCATGGTGGCGTAAACAGACCAATAGCATATTTTTCAGCTACTTTGGATCTGGTCGCAGCAGCACTCCCAGGGTGTTTGCGCGCCGTAGCAGCAGTTGGTATCAGCCTCACTCAGAGTGAAGGAATAGTGATGGGACACCCAGTAACAGTCATGGTCCCTCACTCAGTTGAGATACTTTTGACCCGCTCCCGAACGCAACACATGACTGGAGCAAGACTCACAAGGTATGAAACGATTATTCTGGGCTCACCGAATGTGCAGCTGAAAAGGTGCACTACGTTGAATCCAGCTACTTTGCTTCCTGGAGAAAATGCTGAAATTGAGAACGCTGAAGACATCGAGCATGACTGCCTTCAGGTGACTGAATTTTGCACAAAACCTCGACCGGACATTAAAGATACTAAGCTTGATGAAAATGACCAAATTCTTTTTGTTGATGGTTCATGTCTAAGAGACGGGATGGGGATTTTGAAAGCAGGATACGCTGTATGCACTGTAACAGGGGTCTTGGAAGCGGGATGGCTCCAAGGAGTCTATTCCGCACAAGTAGCAGAACTTGTAGCCCTTACCAGAGCATGTCAATTGTCTGCATTGATGAAAGTCACCATTTACACTGATAGTCAATATGGGTTTGGGATTGTGCATGACTTTGGACAACTATGGTCACAGAGAGGTTTCCTGACTTCTTCAGGATCCCCAGTGAAAAACGGGGAAAGAATAAGGGAATTGTTACATGCCATTCAAGTGCCAGCTGAAGTTGCAGTGGTAAAGTGCAGTGCTCACACGAAAGGACAGGACTATGTTTCGCTGGGAAATGCATATGCGGATCAAGTCGCAAGATTTTGTGCCTTGAACTGTATATTACTCAGAGATGAATGGAATTCGATAAGTGAGCCAGAACTAGAACCAGCTGAAGCATTTGCCTTGAAGGTCGTAGATACAATAGAGGAACTAAAAGCATTACAAAATAATGTCAGGGAGGATGAAAGAGATTCCTGGATTAAATCACAATGTATAAAGAGACAAGACGAGTTATGGGTTTCACATGAGGGAAAATTTGTTTTGCCAAATAGTCTCTTATCACAGCTTGCGCGGTTCTATCATGGGCAAGCTCACCTAGGGAGAGATGCCATGATAAGATTGTTCAAAACTGATTGGTTTAACCCCAGATTTCGTCAAGCTGCAGAAGCAGTTTGCCATCGATGTGTCACTTGCCAGCAGATGAACCCAGGAAAGGGAACAGTTGTGAACGCGAGTCACATTGGTAGGGCAAGCGGTCCTTTTAGTTGTATGCAGATGGACTTCATTGAGATGCCTGTGCATGGAGGTCTGAAATATGTGTTGGTGATTGTGTGCATTTTTAGTCACTGGATCGAGGCATACCCCACACGTAGAAATGACAGCCTTACAGTTGCAAAGCTATTGTTGAGAGAATTAATACCACGTTTCGGATTCCCGATCTCTTTAGAATCAGATAGGGGAAGTCACTTCAATAACGAGGTAATAAAGTTACTCTGCGAAGCGCTGAACATTGAGCAAAAGCTGCACTGTAGCTATCGCCCTGAAGCATCAGGACTGGTGGAGCAGATGAATGGTACACTGAAATCGAGAATGGCGAAAATATGTGCATCGACAAATTTAAAATGGCCTGACGCATTGCCCTTAGTGCTAATGTCAATGAGAAACACTCCTGATAGAAAGACTGGATTGTCTCCGCATGAAATTCTCATGGGCAGGGCTATGAGACTTCCTGCAGTTCCCGCAAACGCGCTTTTGAATATTACAGATGATATGGTGTTAGACTACTGCAAAGGACTGGCTGACGTGGTTCGCTCTTTCTCTCACCAGGTGGAAGCGACCACCTTGCCACCGATCCAAGGTCCAGGACACGCACTGAAAGCAGGTGACTGGGTCGTGGTAAAGAAGCATGTGAGAAAGTCGTGTCTGGAACCCCGTTGGAAAGGCCCTTTCCAAGTGATCCTGACGACAACTACCGCTGTGAAGTGTGCGGGGGTTCCCAACTGGATTCACGCCAGTCACACAAAGAAGGTGTTGTGTCCCACAGATGAGGAAGTTGAAGCGCTGAAATTGCCAGTGCCTGATAAAACAGTGCCGAGTGCTGAGACAGAACAAAACCGAACTGAAAGCGGACAGGCAGAAGCAGGAGAGAGAGAGATATTGTTGGAGGGCGAAGAGTCCGACTCACTTGGGGAAGACCAAGGAGAAAGTTCAGACAGCGACGAAGAAGCTGCAGGTGACAAAGAGCCTGAAGCAGCTGAGGGTAGCAAAAAGCCTGAAGCAGCTGAAGGTGACAAGGAACCTGAAGCAGCTGAAAGTGATACAGAGCCTGACGAAAGTAACGGCGACGAAGGGCTCGAAAAAGGTGAAAAAGCAGGAGAGCCTGATCAGAAGGGGGCTTTCCCAGAAACAGACGATACAGAAAAAGAAAAGGAGAACGTGATCGATTCCCCTGAAGGAGGGGACAAGGCAGAGCAGAACGAAAAAGTTCAAACCTCTACAGAAAAGGTCGCAGGTCCATCAAATGGACATGGTGCAAAGAGGAGACTAAGTATATCACCAGTAAAACAAAGGTCCGGAGAAGGTTTGAACGACGGAGAAAGGCCAAAAGTAAAAGAGAAAAGAAAAGAAGTGTCTGTCGTGGTACCAACCTCGAGTGAAGAAAAGGACTTGACAAAAGAGGAAAGTACCAGCGAGGCAGAATCGAAAAGAGAAGCAAAATTGAAAAGGAAAAGGATACCGAACAGAAGGTATTCCGGTCCAGAATGGGCATATGCAGTCAATGACGATTGGACTGACGAGTTCGTATCTCTAAGCATCGAGAACGAAGAAGAGGAAGAAATTCCAATAGAAAAGAAAAGTTTTATGGACAGTGTTGATTGAAAGGGTGATAAATGACATTGCTTGCTACAATCTAACGTGAAATAAACAACCAGCTGAGACATTGCTAAACCGGATGAGACATTTGCTAAACCGATAAAGACTGAGTTATTGCCGAAATTGAGACAAATGCTGCTAACCGATAAGTGACTGGCCCTTGAAGAAGACGGTGTGAACATTGCGATCGCTCAGCTTTGTAACTGAATTGCTAAATAGTTTCATTTATAAGTGCTTCTAGCTCTCTGATTCTATACAGATCATGACGCAAAACAATAGAAAGAAATATTGTAAATATGTGTGTATAGGCTTGGTAATTACATGTGTACTAATAATAATGGCAATTGTACTTGGAATGCATGGAAGGGGTGAGAATGAGAATATTGAGGCTTCTACTTTTGTTCCTGTTACTGTCACTGAACTAACCGCATTGAAAAGGTTAGCACTGGATGAGAGACTTTTGCATGAAAGGACAGAGCTTTCGTATAATGTTTTCTATTGCTTACCAACAGAATATGTTGAGACAATGAATGCGAAAGATTGTTATGTGTGTACCCAGATACCGACATCAGTGAAGGAAGGGGTGACATATCACCACATGCCTCTTACATACGGGATTACATGTAGTATAGTAATGTCTAGGTTTTATGGTCAAACTAACATACAGTATTTTTACTCAAATTATGATGTTACCTTTGCTTATGTTCCTATAATAGCGCAGCTAAGCCAGACTGCAAAAGATTGGGATGCTAAAATTATGAGGGAATTTTTCGAGCCAATGCTACCTTTTGAAACGGCTCACGCTCATAGGGAAAATCTTACTTGCTCACTCTCTGCAGTAGAAATAAGCTTTTTAGATCGCACAGATGATAGAAGGGCACAAATGAAGGCGAAATTAGAAAAGGAGTTACATAAGAGGACTTCAGTAGATAATTATGATTTTGCTGCAATAAAGACACAAGGGAAAATTGCTTTAGATGCTTGGCATGTAGGGAAGTTTTGTATATATCGAGGTGAATCTTATTATGACAACATTTTTGTAGGGGCGAGTGAGTGTAAACACACGTTTATCTTTAAGGCCAAATGGACATTCATGATGGACGGACTTGACCCTGTCATTCCAGGTGTATATTACATTTGTGGGTATAATGCCTATTATCGTCTTCCAAAGGGATGGTGGGGAAGATGTTATTTGGGTATAGTGTTCCCAAAGGTTTATCAACTGGATGACCTATCGATGATTCAAAAGACATCTGGATCCCATCGTATCCAGAAAAGAGAGACCGCAGCTGCTGTGGTAAGTGATATATTTGGAGCCATGATTCCTTCATTGGGAGTTGTGCTGAATTCCATCAAAATAAGAAAGTTGTCTACTATAGTGGATAACATGTTGACAAAGTTTTCAGGTGCTATAATCCTGATAGATGCTGAACTTGCAGTGGAAAGAGCTATGACTCTTCAAAATAGGCTTGCTTTAGACATTCTTTTAGCAAAGGATGGTGGTGTTTGCAAAATGCTTGGTGCACGTCACTGTTGTACTTATATACCCGACAATAGTGTGAAAATTAAAACTATGCTTGCTAATCTAAAAAAAGAAAGTGCAGATTTGAAGGAACTGAAAGAACCAGGAGTGTGGGAGAAGGTTGGAAAAGGACTTGCTTCAGTGGGACATTGGATTGGGGGAATTTGGAATGGAATATTGCTAAAAATAATAGAGGGAATTTTAATAGTGATAATTTGTGTATTTGGAATTTGGGGAATAAAAAGGGGAATAATAATGATTATGGAAAGAATTAAAAGAAGAAAGGAGGAGAAAATTATGAAAAGAATGGCAGAAGAATACAAAGCGCAAACTAGGGGAACTAAAAGGAAAAGGGAACTGACAGAATTTTAATGGAATAAAATTTGTGGGTTTAATTTGTGTGATGACAAGTAGTCATCAGAGGAGGGATTGATGAAGCAGAAAATGAAGGTCTTACATTTATTAACGCATAAACGTAGTGTGAAATAATCATGTGTGACATTAACCGAACTAATAAAGATTGTACGGGGACAAAATGTGCCCTCAGAGTCGTTTGCCAACATTTATACGCGTGCTTTATATAACGTGGTGTATTAGAATTGCACTAATCCGACATAATCATAAACGTGTGCTACGATTTGCTTGTTTGAAATGCTTTAGCTTAGCATTACTTTAGCGGAGGCTTTGGCCTAGTGGCCTGGTCTCACGGTTTAGATGCTCGTATTTTTCCAATGTGCTATTAAACGTGTATTTCTGCTTGAAGCTGTACTTTTCCACAGAAACTGTTCACATGCTTATCTTAAAGTTTCGTGCCAGCCTGGCATATTTTCTCCTTACTTCAAGG
Source organism: Pleurodeles waltl (assembly GCF_031143425.1). Lineage (NCBI taxonomy): Eukaryota > Metazoa > Chordata > Amphibia > Caudata > Salamandridae > Pleurodeles > Pleurodeles waltl. The sequence continues at coordinate 483,375,137 of NC_090438.1, read as the reverse complement.
TCGACTTGCAGGTGCGGACAATGGAGGCTCTGAAAGTGAGCTAATTGGTAGACAATGTTGCAACTTGCGTACCCATCTCCAAGGATAATGTATGCTTAAGTAAAAGCTTGAGAACTGTCGTTTTTGATTGGACAATTTGAAGCTAACCTATGAACCCTCCAATGGAGACCCTACTGGATTCGAACTGTTGTCTATAAAAACCAGGTGCACGAGAAGAAATTAAGCCATTACCAGCTATTGCCCGACATTGCGTCATTTCGTAGCTATTATGGCCCACTTTGCTGCGACGCCATTTTGAGAGACTTTGATGCTTTCTCTAATCGAGAGAAAGAGACTTTAATGATTCTTGCCCTAGAGACTTTAACTTTGAAATGCCCTTTGCATGAAGTAGTAGTTTTACCTTGCCGCCGTGAGGCAATTGCCCCGTCCACCCTTGCCCCTTTGTCCCGTCCCATGCTGATCGAGAAACGGTACCCGTGAGACGAAGACTTCCTTGTATGCTGATCGTAATTGGTAAATATGAAAGGAAATTGTAAAATTGCATTGTGTTTCTTTTAGGTAACCAACTGCTGATTTTGATAAGGGCCCTAGCTAGGAGTTTTCTAAATTTATGTTGCTAAATTGTTTTTGCATGAAACCCCCACATGCCGATGCTAATTTGAGGTTAGATGAGGATTCCATATGTTGCACGATGCAATTTGAGATCTTGTTATGCTGACTAAATGTATGCAATTAGTTCATTACAGATTATCGTATTAGTGCTTTGCATTGCCATTATCGAATGCCTTGTGATTCAAATGCTACATAGATTACACTTGTTTCGACGTTATGGACAGCTATTAATGTTCATATATGTTTATCATTTGGTGTTGAGACACATATATATTGTGCTAGCTTTGTTAATATAGGGAAATAAATTCACTAACTTCGCAATAAACTGGTGTGGTTATTCCTGACTGAAAGGTCAGGGTTCGCCGAAATGTATTCTGGATTAATTGTTAAGTGTTATGTTGATCAAGGTATTGCTTATGTACGTTATTGATTATTGATTTGATGCGACTGATCGATTAAGAGTACAGAGAGTTCCCACTTAGTCAAAAGATTCATCGGCCTAAAGAGCGTCCGAACACAGGTAAATTATTACCACGGTTTCGCTCTATCACCCCCTTCCAGATCAGCGCCTGGCGCAGTGGCACAAGTCGCACCACCCTAAAGCTGGCCCTGGTCGTCCCAGAAAAGAGGATTTCATGTACTTGTTCCCACAAAAAAAGGACTTAAAGCACAATGTCTCTGCAGCTCCCGCACTGAATTAGGCATGATCTGCACAGTGTAGGTTCATTGGTGATACTAGCAATTCCACAATGGCTCCCAAGTCAGGAGATGGGGCTAGGGAACTCAAGGCTCTTGTGGTACTAGAAGAATGAATCTGCTCACAGACAGAGAGCTCATCCTGGTGAATGGGAAGCATTTCTCCTGGTGAGGTCCTCAGCATAATCAGTGGTGTGGTGTGGAATTTCCTTGCACAGCTCCTAAGCTTCACCCACCGGCCACTGCTCTCTCATTTTGTGGACAGCTTTCTCCTTCTGTAACTCCTAATAACCAGACACTCCCTTCCTCGCCCAATTGCACAGTCAACAGCACTTCTAGCAAAGCTCCTGGATTCCTCAAATCTGGTCCTGCTGTGCCACGGAGACAGGCTGACTGTCTATGACCCCGGTCTTGGAGCTCAAATATCACTCGAATACAACAGGCTAAGGAATTTACAGTGTACATACAACCTATCCAACCGGGTCCCTCTCTTGTGACTCCATTTTCCAGGCTATGTTTACACAGAAGCTCCAAAATGGGTTCCTGTTGCCTTACAAGGAATGCACAACATCCACCCCATGCTCACCATACTGCATACAGGTCGAGTCAACAAGTATCCTTCAACCTTGCCCCACACGGATGGAATGAATGATCTGCTTAATGAGGACCAGTCAGACCATTTAGGAGAGGCCCGTATGAGACTTTCCCTGAAGGAGAGAGGCAAAAAGGGCACCTTCCCCTGTCATCAGCTGCTGTCACCATCGCCCATACATTTCAGCCAAGCACCAAGGTGGTGATCAATCTCCGAACGAAGGAAGCACTTTGGGTGACCGTCCAATAGGAAAGTCATGCTTTGGAGTCTTGCAACAGTATATGGAAAACGCCAACCACGCGCATGCTCGATTGTCGTGAGCGCGGAGAGGGAGAAAACAAGAACAAGAGGAGGCTTGTCAACATGGAACACAAGGCAGGAAAACGCGTTCTCCAGAGACAGGAGGGGGGTTTTCAGACTCAACGTGTACCGATTAGAAACAGCATAATATGCAAAGCAAGCACTATACGGCCGCAGCACTCTTAGGTAAAAGTATTCAGAAACGTAACACACTGGTAGTGACCCAGCGTAAAGTTTCACGTACACCCTGCGAGCCCACAGGAAGTGCTCACTGTTATAGCAGTGCAGTGATCTCAGAAAAGACAAGCCACACGTAATCCAAGTGTGTTGAGCAGAACTGTTCCATGTTCAGGTATAAAGCACACCACAGAGAGGGAAATGTTCGCCAAGGGTGCAGGGCACGTTCCCTCTTAATGCCAGGTTTACGTTTCCGACGTGCTATGAGCACAGAAAAAAAATATTTGTGAGTGCTTTGATGTAACTTGACTCGGGAGTTACAGACAGATCAGCAGATGCAGACGCAGAACCTACTCATGTCGTCATAAAGAGCCAGCAAATATACCTAAATGCATAAATCACTTCTTATGAAAGTAAGGCACACTATCAGCATAACACCGAGATAGAAGACTCTGCAGTAGAATAACAGGATCCCACTAACCGGGCTTAGTGTACATGCACCTTACAAAGCATCGCCTTACGGAAAGTATACACCCTTGCGTAATCCAATATGTACAACACAGTCAATGGACAGCTTTTGGACAGACCTGTAATACGCTATATGGAGATAAGCATTTTCAATATTACTTATTCAAAAATATACATTCCCGCCTTAAGCTGAACTGTGTTTTGTAAAATGAACATACCGGTATTTCCTTTAAAACAATCTGTACATTGAGTGTAAATTCTAGTTTGTGTTCATCCTTACCTACTTTTTTACTAGCTGTACACAAGGCTGCACGTGATCTACAACGTACTGTTGAAGTGGCGACTTACTTTTTCACATGTTTTTAGGCAGTGCTCTCCGGTGTTTAAAGTCCGCATTGGGATGATTTCTCTTGCAGTGGATCTTTGGTGTGAGTAGATAATGCTGCTTCCTCTCTCGCCACCTCAGAATCGAAACAACAAAAGAGCGTGTAATATTTTGAAAATTATTTCAGCAAAATCCTCCATGCCAATTAGATTCAAAAATGTAGTCTTTAAACTTTCTCTGTTCTTCCTTCCTTAGGTTTCGTACATCCAACAAAGGGCTTTCTTCTTCAGGGTGAAACTCCCTCTTTTTGGATTTTGAGAGCCCTACCAGAAGTTGAAGAGGAGGCGAGGTGCTGCTCCGCAGCCAGAAAGGCCACCACTTCAGTACGACGAAGAGACAGTGTATATGACCCGCAATGACAGGAGAAACGCAGACAACGACCTTTCCTGTTGTCCCATCTTCTCTCCCAACAGGCGCGTGCAGCGTGTTCGCTCACCGCTCTGTCGCGCGCCGGTCCCCTGGCTGTGAACTCCCTCGGCCCCCTGAGACAGGTGTATTGTGCAATCAGGGGCGGCTTTGTGCGCTGAAAAATGGTGAACACAAAAGCTTTCTCTCCATTAAAGAGTGCCGGGCGACACAGCTGTGGTTCTTTTTTTCTTAAATGTTAATTATTCCAGAGAATTAGCATGCACCTCTTTGATCAGTAAATATACAATGCTGCTGAAATATCCTCTGCACGCCAGAGAAAGAGAACATAGGTTTGATTGACCATTGATGTTGTGATACTTTCTTGTGCCTGCTTTTATATCAATAAATACTATAACTAGCCGGAGACACAAGGTATGGGACGAACTTCCACAAATCTGGTGCACTAGGTCGTCACCGGACGGAAAGTTAAGTCTGTTAATTCATCTAGCTGCTTTAATTTACATTATTTTATTCGCCAGTACATAGAGGGCTGTAACAATCGGAGGAGTTACTGTCTGACTGTAGGGTGACCTGAAAAATCGAAGCCATAAAGCTATCGCAGTGGTTAGGTTGATGACCTGGGAGGGGACGCAGACAGTATGTGTTTGAATGTAACCCCCATCACTTGTACCAACATGACTAACTATCAAGGATCTTCCATGCTTCTACCTGCCTGCATAGGAGTGATCAACAAACCTATTTACACTGTCAGCAGATTAGGGCATGATCACCTTGATGAGCCTTTAGGCCACAAAATAATCAAGTACTCCCAATGCCCTAAACCCTGTTATAAATATTTACTAAAGTGCGATCACCATGGCTGCACGTTCATTGGGTGCACCTCCCAGACCAATCTATTTTAACCCTTGATCCCTTGTTCACTTGTTCACTATTAGCTCCACAGGAAAGTCTGATAATTCAGATAGGTTCAAATAAGACGTATAGGGTCCCGGTAAGCTTCTGAATGTGTAAGCCTCCATATACAACACAGAAAGTGGTAACACTTTAAAACAGCACCAGACATTTTACAAGTGGGTGCTTCAGAAAGGCCTCAAAGCATTGTGGAAGATATCACCAGCACAACCACATTACATGGTTAATCTCGGTGGGGCTGTAATTTTCAGTTCATTGCATTTCTCCCAAGAAAAGACTTGGGGATTGCCATGATGCATATTTTAGTCTGTTCTATTCTATTCTATTCGATTCGATTCTATTCTATTTGGGATAAAGTCTCCTCCTTCGTACATTATAATGATATAGCAAGTCACTGTGAAGTTTTGTGACCATAGAGAGGGCTAAGCCAAAGGCAGAGTTCCTTTATAAGGTCATAGAACTCGGAAATATAAAGAACCCCTGCCTTATAATATTTGGCAATAATTGGCAGCGGGTATATTATTCCTTATAATACATACGATCACCCTTCCTACAAACTACCTACATCCTTGGCATGGTACTCTTTCATATGAAAAAGATAGAATGTTTGTGAGCATGAAGACTAAAATTAGAATCTATAGTGCAAACTTAAGCACACCAAAAATAGATATTTGTTGAAAAAGGTGTTACAATCAGTTTAATACAAGTCAAATGAAAATGAAAATGCAGTAACTCAGTGTTAGACCTGGCATTCTTGGCGTGGTCTCCCCTGTCTTTTTTGCCCCTGCTTCCCATGTTTTGACTGTGTGTTGGACTCTGTTTTTGGTACTCTGGGCAGTTTACCACTGCTGACCAGTGCTAAAGAGCAAGTGCTCCTGTGTAATTTGTATGCGTAGTTGGCTTACTCCTGATTGGCATATTTTATTTAATAGTAAGTCCCTAGTAAAGTTCACTAGAGGTGCCCAGGGCCTGTAAATCAAATGCAACTAGTGGGCCTGCAGCACTGGTTGTGTCACCCACATGAGTAGCCTTGTAAACATGGCTCAGACCTACCACTACAGTGTCTGTGTATGCAGTTTTAAACTGCCAAGTCGACCTCGCAAGTACACCCACTTGCCGGGCCTAAATCTTCCCTTTTTCTACATATAAGACACCCCTAAGGTAGGCCCTAGGTAGCCCATGGGCAGGGTGCAGTGTATGTTAAAAGTGGGACATGTACTGGTGTGTTTTACATGTCCTAACAATGAAATACTGCTAAACTCAGCTTTCACTGTTGCAAGGCCTATCTCTCTTGTAGGTTAGCATGGGGGCTGCCTTTAAATAACTTTTAAGTACAGAGTCAGTTTGGAAGCAGATAGAAATTTGGAGTTTGGTATCTCTGAACTCACAATTTAAAAATACATCTTTTGGTAAAGTTGGTTTTTAAATTGTCAGTTTGAAAATGCCACTTTTAGAAAGTGGACATTTTCTTGCTTAAACCATTCTGTGACTCTTTCTGTTTGTGGATTCCCTGTCTGGGTCAGACTGACAGTTGTGCTGTTGTGAATTCCCTATAGACAGTGAGTCAAAGGGAGTTGGGAAGTAGCCTGCATATCCTGATTGGACCTCTGAGTTAGAGTGGTGGGAGGAGTGGTTACTTACAGCTGAATAGACTGTGCCTGCCCTCTCACAATGCAGTCTCCAACCCCCTGGTGTGAGTCTCGAGCCTGGCCTGGGCAAGGCAGGATCCTGAAAACAAGAGAGACTTCCCTTTGAAGATTGCTAACTTCAAAGGCAGAAAGGGGTATAAGTATTGGACCCCAAAATCCCATACTTTAGATTTCTTCAAGGATTCAAGAGGAACCCCTGTGAAGGAGAAGGGCTGAAGAGCTAAGGGGAAGTGCTGCCCCTGGCTGTGACTGTGCTTTGTTGGCCTATCCTGCAGTTGCTGTTTCTGCCTGTGAAAGGGGACAAAGACTGGACTTTGTTGCACATTCCATTCCTTCTTGAGAAGAATCTCCAAGGGCTTGAGTTGAGCTTGCCTCCTGTTGTTGAAGTCTCAGGGCTATCAAAGAATTCCTCTGCCAGCACCTGGACTCTCTGGTGAAACTCCTGCCCTACCAAGTGGTGCCCCATCCAGTCCATGGGCCCTTGAAAGTTGAAGCTGGTGGAAAAGGACTGAAATCCATGCAAAGACCGCAGTGTGGGGAAATTTTCGACTCACCATCTGCAATAGGGCTGATAAACAACACTCCGCAGGCCTTGGAGCTGAAATCGACGTTCTGCCTGCATCACAGCTGGAAGATCGACACATCGCAGCTGGAGAAATGACTCGCAACACTGATAATGATGCAAACCCCAGGCAGTGCGGTTCCCTGAAACAGTGCAACCGGATTTCAACGCAACTTCGCTGGGCGTGAAAAATCGATGCAAAGCCTGCCCAGACCTGAGGTGCCGTCCGGAAATCTAGCATTACTCTCTTGCACGGGAGAAAAATTATGCATCGCTGACCCAACCGGAAAAGAAACAACACATGCCCTCACTTGTGACTAAGGAATCGATGCTTCGCTGACTTTTCCGATGCATGCTCGCCCATGCAGCTTTATTTTTGACGCAAACCAGGTACTTTGTTTAACAACAACATTTTCACTGTTTTCCATGGATTGAGATTCATTCTTTTGAAAATGTATATCTTGACTTGTGTATGTTGGATTTTTATTGTTTTGGTGTTGTTTGACACAGATAAATATTACCTATTTTTCTAAATTGGTGTAGCGCCTCTTTTGTAGTGTTTTCACTGATTTACTGTATGTGTTGGTACAAATACTTTACACATTGCTTCTTGGGTTAAGCATTTCTAGTTGTGCCAAGCTACAAAGGGGGTCAGTGGGGTTTACCCAGGTGTGCTTCTCCTTTACCCTGACTAGAGCGAGGGTCCCTGCTTGGACAGAGTGCAAACTGACTGCCAACCAGAGAGCCCATTTCTAACATTGATGATCAGTGGTTGGGACTGGACTTGTATTTGTACGTGACATTCAGTGATTAAGTGTACACTACTGTTTTCAGTGCAGACCATTACGTGACCACATACTACTTGTCTTGGTGATTTTTGCTTTTTCTCTTTTTGGACTTTTTTCCTGCTTCCATATTTTTGGTGATCTTTTTTTATTGATTTTTGAACTTCTCATTGGGAACTCTTTTTCTTCCTTGGAACTTTGCACCTGTGAGTTAACCTTGCCATCATATCTCAATCTTGGGATGCATCAGTTTTCTCTGCAAATGCTGGTTTTGAGTTGGAGAAACTGAGGAGTACACTGTGGCTCAACTGAAGCAGTTGTGCAAGGATCTTACCTGCCCCATTATGAGCTCCACAAGGAAGGAGGAGCTGCAAAAAGCACTGAGGGCCTGGGTGATAGCCAAGGAGGCTGAGGGGCACACAGGGGGGCAGCATGAGGGTGAGGAGATGCAGAGTGTTCACAATGGTGTAGTGGATGTGTCTGTTATGCCTGGGGGGAGGGTCTTCAGTGCAGGTAGCAGTGTGTCATCTAAGGGTCTGACTCCTGAAGAGTTGCAGGACAGACAGGCAGGGAGGGCTCACCAGATAGAACTGGAGAGGCTCAAAATGGAGATGGAAGGGAGAAGGTTGGCCATTGAAGAGACAAAGTTACTGCTGGCTCATGAACTCAGCTTGAAGGAGTTGGATCAGAGGAGCCAGTCTAGTAGAGATGGTGCCAGCAGTACCTCAGTGCAGCCTGAAAGGACTTTGTGAAAGATTACAAGAGGGAGGATGACATATATCTGTGGTTCAAGGGGTATGAGTCTGCTCTCCACATGAACATTGTCTCTGAAGCACATTGGAGGGTGGGTCTATGAAGCACTTTTAGGTAGAAGTGAGGAACACTCTGACATCCTTAGGGGATCCTCAGGGCTCACCTGCTCTATCATGAAGGATGCTCTACTCATAAGATATGGTCTCACACCTAAGCAGTACAGGGATACGTTTAGGTCCTACAAAAAGAAGGAATCCCAAAATTGGTTGGAATGTGTTGACTCATTCTGCAGGTCACTGGATGGTTGGGTGAAGGGCAGCAAGGTGATATCTTATGAGGGGCTGTACATGGAGCATTTGTACAATCCTTGTTTTCCAGTGCTGTGTCAGCACCTAATTGACAGCAAGCTAACTGACCCCAGAAAGCTTGCGCAGGAAGCAGACCAGTTGGAGAGCACCAGGGTCCAGAAGAGGTATGGGGGAGACCATGCCAAAGGTGGGTAGAGTCCCCATCAGAAGAAGTGGGGGGTAAGGGTAAACAGGGGGAGTTCTCTAAAGGGTCCCAACTTAGTTCCAAGGGTAAGGATTCCCAGCCAGAAAAGAAACTGTGGATGTCTACAGGGAAACCTGCAGAGAGCGATCCCTGCAAGTGCTTTGCATGTGATCAGGTGGGTCATATAAGGGGGACCCCAAATGTCACAAGGGGACACAGTCACCCACTGGTGCTCCGTCACAGGGGTTGGCCAGTGTAGCTCTTGGGGAGGAGTTGGCTCCAGGTGGGTAGGAGGCAGATAAGATGACCCTTGTCTCACTAGGGGACAGTGAGATGGTCCAGAGGACCCTCGTACCTGAGAACACTAAGAAATACAGGCAGTGGGCGACCATCACTGGGCAGAGGGTGGAGGCTCTGAGAGACACAGGAGCCAGTGTGACTATGGTGAGAAGTCACCTGGTGTCCAAAGAGCAGGTAATTCCCCATTCAATTCACTAGGTAGTTGCAGTGGACAACTAAGAGCGCCTGTGCAGAGTGGCACAGGTTCCCTTTGAATGGGGGGGAGGGGCAGTCCCAGGTTCCTTGAGGGTAGTTGTGATTCCAAACATGCCTGTAGACTGTCTGCTTGGCAATGACCTGGAGGACCCTTCGAAGGAGGTAGAAAGCAGGCCTCCTTCGGAGATGTTGGGTCTGCCTGAGTGGGTGTGTGTGTGCCCACCCAGTCTATGGCAGCCCGTCAGGGTGATCAGGAGACCCTGGAGCCTAAAAGAGTGGCCCAGGTATATGCCAGATGAAGGAAGGCCAAGGGGTGTGGGAAACCCACTCCAAAAGTTCCCACAGTCTAGGAGGAGGATGAACCTGAGGGGAAGGCCCTGGAGCCAACAGGGGAGCAGGTGATTGAACTGGGGAAGGTCCCTGAGCTGACTGAGTAGCAGCAGAAAGGGGGGGGCAACCAGGGAAGCATTCTGTGAGGCACAGAAGACATGCCCTACTCTGGAGGGTTTGTGGCAGCAGGCTGCAAACCAGGCAGCTGGCAAAGATCCTGGATCACATTTGATTTACTGGGAGGCAGCTCCTGTATAGTGAACCTAAGGTTTCTAAGCCTGGGTCAGCCCACATGCTGGTGGTACCCCAGTGCTTCAGAGCCTTCCTACTGGGTCTGACTCTTGATGTGCCTTTGGCGGGAAATAGGGGCAGGACAAGACCTTTGAGAGGCCTGTTACCCACTTTTACTGGCCCCAAATGCGCAGGCACTCAGATGCCTACAGTAGGTCTTGTCAAACCTGTCAGGAAAGTGGCAAGAGCGGGGGGAAATGTAAGGCTCCCTTCCAGCCTTTTCCAGTTGTCAGCACTCCCTTTGTGAGGGTGGATATTCACATTGTGGGGCCTCTGGACCCCAAGACAGTCTTGGGCAACAGGTTTTTCCTGGTTTTGGTGGACCATGCCATTCGGTACCCAGAGGCCATTCCCTTGAGATCAATCACTGCCCCTGTGGTGGGACGTGTGTTGATGGGTGTTTTTACCCGCAGGGGGTTCCCAAAGGAAGTGGTATCTGACAGGGGTACCAACTTCATATCAACTGATATGATGTCTCTGTGGAAGGAGTGTGGGGTGATGTATAAGTTCACCACTCCTCACCACCCCAAGGTAAAGGTCTGCTTGAGAGGTTCATCCGCACCTTGAAGGGCATAATTATGGGCCTGTCAGAGCCCTTGAGGTGGAAGTGGGACGCCCTCTTGCCATGCCTTCTGTTCACCTACAGGTAGGTGCCTCAAAAGGGGTCTTTGATTTAGGCTCTTTGAGTTACTCTATGGCCACCCTTTCAGGGGACCTTTAAATCTGGTGAATGAGGGCTTGGCGAAAGCACCCAGCAAGACCTCCCAGGATGTATTCAGTTTTATTCTGGCTTTCAGAAACCAGACAGCCCACTTCTGGTGGTTTGCTCAAGAGAACCTGGAGGCAAGCCAGGAAGACATGAATCACTGGTTTAACCAGAATGCCACTCTGGTTGAGTTCCAGCCGGGGAAAAAGGTTTGGGTGATGGCCCCAGTGGAGCCTAAGGCGCTCCAAGATCAGTGGTCTGGGCCCTTTGGGGTGGTGGAGCACAAGTGCAATATCACCTATCTGGTGAACTTGCAGACTCCCAGGAACCCTTTGAGGGTCCTGCATGTGAACCGCCTCAAGCCCCATTTTGAAAGGACAGAGGTTACTATGCTCCTGGCAACTGATGATGGGGTGGAGGAAGACAGTGAGCCTCTTCCTGACCTCCTGTCTGCCAAGGAGAAGGATGAGTCTGTGGAGGGTGTGAACCTCTCCCCCTCACTGAACCCAGAGCAACAGAGGGACTGTTGCCAGGTGTTGGGACAGTTAGCCTCTTTGTTTTCCTTGACCCCAGGGGTCACTCATTTGTGTACACATGATGTGGACACTAGGGACAGCCCTCCTAGGAAACATAAGGTTTACAGAGTAACTGACAAGGTAAGGGCTAACATTAAAGAATCTAAGATGTTGGCATTAGGGGTTATTGAGATTTCCAGTAGCCCTTGGACTAGCCCTGTGGTCTTGGTCCCAAACGCTGCTGCTCCTGGTGCCACCCCAGAACTCAGGTTCCGTGTGGACTACCGGGGACTCAATGCGGTCACCAAGACTGATGCGCACCTCATCCCCTGAGCTGATGAGCTCATTGACCAGTTAGGGGCTACCAAAGATCTAAATACTTTCAATTTGACTTTTAGGTATTGTCAGATTGCCCTAACTAGGGAGAGGTCTGCATTCTCAATACCATATGGGCACCACCAGTTAAGGATGATGCCCTTTGGGATGCAGAATGCCCCTGCTACCTTTCAGAGGTTGGTCAACCAGCTGTTGGATGGGCTGGATGACTTCAGTGCACCTTACCTGTAAGACACTGCTGTGTTCAGCTCCACGTGGGAGGAGTGCTGGATTCACCTCTGTAAAGTGCTAGAGGCCCTGTAGAAGGCAGGCCTCACAATTAAGGCAAGTAAGCGCCAAATAGGGCAGGGTTCTGTAGTGTACTTGGGACACCAGGTGGGGAGTGGCCAAGTGTCACCTCTACACCCTAATATTAATACTATTCTGGCTTGGAAGCCTACCATGACCCAGACTGAGGTGAGAGCCTTTTTAGATCTCACAGGATATTACAGGAGGTTTGTCAAGGGGTATGGCACTATTGTTGCTCCCTTGACTGTGTTAACCTCCACGAACCAACCCAGAAATGTGATCTGGACTGAAGCTTGCCAAACAGCTTTTGATGCCCTGAAAGCTGCTGTGTGAACGGTACCCGTGTTGAAGGCACCTAACCTCTCTAAGGAAATTGTTGTGCAGACGGACACTTCAGAGCATGTTGTAGGAGCAGTATTATCACAGCTAAATAAAGAGAGCCTGGAATGAAGAACTAATGAAGAATGTAGCCTTCATTAGTAGGAGGTTACTTCCCCGGGAACGCAGGTGGAGTGCAATTGAGCGTGAGGTTTTTGCTGTGGTCTGGGCGCTATGATCCTACTAGTTTGGGTCTCACTTTTGGGTTCAGACCGACCGCAGGCCTCTTAGATTGTAAATGCAGATCAGGGCTGAGTATTCAAACCTGTTGAGGTGATCCATCTCCCTACAAGGAATGGACTTTAAGGTGGCAAACCGCCCTGGAACAGAACACGCCAATGTTGGTGGTCTGTCCAGATTCTTCTGCCTTAGTGATGAGAACTTCCATGAGGTTGGGTAGTTCTCCGCACTTTCAGCTGAGTGGGACTGTTAGAAATGGGGTCTTTGGTTGACAGTCAGGTTACCCCCTGTTCAAGCAAGGACTCTCACTCTAGTCAGGGTAAAAGAGAATCACCCTCAGCTAGCCCCTGCTTACCCCCTTGGTAGCTTACAGAATAGTAGGCTTAACTTCAGAGTGCTAGGTGTAAAGTATTTGTACCAACACACACAGTAACTTGATAAAAACACTACAAAATGACACAACACCAGTTTAGAAAAATAGGAAATATTTATCTAAACAAAACAAGACCAAAACGACTAAAATCCAACATACACAAGTCAAGTTATGAATTTTTAAAGATTAAACTCAAAAATAGCGCTTAGAAACAAAAATGCTTCAATGAGGTGTTAACATGGCGTCGTGACGGAGTCGTTCCCAATCAGCCGACACCAGCGGCGCCGTACACGGAGTCGCGTAGACCCCCAAGTACAGTACCTTTGGTGAAGAGTAAAAACAAGCCGATGCGCGAAGTCGAGGATCGCGGCATCTATGCGAAACGTTGAATCCGCGCACTTCGAGCGGCATTGGTCACGACGTGGTGTGCTGACTTCCATGGAGTCGCAGACTTCAGCGGGGCTGCAGCGGCGTCAGGCCTGCGAAGAGCATCGCGTTTCAGCGAAGGTCACGGTGTTGGGTGTAGGCGGCGTCACCAGATTCAGCAGCGTCACCAGATTCAGCAGCGGCATCGGTCCGAAGTCGTCCGAAGTCGATTTCCTTGGATTTCCACCAGCTTTCCTTTCAAGGGCCCAGGGACTGGATAGGGCACCACTTGTCAGAGCAGGAGTCTCTCCAGAGACTCCAGGTGCTGGCAGAGAGAAGTCTTTGCTGTCCCTGAGACTTCAAACAACAGGAGGCAAGCTCTAAATCAAGCCATTGGAGATTTCTTCACAAGATGGAAGGCACACAAAGTCCAGTCTTTGCCCTCTTACTCTGGCAGAAGCAGCAACTACAGGGTAGCTCCACAAAGCACAGTCACAGGCAGGGCAGCACGTCTCAGCTCTTCAGCTCTTCTCCAAGTAGAGGTTCCTTCTTGTTTCCAGATGTGTTCTAAAGTCTGTGGTTTTGGGTGCCCTTCTTATACCCAGTTTCTCCTATGAAGTAGGCCTACTTCAAAGTAAAGTCTCTTTGGAATGTGAAATCCTGCTTTGCCCAGGCCAGGCCCCAGACACTCACCAGGGGGTTGGAGACTGCATTGTGTGAGGGCAGGCACAGCCCTTTCAGGTGCGAGTGACCACTCCTCCCCTTCCTCCTAGCACAGATGGCTCATCAGGATATGCGGGCTACACCCTAGCTCCCTTTGTGTCACTGTCTAGTGTGAGGTGCAACCAGCCCAACTGTCAACCTGACCCAGACAGGGAATCCACAAACAGGCAGAGTCACAGAAATGGTATAAGCAAGAAAATGCTCACTTTCTAAGAGTGGCATTTTCAAACACACAATCTTAAAATCAACTTTACTAAAGATGTATTTTTAAATTGTGAGCTCAGAGATCCCAAACTCCACATGTCCATCCGCCCCCAAAGGGAATCTACACTTTAATCAGGTTTAAAGGTAGCCCCCATGTTAACCTATGAGAGGGACAGGCCTTGCAACAGTGAAAAACGAATTTAGCAATATTTCACTGTCAGGACATATAAAACACATTACTATATGTCCTACCTTAACCATACACTGCACCCTGCCCTTGGGGCTACCTAGGGCCTACCTTAGAGGTGTCTTACATGTAAGAAAAGGGAAGGTTTAGGCCTGGCAAGTGGGTACACTTGCCAAGTCGAATTTACAGTTAAAAGTGCACACACAGACACTGCAGTGGCAGGTCTGAGACATGATTACAGAGCTACGTATGTGGGTGGCACAACCAGTGCTGCAGGCCCACTAGTAGCATTTGATTTACAGGCCCTGGGCACCTCTAGTGCACTGTACTAGGGAGTTACTAATAAATCAAATATGCCAATCATGGATAAACCAATCACATACACATTTTATAAATGAGCACTTGCACTTTAGCACTGGTTAGCAGTGGTAAAGTGCCCAGAGTAACAAAAACAGTAAAATCGGAGTCCAGCACACATCAACAACCTGGGGAACAGAGGCAAAAAGTTAAGGAAGACCACGCCAAGGATGAAAAGTCTAACATGGACATATGATAGAACTGGCATCCTTGGCATGGTCTTCCCTATCTTTTTTGCCTCTGCTTCCCATGTTTTGACTGTGTGCTGGACTCTGTTTTTTCTGATTTTGGTACTCTGGGCACTTTACCACTGCTGACCAGTGCTAAAGTGCAAGTGCTCCTGTGTAAATTGTATGTGTTATTGGCTTATTCCTGATTGGCATATCTGATTTACTAGTAAGTCCCTAGTAAAGTGAACTAGAGGTGCCCAGGGCCCCTGGCAAATGCTACTAGTGGGCCTGCAGCACTGGTCGTACCACCCACATGAGTAGCCTTGTAAACATGGCTAGGACCTGCCACTGCAGTGTCTGCAGTTTTAAACTGCCTATTCAACCTGGCAAGTTCACGCACTTGCCAGGCCTAAAGCTTCAATTTTTCTACATATAAGACACCGCTAAGGTAGGCCCTAGGTAGCCTCATGGGCAGGGTGCAGATATTGTTAAAGGTGGGA
The DNA here is from genome assembly GCF_031143425.1 of Pleurodeles waltl. Taxonomy (NCBI): domain Eukaryota; kingdom Metazoa; phylum Chordata; class Amphibia; order Caudata; family Salamandridae; genus Pleurodeles; species Pleurodeles waltl. The sequence goes on along the minus strand of NC_090438.1, from coordinate 483,359,986 downwards.
CATATACTGGTGTGTTTTACATGTCCTCACAGTGAAATACTGCTAAACTCAGCTTTCACTGTTGCAAGGCCTATCCCTCTCATAGGTTAACATGGGGGCTGCCTTTAAAAAACTTTTAAGTGTAGAGTCCCTTTGGGAGCAGAGAGGAATAAGGAGTTTGGTGTCTCTGAACTCACAATTTGAAAATACATGTTTCTGTAAAGGTGTTTTTTAAATTGTAAGTTTGAAAATGCCACTTTTAGACAGTGGGCATTTTCTTGCTTAAACCATTCTGTGACTGTTTGTGGATTCCCTATCTGGGTCAGACTGACAGTTGGGCTGTTGTGAATTCCCTCTAGACAGTGAGCCAAAGGGAGCTGGTGAGTAGCCTCCATATTCTGATGTGACATCTGAGATAGATTGGAGGGAGGAGTGGTTACTTACACCAGAATAGGCTGTGCCTGCCCTCTCACAATGACGTCTCCAACCTCCTGGTGTGAGTCTGGAGCCTGGCCTGGGCAAGGCAGGATCCTGCAAACAAGAGAGACTTCCCTTTGAAGTTTGCTAACTTCAAAGGCAGAAAGGGGTATAGATTTCTTCAAGGATTGAAGAGGAATCTCTGCCAAGGAGAAGGGCTGAAGAGCTGAGGAGAAACGCTGCCCCTGCTTGTGGCTGTGCTTTGTTGGGCTATCCTGCAGTTGCTTCTTCTGCCTGTGAAAAGGGAAAAAGACTGTACTTTTTTGCACATTCCTGCTTGAGAAGACTCTCCAAGGGCTTGAGTTGATCTTGCCTCCTGTTGTTGAAGTCTCAGGGCCATCAAAGACTTCCTCTGCCAGCACCTGGACTCTCTGGTGAGACTCCTGCCCTGCCAAGTGGTGTCCCATCCAGTCTCTGGGCCCTTGAAAGGCAAAGCTGGTGGAAAAGGACTGAAATCCATGCACAGACTGTTGTGCTGGGAAATATTCGACTCACGATCGTCAACGTGGCTGATATTTGATGCGCCGCCGGCATTGCTGCTGAAATTGACACTACGCATGCATCAGTGCTGGAAGATTAATGCATTGCAGCTGGAGAAATGATGCACTACACCCACTAGCAACTGCTGATAATGATGCAAACCCCACGCAGCGCTGTTCCCTGACACTGTGCAACTGGATTTTAACGCAACATCATTAGGCATGAAAAAACAAAGTCTGCTGGGACTCGAGGTGCCCGTCCAGAAATCAACGCATTGCTCTCTTGTGAGGTAGAAAAATGACGCATCGGTGACCCAACGAAACAATGCACGGCCTCACTTGCGAGTAAGGAATTGAAACTTCACTGACTTCCAACGCACGCTCACCCATGCGGCTTTATTTTTGATGAAAACCAGGTACTTTGCGTAACAACAACATTCTCACTGTGTTCTATGAATAAAGACTCTTTTTCTTTTGAAAATTCATATCTTGACTTGTGTATGTAGGAGTTTTGTCATTTTGGTGTTGTTTGATTTAGATAAATATTACCTATTTTTCTAAACTGGTGTAGTGTCTCTTTTGTAGTGTTTTCAATATATTACTGTGTGTGTTGTACAAATACTTTACTCATTGCTTCTGGGGTTAAGCCTTTCTGCTTGTGCCAAGCTACCATAGGGGTGAGCGGGGGTTGCCCAGGTATGTTTCTCCTTTAACTATCTAGTCTGAGGGTTCCTGCTTAGACAGAGTGCAAACTGACTACCAACCAGAGACCCCATTTTTAACACTCAGAATGTGTAGAAAGATGCAGAGAGATTCTTCTGGGCATCATTATCAGTCTGGCGGTCTTTTGAGAAACTGCAGCTGTTGCGGCCGCCAAATGACTGCCACATTGGCAGTAATCCGACAGCTGTATAAAGAGTCACACTGTGAAGACCGCCAAAATTCAGCCAAAAATCAGAAACCACCAGGACACTAGAGGCCAGGAAAGAGGCAGTACCACTGTAGGAAAGTACCATCTTGCCTGGCATGTTACCCCCATTTTTCACTGTATATATGTTGTTTTAGTTGTATGTGTCACTGGGACCCTGTTCACCAGGGCCCCAGTGCTCATAAGTGTGCCTGAATGTGTTACCTGTGTAGTGACTAACTGTCTCACTGATGCTCTGCTAATCAGAACCTCAGTGGTTATGCTCTCTCATTTCTTACAAATTGTCACTAACAGGCTAGTGACCAATTTTACCAATTTACATTGGCTTACTGGAACACCCTTATAATTCCCTAGTATATGGTACTGAGGTACCCAGGGTATTGGGGTTCCAGGAGATCCCTATGGGCTACAGCATTTCTTTTGCCACCCATAGGGAGCTCTGACAATTCTTACACAGGCCTGCCACTGCAGCCTGAGTGAAATAACGTCCACGTTATTTCACAGCCATTTTACACTGCACTTAAGTAACTTATAAGTCACCTATATGTCTAACCTTTACCTAGTAAAGGTTAGGTGCAAAGTTACTTAGTGTGAGGGCATCCTGGCACTAGCCAAGGTGCCCCCACATTGTTCAGGGCCAATTCCCCGGACTTTGTGAGTGCGGGGACACCATTACACGCGTGCACTACATATAGGTCACTACCTATATGTAGCTTCACAATGGTAACTCCGAATATGGCCATGTAACATGTCTATGATCATGGAATTGCCCCCTCTATGCCATCCTGGCATAGTTGGCACAATCCCATGATCCCAGTGGTCTGTAGCACAGACCCTGGTACTGCCAAACTACCTTTCCTGGGGTTTCACTGCAGCTGCTGCTGCTGCCAACCCCTCAGACAGGCATCTGCCCTCCTGGGGTCCAGCCAGGCCTGTCCCAGGATGGCAGAACAAAGAACTTCCTCTGAGAGAGGGTGTTACACCCTCTCCCTTTGGAAAATGGTGTGAAGGCAGGGGAGGAGTAGCCTCCCCCAGCCTCTGGAAATGCTTTCTTGGGCACAGATGTGCCCAATTCTGCATAAGCCAGTCTACACCGGTTCAGGGGACCCCTTAGCCCTGCTCTGGCGCAAAACTGGACAAAGGAAAGGGGAGTGACCACTCCCCTGACCTGCACCTCCCCTGGGAGGTGTCCAGAGCTCCTCCAGCGTGCTCCAGACCTCTGCCATCTTGGAAACAGAGGTGCTGCTGGCACACTGGACTGCTCTGAGTGGCCAGTGCCACCAGGTGACGTTAGAGACTCCTTCTGATAGGCTCCTTCAGGTGTTGCTAGCCTATCCTCTCTCCTAGGTAGCCAAACCCTCTTTTCTGGCTATTAAGGGTCTCTGTCTCTGGGGAAACTTTAGATAACGAATGCAAGAGCTCATCCAAGTTCCTCTGCATCTCTCTCTTCACCTTCTGCCAAGGAATCGACTGCTGACCGCGCTGGAAGCCTGCAAAACTGCAACATAGTAGCTAAGACGACTACTGCAACTCTGTAACGCTGATCCTGCCGCCTTCTCGACTGTTTTCCTGGTGGTGCATGCTGTGGGGGTAGTCTGCCTCCTCTCTGCACTAGAAGCTCCGAAGAAATCTCCCGTGGGTCGACGGAATCTTCCCCCTGCAACCGCAGGCACCAAAAAGCTGCATTACCAGTCCCTTGGGTCTCCTCTCAGCACGACGAGCGAGGTCCCTCGAATCCAGCAACTGTGTCCAAGTGACTCCCACAGTCCAGTGACTCTTCAGTCCAAGTTTGGTGGAGGTAAGTCCTTGCCTCACCTCGCTAGACTGCATTGCTGGGAACCGTGACTTTTGCAGCTACTCCGGCCCCTGTGCACTTCCGGCGGAAATCCTTTGTGCACAGCCAAGCCTGGGTCCATGGCACTCTAACCTGCATTGCACGACTTTCTAAGTTGGTCTCCGGCGACGTGGGACTCCTTTGTGTAACTTCGGGTGAGCACCATTTCATGCATCCTTGTAGTGCCTGTTTCTGGCACTTCTCCGGGTGTTACCTGCTGCTGAGAGGGCTCCTTGTCTTGCTCGACATCCCCTCTACCTCTTGGCGTAATTTGCGACATCCTGGTCCTTCCTGGGCCACAGCAGCGTCCAAAAACGCTAACCGCATGATTTGCAGCTAGCAAGGCTTGTTGGCGTTCTTTGGGCGGGAAAATACTTCTGCACGACTCTCCACGGAGAGAGGGATCCGTCCACCAAAGGGGAAGTCTCTAGCCCTTTTCGTTCCTGCAGAAACCTCAGCTTCTTCTGTCCAGTAGAAGCTTCTTTGCACCCACAGCTGGCATTTCCTGGGCATGTGCCCATCTCCGACTTGCTTGTGACTCTTGGACTTGGTCCCCTTGTTCCACAGGTACCCTAGATTGGAAATCCATCATTGTTGCATTGTTGGTTTGTATCTTTCCTGCATTATTCCTCTAACACAACTTCTTTGTCCTTAGGGGAACTTTAGTGCACTTTGCACTCACTTTTCAGGGTCTGGGGAGGGTTATTTTTCTAACTCTCACTATTTTCTAATAGTCCCAGCGACCCTCTACAAGGTCACATAGGTTTGGGGTCCATTCGTGGTTCGCATTCCACTTTTGGAGTATATGGTTTGTGTTGCCCCTCTCCCTATGTGTCCCCATTGCATCCTATTGTAACTATACATTGTTTGCACTGTTTTCTAAGACTATACTGCATATTTTTGCTATTGTGTATATATATCTTGTGTATATTTCCTATCCTCTCACTGAGGGTACACTCTGAGATACTTTGGCATATTGTCATAAAAAATAAAGTACCTTTATTTTTAGTATAACTGTGTATTGTGTTTTCTTATGATATTGTGCATATGACACTAAGTGGTACTGTAGTGGCTTCACACGTCTCCTAGTTCAGCCTGAGCTGCTCTGCTAAGCTACCATTATCTATCAGCCTAAGCTGCTAGACACCCTATACACTAATAAGGGATAACTGGGCCTGGTGCAAGGTGCAAGTACCCCTTGGTACTCACTACAAGCCAGTCCAGCCTCCTACATTGGTTGTGCAGCGGTGGGATAAGTGCTTTGAGACTACTTACCACTCTTGTCATTGTACTTTTCATAAGAGAAAAATATACAAAACAAGTTCAGTGTATATACACATAGCCAAAAAGTTTTGCATTTCCTCTTTTCACTCTTTTCTAAGTGCTGAAAAGTACTTCTAACTTTCTACAAAGTTCTAAAAAGTTTTACAAGTTTTTTTTCTCTGTCTTTCTAAAAGCTCTGACAAACTTTTTATCTTTTGCTATCACTTTAACTCTCTCAAAAAATGTCTGGCACAGGCCAAAATGTTGATCTGTCCAAACTTGCATATGATCACCTTAGCTGGAAAGGAGCAAGGAGTCTCTGCATAGAGAGAGGTTTGAGTGTAGGGAAGAATCCTTCCTTGGAACTGTTACTTAACATGCTTAGAGAACAGGATAAGGCTAGAAGTGCCCCATCTGTAGAAAAAGTAGCTAATGGTTCCCAATCTGATCCAGGGACTCCCCCAGGAAAAGATTCAGGAAAGAAACTTCAAAGCCTGCCCATTACTAGACAGTCTAGCATAGTTGGTACTGAGGTTGAGTCACACCATACAGATAGTGTTGTCTCACATCATAGCAAGAGCATTCATTCTCATCACAGTAGAAATGATGTTTCTGTTAGCCAAGCTGTTAGGGTGCCCTCTGTAAGGGACAGGTCTCCTTCTGTCCATTCTCACCATACTTCTGTTTCAAGGCATGTCCCTCCCACCCACCCTGATGACAGCTAAACCTAAAACTGCATTTTCAACCATTGGAGGACATTACCAATTTACAGTAATGCCTTTTGGTTTGAAAAATGCACCTGCCACTTTTCAAAGGTTGATGAACACAGTCCTGCAAGGGCTGGAGGCTTTCAGTGCAGCATATTTGGACGATATAGCTGTCTTTAGCTCCAGCTGGGATGATCACCTGGTCCACCTATGGAAAGTTTTGGAGGCCCTGCAAAAGGCAGGCCTCACTATCAAGGCTTCAAAGTGCCAGATAGGGCAGGGTAAGGTGGTTTATCTGGGACACCTTGTTGGTGGGGAACAGATTGCACCACTACAGGGGAAAATCCAAACAATTATTGATTGGGTTCCCCCTACCACTCAGACTCAGGTGAGAGCCTTCCTAGGCCTCACTGGGTATTACAGGAGGTTCATTAAGAACTATGGCTCCATTGCAGCCCCTCTTAATGACCTCACATCCAAGAAAATGCCTAAAAAGGTATTATGGACAGCAAACTGTCAGAAAGCTTTTGAGGAGCTGAAGCAGGCCATGTGCTCTGCACCTGTCCTGAAAAGCCCTTGTTACTCTAAAAAAGTCTATGTCCAAACTGATGCATCTGAATTAGGAGTAGGGGCAGTCCTATCACAACTTAATCCTGAGGGCCAGGATCAACCTGTTGCTTTTATTAGTAGGAGGTTGACCCCTAGAGAAAAGCGTTGGTCTGCCATAGAGAGGGAGGCCTTTGCTGTGGTCTGGGCTCTGAAGAAGTTGAGGCCATACCTGTTTGGCACTCACTTCATTGTTCAGACAGACCACAAACATCTACTTTGGCTAAAACAAATGAAAGATGAAAATCCTAAATTGTTGAGGTGGTCCATATCCCTTCAGGGAATGGACTATACAGTGGAACATAGACCTGGGAGTAGCCACTCCAATGCAGATGGACTCTCCAGATATTTCCACTTAGACAATGAAGACTCATCAGGTCATGGCTAGTCTTATTGTCCTTCGTTTGGGGGGGGGGGGGTTGTGTAGGAAAGTACCATCTTGCCTGGCATGTTACCCCCATTTTTCACTGTATATATGTTGTTTTAGTTGTATGTGTCACTGGGACCCTGTTCACCAGGGCCCCAGTGCTCATAAGTGTGCCTGAATGTGTTACCTGTGTAGTGACTAACTGTCTCACTGAGGCTCTGCTAATCAGAACCTCAGTGGTTATGCTCTCTCATTTCTTTCAAATTGTCACTAACAGGCTAGTGACCAATTTTACCAATTTACATTGGCTTACTGGAACACCCTTATAATTCCCTAGTGTATGGTACTGAGGTACCCAGGGTATTGGGGTTCCAGGAGATCCCTATGGGCTGCAGCATTTCTTTTGCCACCCATAGGGAGCTCTGACAATTCTTACACAGGCCTGCCACTGCAGCCTGAGTGAAATAACGCCCACGTTATTTCACAGCCATTTTACACTGCACTTAAGTAACTTATAAGTCACCTATATGTCTAACCTTTACCTAGTAAAGGTTAGGTGCAAAGTTACTTAGTGTGAGGGCACCCTGGCACTAGCCAAGGTGCCCCCACATTGTTCAGGGCCAATTCCCCGGACTTTGTGATTGCGGGGACACCATTACACGCGTACACTACATATAGGTCACTACCTATATGTAGCTTCACAATGGTAACTCCGAATATGGCCATGTAACATGTCTATGATCGTGGAATTGCCCCCTCTATGCCATCCTGGCATAGTTGGCACAATCCCATGATCCCAGTGGTCTGTAGCACAGACCCTGGTACTGCCAAACTACCTTTCCTGGGGTTTCACTGCAGCTGCTGCTGCTGCTGCCAACCCCTCAGACAGGCATCTGCCCTCCTGGGGTCCAGCCAGGCCTTGCCCAGGATGGCAGAACAAAGAACTTCCTCTGAGAGAGGGTGTTACACCCTCTCCCTTTGGAAAATGGTGTGAAGGCAGGGGAGGAGTAGCCTCCCCCAAGTCTCTGGAAATGCTTTCTTGGGCACAGATGTGCCCAATTCTGCATAAGCCAGTCTACACCGGTTCAGGGGACCCCTTAGCCCTGCTCTGGTGCGAAACTGGACAAAGGAAAGGGGAGTGACCACTCCCCTGACCTGCACCTCCCCTGGGAGGCGTCCAGAGCTCCTCCAGTGTGCTCCAGACCTCTGCCATCTTGGAAACAGAGGTGCTGCTGGCACACTGGACTGCTCTGAGTGGCCAGTGCCACCAGGTGACGTCAGAGACTCCTTCTGATAGGCTCCTTCAGGTGTTGCTAGCCTATCCTCTCTCCTAGGTAGCCAAACCCTCTTTTCTGGCTATTTAGGGTCTCTGTCTCTGGGGAAACTTTAGATAACGAATGCAAGAGCTCATCCGAGTTCCTCTGCATCTCTGTCTTCACCTTCTGCCAAGGAATCGACTGCTGACCGCGCTGAAAGCCTGCAAAACTGCAACATAGTAGCTAAGACGACTACTGCAACTCTGTAACGCTGATCCTGCCGCCTTCTCGACTGTTTTCCTGGTGGTGCATGCTGTGGGGGTAGTCTGCCTCCTCTCTGCACTAGAAGCTCCGCAGAAATCTCCCGTGGGTCGACGGAATCTTCCCCCTGCAACCGCAGGCACCAAAAAGCTGCATTACCAGTCCCTTGGGTCTCCTCTCAGCACGACGAGCGAGGTCCCTCGAATCCAGCAACTGTGTCCAAGTGACTCCCACAGTCCAGTGACTCTTCAGTCCAAGTTTGGTGGAGGTAAGTCCTTGCCTCACCTCGCTAGACTGCATTGCTGGGAACCGTGACTTTTGCAGCTACTCCGGCCCCTGTGCACTTCCGGCAGAAATCCTTTGTGCACAGCCAAGCCTGGGTCCATGGCACTCTAACCTGCATTGCACGACTTTCTAAGTTGGTCTCCGGCGACGTGGGACTCCTTTGTGTAACTTCGGGTGAGCACCATTTCATGCATCCTTGTAGTGCCTGTTTCTGGCACTTCTCCGGGTGTTACCTGCTGCTGAGAGGGCTCCTTGTCTTGCTCGACGTCCCCTCTACCTCTTGGCGTAATTTGCGACATCCTGGTCCTTCCTGGGCCACAGCAGCGTCCAAAAACGCTAACCGCATGATTTGCAGCTAGCAAGGCTTGTTGGCGTTCTTTGGGCGGGAAAATACTTCTGCACGACTCTCCACGGCGAGAGGGATCCGTCCACCAAAGGGGAAGTCTCTAGCCCTTTTCGTTCCTGCAGAAACCTCAGCTTCTTCTGTCCAGTAGAAGCTTCTTTGCACCCACAGCTGGCATTTCCTGGGCATGTGCCCATCTCCGACTTGCTTGTGACTCTTGGACTTGGTCCCCTTGTTCCACAGGTACCCTAGATTGGAAATCCATCATTGTTGCATTGTTGGTTTGTATCTTTCCTGCATTATTCCTCTAACACAACTTCTTTGTCCTTAGGGGAACTTTAGTGCACTTTGCACTCACTTTTCAGGGTCTTGGGGAGGGTTATTTTTCTAACTCTCACTATTTTCTAATAGTCCCAGCGACCCTCTACAAGGTCACATAGGTTTGGGGTCCATTCGTGGTTCGCATTCCACTTTTGGAGTATATGGTTTGTGTTGCCCCTCTCCCTATGTGTCCCCATTGCATCCTATTGTAACTATACATTGTTTGCACTGTTTTCTAAGACTATACTGCATATTTTTGCTATTGTGTATATATATCTTGTGTATATTTCCTATCCTCTCACTGAGGGTACACTCTGAGATACTTTGGCATATTGTCATAAAAAATAAAGTACCTTTATTTTTAGTATAACTGTGTATTGTGTTTTCTTATGATATTGTGCATATGACACTAAGTGGTACTGTAGTAGCTTCACACGTCTCCTAGTTCAGCCTGAGCTGCTCTGCTAAGCTACCATTATCTATCAGCCTAAGCTGCTAGACACCCTATACACTAATAAGGGATAACTGGGCCTGGTGCAAAGTGCAAGTACCCCTTGGTACTCACTACAAGCCAGTCCAGCCTCCTACATTGGTTGTGCAGCGGTGGGATAAGTGCTTTGAGACTACTTACCACTCTTGTCATTGTACTTTTCATAAGAGAAAAATATACAAAACAAGTTCAGTGTATATACACATAGCCAAAAAGTTTTGCATTTCCTCTTTTCACTCTTTTCTAAGTGCTGAAAAGTACTTCTAACTTTCTACAAAGTTCTAAAAAGTTTTACAAGTTTTTTTTCTCTGTCTTTCTAAAAGCTCTGACAAACTTTGTATCTTTTGCTATCACTTTAACTCTCTCAAAAAATGTCTGGCACAGGCCAAAATGTTGATCTGTCCAAACTTGCAAATGATCACCTTAGCTGGAAAGGAGCAAGGAGTCTCTGCATAGAGAGAGGTTTGAGTGTAGGGAAGAATCCTTCCTTGGAACTGTTACTTAACATGCTTAGAGAACAGGATAAGGCTAGAAGTGCCCCATCTGTAGAAAAAGTAGCTAATGGTTCCCAATCTGATCCAGGGACTCCCCCAGGAAAAGATTCAGGAAAGAAACTTCAAAGCCTGCCCATTACTAGACAGTCTAGCATAGTTGGTACTGAGGTTGAGTCACACCATACAGATAGTGTTGTCTCACATCATAGCAAGAGCATTCATTCTCATCACAGTAGAAATGATGTTTCTGTTAGCCAAGCTGTTAGGGTGCCCTCTGTAAGGGACAGGTCTCCTTCTGTCCATTCTCACCATACTTCTGTTTCAAGGCATGTCCCTCCCACCCACCCTGATGACAGCTAAACCTAAAACTGCATTTTCAACCATTGGAGGACATTACCAATTTACAGTAATGCCTTTTGGTTTGAAAAATGCACCTGCCACTTTTCAAAGGTTGGTGAACACAGTCCTGCAAGGGCTGGAGGCTTTCAGTGCAGCATATTTGGACGATATAGCTGTCTTTAGCTCCAGCTGGGATGATCACCTGGTCCACCTATGGAAAGTTTTGGAGGCCCTGCAAAAGGCAGGCCTCACTATCAAGGCTTCAAAGTGCCAGATAGGGCAGGGTAAGGTGGTTTATCTGGGACACCTTGTTGGTGGGAAACAGATTGCACCACTACAGGGGAAAATCCAAACAATTATTGATTGGGTTCCCCCTACCACTCAGACTCAGGTGAGAGCCTTCCTAGGCCTCACTGGGTATTACAGGAGGTTCATTAAGAACTATGGCTCCATTGCAGCCCCTCTTAATGACCTCACATCCAAGAAAATGCCTAAAAAGGTATTATGGACAGCAAACTGTCAGAAAGCTTTTGAGGAGCTGAAGCAGGCCATGTGCTCTGCACCTGTCCTGAAAAGCCCTTGTTACTCTAAAATAGTCTATGTCCAAACTGATGCATCTGAATTAGGAGTAGGGGCAGTCCTATCACAACTTAATTCTGAGGGCCAGGATCAACCTGTTGCTTTTATTAGTAGGAGGTTGACCCCTAGAGAAAAGCGTTGGTCTGCCATAGAGAGGGAGGCCTTTGCTGTGGTCTGGGCTCTGAAGAAGTTGAGGCCATACCTGTTTGGCACTCACTTCATTGTTCAGACAGACCACAAACCTCTACTTTGGCTAAAACAAATGAAAGGTGAAAATCCTAAATTGTTGAGGTGGTCCATATCCCTACAGGGAATGGACTATACAGTGGAACATAGACCTGGGAGTAGCCACTCCAATGCAGATGGACTCTCCAGATATTTCCACTTAGACAATGAAGACTCATCAGGTCATGGCTAGTCTTATTGTCCTTCGTTTGGGGGGGGGGTTGTGTAGGAAAGTACCATCTTGCCTGGCATGTTACCCCCATTTTTCACTGTATATATGTTGTTTTAGTTGTATGTGTCACTGGGACCCTGTTCACCAGGGCCCCAGTGCTCATAAGTGTGCCTGAATGTGTTACCTGTGTAGTGACTAACTGTCTCACTGAGGCTCTGCTAATCAGAACCTCAGTGGTTATGCTCTCTCATTTCTTTCAAATTGTCACTAACAGGCTAGTGACCAATTTTACCAATTTACATTGGCTTACTGGAACACCCTTATAATTCCCTAGTGTATGGTACTGAGGTACCCAGGGTATTGGGGTTCCAGGAGATCCCTATGGGCTGCAGCATTTCTTTTGCCACCCATAGGGAGCTCTGACAATTCTTACACAGGCCTGCCACTGCAGCCTGAGTGAAATAACGTCCACGTTATTTTACAGCCATTTTACACTGCACTTAAGTAACTTATAAGTCACCTATATGTCTAACCTTTACCTAGTAAAGGTTAGGTGCAAAGTTACTTAGTGTGAGGGCACCCTGGCACTAGCCAAGGTGCCCCCACATTGTTCAGGGCCAATTCCCCGGACTTTGTGATTGCGGGGACACCATTACACGCGTACACTACAGATAGGTCACTACCTATATATAGCTTCACAATGGTAACTCCGAATATGGCCATGTAACATGTCTATGATCGTGGAATTGCCCCCTCTATGCCATCCTGGCATAGTTGGCACAATCCCATGATCCCAGTGGTCTGTAGCACAGACCCTGGTACTGCCAAACTACCTTTCCTGGGGTTTCACTGCAGCTGCTGCTGCTGCTGCCAACCCCTCAGACAGGCATCTGCCCTCCTGGGGTCCAGCCAGGCCTGGCCCAGGATGGCAGAACAAAGAACTTCCTCTGAGAGAGGGTGTTACACCCTCTCCCTTTGGAAAATGGTGTGAAGGCAGGGGAGGAGTAGCCTCCCCCAAGTCTCTGGAAATGCTTTCTTGGGCGCAGATGTGCCCAATTCTGCATAAGCCAGTCTACACCGGTTCAGGGGACCCCTTAGCCCTGCTCTGGTGCGAAACTGGACAAAGGAAAGGGGAGTGACCACTCCCCTGACCTGCACCTCCCCTGGGAGGCGTCCAGAGCTCCTCCAGTGTGCTACAGACCTCTGCCATCTTGGAAACAGAGGTGCTGCTGGCACACTGGACTGATCTGAGTGGCCAGTGCCACCAGGTGACGTCAGAGACTCCTTCTGATAGGCTCCTTCAGGTGTTGCTAGCCTATCCTCTCTCCTAGGTAGCCAAACCCTCTTTTCTGGCTATTTAGGGTCTCTGTCTCTGGGGAAGCTTTAGATAACGAATGCAAGAGCTCATCCGAGTTCCTCTGCATCTCTCTCTTCACCTTCTGCCAAGGAATCGACTGCTGACCGCGCTGGAAGCCTGCAAAACTGCAACATAGTAGCTAAGATGACTACTGCAACTCTGTAACGCTGATCCTGCCGCCTTCTCGACTGTTTTCCTGGTGGTGCATGCTGCGGGGGTAGTCTGCCTCCTCTCTGCACTAGAAGCTCCGAAGAAATCTCCCGTGGGTCGACGGAATCTTCCCCCTCCAACCGCAGGCACCAAAAAGCTGCATTACCAGTCCCTTGGGTCTCCTCTCAGCATGATGAGCGAGGTCCCTCGAATCCAGCAACTCTGTCCAAGTGACTCCCACAGTCCAGTGACTCTTCAGTCCAAGTTTGGTGGAGGTAATTCCTTGCCTCACCTCGCTAGACTGCATTGCTGGGAACCGTGACTTTTGCAGCTACTCCGGCCCCTGTGCACTTCCGGCGGAAATCCTTTGTGCACAGCCAAGCCTGGGTCCATGGCACTCTAACCTGCATTGCACGACTTTCTAAGTTGGTCTCCGGCGACGTGGGACTCCTTTGTGTAACTTCGGGTGAGCACCATTTCATGCATCCTTGTAGTGCCTGTTTCTGGCACTTCTCCGGGTGTTACCTGCTGCTGAGAGGGCTTCTTGTCTTGCTTGACGTCCCCTCTACCTCTTGGCGTAATTTGCGACATCCTGGTCCTTCCTGGGCCACAGCAGCGTCCAAAAACGCTAACTGCATGATTTGCAGCTAGCAAGGCTTGTTGGCGTTCTTTGGGCGGGAAAATACTTCTTCACGACTCTCCACGGCGAGAGGGATCCGTCCACCAAAGGGGAAGTCTCTAGCCCTTTTCGTTCCTGCAGAAACCTCAGCTTCTTCTGTCCAGTAGAAGCTTCTTTGCACCCACAGCTGGCATTTCCTGGGCATATGCCCATCTCCGACTTGCTTGTGACTCTTGGACTTGGTCCCCTTGTTCCACAGGTACTCTATATTGGAAATCCATCGTTGTTGCATTGTTGGTTTGTGTCTTTCCTGCATTATTCCTCTAACACGACTTCTTTGTCCTTAGGGGAACTTTAGTGCACTTTGCACTCACTTTTCAGGGTCTTGGGGAGGGTTATTTTTCTAACTCTCACTATTTTCTAATAGTCCCAGCGACCCTCTACAAGGTCACATAGGTTTGGGGTCCATTCGTGGTTCGCATTCCACTTTTGGAGTATATGGTTTGTGTTGCCCCTATCCCTATGTGTCCCCATTGCATCCTATTGTAACTATACATTGTTTGCACTGTTTTCTAAGACTATACTGCATATTTTTGCTATTGTGTATATATATCTTGTGTATATTTCCTATCCTCTCACTGAGGGTACACTCTGAGATACTTTGGCATATTGTCATAAAAAATAAAGTACCTTTATTTTTAGTATAACTGTGTATTGTGTTTTCTTATGATATTGTGCATATGACACTAAGTGGTACTGTAGTAGCTTCACACGTCACCTAGTTCAGCCTGAGCTGCTCTGCTAAGCTACCATTGTCTATCAGCCTAAGCTGCTAGACACCCTATACACTAATAAGGGATAACTGGGCCTGGTGCAAGGTGCAAGTACCCCTTGGTACTCACTACAAACCAGTCCAGCCTCCTACAACCCCCACCAGCACAGCCAGTCCAACACAAATCCACACACCAAATTACGACTCACAGATCATCACAGTGGTTCTTCCATGGCTGAAAACCATTGGCGGTGGGAACCGCCGCGGTCAGAACTCACCTGTCAGAACACCACAACACATTGGATAGTTTGAATACCCCACACCTGACACACATCCACACATCTGACACACCTCCTCACTACGCTATATAACACACCTCTACACAACCCACAATCCTTTACAACAAAACTCCATTCAGACACCTAGAGACAAGGACACAATAATTGATATAGCAACGTTACACAATAGGCACAGATACACATCCTACTCAGCATGCACCCCACATCAGCACATATAACACAATACACACATCACTAGCACACACAATTTGCGACAACCGTCTCACCCTCACAACCCAGCACCCACACCTCACCAATTACCCAACACTGCACCCTAACACTCACAACACCCCCACACACCATTTACACAACCACTACCATGTTCCTACAAAAACACCCACATTTCACTGATGATGAGTTGAAGGTCAGGGTAGAGCCAAAGGTGTTTGGAGTACAGGTGCAACAAACATCGCTTGCCAGGAAAATGGAGTTGTGGCAAAGCATAGTGGACGGGGTCAATTCAGTAGGCAGCCATCCATGCACAAGGGAGGACACCAGGAAGAGGTGGAACGACGTACGGGGGAAGGTGCTTTCCATGGCATCACACCACCAGATTGTCGTGCAGAAGACTGGCGTTAGGCCCCCACCTCCTCCCCCACAGTTCAAATCATAGGAGGAGAAGGTCCTAGACATACTGCATTTTGAGGGTCTGACTAGAATACCTGGGGGACTGGAGCCTGGTAAGTAACCACAACAGTCATCACACATCTGTATTGTCCTGAATGCCTCCGCACCACCTAAATACTCCCTAATTAACTAAATATCCCACTACACCTCACACCTAATCACCTAATGCCCCTCTCGTGCATGCCACCACTCCACTCAGCCCAACTGTCCTCGTAGCCCTTGGCAATGGCACGTTAACTACTGTCTAATCATATCACTACAACTCCCAGAATGTACTAACCCATTATAGGGAAACCTGGAATGTGCACAACACATCACATGTAATGCATGTACAACTAAAGTATTAGCTACATCATCTAGATTGTCCAAGTGAGGACCAGTACATGGCAATGACAGCAATGCAGTGGCACACTCACAATAGTAAACAAAGCAAAACACAGCTACAACTGAGTGACCATTCCTAATGGCCACTGATCAAATATCCCAAGCCAGAAATGGGCTGACCTGGGTTGGAAAGTAAAATGACTGAGTTGATGTACATGCACTCCATCTAGATAGAGGGCTATTACCCTGGCATACTCACATGCCATGTTCCCACTAGGACAACATTGTGCAGCTTCATTGTATGACATCAAGCATGCCTGACTATTCACTAGGTAACAGAGGTGAACAGTCATGTCAAATATCAGACAAAACCAGAACCCATCTGCAGTGTAATCTATACCAAACTTGTATGACAGCTCCCAACATGGAGTTTGGAATTCAAGTCACAGAGCTGTATGTACAACAAAGGTATGCTGTGCATCATCTGTCAATGTTATTGCAGTGAATCATGTTAAGCCACTGTCTGCATCTCACAAAGAGGTAACCAAACACATATTCTAACCTGAACTCTGTGTCTTACTCTCTCCACTTGTAACCCTGCCATTGCCACCACAGAGAGGATACCTCTAAATACCAGTGCCCCTCAGGATGAAGACCCCAGTGAGGACAACATGTCTGGATGTCTGGACAATGACGAATAACCTGACAATTCTGGGACACCTGGTCAGTCAACGACTCCCTGCGTCACCCTGCCCACATCATTACCCCCACCCCAGTGGATCCACATCAGAAGCAACCATACACCCCAAACCTGTGTCTCAAGGACAGTTCAATCAATTGTTTGTCCCACAGTACAGGGACCTGAGTTGAACCTTGACACCCCTGACAATTGAGGCCCTGCTACCACTGGTTGTGGGCACACCATGCCAGGGGCACAAGCACCTGGGGGTAGGGTATGTGGGAAGGGTGCTGTAGGCCAGAGGATGGGGCCTCAAAGGGACTCCACTGATCAGGAAACCATCTCTCAAGTCCTGGGAGCATAGCAAAGTTCCAGGGCAGGATGGGCCAAATAATCACCATGTTGGAGGAAAACCAAAGGCTGCAGAGGGAATACGAACAGAAAGTCATGCAGCAGTGGCAAGCACATAATGCAACCAAGGCTACCATTGCAGGGGTGCTGAGGGACAACAATACCACCCTCCTGGGTTCCTCAACACACCATCAGGCCCCTTGCACTGGCATCCTAACATCTGTCCCATCTACATCAGCAGAAGCTAGTGGAATGGAGGATGTGCCAGGGGAACCACATGCCTCAGACACCCCTCCCTCTGTATCTGATGAACACCCCCCCAAACGTGGACGTCCTGCCAGACACCTAGCTGGAGTAGATGCCAAGACCAAAACCACTGCCAGGAAGTGGTCCTCTCCTGATTTGTCACCCATGTGTGTCGCTGAGACACCCTGTAGACGGTTCTAAGATATGACTCAATTTTCCCATGGTACAAAGAGATCGTACCTGTGTAACCAACTGGTGAAGCAGCTACTATGATGAATCCATCTACCATGATCTCACACATTAGCTTAATATTCATTTGAGCACTTTTATTTTGACCTTTAGTATTCTGATATACACAATAAATCACAACTGAACACAGCTACTGTATATGTGTCTTTCATAATACATCAAGAATAACCATGCTTGCCAACTGTGGTCTGGTCATGCCCCCTTCCATCGAACAGCCAGTGTAATGGTCATCAGATGGAGTCTTCCTCAGCAGGAGACACATGAAAACAAACATGTCACAGGACAGCTGTCGGAGAGGTTGAAATCCAGGGCAACACCATAGTGTAGTCAGAAATTCCAATCTGAAATAGAGCATGACAGAAAGTAGTATCAGGATGGAAGGCATGGTGGCATACAATGCAGAAATACAGGTAATAGAAGTCATGCCCATGGTAAACCACCTACAAAACAGGGTCACCCAAATTTGACTTATATATCACCAGGTGTAGGCTCTTCACATACCCATAGCATACATATCCCATGGAACACACATTGAACATCACTGAGGAACCCAGTACTTTTGCCATACACTGACATAGGCCCCATACCTGTAGGATTGTTACTCACCTTTGTCACTATACAGTTACCTGCACCTTGGACAGCAACGTCAGAATACAAGCACAGGATTCATCAGAAAGTACCCTACTCATTGTGTAGCCAGAGGCCATGATCAAATCATCACACATGGGCCACAAAATTCAACTGACACACAATACACAATTTCACATACCCCCAACCTCACAGGTAATAGGAAAGGATCAAACTTTCCCAACCTCACTTGTATGAAGGTAGTACAAACAAGGTACCATCCCACTATGTCCATTTTACCAGCTATCTATCATGTACACCTCTGATGTCTGTCAGCATTTACCATTGGTTACTGACAATGAATACCTCAAGCTATATGTTGCAGAGCCAAACACGAAATAGCAATAACAGTGAGTGGAAGGAAAAGAGGATAGGAGAATGAAAGAAACATACCTCAATACTGAGTAGTCCATTACAGAAGTTTATGTTAGGATCACATGTAACAATGCACGATAGAGAAGACCTTTTTGTACTGTACACATTACAATCTATCAATCTGCATCCACAAATCACGCATAGGCATTGGAGCACATTACACCCCCATTGCTGGATCAACTCAGGAGGTGTAATGGCAGCCATCTACTTCATGTTGTGCACATTCAACACTTCAAAAGGTCCTCTTCACATACCTGTATGTCAGTGGAAGTACTGGTTGATGAGACCTATCCTAGAGTCACCTGCTCCTTCTTCCTCTGGCTCTTCATCACTTGCCACATCAGCATTTCCACCCACTTGTCCAGCTGCCTCCGCCTCATCTGTTATCAATTGCATCTGGGCTAGATTGTGGGGCATACTGAAGGCAATGATTATTTGGGGCGATTAGAGGAGGGCTCCTCCAGATCGGTCCAGGCTCCTGAATCTTACCTTCAGGAGCCCGAATGTTTGCTCGAGTACATGCCTTCTCCTGCTCTGGGCCTCATTTTAATGGAGTTACCCTGGCATGGCTGGGTACCTCACTGGTGTCAACAGCCAAGGACAGTTTGGATAGCCTGAGTCTCCTGTGAACACAACGGTAGAACAACTCATTAACAGGTCCTGTGATTGGCTATTTTATGATGACAGGTGACATAACACACAAACACATACTACAATGCACACTTACCAAGCAGCCAGGCCCTCTCTGTTTGTAGTCTTGCCATCAGATGTGGGACATTGCTGTTGCGCATGATGTAGGAATCATGCACAAATCCAGAAAACGTGGCTGTGACTTGTGATATATACTGGTCTGCCAAATTGAGTGGTACTGGTCTACGTTGATTGAGTGGTAGTTCTTTCTGTTCCTATAAACCTGTTTATTGGCACTGGGAGGGACCAGGGATAAATTGATGCCATCAATGGCTCCCACCACATGAGGAATGTGTCCCATCTCATAAAGTCTGCCTTCACATAGGCCAAATCCACTCGCTGGGGAAACCTGGAAACCTGATGTAGCTGTCCACGTGTTTCAAGACTGCACACAGTACATCCTTCAACACCAGACTGAACATGGGCTGAGACATCCCTGCAGTTAAGGCAACAGTATTCTGAAAGGATCTTATTGCCAGGAAGCGTAGCACAGACAAGACCTGAATGATGGGAGGTGTGCCATAGGGATTGTGAATAGCTGGCATCAGATCTGGCTCCATCTCTGTACAAAGATCCATGATGGTATGACGATTCAGATGATATGTCTGTATGACATGCCTTTCCTCCATGGTTTCCAGGTCTAGTCTACTAGTGGACAGTCCACTGGTGGTTGACTCACTCTCCTCATGGCAGGATAACTCTGTTGAGAGAAGAGAGTATACTATGAGTTATGGAGTATGCACACATCATTAACACAATGTATATTACCTGACACCTAACATCTGTAGAGGATGCGTTGCACTTCTGACATATACAGTACAGGCCATAGATATGCACCTAATTCACCCTCATTGCTGCACATTGGCTAACATGTAAATGGGATTGTACATATGAAACTAATGTTATTGTACATGTGTGTAAGACTTAGCTGTCCTGCTCTAATCACACATATGTTTGGGAGCGTTACATATTTCTCACCATATATACTCCCTCAACACGTCATTGTGTTAAATTTGGTACAATATGTTGCACAACCATGATGGCACAAGATACCCATATGCAGCATTTTAGGGGAGTAAGTGACTGATGCAGATAATTAAGCACATTCATCGATTACATGTGCCCAAAATGGCAGGCACCTGACCTACCGTAGCGGACAGTTGGAAGTGACCAAAGTCCGTTGGAGGAAGTCGTCATGGTAGTAGACGGTTGCAACCACCGCACAACTTGCCATTGGTTAACATTGCTGCCTTTTGGTGGACCAATGGGCATGACTGCCGGCGATAATGGTCAAGTACGTGCTGGCCATGACTGCCATTTTTTGCAGTATTGCTCACTTGACTCCTGAAAACTGTTGCCAGCAAGACCTCCACAATGTGAGCTGCTGTGTGCTGTCTCTGGGAGCTTTCATGGCATGTCCTGCAGGTGATAGGGCCCCTGCCTTCACCGCCGAAGAGCTACAGAAGCTAGTGGAGGAGATCCTACCTCTGTATGGACAGCTATATGGGGCACCAAAGGAGCAGGTGAGTCCAGTGCCCGAACCATGTGTGATAGGTGTTGTGTGTGACGTTGCATCAGGCGTGTAAACTTGTGAGAGTGTGGATGCATGCAGGTGGCATAATGTGAAGGTGTGTGAGCTGAGAGTATGGGTGTGTGTGCCTACTTGCTGTCACTGATGTGTACTGACCACTCCTATTGGTATGGTGCATGTGTACATGACTTTCTCCTTTTGTGTGTGTCATCCATGCAGGTCAATGCCCATCAGAAGAAGGAGATTTGAAGTGCCATCGCCAAGCAAGTGCAGACCCTGGGGGTCCACAGCCAGTGGAGCACCCACTGCAGAAAATGGTGGGAGGACCTGAGACACTGGGCCCAGAAGACCAGTGAAGCCCAGCTGGGAATATCCACCCAACAAGGGAGGGGTGCCACAAGGGGGTAAGTACTAACTGTATCTTCGTACTTGGCTTTGGTAGTATGGTGTTAGTTGTCACACGTTAGCAGCTCTAACAATGTAGTAGGTGCTACATGTATGTAGCCTAATAGTAATAGTACTCACATAGCCTGACTAATAAATGGGGATCTAGCATTAAGGTTTGCCATGTGTACGGTAAGATCATCTATGTCAAGGATTATCTATGACTGCATGTGGAGATGCATATATGACATTGACACATGTGTGACTCCACCCAGCCATATATATGAATGTAATATCCTGTATCATCCCACCCATCGAGTATTTCCATGTCCATACATCAGAATATGTGAATATGTAGATCTAAGGTGTCAGACCACTGACATCTGTGTAGATCACCTGCATTTGCTACTGAGTGCCTGATGCATGTGGTACAGGGGCTAGTTACCTTTTGTCCTGGTACAGGTATTGACTCCATGTGAGGCTGGCATCTCAGTCAGTCAACAGATATGGCCAGTATCGGACTGTACATATGGGTTTCTCGAGGTATCCCCATTGTCACTTCATAAACATACTCTGGGGTATGTGAAGGTTGTAGCGGAAGGACATCCAACTATGGGTGTCAGATTTTGTCTATTTGCCAATTACCATGCATTTCCATGTCATTGCCATGTGGGAAATTCACTTATCCCAATAGCTTTGTTGTAGAGGAGGTAAGCGGCTAGGCTGTCCTACCCTTTGACAATATGCAATGTCCATGCTCTATGTGCCAATGTCCTACCAATAAGAGTGCAACATATGGTATTAGCTGCCTACATCTTGTCTCAATGGTTACTTGGTAGGCAATTATTATAGAATGTGACAATCATTGCTACCCTTAGACTAGCTGATGTGGGCAGTTTCGACAGGGATTGATATTGGTTCACCTCATAATTCGAAATGTAGTGATTTACCTGTACTACTATTTCACATACAGGTGTTGTTGTGTGATATGTTGTCAGTGCAATGGCAGTCGTGTAGGTCCATGTGTAAATCATATGTATATGTCTTTTGAGTGGGATATGTGTGTTGCCTGGACTTAGGAACAGGTAATCACATGCCAGGAATGGTGTGAGTGATATTGGTTTACTCATGTTGTCATGTTGTGGAACTGTATCTGCATGTCAGGTAGAATGTTATGTGCTCTATAATGATTTTGTTGGCTGGTGTTTGTTTGTTGTTCTTACACTGCTCTCTGTGATTGTCAGTGGATATCTCATGTGTGCTATGTAGGCCACAGTAGCTGTAAATGCATGTATGATATGATGTAGTGTACCTGTGTATAGTGACATCAGATATTCCTCTTGGATTTGATACATGTAGTGACATGGCTGTTCTCCAGTCATGGATTCTAAACATCAGATGGCACCTGTATGGGACTGCCATTTGATGTGGGTTCATCAGAGATTGTATCCATTATAGAATAAATGTACGAGTGTTCAGCTAGGCATGTGATTGAAATGGCAGGTACTGTGTGGTCTGTGAATAGAATTGTCTTTACTTGCATGGGACATTACTTATGGACATGGACTGGTCAGGTGTTGATTCAGTACATGCATGATGTGGGGTGATCAGTCAACTGCTTTTCCTAAAGGTGATAAGAGTATGGAGTGTTATGACCAGGATTAGGACAGAATTTCAGCTTAAGCCAAGGCATGATGAGCAGGCTGACATAGCTTTACAGGTGATTTGATGAAATGCTACAGTTGTGCTACCTTACATGGATTATGATGTTGGTGAGAGAGATGACATAAAGGGGTGGATAGAAGTAACATGTTGTTACATGATGTAGGATATGTGGTTTTCTATATGAGATTGCTTAACCAGGAGATGTATACCTAAAGTTGTGCATGTTCTAATGTGTGTATGTGAAGAATGTGATGACCCTCTCTCCCTCTCTGTCTCTCACTCTCTCTCTCTCTCTCTATTTGTATACATCAGCATCAGCACACAAAGGAGACGAGGCACAGGTGAGTGGGGATGCTGCTGGCCACAGGACCCAGAGGAAAATATAAAAGGGAGTTGGACAGCAGAGAAAAAAGGTGCTCAGAGACCAAATCAGCAAACAGTAAAATATAAGCTCATCATTACAGCGGTGCTCTCACAAGAGGAACACCCATACCCCCTCCTCTGAAGAAACCAGGTTATTCAGACAAAACCGCATAGATAGAGGTACACGCTTTAGTAATTTAATCATTGTCTTCAATTAAAAGTATGATAGTTCGTGTAAATTTTGTTGATCAATAAAATGAAATGTTCAAGTCCAAGGCACCAGATCATACACAAAGTCTTTATCTTGTAGAAAGGTGAAATCAAACGTCGCAGTTCTTCTGTGTAGTTCAACCAATTTAGAATTTAGAGTTACAAACTAATCCTTAGATTCCCATAAATAAAGTGATGAATTTCAAATACACCCCAGCCAACACGTGTTTCGTCTAGGGGACTGACCCCATGACTTCCCCGGGGCTAAAATAAAAAAAAAACAGAACTTAACATAAGCATATATTTAGGCAGAATAGTGTACCCTTCACCATAGTGTCTTAGGGATGGAAACCAATTGTAAAGGATTCACCTCCTTCTATATATACTTAAAATAAAAGGGTTATAAATGCAAATGTGTGATTCGTGACATTCAAAATGAAATATCATACTGCTACTAATCTATCAAGAAATACACCCGAATAATTTAATGTGCTCAAAACAATGCAAAGACCAAAAGCTCCAAACTAAGAATAGTACTAAACATAAAAAAAAACTAGACCAGTAAAAGTAAAAATAAAGATGATTAACCATAGTGATGATTATAGATGAACGAGTGTAATGACCCATGCACACACATGTGCTACCTGTGCACAAAATCCCACCTGATATGATAGTCTGTTATCTTGTCAACCGTAGGTTTCACTAATCCTAGCAGGCAAGTTCCCATAAATGCCCCTTGTCATATTTGGTGAGAAAAATATCAAATAAGCGATATCGAGTTAATCCCACATACTATACAAGTAAAGTACAACCTCATGTACATGAGAGAAATTATATTCAGTCATGACCCCAGGAACATTGTACCACTACGTCTCAAAGTGACTATTACTAAGTAATATGCCGAGCGCGAGTTAACAAAAACTAAGATCATAAGGAAATTATCTGAAACGCTGTTAGCGGGCACATCACCCCACAAAACAACCCGAGAACAGTCCGCTCTCCCACGTTTAAACAAAAACTCAGACGCTCATGGCGCCATGGCTTACAAGTTCGGGAACTTGTTAACTTCCCGAACGATAATATAGATACCGCCACTATCTGTACTCAAGTGTAAGAAACAGAAATTATTAATAACATGCACCACTCACCTCAAGTGTGTCAAGAACGCAGCTATTTGTGAAGATTATACGTCCAAAATCGCAGATAGAGGTTGCGAGTACGCAGCCTTTCTCTACTTCCGGGTACCTCTTATAAAGAGACCAAGGACATAGAGGAGGGACTATTCTGCACAATGTTTACTAAACCGCCATGTTGTGTGTAAAGCCTTCCCCAATACATATCACCGGAAACATTGCTCTCCAATGTAATCCAGTGTTGTTATAAATTCTATGTGCATAGTCCCGTATGGGTATACTACCAGAAATGATTATACATTAACTAACGCCCACAAATCTTAATGTACCCAAACCACACTAATCAGCCAATATCTGCCAAAAAGTATTGGGTGTCTCAAATAAACTAAATAAAACTTTCAGACCACCTCGATCCTGTTAGCACTCCATGCCAACATATTGTATTAGTATCTCGATAAATATCTAATCCAACAAATTAGGTTATCGTACCTCACCTGCATATCTGCATCCATGTGTTATGTTCTTACCTAAATAGTAATATACAATCTATCATAGACCATGTGTGTGCATGTCCAAATATTATGACTGTATAGTGGTCATCAAAAAGTCATAAGCAATAAACAAGTTACATATACGGCAATATTAGCCCCAGATATTGATGTAGGTTTAGGTTAACAAGAGCAACAAATATAGATATGCTCACACTCATGACAGAAATGAAGTACAATATAAAATAAAATGTGATAAATATAAAGTGACAAAGAACTAATGTGTAAATCTCATGAAAACCATAGTCACATAGTACCGAAATAGGAGCAGATACAATCTATAGGTTTAGTCCCCCCCAAAAAACTCAAGTTCATGATCTGTATTGAGACCGTCCTCCACTGCTCTAAGACGCATGATCCAATGCGCCTCATTTCTTCTAAGGGTAATTTCCCTGTTGCCTCCCATGGGGTCACTCGGTATATGTTCAATACCAAAAAATCAAAATGTCTTGTTAACTTCCTGTGCTTGGCAGGTCCTCATGTGTGCCACTATCGGATATCTATCAACATCTTGTAAAAGTGCTCTCGCATGTTCACTGATCCTTATCCTGAGGGGACGAATCGTGCTACCAACATAAATACATTGACATTTACACATTATGATGTAAATTACAAATGTTGTGTTACAGTTTATTATCAGATTCAATCTTATAGGTATGATTGGTAGTACTGGTAAATTCTCTCTTACCATGGCAGGCCCATCTGCACATCCCGCAGTGACCACATGTGAAAAAGCCTTTCTTATAGTCGGAGAGCCAATCACCTTGTGATTTGGATATTGGGAAACTAGGGCTAAATATGTTCCTCAATGATCTCCCTTTTCGATATGTGATTTAAGGTCTATTTTAAACAAGATCTTTAAGAGTGACATCCTGAGATACTAGGCTCCAGTGTTTATTCAACATCCTTCTTAGCATAATAGAAGTTCTGGTATAATCAGTCACCAGTCTGACCTTATTGGCCATCTTCCCAATAACAGGAGTGTTGGTAGGTTTTAAAATTTCATCCCTAGGAATACGCATGACTTTATGTTGCGCTCTCTCAATCATACCCCTCAAGTAACCTCTTTGTACAAAACATTTACCCATCTCTTGAATACATTGTACAAAATCTTCATCTTTGCTACAGTTACATCTTGCACTCACCATTTCACCAAAAGGTATCAATGCAATTTGATGTTTAGGGTGGACACTTGTTGCAAAATGGAGTTACAGGCAGTAGGTTTCCGAAACAATCTGCTATGCATCTTGTTCCCTTCTATAAATAATTCCACATCCAGAAATTCAATATTTGCTGAACTGGAAAATCTAGATACTAATCTATCATCACCAATTAATGTGATTAACTTATTGGATATAGATCTTTATGATCTGATATGATATCACTTTTGGAGAAAGGTTTGAGCTACTGTCCCACTAGTTATGGAGATATAGTGGCCCGGAGTGTGAGGGAAGTGCCATGGGGAAGACTGTATCATCATCATCATCCTTGGAATCCACCTCCAGTGGACAATCCCTGGTGGTGGCAGACCCTTCTGGGACCACCCCAGCACCATCTTTGTCCACCACCCCACTTACTACCACCGCCTACCTGTACCTTCCGGCACAGTTGTCTGTGCCGGCTCACTCAGAAGGGTGGGCGTCTCCTTCACTGCAGGCAACTCTGCCCTTGCCCCGTCAGCCCTGCTGCCCTCAGTGAGGAGGCTATTGACCTCCTGATGTCAATCTCTGTGGTTCAGTTGACCATTGTAAATGCCATCCAGGGACTGGCAACTTAAGTCCAGCAGAACAATGCCTTCCTGGAGGGCATTCATGGTGCACTGTCTGGCCTATAGAGATCCTTTCAGGCTCCGGCCTCTGCACTGAGGGCAGCCAGTCACCCTTTGTATTCCGTCCCCTCTCCACCTTCCAATTCCCAATCCCAAATCCCTCTTCCCTGACCCAGCCAAAGCACACAGACAGACAAGCATGTGTCCACTTCAATATCCAAGGATACTGCTGACAAACACAAGCACCACAAGACCCATCACCAGCATGCACACAAACAACACCCACCTGCAGACACACCAATAGTAACTACCCGCACTCACTCCCTCACTACACCCAGCATCACAGACACTGGATACACCTGCAGACACCACACCAACATTTACTGACCAAGCCAGACCTCCTATCCTACCCACAGTCAGCACAATAGCAGACCCTCAGACATCCACCTCAGTCACCACATCCGCAGACACCACAACCACAGATACACCTACATGCAGCACAGCCACCATGCCTGCAGTCACCACCCCAACAGACAGTCACCCATCCACCATGGCATCTCCCAGCACCTCCACTCCCCTCCTCCCAAGACACATAAACACCCACACTCACCCACCCAACAGACACCCAGCACCCACAAGTATACCTTGCACAGACATGCACCCAAGACATCTATCAAATCATTTCTTACAACCACTTCTTCTCCCTCCACTCCCAAACCCTTTTGCCATGACCCTCCCCATGTGCTCTCGCAGTTGTGCCTTTTACCTACTCCTCTCCCATCCCGTATGACCCTCAAACGCTCTGTGTCCCTCCTGAAGTCCAGCCCTTCCACCTCTGAGATCTCCCCTGCCGCCCTGCAAGCACCCATGCCCCTCCCCCACCAAGAAGATAACCCATCCCAAGAGTTCCCAGCCCTCCCCTAAGCCTCGACCGAAGCCCCCTCCCAAGCCCAAGCCCAAGCCCAAAGATCCGTCTCCCAAACCCAAGCCCAAATCCTCTCTCTGCCCCCCTAATCTCTGACGTGCCTTCCTGCCCCCTTGATGCCCCTATCCATGGAGGTTAGTTGGCAGTCAGGAGACATGTTGGGGCACTTGGAAGTGCCATATGTGCATGTTACATATATGTGTTTGGACTGGCCTATGGCCCTAATGTTTGTACATAGTTCTGTATATATATTTATTTATTTATTATCATATATATGGGCTAGCCCGTTGTTGGTTCGAAGTTCACATCTTTGCCCTGCCTTTCTTTTCTTAGGCCTGTTTTGGTCTTGGCTGCTTTTGTTTGTGTGTGAGTAAGTTTTGTGTGTGTGGTGGTTGTGCTACCAGTTGTGTCTAGGCAACATGTGTGGGTGTGTGCATTGCATTTGTCCCGCAGTGATGGGTGTGTATTGTTTGATGGTATATATGAGTTGGGGACATCGATTTGTGTTGTATAGTGTGTTGTGAATTTGTTGACACGTGTTATTTGCAGTGTTGTATGCCAAGGTGTGGTTGTACTGTGTGCGTGAGTGTGTGTGGTGATTGGTATGTCAGATCTGTTGTGATGTGTGTTTGCAGGGTATGACGCATGCCTCATTGTATGGATGTGTGAGTGTGTGTTCGTTCTCTGGGGTTAATACGTTAAGTTTTATGTGTGATTTGTCAAGTGGAGGTGTGTATTGTGGATTCTTTTGAGGTGTTGTGGTGTAGTTGTGTCATTTCATACTGTCATGTGTTGCTGTGTGTGACTGCGCCTGTTGCAATTTATATGGGGTTTGGTGTGTCTTTGACATGTGTTTGTGTGATGGCCGCAGTGTGTGTACTATGTATGTGAATGTGTGTATATGGCTGTGTGTGAGTGTGTGTCAGTGTGAGGTTACGTGTATGTGTCGCCCTCGCCACCCATCTTGGCTGTGTATTGTGTGTGTATGTGTAGGTACATTGGCACTTTGCAACAGTGACAGCTCAGTATGTGTACTCACGGTTGCTGTTGTCGTCGTTGGTTACAGAGTTGCTGGGCGAGCAGGAGCAGCGGGAAGATGTGTAGCGGCTCCAGAAGGGTATGTGTTCGTGAAGGTGAGTGTCTCCTTACATAGATTTGTTTTCTGCCAGGGATTCCATGGTGGTGTGACCGTGGTGAAAACCTTGGTGGTGTGCAGCCTTGTAATATGTCAGACGGGAACATGGTCTTCACCGGCCTCTAGGTGGCTACCGTTGTCCCTGACGGCCTGACCGCACTGGCAGTGCCGGAGGTGGATTGGGTGTATTCTGTTGTGAATATTGCCTTGGTCATAATTTGGCGGTCTTCTCCACCAGCCTGTTGGTGGAATGATCGCCACTGCCAGCATGGCGGTCATGACATCGCCGAACACGTAATGACCCCCTTTGTCTTATTTATAATTATCTAATGCATGGAAAAAGTAAACCTGCTGCCATATATATCTCCTTTCTGTTTATAACTGAAAGAACAGAGGAGGAGAGGAAAATTTCACTTTTCATTAAGAAGTGCAGCTTTAATTGTGCTATGGGGCTTGTTTTTTCTCTTGGCTGGTGACTCAGACATCAGGCATTGTGACGTCATAATTCAACTGTACCAACTTATTACAGTTGAGCGTCTATGTCAGGCGACTAGGGATGTCAGAGAAAACAGAATATCTGTATCATCTGCACAGCTAATGGCCTTTAGGCCAAAGGAGCTAATACATATTTTCAAGGGTTGGACATAGAAATTAAAAATAATAGAACAACTCAGTGCTCTCCTTGGGGATCTTTAATGGTGATTGTCTTAAACTTAGATCCAAAAAAGGCAAAATAGCCAGGCTAGGAGATATTTGTGAGATAATCTTTGCTCCAAAGTGATGTGAAGCCTTGATATCAGTTCTGTTAGACGTGCTGGAAGCAAGGCATGAGAAATGGTATAGAAAGTGGTGGATATATATAGTAAAAGCAGTGAAGGAGATTTGCACACATCTGCCAACATTTGTAGATCATCAAGTGTTGTAACTAAGGTCGATTCCATGCTATAAAAGTGGTGAACACCAGATTAGGAGATGTCCAGCAGGCAACTGGATTTGAGAAAGTGAGATAACTGTTGACTAATTAATTTTTCCATTAGCTTGGTCAGAAATGGAAGTAGAGAAATGATTCAAAAGTTTCTGAGCACAGTAGAGTCTACAGTAGGTTCTTTGTATTTAAAGGAAACGCCAGGGAGTGTTCCATGTCACTGGAATCAAAGGAGAAGTTATGAAGTGGTTGCACATAGAGAGAAGCATGTGCTCCAAAAGGGGCATTCAAATGCATAATCGCAGGTGGACTATACGATAAGGCATCCAGTGGAGTGTAGCCTGAGAGGGAGGGCTCACATTTCTCCTGTCTGTATGTGTGAGCAGGAACACTTCTCTATTTTAGATATGTTGTGCTCTTCATGGAACAATTGGAAGAGGTATTCAAGAAGTCCAGTTGTGCTTTTATGACAGGAAGTAAAGGGGAAAGCTCACCAGGGAGACAACAAAATATCACCAGTGCTGGAGCAAACAACAGCTAGCAAACAGTTTTCCTCTTTGGAATTCCAGTTACATAGTTTATCAAGGATGGCTTTGAGCCTGCATTAACCATTTACACGGTGCTTCTCCTACTTTCACTTCATGCACAGTTCTTCCAACTTCATTGTGTTTAATTTGTCTTCCGCTCTCATGCTCAACGGGTATGTCAGTAAGGGCTGCTGTCAAGCTCTGCATGATTTCATGCTATGAGAGAGATGATTTTGGGTGTGGTGGAATGGGCGATATTTACTGCAGAGTCAGAAGGGCTGTGACAGAGGTACTCATGGCAAGCCTGGTCTCTAAAAGGTCTATTGGTCTACCGTTTATCATCAGATTTAGCCACATTTGTTTTTTGCTGCAGTGTCTGTCTTTTCATGGATGCATATGTCTACTCTCACGTTATTGCTCCAAATCCTGATTCAGAGTCGATGAAACAATGGCACAGCAAAGTCCATTCTTTTTTATCAATGACAATGATATAATAGGCATGGAGTCATCACTAGTTTATAATAAAAGTAATCTATTGCATGTAGCTAGACATTGTGAGACGTCTGCTAGAGACAACAATGCATGCGTTTTCACGCCTGTACCTCTCACCAGCACTAAATACTCACCCAAGTGGATAGAGACAGTACAGTTTCACTTTGTGAAAAACAATAAAAAGTGCTCACTCACTCACTCTGCCAAAGTGGGGGCCCACAACACTGCTGTAGGATCCATGCAAGTCTCTGTCAGTGTAGGTCTTCACAAAGATGGACTGAAGATGAAAACTATGGGTCTTATTTACAACATTTTGGTGCAGGGCAGCGCTGCAAGGCTTCTTGCTGCACTGCCCTTCCTGTGTCACGAGAAAAGGGCACACAATTGGCTGCCATGCACCAACGCGGGCACCCTTGCACCATAGTTGCATTGTAGCAATTATTGTTTTTGTGCAAGAAGGGACACTTTCCTGCATAAAAACAATCAATGGAGGTGTTTTCCTGCTTCTATGTGTGCTGCAGAATGCGAGGAGAAGTAAAGTTATTTCTGCTCACTATGCCTCCCTTGGGAGGCATAGGCTTTTGACACATTCCAAGGTTTAAAAATCCTTGTAAATCTGGGGATGCATCAAAATCGATGGGTATTGCGTGGCAACACCCACCAAAATGCCTATGGAATGCCTCTTTGATGCAGAGTAAGGCAAGGCAGAAACTTGTGCTGTATTGTTTTATTCCATATCTACAAGGCCATGGAAAGGCATGCAAAGTGGCTTTGCGTGGCCTAGTAGATATTGGCCTGCACTGCCAGTGCGCAACAAAAAGTGATGCACCGGCAGTGCAAGCCGCTTGTAAATATTCCCCTATATTCACAATTCGTCAATGTTAGACAGCATGCATCTGCCAGTCAGTACTAGGGCATTGTTAAAATGTAAAAATCTGTCCAATCAGCCATTCTTCTTCGCATACTTACATTTCACTTTGAAAAGATGTTTGTCATCATCTGACGGCAATCCTAATGGCTTGTGCACCCTTGGTGAGCCTAATAAGAACAATTTAGGCTCTTTCTTTTTGTAGGGCACCAAGGGCATCCCTAAGGAACACAAGATCTGTAGTTTATGGTGTCCTGTCAGACTAAGGGCCCAACCAGTACAGTCACAAACGGCAAAGGCAGGGGAGCCTCTTGGACAAAATAATATAACAATACAAAATAATAACTGCGTTGTTGGCATAGTGGCACAGGTAGTCAAGACATATTGCATTGCTGTGAAATATTTATTGAAGTACAAAAAACACCTAACTGTTTATTATCAACAATACTGAAGAAGAAAAGACATATGCACTTGAGGGCAAAGCAGCACACACATACATGTCTGTGTGTGCAGCGTGATCTCCAGTGCTCCAATTTACTCACACACACACATGCACACACTCACAGATGCACTTGCACACACACATACACATATATACAACACACATACAAACACACACAGATCCACAATGCACACACACTTACATAAACACAACAAACATACAAACTCTCACATAGATACACAACACATATAT
The DNA here is from genome assembly GCF_031143425.1 of Pleurodeles waltl. Classification (NCBI taxonomy): domain Eukaryota; kingdom Metazoa; phylum Chordata; class Amphibia; order Caudata; family Salamandridae; genus Pleurodeles; species Pleurodeles waltl. The sequence continues at coordinate 483,328,009 of NC_090438.1, read as the reverse complement.
GCAAACAGTGACACACATAAAAGACTCATATAAACACACAAGTACATATACATCACAGAAACATCACCACACGTGCATACAGGTAAACCACATACAAAAGTACAAAAACACATATACACACCACAGATACAAACAAACATGCACACTCACATACATAAATACATATACACAGCACACATATAAGCACACACAGATGGGTTTTATGACAAAATATTGAACACCAAAATATCAGTTGACCACAATAGCACCAAAAAATATTGTTTACAAGACTATTGTCACCCTATACACAAACAGGAAATGCGAAAATATATGTAACAAAAACATTACCATTAAAAATATCTAAAATAGCAATAATTTCGAACACAAAATAAAGTGTAACAAAATATTGTTAAAACATTACATTTATACAAAAAAAAGAAAACAACAATTCCGACTACAAAATTATGGTTTAAATATTTGTTTAAAGAAATAAATCAATTACTTTTTAACTAATAATTATTGTTAAAAACCTAAAGACTACCCAAACACAAAGTCAGCATTTTAAAATATTATACTAATAAAATAAACATAAACCATATCCACTGACTAAACAATATACTATGAATTTAAGCAATTAAGCACATAATCTAATATAAAATTAATAAACCAACATTTATAGACAAGCATTAAGCAAAAATATAATGTTAATCTATCTATGCTTAAAATCAATAACCTTAGTATATACAAGTATATGTTTAAACTTGAACACAGTCATTAATTAACATCCACCAAATAAGGATCAAACTGACAAAAAATTCAAACTAAACGCCAAGTAACCAGTAAAAGAAAGCATTAACAAAGTAATCAATTGAACTAATAAACTAATTAAATAAACTAAAAAATGAGCAGATGAATCACCTAAATTTTACAGCAAAAATGCTAAACCCTGAGGAATCAGACATTCACTCAGATTCTACATTCAAATTCTGGAAGCAAACCGGCACAACACTGAAAATCTACATCTAAAAGTAAGTAAAATAATTGCATAAGCTAATCATTAAATTAAACAACTTCCTTAATATTTAACTTAAAGTATTAAAGTAAACCACTAAAATAAACCTTTTTCTTTTTATCTCTAACCTTTACCTGTAATTCCAAAATTAGAAACAAGAACGCTATTCTGCTCACCAAAAACATCACCTCCAAAAGGACAAAGTTGACAAAAAAAACTGAAAATGTAAGTAATATAATGAAATGTTAAATAACTCACAACCCCCAAATGTTAAAAACAAATTAATAACCAAATTCCCCTAAAACAAATGCAATTTATTGCTCAACCTGAAACTCAAACAAATGTTCTCTATCCAACAGACAAAAAGCATCACCTGATCACATCTCAATTGTGCATAGCAGAGAAGAAGTAAAAGCAGCACCTTAAAAGGACAGCAGACATATAAGTATAAAATGTATGAAAATGTATTTATAAATCGTTACACTATAAATTAAAAAACTTTTAAACATAAAGTGACACATATGCTTCTAACATTTGCAGATACAATGTCAGAAACAGCCACATACATCACCTCTTTGAAATGCAAAATATTATTATTGCATATGGGGTATTCATACAGACAGGAAGGCACAAGCACTGAGTATATACATTGCAAATGTGCTAAATACAATGCTAATGCTTGTTATGCAAGGGCTACAACTAGAAATGATGTGATGTCATTTTTAATGTTAGTCAGAACAACCACCCATTTCAAAAACAGAAATAGAAGTAAGACAGGTGTTATCTCCCAGGAATGGAAAGTAAGAATCTGAGAAAATATACTCCCCAAAGTTCCTGAGCACACCACAGGACAAATTCCAGGAATCCTCGAGTTAAAAATATTAAAAGTAAGAATAAGAAAATATATAAAAACATTCCCTGCTTTCTGAAAATCTAACCACTACACATACTTAAGAACCCTTGCTCCTGTACAACAATAAAAAATTAGTTGAGAGAATAATATTATACGGAACAGAAAACAACCTGCTCAGAATAAGCCAAATCCAAAAGTAGATCATGGATGGCACTTTTAAATCATGTCTTCCACCATTCACACAGATGTACATCATACATGGTGGATATCATGGAAGTAACACACCCCTAATTTACTTTCTGGTCTTGAACAAGCACAGTACAACCTACTATGAACTACTCAACCAAATTAAAATAAGGATTAACTACTACCCTAAAAATCATAAAACACTTTGAACAAGCAATGGTACAAATAGTTTTAGAGATATATTCAGACACAGCCACACAAAACTGCTAATACAATTTTAATCAAAGCTTTTGGAAATATCTCCTGAAATTGGCATTAAGGGCCTCATTACGAGTTTGGCAGTCCCGTGACAGGCTGGCGGAGAAGACCACCATATTATGACATTGGTGGTGGTGCATACAGAAGACTGCCAAAGCACCGCCAACACCCCAGGCATGACAGACTGCTGTGGTCGAATGGAAACACAAACAGTCCATCGGAGACCATGTTTCCGCAGGACTCATTACGAGGTTGCACACTGCCAACATAACCGCTGCGGTCGAACCACCGCGGAACACCAGGCGGAAACAAACAGTATAAAAGGAGACACTCACCTCCAGGAAGCCATACATGTCTGGTGCCACTATGAAACCACAACTAGAAGTCATGCTGCTGCTCCTGCTGGCTGAAAGACAACCGAATCATCACCAACGAGGACGACAACAACCGTAAGTACACACGCTCACCTGTTACACTTGTAAATTGCCAAATACTACACAGTTACATAACATACCATACGGAGGAGGTGAGAGGGCTGCACACGCACGTAATAGTACAGACAGTAAAGACACCCACACATACACAGCAAGCACACTGCAGCCAGCACACACACAACATGTCAATAACACACAGTTACACACGTCAACACAGCACAGGCCCAGCCTCACACATTTATATACCACATACCAACACATCACAACAACACTACAATTGCACAAATATGAACACAGCCACAAACTCACAACCAACACCAGCCAGGGACTCGACACATACAACACAATGAACAACCATCTGTGTTGTAACACACACAATTACACTATCATACTACCTATCAATCGACACGCACATCACACACACACACAGCACATTGAACTCATTATGCAATACACGCAGACTCAAACAGTCAAAACACACAAAAGCACATAAACAAACAGATAACACAAGCCCAGCACAATACCATGATATCAACATATTTCCCACATACATACAACCCATCACACAACACACACCCAATCCCTGCTCTTACAATACATGAAGCACAACCAGCACACACACACACATACAAATACAGGCATACTGCCAATGATAGCCAGGAACAAATCAAATCTAGGAAAGCAAATGCAGAACAAAGATGCAACCAAAAAAACAACATCTGGTTGGCTTTAATGTCCAATGTCATAGGACAGTCCAAAAGTTCATCTTTAGCACCAAAGGCACAAAGTGGTGCCACAACTTGACTATTGACTGCCATGTAACTTCCACAGGTAGGGGCATCAAGGGGGCAGGCAGGCACCCCAGGGATTCTTGGGGGGTGGTGGAGGAGAGCGCTTGGTCTTTGGAGAGGCAGCTTTAGGCTTTAATTTGGGAGAGGGTTGGACCTTTTTGGGAGGGGTGGACTTCTTTTTGGCAGGGGGAAGGGCATGGGTGCTGGCAGGGGGGCAGGTGAGGCCTTGCAGGAGGAAGAGATAGCCTTAGGGAGAGAAACACTTTTTTTAGGGGTGTCATGGGGAAGAGTAGGCACAAGGGTAAACTCAGAAAGGAAAACCTTTTTTGACACACAGAGACAATCATCAGAAGAGTGTTTGGATATGGAGGGTGAGGAGGTGGTTGTCTGACATTTATGTGTGGATGTTTTGGGTGCATGTTTGTGGAGGTGTGCTTGTGCGTGGTAGGTGTCTGTTGGGTGGGTGAGTGAAGGCATTCTTGGGCTAAAGGGGGTTGAAGGTGCTGGGGGATGCCATGGTGGGTGGGTGGCTGGCTGTTGAAGTGATGACCTCAGGCATGGTGGGGGTGCTGCATATAGGCATGTCAGTGGTTGTGGTGTCTGTGGGTGTGGTGACTGGGATGGATGTTGGAGGATCTGTTGTGGTGCTGTCTGAGGGTAGGATAGGTGTGGTGGCTGAATCAATGAATGATGATGTGGAGTCTACAGGTGTGTCAGGTGTTGTGTCTGCTATGCTAGGATAAGGGGATATCAAGGCAGGTTGTTACTGATGCTGTTTCTGCAGGTGTATGTTGTCTCGGTGCATGCCGTTTGTGTGTCTTGTGGTGCCTTTGTTTGTCTGTGCTACCCTTGGACGTTGAGGTGGATGCATGCTTGTCTGTTTGTGTGGTTTGGCTGGGTCGGGGAAAGGGGATTTAAACTGGGAAGAGGAAGGTGGAGAGGGGATGGTAGACAAGGCATTACTGGCTGCCATCAGTGTGGAGGCCAGAGCCTGAAATGACCTCTGTAAGCCTGAGATTGCACTGTGAATACCCACCAGGAACGCATTGTTGTGTTGGATTTATAGCTGTCAGTCCCTGGATGGCATTCACAATGGCCATCTGACCCACAGAGATAGACCTCAGAAGGTCAATAGCCTCCTCACTGAGGGCAGCAGGGCTAATAGGGGCTGGGGCAGAGGTGTCTGTGGCAAAGGAGACACCCACCCTCTTGGATGGGCGGGCACGGCCAACTGGGTTGGGATTGACAGGGCCCGGAAGTGATAGAAAGGGGGTTGACGGACAGAGATGGTACTGGGGTGGTCCGAGATGGGTCCTCCACCACTAGGGAGTGGCCACTGGAAGAGGATTCCGAAGAAGAAGTAGTGGGTCCAGCCTCCCCTGTGGCACTCCCCTTGCCCTCAGGGCAAATGGGTCCCTCGGTGTCTGTGACTGGAGGTCCCATGGTCAGAAGGTTCCTCACTCGGCTGTGCCTCGTCTCCTTCGCCTGCCGGTGCTGTTGCTGAAAATGGATGGTGAAGGAGGGTCATCACATTCACAAGATAACACTTCCATCATATATTACACATAAGTGATATAACATCCTGTTCATTAACACTCTCAGGAAGTGCCAGTATAGTGCCAACATCACGTCACAGCCAAATATAATGTATGTCCCTAAAGATCTACATTGTGACACACCAGCAAAGCTGCCTAACAGACACCTACAATACCATGTTTTAAGTTGACCAATCACACTAACCAAACCATGACAAGGTTACTATGCCACTTGATACAGGTTCTCTATCCAGAACAACAGAGACAAGCACCAATCAAATAATAGTTCAGAAATGTGAAATACCTTTTCACCAATCCAAAAAAACATATTTAACACACAAATACTTTACTCTGATGTTATCTACCAACACCTCAATGGTATCCAACATGCATGTTGTCCACTCAGATGAGACATCATAAATGTCTATGTACATCCCTCACTTACCAAGGGGGATTACCTTGTTACAGATGTGAAGATGTTAACCTTGCATGTAATGTGACATGTCAGATGAACATCACAGCCTCACATGAGGCTGTCACTTGTGAGAAACCATTAGAAAACGAGAGCTGACTTGGGGGGTCATTCTGACCTCGGCGGTAAAAGGCTCTTACCGCCAGTCAGAAGACCGCCATTATACTGCCGCGGCTGCGGTAAACTGCCACGGTCATTCTGACCCACAACTGCCAAACCGCCAAAAACCCGACATCCACGGAAGGCCGCCTCATCAGCGGTCAGCGATAAACTGGAGATGACCAAACCTCCACCGTCACGCCAACACAAACACGCCCATGCCATTACAACCCAGGAATCCACGTGGCGGTCTTTCAACCGCGGTATTCACGCGGCGGTACACACCGCTGCACTCAAAATACACACACCCTTACAAAACACAACCACATTGGACAATTTGAAACACACACACCTGAGACACATATACACACCACTCCCACACACCCATCACCATATAAAACACACACCCACATCACCCACAACCCCCACAAATCGAAAATCTGAGACAAGGCGCAATACACAGAGAGAGAGCACAGGGAACGTAAACCACAACACACACAGGAACCCAACATCATCACCCACACCACATCTACGTACAAAACACCACACACCACCACTCACATCACCACAAACACCACCCCACACCTCATCCACACCACCCCATGGCACCCCAAAGACACCCCAGGTTCTCGGACCAAGAACTCAGGGTCATGGTGGAGGAAATAATTAGGGTAGAGCCCCAGCTCTTCGGCACACAGGTGCAGCACACCACAATAGCCAGGAAGGCGGAGCTATGGCAAAGGATCGTCGACAGGGTCAACGCTGTGGGACAGCATCCCAGAAAGCGCTGGAACGACCTACGGGGGAAGGTGCGGTCGATGGTGTCAAGACACAACATCGCTGTGCAGAAGACTGGCGGCGGACCCCCACCCACTCCACCCGAATTCACTGCATGGGAGCAAGAGGTCTTGAACATCCTGCATCCTGAGGGCCTCGCTGGAGTAGGCGGAGGAATGGACTCTGGTAAGTCTAATCTCAACTACTTCACCCCCCAAACCACCAGCATGCCAACCCACACCCCCACCCTCACCCCCAACCCCCCCAGCACACATCCTCCCTGCCAATGTCTCACCAGCACAACCTACCCAAACCAACACCAATCCCTGAATGCCAACACAAACCATGGACACCCATCACGTAAGCATGACCACTGCACATACCCATCCCCCCCCCACAAACCACCCTCACAACTCCTCCCACAAGGGACTGCCAGCACTGGGGACAAGGGCACCCACAAATCGCACGCCATGGCACACACAGAAGCAATAACCATACTCTTTTACCCCTGCAGGGTCCGAACGCCAACACACCGGCCAGGAGGGTCCAGATTTGTCCACCCCACCCCCAGAACAGGCCCCCAGTGATGACAGCAGCTCTGTCGACCTAGAACCTGATGACAAGCCCGGAACATCGGGGAACTCTGGACAGTCGGTTCCCCACACACAGCCACAGGCCACAGCAGACCTAACCCCCTCTGGGAATACCAGCACAGCTCCCACCCAGCGGGCCCATGCCTCTGTCTCCAGGATGCGTCAATCAGCGGTGTGTCCGCCACTACAGGGCACCCAGGTTGACCCACCACCCCAACAACAACAGGGCCCTGGGGGCAGTGGTAGTGGGCACACCGTCCAGGGGACAGAGGCCCGGGGAAACAGGGGAACTGGGAGGGCTGCTGTGCGACAGGGGGGGACAGGCCCAGGGAACCCACTCTCCAAGAGGCCCTCACCACCATCATGGGAGCATACCACCACTTCCAGGAGACAATGGCGACGGTACTGGCCAGGTTCCAGGAGATCCAGGCACAGCAGGAGGAACGGTACATGGGGTTCAGAGACGAACTCAGGAACATCGGTTCCGCAATGGGGACCATCGTCCTGGCCCTCAACCAGATAGTCACCACATTGCGGGACCATGTGGCACCACAAAGGGCCCCTGTCACTAGCCAGGACCAGGAACAGCCTACCACCTCCGCCAGCGCTAGTGGACAGGAGGCCCCCACACAACGACAGGCCACCAGAACCCCACCTCCTGCTGAAGAACAACCACCCCGCAAGCGGAACCTGAGATCACACAAGAAGACAGAGTAGGATTGCAAGACCCCCGCCAGCATAAGATACCCCCTGATGTCATCCCACTGTCCCACATTGTCACCCTGTCCAACCTTAAACAGCCCCTGCTCCATCCTTCCACAGGCATATGGACAATGCACCTGTGAGACTGAGAACTGGACTCTGCCATGGACATTACTCCACCCCCACCCATCACCGTTTTACTATCATGTACCTATATGTAGCACTTGAAATAAATCACTTATTGCACTTAAAAAATCAGGAGTCTGCTTGTATTCTTAACAAATGTATTAGACATAACGGTGCAATAATGTTCAGTTACATTGTGATGACAACATACCAATGTCAATACGCATAAGTCCATGGGCAAACAAAGCAGAAGTCACGCAGTGGGTCATACAGCTCTGAAAAGGGAAGGGAAAATCACAAATCAGTTAAAAGGAACTGGGGGAAACACAGAAAGTAGAGATGCAGGAGGCCAGAAGTAAATGTAAAATGGCGTGGGTGATTCTTACCTGTGTGCTACTGAAAATACTGTTGTATAACTGTGTCCCTGCTGTCCGTGTCGTCCCCGTCGTCTTCCTCCTCTTCACTCTCCACAGGATCCACAGCTGCTACAACACCACCATCTGGACCATCCTCCTGCAGGAAAGGCACCTGGCGTCGCAATGCAAGATTGTGAAGCATACAGCAGGCCACGATGATCTGGCACACCTTCTTTGGTGAGTACATTAGGGATCCACCTGTCATATGCAGGCACCTAAACCTGGCCTTCAGGACCCCGAAGGTCCTTTCTATAATCCTCCTAGTTCGCCCATGGGCCTCATTGTACCGTTCCTCTGCCCTGGTCCGGGGATTCCTCACTGGGGTCAATAGCCAAGGCAGGTTGGGGTAACCAGAGTCACCAATTAGCCACACACGCTGTCTCTGTAGCTGTTCCATCACATAAGGGATGCTGCTATTTCGCATAACATACGCGTCATGCACTGACCCAGGGAACTTGGCATTTACATGGGAGATGTACTGGTCAGCCAAACAGACCACCTGGACATTCATCGAATGGTAATTTTTTCGATTCCTGTACACCTGCTCATTGTCTTTTGGGGGGACCAAAGCCACATGAGTTCCATCAATGGCACCAATGATGTTGGGGATATGTCCAAGGGCATAGAAATCACCCTTCACTGTGGCCAAATCATCCTCCTCAGGGAAAACAATGTAGCTCCGCATGTATTTCATCAGGGCAGACAACACTCGGGACAAAACCTTAGAAAACATAGGCTGAGACATCCCTGATGACATGGCCACTGTTGTCTGAAAAGACCCACGTGCCAAAAAATGGAGTACTGACAGAACCTGCACCAGAGGGGGAATTCCTGTGGGTTGGCGGATGGGGGACATCAGGTCTGGCTCCAGCTGGGCACTCAGTTCATGTATAGTGGCTCGGTCAAGTCGGTATCGAAGTATAATATGTCGTTCTTCCATTGTCGACAGGTCCACCAGCGGTCGGTACACGGGAGGATTCATCCTTCTCCTCGCAAGTCCCAGCAGACGGTGCCTAGGAAGGACAACATGGAGTACAATCGCAATGCATTGAATGGCTTGTATTAGTGGCAATGCAAGGCCTAGGCCTGTGTGATGCAGTAGAAATAAAGCCATGTGGGCCCTTGAAATGGCGGCTGCCTGACCTGAGAAGTGTGACAGTGGGATGTGAGGTCAATGCGCTGGCGTGGCACACCGTGGCGGTAGGCGGTCGAAGACCGCAGTGCGAAGGCGCATTGGTTAACATTGAACCCTATGGGTTTCATTAGCCAATGACGATGTGCGCCGGCGGTCGCGGTACGCACCGCCGCGGGCGTGACCGCCATTTTCTATCTGCTTAATCACTCGAGACCTGATCATCCACAGGAGAGGACCTATACTGCAAGTGCTGCTGTGACCTCGGTCTGGAAGATACAATGGCTGCTGCGACTGGGGAAAGGGCCCCTGCCTTCACTTCAGAAGAGTTGGAGAAACTTGTGGATGGGGTCCTGCCCCAGTATGCGCTACTCTACGGTCCTCCAGACCAACAGGTAAGTACACTGGGTGCACGTTGAATGGGCTATGCCTGGGTTGAGTATGGTGGATGTAAGATGGTTGGGAGGGGAGCGAATGAGGAGTGCAAGGCACGACAGATGAGGGCATGTGCCACATGGCAAGGTTGAGGAGGGGGGGCCAATCACATCTAACATGCAGAAATATGATGATATTTCCTTTCCCACCCTGTACATGTCAAATAGGTCAGCGCCCATCAGAAAGTCAACATTTGGCGTGCCATTGCCAAGGAAGTCCGGGCCCTGGGGGTCCACAACAGACGGGGCACCCACTGCCGAAAGAGGTGGGAGGACATCCGCCGCGGGACCAGGAAGACCGCCGAGTCACTGCTGGGGATGGCCTCCCAACGTAGGAGGGGTGCCAGTCGTACCTTGACCCCCGTGGTGTCCCGGATCCTGGCGGTGGCCTACCCCAATTTGGATGGGAGCGTGAGGACATCACAGCAGACACAAGGGAGTGAGTATCAGCACATTCTGCTATATTAGCGCGCAGTGGAGGTGTCTGGGTGGGGGAGGAGGGCTGTGGGTGACATTAGGCCAGGGCGCTTTCTGTAGTGTAGTCCCCTCCTTTAGGCATGGCCCTGTGCCCCCGCCCCCCACCTCTGTAGGGTGCCAAGTACAGCAATCCATGGTCCAGCATCATCCATGTGTGCATTTGTTGTCCATAGACCTGTAGGCCTAGTCACAAGTACTGAGTAGTGTACCCCGATTGCGCGGCGTAGTGCAGGAGGCTCCTGTGTCTGTCCTCTCCGACAACGGTGTTGGCAATGCATGCACTCAACCTGTCTTTATTTCTCCCCCACCCTTTTTCTTTATCTTCTTGTGCATGTGTGCATTAGCATCATCAGGCGGAGGAGAATTGGCATCGGAGCACGAGGGAGCTGCAACTCACATGGCCCCGGTGGGCCATGCTACAGACACTGAGGTCACCAGTGATACGGAGGGCGAGGGGAGCTCCACAACGGGGACCCGTGGAGACGTCAGCAACACCGACACGTCCTCGGAAGGGAGCTCCCTAGTGGTGGCGGCAACATCCGTGCCCCCCGCCTCAACAGGTACAGCCGCCACCCAGCGCACCAGCTCCGCCCTCCCAGCAGCCCCTCAGCCTTCGCTCCGTGCCCGCTCGCCCAAGAAGGCGGGCATCTCCTTTGCCCCAGGCACCTCAGGCCCTGCCCCAGTTACCCCTGCTGCCCTCAGTGAGGAGGTCATTGACCTCCTACAGACCATCATTGTTGGGCAGTCTACCCTTTTGAATGCCATCCAGGGTGTAGAAAGGGAGGTGCATCGGAGCAATGCATACCTGGAGGGCATTCATTCGGGTCAGGCTGCCTATCAACAATCGTTCAATGCTCTGGCCTCAGCACTGACGGCAGACATTGTCCCTGTTTCCAGCCTCCCTCTTCTAACTGCCTCCACCCTCTCCCAGTCTCCTGTTCCTCAGCCTATCCCATCCACACCATCTGACCAGCCTGCACACACCTCAACACCCAAGGCCAGCTCATCCAGACATAAGCACCACAGATCCCACAAGCATTCACCCAAGCAACATCCAGATGCAGACATGGCAACAGTCACTACCACCTCTGTGTCCCCCTCCTCCTCGTCTCCCTCCTCCCTCCCTGTGACGTCTACACTCACACCTGCATGCACACCACCATCAGCCAGTACTTCCATCACCAGCACACCCTCCAGTACAGTCCGCACACGTGCAGTCACCAACCCCACTGCCATTTACACGTCCCCTGTGTCCTCTCCCACTGTGTCTGTCACCCCCTCTTCCAAACCACACAAACGCAGGCAGCCACCCACCCAACAGCCAACCACCTCACCACAGCCTACGTCACAAGCACCTGCACCCAAAGACAGCACACCTGACTCTCCTACAACCACATCCTCTTCCTCCACTCCCATTCCCACTGCACCTACCCTTCCCATTGCTCCTAAAAAACTTTTCCTCTCCAAAGTTAACCTCTTTGCACCACCTGACCCACCCCCTCCATCTGGTAAGAGTCCGAAGAGCACCTCAGCCACCACCAGCCCTGCATCAAGTCTGACCATTGTGCATGGGTTTTGGAGTCCACCTTTTCCCAGTACAGATACATCGGCCAGCAGCAAGGGGACAGCCAGCCCACCCCCTGGAAAGAGAACCCGAAAAGCCAAGGGACGCCGCTAGAAGGCTGCCACGGCTGCCACGGCTGCCACCAAGGAGCAAAGTCGTGGGCCGTCACCTGCCACAACATCAAGGGGAGGCAAGGGCCAGAGAGCCTCATCGAAGGAGGGCAAGGGCAGCAGGGCGGAGAAGTCAGCCAGCAGGGGCGCGGACCAGGAGGGCCCCACAAGCCCCATCCCGGGTGTGACGGAGCACACCCACGGACCCAGGACTCCGTCACAGGAGGGTCCAGCAACTGCACGGTCGGAGGGCGACTAAGCAGGGAGTCCTGGCCAGGGCTGGCTCCCTTGAAAGACAAGACAGGCACCGCTGAACAGGGCCCCGCCGTGCAGAAAGGCACCGCTGAACAGGGCCCCGCCGTGAAGAAAGGGACCGCTGAACAGGGCCCCGCCGTGCAGAAAGGCACCGCTGAACAGGGCCCCGCCGTGCAGAAAGGCACCGCTGAACAGGGCCCCGCCGTGAAGAAAGGCACCGCTGAACAGGGCCCCGCCGTGCAGAAAGGCACCACTGACAGGGCCCCACCGTGCAGAAAGGCACCGCTGAACAGGGCCCCGCCGTGAAGAAAGGCACTGCTGAACAGGGCCCCGCCGTGCAGAAAGGCACCGCTGAACAGGGCCCCGCCGTGCAGAAAGGCACCGCTGAACAGGGCCCCGCCGTGCAGAAAGACACCGCTGAACAGGGCCCCGCCGTCTCAAGCACCGCTCCGCTGGGCCCTTCCTGTCAAGCACCGCTCCGCTGGGCCCTTCCTGTCAAGCACCGCTCCGCTGGGCCCCGCCGTCTCAAGCACCGCTCCGCTGGGCCCTTCCTGTCAAGCACCACTCTGCTGGGCCCCGCCGTCTCAAGCACCGCTCCGCTGGGCCCTTCCTGTCAAGCACCGCTCCGCTGGGCCCTTCCTGTCAAGCACCGCTCCGCTGGGCCCCGCCGTCTCAAGCACCGCTCCGCTGGGCCCTTCCTGTCAAGCACCTCTCCGCTGGGCCCCGCCGTCTCAAGCACCGCTCCGCTGGGCCCTTCCTGTCAAGCTCCGCTGGCCCATTGACAGTGCCGGTTCTGTGTTGCGCTGGTGTTCATGCTGCACTCTGGGCACCCTGCCTCCTCCAATACCAATGGAGTCGGGTATCCATCCGATGGACTGTGGCTTTGCACTCCCCAGGATGGCACAGTGGGCAACCCACACACTCTAGAGACTTGAGAGACTGTGGCTTTGCACTCCCCAGGATGGCACAGTGGGCAACCCACCCACTGTAGAGACTTGAGAGACTGTGGCTTTGCACTCCCCAGGATGGTACAGTGGGCATGGTGGCCCCTTCGTGGTTCTGGCGTCATGGACTCATGTGGCTGAGGTGCCCCCCCTTCTCTTCCCCCTGAGGTGCCTGTAGTTTTATCATCTGATGCCCCAGCAGTGTTCTCTCCAACGGAATCAGGTCTCCTGTGTGGGCTTTGCCCATGTGTTTGCTGGACATTGGCCCACGGACTGTGGATATTTGGCAACTGAGCAGGACTTATTGACTATGTACATAGCTTTCGCACTGTTCATTATTTTTGCTTTTATATTTCATATCGATAATTTATACATAAATTTAAATTAACATTTTTATTATGTCTTTGCATTTTTCCAGGGGGTTTAGGGGGTGTCACTCAGTTGTTGCTCTGCATTGGTGTGTTGATAGTTGGGGGGTGGGGGGGCGTATGTGTGTGCCCGTAACCTTTCGTCCTCCCCCCTCCCCTGTGTCGTAGGTGCAGTACTCACCGTTGTCTTCTGCGCCGGAGTTCGTACTCGTGGTAGATGAGCAGGTAGACAATAGCTGGTAGGATGTTTAATTTGGGTTCCATGCTGTCCTCCTTCCTCGTGGAGTGTATAGAGGTGAGCGTTTTCCCGTTCGTAGTCTGTTTCCGCCGTGTTTTTATCGGCGGGGCTCCCGCCCCGGAAAAGGTGGCGGATTGGTGAGTTGTGATAGGGTGGGCGATACATTGTCTGCCGCCTGCCTGTTGGCGGTGACCGCCGCGCTGTTTGTCTGTTCCGCCGTGGCGGTCGGAGTGTTAAAGTGGCGGGCTGTGTTGGCGGTTCCCGCCAGGGTCAGAATTCAATTTTTTTGACCGCCTGCCTGTTGGCGGGTTGGCCGCCGCTTTAACACCGACCGCCAGGGTCGGAATGACCCCCTTGATTATGTCTGAATCTATGTTGCACGTAGACATGAATCAGGAGACATTGCAAAGGACAGAGAGCAAGGACCTACACTTCTGTACATCAATGTGTTCACATGAGATATGTGTCACTTTGCACTTGCCATCTTGTCTGAGCTAACCATCTGTTCCATCACTCATTCACCTGATAAAGGGGCAAACACTTGTTAAGTCTGCACTTAGCCCCTTGTGGCTGCTGAGCGGCCTTCAAATGCCCATCCACCTCAGGGTAAGCCACCACCGAAATGCAGGCCATTAGGGGGTCATGGTCAGACGGGCACCCATCCTCGCTGGGAGGACATCCCCAGCTAGGCCTCTGCTGTCTTCTGGGCCCAGCGTCTCAGGTCCTCGCACCTCTTCCGACAGTGGGCACTCTGCCAAGTGTGGACTCCCATGGTCCTCACTTTCTTGGCGATGGCACAGAAAATCCCCTTCTTCTGATCGGCATTGACCTGCATGGATGACAAATACCAGAAAGAATGTCATGTTTACATGTACCACACTAAAACAAGCAGAGTAATTTACAAGTCAGTTCAGCAAGCCAAACACAGACTGACCTGAACATTCACTCCACTGTTAGATGAGCATATATAGTGAGGACATATGTGACCTGGAAACAAGCAAACATCATGCATTTCCAGCACCAGCTGCCATGTTATGAAATATGAACAGACACCCAACACATATGAAAAAGAGTTTTCTTAGGTGAAGTCTGGCATAACACTCCACCAAATATATGCAACGGTCATAAGGTGGGTCAATATACATGACACACTCTCCACAATGTCTCAGGACTCTAACTCTGTCACCAAACATTAGTACATGCCCAGGAAGTCACCCATTCTAGCACCACTTTAGCACCCAAAATACTTTAAGGACACAATCCAAAATATTGCCCATCAGCCTTTACTGAGCATATCAGAGAAAAGTCTAGCTAATGAGACATATGTGCACATGGTGCACTTACCTGCTCATCCGGTGCACCATAGAGCTGGCAATACAGGGGTAGGACCTCCTCCACCAGCTTCTCCAGCTCATCAGTGAGAAGCCAGGGGCCCTATCACCTGTAGGACATGACATGATTGCTCCCAGAAGCAGCACACAGCAGCTCAGGTCGTGAGGTCTTGCTGGGAGCCATCTCTAGGAGTCAAGTGAGAGGTGAAGTATGAGATGGGGGTCACATCCACCACGTAGGAGACCGTCACCACCGGCTGACATCACCATTGGCTGTAGACTATCATAGACAGCAATGTGTTCCAATGGCAATATCCACTGCGGAAGTATCCGCATACCGCCATGACAACTTCCACCGGCAGTCACAGGTCGTTTCCTATTGCCTAGTACAATAGGTCAGGCAGTTGCCATTTTAAGGCCCTTAGATGGTCCAAAAAGTTAACTTCATGATGCATCAAAAGATCGGAGACATATATACTGCATTGTCTTGAGTGCTGGTATTAACTAACTAACTAACAAAGAATGTCCAGATTGAAGTGACATGTTGTCATGGTGATAAGATAAAAGTAAGGTATCTTTAGTGGCAGAGTCAGCACCCTCTTGACAATTGGCTAGATATTTGTTTTTGCTTTTTTATGCAACGTATAGTTGGATGTCCATGTAACCAAGACTCCCTGAATTATGCATTTACATTTCCATGTCATAATTAAGGGAAGGGAATGAGATTCTATTAAGTTGACATCATTGACATTAATCTGTGCTGTGTACCATGTTCCTACTGTATAATTTACCATGTCACATTATGATACGAGACATATGTTTAGAAACTTACAAGGGACACAATGAGTGATACCATACCTTCTTATTTTCCCTCACATAGTTACCCTGGAATGAGAATTGTCAGACAACCTCCTGTCTACTGTCCAATAGTGGAACTGCAGACCATGGCGGATCAACATGTCATTCAGATCTACCGCTTGGATAGACAGACAATCATGGATCTCTGCCGTAACTTGGAGCCAGATCTGATGCCTGCCATTCATTATCCAAATAGCATACCCCCCATTGTACAAGTCATGTCAGTGCTGCATTACCTAGCCACAGGGCACTTTCAGAATACCATGGCAGTAATTGCAGGCATATCCTAGTCTATATTCAGTCTAGTCTTGAAGGATGTACTCTCTGCATTGTTCAAACACATGGACAGCTACATCAGGTTTTCACAACATGAGGATGTGGCCCATGTGAGGGCAGATTTGTATGGATTGGCGCACATCCCACATGGAGTGGGAGCCATTGATAGTACCCATGTAGCCTTCGTTCCCCCACATGGCAATGAACAGGTGTATCGGAACAAGAAGAACTACCAATCCATTAAGTTCCACTTAGTCTGTTTGGTGAACCTGTCAGAGTCACCAGATCCTCGGGGTCTATGCACGTTCCCAACACTTTCACCACAAGAAAGCTCCAATACTCTGATTAGAATTGTCGTCACAGAGTCTAAGAGAGTCCAAGTGGGGAAAAGGGGATTAGGAAGGGAACAGCTGGGAAGGAGACATATAGGAAGCAAAAAGGTTAAAACACACAATATCAAGATTATATCATATTATTCAGTACTAGGCTATGACTCTAAGCATTGTCATTCTGAATACATGGACAACCTAAGCATAGACCTAAATAACTTGGCTTCAAGATGACTGGATACCTGTGAGGAAATCAAGAAAGGTTAAATGCACTTTCAAATTCAAGTGTTATCTTTTGCATGAGAATCAGGAAATAATCTGAATGATTTCTAAACCATCATATGAATCGTGTTTGAGGAACTTATTATGTACATACAACATCACATCTAGAACTCTAACATTTTTGTTTTCTCTAAATTGCCGGAACATGAATTGCGCACATTGCAGATTTTCACAAAGGTTGTAAATACCATGGAATGATTGTGCTCCATGAATAACATAGTTTAGACTCGAGAAGTAAATCACGCGTCTTGCCAACTCGAAAACCACCAAGTAAATGCCAGGAAGTGGTAGCGCATAATGAACACCGTGATTTTAAACACAAGAAATGAATCACGCGTATTGCCGATTCGAGCACCCCCAAATAAGTGCCATGAAATGGTAACGCTCGCTGAATAGCATGAGTTCAACACAAGTAATGAATCACGCGTTCTGCCGATTCGAATGTCAGCCAATAAATGTCATGAAATGGTACACACAAGGAATATCATGAATTAGACACAAGTAATGAATCGCGCGTCTTGCCTATTCAAAGCCCACCAGGTGAATGCCAAGGAATGGAGGCGCACACTGAATATCATGAGTTAAACACAAGAAAAGGAATCGCGTGACTTGCCGATTTGAAGACTACCTTATGAATGACATGAAATAGTAGTGTACAAGGAATAACATGGATCTAGACACCGAAAAATAATCGCGCCTCTTGCCGATTCGAATGTCACCATAAGAATATCAGGAAATGGTAGCGTACAATGAATAACATGAATTACACGCAAGAAATGAATTGCGCGTCTTGCCGATTTGAATGCCACCATATAACTGCCAAGAAATGGTAGCGCACAATGAATATCAAGGGTTACAGCACGAGGAACGAATCACGCGTCTTGCTGATTCGAATGCCACCATGTAACTGCCAAGAAATAGTAGCGCACAATGAATATCAAGGGTTAAAGTGCGAGGAACGAATTGCGCGTCTTGCCGATTCGAATGCCACCATGTAACTGCCAAGAAATGGTAGCGCACAATGAATATCGAGGGTTAAAGCACGAGGAACGAATTGCGCGTCTTGCCGATTCGAATGCCACCATGTAACTGCCAAGAAATGGTAGCACACAATGAATATCAAGGGTTAAAGCCCGAGGAACGAATCACGCGTCTTGCCGATTCGAATATTAACATCTAAATGCCAGAAAAATCCAGGGCACATTCACACACACAAGGTAAAATCTCTCAACATGAAAATTAGGCCCAAGAACTCGGATGCCTTCGAAAACGGGATCGGGGGCCCAGCCCGACCTCCGTCTTACCGCCCTGATCAAGGATCACCAACGTAAATGAAGGGCAAAGGCCTGGAAGATCAAAGTAGGCCTCCGGAACAGGAAGCTGAGGAAGTTGCTTCTGCTCTGCACCGGGACCTCTGAATAGTGAGCACGTGGAGCTGGGCTGGCTCCCTTTTATAGAGTCTTAGCCCAGCCCACCAACCACACCCAGGCATGCTGCAGGGAAAGCTTCTAGAAGGCCCTGGAAGGGGACCACACCCTGACACAGTCTATAAGCCTGCAGCAGAACATTGCATGTGAACAGTATTTATATGCATGCTGAACATAAGTCTTCAGGATTAAACTCTGCAATGCAAAAGGTTAAACAACATTATATCAGCACAATGCATAAATTATGTTAGCTTGAAATTGTTAGGTTTTTGCATTCTAGTCACCCGTAGAGCGCGCACTGCCCTGATGTTGACAGAACCTCTACATTTCCCAAGTATGTGCCAGGTACCTAAGTTCCGTCCATGATGCCTTCATCATGCAGAACAGTGCCAACCCAGAGCTGATGACACAACACTACCCAGAGACGGCCTGGCTGGTTGGTAAATCACGTATGTCATTTGTGTTAGTATCCTATGTCTTCTGCCAAATGTAAATATGTCCAAGATTTATGTCTGACTACCCAATCCATCCCTGGTTGTTGACACCAGTGAGGTACCCAACCACGACAGTGAAAGTTTGCTTCAATGAGGCCCAGGGAAGGACACTGCGTGTCGTGGAGCAGATTTCTGGGCTCCTATAAGTCAAAACTCCATAGCATTAATAAGTCTGGTGTAGCCCTCCTCTACGCACCCGCCAAAGTGTGTCAGATCATTGTGGCCTGCTGCATGCTCCACAATCTCGCTCAGAGGCATCAGATCCCATACATCCCTGATGAGGGGGAGCCAGCCGTTGCACCAGGTTAGAATGCAGAAATGCCAAGTGAGGATGAAAGTGATGCGGATGAAGGTGGAGACATCTGGGCAGATCTCATCAATCAGTACTTCTCCTGACTGTAGATATGTGTTGTTCTGTAATTTGATGGACTCAGTAGGGTAGTGGTGGGGTTACGGATGTTTGAGAAGGATCTTTCTATGACCATCAGACATGTTATTCATTACTTTCCAATACATAACCCAGTTTTTAATGCAAAATAGTAAATGGATTTTAAACTATTGTGATGATCTTTTTTGTTAGTGTTTGTCACAATGCACATTTTAAGTTATCATTGTATTTGGGACATGTATTTCTAGGTCATGTGACCCTTGTCAGCCTAAAATCCATGTTTAAAATTGGTATTTTCGTGATCTCTTCACAATGCCATCCTCATGTGGACATTACTAAATTATGTCACTGGCAGGTGGGTTTAGCTGGTCTGACATGTGAAGTGGGTGCAAATTGATCCAGGTACTGTCTGACATTATATTGGTGGTGTATGAGTTCCATGCTCAGGCTGTCATGATAGTGGGATGGCTGCATTCCACACAATAGACCAGTTTGCCAAGGTATGTGAGTCCAATGGTGTCATGTGTGTGACCATGAGTCTATGACAAATGTCTTCCTGTGCAATCCATTCACTCAAACCTTCTCATTGGTTTGATAATGGTACTATCTTACTTACATAAAGATGGCACTGTGTTTCTGATTGCAAGCCACTGTGCATGTGTGTCAATGCTGACATAGGTGAGTAGCATGTCTACAGATACCTGTCCATGGTAAGTGGAAGGTTCCCTGAATGGGGACAGTTGTATTGACCTCTGTCTATTTTATGAGGTATGTATCATTTTTTAGGTATGATATGGGTATGTGATAAGGGTTTAGCTGATGACAAATTTCACCAATCTGTTTGAATAGACAAAGCCTGACATGTCCCTTACGTCAGTGATCTGTGGGGGTTAGTTACTAACACCTATGCTGACACACTGAATTGTGAAGCTGTACTTCCCTGTGTGATCATTGGGATGTGGTTAGCCTATGTGGTGCACAGTGCTATCAATGGGGATTGATGATTGTCCACTCTAAATATTATGTATGCATTGAACCCAGAATCAACTGTACATGTGACCTGTTTATTCCCACATTTGCTACATGTGAGTGTATTATGTGTTTTCAAGAAAATTCACAGTTAACTGTTCAAAATTGTTGCAATATGACTCTCAAACATTTATTGTGATTTTATTGTGTTACTTTACAAGTGCACAGGAAAATAAAATGAATGGGATCAAAGCAATAAAGTGCAAACAGTGAAGGATTCAGTCATGGTGCATGTTATCATCAGGGTAGCTGCTACAACATTTGGAGTCTCAAGTCCAGTGTCCTATTGTTAGAAATGGGGTCTTTGGTTGGCTGTCAGGTTACCCCCTGTCCAAACAAGGACCCTCACTATAGTCAGGGTAAAGTAGAATCACCCTCAGTTAACTCCCGCTCATCCCCTAGCTTGGCACAAGCTGGCAGGCTTAACTTCAGACTCTAAGTGTAAAGTATTTGTACCAACACACACAGTAACTCAGTGAAAACAATAAAAAATGACACAATACAGGTTTAGAAAAATAGGAAATATTTATCTAAACAAAACAAAACAAAAACAAAAATCCAACATTAATAAGTCAAGTTATTAATTTTAAAAGCAAAAGAGTCTTAAATCCTTTTGTAAACAGTAAAAATACTGTTAGCATTGAAAAGTAACTGGGTAGCATCAAAATAACACGCACAAGTGAGTGTGCGTCGAAAAAGGTTAGCCAGTTGGGTCGGCGTGCGTCGTCTTTCATCTCTGCAGGAGAGTGATGCATCGATCCAGGCAAGCACTCGGATCCGGGCAGGCATTGCATTGTTTTTCTGTGCACAGCAAGGTTTGTGTCGAAAATCCTGCCGCACGGTATCAGCAAAACCACGCTGTGTGGGTTGCGATGTTACCAGCCTCCTTTAGCGGTGTGGCACGTCATTTCTCCAGCCATGTGTGTCGATCTTCCAGCCGCGCTGGAGGTGGAGCGTTGATTTCAGCCATGAAGCCGCGGCACTTTGTTTCTTCAGCCGCGTCTCGGAGTTTGCATCACAAATTTCCCCACACGGCAGTCTGTGCGTGAATTTTCAATCTTGGTCTGCAAGCTTCACTGTTCAAGGCCCCAGGAACTGGATAGAGCACCACTTGGCAGGAGTCTCAGCAGAGAGTCCAAGTGCTGACAGGGGAAGTCTTTGATGGCCCTGAGACTTCAACAACAGGAGGCAAGCTCAGGACAAGCCCTTGGAGATTTCTTCACAAGCACAAATGCACAACAAAGTCCAGTCTTTGTCCCCTTTCACGAGGCAGAAGCAGCAACTGCAGGATAGCTCCACAAAGAACAGTCACAGGCAGGGCAGCACTTCTCCTCAGCTCTTCCGGGCAGAGGTTCCTCTGGATGTCGAGAAGTGATCTAAAGTCTATGGTTTTGGGTGCTCTACTGATACCCATTTTGGCCTTTGAAATAGGTCTACTTCAAAGGAAAGTCTCTCTTGTTTGTGAAATCCTGCCTTGCCCAGGCCAGGCCCTAGACACCCACCAGGGGGTTGGAGATTGCATTGTGTGAGGGTAGGCACAGCCCTTTCAGGTGTAAATGACCATTCCTCCCCTCCCCTCACTTCCAGCACAGATGGCTCATCAGGATATGCAGGTGACAGCCCAGCTCCCTTTCTGTCACTGTCTAGAGAGAGATGCAAACAGCCCAACTGTCAAACTGACCCAGATAGGGAATCCACAAACAGGCAGAGTCACAGAATGGTTTAAGCAAGAAAATGCCCACTTTCTAAAAGTGGCATTTTCAAACACACAATCTCAAAACCAACTTTACTAAAAGATGTATTTTTAAATTGTGAGCTCAGAGACCCCAATCTCCACATGCCTATCTGCTCCCAATGGGAATCTACGCTTTAATCATATTTAAAGGGAGCCCCCATGTTCACCTATGAGAGAGGTAGGCCGTGCAACAATGAAAACCAAATTTGGCAGTATTTCACTGTCAGGACATATAAGACACATTAGTATATGTCCTACCTTAAACATACACTGCACCTTGCCCATGGGGCTACCTAGGGCCTACCTTAGCGGTGTCTTACATGTAAGAAAAGGGAAGGTTTTGGCCTGGCAAGTGGGTACACTTGCCAAGTCGAATTGGCAGTTTAAAACTGCACACACAGCCACTGGAGTGGCAGGTCTGAGCCATATTTACAGGACTACTAATGTGGGTGGCACAACCAGTGCTGCAGGCCCACTAGAACATTTGATTTACAGGCCCTGGGCACCTCTAGTGCACTGTACTAGGGACTTACTAGTAAATCAAATATGCCATTAATGGATAAACCAATCAACAATACAATTTACACAGAGAGCATATGCACTTTAGCACTGGTTAGCAGTGGTAAAGTGCTCAGAGGTCAAAAGCCAACAAAAATAGGTCAGAAAAAATAGGAGGCAGGAGGCAACAAGATTGGGGATGACCCTGCAAAAGGAAAAACGTCCAACACCTACTATCTGTGAAAAATGGAGGGTGGTCATAGAAGAGTCAACAAGTTGTCTCAGCGGCACACAAGGAAAACCAGCCATTAGAGGATCACTTCCTGGCAATGGTTGTAGTCTTGGCATCTGCACCTCCTGGTTGTTTTGGTGGACGTCCATGTTTGTGGGAGGGGGGTTTTTCAGCTACAGAAGCAGGGGTGTCTGAGGCATGTCCTACCCCTGACTGAGCCTGCATTCCACTGGCTGCACAGATGTAGAAGGGGCTGATGTTACATGGCCAGTGGAAGGGGTTTTGTGTTGTGAACAGACCCTGCTCAGGGTGGTGTTGATGTCTCTCAGCACCCCTGTTAGGGAAACCATGTTGGAATTGAGGGCCTCTCACTGTTACATTACTTCATGGTGGTTGTCCCTCTGCAGCTGCTTGAGGCCCATCATGCCTTGGGACTGTTGATAAGCTCTGAAGACTTGGGAGATGGTGTCCTGGACAGAAGTACCCCTAGCAGCCTCAGTCCTCTGGCCCACACCATCACTCCCACATACCCTATTCCGACGTGCCTGTGCCCTTGGCACAGTTTGCCCACTACCAGTGGCGGCAGGTCCTACATTATCAGGGTTTTCTACTTGTGACTCGGGTACCTATGCTGGGGGGGCACATGATGGTAGAAACTGATTTAGGGACACAGGTTTGGGGGTGAATGTTTGCTTAGGATGTCAGTGCAACAGGGCTGGGAGGAGTCGATGTAGGTAGGGTGAGGCTGACAGTTGTGGACTGACCAGGTATACCAGATGAGCCAGACTCGTCCTCATTGTCCACAGACCCAGGGCTGTTTTCATCACTGAGAGCTTCATCCAGGGTGAATTAGCTGTCTCAGGTGTCCTCTCCATGGTCATGGTCCCAATGGCATGTACACCTGTTGAAGAAGTGGAACAGACAGTTACAGATTGTAATGCAACATGTGCTATGAAACATTAACAGGTAGATATGCTTTGAGTCATGTACAGAAAAACTTTGCTTGATCCCCTGATATGAAAGTGACACCTGATTTCAAATATGGAGAACAGCTATGTGGAATACAGACAATTCTTACATCATACATCTTGCTACAGGATGTCAGACTATTTTGGCATTTAGATGTCTGTTCATAGACTCATATCTTGGCAGCTGTGTAGCTTTATAGTGTCCATGTTACCTTCCAGTTAGCAGTAGTTTAGTATTGAGTCAACAGACAGCTGCATAATGTAATGTGGAAACTGAATTGTCTATCAAATTAGGAGTAAACATTGTACCTGGCCATATGTGTCAGGTTACACCAAGTACATTACACTGCATTTATGTGTGTTCCCCCCAGGTGAGTATATTTCAATAGGTGATGGGAGGTAGATGGAACAGTTTGGCAGAGAACACAGCTGTTGCTGTGTGTTGGTGGTATTGTACTGTAAGCTGCTCATAGCATTGCTGCCATTGCCATAGCCTGTACCTGGAGCATTCAGGTGGGTTTATTCTATTGTTCAGTTGACATGCAAGGCAATTTTCAAAGAGGTACACTGTTCTTGTTTTCCTAATGGTAGAACAGTGCCTGTTGGGAGTTGTAGTGCTGTCAGTCCCTGTACTACCCCCACCATACACAGACACTGTGCCCCCAGGTGAGTGTATTTGAAATGTGGGATGCCAGACAGGGGTATTAGGACAGTCAGGTACCGGGGTGGTGAGTGGGTTGGCAGTTAAGATATCAAAAGGTGATCAGTGAGCATGCAAGACAAAACCTTTGGGTAACATCATAGGTGGTGTGACTTACCCGACTCCACACCCCCAGGTATTGCTGTCAGGCCCTTAGGATGCAGGATGGCCAAGACCTTCTCCTCTGCCAGCTGGTGCCTGGCGGTCATGGAACAGAACTTCCCCCATAGGTCGTTCCATCTCTTCCTGATGTCCTCCCTTGTGCCTGGATAGCTGCCTACAGAATTCATCCTGTCGACTATATTTTGCCAAATATCCATTTTCCTAGCGATAGTAGTTTGCTGGACTTGGGCTCCAAATAGGTGTAGCTCTACTCTTGATTTCGTCCACCATGACCATCAACTCGTTGTAAGTGAAACAGGGATTTTTTGGTGGGAACATTGTGGTGCTAGACGACACAGAAAAGTGATGAAAATGGATGATGAGTTGTGGGTGCCGTGTTGTTAGTGGGTGACGGGTGGTGCCTGATATGTAGGGTATTAATTTGTGTGCTGGGTATACTGCAGAGGTGTGGGATGAGTGGTATTTGAAGTCTGGAGGAGTGCCTAATCTATGGTTTATAAATTATAGTTGCGATCTCTACCTTGCTGCGTGTGGCGCTCTGGTTGCAAAGGATTGTGGGGTGTGAAGAGGTGTTTTATAATGCAATTTGTAAGTGTGTCAGATGTGTTGATGTGTGCCAAGTGTGTGGAATTCAAACTATCTAATGTGGTGTTGTGTATTGCTGTGGTGACCGCTGACCACCGTGGTTCGCACCGCCATTGGTTTTCTGCCATGGAAGAACCGCTGCTGTGATCTGTGGCTCGTAATAGATTGGGTGAATGTTTGACAGGCTGGTGGTGCTGGTGATTGGACCCCCTATTTCCCACTCTCCACAGAATCCCAGCGGTGTTGGGATTTTGGATGTCTTTTGGCGAGCTTGGCTGCATAACTCATTATACGGCGGACTGTATGACTGTCAACATGGCAGTCTTTTGGCGGCCGCCACCGTGTCGGTCATACCGTCAGACCGCCAAAATGAGGCCCTAAGTGTAGATTGTGCTACAAACATAATATTTGCTTACAAAATTAAACAAATAATAGCCCACGCCTTTGTACTGGCCATGAAAGTAGCTAGACGCCACTCTCCTCTTTACCAAATCATCAACCAAAAATGAAATCCTCTGTAATGGACTATTTTGAAGACAGTTGGGTTGGCAGACTACACTATTCTGACCACAGGCATCAACCCAAGTTTAAATTGCATTGTGGAATGTGTATGGCAGGAAAATGGTCCAACAAGCCAAAACGAATAATGTTGTGGAAGATGGCATAATGCCTTTCATGTCACATTACCCAAAAGACATTAGTCTATTCCAATTCCTAGAAATCCTAAAAATAGAATAAAGCTACCAGGAACTAAGAATAGAATGATCTTTAATATAACTAAAACCTAAAATTTAAAACAGACCCAGGAAATGCAAAAAATGCTACAATACAAAGTACAATACAAGAACACTAGTAAAAATCACCTAACAATTAAAATTAAGTGCACATCCTACATGCACATACAAAAAATAATATAATATATCTTAATATACATATAAATTTATGTTTGTGTGTGTGTATATATATATATATATATATATATATATATATATATATATATACATATATATATGAATATATATATATTATGTAAAATTTAAAATATGTTTTATTTAACCTGAAATGTATTCAATAACACTAAAAATCTAAAACACCTTTCAATGAGTTCATAAATACATACATAAATAAAGCACAGTCACACATATTTTAAGAAGTTCAAAGTAACAACAATATTATAAAAAAATACATGTAAAACAGGATTCTTTAAATGGCAGAATAATACAAAAAATTTCCAAAATTTCTTATCCAAAATAAAATTTAAATTAACTTACACTTCTGTAGCTGATGTCCAATCCCACAAAAACAAATCCTTAAAAACAGAGAAAAAGTACCCCAAAAACGTGATATTAAATAACCAAGAGATAAATCTGTTACAGAGACAAAGAATCAATAAAAAACACACAAAAAATGTAAACACTGCCCTAGAAAATTAAAAAAGAAAAGAAAAAGAAAAATGTATCTTGTTACAATTATAACCAAAATAAGGAGAGGTTTCCACTCTGACCAAAAGATTTAAAAAACTGTGAAAGACACAAAATACCCACCTCACATAATATACACCATATAAACCATAACAAAATTTTTTAAACACATTTACAAACTATGCTCCTGACTAAATAACTACAATACACAACCTAAAACAAAACTATGCTACCAGAATATACCAGTACACTTGTCTACACTAACATCCCCTTCCCACATCCCTCCTACCCACAAAATACCTAATAACATCCTACACCTACCTTATCCATACACCAGAAGCAGGGAACCGTGACAGTCAGGAATAAAAATCACCTAACAATGATGCTAATAGACTGTAAAATACAGATAGCAATAAATACAAAAGGCAGCTAAAAGAAAATGTAAAAAAATAATATGGTATAATAGAAATGATAGAGAACTTTAAAAAATAAAAACTATGAAATGCATGTGTTATAATATGACTGTAGTCATGTTATAAACAATAATAGTATTTCTAAAGTATATATATTTAATAGTACTAATAATGTCACAATAAACTTATAGTACTAATGATTATATATTAAAACTCTATATATTACAAAAAAAGTTTATTTTTGTCAAATAAAAATGTATGTGTAGAAAACAATGTTATATGAAACATTGTGTAACAATGTGAACTGTAAATGTATCTGTGACATTACAATATTTATTAACAAAGGTTTGTGAACAAATGTTTTGCTATTGGTTTTAAAGTTATATGCAAAAAGTAAAAGAACATATATGTGTGTGTTTTGCATAATTTAAAATGTATATATGAAATATTTCTTAAATTATATGGGTGTTATTAAAATGTCAAAACACATGAACACTACAGAAAACCAACACAACAAAACATGCAATAACTCAATATAACCTATGTATTCTATCCATCTCAACAGTACATTATCCATTAAATTGCATATCAAATTTTTAAATGTAGCACACCCTGTAAACCAAAAATCTTTTTGGGAACACATGAACATTAGAAATATAATACATACTATTCCCAACTCTAATCTATACTATTTTAGGGAATATTTTGGACATTGAAGGGGTCAAAAATACTATTCCCACTCCAATCTCATCTAAACCATTTTGAAGGGAGATGTTGGACACTGAAGGGAACAATTTTACTATCTCCATTTCAATCTGAACCACTTTGGGGAATGTGTTAGATACAGAAGGGGTCAAAATTACTATTCCCACTCCAAACTAAACCATTTTAGGAAAGGTGTTGCACACTGAATGGGGCACATTAATATTCCCACTCCAATCTAATCCAATTTGAGGAATGTTTTGGACATTAAAGGGATCACAATTACTATTCCTATTCAATACTAAATAATTTTGGGAAAGGTGTTGGACATGGAAGGGATCTGTTTTATTATTCCCATTCCAATCTGAACCACTTCTGAAAATATGTTGGACACTGAAGGGATCACAATTACTATTTCCACTCCAATCTAAACCATTTTGGGGAATATGCTAGACACTAAAGGGATCGAAATTACTATTCCCAGGGGTGTGTGGCCGACTGCAAACAGAAATGGAAGTTTGCTGAGGCGGCTCTGTGAGCCTATTATCTAATCCCCCATAATCTAGTCAGAAATCCACACTCCCACTTTCCTGCAATGGCACAGGAATTAGTGTGGTCTATGAGGGGGCCAAGAGAGGCTGAGTAGATGGCTGTAAATGACTTGCACCAGGAATAGCGGCCCTGGACCTGCCGCTAGGTGGAGAGTGACAGCCATGGACCCCTTGATTAAAAGGACAAGCAGCTCTTGTAGCAGTGACTGGATTAATGAGTGATTGGGGATGGGTGAAGCAGAGGGAAACCCCTTGTGGCTGTGGCCCCCTGAAATATCAACCCAGGATACCAAATTGATCACGAGGCCCAGGAATTCCTTGCTGCCGAGTGGGAGGCCTCACAGAGAGTGGCAGCTACATGGGGCTGCAGGCCTAACTCTAGGTGAGAGCTGCACTGATCTGAGGGCTGAGCGGAGGTGCCCCTGACACAGAGAAGTCACAAGGCAGCAGATCTCAGGGGCTAGGTGTGTTGGAAAAAGAAAGGTATTAAATGAGTGGCAGGAGAAGTGAAAAGAGGTCTATTGAAAGAGCTGGGGCAGTAGAACAGGCCCAAAGGGGCCTAGCAGTGACCTAGATGACATACCAGAGGAAGCAAACTGAAGGCCCACAGAGCGAGACCTTGGCCATAGCAGGGAACCTTAGCAGGGAGCCCTAGCATTGCAAGTTTGGGCCCTTCTGGTGATGTAATAACCACCAACAGGCTCTTTAGCAGAAGAAATCCTAATCCACCAGGAGCCCCAGGGCTCAGACACAGACCAGACGGATCTGCAAGGCTCATTGGGAAAAAGCCAGTATAACAAACACCACTTTCTGAAACGCAGCTACTCTCTCGCAGCACCCTTCCCCCGGGCAATGCTCAAAAAGTTGCCCTAGAAACCTCAACAACATGGTGGGACTTACCTGGGAGAAATCCGACAGGACGCAGGGGTGATGATGGTCCTTAGACACTGTTCCTGGCAGGGGGCAGTGAGTACCTCAGGAAACCACATGCAAACCCCTAAGAACCCCAAAAATGACAGGGTAAAGAAGGCCAAGGCGGCAACACCAACAAAGCTGGACAAGTGCGCCCTACACCGAGAAGGTACAAAGAAATCAAACACCAAGGATCCTGGGTCTGCTAGCACTTGGGCCTCTGGAGAAGGTGGAACCCCCACACTTGCTGATATAATGGAGCCTATCCAGAGGGTGCAAGTGTCCCTAGAGTAAAAAATTGATACAGTCACCACTGAACTGACACTGATGGGCAGACCTACAAGATCAGGAAAACGCACATGCAAAAGGCAGAAGATTTGATAGCAACCTTCACAACCGAGCCAACAATCCTAAAGAAACAAGTGACAGAGTTGCAGAAGACGTCCAACTTTCTGGGTGCCAAGCTTGAAGAAATGAAAGGGTGCTCTAGACGTAACAATATTAGACTAGTGGAAATACCTGAAAAAGCAGAAGGGGAGACTGTGGACTCACTTGTGGAGGATCTCATCCTTAACGTGCTCCAACCAAGGGGACTATCAAAGTTTTTCTCAGTGGAGAGGGCACATAGAATCCCAGGGGGGACAGACCAAAATTTGCAACCACCATTGGAACGTTTGAAACAAGTAATCTCACACTGGAGATCTCTTCCTTTGACACTACAGGGCCGATCAGCCTTTTTTAAAATGATGTTGCATCCTTGGTTTCTATATATACTTCATAACACACCATACCCGGTATCTGCGGCATACTTTCGGGACATTGAAAGTGAGAACGGCCTACTGCTGTGGGGTGGAGGCTCAGCACGTATCGCACAACACAAAATGACAGAGATGGTAGAACAGGAGCAACACCCTGCTTGAAGTCTCAAAATACAATTGGGCAGCACAGCTATCCACCATCAATGGCTGAGTATATGGCCCACCATATGAACCAGCATACTATCATAATGGCATAAATGCAATTGGAGGGCGTCCTGGGCACCCTATACAGACCCAAGTTGCATAAACGACGAGAGGTCCCCACAAGGACATTGGTGGGCCTCTGGCACACATTCACACAAACATTGGGTTGGAAAGGGACACAGCTGCACTGGGCAGGTTAAGGTGACTCCCAGGATTTGGTAACCCACTCGCAAACTGGGACCCCTTCCCCTTCCCACTACCTGCCCTGAAAAAATCCGAAACTAAAGGTTTTTTTTTTTTTTTTTTCTAAGTGCAGCTCGTTTTCCTTTAAGGAAAACGGGCTACACTTGGAAAAAAAAAAACTGCTTTATTTAAAAGCAGTCACGGACATGGAGGTCTGCTGTTCCCAGCAGGCCTCCATCCCCGTGAGTGCCCATAGTCGCTATAGGGGCGCAAATTGCGACCCACCTCATTAATATTAATGAGGTGGGTCTTTGCAACCCCATAGCGACTGAGACACCGTTCTGCATAGCAAATTGCGAGTTGCAATTTGCGAGTCGCTCGGACTCGCAAATTGCAAGTCGCAATTTGCCGTCTTCCTACATCTGGCCCCAAATGTACTATTCCCACTCCCATCTAAACAACTTTGATAAAATGTTGCACGCTGAATGGGTCAAAATGACTGTCCACACTTCAAACAATTTTGTGGAAGATGATTGACTGGAGGAGTCAGATTTAGAATTCTTAGGCCAATCTAAACCACTTTGGAGAATATGTTTGTTACTGAAAGGTTAATAGTAATACTCCCTCTCCGATCTAAACCATTTAGGGGAGGCATTAGAAAATAAAACAAAGTAATTCCAAATTTTAAACCATTGTTTCAAAGGGTTAACCTACAAAAGTCATTATATTTACTAATACACCTCAAAAATAAATACAATAATATAATGATTAGCAATTATGTATATTACAAATATCATTAACACTAAAAATGTCACAATTTCCCTAAATATTATACTTAACAGTCCAGACTAACTAAAATAAAATACAAACAAAATATGCATTAAAAATGCATTCATTAATGAACAGTTTCTTAACATTTATCAAAACAACAATTTTAATATCATGTTTTGTAAAAAAAACAACATTAAGACATTTAGGCCCTCATTACGACTACAGCTGTCTTTTAAAAAGACCGCCGAAGATGCGGGAGCCAACATACTGCGCTGGCAGTATGCTTGGCCCCCTATTATGACTTTTCCGCTGGGCCAGCGGACGGAAACAGCGTTTCCGTCCTCTGGCCCAGCGGAAAGGTCACATCAACATTAAATCCGGCTCATACTAGAGCCGGCGGCAATGTTAATGTGCAGCAGGTGAAGCAGCACCCAGCGCGCTTTTCACTGCCCATAATTCGGGCAGTGAAATGCATGATGGGGCTGTGCCTGGGGGCCCCTGCACTGCCCATGCCAATTTTTTATTTAATCCCACATCAGGAGACACAGAAGAGCTACTGTGTCCCCACCCAACCATTTGTGATGCCTCACTGATGTCACAATCTGTTTTCCCCACCGGACCAGGAAGCGGAGGTAAGGCCTCTTCCTGCTCCGGTGGGGAAAAAAGGCCCAAACAGGCCTCCCCACCATTCGGGAAGGCCTTGTTTGAAAGGGGAGTGTTAGACCTAACAGCCTTAGGGTGGTCACCCCTAACGTTTTGCCTGCCTCCCTCCACTATTTAGACACTGTTTTTGCTGGATTTTAGACTCTGCGCACTTTACCACTGCTAACCAGTGCTGAAGTGCATATGCTCACCCTTTAAACATGGTAACATTGGATCATACCCAATTAGACTATTTAATTTACTTATAAGTCCCTAGTAAAGTGCACTATAGGTGCCCAGGGCCTGTAGATTAAATGCTACTAGTGGGCTGCAGCACTGATTGTGCCACCCACTTAAGTAGCCCCTTAACCTTGTCTCTGGCCTGCCATTGCAAGGCCTGTGTGTGCAGTTTCACTGCCAATTCGACTTGCCATTTAAAAGTACTTGCCAAGTCTAAAACTCCCCTTTTTCCACATGTAAGACACCCCTAAGGTATGCCCTAGGTAACCCATAGGGCAGGGTGCTGTGTAGGCAAAAGGCAGGACATGTACCTGTGTAGTTTACATGTCCTGGTAGTGTAAAACTCCTAAATTCTTTTTACAATGCTGTGAGGCCTGCTCCCTTCATAGGCTAACATTGGGGCTGCCCTCATACAGTGTTTGTGTGGTAGCTGCTGATCTGAAAGGGGTAGGAAGGTCATATTTAGTATGGCCAGAATGGTAATAGAAAATCCTGCTGATTGGTGAAGTTGGATTCAATATTACTATTTTAGAAATGCCACTTTTAGGAAGTGAGCATTTCTCTGCACTTAAATCTTTCTGGGCCTTACAATCCACGTCTGGCTGGGTTTAGTTGACAGCTCCTTGTGCATTCACTCAGACACACCTCAAACACAGGATACTCAGCTTCACTTGCATACATCTGCATTTTGAATGGGTCTTTCCGGGCAGGGAGGCTGGAGGGCCTGACACTTACATGACAATGGACAGTAGCCTGCCCTCACACAAAGGACTGCCACACCCCCTACTGGGACCCTGGCAGACAGGATTGAACTGAATGGGGAACTTGTGCACTTCTGAGCCACTCTTTGTAGTCTCCCACTCTTCAAAGGCACTTTTGGGTATAAAAAACAGGGCCCCTGCCCTACCAAGACAGACACTTCCTGGATAAGAAACCTGAACCAGAACCTGCATCCTGCCAAGAAGAACTGCCTGGCTGCCTAAAGGACTCACCTGACTGCTTTCTGTGGAGGACTGCTGCCTTGCTGTTGCCCTGCTGTCTTGCTGCTCTCTTGCTGTGGTACAGAAGTGTTCTCCAAGGGCTTGGATTGAGCTTGTCTCCTGTTCCCTGAAGTCTCAGGACCAGAAAAGACTTAATCTCTGCAAGAAATTCCTTGTGCGCTGAAATACGACGCACAGCCTGTGAAAAACAACGCACAGCCTGCACCGTGGTGAAAAATAACTGCACGCCGAATCTGGAATGGCGCTGCCCGACTCTGGAACAGGAAGATCGACGCAGCACCTGCGACTGGAACTTCGACGGACGGGCCCACTGGATCAACGCACAGCCGACCCGGACTGATGCAGCCCGACTTCCAGAGAGGAATCGACGCTGCGGCTGCCGTGCGGGAGAAATTTCCACGCATCACCCACTGGAATCGATGCAGCGCTTGTGACTTTGACGCAAGCCCAGGATTTTCCACGCATCGACCCCGGGGCGTCTGAAAACCCCACAACCCGCAGGGGATCTGAGTCCACGCGCGGAAAACGACGCACGGCTTTCCCGCGTGGAAAATATCAATGCAAGTCGGTGTGCGAAGGGGCAAAACCGACGCACACCTACCTGTTTTCCACGCATCTCCTCCTTTGCGGTCCCTTGCGAGGATTTTTTAATGCAAACCAGGTACTTTGCCCTGCAAGAGACCCTTGTTGTTTCTAGAAGACTTTAAGACACTTTATTTTGCTTTTGCAGTAATAATACATTCTAAAGACATTTTATCTTACTTTTCCAGTAATATTTCAACGCATACTTAATGCATTCTAATTGTTTTTTACCTGCAATTATTCAGATAAAGATTCTATATTTTTACAAACACTGTGTGGTGTGTTTTTGTGGTACTATATGGTGTTATTGTATAATATATTGCACAAATACTTTACACATTGCCTTCTAAGTTAAGCCTGACTGCTCAGTGCCAAGCTACCAGAGGGTGGGTACAAGATAATTTGGATTGTGTGTGACTTACCCTGACTAGAGTGAGGGTCCTTGCTTGGACAGGGGGTAACCTGACTGCCAACCAAAGACCCCATTTCCAACAGGGAGATTCTCCCCTTTCAAACAAGGCCTTCCTGAAATGATTTCCTGGTCCTGGATCCAGGACCAGGAAACCTACTAGACACCAGGGATTTCACTTGGGGGGATTCGGCCTCCTCTGAAAATGGGCCACCCCCCCCCCACACCAGGGGGTATATATATATTTTTTTAAGTAACTTTACCGCTGGGGGGCACAATCATGCTCCCCAGGGGTTAAAAAATTTGAAAAAATCTATATTTAAAAAAAAAATTACATTGACAGGGGGTCGCCCGTGAGCAGGGCGACCCACTGTAGGGGCAATTTTGTTTTAATAGTTGTATTGTGGCCCCCGGGGAAACCATTCAGCTTTTCAAAAATGATTTAGATCTATATATATATATATATATGTATAGATCTATATATAGATATATTTATATAGATATATATATATAGATAGATATGTACACCTATATATAGATATGTAGATCACTTTTGTCAATGCGTGTGTGGTTTCCCTGGGGGCTGCGATTGGCCCAGAGAAAACCCACACCCACATATAAAAGTGATCTCTTTATATATCTATATATATATATAGATATAATATATATATATAGATATAGATATAGATATACAGTATATATATGGGTTATATAGGTTATTATATATATATATATATATATATCTATATCTATATCTATATATATATCTATATCTATATATATATATATATATATATATATAGATATAGATATATATATATATATATATATATATATATATATCAAAGCAATGCACATACTTCAAATGACGCGTTTCAACTGTAGCTTTTAGGAAGCAACAAAAAAGTCAAGTAACTCTTGTGATTATGTTTCTCCTACAAAAGGATCTGACTTTTGTCTAGTGGCAGTTTCATCCCATAAAGTACCACAGAAGGTTTATATGCCTACTGCAAAGATCTTATCTGTATTTTATGTAAATAGCTGAGTGGATTAGTAAAGCCAGCCATTACCTGTATTATTATACAAATGTGTGTGCGAGGGGGACAATGGAGATATGAAGGGCACTTTTGCTGGGTGGTAGTGAGGGAATCGGAGGAGGAGATCATGGGAGTGGGAGCACCAATAATGATTGTTGGACTGGGCGCCACAGGTGCTAAAGTCTGTGACGATTGGTATACGATTGTCTACGTAGGCTAGTGTTTTAGAGAAAGAGTTTATCCAGTAGCAGAGATGACGTCTCGTTGGATGATTGCTGCTCAAGCCCTAACTCGGGTTATAGAGGACAGCTCTGATGTAGGATCAGAGACTGAGACAGCAGATAATGAGACAGCCGCTGAGGGATAGGACAATGGCGTAGACTCTGGGAGTGATTTTTCCAACAGCTCCTCTTCCAGTGATTCTGAGGGAGGTGATGAGGACAGTCCTGCAGTCCCTTCACAAGCACATTTTGTGCAGCGGGACAATAGCGGGTTAACCCAACCGAGACAGCAGGTGCATGTGGCGGCAAGCGCAGAGAGAGTGCTCTCTTGGGAGCTTCCCAATTTAGTTCAGCCCCAAATTCCACCGCACAATTTGTATTGTGGGGACATCAAAATTATCTAGCACAAAACAAACTGTTTTTTTAAGGCAGACACCTATGTTTTTGGTCCTGGACTCGGCAGCCATATAGGGAAACCTACCAAACCCAGACATTTCTGGATATTAGACACTCAGGGGAGTCCACTGAGGTGTGAGTTGTGTGAATTCCCCAAAGCTTTCCCAGAATACCCTGCAAAGGTGAAATGTTGAAAAAAAAACGTTATTCATTCTTGCATTTCTGTCACACAAACTACAGAAGTGTGCTGGGATCCTCAAAATTCCTACCACCCAGTGTTTCCCCACCTGTCCTGATAAAAATGCTACCCCACTTGCATGCCTGTACCTGGTGCCTGCGTCAGGAATGGATCACCCCAGGGTCAACAGTTGCCCTCATGTAAGGACCAACATTGACCACTGTGTGATCCATTCCTGACAGGGGCACTAGGCCTACCCACACAAGTGAGGTACCATTTTTATTGGGAGACTTGAGGAAATGCTGGATGGAAGGACATTTGTGGCTTCTCTCAGATTCCAGAACTTGCTATCACCGAAATGTGAGGAAAAAGTGTTTTTTTTGGTCAAATGTTGAGGTTTGCAAAGGATTCTGGGTAACAGAACCTGGTGAGAACGCCACAAGTTACCCCATCATGGGTTTCCCTATATGTCTAGTTATAAAAAATGCACAGGTTTGGTAGGTTTTCCTAGGTACCGGCTGAGCTAGTGACCAAAATCTACAGCTACACACTTTCCTAAAAACACGTCAGTTTCCAATGTAAAAATATGATGTGTCCATGTTCCTTTTTGGGGCGTTTCCTGTCACAGGCACTAGGCCTACCAACAAAAGTGAGGTACCATTTTTATTGGGAGACTTGGAGGAATGCTGGGTGGAAGGAAATTTGTGGCTTGTCTCAGATTCCAGAACTTTGCAGCACCGAAATCTGAGGGAAAAGTGCTTTTTTTCCAAATTTTGAGGTTTGCAAAGGATTCTGTCGTAGTTGGACTCTTGCTCAAGGCAAGACTGCTGGTTTAAGGATGACAGTACTTATGTTTGTAGGCGACTATGCCTATCCTACAACAAGTCGCATCTGTCGTCCCAACCCTTCCGGCTCACTAGCAGCACCTCACCAAAAACCCAAACAGTAAAAGGTGATTTGTGGCAGCCTTTACGCATGGACCCAAGATTATGACATCTCAGGGTGTGTCGTGGTTAAACGGAGATGACCCCTTTCTCACAGATACATCATGTCTCAACCAAACACCTGCAATCTGCGATAAGTTGCATGGGCTGCAATGACTAGGATAATGAACAGTGCAAAAAACAGAATTGTAAAGACAAGAGTCATTAATACAAAGACCCTCTTCATCTTGCTATAACATGAAAAGACATGAAGTGTGTAATATGTCCTAATATCCTATCATGATAGGCCTAACCTCCTACCTAAAGGAGAGCTGAGTATCTGAAATCTAATCTGCCAATGCCATGTCCATGAGAGGAGCCCCCAACCCTTGTTACCTTGGAATGAGGTCTCTATCTCAGACTCCATAGGGACACGAAGACTGGGTCAGCATCTATATCAGCGATCGACGTGCAGCATTGATATCAGCGATGGTGGCGATGCCCTCTGGTCGGAATCCCTCTGATTATGTGTCTAAAGTGTGTTGTATAAAATAGATCTACTTGGACCCCTGACGTAGGTGTGTTCCCAAACAATAGATAACAGGCATGCTTGGGGCGGCAATTAATATAAACAATTCCCTTGAAAGCATAGAGAGGGAAAGTCCCTAAGTGTGAACACCTGCTGTTTGTTTGTCTTTGTCACTTGATCTTGACGTCTTAACGTGGTGGCACTGATAATGCAAAGCATAACAAGTGGCCTAACTATAAACAAGGCAGCCATCTTAGAGGAATTAAATAATTAAATGGGCTAAGGCAGAGCAAGCTAAGTAGGTTAAAAGTCACTAGGTGATGGGGGCTGCAAGCCGAAGGCTAAGCTAAATCCTGTTATCCCATTAAAACAAACTAGGATTCACTACAATTCTGGGTAACAGAAACTAGTGAAAGCCTCACAAGTCACCCCATCTTGGATTCCACTATGTGTCTAGTTTTAAAAAATGCACAGGTTTGGTGGGTTTCCCTAGGTGCCGGCTGAGCTAGAGGCCAAAATCCACAGCTAGGCACTTTCCAAAAAACAATTCAAATTTCAATGTAAAAATGTGTTGTGTCCATGTTGCGTTTCTTGTTGCGGGCAGTAGACCTACCCACACAAGTGAGGTACCATTTTTATCGGGAGACTTGCGAGAACACAGAATAGAAGAACAAGTGTTATTGCCCCTTGTCTTTCTCCACGTTTCTTCCTTCCAAATGTAAGACAGTGTGTAAAAAAGAAGTCTATTTTAGAAATGCCCTGTAATTCACATGCTAGTATGGGGACCCCAGAATTCAGAGATGTGCAAACAAACACCTCATCCTGTGCCCATTTTGGAAATGCAAAGGTTTCCTTGCTACCTATTTTTCACTCTTTATATTTCACCAAATGAATTGCTGTATACCTGGTATACAATGAAAACCCATTGCAAGGTGCAGCTCATTTATTGGCACTGGGTACCGAGGGTTTTTGATAAACCTACAAGCCCTATATATCCCCACAACCAGAATAGTCCAGCAAATGTAATGATATATTGCTTCAAAAATCTGCCATAGATGGAAAAAGTTATAGAAGAAAACGTGGACAGAAATGGCTATTTTTTTCACCTCAATTTTTTTATTTTTTATTTTAGCTGTTACTTTCTGTAGGAAAACCTTGAATTATCTACACAAATGACCCGTTGATGAATTCAGAATTGTGTCTACTTTTCTGAATGTTTAGCTGTCCAGGATCTAGCATTGGTTTTACACACATTTCTGTCACTAACTGGAAGGAGGCTGAAAGCACAAAACACAGTAAAAATGGGGTATGTCCCAATAAAATGCCAAAATTGTGTTCTAAATGTGGTTTTCTGATTCAAGTCTGCCTGTTCCTGTTCCTTTGTTGATGCAATTTTCAGGGGGGGGAAAACACATGCTTTCTTCTGCAGCCCTTTTTTCAAATTTTTCTAAAAAAAACTAAATGTTAGCTGTATTTTGGCTAATTTCTTGGTCTCCTCCAGGGGAACCCACAAACTCTGGGTACCTTTGGAAGCCCTAGGATGTTGGAAAAAAAGGATGCGCATGGGCAGTGCAGGAGCCCCCCTGTGGCCCCCTGCACCTGTTCTCCACCAGCCTTTTTATGGCGGCGTTACCGCCATGAAAAGGCTGGTGGAGAATGAGGTTGTAATCCACTGGGCAGTGCTGCATGCAGCGCTGCCCTTGCGTATTATGGTCTCCTTCACCACCACACTGTTGGGATCATGGATCCTGGTGGTGCTGGCGGAACCCTGGTGGTCTGACCTCCAGGGTCTTAATGTGGTGATCGGACAGCCACAACAGTAGCGGTCCTGACTGCCATCGCGAGGCTGGTGGTCTGATGACCGCCAGCATTGTAATCAGGCCCTGTGTGTTTTACTACCAGAGTTAGTAGTGTAATGTATACCTGATTGTGATCTTTGGGTTCATTGTCTCTCCTGGGTTAGTCTAAGTGACAGATTTACCCTTTGCCTTAATTCAGTGCATCATGACGGCTTACAACATCTACCTCTAACCATACTGCTAATGTATACATATCTACGTACCTATATATTTATTTTTATATATATATATTATATATATATATATATATATATATATATATATATATGCAACTAGTCTGCTATTTGACTATCATTGCCAATATATGTGCTGGTGCTACTGTTTCATTAAAGTTATATTGCATTAGCTATGTCTGTGTGTTTCTCCTCACTGAGGGGGTTATTCTAACTTTGGAGGAGGTGTTAATCCGTCCCAAAAGTGACGGAAAAGTGACGGATTTACCACCAGCCGTATTACGAGTCCATTATATCCTATGGAACTCGTAATACGGCTGGTGGTATATCCGTCACTTTACCGTCACTTTTGGGACGGATTAACACTCCTCCAAAGTTAGAATAACCCCCTGAGTGTCCTTGTTGATTTGTTTCTGATTAATAGCACTCAGATTGGTTGTCACCAGCCAATCCAAGACAGTATCTTACCTACCGTTAATAAAACCCTAGATGTTCACTGAAAAAACAAAAGGCTACAGGAACCTTATAGTTAGGGAATAGAATTGAAAAGACCTTAGAAATTCACAAAAAAACCAACAGACCACAGGGACTTTATAGTTAATTTCAGATTTTACATGCACAAAACCATAGAAATTCATTTGTTATAGTTAGTTCAAG
The DNA here is from genome assembly GCF_031143425.1 of Pleurodeles waltl. Taxonomy (NCBI): domain Eukaryota; kingdom Metazoa; phylum Chordata; class Amphibia; order Caudata; family Salamandridae; genus Pleurodeles; species Pleurodeles waltl. Next base: position 483,288,237 of record NC_090438.1, on the reverse strand, counting down.
TAACTATAGCTCGTGGCCTAAGGTAACTATAACTTGCACCCTCTCCATGCACTGCTAATTACCCGAGATAGTACATTACTCATGGCATCTTTTCTGAAATCATTGATAATATCACTGTAACATTTGTGGTAAAATTATTGCTAAAAAAATGTGCATGGCGAGAGCGCGAGTTATAGTTACTTCAAATAACTCTAACTATAATAGCTGAATTTCTATGGTTTTGTGCATGTAAAATCTGAACCTAACTGTGAAGTCCCTGTAACCTTCCAAATGGCCATATATGCATGTGCTAGGGTGTGCAGTTAAGGTAGCCATCTTGCAATGTTTACTCCACACATTATCATTCTTCATCATTCCAAGATGGCTAACGTCTCGGATATCTTATTATGGCAAAGCCATAAAAAACTATTGCAATAGTTCAGCCTGTAACATCAGACCTTTTGACTTTGACAATTCTTCTTAATACATTAACATCAACTTTTGCTTCAAATACTGGGTGTAGTATAATTACTGATTGTTTTGAAGTTAAAGAACATGCTCGGAAGTATTAAGTATTGGAGAGAATTATTCACTTAGTTAGAAAAGATGGTGCCCATATCCAGTCCAAGCAGCCTAAACACCCTGAGCAACATGCACCTACACGTATGCGCCCACAACAGACTCAAATGCACTCATTATTATACACACAAACAGGAGTACAAAATCTCTATAATAACCCTCCTCTCTCTTCGAAGCTTAATTAAACAGTTCCACTGTCACTCCTCAGAGGCCAAGGGGACTCAGGCAACAGCAGCACAGAAGGTCATCGCTGACCTCCGCACCAGAAGAGAACATATGGCTTTGAACAAAGGCTGAGCAGGCACGTTGTGTAAGGACCCAATGGACTTAGATCAGCTGAAGGAGATGCCTGTTTTCTTGGAAACTTCGCCAAGCTGTTTGTTTTCATTGTGTGTGGAGCCAAATTATTCCCTAAGCTCCTGCTAATTACGCAGCACAATTGCCATCATCCTTTGCATGCACTTGCACAAATACAGATATATGGTGACACACAGCGTAACCGTCGGAGTCCCTGTGGGGAGCAGACAAAAGATGCATTCACTGCCCGCTAATATTGAGGACATGTCACAACAGGAAGAAAACAGTCTCCTTGTCAAAGACTGCCTGTAACAAATGAAAGAAACACGTGTGTCTCGAATCAAAGGCGACAAACAACATGTCCAAGGCAGCCAGATGTCATGAAGAATTTCTTAAACCTGTGATGTAAGGATACATTAAATAACAAAGTGCAATGTAAAACTGGATATTCTGTGCTTTTTTAAGTGCTTTTCAGATGTTCTAAATGATACATTCCAATTGATTAGAAACTTTGTACATCTGCATTAACTGCATTACTGAATTTAAAGCACTGTTATATGAGTTGTTACATGAGATGTGGAATGTCTAGTGGATACCTGCTTTAAACTGAGGGTAGATCAAGGAGATGGACTCCACAAGGCCTTTCCTTGATATTCTGTACCCTCGATAGGAGTCCTAAGGGCTGGGCAGCCTTGGGTCAGAGTACAGAAGTGAAGCTAAAAGATTTTCACCATTTGTGATTCCGAGGTTAGGGCTTATTTTGTAGAAACAGGGGCGTATTGACAAAGAATTCACACACAACTGACGTTTCTTCTAGGCATTGATTGAAGGAGGGAATGCAGAACTGCACTCTTGTGTCCTAGTGCAAAAGTGTCTGCGTTAAGGTTGGGATAGTTTTTGAACAGGAAGGTGTCCCCTCATGCACAAAAAATATCCTTTGGGGCTCTTTCTTTTTTATATGCGCTGCTGAATTTAGCACACATGCAGTGAGGAAATAACAAGGAGAAATAAAGATATTTCTCCTTTTTATACCATCCTCAGGCAATCACACCATTTTAGCACAAATCCATACCTACAAGTCTTTGTAGGTAATGGTTTGCTTCAAAATTCATGGGTGGATGCATGGGAATGCCCATGCACCACCCATGGAACGATTACCTACTGCAAACTAACGTATGGCAGCACAATGTGCTGCATTGCTTTTTGTTTTTTACAAAAGCAATACAAATAACCATTTGCATTTTTTTGTAAATGCTAATATGGTTTTTGCATCAGGTCTAGGTTAAAAAAAAGACAAACCCAACACAAAATCTTTGAAAATCTGGCTCCTAGTGTAACACTAAGATCCTTGGTGTGAAAAATACACTGCCTCTGATTCACAATGGCCCGAGGAACAAAAGCCTCTCTGGTGGATATTTAAGAAAACCTACAGAGAACCCTGGCAGAAGACCAACCAGTCACTCTAGTACTACTAAACCTCTTTAATGCATAACACACTATAAACCACAACATTTTACAAGGTTGTTTAGAAGAGTAGTGCTTTCATTCCTCATCGAGAACATTTAAAAATAGGCCATGTCCTCTCTAAGGGCCAGATGTAGGAAAAATGCAAATTGCGACTTGCAATTTGCAATGCAGAACGGTGTCTCAGACACCGTCTGCGAGTCGGTATGGGGTCGCAGAGACCCACCTCATTAATATTAATGAGGTGGGTCGCAAATTGCGGCCCCATACCGACTATAGGCACTCGCAAACATGGAGGCCTGCTGTAGTCAGTAGACCTCCATGTTCGTGACTGCTTTTAAATAAAGCAGTTTTTTTTTTTTAAGTGTAGCCCGTTTTCCTTAAAGGAAAACGAGCTGCACTTAAAAAAAAAACGAAGGCCCATATTTATACTTTTTGCGCCGTCTAACGGCATTTTGAAGCGCCATGCGGGCGTCAAATTTATACTTTGACGTACGGCGGCGCAACCAACAGATGGGAGTCATTATTTCGTGACGCACACAGCATCGGTCTGTCGTAAAGGAAACCAACGTAAATGCGACGCACATCACTGTGGGTCGATTTACGACAGCGCAATTGTGAAAACGCTGGTTTTTTTCACGCTATTGCGTTACATTTTTGCGCGAAAACTGCCCTTTCAGCAGTGGAGAGCCAAAATGGATCCCAGATGCCCCAACAGACCCCAGGAGGATGAGAGCAGACCAGGAACCAGCCAGGAGGATCCATACAGGAACCAGGACATTTAAAAAAAAAAAGAAAGTGTCGCTTCAGTGAAGAGGAGCAGGAAATCCTGGTGAAAGAGGTGACGGAACACCAGCACCAACTTTTCATCTCCTCAAAATTGCCACTCAGTAGGAGAGAGGCCATCTGGAAACAAATAGTGGACAAGATCAACAGTGTGGCTGAAGAACGCCGCACAGTCACTGAGTGTAAGAAACGCTGGCATGACTGCAAACGTAGGACAAAAGAGAAAATGGCCAAGAACAGGAGGCAGCAATGCAGACTAGAGGGGGGAGTCCAGCACAACAGGAGGCCCTGGACCACATGGAGGAGATGGTCGCAGCCTCAGGGATTCAAGGACTGGACAGCGCAGACTACCACGACACAACGCACATGCAGGGTAAGTCGCATGGGGAATTAAAATGCAATAATGGGGACTGTAAGCAGGGGGGGGATACCTACTACACAATGCATGTAAGTTAGCACATATATGAAGTGGCATGGGTAAAGGGGCACGGCAGGGGGGCATGCCCAGTACTGACCGAAGCTGGGGCACGACAAAATACAGCAACAACAACAGTCCCATGGGGACATCCTGTAATTACAACAAGAGAGCCAAGGGAAAGCAGTGACAGGTGGGAAGGCCACTACCTCAAATCCACATCCAGGCACTTGTATTGCAAAATCTAATCTACATCAACTAGGTCCCTATCTGTAATGCAGTAGCAAAAACAACAACTGCAATGTAACTGCCACAACAGTTGACAATAACACCTCTCATCTCTGTGCAGCTATAGTACCAAATGGCAGGAACCCCCCCTGGAACATACATACCTAAATTAGGGGGTGAGGATGACATCCGCAACTACTCCTAGAAATAAGACAAAGGTACCAGTACACTCAAATGCCGAATGTCCATACCTGACACATACATAAGCCTAAGTAACCAGAAATAGGAGCCACACAGCACTAACGACACACACATGCTGCATACGTCAGGGTCCCTCACGTGCCTGGCTAACAAGGCTACATCACTAATGTCATACTGCTCAGACAACAACATTGAGGAGGGGACACAGGCAACTGGTCACTGAAACACACCTGCACAGTCTGACAAACAAATAGGACATTCATACGATAAACAGGCCAATCCAGTAAGACACACATGACCCAACATCATCTTCAAACATCAGCAATGTTTACATCCATACCACATCCTAACATTGACATGCATAGGTAATGCCACGTAACATGTACAGTTCATGCAATGTGAATAAAAAGTGTATGGGGCAGGGCCTGAGAGGCAAGTGTGCTGGCAGGGCAGTCACAACACCCACAGTCAGTCAAAGTGTATTGTGGCAAGTGAAACGTATACCTTGCGCATTAGCTTCAGGCTTTAGGCCTTTGTGCATCTTACCCTGAATGTACTTATACTCATTTGCTCACATCTAAGAGCCAAAGAGCACTTTGCACTAAATGATTCTCATTGCCCTTCCTATCAGTTAATGTAGCAAATAGGCAGTCTTAAGGTGTGGTCAATTAGTCAAATCACACTGTTTTGCCTACTTCTGCACTGGAGTTTGCCAGAACATATTCACTCTGTGCCCCAGTCAAGGATACAGTCTGGTACGTTGCTGATAGATGTGGTAGGGGTTAAGGTTTGGCATTCCTGCGTAGGGAAACTTTGTCATCACCATGACATATGACTTTTAAAATCACTTCTTTGTCCCAAGACACGCAAGAGGGAGTTTCCAAACAGAAAATCACAACTAGATGCTGCCTGCCTTGCTGCTGATGCACAACCAGATCACAGCCCATTCCTCTGATATGAGGGATGATGTCTCCCCTGTGATTCAGACAGGCAAGCTCCAAACTTAACATGCTGTGCTATACATAGAACAAGCAGAGGGAGAGTAGAAACTGTTAGGCACCATGATAGCTGTGTACTAATGTATTACTCTCCTGCGGACTATTTCAATTCTAACAGTGTGTATTGTTTGGGTTATTGGGGCTCACACCTAAATTTCTACAAGTCAGTTGTACAATGAAACTTCATATTAAACAAATACTGTCTTTGTCCTTTGTGTATGGGAACATACCGGAAAAGACATAATTGTGTAGGATCTGAGTGACCACGACTTCCCTGAGAAGTTCCAAAGATGTCATGCGCTCGGATGTCTAAACATTCCTTTGATGTGGGAGACCAGAGGCACTGCTAGTTAGTCTGAGCAAAATGAAATATCTGGGTGACAGAGTTATTTACAAGTGGGTCAGACTTAGTCCCCCACACCATTAGTTATCCTGCTGCTTAGAAAGCCAAGAATCACATGTAGGATAATGAGAGCCCACCCAACAAAATGTCCCTCCATAACAATAGTTAAACACCGAGGGAGGAGTAGGACAAAAAAAAGCCTATTCCTAAATTATTACAAAGCAACACCTAGAGGCGACCTGGCAGACATGTCTGATAGCTCCATATCATACATGTGACACACAGGTGGGCCATAGGCCAACAACAATGCCCTATGACGGACAGCAGATACCAAGACAAACACAGAGTACAAAGTTAAGGCATCCAAAGGCTTGTATCTTAGTGCAAAATTGTCACAACACAGACACACTAATTGTACCCTGTTTCATTGCAGAGGAACACGGATCTCCTGCCGATCTGCCTGTCCATGAGTTCCCTGATGACATGGATGACGAGACCATCAACCTCCCACAAGAGACCATTCAAATGGTCCTTGAAAGCCTCCAAACCCCACCTTCAGTCACAAGGAGGAGCACAGAAGAAGCAGCCACCACAGGAGAACCACCCGCCACCCCAATTGTAAGACCTGCCAGCTCCAACACAGCTGAGGACTCTGACGACACTGGCACCAGCTTTGAAAGAACAGTCGTTGGGGTCCAGCGGGAGCTGGCCAAGGAGGTGCGGGTGGGGATGCAAACTATGGCAGCCAGCCTTGAGGGGGTGCGTTCGTGCATGTTGTCAACTGCAGATCAGGCAGCTGCAATGCAAGCACGAACATCGCTCTTGGAGGAACTTTTAAAAACACAGAAGGAAATCTGCACAGCTGTCATCCAGTTGACACAACAACTCCAACTGCAAGCCAGTCAACGTGTGCACGAATGCAACTTAGAACCCCTCAGGGCCGACCTGGCTGCCTACCATCGTGATGTGGCTGCCATTCTGAAAAACCAGCAGGCCCTCCTTGCTGCAGTACTGCCCTTCATTACTCGACAGGGAGCAGCCCCCGGGATGTCTGCCTCCATGTCTTCTAACACTGAGGTGTGTGTTGCCCCTTCACAACCAACAACAACAAGGACACACCAGGCAACACACACATCAGAAGAAGAAGACATGGAACAGATTACATTCACACGCAAGAGTACCCGGAAGCCCTAGTCCCTGCACCATGGCCTACTCTGACCAAGGTCCTACGTTTTGACACATGCCAGTCTCACTACAACTACGCTCAATGACTGTTCGGCAATCCACTGTATGACTTGTCCCTATTGCCAGTGAATGTCTCTCTCCTACTATTTGGCAATTCCTGTTCCTCTGCACTGTCTGTGACATCACCCCAGCATGTCAGGAGCATCATCCACACCCCGTCTGTAGGATCACCATGTAAGAATGCACCAGAACGGACTCAGCTAACATTGTGAATGGACATTTTGCACTACACCACCTATAAATAAATATCACTTGCACACCTATTGTGTCTCTGTGTTATTTCACACTTCAAATGTGCAGTACATAACTCCAAAGTGGCTGTGTGGCAACCATGTAGATTCTCTATACTACTGTCCTGATTTCATGTATACTGAAACATCTGTGCATCGGCCAGGATTGCATCATAGCCTTACTATACTGAGGAAAATAACTGATGAAGGGACTAAGCACACACAATCATGCTGTGTTGGACAGAATGATGCACCATCTATAGCTATTCTAGACAACTAATGGTGGCTGAGAAATGTAGGCACCATGCAATACTAAAATTAGAATTAATGCTGTAAAATGTAAGGAATCATAAACAAATTACACTGCATCAATCACCCTTACGGCGTATACTTACATGAAGGAAAGTCATGCTGAATCAGTACACACATGATGTAGGTCAGCAATGACAGCAACAAGACAAGAGTGTGAACAAATCCTCATCTACAAAGATCTCCCTGAACTTCACACTGCTGTCCGACCTATCTATTTACCTACAATAACAAGTCTGGAAGCACTCTTTGTGAAGTAGGATACATGCCAACCCAAAACCTTGATGATCAATGCACACTACCAATGGTGGGTCTCCCACATGGTGGATACTTACCAAGTTAGCACACGGGTAGCTGGCATGTTAAACCTCAATAGCCTGGGGATAGCGAGCATAGGACACAAATGTCATACTAAAACATTCTGCTACACTGATGTCAAGGCCATGATAATGTAGCACCTAACGCATCATGTAAAGGGTTAACTAAATTTTTATTTCAAAGAAGTAATAAAAGAGGCAACTAAGGGAAAGGTAAACCTACACTAATCTAACCTGACTACTACTAACCCACAACTGTCCCTAACTAACCTAAGCTAAACTTACTCTACACATGTAACGAAACGATCTAAACATCAACCCCCCACCCACCATTATGAGACAAGACACATGCAGGACAACACTTACTAACCTACACACATACTATACTATCCTAAACAAACATATATTTTTTTTGGTATTTTTTTTATTTTATTTTTTTATTTATTTAAACAGGAATCCCAACATTGCCCCCCACCCGCCCACCCACACAAAAATAGAAGATAGAAAGAATAAGGACCCCCCACCCTCTTACCTAACACTAACTAAGCTAATTACCTACACTTATCCTATAACTAACCCCCCAAACCCAACTCACAGTATAAAATAGGAAAGAGGTGAGAGGGGAGGGGTAAAAGTTCAGGAGGGCAAACGTACTACAGATTTGCCCTCCGTAGTGTGCGCCTGATGGAGCGCACCTTCTTTTTGACCTCATTCATGTCCTCCGTCAGGTTGTCCACCTTTCTAATCAACTTGTCCAATTTTCGGGACAATGCCTGGAAGGCCGCTGGGTCGATAGGAGGGTCAGTGCTGGTTTGCGTGCCGGTGGAGGTGGATGTTGTGGCAGGAGTTGTGTGGCCACGGGACAGTCCTGCTCCCACCACACGGCTGGGTCCAGGTCTGGAGGAAAATGCTTGGTCCGTTGCTGGGTCCACTTGGGCAGACCTGGTGGATGTAGTGTCGGTGGTTGTTGGTGGCACCGTTGGGGGAGCCTGTGGTGTGGCCCACCACGCCCCGGAGGCCCGATCTGAATGGTACTTGCGGGCCATCCTCCGATACCCACACTGCACCTGCAGGATGTGCCTGTATCTCATCGCACGGCGCTCAAAATGGTTGCGATCAGCGGCACTCAGGTTTGCAGCTGTGAAGAGAAAAGGCAAATATTTAGCTTTGGATTTGCAGTGGGTGGAATACCACAATGGGTCATTTGTCCATTACTAGAAATGTATTGGTTGCAGCAATTGTTACAACATAGTTCACGGAAAGGCTCAGAGGAAGTACATGTTAAGCATGCATACATAAGGGCATATCACACCTAGCATATCCATGTCTCTACATGATGTATGACATCACCCTAAACTACTCATCCAAATCATACCTAAGGCATTTGACATTATGGCACCACCTCTTCCGCATACTGACTTCACTACATATGTCATTCTATGTGATAACAATCACACTCCTCACTCAATGGCATTTGGAATTAGTTGTGTGCTAAGATTGAACCCCTGGCCCAGAATCATATGTCCACACTAGGGGCCAGATGTAGGAATTTGGAAAATGCAACTAGCAATTTGCAATGCAGAACGGTGTCTCTGACACCGTCTGCGAGTCGCTATGGGGTCCCTAAGACCCACCTCATGAACATCAATGATGTGCGTTCCAAGTTGCGCCACCTTAGCGACTATGGGCACTCACGGGGATGGAGGCCTGCTGGGAACAGCAGACTTCCATGGACGTGACTGCTTTTAAATAAAGCAGGTTATTTTTCCCCAAGTGTAGGCCGTTTACCTGAAAGGAAAATTAGCTGCAATTAGTTAAAAATCACAACAAATTCAATCTTGGATCATTTCACGGTAATTAGTGGTCCCTTAGACCACTGGCTGTTTTGTGCAGGATTATTTTGGTCCACTCACAAAGGTGAAGGGTTACAATGGGGACCCCTTCCAGTTAGCAAGTGGGTTACCATCCACTTCAAGTGGATGATAACAGCGACTCACTTTGCAACCACGTACTCGGTTAGAAATGGGATTGCCTACCACTGTGAGTTGCAAGTAGGTCTGGTAAACCTCTTAATATTTTGCAAATTTGAAAAGCATTTTGCTAATATGTTCATGACCACCAATAACAATTTGGAATCGGAAACAGACGTTTGCAACTCACAAACAGAAATTTATGCCATTTGCAACGTGTAGACATTTTGCTACATCTGGCCCTAGGTACTCACTCAAGTCACAAAAGGTGTCAAGTACGTGTAACATACTGGTTGCTACAGTCCTAGGTACCCTGTTTCACAGTAACATCCCAGTCTTTGTGGGTGGTGTGGGAAGAACAACCAACAATCCCATGTTCAATGCACACCCAGGAGTGTTTAGAAAGTTCAACAAGTATGTGCCTTCACACACAACACCTATGAAGGGCTAGCAACACGTTGTAGTCAGCCAAACATTGTCACATCCCAGGTCCACACATGTCAAAATGATATGACTTAGGCCAACATGACATACTATCAGTGAGGCATGTTTTACAACACACACAGAGGAGGTAGAACACCCATTCTGATGATTCCACAGAACACCTAGGCCATTGCACTCAAGTCACACACACTTCTAGTTCACCTTGTGGAAGTACATGCCCCCGGAAGATCCGACCTACAGTGTACACAGTCCATCCTCAACTAGGAAGAAGCACTTGTCATCAAAGCCATGTGCCTAAGCTATCTGGGAGACTGTCAGTCTGATATGCAGACTCAGTTCATGGCAAGTCCCTGACCAAGTCTAACATTGACCAGTGTATTCCAAATGAGTCATACCATTCCCCATTGCCGCACAACTGGAATGACCTACAGCCCCTCAAACTGAGAGATGGCTAGGTATTGCTTTACAGAAACAGAAGTCCTATTTGATATCACACTAAAACAACAATGCCAATGAACGGCGAGCGCATCAAATCATGAATTCTCTTGAACACACAGTAATCCATCATGCTTCTTTACCAAACAATGAAAATGGCACTCAGGCGACACTCACTGTAGGTATCGGGGTCGTCAAAATGTGCCACCTCTCCCACGGTGTACGGGGCTGGTCCACCTGTAAAGCATGAAAGGAAGAATATACTCAGACTGGGTGAACTGACAAATAATTTCAGTTACAATGACACTGTGTGAATATGACATGGTAATGATAGACTTTCAGACATGCTCATACTGCATGGATGACTTTGTATTCAACATTATCATTGGATGAGTCTCCTGCTACAGTGACACACCCTACTACACACATGCAGTGGCCAGGACAGTCATGTGTTGGCCAAGTTAATCCTCCATTAGTATGCCCCACCAATAATGTTATCCATACATCTCAGCATGTGCATCCCATAGAGACATTCCAAAACTGGTTCCATGAGGACTGCATGACCCCTCACAATCAAACAGGCTAGGTGGACATGTTCAACACACAGCAACCACACACACATGTGACATATGTGTGGACAACATAACTAACTTCATGTGACGTGAAGCCAACACACATGTATAGCATCATCATGGGTATCTAATTTTCTGTCTAGCTATGGCGTCTACATATGTAGGTATGTTGTTTCAACATGACTTACTCACTGGCCATTATGACCAGTAGAGTACAAATAGAGCCGTTCACGTGTTGCTTTTCTGACACAAATGCAACACTACATTACATACAGCTACAGGCATCTGGTATGTGTTGCAAAAATGAGCCATTGGACTGGTAGCATTGGTCTTCATACACATTCTGCAACAAATACACATTAGGGCACATATGTATACCTTTGTAGCGCATCATTTGCATCATTTTGTTACGCAGAGAGGGGGCTACTTAGCAAAATACAGATAGAAGTTGCAATTTTCTGCTGTTCTTGCGTGAAAATGTTTTGCAAAAATAGGGATATATGTGTATAACCATGGGCCTAGGTTTACCTAGCATTACACACAGTCTGCTACTTATTTAGCAGATTGGGTAACAATCATCACATGTTCCCACACAGATTTCTAATTTTCCCATGTAATTGATTTGTACTCACCAACATGGCCACCAATCCGGAGTCCCAGGTGGTCCAGCAGGTCCTGTTCCCTGGTGATCAGATCTGCCCAGCGGTGCTTGAGTTGATGGACATTTCGCATGCTCCCGTAGACCCGGACCAGGTGATGGCGCACCTTCTCCCACCGGATTTTCCTAGCCTCTGTGTGATACCCCTGTATCACACGGCCCCCAGCCTCCAGCATCAGTGGGAGGAAATGGCTAACTAGCCATATGAATCCCCCCAATTCATCTTCACCCATCCTGGACAGGCGAGGCCTACCTGACATATTTAGAGCTCTAAAAATGGACAAATGAAATATGAAAGTAAAAGTGGGAAATGGGGAAAGGTAGAGGTGTGAAAGAAAAAGAAAAAGTAGAAAAATAGCCCAACTAACCCCCCAAACTATGCTACCCACAACAGACTCCCACAGACAATACAAACTATCACAGGAATAGACAAAACAAGACTAAACAGACAGAGACAATGTTATACAACAAGAATAGATTGACAAAAAGACAAAATACAAGGGACACAGGACACAAAAGCAGTAAAACACAGGACAACACCTTTCACACAACCACACAGTCTAGATAAATCTGAGACTGCAAAGTGAAAGTTAACTCCCAGTACAGATTTGGTAAACAGGATATCCTATTACATCACTTCCTGCATAAAATGGCCGCCGTTTTTATTTCCCCGTTATGCGTCATATTTTCACGCATACACAATTGTGCGTCATTTTTTTTTTACGCATTACATTGCACATGATGCCGAGTCAAAAAATATGATATGAATATGAATATTTTTTATTGTACATGAGATGACCAACATATTGTCCATGTAGCATCAATTTTACCACGCATACATCATGGGCGTCATTTTTTTTCCACGTACAGTAGTGCACATGATGCGGAGTCAAAAAATATGATATGATTATTAACATTTTTTAATGTACATGAGATGACCAACATATTGTCCATGTAGCGTCAATTTTACCACGCATACATCATGGGCGTCATTTTTTTTCCACGTACAGTAGTGCACATGATGCGGAGTCAAAAAATATGATATGAATATTAATATTTTTTAATGTACATGAGATGACCAACATATTGTCCATGTAGTGTCAATTTTACCACGCATACATCATGGGCGTCATTTTTTTTCCACGTACAGTAGTGCACATGATGCAGAGTCCCAAAAATTGATGATGTAATTTATACTTTGAAGGCGAAATATTAAGACACTTTTGGATACATTCGTATTTGACTCTGCATTGTGTGCACTCATGTACATGAACAAATTATGACGCCCATGCTGTATGCGTAGAATATGGAGCAAATGTTTCCTTAGGTCTTCATGTTTTTACCTTTGGAAAGGTGATTTGTCATGGTCAAACGGTGCGATGTGATACACATTTGTGTTTGGATATGACACATGTCCGTTGTTTTATGTATAGAAGGCATTAACACTGTAATGTTTTGGATACGTTAACTAATGTATTGACCATATTTGTCAACATATTTGGGTTAATTGCTGATGGCTATTTTGAAATGATGGATGGGATACCATGATGTATTCCTTCTCCAAAATGTGTCCACAATTAGGATGGTGATGCTTTTATCTGTAGTCCTAACAGGGAGTGGAAGAGTCACTTACAGTTTTTATGGGGCTAACCATGTCCCATTATGATTTTGTGTTTCAGATTTGTGTTGGACTTATGACATGTAGGCCACACATGTGCCTTATGCATGTGTTTAGTTCACAAGTACATGATTCTTGTATGTTTTGGGGGCGGTAGAGGTGGACTTAGGCCCCCAGCACCCTAGGATTTGACCCTCCAGAATAGCTACTGTATCCATGGAGTATATTTATTATATCATGGCAAACCTGCAGCAGCAGGCTAATGTAAGGCCATATGGTATGAATGACTGTTGACCATTCATTCATCTCATTAGCCCATTTGACGTTTGCAGTAATGATGAATTGGAGCAAACTTGCATACCATTTTCAAATGACTATGTTTGCAAGACTCTCAGCGTTCCCGATGTGATAATGAGAATAATTTTGTTGTTGTCTGTGTCCCTTTCTGCAAAAAAAAACAGGGGGAACCCTATCACCCTACCCTGTCTAGGGTTAATACAACATCAAAAAAGAGAAAACGACAGGTAGGGACAAATTTAATCCTGAATTAAATCAACAGTCATTAATTCTGTTAATCCTGAGTTTAATTTCTTTCTCTTATTTATTTCAAAAAATTATGTAGTAAAAAAGGAACTGTGGCTGTGTAATCCAAAATCACTTGTGCCCTTATCCAGTCCTGATGAGGCCCTAAATCAGCAGGCCGAAACGCGTTGACTTCATTCTCCTTACAAGTGCATTGGGTTCGCTGAACAAATGGACTATATTGTAAAAATTTAAAAATGCACTAGTTCACGCTTGTGTGAAAGAAATACACAATGCGGTGATAGTTAAGTGCATGAAAAGCCCATTGCCTTAGTTAATAGAAGTGGATCACATTGGGAGTTGTATAATAGTGACCGCTATTTAAATGTGTAGGGTATGACTTTGTGTAGGTTTTTTTCACTGTGTGTTTTATTGTGTTTTACTTGAGAGTATTGTAAATAATAGCTTAGTAATTGATGTAATGTGTATTAGGTTTTGGATTACACAGCCACAGTTCCTTTTTTACTACATAATTTTTTTAAATAAATAAGAGAAAGAAATTAAACTCAGGATTAACAGAATTAATGACTGTTGATTTAATTCAGGATTAAATTTGTCCCTACCTGTCGTCTGTGTCCCTTTCTGCATAAACTGGTTTAGTGGCATGTTACAATCTTCCTGCTACGTTCAAACTGGGACACAACTGTGATGGTCTACTTTCAAATATTAGGTTGATTGTATGACATATGTGTACATGTGTGTGGGAATGTGGATCCAATATCACCTGTCTGGGTGTATGTTGTCACTGTGACTTCAAGGTCTCCCCCTGAGTTAGTGGCAGCTGATGTTGTACCAATTGTGTATTGCTCATATCACACACTTGAGAGAAGCCATTGATGACATGGTCACGTACACATGGATGGTCCCACCCTGTCTCTGAACACGTGTGATGTGACTTTCAAATGATCTCCAATTTTGGGCTGGATGAGAGACTGTTTCAGTTGTTTGGATCCGGCATGTGTAATTGCCACATTTGTACTCCTGTTGGGCTCTGTGTATGGTAATGTATCATGTCACATCCTACCCTCTGTGCATACGTTTGTGATGTTTTTTTTTGGTGTGATGAATGTTATAGCATTCTTGCTCAATGAGACGACATTCATCTTCAGCAATTTCAAAATAAAGGTGGTCAGAAATGAATAGGCCAAAGCATGATGTGGTGTCTCTTATCTGTGTTTATTTACAAGTGTGGAATACAAGTGATTATAATAAATTATGAAAAAAAAATATTGACAAGCTGTTGGCGCCTACGCACTCCTGCTGCCGTGTTAGGTTGTTCCCCCTCCTGTTGCAGGCCAGCATCCTCCTCTTCGTCATCCTCAGGCATGTCTGGGTCCGGTTCAAGGAGGGGAATGTTCCTTTTTACACAAATATTGTGTAACATGGCAAAAGTGAGTATGATCTTACAGACCATCTCTGGGGAATAGAGTAGGCTACCGCCAGTGATGTCAAGGCAGCGGAACCTTGACTTTAGGATCCCAAAGGTCCGCTCCACAATGCTGCGTGTCCTCTTGTGGGCGTCATTGTATGCCCGCTCAGCAGTAGTATTTGGGTTCCCATATGGTGTCATTATCCGAGGCTGGATGCCATACCCCTGATCAGCTGAAAGAGAAACACAGAATGGTATCAATTAGATGTAGGAGGCACTGTTGTACGTATCTTTGATGACAGTAGTTGTGTTGTGTTGTCTGTGACTATTTTGTGTACTAATGTGACAACCTATGGTTGTTGGTGAAAACTTTGGCATTGTTTTTTTTTCCTTGGCTGAGCAAGTGTTTGTTGGCTAACTGTTTGTCAGCAGGATGTATTGGTTTCTCCAGTACAGTGTGCCCTCCCTTGCATTGTGACTTGTGATACAGGTGTCCGTGTTTCCTCAATGGGGGTGTGATGATAGTTCCATGCAGAGTTGAAACATGAAAGTGTATTAGAAACGTTCATATGAACATACCCAGGCCATCCCATCCCTTTAAACTTATGCATTGTATTAGTGTACAGGTTATTGTGAGCCTTCAAATTTGCAAGGTGACATTTAGGCAACCACAGCCATTAATGTCTTCACACTAAGCTGTAGAGTAAATTCCAATGTGTGAGAGGTTCAATGGTGACTTGTGAAACATGGCTAGTGATGTGAGTACCTCAGTGTGTTCCTGTCTAGGTGTTGCTATTGTGGTGTATGTGTTGTTTATCCTAGAGGGTTTCTGGGCAGTGTGTATATGAGTTTGTTTTTTGTCCTTACCAACAAGTAGTCCATTGCCATACCGTCCATCCTGGAAGTGTTGGTTGATGGTGCAGTGACGGAAGATGAATGCGTCATGTACACTCCCAGGATATCTAGCCACAATGTTGGTGATCAGTCCTTGGTGATCGACTATGGCCTGCACGTTGATTGAATGTGTGTGCTTCCTGTTGCGGTAGAGGTGTTCACTCGCAGCAGGTGGCACAAGGCGTACGTGTGTGCAGTCGATTGCACCAAGGACGTGCGGAAAGCCACTGATGGCGTAGAACCCCTGTTTAGTTTCCTGCTGCTTCTGCACTGTGTTAGGGAAGCAGATGTACTCGCTGAAGGCCTGAGAAGGTACTCGCGCTTTGCATCGCGTTATGCGCCTCTATACTGCGATATTATTTTAAAAGCTACCTTTATAACTATTTGTGTTCTTTTTTAGTTGTTTATTGCCCTGATTTTATAGGACTTATTGTAACCCCCTTACTTGCACTCTAATCGGTTCTCCCACCGCTGTTTGGCGGGTCCGGTCTCTGGGGTATTGATTTTGGGTGCCATCTTGGAGTGGTGGTCACTTTGGGCGCCATCTTGGAGTGGTGGTCACTTTGGGCGCCATCTTGGAGTGGTGGTCACTTTGGGCGCCATCTTGGAGTGGTGATCACTCTGGGTGGGGTTGCTGACGAGCGGTCTAGCGCTCCGGCTGAGTGGAGGGACGCCTATTTAAGGCGACCTGCCCTGGGGTCTGCCCTGAGAAGGTACTCGCGCTTTGCATCGCGTTATGCGCCTCTATACTGCGATATTATTTTAAAAGCTACCTTTATAGCTATTTGTGTTCTTTTTTAGTTGTTTATTGCCCTGATTTTATAGGACTTATTGTAACCCCCTTACCTGCACTCTAATCGGTTCTCCCACCGCTGTTTGGCGGGTCCGGTCTCTGGGGTATTGATTTTGGGTGCCATCTTGGAGTGGTGGTCACTTTGGGCGCCATCTTGGAGTGGTGGTCACTTTGGGTGCCATCTTGGAGTGGTGGTCACTTTGGGCGCCATCTTGGAGTGGTGATCACTCTGGGTGGGGTTGCTGACGAGCGGTCTAGCGCTCCGGCTGAGTGGAGGGACGCCTATTTAAAGCTCCCCCCAACGCGCAGCGGATACGCGCAGCGGGCGTGCCTTCGCTGTGCCGGAGTCGTGCCAGAGTCCTGCCCGTCTGCGCCCGTCTGCGCTAAGGAAGCGCGGCTCGTGGCAGAACTCTGGACCTGGTAATCATGACTGTTCGTTTGAGAACCTATAGTAGGTCCGATTTACTGGCCCTTCGGGGTCAATGTACACGTTGCGAGTGTTCGCCTGTAGGCCCGTTGTGTGGCCCATATCACTGTAGGTGCGGTGTATGGTCATTGGAACCCCCCTCCCTTATACGCTCCTTAGGGCCTGCTGTAAAGAGGATAGGACAACGGGACTTGAGTATCTGGAGCTTAAACGTCAGATCTGTGGTAAAGCACTATCAGGAGATTTACGACCTTCTTGCTGATGGTTCGCCGGATGTGCTTTTTCTGACGGAAACGTGGCTCCAGGACTCTGACTCCTCGATAACTAACTTAGCTTTTCCCCCAGAATATGCTATTTTTACTTTAAATCGTACGACTAGAGGTGGAGGTATTGCGATGGTCACCAAACGGTGTTATCCCTGTCAGTGGAAAGCCGCTGAACTTTTGGGGTGTGAGGGTGCCCTATTTAAAATAGCGTTTAGTCATCAGTTTACCTTCTCTGGGTTATTAATTTATCGGCCTCCGGGCTGTGATTCTGTTTTTAGGGCTACTCTTCCTGAGTATATTAGCATAGAGGCACTAGGATGCGCAAATTTTAATGTTGTGGGAGATCTTAATCTCCATTTGGACTGTCCTTCCTTACCTACTATTAGGAGTTTTTTGGCGGATCTTGAGGCTTTACAGCTCTCGCAGATGATTACCTTCCCCACACATAAAGGTGGTCATATTCTTGACCCGTTCTTCACAAATTTAGAAGGTCTCAGAGTTCTTGGTTCCTCTCAGTTGGTCTGGACAGACCACATGCTGGTGAAAATGGCATGCTCTCTGTCTGACTCTCCTTTTGTATCTCAGGATAGATTTGTTCTTAAACGACACTGGAACAAATTAAGTCTGGAGGATTTTTATCATCAGCTCGAGAAGGCTCCTTTAGGTCCGCTCACCGAGGTCGATTGTGGATACGACTCCTTCTGTGAGTGGATTTCTGGTGCCCTTGATTCTCTGATTCCTGTGTGTTGGTCTAAGTGTCACCGGAAGGAGCCGAGCCCTTGGTATGACACTTCCTTGGCATCTCTTAAGAGGGTCTGTAGACAGGCCGAAAGATTATGGAGGAAGTCATATGACTCTGATCTGAAAATATGTTATCTTGCTAAAATCAAGATTTATCACAGGGCAGTGTGTCAAACTCGTGCCTCCTTTTATGCTCAACAGTTTCAGAATTCTACCAATCCATCGAAACTTATTTTTAAAGTATTAAAGGACCTGATGGCGAAGAGAGTAATTGCAGGGGAAATATGTGAGGGTTTGGCCTCTTTCTTTCATGAAAAAGTGCAAGCCATCTATCGCACTTTCCCAATGGGTTCCCTGATGCTAGAGCAGGTTGGTCGCACCTTAGGTGAGGGGGAATGTCTTTCCATCTTACCCCCCTTATCTCTGGAGATGTTTGACTATCTCAGCGCCAAAATTAAGTCTGGCTCTCCGGCTGACCCGTTGAAACCGGCCCAACTTAAGACTCTGGCACCGGTTTGCCGCTCCCCGGTACTGTCCTTGATCAACCTGTCTCTTTCTTCTGGAGTGGTTCCCGTTAGATGGAAGCAGGCAGTAGTTACGCCAATTCTGAAGAAGGCGACCCTTGACCCCCTTAAACCTGAGAGCTACCGCCCTATCTCCCTTCTTCCTTGGGCCACGAAAATAGCAGAGGCCCATGTGAATGCCACTCTTACAGACCACCTTAGTAGGTTTAACATTCTTGATCCTACCCAGAACGGGTTCCGCGCGGGTCATAGTATGGAGACGGCCCTCCTCTCGATGGTCGAGCATCTGCGCTCCGTGATGGATTCCGGTCGGACGGCGGCACTGTTGTTATTAGATCTTAGTGCCGCCTTCGACACGGTCTCGCACGGAATTCTGATTCGGCGTCTTGAGGAGGTGGGCGTTTCTGGCTCCGCCTTGCACTGGTTTCGTTCCTTCCTTATGGATAGGTCATTCCAGGTGGCAATCCCACCCGGTAAGTCGTCACTCTACCCGTTAGACCCACAGGGGTCTTCACTGAGTCCCACCCTTTTCAATCTGTATGTGAGACCGTTGGCTGCGGTCGTCAAGCGGTGGGGCCTAACCATGGTATCCTACGCAGATGATACGCAGCTGGCGGTCACACTGAGTGGGGACTCAGACCTGGAGGCTCCCAGGTTTTGTGATGGTCTGCGGGAAGTGGCTAACTGGATGAAATCCAACTGTCTCCAGTTAAATACCAAAAAGACGGAGATTATGGTGGTTGGTAAACAGGTGGTTTTGTGGGATGATAAATGGTGGCCTTCGGAGTTGGGTGTGACTCCCCTCCCAGCGGCAGAGATAAAAAACTTGGGGGTATGGTTTGATTCTTCTCTGAGTTTCATCTGTCATACCAAGAAGGTGGCGGCTTCTTGCTATGGCATCATCAGAGGACTTCGACCTATCCTCAAATTCTTTGATGCACCTACAAGACAGCTGGTGGTTCAAGCATCAGTGCTGTCTAGGTTGGACTATGCCAACTCCCTACTGGCGGGGATAAACCAGTCAGAATTTCGGCGGCTCCAGCGGGTTCAAAACGCTGCGGCCCGACTGGTGACTGGTCTCCCCAGGCGATGTTCGGTGTCCAATACTCTGCGCTCTCTCCACTGGCTCCCTGTGCAGCAGAGGAGTAGATTTAAGGTTCTCTGTTTTGCATTTAAAATCTTAAAGGGTACTTCCCCGCAAATCATGGAGAAATTGCTGATTCCTTATGTTCCCTCTCGCACTCTTAGATCGTTAGGCCAGAACTTAGCAGTGGTTCCGCGCTTTAAGCTGAGCAGAATTGGGGGCCGCTCCTTTCGAGTCCTGGCAGCGAGTTGGTGGAATTCTCTTCCTCCACAAATCCGGGCCATTGATGAGCTCCTTCAGTTTAGGCGGGCTATTAAGACCTTTTTATTTGTTTAAGCTTATCTGTTGTGTTTTGTCTTCTTTTGCCCGCTTTTAGTGCTGTGTTGTGTTTACCTTCTCAAAGCGCCGGGACGCCCCTTTGCTGGGGCAGCTGTGCGCGGTACAAATAAAAATAACATAACATAACATGTGGCGGGGTGTCAGGCGAATGATGGCATCCAGTACTTTGGGTAAAAAGGCGGAGAATGAGTGTTGTGATATTCCACCAACCAGGGCACCAGTTGTCTGAAAGGAGCCACTTGCCAGCAGGTGAAGTACGGCAAGCAGCTTTGTTTCTGTTGGGATAGTGCGTGGAGTCACTAAAGTGGGGGCCAATTGCTGTTCAATATTTGTCAGCAGCTGCTGAATGGCCTGCCAGTTCAACCGGTACCTCTGGATGATGTCCCGTTCCCTGAGGCCATGCAGGGTTGTTCTTGGGCGGAATATCCTCTCCTGCCTTCTGCGCTGTCTTTGGGGTCCCTGCTGTTGTTGTTGTAGCTGCTGTTGTTGCTGCAGGGCTCTGCGTCTACGTGCACGCTGAAGAAAAAGCACCTCCATGTCTCCCTGTTGCTGCTCTGCTGCTCTGTTGTTTGTTCTGTGTGTTCTGATTAAGTACAGGTGTGTTTGCCCCATTTTAACGCCTGCCCTGACCCAGGCGTTAAAATTTCACGATATTCGTGCTTTGCGCCATTTTTTTGCGCCGCCTGCCGCGTGGGAGTGATTTTTGCCCTGAAGCATAAATACGACGCAACGCTGTGTGCGTCGGTTTTTGGACGGGAACGCCTACCCTGCATGTCATTAACGCAGGGCGGGGTGCCGCTTCCAAAAACTGGCGCACATAGCGCCATTTTCCTTGTGCGCCGGCTCGGGCGTCAGGGTTTAAATATGGGGTAACGTTTGCGCTGAAAGTGCGTCAAAATTTTTGGCGCACATTCGGCGCAAACAGAGTATAAATATGCCCCGAAACCTTTAGTTTCGGTATTTTTTCAGGGCAGGTAGTGGTCCCTTGGACCACTACCTGCCCTGAAAAAATAGTTTTGGGTCCATTCGCAAAGGGGAAGGGGTCCCAAGTGGATGGTAACTGTGACACCATTTGCGACCGCATATGCGGTCGCAAATGGTATTGCATACCACTACGAATCGCAAATAACAAGGGAACACCCCTTCCTATTTGCGATTCTGAAATGCATTTTGCGAGTCGGTCCCGACTCGCAGAATGCATTTCTGCATTGGAAACATGCATTTGCGAGTCGCAAACGGCAGATTTTGCCATTTGCGACTCGCAAATAGTTTCCTGCATCTGGCCCTAAATTATCAAACTCATCCCTTTTTTCTCTATCTACTTTTTCATACTAATGAAGCAAACTCACATCATGAGCTGCATAGAAAAACGTTTGAAAAAGTCTGTCTCACCATGATACAGGAATTAACAGAGACTCTAGTGCAAAAGTGCTACATTAATTGGCGAGAGAGACAAAATCATTTTACCTTTGTCATAGGGCAATTCCCATCTACCCAACCAAGCCGGGGAACATAAGTCATGAGATAAGGGAAGGGGGGGTCACCTTCGACTCTTCATTATAGCTTCTTCAACAAGTGAATACTGTAACAGAATCCACACCTTCAAGTGCACCTGTGAAGCTAAATCTTTCCAAATCTCAGAGATACACACAAAGTAAAAGCAGTATGTTCCTGAGCACTGTCTGGCAAAGCATGTGAGTGTTCACAAGAAACAACTTCAAGATGTTCAAAATCTAGGCGAGTCTGAGGCCTCAAATGGCAAGAACATGTAATACCTGATTGAAGTCATTACCATATATCTAAGTGGAACAAACGACAACCAGCAACATTCAGTGTATGGTACAGTAAGTACAGTGGCTAAGTGACCAAAAGGATGCCAGAGACTGACCATCCGAGAACTACACAAAATAAAAACTCATCTGATCTTCTGTCAATGGAGATATAACAAAAACACACTGGTTCCTAGTAACAATACTTTAGATGCAAAGAACCAAATGGCAAATACAATTATGCAAAGGAGTTCATGAAAAACACCTTCAAGAAAATTGGTGCAAAATAAAAGTGTTTGGTGCTTTCTTTTGAGGTGTTGTGGTCAACAACTGTATCAACAAACACATGAGTTGCTTGGCCCATTACAGGAAGTTCTCAACAATCATATAGGGGGTCATTATGACCAAGGCGGGCAGCGATAATGTGGCAGTAGTACCGCCAACAGGCTGGCGGTACTTACTGCCACATTATGACATTGGCAGGTTGGCTTCCGTACCACTCCGACTGCCATGGCAGTAACAGCAGCCGCTCTGGAGATATCCATCTCCAGTCCGGCGGCTGCCATTGTGCTGCCTGTGGGATTATGACCCCGCCTACCGCCATGGTTTTTGTGGCATTCATAACACCACAAAAACCATGGCCGTAGGCCCTATCAGTAACAGGTAATTCCTTCCCTGTCACTGATAGGTGTCCCCGCCCCTACCTTTCCAATACTCCCCCACCCCCTTACCTTTCCAAAGACCCCCCTACAGCCACGCCCCTTCACACACAGCCACAAACTCATTCACACATACATACACACATGCATACATCCAATCACACACATATCCGCACACACTTCAACACATACACGCAGACACGCATCACAATGACAATACATACACGCACTCACATTTCCTTACATTCACGCATGCAGTCAACATACAACACACACCCGCAATCATGCACACACATACATGCACACACCCCACACATACACACAACACCCCCCACCCCTCTCCCCTGTCGGAGACCCGACTTACCTGGATCCAGGGGGTCTTCCGGCAAGAGACGGGACTGGTGCTGCTACTGCCAGCAGCACCAGTCAGCAGAACACCGCCAGGCCGTATCATTTCTCATAATACGGCTGGCGGTGGTCTACTGGCGTGGCGCTGCTGGTGGTAGCAGCGCCACCTTGCCGCCATCCGCCAGTATGGCCACAGCTGGATTTCTGCCCTTCTTGTGGTGGAAATCAGGCTGTGGTCATATTATGGTGGATGGCTGGTAGCCGCGGCAACAGTCTTTTGCCGGCTGTCGCTGTGGCAGTAGGCGGTTTTCACCACCAATGTTATAATGAGGACCATAATGACTGTGTTTTTAAAGTCAACAGCTTTTCGATCCCAATAAAATGGCGTGGTCATCATCAGGACTAAGGGGGATGCAACAAGCCTGAGAGAGAGAATATGAAAGGTAATGGATAGCTAAAGGTAGAGGACACTGGTGGCAAGCCTCAGGAACAGGGTGGGAGGGAATGGCCTGAGCTGGTAATATTCTGGATGCCCATTGGGGTATTCAATCCGCCCACATTGGGAAACATGCAAGTGTGGTCTAGGCCTCAACGTTGAGTGCCAGATTTCTTCACTGTGCTTGAATCAACTAAAAATGGAGGTGCCCTGGTAGCGCTGACTAGCAGCATGGAGTCCTTTCGGGACAATGAGTTCACCTCCTTAATTTAGGTAAGAGCTACTGTCTCTGAAGATGGCAAGAGCTTCCCTAAAGCGAGTAAGCCATTTGTGCCTGGTAAATTGTGAAAAACAGATGATCGGACTGGTGTGTGTCGTTATGTTGTGGTCTTGGACTAAATTCTTCAAGTATGCAATGGGCTCTTTCATTGGGTTTCAGTACTGAAGCAGTACATCAGTCACAAGTCAATTCCTTTTAGAAGGTGCATCAACGCTTTGAATGTACATTGTCGTCACCTTTTGGAAAGGGGGTGATTCCCAGAGAAAACTCTTGAGTTTCATTTTGAGGTGCAGCAGCCCATTATGAGTGCATTGACATCATATTCATAAGCAGTGAGGCAGTGAGAGCAGTGAAGCTTTCACTCGATTTTGTTGTTCAGACCCATTTTCAAGAATAAAGGCTGCAGTGATCTGCACATCTACACTCCCCACTAACTAATGAGAGTGTATACAATGATATGCTCATCTGCATAATTATTCAAGGTATGAAGACACCAAAGACACCAAGGTTACATGAATGTACATGCGGTGATACACTCACCCTTTTCGTAACATTTGCATTTAGTTACACATAAAGGAGGGTGTTGTTTTTGGGTGATTTATGTATTAGTTGCTTAACTGGGAGAAACAGTCAGAGTGGTAAAGTGTATATTGTGTTACAGTTTACAGCCCTGTTGAAAGTATAATTATGGCATCTCATAGTCATATTATCACTCCTCCATTTTTCTTATCTAAACCAGACGTGTCATCTAACATATGGGAAGACTGGGTAGAAATATTTGAAACTTATGTCACAGCTTGGATTAGCAGAAATTTCCACCAGCAAGGAAAAAGGCATTACTGCTAAGTGCATTGGGTAGTCAAGGCCAGCGCATATTTAAATATTTACCAGTGGCTGTGGACCCAATGGCCAACCCATTGTTAATGTATAAAAGAAGGCACATAGACAACTGGAAAATTCTCTAAAGAGGTTAGTCATGCATATAAGAATTTTACACCCAACCACTGTTTGAACATGAATTCATAGGTGATTTTGTAGCTAGAATTAGGGAGTTATTTGTTGCTTGTCGCTTTGGAGTAATGACAGTCAAATTGTTGCAGGATTAACTCATAGTTCAGTGTAAGGATAAGAAAATGAAGGAGAGACTTTGGGCAGCTAAAGATCCATCTCTAAAGGATGCAGTGGACATGGGAAAAGTGATAGAGGAGTCACAATGTTGTATGAAGGAGCAATGTAAAAGGAAAACAAATTGTGGGGAGACAGTGTGCATTTTGAGGGTGCTGGTACCCAATTTGTGTGGAAGCATTGCCGCTGGTTCTATTATGAGCCAGTGACAATGCTACCACACCTTTCCCACTGAACTGCCTGACGGAAACCTTTCTTTACGCCAGTGAGCCCAGTGGTAAAGTCATAATGGGGTCGGCGGGAATGTCGCCAGCACAGCGTCAAACTCCCCGTCTGGTGTATGGCTCTCATAGTCAGCCTCTATGTATGGCACATTGAGTAATAACAGAACAGAGCAAAAGAGTGTACTCGATGTGGGAGTTTATATCATGCATCAGATTCAAAGAGCTGTTTTGCTATAAATAAAGGCTGCAGGAAATGTAGATGTAAAGGTCGCTATGTGTGTATGTGCAGAGAATGTAACCAACCAAGAAAAGTTAGTAATAAATCCAGAGTAGGAATGGTGGATGTAGGAGCATAAGTGAACATGTGTGACAGGATTTTGATAGTGGATGGAATTAATGAGGAGAAAGAAGACAGGACAAGAATGCACAGACTCATAGGTGAGTTTGATGTCTGTGGGTGTAACGTAAAAGTAATGGTAGAGTCAGGATCTATGTACACAATCATTCCTGAAAAATAGTTTAGAACACATTTAAATTCACCTGCATGCCACTTGGCTTGGCGTCAGCCACAAGCATGTTTCAGCGAATGATGGTGCAAATATTTAATGGAATGAGAAATTTGCTTTCTTCCAGGATGATTTACTTGTTTTTGGAGAGACTGGAGAAACTGTGGAATAACACAAACTGTGGAACAACACAAGGCTCTCCACGATGCAGGCCCTGCCTACCTTAATGAGGGTCTCAACTGCCACGTCCCCACCCCCTAGCTCCGCTCCGCCAACCTCACCCACGATACTGCCCTCCGCATCCACCGTACCACTACCGGCGGCAGATCCTTCTCCCACCTCGCCGCCAAGACCTGGAACTCCCTCCCCGTCAACCTACGTCTGACCCAGGACCTCCTGACATTCAGGAAGCCTCCCAATACCTGGCTGTTTGAGCAGTAGCACACCACCCCCCCATCGCCTTGAGACCCTATTGGGTGAGTAGCACGCTTAACAAATGATTGATTGATTGATTGATTGATTGAACACAACAGGGTATGAAGCATGTTTTACAAAAGTCGGAAGAAGCTGGGCTGACTGTAAGTCAGGAGAGATGTACATTTTTGACAGAACAGATTGAATACTTAGGCTATACCATTGCAGAAGGAGGGATCAAACCCAAGCGTTGTATGGTGGAAGACATAAAAATGTCATCTTCCACAAAAGATAAAGAACAATTGAGATCACTTTTGGGCCTCATTTAGGGTTATGCGAAGTTTGTAGAAAGTTTTGCTGACAAAACAGAGAGTTTAACAAAGTTGTTGCGGAAAGGGAGCAGAGTTGTGTGGGAGGAAGAACAGCAAAATATTTGTTGCAATTAAAAATGAGCTATGTAAGGCAGACACGTTGACAGTCCTCAAAGTTGATGCAAGTGCAACTGGTATTGGGGCTGTACTATGACAGATCCATGAAAAGAAAGGGAAAACTGTAGCGTTTGCTTCGCACTCACTCACACACTCGGAGAGGAATTATTCTGTTATTGAACACAAGGCTTCGACTGCAGCTTGGGGTGCAGAGTACTTCTGTGTGTACTTGTGAGGCTCACACTTCATTTTGTGAACTGAGCACAAGCCATTGATTAAAAACCTACTACTGGGTGAAGCAGGTAAAGGTTACGCAAGACTGGCCAGATTGGCAGCTAGGTTCCAGGAATATATATATGTTGTAGAATGTGTTCAAGTTTGGAGGAATGTGCCAGCAGATTGCCTATCAAGAATGCCATTGGTTTAGGAGGTTGCTGATGGTTCTGCTGTTAGCGAATTTGAAACTGAAGGAGCAGTAATATCTGGACAAGACATGGTGCACAGTGGTTTGGGAACCTTAACTATTCAGGAATTGGAAGATGAAATGAAGTCCAATTTGGTATTGAAAGAAATTATAAAAATGATTCGAAATGGGGCTGTAGGGGAGAGTATGACGTCAGTGTCTGCCAGACCACTTCTTAAGTTTCTAGATGAGCTGTTTGTATGTGGTCAGAATGTTATCATGAGGGGTGATGTTTTGTACCTCCTGTTGGATTGACATTTAAGTTGTTCAGTTTGGCCCATGAGAGTCATTCAGGGCAGTCTTTGACTAAAAGACTAACAAGTGAATTTTGGTGGCCTGGTCTTGATGATCAAGTTAGTGTGTCAGTGAAGAGGTGTATTGTTTGTAAAGAGAGTGAAAAAAGGATGTGAGTGGGAAGTAAATCAGATGGTGGGCATATTGAAGACCCTAATTCACCGCAGCACACTGTATGTTTGGATTTCATTGGGACCATGTCAGAATTGACACACTATATGCATTTTGCAGTGGTTGTGGTTGATGCTTTTGCAAATTGTTTGACTGTAAAGTTTCTAAAGGAAGTGACAACAAAAACAATAATTTAGGCAATGGAGGAAGTTTTTGCTGAAGAAGGAGTACCTACGGTACTCATAACAGATAATGGGACACAGTTGACATCCAATTAAATGGTTACATTTCTTGAACATTGTGGAATAAATCACTCTTACGCATCACTTTATAATCCCTAGGGAAATGGTATGACAGAATGTGCCAACAGATTAGTCAAAGGAGCGATTTAAATGGCATTAGCCAGTCATTGTGATGTTAGAAAGATGGTCTATGGTATGGGTTTGTGTAGGAGGCTGGCCTGGCTTGTAGTGGGTACCAAGGGGTACTTACACTCTGCACCAGGTCCAGTTATCCCTTATTAGTGTAGAAGAGGTGTTTCTAGCAGCTTAGGCTGATAGAGGGTAGCTATATCAGAGCAGCTTAGGGTGAACTAGGAGACATGCAAAGCTCCTACTATACCACTGGTGTCATATGCACAATATCATAAGAAAACACAATACACAGATATATTAAAAATAAAGGTACTTTATTTTTATGAAAACATGCCAAAAGTATCTCAGTGAGTATAGCAAATATACAC
This sequence comes from Pleurodeles waltl, assembly GCF_031143425.1. Classification (NCBI taxonomy): domain Eukaryota; kingdom Metazoa; phylum Chordata; class Amphibia; order Caudata; family Salamandridae; genus Pleurodeles; species Pleurodeles waltl. The sequence goes on along the minus strand of NC_090438.1, from coordinate 483,260,331 downwards.
AAGATATATGTACACAATACCAAACATATGCAGTAATAGCAAAAGGAAGTAATGCAAGCAGTGTATAGTTACAATAGATTGCAATGGGAGCATATAGGTATAGGGGCAACACAAACCATATACTCCAAAAGTGGAATGCGAATAACGTATGGACCCCAAACCTATGTGAGCTTGTAGAGGGTCGCTGGGACTGTAAGAAAACAGTGAGGGTTAGGAAAATAGCCCACCCCAAGACCCTGAAAAGTAGGTGTAAAGTGCACCTATATTCCCCAGAGAGCACAGAAGTCGTGATAGGGGAATTCTGCAAGAAAGAACAACACCAGCAATGCAACCAAAGTGGATTTCTGGACTAGAGTAGCTGTGGAACAAGGAGACCAAGTCCAAGAGACGCGACAAAGTCGAGATTGGGCAGATGCCCAGGAAATGCCAGCTGAGGGTGCAAAGAAGCTGCCACCAGATGGTAGAAGCTGTGGATACTGCAAGAACGAAGAGGGCTAGAAACCTCTTCTTTGGAGGATGGATGTCCCACGTTGTGAAGAAGCTTGCAGAGGTGTTCCCACACAGAAAGACAGCAAACAAGCCTTGCTAGCTGCAAGGGTTGCGGTTAGGGTTTTTGGATGCTGCTGTGGCCCAGGAGGGACCAGGATGTCGCCAATTGCGTGAGGAGACAGAGGGGGCACCCAGCAAGATAGGGAGCCCTCACAAAAGCAGGCAGCACCCACAGAAGTGGCGGAACAGGCACTACAAAGAAGAGTGAACTGGAGCTCACCCGAAGTCACAAAAGGAGATCCCACGACGGAGGTTATGCACTGCAGGTGAGAGTGTCGGGACCCAGGCTTGGCTGTGCACAAAGGAAATCCTGGAAGAGTGCACAGGAGCCAGAGCAGCTTCAAATCACGCGGTACCTAGCAATGAAGTCTAGCGGGGGAGGCAAGGACTTACCTCCACCAAACTTGGACTGAAGAGTCACTGGACTGTGGGAGTCACTTGGACAGAGTTGCTGAGTTCCAGGGACCACGCTCGTCGTGATGAGAGGGGACCCAGAGGACTGGTGATGCAGTCTTTAGTTGCCTGCGGTTGCAGGGGGAAGATTCCGTCGACCCACTGGAGATTCCTTCGGAGCTTCTAGTGCAGAGAGGAGGCAGACTACCCCCACAGCATGCACCACCAGGAAAACAGTCGAGAAGGTGACAGGATTAGCGATACAAGGTTGCAGTAGTCGTCTTTGCTACTTTGTTGCGGTTTTGCAGGTGTCCTGAGCAGTCAGCGGTCGATTCCTTGGCAGAAGGTGAAGAGAGAGATGCAGAGGAACTCTGATGAGCTCTTTCATTCGTTATCTAAAGAATTCCCCAAAGCAGAGACCCTAAATAGCCAGAAAAGGAGGTTTGGCTACCTAGGAAGGAGGATAGGCTAGCAACACAGGTAAGAGCCTATCAGAAGGAGTCTCTGACGTCACCTGCTGGCACTGGCCACTCAGAGCAGTCCAGTGTGCCAGCAGCACCTCTGTTTCCAAGATGGCAGAGGTCTGGAGCACACTGGAGGAGCTCTGGGCACCTCCCCTGGGAGGTGCAGGGGAGTGGTCACTCCCCTTTCCTTTGTCCAGTTTCACGCCAGAGCAGGGCTGGGGGATCCCTGAACCAGTGTAGACTGGCTTATGCAGAGATGGGCACCATCTGTGCCCATCAAAGCATTTCCAGAGGCTGGGGGAGGCTACTCCTCCCCAGCCCTGACACCTTTTTCCAAAGGGAGAGGGTGTAACACCCTCACTCTGAGGAAGTCCTTTGTTCTGCCACCCTGGGCCAAGCCTGGCTGGACCCCAGGAGGGAAGAAACCTGTCTGAGGGGTTGGCAGCAGCTGCAGTGAAACCCCAGGAAAGGTAGTTTGGCAGTACCCGGGTCTGTGCTAGAGACTCAGGGGATCATGGAATTGTCTCCCCAATGCCAGAATGGCATTGGGGAGACAATTCCATGATCTTAGACATGTTACATGGCCATGTTCGGAGTTACCATTGTGACGCTATACATAGGTAGTGACCTATGTATAGTGCACGCGTGTAATGGTGTCCCCGCACTCACAAAGTCTGGGGGATTTGCCCTGAACGATGTGGGGGCACCTTGGCTAGTGCCAGGGTGCCCACACACTAAGTAACTTAGCACCCAACCTATACCAGGTAAAGGTTAGACATATAGGTGACTTATAAGTAACTTAAGTGCAGTGGTAAATGGCTGTGAAATAACGTGGACATTATTTCACTCAGGCTGCAGTGGCAGGCCTGTGTAAGAATTGTCAGAGCTCCCTATGGGTGGCAAAAGAAATGCTGCAGCCCGTAGGGATCTCCTGGAACCCCAATACCCTGGGTACCTCAGTACCATATACTAGGGAATTATAAGGGTGTTCCAGTATGCCAATGTGAATTGGTGAAATTGGTCACTAGCCTGTTAGTGACAATTTGGAAAGCAAAGAGAGAGCATAACCACTGAGGTTCTGGTTAGCAGAGCCTCAGTGAGACAGTTAGTCATAACACAGGGAACACATACAGGGCACACTTATGAGCACTGGGGCCCTGGCTGGCAGGGTCCCAGTGACACATACACTAAAACAACATATATACAGTGAAATATGGGGGTAACATGCCAGGCAAGATGGTACTTCCTACAGCGTGTCACACTACTATTCATAGTGTCACTCAGAGTTGTCCATCTCAAGAGATGCACAGATGGCCACTTGGTACCAAGTTAATTCCTGCATGGTGGAAAGACTGGGTTGCTTCTGGAGATAAGTGTACAACTGTGGGTATGGAAAGAATTGATTCTAAATTTGATATTGGAGACTGGGTAAAGAATAAATTGGGACACACTAAAGGTGGTCTTTCCAAAGTCAAGAGTCCTTTTCGAGTAGAGAAGGTCAGTAACTTTTTGTGATTCTGGAAGGTGGGGTAAGGTGGAACTTGAGGAATGTGGCATTGAATCAAAAGGGATGAGCATGCAGAAAAAAGATGATGGATGTTCAGGAGAAATGTTGATGAGGGATGATGAAGTTTGTGGTATGGTTAATGTTGATGATTCAATAATAACTAATGCGGATTCAACTAAGGTCACTAGAGAAGGTAGGGATCAGAGAAGCTCCTCTTATCTCAATGATTATGTAAGGTCATACATTTATTATGCATTCAGATAATTCAGGAGTTTATATAAATTAAAGTTTTTTCGCTTTGTTTCAACTCCCAATATTACTTTACGTTTATGTATTTCTTAGCTTTGTGTTGTTATTGGGTGAAAGGAAGGGGATGTGTTATGATATATGTTGTTTGATTACTAGAATATAGGGTGGTGAGAATTCCACAGTTGTCAATTGTGTCCTGACAGCTTGGGAATGATCGACATCAGGTTGTGCACTCTACTAAATCTTCTAAAAAGTCAACATCTGTGGGCTGGCATTTCTTCCCCGGTACAAAAAGGGGAATGTCACTTTTGGGTGCATTCACCCCGAGACAAGCAAGCAAAAATACAGTGTGACTATAGACACATAACAGCAATTTTACATTCTAACCAATGACAGTCAAGATTTATTTCAAGCAATTGTTCAGGCCCTTATCTAGCCAGCTATGTACTGTTCTGCAGATTTGCCAGGTTGCATGCACTAATATGTAAATTTCAGTATTCAATATTTAAACAATTATCTGTATTTTCATAATCCCCTCCTAAAACAAACATTACTCTGATGACATCTGTAGGGCAACAAATCTTTGAATCATATCTATTGATGTCCGAGTCATATCTCCATCTGAATTGCAACCTCTTAAACATCTCTCTGCTGCTCGCCCTCCACTTCTTCTGGCCAGTCAATTACCCACTTCCAGCTGCATCCTCAGGTATTTCAGCCTTCGTTAGATGCAGGGAGTCTTGTGGTGATTCCATATATGATTAGATTCAGCTTACATTGACAATTGTGCATCTTCACAAGCTGACGTTGGGCAAGAAACTGCTAAACTCTTCAAAGATGAGGAACTTCCCTTTATAAGGGACACTGCAGGAGGATTTCGAAGCTATCATACAGATAAATATCAATCTAGCATCAAAAGGGTGGAAGAAGTCGCTGAAGCATTTGGCCAAAACAATTAAACTACTAATTTGCATGGGCAACTATGAAAAGGGTGATTAGTGTACTTTCTTGGCAGTGTCAAATTATCGACTCAAATTTAACATTTCGATTTTAAGTCAAAACCAGAGGCCCCTGTTTCCCCAGGGAAATCTCTTTTATTTGTCAATGAGGGCACTTCAATAATATGTAATTTAGGAGTTCCATGCAAGGCTACAATTGGCAACATTTGCAGCCAGGGTGCAAGGGATCTTGGTGCAGTTCCATGGCCACGTTCCAAGAGGAGTGGGCTGCAGGAGTCAATAGATGTATGAATGGTGCACCTGCCATGCCAGTTGAGAAGGGTGGAAGGAGACTAGGGCAGCTCGGTGGGTGCTTGAGGTGTGAGAGCATCAGTCTAGGTCGGGTTATGTGTACAACTTTGATGCTTAATGAATTTTACAGAATGTCCACACTAAGCTCTGTGCATTGGTAGACAGTATGCAAAGAGGGTAACCTCATGGAAGCAAAGGGTTCCCAACTTCATCAGACATATGAAGGGGTGCTTGTGGAGTACCTTATTGAGGTCTATCAGGAGGCCTATGATAAGAGAACACTTCCGCCTATGATTAGAGAGGAGATTGTCACACTAGTCTTAAAACAAGATAGAGAGCAGAATGTAATAGACGATTACTTGTTGCTATTAAATATCGATGCCAAAATGCCAAATACTGGTGACCAGCCTCCTAACAGTTAAATGATCATTGATTAGTATGGGTTTGTACTCACCAGGAAGGCTCTCTACAATCTGAGATGGCTAATGCATATCATGCACTGTCTTGAATGGGGGTATTGAGCTTTAGAAGTCCTGGGGGCTAGAGAGGGCTTTCAATATGATGAGGTGTCAAAATCTTTGGCATAAATTAGAACATATGCACTTTTGCGCAGTTTTGCCAAGTCAGTGAAATTTCTATTCCAACCTCAAAGACATGGGTAAAATAGGACATATATCGGACAGCTGGACACTATAAAGGGGTATTGGAAAAGGGTGCCCTTTGTCACCAATGCTGTTTGCACTGGCAGTAGAACTGCTGGCATGCTGGCTGAAAGCCAGGCTTTAGGCCTGGGGCTTTAGAGTATACAGTATAACACATGTTTTATCTACTCAGATGAGCTTGAGGCCTTTAGGGATATATTGGGGGCATGACCTAAATGGGAAAAATCCAAACTATTCTCAATAGGGGCCCTGAGCTTTGGGAAAGTCTTGTTACTCTGAAGTAGGAATTAAATGGGAAATTGAAGAATTATGTTACCTGGACTTACAGGTGACCCATAACAGGGTGACTAGCATACACCCAGTATAGGCAGAATGAAAGAAGGCCTGCAGATGCTGGTTGAATTTAAATTGTACCAGTGTTACTGTTGATGGGCAGGATGGCTCTGAAAAACATGTCTTTCTCCGGTGTTGCCTCTATGTACTGCATGGATCCATGGTACCAAAATGTATCCACTGCATTGAACTAGCTGCTGATGTCGTTAATCTGGGTAGGGACATAGAGTGGGCACAACTTGGCATGCTGAGGCTGCTCAGAGAAAATGGAGAGTTTAAATGGCCCAACTTTGAACTCTATGAGAAGGTGTCACAGCTGCAGGGAAACCCTGGGAAACCTGCTTACTGCAGGATATGACTGGAGATGACTCACTACAAGACTTGCCAATGTTGGGAGCAATATCCCAGAGAAAGGCAAGTAGTAGATATGAGGAAGAAAGCAATTAAGAGAGTTGTATGTGGACCCATGTTACCACAAAGAAGTCACTGTGTACCATTAGACTGTTTAAGAAAATAAAAAGGACATGTCAGGGACATCTTGGAAGGTGGGTGACTGCAAAGTGGTGGAAGATCTATACCCAATAGCACCTTTTGGGATCTGAGTTGGGTAGCTCTTGCAGTGCATGCATATGGTAAGAATTGCTACACACCTGTGGTAAACTTCCCAGAAGGCCCCAGAGAGTACATAACTATAGAGATACTTTTGAGAATGGCACTAGGAATGAAGTTAACTACTAACTTGTGAGGCACGTCTTCAAGTCAAAGGTGGGAAGGCACGGGAACTGTGGGTGGCTGACTGCAGGGGGCGATCACAAACAGAGATTAGGAAGCTGTGAGAGAGCAACAAAGCATTACACAATGGCATTATTCACTACCACCGTGTAATTACACCCAAAGAACTTACCTAATGCAACTGAAGCGCAGTAACATTTACCAGTATAGGTCAACTGATTGCCCGAGATGCAGTGCTCTGACAGCAGATTTGTCACTCATGACATGGTATTTCTGCAATTGCAACGTTACTGGTAAACAATAACATCGAATTTACATGGGGTGACTCAGGCAATACCCACCCAGTCAACTCACCAGTGCTGGTTGGGTGTGCTACCTATTATTTAAAAAAAGATAAAAGAAAGCATTGCTAATTTGGGACTGGGACTAATCCTGGCTAAGAATGCCTTGTAAGCCCACAGGGTTTCATGCATAGAGAACTAATGAAAGTGGGCATGCTAAATATTCAGGAAAAGTGTGTCCCACAGTGAACCGTTGCCAAATGCTGTTTGTCGTTGGGTAGGTAAAACTGCAATTTACATGATAAAGTCCTACTTAAAAAAAAAAAAAAAACTTACTTTTTGTAATTTTGCACGTGAAAATGGTAGCCTCGCTGTTAACAAGTCTTCTGGAGTGTAAAGGAGTTTTGTCTGGGAACAGGAAGCCTGAAGTGGTGTTAACGGCTACCCATTAGCAAGGATCAGTCAAATGAGAGGGGGACAGAAACAGTTAGCAATACAAGGGGCAGCCTTAGCAGCAATGCCTTTAAAAAGGATATCCCAAATAGGAGTCTGAAACCATTCGTACCCAGAGCCACCCTAAGCTTTCTGTCTGTGCTACCAGCAGAAAGGAAACGCAGATCTAGCACAAGAAGAGAGCAGGACGCCACACCTGCATATAACATTGATTAAAAGATATGTTATTGCTCGCATTGGTGAAGGCAAATAGACCCTAGGAAGTTTTACAGTAAGTTGGGAAAGAAGGTGCTGAAAAAGGAGGTGGTTCTTCCACAGAAATGGTGCCTCAGTTGGATATTGAGATTTACTTGTCACTGGCTAGTTGATAGGAGAAGACTGGAATCTGAACTCCACCCTCTCAAAATATTCAAGTTCCTGGGAAAAAAATAAAAAAGGAAGAAGATTCTGCCTGACTGCTAGGGAAGAGATGATTCAAAAGCTTGTGAATCCTGCTAGTGCCAGAGACTGAAACTGCTCTCCAGGAATTAAGTGACTGATTTCTGCTGCTGGTAAAAAAAAAGGAGTGGAGAATGACCTTGTGATGAGTTTATTCAGCATTGGGGATCCATGTTCAGCAAAACAGCAAAAATATCAAGCTTTGCCTGTGTGGCTGCTTCCAAGGACCAACACATTGACTAAGTCTGATAGTAAAACCTGGGATTGGGGGTGGGGAAGAGGCAGATCTACTCCAGTGACGAAGTAATCCTGATGGCTGCTGAATACTCCTCTGTTCCAGTCGGGGCACATTGTGCCAAACAGAAAGGCTTCAATGGGAGCTCAAAGGTGGAGATCTGCAGGCCTGGACTGGACCTAGTGGGCACTGGGCATTTTCCTTGTGGGCTGGGAAGGATCTGGTCGGTTGTTACTGGGGGTCGAGCTGGCTGCGTTTCCTGCATGCAGTGCAGTAAAAACAGACAATGGAAGACACGTGGTTTTAAACAAAGCCCAGGCAGACCACGCTGACTTCAAAACCATTTGTTTTTGGATTTGGTTGGTTCATGAATCCTACAGGGTAGTCACAGCTGTATCAATTTTCAGTGCTTTGGAGGAATGGAGTGAAGGGTATGCTGTTGCATGGCTCAGAGAGTCCAGGATATATATGATAGAGAATCAAAACTGTGTATCTATAGTGAACATGTTGCATCACATTGCAGTTTAGCATATTAAATTATACCACTGCATTGAGTTGCAATTGTAAGACATTTTAGACTCTAATCATAAACTTAAAAACATTCATATCCCTACCCCAACTGGTCAAATGATGATGTTATCAGTGAACCAAGAAGAAGGTCTGTTGTCTTTTGCTCCTCATACCAGGCCCCAAGGGGTTCCCTCGCAATTGTAGGGTCGCTTGCTGTGCTTGCTCGCTGCTTGTAGTAGGAAGGCTGATCTGACAAAATAGTCAGGGCTGCCTTTGTTTCCCAGTCCAGTCCTGACGATGAGAACTTCACCAGCTTCAACATTGTAACATTCCCCAATGGAGAATTGCAAGAACCAGAAAAATATCAAAATCCCACAGTAAAAACTTTGACCTGTGTGACCAGACCACCACTCCACGTGGTCAGCTGAAATTGCGTGGAAATCCTTCTCAAGTGCAAAATTGATTATTGTTGTTGTTTTGAGGTTTCACAGCTGTTGGTCCTTAAAACTTTCAGAATCCATACTTGCAATTCTCTTTATCTAATTATGGCCATTTGTTTATCTTTTTGATAATTTAACATTTCTTATTTATACCAAGTTGGTTTGGGAACATTATTTTGTTCTGTTCTTAACCTTAATGTTATTTTGTACTTCGTGAACATAGCACACATTCCTCTGGGCACTTGCTCACTGCTCATGCAATAGCTACCAGGATCCAGATTTACTAAACTATTGTGCTGCCATTGTATCACACAAGGCAACACGGGGGCTTAAGTGATATTTACTAAGCCACGCAAAGTGGCCTTGCATGGATCTGCATGGCTTAGTAAATCCAGAGTAATGCAAGGCAGCGCAAATCACTACCTTGGGTTACTCTGCATTGTGAAGATGTTCCATGGATGGAGTGTTGGTGTTCCCCCGCATCTATCCATGGATTTTGGCACATTCCAAGATTTACTAAGATTAGTACTTCTGGGAATGCGTCAAAATACTCCACCATCCCTAAAGAGGCATAACGTTATTTGTACTCATTATTTCCTGTTTCTACATGTGCTGCATTCTGCACACATAGAACGAAGAAAATACCTTTGAGGGTTATTTTTTGTTCAGGAAGGTGTTCCTTCCGACACAAAAACAATTCTGCCTGTAACACAGGCACCTCGTACCATGGCACAATGCATGCTTATGTTGGCACCAGGCTGCACACTCCTTAAGTAAAGATGAAAGGAGTTGCAATGAACATATTCTAGGTTACATTTTGGTCTACTGCTGCCACCCGGGATTCATTTAGGCCTACCGCTGTCATCAGGGATAAAGCAATGGGTAAACAGATACCACAAATGAAACCCATTCATAAACCTAAGGGCATAGGCCTGTGTTTGTGGGCTACAGTAAAACTATGGGCTCAGGGACTGTGCGTGAGGAGCATATGGATGAACCGTGGCTGGGAAGAGAATAATCAGGGAGTGCTTAATTAAACTGGTAGGTTATCCCCACTCCTAAATGAAAATATACTTTCTAACGCATTTGTTGAGAGATTGTGACACTTTGTTGGAACCTTCAAGTAAATCCATTTGCAGAATGGTCAAGAATTCAGGCATAAGTGTTTATGGCATGCTATACTGGTGTCTCCATCTTGTTATATCTGATCTAGATTCTTTTGCAGTGAGTATCACATTTTTGGACAAGGCAATAGCTTTTCTCTCGAGCAAGAAAACTTTGGCAAGTATTGTATTGCTTGATACGATGGTGTTCAACCCAAAGAGTTGGGATTTTCAGTTTGTAGTATTCCATAGTTATACTGTTCCACCAAAACTCACAGAGTTGATCACCTCCTTGATTCACCAATCGAAAGCTTGAAAGGTTACTTGTGGTAATAAGAAGGAAACTACTGGGATGATGTATTCCCTGACCTTTCTGCTCTTTACATCTTAACAGTGGTTAAATAAAATAAACAGTTTCTTATTACCGTAGAACCACCATTCAAGACAACCTGGTTTTTAAATTATGCACCTATAACATAGCTCTGCTGCTCAGAAATCATTTAAATGCAATTACTTCTACTTTCACTACTTCACACACGTACACTAAATGGGGTAGTTATAAAGTTTATGAGGTAAGACAGGTTCTGATGCATATGAGTATCACCACCAGTGATGAAGCAGAATTACAATCGAACGTCAAAAATACATTTACGGGAACAAATTCTGAAAATCCCTATGATAAGCTACCTTTGAAGGAATGGGCAAAGTGGCCAATTGCCCACGACCCTCAACTTCCAAGGGCCCCCCTGGGAAAATTATTTTTCTTTTTATTTGATCTCTGTCTGAACCTTCCCACTTTCTGCTTACTGTTACCTCGAGAGCTGTCTCTTAAAACCAGTCATTCTAAGGATATTTGGCAAACCAAGAAAGAAGTATTTCAATAGTTTTTGTATGACTGTGTTCAAATTTAACATATAATTTATTATTATTTGCATTATGTGGGTTTGCAATGGGCAATAAAATTCATATTTAGGGTCCACCAAAAGATGTTTTGACCAGGGAACCCAACATCCTGAAGATGACGCAGCGCCACAAGTTAGTTCAACTAAGTTATGCACCATTGCAGATGAAAGTAAAAAGTTTGTTGCAGCATTTGCAGACCACCTTCTATCCGTGAGAAGCAGAACGACATGAACGTTTGTCTGTTTCACAATATTTGTTTTTTTTAGTACAATACCATGTCAGGGTATGTTCTGTAGGCTTAGTTGGGCTCCAATACATTCCCATGTTAGACTTCGACGTTTACATTGGCCTTGGATGGAAGAGGGGCTATGCCTATCCTTACCTACCATCACGCGTTATTTGTCTGCTGCAGTCACAATGCAGGTTTGTCTCTTAGTTGCAACTCGAGATGGTGTTGGTTTTGATAATACTCTACACGACGTGTATACTTAGAAGAGACCAGTACCATGTACTGATAAATCAGTAAAAATTAGACAATTAAAATAACATTAGAGAAATAAGATTGTCTGATATGCCTGGTCAGACAACCAATTTCGTTTTTCAGTTATTGCCAAATTCCAGTTCTCCTTAGTGAGTTTACTCTTTTAGAGTATTCACGAGATTTTTTTGGTCAACTAACTCTTGATCAAATATAGGCGGGTACCAGAGTATTAAAGTTAGCTATATTTGTTTTTTGCAGTAGCGAATAAAGGATTTCTGTACCTTTCACACTGCCGACCAAGAAGATCGAATGCTTTTACTACATCTCTAGTCTACTGTTCTACACTTTAAGTGTTCTCCTAGGAGATAAACATTTAGGGCCAAGGACTTAGAGGCAACCCATTCTCGCCTAGCTCCTGCACTATGAAATTCGGTGCATGGTACCATAAATTCAGAAGTACGTGCCCAGATCTAGCCTTAATTTCATAGCAAAAAGGCAGAACTAGTGGAGTAACAAAAGCTCTCCAGGGGGGCTTTCGGCACAGGACACTGTGCACAGGCGGCAGGCCCCTGACTGGATCCAGGAGAAAGAGGACCCCCTAAAGGTACTTTGCAGGGGTGTGGGGTTAAGTTTTGTTATGCCACTGGGCAGAACCAGACTGTGATTGAATTGAATGAATGGGAGTGGCAGAATATCAGCCTTTTGTCGCATTAAAGCCTCCAAATTTGCAATTTGTAATCCATGCAGTTTGTTAGCATGTGATGCAGCACAATATGATATACCTTCTGGCTCTGGTGTAGTCCTCGAACAGATTGCGCCGCTGGTCGTATGAACAAATAGTTAGTACCTGAAATAGAATTCTGGCGCTAACATCAGAATGTCAATTTCAAATTAGAGTGAAACCTATTTGGTTGTACAATAATGACAGAAAGGCTGTTTTTCAAACCATGACGGTTTATTTGCATTAGTTAAAGTTACAAAACGTTTTTCATTTAGTACATCGGTCAATCAAATAAGCATAAAATTCAGCATTGTTGTTTAGTCCTCCTAGGCATATCAGATAAAGGACAATGCAAATCATTGGAAATTACGAAATGCAAAATAAAGGAAGTATCAGTTCCACAAATACACTTCCCTATCTTAAATAAAGCATGGAAAGATGGCAGGAGGAAACTCTAAGCATAGCTGTAAGATGAAACAACTAAAACAATATTTCTATTGTTGGATCTCATACAAAGAGCCTCAGCCTCCTTACACTTTCTGATGTTGAACTTTAGGAAGACTGGACTTAGATGTTGCCTGGAAAAGTGTAATGTAAATTCACACAGCAGTAGGAAGTGGCATAAATCAGATGGCAAAAGGGTATGGCTATCTGGCCTTTTAAAGTGCACTGAACATAAAGTGCTAATGCATTTGCCTGCCCTCCACTTATGGGCCCATCAACAACTACCACGGCACAAGGTTTTAAAGTGCACTTAACATAAAGAGCTGGTGTATTTACACACCCTCCATGGTAGGTCTATCAACAAATGCGAAAAAACAAGTTGACCACAAGCAAGAAATGCTTTCATAGGTCAAAATCAACTTAGTACTGGTACATTAGTGTTTCCCACTAGAAGGGCCCTATGACTTGGCTACCCAGTATCATTATATTCAAAGAGAAGAATTCAATGCTAGCTTCATTAAGGGATTTTAGAACGGCCATGGGACACATTTACAACAACATTACAAACATAAATGTCTATTTCTGGACAACTTCTTCAAGAATTTAAGAAACTTTAAAACTTTAACAGTGCTTAAGTGCTAACTATCCGATGCTGAACCCAGCCTACGGTCTTTGTTGGAAAGCGTTCCTAGAGCTGGCATTCTAACTGTTAACGCGTCCTTTTATGTTAATTTATTACACATTAGGACTCGTTTTAGGCCAATGAATCTTTTGAACCAGTTGAGAGACACCGTAGTACGAGATAGCTGATCAATATGTCAATCAATATATCAATAATGTCATCAATGTTTATCACCACAATACATTTCACTTTGGTCAAAGACATTAATCAAATTGACGACGCAACTATGACCTTTCAGCCATGAATAACCACACCTTTAATAGAATTTTTATGAAGTTTATTCTCTATTAGTTACAGTCTAAAAGTAAGTGCGTCAATCTCAAAGCCAAGAAACACAACAGCATAGTTACGATATGGCAACTCTGGTAAGATTTCAATAAGGCAAAAATCGTAAACATCAAAATATAACACGGCGCAAACACAGATCGGAATACAACAAAGTGTCAAATACGTGTCAGTTCAACACAGCATAATGTCAGTCGTTTGTCTATTTGCGTCAATTTGATGATCACCTGTCCTAACCACTAATTAGCATCAGCATGTTGGGCTTCATGCAAAACCATTTAGAACACCAATTTGGAAAACATCTGACTATGGTCTCTATCAAAATTAAGCAGTTGGTACCTAGAAAGGAAAAGCAAACAGACAAATTTCAAATTGCATTGTCATAATTACCCTCCAAGGAGTAGGTCAGCACACAGGATCAGTCCTCGTCTTCAGGACATCGGTCAGAACACCATCAGTCTAAGCTTAACTAAAGGGCATAGGGGACACTTCCCTCATAAAGAGGAGAAGTGTAAATGGGCAGTCTATGGGTGAGGATGGTTTTAATAATTCTCAAAGTCACCGAACAGAGTGACAGAGTTTCTGGATAAAATCAATAGCATTCCCTACCTAGTTCTAATGGCCCTTCTGTGACATGGGTCTTTATCCCTTTTCGTAGTACATTCCCCCAAAATTCTATTGGACATTTACTATACCCCACTATCTTTAACCTATCAAACTTAGCATTAGGTAATCCCAATTGTCACCCCACATTTATTCATAACACTTTGATTGGTCTTCGTAATTGACGTCTTCGGAGGTGGCACGTCTGTTGTTACTTCACTCCTTGGCACGTCTTTTGGGACAGCAGATCCATTGTCCATCGGTCTAAATGACCTTGTGCATTACATTAATCTACATTTGTTTCAATTTGTACATAACCCTTAAAGCAAGGCACCCAATATGCGCTTGGGAACGGAATTGACATAGATAAATTCGTCTTCCAAATTGGAAAAGAAGAACATTTGCAGGGTCATGGCCCTTTGCGAGTCAGCACACTGGAAAAACTGAAAAATGCTTTTAATATGAGAGCTGGGCAGCTAAAACCCACAGCTCACGCTAACTTAAGGCCTATAAAGAGTAACATAAATGTTAATATAAGCTTAATTAAACATAACATAAAAAAATTATTCATCATTGTTAGTTTGCGTATACATTGGTGGCCATTTACTGTAATTATAATTCAGGTGCACGTTTGAGCAAAATCATTATTATTATTGTTTTCTATGCAGCATCATTATACATTGGTATAAGCATTTCATTTCAATATAGGTTATGTAAGCTACGCTCTCTAAGTCCCTCCTCTGATGACGCTCGTCATCACACAAACCTTTCCCTTTAACCTTTAATTTAAATTTTTCACTTTACGCATAATGCGCATTTCAACATCTTGTCCCTTATGTGAACTCTCCCAAATTTCATTGAACATTTTCTCTCTTTCACTTTCTTCATTTCTTCTGTTTTTTTTGGTCCAATTCTTCTTAATTGTATCATTGATTTTGCATACCCCCCATAATCCTAATAGACAGGCCAGGACAATTAATAGACCCATTAGTATTTTTGCAAGTACCCCATTCCAAATGTTGGTAAACCAGCTCCCTACTCTGGCAATTTCTTTTCCAAATTTCTCCCAAACTCCAGGTTCCTTCAAATCCTTCAAATCTGCACTATCTCTAGTTAGGTTAGTAAGCATACCTCTAATCTTTTTGCTATTGTCCGGAATGAATGAGCAACAATGGCGCTCGTTGAGCATCTTGCAGACCCCTCCACTCTTTGCTAAAAGAATGTCTAAAGCAAGCTGATTTTGAAGAGTCATAGCTCTTTCTGCAGCAAGTTCAGTATCCATCAGGAGTATAGCCCCTGTAAAATTTGTCAGCATGTTATCCACAATAGTAGACAACTTTTGAATCTTCATAGAATTCAAGATAACCCCTACTGAAGGGATTATAGCTCCAAATATATCACCAATGACAGCAGCCACTGATTCTCGTTTTTGCCTAGGATGTTGTAATTCAGACGTTTTAGGTATCTGTTTTAAGTCATCAATCTGATAAATCTTTGGGAAAACTATTCCCAAATAACATGTCCCATACCATCCCTTAGGGAGACGGTAATAAGCATTAAGTCCACAGATGTAATAGATCCCAGGGATCGCTGGATCCTGTCCGTTCAACATAAATGTCCACTTACTCTGAAACAAAAACACATGTCTGCATTCACTCGTTCCCACAAACAAATTGTCCTGCTCAGATTTTGGCCTATATATACAAAGCCTACCTACATGTAATGCATCTATAGCCAGTTTGCCTTGTGTTTTGATTGCGGTGTAAGCATAATCATTTACATATGTGCGTTTCTCCAACCCTTTTTCTAATCTTTCTTTCAATGCTTTGCGTCTATCATCAGTGTGATCTAAAAAGCTTTTCTCTACAGGTGACAGTAAGCAGGTCAGATTATTGCGATGTGCATAAGCAGTTCCAAATGTAAGTGTCGGCTCAAAGAATCCTCTAACTATTTTTATATCATGTTCCTTAGCTAACTTGTTCAGGAATTCAATCTCAGGCACAAACGAAAACACAACATCCAGATTTGAATAAAAGTATTGCACATGCTCTTGATTATAGAATCTGGTTAATAGCAAGCTACAACTAATCCCGTAAGTTAGCGGTAAACTATGATAGGTGACCCCTTCTTGCACTGATGAAGGAATCTTTGTACACACATAACAGTCTTTCGCATCCATGGTTTCAACGTACTCATTCAGCAAGCGATAGAAGACATTAGTAGAGAGCTTCCCCTTTGAATTAGTCCCCTCATGCAAGTGCCTTGCATCCTGCTCAAACTTTTCCCACGGTGTTAGTGTTGTAGTTTCAGGTTTTGAAGTAGCATTAATAGTCTTTTCCTCCAACCACGGCATTCCCACAATCACTCCCACAATTATTATTGCACACACAATACCTATTATAAGACTTAACCAACCGCACACCTTACTTCCCTTGTTACTACCTCTATTATAAGGCATTGTCTGTATAGAATCAGATAGCAGAATGACAATCAAATAGAGGATGACTTAGAACTCTTTTCTCTCTTGCACTCTGCGTGTATTTACAGCGTTTTCACTCGCTCCAGGACCCCCTTTGTCAAATCAGGTTAGCAGCTTGTCGTAATCAGGTTTTTCAAAGTCGAATCCGGTTCTAATGTCACATCCGGTAATTTATAAGTCTCTTTCTCAGTTTTCAATTTCGATTTTAACAAAGTCTTTTCTTTGAATTGATTCAGGTACCGTAATATTGACCTGGTACTTCTCGATCAAAACAGAATGCTAGGAATTCTTGTTGCCATTCAGATGTTGTAGAATACGCCCATTCAGGACCTGTATATCTTCTGTTTGCGACTCTCTTTCTCTTCAGTCTGCGTTCACCTTGCAGTTCCCCTTCACTTAGGTCTTCCACTCGGGATGTATCAGTTTCCTCTATTATTGTTTCATCTGGTATGCTTCTTATCCTTAAAAGTGGTTTCTCTGGCCAATTATCACCTTTATGCGTCTTTTTCCGATATGCCTTTTCAGAACGCTGGACAGTACCTCCCTCTTGTGATATGGTGTTTTCACTTGATGGACCTGCAACTGGCTCAGGGGATGCTGGTACACTCTGATCTCATTCTATTATTTCTCCTTCTTCTTCTTCTTGATCTGTAACAGGCTCAAGTTCTAACCTGTATCCGTCTACTTCTGGGAGAACCTCTCCTTGACTTAGTTCTCCTGCCGCCTCTACTGAGATAGGCACTCTGTCACCTCTCTCGAACTCATTCACTGGTTGAGGGACAAGGCTGTTTTCAGTGGGCTCTCCTGCAGTCTCAGTTCCTTCTTGGCTGTTTTCTGGCCCTGAGACTTCTCTTCCTGGAACTGTTGTGCCGGAAACTTCAAGTTCCTCGTCAGTTGGGCACGTTACCTTCTTTGTGTGACTGGCATGTATCCAGTTTGGAACGCCCGCACATTTCACAGCAGTGGTTGTTGTCAAGATTACTTGATATGGCCCTTTCCAACGTGGCTCCAAACACGACTTTCTCACGTGCTTCTTGACAACCACCCAGTCACCGGCTTGTAGAGTATGACCTGGATCTCCAATCGGTGGCAATGTGTTAGCCTCTACCTGGTGAGAGAAAGAGCGAATCACATCAGCCAAACCTTTGCAGTAGTCCAACACCATATCATCTGTGATATTCACTAGAGCATTCACAGGTACTGCTGGCAACCTCATAGCTCTGCCCATGAGGATTTCATGGGAGGATAGTCCTGTTTTCTTGTCAGGGGTGTTTCTCATTGACATCAGCACTAAGGGCAATGCATCTGGCCATTTCATATTGGTAGCTGCACACATCTTTGCCTTTCTTGATTTCAGAGTACCATTCATTTGCTCTACTAGTCCTGATGCTTCAGGGCGATAGCTACAATGTAGCTTTTGTTCGATGTTTAATGCTGCACACAGGAGTTTAATCACCTCATTGTCGAAGTGTCTGCCCCTATCTGACTCTATAGAGACCGGAAACCCGAACCTTGGTATTAGTTCCCTAAGCAGCAGCTTTGCAACTGTGAGACTGTCATTTCTACGTGTGGGGTAAGCTTCAATCCAATGACTGAAAACACACACAATTACCAACACGTACTTCAATCCTCCACAAACAGGCATCTCAATGAAGTCCATTTGCATTTTGCTGAACGGACCACCAGCTCTCCCAATGTGGCTCAAAGTTACCACAGTCCCTTTTCCAGCATTCATCTGTTGACAGATGATGCACCTGTGACAGGTAACCTCTGCGGCATGTCTGAACTTTGGGTTGAACCAATCGATTTTAAATGACCTGATCATTGCATCTCTCCCAAGGTGAACTTGTCCATGGTATAGCCTGGCAAACTGGGACAGAAGGCTGTTTGGTAAGACTAATTTTCCTTCTTCTGAGACCCACAAATCATCAGCTCTCTGTACACATTGCATCCTTTGCCAGGATAATTTTTCCTCTTTGCTAGCACGACCCTGTAATGTTTTTAACTCATCTAGGGTATCGACCACCCTTAATGCAAGGTTCAAACATGTGTCATTTTCAGTTTGCGGTAACAATTCCCACTGTTCCTTGAACGATCTACAGTTCAATGCGCAAAACCTTGCGACTTGATCTGCATAACTGTTTCCCATGGACACAAAGTCTTGGGACTTAACATGAGCATTACATTTCACCACAGCAATTTCAAGAGGTAACTGAATTGCATGTAACAAATCCTTTATTTGTTCACCGTTTTTCACAGGAGAACCAGAAGAGGTCATGAAACCTCTCTGTGACCACAGTTGGCCGAAATCATGTACAATTCCAAATCCATATATGCTGTCAGTATAGATAGTGACTCTCAGATTCACATCTGCGTGGCATGCCTTAGTAAGGGCAATTAATTCTGCCACTTGTGCGGAAAACACTTTCTCGAGCCAGGAAGCTTCAATGATACCAGCTATGGTACATACAGCGTAACCAGCCCTCAGTGTTCCGACGGAATCTCTTAAACAGGACCCATCGACAAACATGATACAATAATTTTCTTTCAGCTGTGTGTCTTGAATATCTGGTCGTGGTTTGGTACATAATTCCGTTATCTCAAGACAGTCATGTTCAAATTCTTCCTCATTGTTAATTTCAGTATTTTCAGCAGGAAGTAAAGTTGCCGGGTTCAATACAGTACATCGTTTCAGTGAAACATTTGGTGACCTCAGTATGATTGTCTCATATTTAGTAAGACGGGCATTTGTCATGTGCTGAGTTTTAGTTCGAGTCAACAAAATTTCAACTGAATGCGGAACCATTACTGTTAGGGGGTATCCCATGACTATGCCTTCACACTGCGTAAGGCTCTGCCCAACTGCTGCAACTGCGCGCAAACAACCCGGTAAGGCTGCTGCGACGGGGTCTAAGGTAGCTGAAAAATATGCTACAGGGCGATTTGCACCTCCATGGACCTGTGTCAAGACAGACAAAGAACAAGCATCATGTTCATGACAGAACAATAGAAAAGGCTTTGAATAATCAGGCATACCTAACGCTGGTGCCCTGCACATGCACTCTCTCAATTCCATGAATGACTCAAGCTCTTCTTTGGACAAAGCTATGGTATATGGCTCATCCTTGATCTCTTTGCCTGTCAGTTTTATCAAAGGTTTTGAGATGATCGAGAAGTTGGGTATCCACTGACTACAGTAGCCCACCATTCCCATGAACATTCTGACATCCCTTTTTGTCGTTGGAGGGTTCATTTGCAGTATGGCTGTTATTCTTTCTTTCGATATTCTCCTGGACTCTCTTTCAATTAGATGCCCTAGGTATTTTACCTCTTTCTGGCAGTATTGCAGCTTCTTAGGTGACACCTTGTGTCCGTTCTTTCCCAAATGATTCAGTAAGGCAATGGTATCATATTTACAGTTGTCCCTTGTTTAAGATGCAATCAGCAAATCATTGATGTACTGTACTAGGGTCGAGTTAAAAGGCAATGCCAAGGATTCCAAATCCTTTTTCAATACCTGATTGAAAATGGACGGTGATTCAGAAAACCCTTGAGGAATTCTGCACCAACTGTACACCTTATCCAGGAATTTGAAACTGAACAAAAATTGGCTGTCCTCATGAAGAGATATCAAAAAGAAAGCTTGTGACAGGTCTATAACGGTGAACCACTCAGCATCACATGGAACCTGAAACATGATCACTGCTGGATTGGGCACTATGGGGCAACATTTTACCACAATCTCATTTATTTTTCTCAAATCCTGTACAATTCGGACTTTCCCACAGGGCTTTTTCAAACCCATTATTGGAGAATTACATGGACTGCTCAAAACTTCCTTCAGGACTCCCTGTAAATCTGCAATTATCTGCAACACTTCAATAAGAACATCTTGTGCCATATGATATTGTGGCACCTGGGGAAACACTGCATTTGGCTTTACTTGTACTTTAACTGGTTCTACACCTTTTATTAGCCCCCTTCCTTTCCTGTCAGATCCCACACTCTTTCTGTCACTGTTCCCTGTAACTCGACAGGTAGATCAATCATTGTAAGCATCGGAAACAAGGTGATTAAAGGATAATCCTCATTTGTTGTCCCTGTCTCTTCTTCTGAAAACTGACCTTCATCTCCTTCATCGTCACTATTTGTCTGTGCTTCGATTCCATCATTGGAACAGGTAATTGAACATTTTGTCTTGCACAGTAAGTCCCTTCCCAGTAGGGATACCGGACTTGAATCACAGACTACAAATCTATGTAGTCCCTGGAAGTTGCCGATCTCAACCTGCACTGGATCTGTAATCGGATTTGTCAGGTACTGGTTTGCCACTCCGACTACCCGTATGGTACGCCCCGAAAGTGGTAGCTTTGGAACCTTCGCACTCCTGACTGTAGAGCGTGTAGCTCCAGTGTCGACCAAAAACGAGACTTTGTAACCCATTACCTTCCCTTCCACATAGGGACCCCTTTGATCCTCCTCTAAGGATGCTGCAAGCCTGCACTCTTCACTATCTGAGCTATCATCCGACCATTCTTCATTCATGCCACTTTCACCTCGTAATGGGAATTGTTGTACTGTATTATTTTGACTCATTACCTGACCTGTGACCTGTTGAGGAGGCATGACCTGTTGCTGTCCCATTGGAGCCATGGGTAATTGCATTTGCTGTCTAGGTACCATGGGAACCTGCTGTTGTACTTGCTGCATCTGCGCTGGCTGGAAACGCGGCATTTGCATCTGCTGCATGGGCTGTACCCCTTGCATTTGTACCAGATTATTTTGGAAATTCGGGTTTTGATTTCTCAATTTTGGACCTCTCACATTTTGCAATGTACCAACATTAGTGCTTTGCTGAACAACACCATCCTGCACAACATTCGGGCACTCCCGTTTCCAGTGCCCCACGCCCCGCATGCGTGACATGGTGACATCTTTTTCACCCCTTGTACGTCATTTTGAACCACAACGGTATTCAAGTCTGGACCGTGATTCACGAACCCTCGGCCTCGACCTCTCGGTTGCGCTTGAAGCATACCATTCATTTGCGGTTGTTGCTGTATCATCTGTTGAACTCCATTTCCCTGTATTCCTGCCTGTGCAGCCCTTATCTGCATCACCATCACTTTCTCTTTCAGTTTTTTCTGCTTCAGCTCGATCTCATGACTACAGTATTTCGCATACTGCAATACTTCATTAATCGGCTTCGCTTGCCAACAAATCAAATGATTCTTAATCATCTGACTAACTTCTGGTCTCAGCCCTTCAACGAATCTGAACACAAGATGGTTCATGTCCTTCGGCTCAATTGTCTCAGTACCACTGTAGTGTTTGAATGCCTTTAGCAACCTCTCATAGTAAGCATGTATTGATTCCTTAACCTCTTGTGAGGTCCGGTCAATTTTCTGCCAATCAGTCACCTTCGGCGACACCTTTTGTTAAAAAAACTCAATCACCTTATGATAATACTTCATCACCTCTTCAGAGGGTGCTCCGGTCACCTTATCCCTTGCTGGTTCCTTTGTTGGCCAATCTACCCCCCCTCTTACACTCGAGCCACAAATCAGGCGGAACAATGATCTCAAACAAGGTATTCAAGTCTTCCCAGAGACACTTCGCAAGCTTCACAAACCTATCTGTTTGCTGATACCACTCGATCGGTTTCTCCCTCAATCTGGGATAATCATTAGTAAAGGATAGGATGTCTCCTCTGGACCACGGTACATGTACCAAAACACCACCAGCTGTTTCTCTCCTGGGTAGTTTTTTTACTGATTCCGTATCGGGTGAGGCTTTGGCTTGACTTGACCCTGGAGTGTCACCCTTTTCCTTATCCCTTTTCTTTGCCCATCTGCCTTCCCATTTTTCTAATGCACCCCAAATGTGCGCACTTTGCAACAATTCTTTCAAATGCGCCTTAATTCCAACAGACCTCATGTGCTCAAAATCTTTCGAATCAAAGTCTAATCTATAACTCCTTTTCAAATGTTTAGTGTTCTCAATGTCAATATTGTATTTGTCTGCCAGATTTGCTAATCTCTGGTGCACCTTGCCCACTTCTTTAGTAATCTTGGGGCATATAAATCTCAGTTCTGCTTCTGTGTATGACTCCAATCTGTTTACCCCCATTGTACCTTCCACTAATTCGGCAGCTTCCACTCCCAGTCTTACAAGATTTAGGTAGTCATCTTGCCTTGCCTTTTCCGGTTCCACTGCAGTCACTGTAGTGTTTTGTGAAGTATTTTCTAACCATCCGTTCAGCTGTTGCACTGTAAAACCCTGCAGTGAAATGTTCCCTGCATGTATCATTGGTGACTGTGAGGCGTTCGTACTTATCGTCTGTGGAGTTAAAACCCCTTGCCCTGCTTGACGCATTGCTTCCAAGGGAGCTTCTACTGGGCTAAGGTCTATTAAGGACCTCAGCTTTTCAACTGCTTGTTCTCCTGGGGCCATTATCTGGGGAGTTCCTATAGACCCTCCTCTTATCGCATCTTGGGTCATTACTCCCTGATCACATACGCCAGATTTGCCTTGTGCATACAATGGCACTGGTGAACCGACAGTAATCGGTAACGATATGGCAGCGGGTGTCTGACCTGGTCCTGGTCCCAAACTCCGTGGAGCAGTAACTCCATAGGTCTGTTCCAAAGTACCCGGGACAGGCACTAATGGAGGACCAGCCACTGGGTTGTACCCTGGTATCAATTGTGGTTGCGGCTGGGACAGCAATTTCGGAGTTGACTCAATCTGCACTAACCTTGATTTTGTATATATTGGGTCTGGTGGCACTATGAGATTTGTAGTAGTCTCAAGTATTGTAACGTCTGGGTAGATTCTCTGTATCTGCGGTGGAGGCTGCAACTGTATCTGCATGTCTGGCGCAGTGGGTACACTGACACCATTCTGTATCGAAGTCGTATCACTAGTCTGTACCGTATCAGCAACTCCCTTCTCCAGCGTCTGGTTCCCAGGATCTACGCTAGTGCTTGGAGCACTGTCGCTCACTGCATAAGGTGGCGGGCGATCATGTAATAATCTGTCCATGAATTCCTCATCATCTGAATCATCTTCTTCTTCCCAAGATCTTTTATACTCTTTAAATTTATTAGAGTCTTTATCTGTTTTACAGGAGGCTTTCTTTTCCTGTGTCTCTTCTCCCTGTGGAACAATTTTAATCCATATACAATTCCCCGTCTCCACATTTTGTTCTCGTTATCCCACCTAGCCTCTGCATAAGATTTTTCTGCCCTTTTCAGTCTTCTCTGAAACCTTTCTTGTCTATGTTTAAGAGCCATCAAGTCCCAAATCGCTAAAGCCTCATATTGAGCTGGCCTCGGAGGTGGTTTTTGTGTACTTAACATCCACCTTAAGTTCTCTAGCACCTTCGGATTGAACATCCCATGTTCTGGGAACGCTAGACATGCCTCTTTCTCTGTTAATTTGCGCCACTGTTTCATCCATAAACAAGGCGCGACACCCTTCTCTTCCATAACCATGTAAGCTGGAGTACCCTCGGGTGGTGTAGGCTCCCCATCAGTTGCCATAATGTACGCGTCTCCTTTCAGAGCGCTCTTAAATGCCTTGACAAAATTAATTGTGCGATTTTCTCTTATTTGTATTTTTAATCAGAAAGCGACTTAGTTCCCAGGACACTCTTCACCCACCTTTCTCAACCTATTGCCTCTCACGGACGGCAGCCAATCCGTGCTCGACCCCTCTCGACAACTGTCCTATCTCAGCGCGGCACCACTGACGTCACATTCACACACTGCAGCTGACAAAATCTTGCGACTCGTTCGCCCCTCACTGAATTCATACAAATGCAAACTATTGCGAGCACCTTTAATGACAACACAAATCTGCCGGTTTACTACAGGAAGGGTAACACGTTCGCTTCAGAACTTTACAGAGATTTCACTTGAAGCCTCGGCTGCTACTCTCTCCTTCTCAGCTCCCGCATATGCAAGCAGAATTTGACCCGCAAACTCTACTCTCGACTTGTCAATGGCTCGTCCTAGTGCACTTTAGAATTTGCCAAATCTCCATCGAAGGTTTCATACATACATTTCGACTCACACTTGACTTGTCAACCACGCCCGATTGACCTATTAAACCGCACAGATTACAACATACACTCAAGTGTCTCCTACACTTGTCAATATACTCCGGAGTCTTAGACCATGACGGGTCCGTAGATAAACAACCAACCACGTGGATAATTTTGAGCACAAAGCGCCACACTCACATGAAGTACGCCGACTTCCCTACTCTCATACTGCGGAGTACGCCTACTCCTACCAAGGCAACATTTACCTGACCTAGATACACGCAGATTTCACAATCACCTGCAAAAAGGCATAAGCTGAGCAAGCGCAAACCCCTATATCACACACATTATGACACCAAGAACATTCCCAACTCACTTAGGCAGGCTCAGAGATCCCGGAAAAAGTCATGGTGAATTTAGAAACCCATCATACCTCCAATTTGCATTATCACAGAAAAACAATTTAAACAATGATTCTCCGTCCTAGGGCCCCAAAGGGCCAAAACCGTCGCTCTGCTACCAGAACTGTTAACGCGTCCTTTTATGTTAATTTATTACACATTATGACTTGTTTTAGGCCAATGAATCTTTTGACCCAGTTGAGAGACACCGTAGGACGAGATAGCTGATCAATATGTCAATCAATATATCAATAATGTCATCAATGTTTATCACCACAATACATTTCACTTTGGTCAAAGATATTAATCAAATTGACAACGCAACCATGACCTTTCAGCCATGAATAACCACACCTTTAATAGAATTTTTATGAAGTTTATTCCCTATTAGTTACAGTCTAAAAGTAAGTGCATCAATCTCAAAGCCAAGAAACACAACAGCATAGTTACGATATGGCAAATCTGGTAAGATTTCAAGAAGGCAAAAATTGTAAACATCAAAATATAACACGGCGCAAACACAGATCGAAATACAGCAAAGTGTCAAATACGTGTCAGTTCAACATAGCATAATGTCAGTCGTTTGTCTATTTGCGTCAATTTGATGATCACCTGTCCTAACCACTAATTAGCATCAGCATGTTGGGCTTCATGCAAAACAATTTAGAACACCAATTTGGAAAACATCTGACTATGGTCTCTATCAAAATGAAGCAGTTGGTACCTATAAAGGAAAAGCAAACAGACAAATTTCAAATTGCATTGTCATAATTACCCTCCAAGGATTAGGTCAGCACACAGGATCAGTCTTCGTCTTCAGGACATCGGTCAAAACACCATCAGTCTAAGCTTAACTAAAGGGCATAGGGGACACTTCCCTCATAAGGAGGAGAAGTGTAAATGGGCAGTCTATGGGTAAGGATGGTTTTAATAATTCTCAAAGTCACCGAACAGAGTGACAGAGTTTCTGGATAAAATCAATAGCATTCCCTACCTAGTTCTAATGGCCCTTCTGTGACATGGGTCTTTATCCCTTTTCGTAGTACATTCCCCCAAAATTCTATTGGACATTTACTATACCCCACTATCTTTAACCTATCAGACTTAGCATTAGGTAATCCCAATTGTCACCCCACATTTATTCATAACACTTTGATTGGTCTTCGTAATTGACGTCTTTGGAGGTGGCACGTCCGGTGTTACTTCACTCTTTGGCACGTCTTTTGGGTCAGCAGATCCATTGTCCATCGGTCTAAATGACCTTGTACATTACATTAATCTACATTTGTTTCAATTTGTACATAACTCTTAAACCAAGGCACAGAATACGCGCTTGGGAACGGAATCGACATAGATACATTCGTCTTCCAAATTGGAGAAAAAGAACATTTGCAGGGTCATGGCCCTTTGCGAGTCAGCACACTGGAAAAACAGAAAAATGCATTTAATATGAGAGCTGGGCAGGTAAAACCCACAGCTCACTCTAACTTAAGGCCTATAAAGAGTAACGTAAATGTTAATATAAGCTTAATTAAACATAACATAAACATTTTATTCATCATTGTTAGTTTGCGTATACATTGGTGGCCATTTACTGTAATTATAATTCAGGTGCACGTTTAAGCAAAATCGTTATTATTATTGTTTTCTATGCAGCATCATTATACATTGATATAAGCATTTCATTTCAATATAGGTTATGTAAGCTACGCTCTCTCACTAACAACATAAGAACACAGATTCTTGGACGCTTTAGTGAATGCCAAGCCTGGGCTGAGAAGAATATATTAAGTGTCCTTTGCGAGTGTTCTCTATCGTTAAGTGCCATTTTTCTGCACTTCTCCTCTTAGTTTCCAAGCCGCATAGATGTAAGATGAAACAACCAAAACAATATTTCTGGTTTGGGATCTCATACAAACAGCCTCAGCCTCCTTACACTTTCTGATATTGAACTTTAGGAAGACTGGACTTAGATATTGCTTGGAAAAGCGTAATGTAAAGTCACACAGCAAGACAAAAATTGGCATAGTGTTTCTCAGCCACATAAAGAACACAAAACATGATCTGACCCCACACCAGGATTTAATGACCACCTTTTGATTACTAAAGCCACAAGCAATATTCCCAATTGTAAATTTAAGTAGAGAGATTTCTTTTCTGCTGGGTGAATATCAACAATGAAAGCTGCTGGGACCCGATCTTGGTTGAATGACACTTAGCGTTTTAAGAATGGGCCTGCTTGATTGAACTTGAGAATTGATGCTGTTATGCCTTCACAGGCACATCAAAGCTGTCCTTTATGAATGTTTCGGATTAGAGCCAGAGGTCTTTTAGGCCAATATTGGTTAGGGCATTTGGCAGCTGAGCAAACCATGGTAGCGTATGGCAACCTCGGAGCCTCATGATGTCCATTAATATGGTTCTGAATGATGAGGAAACTCTAAGCAGAAAGTGTCAGTCTAAAATAAACCAAGTTAAGGTTTAGGTTAAAGGGCAGAAAATGTTTAATAGTCTAATTGAAGAACTCAAGAATATGAGATCCCAAGTAGCAGAATTAACTTTAAACGTTATTGTTTCAGCCAATCAGGCTATAACAATGAGCATTATGTAATGCAAATTAAAACATAATGGTTATGGTGAACGAATTTACAGTTAATTCTTAAAAATCACTTCAGATTAAAAATACAATAATACAGTAAAAGTAGCAGTTTTTAGGAAGAGCAATTGCTTTGTTTCAAACCAAATGACTAACTTTTAACTTATAATTGTAAGAAGGCTTTGATCTCAACAGAGCTTCAGTCTCGTGCACTCTCCTTGAATATTCTAGAAGCATGATGTGAGACAAACTGGAAATTACTGAAGCAGATAAGTATACTTTTTCCTGTAGTTTTCCACTAATAATGACAATAAACAGTAGCTAATTCAGTGGAGGAAAGGGGTAGTGCCAACAAGTCATTGAAAGAGCTCTGATCGTAAAGTGCAAAGGCATTTGCTCTCCCCTCAAGGATGGACCCTTCAACAGCTGCCAAGGTAGAAGCTATTTTCCTAACTTTAAGATAAATAAATCAGCAACTTGGAAATTCCCCCAATTTGAGTAGCAGTGTATTTATGCTTACCACTAAGGTACATCTTGACTAGTGCATTCCTTGTGATAGTTCAGGAAGGGTTTTGGATAAATCAGATGGCAAAAGGGTATGCCTAACTGGCTTTTTAAAGTGCACTGGACATAAAGTGCTAATGCATTTGCCTGCCCTCCACTGATGGGCCTAATGAAGCAGAAAAAGAAAGACTAACAAATATTTATATACCATGTAACAAAATCATATAAGGTAGTGTGATTTTAGCAAAGAAAAATAATGTATGTGGGAAAATGTGCCCACGAAGTAGTTTGCCATTATTATAAACGAGCTTAATTAATCATGAAGAATCGACAGTGTAGTAATCCGTCATAATTGCAAATGTATTCTATGATTTTCTTGTTGAAACTGTTGTATGCTTAGCTTAAATTTAGCAGAGGCTTTGGCCTAGTTGCCTGGTCTCAAATTTAACTGCGTGGTTTTCACTTGTATTAACAAAAACGCATTTTAACTTTAAGGCTGTATTTTTCCAGTAGAATGACTAATACACTTATCTCAAGGTTTCGTGCTAGGCACGTTTCATCCCCTTTGAAGCAAGGTCAGTTTCTGCAGGTGCAGACAATAAAGACACTGATACAGAAATAATTGGCAAACTTTGTTGCTACTTGTGTTCCAAAACTCCAAGGACACCTTATGCATAAATGAGTACTAAGAGAAAGACACTATTCATTGGTCAAAAAGAAGCCACCCTATGAACCCTCCAATGGAAGACAATGAAGAATTTGGAACGTTTCTTACTTAAACCCATCGGACAAAGAGAAGTCAGCCATTTTCTTGGATGCCATTTTGAAGCCAGATTCAAGACGCCGTTTTAAATGACACTTTGATGCCTTTTCTCTGTCCTAGAGAAAGAGACTTTAAGAATTCTCACCCTAGAGACTTTAATTTTAATTTTGTCCCGTCTTGTCCATGCAATAACTTTTGCTCCAATTTCCTTCCTGCCGCAAGGAAACTTGCTTTAACTTTGCCCCTTTGAAATCTGCCCCATGCTGAGCGAACCGGTACCTGAAGGACGAAGACTTTTCCTTGAATGCTGATTGAATTTGGTAATTATAAAAGGATAATTGTATTATACATTGTGTTTTCCTTCTTAGGTACCAACTGTTTATTTTGACAGAGCCCAAGCTAGAAGTTTTCAAAATTTATGTTGACTAAATTCATTTTGCATGAAGCCCCACATGCCAATGCTAATTAGAGGTTAGTCGAGGTATTCATTTGATGCACCATGCTAAATTGAAATCTTGTTATGCTGACCGATGTATGCAATTAGTCAAATTCAGTTGCTTATATTAGTGATATGCATTGCTATAACCGAGTGCATTATAATCCAGATTTTGCGTAGATTGCGTTTCTTCCCTCGCTATGGACAGCTAGTAATGTTCGTATATGTATACCATTTGATTTTGAGACTTACTTATATTGTGCTAGCTTTGTTAATATAGGGAAATAAACTCATTAACCTTTAATAAACAGGTGTGGTTATTCATGACTGAAAGGTCATGGTGTGTCTAATTACTGATTTGCTGTTTAACTAATTTGTTGTTTGATTATTAATTGAGTATTGGGTATTGATTATAAATGGTTATTGATGATTGATTTGAGTGATCCGACTATTCTTGGATGAGGAGAACCCAACTCGGTCAAAAGGTTCACCGACCTCCGGCGTGTCCAAGTACAAGTAATTTATAAAGATTGGACACGCTATCAGTAGATGGTAGCAGAGGATGGTTTCGCCCTTTGGGACCCCATCCGAACAATAGACGGATTCAGGTTGGAATTTTCTTTGATAAAACAAGTTAGAGAGATGATGATGCCCTAAATCCCCAATTACTTTCCCGGAATCTCGGAGCTTGCGAATGGAGGAAATGGAGGTGTGAGAATGTTTTCGGCATTTCTAGTGACAGTATGAATGAAGTTAGGGTTTCGTGCTTGCACAGCTTATGCCGCAGATGAATTGTGAAGTTTGTGAGGATTTTAGGGGGTTACGAACGCTAATCAAAAATTTTAGGGGAGTGATACTCCAAAGTGTCAAAGTAGGGAAGTCGTCAAACTTCATATGTGTGTAGCGCTTTGTGCAAAAAAAATTGTCCACGTGGTTGTTGATGTTGAGAAGGGCCCTGCGAGGTCAAGAGACTCCGGAGTATGTTGAAAAGTGTTTGAGACACTTGATTGATGTTGTAATTTGTTCAGTTTAGTAGGTTGATCGGGCGTGGTCAATAAGTCAGTACGAATGTTGAGGAATAAAAGAACATTTTCGACTTTGAGATTTGACGAATTCTAAGGCGCACTAGAATAGTTCATTTTGATCAGTTGAGAGTAAAGTTTGCGGGTCAAATTTTGCTTGTGAAAGTGGGAAACCGAGAAAGATGGAATAAGTGCCGAGGCTAGTGAAAAATCCCTAAGGTTTCTGAAGCGATTGCATTACCCTTCCTGTAGTAAACCGACAGATTTGTTTTCTTCTTTTTTGGTTAGTGCTCGCGATATAATGCAGAAATTAGTTTTGGGTGAAGCTGAATAAAGGAGAACAAGCCGCAAGACTTTGTCAGCCGCAGTGTGTGAGTGTAACGTCACTAGGAGCCGCGCTGGGATAGGTTGGTTGGTGAGAAGGGTCGCGCACGGATTGGACGCAGTCCGTGAAGCGCAATTGGTGGGGAAAGGCAAGCGAAGAGTATTCCGGGAATTAAAGTCACTTATTGATTACATTTTAAAGAAAATAAAAGAGGGAAAGATGACATTTTTCAAAGCACTTAAGAGTACCTTAAGGGGGGATGTATATATTAAAGCAAATGTAGGAGAAGAAACACCGCCTGAGGGTACACCAGCTTACATTGTGATTGAGGAAAAGGGTGTTGCACCATGTCTTTGGTTAAAGCAATGGTGTAAATTAACAGAAAAGCATGGAAGTGTAGCGTTTCCCATCCATGGGACGTTTAACCTAAGAATCTTGGAGAATCTAAGATTTGCGCTATACGACATGAAAGTACCTCCAAGACCAGCACAGTTTGAAGCATTAGCAATTTGGGAACAAATGGCTAGAAGGCAACTACAAAAGAAATTTGAGACAAGAGTGAGAAAAGTAGAAAAGACACTAGCGGATGCTAGATGGGATAGTACTCAAAAGGTTTGGAGATCAGACATATTGCAGGGAATCAAATTGTTTCCAGCAATTACTGACGAAGCAGAGATGGAAGGAAAGAAAGCTACCTATAAAACAAATAGGAGTCAGTCCAGAGATAGAGAAAATAATAGAAACTCGAAAAGGTCAGATGAATTGGATGTTGAGGATTTCATTCTGCAATTGCTAAATGACCGCCCACCACCACATGTGGAAAGCGAAAATGGCCCAAGCACTAGTACTGCCCCTCCAGAACCAATACAGGGTACTGTAACACCTAATTTGAGAATATTGCAGAGGCAAAATAGTCCCGATATGCCTTTCACACCAGAAATACCACAAGTTCAGAGAATATATCCTGACGTGGCTAAACTGAAACCTGTCAATGATTATCAGCCACAGGTTCAAAGGCGCTATTATGATGAGCATAATTTGGAAACAACTTCTAATTTAATGGCACAGGGAGGACAGAATTACCAAAGACCGACATTGATTCCAACTGAATCAACACAAATTTTGATGCCTCCAAAACAGATGCAAGAAGCGCCAAAGTACATTCGAACAGCAGAAAACCAGTTAGACGTGCCAGCAATGATGAACCATAATGTGGGAATTAACATGCCACAGAATTTGGGCAACAGACAGAATCAGGACGCAATATCTTTGCCTATCACTGTAGGTCCACCAGTACCATTGTATATACAGGCAAAGCCAAGCGTATGCGACCAAGGGGTAATGACACAAAATGAGACAGGAAGGAGATACATAGAAAATACTCAAGAAATGACTCTGTTAGGAACACTGCCAAATAGATCTGGATCTTTGTTGGAATTTAGTCCAATTCCAGTTTGTGCTCCGTCAACTGTGGTAAGGTCAAGTCCACCACTAATAGTACCGCTAACTTCAAAAACAGAAATGTTACAGAAACCATCAGTAGCAGTAGACGTAAATGCCACATTAATGGGATTGAACACGCAACAGTTAACACAATGGTTGAACAGCCTGAACTCCCCACAGAGTACACCCAGCGGGAAAGGAGAAGAATATTTGAATAGAATAAGATTGGGCATGGAAGCAGATGAACTAGTAGAGGGAACGATGGTTCTGAACAGGTTAGAATCATACACAGAAGAAGAGTTGAGATACATTTGCCCTAGAATTACAAGAGAAGTAAGCAGCATACATAAGAGGTTACAAGAAATTGCAGACAGAAACAAAGTAGACATAGGTAAAACCAAACACTTGAGCAGAAGTTACAGGTTAGACTTTGAACACATGAGGTCTGCAGGAATGAAAACACACCTTAAAGAGATACTGCAAAGCGTGCAGGTTTGGAGATGTCTAGACAAATGGGAGAGCAGGTGGGTTAAGAAAAAGGACAAGAAGAAAGAAAGTACCCCAGACCGGAATGAGAAAGTACAACAGAATGATGATCTGATAAACATGTTACCAATGAGAGAAACGGCAGGGGGAAAACTTGTCCATGTACCATGGCACAGGTGCGATATTCAATCCTTTACGGATGATTACCCTAAGTTAAGAGAGAAACCGATCGAGTGGTATCAACAAACAGATAGATTTGTGAAACTCTCAAAATGTCTTTGGGAAGACCTGAATACTTTATTCGAAATTGTAGTTCCGGCAGACTTGTGGGAAGATTGTAAAAGGGCTGTAGGTTGGCCAACAAGTGAACCAGAAAGAGATAGGGACACAGGTGCACCATCGCCTAGGGTAATGAGTTTATACCATAAGGTGATTGAGCATTTAAAAACAAAAGTTGCATCGAAAAATGTAGATTGGCAGAGAATTGACAGAACAGCCCAAGAAGTTAAAGAGTCGATACATGCAAACTATGAGAGATTGTTGAAAGCATTTAAAAATTACAGTGGCACGGAAACGATTGAGGCAAAGGACATGCTCCATTTTGTGTTCAGATTTGTGGAAGGATTGAGACCCGAAATAAGCCAGATGATTAAAATGCATTTGATTTGTTGGCAGTCAAAATCGATCGATGAAGTGTTGAACTATGCAAAATACTGCAATGATGAGATTGAGACAAAACAGAAAAGGTTGAAAGAAAAAGTGATGGTGATGCAGATTAGAGCAGCTCAGACAGGTTTGCAAGGTTTCCAACAACAGTTGCCGCAGCAGCAACAGCAGGGAAATGCTATGTTTCAGCCACAGATGAGAGGCAGAGGGCGAGGAGGTTTTGTGAATAATGGTCCTGATTTAAATACTGTTGTGATTCCAAATGGTATACAGGCAATGAAGAAGGTGATGCCATGTCACACGTGCGGAATCGGCGGGCATTGGAAGCGGGAGTGCCCAATGTTGGTGCAGGAAGGTGTAGGTCAGCAAAACAATGATGTCAATACATTTCAGAATATGAGAGGACCGAAATTGAGAGGTCCAAATCCAAATTTCCAAAATAATGTGAATCAGATGCAGGGTCTACAACCCATACAACCACAGCAGGTGCAAATGCCCCGTGTACAAATGGTACAATCGCAGCCAATGCAACAGCAGTTTCCTATGGTACTTAATCAGCAAATGCAAATACCCTTAGCACCAATGAATCAGCAACAAGTAATGCTTCCTCAACAGGTCACGGGTCAAGGAATGAATCAAAATGACACAGTACACCAATTCCCGTTACACAGTGAGAATGGAATAAACAATGTATGGGAGAGTGAAAGTTCAGATGAGGAGGGAAATTGTATGCTTGCAGCATCTTTGGAAGTTGGTCAAAAGGGACCATATGTGGAAGGAAGAGTTATAGGTCACAGCGTTTGGTTGACACAGGAGCTACACGCTCTACAGTCAGAAGTATCGAAGTACCAAATTTGCCACTTTCAGGGAGAACAGTTCAAGTAGTGGGACTAGCAAATAGATATCTGACAAACCCAATCACAGATCCAGTGCAAGTCAGAATTGGTAACTTTCAAGGGTCACATAAATTTGTGGTGTGTGACTCAAGTCCGATATCCCTATTAGGGAGAGATTTATTGTGCAAATTGGGATGCTCGATTATGTGCTCAAATAATGGAATTAAAATTCAGACAAACAGTGATGAGGAAGAAGAGGACAGTTTAGGAGGGGACGAAGTGGGAACTGTCGATGAAGAGTATCCCCTGATTACTCTTTATCCAATGCTCACTGAAGCAGATATTCCTGCTAAGTTACAGGAAACAGTTGAAAAAGAAGTGTGGGATATGACAGGGAAAGAAGTAGGATTGGTTAAAGGAGCAGAACCAGTGAAAGTGACTGTAAAACCTAATGTAACTTTTCCTCAGACACCACAATACCATATATCACAAGACACTCTCATGAAAGTTGCCCAACTCATTGATGAGTTTGTGAAGCAGGGAGTACTGAAAGAAGTACTAAGTAGTCCATGTAATTCACCAATCATGGGACTAATAAAAACCAAGTGGAAAGGTACGAATTGTTCAAGATTTGAGAAAAATAAATGACATAATAGTCAAATGTTGTCCCGTAGTACCAAATCCAGCTGTGATAATGTTTCAAATTCCCTGTGATGCAGAGTGGTTCTCAGTCATCGACTTGTCACAAGCATTCTTTTCTGTGCCTCTTCATGAGGACAGCCAATTTCTCTTTTGCTTCAAATTCCTGGTCAGAGTCTACAGTTGGTGTCGAATTCCTCAAGGGTTTTCGGAGTCACCATCAATTTTCAATCAGATTCTAAAGAAAGATTTGGAATCATTGGAATTACCATTTGAATCAACCTTAGTACAGTATATTGACGATTTGTTGATCGCATCCAAAACAGAAAATGACTGTACGGTTGACACTATTGCCCTATTGAACCATTTGGGAAGGAATGGACACAAAGTTTCTCCTTCAAAATTACAATTCTGCCAGAAGAAAGTGAAATATTTGGGTCACCAAATAGAAAAAGGGTCGAGAAGAATAATGAAAGAAAGAATAACAAGGGTACTTCAAATGAGTCCACCCAAGACGAGAAAAGAGGTGAGAACGTTTTTGGGAATGGTGAGCTACTGTCGCCAATGGATTCCCAATTTCTCAACTCTAGCCAAACCTTTACTGAAACTGACCCAGAAAGATGCGCAGGATGAAATAGTGTTGAAAAGAGATGAAATGGATGCTTTTATTGAATTAAAAGAATGCATGTGCAATGCTCCAGCTTTAGGTATGCCTGATTACACAAAGCTGTTCACATTGTTTTGTCATGAACGTGATGCATGTTCCTTGTCTGTCTTGACTCAAGCCCATGGTGGCGTAAACAGACCAGTAGCATATTTTTCAGCTTTGGATCCAGTCGCAGCAGCCTTACCAGGGTGCTTGCGTGCTGTAGCAGCAGTTGGTATAAGCCTAAATCAGAGTGAAGGAATAGTGATGGGACATCCTTTAACAGTTATGGTCCCTCACTCAGTCTAAATACTTTTGACACGTTCCCGAACACAGCACATGACTGGTGCTAGGCTTACAAAGTACGAGACAATAATTTTGGGATCACCCAATGTGCAGCTGAAAAGGTGCACTACGTTGAATCCAGCAACTTTGTTTCCCAGTGAAAATGTTGAAATTGAGAACGCCGAAGACATCAAGCACGACTGTCTTCAGGTGACTGAATTTTGTACTAAACCAAGACCTGATATCAAAGACACCCGATTGGAAGAAAATGATCAAATTATTTTTGTTGATGGTTCATGTTTAAGAGATGCACTAGGAATATTGAAAGCAGGATATGCTGTATGTACAATAACTGGTGTTCTGGAAGCATCTTGGCTTCAGGGAGTTTACTCTGCACAAGTAGCGGAACTAGTAGCCCTTACTAGAGCTTGCCAACTCTCCGCATTAATGAAAGTCACCGTTTACACTGACAGTCAGTACGGATTTGGAATAGTGCATGATTTTGGACAATTGTGGTCACAAAGAGGCTTCATGACCTCTTCAGGATCACCAGTGAAAAATGGTGAAAGAATAAGAGAATTGTTACATGCCATCCAGTTACCAGGAGAAGTAGCAGTGGTAAAATGCAGTGCACACTCGAAATCACAAGACTTCGTTTCTTTGGGAAACGGATATGCAGATCAAGTCGCAAGGTTTTGCGCATTGAACTGTATATTGCTCAGAGACGAATGGAACTTGATAAATCAGCCAGAACTTGAACCAAGTGAAGCCTTTGCTCAAAAGGTTGTAGACACAATAGAAGAATTGAAATTCCTACAAAATAATGTCAGTAAGGATGAGAAACTCTCATGGAGCAAATTACAATGCGTAAAGAAACCAGATGATTTATGGGTTTCAAGTGAAGGAAGATTGGTTTTGCCAGACAGTCTTTTGACGCAATTAGCCAGGTTGTATCATGGACAAGCCCACCTTGGAAGGGATACCATGATTAGACTATTCAAAATTGATTGGTTTAATCCCAAATTCCACCAAGTTGCTGAAGCAGTTTGCCATTGTTGCGTCATTTGCCAACAAATGAACGCAGGGAAGGGAACAGTAGTAAATTTGAGCCACATTGGAAGAGCAGGTGGGCCATTCAGCAGGATGCAAATGGATTTCATTGAGATGCCTGTGCATGCAGGCTTGAAATATGCGTTGGTGATTGTGTGCATTTTTAGTCACTCTATTGAAGCATACCCTACCGGCAGAAATGACAGCCTTACAGTTGCAAAACTACTCTTGAGAGAACTAATACCACGTTTCGGTTTCCCGATCTCTTTAGAATCAGATAGGGGAAGTCACTTCAGTAATGAAGTAATCAAATTATTGTGTGCAGCACTGAACACTGAACAAAAATTGCATTGTAGCTATCGCCTGAAGCATCAGGACTAGTGGAGCAAATGAATGGCACGCTGAAATCAAGGATGGCAAAAATATGCGCATCCACTAACTTGAAATGGCCTGACGCATTGCCCTTGGTGTTAATGTCAATGAGAAACACACCTGATAGAAAAACTGGACTATCACCGCATGAATTCCTCATGGGCAGAGCCATGAGACTTCCAGCAGTTCCTGCAAATGCTCTTGTAAATATTACAGATGATATGGTATTGGACTACTGCAAAGGTCTGGCTGATGTGGTCCGCTCTTTCTCTCACCAGGTGGAGGCAACCACCTTGCCACCGATCCAAGGTCCAGGGCACGCCCTGAAAGCAGGTGACTGGGTCGTGATAAAGAAGCACGTGAGGAAGTCGTGTCTGGAACCCCGTTGGAAAGGACTTTTTCAAGTGATTCTGACAACTACCACCGCTGTGAAGTGTGCAGGAGTTCCCAACTGGATTTACGCCAGTCACACGAAAAGGGTGACGTGTCCCACAGAAGAGGAAATTGAAGCGCTGAACTTACCAGCAACTGACAGGAAAGTACCAGGCACTGAGACAGAACGAAGAGAGCCTGAAAGTGAACAAGAAGAAATCGAGACAGAAGAAATATTTTCTGAGGAAGACGCAGTCGATCCTTTTGAGGACAATAGAGAAGAAGCCTCAGGAAGTGACAAAGATCCTGGAGGTGACAAAGATCCTATCTCAGGTGAAGAAGCAGGAGAGTCTAATAAGAGGAGGGATTTCCCAGAAGCAGACGATACAGGAAAAGAAGGAGAAACCCTGATTGATCTCCTAGGGGAAGGAGACAAGACAGAGCAGAGTGAAATTGTTCAAATTCTTCCAGAACCGGTTGCAGGTCCATCAGATGAAAATAGCGCGAAACGGAGACAAAGCATATCGCCAGTGAAATCAAAGACTAAAGAATCATTAAAAGAATATGAAGGGCCAAAGTTGAAGGAGAAAAGAAAAGAAGTGTCTATCTCAATAACAACATCGAATGAAGAAAAAGACACAGCCAAAGAACAAGACATAAGCGAAAGAGAATCGAAAGGAGATGCAAAATTGACAAGGAAAAGAATACTGAGCAGAAGATATTCCGGTCCAGAGTGGGCATACACAGCCAATAATGATTGGTCAGATGAATTTCTATCTCTCAGTCTTGAAAACGAAGAAGCAGAACTACACTTTGGTACTTGAAAAGTGAAATTCATGAACATTACCGAATAAGACATTGATAACCTGATTGACTTTTGAAACCGATTTTGAGACAAAGCTGCTAAACCGATAAGAGACCAAGGGCCAGATGTAGCAAACATTTGCGAGTCGCAAATGGCCCGAATCGCTATTTGCGACTCCGCAAAATCGGAAATGGGATGCAAAAATCCCATTTCCGACTCGCAAAAAGCAATGCGAGCCGTTACCGACTCACAAAATTTGCGACCCCATTTTGCGACCCACAAATAGGAAGTCGCAATTTGCGAGTCGCAAACCATATGCAATAGCAACTCGCAAATTGCGACTAGTCGCAAAAAGCCCAGTTTGCAAGTCCAATTTACCACTAACTCAGAGCAGGTGGTAAACATTACCAAAGTATAAAAGGAGACCCAGAAGGCATCTGGGTTATTCAAGATGGCGGAGATATACCTGATAGCAGTGAGGAGGAGAGCCCACGCCGCCCAGCAGAGGAGGAGGAGGAGACAGGAGAAGATTTACAGAACAAGGCAGACACTCTTCCAGCAAACTGAGGAGGAAATATACGATAAATATAGACTTAGCAGCGCAGCTATACTAGATTTATTTGAATTACTCAAACCACAGCTAGAACGCCAGACTCTGCGCGGCTGCGCCATCCCTACGCATGTGCAAGTGCTATGCTCACTGCACCTCTTGGCCTCGGGGAGCTATCAGGGGGTCATTGCTGTGTCAGGTGGGGTATCCCAAAGTGCACTATCAAGGTTCCTCAGGGCTTTCCTAGATGCCTTACTCACACACATGTCCCAATACATATACCTACCCAGAAATGAGGCAGAAATCAACAGCACCAAGTTGGACTTTTACCGGATTGCCAACTTTCCCCATGTCATAGGGTGTGTAGATGGGACACATATTCAAATATGCCCTCCTGCAAACCTGGAATATCTGTTCCGCAATAGAAAGTGTACCCACTCACTCAATATTCAGGTTGTTTGTGACGCCCATTATGTCATTACTGACATTGTAGCTAAATTTCCAGGCAGTACTCATGACTCCTACATTTTTAGGCACAGTGGGATACACCAACGCCTGGAACGTGGGGAGTTTGGAGACGTATATCTCCTAGGTAGAGCTGCATACACCTTGTAGACATGCACACAGATCAATGTGCACACCAACCGGGACTTTCTAACAGTGTACTTTTAGTGCCCAACAGGTGTCAGTGCATATGCCTTACGGCCATGGATACTGACTCCGTACTTAACACCCAGCAATGAATGCGAGAGGCGATACAACAGTGCACATAAGAGGACCAGGAACCTGATAGAACGAACCTTTGGATTGCTGAAAGCACAATTCAGATGCCTTCACCGAAGTGGAGGTGCCCTCCAGTATACCCCCATAATGGCATTCAAAATAGTTGTTGCATGCGCCATCCTGCACAACATTGCCACCCGACGTGGGCTACCTCTCACCCCTGCAGACCCAGATTCTGAGGATGAAGAGCAAGAGCAACCACATCGGCATCATGGGGATAGGAGCATCGCAAATCAAGGCAGACTGAGACGGGAACACATTGCAACACAATACTTTGGAAGGTACGTGCCAACTTCTACCATACTCACCAATTGAACAAACACTCCATTTGTTAAGTAGAACAAAAAAAATATTTTATATGTGCAAAAACCCAACTATATACAATGATAAACTGTTCAGGGACTTCAAAAAGCCAACCTGGCAAGGGGCACATTGCCATCATGTGCCCCAACATCAGGGACAGTGTTTAGTTTACAGCCTACGGAGGCCTCTGCCAGCCTAACTGGTACCAGGTTGCTCAGCAGTGCTCTGCCTCGTACTCCCACTCCGGAGCACCCTGGGGTCACCAGCAGAGACACTGCTGACCGTGGAGCCCTCCTCGCTGTCTTGTGGGGTGTCCCCTGTACCCCTGGACACCTGCCGTGCCTCCATGAGGTCTATCACATGGGTGATCCGGCCCAGGCCCCTTGCCACATCACCCGCAAAGTGGCCCATTTCAACCTGGAGGCCGACTGTTTTCCTTGACAGCCCAGTAGTGTTTACTGCCAGTCTGCAAATAGAGGAGGCCATCCTGTCCAGCCTTTTGAGCAGCAGGCGGTCTATGCGCCGCGCACCCTCGCTCTGTGTAAGCAGTCCAGCCACTAGGTCACGCATTGACAGGGCTAGGCCACCAGTGTTGTTGCCAATTACCTCCAGTTGTGCATGAACCTGCTGCATGCTGTTTTCATTGTTCCTTACGAAGCGCTGCAGAACCCCACTAATCCGCCCTAACATTTGATTCTGCAGGCACTGACCACGTAGCAGTTGTGCCTCTGTCAGTGTGGTGGATGGAAGCCCTGACTCTGCCTGCAGCCCTGCTCTCCTCATCCTGCGTCGCCTGCGCAGCGTGGATGCCCTGTGATGTGTGCTGTGGCACTCCTGGTTGTTGCTGGTGCAGGCTCCGAAACCACTGTTGCAGCGGGTGTTGCCATAGAGGGGATGGTGTTGGTGGTGCAGGTGGGAGTGGTGGCTGCTCCTGTTGTCTCCTCATGGGGCTGGCTGACCAGTGGCACCTGGCTGCTGTGGCTGGTGGTGGGGTCTTGTGGGAGACCTGTGGGACACGGGGAAAACACTGTCAGTGTCTACTATCTGTTGCACACTTCCTAATAAAAATGTGCCTATTAACTGCCTACTTGACTACATTGCCCATAATGCATCATGCTGGTATCTGCAACTCTGAAATGGAGCTATCTTGGTTGTGCATGCCCCTGTGTACATGGTGGGTGGGGGTATGGCATTGATGGGGGTACAGGCATATCACATGGTACTCACCGGTTGATGTTCTGGGCTCAGAGGTGTCCAGTTCTCCAAATCCTGTTACAGACTCCGGCTCCAGGGTCTCCTCCACCCTTTCGTCCATGGGTGTGGGTGGTGGTATGGAAGATGGTCCCCCTCCTGTGCCTCTCATCTCCCGGAGCCTTTCTGCCACCCTCTCCTTGGTCCGGGAGCGGAGGTCATACCACCTCTTCTTTATTTCATCGACACTCCTGTGGCTGACCCCCAGGGAGTTCACCTTCTCCTGAATTTCCTGCCAAATTTTCTTTTGGGCAGAGTCTGGCACATTGAGGGCTGCCTTCCCAAATAGCTCATCATGGTGCTGACAGCATTCCTCTGTGAGCACCTCCAGCTCCTTCTCTGCAAATTTCAGCTTTCTCTTTCTAGGAGTGTCAGCCATGGTTGCTGTTGCTCTGTTAGCTGTGCAGCAGTTAAAAAGGGTGTGGTCCTCCCTCCTCCCAGGTGTATTTGTAAACTTCCTGGCTGTGATGTCATCATTATGTGCCAGGAAGTGTTTCCAGAGTGTTCTGGAGTGGTTTCTGGAGTGTTCTGCAGCACCTGCAATCAATTTTCATGAAACTCACAATTTGCGACACCCACTCGCAAATTGCGAGTCCGTTTTTTGCGCGGTCTGCGGTGCGACTCCGGGTGCGAGTCGCAATTTGTCCCCGCAAATTGTACCTGCATTACAGTTAGCGACACGCAAATTGCGAGTCGCACATGCTCGCAAATTGCGAGTCGCTAATTTTTTTGTTCCTACATCTGGCCCTAAGCTGCTAAAGAAAACCGTGTGAACATTGAACTCGTTCAGCTTTATATATATCTGCAAATCTGATTTGATAAAGTGTCTTCAACTTTCTGATTCTATATAGATCATGCCAGGCGGTACTACAAAGGGACATAAAATGAAATATTGTAAATACATGTGTATAGGTCTAATAACTGCATGTGTACTAATAATTATGGCAATAATTCTTGGAATGCATGGAGGGAATGAAAGAGACAAGAATGATGCTTCTACTTTAAAAACTACTACTGAATTAACTCCTTTGCAGAAACTCGAACAAGACGAGAAATATTTACACGACAAGAAAAAACTTTCTTCTAACGTCTTCTATCGCTTTCTGAATGAGTATGTTGAGACAATGGATGTGAAAGATTGTTATGTGTGCACACAAATACCTACCTCAGTAATAGAAGGAGTGACATATCATAGCATGCCTCTTACGTATGGAATAACATGTAGCTTGTTACTGACCAGATTTTATGGCCAGGAGTCTATTCAATACTTCTATTCCAATCATGATGTCATGTTTTCATATGTCTCCATAATAGAGTACTTGAGTAAAGTAGCAAGAGATTATTATATAAAAATAGTCAGGGGTTTCTTTGAACCACTATCACCTTTTTCCACAGCTCAAGCTCATAGAGAAAACCTTACATGCTTGCTTTCACCTGTAGAGAAAAGCTTTTTAGATCACACTGAAGATAGAAGGAAAGTGGTAAAGGAGAAATTAAAAAAGGAATTACACAAAAGGACATCTGTAGATAACTATGCTTTTGCCGCAATAAAGACACAAGGGAAATTAGCTTTAGATGCAATACACGTAGGGAAGCTTTGTATATATAGACCTAAATCATGTTATGACACAATCTTTGTAGGAACGAGTGAATGTAAACACGTGTTTTTGTTTCAGGCTAAATGGACGTTCATGTTAAATGGCCTAGATCCAGCTACTCCAGGAGTATATTATATTTGTGGACTCAATGCCTATTATCGTCTTCCAAAAGGATGGTATGGGAGATGTTATTTGGGAATAGTATTTCCAAAGATTTTTCAACTAGACGACTTAAAGAAATTTCCAAAGCTAACTGAATTACATCGTATTCAGAAAAGGGAGACAGCTTTTGGTATGGTAGGAGATATATTTGGAGCAATGATTCCTTCCGTAGGAGTTATTTTGAATTCAATCAAAATACGAAGGTTGTCTACTATTGTGGATAACATGCTGACAAAATTCTCAGGAGCCATGATCCTGATTGATGCTGAACTTGCTGCAGAAAGAGCTATGACTCTTCAAAACCGGCTTGCTTTAGACATTCTTTTAGCAAAGAATGGCGGAGTTTGCAAAAAGCTTAGTGCACGTCACTGTTGTTCTTATATACCAGACAACAGTGGGCAAATTAGGAAAATGCTTACAAATTTAACTAACAAGAGTGCAGATTTGAAAGAATTGAAAGAACCAGGAGTATGGGAAAAGGTTGGAAAAGGATTTGCTTCCGTGGGAAATTGGCTCAGCAACATTCGGAACGGTATATTATTGAAAACAGTAAAAGCAATATTAATAATATTAATTTGCTTAATAGGTATTTGGGGAATATGGAAAGCTATTAAAATATTGAAATCAAGAAGCAAAAGGAGAAGAGAAGAGAAAGAACAAAATAAAATAGTAGAAATATACAGGGAAAAATCAAAGGGAACAAAAAGGAAGAGGGAATTGACTGAAATGCCAAATTACTAAAACAGAATTTTAATGAAATAAAATTTGTGATGGAGGATTTAATGTGATAACATAATTAGTCATCAGAGGAGGGATTGATGAAGCAGAAAAAGAAAGACTAACAAATATTCATATACCATGTAACAAAATCATATAAGGTAGTGTGATTTTAGCAAAGAAAAATAATGTATGTGGGAAAATGAGCCCACGAGGTAGTTCACCATTATTATAAACAAGCTTAATTAATCATGAAGAATCAACAATGTAGTAATCCGTCATAATTGCAAATGTATTCTATGATTTTCTTGTTGAAACTGTTATATGCTTAGCTTAAATTTAACAGAGGCTTTGGCCTAGTTGCCTGGTCTCAAATTTAACTGCGTGGTTTTCACTTGTATTAACAAAAACGCATTTTAACTTTAAGGCTGTATTTTTCCAGTAGAATGACTAATACACTTATCTCAAGGTTTCGTGCTAGGCAAGTTTCATCCCCTTTGAAGCAAGGTCAGTTTCTGCAGGTTCAGACAATAAAGACACTGATATAGAAATAATTGGCAAACTTTGTTGCTACTTGTGTTCCAAAACTCCAAGGACACCTTATGCATAAATGAGTACTAAGAGAAAGACACTATTCATTGGTCAAAAAGAAGCCACCCTATGAACCCTCCAATGGAAGACAATGAAGAATTTGGAACATTTCTTACTTAAACCCACCGGAAAAAGAGAAGTCAGCCATTTTTTTGATGCCATTTTGAAGCCAGGTTCAAGACGCCATTTTAAATGACACTTTGATGCCTTTTCTCTGTCCTAGAGAAAGAGACTTTAAGAATTCTCACCATAGAGACTTTAATTTTAATTTTGCCCCGTCTTGTCCTTGCAATAACTTTTGCCCCAATTTCCTTGCTGCCGCAAGGAAACTTGCTTTAACTTTGCCCCTTTGAA
This sequence comes from Pleurodeles waltl, assembly GCF_031143425.1. Taxonomy (NCBI): domain Eukaryota; kingdom Metazoa; phylum Chordata; class Amphibia; order Caudata; family Salamandridae; genus Pleurodeles; species Pleurodeles waltl. Next base: position 483,216,131 of record NC_090438.1, on the reverse strand, counting down.
ATCTGCCCCATGCTGATCGAACCGGAACCTGGAAGACGAAGACTTTTCCTTGAATGCTGATTGAATTTGGTAATTATAAAAGGATAATTATATTATGCATTGTGTTTTCCTTCTTAGGTACCAATTGCTTATTTTGACAGAGCCCAAGCTAGAAGTTTTCTAAATTTATGTTGACTAAATTCGTTTTGCATGAAGCCCCACATGCCAATGCTAATTAGAGGTTAGTCGAAGTATTCATTTGATGCACCATGCTAAATTGAAATCTTGTTATGCTGACCGATGTATGCAATTAGTCAAATTCAGTTGCTTATATTAGTGATTTGCATTGCTATAACCGAGTGCATTACAATCCAGATTTTGCGTAGATTTCGTTTCTTCCCTCGCTATGGACAGCTAGTAATGTTCGTATATGTATACCATTTGATTTTGAGACTTACTTATATTGTGCTAGCTTTGTTAATATAGGGAAATAAACTCATTAACCTTTAATAAACAGGTGTGGTTATTCATGACTGAAAGGTCATGGTGTGTCTAATTACTGATTTTCTGTTTAACTAATTTGTTGTTTGATTATTAATTGAGTATTGGGTATTGATTATAAATGGTTATTCATGATTGATTTGAGTGATCCGACTATTCTTGGATGAGGAGAACCCAACTCGGTCAAAAGGTTCACCGACCTCCGGCGTGTCCAAGTACAAGTAATTTATCAAGACTGGACGCGCTATCAGGCCCTTCAACAACTACAATGGTAAAAGGTTTAAAACTGCACTGAACATAAAGAGCTGGTGCATTTACATACCCTTCATGGTAGGTCGATCAACAACTGCCTAAAAACAAGGTGTCCTTCTGCCTTAACAAATTAAGGGCGAGTAGCAAGGAATGCTTTTATAGATGAAAATCAACTTAGTGGTGCGCCCCATCTAGAGTGCTGGTGCATTAGTGTTTCCCACTAAAAGGGGCCTATGACATGGCTACCCAGTATCATCATATTCAGAGAGAAGAATTAAATTCTAGGTTTGTTAAGGGATATTTGAATGGCCATGGGACACATTTGAAAACAGCATTAAAAAATAAATTTCAATTTCTGAACTATTTCTTCAAGACTTTAAGAAACTTTAACACTTTAAAAGTGCTTAAGTGCTAATTATCTGATGCTGAACCCAGGCTAAGGTCTTTGCTGGAAAGTGTTTCTAGGGTTGGCGTTCTAACAATGTAAGAACACAGTTCCACAGATTCCTGGACGCTTTAGTGGATGCCAAGCCTGGGCTGAAGAGAATATAGTAAGCGTCATACAAGCGATTAGCTCTGACACACGTTTGTGAGTGTTCTCTATCAATAAGTGCCATTTTTCTGCACTTCTGATCTTAGTTTCCAATCTGCGTAGATGTAAGAGGAAACAACCAAAACAATATTTCTGTTGTTGGATTTCATACAAAGAGCCTTAGCCTTGGTACACTTTCTGATCTTGAACTTTAGGAAAAGTGGACTTAGATATTGCTTGGAAAAGCGCAATGTAAAGTCACACAGTAGGAGGAAGTGGCATAGTGTTTCTCAGCCACAGAAAGAACACAAAACATGATCTGACCCCACACCAGGATTTAATGACCACCTTTCGATTACTGAAGCCACCAGAAATACTCCCAATTGGAATATTAAGTAGAAATATATTTTTTCTGCTGGGTAAATATCATCAAAGAAAGCCACAGGAAACCGATCTTGGTTGAATGACACATAGCGTTTTAACAAGGGGCCTGCTTGACTGAATTTCACTTGATTGCTATGATGGTGATATGCCTTCATGACCACATCAAAGCTGTCCTTCGTGAATGTTTCGGGTTAGAGGTCTTTTGGGCCAATATTAGCTAGGACATTTGACAACTGAGCAAACCATGGTAGCGCATCATAATATCGTACCGTCATGATGTCCATGAATATGGATCTGTATGATTCAAGGTTTCCCTTGGACCGTATGCGAATCCAATATTTTTCCAATGTCTAGATCTATTCTCACAAAAAAATAATGAAGAGGGATCTACCCTTATAACCCTACTATACCCGATTAGAAAATACACATAGTATAAACAATTGATCAAATAGTAGGAAAAAATCTCTATACTTGATTTGCAGACAATGAAACTGTTAATCAATCCCACCTCACCACATCCCCTAACACACAGATGAGATTCACAATGTCCAAGTCTATGAAGCAGTGACTTGGAGTAGATGTAAAACCCTGAGTTGCATTAACAGGAAGCGGGCCCTTATTGCTACCTCTCCAGGGCTCTGGATCTCCTCCGCCCAGCCATTGTCTTTGATTAACCCCATGTCTCCCTCCCAGGCCACCCTCCACAGCTGCAGAGGGCCAGGGGAGTTTTTCATTAATTTTTTGTATGTCAGGGAGATGGCTTTATTCATCATGGTGTCTGACAGTATTATGTCTTCCAGCGGACACGATTCCGCTAATTGCTCCCCCTCTAGTATATGTCTAGACAAGGCATGTCCCAGTTGCAGAAATTTAAAGCGCTCGGACTTTCCCATCTCGAATTCCCGCTCCAGGTCCTCAAAAGTCAGCAGTGACCCTCCCCTCCAAACATCTCCCAGGCATTCTATACCAATCAGCCCCCATTTTCTAAAACCCTGCAATTTCCCGACCTTCTGTAGAAGTTTACTGTCCCACAGTGGGGTTCTGTTTGTACGCTTACCTTTCCATCCTAGAAATCTATTAGCCTCCCTTCATACCCATACCACCAATTGGGAATGTAGAGGCAGCTGATCCCCTGCCATCCACCATATAAGATTGACAGAGAGCCTTGGACACCCATGGCCTCTCCGTCCACTCAAAATGCCGGTTCATCCACATCTGCAAACACCCAAACATTGATTGTACACAGTTGCACTGCCCAGTAGTAGGTGTGTACATCTGGAACTGCCACTCCACCTTCAAACACTCCTCGTTGAAGCTTAATTAAGGAGATACATAAGCTACCTCCATCCCAAATAATGCTACACAGCTCACTATTGATTCTTTGAAATAAATGGGGTGCATCTTATGTGGGGTGTTCTGGAGGGTGTATAGAAGATGTGGGACAGCCATCATCCTGCAGAGTACGGTGCGTCCCATCGGGGACACTGTAAGTCTCCACCAGTGGGACACATCACCACAAAAGCGTTACAGCTGGGAAAGCAAGTTTTCTTCCATGAATCTGTCCACATTGTGTGTTATATGCATACCCAAATATCAAAACCCAGCCGTCACTACCGGGACAGTAAAACATGATGGCAGCACGAGGGGGAAAATAAGGGACTTGAACCAATTAATCTGGTCTCCAGAGTAGCTTCCAACAATTTGAACACGTGAAGTAGTATGTCCACTGTGGTACAGGGTTGTGTACCATATCGCAGGGTATCAAACGCATAAAGGAAGATACGTTATTCCCACCCGCCACCTCCTGCAATCCCCCGTACAAGAGGATCATGGTGAATCCAAGCAGCCAAAGGCTCCAGTGCCAGAGTGAAAATCATTGAGGACAGGGGGCATCCCTGCCTCATTCTCTTATGAAGAGTGAAAAGGTAAGAGAGCACCCGGTTCACCTTCACCCACTCTAACGGGACCAGGTAAAGGACTATAATCCATGTGCAAAACTTGGAGCCAAAACCTACCTTGGCAAGGGCAGCAAAGCAGTATGACCATTCAATACTATCAAAGGTCATCCTAGCGTACAGGAAGAGCACAATTGCGTCTTCATGGCCAGGAGACCCCGTCTTAGGGATGACCCTATATAAGCATCTCAGATTAAGTCTGGTACCTCTGTGGGGCATGAACCCAGATTGATCAGGGAGTACCATAGTTTTTATTACTCATTTCAGTCTGTTGGCTGAGCCTTCACCAGAACCTTGACCTCCACATTCAGGAGATATATGAGCTGGTAGGAACTACGGGCCACATGTACGAACACTTTTTCCCATAGACACAGAATGGGAAAAAACCTTTGCTACATCTGGCCCTACATGCCTCCGGGTTCTTACCCTTTTCAGGAATTACTACAATGGTGGTCAGTCACTGATCCGTTGGATCTCCTCTTTCCTATTCACTTTGAACATGTGTAGGATGTGTTTTGCGGTGTATTTGACCACACATTTGTATAGCTCAACTGGTATTCCATTCGGCCCGGTTGCCTTCCCGGATTGCAACTCTCTGATGGCTTTTCCTACCTCTTTCTCTGACAAGTCTTGCTCCAGTTCATCTCAATGCTCACTAGAGAGGGCCCGGAGGGAGACTTTCCTCAGGCGATCAGCACAGGCGTTGCCTGAATACATAGGTGTAGATGCATATAGTTGTTCATAATACTTAGCAAAAGTCTCTGCTATGGCTTCACCAGTAGTATGTATTGCCCCTACATTGTCTCAGAGTGTCACCACCCAAGTTCTCCCCCTGTCTCTCTTCTCAAGCCAGGCTATGAGTTTGTTGCCCTTGTCCCCAACGCTAGCACATATGTTTTAGCCTTGTTTTGAGCCAGGTCTCTGAGCTCCTGTTGCCAGGACTTGTGACTTTGACCATGACTTGGCCGCCCCTCCTGCAGTATTTCCAATTCCAGAGTGACAATTTATTTTTCTAACCCCTCGTACTGGAGAGATTGTTCTTTTCTTAGCCCTTCAATCAAGGCTTGGGTCTGGCCTTGTATTACTATTTTAAAAGCCTTCCAAAGGGTGCAGGACAAAGCTACCAACCCTCTACTTTCCTGAAGGTACTGAGAGGTATATTCCCATATTTTGTCCTGAAAGGCTTTATCTTCAAAAAATACCTAGGCCCGTATTTATACTTTTTGACGCTAAACTGCGCTAACGCAGTTTGGCGTAAACAAATTTTGCGCCGGCTAACGCCATTCTGAAGCGCCATGCGGGCGCCGTATTTATTGAATGGCGTTAGCCGGCGCAAGCAGACCGGCGCTGCCTGGTGTGCGTGGAAAAAAACCACGTACACCAGGCAGCGCCGGCGTAGGGAAAAATGGCGTTAGGGCGTCTTAAAATGGCGCAAGTCAGGTTGACGCTCAAAAATCGTCTTAACCCGATTTGCGCCATTTTAAACGACACCCAGACGCCATTTACATGACTCCTGTCTTAGTAAAGACAGGAGTCATGCCCCCTTGCCCAATGGCCATGCCCAGGGGACTTATGTCCCCTGGGCATGGTCATTGGGCATAGTGGCATGTAGGGGGGCACAAATAAGGCCCCCCTATGCCACCCAAAAAACAAAACAAAAAAAAATGTATACTTACCTGAACTTACCTGAATGTCCCTGGGATGGGTCCCTCCATCCTTGGGTGTCCTCCTGGGGTGGGCAAGGGTGGCAGGGGGGGTCCCTGGGGGCAGGGGAGGGCACCTGTGGGCTCATTTTGAGCCCACAGGCCCCTTAACGCCTACCCTGACCCAGGCGTTAAAAAGTGGTGCAAATGCGGGGTTTTTTGACCCGCCCACTCCCGGGCGTGATTTTTGCCCGGGAGTATAAATACCACGCATTTGCGTCGCCGTCATTTTTTTAGACGGGAACGCCTTCCTTGCATCTCATTAACGCAAGGAAGGCGTTCACGCAAAAAAATGACGCTATTTGCCCATACTTTGGCGCTAGACGCGTCTAACGCCAAAGTATAAATATGGCGTTAGTTTTGCGCCGAATTTGCGTCGAAAAAAACGACGCTAATTCGGCGCAAACGGAGTATAAATATGCCCCTTAGGGTCTAACCTTGGGGGTAATGTCCATTCCCTGCTTAGGCCCGAGAGGGCCACCTCCCCTAAGGAGTGATTGGACATACCCGCGTGAGGTGTGTAGCCCTGCAGAACTGTCCCATGTGGGAATGCAGTGTAAGTATAAAATCTATTGTGTGCTGAAGAAAAAAATGTGCACTAGCCCCATCGTATCCACAAATGTCTTGAGTGAACAAACATTTTCCCCCCCTATTGCACCGGATATTCTGTCCCTCCCCGGGTCCATAATATAATTCATATCTCCTTCCAGTATCAAAGTACCTTTAGGCAGTTTAAGCATTACTTAGCTAAGTGCCTAACAGGTTTCTGTATGGAGCCGCGGCGACACATAGACGGAGCGTATGTTGAGAATTTGACCCTCCCAAGTTGCTTTTTGTGCTACAAGTCTTCTCAATGGATCCGCACATGTATGGCCAGGTGTGTAAGGCACAGACTATATGGCCATTACTGAGCAAGAACACAGTAAGCCCTTGGAACACCACAACATATTGCAAAACAGAAATCTCCCATAAACTCCCCCTCACCTTGCTACCCTTCATAGTAGGCTTAGATTTGCCCACCCCCAGACTTCCAGGTGCCTGCCACCTCAGAGTTAATATAACTAGCTAAGGAATGACTGGCCTCATGAACTTGAGTGCAATACAGTTTGTGCAAAACCCCCTTTGTCGATCCGTCTTACCGTACATCTATTGTGCATAACACCTATTTGAGTGTCTTCTCTTTGCTTTGTGTTTCCGTCCCCAGAGGCCTCCATATCATTCCATTTTTGTTTGTCTATTATTTGTTGGAAACTGATGACGTCATAGCTCTAATAGCGTGATTAGTAGCCACCCCAACCTCAATGCCCACCCCTACTTCACCAGCCAGTCAGACAATGGACCCTTTCTGATACATGCATTACTGACAAAAGTCGGCTGTCTGTTGCATTGAGGTTATGCTGCTGTAGCGCACTTCTGCTGGCCCATAGTGCAGGTTTTTTTGTGTCTCTTGAGGAGCGTTTTCCAGCTTTGCACCAGCCCTCAGTCCAATCCCAGTAATCCGCTGGTATGTGAGAGTACCAGTATTTACCCTCTGCTTGTACCCACAAGCAGGCTGGGAAGAGCATTGTGTAGTTAATTTCTTTGGACCGTAGCATCTTCTTGACCTTGTCAAAACTTCACCGCTGGTGCTGAACCTGTAATATAACATCCAGAAAGAACTGTATCATGGCATTTTCATAAGGTATTTTGGCATACGATCGGGCTGCTTAGAGGTTGGCAACCCAGAGATTGAACACCCTCGCTATAATGGGCCTCGGTGGGGTCCTTGTTCCGGCGTAGTGGCATCGGCGCCCTATGCGCCCGCTTTGTGGAGAAGAATTTCCAGAGGCGCTTGGGGCAAAGGGTATTGACTATCAAGTCTTTGAGGAAAAGATCTATGCTGTGCCCCTCCACAACCTCTGGGACCCCCGCCAATCTAATTTTGTTTCTTCTTGCCCTGCCTCCTTGATCCTCCGTCCTGGTCATTATCAGTGTTTGATGTTTGGTAAGAAATTGGACCTGTTCCTACAGCTTTTTACCAATTTATTGTGTGACTCTGCAGATTTAAACTTTTCTAACAGCTTGCAGAAGGTTGACATCCATGGGCACAGCATCAAGTTTGGATTCAAGGGAGTTCTTAAGATCCTGGATTGCTGCTATTATGGTGCCTGGGGAGGGCTCCTCTGCCCCTGGCGTCTCCTCCTCACCCCTGTCAGTCACCACCATTGTCACAGCATATTGGCCCATCTTGTTGGACTACATTTGTGCGCGTCCCTTGAGTTTTCACCATTCTCCTCAGTCCCTGCGAACAAGCTGGAAGGGATAGGGGACCGGTCACCGCCCAGGTCACCCCCCCAAGTGTCCAATGCTATATGGCAGGGCAATGCACCACCACCCATGCATGTCCTGTGAGGATCGGTGGATTATTCTGGCGTCAGCTCTGTTTCACTTTGTATCTCAGCCCCCAGTCTCCTTTCAGGAGTGTTCTAATGGATCCGTGCAGGGGGATTTGTCTCTACTATTTCTTCCTCCTATTCTACCTCAGGCCCTTGTGGGGTGCCCAGAAGCCCGCCAGCTGCTACTCCCCCCATGCTAGAGCACCTCCTATCAGTTCGCATCGCAGGCGGCAGGGAGGCTGAAAAGGCTTTATTCCCAAATGCGATGAAGCTGGCCCCTAGACAAGTCTATGGAGCCCAGGGCTGTTGCGGTATAGGCTGCTGACTTTTCCTGTACTGTCTGTCTGGTTGGGGCCCACAATTCCTTTGGGGACAGCCCCAGGCCTAGGCTGAGCATCCTCCAGGCACCGTACGCTTATCTCTGCCTCACTCTCTCTGGGACACCCTGATCACCTGGTTCAGGCCTTCCCCAAATGTGTTCTTTCCTCCGGGCTTAGAGCCTGGGACTTACAGGGCCTTCTCTTATCTGAACTCCTGAAACTGGAGCGTGTCCCCCCATGACATTCCCCAGCCTATGGGGCCACACCTTCTCTGCGACTCCTCCTTACTCGGAAGACCAATCGCCGGCCACAGCAGGTTCCCACAGACTGCGTCTCCAGTTCAGGTGATCAGTTTGAGGAGGCCCCCACGGCCAGCAATCCACTGCAGCGCTGATAACACGGGTGCTGCCCAGGCTCTGCTCCTGCTCCAGCCGAGCCACTCCTTCGTCACCAGAACACAATCTCCTCATGGTTATCTCTCCGTTGCCGAGTGTGCAGTTCTCGTTTCCGCTGTGCGACTTCCCAGCTCTGAAAACTTCTGGCCTGACTGGGGGCTTACTTTAGTAAAAATGCAGTCGGATTTATTTATGGTTGGCGAGGTTTATGGTTGTGAGGTCCCCAGAACTTCCTTTGATTGTGGTCATCATGGCAGACCCTAGGCCACGCCCCCCATCCAACACTCATTATAGGCCTTAATATAGCGCCCATAAATCTTTACTAATTACTAAGCCAGCTGCTTATAGAAGAAAATCCTTTCCCAGACACTTTCTAGACACCTGTTTTTTCCAAGTCTCTCAATTTTGTTGACACTCCAGTGATATTTTTCACAAATGTTCTGATTACTTTGCTCCTGTCTGAGAAGTAAGTGCAGCACTGGATCAGAGCTGCCATTCACTGCTGCAATGGATTGATTCACTGTGATTATTCTTGGCTCATCCACTGCAGGCCCAGGACTTTAGGGCACTTCTTGACTCAGATGTTCTGGTTTACTTTGAGATACCTGGGTGCCCTCCCCCATCCGCCCCTTCAGAATGATTAGAATCTCAAAGCACAGGTGCTGCTTCCACCTGGTGAGAGACAGAACATGCCACTTCAGACAGCCCTTTGCAATAGTGGAGAAACGTATCATCTGAAATATTCACAAGCATATTAGCAGGCACAGCAGTGGCTCTTCCCATGAGGAGTTCATCCAGCGACAATCCTGTTCCAGGATCCGGAGTACTTCTGAGACTTATCAATACCGGGGGCAAGGCACGCACTTTGGCAAGACGGGATTTCAGCATCCTGTTGATCTGTTCGACAATTCCTGATGCGTCAGGCCAGTAACTACAATGCAGTCTCTGCTCGAGTATGCACAGCATTATCAAGACCTCATTATTGAAATGAGTTCAGCGGTCTGACTCAAGAGAAACTGGGAACCCAAAGTGAGCAATCAGCTCTTGCAGCAACAGTTTGGCTACATTAAGACTGCCATTTCCTAGTCAGGTACACCTAAATCGAGTGGGAAAAGATGAACTACAAGGTATTGTAAACCATGAAATAAAATCTACTTGCATGCAATTGAAGGAACCTCCTGATCTCTCTATATGACTCAGTGTCACTGGTGTTCTCCTCCCTACATTTAGCAGTTGACATGTCACATACTAAAGACAAAGGTGGTCATTACAACCCTGGCGGACGGTGTTAAAGATGCGGTAATACCGCAAACAGTCAGACGGACAAAAAATGGGAATTATGACCCTGGCGGAAACCGCCAACAAAGACAGCCACTTTAACACTTCGCCCGCCACGCGGTACAGACAAGCAGCGCGGCGGACACCGCCAACAGACAGGCGGGAGACAATGTACCGCCCACAGTATCACAACAGACCAATCCGCCACCTTTTCCGGGGAGGATTCACCGTGGATAAAAACACGGCGGAAACAGCTTTTGCTATGGGAAAACGCTCACCTTAACATATCCCACGAGGAACGACGACTCCATGGACCCTGAACTCCATATACTACCGGCCCTTGTCTTTCTACTCCTTAACGACCAACAGCGACGTAGGCGCAGAAGATACCGGTGAGTACAGCACCTACGACACGGGGGAGGGGGGAGGCAAAAGTTAGGGGGACACCCACCAAACACCCCCACCCCCACCCTCGCATATTACAACATACACACCAATGCAGTCACAAACATCACAGTAACAACCCACAATTCCCCCGGAAGAATGCAAAGACAATGCGAATTTCGGTCAAACTTTGTAATGTGCCAATATACATGTCATACACAAATAAACAAATATATGTATACTAAAATCACTCTTATTTACGTATATACAATCCGAGAAGTAGTGCAGATATGTACACAACAATGTCCGTGCACAAACAGTCAAAAAAATGCATGGGCGAGGCCCACAATAGATACCTGACCAAAATCGGAGAGAACACTGCAGGGGCATCAGATAGAAACACTACAGGCACCTCAGGGGGAAGGGAAGGGGGGGCACCTCAGCCACAGAAACGCAAAGCCAGATCCACGACGGGGCTCCATGCCCATTGATGTATCCTGGAGAGTGCAAAGCCACAGTCTCTCAAGTCTATACAGTGGGTGGGTTGCCCACTGTTACATCCTGGGGAGTGCAAAGCCACAGTCTCTCAAGTCCATACAGTGGGTGGTTTGCCCACTGTTACTTCCTGGGGAGTGCAAAGCCACAGTCTCTCAAGTTGATGCAGATCCATACTGATACTGGGGGGTGACTGGTGCCCAGATTGGATGAGTCTCCCCGTGAATGGTAGTGTGCTGTCACTGTCCCAGCTGCACATGGGATAAGGATGCCTGATGTGGTGGGCCATTCATTCCTACCCGGTGCATTGCCCTCTTCAGCGGTGCTTTGACATGGCGGTCTTTGCCCTCTTCAGCGGTGCTATGACATGGCGGTCTTTGCCCTCTTCAGCGGTGCTATGACATGGCGGTCTTTGCCCTCTTCAGCGGTGCTTTGACATGGCGGTCTTTGCCCTCTTCAGCGGTGCTATGACATGGCGTTTCAGGACTGTTCAGCGGTGCTTTGACATGGCGGTCTTTGCCCTCTTTATCGGTGCTATGACATGGCGTTTCAGGACTGTTCAGCGGTGCTTTGACATGGCGGTCTTTGCCCTCTTCAGCGGTGCTTTGACATGGCGGTCTTTGCCCTCTTCAGCGTTGCTATGACATGGCGTTTCAGGACTGTTCAGCAGTGCTTTGACATGGCGGTCTTTGCCCTCTTCAGCGGTGCTTTGACATGGCAGTCTTTGCCCTCTTCAGCGGTGCTATGACATGGCGTTTCAGGACTGTTCAGCAGTGCTTTGACATGGCGGTCTTTGCCCTCTTCAGCGGTGCTATGACATGGCGTTTCAGGACTGTTCAGCGGTGCTTTGACATGGCGGTCTTTGCCCTCTTCAGCGGTGCTATGACATGGCGTTTCAGGACTGTTCAGCGGTGCTTTGACATGGCGGTCTTTGCCCTCTTCAGCGGTGCTATGACATGGCGTTTCAGGACTGTTCAGCGGTGCTTTGACATGGCGGTCTTTGCCCTCTTCAGCGGTGCTTTGACATGGCGGTCTTTGCCCTCTTCAGCGGTGCTATGACATGGCGTTTCAGGACTGTTCAGCGGTGCTTTGACATGGCTGTCTTTGCCCTCTTCAGCGGTGCTTTGACATGCCGATCTTTGCCCTCTTCAGCGGTGCTATGACATGGCGGTTCTGATACGGACATTGGTGTGTGGCATGACGATTTCCACACTGGACATTGGTGTGTGACATGACGATTTCCACACTGGACATTGGTGTGTAGCATGACGTTCCATCATTGCCCAGCGGGGCTGTGGCATCCTGGCCCCGCCTGGGCTGTGACTCCGGCGGTGGTCTCTGGACCAGTGTCGATACTTGAGCCCTCCTGGGCTGTGACTCCGGCGGTCGTCTCTGGACCAGTGTCGATACTTGAGCCCTCCTGGGCTGTGACTCCGGCGGTGGTCTCTGGACCAGTGACCATACTTGAGCCCTCCTGGGCTGTGACTCCGGCGGTGGTCTCTGGACCAGTGACCATACTTGAGCCCTCCTGGGCTGTGACTCTGGCGGTGGTCTCTGGACCAGTTACGATACTTGAGCCCTCCTGGGCTGTGACTCTGGCGGTGGTCCAGGGCTGTGACTCTGGCGGTGGTCTCTGGACCAGTTACGATACTTGAGCCCTCCTGGGCTGTGACTCTGGCGGTGGTCTCTGGACCAGTTACGATACTTGAGCCCTCCTGGGCTGTGACTCTGGCGGTGGTCTCTGGACCAGTGATGATACTTGAGCCCTCCTGGGCTGTGACTCTGGCGGTGGTCTCTGGACCAGTGACGACGGTGCTGGTGGTTGTGTCTGGATCACCGGAAATGATGGCGCACTTCTCCGCCGTGACACTCACAACAGGCTGGGCAGACTTCCTCTGGACCTTCCCCACCTTTTTTGGAGTTACAGCTGACTCACCAATCGCCTTCGATCCCATTTCACTTGTTGTCCCACCAGGAGTCTTGCCACGGTCTCGTCGTCCACTCTCCAATTTCGGAGCCTTTACAGGGGGTGGGCTGCCTGTGCCTTGGCTCCGGGTCCTACTGCCTGCCCTGGTGGACGGTGCACTCCAAAAACCTTGAACAGGCACCACTGGTCCTGGAGGCTTTTTGGCTGAGGCGCTACGACGGGACTGATGAATTGGAGGGGTGGAGGGTGGGGGCAAAAAGGTCAATTTGACAGAGGGACAGTTTCTGACGAACACTGGGATGGGTAGCTGGAGGGGGTCTGGGAGTGGAGGAAGAGGAGGTGGTTGTAGGAGGTGTCACTTTAGCTGTTTTGGGTGCAGGTGCAGGTACTGGAGGCTGTCGTGAGGTGGATGGATGTTGGGTGGGTGATTGCCGGCGTTTGGGTACTTTGGGAGGTGGCGTCACGGACACACTGGGAGAGGACACAGGGGACGTGTAAATGGCAGTGGAGGTGGTGAGTGGAGGTGAGCGGCGTGTGGTGCTGGGTGTTCTGGTGCGAGTCCTAGTGCCTGTAGATGTGGTGCATGCAGGTGTGTGTGTAGACAAGACTGGGAGGGAGGACGGAGAAGAGGAGGAGGGGGACACAGTGGAGACAGTGGATGTTGCAGTGTCTGTATGGGTGTGATGCTTGTGTGAGTGCTTGTGGTGTGTGTGGTGCCTATGTTTGCTTGAGCTACTTGGGTGTGTTGACTTGTCTGCATGCTGGTCTGTAGGTGTGCTTGGGATGGGCTGGGATACAGGGCATTGGGTCTGGGTGGAGGAAGTTGGAGGGGGGAGGCTGGACACAGGGACAATTGCTGCCATCAGTGCTGAGGCCAGAGATTGCAGGGTTCGCTGAAGGGCAGCCTGACCAGAATGAATGCCCTCCAGGAATGCATTACCGTGTTGCAACTCCCTTTCTACACCCTGGATGGCATTCACAATGGTAGACTGCCCAACAGTGAGTGACCTGAGGAGGTCAATGGCCTCCTCACTGAGGGCAGCAGGGGTGACTGGGGCAGGGCCTGAGGTGCCAGAGGCGAAGGTGATGCCCACCCTCCTGGGTGAGCGGGCACGTGGCAAACGCTGAGGGGCTGCTGGGAGGGCGGTGCTGGTAGGGGGGGTGGCGGCTGTACCTGTAGAAGTGGGGCGCACAGATGGTGCCGCCACCACAGGGGACCTCACATCAGCGGACGAGTCTGTGTCGCTGGTTGGTGATCCAGTGGCCGACGTGAAGCTCCCCTCGCCCTCCGTCCCACTGGTGTATTCAGAATCTGTGGTGTGGCCCTCCATGGCCATGTGGGATGCAGCTCCCTCGTGCTCCGGTGCCACTGTACCTCCGCCTGTTGATGCTGATGTACAAACGGACAGGGAGAGCAGGAAAAGGGGGGTAGACAGAAGAAAGAGAGTTTTAGTACATGGCATACCGCTACCGTTGGCGGACAAGACAGACGCAGCAGCCCCATGCACAACGCCACGCTCCTGCCCTCTGCACATGCAATTTCATGTATATGGGCTACATGACAATGCTGGAAATCTGCGCACATGGATGCCACAGGGGCAACTATAACTCAACTTGCTAGTTTTCTGAGGTGGGGTAGAGTGCCACATGGCCTACATTACGGAGGGGCCTTGCCTAACTAACTCGCCCTGGCCTATGGACACCCACAGACCACCTCCCCCACCCACACACCGTCACTGCACGCAAAGTCCGCAGAATGGGTTTGTACTCACCCCCTTGTGTCTGCTGTGATGACCTTAAGCGCCCATCCAACTCCGGGTAGGCCACCGCCAGGATCCGGAACATCAGGGGAGTCATGTTACGACGGGCACCCCTCCCACGTTGGGAGGCCATCCCCAGCTGAGCCTCCGCCGTCTTCTTGCTGCAGCGGCGAATGTCCTCCCATCTCTTCCAGCAGTGGGTGCCCTGTCTCTGGTGGGCCCCCAGGGTCCGGACGTCCTTGGCGATGGCATGTCAAATGTCCCTCTTCTGGTGGGCACTGACCTACATGACATGCACAAGGGAAGAGGAACAGTCATTACCAATTGCACCATCAATGTGTGTGGCCCCCTCCATACTCTGACCATGTGGCCCATTTATTCCCATGCTTTACTGTAGTATGACTTCTACCCCCTTCCCTCTTCCACCCAGCCCTCTCCACCCAGGCCTAGCCCCTACAACATACTCCCTGTGTACTAACCTGTTGGTCTGGAGGACCGTAGAGTAGCATGTACTGGGGGAGGACCTCATCCACAAGTTTCTCCAACTCCTCCAATGTGAAGGCAGGGGCCCTTTCCCCAGACGCAGCAGCCATCTTCGCTTCCAGACCGAGGTCACAGCAGCACTAGCAGTGTAGGTCCTCTCCTGTCGAAGGTCAGGTATCTAGTGATTGAAGAGATAGAAAATGGCGGTGACGACCGCGGCGGTGACGTCCGCGGCGGGGCGCATCATCACCGCCGGCGCACCTGTTAATTGGCTCCTGGGACCCATAGGGTCCATTGTTAACCAATGCAGCATTGCGCCACGCTCTACGACCGCCTACCGCGACGGTGTGCAACGCCAGCGCTGTTACCCCACAATCCCATTGTCCCAGTTTAGAGGTCAGGCAGCCGCCATTTCAGGGGCCCACATGGATTCATTTTCAAATGCGTCACACATACTGAGGCCTACACTCAACACACATACAGGAAGGGTTTATTGTCTGGGGTAGTCTTGTGTGTGACTGTGGGTACATACCTGGAAGAATAGTGACTGTTTCTTCGCTGTTGTCCTTCGTAGGCACCGTCAGCTGGGACATATGAGAAGATGGCGGAATCCGCCGGTGTAGCGACCGCTGGTGGACCTGTTGACAATGGAGGAGCGACATTTAATCGTGACCTACAGGTTTGACCGTGCCACAATCCAGGAACTGTGTACCCAGTTGATGCCAGAGCTGATGTCACCAATCCGCCATCCGACTGGAATCCCCACTGACGTGCAGGTGCTGTCAGTGCTCCATTTCCTTGCAAGTGGGTCATTTCAAACAACAGTGGCCATGGCATCAGGGATGTCCCAGCCTATGTTTTCAAACGTGCTGTCCAGAGTGTTGTCTGCCCTGCTGAAACACGTAAGGAGATACATCATTTTCCCTGAGGTGGAGGATTTGGCTACAGTTAAAGGTGACTTCTATGCCCTTGGACATATCCCGAACGTCATAGGTGCCATTGATGGGACCCATGTAGCTCTGGTCCCCCCCGCAGGAGTGAACAGGTGTACAGGAACAGGAAGAGTTATCATTCGATGAATGTCCAGATGGTCTGTTTGGCAGACCAGTACATCTCGCAGGTAAATGCTATGTTCCCTGGCTCTGTGCATGACGCATACATCCTGCGCAATAGCAGCATCCCTGATATGATGGGTCAACTCCAGAGGCACCGTGTATGGCTCTTGGGGGACTCTGGTTACCCCAACCTGTCATGGCTCTTGACCCCAGTGAGGAATCCCAGGACCAGGGCAGAGGAACGCTACAATGAGGCCCATGGGCGGACTAGGAGGGTTATCGAGCGCACCTTCGGCCTTCTTAAGGCCAGGTTCAGGTGCCTCCATATGACAGGTGGATCCCTATTCTACTCACCGAAAAAGGTGTGCAACATCATCATCGCCTGCTCCATGCTCCATAACTTGGCATTGCGACGCCAGGGGCCTTTTCTGCAGGAGGATGATCCAGATGACGGTGTTGTAGCAGCTGTGGAGCCTGTGGACAGTGATGAGGATGAAGCTGAGGAAGACGAAAACTACAACAGGGAGTCAGTCATACAGCAATATTTCCAGTGACACACAGGTGGGAACTTTTTATTTTTTACCATTACATTGACTTTCACACATCTACCTCTATCCTGTACCCCCATTTCACTCACTATTTGTTAACTGAGTTGTCCCCTTCCATTTCAGTTTCACAAATGTGGTAACCTACGTGTCAACTGTTTGCATCCTTGAAGGACTTGTGATGTGTGACATAGGTATGTTCGGGTTCCAATGGGTACCCCATTAGGAAACTGTAATTGATAATACAGATTTACAAATCATAGACTGACTCCATTTTGTTGGGGTGTTTCAAGGGTGTTTATTTAAGTGCAAAAAAATGAAGGGGGGTTGTAAAATGGTGATGGGTGATGGTGGAGGAATGTCCATGGCAGAGTCCAGTCTATTAGTCTCACAGGTACATTGCACATCTGGGCATTGGAAGTGGAGCTGGGGTAGTTCCGATTTGGGCAGGGTAACAAAGTGGGACAGTGGGAGGACAATCAGGGTGGTCTTATTTCCTGGCGGGGGTCTTGCCATCTTGCTCTGTCCTGTTCCTGGATCTCAGGGCCCGCTTGCGTGGTGGTTGTCCGTCTGCAGGGGATGGGGGGCTGGTGTGGTGGTCCTGTGGCGGGGCGTCCTGCCCACTAGCGCTGGCGGAGGTGGTGGGCAGTTTGTCATCCTGGCTAGTGTCAGGGGCCCCTTGGAGTGCCACGGTGTCCCTCAAGGTCTTTTGAATGTCCGTCAGCACCCCTACGATGGTGTCCAGGGCGGAGCCGATGGTCCTGAGCTCCTCCCTGAACCCCAAATATTGTTCCTCCTGCAGACGCAGGGTCTCCAGCAACTTGTCCAGGACCGTGGCCATCGTCTCCTGGGAGTGGTGGTATGCTCCCATGATGGAGGAGAGGGCCTTGTTGAGAGTGGGTTCCCTTGGCCTGTCCTCCCTCTGTCACACAGTAGACCTCCCAGTTCCCCTATGTTCCTGGGCCTCCGTCCCCTGGACCGTGTGCCCACTACCACTGCCCCCAAGTCCCTGTTGTTGTTGGGGTGGTGGGTTAGCCTGGGTGCCCTGTAGTGGTGGACACACCGCTGATTGACCTGTCCTGGGTAGGGAGGTTTGGGCCCGCTGGGTGGGTGCTGTGCTGGTGTTACTTGAGGGTGGAAGCTCGGTGTTGGGCCTCTTCTGGGGGTGGAGTGGTGTTGTCTGGACCCTCTGGTGTGGTGACGTTCCTTATGGTTCCTGTGGGGGTATAAGTACATGATTATTGCATGTGTGTGTTTCATGGTGTGCAATGGTTGGGTGTGCGTGAACCACAGTGCTGGCATTCCTGCGGGGGGGCTTGTGTGGTGATGGTTGGGGGGTGTTCTGGGTCTGTGCAGTGGGCATGCTTTGGTGATGGGTGTCCATGCTTAGTTATGTCATGCAGGGCTGGGGGTTGGGATGGGTGGTTGGTGTCATGGGTAGATAGGTGAGGATTTGGGGTGATAGGGGAGGGTGTGATGGTGGGGTGTGTGATATCATGCAGGTAGGGTGGGGGTTATGATAGTTAAGATTTGACTTACCAGTGTCCGTCCCTCCAACGACTCCTCCGAGGCCCTCAGGATGCAAGATGGACAAGACTTGCTCCTCCCATGTTGTTAGTTGAGGGGGAGGAGGTGGTGGTCCGCCGCCAGTCCGCTGTACCGCGATGTGGTGCCTGGATACCGTTGGTGTATGTGTTGATGAGTGTGGTGAGTGTAGTGGTATGTGGTGTTTTGTGTGTGGATGTTGTGTTGGTGATGGTGTGGTGTACCTCTGTGTGGTGGGGTTGTCTATTGCTGTGCTCTCTCTGTCACCTTCAACTCATAATTGTGGTCGTAGGGGTTTGTGGGTGATGTGGGTGTGCGTTTTATATTGTGTTGGGTGTGTGGGAGTGTTGTTTGTATGTGTATCAGGTGTGTGTATTTTGAATTGTCCAATGTGGCGGTGTTTTGGAGATGTGTGTGTATTTTGAGCGCGGCGGTGTGTACCGCCAATGGAATACCGCGGTTGAAAGACCGCCGCGTGGATTCGTGGGTCATAATAGCATGGGCGTGTTTCTGTTGGCGTGGAGGTGGAGGATTTGTTTCTGCATGTTTATCGCTGACCTTTGGTGTAGCGGTATTGTGTGGGTGTCTGAATTTCGGCGGATTCCGTGATGTGTGTCATAATAGCTGTGGCGGTCTACCGCGGCCGCGGCGGTGTATTTGCGGTCTTCTGCACGGCGGTAAGCACCTTATACCGCCAGGGTCGTAATGACCCCCAAAGGCTCTTAGCCTTCACCTTGAAATGTGGAGTGAGCCAATTCTCCTTGAACAAATGTATCATTGCATCCCACCCCAAATACACTGGACCATGAAATTGTCTCCCCAGGGGAGACTGCAAGGTATCTGGTAACACACACCTTTCATTACAAAAACCCAAATCTCTTCTTCATTCTTCACACAACCTGCTCTGCCCATCACTGCTGCTCACTCTCTGGTGCCTCTATGGTGCCTTTTCCTGTAGTCTTTTGACTTCCTCCCGCGCATCAGCAATGGTTAACAACATGTTTGTGGCAGTCTCACTTTCAGATTCATTTGAATATTCCCTATTTAATGCACAATGCCCATGTGCGCAATATCGGGCAACTTTGTAGCATACGGCAGTTACAACATCGTTGCCACTTCTGTGTGCTGTGCTTTTCACAACTGCTATCTTGAAAGGCATTTGCAATGCCTCAAGCAGTGTCACACCATACTTTCTGTTTCTTATCAGGTACCCAGAAGATATCATTAACCCTCTTTGTGGCCACATCTGCCGAAAATCATGGACCACACCAGGGCCATACTGTATTATTGGTAACTCTTGATTAGTCTAAATCACAGAAAGCTCTAGTAAGAGTGACCAATTCAGACACCTTGGCAGAGGTTACATCATACATCCAGAAGGCTTCCACTGCACCCTCTAAGGTGAAAAACAGCATAAGAAGCTTTTAAACTTCACCTACATCTCTTAAACAAGAGCTGATTACAAACAATACATAATCAGGCTCTTTAAGAGGATCATCCCAGATATCAGGTCCTGCTTGATGCACACATCAGTGATATCAAGGCAGTCATGGTCAATCCTACCCCATCTGTTAGAAATGGGGTCCTTGGTTGGCAATCAGGTTACTCCCTGTCCAAGCAAGGACCCTCACTTTATCCAGGGTAAAGGGGAATCATCCTTGGTTAACCTCCACTCACCCCCTTGGTAGCTTGGCACAAGCAGGCAGGCTTAACTTCAAAAGCAATGTGTAAAGTATTTGTACCAACACACAGTAATAGAGTAAAAACACAACAAAATGACTCAACACAGGTTTCGAAAAATAGCCAATATTTATCTAAACAAAACAAGACCAAAACGCCAAAAATCCACCATACACAAGTCAAGTTATAAATTTTTAAAGATTTAACTAAAAAAAAATGCTTAGGAACACAATGCTTCAATGAGGTGATAACACGACATTGTGATGGAGTCGTTCCCAACAATCCGACGCCAATGGCGTCAGGTACGGGGTCACGCAGATCCCCAGACACAGTACCTTAGTAAAATGTGAGAACAAGCTGGTGCGCGAAGTCGGGGATCGCGGCATCACTGGATCCGAGGCGACGTCGGTTCCAGTGCTGGGGGGTAAAGGAGCAGAGGCAACACAAAGAGGCATCGGGTCCTTGCTGCGGAGCAGTGGAGGTGAGGCAGCGGCGATGCAAAGGTTGAATCTGTGCACTTCCGGCGAAGTCGATATCTGGCGGTCACAATGTGGTGCAGCGACTTCCACGGAATCGCAGACTTTGGAGGGCTGCAGCGATGTCGGGCCTGAAAGGGTTGTCGCACTCCAGTGAGGACTTCGGAGTCGGTTGCAGGTGGTGTCACGGGAATTGGAAGCACGGTTGGTCCGGAGTCGTCTGAAGTTGGTTTTCTTGGATTTTCACCTCCTTCTCCTTTCAAGGGCCCAGGGACTGGATCGGATCCACTTGTCAGGGCAGGAGTCTCAGCACAGAGTCCAGGTGCTGGTAGGGGAAGTTTTTGATGCCCTTTAGACTTCAGAACTGGGGGCAAGCTCAGTCCAAGCCCTTGGAGATTCTTCTCAAGCACAAATATACCACAAAGTCCAGTCTTCATTCCCTTCTACAGGCCAAAGCAGGAACTGCAGGATAGCCCAACAAAGCACGGTCACAGGCAGGGGCAGCACATCTCCTCAGCTCTTCTCCTTGGAAAAGGTCCCTCTTGATTCCAGAAGTGATCTAATTTTCAGGGGTTTTGGGGGCTCTTGTTATATCCCTTTTTGCCTTTGAAGTAGCCCTACTTCAAAGAGAAGTCTCTGTTCTTTTCAAGATCCTGCCGTGCCCAGGCCAGGCCCCAGACACACACCAGGGGGTTGGAGACTGCAGTGTGTGAGGGAAGGCACAGCCATTTCAGGTGTAAGTGACCACTCCTCCTCTCCCTCACAGCACAGATGGCTCATCAGGATATGCAGGCTACACCCCAGCTCCATTTGTGCCACTCTCTAGAGAGAGGTGCAAATAGCCCAACTGTCAAACTGACCAAGACAGGGAATCCACACACAGACAGAGTCACAGAATGGTTTAAGAAAGAAAATAGCTACTTTCTAAAAGTGGCATTTTCAAACACACAATCTAAAAACAAACTTTACTAAAAGATGTATTTTGAACTGTGAGTTCAGAGACCCTGCACTCCACATTTCTATCTGCTCCCAAAGAGAATCTACACTTTAATAATATTGAAAGGCAGCCCCCATGTTAACCTATCAGAGCGGTATGCCTTGAACAGTAAAAACTGAATTTGGGAGTATTTGACTGTCAGGACATATAAAAACACATTAGTATATGTCCTACCTTACACGTACACTGCACCCTTCCCATGGGGCTACCTAAGGCCTACCTTAGGGGTGCCTTACATGTGAGAAAAGGGAAGGTTTAGGCCTGGCAAGTGGGTACACTTGCCAAGTTGAATAGGCAGTTTAAAACTGCACTAACAAACACTGCATTGGCAGGTCGGAGCCATGTTTACAGGGCTACTTATGTGGGTGGCACAACCAGTGCTGCAGGCCCACTAGTAGCATTTGATTTACAGGCCATGGACACCTCCAGTGTACTGTACTAGGGACTTACTAGTAAATCAAATATGCCAGTCATGGAAAGCCACTTACACATACATTTTACATAGGAGCATTTGCACTTTAGCACTGGATAGCAGTGGTCACGTGCCCAGAGTATCAAAAACAGCAAAGACAGAGTCTAGCACACTTCAACAACCTGGGAAACAGAGGCACAAAGTTAGGGGTGACCACGTCAAGGATGCCAAGTCTAACAAAATCCCTTTTATTTTCAGGTAAAGGTAACCATGTAGCACGGTTTAAACACAAGCTCTGTTTCGATGTAATATTGTCCGCCGCCACTATGATCTGCTCATACTTGGTCAGATGACTATGGGTCATATGATGTGTCTTAGTTCATGTTAGAAGAATTTCCACAAAGCGAGGCACATTACAATGAGAGGGTACCCCATCACTATGCCTTCTCTCTGCTGGATGCTGCCACAGACTGCTGCCACTGCCTTTAGGCAACCTGGCAACCCTGCGGCTACTGCATCATGAGTGGCTGAAAAATAGACCACAGGACTCCTAGCCTCACAATGTGTTTGTGTAAGCACTGAGGCTGCACACCCTTGTGTCTCACTGCAATACAGAATGAAACCTTTACTGCAATCTGGCATTCCCAGAGCTGGGGCGTAACAAAGATTTTCTTGCAGCACGGGGAAGGCACTCATGCTTTTGTTGTCCCAAGGTAGTGGATTAAAACATCCTTATGTGTAGGTAAAAGTTGTGTATCTACTGGTGACAGTAGCCCACCATTCCTAGAAACTTCCTGTTTTTCTCTGTAGTTGGAGAGCTCATTTTCAGAATAGCAGGTATTCTCTTTTACATTACCTCTTGCTTCTTTCACAATGTAATGTCCTAAAAACAGGACATTCTTCTGACAGTATTGTAATTTACTTAGGACAACGTATGTTCATTCTCATCCAAATGATTCAACAGGGTAATAGTGTCTTGTTTGCATGTTGCTTATGACACTGATACCACTAACAGACCATCAGTGTACTGCACAAAGTTTGAATTGCACTCTAGCAGGATCTCCAGGTTCTTTTTCAAGATCTGGTTGAAGATTGAGGTGTTCTCTGTATACTCCTGTGGAAGACGGCACAATGCCAAAATTCTAATTTTGAACCAGAACGCAATGGGAAACTGTCTGTCTTTGTGCACTGGAATGGAGAAGAACGCTTGACACAAATCAGTCACTGTAAACAACTTTGCTTCACAAGGCATCTGAAATAGTATTACGAAAAGATGTGGTATCACAAGACAGCATGGGACAATGATATTATTTGTCTTTTATGTCCTGAACAATTCAAAATTTACCGTTAGGTTTCTGCATCCCCCAGACCTCTTTCAAAATATCTTGCTCTATCACCAACTCAGTCACTGAGGTGATTCCACCCATCGCCATTTTGTGTGATTGTACTAGAGCATTCGGGGATCCTCTGCATTCAATTTTACTGTTATTCACACTGATTCTATGCCTTTAAATTAGGCCACTATCCTTAACAGAGAAGTTCCATGCTTCATGATTAACAGAATCTTTTAGGTCATGCAACAGATCGTCTGTGGTCATCATGGGGGAAAACTCAATGGTTGTTTCCTATCTGGTCAGTTTAATGACCACATTTTTAGTATGTGGTTGAAACTCAACACCCTCTGGTGTACAGTAGATCACACAATTTAATTTGCAATGTAAGTCCCTGCTCAATAAATTGAGTAAACTTAAATTGCACGCTATGAACTGATGGATTTGCTCTAAGGACCATATTTTATGGGAACCCTTGATGAGATGGGGTTCACAGTCTGTTTATCAACAATATCTAAAACTTTGGGTTTGTTTTCCTGAGAGAGTAGGTTTGGAACATTCACTGTCCTAACAGTAGAATGGGTAGTGCCATTGTCAAACAAAAATTACACCTGGTGGCCATTCACCACTCCATCTACAAATGGGCCTCTCCAATTTACCTCCAAGATGCCCTAAGTATGCAATCTTCCTCCCTTCTCGGGCACCATCATTGTGACTGATCAGACCCATAGATTGCAGATGTATTGAAGACTAGGAACTGATGGAAACTGCCATGATTCTCAAAGGAATCTGGGTTAGCTCTAGGAGCTGAGTTTGCATAAAACCTTGTGTTTCCTAAGTTTTGCAGTGCCATGGGGTCCTGGGGAATCTGAATCATTTTGACTTAATACATGTTAGGGTTCTGAGGCCTCTGCATTTGCATGTTTGTACTGGTATCAAAGTAACATTTTGAATTTGGCCATCACCTGACGCTTTTATCGGATTTAGCGTACACTCCCTCTTCCAATGGCCCAACTTATTATAATGATGAAATGGATTAGACCTTTTGAGAGTCATCACATCTAATCCTGTATTTGAATCAACCAGAACACCATGACCTCTAACTTGCAGAACATTATTCATCATCTTTCCTCCGCCTTGAAACCTATTTCCCTGCATTCCACCACCAACACCCTGATTGTAACCTGCAGTTCCAATGTACAGACCATTTTACAATCCCTTCTGTGCTAACTTTGTCTGCACCAAAACAAACTTCTCCTTAACCCTTTTCTGCTTCAACTCTAATTCATCACTGCAATACTTTGGACATTGGAGTATGTCATCTGAAGGTTTATTCTTCCAACAGATAATATTTTCTGAATACGGCAACTGATCTCCAGTAACAACCCACAAACAAACTGGGATACAAATTTGCTCATATTTCCTATCTTGATATTTTCAACACAGCTATGCTTTAAGAACACCTGCATGAGATGTTCATAGTAGGCATGCATTGACTCCTTAGCTTCCTGAGTATTTTATTTTCATTTTTAACCAATACATTTCTTTCTGCAGACCTGACCTTTCATGTAATTTATTACTTAAGCATACTTCAACATGACCTCAGGTGATGCATTAGTCTGAGCTACCGTCAGTATTACTGCATTTGTCCACAGCAATACCACCTTGCATTCAGATCACAAATAATGAGGAACCACAATGTCATAAAAGGTTTCCAAATCTTCTCACAACACAAATATTCACAAACTGCTCAATCTGTGTGTACAACAAATCAGGATTTTCTCTCAGTTTTGGGAATTTATATGTAAATATAGCAAGACCACCACAATTCCAGGGCACACGCACATACCCTCCTCCATGCACCTCTCTCAGGGGTAAGCACAAATCCCAGAGTCACTCTGCTTACCCCTTGTGTTAGACCTAGCATCTTTTGTGTGGTTTCCCAGACGTTTTGATTTCTGATCTCCTGTTGTGACTGTGTGCTGAACTTGTTTTTTGCTGGCTTTAGGACTCTGCACACTTTACCACTGCTATCCAGTGCTAAAGTGCATGTGCTGTGTGTCTAAAAAAGGGCAGGGTGCGGTGTTTTTAAACAGTTGGACATGTACTTTTACATTTAACATGCCCAGGTAGTGAAAAACTCAGAAATTCATTTTTCACTATTGCAAGGACTATCTCTCCCATAGGGGAGTTACCTTGGACCATCTTCTACGTGTAATAATTCAAATTGGGGAAAGAAGGCAAATGAAGAATGCTGTCTCTGGGCTCTCAGTTTAAAAATACATATTTTGGTAAAGTTGTTTTATAAACTGCAGGTCCGAAAATGCCACTTTTAGAAAGATGGCACATTCTTACTCTAACCATTCTGTGCCTTAGCCTGTCTCTGCAGACATGTCTAGGTTTAGGTGACAGCTACATTTGTGCATTCTCTATAGACAGCCACAAACAGGAAGGGCTGGGTGGAACAGGAGATACATCTGCATTCATCTGCATTCTGATAGTCATCCTGAGCAGAGAGAGGGATAGGCAGTTTATACTTACATCTGAATAGGCTGTGTCCTGCCCTCACACAAAGGGCTGAATACCCTCTACAGGTAATCTGCAGCCAGGGCTGGGTGGAAAGGGATCCTTGTGCACTTCAGAGAATTCTTTTGAAACTATCCCTTCATCAAAGGCCTTTTCAGGTATACATACTAGGACTCTGACACCATATACTCAGAACACTAATGGACTAAGGACATTCTACCAGGAAGAAGGACCACTGTGCTGTCAGGAGGGACTGCCACTTTGCTCTGCTGAGTTGGCCTGCTTTCTGCTACTTCACCTGCTTCCTGCTACTTCTTACCTGGAAGTGAAAGGACTGGAACTAACTCTCTACATCCTACAATTTAAATTTTATCCAAGGGCCTGACTGAGATTGCCTCCTGTTTCTGAAGTCTCAGGGATTTCAAAGACTTTACCTGCAACTTGTTACCAGCACTTGTGCTCTTCTGCTGTGAATCCTGCTCTGCTAAGTGCTACCAAATCCAGTCCTGGGTCCTTGGAGGTGAACGTGGTGCTGTAACACAAGAACTGACTGAATGACACTGGTGCGTCACTTGGAGCCAACGCATCCTGCTGCAGAAAACACCACTTTGTTGCTTCCATCACCAAAGCTGCAGACAGTGCTCGTGGACTGTGCGCAACAACTCCAATTTACAACACAGTCCTGGCTTTGCCAATGAAGCACTGATGTATCGCAACTGGTATTCATCACTTCTGGACATCGACCCATCAACAACATTGCCTGATCAGGAAACAACACATCACCGGCAAAAGTGATGCATCCCCTCCTCTGGATCAATGTATAATCATCGAGCATTGACACAACACAGGTACAGTCAGCAGGTCTGCCTGTTTCCTGTACCCGGTCCACACTCCATCTCGGTTGGACTTCACATTTGAATTTGCCCTGGTCCGGCACAACCAGATAGTTCCGGTTGTCTTCTAAGCACTGCATTTTGATTAATATTTGAAAATTCATAACTTGACCTGCTTATGTTCTATTGTTGTCATTTTGGTCTTGTTTAACTCACATAAATATACACTTTTTTTCTAAGCTGGTGTGGTTTCCTTTTGCGGTGTTTTCACTGTGTTACTAGGTGTGTGTGTGTGTGTGTGGGTGTGCACAAATACTTCACACACTGCCTCTTTAGTTTAGCCTGACTGCTCTGTGCTGAACTACCAGAGGGTGAGCACAGGTAACCTTTTAGCATGTATCTTACCTGTCCTGAATAGGGTTGTGGTCCCTACTTGGACAGAGTGCAAACCTCTGCCAACTAGAGACCCAATTTCTAAGACTTTGTCAACTCTGTCCTGAATCCTCCTTGTCCTTCTTTGTCTTCATTCACTTAGTCCACTCATCCTTAATGTTCCCCAGATTACTCAGTTTTCGTATACTGAGCACTGACTCCCTCAAAGTACCTTTAACCCAGAGGTTCCCATCCTATTTTGAGTATTTTGTTGTATGTTTACCCTGACATTCTTTTGCAAGATCTGTCTCTTAGTTAAAACAACAGTAAATTCAGCAGCTGCTCCTTGTTATACTGTATAGGCTTCAATAGGATGTCAGGTAACTTCTTTACATATAAACTGAGGTTCCTCCTCATGGCATCTATCTGGGTATACCTCAGCCAAGTTTTCTTTGATAAATGCATCCAGCACTACATTTAGCCTAATAACATCTAGGGATCTTGAGGCATCTTGCACTGTGGGACTGTTTACAATCTTCTCAGTGGTTTTGTTCACACTTTGGGTAACCTGTACCCAGGGCCGGGCTCCCATATCAGTAAATCCAGTAACACCTGGTGTACCAGGCATTGAAAATACTACAAATGCGTCTGATGTCGTAGCACCTTCTTGTATACTTGGGAACCATACAACCGCTTGTGAACCTGGGGCCCAAGACAACAGTAATAATAACCAGGGCTACTACTGTCATGATTGGGGCAATAGGAGGTGTGCCTCCTATTTGAGGTTGATCCTGGTTAGGGGGTGCAGTCCCATTAGTACGGCTGGTTGTTTTCCTCCAGCTGGCTGAACTGTATTATATGGGTGTGGTAAGGAAGCCAACAAATCCTACAGCAAGTCATTACTAGAATCGCTATCAATGCTTGCGTCAGATTGGGCACCTCTATCACCATCCTGTTTGCTTTTTCCTAGGTGTACATTCTACATCTTTCAATCATTCTCTCCTCTATACTTGTTGTTTGGCAGCCCACTATGCATCAATCCAACTATGAAGTTACCTTTTAGCTCGAGTCTGATATTTTTCTTTGTCCTTTGCATTTGCAGCACGCTCCCTGGAATTCAAAGCTTCATACTGTGCTGGTGTAGTGGGGGCGTATGCCAATAAATGCCTTCAATTCTCTATTATATTTAAGTTAAAGGTACCATAGCTAAAAAAAAATGAAGGACCTGTCTTTCTCATTTATCATGTTCCACTGTTTAAGGCAAATACATGTGTGGAGACTGACATTTATTGACATGTAATGACTGGGGGTGCACTCAGGAAGAGCTTCTTCACCCTCACAAACAGTTATTCTTACATCGCCTCTAAGAAAATGTCTCAACATTTCATTTTTAATTTGTTTCAGTGTATCAAAATCAACAACTCCTATTTAATCAAACAGCAGTTTTTGTAAATCACTAAGTATTACGTTGTAATAGCACTATCCAATCTCAGCATTGCACTCTCTAGACTGACCTCTCACAGCATGCACCTGTTGATGTGTTGGCCAATCCCAGCATGGTACACACACCAACCAACCAATAACAGTGCTGCACCTTACGACACAGCTTGAAGCACCTTGTGGCAGCTCTCCCTCATTCACAATAAGCTTCACAGAAGCAATATTTAAAAAATGTAAAAACAAATAACTCTTGTCTGTTCCACTAAAGAAATTCAAAGCTGTCACTCACTCAAAAGCACAAATGGGAAAAAACAAGTTCCAGATGTTATCACGTAAGTGAAATCTCAACCAGAACAAAATTACCCTGACTAGTATAGTTTTTTCTATGCACAAAAGGATTCTAATATTGATCACAATTGGCACATTCTCACAACAGTAGCTTAATAGTTCCCTATCTTAATTGTGCGGATGATGGTACCTCACAGACCAACACCCCAAAACCTTATCTGACAAGTTAAGCCGCAATACACTTATTACCTATCCCACGATCTTAGACTATGTCAAGTCTGAGAACCAAATTCAACTCCTTAGCAACAAGCACATGTGCATTTACCAGAGTAATAGAAAAAAAACATTAATTTTCATATCCAGCATCTCAACCCTCTTGGGTTCAAAAGTGGACACCACAGCACGAGACACACAGCAGTAGCACAAACACCAAACATTTTGACAATGTACAAATAGCAACGCATAGCCCTGCTTATACTCACTCCTAGGACACTGCAAATGCCTTCTGAATGCTGGAACACTGCTGATACTCTGAAATGGACCATGGATTTCAGATACATGCGCTCTGACTTAGGAAAGTTCTAATTATTACTGCAGTATTTTCAAACTTCCTCCATTCCAGTAATAAACCTAACTCTGTCACCAATTGATGCAGTGCAATTTTATATACCTCTGGCTCTGGAGAAGTTGTAAAACAGATTCCACTGCTCATCGTATGGCCATTGATTATTAGCTGATAGGGTATTCTGGGAGCTAACTTCAGTACATCAATTTCACATTACAGTAAAACGTATTTGGCTCCACATAAACGACAGAGAGGATAGTTTTCAAACCAGGAAGGATTGTTAGCAGAATTTTTAACATTACAAAATGTTTTTCATTCAGTAAATCAGCCAATCAAATAAGCATAAAATGCAACATCATTGTTAGATCCGGCATTCTTGGCAAGTTTTCCTCTGACTTTTTGCCTTCAGACCTCATGTTTTTCTAGCTTTAGGAATCTGGGCCCTTAAACACTGATACCCAATGCTAAAGTGCATGTGCTCTCTGCTTAAAACATGATAACATGGACTTATCCACAGTTGGCATCTTTAATTTACACATAGGTCTTGAGTAAAGTGCACTAATTGTGTCCGGGCCTCTAAATTCAATTCTACTGGTCAGTGGGCCTCACTAGGTTCCTGTATCTGGCCCATGCTCCATCGCGGTCAGGCTAAACTATTGACTTTGATTCAGTCCGGCATGTCCAGATGTCCCAGATTGACGCTTCTTTTTCTAAGGGCTATTTCATAGTTTACTCTTTAAAAATTCAAATCTCAAGTTTTTATTGGATTTTTATCATTTTGGTCTTGTCTTATTTATTAAATTAAGCTCTATTTTTCTAACCAATTGTGGTCTTGTTTTTATGTGCTTTTTCACTGTTTTACTTTTTGAAGTGTTGCACAAATACATAACACATTGCTTCCTAAGTTAAGCCTGACTTTTCTCTGCCAAGCTACCAGGGGGTGAGCACAGGTTAATTATGAGTTTGTTTATGACTTACCCTGACCACGATTTCGGTTGCTGCTTGGAGAAGGTGCACACCTCTTCCAACCAGAAACCAAATTCCTAACAGTCAATAATTAGTCCTCCTACATTTATCAGAAGAAGAACAATGCAAATCATTAGAAAGTACATAATGCTAAATAAAGGTAGTATTGGTTTCATAAGTTAACTTTCCTATCCTCAATAAAGCATCGAACGTTTGCGGGGGAAATTCTAAGCAGATGGTGTCAGTCTAAAATTAAGCAAGGTAAGGTTCAATTTAAAAAGCTGAAAATGTTCAAGAGTCTGACTCGAGAACTTAAGAATATTGGATCTCAATAGGCCAAATTAGGGAAAGTTATTCCCTCAACAAAGTCCGGACAGGATCTCCACAACAACTATTCTAAGACACACAATTGAGCCACGTTGCACATTTCTTCAGAACAGTTTCCCACCAACTCCCTCCAAACTTGGATGAATCAGGTTGCACCATCTCCCTAGAGCAGGTAAACTCCCCTTGTTCTTATTGTTGAACAAAGGGGCACACAGTTGCCCTGCCTTGAATATAGCCAGGGTCCCACCTGCATGGAACAAGAGGATTTTTTCTTATCCCCATGTATGGTGTACATCACAAAAGACTCTCACTAAATTATCTATTCTATCATTTCTATATTGAAAACAATGAACTACTCTTCTGATTATTTAAAGTTATCTCACTATTGAAAGAAAAAGAAAATGTGAAAGCACATTTTGAAAACATTAGGTCAACAATGAAAGCTTGGGCCTCTGAGGCATAGTATCAGTTAAGCCAACTTAAAACTACGCATTTGATGAATATGATTATACAACAAGCTAATGATTATACTTCGGTTATATCAAATGTGATGCCTTTATACGTATATAGCCACACATCTATACACAAATTAACACACGATTAATAATAATTACGGGGCACAAAAAGTGCACTGTTCCGTATGTTATGTCCCTAGTATTCTATCCACAAGAAGCCTTTCATAGATTCAAGAATAACATTTTCTATGATTACCCCCATTGTTCCAGCATTCAAATTAGTGACTGACATCTTTTGTTTAGGTCCTGCCACCGTTTAAAATATATAAACAGGTAATTTTCAAAAATGTTACCAGTCAGATTTCTGATTCTGTAGAAATGAATCAAAATGTTTTTTTCTATGCATTGTACAATTCCAATACAGGTCAATTAGCAGTGACCAAAAGCTGATTTTCATTTCTACCTGAGTATTCCCCCAAAGCCTAGACATGCTACCAGTGCCCAACTACAATGAAGTAACAAGCTTTTCAAACATTGGACTACATTTATCAGCTCTTTTCGCTGGTGCTAAGTAATCAAAAGTAATACAACTGGTGCAAAGAATTTAACCGGGATTTACTTTCCAGAGCAAAACTTCTTTCATACTGAAAACTAACTCTAAAGTAACACAAAGTAGCACTCTGTGCTGATTTGCACCACATTGCGTCAATGGGTATCCCACAGGAGGTATGTGGACACTGCCATTCAACCATCCATGTTTTTATGCTAATCCATATCAATTAACATTTGTGGACAGGATGTTGTGCCAAAAATGTACATCTTATTAAACGGGGCATAAAGATGGAGAAAGGATTTATTTTCTCTTAAACTATTCCTGCTTTGCGTGCGTGCTGGAACGTATGTTTGTACTTAAAAGTGTGATCTTCCAGTACAAACCTATGCTAGGCTGATACGGAAATGTTTGCACTATGATGCAAAGGCATCCGTTTCTCGCTATACAGCAAGAAAGTCAGCCAGTACTAGGGGAAAGAGCCGTAGCACCATGTGTTAGTCAATAACACACTTATACTGCTCTCTCTCCCTCCCACACGTTGCATGAAATTTTTTTAAATAAGCCCCTTAATCTGGAAACGCTCTTTACCATGACCTCTTGATGAAGCACCCCTCCACTCATCCCCCAGAACTGCATTGGGGCATTGATTGACCATTATCGTGACATGGATCTACATTTTGAACTGAGTAAACTAGTTTTAATTTAAAAAAATATTGGACTCCAAGTATCTACAATGTTTTTGAGGATTTTTCAACCATACCAGAGATGATCTTAAGCTATGGACCTTGAGACTCATGTAATTGTTTTAATTGTGCTTTTGGATGATCTGAGTTTGACAGTGGTCATGCAGTGCAACTGGAAAAGCTTTCCAGGTAAGAGTAAAGAGTGACATACAAGAGTTTACTTCAACAATCACATCAGTTTCACAACTCATGAATCTGAAAAGGTTCCCAATCATCCACCCTTAAGAACGGCCCTATTCTATTAGCATCTCTTTGGTGCAAACTATTGGTACTAACCTCTCCCAGAGAAAATGAAATGGATATCACTTAAAATATAAAATGTAACCAGTTGAGCTGGTATCTGAATATGTGCCTAATTGAATGACTGTACCTTTCAGCACTTTCTCTGTTGTGAAAGTACCTCATTTAAGCACTCTGTTTCACGTAGTTAAAAATGAGACAGTATATGGACAAGAAGCTTGATGGTGCTGTTCGTTACTACAGTAAACTCCTTTGACTTCCACCACAAGCGATTGGATGCCCTTATTTCACGGGCAACTAGGATCAGAACGTGCTGTGAATGTGCCAGCCAACAGCACCACCAAAACTGTTTAGTGTTTTTCACCCTATGAATTATGCTTTGCAAGGTATTGTCACTGACAAGTTTTTTTTAATAATAGCTAATATATGTGAAAATCAGGGGCAGATGTACTAACATTTGTGCTGGGTCTACATCAGAAAAATAATGAAGAACAACACAAGTTGTGTTGTTAATTTACTTCCCAGTGCAAAACTTGTTTTGAGCTGGAGAGTTACCTGAAGGCACTTGCACTACTTTGCATTACTTTGCCTCTTTGGGGCATTTCACATGGGCTACTGATATTAGCAGACAGCAGTTTTGTGTCCAAAAATAACACTTTTTCAGAGTGGCACAAACGTGGAGAAATACTGATATTTCTCCAAACGTTTCCAACTTTGCATATGCGCTGCACTGCACTGCACTATACAGCACACAATCAGATGTTTTAAAGTTTGTTTAGGCACATTTTTTTGTAGTGTAAGGGTTCCCTTCCAGTTGAGAACTTTTTGTAGACATCATGCACATATCGTTTCACTATAGTGCTAGGCAGGCTAACTGTGAGCAAGCACTAGGGAGAGAGCAGAAGAGTACCATATCTTTATATTGTGCTTTCTTGTTCTCTCCCTCTGTGTTATGTTGTGTATATTTGTAAAATGCACCATCACTATCACCTGCAAGGGTATCCTGTTCTGAGGAGTTGTGTGTGCCTACCCCCTAGGTAGGTTGGTTAATTGAAAATACAGTCTTCAGCTTCTTGCGAAATTCAAGAACAGAGGAGGAGGCTCTGGTGTGGAGTGGGATGCAGTTCCTCAATTTGGGAGTGATGTTAAAGAATGCCAGTCCTCCTGAGCTGGTTCTGGGTATGCGTACAATGTGTGTGAATAGGAGTCCTGTTGGTGGAAGGAGGTGTGCCTGTTCTGGTAAGTGGGGCCTAAGCTGGGTAGTGCCTTGAGTATGTATGTGAGGAGGCTGAAATGTGCCAGTTTACATATCAGGAGTCAGTAATGTGTGGTGTGATGTGAGTTCTGTGTGGGGGATTGAGGATGAGTCTAGCTGCTGAGTTCTGAAGGTTTTTAGTCTTCTTATTCATGATTTGGTGATCCCAGAGTAGAGGGTGTTCTCGTAGTCCAACCTCCTGGTGACAAGGGCAAGTGACAGTTTTTCTAGTGTTGCTTGGGAGCCTTTTGAAGATCTTCCTCAGCATGTTCAGGGTGTGAAAGCAGGATGAAGTGATGGCATTGACTAGTACAGTCCTGTCCAGTTTACTGTTGATGATAATTCTGAGGTTCCTGGCATGGGTGCTTGGCATGGGCCCGAGTTCAGTCAGTCATCACTTTGATCCCATGAAGAAGGCCACATTTGACATTCTGAATGCCATGCAGTAATTTTGAGGCCATTTTGAGGCCCACATATAACATCCACTATCTGCACCATTTGCTAGGCTCAGCGGAGCCACCGGAGCGACTATGACATTGCTTTATTGGGAAATTGTACAGAAACTGCTTCTTCAATTATAAATTACTATTTGTTATTTCAATTGGTAATTATGTTTTGTCTTTGTATTACCTGTTTGAAGGTTTAATACATTTTAAAATATGTACAACTTTTTGTTCTGTGTTATTGGGAGTATTAGAGAGTTGGATGAGCAGAGTGTATTTATTATTTATAGAGTAATTAATATTAATTGAATAATGGGTTGTTTTTTGTAATTATACATAAATGTAGGTCAATTGATTAATAAGTTAATTTTTGTCCATGTCTCATATATGTTAAATGTTTTAGAGTTTGTTGAGTGTTACATTAAATTTTAATTCTTCCAGCTTGGCTAGGTCAAACTCTCCAGCTCCACTTGCAGACTCAGCCAGAAACATGTTGTATAGGATTTAGATAAGAAAATGTCAAGCAGGGGAAATTGCAGCAAAAAGAAACAAATCAAAAAATGATCCTTTGACTGTGGGTGGGTAGTGTTGACGTATCTATTGTATGGCACTGCACAAACACAAGTTCTATCCTCACCGCTGATCACCAATGTTAGAAATGGGGTCTCTAAATGGCAGATGTATACACCCTTGTCCAAGTAGGAACCACAATCCTAGTCAGGGTAAGTCACGCACAATCCAAATTATCCTGTGCCCACCTTCTGGTAGCTTGGCACTGACAGTCAGGCTTAACTTAGAAGGCAATGTGTAAAGTATTTGTACAATTAATCATACAGTAACACAGTAAAAACACCACAAAAATACACCACACAAGTTTAGAAAAATAGATAATATTTATCTGAATAAAATAAGATCAAAATAACAAAGATTCAATAAACACAAGTTGAAATATCACTTTTGAAATGTTTAAAAGATTCTTAATCCTAAAAAATAAACAGTTGTCTCTTTGTTACACACAGTAACTAGTTTGCGTAAAAAATTAATGGTGCACAGAGACCGCAGAGGAGCAGATGCGTGAAAAAAAATAAGGTGTGCATCGGATTTTCCATGGCGACACAGACGATGTGTTGTTTCTTTCCTCACTACAAGGGGATTGCGTCATTTTTTCTGGCACGCAGTCTTGGTTCCTGATAGAAATGGGGTCTTTGGTTTGCAGTCAGGTTACCCCCTGTACAAGCAAGGACCCCCACTCTAGTCAGGGTAAAAGAGAATCACCCTCAGCTAACATCTGCTTACCCCCTTGGTAGCTTGGCACGAGCAGTAGGCTTAACTTAAGAGTGCTAGGTGTAAATTATTTGTACCAACACACACAGTAACTTAATGAAAACACTACAAAATGACACAACACAGGTTTAGAAAAATAGAAAATATTTATCTAAACAAAACAAGACCAAAACGACAAAAATCCACAATACACAAGTCATCACTAAAAATGTAAAAAGTCTTCATGCAATTTTAAACACACACTAACACTGTTAGCGTGAAAATGTACCTTGGGTGCGTCAAAAATTACCCCGCACGGGTGAGTGTGCGTCACAAATGGCTTGTGATGCGTCGATATCACTCACAAGTGAGACCTTGTGTCGTTTCTCCTTTAGTCGGGTTGGCGTGCGTCCTTTCTTCTCTCTGCAGGAGAGCGATGCATCGATCCGGTCAGAACTCTTGTGTCTGGGCAGGCCTTGCGTTGTTTTTACATGCCCTGCGGTGTTTGTGTCAGAAATCCAGCTGCACGATGATCCCAAAACCACGCAGCACAGGTTGCGATCTCACCAGCCTCCATCAGAGATGCTGCGTGTTGTTTCTCCAGCCACGGGCATCGATCTTCTGTCACGTTACAGGTGGGCGTCAATTGTCACCCACGAAGCCAGCGGCGCATCGATTTTTCAGCCGCAGATTGGAGTCGCATTGATCTTTTCCCTGCACGGCAGTCGGTGCGTGGATTTCTCACTCTTGGGCTGTCAGCTTCTCCTTTCAGGGTCCTAGGAACTGGATGGGCACCACTTGGCAGAGTAGGAGTCTCTCCAGAGACTCCAAGTGCTGGCAGAGATAAGGTTTTGCTGTCCCTGAGACTTCAAATAACAGGAGGCAAGCTCTAAATCAAGCCCTTGGAGATCTTCACAAGAAGGAAGGCAACCCAAAGTCTAGTCGTTGTCCTCTAGCACAGGCAGAAGCAGCAACTGCAGGATAGCTCCACAAAGCACAGTCACAGGCAGGGTAGCTCTTCTTCCACAGCTCTTCAGCTCTCCTACAGACAGAGTTTCCTCTTGGTTTCCAGAGTCTGTGGTTTTGGGTGCCCTTCTTTCACCCAATTTCTCCTTTGACATATGCCTACTTCAAAGCAAAGTCTCTTTTGATTGTGAAATCCTGCCTTGCCCAGGCCAGGCACCAGACACTCACCAGGGGGTTGGAGACTGCATTGTTTGAGGGCAGCCACAGCCATTTCAGGTGTGAGTGACCACTCCTCCCCTCACTCCTAGCACAGATGGCTCATCAGGAAATGAAGAATACACCCCAGCTCCCTTTGTGTCACTGTCTAGTGAGAGATGCAACCAGCCAAACTGTCAAAATGACACAGACAGAGAATCCACAAACAGGCAGAGTCACAGAAATGGTTTAAGCAAGAAAATGCTCACTCTCTAAAAGTGGCATTTTCAAACACAAAATCTCAAAATCACCTTTCCTAAAAGATGTATTTTTAAATTGTGAGCTCAGAGACCCCAAACTCCACATGTCTATCCGCTCCTAAAGAGAATCTACACTTTAATCATTTTTAAAGGTAGCCCCTACATTAACCTATGAGAGGGCCAGGCCTTGCAACAGTGAAAAATTAATTTTAGCAAGGTTTCACTGTCAGGAGATATACAACACATTACTATATATCCTACCTTAACCATACACTGCACCCTGCCCTTGGGGCTACCTAGGGCCTACCTTAGGGGTGCCTTACGTGTAAGAAAAGGGAAGGTTTAGGCTGGCAAGTGGGTACACTTGCCAAGTCAAATTTACAGTTAAAACTACGCACACAGACACTGCAATGGCAGGTCTGAGACATGATTACAGAGCTACTTATGTGGGTGGCACAACAAGTGCTGCAGGCCCACTAGTAGCATTAGATTTATAGGTCCTGGGCACCTCTAGTGCACTTTACTAGGGACTTACTAGTAAATTAAATATGCCAATCATGGATAATCCAATTACATACACATTTTATAATGAAGCACTTGCACTTTAGCACTGGTTAGCAGTGGCAAAGTGCCCAGAGTAACAAAAACAGAGTCCAGCACACATCAACAACCTGGTAAACAGAGGCAGAAAGTTAAGGCAGACCACGCCAAGGGTGAAAAGTCTAACAGTTCCTCATTGCGATGTGGGGATATTTGAACTCCCAGTGATGACGAGGTGAAAATCCTTGACGCGCTGGAAGAAGGTACGGGTGCTGCGTCGATCCGGTAGGCGATGCATCGATTTTTCAGTCACAAGGCAGGCACTGCATCGAATTTACACTCAGGAAGTTGTGTTGCATCGTTCACGTTGGCTATACTGTGATTTCTTGGTCACATGGCAGGCTTTGCGTTGATTCCGGCAGGCAATGCGTCGATTTTCAGCGCACAAGGAGTTTCTCAAAGAGATGAAGTCCTTTTGGCTCCAAGTCGTCAGAAAACAGGATGCAAGCTCAATTAAAGCCCTTGGAGAGCACTTTTGGGGAAGGCAGAGTCCTTCTCAGCAAAGTCAGAGTCCAGCAGGGCATCAGCAGGGCAGCAGTCGTTTACAGCAAAGCAGTCCAGATGAGTCCTTTGGGCAGCCAGACCCAGTTTTTATACCCAAAAATCCTTTGAAGTTGGGGAGACTTCAAAGAGTGGTTTTGAAATGCACAAGTCCCCCTTTCAGTGCAATCCTGTCTGTCAGGGTCCCAGTAGGGGGTTTGGCAGTTCATTGTGTGAGGGCAGGCCACTGGCCTTTGTAATGTAAGTGTCAGGCCCCCCACCGTCCCAGCCCATGAAGGTCCATTCAATATGCAGATGAGAGGAGGTGTAACTTAGTGTCCTGTGTTTGTGGTTGTCAGGGTGAAATGCACAAGGGAGCTGTGAACCAGCCCAGCCCAGACGTTGACTGGAGACAGGCTGCAAGGCACAGATGGTTTTTGAGTGCAGAGAAGTGCTCACTTTCTAAAAGTGGCATTTTTAAAATAGTAATATAAAATCCAACCTCACCAATAGGCAGGATTTTGTATTACTATTCTGGCCATACTAAATATGACCAGATTACCCCTTTCAAATTAGAATCTACCACTCAAAACGTTGAGGAAGGCAGCCCTAATGCTAGTCTATGAAAGGAGCAGGCCTCACAGTAGTGGAAAACGAAATTAGAGGTTTTTCACTACCAGGACATATAAAACACACAGGTACATGTCCTGCCTTTTGCCTACATTGCACCCTGCCCTATGGGTTACCTAGGGCCCACCTTACGGGTGACTTATATGTAGAAAAAGGGGAGTTTAAGGCTTGGCAAGTACTTTTAAATGCCAAGTCGAAGTGGCAGCGAAACTGCACACAAAGGCCTTGCAATGGCAGGCCTGAGACATGGTTATGGGGCTACTTGGATGGGTGGCACAATCATTGCTGCAGGCCCACTAGTAGCATTTAATTTACAGAACCAGGGTACATATAGTGCACTCTACTAGGGACTCATAAATAAATCAAATATGTCAATTAGGGAAGAACCAATGTTACCATGTTTAAGGGAGAGAGCAGATCCACTTTAGTACTGGTTAGCAGTGGTAAAGTGTGCAGAGTCCTGAAACCAGCAAAAACAGTGTCAGAAAAGTGGAGAGAGGCAGGCAAAAAGTTGGGGGATGACCACCCTAAGGCTGTCAGGTCTAACAGTTTTATCTGGTGATGGATGGTGAACTGTATACATAGTGTAGCTGGGTTTTTTTTTTTTTTTTAAAAGGATGGTGGACTGTGCAGATGTGACAGCTGGTGGTTAATTTTTCAAAGGATGTTGGAATGGGGAGATGCTAATGCAACAATTGTGCCCCACCAACACGCACTTCTAATGACCAGCTTTTGTAAACATACATTTATAAACAAGCCTTCTTGCCAGGATCCCCTCAGCTGTAAAAATCTAAGTGTGCGCGATCAGTTAATTTGTAAGTCTAAAGGCTGATTAGGAGCCTTTGTACATCTATAATTGGTGAAGTGATTTGAGGCTTGATGAAAGGACATTATCAGCTGAGTTCTGGAGTTGTCCTTATGGAAATTTGTAAACAAGGTCTGTACTAAGAACAGTCTGTTTTCATATAACTAAAATATATATTTTGAAAGCATTTCTTTTAGTTTAAACATGTGGCTCTAGATTTACAAAGATGTCTGGTTTGCCCTAATTTATTAATGCAGACCCGATGCACATTCTTCTG
Source organism: Pleurodeles waltl (assembly GCF_031143425.1). Taxonomy (NCBI): domain Eukaryota; kingdom Metazoa; phylum Chordata; class Amphibia; order Caudata; family Salamandridae; genus Pleurodeles; species Pleurodeles waltl. Next base: position 483,176,885 of record NC_090438.1, on the reverse strand, counting down.
CAGGGATTTACAAACCAATGCAAAGAACAATTTGCGTTGGATTGTAACAAAACGTAACACCACTCAGCATAATACACTGCCTTACATTACTTTGAGTCAGACCGGTATTTCATGGGTGGTGCCGGGCGTTCCGATGCTTCCACCCATGGATCTTGACACAAATCCATATCCACATAGCCTTGTTGACATGGATTTATGCCAAAGTTCTGCATCCACCTGAGGTTCGTGTAACAAGAAGAAATATCTTTATTTCTCCTCATTTTTTCCCCTTTGAATACATGGCGCATTCTGCAGCACACATAGATAGAGGAAATAGCCTTAAAACGTAATATTTGTGTAGGAAGTCTCCCACTCCTGCACAGAAACTATGCAGACCACGTTACAGACTTCCTCGCACTATGGCTCAAGGGTGCATGCATTGGTGCATGGCTGCATAGAGTGCGCTAGCATCTGCACGGACCATTTGTATAAATGGCACAGAACTGTTGTCTCTAATTTACACAAAGCAGCATGTTTGCTTGCGGATATACTCACAAAAGCCACTATTCTTCAAAGCACAAACCGGGATTCAGTTTTGTGACTCCCTAATCATGCGCACAGTCACCTGCAGTGATCGAATTCACCTATTGGGGTTTCATAATATGAAAAGGGTGCATTTCTCATCTTTTACTTTAACTTGCAATAAGGTGTCATTTAAGTTGTGCTATTTTATATGCAGCTAACTGAGGGCGAAAATACAATACAAGGATTAAAACACTTTTTTCTTTTTAATTTTCCACTTAACTCACTATCCCTGGCCCCCACACTGGATCCTCTCCCCCATGGAATTCAGCATCACAGTGGGCATACTTTTTATGCACCTTGAAGCGCTGCAATCCTGGCTGTTTCTAGAAACAACCACAATACTAACTTCTATTGAAAAAGTAGCTTTCTAATTCTCCCCACTCCATGGATCGCTGTTTTATAGCCCTGATATTTACAAAAGGAAATATAGCACCCCACGCCACATGTGGAATATATATATATATATATGTGTGTGTATATATAGCTGTAGACAGAGCTATCTCTAGATATAGATATATATAGGTATAGATATAAATAGATGTTTGGAAATATAGTTGTCACCCTGTGGTATTGTTATTTATGAAGTGCAATAAATAGTAAGTAGCTGATAAGGACTTCTTTAGAATAAAGTCACTATATATTGCATCTCATAAATAACAATACCACAGGGTTTGACAAATAACACCTATCGCATGTTTTGGGGAATAACATGCAGATTTGTATGCTTACAACACCAAAATCCACATGATAGGGTGAGGGCACAAGGTTTGATGGAGTCTAACAACGTTTTTCACAGGATGGACACTGTCTAAACTTCCAAGAGGTTGGGCCCCACAGAAGAATGCTAAACTTGTCCCTGTGTAATTTTTAGACAATTATAACATATTTAGAAGTGTCTACACATTGTCTGCTTTTGTTACTAGAAGCAAAGTGCGCGCAGGGTGGGGGACTCCAGCTGGGCCCATAACATAGGCCAAAGTTAAGGGTCCATTAGCCTCTTTTTGTTGGAGTATCCTCGCTGGGAGCTATTGGGAGCCTCATACCTACATGTAATGGAGGCGAAACAAAGGCTCACAGCTTATCAGTTCGCAGGTAGTTAAGAGAGGCATGCGTTTTACTTTGTTCAGTCCCTGTATATAAGACATATGCATGCACTGTAAGAATGTCAGATTTGTTGGTCTGTCCCAGTATTAAAACAAATAATAATTTAAATATCACTATTTTGTTTTATTACTTTTATAGTGCTACTCATCCAAATGCAGGGTATCAGAGCACTTTATATCACACATACACATTATACATAGACAATAAATCATATGTGTGTAAATCAATGTATAGGATGTTTTACATAAGACAGTGAGGGTTACAAGGTGTTGGAGCCACATGTCCTTCATAACTGCCTGTGCTATGGTAGAAGGATGCATGTAACAAAAGTATCTCTGTGTTAAAAACAGTAACCCACCTACCCATTTACATAAAATAAAAATATGTCATCTGCGTGCTATGTAATGTGCTTTGCAGGAGACATAGTAACCCTCTATGCTGCTTTAATTTAAAACTGGGACTAGACAAAATGTAGATCTCTCTAGAGAGATCCAGCGTTATCTTACCATTAATATTATTACATGGGATTTACCTGGCACACAAAGATCTCCACAGCAGGTACCTTAACCCCATAAGATATTTTAAAAAACAGACTTCCTAACCAATTAAGCAGAACAGATTTACTGCCACATATCTCCTTGTTGCCGATTTCTTTGTGGCAAGGTTTTAAAACATAAACGTATATGTTGGGAATCAGATTTTGCATTGAGGTTGTGTCACTTGTTTGGCACATCACCAAAGAAAAATCTCATTTGTTAACTATTGTAATGCACTCAAATATATTCATGATAGATCTGCCAAACATATATGTGAGGTCATAACATCTGATGTCACTTCTTGTGATGTCACTTCCTAGGAGGTCCTGGCAGTGATGCCACTTAATGTGATGCCATGTGTGATGTCACGAGCTGTGGTATTATGTACAGTCATGTCAATTCCATACAGCCTAACTTGGTTAGTCCCCCCACGTCTGTTTTTTAGGACTTGTGCACTGGATTTAGTAAATACCATTCACTTTCCCGTTAAATTCCGGCATGTTTCACTTGCCAAAATGTAATGAAGGGTGAGATAGTTAACACACCCATGTTGTAATTCCGACCCCTGCGCTAACAGAAGCTTGTTCAGGGGTCGAAAAACACAAACCCACTCATAATCAGAGCCTAGATGCATTAGCCTGCTAGGGAAGTTAACTCTTCCCCCACTTTACCAGTCTATGTGAGGTTGAGTAGTTTAACTAATAAATATTTTTTATTTTGATGGATAGTTGACCTCTGGTGGCCATGTTTAATACTACCCTTCTACTACATTTAACTTTACCCCTCTCAACACCCCCATTATTTCAGGAGACTTTTAGCTTACTGTTAAAAAGCCAACCTTAATCAATGTATATTTAGTGCTGTTTTAATTAATACGCTTTTCTTCCTTTTTCCAAATTGGTTTGGGAAATTCACTGTTTAATTTCTTTTTTAGTGTTAGTGCTGCTAAGTATTTTTCTCTGAGGTAGGCTTGACCCTTTGAGTCACAATCACCAGAGATACCTCCAGTGGACAGTATTCCTCACTGGAACCTTTATTTTTACTTATGGGTGCTATGGGTCCTAGGAACTGTATGGAAACTCAGTCACTATTTCCCCCCAGTTAATAGCCCAGTTTCTCTCAACGTCAAATCATTCTTACTAAGGATGCCGGTATCAAAGGACTGGAGGCAATAATAACCTACATGGTAAGAAATAAATCAAATTTTGCAGTTTTCTCCTCAAGGGCTTTCAAAGGTTCAGAAAATAGCTACTTTGTCACTTAGGCCTTAGAATGTTTTTGGGTTATAAGGCATGTAGAATTTCTTTCCGAGGGGCTACCATTTGTTGTGCAAACAGATCAGAAGACGTTATTTTTTGTTTTTACATGTAAATGGCATCACACTATGAACATCTTGGTATCTTTTACACTTAACGAATTACAGTTTTAACGTGACGTGTCTGCCATTGTTAGGCAAGAATTGACAAATTGTATTTTTTTGCATTCTATTAGAGAGGACAGAAGAAGAATAGATGGAATCTGTGGAGGTGGTTCTTTCAGTACTTCCGGAAGATATTGGACAGGAGAAATGGGAGGAATGTACAAACAACAATGTCCTATTGAGGGCAGTGGAGGGCAAATCTAGAGCTTTTACATAGAAAGGATAATATACTCTGTTTATTATAGTTTCCATGTAAAAGGGGCGAGGTGTTGGGGGTGACGAGCTGAGGGGAGTGCACTGTGCACTCCCCTCAGAGTGCATGTGTGTTTGGTTGGCCATTTCGGGCTGGTCAAACACACATGCTCACAGGGCTCTCTCCAGCCCAGCAACAATGTTGCTGGGCCGGAGAGAGCCTGCACAGGCTCCCAGTCTGCCTGGGAGTGCCCTGGCTGGGTGCTCCCAGCCAATCCTGATGCTTCTCAAGCGTCAGGATTGGCGCAGGGCAGGCTGGGATCCTGTGCCTGCAGCAGCGAAGGGAGAGGAGCGGCGTTGGAGCAAAGAGGGTAAGTGTTTTTTTAAATATTTTTTAATTAATTTTCTCGTGAGCCCTCCATGCCCTCTGCACCCCCACTCCACCCAGCCCCAGCCAGGCGAGCTGCTCCTTCAGGCTGGCCTAGGAAATGTGAAATGGTAGACACAACTAGGGCATTTTGTGAAGTAATCGGTGAGTAAGACTTGAAAGGTGATAGTTATTCTGTGAGAAGTCAGTTTCTGCTGAAGGCTTGATAGTAGAATTATTGATTTAGCTAACAGGGGTCACTTTGGTTGAGGTATAACAAAGGGAAGAGTCTGTAGATGGACTTGCAAGTGTGACAAAAGTTAAACATTGCATTAGTTGTGCAGTCAGTGACGTAGTAAAGGTAGTGATGCACCACGGTGGAGGTTGCAAACCCTGGTGGACGATGCAAACTCTGAAACACACAATCTCCTGAGCATCCTTGATCTGAACAAGAGTCTACACATTATCTCTAAATATGAAAGAAGAGTTGCTCTGGACCATTGTACTAAATAATACTTCCCAGAGTAATGCTTTTTTCTCTACACTTTCAATCTAGCGATATTATTGATGAGGACATATTTGCTATCACAATGTTACATTTCTATAATGGGTTAATTAGAGTTACCTTACATTTCTCTGTGCCCTGTGCCCCATCTAAAGAAATTCTCAAAACATTATATATGGGCTCCTGAAACAAAGTTAATTACTTATCGTTTGCATACAGTTCCTAACATGAGCCTTTAGCTCAGCAGTATGTTCTCTTGTCTTAGTAGCTAAATCAACCTGTTGTTTTCTGCTTTGAGTCACCTGCTAGAATTATTGTACGTTTTTATGGGCCTATTTGAAAGATTTGACCTTAATATTATGTGCTGTCTTTCTGGACATTATTTACTTTCGGCAAGTACTTTTATTGGATTACATTAGTTTTGTGTTTAAACACTGCATGTTTCACATAGGATGTAAGCTACAATTTGCTTGTGGTTTTAAGCTAGGTAGGCACCAGGACACCTAGTCTGACACTTGCCTGTGGCTTCCAGTTCCTGCTTGTTGCAAACTGATCCAGTGACACTACAGCTGCCTGGATTTTCCTGCCAGCGATTTCACGATCAGGTTTAACTACTCACTGCTCTTCCCACCAACAAAAGCCCTGCCCACCCCAGGACCTACTTAATGCAGGCTGCAGTGTGACCACATCAGTCGGCACCTGGGCACCTAGCCTGCCACCTGCCTGGGGTTTCCATTTTCTGCTTGTTCCAGACTGATCCAGTGACAGTGCAGCTGCCTGTGTTTCCCCACAGGGGTTTTCCCAACTGGGTTTTCCCACTCACCGTTCTTCCTGCCAACACAAGTCCCGCCGACCCCAGGACCTACTTAATGCAGGCCGCAGTGTGACCACATCAGTAGGCACCTGGGCACCTAGCCTGCCACCTGCCTGGGGTTTTCATTTTCTGCTTGTCCCAGACCCAGGCCCACACCACATCTTCAACCTTGGAAACCAAAGGATGAACCAGGAGCTCGCCACCCTGCTCACCACCGCAACATGCCAAAGTCAGAGCACTACTCAGAAAACCCTCCGCTGACACCAGCAAACCCAAAAACTACAGGTAAATCACCCTGCTCCCATTCCCAGCGAAGGTACTGGAAAAGATCATCAACAAACAACTCATGAAATACCTGGAGCAGAACCAGCTACTCAGCACCTCCCAATCCTAACTCCTGCAATCACAGCAACAAAACTGCCATGATCGCATGCACCAACAACATCTGAACCCGCCTCAGCTTAGGAGAAACAGCAGCTTTGATCCTTCTCGACCTCTCGGCAGCTTTCAACACAATAACCCACCACATGCTGATCGAAAGATAGATCACTTCCTTCCTCACTAGAAGAACCCAGAGGATCTATCTCCCATCTTTCACCTCTGAACCCAAGGAGATCCCCTGCGGTGTCCCCCAAGGCTCATCCCTCAGAGCCACACTCTTCAACACATATATGACCCCGCTGGCCAACATCATCAGATCCCACGGTCTCAACATAATTTCCTACGCAGACAACACCCAACTCATCCTCTCGATCACTGATGACCCCTCCACCACCAGAACCAACTTCCACAGATGCATGACAAGCGTCACTGACTGGATGAAGAACAACTGCTTGTAGCTGAACACAGACAAGACAGAAGCAATAGCAGCAACACATGGAATGACTCCTGGTGGCCATCAGACTTTAGGACTCGCACACACTCACTCCAACCACGCCAGAAACCTCTGAATCATCATTGACAACAAGCTCACCATGAAATCACAGACCAACACCGTCTTCTGCTTCCTGACCTTGCACATGCTACATAAGAACTTCAAGTGGCTATCCCTACACACCAGAGTCACCGTGACACAGGCCCTTATCACCAGCCGACTGTACTACAGAAAAGCCCTCTACGTAGGAGTCGAGGAACACCTCCTACAGAGACTTCAGACCATACAGATTTTTGTAGCCAGACTCATCCTCGGTCTTCCCTGACATCACATCCCACTTCAGGCAACTCCACTGGCTCCCCATACAGAAGAGATGCCAATTCAAGCTGCTGACCCACACACACACGGCTCTACATATCTAAGGACCAGTGTACATTAACCACCACCTGAACTTCCACCAACTGTCGAGAAGAGTATGCTCTACCTCCCTTTCACTTGCCCATATTCCTCACATCTACCAAAGCAGAAGTGGAGGATGCTCCTTCTCTCTCACACAGCAAAAACCTGGAACAGCCTCCCCATGCACCTCCAAACCATCACCTCAGTTCCAGAATTCCAAAGGGCCCTCAAGATCTGGCTGTTCAAATAAGGCTCCCAGACCTGCAAGCACAAGGATACCCTATTAGCCTTGCTTTATAAATCCTGATTGATTGAAGCTACCACATAAGTTTCCATAAACGATGATGGCGGAAGACTAATCATTGCCCAGAACACTTGCACACATTATTTACAGAGAGAATGAAACAAACCTCTTACCTCAATGGCTAGAGTTCTAGAAGTATTCTCTATTTTCTGACAAGCATACCATGACCAATGTGTACAGAATTTGTCTTAAGCATTCATCAAGAATAAGTGTCCTTGCTTAGTATTTATTTGCTTACAAATGTCAACGATACACAATCTTGCATTACACCCCTTAGTCTCACCCCTGCTCTCATCACACTTGTGCATCATTCTCCAGAGCCTCACCATTGCTACCACTGCACTCTCACATCACTTGCTACATCTTTACCATCACATCCCTCAGCACACTCATCACTGCTACAATTCACACTCACATGACTTATTACAGCCTCACCTTTGCTACCTATTGAACTCTCACATCACCCACCTGTCACAATATTGCTACACGTTACGCAGTTGAAATTACTCGTCAAAGTTTCACATCATAGATAATGTAGTCAGCATCCTGCTGACCCAATATAATTACAGTGATGTCTTTTGGCGTAGAGTGAAGCTGCAATGTTGATGTAAAGCCGTGAAGGCAGTTGCTGTGATCTGGATCCCATTTGCACCCTGAAGTTGTCATGCGGTTTTGAGCCTAGCTGCTGTGAACTGTGCTCAGTGAAGGTGCAGTACTGTACTATTCTGATGCAGTTGATGTGATCTACATCTCTCTGACACAGGAAAGTTGTAACTTTCACAAAGTGAGGTTTACTTCTGCACTCAGCATCACTTCTTGCTGTTCCTTTCTGCCCTAGCTGCAGCCCAAACCATAAGTGCCTGTGTGTTCGTTCAGGCTCTGATTGCAGATGTGGCTAAGCCAGTTGGTTCTTGCTGGATACTTCTGATTGATGGGCAACACCTTTAAAAGGTCCCTTCTGATACAGTGGCCTGCCTTGATCATCCCTTTAGACCCTGAAGTTGTCCCAAAGAAGTTAATACATCTTCTGAAAAAGTATGTGTGCCTTTATCTGTTTTCAGGAGGGTCTGTAGACATATTGAAGCAGCGGAGCTGCATTGCATACCCACAGCCTATCCCAAGACCATGTAGAAGCGTTACCCATTGCCCTTGCTTGTGCTGCACAACATTCACCAGTCACTGAAATTCGATGCAGCTCACAAACTGTCATCTTTTGCCCTGCACAATTCCACCCTTCCACAGGGTATTGGTGTAGAACTCGTGGCCACCTGTCACAATTCACCATTGTAGACAGCTGGGACTGACATGATCGCTAGTAATTTACCTTCATCTCAGCCGTCATGAACTGGTATAGGATTGCTGTTGCTCCAGACACCAAAGACTGAATCTCAACAAGTAATTACAACAGCACTACCAGCAGGTAGGTGGATGAGGTACAGTCCAGAGCCTTGACCTGTCAGCAGACTGCTCTGTCACCAACACTGTACTTGCTTTCATCATTACTCACCTCTTCATCTATCTGCCATTCATCCATGCATTCAGTCTTCCACCCATGAACACATTACCTCACTCATTTCCTATCCCACCCAAGCACTGTCCCTTCTCCCACTCTGCCCTCACTGCTCCTGCCTCACTACCCTACCTTGCCCCACAGTGCATCCATTCATGCATTCATCCTTTCATTTCATCATCCATCCTTGCTTTCACCCACTAATACACCCACCCATGCACTCACTTTCACCTTCGTCCATGTACTCATCCACAAAGGTGTACAGCAGTCACTGAAAAAGCACTTTCACTTACAAGCTAGACGTATTGACTGTGCCAAAACATACACCCATATTTAAGAAAAAGTGTCAGCTTTGAGCTGATGCACCACTTTTTCTGCGCCCTCCTACCAGCACCTAACGACACCATGGTTGTGCCGTATTTACGGCATGCCATGGTGGTCCTTAGCACAATAGCATCAACATGTTTCATGCTATTGTGGTGCTTTGCTACACTAGTGTCAAAAATGTTGACGCTGGGAGGAGGCCTATAGGTTTTCATGGGAGTGTGGTTTTAACACCTGCTCTGAGCAGTAAAAACTGTTGAATTTCACTGTGCTATTTTTACAGGCTTCCTAGCACTAGAACGCCTCCCTTGCATACATTAAACTGGGCACAGGCATAATGTGCCACAAGAGTTTACAAAGTGGTGCAATGCATACATTGCGCCACTTTGCAAATATGGCACGTGTAAAAATGCCACTTAACGCCACCTTAGTGTAAAAAAAATTGCGCTATGGTGCCGCTAAGGTGGCGCTAGGGGTTCTTAAATATGCCCCTTATTATTTATAATGTTCTCTGCATGTGTGATATCCAAAAGAGCTCACTCCAGCAGCCTATTTTTTTATCTCTCGGGCGCAATTATTTTTATGCCTCTTAAAAGATATGTGCTTTGTTTTAAAATGAAGAGTTAGTGAATATTCTCCTTTCGGTCGCATGCCTATATTCTGAGATACATATCTGTAGTATCAGCGTGTGGCAGCATTGGTTGATCAGAGCACCCATGTCTCGTTTCTTTTTTTTTTTTTAACCCTAGGGTAGAAAAGAATATTAAAAAAGATTGAATTCAGCACCCCTCATTGCAATGCAAGAATCCTACAGTCCGAATGATATACTCTTAACTGTTATGGTTCCATTTTTAGTAATTATGGAAAATAATAATTAGGGCCTTCTTAGAATTATGGGTTCAGTTCCACCAGGTAAATGGAAAGATGCACCATGTTGCTTGGGAGTTATCAACCCTATTTCCTGATTGGGAAAGCTTGCCAGTCCCAAACAGGACTCAGTGACATCAGAATGTCTGACCTCAATATGGCAGACGGTCTCCCATCCCATGACTCATGGCTCTTTAACTGTAAGGTCGTCAGCTAAAGGTTTCTGAAGGCGGAGCAAGCAAAGGCTCACCTGTAGGATACGTGGTGGTTACCTCGACTCTAAAAAGAGAAGGGGAAATGGGGGAAATGATTTTTGGCAGACTACTTTGTGTGCCAAACTCTAAATAAGGCCTATGATCTAATGTTTGTACAAGCAGAACAGCAAACATTCCCATTACACTTATCTGCATCATTCAGTTCTTTCAACCATCACATTGCCAAACATCCCATCATCTAGAATGGATATACAAGGTAAAGTTCTAAACTGGTTCAAAGCTTTACTATAAACGTGAACAAAATGTGTCACTATAAACCAATGGTTTTCGAACTTTTTAATGCTGTGCCCCCCCCCCAGTGGGGAAAAATAATCATCGGGTCCCTCCTTCAGAATTTTTCACAATTATTCTTTTAAGTTAGCAATGTTTACACATGTCTATACTTATTTAAACATTGCAGTCAAGCTCTGTTACCTTTTTCAAAATTAAAAAAACTGTTTTCTGCTTGAAACAAAGCACTGTTATCTGCATAATGCTTCTTTTCGCCAGAGCCTGGCTCCCCACCCTGGAATCACTTGAGTCCCCCCTACGGGTGTCCGTTCCCCAGTTTGGAGACCCTAGATATAAACTCTTCCGGATGATCTCCCTACCCAGTAAAATGTAGTGTACCACAAAGCTCAATTATTTCGACACATCTCTCCAATCTGTACATAGAGCCACTTTGCACAATGGGCAATGAAAGTAAAATATCCGTACACCAATACACTCATGCTGCTCAGATCCAAAGATTCTAGTACTTCAAATATTACGTCTTTAGTTCTTTCTCAAAAAGCTAATTGAATGTATGTCTGCCCTTTTGTTTAAAGCTAAACCCAAACAAAACTGAGTTGCATCTGCTCTACACAAACACCTCCTCTCCATCAGTCCGAAATAGCTTGACTCTCTTTACTCTTTGCCATTAAGTCATCTGTAGTATTTTGAAATCCCTAGGTTTCCTTATCAATTTCAACCTAACAGAGATTTTTAAACTGTGGGTAGGGCACTGCAGGGGGCCTCACCTGATCTTAGGAACTGGAGGGAGTGTAGGCTCTGGCAAAGAGGAGCATTTATTATGCCTCTTGTGGACAAAGACAAACATCAGGAAAACAGTGAAAGAAGACTGAGCAGCAATGAGATACTCTGTAATGGGCCATCATTAACATTCTTTGTCATTCATGTTTTGATTTGGAGTAGGTCTTGAAGTGTGTGATAGGGGTCTGTACAACTCCCCTTATTTCTTGTAAAGGATCAGACTAGGGATACTTGTATACTTTTGGGAAGACCTGGCTGCCAGTAGATGGTTGGCAATCATGTATTTGTTAAACATTTTAAGAACAAATAACTGAAAAATGTTTAATGTTTAACTTGTCAAATATGCTGGCAATTTTATGTAATAATTATGAGAAAATATGTTTGTCAACAGGGTGGGAGTGAGGGGCTCAATAGATTTTATTCACACTACAGAAGTGCTTCATTTAAATATTTGAAGACCATTAATCTCAGACCATTCACCATTTAAAGCAGCATCATCTTCACCTACATAGGAACCTTCTTTTTCTCCAGCGGATTTCAGGACTTCTGCTTAATTAATTGTTCTTTTACTTATTGATGGTGATAACACTCTCTTTCGGGACTACAAATAGCATCAACTGCATCTCTCAGAGCCACTACTGGGACAGACCTGCTTGTCACAGATGTGAAAAAATTCAGCCTATATCACCCCTATCCTCAAGAAAATACACTGGTCGCCTCTTGAAGCAGGCATCAACTTTACAATCATCTGCATTACCCAACAGGTCATCTATGACGGCCTTCCACCTTACCTCAAAGACAAACACCACACAACTGTAGGCGAAAGATCTACAAGAGGGAACACCAAACTCCTTCCCGAAATTACTAAACCAAAGAAAAGCAAAACCGCCAACCAAGCCCTTGGACTTAAGAAATGCATCCCCATATGCCCTCAGAAAAAAATCGATCCTCCTATTTTTCAGACCTTAATAATCATCTCTTCAAAAAAGTTTCCATTCTTATCTTCCTGCTCCTCTGATCAACTGCACTGCTTCTGTTCTGTTTTAATCCTAACCCCCCTTGCTTTCCCTAATCCATTGTTGTTTCTTGTTCATTGTATCTCCATTTGTTACTCTGTAAGGTGGCTCATTGCCCCTGCGACTAGGTCGGCACTATATAAATACATAAACTAAATACATAAATAGGCACTACATAATACGTCTTAATATTTAAGGCTGTCAGTTCTGTAAGAAATTGTGTCACCAGTCCTTGATTCTTCTGGAATCCATTCCAGTTTTAATTGTATCAATGACGTCCAGAGAGGTGGCAATTAAACTGCAAATTACTCACGCTTGTTGGAAACAGCAAATTGATTAGTCAGGAGAAAGCTTTCAGATCCAGCCTTTGGTGGGCCTTGGCCGGTTTCTATTTCAGGCAGTTGAATATTCTTGCAGTGGTGAAACACATGAGCCTCTCCTTCATGCTTCATGGTGGCACACAGTGTAAAAAGAAGTGCACCTGTGCCTCTCCCATCGTCCACGGTTCTCACCTGAGATCTGCATCACACCTTATTCCAATTAAGGTTGTTGACTGAAAGGTCACAGCTACGCACAGTGTGAAATGTAAGGAGGTGTTTTTACACAGTGCACAAGTCAACAGTTTTGAAAAATAATTAATCCACGCGTTTTCGATTTCTTCATACTTTTAATCCTCCTGCCATGAAGACATGTTTTTCTGGCCTATCTCAAAAGGCACAACGAGCGCAGATTGAGCAGTTTTTATTGTCCAGTTACCTTTTCGCGCATGCATACATAAACATATTTGCAGTAACAAAAGCATTTCTGCATGTGCTTCAAAAGCAGTGTTTGTTTATGATATGGCAAAAGGCCCCGATCACACTGCGTTCAATAACCCTGTTTTGTGTGCACACGCCAGTTAGCGCCCAAAATGGGATAGCAATATGGGTGCAAACCTTTGGCGATTTCCTCAACAGGAGAGACCAGCTGCAAATTTTGGGGACAAACAGCGTGCATGAACTATTGCTCACAATCGAAATGCTGAATAACAAGTGGTATTATTGTAAGTCATCCCCCATTTCGAGGTTTGAAATGTGGGGTTTGGTGTAAATTGAGCATCATGCAATTTGCACACCCCACTCTAATGCAATTTAGTGGTCCACAATGTGGACTTACATTTAACAGCCCCACCACGTTTCGGGTCTATATAGTTGCTTAGGAAGCCACCAGGACAGCTAGAGGAGCCAGCGCAGTTGTGCATCCAAACAATTAGCATTAGCTAACGCCATTACCTAGCGCCATATGTGTGCCATATTTAATAAAAGACGCACAATGGCACTAAGGACTGGCTAGCATCTGAACAAAAGACGCTAGCCGGTGTGGAATGGCGTTAAGAACAATGGCGCTAGTCGGCCAAAAATGATGGTAGACTGATTAACAGCGAAAAATCTGCCCTGGTCAGCCTAGCGTCACTTTTGGACGCACAAGCAGCCAAAAATGACTCTTGTTTAAGTATAGACAGGAGTCATTACCACAACCTCAATGCCCACCACAGGGGACCAGTGATCCCAGGACAACCCACCAGAACAAGTGCCAGCCATGGGGCCCTATGTAAGGGGCCCCCAGTGGCACACAACACACATACATGTACACTTACCTGGGATGGGCTCCCTCCTCCAGTAGTGTCCCTGTCATGTGGGTGGTGATGAGGCTGGGTGTTCAGCTGGGCACCCATGTGCTCATTCCATGGTGCTTCCACATGGAAAAGGGAATACCAGCACTTTAACGCCTGGTCTGACCAGGTGTTAAATTTGGAAACTAATCGGTCTTAGCGTCATTCTTTAGGGCCACCTCCTAGATGCGCGTTGTTTTATCATCAGAAGGTAAATATGGAGCTGGGGGACTAGCATCATTTTTAGGTAGGGAACGCCTACCTTGCATATCATTGTTGCTATTCGACGCAAGGTGGGTGGCGCTTCCTAAAAATGGCGCTAACTCAAAAATGTGGATGCTAGACGGGTCTAGTGTCAAAATACAAATACGACCCACTGCTTTAGCATTAAAAAAATTACACTAAGGCGGTGCTAACTTGCCCTCAATATGGGCCAACATGCACTAATAAATAGGGTGGAAGCGATCCTTGCACCGGCCCTTTGAGAGAGAAGGGCAGCAAAACCACACTTCACCTACAATGGCAAGAATCCTTGCACCAACCCTTTAAGAGAGAAAGGAGCAACAAAACATCACTTCACCTAGGATGGCAAGAATACTTGCACCAGCCCTTTAAGAGAGAAAGGAGCAGCAAAACATCACTTTACCTTCACTTTACCTAGGATTGCAAGAGCGCTTACACTAGCCACTTTAATGAGGTTTGCACCACAGGTAAAGAGGGGCTGGACTATGCGTGTGTGCCATCTGATGCAATGGCAACACCTTTTTCATTCACTGTGGAACCACACCACCCCCTTTCCATTTGTGTTCACTTTGTTCAGCAAAAATTGAAGCCTGAATTCTCCAGAAGTCAAGGGAACACTGTGTTGCCAAATGTCATGAACATGGGTGTGATTCTGGATTTAACTCTGTGTCCTTCGTAAGCCCAGTGGTCATGTCCCACTGGATTCCTTTGCCACATGACGTAACTGTACTCCTATGAACGTTTTTTCATGCTCATCTTCGGCATTCCCACATTGGAAAGGCTGCAGCATAAATGTGACACAGCTGATCTTTACCACACGATTCAGCGGTACATATTTGTGCTTCAGATATTTAGGGCTAGATTTACTAAAAAGTGGCACAGCGCAGTACTGCACCAAAATTTGCAGCACCACGCTGTCCTACTTTAGAAACTCAGGGATGCGCCATATTTACTGAAATATGGTGCACTCCTGTGTTTCCCCCTGCGCTAAATTTAGCTGCCAGAGCCAATGCAGGCTTCCTTGCACCATTGTGCAAGGGTCTCTGCGTTGAGGGGATTGATTGTTTGTGTGTAGGAAGGTGTCCCTTCCTGCACATAAACAATCTGCAATGGCGAATGGGCACTTTTATACATGCTGCAGAAAGCAGCACACATAGAAGTGCCAAATCATCATTTTTGAATGATTGCTTATGTGCAGGAAGGGGCACTTTCCTGCACATAAACAATCATTCATGGCCTTTTGTTCTTTCTAAGTGTGTTGCAGAATGCAGCACACATAGAAAAAGCAAGAACAAGGAAGAATAAAAGTATTCCTTGTTGTGCCATGTTAATGCCACACCTGGGGTGGCGCTAGTTTTTGGCACTGCCCCAGATTAACGCTTTCTTGTAAACCTGTGGCAACGTCAAAAGCAATGGGTGTTCTGGTGGAACGCCCACAGCAACACCCACTACATGCCCCTCTGAGGCAGAAAACTGCATCGGAGGGGCCCATATTTACAAAGTGGCGTTCAGCCACAAAAAGTGTCTTAGCGCCGCATTGTAAATGAGGGGCACTGCTCAGTGCCACCGGTGTGTTACTACAAGTGAAGCTCTGGTGGCGCTAGGGCTTGTAAATCTGGCCCTTAAATTCTTATTTAGACTCCAAACCGCTCTTTACAGAACGTGCTAAGTCAGTTGCCAAGTCTGTAGCAGCTTCTCACACTTCATGCCACTTTTGAGGGTGTTGTTAAACCCACCGTAGCTGGTTTCAGTGCGGGATAGGGCAGGTCGATCATCCCTCAATAGGTCCCCATTTCTTAAGATATTTCTAAAGCAATTGACAACTTGCAGATTTGAAACTATGCTTTATCTACAGTTCTAAAAATACCAGACAGAGAAAGAATGGGGAATTGTTATTATTAATGACATTTCCGTGACAAGTTTTCATTATGATAGTCGGTCCCTGCACCTCCTAGTTCTGAATAAAACGACTCCGGAATTTGATGCAGGAGATCTTTGCGAGTGAAAATACTTTTGTCGTTATCAGTAAACAAACCCACAAAGCAATACTTGTCTTGTACTAATATTCATAACATACTGTTGCTCTATTCCCAAATCCTGAACTAATTTGGTATCAGCTCTGCCTCTTCAGTCAATCATTAAAATACTTCTGGCAGTTCTCTGCAGTGCATTCACATGTATGTATTCAATCCAGAAATAGACTCAGTGGAATTACAATGCCATGGTGAAATTAGGACCCAATATTCGATCTGATAATATGTTTGAATCATTAACCAGTAATTGATTTAATCTGTGCCTCATTTCCTCGTTCCATACTAATGAAGTAGGTCTGCCCCCAAATACAGGCACTCAGTTGCCTTGTTTCCAGTATCAAAACACAGGATTTCGCTCTGCTCATATCCTCCTGTAAGCAAAATTATGAATGACTTACACAGAAGATACCCTGTACCATCACCAAGCCCATGCTCAGCATGTCTGTGACCAAAGTAGAGGGAAGGCAGAACTAATGACTGGAACTCGGAAGAATTGACTCAGAGTAAAGGAATTACCCTTAAGCAATTAAGGGGCAGATTTAAGAGCCCCCTTTTTCCATTTAACGACACATTAGCGTAATTTTTTATGCTAATGTGGCGTTAGATGGCCAAAAATGAAGTGTCAGATTTACAAAATGGTGCAATGCATGCATTGTGCCACTTTGTAACCCTTTGCGCTTCATAATGCATACACCATGCATAATGTATGCAAAGGGGGCATTCCCCAGTTGGGGGGCAGAAAAAATGGTGCAAACAAATCTAACCAAATTCTTTGTGTCATTTTTTTGGGCATTTTTAACACCTGCTCAGAGCAGGTGTTAAAAGGAGGCAAACCATTATTCATAATAGTCCCCAATGGGCCTTGCAGGATTAGCATCAAGATTTTTGACACTATTCCTGCAAAGCTCCAAACTACCGTAAAAAATGTGATGCTAGTTCCCTAACTACCACCACAGTGTGCCATATCTTAGATACAGCACACACATAGTGGCATTGGGGGGGTGCTAAAGGGCGCAAGAAAAGTGGTGCTGCATAGGGTGCAACACCACTTTTCTTAAATTTGGCGCTAAAGCATTACCCAGGGGCGGTTGGTAAATATGCAGTGCTAGGGCATTGTCCCACTAGCTGCAGCACGCACAGAGAACAAAAGCAGCTGCAATCATATAAACTGATGAAATGATTGATCGGTCACTTCATCTGTTTACTTTCCAGAGGCCTGTGCAGCTGACAGGCAAAATATGCATCTCAGTTGCACAGAATGGTTAGACATCGGTGGCGGGTGGACATCTGTGAAGATTCTAGGATTGCACATGTGTGAGTGTAGCAGTCCTGAGTCCCAAGAAAAATGCAAAATAAAAAAATCCAAGGGGGCAGGGTAGGAATAACACTGACCTCCTCAGGCCTGGTGGCGGGTCCCACAGAAACCTCACTTTCAGCCCAAAAAGTTTTTTTTTTTTAAATGTTGCTGGACATTCACAAAGGATCTGCAGTGTGGTCTCCCGCCCTTGTGTTTTTTAGCCTCCCTAGTGGGTCAGGTCCTGGGCCAACAATATATATATTTGGGGGGAGGAGTGTGCATGGTCCCCCTCCCCAGGCCAATTTTGGCCCCGGGAACCCCAAACTCCAGGGCCGGGCGCATTGTGAAAAGGGGAGGGGGCTGTGCAGCCTCCCTCAACAGGCCATTCTGTCAACACCAGAGCAGTACGCGCTCTATTGGCGACAAAAATGCAAAAACCCAGCACTCTCAAAACAAAGTAATTTATGCATTGTGCTGATATGTTGTGGTTTAACCTTTTGCATTGCAGAGTTCAATCCTGAAAACTTATTTTTAATATGCTTACAAATACTGTTCCTTTGCAATGTATTGCTGCAGGTTTTCAGAGTGTGTTAGGGTGTGGCCCCTTTCCAGGGCCTTCCAGATACTTTCCCTGCAACATGCCTGGGCGTGGTTCTGGGCTGGGACAAGACTCTATAAAAGAGAGCCAGCCCAACTCCCAGTACTCACTATTCAGAGGTCCCGGTGCAGAGCAGCAGCTTCTTCCTGAGCTCCTGTCCCGGCGGCCTATTTGGATCTTCCAGTCTTCTTCCCTTCATCCTTCATTGGTGATCATTGTTCCAGGCGGTAAGACGGTGGTTGGACTGTCCCGACACCGTTATTGAGAATTTTCATATTCTTGATTTAATTCTTAAATGAGTAACAGATTACTTGCGCGCTACAATTTCTTGACATTTATATGGTAGTTTACAAATAGGCAAGACGCGCGATTTGTTTCATAAATGTTTGACTTTGTTATTCATTGCGTGCTACCATTTCTTGACATTGGCATGGTGGCTTAAGAATCGGCAAGACGCGCAATTCGTTTTATGGTGTTTAAACATTGTTGTCCATTGCACGCTACTATTTCTTGACATTTAGATGATGTTTTACGAATTGGTAAGACGCGCAACTTGTTTCATGAGGATTTAACTTTGTTGTTCATTGCGCGCTACCATTTCTTGACATTTACATGGTGGCTTAAGAATCGGCAAAAGAAGCGCGATTCGTTTCATTGTACTTTGATCTTGTATTTATTGTGAGCTGTTATTTCTTGACATTTACATTGTGTTTTACGAATCGGCAAGACGCGCAATTCGATTAATGATGATTTGACTTTGATATTCATTGCGTGCTACCATTTCTTGGTATTTTACATGGTAACACTCGAATCGGCAAGACGCACGATTCTCTCCTCAAGTTTATTTCATGTTGTTTATTGTATGCCACTATTC
Source organism: Pleurodeles waltl (assembly GCF_031143425.1). NCBI lineage: Eukaryota > Metazoa > Chordata > Amphibia > Caudata > Salamandridae > Pleurodeles > Pleurodeles waltl. Next base: position 483,158,107 of record NC_090438.1, on the reverse strand, counting down.
TAAGATATTTATTATGTAATATTCGAGTTGACAAGTTATGTGATTTGTTTCCTGAATCCATATTGTGTTATTCATGGTGCACAATCCTTTTAGGGGGTTTACTATATATATATATATATATATATATATATATATATATATATATATATATATATCTGCAATATGCGCAATATGTGTTGAAACATTTTAAGAGTACACAGAAGGCCAGAGTTTCTAAATGCAATATTGTATGGTCCTAGTATACATTCTCAAAACAGGATTTATATGACTGGTTTAAAATTTAGTCAGAATGTTTTTCTGATTCTCATGTAAAGGAAAGTACTTGAATAAGAACGTTTTCATTTAATTCATCTTGATTCCCCTACAGGTATCCGGCCAGCTTAAAACCTAGTAATTTTAAACTTAACTCTTAGATTGTTCATGTTTTCAGAGTGACTAGGCTTAGAATCATAGTCTAGTATTGATTTCAGGAGATATAATTTTCATATTGTGTGTTCTAACCTTTTTCTTACTAAAGGTCTCCTTCCCAGCTGTTCCCTTCCTAATCCCCTCTTCCCCTCTTGAACTCTCTCAGTCTCTGTGATTTATCTATCAGAGTCTTGGAGCTGTTCAGTGGTGGACGTGTTGGGAACGGGCACAGATCCCGAGGATCTGGTGACTCTGACACATTCCCTGGGGCCTGGCCTTTTAAAACATAAGTGGAGGGCAAACAGCCCACTTCCCAGGCCAATTGTGGTCCCTCCCTCTGTTGTTTTAGGCCCCAGGAACCCCATCCTCCAGGGCCTGGCTGCATAAATAATGGGGAGAGGGACCAACTGGCCCACCTCCCTGAGCCTTAAATGGCCCTGGGGACCCCATCCCTGGGAAGCCCATCCCCAGGGCTGGCTCATATTCTATGTCCTGTGTTGCCTACCCCTGGGACGTAGCATTTCCCTGCCCATGCTGGCATGGGCAAGGAAGCCTGTGTTTGCTCTCGTTTGATGGGAGCAATTTCAATACTACCTGCCAAGCAGGAGCAAGCAGTAAGTCTGCTCTCAGTGGTCTGGGAGCATGGAAAATGCTCCTGCCAGCTGGGAGTGGACTTTTCATCTGTTTCCCTGCCCACACTGAAGCGGGTAGGGAAACAGATGAAAAGATTGCTCCCACCCACAGGGAGCAGCATTTTTAGCTGCTTTCTGCGGGCTGTAGCAGTGCTGGCTCCCACTTGAGGTGGGGAACTGATGCAGGCCTGTGTGGGCCTTTGGGCTCCCCCCATATCCCCCAACCATAGTGTGATAGGTGCCCTGGGTTGGTACCAGGACACCCAACCTTTGTTGACCAGAACTCAGGAGATAGGGTCCCTGGGGCCAAAATTAGCCAGGGGAGGGGGACACTGGGGATGGGATTCTCAGGGCCAAAATTGGCCTGGGGAGGGGGACTGCGTGCCCGCCTTCCCCTATTGCAAAACAGCCAGTCCCCAGGGGATGGGGACTCCAGCGCCAAAATCGGCCTGGGGGTGGGGGCTGTGTGCCCCATCCCCCTTTTTGCATGAGGGCTGGCCCCTAGGGGAGGGCGTTCTCTGGACCTAAATTGGCCTGAGGAGGGGGGCAGCATGCCTCCCTCCCCCATAAATATAATGGTGGGCCCCGAGAGATGTGGGGTCCCTGGGACCAAAATCAGGCTACAGAGGGGTGCAACGTGCCCTCCTTCCCCACAAAATGTGCCAGACCCTTGGGAATGGAGACCCCACAGCCAAAGTCAACCAAGGGAGCGGGGCTGCATGCCCTCCTCCCCATTTATTTAGGTAATGGGGTCCCCACCACCGAAATCAGCCTGGGGAGGGGAGCTGCATGTCCCCCTCCCTAAAATATGTTGCCGGACTTCAGGTGATGGTGTTCCAAGGGCCAATAGGGCCTTAGAGAGGGGGTACGGCCCTGCCCCATCCTCCTAACAAATGCACCAGACCCAAGGGATGGGGTCCCCAAGGCCAAAAGTGGCCTGGGGAGGCTACTTGTGGGTTGGCTGCCTTTGAGCTGGGCTGACCACAGGCCAGGCCCTGCAGCCAACCCCGGTTGTGCACATCTAAAGGCTGTGCAGACACATAAAACCATAGAAATTCATCAGTTATAGTTATGGATATCTCAGGAAACTCTAACTTGTACCCCAAGGTAACTGTAACTTGCACCCTCACCATGCACTGCTAATTGCCCCACATATTACATCAGTGAAGACATCTTCTATGACATTATTAATATTATCACTGCAATATTTGCATTAAAACTTTTGATGAGAAAACTGTGCATGGGGGAGCCCACGTTATAGTTACCTTAGGGCACGAGTTCTAGTTTCTTGAGATATTTCAGTTTTTTAGAAGGAAGTAGTGATGGGGTTTAATTGTCCCACCCTAAAGGGGAAATGAATAGGGTACTTGTATATGAAAAAAGAATTCTACCTTCAAATATTGTAAAATCAAATATTTCTCTCCTCTGTTTGTGAATTGCATAACATGAAATATAAACTTAATTAATAGATTTATTTGGTGCACGAGGGGTACTTTGTTCGTTTTTTATACTGTACTGGTTACATCAGCCCCTCTGAGCATATCATTCAGGTATACTCCATTCGTGAGCTAGGATCTCCACTTCTGACATTTAAATAGCGCTCAAAACAAAAATATAAAGTGTTAGAATTTTACACTCTCCTTTCACTCTTTTGTTTGACAGAGGTACTTGAAAGGTGTGTAGTTGGTAACATGATGCTGTTTACAAACTTTTCTTTGGAGAGGAATTCCCCCAGTCTTCCTTTCATGGAGCCAGCTGACTCACTCAAGCCATCATTTACATACAGTATTTATACCCTACTACTTTGAAATTCCACCAACAGCCAGTGGCATTACATCTTCATCCACTTCCGTGTTCCAGTTTCATTAACTAATGAGCAATGCCATGGTCAACCCTTTGAGATGGGTCATCAGAAGATTTGTAACCTCACAGCTTTAACTTAGACACCAAGTGGAGGCAACATGTAAACCCCAAACCTGAAGAAAGTACTAAAGAACACCAACTCCAATTGCAACTCTTCATATAAGCCAAAAGGACTCTGACGGACTTCCAGTGTCCGCTCCCACCTTCTTGCACTTGACCAGAAAGAAGCAGCAGAAGAGAAAAGCACCACCTTTAGAGAAGTCCAATGTCAAATAAAAGGTCTGAGACAAAGCCCAAGAATAGCACTCCTGAAGGTGACCACAGCGGGACAACGTTCAGGTGGAAAACAAGTAAAACAAGAAACCATTCAATTGAATGAACCTAACACTGACTTGGGAACTGTCAGCAGTAGAGCCTAGAAATTGGTCAAGGAACAGGCAGAGGGACATAGGAAGCAATCCTTACAACAGTGTCCTCAGCCATTGCAGAAAAAGATGTAGGGCCCATAGGATATAATGGGATTTAGATTTTGGCGGGCGGGACATCCGTCACCATTGTGACCAAATAATCTTCCCCCAGTTGGGAAACCATCAGCAGATCCCAGCTAAACTCTCAGAGAATAGGCACATCCAATTCATACCCAAGCTGCAGGGAAGATAAGACCGAGGTACGAAAAACACCAGATAGCATGCAAAATTCCATGTAACCAAGTCTTGTTTGACCCATGAAAAAAACAATGGTGAGGAATACACCAGCCATATAAACCACACCTCATGAAGTACAATTGAGGGAATGACAGGCAATAAAGAAATACAATAATGTAAAAGTCTAAAAAAAAAAAAATTTGCAAACCAGGGCACCAGAGCTGTAGCTCTCTCTCCGGAGGTATGCTACTGACCAAAATCAAGGTACAGGAACCTAAAATACGAAAGGCAGATGTGTCTATGTGAGAGCACCTCCCAAGCCACTCTACAGAAAATGCAAAACAAGATTTACCCACTAACATCCAAGGCACAAGAACAGCCCCCTGACCTACAAACAGGCCTGTGTAGGGATCCACAGATATCTCTGACTGAAAAATGTCACTACTAAGCAGAAACTAGGACAAAATCTATGTCATTCACTACCTTAGAAACAGCAACACCTCTTGATATGCCTCCTCAGTACCACAGATTATGGAGTTTAAAAAGGATGACAAGACTGCAAAACAAGCCCTTTACAGCCTGATGCAACTTGCCCTGAAAAACAAAACAAAATCCACACTTCTTGAGGAGTGTCCATAAAACAGGGCACTAAACTTCACCAGCTGAAAAAATGCACATAAATCTGGGAAAACCATACCCCAATATGACAGGAGGATGTGAGCCCTCAATCAAAACAACCGGCAGTCGAGGAAGCTAGGCTCCATTTGAATGGAACAGTAGGCGACAAACTGCACAATCGTGAACACGATCCCTCCTGAAGTCCCATGCCATAAGTAGGTCCACCTAGAATGACACATGAAAACAAGTGAGACCATACCGGAAGGACCAGAACAGACCACCAAGGAACTGGTATCAGACAATTCATAAATTGGAAATGCAGACATCCCTCAAGGTAGAAGCTGAAGGGCAGTTGACCCTCACTGCACGGAACCCACACCATAAAATAAGGCGTGTTACAAATATGTAGCCCACACCAAGCAGGCAACCATAGACTCTAAGCAAAACTTGCACCCAGCCAAGAGCCACAAAACATGGAAACCATGCATTTACCAATATCAGTCAGAGAAAATACAGAAAACAACCCACAGTTACAGAAATGAGATCCAAAGGAGCCAGGGGAAGTACCTCAAAATCACATGGGAGTCCATCGGATAAGGAAAAACAATACGCACCTTCCTGAATATGTCCTAGAGAGAAGACCCTAGAATCAAAACTGGAGCTGGCCTCAAGGAAATAGAACAGCTAGAGGCTGAGTCTGGACCGAAGAAACAATTATTACTAAGCAAATATATTCTAGTAAGATCCTTCACAAACAACAGACCTGGTATATTGCCAGTGTTCAAACAGCAGGAAGAAAAGTACTTGAAAAAAGTAGGCCAAGAAGAGTTCTCTCACTTCATTCCACCCAAGTCCTACAGCTGGAGAACAAAAGAAGTATGTTAGAATCGTAGTTCAAAATAAAGCAAAAATGGAATTCCTGCTCAGAAGGGCATGCTTTTAAAAGCTTAGGGTATTGCCAGCTAGAGAATCGACTGAAAAGATTTTATGTTTTGATAAAGGGAAAGGTGGCATAGGAGTTTCTGTCTCTGGAGGAGGCTTGACTCAGTAGGTAATGAGTGGAGTGGAAGAGGAGGTAATGTGTACTTTTGTACAATACAATGCCCTAATTCATTGTTAGTATATAATCTCTGATGCAACTGACTGTATTCTGCAATCAAAATATTTTGGCACACTATTATAGTAGAAAAAATATTAATGGACAAGATATCGGAAGGTAAGTAGGTAGCACAGATTTACTATTCATAACTCCTCATCTGTGTACCTTGAAGATATATATATCCAGGTGTGGAGTTAGGCATAGACAATCTACACATACTTACCTTTCAATATTTTGTCCCTTGATATTCTGTCTATGATATGAGTATCCCACTGTATTCTGTAGTCCATAGTCAGAAGTATCCACACCACCAAAACTCCGTTTTAAATAGAAATTATTACTCAGTTGGCATTACAAAATCTTCCTGATGGATATTTCTAGAAATAACTTGGATGAGAATCTCATCTACAAGATTTAGGCAATGAAACTCAAGGAATATTTGTTCAAAAATGTGAAAAGCATATTGGCATGTTCAGATTAGAATTCTACAAGGAAATAAGTAACACAGGCATGGAGAAAATGGTGCAAAACTGTTGAAGTGCAATTTTGCATTGTAGTTTATTGACTGATCATTGCAAATATGATATTTTCACTAATTGGTGCAAAAAGCAAGTTTCACACCATTCTCTCAATGCAATTCTTTTTTTCATCTATTGGTGAGTGAAAATGTTGGCAAAAAATTGCACTGCACCAATTTCGCACTTTACAATCTGGCATTTGATAGCTGAATGTGCCTGCAAATATCAAAGTTCAAGCTTATTTTAACACACTTCAAGCTACTTGCATTTGCATTGAGGGATACAATATAAGACTTAAATAAATGATTGTATGTTAGTTTTCCCAACTTTGGCCCACCACTCTCATCTTCTTACCATGTCCACTATTTCAGTCATGCTGTCTTAGGACTCTGAAAACTACCTGAGCAATGTAATTATTCACAGACTCATCTTCCAGCTTAGAAATGTGGCCAATCAACCTAAACTTGCCCATCGCATTATTTAGCACAGCTCCTAAAGAGGACATCATTATTAGAAGAGGAAGCTTCTTGAAGGATGCAGCCATCTTTCCATCTTTCATCAGATTGCTGTGAACTACATTTTAAATTCCTTTCACCAACTTCATGTTGTCTGCACACACTGCTCTGACACAGTCCAATACCAGAAATGCAAAAAACCTGTCAAGCCAACCCTCAGTTTTTCTGCTGCCAGCCTGTCACAGTATTCTTTCAACCTTGACTTTATAGCCTCCAGGGTTACTGTGGTATGGGTCCTTTCCCATATTTTCTCTTTGACTCATCTACCCTTGGCACTGCTGCTAACACATTGCCCATCTAAGCACTGGGCCTGCTTTCCGGTGCATTTCAGGCATTCTTACCTTAACTTGCATGGAGACTAGAAGCACACACCCATCTTAAAGTTCCAGCGTGCCCCAATGGTTCCAGCTTTTGTTTCCATATCCAACTCTACCAAGATGGGGTGGGCCTGAAAATGTACATGCGGAAGAGGTAGGTCACTTCCTTTACCACATCTGGTAACAGTCTAAATGGTGTCACAAGCTGAGGCCACAATGCATTGTTGACATCCTCAAAAGATATTCAGGAGTCCAGCCCGTCTTGCATTAAATTACTCATTGTATTGCACCGAAGCCAGTCCTCTGAAGCAAATCTGTACCACCCTGATTACATCCAAATACTTTAATGTCACTTCGCTCTATACAAGCATGTTCCATGAAGATGGTCTCTAAGCAGTAAAACATTTCCTAAGAGCTAGACATGTTAGGTGGTTTTACAAACCAAATTTCATGCTGTGTGAGGTGATAGGGTACAGTGCCACAAAATCTTTTTTTATTTTATTGGCAATTGTACGAGCAGCAGCAAGGAACAGCGATGGGCACCTGCTTTGCCCCCAGCTATGCTAATTTGCATATGGGCTGGTGGGAGGAGCAGGTGGTCTTTGAAAACCTTAAAGGGTGGACTCCACATATAATGTTGTGGGTAAGATTCATTAACGATTTATTCTTGATTTGGAAAGGTGACATGCACAACCATTTGTTAATGAACTTAAGATGAATGAGTTTAACCTGGTATTTATCAGGAAGATCAGTGCAACTCAAAGTCAGTTCCTATATGTAGCACTAAAGGTAGAAGAGGAGAAGATCACAACCAATGTCAACAGGAAGCCCACATCTAGGAACAGCATGTTGCATGCCTCCAGCTGTCACCCTGAGAGTCTACAAAAGAATATACCATATGGGTAATACTTAAGAACCCGGTGCATATGCAATACAGATACTAATTTAAAAAACACTAGTATTGATATGAGCAAGGGATTTAGACAGAGGGGCTACTGAAGCAATATCCTCAAAACAGCATTTCACAGATTAAGTCAACTTTCACACAACAAGATACTGCTTAAGAATTATTCAGAGAAACTACACTCAGAGGTTCGCAACTCTGTGAGATGTATTACATCATACACATTCAACCATTACTCATTGAGGAAAATAATATCTAAACATTAGCATCTGTTAAAGAGTGACGTAGTAATAACAAATGAGATCTCTAACAGACCACTCATAACCTACAGGAGGACAAAATCCTTTAGAGATAGGCTAGTGGTTAACGACATCGGAAGTAGAAGTACATCATGTTTGAAAACCAGTGTGGAGTTCTGCAAATGTGACAAGTGCAAAGCCTGCAGGCATAGGGAGAACATTTTATTAGTATGCACACCATTTGGGCAGAAATTTAAATGTTCCAAATATTTCACTTGCAAAGCTGAGAATGCAGTGTAAATGCTGAAATGTGTGTACAATAACATCTATATCGGTAGCACAACTTTACAGGCACACAAAAGAGTAGGTCATCAAAATCATGATAATAGCTACCCCATAGCTAGACACTTCTGTAAGACCCACCAACATAGAATTGTTGCAGTATTCAGTGACTGATAATGTCCCCATAAACCCAAAAGGGGGTAACTGGTCGAATGCTGGTTAGAAGCATGGTATATTTTGGAGCTAGACACGCTAGAACTAAGACGGTTAAATGTTGATGTTGATCTGCATGTTTTTATTTATTTATTTTTCTCTTGTAAATTCAGGGTGTTTCCTTGTCTATGTTTGTATTAGTAACCAGTTTGCTTTTTATTTTTTGTTATTACAGGACCTGATTACACAAAACTTACATGTGGCAGCCTGTTGTGAAGAGTAGGGCAGTAGTATGATAGGCTCAGTTGGAAAACGTTTGACTGCATAATTTTATATATTCCTATGCATGCCTGTTATGCCATGTTAAAGCCTTTGATGTTCATTCTATATTGGATACTTATTTTCAGCCCACTGGGGCTACATTAATTATTTGGGCTCTGCGCTATAAGATAGCTGCACCTAATATTTGAGCTGGCCCACTCGGGCAATAGATAAAAACAGAACAATAGTTATCATTGACATCAGAGATGACAAACTCAAATGTGTTTTATAAGTGCAGAATGACTGGTGAGCCCATAGAGCAGCATAACTGATTGAAGGACAAATGTACATATTACCTAATATGTTACTATTACATGTAGGGGAATTTGTTGGCACTTTTCATCCCCTCAATTAGAGTATATGTATCTATTACAAAATGGCCACCAGCTTTTCGTGCAGAACAATACTTCACCAAAGTCCATTGTCTATGATGCTTACTTTTTGCATCATGTGTTCTGTTTAAATACTGTGGGCAGACAAACGCCCATAACCGTGACCAAGGTCCAGCCAGGACAGGAATGCATGGGGACGCGTTAGCCAAAATAAAAATTCTGTGCACACGGAAGGTGGGAGTGCCATCTTTTCTTGACTAAGAAGCTGCTGATTGGACCTAAGAGTGTCATTTCCACCAACAATTGCTACATATATATATTTTAGGGTTTTGGGTGGGCAAAGGCATCTGGATGGCAAGGGTATTTTTAGGGTTAAGGTGGGTGAAGGGGTGGGTGAGGCTACTTGGGTGGTGAGGATATTTTTAGGGTTTAGGGTGAAGGGTATTTGGGTGGCAAGGGTATTTTTAGGGTGTAGGGTAGGTAGGATATATGGGTGGTAAGAGTATGCTTAGTTTTTAAGGAGGGTAAATGTATTTGGGTGACAAGGGTATTTTTAGGTTTTATGGTGTGTAGGGAATTAAGGAGGCAAGTGCATTTTTAGGATCTAGGGACAAAGGGTATTTGTGTGGCAAGGGTATTTTTAGGTTTTAGGGTCTGTAAGGGATTTTGGGTGGCAAAGGTATTTTTAGGTTTTAGAGTGTGTAGGGGTATTTGGGTGGCAAGGGTATGTTTAGGGTTTTAGGTGGGCAGGTGAGTTGGGGTGGCAAGGCATTTTTAGCATTTAGGGTCTGTAAGGGAAGTTTGGTGGCAAGCGTATTTTTAGGTTTTGGGTGGGTAGGGGTATTTGGGTGGCAAGGGTATTTTCCGGGTTTATGGGGTATGGTTATTTGGGTGGTAAGGGTATTTATAAGTTTTAGGGTGGGTAGGGGTATCAAGGTAGAAATGGTATTTTTAGGATTTAGGGTGGGTAAGGGCATTTGGATGGCAAGGGTATTTTTAGGGTGTGGGAAGGGGTATTTGGGTGGTAAGAGTATTTTTTAGGTTTTAGGGTGGGTGAGTATATTTGGGTGGTAAGGGTATTTGTAGGTTTTAGGGTGGATAAGGATATTTGGATGGGAAGGGTATTTTTAGGGTTATAGGGTGGGTAGGGGCATGTGGGTGGCAAGGCCAGTTTTAGGATTTAGGGTGTGTAAGGGTATTTGGGTGGCAGGGGTATTTCCAGGGTTTAGTGTGGGTAGTGGTATTTGGGTGGCAAGGGCATTTTTAGGGCTAAGGGTGCATAGGAGTATTTGGGAGGGAAGGGCATTTTTAGGTTTTAGAGTGGGTAGGGAGATTTGGGTGACAATGGTATTTTTATATTTTTAGGATTTAGTGTGGGTAAGGGTATTTTGGAGGCAGGGGTATTTTGGGGGTTTATGTTGGGCATGGATATTTGAGTGGTAAGGGTGTATCTGTATATATGTATGCATATGTGAATATTACCTAGTCACCACTAGGTAGTTATAGTTAGGACCAAGTTTCTATAGAAAGTTTTTTTTTTACTTGACTATATCTTTGGCGCCTGTTGAGGAATCTTCACAAAATGTTCCCAAAATATTTGCCAGTCACGTCAGCTGCTGTCTGGAATGTTTCAGGGTCATCCATCAAGCGGGGACGGAGAAAAAGAGAGGGTCCCAAAACGGCTTTTCTCCATTCATTTTTCCATAGGGATTTTGAACAGAGATAGTGCCAAAACCACTGGATGGAGTTTCACCAAATGTGGCAGAAAGCTAGGGCCTGGTCCAGAAAGTGGCCTTTTTGTGATTTGGTGTAAATCTGTTCAGTAGATTTAAAGAAATTTAAGAAAATCCAAATTTGTATATAAAGGGATGTGAAGGATCCGTGCCCCCTCCTGACCTCGTGCTGATATCTGATTGGCTGCCAACACTTCAACAAGGAAGTGTTGACAGGCATGTTGGGACTCAGCTTCAGCCGGGTCCCTGAAAAAAAGGTTAAAAATAAAGAAAAGATACCAGGGTACAGACACCCTGACCCCTTAGCTCTGGTGGTGGGGTCTTAGAGGGACCCCCCTAGGGCTACAAATTGCAGCAAATTCACAATGGGGTCAGAAATTTGGGCACATTTTTAAAAAAACAAGCACTTGTATTCTATCAAGCCTCCGGGTGGGGCAGGTCCTGGGGGCATTTAATATTTTAAAGCAGGAGGGCCCACTAGTCCCACCAACACCCTAGGAACCGCCACCTCTGTGGGGCAGAAAGTTAAAATAATGTGTGGTGGTTGCCCAGCCCCCCTGCAGTCCTGGGGACCACCACCTCAGCGGGGGCACACAGTACATCCAATGGCCCTCCAGTAGCCCTGGGACGACCACCTCCCTGGGGCATTTCAGGAATTGTGTGCAGGGGGCAGTGCAGCCTTCCCGCTGCCCCAGGGACTGCCACCTCTGCAAGGAATTCTTCAGATTGTGTGTGGGGGCAAAGTGTCCCCCCACAGCCTGGGACTACCATCTCCCTGGGGCACAAACACTAAAGTAATGCAGGGGACTGCCTGCCCCCCCCCACTGCAGCCACAGGGACCACCACCTCCATGGGGCATATCAGGAAATGTTTGTGGGGGTGTGCAGCCCCCACGCTCCTGGGGACCTCCACCTCCATGGGGCATTCTTCAGATTGTGTGAGGGGGCACACAGCCTCAGGGAGCACCACCTCCCTGGGGCTAAGATTAAAAAAAGGAAAAGGAGGTCCATTTCCAACCCCAGCGGTCCTGGGGACCACCACCTCCCCGGAGCTCTCCTTGTTGGAAGTTGGCCGCTCACCCCCCCCTCAAGAAGCCACAGTTGGCACTGGGGACCACCACTCACCAGGGCTGGCTCATGATATGTCCCGGGATGCCTATCCTCAGGACATAGCTTTTTGCTGCAGCTTGGCTGCAGCTGTGACTATTGCTGCCGAGCCACAGCAAACACTCTGCTTGCAGCGAGGGGGAGCTCTCAAAAAGCTCTTCCTCACTGCGAGCAAAGGTTTTCTCTGTCTCGCTGCCCATGGGGATGTAGGCAGGGAGACAGAGTAAACAATTGCTCTCAAAGATAGGGAGCTGCTTTAGCTCCTTCTGTGTGACAGCAGTGCTAGCTCTCACAGGAGGTGGGGAGCCAGCTGGTCCCCAACATTGTGACTGGGTGACCTGTGGGGGCACCCAGGTCACATGGCTGGGACCCAGGAGATGGGGTCCCCGGGGCCGAGATTAACTTTTGGGAGGGGGCAACGTGGCCACCATCAAAAAACAAAAATAATAATTAGACTGGGCCCTGGGTGATGGGGTCTGCAGGGCTGAAATCAGCCTTTGGATGGGGGCCGCATGCCACTCCCTCCCCCCCAAAAATAAATCAAAGGAGGCTTGGCCCCGGGTGATGGGGTCCCCGGAACCAAGGTCAGTTGGGGGGTAGAGGGGCAACACGGCCACCTTCCCCAAAAAAATTCATTGTTTAGGCCTGGCTCCGGGGAATGGGATCCTGGGACTGAGATTGGCCTTGGGGGGTGGTGCAGCCCCCCTCACCAAAAATAAATTAAATATTGAGGCTGGGTCTTGAGGTATGGAATCCCTGGGGCTGAGACTGGCCTGGGGATTGGGGTATTTGGGGTTGTGTTGTTAAAGGGGTTGGATAGGGGTTGGGCACAGGGACTAGTCGCAGGTAAGGCTCTGCAGCCAAACTCCACTGCTCATGGCTGACGGCCATGCGCAGTGTGGGGTTGGGCTGTTATAGGGGTTGGCTGCAGTCTCTGTGGCCAAATGCTGCTGTGCATGGCCAAAGTCAGCAGTGCTGGTTGGATTAACATATAGTGATGAAAATTACTTTACATTAAAAAAAAGATATTCACTGAAAAAAACAAAGGTTACAGGGACGTCATAGTTAGGAAATAGAATTTTAAAAAAACATAGAAATTCACTTAATAAACCAAGGGTTACAATGACTTTATAGCTAGGCTCATATTTTAAAAGTACCAAACCATAGAAATTCACCTATTAGGGTTATCTCGAGTATCCATAATTCATGCCCTAAGGTAACTATAACTTACGCCCTCACTATGCACTGCTAATTACCGCACAGCACTCATGACATCTTTGATAACATCTTTGATATTCTCAAAGTAAAATTAGCAGTAAAAATGTTTACGAAAAAACTGTGCATGGTGGGGGTGCGAGTTATAGTTACCCTAGGGCATGAGATAAAGTTCTTGAGATAACTCTACCTATAACTGGTGACTTTCTGTGGTTTGGTACGTTTAAAATGTCCCTGTAACCTTTGGTTTTTAAGTTAAAAAATATATATAAAATATATATATATATATATATATATATATATATATATATATATATGTGTGTGTGTGTGTTTCTCGTTACACCCTTTGTGTGTGTGTGTATACATATATATATATATATATATATATACATATATATATATATATATATTTCTTGTTACACCCTTTGTCTCAACTTGCGACTCAAATCCTCCACCTAGCCCCAAGGTAGATCGCAGATGAAGTGGCACACTCCAGATCCCATTAAATACTTTTATTTTCAAATTTTCTCTAGCTTACTAGTGCGTGAGTGGCCATAACACACAAAGCATGGCGACGCATTTCGGCTGTAGCCTTCAACTGGCCATGAAAATAGACAAAGTGCAACTGCATTAAAAATGTCCTGATGTCCCCTCCCATCCTGACATTTAAAAAGAAACACTATATTCTGCATTTGTTTGGGCAAACACAAATGACAAACGTGTTTTTTGCATACTTTTCCTATGGTTGTCATAATACAGTCTTATAGGTGCCTTTTAAATCTTCAATCCAAATCATATCTCTTTTAGATATTGTATTTTACTAGTAGTTATTATACAGGTTGCACCGTATCATTGATGACTTACTATTTCCTAGTATAAGTACTCTGTCATTGTTTATAGCATTATGTCATCATATTAACCTTGACATTAATGTACTTTATTAAACGCAACCTACATCTAACATATGTTTCAATACGACCCAGTAAAAGTACTGTACAATGTAATACTACACTTAGTGCCACTTGTTATTCCTTTGTTTTATGACAAAGCAGTTTCCCAAAGAAAGATGAGAAGCCTCAAATGAGAGAAATAGAAAAATAGAAAAGGAAGAACATAAAGGTCAAAACTTTGTTCCAGGTGAGACAAATTGAAAAAAAGAAAACTCATTACAGGATCCAGAATCTTATATATCATAAACATCTCTGAGACAGTTTTTCATATTGTTAAGTATTCCAGAAAAAAATGATGTTCATTCAACAATCAAATATTAGTGCTTGTCACAAAATACCTCCACTTTAAGTATGTTTTTTATACATTCTTATCATTCATTATAACCTGTTCTATATGTTCATAAGCACCAATATCTTAGCTCAATATTTAAACCCCTGGTATTTCATCCGATACATTTGTCCCTATTCTATCATAAATCATGATGTTCTCCACTTTGGGACTTGTAAAATTCAACTCCATAAGGTAGCCAATAACCATTCCAAGTACACAGGACTATCAATCATTCAAAATATCCATATGCATGAAAGTGACCTGTGACTATTTGGGTGCAGACATCATTCTGATCTCACACTCATATCATTGTCTTTTCATACTTAATTATTTTCTACATGAGGGGATCTGGAGTTCCTCCTTATAAGCAACCGATACAAATTGTGAAGTGTAAGAAATTAAAATCATACACGTTATCCTTCTGAAACAAAAGTGACCTGTACCCATTTAAAGTGCAAGAGATTAACAATCAACCATGGTAACCCCTTCTAGAAGCTTATTAGTCCAATATTGCATAAAGTGACCAGTGCCTAATGCTAAATATATTGTAATCATGATACGGAACCTACTCTGCAGGAACATTCTTCCATCCATTATGATCAAACCTACTCCATCTACTCATTATAATGAGACTCATGGTCATCCCAGATCCTATTCTCTAAGCTTCTGATTTCTTTTTTTGTTTTTTTTTTGTTTTGAATGCCCACACTCCTAAGGTACCTTACAAAGTAAGTCCATATTGTCCTCCAACTCCATGTTATTCCAAACATCTTATGTATATCTCATAAAAACACATGGAGTTCAGAATTCAGACCCCATGGAATTTCCATATTCATCAACATGATCCATTTGGATTCTGACTGTCTCAAAAAACGTTCTCTGTCACCTCCTCTCGGTTTCTTATTAACGCAATGGATACCATAATAACATAGGCCTGACAAGTCCCCCCATGGCTCTCCCAAACATGTTTAGCAATTGCATACATCGTATCTCTGTTTTGGGCAGCTCTAAAGTGTTGCAATATATGAAGTTTCAATTTGTTGAGATTATTATTCAATCATCTTGTAATTCTTTAAGTGCCTTCCGTCGTACTTTGTCACATTACCTTTATAATTATTACCTCTTCCATCTCTTGCCTTCTTCTCAAAGATGTTATATAGTTCCTCCATATTGATCTTTTCAAAAATATCTATTTTTTTCCCAGACGGCAATTGTGGAGAAAATGTTGATCTCAGCCTGCATCCACTACATGATGTTTCATCCGTCACTATGCCCATTAAATCACAAAATTCTTTCTCTGAAAGACTGCTAGTCTGTAACACATGTTCAGCATTGCTTGACTGCTCCTCCAAACTGTACAAATCTTGCAGTTTTTTTCTATTTCATTAATTTGTATGGTCAATGTTTCAGAGGGGTTTAACTTATTATGTTTTTCACTTTCATGATCCCTTTTCATGGCATAATACTTTTGCAATTTGAGTTTTCAACAAAATTTGTATAAATTAATTCTTGCATTTGTAAGATTAATAGCGGTTAGAGGGGCGGATGTACGGCCCTTCTCTAATAATTTCAGATGTCTTTCTTACAACACTATAGATGAAAAGTTGATGACCAGACTATTATTCACACCTCTCAATCTCTTTTGTTTTCTTTTCTTTTGCCTCTGCCGCTTTCTTTGGGACCTTCTGACATGTTTATATTTGGGCTGGTTCTCTTGAAATCTCCTCTCCCACCGTCTCTTGTTTGCATCTTCAACAAGTTCAGTTCTCCCGGGAAGTCCAACCTTGGTGTTCTCATCCGGAGATTCTGGTCCCCGGAAATTGCTCCCGAGCTATCAATACTGGAAAGAGTAAAACCTCTGTCCAAAGCCTTATCCATTACATGATGTTTATACGGAGCAAGATATTTCTTTGCAAGTCTGTACACTCTTCCAGTTTCATAATCAATTTTATCCTGGGTGAATTTCTTTGATTTCATAGCTTCTCCTTAATTTTCATGTTTTTCTACCCTTCTCTCTATATCATTAGGAATCTTCGTAATTTCTTCTTTACTTTTAGAGGGCTCAAGAGTAGTCTCAATTTCTTTAATATGTTTCACTGTTTGTGGTAAATAGCACTCTGCCTGAATTGTAAGGGTCTGCATCAATCGAGGGAACATTCTATGGTGTCAGCTTGCCACTGTTTCAATTAATCAGGGTCCATATGACTTTATGTAGGCAATACAAAGATCCTTAAGCCTCAAGGAATTTGTTTGACTTCTATATTTTTTCAAGTGTAGCCATCTCCCACCATTTATCCACTTCAATTAGCCATGCTTTTTCTAGTTCTCTCAATAAGATATGAGAACTGCCCTTTCCTAATATTCTCAGTGACATTCTCTCATTCCTCAAATAACTTTTTAAAGGCTTGTTCCTTTGTCATCATTCTCTCTGTCATTTTGATATCATTGTTGCCCTAGTGTTTCTAAATCTCCAAGTGGATATGTACCACTCGAAAAAATTTCTTTTTCATTGTATATATCAGACCTGAAAAGACGTGTGACCAAAATATTTTATATCTCAGTGACATATATATTCACTGAAAAAAACAAAGGTTAGAGGGACGTTATAGTTAGCATCACATTTCAAGCATACAAAACCATAGAAATGCACCAGTTATAGTTAGAGTTACCTCAAGTAACTATAACTCGTGCCCTAAGGTAACTATAAGCCGCCTCCTCGCCATGCACAGTTTTTTCGTCAAAAACTTTACTGCAAATATTACATTGATATTATCAATGATGTCATGGAAGATGGCGTGAGTGCCATAATTTGTAGGGCAATTGGCAGTGCAGGGTGAGGGCACGAGTTATAGTTAACGTAAGGCATGAGTTATACTTACTTGAGGTAACACTATAACTGGTGAGTTTCTATTGTTAGGTATGGTTGAAATCTGAGCCTGACTATAACGTCCCTGTAACCTTTGTTTTTTTTTAAGTGACTTCCTATGTTTCTTAAAATTTTGTTTCCTAACTATAACATCCCTGTAACCTTTGTTTTTTTCACTCTATGCGCGGTGTCAGTTGGCCACGGGGGATGCTCTGTGGCCAGGCCCTGAGGCCAACCCACTAAAAGCACCCAACCTTGCTCCATGCACATCCTTCACCCATGCGGAGGTGAGGTTACATGCAAGAAATGGTCTGCAGCCAGACCGTCCGGCCAACACCCCCTAACCACCCGAAACGATGTGCACATCGCTTTGGCTGTGTGTGGTGGGAGTTGCCTGCGGCTTCTCTGGGTGTGAGAATAGGTGCAAGAAGGTTATCTGGGGCTGAGAGTAGCTGTCAGATTCTCTATCTGAGTGTGACAGTGCGTATATCAGTGTTTTACTGGGTGCGTCACTGAGTGTGCAGGTCTGTGGGTGGGTGCATCAGGGTGTCAGTGGGTCTGTGAGTGAGTGTGTGCTGTCTGAGTGGGTGTGTAACTATATGAGTGGGTCTGAGTGGGTGCATGAGGGTCTGAGTGGGTCTTTCAGTGGGTGCATAAGTGTCTGAGTGGGTCTGTGAGTGGGTGCATGAGTGTCTGAGTGGGACTGTGAGTGGGCTCATAAGTATCTGAGTGGGTGTGTGACTGGGAGACTTGATTGAAAGAGAAACAGAGAGAGCAAAAGAAAGTGAGAGGGAGAGAGAAAGCGATTTGTTTAGTCTTTGATGCCTGATATACTCAGAAAGAGTTATTTGTTTCCAATATTTTTTAAATAAAATATTTTTTCTTAAAAAATATAAATAAAATTGAAATGAGTCCAGCTGGACTCGAACACCTAAAGCTCAGTGTGAAGGTCAGTGACATTCCCTGGGACACCCCTGGGACATAGCAGAAGCCAGCCCTGGGGGTGGAGGTCCCCAGGGTCATCTATGGCTCCATAAGGGGGGGCTGCATCAACATGAAGATAGCCCCAGAGGGTGGTGGTCCCTTGGGCTATTGGGGGTCCTCAACTGACCCACTTTCTATTGTTTTCTGTTTGCTCTGGGGGATGGTGGTCCCAGGGTGTGGGAGACAATAGGCCCCTGCATGTATCTATATAGAAGCCCCTGGGGGAGGTGGTCCCATAGGGCCCCCCTTCTTTTTTATAAACACTTTGCCCCGGGGTAGGTGGTCACCGGGGCCATGGACCCCTCACATGTATCTATATAGAAGCCCCAGGGGGTAGTGGTCCCGGAGGACTAGGGGTCTCATAGGGACCCCCTTTCTTTTTTTGAAATATTTGCGTGATCCCCACAAATACAATGCATTGTGCCCTGGGGGCACCGCCCCCGTATTATATTAGCTCAACGTCCAAGGAAGGTGGTGGACCCCGGGGCAGTGGGACGGGGTCAGACAGACGGCCCCCGCATATTACATGAAAGCCCTGGGGAAGTGGCAGTGCCCCCACATAAAAAAAAAAAATGCCCCAAGGCGGTTGTGGTCCCCGGGGCAACGGAAGGGGCTAGGAGGTCCCCCCTGCTTTTTTTTTTTTTAAAGCTCATGGGACTTGGCCCACCCACAGGCATTAGACTAACGAAGGGCAGAAGACCACTTTTTTAATCCATCGCGTCTCTGTTTGTAATTTTTTTTAAACAAAATGCTTTTTAGCCTGGGGGACCCTCTCCCATAATTTAAAATGGTGGCCGCATTTTTTTAGTCAGGTTGTGGCTATCCGCCTGTGCATTTCTGAAAGTTCACAAATATTCTTGATTTATTTTTGGCAGAGATATACAAATTTGGGGCCATATTTATACTTTTCGACACACAACTGCACCAACGCAGTTGTGCGTCAAAAAATCTAACGCCGGCTAACGCCATTCTGAAGCGCCATGCGGGCGCCTTATTTATTCAATGACGTTAGCCGCCGTTAACCGGCGGAGCTGCCTGGTGTGCGTAAAAAAAAATGACGTACACCAGGCAGCGCCGGCGTTGGGGAATATGGAGCTTGGGCGGCAAAAAATGGGGCAAGTCAGGCTGAGGCAAAATTTTTGCCTCAACCCGATTTGCGCCATTTTTTTTGACTCCCAACCCCCATTGAAATGACTCCTGTCCAAGCACAAATCAGGCCCCCCTATGCCACAAAAAAAATATATATACTTACCTGAACTTACCTTATGTTCCCTGGGATGGGTCCCTCCATCCTTAGGCGTCCTCCTGGGGTGGGCAAGGGTGACAGGGGGGGTCCCTGGGGGCATGGGAGGGCACCTCTGGGCTCCTTCCGAGCCCACAGGTCCCTTAACGCCTGCCCTGACCAGGCGCTAAAAAACGACGCAAAAGCGGCTGGACGTCATTTTTTTTGACCCGCCCACTCCCGGCCGTCATTTTTGCCCGGGAGTGTAAATACGGCGCACATGCCTCGGAGTCAATTTTTTAGACGGGAACGCCTACCTTGCATATCATTAACGCAAAGTAGGTGTCCACGCTAAAAAATGACGCAAACTCCATGGACTTTGGCGCTAGACGCGTCTAACGCCAGAGTATAAATATGGAGTTTGTTTTGCGTCGAATTTGCGTAAAAAAAAAAGGACGCAAATCCAGGGCAAACGGAGTATAAATATGTCCCTTGGATCTTCCTTAATTTCTCATACACTACTGAATGGAATTACACCAAATATCCAAAAGCATAATCTATGTACCGAAAGCTGCCTTTCTGCCAAATGTGGTGTAATTCCGTCCAGCGGTTCAGGTTGTAGTTGTGTTCAAAACTTCTATGGGAATTAACATGGGAAACACATTTTTTACCCCTCCTTTTTCTCAGCCCCCACTTGGCGGATCACCCCAAACCTTCACATGCGCAAAATGCGCAAAAAGAATCACTGGCACACTTTTTTGGGGAAATTTTTGTGAAGATTCATCAAACGGCGTCAAAGATATAGGAAAGTCAACAAATGTGTTTTCTATGGAAACATGGTCCTAACTATAACAACCTACTGGTGATCTGTCAAGCGGGGGCTGAGAAAAAAGGGGGGGTCCCAAAACTCTATTTCCCCATTCATTTTTCCATTTTATTTTGAACAGTGATAGCGCACGAACCACTGGATGGAATTACACCAAATTTTGCAGAAAGGTAGCTCTAGAAAGCAACCTTTTCGTAATTTGGTGTAAATCTGTTCAGTAGTTTTTTTTGTAATTAAAGAAAAAACTAATTTGTATGTATAGAGACACAAAGGCTTCACGAACCCTCCTGATCTCGTGCTGAGATCTGATTGACTGCTAACACTTCAACAAGAAAGTGTTGGCAGCCAGCTTGGGACTCAGTATCAGCATAGTCCCAGGAAAAAAAGATGCAAAAACCCAAAAGGGGCCAGGGTAGGGGCGCTCTGACCCCTTAGCTCTGATGCCAAGGTCGTAGTGGGACATCCGACAGAGCAAAAAAGCATTTTTTAAACAAAAATGTTGCAGACATTGCAGCAGATCCTCTGAAAATGAAAACAAAAAAAACAAGCGCAGACTCCTGCACTTGTTTCTGTGAGGCCCCCAGGTGTGCCAGGTCCTGGAGGCATTTAAATCATCAATGTGGGGGGGAGGCTGCCCAGCCTCTCACAGCCCCAGAGACCGCCACCTCCCTGGGGTACCAATCAAACACAGTGCAGTGGTGTACCAGGCCCCCTGCAGCCCCAGGGGACCACCACCTCCATGGAGCTCTCTTCAAATACATTGCAGGCGGCCATCCACCCCCTGCAGCCCCAGGGACCACAACCTACCCAGGGCTCAATTCAAATATAGAGGGAGTGCGTGTGGCTGTCTCATCCGCGAGGCTACAATAACATAATGATGGTTCATTTCAGACGCCAGGCCTCAGGGTCTACCACCTCACCCAAGGCACTGCTCGCTGAAGGGGGCTGCACAGCCCCCCTCATGAAACCAATAATGGCCCTAGGGACCACAGGTCCCCAGGGCTTGCTCACTGTAAACACTCTGCTCGGATGACGTGAGTGCTGTCAAACAGGTCTCACTTCATACGTGCAGAGGTTTCCTCTGTTTCCCTGTCTGCAGAGATGCAGACAAGGAAACAGAGGAAACATTGGTCTCACAGAGAGGGAGCTGCCCCATCTCTGTGACAGTAATGCCATATCCCACATGAAGTGGGGACCTGGCTGGCACCAGGAGGACATTCAGGCTCTTCCTGCGTTCCCCAACATAGTCACTGGGTGTCCTGAGGGGCACCCAGGTCATATTGCCAGGTCCCAGGGAATGAGGTACCCAGGGTTGAGATCAGCCCTGGTGATGGGGGCCTCATGGCCCCTGCAGCCCCCAAAAATAATTAGGCTGGGCCCCGGGGGATGGTGCCCCCATGGCTGAGATCGGCCTAGGGAGGAGGGCATGCAGACCTGTGGCCAACTACTGCTGTGCATGGGGTTTAGTGGTTAGGGGTGTTGGCCACAGGGACTGGCCACAGACCACACCCCCATTAGATTCATCATTCCCCTCCCAAAGCATAGAAGACCTATCACCACTGGACTGACACACCACTGCTGTAAAAACATAGCAGAAAAAAACTGGGCTTCTGCTTTCTCCATGCCCTGTCCTAAACACACCAGTAGCCTGACAGAATACATCAAAAGCTTCAATGGTTGGATCTCTGCCTGCGCCAACTCACTGGCCTTGCTCAAACATAGCAATAAAAGCTAGAACATAAGCACAAGTCAAATGGTACACAGAATAACTCACAATGATGAAACAGCACAGTGAACAACAAGAGCACAAGTAGAGAGTGAGCCAGAATGCCATGGAAAAGGATACCTTTAAATCTGCTATGAGACATCACCACCCAGAAATACCAAACGCACAGCACTCTTAGAACATATTGACATAGCTAGCAACAAGAACAAGGAAATCATAACCATTGTACGCACCATGCCTCCAGCCACCTCCAGCAACATCACTCCTTTGAAAAACCTCTGCAGAAAATTCTCAGAATTCTTTTGTAACAAGACCAGAATGAACCCTGACCATGTGGCCCACCATCATCACATACAAGACTGCCAGCATCATGAGCTTGATCCACTCAGGGGCCCAGTCAGACCCCTGCCCCCACTACACCTTCAAAAATGGATTCAACCCCATAAGCGAAGCCCTAACCCCCAAGCCTCCATCAAATCAGCCACCTTCACTGATACCTGCAAACACACCTCTGTTACCACCTTTCTCAAGAAACCTTTCATGGACCCAGCCAAGCTCACCAACTATAGACCAATCGCCTACTACCATACCTAGGCAAGGTACTAGAGAAGCTCATCAATAGCAGCCTCACCAACCACCTCATCAATCACCAACTCCTCAACACAAGAAAGTCCGGATTTAAACCCAACTACAGAACAGAAACCACACTCACTACCAAAACAGACAACATCTGCATGATCCGGACAGAGGAGAAATGGAAGACTTCATCCTACTAGACCTATCAGCGACCTTTGACACAGTAGCTCACCTTATCCTCATCAGACATCAACATGAAACCAGCATTTAAAGCCTTTTCCTCTAATGGATTTTCTCCTTCCTGACAGAAAGAACGGAAGCAGTCATCCTAGCACCGTCCATCTCTGAAGCCCATAAACTCATCTGTGGGGTGTGCAAGAGTTGTCTCTTAGCCCTACCCTGTTCAATGCATACATGACTCCACAGGCCGATGACACCCACAATCACAACATCTCATACACTGATGACATGCAACTCATACTGTGTCTTTTAGGCAGAACCCCCAGCATGAGTTCACCATCTGCATGAGTGAAGTCACCACCTGGATGAAATCCAGCTCTTTCAAGCTCAACACAGACGAGCCAGAAGTAGCAATCTTCCTAAAAAGCACCTCTCCCTTGGGCTCCACCTATTTGCTCCACCAACTTAGGAACAACACCTACTCCCAGCACCTACTCCAGGAAACTCTGAATCACCATTGACAACAAACTGGACATATTAGCACAAGTCAGCGCTGTCACAACATCCTGTATCCAGACCCTTAGATTGCTGAAGAAGATCTTCAAATGACTCCCGAGCAACACCAGAAAAACCATAACCCACATCCTTGTCACCAGCAGACTACAGTAACTCCCTAAATGCTGGAATCACACCATCCAGAACCCAGCAGCCAGGGTCATCTTTAGCCATCCAAGCAGGACATACATCACTCCACACCTCAGAGAGCTCCACTGGCTCCGGATACAAAGCATGCTCAATTCAGACTCCTCACTTACATATTCAAAGTACTGTACAACACAGGCCCCACCCACATAAATAGCCACCTCTCCTTCCAGCAACAATCCAGCCAGCTCTGCTCAGCCGTACTCCTGCTTTCACACATACCAAGCATACACAGAAACAGAGCCGGTGGTTGACCCTTCTCTTACATCACTCCGAAAACTATGGAATGACCTCTCTCCTCACATCAGAGCCTCCTTCTCACTTATGAGTTCTGCAAGAACCTGAAGCCCTGGCTCCTTGACAAACCCCTACTTTGCCCTACGGGACAGGGCTCTTAAGGATGCTTCAATTTCTCTCCACCATGCATTCTTCACTTTGACACAGACTGCAGCTTAGCACCCCCTCTATTTACTATTTGTTCTCCCATTTAACTTATCTGCCTCTCTTCTGCTAGTAATACCACCATTCCCATCACCTGCTGCCCCCAAAAGACAACTCATCTTTCACCTCTGGCATGCCCATGGAGGAGGATTCCTCAAACTGCGCTATGTCTTCATTCTCCTTGACCATGCAACCCTTTGGCTGCTCTATGACCCTCCCATATTTGAATGGCCTGTGCCCAAAGGACTGTACCTGTGCCTTGCACTTTCACCACTGTCCTATCACATGTCCCCATGTTCTAACTCAAACCTACCTTGTCATCCTTGGGCCCTTACACAAGCACATATCTGTTTTTCAAATCCAGTCCTTCCTGAGGCGGGCTGTTTAAAACCTCTCTGTTCTATAATGGGTTGCTGCACATTGCCTGCTTCCACACACCTAGTGCTGGCTGCGGACATCCTGGTGCACCCGTCTCACCAAACTGGTATCTTGATGGCAATTGGGCATGCTCTATGTAGAGGTGCCTGTCATGCTCATGTACCTCTCATCTGCAGAGCACATCTAACCTGCTGTTCTCAAGTTCACCATCCATGTGCTGTCTCTTGAACTGTTCAGTCTCTGTTTCAAATGCCCTTCAATCACATTGCTGCTGACATGGTACTAAAGCCCATCGTAATCTACTCTTTTCTTGGGCTCCACCCCTGTGACCACTCTTCTCAGTAACCTGCTAGACCCCATCTTCCTTTCCATTCTTGTCTGAGACCAGTGATCCTGCTGATTATTGGCCTAGACTACTCTCCTTATGGGCCTTGTGCGTGCAGCCTGTGGCCCCTGGGACACGTGGTCCTGTGCATTCTTCCAGCCCCTCCCAAAGACGCCGATAGGGAGGGCAGATCCCTCCCCTCCTTGTGGGGCTTATTGGGTTAAGAGAAGCTTCTTCAACTGAAAAAAATGTTGTGCTTTCAACAAATATCCACAAATAAGTGTATTTTGTAAAGAAAATGATGTAATTCTCCAAATATGCTGCTCTACAATGTATACATGTAGGATTGTTATTTATCGTTTCAGAAACAAGTGCCATTTTAGGATTATTTTGTGCCAGTTTGTATAAGGTTTTTCTATCTGAAAACATTCTGGTTGTTATTTTCCTACATCAGTTGCTCTAACTTTACTCCCTTAATGTTATTGATCTTTCCTAAATCATTCTTCCTGTTACTGTCTAGCTAATGAGCAATCTGCTAGGATTTCAGATACTGATGAAGCTATTAGCTACAGAAAACTAAGTTCCAGCTTTGCAGCTTTCCATGCAATGTCTCTACAATGGATAATACATTTAGTTGAAGGTGGTAGCTTGTCTGTAAGGTGCACAATTGCAATTGCGTTCCTTTAGACAGATATTGAGATCATATGATATTGAAATAATAGGCCTTATTGTGACCTTGACAGAGGGGTTTTCCTCCATCACAAATGTGGTGGATGTCCCGTCCGACTTAGTATGATCCCATTATATTCAATGAGGATTCTAATACAACAGACGGGATATCCGTCACATTTGTGATGGAGGAAACTCCTCCGTCAAGGTCGTAATAAGGCCCATATTGTCCATTCCTATTCCATAATTTTGGAATTTTAGTATACGGGGACTGTTTTCACATACATCCAGATTTCAATAGTATCCATTAGGAAACCTGTACCTTTTTATGAGTGAGACATGGGGCCAGATGTAGCAAACGTTTGCGACTCGCAAACGGGCCGATTCGCAATTTGCGACAGTGCAAAATCGGAAATGGGATGCAAAAAGCCCATTTCCGACTCGCAAAAAGCGATGGGACCCGTTTTCGCAAAAAGCCCAGTTTGCATGTCGCATTTACCACTAACTCAGAGCAGGTGGTAACCATTACCAAAGTATAAAAGGAGACCCAGAAGGCATCTGGGTTACTCAAGATGGCGGACATATACCTGATAGCAGTGAGGAGGAGAGTCTACCCAGCCCAGCAGAGGAGGAGGAGGGGCCACAGACAGGAGAAGATATATAGAACCAGGCAGACCCTTTTCCAGCAAACTGAAGAGGAGATCTATGATAAATACCGCCTTAGCAGCGCAGCCATTCTAGAATTAATAGATTTACTAAAACCACAGCTAGAACACAAGACTCTGCGTGGCTGCGCCATCCCTACGCATGTGCAAGTACTATGCGCACTGCACCTCTTGGCCTCAGGGAGCTATCAGGGGGTCATTGCCGTGGCAGGTGGGGTATCCCAAAGTGCAGTGTCAAGGTTCCTCAGGGCCTTCCTAGATGCCTTAGTCACGCACAGGTCTCACTTCATATACTTACCAAGGAATGAGGCAGAAATTAACAGCACCAAGCTGGACTTTTACCGCATTGCCCACTTCCCCCATGTCATTGGATGTGTAGATGGGACACACATTCAAATATGCCCCCCTGCTAATCTGGAACATATTTTCCGCAACAGAAAGTGTACCCACTCACTCAACATACAGGTTGTTTGTGATGCCCATTACGTCATCACGGACATCGTTGCTAAGTTTCCAAGCAGTACCCATGACTCATACATTTTTAGGCATAGTGGGATACATCAACGCCTGGAACGTGGGGAATTTGGAGACGGATACCTCCTAGGTAGAGCCACAGACACTTGCAGACATACACACAGGTCACTGTGCACGACTATCTGGACTTACTAACAGTGTACTTTTGTGCCCAACAGGTGACAGTGCATATGCTCTCAGGCCTTGGATCATGACTCCGTTTTTAACACCAAGTAATGAATCTGAGAGGCAATACAACAGTGCACATAAGAGGACCAGGAACTTGATAGAGCGGACCTTCGGACTCCTTAAGGCAAGATTCAGATGCCTCCACCGCAGTGGAGGCGCCCTCCAATACACCCCCATTACCACATTCAAAATTGTGGTCGCATGCGCCATCCTCCACAACATAGCCACCCGACGTGGGCTACCTCTCACCCCTGCAGAGCCAGATCCTGATGAGGAAGAGCAAGAACAACCACATCGCCATCATGGGGATAGGAGTCTAGCTAATCAAGGCAGACTGAGACGGGAACACATTGCAACGCAATATTTTGGACGGTACGTGTCAACTCCCACCATACTCACCCATTAACCAAACACTCCTTTAGTTAAGTGGAAGAAAAATAACTGTTTTAATAATGTAATGAATGAACTATATACAAGATGAATTTGTCCATGGGCAGGGAAATGCCAACCAGTCATGTGGCACATTAACGCCATGTGCCACATTTATTTCTCCGGGCTGTTCTCTAGCTTCTCCTGCCCCTCCTGCCAGCCTGGCTGGTCCCTGCTGCGTCCATGGTGCTCTGCCTCCCACTCCTTAGCACCCTACTGTCAGTAGCAGATACACTGCTCACTGTGGAGCCCTCCTCACTATCTTGGGGTGTTTCCCCGGTGGCCCTCGACATCTCCCGTGTCTCCATTAGTTCTATTATATGTGTGAGATGTCCCAGGCCCCTGGCAACATCCCCAGCAAAATGGCCCATCTCTATTTGCAGGCCAACTGTCCTCCTCGACAGGCCTGTTGTGTTGATGGCTAGCCTGCCGATCGATGTGGCCATCCTGTCCAGTCTTAGCATGATCTGGCGATCTCTGCGCCGCCCAGCCTCTGCCTGGCCCAGCAGTCCGGCCGCCAGTTCCCTGATGGCAGAGGCAATGTCCCCAGTGTTCTGGCACATCAGGTCCATGCGTCTGTTGAGGTGCTGCATGCTTGCATGGTTGTGTCTTACAAAGCGGTGCAGCACCCCAGTAATCCTGCCCAATATTGTGTTCTGCAGGCGCTGACCCCGCAGCAGATGTGCCTCACTGCTGGTTGGAGGAAGTATCCGGGATCCAGACGCTCTTGCCCTGCGACGCCTGCGCTGTGGTGGCTGCCCTGTGCTCCCACCTGTATCCTCCCTGGCTGTTGCTGGGGCAGCTCCTGGCGTTGTTGTTGCAGCAGGCGTTACCACTGCAGGAATGCTGCTGACTGTGCATGTGGGGGTGCTGGCGGGTCCTGGGGTGTCCTCCTGGGCCTGGGTGCTTGGGGTGTAGGTGGTGTCTTGCTGGAGACCTGTGGGACATGGGGAACACACTGTCAGTGTCTAGTATCTATTGCACAATTCCTAATAAACATTTGCCTATGAACTGCCTATTGGACTACATTTCCCATAATGCATAATTCTGGCTTTTTCTACCCTGAAATGGAGCTATTTTGGTTGTGCATGCACCTGTGTACATGGTGGGTGGGGTATGACATTGATAGGGGTACAGGCATGTCACACGGTACTCACCAGTTGATGTGCTGGGCTCTGAGGTGTCCAGGTCCCCAAATCCACACACTGCCTCCGGCTCAAAGGTTTCCTCAATCATGTCTTCAAGGGGTGTGGGTGGTGGCACAGATGATGGTCCCCCTCCAGTGCCTCTCATCTCCCGGAGCCTTTCTGCCACCCTCTCCTTGGTCCGGGAGCGGAGGTCATACCACCTCTTCCTTATGTCCTCAATTGTCCTGTGGCTCACACCCAGGGAATTAAGGCCCGTATTTATACTTTTTGACGCTAAACTGCGCTAACGCAGTTTAGCGTCAAAAAGTTTTGCGCCGGCTAACGCCATTCTGAAGCGCCATGCGGGCGCCGTATTTATTGAATGGCGTTAGCCGGCGCAAGCAGACCGGCGCTGCCTGGTGTGCGTGGAAAAAAACCACGTACACCAGGCAGCGCCGGCGTAGGGAAAAATGGCGTTAGGGCGTCTTAAAATGGCGCAAGTCAGGTTGACGCTCAAAAATCGTCTTAACCCGATTTGCGCCATTTTAAACGACGCCCAGACGCCATTTACATGACTCCTGTCTTAGTAAAGACAGGAGTCATGCCCCCTTGCCCAATGGCCATGCCCAGGGGACTTATGTCCCCTGGTCATTGGGCATAGTGGCATGTAGGGGGGCACAAATAAGGCCCCCCTATGCCACCCAAAAAACAAACAAAAAAAAAAATGTATACTTACCTGAATGTCCCTGGGATGGGTCCCTCCATCCTTGGGTGTCCTCCTGGGGTGGGCAAGGGTGGCAGGGGGGTCCCTGGGGGCAGGGGAGGGCACCTGTGGGCTCATTTTGAGCCCACAGGCCCCTTAACGCCTACCCTGACCCAGGCATTAAAAAGTGGTGCAAATGCGGGGTTTTTTGACCCGCCCACTCCCGGGCGTGATTTTTGCCCGGGAGTATAAATACCACGCATTTGCGTCGCCGTCATTTTTTTAGACGGGAACGCCTTCCTTGCATCTCATTAACGCAAGGAAGGCGTTCACGCAAAAAAATTACGCTATTTGCCCATACTTTGGCACTAGACGCGTCTAACGCCAAAGTATAAATATGGCGTTAGTTTTGCGCCGAATTTGCATCGAAAAAAACGACGCTAATTCGGCGCAAACGGAGTATAAATATGCCCCTAATTTTCTCTTGCATTTCCTGCCAGATTTTCTTTTTGGTGGCCTCAGGAACAGTGTGGGCTGCTCTCCCAAAGAGCTCATCATGGTGCTGACAACATTCTTCGGTCAGCACCTCAAGCTCCCTCTCAGAGAATTTCATTTTCCTTTTTCGGGGGGTTCCCTCCATGGCTGCTGCTGCTTGTTAAGTGTGAAGACTGGCAGTTATAAAAGGGTGTGGTCCTGCCTCCTCCCAGGTGTATTTGTTAACTTCCTGGCTGTGATGTCATCATCATGTGCCAGGAAGTGTTTCCAGAGTGTTCTGGTGTGCTTTCTGGAGTGTTCTGCTGCACCTGCAAGCAATTTTGAGGGTACTCGCAATTTGCGACACCCACTCGCTAATTGCGAGTTCGTTTTTTGCACACTCGCAAACAGCGACCTCGCAATCTGCGGACTCGCACACAGCGTTGCGAGTCCGGCTGAGAGCCGCTAAATCGGACCGGTTATTTTCCTGGCATACCAAATTGCGAGTCGCATTTTGCGAGTCGCATTGACTCGCAAAATGCGATTCGCAATTTTTATTTTTCCTACATCTGGCCCCATGGTTCCTTAAATAGCTCACTTACAGCACACTTGCTTTGCAGACAGTGAACAGCGCAATGGGTGCTGGTGCACCCTACGCAGTGCAGCATTGCTGCCGACGATATTATGAAGCGGCGTCAATGTTGTAGGCTGTTTCCTGCTGGGCCAGTGGACAGAAATACAGTTTCTGCCCGCTGACCCAGCAGGAAACTCCTAATGGGGCCCATGGGGAGGCAGCCACACTGGTGGCAACCTGACTGCAGGAATATGGCGGACAGCCTTTTCCGTCCGCCAAACTCATAATGACCCCCTTAGTGTATGGGTTGTGAGTGCTACCTGTGAAATATTCCCTCTACTAACATTTGGACCTTTGGTATTTAATCTCTTTAGGCATAAGTTTCCTTAATGGAGTCTCAATTACTGTAATGCTCTTTTTTAGGCTGCAATATCCGATGCCTACCTTTGATATAAGGTCAGCTACCAGGAACCTCTGGAGTAACAGACTCTTAGCACGTTTTGTGTGACATGTGTTAGCATGTATAGTCGCATGCATAGGTTGAGTGAGGAAGTCTGTTGTCCTAATTCTCCTGGCATCAGCACACAGGTGGCTCTGTGGCATATGGAGCCCAGTCTACACAATTAGAATTCAACGAGTACTGAAAGAAACTACACCATTCTTTTTGGGTAAAGTGCATAATATCTATTGCTTTTCGGTTTGTGACTTTTGTGTACAAACTGTAATGAAGACCAGGAAACAAAGTAGTTCATAGCACTCTAAAGGGAACATTAGAAGTGCACAATCTCAAGCTAAAAGGATCCGAAGCTGTTCGCATTACGATCACCGAGGGCAACCAGAGATACTGTAAACCTCTTACAATGCTCCTAATCTTGCTAAAGAATCCGAGGGAAGAAATTTGAAGTTGCTGCCAAACTGTCTCACAATTTTAACTTGGAATGTGACTGGGCTTAAAAAGGTACTCCGGGATCAGAACGCTTCAGCATTCCTCTTAAATTGGGACATTCTTTTTAAGAGACGTGGAGTGAAAATCCCGTGCCTATTGACATTATTCAAGTATTTGCACTACCAGCATTCTCGCACAGCAGGTTCAGCAGACCATCAGGAGGGCTGTCAACACATGTCACAACTGCCATACAACTGCCATTCAAGCAATTGGGAGACTGCTGAACTCGAAATGTGCACTCTCCCCGGCTATTGTGATAGAAAAAAAAACTAGTCACCTACAATTCAATATGTAGGATACTTCTGATAAATGTCTATCTCAATATACATAACAATAATCCAAGAGCAGGGGTGAAACTCTTCTTGGAAGAATAAGCATCAGTAGTTTGTGCTTTACCCAACTTTGATGTGATGAAAACAGGTGGCTTGAATGTCATACTATTGGCTACAGACAGCTGTGCTTCATGAACAAGCACAAAAAACACCCCCAGAATAAATCAATGAAAGCAAGATCCTTTGGCAAAAGAAACTGCTGATTACCTCACCAGACTATCATTGATCCCCTTGAAACATTGTAGTGAATGGCCTGCTGCAAGCAGAATGACTCATCACACACTGGACAGAGGGTCCATTATAGATTACACATATACATCTGTCTCTTTTCACCCACTGTGAGGACTTTTCAGTTCTACAACATCTTGAAAGTGATCATAACCCAACGTTAACAACATTTAATCTTGCACCCTCAAGAGCCATCAACCTATTTCACCTCAATCATGGTCAGACAAATAACAAACTAGTTAGACTCAAATGGTGTCCTGATGCTGAGGTGGCGCTGCTTAGCTGGAAAAAAAACTCACAGTACCATACTATTGAGACAAAAGTTAGTGTGGGAATATCTCCGGAAAACATTTCTATCTGGCCAGAGCAGTTCGAATCCCTAGGACAAGGCACTCTCAAAGCCCCACAATTCTTTTTTGTCATCTCTTGTAGGTTGAAATATATATTGCCCAGTGCATCAGAATCACAAAAACAAAAATAAATGGTCTGGTATATAGCTTGTGTGGGCTCAGCACAGGGGTGGAATGCTCACATAGTTCTGCCTCTAGCTGAGGTCACATATGACCTCATATAGAATGTGGAGTGTTGATCTTGTTGGAGGAGAGCAGAGAGGAGAGCAGTTGTGCTGGGCTGTAGTGGATGGGATGCTCCAATAAAAAGGACATACAATAACTATTTGGAGACTCTTTTCTACACTGGCGACGAGGATCTTTGGAGCATCTTAACACTATTTTGGACCCCTTCTTTCAATCTTCTTTGATTCTTCAGGAGGTTCATGCTGTGCTAATCGGATTTTACTGGACTTAAACTGGATTTTGAAACTGGTCTACTGCTCTTTGGACTTCGTACTTCTTTTAAGGTATTTTTCTTTATTATTATTGTTTCTTTTGGAAAATTGTAATCAAAACCTCAGGCCTTCCCAGCCAACGGTTTTGTTTTCACGCGTTCCCTAACACGTTCTATTTATTTTCTGGCTCGCACTACTCTCGCGCTGGAGCCGTTTCTCCGGTCGCGCTTAGGAGGGCGCGAGTACATCAGCTTTAGAGCTCACGGCCAGCGCTCTCCTTGCGCTCAGCCGTGTTGTACACTCGCGCTCAGGAGGGCGCGAGTGCAGCTCACAGCCAGCGCTCTGCTCGCACTCAGCCGTGTTGTACACTCGTGCTCAGGAGGGCGCGAGAGCATCAAGGTGTTCACGGCTTTCGCTTCGTCCGTGTTACACCCGTGTTGTACACTCGCGCTCAGGATGGCGCGAGTGCATCAAGCATAGCACGGTTACCACAGGCACTGTACCGTGTTGTACGCTCGCGCAGTAGCGCGCGAGTAGTTTATTTTGGATTTATATTCTAAATATAAGGGAAGACAAAAGGGTACTTACCAAAACTTCTACGGACACAGCAGTACCTCGATTTGTGACTTGCTCCATCTGTGAACTTCATCTCTATAAAAAATACATTTTAAAAAAAAAGGAAAAAAAGGAAACAAGTGCTATTTCCTGCAGAAAAAGAACTGAGGGGAACAATTTTATAAACAACATTGATTTGTCTACTAGTGATCTGAGTGTAGTGAACTTTCAGAACTGTTTTTTTTCTCCTCCAGTTTATATTTACTGAACTACAGAATTTTATTCCAACTTAATCCATTGCTTTATTCTATACAGTACATGAGAATAGTGTAAAGAAGCATTGTCTGACCTAACAATATGCAGAACATTCCACCACCACCTTTCTTCCTAACAATACCAGGAGAACCACCAATAAAATGGTCCAAGTGGAAGAAAACATTTCTTCATTATTCCAGAGTTTGTGGAACAAATTTATCAAATGAAAGGAAAACGGCACTTCTTATGCACTGTCTAGGTTGTGAGGGTCAGGAAATATTTGAAAGCCTTCCTGATCCGGGTGAAGAGGCCACGGACCTTAATGAATTCGAGTTATGTCTAAAGAAATTTGATTTACATTATTTGCCTAAAGTCAGTACAATTCTGGAACGTTATCATTTTGGCATGAGAGAGCAGAGACCAGGTGAAAGCATTGAGGAGTACATCACTGCTCTCAGAAAACTTGCTTCTACATGTAAGTTTGGGATCACGATTGAAGAAAGGATTCGTGATCAGTTCATGTTGAGATGTGCAAGTGACAAGATCAGACAAGAGTTATGGAGCAAGGATGATCCAACGCTGCAAGAACTCATTGTTCTTGCCAAGAGTGTGGAGCACACCATGGCTTGTGTAGAGGAACTAGAAAAGGAAAAGAAAATTGAAGTGAACAAAATTACCACAAAAAGGGAATCAATAAATACTAAAGGCAACGATGTTGAACGAGAAGAAGACAGGATTGATCAAGGTGTAGAGAACCGTCACAAGAATGCTAGGTGTTTCCGTTGTAGAAACATAGGACATTTTGCATCCTACAAAAAATGTCCAGCTTTGAATTCAACCTGTAGGTTATGCAACAAGAAAGGACATTTCGGTAAATGTTGCAATTCACAAAAGAGTCAAGCGACGGTGAAGATAGTTGAGGACTGCATTTTATCAGTATCCATGAGTACGGAAAAGAAGAAACATCCTAAGGATACTGTGACAGGCCGAACAGTATAAACACAATGGAGAAGTGGTGATAGTGCTTATTTAAGTGGTTTATTAAACAAATGAAAATGGTGAAGTACATAGAATGTCTATTTTAAGGTGATGTTGATTTCTTTCTCAATTATGTTCTCGAGCAATTTAGTCCCGGTTTGCTTAATGTCCTCTGTTCTTTGTTTTCTCTTTCAGATGCAGTCCTGGTGTTTTCACTCAGGTGGATCCAGAACAGTACCGGCAATAGAAGGATAGAAAATACTGGGGTAAGTATGGGTTTTGTATAACCAGTTTCCACTCTCTCTCTCTCTCTCTCTCTGACTGGGGAAATAGGGAAAACAAAATAAGGATGGGGTGTGTTGGTGAACAGTTGCGGAATGACCTGACCGGCGTCCACACGTAGTGAGGGGAAAAGTGTCTCACATGCAGTGGCCCAGGTGCTCTCTTTCCTGTCCCTCTTTTTCCCCTCCTTTATATCCCCTCCCCAGTCCCTTATAACTTTGTGCCCCTTTCTGGAGTCCAAAAGGACCGTACCTTGCTTAGCCACGACCCTCCAGGGCCGTGGCTGGCGTTATGGCGTTCCTCCGGTCTATCTCCTCTTCCCGGGGTGTCCAGTATAGATTCCTCGTTCTCTCCTGGGTCTCCGCTTCCTCCCGTCCTCGATGGTCCCTTCTTGGAGTAGTCCTCCTCCTTTGGTCTCTCCTCTCTCCCCAGGGTTCCTTTCTCCTCGTCCGTCGTCCTTTCCAGATTCTCTTTCAATCGCGCTCTCCCCCTTCGTTGCTGCGCGTCCTCTTTTACAGCTCCTCTGTGCCGGGAAACCATACTGGTTTCCCTGGCACGGCCGCGCGGCGGCCTCGGTCCCGTTCATTTCCCCGGCAACGGGGAAACGCGGAAATGACGTATCGGAGCCTTCCGATACGTCATTTGAATTACTCGGTGCCGGGCATACACGGTCACACACCTCTCCCCATGAACGGTCCTGTTCGAGGACTGTAGTAGAGCCTGGGAACCGTGACAAATAATCAGCCGGGGCCTGTTGTGGTCCTGGAATATGACGGACTTGAAAGGAAAATGGTTGGAGTTCAAGGAATCACCTCAAAATTCGGGAATTTGTATCTTTATGAGTGGACAACCATGTGAGGGGAGCATGATCCGTAAAAAGAATAAAAGGGCGACCTAACAGGTAATATTGTAAAGAGTCCACAGCCCATTTAATAGCCAGACATTCCCTTTCAATGATAGGATAGTTACGTTCCAGGGGAAATAGTTTCCTACTGATATATACTATCGGGTGATCCCTGCCTTCCTCGTCGGGTTGGGCCAGTACTCCCCCCAACCCTACATCAGAAGCATCAGTGTATAGATGGAAGGGTTTAGCGAAATCTGGGCATTTTAGTATGGGATCTTGAGTCAGATAGAACTTCAATTGCTCAAAGCTATCCTTCTGGTGCTCCGAAAACGGGGCTAAGCGATTAGGGTGCGATTTAGACAAAAGATCTGTGAGAGGGGCTGCAAGGGTGGAATAGTCGGGAATGAATCTACGATAGTAGCCGACTAATCCGAGGAACGAGCGTAGATCTTTTTTTGTTTTAGGGTTGGGTGCATTTAGAATGGCGATAATTTTCTTAGTTTGTGGTTGTAAAGTCCCTTGCCCGATTTCGTATCCTAAGTAGGATATATTGGGTTTTCCGATAACGCACTTTTTAGGGTTGGCAGTTAAACCCGCGTTTTCGAGGGTATGGCATATTTGTTGGAGATGGAGGAGATGATCATCCCAGGTTTCACTAAAGATAACTACGTCGTCTAGGTAGGCTGCTGAGAAGGATTGAAATGGTTTTAAAAGTCTATCCATTAATCGTTGGAACGTAGCGGGTGCTCCATGCAGTCCGAATGGAAGCACAGTGAACTGATACAGCCCGGACTGCGTAGAAAAAGCCGTTTTCTCTTTATCTTCTGGGGCTAAGGGAATCTGCCAATACCCTTTGGTCAAATCTAAGGTGGACATATATTTTGCTTTTCCCAGTTTCTCCAAGACTTCATCCACTCTAGGAATGGGATATGTGTCAAACATTGAATGTTCATTAAGCTTACGGAAGTCAATGCAAAATCTGATGGTACCGTCAGGTTTCGGCACCAGGACGACCGAGGAGCACCAGGGACTAGTCGAAGGCTCCACCACTCCTAATTCTAACATCTTTAGTATTTCATTCTCCATAAGTTGTTTCCTTGCCTCGGGAATCCTATACGGTCGCAACCTAACAATTTTACCCTGTGTTGTCCTTATTTTATGGGTTATCAAGGGGGTTTTACCTGGCACTACTGAAAAAAACTTTCGGAAGGGTTCTAGAAGGCTATACACCTGTTCCTTCTCTAATTTTGTTAATGACGCATTTACTTCGGGTAGTCTTTCCTCCTCACCCTTGGTTTCTGTGGGACAAAACTCAATTTGCAAATTTCTGCTAGGGCAGAGAAATCGGACCATTTCTACGGAAGTGTCTAAATTGTCTGGTTCTTCCCATTTTTTAAAGAGATTTATATGATAAATCTGAGTTTTCTGAGGATTGTTTGTGATTTCAATCAGATAGGTAACAGGAGAAACGGCGCATATAACCCGATATGGACCCTGCCATTTTGCAATCAATTTTTGTTCAGAGGTGGGACGCATTATTAGAACCTGATCTCCTGGTTGTAGAACCCTTAACTTACTTCCTCGGTCATAATACTGTTTCTGGGTTTGTTGAGCTTGCTCCATATTTAGTCTCACCGTTTCCCACAAACTTTGGAGTTGAGATCGTAAGTTGTGAGCATATTCTAATAATGGTCTCCCACCCTCTTCTGCCTCCTCTTCTCATGTCTCAATGGCCATATCTAAAAGGGACCGAGGTTGTCTTCCAAAGACGAGCTCAAATGGGCTATGCCCTGTTGAGGCCTGTTCATGGGTTCGTATAGCGTATAATACTAAGGGTAATTACTGCTCCCAATCTCTTCCTGAGTCCTGTACCACTTTCCTCAATAAGGTTTTTATGGTTCGGTTGTACCGTTCCACCAAACCATCTGTCTGTGGATGGTACACCGAAGTTCGAATTTGGGTAATACCCAATGTCTTACACACCTGCTTCATAAGAGTAGACATAAAGGGGGTTCCCTGGTCTGTGAGTATTTCATGTGGAAAACCCACTCGAGAGAAAACGTTTATCATTGCTTGGGCAACGGTTTTGGTTGTCATACTTTTGAGAGGAACGGCCTCGGGATATCGGGTGGCATAATCAACCATAACCAAGATATACATATGACCTTTCGTTGAGGGTACTAGGGGTCCAATAAGATCCATCCCCATCCTACTAAAAGGGATGTCTATGATGGGAAGAGGTAGTAGGGGTGCTTTCTTAGGTCTACCCGGTTCAGGAAGTTGACATCGGGGACATTGGGCACAATATTTGCGTATGTGGGCGAAAACCCCTGGCCAATAAAACCGCCTAAGGAGGTACTCTTCGGTTTTTTCCCGCCCATAATGACCCCCACCTGGTTCACTATGAGCCAAAGTCAGGACGTGCTCTCTATAATGCTCGGGTACCAATAGTTGTTGTTTATGTTCCCCTGTACGAGTGGTAGTTATTCTGTATAAGAGGTTTTTCTTAATTAGGAAGTAGGGACCCACCTCCTCGGTCTCTTCAGTTTTTGCGGACTTCCAAGCTTGTGTGAGAGAAGGATCTTCTCTCTGTAGCTGAGGGAAACTGATAGGTGCCTCATGTATTTCGGCAATAAGGACAGGCTTTTGTCCTTGTATCTCTTTTCCCCGGTGATTTGCTTTGGCTACCCGTTTTTCTCTACGTGATAACTTTCAACGGGTTATAGGGCATTCAATAACACTGTTAGAAAAGGGAGCTTCCCTCCACCAGTCCTGGGTCTTCTTGGATGTTCTAACATGATCTAGGATCTCTTAGAAATGTTCGTAATCAGTCCCGATGATACATTCCTCAATCAATTCTGTCATTATTCCCATGGGCAGGACATCTCGGTAATTTCCCCACTCCACTGTTAGCTGATATAAGGGGTATCGCTCTTTGTCTCCATGAATACAACAAATATTTACCCATCGTTCTACGTCCTCGTCTGATAGGTTTACGATATCTTTCCTCACTACGGATTGGCTACACCCGGAATCAATAAGAGCCCATACTGGCTGTCCATTGATGGTTATAATCTGTTTAAACTTCAGGTTACCTTGTCCTGTACACAGTACTCTTCTCCGGGTGACTCCTATCTCCATGGGCTCACCAGGATCTTGTTTTCTAGGACACATGCGGGCGATGTGTCCCCATTCCCCACAGTTGTCACATTGGGGACCTGATATCTGAGGATGGTCGATTAGTCTGCGTGGAATAGGCTCCTCAGGAGGGGTTCTGGGAATGCTTTTAGGGTTAGATAGCCCCGGCTTTAAGCTAGGTCGGGTGGCACATTACTTATATCCACTGAGCGATGATAAGCACATGCTAAGTCGATCGCCATGTCAGTATTTACTTTGGGATGTTGGCGAATCCAGTGTTTGGTAGCTGTGGGCAAAGCATCTAAATATTGTTCAAGAACGATTGTTTGGATCACTTCCTCTCTGCTATTCCCGGAAGGACCTAACCATTTCAAAGCTAAGGGGGTCATTCTGACCCTGGCGGCCGGTGACCGCCAGGGTCACCGACCACGGGAGCACCGCCAACAGGCTGGCGGTGCTCCCAAGGGCATTCTGACCGCGGCGGTTCAGCCGCGGCCAGAAAGGGTAAACCGGCGGTCTCCCGCCGGTTTACCACTGCCCTACAGAATCCTACCGCCATCCTGTTCCTGGCGGGTCTCCCGCCAGGAACAGGATGGCGGTAGGGGGTGCCGCGGGGCCCCTGGGGGCCCCTGCAGTGCCCATGCCAATGGCATGGGCACTGCAGGGGCCCCCGTAAGTGGGCCCCACAAAGTATTTCAGTGTCTGCAATGCAGACACTGAAATACGCGACAGGTGCCACTGCACCCGTCGCACCCCTGCAACTCCGCCGGCTCCATTCGGAGCCGGCATCCTCGTTGCAGGGGCATTTCCGCTGGGCCGGCGGGCGCTCTTCTGGAGCGCGCCCGCCGGCCCAGCGGAAATGTAAGAATGGCCGCCGCGGTCTTTTGACCGCGGTGCGGTGATTTGTCGGCGGGACTTTGGCGGGCGGCCTCCGCCGCCCGCCAAAGTCGGAATCAGGCCCTAAGTCTTTTACACGATAATAAAAGGTTCGGGGGTCCTCATTTGGTCCCCATTTGATTTTCCGGAATTTGACCCTATAATATTCGGTGTCATGCCCAACACGTTCTAATATACTAGTCTTTATCTCTTGGTATGGCGTAGTTCCCCCCGGGTTTGCCGCTTGATATGCTGCTTGTAATATCCCTGTAAGAAGCGGTGCGACATACTGACCCCATCTATCCTCAGGCCATTGGGCAGACGAGGCCACTCTCTCAAAATTAGTAAAGAAGGATTTGGGGTCTTCACCTTCTTGATATTTCTGTAACACAGAACTAGGTACGTTTGGATGAACCTTACTGACAGCAATAGTTTCGGTTCATTTTTTCATAGCCGTCTCGTGGACCAGTTGATTGTTTGCGAGGATTGTTGCCTGGCTTTTCAAAGCCGACTGTAATGCTTCCCTATCCTCCTTTGCTTCGCGTTGGTGTGCCTCCCATACCAACTGCAAATGTCTCTGGCCCTCCGCCAGTTGTTTTATCATATCTTCCAGCGAGGGAGTGTCACTCATTATGTATACTGTTCGGGCGTCGGGAAGGGGTCCGAAACTAATAAGATCCCACTTCTGACACCACTGTGACAGGCCGAACAGTATAAACACAATGGAGAGGTGGTGATAGTGCTTATTTAAGTGGTTTATTAAACAAATGAAAATGGTGAAGTACATAGAATGTCTATTTTAAGGTGATGTTGATTTCTTTCTCAATTATGTTCTCAAGCAATTTAGTCCCGGTTTGCTTAATGTCCTCTGTTCTTTGTTTTCTCTTTCAGATGCAGTCCTGGTGTTTTC
Source organism: Pleurodeles waltl (assembly GCF_031143425.1). Taxonomy (NCBI): domain Eukaryota; kingdom Metazoa; phylum Chordata; class Amphibia; order Caudata; family Salamandridae; genus Pleurodeles; species Pleurodeles waltl. The sequence goes on along the minus strand of NC_090438.1, from coordinate 483,118,224 downwards.
ACTCAGGTGGATCCAGAACAGTACCGGCAATAGAAGGATAGAAAATACTGGGGTAAGTATGGGTTTTGTATAACCAGTTTCCACTCTCTCTCTCTCTCTCTCTCTGACTGGGGAAATAGGGAAAACAAAATAAGGATGGGGTGTGTTGGTGAACAGTTGCGGAATGACCTGACCGGCGTCCACACGTAGTGAGGGGAAAAGTGTCTCACATGCAGTGGCCCAGGTGCTCTCTTTCCTGTCCCTCTTTTTCCCCTCCTTTATATCCCCTCCCCAGTCCCTTATAACTTTGTGCCCCTTTCTGGAGTCCAAAAGGACCGTACCTTGCTTAGCCACGACCCTCCAGGGCCGTGGCTGGAGTTATGGCGTTTCTCCGGTCTATCTCCTCTTCCGGGGTGTCCAGTATAGATTCCTCGTTCTCTCCTGGGTCTCCGCTTCCTCCCGTCCTCGATGGTCCCTTCTTGGAGTAGTCCTCCTCCTTTGGTCTCTCCTCTCTCCCCAGGGTTCCTTTCTCCTCGTCCGTCGTCCTTTCCAGATTCTCTTTCAATCGCGCTCTCCCCCTTCGTTGCTGCGCGTCCTCTTTTACAGCTCCTCTGTGCCGGGAAACCATACTGGTTTCCCTGGCAACGGACGCGCGGTGGCCTCGGTCCCGTTGCGTTTCCCCGGCAACGGGGAAACGCGAAAATGACGTATCGGAGCCTTCCGATACGTCATTTGAATTACTCTGTGCCGGGCATACCCGGTCACACACCTCTCCCCATGAACGGTCCTGTTCGAGGACCGTAGTAGAGCCTGGGAACCGTGACAAATAATCAGCCGGGGCCTGTTGTGGTCCTGGAATATGACGGACCTGAAAGGAAAATGGTTGGAGTTCAAGGAACCACCTCAAAATTCGGGAATTTGTATCTTTCTGAGTGGACAACCATGTGAGGGGAGCATGATCCGTAAAAAGAATAAAAGGGCGACCTAACAGGTAATATTGTAAAGAGTCCACAGCCCATTTAATAGCCAGACATTCCCTTTCAATGATAGGATAGTTACGTTCCCGGGGAAATAGTTTCCTACTGATATATACTATCGGGTGATCCCTGCCTTCCTCGTCGGGTTGGGCCAGTACTCCCCCCAACCCTACATCAGAAGCATCAGTGTATAGATGGAAGGGTTTAGCGAAATCTGGGCATTTTAGTATGGGATCTTGAGTCAGATAGAACTTCAATTGCTCAAAACTATCCTTCTGGTGCTCCGAAAACGGGGCTAAGCGATTAGGGTGCGATTTAGACAAAAGATCTGTGAGAGGGGCTGCAAGGGTGGAATAGTCGGGAATGAATCTACGATAGTAGCCGACTAATCCGAGGAACGAGCGTAGATCTTTTTTTGTTTTAGGGTTAGGTGCATTTAGAATGGCGATAATTTTCTTAGTTTGTGGTTGTAAAGTCCCTTGCCCGATTTCGTATCCTAAGTAGGATATATTGGGTTTTCCGATAACGCACTTTTTAGGGTTGGCAGTTAAACCCGCGTTTTCGAGGGTATGGCATATTTGTTGGAGATGGAGGAGATGATCATCCCAGGTTTCACTAAAGATAACTACGTCGTCTAGGTAGGCTGCTGAGAAGGATTGAAAAGGTTTTAAAAGTCTATCCATTAATCGTTGGAACGTAGCGGGTGCTCCATGCAGTCCGAATGGAAGCACTGTGAACTGATACAGCCCGGACTGCGTAGAAAAAGCAGTTTTCTCTTTATCTTCTGGGGCTAAGGGAATCTTCCAATACCCTTTGGTCAAATCTAAGGTGGACATATATTTTGCTTTTCCCAGTTTCTCCAAGACGTCATCCACTCTAGGAATGGGATATGTGTCAAACATTGAATGTTCATTAAGCTTACGGAAGTCAATGCAAAATCTGATGGTACCGTCAGGTTTCGGCACCAGGACGACCGGGGAGCACCAGGGACTAGTCGAAGGCTCCACCACTCCTAATTCTAACATCTTTAGTATTTCATTCTCCATAAGTTGTTTCCTTGCCTCGGGAATCCTATACGGTTGCAACCTAACAATTTTACCCGGTGTTGTCCTTATTTTATGGCGTATCAAGGGGGTTTTACCTGGCACTACTGAAAAAAACTTTCGGAAGGGTTCTAGAAGGCTATACACCTGTTCCTTCTCTAATTTTGTTAATGACGCATTTACTTCGGGTAGTCTTTCCTCCTCACCCTTGGTTTCTGTGGGACAAAACTCAATTTGCAAATTTCTGCTAGGGCAGAGAAATCGGACCATTTCTACGGAAGTGTCTAAATTGTCTGGTTCTTCCCATTTTTTTAAGAGATTTATATGATAAATCTGAGTTTTCTGAGGATTGTTTGTGATTTCAATCAGATAGGTAACAGGAGAAACGGCGCGTATAACCCGATATGGACCCTGCCATTTTGCAATCAATTTTTGTTCAGAGGTGGGACGCATTATTAGAACCTGATCTCCTGGTTGTAGAACCCTTAACTTACTTCCTCGGTCATAATACTGTTTCTGGGTTTGTTGAGCTTGCTCCATATTTAGTCTCACCGTTTCCCACAAACTTTGGAGTTGAGATCGTAAGTTGTGAGCATATTCTAATAATGGTCTCCCACCCTCTTCTGCCTCCTCTTCCCATGTCTCAATGGCCATATCTAAAAGGGACCGAGGTTGTCTTCCAAAGACGAGCTCAAATGGGCTATGCCCTGTTGAGGCCTGTTCATGGGTTCGTATAGCGTATAATACTAAGGGTAATTTCTGCTCCCAATCTCTTCCTGAGTCCTGTACCACTTTTCTCAATAAGGTTTTTATGGTTCGGTTGTACCGTTCCACCAAACCATCTGTCTGTGGATGGTACACCGAAGTTCGAATTTTGGTAATACCCTATGTCTTACACACCTGCTTCATAAGAGTAGACATAAAGGGGGTTCCTTGGTCTGTGAGTATTTCATGTGGAAAACCCACTCGAGAGAAAACGTTTATCATTGCTTGGGCAACGGTTTTGGTTGTCATACTTTTGAGAGGAACGGCCTCGGGATATCGGGTGGCATAATCAACCATAACCAAGATATACATATGACCTTTCGTTGAGGGTACTAGGGGTCCAATTAGATCCATCCCCATCCTACTAAAAGGGATGTCTATGATGGGTAGAGGTAGTAGGGGTGCTTTCTTGGATCTACCCGGTTCAGTAAGTTGACATCGGGGACATTGGGCACAATATTTGCGTATGTGGGCGAAAACCCCTGGCCAATAAAACCGCCTAAGGAGGTACTCTTTGGTTTTTTCCCGCCCATAATGACCCCCACCTGGTTGACTATGAGCCAAAGTCAGGACGTGCTCTCTATAATGCTCGGGTACCAATAGTTGTTGTTTATGTTCCCCTGTACGAGTGGTAGTTATTCTGTATAAGAGGTTTTTCTTAATTAGGAAGTAGGGACCCACCTCCTCGGTCTCTTCAGTTTTTGCGGACTTCCAAGCTTGTGTGAGAGAAGGATCTTCTCTCTGTAGCTGAGGGAAACTGATAGGTGCCTCATGTATTTCGGCAATAAGGCCAGGCTTTTGTCCTTGTATCTCTTTTCCCCGGTGATTTGCTTTGGCTACCCGTTTTTCTCTATGTGATAACTTTCGACGGGTTATAGGGCATTCGATAACACTGTTAGAAAAGGGAGCTTCCCTCCACCAGTCCTGGGTCTTCTTGGATGTTCTAACATGATCTAGGATCTCTTGGAAATGTTCGTAATCAGTCCCGATGATACATTCCTCAATCAATTCTGTCATTATTCCCATGGGTAGGACATCTCGGTAATTTCCCCACTCCACTGTTAGCTGATATAAGGGGTATCACTCTTTGTCTCCATGAATACAACAAATATTTACCCATCGTTCTACGTCCTCGTCTGATAGGTTTACGATATCTTTCCTCACTACGGATTGGCTACACCCGGAATCAATAAGAGCCCATACTGGCTGTCCATTGATGGTTATAATCTGTTTAAACTTCAGGTTACCTTGTCCTGTACACAGTACTCTTCTCCGGGTGACTCCTATCTCCATGGGCTCACCAGGATCTTGTTTTCTAGGACACATGCGGGCGATGTGTCCCCATTCCCCACAGTTGTAACATTGGGGACCTGATATCTGAGGATGGTCGATTAGTCTGCGTGGAATAGGCTCCTCAGGAGGGGTTCTGGGAATGCTTTTAGGGTTAGATAGCCCCGGCTTTAAGCTAGGTCGGGGTGGCACATTCCTTAGATCCACTGAGCGATGATAAGCACATGCTAAGTCGATCTCCATGTCAGTATTTACTTTGGGATGTTGGCGAATCCAGTGTTTGGTAGCTGTGGGCAAAGCATCTAAATATTGTTCAAGAACGATTGTTTGGATCACTTCCTCTCTGCTATTCCCGGAAGGACCTAACCATTTCAAAGCTAAGTCTTTTACACGATAATAAAAGGTTCGGGGGTCCTCATTTGGTCCCCATTTGATTTTCCGGAATTTGACCCTATAATATTCGGTGTCATGCCCAACACGTTCTAATATACTAGTCTTTATCTCTTGGTATGGCGTAGTTCCCCCCGGGTTTGCCGCTTGATATGCTGCTTGTAATATCCCTGTAAGAAGCGGTGCGACATACTGACCCCATCTATCCTCAGGCCATTGGGCAGACGAGGCCACTCTCTCAAAATTAGTAAAGAAGTATTCGGGGTCTTCACCTTCTTGATATTTCTGTAACACAGAACTAGGTACGTTTGGATGAACCTTACTGACAGCAATAGTTTCGGTTAATTTTTTCATAGCCGTCTCGTGGACCAGTTGATTGTTTGCGAGGATTGTTGCCTGGCTTTTCAAAGCCGACTGTAATGCTTCCCTATCCTCCTTTGCTTCGCGTTGGTGTGCCTCCCATACCAACTGCAAATGTCTCTGGCCCTCCGCCAGTTGTTTTATCATATCTTCCAGCGAGGGAGTGTCACTCATTATGTATACTGTTCGGGCGTCGGGAAGGGGTCCGAAACTAATAAGATCCCACTTCTGACACCACTGTGACAGGCCGAACAGTATAAACACAATGGAGAGGTGGTGATAGTGCTTATTTAAGTGGTTTATTAAACAAATGAAAATGGTGAAGTACATAGAATGTCTATTTTAAGGTGATGTTGATTTCTTTCTCAATTATGTTCTCGAGCAATTTAGTCCCGGTTTGCTTAATGTCCTCTGTTCTTTGTTTTCTCTTTCAGATGCAGTCCTGGTGTTTTCAATCAGGTGGATCCAGAACAGTACCGGCAATAGAAGGATAGAAAATACTGGGGTAAGTATGGGTTTTGTATAACCAGTTTCCACTCTCTCTCTCTCTCTCTCTGACTGGGGAAATAGGGAAAACAAAATAAGGATGGGGTGTGTTGGTGAACAGTTGCGGAATGACCTGACCGGCGTCCACACGTAGTGAGGGGAAAAGTGTCTCACATGCAGTGGCCCAGGTGCTCTCTTTCCTGTCCCTCTTTTTCCCCTCCTTTATATCCCCTCCCCAGTCCCTTATAACTTTGTGCCCCTTTCTGGAGTCCAAAAGGACCGTACCTTGCTTAGCCACGACCCTCCAGGGCCGTGGCTGGCGTTATGGCGTTCCTCCGGTCTATCTCCTCTTCCCGGGGTGTCCAGTATAGATTCCTCGTTCTCTCCTGGGTCTCCACTTCCTCCCGTCCTCAATGGTCCCTTCTTGGAGTAGTCCTCCTCCTTTGGTCTCTCCTCTCTCCCCAGGGTTCCTTTCTCCTCGTCCGTCGTCCTTTCCAGATTCTCTTTCAATCGCGCTCTCCCCCTTCGTTGCTGCGCGTCCTCTTTTACAGCTCCTCTGTGCCGGGAAACCATACTGGTTTCCCTGGCAAAGGCCGCGCGGCGGCCTCGGTCCCGTTGCGTTTCCCCGGCAACGGGGAAACGCGGAAATGACGTATCGGAGCCTTCCGATACGTCATTTGAATTACTCGGTGCCGGGCAAACCCGGTCACAGATACAGTAACCATTCTTGGTGTATCGAGCGAAATGTTATTTGACTCTGGGGCATGGTTAACGTTGATGTCCAACGAAGTTTTTGATGAAAGTCTGAGTCATAAAGTAAAGCTAAAAGATCCTGATCTTGTTCCTGGTGGCTATGGAGGTCAAGTCATTGATCTGAGAGGATATTTTGAGGCTGAGATGACCTTCAAGTCGAACACTATTTACGGGAAGGTTTATGTTCCTGTTAAAGGGGACAATGTCCTAAGTTGGCCTCATCAGGAAGGTTTGAGGGTCATTCTGGATCCTAACTCACCTTCACCGGTCATGATCAAAGAAGACTATGTTAATACCTTGCATCGCATATGTGAATTAGAGACGATGGAACAAGTGTCTTTGCCTGGATTTGTCGAAGAGTTCAAAGAAGTCTTAAGTGGAAAGTTAGGCTGCTTGAAGAAATACACTCATCAGATAAGGTTGAGAAAAGGCTCTGTTCCTGTGGCAGCTAAGGTGTGTCCTGTTCCAATCTCTCTTAAAGATGATGTGGAGAGAGAGATTAGAAGATTGTGCTATGAGGGTATCATTGAGCCGGTGGAGTCGTCGGAATGGATTTCGCCCATTGTTGTGGCAAGGAAACAGTCTGGGGAACTGAGGCTGTACGTTGACTTGAGGAACCTCAATAGATGTGCTGTCAGCGACCAGTTTCCTTTGCCTAACATCACAGAAATGGTCACAATGCTGTCCGGTTCCAAATACTTCACTAAATTTGATCCGACCTCTGCGTATCATCAGATCGAATTACACCCGGATTCGCGTGATTACACCACGTTCATTACTCCGTTTGGTACATTTAGATTCATAAGGATGCCTTTTGGGTTAGTTTCAGCAGCTGCTGTGTTTCAAAGACTTATGTACAATCTGTTTGGCTCTGAACCTGGAGTTAAGTGCTTCCAGGATGATATTTTGATACATGGAAGCACTATGGATGAACATGATTTGAGAGTCAGGAGGGTTCTAACCATCCTCAGACACCATGGGTTGACTCTTAAGTTGAAGAAGTGTTTTTTCAGAAGAACAGAAGTTGAATATCTTGGGCATAAGATCACAGCAGGAGGGTTACGTCCAAAGGAAGAACTGGTAGAAAACATTTTACATCTACGTGTTCCTGAAAAAAAAGAAGAATTGTTGTCATTTCTTGGGATGATTGAATTTCATGCTAAATTTTTACCCAATCTCGCAGTTAAAACGGTCTGCATGCGTCAACTTTTGAAGAAAAATGCTGAATTCTTATGGGCCGAAAGGTGTCTGAGAGAGTTTGAGAATATCAAAGCAGAGTTATCTTCTATTGGGTCATTGGAATCCTTTGATCCAGATAAGAAATGTGTGATAGTGACACTCGAGTGAGAGAGGTTTAGGAGCAGTGCTACTACAAGAAATGGACAATCATGAGCGCAAACCAATAGTATTTTGTTCTAGGACGCTGCGTGGACCACAAATCAACTACTCCACGATAGAAAAGGAGGCTTTGAGTGTGTATTGGGCAATTAATAAGCTCAGAAATTTTGTGTAGGGTAGAGAGTTTGAGATTTTTACGGATCACAAACCTTTGGTGGAGGTGTTTATGAAGAAGGGCCTGGACATGATTTCTGGAAGAGTTAGTAAGTGGGTTATCAGTTTACAAGACTATGACTATACTGTGCATTAAATCCCAGGTTCCTACAATAAAGTTGCGGATTGTCTATCCAGATTGAGCTCAGAAGTAGAAGAGTTTCCTGATAAAAAGGGATTAAAGGATATATCTGTGTGCAGCGTAACCGGCAGTGTAGTAGAGCAAGAAGAGTGGGTAAAGGCTGTAGCAGAGGACAAGGTTTTGCAACAGGTGTGTGAGAAAGTCAGACTCGGTTGGGGTAATAGTGCTAAACAGGAAAAGGATCTGTGTGGTTTCTGGAAAGTGAAAGATGAATTATCAGTGGAAGATGGTATCCTGTTACGTGGATTAAGATTGGTGGTTCCAGTAAGGTTGAGAGGAAAAATTATTGAACTTGGGCATGAAGGGCACCAAGGTATGAGCAGAACAAAGGCAAGGATTCGTCTGGATTATTGGTGGCCAGGTATGGATTTGATGGTGGAGAGAGTGGTAAGGGAGTGTGTAGACTGTTGTAACAGTGACAAGGTTTACAAGACGAGGGTGCCTCCTATGTGTGTAAGAGACATGCCACAAAAAACATGGGAAGTAGTGGCAGTTGACATTGTAGGACCGGTGCATGGTAGAGGTGGGTCCAACTATCTTATTGTATTGATTGATCAATTTTCCAGGTGGGCAGAAATAGGAGTTTGTGCCTCCACGGAGACTAGAAGGATAATTGATTTTTTTAGGGATATTTTTGGTCGAGAAGGTTTACCCAATACCATAGTGACAGACAATGGTTAACAGTTTGTTTCGAGGGAGATGAGGGATTTTCTTGAAAAGTTTGGTATCAAGCACAAGAGGTGTTCACCATATCATCCGGAAGGGAATGGGACAGTGGAGAGGTTCAACAGGTGTGTGAAGGAATGTATACAGCTGGAGGTTGCGTCAAATAGGGACTGGAGGGATGGTCTGAAAAGATTTCTTTATGCTTACAGGGTAACCCCTCATTCTACTACGGGTAAGGTTCCTTTTGATCTTTTCAGAGGTCGCAAAGCCAACACTAAGCTTTCACCTGCATGGGTGAGTTGGGAAAAAAATAATAAGCCACTAGAGAGTGTTGAGGATGTGGAGAATGAGTATGAGAAAGTATGTGTACAGAAGAGGAAGGTGTACTATGATGACAAGAAAAGTATGCATGACTTTGATGTGAAAATTGGAGATCAAATTTTAGTTAAGAAACCAACCTTGTGTAAAGACAGGAGTAAATTTTTAGGACCGTTTGAAGTTGTTAAGCTTTTTAGGAATGCTGTGAAAATTAAGGACGGAAGAGTGTGGAATCTTAATAGAGTTGTCAAATCTATAGGTAGATGTTAATGATGTTAGTAGTATCTGTATTTTCCTTGTTTTGGTTCTTTATTTTATTTATTTTGTCTATGTAGATTTTGTATATAGTTTCCTTGGGGTTTCTTTGTAAAGAGGGAAGGTGTGTGGTATATAGCTTGTGTGGGCTCAGCACAGGGGTGGAATGCTCACATAGTTCTGCCTCTAGCTGAGGTCACATATGACCTCATATAGAATGTGGAGTGTTGATCTTGTTGGAGGAGAGCAGAGAGGAGAGCAGTTGTGCTGGGCTGTAGTGGATGGGATGCTCCAATAAAAAGGACCTACAATACCTATTTGGAGACTCTGCGCTTCTTTTCTACACATGGTATACTCAAGAGCTTATTATGGACAAGGCACAGCTTTAGGGAATACAAAACATATAAAGAAGGGGTCACTTGACTCTTCACTCATAGAGAAATTGCAGATACTTAAAAAGAACGACAAAAGCAAGCTTTGGGAAGAAAATACCAAATATATTGAAAGTCAATGGCTCTTGATGTATACTTAATTAGGCTGGACAGGAGATCAGGCCTTTTTCGGGGGGGGGGGAGGAAGTGATGCCAAAGGTAAAGTGTTGTGAACGCTCTGACAGACTCCATTTTATTTAAGTTAGCCTGCTTTTCCATTTCCCATCTGCATATCTTTAGCCAAATATGTGAAGGTCAGAATCACAACTGCTCACTTCTTGTTTATTATCTTCAATGACAGATGCCTCAATTCTATTTTATTGCCTCTCGGTGTATAGACTTCCAGATTTTAGTAATGATCACTTTAAAATTGAAATGTGAACAGAGCTGACACATTTGTGACCTAATAGCTTTGCCTGCTAAAAATGTCATGTCTCTGAGCCTCATTTTATTTAGTGAATACAAGATACAGTGGTCAAGCTCTATATAAAGTCCAGGATTTCACCACTGATTTGGAGAGGTCTTCATGCCAAGACTATCTCCACAGGTCACGTCAGATCGCTGGATCAGCAACATTCAGTTGAAAGATCTAGTCTGGAAGCCTTTCAGAGGGTGCTCTTTTATCCAGAACATATTTCCTTTCCTGGCAGAACTCTGATAAAAGACAGCTGCATTAGCTGTCAACAGGGATCACATGCAATCATCCTGAAGAAACTTGAAATGCTAGTTCACTAATGAATGGTATAACTAAAATATAGTGTAGCACTTAGAAATAGCTGGAGGGTGCAAGGATCCTAGGAACTTTTCAAGCATGTTAGAGATGTTCATTTTGTTCTCGCTGCTTATGACATGCATAATTGCTTTCATATTTCCATGCTGTGTGGTTAATATGCATACTGTAAGTCCTTGATTAAGATTTTCAAAATAAATGTTTTAAACAAATCGCTGTTGCTCCAAGAATTATGCTTGATGGTGTTGTTTAAGAATGAAACATTGTTTGGAATTCCACTGTGTCCCTGAAACTAAGTAGCCTGACAACACTTCCCACACAGGACTGCTTAGTGGGTTAGTGACAGCGCTGCGGTATAAATTGTATTTCTTCCCTAGCGTAGTGCACTGAACTAAATCCTTGCACTTGTTAGTTATAAATCTGACCCCTGCAGATCTAGGAAATCACAGAATTCATATCAAGAAGAGCTGAAAATATCCTGTTCAGAAATCCTGGACTAGGACGTTCCATAACTCCTTGAGAAGAATACTTCAAATCTCATTGGAATTCCTTCAGTGGGAACTGAAATATCTTAAATCGAACTTGAAACTTATATGCAGCACGTTGTTGCACTTCAAAGAGTGTCCTCACTCTGTGGGCTACTGGTGGTAGCAGGAAAATGAAAGCATTATTTGGCACTATGAGGAACAGGCCCTTTGAAGGGGATCAAGGTGAGAAATCTCACTTTTGTAAATTCATGTTGTCCTTGCATTTTTCATCCGATATGTGGGATATATATGTTTTATTACTGCAGCTGTATGTGTGTATGGTGTTGGGGTGGGGGTGTTGCATGTGTTTGTCACTCTCTTTTTCCTCCCCCCTCCCCTGTGTGCTAGGCAGCTGTACTCACCGTTGTCGCCTTCACTGTCGTTGATGTTCGTGGTGGAGCAGGACGTAGAAAATCATTGGGAAGATATGCAGCTCGGGCTCCATGGTGGCATAGTTCTTCCCTGTGTCTCCAAAGGTGAGTCCTTTCCCTTCTGTGCAGTGTTTCTGCCAGGGTTTTGATGACGTTGGTACCGCCCCGGTAAAGGTGGCGGTTTCCTGTGTCTTAATACAGTGGGCGGAACATTGTCTTCTGCCTGGCTGTAGGCGGCTACCGCTGTGGTGCCTGTTGTTTCCACCCTGGAGGTTGGTGTGGTAAAGTGGCTGTCTATCTGAGTTCTCACCGCCATGGTTATAATTTGGCGGTAGTTACCACCAGCCTGTTGGCGGTATTACCACCACTTTATCACCGACTGCTAGGATCGTAATGAGGGCCTTAGTGTTTTTGCTTTGACATAAAGATGCTTATAGACCTTAAACATCATTAAGGTTAAGACAGTGAAAGCATTGACTAACCAAATTAAGGGGTGTAATACTAGGATAAAGACGTTTGTAGATCCTGGCGCCCAACAAATGAATAGGTCATAGCAGTGATGTTCTGTTAATCGTTGAATATGTGAGGCTGGATGGACTAGCTGCTTAGCATCAATAGTCATACAGCCAGCTGAGCCTTTTGCATATTTTGCAGCTGACTCAAATGCAGCAAAAGCAGTTGCCACAAACTGTCCAATAGCTTCTAATACAGGTAGCTTAATGGAAAATGTATTTTCTCATTCAAACAACACCCGAATCTGCACACCTAGTCCAGATTTAATACATTTTTAGGCAGGTACAACACGTGTACTTATATCAATTATACTGGTTAGATTGTGGCTACACATTACTGGCTGCCCGGGGCTTTTATTAATCCATAGAGAAGAACTGGATGATCTGTGTAATAGCAAATGGGAATCTGGCCCTACTTGAGGTTGTCAAGCACTAACCTGTTTGTCCCACGAAGACGCAATGTGGACCAAGTTGCTTATCCTCATTTCCTCCTAGACATTGCGTGCCTCCCACTTAAATCCACATGATCAGCATCAAAATGCCCCTGGAAGAAAGGGAATGGATGAAAGAGAGAGAGAGAGAGAGAGAGACACTGGTTTCATAGGTCCGGATCCGAACAACTGGTGATGGTCTTTGAAGAACTGCGATTTCCTAAGATAAATTACATATCATTTAAACAGCTCATAACCCATAACCAGGTATATACTAGTCTCTGACTACTACGTGCAATCTAGGTGTACCTGTTAGGTTCCCATTTCCCGCTTTAAATGGCTCTCCCTCTCTCTAAACCTCCCATAATATCTATGACTACTCCCACTGTGACCCCAGATTGATCACATGCGACCTGAATTAATGCCTACCTAAATGTTGTTGACCTTGCTGAGATTTCCTAGGATGCTGACTTACTTGACACCATAGACATTTAAATAGGTAACAAATAATGACAACAAATTCTCAGGTAATTAGGTTTGCAGACATTCATGGGTTAATTTACGCACTGTACTTAGAATTCAATGAACACACATTTGGTGTCTTTTGATCACACTGAAAACATAGGGTTAATATCAAAAGATTACGGTGCAAAGTTTGCATCACTCTGGAAACATAGGGTTAATACCAAAAGATCACACTACAATGTTTGTAACACTCTGGGAACATAGGGTTAATATCAAAAGATCACAGTGCAATGTTTGTAACATTCTGGGAACATAGGGTCAATATCAATAACACAAGAGATCTGTTTCATCACTGTTACATCACAGCGTAAGTTGAGCACAGCAATGAAACTTTCAGGCCATTCACCTAATGTTCCGTATTTGCTAATTGAACAAAATAACTTATTTTCTGCTATATGTAGCAAGCAACAATGATAAGCGTTACTACGCGACTAGTGGCGAGCATCCCAGTGACCTTAAACTCCAATGATGTGCCTCCTTAGGCGCATCACGCTCCGAAACATTCAAATTTAGAATATCAAGTCAATAAGTGTCAAGTTTTCACAAATGAATGCTTTTTCAGCACGTGTTACTGCAGTTTTAGTAGGCTGTTCTCTCAAATTCTTCAACTCCTCAGGAGTGGCATCCAGGATAAAAGGACTGATCACAAAGATCAAATGTGAAGAAGCAGACACTCCTTCTCTGCAGCCGGTGACTTTTACAGCAAGCAATTCACTCAGGCTGGGTGTGCTTTAAATACCTGCTGCATTCAGCCACACCCAGTCTGCGTCATAGGGAGCCATACCTAGTCTCAGTCATAGAGAGGCAGGAGGCTTAAGCAACACGTGTCTTAAACAAACATTGGTTCCAACAAGCATTGGTCTTTGTTAACAAGCATTGGTATCTGTAAAACATTCTTCTGGGGTTACAACAAGAGTTGTTTACTGGAGCACATTCGGGTTTGCAGGCCCAACAGAGATATATCAGTACCATTAATGGAATAGGGAAGCCAATCATACTCCACTGGTATAACATGCAGTCATGGGCCTAATGCTCTTCTTGTGTGAGCACACTTCCCACCACTTTGATCATTCTGCGCACATTGCAAGGGCCATCATATGGTTGGTTTGATCAATCCATAATATTTTTAGTGTGTGGAACTCACTATTTATTCTCTGTGGTGATGGGAAAATGTGCAAAGGGAAACCATGCATCAGAAGGATAGTTGATTCTTGCCACCTTGAAGTGAGCATAGCAAATGTTTCCTTCACAATGGAATTGTAGTGGCTTGGCCCATATATTAATGAGTAGTTGTAAGAGCTGCCGCCAATGTTCTCCCTTCAGTTGTCCCTTTTCAGCTTTGAATTCTGCAGTCACAATTGAATCACAATTTTTGCCACGATATTCAGTGTATGTCTTGAACTAATGTGAGTATTTTTGAAGGTTTCTCCAAATTCCTCATATGTACAATGGTGACATTGCCAGTCTGGGTACAATCCCTGTAAGACCTTCCATGTTTCCTGTGAATGAAGGTAGCCCCACTGAGATATAACTTTAATAGCCTAAATCTCTCGGAATGCATAATTTGGGTAAAGGGCCGTAATTGTTATTTTCATTTAGTAATGGATCATAGAATGTAACAATCGCTCTGCTAGCATTGATTTGTAATATGACTTGTTTGATAATGCTTGCATGCAAAGCTTGTTTGCACCCTATCATCTATCTAACTGTTGAACAATTACCTAAACTCCTTGCCATGCAAGTTCTCTACTACATAAAACATAAATGGTGGAGGTTGGAACTCTAAGCCCCCCTGTTGTCCCATTTGACTTAGTGATTATGACCACGTGGCCTGGTAAATTGCCTGCTCCTGAGAACACTCATAATGCTTACACTGATATGTTGTACTTTCTACGAATTCTAACATTTCACTACAGTACTTGCATGTCATGACCATGGTGAATCTCAGTCTCTGTCGTTTTGCTGATGTTCATTGTAATTCGCTCAACCCATCGGTATGACATATTAAATAACGAGTCACTTTCCATGGTCATGAATTTGACTCTCATCAGGTTGTGTCCAGGTACCAGATACTGCAGACAGAAACCGTCAGTTTTTTCATCTGTGTTGTTGGTTGTCAGTGGCACTCAAACAGCAAGGAGGTCAGAGGTGATGTTCTCCTACAAGCTCTGCTGCACCTATATGGCTCCTACAGTAACAATTGCAAGGATGCAACTGTTAGCGCGCCTGGTCCTTAATAAGTAAACTTACAAGGGGACGCGCACAGGTCGATGAACCTTTTGATTCCCATGGAGTATCGCAACTATGGTGCAATAGATACCCGGAATCGCAGGGTCCTGACCATTGAACATAAAGTCCACTTACTCTGTAACAGAAACACATGCCTACATTCACTCGTACCCACAAATAAAGTGTGAGTGCGTGATTTTGGCCTATATATACAAAGCTTCCCTACGTGTAATGCATCTAGTGTTAATTTCCATTGCGTTTTAATTGCAGTGTAAGCATAGTTATTCTTATAAGTCCTTTTCTCTAACCCTTTTTCTAATTATTCTTTTAATGCCTTTCTTCTATCATCAGTATGCCCTATGAAGCTCTTCCCCAAAGGTGTAAGCAAGCATGTAAGGTTATTTCTATGCCCATATGCAGTTAGGGTAGGCTCAAAGAATCCTCTAACCAATACTATATCATGATCCTTAGCTACTCTACTCAAATACCTAATAATAGGAACAAACGAAAACACTACATCATAGTTAGAGTAAAAATACTGTATATACTCTTGGTCATAAAACCTTGTTAGTAGCAGACTACATCTTATTCCGTACGTTAATGGAAGACTGTGGTACGTAACTCCTTCCTCTACTGAAGAAGGAATCTGCGTACACACAAGGCAATCTCTTGCATCCATTGTCTCAACATACTCACTCAACAAGCGATAGAAGACATTAGAAGAAAGCTCTCCTTGAGCGTTAGTATAATCATGCAAGTACTTCTCATCTAGCTTAAACTTCTCCAAAGCCGTTAGTGTAGTACTCTCAGAAGCAGAAGTATGATTGGCTCCTTTCACATCAAGAACAGACATTCCCACAATCACCACTATAAACAAAATCCCACACATAATCGCCAATCCAATGCTCATATATCTACAGCACCCAGTATTCCTCACTTGATTATTTAACTCAGCCATGATCTGTAAAGAATCAGAAAGCAGAGGTAATTCTTATAAAGTGCAGCAAAAATCAAAAATAGGGAAAAGTCTTCTCTCGCAGTTCAGTCTCGCATCCAGGAACCCCTTTCCTTTGCCAAGCTCAATTAGCAGATTGTCACATCCGGTTTTAATGTCAAATCAGGTTTTCAATGTCTCTTCCAGTTTATTTTCAACAGTCTTTATTCCTAAAATAATTTAAGATTGGTTCAACAATTCAGCTGCTTGGTCACCTTCAGGTTACATTGAAATAATGACTCGGAACCTCTCTATCAAAACAAAAAGACATAAACTTGTGTTGCCTTTCTTTAGTAGTTGCATATGCCTATTCAGGACCTGCGTATCGCCGACTTGCTATTCTCTTTCTTTCCAACTTTTGATCACCACTCAGTTCTCCTTCACTCAATTCTTCTACTACTTCCTCTATTGTTTCATTTATGACCACTTCCTTTCTTTTCTCAACTAGCGACTCAGGCTAATTATCTCCTTTTCTTGATCCTTCTGTCAATATTCTTTTCAAGACTGGACTTTTCTCCTTCTCTTTCTCTATGGTGTTCTCTCTTGATGGACCTGCAACAGGCTCAGGAGGAGTTGGATCACCTTGACTTTGATCCGTCTCAACTCTTTCCCCTTCTTGGTCTGGCACTTGCTCTGTTTGCTTCTCAGCACTGTCTCCTTCTGAGAGAACCTCTGCTGAGCTAGGCTCTCCTGCTATATCCATTGAGATTGATTCTTCCGCACCTTCCTGTAATTCTTCACTTTCGTCTCTTTCACGGGTGATAGAATCATCTTCCACAAGCTCTTGTTCAATTTCAGGCTCTCTTTGTTCTTTTTCTGGAACAGGTACGGCAACCTGTTTCACCGTTGTTGGTGCTCTCAACAACGCTTCTTCATGATCCAGTGGACATGCCACTTTCTTCGTATGACTCGTGTGAATCCAATTTGGGAGTCCTGTACACTTCACAGCTGTTTTAGTTCTTAGGACCACCTGGTAAGGCCCTCTCCAGCGTGGCTCCAAGCACGTCTTGCGATCATGTTTTTGGACAGTGACCCATTCGCCGGCTCTCAGATTGTGCCCTTGATTGTGAATTGGTGGCAGGGTAGTGGCCTCCACCTGCTGAGAGAAAGAGCAAACCACATCAGCCAGACCCTTGCAGTAGTCCAACACCATATCATCTGTAATATTCACAAGTGCATTGGCTGGGACTGCTGGTAATCTCATTGCTCTGCCCATAAGGAGCTCGTGGGGCAACAGCCCTGTCTTCCTGTCAGGTGTATTTCTCATCGACATCAACACCAAAGGCAATGCATCTGGCCATTTCAGATTCGTAGCTGCACACATCTTAGTAATTCTTGATTTCAAGGTACCATTCATCTGTTCCACTAGTCCTGATGCTTCAGGGCGATAGCTACAATGCAACTTCTGTTCAATGTTTAGTGCTGCACACAAGAGTTTGATCACCTTGTTATTGAAGTGAGTTCCCCTATCTGATTCTAAAGAGATTGGAAACCCGAAACATGGTATAAATTCTCTAAGAAACAACTTTGCTACTGTGAGACTATCATTTCTTCTTGTGGGGTATGCTTCAATCCATTGACTAAAAATTTACACAATCACCAACACGTACTTCAAACCTCCACACGCAGGCATCTCAATGAAATCCAGTTGCATTCTGCTGAATGGACCTTCTGCTCTTCCAAAGTGGCTCAAATTCACCACTGTCCCTTTTCCTGCATTTAGTTGTTGACAAATGATACAGCGATGATGTACTGCTTCTGCTGCCTGCCTAAACTTGGGATTGAACCAGTCAATTTTGAACAAACAAACCATGGCATCCCTCCGAATGTGTGCCTGACCATGGTGGTACCTGGCCATTTGTGACAGCAAACTATTTGGTAAAACCATATGGCCTTCTTCTGATACCCACAGCTCATCCTGCCTTTGAACGCACTTCATCTTGACCCAAGTCTTCTATTCCTCCCTGTCGACATTACTCTGCAATGTTTTCAATTCTTCCATTGTGTCCATTACCCTCAAAGCAAACCCTGTACATTTAGGCGGTCATTCTGACCGCGGCGGGCGCCGGCCCAGCGGGAAAGCCCCTGCAACGAGGAAGCCGGCTCCGAATGGAGCCGGCGGAGTTGCAGGGGTGCGACGGGTGCAGTGGCACCCGTCGCGATTTTCACTGTCTGCAAAGCAGACAGTGAAAATCTTTGTGGGGCCCTGTTAGGGGGCCCCTGCACTGCCCATGCCAGTGGCATGGGCAGTGCAGGGGCCCCCAGGGGCCCCACGACACCCGTTCCCGCCATCCTGGTTCTGGCGGTGGACACCGCCAGAAACAGGCTGGCGGGAAGGGTGTCGGAATCCCCATGGCGGTGCTGCAAGCAGCGCCGCCATGGAGGATTCCCTGGGCCAGGGGAAAACCGGTCATGGACCGCCAGGGTCAGAATGACCCCCTTAGTGTCTTCCTCAGACATCAATTCCCACTTGTCTTTGAACGATATACAGTTCTCTCTCTACAGTAGACTTTGCTAGCTTGAAAGTATGGATTCAGCCGGTCTGTATCCAAGGAGATTCTGAATAGAGCAGCAGTTGTCTTTCCCCCTGACCACAGGGACTGGACTTAGCTGATTGGCTACCTGAGTCCCTGCTGCACCTGAGACCCGCCCCCCACACCTGCTCTGGCCCCTTAAGTTTGTTGAGGGAAGCCCAAGACAGCAACCTCCATTTTGTGAGCCTCTGTGCATCTCCCCTGTGTACTGATACAGCCCAGTGTTCAAGGATTGCAAAAAGACCTAGGTAAGGAGCCCTGAGATTTTTCTGGGTAAATAGTATTATTTGTTCAAAAGTGTTTATTTCAGCTACCTGTGTCTGTTTTACTGTGGACTCACTGTGTTTCAGGCAGCCTGGCCTCTTTAAAGTGGTGTTTTTTTTTTTTTCATTTTTGCCGTGACTGTGTGAATTGCCTTGCTAGTTTGTGGCATCCCCCCTTACCCCTTTTTCTCTTCTAAGTAAAAAGGCTACATACATCTTGCAGAGTGTGTTTTCAGGAGACTGTTTTAATCTGTTTCTGTGATTTAAATTGTGCTTAAAAACTGTCTGCCCCCCTGTAGTTTTGCTTTAAAAAGCCCGATTTTCAGAGTGCGCGCCCAGCAGTATTCCAGTGTTTGTTTCTTAAACAATCTCTCCCTTACCTGGAAAGTAGACTCTGCTAGCTTGAAAGTGTGGATTCAGCCTGTCTGTATCCAAGGAGATTCTGAATAGAGCAGCAGTTGCCTTTCCCCCTGACCACAGGGACTGGACTTAGCTGATTGGCTCCCTGAGTCCCTGCTGCACCTGAGACCCGCCCCCCACACCTGCTCTGGCCCCTTAAGTTTGTGGAGGGAAGCCCAAGACAGCCACCTCCATTTTCTGAGCCTCTGTGCATCTCCCCTGTGTCCTGATACAGCCCAGTGTTCAAGGATTGCAAAAAGACCTAGGTAAGGAGCCCTGAGATTTTTCTGGGTAAATAGTATTATTTGTTCAAAAGTGTTTATTTCAGCTACCTGTGTCTGTTTTACTGCGGACTCTGTGTGTTTCAGGCAGCCTGGCTTCTTTTAAAGTGATGTGTTTTTTTTAATTAGTTTTTGCCGTGACTGTGTGAATTGCCTTGCTAGTTTGTGGCACCCCCTCCCCCTTTTTCTCTTCTAAGTAAAAAGGCTACATACATCTTGCAGAGTGTGTTTTTAGGAGACTGTTTTAATCTGTTTCCGTGATTTAAATTGTGCTTAAAAACTGTCTTTTTGCCTTTAAAAAGCCCGATTTTCAGAGTGCGCACCCAGCAGTATTCCAGTGTTTGTTTCTTAAACAATCTATCCCTTACCTGGAAAGTAGACTCTGCTAGCTTGAAAGTGTGGATTCAGCCTGTCTATATCCAAGGAGATTCTGAATAGAGCAGCAGTTTCCTTTCCCCCTGACCACAGGGACTGGGCTTCAGTTAACTTGCTCCTTATATAAGTTTCTATAGGTTGTTGCATATGTTGTTGTGATAGGTTGTTGGGAGATGGTCTTTCATTGGTTTCTGGCTCCAGGGCTGGGGTTATGATTGGTGGATAGGGCTGGGAATCTGATTGGCTGTTGGTTCTAGGGCTGAGATTCTGATTGGCTGTTGGTTCTAGGGCTGTGATTGGTGGATAGGGCTGGGATTCTGATTGGCTGTTGGTTCTAGGGCTGTGATTGGTGGAAAGGGCTGGGATTCAGATTGGATGTTGGTTCTAGGGCTGTGATTGATGGATAGGGCTGAGAATCTGATTGGCTGTTGGTTCTAGGGCTGTGATTGGTGGATAGGGCTGAGAACCTGATTGGCTGTTGGTTCTAGGGCTGTGATTGGTGGATAGGGCTGAGAACCTGATTGGCTGTTGGTTCTAGGGCTGTGATTGGTGGATAGGGCTGAGAATCTGATTGGCTGTTGGTTCTAGGGCTGTGATTGGTGGATAGGGCTGGGATTCTGATTGGTTGCTGGTTTTAGGGCTGTGATTGGTGGATAGGGCTGGGATTCTGATTGGTTGCTGGTTTTAGGGATGGGGCTGTGATTGGTGGTCAGGAATAGGGCTATGATTGGTGATTAGGGCTGGGTCTCCCATTAGTTGTTTGAATCAGGGCTTTAAATTGGATTGGCTAGGGTTAGGACCAGCTTCTTATTGGCCAGTAGGGCTATAAAAGCCTAGGATTCTGGGCGTCTCAGCCCGGGCGTCGAGGCAAAGGGCGGAGAGGACAAGGGCAGTTGCCTGTTTGGGCCTGTTCAGGACTGGTAGGGCCTAGGGCCAGAAATGCTGCCCAATTCTCAATTGACCAGGAATGTTTTCAACCCCTACACATCCCTCAACATGCAAACACATATTCTACAAAGACATCCAACTCATGCATCACAGACTGACCACAGACAGATTGCAATGTCCCATCACCCAACACAATACCCTTTATACAACACATATACACATATCCCCTACAACTACAACAGTCAAACACCTGCATTCTCACAGCAAGCACTACTCTGTCCACTCCCACTAACACAACCTGCCATCACCCACACAACACAAAACTACAGTATACATTTCTCTCAGCCTTCCAGATACACACTCTCTGCTCTTACTAACCAACAACACTATCCGCTGTTTGCTCCACACAGACCACTTGTCATCATAACAATGCCCAAACCCTGCCTTCAAACACTACATCTACAAACACTCTTCCCCTCTCTTCACCAATTACACACAACCATACAATCCCCACATTTCACTCCACCACACATGTTACCTCTTCCAATCATCGCAACTAACACTAACTCCCCTGGCACACATCCATCACCTCTTACACACCTCGTACATTCATCTCCAAAACACATCAACACCCCATCTAACACTCAAATTCCACTCACCAGCACTAACTCACATACAAATCCCTCACCAAAAACAACTACACCAATATCCCCTCTCACTATTCCACAAAAACAATACCGACCACAAACATCAGCACATCAAATCAACACAAACTTACATTACACTTATCGTCATACCCACTCCCACCCTCAGGTCTACACAAAGAATACAAATTCCATCCTATCTCCACCCCTAATGTCTCACTCTTCACAAACACCTACCACAAGCACCCCAACCCAGCAACTTTCATTAACTCGCCTCTCCTCCATTGCACAATTTAGAGCCTTACATCATGATCCACATGCTCCTCCACCACCCCTAACCCATACTCCATCCACACTAAACAAATGCAAACAAAATAAAAAACATGCCACTCATAGCAACCTCGCATCCCCTTGTCTATTACATAATAAAGCTACCCTACAAAAAACAGTACACTCCTCATGGCTCCCTCAGCCACCAAGTCCACCACCCACACACACAGACCCAACAAAATGCCTCCTTAACCTGCTGGAAGAGGAACACTATCTTGAAAAGCAAGACTATTGTGAGCCTCAAACAGTTATCACAACTGGCAACACTCCTGCTCCAAGCTCACATTATACTACTTACCCTTCTCCTAAACAAAACAACACTACCACTAACACACCTTTTCTAAACTGCCAGCTCATAAATGCTCGATCACTCTCAAAAAACAAGCACCACATCTACGACCTGCTCACAGACACAGAACCTGACTTACTATTCATAACTGAATCCTGGTTGGGAGATGACATGGCCCCAGTGTTGCACGAAGCCGTTCCTCCGGGCTATCAAACCATCACACAAAACCGTATAGGCAAGAGAGGAGGTGGACTAGCTATTATATTCAAACAGGCATTGAACCTCAGTAAAACAGACAACATCTCCATTCAAGGTTGTGAAGCCCTCCTTACCAGATGCCACCCTACTCCAACTTCCTCCTGTAACTTTCTCCTCCTTTACAGACCTCCACCTAACAACTCCATATTCCCAGATGCTTTTCTAGACACAGTCTCAAACCTTATTACACTATACTCTAACCTACGCATTCTTGGGGATTTAAACATTTGGTTTGACAAACCCAATATGCCCCATCCAAAAGCTATCACCACTGGCCTAGTCGCATTGAACCTACATCAGATTGTACACAATCCCACACACATCGCTGGTCACATCCTAGATGTCATTTTTGCTAAGCCTGAACTAGTTACTATTCATAGCATCACGCCAATCACTTGGTCAGACCACCATTTGATAACTTTCCAACATACAACTCAATTTGGATGACTTAGAAACACAACTAACAGCCAACACAGATCTAGATACAATTAATGCTGTGCCAAAACTTTAGGAGTGGCTACAGGAAGCTTTTGATATCCTAATACCACTCAGAAAACTAAACACAACAAAAGAAAACCAACACCTTGGAGAAACACAGAACTTAAAAAGATAAAGCAACAAATCAGAAAGTTGCAGCGGACCTGGCTCAAAACAAACAACGGTCAAGACAAACTGCAGCTACACAAACTTAACAGGATATACAATTCATCAATCAAAAAAGCTAAAAAAGGTACTACTCAGACAGAAGTCAAAATGCTCAATCTACAACCAAGGAATTTGATAAAATGCTCAATGAATTTCAAAAACCTACATGCATGGAAGGAAGTCATTCCACTACTCAAGATTTTGCAAACAAATTGGCAACTCACTACACAACCAAGGCAGACACATTGGACTCCTATTTAAAACAGAAGAAAACCATCAGCACCAACCCCTTTCCTAAAATACCCTCTAAGAATAAACCAACCCAACCTCTACAGTCCTTCAAACAAATATCCCAGGATGAATTTATGGATTTGGTCAAAGCAAGTAGACCTTCTGGTTGCCCTTCTGACCCTTGCCCACCACAAATCTTCAAAAACATTCTTCTATCTACTTCTGCTGCCACACCTGTAAGAAGAATCATCAACAACTCTTTAACTTCAGGAATTTTTCCTGTAGACCTGAAAAAGGCATACATACGACTCTTATTAAAGAAAACAAACCTAGACCCGAAGGCCCCAACAACTACAGACCAATCACAAATGGACCTTTCCTGGGCAAATTGATAGAAATAGCAGCTTTCGTCCAGTTGTCCCAATTCATTGAAGACAATTCTACACTTTCAGACTTCCAAACTGGATTCCGCTCAGGAAGAAGCACTGAATCGGCACTCATAGCAATCTGGGATGATCTTAAAAACACAGTCGACTGAAATGGAGTTGCTGCACTACTTCTCTTGGACCTCTCGGCTGCCTTTGATACGGTTGACCATGACACCCTAATTCAAAGACTCGACGAAGCCGGCATACAAGGGATTGCTCTCGACTGGATTACTTCCTATCTTCAAAAAAGATCGAATATCATCCACTCGCCCCCCTCCTCGTCCGAACCCTACCACACAAAAGCAGGGGTCCCCAAGGGTCAATCATCTCACCTTTGCTTTTCAACAGCTACATGATATCTTTACCAGAACTGATCAATGATTTCCATCTCACATGCTACAACTATGCAGATGACACACAAATACTACTTAAATTAGAATGCCCCAAAAACATTGAAAACTCAGAAATCTTCAGTTGCCTCAGAGCCGTTGATCAGTGGATGACCTGGAGCCATCTCAAACGAAATACCTCCAAAACAGAAATACTCATATGTGGTGACTGGAAAAGTTATGACCTTCAGTGCATCTGGCCTGACGATCTCGGACCTCCTCCTCAATTATCCAAGGAAGTTAAAAACCCAGGAATCACCATGGATTCCAAGTTAACTATGAATGTCCAAGTGGACAAATTAGCACAAACAAGCTTCATCACCTTGAAGACTTTACGACGCATCTTCCCCACCTCGGATTTCCACAGAAGGTGCAAGCTACTGTCTCGCTTGTACTATCCAAACTGGATTATCCCAATGGCCTCTACCATGGATCATCTCTATCTGTTATGAAAAAACTACAACATATCCAGAATTCCGCAGCCAGGATACTATTACATGTAAAGCTACAAGCCCACATCTCCCCTGCCTTGAGAGCACTACACTGGTTACCCGTTGCCAGAAGATGCATTTCAAACTGCTTTGTATCACCCACAAAGCTATACATGGAACAGGACCGCTTTTTATCAGAAACAAAATAACCAAATACATCCAAAAAAGAAACCTCCGCTCAAGATTGGCACCCCGTCTTAGAACACCACCATACAAGAAAAAGACTATAGGTGGTACATCCTTCTCCGTTTCAAGCAGCCAAACTATGGAATTCATTACCCCCAACTATAAGAGCCACAGATAACTTTCTTGTCTTCAGAAAACTACTCAAGAGTAGGCTCTTTCCTTCATAACCACCATATTCAAACAACTATGAATTGCATATGCCTATGTTGATAAATATTTTTTTCAGATTATGTGTATATTTCTAGTTATGTATAGTTTCTATAGAAAATATGTATCGCTACTATGTCATAACAATAAAATACATGCACACTCTTTAAACCTGTTTGACTAAGTATATTTTACCCATGGTTCTAATTATGTATTGTGTGTGCATATGTGTGTGTATTCATGTGTGTGTGTATGTATATATATTTATGTATGTGTATATGTTGTTTCTGTGCTTGCCATGTTCGTGGGTCATTGCATGGCTCCTGGGTGGGTTGTTATACTAGATATCTATGAATTCCTGCTCTCATCTTATCACACTTATCTACCCATCATCATATGTCATGTCTCTATCAAACTATCCTCCATTCTCACTCTGATTCATCCCAAATCCTTTCTTCTACTTTCATCTCCTAAATAACTCTGCCTAAGCTCTTCCCTCTGCTTCCACATCTACCTCACCAAACCTCACTCTACTACCGTGACCTCCCACACAACCCTACTAAATTCTCCCGCATTTATCTCACCCTGCTAATATGCTCTCCCTAACCCTTCCACATACTCTTCCCTCCTCCATCCCCCTTTACTCATCCCAAACCTTTTGGTTGAGTAAATTAAGGAAATACTCCCAATTAACACTTCTGGATTTCTTTCCTCCTCCACCCCTTCATTATTCCAGTCAATCTAACTAACTAACTCTCATATCCGCGGCTCAAATTAACTCATAATAATACTAAAACTGTACTCATTATTTCTCGATACTAATCCATCACTAATTCTTGTTGGGTTCCAGAGTACAGTGCTACTCACCGAAAAGCGATTCGACGCCTCGTCAGGGGTAGTAAGCGCTATATAAATACGATTAAAATACAATACAATACAATGCGCAAAACCTTGCGTCTTGATCCGTATATCCATTTCCTAGTGATAAATAATCCTGTGACTTTAGATGTGCACTGCATTTTACCACAGCAATTTCTTCAGGCAATTGTATTGCATACAGTAACTCCTTTATTCTGTCAGCATTTCTTACTGGTAAACCAGTAGAGGTCAGGAAACCTCTTTGTGACCGCAACTGACCAAAATCATGGACAATTCCAAATCGATATTGGCTGTCTGTGTAGATAGTAACTCTCAGTCTAGCAGATACATTGCACATTCTAGTAAGAGCTACCAATTCTGCTACTTGTACAGAATATACACCTCGAAGCCAAGAAGCTTTTAATGTACCTGTAATTGTGCGCACAGCATATCCTGCCCTCAATGTTCCCGTACCATCTCTGTGAAATGAACCATCAACAAAGACAATTTGGTCATTTTCTTCCAATCGTGTATCTCTGATATCAGGTCTTGGTTTTGTGCACAACTCTGTTACCTCAAGGCAATTATGCTCAATGTCTTCTTCCTTTTCAATTTCAACAGTATCACTTGGAAGTAAGGTTGCCGGGTTCATCACTGTACATCTTTTCAATGTTACATTTGGAGCACCTAGAATGTTCCTATCATACCTTGTCAGTCTGGCACCAGTCAAATATTGTGTTTCCATTCTTGCCAGTAAAATCTCAACTGAGTGAGGTAACATTACCATCAGAGGGTGTCCCATCACTACTCCCTCGCATTGTGAAAGGCTTTGACCAACTGCGGCAATTTCACGCAAACAACCCGGTAAGGCTGCTGCACCTGGGTCCTAGGTAGCTGAAAAATAAGCTACTGGGCGATAAGCATCTCCATGGACCTGTGTCAGGACAGACAAAGAACAAGCATCACGTTCATGACAAAACAGTGTGAATGGCTTTGTGCAATCAGGCATTCCCAACGCTGGAGCTCTGCACAAACTCTCTCTCAACTCAGTAAACGCCTTCATTTGGTCCTGATCTAGTGTAATAGGATCTGTAACATCCTTATGTGTCAGCTGCTGCAATGGTTTGGCAATCTCAGCAAAATTTGGAATCCATTGACGTCAATACCCTACCGTTCCCAGGAACATTCTGACATCTCTCTGTGAAGTCGGGGGACTTCTCTGCAATATCATTGTTATCCTTTCTCTGAAAATCCTTCTTAACCCTTTCTCAGTTTGGTGTCCAAATATTTTACTGACTTTCAACAATACTGCAATTTTAAAGGTGACCCCTTATGTCCAAATTTCCCCAAGTGATTCAACTGGGTAATCGAGTCGTACTTACACTCGTCCCTGGTTCTGGATGCAATCAGTAAGTCATCAATGTACTGCACCAGAGTCAATTGGTACAGTAGTTCCAAAGACTCCAAATTCTTTTTCAAAATCTGATTGAACAAAGACCGTGATCCCTTGAGGAAGTCTGCACCAGCTGTAGACTCTGTGTAGGAATTTGAAACAAAAAAGAAACTGACTATCCTCATGAAGAGGCACAGAAAAGAAAGCTTATGACAAATCAACCACTGTGAACCATTCTGCATCGCACGGAATTTGAAACATTATTACTGCTGGGTTTGACACTACAGGACACCACTTGACCACCATGTCATTCACTGTTTGCAAGTCCTGCACAATTCGCACTTTCCCACAAGGTTTCTTCAAGCCCATTATCGGTGAATTACATGGACTACTCAGCACTTCTTTCAAAATCCCTTGTTTCAGGAAATCTCCAATTATCTGCGCCACTTTCATCAGGACATCTTATGTCATGTTATACTGTGAAAGCTGCGGAAACACTACATTTGGCATCAAAGTAATCTTAATTGGCTCCAGTCCCTTGATCAAACCCACTTCTTTACCTGTTAGGTCCCACACATTGTCCTGCACTGTTCCCTGCAAGTCTACATGCAATTCTTTCACAGTAAACATCGGGAAAAACTTAATCAACAGGTATTCCACATTAGTTATTTCATTCTTAATTTCTGGAGTTTGTTCTTCCTCATCTTCACTATTCGCCTGGACTTCTATTCCAGCAGTTGAACAATTAATCGAACATCTGGTCTTGCACAATAAGTCCCTTCCCAGTAGGGATACAGGACTTGAAACACAGAATCACAGACTACAAACGTGTGCAGTCCCTAGAAGTTGCCAATCTCAACCTGTACTGGATCTGTGATCGGGTTTATCAACTGCCTATTTGCTAACCCTACAACTTGAACTGTTCTTCCTTGAAGAGGTAAGTTCGGAACTTTTGCACTTCTTACTGTAGAGCGTGTAGCTCCAGAGTCCACTAAAAATGAGACCCTGTGACCCATCAATTTCCCTCTCACAAAGGGTCCTCGCTGATCTACTTCTAATGAGGCTGCAAGCATACATGGCTCCTCATCCGAACTATTGCACATCCATTCACCATTTATTTCATTCTCACTATGTAATGGGAATTGGTGCACTGTGTCACTACTTCTGTCTTGTCTTTGACCTGTGACCTGCTGAATAAGCCTCATCTGTTGCTGTTCCATCGGGGCTTGAGGTTTCTGCATTTGCTGTCTAGGTACCATAGGAACCTGCTGCTGCATTGGATGCAACTGTGTCATTTGTGCACAAGTCATTTGCACCTGCTGCATGGGTTGAAAATTCTGCACTTGATTCACATTATTCTGAAAATTCGGATTAAGTCCTCTCTTTCTTGGGACTTTCACATTTTGAAATGTATTGACATCACCACTTTGCTGAACAACACCATCCTGCATCATCATCGGACACTCCCACTTACAGTGACCTACGTTCCCGCAAAGATGACACTGTAACATCTTCTTCATTCCCTGCACATCACTCTGAACCACTACAGTACTCAAATCCACTCCGCAATTCATATTGATTCCACGTCCTCTACCTCTCACCTGAGGTTGGAACAGAACAGTTCCCTGCTGCTGCGGTATCTGTTGCACAAAAGCTCCCTGCACTCCTGTTTGAGATGACTTAATCTGCATCACCATCGCCTTCTCCTTAAACTTCTTCTGCTTCAGCTCAATCTCATCACTACAGTATTTTGCATACTGCAACACCTCATCAATCGGCTTTGCTTGCCAATAGATCAAATGACTCTTAATCATCTGACCTATTTCAGGTCTCAATCCTAACACAAAGCTGAACACAAAGTGCAACATGTCTTTTGGCTTGATTGCTTCCTTACCACTGTACTCCTTGAATGTTTTAACAATCTATCATACTATGTATGTATTTGCTCTTTTACCTCCTGTACTGTCCTGTCAATCCTTTGCCAATCAATATTTTTAAGCGAAATTCTCGTCTTCAGGAATTCAATCACCTTATAATAATGCTTTATTACTTCAGGAGATGGTGCACCTGTAGTCCTAGCCCTTTCTAGTTTGCTCATCGGCCAATCTACAGCTCTTTTGCATTCCACCCACAAATCAGCTGGAACCACTATTTCTAATAAAGTATTCAGGTCTTCCCACAAACATTTTAAAAGCTTCACAAATCTATCTGTTTACTGGTACCATTCAACCGGTTTCTCCCTCAGCTTTGGATAATCATTTGTGAATGATAGAATATCACTCCTGTGCCAAGGAACATGAACAAACTGCCCTCCTGGAATTTTCCTCATTTTTACTGGATCCTTTTCTTTCTATACACTTTCAAACCCTTCTTGTGAATCTTGTTTCCATTTATCCTTCTTCTTTGCCCATCTGCCTTCCCACTTTTCTAATGCTCCCCAAATCTGAGCACTCTGCAATAGTTCTTTAACTTGCACTTTTATCCCAGCTGATCTCATGTGTTCAAAATCCTTTGCTTCAAAATCTAACCTGTAACTCCTTTTCAAATTCTTCATTTTCTCAATTTTGATGTCATGTTTTTCTGCCAAATCTGCCAACTTCTGATGTATCTTGCCCACTTCTCTCGTAATTTTTGGGCATAATATCTCAGCTCTTCTTCTGTATAGGATTCTAACCTATTCACTCACATTGATCCCTCTACTAGTTCAGTTATTTCTGTAGCCAACCTCACAAGATCAATCTGCTCTTTACTCTTGGATTCATTCCGTGGAGTATTCAGACTGTCTAACCACTCATTTAACTCCTGTGCTGTCAATCCCTGTAATGAAACATTACTTGCGTTCAGCAATGGCACCTGTTGTACCACTGCACCTGGAGTTTGCGCTGTCCAAAGCTTCAAGCTCTGACTTACACTTGGGCCATTTGTGACATTTGGACGTGCAACAAGTGGACTAAGATCCATTAATGGCCTAGATCCATCAAAGGTCTGCCACATAGACAAAACTACCTGCACATGCTCTCTCACCCACCTCCTCACGAGGCTCTGTGACATTTCACCCTGCTCTCCTGTCGATTGGCTTGTTCTGCGCAAACAATGGTACCGCTGGACCAATAGTAATCAGTAGCGATATTGCATCTGGTGTCACTCTGACACATGCATTTTGTGGAAGGGCTACTCCCATGCTCTGATTCATCACTGGAGTCACATCTGATTGTGTCCCTGTCATTGGTGTGAACTTTGGCAAGCCTTGTGGTTGTGCCTGAGGCATCACCATTGGAGTCGGCTCGGTCTGCACTAACATTGGCCTCAGAACCACTTGTTCCGTAGGAACCACTAAGTTCGAGGTTGTCTCAAGGATTTGTATCTCTGGATAAATTCTCTTTACCGGCAGTGGATGCATGTGCGCTTAAACTACCGATGAGGCGTACTCTGCACTACCCCTTGTACCTGTCCATTATCTGTTTGCACTGTCCACACTATCCCAGACACTTGTGCTGGGGCAGTTGGAGCAGAACTTGTACTTGGACCCCCTTCATGCACCACATATGGTGGAGGTCGGTCCCTCAGCATCTGAGTAATAAGATCCTCGACATCTGAATCTTCTTCTACTATGTAAGACATTTTCTTCTTTTTACTCCCTGACGAACTCTTGTCACTTTTGCTAGTCTCCTCTTTCCCTTCTGATTCATCTTCCTCTATGATAGCAGGAAACAACTTAACATCCTGCAATGTCGCTGTTCTCCACCTCTTCTGTTCCCAATCCCATCTTGCTTCTGCTAGAGACTTCTCTACCTTCCTTATTCTCCTCTGGAATGTGATTACTTGCTGCTGTCTCGCTATTAGCTCCCAAATTGCTAATGCCTCAAACTGTCCTAGTTTCGGAAGAGGCTTTGTCTCATACAACATCATCCAAAACTGATCCAAAATTCTCAAATTAAACATTCCATGCTCTGGAAATGCTAAAGCTCCCTGTTTCTCTGTCAATTTGCATCACTGTTTTAACCAAAGACATGGCATGACACCTCGCTCCTCCATCACAATATAAGCTGGAGAATTTTCCAGTGGGGTGGGCTCCCCTACTGTCGCCTTGATATTTGTATTTCCCTTCATGGCACTCTTAAACGCCTTAAAAAACTTCATCTTTTCAATCTTTTGTGTTTTCGAATCAAATCAAATCAGAAAATGACTATTACTCACAGGATTCCCTTCACCCGCTTTCCCAACCAATTGCCTCTCATGGACGGCTGCCAATCCGCTCACGACTCTTCTCACTAAACAACCTATCCCAGCGCGGCTCTAATGACATCACACTCACACACTGTGGCTGACAAAGTCTTGCGGCTCGTCTTCCTAAACTCAAATTTACACAAAACTAATGCAAATAATTGCAAGCACTAACCATAAACAAATAACCAAAAATAAATCTGCTGGTTTACTACAGGAAGGTAACACAATCGCTTCAGAGACCTTACGGTTTTTCACTGATGGCCCTTTCGCTCTTGTAGCTATTCCTCTTTCTCAGTCTCCCACATTCGCAAGCAAAATTAGACCCGCAAATTTTACTCTCAACTGATCAATGGGTCTGTCCTGGTGCACATAGGGCTCGCCAAATCTCAGTCGAAAAATTTCTTGTACCCATTTAACTTACACACCAACTTGTTGACCATGCCCTATAAACCTACTAAACCAGCCAGATTACAATGTATAACCAAGTGTCTCCTACACTTGTCAATATACTCCGGAGTCTTAAACCATGCAGGGTCCGTACATCACCAACAACCACATGGACAATTTTTTAGCACAAAGCGCCAAATACATGTGAAGTTCGATGACTTCCCTACTGTCACACTGCGGAGTACGCACACTCCTACTAAACTTCACCTGGAGTACGCAGACTCCCTAATTTTCCTCACATACATCACAATTCACCTGCAATTTGCATAAGCCTTTGCAAGCGCAACCTACCACTTTCATACTATCACTAAAACGCCGAGAACATGCCCAACTTTACTAGCGGGATCCAGGATCTGGGAAAGTCATTTCTGTGTTTAAGGGGACATCATTCTTGCTACAATTTCCATTACGAAAAACAAAATCCAAATCACAATAGTAATGAATAACTAACCCTTACTCAAACTACCACCATAACCATTGGTCACCACATAGCTAATTCTCCAAGGAAACTAACCATCAAGCTGCTACCAAAAACTGTCAGTGCACGTGGTCCTTAATAAGTAAACTTACAAGGGGACACGCACAGGTCGATGAACCTTTTGATTTGCATGGAGTATCCTAGCTACGGTGTGGCCAATGTTTTTCAATAATCTATACACAAGAGTCAATAACCATTAAGCTAATCATTAATCAACAGTTAATAAAATCACACCATGATCCTTTAGTCATGAATAACCACAACTCAGTATACGTTTTAGCAATTTTATTCCCTATTAGTTACAATACTAAGTCATGAGATTAATTCAAACTTTATTCAAGTCAAATCAAGATTACTTCATTATTAACAACCAATAACACAATCTAGTCAGAACTTGAGATAGAATACATTCTAAAGCATTTGCATAAGTCAACATATGAATCAAAGGTGAATATGTCAACATAAGTAGCAGAGTTCAGCAAATCAGTCCGTCAATCATTTGGTCACTGTATATGTCAACGTCTTAAAATAGGAATCTCATCTAATCCAGATTAGCATTAGCATGTGGGTCTTCATGCAAAAACTGTTTAGATCATGAATTTGGAAAAACATCTATCTAAGAGAAAAACTATTAGACAGCGCAGTTGGCACCTAGAAAGAAAAGGCACAAAAGATAATTCAGTCACATTGTCATTGCTGCCTATCCACGGTATGGATCAGCAACAAAGTCAGTCTTTGTCTTCAGGTCATTAATCGATCAGCATCGCATCAGGCTCTCCTCTTAGAGAGTATGAGCCCAATAACAGAATCTCAAATCTCTTCTCCCCAATATTGCATCAATTTCGGAACAAGGTCTGAGAGATTTCCCCTCTGTCACGTTGTTATATAAAAATCACCCAGACTATCCCCCAATTCTTGATTGGTCAATTAATCACACAATTCTGTTTTACCTAGTGATTCTTATTGTTCAAATCTATAACTTCTAGCATTACGCAGTTCCCAAGTAGTTGATTGGTTCACTTTACGATGTCCTCATCATCCGGCTCGTCAGCTACTCAAAATGTTGCATCTTCTTCTCTAGTCAGTGTCTCTATTGTTCAAGTCCTGGGAAAGTACACTCTGAATGTTTTACACAGTTTTTTATACAAATTTGATTCCATCAACTCCTGTTTGTCAGTTCACGCAAAGGATTCTAGCTGAGCAGATTTTATTAAACAATGAGCAGTTCACGGTCAGTTCAGCACATCAGCATTTCTACATTGAACGTTAATATTCATCTTCTGCATGAGGCCGGGCAAAACTAGGCCACGACTTTGGCTACGTTAAGCTCTAAAACATAATGCAAAACATACAATATATCTCTTAATGTGACATACTACTACATTATTTTTATACATTTTCAATGTTCCACATATTTTGGTCACTTTTTAATATAATTTGCGAATCTTGGTAGCCACTCTCCGAGTGCACATTTTCAAATGTGCACATTATTTTTCTATGTTAATCGTTTTCTACATTTTTTTAATACAAAATACATAAACATTCAGTAATAACAACTAATTAATATATTTGCATTAACAAAACAGTACCACATATTTTTCATAAATCCCCCATTTAAGCCGGAGGGTTCAGCCTCACTGCAGGTAAAAACAAAAGCATGGTAGAATTTTTCAAAAGTACAACATATGAGCTTTTTATTCCCTGACTCATTATTTCTCTAATGTCTACTTTCTCTTCTGGATGGTGCACCCACACTTTCTTTTCAGTGCTTCTAAATCCACCACCCCTCTTTGAGTGATATTTGAGGATCCAGATCTTTTCCCTATTTGTAGGAGTTGTGCTTTTTCACAAATCAGTTGTGCAATTCGATCATGGATATGATACAGTACAGCAGCGGTCTGTTTGAATTGTTACTCCATCCTCTTACGTTCTGTTGCACCGATAGTTTTCCTAACTGTCATTTTGCAAACCGTCATGTATTTCTGTCATTATTGATGCTTATTGTTAATAGCTAATGTGAAACACCCAACAAACCAAGTGCTCCTGAATCCATTCCTGTACTGCTTTACCTGAAAAATGAGTGCCTACCTAGGTAATCGAGCCCTCATAAGGTTGAGTTTTGGTCTCCAGACTTACAACCAGTCTTAGCATTAAGACAGAATAAATGTCCACCATAGCTAGTATGCATCTCTTATATCCTTCATTTGTCAATGAGCCAATACAGACCATCTGCCATACTGTGGCAGCTGCAGCTCCTCTTCTGATATGCCCACTTGGTTTTGTGTATAGGGGCATGTGCCTGATTTGATTGCAGGTTGGGCACTTTTTTTACTGCTTGCTGCATTTATGTTTTAAAGACTGGGATTTGCCATTGCTGTTCCCTTGCACAGGTTTAATTTTCTCCCATACTCCCAGATGCTGTGTGGGCCCAGATTGCCAGGGCCACTTCAGTTTCTTCATCAATCACTACAGGTCGCGCTGTGGTCATTTGATCTGCTTCATTGTTGAACACAGATGCAAGGGAGTTGTCTGACAGACAATGGGAATCAAAAAGACCCACATAGATTTGACATTCCTGACATTTCTTTCACATCTCTTTCCATATTTTCTCATATTCTGAGATATGTTTCCCTTCGATCTTTCACCCATCCCTGTGCTAGGCTGAGGCACAACTCACCAGCCCCTGATTGGTCCAGGTGAAGGTGTACACAAAGGTCTGTTCTGCCACTGGGGCCTGTTCAGTTGCTTCTGCCACCCCTTATAATTCAGGAAACTGGCTCGAACTGCTGTGTCCTCCTCTTAGCAGCACTGTTTCTGTGACGAGTTGGAATACTACTGCCTGGCACTGCATTTTGCCTTGATGATACAGAGCAGTCCCATCAGTGAACAATGCATTAAGCTGCTCCTATTTCTCAGGGAGTTGTTCAAAAGACGGGGCAGTTTTGAACAGAGAAGGCTCCAATCCATTCACCTCTGGTGAAGGGGCAATATCTGCAAGTCCACTGCACCCAACATGTCTTCTCATAACTTAGATACCGGAGTGAGTCCCAGCTTTGTCCTCTCCTGAAAATACCAATTCCACTGTACAATGGTAGATTCTTGTGCCATACCCACTCTAGTACCTACTCCCACTTTTCTAAACCAGCCCAATGAGGACACGTGTTCTCAATGTTAACGGTCAGTCACCAGTAATTGACTTATTCTCCACTAGTGCCCAGCATGTCCCTGTAAACGCCTTCTCCAAGGGAGTATAATTGCTCATTGAGGGTGTTAGTTTGCTGGACCATAATCCCTATTCCACTGGCTTTCTTTCCTGCCTTTGAAACAAACACCATATTGCCACAACTTTCTACACATCTAACTCTGTATGACCCCCCTTTTGTGATGGGACCTAGGGAAAAGTAATTCTGTAATGCCTATTTTGTTCCTTCAAATGCTTCCTTCGGTACAGGACCCCACTGAAAAATGTGTTTTTTTCTAGGTCCTTGATACAATGGTTACTGTAGTAATCTAGATGAGGAGTTTGATG
The DNA here is from genome assembly GCF_031143425.1 of Pleurodeles waltl. Taxonomy (NCBI): domain Eukaryota; kingdom Metazoa; phylum Chordata; class Amphibia; order Caudata; family Salamandridae; genus Pleurodeles; species Pleurodeles waltl. Next base: position 483,082,789 of record NC_090438.1, on the reverse strand, counting down.
TCTCTAAAACCATGTTAGTCCAGTCTATTGCTGGGCTTATCATTTTATTGTAAGTACCTTCATCTGCTGCACAATATCTAACACTTTTTGTGGTATTCTCTTCACCTGTCCTGACCAGTTATTATCCAAGAAATTTATTTTTGTGTGAGAACCTGCACCCTTTTGGGTTAAGGGCCAACACCCTTTGCTGTAAACAACAAGCCTCTTTAGTGTCTCAGTGTCCTGTTCCCTTGTTTTGCCAACTATCATTATGTCATTGATGTGTAATGCATGTGTCACTTTCTAAAAAATCAACCAGATCACTCACTATCAAGCCATTACACAGGGTAGGATTGTGCACATACCTCATTGACAATTTCCAAAATGTGTACTGTCTATTGCCCTACGTAAAGCCAAAAATATTCCTGACTCCTCCCATTAAAGTCAGTGGAAAAGAAGGCATTCACCAAATCAGTAACTGCATGCTATGCATTCTATTCCTTGAGCAAATTCTCAACCAGTGTTATAATTTCAACAACAGCTACTGTCAAATGAGTGGCTACAGTATTCAACTGGTGGCAATCCAGAGTCATTCTGTAGAAATTGTCTGTTTTTTCAAGTGCCCTATATGGAATTAACTGCTTGTCTGTTACTCATCTCCCACAATCAGTTAATAATCTCTGAAATCTCGTATTACCCTCTACATATGCAGCATTGCCTAATACAAACTTGCCCAGGCTGAGGGGGGACAGGCCAATGCACATGTGGAGGCAGTCCTTTACCCATTGATCTTGGCAGGTTTAGCTTCAGTTTCAGTGCGCTTCTCCCTCAATAATCATTAATAATAACACACTTCCCAGGCAGCTTGAAGGAGTTTCCACATATCAGTACCACTTCTTCTCCCGTATCACGCAGGTCATCACAATATTGTACACATTCCAATGATAATTAGTGAAAGGTGTGTATCCTCTGAGCTTTTCACATTGCTCTTACTCCCATAATTTGTTAGTATGACTTCAGCAGCCACAGCAATTGCTGGGCAAGTCTGGGTGCAACTTTGAAGGGGGTTGCCTTCCTCTCTTTGCTGTCTAATCCAGTCTTCCTCTGGCCCCAACTTTCCTTAACACCCTTGGTGGTTGGGTACAGCAACCTGAACCCCTCCATTAGCCATCCAAACACTTCCTAACAGCAGCCCCAAAATTGCATGAGTTGTATCTGATCTCATCTTTAGCACTTTTTCTGATGATAAATCTGTTCCCGCTTCCCCTGTATCCCATATTCAAACCAGCCACATAAACCAGGGCCAAGACTGTATGCTATTTTGCCTGAACATGAGTGTTATTTCCAACAACTCATGGAGTATAATCCCTTACTACACAGGTATTCTGCACTTGTCCTCCACCTACTCCTATTAGCTTGTTTTGAATTAAAGGATGGGCCTCTACTGCTTCTTCCTTCTCATCTTCCTCCTCTTCTGCATCTAGCACATGTACTTCTAGCTCCTCATTCCAATCCCACTTGTGAGTTTCAGAGACTGACTCATTCCATGTACTGGAGTCCCAATCTTGGAGGAGCACCAATACGCTCACTTGTGCAGCTGGGGGACCTCTAGGCTTCTGCTTGCTTTTCTGTTGAGCTACCCTTACTACAATATCTCTTGTCACCACCTGATCCTATCTGTCCACTGTGCTTTCAAAGTCTCTCTCATAATAAGCTGTCTTTCCTGCAGTACAGCACATTTTCCCTTCAAATGCTTTAGTTTAGCATCTTTGACCACTGTTTGTCTTTTCACAGTGTGGAGTGCAGAAAGGGAAAGTCCTCCCACTTGACTGGCTGCTTGTGCTTCAGCTTCACCCCTTTGAGTTGTATTCTTGCTAATGCATTTTCCACTAAAAGAGGGGTCGCTCTTACTTAAAAAATTTCCCATAGAACAGGTGCTGCCCATCAATTCAGGATTCCCGCTACACAAGATAATGGGTCTGTCAACATCCACCCAGCAATGGATCTAGATTCTGACCTATTCTCCTCATCCCCATCTAATTATCTTCTTTGCCTCTGACCAACTGCATTATTGATTTCTATCCCAACACTGAAAGCACTTGTATTGAACAGGTTGCCTGCAATCAATAAGGTTACCTAGTAAGGAGCAACGCGCTTAGCTGATACAATATAATTTTAGTGAGCACAACAGAAAGAAAGTCACACATTTAGTCAATGATGGCTTACAACAGTTAGAATGCAGTAGATCACAAATGTAATATTCCTCCTAACCAAGATGAAGTGAGAGAAAAGACCATGGGGGTGATTCTCACCCTGGCGGGCGGCGGAGGCCACCCGCCAGAGTTCCCCCCTCCAAAATACCGCTCCGCGGTCGAAAGACCGCTGAGGGTATTTTGGGTTTTGCACTGGGCTGGCGGGCGACCGCCAAAAGGCCGCCCGCCAGCCCAGTGCAAAACAGCCTTCCCACTAGGACGCCGGCTCAGAATTGAGCCGGCGGAGTGGGAAGGTGCGACGGGTGTAGTGGCACCCGTCGCGTATTTCAGTGTCTTCAAAGCAGACACTGAAATACAAAGTGGGGCCCTCTTACGGGGGCCCCTGCAGTGCCCATGCCATGCAACACCTCCTCCAAAGTTGTAATAACCCCGATAGAAAACTATCTTGTGCATGTGTGGAAAATGAGTCCACACTGTCCCACATTTTAAGATCTTCAATACAGTGAGTTCACGAGATCAGTCCCGCTAAGTGACCTTCCACTGGTGTCATATTCTGTGTGTGGACACATTAAAAGAGCCTTCTACTTGACCAGAAGATGTGTAAATGTTTTGGATCATGCATATGTGGAGAAAGAACTATGGGAATTTGGTTGGGAAGATATTGATGGGGTGCTAAAACCTACAAAATTTCTAAAGCCTCTACCCACAGACCTTACACTTACATGTACTTGCAGAATCTGTGCTACAAAAAGATGTCCCTGTCGATGTGCTCTTCTCAAATGTTCAACATTCTTCAAATGTACTACAAGCGATTTCAGAAACAAATAAAGAAAGTTAAGTATGAAATTGTGTCTAAAACAGGAGTGATAAGCATAATTGTTTCCATATTCAGATCATAAACATTGAACAGTGGATAAGGCCACCCAAATACAAAACAGGACATAATTGGACAGAACAAAAAACCCACACCTGACACAAATACACATACCCCACACACCCACCAACAGCACTATAAAACACAGACCCACATCACTCACAATCCTTTGCTAACACGACAAGACGGATACACTTAGCCATGTTAACACAAAAGAGAACTGCACACACATATCAATAACTACCTATTCATCCCACATGCACCACACACCCCAAACCCCACCACATCACACATCACCCTTTGCACAACCTATACACACCACACAACACCCATGTGTCCACAAAGGCACCCCCGTTTCGCCAATGAGGAGTTGGGGATCATGGTTGAGGAAATAGCCACAGTAGAGCCACAGCTGTTTGGAGCACATGTCCAGCAGATATCTATTGCCCAGGAAGATGGAGCTATGGCGGAGGATCGTGGACAGGGTGAATGCTGTGGGACTACATCCACGCACAAGGGACAACATAAGGAAGAGGTGGAATGATCTACGGGGGAAGGTGCACTCCATTGCAGCAAGGCACCAGCTCACCATCCAGAGGACTGGCGGTGGACCCCCACCTCCTCCCCACAGCTGACAGCATGGGAGGAGCAGGTCTTGGCAATCCTGCATCCTGAGGGACTCACTGGAGTAGCCGGAGAACAGGACACTAGTGAGTCAACATTTACTACCTATCACCCCCCCATACCTGCATGACATCTCGACCCCTCACTCTGACTCCCATCACCCCACTCCATCCCACACAAAGCACCACCACAATTAACAAACCTAAATGCCAAGCCCTGCATGCAATACCCACTGCATGCACATCCCTACCATCCCTGCATGTACACCCACCACCAATGCATGCACATCATGCAGAAGTAACAATCCTACAATCGATCACCATACACAAACAAAGGTGGCAGGGCAACAGCAATAATTTAGGGAAAGCTAGTGATGCAGAATATGTCACAGGCATGTAGCATAATACATCACTTACATCCCCACAGGTGCCCCAGCCAATCTCAACAGCGAGGAGGTGCCACGGCTACCCAGTCCCCCACCAGAAGAAGATGCCCCCAGTGTTAACAGCAACTCTGGAGCTCTGGATCTGGATGAGCTCCCTGGCCCATCAGGGACCACTGGTCAGTCAGCTACCCCAGCACACACCCAGTCCACTACTGAGCCTCCCCCCTCAAAATCCACAGCAGCCACCCAACATACCCACACCTCTGTCCCCAGGACACGTCAATCAGTAGTGTGCCCACTTGTACAAGGACCCCAGTCCGCAATTCACAGACAAGACAATGAGGGTCCTGGGGTCAGTGGCAGTGGGCACACCATTCAGGGGACACAGGCACAGGAGATCAGGGACAGTCAGAGGACAGATGTGCACCAGGGGAAGGATAGGCCCAGGGAAACTACTTCCCAGGAGGCACTTACTTATGTCCTGGGGGCTTACCAACAATCCCAGGACAAGATGCATCAGGTGATTAACATCATGCAGCAGAACCAGCGGCTGCAGGGGGAACACCAACAAGAGATCAAGCAAGAATTGCAGGCCCTGGACACCACCAAGGTCTCCATTGCAGGGGTGCTGGGTGATATGGCCTTTTTTGTGAGCTAAGGTGGACATGGCTGGCTGAAATTGTGGCATGGATGCAGACCGGCTTGCTTCCTGCTTTTACTAATCAATAATTGCGGCTGGCAAAGAGAGGCTGCGTGTGTGAATATACCCATTGTTACCCCTTCTGTGTCATGGGGTATGAGCGGTGTAATAAGAAAAAAAAATACACCGACATCCTACTGTTTTCTGGAACGATTGTAATTGTCGTCGTGTTATGTAACAAAAGGCTAGGGTAAGACAGTCACGAGGAACCCTCTTAGTAAAGGCAAACTAGAGACACATCAACATAGCCCCAAAGACAGTCCAGCGTACCAAATAGAGGCGAAAGAAGGCCTATAGGCACTACTGTACTTAGACTTTGACTTTGCAAGGAAAGTGACAGTAGTGTTTCTGTAGCTTTGCGGACATGTGTGGTGCTTTACAATGCTGCCTACATGCTAGTTGCATGTGGGATGTGCATTGAATGTGGGGCTGTCCTGTATGTGGAGGATAAAAAAAAAAAAAATAAAATAAATAAAGTGAACTGAAGAATGGTTTCCTCCACATGGTGGGGGGGCTGACAAGGGCAGGGAAGATTGGAGGACGGAAAAAAAAAAGAGAGATAATAGGGGCTTGTCAAGCTCTCTTCCTGTGACAAGTGCACAGTCACAGGAACAAAATATCGATTTTGTTTGAAGACATTTGGGAAATACAATACAGCGTGAGGGCACCACAGCAGGGACCAAACACTCTGAGCTGCCTCTACAACAGCAGGCAGAGACGGAACGTGAAAGCCGCACCCTGGAATGGCGTTTGATGGATGAGGAAGTGAAAAATAAAAGCAAAACGTAAGAGACCTTGTGAAAGAATTAGACAGTTATTCCATAGCCTGGGTAAAGAGGAAGTGGCTAATGCAATTAGAAAAAAATGAACAGAAGTACGAACAGATATCAAATGAAATGGAAAAATGTATTGGCAAGGGGCGAGAGGGATCACACAATTTACTATGGGATATGTCCACGTATGCACATCACACAATCCATAACATCAAGATGTGGAAGGAGGTGCTCAGCAATACAAACACACAGCTGGAGATCACAAGAGACAGTCTCTCGACGTACATAAAAATGTACAGAGTTAAACAGAATAATAGCCATGGGAAGGGCTGCTTTGGAAGGATCTGGATACATTGTTTAGCATTATTGTACCATGAGATTGGTGGGAGGATTGTAAGAAGGCGATACACTGGCCTGAAATATGTGGCCACTACTCCAATTACTACACTATAATTTGACACTACACTGAGTATGGGAAAGGTTTGCAAGTAGACAAGGGATGGCTGTAACATGCTTACACACTGTAGAAAATTTAAGTTTAATTGTTAAGTTATGACACGTAATAAGACACAAAATTCAGACTTTATTACTTGTTATTTGCTTTAAAAGTACTGCAAAGAGCATTGTACAGCAAAAATAAAAGCGTCAAGATAACTCCAGTGATTAATGTACCTGCTGGGGAGGAATGAGAGTTTTGGACAGTGGCAGTGGATGGCACAGTGGGTTACTGCTTTTGTCACAGAGATTCTTTAGTTACTGTACAGTTCATAATAGTAATCTAGCACATTGAGCTATGAACTGCAATTAAGGAGCTGCATGCCAACTGCATAGCACAAATTAGAAAGCTGTTTTTGCCCAGTCTTTCATTTTAAAGTGCTGTAAAGTGCTCCAACACCTACACTGGTATGAGAGATGCTATAATAAAAATTAATTAAATGTGAAAAAAAGGATAGGGAGAGAAGAGAGGCACTTATGGTTAAAAATTGAAAAGTTGGTCGCCAAGATGCAGCACCAAGATTTCCAATAAAATGTTTAGATTTTTGCATATTTTTTCAATATAAAAAGAATGATTTCATGTTTGAAATTTAAATTGTGCAAATTGCTTGGGGGTACCTGGCTTCCAGTAACGTTTCACTGGTGGTCCCCAGGAGTAAAAAGGTTAGGAACGACAGGTGTACAACAAATTAGAACTTTCTTATGTAGGGATTACATCTGCATATTTGACCCATGCAAAGGTTGCCAAAATTCTTACAGTGAACAAATTTAGTCTGGAGGGAACAGAGGATTCATTTGCAGCAGTTAACAATATGTTGTCAGGAGTGTGGAATTTTATAAAATGTCTAAATTGTCCATGGGACAGTTTGTGTCATCAGTCTACTTGTCCTGTAAAAAGACATGCATATTTTCCTCCTGCTAAAATGGTGTTTACAAATATTGTCTAGGAGTTCGATTTCCTGGTCTGCCTCATTAAATGCTAGCTCATGTATAAAAGCTGTAAATTTGCACTAATGCAGGAACAGATACCATGGGTGTACTTTGTGATTTTCTTTGAGAATTCTGCCATAAAATGGTTATCACAGATCTTTTGTTATTTGAATTCTGTCTCTCTATTTATTGGCTGGCTTCAGTGGTAGTGACACCATTCTGCTCTTCCATACGAAGAATATTGGCACAAAGTAGTTTTGGCACAAAGTAGTTTTGTTCATGCCAGGAACTACTATGGCAATGTGTAACTTTGATGAAAAGGTTACATTGATCTTTCCTGTTATGAATATAAATGTTGGAAATACCACCATGCATCCGCACATTTTACTAAATGATGCTTCAAAGAAATGACACCTAAAATATCATGGTAGTTTAGCAGAATGTTTCTTTCCTAGTTACATTGTTTGTGAAGGTATTTTGAAAGGAAGGAATAACAAAATTTTGCTTTCGAGCTTCTGCAGATATTTGCATCTGATGAGAGAGCATTCTGGAAGAATTGTGCTGGGCATTTGTTTACGCTAGTTCCATACCTGGTTGTGTATTTCTTCATAGCTCTATAGAGTACATACTAATAATTTAGTCATGTTCAATGAAAGAAGAGATATAGAAATTAAAAGAAGTGTTAAATGTGATGAATTGTAAATAATATAAGTAAATAAGAGATATATAAAAATGTGGGTTATTGTTGGGGTGTAGAGTGAGTTAATTATGTGATAACAAACTTCTACTAAGGTGTATTGATATTTAAAATAAACACATTAGTGCAGTAATAATGATTACACATGACGTGTTAGTGACTGATCGATTTCACTTAATGAGAGGCTAAAAGAAAATAACACAAGTGGATGTTTAAACATCTGCAGTACATGTAGTATGTTGAAGTCATGTGAGTGCAACCAGGGTGTCAAAAGGGCAATGAATGGGTATAAATGCAGCACATTTGTCACAAATGTGTTTTATTTTTATGGTATTTTATTTTGTGCATTTATCTGCCAGGTCCCGTCCCTATATTAAATTGTAGCAGTTAAGATTACCTTCCCCATTTCTGAAAACCACAGACTCTGGGCATGACTCCAAGGGCAAAGCCACGGATTGTTGCGATATGTTACCATGACGTTCCAAGTAGAAATGTAAAATAAATGTACAGCTGAATGGAATAGGATTTTTTTTTTATATACACCCTGGACGCAGGATGTATGTATCTACGTAGGAGTATTTTTCTATCCATGTTTTTCCCTAGGTTTCAGAACATGGACGAGAAGATGTGGTTTCTGTATCCGTCTGTCTATGTTACGTTTTATGTTTTCATAATTAATGGGAGTCTTCCGTGGTACATCTTAAATAAGCGCAGTGAAATGGATTGCCTTCATGTGTTGGTAGATTGCAACTAAATATTCTCAAAAACTGGTTTTGGGTATTGAAAATACCTATATTAGGATAGAGTTATTACTACCTTAGGATGTGCTATGTAGTACTGCAATACAGCTATGAGTAATATACCTCTGATGATGAGGGTGCCAAATATAAATAAATAAAATAAATATAATATCTTAAAGGAACATCAGCATTTCAGAACATCACACTTGTACGAGAAAGGGGAAGTGACTTCTGATGGCGGTGATGCCTGCAAAGTCCCAACCCTTCCAGCATTTTTGCAGATATTCTGGGTGTTGAAATAGAATAATAGGATACAATGCTATGTTAAAAAATTATACTGGCTGTATACCAGTGTAACATGTGTTTTCGCCTGACCTTTGGATCACCATTTGTTTGGTGAAATAGTTTGTGTGAATATTCCACTGTTACTGAGTGTAATTGTTATTTATTTTTTAGTGTTTATTTGAGTTTAAGAGTGTGCTAGTTACCCCATAAACAAGTCAGATATGTCCCTTTATAAGATTTTGTGCATCTGCTGAGCGGTTCTAGATTGATGCAATACCGCTTGCTTCATTGGTCAAGAAAGGCACCCTTGACAAAGTTGTCAAAGTGAGCACCGACTGAGATACTGTTTGACTGGCCTATGAACATGTCTGGTGCTGAGAAGTTATTATCTGATAGGACATTTTGACAGCAGTTTGCCTTACCTTCAGCATGAGGTGCTGCAGGCCCTTCCTGGCTGGACAGCACTACCTGGACATGATCTCCAACAGGGAGATTGGGCTTGGGTCTCCTGAAAAGTAGGAGGGAATGACCTCCTGGATCCACAGCTATTACACCAAGAAGGTACACCACCGGAACACAACTGCATCCTGTAGACTGGGTGTGGGTAAAGGCCACACCAGACGTCACTGCCTTCAACTACGGTGGAGGGGACCATACCAAGTCCTGTTGACAACAGCCACAGCAGCCAAGTGTGAGGGCATCACATCCTGGGTCCATACCTCACACACCAAGAAGGCCGCTGGACCAAAGGACGACCAGCCGCCAACAAAGTTGCCGATGAGAGTAATGCCACCTTCACCACAGCGGTACAACATTCGTTCGACAAGCGCCACCAGTCAACACTGACGGAACTGCTCGTGCTACACTCCCACAGGAGTCGGAGAGTGTAAGCGGGTTCCCCAGTACACCAGAGCATTGTTCTTGGACTGCTCGTGCTGCAACCCCACAGGAGTCGGAGGGTGCAAGCGGGTCCTCAAGACACCAGGATATTCTTTCAGAACTGCTCGTGCTACTCTCCACAGGAGTCGGAGAGTCAAGTAAGGCCACTTAAGTATTAAAGACATCAGGATATAAATGAACAGAATACTAAAAGTCCGCTAGAAAAATTTGCGCCAAGAGGTACAGATCCCAGTCCTACGGAAGCGGCTGGTCACTAGGATCAGTGCGGTTTGTAGCCCCATTGGGAGGTGCCTCTTCCAATTAGGAATATAGCAAAAATAGGACAAAAGGGCCATCCCTCGGGACTATCGCATTCAACTCCCTTAGAACTGGACACTGGGATTCATCCCTTTATACTCTGCATAACTACAAGTGTCAAATAGCATTCAACGTCGCCCCGAAAATATACAGAAGGAATAGACTACTCGTGTGGCACTCCTACAGGAATAAGGAGGTACCAAAGGTTACATACCAATAGAACTGGTTTCAAGTGCTAGCCACATCTGACCACACCCTATAAGGCGACATGGATTTAAGATTACAACATAAGAAAAAGGAGCAGAAGAAGTGGCCTGTGGTGGTCACAGCATTACTCACCCCAGTAGCAGCTATAGTAATAACAACAATACTGATAGTATATAAAGACGACATACACATTCCATGGCTCGACCAGGAACACTACATCCCCAAAAATGGCCAAGGTGAAAGAACAACAGGTGGTGAGAACAACAATATCTCAAAATAACATGAGAGGGTGGAGGATAAAACAAAATGGGTGAAATATACAAAATGGAAAGAAGATGGAGAAGATTATAAGGACAATACATTTGTGCAAATGGTATCAATGTACAAAGAACTAGCAAATGTGTCTGATTGTTATATATGTACCCACCTACCGACCACTAGCCAGGAGAAAAGAAATTACACTTAAATGCCCCTCACAGAATTCGTGGCACGTAACATATTAGATAATATGTTAGGGGGAAATTTAAAAGGAATGAGTACAGGGAAAAGAAAAAAAAAAAAAAGGAGAGAATAAGAGAAAATATAAACAAAGGAGAAATGAGGAGAAAAAGGGATGAGTATGGTTTGGAAGATGAACCTTATGTAGGTGATATGCAAGGAAAATTGGTAGAAAGAGTGTAAAATAAATTGAAGGAAAAAGATAGAAGGAGAAGAAAGAAGTGTAGGAGATTAGAACCCGAAGAAAGAAGAAGAGAATTTATTGAATGCATTTACAACAGAAAAAGGGAAGGGTTACACTGAAAGGGATCATGGCTCAGAACAACGAATACCATGCCTGGCCATAGATACAGAAATAAAGGCACCATGGTGTTTCAAATGCTCAAGAGGTAACGCAAACACTAGCAAACACGGAATTGATGTGGGACATAGTATTTGCAATACAACTTTGAGCCTGGACTACAAAAGAAATGACACAACAGGCTTGTCCATAGGCCTGACACCTCCCAAAGGAATATTTATTATATGTGGGACATCTGCATTTTTTAAATTGCCAGCAGGTTGGCAAGGTACCTGCTACTTAGCATTTGTGCTACCAAAAATGGCACATAGAACAGAATTACAGAAGGGGGAAAAGAGAACACTTGGCGGGGTGCGCAGGAAGAGGACACCAACGTGGGGAATATAAGAAAGGAAATAGAGGATATAAAAAAGGAAGAAGAAGGAGCTGGGAAAGTGGCAGATGGGACAGACGTCAGAGGAATGCTGGATCGAGTAGCAGCATGGTTCAGGGGTTGGGGTACCTGGTTGGTAGAGGTACTAGCGATAGGGATCGTGGCACTGATAACGATATGTGTGCTCATACCAGTTTGTCCATCCTTCCTGGCCCTACTCTTGAAAAAAAAAAAAAAAAAGAAACTGTCACCAGAAACACATACATTATCAAAGAAAAAGATATAAGGATGACAACAGGGACAAGCAAGAGGTATAAATGAGAGAAATACACCATGACCCTTAGATTTGTCATTGAGTATCAGAGGGCGGAATGTGGAATCGCATTTTACAGGTCTTAGGTATGCTATGCCTAGTGGACCCTGTGATACACAATGACAATCTCTGCACAGGCCTATCATTAAGTAAAGAGGCCTACAAATGTAATTCGCTACTGCTAGGAACGCATTATGTTGCAAGGCTTGCCCTCTGAACAGACATCATGAAAGATCCTCGTCATTGCATGCTAGCTGAAGCAATCTCCCTTCTGGAAAGTACCAGTCTGAGTACGTGATGTTCTCGAGTTCTGTCACAGGATGGACCATGTGATATTAGGCACGTAGGCCACCTTGTGTAAAATCCTTTTCTATGCTTTTTGTTACTATATATAGTATGATAGGAAAAACGACCTCAGCCATAATGGAGAAGTAGTCATGCGTCAATCATACGTCAAAGCCAAAGAACCAATAAGACGTTGAATTATGTTTGTGGTTTAATACTATAAAAGATCATGTATTACTTCCTTGTATTAGGCTGCTCGAGTGTACACTAGTACAGAGCATCCTCCATGTACATGTCTTTCTATTCTATCCCTAATAAATTGATATTATGTTTATCTAGAAGAGCTGGCTAACGGTCGTTTGTATCCTGAATGGGTGCTGAATAATTAGGCTTCGACATTTGGTGGAGAATGCAAGAATTGCGGTCTCGTTCAGCGAATAGTTTCCTTCAGCCCGGCTCCTGTTTCGGTTGGGGCGACAGCTGACCCATTGGACAGGGCCCCTCCTGCGACGGAGTCTGGAGCTGTCGTGAGTATCTATTGCTGCTTCGTGGTCCTGCTCTCGCTGTTTGCTCTACTGTTTTTCCGTTGTAAATATTGCGAAACAGGGAGGTAACTGGGGTGTTTCGTTAATATGTTTCCTGCATACAGTGGTTATGCATTTATGGTTAATATTTCTATTTTGCCGTACCCCTTAGCCAGCTTTTTGTAATGATATTTGTTTTTCTTCTCTGTCTCCGGTGGCATGCCAAGGGCATTTCTTCCTCTGTTGTCCTCTGTTGCGGGCTCCGATAATGCACCTCGTGAAAACATTCAGATAGATAACCGTCCGCAGGCTGCTAGCATTCTGTGTTAATTTGGTTCTTCCATTGTATTACACCATTTCCTTCCTCCCTGCGCTGCAGCTGTATACTTAGAATAGCTTCCTGTATTTCATGTAGCTTGTCACTGTTAATAAAAGATGTCCGAGGAATAGAGGCAACTAGCGGTGTTGCTTCAGAACACAGCGCGAGTCGCTGTTTGCAGTCCCCAGCCGGAGGGGCTGGGGCGGATAACTCTGGCCAGAGAGGGTGTTGTGGGCGCCAAGCCAACCCCTGGTTAACAGGGCGTTGCCCAGATGTGAAATGGAATGGTAGAGGTCCGTTCCAGGTTCTATGTGTACATTTAAGAGGAACTGGCATGTGATTTCAGCTTCCTTGTGTTTATAGGAGTGATAGCGGTTCATTCCAGTAACTGGATGATTGTGGTTCATTCCAGTGGAGCAGGCAGGCTCTGTTTGTCGTGTTAAAAAATTGTTATGTTATCTGTTTCCTGTAATATTGCAGCTCTTTGAACAATGCTTATGGCATAATGAACTATCGGCTACTCATGTGAAATGGTGTAAACTGTAGAAGTGATTTTTGAGGTATAAATCAATGTGTGTGTAAAAGTGGTTTTTGAGGTATAAATCCGTGTGTGTGCGAAAGTGGTTTTTGAGGTATAAATACATGTGTGTGTAAAAGTGGTTTTTGAGGTATAAATAAGTGTGTGTGCGAAAGTGGTTTTTGAGTTATAAATCTGTGTGTGTGAGAAAGTGGTTTTTGAGGTATAAATACATGTGTGTGCAAAAGTGGTTTTTGAGGTATAAATACGTATGTGTGTCTGAAAGTGGTTTTTGAGATATAAATACGTGTGTGTGCGAAAGTGGTTTTGGATTGATGAAGGAAGGGTTGACAACAAGGTGGTGTACTGTGATTTATTTTGACTTCATGCATTTGCGATTTAGGATAAGAATTTTTAGAAAATTTAAGACTAGGTGGGTGGACTCCTGGGAGACATAATACAGATTTTTATGACAATTGACTGATTTAATATGCAAACATCACACAGTAAAAAAAAAAACACATAGCATAGAAAAGGATTTTACACAAGGTGGCCTACGTGCCTAATATCACATGGTCCATCCTGTGACAGAACTCGAGAACATCACGTACTCAGACTGGTACTTTCCAGAAGGGAGATTGCTTCAGCTAGCATGCAATGACGAGGATCTTTCATGATGTCTGTTCAGAGGGCAAGCCTTGCAACATAATGCGTTCCTAGCAGTAGCGAATTACATTTGTAGGCCTCTTTACTTAATGATAGGCCTGTGCAGAGATTGTCATTGTGTATCACAGGGTCCACTAGGCATAGCATACCTAAGACCTGTAAAATGCGATTCCACATTCCGCCCTCTGATACTCAATGACAAATCTAAGGGTCATGGTGTATTTCTCTCATTTATACCTCTTGCTTGTCCCTGTTGTCATCCTTATATCTTTTTCTTTGATAATGTATGTGTTTCTGGTGACAGTTTCTTTTTTTTTTTTCTTTTCAAGAGTAGGGCCAGGAAGGATGGACAAACTGGTATGAGCACACATATCGTTATCAGTGCCACGATCCCTATCGCTAGTACCTCTACCAACCAGGTACCCCAACCCCTGAACCATGCTGCTACTCGATCCAGCATTCCTCTGACGTCTGTCCCATCTGCCACTTTCCCAGCTCCTTCTTCTTCCTTTTTTATATCCTCTATTTCCTTTCTTATATTCCCCACGTTGGTGTCCTCTTCCTGCGCACCCCGCCAAGTGTTCTCTTTTCCCCCTTCTGTAATTCTGTTCTATGTGCCATTTTTGGTAGCACAAATGCTAAGTAGCAGGTACCTTGCCAACCTGCTGGCAATTTAAAAAATGCAGATGTCCCACATATAATAAATATTCCTTTGGGAGGTGTCAGGCCTATGGACAAGCCTGTTGTGCCAACATCAAGAGGGACTATACAACACACCAGTGGGACCCTTCCACTAGCCAGTGTACTGACCAGCCCTCCACATCTTCTGCAGCTAGTGGACAGGAGGCCCTGCAACAGGACCCACAGGCCACCAGCACCCCATCCCCCTGCAGAAGGTGAACCACCCTGCAAATGGTCCCTGCGACCCAGACAGACACCAGAGACAGTTGCCAAGACCAAGACCACCGCCAGGAAATAAGCCCCACCTGAATGTCCCCCTTGTGTTTCACTGTGTCACGTTGTCCACTTTGAGCTGCCATTGCACCCCTTCCTATAGGTCCTTGGACACTGTACCTGTGCCACAAACAGACTGGCCCACTACACTGGACTATTCCCAACCATCACCACACTCTATTGCACTTTGCATCGTATACCAATTAATAATAAACACCCTTGGAAACAACTTGAGTAATACTGCTTTATCTGAAGGTAATGTACAATGTATAGAACTGTTATGAACTGCATGAACCTGTGTAAATGTCCAGTTACAAGTTGATCCATCCCACAAATGTCTCTCAGCAGTCTGCACACATCACAGCATTACACTGTTGTAACCACAGCAACATCTGCAATTAGGTAAGGCATAGGTGACAGTCAGATGGGATGCAAAGGTAATGACTAGCATTATGCAACAGCCACACAGCACAACACAAAAATTGAGAAATGTTTAGTTCAACAGTCTTTCCTAAGTGTAATTAGAAGTACTGCTGGATCATATGTGCCCTGTTGTCCACATCGTCCTCCTCATCCTCCTCCTCACTCTCCTCGGTGTCCACTGCTGCCACAGCTGCATTATCACCCCTCTCCTCCTGCAGATAGGGCACATGCCGTCTGAGGGCCAAATTTTGCAACATGAAGCACACAACAACAATCCTGAAGACCTTCACAGGCGAGTATCATAGGGATCCACCTGTGAGATGGAGACACCGGAACCTAGCCTTCAGGAGCCCGAAGGTCCTTTCAACAATCCTCCTGGTACACCCGTGAGCATCATTGTGCCTATTCTCAGCCCCTGTCCTCGGATTCCTTACAGGGGTCAGGAGCCAGGACAGGTTTCGGTAGATGGAATCACCTACAGGAGATGGAATCACCTGCAGGAAGTGAGGGACACGGTCCTGCACAATGGCATGGGGTATTACTCCTGAAGGCATACACTGACATACATTGGGTGGGGACTCAGGCTCACCTATAAGCCACACTCTGTGCCTCTGTAGTTGTGCCATCAGCTGTGGGACACTGCTATTCTTCAGGACAAAGGAATCATGCACTGACCCAGGATATTTGGCAGTGACGTGGGAGATGTACTAGTCAGCAAGGCACACCATCTGGACACTGAGTGAGTGGAAACTTTTCTGATTCCTGTACACCTGTTCATTGGCCCTGTGGGGACTAAGGCAATATGAGTCCCGTCAATGGCCCCAATTACATGTGGTATATGTCCCATTGGTTAGAATCTAGCCTTCACAGTGGGTAAATCATCTACCTGGGGGAATGCGATGTAGCTGCACAAGTGTATGAGAATGGCAGACAAAGCCCCTGTAAGCACAATAGAGAACATTGGCTGTGAAATTTCTGCAGCCAAGCCCACTGTCACCTGGAAAGAGCGAGTTGCCAGGAAATGGAGCACTGAGAGTATCTGCACAGGAGGGGGTATTACTGTGGTGCAACGGATAGCAGGTAGCAGATCAGGCTCCAATTGTGCACACAGCTCTGTGATTGTGGCCCTGTCCAGACGATAGGTGAGTATGATGTGCCTGTTCTCCAGTGTAGCTAAGTCCACTAGGGGTCTGTACACAGGTGCTTGCCTCCTCCCCCTATTCCGCTGCAGTGGTTGGTACCTAAGGGATCCAAAAGTAGGAAGGGATTGACAACAGAACCATGAACACACAACAGCAGTGTACACGGTGCATGCTTGTATGTTGGACGCTGGAATTGTGTAAGTGAGTACTTTCGACTACAATGAAGCACTTTTAAAGCAGTACATGTGTACTAGCATTAGAAAATGGCACCCGCCTGTCCTGTATGAAGGGACAGGTGGAAGTGAACTCACTCCGCAGGCGTTCACGTCATGGCGAGAGGCGGTCTGCACTGCAATGCAATTCCTCAATGGTTAACATGGCCCTCTGTGGAGTATGGGAACCAATGATGACGATGTTCACCGCTACGGATGGGTACGTTGAATGCGTCATGGCTGCATGGAGATGTATGAGTGTGCCAGCAGTGTGTCACTTGGGGGGTATGGCTGGTGGCAGTGTTAATGCAGGGGTACGGGTCATGTGTGTGCCTTCTGAGGGGCTAATGCAGGTTGTAGGCCATATGTGTAACAGACTGGATTGTCTTGTTCATGGTGTCCCACTATTTGTGTTTCCTCTGCAGGTCAGCGCCCATCAGAAGAAGGGGTTGTGGCATGCCATCGCCAAGGAAGTGTGGACCCTGGGGGTCTACAGCAGATGAAGCACCCACTGCAGGAAATGGTGGCTGGACCTGACATGCTGGGCTCAGAAGACAATGGAGGCACAGCTGGAGTCGACCTCCCAACGAGGGAGGGGTGCCCTTCGGAACCTGACCCCCCCAATGGACCGCATACTGGCGGTGGCAAATCCTGAGTTGGCTGGATGCTTGAGGGCATTACAGCAGCCACAAGGGGGTGAGTACAGTGTATTTGACAACCATCTTTGTTGCCTGGCATGGGATATGGGTGCAGGTACTAGTCAGTGGATGCCCCAATATGCCAGTTTAGGCATTGCTGCGTGGTCCAGCTTAGGTTAATAGGGTAAAATGCATGTTTTTGATAGCTAGGTGGCTGGCTTTCCATGGCAAACAGGGCTTAGTTGGTCCCAGTGGGTGTGTAGTTGGCTCCTACTTGCTGTGGTACTTAACCAATGGAATGCAAGTGTGGTCCATACTGCCCATTTTCAGTCTCGGTGTGTGACTGTGATGTGTATGCCATCTGTGCTGTTGGTGCTGTGATTGACCCTGTGCTCCCTTTCTTTCTCCTCCCTCGATCTCCTTTTGTCATCCTGTCCATGTGTGCATTAGCATCATCTGGTGAAGGAGCAGGGGCACTGGTGAGTGAGGGAGCTGCAGCCCACGGGACCCAGGCGGCAGAATCCACTGATGCCGAAAGGACCAGTGGGACGGAGGGCGAGGGGAGCATCACGGCGGGGACAGGAGGTGATACCACTGACTCTGATTCCTCCTTTAATCAGAGCTCCCTAGTTGGGGTGGACCCCTCTGGGACCACCCCAGCTACAGGTTCTGCCGCAACCCCCGTACTAGCACCACCCTCCCAGTAGCCTCCCACTGAGTTGCCCGTGCCCGCTTACCCACGAGGTTGGGCACCTTCTTTGCCCCAGGCACCTCAAGCCCTGCCCCAGTCAGCCCTGCAGCCTCAGTGAGGAGGCTATTGACCTCCTGAGATCCATCTCTGTAGGGCAGTCAACCATAGTGAATGCCAGACAGGGGCTGGCATCACAGATGCAGCAATGCAATGCCTTCTTGGGGGGCATTCACGGTGGCTTGGCGGCCCTACAGAGATAGTTTCAGGCTATTGCCTCTTCACTGACAGCAGCCAGTGTCCCTGTTTCTTCCGTCTCCCCTTCAGCTACCACTTCCCAGTCCCAGTCTCCTCACCCCCAACCAATCTCATGCACACATTCAGACAAGCATGCACACAAAACATCACACAAGACTCACACAGACAAACACAGGCAGCATACTTCAGTCCACAAGCACTCACACAGCCAACAGACAGATGCACACACAACACCATCCACTGCCTCCAGTGTCACCCCCTCCTCCTACTTCTCACATTCACATCCGCACTCAAACCTGCATGAACTGCATCAGCAGTCCCTGAACCTGCCACCTACACAGCCTTGCCAACAGTCACCACAACAACAGACCTTCAGACATGCACCCCACACACCACATGCACAGTCACCACCACCACAATCTCCACATCATGCAACACACCTACCTCACTTGCAGACACCACCACAACATCCATCCACATGTCCTGTTTGTTTTCCCCCACCCTGTCAGCCCCCCTCCAAAGACACACAAACACTCGCACTCAGCCCCCTAACAGCCATCCGCCTCACACACGCACACTGTCCATGCACCCAAGTCCAGCACACCTCCTCTTCCTACAACCGCTCCCTCTATCTCTACTCCCATCCCTCCTCCCACATCCCGCCCCATTGGCCCTAACAAGCTTTTCCTTGCCCGCCTTGACCTCTTCCCTCCCCCCGTCCTGCCCATAAGGGGAAGGTTCCACCCCCAGAACAGTTCCTCAAGCACACAATCTGACACTAAACCACCCCCAAAGTCTCCAGCAGCCACTAAGTGGCACATGAGTGTGACGCCAGCCCCCCACCCCAAGGACAATCTTCTGCCTCCAAAACGGAAGGATAAACTGCTGCCCCCTCCCTAACAGACAACCAAGAGCATGGAGCCACCTTCAAAACCTAGGGCCAAGGAGACCCTTTACAAAAAGTAATCCCAAGGAGGCCTCAACAAAAACAAGGCCCAAGGAGGCCCCTACAAAAACAAAGCCCAAGGAGGCCCCAACAAAAACAAAGCCCAAGGAGCTGAACTCACCGTCGTAGTCTTTGTCGGCATTGGTGCTCAAGGAGGTCCATGGCGTGGTACAGCCATCGGGAAGGCTTGCAGTTCTGGTTCCATGGCAGCTGCAGACTCCTCTATGTCCCTGGAGTTGAGTGTCTCCTTTTAAATGATGTGTTTCTGCCAGGCTTTTGGTGTCGTTGCTACCACCCCGGAAATCCTGGCGGTGTGCTATGTCATAATATGGTGGGTGAATCCTTGTCTTCCGCCTGCCTGTAGGTGGCTACCACCGTGTTTAGTGGTCGTACTGGGCTGGCAGTTGGTGTGGTACATTTGCTTTTTATGGGAGGGATCACCACCATGGTCATAATTTGGCGGTCATTACCGCCGGCCTGGCGACGTTACTACCGCCATCGTTGGCATGGCGGTAACCTGGCTGCCAATGTCATTATGACCACCTAAGTCTTATATACTACAACAAAGTGGTTTACACTGAATTAGCAAAGTAAGAGTTGAAGAGCAGTAAGAAAATAACTGATGCACAGTTCTACATAACTATGCACTCTAACTGTTAAAGACACAACGATGTCCATCAAAACATGTTGACATATTATAGTTTTAGTGATGTACAGTAACACAATCTAATAATAGCTGAAGAAAAGTATTCCATGAAGTTCACTTGTCCAGCACAAGATGTTGGTTCAAAAGATCCCTACTAGCTTTTTTCAGGTTATTGTTTAGAACAAGCCCAACAAGGCAGTATGTTAGTCTTTAAATAGTATCTCTGGGGCCATAAATTACTGTCTTTTGGAGTTCCTTTGCTATATAAAAATTTGGGTATTGCTTGGAAATTATATCCATCTCTGTATTTTGAGTTTTAAAAAGAGATAAAATATCCTATCTTCATTTAATAATGTTCATAGGTGATTATTTCAGGAGCGTACCTAAGATAAAGAGACCAGAAATTAGAAAACCTGTCTGAACAGACATACTTAAATAATGCAAAGATATTTTAAACATATCTTTCAGTCATATGTGTGCTGAATTGCTGCACAGTATGCCGTTAGAAATTGTTCTTCTAAAAGGTATTTACTGCAAAGACATGGAATCGTATAAGGTTTATTGTCAGTAGTCGGAACATACAGTAACTTATTTAAACACAAGTGCTGCCATGTTTTTAAAAAAACTGCGTCCAACTATCAAGTCCATCACAGGTCCTTGTGAAATGGGTGTTCATCAATGGCACAGAATGGCTTGACCCGTGTTGGATTTTCAGAATAGAAATAGAAAATAACTTAAATAATCGAATGCTCATTTAATGAAACTCCTGATTAAAAGAGACATTCAAATTAATGATGTTTGGTCAAAAATAATAGAAAAACAAACAAGAACTGTTAAAAAAGAATATTAAAGCTATAAAAAATAAAAGAAAAACACCTGTTTTAAATAAAAACGTGTAGTGTAAAAAGATTAGAGTACTGGGAATAATCACAACCTTTGTCAATGTGAACCACTAAAGGCACAGTATTGGCTTGAGCTCAAGCCTCTGGCAGCTATCGCACAGAGCAGACAGACTTAACATGGAGGAGACAATACATCATGTATCTATTTAGTACCAAAAAAAGGAATAAAGACAAAACACTACACAAGAAAAATCATGGGAACCCCGCAGTGCTTTTGAGGCAAGATGGCGGCCGCGAGTTGCTAGCGGTCAGAAAGCTCTCCTTCCCCCCGGCTCCTGTGCGGCGTTTGTGTTTCCCCCGCGGGGAGGATTATGCGGGCGGCTTCAGAGGAAGGCATTCCCGCTTATATCTGCGGTAATTACCTGCCAAGCAGTATTGCACGCGGAATCGGCGGATTTATTAGGAGCTCCCTGGGTGATTTCGGCCATAACGGCCGTGGCTTCCTCATTTGGACATCTGCTATTTTTTTACCCCCTCGCGGCAAACAGCGGCGGATGGCCAGAAAGCTGCACGCGGCAGCCGGCTAAAACCAGGGTCGCAGGAACGACGACCTCTGGACCCCGAGCCCCTCGTTCGGGGGGGGGATCTCCAGGAACAGCGGCTTTGGAAACATCGGCAGTGGTGGAATGTGCCTGAGGGCAGGCAGCCAGCTCCAGGGAACTTTTCAGCTTTGGGGCACACGCGCAAGGCAAAGAATGGCGCAAAACAGACTGGAGAAAAGGAGGAAGTGGTGACTATACCCCGGATGTTTAAAGCCCTTCATATCTCAGCCCCTATGGGGGGCAGCACTACTATAAAGGACTCTGATACTGGACCTATACGAGGCGCAGCAGAACTGGCTGGGGATGGCGACAGCACTGGTTCAGGATGTCTGGCTTCCTTTAGATAGTGGAGGGTCGCTCCAGGTGAAAACCAATGTTGGTAGCTACTCGCTGGATGTACATCAAACTGTAAGTTGCATTGCTGGGGGATCCCCACAGGCTTCTGTTTTTTGTGTAGGGGGTAAGGGGCTTTCAGCAGCATCTGAGGGGAAATTGACCTGCCGTTATATGCCCCTGGGTCACAAACCAATGTAGGGCTGGCGCAGGAAGTGGTGACAGGGGCAGAGCACTGCGAGCAAGTGGCAGCAGCAGTATGCTTATTGCCAAGCACTGACCCGTCAGCTCCGGCTTGTACTCTGGAGGCGATCCGGGATTACCGGAAGGGCAGAGTGGACTTATTAGCTCAGGCTGAAGTTGGGGAGAATTTTTTTTCCCCTGTCGGATCAATCTCAAGATTCGGATGAGGACAGCACCTGCCCCTCCATAGACTCAGAGACTTGTGATAGTTCTACAGCACCTTTAACCCCTATTTCTGTGTTGAGGGGCACCACAGTCAAACGCCAATCAAAGCAGACTGAGGTAACTAGACTAGACAAAGCTGGTGAGTCCAGTGAGAAGAGGGGAAAAAAAAAGAAGAAGGCGTCTGGGATGAGAGCTATGTCCTGGGACTACACAGAAACACAACAACTGCTGCATAGTATGGGTGACCTTTCAGTGGCTCCAGCTCAGACAGAGGCTAATGTTCTGAATGTAGAGACTGCGCCCCCTTCCCCTTCTCTACACCTTATTTACCAGACCATCACGTCACAGCATAAGCAAACGCAGAGAGACAGCAAGAAAGCCAGGGTGGCCACGAAGCAGTTACAAGTGGCAATCAGTAAGGTTGCGAAGACATGCTCTGAAATTGGGGAGCGGATTGCTGCTATTGAGTGCCGGGCGGATGCACTGGAGTCAGATCTGGGTGCAGTGACAAAACAAACCGCTATGCATGAGAGTCAACTCTATGATATTCAGTGGAAAGTAGAGGACTTTGAAAATCGGCAACGTCGTAACAACTTGCGCTTAATTGGGATACAAGAAGGTGTAGAAGGGCAGGACTCAAGAGCCTTTATAATTAGATTGCTTAAAACAGCGCTTCCGGAGCAGACGGGATGGGATTGGGAGAAAGAGATACAGAGAGCCCATCGGTTTCCACTACGTCTGAGGAATCAACAATTAACAGGAGCAAGTGGATCAGCCCAGCAACAGCCCAGGTCCTTTATAGTCTATTTTGGCAATTATCTGTTGCGCCAAATAGTTTTTGAGAAAGCCCGCCCTGATGCCAGGATTAGCTGTGAGGGCTGCACATTCTTCTCCCGCCCAGACTTCTGCCATGCTACGGTAGAGAGACGATGGCGTTTGAGACAACTGATTAGCCCCTTCCAGGAGAAGGGAGCGGAAGCCTATCTACTGTCCCCGGCTCGATTTAAGACTATATATAATGGGATGATACGAGTGTTTGCATCCGAGATCAAAGCCAAGGAGTACTTGCAGTCTTTGACTTAACTGTTGATACATGGTTGATACATGGTAAAAAAAAAAAGAGTAGGGCTTATTTAAAAAAAAAAAAGAGGAGAAGGGAAAATGAAAGGGGCGGGTGATAGAGGCAGGTAGCCTGGGGAGAGCAGAAGAGGAGGAGGGGAGCTCTTATTGAAATGGTTGGTTTGTGAGGGTCTAGTCTTTTAGGGGAAACAATTTTTCTTTGGTTAGTCAATCTGTTTAATTTAGGAGTCGCTGCAGGAGCCCCTCAAGGGGGGAGGGCTGCTTGTACATCTTACAGACTACAGTCTGGAAGCATCATTTGGTTGGGTGGGGGGTGGGTGGGAGGTAGGGATTCTTTTTGTGGGTGGGGTGGTGATTGGTGGGGTGGGTTGGGGTTGGGTAGGTTTTGCATGGGAGATGCACAGAAATATGCATTTGAAGGCACAGGAGATTATTAGGTGTATGATGAAACAAGATGTAAGTTTGGGTGTATTTGTTATAGTTTTCAATGGGGGACCGTAATGTTTTACAGGTAGCCACCTTAAATATATGTGGGCTAAATGACTCTAAGAAAAGACGTCTTGCCACTCAGGAGCTCAGAACATTAAGGGCAGATATAATTTGTTTGCAAGAAACGCATGTTACCCCGGCTAAAAAATATTTGTTGGATTTTCCTGGTTTCCAATTAGTCGCGTACACCACCCAAGAAACGAACACTAGAGGGGTTGCAGTACCTACACGGCGAGATCTTCTTAAGGTGGTCAAGAAAAAGGTTGATAACATGGGCCGATGAGTGATAATAGAGTGTGTTATGGGACAATCGACTTTTACTGTGTGTTCTATCTATGGCTCCAATGTTGATGATCCGGCTGGTATTAACATGTTGAATACTGAACTTGCGCTCTGGGCCTTACCGCTTATTGTATGTGGGGATTTTAATATACATACTGAGACTAATATTCCCTTGCAGAATCAGGGTTCATATGTCGGACGAAAGCCGAAGGTGTTTCGCGCCTTACAAATGTTGGTGCAGACTCATGTTCTTGTGGATGCATGGCAGCATTGTATGCCTATGGATCCTGGTTACACTTTCTTTTCATACCCCCACCGAAAATCTGTCCGATTAGACTATTTTTTTTTTTCTCCATCATTATGCGAAGGAATTCTGGTGGAAAAATTCCCTAGGGTCATATCTGACCATAATCCCTTGGTAGTACAACTCTCGGACTTGCGTAAGGAGCGACATTTGAGACCCTGGTCTTTTGACCGGGGCTTGCTGCTTGATTCAGTTTATGTGTCACGGATGAAAGTATGGCTAACTGAGTTTTTGGGTTTTAACAGGGGTACGGCTCCACGGGGGTGTTATGGGATGCTTTAAAGGCTGCTATCCGCGGGGAAACTCTGAGTTACGCCCTTAAGCGGGAGAAACAACGGCACCTAGCTATATCTGTGGCCCAGACCGAATTGGCCTCTCTGGAGAGTCAGATAGTGGGGCTTGCAAGGAATAATGCTCCAATACAAGATACTTTGGATAAGATTACGGTCATGAGGGCCAAGATCATTCAGTTGTATTTAGACCAAGACATTATTAAAGCCCAGATTCGTACGCAGGAATGTTATGAGTTTAGTGAGAGGGTGGGCAAGGTGCTTGCATATAAGACTAGACAAAAGGCGGCACGAAGTGCCATTGTGGCAATTAAAGATAGGCAGGGGCAGATTGTGTATGGAGATACGTTAGTATTACAGGTGTTTAAAGAATATTATTCTGCATTGTATCAGCAGGAAAACCACTTCTCGGATGGGAGAGACGAAAAGATTGCTCAGTATTTGAGTGATATGTCGTGCCCAAAGCTATCGCAAGAGGAGGGCTGTCAGTTGACTGCCCCCATTGAGTTGGATGAGATTATCTCGGCTCTAACTGCTATACCTAATGGGAAAGCTACTGGCCCTGATATGATCCCAATAGAATTCTTTAAAACGTTTTTTGAGGAATTGAAGGACGATATCATGGCACTCTTTACGTCAGTACAGGCTGGAGAGCGGGCGCCGGGCTCATGGCTGGAGGCTAACATTGTTATATTTTTTTAAAAAGAGAAGAACCCACTTCTACCAGGCTCCTACCGACCTATCTCATTGATAAACGCGGACGCTAAATGGTATGCCAAAATCCTCGCGGTTAGGCTTAGTCGAGTTATTGGTGGGCTTGTTTCCCCTTGGCAACATGGGTTTATTCCCGGGCGGGGGACCGCTGATCATGTTAGGCGTGTTATCACCATGTTAGATGCATCTCAGGCTATGGCGGCCCCTATGGCATTTATATTATTAGATGCCGAAAAGGCTTTTGATCGGGTCAATTGGAAATACTTATGGACAGTGCTCAGTAAAGTTTAATATAGGGGCTGGTTTTATTAAGGCTATACAAGGTTTATATCAGAAGCCCCTTGCTCGAATTCAATTAGCCGGGGCAATTTCAGAACCCTTCTATATTACAAGAGGAACCAGGCAGGGCTGTCCCTGCTCCCCTTTACTGTTTGCACTCTATATAGACCCCTTGATTCAGAAGTTATTGCAAAGTACATTGATCTCGCCTATGGTAATGGCGGGGGGCAGGTTTAAAATTTTGGCATATTCTGATGACATAGCCGTCACTACTCCTGAACCAGGGAAGGCGATCGAACAAATAGAGAAACTAGCCTCGGAGTTTGGGGAAATCTCAGGCTATGCATTAAATAGGAGTAAATGCCAAATAATGGGCAATGAGTGGGCCATTATTGAAGACAACAGGAGGGCCAATCAAGTGACCTTTCTAGGTGTCAGATTGTCGGCTAATTTGGATTTGATAGTAGAGAGCAATCTTGCTCCTGTCTTAGCTAAAACCAGGAAAGAGTTGTATCATATGAACAATCTGCATTTAACAATTATTGGTAGATGCAATCTTATTAAAATTATTTTTTTACCTAGGGTTCTATATTTTTTCCGCACTATCCCGCTGGAATTTAACAAAGAATGGTTTAAGCATATGGAGAGTTTAGCAACTAGTTTTATCTGGTCTTTTAAAAAAGTACGGCGAGCATATAAGTATTTAGTGCTACCCAGAGAGAGGAGGGGGTGGGCGGCCCCTCATTTTCTTTTTTATTACTGGGTATCTGCACTGCAATATATCCAACCATTAATTAATCGACAGGCTGATAATCGAGATTTTGGCGAAATCTGTCCTACTATATATAATATGATTTGGGGAAGTCATGACAATGCAGCTTTCTTGAGAACAGTGGAGCCTAGTTATTTAAAAAAAGTTAAGTTCAAGACTGTCTGGGCTGCATTTAAGGTGTGGACCAATGTTAAAAAAATATTGGGAATCGGCCGGATCAATTTTTACACCCCAATTTTGAATTCAGCGGTACTTCCTGACATATTTAAGGATGAATACTGTGCCAGGTGGGCACAGCTTGGTGTTCGGTGTATTGGTGATTTCTATGGGAATACCCACCTTAAATCTTTTGAAGAACTGACAAGTGAATTGTCATTGAACACTAAGGATTTTTTTAAATATTTGCAAATCAGACATTTTTTGGGGGTAAATTTTGGGTCAACATCTGGCCAGGTGGGGGATAGAATCCCAGTTATGGAGGTTCTTCATAACTCCACTAGATCGCGAGTTTGCTCGCTTTATCCGCTCTTCTTGAACTTAATGCCAGATGACTTGAGTAAACAGGCGGAGAGGTGGGCTCGGAATATCGGAGCTTCTGAAGTGGCAGTACGTACTTCTTTAGATATGGCACAGCGTTTTATATTATCTGCTGGGCCACAAGCCCAACATTATAAGACTATTTTTCACTTATATTATACTCCTGCTAAGCTATTTAATTGGGGCAGTACAAGGGGGGTGGTGTGTCCCAGATGTAAGAGTGTATCGGCTGATCTGGTACATATGTTTTTTAAGTGCAGCAGGCTACATGAACTTTTTTCTGATATGGCTAACTTTTTAACTAGGCTAACCCATCGGGAGGTGGAAATTACGCAGCAATTAGTATTACTTGGAACTGATGGAGTGGTATACCCAGAATATTCACAGAGGTTTTTGTTTCTAGCCATGTCTGTGGCCCGTTGCTGTATTGCATCCGATGGGTTGGAATCAACTCCACCAACTTTTAACCATTGGCTGGCTCGGATGTGCTCATTGTTTTATTTAGAGATGGGCTCTTATGCGTGTAAGGGCCGCGGGCGTAGACGGATGGGTGAAGCTATCTGGGCCCCATTTGCACAATGGCTAGGCAATAATTGAATCAGGCTCGTAGGGGATTTATTCATTTATTTAATCATGCTCAATTGTGGCACTTTATTAGTATTCTAGGGTCGTGAACAGGCTATTTCATACGCCCCCTCTCAGTGGTCTTGATGTCTGCTGTAGATTGATGAAATGTATTTATGTAATGATGTGTATTTATTTAATGTATTCATTGTATTTATTCCGCCTTCTTTCTGCTTTGGTATTTGTACACTGTGCATCTTCAAATAAAAAATAAAATAAAAAAAAAGAAAAATCATAAATCAATTTAGAAGAATAAAGAATGCTTTAATTAATTAAATGACACCAAAACAACAAAAATCACATAATGGAAACCAGACATGTGCATTCTTAAAGTTTCAAATAAAAATAGTGGCAAAAAATGCCAACTGGTCAAATGGTGGCAATAGGCAGGGACCTAGGCGTGATTTAAGATGGACCACAATGGGGCATGGGTTGGCTGCAGAAATCAGATTCACCCTGTCAAGCGTGTTAGCTTCCGACTTAGCCCTCATCCTGGGACTGCCAAAGCAGCGGTCCAGCCTCCACTTTATGAGCCTGGAGGAGCTGCCATGGTCTGACCGCTGGCACCGCCATGTTGCCACCAGTCAACAGCCTGGCGGTTGACTTGTGTATTGTGGATTTTTTTTGTTGTGGTCTTGTTTTGTTTAGATAAATATTTCTTATTTTTCTAAACTGGTGTTGTGTCATTTTGTAGTGTTTTCATTAAGTTACTGTGTGTGTTGGTACAAATACTTTACACCTAGCACTCTGAAGTTAAGCCTACTGCTCTGCCACCTACCAAGGGATAATCAGGGGTGAGCTGAGGGTGATTCTCTTTTACCCTGACTAGAGTGAGGGTCCTTGCTTGAACAGGTGGTAACCTGACTGTCTAACAGGGACTTACACGCGAAATAAGCTTAAAACATATCTATAATGCTACACAGTTATTTTCACTAGCGTCAAAATTGCGTCAAAAAAAACGACGCAATTCCGGCGCCAACGGAGTATAAATATGCCCCTTATTGCTTTTCAGTTGTACTACATTAAATGGACCTGAGACCCTTTACATGATCAAAACGGATGGAGAGTTACTCAACGCTTTCATGCAAAACGTGACCTAAATTTGCTCTTTGGGTCAAAACGTTTACATTTGCATGTAGACCAAAGTGCCACATCACTTTGATGGTCCCCTATTGTACTTCATTGTCCAAAAATCCTCTTTCACTTGTATCGATATTCCTGCTTGATTTATTTCCAAGTTATGGGTCCTCGATATGGACTGCCTTCTGTACTAATTATTTACTATATCATGTGTACACATTAACATATACACAGACCTAGACAGTTATGGAGTAAAAATTACCCTAATTTTTTGAGTTGTCAGGTAGTTATTATGCACAAATGACAGGCACCATTGTTGCCCTACAATGTGAACGATATTATTAAAAAAGTGTAGTTGGGCCAGCGTTCTCTGACTGGTTAGCATACTTCATCACTGCTGACAAGATTGCATTCTATATGTTCGCCAATGACAACTGATAGGCTGCCTCCTATGGGAACCTGGCTGAACCATATGACCAATTTATTTATTTATTTCTAATTTGTAAGGCCTTAAACATGCTATTAGAAGCAGCTTCAGAGTGCTATAGAGTAAGCAGAGGGCAGGAAACAAGGAGGCTGAGCTGGCAGGACCATTCACCACTCTGAGACATAGCATTTCAATTCCTGAGTCTTTAGGGTTGAACGAGGAAGACAGGTAAGGTTCAGAGTCAGCAGGAAAATAGGTTTATTCAGATTCAAAGAAGACTCATTGAGGTAGATGGGGCTGTATCACTGTTGGCTCGGGTGGTGAGGGCTGGGAAAACCTGATAGGGCAGTAGAGGTTTCAAATTTGATATTATTTAGATATGAAGCTGTTCTGTTGTTGCCTAACTAAAGGGGGCAAACTGTTTGTAAGATATTGGGGTGTTGGTTGACTGGGGTGTGAGCCCTGGTCAAGCAGCAACCACAGTCCTTGTCAGGGTGAGGCCCAAGCCAATCCTAAATTAACATGTGCTCATCCCTCTGGTAGCTTTGCACAGAGCAGTCAGGCTTACCTTAGAGCCAATGTCTAAAACATTTGTGCAATACATCAAACAGTAATAAAAGTGAAAAGCACCACACAGAAAGGATCCCGCACCAGATTATGCAGTTTTAAAGATTCCAGTAAAAATAAAACCAAAAGGTACAAAGCACCAACTCTGGATATCAGGTTGCGTAAGACCAGGACAAAGTCACAAGTTTATGGGGACTGCGAAGAAGTGTGGGCAGGCTACAGTGACCCAGTTAAAGGACCTTAATCCTGGGATGTGAGGATCCATGTTGAGGATGCGTTGTGCTGTGATCGGTCAGTTCTGAGTTGAGGTGAGGCTCTGGTACGAGGCCCTGCATCCTGTTGATGGGGGTATGCGAAGCAAAGTCCAGCAGCATGGATACATCATGCAGTCGGGGCTATGCGTCGGTTCTGAGATGCTGCGAGGCTGCAATATGGAGTCTGGCATTGTCGTCAAGGATGCTGTCAATGAGGGATCTGATGGCCTGAGCCGAGGATGCGTCGCACAGTGGTAGATCCGATCAGAGGAAGGGCTGCGATGCGGGTCTTTGGGGTAGTTCTGATCCACGCAACAGCGGAGATTCACTGATTTCGCTGTGGGTTGCACCATGCAGCAGAGGAGATGCATCAGTTCTTCGGGATCCACAGAGGTTGGCAGAGCACCTTAGGCCAACTTCCAAGGGTTCTGGACTGAGGTGGCACTACTTGGCATGGCAGTGTCTAATCTGAAAAGACAACAAATCGGTGTCAGAGCAAAAGCTGCAGCAACTAACAAGGTAAGCCCAGTTGTTTGACTGTGGTACATGTGCGCACCAGAGACTACGTGGAGGCTGGTAATAAGGAAAATTAGTAAAATATTGTTAGCAATGGGCCTATACTTGTATAAACATAGTGGAATGATAAAGGGATGATACAGTTTGCATTATGGTCCGAGTAGCTCACCGTAGAAAAATACACCATGGATAAACACTTGCAATATGCAAGGAAACCCGTGGGAAGAGAAAACACTCAAACAAAGAGTGGCAGAGATATGATGCACAAAAATGTCTACTGGATCCAATTAACCATTGAAGCACGTATGCACACATGATTCCAACTAAGGCTGTGAACCTCATACGAATGTTAGATACTATGGTGAATGAATATGGGAAGTTGAATTCTTCATCCTCAATTTGTGTATGCATCCATGGTAAGGCTCACTTCTCCCCTGTGGTGGCTGCCTGAAGACTGCACATTATCCTGTGAAACCACAATCTTGTATTCCTACTGCATTAACGTTAATGTTCCCTTGCACCTGTATACCACAATGTGTATTGAAATACTTTATAATCTAAATATTGTTTTGCATTAACCTGAATTGTCCTGTAGCATCAGTTTGTTTGCTAAGTTTCAAGCGACTTATAGCCTAGAAGCCATTTTATTGGAGGTAGCATATTTTCACATTTCCTGCGTCGTAAAGTGTAGCCATGCTTTCGATATGGGTAACCAGAAGCATGACTTTAGGAAATTTAATGAAGTCAGTAGGGTCTTCATGCATTGTATCTTAGTTTCATGGATGTCACACATTTATGGTCACCAACCTTATACAAAAACACTTTCCCGGCCAAAGGCTGGAAGCATTGCAGTGTACAACAAGCCCAGGGAGCTTGTATCTGGAGTTCTTGTTAATCTGGAACGGATAACAATATTTTTGGAAATCAGGGAAAGCACCCTCTTCCCCATTTTAACTGCCTCCTTAAATTCTTCCAAGTAATCCTTGTGCCCTTTGAAGACCATATAAAACTAAATTTCTTGCCTTGCAGCTTCCCTATCTGTTTTTCTGGAAATTGCAGTGGTATGGTGTTAAACAAGAACGTCGCCTTCCAAAGATTTATCAGTTTAATGCGGTTTGCCCTGCCATATGTGTCTAGTGGCAAGTTTCCCCATCATCTCAACGATTTTGCAATTCCCTCGGAGACACTACCTAGATTATGCCCCAGCAGCTCATCCAAGCTGTGTGTGATTTGGACCCCTAATTATCTAATCTGGTTTTTCAATGGGACATTCTGGCTCGCCCCTGCCCATGCCATCACCTCTGTTTTATCTTTATTAATCCAGTACCAAGATAGCGCCCCAAATCTTTTGGCGTGTTGCACCAACCTTAATATTGAGCTCTCTGGGTTTGCTGTATACAGAATTAAATCGTCAGCATACAGGGCAACCTTAATCGAAAACTCCTGGTGTCTAAACAGAAGTATAAACCTATGCTGCCTGATTGCCTGCACTAAGGGTTTGATGTATGGATTAAAAAGAAGTGGTGACTGCCGACAACCTTGTCGGACCCCCCTCATTAGCAAAAAAGAAGACGTAAGTTCTCCGTTGAACAACACTCTAGCTACAGGAGCCTTAAATAGCATCTGAATAGTTTTAACCACATTTGAGGTTAACCCAAAAACCTCTGAAACCTCCCATAGGTACGTCTAATTTACACGGTCAAACACCTTTGCTGTGTCTACCATAACAACAGCCAGCGGGGAGTTAAAGGTTTCTGCTAAGTCGATAGCACCAATCAGTAAATGTGTTAGTTCAAGGAGATGTCCACATGGAATGAAACCCTTTTGATTGGTATTCACCACTGTATGTATAATCTTGGGCACTCTATGAGTGACAATTCCAGAAAAGATCTTCTAATTGCAATTCAATAATGATATTGATCTGTACAATTCAGGTCGTTTAGGATCTTTACCACGCTTCTTGATTAAAACCACTATTGCCTCATACCAGGCAGGGGGAACCTCCTTGTTTTCTAGATAGATTAGATTAACTAGTGATTTACAGAATGGAATTAGATGTTCACTAAGGCTTTCATATAGTTCTGTAGGGATCTCATTGGGACCTGCTGCTTTGCCCTTTTTCATTCCTGCCACTTGCTGACTGATTTCAGCTTCCCTTATCTCTGCCTGTAAATATTCTCTATATTCCTAGGCAAGCCAAGGCAATTCCATACTTAACAACCAATCCTTAATAGCCCAGGAGGCTGGGTCTAGATCTTCATAATAGACAAAGCTCAGTGTTCTCAACAGCTCTGCTGTAAGGTCTTGCTCAGCCTGAATTCTCTTGCTGTGTCTGACTCAATTAACAAGTCTATCTAATTTCTAACCAGATCTGTCCTCGTTTTCAATGCCAAAAGGGTTGCACTTTTTTCTCCGTATTCAAAAAGTTGTAGCCTATTCATACTCCACCTATCTTGCACCCTTTGTTCCAGAATAGCCTGGGCCTGATGGATATATGACATGAGCGGGCAGGGAAGTCAAGAGGTCATACATTCTATAGTGAAAGGTATGGACAACACTCCCAAACAGATTCTTTCCTCTTGGATAGAGCCCTAGCCCAGGATGTCATTTCGCTAATGCAAGCTCCAGCCATTATCTCTGTCCATGCTGAAGTGCACTTGGAAATCGTGTTTCCAGTAACAAAGTCCAGGGAGAGGTGGACCCCGGACAGAACATTATTACAAGATGATGAAGTAATAACAGGGTTAGCTCAGGAATCCAGCTTTTTTTTTCAAAATAATAGTGGCAAATCTAGTGACGAGATAGTATGGGATACTTATAAAGCATTCCTGAGGGGGTGCAAAATTAAGGCCGCCCATGTAAAACACTCAGGTTTGAAAAGGCAACTGGGGGAGGTGTTGGACAAGATTGGCCAGAAGGAAAGATAAATTCAGGAGTCAGTTCATTTCCCCTTTGAATACAGTACAAAACTTAAAGATGAGCTGGAGAAACTGCAAGAGGAATTTAGGGCTATTCTGAAGCAAAATTACTGAAATTGTTTTTTAAAAAGTGGAGTGTGTCAACTGTCATATTAGACCATTTAATCTGATAGTTGACACCACTTCTGATGAAAGAGGCTTGTCATGGTCTATGATTCCATAATGGGTCTGCTTTTCTTTTGCTACTTTGCTTGAAATTTGGGAAATTGTCCCAAATCAAACATTGTTTGTATTTATGAGGCAAGAGAAATCCTCCAAAACATTGAAGCATATCTAATTTTAGCAACTCAATGTATTTCTGCCCAAAGGAAGACGTAAATGTCAAAGACATTTCCCAAAAATAAATATAACCCTTGCTAGACTGATATTCCTTTTTTATATATAAAATTGAATACATGTTGATTTTAGATCTCTTTCTTACATTTGTTTATTAAAGGTGAAATGATGTCTGTTTGAAAATGTTTGAGTTATGATTGTTTGTGAGGTTAGGTGGATTCACAGCAGATATGTGAGTATGATTTTTTATGTCTTTAAAACTGATGCTTTTCCTATGAATCATATTTTAGGTAACATTGTTAAAATACTTCATTTGATATGAAATAAACAACTATTTTTAACAACTTTGATCTGGGGCTGACTTTATGTTGGGTTGTATCACTTGTCCTTTGTATCACTTTTATGTTTTACCCATCTTTGTCATGAGTTTTAATGCTTGTTTTGGTTTACTGCATAAAGGTGTAATCTGGCTTTGTTTCTCCTCATCCATTGTGCCTTTCCAAAAGGTAGAGTTTTGATGCTTGCATTTCTCAAGACACAAGACAAATTGTTTTTTCTCTCTTTGCCAGCGTTTTTTAAACACCATGCTGAAGACTCCCAGAATGTCGTCACTGTCATCGGCAGTCTCTGCAGTTAGATACTGGTTGTTTGGATCATGGGACTCCTGTTGGAACCCTGTACTGTGCCCTCAAGGTTGAGCTCTAAGAACTGTTTCTTGTGCCTCTGCTGTATTATGTGCCGATCCTGTGTGAATCTTTATTTCTGATTGGGTGTTCAAGCTGTGGACGATTAACAACTGCTACAAGACATGGCCAGTCTCATGGTGGTTCTTTTGGCTATAGGAATATAAGGTACGGTTTCACTGATCTACTGAATGTTTACCAGAGTGCATCATTACTAGAGAAAATCTTGTGCATGTCTCATTATCTGTAAAATGTTACCATTAATGTTGAAGCAATGTAAATGAAAAAACTGTTATACTGAAGGTAACTTACACTTTTTAGTACTTTTGCCAGTTTTCAGTATTCACAAAATTCACTATTGTAATAACTTACACTTTGGTAGTGACTTACATTTTTGTAGTGAGACCAGCACTACACAGTGCCACCGACTGGTACTACAACACTCTCCCACAGAAAATAATGGAGGTTGGAAAATAAAATAAAACCCCATAGGAAATAATTACATTAAATTATTAAAAAGATATCTCAGCTCTCACAGCAGAAATAAAGAACTTTAACCTCATTGGTCAAATACAAAATCATTCCCTGTTAATGGAAACACCAATGCCTCTGCAGTGCAGGTTGAGTCCCATAGTAGAAGCAGGTGTGGTGAAGATATCCAATGTCTTTCTTTCTCTTTCTCTTATTCCCTCCCCCTTACCCAGATTTACTGCTGACCAACAAATAATCTTTGCATGGTTGTCAGTGGGGTCAGGGAAGAGTGGATGCTGGCTTCATTCCTGCTGGATCCGGATTGCTGGCTTAGAGCAACACTGACAAATACCCATTTAAGATACCCAGAAGTAGGGAGTGTTGATCAACTGCTGCAGCCAAATGGATTTAATCAAAAAGATCCACTGAAAGTGCCTTTGGCTGTCTATTGAAAGCTATTATGGGGGATAAAACTGCTCTGGTAAATTGCTGGCTCATAATTTTAAATAAAAAAAGCAGAATTCCCATATTAAAAGCATTAGAGATAAAGGTGCCAGGAAAATTTTAACGATTGTGAGAGTTCCAGAATGTTATTAACATCTTTATATTCTTGTTATTGACCCTTCTGATATATTGTTAGACAATTATGTTCAATGTATAGAAAAAAAGACTCTACCTAAGGGCAGTTTGTCAATTGTGGAAAAGGTCGTTTTGGCAGCATCAATCAAACTTAATCAAAGGGAAAACTGCTATGCCCAGGTGGTCTCTCAGCTGAATTCCTCTCACAATTTTCTAACATTCTCGTACCTAAATTATTAATAATGAATAGCTATTATAGTTCATTAACAGAGTTAAAGTAACTTTCTCAGAAGCTATTAAATATGAACAAAAGGATCAGGATCCCTCTTTTTGTAAAAAAATAATCTCACTTATTAATCTGGATTGCAAAATATATACAAACTTTTTGCAATGAGTATTAACAATTTTATAGCTGGCTTCATTTAGCTAGAGGAGTCTGGTGTTGCGAGTGTCACAGAGCGAATTCAGACAAGAGGAGTCATACAAAGGGGGAAAAAACAGTAAGTGGATCAGAAAATGGATGGATACACTGGGGGAGAAGAACACACTGAAATGGCTTTTTGTATTCATTTTTTATTCTCATTTTGTCCTGGTACAATAGACACATTAGATGCATCAGGCATAGATTAAGGTCATATTATTCTCCCCTTTTCTTTTACTCAGTAAGCAGAAAATATGAAGACCTCAAGAGAAGCCATGTAGTGTCATCTGGTAAGATTACAGAAGGAGGTTGCCATCTTGGCTTACCTATTTAAACATGCTTCTGCCTTTTGCCACTAGATGCCATTTTCAGGATTTAAGGGTAATAGTGTAATTTTCCAAAGGAATCCAGCAACAATACCAACCATTCACTTCTTCTAACCAAGAAACATAATGATAATATGTTGTTTAGGAATCCATGGAAGAATTGGGGAGGGGACAAGACACCAGAGACACTGGTTGAGAATGATGCTAACAGCAGCCTAGCTTGGATTCAAACCCCTGCTCAGATATCTTAAAGTGAGCAAGAGAGAGAATGAGAGAGAAAAAGCAACAGTATACTTCTTTGCAAATCAACAAACATGAAATATATCACACCAATGGCATTTGTAGCTTAGGTCTCACTCAGTGAGGATGTCTGATGAATTGCCCCATTTAGCCCAAGAATCAGGCCTGGAACTGAATAAAAGAGTATCTGGAACTGCAGAATAGTTTGAGGCAGCATGTCGGTTCCTCAGCCTAGTTGTAGAGGTTATCACAGGAACTGATACCAATGCCAGGGGATGCAGCCAAAAGGAATAGCAGTGGCACACTTTCTGGAGTGAAAGCAAACTGAGGTAGGAGAGCATAAGAATTTAGTAGGCAGAAAGGGTAAATGGAAAACAAATCATAGGGGGTTAGGGAATAAGCAGAGGTGAGGAACTAAGAAAGATAAAAATAACAAACAGTGAGGAATTGCAAATGCTGACTGATGAACTGACAGAAACAAAGTACGCTGTGAGATATGGGACATGTTGCCAGGCACCAACCCAGCACTAGCTTTTTGGAGTCACTGAAACAAATACGATCCTAAAATCCTGCCTGCAACCCAGAAGTGAGAACTAGCTTAGCTTCCATGCCCCTGTCCTCTATACTCACCAAGCTTGACCTCGTCTCAACTTAAAGGGGGGTTTAAACTCTGCACGACTGGGGAAAGGTCCTGTGCATGCATGATTGAGAGAGAGTGGTTTCCTATTTGGGGTTGATAGGTCTCCACCAGAAGCAATAATGTCACTATTCTGTGAGGTCCAGTCAAGGGTTTCAGTACTATAAACCTGAGTTCAACCTGTAGAAGCTATGGTACAGATCAGACAGGCTTAACTTAACAAAAATGGGTAAAGAATTTGGAAAACAGTTGAAAAGTTGAAACCACAACCCAACAAAATAAAAATGCCACGCCAATTTAGAATAATAGAGTACCATGTAATGAAAGAAATTACAAAAAACAACAAAAAATCATAAGGGAACCAGAGTGATTATTTTGTAAAGATTTAATGGGGCATATTGCAAACCAGCATAAAGCTCCAATGGTAGTCAATTGTCATAGTAGACCGGGACCTAGAGGCGCAGATCAGATACATTAAGTAGATTGGCCCAGCTGCAGCTTGGAAGTAGAAAAGTAAAATACATTCTATGTCCTAATCCAAAAAGGAACATTGTCATTTTTTGAAGAAAATCTCTTCACCAAGAAGAACAAAGCTGAAGCTGTAGCCACTGATATTGAACTGCCAGTCACATACGTTTTGCAGTAGGTCTGCCTGAAAATCTGGTGCAAAAGGTTTTAATGTTTCCAAACTTCTTTTAGTGCACGACAACCACAGGAGTACACTTCTAAGACACTTGTAATGCTAACAGGTACTAAATTTCTTGTGACAGTACATTTTGAAGAAGGGTATAAGTCTTCGGCCGCATTAAACATGGGCTCTGAGAGCTGGTGGTGTGTGGGGGGGGGGTGAACTGTGGACATCACCAGTGTCCACCCACAAAGAACACTAAAATCCAACCCCAGAGACAGAGTTCTGGTAAGTCAAAGCAGGGTCCTTAAGCGCAAGACAGGGGATATACAAGAATTGCCCTCGCATCCTACCTGCTAACTTTCTGGTAAGTGTTACATGTGTCACAAGCTGATCTGTTGGTAGGATTTGAAATTACAGTGCCTAGAGGATAGCAGGCCCTCACCATTCTGCTGAGCTCAAATGACTCATTCATGCCCATTGAGGTCGACCTGTCAGTAACAATCTTATTGTGTAGTTCCTGGAGGAATTTCACATCTCATTCACCCATCATTCAGGCCAAATACAGGCTGGGAGTTAAGGGAAGGTTAATGCAAATTAGCATCCAAGAACTTCAGGCAGCAATAGGGCAACCTTTTAAAAGTTACTTTTCCATGCTATTTATTGTAAATCCAATTTCACCATTGAATAGGATTTTCAATAAGTATTTAATAGTGGTTGTTGGAAATGACCATGTTTGCCATGGTATTCCCCTAGATGTTTGCCACTTTTTGCTGAACCAGTTTTTGTTAGCCATGGGATTCTGTGCACTTTACCCTCACTACCCAGAGGTAAAGTGCTTGTGCTCTCCCTTCTCAATATAGATAAGTTGAAATACACCTAATTGACACAGTTAATTTACTTAAACGTCCCTAGTATATGGACTACATGCACCTAGGATCTGCAAATAAAATGCAACAAGTGAGATGTAGTACTCATTGTGTCATCCACTACAGCAGCACTGTAAAAAATGTAGCCCAGGTATGCAGTGTTAGAATGTCATTTCAACCAGGTAAACCAAACCCTTTGCCAGGCCCAAAACTTATTTTTAATACTGATAAGACACATAAGGTAGGCCCTAAATTCCCACTGGGCATAGTTTTTAAAAATTAGGACAAGTCTATTGAATGTTCTACTTGTCCTGGCAGTGGGAAACCTCTAAAGTTGTTTTTTTCCTTTGACAAGGCTGGGCCTCCCATAGGAGAAAACTAGGTTATACTATAACCAGGTAAAGTGTTTAATTTCAGTTTGGTACACACAGCTAGAAATATAGTTAAGTACTCATTTGATTAGTAATTCTTCTAGTTATTTAAAATCCAGCTCAATGGTCAAGTCAGATTCTATACTACTATCTTGACAATGACACTTTTAGAAAGGTGTGATTTCCTTGTCTGAGCTAAATGTGTTTTTCTGGCAGTCTTCACTGTCACCCAGGTGCTGAATGTTTCCTTTATTAGATGCGAAGTGACTGAAAGAGATAAGAGTTCCCATTTTCCTGACAGGATGGCCATTTGGGCTGTGACTAGGAACTTAATATCAAAGGGTGCCTACCGTGTCATAGACAGACACCTTGGCCTCCCCCTCTATTGTCCTTCTAGCCATCCAGGCACCAAATCCATGTGGGAAAGGAGTTGTCTCCAGAATTGGTTTGGAGTGACCACAAGGGAGGGTTTGCCCATTATTATAGCTGAATATCTAGCCAAACACAGGGAACCTTGCACAGAAGAAGAACGGTTCTGTCATTTTGGTTTTAGGCATAGAAGGGCACTGTGGGATAGTTTTGCTGTACACCATTCATTAAGTACTGGAGTAGTGGGTAGGGCCACTCTTGGAACTTTTACTTCATTATTTAGAGAGAGGCCAGGAGTTTCCCCAACCCACAGGCATTTTCTGGCTATAAATGTGGCACTCATTCTACTTGTGGAAAGACAGAAGAGGGGGAACTGGACCTGCTGTCCATGACCTGTGAAGAGCCTTAAAGACTTGACCTGCTCTCCCTCTTGCACCCAGTACAAAGATGTAGACATCAAGGGTCATAAAAGTGACCTCCTGTTTGGGCTACAGGGACACAACAAGCTCTAAGACGCATTCCCAGCTGACAAGTCCCAACTGAACTTGCCTTAGACCTTGCTGCTGGCTTCTGCTGGAGTGAATCTGGGTCCCCAAGTAGTTCCCCTAAGGTCACTGACCTTTGGCTTGTGTTATAGTGAACCCCTGACGTTTCCTGAGAATTGGGAGTTACAAAAAGTTTTGCGTTAAAGTGTACTCCTTCTGAAGATTCCTGAAAAGCCTCAGAGGATTGTTTCTGTGCAGGAAGGTCCTTCCTGCTCAAATACAGTACTCTATGCAATGCAGGCACCCTTGCACCATGTTGCAATAATGCCTGAGTTGGTGCATGGCAGCAGTTTGAGTGATCGATCGGAGGCAGAGAGCAGGAATGCCCCATATCTTGATAGATATGGCACATTCTTACCTTCTCCATTTCACATAGCTCAGCTCAGGAAAGTCTCTTACTGTATTGTGTTGTATAAAATAATCATAAATATGGCCTCAAGTTTAAAGGTAAAACTTCACACCAGCACTCATCCCAGACAGCCTTAAACCTTACCCTTGTCCTGGTCAAGGGCAACCAAATGACTGAAGTTGGCACTTAATGCTTTTTTGAGTTATTTTGAACCTTAAACTTTATAAAATCATCACTTCTGTTCTACTGATTAAATGTTTTGTCATTTTGGAGTCTATTTATTTATCAAATTGTAGTACATTTTTCTGAATTGGTTTGACATTTTTCTTGTGCTGTATTTTCACTTTATTGCTGTTTGAGTTGACATAAAGCCAATAAGACCAGACTTCATTTTGGGCAGGCCGAGACTCTATTTTCTGCCTGGTCATCGGCATGTTTACTTCTGACATAGATGCTATCTGTTCTTATCACTCTAAGAACCTGTGAAGGTGTCAAGAGATCCAGAAAATAATATTGATAAGAACACCTAATGCAACATCAGTTTGGGATAAGCATCTTGTTATCTATATTTCAAGGTCAGGTAACGATATTAACATAAACAATTAAACAATGTAGTCTGAATTGGCATGTGTTTACCATATTTGCTTATACTAATGCATCAAAAACTAGCATATTGATGTGCACAGGTTATGCCAGAAATTTCTCAAAAATACCCCATCTGAGATAAGGTCGGTGGTCAGTGGTAAAAAGGCTCATCAAGTGGCCACTAGAGAAGAGAGGTCCTTTTCCACAGATTAAAGCACAAGGTACTGCTAGAAGATCCTGAAAGGGACTGCCGGACTGAAATACTACCATAGCATTGTGTCTTAATTGGAGAACTAATACTGATCCAGGACTAAATGGACAGGAGCTGAGTCCAGCTGATGTTTGTGTTCCCTTCGAGGGAACACTCTTTCCAGACTCCTGATAATTACAGTTTCATGCTTTAAACAGGTATTTAGTTCCTTCTAAGAAACTCTAGATGCAAGTTAAGCTACTCCATACTCTATAGTATAGCACATAGAAGTATGCTTTATGGTGCAAGATTATCAGATGATAGTTCAACTATGGTAGAAATGTTCATATTATTTTAGTTGTTGGTGCAATTTTAATAATATTTGTGTGATTATTTTACATGTGCTAAGCAACAGTATCAGACTGTGAAATAAACAACTTTAAGCATGAAGTATCTTTTTCTTTTGGCAGTGTGCCTGTATGTAATATTGTAAAAAGGAAAACTGTGTCCATTTCTTAGGGACTGTTAGTAATTCAGAAATCACAGACATCATACCAACTATGTTTTAAGTGGGGTTGTGTGTCAGGCTACAGTAACATGCACTTTCACATTCGAATGTTGGTACACTAAACTAAGTTATGGCATCCATGGGAGTGAAAGCAAACCTTGTACATGCTAAGACAGAGTCTTAGTTTACACAACAGAGTACTGCATAAGTACTTTACACATTGGCTCCAAGTTAACCCTGACTGCTATGTGACAAGCTACCAGATGGTTAAGTAGAGGTTTACTTAGTGACTCTTGTGGTTCACCCTGACAAAGATTGGGATTATTATTTGAACTTTGGTCTCGCCCCCATCCCAACTAATACTCCATTCTGTTAAGGTGGTTTAATTATTTTGTTAGCTGGTTCTGTTCCTCAGATAGTATTAGTGTTTTAATATTTTATACTCTGATCTTCTACATACAACAGATAGCCTATCCCAGTGAAAGCAGGTTGTTAGCCCTTGTCATTATAGGGACAAAGGGCCAGATGTATCAAGGTTTTTTGCGAATGCAAAAAGCCAGTTCAGAATGTATGAAAGACATTCTGAATGCAATTTTAAGGAATCGCAAAAATAGCGATTCCTTAAAATTGCGACCCTGTTTAGAGAGTCGCGAATTGCGACTCTCTAAATAAGAAATTGCAAATAAGGATTCCTTATTTGCGATTTCTTAGCACATGTATGAAGCCATTCCTAAATGCGATTTGGGCATTTAGGAATCGCTATTTACCACCAGGTTGAATCTGGTGGTAACCATGTGCAAAATTTGAAAATGCATTTAAAATGCCTTTTTAAAATGTACATGTAAAGCACACATGCCCTTTTGGCATGTGTGCACCTTACATGTCCCAAAAAAAAATGTTGGGGTGCAGCAGAGGGGCCCCCAGCAACCTGGGGTTTTGCATTTCCAAAATTGCGATTTCTGGTTAAGAAATCGCACTTTTGGAAATGCAAAAAATTAGCAGATATGGGCCAACAGGCCCATGGGTGCGAATGGGGACAGATTCTCTATTTGCGATTCGGTAACAGCATTTGAGATTTTTAAGAAATCGCTATTACCGAATCGCAAAAATCATACATACCTTTTTGCATTTCTGAAATAGCGATTTCTTAAAAATCGCTATTTGAGAATCGCGAATCGGTTGTATGATACATCTGGCCCATAGTAACATTGATATTTAAATGTCCAAGTTTGAAACAGAAAGACCCCAACCTTGAGGGCTACTCGGCCTATGTAGGGGTAACCTACTAAAATTTGTACCTGTGAAAAAAGTTATTTTAACACTTCACACTGCATCAGTCAGGCTACAATGGTAGGTCTGGAGCCAAATTTTCCTTTGTCACACTAGTGGATAGCACAATAAGAGCTGTAGTCCACAGGTAACGTTTAACTTTGGCCTTACAGGAGAATTAAATATGCTGATCAGCTATTAGCCAATTTGTACATGTTTTAGGGGCCAGAGCACATAAGCTGGACATTGGACAATAGTGCCATTGTGTGCAGAGCGAAAAAGCCAGCAATAAACTTCAGCAAAAAATGGCACTCACTATGACCTTTCCTGACATTCCTTAAACCTGTTTTTGGAATTGCCTCTACTTAGATGGTGGATTGGTTTTCACGGGGACTCTGCATTTTTCTGTAATCTGTGATGATGTAAAACATTGTTTGGAAACTAATTTTTCTGTTTTCTTGTAACCTTAGTGACTTTTACACCTGAACTTTGTTTGGATTCTAACCTTCAGATTATATAACCTGTTTGCTATTTACTAGCAGATGTTTTGCTTAGCATCCTGCTTATTCACCTTGGTTTTTGGAGAGAGGAAACACAACTGTGAAGTAACAACTGAGCAATCTTTTTAATGCAATCACTGAAACATTTGAAAAGATAGTTGCCTGGATATGGTGGGTGTAGGATTAATATTAAAAAGTTAGAATTCTATACTCACCCACAATAGCCTGAAATATTTCCATTTTTGTTCCAGTAGGAAACTTTTATTTCAGCAGTGCAAGTAAATATATGGGAAAGAGGTACTAGAAGTGTGACAAATTATGGGATGAAAAAATGTTTCAAATGAAAAAACGTTTCCAATGTATTTGGAGTTGAGATAGTATGAGTCAGTGTCCCTTTTAACAAATTCTTTATATAACTTGGTAGGATCGGGTCGTCAACAAAAAAGATGACAAATATGAAGATTGTTCTACACCAGTATTTCCCTCCAATTCTCTTTTTCCCTGGATAACAATTCTGAGTTGAACTCTGGAAATGATAAAAGCCAGTGGATGCGAGAAGATTTATCAACATTGATAAGTTTATAGTTGTGACAGTGAAGGGGTATTTAATGAGTGACAAATCTAAAATTCCTTTAAATGTTATTCATGGGGCATGAAGAAGTAAGGCGTTGTTTACGGCC
Organism: Pleurodeles waltl; assembly: GCF_031143425.1. NCBI lineage: Eukaryota > Metazoa > Chordata > Amphibia > Caudata > Salamandridae > Pleurodeles > Pleurodeles waltl. The sequence continues at coordinate 483,039,113 of NC_090438.1, read as the reverse complement.
ATCACTCTTAATGCTAAAAAAAACATTTAATTTACTGGAGTGTGATTTTATGTTGAAAGCCCTGCAGTGGCATGGCATTTGCTCAATATATTTGAATCCTATTGCTTTATTTTAAAGTTTGCCTAAAACATATTTTTTTAATCAATGAAGTTTAGTTTCCTTGTTTATTTAAGATGGACATGACACACCTGCCCTTTTCTTTCTCTGTTGTTCATTTTAGTGCTAGAATTCTTTACAGAGCGGATATTACTTATTAGGCTATAGCCAGACCAAATAAGAAGTGAAATTCCCTGCATATGCAGATGGTATGCAGTTGTATGCATCAGTTCCAGATACCACAATACCTACATTTTGTAAAGAATTGAATGATTTTTCTAAGATCTATGGTTCTAATTAAATATTGATACATTTGAGCTTTTACCATTAAATACTACCTAAGATATAATGCATTAAAGACATTGTATAAAGTTTTCTTTAGTAAATGACAAACTGTTTTGAAATTCATGTGAGAAACGTAGGAGATCAAAAGCTAAATTAGTTGATTTTCCAGGGCCTACTTAATGGCTGCCACAGCATGGATACGTGCAGCAGGAGCGCCGCGTGTGCGCCAAAGAGCGTGCCAAAGGCAAACCCCTCTGTGTACTTCTGCACATGGACCGCACCTCGTACCAGGAACCCATGTCCTCCTTCCTCTCACCACTACCCTGCAGTGTCTCTCCACACCCTCAACCCAGGCTGCCAATCCACACGCTCCTGCCTCCCAGAACCACACAACCACCAAGGAACATTCCCCTGCTCTTCCTGCAAGTTTTAATGCACTTACCCATATCCAACATTCCCTACACAGACAGCACCCAACAAACCACTATTTTATACTCACACAGTCCTGCAACCACACACACAACACTCCACCCTCACATGCAGGATCCTCAACAGCTGATCACTCACCAAACACACCACAGAGATCTCGGATAAGCTGCACAACAATGTCCCTGACATACTTTTCTTCACACAAACCTGGATGAACCCTGCATTGGCACCTGACATCGCCACAGCCATCCCACCAGCTACACGATTGCCAGGCAAGACAGACTTCATAAGCCTGGAGGTGAAATTACCATCATCAACAAGAGCATTATCAGCTGCACCACATTCACAGACATGTAATTCTCCAACATGGAACACCTGTCTTTCAAGCTCCTTGTAACAGCCAACTTCACGCTACGCCGCATTGTCACCTACAGACCACCAGAGGGGCACACCATCTACACCAACACCGTCACTGACTTCTTTGCAACACTCCACCTGGAAGACCATGCCGATCTTAACTCAAGAGCACTCATTGAAGACCGTGGAAGCCTGAGCCTGACCCAATGAGTAAAGGAACGACCCACATCACCATACTCCTCCTAGACCCTATTTTCACCAATTTTGACAAAACCTGAGTGGACGAGCCCACACCAGTTCCCTGGACAGACATGCCCTTGTCAAATTCAGCATCCTGGTACCGGTCCAATGAACATGCACCACCACCATACTAGCTCACCAAAACTGGAATACTATCACTGATAAGGACTGAAACATCACTCTCAACACCCATCAATTGGAACATAGCAACAGCCACTCCAAAGGCATCAAGATTACTTTGTTTCTGTTTGTGTTGGCATTGATGCAGCCTGCCAGAGCCGGGCATTTGGCAGTCTGGATCATCTGGGGTCAGCATCTTAGGTAGTACTTGAACATGCTCCTGTCTACAATTGCTCATTCTCCATTTTCCCTCCAGTTGTTTGTAGTTATGTTACATCAGGCTGAGCTCCTCTGTGTGCCAACTGGCCTGGGTCTGGATATTGATGTATTGCAGTCCTTGAGGGGGACAAGGAGTCAGCACAGGAGGCGATCCAATCTTTGAAATTCTTGATTCTGACCATCTGTCTGAAGCTAAATATCAACAAGAGCGGAATCGTGATCTTTGAGAAGAGCACATCACTGTGGGACTTCACCTGATGGTCAATAGAGCTAGCACCAACACTCATCTCCACCATTGGGGCACAGCAAACTCGACATGACCTCCCAAGTCAATACTGTCACCTTCACAATCTTCAAAACCCTGAAGGTGCTGAGGAAGGTTTTCAAATGGCTCACAATCAGCACCCAGAAAACTGTCATACACACCCTGGTCACAAGCAAGCTGGATTATGGGAACACCCTCTATGCCTGGATCAACAAAAAACTCACCAGAAGGCTTCAGACCATTCAGAACTCAGCAGCCTGAATCACTCTCAATCTCCCATTCTGCACTCATATCACATCACACCTGAAGGAGCTCCACTGACTCCCCATTCACAAACAAGCACAATTCAAACTCCTCACTGACACATTCAAGGCATTACATAACACTGGCCCAGTATACCTCAAGAAACACATCTGCCTTCACAAACCTTCCAGACACCTCCACTAGTCCAGACTCACAAATCCCATGCATATAGAAAACCAGGTCTGGTAGTCCAGCCTTCTCCTACATCTCTCCTCAAGTGTCAAATGACCTGCCACCCCACATAAATGCCTCCTCCTCATTCTTAAATTCAGCAAGAATCTGATGACCTGGCTTTTCAAGAAGTCCCACTAGGCCCTAGATGTGGCTAGGCTCACACCTGCTCAGTGCCAGGACATTATCCCTGATGATAGCATGCTCTACAAATCTGCAAAACATATTAGATGTCATTCTAATTTGAGTGGGAGGAAGCAAGAGGAAGTATTTGGCAGGATTTAGAAAAGTCTAGCTTCTCATTTTCCATTTGAGGAAATTGTGCATATGATACAAAGACTCAGATTCTTATCATAACCTATGCTTTTTTTTCTTCATCTTATCAAAGCTCTTTTTACTGGACTTTCTTTCCAAACATCAGCAATTTATGATATCTCATAATTTGTATAACAATAAGATTAATGTTGGTTATTTTTTTTGACGCAATCGAGGTTTAAAGGAATATGCTTTGATTAAGGACAAACTTTATTTTTCAAGGTTTGAAACAATGTTATGATCTTCCAGATGTTTTCTCTCAATCAGTCAAACCCGTAATTATAAAAAATGGCCTGGAGACTGATTTGAGAGTTGACCGTATTTCATAGATGCTTGTCTATTACCCCGTATGTCTGTATATATGAGTGTGTCTTCCATATATAAAGTAAATGTTGACTAAACTGTTGATCATGTCGCTCCCACAAGGGAGATATAACAGGTTTTTATTGTTTAAAAATCAAACATTTGTAACTGTCATTTTGGGTAAAAGACTAATTACATCTGTAAGATTCATATACCCTTCGCTATAATGTGCATCTTTATGATTGATGTACATGACAGTGACCAGAATGTAATATGAAAGGCAAATTAGTTGATTTCTTAGTATCCATTGCCTTACCAGTTGCTACAGCTAACTAGAATATTATATCAATCCATTATAACCTCTTTTTAAAACATGATATATTATGGTTTCCCTTGACTTACTTTCTATCTAAAAGTATTTGGTATTGTAGCTAAAAGTATGGAGATTCTAAAACCTCCCTGAATGGTAATAACTTCATGTTTTTAAGATGCATTGGATATATGAAAACTTTGTATAAGTATTGGTGAAGATGTTACAGGTATTTTTTTAAACATATCGTTGTTCGCCAATCTGAAGGTATTTTAACTGCAGTGTTTATTTTATTATTAAACAAAATTGGACTTTCTATCCTTTTTCTTCTTGTTTTTCCCTTACTTCTCTCTTTCACCTCTTTTTCAGTTACATATGTCCTAAAATAGAGAGATGATTCTTACAGTATATGGGCATCACCATGACGATGAGGAATTTGGCCGGCGTTTCTCATAGACATTTCAATTCTTATTTTCTTTCTTCCTCTGTGGCTCTGTGTACTTTTGTATTTTGTGCACTTTTTACTTTCTTGTTCATATGTACTGCATTGTTGTGCTGTATTGAAACAATGCTAATAAACCCATGATTATTCTAACTAAAGTTTCCTAAACTTGAAAATGCAACTCAGTTGCTTTGTTCTGCTCTCAAAAGTCTTCAGTCACAAGTTGTGCTGGATCACAGCTATAGTGAGTCTACAGAAGAGAGGATTTCTGTCAACTGGAGGACACATGCACATCAGTGCTTACTCATGTATTAACGACAGTATATGTGCACGGGAGTATGTGAACGAAGATAGGAACGTGCATTTGGTGATTCTTGAGCACATCCTAAATAACAGATTCTGAATACACACTGAACACATATAACTTTGCCTTCCGTTTTGGTTTGTTGTTTTTTAGCGCTAGCACAGCCAGCAGTTGCTTTACAGTGCTTGTTGCAAATGGGGCGAGGCATGAGGAATCAACAATTACATGGCTTATATTCAGTGCTTAATTTGTGCTTATTGTTTTCTGTGCTGAGCACTGCTAACGCGTCCCGCCTTTAATAATTTAACTTACCCGGGGACTCGTTTTAGGCCAATGAACCTTTTGACCCTGATTGGAGACACCTTAAGACGAGATATCTATTCCGCATTTCAATCACTAGATCAATAACCTCATCAATATTCACAATAACAAATCAATCAAACTCGTTAATTGCATTAATAAAATTGAAAACAAACCATGACCTTTCAGCCATGAATAACCATACAAATGTAGTAAAATTTATCATATTTATTCCCTATTGGTTACCCTCTAGTAGCAAATTGATTAGTCTCAATACCAGAAAACACATCAACAATGTCACAATATGGCATCTTGAATAAGACTTCATCAAAGCAAAGATAATGAACATTAGAACAAAGCACAACATCAACATGAATCAACTTTAGCAGAGTACCATTAGCGCATTTATTCAACAAAGCAAAGATTCAGTATTTGTCTATTTGCATTCGTTTTCAAGAACTCCTTAACTAACCTCAAATTAGCATCCACATGTTGGGCTTCATGCAAAACAATTTTATAACACAAATTTAGAAAACCTCTAACTATGGACTCTATCAAAAGAGCAGTTGGTACCTAGAAAGAAAAGGCAAACAGACAAATACAATTAATCATCATATAGTTACCCTCCGTAATGGGTCAGCATACAGAGTCAGTCTTCGTCCTCAGGACATCAGTTGGTTCGCCATCAGCCAGAATAGAACAGCAAAGTCTCAGCAAACAGGGCAAAAGCTCTTCCCTCACAAGGAAGAGAAGCAAATATTGGGCAAGGCAGGAACAGTGAGGATGGTTTAAAGTATCAGAACAGCAAGAACTAAACCAGAATATCAGAGCAACTCTAAGAGTGTCCCTCTAATGCCTCAATAAAGGCGCAAGATGGTTGAGTAAGAGTGGCAGGATAAAGGCACGCAAATGGTTGATTTCTCCTTGTGACACGTCGTTAAATTGAATATGCCAGACAAAGTCTCTAATTTCCATTGGTCAATATCTGGTGCACCACTATCTCTGTCCAATGATCCGTTGATCACCTTACTAGAATTTTCACCTAAGGCAGTTCTCATGCAGCTTATTGGTTCCTGTGATTTACGTCTTCATCGGGTAGAGTGTCAGGTAGGAAAAGTTACACGCGTTGCTCCAGTTAGTAGTTCCATTGTTTTTACCAGTTCAGGCGACCTTGTACCTGTTGCGAATTACACTGTTGCATTCGGCAAGAATGTCTACTTGAGCAAGTCGGTCTCATGAGAAAGAATTTACCACAGCTACACACACATCTCTAGCTTCATGGAAAAGTACAGTTACATTTCCTTCAGCAAGACAGCAAATTGCACGTTAGAAAAACACATTTAATATGAGACCAGGCAGCTAGGCCCAGACCTATGTTAACTAAGGCCTAGTGACTAATTTAGCAAAATCTTAATATATAACTTTCAAAGCTAATACAAAATCATACATTAGTACATTGTTAATTCATTATTAGTCAATTTCATTTATCATCGTATACATTGGTGGCCACTCCCCGTGGGCACATTTCAAACGTGTACATTAGTTGTAAATTAATACAATTTCTCTACTGTTTTATTATACAATATTTTGGAAGCATGTCATGTTAATATTGGATATAAAAGCTACACTCCAACAATCCCTCCTCTGATGAATCTTGTCATCACACAAAATCCCCTTCTTCACAATTAGTTCACTTTCTTATCTCTTTCATTTCTATTTCTTCCCCTGATTTTGTCTTTTCATATTTTGCTCTGAACAATTTTTTCCTCTTCTTTTCTTCCTTCCTCGCATTGCGTTTTGCCAAATTTGCTTTAATCTTTTCACTAATTTTGCATGATATCCATAGCCCAAATAAACAAGCCAGAATAATCACTATTCCCTGTATTAATTTTCCCAATATCCCATGCCAAATATTACTGAACCAGATTCCCACTTCAGCAAGTCCTTTTCTAACCTTTTCCCAAACTCCTGGTTCTTTCAGTTACTTCAAATCTAGTACAAAGTAATTCAGTCAATTTCGGGAATTTCTTCAAATCTTCTAGCTGGTAAATCTTTGGGAAGACTATTCCCAAATAACATGTCCCATACCATCCCTTTGGAAGACGGTAATAAGCATTAAGTCCACAAATATAATAGACCCCTGGAATAGCTTGATCCATTCCATTTAACATGAATGTCCATTTACTCTGAAACAAAAACACATGCTTACATTCACTCGTTCCCACAAACACATTGTCATAATATGACTTTGGCTGTGTTATGCAAAGCTTTCCTACATGTCGCGCATCTAAAGCTAGTTACCCTTGTTCCCTAATTCCATTGTAACTACCACTATTAATAAAGGGTCGTTGCTGCAAGCCTTTTTCTAATTTCCCCTTTAAAACCCTTCTTCTATCTTCAGTGTGATCTAAAAAGCTTTTCTCTACTGGTGTAAGCAATCATGTCAAATTATTGCGGTGTGCATAAGACGTACTAATTGTTACTCTAGGTTCAAAGAACCCTTTAATCAACTTTATGGCATAATTTTTAGCTACACTATTCAAATCTTCTATGATAGGCACATAAGAGAACACCAAGTCATGGTTGGAGTAAAAATATTGCACTTTTTCTTGGTTATAGAAACGTGTAGCAAACTACAACTTATCCCATTCGTTAGTGGCAAACTGTGATATGTAACTCCCTCTTGAACTGAAACAGGAATTTGTTTACACACATAACAAGCTTTCGCATCCATAGTGTCAACATACTCACTCAGCAAGCGATAGAAAACATTAGTAGACAGTTCCCCTTTTGTGTTAGTTTCCTCATGCAGATACCTCGTATCTTACTCAAACTTCTCCCAAAGTGTTAGTGTAGCAGTCTCAGAAACTGTAGCATTGTTAGCTTCATTCTCATCCACCAATCACATCTCCACAAACAAAGATATAATGAATATCACACATACAACACCCAGAGCAACACCCAAATATTTACAACGTCTACTCCCCTCACTATCATCTCCCGTGCTAGGCATGATCTTTAAAGAATCAAAAAGTAAAGTGCTATAAGTTTAAACAACTAATTGAGGATGGCTAGAGACTCTTTTTTTTTTTTTTCTCTCAGCAAGGCTAAACAAAGTCTCTCTTCAGCAAATATTTACAGCTTTCTCATTCGCTCCCAGGATCCTTGTCAATTTAGGTTAGCAGCACGTCACAATTGGTTTTCAAAAGTCACTTCAGGTTAACAGGGTCACATCCGGTAATTTTATTAGTCTCTTTTCTCAGGTTTCTTTAACTCAATTTCAGCTTAACACAGTCTCTTTTCCTTGTGGCTGAACTCAGGTGCCAAAGTATTGACCTGGGATTTCCCGATCAAAACAGAATGCCAAGAACTCTTGTTGCCACTCAGCCGACGTTGCATAAGCCCATTCAGGACCTGCGTATCTTCTGTTTGCTATTTTCTTTCTTTTCAACTTGCGGTCACCTTGCAATTCTCCTTCTCTCAGGTCTTCTTTCCTTGTGGTATCGACCTCTTCCTCTATTGTTTCATCAACAACCACCTTTCCTCTTGTCACTTGCGGTTCTGGCCATTTATCTCCTTTCAGTGTCCCCTTATTGTTTGGCTTTCCTGGTTGCTGTTCAACGCTCTCCTCTTGTGCTATGGTGTTTTCTCTTGCTGGACCTGCAAGCGGCTCAGGAGGAGTCTGGACACTCTGACTTCCCTCTGCCTCAACTCCTTCGCCTTCTGGGTCTGTCAGGGGTTCAACTTCAAATCCGTATCCGTCTGCTTCTGGGAGAACCTCGATTTGGGTCGGTCCTCCTGGTGCCTCAGTTGAGATAGACTCACCGTCACCCCTCTGGATCTCGTTTACTGTTTGAGTGACCAAGCCGTCCTCAACGGGCTCTCCTCTAGTCTCAGTTCCCCTTTGATTACTCTCCAGCCCTGAGACTTCCTTTTCTGTAGCTGTTATTTTCCACAACTCAATTTCCTCATCAGTTGCACACGTCACCTTCTATGTGTGACTGGTATGGATCCAGTTTGGAATTCCCGCACACTTCACAGCAGTAGTAGTTGTCAATATCACTTGATACGGCCCCTTTCAAAGTGGTTCCAAACACGACTTCCTCACATGTTTCTTGACAACAACCCAGTCACCAGCTTTCAGGTTGTGACCTGGATCATTTATCTGTGGCAGTGTGGTTGCTTCCACCTTGTGAGAGAAAGAGCGGACCACGTCAGCCAGACCCTTGCAGTAGTCCAACACCACATCATCTGTGATCTTCACAAGAGCATTTGCAGGCACTGTGGGCAATCTCATAGCTCGGCCCATGAGAATTTCATGAGGAGACAGTCCTGTTTTCTTGTTGGGTGTATTTATCTTTGACATTAGCACTAAGGGCAATGCATCAGGCCATATCAAATTTGTAGTTGCGCACATTTTTGCCATTCTTGACTTTAGAGTACCATTCATTTGCTCAACTAGTCCTGATGCTTCAGGGCGGTAACTGCAATGCAACTTCTGTTCAATGTTCAGTGCAGCACACAAGAGCCTAACCACCTCATTGTTGAAGTGATTTCCCCTATCTGATTCTAAAGAGATCGGGAACCCGAAACGTGGAATCAATTCCCTAAGCAGCAACTTCGCTACTGTGAGGCTGTCATTTCTACGTGTAGGGTACGCTTCAATCCAGTGACTAAAGATGCACAAAATCACCAACACGTATCTCAAACCTCCACACACAGACATCTCAATAAAATCCAATTGCATTCTGCTAAATGGACCTCCTGCTCTCCCAATGTGGCTCAAATTTACCACTGTCCCTTTCCCCGCATTCATCTGCTGACAGATGATGCACCGATGCAAATCACTTCTGCGGCTTGTCTGAATTTTGGATTGAACCAATCAATTTTGAACAACCTGATCATGGCGTCTCTCCCAATATGTGCTTGCCCATGGTAGAACCTTGCAAATTGTGACAAAAGGCTGTTTGGCAAAACCATTTTCCCCTCATCTGAAACCCACAAATCTCTGGCCTTTGTACACATTGCATCTTAAGCCATGAATGTTTCTCTTCTCTGCTGGCACGTCCCTGCAACAATTTTAATTCTTCCATCGTGTCAACCACCCTCAATGCGTAACCTGTGCATGTCTCATTTTCTGTTTCAGGTAACAATTCCCTCTGATCCTTGAACGATATACAGTTCAATGCACAAAACCTTGCAACTTGATCTGCATATCCGTTTCCCATTGACACAAAGTCTTGTGATTTCACATGAGCGCTGCATTTCACCACGACAAGTTCAAGAGGTAACTGAATCGCGTGCAACAACTCCTTAATTCTTTCACCATTTTTCACTGGAGAACCAGAAGAAGTTATGAAACCCCTCTGTGACCATAGCTGGCCAAAATCATGGACAATTCCAAATTCGTACCTGCTGTCAGTATAAATTGTGACTTTCAATTTGTCAGCGGTATGGCACGCCCTAGTAAGAGCAACCAATTCAGCCACTTGAGCAGAGTATACTCTTTCAAGCCAAGATGCTTCTAGGATACCAGTGATTGTACATACAGCGTATCTGGCTCTCAGTACTCCTACTGAGTCTCTCAGGCATGAACCATCAACAAAGATAATGTAGTCATTTTCTTCCAATTGGGTGTCTTTAATGTCAGGTCTCGGCTTGGTGCACATTTCTGTTACCTCAAGACAATTATGTTCTACCTCCTCAGCATCATCAACATCTGTATTCTCATTGGGAAGCAAAGTTGCCGGGTTTAACACAGTACATCGTTTCAGTGACACATTTGGTGACCCCAATATAATTGTTTCATACTTCGTTAATCTGGCATTTGTCATGTGCTGAGTTTTGGTTCGGGTCAGTAAAATTTCAACTGTGTGGGACCATGACTGTTAAAGGGTGTCCCATCACTATGCCTTCACACTGTGTAAGGCTTTGCCCAACTGCTGGTACTACATGCAGGCAACCCGGTAAGGCTCCTGCGACTGGGTCCAAAGTAGCTGAAAAATATGCTACTGGTCGGTTTGCCCCTCCATGGACCTGTGTCAGGACAGACAAGGAACAAGCATCACGTTCATGACAAAACAGGACAAAAGGCTTTGTGTAGTCAGGCATACCTAAAGCTGGAGCCCTGCACATACACTCTCTCAACTCAATGAATGCCTTCATCTCTTTCTCGGACATAGTAATAGCATCTGGGCTATCCTTTACTTCTTTAACCATCAGTCTCACCAATGGTTTGGAGATAACTGAGAAATTCGGGATCCACTGGCGACAGTAGCCCACCATTCCCAGAAACATCCTAACGTCTCTCCGAGATGCCGGGGGATTCATCTGCAATATGGCAGTCACTCTTTCTTTGGATATTTTCCTTGACCCTTTCTCAATTAGATGACCTAGATATTTCACCTCATTCTGACAGTACTGAAGCTTCTTTGGGGACACCTTATGCCCATTTTTTCCCAAGTGGTTCAGTAAGACAATAGTATCGTACTTGCAATCATCTCTCATTTTAGATGCAATCAACAAGTCGTCAACGTACTGCACTAGAGTCAATTGGAAAGGCAATTCCAATGACTTTAAATCTTTCTTCAATATCTGATTGAAGATGGAAGGTGATTCCGAAAACCCTTGGGGAATTCAACACCAACTGTAGACCTTGTCCAAGAATTTGAAACTGAAAAGAAATTGACTGTCCTCGTGAAGAAGCACAGAGAAGAATGCTTGAGACAAGTCCACGACTGTGAACCACTCTGCATCGCATGGGACCTGGAACATAATTACAGCTGGATTTGGCACCACTGGGCAACACTTCACCACTCTGTCATTGATCTTTCTCAAGTCTTGAACAATTTGAACTTTCCAACAAGGCTTCCTCAGCCCCATTATGGGTGAATTACATGGGCTGCTCATCACTTCCTTCAGGACCCTTTGCTTCACAAAGTCTGCGATTATCTGCGTCACATGTATGAGGACACCCTGTGCCATGTGGTACTGCGGAACCTGGGGGATCATGGCATTTGGCTTGACATCAACTGGTTCTACTCCTTTTATCAGTCCCACTTCCTTTCCTGTCAAGCCCCACACTTTCTCTGTGACTGTCCCCTGCAGGTCTGCTGGCAAATCAGTCACTGTGAACATCGGGAAGAAGCTTATCAAGGGGTACTCTTCATCTGTGGTCCCTGTTTCTGTTTCTGGCTTTGAGATCTGACCATCATCCCCTTCATCATCACTGTTTGTCTGCACCTCTAGCCCTTCGTTGGAACAAGTGATAGAACACCTCGTCTTGCACAATAAGTCTCTTCCCAGTAGGGACACCGGACTTGAGTCCCAAACCACGAATCTGTGCAATCCCTGAAAGGTACCAATCTCAACCTGAACCGGATCTGTAATCGGGTTAGTCAGGAGCTGGTTTGCCACTCCTACTACCTTTATTGTGCGTCCCGAAAGGGGCAATTTTGCAACCTCTGCACTTCTGACTGTAGAGCACATAGCTCCTGTGTCAACCAAAAATGATACCTTGTGACCCATCACCTTCCCTTGAACTTAAGGTCCCCTCTGATCTACTTCTAGGGACACTGCAAGCCTGCACTCCTCACTATCCGAGCTGTCATCCGATCAGTCATTGTTTATTCCATTCTCACCACGCAATGGGAACTGTTGTACTGCACTATTTTGACTCATTCCTTGACCTGTGACCTGTTGAGGAAGCATCACCTGTTGCTGTTCCATTGGTGCTAAGGGCAACTGCATTTGCTGTCTCGGTACCACAGGAATCTGCTGTTGCATTTGCTGCATCTGTACTGGCTGTACACATGGCATCTGTACCTGTTGCATGGGTTGAAAACCCTGCATCTGAATCATATTATTCTGTAAGTTTGGATTTAGACCCCTCATTCTAGGTCCTTTAACATTTTGAAATGCACTGACATCATTGCTTTGTTGAACAACACCCTCCCCCACCATCATTGGACATTCCCGCTTCCACTGTCCGACGCCCCCGCACGCATGACATGGTAACACCTTCTTCATCCCCTGTACATCATTCTAAACTGCAACGGTATTTAAATCTGGACCACGGTTCACAAAACCTCCTCGACCTCTGCCTCTTGCTTGCTCCTGAAACATCCTGTTTCCTTGCGGTTGTTGCACCATCTGTTGTACTCCATTTCCCTGCATCCCTGCTTGTGCTGCCTTAATTTGCATCACCATCACTTTCTCCTTTAACTTTCTCTGCTTTAACTCAATCTCGTCACTACAGTACTTCGTATACTGCAACACCTCATCAATCAGCTTCGCTTGCCAACAAATCAAATGATTCTTAATCATCTGGCTGATCTCTGGCCTCAATCCCTCAACAAACCTGAACACCAGGTGACTCATGTCCTTTGCCTCTATGACCTCTGTACCACTGTAATGCTTGAACGCTTTCAACAACCTCTCATAGTAAGCATGTATCGACTCCTTGGCCTCTTGTGCAGTTCAATCAATCTTTTGCCAATCAATATTCTGCGGCAACACTTTCTGCTTTAAAAACTCAATCACCTTGTAGTAGTACTTCATTACATCAGGAGACGGCGCTCCTGTCGTTCTGTCCCTTGCCGGTTCCACTGTCGGCCAGTCAACACTCCTCTTGCACTCAAGCCACAAATCAGCTGGAACTATAATCTCAAACAGCGTGTTCAAGTCTTCCCAAAGACACTTTGCAAGCTTCACAAACCTGTCTATCTGCTGATACCACTCTATCGGCTTCTCCCTCAGCCTGGGGAAGTCATTTGTAAAAGACAAAATGTCACCCCTGGACCACGGTACATGAACAAGAACCCCTCCAGCTGTCTCTCTCATGGGTAGCATTTTTATTGTACCGGTTTCAGGCACTGATTTCACCTGCTGCTGCTCCAAGCAGTCACTTTTCATTTTATCTCTTTTCTTTGCCTATCTGCCTTCCCACTTCTCTAAGGCTCCCCAAACCTGTGCGTTCTGCAGAATTTCTTTAAGGCGTGCCTTCATCCCAGCAGACCTCATGTAATCAAAATCTTTAGGTTCGAACTCTAACCTGTAACTCCTCTTCAAATGTTTAGTATTGTCTAGGTCTATAACGTATTTATCTGCTAAGTTTGCCAACCTCTGGTGCACTTTGATCACTTCTTTAGTTATCTTTGGGCACAAATATCTCAATTCTGCCTCAGTATAAGACTCTAGTCTGTTTACTCCCATGCTTCCTTCAACTAACTCAGCTGCTTCCATGCCCAACCTCACAAAATTCAGGTACACTTCCCTTTCCGACCGCTCTGCTGTCACAGGGGTAGTCTGTGGTGTGTTCAGCTTGTCTAACCATTCTTTCAATTGTTGCGCCGTTAAACCTTGCAACGAGATATTTCCAGCCTGTATCATTGGTGTTTGTGACACATTCGCACTTGGAATCTGCGGAGTCAGTAATCCCAAGCCTGAGTGTCTCATGGCACCTGGAGGAACCCCTATTGGACTAAAGTCTAACAGGGACCTCGTCCTCTCTACCATCTGTTCCACTGCAGTCATCCCTTGAGAGCTCCCTACAAACCCTCCTCTTGTCATGTCCAGGGTCATTACCCCCTGATCACACACGCTAGGCTTGTCGTGCGCATACAATGGTACTGGTAGACCAACTGTGATGGGTAAGGATATGGCGGCTGGGGCAGACTTATTCCCCACAACCTGTGGAACACTGGCTCCCATATTCTGATTCATTATCTGTGCCCTAGCTAACTGCGGTCCTGTGACCGAAGTATAACTTGGAACCACCTGTTGCTGCGGCTGGGGCAGTAAAAGTGGAGTTGGCTCAATCTGCACTAACTTTGATCTCATATAAGTCTGATCAGGCGGCACCATCAAGCTCATAGTAGTCTCTAGTATTGGGCCATCAGGGTAGAGCCTCTGAACTGGTGGTGGCTGCAACTGTGTCTGCATCTCTGGAGCAGTGGACACACTGACACTATTCTGTACTGGAGCTGGTGTACCAACTGTATTTACCTGTGCTGTATTCACTGTTCACTGGTTCTGTCTTGAATTTACCGGACCTGCACTAGTACTTGGTCTATTGTCATCCATGGCATATGGGGGTGGACGATCATGTAACAACTGATTGAGAAACTCATCATCATCTGAGTCATCTGCATCTGCCCAAGACCTCTTAGTCTCCTTTCCCTTGCTAGAGCCTTTATCCGTTTTGCAAGTGGCCTTTCTTCCTTTTGTGTCGGCTTCTTGAGTTATTGCCGGAAACATTCTAACTCCGTCTATTATCTCCCTTCTCCACATTCTGTGTTCGCTATCCCATCTAGCCTCCGCTAGTGTCTTTTCTGCTTTCCTCATTCTCCTCTCAAATTTTTGTTGCCGTTGTCTTATGGCCATCAGCTCCCAAATTGCTAAGGCCTCAAACTGTGCTGGTCTCGGAGGTGGCTTTTGCTCATTTAATGCCTTCCGCAAATTCTCTAAGATCATTATATTGAATGACCCGTTCTCTGGAAACGCTAAGCTCCCATCCTTTTCTGTTAATTTGCACCATTGCTTTAGCCAAAGACATGTCGCGACTCCCTTCTCCTCCATTACGGCATAAGCCGGAGTATCCTCTGGCGGCGTAGACTCCCCCACACTTGCGGTAATGTACACATCTCCCCTCAAAGCGCTCCTTAGAGCCTTGAAGAACTTAATTTTTGCAGCTTTTATTTTGTTTATAACTGAATCAGGAAGTGACTTTAATTCCCAGAACACCCTTCGCCTACCTTCTCAACCAATTGCCTCGCTCAGACGGCTGCCAATCCTTGCGCGCACTTCTCACTAACCGATCTATCCCAGCGCGGCTCCAATGACGTCACACTCACACACACTGCGGCTGGCACAGTCTTGCGGCTTGTCTTCCTTACTCTCAGTTCATACAAAACGAATGCAATATATTGCGAGCACCAACAATAACTCAAATTTGCCGGTTTACTACAGGAAGGGTAACACAGTTGCTTCAGAACTTTACAGAGATTTCACTTGAAGCCTCGGCCGCTACTCCCTCCTTCTCAGATCCAGCACTCGCAAGAAGAATTCGACCCGCAAATTCTACTCTCGACTTGTCAATGGTTCGTCCTAGTGCACTTTAGAACTTACCAAATCTCCATCAAAGTTTTCATTCACTCACTTTTGACTCACCTTGACTCGTCAACCACGCCCGATTGACCTATTAAACCACGCAAATTACAACATAAACCAATTGTCTCATACACTTGTCAATATACTCCGGAGTCTTAGACCACGCAGGGTCCGTACATCGCCAACACCCATGTGGACAATTTTTGAGCACAAAGCGCCACACTCACATGAAGTTCGCCGACTTCCCTACTCTCATACTGCGGAGTACGCACACTTCTACTAAAACATTAACTGGTCTAAAATCCTCACAGACTTCACAATTCACCTGCGATATGCATAAGCGGTGCAAGCGCAAACCCTACGCCACTCACTCTGTCACTAGAACGCCAAGAACATACTCAACTCACTTCGGCAGGCTCCGGGGTCCTGGGAAAGTCATCTGGGACTTAGGGAAACATCATCTTTCCAATCTGCATTATCGCAAAAACAACTCTAAAACAATGGTCCCTCGTCTTGGGGCCCCAAAAGGCCGAAACCGTCCTCTGCTACCAGAACTGCTAATGCGTCCCGCCTTTAATAATTTAACTTACCCGGGGACTCGTTTTAGGCCAATGAACCTTTTGACCCTGATTGGAGACACCTTAAAACGAGATATCTATTCCACATTTCAATCACTAGATTAATAACCTCATCAATATTCCCAATAACAAATCAATCAAACTGGTTAATTGCATTAAATGAATTGAAAACAAACCATGACCTTTCAGCCATGAATAACCACACGAATTTAGTAAAATTTCCGATATTTATTCCCTATTGGTTACACCCTACTAGCAAATCCATTAGTCTCAATACCAGCAACTTGAATAAGACTTCATCAAAGCAAAGATCATGAACATTGGAACAAAGCACGACGTCAACATGAATCAACTTTAGCAGAGTACCATTAGCTCATTTATTCAACAAAGCAAAGATTCAGTATTTGTCTATTTGCATTCGTTTTAGTGAACTCCTTAATTAACCTTGAATTAGCATCCGCATGTTGGGCTTCATGCAAAACAATTTTATAACACAAATTTAGAAAACCTCTAAAAACTATGGACTCTATCAAAAGAGCAGTTGGTACCTAGAAAGAAAAGGCAAACAGAAAATTACAATTCATCATCATATAGTTACCCTCCGTAGTGGGTCAGCATATAGAGTCAGTCTGCGTCCATCAGTTGGTTCGCCATCAGCCAGAATAGAACGGCAAATTTTCAGCAAACAGGGCAAAAGTTCTTCCCTCACAAGGAAGAGAAGCAAATATCGGGCAAGGCAGGAAGAGTGAGGATGGTTTAAAGTATCAGAACAGCAAGAACTAAACCAGAATATCAGAGCAACACTAAGAGTGTCCCTCAAATGCTTCAATAAAGGCGCAAGATGGTTGAGTAAGAGTGGCAGGATCAAGGCACGCAAATGGCTGATTTGTCCTTGTGACACGTCGTTAAATTGAATTTGCCAGACAAAGGCCCTCATTCTGACCTTGGCGGGCGGCGGAGGCCGCCCGCCAAAGTCCCGCCGTCAGGTTACCGTTCCGCGGTCGAAAGACCGCGGCGGTTATTCTGACTTTCCCGCTGGGCTGGCGGGCGGTCGCCTTCAGACCGCCAGCCAGCCCAGCGGGAAAGAGGCTTCCACGATGAAGCCGGCTCGGAATCGAGCCGGCGGAGTGGAAGCTGTGCGACGGGTGCAGTTGCACCCGTCGCGTATTTCACTGTCTGCGCAGCAGACAGTGAAATACATGTAGGGGCCCTCTTACGGGGGCCCCTGCAATGCCCATGCCAGTGGCATGGGCACTGCAGGGGCCCCCAGGGGCCCCGCGACCCCCCCTACCGCCATCCGGATCCCGGCGGTCCGACCGCCGGGATCTGGATGGCGGTAGGGGGGGTCGGAATCCCTGCGGCGGTGCAGCAAGCTGCGCCGCCGCGGAGGATTCAATGGGGCGGCGGTACACTGGCGGGACCCCGCCAGTGGTGCCGGTCCGACCGCGGCTTTACCGCCGCGGTCGGAATCCCCATTGGAGCACCGCCGGCCTGTCGGCGGTGCTCCCGCGGTCCTCCGCCCTGGCGGTCAAAGACCGCCAGGGTCAGAATGACCACCAAAGTCTCTAATTTCCATTTGTCAATATTTGGTGCACCACTATCTCTGTCCAATGATCCGTTGATCACCTTACTAGAATTTTCACCTAAGGCAGTTCTCATGCAGCTTATTGGTTCCTGTGATTTACGTCTTCATCAGGTAGAATGTCAGGTAGGAAAAGTTACACGCGTTGCTTCAGTCAGTAGTTCCATTGTTTTTACCAGTTCAGGCGACCTTGTACCTGTCGCGAATTACACTGTTGCATTCAGCAAGAATGTCTCCTTGAGCAAGTCGGGTCTCATGAGAAAGAATTTACTACAGCTACACACACACATCTCTAGCTTCTGGAAATGTACAGTTACATGTCCTTCAGCAAGACAGCACATTGCACGTTAGAAAAACACATTTAATATGAGACCAGGCAGCTAGGCCCAGACCTATGCTAACTAAGGCCTAGTGACTAATTTAGCAAAATCTTACTATATAACTTTCAAAGCTAATACAAAATCATACATTAGTACATTGTTAATTCAGTATCAGTCAATTTCATTTATCATCGTATACCTTGGTGGCCACTCCCCGTGGGCACATTTCAAACATGTACATTAGTGGCACATTAATACAATTTCTCTACTTTTTTTTTTTTTTTTATTAGTGATTTTTACCAGGATGAAGAAACACCAAAACAAAACAAGATACATTGTCACTTTCAGAAAATGAAACAAAACAAAATCTGCCTAATTTATCTAAGAAATAATCCCCCCAGATCAGAGAGAACTTTTTAACACTGCCTACTCTGCTAGTGTATCTCATCTCCTGAAGTTTGAGTTGTGCCATCTTACAATACCATTCTTGACTAGTAGGAGACAGCTCGGAACGCGAATTTCTCAGCAGAAGCGACCTAGCAACCGCAGTGGCTATGAATACGAGCTTCTCCCATCTAGAAGAGAGCCTTGCCTCGGGATTGTAGCCCAAGCTCATTAAGCGAATGCTGGGAGATATGGATACCGACGACATAGTTGTTAACACTGCAAAAACTCCCTCACAATATCCCTGTATACATCGGCATGTCGCAATCATGTGGATCCAACCTGCCACTCCTACTTCCTTGCAGCGAAAACACATATCATGATAGCCAGTCCCCATGCGAGATAGGGCCTGTGGGGTTCCATACAATAACCATTTACTGAAGAATATAATTCTGTGCCAGTTAGCCCCTCGAAGCACGGAGAAATTCAGACGATTAATGGTCTCCCAGTAATCACTTGAAACCTTAAGGCCCTCCAGATGGGCCCATTTCGTCTGGGCTTTTGCCCCAAGAACTACTTTGGCCCTTTCTGCCAGAAGTCTTCTCCACAACCCTGCATTCCTTATCCCAGGAGGGTCGACCAATTCTGTTACTAATGACTGGACGTTGACGATAGAATTGACGTCTAAATCCCTAAGAGTATGTAACAAAATGTTATATGATCCAACCAACAAAAAATCATTTTTAACAGTAATCAGAATATTTAGTGGAGTTTCCCAAT
Source organism: Pleurodeles waltl (assembly GCF_031143425.1). Lineage (NCBI taxonomy): Eukaryota > Metazoa > Chordata > Amphibia > Caudata > Salamandridae > Pleurodeles > Pleurodeles waltl. Next base: position 483,019,901 of record NC_090438.1, on the reverse strand, counting down.
TATCCTTAGCCCAAAAATCTCCGATCTTACTGAATCCAACGAGCTCCCACCTCTTTACTAAATCTTCATTAAGCTGAGCACCAGAGTGCAGAAAAATCTGTGAAAGTGGAGTGTCAAAATGCAAAAAAAGGGATTGAATATTTTCTAAAGAAGTCTGATTTTCTCTTAAAAAAACATTTAAAAATCTTATAACAAACTTTTTTAGGTGATTTCGCCAAGAGTGCGGGGTTCCGGATATTAGGCTCCCTACATATCAATACCCGAATATCAATAAAAAACCTGAAGCCAGCCAAATCATCCATACTAAACCTGGCATAATATTGTGCAAAAAATTTATAATAATAATCTTTGAAATTTGGCAAGGCCAATCCCCCATTTTCTTTATCGGCATACAGTGTACTTAAAGCAGCTCGGGCCTTTCGGTTTTGCCAAATAAATGGGCGAAATAGGGATTCCAGTTTTCTAAAAAAAAATTGCGTTAGAAAGCACGGAATAGCCGCAAACAAAAAATTTAAAAGTGGTAAAATTGACATTTTAATCAACGCAATTCGGCCTAATAGAGAGGGGGAGAGACCCCCAACGAGCCAGCAGAGCCTGAGTTTTCTGAAGTAAGGGAGCAAAATTTTAATCATAAAGATCTCCTATATTGGCCGAAAAATAAATCCCTAATTATCTCTTTGGATTGGCATTTACACAGCTTCGTAATTAAGGAAGGAAATAGATAGGAGAAGTGGCACAGAGAATAAAATCAGTCTTACTCATGTTGATCTTGTAACCACCAATTTGCTCAAATTCATTAAACAGATTAAAGACCGCTTCCTGAGAAGAACGTTCTGTATCTAAAAACAAAATGATATCATCTGCGTAAAGTTTAATCTTTCCCATTGACTTTAACGGAGGTTGGATCTGAATATGTTGTCTGATTTTAATAGCGAGAGGCTCAAAAAAAGGGCAAATAAAATGGGGGATAAAGGACATCCCTGTCTAGTCCCTCGTTGTATTTGAAGTTGTCCGACAGACTTCAAATTTATAATGATATTGGCCTCTGAGTTTGAGTACAACCTTTGAATTAGTGCAGTGACCTGAGAAGGTACCTTGTAGCTAGACAAGACTGAGAAAAGCGTGTCCCAAACAACCAAGTCAAATGCTTTTTCTGCATCCAGCAAGAGAATAATGGCAGGGACTTTATTAGTAGCAAAATAATCAAGAGCCTCAGCTAAATAATGTGTATTTGTAGCCAGTTGTCGGGCGGCTATAAACCCATTTTGATCGGGATGTACCAGTTTATTAACTACCCTATTAAGCCTATTGGCCAATAGTTTTGTGATTATTTTATAATCTGAGTTTAACAGCTAAATTGGACAATATGCATTTGGATCCTCCCTGTCCTTCTTTTTCTTAGAAAAGCTAACCACGTTTCCTGAATGCCAGATCTTAGTAATCTGTTCGCCCCGCAGCAGACCACTGATTAAAGCCAAAAAATCCTCGGCGAATGCATTTATAAAAGTCTGATAGAACTCAGGAGGGAAGCCATCCGGTCCACAGGCTTTCCCCTTGGGAAGGTTCTTAACAACGTCTAGAAGTTCTGGCTTCGTAAATGGCTGTGACAATGCCACAGAGTCTTCCTCTGAGAGGCAGGGAATATCCAGGTCCTTCAAGAACTTTTCAATAGTCCTAGGATCTATAACTGGGGCATAACTATAAATTTGTCTATAATGTTCCAGCATAATTTTGTCAAGATCTCCGGGGTCAGTACGTCTAGCCATGGTGACCGGACATCTTAGAGCGTGTATGACATTATCAGCAATACGATCTCGAGCTTGCCATGCCCAAATTTTCCTGTAAAGTTCCTCTCTTCGTACGCCTTTTGTTTATAGGTCCGATATTCTATATCCAACTTCTTAAAAAAAAAATCTGCCAACGCTTTCTTGGCAGCTTCGAAGGCCTGCCTATTAATGTCCGAGGGGGCATGTAGATAGGCAATAAAACACTTTTGAACTACATCTTCCAATACAGCAATTTGTTGTCTCAAGAGCTGTTTATCCGCTGCCTCTTTGGCGATTATCCGGCCCCTAAAAAAAAGCCTTAAATGAATCCCAGACTACGGCTAGAGTTGAGGATCCCTGATTGCATACGAAAAAATCCCTTATTTCGGCCTGAGAAGCCTGTATCCACCCCTCGTCTAAAAGGAGCTGAAGGTTGAAAATCCACCTTTTGGTCCGGGTTGTATAAGCTATGGAAAAGAGAGACACCTCCAGCAGCAAAGAGGCATGGTCTGAAAGACCAGAGTGCTGAACCGACTGAGATCTATAGCACAATGTGTCTGATATCAGGAAAAAATCTATGAGTGAGGAGCTTTTAAACCGAGTGGAAATACAAGTATATTCCCTCACATCGTGGGTGTTCGTTCTCAAAGGATCGCACAGCGTCAAAACCTTAGCGAAATCTCTGAAGATTTTTGCTGCTTTAGGTTTGTGCTGTCTCTTACCTCTTACCGTAGTATTTAAAACTGGGTTCTGAAGGAAATTGAAATCCCCTCCAATAATAATTTTGCCTGTCAATTGCAAGAGGGAGTGAAACAGGCCTATATAAGGGGCTGGGTAATCTATCAGAGGAGCATAAAAACTAACAAAAATGAATCTCTCCTTGGCGATTAAACACTGAACCCAGCACCAACGCCCATCAGAGTCAGAAAAAAACCCCAATGGTTGTGCATTGAGGGCTCTGGCTAAAAAGACTGCCACACCTCTATGAGCCGCTGAAGCCACAGCAACTACTTTAAAATCAGCCATTTCTTTAAACATGCAAAAATCCGGGACTTTATTAACCGGAATATGAGTCTCCTGAAGAAGTATAACTGAGGGATTGAAAGCAGATAACCTTTCCTTGATAGCGGATCTTTTCCTACTGTTATTTAATCCATTAACATTCCAGGAAAGTATTCTTAATGGAAGAAAAGATTTTATCATTGATTTATACCTAGAGTTAGTCTGCATATGGTCTCTCCTAATCTGGAGTAAAATACACCATCCAAGACATAACAGTTCTCCAAAGTGACAAAGCCGGATCCCGGTGTACATACCTCTCCCCCCAACTCCCCCACTTCCTTGCCCCCATCACTCACCCTCAGTGGCCCACACCTGGAGCCCTCCCGCCTGGACAACCCAAGGCCACACCCCTCCCCCACCCCCTGCCCGCATCCTTCCCTAGCGTGGTGCCTTGTCATAGCACCTTAAGCCATAGACTAGAGAGGCAGCAAATAGAAAAGCCTGAGCATACGCTGTGGGCAACAAAAACAAAAAGGGTCTGTATTTTCTTACAATATCATTATCCTCATTATCCTCATAGTCCAATATGTCACTGTTTTATTATACAATATTTTGCAAGCATGTCATGTTAATATTGGATATAAAAGCTACACTCCAACAGCGCCAGCATTTATTTTTGAGGGCCGGGGCTTATTCTTCTGCCTCAAGCATTTTCTCACGAGCAAAAGACTCATGGGAAAGACAGAGGAAGAGAAAAAATAAAAAGTGTCACAATGGGAGAAAGCAGAAAGCTGCAAGTGTGAGCTGAAGGTGCAGGAAGTGCCTTTAAATCGATTGAAGAGCCCGAGATGGTATCGGGATTAGCTGCCTCAGAATTCTGTGCTCGCACATTCAAATGCAGAAATCCCATGTTTAAGAGGAGGGCTTTGGGCACTGGCACCTTTTTATTTACAAATTAAACACTGCTTATATTGCAGCATGTTTTCATATTTCACAGGACAGGTCTGTCTTCAAGAGTTCAGTATCAAGAGTTCAGTATACTTAGTGAAGTCTGAGTCTAGCAGAAGCAATTTTAAGGCATTCTAAAGGGTTCAGAAACAAGAGTGCTGAGTACTCCACCCAAACGGTTTGTACTTTGAGAGGCAAAAGAGAAGAAGCAATCGAGGGAGGCTTAGCTTAAACATCTGGGCCCGGATTTATTAACCTTTCATGCAACGCAGCAAGGCAACTTGCTGCACTTCGTGAAAAGGAGGGAGCAGAAATGCACGATATAAACTAAAATATGGTGGACTTCTGCTCTCTCGTAGTGCTTGCGCACTTCAGGGTGCCAACTCAGGCAGCTTTGCGCCATAGTGAAAGGGTGCCTGCATTACGGGAAGAATTGCTTTTGTGCAGGAAGGGATACCTCTCTGCACAAAAAAATCCTTACAGGCATATTCTTTTTTTGTGGAAAAGGAAGTAAAGAAGAGAAATTAAGATATTTCTTAATGTTACGCCTTTCTTGGACAGGCACACCATTCAGGCACAGAACCAGGTTTACCTCCTTCAGTAAATCAGGATTTCTGAAAATACACGTGTGGATGCATTGAAACAACCATGCTCCACTCAATGCAGTGTAATGCAACGCAGGCTAGGCACTCAGCTTTGCTTTACTTTTTTTTACAAAGTCATGCAAGGCGATGTAAATTGGTCCTTGAGTGACTTTGTAAATCTTGACCAGGATTTTGCAGTGTGGCTGTGCCAAAAAAGTGGTGCAACCATCATGCAAATATTAGTACATCTGGCCCATGATATGGCAGTACTGGAGAAGTGATCTGGAAAGGTTTTCAGGATGTAGGTAGGGCCCTGTAGACAAGGTAGAAGGGCTTTAAATTCAGCCCTCTGGTTAACCTCCAGCCAGTGGAGCAACAAGTATGCAGGAAGGATGTGATTTGTTTCTAAGTCTATGATGGTGCGGGTAGAAAGGTGTTTCACTCTTGGGAGCTGAAATATCTGTTTGTTGGGAGCGCCACACCGACGTTTTTTTAACAGCAGTCAATATGAATAAGGGCCACTGCAACGATGAGGTGAGTCATCAGTAGCAGGGGGATTTCTCGAACCCAGGTAAGTGATGTTCTTCATCAAGTAATTTTTTTTTAATGAATGACAACTCTGAGTTATGATGGCGCCACACTTTCTCTCAAAGCATTATGGGGGTCGATTTGAACTGAGGTGCTGTGTATCCTCAGAATCTATAGGGATCGCCTTCTGTCTTTGTCTGCCAATTAGTATATTTCGTGACCTTGGTTAAGATTGAGGAAAGGTGCAACACATATTTTTCATAAGTACTGATATGTGATTTAGAGGCCACTAAACCACAGGCAAATCTATCTGGCAAATATTATTTATGACTACACTAATGCGTCTTGGATCAAGAGCACTGCATCTAATGGTCGCAATTATGGGTTGACCTCTGTGTCTAGTCATCACTTTCCAGGTGATAACTGTTCGATCAGAAATATAGAGTTCCCTTTCAAAGTACAGCAACGTCAACGCCTTGAGGTGCTGCACTGAGAGACTGACATCTGACGCTAGGAGACTGACATCTGGTGCTACTGTCTCTCAAACCTTTCTCGAGAAAACATGTAAGTCTTTTGTGTTTCAAATTTGCAAACATTGGCTTCACAAACACATTTCGTTAAATATCATTGTGAATACACCCTTACATTAAACATTTCATATTGTATTGCCGTATGTAATATAATAGTGTTTGGGGTAGTCCCTCTGACAAGAGACTCAAGTGAAAAAATAATTCTTTGGCCATTCAATTTGAGGTCGATTAGTACTGTGGCTCTAGGACACCAGTAGTAAATGATTCAAACTGATACAATGAGAGCCAAATAATCTCTGGCTGTCTGGGACCCAATTACCAAGGTCTCCCATTGGCTAATTACTATCCAATGCTCTCAAACACTTTTCAACATTCTACTGTTTGTGAAGCTCGACAGTACCGGACTGGAGTTAACCACAACATCCTGTACAGTGCTCCACTGCATTTTGGCTAGGTTCATGCTACTCCTAAACCACACACATGCATTCTAAACTATCTTAGTGATAACAGAACGTTTGCACACAGATAATGTTCATGAAGCTGTATGAATACAGACACAGTTTACAAAATAAAAGGTTGTGACCTTTCATGCCAAAATAAGATTAAACATTTTATATTTTTGGTTATTCAAATAGTGCTTCTCACCTACATGTTTACGCACCCTTAAACAGAACTTCTGACAGAAAACATAACAGTATAAACAGTAGCAATGATATCTGCAAAGGAAGGGGACACTTCGAGTTCATGGCCCCACCTGAGGGCATCGTGGAATTATGCCAATTCCAGGGGCAACAGCCCAAGACCCCCTCACAGCTGTCAGTACTCTACAATAGGCCATAGATCTAGATCAGTGGTTCCCAACCTGTGGTCCGGGGACCCCTGGGGGTCCGTGAATCCTGCTCAGGGGGTCTGCGACTCCTTAGAAAACTATACAGTATTAACAGATTAGGTCTCCAGCTTTCAGCAGACTTAATGAGGGATTCCCAGACTCCAATAAGGAGTCAGTGGGGGACCCCGGGATCCAGTAAGCACAAATTGGGGGTCCACAGAAGTCAAAAGGTTGGAAATCACTGATCTAGATATACAATTAGGTATTCAGGATTTGGACAGCCACACATGGCAGGTCAAAAGAGCAAATTAAGAAACTGATAAAAAATAAGAATAAGTGGTGCAAAGAGGGATGTGCCCAACACTGTCTCACCCACACATGTAGGGTTGGTATTTTGGATAACCTGTCTCCATTGTTGGTGCAAGTTTGAGGCAGCTCATCAGATGTTCGTGTCCAGAAAAGTCAAAGTCTTGTAAGTGCATCTCCATTTCATAGTAAGTGATACATCAGGTTGTGGTTATATTCTGGCTCTCAACAGACGGGACTCCTTGGACTGATTGGCACTGTTGGACTTTTGCTTATGCAGGGTCATCCCCAGTCTTTTTTTTGCCTCCTGCCTCCTATTTTTTTCTGACATGTTGCTGTTGGCTTTTCAACTCTGAGCACTTTACCACTGCTAACCAGTGCTAAAGTGCATATGCTCTCCTGTTTAAATTGTATGTAAGTGGTTCATCCATGATTGGCATATTTGAATTACTAGTAAGTCCCTAGTAATGTGCACTAGAGGTGCCAGGGCCTGTAAATCAAATGCTACTAGTGGGCCTGCAGCACTGGTTGTGCCACCCACATAAGTAGCTCTGTAATCATGTCTCAGACCTGCCCCTGCAGTGTCTGTATGTGTATTTTTACACTGTAAATTCGACTTGGCAAGTGTACCCACTTGCCAGGCCTAAACCTTCCCTTTCCTTACATGTAAGGCACCCCTAAGGTATGCCCTAGGTAGCCCCAAGGGCAGGGTGCAGTGTATGGATAAGGTAGGACATATAGTAATGTGGTTTATATGTCCTGACAGTGAAATACTGCCAATTTCGTTTTCACTGTTGCAAGGTCTGTCTCTCTCTCATAGGATAATATGGGGGCTACCTTTAAATATGATTAAAGTGTAGATTCCCCTAGAGAGTAGATGGACATGTGGAGTTTGGGATCCCTGAACTCACAATTTAAAAATACATCTTTTAGTAAAGTTGATTTTGAGATTGTGAGGTTGGAAATGCCACTTTTAGAAAGTGAGCATTTTCTTGCTTAAACCATTCTGTGACTCTGCCTTGTTTGTGGATTCCCTGTCTGGGTCAGTTTGACAGTTGGGTTGTTTTTCACCTCACACCAGACAGTGACACAAAGGGAGCTGGGGTGTGATCTGCATTTCCTGATTAGCCATCTCTGCTAGGAGGGAGGGGTGGAGTGGTCACTCTCATCTGAAAGGACTGTGCCTGCCTCTGACAATGCTGTCTCCAGCCCCCTGGTGTGTGTCTGAGGCCTTGCCTGGGCAAGGCAGGATTTCACAAGAAGGTGTGAGTCCCCTTTGAAGGAAGGTGACTTCAAAGACTAAAATGGGTATAAGAAGGGCACCCAAACTTACAAACTTTAGAAACACTTCTGGAATCAAGGGGAACCTCTGCCTGGAGAAGAGCTGATCGCTGAGGAACAAGTGCTGCCCTGCCTGTGACTGTGCTTTGTGGAGCTTTCCTGCAGTGCTGCTTCTGCCAGAGTAAGAGGGCAAAGACTGGACTTTGTGTGCCTTCCATCTTGAAGAAGAAATCTCCAAGGGCTTGATGTAGAGCTTGCCTCCTGTTATTGAAGTCTCAGGGATAGCAAAGACTTCTTCCTGCCAGCACCTGGAGTCTCTGGAGAGACCCCTACTCTGCTCTGTGGTGCCCTTCCAGTTCCTGGGACCCTGAAAGGAGAGGCTGGCAGCCTAAGGACAAAAATACACGCACCGAGCACCGTGCGGAGAAAAGATCGACGCGAATCCGATCGCGGCTGAGAAAACGACGCGACGCCGGTTCCGCAGCTGAGAAACGACGCCGCAGGAAACGCGACCGAAAAACCGACGCCCGGAGCAGGAGAAACGACGCGCAGCATCGCTGACGGAGGCTGAGAGATCGCACCCTGCGCCGCGGGACTTTCGGATCGTCGTGTGGCTGGCTTTTTCAACGCGCACCGCCGTGCCGAGTTGTTTTCGACGCACACAGCCGTGCAGGGTTACTTTCGACGCACACCGCCCGTGCGGGGTTATTTTTGACGCAAACCAGGTACATTTACACGCTAGCAGCGCTAGTGTGTTGTTACAACTACCTAAAGACTCTTTTTATTTTAAACCTTTTAAAAATCATAACTTGACTTGTGTATGTTGGATTTTTGTCGTTTTGGTCTTGTTTTGTCTAGATAAATATTTCCTATTTTTCTAAACTGGTGTTGTGTCATTTTGTAGTGTTTTCATTAAGTTGCTGTGTGTGTTGGTACAAATACTTTACGCCCAGCACTCTGAGGTTAAGCCTACTGCTCTGCCAAGCTACCAAGGGGGTAAGCAGGGGTTAGCTGAGGGTGATTCTCTTTTATCCTAACTAGAGTGAGGGTCCTTGCTTGAACAGGGGGTAACCTGACTGTCAACCAAAGACCCCATTTCTAACATTGGTGACCAGCGGTCGGGATTTGGACTTGTATTTGTACTTGACATACAGTAATTAAGTGTACACTACTGTTTTGATCTCAGACCACTACGTGACCACATACTACTTGTCTTGTGATTCTGCTTTTTGTTCTCTGATGTCCTACTGGAAGTATTGCTAATATTTTTGGACTTTGTTTTTGGTTGTGAAGCCTTTGCAGAATGGAAGTCAATTTCTGGCACCTATTTATGTATAAAAAGTGGCAGCTTAAAGCATTCTGCATGGAAAGGGGACTGGCTGTGAACAAGAAATCCAGAAGGGAGGATCTTGAGTCAGCCCTGTTTCAGTATGAATTGAAACGTTGTCAGGCAACACCACCAAATGAGTCTGAGGAGGATAACTACTCTGAGGAGGAGGACTACTCCAAAGAGGAGGGCAGTGGCCCTGAGGAGGGAACAGAAAGAGATGATTGGCTCCTAGCTCGAATCCGGAGTCTGGAAGAGCTAGATGCAGAGCTTAAGAGGGCTGAGGAGAAGAGAGCCTTAGTCCTGGAAGAAAGGAGGAGGGACTTAGAGATTAAAAAAATGATTTATGCTTACGAGCTTAAATTGAAAGAGCTGGAAGTCATGAGGGCTGAGTCCAGCTGGAATGGTGGCAGCAACAATTGTATATCCAGTGATGCTGCAGAAGTGCACATGCCCAGAGAGGTGGTGCCCTACTTGAAGGAGGGAGTTAACACACGCCAGGAGGTTCAGGGGTATGAGGTAGCTCCAGTGATGCACAGGGTCCCTGAGGTGGATTGGGGAACTGGCATGGGGAGTCATATTCCTACTAGTGGGAGGGACACTCTACTGACTCTAAGTGAGAGTGACAGGGAGAGGGGTTCCCCCCAGGTAGAAGTCCTGGTTATGGAGTGTGAAAATATCCCAGAAGAGTGTGGGTTGAGTGTCAGGGACAGTCAGGTACTGTCTCACCAGTCTCAGGAGGGTGATGTGGGGTGCTTTGTCAAGGCAGAGTCACTGGATGGTTGGGTGAAGGGTACTTTGGTTAATTCATGTGAGGGGCTGAGTGATGTAATTGCTGGAGAGCATATGTCTAGTCCTTATTTTCCAGAGCTATGCCAACACCAGGTGGAGTGTGAGTTCTCTGACCCCAGGGAGCTTACAATGGAGGCAGACTTCTGGGTGAGTACCAGAGAGTCTGAAGAGGCATTTGGGGGTGCTCCTGAGAGGAGTGGTCTAGGTAGTTCCCAACCAGGTGAGGTAGGGAAGGATTGTAGTGTCCCAGGTAGGTCCCAGTGTAGTGGGATGGGTGAGGGACCCCATGTCCAGTCTCAGAGGAGAGGGAATGGGGATGGGTTGAGGCCCAAGGTGCCCGAGATCCGGTCCCAGGTCCTGGAGGGTTCCCTGCGGGAACACCAGGAGGGGAGCCTAGCCTGTACCATAGGGCCATCTGTTGAGGGAGACCCCACAGTGTCAGGAGAACTTGGGGGGGCCGCTGTAGCCAGCGTCCACCAGTTCTGGTGTCTGGCAGTACCACTCCTAGTGAGGGGGTGCAGAAGTCCAGACAGAGGGTTGAGAGGGGGTTGCGGACCCCAGTGGAGAACCTGGAGGGTCAGGGGTCAGCTCTGAGAGCAGAGCCCCCCCATGAATGACCTTGGTGAGACCATTTCTGGGTTGGGGGGAATCCAGACTCTGTCAGATGGGCAGAGGTCAGGAGACCTGCGCCAGCCAGACTCTTGTGTGGCCCTTCGGGACAGTGTGTCCCTTGAGGGGGGTAAGTGTGCCCCCCTGGAAGTCCTGGTGTGCCAGGCAATGGTTCAACCGCAGGGTGGTGACTCTGGGTTGAATGATCAGGTTCAGGGGGTAAACTCTGACCTGATGGGGGGTAAGTGTGCTCCCAAGGAAGTCCTGGTGTGCCAGGCAATGGTTCAACCGCAGGGTGGTGACTCTGGGTTGAATGATCAGGTTCAGGGGGTAAACTCTGACCTGATGGGGGGTAAGTGTGCTCCCAAGGAAGTCCTGGTGTGCCAGGCAGTGGTTCAACCGCAGGGTGGTGACCCTGGGTTGGATGACCAGGTTCAGAGGGTAAACTCTGACCTGGTAGGGGGTAGGTATGCCCCCCAGGAAGCCCTGGTTTGCCAGGCAGTGATCCAGTCTGTGGGTACAGACCCTGGATTGGGAGGCCAGGTTAAGGGTGTCCCCCTTGACCTGGAGGAAGGGGCTACTGCTAACAGTGCCCCTACCATGTTGTCTTCTGGGGGGGCCACTCCTAGTTGGGTGGTTCAGGACCCCAGAAGAGAGGGCAGGGGGAGGGAAGCCTCACCCCTGGCCCTGGTCCAACCTGAAGGTACAGACCCCAGGTTGGAGGATCAGTTGCAGGTTAACATCCCTGCACTGATGGAAGAATTGTGCAGGACTGCTTCTACAAGCACCCTGACAGTTTTTGACTCTGGGGGTGCCGCTTCTGCAGGAAGGGTACAGAGCCCCAGAGGGGAGGACCAGGGTCAGGTTAACATCCCTGACCTGGTGGAAGAGAGAGTGGTCAAAGGGTGCCAGGCACCTGGGGCTACCACCCCCCACTCTCCACAGTCACAGTGGTTAGAGAGGCCTGAGGTCGGGCTCTCATCCCTGACAGTTGTCTGGGGCCACTGTGGCTTGCTGTCCTGGTGGACAGAGTTGCCCCTGGGGGGGGGAGGACGAGAGTCACACCCCGGGGGTGGAGTGGGCAACACCACTGTGTTGGCCCTGGTGGTACTATCTGCCCATTGCAATACATCTGTGAGCAAAGTAAAGTTAGGTGTTGCACAGATGGTGTCTGTAGATGTGGAGAAGGGTTCCCCATGGGTTAGCTTAGTGGGCCCTGAGAGTATGGACAGAGGGATCCAACTGGAGTCAGGAAGGCGTAGAACTGGAACATGCCCCTGCTGTTGTGGGCCTGGGTCCCTGTTCTATCGCCCCAATCAGGGAAGTACATCAAGGTATTGATTGTTCTCCCCTGGCTTTAGGCTGGTAGGGGGTCGTGTTGGACTTTTGCTTATGCAGGGTCATCCCCAGTCTTTTTTTTGCCTCCTGCCTCCTATTTTTTTCTGACATGTTGCTGTTGGCTTTTCAACTCTGAGCACTTTACCACTGCTAACCAGTGCTAAAGTGCATATGCTCTCCTGTTTAAATTGTATGTAAGTGGTTCATCCATGATTGGCATATTTGAATTACTAGTAAGTCCCTAGTAATGTGCACTAGAGGTGCCAGGGCCTGTAAATCAAATGCTACTAGTGGGCCTGCAGCACTGGTTGTGCCACCCACATAAGTAGCTCTGTAATCATGTCTCAGACCTGCCCCTGCAGTGTCTGTATGTGTATTTTTACACTGTAAATTCGACTTGGCAAGTGTACCCACTTGCCAGGCCTAAACCTTCCCTTTCCTTACATGTAAGGCACCCCTAAGGTATGCCCTAGGTAGCCCCAAGGGCAGGGTGCAGTGTATGGATAAGGTAGGACATATAGTAATGTGGTTTATATGTCCTGACAGTGAAATACTGCCAATTTCGTTTTCACTGTTGCAAGGTCTGTCTCTCTCTCATAGGATAATATGGGGGCTACCTTTAAATATGATTAAAGTGTAGATTCCCCTAGAGAGTAGATGGACATGTGGAGTTTGGGATCCCTGAACTCACAATTTAAAAATACATCTTTTAGTAAAGTTGATTTTGAGATTGTGAGGTTGGAAATGCCACTTTTAGAAAGTGAGCATTTTCTTGCTTAAACCATTCTGTGACTCTGCCTTGTTTGTGGATTCCCTGTCTGGGTCAGTTTGACAGTTGGGTTGTTTTTCACCTCACACCAGACAGTGACACAAAGGGAGCTGGGGTGTGATCTGCATTTCCTGATTAGCCATCTCTGCTAGGAGGGAGGGGTGGAGTGGTCACTCTCATCTGAAAGGACTGTGCCTGCCTCTGACAATGCTGTCTCCAGCCCCCTGGTGTGTGTCTGAGGCCTTGCCTGGGCAAGGCAGGATTTCACAAGAAGGTGTGAGTCCCCTTTGAAGGAAGGTGACTTCAAAGACTAAAATGGGTATAAGAAGGGCACCCAAACTTACAAACTTTAGAAACACTTCTGGAATCAAGGGGAACCTCTGCCTGGAGAAGAGCTGATCGCTGAGGAACAAGTGCTGCCCTGCCTGTGACTGTGCTTTGTGGAGCTTTCCTGCAGTGCTGCTTCTGCCAGAGTAAGAGGGCAAAGACTGGACTTTGTGTGCCTTCCATCTTGAAGAAGAAATCTCCAAGGGCTTGATGTAGAGCTTGCCTCCTGTTATTGAAGTCTCAGGGATAGCAAAGACTTCTTCCTGCCAGCACCTGGAGTCTCTGGAGAGACCCCTACTCTGCTCTGTGGTGCCCTTCCAGTTCCTGGGACCCTGAAAGGAGAGGCTGGCAGCCTTAGGACAAAAATACACGCACCGAGCACCGTGCGGAGAAAAGATCGACGCGAATCCGATCGCGGCTGAGAAAACGACGCGACGCCGGTTCCGCAGCTGAGAAACGACGCCGCAGGAAACGCGACCGAAAAACCGACGCCCGGAGCAGGAGAAACGACGCGCAGCATCGCTGACGGAGGCTGAGAGATCGCACCCTGCGCCGCGGGACTTTCGGATCGTCGTGTGGCTGGCTTTTTCAACGCGCACCGCCGTGCCGAGTTGTTTTCGACGCACACAGCCGTGCAGGGTTACTTTCAACGCACACCGCCCGTGCGGGGTTATTTTTGACGCAAACCAGGTACATTTACACGCTAGCAGCGCTAGTGTGTTGTTACAACTACCTAAAGACTCTTTTTATTTTAAACCTTTTAAAAATCATAACTTGACTTGTGTATGTTGGATTTTTGTCGTTTTGGTCTTGTTTTGTCTAGATAAATATTTCCTATTTTTCTAAACTGGTGTTGTGTCATTTTGTAGTGTTTTCATTAAGTTGCTGTGTGTGTTGGTACAAATACTTTACGCCCAGCACTCTGAGGTTAAGCCTACTGCTCTGCCAAGCTACCAAGGGGGTAAGCAGGGGTTAGCTGAGGGTGATTCTCTTTTATCCTAACTAGAGTGAGGGTCCTTGCTTGAACAGGGAGTAACCTGACTGTCAACCAAAGACCCCATTTCTAACAGGCACCATCTACACGTGCAATGGCAGGAAAGCATAACTTAGTCCCAGCCACTAGAAATTAGGCTGCATACTGGCTCCACATTACACATACAGTTCTGATTCAAGCGATTCACACTGATCCAAGTCTGTGAAAGATGGGCAGTTTTCAGACAGTCATAGCCCAATCACAGTAAATGCATTTGTACAATTTCAAAGTGTCAGCTATTCAGAGACAGAGTGAGAGAGAGAGAGAGAGAGAGAGAGAGAGAGAGAGAGAGAGAGAGAGAGAGAGAGAGAAGAGAGAGCAGAGTTTTGAAAAGAGCTCATGCAAGACCTAAACAATCTGACCCACAACAGAAAGCTGTTTTCTGTTAAAAGGAATCAGTGTTTTTCCCAGAGTTATATGCAACTGGCCCTGAGATACTGGACCCTGGCTTAGCGGCATGGAGCATTCCACTCTCCTAACCCATCTCCAGGCCTGGTCAGTTAAGCAAACGAAGCTTCAATTCAAAGGAAAGCCCCTTCCTTGAGTCATCATTTGGTCCAGGCCCCTAAGGTGCCTTACTCCGGAGAAGTTGGAAGTGCCCAGATCATTAATAAAAGGTGTAATGCTGGTCTATAAAACTTAAAATTCACTGTTTGGGAATCATCCTCCTTTATCTCTTGAATGCATGATTTAGCAGATGGCAAGCTCAGCTTTGATGGCTTTGATGTAGCAGATGGCAGGCTCAGCTTCCCAGAAAATATGTAAGAGGTGTAATGTTAGGCAGAAATATATGTCTTCAGAACATGTTTGTCTGATCTTTGGCAAAATGTATTTCCTTTCCCCAAACTAGTTGTACGATGTCTGAAAATATAAAGTCAAATTTACTAATGACCTTTTCAGCTCAAATTGACAATATACTGCAAAACTGGTTTTGCTAGCACTTTCCTATGAAATGGCACTCATATAACATATAAATGTATTTCATGCTTTGTGATTATTGTTAGACCTGACATTCTTGGCATGGTCTTGCCCCAAACATTTTGCCTTCACCCTTCCTGGTTTCTGAATTCGTTTTTGTTGGCACTAGGACTCTAGGCACCTTACTAAGGCTAACCAGTGATAAAGTGTGCTCTCTCCCTAAAACATGGTAAAATTGGCCTACATTTGATTGCCACAATATGGTACTACATGTACCCAGGGTCTGTAAATTAAATGCTACTAGTGGACCTGCAGCACTGATTGTACCACCTACTAATGCTGCCCTTGAAACACGTCTCAGGCCTCCTATTGCAGCATGTAGTGTAGTTTCATAACTGCCATGATGAGCAAAATAACACTTTTGCTTACATTCTGTTTCATATATATAAGCCAGCCTAAGGCTTGGCCCTAAAGGCCCATATTTCAGGGTGCAATGTATTAAAAAGTGGGACATGTGCTCTTAGGTTTTTTATGCCCTAGTAGTGGAAAACTCCTGGATTTATTTTTCACTATTGTAAGGCCTATTTCTTCCATTGGATAGCATTGGGTTCCCTTATTAGATTTAAAAAGTGTTAACGTTTGTTGGGAGCCAAGTTGAGATCTCATGTTTAGACTCAAATGAATTACATTTTAAATCCTCTTTAATGGTAAAGTCAGATTTTTAGTCACATTTCTGAAAATGACACTATTAGAAAATTTGCGTTTTCCTGTTCTAACCTGTGTCCCCGGCCACATGACTGTAGACAACAATGCTGTCGGCCTTTGTGTATTCCTCCCAGACAATGAGACAAAAGGGGACTAGGCATTGGCAGGATTGGCCATCCTGTGAGGATTGCTGGGGGTGAGCTATTCCCTGCCCCACTTACACTTCAAAGGGTGTGCCTCAAGTACACACAAACAAGCCTAACGCTAGTCTTTTGTAACACCAGACATATGGAGTCTTGTCAGGGGAAAGAAAGAGCTTTCCAAAACCAGATGTGGGGGTTGTGTAGGGAGTTCCCCCCACTTCAAAGGCAGGCACTAGGTGTAAATATTGGACCCTCAGAACAACTCTTCAGCATACTCTAGGAACTGTACAAGACTTCAGTAAGACTGCCTGGTAAACCCAGAGGATTTCTCTGCTGGTTGCTGCTTGAAGGAGAATTGGACTGGTCTCCTTGAAGCTACGACCACCAGAAGTGACTCCCATTGTGTCAGAAGACCTTTCAGAGGGCCACGGGCATGCAGGGGCTGCTGGGCCCAACTGTGGTGGTTCAGGTCTTTTACTCCTGATGGCCCAGGGCTTGACCTACTATGGATCCTGAACAACTGGGCCAAGTACCTCTTTCTGCACTTGACTCTCGGTGGTAGCTGTGGACAAGCAGTCTAAGGATCCTTTGAAGGGGAAGTGTAGATACAGGTTAGTGAACACGACTGATAACTCAAAATGCGCACACAGCAATGTCAATAAATCAATGTCCAGTCAAATACTCATTTATATAATAAAAAGAAGTACTGTATTTCTACCAATATGCATTCAAAGAAGTATTACAACATTCGTAGGCAATAATACGTTCCCCTTGCGGTAAGGGCTCTAGTGTTTCATTAGAAAATCCCTGTCTCACCTTCTCTTCATAATGTGGTCAGAGTTGTTTCCCATCCACTAGTGGCTGCATCCAGGGAATACTATCTAGACGTTTTTACTCAAGAGTACGCTCGACTCATAGAAAACAATCAAATGTGTCTATGGTGCCGAAGCACAGTTAGCAGTGAGTCCGTCTGGGTTTGGTAGTACTGTAACAAGTCTTACCTGCTCCAGAAGCGAGGAAGTGTTCAGCGTCTCAATGTGTGCCACAATAGTGAGTGGCCACTCACAATGCTCCAGGCCTGCTCAGCCGAGCCGGTCTGCATGTGGAATGTGCACCAGCACCTGACACCTGGCAAGTGAAGGCTCCCCCTGAGCTGTGGGGCCAGCTCCAACAGTGATCGGAGGTACTCCTGGTATCCTGTTTCCACTGGGGAGGGAGGATGTCCGTGGTTCTCCTGATTAAATTCCAGCAATGTCTTCTCAGCATCCTCCTGAGTCCAGGGGTCAGGTTGAGGGCAGATCTAGATGCTGGTTTTGATCCTCGAGTTGCAACTTACAGTTCTCCAGGTGGTGGCACGAACTTCTTAGTACTTGTTACCAGTGTCCCCTCCTGGCATACAGGTTGTTGAGCTACCTGCCCACAGGGCTTCAATGTTCACTGCACAATAACCTATACCACGGTGGCCCCTTCTGGCATACAGGGTCACTGCTAAGGCCCGGATAGGTCTTGGCATTTTTTTGGCCGCAATTACTACCACACCAGCCCCTCCAGGCATACAGAGTCGCTGCAACAAGGTGGTACTGTTGCCACACTCCCTGCATTGCAGTCAGTTCATGGCTGATTTCACTGAGGCCCTCTCCTGGCATACGGGGTTCACCAACCTCATCCTGCACATGGGCAACACACCATTTCATGCACAGCCAACTCCACACACATCACACGAGGTGCCCTCTCAGCAGGGCTTCCCACTGGACCTTTTTCCCTTCTATGCTCTCCTCTTCCTTACAGGGCAAACTGTTCTTAGCAAGCAGGCAGGCACTGGTTCTCCAAACTCCAGAGCAGGTCATCTTGGTTTCCCTGGGTGATGTGGCCTCACCCAGGAGGGAGACTAGCAGGCCTTGGCCACCAGTAGTTGTCACAGGAAGACATCTTACAGAGCTTACCCTCCTCATACAACCTGTCTGGCTACTTTTCAGATGACCATTTTTGGTGTCCCCAACCTCCCCTTCTGTATTGCTACATGCACTACGTGTAAGGTGAACAGTTGTGCAGGGTATGGACCATTGGCCTCTGCTTCCATTTTACATTGGTTCATGACTCCATTTTGTCGAGTCTGGTTCTGTGCGTGAAGCACTTTTCTGTGTTTTTCCACAAGCTTCGGCAAGCTGCAGGGTGGGGTGTTTTTCTTCTCAACTTCGCTCCATCTGCCTGATACGAAGGGCGCTATTTTCATTCCACGAGCTATCAGTTAGGACAACAGGGGGATGCGCCTGTACTCAAGGAGGAATGCAATCTTCACCTTGGAGCCCTCTCCTGGGAACCTGGCCCGTTCCGAGGAGACGTCTCGAAGGGTGAACGAGGTACCGCTGATTGCACAATTTGTAAAGGAGGGGGTCTTTTTCTAGAAAAGACTCCTGGGCATTAGTAAATACTATAAAGGTCAGGAGCCTGGATGGACTGGTTTAGGAACGCTCTTCTGGGTTGGACGCAACGCCAGGAGGACTGATTGTCCCGAAGGAGGCTCCCTGTGCCAGTCGATTTGGGTTCCCGGCTTTGTGTACGGCGGAGGGATGCAGAATCTCTTTTCGGTGAAGCCTTTCAATTTATAAGCACTGAAGCATATTGTGTGTGCGTGTGTAATATGCACTTATTCTTGCAGTCATTTTCGTGTTATTCTTCATGATATCACAGAGTGTTTATATTCTCACAGTTATTCTCATGTTATTTTTCATGATATATTAGTGTGGTCAGTTTTGCTATATGAGAACTTGCCCCATAAATAAACCTGATTATTCTACTTACTAAGGTGTGCAAGAGTGATTGTTTCACATTGTGCTTGAAACTATCCTGAAGTGCATAGTTCTGTTATTCTGAAGGGTGAAACAACACACCTTCTTATAGTTAATTTCCAGACACCAAAAGTGATTTAGGGTCTGGGTCTTTGATGTTTTATGTTGGAGTTCTGCTTCTTTTGAAGTGCACCCTTCTCCTCTTCCTCTTCCTCTTGAAAAGCTGTCTGTTTCAGCAGGGAAAACTCTGAAGTGGATAGTCCAACACCACAAGCCATGATTGTGACTAGAGTCCACACCTGGATGTCAGCCACAGTGATATGTGCTTCAAAAGGTTAGTCCTAGGCCCCCAGTCGTAATCTTTTTGAATCACTTATCATACCTATCTCTATCCTGAGATGTGTCCAGGCCCCTTCCTTGTGATCTCTCACTGAATCTCTCTCTCTCTCTCTCTCTCTCTCTCCCCCCTTTCCAGTGGGTCCCACCCAGCTCACAGGAATGCAGCAATACACAAATCTGTTTGTGAGATTCCTCTACTCCTCATGTTTCCACCAGGCAGGCGTTGGATTCCCAAAATGGAACCCATGGTCCTCCATTTAATGTACCACTGCAGGCACACTTGCACTCAGTGTATGGACACAGCCCACACACACACTATTCAGTACTGTTACCGCCGTACATTGAATGCTCACACACGTACATTCAGTACACACATTCACTCTGGGTGCACTGTTCAGTACTGTATCCCTTCTCTATTGTGCCATGGTTTGCTCCTTGTAAACACACACACATTGCCAACACATACATTCACCATGTGGGTGCGGCATGACACTCCAACCTTCATTTATTTTACGTTTTGTAAGCACATGCTTTCGCTGGGCAAAGATGTATGACACTGCACAGTCCTACATCTGCCAAGTAATGTATCCCTGGCAGGTATACATACACCCAGTACACAC
The DNA here is from genome assembly GCF_031143425.1 of Pleurodeles waltl. Classification (NCBI taxonomy): domain Eukaryota; kingdom Metazoa; phylum Chordata; class Amphibia; order Caudata; family Salamandridae; genus Pleurodeles; species Pleurodeles waltl. The sequence goes on along the minus strand of NC_090438.1, from coordinate 483,000,418 downwards.
ACTCACTATTAATGTACTGCACAGCACTCCTCTATCCATGTATTGTACTGTTCCTAGGCATACATACATACAGCGCTGATTACCACTCCTAAACTGCACAGCTCTGTACATCTAACTGATATAAGAAAAGGGCGGGTTAAGTACACAGCAGCAAAACTTTAAAAAATGTGAGTGAGCCTCTGGGCTGCACTCTGGTGACACAGATTAAAAGGATCTCCAACTGATCACACCAAGTTATGCTACCACCATCATGCTTGTCTTGCTTAACTCCTGGTGAAGGCAGTAGCCTTCCACCTCTATGAGGGTAGCACTTTGGGTGCCCCTCCCAGTTTAACAAGACTGCAATCATAGATACAGGCCTGTCACATTGCCCATGCATGATCCTTGTTTGCCTATGACATCACAAATAAGCATGAGGGATCCAGATAACAATACAGTTAGGCACTCAGGACAGGGGTACCTGCCTATTACCAATCAGAGGAAATTTCAATCCTAAGGAAGGGCTAGTTGGCTTGAATCCTGTGTGAGCTGATAGGACATCACAAGCTCTAGTATTTGAACTCTGCACCTAGCCTCTGTTGGAGCAATTCCTAACCCTCCATGTGTGACCCCCAGGTCCTGGACCTCTAGAAGTGGTGTTAGGGGTGCTGCTCCTGCCTAACCTAAAACTTGGGACTTAAAAAAATGTTCACCAAAAAGAGCCCGAAGAACTGGCAGAAGTGCAGGACCTACCTGTCAGTCGATCTGCCCAAGGTACATTGTTGGTTGGCATGTGTTTGCAATAGCTCCCGCTACGTTCTTCTCTCCCACAGCAAATCCTGTTCAATGGGAATTCTTAGCACTAGTATCCAACCAGTGTTCCATCGCTGTAAGCCTTATCTTGTGACTTTGTCCCTGTCTCACACAACCAGATACTTGCGGTTGGCACTTTGATCTTTTAGGGGCTAGATGTCACTAAAAACTTTACAAATTCAGAACTCAGGGCTACATGTACCAACAAATTGCTTTGCGACTTGCTATTTGCGAGTCACAAAACCTTATGTTGAACAGTGTCAATGACCCTGTTTGCAATTCGCAAGGGGGTCGCAAATGCCCTACCTCATGAATATTCATGAGGTAGGTCGCAATTTGTGACCCCTTTGGGAATGGCTGCCCTTACACGGATGGTGCCCCGCTAGAGACAGCAGACTACCATGTCTGTGACTGCTTTTAAATAAAGCAGTTTTCTTAAAAAAATGCATCCCGTTTTCCTTAAGGAAACCGAGATGCATTTCAAAAACAAAAAATAAAATGTTTGTGTTTCATTTTTTCAGAGCAGGCAGTGGTCCATAGGACAACTGCCTGCTCTGAAAAAATGTTTTTACTGCCATTCACAAAGGGGAAGGGGTCCCATGGGGGCCCCTTCCTGTTTGCGAATGGGTTAGCACCAGTGTGACACTGATGATAACTGTGATTGTTTTGCGACTGCATTCACAGTCACAAAACAATCATACATGGGACTGCGACTCGCAATTAGGAAGGGAACACCCCTTCCTAATTGCGACTCGCAATCCCTTTTTGCCATTCGGTAAATAGTTTACAGAATCGCAAAAATGGGTTCCAACATACCGAAGTGCATTTTGCACATCGCAAACAGCCTGATTCGCTGTTTGTGATGTGCAAAATGCTACATACCTGTAGCCCTAAGTTTCTACTGATTGGATTTAATTTGTTATAGTGTCATTTAAAAAAATGCTATCTATTTTTCTAAATTGGTTGGGGATATTTCTTGTGTTCTGTTTTCATTTTATTACTATTGGTGTGCTGCATAGATACTTTACATAGTGCCTCCACGTTAAGCCTGACTGCTTTTGTGCCAAGCTACCAGAGTTTTAAGTACACAGTAATTTAGTGACTTTTGTGGTTCCCCCTGACAAGGATTGTTGTTGGTACTTGAGCAGGGGTTCACCCCCTTAAACAATAACCCAAATTATTACATTTATGTTCTGCAAAAAACCTGAAATCTAAAATCATGTTGCAAATTTTAGATGTATGTGTAAAACATATTTCCTTGTCTATGACATCCCATTCCTGCTCCAATGATGTAGAGGGCATCCCTACAGAGAGCTGATATATCAGAGTGACACTTACTACTATCTGGATATAAGAATGGTTGCATATACAACTAGAGTCAGAGAAGGAGGAAGAAATGGGTAAACAAGACAAGATTTAGCCAGGCATAGCTACGGCAAAAATCAAAATATCAGATACCAAAGTAAAGAGAAAGGAGGTGTATTCTTACACACAGGATTAGACAAGATATCCTCAATACAAGAAATGACCCAACCTCAAGATTTCCAACAAATCTCTGGGTTACAGTATGGCATGCTCACCAAGGCACCCAAAAAATAGGCACATATAAGAAGCCACAGTACCAATAAACAAGATGCCCATCAGATCTGATTATAATTGAATAACTTCCACCACTTCAGACAAATGGCAAATTCAATCATTAAAGTTTTTCGCACTCCCTTTTACTGGAGACCCATTGCTGTTACACACTACATATATTGGTAATAATTAGGGTCTCCCAGTGATTTGTTAATTGCATAAGAAAAAGTTCCTGATGTCTATCATTTATACTTTACTCTGCTAAAGTGAAATCAATCAATCCTTAGACATCATAAAAACGTACAGGAAATATAAGGTGGGGAATCTTTGATTTCTTCCCTTAAACCCTGATAAAGAAATAGTGGCAGGCACTGTGTCGCTCTTACTAGTTTCTGAAATTGATTGTTTGAATGCAGTGTTTCTCTGAACCCTATCCTAATTCTCATAAACCTGTGGGACATAAAAGGTAGGTATCCTCGGGTAAGCATGACCCTTATGTGGCTGGTTGATTCAAGACTAACCCACTTCAAATCTTGACATATTAATTTTCACATTACAAGAGGGAAACACAGTTACCCCAAAATCTGGGTTTTGAAGACAGCAATATCTAAATTACCTGCTTCTGCTATGTGATTCCTTTTAGTACATGCCCTATTCTGGGTGCCATGGGCAAGCCGGGGCTGCTGAGCCACAACCATGTGGTTTGAGGTTGTCTGCCTTTGCTGTCACTGAGTGTGTCCTACTATGTCTCAGTGAAATAGGCCAAGTATAACCGTTTCCATACTTGACTCTGATGGTACTGAGGGGCAAGCAGTCACAGACTTCTCAGAAAGGTAGTGTTAGGGTGCTCAAGCTCAGAGCTGAACAAACCAATACCGTGAATGTCCACACCAGTGCTTATCTTTGTATATAAGAAAGTACTTTATTACACAATGGTACTCAATACTACACAGCATTAGCACCTGAAACAATTTTGTGTCTCTGGGTGCTATCTTGGCAGAATGCAGTGCCCACCACATTCTATCACTGCCCCCACTGTGTCTAGGAATTACGAAGAGTAATGTTTTTCTGGCACAGGTGCAGTGTAAATCACTCCCAAAACAGTATGGATACTCAGTCTTGTTTGTCTCTTAGATGCTCATGGGTGGAATCAGTCCTCACAGGGTGGCAGGGCATACCTGTGCACTCCAATGAATGGAAGTGCTTCAGCAGGTGGTCCTCGAGTGTCTCCCACCTCAAGTGCTGGGCCATGTTTGGTGAAGCGCCAGCTCTGAGTCTTCTGGTTCATGGGAGCAAGAGACAGTAGTCCTGATATGATCCCACCTAGACCAATAGATGTGTCTTGGGCTTCTGGGTCTGGTGATCAGCCCACCCCAAGACTCGAGGGTTAATGACAAAGCCCCCAAAGGGCATGGCAATACTTGCCAGATGCAGCCCCATCATGGGCTGATCACTAATTTGGCTGATGCAGCCTTACCCAAGCTGGTCACACGTTAAGCAGTTATTGGCAGTTGTGGCCTTACACAGGCCCCTCACATCTTCAGCAGTTGGAGCCTGGTACGGGCTGATCACAACCTCAACAGTTACAACCCCACATGGGTTAATCACAGTGTCAGCCCCATACGGACTGATCGCAACACATAATTACAGGTCCAACCAGGCCTTAACAATAGCACTGTTGTGAAGTTGCCATGAGGTAGATATGAGGTGTTGATCTATTGTCTGAAATTGAAGCACAAGTTTAGGGCGCTTCTCCTTTCAATTATCCAGTGTCTCTGGTTTCTGATAAGTGCTCCTACTTTTCTGAATATCTGTAAAAAGATGGCTATACCAACACAAAAGGGCATCTGAAAAGACAAAAAAGTTTTCAAGTTGGGTAAATTCCCAAGGCTGAGAACAAGCAAACGGCCCTTATGCAAGCCCTGCTGCACTTACCTTCCACAGTAAAGAGGAAGATATGTTGCCCAGTAAGAGAACAGGAATGGACCTGGCACCAAGAGAACACAAAGCAAGGCAGGGTTTACTGAAACCTGCATGTTGGAATCATGAGGGCATTGCAGTCAAGCTGGCCAGAAAGAAAGGCAGCAAAACCAAGAGAGAAACATCAGCATTCCTAGCAACAAAGGAGAGATCACTGGCTCACCCCTAAAACCGAAAGTTTTTATTCATTTTTCTTTCATATGAAATTAGTAAAACTGCAGTTTCATCGCAGTGTGATCAAATGTGTTACTTTTCCAGCAAATCAAAGCACAGTCTTATTAAGTGTCATATTGCATTAACACCTACGCACTATCCCGCTGCATGAATAATTATTTTGCCAACTCCATGACAAAGCCATCTAGACATGGTGGAACAAACAAGATTCATGGAGAACAGCAAGCTATAATAAATGGATAGGGTACAGTGAGCTAATGGAAAGACACTGAACTATTGTGACTGAGATGAGGAAGAATCATTGAGAACAGCCTAACAATGACAACGCAAATAAACAAATATGATTCTGCTTGACTGCGTGCTGCAGGCCTAGTTAATCAGGGTAAGGAAAAAACGCTCCCACACAACATAGGAAAATCATTTAAAGAACAACATTATTATATCAGTGTATACATATGTAATCAAAAGGGAGTCTACATTCTGCACGCTGTTAATAACATCCAAAAATATAAATGCACAAAAATTCTCAATAGGGGTGAGAACATGGTACCTTAGAAGCGGAGCATGGTATACCTCATAGAGAGGCCCTTAACTGCAGCACAGACAATCGGCTTCATCAGCAGTAGGGTGAAGGAGAACCAAACAGATGCAACCACTTTTGTGAGAAACTGAAGGAGATCTCTGAAGACACAACTATGTTTACACACTTCTCTGCCCATCATGCCTGTCCCCTCACTGTAACAACTTTTTTTTTATTCTGGACAGAGGCAAAGGAAAACAGAGACAATCACAAACTTTAATGAAAGGAAAATGAAAGAGAAACAAGGAGAAATTAAAATGTAAGTTAGCCACAGCTAACTATAACGCTGTCTGTCCTTCTGATCTACTTGAGCAATGTACAAATTAAAGAAAAAGGAGAAGAGACACAGGAAGAGAGAAAGGGAGGTGAAGGCAGAGAAGAAGGATGAGGAGAGTAAGGTAAAGAAGAGGAGAAAGATCATATTAATGCTGCTACTTTGAAGTCCCCAATCTGGGACATTGATTGCTGGACTGCCATTGTTGTTACACGGGAGGAAGGGAAGAGAAACAAGAAGAGTGGGACTGAATACTTCCACTGCAGGCCATGTAGAGTGACCACAGGAGGCGATGCTGTGTAATGGCCTGATCCAATCAAGAGCGACCACAAAAATGGCAGACATGGTCAGGAACAGAACCAGTAGTCGGAACTACAATAAATGATACTGTGGACACAGATTTGAACAGAAGACAAAGACCGGGATCGAGACACCTCTTAATTAAACTACATCAATAAGCACGAAAAAATGAATGACCCCTAAAACTGGAAGAACCTGAGCAAAGGAACAAATATGATCTTAATATCCTCCACTCCAGCCCCGAGTTGTAGGTTGAGCAAGAAACCAGCCTGTACTCTCGAAAGTTTAAGGATGATATGTCAAAGAAGAATAAAAAAAGTGATACAATATAGCAAAAGGTCCTACAAAAGGACCTCAAAGGTGCAATTTTCCATGACAAAATTTATATGGCCATAAAAAATTGTGAACGAACAATACCACCACCAGAAGTGTTGCGAACCACCTACTTTAGCAGCTTAACTGTGGGTACCCACTAAACGTCTCATTAAAAGTTCTTCAGGTATACATTTGCCTCTGCATGGCTGTGGACAAAGGCGATCTCAGATAATAGCAGAGCAGGGATGAGGGGGTCAGGGGAAATTACTGTTATGGAAGCCAGGTTCAGTAAAGCAATAAAATAAAGAAATGATATAAACTAAGAAAAAAATAGACAGTGAGAGCAGTGAATAGTGGAATAGAGAAAGGCAAGTAAGAAACAATGCCAACAAAGAAATAATGGTGGTAAAAGGGGGAAAGTAAGGAAAGGTGGAAGACAATTCGAAAAAAAGGAAGGAAAGGTGACATGGAAGGAAGAGTCAGTGAAAAGAAAAAGGAAAAATGATTGCAAGGACTGATGTTTGAACGGATGTAGTTATGGATGGATAGAAGGGTGAAAGGATTAGGTGTGAAAGGATGGATGGGAGAGGGAAAGACCTGATGGAGAGATAGATGGAAGGAAGGATTGAGAAAACAGTAAAAGGATCAATGGTTAGAAGAGTGAAAGTATGAATAAATCTATGTGTGAAGAAAATGGTAATTAGCTAGATGGATAGACGGATGGAAACATAAAAAGGTAAAAGAATGCACTAATGTGAAAATAGCTGGGTGGAATCTCAATGGATGGTTAGATTAATTAAATATTGGGCAGGAAGGCAAAAATAAAGAGTGAGAGGTGGGTGGAAGGGTAGGAGGATGAATGGATAGATAGATGAGTGGATGTGAGGGTGATGAGAACTATTCTAGGAACGGCTGGGCTCACTTGTTTCGCATTACTTAAAGGTTCATAGTAAAGGGAAATTTAATTTCTGGCTAGTCTCTAGGCCACCACATAAAACATAAAATAAACATAATGTGAGACAGAGATGATAGACACTGTTTACATGCAGATCTTTGATGACTGGGGACTGCCCAATTCTGAATTAATGGACAACCTAACAAAAGCAAAATGCATGTTGTCAACAATGAAAAATAAGACGAGGACCCTGTACAAGGCAGGAAATCCTCATTTCCCTCTAGCCACATTATATTTGCCAATTGCATCCTACAAAAGGAAAAAAGGTGAAAGCCAAAAAGTAAAAATAATTTAGTACAATATACCACTTTGCATCCAGGCCACCAGGAAAGTGGAAGACTCTCCAAAGAATTTGTTAAATAGATCGGAAGACAGTTTGAAAAACAATACTTATTTAGAATGATTGAAATAAAAGGGTTCAGATGTCTGAAAAATAAGGGCTTTGGCAGAACTGGCCAGAGACATGGAGGATGGCATTACGAAACTAGAATCCTTAAAACACAAATTTCCTGACTGAACTGCAGAAGGAATGTCATTTACATTGGAACAAGTCGATTAAATCTTCGAAATGTTGGGGTTACGGAGAGAATGAAATACTCTGAGACTGGAAAGATAGCTCAGTGATTGAATGGGCTGCCAGAAATCTGCAAGAGTACATTCTTGGCGAGGAAAAAAGTGAAATTCCAGGTAATCTATCAACTACTCGTGCCCATCAAGTTCCTATGTCCTAAAACAAGATGCACCACGAAGAACTATAGCAGTACTTTTTCAGGATCATTTAGTCAAAGAGAAGACTATGACAAAGGCACAAGAAGAGAAAGATGTATAGGAACCTCCCCGAATAGACCTTTTCGATATTTCCAGACCTGACCTTCAAGACCACAAGGAAAATAAAAGACGCTACAGCCACAATTCAATTCAAAGAAAAAAAAATATTGTGGCAATCTCCAACATGAAAATAAACCAACAGAGCAGATTCCAAGTGTTTGAAGAAGCAATTGAAGCATGAGGGTTTCTTCAGCATCTACAAAGAATCAAAGGACACTAGGATGGACCTAATTGATTACCTAACTGAAAAACCAATTACACATTGGCATGAGGCTTTCCCTTTTCCATTTGCGTTTTTCCTTCCTCCTTAGATCACTAGGAGGGCGGGAACCAGGAGAGAAGGGTCAGGTAAGGGACAAGAATAATGAATTATAAATATAAGGGGATTGCAATACCATAGGAGACTTTTTAACATAGTCCCCTCTATGGAATGCCAAAGACCACATTCAGAGATAATAAGAGCGGGGAAGGTTTATATGGGTGTCTAGAGACCAGTTCTCTCCCCCACCTCTGAGGGGAAGTGGAAGTGGAAAGAGTGGACATGAGGGCACTCGAATGGGCCAAGGAAGGTAGAGGGGGCAGAAAGGGATACAAATAGGAATATATGTCACAAGGTATTTATACACAGGGAATGTTCATGGACCATATAGATCATAAAGATCAATAAAATATATTAGTAACACATTTGAAATCGCTACAATAAATGTTAATAGTCTAGGGAATCCCAAAGAGTGTGGCTCAGGCTTGATTTTCCTAAGTATACAGAGGCGCTTGTCATAATGATACTGGAATGCTATATAGCATAGGAAATGAGAGACAGAATAAACTGGGCACACATATCCTACGGGTTCAAAAGATCATGTACTCATGTGCATCAGTGCCCTACTGAGAATTGACAAAATACTTTACAGAACTCAGGGATTGCACCAGAAAAGGTATGACTCAGACTGTAATTGTAGATGAGTGATTGGACATAACAAATATTTTGAATCTGATATACTGTAGATCATTTCCCATTATGGACCTAAGTTTGATTATCTTGATGGAATTCTCCAAATAAAGAACCTGTTAATCTCCTGTTCCTCCCTCCACCTTCCATAATTGGAAAATTCACTATTACCATCCCCAAGCTGGATTAATCTGATACAATGGTATAGCCCAATCTTATTTAAAAAAAAAAAAAGTTGCAAATGTGAGAGGTAATGGCAAATAATCAGCCAGTTGATAGTTTGCATGAGAAGATAGGTTTTCTTAATTGTTCTAGAATTACAGAGTGCACTTTTCTAGATCCCCTTCCACTACGACTCACCCAATGTGCCAGCCAAAGACAGAAATTCAGTTAGACTGCATCAAACCCTCTACCCATGGAGCAATATTTTAACAATGTATTTCTGGTAATGACCAATCCTGTGACATATTACAGGGATAGTTAATGAAACCTCAAACCCTCTTTATTTTCAGGAATAACACACTCAAGAACACTAGAAATGAGGAATAAGTTTCAAAGATTTATTTTAAAATCAAAGCCCTAATTTAATGTATCAATGTGAATGGTACCTACCATAAATACATATAAAATGGCAGGAGCAATGTTAACCAAAAGTATGAACAGAATGAAAAACCTCAACATGATTGCTGTTATGCATTTATAATACTTCTAACCTCATTTCTCTACTTCTAACCACTAAGCTAATTCTAGCACAGCAGAAAAAACAAATGCATTTCGAATTCCAGAGATGGTTCACATCTACATACCAAGGAGAGGCAGGAACATCTGATACCATCGCCAGCCTTAGTATAGAAATGAGGAGACCTGCAAGTAGATGAGGCAAAGTTCTCTCTGGGTCGGTGGGTGATGCTGTAACCTTGGGAGTGCCAAGTGGTCTGAGGACTGATGATAGGGGCTTGAGACATTCGGCCAGTCAGTTATCACAGTGAAGAAACATTGAATCCCTGCATTAGAAAGAGGGGGACACAGAGTTACCTTGCCTTGTTTGTCTTCAGCTGTGTATCCTGGTAGCCATTACCCTGACATGTCCCAGAAGTAAAAGAGGAATGGTAGGGGAGGATGAGTTTTTAAAGCCCAGAAAATCCGCCATGTAAAATCATTGACAGGTGTAGAAGTAGAAGTCCCTGAAAAGTTCACAAATGGCATAAAGGCAGTATTGATGTCCCCTACACTCATGTGTTAAGACTTTAATATCAAGAACAATGAATTTGAAATCAACACTATTGAGGCAAAACTGAAGATGGTGACCAGCAGGATCTAGAACAGGCCCAGGAGTCAATGGAACCTAGATTGTTTCTCTGGAGGATCAGAGTCATTGGAGCATCAAATGGAGATGATGTATTCATCTTAACAGGTGGGCAGCTTTCAATTCTGTACTGTGGGAATATTTTGAAAATGGAGTTGTGACAGGAAATATTAGATAATAGGTGTAGAGTATCACAAATGCAAACAATGGAGTCCTCTTTCCCAAGTGTTTAATGTCTAATGACAAACTGATGCCAGTATTGATTTGAGGTGATCAGGGTGGGTTTCTCAGTGCTTACTCACTATTGTCAAAAGGCCTCAATCAGGAATATCAGGAGAGGGCACAATAAAGTTAAAATGGTATTGTACAGAAAGTGAGATTGCATACAGAGAGTGACAGTACCAAAGAGAGAAGTGTTTTCAAAGATTTTCCCCTTTCTTTATTTCAGAGACATGAATGTGGGAGAAGGCACGAATGGGGGTCAAGTAAGTGCTGTGTTACTGCAATTCCCTGTCAAACAGAGCATCTTATACCACTACAAATCATTTCTTTTTACCTAGGAATTCAACCTATTAATCCTATTTCACTGAACTAGGGAGAAGACCAACCAGAGAAAGAGCAAGGGATGAGCTAAAGTGAAGACAAATATAGAGCAAGTCTGTGGGTCCACTTTTTCTGTGAAAGTGTTAGACGCTCCTGGTGAGGTGGACTGCTGAAAGACCTGCTTAAGAAAGATTGAATAGTTCCCCTTGGCAGCCTGATTAGGAAATTGTTCTCCTTTTTCATTCTGAATTTTAAGTCTGACCTAGAGACAACTTCAGATGTCTCTCCAGCCACATGCGTTCACAAAAAAAACCACAAATAATTCTGCATCCCTCTTCATCCGTTGGCCTGTTAAAACATGATTTACATGCAGTTTGCACCACCCACTCATACAACATGGGGCAGTGGGACAGACCATTTCAGCCACTGACTGTCTTGCACTTTGAGTATCTGTATTTTGTCTGACCACATGTACATTCCTTCAAAAAAGTAGTGCACTCGAGTTCTAAGGCTACTCCCACGGAAGAGTGAAGTTGTGTAGTCAAGGCTTACTTTTGGAGGGCATTTGAGGATTAAAATCTCTTATCTATCACAGTGTTTGTAGATTTAACCTAGACACATGCTAAACTGATCTACACTGGCTTGTGCGAGGAGAGAAGGAACAGCAACATGCAGGAAGATAATTGAGAGACTGCTGCCATTCAGATCTACATATATATTCTTTGACAACTGACCATCTTTGAGCTATACTTTCATGCAGGACAGAAGACAAGGGTATCCCATGAATTTGTGTACACATGATCACACTGATCCCTACACAATAGCATTTTAGAAATGTGAGGAGTTCCAATTAGGAAAGACAAGCACAATTTAGCAGGAAACGACTATGTACTCTCTCAATAAGAGTTATAGAAAGAGTTCTGAACCCTACAGCTAGTATTAGGAGACATCAACCACTAACCATTTCATAGCCTGGAAAGGGGCAAAGTAGTTTCTATTAATAAAATATATGTTGTGGATCACATTCTCCACAACAGTTGACCATTCAGCAAGTGTGCTGCATCAGAACTCATTCTGGGGACGGGAAGGTCTTCAGGCAACCAGTGACATGAGGATTCTGAACAGGAAAACATACCAAGTTATTCAGGACTGATGAAGTCAAATGCAGAGAAGCCTGTGATATCCAACCTTAAAAGTATTTAAGACAATTAGTTGGGCACTGAGAAGATCTTACAATTAACAAAACATGAGCGATGTAATAAAACACAGCAATTATACAAAGGCATAGAGTTCCTGGCATCATTAGTCTGGCCACCTGGGTTTGAGTAGACATTTAGGGAAATGAGTGTTATAAAAGGTCTCGCAAACTAGAGTAATGACTGCAAGTTGCAAATAATGAAACGTTAAGCATTAAACCAGAAGATTAGGGCTGCTCATGGTTAAGGTGATTGTGGCACTGGAAAAACAACCACAACCAACTGGCTGTTCTGGAGCACTCCAGAGGGTAGGTAAGAGGAATAGGACAAATAATGAACTTGCGTGGACTCTCAAGTAAGAAGTTGCATATAAGAGTGGGGCATTTAAGAAAAGGCAAAACGTTTACCAAGTGAATACTTAGCAAAACGAGGAGGAACTTATGTATTTAAATGGTGAAATAGTGTACCCTTGAGCTGCGACAAAAGAGAATTTTTTTTTTTAAATAGTGCAGTTACGAAACATCACCATCAGGGCGATTCATTACAGAAATGGGGTACCTGCCAAGAGATTCATGGCTGCCACCTCCTGGGAGATGAAAATCACGTGACAAACTGGCACCAAAGAAAAACATGTTGGGTGGCCACCTAATATGGAACACTCAAATTAGGATGAGCCAGGACATTCTAATCCTAAGTGAAACAGCCAATCAGAAACATAGGATAAAGGCTTTATTTTGTCTTATAATTCATAAAAACAAAACAGAAGATGAGCATATTCTTAAGTCACTCTACATTTTCAAACCTGATTGTCATGAACTTCAACTCTGGTTGTGTTTACTACACTTTTTACTACTGAAGTCCAAATATGCAATCTGAGCTTTTCTTTGGTCTTTAGCTGGTGTGTATACATGATACCAAACCCTGGCACAATTGCTAAGTGATGATATTAGAATGGTTGGAGACAACGTGAGTCAGGAGTGCAGATTGTTCCACATTAAATGGACATCGACTGCAGAGATCATCCTTTTTATTTGGACCAACGGGATATCAGGAGACCTCATGGGAACCCGCAGAACTCTGCAGAGAGAAACAGATCTTGTGATGAGACAGCTCCCTGGATGGTGGCTTTCCACGTCTGTGGAGGATAACAGCCTGTTTCCACTTCTCTTGCACTCAGAGATGGGTACTGCAAGCAGTCTGCTATTTTCTCAGCCAAAGCAGGGTGTTAAGGATACAAGCTGTTAAGAGAGCGAAGTACATCAACAGTTCTTTTTGGTATCCACCTGCTCTTTCCTCTTCGAGATTCTGAAGCCTCCTAGAAATCTTGATCAGCTGAAAAAGAAACAAGACTGAAGGTAAGATGTCATAACGCAAAAGCATTCCATAGTTAATTGTGGGGGTACTGCTCCTCATATAACTATATTTTACAGAAGATGTTCCATTCAGGGAAGGCTGAAATTGTTTCTTGCCTAAAAGGGCTCAAAGAATAAAGCATTTTGACTGTAGGAGAGCACAAGGTTTCCCTTAAGATTAACACTGAACATATTTGCACGACAAAAATGGCTCCCACCAACCGCTCCCATTTAAATTGTTTTTAAACTATGCCATCAACTCACAGTGTAAAACATAATAGAATAATTTTCATTAAAAAACAGAAGACAATACAATTTATCCTCACATGGAATTGCCTGGAAAAAATAAGAACAATTCCATATTTTCAAAAGGAGTAATTGTGGAGATGCTCCCAACATCATTGTACTATGTTGTCTAGTATTTTAATACATATGCCTTGATCAGATCTCCCCTCCATTCAGGTGAGTCAGCCTCATTAATAAGTCAAATGTTGCCTTTCCAATATTTTGTGGCCAATATGTCATAATATAAAACAGTACATCGTCAGATGAATGATCAAACAGAATGATAGCTGATTCACTGCAGATGTACCAAATCACAGATTTTCAGGATTATCTTAATCCGCACTTCCTTTAGAGCTGGGCATGTTACAAACATATGTATTGTTCTGTATTATGTCATGGTGTTCAAAACTTTCCTTTATTAAGGGTCTTGCAGGTGTTATTAGAAAATATGTAATCTGAAGCAATTTAGCTAACAGAGTCAACAGATGTACCAAACCACTGTGACTATTTTTGATGACCATTGAGCTAAACCATCAGGTTTGCATCCACTAGATAAGAATAAAGGTTTGATATAGACAGAAATGTATAATTCAATATATGGTCAATAAATGAGTATTCTCCAAATTGAGGGACCTCTCAAGACGACTTCTAAACTGAAGGCATTTAAAACACATTTAATGTATCCAACACTGTCTCTGAAACCTATGAAAAAATGTAAATGATTGATCTAGAAATTCTTTGAGTCTAGCTAAAATTTAAAGTAATGGAACTGGCAGCATGTTTTCTCACCATCATACCACACAGCAGATGCTTCAAATGCCTTACATGGAGTATTCCATTTATAAAGCTCTTACTATGCATTTTAATTTTAGAAAAGCTTTCTTTATACGTTTTGGTTTATTATTGATACTGGCACTGGCAGTGGAACTTGTGAATGTTATTTCTGTTACCACAATTTTGCCCACACATCTCTTTTTGAACTTTCGAAGGCATCTCTATATGTTTATGTTGTGACTGGGGAGGTAAAGCCTACCAACAAATTGGATGGTAATACATTTCGGATGTCTACCTTCATCATCATCATTGTGGTAACCCTGCAGCATCATGGTAGACCAACAGCACCTTTCCTTGGGCAAATGCAAAGCAACACCCATGAACAGTAACACTGTGGCCCCATTACACTGCCCACAACCATAAGGGCAGAGTGTTTGATGGGTCAGTGACTTGTCACTGACCGTGCGTCTCCAGCTCTGGACCACGGCACATACTTTAATCTAAGGTGGAAGAAAAAAAGTGGGAGAAGTGAATTTGAGTAGCAGGCAAATGCCACAAAGAGATTCAACGTCCCCAGACTTCTCTAAAGCGTGACATCCTTTTACTCACCCAACCCCTTCGATGCCCAGCCCAAAGTGAATGAAACATCAGGCTGCAGTGATGTGCATAACCAGACTGTCACCGTGAGACAGGGGGAAAAACACAACAGTTGTTGTTCAGCAGACCACCATTATGTTTCCCTACTGCCATAGAGTCTGCCCTAGGACTTTCAGCATCATGAAAATTATAGTAGGCTGCACCAGTGGACAACAATAGTAGGTGGTTGCCAAGCAGAGTGCAGGCAGAAGGAATATCCCAGCTGCAGTGCAATGCCCCTTTTGTTGTTTCAATTTTTTTAAAGTTTTGCCAGATTCATGGAGCACAGATTTTTCATAGGTGCTACTTCCACGAGTTTGCAACTTTACACAGGTGGAGAAGCAGCAAAACTTCTCAATACTTACCCAGAAGGAAATTATGAAGGACCTTAATAAGAACCACCTGAAACAGACTTCAACAAATTTAACTTTGAATGTATCTGCAAAGATTAAAAACCATATTAAAAAAATGTCAAAATGACATAAAAGTGGGGTAAACTATGGTGCAAATACAAAAAAGTACATTAACTCTGCCCAGTTGGTGCCTTTTACCATTTTTAGTTTCCATCCCTTTAGTTTCCCTGTTATTGTGTGGATCTTCGTCTCACCACATCGTTTTTTTAGGGTCGAGCACACAAGCACTCTGACTCCTGTTGTAATCTCTCTGTGGGCTTTTAACCATGCCATGTCATGCCCGACACTTTCAATGGTTCATGGCCTTGCCTTTTAAAATTCCCTTGATTACATTTGTGAAACGCATGCATATGTTGTGTCTTTTCCGGTGTTTAGCCCTCCTCGAGTGCACCGGTAAACTACTGAAAACGTACGAGGCTTCATGTTTTCTGTATGGTTTCTGGACTACTTTTTCTTTTTATTTTGTACACAGTGCGATCTCGCTGGGCAGTAATTGAGCGCTTTGTATGACTACCAGTTTCTTTCTATTGTTTATCCACATTTATCCACGCCCTCCTTGCCAAATTCAAGGTTTTATACAGCGCAATCACACTTGATTTTTCTTTTTATTACTATGCAAAGGTGAAACTGGTTTCTTGTTCAGATTAGTTTCCTTCACACACATGGCGTGGCACTTTAAATTGGCTCCCTTATGTGAAATTGTATTACTTTTCATATTCAGTTTATGCGGCAAGAAAAATCCGGTAAGAAGTTTACAACACTAACAGCTCTAACTCGAGCAAATGCGAAACCCATTGCATTACAAATGCTTGCTTCTTTTATCTTGTTATTTTAGCTTGAGTAAGTGCTCTATGGTTTTGTATTTTATTTACTTTCCTTATATTTATTAGCTGTTCTTACTTTTTTCTATGTGCTTTTATTTCTCAGTATCCCCTCAGGTCAGGAAGTTTAGTTGATGGAAAGGATGCGTCTTGGTGCCAGTTCTCCTCTTTTATTTACTCACCGCCCAGTCTTCTTTCTTATTTTCATACCACCACACACCTGTTCCAGCCAAGACTCCACTTCCTGCCTATTTATTTTGTTATGACAATGTGGCAGTGCAGCAGGCATGTGCAGCATGAAAGTTGACAGCACTGCCATAGGATGGCTTGGAATGAGTCCTTATTACTTCTCCCCCAACATGTTTCAGGACAATAGGACAGGCATTCCGGACAAGGGGGAGATAGGCTAGTTTGAGAACAGGGTAAAGGTTAGTGACACATAATAAGCTGGTGATCACTGTCTTAGACATACAGTGACCGGGGGAGCTGAGGGGAGGGCAGTAGGAGCAGCAGAAAGATTTTAGTGTTTGTATTTTGATAGGTAGTGGCACAATTACATGCTAACGATAGTGGGTAATGAGGCAAAGGGCATCTTTAGAAATATGGGTAGAGAGTACCTTGTCAAACCGAGTGTTTTAGCCCAAGCTTGGGAGGGACTGGTCATGCTTAAGCAGAAGGTGGAAAGCAGGGTGGTGTGGTATTGGTTTTCTCTCCATCCTGTGGTAGAGCAAAACTGATGAAAGTAAATGGAAGTGTCAGTGGGGGCAGCCATGCCAGTACTGGTAATCTTCGCAGGAGCCAAAAATGTAACTGATGGTGACGAGCATGGAGCTGTGGTGGAAAGTACGCTGAACAGGACCTGCAGAAGTGATTATTTCCTGCAGGGAAACCAGCAGCTAGTTCAAGAGCAATAGTGGGAAGGCATAAGGAAGAACGACTGAGCTTGGGAGGGTGGGCCACCAGCGGGCATCTGAACACAAAGAAAAAGCTCATGATAGTGCACTTCAAGATAATCAGACTGGTCAAGGATGAGACCAGGACAATGCTACCATTTTTTTTTTTTAAAGGAGCCTTGGTTATACTTATCTATTTCCATGGCTGATATAAGAATGTTGGGCTCAAACAGCGCAAACCTCAATATAAGTATATATGGCTTACCCCAAGATGCGTAACGCGTAATTGTTCGTTTACTAAATATTTATTTTTTCCGAGGCTTAACTCGAGACGCATAATGCGTAATTGTCCTTCCATTAACAATTAGCCTTTCTCTGATTGGTTAGCAATCATTTCTGTTCTTTTCCATGTTCAATAGTCATGACATCTGTTTCTCTTATAAGGGACCACCTGTTATGATTCTTTTAAATCAAATGCGTCCCCACAGTACCTATGGGATTTATTGGCATTAGATTCACATTTGGCCAACTTAATCGGTTGTTTACTTCAAAATATTATTTGTTTTTTTTAAATAATATGGACTAAGCCCTCTGATTAATGTGTCTATTTTTGCATTTAAGATTTGTGCATGACTCATATCGTATTAATGTAACTCATCCAAGTCGATGTAACATGTGGATTAATCTCTCTGATACAGAAATTATTCTTGCACTACGTGCTAATTACTTTCACTGATGTAGGAATTAACTTTATTTGACTATCGGCAGCCTGAAGTAATCCCTTGTACCATTGAATCTTACAGTTAGGCACTAGCCTGAGAGATAATATTGGATAACGAGGATGCATGTGAAAAACTAAATGTATGTTTCATTTGACTTGAACATCTTTCTATTGCCTTCTTGGAACAATTGAAGCTATGTTATCACTATTTATTATTTTAACAGTGTAGATTGATCCTTGTTCTCCTGTATAACACCACAAACTGAACACTTTCCATTGAACATTTGGAGAGGTATGGCATAATTGGATCTACATATAGGGGAAGAGACCTGTTAACTTTTCTCCTATCCATAATACTGCATCGGCATGCAGAGAATAAAATATAGGTAGAAGGTACTCTTTTCTTTTCGTTAAGTAATGAATATTTTTTAACTCACACTTTTGGGATTTCTGGTTCGTGTAATCTTTATAATCTATGTCATTTTCGTATATTGCCTAAATGGCTACAGAAACTAAATTGCCAGCACTTGCTTACAACCAATTCACTCACTCGATTTTTGTATCTCAATCAAATGATTTTATTTTGACTTTTTGTATCCTCTATTTTTTCACTTGTGGTGAAATTTTGAATCACTCCCTCTTTTCTTTCCTGCACTTTGGACGTGGGAGTTTTGGGTAACCACCTGCAAAATATGTTTTCCTTGACTTTTTCCTGAATTTATTCACTTTTATATTATATAATATTCTTTCTTTCTTTTTTACATCTTTTCAGCCTTGAGAAAGCCCCAGGTATATACACCCCAGGGGGCAAAACACGTGCCGGCTGTTTGTTTTTCAAGTGTATTACAATAAACCTTCAACTGATTTTATGGGTTTGACTCAATGCATCCATATAAAAACACCCTGACTGTACGATGCATCAAACATATATTTTGATTTTATGGTGGACCTACCCATCTCTTCCTTAGTTTTGAAGATGGGAAGAGTGGCATCACAAAATAGACTAATTGGGTACCAACAGAGATACAGGGGGCTGTTAAGGAAGACAAATGCTTGGGACAGAGCAGAGAAAATGCCAAGTTTTTGTGATACAGAGGAGAAGAAGGGAAGCATAATAGGAGCAAGAAGGGGAGTAATTGACCTCACAGAGACAGGGTGTCCCAGTGTAGCAAAAAGGGTAAACGCTGCCATGTATGAAGGATTGGAACAGATATGATGGAATGGGGTCTCTAGTTGGCAGTAAGTTCACACCCTGTCAATGGAGGGACCCTCAATCTTGTCAGGGTAAGGGAGATAAACAGCTTAGATAACCCCTGCTCACCCCCTTGATAGCTTGGCACAAGTAGTCAGGCTTATCTCAGAGGCAATGTGTAAAGTGTTTGTACAACCACACAGAGTAACACAGTGAAGACACCACACCAATTAAAAAAATTAGCCAATATTTATCTAAATCAAACAAGACCAGAACAACAAAAATCCAACCTACACATAAAAAATATACATTTTTAAATTGAAAAAGGTATTAATCCATAGAAATTAATTGATTTGTTGTTTTAACACAAAGTACCTTGTGAGTGACAAAAAACAAAGTCACAGGCGAGGTGATGCATCTGAAAAGAAAGTGATGCATTGATTCCTTGCTCGCAAGTGAGGCAGTGGCTCGATTCTTTTCCCACCCGGTAGGCGATACATCAATGTTTTTCCCTCAGGAGACTGATGTGTTGATTTCCGGGTCCGCAGCCTCGGGTTCGTGAGGTGATGCTGTAGATTTTGACACCCAGGGATAATATGTGGAAAATAGGGACACAAGGCAACAATGAATCTGCACTGAGCAGACAATGTGTCAATTTCTGCTGCAACGAGGAAAATGCTGTGCCAATTTTACAGACGGGATGCAGGTGCTGCGTCGGTGCGTGGATTTCCACCTTGGGTTTACCAACTCCTCCTTTCAAGGGCCCAGGGACTACATGTGGCACCACTTGGCAGATCAGGGACCACAGTAAGACAGCAAAGGTGCTGGCAAATGAAGTCTTTCATGGCCTTGAGACTTCATAACACGGAACAAGCTCAGTCTAAGCCCTTGGAGAAACTTCAGAAGCAGAATTTCAGAAAGCAAAGTCCAGTCCTTTCACTCCCAAGGCAGAAGCAGCAGCAGAAGGCCAGCACAGCAAAGTAACAGGCATACTGGCAGGTCCTCCTCAAGCATCATTCCCTTCTCCTTGGCAGAGGTTCCTCTTGATCCAGAAGTAATCTACAGTTGTGGGGTCAGCAGTCCAATATTTATACTAATTTCTGCCTTTCATGTAGGCGAACGTCAAAGGAAAGTCTTGGTACTGCACATGACTCTGCCTCTTCCTTGCCCTGCCCCAGCCACACTCTAGTGTGTTGGAGACTATATTGAGTGCGGTCAGGTACAGCCCTTTCAAGTGCAGATGTCAGCTCCTCCCTCCGGGACACACCTTAGCTCCCTTTGTGTTACTGTCTAGAGTGAATTCACAAACAGCCCAACTGTCAATCTAACCCAGAAATGGATTCAGCAGCCAAGCAGAGGCACAGAATGGTTAAGCAAGAAAATGCCCACTATCTAAAAGTGGCATTTTCAAACAGGCAATCTAAAAACCAACTTTACCAAAAGAAGTATTCTTAAATTATGAGTTCAGAGACCCCAAACTCCACATCTCCATCTGCCCCCAATGGGAAACTGCACTTAAAAGATATTTAAAGGCTCATGTTAACCTGTGAGAGAGACAGACCTTAAATAGTGAAAGTATTTCACTATCAAGACATGTAAAACATACCAGTAAATGTCCAGCCTTTTAAACAAAATGCATCCTGCCCAAGGGCCTACCTAGAATCCACCTTAGGGGTGCCTTATAAATACTAAGGATTGGGCCTGGCAAGTAGGTACACTTGCCAGGTGGAACTGGCAATAAAAAACTGCAAACACAGACACTGCAGTGGCAGGTCTGAGGCATGTTTACAGGCCTACTAATCTGGGGGGCACAATCGGTGCTGTAGGACCACTAGTAGCATTTGATGTACAGGCCCTGGGCACCTCTAGTGCACTATACTAGGGACTTACCAGTAAATCAAGTGTGCCAAACAGGGAAAACCAATCAGAATCACAATTTACACAGAGAGCAAATGCACTTTATCACCTATTAGCAGTGCTAAAGTGCCCAGAGTCCTAAAGCCGACAAAAACAGGTCAGAAAAAATAGGAGAAAGGAGGCAAAAAGTTTGGGGATGACCCTGCAAAAAGGGCCAGTTCCAACAATTGTGGCCTTGGGGACGGTACCTGTCCGGGGACTAGTGCAGAGGGTACGGTGTAGACTGAATTTTCGGAGCACAATTGATGGATGTCTAGCCCCACGGCATGAAATGGAGGATGGGTGGAGGCAAAGGGTGCCACTGAAATAGGGTCCAAGATTACAACTAGGCATGTGACAGTGGTCGGGCTGTTTGGCAGTATGAGGAGCAGGCACAATGAGGTACACAGACAAAGAGACAGAATCAATTGTCATTGGGGTAGATGAGGAATTGCGGTGCACACAAAAAAGGGGAAAAAGAGATAAGTTGTCACAATGCAGTGGACACTGATGGGCTCAAAGAAAATGTAGGTAAGAAGGAAGGTGAAAAGGTCGGGGTACCCCACATGGATAACTGTGTCAGATTGACATGTAAGAAACAGGTATACAAGCTGCGAAAGCAGACAACAAAGACACACAGAAAGAGGTGGCCATACATGGAGGTGCCCATATCTTTACAGACACACTTATTTGAGGTAACAAGGGTGAAAATAAGAAAAGAAGCATTTATGGACCTATTTAAGCTGTTACATGGGGAGGTACATGCAAAAGACAGATCGCAGGAGGAAGATTGGGAGCTAGTGAGAAGACCAAGAGTGCCCATTATTTAAAGCTTGGGCATCTGCTTTTCTGATATATGCTAGTGTGTATTGTGATAAATATCCAGAAAAGGCAGTAACTGTTTATATTGGGATCATTAGAAGGGTGCAAATGGATGTTTGGGGCCTTTTTGGTTAAAATATAATGAGTAATTCAAAGCACAGCTTGCAACTAACCCAGAAAAACCTTGTGGGGAGGTGGACAAACAAACTGCGGGTACAGATGATTGCTGACCACTACATGGCCAGCAACAGCAGTGCATTCAGCCAGTTGAAAATAATGTACAATCCTTTTCTGGGATGTACCATGCCTATGTGGGTGGAGGGTAATTGGAAAGGCACAATTGCTTAACTAAGGAGCTTGTTGGGATTTCAACAGGGGCTTTTGTGGAAGCAACCCTTGCTAATATAAAGATGAGTGTTCAAAATGCGGGGGAAAGCACACCCTTACACAGTTCCAAACACAAATACCAGGCCCAGGACAAGGATATAAGGGAAGGGGATGGAGGCAGCAGCAACTTGGGGAAAGGGCTTTTACCCCAATTAATATACTAAATTTTATGAAGTGGCTGTGATTTTACTGAAATAGAGAGGTGTCATTGTGGCTGGAGCACAGTTTCAAGCAGGGTTTTAGATGGGTTATCAGGGACGGAAGGGGATAAGCTTTGCAGAAAATTTGAAGTTAGGTAAGAAGCAGCTGCAAATATTCTGGAACAAATTACATGAAGATGCTTTGGAAGGAAGGAAGGTTGATCTTTTTTACTATTGGCCGGTGAATGACTTGATGATTTCCCCAGCCCATTTGTGTGGGCAAAGGGATATTCTGTGAATTACTTCATAGAGAAGGAACACACCATTATTGAGCTGGCATCAGCTGATGTGGCTATGGCATTGGTGAGTACATGTGGTGTAGGGTCTAGCAAAATGTAAAATAAATTTGGCCTTTCACCTGGGGTTACAGTTCGAACGTGTACAGTTTGAAGAAAAGATCAGATTAATTAGTTTTTCTAGACATTACAATGAGGTGATGCTGTGGTCAGATGAAGATGAGTAACTTTGGCAGACAAATGTCTTTGGATGTAGCTGGGGCTGATGGTTTTGGTCTTTCTTGGAAGGGCAGCTGATAATCAGAGGTATGGCTGCTGAGACGATGTGAGGAAGGGAGGATCATTGCATTCCTGGAGTTCTTTCTACTGTTAATTATGCTGATTTTGTGGGGGTACTCACTGGATAACAAAAGAGTCACTTTCAATGTGGACATCAGGACAGTGGTGGTATTGATCAACAGACACAAAGCAAAAAGATTACAAAGATTTATACCGATTTTCTTGCAGCATAATATTGTTTATTGAGTTTGAGTGTGAAAATAATGTAGTTGATGCTTTATTTTGTTCACAGGGGCAGAGATTCCAAGGCTGGTGCCAATAGTAAATGCACGGAAGACAATGGTGCCTCAGGAGGCTTAGTATTGCAGTTACTTGATGAATCACTGGGTTTATTAACTAGAAGCATTTACAGGCAAGCTTGGCCTGAGTTTTTGGCAACAGGGGCAGCTAAGTGTATAAATACGGAAGTTGCTATAGTTCACAGGTGAGAGGAAGTGGTGCATTTTATCATGAACACATTAGAAAAGTGTTTATCACTTTTAAACATAGCAGCCAAATTGCCTAGCAAATACTTTTATTGCAAATATTTTTGGGGTTATTAACTTTTGGCTACTGAAATGGGAAATGTTTTTTGGAAAGTTGGGCAAAGGAGAGAGATGCTTCGAGAGAGAAGGCCTATAATGGCAGGTTTGTTGGAAGGATTGTTGGGTGTACTAGTTAACACATATTTTCCAACTGTGCATTTTGTGGCTATTTTTAGTGCACATGGGGTGTCTAAATTGGTAGGGGGAATGCAAGAGAAGCATTTACACATCAGAAGTGAGGTGAATGAATGGGGCACTGCAGGTATAGTTCTAGCAGTGGAATGTAGAAGAAAAAGGGAAAAGAATGGGAGTAACAATGTGCCAAGTAGGAGAGAAATATGTCTAGTGTAAACATTGGGCAACTTTCGAGGTTTGGGGGAGGAATGTGTAAATTTATGTTTTCCATTCACTGGATCTTATATTATCACCTATCAATTTCAATGGATCCCTAGACAACCTGACTAGTTTAAATTACCACCTGCCACCGTACATCAAGACCCTTAAACCTCTTATGATTACAGCCCATTACGCAACTTTATCTTCATATTACACTTTAGGGCTGATTTAGCCCATGGAGTTCTTTACTCAGTCAGGGTGGTAGTGGGCATTACATCCACCACCCTGATCGACAGACGTCCTTAATATTCTGAGTTCACTGCTGGTCCGGTGGTGATCTCATTCACAGGAGATGCAGCCATGGTGCGGAAAGTTTGGTGTGTATCAAACCTTTTTGTTTTTCAGAAACAAACTCCCAAAGTTGGAGTTTGTTGCTGAAAAATAAAAAGCTGATCGTCCCCATAACCTTAGTATTTTCTCCTAGGGTTTATTTTTAATTTCATTTTGTGACCACCAGGTTTTACTTGGCTGTGACAAAATGATAAAAGGACATCAGACCATCTGCTGTAATTGGGCAGGGCAGACTGATGCCCCTACTCTTAAGACCCATATAATATCATCCCATCAGAGTAAGTTTTATGATGACTGAGATAGCAGGAGCACTGCCATCCGAAAAAGTCCGCCTGGCTCAAAATAGTTTGTGAAAGAGTACTCATTCCACTAATCTCTAAATCAGGCTCTTTGTCTACTCTGTTACTGCCAAACAAAGTTACTCTGAAGTCCAAATCCGTACCCTGATTTAATGAGGAACTAAACTAATTGAAAAAGCTTCTAAAAGCACAAAGTTATTTTTGCAATAAAAGTATCTAGTAAAAGATAATGCCAAAAATACAACATTTCACTCCAATTCCCCCTCCAATCTGCTAGCCCAACTACAGCAGTGTTAATTGTGTTTCCCTGATATCTCACCTCATTGTTTTCAGAGTTCCCTCCTCCTACTGCTTGTCCCTCTGCTCTGTTCTTTTCTGATTCACTCTCTCCTGTCTGGCCTCTTGCCCACTGAATTAGATCTGGGTACAATCCACCCCCTAAAAAAAAAACAAATGTGACCACTTCACTTAAGCCATTTATTTTCTTAGTACACTCCTACCAGTGGCTGCCAAGATTTTAGAATAATTTGCTGCTTAACAGCTGAGCTATTCCTTGGAGGGTTAAACATCTTATATGATTCCCTATCTGGGTTTTGCTTGGCCGGGGCACTGCGTTATTAGTAGTAGGCACTATGGACTACACACGTCTTGCAGCTGACTCCAACAATGTCAATGTCATTGACTTGATACTCTTAGATCTCTCAGGGTTTTTGGCATTGTGGATGAGTCCATCTTCCTCCCATCCCTAAACAACTGCTGAATATTCAAAAGCATCCACAAATGGCTTGCTCCCTTTCTAAATCAGCATTCCCAGAGTCAAGCTAGGTCCTTAGAAACTCAGGCACAAAATACTTCAGGTGAGTTGTCCAAGAGACCTCATTCTATTCTCTGCCTATATTTTAACCACTATGCCTAACTTGTCTCCCACCTTATTAGATCCCCTGTATTCCATATTTTCCCACACAGATGACACCCAACTTATTTTCCATCTTAAAGTCATCCCTCAAGTTACCTTACTTGAACAAATAGCTTGTTAGACGTCAAAGGCTGGATGGTGAGGCAGTTGCTCAAAATCAACCCCAAAACAGAGGTTTTCAACTTCGGTGGTAACAGATCCCTCTTCAACCACATAGTTTGACCTACAAAAGTGGCTCTAATCCAGCACTTTCCAAAAATTGACAAAACCCCTGAATCACCATTGATTTTAAGCAAAAGAATGCTGTTATTTCCTCCTGCACCTTCCATCTTCGTAATTTTAGATGCATTTTTCACTGTCTATCCTTTGACAACAGTTGAATAGTCTGCATTGATTGGCTCTATACTAGAAAATTCTAATGTCATTTAATGAGGCATCCAGGCTACTTCCTGTGGCCTATTCCAAGTGATCCATGCACCAATTTCTTTATGGATTCTTATTGAAGCCAGTCTCTTTTACGGTACATCTTATTCACAAATCCATGAATTACAATGTTCTTTGTTTCTTTTCATAAACACTTGACCACACACATTCCGCAGTGAATTATCCACTCAGCCAGCTAGCGTTTCTACATACCATGTTTCTGCCATATCAAGACAGGTGGCTGAATCATCTCAGTGATGGCCCCTAAAATGTGGAACTGTTTCTCTCCAGCAATTTAGATGATTCCTTCTTACCTCAAATGTTGGTAGTTCCTGAACACCCACCCCCTCAGCCTTGCCTAGGATAGCCATTTCTTGACCATTAAATACCAAGGACCAAGAAAATCCCTTAGCAAAATATATTTAAGGTGGGCCCCCCTCCAAAACTTAATGGCAGTACATGGTGGTGCAGCAGGGTTAGGGCCCAGTGCAGGGGGTGGGATTACCATTTCAGGAGTACTTTGTTGCTGATAATCCACTCTAAAAGTGAAACTTATATACGAGCAGTTATATCATGCAAAACCCCAACTCCTCATAATTCTGATGTTGTGAGCCCGTCAAACCCCTGGGGCCCAACTGCACCTACTGCACTAATGATAGCTCCAGCCCAGAGTAGCAGACTGTGTCCCCTGCCTATTTCACCCTTTTCCCACAATGCATGGCCATCACTCTAATCTTGAAACAGTTTCTCTGTCCCTTTCAGAATAAAATGAGCTCTGGCATGTGGCCCACGCAGAAAGAGTGCCTTCACCTCTAATGCTAGGAAGAAAAGTGAATCTCCAACCCTCTTTTTCTAAACAAAGGCAGTCATAATTGTTATGCAGTGGGCCGCTTACTCATGGGTCCCATTAGCGTTGCCTTACGAAGTGGTGGTCTCCTCTGCCCCTTACTAAAAAAAAATGGTCTCGATCTTGCCCCATTCCCCACTCTGTTGTCTCTCTGAGGCCTAAGCTAATGTGTCTCCCCTGCTTCAATTTTCACTACTCTTGGCCCATTGTTCAGAGACCCACAGCAACACTGGCACAACAGTGGTGTACTGTGCCCTAAAATAAGCAAGAAACAATTGTAAAACAATCCTAATTGGGGTTTAGTTGACACCTCACAACCCGTCGCCCTAATGCCACTGCATCTGCAGCACAAATTATACCTACCACTCTGCCCAGGCTTTCGACTGGCCCATCACTTCTAGACATGAGGCCCAAAGCAAGTTGTCTTCGCTTTTCTGTAGAAAAAAGGGAGTAAATCCCACATCTCGCTGTCTGTTGCTTTGGACCTGTCCCCTGCGAAGCAATGGCAACCTGGGCCCTAATACTAACATGGAAAAAAGGTTTCTCACTCACCATTTTGCTAGTAACACGGACAAAATTGGGGTACACTGCCCCAGTGCCACTGCACCGCTGCACTAATGGTACGGATGGTCATTTAAAAAAAGGCTCAAACTTCCTCAGGGGATCTCCCTGAATGAGCTGTGTGTGTCCATTTGTAAAGGGAAAAATGTGTCCACACACAGCTCCCTTTCCTCTGGGCCATCTCCTTGAGGCTATCGATGGACAGAGAAATGAATAAGAAACAGGGGCCAGATGTAGGAAACAGTTTGCGACTCGCAAACGGCAAAAATTGCCGTTTGCGAGTCGCAAACCGGACTTTCCTATGCAGAAATGCATTTTGCGAGTCAGAACCGACTCGCAAAATGCATTTCCGACTCGCAAATAGGAAGGGGTGTTCCCTTCCTATTTGCGACTCGCAGTGGGATGCAATTCCATTTGCGACCACGTACGCGGTCGCAAATGGTGTCGCAGTTGCAATCCACTTGAAGTGGATGGTAACCCACTCGCAAATTGGAAGGGGTCCCCATGGGACCCCTTCCCCTTTGTGAATGGACCCCAAAATATTTTTTCAGGGCAGGTAGTGGTCCAAGGGACCACTACCTGCCCTGAAAAAATGCAGAAAAAAAAGGTTTCGGATTTTTTTTAAGTGCAGCTCGTTTTCCTTTAAGGAAAACGGGCTACACTTAAAAAAAAAAAAACTGCTTTATTGACAAGCAGTCACGGACATGGAGGTCTGCTGACTACAGCAGGCCTCCATGTTAGTGAGTGCCCATAGTCGCTATGGGGCCGCAATTTGCGACCCACCTCATTAATATTAATGAGGTGGGTCTTTGCGACCCCATAGCGACTCGCAGACGGTGTCTGAGACACCGTTCTGCATATGGTTTTGCGACTCGGAAATTGCGAGTCGCTCGGAGTCGCAATTTCCGAGTCGCAAAACCAAGTTTTGCTACATCTGGCCCCAGGTCCTTTCACCAGGTTACCTGCAATTTGAAAAAAATGCAAATGCTGGCCATTGGTTAATCACCAAATGTAAAGACTGTTTGAAACAGGGTACAGGCTTTAATTTTATAAAGTCACTATTCTTTTTGAGAGGTAATGTACGGGTGTGAAGTCTTGGAAAGCTTCCTTTTAATTGACTTATAAAAATGTTTGCAGTAGGGACAGTGTAATTACCTCTTTCCCTAATGTGTTATTTGAAAGAACTAGTTTTATCCTAAACGCTAAATCATTTTGTCCCAGGAACACTGGAACTATGCAATTTTGTGGCTTGCAACATTTTCCACATAAATATGGATTTGCTGCATTTGCCACATAATCCACTACCTGCTGCATATTCTACAGATTTTAATAAATAAAAAATTCTGGCCGAAACGTATCAAAAGTTACTAAAAAGGCAAAAACACATGTTGCCAAGCAGTGGACGGACCTTAGCAAAGGCTGACTGTCACCTTTCTGTTGCTTATTGCTGAATTTGGGTGTTAAACTGCCACTAATGAGGTGAAGCATTTGCCCACACAGTGTAGCATGTGCAAAACTACAAAATAATGATGACACTATTACAAGAAAGTGCTGCATTAAGCTGCACATTTTGGCTTTTTCCCCACATAATTTAGTCAACCCTGTCACATAATTCTGTCTATCCCGCTGCATAATTCAAACAGCCTTGCTCATACACTTTATAATACAATTATTAAATAATGATGCATATTGATAGGCTGATGCCTAATGGCAAATCTTAGTAATTAGAGTAAATAAGTAGAGACAGTCCATCAAAGGACAAATTACATGAACAGCGTTATAAATTCAGACACCAGAAATTATAGCATAGCTGCAAACAAGTTGCCTGCTTCCGTAACTAAGGGAATGAGTTTGTTAAAGCACCCTTCTGATTTGATATGAGTATTAAACTGTTTCAAGATTATCACACCAGTGGTGTCCTGGTAAACATTACACTTTCATGGAATTATTAATAAATGTGAAAGAAACTAATTCAGTATAAATCTTTGCCCTTTGGGTAAAATGTGACTCAAGGGATATTTATTAAGCCATAAGGGAACAGCTGAAGTAACGTGGGCATACAGATTCGGTAAGGCCACTTTCTTTTTCATTAGAAACATGAATGCAAATCTGGAGAAGGTGACAGGTGAGGTAGGGGTTCTTCTGAAAAAATGGGGTAATCTGCCACTTATTCTATATGGGCGTGTTAACTTGGTAAAGATGTCCATCCTGCCAAAAATTACCTTTGTATTTGATAGCATCCCCCTACATTTTGATAAAAAAATTATTTTAAATCTGCAAGGGAAGATAACCTCATTTATCTGGGCCAGTAAAGGCATTCACCTTTCTTAGAAAAAACTGAGGAGGAGGGTTGGTGTTGAAGAATTGGCCCTTCCTTACCTGCAGCTTTACTGTTGGGCCTGCCAGTTAAAGAATAGCAGAATGTTGTTAATGACCTCAGATAATTCGGTACTGGGGGCCATGTGCAGAGCAATGCTGGCGAGTCTATCCGTAGACGGTTTCTCCTACAAATTTGGGGTGCCTAAATTCTTCAAGAAAGTCAGGTTGAAGTACTTACAGGCAGCTGCCATGACTTAGTAAGAGATGAGATCCCTCCTAGGCATTGGATATTACAATAAGTTAGCTCCCATCTGGGACTCACCTGGGACCCCGGAGTGTTTAGTGGACAGTTTAGCTTTGCCTTTTAAGTAAAGTGGAGTTAATAGAAGGAGTCAGCTAGTCAATGAGGGCCAAAGGTTAACATGAGAGTGTTGGAGCTATAGGACGGAAGGGACTATGGGGGTTATTACAACTTTGGAGGAGGTGTTAATCCGTCCCAAAAGTGACGGTAAAGTGACGGATATACCACCGGCCGTATTACGAGTTCCATAGGATATAATGTACTCGTAATACGGCTAGTGGTATATCCGTCACTTTACCGTCACTTTTGGGACGGATTAACACCTCCTCCAAAGTTGTAATAACCCCCTATGTCTAGATTCAATATTTTCCAGGTTAATGGATGACTTAAGAGCCAAGGGGGTCTGGGCCCTGAATCAACTCAAATGGAGCTAGATCTAGCAGACATTTGGGCCATAAAGAAGGAAGCAGCACGATGGTACCAGTAACTTTTAGCAGCAGTGGAGAACTCGATGCAACCAATGTATTCCGGATGGAGTGGATTCCTAACGGATGAGGAGCTGGAGCAGTTATGGCAGGTATCCTTTGCTACATTACATTCAGTGGTTAAATCTGCTGCCCTAGGGAAAAAATTATTTTTTTACCCTCCATAGAGGGCTATTGTACCCCCCTAAAATTGGCAAAGATAAGAGGAAGTGCAACCTCCAAATGTAAGCAGTGTGGCAGCTGCGAGGTGGACAAAGTCCACATGTTCGCTTCCTACCCGAAACTAGAGGGATTTTGGTCTGCGGTGGGTAAGACAATATAAGACTCCTTGGACTTTATAATTGAGGTGAGCCCCGCTTAATTATGTTTGGGATTTTGTTGCAGAAGATTGGTTGCGCCCCTCCCAAGTTGCACCATTGAGACCTGCCGTTTTACTTCATATTACTGGCAAGGAGAGAAATTTGTAGAAGCTGGGGTCAATCCTCCGCTCCAAGTTGGCATGCATGGAAAAGATCTGTACTCTTCTTCAGAGAAGTAGATGAGAGAGAAGTGAAGACAAGTGGGAAAGGGTTCCGGGACCTCTTAAAGTTTTGATGTGCTCAAGGTCCAATGATAAGTCGCCTCTGATTGGCTGGCTGGGAATCCATTCAACCCCATGACCTAGAGGACCGTGTCCGTCATGAGCCCACGAGGTTGTTGTTTTTCTAGTTGGTGCTTTTGGTGACATCATTATGAGGACTAAAGAAAAAAAAAAATAGAAACATGGATACAATGTTTATAGATATGGAAATATTGTTTTATATATATATATATACTAGGTAGTTATAGTTAGGACCTAGTTTCTGTAGAAAAAGCAGCATTTTCTTTGCCTGTATCTTTGACGCCGCTTCACAAATGTTCTCAAATAAATTGACAGCCTTGTCAGCTGTGGCCTGGAAAATTCAGGGTGATCCGTCAAGCAAGGATAAGTAGGGAAGGGGGTGTTTAAAAAAAGGAGCATTACCCAGGTTAATTCCCATAGGGATTTTGAACAGCGATAGCACCCGAATCACTGGGGGGAATTACACCAAATTTAGCACAAAGGTAGCTTTTGGTCTCGAAAACCCCCTTTTTGTTATTTGGTGTAAATCGGGTAAGTAGTTATTGGGAAATTAAAGAAAATCCAAATTTGTATATATAGGGACACGAAGGCTTTGCAAACCCCCAATCTCTGGATCTGCCCAAAAAAAAAAAAAAAACAAGTGTGGGTTCCTGCGCTTGATAAAGTTGAAGCCCCTGGGTGAACCAAGTCCCAGGGGCTTTGCCATTTTAATGCGGGGAGGCCGCCCGGCTCCCCCGCTGCCCTGGGAACGACCACCTCTCTGGGGCATTAATCAAAATTAATCTGGGGGCCGCCTAGCCCCCTTCCATATCCCCAGGACTGCCACCTACCCCCCCCCAAAAGGATGCCACCTGCCCCCCCACAGCCCTGGGAACCGCTACCTTCCCAGGGCACTAATGAAAACTAATGCAGTGGGGCTGCCCTGCTCCCTCAGAGCCCTGGGTACCACCATCTCCCGGGGACTAAGTTAAAAAGAGATATGGGGTCCGTCTCAGGCCCGTAGGCTCTGGGGACCACCACCACCTGTTGATGTTGGAGGGGGGCCACGTGGTCCCCTTTTGAGGAGCTAATAAAGGCCCTGGAGAACACCACCCCCAGGGCGGCTCCTGCTATATCCCAGGGTGCCTAACCCTGGGGCATAGATGTTTGCTGTAACTTGGTGGGAGCTTTGACAGCTTCCACCAATTCACAGCAAACACTCCACTAGGATGAAGTGAGAGCCATCAAACAGCTCTCACTTCATGCTAGCGTAGGTTTCATCTGTTTCCCTGGCCGCAGAGATGTGGTCAGGGAAACAGAGGAAATATTGCTCTCACAGAGAGGGAGCTGCTTTAGCAGCTTCCTCTCTGTGACAGCAATGTTGGCTCCCACAGGATGTGGGGAGCCAGCTGGGACTATAATAAATAAATATTTTAAACCTAATAGTTAGGCTTTACTAATGGGCAACAGCCTACTCCAAAGTCTCATTCAGATAAAGCAGAGACATTTATTATCCAGACTGCTGAGATGTTAAGGAACATATATGGTGACACCAGTAGGCTGAAATGTCTCTGTATCAGTGCCACTACTGCTTTACGTACCATAACCAGTGACAGGGACAGGGGAGAGCACACTTGGTGCACCCCTCTGGGTCCGGGACCATACTCATGGCAAAGGTCGTGTCTAGGCCTTTGCACACATGCCAAGATGCTGAGGCTAAAAATCAGGATACCAGATACTTGCATTTGGGCAATCATGACCTGGGACATAACTGAACACCATTCAGGGGACAGTCCAACAGAGATAACTAAAATTTTGACAATAATGTCAAACTGAGAGATAATTCACAGCTATGCTAATTCACACATATGTCTTGAAGATGTTGTACATTATCTACTTGCACCATCTGATCACCTATTTCCACATATCCAATAACTACAATGACGGACTGGATTGTGCTCATCAATGTTTATTAAGAAGGGTGCTATAAGTCATCTTTTGGGATTTTTGACAAAAGTCCGACTGTACAATTTCCTAAAAAGTTATAGCTGTCTTGATACTCCCCAAGATAGAGAATCAGCTCCTCTTTGGATCATTCTACAACAATGTGTATAAGATGGAAAAGACGGAGAGTCTATCTGGAGAGGTTTGACTAAGGAGTGACAGTGGCCCTCTTCAAAACATTTAAAAGCCATACTTAGAAGTAGCCATTCAAATACGCTGCTCCTAAAGATGAACAGTGGAGAATGATTTGAAAGTAACAGCAAGTTTTTCATTATGTAATTGTAATTGTTTATTGCCATCTTAGACCTGGTTTAGTAGCTTGTGAGTCAGTGATAGGAGAAGTAATGTTTGCTTGAATGGAAGGACCATTCTTTCAGTAAACGTGACGAAATCCATCTAAGTGTTTGCTCTATCTTTACCCTCTGACATGCCGCAGCCTTCTGGATAGCCTTAGCCACATATTCTAGGGGTGTGCTGGAGCCAGCAGGGACACAACTCTGCCCAGAAAGAACCTAATTTGAGCTGAAGAAAACAGGACTTCCCTACTTGTTACAAAAATGGCAGGCACTGACAATTGTTCAGTCTGAATTCTCATCTATTGTTTTTTTTGCAAACTGTCTCACTCTAGATTTAGAGCAACCATGTGCATGTAGTCTTTGTCCTGCTCCACCTAAACAGTCCATCTCAAAATTCCAGACCGCATCCTGTTTCAGTGGCAACACACGCACCCCCAACTGTCTTGATCCTTGTTGAGCCTCACTAGTGAGGTGCAGTTTGCAAATAATGGCAAATTGAGCATGGGATCCATGTCTGGGTATACCCATTGCACTTAAGGTGCCACTTTAAAACATGTATTCGAGTGATCTACATATTTTTGTACGTACTCAGCTTGTCTTCAAACTTCAAAACATGACTCTCCACTTGCCACTTCAAACGGCTCCTACCAAAGCACAAGATGAGTGTTAGGGTGCACAGGACCCAGCACGAACATGTATGTGTCCAGAGAGAGACTGGCTAGAGCTGAAGAAAAAAATAATTTCCTACATATTGCACTAAGTAATTGCCAACTGTCTGCCTGCCTGTCTGCAAGAGTTGTCTCCAGCTTTGTCTTGAACCTCTCCCAGTTTCCTTCATCGGCAGCCACAGTCATATTGGACCTGTCCCCTGAAAGAATATGCCTGCTGAAGATATGTGGTACTAAAAGCCTGATAGCTGTGGAGCTGATAAAAGCAAGCTTGCAGAAACTACCCTGCCTGTGGGAACTTGCTCTAAATAGACCAGTCAATGAGAAGGCTGAGAAAAGTCTGTGCCCAAAGGAAGGTACTCACGATGGTCTTGATTCAGTAGAACTATTACAGAACTATTACAGAAGAAACCTAAACTTGTACAGCTGATTTTTGAACTTATCTTTAAATCTGTGGCTATTTTAGCTGTGGAGAATCTCCATGTATAGCCAACATTTAAGCCCAACCTTCCAGGTTATTATTAAGCTACAAGGGAAAACAGATCCAGCTGGAAACATCTTCATAGTTTTGTCTGGAGCTCAGAGTCTTAGAAATACCCGCACCCAGCCCACCGTAACCACATTCTCCTCATAAATTACTTGCTGTTCTATACTGCCCCACTGGAGGTCTAGCTCATTTAACCTCCTTTGAGTTTGAGATTCAGTGACCACAACAACACCTTTGTATTTGCGTTTCCTGGCAAACTTGATGGTTAATAATCAACTGTTCAACTTCTTTGAGCCAGTGCTCCATTGGTACATCCTGTATATCTGAACCAAATCACCTTGAACTTGATAAAACTTCAAAGGTGGAGACAATATGGTTTCACTTGCTCAAATGAATTTGAGCTCTACTTCGAGTTGAACTTGACTTTTAGGTACTTTGAAATAATAATGGTCCAATTTTTTTTACTGAAAATGTTTGATAATTTTACATCCACTCACATACATTTCAGCCAGTTTTCCAGAATATGTAAATTCAGTTATTTTATTGAATTTTTTTTTTTGCCTAACTTGGTTAACCTTTAAATTTTTTTTTATCTTTTCTGAATTTTTTATTTAACTTAACATTCTACACACACTTTTTCTAAGGAATGTCTTGCTGCTTGAACCAAGCTACGAAGGCTCAGCTAATGATTTCTTCTAGAAACTAGGTTAACATTTTTGGTCATATTGTTTCAGTCTTCTGGGTCTTAGTCACAGCTCAAATCTGTCATCTCTTCCCTATATTCCAAATTTCTTACTCCATACTGTCACCATGCAGTTCTACGTATCCTGAGACACAACTGTAGAAACTATCCCTTTTGGAACATGGGTTGTTCGCAAACCACTAACAGCATAAAGCACTCTATTATTTCTCAAGTATGTGATTTCAGTGATCTCTTAAATGGATTTTGCATAGCCTCTTTATTTCCTCCAAGCTTGCTTTGCCATATAACCATTTTCCTTTATGTCTCTGTTTTGCAAAGAGTCTCAATCTGTGTACAATCAGAGGAAATTTTGAAAATCCATAACAAAACCCGAAACAGATCACTGAGAAAGAGGATAATCATATTCAGATAGGTACAAGACATTTTTGGTATAATTTAGGAATGACTAATCAATTGCAACTATATTGTGCAATTACAGTTAATGTGGGATCAGCAAATTTTATTGCTACCTTTAACGTCACAGTAATCATCCACATGTGACAATCTTTGCATTTTGTTATTTGAAATAGTAGTAGATTAATTGTAAAGTTGTGCATTGAAAGCCTATATTAATGTGTGTTCACTTTAGAATAGAGAACTAAAGTGGGGTGGTATAGCCCTAAAACTTCATGTATAATCAGTTAAGCCAATTCTATGTGTTTCTTTATGATATTAAGTTATAGTTTGCACTACAATGACAATGACTTTCAGAAAAGTAATGTTTTAAATGTTGCATGCAAGCGTTGAAGAACGCAGCTCTATGATATAGTTAAAGCAAATGTATTAACAGAGTTATTTAGTTTTAGATGTACTGTAACACAAACACTGACAAAGCCTATTAATGTTGAATTTATAATTGGAATGTTGTATTTGCCTTTTGATATAAATGAATGTGCCATTTTTATTCACTTTGCTTAGCCTAATTGAGGCCTGCAAGGCCCTGTTTTCTGACTGTGTAGAAAAAGGTTCAATCATTCTTGCAAATGTGTCATTCTTTTCAGACTTCGTTCCCATGAAATGCTAGCTTGATAATATATGTCCTTTTGCTCTACACATAGTGAGCCTGAGAAATTAACCTTGAGCCCAGTACATTCAGAAAATGTGGAAGCAAAATGTCTACATTTGTTTAAACCCAAACGGATAAAATAAGATGGATACCTTTCTCATGTCGGTAGTGGGAATCTTCACTGATGTTGCAGTTAAATGTTGCATGTTGAATTTTCATTGGGCAATTACACCTTCTGAATCATGAGGGGTGATGTATGAGCAAATGATCTTGCACTATTACATGCACTATAACATACCAACTTTGTTCAGTCTGTTCCTTTCGATCCTTTGGGCTGGATCCCCTTAGACTCTGAGAAATGCGGACCTCTCTACCCTTACTTTTCAGTTTACAATACTTTGCTCAGACTTATACATTTTTTACCTGACCCCAACAAGAAGACTCTCGACCGAGCTTTTGACTTTCTGATGCCTTCTCTTTTTACTTACTTTTTTCCAAACTTTGTTAGTCACCTTTTGCCCCAGATGTCACTTTCCACATTTTGTTGGGCGTTTTACTTGTTACTTCTTGTTCACATGTTTTAGCCCAGCACATGTTAACTTCTGACTTGCTAATCTGTAGTTTTCCCTTGCTATAGCTAGCTAAGCTTAGAGGACTTTTAAACTGCCTTACTGCTTATAGGAACTGAACAGCGCTTGTTTTCCGAATATCATATTATTCTTCTAATGTTTTATATTGCTTTTCTTGAAAGCTTAGTTCTTTTGATGTTAGTTTGTTTGAATGTTCCATCCCCTTGGTCAACCTATGGTGATTTTGTACCTTTATAACTTTGTTTTGAGCATTGTATACATGACTTTGAGTTTGTAAATAAGACCCTTTAACTCTATTTCAGGCTGGATTGCTCCTTGTGTGGCCAAATTAGTCGTACTGTCATTTTAAATTGTGATGTTGAAGGGATCCTAATTTAACTATTTCTCCAGCCCTTCAGGGGTGAAAAAATGTATTGACCTTGTTGTAAAGCATAACCCTGAGAAAAATATGCTTTAACAAGATCAATCAAAGGGTGAAATGTACACAGTTTTCAACCTACTGTAAGCCCTGTGATTTGCTAACTCAAGGCGTTTACAATGGTAAAACACTTTTTCTAATGTACCAACCCCATTTAGCAATTTGGAAAAAAGCATTTTGAGTTACTAAATTGGTTTAGAATAAGTTATCAATGTGCATTTTGGAAGGGGTGAGCTTGGGGTGATCGTTCTAAGTTTCAAAGTGGTACGGTGTACATCAATGGTTCGCAGCCATACTTTCAGCTACAAACCATTGGCCAGTTATTGATGCCCTAGTTGGTGAGACAACTGATTCGCAAAGTAGAAGACAGTTTTCCAGGGGACCACTGCCGGCCCTCACTGACGTTTTTCAACTCAGAAAACCTTTTTTGTGTCCTTTAAGAAACTCTGGCTACTTTTAAATAAATCAGTTTTGAAATACTTTCACAGAGATGGTGGTTTGCTGTTCCAGACTACCAGTCCTCTGAAGGTTGCCAATGGGAGGGAGTTGCAATTTGCGACATGCTTAATGAATACATTAGGAAGGTAGTTTTGTGACACCCTCTGATTTCTTATTTTGTAAAGTGACCTATTAATACACAGGTCAGTTCCCAAAATAAATTCCTGGCCATAGTGAAATTACTATTCAATCTGCAGTCTTTTTTTGCAGCCAATAAAATAGGACAAATGGTCCCAAGAATTTAAATTAATTTTTACTAGTTTGTGGTTTTATTTATTTAATTGGGTATAGACAAGGTAAATCATGTACCTGGTTCCTCATTGCTACAATCTCCATCAAACCAAGATCTTCAACAGGTCTACTCGATGCATTAGTGCCAGTGTCCTGGGGACTAAAGAAACACAACTCTTATCAGTGCACTGTTCTGCATCAAATGTGCACATCTTTATGGATCAAATACATGCTCAAGTGCATTTATCCTATAATGTTCCACCTGTGGATACAAAAAGTAGAATCAAGACAAATTGGTTGCAGCAGTCCATTGAGCACATATAGAAATATAACCTTTGCCAGGACAAACACCTTAATTACCAGTCCAGTGGGAAGCCCTGCATAGAGAGCGTCACGCGTTTTACAATCAAGCTAAGTTACATGAGTGCATGGAGCAGACTTAGAAAAGATGACCTTTGGCTAGACAGAGACCTGAACTACCAGTGCAATGGAAATTCCTGTTCAAACAATAAACACTTTCCAAGTAAGGCAAGTCACAGTTCTGCATGGAACAGACTTACATTCACTTACAAAACACACATTACACAGCAGCAGTTTGCAGCCCTCACATTGCCAACTCTAGCATCCTCTGGATCATCGTCGTTGTTCCATTTCACATTATTTTTTCACTTATATGTTACTCGTCAGATGAGCAACCATGGGCAAATAGACAGAAATCCTCAGATGCACAGCTGCTACTCTCCAACGGCGTTTCACAACCAACATGCCATTCTTTCAAACAGGTACAACATACGCACACACTCTTCCATGCTTACAGAGAATTGCAGGGAGACCTCCTGTCGTGCACTTGGCAGTTCAACGTAAATGGCTGGAAATACTGAGCGACCAACTTACAGACAAGGAATGGGAGGACATACACGAAGGGGTGAAGGGGACATCCACCAGCACAAGATTTAAATTAATCGAATATAATGTAGTTTATCAGGTGTGCCTCTCTCTGAACATGTTGCAAGTTACTTATCCTGGGAGGCCGTCTTCATGCATGCGCTGTCATGCAGCAGAGGCTGACTTTCTACACATGTTTTGGGGGTGCCCCGTTCTAGATACGTATGGGCAGGCCATGGCCACTAGACTGGAGCTTCAGGATGGCCCGTCACAAGAGTTGTTAAACAGTGCTTGCTTGGTATGATTCTGGCGCGAGAGAAAAAAAACCTTAGTAGAAAATTTATAATGCTGGGGCTGGTGCTTCCTAAACGTAGGGTAGCAATCGATTGGCTTTGATCGGGCACACCCTCTGTGGCTGACTGGATGAGAGACACAGTAGAATGGGTGGTGGAGGAAGATAGTCACATGCAGAAATCTCATAGAGACAATAAGTTCACAGATGATCTACAGGCATGGGCCGTGATGCTCACGGAGTTACTGGAGCTGACTAATGCTAGACTGCCGTGAGGACTACTTGGCTCTATATGTGAAAGTCATGGCTGTGAACCATGGAATGACTGCTGGGATGTGAGTGTGTGGAGAAGAGGGGTGGGGACCGATAAAGGTGAGTGAATCCTTGGCACCATGAGGTAGTGGCATTGGCTGCTTGACCCTGCATTCTCGTCAGCTCCTTCTTTTCTGTCAGCCTTGGTGGATAACATGTACATTGTCCCATGCTACCACGTTATGGTAAAGCATGAGTGGGGATATGTTAATATGCATTGAATAATGTTTTAAAATTGTAATCCAGAGTATAACAAATGTCAATCAAAATGTATACCAAAAAAAAAAAACATAAGCACTCAAAACTCCATGCTCTTTGAAGGGCAGGATACCTTTCTTTGCCAAGAAACCCGGATCCATTAATGAAAGTTGCTTTGTAACAGAAGTGTGGAACAATAATGATTTCCTATGGGAGCAACCTAGCATACTAAAAACGCTATTCATTGAGGCGGCAGTCTGAGATAGAACTTTTAGGTATCTTTATCCAATTAACTGGACCACTGAGTTGGTTGATAGTAAAGGCAAGTATTATTATTAATATTATTGTTACTACTACTATTAGTTGCTGTATTAGTAGTAATAATGTATTAGTAGTAGTAGTGGTATAGTAGTAGCAGTAGTAGAATTATGATGAACATCACTTGCAAAACTTGTAACAGGAATTTTTTAAATGTAAAATGCCCTCCTGGCCATGATGAAAAAGTGTACTCACTGAAGAGGCACACTCCTATATGCAAAACTACTTACATCTGAGAAAGAGGTAAGACTTAACAAGGTATAACATTAAAGACCATCTTTACACTAATTTTGCAAGACCTTAAAGCGGAATCCCTATGCTACATGAACCAAGCTTGGCTTGAATGCATTTTGTTTTGGAATACATTTTTGCGCGCGCCGTTCATCCCGGTAGCAGAGGCGCAGGGGGTAATCAGGAAGCTGCGGGATAGCTCCGGACACAAATTGAGAAACAGCTCACTATTTCATATTCGATTACCTCGAATTTTAGAAATGTGACCTTGAAAATTAGAAAACCGAAGCTACCTGGGTAACAAGAGAGGAGGTGACTTTTCCGAAGTTTCCAGTCTGCAGACTCCAATTTCCTCTGTGGAAGGCGAACTACAACACAGAAAGCAGAAGTAAATTGACCATGAACCTGCCAAAGTGCTGCAAAGAGGCACAATGTTGTAATACAGCGTCACCCTGCAAACACACTGTCGAAAATATAAAATAGAAAACATTATGTACAATACAAATAAGGAACCAAATAAAGATGTGCTCTTCTATGCAGGGCTGTGATGATCATATCGAGTAACTCAGGGTAAGGCTATGTGAGCATGTAAGGACTGGCACTTGGATGTGAAACTTGGTGTGCATGTCAGAAATGGCACCATCATGCAGTGTTGTGTAAACATGTTAGATTTGACCCTTAGATAGAAAGCTGCGTCATCATGCCAGTTCGGCCACTTGGTTGGTGGCAAGACTTTATCAGCATGCAAAGAGCATATATGCCATAGCTCTTGGATGTAAGACTGTGTGAGCATGTCTGTCATGGTCTTTGGATTCAAAACTATGCAAGTATGTCTGACATGGCTAGACTGTGTGAGCTTATCTACCATGTAAACTAACGAGCATGTCTGGCATGGACTTTGGATGCAAGACTGTGTGAGTACTTCTGACATGGCTCTTGAATGCAAGTCTGTGTGAGCAGGTCTGCCATGCCTCTTGGATGCAAGACTGTGCAAGAATGTCTGCCATTGCTCATGGTTGCATGACTGTGCAAGCATGTTTGCCATGGCTCCTGGATGCACAACTGGGCGAACATGTCTGCCTTGGTTCTTGGATGCAAGACTGTGAGAGCATGCCTGCTATGCAAGACTGTCGAGCACGTCTGCCATCCCCCTTGAATGCAAGACTGTGCAAACATGTAGGTCATGGCTCTTGGATGCATGTCTGTGCAAGCATGTCTGTCACAGCTCTTGGATGCAAGACTGTGCAAGCATGTCTGTCACGGCTCTTCAATTCAAGACTGTGTGAGCATGTCTGTCACAGCTCCTGGATGGAAGATTGGCCGAGCATGTCTGTCATGGCTCTTGGATGCAAGCCTATGTGAGAATGTTTGCCAAAGTTCTTGGATGCAAGACAATGCACGCATGTCTGCGTTGGCTCTTGGATGCAATTCTGTGTGAGCATTCCAGAACATTGAGGAGTGCAGGCAGTTATCGAGGACAACACTGGTGAAAACGATGCTACAAGAAAACACGGGGAACTTCATACTATGTGCAGAAGGAGAGGAGATGATATGGTGGATCGCTGAAAAAGGCTCTGCAAGCAATACCTCTTCTGGAGCAAATTATGAAATAATCCGAAAACAACAAATGTTTTAAACAAGAGAGCTACAGAAGACATCTATGCACAAGCCCCATGCCCAGCCATCCACATTCGATCCTTCAGAAGAATAACAACAAACAAAACAAATTGCAGTGTGCAAACATTTCCAAAAAGCAAATAAATCTAAAGTTACCCAGGATTCTTTTTTAACTCTGGCAGAAAAGGAGCTACTCAGCTACTCAGTAAAGCCCAATAGAAAATAGGGTATGTTTTCCAACCCCAGTAATCTAAAATCCCAGGTCCTGTCAACATGTGGTGTCGAAGAGTCCAGTTCATGCAGTCCCCCCAGCTACAATCAATAAAGAGGATGCTCGCACAAGGGCATACAGAAGGTCACCTCGGTCTCGCTGGAAAGTGGAAGGAGTTTTTCAGTCGGCTGAAGAGCAGGATACCCAAGCAACGCAGCGTCCTGCAAACATTTGGCAATGAGTACATCCTCCCGTCCTCCTCACGGGGAGGGAAAGGAAGGGCAAGCCGTGGGCTGGAGCACATCTCTTGCCTGCATCATGCAAACAGAAACATGGCTATTACTCCAACATCTTGCACCAATTTCAGTCATATTTCCCTGATTGATGAATCTATATGTTCTTTCCACTGGAGAGCTTCATTAAAAAACCGTGGACTTGGTAGTCCTTAGGCTGTTTGACGAAGTGTTTATTATGTCTCCTCCTGGCAGTTTTTGTTTTTCATTTTGCCTTTCAAATACAATATTTTACCATTGCCTTTCTCTTCGAAGTCTTATGTCCCTATTTGAAGAATTTATGGTTAATGAAGAGCAAAGAAGGTCTCACAAATTTGTAAGTGTGTGAGTTTCCGTGTGCCGGTAAACCTTATTAGGTAGCCCATGTGAAAGTACATCCGGCATGAAGATAAACACCATGGCAGCACCAACAGAACTTGCTATCCTGATGGAGCTCTTTTCTCTTAGCTTTCCAGTCAACAATAATGTAAAGGCTTCCCTTCCTAAACAATACTGGTGCTGAATGTGTAGGTGTGCTGGAGTCACATGAGCAACAAAGAGTTGGGGCAATGACTTGGCTGTGTTCATCTAAATCTGTCTTTGACAATTTGGTTGCACCTTTCTCTGCCCAGACTCCTTCCTTACCCAATCAGCATTGCTTTTGCATTACATCTTTATGAACTTTTTGGGCAGCCGCATCTAGTAGAGAACCTGCTTTCTGCCTCTTGCTATAACTGTGAGAATCAGTTGGTGCAGACCTTATAGTGGCTCCTCCCATACACAGGAACAACACTGTTGTTCAATCTTGTCACACTCCAAGGAGTACAAGTTGCTGGTTTGGATGTGCCGGTTACACACGGTCAGGGTACTTGCAATTGCTTAGCCCAAGAGGAATGGTCACCTTTAATTTTGAGACACATATATAATATTCGAAAGTTAGTTGCTACATTTCTGGCTAAGCTAGTTTAGGATCTCCTGGGTCATTGCTTTTCTGATACCAAACAATACTCCATGCAGCTATGTCGAATGATTAGGTGACCTATTCACACTCTTTACTCTTGGGGTTGCAGGTAACACTGGTGGCAAACGTATATTTCAGGGGCTGGCATGTCAGTTCTAGACTGCTTTCAGCTATACCTGGAATGGTCTAAAAATTTGTAGCTCCCCTGTTTTTGGCAAGAAAAAAAGATCTTTGCTCAGAGCTTCCTGATCCAACTACTCTATATCCACATACAAAATAGCACACTTTAGTTATATGCATATTTTACTAAATCTCTTGATTACATACAATTCAGTCTTGCATCGTTTTTAACCGTGTGCAATAGAAAATGAGTGCAATCATGTTTTGGGCATGTGAGTCTTGAAGAGATATTTGCTAGATCTGACTCCAGATGTGAGTGGCTGAATTTTTAATTTAGAGCATGACATATTCAATCCAACTCCTTAGTTCTTGTGGAATTTGAATAGTTGACTGGTGGTAGCGTGATTTGGTTCAACGTGATTAGTAACTAGACAGAGACGATCTGATGATAGATTCCGGTGGTGTGATGGATGCTGCACACGCCTGACCATTCTCAATTATTTGCTATAAAAATCACCTTTCTTATGGGAAGTGAGAGATCCTTATTTAAGACGAAAATACCAATAGTCTGCTACTTTACACTTTTAGGCCACTAACAATGCAGATGGAGTGTGATCACTAATAACATGTATCACGTCAATCTCACCCTGATGGATTACATCTTTGCTTTTCATCAACTCAAACTTTTAAACTTCAGCAAAGAGTTGTAGGTGA
This sequence comes from Pleurodeles waltl, assembly GCF_031143425.1. Classification (NCBI taxonomy): domain Eukaryota; kingdom Metazoa; phylum Chordata; class Amphibia; order Caudata; family Salamandridae; genus Pleurodeles; species Pleurodeles waltl. The sequence continues at coordinate 482,956,668 of NC_090438.1, read as the reverse complement.
AAATTATATGGAATTATTACTGGCTTTGGTACAATTTCTTGGAATTCTGATTGTACAGGGCATAATATAAGCAAATCAATTCAAATAGGTCTAATGTACAACTGAAAATGCAAGCCAGACCTATTGGCTTTGCCAAAGATTTTTCACAAGAATTCAGAATTCATGGAGTAGGTTACTGTGGGAAGAGTCAGATATCCAGTAGTCACTGACAGACATCTAAACAGACAGCATCCACTTATTCCAAATCGCATGTTTGAATTGACAGTAAAGAGAGCCTAGCCACTGTTTGATTTTTCAGCTCTTTCCCAATAATGAATGGTCACTCGTTTGAGGTAAGACATCCCGGCTGAAAGGTATAGGGGAAAGACTCTATAATGGGGAGAAGGCCTTGATGCCAAGAGGCACATTATACTTAACTTTGATACAGTGGTCAGTTGTCAGATTGTAGAATTGTCCCAGATCTGTGAAGGCAAGATCCTTTCATAGAACCCAAACCCGATGTGCTTCTCTCTGCAAGGTATGATAATGCATATTGCGTAACTAAGAAAGGGTTTATTACATATTGTATTTTCAAAGCAATGATGGTCACTGTGCCAATCTCTCTCTGAACAGGGAAATGGATGGGGAAGCTCTAATCATAAGTTCAAGTAAAACATCATTGGCCTGATTCACAAACTGCACTTTGTAGTACGTTTTGTACGTACTTCTCTGGGAGTGGAGACATCTAATTTACACTTTTGTAGTAAGTTTACACTCAGTGTAAGTTAATAATTGTTTGCTATTCATCAAGGTATTTTGCTAGTAGTAACTTTAGGACTGTGACGTCCCCCACACAAAAAATAGGACTGTCCTATCTTTTATGTGTGGAGACTCCACAGTCAAAAGATACTACTAGTAAAATATCTTGGTGAACAGCAAACAATGGTAAACTTACACAAATCTGTATTTTTACCTTTGTGAATCAGGCACAGAGTTTGTGAATACTGACAAAAATAAACTTAGTCTAAAGTGTAAACGTACTATAATGTATAAGTTATCTTTGTGAATCAGGCCTCAAGTGTTAACTGGTTAGGGCCAATGGCAATCACTGTTTGACCAAGACACACAGGTTCATCAGCATAGCAGTTGAATTGGAACAAGTTCACAGAGCGGTAAGTTAAAAAATAGTGTTCAGAGTAATTTAATCCCTGCAACCAGAACATTTGATTTACCAACAAATATAAGTTATTTCTTATCCATTTGCTTATGGCTAAAAGAACTGGAGACAAGGAGATCTCTACTTTAACTCCTTCCATGCGTTGAATGGCTGAGAACTGTCCAATGCCACAGTGCTCATGTGTGTCAGACATGTGTCAGCTCCTGGCTGTCCGCTCACATGGTACTGGAAATCCTTCTGGTGCAGGCACCAGAGGGATTCCTTGCTAAAAGAACAGCCTCTGATGTCATTTCACTGAAACCAAAAGTGAAATGAGCTGATCGACTGAGCCCGCATGCACCAATCCAGACAGAAAATATATAATTAGAAATGTTAGAATCTCCCCTTTCCAATAGTACCTTTTCCAAGTGGATCCCTGATTGGGCACAGTCCAAAGAGGGCAATCCCCAAGCAGCTATTCACTCCACTAGACACCAGGAGGGGGAGCGTCCCCTTGGGTAAGGGCTTTTGCTCCCCCAATATTTTTGTGGTGCAATTCAGTCTTTCTGCCCCCTCTGCCTCCACCCCCCTTGCCGGAGGGCAGATGGAAGCAGCAGCTGAGTCTATTGCCAGCGACAGGAACGGATCCGACCGAGGTCAAGAGCTCCCATTGTACTTGGTTTGATGTGGTCCTGTCACAGCACTAGGCCCAGCCACACAAGAAGGGCAGCGTTTTATTTTTAGCACAGGGGGGGCAATGCTGGATGGTAGGAATTTTATGGATTCCTGAAGATTCCAGAAGTTTCCATCATAGAAATGTAAGGACAATGTGTGATTTCAGGAGAAGTTCGAGGTTTGCAGGGCATTGTATAAAAATGTAATGGGATCCATGCAACTCACATAATCCTGGATTTCCCTAGATGTCTAGTTTTAAAACAGCTACAGGTTGGCTAGGTTTGTCTGGCTGCTGGCGAAGTTAAAGTCCAAAATCTACAGATACCCACATCAGAAAAGGAGGGTTCATTTTTGGTGGAAAAATTAGCTGCATACATGTGTTTTGGACCATTTCCTGTTGTGGGCACTAGGTCTACCCACACAAGTGAGGTACTATTTTTATCTAGAGACTTGGGAGAATACTGGGTGTAAGGAGGTTTGTGGCACCCCACAGATTCCAGAATTTCCCATGAAAGAAATGTGAAGAAAATGTGTTTTTTTTGTCACAGATTGAGGTTTGCAAGGTTTTCTGAGTAAAAGAACATGGTGAGAGCCAAGTAGTAAGCCCACCCTTGATACCCCTAGGTGTCTAGTTTAAAAAAATGTCCAGGTTGGTTAGGTTTCTCTAGGTGCCAGCTGAGCTAAGGTCCAAAATCTACAGCTAACCATATTGGAACAAGAGGGCCAGTTTTCAGAGGAAAAATGACCTGCATACATGTTGTGTTTTGGATCGTTTCCTTTTGCGGGCACTAGGTCTACCCAACACATGTAAGGTACCACTTTTACTGGGAGACTTTGGGGAATGCCGGGTGGAAGGAAGTTTGTGGCTCCCAACAGTTTCCAGAACGTTCCATCACAGAAATGTGAGGTAAATGTAATTGTCACAATTTGAGGTTTGCAAGGGATTCCGGTAAAAAAACATGGTGAGAGCCACACAAGTCAGTCCACCCTGGATACTCCTAGGTGACTATTTTAAAAAAATGTACAGTTGGCTAGGTTTACATAGGTGCTAGCTGAGCTACGGTCCAAAATCTAGAGCTACCCACATCGGAAAAAGAGGGTCAGTTTTCGGTGGAAAAGTGTGCTGCATACATATTGTGTTTTGAGCCGTTTCCTGTCGGGGGCACTAGGTCTACCAAGACAGGTGAGGTACCATTTTTATCGGGAGACTTGGGGAAATACTGGGCAGAAGAAAGTTTGTGGCTCCCCACAGTTTCCAGAACTTTCCATCACATAAATGTGAAGAAAATGTGCTTTTTGTCACAGTTTGAGGTTTGAAAGGGATTCTGGGTAAAACAAAAACATGGTGAGAGCCACATAAGTCAGCCCACCCTGGATACCTGTAGGTGTCCAGTTTTTGAAAAAATAGTACAGTTTGGCTAGGTTTCGCTAGGTGCCAGTTGAGCTAGGGTCCAAATTTAGAGCTACCAACATCAGAAAAAAGAGGGTCAGTTTTCAGTGGAAAAACATGCTGTACACATGTTGCATTTTGGGCTGTCGCGGGCATTAGGCCAGCCCACACAACTAAGGTACCATTTTTATCGGGAAACCTGTGGGAGCATAGAATAGTAGAACATTTGGTACTACCAACTAGATTTTGTTGCATTTATGCCTTTCAATTGTAAGACAGTGTATCAGAAAGATGACATTTTGAAAAATGCCCTCCAAATCAAACGCTAGTATGGGTACCCACAAATTCAGAGATGTAGAAATAACCACTACTTCTGAACTCTATATGTTGTGCCCACTTCAGAAATACATATGTTTTCTTGATACCTATATTTCACTCTGCCTATTTTGCTATAATAATTGGTCTACACTTGGTACTAAATGAAAGACTATTGTACAGTGCAGCTCTGTAGTTGGCTCTGTGTACCTTGGGTTCTTGGGGAACCTACAAAAACTATATATGCCCGCAACCAGAAGTTCTAGTGAACGCAATGTTATTTTGCTTTTGTCAACCGGCCATTGTGACAAAATGTTACAAAAAATGTTGTCACAAATGCAGGTTTTTTCCTACTCATTTTCAATATTTCTTTATTTCAACAGTTATTTTCCTAGTGAAAACCTTGAGGGATCTTCAAATATGACCCCTTGCTAAATTCAGAATTGTGTCTACTTTTCAGAAATGTATAGGTTTTCTGGATCACCCATGGGTTTCCCACTGGTTTCCAGCACAAACTGGAAATAGATTGAGAGCATGAAAAAAATAGAACATATAGGCTACCTCCTAGAAAAATGCTAAAACTGTGGTACAAAATTTGTTTTTTTGATTCACCTCTGCATGTACCTGAAAGTTAGGAAGATGGTGACTCTAGTATAGGAAACCGCTTGTGGATGCCAGTTTTAGGGAAATGGCATGCAGGGGTAGACTAAAACAAAACTTCAACATTTTTTTATGTTTTGCTTGTTTTCTCAGTCCCATCCAGGGGAATCCACAAACCCTCTGCACCTTTAGAATCCCCTGGATGTTGGTAAAAAAGCAGATTTGGTGTGGATAGCTTATGTGTACAAAACGTTATGGGGGCCTAAGCACGAACTACCCCAAATAGCCAAAAAAAATGGCTTAGCCCTAGGGGCGAGGAAGAACAGATGAGTGCAAGCCCATATTTGCTTGACATTCTTGGCTACAAGAGTCCTAGTTTATCCAGTTAGACCAACCCAGCAACAACCAATGAGGCGGTACTCAGTTTCATACAGCAGATATGATGATTCTTTGGGTCAGGAATTCACCATGAGTCAGCTCCTAAGCAGAGACAATGACACCCAAAGCAAAGAGCTACCAGTTAACCAGAGCAGGCACACCTTCTCCAGCAGTTGAACAATGTCAGCTCCACTTGATGGCCTCAGTAACATAGCTTGAATTGTTATTGTTCCTTGTACCCCAGGAAGCATAGATGTGAAGATATCTGGAAGCACGTGTTGCCCCAATGTTGTTCTTTCCACAACACCGTTATTTAATCTGGCCTGTGGGCAGTCCATTTATGATAATAGGATCCACTGTCCCTCTCAAAGATGCACCAGATGCAGACTGGGACAGTGCACCATTTCTGTAATCCGTTCCTTGTGGTTCATAACAATTTTTGCGTATTTGCGTATTTTAGGGATAGTAAATCACAGGGGTTCGAGGGAGTGGTCTATTAAAGAGCCTATTCCTTTTCACTGTCATACCCTGTACCTTTGTCAGTGATACTCTGAATTTCATCTTGTGATTCATGTAGTGGATCGCTAAAGAGTTTTTATAGATCATGCATCATTATTCAATTGTCCAAGAATCTCATGTTAATATTTCTCATCGTCTTGGATCATGATTGCTCCACATTTGTCAGCAGGATTTATGGTAATGCCAATGTTGCCTCTTAATTCTAATAAAGCCATCCTTCTGGCCTAGAAATATAAAGTGGGACATACTTCTTATGTTTTTCTACTTCGCTGATATATTTGATGACTATGGCCCTCATTATGACATTAGCGGTAAATTCCGAATACTACCGTGACGACGGCTGCCAAAATACCGCCACTGAGGCAAACATCCGTCCGGCAGATAATGACATACACACACAAAACTTACAAACCAGCCAAAACCACAAATCCGCCAGAACCAACAAACTCGATAAACTGTCGGAGCTAGCACCCATACCGTTATGCCAGTAAAACTACGCCCTCAAAATAATGACCCACGAATCACCACAACGGACATTCATTTGCGGTAAACCATTGGTGGTGCACACCGCCGCAGCAGAGATGGCCACTCAAAAACAAAACAAGACAACATTGGCCAGTCCAAAAAACCGACACCTGGTACACACACCCCACACACCCACCAACAGCACTATAAAACACACATCCACATCACCCACAATCCTTTGCAAACACATGAGGACCGCTACACCTTGCCAGGCCAATCCCAGAGATAACTGCACACACACACCACAACTACCCTTTCATCTGTTATGCACCACATCACTCATCACCCTCTGCACAACACACACACCACACAACACCCATGTCCCCCAAAGGCACCCCCGTTTCAGTGATGAGGAGTTGCAGGTGATGGTGGAGGAAATAGTCAGGGTAGAGCCACAGCTGTTTAGAGCACAGGTACAGCAGATCTCTATGGCCAGAAAGATGAAGCTTAGGTGGAGGATCGATGACAGGGTGAACGCCATGGGAACAAACCCATGCACAAGGGACGATATAAGGAAGAGATGGAATGATCTACGGGGGAAGGTGCATTCCCTGGCAGCAAAGCACCAGCGCACCATCAGGTGGACTGGCAGTTGACCCCAACCTCCTCCCTCACAGTTGACAGCATGGGAGGAGAAAGTCTTGGCAAAATTGCATCCTGAGGGCCTCACTGGAGCACGGAGGACTGGACACTGGTGAGTCACCATTACCAATCTACCACCACCCATACCTGCACCCTCTCACCTTGACTCCCTTCACCCCACTCCATCCCACACAGCGCACTACCACAATTACCACACCTAAATGTCTACCCCTGCATGCCATACCCACTGCAAGCACATCCCTCCCAGCTTTGCATGCACGCCTACCAGCAATGCATGGACAGCATGTAGAACTACCAATCCCACAATTCATCACCAGACACTACCAAAGGTGGGAGGACAACACCAATATCATTGGGAAAGGTAGAAATGTGGCATATGTGACAGACAATCATCCTAACAAATCACTTGCATCCCCACAGGTGCACTAGCCAATGTCAGCGGCGAGGAGGTGCCATGGCAACCCAATCCCCCACTAGGAGATGCCCTCAGTGATGACAGCAACTCTGGAGGTCCTGATCTGGATGGACTCCCTGGCCCACCTGGGACCACAGGTCAGTCGGCTACTATATACCACAGCCAGTCCACCACAGGACCCTCCCTCAAACTCAAACACCACAGCAGCCAGCCAACGCCCCCACACCTCTGTCGCCAGGACACGTCAATCAGTAGTGTACCCATCTGTACAGGGACCCAAGTCGACACGACACAGATGAAGGTCCTGGTGTCAGTGGGAGTGGGCACACCGTTCATGGGACACAGGCACAGGGGGCCAGGGACAGTCGGAGGACAGCTGTGCACCAGGAGGAGGCCAGGCCCAGGGAACCGACTGCCCAGGAGGCACTCACAAATGTCCTGGGGGCATACCAACAATCCCAGGAAAGGATGGGTCTGGTGATCAAGATTATGCAGGAGAACCAGCGGCTGCAGCGGGAACACCACCAGGAGGTCATGCAACAATTGCAGGCATTGAATACCACCATGGCCTCCATTGCAGGGGGGCTGAGTGACATGGTGAACATCATGCATGAGTACACAACACACCAGTAGGCCCTTTCCACCAGCCAGTGTACTGACCAGCCCTCCACATCTGCTGCAGCTTGTGGACAGGAGGCCCTGCCTCAGGACTCACAGGCCACCAGCACCCCTGCAGAAGGTGAACCACCCCACAAACGTTCCCTGCGACCCAGACAGACACCAGAGGCAGTTGCCAAGACAATGACCACGGCCAGAATGTCTCCATTTTGTTCCACTAATTCACCTTTTTCACTTTGGACTGCCATTGCTCCTCTACCTCTGGCCCCATGGACACTGGACCTGTGCTACAAACAGACTGGGCAACTATATTGGACTTTTCCCACCCATGACCCCACTCCATTGCACTTTCCATTGTTTTTCTGTAAGTCAAATAAACACCCTTGAACACAACTAGAGTAATAGTGCTTTATCAGTAAGAAATGTGCAATGAATTGAACTGTATTGAACTGCATTATCCTGTGTAAATGTCCTGTAATGTGTTAATCCATCCAACAAATGTGTTCCAGCAGTCTGTAGACATCACCTCAGTACACTGTTGTGACCACACCAACATCTGCAATAAGGGAAGGCATAGGTGACAGTCAGTTGGGATGCAAAGCTAGAGACTGGCACAACACAACAGCCACACAGCACTATACTAAAATGGGGACATATATAGATCAACAGTCTTACCTGAGTATCATTGGAAGTACTGCTGACTGATATGAGTACTGTTGTCCACATCCAACTCCTCTTCCTCCTGTCCTCAGTGTCCACTGCTGCCACAGGTGCATTGTCACCCCCCCTCCTCCTGCAGATAGGACACATAACGTCTGAGGGCCAAATTGTGCAGCATGCAACAGACCACCGCATTCTGGCAGACCTTCTCAGGGGAGTAGCATAGGGATCCATTTGTCAAAAGTAGGCACCTGAACCTGGCTTTCAGGAGACCAAAAGTGCGTTCCACAATCCTCCAGGTATGCCCATGGGCATCACTGTACCAGTTCTCAGCCCCTGTTCTCAGATTCCTAATAGGGGTCAACAGCCAGGACAGGTTTGGGTAGCCGGAGTCAACTGGAAGAAGTGAGGGATACACATAAGCCATGCACAATAGCATGGGGTATGACTCCAGTAGGCATACACTGACATACATTGGGTGGGGACTCAAGCAGTTCTTTTTTCTTTAATTTTGCCCCAAATTCACGGAGGATCCGCATATCCATGGCAATTTATTTTTTTTTTTAAAAGCATGGGTTCCCATGCTGTTAGAAACCCCATCCACCAAGGTGAGCCGGAGCTGGGAGGGTGCCGCAAAAAGCTTTTTTTTGGGAAGAGGGGCACATGTCCCCCACTCATGGACTCCATCCCAGTTCCCAATGTAGAGGCTTGTGGGTGTCTGAAGTGGGCACCACAGCACCCACCTGAGGTCCCGGTGGATGGTCCCTGAGGCTATAGATACTCAGGGAGGGGGCCATGCACCCTTCCTCTTGATAAAAAAAACAGGCCCTGGGTCCCCGGGGCCCAAGGAGAATTAGGAAGGTGGGCTGGGCACCTCCTTCCTTTAATTAAAAAGAAAGGTCCTGAGGGGATGGAGTCCCCTGAGTTATAAAGACTCGGGTATGGAGGTTGCACAGCCTCCTCCCCAATCATTTTTTTTTAACAAAAAGGGTGCCCTCGGTGGGCACAGGGATATCAAAATGAATAATAAATGAGCAGCAGAAGCCACTCATTTATTATTCACTGCTCCAGGATAGAGTGTCCCATAATGCCCTGCAAGGGCTTTTTTGTTTCATTTTTTGGGCTTGCTGGTGCCACTAGTATAGGTAAGGCCGCCACCAAGCATTTCTTTAATGTTGTTGAGGAGCTGCAGCTAGAGAATCAACCCTACAGCAACATTAAGATAGAAAAAAACAGCAAGTCTCCTTGGTCATTAAAACCATGACCTCCAGGACAGTTTACAATATTGTTTTTAAACACACCTAGCTAGAGCTCTATGCTCCTCAGCTGGAGTGCAAGGCCCTCTTGTGCTTGTTTTTATGATTGCATTTTGTGGGGTAAAAATTGCTAAAAGAAAGACTGAGCGATATGTTGCTTTTTTTTAAATGAATATATTTATGTATACAACCCAACTCTTCCTTTGTATTCTTTTTCAAAAAATGAGCCAACGCTTCCTGTAGTTGTTTCTTCTCATGTATTCTATTGCATTCTGCTACTGTTTCCCATCAGACGCATTTTGGCTGCATCCGCAGCCTTTTTAACTGACCAATATGCTGTGCGTGTGTGTGTGTGCGCGTGTGTGTATATATATATATATATATATATATATATATAGTTCCAACTATAACTGTGCGATGCACTGCTTATGGCCTCACACATAACATCTCTCATGACATGTTCTAAGACATCATTTATGACATTACTGATGGCATTTCAAATTTGAAAAAACTTTGCTTTTCCAGTGGATTTCCAAATTCAAGTAATTATTTAGGTGTGTGTATGTATGGTAGAATGATTTTGTAATATATGTTGTGCTAAGATAATATTTTGCAAAAATATTGTTTTTACTTATAACAGAAGAGAATATTAAACAGATAAAATTCAATATTTCAGTAGTGAATGTGTATTTGCTCCCTTCTGGTTACTCTTATATGGCTACATGATACCAGCAATCTATTCTTAAGGTGTCATTACTCTCATGAGAGCCTCTAAACTGTTAACAAAAACTGTTCTTTCCAGAGCTACCCTCTAGTTTTATCATGTCTGTTGTTTTGTACTGTTTCCCTTTTTTCTTTTGTTCTTAAATTTACTTGCAAAACTCTTGCAAGAGCCAGAGAAGCCCATCACAACCAGCGACTCTCAGGATTCTCTTGCAAGGGTTTGCGGGAGCCAGGGAGGCCATCCCTTGCATGCTGTCCGAGGGGGGCAGTGCTTCCTGGTTTACTCTCACAAGATTGTACTTTTTATAATGGAATTTGCATTTACATTTATTATATCCTGATGTAGTATGTATAATTTATATATACCGCAATAGTAAGTGTGTTTAGTTTAATGAAATGTAATCCATTATATAATTGTGGGGAAAAATTCACTTGGATCTATGAAAAGATCCCATGTGGTGCATGGAGAGAGACTGGCCGCTCCTGTAAGATCTCTCTCTCAGATGACAAGTGTACATGGACTGGCCTCTCCTGTCTCTCAGATGACAGGTAGGGAATTTAAGTGAGGACTCTATTCTCACAGGTTTCTTGAAGAAGGTGTATTCAGTTTGGTACTGAACACCTCATCCAGCTAAGACATACTTCTCATCCAATTGCCCACTCTCCATCTGTCTACTCCTTAAACCATCACATTCATAGAATTCCTACAGCCTGGGAACCATCTAAATGATTGCATGCCCATAGTTCTACATTAAATCACTTCCATCCCTTATTCAAGATACCACACATCTTCCCGCCCTAACAACAGGAAAATTCTTACTACAGAAATAACCAAATATATATTTACAAATTATTTTACAAAGTATTTCAAGTATGATGGCTTCACCACAGATCTTGCACTCCTTCTGGGACCTTCTAGATCCTCAACTTTCTTGTTACTTTCCACACACCTCTTCTCATCCTCTTTCAGTTCCACCATGTTGAATTGTGCTACTCTATTTAAATTCCAAATTGTATGATCTTCCATTGTAAAAGCATTTGTAAATAATTTGATAATCTTTATAGGCTTGCCAAACTTTGAATCTTCTCCACCATGTCCAGGAAGTTTGATCCTCACCCAGTCTCCAACCTTCCTATTAATTACTTTAACTTTTTTGCCACTGTCAAATTCCTCTGTCATTTTCTTCCTCTTTTCTTCAACTTTCCTTTTCCGAGGAACTTTCACACTGATTCCTTTGTTGTTATTCATCCACCCCAGACACAACCAACAATTAGGCTTCCTTCCCCTGAAAAACTCAAAAGGATTTATTCTTGTGAGCCTGTACATCCTTACTGTTCTTGAATTTCCTTTACCCATGGCTTGTTAGTCACCTTAGAACATTGTATTGTTTCTTTTAACACTTAGTTAAAGCTTTCAATAATACAGTTGCATTCTGGATGATAAATGGCAGATTCTTTAATGCAGAATGCCCTTGTCTATTAGAAAGTCTTCCATCTCTTTTGATGTCAATTGCACCCCATTATCAGTAGTAATATAGAAGGATAACCTTCTTGATCAAAAATACTTTTAAAGATTTTTATCACATTTCTAGTCTCCACTGAATATACCACTGCCACTCAAGGCCATCTTGAATATCAATCAAAACAACTTAAGAGATGCTGGTCATCACTGCCAGATCTAATGAGACCAACTATACCAATAGATATTTCTTCCCATGGTACAGCAGGCAACTTTCTCACCACCATGGATTGTGTTCTATATTGTAAACTTTTATCACTGGCCAAACACTCAACACACTCTCATACCTTCCTTTCTATCATTATGTCTATCCCAGGCAACCAGTACCCAGTTCTTATTCTCATCTTAGTCTTCAATATTCCAAAATGACTTTCAAGTCCCAAGTCAATTATTCTATTCCTTAATGTAGAAGGAGGAATCAATTTACTTCCCCTGAATAGCAAACCTCCTTGCACTGACAATTCAACTCTCACTTCCCAATAACCCTTCAATCGCTTCCACTTACCATCCTCTATTTCCCTCACTCCTGATAAAATCCATTGTTTCACTTCATGCAACTCCTGATCCTTTTTTATCTCTTCAATTCACTCTTCTTTAAGTATAAAACCTTGTGAAACTTCCCAGACTTTAACATCAAACTCATATATCCCCACTTTTGTTACCTCATTATCCTTTCCTCTAGAATGTTCTTCGACACACATACAGGATACACAGTCCACCAATATAATATTGACACCTTGCACACAGATCACTTCAAAGTTAAACTCTTGCAATGCAATAAAATATTTGCACATTCTGGTAGACACTGCACCAATACCCTTAGACATAAATATTTATTTTAAAGGTTTGTGATCACTTTTTACCAAAAATGTACTTTCCCACAAAAACTTCCTCAGGTTTCCCAGAGCCCAAAATACTGCTGATGCTTTTTTCTCGATAACCAAGTAATTCCTTTTTGCTCCCTTCAAACTCCTTCATATAAACAATACCGTTCTCTCTTCACCATTAATCGCTTAGAGCAAAACAGCACCCAAGCCTTTTGAACTTGCATCCGTCATTAAAACTGTCTCACTCCCTGGTTCCAATCGTTTGGGTACATTCTTTAATTCATTTTTTATCATCATGAATTCTTCTTGGCAACTCTCATTCCAATTAAACTTAACCCCTTTTTTAGTAATTCCCTCATAAAAACAATTTTCTCAGCCAATCTCACTATACATTTGCTTTAATACTCTGTCATGCCAATAAATTTCATATACTCATTGTTTTCTGGTAAAGGCATTTTACTAATCATATCCACCAATTCCTCTTCAGGACTGATCCCATTGGATGAGATTATGTGACCTAGATATTGTATACTACCAATATTGAATTTAAATTTTTTTTTTTTAATTTGAGGGTAAGTCCACTCTCATTCAGTTTAGTCAAAACACTATGGGAACTAAACTGAATGAGAGTGGACTCACCCTCAAATTTAAAAAAAAAAAAAACACTATGGGAACGAGAGAGGAACATGACGGTCAGCTAACGAGCTGCCGTGAACTCCCGTCGGACGGATGTGACGCCGAAACCGCGCGTCTTGCATTGTGAGCAGACCTTCCCTCGGTCTCTGCTCGGGAAAGCGGCAGAGGTTTCTTCCTGTCGGATCCACGTCTGTTCGTCCCCCCCGGGGCCCCCCCCCGGGCGACGGCTTGAAAGATAAAGGGGCGAGGGTGAGGATTTTCCTCATCTCGCCTTCGCGCTCCAGTCTGGGAGTCTGGGCGCGTGAGACTCGGGAAAGCTGTGGTAGCTTTCACTGCCGGATCCGTGTGTGTTTGTGCCCCCGGCCCCCACCCGGGCGACGGCTTGAACGACAGGGAGGCGAGGGTGAGGATTCTCTCCTCCCACCTTCGTGCAACGGATTGGGAGCCTGGGAGCGTGAGCCTCGGATCTCCCGTTTCAGCGTTTCTTGAGGGAAAGCCCCTGGAGCTGCGCTAACGGAGCAAGGAGCAGCAAAGACGGTGACAGGGTATTTCTGGTGGAGTGGGGGGTGCCTGGGTGACTAGTCCTATGATTATTGCTTGACTATAGCTTGTCTCCAGCAGGCAGAGACTGTTATCATTATCGATGCTGCCCTCCCAGGAGTATTGGGGAGCTTAAAGAAAACATGTATACCTGTGAAAGTGCTGCCTATTGCAAAAATAACTAGATGCAAGAGCCTTCTACTAGAAGTTTGTATTAGAGGAACTCAAAGCCTAAATATTGAGTTTTACAGCTGCATATTCGCTAGGGATTGTTACGTTTCAGCGCTTGTCATTTTATAATCACAAAATCTGTGCAAAACTTGCTGCTTTATACAGAAGGGTAGTGAGACTCAGAGGGACGCCAAAACTCAAAACGCTTTTGTATTCATGGTGCTTTGCCGTTTCCTGGAAGGATTGAGAGTGTAAATTGTTGTTCCAATTGAGAGCTCCTCAGGTTTAAGGGTCTTGAGAAAGGAGGTGGGACATCGCTTAGATAGGTTCCCTGTCGGGTGGGGGTACTTGGCCCTCCACTTCTTGTGCTGTTTTTCCCCTGGATTTCTAGGCGTTAAAAAGAGAAAGAGAGGGGGCAAGAAGAATACTTTTTGTTATTGCGCCTTGTTAATTTCATTCCTCCTCTCTACAGTGTTTTCCTTTTTCCGACTTTTGTCGGGAAAACTAGGGAGGAAAAACGGCGAACAAGAAGGGGGGGTCATTAACTACGGGGAGGGGTGGCGGGGTGCCTTGGAAGAAGGCTCTAAACTCCAGTATTTGGGCAGAAGCGGTAAAGGGTGTGCGACGTGGGAGATCTTATACCTCCCGCTGCTCTCTCCGTGGGAGCCTCCCGGAGTCCCCGGGGTGCCACACCAGATCCAACTTAAGTGGGACGGGGGCAAGAAAGGAGTGTGAGAGTGTTGGAACCCCGCAGTGCATGTCATTAATCAAGCGACGCCCCAGGGGTGCCCGGGCAGAAGTCAACGATGTGATTGTGGCCAGGAAAAGTAAGCCCGGTACCCGTGGTACAAGTGCTAATCTTCGGACTCAGGTCTCTGGAACTATAACAACAGGTATAGCGGACTTAGATCCTAAAATCTATGGTGAAGGGCCACCCCACACAACACTATTAGTGGATCATCCTTTACCCCTCCGGGAAGAGAGTCAAATTGAGATCCAGGGGAGGAGTGATTCGTTGATCACAAGGTACTTTCAGACCGCAATTCCTCCACCACAGGATATGGCAAACGTTAAACCGGCCTTAGACAAGTTAGGGGCTTCTAAGCTAGTTGAAGGTGGTTCAGTTGTCGGCCCAGCACAAGAATTGCTAGATATGGAACCAGCTACAGTGAGAGAGGGCCCTTTTAAGATACTACCCTTGCCGGAAGTCGATGGTAATTTTTCCAGTGGATCAATAACGCATGACTTGGATGTACAGGCTCTGCTAATTTCTCTCACTAAAGAAATTAGAGGGAAATTCGAAATTTCAGAAACTAATCAAACTAGGATTCGGGAAGCCTGTGAGGTCTTGGAAAGTAAAATCAACCTGGTATCAGACCGGCTGGGGAAACTAGAGGCTGTGGTGGAGGCCCACGAGGAGCGAGTGTTAGCTCAAGCTAAGGACATTTCACAATTGAAACGGGGGGAAAAGATGTTGCAGGACAGATTGGAAATGTTGGAAAATAATATGAGGAGAAACAATATAAGGCTCTTGGGAGTTCCAGAGGGCTTGGAAGGGGAAAATATTAAGAGCTATGTGATCTCGCTGATTAGGGAAGTCCTCCCCAGTATGGTAGGGATCAATCTGGAGGATGACATTCAGAGAGTCCATCGTGATCCTTTCAAGAAAAATCCAGGAAGGAAAAACCCCAGGAGGATTTTGATAAATTTCAACACATACTCTATTAAGGAAAGAATCTTGTCTGAAGCTCTCAAGGTTGGGGCTTTTCCCAAAGGGGAATGGTCTCTTAGGATAAGATCTGATGTGTCTAAGGCAACGTTAGATAGGCAGTGGGAGCTGGGAAGTTTTATGCGGGAGCTCCGTGAGCTAGGGGCGACGGTCCAACTAAGGTTCCCGGCAGCTCTCCGTATAATGTGGAAGAATAAAATGTACAATATGGGAGACCCTGGGGAGGTCAGTATATTTATAGAGCAGATTAAGGCGTCTCAATAAGATCTAGTGGAAAGCCCCCGTCCGGCGTGGGGTTCGAAGATAGGATAACAGGATGGTTATCCCAGTAGAAAAAGGGAGGGTTCCTCTGGGGGGGGAATGGGGTTTGGGGGGCACGTTGGTGGTGGTGGGTGTAGGGGTGGGTGACACGGGGAGTCTGGGTTTGTTTTGGGTTTGGTTGGTTGAAAGGGATAAAATAAGAAAGTCCTCATATGTTGCTAATATAGGTTGGGGGGGTTGCTGTTCTCCCTTTGTTTTCCTTCTCGCTATGAATGAGCATGTAGGGTATTGAAAAGTTGAGATTTATCTCATGGAATGTGAATGGGTTAAGGGTGTCTGGTAGGAGGAGGAAGATCTTTGAGTACTTACGTTTGGTTGAGGAGGAGATTATTATATTGCAGGAAACCCATCTTCACCAAACTGAATGGGAGACCTGGCTTAAACGGCTGAATTGGGTTGCGTTTAGCGTATGCTCTTCTCAAACTAGTACAATAAAAGGTGTGGCAGTTTTGATTAAGAAATCCATGAGGTTCAGGGTAGGAATAGTACATGCTGATCCTAGAGGGAGGTGGGTAGTGGTAGAGCTGTGTGTAGGTGGTCATTGGATTACAGTGTCGGGTTACTACGGGCCGAATATTGACGACCCATTGCCATTTCAAGACTTATTTAATATTCTACTCTCAGCTAGGTACCCAGTGGTGTTGGGTGGGGATTTTAATATACTGCTAGACCCTGTACAGGATAAGTCAACCCCTCGGGGTACGGTTAATTCACCTAAAACAAGGGCAGTAGTGAAGCAAGCAATGCAGGATTTAGGCTTGGTAGATGTCTGGCACTGGAGAAGGGGTGAAGGAGAAAGATATACATTCCACAATAAAAAATATGGGCATAGATCTAGAATAGATTTTTTTTTAATTCATAAAAGTTTATGCCCGGAGGTAAGAAGGGTAGCTCACAACACAGCACACATGTCAGACCATTCTGCAGTAATACTACATTTAGATATTAGGGTTAGTAACAGGACAATTAGGAGCACAATCAATCGTGCTCTATTTTTAGACGACGCATCAGTAGAAGTGTTAAAAAAAGATACTAGAGAATTTTTTCAGTTGAATCAAGGAACAGCAAGTTTGGGGTGTGTTTGGGATGCGTTCAAGGCTTTTATAAGAGGGAGGCTAGTTAACCTTGCAGCTTATAAGTATCGTGAAGAGAGGGAAAAGTTGGGAAACATGGAGTTGTCATTGAAAACCTTGCAGGTTGCAAGGTATAATGCGCAGTCAGAAGGAAAAACGGATTTAGTAATGGAGCTGTCTTGTCAAGAGGAAAAGGTCCGGTCTAATCTAGATGCTTTTTTGGAAAACCGCTGTAGGTTAAAATGGGAAAGTAGTCAATATGCTCATTTCGATTATGGAGAAGGCTGCAGTAAACTGTTAGCGTGGAAGGTTAAGTCGGACCTTTCCAAAAGGCACATTTTATCAGTCAAATCAGAGCCTACGAATCAGGTCTGTACGGAGCAAGAGGAGATTGAGGGGGCATTCGTATCTTTCTTTCAGGAGATATATTCAGAAAGTTCGGTTAACTTATAAGAGCCGGTAAGAGAATTCTTAGATAATGTAGATCTCCCAGTTTTAGAGGAGTCGAAGATGCTCCTACTGAATGATAAGTTAAATGAGGCTGAGTTGGCGGAAGGTCTAAAGGCACTAAAAAAAGGTAAGGCAGCGGGGCCAGATAGTCTCCCTAACGAATTATATAGGGCTTTGGGGGAGGAACTTATCCCTTTTTTATTAGAGTTATTCAACTCTATGTTGATAAAAGGGACCCAAATTCCCAATTCCTGGAGAGAGGCGACAATTTGCTTATTGCTAAAGCCGGGTAAGGATTCCACGTCTTGTTCCTCCTATAGGCCCATCTCTTTGCTGAACGTAGACTATAAACTTTACTCAGGACTTTTAGCCAAGAGACTGGGGAGAGTTGTTGGCAATCTAATCCATTCGGACCAAAAGGGCTTTATGAAGGGGAGGTAGCTTCACGAGATAACTCACGAGTTATTTGCTGCAATTGATTTGGCGGTTCACGAGAAGGCTCCTCTGGCGATCTTGTCTTTTAATGCGGCCAAGGCCTTTGACCGTGTTAATTGGTTGTTTCTAAAGGCGGTTCTGGAAAAAGCGGGCTTGGGAATCCCTTTTATCAGGGCAATAGGAGAACTGTATAGATGTCCTCTAGCGAGAATTCTGGTCAATGGCCATTTAACACAAGAATTTAGGATTTGGCGAGGTACGAGACAGGGATGCCCCCTATCTCCTTTGCTTTTTAATTTATACATTGAACCCTTGGCAACTTTACTCCGGTCTTCTAAAGAGATTATCCCATTTCAAACTGGGGGATGGGAAAAAAAACTAGCTTTATACGCAGATGATTTGATGATATATACGAGTGATGTTAGCTCTACTCTACCTAAGGTCATTGCTTTGATGGTACAATTTGGAAGACTTTCTGGGTACAGCATAAACGCAGAAAAGACAGAAATAATGTGTTGGAATTTGATGTATGCTTCCCCTTTAGTTAAACAAGAGATCAGATATTTGGGTATTCGGTTAACAGCTGCTCTTAACGAGGTAGCTAAATTGAACTTCGATATAGTATATAGGGAAACCAAAAAACTGTTAAAAGCGTGGGCTGCTCTTCCTCTTACGATAATTGGGAGATCTAATATTTTGAAGATGTGTATCCTTCCAAAATTTACTTTTTTGTTCAACACTATCCCATTAGAGTTTGAGAAGAGTTGGTTTAAAAAACTACAAGGGGAGCTATCCTCATTTGTATGGGCTTCCAAGGGAGTTAGGATTGCTTGGAAGAAGTTGAGTAGAAAAAGGGAATGGGGAGGTATTGCGTCTCCAGACCTTTTTAAGTACTATTTGGCTTTTCACTTAAAAAATATTAGAGTTTTATTGAATAAAAGGACTGAGCATGATTCAGTCTGGGGAGCATTAACGGCTCACCTTGAAGAAGGAGCAGATCATTTTTTATAGAAATTTGGACACCCCAGTTACTTCAAGAAAGTTCGCTTGAAACTCCCCAGACATGCATGTAATGTTTGGATGCATTTTCGGAGGGCGTTAGAGATACCTTATTTTTGTAGTTCAGCTCCCATCTGGGATTCGCCTGGCACTCCGGAATGCCTCATAGACAAACTATCAACTCCTTTGAGAACAAGTGGGGTGGAAAGATGGGGCCAGTTGATGGAAGGAGATGAAGTGTTAAGCTGGGGCGCATTCCAGGAAGGTACTGGTGGGACAGTTTCTAGATTTAAGTATCTTCAAATATCTAGTTGGGTAAAGTCCCGTCGAATTGGAGAAATAGGGAGGAGTATATGGGAAGGGAAGCTAAATCAGAGAGCTATCAACAAAGAGGTTGCATTGTGGTACCACGCTCTGTTAGAATCATCAGATGATAGCGCTTCCCTCCCCTTGTCGAAGTGGGGAGCAACTTTTCCAACTTTAGATGTTAAAACACTGTGGCAAAAGTCTTGTTCAATACTGTGGCTTACTACTAGTCCTGCAGGGCTGAAGAAAAATCATTTTTTCACACTCCATAGGGTTTACTGGACTCCGGCCAAATTAACAGCTATTGGGAAATCTCAGAAAAATTGTCCAAGGTGCGGGGATGATAAGGCTGATGATATCCATATGTTTTGGCATTGCACTAAGTTGTTGAATTATTGGGGGGACATAGAGAGTATTTTTAAAGTAATTTTTAATGTAAACTTAGTTGTAAACCCAGCATTGGTGGTGTTTGGGGTGTGGGATCAGGATACAAATTATCAGAAATTGTCAGTTCAGCAGGAGCATTTGCTGTTCATATTAATTCTTCTAGCTAGGCGAGAAATTTGTCGTAAATGGATTGATCCTCTGCCTCCTCGGGTGTTGGATTGGCAGATAGCTGTAAATCGAATCTGTACATTGGAACAATGGGGCCCCTTGTCTAGAAAAGATAATTTTTGGTTATATTGGGAAAATGTGTATCAATAACATATATATTTTTTTTTTTTCTGTCATATAAACTCCGTATACTTTAAAAAATGTTAAAGTCCAATGATTAAGATCTCCCCCTCGCTCTCTGGAGGTGCTGCTTTGGCTATGATTGAAAGTGACAACTTTTGATCAATGACTCCCGTACGAGAAAGTACAATCAGTAGATTAGAGGGGATGATCTACTGAGGTTTGGTGGCATGTTGTCGTTTGTTGTGCCAATGCCTTTTTTACTTAACCAAAGCAGGGGGGATGAATATGAGGACAAAAAAAAAAAAAAACACTATGGGAACTTTTTTACAAATTGCTTTCCATCCAGGGCAATCCTTGCAATTAGTTAAATGTGATGAACTGGTGCAAAGAAAACATCTAATTATTATATTTTTCTCTTTGGTATAATCCTTGGCTTCTTTACTTTTACCCTTGCTTTCTCTAACATAGTCCTTCATTTGTGATTTCAATTTTACAGTATGTATTCTATCTCCATCACCTCTTTCACATTAACTTGTTTCATTCTTAATAGTCTGAACACATGCCATGGAATGTTCGAGAAGTTTTGCTGTTAACAATACTTCATCTAAAGTAGGATTATCCTTTGCCATAAGACCTCCCTAGTCTTTTCAATACTAAGTCCCAACATAATTTGATCTCACAACCACTCCTCATATAAGGCACCAAAGTTACAAGTTGCTGCCAGTTTACGTAAATAAGTTATATATTCCTCTACTGATTCATTAGATTTTTGCATTCATTTCCCAACATGATATTGTTCCAAAACCATACTGACCTTAGGCAAATAATGTGAATCCCGCTCACTCAACTCGGGAATAGGTTCGTAAACCTCCTGCCCTTCTGAGCCTAAGCAATGCAGTAAAAGAGCCATTTTGTGTGCTGCACTTAAATCAGTACCACAAACGTATGCGTAATAGAAAAACATATTTTTCTATTTTGACCAACTTAAAATAGGATCACCTGGTGGAGTTAAAATAAATTGAGGTGGGTTAATGTTAGCATATTTAAATGTGGGGTAAATGTATACTATAAAATGTAAAATTATATAAAGGTGATAGACTAATCAATGTATAAATTGATCACTGTCAACTAAACAAATTATATCACAGATGCTATAATGTTCGCATTGTCCATCCTAATACATCCAATCAAAGATGCCCACGGTGTTCAATGGCCTAAAACTATTATTTAATAAGTGAACCAGTGAAGAGTTCGTTTTAACATTTGAAGGTGCTCGCACAGTTGGTTATGACAAGAGATGTGTGAATCACCGAATATTTGAATGAGATGCTCACACAGTCACTTATAAGAAAAGGTGTGTGAATCACTGAATATTTAAGTACATAAAAGGTTAATTTAAAAACGAAACTGGAGGTGTTTGCACATTTATTTAATGAGAAAAGTTGTGCGAATCACAGTAAATCTACAATGAAGCTCGTGTGCATAGAATAATGGCCACCAACATGGGCAGAGTTAAAGCACCGCACTGCATGTTAGCGTTGTAGTTTTAAAATGCTTACCAGCCAGTTAGGAACAGAAGACAAGGCCTGGTGTGGGTCAGTCAATGACTGCTTGTGTAGTTTATGAAGCTTGTGGCAATGCACAGATGGGTGAGCTATTGTTGCTGAAGCGCGAGCCGGGATTCCCACTGATTTTAGTTTGAAGAAAGCTCACCGCTGATGGCTTTGTGTTAGGAAAGCAAAGCGGGAGGGACAATAATGTTACTTCCCTTTTTTGAATAGTTTATTACATCACTTCCATCCCTTATTCAAGAACCCACAACAGGTTAGCGTAGTAAGGTGTGTGCATGGACTGGCCTCTCCTTTCAGACCTTTCTCTCAGATGAAGGGTGTGCATAGTAGGCTGTGCGGAATGAGACTTGCCTCTCTGCTGAGACCTTGATCTTGGATGACAGGTGTGCATAGTATGCTCTATCCAAGGGCTGCCGTACCTGCTAACAGCCCCCTCTCTGATAATAGGTATGCATAGTAGGGTGTGGGGAGAGACTGACTTCTACTCACAACTCTTACAAACCCAATGGGCATAAATATAGATTCTTGTAAACACCAACTCCAGTAACACTCCTTTCCACAATAGTAGTGTCGCGCAAGATTATAAAAATTTGTTTAAAACAATATACATTTATTTTATTTTCAGTAGTTATCCCTTAGACACCTTCTCTCTAATCTTAGGGGGACAGTATGCCTTTCTGATGCCCGCTTATATAGCTTTATTATTTCATTTCCACAAGAGCTCCAATTTTTCACAGGAAACAGTAATGGGGGCCATTCCATTTCTAATATTCCAACAGCCAATTAGAGTGCTTACTGTCAAGAGACTCGTGAGAGCCTTTTGCTTGCGCAAAAGCATGAATGCACATAGGAAAAAAGGGCATCTCAACCAAACACAGGGCTCCATTTGTGTAAATATGCGCTCTTGCTGGACTCCCCCGAACATTTGTGAGTGCAAACATCCAAATGCACAACTATTTTTAACCCTTAATTTATGAAAAACTATTTAATGAAGTTACACCAAGTCACAAAAAGCACAATCTGCCAACCAAGATCTACCATCCTGCCGAATTTGGTGTAATTATGTTCAGCAGGTTTTGCTGTAACTGTATCTAAAGAAGTCTTTGGAAAAGGCATGGGGATTTTAAGTTTTGGGACCCTCCTCTTTTTCACCCCAAAACATTACAGGAAAGGGCAGAGGTGAATTAACTTTCTTTTGGAAAGTTTCATGAAGATTGATCAGACGGGGCCAAAGTTATTAGCAAACCAAAAAAAGGTTTGTCTATGGAGAAGCTGACCTAATTATAACTACCTACTGGTCTGGAAGGAGAGGCTAGTCCATGTACACACCCTAATATGCACACCCATTATCTGAGAGAGAGTTCTGACAGGAGAGGCTAGTCCATGTACACACCCTACTATAAACATCCATTATCTCAGAGAGGTCTGACAGGAGAGGTTATTCCATGTACACACTTCTCTGATCTCCTGGTCAGCCTTTGTTCACTTCTGACTGTGCAGCTCCACCAGTTGCTGCTGCTTCTGCTGCGAGCGAACTGAGAACCTGCCTGACTCTCAGTTCAAGGCCCACCTCTACCCGCAGGCACCCGTCTGTGCCTCATATCTGGTGGCCTATTGGCCATCTGTGTGTGTGTCTTTACTCTGTCATCTTTATTTTTTCTGTCTCTTTCTTTTTTGGCTCACTTTTTCTCCTTTTCTCCTCTTTTCCTGTAGCTGCTTTTCTCCTCTTCTTGGCACCTTTCCCTCTCCCCACGCTCCATTCCCTGTTGCTGATTCCCCCTCCCTGCAAAGTGCTTTCCCACCCTCCTGCCTCCCAGTTGACCGGATCCTCCCGCGTCCCTCCCCTTCCTAATGTCGGCCACTGCGCACTGAGAGGGTGACTACTCTGACCGCCTGGTCAGCGTCTGGTCACTCCCCTCAGCGCAGCTCCACCTGTTGCTGCTGCTACTTCTCCTGCAAGTGAACTGAGAGCCTGCCTGACTCTCAGTTCGAGGCCCACCTCCACCCACAGGCACCTGATTGCGCCCTATCCCTGGTGACCTAGTGGCCATTTGTGCATGTGTGTGCATGTCTTTGCTCTGTCATTACTTTTCTTGCGTTTTTTTCTTTCTTTGTCTCACTTTTTCTCCTTTTCTCCTCTTTTCCTGTAGTGCCTTTTCTCCTCTCGTCTTAGCACCTTTCCCTATCCCGGTGCTCCATTCCCTGCCTCTGATGCCCCTATGGCCCCACACCCCTCCCTGCGAAGCACTTTTCTGCCCTCCCGCCACCCAACTGACCGGACCGTCCTGCCTCCTTCCCCTTCTTGATGGGGGCCGCTGCATGGCTGCACAGTGGGCGCGCCAAAGACGCACCATAGGCGAGCCCTTTGTGCCTGTCTAAGCCTAGACTGCACCCAGTGCCACGAACCCTGGTCCTCCAACCATCCATCGCTACAACGTAGAGACCCGCTCCACTGCCTGTCATCTCACATCACACAGAGACACCCTTGGACCATTCTCCTGTTTCCACTACCACTGCACCTTCACCCCACATCAAACGGTGGACCCTCCTACCATTAGGCCATCAAAAACCCACCCTGAGCGCCTCAACTGCATCCTCAACATACGCTCCCTCCACAAACACAATGTAGAACTCTGGGACCTGCTAGACTTCACCCGCCCGGACATCGCCTTTCTCACCGAAACATGGATGAACCCAGAGTCATCACCAGAAATTGCCATCACCATCCACAGCAACTACAAACTGCTCCACAAAGACAGGCCCGCTCGACCAAGCAGCGGCCTGGCCATCGTACACAAATCCACCCTTCGCCTGACAACCAACGCAGAAGAACACTCTCCCCTCATGGAGCACCTCCATTTTCAGATCCACATCACTCCTAAGTCCGCGGCACTCTCATCTACAGACCACCCGGCACCCTCAATCGTCAATATCATATCTCCCCGCACACTCGCCTCCGCGAACTACTTTGTTCTCTGCGACCTCAACTAACACACCGACAATGGCAACAACATCAACACTGCTTCCCTGCTCAAAAACCTCGCCACAATAGGCCTCAACCAACTGGTCATCTCGCCAACACACATCACTGGACACATACTCGACCCCATCTTTTCTGTCAGCAACATCATCACCATCGACAACACTGTCATGGGTGTATGTTTAGGACTTTGTTTATCATGTATTTTTATAAACATAAAAGAACAATCATGCGATTCTTTAAGTGATTTACGAATATTGTCCTTGTTATTGATTCTTTGAATGTTTCTTTATTCTTTTTATTCTTCTTCCTTATTATCTCTCTCTTTTCCTCTCTCTAAGTATTTCACTCCTTTTATTCTTCTTTTCCTGTTGACATATCTTCCGTGATTGTTTATTATTCTCTTGTTTCTTCTTTTCTTGCAGGTTTTTCCAGTTTCAGGCATATCGCTCCCGGAAGCATGGAAGGAAGGAAAACAGGGAATAGGTAAGTATAATATCTCTTGTGAAATACTGTAATTATACCTAGTAGTGGGCGGGTGAGGTTTTGTGCCTACAAGTGTGCAAATGATTTCGTTTTAAGTGCTCAAGTACTCATAGTGTAAAAAAAGAGAAAACAAACCTTCTTTGAGTTCTTTCCCACTCTTTGTTAGGGTTCACTTAGGATTTCCCTCCCTCCCCTCCTTCACACTCGTCAAATATGTGTACAGGTTTGGCAAGTAAGCCCGTACCTGCAATAGCCACGTCCCTCCTGGGACGTGGCGGGTGGTTCTGGTGTCCTCCTGTATTGAGTCGGCTTCGGCTGGGGAATCTATTTCCCAAGCCCTCTCTGCCTCTGCTGCTTCCATGCCATTCTCCTGTGTCTTCTGGAAGATCGGTGTCTTGATCTCTCCTCTGGCATCCTCCTCTTCTTCGGTGCCAGTTTCCTTTGCCCCTCTCCTTCCGACCTCGCAGACATTCTCCTCGTCCTCTTCTCCACCTCTGGCTTCTCCGCGCAACCCTCTTCTTCCAGGTTTGTACGGTTCAGGAGACGCGTGTCACTGTTTGAAGTGCTCCCAGGGCACTCGTTTATCAGCCCCACTCGAGTAGTGGGTCCGGCTATAACAGTCAATTTGTTACAAACACCTCCCTGCTACACTGGACCGACCACCTCTGCATTAACATCTCAGCACAGAATTTACACCAATGGCTCTCCGAATGTGCCAACACCCTAGCACCACTCTGAAAGACCTCAGCAAACAACAACCTCAAGAAGGCCAGCTGGTTCTCCCCCACACTACAGGACTCCAGGTGCACCTGGAGGCAGCTAGTAAAAAGATGGCGAAACAGCAAGTTCCCAGAAGTCCCCGCAGCCTTCAAATCCGCCCTCAAACCCAACACCACCTCATTAGATTCACCAGGAAAGCCACCCTGCAGGACAGTAGCAGTGCCACTGCACACAACACCAAAGAGCTTTTTGCTGAGGTCAAAGAGTTTGCCAAACCCCAGTTGGAAGTGACAAACATCCTTCCATCTCAGGACCTCTGCAACAGACTAGCCACCTTCTTCCACTGGAAAATCAAAGACATATACGTTAGCTTTGGATCCCAAGACCCACTAAGCCCACCAACAACCCTCCAGCTCGGAACTTCTGAACCTTCACAGATCATGCACTGCTGGACCACCCTCACCATGGATGAGACCCGCTCCATCATGAACAGCATCCACTCCGGAGCCCCTACTGTCCCCTGTCTTCACCACAGTTTGAACAATGCCAACACCTCCATCATACTCGAGCTCTGCTACACTCTGAACTGTTCCATAGAGACAGCTAACTTCTCTGAGGACTGGAAGCACAAAGAGATCCGCACGCTCCTGAAGAAATCCACGGCCGACCCCCTATACCTCAAGAACTACCGCCCCATCTCTCAGCTGCCTTTCCCATTTAAAAGGCTGTCAATGCACAGCTCTGCAAACAGACCGAGAACAACAACATCCTGGACATCTCCCAATCAGGTTTCAGAATCAACCACAGGATTGAGACTGCCCTCCTCGCTGTCACAGATGACATCCGCTCACTCCTCGTCCACAGCCAAACAACAGTCCTCATCCTACTGGCTGCCTTCAACGTGGTCTTGCATCACACCCTCTGCTCCAGACTACACACAGCTGGCATCCGCTGAAAGGCCCTACAATGGATATGCTCCTTCCTGACCGGCAGAATACAGAGAGCCAGACTCCTGCCTTATCTGTCAGAACCTATGGAGATCAGCTGTGGAGTTCCACGCTCTTCAACATTTACATGGCCCCACTCGCATCTATCGGCAAGAACCAGGGACTGAACATTGTCTCCTATGACGACGATACCCGCCGCCTGGATGTGCGTCAGGTTCAACTCTGACAAGACCAAGATCCTCATCCTGGGACCCTCTGCATCTGCCTGGGATGACTCCTGGTGGCCTGCTACTCTCAGCATCCCCCAACCCAACAAATCACACAAGCAAACTCAGATTCATCCTGGAGTTATCGCTCACTATGTCCTGCCAAGTCAACTTAGCCGAATCCTCCTGTTTCCCGACACTCCGACTTCTCTGGAAGAACTTAAAATGGATCCCAAATGACTGCCACAAAACTGTGACTCACGCCCTAGTCACATCAGACTCAACTATGGCAAAGCCCTCTACGCTGGCAGCATGCAGAAGAACCAGAAGAAACTACAGCACATCCAAAACATTTCTGCCAGACTCATCCTGGACATCCCCCCCCCCTTGTGAACACATCACCAGACACCTAAGAGACCTCCACTGGCTTCCCGTTGAGATAAGAATCAACTTCAAACTCCTTGTCCACGCATACAAGGCTCTCCACAACCTAGAACCCACCTACATCGAACCACCACATCACCTTCTACTCCCCTGCCAGACCTCTCCACATTGCTCAACAGGCACTAGCCAACGTACCCCGCATACGGAAGACCTCAGCCAGAGGAAGATCCTTAACCTGCCTTGCAGCAAAGAGCTGGAATACTTTGCCAATTCACCTCAGGCAGTCACCATCATTGCCTCAATTCAGGAAGGACCTTAAGACCTGGCTCTTCGACTGAAGCACAGAGGACTGGCCCCCCTCATTGTCTTGAGACCCTTATGGGTGAGTAGTTGTGCTCTATAAATTATGATTGATTGACTGACCCTCATATGCACACCTGTCATCTGAGACAGAGGTGTCAGTGGAGAGGCCAAGCTTTCTCCAAGCACCTTACTATGGAAACCCCTCATCTGAGAGAGAGGTGTGGAAGGAGAGGGTAGTCTATGTTTGCATCCTACTAAGCACAGCTATCATCTAAGAAAGGAGTCTGACAGGAGAGGCTAGTCCATGTACACACCCTAATACACTCACTCACCATCTGAGAGAAAGGTATGACAGGACAGGCCAGACCATGTACACATTCTAATATGCATACCTGTCACCTCAGAGAGATGTCTCAGCAGAAAGAGCAGTCCCTCTCAGCATGCAACTGTTATCTCAGAAAGAGGTCTGGAAGGGGAAGAAACTCCATGTACACTTTCTACTACCTCTGGCGTCTTATGTTAGCAGAGACATCCTTCATTGAAGAAAGTCATTTGTGTGAAAAAGGCAGTACTTTCCCATACCCTACGATGTACAGGTGTAATCCAAATGAGGGCTGTTGGAAGGGAGGGTAGTTCTTTCCTTCATCCTTTTATGCACAACTGTCATGCAACAGCGAGATGTCAGTGGAGGCACACTTTTCTATTCACACCCATCATGACAGAGGTTTCAGTGCAGAGGTCAGTTTTTTTCCTGTACCCTACAACATACACTCTTCATCAAAGATAAAGGGGGGGATTCTGAGTCTGGCGGGCGGCGGAGGCCGCCTGCCAGACTTCCCCCACCAAAATGCCGCTCCGCGGTCGAAAGACCGCTGAAGGTATTTTGGGATTTGCCCTGGGCTGGCGGCCGACCGCCAAAAGGCCGCCCGCCAGCCCAGGGCCAATCATCCTTCCCACGAGGACACCGGCTCAGAATTGAGCCGGCGGAGTGGGAAGGTGCGACGGGTGCAGTGGCACCCGTCGCGTATTTCAGTGTCTGCATAGCAGACACTGAAATACAAAGTGGGGCCCTCTTACGGGGGCCCCTGCAGTGCCCATGCCATTGGCATGGGCACTGCAGGGGCCCCCAGGGGCCCCGCGGCACCCCCTACCGCCATCCTGTTCCTGGCGGGAGACCCGCCAGGAACAGGATGGCGGTAGGGGGTGTCAAAATCCCCATGCCATGGAGGATTCTAAAGGGCAGCGGAAAACCGGCGGGAGACCGCCGGTTTTCCGCATCTGACCGTGGCCGAACCGCCGCGGTCAGAATGCCCTGCGGGGCACCGCCGGCCTGTCGGCGGTGCTCCCGCCGACCCTGGCCCCGGCGGTCTCTGACCGCCGGGGTCAGAATGACCCCCAAAGTTTTTAATGTAGAGTCCTGACCTTATGCACACTGTACTGGAGATCCTTGTTGTACTGGTGAGAGGTCTCAGTGGAGAGGCCAGTCCTTACTATACCCTACAATGCAGGATGGTTATCCTTTGGTGAGGTGTTATTGAAGAGGCCAGTCTCTCTTCACTCCCTACCTTATTGATGCCATACTGTGAAAAGCTGTGACTGGAGTGAGATCTTTTTACTAAAAGCCCGGGAGAAGGAAGTAAAAGCCATAAGTACTGTAATGAAACAGAGTGTAAAATCACAAAAAAAGTTACAATCTTGTGAGAGTCTTGCGAGATTATAAAAAAGGTTGGGGTGGCAGAGAAAAGTGTTCATACAGAAAGCTGTCAGTGCGCAGGATCATATTTTTTAATATTCTACTATCCACACTGAAGAATACAGACTGGTTGTCCATGTGAAATACACTAAGGGGCTCAGACCACCATGTTAACGGTAATTCGACTGCCGTATTAAG
Source organism: Pleurodeles waltl (assembly GCF_031143425.1). Taxonomy (NCBI): domain Eukaryota; kingdom Metazoa; phylum Chordata; class Amphibia; order Caudata; family Salamandridae; genus Pleurodeles; species Pleurodeles waltl. The sequence goes on along the minus strand of NC_090438.1, from coordinate 482,927,684 downwards.
AGTCACACTGTGAAGACCACCAAAAAACTGCCAACATTCCCATACCGCCAGTATACTGGAGGGAGGGAGAGAGGCGGTCCCACCACCCTACCGCCAGACCAACACAATTACACCAACCAGATTACAAGCCACAAATCACCACATCGGTTCTTTCATGGTGGAGAACCATTGGCGGTACAAAACGCCGCGGTCAAAACTCACTACTGTCAGAACACAACACCAGATTGGATAGTTTGAATACCCGACACCTGACACAAATCCACACATCTGACACAGCTACTCATTGCACTATTTAACACCCACAATCCTTCACAACAAAAACGCCATTCACATATACTGAGAGCAGGAAGAATTTGAGAGAAAGCACATTTACACAATAGGCACACACACATATCACACATCACATACCACACGACTGCACAACCAACACAATACACACACCACTAGCTGCAATCGCATCACCCTCATAATGCAGCACCCACACCTCACCAAGTAGACAACTCTGCACCCTGACACTCACAACACCCCCACACACCATCTACACAACCACTACCATGTCCCCATGAAAACAGCCACGATTTACTGACGAGTTGAAGGTCACAGTGGATGAAATTGCCAGGGTAGAGCCACAACTGTTTGGAGCATAGGTCCAACAATCATCTTTTGCCAGGAAAATGGCATTGTGGCAAAGGATAGTCGACAGGGTCAATTCAGTGGGAAGCCATCCATGAACAAGGGAGGACATCAGGAAGGGGTGGAATGACCTACGTGGAAAGGTGCGTTGCATGGCATCACGCCACCAAATCGGTGTGCAGAAGACTGGTAGTGGGCTCCCGCCTCCTCCCCCACAGTTCACATCTTGTAAGGAAAAGGTCTTGGACATACTGCATCCGGAGGGCCTAACTGGAATACCTGGGGGACTGGAGTCTGGTAAGTACCTACTACTTTCATGTAACACATTTGTCCTTTCCTGCATGTTTCTTCACGACCCAAATAGTCCCCATTTAACTGAATGTCCTACTATCCCTCCCACCTATTCAGCTAGTGCCTCTCTCCTGCATGCCACACCTCCACTCACCCCAACTGCCCTCACAGCCCTTGTCAATGGCACGTAAACAACTGGATAATCATATTACTACAGCTCCCAGAATGCACTAACCCATCATTGTGAAAACCTGGACTGTGCACAACATATCACATGTAATGTATGTACAACTAAAGTACTAGCAACACCATCTAGGATTGTACCAGTGAGGACCAGTACATGGCAATGACAGCAATGCAATGGCACACTCACAACAGCAACCAAAGCAAAATACAGCTGCAGCTCAGTGACCATTCCAAATGGCCACAGATCCAATATCCAAATCCAGAAATAGATTCTCCTGGGTTGAAAAATAACATGGCAGAGTTGATGCACATGCACAACATCCAGATACTGAACTATTACCTTTGTATACTCACATACTGTGTTCCCACTAAGACACCATTGTGCATTGTGCAGCTATCACGAGTGACATCAAGCAAGCTTGACCAATCACAAGGTAACAGAGCTGAACAGTCATGTCAAATATCAAACTAAACTATAACCCATCTGCAGTGCAAACTGTACCAACCTTGCATGACAACTCCCAAAATAGACAATGGAAACCAAGTCAATGAGCAGTATGTACAACAAAGGTATGCTGTGCAGCAGCTGTCACTGTCATTGCAGGGAATCAGGTTCAGCCACTGTCTGGATCTCACAAAGTTGTTATCAAACACAAAATCAAACCTGGACTCTGTGTCTCACTTCCTCCACAGGTAATCCTGCGATAGCCACCATGGAGAGGATACCAGAGACTGCTAGTCCCCTCAGGATGATGGCCCCATTGTGGACAACAGGTCAGAAAGTCTGGACAGTGACGTCCAACCTGGCCCATCTGGGACACCTGATCAGTTAACGAGTCCCAGCTTTACCCTGCTCAACTCAAGCCCTCCTACCCTTGGGGCATCCACATCACTGCCAACCAATTGCCTCCAAACCTGTGTCGCAAGGACTGCTCGATCAAATTGTGTGCCCCACAGTACAGCAACCTGAGTCAAACCTTGACAACCCAGACATGATGGTCCTGCTAACACTGGTAGTGGGCACACTTTGCCAGGGGCACAGGCACCTGGGGGTAGGGTGCGTGGGAGGGAAGCTGTGGTCCAGAGGATTGGGCCTCAAAGGCACTCTACTGGCCAGGAAAACATCTCCCAAGTCCTGGGAGCATACCAATCTTCCCAGGACAGGATGGGCCAAATAATTACCATGCTGGGGGCAAATCAAAGTCTGCAGAGGGAATACCACCAGGAACTCATTTAGCAGTAGCAGGCATATAATACCACCATGGCTTCCATTGCAGGGGTGCTGAGGGACATCAACACCACCCTCATTGGTCTCTCCAGACAGCATCAGGCCCCTACCACCAGCACCCTATCATCTGGCTCACCTACATCCGCGGCAGCTAGTATAATGGAGGACAGGCCAGGGGAATTACAGGCCTCAGACGTCCATCCAGATATTCAGCTGGAGCAGGTGCCAAGACCAAACCCACTGCCAGGAAGTGAACCTCTCCTGATTTGTCTCCCTTGTGTGCCACTGATACACCATGTTGACTGTTCTGAGAAAGAACTCCATTTCCCCATGACCTGCACAACCTACTGCTGTAGCAGCTACTCTGATGAATCTACCTACCATGACCTCACTCATCACCTTTATGTTAATCTATGCAGCTTTATTTTGACCATCACTATGATTGTATGCACAATAAATAACCACTGGACACAGATACTGTATATGTGTCTTTATTATGACATCAACAATTGTCATGCTTGCCAACAGTGAGCTGGGCATTTCCCCCCTGCATCAAATAGCCAGTGTAATGGATATCACAGGGAGGCACCCTCAGCAGGAGACACAGTACTACAGAAATGTCACAGGCCAGATGTAAGTGAGTGTGAAATCCAGAGTGACACCAGGGTACAGCCAGTATTCCAATCTGCAAATACATCATGACAGAGAGTACCATCAGGATAGAAAGCATGGTGGCATACTAAGGACACTTACAGGTAATAATAGTCATGGCCATGGTAGACTACCTACAAAGCAGGCTACATATGCACTTGTACCATGAGACACACAAAGAATATCACTGAGGAACACAGTACTTAAACCATATACTGAATTAGGCCCCATAACTGTAGGGTTGTCACTTACCTTTGTCAGTATACTGAAACTTGGACAGCAATGTCAGTATACAAACGCAGTAAGGTCCCAAATTCATCACTAGGTACCCCATCCATTATGAAGCCACAGGGCATGATGCCAACAGCACACAGGTGTCATGTACTACAACTGACACATAATACACGATTACACATACCCCCTCATCCCCACTGGTACAAGGAAGGGAGGAAGCAGTCACAACCCCACTTGTGTGCAGGAAGTACTAACAAGGTTCAACACACTGTACCTACATGCATATTATCAGCTACCTGGATGGTTCTACTCTCAGGTCTGTCAGAAAATACCAGTGCCTATTGACAATTAATACCTCAAGCATAGGTTGCAGAGCCAAACCACATAAGGTTACATCAATGAGTGGAAGGAAAAGAGGATATGAGAAAGCAAGAAACATACCTCAATACTGAATGGACCATTACAGAAGTGTATGTCAGGATCTGATGTAACTATGCACGAAATAGGTAAACATATTGTACTGTCAGTCTGCATCCACAACTCACACATAGGCATTCGAGCACATGATACCACCACTGATGAAGCTATAAGGGAGGTGTAAAGGTAGCGGACTACTACAAATTGTGTTCATTCAACACATCATATGCTCCATTCACATACCTGTATGTCAGTTGCAGTACATCACTTGCTGTATCTCCATCTCCAGCCATAGGTCCAGCTGCCTTCCCCTCATCTGCTATCAATGGTATCTAATGTCTCAGGGCTAGATTGTGTAGCATGCAGCAGACAACGATTATTTGGCATACGTTTTGGGGCAAATAGAGGAGGGCTCCTCCAGATAGGTCCAGGCACCTGAATCATGCCTTAAGGAGTCCAAATGTACGCTCAATTATATGCCTTGTCTTCCAGTGGGCCTCATTGTAAAGGAATTCCCCTGGGGTGGCTGGGTACCTCACTGGTGTCAACAGCTAAGGTTGATTTGGATAGCCACAACTCCAATGTTGTACATGGGACTGGGCAGATTGTGATGACAGGAGACATAACTCACAGACACACACAACAATACTAACTTACCAAGCAGGCAAGCCCTCTCTGTTTGCACTTGTGCCATCACATGTTGGACATTGCTCTTTGGCATGATGTAGGAATCATGCACAGATCCAGGAAACTTGGCTGTGATTTGTGAGATGTACTGGTCCGCCAGACCCACCACCTCTACGTTGATTGAGTGGTGGTTCTTTCTGTTCCGATACAGCTGTTCATTGGCACTGGGAGGAACCAGGGCTACATGGGTACCATCAATGGCTCAAACCACATGAGGAATATGTCCCAAATCATAAAAATCTGCCTTCACATCAGCCAAATCCTCTTGGTGAGGAAACCTGATGTAGCCTTTCAGGTGTTTCAACAATGTAGACAGTACATCTTTCAACACAAGACTGAATATGGGCTGAGACACACCAGCTGTTAAAGCCACTATATTCTGAAAGGACCCTGTGGCCAGGAAATGTTGCACAGACAAGGCTTGAACGATGGGAGGTATGCCATAGGGATTGCGAATTGCAAGCATGAGATTTGGGGCCAGATGTAGCAAAATCCGATTTTGAGAATCAGAAATTGCGAGTCGGTGCGACTCGCAATTTACGATTTGCAAAATCGGATGCAGAACGTCGTCTCAGACACCGTCTGCGAATCTCAATGGGGTCGCAAAAGACCCACCTCATTAATATTAATGAGGTGGGTCGCATTTTGCGACCCCATTGAGATTCCCTGCACTCACAGGGATGGTGGTCTGCTGGAGACAGCAAACCTCCATGTCTGTGACTGCTTTTTAAATAAAGCAGTTTTTTTTGTATTGCAGCCCATTTTCCTTAAAGGAAAACGACTTGCAATACAAAAAAATAATGAAACCATTTGGTTTCGGTTTTTCAGAGTAGGCAGTGGTCCATTGGACCACTGCCTGCTCTGAAAAAACATTAATGGCAACATTCACAAAGGCGAAGGGGTCCCATAGGGACCCCTTCCCTTTTGCGAATGGGTTACCACCAGTGTGACACTGGTGGTAACTGCGAATTGCTTTGCGACCGCGTTCGCGGTCACAAAGCAATTCTGCATCGCAGTGCGAGTCGCACATAGGAAGGGACCACCCCTTCCTATTTGCGAGTCGCATTCCCATTTTGCGAGTCGGTACCGACTCTCAAAATGGGAATGTGCATCGCGATGCGCGTTTTGCATTGCGCAAAGTGCGATTTTCGCAGTTTGCACCATGCAAAACGCTTACTACATCTGGCCCTTGGCTCCAACTGAGTACAAAGTTCCATGATGGTCAGACGATTCAAATGTTATGTCTGTATGACATGCTTGTCCTCCATGGGTTCCAGATCTACTAGTGGATGGTACAATGGGGGAGAGACCCCTGACCTTTTTGGCCGGAGCTCGCTCCACTGCGCCGACAACACCACCTTGCTGTGCCGTTTTCCCCCGACCCCACCCCCGACCGATCGCGTGTTCGAGGCCCTCCCAGGTGTCTAGTGGACGCTGGTCAGTGTTACTAGACTGTGCATGGTATTGTTTTTTTGTGCCTTCCCACTGTCTTTCTCACCGTATCTAGTCCCCTTCTCTCTGCCGTTTTGCATTACTAGTCTGTGCATTGTATTGTTGTTGTGCCTTCCACTGTTTCTCCTTCTGTCTGCCATTTTGCGTTACTAGTCTGTGCATTGTATTGTTTTTCGTGCCTTTCCACTGTTTTTCTCACTGTATCTGTTTCCCTTCTGTTTGCCTTTTTTGGGCCATCTCGAACCCTGTGCGCTCCCCCGGCTTCTGCTCTTCCCCGCCCCCCTCCTGCCCCCATTCGCTCTCCCGTTCCCGCCCGCCTCCCGCCTCCCAGCTGCTCCTCCCTCCCACCTCACCCTCTTAATGGCGGTCACTGAGCAGCGGCGCAGCGGACGCGCGCAGCGGGCACGCCGCTGGCGCTCCAGAGGTGCCCCAGAGGCAAGCCCGTCTATGCCCGTCCGCGCCCGGACCGCGCCCAGCGCCAGTCCCCCTGGCCCAACCAGCCAAACTCCCCCCAGACTACACTACCACCCTCACTCCCTCCTCTCCCTCAACCCCACCTGCATTCAAACCAGCCCCACACACACACACACAAGGCCCCTTCTCCTGCCGCACCTGCCTATTCTCCTGCTCCACCTTCCACGCACCCCACACCAACACCAAACGCAACAGCCTCCACACAACAACATCCGCACCCACCAAAAAACCCACAATCTGCACAAGCCCCACGCCAATACCACCTCAACCCACAGCAACACCACAAGCACCCCCACCAACACAATCTCACAACACAACAACCAGACCACTCACAACCATCTCAGTTGCCTGCTACTATACACCCGGTCCCTACACAAACATGCCATAGAAATCTGGGACCTCATCACATCACACTCACCCGACATCATCTTCTTCACAGAAACCTGGACAAACCTCTCATCCGAGCCAGGTATAGGGCTGCAAACTCCAACGCAAAGACCGCCTTAACAAACCAGGAGGCGGCATCGCCATCCTTCACAGAGACACCATCAACGTCACCACCAACACCCTCGACACCCTCAACAACGCAGAACACATGCACTTCCTCATCCACATCAACAACACCACCACCCTCAGAGGCACACTCATATACAGACCACCAGGACCACGCCCCCCCTTCTGTGACACCATCGCTGACACCATCAGCACGCACGCTCTCACCTCCACAGACTACATACTCCTCGGCGACTTCAACTTCCACCTGGAAAACCCTCACGACCACAACTCCTCCTCCCTCCAGGACAACCTCACCAACCTGGGACTCAAACAACTAGTCACAGCCCCCACCCACTCGGCTGGACACACACTCGACGCAATTTTCACCTCAAGCCAACACATCACCTACACCCACACCACCAAACTCCAATGGACGGACCACCATTGCGTCCACTTCTCCTACAACAAACCACCCACACACCACCCCCTACCGCATGTGGGACAAGATCCTCACAGAGCACCTGAATTCCCAACTGACACAAACCCCCCCCAACACCACCGACCCCAACACCGCCGCACACAACCTCAACAAATGGATCACCACCTGTGCAGACGCTCTCGCGCCCCTCAGAAAAAACATCACCACCCGCAATATCAAGAACGCCCCATGGTTCCCCACTGAACTCCACGAGTCCAAACACAAATGCCGCAAAGCAGAGAAAACTTGGAGACAAGAACCCTCCACCACAAACTTCTCCGCCCTCAAAACCACCACACGCATCCACCACCAACTCATACGCACCACCAAAAGAGCACACTACAAGGAACGCATTGACAACAACTCCCAAAGCAGCAAAGAACTCTTTACCATCATCAAAGAGCTCTCCAAACCAAAAGCCTGCAACCTAGACCCCACGCACACACAAACCCTCTGCAACTCCCTCTCTAATCAGTTTCACCGCAAAATCCTGGACATACACAACATATTCATATCACACACACCCTCCACACGCAACCTCCACCCACCCAACACAAACTCACCACACACCCCCCCCCAACCTACTCACCACCTGGGCCCCCACCACCGACGAAGAAACTGAAAAGACAATGAACTCCATTCACTCTGGCTCCCCCTCCGACCCATGCCCCCATCGAATATATAACAAGGCCAGCCCCACCATCGCCCCCAAAATCCAAGCCATAATCAACAGCTCATTCGAAACCGCCACCTTCCCAGACCCCTGGAAGCACGTGGAAGTCACTGCTCTCTTTAAAAAGCCCAAAGCCGACCCAGGCGACCTCTCCAACTACCGCCCCATCTCCCTCCTCCCTTTCCCAGCCAAGGTCACGGAAAAAATAGTCAACTCCCGCCTATCCCACTTCCTCGAGACAAACCACACACTCGACCCCTCTGAATCTGGGTTCCGCAAGAACCACAGCACGGAAACCGCTCTCATCGCATGCACCGACGAAATCAGATCCAGAGTCGACATGGGCGAGACCATTGCACTCATACTCCTGGACCTCTCCGCAGCCTTTGACACTGTCTGCCACCACACACTCCGCACACGACTTCACGACGCTGGGATCCGCCACAAAGCCCTGGACTGGCTCACCTCCTTCCTCACTGACAGAACCCAAAAAGTCCATCTCCCACCCTTCCAATCCTCCGCTACCAAAATCACCTGCAGAGTCCCACAGGGCTCCTCCCTCAGCCCCACACTCTTCAACATCTACATGGCCCCACTAGCCAACATCCTCAAACCTCACGGAATCACCATCCTCTCATACGCTGATGACACACAACTCATCTTCTCCCTCAACCGCAACCCCACCACCGCCAAAACCAATCTACACGCTGCACTCCTTGACACCGCTGCCTGGATGACAGCCAACCACCTTAAACTCAACTCTAACAAAACCGAGATAATCATTTTTGGCCCACACAAAAACATTTGGGACCCCTCATGGTGGCCCACCACGTTAGGCCCCGCACCCACACCCGCAAACCACGCACGCAACCTCTGCATCATCCTGGGCCCCTCCCTCTCAATGGCCCAACAAATCAACACCCTCACCTCCTCATGTTTTAACACACTCCGCACACTGAAAAAAACATTCAAATGGATCCCCACAGCAACCAGAAAGACAGTGACCCATGCACTCATCAGCAGCAGGCTAGACTACGGCAACGCCCTCTACGCCGGCACCGCACTCAAACTCAAGCGCAAACTACAGCGAATCCAGAACTCAGCAGCACGCCTCATCCTCGACCTCCCCCGCCATGAACACATCTCACCACACCTCAAATCCCTCCACTGGCTCCCCATAGACAAAAGGATCACCTTTAAGATCCTCATCCACGCACACAAATCCCTCCACAACACCGGCCCAACCTACCTTAACGAAAGAGTGACCTTCCACACTCCCACACGCCACCTCCGCTCCACCGACCTCTCTCTCGCCACAGTTCCTCGCATCAAACACACCACCACTGGAGGCAGATCTTTTCCTATCTGGCCCCCAAAGCCTGGAACTCCCTCCCCACCTACCTCAACAAGACCCAGGACCTCCTACTCTTCAGAAAGAGCCTTAAAACCTGGCTTTTCGAACAGTGATCTCCCCTCCCCTCCCGCCCCTACCAGCCCCCCCTCCCCCAGCGCCTTGAGACCCTCACGGGTGAGTAGCGCGCTCTATCAGTCTCTATGATTGATTGAATGGTATGTGTCTCACGCTCCTCATGGCAGCATCAATATTTTGAGAGAAGAGAGTATATTGTGAGTTATGCTGTATACACACATCTATTACACATTGCATATTACATGACACCTAACATATGTAGAGGATGCATAGATCTTCTGACATATACAGTACAGTCCATAGATATTCACCGATTCCTGTCTCATTGCTGCACATTGGCTTCCATGCAAATTGGAATGTATTAATGAGACTAATGTAAGTGTACAAGTGTGTAATACTTAGCTGTCCTGCACTATTCACATATAACTATTGTAAAACGCTATATTTACCCATGGCCTATGTATCTCAGAGTCATTTTACATAGCTGTCACAATATATACTCTCTAATCACGTTGTTAAGTGAATATATGACCAATATGTTGCACATACACAATGGCACTACATAAGTGAATACTGCTTTTGGGGTGGAATAGTTGTATGATGCAGATAAGTAAACACATCTATCGCAGAAATGTGCACAAAATGGCAGGCACCTGACCTACTGTACTGGAAAAGTGGAACTCACCTAAGTCCACTGGCAAAAGTCATAATGGTGGTAGGCGGTCACAACCACTGTGCAACTTGCCATTGAATAACATTGCTGCCTTTGGCGGACTTGGGCCAATGGCGTTGACCGCCGGTGGTGAATGTCCTGTATGTGGAGGTCATGACTGCCATTTTCTGCTGTATTACTCACTTGACTCCTGACACTGTTGCCAGTAAGACCTCCACGACGTGAGCTGCTGTGTACTGCCTCTGGGAGCCATCATGCCATGTCCTGCAGGTGATAAGGCCCCTGCATTCACACTGAAAGAACCAGAGAGGCTGGTGGTGGAGGTTCTACTCCTGTATGGACAGCTATGTGGGGCACCACAGGAGCAGGTGAGTCCTATGCCATAGTCATGTGTGATAGATGTTGTGTGTGACGTTGCACACAGCAGATGCATTAGTGTGGGTGCCAATGTATGCAGATGACATGATGTGTATGCATGTGTGCTGAGAGGATGGGAATGAGTGGCAACTTGCTGTGCCTGTTGTGCACTGTACAGTACTATTGGTATGGTGGCAGTGTACATGACTTTCTTTTTTTGTCTGTGTCACCCATGCAGGTAAACACCCATCAGAAGAAGGGGATCTGGCATGCCATCGCCAAGCAAGTGCAGACCCTGGGGGTCCATAGCTGGTGGAGCACCCATTGTCATAAGTGGTGGGAGGACCTGAGGCGCTGGGCCCGGAAGACTGCGGAGGACCAGGTGGGGATGTCCTCCCAATGAGGGAGGAGTGCCTGCCGGACCCTGACCATCCCCACCTAATGACCTACATTTTGGCAGTGTCCTACCATGAGGTGGATGGTCACACTTCAGCATCTGAGACACTGTAGTAGGTGTTTCATGTATGTAGACAACTGGGAATACACTGTACTCTATTTGCATTACAAAGAAATGGAGATCGTGCCCTAGCCTAGTGCATGTGTAGGTTTAGGTCAGGTGTGTCTAGGTACATCTATGTCTGCATGTGGATATGTACACTGGCCAGTGCCACGTGTCACTCCACCCAGGTGTATATAGGTCTGCAGGCTGCTGCTTCATCCTACCTGTCTAGTATCTGCTGGTCAGTATATCTGAATATATAAGTATGTAGCTCCATGGTGTCAGCCCACTCCCATCTATGTACACAAACTGTATTTGCTACAGTGTGCCAGACATGCGTGGGGCAGGAAATAGTTAGCTTTTGTCCTGGTAGAGGTGTTGACTCCTTGTGAGTCTCGAATCTCATTCAGACAACAGTTATGGGCAGTTGTGAACACTCCATATGGGTTAGTGGAGCTGTCCCCATTATCCCTTCATGTGCATATTATGAAGTATGTGAAGGTTGTAACTGAAGGACATCCAATATGGGTGTTCAATCATACATGTGTGGGCTTCCCATGCTTTTCCAGGCCATTTAAATGTAATATATTCACTGGTGTCTCAATGGCTTTGTTTCAGTGGAGGTAAGTGATTAGGCAGTCCTACCCATACTAATATGGTAGGTAATATTTGCCTACATCATGTCATCAGGTCACAATGGTTACTTGGGGTCAGATCTTGTGGAGTGGGACAATAATTGTTGCCCCCCTTTGCCTAGCTGATGTGGACAGGTTGAACAGGACATGCTATGGGGGCTGTAGTACTATTTGTCATATGTTGTAGTTGAGGCATATGTTTTAAGTGCAATGGCAGCCGTGTGGGTCCATGTGTGTGCATCATGTGTACATGTGTTTTCAGTGGCATATGTGTGTTGTGTGGACCTATAGTTGTAATATTCACATGGAGGAATTGGTATGAGTGATATGGGTTTACTCGAGTTGACATTTGGTGGCTCTGTATATGCATGTCAGGTGGAATATGAGTTGGCCTCATAGGTATTAGTTGGCTGTCCCATGTTTAGTTGTGCTTACAGTGCTCTATGTGATTGTCAGTGGGTCAATCATGTGTGCTAGGTTAGCCACTTTTGCCATACATGCATGTATGTGGCAATGTGGAGTATCTGTGTATGGAGACTGCAACTAGGCCTCTAGGATTAGATACATGTAGTGATATAGCTGGTCTCCAGATATGTATTGTCAGATTCAGATGGTACCAGGCTGGGACTGGCACATGTTGTGTCTTCATCATGGATTGTATATATAGTGTAAGATATGTACGGAGGGCTCTGCTAGGCATGTGATAGCAATGGAGGGAGCTGTGTAGTAAGTCAATGGAGTTGTCTTGACCAGAATGATACATTCCTTATGGACATGTGTTGGAGGCTGGCCCTCTATGCAGTGTACAAAACCAGGTACACTATGCAGAGGGTCTGGACAACCACATCAGGGGTAGAAATCAGACCACCTAATGCTCAAATTTTTAAGGAAGCTGGTCGAGCAGTTAGGCTAATCCAGGAGATGTGCTAAGTGTTTGCTGTACTCACAAATCCAATCATGCACCACACACACTCAATGAATAACTCAAGACAAGAATTTATAAAAATACTTCAGACTTTCATATAATATTTAAGACCAAAATCTTTAGAATAGGTTAAATACTTTTTCTGTTATGTCTTTTTAAAGTTTTAGCAATGTTAGGCTCTCATTACAACCCTGGTGGTCGGCGTTAAAGCGGCGTTAATACCGCCAACAGGCCGGCGGTAAAAACAATGGGATTTTGTCCCTGGCGGTAAACGCCATCAAAGACCGCCACTTTATCACACTGACCGCCAGGGTGATAATGGCCGCTGAGCTGGAGACTTCGGTCTCCAGCCCAGCGGCCATCACAATCCCACCCTCAGGATTACGACCCGGCCTACCGCCATGGTTTTCGTGCCAAACTTACTGCCACGAAAACCATGGCAGTAGGCACTATCAGTGCCAGGGAATCCCTTCCCTGGCACTGATAGGGGTCTCCCCGCCCCCTCCCCACACCCCTACCCTACTCTCCCCCTCCCTCTCCTGCCCCCCGCACATACTGTATACACACCTGCATGCGCACCCATATACACACATGCATACCCACCAACACCCACGCATGCACACGTACATACCCACACACTGCAACACATACCAACATACCTTGTCACACACATGTATTCACAACACACAACACTCACAATCAGCCATTCACACATGCATTCAATGCAACTCACACCTGCATGCACGCATTCCAAAACATACACACACCCCCCCACATACACACAACATCCCCCACCCACCTCTCCTGTCGGAGAACCCGACTTACCTGCTTGCAGGGGGTCCTCCTGCTGGAGACAGTCCGCAGCACTGCTATCAGCAGCAGCGTCCACCAGCAAAACACCACCAGGCTGTATCATTGGTCAAGTTACTGTTGGCGGTGTTTTGCTGGCGTGGCGGTGCTGCTGTCAGCAGCACCGCCTTACTGCCGTCTGCCGCCATGACTGTCGGCGGTGTTCCGCCAGCATTCTGGAGGTGTACAGTCGGCGGTCATGATACGCGTAGATGGCTGGTAGCCATGGTGGCGGTATGTTGGTGGCCGTTACCGTGGCGGTAGGCGGTAGTTAACGTCAATGTTGTAATGAGGGCCTTAATCTTTCTGTGCGTAATTACGCACCATGGGAATCAATAGGCAGTCACTTTTAAAAATGCAGTCAAAAGCGTACGGTTGAGTTACCAGTCTCTTCTTTTGCAGGATGGTTGCAGAGGTTGGTGGGCACCTTGTGCCAGCTGGAGAGCTTTGGGCCGCTCCCGGTTTCGGCAGAAGCGTTGGCAAAGTTCTTGTCACAGGCACAGGGCCACCTGGATGGGCCACTTGGAAAAGGAGCTGGTTTGCAAATTCAAAGCAGCGACTGGGGGTCCCCTTTTGCTGTCGAGGTCACAAGGGGTTGGGGACCTGGGGCACACAGCAGAACACGTGATGCAAGGCCCAGGGCGGCCAGGTGCCGGGCGTTTTGGAGGTCTTGGATGGTGTGCGCAATGGAGTCCTCTGGAGCTGGAGGTAAGTGTCTTTTAGGGCCGCTTGCAGGACAAAGAGAGCACTCTGGTCAGAGGTACAGAGTGTTCCTGAAGTCTCTCGACTGGGGCTTCCTCCTGAACCTTTGTTAGCTTTGTTAGAGCTGTTTTTTCCCAGGGTATTGCTCTATCTTGGCCACCAGAGATCGGAGCGCCAGAAAACGCGGTACAGTTAGGGGTCACCTCCGGACTGTCGTCTGGGTGTCATTGGGTCCAGCTGTGACTTCCGGTCTTGGAGATATCAGCGATTCAGTGAAGTGTCCTTCACTGGTTTCTTGATCTTTTGCAGTTCACTTGCTTTTCTTGAGTGATGCCTTCACTCAGGAGGGAGATCTGGGGTGATCCTTGAAGCCTGGAGCTCCCCTGGGTTTCTTGGGGTCAGTACAGTGTTCAGCTCCTCCGCTTTCACGATTGTGGGACTCCGGTGCAGCAAGCAGGGGTCTTGGCGCCTCTTCTGGTGCAGTAGGTCCTCAGTTCTAGTCCTGGTGGTTTCTCTGGTGCTGGTCTTCTGTCTTCTTGGAATCCTTTTCAAATCTTCTTCGAGTCCTTTTCAAATCTAAAAACTTGGTCTAGGGGACCCACTAAATACTGAATTTAGTGGGCGTTTTAGGGCCAACCTGGTAGTGTCCAATGGGGCACTTACCCTTGGGTGGCCACACCCACTATAGTGACCACTTCCTGTGGGAAAGGTCACTTCACTAAACCTCATTAGCTGTTTTTCTCCATTCCAAGATGGAGAAATCTGAATCAGAGGGTCCACTTCGCATGCAAGCCCTTAGGGGTGGTGCATGCTCAGTGAGGTCACTCCTCCTACCCTTTGTCTGGGTTCCCGCCTTTGCTCCCACCAAAAGTGGGGACTTGCAGAGGGGAAGACCTCTGCTGCTTGCAACAGGCCTGGGGGCTTGAGTTTCAGGGGCTGTAGCCCTTTGAAGCTTACCGCCAGGGTGTTGCACTTTCACGAGGGAGTGGGAGTTAGCTCCTCCACCCAGGAAGGGCATTGTCTTACAAACCAGAGAGCCAGGGCTCTCCCCTAGGTTGTATATTGGCTGTCTGGAATGGCGGCTGGATGGAACCAGCCAGCAACTCTGCCAGCTAGGGTTAGCTTTTGCCCCTGGTACATTTAAGGTTAAATCCAATACTGGCATCAGTTTGGATTTAACATTCTGAGTGGTTTGATACCAAACAACCCAGGGTACAGTGGCCATTATGTAGCTGGGGAACTCGTGTTTGACCAGTGCCCAGTACATACATTAAAATGGATGTATGTTCACTCACTATATCCCAGGTTTAGCAAGGATACAGTGGGGGCATATTGATCATGCAGCTACGCCCTCACATATAGTATGGTGCGCCCTGCCTTTGGGCTGAAATGCTTGAAAGAAGGGTGGCTTACCCACAATAAATGTAGTGTATGGTGGACAGGGCACACAGAGTGTGCCATGTCGAATTTATCCTTTTGGGGTTTCACCAGTACACTCAGCCTGCATTGGCAATACTGGGTGCATCTGGGTGCAGGGCCCTTGGGGTGGCACAATCAGTGCTGCTGCCCCCAGGGGCCTACTCTTAATATCTCTTGCCCTGGGTACTGGGGTACCCATTTACTAAGGACTTACAGGGGTATTTAACAGTATATCCAATTGTGCCAAGCATCACAACAGTTTAAGGGAAAGAGATCTAGCCCAAGGAACCTGTTTAGCAGGGGCCCTGGGCACTACCAACTTCTAGATCACATCAACATCAAGCAAAAAGTGGGGGCTAACCATGCAAAAAGAGGCCTCCTCTCACAACATGGACATGTTAGGAGTTATATGTGAACATGCATGATATGGTGTTATCTGTCAATTGCTGTTCCTTATAGTGCTAGGAGATATATGACATAGATGAGGATGGTTGTTCAGCTTTAGCTAGGGCATGATGTGCATGCTGACATAGGTTTACAGGTGAATAGATGGAAGGGTCTAGTTGTGGTACCTCACATGGATCATGATAACGGTGAGTGATAAGATATGGAGGGGTGGGTGGCAGTGACATGAAGTAGGACTGTGGTATTTCATATGGGATTCCCTGGCCAGGAGATGTCTACCTACAGTTGTGCATGTTGTTATGTGTATGTGTGAATAATGTGACGACCCTCTCTTTCCCTCTCTCTCCCTTCCTCCCCCTGTCTATTTGTGTGCATCAGCACCAGCATGCGAAGAAGACAGGGCACAGGTGAGTGGGGAAGCTGCCGGCCATGGGACCCAGAGTGATGAGACCACAAACAGTGGCCTGGAGGGCGAGGGGAGTGCCACGGGGGAGACCGGAATATCATCATTATCTTTGGAATTTTCCTCCAGTGGACACTCCCTGGTGGTGGCGGACACTTCTGGGACCACCCCAGAACCATCTTTGTTTGCCACCCCCCTTTCTACCACCGCCCTCCCTGTAGCTCCCCACCCAGTTGTCTGTGCCTGGTCACCCAAGAGGGTGGGCATCTCCTTCACCACAGGCAACCCTGCTGCCCTCAGTGAGGAGGCTATTGATCTTTTGAGGTCAATCTCTGTTGGTCAGTCAACCATTGTAAATGCCATTCAGGGACTGGCAACTCAAGTCCAGCAGAGTAAAACCTTCCTGGAGGGCATTCACCATGCACTGGCAGGCCTACAGAGATCCTTTCAGGCTCTGGCCTCTACACTGGTGGCAGCCAGTCACCCTTTGTCTTCCGTCCCCCCTCCACCTTCCTCTTCCCAAAACCAAACTCCACTTCCCAAACCCAGCCAAAGAACATAGACAGACCAGCATGCATCCACCTCAACATCCATAGGTAGCTCAGACAAAGACAAGCACCACAAGATCCACCACCGGAATGCACACAAACAACACCCACATGCACACACAACAACAGTCACTTCCTGCACTAAAACCCCCACCACCCCAGCACCTCTTACACTACAGCTGACATACCTGCAGTCACCACACCCACATTCACTGATCCAGCCACAACTCCTATTCTACCCACAGTCACAATAGCAGACCCTCAGACATCCACCCCAGTCACCTGACCTGCTGCACCACAACTACTGACACACATACATGCAGCGCATCAACCATGCCAACAGACAATCACCGATCCCAAGACACATAAACACCTACCAACCCAACAGACACTCACCACCCACAAGCATACCTAGCTCACACATGTACCCAAAACAACTACCAAGACACCTCTTACAAACACTACCTCTCCCTCCACTCCCAAACCCCTTTGCCATGACTGTTCCTGTGTGAGTAAGAAGCATTTCCTCTCTGAGTTTTCCCTTTTCTCTATTCCTCTCCCACCCCATGATACCCCTAAATGATCAGTGTCCCTCCCCAGGTCCAGCCCTTCTACCTCCAAGACCTCCTGCCAACCTTGCAAGTTCCCATGCCCTTTCCCCACCAAGAAGTCAACCCCTCCTAAGAGTTCCCAACCCTCCCATAAGCCGCGACCAAAGCCCCCCATCCCAAGCCCAAACCTAAGGATCCCACTCCCAAACCCAAGCCCAACCCTTCCTCCTCCCCCCTCAGTCCCTGAGGTGCCTGTCTGCGCCTTGATGCCCCAACCAGTGGAGGTTACACGGCAGTCAGGAGTCAAGTGGGGGCACAGACATTTAGCGCTTGGATAGTATGGACTAGCCTATGGCCTTTGTACATATTTTTATATATTTATTTCTGTATTTTAATAATTATCAGGGCCAACCTGTTGTTGGTTCAAAGGTAACATCTTTGTCCTGCATTTTTTCTCTTATGGCAGTTTTGCTATTGGCTGCTATTGTTTGTGTGTAAGCATTGTGTGTGAGTGGTGGTTGTACTGCCAGTTGTGCAAGTTGTGCCTGCATGTGTGGTTGTGTGCATGACATTTGTCCTCCAGTGATGGGTGTGTTGTGTGATGGGCAGGTGTATTTTGGAGACATGTTATTGTGTTGGTATTTTGTAGCATTGTGTGGTGTTTGTGTTGACGTGTAATTTGCGGTGTTGTGTGCATTTGTGTTGTTGTAGTGTGTGCTTGTTTGTGTGGTTTTGTATGTGTGAACTGTTGTGATGTGTATTTGTGGGGTATGTGTCAACATCAGGACAGTGCGTGCTCTACGGGCGAAATAAATGGAAAAAGCCAGTCCTTATGCAGAGGCATATTTCATGCATTGTGTTTCTATGCAGTATATTAACCTTTTGCATTGCAGAGCTTTCACCTTGACAAGTCATTAATGCTGTTTGTAATTCATTTTTCATTTGCAAGGCTTGTTTGCAGGACTACTGGGTGTGGTCCTTTATTCTAACACTTTCTAGAAGCCTTTCTGGCATTATGGTTGGGTGTGGCTCGTGGGCGGGGCTTGGCTCTATATAAGGGAGCCAGCCCAGCTCCACGTGCTCACTATTCAGAGGTCCTGGTGCAGAGCAGCAGCATCTTCCAGAGATCCTGTCCCAGAGACCTATTCCAGTTATTTCCAGGCCTGCACTCGTTTATTTGGTGATCTTCAAGCAGGGCGGTAAGGCGGAGGTCGGGTTAGGCCCCTGACTCCGTTTTCCAGTGACACTCGAGTTTTGGGCCTAAACTTGAAATCGCGTGTGCGATTGTTTTCATGCCATTTGGATAGTGAATTCCGAATCTGCAACAGTTTGCGCAATTCTTTCCAGGCATTTAATTGTTGGCATTCAGATCGGCAGTGTCCACGATCATTTCATGGCATTTGCATCGTGAATTCCGAATCGGCAACAGTGTGCGCGCTTCTTCCCAGGCATTTAGTTCCTGGCATTCAGATCGGCAGTGTGTGCGATCATTTCATGGCATTGGCATCGTGAATTCCGAATCGGCAACAGTGTGCGTGATTCTTCCCAGGCATTTAATTATTGGCATTCAGATCGGCAGTGTTCACGATCATTTCATGGCATTTGCATCGTGAATTCCGAATCGGCAACAGTGTGCGCGCTTCTTCCCAGGCATTTAGTTCCTGGCATTCAGATCGGCAGTGTGTGCGATCATTTCATGGCATTGGCATCGTGAATTCCGAATCAGCAACAGTGTGCACGATTCTTTCCAGGCATTTAATTATTGCCATTCAGATCTGCAGAGTGCGCGATCACTTCATGGCATTTACATTGTGAATTCGAATCGGCAACAGTGTGCGCAATTCCTTCCAGGCATTTATTTCTTGGCATTCAGATCAGCAGTGTGCGCGATCATTTCATGGCATTTGTATCGGGAAGCCTGAATCGGCAACAGTGTGCGCGATTCTTTCCCAGCATTAAACCCTTGAATCATAGATCGGCGTTTTGCGCAACCGTTTCATTGCATGTGAATCTAGATGTTCGAATCGGCAGCAGAGTGCGCGATTCTTTCCTGGTGTTTAACTTTTGAAATACAGATCGGAGGAGTGCGCGATCATTTCTAGACATTTAAACTTAGCTGTGCTGTTTTGATTAAAGTGCATAATATTCCCTGAACATTTGAGTCTTGAAACTCTTAATCAGAGAGTGACGTAGCAGTGTTATTCATGGTACTTGTACAGTTCATTCATGCAGAGAAAAAACATGTGTTCTTTGATTCTTGCTATAATGCAGAGATTATTTTAAGAGATATTTTGAAGAGAGTTTTATTGTTCAAAATATAATATGCTATTTCTGGAATGTTCATGATAAAACCTTGCATAACCTTTTCTTGATTTCCAGGTATCTAGAGTTTTGAGGCCTAGTTATAGTGAAGTCTTAGGCCATTCATGTTTTCAACATAAGTGTTTATTTGAAACAAAACTTATTGAAAGTCATTGTGATTAATCTTGCAATTGTGTTGTTTAACTCTTGCTTCCACAGGTCTCCTTCCCTGCTGTTCCCAACCCAAAACCCATTCCCCCACTTGGCCATTCTTTAACTCTGTGCTATAGAACTAGTGGAGTTTGGAGCTGCCAAGAGGTGGACATGTTGGGAACATGCGCAAGCCCAGAGGATCAGGTCTCCTTGTGTAATGGCTCGTTGTTTTAATGTCTGATTGTGTGTACTTGTCTCTGGAATTGTTTTGTTGTGTTGTATGATTGTATTGTGACGTCAAGGTGTGTACTGTGTGTTCTTAAGGGTGCTTTCATGTTGTTGCAGTAGTGGTGTTATGCCATGTGAGTTGTTGTGTGTGAGTGTGCCATTGCAGGGTATCTGAGTGTTGTGTGTTTTTGTTTGTGTGTGTGTGTGTGATTGGTGTAGTTGTATGTGTGTGTGTGTATGTGGCAGTGTGTGAGTGTGCATGTCGGTGTGAGGTAACATGTGTGTGTGTCGCTCTCGCCAGTTGTCCCTGGTGTGCATGTTGTGTGTGCATAGGTACTTTGACATTTCACAAAAGTGACAGGTAAGTGTGTGTACTCACAGTTGGTGTTGTCATAGTTATCGCTGGTTCTGAAGTCGTTGGGCTAGCAGGAGCAATGGAAAGAGGAGTAGCTCTGTGTCTATGGCGGCTCCGGACGAGTATGCGTTCCTGGAGGAGAGTGTCGCCTTTTATAGAGTTGGTTTCTGCCAGGGTTTCCGTGGTGGGGAGACCGCGGCGGAAACCTTGGTGGTGTGCAGGCCTGGAATCTGTCCAGCATGACACTCTATTATGCACAGCTATTATCCATGAAATATTTGTTAAGTATTTGAGCTTGCTAGAGTCAGGTAAATACGTATGTGGAAGATGGTGTTTGGTGCTCCTGTTGTGGTGAGACTCTTGTGGGTATCAGTATTTCAAAAGAAGAGGGAGTTGTAACATTAAATTATCGCATTATGTAAGAACAGGGTGCCTCTGACAACAGCCGCTATGTCCATAGTGTGGAGTATTGAGCTACACATAGAACTGGATAAATTTCTTGATATTATGGTGGAAGATCCTGTTCCCTTCTGCAGTGGAGTGCACTCCATGTCACCTATAAAATGATGGCATATCAAGCTGGATATTGTTATGACATATAGAGGCCATGCCATGGTCACAATAAAAAAAACATGCCTTTTCAAAATGTCTGAACACAGGATATATATATTATATGGTCATTCTACAATACATATAAGCAAAATATAATTAATCTACGTTAAAAAAAACAAGAAATTCACTGAAAAAAAACTAAGGTTAAAGTAAATTTATCTTTAGGTGAATTTCTCAGTGACAATGTTAACGTTTTGAGGTAAAAAAAATGAAACACAGATATTCACCAGTTACAGTTAGCAGCACTAACAATAACTTGGGCCCCCGTCACGCACTGCTTATTACCTTACTTATGACCTCAGTCATGACATGTTCTATGAAATAATTTATGACATCACTGATATGTCCAATTACATCATTGATGACATCACTGATGACACCTCAGATGCATAATTGATGATATCACTTATGACAACATCCAATGAGTGTGCTAGTTTGTTTTACAGTTTACATAGTGGCAGATGACTATAATAGTAGTTCACTACCTATTTCTGCACTGCTTAGGTAGAAACAATCTAACAAAGGACTCAATGCCCATGCACACTATCACCAAGAGGAGGAGTCACTCGATCTCGTGACTCAAAAATGCTTCTTGAAAAACAACTTGTAACACTCCGAGCCCAACACTAGATGGTGGACTTATGCAAAGCATGTGTATCTGCAGCTACACATGACATTGAACATATATATAAGTATATATATACACACTGCTGGTTGCCTACTGGTTACCAATAGGCAGTTATAGTTAGGACCTAGGCCCTCATTAGGAACATGGCGGTCCGTTCCGCACCGCCGGTGGTGGCGGTAGAAACCGCCAACAGAGGAGCGGTCCGGACCGCCAAATAATGAACCAAACGAAATTCACGCATCCCGCGCACCACCCACCGCCAGGAAAGGAGTCCCGCTGACGACGGCAGAGATCGCCCACAGGCCGTCAGAAAGGCCCAATCCACCCATCAAATTATGAACCACCATTCCGCCGCCGGTTCCGGAGCGGGAACCACCGCCACACAAAGCCAGGCGGAAATGAAACAAATAGAAGGAAACACTCACCAGAGATCAACAAAACGTGCAGCGGCAGCCATGGACAGAGAGCTGCAGATCATGCCAGCCTTGCTCCTTGCCATTTATCTACACGACCGAGACCGCCGACTAAGACAACGACGGTAAGTACCGCAACCTACTAAACAAGGGAGGAAAGGGCAAAGTTACATACCCACCCACTCCACCCACCCCGCAAAGCCCCCCAACCCTTCCCAGCAGCAATAGTCAGACACCCCACACCAAAAGGGACGTACCCGACCGAAGGCCACTGCAACTTGGCCATAGGACATACAATAGCACCACAACCATAAATTATTTTAAAAACACCAGGGTGGAACTGCATGCAGCCCAAACACAGGCCACACAGAAACTTTATTCAGTAGCTCAGTGAGCTAAATGATGCTAACAGGGCCAATGGCCAGTCCATAAACAGTCAATTGTCCTTGGCCACAACTGGCCACACCTGACTCCCACAAGTGTTGGGTACTCCACTCAACAGGGCACCATAAGGGGATCCAGGCACCTCACGGAAGGGGGGTGGGGGTGGTGATTTACAACTTGCATGAGGAGGTTAGGGGGGTGGGCTTCTCCTTTGAAGGGGGTAGGGGCTGTTTGTCTCGGGGGAGCAGGATGCCTTAGGCTCTGAGCGGGCCTTCTTCTTAACAGGAGAAGGGGCACGGGAATGGGAAGGCTGGACCGGGGTGGGCTGCGATGTGGAAGGAGCGGAAAGGGCAAGGAGGTGGGCCAGTGGGTTCTAACAGGTCAACACGGGAGAGGAAACGTTTTTTGGGAGCAATTGAGGTGGGCGTGGATGAGGGCGTGGGAGCGGAGGCTGAGGGAGTTGATGTATGGGGTGTAGGTGTGCGTGTAGTGGGTGCCGGTGACTGCTCAGTATGCTGTGGTGTGGTGGATGTCTGATGGGTGGGTGTATTGGTGCGTTTGAGTGTTTTGGGAGGTGGGGGGTGGACACAGTGGGAGAAGACAGACAGCTAGTGTGGATGTATGTTGGGTGGGTGTCTGCAATTCGGGTGAGTGTGCTGCATGTGTCAACTACAGTGGAGGTGGTGAGTGCAGGTGTGGTGTATGGGGTGCATGTATGGCTGTCTGCTATTGTGGTGAGTGCAGGAAGAGGAGCAGTAACAGTGAGTGAAGGTGCAGTGCATGAGGGTGTGCATCTAGAGGGGACAGACAGGGAGGCGGAAGAGGCGGGCACACTGGGGGAAGTGGACGTTGTTGTGTGTGCAGGTGTCTGTTGGCTTTGTGAATGCTTGTGGTGGGAGGTGTGGTGCTTGTGTTTGGAAGTGTGTTTCTTGTGTGTTGATGTGCTTGACTGCATGTCTGAATGTGTGCCTTGAACGGGTGAAGGGAGTGGGGTGCTGGAAGGGGTTGAGGAGGTTGGAGGGGGGACGGAATGGCCAGGGAAACTGGCTGCCATCCAGAAGGAGGCCAGAGCCTGAAAAGGTCTCTGTAGGGCAGACACGGCACCGTGAATGCCATCTAGATAGGCATTAGTCTGCTGCACCTCTGATGCTAGCCCCTGGATGGCATTGACGATGGTTGTCTGCCCTACAGAGATGGTTCTCAGGAGGTCAATAGCCTCCTCTGTGAGGGCAGCAGGGCTGACTGGGGCAGAGGAGGAGGTGCCTGGGGCGAAGGAGATGCCCACCTTTCTGGGTGGGTGGGCACGGGCAACTCGGTGGGGAGCAGAAGGGAGGGCACCGATGGTATGGGTGGTGGCGGAAGATCTCACGGTCGTGATTTGTCCACTAGTGTCCGCCACCGCCAGAGGACCCCCATCGGAGGAGGTTTCAGAGTCACTACCCCCTGTGGTAGTGGCCTCCCCCATGGAAGTCCCCTCACCCTCTCACCCACTGGTCCCCTGGGCATCCGTTGTCTCTGCCTCGGAGGATCCGTGGGCCGCTGTCTCCCCTCGCCTGATGTTGATGCTGTACCAGACACACAAAAGAGAACAGGGATGGGGAGACAAAACAGGAGAGACACTTGTAAGTAGCTGAATGCTGATATACAATGGCCGGACATACACCTACCCAGCAGACACACCCAACAGGCAGCACCGTGCACTTGGCCCGTGACCATGGCCCTAACTACTGAGCAGTATACTGACCTACACCCATATCCTGTCATTGCATTGAAGCTGAGGTAGGTGAAACCTGACAGGGACACCTCTACGCCATTTGGGGAGCAGACAGTAGCTGGACAACAGTCAAAAACCCTGCTCTAAGCACCATCAGCCCTATCGTACACACACTCATCCTTCCTGGCTGAAGTATGGGCTGTGAGTACTCACCCCCTTGAGACTGCTGTGCAGCCTTCAAGCGTCCATCCAGGTCTGGGTACGCCACCGCCAGGATCCTTCGCATGAGGGGGGTCAGTGCCCGACAGGCACCCCTACCACGTTGGGAGTACTTCCCCAGCTGGGCCTCATTGATCTTCTGCACCCAGCGCCGCAGGTCCTCTCACCACTTACGACAATGGGTCCTCCACCGGTTGTAGACCCCCAGGATCCATAACTCCTTGGCGATGGCATGCCAATGTGCCCTCTTCTGGTGGGCGCTGACCTGGTAGGGAGACACAGAGAAGAAACACAGAGGTCAGGCACCTACACAATGGCAATAGCTGGCTGACTGTTAGACATAGGACAGACAGGACTCCCAGACATGCAGGACAGTGGCACGCAGCATTCCATGCACCAAGCACCATCCTGGCTGACAGGAGTGCACATCTGAGCAATCCACTTCATCCATCACTCACACAGTGCCCCCCAAACCCGGACTCACCTGTACCTCTGGTCGGCCGTAGAGTCTGCCGTACAGGGGCAGGACCCCTTAAACCAGTTTCTCCAGTTCTTCCTGGGTGAAGGCCGGGGACCTTTCCCCTGCATCACGTGGAACATCCATATCCAGAGGCAGCCCACAGCAGCACAGAGAGTGGAGTACTTGTCCGCACAGGATCAGGGAGTCAAGTGATCACGCGATGACGAACGCGCGTACGTTCCGCGGCTGAATGCACCTTTACCGCCGGCGGTGATCATGATACGCCAGGATTCCCCATTGGCATCCATGTTAGCCAATGAGGGTGCGAACAGCGGACAAACCCTACGTATGCTGTCACGTCAACCGCTAGCGGTCTTAGGTCACTTCCACAACAAAGGGGCAGTACTACATTGGGCAGACATTTTGCCATCATCTACGCATCTTGAAATTCAAATTACTTGCAATGCTGGGCCTACTAGCCATATGAAGCACCTATAGGGGTCATTATGACCCTGGCGGAAGGCGGAGAAGCGGCGGTAAGACCACCAACAGGCTGGCAGTCTTTTTTTTTGTATTATGACCATGGCAACCGCCATGGTCATCCGCAGCTTCTCCGTTCCGCCCGCCAGGGCGGAGACGACCGCCGGGCTGGAGACCTGGGTCTCCAGCCCGGCGGGCGTCACTATACCGCCGGCGGTATTTTGACCCGGCTTACCGCCGTGGATTTCCTGCGGTTGGAACCACCATGAAATCCATGGCGGTAAGCACTATCAGAGCCTTGGAATTCCCTATCCACAGATAGGGGTCACCCCCATCCCCCACCCCCACCCTGACTCCCTCCCCTACCCCCCTCCACCCCTGCCACCCCCCAAAGGTGGCAGGACCCCCCTCCCCACCCCGACCCCCAACATAACATCATTCATACACACACAACACGCATGCAGGCACCACCAACACACATACACGCACACACACCGACATACATGCCAACATCCACACACACAGTCAGACACGCACACCCACATTCAAACATACATGCACACATCCATACAGACATACACGCACTCATTTCCAAACACACAACACCCCCGCAAGCATACACGCACTCACACACCCCCTCTACATACACACACGCACACCCCCATGCACGCACACAACACCCCTCCACCTCCCTCCCCTCACGGACGATCGACTTACCTGGTCCGACGATCCTCCGGGAGGGAACGGGAGCCATGGGGGCAGCTCCGCCGACACCACACCGTCAACAGAACACCGCCACGGCGAATCACAAGACGTGATTCGCTGGGTGGTGTTCTGTTGGCGTGGCG
Organism: Pleurodeles waltl; assembly: GCF_031143425.1. Taxonomy (NCBI): domain Eukaryota; kingdom Metazoa; phylum Chordata; class Amphibia; order Caudata; family Salamandridae; genus Pleurodeles; species Pleurodeles waltl. The sequence goes on along the minus strand of NC_090438.1, from coordinate 482,901,595 downwards.
GTGGAGGTGGAGCAACCTCCACTTCCCCGCCTCCCGCCAGTATGGCTGTTGGCGGCTCTCCGTCCGTAAAAGGACGGAGAGCTACCAACGGTCATAATAGGCCGAGCTGCAAACCGCCACCACTGGCGGTCTTCCGCACGGCGGTCCCTCGGCGGTCTCGGAAAAAGACCGCTGAGGTCAAAATGACCCCCCATGTCTCTATCCATAGAGTATATAATCACACATGATTTACTCCGTTCCCTCTTAGTGATGTAAATGTACATCTGTCAGGCAGCAGTTATTGCACAGACACTACTATGAAGAATGCATTGAATGTTAATAGCAAATATGCCAGTGTATGTGTACACATGACTCCTTGTTCTTACCCCTCGTAGGTACTGACCCTTGTGGCGAGGAAGAGCACCATCAGTGTACAGACCACTTGTGGATATGGGGACCATGGTGGAGCGGCAGATCATTATCACTTACAGAGTCACACGTGCAACTATTCAGGACCTATGTGCATTACTGGATCCTGCACTGACTCCTGGAAATCGTAATCAGCATGCCATTCCGACTGAGGTGCAGGTGCTATCCGCACTACATTTCCTGGCCACAGGCTCTTTCAAGTGACAGTGGGCATGGGTGCTGGTTTCTCACAGCCAATGTTCAGCCAGGTACTGACAAGATTTCTGAATGCATTTGTACAACATCTGCAATCCTATGTGAGATTCCACTAAAGTGCTGAGCTCCCTGCCATCAAGTCAGACTTCTATGCCTTTGCAAGCATTCCCCATGTTATTGGTGCCATCGATGGAACCCACATACCCATCATCCCCACAAGAGTGAGTGAACAGGTGTACAGAAACAGGAAGAACTTTCACTCCATGAACATCCAATTGGTATGTACTGCAGACCAGTACGTATCCCATGTGAATGCCATGTTCCCGGGTTCAGTCCATGATTCATTTGTTTTGAGGAACAGTAGTGTGCCACAAAAGATGGAACAACTCCAAGAGGACAGAGGGTGGATCATATGTAAGTGTGCCTGTCACTAACTGACACATTGCAGAAAAACAGCCTGTCAGACTAAGGACATTTCAATGATGACACTGTATTGACCATTTCTCTAGGGGATTCTGGCTATCCAAACTTGCGTTGGTTCCTGACACCAGTGAGGAATCCCAGGACGGACGCAGAGAGGAAATACAATGAGGCCCATGGACGTACTAGGAGGGTGATAGAGCGTACTATATGTCTCCTGAAGGCTAGATTCCGGTGCCTACATATCTCTGGGGGTTCCCTGGCCTATGGGCCTGATAAGGTGTGTAGGATAGTTGTGGCGTGCTGCATGCTGCACAACGTGGCAGTGAGACATTCTATCCCCCTTTTGGAGGTGGGGGGTGCTATCGGTCCTGATCTGTTACCTCAGAGAGGTGAGGAGAGTGGTGGTGAGGATGAGGAAGGGGAAGATGTCAATTCCAGAAACCAACTGATACAACTCTACTTCCAATAACTGTCAGGGACTTCAGCCTGTATATGTGGTTAGTGACTGATACTGTAAGTGTGCCATGTCAAATAGAGGGAATTGGTCAGGATATGCGAGTCATGGACCTCTTCAGCATGGTACAGACAGATATATATGCATTCCCTTCTTGACTTTTTTGAAACACACTGTACCACCACCATGCACAATTTGACAATAAAGTTTACCCCTGCCTGTTGCATCATTACTCCACTTTGTTCAACATTGAAGACAGGGGATAGTGTTACAGGTGAGATATGTTGTTTATTGGTGGAATACAGTGAAATGTGCTATGTACAGTGATGGAAGTCGTAATGGTTGGGTGTCCTCAAAACCGACTTGGTGGCAGGCCTGTTTGATATCATAGATGGGTCCTATTTGTAGTTTAGTACTTTATTTAACCCTCAGCTAAGTGTAGTTGGTGAATGGGTGGGATGGTTGCTTGGCAGTAGTAGTAGTGTCAATTGTTGGAAGGGGGCTTGTTCTTAGCTGGGTTTCCAGTGGCATATCTTGGCCTGAGACTACGTTTGGGCACCTGCTGTGGAGCTACTTGGGGTGACATGGTTGGCCCTCGTGATTCCTGGGCGGTTATTTCCTGTGCTGTTTCAGCTGCTTGGGACAACTGTTGCTGGTTGTCCAGGGCGGTTGTGGGGGCCTCTTGTCCGGTGTGGGTGTCTGAGGGTTTGTTGACCAACTGCAGCAGTGCTCCAGCAATGGTGGCCATTGTGGCATTGTGTTCTTTCCACTGCTCCATGGATTATTGGTGGTGTTCCAGCTGCATCCTCTGACTTTGCTCCAGGGTGGTTACAATCTGTGCCAACCTGTCTTGGGTATGTTGGTATGCCCCCAATACCTCTGCAATGACGTCCTGGACTGCTGCATCTATCCGGTGCCCTACCCCTTGACCCACTGGGGCACTTGACCTTGCCCTGGCCCCCAGTGCCTGTGTTCCCTGCGCAGGTCTTGACGTGCCACTAGTACTGGGGCCCTCGTCTTCCTGCATGTTGGGGGTGGGAGACTGTGGCCTCTGTTGCTGTGTTCCACCTGTTTGTGCCCTGGGTCCACTGGTGTGGGCACGCCTCCCCTGGCCTGCTGGTCTTGACTGGGTGTTAGGGGTGACAGTGTTTTCCTGGGTGAGGCTGCTGCATGGTGAGCATCCAGAGCTGTGTGAGGGGCCTGCCTGCTCATCAGTGTCCAGGGATTCTTCACCAGTGTCCTGTGATGTGCCTCTGTCTCCCTGGAATGCTGTGGCACTCCTTGTCCCCTCCATTAGGGTTGCATGGGTGGTGGTGCCTGTTGGGGGACATAGAAATGTTGGTTACATATGCATGAGGGTTTGAGGTGGACTGTTCTGTGCAATTTAGTGCTGGTGTGCCTTTCAGTGGCCTTCATGGGTGCCTTTGTGAGGTGGACATTGCATTTAGTGTCAGTGGTGGGGTTACATTGTAGTGGGGGTTATTATTCCATTGTGGGTACATGCAGGGGTGGGTGGCTGTACACAGCAGGAGTGACGTGGACCTGGTAGTGAGTTGTAGGTGATGCAGGGTGGTGGATCTGGTGGGTAACGGCTGGGAGGGGTGTGGGTCTAGGTGGGTGTGGGTGGGGTGGTGCATGCATTACAGGTATGGTGTATATGGGGTAAATGTAGACAACTTACCTGAGTCCATTCCTCCAGTGAGTCCAGTGAGTCCCTCTGGGTGCAGGATGGGGGGTACCTTATCCTCCCAGTCGGTGTAGTCGAGTGGTGTGGGCGGCAGTCCTCCCCCAGTCTTCTGCACTGCGATGTGGTGCCTGGATGCCATGGCCCGAACCTTCCCACGCAGGTCATTCCATTTCTTGCGGATGTCGTCCCTGGTGCGTGGAGGGTGTCCCACTGCATTCACCCCTTTGACAATGGTCGATGGGTGTGTGCTGCACCTCGGAACCGAATATTTGTGGCTCCACTTTTAGGATCCCGTCCACCATGGTCCTTAGCTCCCTTTCGGTGAAGCATGGATTTTTTTGGGGGGGACATGGTGAGGGTGGTGGATGGCGTCGGGACTGGGGACGGTGTGTGGGTGCTCCTGTGTGGGTCGCTATGCGTGTCCTGTCTGCTGGCGTTCTCTGTCTGGCTCTGGTGCTCTCCATCTTCTGGTCCTGGTTTCCTTGCAAGGGATTGTGGGGTGTGTCTGGGGGTGTTTTATGGTGTTCTGGATATGTGTCAGGTGTGTGGGTGCTAAGCCTAGCCAATGTGTGCATTGGTTGCTGTTGGGCCCACTTGCCGCCCGTGGCGGTCGCAGCCGCCAATGGTCGTCCGGCCTCCACTGTCCGCTGAGGTGATTTGTGCATCATTATTTGGAGGGCAGGATGTGGGAGTGCTTTGTGGTGGAATGTTTGGCGGGGTTGGGTTTTTTGTTCATTATATGGTGGGTTTCCATTCGCCGCTGCTGGCGGGATTCTGTTCACCGCCGCCACGGCGGTCGGCGGTCTTTCCCGCCATGTTCATAATGACCGCCTTCGTTTTTCTGTTTTGCTAATAACTTTGGTGCCAAATGACGAATCTTGACATGTTCCAAACTTGTTTGTCACTTACGTCTGCTGCTGTTGTGAAAGTTTTGGGGTGATTTGTCAAGCAGGAGCCAAGAAAAGGGAAAAAGTTCAAAAACATGTTTTCCCCATTCAATTTCCTTTAGGGATTTAAGACACAACTACAGCCTTTAGTTTATGAGATTTTAAATAAAAAACAAATTGTATATCTAGGGATGCGAAGGGTTTGTGGATCCCAGACATTTCCAGATGAGGTATGATTGGCTGCCTCCACTTCAACTAGGAAGTGGAGGCAGCTATCTTGGGACTCAGTTCCAAGAAGAAAGGAAGGTGGTGGTGTTCTACAGGGACCCTGCCGGTGAGGCGAAAGACATATCTTATAAAAATAAAAATAAATCTCCAAATTTGCAGTGGATCTGCGGGAAAATTGAACAAAAGGGCAAGCACGGTTTACTGTGCTTGCTTTGCCCCCAGGCAAGTGAAAATATTATTGGTCAATCGGAGTGTCATCATTTCTAGAAGCATTTGTGTGTGAAAGGAGGCTTAGCAGCCTGGCTCTAAGAAAATGTTTGCAAACTATTATACCATCTTGATAATATTTTCACTTTCAATGGGACACTATACAGACAAGTGTAAAGGACGAAGATATGCACCTGCTTCCCTTCCAGCTATGCAAATTTTCTCATGGGCTGGGGGCGAAGCAGATGTTCACCACACCTGAGTCCAGGTTTGACATGGAGAGGATTGTGCTCTGGTTACAATTTATCAAAGACCTTTTTCTAATCTGGCAGGTCAGTGCGGAAGATGCCAGCAGATTTGTTGAATGTCTCAACAGAAAACCTCAATCTTGAGTTCACTGAGCATTTTAGCTGGGAACGTATTGTGTTGCTGGATGTAGAAGTGGCAATAGCAGGAAACAAGGTCACCTCCAAACTAAATCGCAAATTGACAACAGGCAACAGCTGATTGCATGCTCTCAGTAGCCATCCTGGGCAGCTGAAGTGGAACATCTCCTGTGGGTAATTGATATGTGCCAAGAGGAACTGCAGTGATGGTAATACCTTCCAAGTACAAAAGGCCTCTATAATAGAGCATTTTGTCCAACGCGGTTATCCCAGATGGCTGTTGGACAAAGCAACTCAAATGGCTGGCAGAAGGACTAGGAATGAGATTATGTATGGACCTAGTATGAAGGAAAGGACTGATACAGACAGAGAGGAGAGTGACACCAGGCTCATTACCACATACAATGTCAAATCTGGAAACATTCGGGAGATCCTGAACAGGAACTGAGATCTCTTGTGTGGTGGCCCAGTTAGAGGCAACACAATGGGGGATAGGTCCAAGATCACCTATCGTAGATTGAGGTCTCTAAGGGACATGTTAAAACTGCTATCTGTATGAGTATCACCATATAGGAAACACTGGGTAAATCCCTGCAAGGTTTTTACATATGTATCACATGTAAAGCCTATCAACGGTCAACCAACAGCAAGGGAATTGTGATCCCTAGTACGAAAAAGGTGAAACCTATTAAAAAGTTTATCACATGCAGTACACCTTATGTGGTATACATTTTGAAATGCTCTTGTGGCCTCTAGTAAGTGGCCAGTACCATACACCCAGTATGCAAAAGAATTCTTGAACATGCCAGGGCAATCACAAATTATGATGACCATTATCCAGTTGAAAGACACTTTGAAACACATCACTATAGGGACAGGAAACAATTGAGGTTCATTGGGATTGACAACATTGTAGCAGACCCCCAAGGAGGTGACCGTGTAGCCATACCGAGTAAACAAGAATCCGGACTCATCATACAGTTTAACACAATGACCTCACGTGGTCTTAACTCAGATGAGGAGTCCATCTGGATTAACTGTAGAGTCCAGAACTTTAGTGTGGTCTTTTGCTAGCTGTACTTATTGTACACAGGATTTTAATTTAGCTCTCTCAACAATGTGTGTAACCTTTATTTATTTTTTATTTTACAGGAGGAAGGGACTCTCACCTGGCATCCTTCCCTTTTTTTATAGCAGCTCTTGGAGCACTTGGATGATATTCACTTTTATTTTGATTTATTTCATGAGGACTGTTACTGTAAATTATTAGTGATTTCACGGTCTGCCTCCATCCTGTTTAGTATGCTTGGCAGTGCCCCTTTATGTGTAGTGACATTTTATAGCTTGGTCACCTGTATCTCAACCTGCTACTCACATCCTAGCCCATTTGGGCTTTAGTCATGGTCCCTGACCCTCCATCCAGCCCTGTTTAATATTTACATGCACTGTATATGTTCTATTTAGCTACAGCAGCTACTCTCTTTGTGACTCCCACGTGCCATTTCAGATGGTATTATCAAATCCCCCAGTACATGTCCCCAGGTAACTGCCTATTATCATCCTACATGTTTCTATTTAGTTACCGTAGTTACTTGTTCTGTGGCCCTCACGTGGCACCCAGGATTGGATTATCAAATCACCCAGTACATGTTCCAAGGTAACAGCCATTTATTCCCCAGAGGGACCCACTGTCCTGCTGCCACTTGCCACACGAGGTAGCCCACTGGGGCTGCATGGGGATAAGGACTATGTATTAAATATGTTATGCAGTCACTAGTCACTCAAGATTTAAGATAATAACGATGCATTTGATATTTTATGCATTCTGACTAGCAAGGTTGCTGATCCATGGGGGTATGACACTAAGCTGATTACAGTTGATGGATCTGCCATACATTTTGTCAGGGGTACAAGGAACATATTAGGATATGTGGTGAAGTTATTATTCTATATATTTTTTGTGGTAAATCAATTTGACTGCTTTTGTACTTACAGAACCATGCATCAATTATTGTATTGGGAACACCTTTGTGAGATAACGTTATGTATTCCCCAATATGTATGCATACATTTTGTTTGTATTATTAATGTGCTTTACATACCCTTATTTAATTTCTGTTACCTATTTTAAGATGACGGCTGAACTTGCAAAACATTGAGGATTGTATTTATTTGTCCTCTTTCAATGTCTTTTGTTCACTAAATTATATATATGGTATGGGAAACACAGCCATCATGTGTGTGAACAAGGCTTAGTGTCAAAATGCGTTGCAGGGGTTGGATTTTGTTTAATAAAATAACATGAAACTTCTTTGGGTGCACATGTATCTTCTTTATTGGAGGCATTTTGTGTAATTTTAAAGGCAGGCCTGCTTTGCTGGCTGCTTTTAAATTAAAGCTACAGGCAAATTCGACTTTGGAATTAAAAGTAGTTCCAAAGTCTTAAACTACCTTATATTTACATATAAGTCACCCCTAAGGTGTGCCCTATGTGCCCCTAGGACTGGGTGCCATGTAACTATGAGCAGGGACATTATAAAAATTGTTTTATAAGTCCTGAATGGCCTCCATAGGCTAGAATGGGGAGACTTTATTTTAATTTTTTAAAAACCCTTAAGTAATAGATACCAGAAGTTTGGTATCAAATTAACTGTTATAATAAATCCCACAACTTCCAGTTGTTGGATTTAATATAACTTGTTCGGGTAAAGACCTGAAAAGTTGCCAATTTCAGCCCTGCAGTGTTTTTGCTGCTGTGCTCTGAATGGGCAGCCTCTGGCAGCCTGGCCAGCCTGCCTTGATGAGATGTGAAGTGGCCTCGCTCAGCACAAAGAGATGTGCCTGGGGGAAGCGATCCCCCCTCAGCAGATGGGGAAGCAGGAAGGGGGAGGGCTGCCAAACTGGTCTTCAAAGGCAGAGAAGGACATTTCGAGCAACCCAGCAACACCTCACATCCTGCAAACCCAGACAATTAGGTGCCCCCTTGATTAGATTAGAAGAGGGCAGGAGAGGGGTGTGTTTAGGATTTTTAGCCACACCAGTGGGTGGGCTCAGCCAGATGTGACTTCCAAAAATAACTTTCAGCCATGATGGATTTTTGATGAAGGTTGCTCCCTGGGATTGATTTTTGCCACACTTCCCAGGAAGTGGTCATCATAGGGGGAAGGTGCCAAGGTAAACCTAACCTAACTGGACCTAAGTGGAGGTTAGTGGCCTATTGCTAAGTATGGGTACTTACCTGCCCTTACCAATAACCCATTTTCCAACAATGTATATATATATATATATATATATATATATATATATATATATACACATATATATATATATGTCCCCTTCGCTGCCAGGCCTTTTCCCCCTTCTGTGCCGGGCCTTTTTTTGGCTATTTGGGGCAGTTCGCGCTTAGGCCCTCATAACTTTTTGTTCACATAAGCTACCCACCCCAAATGTGCGTCCTTTTTTTCCAACATCCTAGGGATTCTAGAGGTACCCAGACTTTGTGGGTTCCCCTGAAGGAGACCAAGAAATTAGCCAAAATACAGTGAAAATTTTGTTTTTTTGTTTTTTCAAACAAATGGGAAAAAAGGGCTGCAGAAGGCAGCTTGTGGTTTTTTCCCTGAAAATGGCACCAACAAAGGGTTTGTGGTGGCAAGATCACCATCTTCCCAGCTTTCAGGAACAGACAGACTTTAATTGGAAAACCCAATTTTTCAATACAATTTTGACATTTTACTGGGACATACCCCATTTTTACTATTTTTTGTGCTTTCAGCCTCCTTCCAGTTAGTGACCAAAATGGGTGAGAAAACAATTCTGGATCCCAGAAAGCTAAACATTTCTGAAAAGTAGACACAATTCTGAATTCAGCAAGGGGTCATTTGTGTAGATCCTACAAGTGTTTCCTACAGAAAATAACAGCTGAAAAAAAAAAATTGAAATTGAGGTGAAAAAAAAAGCCATTTTTCTCCACGTTTTACTCTGTAACTTTTTCCTGCAATGTCAGATTTTTGAAAGCAATATACCGTTACGTCAGCTGGCCTCTTCTGGTTGCGGGGATATATAGGGCTTGTAGGTTCATCAAGAACTTTAGGTACTAAGAGCCAATAAATGAGCTGCACCTTGCAATGGGTTTTTATTCTATACCGGGTATGCAGCAATTCATTTGCTGAAATATAAAAAGTGAAAAATAGGTATCAAGAAAACCTTTGTATTTCCAAAATGGCCACAAGATAAGGTGTTGAGAAGCAGTAGTTATTTGCACATCTCTGAATTCCGGGGTGCCCATACTAGCATGTGAATTACAGGGCATTTCTCAAATAGACGTCTTTTTTTACACACTGCCTTACATTTGGAAGGAAAAACTGTAGAGAAAGACAAGGGGCAATAACACTTGTTTTGCTATTCTGTGTTCCCCTAAGTTTCGCGATACAAATGGTACCTCACTTGTGTGGGTAGGCCTAGCGCCCACGAAAGGAAATGGCTCAACACACAACGTGGACACATCTAATTTTTTCACAGAAAATGGAGGGGTTTTTTGCAAAGTGCCTACCTGTGGATTTTGGCCTCTAGCTCAATCGGCACCTGGGGAAACCTAGCAAACCAGCGCATTTTTTAAAACTAGACACCTAGGGGAATCCAAGATGGGGTGACTTGTGGGGATCTGACCAGGTTCTGTTACCCAGAATCCTTTCCAAACCTCAAAATGTGGCTAAAAAAACACGTTTTCCTCACATTTCGGTGACAGAAAGTTCTGGAATCTGAGAGGAGCCACAAATTTCCTTCCACCCAGCGTTCCCCCAAGTATCCCGATACAAATGATACCTCACTTGTGTGGGTAGGCCTAGCGCCCACGAAAGGAAATGGCTCAACACACAACGTGGACACATCTAATTTTTTCACAGAAAATGGAGGGGTTTTTTGCAAAGTGCCTACCTGTGGATTTTGGCCTCTAGCTCAATCGGCACCTGGGGAAACCTAGCAAACCAGCGCATTTTTTAAAACTAGAGACCTAGGGGAATCCAAGATGGAGTGACTTGTGGGGCTCTGACCAGGTTCTGTTACCCAGAATCCTTTGCAAACCTCAAAATGTGGCTTAAAAAATCACGTTTTCCTCACATTTCGGTGACAGAAAGTTCTGGAATCTGAGAGGAGCCACAAATTTCCTTCCACCCAGCTTTCCCCCAAGTCTCCCGATAAAATGGTACCTCACTTGTGTGGGTAGGCCTAGCGTCCATTAAAGGAAATGGCCCAAAACACAACGTGGACACATCACATTTTTTCACAGAAAACAGAGGTGTTTTTTGCAAAGTGCCTACCTGTGGATTTTGGCCTCTAGCTCAGCCGGCCCCGGGGGGGCAGAAATGGCCTAAAATAAATGTGCCCCCCAACCCCCCCAGGGAGCGACCCTTGCCTACGGGGTCGCCCCTGCGTGACATTGGCGCAAAAAAAAAGATCCCCGGTGCCTAGTTGTTTCTGCCCCCTTGGGGACAGATTGACCTAAAATCGTCCGATTTGCCCCCAAGAGGGGCAGAAATGGTCTAAATACAATTTGCCCCCCAGGGGAGCGACCCTTGCCTAAGGGGTCGCTCCCCATCTGTAAAACAACAACAACAACAAAAATCCCCGGTGCCTAGTGGTTTCTGCCCCCCTTGGGGGCAGATCGGCCTAATTAAAATAGGCTGATCTGCCCCCCAAGGGGGCAGAAATGGCCTAAATATAATTTGCCCCCTATGGAAGTGACCCTTGCCTAAGGGGTCGCTCCCCACCTCTAAAATAAAAAAGAAAACAAAAACAAAACAATAACAAAAAAGTTATTCCTGGTGCCTAGAGGTTTCTGCCCCCACTGGGGGCAGATCGGCCTAATAATAGGCCGATCTGCCCCCAGGGGGCGCAGAAAAGGCCTTAAACAAATGCCCCCCTGGGAGCGGCCCTTGCCCAAGGGGTCGCTCCCTCATGCCAGTTTCATTTTTTTAAAGAAATCCCTGGTGTCTAGTGGGCGTTTCAAAAGCCGGATTGCTTTACAATCCGGCTTTTGAAACGCTGAGAGAGACTTCAAAGGGAAGGACATTCCTTTCCTTCCCTTTGAAGCCTCTCTGGGCCTCCCCCACGTGATCGCATTTCTCTTCCGATCGCGCTGGAAGCTCATGGGAGGAGGTCCTGTGACAAACAGCACGCAATCGCGCGCTGATGTCACAGGGGGGTGGGAGGGGTCAGGGGTGGAAGCGGAAGGGCTTCCCCTTCCATCCCTGCCTTGGGGGGGTGGGGGGAACCCCACAAAGGGAGCGCTAGCGCTCCCTCTGGGCTCTGTGCCCAGGGCGTAATGGTTACGTCCTGGGCACAGGAGCACTGTGCCTCAGGACGTAACCATTATGTCCTGAGCACAGAAGGGGTTAAATATACATATATAGATATATAGAACACCCTACAACACCAGCGACACTGGATTTTCTCACCTCAAATGTCTGTTTATCTAGCAAAGTTTTTAAGTATAGGATCAGCACAGTGCTTCCCACGCTGAGCTAGAAAGGAACAAAAACCCTCGTTATGACATTGGCTGTAAATTCCGAATACCGCCGCAGTGACTGCTGCCAACATACCGCCGCGGAGGCGAACATCCCTCTGCCAGATTATGATACATGCACACAAAACCGACAGAAAACATTTACAACCACAAATCTGCCAGACCCACTGAAAGCGATAAACTTTTGGAACTACCACCGATACCGTTACGCCACCAAAACAACGCTCTCCAAATAATGACCCACGAATCACCACAGCAGACATTCAACGGCGGTAAACCATTGGCCACCCAAATACAAAACAAGACATTGGCCAGAACCAAAAACCCACACCTTACACAAATACACACACCTACATCACACACAAACCTTTGCAAACACGAGAAGACACTTTGCAACGCCAATCCCAGAGACAACTGCATACACATACCACAACTACCCATTCATCCGGCACGCACCACACACCCCACCACTTCACACATCACCCTCGGCACAACATACAGATCACACAACACCCATGTCCCACAAAGGCACCCACGGATCACTGATGAGGAGTTGCAGGTCATGGTGGAGGAAATAGTCAGGGTACGGTCACTGCTGTTTGGAGCACAGGTACAGCAGATCTTCATTGCCAGGAAGATGGAGCTATGGTGGAGAATCGTGGACAGGGTGAACGCTGTGGGACAACATCCATGCACAAGGGACGACATAAGGAAGAGGTGGAAAGACCTATGGGGGAAGGTGCATTTTATTGCAGCAGGGCACCAGCTTGCCATCAGGAGGATTGGCAGTGGATCCCCACCTTCTCCCCCACAGCTGACAGCATATTTGGAGCAAGTCTTGGCAATACTGCATCCTGAGGGCCTCACTGGAGTACCCGGAGGAGTGGACACTTATGAGTCACCATTTACAACTCATCACCCTCCCATACCCACATGCCATCTCAACCCCACACCCTGACTCCCTTCACCCCCACTCCATTCCACACAGTGCACCACTCCAATTACCACACCTAAATGCCAAGCCCTGCATGCCATACCCACTGCATGCACATCCCTTCCAGCTCTGCATGCACACCCACCACCAATGCATGCACAGCATGGAAAACTAACAATCCCACAATCCATCAACACGCACCACCATAGGTAGGAGGACAACAACCTTGTCACTGGGAAAGCTAGGAATGCAGAATATGTCACAGACATGCACCATAACACATCACTCACATCCCCACAAGTGCCCCAGCCAATGTCAGCAGTGGGGGGGGGGGAGGGGGAGCCACGACTAACCAGTCCCCAACCAGAAGATGCCCCCAATGATGACAGCAACTCAGAAGCTCTGGATCTGGATGAGCTCCCTGGCCTATCAGGGACCACTGGTCAGTCGGCTACCCCATCCCACAGCCAGTCCACCACAGAGCCCCCCACTCAGACTCTAACACCACAGCTGCCAGCCAACGCCCCCAGAGCTCTGTCTTCAGGACATGCCAATCAGTAGTGTGCCCACCTGTACAGGGACCCGAGTCCACACCACACAAACAAGACAATGAGGGTCCTGGTGTCAGTGGGAGTGGGCACACCGTCCAGGGGACACAAGCACAGGGGGCAAGGGACAGGCGGAGGATAGCTGTACACCAGGGAGAGGCCAGGCCCAGGAACTCACTGCCCAGGAGGCATTCACAAAGTCCTAGGGGCATACCAACAATCCCAGGACAGGATGCTCAACATTATGCAGGAGAACCAGCGGCTGCACGGGGAACCCCACCAGGAGCTCATGCAACAATTGCAGGCCTTGAATACCACCATGGCCTCCATTGCAGGGGTGCTGGGTGACATGGCCAACATCATGCAGGAGTACACAGCACACCAGTGGGCCCCTAGCACTAGCCAGTGTACTGACCAGCCCTCCACATCTGGTGCAGCTAGTGGACAGGAGGCCCTGCCACAGGACCCACAGGCCACCAGCATCCCTCCCCCTGCAGAAGGTGAACCACCCCGCAAACATTCCCAGTGACCCAGACAAACACCAGAGACAGTTGCCAAGATCACCACCACTAAATGAGCCCCTCCAGAATGTCCCCCTTGTGTTATACTATGTCACCATATCCACTTTAAACTGCCATTGCTCCCCTTCCAATGGCCCCTTGGACACTGGACCTGTGCAACAAACAGACTGGGCCACTACACTGGACTTTTCCCAACCATCCCCCACTCTATTGCATTTTGCATTGTATACCTGATTTATTAATAAATACCCTTGGACACAACATTAGTAACAGTGCTTTATCTGAATGGAAATATACAATGTATTTAACTGTATTGAACAGCATGATCCTGTGCAAATGCACTGTAAAACGTGTATCCATTCTATATATGTGTCTCAGCAGTCTGTACACATCACAGCATTATACTGTTGTAACCACACCAAAATCTGCAATAAGGGAAGGCATAGGTGACAGTCAGTTGGGATGCAAAGGTAGGGACTGGCATTATGATACAGCCACACAGCACAACACTTAAATGGGAAATGTTGAGTTGGCACAACACAATAGCCACACAGCACTTTACTAAAATGGCGACATGTGTAGATCAACAGTCTTACCTGAGTGTCATTGGAAGTACTGCTATATTATATGTGTCCTGTTGTCCACATCCTCCTCCTCATCCTCCTCCTCACTGTCCTCAGTGTCCACTACTGCCTAAGCTACATTGTCACCCCCCTCCTCCTGCAGATAGGGCACATCGTGTATGAGGGCCAAATTGTGCAACATACAGCACACAACAACAATCCTGCAGACCTTCTCAGTGGAGTAGCATAGGGAACACCCTGTCAGGAGGAGGCACCTGAACCTGGCCTTCAGGAGACCGAACGTCCTTTCAACAATCCTCCTGGTACACCCATGAGCATCATTGTACCTATTCTCACCCCCTCTTCTCGGATTCCTAACAGGGGTCAAGAGCCAGGACAGGTTTGGGTAGCCGGAGTCACCTGGAAGAAGCGAGGGACACACATTTGCCTTGCACAATGGCATGGGGTATGACTCCTGAAGGCATACACTGACATACATTGGGTGGGGACTCTGGCTCACCAATAAGCCACACTCTGTGCCTCTGTAGTTGTGCCATCAGCTGTAGGACACTGCTATTCCTCAGGACAAAGGCATCATGCACCTACCCTGGATACTTGTCAGTGACGTGGGAGATGTACTGGTCTGCAAGCACCCCATCTTGACACTGAGTGAGTGGAAACTCTTCCTCTTCCTGTATACCTCTTCATTGGCCCTGGGGGTGACTAAGGCAATATGGGTGCCGTCAATTTCCTCAATCACATGTGGTATGTGTCCCATTGTGTGGAATCCAGCCTTCACAGTGGGCACATCATCTACCTGGGGGAATGCGATGTAGCTGGACATGTGTTTGAGCAAGGCAGCCAAAACCCTTGCAAGCACATTAGAGAACACTGGCTGTGACATTCCTGCAGCCAAGCCCACTGTTACCTGGAAAGAGCCTGTTGCCAGGAGATGGAGCACTGAAAGTACCTGCACAAGAGGGGGTGTTACGGTGGTGCAACAGATAGCAGGCATCAGATCAGGCTCCAATTGTGCACACAGCTCTGTGATTGTGGCCCTGTCCAGACGATAAGTGAGTACGATGTGCCGGTCCTCCAGTGTAGCCAAACTTACAAGGGGTCTGTACATGGGTGCTTGCCTCCTCATCCTATTCCTCCACAGTTGTTGGAACCTAAGTGACCAAAAAGTAAGAAGGGAGTGACAACAGGAACTATGGACACACAACATCAGAGTATACATAGCATGTTTGTATGATGGACACTGGAATTATCTAGGTGTGTACAGTCGACAGCAATTACGCACTTTTAAATCAATACATGTGTACTAGCAGTAGAAAATAGCAACCACCTCCTGTATGCAGCGATAGGTGGAAGTGACCTCACTCCGCCAGTGTTAGGCGTCATGGCGGGAGGCGGTCTGTACCGCCATGCAATTCCTCATTGGCTAACATGGGGCTCTATGGAATTTAGGAACCAATGATGATCAACGCCAGCGGTCAAGGTGTTCACCAGTGCAGACATGACCACTATTTTCTTCCTACTACTTCACTTGATCCTGACTTTCCATTGGACTACATCTCCACTGCGTGTGCTGCTGTGACCTGTGTCTGCTTCCTGCCATGGCCCGTGCTATAGGGAAAGGGCCCCAGCCTTCATATCGGAAGAGTTGGAGAGGTTTGTGGATGGGGTCCTACCCCTGTATGGGCAGTTGTATGGGCTTCCAGCCCAACAGGTGAGTACATCTTGGGTACATTGCATGTGACATGGCTGCATGTAGATGTGTGTGTGTGTCATTTGGGGGGTATGGCAGGTGGCAGTGTTAATGCAGAGGTACGGGTCATGTGTGTATTTGATGAGGAGCAAATGCAGTATGTAGGCCATATGTGTGACAGGCTGGATTGTCTGGTCCATGGTGTCCCTCTGTCTGTGTTTCCTCTGAAGGTCAGTGCCCACCAGAAGAAAGGGTTGTGGCGTGCCATTGCCAAGGACGTGCGGACCCTGGAGGTCCATAGCCGGCAGAGCACCCACTGCAGGAAATGGTGGGAGGACCTGAGATGCTGGGCCCGGATGATCGTGGAGGCCCAGCTGGGGACCGCCTCCCAATGAGATAGGGGTGCCCTTCGGAGCCTGACCCCTGCCAATGGCCCGCATACCGGTTGTGGCCTGCCCAAAGCTGGATGGGCGATTGAGGGCATCACAGCAGCCACGAGGGGGTGAGTAGAGTGTGTGTGACAACCATCATTTGTTGCCTGGCATGTGATTTGGGTGCAGGGTTCCAGTCAGTGGATGCCCCAGTATGCCAGTACAGACATTGCTGCGTGGTCCAGCTTAGGTATTTTGGGTGTAATTAATATTTTAGATAGCGAGGTAGCTGGCTTTCCATGGCAGACAGGGCTTAGTTGTTCCCGGTACGTGTGCAGATGGCAGTGTTTGGGTCCTACCTGCTTTACTACCTTACCAATGGTATGCCAGTGTGGTCCATACTGCCCATTCTTAGTCCAAGTGAGTGATAGTGATGTGTATGCCATCTGTGCTGTTGGTGCTGTGACTGACACTGTGCTCCCTTTCTTTCTCCCCCCTCCTATTGTCATCCTGTACATGTGTGCATTAGCATCATCTGGCGAAGGAGCAGGGGCACTGGCGAGTGAGAGAGCTGCAGCCCACAGGACCCAGGAGGCAGAGTCCACCGACGCCAAGGGGACCAGTGGGACGGAGGGTGAGGGGAGCACCACGGGGAGGACAGGAGCTGATACAACTGAATCAGATTCCTCCTCTGATGGGAGCTGCCTGGACCCCTCACGGGACCACCGCAGTACAGGATCTTCTGCCACTCCCATACCAGGGCCGCCCTGCCAGTAGCCCCCCACCCAGTTGCCCGTGCCTAGTCACCCAGGAGGGTGGACATCTCCTTCACCCCAGGCACCTCAGGCCCTGCCCCAGTCAGCCCTGCTCCCTTTGGTGAGGAGGCTATTGACCTCTTGAGATCTATCTCTGTAGGACAGTCAGCCATTGTGAATGCCACCCAGGGGCTGGCATCCCAGATGCAGCTATGCAATTCCATCCTGGAGCGCATTCACTGTGGCTTGGCGGCCCTACAGAGATCATATCAGGCTCTGGCCTCTTCTCTGACTGCAGCCAGTGTCCCTGTTTTTTCCGTTCCCCCTCCTACTACCACTTCCCAGTCCCTGTCTCCTCTCCCCAAACGCATCCCATGCACACATTTGATAAAGCATTCACCCATAAAAACAGACAAGACTCGCACAAATAAACACAGGCAGCACACTTCAGTCCACTAGCACAAACACAGCCAACACACGGATGCAGACACAAAATCAGCCACTGTCTCCCCCTCATCCTCCTCCTCCTCCTCCACAGTCACATCAGCACTCACACCTGCATGCACAGCATCAACAGTCCCAGAACCTACCACCTACATAGCCTTGCCCACAGTCACGACAACAACATACCTGCAGACATGCACCCCACAGACACATGCACAGTCACCACCACCTCATGCAGCACACCCACCTCACTTGCAGACACCACCACAACACACAGCCACACGTCCTCTTTGACCTCCCCACCCTGTCTGCCCCCAAAGACACACAAACACTCGCACTCAGACCCCTAACAGCCATCCACCTCACACATGCACACTGTCCATGGACCTGCACCCAAGTGCAACGCCCCCTTCCAGACCCAACTCAAAGGACCCTCCTCCCAAGAAGAAGCCCCCACCCCCTGAGGTGCCTGCCTATATCCAACATGATGCCCCTGCACAGTGGAGTCCCAATGTTGTCAGCAGTCAAGTTTGGCCTTGGACTTTGCCCTGTGGGCATTTTCAGACTTTCGACTGGCCAATGGCCCTATCTGTAAATATGTATTACTGTTTACTTTGGATTTGGGCTCTTCATCCAATAGGATTACAGTGGTTGGAACAGAGGTATATGTCCTAGCTTTCTTTGCTCTTGGGTTCTGTTACTGTTGATTTACTCTTCAGGTAGTTCTGGGTGTGTGGTGTGCGTATATGGTGTGTGTTGTGCGTGCTTGTGTCACTCTCCTCTCCCTCTCTTGCGGGTAAGCAGCTGTACTTACCGTCAACGTCTCCGTTGGCGTCTTCGTCGGCATTGGTGCTCCTGGAGGGCCATAGCGTGGTACAGCATCAGGAAGGCTTCCAGTTCTGGTTCCATGGGGGCCGCAAACTCTTCTGTGTCCCTGGAGGTGAATGTCTCCTTTTATATGATGTGTTTCTGCCAGGCTTTTGGTGGCACTGGTTCCTCCCCGAAAATCCTGGCAGTGTGCTATGTCATAATATTGTGGGCGGATCATTGTCTTCCACCTGCCTGGAGATTGCTACCACCATGTTCAGTGGTCGTACCGCACTGGCGGTTGGGGTGGAACATTGGCTGTCTATGGGAGGGATCACCTTCATAGTCATAATTTGGGGGTCATTACCTGGCAGCGGTACTACTGCCAATGACCGTCAAAGTCTTTTGCCATTTGTACAGCAAAATCTTTAAGCACAGGATTGACACAGTGCCATCATCACCAAGCTGTAAAATGACAAAAGCCATTCATCACTCCAGGTACAGTATTACAGCTTTGGACTGGTAAAATACTATCCAAGCCAACCTGGAATGAGTAAAAGCAACCCCTGATAGTGTTCCGCTATCATTATAGCCCTTCAGAAGGGTTTAGCTCTGTCCAGACTCAAGGGAGCACCTGGTATAAGTCAAAACAAAGCCCTTCCTGGGTTAGAGTGATGCATACATTATGCAAAAAAGAAGCAAGAACTGTGCAGTTGTAGGACGGTAGCCTCTTTCTAGGCTTGTTACCCCCACTTTTGGCCTCTTTGTGAGTATATGTCAGGGTGTTTTTACTGTCTCACTGGGATCCTGCTAGCCAGGACCCCAGTGCTCATAGTGGAAACCCTATTTGTCAGTGTGTTTTATATGTCTCACTGGGACCCTGCTAGCCGGGACCCCAGTGTTCATGGTTTGTGGCCTAAATGGGTTCCCTGTGTGGTGCCTAACTGTGTCACTGAGACTCTGCTAACCAGAATCTCAGTGCTTATGCTCTCTCTGCTTTTAAAATTGTCACTGCATGCTAGTGACCATTTTCACCAATTCTGATTGGCACACTGGAACACCCTCATAATTCCCTAGTGTATGGAACCTAGGTACCCAGGGTATTGGGGTTCCAGGAGATCCCTATGGGCTGCAGCATTTCTTTTGCCACCCATGGGGAGCTCAGACAATTCTTACAGAGGACTGCCACTGCAGCCTGAGTGAAACAAACATCCACGTTATTTCAAAGCCATTTTACACTGCACTTAAGTAACTTATAAGTCACCTATATGTCTAACCCTCACTTAGTGAAGGTTAGGTGCAAAGTGACTAAGTGTGAGGGCACCCTGGCACTAGCCAAGGTGCCCCCACATTGTTCAGGGCAATTTCCCTGGACTTTGTGAGTGCAGGGACACCATTACACGCAAGCACTACATATAGGTCAATACTTATATATAGCTTCACAATGGTAACTCCAAATATGGCCATGTAACATGTCTAAGATCATGGAATTGTCCCCCTGTGCCAAATCTGGTATTGGGGTGCCCATCTCATGCATCCCCGGGGCTCCAGCATGGACCCCGGGTACTGCCAAACTAGCTCTATGGGGTTTTCACTCCAGCTACCACTGCTGCCAACCCACAGACAGGCTTCTGTACTCCTGGGGTCTGGGCAGCCCAGTCCCAGGAAGGCAGAACAAAGGATTTCCTCTGAGAAAGGGTGTTCCACCCTCTCCCTTTGGAAATAGGTGTTAAGGGCTGGGGAGGAGTAGCCTCCCCCAGCCTCTGGAAATGCTTTGAAGGGCATAGATGGTGCCCTCCTTGCATAAGCCAGTCTACACTGGTTCAGGGATCCCCCAGCCCTTGCTCTGGTGCGAAACTGGACAAAGGAAAGGGGAGTGACCACTCCCCTGTCCATCACCACCCCAGGGGTGGTGCCCAGAGCTCCTCCAGTGTGTCACAGACCTCTGCCATGTTGAATGCAGAGGTGTGAGGGCACAATGGAGGCCTCTGAGTGGCCAGTGCCAGCAGGTGACGTCAGAGGCCCCTCCTGATAGGTGCTTACCTGGTTAGGTGGCCAATCTTCCTCTGAGGGCTAGGTAGGGTCTCTACTATGGGTTTCTTGTGAAATAACGAATGCAAGAGCTCACCAGAGTTCCTCTGCATCTACCTCTTCGACTTCTGCCAAGGATCGACTGCTGACTGCTCCAGGACGCCTGCAAAACTGCAACAAAGTAGCAAGAAGACTACCAGCAACAGTGTAGCGCCTAATCCTGCCAGCTTTCTCAACTGTTTCCTGGAGGTGCATGCTCTGAGAGCTGTCTGCACCCTGCACTGGAAGCCAAGAAGAAATCTCCTGTGGGTCAAAGGAATCTTCCCCCTGCTTACGCAGGCACCAAACTTCTGCATTACCAGTCCTCTGGGTCCCCTCTTGTCTTGCCTCCCCACGCCAGACAGTAATCCTTTGTACTGCGTGAACTGCAGCTGCTACAGCTTCTGTGCACTTTTGTAAGAAACCCTTTGTGCACAGCATAGCCCACGTCCCCAGCACTCCGCCCTGCATTGCTCAACTCGCTGAGTTGACCACCGACTTCGTGGGACCCTCTTTTGTAGTGTTGAGATGACCGCCGTGCTCAGATTTCTTGAACGTCTGTTCAAGTGCTTCTGCGGGTGCTGCCTGCTTCTGCATGGGCTCTCTGTGCTGCTGAGCGCCCCCTCTGTCTCCTCCTCCAAGGGGCGACCTCCTGGTCCTTACTTGGCCCGGGCAGCACCTATTTTCTTAAACGGCGATCTTTGAGGCTAGCAAGGCTTGTTTGTAGTCTTTCTGCTTGGAAACAACTCTGCATCTTCCAGCACGCCGTGGGACATCTTCTGTGCAAAGGAGAAGGTCCTGGTATCTTCTGTTGTTGCAGAATCTTCAGCTTCTTCCACCCAGAGGCAGCCCTTTTGCACCTTCATCTGGGGTTTAGTGGGCTCCTGTCCCCCCTGGACACTTGCGTGACTCTTGGACTTTACAGGTCCTCAGGTCCAGGAATCTGTCTTCAGTGCTTTGCAGTCAGTTGTTTCTGGGGAAGTAGGGTAACTTTACTCCTACTTTTCAGGGTCTTGGGGTGGGGTATCTTGGAAACCCTTCGTGTTTTCTTACACTCCCAGCGACCCTCTACACACTACACTAGGCCTGCGGTCCATTCGTGGTTCGCATTCCACTTTTAGAGTACATGGTTTGTGTTGCCCCTAGGCTTGTTGCATTCTATTGTATTCTACAGTGTTTGCACTACTTTTCTAACTGTTTACTTACCTGATTTTGGTTTGTGTGTATATTTTGTGTATTTTACTTACCTCCTAAGGGAGTATATCCTCTGATATATTTCTGGCACATTGTCACTAAAATAAAGTACCTTTATTTTTAGTAACTCTGAGTATTGTGATTCTTATGATATAGTGCTATATGATATAAGTGGTATAGTAGGAGCTTTGCATATCTCCTAGTTCAGCCTAAGCTGCTCTGCTATAACTACCTCTATCAGCCTAAGCTGCTAGAACACTGCTAATGTACTAATAAGGGATAACTGGACATGGCACAAGGTGTAAGTACCATCAGGTACCCACTATAAGCCAGGCCAGCCTCCTACAGCAGTTTCCAAGTTTAGTCGGAGAGCAGCTCCAGAAAGGAGCATTCTGCAATATCAGTGACACTCTAGATTTACTCACCTCAAATGTTTACCTAGCAAAGGCTTTAAGAATAGGATCAGTACAGTGGTATTCCACACTGAGCTTGATAGAGACAAAGGCCCTCATTACAACCCTGGCGGTTGGTGTAAAAGTGGCAGTAATACCGCCAACAGGCTGGCGGTAAATACCGCCAAATTATGACCATGGGGGATAGATATCTGATAGACGGCCACTTTACCACACCGACCGCCAGGGCAGAAACAACAGGCACAACGGCGGTAGCCGCCTACAGCCAGGCGGAAGTCAATGTTCCCCCCACCATATTATGACCCTGGAAACCGCCACATTTTCCAGGGTGGTACCAATGACATCAAAAGCCTGGTGGAAACAGACCTCAGACGGGGAAGGACTCACCATTGGAGACACAGGAAACATCCATGCCACCATGGAGCCCGAGGTGCATGTCTTCCCCATGGTCTTCTACATGCTACTCCACCACGAACACCAATGATGGCGAAGACGACGACGGTGAGTACAGCCCCCTAGCACACAAGGAAGGGAGGGAGGAAAATGACAGTGACACACACACACACCACACACACTCGACATACACACCCCATACACACAACCAGATGCACAAGAAACCAAGGGCCAGATGTAGGAAAGGATTTGCAACTCGCAAACGGCAAAAACTGCCGTTTGCGAGTTGCAAATCGCATTTTCCTATGCAGAAATGCATTCTGCGAGTCGGACCGACTCGCAAAATGCATTTCAGAATCGCAAATAGGAAGGGGTGTTCCCTTCCTATTTGCGATTCCTAGTGGTATGCAATACCATTTGCGACCGCATATGCGGTCGCAAATGGTGTTGCAGTTACCATCCACTTCAAGTGGATGGTAACCCACTCGCAAATTGGAAGGGGTCCCCATGGGACCCCTTCCAGTTTGTGACTGGACCCAAAAACATTTTTTCAGGGCAGGGAGTGGTCCAAGGGACCACTCCCTGCCCTGAAAAAATACCGAAACTAAAGGTTTCGTTTTTTTTTTTAAGTGCAGCTCGTTTTCCTTTAAGGAAAACGGGCTACACTTAAAAAAAAAGAAACTGCTTTATTTAAAGCAGTCACGAACACGGAGGTCTGCTGACTACAGCAGGCCTCCATGTTTGCGAGTGCCCATAGTCGGTATGGGGCCGCAAACTGCGACCCACCTCATAAATATTTATGAGGTGGGTCTTTGCGACCCCATAGCGAGTCGCAGAAGGTGTCTGAGACACCTTTCTGCATTCGCTTTTGCGAGGTGCAAATTGCAAGTCGCAGGGACTTGCAATTTGCACCTCGCAAAAGGGAACCTTCCTACATCTGGCCCCAAGTTATTCCCCCTAAATCGGCTGAATAATGCAAGGACAAAACAAATTTACTAAACTGAGTGTAATAAGATCAACACAGTATAAATAATAATTTAGCCAATGTAACAGATATTTACAAATGTACAGTTCAAGGGACACTGCCCAGCCCTCAGTTTGCGTGGACCACATGGCCACAGGCCAAAGTCCAAGGCCCCACTTGTCACCTGCATCAACACGGAGAGACCACTGCACGGGCATCAGTTGGTAAATAGGCAGGCACCTCAGGGGGATGGAGGGGCACCTCAGCCGGGAGATGAAACAAGACCACTGGTTCTGGAGGGGGCAACATGCTCTGTGCTTGGCCCTGGGGAGTGCAAGGCCACAGTCTGTTGAGTGGGTGATTTGCC
This sequence comes from Pleurodeles waltl, assembly GCF_031143425.1. NCBI lineage: Eukaryota > Metazoa > Chordata > Amphibia > Caudata > Salamandridae > Pleurodeles > Pleurodeles waltl. Next base: position 482,878,145 of record NC_090438.1, on the reverse strand, counting down.
TACATGCTCTGGAGGGGGCAACATGCCCTCTGCTTGATCCTGGGGAGTGCAAGGCCACAGTCTCTCATGTGGGTGAATTGCCCACATGCTCTGGAGGGGGCAACATGCCATGTGCTTGATCCTGGGGAATGTAAGGCCACAGTCTGTCAAGTGGGTGATTTGCCCACATGCTCTGGAGGGGGCAACATGCCCTCTGCTTGGTCCTGGGCACCTCAGCCGGGAGATGAAACAAGACCACTGGTTCTGGAGGGGGCAACATGCTCTGTGCTTGGTCCTGGGGAGTGCAAGGCCACAGTCTGTTGAGTGGGTGATTTGCCCACATGCTCTGGAGGGGCAACATGCCCTGTGCTTGGTCCTGGGGAGTGCAAGGCCACAGTCTCTCAAGTGGGTGTTTTACCCACTGGTTCTGAAGGGGGCATCGTGCCCTGTGCTCTTGATTCTGGGAAGAGCAAGGTCACAGTCTCTCAGGTGGGTGTCATACCCACTGGCTTTGAAGGGGGCAGCACGTACAGCAGCCCATGGAGGCAGAATTACATACCGTCGGCCAGCGGTGACAGATGTTCACTGGAGGAGGAGGTGCTGGTGCTGCTGGTGGGGGGAGGCTCCTCCCATCCCCTGCAGCCTCGGACAGCTGCCCACTGGAGGTGGTGGTGCTAGTGCTGCTGGTGGGGGGAGGTTCCTGCCCATCCCCTGCAGCCTCAGACAGCTGCACAACCATGGTTGGTGGTGGGGGCCATGTCACAGTTCCTGCCCCAGGCCCCTTACCCTTTCTGCCTAATGGAGCTGGCTCCTTGCTCTTCCTGGCAGCTGGGGCAGGCTCCTTAGTCTTCCTGGCAGCAGCTGGGGCAGGCTCCTTTTCCATGAGGCTGCCTGGTGTAAGCTCCTTAACCCTCAGGACATTTGTCCTGGATCCTTTCCCACCACGAGTGGGTATGGTGACGACTGGGCCCATGGAATGGATGGCTGAGGTGATTGGATGGGTTTTTGCCACCCTGGCCAGACATGCAGGGGGTGGTGGGGGGAGGAGTAGGGAAGAGGTCAATTTGGGCAAGAAAAAGCTTTTTTTTAAGTAATGGGAGTGGTGGAAGAGGGAGTGGTTGTTGGAAGTGTTTGTCTGCTGCTTTTGGGTGCAGGTGCATGGCCTGTATGCTGTTGTGAGGCATTTATTGACAGGACTTTATCAAGGCTTGGATGTAAAAAGACAAGCACAAGTAGAGAATGAAGCAAAGTGTTTAACCTAGGTTAGCACGTTACTTTCCGAAGCCTTGGGCACAGCATTATTTCTCCGCAATAGGCTTATCAGGGCCAACTAACACTTTGATTGTTTGAACTTCTATGGCCACCTCTGAGGCATATACCACGTACGCCTTGAAAGAAACACTTTGCTTCATTCTCTACTTGTGCTTGTCTTTTTACATCCAAGCCTTGATAAAGTCTAGAAGATGAAACACATGTCGGCTGCTGGCTGTATTTTTGGATTGATTGTAATACATGTGGCCTTTGAACTGAATATTGACCACACATATTTATCCTGTCAATAAATGCCTAGTATCATCCTTGATTTGGACTTCGACTCTGATTGAACGACCACTTGGATCACCCACATGGAACTGGTTTTTGGTGTGCCCTGGCCTTCTTGCATACATGCTTGTAGTGGATGATGGTGTAGTGCATGCAGGTGTGAGTGTAGACAGAACTGGGAGGGAGAGGGAGACAGTGGAAATAGTGAATGTTGGTATGTCTGCATCTGGATGGTGTTTGTGTGAGTGCCTGTGGGATGAAGTGTGGTGCTTGTGTTTGCCTGAACCATTTGTGTGTTGTCTTGTGTGCATGCTCATCTGCCTGTGTGCTTGGGATAGGTTGAGGTTGAGGGTTATGGGATTGGGAAGAGGAAGATGGAGGGGGTGGGTGGAAACGGGGACAATGGCTGCCATCAGAGAGGAGGCCAGAGCCTGGATTGATCTCTGTTGGGCTGCCAATCCAGTGTGAATGCCCTCCAGGAATGCATTAGTCTGTTGCATCTAGGCTGCTAGCCCCTGGATGGCAATCACAATGGTAGACTGCCCTACAGAGATGGATCTCAGGAGGTCAACAGCCTCCTCACTCAGGGCAGCGTGGCTCACTTGGGCAGGGCCTGAGGTGCCTGGGGTGAAGGAGATGCCCACCCTCCTGGGTGAGCGGGCATGGGCAACTCAATGAGGGGCTGCTAGGAGGGTGGTGCTGGTACGGAGGTGGCGGCTGTACCAGTAGCTGGGGTGGTCACTGAGGTGTCCGCCACCACCAGGGAGCTTCCATCGGAGGAGGTATATGTGTCTGAACTGTCCCCTCCAGTCTCCGCCGTGGTGCTCCACTTGCCCTCCATTCCATTGGTGCCCTCAGCGTCGGTGGACTCTGCCTCCTGGGTCCTGTGGGATGCAGCTCCCTCCATCGCCGGTGCCTCTGCTCTTCCGCCAGATGATGCTAATGCACATAAGGACAGGGTGGCAAAACAAGAAGGGGGGGAGATACAAAGGATGCACTCGGTCAATGGCTGCACCAACACCACTGTTGGCCTACACAGCACCCTCACACACAAGAAACAGCCCTATGCACTACACATTGCACTACAAGTGATATTGCTAGCCACCAAGGCATGGGAAGGGGCACACACTGCCAAATGCAGCACACCAGGGGACCACGCAGCCATACCAGTAGTGGATGCCTACGAGCTAGGCAGCTGAATTTGCTCTTCTGCACCCTAGCCACCAGGGGACCTATGCTGCGATGTCAGGCCTGGCTTAGGGGCACCCACTGACACACATCCACCACCTGGATACCTTCCCACCAGGCGTTAGTAGTAATGATGGGCACTGTACTCACCCCCTTGTGGCTGCTGTGATGCCCTCAAGCGCCCACCCAGCTCAGGATAGGCCACCGCCAGTATGCGGGCCATCAGGGGGGTCAGGGTTGAACGGGCACCCCTTCCTCGTTGGAAGGCCATCCCCAGCTGGGCCTCCGCCATCTTCTGTGCCCAGCGTCTCAGCTTCTCCCACCATTTCTAACAGTGGGTGCTCTGCCTTCCGTAGACCCCCAGGGTCTGCACCTCCTTGCCGATGGCACACCATTTACCCTTCTTTTGATGGGTGCTGGCATGCATAGGCACACTGGAAAATAGTATTAGTCAGACAGTCCTGCTCGTTACACTTATGGCCCACCATACCCCTTCACATCACCATTTGCACACACATGGCCCAGCACACAACCAATGCGCCGCCCAGTACACATCCACCCACCCCCCTTACACGAGGCCTTCACACACACCATCTCATGCATTCATGCCACATGCATCATGCCCACAGTGTACTCACCTGTTGGTCTGGAGGCACATACAGCAGTCCGTACTGGGAAAGGACCCCATCCACCAGTCTCTCCAACTCCGCCAAAGTGAAGGTGGGGCACTTTCCCCAGTCAAACGGGCCATTGTAGGTTCCAGACACAGGTCACAGCAGCACATGCAGTGTAGGTCCTCTCCTGTTGAAGCTCAGGTAGCAAGTGAGGAATCAGATAGAAAATGATGGTCAAGTCCACGGCGGTGCATTCCGTAACTCCCGGCGTAGATCACCATTGGCCACTGTAACCTATAGGGCCCAATGTTACCCAGTGAGGAGTTGCACGGCGGTTCCCGACCATCTCCCACAACGGCACCCAACGTCAGCGGAATTACCTCACTTTCCACCTGTCCCTCCACACAGGACAGGCGGACGCCATTTTGAGGGGTGGGGGGACAAGCCCTGGATACTTGCTGCATCACTGTCTAAATTTGGACATACTGGACACATTACAAATTAACAGCATGCAATGTTCTGTTGTAGCCCGATTGTTAATTTTGTGACCGGCTCTTCACTCTTTTGCCTCATAGATTGCTACTGCTGCGGCTGACTATGAGTGTACAGACCCCTGATGGACTTGGCAACACCATAGGACAGGCACATTATCCTCACCTATAGACTGGACAGGGCCACAATCACAGATCTGTGTGCCCAACTGGAACCTGACCTGATATCTGCTATACATCACCCCACTGAGAACCCCCTCTTATGCAAGTTCTATCTATGCTCCATTTCCTGACAACTGGTTCTTTCCAAGTGACAAAGGGCTTGGCAGCAGGAATGTCAGAGCCAATGTTCTCAATTGTGCTGACAAGAGTGCTGGCTGCCTTGATTAAACACATGTGCAGCTACATTGTATTTCCCCAGGTGGAAGATTTGGCCACAGTGAAGGGCGAGTTCTATGCAAAGGGACATATCCCCAACATAATAGAGGTGATTGATGGTACACATATTCCATTTGTCCCCCCCGTCAGAATGAACAGGTGTTCAGAAATTGTAAGAGTTTTTACTTCATAAATGTACAGATGGTGTGCTTGGCGGCCCAGTACATCTCCCAAGTCAATGCTAAGTATCCTGTTTCGGTGCATGATGCCTTTGTCCTGAGGAATAGCAGCTTTCCAAATGTGATGGGCCAACTACAGAGGCACAGGGTGTGGCAAATAGGTGAGCCCTGGTCCCCATCCAGTATATGTTGGTGTATGGGTATGGTGTTGGCCACATGGGATAGTGTGTGGCTAAATGTTGTCCCTCAATATTTGCAGGTGACTCTGGTTACCCCAACCTATCTTGGCTGCTGACCCCTGTGAGGAATGCCAGGACAAGGGCAGAAGAACGTTAAAATGAGGCACATGGGTGAACCAGAAGGACTATAGAACGTACCTTTGACCTCCTGAAGGCCAGGTTCCGGTGTCTTCATCTAACAGGTGGATCCCTGTGCTACTGACCCAAGAACGTCTGCCAAATATTAGTGGCATGCTGTATGCTGCACAACCTTGCCCTGAGATGCCATGTGCCTTTTCTGCAGGAACAGGAGGCTGGATATGCCGTGTGGCAGCAGTGGACCCTGTGGACAGTGAGGATGAGGAGGCAGAGGATGAGGACAACATAACAGCAGTCATCAGACAGTACTTCCAGTGACACACAGGTAAGACAGTGTTACTTCACATTTCATTGAAATTATTGTTTATGTCTGTGGCACTGGTGTACTGTTATTTCCCACCTCTATTCCCACTTACGGTACCCTTTGGCAATTAATTTTACAGATGTTGGTGCCTCACAATAGTTCCTGGTCTGAGCACTGCAGCCAACTACAGATCATTAACATATGCTCATTTACTGTACAGTTGAATTGCATTGTTTGAGACTGGTTATATCAATCAATCAATCAATCATTTGTAGAGTGCGCTACTCACCCGTGAGGGTCTCAAGGTGCTGAGGAGTGTGGGGGGGGAAGATGCTACTGCTCGAACAGCCAGGTCTTGAGGCGTTTCCTGAAGATCAGCAGGTCCTGGGCCTGTCGTAGGTGGATGGGGATGGAGTTCCAGGTCTTGGCGGTGAGGTGGGAGAACGATCTGCCGCCGGCTGAAGTCCTGTGGATGCAAAGAACGGTGCGAGGGTGCGGCTGGCATAGTTGACTGTTGGGGGTGTAGAGGATGAGTCGTTCGTTGAGGTAAGCTGGGCCGGAGTTGTGGAGTGCTTTGTGGGCGTGGGTGAGGAGCTTGAAGGTGATGCTCTTGTTGACGGGGAGCCAGTGAAGGTATCTCAGGTTGGCTGAGATGTGGTTTCGGCGTGGGATGTCGAGGATGAGGCATGCAGAGGCATTCTGTATACATTGCAGTCTTTTCTGGAGTTTGGCCGTGGTTCCCGCGTAGAGAGAGTTGCCGTAGTCCAGTCTGCTGCTTACGAGAGTCTGGGTTCGGTGGGGATCCACCTGAAGATCTGAGACGGTGTTGACTTGCTGGGTCATGGTGAGCGATGAGTCCAGGATGAATCCCAGGTTGCGTGCGTGGTTGGTGGACGTCGGTGCGGTTCCTAGGGTGGCCGGCCAACAGGAGTCGCCCCAGGCGGAGGGGGTGGGGCCGAGGATGAAGATCTCCGTCTTGTCCGAGTTCAGCTTCAGGTGACTGCTCTCCATCCAGTCGGCGACGGCCTTCATTCTGTTATGGAGGTTAATTATGGCGGTGTCCCTGGAGAGTGAGAGGATCAGCTGGGTGTCATTGACATAAGAAACGATGTTGAGGTTGTGTGATCGGACGACACTGGTGAGCGGTGCCATGTAGATGTTGAAGAGGGTCGGGCTGAGGGAGGATCCCTGGGGAACGCCGCAGATAGTTTTGGTGGCTTCAGAACGAAAGGGAGGGAGGCGGACTCTCTGGGTTCTGCCGGTGAGGAAGGATGTAATCCAGTCCAGGGCTTTGTTGCGGATCCCTGCATTGTGGAGGCGTGTGCATAGGGTGTGGTGGCAGACGGTGTCGAAGGTGGCCGAGAGATCTAGGAGGATGAGGGCCGCAGTTTTGCCTTTGTCTAGCATGGTCATGATGTCGTCGGTGGCGGCAATGAGGGCGGTGTTGGTGCTGTGGTTACTGCGGAAACTGGATTGAGACATGTCCAGAGTGCTGTTGTCTTCAAGGAAGTGGGTCAGTTGACCGTTGACGATCTTCTCGATGACCTTCACTGGAAAATGGAGCAGGGAGGTGGGCCGGTAGTTCCTGAGATCTCTTGGATCTACTTTGGGTTTCTTTAGTAGGGCATTGACTCCGGCGTGCTTCGAGCTTTCTGGAAAGGTGGCGGTCTCAAAGGAGCTGTTGACAATCATTTGGAGTTGGGGGGCGATAATGGAGCTTGCTTTGTTGTAGACGTGGTGAGGGCAGGCGTCGGATGGTGAGCCAGAGTGAACGGTGGTCATGGTTTTGATGGTATCATTGTTGTTGATGTGGGTCCAGGAGAGCAGGAGGTTGGTGTGGCTGGGTACCGGTGAGTCGGGATTTGTTTGTGACAGCAGCTGTCGTGGGGGTCGAGGTGTTAAAGCTGTCGTGGATGTCTGTGATCTTTCGGTGAAAGAAGGTGGAGAGGGAGTCGCAGAGGTCTTGCGAAGGTGGGTTGTCGTTGGAGCAGGACCTGGGGTTGGCGAGTTCCTTAACAATGTTGAAGAGCTGTCATGTGCGTTTGTTGTCAATGTGTTCCTTGTAGGAGAATCTCTTGGTGGTCCGGATGAGCTGGTGGTGCCTGCGGATGGCGTTCTTGAGGGCAGTGTGGTTGGTCTCTGTTTATTCGTGGCACCACTTCTTCTTGAGTTTTCGGCACTTCCGTTTGGAGGTCTGAAGTTCGGCGGTGAACCAGGTAGCGTTGGTGCTGGTGTGGTTGTTGGAGGGTTTCTTGATCAGGGCGCAGTCGTCTATCCATTGTATGAGGTTGTGGCTGGCTGTGTTGGGGTCGGTGGTGTTGGGTGGCAGGGCTCGGGCGAGGGTGGAGATCAGTTGGTCTTTAGTGACCTTGTTCAAGCTGCGGCGGGGGACCTGTTGTGGGTGGTGGTGCGTGGTGGGCTTGTTGAAGGTAAAGTGGACACTGTGGTGGTCGGTCCAGTGTAGTTTGGTGGTGTGGCTGAACGTGACGTGGCTGCTGGCAGAGAAGACGGGGTCGAGCGTGTGGCCGGCAGAGTGGGTGGGTGTCGTGACGAGTTGTTTGAGTCCGAGGTTAGTGAGGTTGTCGAGCGGGCGGTGAAATTGCTTTCATTCGCGTTCACGAGGTGAAAGTTCAGGTCGCCGAGGAGGATGTAGACCGTAGAAGCAAGGGCCTGAGCGCTGATTACGTCGGCGATGGAGTCGCTGAACTGAGGCTGTGGTCCGGGGGGGTGTCTGTAGACGAGTGTTCCTCTGAGGGTGGTGTTTGCATTGACGTGAATTTGGAAGTGGAAGTGTTCGGCGGCGGCGAGGGTGTCTTCGGTCTTGGTCGAGATTCTGATGGTGTTCTTGTGGACTTTGGCAATCCCTCCTCCCGGTCTGTTGGTGTGGTCTCTGTGGGTGATCTTATAACCGTCCGGGATGGCTATGGCGATGTCGGGTTCCGAGGAGGGGTTCATCCAGGTTTCTGTTAGGAAGGCGATGTCTGGGGAGGATGAGATGAGTAGGTCCCAAAGTTCGATGGCGTGCTTCTGGATGGAGTGGGTGTTGAGGAGGATGCATCTGAGGTGGTTGCGTCTGGTTCTGGCAGGAGGGGCGGCGGCTCGGGGGCTGGTGAAGCTGCAGTTCCGGCATGAAAAGGGTCTGTCGGTGAGGTTTGAGGTGGCTTGGAAGCAGGTGGATGATTGGCCGGAGTTGAGGGCGTGGAGGGCGTTGGCACTGTAGCAGCATCGGGCGGTGAGGGGATCGCGGGGGCCAAGGCGTCTGGTGCTGGGCGCGGAGCAGGCACGGACGGGCGCAGATTGGCTTGCCTCTGGCGCGCCAGCGGCGTGGCCGCACAGCGGCCACCATTAAGAAGGGGAGGTGGGAGGGAGGAGCAACTGGGAGGCGGGAGCAGTGGGCGAATGGGGGCGCGAGGGGGGCAGGGCCGCAGGGGATGCAGCTGCGGGACTGGGGAAGGGGGAGAGGGAAACAGAGCGCAAGGGCTGAGGAAGGGAGAAAACGGCTAAAAAAGGTGAAAACGGCTAAAAAAGGCTTTAAGAGAAAGGAGACAAAGAGCAGTGAAAAATATAAAACTAAACAGTCACAAGAAAGACACACAATACTTACGGCAACCACTAGACACCAGGGATGAAGCGCAGGCAGGAGCCTACCTGTGGTGGAGGGCCATGAACTCGCAGCAGCAGCGAGGGTGAGGTAAAGGGCACGGGTGCAGTCAGGTGGAGCTGCGCGGTGTGGGGAGCCTCTCCTGACCAAAACAAGGTCAAGGGTCTCTCACTTCACCGCGCAGCAGTTGCCATTAAGAAGGGGAAGTGGGAGGGAGGAGCAGCTGGGAGGCGGGAGCGGTGGGCGAATGGGGGCGCGAGGGGGTAGAGTGGCAGGGGATGCAGCGGCGGGACTGGGGAATGGGGAGAGGGAAACAGAGCACGAGGGCTGAGGAAGGGAGAAAACTACTAAAAAAGGTGAAAATGGCTAAAAAGTCTTGAAGAGAAAGACGAAAAAGGCAGAAAAAGGAGACAAAGAGCAGTGAAAAGTACAAAAATAAACAGACAGTCACAAGACAGACACACAATACTTACAGCAACCACTATACACCAGGGATGAGGTGCAGGCGGGAGTCTGCAGGTGGTGGAGGGCCTCGAGCTCGCAGCAGGAGCGAGGGCAGGGTAAAGGGCACAGGCGCAGTCAGGTGGAGCTGTGCGGCATGGGAAACCTCTCCTGACCAAAACAAGGTCAAGGGTCGCTTGACCTTGTTTGAAAATACCTGAATACATATTTGAAAATGTTGACATACTCCATATGTCTATTTTTGTCCAAGGGTGTTTACTGAAGTGCTAAGTAAAAGAGGGGCAAGTACAAAGGCCTGGGGTGATAATGGAGGAAAGTCCAGAGTATTGTTCCAGTTTATTTGTAGCACAGATGCATTGTCCAAGGGGACATAGGAAGGGGTGCAATGGCAGTTCAAGGTGGACAGGGTGACAGAGTGGGACACAAGGGTGACAATCAGGAGAGTCTCATTTCCTAGCGGGGTCTTGGCAATAGTCTCTGGCTTCAGTCTGAATTGCAGGGAACATTTGCAGGGTGGTTCTCCTTCTGCAGGGGGAGGGGTGCTGGTGGCCTGTTTGTCCTGTGGCGGGCCTCCTGTCCGCTAGCAACAGCGGTGGCTAGTCTGACTAGTCTGGCTAGTGGCAGGGGCCCGCTGTTGTGAGACTGGCTCCCACATAATATTGGCCATGTCTGCCAGCACCCTTGCTATGGAGACCAGGGTGGTGTTGATGCCTGCAAGTCCTCCCTGATCCCCTGGTATTGTCCCTCCTGCAGCCATCTGTTCTCCTCCACATTGTCCGGGATCTGGCCCATCGTGTCCTGGGAATGTTGATATGCTCCAGGATCTCAAAGAGTGCCTCCTGGAGAGTCGGTTCCCTGGGCCTGTCCTCCCCCTAGCGCACAGCACTCCTCCCAGTTTCCCTGTTGTCCTGTGCCTCTGTCCCCTGAACGGTGTGCCCACTACCACTGACCCCAGGTCCCTGATTGTCTTGGGTATGAGGTGTGGCCTGGAGTCCCTGTAGAGGTGGACACACTGCTGATTGATGTGTCCTGGGGACAGAGGTATGGGTACGCTGGGAGGGTGATGTGGTGGTGTTTCATGATGGGGGAGGCTCTGTGGTGGCATGTTACTGGGTCTGGGTAAACGGCTGTCCAGAGGTCCCAGATGGGCCAGTTTGGTCATCCAGATCCTGAAGTTCAGAGTTGCTGTCATCACTGTGGGCCTCTTTTGTGGGGGGACTGGATATTGCTGGCACCTCCGAACCACTGACATTGGCTGGGGTACCAGTAGGGATGTAAATGCTGTGTTATTGTTTCTGTGTCTGACATATTGTGCATCCATGGCTTGCCCTCTTTGGTTGCATTTGCCCTGGCAGTTTTCACTTGTGTACGTTGGTATGTGGTGGGATAGCTGATTCCTTCTAGTCTGCATGCTTTAGTGATAGGTGTCCATGCAGGGCTGTGAGGGGTGTCCATGCATTGGTAGAGCATGCAGGGCTTGGCACTGGGATGAGTGAGAGGTGAGAAGTGGTGGTGTGATGGGAGTGAGGGTGAGGGTAGGGGTATGTGATGGCATGCAGGTATGGGGGTAGTAGTAGTATAGAGTTGACTTACCAGAGTTTAGTCCTCCTCCTATTCCATCCAGGCCCTCAGGATGCATGATAGCCAAGACTTGCTCCTCCTATGTTGCTAGTTGTGGGGGCGGAGGTGGGGTTCCGCCGCCAGTCCTCTGTACAGCATGTGTTGTCTTGCTGCAATGGAACATACCTTCCCCCGTAGGTTGTTCCACCCTTCCTGATGTCATCCCTGGTTCTTGGCTGCTGTCTTACAGCGTTGACCCTGTCCACGATTCTCCACCATAGCTCCATCTTCCTAGCTATAGATATCTGCTGCACCTGTGCTCCAAATAGCTGTGGGTCTACCCTGATGATTTCTTCCACCATGACCCTTAGCTTCTCCTCTGAGAATTGAGGGTGTCTTTGTGGTGCCATGGGTGTTATGTGAGGTGTGTAGGGTGATGTGTTGGGGTGTGTGAAATGGGGTGTGTGGGTGGTCTATAGGTGTAGGTAGTGTGTGTCTCTGGTTTTGTCTGTGGTCGTGGTGTCTGTCTTGTGCCAATGGTTTGTAGTCATAAAGGGTTGTGGGTAATGTGTGTTTGTGTTTTACAGAGGTGTGGGTGTAGTGTGCGTATGGGTGTCAGGTGTGTGTTGTTTGAAATGTCCAATGTGGAGTTGTTTTGTTTGTGTGTGTGTATTTTGAGCGCGGCGGTGTGTATCGCCAATGGTTTACCGCTGTTGAATGTCCGCTGTGGTGATTCGTGGCTAGAATGTGATGGGTGTGGATCTGTTGGCGTAACAGTGTGGGTTTTGATACCGCCAGTTTATCACTGACCTTTGGGCTGGTGGAGTTGTGTATGTGCCTGAATACTGACGGATTGGTGTATGTGTCATAATATGGTCAATGGAGATCCGCGGCGGCGGCGGTATTTTGGCAGCAGCCAGCATGGCGGTAATGGGATTTACTGCCAATGTCATAATGAGGGCCAAAGTCTTTTGCCATTTGTAGAGCAAAATCTTTAAGCTTAGGATTTGCACAGTGCCATCCTCACCGAGCTATAAAATCACAAAAGTAATTCATCACTCCAGGCACAGGCACAGTATTACAGCTTTGAACTGGTAAAATACCATCCAAGCCAACCTGGAATGAGTAAACCTTTGTCAAGCAGGGGCTGAGAAAACGGGAGGGTCCCAAAATGTGTTTTTCCCATTCATTTTTCCATAGGACCTTTAGACACACCTACAGCCCGAACCACTGAACAGAATTACATCAAATTTGGCACAAAGCTAGATTATGTTCTGCAAATCACGCTTTTTGTAATTTGATGCAAATCTATTCAGTAGTTTTAGAGAAATTTAAGGCCAAAATGTGGGGGGCAATTGAGTTGATGGGGGTCAGGGTACAGGTTCCCTGACCCCATTGAGAAAAATAATGTGCTTGAAATGCGGGAAATTATTTTTTTCTGTTTTGCAAGATCTGTGGATCCACCCGGGCTCAGCGCGGCCCCCGGGTTGAATCTGCGGGTGGATCCGCTGAGCTCGGGAAACGTCTGGAAAAAAAAAGACTAAATTCTAATAGAGATACTCTCACATTCATGATTACACCCAGAGAGACAGTCTCACAACTGGTCTGACATACAGGCAGACACTGTTAACACCCACTCTCACACCTACAGAGATGCTGTTACATCTACTGTTACACATCTAGACAGACACTCTCACACTCAGGGAGACACTCTCACACCCACCCTCGCATCCAGGTAGACACTATGACACTCCCTCTCACACCCAGACACAGACTCTCACACTCAGTGTCACTCTAACATAGAGACTCTCACATGTAGTGTCAAACCCAGAGACACACTCTGACACTCACAATGACATCCAGACAGTTACTCTCACACCCAGTCTGACATGCAGGCAGACACTGTCATACCTACAAAGATGCTGTTGCATCCACTGTCACATCTACAAAGACACTCTCGCACTGACTCTCACATTCAGAGAAACTCTCTCTCACACCCACTCTCGCATCCAGGCAGACACTGTCATACTCCCTCTCACACCCAGACACAGGCTCTCATGCTCAGTCTCACACTAACATGTAGATTTTCACATGTGTTGTCAAACCCAGAGACACACTCTGACACTCACCCTCACACCCAGACAGCTACTCTCACACACGGTCTGACATGCAGGCAGACACTGCACACCCACTCTTACACCTAAAGAGATGCTGTTACATCGACTGTCACATCTACACAGACACTCTCACACTTACTCTCACACCCAGAGAGTCTCACACCCACCCTCACACCCAGGCAGACACTGTCACACTCCCTCTCACACTCAGACACAGACTCTCATGCTCAGTCCCACACTATTATAGAGACTGTCACATGTAGGGTCAACCCCAGGGACATACTCTAACACTCACCCTCACACCCAGACAGCTACTCTCACACCCCATCTGACATGCAGGCAGACACTGTCACACCCACTCTCACAGCTACAGAGATGCTGTTACATCCACTGTCACATCTACACAGACACTCTCACACTTACTCTCACATTCAGAGAGACACTGTCACACCCACCCTCGCATCCAGGCAGACACTGTCACACTTCCTCTAACACCCAGACACAGATTCTCATGCTCAGTCTCTCACTAACATAGAGACTCTCACATGTAGAGTCAAATCCAGAGACTCTCACATGTAGTGTCAAACCCAGAGACAATCTCTGACACTCATCCTCACACCCAGACAGCTACTCTCACACTCAGAGTGACATCCAGGCTGTCAATGTTACAAGCACTCTCACACCTACACAGACAGTCTCACATTCACGCTCACACTCAGAGAGACACTCTTACACCCAAAGTGATTTTATTTCCTTTTGAAAGATCCGGGGAGCCATTCGCAGATCCAATCGAGATTTGAAAAAAAAGAAGTATATAAATAGAAATATATATGTATATAGGTAACGGATTGGCTGTGAAAAGAGCCTTTGTGTTTACAATGCGTACTGTAATTACTACATGATAGAAGATATGGTCTCTCAAATAATGCAGGAACAGTTTGTTGCCTTTCTCTGTTAGGTGAACTCTGTCATTGCTCTATATACCTTTCATATCAAATCGTAAGTTAGTGTGGTATATAGAAATCATGTTATGATCCCTGAGGAATGCAGAAACAGTTTTATTGACATGTTTCCTGGATTCTGCTAGTTGTGGGCAGAACTGAGTTGACCAGTTTCACTTCTGCCTTTGGCAAATGGTTGAGGAAACCAAAGCAGTGTGTGGGAAGAGTGTCATTAATTTTCCAAAAGTTTCTTTCATTAGGATTTCCAAACCAATCCCTGTGACTACATCTAGGTCATTGCCACCACAGTGTACAATCATACGGTCTGGATGTTGGCAATCCTTAATAGTTTCAACTAAAGGAAGTAATTGTTGCCACTTTAACCCTGTCTGGCCAATCCAAGTAATATCCACATTAGACAAACCTAGGTCCCTGTCAATACCACTTCTTTTTGCACTCTCTCTGGCCCAAAACACAAAGTTGTGACAAATAATCCACATTCTGAGCATCTTGGAGGTAATCTGGAGAAGCACACAGGAGATCGTTGCAGCTGAATGAGGCTGGTATGAAATGAAAATCAGTTCAAATGAAGGGTAGTAGGTACAGTCTGGAAGAACTGATTCCATTGACTTTTGTAGATTTTTTTGGGGTGAAGGTAGTGAGGTTATGTGAATTGTAAGTGTGTGTTGGATTGGGATTAGAAAAATTAGAAACAGTAAACATAGCTGCAATATGTTCACTCTTAGGATTCAACCACACCTGCTAAATGTGTCTTGAAACTAAGCATGCTCCAGTCAGAAATTGTGATGAATTTGTGACCTGCTGCAGCAGAATGTTGCAGACAGTCTAACTATGGTAAAAGCGCTAGAGGAGCATGGGGGAAGGGAATAAAAAAGACTAGAATGTGACTTTGTTTTACCATATATAGATGCAGTAATGATTCACAATGATTAGTTAATGTTATGATTTTTGGTTTTGTGTTGTAAAAAAAGTGTTTATATGGATGTGTATGTTTAATTTTTTAACTTCCCCGTGGATTCGCGGATTCACCTGTGAACTTACACAGGGTGCTGCGCTGAGCACCACGGTGGATCCGAAGATGTGACGAAACTCACATCGTATTGGCTAACTTTTCAGGAGCACTGCAAAGGGTTAACTATAGAAACCAATGAGAAGTTATAGAACATTATATTAACATGAAAGGGAGATTGTGATTTGTTTACTGACTCAGTAACCTTGAAAGGAGTGTTGAAGAGTTTACAGGTTGCCTGCTATGAGAGCAGACTTCCATTCTTGTGGTTGTTTCTTGAGCATTGTTCAGTAAGACGAAATTCTAACTGATACTGAAAGAGAAACATAGAGCACAACAAAGAGAAATATCAGGTATGTATAATGAAATGTACTAATAAATTAATATTAGGTGAATGAAAGTTCACAAAATGCTACAAAAGATATAAATTCTAGGTTTGTGATTTATTTAAGATAAATCTAAAAGGAATTCCATATATAAGAAAGGTATTCAGCTGAACTTGGATAAGGGGTTTCATGGATGTTTTCAGTTTCTATCAGTTTATTAAAGTGACCCCTCATGAATGCTGAAGCTAGTATGGAGAATGCACTAATGAGTAATTTAATGATTACAACTGATATATTGAGTTCTAAAAATTAAATGTATTTGTCTATACAGAAACGTTGAATTCATGCAGCGAACCATACTTGTATTGACAGATGATAAAGGTTATTTCACTATGAGTGAGACATTAATATGAGTAAAGTATATTACTTCAAACACTAAGAAAAAAGATTAGGTGAGGCCAGCTTGAACTGTTTTTTGTTGCAGAAGGTGAAGGGGTTAGATACACTGTATGGAGGTTGAACAGGAGGTTGTTGTGTCTATAGAAGAGAAAAAAGTGTTGTCAATGTTTATTGTGTTAAAACTGCACTTTCTATGTTAAGGTATATGTATACTCTCTAATGTATACTGTTGAACAGATAATAACACAAATATAAAGGGAGACTTATACTAAGAGACATAAGCAACCACTTTCTGTACACATAGAGAATTTAAGTACATAGGCTGCAGTAAGAGATAAATTTAGGATGTAAAATACTGAATGCAATAAGTAGTTTTCTATATTGATAAAATAGATTCTTATTTATATAAATTGTGGTTTAAATATGGTTTAGGGTACTAATTGTGACCATAGGTACACAGTTTTATTCTTAAGTTCATTTAGCATTAGACAATGAGTTTAAGTAGGTTTATACTCTGTGCTGTGAGAAAAGTCACCCTTTAAGTGAGATGCACGTAGACTATAGAAGAGAGTGTCTTTGTATTAAAAGATTAAAAATTTTGTTCTGAGCTTTACTGACTGAGATGAAAGTTTGGAGAGCCCTACGCCCAGGTGTAATGATATTTATGTTTTAACCACTGACTTCATGTGCATTTAGCCTAGCAGCACACCATCAAATTAGTGACGACCAGCTTCATTTTGCCTATTAACTTTATTTTAGCATTAGCCACCACCATGTTAAAAGGTGCAAGTAGTTTTCCACGATGTCATGTTTTTATTCTACTTGTTTTTGTGTTCTTTTTCCCACCAAAGGCTTAGGCTGATAATAATGTACTAAGAAGGCAGGGAACGTTCTTGTTTTGAAGGGGCACCTTGGGATTGAGGCCAAGTCCTGACGTGTTCTTTTCAAAGCTGGCCTAAAGTAATCAGCATTTTTTTAAGTAATAAACTTCTGCAGTGAGAAGGCGGTTCTAGAATTTTCCTCTCTTGTTTGCTCAAAGTATAAGAGGTCGAGACCCAATGGACCGGGGACAGAGAGTGATTCAGATCTTACACATGCCCAGGATGCAGGGGTGTGTCATCATTCCCAGGAGGATAATTGATCTCTCTCTCTCTCCTCGATCGATTCTGGGATCTGGCGATCTGATGCTGATAGGAGGGAGATGAAGCAGATGTGCCCTTGCCTCATGGCAATGCATATTTTTTAATTCATTATTTGCTTTGCATTATAATATAGATTCATATTTTTGCTGTGTATATTGCAGTGGAGAATCATTTGTACATGTTTTCATTTAATTGCTGTGACCATTTTTAAATATGTACTTTCAGCATGCTAATTTCCTTTTATGAACCTTGCCCAGTGAATTAATAATTGTCTTCTTTAGACTAAGAAGCACATTCCAGAGTTTTTTCTCAGTGCATGAGTGTTTCAGCTCAGTCATAAGTGAAGCAAAATATTTTGCCATAGTCGTACTGTCTAATGGGAGGCTGGAGGTTGAAAGTGCATGATTTAAAAGTGAAAAAAGGGTTTTATTCAGAGAGTTAAAGGAAGCACTGAAAACCTTTTCTGAAAATGCATATGACATTAAAATGCCTTACGACGTTGAGAGAGCGTAGCTTATCAAATCTATATTAACATCAAATGCTTATGAACTAATGTATAGTAATACCGCATAGAAACTGTATTAATATGTTTTGCTAAAACGTGCGCTTGAAATGTGCCCACGGGGAGTGGCCGCCAATGTATACGGGGACTAATAAAAATGACTAATGTTGATGAATTCTTATATTAGAGGATAGTTTATACTAATTGTTAATGATTATGTTATTAAAGTTTTGCTAATAAATCATTAGGCCTTAGTTAGCATGAGTCGAGGCCTTGCTGCCTGACTCTCATATTAAATGTATTTTTCCTAACGTGCAATGTGCTGACTTGCTGAAGGACATGAACTCTTGTTTTCTTCAAACTAGAAGCTGAATGTAACTATAGTAGATCCGTTCTCATGAAGTTCACTGCGCTTGTAGAAAATGTATTAACTAAATGCAACAGTGTAGATTAATGTTAAATGCAAGGTCGCCCAAACTGGTACCGACAATGGAGCTACTGACCGAAGATGCGCAAAGAATTACAAAAGGATGAAATCATACCGGACATTCTACCTCTAAAGACGTCAATCATATGGACCAATAAAATGCCTGAGAACTGATGCGGGGTGAAAGATTCAATGACATAATGTATATTTAACTGGCTAAAGATAGTGGGGTGCAACCCCTTGACCAATTCAATTTTAGGGGAATGTACAACGAAAAAGGGATCAAAACCTATGACACACAGAAGTGATTAGAATGGTTAGGGAAATGCTGATGATATGATCCAGAAACTTTGTCACTCTGTTTGGTGACTTGCTGATTTTACTTAAAAAAATCCTTGTCCTTAGATTGCCCCTTACACTTTACCTCCTTATGAGGGAAGTGCCCCTTTGCCCTTTCTGCCTGAGCTGAGTTCCTGACTGATGGCAATCAACTGATGTCCTGAAGACGAAGACTGAACCTGGGTGCTGACTCAAACCTTGGAGGGTAACTATATGACAATGAAATTGTGATTGTCTGTTTGCTTTTCCTTTCTAGGTACCAACTGCTTTTCTTTTTGACAGAGACCACAGCTAGATGTTTTCCAAATTGGTGTTCTAAATTGTTTTGCATGAAGCCCAACATGCCAATGCTAATTTGAGGTTAGGTAAGGGGTTCAATGAACTGACGCAAATAGACAAATGACTGAATCTATGCTTTGTTGACCAATGCGCTGATATACTCTGCTAATGATAAGTCTATGTTTGCGCTGTGTTATATTCTAATGTTTGTGGTTCTTGCTTTCATGAAATCTTATCAGGGTTGCCATATTGTGACTATGCTATTGTGTTTCTTGGTTTTGAGATTAATAAACTTGCTAGTAGTATTGTAACCAATAGGGAATAAATATCACTAAAACTATACTAAACTGGTGTGGTTATTCATGACTGTAAGGTCATGGTGGTGTCCTGAGTCTAACTAAATGTCATTAACGAAAGTGAAATGCATTGTGGTAATAAGTATTGATGATATTATTGACGTATTGATTGATATGCTGATTAGTTATCTCGTCCTAATGTGTCTCTCAACAGGGTCAAAAGATTCATTCATAAAGGGACGCGTTAACAACGTCTTGGCAAATGTGTTTTCTTTTTTATCAGGACTTTCTAAATTTTGGGCTGGGTGCTTGGATAAAACAGAATTAATAACTGTACTTATATATTTAAAAAAGGTGCTTTTTGATTGGAATGATGACCCTTTTGTTCTTGACAGGAAGGTTTGGATACTTTTGTCTGCTTACAGAAAAATGCATGAGCGATGTGAACAGTTAGAATATGAAAATAGGGAATTACAGAAACAAAAAATTGACACAACAAATACTGTAACTATGCTGTCCTGTCAGAATAAGTTATTACAAGATAAGGCTGATATCTACCAAGACATCGCAGGGAAAGCTTATTTTTCTCATTCCATTAATGAGCAGGTTAAAAAAGGTGGGGGCCACTGTGAGCTACATGAGCAAAACGTAGTTCGTGCACAGCCAATATTTAGATGAAAAATACAGAGTAGCCCACAGATTTTGCCAGGAGTTGAAATGCCTTCATTAAAAGATTACACCCAGCAAGAAGTTAAGGATGTTAACAATATATTCACAGAGCTTTTGGAGAGTAAAATGTGCTACAGGTAAAACAAAAGATTTTGGAGTTTGCTACTCCTCGCACTAAGCAAGAGACACAGCAATGCATGGGATTGTTTGACTTTTGGAGACAGCATGACCTTCATCTGAGTAAAATTTTAAACCCTTTGGTACAAAGTGACAAGAAAAAAACATGAGTTTGAGTGGGGTGAAGAGCAGCAGTGTGCTTTTGATTTGGCAAAATAAATAAATTAATAGACTTTAGACTTGTGGACAGTGCAGGAAGGAGACATTGTGCTGCATGTAACTATCCAGGGACAATATGTAGATTGGAGCAATTGGCCAAAGCAGAGAAGAACAGGAGTGTCCCTGGGATTCTGGACTAAATAATTATCTGATGGAAGTCTGAAAAACTGGAGAGAGCATTTAACTGAAGCCCTCCAGACTCTGAATACCAGACCATTACAACATTTTGAAACTCTCCTGATACAACCACATGTGGCCACCAACACCATTGTGTACTGGGAAATAAAACCTAGAGCTTCAGCTCCTTACAGAACCACACCAGAATATGCAGGTCTTGGCCTACATGCTTACAAAATTGCCCAACTTGTCATAAGTCCAGTGTATGTAATGTAAAAAATGTAAATGTAAATTCGTACTCCGACCCTGAGGTATCGAGGCGCTGAAGGCATACCGCTGTGGAACCCCTCCTGGCTTTTCCCTGTGAGGTGCCCACTCCTGGGCAATCCCCAAGGTGAAGCCAGGCATCCCAGCGCTGTTTGGGCCATTGTGGAGATTAAACAAGCTATTGCCCAGTGATTGCTCTTGTCAATTCATTATGTTACTGTGTACAATTCATACCTAATTTACTTGTAATGTTTTAAGAACAAAAAAAAAGAGGAGTTGATTTTAGGACTATAGGGTATATGAGTCATTGGTCAAAAGAGTGGAGTGTAATGATATTTATGTTTTGACCACTGACTCCATGTTCACTTAGCCTAGCAGCACACCGTCACATTAGTGATGACCAGCTTCATTTTGCCTATTGACTTTATTTTAGCATTAGCTACCACCACGTTAAAAGGCGCAAGTAGTTTTCCACGTTGTCATGTTTTTATTCTACTTGTTTTCGTGTTCTTTTTCCCACTAAGGGCTTAGGCTGATAAGAATGTACTAAGACGGCAGGGAACGGTCTTGTTTTGAAGGGGCACCTTGGGATTGTGGCCAAGTCCTGACGTGTTCTTTTCAAAACTGGACTAAAGTAACCAGCATTTTTTTAAATAATAAACTGCTGCAGTGAGAGGGAGGTTGTAGAATTTTCCTCTCTTGTTTGTTCAAAGTAAAAGAGGCCGAGACCAGCTGGACCAGGGACAGAGAGCGATTCAGATCTCAGACATGCCCAGGATGCTGGGGTGTGTCATCCTTCCTGTGAGGATAATTGATCTCTCTCTCTCCTCGATCGATTCTGGGATCTGGCGATCTGATATTGATAGGAGGGAGATGAAGCAGATGTACCCTTGCCTCACGGTGATGCATATTTTTTAGTTCATTATTTGCTTTGCATTATAATATGGATACATATATTTGCTGTGTATATTGCAGTGGAGAATCATTTGTACATGTTTTAATTTCATTGCTGTGACCATTTACTTTCAGCATGCTAATCTCCTTTTGCGAATCTTGCAAAGTAAATGAATAAATGTCTTCTTTAGATTAAAAAGCGCATTCCAGAGACTTTTGTCAGTGCATGAGTGTTTCAGCTCAGTCATTAGTGAAGCAAAACACCAGGTATAGATGCACTCTACTACCACATCTGGTACTTATATAGCTAATGCAATGCAAATACTAATATACCCAAGCCATACACCAAGTGTCCCACTAATAGATTCAATATCACAATCAGGGACACACCGATGCATACACTGACACACCTAGGCACGCAATGATCTGTACACTGACACACCCCTGCACACTTTGATCTATAGACTGACATACCCAGGCACGTACTAATGACTAGAGAACACATCCCAGCATGAACTGTTGCATGCACTGACACAACCAGGTAGACACTGTTGCATTGACTGAGACACCCTGGTGCACTGTAATGCATACCATATAATATGTAGGTGACAGTAATACATAAACTGACACATCCAGAGACACACTGATATATACACTGAGACACTTAGGCATGCAGTAATGCATGTAGTGGGACACAGAGATACACTCTTATCTATACACTGACAGAGCCAGACACACACTGATGTATACAGTGACACATCCAGACACACTCTCTTACATATACTGATACATCCAGGGATGCAATTGTGCATGCACTGACAGATCCAGGGGCACACCGGTGCATGCAGTAACTCAGCCAAGTAGACACTGATGTATACACTGAATCATTCAGATGTACACTGATGTATACACTGAGACACCCAGGCAGAGAAAGAGGGATAGAGTGACACTCACACATCTAGGAGCACACTGATGTATACATTACAACACACAAGCATACACCAGTATATTCAATGATTCACTCAAGCAAATATAAAGATATACTAAGACACTTAGGTGCACAGTAATATATAGAGGTATATGGGTAGGTACACACTAACACATACACTGACATTCCAAGGGACAAATTAATGCATTCACTAAGACAGGTAGCTACACACTAATGGATAGACTAACGCACCTAGGTATACAACTATGCAGAGGCTGATATGCCCAGTCATATGTTGATGTATATCCAGACCTGAATACTGTCAGATATCTAGAGAGTGATTAATACATATAGTAAGAGAGTAAGAGAGACACATATCCATAGAGTGACACATGTGGGAGGACATTAATCCATATTGAAAATCTGTGAAGAAGACAGTGATACATAGAGTGGTGTGAACAAGGTAACACATAAATATTGTGACACAGGTAGGCATACAGTGTTACGAAGACTGGTAGATGTAAGAGAAAGTCTAGTGTTCAGTGATGCAGTAATACACAATCTTAGATATAGTCTCACAGATACAGGTAAACAGTGATGTAGTGTATGTTTCCAAATTTAGTAAAAAGTAAACTTTGTATTAGAAAATGTTGTCGTTAACTTTTTTCTACATGTGTAAATGTATTCTTTATTTGGTTTGCAGATATTGTTTTTTTTTTAAGTAAGATCAAGAATGCCCAACAAAAGAGAAGCAAGGAAACAAAAGAAACAACTGTACTATGTGCTCACAACTGACAGTAAAAAACAAAATAAGGTGAGAATTATTCAAAAGAAGAAAAGAGATACTGGGTACTAAGGACTTTTAAAAAACATATGCTGTAAAATGCAAAATGATAGGAAGCATTAATTAAAAGTGAAAATGTGTAATGCAGTGATGAATTGCATCATATGGACATTGTAAGAATTAGGAAATCCAATAAGATGCTACAGTCTTTTAGACAGCAACAATTTAAGGAGTTGAGAGTAAAAATGTTTTAAAACAGAGTATTTCAAAATTTGTGGAAGAAGGTGTAGAAGTATAGGAGGGGAAGTGATATTATAAAACAAAAGCACCATATAGAGAATGCAATTGACAAAGCTTTTGTTGTGAAGAGGAAGCTTTTTATTTGAATATTGAATAGAATGAAGACACTGAATAAAACTGTCATGTCCATGAGGAAGAGGAGTTTAAGAAAGAGAATTATTAACAAAATTAATTTTTGTAAAATATTTAAAGGTGAATGGATGCACACATTTAGTACAAAACTCTTTTTTTTAATCAAGAGAGTTACTTTCAGGACAAAGCATTAGTACATGGAGTTGATACAAGTGGTCGCTGTTATGAAGTAAAAGATGGTAATCCTATAGAAAAAGTAGAGATAGTTCCTAGGAATGTAGAAGAAACGATACCTGAAGAACTACAAGGAAGACATAGACAGGCTCCTGTGTACAAGTGAAATTGTAGTAGTATTTGTAGTATCCGTCAGAAGTCAATACATTGAAAACATTCTTAAGAGAATATTCATGGAGAAGCCTAAAACAAAAAATGCTTAAGAATTGGATCCTTTCAGAGTTAGAAAATATAGGCCCTCCAGGCAGACGGAGGTATCTTGGAGAAAAGTACTGCCAACAGGCTGGCGGTACCTTTCCCCAAAATATGACATTGGTGGTTTGGCTCAAGCCAAACTGCCAATGTACCACTCCGTCCGCCAGGGCGGTAACAGCTGCCGGGCTGGAGACTACAGTATCCAGCCAGGTGGCCGTCACAGTCCCACCCACAGGATTATGACTCCGCCTACCGCCATGGATTTCGTGGCTTCCGTACCGCCACGAAAACCATGGCAGAAGGCACTATCAGTGACAGGGAATTCCTTCCCTGTCACTCATAGCAGTCTTTCCAGCCCCTCTCTCCAGTGCCCTCCCCCACCCTCCCCTCGCCCTCCCGACCCCCCCGACATACACACGCTTGCCCTCACCATCATACACATACTCATATCCACGCATGCATACATCCATTCACAATCACATCTACACATGCACACACATACCACATGCAACGCATACCCACATTCAAGCACACAAAAACATACACACGCACCCCCCCACACACCACCCCCGAAACCCTACCCTGTCGGACCACCCAACTTACCTGATTTCAGGGGGTCGTCCAGCAGGAGACAGAACAGGGCGCTGCTGCCAGCAGCAGCATCCACCAACAGAACACTGCCAGGCAGTATCATGGGTCATGACACGGTCTGCGGTGATCTACTGGTGTGGTGCTGCTGTTGGCAGTAGCACCACCTTACCACCATCAGCCGCCATGGCCGTCTCCGGAATTCCACCATCCTTCTGGCAGAATTCCGGCTACGGTCATAATATGGCTTTCGGCTGGTAGCCACGGCGCTGGTGTTTTGGCGGCCGTTGCCGTGGCGGTAGGCGGTTTTTACCGCCAATGTCATAATGAGGGCCATAGTAACTTACAAAGGCATTCACTAGCATGTCTTTCAAAGATAGTGGGTCAAAGTAATTTTCATCACTTTAGAATGCTAGCTGTGCATTATTCAAGAATATAAAATTGGGTAAGGAGACTATTTTACGCTTTATGTTTAGGAGCTTTGAATAGAGGTCTCTTACAAGGTACTGTAGCAGAGGTTGAGAAAGTTTCTGAAGACATACAGTTCTGTTTCTTTGGTCCTGAAGAGGAGAACAGGGAAATGACCAGGTACTGACTGAAACTGTGCAGGTAATAAACACAGAAATTAATATTGAAAATATAGAAAAGAAATAGACAAATTCAATTTAGGGTGTTCTGAGAAACCTGAGTATATTTGTGTCTCTTGTCGACGTACTCACTACAAAAACCAAACTCGTTATATAGATGTGTTTTCTAAAACTGAAGAAGATTATAGGTCTAAAAGGGAGAGTAGTATATTTACCTTTAGATTAAAAAAAAACAATGTTGAAAAAAAAAAGTCGCAAATGAACCACTGATTATTACAGTAAATGGAGTTCCCAGAAAAAGTTGAACAAAATCTGGCAAGAATTAGTAGATGTCAATAAACTGAAAAAAGCTACAATTCATTTGAAAGAAAATAACATTCTTCATACTAACGTTGATATTACTGGAGATGTAACCTGTGTTGAAGATAAAGTAGTACAATCTAGTGGACAGATCGAAAAAGTGGACAAGCAGAAGTCAGAAGACATATATGAATACTATAGTATTCATGCACTACATTCCAAAGATGCGGCAGGGGATTCTATTGATTTGATTCAAATGAAACAAGCCAGAGGAGCTCCTTTGAGTGTCTGGGAGAAACGTTCAGAGGCTTGTTGCTTTCTACATCTATTTCCTACAGGAGTAGGTGAACATTATGATGACTGACCTGTACAAATATCAGCAGCTGAGTACAGGTCAATAAGACTATATTCAGAGGATCCTGAGTTTCAACAATATATTCGTTATATATTCCATCCGTTATTTGAGAGTGATTTGCCTGGACTCTCACATGCTGTTAATCATATTCACAAGCCAGGAATTAATCTCCAAAATCTTTTTGCAAGAGATTTTGTGGAAAAGATACAAGGAAAAGATTAAAATCTGGAGTACAACTTAATCAATGTGATCGCATGTCAACGTGGTACTACGGAATATTGGTATCTTCATCATGGAGAAGCTAAATGTATGCTACATAATCTAGGTCCTCCTACGTGGTTTGTAACAGTTGTGAAGTGTATGCATGGGATAATTTACTAACATTTCTAGGAGTAGCAAACTATAATATAAAGGATATCCATTTGAAGACAGCAAGATAACTTTGCTCTTTGGATCCTGCTCATATTTATAGATATTTCTATCGAACGTTTCAAGCTATGCTGGCTTTCTTATGCAATAAAACAAATCCTCCTCTTGGAGAATTTACAGATTTTATGGGAGAAAAGAATACCAAGCAAGAGGAGCCTCTCATATACACATGCTTTTATAGATAAAGGGTGCCATAAAATTTGGAACTGCCACTGATGAGTGTGTGCTGTCTTTTATAGAGCAGTATGTTAAATGTGGTATTTCAGGTGACAATAACAACAACCATTTGAGGCAGCATGTTCTAGGCTTCCAAACACATAAGTGTAGCAAATATTGTCGCTGAAGATATAGATGCAAAGGAAAGTTTTATACTAGATGTTGTTTTGGATTTCCAAGGCCTATCCTTTCTAAGAGAAGAGTAGACAGCGTTATGTCTGCAGTATGGCACACACTCAACAGAAAATCACCACAAAATACATACAATCTGAGTAGAGCTGAGGCTCCCAAATATATTAATGATTGTAATCCTCTCATCCAGAAATTATGGAATGCAAATATGGACATACAGTTTTTTGCTGACAATTCCATTGCTGTTGCTCGGAATGTCACTTCATACATCACTAAGTCAGAAAAAATTGAGATGAAGGAAACATGGGAGGACATTTCTGCAGAAAAGTCTCTAGCAAAGAAATTGCACAGTTTCAGCTTGAAAATGCTTTCATACAGAGAGATAAGTTCTTATGAGTGTTGTGAAGGGTTGAGTTCAGCTCGCTTGTTCTCAAAGTCCAGAGGAATTGTTTGGATCAGCCTAGGCCTTGGGAACCCACAAAACAGAGTTTTTAAATCTGTCCCAGAAGTTCAGTACTTAGCAGAGTTTGATTCAGAAAGTACAGAAATTGTAAAAACAAATATGTTAGACACATACTATCCAAAAAGAAGTGTACACCTTGAAAATATGTGTCTTTATGAAATTCTACAACACTATGGTATGGAAATAATGTTTCAAAAAACATTGATGAAGGCAGATATAGGCCCGCAACATGACTTTGGCTGTCTTTTTCTAAGACCTCCAAAGCCAAAGTTGCCACTAGACTGACAGTGCTGGTGGTCTGCAGACTGCCATATTACGACTGCTGGCAGCTTTTTGCCATTCTTTAGACAGAAAGTCTCTAGTAGTCGTGCTAGCGGTCGGCGGAGCAGAGGTGGATCCAACGCCGGCCCTGCCCCATCAAAAGGACTCCGCCGGCTGTATTACGACCTGTAACACAGCCTGGTGGTGTCCTGATAGAGGGGCACTGCCGACGGTGCAAGCACTGGGTCCCGTCCCCTCAGGATGGAGCACCTCATTGGATGAGGTAAGTGTTCTCCACAAGGGGAGGGGGCTGGGGAGTCTGAATGGATGTGTATTAGTATGTATATGCATGGGATGAATAGGGGGAGGGAGGGGGAGGGAAGTGGAGTGGAGTGTTTGTGTGTGTGTGTGTGTGTGTGTATGTGTGTGTAAATGTGATGGAGATGCATGTGTGGGTGAATATGAATGCTGGTTTGGGGTGCGCGTGTGCATGTATGTATGTAGATGGTGTAGGGGTTGTGTCTATATATGTTGAGGAAAGAAGGGGGTGGGGGAATGGAGTGTGTATGCGTGTCAATGGGGGTGAATGTAGTGAGTGCATGTGTGTGTGGGAGTGTTTTGTGTGTATGGATGTGGGGGTGTTGCGTAGGGCTGCGTGTGAGTGTAAGGGTGTTGTGTGTGTCAGGGTGTATGTGTCTGTGGGTGCATGTGGGTGCATGGTGGGTTAGTACGAGGATAGGGATGGGGAGTATATATGTGTGTGAAGGGGATTGGGGAGGTCACTACTGAGAGGGGTGGTGTTACTGGGAGGTTTGGGGTGGGGGGTGGGAATGTTGTAAGGGAAGAGTGGGTGGGGGCACTTGGGTCGCTGGGTCATCTACGGGCAAAAGGAATTCAAATTCCTATTGCCTGTAGCCTTTCCGTCGGCGATGGGACCGCCACCATGAGTCTAGCGGTCAGAAGACTGCCAGACTCGTAATGAGGGCCATAGTGTAGCTAGTTGTGATGGTTGTTTAGTATGAAATGTGAAGGGTAACTTAATTACCCATAGAAAACGTACTTGTCAAACTGCTAAAAAAAGATAATTTTTCTATTTGGCACTTCTTCAGCTATTCAAAACTTGGCGATCTGAAACAGAGTTACTTGGGTAATTTGACTGCTATGAAGACCCTTTCAATGCTGTGAAAGACACTATTCAGTGTGCAATATTTCCAAGCTATATGAAAATGTTAAATGAAGAAATCGAACAAGAAGAAACAATTGCTACTGAGATTGCAAAGGAAAGTTCACAAAGCAGCCAAAGTTCTGCACCTCTTAGTCAAGATCCTTTTGGAAAGCCAGTAATAGAAAGTAAAGCTGCCATAACAGTGAATGACGTGGAGACAGCAATGCCAAAAGTAAGAGAAGAACATGTTATGTGGGAAGATTAAGTAGACCAACTCAATAGTTAGCAGAAAGAAATATATATGGAAGTCAAAGAAAAAATAGACCATGGATTACTGCATGAAAGCAATCAATGTAAGTGTTCCAGTTTTAAACCAATTCTTTTATATGTCAATGGACAAGCAGGTACTGGAAAAAGCTTTCTAATACAAGATCTAACTACATAGCTACTGAAAACTACAGACTACATTTTATTGTGTGTAGTAACAGCTCATACTGGATGAGCAGCACACAATAGCAAAGGAATTACCGTGCATTGTCTACTAATGGTCCCTGTAAAAGACAACATTAAATCTGAATACCAAACATCATCTGGTGAAGCTTGCAGTGAAGTTTCCAGAGTTTTGAAGAAACTAAAGCTTTTATATTGATGGGGTGAGCAATGTGTCAAACTTAATGCTTGCCTTTGTGCATTTGAGAATGCAACAGATATTAAAAACTGACTATGATGTGCTCTTTGGAGGAAAGCATGTGATTGTTTTTGGTGATTTGCTACAACTTACCCCTGTAAAAGAACAACCTATATTTGAGACTCTTATCACATGAAGAAACTCATAGTTCTTTAGGAAGCATTGGAAATGTAAATATTTGGGTACATTTTCAATACAAGGAACTGATTACAAACATGCATGAAGCATCCGATAAGGAATATGGAAGTATTTGAAAGGATATTAGAGTTGGAATACTGTCAAAAGAAGAAAAGCGTTACCTGGAAAAGCAACAAGAACGCATGTCCTTAAAAAAAGTGCAGCTAGCTAATGTTTGAAGTTATTCAACAAAAAAAGTAAATTCTGTGATTAATGCTTAGCATTTAAGAGTGCACACATTTTAATGAACAATTACTACAATGACAGATTGAGCAAATATTAGAGTTGATATCAATTGATGAAATGGAAGACCATATAACAATATTATATTAAATGATAAACTACGGTTAAAATTGGATTATTTGGAAAAATCTGTTTCCAAAACTGCAGGATTTGACAAGTGTTTGCATGTTTGTAAGAACTGCAGAGTAATTTTGCTGCATAATTTAAATGTTGAAGAAGGATTAGTTAATGGAGCTATTGGAAAAATAATAGATTTTATATCCAAACAGAAATGAGGTTCAGTATATGGCAATTAAATTTGATGATCTTGAAGATTTAAAATAGATAGGAAGAGCTGTTGCACGTTTCCAACTTGTGAAAGACCTGTATGTACGCAGAAAGCAGTTTCCAATATCTCTAGCATATGGTATAACAATACATATGTATCAAGGTTTAAGTGTAGATGCAGCTTTCATTAACACTGGTAGCACTGTATTTAAGGAAGGTATGTCTCATGTGGCATTATCACGCATAAGCAGTTTGTCCAGTTTGTATATAATAGACTTTGATGACAGTAAAGTAAATGCTGATTCCATTTGTGTACTGAAATACAACCATTTGAGAAACCATTTAGAGCAGTATCCCGTTTACAAAAAGCCTACTAACCTACCGAAATGAAAAACTTTAAAAGGTCTGACTGATGTTCCAGAGAAAAAGAAGTAAAAAAGAAAAGAAAGAAGTATCAGAGAAAAACAAAAGAAGATGCACAAGATTTTTTTAGCTTCCTACTAGGAATTTTAGAAGAAGAGAGGGTACCTATTGATGAACTGTTTGGACTAAGTTACTCATGGCAGCATGACTGTGAAAATTCTTCCTTCTCTCCAACAACAGAAGTAAATTCAGAATGATTTATCTACCTAACTCTACCAGGTTCAAAAACTGTCAGTTTTAAAACGTTGTTTAAAAATGCTTCACAACATAATACATGCATGAAGTGCAACTCAGACCTCCTTTCAAGTTTGAGCATAAGAAAAACTGGGAAGTATATCATTTGATGCTACAACGATGTAAAGCAGGTGGAACTAAATTGAAAAGTCAAATAAAAAAATTTAAAGCAAGGCAAATCTCAATTTCTGGTAAAACATACCTGCAGAGTTATTATTTTCCATGAGGGAGTAATCCTTACATCTGGACATTATACCATTTAAATCAAGGATACAACTGAATGGACAGAGTATAATAAAAATAAGCTTACATTTAAGCAGAGATTACTATATAAATTACCAACGTCTTACCTTCTGTTCCTTGAACCAAAGTTCTAAGGAAGATTACTACTGGAGGAATGGAATAGTAAGTGTATGGGAGTTTTAAAAGTAGAATATAAGACATCATACAGCCTAACAAGGGTGGTGTCTTTCTAAGGGATTTTAAATGTAGAAATATTCTTCATATTGGATAGAATTGGACACATACTACTAAACTGAAAATGAACATTACAGTGGGTGAACTGCAATATACATCTACTGAAGATACACTGATGACATACCATAGTCCTCTTTAATGGATGTGTGGAGTTTCGGACATCATGCGGCCTACCATGGATGATGTTTTCAAACACTTTTTAAACTAGTAGTGTGATTCATACATACTAATTGCATTAAAACCTGTAATATTCTTTATATAATTTGACAACTATCAGTGACAGAGTTTGGTTAATATTGCTAATGAGTACCATACATAGTAATGTTAATTTTGCAATGAACTTGTGTTTTGTTTTTAAAGTCTTTATGACTATTCACCCCCTACACACTTTTCAAGGATGCAAAAGTACAGAACATGAGAACTGTGGATTAAGAAATGTAACATGTTTAAATCATATCTGTAAATTTATATAGTGTTAAATATTTGTCATGTGTTAAAATCTGCTATATTATTTTTTATTACAGATTGAAAACTTTGAATGGATAACTTAATACAATCAAAGTTTTTTATATGTAAAAAGTAGATTGTACCTTAGTAATGTAGGTAAATAAGTGCATCTGTCTGTCAATAACTATTCGCAGCTACAGATAGGTAATTCTAGTAATAGAGGAATATATGAATGTAAATACAGGTGTTTCTATAAATCTATATATACTAAGACACTCACTGATATACCCATGCCAATAGTTATGCATATACTAACAGAGCTAGGTAGACTGTCAGTTGTACAATGACACACCCAGGTACATACTGATGCATACACTAACACATCCAGCTATGGACTTATGTATGACTAACACACCTATGTAGACTGTCCAGCGCACATTGACACACCCAGGCACACTCTTATACATACACTAATACACAAAGGTACACAATGATCCATACACTAACACACCCGGATACACTCTCATGCAGATAGAGAGGCACCCAGGCAGACACTTATGCATATACTAACATAGCCAGGTACACTGTCATTTGTACACTGATACTTCCAGGTGCACACTGATGCATATAATAACACACCCAGCCAGATACTTATGTATACAGTGACACACCGTTGTACACTCCATAGCAAACAGTAAGACACCCAGGGAGGGCCACTCTTTACACATACACAAAAGTACACAATAGCCTACAAACTGACTCACCCAGGTACACTCTGATTCACATAATGATACACTCAGACACACACTTATGCATATACTAAGACACCCAGGTACACTTTAATTCATACAGTGAGATATCCTGGCGCACACTATTGGATACACTGACAAACCCAGATGAACAGCACATCATAAACTTTTAAAGAAAATATATATAATTTTTTTTAACCCCCCTTCCTTCCGGAGTGGGCCAGGTCCAAGTGCGGGGTGGTGACACAATAGTTGTTCATAATGGGGAGAGGGGTGAGTGACTACCCCCACGATATTTTCAGTCCTGGAGAACCCATTCTCCATGACTGACAGGTATTTTTATGGGGAGGGGGAGCGCAGCTCCCCTCTGTAGGCCGTGTTTTTTACCCTTGGGGACTCCATCCTCTGGGGCCTGCTTTATTTGTAAGGGGAGGGGTGCCTGGCCTGTCCTGGCCCACCTCCCTAGTCCATTAATGGTCCTTGGGAGCCCATCCCCCTGGGTTGGCTCACTAGCTATATCCATGGAGACCACCCCGGAACAAAGCACTTTCCCTGCTGGCACCGGCGTAGGTGTGAAACCTATGTTACAGCCAAAGGCTGGGGCATTTTTTAAACCTCCCGCCATGCAGGAGCAGGAGTCTGCTCCCAGGAGGTGGGAGCTTTGAAAATGCTCCTGCAACCTGGGAGCAGACTTTTAATCTGTTTCTTTGCCCGCAGTGATGCAGGCAGGAGAATACATCAAGAAATATCTCCAGGTCAGGGGGGAGCAGCATAAGTAGCTTCTCCCTGTGAGCTGGAGCAATGCCGGCTCCTGCCTGATGCGAGGAGCCTCCTGGGGCCGCAAGGGCACTGAGGCTCCCCCAGCAGCCCCCAACGAGTGCATGTATGGTGGGTGCCTAGTGTAAGCACCAGGTCACCCACCTCTAATTAATGCAGACCCCAGGAGATGGGGTCCATGTGGTTGAAAATGACCTGAGGAGGGAAGTCACTCAGCCCCCCTTCTCTTTATTTTAAGTAATGGCTCTGGGGAAGGGGGTCCCCAGGGCCTAATAAGGCTTGGGGAGGAGGGCCGCCTGCCCCCCTCTCCTTCAATTAAAAAAATAGCCGTGGGTGTGGGGTCCACAGGGCCTAATAAGGCTCTGGATGGGGTGGCACGCGTCCCCCCATCCCCTTAAAAAAAGGCCCTGGGGGATGGGTCCACAGGGCCTAATAAGGCTGAGGGAGGGGGGCCACAGAGACTCCCTTCCTTTTAAAATATATAAGGCCCTGTGGGACGGGGTAACCAGGGCCTAATGAGGCTTATGGAGAGGTGGCCACTTAGCCCCTTCCACTTCAAAATATATATGACCCTAGGGGATGGGGTTCCCAGAGCCATAATAGGCTTGTGGGGCTGTGTGCTCCCACTACATTTTTAATATTTATGTAGGGTTCTGTGGGACGGGGTCCCCAGGGCCAAATTAGGACCAGGAAGAGGGGGGCCACCTGCCCCCCTTCCATTTTAAAATAAAAGATCAACCCAGGGGGATGGGGCCCCAGTGCCTAAAGAGGTTTGACGACCAGTGGTGTGTGGCCCCTCCTCATTAAGAAAACAATGCCCTGGGGGATGGGCTCCCCAAGGTCTAATAAGGTTCCGAGAGGTGGGCCAGGTGGTCTCCTCCCTTTCAAAATATATACAGCCCTAGCAGACGGGGGTCTCCAGGGTCTAATGAGGCTCAGGAAGGGGGGCCCTGTGAATCCCCTCAACTATAGGTAATAGGCCCTGGGGAATAGAGCAGCCAGGGCTTAACAAGCCTTGGGGAGGGGGCACGTGGCACCCCTCCCCTTTAAAATACATCAGGCACAAGGGAGTGGGGTCCCCAGGCCTCATGTAGGCTCAGGGAGGGGGCGCCACACATCCCTCTCCCCTGTGGCCTATCCTATGCTGCCTGGCAAAGCATCAACCCCCTGATGTTGATGACCAAAGGCTATGTGCAGCATGGGGCTGACTGTCTGGTGGGGGGGTTGGCCACAAGGCCTGGCCTACCCACCCTCACCATGTACGGCCGAAGGACCTGGGCAATGTGGGGCTGGATGCCTTTAGGGGGTAGGCCCACTAACCAACCACCCCACTGCCCACCGCTGTGCACAGCCAGAGGCTGTATGCAGCATGTGGTCAAATGCATGTGGGGGGTTGGTCCCAGGCCCTGCGGCCAACCCCCTCTCCTTGCACAACCTAAGGCCCTGCACAGCGTGGAACCTGGCAGTACTGTGACACAAGGCTGACAGCAACTCTTCTCTCAACAAAGTCTGCAACAAATTCAACTAGATACCAGCAGAGATGGTTCTAAATCTCCCTAGTACTCCTTAGTCCATCCAAAGATGTTGTTAATTGAGCTGCCATCCAAATTTTACTTTGCTGCGACACAGTGCGAGATCTTAAAAAGGAGTTCTTTTTTCTTCATTTGAAACACTATTTCAAACTCAGAATGGTATTTGAATCTACAAATGCTTTGCTTTATTTCTTTTACTAAATCATGGTTTATTTTATCCAAAATATCTTCATTTTAGGTACTTCGGCAATCTTGCAGACCAATATATGTCACTACACTTTAGATAACCCAGCATGTTTTCATTCCAGAAATGTAAGGTGTGGCGAGGCTACCCTTAATGCAGGGCGTGGGTCTTGTAAGCTTCTACCACAAGATCTATTTGCAGGAGAGACTGTCGATGATTTTGTATCACAATGTATGTGTGCTGTGGCCTAACACCAATGGGTGTAAAGCCCTGAACCTGTAGATTAAGACTATAGACAGACACTTATACAAACAGACCACATAAACAAAGAGCCACGTACAGCTGCTATGAATAGATAGGATACATAAACACATGCAACCAACAAATGAATACACAAAACATACACAGAAACACACCACATAATGTAGATACAGTCGCACATAGGGCATAGCCAGGCATACAAGCAAACAGGAAAGAATGGATGATAAAATTCATACATGTGGTCTTTACAATACTATGAATTTGACTCGTTTGAAATCTGAAGCTTCCACAGAGTAAAACATATTTTTTAGTTAACATCTTGCTATTGTTTTAAAATCATGAAATAAAATACTTATCAGCGTCTCTAAATAACTATAGGTATGTTACTAATTGAAATAATATCATTTCAAACAGCTGATTTTGTGACTGCCTTTAGAGATAATGACAAGTATAAAATGATTGACTATTGCTTAAAACAAAACAGGCCTCTGGTGGAGACACACTAGAATTACACAACGAACAAGCAGATAATACAGCAATGACAAAGCAAGATATGGCCACTGTGAAAACATATACTCTGTTATCTGCAGCACCAATGAAAAAAGCAAATGATACATAAGAAAGAGGGAATAATAAAAGCCCACATGCCATGAATAATGCTAATGTTCCTTGAAGATATCCAATGAAACAGCTTAAAAACTGCAAAACATCTCCTTAATCCATACTGCAAAGGAAACACAAATCCTATATCTATATCTTTCACTATAAAAGCCCTACAGACCATGAGGTGGAAAGAGGAGATCTCACATTCAGCCCATGCCAGGCTTGAGCCCTTGCTGAAGATAAGCGTACATTGGAGTAGAATGTCTGGATTTTTGATATTCTGATACCCATCTATAGCGACATTTCTGCCCCTCCCCTTTTTGTCCTGTTCTAAGAGCAGTCTGGAAATCAACCAGGCAGCCTACCCTGTCCTCTTTAAAATACTTTTGTCCTGGTGGTGCCTGTCCCATTCCTCCAGTTTGGAAACAGCCCCTGAGGATGTGCGCACTTCTGGTTGGACTGCGTTCTTTCTTTATTAACCTAGCATACTTTTGAATGTCCCTGTCTTTCCAATTGTGCCCCCTCCCAAACTAGTTACAAATTAGTCTTTCATGTAACATGTGCCTAGGTTAGGAAGGTAATCTTGTTCAAACCTGATCCTTACCCATCATGTCCGTGGTTTGAACCTTGTGTGTCAGAAGATGATTTTTCACTGCAATTGTTCAACTCTTGGACTCTTTTCTGAAAAGTCAACAAAAAACAGATACAACACTTATTGACCATATTCCTGAGAACAGTGTATCTACTTCTAATAGACCATTAGAACCTTGTTTTGTTTGCTCTGGTGCAATCACTTGTGATTACATAGCCTATCATGAGTTAATATTTAATTACACAGCACTGAGTACTATGAAGGTCAAGAGCTCTTGAACCTCTTCTGCCAAGAAACTGTTTTTGCGCAGTGAGAGGGAAAATAGTCTTCTTGTGTCAGAAAGTGGGTTATTAATATGGAAAGGGGAGACCCTTACTACCTTAATAAACACACCGTGGTTTGGTCTCAACACACTCCTCAGGAAAACTCTGTTCAACCCCTATGTCACAGAAATGGGGAAACAGGAAAGGAAAGCATGTTTTCTAGATCAGCTTCATAAAAACAGCAGGAAGAAAGAAAGATGGGTTGACAGTCGTACTTCCAGTTCAGAAGATCTGACTCCTGAAGTGATCAGATGTGGGCTTCTGGAGAAGGCAGGACAAAATGAGCCCAAAAGGCACACGCATGCTTAGCACATGCTTGGCAAAAGAGGACCAATGGAGAAGAAGGCAGTGCAAGAGTCAAAATGGGAGAAGATTGATAAATATGCACAGGAGAAGCAGAACAGACCAGTTGTGGAGATGAGGTGGACCATTTAAAAGATGCGTGGAGCATTGGAAAAAGGCATGAGGTAGGGAAGCAGCTAAGGGCAAAGAAGGCAGAATAGCAGACACAAACAAAAGTTGACAATGGTGTCAAAGGAGGGCAGAGTAGAAGACCTAACCCAACAGCTCAACTACATTTTTGAGAAAGCAAGTGGAGGGGAACTTGTGGGCATAGCTTCAGCCACATTTCTTTCAAGAGGTTTTTTGCACCTTGAGGAACACAGGTATCTTTCAAAAAAGGTCATCACATGAGTAAGTTTATGGGTTCAAAGGCACATGGTGAGAAGGCACTAAGCACAAGGATCCAGGATACATGAGTTGACACCAACTACAGTTAAAAGTCCTTGAAACATGTAGGACTGGGAGGGATACACATATAGGTATATGTTTGCATGGGCTATCAAACTCTAATTCCTGATTATGTTTAGATTTTTCAAAGGGTGGAGAAGAAAATATTCAAGGAATACCCAAGCCATATCTTTAAGCAACTGGTCAGTTGAGGAAACAGGAAACATACAAGACTTGATGTGGTTCTTAAATTAGACTATGGTGTAACTGAAAGATTTGTGTTATAAAACAGCATCCCTGCATTGCCTGCAGCATTTTGAAGCCATTGCAAAAGCAACAAGCAGTTCCCCAGTGAAATGTGTGTTAAGCTAAAGTAATACCAACAATTTTAAAGTTAAGCCTGTTTTAAGCATGACAAGAAGTCCCAAGTAGGATAAACTTGATCTTCTGGTCTACCTTTGGTTCCACCTCAATAGGCAAGCCTTAGCACCTTGTTCCGGTCGTCAGGAGTGTTAAACATGGGGTCTTTGGTTGGCAGTCAGGTTACCCCCTGTCCAAGCAAGGACCCTCACTTTAGTCAGGGTAAGTCACACACAATCCAAATTATACTGTGCCCACTCTCTGGTAGCTTGGAACTGAGCAGTCAGGCTTAACTTAGAAGGCAATGTGTAAAGTATTTGTGCAATACATCATACAATAACACAGTATAGCACCGCAAAAATACACCAGTGTTTAGAAAAGTACCAGTTAAATTATCACTTCAGAGAATGATAAAAAGAGTCTTTAAAAAGCAACAAGTGTCTCTTCCAAGCAAAAAGTACCTGGTTTGCGCTCAAATTCTCCACAAGGGACAACAGAGGAGGAGATGCGTGGAAAACAGGGAGGTGTGCGTCGGTTTTTCCGGGTGCACACAGACGATGCGTCAATAATTTTCCACCTTTAAGTAGGTACAGCCTTTACTGTGCATCTCTGGACACATGTGTTTCTGGGTTAGTCCCTTCTTCAGCAGAGAACATATTTGCGGGGTGCTGGGAATGCTGCCATAAATCACCCGGTTTCAGTACCTCTTCCCTGGCCTGCTGGTGCCTGCTCCAGAGCTCGTCAGCCCAATAGCTCAAGGGAGCCTTTAAAGTCACAAACAGTTAGGAGCGCACCTGCCTGACATCCCAGCAATTAATCTGCCCCATTGCATCATGGTAGATGTAGTATCTTCAAAAAACGAACTCCATTAATTTTTAAATATTTCACCTTTAAGGCTGTACCTACTTAAAGGTGAAATATAAAAAAAATTAATGGAGTTCGTTTTTTGAAGATACTACATCTACCATGATGCAATGGGGCAGATTAATTGCTGGGATGTCAGGCAGGTGCGCTCCTAACTGTTTGTGACTTTAAAGGCTCCCTTGAGCTATTGGGCTGACGAGCTCTACAGCAGGCACCAGCAGGCCAGGGAAGAGGTACTGAAACCGGGTGATTTATGGCAGCATTCCCAGCACCCCGCAAATATGTTCTCTGCTGAAGAAGGGACTAACCCAGAAACACATGTGTCCAGAGATGCACAGTAAAGGCTGTACCTACTTAAAGGTGAAATATTAAAAAAATTAATGGAGTTCGTTTTTTGAAGATACTACATCTACCATGATGCAATGGGGCAGATTAATTGCTGGGATGTCAGGCAGGTGCGCTCCTAACTGTTTGTGACTTTAAAGGCTCCCTTGAGCTATTGGGCTGACGAGCTCTGGAGCAGGCACCAGCAGGCCAGGGAAGAGGTACTGAAACCGGGTGATTTATGGCAGCATTCCCAGCACCCCGCAAATATGTTCTCTGCTGAAGAAGGGACTAACCCAGAAACACATGTGTCCAGAGATGCACAGTAAAGGCTGTACCTACTTAAAGGTGAAATATTAAAAAAATTAATGGAGTTCGTTTTTTGAAGATACTACATCTACCATGATGCAATGGGGCAGATTAATTGCTGGGATGTCAGGCAGGTGCGCTCCTAACTGTTTGTGACTTTAAAGGCTCCCTTGAGCTATTGGGCTGACGAGCTCTGGAGCAGGCACCAGCAGGCCAGGGAAGAGGTACTGAAACCGGGTGATTTATGGCAGCATTCCCAGCACCCCGCAAATATGTTCTCTGCTGAAGAAGGGACTAACCCAGAAACACATGTGTCCAGAGATGCACAGTAAAGGCTGTACCTACTTAAAGGTGAAATATTAAAAAAATTAATGGAGTTCGTTTTTTGAAGATACTACATCTACCATGATGCAATGGGGCAGATTAATTGCTGGGATGTCAGGCAGGTGAGCTCCTAACTGTTTGCAACCACATAAGTAGCTCTGTAATCATGTCTCAGACCTGCCACTGCAGTGTCTGTGTGTGCAGTTTTAACTGTAAATTCGAATTGGCAAGTGTACCCACTTGCCATACCTAAACCTTCCCTTTTCTTACACGTCAGACACCCCTAAGGTAGGCCTGAGGTCATCCCAAGGGCAGGGTGCAGTGGGTGGTTAAGGTAGGACATATAGGCCCTCATTACAACATTGGCGGCAAAAGCCGCTTACCGCTGTGCAGAAGACCGCCAACACACCGCCGCGGAATTCCGCCACAGTCATTATGACCCACTGCTCGGAATCCGCCAAAAATTGAGACACCCACACAAGTCCGCCACACCAAAGGTCAGTGATAAACTGGCAAAAACAAAACCTCCACCGTCACGCCAACAGAAATACATCCACACTATCACGACCCACGAATCCATGCAGTGGTTTTTCAACCGCGGTATTCCATTGGCGGTACACACCGCCGTGCTCAAAATACACACACTCTTACAAAACACAGCCACATTGGACAAATCAAAATACACACACCTGATACACATACACACACCACTCCCACACACCCATTACAATATAAAACATACACCCACAAACCCCTACGACCAAAATACCGAAAGAAGGCCAGAGAGAGGCACTACAAATTGCTACCAAGCATCCACAGGCACACAATACCATCACCCACATAACTTCAACGCACCTCACACAACACACCACTAAATATCACCCCACTTATCACTACACACACCACCCTACACATCACCCACACCACCCCATGGCACGGCAAAGACACCCCAGGTTCTATGAGGAGGAGCTCAGGGTCATGGTGGAGGAAATCGTCCGGGTAGAGCCACAGCTATTCGGATCACAAGTGCAGCACACCTCCATAGCTAGGAAGATGGAGCTATGGCGAAGAATAATGGACAGGGTCAACGCAGTGGGACAGCACCCAAGAAATAGGGATGACATCAGGAAGAGGTGGAACGACCTACGGGGGAAGGTGCGTTCCGTGGTATCAAGACACCACCTTGCAGTTCGGCGGACTGGCAGCGGACCCCCACCTCCTCCCCCAAAACTAACAACATGGGAGGAGCAGGTCTTGGCGATTCTGCATCCTGAGGGCCTCGCAGGAGTAGATGGAGGAATGGACTCTAGTAAGTCAAATCTTAACTATTACATCCCCCTCCCTACCTGCATGCTTTCACAAACCCCCACCCACCACCCCCATCACTCCAACTCCTCACAAATATCCCAATATCACAAACCACACATCCCAACACCAAGCCCTGCATGCAACAACAAAGCATGGTCACCCATCACCAAAGCATGGCCACTGCACATACCCATACACCCCTCTAAACCACCATCACACAAGGTCCCACACAGGAATGCAAGCACTGGGGTACACGGTCACCCACAAATTGCACACCATGGCACACACAGATGCAATAAACATCCTTTTATACCCCTGCAGGACCCCTACCCAACGTCACCGGACAGGAGGGTCCACACATGTCCACACCACCAACAGAAGAGGCCCACAGTGATGACAGCAGTTCTGTCCAACTGGATCTAGATGACCAGCCCAGCCCATCTGGGACCTCGGGACAGTCGGTTCCCCTGACACAGTCACAGGCCACCACAGAGCTTCCCCCCTCTGGAAACACCACCACAGCACCCACCCAGCGGGCCCATACCTCTGTCCCCAGGACACGCCAATCAGCAGTGTGTCCACCACTACAGGGAACCGAGACTAACCCACCACCCCAACAACAACAGGGACCTGGGGGCAGTGGCAGTGGGCACACGGTCCAGGGGACAGAGGCCCAGGAACACAGGGGAACTGGGAGGGCTGCTGTGCGACAGGGGGAGGACAGGCCCAGGGAACCCACTCTCCACGAGGCCCTCTTCAACATCATGGGAGCATATCACCATTCCCAGGAGACGATGGCAACGGTA
This sequence comes from Pleurodeles waltl, assembly GCF_031143425.1. Classification (NCBI taxonomy): domain Eukaryota; kingdom Metazoa; phylum Chordata; class Amphibia; order Caudata; family Salamandridae; genus Pleurodeles; species Pleurodeles waltl. The sequence goes on along the minus strand of NC_090438.1, from coordinate 482,837,439 downwards.
CTGGGCAAGTTTCAGGAGACCCAGCGGCTGCAGGAGGAACAGTATTTGGGCTTCAGGGAGGAACTCAGATCCATCAATACCACCCTGGGCACCATTGTAGGGGTGCTGAAAGAAGTCCTCAACACCAGGAGGGACACTGTGGCACAACAAGGGGCCCCTGACACTAGCCTGGACGATGAACTGCCCACCACCTCCGCTGGCTCTAGTGGACAGGAGGCACCGCCACAGGACCACCACGCCAGCACCCCACCCCCTGCAGGGGGAGAACCACCCCACAAATGGTCCCTGAGATCCAGGACAAAGACAGAAAAACAATGCCAAGACCCCGCCAAGAAATGAGACCGCCCTGAATGTCATCCTTTTGTCCCACCTTATCACCTTGTCCATCCTCAAACTGCCCCAGCTCCACTTCCTATTCCCATTTGGGCAATGCACCTGTGAGACTAATAGACTGGACTCTGCCATGGAAATTCCTCCACCATCACCCGTCACCATTTTACAGCACGCACCCTCCAATATTGAGCACTTAAATAAACAGCCTTAAAGCACAAAATAATCTGGAGCCTGTCTGTGATTTCGAAATAGTGTATTAGCAATTACAGTGTCAAAATACTCTTTCAATTATAATGTCAACATACCTATGTCACACAGCTCTAGTCCATGAGGAAACAAAGCAGATGTCACACAGTGGGACCCACATCTGTGAAATCGTAAGGGAAAGTGACAACTCAGTGACCATACACTGGGTGAAAACGACAGACAGTAGAGAGGTAGTAGTGTTAAAGTACATGTAGTAGGCAGGTTTGTATTCTTACCTGTGCCTCACTAGAAGTATTGCAGGATCACAGAGTTCCTGTTGTCGATGTCCTCTTCTTCTGCTTCCTCGTCTTCACTGTCCACAGGCTCCGCAGCTGCCACAACACCTCCATCTGGACCATCCTCCTGCAGAAAAGGCACCTGTCGTCGCAAAGCTAAGTTGTGAAGCATACAGCAGGCCACGATGATCTGGCACACCTTCTTTGGACGAGTAGAATAGGGATCCACCTGTCATATGGAGGCACCTGAACCTGGCCTTCAGGAGGCCGAAGATCCGCTCTATAATCCTCTGAGTTCGCCCATGGGCCTCATTGTAGCGTTCCTCTGCCCTTGTCCTGGGATTCCTCACTGGGGTCAGTAGCCATGACAGGTTGGGGTAACCAGAGTCACCTGCAAATGGCGAGGGACAACTGTTAGACACACACTAAGCTGTAGGGATATCCCCAGACAACCATCCCCACTGACTTGCTTCCAGGTGCTCACCTAATAGCCACACACGGTGCCTCTGGAGTTGCCTCATCACACAAGGGATGCTGCTATTCCACAAAATGTAAGCGTCATGCACTGAGCCAGGGAATTTGGCATTCACATGGGAGATGTACTGGTCTGCCAAACACACCATCTGCACATTCATCAAATGATAACTCTTCTGGTTTCTGTACACCTGTTCACTCCTGCGGGGGGTACCAAAGCCACATGTGTCCCATCAATGGCACCTATGATGTTGGGGATATGTCCCAGGGCATAGAAATCACCTTTCACTGTAGGCAAATCCTCCACCTGAGGGAAAACGATGTAGCTCCGCATGTGTTTCAGCAGGGCAGACAACACTCTGGACAACACGTTGGAAAACATAGGCTGGGACATCCCTGATGCTATGGCCACTGTTGTTTGAAATGACCCACTTGCAAGGAAATGGAGTACTGACAGCATCTGCACTAGAGGGGGGATTCCTGTCGGATGGCAGATAGCTGACATCAGGTCTGGCTCCAACTGGGCACACAGTTCCAGGATTGTGGCACGATCAAGCCTGTAGGTGATGATCACATGTCTTTCCTCCATTGTCGACAGGTCCACCAGCGGTCTGTACACCGGAGGATGCCGCCATCTCCTCACATGTCCCAGCGGACGGTGCCTATGGAGGAGAACAGCGAGCATAGAATCAACCAACTCAGAGGTACGTACCCACCGCTTACACAGAACACGATTCATAATCCGAAATTTGCATGTATGAGTGTTGAGGCAAGGCCTAGGTATGTGTGACGCAGTTAAAAATTAAGCCATATGGGCCCCTGAAATGGCGGCTGCCTGACCTGTAAAGTGGGACAATGGGATATGAGGTAACTGCGCTGGCGTTGTACACCATCGCGGTAGGCGGTCGAAGACCGCGGCGCAATTCTGCATTGGTTAACATTGGACCCTATGGGTCCCAGGAGCCAATGACGATGTACGCCGGCGGTGACGGTACGCACAGCTGCGGACGTGACCGCCATTTTCTCTCTGTTCAATCACTCGATACCTGATCTTCGACAGGAGAGGACCTACACTGCAAGTGCTGCTGTGACCTCAGTCTGGAAGAGACAATGGCTCGTGCATCTGGGGAAAGGGCCCCTGCCTTCACCACGGAGGAGTTGGAGAACCTCGTGGATGGGGTCCTCCCCAGTACACGCTACTCTACGGTCCTCCAGACAAACGGGTAAGTACACTGGGAGCATGCTGTATGGGCTATGCCTGTGTGGAGTGGGGTGGATGAAAGATGGGGGGGGAGATTGAGGCGTGCATGAAACGACGGTGACTGCATGTGCCACATGGCAAGGGTAGGGATGGGGTGCAGTTGGTAATAACTTTTCTTTTTCCCCTGTACAATTCATGTAGGTCAGCGCCCACCAGAAGAAGGACATCTGGCGTGCCATCGCCAAGGACGTCAGGACCCTGGGGGTCTATCACAGATGGAGCACCCACTGCCGTAAGAGATGGGAGGACATTCGCCGCTGAAGCAAGAAGACGGCGGAGGCCTAGCTGGGGATGGCCTCCCAACGTGGGAGGGGTGCCCGTCACACCATGACCCCCCTGATGTTCAGGATCCTGGCATGGCGTACACGGAGTTGGATGGGCGCTTGAGGGCATTACAGCAGCCACAAGGGGGTGAGTACACTCTCATTCAGCTGATTCAGCATGCAGTGGAGGTGTCTGGGTGGGCGAGGTGGGCTGTGGGTTTCCCTAGGCCAGGGCGAGTGAGCTAGTTAGGTCCCCTTCTTCTGGCAGACTCTGTGGCACCCCACCCCACCTGTGTACAGTGCCAACTACACCTAGTCAGGCTCCTGTGACATCCATGTGTGCAGATGTCGGCCATAGCCTTGTAGGCCATGTCCCAGAGATTGAACAGTGGACCCCAAGTGCGCGGCGTAGTGCAGGGGGCTTCTGTGTCTGTCGTGTCTGCCAACTGTAGCGGTAATGCATGCACTCAACATGTCTTTCTTCTATCGTCCCCCCCCCCTTTTGTGGTCTCCCTGTTCTTGTGTGCATTAGCATCATCAGGTGGAGGAGCAGTGGCACCGGAGCAGGAGGGAGCTGCATCCCACATGGCCCTGGAGGGCGACACTATGGACTCAGAATTCACCAGTGGGACGGAGGGCAAGGGGAGCTCCACGGCGGGGACAGGAGCTGACACTAGTGATACGGACTCGTCCTCTGATGGGAGCTCCCTTGTGGTGGCGGCCACATCTGTGCCCCCCACATCTACAGGTACAGCTGCCACCCCCCCACCAGCACCACTCTCCCAGAAGCCCCTCAGCCTTTGCCCCGTGCCAGCTCACCCAGGAGGGTGGGCATCACCTTCGCCCCAGGCACCTCGGGCCCTGCCCCAGTCACCCCTGCTGCCCTCAGTGAGGAGGCCATTGACCTCCTCAGGGCCCTCACTGTTGGGCAGTCTACCATTTTGAATACCATCCAGGGTGTAGAGAGGCAGTTGCAACAAACAAATGCATTCCTGGAGGGCATTCATTTTGGTCAGGCAGCCCTTCAGCGAGCTTTTCAGACTCTGGCCGCAGCACTGATGGCAGCTATTGTCCCTGTCTCTAGCCTCCCCCCTCCAACTTCCTCCACCCAGACCCACACCCCTGTACCTCAGCCTACCCCAAGCACACCATCAGACCAGCATGCACACACCTCAACACAAAAAGGAAGCTCAGGCAAACATAAGCACCACACATCCCACAGGCACTCATGCAAGCATCACACACATGCAGACACACCAACATCCACTGCCTCCACTGTGTCCCCCTCCTCCTCATCTCCCTCCTCCCTCCCAGTCTCGTCTCCACTCACACCTGCATGCACTACATCTACAGCCACTACTTCCATCACCAGCACACACACCACTCACGTGCAGTCACCACCCCCACTACCATTCACACGTCCCCTGTGTCCTCTCCCAGTGTATCTGTGACGCCACCTCCCAAGATACACAAACACAGGCACACACCCACCCAACAGCCATCCACCTCACGACAGCCTCCAGCGCATGCACCTTCACCCAAAGTCACCAAACGTACACCTCCTACAACCACAACCTCTTCCTCCACTCCCAAACCCCCTCCAGCTACCCGTCCCAGTGTTCCCAAGAAACTTTTCCTGTCCACCCTTAACCTCTTTCCCTCACCTCCCCCACCACGTCAGTCTCCTAGGGCCAGACTCTCCAGGTCCCAACCTAGCACCTCAGCCACAACATCTCTGGGACCAGTGGTGCCAGTAGTCACCGGATTCTGGAGTGCACCAGGCAGCAGGTCAGCCAGTGTGGCAAGGAGCCACAGCACGGACAGTCCCCCACCTGTCAAGCATCAAAAGTTGGCCAGTGCCCGGCGGGAGAGGGGGAAGACTCCAGCCACCAAAGCCGCTCTCAGGGGTACAGGTGGGAGTGTGGAGTCAGCTGCGACACCTACCAAGCTGGGGAAGGGGCACAAGAAACCCAGAAACTCTGGGAAGAGCAGCACGGCGGAGAAGACCGCCATCATCCCCGCTGCCCAGGAGGCCACCGCCATCAGCCCCGCTGGCCAGGAAGCCACCGCCATCAGCCCCGCTGGGCCAGACAGGACCACCAGCACCAGCCCCACTGGCCAGGAGGCCACCGCCATCAGCCCCGCTGGGCCAGACAGGACTGCCAGCACCAGCCCCGCTGGGCCAGACAGGACTGCCAGCACCAGCCCCGCTGGGCCAGACAGGACCACCAGCCCAAGCCCCGCTGGGCCAGACAGGACCGCCAGCACCAGCCCCGCTGGGCCAGACAGGACCGCCAGCAGCTGAGTCGCTGCCAAGGACCCCGCCGCAACAAGCACCGCTCAATAGGACACCTCCGCCACAAGCACCGCTGAACAGGACACCGCAGCCACAAGCACCGCTGAACAGGACACTGCCGCCACAAGCACCGCTGAACAGGACACCTCCGCCACAAGCACCGCTGAACAGGACACCGCCGCCACAAGCACCGCTGGCCCATGAGCGCCAAGGGCACTGACGCTACTGAGTCCGCCACGAGCAGGATGAAGCACTCTGGGCACAAAGCCCCTTCCAGAACCAGTGGAGTATCACATCCACTCACACAGTCCTTGGCAGGATGAAGCACTCTGGGCACAAAGCCCCCTCCAGAACCAGTGGAGAGATACACCCACTCACACAGTCCTTGGCAGGATGAAGCACTCTGGGCACAAAGCCCCCTCCAGAACCAGTGGACAAAGGCATCCACTCACACAGTCCTTGGCAGGATGAAGCACTCTGGGCACAAAGCCCCCTCCAGAACCAGTGGAGAAAGGTATCCACTACCTCAGTCCTTGGCAGGATGAAGCACTCTGGGCACAAAGCCCCCTCCAGAACCAGTGGACAAAGGCATCCACTCACACAGTCCTTGGCAGGATGAAGCACTGTGGGCACAAAGCCCCTTCCAGAACCAGTGGAGAAAGGCATCCACTACCTCAGTCCTTGGCAGGATGAAGCACTCTGGGCACAAAGCCCCCTCCAGAACCAGTGGAGTATCACATCCACTCACACAGTCCTTGGCAGGATGAAGCACTCTGGGCACAAAGCCCCCTCCAGAACTAGTGGAGACTGTTATCCACTTGTGAGACTGTGGCTTTGCACTCCCCAGGATTGAAGCACTCTGGGCAAACCACCCACTGTAGAGACTTGAGAGACTGTGGCTTTGCACTCCCCAGGATTGAACAGTGGGCAACCCACCCACTGTAGAGACTTGAGAGACTGTGGCTTTGCACTCCCCAGGATTGAACAGTGGGCAAACCACCCACTGTAGAAACTTGAGAGACTGTGGCTTTGCACTCCCCAGGATTGGGCAACCCACCTACTGTAGAGACTTGAGAGACTGTGGCTTTGCACTCCCCAGGATTGGACAGTGGGCATGATGCCCCCTCGTGGAGTTGGCGTTGTGCACTCAATCGTCTGAGGTGCCCCCCTTTCCCTTCCCCCTGAGGTGCCTGTTTTATTGCTATCTGATACCCCTGCAGTGTTCTCTCCGTCATGTTCGGGTATTGAGTGTGGGCCTCGCCCATGCAGTGTTCCACGGACTTCAATGGAGCACTATCTGGACTACTATTCTTGGTGTATATATTTGTTTATAGTGTATATATATTTTTGCGTACTGGATTTCAATATATTACAATGGTTACACTCATTTCCTTTTGTCTTTGCATTCTTCCGGTGGGATTGGGGGGTGTAACTGTAATGTATCATGCTGTATTAGTGTGTGTGTTGTCGTGGGTGAGGGTGGGGGTGGGGGTGTTGCATGTTTCATATGTGTGTCCCTGTTTTTTCCCTCCCCCCTCCCCTGTGTCGTAGGTGCAGTACTCACCGTGGTCTTCGCCGCCGGCGTTCGTGCTCCTGGTAAAGGAGCAAGAAGATAAGGGCAGGGAAAATGTGAAGCTCTGGTTCCATGGCATCCTGGTTCCTCGTGGGGTGTGTAGAGGTGAGCGTTTTCCCTTCGAAGTCCTGTTTCCACCGTGTTTTTTGTTCGCGGTGAATCCCCCCCTGAAAAGGTGGCGGATTGGTAGGTTGTGATACTGTGGGCGGTACATTGTCCTCCGCCTGTCTGTTAGCGGTGACCGCCGCGCTGTTTGTTTGTACCGCCTTGGCGGTCGGAGTGTTAAAGTGGCTGTCTTTGTTGGCGGTTTCTGCCACGGTCGTGATTCCATTTTGTTTTCCGCCGGCCTGTTGGCGGTCTTACCGCCGCTTTAACACCGTCCGCCAGGGTTGTAATGACCACCATAGTAATATGTTTTATATGTCCTGACAGTGAAATATTGCTAAATTCATTTTTCACTGTTGCAAGGCCTGTCTCTCTCATAGGTTAACATGGGGGCTACCTTTAAATATGATTAGAGTGTATATTCCCTTTGGGAGCAGTTGAACATCTGGAGTTTGGGGTCTCTGAGCTCACAATTTAAAAATACATCTTTTAGTAAAATTGATTTTAGGATTGTGTGTATGAAAATGCCACTTTTAGAAAGTGAGCATTTTCTTGCTTACACCATTTCTGTGACTCTGTCTGTTTTTGGATTCCCTGTCTGGGTCAGTTTGACAGTTGGGCTGGTTGCACCTCACACTAGACAGTGACATAAAGGGAGCTGGGGTGTAGCCTACATATCCTGATGACCCATCTGTGCTAGGAAGGAGGGGAGGAGTGGTCACTCACACCTGAAAGGGCTGTGCCTACCCTCACACAATGAAGTCTCCAACCCCCTGGTGAGTGTCTGGGGACTGGCCTGGGCAAGGCATGATTTCACATTCAAAAGAGACTTTACTTTGAAGTAGGCCTACTTCAAAGGAGAAATTGGGTATAAGAAGGGCACCTAAAACCACAGAAATTAGAAACTCTTCTGGAAACAGGAGGAACCTCTGCCTGGAGAAGAGCTGAAGAGCCGAGGAAGAAGAGTTGCCCTGCCTGTGACTGTGCTTTGTGGAGCTATGCTGCAGTTGCTGCTTCTACCAGAGTAAGAGGGCAAAGACTGGACTTTGTGTGCCTTCCATCTTGAGAAGAACTCTCCAAGGGCTTGATTTAGAGCTTGCCTCCTGTTGTTTGAAGTCTCAGGGACAGCAAAGACTTCTCTCTGCCAACACCTGAAGTCTCTGGAGAGACTCCTACTCTGCCCTGTGGTGCCCCTCCAGTTCCTGGACCCTGAAAGGAGAAGCTGGCAGCCTAAAGAAAAGGAAATCCATGCACAGAGTGCTGTGCGGGGAAAAGATCGACGCAACTCCAGTCTGCAGCTGAAGAAACAATGCGCCGCCCGCTCCGCGGCTGAAATCAATGCTCGCCAGAAACGCAACCGAAGAATCGATACATGGAGTAGGAGAAACGATGCGTAGCATTGCTGACAGAGACTGGGAGATCACAACCCGCACCGAGTGGTTTTCGGATTATCTTGTGCCTGGATTTCCGACGCAAGTACCGCTGGGCGTGTAAAAACAACGCAAGGCCTGCCCGGACCCGAGAGTTCTGACCGGATCGATGCATCGCTCTCTTGCGGAGAGAAAGAACGACGCACCCCGACCCGACGGAAGGAAAAATGACGCAAGGTCCAACTCGTGAGTGGAATCAACGCATCACAAGCCCTTTTTGATGCACACTCGCCTGTGCCGGGTTATTTTTGACGCACCCAAGGTACTTTTTCAAGCTAACAGTGTTAGTGTGTGTTTAAAACTGCATAAAGACTCTTTTTGCATTTTTATTGATAACTTGACTTGTGTATTATGGATTTTTGTCATTTTGGTCTTGTTTTGTTTAGATAAATATTTCCTATTTTTCTAAACCTGTGTTGTGTCATTTTGTAGTGTTTTCATTAAGTTACTGTGTGTGTTGGTACACTCTGAAGTTAAGCCTACTGCTCTGCCAAGCTACCAAGGGGGTAAGCAGGGGTTAGCTGAGGGTGATTCTCTTTGACCCTGACTAGAGTGAGAGTCCTTTCTTGAACAGGGGGTAACCTGACTGTCAACCAAAGACCCCATTTCTAACAGCGGCTCTCGCAATTGTCAGCGACTATGACCTGGTGGAATGTATTAGGGATGACTTGCTCTGCTGACACCAGCTGACCCCTGACAGTGGTTATACTGGCTCCTGTGTCACGCAGAGCCTCCACCCTTTGCCCATCAGTGGTGACCCACTGCCTATACTTGGAAGTATTGGCAAGCATGTTGGCTTTCGGCACCATTTCCTTATCTCCCAGGGACACTGGTGATACCTCTATCTGTTCCCCCAAGTTAACTGGGACCATTTCCCCCCGAGCGCTACACTAGCCAACCCAGGTGTCTGCCTTCCAGTGGTGGGCTGTGTCCTCTTGGGACACTGGGAGTCACCCTTTGAGTGTCCAAACTTGAAGCACTCTAAGCATTTGGGGAAGAACTTTCCTTTCTTCTTGTCAAAGAATCCTGGCCTCTTCTCAGACTTAGGCTCAGACTGGGTACCACCGACCCCCTGGGAATTGTTTTGGAGGCCTTTTGAGAATTCCTTGTTTTTAAGTTTTTCTCTCCCTCTTACTTCTGTTGGGAATCCTGACCACCTTTGTGGGTGTCCCCCCCAGGCACCTTCTTGGACACTCTGGTGCTAACCCAGAGGTCTGCCTCCTCAGTAAGCTTTCTAGGATCAGTCAGCTTTCTGTCAACTAGGTGCTGGTGCAACTCTGTAAAGCAAACACTGAACATATGCTCTTTCAGGAACAAATTATATAAACCCAAATAGTCATCTACTTTACAGCCTGCATCCATCCATTCAGTGCCTTACTGGAGAAATCAAAATAGTCTACTCAGTTCTGTGTGGAGAGTTTGGTGCTGTCCCTGAACCTCTGACCGTACTTCTCAGGTGTCAGCCCAAATTTGGCAAGCAAAGCAGTTTTCATCAGTGTGTATCTGTTTTGATCCTTAGGATCGAATGCAAGGAGTGTGCCTCTTCCCACTACTGGTACATACCACCATAAGGCAGCCCCCCCATTGCTCCTCAGAGACCCCATGAGTCCTTGGTGCAATTTCAAAAGCAGCCAACCACTTGTCAATGTAATCCCCCACCACATAACTTGGCACTAAATTTTTGGGTATACGAACATTTCTTTCCCCAGCAGGTCCTGCATATATGCTGCCACCATCAATGCTAGACTCAGACCGTCTCACCTTAATATCCAGCTCCTTGAGATTCGGTTCATGAGCCAACAAAAGTTTCTTTTCAGCCAAGGCTCTCTCGGCTGCAGCCTCATCTCTCTCAGACTCAATTTACTTGGCTGCTCTCTCAGCTTCAGCCTGTTTGACTTCTCTCTCTGCTCTCCTCTCCTCTTGTTGAGCTTCAATTATTAACCTTGCCATTTGTAGTTGAAATTCCCTCTCTTCCTCTGCGGTCAGGCCATGGCTAGAGACACTGCTCCCTGGTTTAGCAGGGGGCACAATTTCAAGGGTAACATCCCCCACTACTGGCAAGAAATCCTCTGAGGGGCCATCCTCTGGACCCTCCTCCTCAACATTCTCATCTGAATGGGCTTCTGCCCAGGCCCTCAGTGCCTTTTGGTATTCCTCGTTTCTGGAGGCACCCTGGGTAGGTACTCCCATCCCTTCAGAACCCCTTCAGCTGTTAAACAGTGTATGTCTCCAGTTTGGTTAAGTAAAAATCTTCATCTCCTGCTTGAGACCCAGCCAGAGACATGTTGAATGAGGATTTAGTTAAAAATCAGGCAGAGAATAAAATTGCAGAAAAATATAAAAAATCAAGTTGACCTTCAACTGTGGGTAGGTAGTGTACACTTAGCTATTGTATGTCACTGCACAATACAAGTCCTATCCCACCGCGGATCACCAATGTTAGAAATGGGGTCTTTGGTTGGCAGTCAGATTACCCCCTGTCCAAGCAAGAACCCTCACTCTAGTCACGGTGAGTCACACACAATCCAAATTATCCTGTGCCCACCCTGTGCTAGCTTGGCACTGAGCAGTCAGGCTTAACTTAAAAGACAATGTGTAAAGTATTTCTGCAATAAATTATGCAATAACACAGTATAACACCACAAAAATACAATACACAGTTGGTTAGAAAAATATATAATATTTATCTGGTTAAATGCAGGTCAGAACGATCAAGGTTTGTTAAGTACACATTAAAATATCACTTCCGAGAATGTTAAAAAGAGTCTTTAGTCTTTAAAAAGCAACAAGTGTCTCTTGCAAGCACAAAGTACCTGGTTTACGTTCAAACTCTCTGCTAGGGACTGCAGAGGAGCAGATGCGTGGAAAACAGGGAGGTGTGCGTCAGTTTCTCCGGGCGCACACAGACAATTCATCGATAATTTTCCACGCAGGGAAAGCTTTGTGTCGATTTCCGGCGCGTGGACTTGGAACATCTTCGGGTTGCGGGGTTTCGGACGCCCCAGGGACGATGCAGAGAAATCCTGGGTGTGCAGGACGAAGTCACAGGAGTTGTGTCAATCCGGTGGGCGATGCGTGGAAATTTCTATTGCACGGCAGGTGCTGCAGCGATTCTTCTCGCAGGAAGTCGGGCTGCATTGTTCCGGCTCAGCTTTGCGAAGATCCAGTGGGCTGTGCGCTGAATTTCCAGTCGCAACGCTGATGCTGCGTTGATCTCCTCTCGGGGAGCCAGGCTGCATCATTCCGGTTCGGCCTGCAGTGATTTTATCACCACGATGCAGGCTGTGCGTCGATTCTGGAAGACTGCGCATCACATTTTCACCGCACAAAGGGTACTCAGACATCAAGGAACAGGAGGAAAGCTCTATCCAAGCCCTTGGAGAGTACTTCTCAGAAGAGCCAGTGGGCAGCCAGGCAGCAGGGCAACAGCAGGGCAGCAGTCCTTTGCAGAAAAGCAGTCAGGTGAGACCTTTGGGCATCAAGTCAGTTGCTCTTGGCAGGTTGCAGGGTCTGGTTCAGAGTTTCTTCACCAGTGGTATCTTGTCCAGAAGTGTCTGAGTTGGTAGGGTCAGGGGCCCTGTTTAAATACCAAAATGTGCCTTTGAAGCGGGGGAGACTTCAAAGAGTGGCTTAGAAGTGCACCAGGTCCCCTTTCAGTTTTATCCTGTCTGACAGGGTCCCAGTAGGGATTTGGCAGTCCATTGTGTGAGAGCAGGCCACTATCCTTTCAAATGTAAGTGTCAGGCCCTCCATCCTCCCAGCCCAGGAAGACCCATTCATTATGCAGATGTGTGTAGGTGTGACTGAGCATCCTGTGTTTGGGGTTGTCTGAGTGAAATGCACAAGGGAGCTGTCAAGTAACCTAGCCAGATGTGGATTGTAAGGCACAGAAGAATTTAAGTGCAGAGAAATGCTCACTTTCTAAATGTGGCATTTCTAAAATAGTAATATTAAATCCAACTTCACCAGTCAGCGGGATTTTGTATTACCATTCTGGCCATACTACATATGACCTTGTTACTCCTTTTAGATCAGAATCTACCACTCAAACAGTATATGAGGGTGGCCCTAATGTTAGCCTATGAAAGGAGCAGGCCTCACAGCAGTGTAAAAACGAATTTAGGGGTTTTACACTACCAGGACATATAAACTGCACAGGTACATGTCCTGCTTTTTATCTACATATCACCCTGCCCTATGGTTTACCTAAGGCCTACCTTAGGGGTGACATATATGTAGAAAAAGGGGAGTTTAAGGCTTGGCAAGTACTTTTAAATGCCAAGTCAAAGTGGCAGTGAAACTGCACATTCAGGCTTTGCAATGGCAGGCCTGAGTCATGGTTAAGAGGCTACTTATGTGGGTGGCACAATCAGTGCTGCAGGCCCACTAGTAGCATTTAATCTACAGGCCATAAGCACATGTAGAGCACTTTACTGGGGTCTTACAAGTAGATTAAATAAGCCAATTGGGTATGAGCCAATGTCACCATGTTTTAAGGGAGCGAGCATAAGCACTGGTTAGCAGTTGTAAAGTGTGCAGATTCCTAAACAGTGTCCAAAAAGTGGAGGGAGGCAGGCAGAAAGTTAGGGGTGACCACCCTAAGGCTGTCAGGGCAAACAAGGAGGTAAAAAAATAATAATGAACACTTTTCTCCAACTGCTTTGGAAGTTTGTTCTGGTCAGTCCTGCAGCCCCTGGCTGCTCATGGTAGGCTTCTAAGCACTAGAACTCTCTCCAACAGGAAATCTGCAGGGTTTAGTTATCTCTGGCCAGCTGGTCACCTTGGAATGAGGTGTCCTGCTACTATTTAGTGTACATGAGCAGACAAAAAGGAGGCCAATCGTTTTACTCTTGAAGAGCTATTCCAGTCTCTGGGTATGAGCAGAAGCCAGAACTCTTTGTGCCTCCTTCTTCCATTAGGAGTCTTCTTTTTTCAAGCATAGCATTTGACTTCAAGTATAGTCTTCCCAGGACTTTTCTGAGGAAGTCGTGGTGAGGTGCAAGTTTAATGTTGTGTACTAGCCAGTGGTTGGAGAACTGTTCCTATCAAATATTATAGGATGTTATGCCCACCTCCATTTGGAACACTTCCTCTTCACTTTGCTGTAGAAAGTGCATGAAGCTCTAAATTCAAGATGGCTAGCTAAATCCTTCTTCCCTTTGGGAAAGCTCCAGGCATGACCCTAGTCACACCCATACAGGGATGAGCTCTTGTCCTCCCTTTCAAAGACATAACTAGTTATTCCTCCTTCCTGGGTTGGAGCCAAAGGGTCTAGATGAGCTTTGGGAATAAATGGTAGAATACCCTCTCAGCCCATTTTGGGATCAGCAAGTCAAAAGGACAAGTATTAGGGCTGCCTGTGTTCTGTCAGCTTTCCTGTACCTCTCCCCAGTGACTAATTCATGCTAGGTGGCCAGTTTGTGACAACACCCCTACTTTACTGGGCTCAAAGCCCAGGACATTTTAATTCTGGCAGGCAGTAATTTGCTCCAGCCAGTAACATATATGATCTCTGGAGGTGTGATACGTGGCAGACCTGTTTTATGTCTTGTTAACAACTGTAAATAGTGAATGGTTTACCGTGGAAGCAAATATTTTCTTCTCCCTGGTCATTAGGTAAATCTAAGTAGAACAGATGTATAGGTTTCTTCTGTGAATATCATTTGGGTTTTTAATGGAAGGGGGGCTTCTCCTCCCAATATCCCACCCTAGACAAAACATATGCCACAACTTCATGCACACTTTTAAAGTGTGTAGCACATTATTTTGGGGGGAAGCAGCCATGCAGTCTCTCTTCTCCTTTGCTTGTGAACATTTTGCCAGTCACAATTAAATGCATGATAAAGTAGTATGCTGAAATATTTTCAGAGGTTTTTATGTACTCATTCTACTCTGTTCATGATCCGCTAAAAGTGCTTGCTTCCTGAATATCACAATAAAGGATACTTAAATAATTTAGCCATTTATCAGCTGAACAAAATCAGGGAATGGTGACAAACTATTTATCTTTCAAATTTGGTGCCAGTTCATTCAGCTGTTTTCTCTGTTTTATTTAAAAGGTTTTCTATGGATGTTTTAATGGGAAATACTACCTTTGGGATCCACTCTTACCTGTTAACCCTTAGTCTATTCCATGAAGTGCCCTTCTTTGTGGCACAGTGACCAGAAACCTGAAATCATTATCTGTGTACTGCAAATGTAGCAACCATTACACATGCCATGTATGTACCTGTAAAAATTGAACATGGTAATATTATTTATCAATGGTTCTATATCACTACTCTATCCAGAATGGGAGTTAAAACATAGCCAGCAGAGAGAATGTCCCTTTACGAATAGATACATTGTACACTTCTTTGGGATATCAGCCCAAGCTTTATTAAGTTGCAATTATTCATTGTTTCATTAGAAGGTATCCACAGAGGATATAAGGGGTGTTGGTTGGGGAAGCAAGGAGATTTCAAGGTATTTGTTCAAAGATATAGGTTCGAGCTAACATGGTAAGTGTTGAGCATGGTATTAGATTGCTTAAGAGAAACATCAGCATATTCAAATTGTAGATGGTAGTAATGTAAAGTATGACAGTTTGCAAGTTCCTCAATTATGCTGTGAAAATTTGCATTAAATGATATAAAAGGTTACTGAAGATACAAAACATTGAATAAGAATGCAAGCTTTGGCTAATCATGTAAATAAAAAGCCCACTAGTGCAGAGCTACAATTTCATTTTCCTATGTTTGATTATAATTTATGAAAACTTAATTTGTTCTTCTGCCTAAAGTAAGCCAACATTTGTATCCAAAGACATTACCAAATACATATGTAGCAATTGGGATTGGTTCCCTTTTCTTTCATGTGTTTTGAACACTTTTAACCAGATTTTGTCCAGTTACTTGGGGCAGCCTCACACAGGTTTACTGTTTAAATGTTTATCTCAACTATACAACCAAACATTGATGTAACAATAGGAAGCTATTATTATGGATCAAAATGTCCATGGTTTGCATACACCTACACTAAGGGCCTGATTTAGATCTTGGGGTAACGGTCCCGCCATCGATTGTTTGATTGAAACCCCATCTGTCACCTTGGCAGTCCTCCCACTTTAGATGTTGGCGGTCCCATCGTTGAAATTGTCCCTGAGACCTGTCGCCTGGCTGAGGCGGGACTCCAGTGACCTTTACCGCCATGCAGATTTGGATGTGCCTTACTGTCAAGCCATCTGTGGAAGTCAGACCTCCACATCTGTGTTGGTGGATTTGGGGGAAATGGGGACAAAACAAAACAAATTTAAGAATCTACTTCTGTTTTTGAATGGACATGACTGGGCAACACCTTCCGTGGATGCTGCCACTGGATCACAGGGCAAACATCACCCCCCCCTGTCACCGGACTTGAAGGTAGGACTCAAACCCTCATTGCCTGTGTACATTGTGTGGGCAGTGCATATGAGCTTGGGACCATGGCAGTAATGTAAGTCACAGTAATTATTTTAAATTACCATGCCATGCACATGTCTGGAACATGACTGGGCCAGACAGGATGGGGACACACTGATACATCACACACATTGCACACATACACAACTGTCATTTTGGTGTCAGTATTCATTGCCAAATGACTGCTGGCACCACAATGACAATACAATCATACGTGTTAACTATGTCCATGTATGCACATTGCAAGGGGACCTGTATCTGCCATGATGTGCTTCTAGCTGTATATTTGAGTCTGTATGTATATGTGTGTGTGCAACGTGATTTATTGGAGTGGGAGATGTGGTTGTGTCAGTGTCTGCCACATGCAGATGGGTTTGATGTTGCTGTGTATGTTGTGCTGTGTTGTTGCATGCAACATTCATGTGAGTGTTGTGTGGCAGTCATTGTCGTGATGTGTGTAGCTGTGCCATTGTGTAAGTGTGTAGTTGTGTTGGTTGTTGCAGTTGTGTCATGCATGGGTGCAATGTTAATAGTGTGTGTTAGTTGTGTCAAAGTTGTACGTCAGTGTGTGCTTTCAGCATGTACATGTTGTGCTGTGATGGAATGGTAATGGAAACTAATGTATATGTAGTGTGTTGTGTCATATGTGAGGCAGGTGTACACATATGGGTAGATATAGTGTGTGTGTTTGACTTGCCTCTATTGCGATGTCCACTGGGTCTTCATCCATTATCAATCCGCCGGCAGTACACCACCTGCGGGACTGTAACATGTAAATATGGTCGGTGGGAACCCGCCCGCTTGATGGCTAGGAAGAGTACTCCGTTGCAGTGGTCTGTGGCTCAGCCACAGTACATCTAAATACGGCGGGCGGAATACTGTTGACGGTGTTTTTTGTGGCCTCCGCCGTGGCGGATTGGTGGTTAAGACCACCAAGATCTAAATCATGCGCTAAGTTTGTGTATATAGAAAATATGAGGGTGCAAAAAATATAGACTGATAGAGACCGAGTTATCAAACTAAATTAATATTAGTGACATTTCTTAGAAAAATCGATTATCATTCCGTAACATTTATGCTCCAAATCATTTAGAAGGTATTACAAAACAGAATTGCAGAAATATTTCATCAGAATTTGTAGTCAATAATTTGGACACTAGGTGACATCTCTTCTCTCTTACTTTAAAAATCTAGGTTTTGGTTTAGAATAGATGAGAAAGGTTCTTAGATTCTTAGTTGGTGAAACAATTTTTAGTTAAGTTAAGACTCTTCTAGGAAGTCTAGTTAAATTACCCCTCTAGTCAGTTTTTACCTTCGTAGAGGTACAAGTGGCATTCAACGTTGTGAGATCAAGCTAAACCAGGTCTCTAATGTATATTCAACACTAAACTGAAATGTGTTAAGCAAAATATTAATAATATATAAATTAAATAAAAGGGTCCATGTCTTTACCATGCTTCTCTTTGTTGACAATCCAGATTGGGTTGCATAGCCTTGTGATGCAAGTGTGATGGAGGGTTTCTGTTTCACTTGTTCCCAGTGAAAAGGCATCAAACTGACCTCCATCATCTCAACACCTATAAGAATAGAACTAGATATGTCAGTACAGTCTGTATATTTCTGGTACAGCTCAGTGTGCTTATGTCCAATGAATACTCACACCAGGAAGCTACACCACCTTTACACATGTGGGTTGCCCTTTGTGCATCAAAGCACACAAGCTACTTTAAACATAAAACTTTTATTTATTTAGATACCCAAAAAACTAAAAAAAAATTACATTTCCATTTCCACACATATTTAATAGAACATTACTATAATTACTTATGATTTTCATTTGCATTCAGCAGATAGTTATCCTCTTATGTTCACCTTCGTTGGGATCACTTCAGGTGTCGGTATTATAATGTTCGTAATGAATAACTTTCACATATTTCTCTTTGGGATCTGGGTCTATATACTCCAGCAACATGCTCCACACACATTTTAGCATGCATTTTTAGCACCAGTGAGGTTAGTAGGTCTGGAGAGAGAGTGACGCAGCATGCCTGATGGGACGCAGCATGACTGATGGAGCCTGACAGGGCAGACGAGCAGCAAATTGAGCACTGTGGGATGAGCCTTAGACCCCCGGGCCGAGTGTTGTGGCCGCAGCTGGAGTTCAGGTGGGGCCCTCATCATCCTGATAAGGCTTGTCTAAGCCAATACCCTTGAAACCGTCCGCCTGTGAGTCCACCCGCCCACAGCTGAACGAGACTCTGGGCCATCACGCTGGGAAACAGGTAACAGGTGCCGGCAGTGGTAGGGCCTGATGGTGCCCCTATTAGGGGCATGTGGCTTGGGAGGGTCCTACAGCCCGTGAGAGACCGATGAGGCTACCGGGACTGCATGCCAGAAAGAAGTAGTACAGCCTTAATAAAAACCAGGTGCACCCTTGAGCCTCTCCCTTAAGCCTCTCCTTTCCACCTGCCTGCCTACAAGTGCCTGCCACAAGTGAGTCTGTCCTCTCTCCCACACATCAGGACACAGACCTGAAGGGCACCCAGCAAGCCTCCAGGAAGCATCATCAAGGGCACAAGGCAACATGCAGGACTCAGCTGAATTGTAACATAAATCCCATTAACGCCAAAACGAAAGGACTGGGAAATATAAGGAGGCAGGAAAGTTGCTGTGAGGAGCTGCTGTGCGGAGAAAGCATAGAAAGCGACAAAGGCAACCCTTGATTCATTGAGCTCCCCGAATGCTCCCGACCACCTTTGATCACCACTAAACTCAAGTACTCCAGTGGCCCCTGGGATTTCAGCATTTAGTATCTGCGCGAAGGGCGTGGCCACTGCGCTATGGTGGGAGCCCAGAGGGGTGGGCAGAGATGGCCAGACTAGGCTTCTGGTGCGGTTTGCTTCTCTCTGTGAGCTCCCCTGCCCAGCTTTCTGGCATATTGACAATCAACTATAATAAGGGCTATAAATACCATAACATCTGTGAATATAACCCACTGTCTTCCTCAGCTCCGATCAGCAACGTGCATGCCAGGCGGAGTGAACTCTTGTGTGCTGTGAAATTAGGACTCACAGCTCTTTCCTTCTGATGGCCTACAATAGGGCGCAACACTTAATGGCTGCCCAGTACAAGCTGAGATGATGTGTGAAAGGGGGCAAGGCAAGGCGTTCCTCTATAACTCCGCATTCGCTGCAGGTACCAGAGACAAATGAGCCCATCCACGAGGATGGTATGGTTCTTAGGCCTTCGCAAAGCAGATGTCAGGAGGAGAATGGAAGAGTCAAGCGAATCCAAGAGTACTTAACGCCTCTAGTGAAAAAAGTCATTCAGAGAGCGAACCATGAAGGGGCTGCCTTGAGAATTGAACCTGGCTGGAGATCTCTCAGCGGCAGTGCTATCACTCTGGGCGCAACATGGGAAGAATTACCTACATGAAATCCACCTCAAGAGTCAATGCCGGAACTATTGGTGCAAGCTGTGCCTTGGTCTGAACAAAAACAATTCAGTCAAACAGAGCAGGTCATTCATCCCCAGAAGTGTGAAATCCCCTTGTCTCCAATCATTGTGATAAAGAGCAAAGACATGACCACCATGACACCAATCAGCCACCAAAGCATTGATGGATCGCAGAATAAAAAAGCTCTAGAGACACCAGTGACAGTGAATGAACTGAACAAACCTGTTGGGAGGTCTCTATTTCTCAGGAGGAAGTAGAGGAGGTCTTCAATAAAGAGGAGGGTCAGTGCTTGGAGGAAGGGGATGCCCACCCCGTGCCTTTAGCCAAAATTGTCAAACAGTCTTGTTCTAGTGCGTCAAATACATCTGGAACAACCCATAGCAGAGGGCCTACTGTCACAACAGACATGCTGCTTTTGACAGGATGGGAACTTCTAAATGTAACCCTAATGGCCATAAAATGCAACAATTTTAAATACAGACAACTTTGACATACAAATCCAAATTTTGCAAATCTTGGCAACCGCCACTATGTAAATAGATAACAAACTGGACAGATCAGATATGCCAATGTCAATGTTACTTCATTCTAGACAAACTCAGGGAGCTGCCAGAAATCATGTCTTCAATTGTGGCTGAATTAAAACAGGATTTGGAACAGCTGAAATATGGTAGGATACCACCACATGGATAGCAAGGATTTAAGACAATCGACAACCAGCAAAGAGATGACCCTGCTAAAGTAGCACAAAACAAGGAAAAATCTGAACGGGCACAAGGAGAACCAACGGAAACTCCAACTAGGGATTATAATGTAGATGAAGGACCTTATATAGCCGTCTTGTCAAGGAAGAATAAAAAACGCCAGAACAAAATGGAAAACAAACAGAGCCAAGAAAGCAGATATTTCCAAATCTACAAGACCAGAAGCAAAAGCACACCACAAGGGAACCCTAAGCAAAAGAATAATCCAAAGGAGGGTAAGGCAGGGAATGCATTACCTTCCTAACTGGTAGTCCTCAAGAATTCACCCATGTTGGAGCTGCCATCCACTACTTGAAGAGAAAACGAACCCCAAAGGCACCAAGAGAAGGCAAGTAGGGAAACCACTCACAGTGAGAATATAGGGGCTCCAGATCAGGCACTCCAAATAAATGGAACCAGAGGGTTGCACCAAAAGCGGCACATAAAAGAGGCCCGCCAGCAGCCAGAAAACCATGAGGCCATCACCCAGACATCTTATTCTTGGAGGGCACCAGACGGAACAAGCGAGCCCTTACTGACACAGAAGCAGTTTCAGGCAAAAATGCCTGTGTGGCCTTGCGAGACTCTCCAGCAACTTGAAACCCATGAGGACATCACCTAGATATCTCTGGGGGGCCCTGGATGGAACAAGAGGAGATCTGAGAGCACTTATTAATGCTAAAACTCATTCCCAGGCAGCAAGGCCTATGTGGCCCTGCAAAATTCTACAAGGTAATCCGCATGGTATGTACACTACAATCAGCAACCCAGTGCTCACTGTGGCGGGTCAGAAAAATGCCATTGATGCTGTGATTACATCACTACTGCATGCTACAATTTAGCTTACTGAATGCATCAACCGTTTGTCGATCTTAAAGGATATGGATGCTCAGAGTATCATTTTTCAACTGATGTACAGATCACATGGTCCCTGGGACATCCTCAATAACAGCAACCTTCTGAGAAATTGCAACACAATCCTGGGCTTAGCACATGTAAAGAGTAAAGACCTAGAACATGTAGCTTTCATAGCCCTCACAAAATGGTGAACTAAATAAAAGCATCGAGGTACGTTTTCATAAACCGAACATGGTGCATTCACTACTGTCTAAAACTGAAGCACTCAAACGCTGGGGCATAGACTTAAAGAAATCCAACAGAGCAAAATATACATCATTTCTCCTCCCACAAAGAACAAACTAAATGGGAGGCAAGGCCATCACAACAGATATCAGAGCAGACAATAGGAGGTCAGTCCTGTACTGCACTAAGGACACAACATCAGCCTTTCCCATGATGCCAAGGGAGCTCTCAATTGCTATCGCCCTGGGTCAGCCAGGGACAGGACACTGCAAGGAAGTTGGTCTACAAAATGTTGCTGGCTGTCAAGTGTGAATCTGCTCACCTTCAGTCCTGACAGGAGTGGGATCCCCAGGGACAGAGATACAATTAGTGAGGCCAAGAAAATCCGGATTAATCGCACCATGCCCGAAGGCAAACTTATCAATACAAACCTAATTTCTTGGAACATTGAGGGTCCAGTAAACTTGCTCAAGACCCCAATTTGGAATCTCTTCTGCGAAATTTCGACATCATATGTCTACAGGGAAGTTGGAAAGAAGTCAACAATCCTCTACATGAGAACCGTGAATTCTCAAGCCCAGCAGAAAAAAGCTAAATCAAAAGGTCACCCAAAAGGTGAGGAGTCTTGACCCGAAGCCGGTCCACATGCTAGCAGTTATTATTGAAATTGGGCACTGGTCCCAATATCTAAAGCTATTATAATAGTAAACATGTATATCAGTCCCAATGCAGCCTAAAAACATGGGGTTTTAAGTATAACTGAAAGCGAATTACTAACTCCAAGAGCTTAGTATGGGGACACTCCCTGGCTTATCACAGGAGACTTCAACTTAAACATGCCCAATCATGGCAAGCGAAGCACCAGAGAAGGTGCCCAGGGGCAGAGTCTGGGTATTGCACTCCAAGTATCACACTCCATGTCAATCGATATGTGTGGCCACCCTTTCGCACAAGTCAGCAAGGCCCTAGGGCTAAGGGCTCTTAACAGCACATTTCCGAAGGACTCTCTAACGGACCAACTCATAAATGAAAGAAATCAGCATATACCTTAGATTATACCTTTGCCCCTATGGTACTCTTCAAGTATATACCAGATTTCCACATAGAGGTAAGATGGGAAAATGATCACCATCCCCAGCTTACAATAATATTCAACAACAACCAGCATGTCGATCACATGAAAAAGCTGGGTGAAAATGATCGAGGAGGTCATTTGCTATGAATAAGTTTGTCACATACATCCATGGAAAACTATAAAACATGGAAAGCTAGTCTATCAAAATCTCAAAGGACACAAGTGGATGCAATCGCTAACTGGGAGGCCATGTTGACATCATTAAGGAAACAGCTGGCCCCCAACAGCAGCAGTCAGTCGAGCTGGTACCTGGAAACAAAAAGATGGTTCAGGCAGGCCCTCAAGAAACAAAGGCAACAACTTAATGAAGCACCCAGACTCCCAAAGCTCCATCACTTGGAAATTGCTATCTTAGCTGTTTCCTTGAATTAAGAAAGAAATATAAGAAGGCATTATGGGAAGCTCAGCAAGTCCACATGGACCAGGAGTGGATCAAAATTGTGGAGGCTTGTAAGGGAAAGAATAGCAAGTTGCTTTGTTCCGTTATTTATCAGATACAGCGAGGGACTGTGGGAGTCCTGAGCAGCACAGTGTCAGAGTCACAGTGGATAGTCCATATCTCCAACCTATACCAGAATCAGAAGGCGGTTGAATTACCATCAAAAACATGCAGTAAAGTGGCCCCCCTAAATTTTGAGGAGCAAAATATAGAACAGAGACTACGGACCTGCAGAAGCAGCTCCTCTTCCACGCCTACATGGCCCTCCATGACCTATGACCGCCTACATTAACCATCGTATCACCACTTACTTCCCCACCAGATCTCTCCGTTCCACTAACCAAGCACTAGCCACCGTACCCCGCATACGGAAGGCCTCGGCTGGTGGAAGATGCTTCACCTACCTCACAGAAAAGAGCTGTAACACCCTGCCCCTGCACCGCAGGCAGTCACTATCGCTGACTATTCAGGAAGGACCTTAAAACCTGGCTCCTCAACTGAAGCTCAGAGGACTAACCACCCTAGCACCTTGAGACCCTTACGTGTAAATAGTTGCACTTCATAAACCCTGATTTGATTTGATTTGAGTGAGGCCCCCGGTGCAAATGGCCTTCCTGAAGGAGTATTTAAAAACGACCACGTATTTTGCAGCAGCCAATTATGCAAAATGTTTAACGCGTGCATGATGGAAAACAAGACACCAGACTCACGGAAAGGGGCAATTTTACAACCCATCTATAAGAAGGGCCCCTATTGGAACCCAGAAAGCTACCGTATCATTGCACTGCTCGATAATGATGCAAAAATATTTGTGGGCCTCCTGCTAGAGGACCTGGAAGCTTGGGCTACAAATGTAAACTTAATACCCCTCAATCAAACCGGCTTCCATTCTTCATCGAGCACCTCCGACAACCTTACTGCTATGGCTATGTTAGCTGATAAATACACAAGGAAGAAACTAGCTTTGTACGCTTTGTAGACTTATACTAAGCTTTCTATTCAGTAGAATGGCATCAACTGTGGAGAAAGCTTGAGGACTATGCTATTCTGGCAAATTTGCTAAAATGAATAAAGCTCTTATACTCTGAAAAGTGGGCCAGGGTCACAGTTAGTGGCAATAGGACAGTAACTGCCAAAATTTGTATAAACAGAGGCAATAAACAAGGCTGTGTGCTGCCCATGACTTTATTTAATCTATATCCAGCAGACCTGTGCGACCAATTGGATGCCTCCAACTAGCTCCCATCCTCCTAAATTCGTCCAACAATTAATAACAGCACTATTTTAGCAGACAATATTGTTTTATTTAATCTTTCTGGCACTGGTCTGCAAAACTTGCTAAACGCCTTACAACAATACTGCAAGCTAAATGAGGTATCTGTGAACTTGGATAAAAACAAGGTAGTCATTTTTGGAAAACAAGTAATCAAGAAAAAGCAATGGCTTTGTGGGGAATCGGCCAGTGGGCAGAGGTGGCAGTTATAAATATCATGGCGTCTGACTACAGGAGCGCTGGTCTCACCATCTGCACTTAAACACCCCGAAAGCAAGGATGTTGTCACCAATTGCATCCTTGCAAGTTCTGTTAACCAAACTGCTAAGTCCAACTTGGAGCCCATTACTCACCATGATCAAGACAAAGTTTCTCCCCATGCTGTTGTATGGTTTGGAAATTTTCCCTGGCAAGTTTGCCAACTTCTTGAATGCTGCTCAGAGCAAAGCCTTTCGCCTCCTCTTTTTACTGCCACACAGTACTCGACAGCACAAATCAGACTCTAATTTGGACTCAAGGAGCAAGAACTGGTACAAGAGGCGGCCTTTCTCAAATATGCCTCACTGCTAAGACAGGCAGTGCCAAACACACTGAAGGGCCTGATTTGGAAAGAAATTGGTCTTAACACGTCCCAGTATTCAAACATGTGGTTGGAGAGAATTACAATGACAGCTATGCATCTGCAGGTTGAGAATCTCTGGCAAAAAAAAAAAAAAACTTACCACACAAACCATTTAAGCAACTACTGAATAAACCAGTGATACGTCCCGGGTGGACGTGGAGAATTATCTTAGTTATAGTTCATTTTTGGGGGGACACGCACTAGTATAAGGTTGCATCATTGTGGGTGTTTTTGATTGAAAACACTTTCAGATAAAGTTGTGAATGATAAACATATTGGCTGGTAGTGGTTTTGCAGCCAGCAAGCAGGACCACAGTGGATCCCTACAGAAATAAATTAAATAGGTGAGAGAATGGAACCATGGAGAGCCACCTGTCTTTTGCAGTAAGAAGGCTCTCATGTTCTTCAGCTGTAAAAATGATTGTTTCCCTGAAAGGAATGAGGGTCTTTACTTTATTTGGCATTCAGGCACATAGACCTTTGATACAAGACATTAAGCACTCGATAGGGCCTTCAAAGAACACAGGCCGGGAAGGAGGGAAAGTGTTATGTGAAACACATGCCCAGGAACCATGGATGTTTAAAACATTAAAAAGGAGGCACATGCGACTATGGTAAATAGGGGGCTGCTTCACCTAAACATGCAAGAGTTATGCTATGCTTCAGATCGTTATGTCAATGGCGAGGCATAATTCTAGACTTTTCTAACTATGCCTGTTTCTTTGTCTTTTCATTTTGTTTGGTGGATTTGGCCCTAGCCCCAACGTGATGTTAAGTATCTTCTGTGAGAGAGCTGTGGAAAGAAAGGTAGTGTTATATCCATGCTCCTAAAGTTTTTCTGAGGCTCTGTTCTGTGGCCATGGTTGGTTTTAATCTGCATATGTCTGGGAGGTTTTTTACCCTCCTCATGACTCCTTAGAGGTTGCGGCCATTGCAGTGATTTGTGTCATGCTGCTGGTCAGAAATGCCTTGAGGAAGCCTGTGACTTTCTAAGTAATTTCTGAGAAGAGATCCCCACACAGAGTAATAGAGTACCTTAATGGTCTTTAAGATTGAACTAGTCCTAACCTTTTTTCCAGAAAGGTATTTCTGCCCCTAGAACACCATTCACTTTCTATGACAATTGCGACAATGTTTTTGATTGATTTCCCATTGCAAAATCATTCTGACTGGCCAGTTTTGTTCTAAATGTGGCTTTTTCATGCGGGCCCAACTGGTTGAGGTCCAGACTCCCTTAGAGACTGGCAAGATGGTGTTGATTTTGTTAATCTATCGTACTCCTCAGTGCATGGAATGTTTTTAACATGATCCATGTTCTTCTGCCATGCCCTGTGGTTGAGTCTCGTGTACTCAGTTTTAAGTACTGTTTTCTGAGCTTCCTGGTTTCTGGAACATCTGGGGAGGTAGGTACAATTTTCATGCTTCTCGGATCACCCCATTTTTTTAGGGACTTTAGTGTTGGATTGATTAATTCTTCCCATGGTAGGTCGATCAGATGAGATGACCATGCTTTACAATGTTTAGCCACATAACCCATTACCATTTTACAACACTGGAGTTCTACCAGAGTGTACAAGCAGTCAGTTTTCAAGGGCTGCTGTTGGTGATGACACACATTCTCAAGAACTGATTTCTAGTTTCCTCTGTAAGATTGCCAGGTCTGAGTTTCTTTACATAGTTGACCGTACCTCAGCATCGTAGGTGGTGATCAAATCCATTTTTTGAGTTTTGGTTAATACAAAGAGCAGACTCTGAAGGATAGGATTACTTTGGCTGTTGTTTATTTCTTCCCAGCGAACATATCTAAGTGTGACTTCCAGGAAGTTGAGGTTGCAATAATTCTGGTCATGTAAGGAAAGGTCTGCACTCTTTCAATTCTGCTTGTCTGTCTTACAAATGCTCTTGATGCCCTCTGGACAATGATTTCCACTACCCACCTATGACACTTTAAAACAAAAAAGCAATCATCCTATCTGCAGTTGCTCTGGATGCTAAAGGTTGATGATCTGCAACGTTGTTTAGAAATCTACTTCTGAGCAGTGTGGTTTTGGGTAGATTAGTCCACTCCACTAAAGGCTCTCTGCCAATGCCACTTCAAATTAGTATTATTCATCTTCAAATTTAAAGGGGGCTCCCAGGGCATGCATGTGATCCAGGTTCTTGGAAAAAGGCTTCTCTTTGTCGGAAAGTCAGCTGGTTGTGGTTGCTTTCAACCAGTCCTTAATTTGTAAAAGAATAAGTGCTGTGCCGAAACCTCGGCTCATAAGCCCACAGCTGACACTGGTATGTATAGTTCTGGAATCCACCTCATGCATCTTTAATTGACTGCCAGACACTGTTTACCCTTTATCTCATTCTTGTAGGTTCCTGGTTTCGCTCTTTGTGATCGTTTCTCCACCTTTCTCTTTCTCCTCCTTTTCCCTTTGTGTGTTTTTCCACTCTTGATCTCTGAAAATGTCTGATGAGGTAAAATAAGTGCTAATCTCCAAAAAAAGAGTGCTGGTGCACCTAACTGTCAACCAGTGGCTCAAACTAAGCACTGCTTTTGACTCTCTAGTTAACTGGTGCAGCAGAGAATTGGTTGTTGATGAGTGGGGACACTCAACCATTGTAAAAAATGAAATGGCCTGTTCTTCGCACGCTATGGTAAGCAAGGCAAAGGTCATGCCATTTCTCGAGCAAAGTTTTTCAAGGATGTTTTCTTAGGGAGATTTTTTGGAGGAAAATGTTGAGCTCCAAGGGCTTTTTCGGGTTACCATCTGGACTTTGTAGTCCCCTCCCTATTAGCCTAGCTTGCCATTAAATTACCCTGCTATAACTTGACATGCTGATGGCAGTTTATTCTCTAAATTACTTTTGAGTAATACAGGCAAATCTTCAAATCCCTTTAGTTTGGGACACTGTGCATATATAATTTTACACTGGATACTTAGTTACTGAGAAGGAGAATATCTGTTACGAGTAGCCCTTTGCTGGTGGTTGTCACCTTGGTAACCAGTTTCACCTTGTCCAGTTGGCAGCTAGTCTGTATCCCTCCTCGGTTCCAAACAAGTTTATTGCTGCTGAGAGGCCAATGGTTATGAATCCTTGTGGTTCCCATATGGTTAGACACCAGAGTTCCTACAAGAGGATGATATCATTATCTTAAAAACATTATCTAACCTGGGCAAACTATATTCCAGGGGTCAAATTTTACTGTAAGATTCCTGTCACAACCTATTTAGATCTGTGTGTTACATTTGGAATCGTTGGCAATGGGATTTTCATGATAGCTAATGAAAGTGCTCCCGTTGTCCTTCCTAAGGGGAGCTTTGTGCATCCCTAGCTGGGAGTCTGATGGCTGCAATCTCTGCTGCCATGGGCCTTCACTTGGTATGCTTTGGTTGAAGTAGCCTGACAAGTGTTGTCTTAGTCATTCTGCAAGAGTAAACTTTCACCATACCTGCGTGAGTCATAGTTTCTTTTCCCTGTCTTGGTAGGGTCTGTTCTGCCTAGTCAGGTTTTCTGGATTGAGAACTTGGCTTGGGGTTGGTTGGGATTCATTTGTGATGGTAATTAATATGAGGGCTATTGGGAACTATGGCCCTCATGACCAATCTAGCGGTCTTAAGACCACCAGACTTGAGGTGGCGGTCATGGCGGTCAGGCCGCCACATTATGACCATGGCGGAGCCGCCACGGTCCGACCGCTGACCCAGTGGGAAACTTGTATTAGGGCCAGCGGTGTTCTGGCTGCACTAACGGTCAGATGATGGTATGAGTTTGGCGGGCGGTCTCTGCCGCCCACAAACTTGTAATAAGGCCCTATGTCATTGAAGTCTGTACAAGATGAGAGATTAGTCAGAAGAGGTTAGCTGAAAAATCACTGGATGTGATCAGTGTCCTTATACCTTTATTATTCCCAAACATTAATATGGAAAACTGGGTTAGTGGCTGGGGGAGTAAAACCCTACTGAAGTAGAAATCGCAATCCCTGTCAGGTGAAACACTAGGGAACTCTAAATTAAACTGTGCACAAGGGTATAAAAAGAGGGCTCACAGACCTGCACCTCAGTTCACTACTGGACCTGCGAAAAGACTCTCAGAGGACTGCCTGCATCTATGACCTGCTGTTCATTCTGCCAGACTACTGCTGTACCTGTAAGGACTGCTTTGCTGCCTGGAGCCTGCTTGGAGCTTTCAGAGGCAAGCCTTGTTGTAAAGCCCTGCATCACCACCTACACCCAGGACCTCAGAAGAGACTAAGCTGGTCTCCTGTTCTAAGACACAGGGGCATAAAAGGCCCTCACCAGATTAAACCTGCACCTGGATCCAGCCTGGGTGAGTCTTTCCCCAAAGAGGTCTCCAGCCACTCCTGGACCCTTGTTGAGGTGTTAAAGATGCCCAGGTGGCCATTTTCTAAAACAGAGGACTTGCTATTTTGAACCTTAAACATAAAAAATAGAACTTTGGTTCTAATAATTGGATTTTCATTGTTTTGGTGTCAAATAATGTATTAACATTTTCTCTATTTTTCTGAATTGGTTTGGGATTTTTATTCTGTTGTGTTTTCACTGTGTTGCTGTTTGTGTACTGCATAAATACTTAACACATTGCGTCTAAGTTTAACCTGACTGCTTTTTGTGCCAAACTACCCACGGTTAAGCACATGTTAAATCAATGACTTTCTGAGGTTCACCCTGCAAGGGATTGGGACTGTTGCTTGACCAGGGCTCACACCCCAATCAACCAACAACACAATTTCTCAGACTGGTGTACAGCGGTGAAGATCCTAACCAGTGCTCAAATGCATGTGCTCTCGCCCCTAAACATGGTTTGATTGGCATATACCTGATTGGCATATTTAATTTACATGTAAGCCCCTTGTAGAGTTGGATATCATATACCCAAGGCCTGTAAATTAAATTCTGCCAGTGGGCCTGAAGCACTTATTATGCCATACAGTTAAGTAGCACCTTAAAACTGTGTCCCACTGCCATGTCGACTTGGCATTCAAAACCTGTTGCCAAGCCTTAAACTTCCTTTTTATTACATACATGTCAGCCCTAAGGTAAACCCTAGGTAACCCATACGGCATGGTGCTGTGAAATTGAAAGGTAGGGCATATGCTTTTTAGTTTTACATGTCCTAGTAGTGACAAACTCCAAAATTTGTTTTGTCACCACTAAGAGGCCTACCTCTCCCATGGAGTAAAATTTTTGATTCATTATTAAAATTAATGCTGTAATTTCTAAACCAGAGGCTGTAGATATGTTATGTTTAGTATCTATGAACTTGTAATGATAAACCCTCTTTAATGGTAAAATTGAATTTATCTTTACAAGTTTGAAAATGCCACTTTTAAGAAGTTGGCATTTTCATGCCCTTAGCTCTCTGTGCCTGTAACATGCCTTAGGTCACGTGACTGGGTGTAACTGACAGTTGGGATGGGGTAAATTCACCCCAGACAGTCACACAATACGGGGATTAGCAGAGCGGCTGAGCAAAGAACAGGCCCACTTACAACTGAATAGGCTGGGTTCTGCTACCATACAATAGGCTTAATGACCCTGTGTTGTCAGTGCTGCCAGCTGGGAGTCAAGGCAGAGGAAGCAGAAAATTATTAGAACTTCAGCAAACCCTTCTGGAAACTTCTACCAACTTCTAGGAGCAGGACACCAAAGTATGAAAATAAGACTCTCAGACCTGCTCCTCAGTTCATTACTGGACCTGCGGAAGGACTCTCAGAGGACTAACTGCTGTTATGACCTACTGTGCATTCTGCCAGAGCACTGCTGTGCCAGGAAGGACTGCTTTGCTGCCTTGAGCCTACTTGGAGCTTTCAGACACCTGCCCTGCTGTAGAGCCCTGCATCACCACATGTACCCAGGACTTCCGAAGTGACTCCAAGGGCTAGTTTAGGGACATAACAGGCTCCCACCATCTTAAACCCGTTCCTGGACCCTTCCTGAGTGAGTCTTGCACCCCCAAGTGGTTTCCATCCACTTCTGGACCCTTGGTTGAGGTGCTAAAGGTTCCCAGGTTGCCATTTTCCAAAACTGAAGATTTGCTATTTTGAACACTTAAAAATTAAAACATCAGAACTCGGGTTCTACTAATTGGATTTTCATTGTTTTGGTGTCAAATAATTTATTAAATGTTCCTCTATTTTTTTAATTAGTTTGGGATTTTTATTTTTGTGTGTTTTTACTGTGTTGCTCTTTGTGTACTGCATATATATTTAACACATTCCCTTTAATTTCAGCCTCATTGCTTGTTGTGCCAAGCTACGCAGGTTTAAGCACAGGTTAAATTAGTGACTTTTTGTGGTTCACCCTGCAAGGGATTGCAGCTGTTGCTCAACCAGGGCTTACATCCCAGGCAACCAACAACCCAATTTCTCGCAGTATTTATGCAGCACTTCAAACAGTAGTAAAGTGGAATCACAATACAAGAAAAATCCCACACCAGTTTAGAAATATACAGTACGATTGAATAAATTATTTGAGATCAAAACGAAAAAGATCCAGTAAGTAGAATCAGAGAAATGCAGTTTTAAAGATTTAAGGGCATACAGTGGCTAGAAGCTCAAACAGTCAACTGTGGTTATATGGTCACGCCAGGCCGGGACAAAGTCACAAGTTCATGCTGAATGTGGAAACTGTGTAGTGAGGATTCGCGACGCTTTATGTCACTTCCATTGAGTTGTGCAGAGAAGCTTGGCCGGGAATTAAGTCACTTTACGTCGGCTCCAATGGGGCTGGCAGCTGTGAGACGAGGCTTTGCGGGGCTTTGCATCGCACAGCATTGATTCTAATGAGGCTAGCAGCTGTGCGACAAGGCTGTGTCGCTTTGCATCACATTTGTTCCGATGGAGACCACAGCTGGGCTGGCAGAGCACCATCAGCTTACCTACAAGGGTCCAGGACTGGGGAGGACCACTTGGGGGGGAGGGGCAGGAATCACAACAGGCAGCGTACAGGTGCAAAGTTCAAGGTGGTTAGAGGCTTTTCTGTCCCTGAAGTTCTGATCCGAAAACCAGCCAATTAGCCCATTAAGTCACCCTAGTGGTCCTGGGTTCATGGTGTAGGTCCAGTCCTTCTAGCCCTGGCAGCAGGGCAGGGCAGCGCAGAAGCAGTCCTTCTTGCAGAAGAGCAGTACAGCATCCCTTCTGAGTCTTCCACAGGTCCAGAGGTGTACTGAAGAGTTGGGCCTGAAGGACCAATATCTATTTCTGGTGCCCAATTTGAAGTAGGAGAGGGTTCTGGAGGATTCTACCCTTAGAGGTTCTTGGAATTTCCTGCCTCCCTGCCCTGGCTCTAGATTCTCTGGGGTCACAATAGACTAGTGTCAAACCCTTTGTGAGTGTGCTCAGGCAGGGCCTTTGTGATGTACAAGTGTAATACACCTCCCTCTCAGCAAGTCAGAAATGGTCCATCCTGCCACCATCTATGCTTCTTTGTCTCACTGTCCGGAACAATAGACATGGACCAACTGCCAGCTATACCTCGTCATGTGACCCACAAAACAGCCTACAGACATCAAATGGTTAGGAAAAGAAAATGCCAACTTTCTAAAAGTGGCATTTTCAGAATTGTGATTTAAAATTGAACTTTACGATTAAAGAGGACTTTAACTTATTAAATTACATTTCTTTAGATAACAAACTCAAAATTCCTACCTACCCCCAATTTACTTATCAATTATTGCATGTAATAAGTTATCCCAATGTTATCCTATGGGATAGGCAGACCTTACAGTAGTGAAAAACACATTTAAGAGTTTTTCACTACTGGGGAAGATAAATCCTAAGGGCACATGTCCAACTTTTGTAAATATACTGCACCCAGTCCTATGGGCTAAATAGGGCCAACCTGAGGATTGACTCATATGCATTATCAAAGGAACGTTTAGGCCTGCGAAAAGTTTTATTTTGCCAGGTCGAATTGGCAGTTTAAACTGCTTAAATAGGCTGCAATGGGGGGTCTGAGACATGTTTAAAGGGTTCCCTGAATGGGTGACACAATCAGTGCTGCAGGCTCCCTAGTAGCACTGAATTTACAGTCCCTGGGTACATGCAGTACCATTTTACTATGGACGTATAAGTAAATTAAATATGCCAATTGGGTATAAGCCAATTTTACCATGTTTAAGGGAGAGAGTATAAGTACTTCAGCACTGGTTGGCAGTGGTAATGTGCGCAAAGTCCTAAAAACCAACAAAAACGGTTCAGAAAACAGGAGATGAAGGCAAAAAGTTTATTAAACTCCCTGCAGACAAGGCCAAGTCCAAAAACTGATATCCAGCATCCAGCATGTTGTGTCCATGTGCGCAATTGCTTATTTCATTTTAAAGCAGGCTGCCATCCAAATGCATGGTAATATTATAGCAGAGCCCACCCAAAATAATAATAAGAATGCACCTTTCCTTGGAAGTGTGAAATAAAGAGTGAATAAAGAGTCTTTAGATACTATTTTAGGTAATAAAGTCTCCCGATAGTGGGGTGTGGGTAGATTCTGACACATGTAACACTACAACCCCAATCCTCAATGCAGGTTTCTGAGTGAGGGCCAACAGAAGTAGTCTTGTTCTTCAAACTATTGTGGGGGCCTCCTGTCCTCGAGATTCAATTGTCAGAGTCAATGGTCTGAAGCTAGCAGGAACAAAACCTATAGTGGCAGTGAGTCATCTTATATGACAAGGCTTATGGTATGTGTCTTTCCAGCATGTAATAGCCTATTGTTTCTGTTCTCCAACCTCCAGGGAGTTTCCTTTGAACTGATTCACAATTGATGAGTTCATAGTATTGACTTCATATTTTCTGGTGGCTCTGGCCATCTTCTTCACTTGCTCATGATTATTAGTGGCAACCAGAATTTTCCTCTTGATCAGCAGCCACTAATCAGTTCTTGGTCACTTACACCAAGAAGGCCCCCCATATGTATGCCTTATATTACTTTCAGAAGTAAATTTACTAGTGCATTTAGAATTTTGATGAGTCTCAATGTCTCCATCTTCCTTTGGATTTGACTACATTTCTGAAGAGTTTCACCAGCTGCCTCTCTTGTTTTAAGTCCATACCACTTTAAAGGGTTACTCTGTTTATGCTGTGAATATTATCAAAGAGTAGTATCAATAGGATGCACAATCATCAATGACCTAGAGTTTGCCGCTACTACTGGGGAAGACCAGAGATTGTATCCACAGTATACCAAGCTATGACACTTTATGACATGTATGCTATCCTGTTTGAGATGTTAACTACCAAGATTCTTTTGTTTTAAATGTTCCTCTATGAAAGGTTTGTTGAAAGCATGACTGAACTTCCATTCACACATAAAAGAATTGTATATGCCTTCCCAAATTCTGTAGGGACAGCTGGAACACCAAATATATCTAATTCACGTTTATGCAGGCTGGATTTTGAGAATGTAGTAGGCATGAGATGGAAGCAGCTATCATTTGTGGTTTACAGGTCAAGGGTGTAGTTTAAACAGAAGTGATACTGACATTTTTGTCATTCCTCTGATAGC
Organism: Pleurodeles waltl; assembly: GCF_031143425.1. NCBI lineage: Eukaryota > Metazoa > Chordata > Amphibia > Caudata > Salamandridae > Pleurodeles > Pleurodeles waltl. Next base: position 482,803,519 of record NC_090438.1, on the reverse strand, counting down.
ACAATTTTGAGGATTTGAGGTGCACTAAATGCTATGGTTAGGTAGGCCTACCATGCATTACACTCACAAATAATGTCTTGGGTCCAGTCAGGTAGATTTACTCAAACCTAAGCTCAACACTAGGTAGGCTGCGAGCAGTAAGGCTTAGCAAAGGAACAATGTGTAAAAGATTTAACAATACCAAACAATTAAATAAGAAGGCCACATGACACGAAACAGATAAGACACTAGGTTAGAAAAATAGATTAGATTTTTTATGAATATTTAGAGACCTTGATCATCAAAATTCCCCATAGGGTTCCAGAGATATAGATTTTTAAAGGAAAAAATATCTTTAGCATCAACCACAAACAAGCATTGGTCAACAAAAAAATGTAGAAACTTTTGAAAAGTTTGGAAGAGTTAATTCGGCAGGTCCTGCCTGAGATGCATGACCAAGTCTGGTAGGACAGATGTCCAGAAAGGATACTTTGAATAATTACCTGGCCACCAGAGCATTTGTAGTGCAAGATCCAAACTTTACAGGATGACCACCTTAGACAACATTCGAGTGGTCCAGATGCTGAGGGATGCAAGCTCAAAGATGCTCAATGATGCTCCCAATGATGTTTGGCCCATAGGGTTGAAGTCCAGTCGAGTCCTCTATCCACAGGTGAGTGGGGGCGACTGATGCAGACCATGCACTTTTGCAACACAGCAGTCATGGTGCAAATCTCTGGTGGAGGCTGGTGTCCGTTCCAAGAGGCAAATCCAGGCACAACCATCACCCACGGGCCCAGCAGACAACGGTGCACCTTTTGGCTATCTCTGAATTGTTCTTAGGGGTGCTTGGCCTCTAGTAGCGGCAAGACTACTGCAGTGGCTACTAGTGATGCAACTTAGAATCCTTGAGCTTTAATGTCACCATTGGTGTTCTGTGGGGGGCAGCTAACTGACCCTTAGAGTCTTGGCTTTGGATTGGGGCCAGGGATCATCATTTGGGGACACAGACCAGGGTCTAAACTCCACTAGGCCCAAGTGCAGCAGGTGCAGTCACTCTGGAGTCATAGCCTCTCTTTGTGCACTTCCAACGGGTGCAGAGTGGTCTCCTTCTTGTCCTCTTTCCAGGTCCAGCAAGTACTGAGGGTCAACATGGCAAGGGTGCCATATTTATCCAGGAAATGTTTTCTGAGGGGAACACATGGCCAGTAGTCAATGGGCTACTGGGTCCCCTCCTACCTAGTGATGATGTTCCTGGGATGTGTGGCATCTGGTTATCCCAGAATGGCACATTCTTGCCCCCTCCATGATGGCACGATCCTTCCTTGGAAGTGAGAAGCAAGGTAGCCCACCCTAGAGGTGTGGCTACCTGGGGACAACACGGCCACTGTAAAACTGGTATGGGGCAAGTGTCCCTTCTCTGGCCCTGTCTCCACATTGTCTACATGGACAAAAGACATTTTGCTCAGGGGTTTTGGTCCAGGAGGCCCATAAAGTGTGGCTTCGTCTTTGAAGCATGCCTTGAGGCTAATCCCAACAATGGGCATCCTGGCAGAGGCGGTGACACCTTGCGGCTGCAGCACTGCCTTTCTCCCTGGGAGTCATTTACACATCTCCCCAGGCAGTCAGAAAGAGGGAGAGGGGGAGAGGGGTACAGGGTGTGTGTGTGTGTCTGTGTCTGTGTGTGTGTGTATGTGTGTGCGCCTTTGTGAGGATGCTGGAAGAGCAGTGGCCAGCCATTAATAGTGACATTAATTTTGATCCGAGCATCAGATTGCAATTAATGTCATGATTAATTTGATACCTCACATGATTGAGTTTGGTAGTCCCAGTCAAAAATTAGCCGGGTGGGGATTTCATTCTGTAACCCTGTGTTAGCCAATAGGGCTACCAACTTTATCCACAGCAAAACCACAATTTGGAACTGTTGTTATTAAGACATATTGAAATAAATATGTCTCACTTAACAAAACACAGCTCCTTGCCATAGGCTCCTTAGGCCTTCCTTAGCGGAGACTTACATATTATGTTAAAGGCAGGGTGGTTTTTCCACTGGTTTACATGGCAATGTCAAACTGACAGTGAAAGCACTGTCCTTCCAGTCTGCAGTGGCAGGCTGAGAGCCATCTTGTGTCTTGTCACAGAGTGGCACAAATAGTGCTGCAGCCCTGGGTGGACACTCTGCCTTACATGAACTAAGCACCCCGGATACCATATACTAGGGACTTCTAAGTAAGTCAGGCCTTGCCAACTGCATGTATTCAATTTAGCATATACTTTGTATGGGGGCAGAACACAGGCACTGAGGTCTGGTTAGCAGGCCTCAGTTCACTCTGAGCTGAAAAAACATAATCGAATGCATTAGTCCAAAAATGGGGGATGCATGCAAAAAGAGGAGTGATATGCTTGGTCGAGCATATTGCTCTGTCTCTTAGAAATAAAAAGCAAACTTAGAAAAGCTCCAATATTCCCATTAAAATGTAACATTTTGGTTTTTGTATATTTTGTGTGTGTGGATTAAATAACATATTTTGTAGTTTGTTTATTAGTTTAATATATATTTGCGTCTGTATTTCTCTGTATTGTGTTGAGATCCAAATCATAAAAATTGCTCAGATAGATGTTCACAGAAGTCAAAATGTTAACAACTGCTGGATTGTGCTACAGGAGCTGTTGCAGAAGTGTCAGCTGCATCCCTTGTTTTTGTCAGACTATTATAAACTGGGTGTTCCTCTCCCAAAATGTTGTAAGAGGCACCCCTTTGCTCTTGGAGCATAGCCAACATATAGTTTTCTAGGTACTCCTGCCATAGTACTTATTTCCGGGCTCAATAATGAGGGCCAAAGATTCGGAATGGAATTGATTGCAGCCACATGTAGAGATCATAGAAGATGAGGCTTCCCCACCCCCCAACGCACATCCCCCTTTATTTCCTGGGTTCATTCTGGTCAAAAAATGATTGCAGGTGACTTCAGTTACCCACTATGTTGCCTTATGAAGGGTGAAGGAGACCTGTCAGAGTTCAGAAACAGTCATGGCCCAGTTACCACTGTCATTGCACAATGCCATGCACTTTTGTTATTCCAGGGTACCAAAAGGTATCAACAGTGCTATGTTTTAATGTCCTGGGTGGGTATCAAAAGGGAGTAGCTGACATTACACATCACAATTATGAATTGAGCTGGTTTCGTGGCTCAGTGGTTTAATGCATCCATGGCAGGAATCTGTGTTTGACCTCAAGGTCACGGGTTGGAATAGGAGTGGGTCCAGTTAGTTTTCCCTCTTTCCAAAGTCGATGAAATGAGTATAACTGAGTCAGATAACAATAAACATCTGTTATTTCAGGGCCAAGATACCCATCTTGGTGAACATGTGCTTTGCAAATAAATGTTTTGCTAAATTTAGAGATACATGATTTATTAAACCTAAACACAATACAATTAAAAGCCTACAGTTGAATTCAATGAATTTCATTACCTGCAAGTGATATCCTTTCGGGTATGTGCATCTGATAAGATAGGGGGTGGTTATCCCCTGAAGAACCATCAATCAGAGAGGCAGGTTCTTCTAGAATTTTTAACTTGTTGGGTACCTGCATGCACCGGTTGATTGTCTCTGTGAAGCTGAAGTCAAACTTCAATCTGTTCAGGTCGGTTCCCAAGAAAATCTGTGAAGTCATTGTTTATTTTTGTGTGTGAGAAACACACAAGGAGTATGATCTTGGAGCTCCTTTTCATTCCATAGCACGACACGCCCACAAACTAGAAACACGTAAGCAGAAAAATAGAAGATTCATCACTTTTTTGCAATATAGCCTCTTTAGTCCTCACTGCATTAAGTAGCTAATTTAGTTTGTACATATGTTCAGTGTTCAAGACCCTGTTGTTTCATACAGAGGAATATCAATGAGAGCGAGAGCAGGAGAGTACATCTAATAAGGCCTGATGAACAATGATTCCCTTACCAAAAAGCGGTCTGCAAATGCGAACTGACGTTTTGTGAATCAAATCAGATTTTGTTCACTGACTTATGTATTAATAGTTCTCTTAGAAAAATTGGGAATCCAGGAGATCGCAGAATGATCAGCCTAGTTAATAATCATTCACAGGTCATAATTTGCTACCTTTTACTGTTGACTGCAAGCACGGGGAGGTGGTTTTGGAAAACTTCAGTGACAGCACTCAGTGGCCCCTTGACCCACTGATTACTCCTCCTCCACAGCTGTTGCCTCGAATTCCAATTGTGAAGGTGCTCACATGGAACCATTTCCCCTTTGTGAGTCAGTTAACACCTGAACTTGGGAGTCTCTTTGTGACCAGTGGTTTGCGAATGGAACTGCAGTCACAAATCATACAAACTATACCGACTCATGACTCTTACAAATTGAGATTCATGCAACATCTAAAGTGTAACCTGTGTAAAAAACACATATGTGCTAAGCTGCTGAAAGATTAAAGTATCATGGTTTATATATGATACATACTAACTGACATATGCCCATTGATATAAAAAAGGGAAGGGGCAAATCAATGTGTATGTGTGCCTGAAAGAACCATCACAAATTCAAATGATCTGGACTATCCTTCATAATAATTGTACACTCCACTCGAGTATATGCCTCACCAACAGTACTAACAAATTTCTAAATCAGGGTCCAAATATTATACCTGAGGGTTGTACAAAATGTAGCCAAAGAAGTGGCAGAAAATATCCTATGATTTGATCACCTTCTAATAATGATGTGAAATCTTCAATTTGTTTTAATGCTGTAAAGTTAATGCTGTAGGTTTTTCAAAGAAATAGATGGATTGTTTTCAGAATTTCTCTGGGCAAATACAACTTCAAGAGTAGTCCTAAATAATTTGTACAAATAAGAACACGACGGGGGCCTCACTCTTCTAAATATAAAGGATTACTATTTTGTAAGTTTTGCACATTCCTGTTTTTACTTTTCTTACACTCAAGTTGGATACAATATTATGAATAGGTTTTGTTTTGGACCAAATGTTCCAAGAATATAACATTCATGACTTCCTGCATTTGTCTAAATCCCCCAAGACTATCTCTACAAAACTTAACAGTACAGGTTAAAAAAGAAGAAGCAATTGTTTAGATACTGCGCAATTCCAGCCCTGAATGCATCTATCAGATTGGAAGACGTAGTAGTGCATGCACCACTTTTATATTAAAATACAGTAGATAGGTAGTGTATCAATGGCTATAATTATCTCAGGGATTTCATTGAAAATGATGTAGGGAATAAATGGGTGGATATTGAACCTAGGGTTAGGTTTGCTAGAGATCATCTTCGATTGCCTTTTTTCAACTTTCACACTTTTTGGACAGGAAAGCTGTATTGGCTAACTCTGACCACACAGCGAGCCTTATAGAGGCAAGCACTTATAGACTGACAGAATATTGAAAACTGAGGCTTACAGCGGTTAATGAAGTACACATAATTGTGAGAAATTGGGTCTTTGGTTGGCAGTCAGATTATCCCCTGTCCATGCAAGGACCCTCACTTTAGTCAGGGTAAATCACACACAATCCAAATTATCCTGTGCCCACCCTCTGGTAGCTTGGCACTGAGCAGTCAGGCTTAACTTAAAAGGCAATGTGTAAAGAATTTGTGCAATAACTCATGCAATAAAACAGTATAAGACCACAAAAATACGCCACACAGTGTTTAGAAAAATATATAATATTTATCTGGTTAAATGCAGGTCAAATCAATCAAGGTTTGATAAGTACATGTTAAAATACAATATCAGAGAATGATAAAAAGAGTCTTTAAAGCAACAAGTGTCTCTTGCAAGCAGAAAGTACCCGGTTTGCATTCAAATTCTCCGCAAGTGACCGCAGAGGAGGAGATGGGTAGAAAACGGGGAGGTGTGTGTCGGTTTCTCTAGGGGCACACATATGATGTGTCAATAATTTTCCATGCAGGGAAGGCTTTGTGTCGATTTCCGGGCGCTGTATTGGATCCTCTTTGGGTTGCGGGGTATCCGGACGCCCTGGGGATGATGCAGAGAAATCCTGGGCATGCGGGTCGAAGTCAACAGGAGCTGCGTCGATCCAGTGGGTGATGCGAGGAAATTTCTGTTGCACGGCAAGAGCTGGGTCGATTCTTCTTGCAGGAAGTCAGGCTGCATCATTCCGGTTCGGCGTGCAGTGATTTTCTCACCGCGATGCAGGCTGTGCAACGTTTCTGGCAGGCTATGTGTCGAATTTTCACCACACAAGGTGTTCTTTGCAGAATGAAGTCTTTTGGTCCTGAAACTCAAGGAACAGGAGGCAAGCTCTATCCAAGCCTTTGGAGAGCACTTCTCAGCAGAGCCAAAGGGCAGCAAGGCAGCAGGGCAACTGCAGGGCAGCAGTCCTTTGCAGAAAAACATGTGAGTCCTTTGGGCAGCCAGGTAGTTCCTCTTGGCAGGTTGCAGGTTCTATTTCAGAGTTTCTTCACTAGTGGTATCTTGTCCAGAAGTGACTGAGTTGGTAGGGTCAGAGGCCCTGTTTAAATACCCAAATGTGCCTTTGAAGTGGGGGATACTTCAAAGAGTGGCTTAGAAGTGCACCAGGTCCCCTTTCAGTTCGATCTTGTCTGCCAGGGTCCCAGTAAGGGGTTTAGCAGTCCATTGTGTGAGGGAAGGCCACTGTACTTTCAAATGCAAGTGTCAGGCCCTCCACCCTCCCAGCCCAGGAAGACCCATTCAGTATGCAGATGGATGCGGGGTGACTGAGCATCCTGTGTTTGGGGGTGTCTGAGTGAAATGCACAAGGGAGCTGTCAAGTAACCTAGGACCTTTGGTCAGGAGCTCGCTCCCCCACGATCGCAGCACCACCTAGCTGTGTCCGTGTCCCTGACCACCGCCCATGCTGCTGTTCGCGTGTTCGAGGCCCTCATCCACCCGCAGGCGCCTACCTGCGCCTCATCCCTGGTGTCTAGTGGACTTCTGGTAACCGTCGCTAGACTTGTGCATTTGTTCCTTTTTGTTTTTGCGCCTTGTTTCATTGCTTGTTTTATAGTGCCGTTTTCCATCTGTTTTTCACAATTTCTGTGCCTTTCTGGCCTTTTGTGCCTGTTTTTTCGCCGCGTGTGCGCTCACCCGCTCCAGCTCTCTCGGAGCCGCTCTCCGATCCCCTGCCGCTGCGTCCCTGAAGCCCCGTCCCCCTTGCGCCCCCATTCGCCTCTCCCTCCCGCCTCCCAGCTGCTCCTCCCTCCCTCCTCCCTTCTTAATGGCAGGCGCTGCGCCTCTGCTGCGCAGACATGCCAATGGCACGCCAGAGGCAAGCCCGTCTGCACCCGTCCGTGCCTGGACCGCGACCAGCGCCACCCCCCCGGTCCTCGGGACCCCCACACCTCCAGATGTTACTACACGGCCAGCGACCTTACCGCCCTCAACCCTGACCACAACACAGACTGCTTCCAGTCCTCTCCTAGGAACACCAACGGCCCCTTTTCCTGCCACACCTGCAAATTCACCTGCGACAGATCAACAAAGCCCCCCAAAGCCGGATCCAACCATCTCCACTGCATACTCCTCAACACCCACTCCGCACGCAAGCACGCCATCGCACTCTGGGACCTGCTCGACACCACTGCCCCAGACGTAGCCTTTCTGACCGAAACCTGATGGAACGAATCCTCGGCGCCAGACATCGCCATAGCCATCCCGGATGGCTACAAGATCACCCGAAGAGACCACACCAACGGCACCGGCGGAGGAATAGCCATCGCCCACAAATCCACCCTCAAAGTCGACACCCACACGGGCGACACCCTCAAGACCACTGAGCACCTACACTTCCAAATCCACACCGACCCCAACAACACCCTCAGAGGAACACTCATCTACAGACCCAGGGGCACCCTTCAACGACTCCATCGCCGAACTCGGCAGCACCCACGCACTCCCCTCCACGGACTACATCCTCCTCGGAGACCTCAACTTCCACCTAAAGAACAACAACGACCCCAACTCCACCACGTTGATCGCCAACCTCGCCAACCTCGGACTCTGACAACTCGTCACCACACCCACCCACATCGCTGGCCACACGCTTGATCCCATCTTCTCCACAAACGCCCACGTCACTTTCAACCACACCACCGAACCCTACTGGACCGACCACCACTGCATCCACTTCACCTTCAAGAAAAAAAACAAGTACCACCGCACCCAACAACCACCCTGCCGCTGCTGGAGCAAAGTTACTGAAGATCAACTAACCAGCACCCTCGCCCAGAACCCTCCCACCGACCCCCCTGACCCAGACTCCGCCACTCTCAACCTTAGACAGTGGATCAACATCTGTGCCAACTCCCTAGCGCCACTCATGAATCCCCCCAACAACCAAGACTGCAAAAAAGCCACCTGGTTCACCGACGAACACCGACGAACACCAAGCCTCCAAACGCGACTGCGGGAAACTAAAAAAGAAATGGCTCCACGAACGCACACCGACAACCACACAGCCCTCAAGGACACCTCCCGCAGGTATCACCAACTCATCAGAATAACCAAGAGATCTTCCTTCCTGGATAACAACGCACACAAGAGCAAAGAGCTCTTCAACATCGTGAAAGAACTCTCCAATCCCAGCGCCAACGTCAACGACATCCCAACATCTCAAGAACTCTGCAACTTTCTGTCCACCTTCTTCCTCCAGAAAATCTCCAACATCCACAACAGCTTCTCCACCACAACCACGCCAGACCCCATCCCTGTAAGTACCCGCACCAACCTCCTGACCTCCTGGACCAACGTCAACGACACAGAGACACTCAGGATCATGAACTCCATCCACTCAGCATCACCTCCTGACCCATGCCCACACCACGTGTACAACAAAGCCGACGCAATCATCGCCCCCCAACTATGGAAGGTCATCAATATCTCCTTTGAAACAGCAACATTCCCGGAAAGTTGGAAGCACGCCGAAATCCACGCCCCCCTCAAGAAACCCAAAGCTGACACTAAAGATCTCAAGAATTTCCGTCCCATCTCCCTGCTCCCATTCCCAGCGAAGGACATCGAGAAAATCATCAACACACAACTGACCTGCCACCTTGAAGACAACAACATCCTGGACCCATCCCCGTCCGGGTTCAGATGGAACCACAGCACAGAGACCGCCATTCTAGCCGCCACAGACGACATCAGACGCCAACTGGACAATGGCGAAACATCAGCCCTCATCCTCCTTGACCTATCTGTCGCCTTTGACACAGTCTGCCATCGCACCCTATTAGCTCACCTCCACGAAGCCGGAATACAAGACAAAGCCCTCGACTGGATCACTCTGCGGTCGAACCCAAAGAGTCTGCCTCCCTCCCTTCCGATCCAAAGCCACCGACATCATCTGCGGCGTACCCCAGGGCTCTTCCCTCAGCCCAACACTGTTTAATATCTACATGGCCCCCCTCGCACAAATGGCCCTCCAATACAACCTCAACATCATCTCCTACGCCGATGACACCCAGCTCATCCTCTCCCTCACCAAGGACCCGCACACCGCCAAGACCAACCTCCACGAGGGTATGAAGGCCATCGCCAAATGGATGAGAAGCAGCCGTCTGAAGCTGAATTCGGACAAGACAGAGGTCCTCATCCTCGGATCCACTCTGAGACTGGGACGACTCATGGTGGCCGACCACACTGGGAACCCCACCAACTCTGACCGACGATGCATGCAATCTAGGCTTCATCCTCGACTCCTCCCTCTCCATGTCCAAAGAGGTCAACGCAGTCTCCTCCTCCTGCTACAACACCCTCTGCATGCTCCGCAGGATCTACAAGTGGATCCCGACCAAAACAAGAAGAACCGTGACACAGGCCCTCGTCAGCAACAGGCTAGACTACGGTAATGCACTCTACACAGGCATCCCGGCCAAACAACTGCAACGCCTCCAACGCATCCAAAACGCCTACACCCGACTGATTCTCAACGTACCCTGCCGCAACCACATCTCCCACCACATGAGAGATCTTCACTGGCTCCCCGTAGACAAAAGGATCACATTCAAGCTCCTCACCCACACTCACAAAGCCCTCCGCAACACTGGACCAGCCTACCTGAACAACAGACTCAGCTTCTACACCCCCACCCACCAGCTCCGCTCTGCGAACCTCGCCGTTGTTCCCCGCATCCAGCGAAAGACCTCCGGTGGCAGATCCTTCTCCTACCTCACCGCCAAGACCTGGAACTCCCTCCCGACCAACCTACGCTAGACCCAAGACCTACTCGCCTTCAGAAGACTCAAGACTTGGCTCTTCGATCAGTAGCAGCACTTCCCCTCCCCCCCCAGCTCCTTGAAACCCTCATGGGTACGTACTGCGCTTTATAAATTCATTGATTGATTGATAGCCAGACGTGGATTGTAAGGTACAGAAGGATTTAATTGCAGAGAAATGCTCACTTTCTAAAAGTGGCATTTCTAAATTAGTAATATTAAATCCAACTTCACCAGTCAGCTATACTAAATATGACCTTCTTACTCCTTTCAGATCAGAATCTACCACTCAAACAGTATATGAGGGTAGCCCTAATGTTAGCCTATGAAAGGAGCAGGCCTCACAGCAGTGTAAAACAAATTTAGGGGTTCTACACTACCAGGACATATAAACTACACAGGTATATGTCCTGCCTTTTACTTACATAGCACCCTGCCCGATGGGTTACCTAGGGCCTACCTTAGGGGTGACTTATATATGTAGAAAAAGGGGAGTTTAAGGCTTGGCAAGTACTTTTAAATGCCAAGTCAACGTTGCAGTGAAACTGCACACACAGGCCTTGCAATGGCAGGCCTGATGTGTTGTTAAGGGGCTACTTATGTGGGTGGCATGATCAGTGCTGCAGGCCCACTAGTAGCATTTAATCTACAGGCCCTGGGCACATGTTGTGCACTTTACTGGAGACTTACAAGTAGATTAAATGAGCCAGTTGGGTAGGAACCAATGTTACCATGTTTTAAGGGAGAGAGCATATGCACTTTAGCACTGGTTAGCAGTGGAAAAATGTGCAGAGTCCTAAAACCAGCAAAAACAGTGTCCAAAAAGAGAGAGGCAGGTAAAAGGTTAGGGGTGACCACCCTAAGGCTGTCAAGTCTAACAATAACTAACTGAGTGAGACAGAAATGGCTAAAGATGGAGGGTTTGGAGAGTATGACAGAACGTGGAAAGTTGTAAATAAATACAATTTTTCAACTCTGAAAGAAGCAAACTATCATAGAATTAAACACTACACAAAATAGTTATTATTTAGAGCTCTGGCTTTTCCAAATTAAATTGGCATACATGTGTCAGCAAAGTTTTATAAGTGTAATATGGATGTAGAAGGCCATAGGATACTTATGACTAGGGGACGTCCCATTTTATTCCAGTTCTGGGAATAAAGTCACCGTTACTGTTACACTATACTCGACTTTGATTTCCCAGATGATTTGCAAGGATAATGCTGGGGTACTCACCAAGTATGAGATTGTGACCTAAACAATGTTTATAGTAATTCCAGTGGCAAGGTCACTAATTATTAAAAATTGGAAAACTAAATTAATACCAACAGTTGATCAAAGGAGGACGAAGTTGATGAAAGTTAACAAATGTGAGAAACAATAAGCATTAAGTAATGGCTCGGACAAAAAATCCTAGACACTCTTGGAAAATATTGTATGAGAGGTATATAAGTTATCATAATCATTAAAAAATGAAATCTATTTTTATAGAGTTTATGATGATGAAGTGTAATCAGGAAATAGCAGAAAGAGCAGCTTAAGGTATTGATAATGATGTCACTGATATGAAAGGTGGAAAGGATATGTAGATGTTTTTATGATCAATTATAACAGATGGCATTCTGATGTATTTGTGATGTGATTTCTTCCAATGAAAAAACTATATAATAAAAATAAGTTGAGATTCAGTATGGCTCGGACAATCCATTTTACAGTTTGGAAAACCTTTCTGAATTGCACAATCGTGTTAGTATATATGAAAAAGGGATTTTGTGAATTAAAGGGTTTGGGACTTGAGTACGCTTAGTACATGTGGCCCACAGTCGCTAGGCCCGGAAGGACATGACGAATTCAAAGAGTGTGAAGGCCAGACAAGAATAGGGGGGTAGAGGGGAAAGTGTGGTGGGTTGATCACGGTTCAAGCTGCAGGAGGACCTATTTATACTCAGTGTTTGGCTGCTGATCTTTGAGTGTGGTTGGGTATAATCCCTATCTCTATTTGCACTGAGGGAGTGGGCAAAGAATGGAAGTAGAGTGGTTTTAAAGAGCAAACCTTACAGTACAGTTTTTGTATAACATTGATAAAAAACCATGACTTCTGACAAAACACAGGTGAATTGTTTCAATGGGTTCACTGTGTACTAAGAAAGTCAGGCCCTCTTACCAGTGTTGCGGGTTCTCACGCCCCAAGGAAACTGTGAGAAGATTGTAACATTTTGCAACTGAATAGTCTTGCAAAATGCCTAAACTTCAAGAGTTAAAACCGAAAGTTCAGAAAATAAAAAATACCCAGCATTTTCCTCAGCATCTAACTTTATTTCTGCATTCACTTATTTTATTTTTCAAATCTGAATCATGCAAGCAGATTCTAAATCATTAGTTATGCTTAGACTGTAAGTCGCATTGAAATGGGCTTAGTGGAAAATAATCAAAACAGAAATCTCACAATCTCAGGTAGCAAACAATATCAGTTTTGGGTGCTCAAATTACAGAGATCTTACACATCTGGACAGCACTTTGCTGCAATTTTACTGATTTGGGTCCTTGACCCCAGTAGAGAATATCCCTCAAACATCAGCACTGAACATATATCTATTTGGAAAAGCAATAATTTTGTTCCCAAACTTCCAGGCTTATCAGTTTATGAAAATAAATACATTTTGATATTGAATACAATTCTTTAATTTCTGGAAAATAAACTCAGTTGCCCTCGAATAAAACGTATCATCATCATCATAAAAACAAACCTTTTGTCCTGTGCCAGCTTTTCAAAAGAGAATACATTTTTAGTTCCCAAACACCAGTACATCATTTTCATCACGTGCTCACATCTGCTAGTGGCAGACATGGATACACCGTGCTTTACATACCTAAATATCAGCATCTCATGCCATAAATAACCACAATTGTAAACAACTGACCACAATTATTCTAGAGTCAACAGGTGTGGTCATTATGATGCATAGGATGGATCCTGTAAGCCAAGAATTACAACCACTATTTCTGTGTCAGAATTGTACAAGGACGAGGGCACCATCATGTGAAGCCCTGCTTTTTACCAAGGGTGTGGACCTTCATGCCATAGATACCTCCAATATACAAAGAACTGCCATCTTGACCAAAGCAGCATTTTACCAATAGTAGGTATAAAGCTCATGCACACTCATATGCATACATACACTCCCCATAAAAAACTATTGTAATGCTTATATTCTGCTGCTTCAATTCTCCCTCGGTCTCAAGATCTGCCCCATTAACATTTCCTACAACATGGCAAGTCCAGCTTCACAAATAGTGTAAGACTGAGAGCAGCAGACCTGTCTGGATTCAGTGTTGTCAATTACACTGTTAGTGCAATTCTGAGGCTGCCATTGACCTGGGGTCACTCGTTCACATCCTTATTGATGAGCTGTGGGCTGTATTTTCAGGCCCTACCTTTCAATTATAGGGGTGCTCATTAGCACTCGAACCCCCTTGCAAGCAGTGCATATCTGACCTCGGGTCAATCAGACATGCACTATTTTAATCTGTCCCCCTGTCAATTAGAGGACCTGCAGTTGTGCATCAGAAACAACACTACACAACATCAGACCCTCACGGAGAAGAGTAGAAAAAAGAGCTGAGGATTAGGGTGCTGCTGAAATGCCCTCATGTTCGAGTTGTCCCTGTTTAAAGTCATCTGATTTAGAATGACTCCATTTACTTCTAATACCCAAGAGATATTGACATCAGGGGAAGATGCTGATAAGGAATAGTACTACTGATAAGTTATGTTTTGCCCAAAAAGTAACAGGTTTCTGCAAAGAAACGCATAACTAGTTCTTCAGCCAGTAAATTAGAAATGAAAAATTATGTGACGAATAGCCACAATTGTTTATAGGATTGCATTCCAACAGAGAATTATACGTTTATAAAATTGTGAAAAGCAAAGGCAGTTTCCATCTCAACAACAAATTCGAGACAAGCCGCCGATTAGCGTGCCTCCGTTTCAGTGATGTTTGCACAGGGAATCTCACGTCTACAACACATCTTTGACACATTCATAACTTTGAAAATTTCTACCAGAGACACCTCATAAATGTCATGCTGCTGCTTTGATGGCAAAAAGAAGGAACCCTGAAAAAAATCTGTCTTTTTTTTAATCTGACAAATCGTAACATTATAACACGCTTGCAGTTTATCACTGGGGTATTAGATTAACTTTTGTCCACCATAAACCACAGGGTTAGTACAAACTAATTTATTAAATTAGACAAGAAATTCTTACAATACTTACTGATAAATATTATACACGTGATGCACTTCCAGGTAGCAATTTACTAACGCAGAGAAAGAGAAAAAAATTTGCACGAGCTATCTGTCTGTTGAATTTTACAAAACATTTGGCATGATACACACACAGGGAAAGATGACATCTTTTCTATTAAGATCTTTGCAGATTACACTGGTAGATCACTGCCCACGTAAGCCTACTTAGCGGGTTTGGGACTACACCAGCAGAAGACATAAATTGCATTGCTTGAAACAGAAATATATTCAATCCAATTCTCTAAGGGGTAGTAGTACCACCAGTAGTACCACCACTTTGGCGGGGCAAGTGAACTGTCAATTTATGGCGGTTCACCTACTTTGCCAAACTCAAAATGAGGTTCTAAGTATTGACTCAGCTGAGATGTACTCGGAATTTCGAAGGCAAGGAGTAGGGACACAGGAGGGCAGTGGCATCTCTGCACAGCTGAGGCAGAAAATCACCAATTTAGATTTATGTTTATGGAAACCTGGGATACTTCGGTTATCACAAAGTATGTTCCCAAGATAGGCAGTGCATCACAGTGCTGCAAAAAATGTCAGTGGGAAATCTAGTCATTGTATCAGGAGTCACTAGATCAGCAATCCCTGATTACTTTACCCTTTAGAAAAGTATGCCACACTGTCTCCCCATTGATCTGAAAAACAGAAAAGACTCCCTACCTACCAGAAATGATAAATTATTTGTCCCTAGCTCTGGAACCACTTTGCAAACTCTAGTTTACATTTTGAAAAGTACAATCAGATTACCAATGTGTTTGGCCATGATGTGTTGGCTGATAAGTGCCAATTTGCTTTTGGGTATTAAATCACATTCAATAAATAAATGAAATAGAATCAGCATCTACTGCAGTGCTGGACTTTCTGCTTACATGAAGCCATGAAGATGAAAAATCTATCTGTGTCAGAAAATACCATTTGACTTACTACTACTGGACATTTCTTATGGGCATGGGAATTGAGTTGTGGGAATCTACCTTGCACCAGGAAGAATTGGACTGGCACATGATGAGTCGGCCTTGTAAATCACGTTTCTCCAAGTTAGCACTGCTAACAGAAATTGAAGGGGAAGCCTGGTAGCTCGCAGCAGACTCACTTTTCCCCCTTTACACTATTTAAAGTAAAGTTCAAGGCTAAGACAGGCAAACACAAGCACTGTGCCAAAACACGAGAAACCCTTGCCAGCTACAGCCTTCAGGTTTGCCCCAGTGAAGACATTCTTGCTCCAAAACTATGTTACAGTGTTTAGTTTTTAAGGTAAAATCTTTCTGCAGATGAAACCACCAACTGCCTTCACTTGTGGAGCAACCACTGACGAAGACAAGGCACCCGTAAACTGCATTAAGGACACCTTGTCACTTTTTCACAATGAATTAAGAGGTGACCGCTTTTTCCAGCGACTCGTAAGCTCAAATACTTTTTATTTGCCTGAAGGTGCCCAGAAACAAAGATTAGCACAGGGACTTTTAAGCACAAGGGTAGTAATAGCAAGGAGTTTGAGGTCAGGGAGGTCACTTATGAGTAGTATCAGAAGAGGTCTGCATAGAGACAGCCCAAGCTCTGCCAGCCTTTAGTTACTAATATACAAGGCTGGACAACAGGCTAAAATGATTTTAGTATTCTAAATCCTTCAAAACCTGTAAGAGGGGCAAACCAATGCAAGTCTTGTAAAATACTGAAAACACACCAGCCAATGTGAGAGTAAGGGTGCCAGATAGATATATACTACCCTGAAAATCAACATTTGTGGAAGTCAGCCAAGTCAATGTAAAACAAATAGTTTACACCAAGGTTGGATCCTCCTTTTGCCCATTGTTTTGTGAAAGTACAACCGCTTTACCCACCCCAAGGCATTTAAAGTTGGAGCATTATTTCACAACTTACCTTCTAGGGTTAACTAATTACTCCATTTCTCCAGCAAAACACTTTCCCAGTCCTGTGCTTACCTTTGACAAATCGCTGTTTTCCGGTGAGTTTATTCAATTGGCTCAGGTGAACTGAACAGGACTATAGCTCCCACAATACACGGACATCTGTAAGTGACAGCCCAGGCCAGGGTTGGACTGGCCTATAGTGGTATCAGGCAATGACCGATGGGCTGGACTTGCAGGTCAGTGTGTGGGTCAGTTTTCTGGCTATTTGTGGGCTGGTTTTATGGTTTGTTGGGCAGGTTTTTACTGTTGATTTCCCTGATATTAAAACAAACATTACCTGCAGGCAAGTTAAACTCTGCCTAAATTGCAAACAAGGGCTACCTTCTTTTTCCATTTAATTCACTAATTGGGACCACTTTGATTTTGGTATCCAAGCATAGAAAAGAAGTGCTGGGTAGAAATATCTTGTTTCGCTGTACCAAACCCCTCTGGTGGACACAATAAAGCTGATTAGGACTGTAGGTATAGGAAATGCTTGGGAGGGCTTCTGATGTTAAACATTAACAAACCCTTAGCCTTCAGTCTAAAATGTGGGCCTAATCTGACTGACTAGAAGTTATAACAATGTCACATGGTTCCTCACATATTTGCGATCCCAATATGATCAAACAATTGAACCATCTGTACTGGTATGCAAAAGTAATCAAGTGTAGACTATCAGCTGATCTCAGAGAAGTAGGCCTCTTATCTGAACTAGGGGGTTCCTAGAGTGTATACACTAATTATGAAAACTGCTGACTGCATATTTCCCTGTGTTGCCCTCTAGTTGTTGAACAGCTGACTTTGACGAAGGACTAATTCCTCCATACCCTAACCTGCAAACTGGCAATAATCTGGCAATAACAATCTGTTAGTAAGGAATTTAATCTGGTCTTCTGAGATTTTCAAGCTTACAGGTCAAAGAGTTCCATTAGAGGGATAGCCTAATTTTAGACAGTTATGTCACAGCTGTGATGCAGGATATGATAAGAAAACACTCAGAGCATTTAGTTCAGATGGGCCCCACTCACTCAAGGCATCAGATTCCGTAGTCCCTCCCTAGTGCACAGACACTGCCAGCTTGGTAACGCTTCACTGGCATTAAAACACAGCACTACAAACAATGTCTGGAGGCATTCTAATAAAAATCTGTACTCCTTATATAAGGTAGAAAATGTGCCTTTTCTGCATGGTCACCCCAGATGTTTTGCCTTTTAAAAGACCCTATTTTGTCTGGACTTTGAACTATGTTATCTTTGCTAACCAGGAGTAACGTGTTCCTCCTTTAAACATGGTTAAATTGGATTTTTCCTAATTGACACATTATGTCTGTGTGGCTACAGGGATAGACACAACAAGCTGCAAGAAGCCTTTTCCTGAAGTGCCCAGCTGACTAGTGGCAACTGGACCTAACTCAAATATATTGTTGGCCTCTGCCTGACATCCTGAGTCTCCAAGTGCATTCCCTTCAGGTGCTGGGGGCCTTACAATTGTACTCATGTTGTTTTCTGGGCACAAGAAAGAAGTTTGAAAACTTTTGAAAACCTTAGTTTTGGAGCTTTGGTGAAATAAACCAGAACAATTCTCTGCCCAGCAGGTCTATGGAATTGGATTGGATTTCAGCTTAATCCGCTAAAAGATCCTTACACCTCTGTGAAAAATGACTAAGTCTCATTCTGCATTAGGAAATTTCTGTGAGAAATCACCACAGCACCAGAAGGACCAATCTGCTTTAGGTATTGTGTCTTCAGTTCCACTGTGGTGGTGGCTACAATTTCAGCAGAGTCCCACGTGAGAAGGAATTTTCTTCTCAAAAAGTTACAAAGTCCCACTTTGCACAGCGACTTAGAAGAAATCTCAACATTTCCTTAAAAAAAGTGAGTCTCTTTCTGAATTGGGAGTTAGACGTGTTTTCAAACGTTCTGACTTCCAGACTCTTACTGGGACCAATCACTTGGTGAACCTGGTTCAGACTCCATTGTGATTGGCTTCGAATCGCACCTAGGTCCTGGTTTAACACGAACATTAACTACCATTGGTGTTTAGTGACTTTTGCACTATTTTTACATAAAAAATTTAAAAATCATATCTATATTTCCCCTTATTTAATTTTTGACATTTTTGGTGCTATGTTGTTTATTACATTTTAGTCTTCTTTCTAATTAGGATTAGGATTTTTAGTGCTTGGCATTTTTGACACTATTATTGTTTTGGTACTGCATAAATACTTTACATATTGCCTTAAGTTAAACCTGTCTGCTCTGTGCCAGAGCTATGGGGGGGGGGGTTTAACTGAGTAACTGAGTTAATTTAGTGACTTTGAAGGTTCACTCTGACAAGAAGTGGTTGAAAGTGAGGTCTGATGTAAGAAGTTGGTTTGGTGGTTGAGGAGGGTGAAAACCTACTCAAGCAACAGTCACAATCCTTCTCATGGTGTACCACAAATATTTATTAAGTTAATCTGTGCTTCACCCTCTGGTAGCTTGGCACAAAAGAAGTCAGGCTTAACTTGGAGGCAATGTGTAAAGTATTTATGCAGCACTTAGACAGTGATAAGTTAAAACACAAGAAAAATCCCACACTAACTTAGAAAAATAGAATAAATTGTTATAAATTATTAGATACCAAAATGACAAAAATCCAATCAGCATAGCTGGTGTTATGTGTGAAATAGCACCAAAAAGATCAAAATGCCAACCACAGACATCTAGTCATGCAAGACCGGGGCAAAGTCAAAAGTTATGGCCAACAGCGATAGAGCATGGTCTGAAGTCACAAAGTTGATTGGGCCCAGTGTCTGCTTACCTTCGGACTTATAAGGATTTTTCAACAAAAATGTTTGAGAATGTAAAGTTCAGCACGGCAAGGCACCTAGCGGTGTCCAAGGAAGAGGTGTCGCTGTCAGGAAGCCCCTGGACGAAGTTGCAGTGAAGAGTTCTACTTTTCAACTCAGCCTCTTTTATAAAACCTGAAAATCTGTGAAAATGTGTGACAAAGCTGTAGGTTGTAGCCGTCAAGGGCTCAATGAAGATGGATACCCCTTCGATGAGGAGCTGCTGAACAGGAGTTGCTGCTGTGTAGAAGAACATAGCGGGAGTTGCCACAAATTCAGGCCGACCAGCAATGTACCTTGTGCAGATCAAAGGTCCTGGTCTGCTCTCGGTTCTCAGAGTACCTTTTGGCAGAAAATTTACTAAGTCCCATATTTTGGATTTGGGCTATCTGGGCAACTTTAGCACCACTTCCAAGGGTATAGGACCGGAGGTGCACCATTTGGAGGGACAGGACTCACTCAGGTTGAGTCCAGGAGCGGTTTCAAGATGGCTGGAGCTTATTCTGTTCTTGGAGTCACTTTGGAAGTCTCGTGTTCAAGCAGAAAAGCAGGTCACAAGCTGCCGGGCAGTCCTCAAAGGGCACAGGGCAGGCCACAGGCAGCAGGGCAGTCCTCTGAGAGTTCTTCCGCAGGTCCAGAAGTGAACTGAAGACTGTGTATGAGGGTACTATTTTTATTTATGGTGCCCCCTTTTAAGTGGGAGGAGCTTCTGGAATTTTAACCTACAGAGGTGTGTGGAATTTCCTGTCTCCCTGGCATTGTCCCAGTCTGTCTGGAGCCACAATGGGCTAGTGTGAAGGTCTGTGTGTGTGAGCTGAGGTGTGTGAGCTTAGACAGTGTCTTTGAAGTGCTGATGGGGCTGTGCACAGCTCCACCCTCTTTCTGCCTTGGATGGCCCATCCTTCCATCACTCAGTCCCTCTGCTGTGTAGCTGCTTGAGAGGACTACACAAAGGTAAACTGCCAACTCCATGTAGTTATGTGATCCAGGAAAAAGGCTGCAGGCACCAAACAACTAGGAGAAGAAAATGCCAAATTTCTAAAAGTTGCATTTTTAGAATTGTGACTTGAAATCTGACTTTGCCATTAAAAGGGATTTTAAATTGCAATTCTCTATACACGAAAAATTATATTTCTACCTGCTCCCAAACAAACAGTATCACTTATTATTTGTAAATGAAATGTGCCAATCAGATGTAAGCCAATTTTACCATGTGTTAAGAAGTAAGCACAAGCACTTTAGCACTGATTAACAATGGTAAAGTGCATAGAGTTTTAATGCCAACAAAAACTAATTCAGCAAAACAGCGGGAGAAGGCAAAACCTTTAGGGGTGACCCTCCAGAGAGGTTCAAGTCCAATATGATCCTTCGGCAGCCAAATGCCAGTGGAGGTTAATCAATACTATGATGTGCTTCTCTGCTTAGTCAATAGAATATGGACAATGGCCATTTACAGCAGAGGCCCTTGCCAGGTCTCTTACTCTCTCAACTCAGTTGGACCCCTCCGTCTACAGTCTGTGACAAACTGAACTGACCCATTGGAACCCTTCTCCTCACATGTGTACCCTATCTGTGGAGCATATAAACTTAAATTGCTCACAGATGCATTCCAGCAGGCTGACAGTACCACCAAGGCCAACAAAGTGATGTGGCCCATTCCACCCTTTGGCTCAGACGTCTGTCCCCAATGCAAGGAAAACTCTGCCCATAAGGAAAGCAACTGACAGAGGCCACTGGCAGCTATCAGTGTCAAGAGCCAGGCCCCAGGCTATCCCAGGTTATCTGACCTCTGAGGTTTCTCAGAGTGGGGGGCAACAGCCACAGGTGTTAGGCACCCTTCTTCCACTCTTCTTCCAACCAGTCTAGTGGTAGTAGCCTGCAAGTGGCCACTCAGCCCAGGGGCTGTTCCCTGAGAATAAACAGGGATCAGGAGTGAAACTTTCCTGGCCCAACCCCTCCATCGGGGTCTCTGTGCCCTCTGTTTGGGAATTGTACTATGGTGTTCTGCATCTAAGTAGTAATGATGCTATGTTCTAGAATGTGTAGGTGGTTGCTAACATGGAATTGGGTGATAAAGAGATTCTTATGCAGTTGGCTTTTGGATGTAGCTGTGGCTGGGGACTCTGAAACGGGTATCTTAATAAAGATTACTAAAATCTATATGAAGATGTGTGAACCTCCTGTTGGTGATTTTAACAGGTAAACTCAGAAACCTAAGCTTTGAGTGTGTTCTGGGTAGAGGCAGATGCCCCTCCCAGCTCTTCCAATATTGGTGGCAACTCATTCCCTAGAATGCAGTCAATGGGCATCTGGGGGAATAACTATGACACTCCAAAGGGTCACCTCCCCACCTTATTCTAGTAATGACAGAGCCATGGAGCAGAAACATTCCTACCCCTGGGCTTGAGTTGCCATACACAACTGTCCAGTGTACTGTTCTGGGGAAATCAGCCTTTCCACAACCATGGTCTGTCTGGCACTGGTATCCCATCCCTCAGAACAGCGACAGGGATCCTGTTTAATGTGACCTGGTGAAAGTTATGACTTCCACCCTCAGGGATCACAATCTCACCTTCTGAGTCTATTCTCCAACTAGGGGAGATTAGGGCATTTCCTAATACCTGCCCCTAGGGACTACTTACCCCTAAAGCCACATTGGCCACCCCAGTAGAGTTCACATCATTGGGCGGTTTCTTAGGACAGCCAGAGTCCCCCCGCTTGTGTCCTAACTCAGAACAATCAAAGCACTGGGGCTAGAAATTGAGCAATCTGGGCCATCACCCACTACAACCTCCTCCCTGTTTCTCAGATGGGTCATGGGAACCCTTTCCTCCCATCTTATTCTGGGGTTTGTTTATGTCTTCTTTGACCTCCCCTCTCACTGTGCTGGAGGGAACCTTTAACACCCTTCTTGGTGTCAATCCTAGGGACCTTCTTAGATACTCTGGTACAAGTCTAGAGGTCTGCATCCTTAACAAGCTACCTAGGATCAGAACCAGGTGTTGGTGAGTTCTGTAATGATTGCTGTCTCACCATGGGGAAGTCAGACAGGAAAGATGTGTTGCACCATTTAAACCGAAATAAACAGGACTTAATGGAAGCAGCTATCTGGACCAGAGTATTACCCGAGAGCCAGAATTAAAATCTACATGACTGACTTAGTTTCTGTGTATCAGGAGCACCACTGTAATGTGGTAGGCCACCCACCCACCAAACCTGTGGTTTGACTGCATCATTTAGAGATGGAGAAACACTAGGTTTCAGGTGGTAGAGCCTCATCTGGCTTGTCTCTAAGAAACTATTGACAGAAGCAAATCTACCACTGGGTCATTGTCATTGTATGTGGAAGCCCTGTCCTATCCAAGGTGGTCTTTACACTGTCCACTATTCCTCTTTGGAAGAAACCAGGAAATACATGGAGGTGCCAAACAAGAAACAATACTAATTATCTTTTTCCATGAACTGGGAGAAAACTTCCAGCATGTCAGACCCATTCATTTTTTGTGTTTTTCAGTAACAAACCTTTGCTTCCAGGATTGTTTCTAGAAAACAAAAACATTTGACATGCTTTTCTGTATTCTGTGCAACCATCACAATTGCAGAGACACAGGCAGCATTGAGATCCCTGCTAGGCAGGTGGAGATCTCATAATATAGTCAGTGTGCCTCTGCCAGGGATGTAGAGGCCTTGGTCTCTTACCTGGCAGGCTAGTGGGCTCATAGGTCATTAATAGAGATAGCTGAAAAAGATGGTTAAAAAAAACAAATAGCAGAAAGAAAGAGTTAAAAGATTAAACAACAAGGGAGAAAATGTGAAACTCTATTACACAGTATTGCGGCAACCCTTTCTGGGATTAATAATGGGCGATTGATAGTGACAGATAATTCTCCTTTAGAAATAACTATACTGAAGCTAAATGCAAGTTACTGATGCCATTCAGAATTTGAGAACCATATTTTTGCTTTCAACTATAATGTCACAGACAACTGAGATATAATACAGCTGCCAACTTTTCATCAGACGCCACGCGGGATTGACAGCGAGATGGAAACCTGACAGGGCTGGGACCACAGAAAGATAGTGTTATATATCTGTCTGAAATTAACAAGTTGTTTTACATCCAAATATGCTTTTTCAGTAATAGAGCTTGAGCTGTAGTGACTTGTTCAAGTGATCAACGATCCCTATAACTCAAGCTGTAGCAAAACGAGCAGTGTTCGTAAGACACATAACATTCTGAATTGCGTACTGCAAACTCAACAAAAAGAGAACTCCCGGTCCAGGGCACCTAAATTGAGGACTGTTTAACTAACCCTTATGGTAAATTAAAAATAAAAAAAATCAGAAAAACAGTGACAATTTAAAAGAACGATTTGTCAATATGTAAGAACATGTGTACAGTCCTGTCCCCGTTGAAAAATGATTCATTGTGGCACCCTACAGTTTGAAGTGGATACTTGCGCTGGCAAGACTGCCGTGCCCAATAATACCCAATAATATATCTATGATCTAAAATAAACAGCTCTGCGAGATTTTCTGCACACCAGCTTCAACTTAAGTACACAACAAGATCGAATAGCCCTCTTCAAGAGAGCATGTTTCCAAGATTATTCTTATCCATCTGTGTCAACCTCCCAAGACGTACATTCAAGGAATTGTACAAACGTTTGACAGACTTAAAGTAGGAGGATGAAAGGCACCGGGTAACACCGTGCAAGCTACAATCACCAGTGATGAGAGGACTAAGGGGTCCCTGATTTCGAATTTTACTATCTGCCCACTCATGTACAATGGGTGCTGAGGTGGCAGGACGTGGTCCACCCTGATGGCACCACAATCTCAATATGTGACCTAAATAAAGATGAGTCAGATAGTTTAATAGTCGGGAAAAGGCTCCACCCACAAAGAGCAAGCAAAGCGCATACAAACAGCCTTGTAATGCTTGCAAAGAAGATTGTAAACGGCCTGCCAGACCCCTGTTTATGCCCAAGAGATCCAGCAAGTAGGGCTGCAGGGCCGAGAGAATATTACCAAACAAGCCTGAATGGCTACTTAGACAACAGCTGGATTAGAGACCGTGTGGACTGTTTCTCCTAAGGTAGACTAAAATTCAATGCATGATCTGATAGAGGAGGAAAGGGATTAGTACATAAACTGTGGTCATGAATGAGTCCGAACTAAACACACACATGGTGCTACAATTACTTTATATGATTGGCGATGGTAAGCGCTTAGTGACATGCCTCTACTGTGCATTTCTCAATGACACTAAAGCAGATTTGAGTAAGCTAAAGACTAGATGGGAAACTGGCAAATGCGAGACCCGTTGTATTGCAAATGCTTGTTAGTTTTGCCTTTGGTAGTTTTATCATTGTTCCTGCTCCAAACATAGCACTACAAACACACCCACATTTATGTGCTGCCTTCTAGTGTCACCTAATGATTACTACAAAAAAGGCAGCAGAAATGTGAAAGATACAACATTAACCTTGACAAACTACTATAAGCAAGCAATAGAAATGCCAACCGGTGGCGCTTATATATCAAGCTAAGTAAGACTGATGACAGTGATATCAGTAATGATACTCACATATATATAAGCACCTTGGCCTTTCAAAGAATGTGTATTTGTTGTTGAGTGGGCAAACCTGGTAGTAAATGAGCGACTCAGTCGGTGATTGAGTAATTTTCCATGAAGGCTATTGTTTTTTATGTATCCCTTAAATATTTTCATATCATGTTGTTCAATACTTGAAAAATGTGCGATAAATATCATAATGCAATATTGTATTATTCACAGCCCCAAGACAGAGCACGGTGAAACAAACCACTTTTTATTCGCCTTAGTATTTTGCAAGTAGTCACTGAAAGGGCTTTCTTCCCAAAAGCCTGAATACCTGAAGGCCATGGACGATTTGTAAGATGGGTCATTGGCACCGCACTTAACTCAACTGAGCTTTATGTAAGCATGACCGAACTACATAATACAAAGATGGCAGAACAACAGTATTTGATAAGTACAAAGCCTGTCAAAAGGAACCTGACCCTGCTATCAGTATGTACACAATTGACAGCACCGTATGGGAGTTTCCACATGCCATCTCCCCTGTTTTATCGGGGATGGACACAATTTTGAGACATAAAAATGGTCACTTTTATCATTTTTTATTTCTTTGCCCATCTTAAAATGCTTTATGCTGAAGGCATTATATGATGAGATGGAAGGCTCGCCTTCTGATACAGTGTCTGCCTTTTCATTCTTCTGGATGGTGTTTGATGGTATGGAGAGCCTGTCTGTACATTTGATTCTAAAGAATGAACAAAGATAACAGAATGACAAATTGTTTCGTAGGGAAGAGACCCAACCTTCGCTTGTGTCCTCTGTGTGCTACCTAATGGTGTCTGACAGAGGAAGAACTTAAAACCATCCATTTCCTAAACTCTTTCTTCCTCTCATTTCTTTGACAGCCACCTTTCACCCAACATCAATTGCCATCTTCAACTTGAGCCTGCCGGCAATTACTGGATGAAACAGCCCTAGCCACTGAAACTATCATTAATAACAATTGTTAAAAAAAGATTTCTTGAACACTGGCCACGAGATGCCGACCGTCATTGACGACAGGCAGACTCTTTTATCCTCGAATGATGGTAAAAATAGATGTTGTTTTTCACATGAGATGCCGTTCTCCCTTTTATTTCAAACATCTGAGCAGAGATGGGTATAGTGGGAACTGTGACCAAAGGTTTGACCTTTTTGAGCAAGCTGCCCCTCCCATCCCGGTTGCTCACGCGGAGGTTTTTCCCATGAAGTCGCCCTCAGATCTGTTCCACCAAAAAAAAAACTGAACGTCTATTCTAGGTCAGGATTTCCATTACAAAGGGATGGCTTCCATCAAAAATCATACCAGAGAACACAGAAGAGAGAAGGCAGAGAGGTAGGCTGCAAAGCAAATCACCCACACACACAGACTGAGGAAAAAACGAGAGGAGGGGAAGTGGGGTCCAATCAAATAAGAAGAAAAAAAGCTGCATACCCTTTCTTCTCGCATCTCAAAGAATTTTTTCTCCAAACTTTCAGCATTGTTCAGCATAAATGAACAGTGGTTTTGAAGTTATTATATATATTTATATATATTTATATATATATATATATATATATATATATTTATATATATAAATATATATATATATATACATATATATATATATATATATATATATATATATATATATATATATATATATATATATATATATATATATATATATAATTTCCTTTTATCACCGCAAAAACGTTGAGTTAGCCAACGCAGCTGAGGCGTGCCCACTTCGGCAGAATTATGACATGAGCAGATGCTCAGCTTGAGTGCTTTGTTTTGTGGACATTGATAATTCGCAGAATCCTAATCATGGAGGAGTCAATGTGAACGAGATTTAGAAATGTGCACAACATTTAGTGATGTGTATTTATTTTGAACATGCTGTACTGAAGGTTCCGTAACTTTATTGTTATCTATTCAGGTCTTTGATTATAACAGTGTATATCAGGCATTAATTAAATCTTATTAGTTAATAATCTTTGGGTTATAAATAATTACAGAGAAGCTGAATTATGTGTATGAACTACTGTGTGTGTGGCTCATCGCTGAAGGAAATTTATATATATATATATATATATATATATATATATATATATATATATATATATATATATATATATATCTTCCAATATAATTGTTACGAGAATATTTAAGTGATATAAGTGTGTGACTTTTAGGTCTTTGTTTTCTGTCAGTTGTCTCTTGCTGCCATCTTGGGGAGAGGAGTGGCGCATATTATATTGAGGTCACAGACATGCCCCCACCACAGAAACATTTTAAGGAATGGGCAAAGTGGGCTTTGGCCCAGGGCCCCAGCTTTTTAGTGGGCCCCTGATAGACTCAGCTCTTTCCTGCAGAAGGTATTGCCCTAATGGCCATGAATAATTGTTAAGCAGATTGTTGTAAATGTTGTTTTCCTTTGTTTTATTTTACATGTGTGTGATGTGTGGGTGCCTACTGCAGACATTTTGCAGAGAAATGTTGTGTTTATGTTACATGAAACATCTATAAAAAAGTTTCTTTTAGATCAAAATAGGACCTAACATATGAGGAATGGGAGGCTGTCAAAGAGATTATATGCAATAATATTAGTGAGCTACTGCACTGTTACAACATTGAAAATACACATCACTATCCTCTGACTCTGCTGAAGAGGGCGTGAAAGAGCTGAAATTGGATCACAAATTCAAAAATATTCCAAACAGGGGACCCCATAATATGCTTAGCCCAGGGCCTCCAATTTCTTTAAGATTAAGATGTCCCTGCCCTGCCGTGTATTTATGAAGTTGGTTCTAGGGAAAAACATAATTTTAGAGTTTGGCTTACCCTGAACTGAATTTTACAGATTTCAATTGTGCAGCCTGTCCCATTACTTTAATACCGTTTACAGAACTTCTGAGTGAGCTTTTGAGACTCAAAAGATAAGCTGGGAGGTCTTTTCACACACATGAATCAGCACCTTGAGACTCTCTGTCCCTTCCTTTGAGACCCGAGAAGAATATCCAAAGTTTCAGAACACCCGTAATAATTTAGTAATTGGCCTAGGTTCACAGAACTAGGCAGAGATATCAGAAACATGGACCCAGTACACTTCGCGTGCTATCCATCAGCTGGTCTGATGTATAAAAGCAATACAGCCACCTGGGCTCAATAGAAGGATTAGCCACCTACCCTGCAACAGCTAGGTCTAATCCCATGCCCCATCCCATGCTTTGGTGTATGAGATATGTACCATTCGATGTTTAACAAAATCCCTAAATACATTTCTAAATAAATACTCCATACAATGTTAGGCCTCATTAGTATGTTCAACTCATTGTAGACAAATGTTTAGTTTCTGCTTATATGAAACCAAAGCAGTATGGAACACTGCGGATAGCTGTCCATATGGTGTGAGTCAGTCACATAAGCTGCAAAAATTAGTGGTGGCCAGAAATTAGCGCAGGCGGGGGGCAAGCGACACACTTACACATTACATTCACTCACTCACATGCATTCACATGTGCGCACACACATATCCATTCACAGCACACACACAAATACACGTACATTCAAACATATACACACGCACACAACATTAAAAAAAACAAATTACCTGGCTGATGGCAGGAGGGAAGCCTTAATGGTTCCCGACAATTGGGATTGCCATCTCCTTTCAATGGCTGACCGACCTTCTTATGGGTCAACCAATGAGAGGAGGCCCAGATTCTACCTTGTCGCAGAGTGGGATGCAGTCAGTGAGGCTTCTGACCCCACCCCACTCTGTGACAACCGTCACTAATGAACACTCTGCCCTGGGGACTTCAGGACTTAAAACAGAAGCACCAAGGTCCAAGGCTATCAGTGACACTTCCCCTCATCATGATGTGGAGGACCACCAAGTACTTTGGGGCTGAGAATCTCACGCCCACAGGGCTGTGACATCTTCAGCCCAGCAAAACAGCTCAGGAAACCAGGTGCCTGCCTGTTTAGTGAATGTGCAGCACCTGGCTGCCTGACCTGAACATGGAGAGTGTCTGTGAGGCTGTGCTTTGCTCATCCTGACAGTCAGTCTTCATGTTTGAAAAAGGTGGCGGGCCCCTCTGCCTTTAAGGATGGGCCGCCACTGTATTCCAGGTGATAATCAGGTTCATGGATGAATTGAATTAACAATTGGCTAACAAGGCATTGAAGGATAATACTATCAGCTGCATCAAAGAGAACAAATCTTGCTACAACAAATCATATTTGTCATGGCATAGAGATGAAATGTAAATGTTGAAGGTTATGAATGAATAGGATACTTGTGAGAAATGTGGTTATTGCGCTGGTTCTGCTCCTGCAGCAGAGGATACATCGGTTCCATTGGAGGAACACCTTAGGCCCACTTCCAAGGGTCTCAGACTGGGGTGGCAACACCTAGCAGGGCAGACTCACAGATGGCCCAGTTGCAGTGGCAGGGAGTTTGGAAGTCTTTTATGTCCCTGAGACTTCGGATCAGGTGGCTATCCAACTAATCCTTTGAGTCACCCTGGGTTCTGGTTGGAGAGATTCATTTCCAGTCCTTCTCACTCCCAGGCAAGAGGACAGTAGATCAGCAAGGCAGGTGACCAGCACAGTAGTAGTCCAGCAGAGTGGCAGTCCTTCAGCAGCACAGCAGTCTATCCACAGGTACAGAAGTGTACTGAAATGGTGGTGTCAGAGGTCCAGTATATATACCCAGTTGGGCCTTTGAAGTTGGGGGGACTTGAAAGACATGCCTTTGAGGTGCACAGAGACCCTGTGCTTCTTGCCCCGGCCCCAGCCCCAGACTCACTACAGGGAGTTATGTAGCCCTTTGTATGTGAACTGGACACAGACAATTCAGGTGTAAGGGAGGAGGTGCCCAGCTCCTCACTTCCATCCTGCCCTATCTCTTCCTAATTGGAAGTTATACTTATAAAAGGATATAAGGCAACACCAATGTTATCCTATAGGACAGATAGGCCTTGCAGTAGTGAAAAAACACTTTTTAGAGTTTTTCACTACCAGGACATGTAAAAATAAAAGTACATGTCAAACTTTTTAAATGCACTGCACCCTGCCTTTGGGGCTGTCTAGGCCCAACTTTAGGGGTGGCTTATATGTATTGAAAAAAAGGAAGGTTTGGACCTGGCACAAGGGTTATTTTGCCAGGTTGACTTGGCAGTTCAAAACTGCATACTCACAATCAGTGCTGCACACCCACTTGTAGCATTTCATCTACAGGCCCTGGGCACATCTAGTGCTCTTTAGTAGGGATGTACAGATAGATTAAATAAGCCAGTTGGGTGTATGTGTGATGCTATTTAGATGTAGTCATCATTTGACCATCAACTTCATTTTGTGTGAGTGACTGTAGCTTGTTTCTGCTGTAGTTGCAAGGGAGTGCAAGTATTTTTCCATACAAAACATGTTTTTGTCTTTACTGGCAAACAGCCATACAGTGCTAGAACATATTATGTGGGAGGCGGACTAGATATAAGTTCACAAGGCTGTGGCTGTTCTTCTCAGAAGAATGTACAAGCCTGTCTCAGAACAAAGAAGGGAGCCTGGCCAGCTTCTACGGGTGTTTTTTGACGCAGACAAAGTACAGCCAGAGTTTAATTTCATCACAGAGAGAAGGGGGGTTGCTAGAAACTTCTTTTAGAGCTGGTTTAAAGTATAAAAGACATGGAGACTTGGCGCCAACACCGGAACGCCTGTGGAGCGGACGTGCTGCCCAGGATCTTTTTATCCTAATCAGGGTTCTTCTGTCTTGGCTGATCAAAGGTTTCCAAGTCTGGCTGACAAGGATGATGTCAACCCCCATAGCGATGCATTTTAAATCTTGAATATTTAGCTCATGTATACATGCTCTGTTAATATATTGCACATTTCTTTTTTAAGTCTTGACCACTTGATATATACATTTATCTCTGTATGTACATATGTTCTGTTGCATTTGCTTATTCTCATATATTTTTGTGACTTTTATTTGATATTTGGGAAGTGCCTTAATAAATTCATTATTTGGACTAAGGGCCTGATTATGACCTTGGCGGATGGGATACTCCACCACAAATGTGGCAGATATCCCGCCCGCCGCTTTACAACTTCCATAGGATATAATGGAACTTGTAATACGGCGCATAGGATATCCGTCACATTTGTGTTGGAGTATCCCATCAGCTAAGGTCATAATCAGGCCCTAAGAGTGCTGCATTCTTTTGGCATTGTGTCCTGTTAGTTTAAGTGAGAGCAATACAATATGCCAATTTAATCAGGTTTTAGTTAAAGAGCACAAATACTTAGCACTGGTTAGTAATGGTAACTTGTGCAGAATCCTAAGGCCATCAAAAATGGAGT
Source organism: Pleurodeles waltl (assembly GCF_031143425.1). Classification (NCBI taxonomy): domain Eukaryota; kingdom Metazoa; phylum Chordata; class Amphibia; order Caudata; family Salamandridae; genus Pleurodeles; species Pleurodeles waltl. The sequence continues at coordinate 482,772,304 of NC_090438.1, read as the reverse complement.
CAGCAAAAACAGGAGGTTTGAAGGAATGAAGTTAGGGGAAAACATGGCAAAGATGCCAGGTCTAACAAAACTTTAGAACACTGAGAACGTTCACCTAGGGGTACCTTGATGCCAAGACTAAAGTAACATTGCAAAAGAAACTGCATTAAGGCTGAAAACCAGACTTTTTAAAAATGCAGTATAACGAGTTTTTAATAATTGTCTTCATAGATAGGTTTGCCCTCAAATAAGTTGGTTTAGTTTCATCAAACTAAAATAAATAAAAAATAAATAAAACATGTCTTTTAACTGGTGGGTACAGCATGAAGGCATGTGGATAATGATGTATTATGGTGAAAGATACATAAGATCTTAGAAGGCTGCTGATATCCTCCTTATGCACTGCAGTGGTATCAAGGATTCATACGGCTCCACAATCTACAAGGCAGCTTCAAGACAAATAGCTATTCATATGCACTTTAAAGAAAGACAAGTATGCTTCATTTGAAGAACAATGCTTGACGAGATAAACAAAATACTCCTTTAACTGCCAATGTGCTATTTTACAGCACCAACTGTTTTTTTATTTCTTTTAAACAGTTTGTAAAGTGATATACAGAGTAGACTTTTTACTTGGTTATGAAAAGAAAGGTAAACTAGATACTAATTATCCCAACCAATTTAATTTAATCCATGTAAATCATTACAAATTACATATTAAAAATACAGATCTGTATGTAAATATAATAATACATCTGGCAATTACTAGAATCCCATTAACTCTTCAATCATACCACTAGTCTCACAGAATTCCAAAATCTAGACATCACAGAGCTGAAATAACTTTTGCTATGATTGCAGTGAGCTGGTAAGGCAGCCTTAAGAGAGGCGCTGTCATAAGGTTTCAGTAGAGTCTGATTATCTGTACCTACCTTCTTCAGGGAGAGTAACACATATGGTACTCTTTATACAATGCAACCAAAATGCTCATGTAGGGTGGGTTTACAATGAAATTACATTCTATTAGTCCCTAATCTGAAAAGACAAAGACTCCGCTCTATCATGTTTGTTTCAAATACAATCTGCATTCACAGTATTTCCATATTAATAAGCCTTTTCCTTCATCTTAAAATCACAATTCATTTCCCAAAAATTATATTAGACCCTGCTTCTCCATATCAATCATGACCAACTGCTATGGTGCATCTCTAAGGCTTCTAAAGAAAACTAAAATCACCAAACGTCTGACCACTGTCCTACCGCCTCAAATTGCCTTTGAAGGCAACCAGAAATATAAAAAATCACAAATTCACTAACGCTACTATTTAAATCCTTTGTTTGAGTATCCTCATTTCTACTGCCAATACATATTTAAGCATTTTTACACATACCTCTCCAACATATTTGTTACATTAACAGGGAGCTACATCATCCATTCTGACTCACAGAATGTAGACTTTTAAGAGAAAGAACACAAATGAAATAGAATGTATCACGTTGCCCTAAAGAGATAATGTATTCAAACTATACATAATGTCATGCACCACAAAAATAACTAATAGAAATAGTGTCTAAACAGGTTTTATTTAGTATACAAATTTAAAAAAGTCGGATACCAAGAATGTATCTGTGAAACAGTAGATGGAACAAACACAACATATACAAAAAGTAAAACAACAAGGGTATTGCTAAAGGAGGCATTATTTTCTATCATATTTCAAAGAAAGATTGGATATTTACAGGAGTTAGGTAAGTAAGAAATATAGGTTTATATCTCCTCATTTTGTGCAAGAAAGGCCCCCAAAGATATAATCCCTAAATCACTCTCTTTATCCATACATATATATATATATATATATATATATATATATATATATATATATATATATATATATTTGGCTATAACATTTTACTTCATTTTACCAAATTAAATATGTATATTCACCGAAACAAGCAGTACAACCTTTAGCAATGGTTCCAGCTTTTACATGCAGAACCAATTAAATTCATGAGTTACGGTTACCAACACACACAACACATGCCATAATTTGTTCTTCCCTACATGCTCTAAACAATACTTTGACAATGATACTGAAACGAAGAAAGGAGCTATCAAGAGAAGAACATCGTGGAACATGGTGGCCGGCACAATTTATGGCATGAGTTGTGTCCATTGGTATTAGCTTTGCCTGTTTCAGCCAAAACCATAACTCATATTTTAACTGTGTCTCTCTCTCTCTCTCTCTCTCCCTCTTGCTCTCTCTGTACATATATAAAGTTTAAGGTATGTTAGAATTAGGGGAGGGATCAGTGCTAATGTAACATTTTAAACCAAAAAAAAACCAAAAGAATTTGCCAGTTACAGTTCAGTGAGCTAACTACAGCTTGTGCATCTGCAATACACTGTTTATGGCTTCACATATTACATCACTCATAACCTCTCCAATAACATCACTGATGGCAAGGTTGTAATTGCAGTTGGGTTTAATTTTGTAGGAAGTGACACAGTGGTTGGAGGTAAGCCTCAATAGTTTTTGACAGGTCTAGTTTTTGGCAAGGTAGCTGGTAGGCTCTGAGGCCCATGCAGGGTAGGTACTGTAGTACTGATAGCTTACGGGTAGGGAGCGTAGATTTAGGGGGTCATTACAACCCTGGCAGTCTTGAGATCCTGTCCAGGGTATTCCGAGTCCCTTCTCTGCACTTCTCTGCACTACAGCCATGCCTCCGGCTCTATTATAAGCTGGTATCAATGTTGTAGGTCAATTCCCACTGGACCAGTGGGCGGAAAGACCGTTTTTAGCAGATGACCCAGCGGGAAACTCTTAAAAGGGACAGTGGGAAGGCGGCCGCACTGGTGGCAACCTGACCATCAGGACTTCGGCGGACGGCCTTTTCCGTCCGCCAAAGTTGTAATTGACCTCTTAGTGTTAGCCCAGGCGGAGTGAGTGCCAGTAGGGTGGGGTCGGACATAGGATCGAGGGCATTGCATGAGTGGCCAAAGTCCTGAAGTCCTGAAGAAGGTGGGCAGAAAGGAATGATTGGTGCTGAGAGCGCTAACTGAGCAGGGCTTGGCAAAGTGCACCTGCCTGGCACAGCGTTCAGCAGACGGCATGGTGGCGGCAGTGTTGGCCTGCTTGTGGCAGCGCAAAATAGTCATGAAATATGATGCACGTGACAGGGGGTGAGTAAAGGGACAGGGATAGAGGGACAGAGGCCAAGCTGCAGAGTGCAGCTCTTCATTTTTTTATACTTTGTTTATTGGCTTTTTCAAAAACATTACATCTCATATTGATTATTTCTGCAGTTTGATATTAGTTTCATATACATCGTCATTGTTACTTGCCCCCAGCTGGTATTGCAGTGGGTCTATGCCCATGTCATGCGATTACATTAAGTCAGGAGAAGTCTTATAACACATATCCACTCGCATGTCATACCTTATAGGATAGATATCAGATATCAAGGATACATCTAAATCCCAACTAAACAAATTAGAACTGTAACACAAATCTTAACACAAAACATTGCGCCTGTGGATCTACTTGTTATAGGAGTTCTTATGGTGGTACATGTTGAGGGGGAGGGTACTCGTATGTGGAACCTTCTCCTGATGCCATATAACTTCTTATATTAGGGAGTGTCCCCGTCCGTTAACTGTGATGCGGTTGCAAAGACCACGTATGGGGCTAACACTCCTAACTGCAGCATGCCACCGGTGAGCCTCATTAATCTGTCACTTCCCATATTTACTCTGGAAAGTACCTATGAGGTGTCCAATAAGTGTATCCCTTGCGCAGGGTCTCATCCATCCCGGGAGACTGGCCTGGGTCCCTCAAAAGTGTCCGCACCCTGACTCATGTCTCTCAGCCCTTATCCAGCTCCCTTGACTCCTACATCTCCACCACCTCCGACCACAGAGAGGCAATGGGGCGCTGACGCACTCCCCACTCTTCTTCCCTTTTCAAGGAGCGTGTTTCCACCCGTGCCCACTTCGTCACCTCTTTCCACCATTCCTCTAGTGTTGGGCCCACAGGGGACCTCCAGGCCATGGCTATCTGGCGTCTGGCTAACACTAATGCCAAATCCAGGAATCTACTGCCAACCTTCCCAGAAGCCGGTCTAGGGAACAACCCCAACAGGCAGACCGAGGGATCAGTCACCAGCTGTCGGCCCAGAGTGCCCCCCAACATTCCCAAGACCCTTAGCCAGAACTGCTGTAGATCACGGCACTCCCATGTCATGTGGTCAAAGTCTGGGTCCAGAGCATTGCATCTTGGGCACCCCCTGGGTTCACCTCCATATATCGTTCGGAGCCTGTGCAGTGTCAGGTATGTCCTATGAATGTAGTTGTATTGAAGATATTTAAATCGCGAGTTCTGGGAAACCCTGTGGGGGTAGGACAGTACTCTGCCACTCGGACTCTGTCAGTTCCCTGCTCAGGTTCTCCTCCCATCTGGATCTCAATGCCTGCAGTGACTTTAGAGTCATTTCATTTAAATCCAGGTGACGAGGTGTGAACCATCGAGCATTGACAGCAGGATCTGCAGTACTCTGTGCATTTCCGGTTCTGCGTTCACCGTGTTGCACAGGCTCTGCATGGTTCGTGTCAATGCACTATAGGTAAGGAACTGCCCGGCCTGTAAGCTGGTCTCTGCCGTGAGGGCCTCAAATGGGACCAGTACACCAGCCCCAAAACAATCCCCCTGTGTCTCTATCCCTACTTCTTTCCATGGCCTCATCCGGTGCGTCCTGAAAATCCGCACCGGGGTGCCATGAGGTATTCCCAACAGCGGCAGTTCGGGCGGGTATGGGACTTTCACACCAGTACACCTCAGGCTCAGTTTCCAGCAGGACAGGGCCACCGTCAGCAGAGCACCTGGGTCCTGGATGGGGACCCTTGGGTCGAGCATTCTAGCTATTAATAAGTCACCATTTCTATTCCCAGTTGTCACGCTCAGGTCCGGGAGATTCCTGCCTGATAGCCACCTCCGTATCCACTGTAGTTGATAGTATAACTCAAAATCAGGCACCCTCATTCCACCCTTGCTCATGGGGCAACAAAGTTTGGACACATAGGTCCACTGCCTGCCACCATCCCATAGTAATTCCTTGTGGACGGCATCCAGCTCTCTGAACCAGGGTACTGGGAGGTCAATAAAAAATTATAACAGGTGGGGTAGCATAATCATTTTAGTCTGGGTTACCCGGGCCATCAAGGGAAGCTTGAGGGAATGCCACACAGGATTTCAGTGATCTGAGTGCTTTACCCGAATTACCATCCCGCAGGTCCTCGGGGAAGTGAAATATCTGTATCCCCGGGTATCTGAACATGCGGGGGACCCAGGAAATATTGAAGTGGGGCAGTTGGTGGGATGGCATGTATCCACGAGTATTGGAAATACATGTTTTTTTCCTATTCACTTTTAAGCCTGATGAGCCACCAAATTCCTCAAGTATCTGTAGAGCCCAGGGAATCCCTATTGTCCCGTCCCACAGGCATACCAACAAGCCATCTGCATATAATGAGATAACATGGTTAGTGTCTCCCATCAGCACTCCTCGGTCGTGACCTTGCTGTCGGAACTGTGCTGCGAGGGGCTCAATGGCTATGGCGAACAGAAGGGGAGATAGGAGGCATCCCTGCCTGGTAACGCTATATATGCTGTAGGCCTCGGAGATCGTCCTACCGGTCTTCACCCTCACCACTGGGAGCAATACAATAACTCCACCCATCGCACCTAGCAGTTGCCCATTCCCATGCTGATCATCACCGCCCTGAGATAATCCCACCTCAATGAGTCAAATGCTTTCTCCAGGTCGACTGACAGGAGCATAGCACTGGGGTGCTGCAGGTCTGGTGGGATATGTAAGAGCAAGTCCAGTTGCCTAAGATTTAGGGAGGTGTTGCGTGCCGGTACAAAACCATTTTGATTGTCATATACTAAATGAATGATGTGGGGCAGTCAATTAGCCATGATCTTGCTCAATATCTTCAAGTCACAATTTAGCATGGATAGAGGCCAGAAAACGGTCACGAAAACCTCTTTGGATTTAGTTTTAGGCAAGGGGACCACCAGCACCTCCCTCAGTTTCTCCAGGAGAATGCCCTTTGCGTACTCCTCCGTATATAGGTCAACCAGTTTGGGCACTAGGATATCGGCAAACAACTTATAGAACTCCATGGGGAGCCTGTCCGTGCCTGCCATTTTTCCCACTGCCAGCTGTTTAATAGCTGCCTTGACCTCATCCAATGTTATTGACTCCCCCAGGGAGTCCCTTTTGTCAGGGTCGAGTGAGCACAGTGGCAGCGCCTGCAAATGACGCTCCAATGTCAAGGGCAGAGTCTCGTCTAGCCGCCTATATAGGGACATATAATAGGTCTTAAACACGGCATTAATCCCGGAAGGGGAGTACTCACACGTCCCGTCTGCTAGTCGGATGCTAGTGGTAGGGGCATTAACCAGCCGGGCAATTAGCCTGCCAGCCCTGCCCTCCTCCTCGTGTACTGAGGACAGGTACCTCTGGTAGTTTTGGCATCGCAGTCTTTCCAGGGCCTCATTGTATGCCTCACATATGTAACATAGCTTTTGCTGTATCCCCTGGCTTGCATCTTGCTTATTATCTTAGTCATGTATCTCTTGTTCTAGTCGGGTAAGATCATGTTCAAGTGCTCTCAGGATACCCACAGTCTGGCTCATACAGTGTCCCCATGTCACTACCTTCAAGGTCTCCCATTCCATGCTCTGGGATGCAGTGGATTCCTTATTAATGATTATGTGTTCTGTTAAGTGTGTTCTAAGCGATTCTCTAAAGGTCACATCTTCCAGTGCCGCTGGCTGGAGCCCCCAAGTGGGCATCAGGGGCCTTTCGCTTGTGCAGCACCAGGTTAACAGTAGGGTACTGTGGTCTAACAGCATGCGCCGTAGATATTCGGTAAACACTCCATCGGGACTAATAGATTTGGCACACACAAAATGCTCTATTCTAGTGTGTAGGCACTGGAGGCCCGAGTAATAGTAGTAGTTCCTCTCCTGAGGATGCTGTGTTCACCGTACGTCCTCCATACCCCAGTGTGCTACCCACTCTACCAGGCCCTTCGTTATCTTGTGAGTCCCTGCTCCCGGTAGTGGAGGCGTGGATCGTGGAGCGGTCCAGGTCAGTATCTAGGACAGAATTCAAATCCATACCCAGCAGCAGGAGCCCCCCTGTCATGTGAGCCAACCTTCCCAAGAGGGCATGCAAAAACGAGACCTGGTCTTGGTTTGGTGCATAGATACATCCTAGGGTCATGTGCCTTCCATGCAGTCTACCTTCCACTGTTACATATCGGCCCTCCTGGTCTATATCTGTGTTAATCACTTCGAAAGGGACCCCAACCCTCACCTGTATCAGTGTGTCCCGCGCAAATGCAGAGTATGTAGTGGCATGTATTTGGCCCCTCCACCTGCGCCGGAGCCAGTCAGCCTCACTCGCAGTAATGTGTGTTTCTTGGAGTTGTGCTGTGTGGACCCCTCTTCTTTTAAAATATGCCAGGATCTTATGGCGTCTAGCCATGGTGCCCATTCTTCGGATATTCTACATCTTTATTTTATAATCAGCAATGTTGGTAAACCATGGACTATGGAAACAGTCTGTATAGTAATCTCGCCATCAACTAGGTGTTTGGCATGAATCGAGGGGTAGGCATAGCTGTTTCGGCCCATAAAATTTAAGTGAATCCCCTAATCCAGGCCAGTTACAAAGCCTTTGGAAGTTGAGGGGAGATCATACTAACTGATCTGCAGTTTGGGGAGTCACTGTAGTGGCCCCATCCGTGCAATGTGAGTCAGAGTCAAAAGAAAGGTCCTGCCGCTCAGATTCATCCCCACTGGATCCGCCTGCCGTTTTAGTACTCTGCAGTGTTCCCACTGCTCTCAGGGCCGCCTTCCTATCCATCTTGTTCTGTGCCGGTGTTGGCCGCAGTCCCCGGTGTCTCTTGCACCCCCTCCGGGTCTCCTTCTCCGTTCGACAGGTACCGTCCGTTCCAGCCCTGTACGTCTCCAATCAGGCCCACAACTCATTTGGCGTCTGATAGAAGTGCATGCTATCATCAACCTTTACGCTCAGCCTGGAAGGAAACAGGAGTGAGTATTCAGTATCTTCTTCTCGGAGCAATGAGGCCTGTCGGGCTTGCACCTCCGCTGTAAAGTCCGGGAACAGGGTCACCATACCATTGCCCACTTTGAAAGGTCCAGCTTCCCGCGCGCCTTTCAGCAGTACATCTCTGTCCCTGTAGTGCAGCAGCTTAGCCACCACTGTACAGGGTGGATGACCCAGGGCCAGGGGCCTAGCCGGCACTCGATGCACCCTTTCCAGCACGAAAAATGGGGTGAGCTGTGCCAGTGCTACCTTCGTCCTCATCCACTGTTCTAGATAGGACACCATGTCTGTCCGCTTGGTACTCTCTGGTAGACCAATGATGCGCACATTGGGCCAGATGTAGGAAAATTGCAAATTGCGACTTGCAATTTGCGAGTCGAGTCCTTCCGACTTGCAAATTGCAAGTCGCAATTTGCAATGCAGAAGGGTGTCTCAGACACCGTCTGCGAGTCGGTATGGGATCGCAAAGACCCACCTCATTAATATTAATGAGGTGGGTCGCAAATTGCGGCCCCATACCGACTATGGGCACTCGCAAACATAGAGGCCTGCTGTAGTCAGCAGACCTCCATGTTCGTGACTGCTTTTAAAATAAGCAGGTTTTTTTTTTTAAGTGTAGCCCATTTTCCTTAAAGGAAAACGAGCTGCACTTAAAAAAAAATCCGAAACCTTTGGTTTCGTTATTTTTTCAGGGCAGGTAGTGGTCCCTTGGACCACTACCTGCCCTGAAAAAATAATTTGTGGTCCATTCACAAAGGGGAAGGGGTCCCATGGGGACCCCTTCCAATTTGCGAGTGGGTTACCATCCACTTCAAGTGGATGGTAACTGCGACACCATTTGCGTCCGCATATGCGGTCGCAAATGGTATTGCATACCACTGCGAATCGCAAATAGGAAGGGAACACCCCTTCCTATTTGCGATTCGGAAATGCATTTTGCGAGTCGGTCCCGACTCGCAAAATGCATTTCTGCATAGGAAAATGCGATTTGCGACTCGCAAACGGCAATTTTTGCTGTTTGCGACTTGCAAATCCTTTCCTACATCTGGCCCATTATTCCTGCAGATATGGCCCTCCGCATCTTCCGCTCTGTGTTCCGACCGGAGGACGTGATCAGTTAACTGCGCCATTTGGGCTTTCATGTCTTGGTGTGCTGCGTTCAATTACTTTAGTGCTGTTTTGTTATTCCAGACTCTATCGGCTAATTTCAGGTGGTCAGCTCTCAGCAGGCCCAGTTCAACAGATACCCATTCAATCTCACGCTGGAGCATTGTTTTAGTGTCCTCAATGTCCCCCAAGATCTTATCCAGGGTAGCTTTCAGAGTGGCAGGGACAGGGCCCCTATCTTCTGGCTGCTCCATTCCATCCAACTGAAACTGACCTTGTGATTTAATCCCTCAGTTTGCTTTTGGAAGGCATCCGGAGCGTGTCCTGGTGCTCCCAATAGGGGGCCCCTCTACTCTGGCCCTCAATGGGTCTTTCGCTGACTCCTTGTCCCCAGGAGCTCCAGTCTCCAGACAGCCAGATTGGGCACCTAATACCCGCCTGGCCGTGCTCTAGGCCCCAGTGGATCTCTGACTCTTCACTGACACTGTCTCGATTAGGGTTGGTCAGGCCTCGCTTACAGTATCCTGGGCACATCAGTGACACAGGCCCCTTTGCGGTCAGTCACTGTGACCCCTGATCGAGGAGGAGGGTGGAAGGGGGGTGGCCGCTTGCCACCTATGTTGGCCATCCCGTTTGCCCACTTCTCCGCGGCCTTTGGGTCTTCAGTCGCTGGGTTGGCCCTCCCGTCTAGTGGGCCCGCTGAAGGCGCCTCCCTCCCATTCACCTCCTCACTGCCAGGCCAGACCTCTTTGCCCCTCGAGGGGCCTGCTTTGCTTTCTCTCCATGCAGCCTTCTCCTCGTCTCCTGCTGCCACCCCTCCTCAACGCCGCTCACCTCATGCCTTCCCCCAGCCTTGGGGTCTAAGAATCCAGCGTGCAGGCTGCGGTCTCGGCACCGCCCTACGGGTGCCTGTGTCCTCACTCTCCTGCTATGCTGCACCCAGGTCCACCACAGGCCGTAGGGATGAAGGGGGAAGGCACCGCCCTCCCCGAAGCACGCACCGATGGGCCCAGTCCAGGCCCCCAGGAAAACCAGGCCAGGCCGCGAGTGCTCCTGCACTTCTCCACCAGGTCAATCAGGTCTGTAGGGGCTCCCCGCCGGCCATCAGCCTCCAGCCGCCTTCGCAGCAAGGCCTCCTCCTCGCCCAGCTGTAGCTTTCCGACTCTCCACCTGCATGCTCAGCGCGGGTCTCCTCTCCTGTGCGCCCGTCCTCCAGTCGCCCGCGGGCAGTGGCTCACTCCCGGTTTCTCACTGATTGTGAAGCGTTGTCTGCTTCGATGCCTTCCTCTGTCTTTGGTACAGGCCTTGACTCTAAGACTAGGTAAGAGGACCGATACTGGCGTAAGGCCTGAAACGGAGTCCAAAGGCATGGGTGGGGGGGACAGTGGAGCGGCGGGATGCACACTGGCAAATAAGTGATGGACAAAGCTGTATGGACAGGAAGAAGGAGATATGCGGCAGCAGAACAGCAAGGGTAGCACTTAGGTTTTGATGAGCTCCGGATTAGAGTTAAGTGGTTTGGGAAGGGTGGCATATAAAGTTGGGTTGGGATGGTTCCTCAGATGTTTTAGTGGTGCATTTAGGTGAGAATGATTTGGTTCATATGAGGGTTTGGCACTAATAGAGGCAATGCTTAAGGATTTTAGGAAAGTTAGGCCTCTTTGGGCAGAGAATTATGTGCTGTGGATGGAGCTGATCTCTGGACAAGTTTGGAGGGAAGCAGACAAGCCAGCAGCAAATGATAAGGCATGCACACATTTAAACAGGGAGATGAAGAGGTTTTGCAGAAGAAGGGAAAGGTGGGGTGAGGCACCTGGAGATCAGGCAAGAAGATAAATAATTTTTGCAGTACAACGGTGTCCATCTACCAGTTATAGGTATGGATTTATACATCATGCAGTTGAGGAAGGCTTTGGCGGAGTTTGTAGGAGTGCAGATGTGAAGACACTGCCTCGGTGCAGAAAAAAGTCTGTGAACTGGGTTTTTCTGGGTAGTGGTGTTGCTAGAGTCATGCTTAAAAACTGTTTAATTACAAGTTGTGGACCAAAGTTGCTTGAAAGAGGGGGCTAGTGGTGGGGAAAGATAACATATGAGTCATAGACAGGAAGTTCATAGTTTGGGGTTTCAGGAGTTTAACAAATGTTTGGTGGTAGGTAAAGGGGAGGTGAATCACTGTTGTACTGGGGATGTTTGTGGTGATGGTCATTTAGGGGCGAGAGTAAGTGAGGTTACAGATAATACTGAAATTTAGTCAGGCATGTTTTAGTCTGTAAGGCTAAGAGCCAAGGGTGAGGGTTTGTAATGGACTCCTGCTTTGTTAAAGCCGCCTTTTCCACACACATAGTAGTTAAGTAGTTTTTTGGCGGCATCCTCTTGCACAACTATGAAAATGACATTATCTATTGGTTTCAGTATGTGTTAATAAGTGACATGCTTTTACATATTGTTACATTTTGATAGAAATATTGTGAGGTAATAAGCACTGCATTTGATGTGTACATTTTGGTTTGCATAGCTGTTTTGAGAATTATGGGTTGCAGAGCTAACCATACCTGGTGTAGTGGTTTTTCAGATTTAATCTGTAACCCTATCTATATATTAACTGGGATTCGGCTTTTTAAGTCAATTTTAGAGGTTGTATTTAAACATATATAAAGGGTATTATCACTCCGAATACTAACTTCAATTTAACTGACATTTTTCCATCCAACCTCTACGAAAGTATTGCCTTTCCCATTGTGCACAGCATTAGACCATGACCAGCTCTTTACCCAGCCGGCCCCAGGTCACCAACCGCCATGTACATGGCCTTTAGCCAAGTGCAGCAGGGGATGGCCTATGGCCAGGCTCTGTGGTCATTCCACTGCAGGCAGCCAACATTCACGCAGGAGGGTTTGGCTGCAGGGCATGGCCTATAACTAGGCTCTATAGCCAAACCACTGTTTTTTAATTTTATTTTTATTCATTTTTTACAATATGGAGCACTGAGCCCTGTAAATAAATTGTCCAAGGTCATATCATGAGAGAGAGTACATTGGATTCTTGTCTCATCTTGACTAGGTAATTTTGCAGTAGAAGTATTGATGGAGGTTAAAATTTGAGGAGCTAGATGGGATAGCTGTGATGTCCAGGTTTCACTAGAGAGGTATTAATGATACCCCCATACTAGGGTTATCAGCCATATAACAAGTAAGCTACAGAGCAGCCTCCATCAACGAACAAAAGGTCTGAAGTCTGTATTTGAAACGGTTGAGCTTGATGAAGAGTTAAGAGAGAAGGGGGGAATTCTTTGTTGAAGAAGTGCTAAATCCACAGGCAGATGCCCAAGAAGAAAATAACTCATCACACTATAACGATGTTATAAGATTTTCGATCAGATTCTAATATGGATTTAGTACTTCCCATATAAATATCAGGATTCTGTTTTACCATCCACTTCTAAATCACAGCAAGGGTATCAATAAATACAAACTAAATTTGTATTTAGGATTCCAGAATCATTTTTTGTTAAACATCTCAAAGTAAAAAGTTAACATTGCAGTCAAATTCACAAGAAAAAACGAGTTCACAAATTTAATAAAATTCAGCACTGGAAACATCTGAAAAATACAGAACATGAAAAAGGAAGTCTGGATGCCAAGAAGCTGCAACAGTCCTGGAACCAGAGGAAAGTACTGAAAATAGAGGCAAAAAGGAAAGTCTTATACAGAACAAGTCCTGAAAATGGGCTGCAAATTGAATATTAATAAAACTGCATTCATCCTTTCAAATCATCAAACACACATAAAAATCAGCACTGAGCCAGGATCACCATCCACTGATGAACATGTATCGAGCCATACGCTCTGGAGGCTTCCCCAATCAGTGGGAGATTTCCCATCAGCAAATAACAGCACTCGTGTTTTAATTGTCTGTGGAATTTAATTCAATAGTAAACAACTGTCATTAATTCTCCTGGGTGAAACTCTCTGCTGCTCTGACGCACGAGAATGGGGTTTGTGAATTCAATTTGCTCATGATAATTCCACTTCTACTATTTGAAGAATTTAACTGAATTGTGTGTTATCACATTCTGGAAACATTCCTTTCTGCTCACATTAGTGTTGCTTTTGTTACAACTCAATGTATTTCAGGCTCTTTGCAGCCCTTCTTTGGTGGGACAACAAATATTTTAAACTCCTTTGTAAAACTGTAGGAAATCTACCTCTCCTGCATGGTCACATCAGATTTTTTGCCTTTTTTCTGGACCCTCTTTTTGTTAGACTTCAAACTCTATCATCCTGCTAAACAGGAGTAAATTTTCCACACTTCCTATTTAAACATTGTTAAATTGGCTTATTCCAGATTGGCATATTTTACATATATACCCATAAGTCCCTAGTATATGGTGTGGAAAATGTGCTCAGGGGCTGGAAGTTAAATGCTACCTGTGATGTGCACCATCTACGGTACCATACACACAGTGGGCCTGTAAAGCATGGCTCCAGGCGTACCAAGTGTAGCCCGACTGCAGCAGCTTATAAACCTGCTGTCAAGCCTGTCAAAATAGCCCTTTTTTACAGGTGGGAAGCATGCTTTTAAATATTAATACATCACCCCTAAATCCACTTTGTTTCCCACAAAGTAGCATTTCTGATATTTAAAGATAGAAGATAAATTGGACAGGTCCCTCAACTGTCTAACCCTGAAAAGCTATTTGCACTGGCAGGGCTGTAGCTACATCCAAGAGCATGGCAAAGTACAGAGTATAAACTTTCACCTGTAACTTTTGACAGGAACTTGCTAAAATAGTCAGTCTTTCAAATATCATTTTTCATATCTGTTCAAATTCCAATTAATTGGCAAAGTCAGATTTTTAAAAGTTACTTAGTAAAAGTAACTTTTAGAAAGTTACCTTTTTCCTTCCTGAAGCTTCTGCAGGCTAATTTACATTAGCTCTCTGGCAGCTACCCAGCAAGTGCTTGACCTTAATTAGTTGTGAAATCTGCTCCCACAGCGTAACAATGGTTACGTCTGGTGATAGGATAGAATGGGCGTGGGCCATCTGATCCATATCAGCTGAGGAAGGAAAGTTGTGGTGGGTGTGGGCCAAGGAACTTCATTAACTAGAAAGAGTTAGAGGTGAAGCCTGCCTATTCTTAGTTTAGTGTAGGGGGAAATCCGAAGGGAAAGCCTTTGTCCCCCAGGCCCACACTAGTTGGCTGCCACCGCACCCAATGGGAGGGGAGCTACCACCAGAACCAGCTCTGAGTGACTACAGATGAAGGGACTGCTGATTTTCCTGGCTACACCACTGGATGGACACAAGAGCTCTGCAGAAGGGTGAAGAGGTTCCCTGTCCTGGATTTTAGGAGTGAGGGGCACTGTGGGATTGTTTTCAGTAAGGCAACCAGGAACTGCTGCAAAAGTGGGTAGGGTTGCTGTTGGACTTTTGCTTTTGCAGGGTCATCCCCAGACTTTTTTGCCTCCTGCCTCCTATATTTTTCTGACATGTTGCTGTTGGCTTTTCAACTCTGAGCACTTTACCACTGCTAACCAGTGCTAAAGTGCATATGCTCTCCTGTTTAAATTGTATGTAAGTGGTTTATCCATGATTGGCATATTTGATTTACTAGTAAGTCCCTAGTAAGGTGCACTAGAGGTGCCAGGGCCTGTAAATCAAATGCTACTAGTGGGCCTGCAGCACTGGTTGTGCCACCCACATAAGTAGCTCTGTAATCATGTCTCAGACCTGCCACTGCAGTGTCTGTGTGTGTATTTTTACACTGTAAATTCGACTTGGCAAGTGTACCCACTTGCCAGGCCTAAACCTTCCCTTTCCTTACATGTAAGGCACCCCTAAGGTATGCCCTAGGTAGCCCCAAGGGCAGGGTGCAGTGTATGGATAAGGTAGGACATATAGTAATGTGGTTTATATGTCCTGACAGTGAAATACTGCCAATTTCGTTTTCACTGTTGCAAGGTCTGTCTCTCTCTCATAGGATAATATGGGGGCTACCTTTAAATATGATTAAAGTGTAGATTCCCCTAGAGAAGAGATGGACAGGTGGAGTTTGGGATCCCTGAACTCACAATTTAAAAATGCATCTTTTAGTAAAGTTGATTTTGAGATTGTGCGTTCGAAAATGCCACTTTTAGAAAGTGAGCATTTTCTTGCTTAAACCATTCTGTGACTCTGCCTTGTTTGTGGATTCCCTGTCTGGGTCAGTTGACAGTTGGGTTGTTTTTCACCTCACACCAGACAGTGACACAAAGGGAGCTGGGGTGTGATCTGCATTCCTGATTAGCCATCTCTGCTAGGAGGGAGGGGTGGAGTGGTCACTCTCATCTGAAAGGACTGTGCCTGCCTCTGACAATGCTGTCTCCAGCCCCCTGGTGTGTGTCTGAGGCCTTGCCTGGGCAAGGCAGGATTTCACAAGAAGGTGTGAGTCCCCTTTGAAGGAAGGTGACTTCAAAGACTAAAATGGGTATAAGAAGGGCATCCAAACTTACAAACTTCAGAAACACTTCTGGAACCAAGAGGAACCTCTGCCTGGAGAAGAGCTGATAGCTGAGGAAAACGTGCTGCCCTGCCTGTGACTGTGCTTTGTGGAGCTTTCCTGCAGTGCTGCTTCTGCCAGAGTAAGAGGGCAAAGACTGGACTTTGTGTGCCTTCCATCTTGAAGAAGAAATCTCCAAGGGCTTGATGTAGAGCTTGCCTCCTGTTGTTGAAGTCTCAGGGATAGCAAAGACTTCTTCCTGCCAGCACCTGGAGTCTCTGGAGAGACCCCTACTCTGCTCTGTGGTGCCCTTCCAGTTCCTGGGACCCTGAAAGGAGAGGCTGGCAGCCTAAGGACAAAAATACACGCACCGAGCACCGTGCGGAGAAAAGATCGACGCGAATCCGATCGCGGCTGAGAAAACGACGCGACGCCGGTTCCGCAGCTGAGAAACGACGCCGCAGGAAACGCGACCGAAAAACCGACGCCCGGAGCAGGAGAAACGACGCGCAGCATCGCTGACGGAGGCTGAGAGATCGCACCCTGCGCCGCGGGACTTTCGGATCGTCGTGTGGCTGGCTTTTTCAACGCGCACCGCCGTGCCGAGTTGTTTTCGACGCACACAGCCGTGCAGGGTTACTTTCGACGCACACCGCCCGTGCGGGGTTATTTTTGACGCAAACCAGGTACATTTTCACGCTAGCAGCGCTAGTGTGGTGTTACAACTACCTAAAGACTCTTTTTATTTTAAACCTTTAAAAAAATCATAACTTGACTTGTGTATGTTGGATTTTTGTCGTTTTGGTCTTGTTTTGTCTAGATAAATATTTCCTATTTTTCTAAACTGGTGTTGTGTCATTTTGTAGTGTTTTCATTGAGTTACTGTGTGTGTTGGTACAAATACTTTACGCCCAGCACTCTGAGGTTAAGCCTACTGCTCTGCCAAGCTACCAAGGGGGTAAGCAGGGGTTAGCTGAGGGTGATTCTCTTTTATCCTAACTAGAGTGAGGGTCCTTGCTTGAACAGGGGGTAACCTGACTGTCAACCAGAGACCCCATTTCTAACAGTTGCCCTTGGGCACTTTTACTCCATTGGTTAGGAAAAAGCCAGGAGTCACCTGCACCCTCTAGCAAGTGTCTGTCATAAATGTGGTATCCCATGACATCCTCCTCAGAACATTTTTCAGTACCTGTGGAAGATCAGAAGAGTACGGTCTGGACTTGGTCCCTTTTCTACCGAGGACAGAGAAGTGGACTCCAAGGATCAGTTGGAAGCCATTCCGTGGGGCTACAGGAACGTACCAAGTTGCAAACAAGCTTTTCCTAACGTGACAATTTGACCAGTACCAATTGGACCTGGAGTGTGCCTTTCTAGTGGCCTTTGCTGGAGTGAGTGAGTCCTGACCCCTTAGTGCCGTACCTGAGGTCCTGGAAGCCTTATGACATAATCCAGAGAAGCTGCTCCAGAAATTCTTAAAATTCTGGACTTAGAGCAGTTAGAGAATCCCACGTCAAATGTGTCAGATTTTGATGCACCATCCTCTGGCAAGCTTCAGGATTTTGCGCTCCATAAAAACAGACCAAGTCAGAAGGTAAAAACTTTGACTAGGATAAACCCTCTTGGTGTATCCGACCCACACTCCATCACGGTCAGCCTGAAATTGCGCCTTTTTCATAGAGTATCAATCATGGGCACTTAGTGATTTTGGTGCTATTGTGACCTAAAGTTTTAAATGTCAAATCTCCTGTTCCCCCTATTGGATCTGTGTCATTTTAGTGTTATTTTGTTTATTACATTTTATTCTATCTTTCTGATTTGGTTTGGGATTTTTATTGTTTGGTGTTTTTACTTTATTACTGTTTTGGTACTGCATGCTTGCTTTACACAGTGCCCTAAATTAAGCCTGTCTGCTCTAATCCCTAGCTACCAGTGGGTGGAGCTCAGGTTAACTAAAGACGTTTGGTCTCATCCTGACAAGATGGTGTCATTATTCCTTGAGGTAGGCAACCACCCACCCCAAATAATAATCCACTTTCTTGCTGTAGCCAACTATCATTCCTGTAAGAGATTCAATGAAACACAATGTCAGTAACAGCATGTTTTATTTTAAACGATTTAACAAATTTCTAAACCCTTAGGAACCATTCTACCTGGTACTTGCTGGACAGTTTCTGCTATGGTGCAATTGGTATGTTTCAACCGAAGAATTGCACCATAACATTGTGACTAAAAACATATATTTAGAACAATTATTGGAGGGTGGTTAAAATAACTGCAGATGGCTTAAAAAAATTCCATTGTCCTCAGATTTGCTTTCCATTGAGAACCAGACTCTGGTCCTTAATCAAAAAACCCTTCTAGTTCAACACTTATATGGGATTCCAACAACCCTAGTGCATCATAACCAAGTCACCTTAGAGTAAAACACTCTACTCCTCAAGTGCCCGTCAATGTCCTACCACCAAACCTAGTGCATCATAACCAAGTCACCTTAGAGTAAAACACTCTACTCCTCAAGTGCCCGTCAATGTCCTACCACAACTGGTAGAGCAGAACTCATGGAGACAATGTATAATCAAAGCAGGATTTACAAAATCAGGACAGAGCCCACCCTCTTTACTTACCAGGCTAATAACCATAAAGAACCGCTTACTTCCCATGCAAGTAAACGGACACAAGCATACTATGATCCATCCTAGACGGGTTCAACCTGAAGAATATGAGAAAGGTTCTGGAGGTTGGATAACATTTCGTCATGGAGACTGTATTGGTAACCATACATATATTCCATTTAAAAGTGCTGGTCATAGCAATCCCACTACAATTTGACCCATTTTCTGGAGGATTTCACCTTAAAAAATGACAAAACCAAGCTTTGTGATTTTCAACAGGCTCATATTCCTTAAGCTCGGGTAATAGATGGCAGACTGAAGCCCCCTTCCGGTACGAAGACACCCAAACCTGTCTCTAAAAATCAACAGAACACAATGGAAGAGAATGGAACAAAAATAAGAGGGGAGTATGGTCTTGATTGGAGTTAGAACTAGTCCCTCTTAAGATAAGTCTTCTTGAGTCAAAATAGTTTAGGAGATTTACAGAAATGTGCAAGCAGCTCAAAAGAAACACACAGTTTTTATCTTGCTGGTGATGGTGATGAAAAGGGAGGGGTCAAACTGGAAAGAGAAAAAGTTACCAATAGAATACATTTCATTGACGGGGAGGAGGTTCGGTTAATCAAAATGTTTGGCCAAAGTGCTCACACTACCAATTCCATAACCCAGGTCTGGCAACAAAAGCTCAGCTACAACCATTATGTGCTATCTCAGTGCCATTTCAAATGCTTCATAACAACCTTGTAATACTTTACCATCTCCTTCATTGGTAATAAGTGCATACTAGTTTTAGAGGACTACACCACCAAATATCCGGAATCCATAATGCTGAATTCTGTGACCACTCCCACCATCGTTCAAGCCACTACGTATGATCTAGTGTATGTATAATTTTTATTTCATGAAACCACTTCTTCAGTGTCATTAAAATAGATGCTCAAGCAGAGCAGAGATTACCAACCTCTTATAAAGGCAGCCTATGCTCTTCCCAGAAAACCTAGTTGAAACTACAACATTCAATATCACAAAATGATTCAACCATGCCCTACAGTATCAGAACATCAATTTACAATATGCAAAACCCTTAACAAAGTGGAACAAGAAGTACAGAAAAATTTAAAAGAAGAGATCACAGAAATCTCCAGAGCTCTTCAAATTCACGTATGCAAAACCAGGTTGACATAAAAGATTTTGTAACAACTTTAGGCGAGTGAATTCAGAAGCACAATTCAATACCTCACAATGCTTTGAGTATATGTTCATCAAATGGTTTTGGCATTACACCAATTGGATTTCCATGCCAATTTTAAAACAAGCTTACTACTAGCTACAGGCATAGGATAAATGGGTTATGCAATAGGAGGAAGAATGATACCACCATAGCAGAGAAAGTGGTAGCCATACAAGATCTAACTCTCACACTCAAAGGGAGCTTCTCTGGAATGTACTGGGAACTCAAAATACTTTATCCCATACTTTGCCACCATTTCTGTTTCATTGACCAACTTACTGCAGAAATCATTTTGATGTCCGTGGACCTCAGTGAATCACTATGAAAACCAGGAGCCCTGATCAAAGCACTTTCTACAATTTGAAACAATAGACAAATATTTTGAAGCAATGTGCCACAAGTATACATTAAAACACACAAATTACTAAGTATTTTATTTAATAAACAAAAAACGAAATTGCAATAGGGAGGTAGGAATGTTCTAAATATTATTTGCAAAAGACAAAGCAGTGTGCTAGACAATAGCATATTGCTTTGCCTTTTGTTTGCTTCAGATACATCGTTTTTACTGGCACATACCAGTGCTTCAATTGAGGCCATCAATCTTCCACACTAGATTATGTTTGCTGTACATACTCTACTCTCACAAATCAAGCTAAGGATATCAACGTACGGCCTGATTTACAAAGGTAAACTTATACTTTTGTGAAAGTTTAGGATTATTTTCTATTCACAAATATATTTTACTAGTACTGTCTCTATGATTGCAGAGTTTCTGCATCTTAAAAGATATGACTGTCTAATCTTTTTATGTCTGGAGACTCCACAGTTGTAAAGCTACTACTGGCAAAGTACCTTAGGGAATAGCAAATATTAGAAATGAGGTCTTTGGATGACAGTCAGGTTACCCCCTGTTTAAGCAAGGACTCTCACTCTAGTCAGGGTAAGAGAGAATCACCCTCAGCTAACCCCTGCTTACCCCCTTGATAGCTTGGCAGAGCAGTAGGCTTAACTTCAGAGTGCTAGGTGTAAAGTATTTGTACTAACACACAAAGTGACTTCATGAAAACAGTACAAAATGACACACCATTTTAGAAAAATAGGAAATATTTATCTAAACAAAACAAGACCAAAATGACAAAAATCAACAATACACAAGTCAAGTTATCAATTAAAAACCCAAAGATTCTTTATGTAGTTTAAAACACACACTAACACTGTTAGCGTGTAAATGTACCATAGGTGCGTCAAAAATAACCTTGCACCGGTGAGTGTGTGTCAAAAAGGACTTGCGATGCGTCAATTTCACTCACGAGTGAGACGTTGCGTCGTTTCTCCTTTCGTCGTATCGGGTGCGTCGTTTCTTCTCTCCCAGGTGCTGGCAGGAGAAGTCTTTGCTGTCCCAGAGACTTCAAACAAGAGGATGCAAGCTCTAAATCAAGCCCTTGGAGATTTCTTCTCAAGATGGAAGGCACACAAAATCCAGTCTTTGTCCTCTTACTCTGGCAGAAGCAGCAACTGCAGGACAGCTCCACAAAGCACAGTCACAGGAAGGGTAGCTCTTCTTCCTCAGTTCTTCAGCTCTTCTCCAGGCAGAGGTTCCTCTTGGTTTCCAGAAATGTTCTAAAGTTTGTGGTTTCGGTGCCCTTCTTATACCCAATTTCTCCTTTGAAGTAGGCCTACTTCAAAGCAAAGTCTCTCTTGAATGTGAAATCCTGCCTTGCCCAGGCCAGGCCCCAGACACTCGCCAGAGGGTGGGAGACTGCATTGTGTGAGGACAGGCACAGCCCTTTCAGGTGTGAGTGACCACTCTTCCCCTCCCTCCTAGCACAGATGGCTCATTAGGAAATGCAGACTACACCCTAGCTCCCTCTGTGTCACAGTCTAGTATGAGGTGCAACCAGCCCAACTGTCAAAATGACCCAGACAGGGAATCCACAAACAGGCAGAGTCACAGAAATGGTATAAGCAGGAAAATGCTCACTTTCTAAAAGTGCCATTTTCAAACACACAATCTTAAAATCAACTTTAATAAAAGATGTATTTTTAAATTGTGAGCTCAGAGATCCCAAACTCCACATGTCCATCCGCTCCCAAAGGGAATCTACACTTTAATCATATTTAAAGTTAGCCCCCATGTTAACCTATGAGAGGGACAGGCCTTGCAACAGTGAAAAACGAATTTAGCAATATTTCACTGTCAGGACACATAAACCACATTACTATGTGTCCTACCTTAACCATATACTGCAACCTGCCCTTAGGGCTACCAAGGGCCTACCTCAGGGGTGTTTTATATGTAAGAAAAGGGAAGGTTTAGGCCTGGCAAGTGGGTAAACTTGCCAAGTCGAATTTACAATTAAAACTGCACACACAGACACTGCAGTGGCAGGTCTGAGACATGATTACAGAGCTACTCATGTGGGTGGCACAACCAGTGCTGCAGGCCCACTAGTAGCATTCGATTTACAGGCCCTGGCCCCTCTGGTGCACTTTACTATGGACTTACTACTAAATCAAATATGCCAATCATGGATAAGCCAATTACATACACATTTTGTAAAGGAGCACTTGCACTTTAGCATTGGTTAGCAGTGGTAACGTGCCCAGAGTAACAAAAACAGCAAAATCAGAGTCCAGCACACATCAACAACCTGGGGAACAGAGGCCAAAAGTTAAGGGAGACCACGCCAAGGATGAAAACTCTAACAGCAAACAATCGTAAAGATATATAAAATTGTAAGTTTACCTTTGTGCATAAGACCTTTAATTTTTAACCTTCAATTTCAAATTCTTTCATCTTTAATTTTTTTTTAAACTTTTCAGTTTACTGTGTTTATGTATACATAATTTATTAATCTGCTAAAATTTAAGTTTCAACGCAGCCTTGGGACTCCCTAGTCCATGGATCCCAAGTTGAAAACCACTGTTCTAAATTAAAAAGAGTTAAACAGAAAGAAACAGTGGAATTTAGGAGCAGAAGGCCCATTCCAGTCATTATTGGCTTGAGCCAATTGGTTGTTTTCAATGGGGCTCCCAACATTCCAATGTTCTAATACTAGGTCACACATTCTTCTTATATACCATGCATGCTACTCTGACCTGGATGGACCATAACTGAGATACTAATTATACACTATAATGCTGATTTCTGACATTACAGCCTTTTTTATTTCACACTTTGCAATACGCTACTACCCTAAAAAAAAAAGTTGAATTTCTCTTGCATTTCCCTCCATCCAATGTGCCGGACTGGCAAACTAATGTAGATTGTATGGTAGGTGGTGGTCAGTCCTGACATGAACGTCAGGAGTGGAGTTCCAAGAGAAAAAATACATAATCACCACCACCAGAACTTTTGATCTTCAAATACCACCAGATAAGTCTCATCCAAATATTTCTGAGGTCAAATGTATAACAATCACAAGTGCTGGCTTACATTAAAGCTCCTCTTCAGTCACTGACGAGTTTACGTACTGAAAAAATAATCAACCAACCAAGCACTCTGTTACTCATCCATGCACATACATCTATTTACCCATCCACTAACTCATTCTTGCATTTCCTAACTTACTCATTGGCAGTAAAACAGGCATACAAAGTCAACAAGCGTATGGACGCTAAATTAAAAGAACAAATGTTGAAAAAAGGAACTATATTGCCACCTAAAGTTAGCAGGCATATGTCTGTAAACAGAGCAGTGGATTAAAGTCTTATAATGACAATTTCCATAGAGCATAATTGTTTTAAAGTTTCTACATAGCTGCCCAGGAGGGAAGTGGTGCCCATTGGAACAGTAAAAATTAAAATGCACTAGGCACAATACCATTCCAAGATGGTGATCAGTAAACATTGCATTGCACAGCCATCTTCAAGTGCTAAATTGTATATAGTGTATCACTGTCCTACTGCTTCTTATTATGGTTGCCATCTTGAAAATACTAAAAAATCATATACTATAGTTGATATTATTCCAAAATGGGCACACAGGAAATAAAACTCTGCAGGCAGAGAGAACAGCAGTACTGTCTCAGGATTTTCAGGACAGAAAAATGGAGTAGAAGGAAAAAATGAAAAGGGTCCTATTAAAGGAATGCAATGGAAAACTAAAGGACTGGCTACCTCCTTAGATCCTACAGCAAAGCCACTTTCAGGCAAACGTGCACAAGAGACCAGGAAAAAAACTATTATGCAGAAAGCAATTGAGCCAACAGCAGTAATGTGCTAACCCACTGCCCCATGCAGTATGCTTTTATGGAGAAAAGCTGAATGCAAATGACATTTTAACAGACAAAAGTGGGTGGACGTCTATGTATGTACATGTAAGCACACTTTTTTCTTTAAAAGCACAGGTCTGGCTGACAACTATATCTGCTCGCCCCTACCAAAAAGGTCTATCAAAGATTATCACAGTGCTAATCTTCTAACCAAAGGGTTTGTCAAAGGAAGTAACCAACAACAAACTTCTAGCTTATTACAGTAAATTCTGAGATTCCATGTAACAAAATGCGTGTGTACAGGCATTAACTCAGTTTAATAGACAAGCCAAACCTGAAAGGCCTATAGGTGTTAACATAAGTGTTTTACAACAAATAAGTCAGGCATACCACCTTTGTTGTAACTTTTTATAATAAACAGATCAGGCGATAGCCTTGACCATTGGCTTGTCAATATAGTCAACTGAATCCTGCTCTGAAAATAAGCTTTTCCACAACAAAAAAAGTGCAATATGAGCACTGGTTTTCTGTTTGAATGTACAACTTCTGCCCAATCAAAATCTGTCTTCAAGGGAATCAATATTTAAATGAAGTCAAAGCCCATCTATCAGTATGTGTTAGAAATGGCGTTTCTAGTGGGCAGTGATATGCACCCTGTCCAAGTAGGGACCCTCACTCTAGTCAGGGTAAGGGTGTCACACATTTAAGATAACCCCTGCTCATCCTCTTCATAGCTTGGCTCAAGCAGTCAGGCTTATCTCAGGAGCAATGCGTAAAGTATGTGTACACACACACACAGTAACACAGTGAAAACACCACAAAAGTGCTCCATCCCAGTTTAGAAAAATAGCCATTATACATCTAAGTAAAACAAGACCAAAACAAACAAAATAAATTCCTACATACACAAGCAAAGATATAACTTTTCAAAGATTAAATGCAACTGTAGTTCCTTGAAATCAATGAAGCGCTTCACAGAGGCAAGGTACCTGAGATGCGTCAAAAACAAAGATATTGTGGGCCCCAGGGCAGGTGATGCATCCAAAGAGCCAGAGGTGCATTGGCTCCTTACTGTTGCAGGGGAGATGATGCGTTGGTTCCTTACTGGTAGGCAGGAGCAGTAATGCGTCAGATCCTTACTACCACAGGGGAAGTGATGCGTTGTATGTGGTAAGAAGCGCTGGTTCCCTACTGAGGTGTGGTGTCAATGAAAAAAATGGAGACCAGGGACGTTGCATCAGAAGTCAAGCTGCGATGCGTCGATCTCACATCGAGGAAGCAGGCCCTGCAACGCAGTCAGCATGGTGCATCACAGACTTCAGTGATGTGGTGCTCGTAACTCACACGTCAGTGGTTCTTCTGAAATGCTGAGATGGAAAGCTGGGACCTGCAAAACCGTGGTTATTGCGTCAAGTGGGGACCACGCTCTGGTGGAGGCAGTGGCACTGCGCCAAATTTTTACAGCAATGTGTCATTTCGGGATGATGCAGTGAGTTGATGCATGGATTTTCTTCTTGTGCCGCCAAAAACCTCCTTCAAGGGCCCAGACTGGATTTGGCACCACTTGGCAGGACAGGGCTCTTCAGCAGAGGAGCCCATGTGCTGGCAGATGTCCTTGACACTTCTTAACAGGAGGCAAGCTCTACTCAAGCCCTAGGAGAACCTTGGGAAGCAGGGTGTAGAAAGCAAAGTTCAGTCTTGTCACTCCCAGGAAAGATGCAGCAAGCAGTAGGACAGCACAACAAAGCACCAGCATTCCAACTCTTCTTCCTGGCAGTAATGTCCTCAGTCCAGAAGAGTTCTAACTCCGTGGTGTCAGAGCTCCAGTACTTATGCCCATTTCTTTCTCTGAAGTAGGCAAATTTAAAAGAAAAATCTTTGTAGTGGACAAAATCCTACCTTTCCTGCCCTGGCCCCGGACACACCCCAGGGGTTGGAGACTGCTTTGTGTAAGGCCAGACACAGCCCTAGTCAGATGCAATTGTCAGCTTCTCCCACCACTCTAGCTCACAAAGGCACATCAAGATATGCAGAGCACCCCTCAGCTCCCTTTGTGCGACTGTCTAGAGTGAATTTACAAACAGACCAACTGTCATCCTGACCCAGATGTGTATTCCACAGCCAGGCAGCGGCACAGAAAGGTGAAGCAAGAAAATGCCCACTTTCTAAAAGTGCCATTTTCAAACTTACTATTTAAAAACCAAATTCACCAATGATGTACTTTTAAATTGTGAGTTCAGAGGCCTGAAACTCCATATCTCTACCTGCTCCCAACATGAAATTACACATAAAAGATATTTCAAGGTCATCCCCACGTTACCCTATGGAAGAGATAGTCCTTGCGATAGTGAAAAACAATTTTGGCAGTATTTCACTAACATGGCATGTAAAACGTACCAATATATGTCTCACCATTTAAATACACTGCACACTGCCCACGGAGCTGCCTCGGGCCTAACTTAGGAGTGACTTACATGAAGTAAAAGAGAAGGTTTGGGCCTGGCAAATGAGTGCACTTGTGAGGTTGAAGTGGCACTTTTAACCTGCACACACAGACACTGGAGTGGCAGGTCTGAGACATGGTTACAGGGCTACTCATGTGGGTGTCACAATTACTGCTGTGGCCCCCTATTAGCATATGATTTACAGGCCCTGGGCACACATGGTGCACTATTCTAGGGACTTACTGGTAAATCAAATATGCCGATCATGGATAAACCAATCACCAATACAATTTAGACACAGAGCATTTTCCCTTTAGCACTGGTTAGCAGTGGTAAAGTGTCTAGAGTCCTAAAGCCAACAGAAATAGTTCAGAACTAAATAGGAGGAATAAGGCATAAAGTTCAGGAATAACTCTGCAAAAAGGGCCAGGTCCAACAGTATGCATAACATTACAAATATGTACAAAATTGCACGTGGTAAAACAATATACAACAGTTTCTAAATTGGCATAACATGCAAATGTTTTTCAAAGGAGTAACCAACACCAAAACCCCTACTTACTATGTTATTCTTTGAAAGTCCCTGTAACAAAAAGTTATTTTCAAATTTTAACAGCATGTAATGACAATCTACCCTGAAACTCCTATGGGCTTTAGCATATACTTTTCACAATACATAAGCCATGTCTACTGCCTTTGTCATAACGTTTGATAATAAACACATCAGACCTAAAGATTCGATCAATGGTTTGTCAGCATAACCAACTCAGCACTGCTGTGTTGATCATCAGCTTTCTCACGGGGCAAAAAGTGCAATACATACTCTTTTCCATCAGAATCAAGCAACTTCTGCCAGGCCAAAATCTGTACTCAAATAATCCAGCATTTTAATGGATCCAAAGCCTGCACTTCTTAAATCTCTTTATGCTATCAAACAGGACCTAACTAGACCAAGTTACTACGGATGATTTCTAAGACTTTTAGAAAAAGTGTGTATAATTTCACAAATAGTTTGCTTCTAAAACAGTGAAATTCATTAGACTGTTCAACCTCTCTCTCTCTGGAGTCTGTCCCACTGCCCTGATAGTTATGGTGAATCACGAACATACCACCTGTAGTAACAACAACTAACACACTCCACCTTTGTTCTGACTATTGTGATGGCACTCAGTAGACCTATAGGGCAGAATTACACCTCTAAATGTACGGTTTATATAGGTTTGTGTATTCCTGGGGATTTTGAGTACCTACTGAAAAGAGAAAATCTTCAAAAATCGTGGGACGAAACCTGTGATGCACACATTTCTACATGTTTCTAGTGTGTTTGATTGTCATGCCTTTGTCTTCAAGGTCTGATTATTTGAGGTGCACCTTTACAGACTTCCGGATACATAATGACTGCAGGATGTGCTTTAGCATCATTAAATCAAACCTAAGCAAGACAGATAATGTTGTAGGCACAAACAATGTGTCTATTATTTCTAGATAAACAAAGCAAGGAGAAGGACCACTATCAATTGTAGTTCAGAATTATCTTGGACTGTTCCATTATTCAGAATTCCCTTTAAAACACATATAGCTATTGCAGTGAACCACAACTTTTATCACATACAATTTGTTGTGCCATTTTGTACTTTACCACACATGGCAAGACAGCTTGGGCTCAGTTCCAGTGTTTCTGTCTTGAAATGAGTATAGAGTGTACGATGGGGTCACCCATATATGTCCGTCTACACTATGAAGGAGGCTGGCCTGGTGTGTAGTGGGTAACTATGGTACTTACACCTTTTACCAGGTCCAGGTATCACTTATTAGTGTAGTGTCGGCAGTGTCTAGAAGCCAGGCTCTCTAGAGGTGGCTGTGGATGAGCAACCAAGACCTATCTAAGAGACATGCAAAGCTCATGCAATACCACTGTAGTCACACAGTACTCACACACATGAAAGAAAATACTCAGTGTTACAAAAATAAAAGTACTTTATTTTGGTGACACAAATACCAAAAATACCATAGAGGCTATACTCCCTTCCTTAGTAGGTAAGTAATACACCAAATTTATACACTGGTATGCAGAAATAGGCATACAGCAATTAGTGAAAATCACAATAGTTAGAAATGTGCCTTGGGGGAGCACAAACCATACACTAAGAAAGAGGAATGCGAATGTTGTGTCCCACCTAGGAAAGTGTAGTGTGTAGAGGGGAGCTGTGAGTACTTAGAAAGTCCAAAGGGAAGTACCAGAATCCACCCCAGTGACCAGGAAAGCAGAAGTAAATCACAGTACATTTCCTAGAGCACACACAAAAACAAGAAGAAGAATTATGCAAAACCCAGATGAGACTGCAAGACACCAACAGTGGATTCCTGGACAACAAGACCTGTGGAAGAAGGAGACCAAGTCCAATGAGCATAGAAGAGTACAGAAAGAGCAGGAGCCCCTGCTAACCCGGAGAAAGGTGCAAAAAGGAACCACCGGTGAAGAAGAAAAGTCAGCACTGCACCAAAGAAGATGAAGTCGGGTTTCTAGAGGGTGCAAGTGATGTCCCACACCGGATGGAGGATTGCAGTCAGGTTTGCGTCATCGGGGTGCACCAACAAGCTTTGGCACACGCAAAGCTCGCAGTTAGTGGAAAATGGCACTGCCTGAGACCAGGAAGGACCAGGTGAACTCTACCCAGGAGGGGGAGTCAGAGGGGGCACTCAGAAACTCGGAGAGCCCACAGAAGACCACGCAGCGCACACAGGAGTCCAACAGCATGAGGACAAGGAAGTTGCAAAAGAGGACCACGTAGCACTACCACAAAGGGTCCCACGTCTCTGGCGAACCACTCAAGAAGCTGTGGATCACAGGATAGAGTGCTGGTGGCTGGTGCTACAAGTTGCATGAAGGACTTGGAGGAAGGATGCCAACAAGCCTTGGCAGCTGCAAAAGATGGGGTGCATGGGGGTACTGTCTTGTGTGGGGAGGCAAGGTCCTACCTCCACCAAAGTGGGACAGCTGGAAGAGAGGACCGTCGGGACCACTTCAGTCCACCCCCCATGATGGAGGATCCAAACAGCGCTGCAGGAGAGGGGGTCCACGCAGCTGGTTGTCGTCACAGTAGGTACCTGCTGAAGCAAGAGAATGACTCCTTCACAACAAAGGAGATTCCTTTGCTCTTCTGGTGCAGGATGAAGATGGGCTGTCCTCAGAGGATGCACGACCAGGAAACAGTTGCAGTTGCTGGCAGGAGCCAGAGATACAATGTTGCAGAAGGCATCTTCCTTCTTTGTTGCAGCTTGTAGAGTTCCTGAAGGGTCCAGATGCAGTTTCTTCAGTGAGAAGTTGAAGTGGAGGATGCAGAGGATTCCTGCTGGAGTCTTGCAATCCAAATCTGAGGAACCACCGAGAGGAGAGACCCTAAATAGCCCTGAAAGGGGGACTGATCACCTAACCATGTAAGCACCTATCAGGGGAGGGCTCTGATGTCACTTGCTGGCACTGGCCACTCAGATGCTCCTAGAGTTCCCTGCCAACCTTGAATCCAAGATGGCAAAACTCAGGGACCCTCTGGAGGAGCTCTGAGCACCACCCCTGGGATGGTGATGGACAGGGGAGTAGTCACTTCCCTATACTTTGTCCAGTTTCGCACCAGAGCAGGGACTGGGGGTCCCTGAATTGGTGTAGACTGGTTTATGCAAGGAGGGCACCAAATGTGCCCTTCAAAGCATATCCAGTGGCTTGGGGAGGTTACCCCTTCGGGTCCTGTAATACCGATTTATAAAGGGAGAGGGTGTAGCACCCCTCTCCCAAAAGAAATCCTTTGTTGTGCCTTCCTGGGATCGAGCTTTTCAAGCAGCAGGAGGGCAGAAACCTGTCTGTGAGGTGGCAGCAGCTGGGACTGCCTGGAAAACCTCGGAAGGCTGAAATGGCAATACTGGGGAGTTCTCTAAGGAGCCCCTAGAGTGCATGGAATCATACAACCAATGCTTGCAAAAGTCTTGGGGTATGATTCCAACATGTTTGATACCAAATATGCCTATGTTCGGGGCAACCATTATGTAGCTGGAGATAGCCAGTGACCTATGTCCAGTACTCGTGTAAAATGGCATCCCTGCACTCACGATGTTTGGGAAAATGGTCCTGGAGTTCGTGGGGGCACCTCTGCTAGTGCAGGGGTGCCCTCACACACAGGTTCTTTGCACCATGCCCTCAGGGCTGGAGAACCTGCTATAGGGTTGACTTATAAGTGACCTGGTGCAGTGAAAATGGCAGTGAAAGGGTACTTCAACCTTTTCACGCAGGCTGCAATGGCAGTCCTGCAGAAGCCTTTGCATGGGCTCTCTATGGGTGGAAAAACATATGCTGCGGCTCATAGGGATCACCTGGAACCCCAATCCCCTGGGTACCTAGGCACCATACACTAGGGACTTTTATGGCAACTTTAGTAACACAAAAGGATGATGGACTGAGTGCTGAACAATTCAAACACTCACCCCCAGTCACAGATCTGGGTTTAATCCATCGTTCTTTTGCTCACCATGCCACCCCAGTTTGGACACAGCCATATGCAAATAAGTCTTGACCCTGTTCCTCATGGGAACAGTCCAGCCCGAACTGCCAAGCCAGGTCCTCACTGGACCGGAAACAAGCATCCTGGGACCGGTTTCAGGGTTTCACCCTTCATCATCCAGGCTAGCTTGAATCCAGTGGCACAGTGAGCATGGGACCCACGTCTGGGCATACCCTTCCCACTTAGGGCAACTGTTCTTTTTGCGAGGGACTTATAGGGTGCACCAGTATGCCAATTGTGGGTGAAATACTGTAACACTAACCAACCAACAAGGGAAAGAGCATAACTACTGGGGTCCTGGTTAGCAAGATCCCAGTAGGCACAGTCAAGCACACTGACAAACAGGCCAAAAGTGGGGGTAACCAAGCTAGAAAGAGGCTATTTTCCTACACACAGTCATTCATATCTTTGCAGTGGCTGTAAATGGCTCCACTTTTGTATATTGAAATATGGTACAAAACCCATTAGCGAATTTTGTCATTCCCCTGCTCTCCAACTAGCAAAATATATTAAAATAATTATTAGGGAGAGTCTTTCGGGTGGCAGCCTCCTAGGGAAAATCCTCCCATTCCAAGTAACAGCCAAAATTTGCTTTCAATGTATTCAAGCAAACAAGAGTCGTGTCATTTGAACACTAACAGGTAAACTGCGTTGCCGCTGTTAAATTCTGAATGATGACAGAGTGCTATACAACAGAAAACGTAACACAATTTTAAAGGAATGCATTTTCCAGTTCGCATTACAATAAAACGGCCAGTTCTCCTGCTGAAAATGCTTGAAGCCACTTAGGGAGTGAGTCATGACGCCTGCCACTTAAACGTTGAAAACCAACTGTTTTACACTGTTTAACCTTTACAGCATTCACAAAGAATCTTCAGAAACCTCTTGGAAACTATACCAGTCAAGTGGAATTTCCATCATGTAGAAAAAATGACTGGTAAATGAAGTGTAAATGACAATTAGCACACATAACATTTATTTGTGTTTCTCTACAGGGATATTATTATTTTCCTTGTGCAGAACCCCCTCATTAAAAATAAGGTTGTTAACCCTACTTTTGCACCCCAGGAAGTAACGTACAGCCTTATTTATAGTGTGGCAGATGTGACACCCCATCCTAAATATGGTGGATATCCTGTCCAAAATACTGCACATACATAATACCTCCGGCCCTTATAATGCAGCGGCGCGGTTATTAGCCGTGTATGTTTTGGAGTGTCCCGTTCTCCTTAACTGCTAAGTACGGCCTTTACTTCTTCTTAACTGTGGAATTTTGGATTCGTTTCCAGGATGAAAAATATCTGTAAAGTATTTTTGTAATGCTCCTATACACACACACGTACATACAAACCCAAAACATCAGACCTGCAATGTACGAATATGGAGAAAAAAAAACTAACTGGATAAGGCTTTTCGAATCCCTACATGCTATTAATAAGAGCAAACTTCCACTGAGCTATGAGCATAAGGCGTTTCTTACACGGAATTGTTACTTTTGTGCACCTCAGTGGATTTAGGGTGCGCCCTGGTATATTGTATGTCGCAACCAAAGTATGCTTTAATTGTGTACTTTACTTTTTCATGGATATTCCTTTACGGATCAGCAAAAAAAAAAAAGAATAAAGGCGACATTAAGTAACTATTTCTACTGTCACAGTGTACACTACCTGACTGACATGGGAGATAATAAAATAACGAGAAAGTACCACTAGAAAGAGGTACATACGACTTTCCTGGAGCAGGCATAGTTTTGTAGCAGGATGGACATTTTGCAATCTTTAAAGGGCGCTTTGAATTGAATTCTACCAAGTTGATGTGCACTAACAAGATGTCTTCATTGCTACGCACAAAAGTAGAAAGTGAATGCGTATCTTTAAAACAGGTGTCTAAAAGGTGCTAAAAAATAGCAGTGCCCAACTGACGGAGAGTACGCGCTGCATGTGAAGAAACAGGGTGATGTCGCAGACACTTTCTCCTGATTGACTTTCACAAAACCCAGCTTCTACGTTCACAAGTACGGTTGCTTCAAGTGCAGACAAAACACACACCGTTAAGAAACTCTTATCAGTGTTCCTGCAATTGTTATACTCCACATGTTGTTTTTATTTCCCTCCAGTTTTGATATGCATTCCAAGCGCAACTACTAACCTGTAAACAACTCTTCTCTCTGCCCCTTCTAAGTCAGCTGAGCCCTTGT
Source organism: Pleurodeles waltl (assembly GCF_031143425.1). Lineage (NCBI taxonomy): Eukaryota > Metazoa > Chordata > Amphibia > Caudata > Salamandridae > Pleurodeles > Pleurodeles waltl. Next base: position 482,739,346 of record NC_090438.1, on the reverse strand, counting down.
ACTAATTTTAGTTGTTCGTGCATCCACCCACTGTTGAAATTCCAAACCCAGGAAACCAGCAGTATCTAGCTTAAGCATTCAGCAGATATGTCCCGCCTCTTTTTAAAGCTACAGTGAGGGCAATTTGATAGCACCTCAGTATGGGAAGCGTTCAAGTCAAAATTACAGCTCCCTGTACAGAATACCTCCTGAAATGCATAGCGTGCTGCAAAATGAATATAACACACACCAGAATGAATGTACTATGTGTCAAAATAAATATGATACCTGGCAATGTGAATCTGACTTGAACCAAAACAAATATGAAACCAAGCAAAGTGAAAATGCTACTTAGTGATTATTATGAATAACTCACACTCAGAAATGAATAAGATATACACTGAAATATATATCAATCATTCTGAAATAAATATGGCCCTCACTGTAAATAAGAAAGCAATCACTGAAACACATAGATTATTCATACAAAAGAATGAGACATTTCTTGAAAGACTGACACATGCCAAAAGGAATATGACACACATTGGAATGAATATGACAGATTGAAATGAATATAAGGTATTGAAACGAAAATGCATTATTCTAAAAGGAAGATAATGTGCAATGAACATAACATTTAGAAAAAAATGAATATGGTTTGTATTGAAAGTAATATGATACACATTGACATGATTATGATATGTGTTGCAATTGGTGTGAGTCATGTTAAAATCAATATCATGCGTTAATATGAATGAGACATCTATTGAAAGGAATATGACACATGCTAAGATGAATATGACATGCATTGAAATGAATATGAGCCCCTTTGAAATTAATTTAACATGCCTTAAACTGAATATGATCATGCGGAAATTAAAATGAAACTTGTCAAAATGAATGTTATGCTTTGAAGTCAATATGATACACATCAACATGAATATTCCTTATATTGAAATTAATTTGACCTATGTTGAAATGGATATGACCCATGTTAAAATTATAATGTCAGGTGTTAAGATGAATATGACATCCTTTGACACAAATATGCCATTCATTAAAAGCAATATGACACATGTTAAGATTAATATGAACCACTCTCAAATGAATGACATCTGATGAACTTGATATGACCCATATCAAAATTAATATGAAATGCATTAAAATTAGTATGACACTTATTGAAATGGATATGAAAGTATGTGAAATAAATATAGCATGCTTTGAATTTAATAAAGCACACATCGAAATGAACACAAACCATGTGTAAATTAAAATAACCACTGTTTAAATAAATATGGCTTGCCTTGAATCAATGTTGATTTGCTTCATAATTAACATTCCACATTGAAATTAATATTACGTATTCTCAAAGGATATGATATGAAGAAAAAATAATGAACTAAAATAAATATATGTTTTCGACTATGTGCTACATTTCGTTTTTGACGGCTTTCGGACTCTGAGCACTTTACCACTGCTGACCAGTGCTAAAGTGCAAGTACTCTCTGTCTAAATTGTACTGATGATTGGTCTATCCATGATTGGCATATTTGTTTTACCAGTAAGTCCCTAGTATAGTGCAACATGTGTGCCCAGGACCTGTAAATCAAATGCTACTATTGGGCCTGCAGCACTGATTGTGCCACCCACATGAGTAGAGCTGTAAACATGTTTCAGACCTGCTACTGCAGGGTTTGTGTGGGCAGTTTTAAACTGCCATTTCAACCTGGCAAGTGTACCCACTTGCCAGGCCCAAACCTTCCCTTTTACTACATGTAAGGTACCCCAAAGGTAGGCCCAAGGCCTGGTGCAGTGTATAGAAAAGGTAGGACATATACTGGGGTATTTTACATGTCCTGATAATGAAATACTGCTAAAATCGTTTTTCACTATTGCAAGGCCTATCTCTCCCATAGGGTAACAGGGGATTGCCAAGAAATATCTTTTAACTGTCATTTCCCCTTTGGAGCAGATAGAGATAGGGGAGTTTGGGGTCTCTGAACTCACATTTTAAAAAATACATATTTTGGTGGAGTCGGTTTTCAAACTGTAGGTTTTAAAATGTCACTTTTAAAAAAGTGAGCATTTTATTGCTTAACCATTCTTTGTCTCTGACTGGCTGTGGAATACATGTCTGGGCCAGGATGACAGTTGGGCTGTTTGTGGATTCACCCTAAACAGCCACATAAAGGGATCAGAGGTGTGTCGTGCATATCCTGGTGGGTCTTCCTCAGCTAGAGTGGTGGGAGGAGCTGACACATGCACCTGAATAGGGTTGTGCCTGTCCTTAAACAAAGCAGTCTCCAACCCACTGAAGTGTGTCTGGAGCCAGGGCAAGAAAGGCAGGGTCTTGTGCACTACTAACACTTCTCTCTGAAGTTTTCCTACTTCAAAGGCAGAAATGAATAAGAAGCCTGGACCTCTGACCCCACAAATTTAGAATCCTTCTGGACTGAGGACATTCTGCCAGGAAGAGCTGGATGCTGTGGCAGGGACTGACACTCTACCTGGCCCACTGCTTTCTGCTTCTGTCCTGGGATTGAAAGAACTAGACTTTGCTTTCTACATCCTGTTTCCAAAGGTTCTCTAGGGGCTTGGACTGAGGTTTCCTCCTGTTAGGAAGTCTCATGGATATCAAAGACTTAATCTGCCAGCACCTGGGCTCTCTTGCTGAGAGTCATGACTTGCTAAGTAGTGCCAAATCCAGTTCCTCGGCCCTTGAGAGTGAGTTCTGATGCAACCAAGATAAAACCATGTACATTGACTCCAGAGCGACTTCGGAACAGGTGTCTCTGTCTGACTCTGCTCAGCTGCCGAGACCCGAGCTGTGGTCACCAGTGAGGGCAAGATGAGTCCCGAGTGCAGTGTCACTGACACCTGTAACACCCAACTCTGAATCCACTGCAGTACAATTGGCCCTATGGTGTGAATGCGACACCATGAAGTCAACGCCTCATGTCTTGACCTGCTGGATTCATCGACCCCACCTTGTCGAAAGGAAGCAATGCCTTGCCACTGATGCCACATCACCTCCCCTGCAACCGTAAGGAACCGATACCTCCCCTACCTAGCAGTAATGAACCAAACACCTCCCTTCCACGGTAGCAGTAAGAAACCAACACTGCACTGACTCCAGTGACTCCTCACCTCCGTGACTCTATGCAAAGTCTTTGTTTCCTCATTTTCCAAGGTACTGTACCTGGGGTCCGTGCGACTCCGTGACCAGCCACACTCCCACACAAGTGGTGTCGGACTGTTGTGAATGACTCTATCAAGATGTCGTGGTAGCCCCAGTTGGAGTTATTGTGTTTCTAACTGCTATACTGAGATTTAGAGCCTGATTACAAATTTGGCGGTCAGGCCGCCAGACTGCCATGTTGGCGGTCCCAAAAAGATCACTGAGCTTGCGGTTCCCAGACCACCATATTATGATTCATACAGGCAGGACCGCCATCCGCCAAGCAACAAAGGCAGACTGCCAGCAGCGCGGCAGCTTGGATTTAGGTGGTCTGACCTCCAGTACAATCAGTGCAGCAGCAAAACACTAAGCCTATTACAAATACACAGTTCCCGCAGCAGTCAGCCAGTGGTGAACGACCACTGCGGTCTGGATTCAGCAAAGTAACAGACAAGTGCTTTCTGGATGAATTAAAAAACAACACAGCTGATGCACATTGGCTAAGTGGATGCACCTGCAAAGGACGCTATAAAACGCACCCCATTCACAGACCACAATCTTTTGCATTTCCACTGCAGCATAGCAAGACAGACCACACATCATTTCGTTCATTTTTTGTCATAAGGCAGCCCTTTTTTCCCCCATCCCATTTTACACCTTTCACGCACATCGTCTTTTTTTCCTCCATATTCACTTGTCTTTTTCAGTTAGTCGCTGTTACCCTCTTTAATTTCCAGGCATGTCACTGGCCAAAAACCCGTGATTTTCAGAGGATGAGTTGAGAGTCACGGTGGATGAAATCATTATAGTAGAGCCACAGATGTTAGGAGCCCAAGTGTAGCACACTCCTCTCAGTAAGGAAATGAAAATATGGGACATATAGACACCACCCTGCGCACAAAGGATGAGATTAGGAAGAGGTGGAACGACCTCAGGGGCAATGTCAGTTCTGTGGTCTCCAGGTAGTAGGTAGAGGCCAAGAAGACTACTAGTGGCCCTCCCATTGCCCTGTGAAGACTCTTTCCCTGGGAGGCCATCCTGCATCCTCTGGGCTTAACAGGAATAACTGGGGGAGTGGAGTCTGGTAAGTCACACACAAATAATGTCACAAAACTGCAATGCTATGCATGCTCACAGCTGAGCTGTTGCCACTGTCTTGTTCATATACCTCAACACAATTCAATGCCCAGAGTATCTGAGTTGCAGCACTGTCAGTCTGTATAATTGGATCCAACATCACAGCTACCAAGACCCATCACATGCCATATGTCAGAATGGTGTTTGGAAATCTCCCAAAAACACATTTCAGGATTCATTGTATGTCCCAAAATGTAGACTTATGCTCAAACCTAAATTCAGCCTACATACATGTGAAGTTTTGGGGAGTAGAGAGAGTGACCTGACTACAACTCACAGGAGACACTGTTCCAGTAACTCTAAACACCAGTCCAGTGGTCACTTGTCCAAATACCCTTAGTTGTGAACTCTCAATTGTGATATATGCACTAGAAAGGATACAATTTGTCAAGTGTGTGTAGTAGAGGGGGTGACTGCACTACAACTTCCAGGTGGTCCTGTTCCACTAACTTCAAACACCACCTCAGTAGTCACTTGTCCAAATACCCTAGTTTGTAAACTCTCAATTAAAGTGTACTCACCTGTGAGTATAACATCTGTCAAGTGTGTATAGTAGGGGGAGTGACCGGACTGCAACTCCCAGGAGGCACTGTTTCAGAAACTCTAAACACCAGCCCAGTAGTTACTTGTCCAATTACTCCTGTTTGTGAACTCTCAATTGAAGTGTACTCACCTGGGAGGATACCATTTGTCAAGTGTGTGTAGTAGAGGGAGTGACCTGACTGCAACTCACAGGAGTCCTTATTTCAGTAACAAGAGTGATCTGACTGCAAAGCACAATAGGCCCTGTTCCAGTAATTCCAAACACCAGTCCATTGGTCACATGACCAAATACGCTCATTTATGAACTCTCAATTGAAGTGTACTCACCTAGGAGTGATCAAGCTACAGAACATGCTCAAATCAAAGAAGTGTGTGTCTACTTCTTATCTCCATCTTGACGTGCTAACCCAAGATGAAACCATTGAGGACAGGAATGACACTTTACTCAGTGTGTACAACAAGTATTCCTAAAGCCTCAAGGTGCATCACCAGATTGGTATTGGCAGTAGACACATTGACATAGCACTGTGTACACAATGACTCCTGCCACATAGACAACAAAGTCCTGGGTTTTCTTGCATCTCACTCAACTAGGCCTCAAAATGGTCAAAGCCATATCTTGCCTCTCCACTGTGTTGGCTGCACTGGTGGGAAAATGTCATTTTCAGGCCATCTTCCAAAGTGCAAGTGATCTGCACTTCTCATCAGCTGCTTGAGTCAAATTGCGTTGCCATGCTTCATACATGTCATGCCAAATCACCCAATACCATGATTACTTGTTAGGATTGGATTACCTACAACTTAACTTTGCCCAAGGTCTCTGTTTCTTGTAACACAAAGCCTTTGGAGGTAACTGTCATAATTCAACAACTAACAATGTATGTTTTTCATTAATAGTCGGATCTGCCGCTAGGCATACTGAGGCCACAGAGCACACTAACGCCTCCCCTAGATGAAGCCCTGAGTGATGCCAACACTCCTGGACTTGTGGATCTGGAGTATGGTTCTGGCCCATCTGGGCAACCTGGTCAGACAGCAACAGTGAGCCTCACTGTGCCCACAATGTCACCTCCCAGCCCTGTTCCTTCAACGTCACACTAAACCATTTGCCCCCGCACAAACCTGTGTAACTAGCACAATTTTCAGCATCTTGCGCCCCCCTCAATCCTGGATCCTGAGTTGCAGCGCAACACTTTGGACAATGAGGGTCCATTAACAAGGTTGAGAGGTCACCCTGTGGCAAGGGCACATGCCGTTGGGGTTAGGGTACGTGGGAGGGATGCTCTGGGCCAGTGGGGTGAGGCCACTAGGGCTGTTCTTGGCCCGGACAACTTCAGCTATGTCTTGGGGGTTTATCAGGAGTCCCAAGAAGTGATGGGCCAGGTGTTGACCGAAGTCTGGGAAATCAAGCAGCTACAGTGGGACATGCATAGGGATGTGCGTGAACAGATGGATGCCCACAATTCCAACATGGCCTCCCTAATAGGGGTGTTGAGGGACATGCACACAACCCCAAGTAGCGCTTTTTAAAAAACAATCTTCTCCTGCCTTTGGCTCATCAACAACAGACCCATCAACATTGGCGGCAGCCACAGGAAGGGATGCCCTGCCAGAGGAACAACCAGTCACAGACACCACTGCCTCTGTAGCAGCTGATCCCCTGCTGATTTTGCTTTGATATTTAGCCATGTAGCTATGTCAAATCATGTTAACCATACAATGATGATCCAAGGTACTTGTTTAATAAGGGCTATGTTGAATGTACACAGTTTCCAGCTCAGGATTACAACCATCCCATTCAAACACTTACATACAAGTGTCTGGTCAAACTAAAAAATATATTTCAGTATTCAGCACATAGGCTGTCAATATGTCTGAACTCTTGTAAATCATAAATGATTGTCTCATACTAAGCAAATGAACAAATTTACAGATTCAGCCCTTCAGACCACGATACGAAGGGATTGGTCGGACATCATCCTGTAGAATAAGCAAACATGAAATGGTTGATGTCACCAGCTTGAGCCTTATCACATACCACACCAAAGTAATCCAACACCACATAATCCAAGATTCAGACAGATGGCAGTACAACAGTTCAGGATCACAGTGCCTTTATAATCAAACGCTCATGCACCTGGTGATATGACACAAACATATGTCAGTGTTTTGTCATAGGCACTGTGGCCTGCAATGATGAAACACATCTACAGCTACATACAGGTCATACAAAACAAGTTAAGTCAATGTGAGGGAACAATGACTTGGTCGTAAACTAGGACTACATACCTGATGACGGAATGAGGACATACAAGATGCATCATGCCCACAGGACACAAAACAAGTGCAATGGGTACTTCTGAACCTCAACCCAAACACTGTGCAAACTGTCTTGGTACAGGTCTCATGCACACAAATTCTGCGACCTACATTACCTGGAACAATCCATGCCCACTTTGTATGTCAAAACAGCATCACATACCTGCCAATGCCACAACTCTGAAATGTCCCCATGAAGATGTCATGATGAAGGTACCTGTACAAAGAACAAAACAAGGAGTATAGGCTTAAAACCATACAAATGTCACAAGTCACATACCAAGCATCTGGAAAACAAGTTATATTGCAAAGAAACTGACACAAACAAAGTAACATCGTCAATGTGGGGATATGTCAAAAGCTATCTTATCAATCATCCTTTGGCTGATTTTTGCGGAGTATCAGCTCCCTCACTTTCAAAAACACTAAACTCCACACATCCCCACAACTACAGTTCATTTTACAGTCACAGTCAATACATCACTTGGCATACTTACACTCACAAGAAGTAGCTGTGGATGAGATCTTCTCACAAGTCATCCCCTTCTATTTACCACTGTCATCTTCATTTGGCATTTCAGGATTCTCACCTGGTGGCACTGCAGACTCCCTCTCCCCTGGGATGTATGGGATATTTCTCCACAGGGCAATGTTGTGGAGCACTCAGCATGCAACAGTGATCTTACACACTTTCCAGGGAGTAGAGGAGCGCTCCACCAGTCCTGATCAGATAGCGGAATATAACCAAGGACGGTTTGGATATGCTAAGTCTCCTGTTAAGGAAGGGGACAAAAGTGCAACAATGAGTCACTTCATGATTGTAGCACCTGACATTGCTCACACACAATCAGTACAGATGTGACTTACCAACCAGCCAGGCTATCTCTGGTTGCAGTTGTGACATCAGCTGGTGTATGGCGCTGTTCTGCATTACCAAGGAATCATGGGCTGATCCAGGATAACAGGCATGCACATTTTAGATGGAGAGATCTGCCAAACAGACAACCTGCATGTTGATGGAATGGACATTTTTTCTGTTGCAATAGACTTGTTCCATGGTTTATGGTGGCACCAGGCCAACATGTGTGCCATCAATAGCCCGCACCACATGTGGGATGCAGGCAAAACCTTAGAAGTCAGCCTTCACATTGCTTAAATCCTCATGTAAAGGGAACGTGACATAGCTGTCTATATGTTTCATCATTGCTGATAGGAAATCTTTCAACACCAGACTGAACATAGGTTGGAATTTACCACCAGATAATTCCACAGTATGTTGGAAGGCCCCTGTTTCCAGGAAGTGCAATACTGACATGACTTGTACAATCGGTGGTATGCAGTATGGATTACTGTTAGCTGGCATCAGTTCTGCCCCCAACTGATTGCATAAATCCACTATTGTTTGCTTATTCAGGCGGCGAGCTGGATGATGTGGCATTCCTCCATGGTCTGAAGGTCTGGCAATGGACGGTAGACAGGAGGTTGAAAAGACTTATTTTGTTTTAGTGATGCATATACAGGGACATATACAGCCTTTCAAGCTGCCAAAATGGCAGATGCCTGACCTACTCCACTGGGCATCAGGAACCGCCCACGGCCGGCGGCGGAAGTCATCTGTGTGGTAGGTGCTTTCAAACAGCGGCAGACACAGTCATAGGCTATAATTGTTGCCTGTGGTGGTAGCTTCCCAAGGGTTATGTCCGTTGACGGTGATGACCGTGTATGTGGCATAAGCGTACGCCGTGTTGTGTAAAATCAACCACTTGACTCATGACACTGCTGCCAACAACACCTCCACCACTTCAGCTGCTGTGTGCCGCCTCCGGGACCAATCATGCCACGTCCAGCAGGTGAAAGGACCACTGCTTTCTCTCCAGAGGAGCTGGAGAGGCTTGTGAGCAAGGTTCTTCCCCTGGAGTGTCCGCTCTACTACTCTCCAGAGGAGCAGGTAAGTACCTCATTATTGACTCTGTTCAACACCTTCCTTTCTCTCCTCACAGGGTACAAAGTTCCCCTGTGTGCCATTTAGGCGTCTTGTGTGCCTATTGTGACAGTCTGTGTGGCACCAATGGGATGTAAATAGTGCTGGTATTTGAGACCAGTACCATATGTTGTGCTCATTCTCGTTGTGACTTTTTTTGGTTTATGATGGCTATAAATGTTAGCAATATGTATGTGCATGACAGCATGAGCCATGTATGCATCTTGTCTGAGTCATTGAGGATATTGCAAGCAATGTGTATTGTGCCACAGATCTTTCACCCAACATCTGGCCTTGCCAAACCGTTGTCTGGAAGGCATATCATGACTCACAGTGCCCTTCAGATTGCCCCACAAGCCACACTGCTGATGGCCACATGATGTACTGTCATGCATGGAAGTCATGGAAATATGAGTGTCATGTAGGTTCTGTATGCTCAACCTGCAGAGATCAGGGCCTGTCAAATGTATCTCCCAATATGAGAGATAGTCTAGGCTGCGGGAGAGTCACTGTGGCTATGCAACTGTGGCACTGTGCCCACTTCCTATATACATGCAGATTCTGTCAGGTGGCCAGTATGAGGCTCAAGTGGAAACACTTGTCCTGAATGCCTCAGTCCATTGACTAGATTAGGAATGGGTACTGAGGTAAATCCCTGAACTAGCCCATATGTGCATTTTGCATCATTTTCAATGTGTGTCTTTGACTCATGACTGGTCACTTACTACCACAGCTCTGCTGTCACCTTCACGGAAGTCATATTTGTCCTGTACAGGCTTTTTGTACAAATGTCAGACCCACAGTGCAGACAGTGTGTAGATTCCTTTGGGGGCCATGACATGTGACTCAATAGCTTGGTTACATAGCAGAAATTGTACAATGCATACCTTTGTATGTTGGATGACGTCTGTGTAGGTTAGAAACATTTTTTAAAGGAGTGTTTTGGGGTACAGGTACATACCACCGAAACCTACTCTGAAGTGACATGAGTCTGCATTTGGTGGGCCACATGTCCACACATGCACAGGGAAGACACATTCCGTACCCACCATGCCAGCCCTTTCATTTTCACTCAAGTGTAAGGGTGAAGTCTGAACTATGATAGTTGCCTGTAGGGACTGTATGCATTGAGTCAATGTTGCAGATTGTAAATGCGTTTGTCCAGTCAGGCCTAAGGAGTTTAGTCTTCAGAAACCACATTGCTGTGTGGTGTTTCATTGTGGCTCACATCACAACATGTTGCTGGAGCATCGAATACCTGATGTCATTAGGCTTCCTTAGTCATTGTAGGCCTTGAGCAGGGTAGTGGATTACTCTGCAGATGAATCCAAAAGTGTGTAGTCATGTCCCTGTACTTATTGGCATGTGCACTTGTGGTGTGTTGCCAAATTGCCCATTTTATGCTTGGTGTTTCTGACGTGTGTGACACAACCATTTGAGCAAAACCTTGTGTTTGTAATTGCTTGATTTGTTTCTTGCATCCATATAGGTAAACACCCATCAAAAGAAAGAGATTTGGAGAGCCATCACCCAGGAGGTGCAGACCCTGGGGATCCATAGCCGGCAAAGCGCCCACTTTGCAAGAGGTGGAAGGACCGGAGGTGCTGGGCCAGAAGATCTCAGAGATTCAGCTGGGGCTGTCCTCCCAACGTGGGTGGACACACCTCGAAGCATGACCCTCCCAGGAGCCCGTATTCTGGCAGTAGCATACCCAGACCTTGATGGGCATTTGCAGGGAGTACAGCAGCCACAAGGGGGTGAGTACAGGACATATTACTGCCTGTCACATAGCCAAGTTGATGTGTTAGGTTCTGACATCTCCTCCTGATGACTGTGGATGGACCATGTGTGACACACAAGATGAGTAACTGTTTGTGTAGATATGTAGGCCCCTATTTATGCTTTTTTTGCTCTGCATTTGCATCATATTTTGACGCAAAAAGAAGTGCAAACTTAAAAAATATAATTGTATTTTGTAAGTTTGCTCTGCTTTAGCATCAAACAAAGACGCAAATGCAGCACAAAAAAAGTATAAATATGGACCGTAATTTGGTGCATATTGATGTGCCTTGCCTAGTAGCCCAGGGACCTAGGACACAACTGAGTACAATCCACAAAACAGTTGCTCTCCAGGGACAACATATTGCTTTGTACAGTGATCAGTCACAGAAGGTTTGTTGTTGTAGTGGGTCTAAATTCTATGCAACAGACAACTACTCCTCAGTGTTACAGTCCAAAGAAAAAGAAGTGATGGATCACTGTTCTCAGCCATGTGTCTGGTCAAGTGAGTAAATTGGCATTTGCTCCCCAGAAGCCACTTGTTTTCAATGTCTGACATGTGAAGGTGAATCACACATGTGACAGAGCATACATTGTTCTTGCAGCTACAGATGAAAACTTTCCCTTGGTAAGTGGGGAATGTTCACTGACATGATTTATGGCCCATCACTGTTGCCAAAATTCCTTGTGCCGACATGTTAGCATGTGTCCCATTCTCTTTTAACAAAATGTGTACACTGCTGTTTCATGCTTCGTCTACCTGTGTTCATGGGAAGATTTCTGTATTCCCTCGCATATAGTTGCATGCCAACCCGTCTTTGGAATTGGACATATGAAATGGGGCTACATCTTATGTGGTGCCACAGAGAGGAGTGTGTCACCATTGATTGTTGGCTCACACATACCCTCACCTGTCATTGCATGTCATTTGACATGTACAACTGTAGTAGCAATGAAAGACATGACAGGTAGGACTAGAGTTTTTACACACAATGTCCATGCCCATGCCATTGATGTGGCATCAAGTGGCAAAGTGCACCACACATGTGAAATGGGAAAGATTTGTTACCTGACTGTTGGCACACATCATGGAGTGACTTGCAGTTATCTTGGAATCACATGTGGTTGGGTAGAACCATTCATCCACAGACATCTGGGTTTACAGGACCAAAATGGAGACAGTGATGTAGCTTCCTTTTGGGCAACAGGTCCAGGGCCTTCTACAAGTGCTTGTAAATCCCTGGGCCTTTCCAATATACAAAGGACTAACAGCTTCTACTGATGCAATCAGAGTTTGTCATTGTAAGGGGTGCCATATAGTAGTGGTGATTTTCCTAGGGCTAGTTGTTTGATTGTGTTATGTATTTTAGCGACATATCTCCCCGTCAATTTGCACATTTTGAATACAGTGTACATTTCCATGCCAAATATGTAGTATATCTAAGCAACATTAGTACTACCTCCATGACTCAATTAGGACAATTTACACATGGTGACGTGTGCAATGTTGACATTTTTCCAGTGTGACATGAGTATTTCCATGTCACCTTCTTCAGGATACTGTACTGCTGTCAGCAACATGGCAGGATTTGGAGCACCATCTCTTATTGTTGTGTTATTGCATATGTGACCAACAGATGTCTGCATGACATTGTATGGGATCTGTTGGAATGAACTTGGCATTGGACTGCTATTGTCATTGGACTACTATTATATGACAACAGGTAACAGGTATGCTCCATGAGGCAAAGCATTGAAGGTGATATGGTATCCTACTTGTTCAAAGGTTATTGTGATTGCACAACTTCACCCGTGCAATTGGAGATCTGAGACCTGATTTTCCTGTGGGCAACTGTTGACAGTTCATATAGCATGCATGAAGGAGCCACCTTGAAATAGTTTGTTGCTGGGGCCTACTTGACATCATGGTACTATTTGTAAATCACAGCTTTTGTTCAAGTGTGATCAGGAACATGTGGAGACTCTTTTCCCCTTTGTATTTGCAGCATCATCCCATGCAAGCGAAGGAGACAGGGAGAAACCAAGTGGGACACGACACCATGACACAGAGGGACCCAGTGGCCCGGAAGGTGAGGGGAGTGCCACCGAGGACACAGGATCAACCTTGTCATCTTTAGATTCCATCTCCAGTGGCCACTTCCTAGTGGTGGGGGACCCATCAGGACCTATTCCTGTACCATCCTTGTCCACCACCCCCAGTACTAGCACCACCCTTCCTGTTGCTCCATCCAGGTGGCCATGCCCACTCACCTAAGAGGGTGGGCGTCTCCTTTACCCTAGATGCCTCAGTGCCAGTCCCTGTTACTCCTGCTGCCCTGAGTGAGAAGGCTATTGGCCTCCTGAGGAGTATCAGGGAGTCAATAGCCTTCTGTGGGGCAGACTGCCATTGTGAATGCCATCCAGGGGTTGGTAAACCAACTTCAGACAAATGCTTTCCTGGAAGACATTCATAGTGAGATGTCTGCCCTACAGAGATCTTTTCAGGCTCTGGTCTCCTCACTGATGACAGCAATCCATCCCCATTCCTCCCTCCCACCACCTGTCTCTTCCCTATCCGAATTCCCTATTCCCCTACTTGTCCTAAGCACACAGACTAATCCGCATGCACCAAACTCAACACACACAAGCAGCACACAGCAACACAAACTCTAGCAGCCACACCGGCATGCAGGCACTCAAAATTCACCCACAGACACTACATCAGCCACCATTTCAACAGACAGCCCCATCAACCCACACACCACATCCACCATACCCACAGACACTACCGCAACACCCAGTGACACATCCATCACACAGACCATACACCCAGACAACAGCTCACAATCCACAGCCCCACCCACCTCAGACATCATACCCACAGACACTTCCACCACATTTGCTGTTGTTTCCAATATCTGACTTTGTGGGAAGTGTTGATCACCCAAGACAATGGTAGATGTTCACTGTATGGATATGTGAGTGTTGATCTAATTGGGGTATCATTGCATTATGTTATGCTCGCTAGGGTAAGTATTTCATCTTGTGTTGGCCAGTGTCAGCATGTATGGTGTAGATTTGTCCCCTGATATGGATTGTAGTTTCGTCTCATGTGCGGGAGCTAGAGTTTTGTTTGTCCACACATGGAGGGTGTTAAATTGTGGTAGCTTCCTTCCTTTGCATTTGACTGACCATGTGTCCATTTTGATGTGCGTACCTTACAGCTACATCATCTACATGTCTGGACCATGCTGTTGCCGTTGTATGTGCTTTCTTGACTTGCACTTACAGATTTGGCAGCTAGGCATATCATTTGGCTCAAAAATTGTTTATCCCTGAGATACATGAAGGGCCAATTCCTATGCAAATACTGTTTTAGGGGCATGTTGCAAAGTGAAATGTGTCCATGAATGCTCTTGATGCCCCCTTCACTATTGTGCAGGTATTGTTTGCATTGTGACCTTTGGATATTTGTTTCACAGCCTATTGTGCATCCCATTGCCCTTCCATTGTGTTGCAATGTGGGTGCTGTGTGGGTCCATCAATGAGCAGCACCTGCGGCAGGACGTGTGTGTGATGGGCTCCATGGCAGCACAGGTCAGGTAACACTAACTGCAGGTGAGTAGCTTCCTTTATGCTTTCCATTTCCACCTGCTGGGATGTGGTGGTTAGACTACCACGGTCACGCTGGCAGTAGGCAACATCATAATGTTTGCATCCGAAAAACTGGCTCCATCTGCCTGTTTGGTCTGCCTTGCCACCGCAGTGGTCTGCGCTGCCTGGTGGTGCTGGCGAGACTGCGGCAGTCTTTTCCTATTTGACTGCCAGCATCGTAATACTGTGGTCCGACCTCCAAGCAGATGGCAGTCAGGCTGCCGCCATGGTGGTGCACAAACCGCCAAACTTGTAATGTGACCCTTTGAAAATATGTAACATTAATTTCAATATGTAATATTAATTTTAAAGCAAATCAACATAGGTTAAGAGCAAGCCATATTCCTTTAAACACGGCCTGTGTTCATTTTGATATTTGCTTTATTCATTTCAAAGCATGCTACATTTATCTCACAGTTTCATATTCATTTAACAAAGTGTCATATTCATGTTACAGAATGTGATATTACTTTTGATGAGGGCCATATTAACTTCACCAGGTGTCATATTCATTTTAAAGTGGCTCATATTCATCTTGACGTGTCATATTCCTTAATATGAATGTCATTCATTTCAATGGATTTCATAGTCACCTTAACAACTGTCATAATAATTTTAACACAGGTAATATCCATTTCAACATAGGTCATATTAATTTCAATATATGCAGTATTTATTTTGCTGTGCATCACAACCATTTTAAAGCATAACATATTCTTTTTGACAAGTTTCATTTTAATTTTAGCATTGGTCATATTCAGTTTAAGAGATGTTGAATTCATTTCAGTGGGGCTCATATTTGTTTCAATGCATGTCATATTCATCTTAGCATGTGTCATACTCCTTTCAATGGATGCTTCATTCATATTAACACATCTTAATTTTGACATGAATCATATCCATTGTAACATATATCATAATCATGTCAATGTAAATATTATCACTTTCAATGCAAGCCATATTAATTGTGATGAATGTCATGTTCATTTTAACGTTACTCGTATTAATTTTAAAACATGTCAAATTCATTTGAAAGAAGGTCATATTCATTTCAACTCATGTCATGTTCATTTTGACATGTGTTATATTCTTTTCAATCAAGCTTAAATTTATTTCAATAGATGTCATATTCATATTAACACTTGTCATAATAATTTTAAGATGCAACTTATCAATTTTAGCATATATCATATTAATTTGAATATGTGTCATATTAGTTTCAAGGCATGCCATATTCATTTTAACAAATGTCATGTGAATTTCAGCTGTGGTCATACTCATTTGAAGGCATGTCAACTACAATTCAATGGGATTACATTAATTTCAAAACAAGCCATATTAATTTTCAATCATCTCCTATTCATTTCTGAGGGTCTCATATTCATTGCCATCTTGGTAATATTAATTTCTACACAATTCAAATTCATTGCAACATGTTTAATGTTCATTTCAGTGTACTTTGTATTCATTTCAATGTGCATTGTTTTCTTTTCAGAATATAATATATTCATTTAAGTACTTTATATTATTTTCAATCTGCCATATTAATTCCAATGTATGTCATATTTCTCTTGGCATAAGTCAATAATTTCAAGAAATGTCCCATTCTTTTTGGTGAATATTGTATTTGTTTCAATGATTGCTTTAGTGTTTACAGTGAGGGCTATTTTAATTTCAGTATGATTTATTTCAGTATATTTCTTATTCAATTTGGTGTGTGTGTTATTCATATTAATCACTAAGTAGCATATTCACTCTTTCAGGTTTCATATTTGTTTTGGTTCAATTCCGATTCACTCTGCCAGGTATCATAATTATTTTGACACATAGGGGGTGATTCTGATTCTGGCGGGCGGCGGAGGCCGCCCGCCAGAATTCCGCCCCCAAAATACCGCGCCGCGGTCAAAAGACCGCAGCGGGTATTTCAAGTTTTCCCCTGGGCTGGCGGGCGGCCGCCAAAAGGCCGCCCGCCAGCCCAGGGGAAAACGACCTTCCCACGAGGATGCCGGCTCGTAATCGAGCCGGCGGAGTGGGAAGGTGCGACGGGTGCATTTGCACCCGTCGCGTATTTCACTGTCTGCCAAGCAGACAGTGAAATACTTGTAGGGGCCCTCTTACGGGGGCCCCTGCAGTGCCCATGCCAGTGGCATGGGCACTGCAGGGCCCCCCAGGGGCCCCGCGACCCCCCCTACCGCCATCCGGTTCCCGGCGGGCAGACCGCCGGGAACTGGATGGCGGTAGGGGGGGTCGGAATCCCCTCGGCGGCGCAGCTAGCTGCGCCGCCTTGGAGGATTCAACAGGGCAGCGGTACACTGGCGGGAGACCGCCAGTGTTGCCGGTCTGACCGCGGCTTTATGGCCGCGGTCAGAATGCCCTGCGGGGCACCGCCGGCCTGTCGGCGGTGCTCCCGCCAACCCTGGCCCCGGCGGTCTAAGACCGCCGGGGTCAGAATCACCCCCATAGTACATTCATTCTGGTGTGTGTCACATTCATTTTGCAGCACGCTATGCATTACAGAAGGTGTCCAATATGGGGAGCTGTAATTTTGACATGAACGGCTTCCAAAACCTCAGCCCACAAAAAGAATGTATTAGCCGTAAACGAGAATGGCAGTTGTGCACACAACACGTATGGGTGGGTGCAGGCTTGGACTGGCCAACAGGACAAGCCGAGTGATTAACAGGGAGAGACGAGCCAGAACGGACCCTACCGTTGGCTCTGGTTTTGAGATCCTGTGCAGGAACCAAGCTTTGAAAATTATGAAACAAAAATCATATTACACTATTTATTATAAGGTGTCTTCAATAGTCAAAAAGGTAGGGTGACCAGATGTCCGGGAGTTGCCTGGACAGTGACGGTTTTTTGATGACTGTCACGGCATCCTGACACTTTTGCAAAAACAGATAATTGTCCCAGTTTTGAGAGAGGGTCGGGTGAGCACGCATATTTTTCACTGTGCTCCGAAGGCTCACGTTCAAACCTGCCCTCTCATGCCACCAAGGACAGAGATGTGTTTAAAAGAGGCTCCTGCTGAGCTGCCTGACTTAATTCAGGCAGCACAGCAGGATTTATTCGGGGGTTAATTAACCCCTTCATAGCCCATCACCTGAGGCCATATTCACAAAGCCCCCTTGCAACACAAGGCAGCTTGGTCAAGGAAGTCTTTAATTTTCATGCTGGCACTGGTCAGTGCAGTGTTTCTATGTCAATGGCTGTCCTGGTTTTTTAGGGCGAGCATAGCAGCGCACAAGCGCTGCTTTTCCAACGTGTTGCTATGTATCTGGGCTTTTAACCATGCCCACCGCACGCCCATCACTATTACTCATTTGTGTGCTTGGCTTTCGAAAAGCCTTTGTTTTCATTGGTAACTGCTTTACATTTGTCCCTCCTAAGGGGTTTTGTTACCGCCTTGGCCATCGACCCTGTTACACGGATAAGTGCACTTTGCCGATAACTTTGACTGCGAGAGAACTTCTTTTTCCTTTTGTGTGTCTCCTTCACGCTCACGGCGGTGTTTTGAAACAGCGTGCTTATGTCAACAGTTGTACTTTTTATTTTCAGTTTGTGTGGCAAGAAAAGTCCAGTTAGTAATTTTCAATGCAAATAGATCCAACTCAAGCAAACGTGAGACCCATTGCATTGCAAATGCTTGTTATTCTGGAAATCTGGTCACCCTACAAAAAGGTGTATTTCTTTTCACCTGGAACCATTTCACCTTAGTACACCAGATTATGTATCACTGCATGTTGAAGTAATTATTGACAGCTTTCAAATATGCATTGAGATACTTTCCAGCTCCCCATACCCTGAAGACAATGCTATTAGTGTTCGAGGAACGGTAGTTGTCATATATACCCTATATGTGGCCTAGATTCTTATTATAGATGGAGCCAGGGGAATTTTCTCATTTAGGGCTAATGGACTGCACCTAGCGGCGGCTGGTGACATCTGAAAGTGGTGGGCGTAAAAGTATGTATGCCCTTTTTCTCTGTATATCTCATCCATCTACACATTTTAAACCCCCTCTCTTTCCTCTTTAGCACCCTCTTTTCACTCTCCCCTAAATGCACTTCCTGGCATCTCCCTCATTTTACCACTCCAAACATACACTGCACTCATTCATATTTAAGCACTTTCTTTCCTTTTGCTTTTGCCTTCTAAATATTTTGACATCTGTGCACCCCATTCACACACATTTACATTGAATTTCAATTGTAGCTGGAATGCATAACCATTATTCTATGTGCTCTGCAGAGACCCCAACCCACTGATAGGCACTTTGCTTTGCCTTCAGAGTCAGCGCCATCACTCTCAATCAGAGCCCCTCATAAACACCTAGCACAAGTCAAAGTATGCACTATGCAAGAGTATGAAGATGTTGGAAAAAATAGAGAAACAGAGCATGAAGAAACAGCTAACTCTCTTGGGGAGAGCAAGATTAAGTAAAACGTTAAATAAGAGAGTAACTAAATCACTGACGCACATTTCTTTAACTCTTTTAACATTCATTGTTCTCAAGTCAATCAATGTTTTTGGCATTAACGGTAAGGGCATGAAGAAAGGGTCAGTTTTAACGCCATAACTGCCTTTGCTGTAAGCACATATTTCTCACTTTGCACTTGAGTCGGATATTTGGATCAACTCTGCAAGCGAACAAGAACCCTGCTTGTCTTTTAGAACAATTTCACAGGGGAACAAATACAGCAGCTCCGCTTCTAAAGGAGCCAGTGATCTGCAGTCTGGGCCTGGGGTGTCACAGTGGGGAAGGTTAGCGTGACAAGGGGTCTTAGCACCATGTACATGCACAAGATTTGTATTATAACAATTACCATTACAGAGAGCAAGGCTCCAAATCACCCGTACTTGCATCCACTCCTTCGAGTGACGACTTGGAAAGGGTGGGATTTATGGCTGTGAATGACATACGTCTGGCATCACGCAGCGATGAAGACTCCAACACCTGAAACCGTGAGACTGACAGCATGACTGGCCTACAGTGGATTCCACCATAGACCACAATGGCAACAAAAGGCTTTAGAAAGGTAAGCCCTGTACCATGCGCCACAGTGCAGAAAGTTGATTTGCTGCCTGGCGTTGGCCTCCTACTTCAGAACGAGGCGGAGCAGGCAGCCTAGGACAGGCAACCCAGATTAAGTGCATCAATTAGTTTAGAGACACAATGGTATCTCTAAACAAATCTCCCATTTTATTTTAATTTCAGGTGTAAACATTAAAAAAATAAAACAGAAACTATACATAAGTAGCATTCAGTAATAATATGTCATTTTCTTCGGCTATTGATAACTATAATCTCCTCTAATCCCTTCATATTTTTCGATCAGATGTATTTGTAAAAATTTATAGTTGCTAGTTTTACCTTAGCTGTAGAATCAACAAAACACTCCAAACATCTATTTAATCACTTCCCTGCATATAAAACACATCCTAGTTTCAGTCATTTTATATCTAGTATGCTTAATACTATGGTTACATAGCCTTGCTTGGCTTGTTGTTCCACTAAATTCTGCCATATAGCTATATACCTTTTAATACTAACAACAAGTTTTGAGTACACTCCCTCATATTTCTTGGTTCTTTTCATCTTATCCCACCAGCTCTGCAGTGTAGGAATATTTTCGGTCCACCAAAACTGCCGTATTAATGATCTAGCTACTGCAAAAACAATTCCAATAAAATATTGTTGATATTTAGCTAGCTTGCGTGTTTTCTCAGATATCCCAAACAGAACTAAGCTTGGCTCTAGCTCAATCCTTAGGTTAGAGCTGCGATTGATTACTTTCCTTATATCCAACCAAAAGAGAGTTCATTTGGGGCAGTCTAAAAAGATATGTAGCCAATTCCCTGCCCCTCCTGATAACACCGAAAACATTGGTCAGGAATTGCTGGAAACATTTTATGTATCGTCTCAGGGGTGTAGTAAGCCATCCATCTGGAGAGAAAAGACAATCTTTTATAATTAGCTGCCCTTAAAGATTTGTAGCCAACTTCCAAAATAATTATCCAGTCTTCGCCGGATATTACACATTGTGTTGTTCTAAAAATGTTATTCCTGAATTTTGTGGTTAATTCAGACGTGGATTGATCGACCAATAACCTGTACCAATTTCCTATCCCAGCTACTTTACTCTTAATCAGAGCCCTCCCTATCGGGTTCCCTTGGGCATTTCCCTTGGGTATATTAGTACCAAGAAAATGGGAGATCTGAAAAGGCCCCAAAAAGTCTAGTTGCATACTTTCCAGCCTTATTACAACCTCCTCCTATATAATGGATCTGCCTCTTAGAAAAAAGTCCCTAATTTCCTTAAACCCTTTACTGTACCATTGAGCTATCACCGTTTCTGGAAGGTGCAGGCCAAAGTATTTACACTCCTGAAGTGGCAAATAAGCATAACCTGATGGTATTTGATGTGTTTTACTTAAAATCTCTGCTCTTTTACTAAGATCGCAAATATACTTGTATTGTGTCTTTTTTGGTAGTTTGGTGGTTTTAATGAATGCTGGGAGACTTATTGCTAATTCTGCAATCATCCTATTGACCAAGAATGAGTCCAGGGTTTTTCTGCTATCCAAATATTGTGCCAATGTGTCCTGCAATGCAGCCTGTTAATAAACTTGAAAATTAGCAAGTGACAACCCCCCTTGGCTTGTGTTGAGCTGCACTACTGAGAGCTTCACCCTTGGGGCTTTTTTCCTCCATATAAAATCTCGTATCATAGAATCCAATTCACCGAAATAGGAACTATTTATTGTTATTGGCACATTATTGAATAAAAAAAGAAAAAGCAGAAGAATTAACATCTTAATTAAAGAGACTCTCCCTAACAGAGTCAACGGGAGAACCATCCATCTGCCCAAAAGTGCTTGTACTTTTTCAAGCATCCTAACGTAATTTAGGTTGAATAAATGGCCATAGTATTCCTAAATACCTAATGGGTTTGGATGAATTAGCCTGCTGTTGCAGTCCAGAGGGAAGATTCTCTGTTCCTGCGTTAAATACGAGGACCTCTGTTTTACTTTCATTCATTTTATAACCCCCTATTTGGGTAAAAGTATTCATTCTAATCAGGACCCTTTGTACGTTGTTGTTCTCTGGTTTTAAACATAAAATACTATCATCTACAAAGAGCTTAATTTTAGACATAGCTGCTATTGGTGATACAATTTTGTTCGAGCTGCGTATTACATCGTCCAGGGGTTCAATAATAAAGGCAAACCAAATAGAGGAAAGAGGACAGCCCTGTCTAGTACCTCTTTTAATTTGAATTGTGCCTTTGACCTCCGAATTAATAACAATTTTGGCATAAGCATCCTGATATAGTTGCCTTATCATTCCTCACCCACGCTCACAAGGCACTGCACAACACTGGACCAGAATACCTCAACAGATGGTTGTCCTTCTACATCCCGATCCGACAGCTTTGCTCTACCGACCTTGTCCTCGTCACCATCCCACGCATCCGCAGAACATCCACAGATGGCAGATCATTCTCGCACCTCGCCGCCAAGACATCGAACACTCTTCCCACCTACCTGCGTCAGACTAAGGACTTCCTTACCTTCAGGAGACATCTCAAGACTTGGCTGTTCGAGCAGTAGCAGCCCCCCCTCAGCGCCTTGAGACCCTCACGGGTGAGTAGTGTGCTTTACAAATTCCATGATTGATTGATTGATTGATTGATCATTGATGTAAATTGCGAGGGAAAGCCGAATTTGGTCAGGCTGTGTAGAAAGGCTTCCCAGTTCACTAGATCAAAGGCTTTCTCTGCGTCTAACATTATCATTACCGCAGGAATTGCATTAACAGGGAAATACTTGACTGCCTGTATTAACAAATTTGTATTAGATGCCATCAGTCAGCAGGCTACAAAACCGATTTGGTCTTTGTGTATTAATTGTTGCGCAAGCAGTGTGATCCTAGTTGCCCATATCTTTGTTAAAATTTTGTAGTCACCATTAAGCAGACTGATTGGGCGGTATGCATCACATCTAGTTTCAGCGGATTTTTGCCTTTTTTTTTAAAACTGACTATTGTTGATTCTTCGAATATTGAAGGTATTTCTACGCCCTCAAATATTGCAATGTATAGCTCCGTTAGAAATGGTACTAATTCCTCACAGAAGATTTTATAGAATTCTATTGGAAAGCCGTCTCCTTCACAAGCTTCTGTGCTATGTTGTTCTGAACTTTTACCAGCATTTTTGGTAACATGATTGGCTTATAATACTGCTCTATCTGTGCAGGTGAAACTGCATAATTGTTCTCATAGATTCTTGAGTAACGCAACATAAACACCTGGGCAATATCCTTCTCATGATTGACGATTGCACTTATTTTGGGATCCTGAATTTGATATATTATCTGCCTTTCATGTTTTATACAGGTGGTCCAAGCTAGATATTTACCTATTTTTTGGCTTTCTTCATAAACCTGCTGCTGGTAGGCCCTTGGGCTAGCTAGCTCCTGAAAAATGAAGAAATCTTTTAACTTTGCTTTTGTCTGATTGAGTTTCCCTCTTGCCGCTTCCTGTCCCCCTGCTTTCCTATAATCGTCTGTAGCCTTTTTTAATTTCAGGTTCTCGCTGGCAAGTCTGTGATGCTTTTAAGGAAATAATCTGGCCCTTAACTGTAACTTTAAATGCCTCCCATATGTTGAACAAGGAGGCGAAGTTCTGATTACGCTGAAAAAACTCCTTTATGAATTTCTTCACATCTGTGACCCACTCTTGATTACTAAGTAAAGATCTATCCAACTGCCATCTGGGCCTCTCCTTGTAGCTGCCTCTAATTCTGTTGACACCATAACTGTTGAGTGATCAGAGAAAGCATTTGCCCATATGCACGAGTGAACCTTCTTGAGCATTCGAGAAACTAGAAAAAAAATCTATCCGCAGTGCTGTTTCATAGCGGTGTGAAAAACAAGAGGCATATTTATACTCTGTTTGCGCCGGAGTTGCGTCTTTTTTTTTACGCAAATCCGATGCAAAGCTAACTCCATATTTATACTTTGGCGTTAGACCCGTCTAGTGCCAAAGATCTTGGAGTTTGCGTCATTTTTTTGCGTGGACACCTACCTTGCATTAATGATATGCAAGGTAGGCGTTCCCATCTAAAAATTGACTCCAAGGCATGTGCGCCTTATTTAAACTCCCATGCAAAAATGGCGCACAGGAGTGGGCGGGTAAAAAAAAATGACGTCCAGCCGCTTTTGCGTCATTTCTTAACGCCTGGTCAGGGCAGGCGTTAAGGGACCTGTGGGCTCGGAAGAAGCCCAGAGGTGCCCTCCCATGCCCCCAGGGACACCCCCTGCCACCCTTGCCCACCCCAGGAGGACGCCCAAGTATGGAGGGACCCATCCCAGGGAACTTAAGGTAAGTTCAGGTAAGTATTTTTTTATTTTATTTTATTGTGGCATAGGGGGGCCTGATTTGTGCCCCCCTACATGCCACTATGCCCAATGACCATGCCCAGGGGACAGAAGTCCCCTGGGCATGGCCATTGGGCAAGGGGGCATGACTCCTGTCTTTGCTAAGACAGGAGTCATGTCAATGGAGGGTGGGAGTAAAAAAAAATGGCGTAACTCGGGTTGAGGCAGATTTTTTGCCTCAGACCGACTTGCCCCATTTTTTGACGCCCAAGCTCCATTTTCCCTTACGCTGGCGCTGCCTGGTGTGGGTCATTTTTTTTTACGCACACCAGTCAGCTCCGCCAGCTAACGTCATTCCATAAATAAGGCGCCCGCATGGCGCTTTGGAATGGCGTTAGCCGGCATTAACATTTTTGACGCACAACTGCGTTGGCGCAGTTGTGCGTCAAAAAGTATAAATATGGCCCCAAGTGTATTGAGCAGCTGCTGGGTATTCTTCTCGCCAAGGGTCCGCTATCTGAAAATCGCTTTTTATTTTATCCAAAATGTTCTTAGCTCTGGGTTTTAGTTGTCTTGCCCCCGATTAGAGGTATCTAATCTGATATCTTGAACATAGTTATAATCCCCTCCAATAATAAAGGGCCCTTTGGCATGCATTGCTATATTATAGAGCTGTAGTAATGGTTCTACTTCATCCTTGAGTGGTCCATGATAATTGAACACATTGATTTGAACCCCTGATATTATGACCTTTAACCAAAGCCATCTCCCCCTGAGGTCTCTAATAACCTCTTTTATAATCCAATCAACTCGGCTACTTAAATATATTGGCGCCCCTCTTGCCGCCAGCACAGATGAATCAAATAGAGCTGCTGAATACTGTTTTGGGATGTGCTCTTTGTGGTTATTACTTTTTAGATGGGTTTCTTGAAAAAAAATTACTTCGGGTTTGAATGATATGAGCCATTTTAGCATTGCCTTGTATTTATGCCTACTTGAAATCCCATTTGCATTCAAGAAATAATCTTACATTTGACCATATCTCTTAATTAATTTAACAGTAGCCTTTTCACAGCCATACCTAATATCTGCTACTTTGTTCAGAAACCTGAATTTTCTTGACCCTTCAATCCACCCCACGTGCTCCCCCTCGCTCAACACCTGGCCCCACCCCCATCCCACCCCTCCCTCCTTGGGTGCTCTGAGCTTGAGGCCCTCCCGTTTAGGGACTCTAAGGACTCTCAGATGACTCCCCTCCCTTGATCCCACTTAGGGATTTTGCCTTAACTCTACTAGTCCATTGTACTTCCCCATCCCTTTATCCCTACTATGGTGCCTTGACATAGCACCGTTGACTCCGAAACAGCCTGGAGGCATCTAGTCTTTTCCCTTTTGGATGTTTAGCAAGCTAAAAACATTTTTCTGACTGATTTATCTTAGCCTCATAGTCCCATACTAGCAGGCAATATTTCTACAATCCCCTTCCATCTGAACTCCGCATGGAATTCAGAAAGGTTTTTGCCGCTTTCACCATATGAAATTTATTAGCACGTCCTTTATATAAAATTTTCATTTTTGATAGGTGGACCAGGCCAGCTAGCGCCCCCACTTTCTGAAAAAACTGGATCAGCTCTTTCAGTTCTCAGCATCTGCGCACCACAAGTGCAGACATGTCAGAGAAAATTTCAAATGAATAATCTCCTGGAGTTACAAAGGTCCTTGCTTTAATGGCCAGTGAAATATTTTTTTTCTTTAATGCGATAGTCACCAAAGTTGACCACTATCGTCCATAGGTATTTTGCATCTATGAACTGCACTGCTGGGACTCGATGAGCACATGTAATTCTAAGATCCATCTTGCTGTCAGCAGGCTCCGTTAGAACATACTGTTTAATGAGATCTGTGACTAATTTAATAACCACCTGACCTGACTCTCTCCCTTCTGGTATCCCAGTGAACCTCAAATTAGAGCAGCGGGAGCGATTCTCCACATCATCGACTCGGATTGACTCGGATCGGAAGGTCAGTTAATGATCTGGAAGCCAAAGGAGGAAAGTGTAGCTTGAGAGGGGGTTGCAGTACTGGAGAGGTTGCACCTGGGCTAGAGGTTTTCCCCCATGAAGCGAGTAATCCTTTTCATAATGTCGGATAATTGTTTCTTTTGAGATATAGCAGGTCCTCCCCCCTTTTACTTATCTGCACCAGCTTGGCTGCCACAAACCGCACTCATGCCTACATGGGCCGTTGCCGTAGCGCACCAATCTGGTGGCGCCCCTATAAAGAAGTCCTAGTGCCACTCTCTCTTGGGGGGGAGGATATGCTCCTTTTGACAAGCCTCGGGCTCCCCTCTACCATGCTGTTGTACCACTTTCTGTTCTGAATCCTCATGCATTGTACCAATGGCCAATGTCCGTGTGTGTGCTACTTTTATGAACCTTTAGGTTGCATTCCCTAATGCCTCCTTCTGTCTCCGTCTGCCAACAGAAGGTGGTACTCCATAGATAGAAGTAGTAGTAGCAAGGCACTGAGGATATGTCAAAGAACAAATGGGAGAGCACAGAACACTCACAAATAATATCAGTCAAGTTATTTAGTAGGTTGAGCATCTGCTGGAGCAAGCTGATATAAGCTGATGTGCCAAATATTGTCAAATGCAGACAAAATAATTTCAAGTGCCTAAGTGCCTAAATGCAGTCAAAAGTGAATCTAATACAGTATAAGGAATCCATTTTTATATTAATTTGTCCAATTTCACTAATAGTCAGACACCACCAAGTTGAGAAGTAAGAGCAATGGTTTTGCTCCTTTTTTCTTCCCCCTTTCACTCACCCCTGGTATCCGTGGAGGTGACTGGGATCATGCTGCTCATGCTCCTGCTTTCCGTGGCTTGAATCACTCACTCTCTCTTTATTTCCAGTGAGCTTCAGTTCCAGCTCCAGCACGAGTTCCTGAGAGGGGGACGCCTTCATGTGCTTTATAGGCTTAATATTAGCTACATTGCACTTCTAAGCGACTTTAGCAACCCGTCCGGTTACTTTCCTTGACGAAAACCACCACTTGCCACCTGCCCGGTCAAAGCTTCCGAGTGGCATGGATTTCGCGTGCTACGATGCTGTGTTGCTGTGCCAATGCCTACGGCGCTTCAGCATTAGCCGCAGAACATGACGAGAGCTCCAGATGCGGCTAGTCACTATCTCTAAACAAATCGATGCATTTAAGAACAAGATGCATTTTAGAGATACGATCGTATGTGTGTGAACAGGGTGCACAGAGGTCAAAATATTTAGAAGGCAAAAGCAAAAGGAAATAAAGTGCTCAAAAGTGACTGAGTGCTGTGTATGTTTGCAGTGGTAAAATGAGGGAGATGCTTGGAAGTACAATCGGGGGAGAGGGAAAAGAGGGTGCTGAAGAGGAAAGAGAGGAGGTTTAAAATGAGTAGATGGATTAGGGGTGCAGAGAAAAGGGCATACATATCTAACATAAAGCACACATAAGTGAAGGCCATACTCCTTCCACAATATGTAATTCATAGTCTCACAATTTCAGAATTGAAACATTTCCAATGTTAATTATTTAGAACAAATCATTGCTGTTACTCATTTACCTTAAACAACTAACAACCATTGGTAAAGCCAATTGTACTTACAGGTTTTAGGTGTATGTTAGTAGTGTTGTATTTCTGGATGCAAAAACATCTCAAAGATAAACCAAAATACAGGTTGGGTTGCATACTATGAGAATCACAGAAATTTATTTTACATGTTCCATTTTAGAGAGCTCCCCTCTTTTTTCATCCCACTTAAAGACCGGTCTGTGCATATTTCTGTATGACTGATTGCAGCCAGCAGCTGTAGGTGCTTTCCAATGCCTTGTTAGAGCATTTTCTCCCAAAGTTGACACCGCATGCAGTGCAAGACACTGGGCAAGCACACACTTTAAAGGGCCTGAAGTTGTTGCGCTGTACAATTTGCACATTAAAGTAACTGTTGAACACATTAATGCAGTAAGATATGGGGCAGTTTTTAATGTGTTCAATATTTCAAGACTATACTTTTCCACTGCATATAAACATTGCCTTCTCACTAAATAATATGCCTTCAAATGCACCATTTGTCAATCTTTTTTAATTTTTTCTTGGGAGGAGGACCCACCCTGGACCCCAGGTTTGTCCATTAAGCTTGCGCGCTACATAAAAGCCATATCCCCCATCGCCACTTTCCAATGTCACCAGCTGCAGCTGGATGGAGCCACATAATATGCTTAAATCATCATCATCTTTGGTATTTATAAAGCGTGACTTATCACCCTGAGGGGTATCCAGATGATGGAATGGTCGGGTGTGCTACTTGTAGGATAATCACAGGTCGAAGAGCTAGGTCTTCAGTTCTGTCCTGAAGACGGTAAAGGTAGGAGTGGTGCAGAGGTGGAGAAGGAGGTTGTTCCAATTTTTGGCAGTGACACGGGAGAAGGCGCAACCTCCTCTGTGGCTGTGGTGGATTTTGGGGATGTGGGCAAGGGCGGTGAAATGGAGCTTTCTGCTGGGCAGGTGGAAGGATATTCTGTGATTGATTATCTTTCATCCTGTGTTGCGGAGAGCCTTATAGGCAAGGGTGAGGATCTTGAATATGCATCTCTTGTGGATGGTGTTTTGCTTTAATGCTGACAGAGCTGAAATGCACACACACTGAAAAGAATCTCTGGAATGCACCTCTTAGTCTAGAGAATACATTTATTAAATCACTCTGCAAGGCTCGAAAATGAAAGTCAATACAACCAAAAGTGCACGTTTAAAATGTGCGCAATAATGAAATGAAAACATGTACAAATAATCTTCAATCTGTAAACATCAAATATATATGCCAAGGCACAGATAGATATATATTCATATAAACATACAATGCAAAGCAAATAATAGGAATAAAAAATCCATCACCAAGGGGCACAGTTTTCTTCATCTTTCTACCGTCAGCAATAAATCGTTGACCCCAGATCGACTGTGAAGAGAAAGAGAGAGATCTACCCTCACGGGAAGGATGACAGGCATTGGCGTCCTGACCTTGCCAGAGGTCACTGAATCACTTCACTGTCAATCTTTGGTCTCTTATATACCTTAATCAAGCCAGAAAGGAGACGTCTAGAAAACCCCTCCCGCAAGTTGTTGTTAAAAAATACCGGCTACTTCAGGTCAGTTTTTTTTTTTAAAGGAACACATTGGAACTGGCCAAGATCCCAAGGTGCCCTCTCTCAAAACCAAACCGTTCCCTTCCTTACTATAAACATCATCCTAGCACATTCTTATCAGCATAACTTCCCCATGTTATGCCTTAGCTCTTGATGAGAAAGAACACGCAGACATGTAGAGTAAAATCATGAGTGAAAACATGTTGTGCACAGAAAAATACTTGCAGTTTTAATGTGGTGGTGAAGCTAAGGCTAAGCTGAATACAAAATGGAGTCTGTAGCTGGTGACCACTAATGTGACAGTGGACAACTAAGCTAAGTGCAACGTGGAGTCAGTGGTCAAAACACAAATATCATTACAGATGGGTAGCCATTGAAGGTTTCTGAGATGGGGCATGATGCTGGCTCACCTGGGGAGGTTGAGAATGATCCTAGCTGCGGTGTTCTGAATGGTTTGCAGGAGTTAGAGGAGCTGGGCGGGGAGTCCAGTGTAGACGGCGTTGTTGTGGTCAAGACGGCTGGCAATGAGGGCCTGTGTGACGGTTTTCCTGGTGCTGGCAGGGATCCAGTTGAAGATTATCCAAAGCATGCAGAGGATGTGGAAGCATGACGAGGCCAATGTGTTTCTCTGCTGTTTGAGTGAGAGTTCCTTATCGTTGATGCCGGTTGCACGGCGTGGTCAGTCAGGGTAGGGGAAGTACCCAGTGTGGTCGGCCACCAGGAGTCATCCTGGGGAGAGGTGTTGTTATTGAAGATGATAACATCGGATTTATCAGCATTGAGTTTGAGGTAGTTGGACTTCATCCACTCTGCGACATTGACCGTGGCACTTTTGAAGTCGGACCTAGCGGTGTAGTGTTCTTCCAAGAGGGGGATTATTAGCTGTGTGTCGTCAATGTAGGAAATTATCTTGACTGTGTAAGTTTGGACAATCTCGGCCAACGGGGACATGTAAGTGTTGAAGTGTGGGTCTGAGAGAGGACCCCTGAGGGACGGAGCAGATGATGTTCTTGGGTTTTGCTCTGTAGAGAGGGAGGTGGATCCTCTGGGTGCATGTTGTGAGGAAGTTGTGGATCCATTTGAGGGCTTTGGTATGGATTCCCAGGAGGTGGACTCTCATCATGAGGGTGTGGTGAGAGACCGTGTCAAAGGTGGCAGAGATCAAGGAGGATCAGGGCTGCCTTCTCCCTCCAGTCAAGAAGTATCTGATGTCATCAGTGGTGGGGAGCAGGGTGGTTTTGTTGTTGTGGCATGCTCAGAATCCAACTTTGGAGGGGTCAAGGAGGTTGAGCCTTTCCAGGTGATCCGCGAGTTGACGGTTGATGGGTTTTTCTATGACTTTTGCCGGGAAAAGGAGCAGCAAGATTGGCCATTAGTTCTTGAGTTTATTGAGGTCCGCTGTTGTTTTTTATTGGGTGAGGTTTGGCCTTGGCTTGTTTCCGGATCCCAGGGATGGGGACAGTGTTGCTAGAGGTGTTGAGGATGAGGGTGAGGATGCTGCTGATCTTGCTTTGGCCTGAGGTTGTAGGTGTGGTAAGGGCAGGGGTTATTGGGGGAGCTGGTGTGGGTGCAGTTCATGAGGACATCTGTCTCCTGGCAGGTCAGCTGTTTCCAATCTGTGATAATGTCGCTGGAGGTGACATCTGAGTAGAAGAGGAGACGGTTGGTGCTTGTGGGTTGTGGGGAGAAGTTGCTCTACATGGTGGCGATATTGTCATGGAAGAAGTTGGCACAGAGGGTCTGTGAGGGTTGTAAGGTGTTCGTGGTCATAGCAGGGTAGGCAAACTCCTTGACGATTTTGAAGAGTTTCTTCGAGTGGTTATTGCTGGCTTCCAGGTGGCTATGTAGGGTGTTCTTTTTCATTTCTTTGAGGTGGAAGTGGTACATTTTGAGAGTTTTTTAAAGGTGGTGTTGTCTAAGGGGTTTTTGATAAGTCTCTAACATCTTTCTAGTCACTTGCATTCCCTCTTGCATGCCTGGAGTTCGGGGGAAAACCAGGGGGCTGGAGCCTTTGTTCTCCTGGTGTTGGACTTTCTGGCTGGGGTGACTGCATTGGCACATTTGAGGACCCATTCATTGAAATTGCAGGTGTCTGCCTTGAGGTGGGGCTGGGTTTGTTGGCATCGAGTGTGGCAGAAAATTGTGACTCCGTGACTTTACCACATCTGCAATGGGAAGTTACCAGGGGGGCCTGGTGTGTTCTGGCTTACCCTTTATGGAGAAGTAGACAATGTGGTGGTCAGTCCATGTGAGTTCTGTGGTGTAGGTGAAATGGATTCTGTTGCTGGCCGTGAAAATAGGGTAAAGGGTGTGTCCTACTGTGTGTGTGGGCTTGGAGATGAGTTGCTTGAGTTTGATGGTGTTGAGGCTTTCCAGGAGGTTGTGGATTTGTGGTCATTGGGATAGTTTAGGTGTAAGTTGAGGTCACAGAGAAGCATGTAGTGTTTAGGGGTGATCGCTAGGGAGGCAATGTGTTCGGTGATGACTTTGCAGAAGGTGGTGCGGGGGCCCAGCAGACTGTATACAAGGGTACCTCCGATTGTGGTGGTGGCATTGGTGTGGGTGATGAAATTGAGGTGCTCTATGTGAGGTGAGAGTTCATCCTCAATGGGGGTGCATTAGAGGTGGTGGATGATGGCAATGCCTCCACCCTGTTTGTTGATGCGGTCTTTGTGGATCATCTTGTAGCCTGGAGGGGCGTTGCAACAGGTGTGGGGCAGCTGAGGGCATGAGCCAGGCTTTGGTGATGAACAACAGGTCAGGGTTGAGGGTGGTGATGGTATTCTAAACTTCCGAGGTGTGTTTGCTGAGGGATCTGGTGTTGAGTAGTAGGCAGTGTAGGTCTTTACCTGTTGGGTGCCGAGGAGGCAGTGAGGTGGTAGGGGGCTTGGTGATCCAGGAGAAGCAGCAAATAACGCAGGTAAGGTCCTACCATGGTCCAGGGGGATGCTGTGCAGCAGTTGTTGTCACGATTCCTGGTGTTGATGTCTCAGAGCTCAGTCGCAGAGTAACTTTAGAGGGTGGGACAGCCAAGGGTCCTGGTGTTGGGTGTGGTCCAGGTGCAGATGGGCACTGACGGGCTTACCTTTGGCGCGCCTTTGGCACACCTGATGCACGGTCACTGCACACATTTGCTGCGCTGCCGCACTGCAGCCTCCGTTATGTAGGTCCTGGGGTGGGAAGGGCAAAGAGGAGGAGGGTGGGAATCTGTGGGGTTTCAGTGTCGGGAAGAAAACAGCAGGAAAGTGGGGACAAAGAGAAAAGTGAGACAGTGGAGCAAAGTGACCAAAAGAGACAAGTCCATCAAAGGAGACAAGTTCAAGCAAGCAACAAGAGGAATGGAGGAAGAGAGTGACAAAGAGACCAAAGTCAAAGAGAAGTCGAGGCAAGTGACAAGAAGATTAAGGCAACTCAGAGACAGACAGACAAGTCCAGGCAGGCAACAAGAAAACATAGAGGCAACAAGTGGAGAGAGACGAGGAAAAGAGGTCAGATAGAGGCAGCATAAGTCGAGGCCGGCAACAAGACCTGCAGCGGAGCGACCACTCTTGGGGTGCTGACCCAGGTTTTTGTACAGCACACTTCCTGAACTTATTTGAAATATTTGAAGGTGCTCTCATATGTGATAATAAACAAAAAAGAGGCTTGGCAAAATAAAGAATTTGCTTAGGATCACAGAATGTGGACAGGGAGGGAAGAGGGCCGGACAGAGTCCCCAATCCCTTTTTAGCAGTTAGGCACAAGGATATTTGCCGGGATTCACAGGATGTTAAAGAGAGGCAGGATTGCATGAGTGGCAGCTGTAACACTAGGCCACATCACCTCCCATGAAAGCTCAGCTCATTTTGGGATTGATATTCCAAGAGGATCTTGAGGTGAGCCAGGGTCAGACATGAAGCTCAAGAATGGCTCAAAAGTTCAGTCCATCTCTCATCGCCAACAAAATGTTAATATAACTTGTCGAACCAGACTTTCCATTGCCTCTGGAAACATGTTGGTTGCTCTGAAATGTGCAAAGGTTTTAACAAGCAATGGCAATAGAAAAATACTACAGAGCATTTCCAGTGTCCACTTACTTCCAACCTTCATTGAGGAGGGAGCAGGAATGGCAGGGTTCACTTAAGTTACTGGACTCTGTACAGACGTTGCCTTCATAAACATGAGAATTTCTTTGAGAATTCTACAAAAAAACATAAGTGTATATATAGAAGCACATGTGCATGTCCTGATGTATTTCGATACATCTGTACCCAGTGGCGGTTGGACATTTTAAAAGTAGTTGAGCATAAATACATCCAGCTAAATGCATCTAGCAAGCCAGCGAGCCTGATTTTGTAGAGGAGTTTGAAAAGGTTCTCCTCCAAAAACATTTTGAGAAAATAGGCCAAATGGAGCATTTCTAACAACAATTTCTTCATTATCTACCCAAAGAGTGTTATAGGTTATACCATTTCTAGAAAGTAGAAAAATATTGTGAATGTTTGACAAAAGCCTGTCACAGTGCCAAATTTATTTGCATGAACAATATCAAAAACATAAGGCAAAACATGATTGTCAATGGATGGAGACCTCAAATATACTGATTGTGGTACATGAGGCTATGTAACTGGTAAATCTGTGGATCCTTCCCCTTTAAAATGTCTTGGAGGTGAAGATTCTGGTGGAATGATGAACCACAAGACATTTGCATCTATCATTTAAGGATTTTATCCCTTTAGAACTGGTGACACTTTTGTGTCAGTGTAGCAAATATGTGGAAAAAATACTGTTGGACCTGTGAGTCATAGGGTGTTCTTCCCCCAAACGTTTTACCTCCCTCTACCATTTTTTGTCTGATCTAATTTTAACTGGCCTTAAGAATCTGTAGACTTTACCACTGCTAACCACTGCTAAATAGCATATGACCACTCCTTAATACATGGCAACATTGGCTTATCCCCAATTGGCATATTTAATTTACTTATAAGTAGTAAAGTGGTACTACATGTTACAAGTTGGCCCACAGCACTTATTGTGCTACCCACTTAAAAGTTGCCCTTTAAAAATGTTTCAGGCCTGCCCTTGCAGCCTCTGAGTGAAGTTTAAGCTGCCATTTCGACCTGGCAAATTAATCCTTTTTCCAGGACCAAACCTTACTTTTTAGTACATCTAAGTCACCACTAGGGGAGGCCCTGGACAGCCTAGTAGGCAGGGTGCAGTGAATTTGAAAGTAGGACATGTGATTTTAAGGTTTACATGTCCTGGCAGTGAACAACTCTTAACTTGGTTTTTCACTACTGCAAGGCCTACTTCTCCTATAGGATAACATTGGAGTAAAAATATTACATTTATTAAGA
Organism: Pleurodeles waltl; assembly: GCF_031143425.1. Taxonomy (NCBI): domain Eukaryota; kingdom Metazoa; phylum Chordata; class Amphibia; order Caudata; family Salamandridae; genus Pleurodeles; species Pleurodeles waltl. The sequence continues at coordinate 482,704,872 of NC_090438.1, read as the reverse complement.
TGTAATTTCCAAATGAAACAGATTACCAGTTCATGTTTCATACCTTTGGAACTTAAAAATTACACTTTTAGAAAGTTGGCATTTCCCTGCCTCAGCAATTTAGTGCCTGTAGCCTGTCTCTGGGTTACATGATTTGGTGTAGCTGACAAGTGGGCCTTGTGTATTCATCCTAGACAGCCATACACGATAGAGAGATTAGGTGTGCCTAAATGGGTCATCATTGGCAGGATGGGAGGGTGGAGCTGGGCGCCGCCCTACTTACACATGAATAGACTGTGTCCTGCCTCCATACAAGGACTGCATACCCCCTATAGTTACTCTGGAGCCAGGGTAGGGAAGGCAGGAAGCCTGTGGACTTCACAGGGAAAACTCTAGAAGCTTCTACCACTTCAAAGGCAGAACTGGGTATAAATATTGGACCTCAGACACCAACTGTCAACATCAGGGCAGTGCGCGCTCTACGGGTGACTGGAATGCAAAAACCCAGCACTTGCAAGATAACGTAATTCATGCATTATGCTGATGTGCGGTTGTTTAACCCTTTTGCATTGCAGAGTTTAATCCTGAAGATTTATATTCTATACTGTTCATTTGCAATGTATTGCTGCAGGTTTTCAGAGTGTGTCAGGGTGTGGTCCCTTTCCAGGGCCTTCTAGAAGCTTTCTCTGCAGCATGACTGGGTGTGGTTTGTGGGCTGGGCCAAGACTCTATATAAGGGAGACAGCCCAGCTCCACGTGCTCACTATTCAGAGGTCCCGGTGCAGAGCAGCAACAACTTCCTGAGCTCCTGTTCTGGAGGCCTACTTTGATCTTCCAGGCCTTTGCCCTTTATTACATTAGTGATCCTTGATCAGGGAGGTAAGACGGAGGTCGGGCTGGGCCCCCGAATCCGCTCTCGAAGGCTTTCGAGTTCTTGGGCCTAATTTTCATGATGAAAGATTTTACCTTGTGCATGTGAATGTGCGCTTGTTTTTTTCTGGCATTTGCATGTTGATGTTCGAATCGGCAAGATGCGCGATTCATTTCTTGTGTGTAACTCTTGATATTAATTGTGCGCTACCATTTCATGGCATTCACATGGTGGTATTCGAATCGGCAAGACGCGCAATTCATTTCTTGTGTTGAACTTGTGATATTCAGTGTGCGCTACCATTTCATGGCATTTACATGGTGGCTTTCGAATCGGCAAGACAAGCGATTCATTTCTTGTGCTTAACTCATGATATTCATTGTGCGCTACCATTTCATGGCATTTACATGGTGGCATTCGAATCGGAAAGACGCGCGATTCATTTCTTGTGCTTAACTCATGATATTCTTTGTGCGCTACCATTTAATGGCACTTACATGGTGACATTCAAATCGGCAAAACGTGCAATTAATTTCTTGTGCTTAACTCATGATATTCATTGTGCGCTACCATTTCATGGCATTTACATGGTGGCATTCGAATCGGCAAGATGCGCGATTCATTTCTTGTGCTTAACTCATGATATTCATTGTGTGCTACCATTTCATGGCATTAACATTGTGGCATTTGAATCGGCAAGACGTGCGATTCACTCCTGCAATTAAAACTTGATGTTTCAGATCGCTTGCAGTATGCACGATCATTTCATGGCATTCGCATATTCTTGTTGAAATCATCAATGTGCGCAATTCATGTTTAAAAACTAAGTGTTAGAATTCTAGATGTTACATTATATGGGCATAATAAGTCCCTTAATACAACTCATATGGTGTTCCAGAAAACATTCAGATTATTTCCTTGTCCTCATGCAAAAAGATTATGGGGGTCATTACGACCCTGGCGGCCGGCGGTAACACCGCCAACAGGCTGGCGGTGTTCCGCCAGCAATTATGACCGTGGCGCAATAGCCACGGCCTTACCGCCGGCCCCTCCAACATACCGCCAGGCGGAAATCCCCAGGGCAGCGGTGCAAGCACCGCTGCCCTGGGGATTATGAGTCCCCGACCGCCAGCCTGTCCGTGGCGGTAAACACCGCCATGGAACGGCTGGCGGTAAGGGGACTTGGGGTGTCCCTGGGGGCCCCTGCACTGCCCATGAACATGGCATGGGCAGTGCAGGGGACCCCAGGCATAGCCCCGTCGCACATTTCACTGCCCGAATTTAGGGCAGTGAAATGCGCAACGGGCGCTACTGCATCCGCTGCACATCAGCATTGCCGCCGGCCCTATTACGAGCCGGCAGCAATGTTGATGTGACATTTCCGCTGGCCCAGCGGAAATGTCATAATAGGGAGCCAGGAATACCGCCGGCAATGGCGGTATTCTGTCTCCCGCAGCCTCAGCAGTCTTTTTGCAAGACCGCCGAGGTTGTAATGACCCCCTATGTTTGGTTTTGAAAACATAATTCTAGAGGGTTCTTATGTTTCTAGTCAATGTGTAACATTTCATTAAGAGATTCATTGAGAAGTTGAAATAATCATTCAGAATTTCTTCCCAGGTAACCAGATGTCATGCGGCCTAGTTACTTAGTCCATGCTTACGTTATCCATGGTTACAGTATGACAATGCTTAGAATCATAGTCTAGTAAAAGTTTAATGTGATATAATCTTGATATTGTGTGTGTTTAACCTTTTGTTTCCTACAGGTCTCCTTCCCAGCTGTTCCCATCCTAATTCCCCTTTTGGACTCTCCCAGTCTCTGTGATTCATCTATCAGAGTCTTGGAGGTGTCTAGTGGTGGATCTGTTGGGAACGTGCGAGGATCTGGTCTTCCTGACACCAACTATACAGTACACATCTGGACCCTCTGCCACGAAGAAGAACTTCTGTGCCAAGGGCAACAAGTTTTCATGTTTATTTTGACCTTGGGACAAGTATACCCAACCCCCTGAAGCACAAACTCTTTGGCTACCAGTTTACTGAGAAGGGAACTGTCTGCAGTTGAGGTAATATGAGCATTCATTAATAGGGTGAGCGCTGTAAATAAACGTTTTAAGGTCACACTGTTCTACTAAGAGTGGTTCCAGAAAAAAAAGTGTTGACACGTTTTGAAAAGTTTGACAAACTGAGGCTAAGTATAATGCTCCCAGAATGCTCCCTGATTAGATGCAAATGTTTGCAAAAGCATGTAAGTATGAGTGATGATTATTTGCTTTCAAAATAGAAATGTTGGGAAAAAATGCAAGTAGGAAAAAAGTTTCACTACTATGACATTTTAGGTGATACTTCTTTGAAGCTTCATTTAGTAAAATGTATTGATGCATGCTAGTATGTCCAACAAATATTCCTAATGGAAAATCAGTGGAGCCATTTTCAACAAAATTATGGGAAGCATGAGAATAAACAAGCACTGGCAAAGCCAATCAATCCAACATTTTGTGTGAGTCTTTTGGTTTTGTAAATGGGTGTCTTGTTTTGACTTTGTACCACTTTATTGTATGGGAGCGGCCAGGTCCTCGCCATTGTAACAAACACTGGCAAAAATAAAAAAATATTTTTGGTCTCAAGAAGCACAGATTGCCATCAGTGGTGTAACAAAGACCCCGCATCCCCCATCCAGGGGCCCCGTCAGCACAGCACATGCCCTGAGTTGGTATGGAGCGGGGGGTCCCCCATGTTCTTTGCAGGGGAGCCCCCTCCAGTTTTGTTATGCCGCTGATTGCCACAGTAGTTCCTGGCACTGAACAAAACTACTTTGTATGCCAATATGCTCCTTGTGGAAGAGCAGTATGCGATCACTCACAGTAAAGCCAGCCAATAAATAGAGAGAGAAATAGAAGGTTAATAAAAACAAAATGTCTTTGTTAATGCCAGACCTAATTAGGGACCCAATTCTTAAAGAAAGTCACAAATGTGCACCCAGGGTATATGCCTTTGAATTAGTGGCTTTCATGAATTCACAAGAAATGTCCAACCTTTCTCAGTATGGGAAAAGATTAGAGAAGAGCTGGTGAAAATCAATAAATTATGCAAGTTAGTAGGTTTGCAGACTCAAAAGCATTCCAGGCCTGGAACTATTGCTTACTGCTTCATCCAGCCCCAGTATGTAGATCTGCAGAAAGGTGGCAAAATAAGGAAGTTGGTATAGTAGAGCATGAAATTGCAAGTATTCAATCCCTACTATACTAGTAGCTGTGGCATAATCAGAGAGGCTATTATCAGAGCTCTTACATAATGAGATTGCTGCCATAATTTGTCACTGCACTACATGGCACCAAAGAGACAAGTAGATTGTTTTACAGGGCAAGTAGGTTTCAGAAGCAACCTGTCCCATGGACAAGTAGATATTTTAATAAATTCCACACACCTGCTGTGTTGCCTGAAAGTGCCACCACACTGCTAGACTGCTGCTCTGAAGAATTGCTGCTTTTCTGTGCTGATCTGCTGGCCTCTTGCCTGGGTGAGAAGGACTGGACTGTCATCTAATGAACCCAGGATCCCAGATTGAATCCCAAAGTGACTCAAAGGGAAGTGGGCCTGAACCTGCTCTGCCAGCCCATCTGTGGACCCAGCAGAACTGACGCATCTCCTCTGCTATGTGTTGCCATCCCGAGCAGAACCAATGCTTCACCTCTCCCGGGAGAGTTCTGTCAGCGCAAGGACTCTACATTGGCCTCACAGGTGGCATTAGAACCATCATCTGTGCAAAATGTTCCTATTCAGGCCTTCATATTGCACATCTCTTGCCCTGCTTGAGTAGGGATTCAACCCCTAAACCAATAACCCAACTTCTTACACTAGTGATCAGCGTGAGGATTTGGAGTTGTGTTTGTGCAGTGCCATGCAATAATTTTTGTTACACTACCATCCCATATAAATCATTTTAGATCATCTTGAGATTTTTAAATTTTCCTTGATTAGCTTCTTATGCTTTTTTCAAATCTACTCCCATTGCCACTGGAGCCACTGGACTGTCTGAAACCATACCTACAGTAATGGAGTTGGAGCTGGCTAATGTGGGAAGTTACACTGAGGTTCAGTTCAATAAGTTCTTCAAGCAAAGAGGACTGCAAATGAAGAAGGGCAGCAAAATGTTAGAGCTGCAGAAAGTTCCGAGAGCATGGATAGAGTTCCACCAGTTGACAAAAGCCACAGAGGAGCATGATCATGCAAATTATATTGATGAGCAGAATCAGAACCTGGATATTCTCCTGAAACATAACATTCAGTGGAGAATGATGACCCAACTCCTTAGTTAGATCTCCCTGCCAGATCAGGAAGCAGTGTCTCCTCACATAGCCTGTCCCCAAAGGAGCTGGCAGACAGGAAGGTAGCAAGAAGGTTCTGGCAACTTAAAATGGCGGACAGGAAGTTGGCTCGAGAGAGAAAAAACTGGCTCATGAGAGAAGCCTTAGGTAATTGGAACTTAAAGTCAAGTAGGCACATTCCAGCAGCATGGGTATCTGCTTACTGTCAGTGTCAAAAAGGTCAGTATACCCAAAGGCCTAGTACCAAGGTATGTGGTGAGAGATGACATAGGTGAATGGTTTCCCATTCACGAGATGGCCCTGTCTTAGACTATCAACTCTTGGTGTGGTTTCCCCTGTCTTTTTGCTTCAGACCTCCTGTTTTTGATCCTGTGCTGAATTTTGTGTTTACTGACTTTAGGACTCTGGGCACTTTATCTCTGCTGATCAGTGCTAAACTGCAAGTGTTCGCTGTCTAAAATGTATTGGTGATTTGTTTATTCATAATTGGCATATTTGATGTATTAGTAAGTCCCTAGTATAGTGGACAATATGTGCCCCTTGCCTGTAAATCAAATGCTACTAAAGGGCCTGCAGCAATGATTGTGCCACCCACATGAGTAGCCCTGTAAACATGTCTAAGACCTGCCAGTGCAGTGTCTGTGTGGGCAGTTTTAAACTGCCATTTTGACCTGGCAAGTACACCAACTTGCCAGGCCCAAACCTTCCCTTTTACTAAATTTAAGTCACCTCTAAGTTAGGTCCAAGGCATCCCCATGGGCAGAGTGCAATTTATTTAAAAGGTAGGACATGTACTGGTGTGTTTTATATGTCTGATAGTGAAATACTGCTAAAGTCAGATTTTCACTATTGCAAGGACTATTTCTCCCATAGAGTAGCATGGGGATTGCCCTGACGTATCTTTTAAGCGTGATTTCCCATTAGGAGCAGGGAGAGATATGGAGTTTGGGGTTTCTGAACTAACAATTAAAAAATATATCTTTAGAAAGTAGGCATTTTCTTGCTTAACCATTCCGTACCTCTGCCTGTCTGCTGAATATATGTCTGGGTCAGGATGACAGTTGGGCTTTTTATGCATTCTCTCTAGACAGCCACACAAAAGGAGCTGAGGTGTGCCCTGCAAATCCTGATGGCCCATCACCAGGCTGCTGGGTCTTCTTGAGCTAGAATAGGGCTGTGCCTGTCCTCACAAAAAAGCGGTCTCCAACCTCCTGGAGTGTGTCTGGGGCCAGGGTAGAGAAGGGCAGGGCCTTCTGCACTACAAAGTCTTCTCTTTAAAGTTTGCTTACTTCAAAGATAGAAACGGGTATACGTACTGGACCTCTGACACCATGTAGTTAGAATCCTTCTGGACTGAGGACATTCTGCCAGGAAGAATAACTGGATGCTGTAGGTGAGACTACCACTCTGCCTGTTGCTTTGCTGTGCTAGTCTGATGCTTGCTGCTTCTGTCCTGGGAGTGAAAGGACTGGGCTTTGTTATCTACATCCTGCTTCCAAAAGTTCTCCAAGGGCTTGGACTGAGCTTGCCTCCTGTTAAGAAGTCTCAGGGCCTTCAAATAATTTATCTGGCAGCACCTGGGCTCTCTTGCTGAGAGTCCTGAATTGCCAAGTGGTGCGAAATCCAGTTCCTGGGCCCTTTGGAGTGAGTTCTGGTGCAACCAAGAAGAAACTGTTGCACTGTGCGCTGTATTAAAATACGGCACAGCACATCCACTCCAGAGTGACTTAATAACTGGCACCGCTATCCAACTCCACAGCGCTGCCTGCACCAGAGCCATAGTCCCTGCTGAGTGCAACAACCACAACTTACTCCGCAGGCCCACCACTGCCACAGCACTTCCAAAGTCTTGCCAGAGCATGAGTCCAGAGCACCATATCTCTGATGTCTGCAGCAACCAGCTCAAACTCTGCGCAGCACACTGGTGTGATCGAAACACCACAAAGTCGATACCTTGCATCTTGACCTGGTGGATTCATCAACCCAGCCTTGTTGTAAGGAACCAACACCTCACCACCACTGCTGCATCACCTCCCCTGGAACTGAAAGCTTCAAGTCCCTGGTAGCAGTAAGGAATCCACACCGCACCAGCAACGCCTCACCTCCCCGACTCCATGCAATGTGTTTGTTTCTTCATCGTTTTCAAAGGTATTGTACTTGTGGTCTGTGTGACTCCATGGCAGGCCTGCACTCCCTTGCGAGTGGCGTTGGAGTGTTGGGAATGACTCCTTCAAGACGCAGTGATAGCCCCAGTTGGAGCTATTGTGTTTCTAAGTACTTTACTGAGATTTAATCAGGTTCAGGGATAGCCACACACTCACAAATCATTCTTGAGTAGATTTCCTGGATTACTCCAACAAGGCACTGAATGGCCTGGTAAGGGACAGCAAGTTCATTGATTAGCATGGGCTGTACAACTTGATTCTCAAGGAACACATGCACAATATTTGTTTTGCAGAGCTGCACCAGTAACTAGTAGGCAACAAGCTGACTGACCCCAGGAAGCTTGCTGAGGAGGTGGACCTCTGGGTCAGCACCAGAGTGTCCAAAAAATGCATCTGTGGGACTCATTAAAGGGTCATCAGGGGGCCCAACAGAAGAAAGAGGGGGAAAAAACTTACAAGCAAGTTGTTCTCAAAAGGCCCATAAAATAACTCCCAAGGGAGCAGTGGTAAGCAGTACAAATCTGAGCCAAAGAATAAAGGGTTCTTTGATAAACAGGCATGGAGGTTTGTCCTCCAATGTAGTAAGTGCTACAAATATGGGCAGTCAAAAGGAGACACCAAATGTCCGAAGAACCCCCACCCATTAGACAGACACCTGGATTGGTGAGTGTAGTGCTTGGGGAGGAGGTGGTCCTAGTTACTTTGGGGGAGCAAACAGAGGTTACCCTAATGTCTCTGAGGGATACGGAGATGGTGCCAAAAGCCCATACTTCTGCAAATACGTCTGAGTATAGACAGTGGGTCACCATCAATGGGCAATAGGGAGGGGGGAATCTGTGAGGCATAGAAACCAGCATGACTACTGTAAGCTGTCAGTTGGTGTCCTTTGAGCAAGACTTCCCTAACACATTCCCATCAAGTCATAGTTGCAGATAACCATGAGAGTCATCTACTGGTGGCTCTGGTTACCTTTGAGTTGGGGCAGAGAATACTCATGTTCTCTAACAGCAACCATGAGCCCTGCCATGTCTGTAGATTGTCTGTTGGGCAATGACTTGGAGCACACTATCTGGAAGGAGGTAGAGTTCAGGTCACACTTGGAGATGCTGAGATTGCCTGAATGGGTCTGTATCACTACAAGGTCCATGGATTCCCAAAAAGGGAATCAAGGGCATTTGAAGCCTGGAACAAGGGCCTAGGCAGCTGCCAAGAAGAATAGGGACAAGAGCACAGGAAACCAACCCCTGAAGTGCCTGTGGTCCTGGTTGACGTGGCACCTAAAGAGGATGTTCCTGAGCCTACTGGAGAGAACACTGCCACCCTGGGTGACCGGCCTGGGTTGGCTGGGTGGCAAGCTGAGGGTTGGCCCACCAGAAAGGAATTGTGCAAAGCACAGAAAGAGTGCCCCACTTTAGAGGGCTTGAGGCAGCAAGCTGAGAACCATCCTTCAGATGAAACCAACAGAGATGACCCCAACACTTAGGAGAATGATCTCCTAAACATTGAGCCTAAGGTACCTGGAACTAGGGCAACCTGTGTGCTGGTGGTCCCCTGGTGTTACAGGACCCTCCTACTGGGGCTGTCTCATGATATCCCCCTAGCAGGACATCTGAGGCAAGACAAGACCTTTGATTGGCTTGTTGCCCACTTCCAATAGCCCCGGATGAAGGCAGCCCTCAGATGCATTCTAGGTCCTGTCCCACCTGCCAGGCAAGGGGGAAGTCATGGAAAAAGGTCAAGGCTCCTCTGACCCCATTATCTGTCGCTGGCATTCCAATTGCAGGGTGGGTATTGACATCCTTCTTCCTTGGACCCTAAGACAACTTTAGCTAATATGTTCATCCTGGTGTTGGTGGACCATGCCACATGGTACCTAGAGGCCATTCCTCTGAGGTCAGGGACTGCACGTGCCATGGTCAAGGCCCTGCTAGGGATTTTTACCTGTCCGGGTCCTCCAAAGAGGTAGTGTCTAACAGAAGAACTAACTTCATATCAGAGTACATGAAGTCCATGTGGGATGAGTGTGGAGTGACATACAAGTTCTCCACACTCTATCACCCTGGGAAGTTCAACAAGACTCTCAAAGGCATGATAATGGGCCTGCCTGCACCCATCACGCGAACAAGGGATATCTTCTGCCATGCCTTCTGTTTGCCTTCAAGAAATGGGTTTAGCCATTTCAAACTTCTCTATGGCCACCCAGTTAGGGGACTTCTCAGGTTTGTAAGAGAGGGGTGGGGGCAAGCTCCCAGGAAACCCCTCAGGGTGGATTCAGTCAGCTACATTCTGGCACTCCAAAACCAGATATATTGCTTCTGGAAAAAAGCAAAATGCAATTTTGGGGCCAGTCAGTCTGCTATGAACTGAAGGCTACTCTTGTAGAGATTCAACCTGGTCAGAAGGTGTGGGTTATGGAGCCTGTGGAGCCCAGAGAACTACAGGATCACTGGACAGGTGAAGGAATGGAAGGGAGAGTCCAGATACCTGGTGGAGCGCAAGACTCCTAGCCCTCATCCTTGGGCTTACATATTTTTATACCTATGACATAGATACTGGAGAAGGAATGCCTGTTAAAAGCAAAATTTACAGGTTGCCAGACAAGGTGAGGTCCAGTTTCAAGGAGGAGGTCTCCAAGATGCTGTAGTTAAGGACACTTGAACCCTCTAACAGTCCCTGGTCCAACCCTGTGGTGCTGATACCCAAGGCTGTCCCACCAAGCAACACTTCAGAACCTAGGACTCCTTGCCCACTGCTGGTAGAGGTGTAATCCTGGCTGCCTCTGCTGGAGGTGAGGGCTCCTTGCCCACTGCTAGTGGATGGGGCCTCTTGCCTCTTTTTTGTGGTGGAGTGGGATCCTCCCCTTTCCTGGGTGGTGTAGTGGGATACTTCCCTTTCCTGGGTGGTGGAGTGGGAACTTTCCCTTTCTTGCTTCCATGACTAGGAGGTACTACCATTGTCCCCGTCTCTTGTCCATTGGTTTTCACCACCTTAGCCCTCCCTTTCTGAGGCGGTGGTGTGCTCACAGTAGGAGTGGCAGCCATCACACTCTGGGGCCCCTTTGTGCCAGCAGCTGAGGAGTTGATGGGAGCAGTGGCAGACTGTTTGGCTGAAGTGCTGTGCTGGGTCGTTGGGACCTTGCTCTTATGGGCAGGATGGGGATGGTGGAGAGGGAGGAAAGAGGTCAAGATGGGCAAGGAAAAGCTTCTTAGGAACATTGGGGTGGGATGTGGGAGGAAGGATGGGAGTGGAGGTTGAGGGAGTGGTTGTTGGAGGTGTACGTCTGCTGGACCTGGGTGCAGGTGCATGGGAAGTGTGCGTGTGTGAGGTTAATGGCTATTAGGAGTCTGAGTGCATGCATTTGTGTCTCCTAGGAAGGGCAGACAGGGCGGGAGAGGACAAAAGGGACGCATGGAAGGAGGTTGTGGAGGTGCCTGCAAGTGAGGTGTATGTGCTGCTTGATGTGGTGATGGTGGTGGTGGCTGTTGATGCAGTGCATGCAGGTGTGAGTGCGGATGTGACTGTGAGGAAGGGGGAGGAGCGGGAGACAGTGGAGGCAGTGGATGTTGTGCGAGTGCTTGTGGCCTGAGGTGTGCTGCCTGTATTTGACTGTGCTACTCTTGTCTGTTGTTTTGTGTGCATGCTTGTCTGTATGTGTGCATGGGATGGGTTGGGGTTGAGGAGACTGGGACTGGGAAGTGGTAGTTGGAGGGGGAACGGTATGAACAGGGACATTGGCTGCCATCAGAGAGTGGCCCAGAGCCTGAAACGATCTCTGTAGGGCGGCCAACCCACCATGGATGCCCTCCAGGTATGCACAGCACTGCTGCATCTGGGATGCCAGCCCATAGATGCCATTCACTATGGTTGACTGCCCTACAGAGATGGATCTCAAGAGGTCAATAGCCCCCTCACTGAGGGCAGCTGGGCTCACTGGTGCAGGGCCTGAGGTGCCTGGGGCGAAGGAGATGCCCACCCTACTGGGTGAGCGGTCACGGGCAACTCAGTGGGGGGCTACTGGGAGGGCAGTGATGGTACCGGGGGTGGTGGCTGTACCTGTAGCTGGGGTGGTTCCAGAGGTGTCTGCCACCACCAGGGAGCTACCATCAGAGGAGGAATCAGAGTCAGTGTTGTCATCTCCTGTCTCCGCTGTGGTGCTCCCCTCGCCCTCTGTCCCACTAGTCCCCTCAGCGTCGGTGGACTCTGCCTCCTGGCTCCTGTGGGATGCAGCTCCCTCAGTCGCTGGTGCCCCTACTCCTCCGCCAGATGATGCTAATGCACACATGGACAGGATGACAGAAGAAAGTAGGGGGAAGAGAGAAGGGGAAAACTGGGTCAATTACAGCACCAACACCACAGGTGGCATACACATTACAATCACACACAGGGATCAGGATTGAGCGCTATACATTGCACTGGCATTCCATTGGCTAGGTACCACAGCAAGATGAGAGCCAACCACCGCCAACTGCACCCCTCCTGGGACCCACTGAGCCCTGTCTGACCTGGAATGCCACCTAGCTAGATTACAAGATTTTGCCATGCGCCCATTTACCTTGAGCTGGACCACACAGCAATGTCTGAGATAGCATTAAGGGGTACCCACTAACTGAAACCCACCACCAGGATCCCATGCCAGCCAACAAACATTGTTGTCATGCTCACTGTACTCACCCCCTTGTGGCTGATGTGCTGCCCTCAAGCGCCCATCCAGCTCTGAGTAGGCCACCGCCATTATGCGGGCCATTAGGGGGGTCAGATTCTGATGGGCACCCTGCCCTCGTTGGGAGGCCACCCCCAGCTGGGCCTCCGCGGTCTTCCAGGCCCAGAGTCTCAGGTCTTCCCACCTTTTCCTACTGTGGGTGCTCCGCCTGCTGCAGACCCCCAGGGTCCACACGTCCTTGGTGATGGCACGCCACAATCTCTTCTTCTGATGGGCGCTGATCTGCAGAGGTAATGCAGACAGGGGGACACAATTAAAGATATAATAAAGCCTGTCACACATATGGCTCACAAATACCATTTCCATCTCCATTGGCACACTCATCACCCGGCGCCCACCATGTCAACTACCACCAGACATCCCCCACCCCAAATGACATGCAGCTAGTACACACATCTCCATGCAACCTTGTCACATGCATCGTGCCCATGGTGTACTCACCTGTTGGTCTGGAGTCCCATATAGCTGTTCATGCAGGGGTAGGACCCCATCCACCAAGCGCTCCAACTCCTCCGAAGTCCCCACCCAATGTATGTTAGTGTATGCCTTTAGGAGTTATCCCCATGTCATTATGTAAGGCTAATGTGTGTCCCTCAATACTTGCAGGTGACTCTGGCTACCCAAACCTATTGTGGCTCCTGATCCCTGTGAGGAATGCCAAAACAGGGTCTGTGAATCAGTATAATGATGCACCTGGACGAACCAGGCGGATCATAGAACGTGCCTTCAGCCTCCTGAAGGCTAGGTTTAGATGCCTCCATCTAACACGTGGATCCCTGTGCTACTCCCCGGAGAAGATATGCCAGATAGTAGTAGCATGCTGCATGTTGCACAACCTGGCGGTCAGATTACATGTGCCTTATCTGCAGGAGGAGGAGATTGGCAATGCCCCTGGGGCAGCAGTGGAGCCTCAGGACAGTGAGGATGAGGATGTGGACACCCGAACATCAGTTATAAGTCAATACTTCCATTGACACACAGGTGAGAAAGTAGAACTGACCATTCCTCTGATTATTTATGTTTTTAGTGTGGCTGTAGCAGGATGGCATTCACTTCCTTTGCATCTCAACTGACTGTCACCTATGCCTTCTCATTTCGCAGATGTACTGATGTGATGTCTATGGACAGCTACAGGTCATTATTTGCATGCTATCACAGTGTTCAGGTAATTTGCACAAGATGTGACTGTTTCCATATTTGCACATTTTCATCACATAAAACAGTATCACTCAAGTTGTGATCAAGGATGTTTATTGTAGTGGAATATATAGACGGAAAAGTGCAATGGAGTGATGGTAGAGGTAAGTCCAGAGTATTGGTCCAGTCTGTTTGTTGCACAGGCCCAGTGTCCAAGGGGCCATAGGAAGGGGAGCAAAGGCAGTTCAAAGTAGACAAGGCGACAGGGTGGGACACAAGGGGGACATTCAGGAGGGGCTCATTTCCTGGCTGTGGTCTTGGTCTTGCCTAGAGTCTTTGGCTTCTGTCTGGGTAGCAGGAAACATTTGCGGGGTGGTTGACCTTCTGCAGGGTGAGGGGTGCTGGGGGCCTGTGGGTCCTGTGGCAGAGCCTCCTATCCACTAGCTGCAGCAGATGTGGTTGGCTGTTCAGTTGACTGGCTAGTGGAAGGGGCCCGCTGGTGTGCTGTCCATTCCCTCATGATGTTGGCCATATCAGCCAGCACCTCTGCTATGGAGACCATGGTGGTGTTGAGGGCCTGCAAATCTTCCCTGATCTCCTGATGGTGTACCTCCTGCAGCCGCTTGTTCTCCCTCATGTTGTGAAGGATCTGGCCCATCTTGTCCTGGGATTGTAGGTAAGCCCCCAGGACATTAGCGAGTGCCTCCTGGAGAGTTGGTACCCTAGGACTTTCCTCCCCGGCACACAGATGTCCTCTGTGTGTCCCTGTCCCCCTGTGCCTGTATCCCCTGAATGGTGTTCTCACTTCCACTGATCGCAGGACTCTGAATGTCTTGGCTGTGAGGTGTGGACCGGGGTTCCCTGTACAGGTGGGCACACTGCTGAGTGACGTGTCTTGGGAATAGAGGTGGGGGGACGTTGGGTGGGTGCTGTGGTGTTGGATACTGAGGGGGGAGGCTCTGTGGTAGACTGGGAGTGTGCTGGGGTGGCTGCCTGACCAGTGGTCCCTGATGGGACAGGCCCAAGTTCACCCGGATCCAGACATCCAGAGTTACAGTCATCACTGAGGGTATCTTCTGTTAGGGGACTGGATAGTCGTGGCACCTCCTCGCCGCTGGTATTGGCTGGGGCACCTGTGGGGATGTAAGAGATGTATTATGCTTCATGTCTATGGCATATTGTACAAACCTAGCTTCCCCGATATTGTTGCTGTTCCCCTGCCACCTGGCACCTGCCACCTGGTGATGTATTGTGGGATTGTTAATTCTCCATGCTGTGCATGCTTTGGTGATGGGTGTACATGCAGGGCTGGGAGGGTTGTACATGCATTGGTATGGCATGCAAGGCTTGGCATTGGGGTTAGTCACATGTGTAGGTGCACTGTGTGGGATGGACTGGAGTGATGAAAGTCAGGGTGAGGGGGTGAGATGGCATGCAGGTATGGGGGGTGATAAGTAGCAAATATTAACTCACCAGTGTACAGTCCTCTGGCTACTCCAATGAGTCCCTCGGGATGCATGATTTCCAAGACTTACTCCTCCTATGCTGTCAGCTGTGGGAGTGGAGGTGGGGGTCCACCACAAGTCCTCTGATGGCAAGCTGGTGCCTTGCTGCCAATGGAATGTACCTTCCTCTGTAGGTCGTTGTACCTCTTCCTGATGTTGTCCCTTGTTCTTGGATGCTGTCCTACGGCGTTCAACCTGTCCACGATTCTCTGCCATAGCTTCATCTTCCTGGCAATGGATATTTGCTGTACCAGTGCTCCAAACAGCTGTGGCTGTACCCTGACTATTTCCTCCACCGTGACCCGCAACTCCTCATCTGTGAAACAGGGGTGCCTTAGTGGGGACATGGGTGTTGTGTGCTGTGTGTTTTGCAGAGGGTGTTGAGTAATGTGGTGGGGTGTGGGATGTGAGATGGATGATTCGGTGTTTGTGGTGTGTGTGTGTAGTTGTCTCCGTGATTTACGTGGCTAGCTATTGCAGTCTTTTCGTGTTCGTAAACTGTTGTGTGTAATGTGGGTGTGTGTTTTATAGTGCTGTGGGTGTGGCGTTAGTATGAATTTCAGGTGTGTGATTTTCATTTTGTCCAAATTGTTGTGTTGTTTTGTATTTAGGTGGCCATTCTGTCCGTGCCAATTTGTACCGCCAATGTTTTACCGCCACTGAATGTCCACCATGGTGATTCGTGGGTCATAATGTGGTGTGCGTAGTTTTGTTTGCGTAATAGTATGGGTGTTCGTACCAACTCTTTACCACTGACCTTTGGTCTGGCGGATATGTGTTTGTGGCAGTATTCTGTCGGTTTAGTGTGTGTGTGTCATAATATGGCAGATGGATGTTCAGCTCTTCGACGGTATGTTGGCGCCGTCACCGTAGCGGTAATCGGGATTTACCGCCAATGTTATAATGAGGGCCTTAGTGCCTTGATTATGCAATTCCAGTACCGCATGCATTATGTTAAGCTATAAATATTCACACATCAAATCACCACCAAAGCAATCAGTGAGCATGTTAATCTTAAATCTAATAAGGTGCTTGTGTAAAGGGAAAAATCTAATTGAGCATTAAAACCACTACCTTACAGCCCAAAGGGGGTGAGCTGAGTGGCTTAAACTAAGTGATTGAAAAGGGATTCGCGTTTAAGTCATAGTTGAAAATGTAGGCCATGCGTGTCAGTTGCATACAGTGCTATGAAAAACAAGTTCTTTGACGAAAAACACGATGGAAAATGTTACACTACCGTGTTGTATGATGTAAAGCAGTGAACTCACGATATATTCATCATGGGGTCGAAATCTGTTAAAAACGACATTAGCTGCAACTGTGCTCAACCTATTTAATGCCAAGAGTGCTGGCTATGAAGTGATCAAAAATATGTACTTGCTGACACCTGGGAGACTGATACGTCACCGTCAGTTGAAAATAAAGCACGAAGCTTAACCGCCTGCTGAGATGCCATTGGTGTCTGCCAAAATGCTACAAAGTGAAAGACGCAATACTTAAACTGCTGCCGTGAGTTTGAGAACGATAGAAGGGTAGCTAAAAATACTCAGTTTAGCCCATAAAAACGGTCTAGCTGCAAACCAACTGCCACTCCAGAGGACAATCCTTGAACAACAATCATTGGCAAAGCCAACAGCTTTCGTTAATTCTCACTTAGAAACTAAGGCCTGTCGTTAGGGCCACTAGAATTATCCGGCTAGAGAGGGCCAAATTATGAGTTGAGTAAAATATGCAACGAGCAAATGCAAATCATGCCTCATAATGTGGCACATTTTTTAATAGTATTACAAAATTATTTTGTATTTTTAAACTTGGTAACAGTCTGGGCATTGGTTGCACTTCATTAGTTCATAGTTTCAACAACTCATGGTAAATTCTACTTTATCATAGTGAACATATTAATAATTCATTGACTTTTGTTTTGAAGCACATGATCAATTAAATGGATTTATAATTAAATCACAAGATGATTTGTACAATCAGTTCATTCAGTTGGAAACAGCTGAAGAATGCTGGCAGAAACAAATACTTGGTATTGGACAACGCAAGAATCCTCTATGATGCAATGGAACAGGATCGGCTCACGGTGCTAACCGAGGGTAGGATGGTGCGCTGGGCCAAGGGTTTGGGGGGGGGGAATGAATTTAGTAAATAAATAAATAACTTACCTTCATCATCACCACCGTCACCACCGAGTCACTCCCCTAATGCAGACTGCAGGCACAGGCTCCCAGCCTGCCCTGCGGCCAAACCTGACGCGACTCAGAGTAGCGTGAGGATTGGGTGGGAGTGCCCAGCCAGTGCACACCCAGGCAGACTGGTAGCCTATGCATGCCCTCTCCAGCGCGACAACTGTGTTGCTGGGCTGGAGAGAGCCTACTGCGCATGTGTGTTTGGCCGTGCCTCAGTGCTCGTCATCAAAGGGGCCTGTGGACTGGCCCCTTTTACCAAAAAACTATAATAAACATAGTATCTTATCATTTTTGGATGAAAGGGTTTGCATCTGCTGGTGGGGGAGGGGGGGTGACGCTCCTCCGCCCTAGCAAAGGAGCCGTGCCTGCAATGGAAATGTGTTATAATTCTAAATCCTACAGATCTTTTTAAGGTACCATAAATCAGCTGGGTATTAAAATGTAATTCCTGTGCATTTTACATGCTCAGCCTTCATAACGAGAAACAGGAAGAAAGCATGGCGTGAAAAGAATGGCATTTTTTAGCCAAGAGTTGGCCTAAAGCAGTGTTAATTCTTCATTAAAAACACCAGAGGCAAGTTAGATTCAGCAGCCACGCCTACAGTTCCCAACTGCATTAGAAACCTAGTATGAAGATGCATGTAGATCAGGTTGTCTCTAACAAAATGTAAACAAGGCTCAAATAAAAATTTACTTGGTAAACACAACAAGCTTACATATGGCAGAAACAGTTATTGACGTAAAGCTTTGCAAAGGAAGGATGCAATCTGAAACACTTACTTTGAATGAGAAGTATAAAACATATGCAATAGGACAACAATGTATCACTCTATTCATGTGCATTATAGCAACTGAACTTGATACATATGCACAAGAAGTTTCTTACATATTTAAGTCCGAGTTTAGCCGTGCATAAGATTTAGAGTTAAAGAAAGAAAGTGCATTTTAATTCATTTAAATTGAGAAAGACACCACAATATAAAGCAAAATCACTCCAAACTCTTAACCAGGCGAGTTTAATGAAATTACATCAGCTTGAAGAGGCATGGCTAAGCCACCAAAGATGAGGGACATTCACTAGCCGAGCTCCCGTGCCGTGAGCCCTGCAACCTGCCCCAATTCTGTAAAATAGCAGGGATCCACTGGCCAACGCTCGTGGACGGTGCCCACGGTCCTAAGGAGAGCAGTGGTGACCTGTGGACACCCTCTGGCCTGTCCCGCCAGCAGCAAAGAACGACTCCGTCCGCAGCTGCGTAGACCATGTGGGCCCAATTCCCAGTCACAACTGAGCCCGGTTCAGGTGGCCCGACCTTGTTCTCTGCCTGTGGCCTGGTGGCTGCCAATTATAAAGACAAGAGAAGCTGGGCGCACCCGAGAGAGGACTTGGCGGCTGGCTCTATGTGGGAAAGAACCCGGATACAACAGCAGATGGCCCTGGAGGCCTAGCTGCCACCTTCTCCAGACTCAATGTAGGATGAGGACCCTACTTTGGGGGTCGGATGGCCCCCTGGGCCACGACCGGTGTTGCAGATCCCCAAAATGGTGACAACCAATTCCTCGACAACAGTCAGTACCACTGAGCCCAATGGCCCACCAGCTTCATTTTGTGCTAAGCACTTAATCAGCGTGCTGCTGGCACACACCCAACCCTTGGGTGGGAAGCAGACCAACTCTGCCCAAACGCCCCACCTCTTATGCGTTGGGGGGATCAACCTAGCACCCCCACGAAGAGGGACAAACCCCCCATTCCTCTATCGTAACACACCTAGCCAAGGAGGACAGAGATAGGGAGGGGGGCCCTCCTGCTGACATCCTTGCCTGAATGAGCAAAATTTGGACATGACAGCACACTTCCCCCGATCTTCCCAACCTGAACAGGCACGAATAGCAATTCACTGACTGGCTGGTGCGGTCACGCTGGACAAGCACACCCCATATCTAAGTGTGCCCAATCCAACCCTGCATGGACGCACAATGGGAGAGGGTGGGAAGAAGACCCCCAGGCTGATTGTGGATGTGCCCCTTCTCTGCCTAGTACCTGGTGCACTAGCCTTTTCACGCTTTATACATACTAGAGGGGCTGCCCACTTGCACACCAGTCAAACTGCACCAGGACACAAGGAGAACAGTTATCCGCTCACTGCTCCAATCTGGACCCTTGTGGCGCCACCTGTAGTGGAAAGTGGTAATGAAACAGGCACAGCTCAACCCACCCAACATCAACAAGAAACTCCAACCACCATACTCCCAACTGGTGACCCAGGAGGTGCTCAGAGTAACCCATCACCACTACAGGTGACAAAAGACGATGAAGACTCCCTCACCGCCAACTTCGTCAAGAAAGAAAGAAGAAATCAGTGAAGAATTTGGACTCCTTTGAGATGCCCACAGAAAGCTCACTAGAAGGGTCTGAAAAATGTAATGCACCATTGCCAAACTACAACCTCAAATCACAACTCAGGAACAGACAACTCTTGACCTATTGGACAAAGTGTAATGCCTGGAACACAGAGCCAAGGATGTAAAGGGTCGAGTCTGCCACAACAACATGCATGTGGTGGACTTGCCGGAGGGAGCCGAGGTGACCGGTCCCATGATCGAATTCCTGGAGGAATGGGTGTGCTCCTTCACACCGACCCAGTCCCTTTCTCCCCACTTTACCTTGGAACGAGCCCACACTGTCCCGGGCCGCCCCCAGGGGCCTCCTCATGCCCCATCATTGCAAAACTCTTATATTATAAAGACAGGGATCCTATCCTGCAGGCTGAACAAGTGCCCCACACACGGCAACATCTGAGTCTCAGTATTTCCAGACTTCACAATGCAAACACAATGACAGCGCTCCTCGTTCTTGTCTGTAAAACAGTGCCTGCAAGAGCTCAACATCCAATACTCTCTACTTTTCCCAGCTAAACTGAAGGTCATGCCTGACCAACAAACACATCTCTTTACCCAACCAGAAGCAGGCTGGGAATGAGTGGAATCCCACTATGAAGGACCCCGGCGACCGCCGTCCTCGAACGGCAATGCTCATCACTCCAGGAGACGGAGGAACCAGCAAGGCCGGAGACACAATCACCCCTCTGGGGGAGCAACAGTCCCCTTTTCAGAAGAGCTCCAACAAAGCCAGAGATCAGCGATAGAGGTGGCATTTGCTCTCTGCCGTTCCACCTCAACATTACATTCAGATACGAACACCTCAGACAGTGAAGAAGATATAACTGCAAGTGATCAAATCTCAGAAGGTCTCCTTACTGGCTCACAGAACATACCTCAGACAGCAGAAGACCTACTATAACTCCTACCATCCCGCATTGAGCATACCAGCAAATAAGAGCCTACGTGAAATCATAACTTCCTCATAGGTGGCAGATATCCCTGTAGTAACACTTGTCCAGGTTGCAATCTCACAACCCCCGGCCCACTGTACACCCCAAAACTCAGGGGCATATTTATACTCCGTTTGCGCCGGAATTGCGTCGGTTTTTTTGACGCAATTTCGGCGCAAAACTAACTCCATATTTATACTTTGGCGTTAGATGCGTCTAGCGCCAAAGTCCATGGAGTTAGCGTCATTTTTTAGCGTGGACACCTACTTTGCGTTAATCATATGCAAGGTAGGCGTTCCCGTCTAAAAAAATCGACTCTGAGGCATGTGCGTCGGATTTATACTCCTGGGCAAAAATCACGCCCGGGAGTGGTCGGGTCAAAAAAAATGACGTACGGCTGCTTTTGCGCCGTTTTTTAGCGCCTGCAAAAGGCAGGCGTTAAGGGACCTGGGGGCTCTGAAGGAGCCCAGAGGTGCCCTCCCATGCCCCCAGGGACACCCCCTGTCACCCTTGCCCACCCCAGGAGGACACCCAAGGCTGGAGGGACCCATCCCAGGGACATTAAGGTAAGTTCAGGTAAGTGTTTTAAAAAAAAAAAAATTGTGGCATGGGGGGCCTGATTTGTGCCCCCCTACATGCCACTATGTCCAATGACCATGCCCAGGGGACAGAAGTCCCCTGGGCATGGCCATTGGGCAAGGGGGCATGACTCCTGTCTTTGCTAAGACAGGAGTCATTTCTATGGGGGTTGGGAGTAAAAAAAAATGGCGCAAATCGGGTTGAGGCGAAAAAATTGCCTCAACCTGACTTGCCCCATTTCTTGACGCCCAAGCCCCATATCCCCCTACGCCGGCGCTGCCTGGTGTATGTCGTTTTTTTTAACGCACACCAGACGGCGCCGGCGGCTAAAGCCGGCTAACGTCATTCAATAAATACGGTGCCCGCATGGTGCTTCAGAATGGCGTTAGCCGGCGCTAATTTTTTTGACGCAAAACTGCGTTGGCGCAGTTTTGTGTTAAAAAGTATAAATATGGGCCTCAATGTTGAAATGGCCACCACCCTTGTTCTTCGTGTTAGCTCCTAGAGCATCTGTTTGGGCATGTAGCACTATGCTGCAGGCTCTGGTTTCTTGTTATTTACCATTGTTTTCTTCCCCTCACTAGCGTGAGACCAACATCTCCACATACCACCTGGTGGGCATAAAAGGGTGTACAAACCATTCTCAAGCCCATTTCCACACCCTACCCACACCGTCCCACTCAACCGGACTCCACGGCCACCATTTACAACATACAGTTTCTCACCCTAAATGTACAGGTGAAGTATACATCTAGACAATGATATGATTCCTTCAAGAAGCACACTTAACTCTTTGTGAGCGACAGCACTATCATAGATGCTGGAGAGGCACTATACATGGTACAACCTATTTGGTTAATGCCCGAGGCACAATGCTGTGGATACATCCTGGTACCCCCTTCCAAACCCTCAACACAGTGATAAACAAAGAAGGTTGATAAGACTTTGTGGAAGGGTTACTGGATGGAGACCCTACACTAATGGCTACATTTAATCCCCAAACACTAACTCTAACTAACACTAACACTAATCACCCTTCTAGGCCACCCTTACCAGTATGAGACCCCATCCGCTGGTCTGTATTTATGACCACAAACACTAACCAATCATCCTACTGAGCCACCCTCACACAACTACTCGACTGTTGAGCGGGCATGCCCTGGCTCTTGGGAGGAGATTACAACATCGCCCTAGATATTCATCTGGGCCATTCCCATTCACTCCAATCACTTGGTCAAGTGGGCCGAGCATTGTTCCCTACAATACATTTGGAGGGCACGCAATCCAACCACCTGTTTGTACTCCCACTACTCCACCCCACACAACGTATACATTTGCCTGGATTGTTTCCTCTGCTCCCCCACTTTATTCTCATATTGTACCCATTCAGACTATCTGGGCTGAGTCACCTTCAACCACGCTGCCTTTATAGCAGATTTTTCTTAGGGCGCCCCTCACCCACCAGTGCCCACCTGGCATCTGGCCAAAGACACTCTAAATGACCCAGCATTCTGCAACGCCCAACTCACAGACATAGGTCAATATTTTGAAGTGAACCACGATATGGCTACCATGCGAGCAGTTGAATGAAATACATTCAAAGTTGTCACCAGAGGGTACTATATAAAGAACATTGCAGGGGTGCGAAGGGATTTATCGGAAGCCCTCAGAGCAGCCAAGGACATGGCCACCTCCCTAGACAATCACCCCCTTTAGAGATGAAGCTGCACAACAGGCCCTCACTGATGCCAAAAAATGGCAGGCGGAGACAGTGGGATGACTGGTGTTTCAGTTTTGCCACCTACGCAGCCCGTATGCACACCACCAGTGATAAACCGGGCTGCATCCTCATCTGGCTAGTCCGGCAGGAAATACAGAGCCCTACAATCACAGAAATTCGGACCACTACAGGCCAAATAGTACAGCCCCAATCCACTATACTACAGGTATTAAGTTCCCATTATGCAGAGTTATACAGGACACTGACCGCCTCTACCCTTGAAGAGGCCCAACTCTCCTTGCACCCTCTACGCTTGCCCACTATAAATGCACTTGAGAAAGAAGAGCTCCATGGATTAATTACGCCAGATGAAGTGAAACAGGCTATTCATGATCTGGTCCGCAACCAAACACCTGGGCTCAATGGCATTCCTATGGAAAACTATGAACGATTCTCGACCCTTATGGTACCACGCCTAATGGCTATGTTTAAAAAGCTCTTGCCTTTAGCACACTCCCACTCTCCCTTAGAGAATCAGTTCTGGTCTCCCTTCTTAAGCCAGACCTCAACCCAACCCTACTATCATCATACCAACCACTAGCGATTTTGGGAGCCAACTTTAAAACCTTAGGTAAAATCATAGCTGAAGTACTTGCAATTCCTCCTCAACCTGGTCCATCCCAACCAGAATGGGTTTATCCCCAATAACATCGCCAATAACAACAGACGCCTTTTACACATCATGGACCAGGCCTCTCTATGATACCCACAGATACTCTCCTTAATATTAGACCTAGAGAAGGCCTTTGATTACCTAGCCTGGGATTAACTCTTTGAAGTCCTGAGGACCGTAGGTATGGGCCCCAGACTTCTCTCGTATACCAAACTACTATATTCTCTTCCTTCATCTAGGGCCAGCATAGGTCACTTAATTTCACCCGCATTCCCAGTTGTGTGCGGAACCCGACAAGGTTGCCCGCTCTCATCCATCCTTTTCACCCTAGCCATGGAGTCTCTAGCTCATCGGCTCCGCCAAGAAGGCCACACCTGGAGTATTTCCCTAGACAACACCACCCATGATGTGTCACTTTATGCGGATGACCTCCTCCTGTAAGTCTGGGATTCAACGATTGACCTCTCTCCTATAGCATTAACCTTTTGTGATTTTGTCACCGTATGAAGACTGCACGTTAACTGGCAAAAATCATGTGCCTTCCCGTTAAATCATGATGTGACCCTCCAAATCATACACATGGAAGGGACTACAATGGTGGTCCAATACCTGGGAGTCTGTCTCTACCATAACCAGGAGGACCTATTCAAGGCGAACCTGTGACACGCACTTACCAAAATCAAATCACAGATGGGCTTCTTGCAAAAACGACCACTAGCTCTTGCAGGCAAGATCGTACTATTTAAAATGATCGACAACCCCCGCCTCCTCTATCACTCTGTAAACGTCCCAATGGTCCCCAGTCGGTGATTCTTCCAAGAACTAAATCAACTACTCTGAGACCTCTTCTGGGACAGGAAATGTTAGTGGGTAGCCCTGTGTAAACTCCACCTATTAGTAGGGCATGGAGGTCATCATTTGAAAATTACTACTTGGCTGCTCTGCTCCAACGGTTTTCCTGGCGGCTCGTGGTCAGGGACACATATGAAACTAGCACAGGTGAAGGACCACTCCCCCTCCATGTCCTGCGTCAATTACTGCACCGTCACCAGCAATCTTGGTTCCTCCATTTGTGGGTGGCCAGAAAATGCACCATAAGAGTATGACAAATGATACAGCAGGTTATTCCATATGCCCCGATAACCACCTTCATGGACATACCTGGGCTCCTACAACCTTACACGGACTACCAACTATCGGACTGGCATGCACGATAACTATTCACAGTGGGGGACCTCTTCCACAATTTGGAATTCCTCTAATTTGAACAGGTCCATCAGGACTACATCATACCACATTGCCTGTTCCTAACACACAGGCACCTGTTGGCAACCGTCCAAACCACCTGGGATATAATTGATAAGAGGCCACCAACACACCAAAGGATCCACACGAGGGTCGTCACTTCATGACGTGGTTACACGCAGCACTCAGAGTTCATACTAGATACTCCTTAACATCCCTCTGCCAACTATGGAAGGAAGACCTAGGCAGGCCCTTGCATGACTCAGAATGGTCCAAAGCACTGTAGTCACCACACAGGGTTTGTAGGAATGCCTGTTTCAAAAACATACAGTACACTATGCCTCCATAGGGCATACCTTACACCAAATCGCCTGTCCTGCATGTTCCCCACAGCCCTACTGACCTGCCTGAGATGTCAGTCCTCCTCATCAGACTTTCAACACATGCTATGATCCTGTCCAACTATAACCCCCTTCGGTGGGATGTACACTCCACTCTAGCTACTATCACTGAGCTCCCAACCCTCAGCACATAGGGATCTGCAGCCTTCACATCTACTCATGGTGAAAAACCCAAAAGGTTAGAGCCTGGTTCGTTAACCTTGCACTTTTACTAGCTAAGCGTCTCCTCACCATGCACTGGCACTCCCCCCATCCTCCCGCTCTCTCCCAATGACAGTCAATGCTTATCAGATGGAGCATAGCAGAAAGCTCTGCCTTGCATTGGGTGGAAGTGTGGTGAATATGAAAATGCCCAATTGCGCTTTTCTGGGATACCATGCTATTCCAGCTCCATGGCCTAGTCGCGGACACCCTGCATTACTCCCTCCACCTCCCCCATCCCTCAAACGTGATATTCAATGGTTTCCCCGAATCGCTAGTTTTTGTCCACACACACCATTGCAACCAAAACATGCACCATTCCCTGCTGGCACCTTGCTCCAGTTACATCTCCCTCCCTGTTCTAACCCGCACACCTCCCAGTTCCCCCCTTAACCTCTCCCCTCTCTGAGACCTCCCTTAGTCCACAGGGGAACACTCACAACAGTGTTACTTGGGCATGCACCACAACTGGTCACCCCATTCACACATGTTGAATAAACCAAACCACGGACCATACGACCCAGAATACAATAAACACACCCTTGTAAGTGGTTCACAGCACCATTTACAGACTCATATTCTACTTTAACTAACAATGAGAGCCATCAGGCCCCTACACCCCACCCTATACTACACAGTACAGTCCATTCCGTTCAACTGTCCACTCCTGGTCACTTCAGACATATTGCATTCACTGCCCACATTGTTTCTTTTGTAACAAAGTGATTTGAATACTATAATCTGCTTTTACCCATATTATTCAGACAAGTAATGTTGAAATAACTGCCTCTTTGTAAAAAAAAAAAAACTAATAAAAATTACCTTTAAAAAAATGACATCAGCTTGATTCACCACAAACACGTTTTCAGCATCTGAACTCAAACGTAAATTCCTGAAACGCCAGTGTACTGGAGCCTCTGTTATTGTGAAGTAGTAAATATTTGCTTAAGTCCATGAGAGGCCACCGCGGACTGGTTTTAGCTGGATAAGAGATCAACTTTATCAGAGCAAATACAAATGCAATGGCTGAACAACAGTTTGTTTGAAGACACTGCAACATAAACGGCCTGTGGTCAGCTGGAAAACAAAACAAAGCTGGAAGACTAAGCCAAGACTGTCACTAACAAGCATGCTTTAAATGTGGGGGGGAGATTAGGTTAAGGAAGGAGGAGCAAAAACAAAATAAAATGAAAACAAGCATGCTTCAAAGGCATGCAGCCAGAGGGAGAGTATGTAAACAAGCAGAGCGCAAGCACTGTTCAGACAAAAACTTAAAAACAAAGTCCCACTAAGTGGATGAAAACAGTATTTGAGCCTTGGGACACTGGTAAGAGCAAACACACAAGGAACAAGCATTGGTAAATGCAGGAAATATGCTAGAGCCAATAGAAACAGAGAGAAAATAAGTGACAAGCAGAAGAACCAATGAAAAGCAAGGGAGGGATGCAAGCCTCTTTTAAGATTTATATTGAATACAATAGATGTGCTGTGCAGGTGAAACCTAAAAACAGGTGTACTGAACGCCTTTTGAATGTTCTGCGAGGTTAGTTTGTGCCACATGACCCGGAGCTTGCCCAAGAATATGACAAAAAAAACAAAATACAGCAGGTTTATCATGTATATAAGCTTATTCCACTAACTGCTAGTAGTTTTAGTTGCTGTGAGATAGTTCACACTGATGTTCTGAATTACCTTACCTCCTGCATCAGTGAGTAGATCTCTGAAGCTTTACTATCATGTATGATAAATAAGTCACCCCTGAGATAGAACCTGGACAGCCAGGAGGGCAGGATGCACTGTACTTAAAACATAGGACATTTTAAAGGTTTATATATTCTTGTAGTGAAAAACTCTTACATTTGTTTTTCACTACTAAAAGGCCCACCTCTCCCATGGGATAACATTGAAGTTACCTTATTACATTTAATAAGCTGTCTTTTTCAAATTGGAACAGGTCACCAGTTCATGTTTGATGTCCTTTAAACTGTAATGAAAATCCTCTCTTATGGTAAAGTCACATTTTAAATTACAATCTTGAAAATTCCACTTTTGGAAAGTTGGGATTTTCCTGCCTTAGCCATTTAGCCTGTGCTGTAGCACATTACTGGGTGTAGCTGACAATTAGGCATTGTGTATTCCTCCTAGACAGCCACACACAATAGAGAGCTTAGGTGTGCCTGGATGAACCATCACTGGCAGGATGGAGGGGGGCAGAGCTGGGCACAGCCCTACTTAGACGTGAATAGGCTGTGTCCTGCATCCACACAAGGGCTGAACACCCCTTGTTGTTAGTCTGGAGTCAGAATAGGGAAGGCAGGAAGCCTATGAACTTCAAGGGGAGTCCTCTAGTAGCTTCCGCCACTTGAAAGGCAGAACTGGGTATATGTATTGGACCTCAGATACCAGCTCTTCAGTACAGTTCTGGATCTGTGCCTGAAAGAAGGACTGCTGTGTTGCCTGAAAGGACTGCCACTTTGCTGGCCTTCTGCTCTGAATGACTGACGCCCTGCTGTGTGACCCTCTGCCTGGGTTAGAAGGACTGGAGCTGTATCTGTTCAACCTAGGACTCCAGAGTGATACGAAGTGCTAGTTGGCTAGCCTCCTGATTATAGACTCAGGGACGGAAGGTTCCAACAACCTTCACCAGCACTCTGCCATCTGTGAGTCCTACCCTGTCAGGTGGTGCCACCTCAGTCCTAGACCCCTTGATGTGGGCCTCAATGTGCTTTGCCAGCCCATCTGTGGACCCAGCAAAACCAATGCATCTCCTCTGCTGTGCAGTGCCACCTTGAACAGAACCGATACCACTTCTCCTGCAAGGTTCTCTCAGAGCAAGGACTCTACAGCACGCTTGCAGCCCACATCAAAAATGCCGCCTGTGCGAAGCATTCCCAATGCAGGCCCTCACATCACAAATCTCGCCGGCAGCCTTGATGACAATGCAGGTTCACGCATACTAGTCTCATAGCTCCTCAGAACTGACTCATTGCCTCAGGTGCACATGCATCCTTGGCCTGGGACCTCACAACTCTCCTGAACCAGGATTTAGAGTACTCTTGTTCAGCAGGCCTAATTGGGTCCCCTGTAGCTGGCCGATGCACCAATGCTGTTGGCCTGAGCTTGTAACTTTGTCCTGGTCCGGAGTGAGCAGATATCCACAGTTGGCGCTTTGTGCTATTTAGCGCTATTTTTACTGAAATCTCTATATCTCCTGGTTATATCGATTGGATTTTTGACACTTTGGTTTTGTTTTATTTATTAAAACATTCTTTATTTTTCTAATCTGGTGTGGTATTCTTGTGTTTTGTGCTTTCACTGTGTTACTTTTTGAATTGTGGTACACATGCTTTATATGTTGCTTATGAGTTAAGCCTGTCTGCTCTGTGCCAAGCTACCTAAGGGTTGAGCACAGGTTAATATAGTGTTTGCTTGTGACTTCGCCCTGACAAGGACTGTGGTTCTTGTTTGAGTAGGGTTTCTCCCCCTCAACCAGTAACCCAACTACTTACAAATACTGAAAGAATTTAGCATCCAGCAACTTTTTCATTCATGGCCCTAATCAGTTGAGACAGAACTCAGAATGTAAATATTGTGCCACCTGTCACTTTCTTCCTCTAAGAATTTAAGAATAAAGTGGCATGTCTGCTCTCGCTAAAAAAATACCAGCCACTTTTTCCCCCTGATAGTCCATTAATCCAGACTGCAAGTGACAGCACTGCAAGATTTAAAATAAGAATTTTTGCTCACTCTTGAAAAACAGACTTTGCTTAATAATTTCACTTTTCTGCTCATGTGCATCAGGGATTTAACATGCCCTCTGCCACTTTTGGCTGTAGTCCACTGTCCAGGTCTCATGTAATGAGCCCCCAGACTCTGTCAAGCCCCACTAAGGACTGAGATTAAAAAACAACCCACACACACAACAATAACATTTGAAACAATTGCTCATCTCACACATAGAGATTCACGTTCCAGCCAACTCACTAGCTGTGTACAGAGCAAACCCATCCTGGCTGGCACTTCCATAACATTTACAAAGATGAGAGCTTCTGTCATCTACAAGCCATTTTCTGGCTTCATAGAACTGGAAGGGAGCAGGTAATGGACAGGAGCAGAAGCACCAAGCAGCCATGTGGTGTTAGACCTTCCCGGGCTCAGAAGGAGTGCGGCTGTCTACTTCATGAGCTCTCATGAGGGACAGAAGCACTTCCAAAGAGCTGAAGAAGAGGCACAGAGCTCATATGAAAGGGGATCAGTCCTGCAGTGTCCGACTAGGCAGCACTAGCAACTGGACACAGAAGCAGGTAACAGAGAGAGCAGCAATCTTGCCACTCTAGTTTCAGTCTCCTTTCATTCACTGAAGGTCTTTATAATCAGCCAATGAGAGAATTAGGTTGGATATGGAAGCCTGGGATCAGCTCACTTGATGGCACTGGGCAAGCCAGTTGCTTGCTCTGAGCCAGAAATAAATATGCTTGTTTTTGAACTGTCCTCAGCCCTTACCACAGCTATATAGATAAAAACTGGACATGCATAACTACAGCAAAATTAAATTTGCCCACTCTAGCATGCCCATTGTGCATCTGTACACTGATCTGATGCACTCTTTCTACTGAGCCTTGCAGTAGGAGGGAAAATGGCTAGCCTGTCAATCTCTTCCATTATGAGTGGGGTTCCACCCGAAATGCCCTCATAGAGGAGTCGCTCTTGCCTATACTTGCAATCTGGAATTTGTATTATTACAAAGGTACATTTTTTTTATAACCAAATTTTTATTTTAACATACAGATAACCATATGTCACATAGGCAGAGTTGAGAAAGTAAAGCTTAACATTTTTATATCTGCACACCCAGAAGAGCCCAAAATCTCATCATATAACATTGATAAGTTAGTAAAGTCAATACCGGCCACATTGTTGCCCAGCCCATCCATAGTTATAGTGAATCTATTCTGGACTGACTATTCCCCAGCCATCAAGACCAAATCTGAGCATGTTTCTTTGGGCATCCCTGTGCCCTCTACACCAGTCTTTTCTTTTGGGTGCACCAGCCCACCCCGCCTCCATTTCGAGGGTGTGTGTGGGCTGCTCGCCGTCCATTATGCTGCAGTGTTCCTATTCGCCACCAGCAGAGCCGTACCCAGCAAGGCTCTTCCTGCCTGCAAATTCCCTATTCCCTCCATACCGCCAAGAAGAACACCAAGGGAGAAGGTTCTACCACGTGTCCCACGACCATGGAAAGTTGATTCAACACCTGCGTCCAGTATCATGTAAAGACTGAGCAGTCCCACACCACATGGAAAGAATCAGCAGGCGAGTGAGTACAGCAGTTATAGTGAGGTGACAGCCAAAATCCGGCTTGGTGCAATCTTTCACATGTAAGGTAGGCACAATGCAGGTAATAGAGTTGCACCAGCCCCAACCTGGTTGACATTGTAATTTCATATGGTGCCATGAGTGCATTCCTCCAGTCTTCTCACTCTAGTGTTCCCAGCCATGCCTCCCAGAGGGATCTCAGGAGTTGGAGGGTTCCCCTGGAGTTCAATGTCAGGGACTGATATACTTGAGGGACTCCCCCCGTACACAACCCCCCATAACCACCTTTGCATCCACTGGGCTAAATTCAGGTACAAGAGAAACCCTGGGTATATATACGTGTGTCATAGTTGTAAGAATTTATAAAATTGTGTACTGCTTAGGGCGTAGGTTTGCTGTAGGGTTTGGAAGGACATCATATGTGTGCCTGACGATATATCTCCGACCAATGTTATACCTATGGCATCCCATTGAGAAAAGCCCTCCAGGGCAGCCACCTCATGCAACCATGTCCCCTGCCACAAGGGGGTATGCAGCATGATTCCCCCCACCATCCTGTGCAGCGTTGTGCTGCGCACCACCCCACAAATACCATCCTGGTGACCTCTGGAATGCTATTGGAGATGGGGCTGCCAGAAAGCAGGTCAATAACTTGGGGGGATCCAATTAATGTTAGCTCTAAACGATAAGCTGGATCGTCCCAACTCCCCGTAAGCCAGTCAATGATTATCAAGACTTGGGACAATAGATAGTAGTAGTAGAGATTGGACATAAACATACCACCAAGGTAGGAGCTACGTTGGTATGTATCCCATTTGAGATGCCGTCTTTTGTCCTGCCATGGAAATGCACTAGCTGCTGTGTCCATCTCCCTAAACCAGTGGCGGTATGCAAATGGGACTATTTGGAAAGAGATATAGAAATCGGGGTAGTACTAACATTTTGTGCAGCTCAATGTGTCCCATGACAGTAAAGGGCAGGGAGTCCAATTTCTTCAGATCTGCCCTAACCCTACGAGTGACCGGGGTAATGTTGAGAGTACAAGTAATAGGGCCATCTCCAGCTGGCGTATAGTACGTCACCACATATCATTCGGGCAAGGGGCTCTACGGCCAGGGCAAAAAGACCGGCAGACAAGGGACAGCCCTGCTGCGTTCCCCTACAGATGTTAAATGCCTCTGACAATGTCCCATTAACAAGGACCCGAGCGGTTGGTCGTGTCTACAGCAGTTGAACCATCTGTCGGAAATTACTGCCAAAGCCGGTCTTGCTGAGGATCTGACTCAAGTAGCCCCATGTAGGTAGGAAATGCCTTATCAAAATCTATCAAGAGTAAGGCCAATGTAACATGTAAGTGCTGCAAACAGTGCTTGGTACTACGAGTTGGCACAAAGCTGCACTGGTCTGAGTGAATCAAGGATCCTAAGGCCCGTCATAGATGGTTTGCCAAGACACTGGCATCAATCTTTATTTCTCCATTCAGTAAAGAAATCGGACAATAGCCTGCAAATGAGGTAGGCAGGAGCTGCGTTTTTAGCAAGGCCACTATTGTGGCATGATCGACATCATGGGGAAAGGCGCCCATCTTCATCGCTTCGTCATGCAGAGCATGTAGACGGGCAGGGGAGGTCTCTAAATTTTGAACAAAACTCAGTAGGGTAGCTGTCTGGGCCTGGGGTTTTCCCAGTCTTCAGGGCTGAGATGGCGTCACCAATCTCCTCTATAGAGATAGGTTGGTCTAGTACTCTGTGCGGAGTGCACAAGAGGCAAGGCATGGGGGACCTCAGAAAGAAGTGGTGTTTCTGTTTCCAAGGCAGGTCTAGGGGCCGCTTTATAAAAGCTGGCATAGTAGTGTGAGAATGTGGCCTCTACGCCATAGGAGGAGCTATGGGGAGTCCCTGCACAGTCAATGATTGCAGGTATAATCCGTCATGCAAAAGACCTACTGGCAAGCCAATAGAGTAATTTGTTGTTTTTATCTCCCCATCGGTATATCCACGCCTGACAGGCACGCCAGATTTGTTAAGCCATTTCTAGAGAGTGGGCCTGGATTTCTTCCCATACTAGTGCAATGCCACTGTGCTCACTGCGGGCTACGCGGGATTTCAACTGCAGCGCACAGGCCTCTAATTGGCCTGTGTGCTTGCTTGTCCCTCTCCTGCCGTCCAAGAAAGGCTTGGGCATGGGCGCGTACCATAGCTTTACATGTAGCCCACAGCGTTGCAGCTGATTGAACCGTGCCTTCATTAATTGCGAAATAGGAGCCGATCTCTGCATGGATCTGGTCAAGAAAACGATCGTCTTGTAACAGCCATGCATTAAGACGCCACATGGGATGCCAGACTTGGTCAGACGTGCCAATGCTTAGAAGGATTAGGGCATGGTCCGAGATGCTACAAGCCAGTATTCTGAGTTGGGTAACCAACGAGAGATCAGTGGCTGGCATAAATATCATCTCACTGCGAGCCTGTGTATGGTGCGCTGCAGAAGTATGCGTGTATTGTCTGGACCGGGGGTGCCAAGTGCACCATACTCACAGAGGCCAAGACCAGTTAGCCATTTACATAGAGAAGTGACACACCTGGGATTGGGTTCCTGTGGCATCCAGTGCAGGGTCCAGGACTGCGTTCATGTCTCCTCCAATGATGTTAAGAACTATGGGGGTGATTCTGACCTCGGCGGTAAAATGCCCTTACCGCCGGTCAGAAGACCGCCATAACACCGCCGCGGCCGCGGTCAACCGCCACGGTCATTCTGACCCACAACGGCCAAACCTCCAAAAATCCGTCCTCCACTGCAGCCCGCCACATCGGCAGGGCAGCGATAAACTGGAGATGACCAAACCTCCACCGTCACGCCAACAGAAATACGCCCATGCCATTACGACCCACGAATCCACACGGCGGTCATTCAAACGCGGTATTCCATTGGCGGTACACACCGCCGCGGTCAGAATACACAAACATCACCAAAACACAGCCACATTGGACAATTTGAAATACACACACCTGATACACATACACACACCACTCCCACACAATCAACCAACTATAAAACACACACCCACATCACCCACAAACCCCTGCGACCATAATTACTGAGAGAAGGAGAGAGAGACACAGCAGACAATCCATAGCAAGACACACTGAGGCACACTACACCATCACACACACCACATAGTAGCACAAAGCACCACTCACCAACACACTCCTCATCACATACACCACCCCACACCTCACCCACACCACCCCATGGCACCCCAAAGGCACCCACGCTTTTCGGACCAAGAACTCCGGGTCATGGTGGAGGAAATCCTAAGAGTGGAACCCCAGCTCTTCGGCTCGCAGGTGCAGCACACCAGTATAGCCAGGAAGGCGGAGCTATGGCAGCGGATCGTGGACAGGGTCAACGCGGTGGGACAGCATCCCAGGAATAGGGAGGACATCCGCAAAAGATGGAACGACCTACGGGGGAAGGTCCGATCGATGGTCTCCAGGCACAACATCGCGGTCCAGAAGACTGGCGGCGGACCCCCACCCACCCCTCCCGAATTTACATCGTGGGAGCAAGAGGTCTTGACCATCCTGCATCCTCAGGGCCTCGCTGGAGTAGCCGGAGGAATGGACTCTGGTAAGTCCCATCTCAACTACTATATCCCCCCCACCCCACCAGCATGCCAACCCACACCCCCACCCTCACCCCCAACCCCCCAGCACACATCCTCCCTGACAATGTCTCACCAGCACAACCCACCCATCCCAACACCAACTCCTGCATGCCAACACAAATCATGGGCACCCATCACCTAAGCATGACCACTGCACTAACCCCTCCCCTCCACTAAATACCCTCACAACACCTCCCTCCAGGGAATGCCTGCACTGGGGGACAAGGGCACCCACAACACGCATGCTATTGCACACACAGAAACAATAACCAAACTCTCTTACCCCATGCAGGACCCGAACGACAACACACCAGCCAGGAGGGTCCAGAAGTGTCCATCCCACCACCGGAACAGGCCCACACTGAGGATAGCAGCTCTGTCGACAGTGAACCTGATGACCATCTGGGACCATCTGGGACCTCTGGGCAGTTGGTTCCCCTCAGGCAGCCACAGGCCACACCAGACCCGACCCCCTCTGCCGACACCAGCACAGCTCCCACCCAGCTGGACCATGCCTCTGTCTCTAGGACAGCTCAATCAGCGGTGTGTCCGCCACTACAGGGCACCCAGGCTAACCCAACACCCCAACAACAACAGGGACCTGGGGGCAGTGGGAGCGGGCACACCGGCCAGGGGACAGAGGCCGGGGGAAACCGGGCAGCTCGGAGGGCTGCTGTGCGACAGGGGGGGGAGGAGAGGCCCAGGGAACCCACTCTCCAAGAGGCCCTCACCACCATCATGGGGGCATACCACCACTCCCAAGAAACGATGGCGACGGTACTGGCCAGGTTCACTGAGATCCAGGCACAGCAGGAAGAACGCTACATGGGGTTCAGGGAGGAGCTGAGAATCATCGGGACCGCAATGGGGACCATCGTCCTGGCCCTCCACAGGATAGAGGACGCGTTGCGGGACCATGGTGCACCACACAGGGCCCCTGTCACTAGGCCGGACCAGGAACAGCCTACCACCTCCGCCGGCGCTAGTGGACAGGAGGTCCCAACACCTCGACAGCCCCCCAGAACCCCACCTCCTGCTGAAGAACAACCACCCCGTAAGAGGAGCCTGAGACCAAAGAAAAAGACAGAGTAGGATGTCAAGACCCCCGCCAGCAGGACATACCCCCTGAACTCTTCCCACTGTCCCACATTGCCACCCTGTCCAACCATGAACTGCCTATGCTCCATCCTTCCACAGGCAAAAGAACAATGCACCTGTGAGACTGAGAACTGGACTCTGCCATGGATATTCCTCCACCCCCACCCATCACCCTTAGAATCACATGTACCGATATCTAGCACTGTGAATAAATCACATTTTGCACACAAATCTGTTTTGAGTCATGCTGTATTATTAACAAATGTATTACATATTACTGTTCAATTTCTGTTCTGTCAATTAGTCATGACAACATACCAATGTCAATACGCTGTATTTCATGGGCGAACCAAGCAGAAGTCAGGTACTGAGTCAGACAGCACTGAGAAGGGAAAGGAAAGGCAGAAATTACTGAAAAACATCTGTGGGGAACTACAGAAAGTACAGATGCAGGAGGCTAGAAGCAATTGGGAAATGGCGTGGGTGATTCTTACCTGGGTGTTACTGGAAATACTGTTGTATCACTCTATCCCTATTGTCTGTGTCGTCCTCTGAGTCTTCCTCCTCTTCACTCTCCACAGGCTCCACGGCTTCTACAACACCACCATCTGGACCATCCTCCTCCAGGAAAGGCACCTGGCGTCGCAAAGCCAGGTTGTGAAGCATACAGCACGCCACGATGATATGGCACACCTTCTTTGGTGAGTACATTAGGGATCCACCTGTCATATGCAGGCACCTAAACCTGGCCTTCAGGAGGCCAAAGGTTCGCTCAATCACCCTCCTAGTACGCCCATGGGCCTCATTGTACCGTTCCTCTGCCCTTGTCCGGGGATTCCTTACTGGGGTCAGTAGCCACGGCAGGTTGGGGTAACCAGAGTCACCTATTAGCCACACACGTTGTCTCTGTAGCTGCTCCATCACATAGGGGATGCTGCTATTTCGCATCACATACGCGTCATGCACTGACCCTGGGAACTTGGCATTTACATGGGAGATGTACTGGTCAGCCAAACAGACCACCTGGACATTCATCGAATGATAATTTTTTCTGTTTCGGTACACCTGCTCATCGTCTTTTGGGGGTACCAAAGCCACATGGGTCCCATCAATGGCACCAATGATGTTGGGGATATGTCCAAGGGCATAGAAATCACCCTTCACTGTAGGCAAGTCACCCTCCTCGGGGAAAATGATGTAGCTCCGCATGAGTTTCATCAGGGCAGACAACACTCTGCTCAAAATCTTAGAAAACATAGGCTGAGACATTCCAGATGACATGGCCACTGTGGTCTGGAATGACCCACTGGCCAAAAAATGGAGGACTGACAAAACCTGCACCAGAGGGGGAATCCCTGTGGGTTGGCGGATGGGGGACATCAGGGCTGGCTCCAGCTGGGCACACAGTTCATGGATAGTGGCACGGTCAAGTCTGTATCGAAGTATTATATGGCGTTCTTCCATTGTCGACAGGTCCACCAGCGGTCGGTACACGCGAGGATTCCTCCTTCTCATCGCAAGTCCCAGCGGACGGTGCCTAGGAAGGACAACATGGAGCACAGAGTCAGCCAAACCACAGGTACGTACAGACAGCTTGCACAGTTAAAGAATGGCAATGGGTTGAAAGGCGTGTATGTGTTGCAATGCAAGGCCTAGGCCTGTGTGTCGCAGTCAAAATTAAGCCATGTGGGCCCTTGAAATGGCGGCTGCCTGACCTGTGAAGTGGGACAATGGGATGTGAGGTCAATGCGCTGGCGGGGCACACCGTGGCGGTAGGCGGTCGAAGACCGCGGCGCAAAGCCGCATTGGTTAACATTGAAGCCTATGGGTTTCAGGAGCCAATAACGAAGTGCGCCGGCGGTCGCGGTACGCACCGCCGCGGTACGCACCGCCGCGGACGTGACCGCCATTTTCTATCTGCTTAATCACTCGAGACCTGATCATCCACAGGAGAGGACCTATACTGCAAGTGCTGCTGTGACCTCGGTCTGGAAGATACAATGGCTGCTGCGACTGGGGAAAGGGCCCCTGCCTTCACGTCTGAAGAGTTGGACAAGCTCGTGGATGGGGTCCTCCCCCAGTATGCGCTACTCTATGGTCCTCCAGACCAACAAGTGAGTACACCGGGTGCTAATGGAATGGGCTATGCCTGTGTGGATTGGGGTGGATGTAAGTTGGTGGGGTGGGGGGCGAATGAGGAGTGCAACGCCCGACAGATGAGAGCATGTGCCATATGGCAAAGTGGGTGGGGGGGGGCCAATTACATCTAACATGCAGGTCATTGATGATTTCCTCCTTTCCACCCTGTACATGTCTAATAGGTCAGCGCCCATCAGAAGATCGAGATTTGGCGTGCCATCGCCAAGGAAGTCCGGACCTTGGGGGTCCACAACAGACGGGGCACCCACTGCCGCAAGAGGTGGGAGGACATCCGCCGCGGAGCAAGGAAGACCGCAGAAACACTCCTGGGGATGGCCTCCCAACCTAGGAGGGGTGCCAGTCGCACCATGACCCCCCTGATGTCCCGGATCCTGGCGGTGGCCTACCCTGAATTGGATGGGCGCTTTAAGACATCACAGCAGACACAAGGGGGTGAGTATCAGCACATTCTCCTATCTTTCTGCGCAGTGGAGGCGTCTGGGTGGGGGAGGAGGGCTGTGGGTGACATTAGGCCAGGGCGCTTTCTGTAGTGTAGTCCTCTCCCTTAGGCATGGCCCTGTGCCCCCGGCCCCCACCTCGGTAGGGTGACAAGTACAGCCATTGAAGGTCCAGCATCTCCCATGTGCGCGTTTGACGTCTCTTGGCCTGTTGTCTTAGTCAGTAGTACTGAGTAGTGTACCCCGAATGCGCGGCTTAGTGCATTAGGCACCTGTGTCTGTCCTCTCCGCCAACGGTGTTGACATTGCATGCACTCAACCTGGTCTTCTTTTTTCTCCCCCCACCCTTTCTCTTCATCTTCTTGTGCATGTGTGCATTAGCATCATCAGGCGGAGGAGATATGGCATCGGAGCACGATGGAGCTGCAGGACACAAGGCCCCGGTGGGCCCAGGAACAGACACCGAGGGCACCAGTGATCCGGAGGGCGAGGGGAGCACCACGACGGGGACCGCTGGTGAGAGCAGCGAAAGCGACACGTCCTCGGATGGGAGCTCCCTAGGGGTGGCGGCAACATCCGTGCCCCCCGCCTCTACAGGTACAGCCGCCACCCAGCGCACCAGCCCCGCCCTCCCAGCAGCCCCTCAGTCTTCGCTCCGTGCCGGTTCGCCCAGGAAGGCGCGCGTCTCCTTCGCCCCAGGCACCTCAGCCCCTGCCCCTGTCGCCCCTGCTGCCCTCAGTGCAGAGCTCATTGACCTGGTAAGGACGCTCATTGTTGGGCAGACGACCCTTTTGAATGCCATCCAGGGTGTGCAAAGGGAGGTGCAACAGAGCAATGCGTACCTGGAGGGCATTCATTCGGGTCAGGCTGCCCATCAACGAGCGTTCACTGCTCTGGCCTCAGCACTGACGGCAGCCATTGTCCCTGTTTCCAGCCTCCCTCTTCTTACTGCCTCCAGCCTGTCTCTGTCTCCTGTTCCTCAGCCTATCCCATCCACACCATCAGACCAGCCTGCACACACCTCAACACCCAAGAGCAGCTCATCCAAACACAAGCACCACAGATCCCCAAACACTCACCCGAGCAACACCCAGATGCAGACATGCCAACAGCCACTGCCACCCCTGTGTCCCCCTCCTCCTCGTCTCCCTCCTCCCTCCCTGTGACGTCTACACTCACACCTGCATGCACCCCAACATCAGCCAGTGCTTCCATCACCACCTCACCCTCCAGTACAGTCCACACTCGTGCAGTCACCACCCCACTGCCATGTACACGTCCCCTGTGTCCTCTCCCACTGTGTCTGTCACCCCCTCTTCCAAGACACACAAACGCAGGCAGCCACCCACCCAACAGCCATCCACCTCACGACAGCCTACAGCACCAGCACCTTCACCCAATGACAGCACACCTGACTCTCCTACAACCACCTCCTCTACCTCCACTTCCATCTCCACTTCTCCTACCCTTTACCTTGGCCCTAAAAAACTTTTCTTGGCTAACCTTAACCTCTTTCCCCCCGATGAGCTCCCCCATCCATCTTCAAAGAGTCCCAAGAGCACCGCAGCCACCACCAGCCCATCTTCGGGTGTCACTGTTGTGCCTGGGTTATGGAGCCCACCCTTTGCCAGCAGTGACACATCGATCAGCAGCAAGGACACGTCCAGCCCCCCCCCGACAAGAGGACCCGCAAAAACAAGGACCGCCGTGCGAGGACCGACAGGGCTGCCCCCAAGGAGCAATGTGCGGCCACTTCACCACCCACACCATCTAGGGGAGGCAAGGGCCAGAGAGCCCCATCAAAGGAGCGGAAGGGCAGCAGGAGCGCGGAGAAGGTGGACCCCACATGCCACATCCCAGCTGGGAAGGAGGACACTAAGGAGGCCAGGAGTCCGTCCCCGAAGGGTCCAGAAACGTCACGGTCCGAGGGCGACTGAGCAGGGAGTCGAGGCCAGGTCTGGCTCCCTTGACCTGCTGGATGAGCACCGCTGAACAGGGCCCGCCGTGGAGATAGACACCGCTGAACAGGGCCCGCGGTGCAGAAGAGCACCGCTGAACAGGGCCCCGCCGTGGAGATAGGCACCGCTGAACAGGGCCCGCGGTGCAGAAGAGCACCGCTGAACAGGGCCCGCGGTGCAGAAGAGCACCGCTGAACAGGGCCCCGCCGTCTCAAGCACCGCTCCGCTGGGCCCTTCTTCTCAAGCACCGCTCCGCTGGGCCCTTCTTCTCAAGCACCGCTCCGCTGGGCCCTTCTTCTCAAGCACCGCTCCGCTGGGCCCTTCTTCTCAAGCACCGCTCCGCTGGGCCCTTCCTCTCAAGCACCGCTGAACAGGGCACCGCCGTCTCAAGCACCGCTCCGCTGGGCACCGCCGTCTCAAGCACCGCTCCGCTGGGCCCTTCTTCTCAAGCACCGCTCCGCTGGGCCCTTCCTCTCAAGCACCGCTCCGCTGGGCCCCGCCGTCTCAAGCACCGCTCCGCTGGGCCCTTCTTCTCAAGCACCGCTCCGCTGGGCCCTTCCTCTCAAGCACCGCTCCGCTGGGCCCCGACGTCTCAAGCACCGCTCCGCTGGGCCCTTCTTCTCAAGCACCGCTCCGCTGGGCCCTTCTTCTCAAGCACCGCTCCGCTGGGCCCTTCTTCTCAAGCACCGCTCCGCTGGGCCCTTCTTCTCAAGCACCGCTCCGCTGGGCCCTTCCTCTCAAGCACCACTCCGCTGGGCCCTTCTTCTCAAGCACCGCTCCGCTGGGCCCTTCCTCTCAAGCACCGCTGAACAGGGCACCGCCGTCTCAAGCACCGTTTATGGTTCACTGTGCCCACCATGCCTCCTCCTTGACCAGTGGAGACTGTCATCCACCTGATGGACTGTGGCTTTGCACTCCCCAGGATGGTCCAGTGGGCAGCCCACCCACTGTAGAGACATTGAGAGACTGTGGCTTTGCACTCCCCAGGATGGTCCAGTGGGCAATCCACCCACTGCAGAGACATTGAGAGACTGTGGCTTTGCACTCCCCAGGATGGTCCAGTGGGCAATCCACCCACTGCAGAGACTTGAGAGACTGTGGCTTTGCACTCCCCAGGATGGTCCAGTGGGCAGCCCACCCACTGTAGAGACATTGAGAGACTGTGGCTTTGCACTCCCCAGGATGGTCCAGTGGGCAGCCCACCCACTGTAGAGACATTGAGAGACTGTGGCTTTGCACTCCCCAGGATGGTCCAGTGGGCAGCCCACCCACTGTAGAGACATTGAGAGACTGTGGCTTTACACTCCCCAGGATGGTCCAGTGGGCAGCCCACCCACTGTAGAGACATTGAGAGACTGTGGCTTTGCACTCCCCAGGATGGTCCAGTGGGCATGGTGGCTCCTCGTGGATCTGGTGTCGTGGACTCATGTGGCTGTGGTGCCCCCCCCTTCCCTTCCCCCTGAGGTGCCTGTAGTTTTTACATCTGATGCCCCTGCAGTGTTCTCTCCAAAGGACTCAGGTCTCCTGTGTGGGCTTTGCCCTTGTTTCTCAAGACTTTGGCCCACGGACATGCTGAATTCGTAGGATGTGCAGGACTTGTTACTTCAGTTATACAGTGATGTGTATGTCATTAGTTTTGTTGTGGATATCTTTCATGGTTGTACGCTAATTTTCTTGAGCTTTTTGGTACATAAATATTTATTCCAACTATGATTATGTCCTAGCATTTTTCAGGGGTGTTTGGGTGGTGTCACTGTGACTTGGTGCTCTGCATTGGTGAGTACATAGTTGGGGGGGG
Source organism: Pleurodeles waltl (assembly GCF_031143425.1). Classification (NCBI taxonomy): domain Eukaryota; kingdom Metazoa; phylum Chordata; class Amphibia; order Caudata; family Salamandridae; genus Pleurodeles; species Pleurodeles waltl. Next base: position 482,663,394 of record NC_090438.1, on the reverse strand, counting down.
GGGGGGTCGCATATGTGTGTGCCCGTAACCTTTCGCCCTCCCCCTCCCGTGTGTCGTAGGTGCAGTACTCACCGTTGTCGTCTGCGCCGGACTTCGTACTCGTGGTAGATGAGAAGGTAGACGAGAGCAGGTAGGATGTTTAATTCGGGTTCCATGCTGTCCTCCTTCCTCCTGGAGTGCGTAGTGGTGAGCGTTTTCCCGTCCGTAGTCTGTTTCCGCCGTGTTTTTATCGGCGGTGCTCCCGCCCCAGAAAAGGTGGCGGATTGGTGAGTTGGAATAGTGTGGGCGGTACATTGTCTGCCGCCTGGCTGTTGGCGGTGACCGCCGCACTGTTTGTTTGTACCGCCGTGGCGGTCGGAGTGTTAAGGTGGCTGTCTGTGTTGGCGGTTCCCGCCAGGCTCAGAATCCCATTTTTTTAACCGCCAGCCTGTTGGCGGGTTGGCCGCCGCTTTAACACCGACCGCCAGGGTTAGAATCACCCCCTATGTCTGTTAGTGTGTCAAAGAATGGCTTGAGGGCCATAGGTGGGGCATAGGCACATACCCTCCAACATTCCCACCACAGCGACATACCTGACCCTGGGAGTCCAACCATGATTGATGTACTACCAGTGGAAAACAGCGGCTCAAAAGTATTGCCACCCCTCCGGAGCCCTGTGTGTAACACGCGTGACAGGCATGCTCAATTCCATATCTGGCACTAAACGGGCAGGATACTCCCATTAGATACATTTCCTGTAGGACTAGCATGGAAATGCGGAGTTGTAGCGCATGCTGCAGCACTGTCACTCATTTAATTAGGTCCAGGAGACCGTTCACATTCCATGACATTAAGGCGTATGGGGCCATGGGATGGGTGCACTGGCACAGTGAATCGGATCAGAGTATGAGCTGGAAACAACAAAGAGCCAGCTCAACCAGTAAGGCACATAGAATCAGACTTGGGTGCGCTCTTCCAGTGACTTTAAGAAAGCTACGCTGCTTTATAACCTGGACCAAAGGAGTGTAAAATAAGCATTGAACAAACAAATTTGTAAAACGCTCATCAAAGACAACACAACTCCCCCAAACACCACACCACCCCATTCCCCCCAAAAGAAGCAGCTGTTGACCCTACCCAATCCCAACAGTGACTAAAGAAAACTTTATTGTGATGTGAGTGGTAGACCCCTCCAAGCTGTAGGATAAGCATATTGTCATGCCACCGACTACAGACACAGGCCTGCCCTCATAGAGAAGATGAGTCATATGAAGGGTGTCTGGTTTAGCCATTCCCTGCCCTGTGTTGAAGTCTGGTCCCCCATCTCAATGTCCAGAGTGGGATCTCTGTGATGCGGGAATGGCGGTGGTGATGACCCAGAACTAAGCGATTGTGAAGCCCACTGATTCATCCATGTTGCCGACGAGATCTAGGTTGGGAGCGTTTGGATCATCCATGTCTCCTCTCCTTCATTTGAGATGTGCTTGCCAGAGGAGAAAAGGAGAGTGAGCCAGCACTGCCCCAGAGGCGTCACTTCTCTGTTAGTCATTCCCAGGCCGAATCAGGAATGTCAAAAATGTGGGATTTTCCATCATGTATGACTTTGAGACGGGCCGGGAGCAAGAGCAATGCTCTTAATTTCTGCTTGACATGTTCGTAGAAGCGGTGACATGCTTGGACTTCTCATGAGTAGTCTGGAAATACCTGAATCTTTGAGTTCTGAAATCGCAGGTCCGTTTGTACTGAGGAAATGTGTGCCTCTGCCTCTGAAATGTGGGTTGTGGCTTTTTTGAGGTCCTGCCTAAGTAGAGCCATATCCACCCTCACCTCCTTAATTTTATTTTCCACTGCAGCCTGCAATTTTTGGATCACCTGTAGAATTTTGCCAGTTTCTCCTCCAGCAGGGTAGGATCAGACATAGGTGGTCATTACAACCCTGGCGGTCGGTGTTAAAGTGGCGGTAAGACCGCCAACAGGCCGGCGGAAAACAAAATGGAATTACGACCGTGGCGGTAACCGCCAACAAAGACAGCCACTTTAACACTCCGACAGCCACGGCGGTACAAACAAACAGCGCAGCGGTCACCGCCAACAGGCAGGCGGGAGACAATGTACCGCCCACAGTATCACAACCTACCAATCCGCCACCTTTTCCGGGGTGGATTCACCGCGAACAAAAACACGGCGGAAACAGGACTTCGAAGGGAAAACGCTCACGTCTGCACACCCCACGAGGAACCAGGACGCCATGGAACCAGAGCTCCACATTTTTCCCGCCTTTATCTTCTTACTCCTCTACCAGAAGCACGGATGCCGGCGGCGAAGACCACAGTGAGTACTGCACCTAGGACACAGGGGAGGGGGGAGGGAAAAAACAGTGACACACACACGCAACTCGCAACACCCCCACCCCCACCCTCACCCACAACAACACACACACTAATACAGCATGATACATTACAGTTACTCCCCCTAACCCCCCTGGAAGAATGCAAAGACAAAAGGAAATGAGGTGAACAATTGTAATATATTAAAATTCAGTAGTCAAATAATATACATACACTATTTACAAATATATACACCAAGAATATTAGTCCAAGGTATTCCACCCTTAAAGTCCGTGGACCACTGGGCCCATACTGCATGGGCGAGGCCCACACAAGATACCCGAGCATGACGGAGAGAACACTGCAGGGGTATCAGATAGAAATAAAACAGGCACCTCGGGGGGAAGGGAAAGGGTGGGCACCTCAGTCGGTTGAGTGCACAACACCAAATCCACGAGGGGGACCCATGTCCACTGTTCAATCATGGGGATTACAAAGCCAAAGTCTCACAAGTCTCTACAGTGGGTGGTTTGCCCACTGTTCAATCCTGGGGAGTGCAAAGCCACAGTCTCACAAGTCTCTACAGTGGGTGGGTTGCCCACTTATATATCCTGGGGAGTGCAAAGCCACAGTCTCTCAAGTCTCTACAGTGAGTGGGTTGCCCACTGTTCAATCCTGGGGAGTGCTAAGCCACAGTCTCTCAAGTGGATAACAGTCTCTACTGGTTCTGGAGGGGGCTTTGTGCCCAGAGTGCTTCATCCTGCCAAGGACAGAGGTAGTGGATGTAAATCTGCACTGGTTCTGGAGGGGGCTTTGTGCCCATAGTGCTTCATCCTGCCAAGGACAGAGGCAGTGGATGTAAATCTCCACTGGTTCTGGAGGGGGCTTTGTGCCCAGAGTGCTTCATCCCGCTCGTGGTGGCCTCAGTAGCGTCAGTACTTTTGGTGCTCATGGGCCTGCGGTACTTGTGGCGGCAGTGTCTTTGGCAGCGGTGCTTGTGGCGGCGGTGTCCTTGGCAGCGGTGCTTGTGGCGGCGGTGTCCTTGGCAGCGGTGCTTGTGGCGGCGGGGTCCTTAGCAGCGGTGCTTGTGGCGGCGGTGTACTTGGCACTTCAGCTGCTGGCGGTCCTGTCTTGGGCAGCGGGGCTGCTGGCGGTCGCCTCCTGGGCAGCGGGGCTGATTCTGGCGGTCCTGTCTGGGGCAGCAGGGCTGCTGCTGGCTGGCTCCTGGGCAGCGTGGCTGATGGCGGTCTTCTCCACCGTGCTGATCTTCCCAGTTTTTCCGGGTTTCTTGTGCCCCTTCCCCACCTTGGAAGGTGTCGCAGCTAACTCCACACTCCCACCTGTACCCATGGGAGCGACTTTGGTGGCTGTTGTCTTCCCCCTCTCCCGCCGGGCACTGGCCAACTTTTGATGCTTGACAGGTGGGGGACTGTCCGTGCTGTGGCTCCTTGCCACACTGGCTGTCCTGCTGCCTGGTGCACTCCAGAATCTGGTGACTACTGGCACCACGGGTCCCGCGGATGTTGTGGCTGAGGTGCTAGGTTGGGACCTGGAGAGTCAGGCCCTAGGAGACTGACGGGGTGGGGGAGGTGAGGGAAAGAGGTCAAGGGTGGACAGGAAAAGTTTCTTAGGAACACTAGGATGGGTAGCTGGAGGCAATTTGGGAGTGGAGGAAGAGGTTGTGGTTGTAGGAGGTGTACGTTTGGTGACTTTGGGTGAAGGTGCATGCGCTGGAGGCTGTAGTGAGGTGGATGGCTGTTGGGTGGGTGTGTGCCTGCGTTTGTGTACCTTGGTAGTGGTGTCACAGACACACTGGGAGAGGACACAGGGGATGTGTGAATGGTAGTGGTGGTGGTGAGTGCACGTGAGTGGGGTGTGGTGGTGGGGGTGCTGGTGATGGAAGTAGTTGCTGTAGATGTAATGCATGCAGGTGTGAGTGGAGACGAGACTGGGAGGGAGGAGGGAGACGAGGAGGAGGGGGACACAGTGGAGGCAATGGATGTTGCTATGTCTGCATGTGTGTGATGCTTGCGTGAGTACCTGTGGGATGTGTGGTGCTTATATTTGCCTGAGCTTCCTTTGTGTGTTGAGGTGTGTGCATGCTGGTCTGATGGCGTGCTTGGGGTAGGCTGAGGTACAGGGGATTGGGTCTGGGTGGTGGAAGTTGGAGGGGGAAGGCTAGAGACAGGGACAATGGCTGCCATCAGTGCTGAGGCCAGAGTCTGAAAAGCTCGCTGAAGGCCTGCCTGACCAGAATGAATGTCCTCCAGGAATGCATTGGTTTGTTGCAACTGCCTCTCTACACCCTGGATGGCATTCAAAATGGTAAACTGCCCAACAGAGAGGAACCTGAGGAGGTCAATGGCCTCCTCATTGAGGGCAGCAGAGGTGAGTGGGGCAGGGACTGAGGTGCCTGGGGCGAAGGAGATGCCCACCCTCCTAGGGTGAGCGCGCACGGGCAAAGGCTGAGGGGCTGCTGGGAGGGCGGTGCTGGAGGGGGGGTGGCGGCTGTATCTGTAGATGCAGGGGGCACAGATGGGGCCGCCACCAAAAGGGAGCACCCATCAGATGACGTATCACTGGTGTCAGCTCCTGTCCCCGCTGAGGAGCTCCCCTCCCCCTCCATCCCACTGGTGAAATCAGACTCCGTAGTGTCGCCCTCCAGGGCCATGTGGGATGCAGCTCCCTGCTGCTCCGGTGCCACTGCTCCTCTGCTTGATGATGCTAATGCACACATGTACAGGGAGACCACAAAAAGGTGGGGGGGGGGAGACAGAAGAAAGACATGTTGAGTGCATGCATTACCGCTACCGTTGGCGGACACGACAGACACAGAAGCCCCCTGCACTACGCCGCACACTTGGGGTCCACTATTCAATCCCTGGGACATGGCCTACAAGGGTCTGCTGAAAAAGGGGACTTAACTAGCACACTCGCCCTGGCCTAGGGAAACCCACAGCCCACCGCCCACCACCCCCACCCAGACACCTCCACTGCGCGCTGAATCAGCAGAATGAGAGTGTACTCACCCCCTTGTTGCTGCTGTGATGCCCTCAAGCGCCCATCCAACTCTGGGTACGCCACCGCTAGGATCCTGAACATCAGGGGGGTCATGGTGCGACGGGCACCCCTCCCAAGTTGGGAGGCCATCCCCAGCTGGGCCTCCGCCGACTTCTTGCTCCAGCGGCGAATGTCCTCCCATCTTTTCTGGCAGTGGGTGCTCCATCTGTGATAGACCCCCAGGGTCTGGACGTCCTTGGCGATGGCACGCCAAATATCCTTCTTCTGGTGGGCGCTGACCTACATGAATTGTACAGGGGAAAAAGAGAAGTTATTACCAAATGCACCGTCACAGTCATCGGCCCACATCCCTATCCTTGCCATGTGGCACATGCACTCACCGTCGTTTCATGCACGCATCATTCTCCCCCCCCCCTATCTTTCATACACACCACTCCACACAGGCATTGCCCATACAGCATGCTCACAGTGTACTTACCTGTTTGTCTGGAGGACCGTAGAGTAGCGTGTACTGGGGAAGGACCCCATCCACGAGTTTCTCCAACTCCTCCGTGCTGAAGGCAGGGGCCCTTTCCCCTGACGCATGAGCCATTGTCTCTTCCAGACTGAGGTCACAGAAGCACTTGCAGTGTAGGTCCTCTCCTGTCGAAGATCAGGTATCGAGTGATTGAACAGATAGAAAATGGTGGTCACGTCCACGGCGGTGCGTACCGTCACCGTCGGCGTACATCGTCATTGGCTCCTGGGACCCATAGGGTCCAACGTTAACCAATGCAGAATTGCGCTGTGGTCTTCGACCGCCTACCGCAACGGTGTACAACGCCAGCGCAGTTACCTCACATCCCATTGTCCCACTTTACTGGTCAGGCAGCCGCCATTTCAGGGGCCCACATGGCTTTATTTTTAACTGCGTCACACATACCTAGGCCTTGCCTCAACACTCATACAGGCAAAATTCGGGTTATAAATGGTTTTCTGAGTGAGCTGTGTTTACGTACCTCTGAGTTGGTTGACTCTGTGTTCGACGTTGTCCTTCATAGGCACCGTCCGCTGGGACATGTGAGGAGATGGCGCCATCCTCCGGTGTACAGACCGTGGACGAAAGACATGTAATCATCACCTACAGGCTTGATTGTGCCACAATCCTGGAACTGTGTGCCCAGTTGGAGCCAGACCTGATGTCAGCTATCCGCCATCCCACAGGAATCCCCCCTCAAGTGCAGGTGCTGTCAGTACTCCATTTCCTTGCAAGTGGGTATTTTCAAACTACAGTGGCCATAGCATCAGGGATGTCCCAGCCTATGTTTTCCAACGTGTTGTCCAGAGTGTTGTCTGCCCTGCTGAAACACATGCAGAGCTACATTGGTTTCCCTCAGGTGGAGGATTTGCCTACTATGAAAGGTGACTTCTATGCCCTGGGACATATCCCCAACATCATAGGTGCCATTGATGGGACACATGTGGCCTTGGTCTCCCCCTGCAGGAGTGAACAGGTGTACAGAAACCGGAAGAGTTACCATTCAATGAATGTGCAGATGGTGTGTTTGGCAGACCAGTACATCTCCCATGTTAATGTCAAATTCCCTAGCTCAGTGCATGACGCTTACATCCTGCGGAATAGCAGCATCCCTTATGTGATGGGGCAACTCCAGAGGCACCGTGTGTGGCTATTAGGTGAGCACCTGGAACCAAATCAGTGGGAATAGTTTAGTTGTCTGGGTCTGGGGATATCCCTACAGGTTAGTGTGTGTCTAACAGTTGTCCCTCGCCATTTGCAGGTGACTCTGGTTACCCCAACCTGTCATGGCTACTGACCCCAGTGAGGAATCCCAGGACAAGGGTAGAGGAATGCTACAATGAGGCCCATGGGCGAACTAGGAGGAATATAGATCGGACCTTCGGCATCCTGAAGACCAGGTTCAGGTTCCGGTGCCTCCATATGACAGGTAGTTCCCTATTCTACTTACCAGAAGGTGTGCCAGATCATCGTGGCCTGCTGTATGCTTCACAACTTAGCTTTGCGATAACAGGTGCGTTTTCTGCAGGAGGATGGTCCAGATGGAGGTATTGTGGCAGCTGTGGAGCCTGTGGACAGCGAAGACGAGGAAGCAGAAGAAGAGGACATCGACAACAGGAACTCTGTGATCCTGCAATATTTCCAGTGAGACACAGGTAAGAAGACAAACCTGCCTACTACATGTACTTTAACACTACTACCTCTCTACTGTCTGTCCTTTTCACCCAGTGTATGGTCACTGAGTTGTCGCTTTCCCTTACGATTTCACAGATGTGGGTCCCACGGTGCGACATCTGCTTTGTTTCCTCATGGACTAGAGCTGTGTGACATAGGTATGTTGACATTACAATTGAAAGAGCATTTTGTCACTGTAATTGCTAATACACTATTTCGAAATCACAGACAGACTCCAGATTGTTTTGTGCTTTAAGGGTGTTTATTTAAGTGGTCAATATTGGAGGGGGTTGTAAAATGGTGAGGGGTGATGGTGGAGGAATGTCCATGGCAAGGTCCAGTCTATTAGTCTCACAGGTGCATTGTCCAAAGGGGCATAGGAAGTGGAGCTGGGGCAGTTTGAGGATGGACAGGGTGACAAGGTGGGACAAAAGGATGACATTCAGGGCGGTCTCATTTCTTGGCAGGGTTCTTGGCATCGTTCTCTGTCTTTGTCCTGGATCTCGGGGACCGTTTGCGGGGTGGTTTTCCCTCTGCAGGGGGTGGGGTGCTGGTGTGGTGGTCCTGTCCACTAGCGCCGGCGGAGGTGGTGGGCAGTTCATCGTCCAGGCTAGTGTCAGGGGCCCCTTGTTGTGCCAGTGTCCCTCCTGGTGTTGAGGACTTCCTTCAGCACCCCTACGATGGTGCCCATGGTGGAATTGACGGATCTGAGTTCCTCCCTGAAGCCCAAATACTGTTCCTCCTGCAGCCGCTGGGTCTCCTGAATCTTGGCCAGTACCGTTGCCATCGTCTCCTGGGAATGATGGTACATCGCCATGATGCTGGAGAGGGCCTTGTGGAGAGTGAGTTCCCTGGGCCTGTCCTCCCCCTGTCGCACAGCAGCCCTCCCAGTTCCCCTGTTTCCCTGGGCCTATGTCCCCTGAACGGTGTGCCCACTGCCACTGCCCCCAGGTCCCTGTTGTTGTTGGGGTGGTGGGTTATCCTGGGTTCCCTGTAGTGGTGGACACACTGCTGATTGACGTGTCCTGGGGACAGAAGTATGGGCCCGCTGGGTGGGTGCGGTGCTGGTGTTTCCAGAGGGGGCAAGCTCTGTAGTGGCCTGTGCCAGTGTGAGGGGAACCGACTGTCCCGAGGTCCCAGATGGGCCGGGCTGGTCATTTAGATCCAGTTGGACAGAGCGGCTGTCATCACTGGGGGCCTCTTCTGTTGGTGGTGTGGACAAGTGTGGACCCTCCTGTGCGGTGACGTTGGGTAGGGGTCCTGCAGGGGTGTAAAAGCATGATTATTGCATCTGGGTGTACCATGGTGTATAATGGGTGGGTGACCGTGTACCCCAGTGCTTGCATTCCAGTGTGGGACCTGGTGTGATAATGGTTTAGGGGGGTGTATGGGTATGTGCAGTGGCCATGCCTTGGTGATGGGTGTCCATGCTTTGTTGTTGCATGCAGGGCTTGGTGTTGGGATGTGTGGTTTGTGATATTGGGACATTTGTGAGGAGTAGGAGTGATGGGGGTGAGGGCGAGGGTGGTGGTATGTGATGGCATGCAGGTAGGGTGGGGGATATAGTAGTTAAGGTTTGACTTACCAGAGTTCATTCCTCCAGCTACCCCTTCCGGGCCCTCAGGATGCAGAATAGCCAAGACTTGCTCCTCCCATGTTGTTAGTTGTGGGGGAGGAGGTGGGGGTCCGACGCCAGTCCTCTGAACCACAAGGTGGTGTCTTGAGACCACGGAACGCACCTTCCCCCGTAGGTCGTTCCACCTCTTCCTGATGTCATCCCTATTTCTTGGGTGCTGTCCCACTGCGTTGGCTCTGTCCACTATTCTTCGCCATAGCTCAATATTCCTAGCTATTAAGGTGTGCTGCACCTGTGATCCGAATAGCTGTGGCTCTACCCGGATGATTTCCTCCACCATGACCCTGAGCTCCTCCTCAGAGAACCTGGGGTGTCATTGCCGTGCCATGGGGTGGTGTGGGTGATGTGTGGGGTGGTATGTGTTGTGATATGATAAGTGGGGTGATATTTAGTGGTGTGTTGTGTGAGGTGCGTGGATGTTATGTGGGTGATGGTATTGTGTGCCTGTGGATGCTTGGTTGTAGATTGTAGTGTCTCTCTCTGGCCTTCTGTCGCAATTGTGGTTGTAGGGGTTTGTGGGTGATGTGGGTGTGTGTTTTATATTGTATTGGGTGTGTGGGAGTGGTGTGTGTATTTAGAATTGTCCATTATGGTAGTGTTTTGTAATGGTGTGTGTATTTTGAGCGCGGCGGTGTGTACTGCCAATGGAATACCGCGGTTGAAAGACCGCTGCGTGGATTCGTGGGTCGTGATAGTGTGGGCGTATTTCTGTTGGCGTGACGGTGGAGGTTTTGTTTTCGCCAGTTTATCACCGACCTTTGGTGTGGCGTACTTGTGGGGGTGTCTCAATTTTGGCGGATTCCGAGCTGTGGGTCATAATGACCGCTGCGGAATTCCGCTGCTGCGGCGGTGTGTTGGCGGTCTTCTGCACGGCGATAAGTGGCTTTTACCGCCAATGTTGTAATGAGGGCCATAGTGTCCTCTCCTCGGGGTCAGGCGGAGCCATGTATTTATCAGTTCATGCTTCAGAAGGTGGTGGTTTCGGCTGCTTGTCTTTACCAAAATGGTGGACAGGTGGTAGGCACCAGCGGTGGTGGGGCAGTGCACTGTAGAAGAAAGAATGTAAAAGCCCACAGCATTAACTCCAGCAGTGACATTAAGGGCTGACAAACTCCTCAGTATACAAGTGAGGATCCCAGCGCCCTCCTGGTAAGGGTTACAGGTTGAGTTTGCAGATCAGTGTCTGGGAAAATCCCATTGCATACCAGCCCCTGGTCATTGAGCTCTGGTGATGCAGCGTGTGGAAGAACTGTCCGTTGTTGGAGACAGAGGGTTGTATACCAAGGATGTATGGGATGCTGGGATAAATGGCCCTTAGTCCCCATCAGAACAGGCACTAAACATGATGATTGCTACACCCCGTCACTACTGGGTCACGGATGGATCCTCCAGTGAGTGCTGCTGGCCAGCGGTTGCATGGGCTGGAGAGTGCGGGACAGAATTGTCAGGGGGCCCGGCCTTAGTTGCCAGTATCTTTGATGTCAGCCAGCACCCCCCACGAGTGTCCCCTCAAATGTCTCACCTGCAGGATAGTAGTTACTTTGGTTTTCCCATCCAACCACACTCCCCAGGGATCACAGGCTATTTGGTGTAGGGGCTTCCATTGTTCAAGGTATCCAGCGGGGAGGTCAGTCAATTTTCTCTGGGGGTCAGGCCGGGCCAGTGACACCACCTAGGTCTGCTCACCCCAGGCCATCCACGCCCTCATCCAATGGATCATGCCAAGCAGGCCCAGAAGTTGTGGAAGTTGTGGGAGGAGGCCCTGGGCACCGTCGCTTGTCCAGGGTGCAGGACCACCCCACCTCAGCTGGAGGCCTCTAGAGGCACGAGGGGCACACCGCCCCCCTTGCGCGACCCAAGGCTCACACCCACCTCACCCCAGACCATCCAGGGAGTGGTTGGGAGTGCCGGATTCTGTCCTGAGTGCCAAGGGAGGCCAACGGGCCCCCCTCAAGGTAATACTCCACTTTGAGGCTCTCCAGCAGCTTCTCCCACCAGGTGTGAATGAAACAGCAAGGCAGGTGAGGACGGGCAGCAAGGTATTGGCAGGGATGTGCTGTGGCCACTCCTGCCGAGCGAAGGCCGGGAAGCACAAAGCACCACAGTGTATGCCGGCCCGATCTTTGAGTTCTAGCAGCCGCCAAACTCTGCCATCTTGTCAGTGCGCCATGCTTCCGCGGATGTCAGTCTCTCCCCCTCCATTCAACTCTGTTCTGGAGGGTAAACACAGCCAGGACGAAGTCAGTCACGGCTGCCAAGTTTGCATAGATGTTCACTAGGCACTGCGGTCAGGGCCGTGCCGCTCCCCCAATAGTCCTTAAGCAGCCCTCCTCCACCATCTTGTCAGGGAGCCGCGTATTCTTCAATCACTCATCTCCTCTCATCACCATAGCGATCACACCATGCCACTCAGCAGTATATTACTCTCTAAGAAGGGGGTGGACATATATATAGTCCCTGTAGTGATCTGTGTGGCTGGGCAATGGCAAAGGCAGTGAAGGGGTCCGGAGCACTCGGAGTACGATTGCCATCTTGACGTCCCAAACCGCATACCCAAAAACATTTACATTTAAGTACAATATGACTATCTATTTTTCCATAAACATAGTACACATTCACATGCATACTTACAAATACACTGGACACACACACATACAGGCATACATACACAATATTTACACATTTTAGGGAAAGACTGCATTGCTGCCTCTTGTGCTCTTGGGTCTCTGTGAAGGAAACTCACTCTTCTGCTGCACCTGTTAAGGCATTTGCATGGGGTGACCACATTTTGAAAACCATAAACCAAGACATTTCACATGCAAAGGAGCAGGGCTGCAATCTTGCATCAACTCAAGGAAACAGAATGATTAACTGACAGTGCTTACCACAACAGAAAGCACAGATAATAAGGCACTAAGGGGAGTTAAATGCCATTTTTACAAACAGTACCATCTGTGTTAGCTAAATTGCTTTATGCCAAGGACTGGTAATCGATTCTGCACTGGAACATGCAACACTAAGTCAACCTTCTCTGGAAAATGGGGAAACGTGGTAAATTTATAGTGATTAGCCAGGACAAAAGGTGAAAAAGGGCCTATCTTGGCAAATCCAGGACAGCTGTTTACCCTATCTGTGTATATATGTAAGTCTTCATTGTTGCTGCATATGTTGTGGCTATTCAGCATTATGACTGCCATCCTTTTTGGGGGAACAAAATAGCAGCCTTTCTCCAATATGGCCAAATTTTCCACTTCACACCTTCCAAACTTTGCTAGCAGTTACTGTTGCACTACTACCCTTGACCACAGGGGCACTTAAAGGAGCTAGGTGAGAAGCCCTTATGAGAGCACACTGCACTATCATGCCACCAAACAGACATGTCACATGTGACGCCTTGAGGTGCTGAAGCACTCATGGAAGCAATCGTCAGTTACTTCCTGGATCTTTTAAGAGAGTTGGGGATAACAGAGCTAACATCACATTTTAATTTAGAATTCTAGGACATCCATTTGACTTTCCAAATAGGCCCATGGTCAAAATTAAAGTTTAGTAGATTTATTTCAAATTAGTAATCATTCCAATATATGAGCACATCAAGATCAGATAATAGAGATATAAAATCAAAATCAGCATGTTGAAATGCTGAAACAGATTTAGGGCCTAATTTAGATTTCGCTGGACAGGTTACTCCGTCACAACGGTGACAGATAATCTGTCTGCCGAAATATAAGTCCCACAGAAAATAAAGGGATTTATATTTCAGCGGACGGGATGTCTGTCACTGTTGTGGCGGAGTAACCCGTCCGCCGAAATCTAAATCAGGCCTTTAACCTTTTCAATATAAGGCATATAAAGATTACAGTCACAGAAATGAAAAAATTAAGAAATAAGAACTGACATCCTATAAAAGAATTAATGTTCCTTCTATGCAGCACAAATTTAAATAAGGACAACTGGTTAATTTCTATCCTGAATAGAGCTAAATCCAAAGGTCTTGGGACAAAACAAGGTCAGTGTCAGCATTGCAGACTCCAGTAGCAGTCTTAATAAAATAAAGAGTTCAATGTTAGCACATAGCTATGCACTGTAAGGACAAGATGTTGAGAGGTTTGCACCTCTCAGAGTCTAAAGACGTCTACTGAAATTCTAACAATGTGGAAAGTTCAAGGAGAATCTGATCTTCTCAGCGCATCATCAGAAACCCAAGTAAATCTTTTTCTAACAGAGCGTGCTAGCAACATTGAGAGGTTCTCCTATTCCTGAGAACACTAATACACAAGTCGACCTTGAGGTTCTTCTTCGGAGATAGTGAATGAATGGAAGGCACACCAAATCATCCAGTCTGTGCTAAGGTCTTCTAGTTTGGCCTTTCTATCTCTAATACACAATACTCTTTTCACTAGCTAAGCACCCAAGAATGTACACCTGCAAAGGAAAAATACGTCACTCACAGAAAACACTTTTCAGTCATCAAATGAAGGCTTACTCTGGCTAATTTAGCAAAACACCATTAATAAGCGTGGTTAAAAATTTGATTAGAACTGTAGGCATAATATCAGAGTAAATGTAAAACACAAGCAATCAGTACATGGTTAAATATGCATTGTGCTTTTCAATATATGCAACATATCATTATGTAAACATAAATGTGAATGGGAATTACGAATTTCATGTTAAGGCTAAACATTAGACCCCCTTCGTTATACCAAATTGGGGGTTAGCACTGCTCATAATTCAAGCTATGAGGGTATCACATTTGGTGCTAATTTGTCAAAAGGTTCAAATGTTATAAGGGGGGGGTCCCAAAACCTTTCTGTTATTCAGTCTCTTTTCTTTTGAAATTTAATCCAGCAGGTTTGGAGATGTCATTTCAACAAGAAAAATGCATTTTGCGATGCACAGAACCAATTTTGCGATTCGGTAATCAATTTGCTGAATCTCAAAAAGGGTTAGCGAATCACAATTAGGAAGGGTCGTTCCAGTCCTAAGTGCGAGTCGCAGTGCAATGTATGATTGTTTTGTTACTGTGAATGTAGTCACAAAACAATCACAGTTAGCACTGATTTCAAATTGGTGCTAATCAATTCACAAACGGGGAGGGTTCACCATGGGACCCCTTCCCCTTTTTGAATGATAGCGAAAATATAATTTAGGAGCATTTGTTTTTTAAATGCATCACGTTTTCCTTTAAGGAAAACGGGCTTCATTTAGAAAAATAAAACTGCTTTCTTTAAAAGCAGCCAAAGTCATGGTGGTCTGCTGTCCCCAGCAGGCTACCATCCCTGAGAGTGCAGCCATTCTCAATGGGGTCGCAAATTGCGACCTACCTCATGAATATTAATGAGGTAAGTAATTTGAGACCCCACTGGTAATCAACAACAGTGTGAAATACACTGTAGTACATATGGTTTTCGCAAATTGCGAGTCACAAAACTGTGGGTCGTACATCTAGCCCTAAGTGCACATACAGAAGTGCTATTTATATTCTGAAAAGGACTGTGGTCTCCCCAAAATTACACGACATTTATCACGAACAACAGGCACTATTTGCACACATACACGTAACATTTCGATCATCCCAATGCTCACAAACATTGGTAGGAAACAACAAAAAAGCAGCAATTCAGTAGAATATCAGATACTAAATGTTGCAAAACTGGACAGTTCGGAAGTCCAGAACACCTCCCTAGCCTGACCAGATATCCTCTGCCCCCACAAACACCCTACCCCTGCCAACCCAAGTGAATAGCAAATAAACCGTGGGCTTGCAACGCCAGGTTGTTAAGAGATCCTCCACAGCCTTACAGAGTAGCCAGGGAGGAAACCTCTGGCTAATGCTTTTCTGAAAAAAACTCCACCTGCTTTACCCAGATTTCTTTTGTGAGGACTTTTCAGATTCTGTCTGAATTGCAGGAGGGTAGGAGCAGTTCTGATGTTGGTAGGGACACGTTCCATATCCTGGCAGGACGGACAGGCAAGGTCTGCATTCTGTTGTTTTTACTTTAATACATATTTTAATTTCCAGGATTGTAATGTCCAATCATGAAGATATTTTAGTCAAGTATGTCTGGATATCATTCCTGATGGTCTCATAGTTGATGCAGCTGATTTTGAAGATGACGCAGGCCTGAAAGGGCAGCCAGTGCAATTACTTCAGCACTAATGAGCCCAGATCGCCCATGCTAAATGCCGGCCCTGCCTTCAGTGTGAACAAAATACCGGTCATTCAGTGGCTGGCATCTCATCATTACTAGCACTAGCCCCAGCAGTCATTTCATCAGTGGTGCAGGTAAAAAACCTGCTTAGTGGCAACCATATTCGGCATATATATAAAAGGCAAAAGGCCATACACATTACGTTTTGGGCACTGGAACTCATTACCAGGGGCATAACACAGGCCTCGTTGGCACGAGGGGTGAGGATAACCCTTCAGAGGGACCCAAAACCCTTACAGAGGCCCCATTCCAACCAAAGCCAATTGATATTTCTGAGCTACTGGAGACTCAGAGACCCCGCTTTACATTCTGCAAGGGGGCCCCATAGTTTTATGCTACACCACTGTGCAGCTCAGGAGATGCTCAAGTGTCACAGTCTGAGCCCAGGGGCTGTGTTCAGGAATCTAGAATGCATGCAGGGGATTCTGGACAGGAATGGAATGTGTGTGGGTAAAGGCTATAAGCTATGTTGTGCACCCAAGAGACACTATACACAATGGAGCCCGCCCTTAGTGGCTTGTGGGCACACTCTGGACCTAGTAACAACTGAGCAAGGCCATAGGCTGTTTTCAGAAGGTTTAGCATGACTGGGATAGTATCTAAATTCATAATTGAATAAAGTGGTACATTTTGTGAATTCATATATGAGGTTATAAACAGAGTGGGAGTTTGTAAAATTTCTTGAATTTGAAATTTATATTGTTGAGCAAATTATATTACCACTCCCCATCATCAATTACTTCAGCGCTAAAAGTGATGTGGTGGAATTTATTCAGGGTTTTAATCAGACATTCTGCTATATGCAGAACGGCTTTAAGAGGCACCGGATTGGAGTCAGGTAGGCCACTGCGCATAGCGTTACCGCCATCCAGGTGCAAGAAGAGTCAGGCATCCACTGTATTTCTGAAAGAAAGGGTTTCACTTTTTTCAGGAGGGAAAGCTTGTACCACGCTATCTTGGTTTGTTTTTTTGGGGATATGTTCCATTATGGTGTTGTTTGTGTTGAGGGAGGGTGAATCCAAGTAGGGTGAAGCCATCTAGATTCACCCCAGATAGAAAAGTTTGGTCTGAGGTGGTTGTGAGAATTGGTGAATTGAGAAATTGCATCTGTTGGGATGAGCTTCAGATTGACATCCATTTCTGGATTATCTTGAAGCAGCTTTTGAGTGAAGGGCTGTTATTGGCCAAGGAATTAACATAGCTTTGAGTGTAGTCAGCATACTGATGAATCTTGATGTTATTATCTGAGTAAACAACAGAAATTGCAAGTAGAGATTAAAGAGGATGAAAGCAAATGTTTCTCTTCCGCTGTGTGTTCTTGTAGATTCTATCTGTAAAAGCTGGTGGTGGATGGTGAGATAGTAGTTGAACTGTTGCAGGACTACACGGAAAAAGCAGAGGCATGTTTCCAGGGTGTATATCAATGCTCAATTATCAACTGTGTTGAAGGTTTCTACAAAGAGGTCATGCAGTATCAGAAGGCAGGGGTTGCTCCTGTCGTTGGTGAGAAGGTCCACTTCAATTACTTGAGGAGAGGCTGTCTTATTGGGGGAGTGGAGCAATGGAAGTAGTGAAAATGTTGATTATTTGTTATCAATTAGGGAGCAGATATTGTTGATACTGTCAGTGAAGCTATTAAGTTGCACTGCTCAATTGAATGATAGATGAAATTACTCTGTTTGTTGCTTGGCTTAACTATATTTACCAAAGCACAGTGGAGTGTACGGAGTTGGGCATTTTGGTCAGACTCCATTTCTTTTCCCAACTGTATATGGCATGCACGATATTGCAAAGGTCCTGAGTGTGCCAAGATACAGAGGGTTAGGTATTAGAAGATCAATCATAAGATCAGCGCGGGTGTTGAGTTCTACATAGTTTTTCTGTATTTTGCTGTAGATGTTGAGGAGTGTACTGACAGATTTTTCATCAGTTTTATGAGATTTATTTTTTAAGAAGGCATCCATGGTGAGGTATGTGAAGGATAGTAATTTGAATTTTTCTTTGACCTCAATGCAATGTAGTTGATAGAATACATAAGGGGATGGCAAATTGATCCATCCAGTCCGAAGCTATTTATCCTCTACCATGGATTGAGGCTAATGCAGACAGGATGAGGTTGAGAATGCTGGCCTTGGAATAAGTGGGTTTGATGACATATTGTTTGATATCCCCATATTAAGGAGTATGTGAGGGGATTCCTTCATTGTCTGAAGACAGTAGGTAGGTTAAAATCCACATGCTAAGTTGGATAAATGAGGTCTGAGATTTCTTCTGTGAAGTTTTTCTTGGGCCTTGGGGTCTGTAGATCAGATTGAAAGAGGCTGCCCAAGACGAACACAGAGAAATAAATGGAAGGAGAGGAAATTAAATTATTTGAGTGATTTTAGGTGGCAAGGCTCCCAAATCAGGAATATTTGTAGATGACAGATCAATCCTCTTCTGTGTAAATATGTGGCTTGCATGTTGGATGCTATCACCTGTGGGGAAGGGGGTATTTAGGATATTTGTAGATGCTGTAATACACCAAGGAAATTTGAAGAGTGCATCTAGACTATAGACTGTGAAACTGTCAGCTGTGTCAGAAGAGTACAACTGCAGAGTGTGCACTCATGAGTATGAGTTTTTAATGGCTTGTGTTGCTGGTGGACTGTTTGTTTCAGTTAGTTTATGTGAATGAGGTTGTGAAGGTTTGAGTTGCTGAGACTTACTGCCTGTGATGTGCGTCAAGTGCTGCAGAGTGTCTGAGGCACATCATAGTTCAGGTTTATGGAGGGGGGGTGCGATTCTGGCCCCAGGCCCTATGCAGTTAAAACACGAAATGGCTTTGTCTTCATCCACCATATGATGAAATTGTCCAAGTGATTCAACACCCCTCACTATCTATTAATGAGGCAACTAGGTCTGTGGTGATTGCCTCTTGAGGCCACGTAGGATGGGTGTCACATAACCCTCCTTATCTGTGGTGATAGCTGCAGGCTTTTTTCAGCCCAACTGCTGGGACTGACAAGTTTGCATGCTGTTCCTGGCAATAAGGCAGGGGCTGGCAGTGATTAGTTCATTGGGCTGCACGGCATGGGATTTGTGATGTTCCCTTATTGCAGCACTCTGGGGTGAAGCTGTGGCCTTTCTGACTGTGGCACAATTTATTAGGCCTGTGCATAGAACTCTGCTCCACTGGCAAAGTTTGGGGAATTCGGGCACTTTGCGCTACGCAGAGCAGTAGAGTAGTGCAGACTTCCCAAATTCCGCACTCCGGTGCAGAGTGGAGTTTGTTGGACTTTCAAGATGGTAGACTGCCCAACAGTGAGGGACCTGAGGAGGTCAATGGCCTCCTCACTGAGGGCAGCAGGGGTGACTGGGGCAGGGCCTGAGGTGCTTATGGCACTCTCTCGCGAGCGCAATGATACTCCTGGGCTGCTAGCAAGCACAGGAGACTTCACGTTCTCTCACGTTGCTTCAAGCTATGCCGTGGACAAAATGGGCTGCTCACAGGTGCAAACTCACTTATGAAGTAGATTTTCTACTCCGGAGCCACAAATTCTAGTCAAAAAGAGATTTTGTGACTATATTTTCTTCTCCAATGGACCCTGCAATTTGTTTTTCAGATTGAGAAGCCTCTTTTTTCACACACGGAGGCTCCAACTCCATGTTTCTGTCCAGCAGGTGCCTCCCAGTGCTTTGCCCATACCCTGGTCGCTTTTCACTTGGATTTCAAGGTGGAAGGATCACTCTCTTTGTTTCCTGGATATACCATTGGATTTAAGGACTTTGCTTTTGTGAAATCACACAAGTAAGTTCTAAAACTATTGAATAAGGGTGGTGTTGTTTATTTTCTTGGGCATGCACCAGTATTTCTTTATACTTTAATTTGATTTAGAAAATGTATAGTGGTGGGTGGCCTGGAGTTTAAGAATGGGCCTAGTTATTATTTATTTTGCATGTCATTGATTTTTCACCTTTTTTAAGCAAAATTGTTGCTCAGCTCAATACCTTTTATACATGTTTGTAAAATGTGCAATATTACTTTAGTATGTGACCTAGACTTCCAAAGGGCCATTTAGCCAGTCGGCCCAAGCCAGTACTTGTAGTCATCAGTGCACAAAATAAACGTTTCAGTGGTATATATTTTTAAAACTTCATTTGGGGCAGGGATGGCATTTGATTCAATTTAAAATGTTGGCTATGTTTGCATTTCAATTTTTGCAAAAAGTATATATATTGTGGGGTAATAATATTTGACCACAGGGCACAATGCTGTTTGACCATGTAGCTGGTAGCCGTTTTGTGCATGCATCCAGTGTCCATTTGCAATAGGCTTGCATGTGTAATTCTTTGTTCTCCTTGCTCCTTGTTGTTGTTTGACCATGTGGCTGGCAGCCATTTTGTGCATGCATCCAGTGTCCCTTGGCCATAGGCTTGCATATGCTCTTTGTTTGCCATGCCTCCTTGCTGTTATTATTTGACTATGTGGCTGGTTGGCAGCCATTTTGTCCATACAGCCAGTGTCCTTTGCCATAGGCTTGCATGTGCTCTTTGTTTGCCATGCTTCCTTGATCCTTGTTGTATGATCATGTGGCTAGCAGCATTTTGTGCATGCAGCCAGTGCCCCTCCCTTTGCCGTAGGTGGTCATGTGCTCTTTGTTTGCAATGCCTCCTTGCTTAGTGTTGTTCATCCACTGTCCCTTGACATAGGCTTGCATGTGCTTCTTCTTGTTGTTTGACCATGTGGATGGCTGGCCCCCGTTTAGTCCATCCAGCCAGTGTCCCTTGTCATAGGCGTGTATGTGTTCTTTGTTTGCCATACCTCGTCGCTCCCTGGTGTTGTTGTTTGACCATGTGGTTGGCTGGCAGCCATTTTTGTACTTCCAGCCAGTGTCTCTTGCCCCAGGCTTGCATGTGTTCTTTGTTCTCCATGCTTCCTCCTTGCTGTTTGACCATGTGGCTGGCTGGCGGTCATTTTGTGCATGTACTGTGCAACCAGTGTGACTTTGCCATAGCCTTACAAACAAACATCATTAATTATTGATCTTTTGCTTTTTTAAGTTTCTATTTTTAATGCAATTTTTAATTTCATTTTTTCAATTTCTTTTTATTTTAATTTGTATATTTTAGCTTTTTCAATTTGTTTTAACTTATTTTTTATTTTTTAATATATTTTTAAATTATAATTGTTTTTACTTTTATTTTGATTTAAAAATGTTAATTTATTTTTTATTACATTTTTTATATTTTATCATCATTTTTATTTCATTCTGTATTTAGCCTTTATCCATCCATCCACGTCCATCCGATCCATTCCATTTCTCCATCCATATATCCACCCACCAAAGATGCACAGCTGCACTACAGCATTCAGTTTCTTAGGTGTAATTCAATTTCCTCCAGAACACACTGTCGGAAGGGCACAGCAGACAAACCAATAGCATAATTCATTTTGTTAATGATTATTCAATTTCCCCTGGACCACCTTGCCACCATAGGTTATTTAAATAATTATTCCATTATCTATGGACCACTCTCTGGCTACCCCAGCACTCACTTAAAACAGAAAAGATAAAGGAAAGAGCTAGATCTGCCTGCTGTACTGTCTGATTTGAAATGTATTTTCTTTAATGATGTGGTGGGTGTGGTTTGCCTTTACAATGTTTGAGTAAATAGGTATATTACATAAGTAACCAACTGCACTAAGAATGTGTTTCTCTGTACTATTTTCAACCTGCAACAATGCATGGTTGTTTTTAGGTGCACAAGAGGAGAACCCCATATCACCCACAGTACTGCCAAAGAGAAGGCCTTACAGTTACTTCGGTCCACAGGCACCAAACTCTTTTGTTTGTGCATCGTAATGCCACTGCCAACCAAGAGCTTAAGACTGCCCCAAAGACATTTGCTCCCAAGAAAGCAGCCAGTGAGAAGAAGCAGCTTTCCATCAGTGGCGTGCCACCACAACCTTTTTCAGGAGACGTGTGCCTGCCACACTCACCTCCGGGAGGAACCTGGTAGCAGGACTCCTCCATCAACAGTATCACCCCAACCCAAGCCCAAGCCTGTCAGTGAGGCAGCCACTGCAACCATGCTGACAAGCAGCGATTTTGAATGGCATTTGTCCCTTTGGCTACCTAATCATTTCAGGAAACAGAGCAAAGTGGACAGCAGCCAGATTTTCCCGAAGTTGGAGCAGACAAGGAGGTTGAGCAAGAACCTGATCTTTTCGATAAAAAAAAAAAAAAACGCCTCCCAGATCTCAAGAAAGAAAAAGGGTACTGCTCCATCTTCTCCAAGCACCACTTCTCATGACAATGATAGGGACATGAGTGGACCCCAGCAGACTCCAGGATACGCCAAGCAAGGCAAGGGAAAATAAATGTTCCAGAAAGCCTTAGAATCATGGAAGGGGATGATGGCGACGAGCCAGTCATTGCGGAAGCTGGCACAGAGGAGTCCGACATTACTATCCAGCCTGCTCCGAGGGATGTGGCACAGGCAGCACTGCCAGCTCCTATATTTGTAAGGTTCCAGCAGAGACCTGAAAACCATACCTCAGCAGAAGTATGCACTGCAGAGAGGCAATCAACACACACACCTACCTCCAGTTCTTCTTCAGGCATTGGCAGTGGCTCAATCAGAAAGTACATCCCCAATTTGGGACTTTTTTTTATAATTAGCAAACAGAAGGGGGAAAACATTGTCATATGCTCTATTTGCCACGCGAGTGTTCATCAAGGTAAGCAAGATTCACATTATGGTAATGAAGGCCAGATGACTTGTATGAAAAAACATCACCCAATGCAGTGGGAGGCGCACCTTAAAAAACGTCTGAACATGGTCACAGTGGTGAAGGTCAGCAGAGCCAGGAACATCAGCTAAAACTAGTCAAATAATGGAGGAAGGTGAGGAAGAAGAGGGTGACATCATTCTTACACAAACCATCACTGTTCCTACCAGTGTGCCAGAATCACCCACCTCAGTGACCTCACAATGGTACAGGAAGACTCAGAGACAGATGGAGACACCACAGAATGTGGTGACTGCACCACAACACACATTGAGTCTACCACCACCTACATCTCAAAAATCTCCTGTGTCAGTGGCCCCACAAAAGAAGAGAAAATCCAGGCTACAATTATGGGCATGTTTAGGTAGGAGGGGCCCTACAACCTACCCAGTGGCAGGTTTGTACAATGGGAAGCTGGCAAAAATGTTAGCACTGTATCTCCCCCCTTTTTCTTTTGTAGAAGGAGTGGGATTCTTCTAGTATGTGACAGCCCTCTGCATGAAATGGAAGGTTCAAGGCCGGACCTATTTTGCCAGTGCTGCTGTTACAGCCCTGCATCATGATGTGCTGCAATTGGTTGGACAAGCTATACAGCAAAGTGTTATCTACACTATCCACCTGATGACAGACATAGAGACCAGTTGTCAGGCGACTGATTACATGTGCATCACTGCACACTGGATCTCTTTTCGGGGGTAAAGCAAAAGCCATCTTCAGATTTTGGTCCTGAAGACATTTTTAAGAGCATAGGCGGCAGGCAACAGTAACCATATTCGCCATGGAGCAGTGACCCACAGCTGCAAACATCTTAGAGGAGTTGAATAGCAAGGTGTCTAAATGGCTGCAACCCAGAGGTCTTTATTGTTGGATTTGCTGCCACAGACAATGGCAGTAACATAGCCGAGGACACAGCACACGGTGGCCACTTCAGGGTCCTGTGTTTGACATCAATCTTGTTGTGCAGGACTTTCCTAAAAAAGAAGACATAGTCAGCAACATACTGACCACCTGCAGATACATCTGCACTCATTTCAGCCATTCCTTTAAAGCCCGGAAACAGTTGCATATTATTCAGCGTGATAATAGAGTACCTGTTAAAGCTCTGGTACAGGAGGTGCCAAAACACTGGACCTCAACCTATTATATTTTGCAATGTCTGTTTCAGCAGTATAAACAGATCAGTGACTATGTCATTCAAAGCGGAACTGATGCAATTGGGAAAGCTATGACCATGGATGCGGACAAATGGAGCATTGTCAAATGCCTCACACAGATGCTGGTCTCTTTTGATGTTTTCACACAGGAAGTTAGCAAGGAGGACAATACAATGGGCCAAGCTATCTGGTTACTGCATCTGTTACAGGAGCAGCTAAAGAACTTGTCTGAAAGGTTCACATTCGGGGGTGCGAACGAAAACCCAGAAATGCATGCCTTGGTTAACAGCTTAAGCTATCGCTTGGCTTGTTATGCAAGGCTGCAAAATGACATCATCTCATTCAAAGATTACATGTGTGCCAGCCTACTTGATCCATGCTACAAAAAATTATTTCCGCTATAATTTCTTTTTCGGAAGGGGATGTTTCACAATACAAGAGGTGGATTGTTGAGCAAGCAGGAGAACTGGAAGAAGAATGGCTAGAACATAGAGTCCCACTCCGCAGCTCTGTGGTGCCACCTTCAACTTCCAGAGAGGGCAGTTTTGTCTCACACCTGCCAACCCCACCATCAAGAAAACCAACAGCAACAAAAGAATCAGACCCAACCTCTGCATTGGTTTGGTTTCAAGTGGCAGGCCTTACGTCCAGTGCAGACATAAAGAAAAAAGCTGTCAAGGAGGTGGCAGCATCAATGACCATTTAGAGAATGTCCCAGGAGTATCTGGATGACCCGAAAAAGGTGTATGTGGATCAAAACCCATTGGTGTATTGGTATGGGAAGATGCACTAATGGCCAGAGCTTAGAAGGCTGGCAATAAAGTTTCTGGCTTGTCCTGTAGCCAGTGTGTCTGCTGAACATGTGTTCAGTGCAGCTGGTGCAGTTGTTACAATGAGGACTACTCTCTCGCCTCAAAATGTGACGAGACAGACCATGATCGAAATGAACCAGCATTTTATACCACCCGATTATACCATTCCCAAAACACTACAGGAGGAGGAAGAGTATGATTGGTCAGAATCAAGATTGTTAGCTGACCAACTTCTGCAAGAACCACCAGAGTTTGAGGACAAATTCTTTTTCCCGGACTGAGTATGCCAGCATCACAATAGAACTTTTTTATTTCTTATTCAGCTTCTTTATATCTTTCTTTGCACAAAAGAAAATAGGAAAATATGCTAGTGCAACATTATGTTTGTGTCAGATTTATGCTGCCCCATCATTGATTTTATAGACACACATAAGCCTTGATTGGAGTTGTAACTGTGTGCACTGAAGAAGCCCCCAGATACCTTTCAGGACACTGGAAATTATTCCTGCCTCGCTCATATGCCATTGCCTATCCTATTTATGTTTTTTTTACATCACCTACAGCTGTCCCCTAGACAATCATTGATTAAAAGACTGGCAGTGCCAATGCCTAATTCCGATTTGTGGATATAATCAAAGAGGAGATATTTTGTTCAACCACCATGCTTGGATAGGAAGCGGTAACTACTAAGTAACTATTGCACCAATGAGTGGTGATATACTGATTGATTGTGAATTCCGGAGTGATGACTAATGTATGCGGCAGCTGACAGTGAGGGAGGGAGTTCAACAAATTTGTAAACTTGTTTCCAATGATTTGCAATGTTTGGGGGCTGACGAGTGATATTTTTTTCCTGAAAGTGATTGGCCTTTCACAAGTAGTTAAATTTACCTGCAGGGTCTACTCGTTTTTTGTGGTTCCTCATAACAAACAAGCAAATTTAGTTACCAAACACAAATCTACACAATAAAATGCTGCAGTTCTGCTTCTCTATTTGTTATTCTACAGCAGTACACTTCACCGGTCTACCTTGCTCTGTTTGGTACTGGTACAGTGTTGCTCTGAATCTGGAGGAGGAAGATGGAAGGACTCAGAGTGGGACTACCTCAACAGCTAGAAAGGAGAAAGTTTTCAACTTCAAAGAGAACCTATTCAGATGGCGAAGACTCCGAGTCCTATCACTAAGCGCTGTGAACTGGAGAGAGGTAAATTGATTTGGAAATGCTGCTGAGTATGTGTTTGCTGCATTGCTAGCTCAAACGTAAAAATTCCTCTTATGTTCTTGCTCTGCCACTGAGTCTTCTTGGTGCACTGACTCCTCATGAAGCTTCCTTTTGTCCTTTTCATTTACTCTATAATACAGCTACTGTTTTTTTTTTCAATATACATACCTCTCCTACACAAACAAAACTTGGACAGCTCAAGACTCCAGCCTACTTATCGGACAGCTTCAAACAGGCACCAGAGTGAGAGACATTCAAAGGAGCATGGAGATGCATCACCCAATTTAGCAATATGGTAAAATGTTCCTTTTAACAATCAATTTTTAGAACTGGGTGGGTTACATTCAATCACTCATATTTCAAAACTAGAAGACAATACTTAGGATATACTATCTGGTCTCTTTGGGGCAGGACTGTTTCCAATGAATTTACTGAACTGTGTCAAACTTATCCCTTCATTTCCTTCCACAACATATAACGGTGTGCTGCTCAGCGCCCCAATGAATATTGCTATCTTTCGTTTGTGTAGTGTTTGTAGTTGTCACACCTTTCCCCAAATCCCCTTCCCTATCCATTCACTGATCTCCTAACCCTCTTCCCCCAGGCTGTGTGATTTATTGAGGTGTGACCTTATTTACTTTACACTATATATATATATATACATATATATATATATATATAGAGAGAGAGAGAGAGTGTGTGTGTGTGTGTGTGTGTGTGTGTTCTGTAAATGCTTAACCTGACCCAAACAGTCTTGCATCTGAGCCCATTTCTGACTCCATGATCTAAGTTCCTAACTTTAGTTTTATAGTATAGCTCCCCCGCCATTCCTCAGAACAAATTGATATTGCTAGATTTTATTATCATATCAGGTATTCATTGCTGTGTGTCAGTACTATCATTGTGGTGGTCTGGTCTCAGTCTTCCTACAGTTAGGATACTATGATGATGACCCACTAACTCTCTGTTTTCTTTAAATCGAGTTGACAGTGATAGATAATCCTTTGAATAATCCTGTAGTTAGCGTTCCCATAGGTGGAGTGTCATGTTCTGTCTTCCCTGTTAGTACGCTAGCCTGCAACAACTACTACCTACCTACAACCTCCTTAAGATGCCATCTGGGGAACAACCCTGCAGTAAGAAGACTCCCTTGCTTCATCTATCCAGGTAAGAGATGAACTATGGCTTGAATTTAACTTGTTTAGTTAGAATTTCATTTTTACTGAAGAAGATGTCTGTGTGTACTTCCCATAGTGGTGAATAAGAGTTGCAGGGGGCACTAGAGCAAGTAAATGACAAACTTTTTTTAGCAGATTAAAAATAACAGGCTACACTAAAAGACAGCAGTGCAAACTTATGCCCTGATTTATACTTTTTCACGCAAAACTGCACTAATGAAGTTTTGTGTGAAAAAGTGTACTGCCGGCCAGCGCCATCCCAAGACGCCTCCCCGGCGTCATATTTATAGTATGACGGTAGCCGGCGGTAAGACCCAGCTAGCATCATAAAAAAGGGCGCTACCCGGGAGGGGGAAGCATAGGGGGAACACGAAGTAGTGTGTCAAAGGATGACCCTAGTATGGGCAGAGGCATAACTAATGCCTCTAACCAGATTAGTGTCATCCATTGATGCACAACCCCCATGGACATGACTCCTATCTTGGTAAAGACAGGAGTCATGCCCACCACCCCAAAGGGCATGCCCAGGGAACATATGTCCCCTGGGCATGGCCATTGGGCCCAGTGCCATGTGGGGGGGGCCCCGGTTAGGCCCCCCCATGGCAATTTTTAATAAAATAAAAAATACTTATGTGTACTTACCTTACTTGCGGTGTCCCTGGGCTAGGGAAGCGCACTTGTGGGCCCATTCCATGGTCCTGACCATGGAAATAGGCTCACAGGTCCCCTGTCCCAGGTGCTAAATAATGGCACTAAGCAAGCTTAGTGCCATTATTTAGGCCCACCTCCCTCCGGTGCACCATTTTTGCACAGGAGGATAAATAAGGCACCTGGGCCTTAGAGTAATTTTTTACCGTGAACACCTACCTTGCATCTCATTGACGCACTGTAGTTTCCCGCTGGCAAAAAATGACTAACTCCAAAACTTTGACGCTAGCATCCAAAGTATAAATTTGGAGTTAGGTTTTTGCCGAATATATAAAACAAATTATGCAAATTCGGCGCAAATGGGGTATAAATATGCCCCATAAAGTCTAAAACACCAAAATAATGGGACGCAAATGAAGTAAAACAAAAATATCCCCTTCATTATTTACAAATGGAAAACCCTTCCTCTCCAACCACAACAGTCCCACCCCTCTCCCCAAACAAATAACCCAGACCCCGAAAAGTCCAAAGTCCTGCCCAAATCCCTCTCTACCCACAACACGTCCCTACCATCAAAACAAAAAAATTAAAAAGGGCACTGTCAAAATGGTTGATGCCCTGCTCTATGCTGGCAAGCTGGCTCTCCATCCAGTCCATTCACTGAAGGAGGAGTCTGGTGGAGAGGGAGGGTGCTGCAGCAGGTGCAGTTAGAGACCCTGACTTCTGGCTGCAGTGCTGGCGATGTACTGACCGGGAGGGTTGGGGCTGGTGTGCTGTCCTGCTGGGTCCTGGGTCTGAGGCAGCCGTTTAGGCCTCTTACTCTCCCAGGAGTACTGTTATTCAGCCTGAATGTTCCCCGGCCTCTGCTGCCACAGACAGGGTGCATTATCCTGCCTGGTCAATGGTGGTCATCAGGCAGGAGAAGCTATTTCGAGAAAAAGAAGAATAATAAAACACAAATTGTAAACAATGCTCTGAACAAACACTTATTCAAATGATAAATAGTGGGTGGCACAATAGCACTACATTGCTGGTCTCCTATGGATGATGGAATTTGATGCGATTATTTATGATTAGGAGTCTCACAGGGCCAATATTTTATTTGTTTACCTACATATGCCTCACTTAAGATGCACTAACTGTCTGGTAGAAAAGAATTAAGGAAGAATATGAGCAGATGAAAAAAAAAAAAAAACAGTGATTTCATTTTTTTAAATGTTTTTTCTAGTAACTAAACAGACACATTTAGTGGAAAAATAAAAATGAATTACCTCTCATTATGATGAGTAAGGCATTATGCACTATTGAGTACAAGTAGTTGTGCCTAATAATTGGAGGCACGCTCGCCAGCACTTCAGGTACATTGCTACTGTCTCCAGTTCAGACGGCTGTGGCTGACAATTATCTATCTTTAAATCCAAAGCCCTGCTC
Source organism: Pleurodeles waltl (assembly GCF_031143425.1). NCBI lineage: Eukaryota > Metazoa > Chordata > Amphibia > Caudata > Salamandridae > Pleurodeles > Pleurodeles waltl. Next base: position 482,634,804 of record NC_090438.1, on the reverse strand, counting down.
TTCCCCAATGCCTTTCACTTAATTTAGTTTCTACCCTGACTCCAAAGAGGCAGATGAATAAATATAAGACACGCCACACATCATGTATAAAATGGCTATATATATTGTATTTGGCATGTTCATCACAGAGTATCCCCTACGCCAAAATTGAAATCAAATTGGGCACTTACTAGTCCCACTTTACTCACTGGTCTTGCCCACCATCACAAATTCTTTCCAACAAATTGATTTGCTGGGCAGTAATGAAAGAAAAGAGACTTAACTAACTTTACTGCAGAGTAAGGCAGATGGATTAGGCAGGTAGGTAGAGCTTTTGCTATAGAAGAATAGAGGGGCATCACTGATCTACGTACAGAAGAGGTCCCTTCTTTATTCATTCAAGCAATTATTCAATCGCCTTTTCATTCTTCCCCTATATGCACACATGGCCGCCATGATTTAAGCTTTACTTTCTCTCATCCAGTCTTTCATCCGAATTCACAATCCTTTATCCATTCATTCAGTACCCACTCTATCCACCTGTAGCCGGTCTTCACTCAACACGGCTCCAGCTTCCTCCGACTGGCGCTGTTCGCGCGTCGGAGGAATGCGTCTACCGTCCCCATAGCGACCAGGGGGCGGATCCCGACGCCAGGAACCCGGATTTCCGGGTTACAGACAGAGAAAAGTGAGAAGACGGACTCCGGGAGGGCGCGCAGCAGGAAGAGGAGATGAAGGACGTGACTCAGACAGCCGAAGCGGAGGAGAACGCCGGTGTGCAGGACGGAGAAGGCACGGCTGGGAACTCCGATGTTCCCAGCCCAGAGACAGACCCAACGGAGGAAATCGACCAGGAGGAGACACGCATTCACCGCCACATCCCAGGAGGGACGTGGCTAAACAAGGTACGGTCTTTGTTCATAGGGCAGAACAGGAAGACTGTAAAAAGGGGCAGAGGGGAGGAGAGCGATGACGGAGGAGGAGGAGGGCTTGAGAGGGGAACAGTTGAGAGGGGAACAGTTGAGAGGGGAACAGTTGAGAGGGGAACAGCTGAGAGGGGAACAGCTGAGAGGGTAGCCAGAATAACGAAGAAGGACAGAAGTGCATGCTCTAACTAAATTACGGCAATGAGAAGTCTGAATAGATAAGAACCTACCTGGGAGCACAGAGGGTGTCCAAGTGAAGTGCACCTGTTTTCACTCCCTTTTCACACACAACCGGATCTCTCTCTCTCTCGCTCTCTCTCTTCCAGTCCCAGTCACAGGATAGAGGTACTCCTATACCCTGACTTACATTCCCTTTCATTCCTTTCTTTCCGGTACACTTGGGAGTCCACCGGGAATCGGCGCCAGTCAAGAAGGGGACCTGGGAGGAACAACCAAAGAGACATTAAAGAAGAGAAACACACGAGAAACCAATTTTATTTTTGCACGAATACGTAAATAGATTCTCACTTACCCCTACTTAAGTCTCCGGGTCCTTCATATCACCTAACCCACCCCCTAACAGTGGTGCCAGAAGTGGGATTTGGATAGGTGATAGGAAGGAGACATCCAACATGGGGGAAAAGCCAACACTGGAGGACATGATTCAACAACTAGCAGAAGGTCAAAGGCACCTTCAGCTAGTGTGGGAGGCTCATCAGAGAGAGGCAAAGGAAGATCGGGAAGCCTTACAAACCGCACTAAAAAGCCAAGCCACCATCATGGCTAATAATCAATTGGTGCATGAAACGGCATTACAGAAACTAACAGATACCATCGCAGCAAGTAAGGTACATCCTAACGTCCCAAGCTCTGTCCTTCAGAAATTCCAAGATGGTGAAGATCCTGACGCGTTCTTCACGAACTTTGAACGCGTGGCCTCCTCTGCCCAATGGCCAGAAGAGCGGTGGGGACAATACATTGCACCACTCTTAACAGGTATTTTGCAAACAGCATACCAAGCCGCCAATCCAGGAGGAACTACACCCTATAAGGACATCAAGAGCAGTATATTAGAAAGGGTAGGCCATGACTCCGAGTATTATAGAATGAGGTTTCGGTAGATCAGGTGGGGACAGAGTGAGGATCCCAGAACCTTCTACTTCAAAGTTAAAGATCTCGGATTGAAATGGTTAGGTCCCTTGGGCACCGAAAGGGAAGACGTAATCAAGGCGGTAATATTAGAACAATATCTAGACTCTCTTCCCGCCCCTACTAGGAGTTGGATAAGGCAACATCCAAAAGTGGATACAGAAATGGCGGTAGATCTGGCCTGCGCCTATCATAGATCGGCTGAGTTTAAGAATCCCGGACCCAAGGTACTAACTAAACCACCTGTGGTACCCTTCAAATACCTGCCCTGACGAATACCGGAAGAACCAGGACCTAGTCGTGGTGCAGAGGTGTCCCCCATGCAACAACCACAATGCTACAGCTGTGGGGAGTGGGGCCACATAGCCAGAATGTGCCCGAGAAAAGGAGACAGAACAGAGCCCATGTAAATCGGAGTCACTAGGGGTAGGGTTCTGTGTACTGGTAAGGGAAACCTCAGATTTAAACAAACTGTCAAAATAGATGAGAAACCCATCCAAGCTCTCATAGACTCGGGGTGCAGCCAATCGGTAATATGACCGACCTATTGAGCGTTACAGAATGAAACTCTAACCAATGGGTATCCATATGCTGCATCCACGGGGACAAAACCAACTACCCTTTGGCCCTGGTACAATTAGAGTGGGAAGAGAATCAGGACTTTCTACCTCTAGGGGTCATGGATCGGCTAGTGGAAGACTGTGTTATAGGTACGGACTATATAAGATTCTCCGAACTTCAAGACACGGTGAAGTCCCCCTCATGTTCCACAGGCTGGTGGACTGAAGCTCCCTTTCACCGCAGCCATATTGAGAAACCACCCGAGCGCGTAAAACTGACAAAACGGGAAAAAAGGCAAGCAAGACATACCTATCACACCTTGAGACTCAGGCAGGTCCCCGAAAAATTGGTGGCCAGCGCAACGACTCCTTCTCTCTCTTTCCGGGCTAGCCAACGAGAAGATCCCACGTTACGTCACGCGTGGAGAGCCGCAAAATCGGAATCCACAAATGAGGTGGGTCCCTATTTTTTTAGTCAAAAAAACCTTCTCTATAGGGTCCTCAAATCCACCCACGGGGAAAAGAAACAGCTCGCAGTACCCGAATCCTATCGAAACCAAGTCCTATTCCTGGCACACAATCAACCGGGGGAGGGCACTACGGCAGGGAGAAGACAGAGGAATACCTACTAAGACGATTTTACTGGCCCAGGGTTTATGCCCAACTCAGAAAGTATTGTGCCCAGTGTCCTCGGTGTCAGATGATAGACCCTGGACCCCTGAGGAAAGCACCCCTACAACCACTCCCCATTATCGATATTCCCTTCTCCCGAATCGGTATGGATCTGGTAGGACCCTTATTACCCTCCACAAAGGGATACACATATATATTAGTTTTAGTGGATTACGCTACGAGATACCCAGAAGCGATTCCTCTCTCTAGTATGACCACGAAGGCAGTAGCCCACGCCATGATCACCTTCTTTTCTAGAGTGGGTTTCCCACAGGAAATCTTGACGGACCAGGGAACCCCTTTTATGTCCGCACTTATGAAACAGGTCTGTAAAACTTTAGGGATCAAGCAGTTAAGAACCTCGGTCTATCATCCCCAAACCGACGGCTTAGTGGAGCGGTACAATTGTACCATTAAAACTCTGCTTCGGAAAACAGTCTCCGAGTCAGGGAGGGACTGGGACCAGAAAATGCCCCTTGTCCTCTATGCTATACGGACCCATTAGCAGGCCTCTTCCGGGCATAGCCTCTTTGAGCTAGTGTTCGGACGACAGCCACGAAACTTACTGGACATGACAGCAGAGTTGTGGGAAGAGGAAGGAGAGGAAGAAAAACCCCTGTTAGAATATGTGAACAGATTAAAAAAACAACTACAATTCGTGTGGGACGACGTTCGAAAACATTTAGAGAAGGCTCAGCTAAATCAAAAAACTTATTATGATAGAGGAACCAGAGTTCGTTCCTTCCAACCAAACGACCGCGTCTTGATATTACGACCCTACTCCGAAAACAAACTCCTAGCCAAATGGCAAGGACCATATAAAGTCTTAAAATCCATTTCCGCAGTCACGTATCTGATCGAGTTATCCCCACAACCCATAAGAACACAAATATATCATGTCAACTTGTTAAAAAAATGGGAAGAACCAGAAGAGACTACAACCAATACCGCTACAGGGTTTTTAGTAACCCCGGCAACAGATCTGGGTTTAGACCTACTCCCTACAAATCGGGAAGAGACAGAGGAAGTCCCAAATATCAACAGTAATCTTACCGAGAAGGAAAGATCCCAACTTACAGACTTATTAAACACCCATTCACGATTTTTTTCAGGGACACCGGGGAGAACCAACCTAATTCAACACCACATTAGAACCCCGGAGGGTAAAACAATCCGACTACGACCTTATCGTATTCCGGAATCCAGAAGGCACCTCATAGAAGAGGAAGTACAAAAGATGTTACACCTCAACGTTATTGAACCCTCCACTAGCCCATGGTGCTCTCCTATAGTCATTGTACCAAAACTGGACGGCTCCATCCGGTTTTGCATTTACTTCTGCAAACTTAACGAAATATCCCTCTTCGACACCTATCCCATCCCCCGGGTTGACGATTTACTCGAGAAATTGGGGAAAGCCCAGTATATGTCAACCATAGACCTGACAAAGGGATATTGGCAGATTCCACTCGCCCCTGCAGACAAAGAAAAAAACAGCATTTTCCACACGGTTAGGACTTTATCACTTCACAGTTCTTCCTTTTGGTCTACATGGGGCTCTGGCCACGTTCCAACGCTTAATGGACCACCTATTAAAACCATTCCAATCGTTTGTAGCGGCCTATTTAGACGATATTGTAATATTCAGTAATACATGGGAAGAACACCTACATCATCTCCATAATATTTTCCACACTTTGTACAAAGCAGGCCTCACGGCCAACCCTAAGAAATGCAACCTAGGGAACAATCACATCGCGTATCTGGGATACTTCATAGGAAAAGGTGTACTGCAGCCCCAAAAAAATAAAGTAGAGGCCATCTTACAGGTATCAGTACCCACTAACAAAAGGGAGCTCCGCTCCTTTTTGGGTCTTGTGGGATACTACCGCCGATTCATTCCCCAGTACTCAACGTTAGCTGCTCCCCTCACTGATCTCCTTAAGAAACGTCACCCGTCCAAGTTGCCCCCTCTTTCGGAGTCACAATTATCTAGTTTTCACTGCTTGAAACAGTCCCTCACCGCGGAGCCAGTACTCAAGTGTCCCGATTTCTCCAGGACATTTCATCTGTATACAGACGCTTCCAATGTGGGGCTTGGGGCTGTCCTTACTCAACCGGGCAGTGAGGGCCAGGACCATCCTATTGTGTATATCAGTAGGAAATTACTTCCCCGGGAATGCAACTATCCCATTATCGAAAGGGAGTGCTTGGCTATCAAGTGGGCCATCGAAAATCTGAAGTATTACCTTTTGGGCCGCCCTTTGTCCTCTTCACCGACCATGCTCCATTAACCTGGTTGGCTTCAAATAAGGATTCCAACTCTCGGGTGCTGCGTTGGTTTATGGAACTCCAACCGTTTTCCTTTCAGGTTCGGCATATTCCTGGTGCTCAACAAGGTCCAGCCGACTTTCTCTCCCGTTTTCCCGATCCTACGGTACTCTATCAGTCCCGATCATGGGATGGGGTATGTAGCCGGTCTTCAGTCAACACGGCTCCAGCTTCCTCCGACTGGCGCTGTACGCGCGCGGCGGAGGAATGCGTCTACCGTCCCCATAGCGACCAGGGGGCGGATCCAGATGCCAGGAACCCAGATTTCCGGGTTACAGACAGAGAAAAGTGAGAAGATGGACTCCGGGAGGGCGCGCAGCAGGAAGAGGAGACGAAGGACGCGACTCAGACAGCCGAAGCGGAGGAGAACGCCGGTGTGCAGGACGGAGAAGGCACGGCTGGGAACTCCGATGTTCCCAGCCCGGAGACGGACCCAACGGAGGAAATCGACCAGGAGGAGACACACATTCACCACCACGTCCCAGGAGGGACGTGGCTAAACAAGGGGGGAGGAGAGCGAGGACGGAGGAGGAGGAGGGCTTGAGAGGGGAACAGTTGAGCGGGGAACAGCTGAGAGGGTAGTCAGAATAAAGAAGGACAGAAGTGCATGCTCTAACTAAATTACGGCAATGAGAAGTCTGAATAGATAAGAACCTACCTGGGAGCACAGAGGGTGTCCAAGTGAGGTGCACCTGTTTTCACTCCCTTTTCACACACAACCGGATCTCTCTCTCTCTCTATCTCTCTCTCTCTCTCTCGTTCTCTCTTCCAGTCTCAGTCATAGGATAGAGGTACTCCTATACCCTGACTTACCTTCCCTTTCGTTCCTTTCTTTCCGGTACACTTGGGAGTCCACCGGGAATCGGCGCCAGTCAAGAAGGGGACCTGGGAGGAACAACCAGAGAGACATTAAAGAAGAGAAACACACTGAGAAACCAATTTGATTTTTGCACGAATACGTAAATAAATTCTCACTTACCCCTACTTAAGTCTCCGGGTCCTTCATATCACCTAACCCACCCCCTAACACCACCCTTTCTTTAAATCATCCTTTCACCCATCCATCCATTTACCCAATACCAATACTCACCAACGCATCATTTTTCATCCACCGAAGCATTATTTCCTTTCACTCTTTTCACCCATCCTTTTTTTTAACCTTCTGTTCTTTCACGTTTCCAGTAAGCCATCATTTTTTGCATACATTATGTGTGCTTTTGCTGCGTTGCAGATAGAAAAGGCCATGAGTAAATTAACCCAACCACGGCTGTAGCTGTAATATAGAGGGCTCATTAATCAAATCACGACAATGCCCTTGTAGCTAGTGAGTAAGAGTAATTGTCAATAAGCAAACAGTGTGACTTACCAGCGCCCATTCCTGCTGCCTCATCTCCGCCTTGCTCCTGCAGCGCTCTAACTTGAGCCGGCTCCACTGGTGGCTGGTGTGGTTACAAAAAAAAACACTGTTTTTAGATGCCAGATGCCATTCTTAATTTTTAAAATCAAAACAATGCAACCACAATTGTTACAGTTCGGGTAGCACTGCAGTATCTTCTGTCAAAAATATCACTCTGGGAATTTTGTTGGAGTGTTAGAAAAGCCGGGTAGTCAAGCCAACCAAAAGCTGTGCATAATAGAGAGGCAGAACCATAGCCAGTGATTGTTGCTCTTCAATGATTCCGAATCATTGTCAAAGGAGTGGAATACAAAATGGTCAATGAAAGACAGAAAAAAAGATAATGCATTGATAACAGGGATCAAACAAAACTTTAATAGGGGAGCTTACAAATGTGACAGTATAAAAAAGTAAACAAGGCAAAATTAAAAATAGTATAAAAATGGGGAGAGGTAAAAGTTAGGGAAATAATATTAAATAATCAGAGCTACTGGCATGAGCAGAGCCATCAGCATTGGCACCAGTGGTTGGCCCCTCTCAGGCTCCAGACAGACCCACTGGTACAGTCTCCCTCAGGTGCTGATGTAAGATTAGAAAGAAGATAATGTGGCCCCTCTCCTGAAAAAGAAAATGCAATAATTAGGCTGGGCTGCAGGGATGGGGTCTCTGGGGCCAAGATTGGCCCTGGAAGAAAGAGCAACACTGTCCCCTACCCCCCACAAAATTAATAATTAGGCTCGGTCCCAGGGGATGGGCTCCCCGAGGCAGAGATTAGTCCTGGGGAGGGGACATTTAGCCCCCTCCCCCTCAAAAATAAAATATTTAGGCCGGGCCCCAGGGGATGGGGTCCCTTGGGCTGAGAATGGCCTGGGGAGGGGGGCTGTGGGCTACGTGTGGTGGCCAACCTTCGCTGTGTCCAGCGCGGGGTTGGGTGGTTATAGGGGTTGGCTGCAGGGCCTGGCTGTCATCAGTGATGTCACTGATCATGTCATGAATGACGTATGTGAGGTCATAAGCAGTGCATTACGGCGGTGCACGTGATAGTTAACCGAATTCGTTAGAATGGCTGAAATTCACTGGTTTTGTACGTGTGAAATGTGAGCCTAACTATAAAGTCCCAGTTTTTTTCAGTGAATTTCCCTGTTTTTATAATTCTATTTTCGAACTATAACATACCTGTAGCCTTCGTTATTTTCACTGAATATGTACACATGCACATGCCTGGAAAATACTTACATTTGCATTGTAAAGGCATGCGTGGTAATGGTATATGTGTGGTAAATTGTGTGGTAAAGGCATGTGCGTAGTAATGGATGCGTCGTAAAGTTATTACGTGGTAACAACTGCATTGTTAATGTTGTTTTCTGGGTGGGGATTTATAACATTTGCACTGCAAAACAATTTTCATATTTGTTGGACCCAAATGTTAATCACACACGTTCACATACGTTCATTTAATGACGCTACAAATAGGACTTCTGGACCCATTAGCGTGGGCTCAAAAAGTCCACAAATTAACTCACAAAATGCAACTGCCTACCTAATGATGAAAGTAGAAATGTAGATACCATCATTAAAAGAAAACACAGCCACAAAAAGACTCCAGAATTTAAATTTTTAATTAATTGGTCTTTAAAAAAAAATACCATTGGTACCTTGCCAAATTGGCTTTGTCTTCTTAGGAGCATGTGCTTGGTGTGCAAGTGCAAGAGACTGAGTGAGCTTCAGGCCGGCAGTGATATTTTTTTCCTTTTAAACACAGAAAATGCTTGTTTTTCAACAATAACATAATTAACATGGTAATACAATTACTAAATGCTTTCTTTTGAATTCCATATTTTGTTGTGTTTTTTTTTTTTTTAACCCAGCCTGTTAAGCTACTTGTGGTCCAGCCAGTTTTGTACAGCACACCTCTGCCCAACCCCTCTGTTTTTCTACTTTTCTGTAACAGCAGCATCAAATGCAGGGCTCCGCCCTGCCTAAATACCCTCATTTTAGCTTCGTCCTTATTTTGTTTCATATTGGTGAATAGCTTTACATCACCAGAAGAGCAGAACCAGGAAGATTTTACAGTCCCTCAGAAACCTCTTTAGCTGATGTCACTTCCTATTTATTTACTTCAAGTAAATGCCTACAATCTTTGCACACAGCCGTTAGGGGCCTCTTCAAAGAAACTGTTTTCATTTGTAGTACAACTGGCTCTAACAAACAGTCAATGTTTTGGTCTTATACTGGTGTACTTACCTGTAACAGTATTTTTCTAGCACATGTGATGTCTATAAAATGCCATTTACCCCATCACTATTAAAGTCATCATCAGAAAACAACCTTAAATATACCCACATCATTGTATTTGTTCATTTCTTTAGCATCTTTATGCCACTGAGGGATTCCATGAAGCCATCCCAGAACCATATATGGAATGCACAACAAAAAGATGAACTAACAGCAGCTTTCAAGATGGGGAGACAGTGGCCATTGTGTATGTATCAGACAAATTTATCAACACCAGCCCTAAATGCACCTTGCGTAGACCATTTTCTATAAATACTTCCTCCAAATGCTAGAGACTCAGTCGCATGAAATAGCAGATGCTTACGACCAGCATATGAATATTGAATGGAAGAATTAAAGGACTAAGAACATGAGAATCAGACATCTTTCATAAAGAATAATGGTTCCTCAAACACATGAAAGCATTCATGTCTAGATGTGAAAAATTATTTTCACTACTTGCAGTACCACTAAAAGATTGCAGCAGTTAACAAGGTGAAAAGTGCAGGATGCAAAAGTCTTAAAAGATGGCTTAAAGGAAGAGACTGATTGGGCAAAAGACATGCATACCAACGCAGTGGAAATCTACGTAAAGTTACCTTTATGGTGATCTTGGCACTATTAGTCCCATCTCTCTCTTCTTCATAACTTGCAATGAATAGGTGCAATAGGAAGCAGGATTAGAAAGATTTTCTAAAGGATGCTATCACTTTAAACCTGCACAGGTAGACTGCACAGGTATATGCAAGTGTGCTCCTCCAATTGCTTCGTGCTGTGTCCCACCAACTGATCCAACATTGTTCGAACACATTTTTGCATCATGTACACTGAAGCACAACAAGAGGCTCAAAGGGGACGGTATGCCAACTGGTCCAAACAATATTGTCTACAGTTGCAGAAAGGCTTTTAGCTAACTTACGTCTTGATTTAGATCTAAGTGGGGGAATACTCTGTCACAAAGATGGCAGATTTCCCATCCACCTTATTACCATCCCCATAGGATATTAAGGGATTGTAATATGGCAGAAGGGGTATCCATCACGTTTGTGACAGAGTATTCGCCTCTGCCCAGATCTAATATAGACCCTTAGTTTTCCAGTGTAAGTGGTCATTGTTTCCCAATAGGGAATAGGCAGATTCACAAAAAGTATTTTGTTCAAAAGACTTGTGATTAATGGAAGCCACAACTAGGCTAAAACCTCAATAGCAACTGTTATCCCAGATAGAATGAATGTACTGTAGGAGACCTCAAAATTAATTGCATTTAATAGCTTCAGTTATCTGGACTGACAATGTATGCCACAATGGTCGATGGTGGAGAGGCAGCAGGAAATCTATTACTGACCCTAAGCCTACTAAATGACAAGTAAAAAACAAAGTACTCCTAACTGAAACCAATGTCAACATCGACAATTCTTACTGCACTTCACTCAAGCTAATGATTCTTCAGAAATACAAGGATGAGAATATGCCAACCTCCCATAAAGTAAGCTTGAATGACTAGGAGGGAAGGGTTGATAACCAACACATGTTGATGAACATGAGGATTGGTCCCTTGCAATGGATTATGAACTTTTGTGGCGACAATACAAAGTGAAACCTTTAAACAGGTCTGGGCCAGAAAAATGTTATTGAAGTATCTTAACATTTGAAAGATGATGTGTAGTCAGATGGAAAAGCATTACTTTGGGAGTCTGCCCTGCTCTCAAACCTGAAAGCAAACCAGAGTCACTGATAAACTTCTTCTCAATGATGTTGATTTGGGGATGTTCACACTTCTTAAAAAACTGAAATCATTTGGCATTCAGAAACAGAGCATCAAGGTCTCTTTAACTACCTGGTCCCTTGTCGTTCATTTCTTTTGGATGCACTCAAGGATAGTTTATTGAAATAATTTGGTGCCAAATCAGGGCACTTAGAAGATGTTGAACATGGTTTATCGCGGTTTATAGATAGCTACTGGCTTGCCTATAAAGATGAGAAGTAAATCATTTCAGGCCCAGGAAAAGTTTCTTGAGCTAAATTAGGATGATGTCTAAATTTCTTGACTTGAATAGTACAGAGTCCATACCTTTGCTGATGTGGTTAGTCAGCTCCACAGCTACACTCCACAGAAACTGTGGTAACAGATATTTAATGAACAGGCAAGCCAGAAAAGGCATCCTTCTGTAGAAATTGAGTAAGGATTAACCTTACAGATTGCAGAATCGCAGGGGGCATAAGAACTCTCATTTGGATTACTAATGTTTGATCCCAATTGAAGGCCAAATGCAGGAATTACATGGGTCTTGTGACTTCTGATGGAGCACAAGAAGTAGAGGCCCTAACCTTCTAGAGTTAAAACTTATCTTACGAAAGGAATTTTAAGGCATAAGAAATCATAAAGCTTGCTTCCTGTGAAATATATTCTTTAAAGAGAAGTCAGTTTGGATCCTGACTAATGGATAAGAACCCAAGGTACAAAGAAAAAACTAATTGGAGGCCAACTAAAGTTACAAAAGTACTTGGGATGGTGTAGGAGGCTGTTCAATCAGCACTAAGTTAATGGGACAATAGGATTAAACTCCCTGAAAGGGAAGTTAGCTGTCATAGTTGAAAGACTTTTTGTGAATACACTTGGACTACTTAACGGTGCCTTCCTATTGCAAATCACATGACGTTCCAATGATATTCTCTGAAATGAGTACAAAAGCAGGTGATCTAAAGATCATGGTGTTAAAATGGAAAAACCAAGATGAAAAACCCCATGATGATTAAATCCACTACAGTGAAAATAAAATGAAGAACACTGAAAATGAATACTTTTATTTTTAGTACTAACAATGGAAATCCATTAACTGTACAAAATATTTTCCATTATAAACTATTCCAGAATTGGGTAGGATAGGGTGGAGACTAGGAATAGGGTTAGTTTTGTGGTTCCAACTTGGGTTAGACCTAGTAGGGGTTATTTTTTAAATTCGTTTTGGGATTACCACCCTGGTTAATTTGAGACTTTGACTACACTTGAGGGTACTTCTACGGGATTTTCTTCAGCCTGTTTTTCTTTGAGGTAGTTTCTTTATAGCTGTCAATCTAATGTCAAAGCATTGTTCTTCCAAATAGGATCTTCATAATCAATTAAAAAGTGTATCTTTTCCTTAGTTAATAAAGGAGACCTCTCAAGAATGTCACAACAGACCTCAAAAGCTCAGCTGACAAACATATGGCTATTATAGAATGCCTTTTGGTGTTTTTTTTCTCTAGCCTGGATTACCCTGTTAAATCCAGTTCCTTCTCTGCACGCCTATCAAATTGTGCAAGAATTGGCAAATGGAAACATACCACAATCAAAAATTGGCTTAGGTTGCTAAGATTGGATACAGATGTCCTGATCTCATGGTAACGAAGTTAAGATCAGAAGGCACATTTGTCCCATCTGACATGTTTTCTTACACTTACAAGATGTCTGTTGATCTCAAATAAGATATTTGGAGAAGGGATTTGGAATTTGGTGAAGATGAAGTAGAAAACCTGGTAAAGGAGATGAAGCTACTCTCTTGAATAAAGAGAAGAGCCCAATAATTTGGGCCATTTGTGTCCATTGACTCTGTTTACAAAATGCAACTGTCTCTGAATGTTTCCTACTTGATGACAATCAGACTGAGCTATCCTGCGATCTTAAAAGTACATCTGCCTTTTTGGTGGAGACTTGAGCTGTTGAAAAATCGGCTTTAGCTGTGGAGTTTTGCCTCATCAGTTGTCTGGCATTGTACGATTTGAAAGCTGGTGGGCGTTGGTACAATAAAATGTTATAAGGCTTTAAGAAAATGTACCGAAGCCCCTGGATATCAAAACATCACACTTACATTCTTTTAAGGCTTGGTCTTTAGTAGAAGCCAGCATTTCATAGTATAAAATACAATCTTAAATTGAATATTTTATTAAGCCCTGAGGTTTGAAGATATGCACTACAAATCACTGTTTACCATGTGTTCTCAGTCAATTGACATGTAGATGGCTTAACATCCCAAATGCTGCAAACAATTGTGGGTTAATTGTGGAGGTGTATATCCAACACAGTTAGCTAAATATCCCAGGTTTTAAGATTTTAACTCATTAAAAAGGCTGCAGTATTCTGATTTCTTGTAAGGTGTTTTGCCTTGTGATTTCCAACCCGTAATTGCTTCCTCCAAGAGGAAGTTATTGCATAAGGTGTCCACCAACTTGCATTACATCGTGAAGCAGTAACTTCTGATGATTCTCAAAATGTTTGTGTGTCATCATCAAGGGATCAAACCAAGAGAAATGAATTTATTGTCCAAAGACTTGGAAATGAGAGCTAAGAATTAGTTCTGTACTTGTTCAGCAGGATAGCTCAAGCACAAAAGATTAAATCTTGTGCCTAAAAAAAGAGCTTTGCATGTTTGGAAGTGGTCAACCGTGAGAAAATGCCAGATTAGACTGGCTTAGCTAGAACAATCAAACATAAGGGCTTCATAGCTGTAGCTCAGCTGCAGATTTCCTCTATTTACTTCCATTCCAGCATCTACCATTGGAACAAATCAAAAGAAATCTGCACAAGAGAACATTACAACATGAAGTGGGCATCTTTAGAACTGCAAAACACTTGAAGGGAACACTTGAGGCCTACCATACTTTTAATTATAGGAACAAACAGGTTTACCATAGCTTGACTAATGTCCTCTCAGACAAACATGCCAGTATGAGGGGAAACACTACAGATGAGCAGAGGAGGTATATTTCAAGCTATGACATACTTAAATGAAACATTTTAGCAATAGCAAAATCTTTACCGTAGCAAGAAACATGTTAGCCATAGAAAGACAAACGCATGTTGGGCAAAAGGTTGGGTCACTTTGTCCATGACAGCATTGGATGAATCTGAGCCCATATTTGCATATTACTTCAGTGACTGGGAAGCAAAGAAAGGCTCACCTTGCTAAAAGGAAACTGTACACGAGAAGTATGCTTGAGAGTGGTTAATTCCACTGGGAGCTCTACGAAGCCAGTCAGACACTGTTCTGGGTGCTAGAGGGCAAACAGTGACTGCTGGGCCTCAGCCATGGTGGTTGAGGATCTTTGCCACTGTGTCCTGTGGCACATCTAACTGGGCCAAGTACCACCCTTTGTGTGCTTGACTCACAAGGGTAAGTAGTCAAACCCTTCCAGGACATAGTGTGGGGGCTCAGAACTCAGACATAACGCAATGTACAGCCCAGTTGTTGTGTGTGTAAGCACATTCCTTGATGGAATGTATGGCTAGTGACGAGAGGGAGTTCCAATGTCCACGACGTTGGAATTCTCTTGGAGTCAGTTGAGCCAGGATGCACAGCTGTACAGACCTGTTCCCTTTTACTGTACTAGCGTTCTTAATAAAAGAAGAAGAGTGCTCACTTTCGCTCCTTGGCTCCGTCTCTCATTCGACGATCACACCACTACAATGTTCTCCTCTTTTATGAAAAAAGAAAACTTTAATCACAGAGAAGAATTAAATACTACATGATGAATGTGAGACACAACAAGATTGACACCTGTGTAGAGACAAACAGTGAGGCACCTTTATTCATCAATTCCTACTCTCTTTGTGTGTTGTTTTCTCTCTGTCCGCGTAAGGAACCACAGGTAACAATGGGAACTCGTGGCTGATCTCACAATGGTGCTGCAAGTGTAGAACACCCGGTAGCTCAGAGCTCTCATCAAAGTGAAACAGCTTGCATTCCATTAGAAAGTCAACTTTTGCCTGGAACACAAGGCACTTGCTTAGCATGTACTGGAGCGTATTCTTTAGGGACACTGGTGCAAATGTACACAGAAAATGCAGAAACACATAGAGGCAGATAACAAAGACGTTAATTAAAAATCAAGAAAAAGAAACAAAAAGCCCCTGCCAAACTAGACAGTACGCCACCAAAAAGGGGGAAGGGAAGTGATAGGGAGTAAAGCATATCCATGTAGATAAAGAGTAAAAACAGGAACTTAGCAGGAGCAAAGTTACTGTTTGTAGCACAGGAAAAAAAACTGACTAGGAATTAGAAAGGAGAATTCATAGTAGAAAGGTTAGCAATCTAATGTCTTTATATTTGCTGAAAGAATTGAAAGTTTATATTTTAAAACCGAAAAACCAAAAGCACATGTGTTCTGGAGTGTTTTGTTAGAATGAATGGTAGGCTTCTTTGCTTTCACTTATTAAGGTTTCTCACAGAGAAGCCAAGAAGGGATATAGTGCACCTATAGAGCATGTGATCAGTAAACTCTTTGGGAGGCCGCAGGTATGGGTGGGCAATGAAACATACACTTGGAAGGAAATGTATAGATTCCACGAATATAACCTCAGTGACAGACTTTTGGAACACCTATACTGCTTGGAGATAACCTCAGCTTTTGTAGTTTTTAAATGTAGAGGACGTGGTGGCAATGACATGCGCGCTTCATAACTTTGCTTAGTGGTGCTGGCACAAAGTATGAGAGAAAACAAGTAGCCTCACTAGCAAGTAACTAAGTAAAAGAACTCATCTTAGAGGTCTAGATCAGAGCTGAAAGGGCAAACAGTTCCTTCACTAACAGCAGGAAAGAGCAAACAGCCCCCGTACTAGACGTTTAGTGAAGTCCCTACCCACTTAATGACGCTGGGACCTTCAGTCAGCACTGTACACAATCAGAAAAGTCAGCTTGCAGGGTAATTACTTAAAAAAGAAAAACAATGCAGCCAACAAAGCATAACATCGAGGCGAAACATGTGTACTGACAAATGTAAGCATTTGTAAAACAGAAAACTCCTTTTAGCAGGGTTCGTCGCATTACATTTAAATAAGATAGTGAGGCATAACTTGCAGACCAAGCGTCCCAATGGCCTTCTTAAATTCTACAGAAATGGAAACTGAGATGGCTCCAAGCACGTGATCACTTTAGAAACAGACAACACTGTGAACATCCACACTTGAGGAACTTAATGATGTGGGTAAACGTATTTGCTTTGAAGTGTTCCCGCCCTTGCCCGCCCCCTCCCAAGTGACACCTGTGATATCTAAAGCCTGCAAGTATATAGACAATTTTGTGCTTGAGGAAGAAGCCTAAAAAGACCAGAGTGAGCTGCAAGGGAAGACAAGTAATATAGATAACTATGATGACAAGGATATTGCCTATTAAATCCCCAAATGTAGCTGCAAAGGCTCCCTTAATAATTCGCATAGCAGGGCTTGGACACTGGTTAGTTTGTGCGAAGTGCAAATTAAAAACCTACAGCAGTGTGATAATGTACATATGCAAGCCTTGCAAACTATATATAGCTCTGCCCACGGATGACTACAAAGAGCAGCATATCCTGCTCATACACATTTAAAGTTTTTTTTTTTCTTTTTTCTGACCTTTTATTATGATGCATTAGACAACTGTAACCAAGGATTCCATTTGATAAAGCACACCCCAAAAATTCATATAGATTTTAATAGCTTCACAACATCATAAAGTCTTAACAGTTTTTGATATATATATAGATATATATATATATATATATATATAACATTTTGTGAAATATATATATTTATACTCAACTTATTTATAGGTACATTCCTCGTCCCCAAAACAATACAGGCTGTTCCTGCAGCGCTTCTTTTTTACTTTTCCAATTAAATGGGCATCTGGAGGTTTTTTGTTGTGTACACGCATGCAAGGACTGGTTTTGGATTTGAAAATAAGTGCTCGTGGCGTCAGGTTTCTAGACCTGAAATTTGAGAGAGGACACCGTGCACTTAAGCCCCACAACAAGTAACACATAATGCGTGATAAAGGAGTTCCCTTTGCTCTCGCTTTCTAATCGAAATGCGCTTCATGCCTATTCTAGAAAATCTACTTACAGACTGAGACAAAAGTTCTGTTGCTAACTTATGGCTGCACCAATTGGTCTCTTAGTTGGTTTGCCTGAGCAGTTAATACTTCTTGTATTGTGCTGCCATTTTGAAGGTGAATACAATAGGGTTCTGTTCCATCTTATGAATAGCAAAGAGCTGTTCCTCACAGAATAACGATACAACATCCCTGAGGGGCTATCTCCTATTGAAACAATAGGGCCACACATGCTGGGACTGTTATAGTTATTTTAGTGTTGTTGATATGCACGGAACACAAAAGTGCTAGCGACTTTCCAACTATTTTCAGGAAGTGTGGACTTTTGTCAAGTGCAAGCGATCCAAGTAGTCAGACTAAAAGTGCCATAACTTGGAAAGGAAGAGAAAGTAAACCAAACCTGGAGAACACACCAGACATTCTATGCCACCCCGAGAAGGACAGGTCAGTTTTCGAGACCCTTCATGAAAAAGTATTTAGACAAAAGCTCCTAACTGTGTTCCTCAAGATCAGGTCACGAAAGATTGCCACCCATCTGCTAGAACTGGCTATGAAAGTGAGGCCCACCCAAGTGCGCCTAGATTCTCTGACCCAAAAGTCTATCTGGCATGGACCCCCAATTTCTACCTCCCAGCCCCGTATTTGCCAATCAAGCTTCATTTTTTTTTTTTTTTTTAATTTGCTGTCCTTTTTTGAGGATTCTTCAGTGCAAAATGTACAATGACCTAAATGTGGACACAGTGATCCAGGGTGTGCTACTAACTAGCCGTTAAAGCTTACGCAAATGTAAATGTGATAGGCTTACTATTCATAATGCTATCGTATTTTAAAGTGGTATGTGGAGCAGAATCTGTTTGGCTGTCTTACCCCATCCTAAAATATATAGTAGCACCCCTTAAAAACGAATACAGCTTGTTTCGATATAGGACACACCCAGACACAAAAACGGACACAATTTATTCCTTTATCGATGCGTGTGATCCCAAACACTGTCGAAATCGTGATATAAGAAAATGCAAGTAGAAATAAAGAAACTGTTTAAAGCATATATAGCATGAAGCAATCAATGGCTTCAAAAAATGCTCCGCAGAGGTCACTGCAGAATGAAAGTCGGGAAAACCCTCGACTTGTGAAAGTTTTTCCTCACACTCACAAAGTGCATACAAAATGACTAACTGATAACTGACTCCTTAGCCGCAATTGGTGGTGGTTTGCAGCGCTTTCTTTATAAACATTCTCTGTGTTTTTTGTTTTTTTTTGTTTTTTTTACAACTCATTCAGGTAAATGGAGCAAGCTTCATATTTTACCTCGCAAAGACGTTCATTTTTTTGGCAGGTCAATAAATGCTTTGGATTCTATGCAAGACGGCTTTAAAAATGTGATCAAAAGGGCAGAGGCAGCGCAGGAAAGAAGTACCAAGACTCTGAAATGTGAAAACAGAGAAGAGTACATTAACTACATATCAAAGTAATTGTTTTTGCTCATTGGAGAAATGTGTGCTTTTACATTTCGTGTTGTGCTGGAAGAAATCTGTGTTTCAGTTATGATCACCATCTCATCACCCAATTTACCTCTCACTGCCTTAGCACTGAGTACAACCAGAAACAAGACACTGCTGTGTTTTGAGAAAAAAGGGTAAGGCTTATGAAACATATATTCATCTTTACCTCTGCCTACATACATTTCATCCCCACCCTCTCTGGCATTATTTGCAATAGGTAGGATTGCCAACTACTAATTCTTCGTATTTGGGTGGTGGGTCCCCATAGGGTGTGCTGGTTTCTTCGCTGCTGCTTTCTGGGTTCCCAGTTACCTCTTCGTAAGAAGGTGGGGGTGTGGCACTAGACAGTCTGGACAAAACAGATACAGAGTGTTCAGGAGGGTAAAGAGTGCTTTCTAGGTGGGATCCAGCCCGGTCCACTTGTGCTCTAGTTCCAGTCTCATGTTGATACTGTGATTCGGCGTGGTTGTGTGAAGTCTCCCTGTAGACCATGACCCTGGGGAGGCTGCGGCCACCTCTGCTTGTGAGGTATCGATTCTGGGAGTAGGAGGGACGGTGGCGTGTGGCCTTCTGAAGCTGACACCGCCAAATAATAAACAGAGCAATAATGATCAGCAACGCCACGCCTAGGAGAGGAACCACCACATACATGGCATCTGAACGTTCCGAAAACTGTGGTGGGTCCTTGACAGCATAGAGGGGATTGATGTAGCCCTTCCAAAACTCCATCTAAAGGGGTAAAAGAAATGAAAAAAAATATTGATTATCACGGCCAGAACAAGTGCCCAATTACTTCAACCTAGGACTAAAATGATTAGAACCTACTGAGAGTCCAAAGATCTTCAATTTTAATGAGAAAGTAAACGGCCAAATAATTTTCATTTTTGCAGTTTATGAGTTTTCCGAGTTCCGAATTACCTTTGATTAAAGCACTTTCTTTCCCTTGTACACAGGTGGAGGGGGACACCACTGGTATGACAGTGACATCCTCCCCGAGGCATTGCTGGTCGTACCACCAATGTTGTAATCAGGCCCTTAGATTTAGGGGAATAGCTAATTCAACCAAATCAAGTTTTTTCCACAAATAGTCCTTTCATCAATAAATAAGAAGTTAAGACATAACAGTTGACATTTCAACCCCAAAGGAATGATTTAACATGGTCTCCCTCAGGACAGATGTATCAACCTGGAAGGAAATAGGAATTGTCAAGGTTGAGTAAAGAGTGTTGTTCAATAAAGAGATTTCCCAAAAGAAAAACATACTGGCTGGCTGCTTACCTGACCAAGCATGAAGCTATGCTTAACAAATCGGACCATCACAGACCAAGTAGGGTTTCCTATACCAAGAGAAAATCCTAGTATATAATCGCTAGTCAAAAGCATGAGTCATCTACAAAATCCAGTGTAAGTCCCTATAACAACATCAGATGTGAGCCAGCCCATGTGTATACAACCATCAGTGTGTATAAAGAAAGAGCAATAATAAAATATATATCAATTAAAGTGAGACCCTCTTACTCCCCAAATAACCTGTTAGAAGCCTGTGATAACACATGCATCTACTTAAAAGAGTGCAAAGACCATGGCAGCTGATAAAGGGCATACACAAAAAGTAGGAA
The DNA here is from genome assembly GCF_031143425.1 of Pleurodeles waltl. NCBI lineage: Eukaryota > Metazoa > Chordata > Amphibia > Caudata > Salamandridae > Pleurodeles > Pleurodeles waltl. Next base: position 482,614,551 of record NC_090438.1, on the reverse strand, counting down.
GAAAGTGAAGGAAGCTCAGAAATTGTCACCATTATGCGTTCCTAAAAATAACTTGGAATAGAACAAAATCAAGGTCAGTGACAAGATAAGACAAGATATGGGTGCAAGCATGCAACAGAAATGAGGGGGCTTACATGAGAACCTCGCCCTCACAAAAGAGATGTCATAAATGATGTCATACATGTCATAAGTGATGTAATATGTGAGATTAGAAGCAGTGCATTGCAGGGGTGCAAGTTCTAGCTAGCTCTGCTAACTATACAGCATATAGCAGTTTTATTTTTTTAGTTCAAATGTTAATGTTATCACTGACATATTCACCTAACTATAATGTCACTTTAACCTTTGTTTTTTTCAGTGAAAAAAAAAATTATGTATATATATGTGTGTTTTTTTCACAAAAAAAAAATCAAACGGTTACAGGGACATTATAGTAAGGATCAGAATTTACACGCACAAAACCATAACAATTCAGCTGTTAGATTTATTTCAAGTAACTATAATATTTATATATATATTTATATATAGTAATATATATATATATATAGTTTTTTTGTTACTTAAAAAAAAAAGTGAGATAATAGGGACGTTACAGTTAAGCTTACATTTTAAACGTACCAAACCATAGAAATTAATCAGTTATAGTTGGAGTTATCTCAAGTTACTATAACTCATGCCCTAAGGTAACTATAACTCGCACTAGTACCATACACAGGTTTTTCATAAAAAAATGTACTGCAAATATTACATTGATATTATCAATGACGTTATCAAAGATGTCACGAGTGATATATTATGTGGGGTAGTTAGAAGTGCATGATGAGGTTGTGAGCTATAGTTACTTGAGATAACTAACTATAACTGATTCATTTCTATGGTTTGGCACATTTAAAAATGGGAGCCTACCCATAACATCCCTGTAACCTTTGTTTTTTTCAGTTAATTTCTATTGTGTTTTTAAATTCTATTTCCTAACTATACCCTCCCTGTAACCTTTGGGTTTTTTCAGTGAATTTCTAGATTTTTTAAGTAAATTAATTTTCATTACTATACGTTAATCCAACCACCACAGCACACTGTAGTATTGATCAAACTCTCCTACAGCTTTCGAAAAGTGTGCAAGGTGCATCTGCAGCAGGTAGAGTGTTTCTGTAGATCTTTGGATCCCCCTATGGAATCTCAACCCTACAGGAAGTGTTAAAATTGCAGCTTGCTGCAGACACAAAAGGGGAAGTCATTGGGTGTGCCTGGGCCAAGTCCAGACTAACTGAGCGTGCATTTAAAGGACAGGAGTACTGCTGTCAGATGGCCCTGCTGCCTGACATAGGAGGGAAACGGGAAAACAATCTACCTTTAAGGCAACACTGATCTGAAATGCAGCCTCTCCGGGAGAGTGGTCTGGACCTCCAGGGACCTAAAAGCTGAACAGTCCAACAACAGGTCAGATCTGAGGTGATCAAATTGCTCGAAGCCAATCTGGTCACAGCTTATTCTCACAAATGTGCAGAAGGCAGCGAGAAGTTAAGGGAACCCAGACCAGAAGAATCCTTGAGGCAGTAAGAGAGCGATATGCTGCCAATTACCAACTTCACAGCTACATACCTTCAAGCTATATATTTGTTTATTTATTTTTTCCAAAGTACATATATGTAGAGTTTGGCATAGTAACACCTCTGGTTTCGTTAGTGCTTAGCAAGGGATTTAAATCTGTGGAAACAGATGATATACAAGTTGCTAATTTCTTGGAAGAATTCTTTGGAAAAGGTTGTTCTTAAAGGACAGTGAATTGTTTTAGGCCGGCAATAGCAGACGCTTATTTCCTTGTGGAGGGTCTGTAAATAGATAGAAGTCCTTTCATTTACAGAGAGATTAAAGGTATACATTTGAAAAGACCTCTTAAGTTCAGATATGCGAGTCTGGGATATTAATTTAGTTTTTAACTTGTTGAACAACTGGCCAATGAATATGGCTCTAGCCTTGAGAAAGTTGTTGTGAAATTGGGCAATATTACTTTGCTCGATATCAATAAGAAGAGTGTCTGAAGTATAGGAGTTGGATTTAGGAAGTAAAATTCACCAGCCAAAAGGAAGGTTTTTTTTAATGTGGCTAAGAACTAAGACTATGTTGGATTCTGTTTTTTATCCAAAGTTTGAGGTGTTTCCAAGGTTTTGTGTGGTGAGTTACATCAAGGAATACAAGTTGAGTGAGAAAGAGTTTAGACGAGATGGTGTGAACCAGTTGTTGATTTCATATGTTAAACCGTACAGAGCAGCTTCAGTAGCTACTATTGCAAGATGGGTTAAGGCAGGCAAGAGTAGATGTTGATATGTGCAGTTTACATTTTATGATAGGAGCTATGGCCTTGACAGTCTTTTGTGCTGGAGCATGGTTGGAAGAGACTATGTAGGCAGTGGATTGGTTGAATTAAGTGGTTTTCAGAAAGTGTTATTTAAACCAGTCGAACATGTTTCAGGATAAGCATTGAAGAGCTTCAAACACGGAGAATGCTTGCCTCCTCTCTTGCCATAAAATGCACAATTTTAAAGCTATCATGTATAGAGAATCGAGATCTTCTTAAAGATAAGGAAGCTAGCATTATCATATACTCTCTTTTTCACATGTTATGTCCACAAGTCCATAGCAATTTTAAATAATTGTTTAATTAGATTACAAATAGCAGTACTGTGTTTGCAAAAATGATGTTTTGGTAAGGTGTTTGCAGACCATTAATAGGCAGCACTGGACAAAGCGGAATAGAGAGCAAGTAGGATGAATGGAGAGTAGGACCAAAGAGGGAGAAGATGAAACGTTGAAGGATATTATGGACTGTGTTTAATTTTTGTTTGTGTGTCATACAGTGTTCTGGTTTTGGAACTTTGAAGTGTCTGCTGCTTGTAAGTAGTTAATGAAAGGGTTGGTTAGCTAACGAAGGTAGGATCGTCTTAGTTTAGGTGTGGGGTGGGTCTGACTCGAACCTTACTCTTTGTATAGGCAGAAACAAGTTTACCACTTGGGACTCTAAGTACAAGAAGACTGGGGGCCGGTACTTATGCGATAGACCACAAACTGCCTCAAGGATCACAAAGGACCAAGACATGTGCCCACTACTGTTTAGATCAGAACCATCCAAGAGTTGTTAAACGAGAAGGTGAGTGCCAAAATATATGAAAGCAGGACTAAAGCAGGTATGATTAGAAAGAGTGTAGTAATAACTGAGCAAAGTTGTGTGCAACCTTCAGGCTACATAATCTAAACCAAACATGAATGACTCGGCCTTGTATTCATCGAGGTACACAACAGGATAGAAACACCTACATTTGTAGATGTACAAAACAGCAGTATAAGTGCTACACATAACATTGTCAGCCAACTTAGACATGGACGTCTTGCCTATGTTCTACCCGCTTATCTCACTCCTCTTTTCTAGGTCTTTCTTGCTGTCCACGTACTAGTGTTGTTCATTCTCTTTTAAAACTCTTGACTTTATTAATCTCTTTGTACTTAAAAAGCCTCAGTCTCCCATGAGTCTTTTCAGACCTTTGCATACCCTTCTCACACTCCTATATCGGTCATCTTCTGCAATGTGTCACTTTTCTGCAGCCAGTGAAGGGAATTGCCTCTCAGTGTAAACACTGCATTTCTCACCGTTTTCTCCTTGTTCTCAAAGACTTCTTTGACCTCTTCATAGCTGCAGGTTTCTTCCATGCACTCCCGTTCCAGCGCCCCCTGGCGGAACTCCTCTAGAAATCCATTTGCGCGCGGAATCCGTTTCAAAACAGAGTGAGCATCTTTCGACCCAAGAAACACTTAAAATCAACGAAAATAGTAAAAAAAAACGTTTTATTAATAGCCCTTTTGTATACACATTCTGTTCACTTAACTATGATAAAGCATTGACAGAAAAAGGCAATTTGAACCTACTGTTCAGGCTGATTTCACGAGTTATATTAAACGGTAAAATGTGACGTTGCGAATTTTCTCTCAGTCTTGGAATCTGTTGCACATGCCTATATAGGGGTTGCTCTCTTAGCCTTTATTGATTTTTTCATTAACCAAGTTGAAAAAGGTCATTACATACATCCATCATAAGCTACTATGGTCCTAGTAAAATGATGTTTCTTCCATCAACTAAGTATGAAAGCTTATGATGCTGGTGGTGGGGGTGGGGGTGGCGGGGTTCCAATGTAATTCAAAATGTCAAATCGGACTGGTCACGAATAAGCAAACAGTAAAATAGGTCAAGATAATCTCACCTTTTAGAAAAACAGATGTGACTTTCCACTAATTGATATTTAGTAGGCTGACCACCCTCAAGACGAAGAATATACCTGTTTTTCAAAACGGTACAACTCTGCCTCCAGGACTGCCTTTTTTTTATATCCCATAATTGTCACAGAAGCTAAACATGTATATTGCCAAACCCTTTTCGGACCACTGTAAACCGTTAGTAGACCTGCAGGTGGTGGGTGATAGGGACGAACGGCGTATATGATGCTTTGATAAGTTACCATTAGCGGACAAGAGCAGGGTCACGAGCATGAGTTTTGCAATAAATAATATCTTGGTAAGAAATATTGGCAACGCTCCTTCCTTAGCTGCCTGGGGTGCATAGAAAGCCTCTATTCGGAGGGGGGTATGGGGGGAATTGGAAGGATGGCTTTTAACCCCTTCCCCGCCACGGACGTAATGGTTACGTCCATGGCAGCGCCCGTGTGGTGCCATGGACGTAACCATTACGTCCTGGGACTGGCAGTCGGGGGAAGCGCGCTGATTTCATGAAAGGGGGAAAAACGCGCTGGAAGCCATTTGCTTCCAGCGCGTCTAAGGGAGAAGGTGAATTTTTCACCTTCGTGCGGGGGGATGCCTCTGAAAGAGGCATCGAGGGAAAGGAAAGGGTTTTCCTTTCCCTCGATGTCTCTGAGCATTCCTGCTGCCCGATCGCGATGCGATCGGGCAGCAGGAATGCCCACTAGACACCAGGGATTTCAGTATTTGTGTGTGTGTGTGTGCTTGTTTATTGTGTGGGGGAGCGACCCCTTGGGCAAGGGTCGCTCCCCTTTGGAGGCAAATATATTTTTCGTCGTTTCTGCCCCACTTGGGGGCAGATTGGACCTATTTTTAGGCCGATCTGCCCCCAAGGGATTTTTTTGTTTGTTTTTATTTTTTGTGTTGGGGGGCAGCCCCTTGGGCATGGGTCGCCCCCAAGGGGCCACATGTATTTTTGGGCAGTTCTGCCCCCCTTGGGGGCAGATAGGCCTATTATTTTTTAGGCCTTTCTGCCCCATCCCAATAGCGCCAGGGATATTATATGTGTGCTTTGTGTGGGGTGGTGGCCCCTTGTATTTATTGCCGTTTCTGCCCACCTTGGGGGCAGATTGGCCTTATTTTTAGGCCGATCTGCCCCAAAGGAGGGCAGAAAGCCACTAGACACCAGGGATTTTATTGTTGTTTTTTTTTTTTTTTTTTTCGGGGGGCGGCCCCTTGGGCAAGGGTCGCCACCAGGGCCCGTATGTATTATTGGGTAGTTCTGCCCCCCTTGGGGGCAGATAGGCCTATTTTTTTTAGGCCTGTCTGCCCCCAAGGGGGGCAGAATCCCCATAGCGCCAGGGATACTATATGTGTGTATGTGTGCTTTGTGTGGGGGTGTGGCCCCTTGGGCCAGGGTCGCCCCCCCCCAAAGGGTGCAATGTAATCTGGGCGATTTCCGCCCCCCCCCTTGGGGGTAGATTGGCCTATTTTGTTTTAGGCCCATCTTCCCCCAAGCAGAGAACACTAGACACTAGGGAATATTAAAAAATGGTTGGTGGCGGAGTGTTTGTCAACTGGCGAAGTATTTGCTTTTATGATAATAACAGTTTTTCTCCTTTTTGTTCTAGTTCAAAGCTTTTGCTGACTTTGCTGTGGCTTGTTACAGTTTTGGCAGTAGTTGTCCTGCGGTTTGCGTAGTTGCATGTTTTAGGTAAGTAAATAAATTTACTCCAAGTGAGTATTGTTGCCATGCATGAATGACATGTTTGTAGGTGGTGTATTGAATGCAGGATTGTGTGTGAAATTGTCCTTAGATTTATGCACAATGATTATTGTGTTGTCTTATGTCTAATTTGATTTTTTTTTTTTCTCTTTTTAGTGGGATATCGTTGGTGATTGCTGTGGCTGTGCTGAGTAGTTGCTGGTGAGTCAAGCTTTTTCAGGCAAGTGAGCAGTATAGTTTTTGAGTTTATAACTCTTAGTGATAAAGCTATACTTTGTTACTTATCTTACACAGTGCTGGTTGTTGGTGGTGTATTTGTCCAGTTAATTTTTGTAGGAAGGATCATGGCTAGCCGTAGGATGACCGCTCAGCAGGTTGTTAGTGTGCTTTTTGAGTCATCTTCTGACCATGAATACGAGACTGACTCTGCAACTGAGGCAGAGGAGGAAGTGCAGGATTCTGGAAGTGAATTTTCTGTCAGAGATGAATCATCTGATGATGAAGCCACTCTCAGTGCTGATGAAGGGCCTGTTTTAGAGGAGGACAGTGATGTGCCAATGGTGCAGGAGCCAGCGGCTGAAAGGCTTCCCATTGGAAGACCTGACACATGGGTTGCACCAAACATGGAGCAGCCACAGTTGCCTGCGTTTACTGGTTTTCCAGGGTGTCGAGTTAATACGGAAAACTTTTTGCCCGTCAACTTTTTTGAGTTGTTTATGGACGATATATTTTTGGAAGAGATTGTTGAGCAGACTCATTTGTATGCAGAGCAGTTTTTGAGGGACAATGCTGCCAGACATAGGCCACACTCTAGAGCTAGCCGGTGGATTCCCACAAATCTGGAAGAGTTGAAAAAGTTCTTGGGTTTAACTTTTTTGATGGGGCTGATAAGGAAGCCATCGCTGTCTTCATATTGGTCTACTAGTCCCTTGATGGCAACTGCTATATTTCCTGCCATCATGAGTCGTAACCGGTATGAGCTTCTTCTTCGGATGTTGCATTTTGTAGATAATGCTTTAGCCTTGCCACAAGATCATCCTGATTCTGACCGTCTTTTTAAGATTAGACCTGTCCTTGATCATTTGGTAGATCGGTTTTCAGAGATCTATGTTCCAGGGAAAGAAATATCTGTAGATGAGTCTTTGGTCCTGTTCAAGGGTCATTTGGTTTTTAGGCAGTACATTCCTAGCAAGAGGGCACGGTATGGAATTAAATTTTATATGCTGTCAGAAAATAGTACAGGATATGTTTATAATTTCCGTGTCTACACTGGTAGGGATTCCAATATTGACCCCCCTGGTTGTCCACCCACTTTTGGAGTTAGTGAGAAAATTGTGTGGGAACTTGGTAGACGACTGTTTAACAAAGGTCACCATTTATATGTAGATAACTTCTACACTGGAGTTCGGTTGTTCAAGGAGTTGTTCAGAGTGGACACTGTTGCTTGTGGCACAATCCGCTCTAATCGGAAAGGCTATCCAAGAGAGCTTGTCTGTAAAAAACTTGAGAAGGGACAGTGCAGTGCCTTGCGGAATGATGAGCTGCTAGCTCTGAAATTTGGAGACAAGAGGGATGTATACATGCTAAGCACCATCCATGATGAGAGTACTACACCTGTGGCTGTTTGGGGTCAGGTTGCCGAAGTGCGCAAACCTGTGTGCATCTTAGACTATAATAAGCACATGGGTGGTGTTGATAGAGTAGATAAGAGGTTAGAACCTTACACTGCTGCTCGTAAGTCTTATGTGTGGTATAAGAAATTAGCGGTTCACTTGTTCCACTTGGCAACTTTTAATGCTTTTGTTGTGTTCAAGGATAGTTCTCCAGAGTCAAGGATGACATTTGTGAAATTTCAGGAGTCTATCATAGCTAGCCTTGTTGTGCTGGAACAGGCAAGAGTTCCTAGAGAAGCAGTGGTGGAGGATGTGGCTAGATTGAAAGATCGTCACTTTGCTGAGCACAATCCTCCCACGGCCAAAAAAAAAACTTTCCTGCTAAGAGATGTAGAGTCTGTGCTCGAAGAGGTATCAGGAAGGAGACTAGGATGTACTGCCCTGATTGTCCTTCAAAGCCTGGGCTGTGTGTGGGTGGCTGTTTCAGGATCTACCACACACAGAAGAATTATTGGGAAATTCCGTGAGCGTAAACTGCTGTTTTATATTTTTATATGTTCGGTTTCACGGTTGGCATTAGTCATGTATTCAGTTAGAGCTTTTGTGTTTGTAGTTTTGTACTTATTTATGATTAGTGGTTTCTTTGTTGTTTAAAAACAAAACAAAAAAAAGGATGGTATGTGTAGGGTGGCGCTTGGCTGGTGGTGTGCGTGGGGTGGCGCTTGGCTGGTGGTGTGCGTGGGGTGGTGCTTGGCTGGCAGTGTGCGTGGGGTGGCGCCTGGCTGGCGGTGTGGGTGGGTGGGGTGGCGCCTGGCTGGCGGTGTGGGTGGGGTGGCGCTTGGCTGGCAGTGTGCGTGGGGTGGCGCTTGGCTGGCAGTGTGCGTGGGGTGGCGCTTGGCTGGCAGTGTGCGTGGGGTGGCACTTGGCTGGCGGTGTGGGTGGGGTGGCGCTTGGCTGGCGGTGTGGGTGGGGTGGCGCTTGGCTGGCGGTGTGGGTGGGGTGGCGCATGGCTGGTGGTGTGGGTGGGGTGGCGCTTGGCTGGCGGTGCCAGCCAAACACCAGTCCACACACTCATCAGCTGGTGTGATTGCTGTATCAGGCATGTGGGCATATGAAAGTGATGGGCCCTTGACTGGCGCTGTCTATGGATGCGAGTCTTGTAATGTGCTGGGCTCGTGGCTGGCGGCGTGAATGGTCTTGTGCATGTCATGTATGAAAGGTGTGTGAATGGATTGTAAAGCGGTTGGTGCCTTGTCGTGGCTTTACAGCTCACGAGCTGTGAGTCATTGGTTCAGTTTTTTGGCCTTTCAGTTATTACCAGTGCATTTCACTTTTGTGAAATCTCTTGTTAATAAAATTTGATCTACTGAACCATCACTCACCCTTGTGCCAAATCCAACCAGTATGTGTGGTACAAATGACAAAACCTGCTCCGCTGTAATCAGGCGTCATAGCACACTTGAGACACTCTAGGTGTCTCAGGTGGGACCCCGATGATGAAGCATGCCACCAACTTGGTTGGTGGGTGAGGGGTCTTTTTCACAAAAAGTGCGTTTCTTTTCACAATTTTAGTGTTTGGCAAATCACAGACGTATGTGGACACATCAAAATGATATATTACAAAACAACCTGTTTGGGGGGGAGGGGCCACCTGTGTTTTTGGTCCTGGGTGCGGCCTTCAAATTTTGAGGTTTGCAAAGGATTCTGGGTAAGAGAACCTGGTCAGAGCCCCACAAGTCATCTTGGATTCCTCTAGGTCTCTAGTTTTCAAAAATGCACAGGTTTGGTAGGTTTCCCTAGGTGCCGGCTGAGCTAGAGGCCAAAATCTACAGGTAGGCACTTTGCAAAAAACACCTCTGTTTTCTTTCAAAAAATGGGATGTGTCCACGTTGTGTTTTGGGGCATATCCTGTCGCGGGCGCTAGGCCTACCCACACAAGTGAGGTACCATTTTTATCGGGAGACTTGGGGGAACGCTGGGTGGAAGGAAATTTGTGGCTCCTCTCAGATTCCAGAACTTTCTGTCACCGAAATGTGAGGAAAATATGTTTTTTTAGCCAGATTTTGAGGTTTGCAAAGGATTCTGGGTAACAGAACCTGGTCAGAGCCCCACAAGTCACCCCATCTTGGATTCCCCTAGGTCTCTAGTTTTAATAAATGCACAGGTTTGGTAGGTTTCCCTAGGTGCCGGCTGAGCTAGAGGCCAAAATCAACAGGTAGGCACTTTGCAAAAAACAGCTCTGTTTTCTGTGATGTGTCCACGTTGTGTTTTGGGGCATATCCTGTCCCGGGCGCTAGGTCTACCCACACAAGTGAGGTATCATTTTTATTGGGAGACTTGGGGGAACATAGAATAGCAAAACAAGTGTTATTGCCCCTTGTCTTTCTCTACATTTTTCCCTTCCAAATGTAAGACAGTGTGTAAAAAAGACGTCTATTTGAGAAATGCCCTGTAATTCACATGCTAGTATGGGCACCCCGGAATTCAGAGATGTGCAAATATCCACTGCTTCTCTACATCTTATCTTGTGCCCATTTTGGAAATACAAAGGTTTTCTTGATAGCTATTTTTTACTCTTTATATTTCAGCAAATTAATTGCTGTATACCCGGAATAGAATGAAAATCCACTGCAGGGTGCAGGTCATTTATTGGCTCTGGGTACCTAGAGTTCTTGATGAACCTACAAGCCCTATATATCCCCGCAACCAGAAGAGTCCAGCAGACGTAACGGTATATTGCTTTCGTAAATCTGACATTGCAGGAAAAAGTTACAGAGTAAAACGTAGAGACAAATTGATGTTTTTTTCACCTCAATTTCAATATTTTTCTTTTTCAGTTGTTATTTTCTGTAGGAAACCCTTGTAGGATCTACACAAATTACCCCTTGCTGAATTCAGAATTTTGTCTACTTTTCAGAAATGTTGCAGTTTCTGGGATCCAGCGTTGGTTTCATGCCCATTTCTGTCACTGACTGGAAGGAGGCTGAAAGCACAAAAAATCATAAAAATGGGGTATGTCCCAGTCAAATGCCAAAATTGTGTTGAAAAATTGGGTTTTCTGATTCAAGTCTGCCTGTTCCTGAAAGCTGGGAAGCTGGTGATTTTAGCACCGTAAACCCTTTGTTGATGCCCTTTTCAGGGATAAAACCACAAGCCTTCTTCTGCAGCCCCTTTTTCCCATTTTTTTGAATAAACGAAATTTTCACTGTATTTTGGCTAATTTCTCAGCCTCCTTCTGGGGAACGCACAAAGTCTGGGTACCTCTAGAATCCCTAGGATGTTGGAAAAAAAGGACGCAAATTTGGCGTGGGTAGCTTATGTGGACAAAAAGTTATGAGGGCCTAAGCGCGAACTGCCCCAAATAGCCAAAAAAAGGCTTGGCACCTGAGGGGGAAAAGGCCTGGCAGCGAAGGGGTTAAAGGACAAGCAAATAAGCAAAGGAAAGCACAGGCCATGGCCTTACAGTCCGAACTCGATTTGGCCATACTTGCGCACTTATTATAAGCACATCAAAATCTAAAAGATCACTTCATAGCTACAGAAGTAGTAAACCAAAACACATGATTTCAGAAAAGCTACGAGGAAAGCGAACAGAAATAATAACAACCGCGATGCTTGATACGGTAGAGAATAAAGTGGGCACTCAGACAGATTTAATCGGCAAGGTCTTCCTTGAACATTATACAGGGTTTTATGCGCTAGCTAATACACCCACTCCTAAAAGTATTGCTTAAGTTCTGCACTCAATATGGCTACCAGTCTTAACAATTGATCTGCAACCCACAGCAGCTGTCCCCATTACATTATTTGAGGTTAAGGATGCAATAAAAACCTCACCGAACGCAGTGGCCTACCCACCGAAGTATACAAGCTATTCAAATTCAAGTAACTCAATTTTTAGTGACTCTTTAATTAAATCTTAAAAGGCTGTGATTTGCCAAACTCATTTACTGAAGAATTTGATTGGCAGCTTCTTAAAAAATTACAAGCCTTCTGAGAACCCAGGCTCATACCATCCAATTCGTCTGCTGAACAGCGACTATAACTTTTTTTGCCAAAATCATCAGAGACAGACTGGTCTCGCTAGCACAGACCCTGGTCCACCCAGACCAAAGTGTGTTTTTTTTTTTTTCACCAACTACGCTGATTTCTACCAACACCAATTTCTTGGTACGTTCTATTGTCTATGTTAGAAATGGGGTCACTAGTTGGCAGTCAGTTTGCACCCTCGCTCTAGTCAGAGTAAGGGAGTTACATTTCTAAAATAACCTCTCAAAGGCAATGTGTTAGTTATTGGTACCAACACAGCAACACTGTGAAAACACCACAAATGGACACCACACCAGTTTAGAAAAATAGTCAATACTTATCGAAGTAAAAAAAGACCAAAACGAAATAAGTCCAACACACCCAAGCAAAGATATTAATTTTAAAAGATTAAGGGCCAGATTTATGACCTTTTATTTTGCGACTCGCAATTTGCAATATAAAATGTACAACAGTGTTAAGTACACTGTTTACAACTCCCAAAAGGGTCACACATGACCTACCTCATCAATATTTATGAGGTAGGTCACAATTTGCGACCCCATTGGGAATGGCCACACTCACAGGGTTGGTGGTCTACTAGTGACAGCAGATCACTGTTTCTGTGACTGCCTTTTAAATAAAGCAGTTTTTCTTAAATGCAGCCCGTTTTCATTAAAGGAAAATGTGATGCATTTCAAACGAAAAAATTAAAGTTTTATTTTCATTTTTTCAGAGTAGGCAGTGGTCCATGGGAACACTACCTAGTCTGAAAAAATATATGCGCTGTCATTCACAAATGGGAAGGAGTCCCTTAGGGACCCTTTCCCGTTTGTGAATGGGTACCATCAATTTGTAATTGGTGTTAACTATGATTGTTTTACGACCGTGAATGAGGTCGCAAAACAATCATACATACCGTTTAGATTCGGTATTAGGAAAGGGTGCCATGAACGCACCCCTTCCCAATACAGAAATTGCAAAACCCAAATTGGGATATGGTAAAAAGTTACCAATTGCAAATTGGGCTTTGCACATCCCAAGAAACATTTTTCTATTTGCAAACGGGCCGATTCTGCAAAATGGCCTGTTTGCATCTAGAAAAATGCTTGCCACATATGGCCCTTAAACTCAATAAAAGCGTTGGGCTACAGTGTCGGTCACAGTTGTCACACTTCAGCGGGGACCACGGCTTCAGGTGCAGGGAGCGGCACCGAGTCGGGCAGCGGTGCCGGTTCTGGAGTCGTTCGGAGTCGGTGTGCCTGATTCTTCTTGCTTTTCTGCCAGACTTCACTTCCAAGGTCCCAGGAACTGGAGTGGGCACCTCTTGGCAAGTCGGGGTCCTCAGCAAGGGAACCTAGGGGCTGGCAGGTGAAGTCTTTGATGTCCCTGAGACTTCTTAACAGGAGGCAAGCCATTAGAGAAACTTCACTAGGCAAGATACACAGCAAAGTCCAGTCTTTGTCCTCTCCAAAGCCTAAGCAGCAACTTCAGGCCAACCCAGCAAAGGACACAGCAAAGGGGCAGTGCTCTTCCTCACTGCTCTTCTCCTTGGCTGAGTCTCCTCTGGATCCAGAGGTGTTTTAAAACTTTGGGGTTTTGGGTCCAGTACTCATTTGTGCCTTTGATGTAGGCAAACTTCAAAGGCCCCACACACACTCCAGGGGGTTGGAGACTGCATCATGTGAGGACAGGCACAGCCCTATTCAGGTGCAAGTGTCAGCTCCTCCCACCACTCTAGCCCAGGAAGACGCATCAGGATATGCAGTACACACCTCAGCTCCCTTTGTGTGACCATCATGAGTGAATTCACAACCAGCCCACTGTCATCCTGACCCAGATATATATTTCACAGCCAGGCAGAGCCACAGAATAAGGCACAAGAAATAAAACGGCCCAAAAAAAAGTTGCATTTTCAAACACACAAGTTGAAAACCACCTTCACTCAAAGATGTCTTTTTAAATTGTGAGTTCGGAGACCCAAAACTCCACATATCTATCTGTTCCCAATGAGAAATTATACTCGAGAGATATATCAAGGCAAGGGATAGGCCTTGCAATAGTGAAACCCAAATTAGACAGTATTTCACTATCAGGACATGTAAAACACATGAGTACATGTCTTACCTTTTAAATACATTGTACACTGCCCATGGGGCTACCTTAGGGGTGCCTTACATGTACTAAAATGAAAAGTTTGGGCCTGGCAACTGGATGCACTTGTAAGGTCGACATTGCAGTTTAAAACTGCACACACTGTCACTGCAATGGAAGGTCTGAGACGTGTTAACATGGCTACTCATGTACGTCAGTGCTGCAGGCCCACTAGTAGGATTTGACTTACAGGCCCTGAGCACACATGGTGCATTATACTAGGGAATTACTAGCAAATCAAATATGCCAATCATGGATAACTAATCATAATCACAATTCACCCAGGGAGCACTTGGGCTTTAGCACTGACCTGCAGTGGTAAAGTTCCTAGAGTACCAAAACCAGCAAAAGCGAAATCCAGCACACAGTCAAAATACAGGAGGCAGAGGTAAAAAGACAGGGGAATCCACGCCAGAGACGCCAGGTCTAACAGCATAAAGTTTGCCACAATTAGGTTAGATGCGGACAAAGCCTTTGATCTAGTTCAACAGGAGATCCTGTTGATTACACTAATATGATTGTAGTTCCCCCAGAAATTAGTCCACCTACTGCGAAAGCTGTACAAGAAGGTTAATGCCAAATTAGTAATTAATTAGCAAATGGTAGGGCGAGTAATAAAACAAGCGTGCCCCATGTCGCCCATTCTCTTTGCTCTAACTATCGAGCCTCTGGCCACAGCATTAAGGCAAGATGTGCAAATCAGGGCCCCAATTAAAGATGCAGCAAAAATAAAACTTGTTGCGGATGATATAATATTGTATTTGGTCGCCTGGGAACAAAACATCCTAAATGTGCTTGCTAAGAGTCAAGAATTTACAGACACCGGTGGGTATAAAATCAACCACTCTAAGGGGGTTATTACAACTTTGGAGGAGGTGTTAATCCGTCCCAAAAGTGACGGTAAAGTGACTGATATACCACCAGCCGTACTACGAGTTCCATAGGATATAATGGACTCGTAATACGGCTGGTGGTATATCTGTCACTTTACCGTCACTTTTGGGACGGATTAACACCTCCTCCAAAGTTGTAAACACCCCCTAAGTCTAAAGATCTGCTATTCAACAGTATCTCTTCGGTACTTACCATTGAAATAAGGTCACACTATTCCCATACTCTATATATTTGATATCTAAGGATCCATGTCACAACTAATTTTGCAGACTTGTTTCACCTAAATTATACTACCACTCTATATAATGTTCACGGGCTACTAGTCCAGTCGCATTTACTGCCTCTTACTATTAACAGACATAGCATTAGTTAAAATGGCTATCCTTCAATTGTTTGTATGTATCTTTTCAAATATTATGATTAAAATCTATCAATCATTTTTTAATGAGGTTGATCAAATGATACGTCATTTTCTATGGCAAGGGCAGAAGGCTCGTTCCAACCTGAAGATATTACAGCTAAATGTGGAAGGCAGAGGGTTGGCACTTCTGCGTATGAAAATGTATTACCAGGCCACCTTTCTCGACTGGCTCGTCTGAGCTGCGACCACTAAGACTCACTCTACCTCTTATTATCTTCAATTGATTTTAAATGAGGCTGATATCAAGCTTCCCTTCTTTTTAAAAGGTGCCAAGACTACTGAAGCATTCTAGATACAAGCTGCTGCACAGCACATTCTGGCCTTCAGATTCTAGAAGATAAAATATGAGTTTTAGATTCCCCAATATCATCCATCTCTATGGCTAAGAATGCTTTTTGCTAGGGATACAGCTAGAAATCTCAGCCATTGAGGGCTGGAAAAGTGTGGGATATCACAGACTCTGTGATTTTATGTTGGCAAGTAAAATGAAGTCCTGCCAACAGTTGATTTCCAATAATCCCGCAATTTTGTCTAAATGAGCATTTGCTTACTTACAAATTAGCCAATTTTTACGAGAAAGCAGGCAGGCATCTAGTGAGTTTGCCGAGAGTATCAGTAAAGTCTAATTTGTAACCTGTCTCAAAGAAACTGGCAATTGGTACAGTCAACTGTACCAGAAAATGCAGGAAGAAGTGGTTCCACCATTTCATGTTAAAGCGGCAGCCTCCACAAATTGTAAGATCGACTGGTGCTCTTGGGCATAGTACAAACAAATAGTCCATAATGCCATTTGTGTAGCCATCTCTTAGACTCTTATTTGCACTTTATGTCTGATTGTTGCCGGATTTCTGTCAGTCATGTTCTGTTAGTCACATGTTCCCTCTTGTTTGAGCTTCCTGTAGGACGCGTGCGCTCCCTCTCCTGCTCTCTTTTGGTGGGTCTCTTGGGTGCTCTTGCTCTCCCCACTGGGTACTTTCTTTTAAGAGTACCCACTCTTTCTCTCACTGAATAAGACGAGCACTCTCAGTTGTGCACTCTTACTGCAATGCACACTCTCGGTAACCTTCTACATACCAGGATCATGGATAAGGGTGGTATATGCCTGAGAAGCCATCATCCTCAACATCAACCAGGGCTAGGTTGTAAATGATGATCTGCCTAAAGGTGATTGCATGCGAGCCAGGCACTTGACAAGCAGAATGTATTTCCGATTGTTTTCGGGAAAGGGGTTACAGTTCAGCAGTTGGGGGTCGCAACAGACAGTGCTCTCCAACCTGCACATGGCTTTTCACTCAGTGCACCACTACAAGTGACTTCCCCCACCCAGTGAAGATCTCTACAAGAGATCAATGCCACATTCCGAAACATAAGCATTAGGGCCCAGAGCTGTAAAAGGCAAGATATACCATACATAACCCCTTAAATTGCATACACTGAGTGTCAGGAATGTAATGGAGTTTACAACAAACCTGAATTGGTTATCCAGTACCAGAAAGAGGTTCTCTTGAGCCTTTTCTGGGTAGAGTCACTTTGACTGCCACTTGGAGTCAAAGTGAAGAAATTAAACTGGAACAAGCTTCCTGATGAAAATTCTCAATTATGATGCAGAAGGAGAGCACCTGTCCTCAAAATATTAACCCTCTCACTAAAAGGACTTCAGACAGTTTCAAATATCTCTTTTATAAGCAATGTGACAGAGGATGAAGATATATTTGTACATCACTTAAGCAAGGTTCTAAATACCCAGATCAGAAAGTGTCCACAGCAGCAGACCACAGTTCTCAATGAAGTACCCAGTGCTCACCCTTTGGAAGTGCAGTAGAGTCCTGCAATTTGTGAAGCCAACTCCCACACTGGAATAGTCTCCTCCAGTTGGCAATCTAGTGGCAGAATGGCCGGTGCAATATTTTACCGTAGGAAAGAGTTAGTAGCACCAGCACATTCTTTGCCTGAAGAAAATCCACTTATCAGTGGACTTCCCTTTCCCTCTTAATACTAAACCAGGCCGTTACTCAGAGGCGGGTGGTGTGTCTGGAACGATCAATAATTCTAAAAGTGATATAGTGAAAGAATACGAAGGTATGGTACTATTCTCATTTATTAAATAGTAAAAAGGCATCATCCAATAAGATAAATTAGGATTATGAAATGGTGGAAAACAATGCATGATGTATGAGCAAATAATAATCTGGTCCTTGGCTGCAATTAATAATTTTCAAAACAAACTTTTAGCTAAACCTTTCTTTTCTTACTTGTTGAGCTGAAAGTTAAACTTTTTATGTTATTGAGTGTTTACTTTCATGTGAACATTAACTAGTTTGAGTTCAGAGAGGCAGGATATATCGACTATAAAGTATAGAAGAGTATATGAACTCTGTTTTAACTAATACAGAGTTCCATTGTAAATTACGTGTTTTGCCAACTAAGGAAATGCATGCATTTGTACCACCAGAACCCGTATTCATATGGTAATTGTTAGAAATGGGGTCTTTGGTTGACAGTCAGGTTATCCCCTGTTCAAGCAAGGACCCTCACTCTAGCCAGGATAAAAGAGAATCACCCTCAGCTAACCCATGCTTACCCCCTTGGTAGAGCAGTAAGCTTGCCTTTAGAGTGCTAGGTGTAAAATATTTGTACCAACACACACAGTAACTTAATGAAAACACTACAAAATGACAACACGGGTTTAGAAAAATAGGAAATATTTATCTGAACAAAACAAGACCAAAATGACAAAAATCCATAATACACAAGTCATGTTCTCAATTAAAAATCAAAAAGAGTCTTTAAGTAGTTTTAAACACACACTAACACTGTTAGCGTGAAATTGTACCTTGTGTGAGTCAAAAATAACCCTGCACAGGCGAGTGTGCGTCAAAAAGGGCTTGTGATGCATCCATTTCACTCATGAGCGGGACCTTGCGTTGCTTCTCTTTTCGGCAGGGCAGGGCGTGTCATTCCTTCTCTCTGCAGGAGAGCGATGCGTCGATCTGGTCAGCACTCTCAGGTCCCGGAAGCCTTGTGTTGTTTTTACACGCCCATCGGTACTTGCGTTCGAAATCCGGTTGCACGATGACCCAAAAACCACGCAGCGCGGGATGCGATCTCCCAGCCTCCGTCAGCGATGCTGCACGTCGTTTCTCCTGGTCTGTGTGTCGAAACTACGTCCGCGTTTCTGGCGAGCGTCGATTTTCAGCTGCGAAGCTGGCGGCGCGTCATTTCTTCAGCCGCAGATCAGAGTTGCGTTGATCTTTTCCCCGCACAGTGCTCTGTGAATGTTTTTCCTCCTCTTAGGCTGCCAGCTTCTCCTTTCAGGATCTCAGGAACTGGATGGGCACCACAGGCCAGAGTAGGAGTCTCTCCAGAGACTCCAGGTGCTGGCAGAGAGAAGTCTTTGCTGTCACTGAGTCTTCAAAAAACAGGAGGCAAGCTCTAAATCAAGCCATTGGAGAGTTCTTCTCAAGATGGAAAGCACGCAAAGTCCAGTCTTTGCCCTCTTACTCTGGCAGAAGCAGCAACTGCAGGATAGCTCCACAAAGCACAGTCACAGACAGGGTAGCTTTTCTCCTCAGCTCTTCTCCAGGCAGAGGTTCCTCTTGGTTTCTACAAGTGTTCTCAAGTCTATGGTTTTGGATGCCCTTCTCATATCCATTTTGCCCTTTGAAGTAGGCTTACTTCAAAGGAAAGTCTCTCTTGATTGTGAAATCCTGCCTTGCCCAGGCCAGGCCTCAGACACACACCAGGGGGTTAGAGACTGCACTGTGTGAGGGCAGGCACAGCCCTTTCAGGTGTAAGTGACCACTCCACCCCACCCTCCTAGCACAGATGGCTCATCAGGAAATGCAGACTACACCCCAGCTCCCTTTGTGTCACTGTCTAGTGTGAGGTGCACCCAGCCCAACTGTCAAACTGACTCCGACAGGTAATCCACATACAGGCAGAGTCACAGAAATGGTATAAGCAAGAACATGCCCACTTTCTAAAAGTGGCATTTTCAAACACAATCTTAAAATCCACTTTACTGAAAGATGTATTTTTAAATTGTGCGCTCAGAGACCCCAAACTCCACATGTCTATCCGCTCCCAAATGGAATCTACACTATAATCATATTTAAAGGTAGCCCCCATGTTCACCTATGAGAGGGACAGGCCTTGCAACAATGAAAAACGAATTTAGCAATATTTCACTGTTACGACATATAAAACACATTACTATATGTCCTACCTTAACCATTCACTGCACCCTGCCCTTGGGGCTACCTAGGGCCTACCTTAGGAGTGTCTGACATGTAGGAAAAGGGAAGGTTTAGGCCTGGCAAGTGGGTACACTTGCCAAGTCGAATTTACAGTTAAAACTGCGCACACACGCACACACACACACACACACACACACAAACACACACTGCAGGCGCAGGTCTGAGACATAATTACAGAGCTACTTATGTGGGTGGTACAACAAGTGCTGCAGGCCCAGTAGTAGCATTTGATGTACGGGCCCTGGTACCTCTAGTGCACTTTACTAGGGAGTCACTAGTAAGACATATATGCCAATCATGGATAAACCAATTACATACAATTTATACAGAGAGCATATGCACTTTAGCAGTGATAAAGTGCTGAGAGTTCAAAGGCCAACAGCAACAGGTCAGAAAAAATAGGAGGCACAGGGCAAAAAGATTGGGGATGACCATGCATAAGCAAAGAAAAGTCCAACAGTAATGTTAATTTTATTGTTTAGTTAATAAAAATCATAACAAAACAATGTTTAAAAAGAATTAGATCCAAAGAGCTAAAAAAATGATTCCAACTTTAAAACTGTTTAAACATTTCTGCAATAGCATAAAAGGAAGCAGCCTAAACTTCCAGGTTCACTCATCTAATAAAAGGAAAAATTATTATACAAGTCGCCACAATAACGCTTAACTAAAGTGCAACATGATGTAATGCGGTGCGCCCACTAATAAAAATTGGGACATGCTATCATGGGATCACTTAGATCTTATAAAAGTCTTTGGCAATGAGTAAAATGGAATTCTTTATACAAAAGTGTCACAGCAAGAAGGGCAGTAGCATGACTAAAGTGCATTGAGCAGGAATTCTACCCCAACCAGACAGAGACAATATGCCTTCAGGCTGCTTAGATCTTGTGAAAATAGTCTGTTATAATTCTATGGCTTACAGTTCTATTTTTAGGCTGGGTGGGGAGGGGGGTGCAGGAGATTCCCGAGCACACTCACATATTTAGCACATCTAGCTAACAACGTTGAGCTGGTCTGAGAGAAACAAAGCGAGAAGGCCTCTTGACAGGTGAGCACCCCTTCTACAAGAAAAATGGGTTTCAGTAAAAACTTTCTATGGGTGACCAAAGCGGAGCAACAGCTCAGTAGATGCAACCAAGACTCTTGTTTGAAGTTGCACAGCCGGCAGGGCCCTCCATGACAAGCACTGGTCCAGGCGGGATTAAAGTTTTATCCAGAGCTCCAGAAGTCTCATATTCAAAATATTAGTCCGTGTCAGGGAGTTCATTGGGTCAGCAAGCAACGGATAGGAAGAGTTCAATGGAAGAGCAACACCAGAGGTGTTCAGCAGTGTCTTGCTGGAAAGAAACAAAATGGCACTGCCGGTTGATCTCCCCTTTCCATGCCGAGAAAGGGATAGATTTCGATACCAGGGCTGAGTCAACAATTTGGAATGGCTGTCCACAGGAGGTCGTGCCATGGATTTCCTAGACTTTGGAAAGTATCCTTTAGACAGGCTTTTATTGAGTTCTCGAGTACCTTCAGTACCCTCAGGTAATACCTCAGGATTTCTGCTTTGCAGTTTAGCCCTTGCCTCAACAGACTAAATTCTAAGTGAATTCTGGATCTCAGTAGGTGCCTCCGAAGGTGGAACATCCTTTTGTAGCCCAATGACTGGAATTTTTCCAGCATAGGTAAGCAAGCCCCAGGGAAGGACATTTACCCATAATGTAATGCAGGGGGTAGAGTGGCACAGATGACTTTCAATACTGGTGTAGCACAGGGGTTCCTTAGGTTCTTATTGAGACAAGGTAAGCCATGAATGATCAAAATGGATTTCTGCTTAATGGCGGCTACCTGGGCAGCTGATTTTGTAGATTCTGAGAGCCAAACCCACAGATAATTGTATTTTACTGTAGATTTAATTGTCAGTGGCCCCAGACTCCAGGAATGCAATTTCTTCTTCCTTTATGACCCAAAGATGACCACCTTCACCATGTCCTGATTTACAGTTAGGTAGTTCTTGATGTTATATTTGTGGAGGATGCTCACAACACGTTGCAATCCAAATCTGGTGTGATCCATATTTGCAATATCATCTGCATGCTGAAGGATGTGTACAAGCAACTGGCCCAAACAAGGCAGGGCCAAGCAATGGTTCACTAGGGCCTTACCCAAATCTGCAGAATAAAGGTTGAAGAGCAAGGATACATCCTTGCTTCAGGTCTCCTTGCTTTGAAATTTTCATGGTGATGTTAAATGCCCGAGTTTTATGTGTACTCGTGTATCAGAGTACAGCAAGATGATTGCTTGTATATGATTTGCTTGGATCCCCCATGGTGCTAGCTACCTCCACAGAGTGGGACGATCAACCTTGTCAAAAGCTGTGCTATAATCAATGATGATGCAGAAAAGTGGCAAATGCTTATGGGAGACAGCCCGCTGGGCAAGCACAGAGAAACTATGTTGTCAATGGTTGAAGCTGAAGTTCGAAACCCTGACTGGAAGAAAGATAAGATCTCATTAACGATTGCCCAGTCCTCCAACTGCTGCAAATGAAGTTGTGCATAATCTTTGGACTTGAGGTTTGGTAAGGCAATCAGATGATAATTTGCTGGTTTTGTAGGATCTCCTTTCTTAAATATTGGGTGCAGGATAGAGCACCTCCTTTCATCTGGAATACTCGCAATCCTCATGTTGGTTACCAGCTTAGCAGATTCAGGTGTGGGATTTACCCTATGTCGTCTCAAAATAGATCTCAGTGTTCTGCATGAATGGATAATAGATCTGTTAAAATGTGAGTTGCTCCCCCCTGTGGGATGCCCTGAAATGGTTATGCGAGTTTCCCCTGTAAGGGTGCAGCTTTGACATCAGGTCAACGTCCAGATTGCTCCAACCCTGTCCATTGGCCACCTCAGCAAAATTGACGCCGGCAAGCGTTTTTTTTTATCCCTTGAGGGTGTCAGTTGGATTCCATTTATTCTGCCTAACTAGCTTGAATTCTTCAGTCTTTGTTGAAGACCCCCCCACTAAATGTTGGTCAGCTGGGGCAATTCCGATATTCAGCGATACAGTCAGTGGGTTATGATCACTTTCGTCCCTGCTGCTGATCTCAAAACTGAGGAGATGGTTTAAACGTGTGGAGGAGATAGATGCTAGGATTCTGTTTTTTTAATGTGGAGAGGAAATTGTTCATTATCTCATGATCTTTGCCGCTTCCCAAGTTTGTAGGGCTGTGCCCAGACCCTGAACTTTAAAATCTCCCAGCAGCACTGTTTCATAAGGGGCATAATTGAGCAGCAGGGACTCCAAAAAAATTGCAGAGGTCAGCATACATGCTGGGTTTACGTGTTTTCTGAGGATTGTTGTAGCAGTTTAGCAGAAGTAAAGGTATCCCATTGATGTGCCTGATTGCCGAAGGTGCCACATCTGTCGCAACTGTTATTTCTTGACTTATGTTTCTAGCATTATGGAAAAGTTAGGTTTCAACAGAATGTGTGGCTTTCGTTGCTTGTGGAAGTCAGTAATCAGTTGCCTCCCATGTCCCCTTCACGACCCTTGGTTGGAATTTAGAACTAGGGGGCTAAAGCACATATGGATATTTTGGAGTGGACAATTTTGACAGGTTAATACCACAGTGCTCAATGGTCTTGGCTTCACCCATGATAGCGTCCAGGACGGCCAGACTGCGCCATGTTGTAATTGTGACATCTGATGAGCCACTGTTTGGGATCTGGGCAAACTTTACCGCAATTAGATAGACTGTGGTTAGGTGCTTCAAATTAGGGATATGTTGGAACAGGTGCATCAGTTTGCCTCGGTTTGTTATGTCATGCATCCCTTTAGGAGTATACAGTGGGATAAAAGCTAATTCTGGTTGGACCAATGGTGCTTTGATCATGTCCTGAGGCTGGAATTGGACATGGTCAGCACTCCTGATTGTCTGGGATGCAGCTTAAGTTGGAATCTCACACCTCACCTTGGTATCAGTGAGTGGGGCTCTTAAAGGACCAGGACCCAATCAACGGGGTCCCGCAATGCCCTGTCTCTCCTGAGATTGCAGCTGACTGATTAATGGCCTTGCTTGGCTCTTGTGTCTGATGGTTTGAAGTTGGGGGGAGGTTGTACTGGTGAAATCCAGGTTCAAAGTCCCACTAGTGTCGGGGATCACACTGTTCGCCAAGGCCTGTTCTGTTATGCAGATCATCTCTGGGCATGATAGATCCATCCCTAGTGGCCGGTGCTCCGTTGGCCATAGGTGGTGATCGGACTGTGAGCTGCAGAAATGATCCACTGTGTTTTCAGCTATGTCATCTTTATATTGGCCAAAACATACTTTGTGTTGAACAGGATGGGGGAGGTTGTTGGGCACATCCGCTCGGCACTTGATATGGGGGATGCTTCCTAGAGCCTCTCGCCCATGCCGTGATGGATTTAGCTGTATTGACCAACCAGCTCTTGTCTAACAACTGCTGGATCAGCTACCAAATTGAGTAAGTTTGCTGCAGGTTATAATGAGGCTACCTCTATTTCCTTACTTAATTGAACTGCTAAAGAAGGCAGGTTAACTACTGCAATTTGACGCGATGGCAGTAGTGCCACTGCTTTCCAGGGAAGTGGGAGCAATCGCATTTCTGCCCCTTGGATTGGCAAGCACGAGACCCAAGATCCTGATTCTGAAGGCATTAGGGCCTGAGCTTGACTGTGCCTGACTGGGGCGATATTTTCCTTGTGGTTGGGCATTGTGACTTCCCTTCTGAGGGAGTCCCCTCTTGGGGTACCTTCCGTTGGGGACATAGAAAAGATGATATTCACCAGCCTTTCATGTGGGCCATTGGGAGGAGCAGGATTTGGAACCTTTGCAAGATTTGATGACAAAGTAAAAATTGGAAAAAAACTTTAGACGTGCCAGCCTCATGCCTTCTGTGTTGATTTGTAGAGGTCTCAGCTATTTGAGATCTTTATATTGATTTGATTGTTTCTTTAGTTTCTTTTTTGCCTTCATAGATATCTTTGAGACACCCTCACTGGGCTGTGGAGCTAAGGGAGTTAACTCCTGGGCTCTTGTTTCTACCTTTCCTTTCGCAATGGTGGGGCTGCCTGCCACAAGGCACAGACTATGGGACCTGCTAAGGAGATGCCAGAGTGGATGGCATAGCTGCCGGCTGCTCGCGGAATAGTGGTTGCATGTTGAATAGGAAACACACTGTACAGACTCCACTTCTACTGTCTGCTCAGAACCATCATCTGTTGGTTCTGTTGGGGTAAGCTTGCTTGGTCACTGCACACTAGATTCTCGCAAGAGGCTAGATGAGGTCCTAACACTGTCCACCAGGGTCCAAAGAATTTAGGGCAAAGCTTAATTTATTGGTAAGAGGTGAGCAGGGGCACTGGTGAGCTGACCCTGCTGATGCAGAGAGGGACTCCAAGGTAATTAATTTACAGTCCACGTCTCCTAAAGATAAGGCAATTGATTACAATGTCTATTTGCAAGTTCCATTTTTTGTGAATGCCACAATAAAGTGTAGGCCATTGTGTCCCATTTGACACTAATTAAAGATAGAGAGGCCTGACTAGTACTAGGTGGCAATGAAAAGGCCAGAGAAGGGGAGCAGATCGAGAGGACCCAATTGGGGTTGGACTGTTGGCTCCAATGTTTGTGCCCCTTCTGAATGCAGGGTTTTATCCAAGTTGTGCTTCAATTTGTGCCACCAGAGTAGCCAGAAACTGGTTGGGAGGCATGCCAACTTGGGATCCTGTGTGCTGTCTCTCCTAGGCGGCTTAGTAGGAAGTGAAAGTAGGGCAAGCTGCTGAAGCAGGAAACACTGCCTCTAATGGCGGTGTCCAGGGTGGAGAGGAGATTGGCAGTGGCTTGCAGCTGTTGACTTGCGTTGAAACAGTTATTGTGTGGGGGCACATGGTGCCAGGGTTTATGCCCTCATTAGATGAAAGGCTCGTAGCACCTACAGTAGAGCCATCTGGGTGGTCCATCACATGATTAGATCCAGTGTGACCTACCAAGGTAGCAAAAGGGCGGGGCCCACCTGTTCTCCAGTCGATCTGGTGTAGACTTGGACAGGAGTATGATCTTTGAGTGTGTTGCCGTGTTACTGGCTTCCCCTAAAAGCAAGCTGACCTCACGGTTGGCTGGGTCTCTTTGCAATCTTTAGGGGCACCAGAGGAAGAAGCAAAAGAGCCTGGGACAAGGAGGCCCATCTGTGGGGCCTATGGTGCCTAAAAAAAATTAAATAAAAAGTATTGAATCCGCCCCTTCGGTGCCCCAAGAGAGAGGGGACTTCTCGAGTTCTGCACACTAGAATCAGACCTCTCCTCTAAGTTGGCCACTGGTATTATCTCAAGTATCATTGCCATTTAGCCGTTATAGCTGTTGCTGCAGCTGTTTGTATCAGTGACAGGCCGTACCGGACAAACTCTACTGCCTCTGGGTCCTGCTTTCCTAATTTGCTGGGGGGACTTAGAACACAGGGGTGCCCCTAAGGTGGGGAGAACAGAGGCATGGACAAGATGTCTAGTGGGGCTTTTTGCAGGGGGAGGTTTCCTTTTGGGCTTATCACCCACTGCCTTAAACTGTTTTGTTTAAAGGCCTGACTTGACTTCCTTGGTTTGCTTAGGTGTTTAAGTGCTAGCCCCTGGCCCTTTACCGGGACAGTCTTGTTATGCCCCTTTTGACCTTTTGGGCCTTTGACTATTCCCCCACTCCCAGCCCCCACCCCACTGTCGCTTGGTTATCTTAATGGGCCATGAACAGATCCCGCACGGAGGTCAGGCTGGAGCTTGAATCCATAACAGAAATCAGAGCCAAGGCAAATGTCGAACATCCCATACAAGCAGCTGCAGATCTCATTCATATGGTTTGAGAAAAAAAAGTGAGACTTGTAAAACAAACATATGAGCTTGAAGAATGTTTAATAGGGCCTTCACCCACAGTTCACTCCGCTTCTTACCTGTCTTAGCAAGGAAAGCAGCTCACTGTTTTTTTCTTATTTGGGTAGAGGGTCACTGTAGAGCATGATGCCACTATTTTGGCACTTACTGCTCTAATAAAGGGAAGCAAAGTAGTCTACTCTATAACTCTGAAAATGAGTTAAAAAATTAATGTATTCTTCGTAAAACTGTATTCAGAGGTCAACAGGACCTACAGTAAAATAGGCAAACTAGAATCAATGTAATGATTGGTAAATAGAGGATAGGCCTGAAGATCTTCTATGTTTTGCATTAAAAATAGGTTCCTGTGCATTTATCTCTTTAATGTCAAAACATTTTCCTTACAAGCAAAAAATACAAAAAACACCACAAACATAAAATGATTCAACCTTTAAATGAATCAAAAATATATCATAGAGGTATGCTCAATTTGAGCCTAACCAAGTTTGAACATTTAAATCAGCAGTTTTCTAGGAAGAAGCTATTTAATTGGTTTAGCCCTTGGCGCCAGACAGTAAAAACAATAAGGATGGTGTCATTTTGAAATGTACACAGAAGACAAATGATTTCAGGTTTTCAGAATAATTGAGTGTTGATTATAACTACAAAGCAATTTTATCTAGAGAGCAGTACTTTCTCGCCATGCAGCTTTTATTAAGAAACACAAAATGTACCAATTCAACTTCCAGCAGTTTTAACAGCTCCCTCCCCCCCAAATAGAGCTCCATTGTAGACCAACGGCCTGGCAATAGCACAAGGCAGTATTGTGACACGCCCACAATTTAAAGGGAGACGTAGGGCACTTCCCATACGGAGGAGTGGGAGAGATTCGTGCATCAACAGCAGCTGTAAATTAATGCACTTGGCCCCTGCATTTTCCTGGGAGCTAAAAATTTAGGTTTTGTTTTGAAAGAAACGGGGATCGGAAAGGAAGCTGGGGGGTGGGGCGGCAGCTAACACACCCCAAGAGCAGCTGGATTTGCGGGACAGGTAGCCAAAAGACAAGCAAAAATGAACACACTGCATTGTCTGGCCCGATTTGAAGCTCTTCAGAGGAGGCCTGGACGTGATGCAGCCAAAAAGAAGGAGGCAGCAGGCATTCAGCGTTGCTAAGAACTACTCGATATCTGCGGAGAGGCTGAGGAGTTGAGGCTTTTCAAAGCAGCATTTTTAGTGGCGTCCTTTGGTGACTCCAGGGTCAGCGAGCTCATTGCCCCCTATAGGAGAAACCTGGACCATGCATGCTTACGTCTAAAGGAGGTACACATGGGAGACAGGCACATGGTGCTAAGGCTAAGATAATCAAAAACTGATCAGGAATTAAAGTACAAGCTCAAGCGTCTAGACTGCATCGCATCACAAGACTTCTGCTTAGTCTGCTTAACACAGGGCAGCCTGCAGATTAAACCTCACAGGGGCCTCCAGCTATTTGTACATCATGATGGAACCTGCTTCATCGGGTTCCAGTTCATGGCAGTAATGCCATAGTCCTTTAAGCAAGCAGGTTTTCCCTTGCAATGTTTCTGCTCACATTCATTCCACATAGGCACAGCGATGACCACTGCAGTGCCTGGTCTGGGGATGAAGGGATCGGGAAACTTGGCAGGTGGAAATCTTGAGCCTTCAAGGCCTAAATTGAAACTAAATGCAATTAAGTCGAGAATGTTATTGCTGCAGGGAAAGCTGAGAGGAGATAGATGGTCTGGCTACTGGGTCACTCAAACATGGAGGGGCCAGTGCTGGACAGGGTAGTGGAAACACTAAGGAGGGATCTGGCTGCGAAACACCCCTTTTGTATGGATTGGCAAACCTGGCATGAGGTGGACTCAACTGCTGCCGATGGTAGAGAAGGTCCTGAAGCTGAAAGGGAAATCTGATGGCCTTGTGATACATGTAAGTGGAAATTACCTCACTGACCTAAGGAGGCGGAAGCTCCGGGAAGTAATGAAAGTGGACTTGATGAGCAGTTCAGTTCAGTATCTTTATTCAGCTATACCAAGAGTAAGCCATAAATGTGCATGATATAATACAATAAGAACAGTAGGACATGAATCAATATGCTCAGAAAAGGTTTGGAAATTTAAAATTTAAGATTTAAAATCATTAAATAAAATTTAAAAAAATACAATTGATATTTTTAACAAATTTTAAAGTGCAGTAAGGCTTTTCCTAACTTGAATGGCTTTTAGGATATAGTTTGCCATCTTATAGCATACATTTGGGGAGTCTAAGGCTAGAATTGAATTCCAGTGCATCCTGATAAGTTCTTATGTTAAGATCATTAAAAAGAGGTTAAAGGTAGGTAATTCTAAAATGTTCATAGAATTTACAGAATAAGACAAAATGCAATGTGCATTGTTTGCTAACTGCATCACAAGGGCATCTATCTGACTTCAGTGGGCAATGCCTAGTTTGGGGAAATGCTACTAGGTGGTGCGCAATGCCCAGTCTTAGTCTAATTAACACAAACCTGTGCTGCATGTTGGTGACTATGGACAATGAGTGAGACAAGTAAAGACCAACATGGGTTTTGGTAGATTCAGTTAGCTTCCTTGCAATTGCTTTCTATATCATAAAAGTGTCCTTGATAGTTTTTTTTTCTAATGGTGTTAACGACAGGCCCCTGGTTCTGTGATTCTTTCCTACCACTACTAGCTGCATTTGGAACTACTTCAAGTGGTTTTCCATCCCCATTATGTGTTGTATTCCCAATGCCTATATCATCTGTGCCCTGTTGGATTAATAATAACCTGTTAGGGCTTGTATCCATCTTATGTTTGTTTCCTCTGCCCTTAACCTCATCCTCTCACAGACTACAGGCCCCTTGCGTAACAGTCAGTCATTACCTGACAGTGAACTTAATGTCTGGTATTTACTGCTTAGTAGTAACGGGGTGGTAGTGTGTGCATTATCAATGCATTCGGGGCCTGGGTATGCCAATTTAGGCCGTGGCAGCATACAGGGTGCGGATCTGAGTCCCGGCTTGCCCGGTTGCAGATGTCTATAGAATAGACCTAGCACAAGCAATTCCAGGGAACTTCTATCTTGCAGGCGAAAAGAGGCCATGCACAGGATATCCCTCACCATCCAAGGGTTTCTGGGATTAATAATTATACAATCCCCCCCATGGTCTTTCCCTAAGGGGACCACCCACCCACCCTACTTTCCGGGTTAGAATTATCTGGTGGGCATTGTTCATTGAGAATAGAAAGTTCTGCGCTAGCCAGCGCATAACCTTGATCTTCAGGTCACCCTGTTGCTCATTCTGGTCATACCGTAAAGTGAGGGCATTGGCCATAATAATAACATTGGGGCAAGACTCAGGGGGTAGATTGACAATAGGCAGTTCTTCTCTTATGTGTAGGCGGGCGGACCCATTTTTCTGGGGGTTCTAGGAAAATTGTCCTGGTGCTACAAGGTTTGGTATCGGTTGTGGGTCATCTGGACTGGGACCCGGTGGTCTCCTCTTAGAGACTATGTGCCACCTAGTAGGATGATCAATATTTTGGGCCACCCTTAGTTGCCTGGGATGGTCTGTATTTAGGACCTCCCTTACTTGCCCTTGTATAGGGGCCCCAAGACCAGTGCTCAATACAGTTCCTGGCAGATCTAAAGTATCTGTCCCCTGTGATATATGTGAATGACCTGTCACATTAGGAATAGTATTCTGTACCACAGGGTTCTGGGGGTTAAGGGACATCATTGGAATGTGGAGTTTCTGGCAGATTTCCAAATTTTTTCCCAGCTCCCCTTCCAGTTTTACTCAGTTTTGTATAGATAGGTTTAAGCAAGTTATCGAGGAAGGATACGAGATCTTTCCAGCCAGTAGATGCCATATTTTCAACCACGATAGGGCCCAGGTTACTATTAGCCCCCCTTCTGCATCGTTTATTCCTTTTTATAATGGGTGACTGGCTTTGAGGTGTAGGGTTTTCACTCAGGGGGGTCATAGGCTCTATCTGGGAATCCCCATTTATCAAGGCCACTGTGTCAGATGGGGAGGGGGGGTGAATAACTGGTGTATGTTCATGTAGTGCTAAAATTCCCCCCTATCCCATCTCCCAATCCAGCTGTCCCCAGGGATAAGCGTATTTCCGTGAGGTCAATTTCCTTTGAGATGACCCCTACCGCTCTAACTAGATGTCAAGAACTCTCAAACTTGCCATGTAATAACAGCAAAACATGCAGGAAATGCTATAGGAGTGTTGGTAAAGTAGTATCCATAGTGGAGAAAGTGATGTCCTTCCTGGAGAAAGTGATGTCCTTCCTGGAGAAAGGTTTGAGTCGTGCTATTCACGTTGCAAGGAAGATGCAGAAGAAAGGAATCCAAGATGGCTGACGAGAAGTTCAAACTTTAAGTGGTCGTTCTAGTGGTGCACTCAATTTCGTTGCCATGATATACTCGCGTCGCTAGAGAGCTTCGCACTTCAACTGTGACCTGACAGAAATCTAGATGTGGTGAGAGAGCGCTCATTGTGAGGTAAACGTTTTCTGAGACAAACTTGGCTTCGCATGCATTTCACAGAATATTTGAGTTAACCACAGGTAATATTTAATTGCCTAGAAGCAGAGACAGTGACAAAAGGATTTTGCAACTTATGAATAAGTTCCCAGCTGGAAGTATTTCTTGTGAACATCCAAAGAGTATAAAAAATATCCATCAATCAGAGTTGAAAGGTTTACTGGAGAATATAAACACGACGATTTAAAGAAGTCTATGACAGAAAAACATAAAACAGACAATAGGAAATACAATCTATACGCATTATCCTATCATACTTGACTTTCATATTATATATATATATATATATATATATATATATATATATATATATATATATACACACACACATATATATATATATATATATATATATATATATATATATATATATCTATCTATCTATCTCAATCACACAAAAAGACGGGAACAGAGAGATTTTACCAGGTCCAGTGTACAGCCTCCCTAACTATAATCAAACAATCTAAAGAAGTACCTAGTTCCTAAACAGAGACAAAAATGAAAAAACTGAAAAAATGGAAGCACAGGAGTCCAAGACACTTCTATCTTTAGAAGCAAGAGCCCTCACACATCCATTGGATGTCATGCTTCATCATAGGGCTAGCTCCTCATCAGACTGGTGCTGCAATGTCTGACGGGCCCCACGAGGGGGCTCTTGACGGAGATCTTTCTGTAAAAAGTATATGCCGTGGTGAAATCCAGTAGGGATAGATTAAGTCTGCTGAGAAAAAGAGCAGGAAGAATAGGGGGATAAAATTGGCTCAAAAACCTCAACACAAATTCCGTTTTAATTAGAACTACAAGGATCTTGTCAAGATTAAAAACACACAAGAGTGGACAGAGGATAATTTACTACCACTCTAAAAACACAAAAAGCTAGAATGGGAAACTCTCCCTCTAGTTATAATAAGTAAACATGTTTCGCGCCTGCAACAGTCCATCCGGATCTAGTGGCGCTTCATCAGGACCAAACCAAATTCCTAAACTACAAAAAGAGTCCTCCCCAGAAGGAAAAGGACAGAAAGCAACTTACACCACATGCTACAAAAATGGGAACCTGAGGCGGTGAACAACCTGTGAACAGAAAAATAATGTCAAAAATGTAAAACATCACAAACCATGACGGTAACATGCCCACCTACCAGTGTTGTGGCAAAAAGTGAGATACTGCTGACATGCTGATTCCCTATACACCCCAATACATTTTTTACCTTACCCTCCTCAATGGGAGAATAGGTTCCTTGGGAATGTGCGAGCCATTTGCTGGACGTCACTCACTAGAAGGTCATAAGTAAATCAAAACATCAAAAGAGTATACTGACATAAGGCCAAAGAGACACGTACATATCCATCTGTAAAGTCAGGGATAATCTATCAGAGTGACCATGTCAGGACAATGACTCAAAAAACAAAAAACAAAAAAAAAAAACATTAGATACATATTTCAAAAAACACTTCTAGAAAAGAAAAAGTAAAAGTACCCTCTTGGACCATTAGTACTCCATTCTTGGAGAACTTAGCGTAACTGAGAGATTTTTTTCATATAAACCTTTTTTTGACCTACCTATGTTTGACAACTGTATTCCTTTAGACATTTTTTTGTATGAATTTTTTTTTTGTATGGTCAATTTTTCTATGATCTCTATTCTTCTTATTATCGTCAGTCCATTTTCTTATTTTTGGGTCACCTATGCTGTGGACTTCCCCTTGTTTTGCCCTCCCACACCATGAGAGCCGGCAGGTGTATTTTACTTGCTTTGGCTTATGACTATTTCTCTTTTCCCCTTGGCACACATTAATTTGGGGATTTTCACCACATAGTGCTGAGGTTGCAGTGCAGCACCTGTGGCGCAACTATTGCCCCTCGTGTAGCTTTCCCTTTTTTTTTAACTGGGAATGTTTACGAGCACGTTATTTTAGAGCGCCCTATATTTTGTTGAGAAGGTTTTTTGTTTCAGTCCATGTTGTTATGGGTGTATCATTTACGTACGTGGTTACGTCCACAGGTCTTACTTGCCCTTTCCTGACACACTGCAATCTTCTAGCCGACACTGCCAGCTATCCCGTTACTTACGGGGTTGTGGGTTCGGGTAGGTTCCAGGCAGCGGACTTTTCACTACAATATAAGTACGCCTTATGTTATCAGTATTTGTACGGGCTGCCTTACATATTCTTTTTTCACTCGTAAAATGTATCAGAGCGGTCCTTGCCGTATGATAACTTGTGGAGCAGGCAATCACCGTTACTTGCGACTTACGAACGAACGTGCACTTGGGCGATCCATACACACGGAGTGGTTTGATGTTGACGTCTGCCTCTTTAGGCATTTTGCCAAGATTTGGTGCTCACGTTCAATGGATGCTCATATGTTGATTGTCTAGCGTAACAGCTACATGAAGTACATGTTCCCTTTTTTCAAATTCGATTTTTGTAAGACCCTGCGTTAAGCTCTTCAAATATGGAGTCCTAATGGTCCAAGAGGGTACTTTTACTTTTGTAGAAGTTTTTTTGAACTATGTATCTAATTTTTTTATATGTTTTTTGTAGTCATTGTCCTGACAGGGTCACTCTGAGAAATTATTCCTGACTTTACAGATGGATATGTACGTGTCTCTTTGACCTTATGTTGGTATATTCTTTTGATGTTTTGATTTCCTTATGACCTTCTAGTGAGTGACGTCCAGCAACTGGCTCGCACATTCCCAAGGAACCTGTTCTCCCAGTGAGGAGGGTAAGGTAAAAGTTTTATTGGGATGTATAGGGAATCAGCATGTCAGCAGTATCTCACTTTTTGCCACAACACTGGTAGGTGGGCATGTTACCTTCATGGTTTATGTGATGTTTTACATTTTTGACATTATTTTTCTGTTCACAGGTTGTTCACCGCCTCCGGTTCCCATTTTTGTAGCATGTGGTGTAGGTTGCTTTCTGTCCTTTTCCTTCCGGGGAGGACTCTTTTTGTAGCTTAGTAATTTGGTTTGGTCCTGATGAAGCGCCACTAGATCCGGATGGACTGTTGCAGGCGCGAAACATGTTGACCTATTATAGCTAGTGGGAGAGTTTCCCATTTTAGCTTTTTGTGTTTTTAGAGCGGTGGTACATTATCCTCGGTCCACTCTTGTGTGTTTTTAATCCAAGCTCCTTGTAGTTCTAGTTAAAATTGAATTCGGGTTGAGGTTCTTGACCAATTTTATCCCCCTATTCTTCCTGCTCTTTTTCTCAGCAGACTTACTCTATCCCTACTGGATTTCATCACAGCACATACTTTTTACAAAAAGATCTCTGGCAAGAGCCCCCTCGTGGGGCCAGTCAGACATTGCAGCACCAGTCTGACGAGGAGCTAGCCCTATGATGAAGCATGACATCCAATGGATGTGTGAGGGCTCTTGCTTCTAAAGATAGAAGTGTCTTGAACTCCTGTGCTTCCATTTTTTCATTTTTGTCTTTGTTTAGGAACTGTGTACTTCTTTAGATTTTATTATATATATATATATATATATATATATATATATATATATAGAGCAACTATTCAAAATTATTTAAGAATGTGCAGTCAGATTAACTATATATATATATATATATATATATATATATATATATATATATATATATATATATATAAAATAACTCAGCACGGAGGTTGAGAAGTAAACTAATCTTCACTTACAAAAAACGGAGAACAACTTCTAAGACAACTATATACTAAAAACTTCTATTATTCAACAGAAATAGAGAAAGAGATGCAAAATCCTCAGGGAGCTCAGGGTAAGAGAGTGAGAAATAATTGTTAAGCAAACCTAATTATTAGCAAATGTAAATGAATGATGTAGTTACAATAGTGTGCCCCTAGTAATTTCATTTTGCAGGTGCTGTTATCCAGTTAAGATAAGAAGTGAATGGCAGAATGAGTATTAGAAGAAACGCCATCTCTGAGGCAGTCTCTCTACATCCCATTCCCCTTTTCCCTTCCAGGGTGCTCAAAATGGAGATTATATTTTGTTGTGAGTAGTCTGGGTTGGGACTGAGGATTTATCTTCTGCTCCTGAGGAAATCGAACTAAGGTACTCTGACACTAGGAAGGAATCTATTGTTGTGCGGCAGGGTTCCGTATCTACCTTCAGTCCCCCCACCTTCCTCTTGCCCATAATTAAGGTTTAGATATACCGCCTCCTTGAGTAGTCGCACGCGGTCTATGGCTAGTTACCCAAAAGCCTAACTCTATGGTATTGAATCTGACCTGATTACAGGCCTATCCTTATCACACTATTACCTAGATAACTGGGAAGTTTTCAGAATGCCAATAAGTAAATATAAATATAAAACATAAGCAGAAAAGGTCAAAAAATAAAAACCAAGAGAGTAGGCCCAGCCTCTGTTGGCCGCTGACGAGCAAAGACGGGCCCGCTCTTGGCCCGGGCACGTGCCCGGACGCACCGTGCACAGTGGAAGCACGAGTCCCAATTAAGGCACTGTTGGAGTGTTGTGGGCGGCCTCCTCCCTCTTGTTCTCCTGGGAGTTGTGGTTCAGCCCAGCCTTCCGCCCCTGTGTCCAAGTGCAGAGTGATGCGTGCAGCAGAAGCGCGAGTCCCAATTAAGGCGCCTTTGGTGCGTCTGAGCTTTGTGGGTGGCCTCCTCCCTCTGGTTCTCCTGGGAGGTGTGGTTCAGCCCAGCCTCCCGCCCCTTGTCCAAGTGCAGAGTGATGCCACGCTGGTCCTTCCCAGTGATATACTTTGGTCTGAAGTGATAGCACGTTTGAAATGAAGAGTTGCATTAAGTCATGGCACAGTTGAGCGGTACAGGAAGAAGCTCATTATCTCAATGAGAACATTTTCCAAGAGCAAGGGCTGGGAGTTTGTTTAGGGATGGCCTCATTAAGCTCGAGATTGCTGGGTTACTATGTAGACAACAGGGTTCACCTATTGGTGGTCGTGATGGACATGTTCCTCTTGAACATCGTTGGAGCACTGGAGCTTTTACGTTTTTCACAGGAGCAGATACCTTTGAAGAAGAGGGAACTGACTGCTGTTTCAAAACCGCTGGCAGCGTGGTGGAGACAGCACCAATAAATGGCAATGGTAACACTGACGGATGGGCGGATAACCATTAGAAAAAAGAGGTTCTCGACCAGTGTCCTTGGTATGCTTCATGGCAGGTAAAATTTAAGGCAAAGGGCTAAGAAAGAGTCGGCACTGGGCGGACAGAGCAGCTGCAGCCCAGGCACAGCCAGAGGACTGCGAATGCCAGACATTGGGAGCAAGGGAAGCCTAGAAGCAGAAGCACTTGACTCCAGAGGGCCTTAAAGCTATGGTTTATGGTAATGGACAACCCGATTATGATCCACAATAGACTGATTTAGGACTGTGAAGTGATTTTGGTTTATGATGTGCTAATCATTTGAATGTTCAAGGTAATTGCATACTTGAGGTACATATTGATGATCAATGTGAGTGTGTGATGATTTATGACCCATCAGGGATTAAGAAATGTTAATAATCTGTGCACGTTTTACACACCAAAAGAGGGGTCTTTGGTCCTTTGTTAGGAAACTAGGAACGGAAGGTGTGAAACAGCTAAAGACCAGGAAAAGAAGTTCACCTGTCTGGGTGAGTTAGGATTCATAAATTCCTCAACTGCATTGTGGTAGAAGTTGGTCCTCAATTAGGCGCTTGTTGAAAGCCACTTGACTCGACTTTAAAGAATGAGCTAATGCTAACAAAGTTTTCTGGCCGTATTTCCAGTTGGAAGAGGATTTCTGTGTCATCAGTGTGCATTTGAAAAATCACCTTTTATTGTCAAGACTATGCTACAGCGTGCATGTAGGTGTTGCATAGAAAGAAGGACAAGGGAGAGTGGTGTAACTTAGCATGATAGTGTGAGCATGAGTCAAAAGCACCAGTTCTAACTTGTTGCTCATAATCAGAAGGGAAAGATGGAATTCAATTTGCAACACTTCCAGACAGCTTAGTCAATCCTCGAGTGTACACAGAAGAGCCTGGTGATTCCTGGTGTCGTAGGCTACCAATATGCCAGGTGTAGGAGGGTGAAGTCTTCATCCATGGAGAGCAGGAGGTAGTCTGATGAATGTTAGGCTGACTCGGTGTCCCTTAAAGGCCTGAAACCAGATTGTTATCACGATGGGTAACACCCTCCCCTCTGTTCACAGGGAAGCTGTTAGAGAACTGGCCATGGTCTGTCAGCTCCCTGGGGTCAGCTTTTTTTTTTTTTTTTTTAAGAATGGAGATGAGACAACGCCTTCTCAAACTGAGGATATCTTCAACACTATCAGGCCAGTTTCTAAAGAGGGAGGCAGCTGACATAGCTCAGCCTAGTGGTTAAACCCATATTTCACGCACCTCCCCCCTGCATGCCCATTCCGACCAAGCTTGTGTACAATAAGGATGGTTTAGATCAGAGGTCTTCAATCTGGGGGTCGCGACCCCCAGGGGGGCCGTGGAGTCCTGTAAAGGGGGTCCCGCATTCCCCCAACTGATTGTTATAATGCCTCAGATGAACTTTGATGTATTCAGTCTCCTGTGGTGTGAAAGCCACAGACCGCAAAGGAGGCCTTCACACCAGGGCGCCTGCTTCCTGAAAGAAATGCAAATGTGCTCTACGAGCTGATCTGCAACTGTAAAGGATACTGGCGAGCTGAACAAATCACAGCTTTGTGATGACAATCTTTTTTTTCTTTTAGGGTTAGTTCAAAGAGTTAAGAAGTGTGTGTGCTTTTAATTGTAGTTACACAGCGCTTACTTCACCTGGAGGTGTTAAAGGGACAGCTATTGAAAAAAAAAGGTATTGCGTATGTTCTGGTATTAATTAAATCTACATTTTTGAAACACAGTTTTATCTTAAACCTCTTTGTAGTGGCGTATCTTATACTGCGTGTGCATTATCTAGTAGAAGTTTCCTAATGCACTACAGTGCATTTCCCAATAAGTAAAAACTTTCTTTTATTTATTTTTCATTAAAGCTGGCTGTTATTCTATTTGTAGTTACTTGACAGTGAAAGACTTAAAAACAACTTAGAATATTTTGGGGTTTATTTATGAGAGGCTTGAGCTGCTGGAGCATCAGTTTTTTGACGTTCCAGCAGCACAAGCCTCTCAATCATACATATGAGGTGACGCACAGCCACCCTGCGTGGCTCTGAATGGCCTTGTAGATATAGAGTAAGCAAGGCAGCGCAAGCCACTGCATTGCCTTACTTTGTGTCAAGGAGAGGTTCAGTGGGCTTTGTGGTGGGTGTTCCCACGCAACACCCATGGATTTTGACGCTGCCCCAGATTAACAAAATCACGTAAACTGGAGCAGTGCCAATACCTTATGCCTCCCCAGAGCAGACATAATGAGGAGAAATGTTTTAATTTCTCCTTGTTTTCCCTCTTTCCATGTGTGTTGCGTTCTGCAGCACATATAGAAAGAGGCACAATGCCTCTCTGGATTGTTTTTGTGCAGGAAGCTGCCCCTTCCTGCACACAAACTATCCTGCCTACGTTGGCGCTAGGCAGCAATTTGTGCACCAGCGCAGGGGGAAAGGGTCTGAATGCACTGTATTTCATAAATACGGTCCATTCCTGCCCTTTTGTATTGGTGTAGGGCAGTGTAGCAAGAAGAATTGTGGCGCTGTCCCGGGCCAAACCCTCATAAATGAAGGCCTTTGTTTGTAGCTGCACCTTTGGCAACACCCCCCACACTCACTGACCTTTGGTTTGCTAAACACTGTTTAATATTAATATTATTTTCTCACTGTAAAAATGATTTGCTGTGGGAAATGGGGACATTTATTATTGACGATGATGAGGAGTACCAGGTTCTAGAAATTTTTATCAGGAGGGGGTCCTTAGACCTAAAAACTCTTTGAGAGGGGGTCCCGGCATCAAAAAGTTTGAAGACCTCTGGTTTAGATGCTTGACAGCACCATCCCCCACCACTTTTGCACGCTGCCATATGCTCTGATTGGCTGATGACAACATGACCTCCAGGCGCCATCTCCTAATTCTCTGGCACTCAAGTGCTTTGCTTCCAATATGTCATGACTCCACATTGGGGGGCTTGAGGGGAGGGAGGATATACGGATTCATCATTAACGGACACCCCGATACACTAGTTACACAGTAGGTGGCTATTAGTGCCTTGTTTTAACACATCTTCTGAACACGTTAGTTCCGCTGCGTATTGGTGTGTATAGATCCAAACGGGTCTCTGCCTTGTAGTCCAGTGTTAACCTCTATGTCTTTAACAACCCACTGCATTTACCCGTGCACCTCTCCCATTCCAGTAACATACTTGTGCATTATTCTCTGTTACACGTGTACCAGCACGTCTCTTCCATCCCTTTCTCCCAATCTGTGCCTCTCGTCGATGAAGCTGCAGTACATTTCCCTTCCGTATTCCGTACACACTCGGGATTTCGGTTTCTCGATCTTTGCCCTGGACCTCCTACGAATCCCTTCTCCTGCAGATAATGATGGATGCTTTACAGCAATGAGAGTATGCGCCACAAGGAAGGTCCTTCTCAAACTCCATCATTTTCGTTGCCTCCATGATGCTCAGCGGCGTTACAAAGGCCTAGACAGCCGCCGCGGTTCGAGGGGGACCCCGAGCTCCAGCATAGTACCCTGGCCTGAGAGCTCGAGTGAGTTAAGGTGGGGGGCGGGGGAGCAAGTATTTTGCAGCCCTCCTCCCCCCAAGTTTCCTTACGCTACTGCTGATGCTTATGTATCTTTGTAGACAAGCAGTCCGTCATGGTCACACAAACTCCCTTCGAAGGTGAGAGGTGTGATACATAGCACTCTTGCCTCGCCCACGGCAATCACAGTATGGTTGTATCAGTATGGTTGTGTCTTCGGGGCAATAGCCTAACTAAAACAGTGCACATCATTCGCTAAATGCATGGCAGAGCAAAACTTTCGTATATTCCAGGTTTACGGATTGTCAGTAACTATCTAAATCACTTATTGCAATAATGCGCACACTTGCCAGGGAATTTCGTATTTCGTGCCTTCGGACACCCTAAAATTTACCTCGATCGGTTTTTAACGGCATGTTGCGATGGAGGCGGCATGCGAAAGTCTGTTCTGAGAGCTCAACAGCGACGCCTGTGGGCTATTTTGTTTAGTTTTTAATGTGGCCGACGAGTACACAGACGCGATTGCCACACGAAAATTACATTTAGGATGAGGGAGCCAATGTGCCCATCGAACCTGTGTACAATACTGCCGCACGTTTCTTTTCTTTTACCCCCACAAAAAAAGTTTTAACAGACTTACTTGCCATGCTGACTCAGCTCTGATTCTTGAGGTGCTCATCTATCTGTTAAACAAAAAGCAAGAATGTAAGAGGCGTTGTTGACCAAATAAAACGTTGTAATTTTCTGTGCTTACACCTACAGCATGAAAAGTCTGGATGAGTCCAAGTATTATGCACGTAATGTCCGGCTACAGTGTTTAGCGGGAAGACCATGATCATTAGAAGCGCCCCGGGCCTCCCAGGCAGCTTGCACCTGCATGATTGGCTGTAGTCCCACAACGGATTTCAGCACTAATGTATCACAGAGGGGCAATCAACCCAAACCTGGGCGCGAGGGGGGACGGGGGGGGGGGGGGGGGGGGGGGGGGTAGTAAATCAGTGGGACATGAACTACGGAGTATTATGAAACCTCTACTAGTTAAATCACTGCAGAAGTCTATGGATGTAGCCAGAGAGCCATAGAACTGAATCTTGGTTGGTGCAGTGGAGAATTCTGACGTGCATTTTTAGAGCTACAGGTCATTATTTTAAACTTGCATGACCCATAGTATAAAACAGGTTTCTACAAAATGTTCAAAAGTTTTAAGATAAAAAGGTGCTCCATATACTGATTTTCGTAATATCCAGACTGTATTTAGTGCAACTGTTTTTATAGAACTGCCCCTTGAAAGCATGCACTTTACAGCTCAAACTGATACCTCCCTTGTAATATCACTCACAAATAATGAATCTGTGTCATCAGGAATGTTCATGTGACTCCATTAATACAATCCAAATTCGGCTTCCACGCACCCTTTACATTCACAGATTAATCAGTTGTGAATATGCACATTTCTTTCAGGCAAGCAGGCTTGTTTAGTTGTCTGCGTCTTCCTCGGTTTCCTACTACAGAAGACCGGCCTTACGTCTAAGCTGAATTATTTCAACTCTCAGATTTAACTGTCCCAGAGTGGTTGCCTTTTCAGAAAAAGTAGGGGGAACTGTTTTTTTCTGCATTGAAAAAAAGTATACACGTTGTGCCCCTCAGATCCCGACAACATCAACCACTGGGTGTAACAAGTGTGGCTAGTTCTGCACGATAAAGCCCGTTGGTTCTGTATTTTTGGTCCTGATGTAGGAGGACTGTACATCCTTTAAATGGGGGATTATTTAGGTTTTTCACTTCAACAGTTACAGCGGATTGAATGGCAAATTCCGGATTTTATTGTAGATTGAAGCAAAAGACCTGTTAAGGAGTGCATTTTTGAGCTATCAAATTCGGTGATAATTAACAGTAAATGGTGCATTGTAAGACACATGGGGTCAGCTACTTTGGTCGCGACCTTCAAAACGTTCAACAAAAGCTACTTTTACAAGACATTTGCAAGATTTCCCTAATGGATGCTCTAGAAAACGGCATTTTATTCACATTCTTTAGTCATCGCTATGTTTAAACTACATTTACCAGCCTTTTGCAGTGCTTGATTTGAGCCAGTGGTTTCCGGAACTCGGCACAGGCTCTTAATTCTCAACACCACACTCTTGACAGTCCAACAAATGGCACTGCCAGCTGTCTTATTTTAAAATGAGCACAAGGACAGGGTTTAATAATTCAATGTACATTAAAAATGTATATTTCCTGCCACCCACGTCTTATAGGTTTGGGTGGCCCGGAATAGCCTGAATTATCACACTTGTAGGAGTACGAGGGCTGGTAGCTGTGCTGGTACCATCGTTGGCAGCGCCAGCAGGGGCAATGGATATTGTCTGCTGCAGTGGCTTCCTGAGAAGTGCCTGGGCATTTACCTTTCTACAAATGAAGCACGCCTGCTGCACGGTCTTGTAACTGATGTAGGACTGCAAGTTTGTATTCCCAGATTCCTCTCAATGTCACCTTCCACCTCCTTCCTTCTGCCCTCGTGCCTATGCTTGTCCCTTTCCTTCCTACTTGCCGGTTCTTACTCTGTTTCTACAGAGCTGGTTAACAGTATACATATAAAACAAGCAACAGCAAAACGAATAGATATCTCCTGTGTGAGAACTATAGGTCTGGGCAATTGTTTTAAAGCCGTGTTGTACAGTAGTGCGACTGTTGTGCAGCAGGCTGGAAGTACAAGAAAGGGCTGAGATATGGTCAATGCTGGCCGCATCATAGCTTGTTTTTTTTTGTTTAAAAACTTTTCACTTTTAACCAAGCTGCTGTATAACATTAAGAAAACATCCAGAGACATAAAGAGCCAACAGCTCTCAATTATGCAAGAGCTATTAGGGTTTGTCAATTTTTTGTTTTTGTGGCACGACGGGACGGACAAGCAACACAAGACAGGAGGTTTAGAGGGAGCAAGCAACACTGTGGGACAGGGTGGAAGGGGGCAAGCAACAATGCAGGGCAGGATGGAAGGGGGCAAGCAACAATGCAGGGCAGGATGGAAGGGGGCAAGCAACAATGCAGCTAGATGCTGCCAATTAAATAAATAACGTTTGAAAAAAATCT
This sequence comes from Pleurodeles waltl, assembly GCF_031143425.1. Taxonomy (NCBI): domain Eukaryota; kingdom Metazoa; phylum Chordata; class Amphibia; order Caudata; family Salamandridae; genus Pleurodeles; species Pleurodeles waltl. The sequence goes on along the minus strand of NC_090438.1, from coordinate 482,572,043 downwards.
CTTTGATGGGGCCAGTACTGGCCATATCATAGCAATTTTTTTTATGGCTGGTGGGTGTGAGGCTACAGGAGGAGGACAGGAGGGTAAGCAGCACGAAGGACATCAGGAGGAGGGCAGGAGAGGGCAGCAAGACAACAAATAGCTGGAGGCGGGGTGCAAGCAACAAATGGGAGGGGTGAAGGAGCAGGAGAGTGATGGCCTGCAAACACATGTACTCTTATGGAGTGCTGGCCCAGAAAAAAAAAAAAAGTAGCAGCTCCAAAAGCATATCAGTGGAAGGATACTGGGAAAGGAAAAGGTACCTGGGTCATGCTCCAGGGGAGGGACAAACATACAAAGAAGAAGCAGAGCTGGCAAGTGCTTACCAAAGTGAAGCAAGTAAATCAGACTGACATTTAAGCCAGTCAATAGTAAGCATTGGACAGACTCAAAAAGCCTCCTGGTAGTAAATAAAATATCTCGCAATCGACAGCGCATGGGCTGTCTCAAGTGAGACTTAAACACATAGGGTCACCTGTCTTGTGTAGAACAAGCAATTTAGGTAAAGCTCCCTCCTTTTTCTCTCTATTTTGTCTCACCTTTTTCTCTATCCAGGCACCTTTTTAAATCTCTACTGCAATGCAAACAAAAATTTGCAAAGCTAATAAGTCTGATATCAGCAACTGTTTTTGTAAGTATATATATATTAAAAATAAAAAAATAAAAGTGGGCCATGAAACCAAGGGGCACAACCCTGGCATTGAACTGCAATCCCTTCAAGAAGATTTGAACATATGATCAACCCGACTGGATAAAGTCAATCCCATAAAAGAGTACTCACCAGAATGACTATGCCACTCAGGTGCTCAGCAGCAGCAAATCAGACCTCACGCCGACCTGCATCACTAAGCGTGGTGCAGCAAAAATCAACTGCTCAGTGGCTACTCATGGAGAAGGCAGCACTAAAGCACAGCTAGCCAGACATGGTAATTGGTATCCGTGGGTTATATGGGTGTTGAAGGCTGGGTAGGATGGTCAGGTGATCGGGGTCCCTTCTGTGATTTATAGCACCACCCTCTGGCTGCTCTGAACTCACTATAGCCTCCATCGAGGGCAAAGCTGAGCTATTGCACTTCTGCAGCCATATTGAAGCAGTGTAACTTGGCAGTAGCTGCTGCGGACCCAGAAGGCTTTATTAGTAATATCAATATTAATGTTAAAAATAAATGCCAGCATCGTCTATTGAAGAATCATACCGTACTTTTATTTAAAAACATGTTTTTAAAGGGTGACTAAGCTGATCCCACTTCTTAATCGAAAACAACTTTGACTACCACTAAGGAGATAGAACCAGTGCTCGAAGGAATACAAGCCACATGGGAAAGTAAGTCCTGATTGCAGAGCAGACACCTACAATAGCACCAGAAACGTGCGTAGGAACCCCACAACTCCAGTAAAGGTGCACAGGTAAAAACTGCAAAATGGCAGCATCCTTCTCTACTTTACTGATCCAACCTACACGACTGGACACCAATAGGAAAACCTTTAAAGTTAAAGGACTTAACTACCACATGGATATGATACTGAAAAGGCAGTTTTTCCAACTAAACTAAAATAAGCTGCATAGGAAACAAAATGCTTACAAGAATTAGCACCTAAATATGCACGTAAACACATAATTGTTGCGAGGTCTTATTTTGGGATAAGAGCATTTGTTTTTATAGGGTTTGTCAAGTTAAAGGGAATGAAAGTACTGCATAATAATACCAGGCAAATATTATGCTCGTTTCATACTTCAAGTAAATGTCTGTCACGGAATGTGTTGGTTTTAGTGGGAGAATTCTTTTCAAGATAGCTTCTACATTCACTAACCAGCCTTTGCCAGGCGCAGCTGCTGCTGAAAACAACAAACCTCATGCATTGCAAAGGCAGCGCACCCTACTAAATGAAATAGTATACCTAAAATCCAGCCGTTTGCCGGTGTGAGAGGAACAACCCTTTGAGCTGATTCAAGATGTGACTGATGGTCTCAAAACCATGGCTGAAGAAAACTGACCCAAACAAGCTCTTAGCATCAAGTAGGAGATCCGACAACCGATTATATATTATTGACAAGACGTCTAGCAGACAGATTGAGCTTTCAAGACAAACAATTGATGCAAGAAATGAGCAAAAAGAGCATAACACAATCTTTTAAAAAAAGAAGAGATAATGACACTAAAACGTATGTAGCCAAGACAGGTTGGAAGCTCCAGATTTTCAGATTCACTATATTACATTGTAGCTACAATACAAGTGTTTGGGGAGGGTTATTTAAAAAAAAAAAAAAAAAAAAAAAAAAGAATATATGTTTAATGTTGTGTTGGGTCTCTAGTTAAGCCTAACAAAGATAAGGGTGGCTCCTGATTAAATCCGTTAGGGACATGGCAAAATGCCCTGAAAAGTCACAATGTTTTAATCTCATACTCTTCATCTCACGTCCCCACCACTATCTCTCACTTTGACAAACCACCCACACCCCCAAATCCAATACACAGCGAATCCAACCAACCTCATTCAGTTTCCTTTCACAACCAGCTATAACAATCAATGATTAGATTATTCACTCCCCACGTGCTTGCATATTGTCATTCCTACTGCATATTACATAAAACATGTCTACATCCTCACAAGACAGAAGGTGGTCTCACAGACCAACAATCAACTTTGACCTGCAATTTCCAACAATCATCTTCATTCACATGCTGACAGTAAAATGCTAATCATTTTGTGTGCATCAAGATTCCCATTTAGGACCCCGGGTTATTAAAAGGCGGGGGATTGTATCCTGTGGGCACTATCTGTGGTTAAAAAAAGTGGCCTAATTTTCAACAGACCGTCTGATTTAATTTTCATTCCACACTCCAACACTAAGAACGCACAGGACTACACTGTCATACCAGGAAGGTCTGAATGGGAGACACTTCTTATTAACCTTTAGGAAAGTCTAATGCCTCTTAAAAACGAGCACCTGTAATTTTGTTACTTTGCAAATAGAGTTATACATAAAATTATCTTGTTTTATTTACCTGATTGTTCATGGCTTCCATTCATTCATTAACACTATAAGTGAGCTCTGCGCCAGCACTGCCCTACCAAAATCACACTAGATTACTTCAGTGGACTATTCTTCTACAATTTCAACTGATAACACAGAAGCTATACGGCAAAGTAATGTCTCTAGGTGCATCTTGGTACTGTTTGTCATCTAGGTATGCAGGACAACAAATCATTTTGTAGAAACTTGCTAGCACCCACAACAAACGTATCGAATTATCATATTATACCGATCCAAAAAAAAAAAAAAACAGGACAAATATACTTTAAGTTTTCAACGCTAAATTATAGAAACATGTGATTCTCTTCAAATGAAAATGGAGGATGGCATTTGAGACTTGCTCAAAAACGCACATAAACAATGGTTAGAAAGCTTACAGTCAGATTTTTCTCAGAATTGTCAAGACATAGGACAAAATATGACCACAAAGACTGACTGAGAACTTATTCGCAAAGTGTGAAATTGTGTAGAGTTTACACTGGGGTCTAAAAATCTGGGCTAACCGAGGCACAGTATTCTTATAATCTACGAAAAAAGCAGAGTACAGTGCAGGGTTGGAATCCAGTTTGATTGCTCGGGATGGTGTTAATGCATAGTTCAAGCAATCTCCTGAGCAAAAGGCAAATTTAAATTCTATCCAGAGCCTTTTTTTAACCCTTTTGCTGCCAGAGTGTTTGCACACTCCTTTGCCATTCACTTTCACCAATGCTTGCAAAGACTGCAAACAAACGGTAGACAGGCACTTCCCTTGAAGTTTGCCCTTTGTGCCCACAATATATATGCAGGTCATAAGAATTTACAGTGACAGTTTTATGTCATGAAAGTGTGTGTGTGTGTGTGTGTATATATATATATATATATATATACACACACACACACACACACAGATACATATACGTGAATAGGATAGTTACAAGCTTATTGAGCATTCAACTTACCCAGTTTTGCAGCAATTAATACGCAATATTTTGCATCAATGAGCCAGTGAAGGCAAGAATTATGTTGCTTCTTAAACCGTGGTGGAAATGATCTTTTGAAGGATACGCTTAGAAGAGCCCTCCGTGTCTTTTTGCTTAAAAAAAACATCGTTTTTTTCTTAAAAGGCAATTTCCCTAAAAGGGGCTCAATAGCATAACTTCAGAATATGTACAAATTATAACTTTCAAGATAAGTAGTCTAAACCAATTTAAAGGCTCAAACCCAGATGTTTGTGCCTGAAAAGATAATTCTGAAAATAGCAGGAGTGGGTTAAGGGGCGAGGTTTGCAGTTAATAGAGGACAGTGCCTGTGAGGAAGATAGCCCCGCATCATCAAAGCGCTTGCAGGTTAATCACTCTACAGTACCTGAGACTAGCATCACAATAAACGGTTCTTTATCAAACAATACCAGCCAGATCTATAATTCTGCTTCTTGGTCCACGAGACGCCCTTGTCTAAAATCAGATCTATACTGCTTAGAGGAAACAACATCTAAGCAACAAAGAGCAAGCAAGAAGGCACTAAACCAGGCACACGAGTGGGAGATTATTTTTTCAAGTTTTGTTGGAAAAGCCAGGCCTTATGAGCAGCATTTGGCAGCTTTTAAAACAGCTGGCACATCAAGCTTCCTTTGAAGCAGTACTCTAAGGGCAGCTGACCTACATGTCTTGTGTACAACTCAGGGTCACTTTTGTGAACAGTTGAAAAACAGGACACGGAAAAGACCAAATTAAATAAGAATATCAATTCTGCTGCTTTATGGATTGGAGGTAAAAATCCCATAAACGGACCAAAATAATACCGAAATAATTGGGCAGAAATGCTTCATTGTGGTCCCCGGTAACCCTGTGACCTTGTTCTTCTACTGGGATAGCCATTCTATGTGGGCTTCCATTTTACAAAGATGTTCATAGCAATCTCTTAAGAGTTACGTATTTCATTTCTTCAGGAAAAGTATTTTTGATTCCTTAAATGTTTGACAAGGCTTGACAAGTCGAACAAAATGTTCCAAAATGTATGTATGTTACTTAGATTCTTTAACAGTTTCTTGAGACTAAACACGAGGGAGGCTGGTAGGTGCTATGGGTTGGAGAAAAAGATACATTTCACATTACAGTACCCATATGTATTTTTACTCTCTGCTGAAGGAATACCTCTGGACAGAACACCAAAGTTATCATGAAGAGAGAGTTTGGCCCAACTTTTTCCTTACCCATGTTTGGTGTAAATGCAGTTATGTAGTCTAAAAATGTAAGTAAGAAAAATGTAAGCATCTGTTATCAGTCAAGCTTATGGAGTGGGTCATGAAGTGAAATATTAACGGAAAAATGAAAACTGATTGGCAGGGATGCTTTCTATTGCCGTAGGCACGGCCAGTGGAAATATAATGATTTAGTGGCAGCAGTGTTTCTGAACAACAACTGGGGGCATTCGACACCTAATCAATCATCTGCTGCACAATTGAAAATTTTATTTACAAAACAAAATACTAAACAAAACGATCAAAGGGTTTTAAATGTGCTGCACAGTAGGTACAATGCTGTGCCAGACACTTCACAAAAGCTAAGCTCGCCACTTACAGCTCTAGGGTGCTATAATTACCCACTTAAAGAGGTGCCAATGTTGCCCGGATAGCACACACATTCCCCGTTTCATGGGCTAGAGAGATCTTTCGACAGCAATGGGAACCAAAAACTCTAAATATTGGCATGCATTTCCATTTTTTGCCATTTTTTATTTTCCTTTTTACACAAATTCATGTTCACTTCACAGACATTGTCTATAAAGCTGGAGTTAATTAAATAGAACACTCATACTTCAGAAGAATCACAAAATGTGGCTTCTATTTTTAAGGTCTCATGTCTTTATTCATCCTAAGGTACCTCCTAGCGAGACTAATACATAATACATTTTGTCACACATACTACTCCGCAAAATTGATTTTAAATGGAAAGAGGTGAAATACAATGCCACATACTTTAGTCGTCTCTGCCGCATAACATGGCCCCCGCTACGTACAATTACAGAAGCAAGGCTCATAGGTGATTTCACTGCTTGCGAACCCAAAGTGGTTATGCAAAGTGCTGGAGAGTGAGGAAACGATAGCTGAAGAGAATGCTGGGGACGAAGAGAGCAATATTTGTATTCAAAGAAGGCAGCCAACTAGTCAAGATACTAGTAATTTAGATTATCCCTTTAAACATTGTATTAAAGCTCAGGCTAAACCCATGCTGTAGGAAGTTGGCTCTGTATGCACTATTTCAAAGTAAGAAATAGCATGCACAGAGTCCAAGGGTTCCCCTTAGAGGTAAGATAGTGGCAAAAAGAGATAATTCTAATGCTCTATTTTGTGGTAGTGTGGTCGAGCAGTAGGCTTATCAAAGGAGTAGTGTTAAGCATTTGTTGTACACACACAGGCAATAAATGAGGAACACACACTCAGACAATTCCAGGCCAATAGGTTTTTGTATAGAAAAATATCTTTTCTTAGTTTATTTTAAGAACCACAGGTTCAAATTTTACATGTAATACTTCAAATGAAAGGTATTGCAGGTAGGTACTTTAGGAACTTTGGATAATCAAAATAGCATATATACTTTTCACATAAATCACATATAGCTATTTTAAAACTAGACAGTGCAATTTTCACAGTTCCTAGGGGGAGTAAGGGTTAGTTAGTTTTTGCAGGTAAGTAAACCACCTACGGGGTTCAAGTTTGGGTCCAAGGTAGCCCACCGTTGGTGGTTCAGAGCAACCCCAAAGTTACCACACCAGCAGCTCAGGGCCGGTCAGGTGCAGAGTTCAAAGTGGTGCCCAAAACGCATAGGCTTCAATGGAGAAGGGGGTGCCCCGGTTCCAGTCTGCCAGCAGGTAAGTACCCGTGTCTTCGGAGGGCAGACCAGGGGGGTTTTGTAGGGCACCGGGGGGGACACAAGTTAGCACAGAAAGTACATCCTCAGCAGCACGGGGGCGGCCGGGTGCAGTGTGCAAACACACGTCGGGTTTCCAATGTAAATCAATGGGAGACCAAGGGGTCTCTTCAGCGATGCAGGCAGGCAAGGGGGGGGGGGCTCCTCGGGGTAGCCACCACCTGGGCAAGGGAGAGGGCCTCCTGGGGGTCACTCCTGCACTGGAGTTCCGATCCTTCAGGTCCTGGGGGCTGCGGGTGCAGTGTCTTTTCCAGGCGTCGGGATCTGGGAGTCATGCAGTCGCGGTCAGGGGAAGCCTCGGGATTCCCTCTGCAGGCGTCGCTGTGGGGGCACAAGGGGGGCAACTCTGGCTACTCACAGTCTCGTAGTCGCCGGGAAATCCTCCCTGAAGTGTTGTTTCTCCACAAGTTGAGCCGGGGGCGTCTGGTGCAGAGTAGCAAGTCCCACACTTCCGGCGGGAAACGCAGTTTTCTTGAAGTTGCTTCTTTGAAACAAAGTTGCAGTCTTGGGTGAACAGAGCCGCTGTCCTCGGGAGTTTCTTGGTCCTTCTAGAGTAGGGCAGTCCTCTGAGGATTCAGAGGTCGCTGGTCCTGGGGAAAGCGCCGCTGGAGCAGTTTCTTTAGAAGTGGGGAGACAGGCCGGTAGAGCTGGGGCCAAAGCAGTTGGTGTCTCCGTCTTCTCTGCAGGGTTTTCATCTTAGCAGTCCTCTTCTTCTTAGGTTGCAGGAATCTGAGTTCCTAGGTTCTGGGGAGCCCTTAAATACTAAATTTAAGGGCGGGTTTAGGTCTGGGGGGTTAGTAGCCAATGGCTACTAGCCCTGAGGGTGGGTACACCCTCTTTGTGCCTCCTCCCAAGGGGAGGGGGTCACATTCCTATCCCTATTGGGGAATCCTCCATCTGCGAGTTGGAAGATTTCTAAAAGTTAGAGTCACCTCAGCTCAGGACACCTTAGGGGCTGTCCTGAGTAGCCAGTGACGACTCCTTGTTATTCTCATTATCTCCTCCGGCCTTGCCGCCAAAAGTGGGGCCATGGCCGGAGGGGGCGGGCAACTCCACTAGCTGGAGCGCCCTGTGGTGCTGTAACAAAGGGGGTGAGCCTTTGAGGCTCACTGCCAGGTGTTACAGTTCCTGCAGGGGGAGGTGTGAAGCACCTCCACCCAGTACAGGCTTTGTTACTAGCCACAGAGTGACAAAGGCACTCTCGCCATGTGGCCAGCAACATGTCTCGAGTGTGGCAGGCTGCTAAAACCAGTCAGCCTACACGGGTAGTTGGTTAAGGTTTCAGGGGGCACCTCTAAGGTGCCCTCTGGGGTGTACGTTACAATAAAATGTACACTGGAATCAGTGTGCATTTATTGTGCTGAGAAGTTTGATACCAAACTTCCCAGTTTTCAGTGTAGCCATTATGGTGCTGTGGAGTTCGTGTTTGACAGACTCCCAGACCATATACTCTTATGGCTACCCTGCACTTACAATGTCTAAGGTTTTGCTTAGACACTGTAGGGGCACAGTGCTCATGCACTTGTGTCCTCACCTATGGTATAGTGCACCCTGCCTTAGGGCTGTAAGGCCTGCTAGAGGGGTGACTTATCTATACTGCATAGGCAGTGTGAGGTTGGCATGGCACCCTGAGGGGAGTGCCATGTCGACTTGCTCGTTTTGTCCTCACTAGCACACACAAGCTGGCAAGCAGTGTGTCTGTGCTGAGTGAGGGGTCCCCAGGGTGGCATAAGACATGCTGCAGCCCTTAGAGACTTTCCCTGGCATCAGGGCCCTTGGTACCAGGGGTACCAGTTACAAGGGACTTACCTGGATGCCAAGGTGTGCCAATTGTGAAAACAAAAGTACAGGTTAGGGAAAGAACACTGGTGCTGAGGCCTGGTTAGAAGGCCTCAGCACACTTTCAAATCAAAACTTAGCATCGGCAAAGGCAAAAAGTCAGGGGGTAACCATGCCAAGGAGGCATTTCCTTACACAACCCCCCCCCCCCAAACGAAAGAGGATGAGACTAACCTTTCCCAAGAGAGTCTTCATTTTCTAAGTGGAAGAACCTGGAAGGGCCATCTGCATTGGCATGGGCAGTCCCAGGTCTGTGTTCCACTATAAAGTCCATTCCCTGTAGGGAGATGGACCACCTCAACAGTTTTGGATTTTCACCTTTGATTTGCATCAGCCATCTGAGAGGTCTGTGGTCAGTTTGAACTACAAAGTGAGTACCAAAGAGGTATGGTCTCAGCTTCTTCAGGGACCAAACCACAGCAAAGGCCTCCCTCTCAATGGCACTCCAACACTGCTCCCTGGGGAGTAACCTCCTGCTAATGAAAGCAACAGGCTGGTCAAGGCCATCTTCATTTGTTTGGGACAAAACTGCCCCTATCCCGTGTTCAGAGGCATCTGTCTGCACAATGAACTGCTTGGAGTAATTTGGAGCTTTTAGAACTGGTGCTGTGCACATTGCTTGTTTCAGGGTGTCAAAGGACTGTTGGCATTCTACAGTCCAGTTTACCTTCTTGGGCATTTTCTTGGAGGTAAGTTCTGTGAGAGCTGTCACTATGGATCCATATCCCTTCACAAACCTCCTGTAATACCCAGTCAAGCCAAGGAATGCCCTGACTTGAGTCTGGGTTTTTGGAGCAGCCCAGTCCAGAATAGTCTGGATCTTAGGCTGGAGTGGCTGAACTTGGCCTCCACCTACAAGGTGTCCCAAGTAAACCACAGTTCCCTGCCCTATCTGGCATTTGGATGCCTTGATAGAGAGGCATGCTGATTGCAGAGCCTTCAAAACCTTCTTCAGGTGGACCAGGTGATCCTGCCAGCTGGAGCTAAAGACAGCAATATTGTCAAGATAAGCTGCACTAAAGGACTCCAAGCCAGCAAGGACTTGATTCACCAACCTTTGGAAGGTGGCAGGGGCATTCTTTAAACCAAAGGGCATAACAGTAAACTGATAATGCCCATCAGGTGTGGAGAATGCTGTCTTTTCTTTTGCTCCTGGTGCCATTTTGATTTGCCAGTACCCTGCTGTTAAGTCAAAGGTACTTAAGAATTTGGCAGCACCTAATTTATCAATCAGTTCATCAGCCCTTGGAATGGGATGGGCATCTGTCTTGGTGACAGAATTAAGTCCTCTGTAGTCCACACAAAACCTCATCTCTCTCTTTCCATCTTTGGTGTGAGGTTTGGGGACTAAAACCATTGGGCTAGCCCAGGGGCTGTCAGAGTGCTCAATTACTCCCTATTCCAGCATCTTGTGGACTTCCACCTTGATGCTTTCCTTAACTTGGTCAGACTGTCTGAATATTTTGTTTTTGACAGGCATGCTGTCTCCTGTGTCCACATCATGGGTACACAGGTGTGTCTGACCAGGGGTTAGGGAAAAGAGCTCAGCAAACTGTTGCAGGACCTTCCTACAATCAGATTGCTGTTGGCTAGAGAGGGTGTCTGAATAGATCACTCCATCTACTGAACCATCTTTAGCTTTAGGGTTTGATGAGAGGAGATCAGGGAGAGGTTCACTCTAAGCTTCCTGGTCCTCATCTGTTACCATCAACAGATTCACATCAGCCCTATCATGGAAGAGCTTAAGGCAGATCACATGGATCACCCTCTTGGGGCTCCTGCTAGTGCCTAGGTCCACCAGGTAGGTGACCTGACTCTTCTTCTCTAGCACTGGGAAAGGGCCACTCCATTTGTCCTGAAGTGCCCTGGGAGCCACAAGCTCCAGAACCCAGACTTTCTGCCCTGGTTGAAATTCAACCATTGCAGCCTTTTGGTCATACCAAAACTTCTGGAGCTGTTGGCTGACCTCAAGGTTTTTACTTGCCTTTTCCATGTACTCTGCCATCCTTGAACGTAGGCCAAGTACATAGTCCACCATGTCTTGTTTAGGCTCATGAAGAGGTCTCTCCCAGCCTTCTTTCACAAGAGCTAGTGGTCCCCTTACACGGTGGCCAAACAGAAGTTCAAAGGGTGAGAACCCTACTCCCTTCTGAGGCACCTCTCTGTAAGCGAAAAGCAGACATGGCAAGAGGACATCCCATCTCCTTTTGAGTTTTTCAGGGAGCCCCATGATCATGCCTTTTAATGTCTTGTTGAATCTCTCAACAAGGCCATTAGTTTGTGGATGGTAAGGTGTAGTGAATTTATAAGTCACTCCACACTCATTCCACATGTGTTTCAGGTATGCTGACATGAAGTTGGTACCTCTGTCAGACACCACCTCCTTAGGAAAACCCACTCTGGTAAAGATACCAATGAGGGCCTTGGCTACTGCAGGGACAGTAGTCGACCTAAGGGGAATAGCTTCAGGGTATCTAGTAGCATGATCCACTACTACTAGTATGTACATATTCCCTGAGGCTGTGGGAGGTTCAAGTGGACCCACTATGTGCACACCCACTCTTTCAAAGGGGACCCCCCACCACTGGAAGTGGAATGAGGGGGGCCTTTGGGTGTCCACCTGTCTTACCACTGGCTTGACAGGTGGTACAGGAGACACAAAACTCCTTGACTTTCTGGGACATGTTGGGCCAGTAGAAGTGGTTGACTAGTCTCTCCCACGTCTTGGTTTGTCCCAAATGCCCAGCAAGAGGAATATCATGGGCTAAGGTCAGTATGAACTCCCTAAACTCCTGAGGCACTACCACTCTCCTAGTGGCACCAGGTTTGGGATTTCTTGCCTCAGTGTAAAGGAGTCCATCTTCCCAATAGACCCTATGTGTTCCAGTTTTCTTGCCTTTGGACTCTTCAGCAGCTTGCTGCCTAAGGCCTTCAAGAGAGGGACAGGTTTCTTGCCCCTTACACAACTGCTCCCTTAAGGGTCCCCCTGGGCCTAAGAGCTCAACCTGATAAGGTTCTAACTCCATAGGCTCAGTTCCCTCAGAGGGCAGAACTTCTTCCTGAGAAGAGAGGTTCTCTTTTTGTTGTTGTGTTGCAGCTGGTTTCCAAGTTGTCTTTCCTTTTCTCTTGGTAGGCTGGGCCCTTTTTCCAGGCTCCAGCTCTACTTTTTCACCCTGAGCCCTGCACTGTGCCCTTGTCTTGACACACACCAGTTCAGGGATACCCAGCATGGCTGCATGGGTTTTCAGTTCTACCTCAGCCCATGCTGAGGACTCCAGGTCATTTCCAAGCAAACAGTCTACTGGGGTATTGGAGGAGACCACCACCTGTTTCAGGCCATTGACCCCTCCCCACTCTAAAGTTACCATAGCCATGGGATGTACTTTAGTCTGATTGTCAGGATTGGTGACTGGATAAGTTTGTCCAGCCAGGTATTGACCAGGGGAAACCAGTTTCTCTGTCACCATGGTGACACTGGCACCTGTATCCCTCAGGCCTTCTACACTTGTCCCATTAATTAAGAGCTGCTGCCTGTATTTTTGCATGTTAGGAGGCCAGGCAGCCAGTGTGGCTAAATCCACCCCACCCTCAGAGACTAATGTAGCTTCAGTGTGACACCTGATTTGCTCTGGGCACACTGTTGATCCCACTTGGAGACTAGCCATTCCAGTGTTAGCTGGAGTGGAGTTGGAAGTGGTACTTTTCTTGGAACAGGCCTTGTCTCCAGTTTGGTGTCCAGGCTGATTACAGCTACGACACCAGGCCTTTTTGGGATCAAAGTTTTTACCCTTGTACCCAAAATTGTTTTGTGAAGAGGCTCTGGGCCCACCCTCCTGTGCAGGTTTTTGGGGGCCTGAAGAAGACTCTTTACTATTTTTGTTTTTGGATGTCTCAACGCTCTTCCCCTGGGGAGGCTTTGTGACCCCTTTATTTTGGTCACCCCCTGTGGAAGTCTTGGTCACCCTAGTCTTGACCCAATGGTCCGCCTTCTTTCCCAATTCTTGGGGAGAAATTGGTCCTAGGTCTACCAGATGCTGATGCAGTTTATCATTTGAACAATTACTTAATAGGTGTTCTTTCACAAATAAATTGTACAGCCCATCATAATCATTTACACCACTACCTTGAATCCAACCATCCAGTGTTTTTACTGAGTAGTCCACAAAATCAACCCAGGTCTGGCTCGAGGTTTTTTGAGCCCCCCTGAATCTAATTCTATACTCCTCAGTGGAGAATCCAAAGCCCTCAATCAGGGTACCCTTCATGAGGTCATAAGATTCTGCATCTTTTCCAGAGAGTGTGAGGAGTCTATCCCTACACTTTCCAGTGAACATTTCCCAAAGGAGAGCACCCCAGTGAGATCTGTTTACTTTTCGGGTTGCACACTCCCTCTCAAAAGCTGTGAACCATTTGGTGATGTCATCACCATCTTCATATTTAGTTACAATCCCTTTAGGGATTTTCAACATGTCAGGAGAATCTCTGACCCTATTTAAGTTGCTGCCACCATGGATGGGACCAAAACCCATCTCTTGTCTTTCCCTTTCTATGGCTAGGAGCTGTCTCTCCAAAGCCAATCTTTTGGCCATCCTGGCTAACATGAGGTCATCTTCACTGAGGCTATCCTCAGTGACTTCAGAGGTGCTGGCCCCTCCTGTGAGGGAAGCAGCATCTCTGACTATCACAGTTGGGATCAGGGATTGAGGGTCCCTGATCTCCCTAATTAGGACTGGAAGGCGGGAATTCTCCTCCAAGTCACTATCATCATCCTCTGGGTTGTCATCCTCAGAGGGGTTGGTTTTTTCAAACTCTGCCAAAAGCTCCTGGAGCTGTTGTTTGGAGGGTCTTACGCCAATTGGGATTTTCTTTATTTTGCAGAGAGACCTTAGCTCCCTCATCTTAAGATGGAGGTAAGGTGTGAGGTCGAGCTCCACCACATTCTCTTCTGCACCAGGCATTATGTTTCTAAAAGTTGGAATACTTTTTAAGAATCTAAAACTATTTCTAGAACCTAATTCAAACTTTCACAAAACTTTTAAACTCTAAAAGAAATGCTAACAGGGACTAACACAAGGCCCTAGCAGGACTTTTGAAAATTTAGAAAAATAGCTCAAATTGCAAAAATCAGTTTCTAATGACAATTTTGGGAATGTGTCGTGTGATCAGGTATTGGCTGAGTAGTCCAGCAAATGCAAAGTCTTGTACCCCACCGCTGATCCACCAATGTAGGAAGTTGGCTCTGTATGCACTATTTCAAAGTAAGAAATAGCATGAACAGAGTCCTAGGGTTCCCCTTAGAGGTAAGATAGTGGCAAAAATAGATAATTCTAATGCTCTATTTTGTGGTAGTGTGGTTGAGCAGTAGGCTTATCAAAGGAGTAGTGTTAAGCATTTGTTGTACACACACAGGCAATAAATGAGGAACACCCACTCAAAGACAATTCCAGGCCAATAGGTTTTTGTATAGAAAAATAACTTTTCTTAGTTTATTTTAAGAACCACAGGTTCAAATTTTACATGTAATACTTCAAATGAAAGGTATTGCAGGTAGGTACTTTAGGAACTTTGAATAATCAAAATAGCATATATACTTTTCACATAAATCACATATAGCTATTTTAAAACTAGACACCGTGCAATTTTCATAGTTCCTACGGGGAGTAAGAGTTAGTTAGTTTTTGCAGGTAAGTAAACCACCTACGGGGTTCAAGTTTGGGTCCAAGGTAGCCCACCGTTGGGGGTTCAGAGCAACCCCAAAGTTACCACACCAGCAGCTGAGGGCCGGTCAGGTGCAGAGTTCAAAGTGGTGCCCAAAACGCATAGGCTTCAATGGAGAAGGGGGTGCCCCGGTTCCAGTCTGCCAGCAGGTAAGTACCCGCGTCTTCGGAGGGCAGACCAGGGGGGTTTTGTAGGGCACCGGGGGGGACACAAGTTAGCACAGAAAGTACACCCTCAGCAGCACGGCGGCGGCCGGGTGCAGTGTGCAAACACACGTCGGGTTTCCAATGTAAATCAATGGGAGACCAAGAGGTCTCTTCAGCGATGCAGGCAGGCAAGGGGGGGGGGCTCCTCGGGGTAGCCACCACCTGGGCAAGGGAGAGGGCCTCCTGGGGGTCACTCCTGCAGTGGAGTTCCGATCCTTCAGGTCCTGGGGGCTGCAGGTGCAGAGTCTTTTCCAGGCGTCGGGATCTGGGAGTCAGGCAGTCGCAGTCAGGGGAAGCCTCGGGATTCCCTCTGCAGGCGTCGCTGTGGGGGCTCAGGGGGGGCAACTCTGGCTACTCACAGTCTCGTAGTCGCCGGGGAGTCCTCCCTGAAGTGTTGTTTCTCCACAAGTCGAGCCGGGGCGTCGGGTGCAGAGTAGCAAGTCTCACGCTTCCGTCGGGAAACGCAGTTTTCTTGAAGTTGCTTCTTTGAAACAAAGTTGCAGTCTTGGGTGAACAGAGCCGCTGTCCTCAGGAGTTTCTTGGTCCTTCTAGAGTAGGGCAGTCCTCTGAGGATTCAGAGGTCGCTGGTCCTGGGGAAAGCGTCGCTGGAGCAGTTTCTTTAGAAGTGGGGAGACAGGCCGGTAGAGCTGGGGCCAAAGCAGTTGGTGTCTCCGTCTTCTCTGCAGGGTTTTTCAGCTTAGCAGTCCTCTTCTTCTTAGGTTGCAGGAATCTGAGTTCCTAGGTTCTGGGGAGCCCTTAAATACTAAATTTAAGGGCGGGTTTAGGTCTGGGGGGTTAGTAGCCAATGGCTACTAGCCCTGAGGGTGGGTACACCCTCTTTGTGCCTCCTCCCAAGGGGAGGGGGTCACATTCCTATCCCTATTGGGGGAATCCTCCATCTGCGAGATGGGGGATTTCTAAAAGTTAGAGTCACCTCAGCTCAGGACACCTTAGGGGCTGTCCTGACTAGCCAGTGACTCCTCCTTGTTATTCTCATTATCTCCTCCGGCTTTGCCGCCAAAAGTGGGGCCATGGCCGGAGGGGGCGGGCAACTCCACTAGCTGGAGCGCCCTGTGGAGCTGTAACAAAGGGGGTGAGCCTTTGAGGCTCACCGCCAGGTGTTACAGTTCCTGCAGGGGGAGGTGTGAAGCACCTCCACCCAGTGCAGGCTTTGTTACTAGCCACAGAGTGACAAAGGCACTCTCGCCATGTGGCCAGCAACATGTCTCGAGTGTGGCAGGCTGCTAAAACCAGTCAGCCTACACGGGTAGTTGGTTAAGGTTTCAGGGGGCACCTCTAAGGTGCCCTCTGGGGTGTATGTTACAATAAAATGTACACTGGAATCAGTGTGCATTTATTGTGCTGAGAAGTTTGATACCAAACTTCCCAGTTTTCAGTGTAGCCATTATGGTGCTGTGGAGTTCGTGTTTGACAGACTCCCAGACCATATACTCTTATGGCTACCCTGCACTTACAATGTCTAAGGTTTTGCTTAGACACTGTAGGGGCACAGTGCTCATGCACTTGTGTCCTCACCTATGGTATAGTGCACCCTGCCTTAGGGCTGTAAGGCCTGCTAGAGGGGTGACTTATCTATACTGCATAGGCAGTGTGAGGTTGGCATGGCACCCTGAGGGGAGTGCCATGTCGACTTACTCATTTTGTCCTCACTAGCACACACAAGCTGGCAAGCAGTGTGTCTGTGCTGAGTGAGGGGTCCCCAGGGTGGCATAAGACATGCTGCAGCCCTTAGAGACTTTCCCTGGCATCAGGGCCCTTGGTACCAGGGGTACCAGTTACAAGGGACTTACCTGGATGCCAGGGTGTGCCAATTGTGAAAACAAAAGTACAGGTTAGGGAAAGAACGCTGGTGCTGGGGCCTGGTTAGCAGGCCTCAGCACATTTTCAAATCAAAACTTAGCATCAGCAAAGGCAAAAAGTCAGGTGGTAACCATGCCAAGGAGGCATTTCCTTACACATGCACTTTAACTTTCCATTCCTGCTTGCCCTGCGGATATTCTTCTACAAAGCTTGTTCTCTGTGCTTTGACGACGCCTCATACAACCTGCTAATGAAATGAAAGAGGAAAAAATAGTGTTATTTATACAGAATCAAACATACCCCGAATTGTCACGATAGGTATTTTTAACTAAACTTACCGGCAATCACTGGATCATTCTCATAAGCAAGAAAAGTCATTCCTGATGTATTTGCACCCCTGACCAGCCAGTCTTTGGGCATAAGTGGGCACTGCACTTTATAGCGTCTGGTGTCTCACTTATATCTGTGCCGTGTTAATTACCTTTGGCCAGTGCCTTACCTAATCCTTTCATACCTGGGGCCTTGTCATGATGCCCTCCCGCGCGGAAGAGCACCGATGCCTGCTAATCAGACCTCATTGCCAGTGCTCTTTCCCTTAAATTGTACTATGAGTTTGTAAACCAGATTGGTAAGGACTTTAGCATCCCTTTAAAACCCAAGTAAATTGTAGCAGAGGTACCCAGGGCAGGGAAGATAAATGGGTCACCAGGGCTGCAGCACCGATTGTGCCACCTTAAGTGACCCAATTAAAAGCAAAGCCTGCAGGGCTTCCATTGCAGCCTGCATGAGCAGCTTGTCTGCTCGAGTCTGAGTCTGCCCACACCAAGTGCAGGCACAGTCTCTTTATGGCCCATAGCACAGACCAGTCACCCCTAAGGCAGGCCTCCTATAGCCCAGGAGGCAGGGTGCAGTGTGTTGCGAGTGTGGACATACATGCACAACCATATATGACCCTGTGACAGCGTTTAAAACTTAATGCCACCACAAGTGACCATGGGTCTATAGGATAACATGGGCTTGCAATAGGGCAAACCCCAGATGTGGAAGAGACATTGGCAAAGCTATAATTGTCCCCGATAATAAGAAAATCACCTTTCCCCAACTTCCCCAGAGTGTATCCCGCATGTTATAGTGTTAAAGAATATCCTGATTTTACCAGCATCCATGAATGAAGATTATTTTGCCCTGAAGAATAAAAGAATTGGCTCAGGAGCAAGTCTGGGTGATCTCTGAATATTTCAACTGAGGTATTAATGGTTGGAAGAAACCCTTGGATTGGTTGTGGTAATAAGAGGACAAAGGGATATTGTGTGATTATACATTTTAGATCTCCAAACATGGTGAATTCACTTCTGAAGCCCTTTGGTAATCAGAGCCAATCTCCAAGATCTATATAAGTGCACCCCCTGAGTTACTTCTACAGGCCTTCCATCCTCTTTAGGAAACATGCTGTAGTAAGCACTGACTGCTCTGCAACTAACACACCCACCAATAATGTAGAATTCATTAATTCTTTTGAACCATTGGCTTCACTGGAAGATTTGGACTGACTTTGTCCTATAGTGGCCTTGGTTTCTGGGCAAGTTGATTCTAAGTCCTTGATACAGGAAATCCCTAATCTTTGGAAAAAGGAGAATTGCCACAGAATGAAGTAGTGTTGCCCATAACTCAAATATTAGGCTCAGCCTTGTAGGGCCCTCAGACTTATTTGTGGAACATTGCAGGTGCTCACTTGAAAATGACAAATCCTAACACTGTTAGCTTTATCTTCATCAATACCTTTGAAATCATATGTTGCCTAGAAACTTGGATATCAGAAATATTTGATATTGATGGGTACCGTGCTTTCTTACAAACAGCCCTGCCTTCAAAAGTGGGAAGAACCAACAGTGGAAATGCTACTTTTTTCTCTGTCCATATCACCGCATTAAAGATTCGGAACTCTGGTCCTCTCCTCACTTTTTTTTCACTCTCATCTTTCCCTGGTGAATCAGATAATATGTTGATTAACTTTTATTATAATATTTGTAACCAGACTGAGTAATGTGATTGATCAACTTGACAGGTTTTTAGATAAGTTTTAGCAGAAAACAAAATGCACTGTTTACATAACATGGGTTGTACTTTTTAAAATTGCTCTATATTGATATACTGATAATCGAGTATGTGGTTTCATTAATTCTAGGAATAACAATGAAACTCATTTTAAGAACACAGCACATAGACAAGGCATTAAACAGCTTGATAATAAAGTATAATTAACAATTTTCCAGTGATTTGCTTTGTAAGGATAACGCTTGTATTGAAACCTTTCTAGGAATTCATTCAGGGAGTACTATTGACTGCATTATGTTATCGGCTGAGCTTTCTCTCTTGCTTCTAGATTCTGGTGTAGTCAGTAAATGTGCAAGTGATCATAATCCTCTTACCATCATACTGAACATCTACACTGACTGTATGGGTCCTAAAACAAAGATAGATTAGAATATTCCAAGAATAAAGGATTGAAGATAAAATAGGATAAAGTCGACCCTACTGCTTTCAATCGAGATAGAGTCCATTTTAACTTGCTTAACTGAGGAGATAGAGACTGATAATATACAAGTTGAGTTTAACAACATTTGTACATCTTTCTCAGATAATCTAAACTCTAACAGGCCCAATCAAAGCCCACCCCTGTCAGTGGTTCCACTCAGCTTGCTCTGCTGCTCATAAACAGTTGATGGAGGCCCTGAAAAGCTACCCTCGCTCAGCACTTGAAGTCAAGGGTACAAGAAGGTTATACAAAACCACACTCAATGAGCAGAAAACTGAGATAAGGAACAAAGAGTGGAAATACCTTATAGTGGCAGAGAAGACCAGGCAAAATACAAAGTTCTGGGAAGTTGTCAAACAGCCCTTTTTCTGTAGAGTTAAAAGATTCTTCAAAAATGAAAAACCATAATCTAATTACTGTGGACTCCTGGATGTCTCACTTTACCAAATGTTTTTCAGCAGAAAAGTTGACTATCAACATAGACCTAGACCAAAGTGTAAACTTTCAGACACCTGGTGGTTTGTCAAGCCCTATTTGCATCCATAAAGTGATCATAGCTATTGAAAAATGCACTTGATATTTTTAAATCTAAAATAATCTTGTGGGCCCCTATGTTAATAAATGTTTTTAGATCAGCTGTGTTACACCCCATCCCAGACTCTGAAAGGACGGCTGCTTTTACCCCTATTTTTGGAAAGGGAGATGCATCCCTGCCGTTATAGGGCAATACCTCTATCGGACTCGAGTGTTAAGATTCTGGGCCATGTACTATTGTCCCACCTGGAGAGTTGGGCTGCAGAAAACAACGTCCTAATGAAAGTCCAATACAGGTTCAGACTGGGTATTGGCACTGTTGAACAGTGTCTAACCCTCTACCTAATAGCAGGGAAATATGTCAGGTCTAAAGGAGAATCCTTTTATTGACATATCAAACACTTTCAATCTAGTGAACTACTCAAAGCTATGAGACCTTATATACAGGATGGGCAATGAGAAAGAACTCATCCTCATTACGCGTTTACATCAGGATCTTATGCTAGGGGCCTGCTATGGTCGATCAGTTGAGTGTACCCCCATATCAGCTCTTCTAGGGGCATCAGACAAGGGTGTATTTAGGCTCCTTTTTTCTATCAGCTTTACATTAATGAGATTAATCAATATTTAGTGGATAAAGAAGAAGATATGCCACTCATGTGAAGCAAATTAATACCCATTATATGTGAATGTTATGGTGTTGTCACCCACAGAGCAAATGGCCTACCTATTATTTTAGATTATTTTTTAACCTACATGTTTGACATGGAATGGCAGGCAGACCATTCAAAATCTTAGTTTTTAGTCATAAGGGAGACACACTCAGAAAAGGTTAAATCTTTCAATTATCTGGGTATCCTTTTTAGTGCATCTTTTAGCTGTACTCCTTTATTAACTACAATAACATTTTAATAGGAATATTGAGCCTAGTTTTAGATTTGCTCATAGATTAAGGCACAGAGACATGAGATGCTAAGTCTATACAAAAGCAAATGTATCTCAGCAGGGGTATACGGAACGCAACACTGTCAACTCACAATAAAGTAGGCCCCATAATTTAATGTTGAGACATAAAATTATTACCATGAAAATATACCTATTTTTAATGCGTTTTAGCTAATATATTAATTGTAGGTGTTATTTTTGATGGAATTATTATTAATTTAAAAAAATATTTTTTAGGCGAATTCGTGCTTTTTTAATGTTAATAACGATCTATGGAGTCACAGTCAGCTGTTGGGTTTGTAGAGGGACAGTATTGAAATTAGAAATATGTTTAATGTTTTGTTAGTTTAGTGTTTTAGTTAACTTGTTGATCATTAATTAGGTACATTTTTAATTTTATCTTTTCTATATTTTGAATTAAAAATTAAAACTATTTTTATATTTTAATTTTTTAGTAAAAGTAAGTCATATTTTTGTAGCTGATTGCTGGGTTTGTAGTATTACAGAGTGGGAAGTTAAGTTATAAAAAACAAGTTATAATAAAAAAAATAAACAATATTAGATTTTAATTATTTGATTGTTAATTATATAAATAGTTTATTACCAATGTGTAAGTTACACATTAGTAATGGGTTGGTGGGTTTGTACGGGTACGGGGTAGGAAGTTTGTTAAATTTAAAAAGATTAGAAATTATTGTTAATCCATTTTTAGTTGTTAATAATTTGACTGTTATTTATGTAACTATTTTAATACTGAATTATTTAAGTTATATTCTAGTTGTGGATTGCTGGGTTTGTAGTGGAATAGGGTGGAAGTTGGATTAAATTAAAAGTATTTTAATGGAATTCTAATTTTTATTATTTATGTACATTATTGTGTTTTGTTGTAATGTTTTATTTGTTTTAAAATTTATTTTAAGTTTTATATGCATTTTTAGGTGAGGAAGTTAAGAAAATAAAAGTATATTAAAACAAATAAAATATCCTAAAATATTGTACTGTTTGTATTTTATTAAATAATATGTTTAAGTAATTTATTAACTGGTAATTATGTATAAAGTTATTATGTTCATTATGTTTGTGAATTATTGAATGGCTTTTATGAAATTTTGTTTCCTGGATGATATTTGTTACCTAAATTATTTATGTTGCACTGAAATGAATTAAATAAGTAATGATTTCATAATTGAGCTTTTTCAATTTGAAGTTGATAATATATGTAATTTCATTTTTTTCCTCTCTCTTTAACTTCCATGTTAACTTTTTTTAAATAAATACAATTATTTCTGCATATTGTAATTTAGGGCCTAATTAAGAGTCTGGCAGTCACTAGCCCGCCAGACTCATGGTAGTGGTCTGGACCACTGCTGCTGTGGCAGTCTGACCGCCACATTACGGGACTGGTGGTCTGACAGCCAGGGTACCGCCATCTCTGCCTGGATCGGTGATCCCAACGGGCTGACGGCAGGTGCAGGTTGCAATCAGCCTGGGTGGTTTCACCACCACGATAAGGCTGGCAGAGAACAGGTGCAGGGGACCATGGGGGTGCCCTGCACTGCCTATGGCATGGGCAGTGCAGGGGTACCCCTGCCCAGCACCCTTGTAATGCGACCTGTCTTCTGTGCAGACAGTGCGCATTACGAAGGCACTGGTGCCCCCTGTGGGCGGCAGCACTGCCGCCGGCTCGATTACATTCCGGTAACAATGCTGCTGCCACTATCCCACTAGGCAGACAGTCGGAAACCTTAGTTTCCACCAGTCAGCCTAGCGGGAAATTCATAATGGGTCCAGCGGAGAAGTCGGCACTACAGTGGCAACCAACCTGCCAGAAGTTCGGCGGACAGGTGTTCACGTCCGCCAAACTTGTAATAAGGGCCTTAATGTTATGTAGTAAGTGTTCAAATATTTGTACTAAATTGATAGGATTTACATTCATGTATGTAATCCTTTTTAAGTCAAACATTTTCCCTGCTGTTGGTAAGACTGTAGTGGGAATGGTAAATCTAAAACCTCTGAGGTCAAATACTTTCCCTACTATTCCATAGAATGGACTGAGAATAGTTAATGTAACCCCTCTGAAGTCCAACATTTTCCCTACAGTTGTTCAAAATGGAGTGGGAATAATAAATCAAACTCTGCTTAAATTCAACCATTTACCTAATCTTAATTAGAACGGACTGGGAATAGTCAATCTAACCCCTCCAAAATCCAACACATATCCTGTTGCTGTTTAGACTGGAATGGGCATAATACATGTAACCCCTCCGAATTCCAACACTTTCCCTTCTGCTGCATAAACTGGAGTGGGAATAACAGATTAGGTATTTCATGAGACCAACAGTTTTCCTAATATGGGTAAATGGATTGTATACGGATTGTTGTTCATATTTTCTTATTTTAATGTTTATAGTATTTTTAGTAAATGTTTTGGAGGGCATATTTTAATATTTTATGTATTAGTTAAATTAATTAATATAAACTGTTTTTGAATTGTTAATATGTGTGTGTATTTTGTACATATACATATATTTACTTGCATGTACTGACATATGTTTTTGTAGTAGTGATATTAAAATATTTAAAAAATTAAATTAAGTCAAATATTTGTAATAATTATTTTACTATATATAATATTAAATATTAGTGACATTTAATTTACATTATATATATATATATATATATATATATATATATATAATATACAATTTAACATTTACTACTTCAAATTGTATTTATATCACAAATTCAATGTTTGTGTATGTTTTTGGACAAATATTACTGTCCACAATACTTTTTGATATTTTTGTACTTACCATTAGAAGTATAGTAACACAATCTTATGATAAACAATATTTTTGCACAATATGTTTGACAACAATATTGTTTACCACTATATTGTGTAACCGGTCCTTCTCAGTTTGCTTGACAAACTGCTTACATTTTGCACAGTACAAATATAGTGAATGGTTTGTTAAGCACAACAGATAGGTTAAATGCCATCTATTTTCCTCACCGTATATCACCATCATACCCTGCAATTAATTAAAATAAGATGCAGTAGTCAGGTGCAGCCATTACTGCAGCACCTGCAGCACACATTTTGCACCCCTCCTCCTGCAAAGTGTATGCCAGAAATCTTTGGCAGCTTCTTGTCATGCCTCATCAGCATATTACTTTCCACAATCAATAATGCAATTATTGTAATGCTTGTTGCCTCCTGCAGGTTTATTCTAGAAACTGCCAGCACTGAGAATATATTACAAGAAATAGCTGGAGTGGCAATTTAATCAGCTTGCCCAGTGTATATAAAAGTAGCTTTGTGAAGTGTGGGGGTATAATAGCGAGCTCTCACATCATCCCTTCTACATCACGTGACCACCACTGTCCTGGTTTCAAATATCATGTACAGAAAACTCCTTCACTCTCAAAATTATGTCTCGCCCTGTCTCGTCATGCCCGTCTCTCTTTACCTATCTTCCTGTCAGTGTCTTGGTTTAGAGTTGTGTTTCACAATCGGAGCCATTTTGTTTATTGCTTTTTGATCAGATAGAGCTCTATGACAAAGAGACCTCATTCTCACATTCCTCCATGTAAGAATGCCTGATATCAGATGTTATGCTAATATTTATTGAGTAAAGTCTTGTTAGTGCCAAAGCAACCACAATAAGACTGGGGGACAGAAAGAGGACAACAATATACAAATGTACTAATGAAAACATCATCAATTTAAAATGAGAAAGTCTTCATTTGGTCATACAATTAATGATAATGCTAATAAATTGGGTAAATGGCCATGTTTTCAATTCCATTCTGAATTTTAATGGGTATGTACCTTTTCTAAGAGCAAGTGGGAAGGCTTTCTAAAGCTTTTGATGAAGTCACAGGTAAGGAATGATCTCCAAACGTGACTGTGCATGTTGATGGCACATACATTAAAGTAGCTTGGTCCAATAACAGATCCTTGTCTATTTCATGCCAGCTGGACGTAGATGTCATAAAGGCTGTCTCTGTGAGCGACGACCATGGATTTAAAAAGTATTTTAAAGGATATGGCCAGGCACCCAGAATGAGGAAAACAATCCTTTGGGACAAATCTGTGATTAGACCATCTGCCACCTTTTGTACCAGTGGAAGCTTATACAGGTAATTTCCCAGAGCTGACCAGTATACTGCAGTGTCATAGTGCAGCATAGACTGCTCCAACAAGTTAACTATTTGTATAAGAAACTGCACATCTAATTAAGATAGAATGTGCTTCAAAGTCTTAAGCTGCACAAAACTGGTGTTGGATACTTTAGAGAGGAGGGCGGTGAATGACAAATTGTCCTATATACGCTCCTAAGTTGTTGACTGCTTTGGTTTGGAGGTAATTCTTTAACATGTTCAATAATATATGGGTCTAAAACTCTTTCTCTGTACAAGTTATAATAAATCCAACCTTGGCAAGTTGTTGGATTTATTTTAACTTTTAACCTGATACCAAACTTGACAGATCTAGCTCTTTTCTAGTGGAAATGAGACTTTAATAATGTTAAATAAAGTCTCCCAATGCCATCCTTTGGAGCTAATGCAATGGGGGAAGTGACGTTGGCTGTTTTTCCCTCACCAGTGCTTATAAAACATATTTTATAATGTCCCTGTTTATATGTACACTGCACCTAAACCTCAGGGCACTTAGGACAGACCTTAGGAGTGACCTATGTAAAAATAAGGCAGTTTAGGACTTTAGAGGTGTTTTTAATTCCAAAGTCGAATTTGGGGTTATCTTAACTTAAAAGCAGCCAGGAAGGCAGGCCTGCCTTTAAAGTGATACTGGACACCCCAGCAGTGCACCTACGCGTACACTAACTATACAGGGGTACCAAAGCCTACCTGCCCAAACATATACTAGGTATATATAACAGGTAGGATGACAAAGCCAATTATAATTGGGCCTAATTTGCATATACCATTTTAAACAGAGCACTGGCCATGGGACTGGTTAGCAGTGCCCAGGGCCCAGTCAGAGCCAGAAAACACCAGAATCAGCTTTAAAAAAAGGGGGGGCAAAAAGTGAGGGGGTTTGTGCAATTAGCCCGGTTTTCTCACACTCCCTCATGGTGAAATGCCAAATCTGACTTGTGATGGCACAATATATGAAGCAGAAGGTTTTCTCATTTGTGCTTACCTCTCCGTGTTCTCCTCAGGCGCGGCCCGTCCTTTAGGGGGGGGAAGGGCACGCCCGCACCTTTTGCCCCTCATGAAGAGTGTCTCTCAGGCTGAACAAAGGTCAGCCTGACAGACACTCTTTATTTTCAGCTCAGCCAGCCAGGAGTGAGACATGCATGATTTGCGCAGACTCCTGGCTTCCTGAGCTGATCTTTGCTGGGCTGAGTAGGTCACAGCTCCTATGGGCGTGACCTCCTTGGCTCAGCAAATGTGCCTTGAGGCCCTCCCCTGGGTGACAAGGAAAGCGTCACCCACTGACTTCGACAACAGTCTCACTGACCCCATCCCACTCGGTGACTAGGTGACCTTGAGGCTGAAGGTAAGTGTGTGTGTGTGATGTTTTAAAATGAATGTCTGGTGTGTACGTGCATGTTTGAATGTTATGAGTGTTAATGGATGTGCGTGCGTGCATGTGTGAAAGAATGAGTGTGTATGTGTGTGATGTTTTAAACTGAATGTTTGGTGTGTACGTGCATGTTTGAATGTTATGAGTGTTAATGGATGTGCATGCGTGCATGTGTGAAAGAATGAGTGTGTGTGTGTGTGTGTGTGATGTTTTAAAATGAATGTCTGGTGTGTACGTGCATGTTTGAATGTTATGAGTGTTAATGGATGTGCGTGCGTGCATGTGTGAAAGAATGAGTGTGTATGTGTGTGATGTTTTAAACTGAATGTTTGGTGTATGTTTGAATGTTATGAGTGTTGTTAATGGATGTGCGTGCGCGTGTGGTGAAAATGTGTGTGCGTGGTGAAAGAATGTGTGTGCACGTGTGGTGAAAGAGTGTGTGTGTTTCCCGCCCGCCCCCACCCTCCATTCTAAAGCTGTCGGCCGTCACTGGTTCTCTTTAATCTGGTGGTCACCCTCCCCACTCCTGTCTACTTTTTCCCTCTGAGATTCTTAACGTGTCCTATTAAGAGGATTAGCTGTCCTTCCCCATTATCCTTTGTTTCACATTTTTAATATTGCTTTTTATATCCCACATGGTTGTCCTTTCGCTCCTTTTTCCTACTTTTCCATTCAGGTTTTGTCTTCCCATTAATCTCATTTCACATACAGATTTCTTGACCTTTCGATCAGGGAAAAATTATAGATCTCCAAATTAAGGGGTGATATAATAAGTTATCTTTTCTGCTGACCACTGTTTCAAGGGCCTCGTTTAGATGTCCCACACACATACAGTGCTCCTTGCTCCATTCATCATGCTCTCGTGCTTGCTGAAATTATTGTTACAGAGCGGAAAAGAGGGCCTTAATTACACAATCCAAATGAAGCACTGCAGATAAAATAAAAAAACATTTCTCCCTCACAGGCCTATTGCTTTCAAATGTATAAAGAGATCACAGCCCGGGCTTAGGACACCAGTGCTTCTGCTATAGTGTCATGTACAGAGGTCTGTATTCCATGGTAATGTCTTCCAGGCTTGATGCTTAGGGAGCCAAACATCAATCCTTCCCGCAGGGCTTATGCTCAAAATCTAGCCATCTGTCTGCCAAAATTAATGTTGCGGAAAGGAAGAAATGGCCTCAGAGGCATCGAGCACCAATAGTGCAACAGCATCCTTTGCATTCTGCTCAAGTGTCCCACTTATACAGTATGCAAGTCTGAACCTGCTGATGACTCGGCATCCGAAGCAAAGACTCGGCCATGTTTTTGCCGAGGACATCACTAATTCACTACTAGATGCACACTTTAACAAGCATTTACAATGCATCGGGTCTCGCGTTTGATCATGTTAGAGTTGAGAGCGTTGTAAACTCCTAACCTGACTTTTCACCTATCGGGCAAAAGTGCATACACAACCCGAAAAAGTTAAATCAAGTACTAAAGCGCTCGACTTCTGCCAAGCGAGATCGGGCTCGTAAATTTGAGAAAAAAAAGTCCACGAGCCCGATGGAAAACAGCGAGCCTCGCATGTTTTCTGTACTTGGTCGCTGCGCTGGAGGAGGGCTAGCCACCGGAAAAGGCATGCCATATGCGTGCCTTCGACTAATGAAAGCAAGCGGATTTTATCAGGGAAGCCCACCAACCAATAAAAAACACTGATGTGAAGTTGACAGGGCTCCAAGCCCTTTTATAAATACAAAAGAGGCTCCCAGCGAAACGCATGCGCGAGCGCATGCAACGCAGGCTCGACCCTAAAAACGGACCAGAGAAACAAAAAGAAAAGGCTCAGTGAAGAAGAGACCGCCTGGTACCTGTTATTGCCACCCATCTCCACCGGTAGAATGAGACCATTTTCATTGCCACACAGTAATGAGCCATTAGGATTTCCACTGTGTGATTTTTTCTCTAAAGACCTGACCTGCAATGTTTCTTTGGTTTTCCAATTTCAAAGCCCTTGAAGGAATAGCATTAATATTACAAAAGAAAAAAACAATTACGTTGTGCTCTGTAACAGTTCGAAACAATTTTTAACTCCAAGAGACCAAGCTAGGAGTCGCAAATAATGCACGGAGGAATAAAACGCCTGCCATGTGTACTCCTGAATGACTGTACATCCTCTACCAGAATAACTGCAGTGTTCAGGAAAAGTTGACGGTGGCTCACCATTGACTAACTTGTTTATTCAGCTGCGTATTAGAATGTCTCCTGAGCAATGTTTGACTGCAAGACATTATTTGATCCTTACTGAAAACAGGCTTTCTACT
This sequence comes from Pleurodeles waltl, assembly GCF_031143425.1. Lineage (NCBI taxonomy): Eukaryota > Metazoa > Chordata > Amphibia > Caudata > Salamandridae > Pleurodeles > Pleurodeles waltl. Next base: position 482,543,603 of record NC_090438.1, on the reverse strand, counting down.
TCTCTAGGGACAGGGTTCTGCATCATCGAAGTGTATTTGGTCGCTTAGCAACATTGCACGCCATAATGGGGTACACTGGTGGTACACATAAGCGGACCACAGTCTTTCAGTTTATTCTTTTATTTTTTAAGTGCTGTACCAGACAGCCAAAACTGAAAACGTGTCCAGATAGATTAAAAAAAAGCAATGGCAATGTTAAGAGTTCAGGACTACCAATGAAACTGCCTTTTGGGGGACTGATGGATTTAGCCACACAATAAGTCACCATAAATGCACTCTCTCTGATCTTATCCAACCAACCATCCACCCACGGACTCATTCTTGCATTCTCTCTCTGACTCAACTTCAATAAAACACATACACAAACTCAAAAACGTATGCAAAATAAATCAAATGAATACAAGTAGCAAAAAGAAAACATTGCTGCCTAAATAGGACAGGCATATGCCTGCGAAATTGAAACTTAACATAGCAGCGGTTGTCCATCTTGTGGAGGCCTTGTAAATACTCTGCTTTAAAGTTCCAGCATGGGGTCACAATTAGAAGCTATGTGTTGTTCATATTGGAATGGTAAAGCAATTATATACTATGGGCAATAGTACTCCATAATTGACTCCTGGTTTAGAGAACGTGGTATGCAGTACACTGTAGTTTAAATGTGCAGCAAGCAAATGACCCATTAGCACTGCCTGGAGTCCATGGCTATCTTCTTAAGAGACCTTAAAATAAAAGGAGAAGCAAATAAATAAGTGGCACTATATAAAGAGACAACTGAAAACTAAAGGACTGACCAACCAGCCCAGTCACTGAAGCTCATTCGTTTTCAGATGTACATGTGATCACAAAATGCTGTCAGTTACAGAGTAAGAAAACCAATGACTGATGCTGACTAAACTATTATCCTCAAGCACTGAGCTGTCATGGATGGAACCAAAGGTAAATGATGGCAGAACCCATGTGACACAAAGGCCCTCTACCTATCCATTTGGATGTATATTTACATATATATGGATGTATTTATTATTTAATTTTTTATTACAAGATCCTGGAAGTCTGCGATGAAGCCATTCTAGTAAGAATTATTACAGTGCAAAAGTTCTAATCTGGGAGGTTTCATTGAAGAAAATACCAGCCTACAAGGCTTTAATAATAGTGTATTAACAATCCACTTTTATAAGCCTATTGTCTTTAGCGCATGCTTTTTGTAGTACTTCAGGACTGCTGGCCTTGTAATACTGTTTCATAATACACACGAAAATCAAAAATATGAATGAAGCCTACACCTTTTACCATCGGATTTACACCTGATTCAACACTGGCCTATTCATGTACACCTAAACTGACAACTATAATGTGTATAATTATGAAAATATAGCAAAATACAGCTTCCAAAACAATAAAGATCCACTCTCAACAGGACCTAACAAGAAATCATCACGGTGAAAACCACCCAAGGTTTGTCATAGAGGGTGGCCAACACCAAACCTCATGCCTACTATGTTACTCTGTGAGATTACATGTCCCAAAATACCAGTCTATATCCTGTAATACAATGTGATAACAACCGTTAAATGTGTATTAGCTTTAGCAAATGATTTACACAATAAATAAGCTAGGCTGCTTGCATTTGTCATGTTTATTAAAGAATCTGGATTACTTCTTGAGGTGACTATCCACCTCAAGGAGTAATCCTAACCTTTGTCCGGGTAGCTATGGGACAATGCAGACAGGTTAAACTTAGTGTAATGTGTAAAATATTTATGCAGTACCAAAACAGTTATATCCAAAATGCAAAACAGAAATCCCAGATGAAATGAGAAAAATAGATTGAAATTTAATAAACAAAATGACACCAAAATAATAAAAATCCAATTAATGAGAACTGGAGATATGAATTTGTGAAATTTTAAGTAGGAATAGAACAAAACAACAATGATAGTCACGGGTTGTGACAGACTGCGAGCTATAGACTGCAAGCCTTTTTACGGCTTACCGCAATAGATTGCAGGCAGGACACACCAACCAGGTGTGTCCTGGTAAAAGATTTTATTTCTGACCTAAACATTTAAGTCCCAATTTATTACAGGAGAACACTTATAAAGCTCTCCAGAACACCATGTTGAGGCACTGCTGGGTCAAGTCCAGGTCCAGCTGCCAATGGTCAGCTGGGTACTTCCAGGAAAAGGCTTCCTACAGCTTATTACAGTCCTGTAGCTTTAACAGGACGTCAGCCAACTGACCCTTGGAGTCCAATTCTTTGCCTTAGGTACAAGTAGGAGCAGGCCAAGTACTTCAGGGCTCATTTCAGGTTACAGACCGTAAAACCTAGCCCTCTTCTGATCTTCCTCAGGTCCAGGAAGAGATTTGAACTAGGTGCCCTCACTCTTGTGGGGGGGGGGGGGGGGGGTGATCGGTATGTGGGTGCCATCTATGGCACCCATCACATGGGGTATGTTGGCAAAGGCACAGAATTCAGACTTGATGGCAGGTAGGTCAGCACTTTAGGGAAACCTCACATAGGATTGCAGATGTCAGACAAATGCATTCAGAAATCTTGTCAGTACCATGCTGAGCATTGGTTGTGAAAAACCAGCACCCATGCCCACTGTCACTTCAAATGAGCCTGTGGCCAGGAAATGGAGTGCGGAGAGCACATGCACTTCAGTTGGAATGGCATGCTGATTACCATTTCCCAGAGTTAATGCAGGATCCAGTAATGCACAAAGGTCCAAAATAGTTACACATGTGAGTCTGTAAGTGATTATGATCTGACGCTCCACCATGGTCTCCATATCCACAAGTGGTCTGTACACAGATGGTGCACTTCCTCGCCACAAGGGTCGGTACCTTTGAGGGGTTACAAAAAGGAGGGATGAACACACATACCTAGGCACACTTGTCATCATTTGTGCACTGCATTGCTCATTGTAGTGTCTCGACAATAACTGCTACCTGACAGATATACATGTACATCACAAGGAGGGAACAGAGTAATTCATGTGTGCTATTATACTGAATGGACAGAGGCCTAGGTGCTTTATGTGGCTAGTAGGGCCTGCATGGTGAGTAGTAATTAATTCTAGATGCATAGGTCATGGCAATAGGTCTGCACACTGTAGATCTGTCCCTTTCGTTGTGGAAGTGACCTCATACCGCTAGCGGTTGATGTCACAGCGTAAGATAGTGTTTACCACTGTTCGCACCCTCATTGGCTAACATGGATGCCAATGGGGAATCCTGGCGTATCATGATCGCCGCCGGCGGTGACAGTGCACACTGCCGTGGAACTTACGCACGTTCATCATCATTTGATCACTTGACTCCCTCATCTCGTGTGGACAGGTACTCCACTCTGTGTACTGCCTCTGGCTATGGATGTGCCTCGTATTGCAGGGTAAAGGGTCCCGGCCTTCACCCAGTAGGAACTGGAGAAGTTAGTTGACCGGGTCCTGCCCCTGTACGCGAAACTGTACGGACGGCCAGAGGTACAGGTTAGTCTGGTTGGGGGGGGGTGGGGGGGGGCCACTGTGTGTGTGTAATGGACGGTGTTGATTGGACATATGTGTGCACCTCTGAGCCTGCATGGCATGCTGCATGCGACTGTCCTGTAAGTCTGAGAGTACTGTCCATCCCATAGTGGACGATTAGCCAGCTGTTCCTATTGTGCAAGTGTCTGACCTCTGTGTTCCATTTCTGTGTCGCCCTTTTAGGTCAGCGCCCACCAGAAGAGGGCACATTGGCATGCCATCGCCAAGGAGGTGCGGACATTGGGGGTCTACAACCAGCGGAGCACCCACTGTAGAACGAGGTGGGAGGACCTGCAGCGCTGGGCACGAAAGATCAGTGAAGCCCAGCTGGGGAAGTCCTCCCAACGTGGAAGGGGTGCTCGTTGGGCACTGACCCCACTCATGCGACAGATCCAGGTGGTGGCGTACCCAGACCTAGATGGGCGCTTGAAGGCTGCACAGCAGTCAGAAGGGGGTGAGTACTCTTTTTACATACTACAGTCTGGAAGGGTGTCTGGGTGTGCATTAGGGTTCATGCTGCTTAGAGGCAGGGACTTTCACTGGTACCCATCAACTTTATGCACCCCAAGGGGTGTCTTTGTCAGGTCTCCCATACGTCGCCTCCTTAGGTAGTCCAGGGGATGAGTGTAGAGCAGTATTCTGGTCAATAGTGAGGGACATGGCCATGGGCATAGAGAACGGTGCTGTCTGTTGGGGGTGTCTTCTGGGTGGGTTTAAGTCTGGCCATTATGTACCTGCATTCAGCTATTTACAAGTGTCTCTCCTGTTTTGTCTTTCCATCCTTGTTTACTTGTGTTGGTTTGGTACAGCATCAACATCAGGCGAAGGAGCTGAGGCACCGGCAAGTGGGGAGAGGCAGCGGCCCACGGATCCTCCGAGGCAGAGACAACGGACGACCAGGGTACCAGTGGGTGGGAGGGCGATGGGAGTTCCACGGGGGAGTCTACTACCACAGGAGGTAGTGACTCCGATACCTCCTCCGATAGGGGCTCTGCGGCGGTGGCGGACCCTAGTGCACACACCACTACCGTGACATCTTCCGCCACTACCGTGACATCTTCCGCCACCCCCATTCCATCACCACCCTCCCTTCTGCTCCCCACCGAGTTGCCCGGTGGGCGTTTCCTTCGCCCCAGGAACCTCCGCCCCTGCCCCAGTCAGCCCTGCTGCCCTCACAGAGGAGGCTATTGACCTCCTGAGAACCATCTCTGAGGGCAGACAACCATCGTCAATGCCATCCAGGGGCTAGCATCAGAGGTGCAGCAGACTAATGCCTATCTGGATGGCATTCACAGTGCCATGTTAACCCTACAGAGATCTTATCTTTTCAGGCTCTGGCCTCCTCTCGGACGGCAGCCAGTTTCCCTGGCCATTCCGTCCCCCCTCCAACCTCCTCTACCCCTTCCAGCAACCCACTCCCTTCACCCAGCCAAGGCACACATTCAGGCACCCAGTCAAGCACATCAACACACAAGAAACAACTTCAAAACACAAGCACCACACCTCCCACCACAAGCATTCACACATCCAACAGACACCTGCACACACAACAACGTCCACTTCCCCCAGTGTGCCCACCTCTTCCGCCTCCCTGTCTGTCCTCTCTACATGCACACCCTCATGCACTGCACCTTCACTGCTCCTCTTCCTGCATTCACAATAGCAGACAGCTATACATGCATCCCATACACCACACCTGCACTCACCACCACTACTGTAGTCGACACATGCAGCACACTCACCAGACTTGCAGACACCCACAAAACATATATCCACACTAGCTGTCTGTCTTCTTCCACTGTATCCACCCCCCTCCTCCAAAAACACACAAACGCACCAAGACACCCACCCATCAGAAATCCACCACACAACAGCATACTGAGCAGTCACCTGCACCCACTACACGCACCCCACCACATACATCCACTCCCTCTTCCTCCACTCCCATGCCCTCATCCACACCCACCCCAATTGCTCTAAAGAAACTATTCCTCTCCCGTGCTGACCTCTTCCAACCCACAGGCCCACCCAGTCTTGTCCCCAAATGTGCCCACCTCCTTGCCCTTTCCGCTCCTTCCACATCACAGCCCATCCCTATCCGCCCTTCACATTCCCGTGCCCCTTCCCCAGATAAGAAAAAGGCCCGGACTGAGCCTAGGCCATCTAGCTCCACCTGTTCCAAACAGCCCCCACCCCTTCAAAGGACAAGCCCACCCCCCTCCACCTTCCAAACAAAAGTCAAAGGCCCACCCCATCGAAAATCCCCACCACCCCCCGGCCCTCTTCCGTGAGGTGCCTGGATGCCCATATGGTGCCACATGAGGTGGAGTACCATGCACTTGTGGGAGTCAGGTTGGGCCCATTGTGGCCCATTGCAATTGTCGACATACGGACTGGCCATTGGCCCTGTTTAGACTGTTTGGCTCGTTGAGCTTCATATTAAAGTTGCTGTGTGGCCTGTGTTTGGGCTGCACACCGTTGAACCCTGGTCTTTTGTTTCATTTGTTATGGGTATGGGACATTTGTATGTACTATGGTCATTTTGGATTGGCCTTGTGTTGGGTAAGTACCTCTTGATGTGGGGGTATGGGTTGTGCTGCTGTGAAGGGTTGGGGGCATTGCAGGGTGGGTGGCGTGGGGGGGTATGTGACTGTGCCTTTTCTTCCCTTGTTCAGAAGGTTGCAGGACTTACCGTCGTCGTCGGTGGTCTCAGTCGTGGAGGTATATGGCAAGGAGCAGGGCTGGCATGATCTGCAGCTCTCTAGCCATGTCTGCCGCGGCACGTTCTGCGGGACTCCAGTGAGTGTTTCCTTAAATTTGATTTGTTTCCGCCTGGCTTTGTGTGGGGGTGTTTCCTCCCCCGGAACTGGCGGCGGAATGGTGGTTCATAATTTGATGGGCGGGTTGGGCCTTTCCGATGGACTGTGGGAGGACTCTGCCGTCGTCATCGGCACTCATCTGCTGGCAGTGGGTGGTTCGCGGGATGCCTGACTTTCATTTGGTTTATTATTTGGCAGTCTGGCATGCTCCTCTGTTGGCGGTTTCTGCCGCCACCGCCGGCGGAGCGGAATTTACCGCCATGTTCATAATGAGGGCCTTAGTCTTGGATAGCAGAAATAAGTCTGATTTAAGGCAATATATTGTATTCAAAATTACAAATAAACATACATTGACATATACTATAGTGGAGCAAACATGACAGGACTGTGCACTCTGGCAAGCAAGAGTGATAAACGTGACTTAACAGTGTATTATTTATGCCACAATCTGAGTAAATCTGTAGCCCAATCAATTTTAATAAAGGAAAGACGTTCTGCATGACATGTCAACAATGTTTTGATCTTTTGAAAATGTGAAGGTCATCATCAGGAAAGTTATGAATAGGCACCGGAGATACAGCAATGTGCCACCGAACAGAAGGATATTACAATGTCACTCATGGAATAAGTGACGTTTGAAGAATAGGTAATTAGAAGGTCTGGGTGGATGAAGTTCACAGAGCACTCTAACTGTTAAGATAGAGGAACCAGGAATCAAGATGATGTGGTGCTCCAGGAATATCCAGTAGAATGTCAACAATGGTACACACACTTCTTTGGCATCCATTGTAGATGCGACCTTGGATTTGTTTGAGTTTGTACTAGCTCATCTAGTGTCTCTAGGACCTCCACACACATGCCAGGGGAGCAGGGTACCCCTATCCTATTCTCTTGAATGAATTTTTTTTCTCCAAAGTCTGAATAAGTGGACCAAGTTCCCTCATCCTGAAATAGCGAGTGCAACATTTCTGTTTAAGTTGTGGCCAGCCCCCCATCACCACCGGCAATCAAAACGTTCAATTTTTTTCTTTTAAATCTGAGGTCCTGCCAACTCCCACGAGACTAACTGTCAATATAGCTCTGTTTTTATAACCTTACATTTTTCCAAACCTAGTAAGCGCACTCACACGAAATCACAAAAAAACATCTAGCCTTCAGCCAAATGTGGTGTTAATTCAGTTCAGCAGTTTTTGCTGTAGCATTGTAAAAAGTTCATATGGGAAACTGCAAAGAGGAAAACACATTTTTGGGCCCCTCTTTGTTCTCTGCCTCTGATGCCAGATCATCCTAAAACTTTCTAAGAAGATGCTGAGGTGGATATTTTTTTTCCTTTGGAACTTGTATAACAATTCTTCAAACAATGCTAACGCTATTAGCGAAACAAAAAAGCAAAAATCAATTTCCTAAAGTAACTTGGTACTAACTATAACTACACAGTCATACTCCTATATCGAATCACTCATGACATGTCCAGTGACTCCTCTGATAACATCTCTAATGACATCTGAACTTACATCATTGATAACACTGTGCATGACAAGGACACAAGTTAATTTAGGGCATGCGTTCTAGTTACCTGTGATAGGAATAACTTTTAATTTCAGTGGTTTTGTTTGATTAAAATGTTTATTTTTCACTGACCGTTTTTTAGAGAATTTTTATGGTTATTTTCATTGTCAAGTAACATGTTTACAGCATCTAACTATAACATCACATAAACCTTTGATTATTCAGTGAATTTATATTACATATATATATATATATATATATACACACACACACATGTATACACATGTATATATATATATATATAATATATATATATATACATACACACACAAATATGCATGCAGTCAAATAAATTCAGTGTAAAAAATAGACAACAAAAACTCCATGAGTAAGTGCAACAAAAATAAAAATATAATTAGTAAACTGGGATACCTTTCCTCATCATTCAAGAAGTGACAGTTGCCGCACCCCGGAAAGGAGGTCAAATGTTACCGGGACCTCCAGTGACCCCTGGGAGCCTGCCCAGGAAATGACAGTGAAAAAATATGAAGGGCAGAGCGCAAACTGGTAATGCAAACCAGTTTCTACTGAAGGTAAATACCTATGACCTGTTTGTATATTTTTTGTAATGTGATTCCAACTTGCTGTTGACTCTAGTCCCTTTCCCTAGGACACACAGATCATTTTTGCCATATACTTTGAATACTACTATTTATAGCCATGTTTTCTTTTAATTTATTATTATTATATTCTATTTAAGTGGTACACAAAATGTGTTTTAATTATGATAAAATGGATTAGGGGTGCCCATCATGAACCCTTGCACACTCAGCATCCCAAAGGGCTAGGCTCACAGATGGTGGGCGCACAGAACCAGGCGCGGTCACCCCAACTGACGATTACCTTAAAGGTGGGTTATAGGTGTGTCCTGCGTTTTTGAGTGCTTTGGGGGCACCCCACCACATGGCACAGGGGGAAGCCTATGAGGCAGTGTGAGGTTCTGAGGACGCTTACTATTTAAAAGCACATGCTGAAACGTTCCTTGTGCATGCAGACTTGTGGAAATAATAAAAATGGTCAAGATTAATGTGGCCACTGCAGAGCTGTAGTTTTGACTTTCCATAAAATAGCACAGAGGGTTAATACTGCTGTTGCAAAGAATAGAACTATGTGTGGATAGCTGTCAGGATAGGTAAAGCCAGCCTTTATAAACACTTTAAAAATGATATTAATTTATGGGAAAGGAGGACTATGGCGAGATGTGGTGGGTATAATGTTTTTATTGGTGGGTAGGTGGTGCCAAAAAGGCTGTTGCATGGGTCTTCATGCTATGAGCCCTGGGGCTCCCCTGAAAACACGCATGTAAAGTATTGTGATGGCTGGTGGTGGCAGTGCTTAATTTGTGCTTGTTGTTTCCGGTGCTGAGCACCTGCACATATTTTTTTTGAGGTTTAGTGATTATTCTTCTGCCCTAAGCATTTGCTGCATGCAAAATACTTTAGGGGCAAGATAGTGGTAGCAAAAAAAGAAAAAAGCTCCACAATGGGAGAAAACACGAGCTGCAGAGTGAGCCAAGGGTCACAGAGTGGCTTTAAATACAATAAAGAGACCTGAGATGGCTTTAGGATTACGATGCCATAGTATTCTGTGTCCTTACATTTAAATGCAGCAGCCGTGTGTTGAAGAGGAGGGCTTTGGCCACTGACACATTCTTATTTACAAATTAAGCACTGAGGGGCAAGCACGTGAGGCTCGCCACCCTTCGTTATCAATTAAGAAAACCTGCTCTCAGGGGCGTTGGCTCTGAGCCAACGGCCCCTGAGAGCAGGTATTCATAGTTAATGTTTTGGGGGGGGGGATGCTGCAGAGCGCGTGTGGCTCGGCGAACCCTGTTATTAACCTAACACGTAGGTTTGTTAAGTTAAAAATGAGGGCTCAGGCCCTTACAGTATACCAAACTGTTGGGGCCCATGGCTCAGGTCCCCAGGGGCCTACCTGGCAGCAGTTTTTTTTTTCCTTTAAAAAAAAAAAAAATACATTAAAAAAACAAATCTAAAAAAATATTAACAAAAAAAAAATACTGGGGGGCAGAGGACACTGAGCACACTGTGTGTGTGTTCTATGCCCTGTAGCCCCCCAGCCCAACAGCACAACTTCTCAATGGTGGGGGCTCTGAGCAACAGGATAGAGCTCCGCAAACCCCCCCCATACCCACTCACCTTAGGTTAGGGTCCTGTTGTCCACTAGAGGTAATGAGAAAGACACAAGGGCCCAAGGACAGAAAGACTGTCTGTGGGGGTAGAGCTGGATCTGCCTGTCTGCTCCACCCTCTAGGCTGGGGCTTAGAGTGAACTCCGCCCTCACACATGGTTCAGACCATTGGAAAGCTAGGGCGAAAACACAGAAATGGATCCTAGGATCAGGCTACCATTCTATTGTACAGGTATATATACACAATGAACTCTGATGTTTTAAATTGTTTTATGTTTTATATTTTTAATAATTACTGTAATTATATGACGTTATAAGGACTAGAAGTGGTATTGTAATATGAGTAAAATAAAACTGCGGAGCCCCTGGAACTATCTAAATAATGCTTTATGGACAGATTCCTAGATATTGTGTTGCGCAGTAGCGCCGCCCTATGGACTTTTCTAAATAAACAGTGTATGTTTTTTGAGAAATGTGAACAAAAGGCTTTGTGTATTGTACCTTCAGAACAATGTAAGGGTATGATAGTATACTTATTAGCTAACATCCTTAGTGAGCTTGCTTAGTTGTGTATGTAATTATTCGAGTAAACACTTTTACAGGCTTATAGTATATTTATGAATGTGTTATGTTGGCATCATAAAAATGAATGAATGGCGGTCTAAAATCAAGTGTGTCTCTTTTTGTATGTAGGATCCCCAAGAGCAAGCGTCGACCCACAAGGAAATGGATGCCTTTCAGCAGGGTACATCTGTAGTTTTATAGTTAGAGAACAGTGTCAACGACCTACTCTTATTACCTATGTTGCTTAATTTCTAACAATGTTTTCTGATACTTTTATTTCTTTATACAGGATATGACTCTGAAGTACACATGGCTGTCAAAGCTCTACAGTGGATCCTTGAGGCTCAAGACGTAAAGACTTCAGCGCAACAAGATACAACTCTTACGGGTAATTAAATGATCCGATGCCCCAGAGAAAAGTAATAGTCACGGGTTTCTATTGTAAGTGTGACTTTTTTTTTCCCCCCTCTTCTGTACAGAGCTACTGGGGGTGCACGCGAGTGGCGCGTCATGGGTGCAAAATGTGGAAGACGTCATTAAAAAGGCAGGCAGAAAAGGGAAGTCTACAGCGCCTTAACATGGAACACCTATAAATAAAGGCCCTTACCACAGGAGCACATAAGGTGTGTTTTAAAAAGTGTAGAGCCTTAATGAATCCTAACCTCTCTCTTGCTCTCTCTCTCTCTCTACTTAGTTTCTTTTTTTTCCTCCCTCTAGGATATAGCGGTTCTAGCATTACCTAAATTTATTTTATTTTTCACATCGCTGAACCGTCACAAAATATCTCGGAAGGTGTCCGCCATAAGACCAAGCGGTCAGCGTCACCTTTAAAAGGACGTCACAGGAGTCTTACAAAACACAAAGTCAACAGCAGCTGCGGAGATCGGCGCATGGCGTCAGGACAAACCACGACCAGGGTCTACAGATAATCATCATAGACCAGGCACAGCCCTTAACCATTGTACCACTTTACAAATAAATACCGCCACCGGTACAACAATCTCTTCTACTGAAAGTAAATTTCTGCAAGGATTGGGACACAAAGACGATGGAGCCGTTACACCCGCAGACAAACAACATCAAGTACTGTTTAAAACAGCTGAGGGGTGTCCCAAACAGTGCAACAAGCCTAAAATAAACCGTCTTTCCTTAAAGAATAGTAAGAAGAAGCAACCGGTCCCTGAGCTACAAACGGCTTATCTAGATCGCTCAGTTAAAAACAAACACAGTTACGCCTCTGACAGGACCACGTAGACCACAGATGTCTAAGTGCTTTAAGGCAGAAATGGGTAATGTAGAGGTGTTCCTAACGGACAGGTCCCAAAAAAACCTAGAACTATTTTGGACTATAGGTTTGAAAATGATCACCCTGTAGAGGACCCTTATGTCGCCTGTATAGGGCTTCTCAGGGCACTGATGAGTGGGGTTGAGGGTTCTGAAACGATAGCAGCCAATGAAAGCAATGGACCTTCTAGCATAGACCCAGAGGAGCAGCAATCTTCAGGTCAGCAATCACCTGATCCTAGCCCCTGGGCGTCCTACGCATCCACGGCCCTAAGCTAATACGATCACCATTTAAGTTCCCCATATCTAATGTCCCCAATCACACCTCTGGGAGCGTACGATCCCACCAGCCCCCCATCTAGTGTATACGTTCCCCAGTCTTCTCCCTCTTCAACATACACTGATAGTAGTACCGGCGGTAGCAGGTCACAAACTTTAAGTTTTAGAGCCCCGTCTGGTGAGGAACAGTCCTCCGAAACACCCGGGTGTTCACATTGGGGCCCTGCTTTGTGACCCATCCTGGTCCACCCATTCAGAAAGCGGTTATTGCTGTTAAAGAAAGTGCACTTGGTATAGCTCAGGGAAATATAAACCCTTCATCTAACGCCTCAAGTAATGACCCAGAACATGGCACTTTGGATCACACTAGAGTCATGGACACCTATATTAAAGAAATACACCAATCTGTTAGAAAGCTAAAATTCAGACTGAGCCTGAAAACTTTAAAACTCGGGAAGGGGGGTTGCGATACCGCATCCTCCAGAGCCAGCCTGAGGGCTTTAACCCAGAGGATGGCGTTCTGTAGGAGGGAGGTGATCCAAGTATGTGAATCAGCCGCTGCAGACATAAGGAATATACAGGCATGGCTAGGCGTGAGGGGTCGTCTAAGGAGTGTAAGTACTGCATTTAATAATATTAGTGTCCACAGGTCTAAATATAAAAAGAGAACCCTGGATATACTCATTAAAGGTCTACGGTTCTTATGAGCGTTCAAGATCAAAAAATGCAAGAGCCACCCATCAACTGCGTAAAACCCCAAAAATCAACACCCCTAACATATAAAACGACCTCCGGTAGGCCTCAAAACAAAGTTAGGAGAAAATATCACAAACACAGGGGTTTTTAAGACCTCAGGGGGGTACAGCCCAGAGCATGGTTACCCCTGAACAACCTGCAAGACCCCATTCCTTAGTAGGTGACGTGGCAAGGACAGAACTCGTAAATACATTGAATATTGTTCAAATAGGCTGCGGTCGGTTACCTAAAACCAGCTGGGCTTGTAAGAAACACAAGAGGGCTAGTAGCGCTAGAAACCATAAGCTTTTAATAAGGAAATTAAAGAAAGCCAGACTAAGGCCCTCATTCTAACCCCGGCGGTCTCAGACCGCCGGGGCCAGGGTCGGCGGGAGCACCGCCGACAGACCGGCGGTGCCCCGCAGGGCATTCTGAAAGGGTAAACCGGCGGTCTCCCGCCGGTTTACCGCTGCCCTTAGAATCCCCCATGGCGGCGCAGCTTGCTGCGCCGCCATGGGGGATTCTGACACCCCCTACCGCCATCCTGTTCCTGGCGGTAGGGGGTGCCGCGGGGCCCCTGGGGGCCCCTGCCGTGCCCATGCCAATGGCATGGGCACGGCAGGGGCCCCCGTAAGAGGGCCCCACAAAGTATTTCAGTGTCTGCCTAGCAGACACTGAAATACGCGACTGGTGCAACTGCACCCGTCGCACCTTTCTTCTCCGCCGGCTCAATTCTGAGCCGGCATCTTAGTGGGAAGGTACATGTGCCCTGGGCTGGCGGGCGGCCTTTAGGCGGCCGCCCGCCAGCCCAGGGCAAATCCCAAAATACCCTCAGCGGTCTTTCGACCGCGGAGCGGTATTTTGGTGGGGGAACTTCGGCGGGCGGCCTCCGCCGCCCGCCGAAGTTAGAATCACCCCCTAAGTGTTACAAGGAGGTATAAAATACACCAGCACCGAGCCATAGTCAACTGTCAGTGAATGATACACCTGTGAGCTCCCCATCCTGCGATGATCCTCAACCCGAGGATTCAGAACAGAAGTTTTTAGAAAGTGTTATAAGGTACAGTCATACTGTAGAGAGATTTAACGCTACAGAGCATTATGAAGAATTCCGTTTTGTTAACCTGGATCGTATAAATTCCTCTGATCACGGCATTATAGCTATCCATCAAGCTGTACAAACGCTCATAGAAAGGCTGTTACATGATGTGTGTCCTAACAATTTCTTTCAACTATGCTTCCAGGGGCAGGGTATTGACAGTCTCTTGCTCACCTTAACACCCCACAACATGTTTGACGCTATAGAATATCTAGAAAACCTCACTAGCCTGCTACAGAGTAAGGCTGAAATAGCTGCATATGGCACCTTCAGAGTCATTGCCCTCGTTGTCAAGGGTCGCGAAGGTGGTGTTTTCAGACCTTTAAGGAGCATCTTGTATAGTAAGATAATTGGAAAGAAACAAAGATGGTTGCTCAACTTTAACACAGGGGTATCCAACACGTGTCTGAGTGCTAGCATAGCGGGGCTACTGATGGATCGCGCTACATTCTGTCTAGAGCTGCTGAAGCCCATAGGTCGCTCGAAATACCACACGACCGGATGGTCAGTTTTGGAGACATAGGTCTTTTTGTGAACTATTTTGCCGTTATGGTGAAAGTGCTTTACCACAATGGTTCCTGGAAGTACTTCACGACCGGGAAGCGGATGAAAAACAAGACTGTATGTTCTCCATCATGAAAATCACTTTCACAGTATTTTGAACTTGAGGGTTTTTCTAGGAGCCAAGTACATGTGCACCAATTGCGACCACATCTACAACACACAGACAGCTCACCAATGTGAAATGCACTGTAAAATGTGCTACAGAGATTGGTGTATTGAGATCACGGGGCAGAAGGTACGATGCCAAACGTGTAATATGTTTTGTCGTTTGCAAAACTGCTTGAGCATACATAACATACTTGTTCCCTGTGTCTCTAAACTAGACTGCACGAGATGCAAACGCTACGTCGCCTGTGGACATAAATGCAAAGTTATGAAATGTCCCGGATGTAAGGTATATTGTCACACGGGGGCAGAACACAAGTGTTACATGGTTAAAGGGTTCCCTCAGACCAAAACCTAAGACTACATAGTGTTCGATATAGAGTATACACAGGAGACAGGTGTACATCAACCTAATTATATTTATGCTCATCATCTAACTTCTGATGACAGCAGAGTTTGATGGGCATACATGTGTGAACTATTTCCTCACCACTTTCATGCAACTGAAATTCTAGGGGTACTCAATACTGGCTCATAACTTGAAAGCGTACGACTCCTCCTTTGTGTTGCCGACCATGACTGGCGAAAAGATGGCTGCAGAACTCATCACCCAGGGTTCCAAACTGATTTTGTTAAAGGCGATGCCTTTTCAAATAAGGTTCATCAATACCCTAAATTTTCTACCCATGAAATTGAGCAAATTACGAAAAGCCTTTGGTTTCCCAGGGTGCAAAGGTTATTTCCCCCACTTTTTCAACACCTGGGCCAATCAGAATTATGAAAGACCCATGCCACCAGCCGACAGCTACGGTATCGAGTATATGATGCCGGCTGAGAAAGAGTTGAAAGTGTACTGTCAGGCGGATGTAATGATATTACGAAAAGCCTGCAAACTTTTCAGAGACATGGTGGTGGAAATGACCAAAAGGGTTAAGGTTTTTAAGCGCAATAACCAAATGGTGAAAAAGACAGTACACTACATAGACCCTTTCCAAATTATCATGTTGGCTTCCATGTGTATGTCTATCTACAAACCCATGTTTCTGAAGTCCTGCACCATAGGTCTAGTACCACCTGACCTCTATAATGCCAAATAGAAGCGCTATTCTACTCCTTCCATCCAATGGCTCTTGTACGTCTCTGACACGGAAAACATCTTCAACCAACACGCCTTACATTCAACATCTTCATTCAACACTCGGTGAATACCGAGTGGGGCCTTATTATCTAGACGGCTACTCCATAATTAACGGTGTGCCTATGGCTTTCAGGTACAACAATTGTTTTTACCATGGTTGTCCTCGCTGTTACAAGGCCCACGAATTTAACAGACTGTTGGGCACCAAGTTTGAACACTTACACCGCCGTACTCTGATGAAGGCTGAGTATGTTGAAAGCCGTGGCTTTGTAATGAGAACCCGACGGGAACACGAATGGTTAGACATGCTAGCTTCAGATGCGGAACTCGCGTCTTTTATTAAGAGGTGACAGTTACCCGAGCCATTGGAACCTTCCAACGCCTTATTTGGTGGTCGTACAAATGCTATACAATTGTACAGGGCTGCGGGTGAGGGTACAAAAACACACTATTGTAGTGAATCCTAGTTTGTTTTAACGGGATAGCAGGAATTAGCTTAGCCGTAGGCTTGTAAACTCGTGCCCCCGTCACCTAGTGACTTTTAACCTACTTAGCGTGCTCTGTCTTAGCCCATTTAATTATTTATTTCCTCTAAAATGGCTGCCTTGTTTATAGTTAGGCCATTTGTTATGAGTTTTATTATCAGTGTCACTGCGCCAAGGCGTCAAGTTCAAACACGAAAGACAAACAAACAGTAGGTGTTCACACTTAGGGATTTTCCCTCTCTATACTTTCGAGGGATTGTGGATATTAATTGCTGTCCCAAGCATGCCTGTTATCTATTGTTTTGGAATACACCTACGTCAGGGGACCTTGTAGATCTGTATAAATACATCACACTTTAGGCAGATAATCAGAGGGACTCCGACCAGAGGGCATCGCCACCATCGCTGATACCAATGCTGCAGTCATCTTGATGCTGACCCAGTCTTCGTGTCCCTGCGGAGTCTGAGATAGAGACCTCATTCCAAGGTAACGAGGGTTGGGGGCTCCACTCATGGACACGGTTTTGGCAGATTAGGTTTTGCAAACCCAGCTCTCCTTTAGGTAGGAGGTTAGGCCTATTCTCATTAGGATATTAGGTTATTAGGGCATATTCCATCTTATACATACATATATATATATATATTTCTTTCATATATTGCAAAAATGGTGGGGGTCTTTATAACCATAACTCTCTTCTTCAAAATACTGTTTCTTGGTATATTCATTATCCTAATCATTGCAGTTCATGCAACTTATCGCAAATTGTAGTTATGTTAAATAAAAACTATTATAACTTCACTGGATCTGTGTTATTGCCTTTGTTTGTGTGAGACATAATATACCTGGGAGAAAAGGGTAATCTCCGTTTAACCACGACAACCCTGAGATACCTTATTTTGAGTCCATGCGTAAGCGACTGCCACAAATCACCTCTTACTATTGTGTTTCTGGTGAGGTGCTGCTATTGAGCCGGTGAGGTTGGGACAACAGTTGCGACTTGTTGTAGGAAAGACTCAGTCGCCTACAAACAAAAGTACTGTTATCTTTAAACCAGCAGTCTTGCTCAGAGCAAGAGTCCAAACTACAACACTATCATGACTTCACAAGCTTGTTAACAAACAGAAGTTATAATCTATAGGCCACCCCACCATCATCTATAGGGACTTTAAGCATGTAGGTGAATATTTTGGGCTCATGAAGTGCCATATCTACCCGCCACGGCGCCTTTACTTCCCGGTGCTACCGTACAGAGCCGATGGCAAGCTCATGTTCCCGTTATATCGTACCTGCGCCGAAAGTGAAGAGACTAACGAGTGTAAACACACCAACGAGCAGTGGATGCTTATCAGTACTTGGTGTAGCATGGAGGTACAAAAGGCTCTTGAGAAGGGCTACAGACTGTAAAATAGTGGAGGTATGGCACTTTGAAAGAAGATCAACACGTCTTAAGCATATCAACTTGTTTCTGAGAGACAAACAGGAGGCTTCAGGCTTTTCTGAATGGTGTGTCAATGCATCTTCTAAGCAAAAGTACATCGACAATTACCACACTCACGAAGGCATAAGATTGAGACCAGAGTTCATCAAAGTTATCACCGGAAGGCGCCAGTTAGCTAAGCTCTGCCTAAACTCCTTATGAGGAAAATTTGCCGAGCATACAAACCTTCCAAACACTACCATAATAACAGATCCTGACAAGTTGTTTAAGTACCTTTTTTCACCTATTTATGATGCGTCCAGTTGAGAGTTTATCAATGATGAGACTGCCGCTCTCTGCTGGTAATACGCTAAAGAGTAATCCACAACACATAACAATATAAATATTTTTATAGCCTGTTTCACAACTGCTTACGCTCGTTTAGATCTTAACAGGGTGTTGGATAAACTTCGGGAGCACTGCATGATACTGACTATGTTATTTTTGTGAGTAAAGATGGTGATGAAGACCAACTCCTTGGTGATCATCTAGGAGATTAGACCAGCGAATTAGATAAGGACGACTACATAGTAGAATTCACTTCATCGGGACCACAGACCTATTCCTACAAAGCGGCAAACAACGCTGTTTGTATGAAAGTTAAACATATCACATTAAATGTTAATAACACAGTTAAAATCAATTTTAACAGTTTAAAGGATTTGGTGAATGAATACGCTATATCAAAAGATGGCGATAATATTAAAACCAACAGCCTGGCATAGTGCGGTCCAAAAAGCGGTGGGAAATTACAACCCAGCCTTTACTTAAACCTTACGGATAGTGTTTGATAAAAGGGTCCTTACTGAAGACTACAAAACCCTGCCATACGGTTATTAAAGCTGCATTAGAATACCGAACCCCCACGACTATGGTCACAAGATTACAACACCCGTTTTCCTGTGTTTTAGCAGGCCCCTCAAATTGCAGTAAAAGTTATTTTATAAAGAAGTTATTTAGAAAACACCCCAAGCAATATCGTAAGGATTTATTCATGCTGGCAAGATCTTTATACGGAACTATCCCTAAGGTTCCCCCACATTGAATTTATAGAAGGCATACCCGACACTCACAATAACGATGCCTTGTTACCTAAACACCTTATGAACATGGTGATTGTAGATGATCTTATGCGCAAAGGCGGGAACCATCTCGAAATAGAAAAAGCTTTTACCCAATAATCACACTATCGTAATCTAAGCATATGTTACATCTTGCAGAACTTGTTTTACAAGGGTAAGAACAGTAGTTCTATAGCTCTAAACGCCTCATACCTTGTCTTATTTAAAACCCACCATGACAACAGCAGATATCTGTCATTGCTAAACAGATATACCATGGAAACACCAAGTTTTTCTTGGAAGCCTTTATCAATGA
This sequence comes from Pleurodeles waltl, assembly GCF_031143425.1. Classification (NCBI taxonomy): domain Eukaryota; kingdom Metazoa; phylum Chordata; class Amphibia; order Caudata; family Salamandridae; genus Pleurodeles; species Pleurodeles waltl. The sequence continues at coordinate 482,524,429 of NC_090438.1, read as the reverse complement.
TACGACTAAACCTCACAGCTACCTTCTGGTAGACTTGAAACCCAACACTCTAGAAGACTACAGACTACGTGCTGATATTTTCCCACCCGACCTCCCCGTCACTTGCATACCTAAAACCAAACCTAAATCGTTAAAAAGACTTTTGCAACATTTACAATCTAAGCCTTATAATATAAGGTGATGAACATGTCAGGACGTCTATGCTGTAATATAGCCCTCCTAAAAATGCTGGTCACTGCTAGCACCCAACAAAGAAAGGCCAGCCTTGGCGTGGCTTCGGATGACTTAGTGGCTGCTATATCAGAAATCGCCATAAACATCCTAAAAAGCAATGTCTCTATATCAGAGTCAGTTCCGTGTGCTGAAGAAGAAGCGTAACCTTATCAAAAAGCTCAGAAATAAAAGGACGTCCCTCGTTTTTAAGAAAAAACTTGTAAAACACTTAGGCGGCTTTATAGGAGCACTTCTGGGCATAGCAATTCCTTTAATTACAAGCCTCCTGGCAGTGAACTAATGGATAAAGCCCAAAAGATGCACTTGGTAGTGCGCCAACAGCTGGAACAGTTGGGCCCTTCTACGAGCGACGCTTGGGATATACAATAGAATTAAACACTACGCCTAGATGCCGAAATTAAAAACATTTTAAACCGGACTGATTTAAAACCTTATGGCAAAGCTGATCTTTACTCCAGAGTTCTTTAAAACTTTCTACATTATTACACGCAGTGGCAGTCAGAAAACAAACACGCTGACTCTATATACCCAGACTCTGATCCGCCACAACCAGCCCTCGATGCACCTCAGGCTCAACAGCCCCCACATCCGGTGGTCCCGTCACTACAGCCCCCCCAGACGTCTTTGTTGAAGAACTTTAAAACAAATATAAGTCAGAGGTACAGAGGTGTGGGGCAAATGTTACTTAGTAACATGGCTGCTTCTAAAGATCTAACTTCGTGGAACGATCGGGGTGAATTCCTCTACAAAGGACAGCAGATTGTTGGGTCTCAAATGCACGACCTCGTCAAAGGTTTCACACCCCCCAGAACCCTGTCACTCTAGAAAGTGCCTAGAGGCCGGGACCAGTTTCTGCGGAACTCAATGTTCCTTCTATGATCATTGGTAATGCTTAACACAGACAGCTGTTTGAAAGTTTGAAAGATCCTACTTATAGCCCTCCAAGTACTCCAACACATGTTTTTAAATCCGTCCCAACAGTGCCCGCAGTCCCGCTTACCCCCCGGCTATTCCCCTCATGGAGCACATTGCCTCTGCCTTTGGATCCTATAAAGACATTGTCCAAAAGGTACACTTGGTTACATGTTTGATACTTTTACTTTTTTAACCTGTGTGTGTATATATACATATATAGTTTTACACTGATTGATGTATTTGTTGGTTTCTTTCATCATTTATTTTCTTTAGTATGTTTGGTTGCTTAATGCTCGTACTAAAATTATATGTAATAAACACTTTTTAACCAATTCACCACTCTTCTGTCGTCTTTTTTAATGTGTGGTCCCCATCGAAACAATGAAAAGGTATAGTCTGATTTAGAGTTTAAATTCTTTTATTGTAGACAATTATAGTTTCACGTATATAAGTATTACACAGCTTTACACTTTTGACACTCATCGTATTCTGTTTTAACAACGGTGGCCATAGACATCGCATTTTCTTTTAAATACTTCACAGCAATACGGTAGTTATTTACTAAATCGCACAAATATAGATTTAGAACATTTCTAAACGTCATACCCTCAGTACTTTTCCTAATAAAATATATACAATGTTCCCCTCGTGTAACTGCTAAAGAACCCTGCACCCTCATCTTTTTATACTCAACCGTACCAGCAGCTTTTTTTGTTTTTTTAATATACTTGAATATGGGTTTTGTATAGATGGTATGCTCGGGGAACGCCGCTGAACTGTTAAATACTGTAACCTTGTCAATATCCAAAAACATTCCCATCCAGTGTGTTCCACCCTTGTAATGAGGGTCTGTGTTAAAGACTAGCGATTGTGGTCTTTCTACATCAGCATCCTGGGGTAGACGTCGCTTGGAAGTAAAAAGTATTTAATTGCGTATTTATGGTTCCTTAAGAACTCACGTAATCTGCACAGTGTCCACTGTACAATATTTTAAAGATAGTCAAACATGATTTGGCGGGCGTGGTTGACTTGGATGACGCTGTTGAACACAGCAACTACAATCATGTTCACATTGGTAGCCAAGGGTTGACTAAAACGTATTTAACATTTCTGTCTTTTATCGGATTAGAATGATCACCATCTTCCATGTCGGGCATCAGACCGAAAGCAAACAGCCTGTAGCAGTTTCTATATCCTTCTCTTGACATGACTCCCAAGTCCCTCAGATGTTTTCCTGTTATCGACACCAGTCCAAGATATTCCCTGATAAAATTGGATGTTCCAAAACTGGGTGTGTACGGTTTCGCCTGAGTCAACGCCTCCTCGTGTATCAGTTTTGTAATTTCATAGCCTCTTCTCAAGAACGGCATAGCTCTTCTAAACATACTACGGAAGAAACCCCCGAATCCTGCCCCGTACATAACCAGGGCCCCTTGAAAGAACGGCAGCTGGGCTCCATATCCAGCCTGGTTTCTGTAACAATCCCTCTACATAGAGGGGTAGCCGTATGTTTTCATAATCACCATGATGACTTGTTAATAGTCGCTCTCACGTCGAGGTCTTAAACGAAGCTTAAAAATATCTTTCCCATATTTAAAGGACACCAGCTCAGCCTGATCGTCATATAGCATGATCGTAATGGTGTCAAAATGTTTTTTTACAAATCAATACGTAGTCTGGTTCGTTGTATTGTATATTAACCAATGTGTTATTTTCCAACCTTTACCTGGACCCATATCAGCAACGGTGAATAACTATCCCCTATCCCCATGCAACTCTACGATATCACTATACACACAGCGTGTATAGAAGCCTCCGTTAATATCGGGGCATGACTGGGCCAGTTCTACATGACTTCTGATATGCTGCATTGTTCCTAAAACCCTTTTTAATTTACCTGAACAGTTAAACACTGCTTTGCGATTTGGAGCTTCAAAAAACACCTTCTGTCTAAAGTTATCTAACACTAAATGCATATTCGCACACACGACTCAATGTTGGCTATGGTTTTATTGATGGCTCCAACCACAGAGGCCACAGATGGGTAATATCCGTGAGCAAACCCAGTATAGATGGTCATAGCGTCCTGAGCACGCTTTATAATAAATACAACGTTGTACATTGAAAACTTATTCCATGTTCTGGGCTACTGGATTTCTGTTAGGGCTACCTCCCAAACCCCTTTCAGGTCTACAGGTTTAGCCAATTTCATTGTATAATTAGAAATTCTATTTTCAGGGAACATGTCCTTTGAGGCGTTGGACGGCAGAGTGATATAAAATGGCTCTGTATCCATCTTCGCGTCTACAACAAACCTCCAGTCCTACTCACACAACCTGCACAGAACTGGCTGGTACCTAAATGTAAAATTTCTCAGGCCACCAGACATTTGACAAAAACCTGGTGGTTAGCTCTGCTACCTTTCCTTTTCAGAATCTTTTCAACCCTGTACACCCCATGAGGATCATAAGGTACCTTCTGTATCTCCTCCTTGTAAAAGACACCGGGCAACTATTCCCCCATCATAGTCCTTTAGCCTGTAAATATATACATGCTCTTTAAGCTCTACACTTTCCCCTATGAATATCTCGTCACTAAAAGTCTGTTGGTAGCCCTTCGTAAAGAGCCCTTTCAGTTTTGAAACCCTAACATGGTCACCTTCTTTTGAAACTGGCATCTTTACATCTGCAACGATTCAACTCCCATACAGAGTTCGCCACATCTTTAATGAATTATCAGCCGTTACGTCTACGGGGGGCATTTTGATGGATCTATGGTAAGTAGTGTTATAAACATCTATGAAAACCTGTGGAACATCCATGTACTGCTTCTGCATAGGTGTACTTGGACAATACATCTATAACCATTAATATGTATCGAACACCATTATTATGCTTTGCTAAATCTTGAAGACTGATTATGTCCGCTTGCCACTGATAATCTACTTGCGATGATAGGTCTTCTCTTAAAATGTTTTCTGGCGAGTTTATGGAGTGAATACGCCTCTTCCCAAGATAACCACGTCTTCACCAGTGCTCTGTTTACCGGTTCATTTTCAATTAGAGCCCTTCTAAGCAGTACTTCGGCGCCCCCGAAACTACCAACTCCGCTTGTATCGTAATAAAGCTTCCTTAATCCATCACTCAACATGTCATCTGTTACAAACCATAAAAATGAAAGACACCGGTTTTGTATAATGCCGTTTTATTAAAAATAAAAAAATATTAGTACAGAATAAAACAATATGTTTTACGTTTCTAGATACAGATCTTATGGTGGGGTATTGTTAGACATTGGGTTGTCTATTGACTACGTGCACATACTACATTTGCTACATACGTTACTAGGCGTCATACTGCTAATCGACCTCAGTGTCATGAGTTTTGCCATTTTTATAGCTATACACTCGATAGCTCTAGACACGACTTCCCTCTCACCCCTCCTATAACTTTGTACACATAGGATACTGACAGCATTCAGAGGTTCATACAATTCAATGCCAAACAATACTAAACCCTTCTTTGTGAAATAGTCACCTGTCAGAAGCTCCAAGGCTGTGCGTAACGCCATCGTCGGCAAAAGTCTTAACTAGCGCATACGCCTTTTGTACATGCTCCAATATTTATCAGCTGTGGGCATCCACGTGTTGATACACCATTTGTTTATACAGTCAGGTCTGTCGCACATCATTGCGGCGGGCGGCTCATAAATGTTTAAATAATGCAGAGTTACAGGGTGTATGTCAGCTATTCTTTCTTTAATCAGCACATATACCTTTCTGCCAATGCATTTGAATCTGGAGTGTAACTCATAGACATCTTACACCTCAACATTCTGATACACATCCTAAAAGTGAGTAAGTATGTATGTTAAATAACAGCATGTTGACCCCTCTACCCAGTACTCAAATATATATATTTTTTTTAACAGTCTTTGAGGGGCTAATAGACCAAAATAAACATCACACAAACATCTTCCTATAATCCTTTCTATATATCTGTCAAAAGATTAGAATAGTCGCGTTCCACACAAGTGTTCACAACAGTCGTTGCAAAACCTATAGCAGCCCACACTGCATCTTGTGGGACCCTTATTTCTCTTTTTGAAAACTCCAGCATTATAGGTACAAACACAATTCTTACGATGCTCTTCGTTCTGGCTTTTAGAACTTTCAGACTGTTTTCAACAAAATAAGCAGTACAAATTTACATCGTTAACCTTTGATGATGACCCTTCTCCAGCGGGGCTTTTTGTTGAGGTTTTCTACGGTTCAATCAGAAAAAAAACATACGATTATTTAAAGGAAACAAAATATACACATATATGCGTTAAGTGTCTATATCGTACTTTTTGCTAACCTCTTCATTTTCTTGACAGTCGGCTGTGCCTCTGAAATCTTGAGAATAATCGCACAGATCCATTGATGCATAACAGTCGTCAGTGTTTAGACGCGGTTGCTGCACGATAACTGTGTCCGCTGCCTTTTCCTCCAGAAATCCTATCTTAATAGACAAGGTGTTGGGAGGAGCTACAGATTGTTCTACATTGTTAACGTCAGTGAAAATGTTTTCAACATTTAACTCTTCACTCGATGCATCGCCGCTGCTATCGCACTTAATAGGAGATATCAGCTGTGGTAAATCCTTGAAGCTGAGCTTTTCAAGTCTATGGCAAATATCCTCTTGAAATCCCGTAACATCGCACCCCTCGTCTTTAGGAGTGCCCTGCTGCGTGTTCTCATCCTATACCGATATTTGTCAAAAATGTTCAAGCCACCCTCTGAGGCTGCCTTTTTGAAGAGGGGGGTGTATCTCTTCATAAAGACAGAATAATCTTTTCCAGCTAGATGTGCCAGGTTTAGCGCAGGTTGCTTAGATGGGCCGTTATATGCTTTCTAAGGGCCAGAAAGAGCGTATTTCTCTACATCATGACACATGCTCTCCAAAGGGACTCTTATTTGTTGAGGGAATGTTGCATAACTCTGCCCCCCTCTAGGAGGACCTAGCCACATGCCTAACATGCGTTCAACCTATGTCACAATCCAACTGCCCCTCCTACATCTACGTCAGTTCCAGGGTTGTCATGCAAGGCTCTGAGGAGGATGGGTGGGGGCTCTGCAGTTCCACCGGACCTCTCTCTGAGGAGCCACATTGCAGCCCAACCAGCCTGACAGCATGAACATGCCCAGACTTGTCCTCGTAGGTGCAGAAACAAGGCACACACCTGCACGGCAGCCATTTTACACAACACATACACCTAAACACTAGGGACAGCAAAAGGGCACTTGACTAAGACGTCATCACACCATGTCACAACACACGTGACTCACCTACACCTACGTCAGTTCCGGGGGCGGCATCTAGGGGTCACCGGAAGTCCCGGTAACGGATGCGATGTCATTTTCGGGGTGGGAAAACTGTCACTTTTTGAATGATGAGGAAAGGTATCCCTGATTACTACTAATGTATGGTTTCAACTGCCCCACACACACACACACACACATATAGATTCACATTACATTTTTTTCCAGAGGCAAACATTTTGCACACTTTGGAGAAGTGTATTAGGATAGAAATACACTAGTATCACTGGACCCCGCTTGTAAAATATAAATGAGAAGGAGGAACTTAATGGTCTCCACTTGAAGACAAAGTGGAAGGTGTTTTAGAGGACTACTTCAAAATGGAACTAAAGAATACTTTGTAGTTATTTAAGTTAAAATGTAATATTAAAGTTCTCAGACTAACTGAGGACTGGAGTCAGAAGCCATGAAAGTTGCCATAAAGAAAGTATCAATAGCGGAGCTACATGGAGTGAAGGTAGCCATCGCCAATGGATTAAGAACAGGCACAATCAGAATAGCAGGATTAGAAAATACAAAATCCATGTGACCAAAGTTAATCATTTATCTACTAGAAGAAAAAGGAACTGTCCTTTTCAAGATTAAGTAAAAGGGAACTTAAGTTGCAGAAGATATGAATGCACAGGGAGGTGTACATGACAGGATAGCGGCTGGGGAATAAGGACAGCACAAGCCAAATCAATAATGAAATAAGATGGTATGCAAGCATATACCGAGTTTGACATCAAAGACCACCTTACATTTTACTTTAAAGGATTAACTGCGCAATCTCCTACTCTTTGTAGGGAACACATGCATGAAGTGCTGAATGAAGCTTATCTATCTGAATCAACAGGGAAGCAAACAGAAGGTATGGAATAACCTCTCATGAGTAGGCAGCTGTGGCCATCTGAACTATGGCAACAAGTAAAGCATGGAGTTGGGGGATGACCCGACTCCCAATAGAGATCTATTAGTATTGTAAGTGTATTCTGGCTGACAAGATATTAAATGCGTTATTGGAAGAGGAAGAAAACAAAATCATGCCAAAATCCATGCAAAAGGCAACAATGGATCGATTGCCAAAGTCCAATGAGGATCTGCAGAGTTGCAAAAGTTGCAGTGCTTTGTCAAGGATGAACAGACTCTACATTAGTCATTAAAAATCAGCCAGGAAATCGCAGAGAGTGGTTGCGGACTTTGTGCATAGTGATTAATCAGGATTCATGCCAGGGAGTAATACAATGTTTGATTTCCATTGACGGGGACAAGAAACTATGAAAACCAGGAAGGATGCTGATGTGTGCATAGCAGCACCATCAATGGGCACCAAAAAAGCATTTTGCTTACTTAATAGGATCATTTTTCCTGATATCAGGTACTTTGCATCCCCTTTGAATTATGGACCCAGATTTAATGAATTAATTAAAATCCAATACTCCCAACTCTTTGAGGTAAAAGTATCTTAAATCCAGTAGAGTGAAAGGGGTACATAGCAGCATTGCCCTATTTCACTGCAGTTATTTCAGTTAGCAATTGAAACACTGGTAGAGATACCTATTTCAAGAAAACTAGGCAACCTCACAGGGGGTGAAATGAAATCATGTCAGTTGTGCAGATATCCAACACCACTAGGGAAAAGCTCCCTGAAAGAAATGTATTCTCCATTCAAAACCTTGTTTTGCTTTCAGGTGGACTTTTATTTTTACCTATTTATATACATAATATTCAGTATAGGAATGAAGTTAGTAAACACTGCTGGACACTCCTCTGTGCCTGCTATGGCTAAGAAACTATGTAAGGAAGGAAAACTTTCTACCAAGAGGAAAGTCTTGAGCAGCGAGTGATTGAGACAGCACGGAATGTATTACCCTACAAGAAAAAGGGTCTAGACTATCCACACTGTCAGCTAAAAATACTTTTGGCTCATTAATAGGCAAGCATTTACGCGATGGCGTGCCTTCCACTTTTCTAATCCTCACACTCGCAAACATAAAAAGTATGATGCTACTGTTGAACCCATTAACTTGCAATCCACCAGATTTGAGACACAAGCCACCATATTGCAGATGATTTCAGGCCACTTAACTGCTTTTGATAATAAACAAACGATATATGTATCTAATATATTTCACTATGACATCCAGCTCGTGAGAACAGAACGGGTTGCACTCCTGTTAACTAAACTTAATCCTGTCTTGTATATGTCTATGACTGATGATTAGAAGTGACAAAAAGTCAAAAACAGCTATCATATGGAAGTGTGGTAAAGGCAAGCACCCTTCCAATACAGGTCACGGGGTGACCTATATTTAATAATCGGCAGCAGGAACTTATATTTACCACACCTAATTTCAATTTGACGGAAGTGGCAGAGAGAGGATTTTATAGATACTGATCACATATTGGGGGAAAACTCATCCAGTGACAATTTCAAACCTGAATCCAGGTTTCTTTTGGTAATCTTGAAAACACAAGCTAGGAAAATGCCAAGAATGGGGAAGTGAGGAAAGGGCTGAACTGAGAATAGTCCCACTAACAATGTCGCTGCCAAACGACCTTTAACTGGAAACCCTTTCTAAGAAAGTACCCCACATTTATAATATGTAAATACTGAGGCTCTTTGTTTTTGTGGTGGAGTGGGTGGCAACAAATTACTCATGCAGTAAATTCATTCACCATAATTCCACTAGGTAAACCGTTTGAACCTTCAATATTACTGGGCACAAGAACCAACTTTGCCTCCTCTGTAACATGTGACTAACAACCTTTGGAGAGTATATTTGCCTTTTTAACAGTCTCTTAGGGAATCAGCAACAGAGTATGAATCTCGTGGATTACAGTTTCAATTCATGAATCCAGTGGTATAGAAGGCACATTAAACAGAGGAAAACATTTTAAAATGTTACATGCTGCCAGAATATTACATTCTCGGAATGTATCCCCTCAGCTTAAAAATTACAGGTGGGGCAGCACAGTTAACAGAGATGACCAGCTTTTAATTTAGTCATTAACAGCTTTCTAACTTGGATATACTGGTTTAAAGATTAGCAGGGACTGGGTAACCCTTTACTGTTAGCAAGCATCACACAACCTCCATGGTAATAAATAGGAAATAATACAATAACTAATATCACAATGTTACAGGCTTAAAACAGGCAAAAGATGTGGTTCACAATTACAGGGAGTGCAGAATTATTAGGCAAATGAGTATTTTGACCACATCATCCTCTTTATGCATGTTGTCTTACTCCAAGCTGTATAGGCTCGAAAGCCTACTACCAATTAAGCATATTAGGTGATGTGCATCTCTGTAATGAGAAGGGGTGTGGTCTAATGACATCAACACCCTATATCAGGTGTGCATAATTATTAGGCAACTTCCTTTCCTTTGGCAAAATGGGTCAAAAGAAGGACTTGACAGGCTCCGAAAAGTCAAAAATAGTGAGATATCTTGCAAAGGGATGCAGCACTCTTAAAATTGCAAAGCTTCTAAAGCGTGATCATCGAACAATCAAGCGTTTCATTCAAAATAGTCAACAGGGTCGCAAGAAGCGTGTGGAAAAACCAAGGCGCAAAATAACTGCCCATGAACTGAGAAAAGTCAAGCGTGCAGCTGCCACGATGCCACTTGCCACCAGTTTGGCCATATTTCAGAGCTGCAACATCACTGGAGTGCCCAAAAGCACAAGGTGTGCAATACTCAGAGACATGGCCAAGGTAAGAAAGGCTGAAAGACGACCACCACTGAACAAGACACACAAGCTGAAACGTCAAGACTGGGCCAAGAAATATCTCAAGACTGATTTTTCTAAGGTTTTATGGACTGATGAAATGAGAGTGAGTCTTGATGGGCCAGATGGATGGGCCCGTGGCTGGATTGGTAAAGGGCAGAGAGCTCCAGTCCGACTCAGACGCCAGCAAGGTGGAGGTGGAGTACTGGTTTGGGCTGGTATCATCAAAGATGAGCTTGTGGGGCCTTTTCGGGTTGAGGATGGAGTCAAGCTCAACTCCCAGTCCTACTGCCAGTTCCTGGAAGACACCTTCTTCAAGCAGTGGTACAGGAAGAAGTCTGCATCCTTCAAGAAAAACATGATTTTCATGCAGGACAATGCTCCATCACACGCGTCCAAGTACTCCACAGCGTGGCTGGCAAGAAAGGGTATAAAAGAAGGAAATCTAATGACATGGCCTCCTTGTTCACCTGATCTGAACCCCATTGAGAACCTGTGGTCCATCATCAAATGTGAGATTTACAAGGAGGGAAAACAGTACACCTCTCTGAACAGTGTCTGGGAGGCTGTGGTTGCTGCTGCACGCAATGTTGATGGTGAACAGATCAAAACACTGACAGAATCCATGGATGGCAGGCTTTTGAGTGTCCTTGCAAAGAAAGGTGGCTATATTGGTCACTGATTTTTTTTTGTTTTGTTTTTGAATGTCAGAAATGTATATTTGTGAATGTTGAGATGTTATATTGGTTTCACTGGTAATAATAAATAATTGAAATGGGTATATATTTTTTTTTGTTGAGTTGCCTAATAATTATGCACAGTAATAGTCACCTGCACACACAGATATCCCCCTAACATAGCTAAAACTAAAAACAAACTAAAAACTACTTCCAAAAATATTCAGCTTTGATATTAATGAGTTTTTTGGGTTCATTGAGAACATGGTTGTTGTTCAATAATAAAATTAATCCTCAAAAATACAACTTGCCTAATAATTCTGCACTCCCTGTATATACTGAGGGATGAAGAGTTACCCATTAGATGCAATCCTCTGAATGCTTTGATTGATTTCCTTACATTCAAGTCTGATGGCAAAGCTAAGGGAAGGAGCTTGACTGTAACAAACCTGCGACTACTTTGAATTCCAAAACTAAGAGGGGTTATTTAGAGTTTGGCAGATTAGGGACATCTGCCAAACATTGATGGAGGTCCCTGGCCTCCCTCTTTAGAGTGAATGCCACTCTCTAAATGGGACATCCACCAATTTTACTCTCCAAATGGAGGATGGAACATGCACCAATTATTGATAGAGGTGTAGCATCTGGGCCATTTGCCAAAAACTGGTGAATTTCCAGTCCTCTCTCTAAAGTGGAATTCACACTAAATTGGGAGGACACGACTTCTGGCAGTTTTTGGCAGATGTCCCACATTGGCTAACCTTAAATAATCTCCATAAGTCGTTTTCCTAACTCTGCATTACCACAACGTAACATTTCATGTCAAGTGGGACTGCTGTAAACTCACTTTCATGTTTGTACAGAACACAGCAGGATACATTCATGCAATTGCATGTAAATATGTTGCAGAGTTTTGGAGAGGTTTAATATAATTTGTTTGCAGGAAACCTGAACCTGTAAAGTAACTGAAATTCAGGGGTTCGAAGTTATAACAAAACTTACAAAAGGTGTTCACAAAGGATAACCAAATGGAACTTTATATTGAACTACTGGTATGATACCACTTATTTCTAGCCTGGCAACGTCACCCTTAATTGAATTTGGGAATAAAAATAATCATGTCAACTCTGTACTGACCACCAGAGTCCTATAAATAGCAGTCAAGAATGAACTCATTAGGAGGTGTAACTAGCAGTTGCTCCAGTTATCTGGGAATTTAACCCCTTTGCTGCCAGGCCTTTTCCCCCTCCTGTGCAGAGCCTTTTTTTGGCTATTTGGGGCAGTTTGCGCTTAGGCCCTCATAACTTTTTGTTCACAGAAGCTACCCACGCCAAACTTGCGTCCTTTTTTTTCCAACATCCTAGGGATTCTAGAGGTACCCAGACTTTGTGGGTTCCCTTGAAGGAGGCCAAGAAATTAGCCAAAATACAGTGACAATTTCGTTTTTTTCAAAAAAATGGGAAAAAGTGCCTGCAGAAGAAGGCTTGTGGTTTTTCCCCTGAATATGGCATCAACAAAGGGTTTGCGGTGCTAAAATCACCAGCTTCCCAGCTTTCAGGAACAGGCAGACTTGAATCAGAAAACCCAATTTTTCAACACAAATTTGGCATTTTACTGGGACATACCCCATTTTTAAAAAAAATGGTGCTTTCAGCCTCCTTCCAGTCAGTGACAAAAATGGGCTTGAAACCAATGCTGGATCCCAGAAACCTAAACGTTTCTGAAAAGTAGACAAAATTCTGAATTCAGCAAGGGGTCATTTGTGTAGATCCTACAAGGGTTTCCTACAGAAAATAACTGAAAAAGAAAAATATTGAAATTGAGGTGAAAAAAACATAAATTTTTCTCTACGTTTTACTCTAATTTTTTCCTGCAATGTCAGATTTTCGAAAGCAATATACCGTTACGTCTGCTGGACTCCTCTGGTTGTGGGGATATATAGGGCTTGTAGGTTCATCAAGAACCCTAGGTACCCAGAGCCAATAAATGAGCTGCACCCTGCAGTGCGTTTTCATTCTATACCGGGTATAAAGCAATTCATTTGCTGAAATATAAAGAGTGAAAAATAGCTATCAAGAAAACCTTTGTATTTCCAAAAAGGGCACAAGATAAGGTGTTGAGGAGCAGTGGTTATTTGCACATCTCTGAATTCCGGGGTGACCATACTAGCATGTGAATTACAGGGCATTTCTCAAATAGATGTCTTTTTTACACACTCTCTTATATTTGGAAGGAAAAAATGTAGAGAAAGACAAGGGGCAATAACACTTGTTTTGCTAATCTATGTTCCCCCAAGTCTCCCGATAAAAATGATACCTCACTTGTGTGGGTAGACCTAGCGCCCGGGACAGGATATGCCCCAAAACACAACGTGGACACATCACAGAAAACAGAGCTGTTTTTTGCAAAGTGCCCACCTGTAGATTTTGGCCTCTAGCTCAGCCGGCACCTAGGGAAACCTACCAAACCAGCGCATTTTTTAAAACTAGAAACCCAGGGGAATCCAAGATGGGGTGACTTGTGGGGCTCCGACGAGGTTTTGTTACCCAGAATCCTTTGCAAACCTCAAAATTTGGCTTAAAAAAACAAGTTTTCCTCACATTTCGGTGACAGAAAGTTCTGGAATCTGAGAGGAGCCACAAATTTCCTTCCACCCAGCATTCCCCCATGTCTCCCAATAAAAATGATACCTCACTTGTGTGGGTAAGCCTAGCGCCCGCGACAGGAAATGGCCCAAAACACAACGTGGACACATCACATTTTTTCAAAGAAAACAGTGCCTACCTGTGGATTTTGGCCTCTAGCTCAGCCGGCCCCAGGGGGGGCGGAAATGGCCTTAAATAAATTTGTCCCCCACCCCCACAACCCCCCCTGCTCCCCCCCGGGAGCGTCCCTTGCCTACGGGGTCGCTCCCCCTGCATGACATTGGCGCCCAAAAAAAAATCCCCGGTGCCTAGTGGTTTCTGCCCCCTTGGGGGCAGATTGACCTAAAATCGGTCAATCTGCCCCCAAGAGGGGCAGAAATGGTCTAAATACAATTTGCCCCCCAGGGAAGCGACCCTTGCCTAATGGGTCACTCCCCATCTCTAAAAATAAAAAAAAAAATAAAAAAAAAAAAACACAAAAAACTATTTGCCCTGGCGCCTAGAGGTTTCTGCCCCCCCTGGGGGCAGATCGGCCTAATAACAATAGGCCGATCTGCCCCCGGGGGGGCAGAAATGGCCTAAAATAAATTAGGTCCCCCAACCCCCCCCACCCCGGAGCGACCCTTGCCTACATTGCCCCTTGTGTGACATTGGCGCCAAAAAAAAAAAAAATCCCTGGTGCCTAGTGGTTTCTGCCCCCCTTGGCGGCAGATTGGCGTAGCAAAAATCGGCCGGTCTGCCTAAATACAACTTTACCCTCCAGGGGAGCGACTCTTGTCCAAGGGGTCGCTCCCCATCTGTAAAACAAAAAAATCCCCGGTGCCTAGTGGTTTCTGCCCCCCTTCGGGGCAGATCGGCCTAATCAAAATAGGCTGATCTACCCACCCAGGGGGGCAGAAATGGCCTAAAATAATCCCACACAAGGAAAAAGCAAAACTGAAGAGAAGTAAGAGTATTTTGCCTTGTTGGGCCATGCTAACAGCCACACCTGGGGTGGCGTTAGTTTTGTGTGCTGCCTCAGATTTATGATTCCTTGTAAATCTGGGTCAGTGTCAAAAGCAATGGATGTTGTGGTGGGAAACCCACAGCAACACCCATTGTAAGCCCCTCTGCCGCAGAAAACTTTGGAGGGGCCCATATTTACAAGGAGGCGGTAAGCCACAAAAAGTGGCTTAGCGCCACCTTGTAAACATGGTGCAGTGCACAGTGACAATGGAGCATCACAAAAAGTGACACTCAGGTGGCCCTAGGGGCTTGTAAATATACCCCTTAATCTTTTCGTTCAAGACTAACAGGTAAAAGGATGAACAGCTTAGGTTTCGCTGTTGATACTATTATTCTAGAACAAACCCCTTTTGGCTAAGAAAAAGTAATCAAACTACACAAATACAACAGCAAAAAGAAACAACACTAAACATATGAAAAAGTAAAATCATGGTTATGGATGGTAAATGAGAAACATGGAAATGGTTTATTGATGGTAAGAAAATTAACTGTTGTACTCAATAGAGGTATCTTGCATTACCATCTCCTCAATCTTAAAAAGGAATATACAGTTAGCAGCTATTACACCGGAGGATGTCTTCTAAAGCAGTTAGCTTATTAAAAAGCTGGGCCCTACTCACGAAAAAATAACAAATCTGCACCAACAGATTTACTCCAACATGCAGGGGGAGATTTACATTTTTTGTAATTTACCAACTCCTCAAGGAAACTACTTAGAAAGATGTACCTGGTATAGGTTGCTTTGGGTACTCCCTCAAAAACCATGCGATATTAAATTGAAAATCTATTCTTCTGTTTAGAGTTCTCTGTGACAGATGACTATGGAAACAGATAATGGATTCCCTTGTTCTAGCTTTTTTAATTTTTTTGTCTTTGTGGGGATATTTGTTTTTGTATTTGTGGGGAAAATATTTTCCCTTTCTGTGTACCAAATCTGAAAGTGATCTATTCTTCTTCCCACTGTGGAAGAGAAGTTACGCCAGCCCTTTATGGGAGTAAAATCTTGACCAATTGCAGGGTTTGAAATGGTCATACTGTGGTTTGTGAATGCTGACAAACTTCTATATTTGTGGGTGTTTTC
This sequence comes from Pleurodeles waltl, assembly GCF_031143425.1. Taxonomy (NCBI): domain Eukaryota; kingdom Metazoa; phylum Chordata; class Amphibia; order Caudata; family Salamandridae; genus Pleurodeles; species Pleurodeles waltl. The sequence continues at coordinate 482,508,797 of NC_090438.1, read as the reverse complement.
AAAGTTTCATTGCAAGACACCTTGATACCCCCACTCTCCATCCTTTCAATGGTATTCACAGCTGCAGAGATCTCCCTTGTGTCAGAGATCAAACATTGTGAAAGGGTTCACGCCTTCAAGAATCACTTTGCGAAATCTTTGCAGCCATAAAGAAAGGTACATTTGGTCATAAATTTAAGTTTACAATCAAATATACTTTCGTGAACCGGGCCCCATACAGACACCTATCTGGCCTGGGCATCAGATTAAGGCTCTACTAGCTAACACCAAATGTTCTATAGAGTTCTGTGGCAACAGTAGAACCTTGAACTCTCACAAGGACATATTAATGTGCAATGTTTTGCAGGCAGCTTTTTAACCATACATTAGGGAGCTCCACAATACCAGGTAAGGCTTGAATGTAGCCTCATAAGAATCTCTACATGTTGATAATACTCTCTTTATTTATTTGAAAGCCCTGTCTAACTCAGAAAAGTAACCACGTAAACGGATATGGTCAGTTTTGCGATCCTTACAGCAGCAGTTCTAGTCTCTGAATGCCCCAGAACAGTTTTCTGTAAAGCCAAATTACATATTGCTTTACTTGAAGCAAATGTTTTCATTGACCATTTAAAAATTTAAAAAAAAACACATCTACGTGAGATTAGGAAATAGTGTTCATATGTAGGAGGATCAAACTGTCCTCAGAGACAAAAAGGTTCAGAAATGTGTGCTTAACACCACAAAGATACTTTATGTTTTAATTGCTTCCAGTTCTAGAATTCAGAAGATATTGATAAACAATTGAGGACAGATCTAAATTATGTTGGCTTTGTGACCGCTGCAAGAAAGTTCACATTTTTTGTACATGCCCACCTTTAATTTGAAAGAGGAAAATGTATTTAAACTATTGAGTTGCATTATATCTTTTCCAATGAAGCCCAGAATCTGATGGATATTTATGATCAAACTAATGGTTGAGTTTCATGGCCTGAATCGGTTTGTATTATGTGAATGTCTCCCATTGTCATTGAAAGCTCGGCTAGAACTTGATTATGGAAGACACCATTTTATTCCAATTTTTACTTTTGTCTTTTGCAAGTTACAAGATATTTAAATGAAAAATGCATCTTCAAATAGGCTAATCAGTCTGAGCTGCTTTTACTCAATGACCAACAGACTACTCGATTTCATCAGGCTATGAGTACATTTGATGACTCTGACTGAAGCTTATGGAGCTTGCTTACTGCTGGGCTGCTACAAGCCTTCCAGCACTCCAAGCATAGCCTTGATGTTATTTTAAGCTCTCATTTCTAAATAATTAATTGCCTCTTTAAAAAAAGCTGGTACGAGTCCAATCAGTCCCTCTCTAGAACGATCAGGATGTCCCCCAACTTAATGCCTGATTTTTATGCTCGGACCATCCAATGTCAGGCATTTGCCAGGACCAAATTGATCTCTCAGATTCCACTTTCAACAAATTAAATTCTGGCCATGGTCAGAAGCAGGTACAAATTGTTGGACCTGGTGGCTTGATAACCCCACTTCAATTTTTAAGCTCTGGTGATATTCATACGGAGTGTTCTTACTTGTAGAAGATACAGTGGCAACAATCATCTCGGGCTGCGGAAACAAAACAAATTGGTTTTGAAGAAAATAGCAATAAACACTGCACCTCAGCTCTGTATTTCCCATTCCACTTAAAGATATGGTTATCTCAATTTCTAATGTGTTTTTACTCATATACCAATGTAAGTTTAACTTCCATTTGTTTAGATTTAGCACATCTTTTAAGTTAAATGGTATGAGCGCAATACAAGATCTGTATGCATTAAAATTACTCGTAAGGGGCATCCCGTAAGCCTTGTATGTTATTGGTTGGGGTTAGTTTCCCTTGTAATTGCTCGGAAACTCCACTATTTTCTGATGATGCTTCCATTTACCTTCCCTGCTCTACTCCTTTACTCAGTTTGCATATGGATGCCCAAGATGCTGGCTAAAGCACATTAGCATTCATACGACTCAATTTTTTATTTTTAAGTAAAAGAGCACATCAGTGAGTTTGTCGCAGTTTTCTACCTCTGGATAATGTCACTGTACATTATCATCAGTCTTCTTCGACAACACTCCAAAGAAATGCTCAACAGAATTAAAATAAAGTGTCAATCATGCTCTGGCTTCAGCTAAAAGATTGAGAGGATGTTAGGAACATCCAATGCAGTGCCCAGTCTGATGAAGTCAGGCAGTGCAAAATTACCTTTCAGAACATGCATTCATTAAACCCTGGCATGTAGTAAAGCTACCTCTGAAAAGGAAAGAAATTTGTTAAAAAATATGAGCCTACAGCAATAACAAACACGCATGAAATGATCAAAGCAAAGGATGGCCGAAAAAAGCATTTAAATTCTCGATTCCACCTGTACACCACACCTTGTCCCAGTACACCCAAGAGAGTGGAACGAAATTACACAAAGAGGCTGTTACAGCACATCATGCACACATTTGTAGGCCCATAGCTGGAGGTGCAGGAACCCTGAACATGTACTACTATTTGTTGATGTGTAAACCTATATAGACAGTTTTACTATACATCTGGGAACTCGAAAGGATAAGTTAGCTTCATATAAACCTCTCTAATGGCTGAGAAGTCTATTTATCCAAAGCGGTCCACGACGCAACAGTGATCCTCTGCATTGGAGATTGAGCGATTGCCTTCTCTATTGAAAGTAAATTATTAGACTATACTCCAGTTATTTCTTGTGGTTTGTAAATGCAGAGGAAGATTTTAGAGCTCGTTTGAATTCCTGCATGCAAAGGCTAGCCCGATTTTAATTTTGGAAGGGAGATCAAAAGGGGTCCTTGCAAGTGCATGCTGTTCCTATTAGACATAAAAGAAATGCACCCATTAGAAAATAATTGTCTATGATGTAAGACATGTGTACAGAAAGGGTGACGAACTGGCTGGATGTTGTGGATTTCTCTTATACTTTGCTACACAAACAAAACTAGATATGTGTGTGTCTGTACCATGAAATCAGATCTGACAACAGGCAACTTAACCGCATAAATGGAATATGTCAAAAGGGAGAAAATGATCACCACTCTCAATCTAAAATCTGCATATTCACAGGCTGAATTCACTGCAATCAGTCAGTTTTGGTTTGGTCTCTAGCTTCAGTATTCCAAAAACTCATGCATATTTTACTTGGTAATATTGAGAGGTGGTGGCATTTCAAGACAACATTGACCTTTGCTGGCATGCTGAGAAACACAATCGGATGGTAGAAAAAGTGTAATCTATTTTGTAAGGTAAAGAGATGTCTTTACAATGGGATATGCATACATCTTTGCCCACTTAATTAAAGTATTTCGGACACAATTTCATGTTAGGGTATTTTTCCAAAAGATAACTTGCTTCAGGACAAATTAGTTTGGTTGCAAGAACAAAGTGATGTTTTTTGAGGTCTCAAACAATGGTGGGCCTGCTAAGCTCCAAGGTGGCCACAGTTTCTTGGGCTCCCACTATGGCTCCCATCTACTGCACATAGCAAGAGGCCTCATAACCAACAACAGAGGAGGTACAAACGGCAGCACCAATTGAAGAAGACCTGCACCGCAGATCGGTGCCAAGATTTGGCCAGGGGTGGTGTGTCCTGCTAGGTCTATCTTATAGACTTTCTTGAAGAGCAGCGAGTAGGGCTGAAGATGACAGACCCTTTGTTACCTGGCCTGTGGTGTGAGAGGCTAGAGCAGTGTTAGACTGGGAGTGATCTGGTGAAAGCAGATATGCCAACCTACTATAACTAGCAGTCATCCAAAACTGTGAAGATTAATGATCCACCAGGAGGAGGACCCAGTGTGAAGAGGACAAGCCCTCCTTACACCAGACCTGTAAGCCCTTGAGGCTGTGGTGGGAGTGGCAGCTTGGGTGTTACGTTATATTGATTTGTATGGTGCACTAATCACCCAAGAACGTATCCGGGCGTTTGCATGCCCATATCCCACCTTCCAGCTGGCTCGAGGAAGAAATTAGTGGGAAACCAATAGTGTGAAGCCACAAGCCGGCAACAGACTAGAATGACCTAATAGGATAGATGACTAAGCCAAGGACAGTTAACTTGTGTTCTATTAATGAAACACACTGGGCAGCAAGGGAGGTGAAGACTTTTTGAAGCTGCACAAATCAGCACCCAAGAAGGCAATGGAAGTGAAAGCACATGAAGAGAAACAAAGTCTCACCAAAACCAAACATCTACTGTTCGGTTCAATAACTGGCCCGAAACCTGAGTTAATGGACCAACGCAGTGGAATCCGGTGTTCACACAGTGAAAACAAAACAGTTGAGATGCCTAATTCAAACAGTTTTGCCAACTGAGCAGAGCCTTGACAATGGGGGGGGGGGGGGGGGGGGGGGGGGGGTCAGGATTCTAGTTTAGGAAAACCATATTGCTGTGAATACTCCTAAGATGCAAAAAATATCCTTCTTCAAACAAACTTTAAACATACTTCTAGAGATATGTTTACAGGTGATGAGTGTATAGGGGTTGGAAGCTACCCTGAGCGAAATTAAATATGCTCAGGAAGTTACTGTGCATCTAGATATTTAACACATACTGGCTATTATTCTATCATAGAAAAAGAAGCGCTTGCATGTTCCTGTGTAGTGCAACATTTTAAAAGATATCTATGGGAGAAGAGTTTTAAATCAGAAGAGAACAAAAACCTTTTTTCTCTGCCTATTGGTACAGGAAGAGCTTCTGCATATGTGAGATTAGGCAAATACTTAGGCTTCAAGGGTATAAAGGCTGTAAGGGTATAAATTCTGATTTCATACACTCCTCGTGGCTTGACATAGGATAGACTGTCTTTCCCGGTTGTCTGGTAAGAAGGATAAATTTGAAGAAAAGTAACCGCTTGAAGAGCATGTAGTGTCTCTATTACAAGTGCTATTTAAGGCAGGTAAGTAGTGAATCGAACGGGACAGAGGCTATGCAGCACAATGCTGTGTTGAATAGTCAGTAAGTATGCAGACTGTGGCTTGTCTTTTGGAAAATTAGAAATGAAGTTTATGTGAAAGGTCAAGTGGTCATGAAAAGAGATTGTTTTGTTATACCAATTTCGAAACTATCATTACACTGGTGCATGCTAAACATATTGCTGAAAAGGCTGCAAAACCAAGAGCCACGTTTTGGTGGCCATATATGATGAACATTTCTGTTTTTTGTACAAGGGGGTCCCACTGTATTCAGGCAGACATCTTTGAAACATTCAGTCTATCCACAGATTTCATAGAAGGAAATTGCCATGTGTCTTTTTGGTCCCTAGGAAAGGTTTACCCCACTGTTATTAATATTTTTAAATTAAACCAAGCTCAAATGGATTAATACGCCAAATTCTAATTATGTTTTTGGAATTTCTAGATAAATGCTGATTTAGAGAATGATAATGGGCTCCAACGTACTTCAGAAAAACGTGGGTATTTTTTGGAGAAGCGTGGCATCAAACTACAGGTGTACGCACCACTGCAAATTCTCAAGCCACGCTAATGCCATATCCCTGGCTCAGCTCAGACCTCTTGGTCCTTCAAGGCCTAAACGAGCCAAGCTTTTATACGGCTTCTGCCTGCCACCCACCCCCTAACCTCATGCAGAAAGAATTAAAGACAAAGCAGTGAGCTTGACCAATCACTGTGATCCGAGGAAAACATTATGTGGCACCAAACCTCCTTCTATCTTCATTATCACATGACAGAGCTCGCAAATATGCAAGTTCAGGATGTGCGCTGTACAAAAACATATTCAACAGATGATAATGTTGCACCATGCATAGTAAGAATCAAACCCACACACAGAGGGTACACATGGCAACTTACCTGTCTCCTAGTTTACTAGTGGCATGGTCTTCATGGCTGGGAGGAGGGGGGCAGTGCCTGACTGTTTCCAAGTTAATCATCAAAAAACACTATCTTTATTACTGCATTGAGGCACTGATTAAATAGGATGTACTAAAGTGAAACTATTCAGTATGTTAAAGAAACGCATTGTTTTAAATTTTGAAGAGCCATATCTGTGGAAGATATCTGGTGCATGATTTACAAGCCAAATATCAAATCACTGCAATAATGTTGTGTTTTACACATTTAGCTAAAGCTTAGTGAAATTGTTGAGCCGTGTAGCAGAAACGTCTTAAACTGCCATTTAACACTCCTGTAATGAAACCGATTTGGAATTTTGGGGTCATTCTTTAATGAAATGCACACGATTGTATGGTTCCGATTCTCATGCACTTTAATGCACTAATACTTTATTAGCGCATGGACCTTGATTCTGGCCAAAGAACATGACTAAATTCTGCCAGAGGTTATGGCGGACACTTTCGGTTTTTAGCTAATGGCTGTGTTTTGTGGTTCTCCATGTTTGATTGTCAGGATACCAAAGAGATACTCTGCGTAAGATTTCTTTGTAAACAAGAGTGATTTGTATACCATAGATGACTACACACGTGTTTTACCTTGTTTTATTGCGCAACCTTTGTGGCCTACAGCCGAAATAAAGTTATTTATACAAGCCACATAGTTCAAGTCTCGGCTGACGCTTGCGTAGTTGAAGCCAAGCCATGTCGTTGGCTCATCTCTCCCTGTGAACATGTTTGGCTCTCACCTCTACATTAAACAGAGAATGACTGCTCTGTATTTCCCCAACATGGATAGTTTAGTCAGAGCTTTAACAGGATTGCGGAAAGGCGACCGTTAGCCTTGAACTCTGGTTTACATTAGGTTAGAAAGTTATTCATATATCTGTACTACACATAATGCCATTAGGTTTGTGCCAGTAGACTTACTTAAATGAAGAAAACGAAGAACTCTTAAATCCAGAACAGCTTACTAGATTGTCAGACTCCACAAAGGGCTACATCCAAGCCAGTGAGATGCAATGTTACACGTAAAGAGGGAAAGGCCAATTAACGACCTCTCCAGATTATTCAGAGTTAAATTGCAAAATTCAAATTGGTGACTTGGTCAAGATTTTTTTTTTTTTAAAGTAACACAGACTGAACTTAGGTTCTGCACAGTTTTCAAAGTAATCTGTTTGGAGAATGCTTCTGTTTTATTAAACAATGGGGTGCGATAGATACTCCATATTGTTATTGGGTAAAAAATTTATTTGTAGAAAATCCTTCTGTAGGTAGCCAATATTCTCAAGGTGCCACTGCTCTTGATTTTACTGCTTCAAGTTATTACTCCTCAAGTGTTCCTGGATTCGGATACACTGGTTGACTCAGATTCCCAAGCGTTGTATTCTGATAATCAAACAGTGTCCGATGTCAATTCTTCATTGAACCGGTTTGTCCCAAATTCTTTATCAGGAAGACCGATATATAGTCATGTCAACCTTCTTTGAGAAGGACCATTATGGAAAAACATTTATGACTGTCATGAACAATGTATGAATCTGCATATTTATGCCTCAATTGCATACCCTAATCCTAATTTTCTTTGTTTTCTTGTGTTCATTGTCACAGGTGACGAGATGCGTGGTATCTGCTGGCCTGTTTTGTTACACATTTCTAAGATTTAAGCATTCTTTTGATTGAAGAGTTCTCACATTCATGCGTTCTAGGTTTTTTTTTCTACAATTTTTACATGTGTTTGAAGTCCATGTTCTTACCATGGCAGTTAGATTCCCTATTTGTGGTACGCATAGAGGTTAGTGCATAGACTCTTGCAAATATACTTAATTCTAAGTTTATCTTGATGTGTATCTTGAATATCAAAGAATGGATAGTGTTACGATGGAGAGAACGCCTGGCTATGTGCCACTAACATCTTTATACACGTCATCAGCTCGTGGAATGCCCTTTTGGTAGTAATCTAGATTGCCTGGTGTAGTGAAATAATTGTTTTGACCACTGACTGTGTTGCACCACTTTGCACCTGGATTAACTCTCTAGTGTTCTCCAGTTACAGACTACATTTTGTATTCAGTTTAGCATTAGATTCATTCTGCCTATTGACTTTACCGTAGCATTAGACACTGCCATGTTAAATGCTGCCCGTAATTTTCACATTGTAAACTGTGCATTCTGTCTTGTTTTCGTGCTTTTTCTCACCAAGGGCTTTGGTTCATAAGGATGTACTCAGACGGAAGGGAACGGGCTTGTTTTGACTTGACATCTTGGGATTGTGGCCAAACCCCAATGTGTTATTTTCAAAGCATACCTAAACCAGCCATCATGTTTGAATTGCAAAATGAGGGTTTTTTCCAGAAAGCCCCTTTGTTTTTTTTAAGATATAAAAAGACCCAGTGCAACAGTGAGGGTTGGAGTGGCTTCAGTCAGGATTCAGACGTTGAATGCCTGATATAGAGTTCCCAAGGGCGAAGACCTCTCCTTCTCTCAGTCGAATGGGGTCATCGACTTGCTGGCATGAGAAAGATGAAGCACCTGACAGGCCCTACAGTGATGCATTTTTAATTCATTATTTGCTTTGCATTATAATATAGCTACATATATTTGCTGTGTATATTGCAGTGGAGAATCATTTTGGCATGTTTTCATTTCCTTGTTGTGACTATTTCTAAACATGTGCTTTCAACATGCTAATCTCCTTTTAGGAACCTCACATAGTGAAATAATAAATGTCTTCTTTGGATTAAGAAGTGCATTCAAGAGATTTTTGTCAGCTCAGTCATTAGTGAAAAGCAAAACACCTGGTGACGTTCAGTTATTGTTTTGATGGCAGATTTTCGGACTTTGCCCAATGCGGAGAGGATGGCCCATTAATATGTGGTTGTTGTAGTACATTTATCACTGCACTGGCTCATATAGGGATAGACGATGCATATATTCCGAACTTGGTACCATGCTCCATGCTGCAGTAGGTTTGGTTGTAATACAAGAACGACATCCAAATACAAGAGTAAAAGAAAGTACCAAGGATTCTAGATGAGAAAATGAAAGTCAGGATGGCTGGAGGAAAGTAGATTTAGGTATGAAGAGCGATAAATGCACAAGAGGAATAATGTAAATGACCTCAGTCTTTGACTACTTTATCCTGAAGGAATGTAGAGACATCTAGTGATGTGTATCTTTCAGAATGTCAGATGTGTGATGAAGAGGAGTGGGAAAGTTGAGAATGAAATCTGTGTGGCATCTCAATCTAAATAAAACAGATCAAACAACGAAGTGTCACCAAAGGAGGAATTTAAGAAAAATAAAGAGAGACCCCAGGACAGGGCATTCCAGGTGGTACTGCAGTAGGCACTTGATTTGTCAGGAAACAGAAAAGGATCAGACAGTTATGATGAAAGCTATTTGTGGGCTCAGCAGTGGTCAATAACAAAGATAATAGGGTTAATTTGCTAGACTGTATCAAAGGCTGTAAGGTGAAGGCGAGCTGGATGTGGTGAGTAGCAGTGACTGAGTTAGGAAGGTTTATCAGGACGGTTTCTGTTTGCTAGAACACAGAAAGAAGATTGCCAGGGATTAAGCAAGTTGTTACATTCAAAAAGAAGATGCAGTGGAAAGAAAGAATGGAATCGAGAAATAGAACCAAACAATTTAGCATTATTGGTTGAATACTTGAGCACCTTATAAGATTCAAGAAAATAAGAAAGAAAAAAAAAAAAATCAAGAGCACACAAATGGAAAAGGTAGACTGCTACAGTCCAGCACAATTTAGTCTGTACAAGAACACATTAGTGGTCACTTCTGAAGAGGGCCATACCCCATGACTACTACTAGAAGAAGAAAAAAAAGATTAACTACTGTTGGAAAATGGGTTATTGGTAAGGGCAGGTAGGTACCTACACTTAGCAATAGGCCACTAACCTCCACTAAGGTCCAGTTAGGTCTCAGTAAATTAACCCCAGCTCAACCCTTGGTAGCTTGGCAACGAGCGTCAAGGCTTAACTTAGGAGACAGAGTGTAAAGCATTCAAATATCACAAAACAGTAATTAGATAAAACACAGGAAACAGTTTAAAAATCCAAAACCAATTTATAAAAATAGATTATATTTTTATCTTTAAAATGACACAAAAAACGAATAAAATCGGATAAGGGGAACCGGAGATATGAATTTTTAAAGAATTATTGTTTTTTAGCGCCTAGAAACAAAAAGCACCAATCGGGTCATCTGGTTGCACCTCGACCGGGGCAAAGTCAAAGTTTTAGGCCGACCGCGATAGAGCCCTGCTCAGCCACAGGCCGCGGGAGGCCTAGGTTAAAAGTTTACCTTCACACAGTGTCTTTTTCGAAGATTTTCTTCAGCCAGACGAACCTGCCAGTCCAATCCGACCTCCTGGAGCCCTTCTCCGGATACGCGATGCGAGAATCCTCGGTGGAGATTTTTACCTTCGGACTTAGTCGTTTTTTCAAGGTGAAAATCCTTCGACCAGGGTAAACCTGGATCTTGATCCGACGTTCCTGGAGCCCTCCTCAGATACGCTGGCTGGGAGGTCCCGGTCAACTTTTTACCTTCGGACTTAGTCTCTTTTGCAGAGATTTTCTTTACCGGGACGAACCTGCAAATCAGGCTGGGTCGCGGTTAAGGCAAGCCGGCTAGAGTTGCCGCGGCGGGTCGGTCCCTCTATGAAGCTTTTCTTACAAAAGTTCTCCAAACTTCTGGGGCTTCTACCAGAAGTCCTTTTAAGGTTCTTTTGAGGTCCACAGCTCACCCCAAGGGTCCAGAAATTCTGAGATGGTCCTTGGGGGGTGCGGACTACAACTCCCAGAATGCACCTGGTGCAAACTTCTTTTTGGCCACTGGGCAGTGGCCAGCTGGTTGATTTCTTTAGGAGTTGGTGCAGGGGACTCTGGTTAGCAATTTTTCACCTGTAGCAAATAGGGAGTCCCTCCTTGAACCAGTTGAAGCCAGGCAAAGTCTTCTTGTGGTGAAGCCCAAGTGTGCAGCTGGTGCAGTCCTTCTGAGTGCAGGTTCCAGGTGCAGGCCAGGGGTCCAGCAGGGCAGTCCTTCTCCTTTGGTTCTTCCTTGTTGGAATCTGATGGGGACCTGAGGTGTGGGTGCAGGTCTGCCAGTTTTATCCTTGCTCCTGGGTGAAAAGCAGGGGGGTCCTGGTTCTCCAATCAGGTGCAGTGTCCTTCCCCCTGTGATGAGCACTTCCTGGGAAGTGTGGCAAAAATCAATCCCAGGAGGCAACATTCTCCAAAAATCCATCATTGCTGAATCTGATTTTTGGAGGTTACATCTGGCTGAACCCACCCACTGGTGTGGCTAAAAATCATAAACTCACCCCTCTCCTGCCCTCTTCTAATCTAATCAAGGGGGCACCTAGTTGTCTTGGGTTGCAGGATGTGGGGGTGTTGCTGGTTGCTCCAAATGTCCTTCTCTGCCTTTGAAGACCAGTTTGACAGCCCTCCCCCTTCCTGCCTCACCATCTGCTGAGGGGAGATTCCCTCCCACAGGCACATTCCTTTGTGTGAAGCCAGGCCACTTCACACCTCATCAATGCAGCCTGGCCAGGCTGCTAGAGGCTGGCCAATCAGAGCACAGCAGCAAAAACAATGCAGGGCTGAAATTGGCAACTTTTCAGGTAAAGCTTAAAATTCTTTACCTGAACAAGTTATATTAAATCCAACAACTGGAAGTTGTGGGATTTATTACAACAACTAATTTGATACCAAACTCTTGGTATCCATCATTTAAGGAGACTTTAAAAATTAAAATAAAGTCTCCCCATTCTAGCCTATGAAGGCCATTTACTACAATGAGGGAAAACGAATTTGGCTGTTTTTACCTCACCAGGGCTTATAAAACTATTTTTTATAAAGTCCCTGCTTATAGTTACATGTAACCCAGCCATAGGGGCACATAGAGCACACCTTAGGGGTGACTTATATGTAAAATAAGGTAGTTTAAGACTTTGGAACAACTTTTAATTCCAAAGTCGAATTTGCATATAACTTTAATTTAAAAGCAGCCAGCAAGGCAGGCCTGCCTTTAAAATGACACTGGGCACCTCAGCAGTGCACCTATGGGTGCACTACCCATGCTGTGGTCCCGAAACCTACATGCCCTACCATATACTAGAGACTTATAGGTAGGTTAACTTAGCCAATTATAATTAGCCTAATTTGCATATCCATATTACACAGAGCACTGGCCCTGGGACTGGTAAGCAGTACCCAGGGCACAGCCAAGAGTCAGTAACCACCAGTACCTGTCCAGAAAGTGTGGGAGTGATCAGGGCAAAAAGGAGGACTTTCCTACAACTACCTGCTCCAAAATGAAGTAGTCCTCCAGCTTCCAACAGAACAAGCTCAATAACAAAGCCTGATCCTGCCACAACGCTACTTTGAACTATGGGTCTTGAACATAGAGACAAAACAAACACTGAAATCACAAGGCTTCAAAGAAACCTCAAGGTAAGGAACAGCCAAAAACTGTTAACAATAAAAGGAAAGTTCGTAAAACACCACAAAACACCTATTTAGAACTAAAATCCACCAGATCTTTAAAATGTAGCCATGCCACAAAATATCTCCAAGAAAGAGTCCCACAAGTATTCTACCATATAAAAATCTTGTTCCAAGGTATGAACCTGCCATGGAAATTAGGGACTATTCAACAACTAGTCACCAGTACGCCTAAAGAGTGCTAGCACAGGTGTCTTTAATAAAAATTATTAATGAGTGTTTCTGTGTTTTGAATAATGAGTTTATGTAGAAAATGAAATAACATAGAAAAATAATGTACGCATTTGAAAATGTGACCTCGAAGAATGGCCACCAATGTTCATGAAATGTACTAATTAATGAATAATGTTGAAAGAGTACTAGATTAATGCAGTAATATGTTATATTATGGGTTATGGAGTATGCGTTAGGTTTATTAATTATAGGCCTTAACTTAGCAAGTGTCTTGGCCTACTTTGTCAGGCCTCATGCAGAAGCTGTCTTTCTTAGCGTTTAATAAAAATGCTGACCAAGTGATTTAAACTGTGAAACATCTATTGTACAGTTAAGTGTGCTCATAACTGAAGCTTTTCGTGTGAACTGACTGCTAGGAGATGATGTTCTTGCTAATGTAACATTTTATGTGTAATGTGTGAGAGACTGACTGTTCCAGGACAAGAACAGTGAAGAAACTGACTAGAGTGGAAGCTGCAACAATATTACCACCTGACAAGCCGGACGATGAGAGCATTGTAAGACGGACCAATCAACTGTATGAGAACGCAGAAATATTAGAATTCATAGATTTGGTATAATAATGTTATTGGACAGAGTGTGAGCATACGATTAACTGACCAATAGGGAATTAGGGGATAGTTTAGGTGACTTTGATATAACAACGCTGCAGAGGGGAAAGTTTCAGATTTCAGAAGAAGACTTATTCAGATTTTGAGAGACTTGAGCTAGAGAGAGAGAGAGACATTCATTCTGAAATTGGGTTAATATTCCCTGACTGAGAGCCAGATGCCTTGCTGATCGACTGATGTCCTGAGGACGAAGACCGATTCTACTTTGCTGACCTATACAGAGGACAGGCATAATGCGATACAACTGTGATTATTATGCATATTTGCTTTTTCTTTCTAGGTACCAACTGCACTGTTTTTATCTATTACTCGATTGTAGTTTTCCAAATTTGTGTTACTAAATTATTTAGCATAAAGCCCAACATGCTGATGCTAATCTGGTGTTAGTTGAGGATTCTGACTAATGACGAAAGAGACTAATGCTTGATGGATTTCTCTGCTTAACTACATGTATTACATCTCGTTAATGCAGCTGACTCTGCTATTGATTTGCACTGTAACGTTAGAATGTGTTGTAATTCAAGCTTTGATTAGATTGCATTTCTTCTGCCGCTTTGGACAAACAGTGTTGTTTTTGTATGTGTTTCATTTGATTTTGAGATTAATCTACATAACCTTAGCTTTGGTAATATGGGGAAATAAACATTCTAAACTTTACTACAGGTGTGGTTATTCATGACTGAAAAGTCACGGTGCGTGATAATTACTGACTCCATTGATTACTAATGATTGTTGATTATTGTGTATCAATTATTGATGATGTACTGGAGCTATGGTAACAACTTAATTGCGAGTAGAAAGGTTCATCAACCTATTCGTGTCCCCTTGTAAGTGTACTTATTAAGGTCTGACGCGCTAACAAGAGTGATGAAGTATGGGGTCTTACACATGCTAATGAATACACCAAGTGGAAGCTCAGCCCAACTTAAGACGTGCATGTACTGTTGTGTAAAGATGTACTTAACCCCTTGGGTGCCCCGGACCACGTGGTCTCGTCCTCACGATGAGACCACCTTGTCCGGCTATGAGCCCCCGGGGGGGAGCGCCAGCACTCCCCCCGATGGCCGAGCACCCCCCTCCCCTGAGCAGAGATGGAAGAGGAATCGCTTCCCCTTCCAACCCCACCCCCCTGTAACCCCCCCCCGTGGCGCGCGCTGACCTCATCAGAGGCCTTCCCCATCAGAGGCCTTGCCCCCGGCGCTGGAAGCTCAGCTTAACTACATGTATTACATTACATGTAAGCTCAGCTTCCAGAGCCCGATCGAAGGAGAAATGCAAAAGCATTTCTCCTCCGATCACGTGAAGGGGGCAGAGAGGAAAGGCTTTCTCTCTGAGCATTGCGATGCGATCGGGCAGCAGAAATGCCACTAGACACCAGGGAATTGTTTTTTTTTTGTTTGTATGTGAAATAAGGATAGCGGCCTCTTGGGCAAGGGCCGCTCCTCGGGGCAAATGATGTCTAGGCCATTTCTGCCCTCCCCCGGGGCAGAAAACCACTACACACCAGGGCACATTACTGTTGGCCATAAATGCCCTCCTTGGGGGCAGATTGGCCTATTTTTGGAAGGCCCATCTGCCCCCAATGGGGCAGAAAGCCCACCAGAGACCAGGGAAGAATTTTTTTTTCCAAAATAAGAGATTGGGGGTAGGCCATACCCCCACCCCAAATAAATGGGGCCAAAGTTGTTCAGTGGGCAGATTGGGCAATTACCCCCGATCCACACCCCGGGGGGGACAGAAAGTCTACTAAATGCCAGGGAATAAAAACAATAAAAGAAAATAGTGGGGTGGTGGCTACCAACCAGTATGTGCCTGGTTATGGCCCCACCCGAACTGACTGGGATAACAGTCATTCAGCTCTCCCCAGCACACTAAAACATCTTATCCCATGGCAAGCAAGAGGACATTTGATTATTTTTGTTTTTTGTTTTACATTTGGGCCATGAGAGCTTGGTAACTCTCAAAATCGTTGCACTTGGAATGGTGAGGGCTGCACTTTTTTTTTACTTTGGGAAGCTGCAATCTTGAAAAATCCACAAGACCTAGACACATCTGAAAACTAAACATCTAGTTGATTCCAGGGTGGTGTGATTCACATGCACCCGCACCATTTCCTTACCCAAAATGCCCTGCAGACCTTCAACTTTGCTGGAAAGCACACATTTTCCCCACATTTTTGTGATGGAACCTTCCGGAATCTGCAGGAATCCACAAAATTCCTACCACCCAGCATTGTCTCATCTATACCGATAAAATTTCTGCTGCACTTGTCAGCCTAAAAATGTTTTTTTTCCAAACTGCCCTTTTGGACCCACTTTGGCTCCTCCTCAATTTCGACGTGTTTTTTGCTCTTCCCTGTCACAAACACTTGGCCCATCCACGCAAGTGAGGTACCATTTTTTCGGGAGACTTGGGGTAACGCTGGGTGGAAAGAAATTTGTGGTTCCTCTCAGATTCCATAACTTTCTGTCACCGAAATGTGAGGAAAAGGTGTTATTTTAGCCACATTTTGAGGTTTGCAAAGGATTTTGGGTAACAGAACCTGGTGAGAGCCCCACAAGTCACCCCGTCTTGGATTTCCCTAGGTCTCTAGTTTTAAAAAATGCACAGGTTTGGTAGGTTTCCCTAGGTGGCGGGTGAGCTAGAGGCCAAAATCCACAGGAAGGCACTTTGCAAAAAACACCTCTGTTTTCTTTGAGAAAATGTGATGTGTCCACTGTGTTTTGGGGCATTTCCTGTCGCGGGCACTAGGCCTACCCACACAAGTGAGGTGCCATTTTTAATCGGGAGACTTGGGGGAACATAGAATACCAAAACAAGTGTTATTGCCCCTTGTCTTTCTCTACATTATTTCCTTCCAAATATAAGACAGTGTGTAAAAAAGACATCTATTTGAGAAATGCCCTGTAATTCACATGCTAGTATGGGGACCCCGGAATTCAGAGATGTGCGAATAACCACTGCTCCTCAACACCTAATCTTGTGCCCATTTTGGAAATACAAAGGTTTTCTTGATAGCTATTATTGACTCTTTATAATTCAGCAAATTAATTGCTGTAATGTATAGCTGGTATAGAATGAAAACCCACTGCAATGTGCAGCTCATTTATTGGCTCTGGGTACCTAGGGTTCTTGATGAACCTACAAGACCTATTTTCCCCGCAACCAGAAGAGTCCAGCAGACGTAATGGTATATTGCTTTAAAAAATCTGACATTGCAGGAAAAAGTTACAGAGTAACACGTAGAGAAAAATGGCTGTTTTTTTCACCTCAATTTCAATATTTTTTTATTTCAGTTGTTATTTTCTGTAGGAAACCCTTGTAGGATCCACACAAATTACCCATTGCTGAATTCAGAATTTTGTCTACTTTTCAGAAATGTTTAGGTTTCTGGGATCCAGTATTGGTTTCACACCCATTTCTGTCACTGACTGGAAGGAGGCAGAAAGCACACAAAAAAAATCGTAAAAATGGGGTATGTCCCAGTAAAATGCCAAAATTGTGTTTTCTGATTCAAGTCTGCCTGTTCCTGAAAGCTGGTGATTTTAGGACTGCAAACCCTTTGTTGATGCCAATTTCAGGGAAAAAAAACACAAGCCTTCTTCTGCAGCCCTTTTTTCAATTTTTTTTTTAAAACAACATTTTCACTGCTTTTTGGCTAATTTCTTGGTCTCCCCTGTGGGTAACTCTAGAATCCCTAGGATGTTGGAAAAAAAGGACGCAAATTTGGCGTGGGTAGCTTATGTGGACAAAAAGTTATGAGGGCCTAAGCGCACCCTGCCCAAAATAGCCAAAAAAGGGCCTGGCACCGGAGGTGGAAACGGACTGGCAGCGAAGGGGTTAAAGTCCACAGTAATGTCCCTGGAAACAAGTGTAAACATTCTTCTGGTACAAAGACCTAGTAACTCCAGCAATCTGGAAAAAATAATTCTCTCAACAGCAGAGAAGCCCGCTGTTTACAAGAAAAGAATACACACAACCACCAAGGAAACAGAAACATCTTAGGAACGCAGTAACTTAACCTGCCACTGAAAGAAAAGAAAAATATATGTTGTCCATTGAAAACAAACAAATGCTTCACGCTACTAAAGAGAAACTACACTTCAGCAAAATATTATGACAACGTGAAAAATCCTTAACGCAAACTAGTGCCCAAACACAGGATCAGTGGCCATATGTTAATGATTGGAAAGAAACCAGTGATTAATTTGGGCTTCTTGTTTCCGGAGCAGAGCACCGGCACTTATTGTTGAGAGTCGGCGCTTATTCTGTCCCAAGCATTTGCTGCGAGTAAAAGACACAGATGGGAAAGAGAAGAACGAGAAAAACGAAAAAGCGTTACAGAGGTAGAAATCTGCAAGAGAGAACTGGAGGGGTAGGGAGTGGCTTTAAACGGACTGAAGAGGCCCGAGATGGCTTCAGGATTAGGCTGCCTCAGTATTCTGTACTGGCACATTTTATTGTAGCACCCGTGTGTTTAAGAGAAGGGCTTTGGGCACCGGCACGTTTTTATTTACAAATTAAGCACTGAAAGAAACACACAGCTGAAAAGAACAACATGATCAAATATATGAACAATCTAAGATAACCTGCACACAAAATTATATGAACTGTTTCACACACTGCCCTACAGATATCGAAGTCCTCAGAAAGCAGCATTAAGGCAGAAAGGACAGCCGAATACCTGCCAACCAGTGAGACCATCAGATACCAAAAGATTGACGTGTAAAACGTCACTGCAATGACTACGACCCTTTCACCTTGCCGATACAAGTTCAATGGATTGAACAGAGGATGAAAGAGAATGATCGATAACAAAAGACAAAACACGCCGGGACACAAGAGAAATAACACAACTGAAAGAACAGGATAAAAGATAAGTGTGGATGAGTGAGCGATGTAATGAGAAGACGACAGAGAGAGCAGGGAAGAAAGAAGAGAAGGGTGGTCAGAAAGCAGGAGGGAGCAGGATGCCCCGAGAACAGAAGAGATCCTGAGAAAGTAGGGACGAGAGTCAGTGAACCGGAGCTGGGTGAAGTAAAAGAATGCTGGAGAGGGACATAGAGTACTGAAAGGGGCAGCCAGAGTGAACTAGAGCAGGGCAGGTAGAGAGGGGCAGAGCACCAGAAAGAGAGGGGCAGAGGGACAGAACTGAAGAGGGGCACAGGGACAGAACTAGCGAGCGGGACAGAGACCTGGAGACAGCTACCTGGTAAAAGTAAAATCCACAACTACCTAGGGAGAGGCAGAGAGAACTACAGAGGGCGCAGAGGCAGAACTAGCGAGGGGCGCAGAGGCAGAAGTAGCGAGGGGCAAAGAGACAGAAGTAGAGAGGGGCAAAGAGACAGAAGTAGAGAGGGGCACAGAGGCAGAGAGCTAGAGAGGGGAATAGAGAGAGAACTGGAAAAGGGCACAGAGACAAGGATCTCGAGAAGGCACAGAGACACAAACAGAAAGAGAAGACAGAGAAATAAGAGAAACAAGAGACAATGGTGGAGCTAACACAGAGAAGGGGACAGACAAAGAACAAGACAGAGAGAATGGGAAGGAGAAACAGACAAATAATGGGAGAGAGCCACAGGGAAGTAGAGAGCTCATGTGAGAGAGAAGAAAACGCGCAAAAAAAGAAACGGCAAAAGGGGAACTGGAGTCATGAGAGCGAACTGGGGAGAGAGGCAAAGAAAGCATGTGAGAAAGTCATACAGCGCAGGACAGAGACAGTACGTCTTCATTACGTCACCTGCCTACAACACCGCCTGCAGTACAAAGCCTGAAAACACATCAACAAAGTAAAATGCATTAAAATGTACGGCTGGTTAATTAAAAAAAACATAGTAAATTTACTTTAAATCAAATAAGGGGGTTAGTGCTAGAGGAATCCTAACAACGAGAGGACATACTATCAGGCCAATTGGTGATAGAACCATAAAACACGGGAGAAAGGCAGCGCATGAAAGAGATACAGAGAGAAAGGAGATGAGGTGGAAAACTGAGGCAAAGCAGAGATCATGAGAAAGAACGGGTTAAAGAGAAGGCACAAAAAGGAAGAAGAGCGGAATAAATGAGAGTGAACAGGATAGAGGCAAAGGACACGTGGAAGAGGAAGAGACAAAGAGAAGGAGAGAGGAAGAGGCAGAGAAGGAGAGATGAAGAGGCAGAGAAGGTGAGATGAAGAGGCAGAGAAGGAGAGAGGGAGAGGAGGAGAGAGGAAGAGGCAGAAAAGGAGAGTACGCTTCTACCAGATCACCTGTCCACTCCCGGCCACTATTACACTGCCTCAAATCACATCAAAGTAGTAAAAGTAAAATTGATTAAAGATAGTTACTGCTTATTACCATAATTGTAAATTAAATCTAAATAAAAACGGGTGCTGGAGGAATCTCAACTCCGAGATGATGTAAAGCCAAAGAAGTTAGTAGCAGGTCATGTACTGTGATAAAACACACAGAAAGAGCAAGAAAAAAATTATTGAGACACATCAGGAAAATGGGGGGATGCAGCAACAACAGTAGAGATCAAAAGGATGGGAGGGACAAAAAGAAACTAGGAGGAAGAAGAAAAATGGAGGAGTCAGGGGACAAAGATCAACAAAAACAATAATGGAAAAATAAATGAGAACGTGAGAGTGAACCAGAGCGATGGGACAATAAAGAGAACAATGAGTGCGTCACTTTTTTTATCACCAATCCTTGAAAGTAACAGATCTACCCAGCTGCTTTCAAAAGGTGGGAGTGGTGGCGGTCTCATCTAAGACGCTGGTCACGTTATATGCGACAGAAAGTTGGCATCCCAAGCGTCCTTTCTTCCTCTAAAGGAAGTGGTGAAGAGACACAGACACGCACACAAAGCCAAATCACAATATGAACTGAAAGGAAACTCAATACAGTGATTATTAGGTAGAGCCACCGGCTGAGAACAGTGGTCGCCGGATGTTTTCGAATTCTGGAAGACAAACAAGAAGTGCAACACAATACCAGAGGAACTATAGTAAGGGTGAAAAGGTTTAGGCAGCGTTTGCAAATATTAAAGGTATATTGTCACTAAACAACTGAGAACAATGTAGTGAAACGTATAGGATCCTACTGTCAAATACTTTGTTATGGGTTTATAATCCTTACCGGTCAGAATTCTACTGCTAACAAACATCACAATAAAAAGAAACAATAGCAAGGAAAGGTGACAATTCTCGGGGTTTGTGAAATAGAATAAAGGGTCAGAATAAAGGATCTGGAAGATGGGCACACCTCACAAGTGACGTCACTTGCTCTTAACAGGCAAATCTTGTGATCGCGGGGCACTAACGGGTCCAGGCGAGAGGCTCTAAACTGAAGGGAACCTACACTGATGAGGGTGACACCTCTCTACGGCCCTTGGACACAGTGCACAAGTCCAAGTGGACAAAGTATATACACCTGAATTACCCAGGCCTCTCTTTGTCCAGCTAGTATGTAGGCCAATCAAGTGCAGGCCCTCTGCAACAATACAAAAAAAAAAAAGGAAATCAGTACAACAAGGACGGGTACTTGCCCATAACTTTCTCTCCGGACCTGAAGCAGTACATGCTTTAGGCAATCTTTTTCCGGTCCTTGGTGATAGAATGGGCCTGTAAGCACTCTATTCACATTTCTGGGCTCTTTGGGCAAGATGGAGTCTTCAACGTAGCACATCAGCAAAAGACCAGCCAGCAGTGCTTCAACAGGGTGTTCAAGCCCTCTACTAAAGCAAAGAGAAAACGGGCGTCAAGCAACATTCTGAAAGCCCCCTAGCAGCAGAGACCAGGCAAGTCCAAAATCAAAAACGTGTTTTCAAGTGCCTGATAAACTGAATGGCATCCCTAGCTTATATTTCCAAATCTTGGCAGGTGAGCAGCAGCCCACTGCCAATCACTGTATATGCATCTTAAAAATTCCAAAATTCAAACAAGTTTAGAGAGAGTATCCCTTCTCATGGGGAACCTGAGAAGAGTATCCCTTTGCCTTTTCTGAGCATGCCTGCTCACATGCTGCTGATCCTGTACTACCTCCAGCAGCTATTTAGTCTGGTAGGAAATCTTGTGAACGGAGTGTCAGGTTCTGAACACAAAAGGAAGTATTCATAGTCTGTTTTGATTCTGTAATTCTCACAAATATAAAGATGTTCATGATCGGCTAATGGTAAACCTAATGACAGGTGCAATGCTACTGATCACAATCTGTCTCACGCTGTGCACATTGTTTTTGCCATTTTTCTCTGGGGCTGAGGAACACATGTTGATGTTTTAATGGTCGTTCAGGATTAAGGACCCCATACATTATTGCCAAAAATAAAATTGACAGGAGAACTTGAAGGGATAATTATGAGCGGCGTGGGGGCAATATGGCTGAATGGATAGAGGCATGCGTTTTTCCTTACAGAAAAAATAAGATTAGGTGAAAGAACAAGAGAGAGAGAAAAGAGAAAAACGATAGAGAGAAATCTGGAGAAACAACCACCAAGTGAGAGAACAACTAACAAAGCTAAAAACCAACAGAGGAGGAGATTTAGTACAAATGGAAATAAAAGTTTTGACAAAAAACATGAGAGGCATACTGGGGATGCAGACAGAGAATAAAGCATGCAATGTAAGATAGCAAGAATAGGTTTTGGTAGACAACAGCTAGAGATCGTCTTTAGAAAGAAGGAAGGAACATAGGGCTAGATGTGCGAATATTGCAATAGCGATTACTTAATTGGGATTGTTTGTGACTCACAATTAGGAAATTGCTATTCCTAATGTATGAAATTCTTTTGAGTTTCATTAGTGATCCTTAGTGGGTCTCAAATGGACCTACCTCGGGAATACTAATGAGCTGGTAATTTGTGACCCACTATGATTCGCTCCCAGCACAGGGATGGTGGTCTGTTTTGGTCAGCAGACCACCATGTCTGTGATTGCTTTAATTAAAAACAATCATTTTTTTTAAAGCAGCGTTAACAAAAAAAAAATTAAAAGGAAAAAAAGAAACTTTGAAGTTCCGTGTTTTAAGTCGTGCCTAGGCAGCCCTTGTGCGGTCTCTTCCTTCGAGACATGTGTACACCCACTGTGGGCTTACAGTCCACGTATTGACATTCTATTTGTTACTTCAATTATCCTTTAAGAAGGCTTGCTTACTAGTGGTTAATCTTTCCCCTTTGTCCCTCCTTGCTGTCATTTGTTCCCTCCCACAGAGCACAGCCTAACTACTGTTTCTTTCCACTTTGGTGCCTATCTGTTTGTTTTAGGGAACTATTTTTTCTTAGTTTCCTGCTTGTGTTTGAGGAAGCTTCCCTTTTCATTTGCAGAGCACCTTCACACAAAGCTCTTTTGTAAACAGGCCTGTAAATATTAATCTTATCACATTTGCAGAGCGAGCATTCAAAGAATGAGAACAGATGTCAGAAGCTCTGTTCCTAAAGGGTGCATGTTCCATGCCCTAGCCCTCATCGCTGCTTATTTATTTCGTTAAGAGCACTTAACACGAGTGCTGCATCCTTGCTAAACCACTGACCAGGTTAACATTAATCATAGAAGTGTTTTTAATATACATTAATTTGAAAAAAAAAACTGTTTGCATCCCCAAATACATTTTAAACTGAATAGTTCATTACTAGAATGATTTTACAATTAAATTATGCAATTCTATTGGGGAAGCTACTGTGCCATTGAATAAGGAAGGCACCTTTTGAGAAACCTCAGGTCCTGTACGCCTACAAAGTATATTCACAAATATCAAGTATTTTCTATCATCTTGAGAAACATATTTAAATGGGTTTATCTTAGACATTTATCAGATTAAAAGAAATTATGTTTTTTCTCAAGAGTCCATATTTCGAGCTTGGGGAAACCACTTGTAACAGTGGTGTCATCTTGATAACGGTTCCTGTAAAGTTCTAAGGATGCTAAGTGTTAAATTATAGACTCAAAATTGCATTAAGTAAACGTATCCCAAAATATATAGTGACTAATCGGCTAGCTCTCAATTAATAATAATAAAAATAAAAAAATCTTCACACGTTAACACTCAATGTGGTATAACCAAACACTACAGTAGTCACAATTTTTCAAACGTTCTTCATTAAATATGGGCTACATATATATTACTTTATGGTACATTCGGCATGAGATGGGATGGTCAAGAAAGCAACACAAAACCTTTAAAGAAAGCCATGAAATTTCTCTCTTCAAATAGTACTTCCTAACACTTACGACTAGTATGATGTCACAACTTTAAAATTCAGAAGCAAAGTTTCTTTCCGTTGGTAACCAATGAAACTAGGCTTGTGTTCAAATGCCAGGACTGACTTCTTGGGAGGGAGGAGGCTTCCTTGCATTCTGATCCATTGCACAATTGCAGAATGCAATCTGTATTCTGCTGGAAGATTTATATTTTAATTAACTGTCATCCGAAAGCAGCACCTGTATTTAGGTGGTGCGACATGGACACAGAAGAGAAAGGTGGGTACTGCCAAGCTTATTTTTATCATTCATGATAATCCATCTTTCTACTGGTATACTACATAAAACTTTCTCATATTACACAATTGTACGTTTCCTGCCATTTGTCTTCTGTATGTGTTGCAATGTTTTATGTTGAGACATACCATTGACACCCATAGAAAATAGACAGCATAGTTTTGCATAACAAGTTTTCTTTGTATTTGTAATACAACTGGCAAACAGCAAAGTGCAGAACTAAAGGAATGTATAATCACGCGTGGAAATGCATTAGTTTTAAAGTGTAATAACATTGTCATGCAATGTATTTCCTTCTAGGAGTTATAGCTAGATCCGATCACAAGTAAACTTTCAGAAATGGAACGATAATCTAAAAGCAAGTTTAACATATTGATATTCAGAGGTGGTTACAAACGCGAGTGAAACATATAGGGATGAGACAATTTATCAAGGTTGCTTGTATGCAAATATGGCAAGGGGTACTGTGGAGGACCTTAACAGGAGGGCTTTACGTGCTCCTCCTGTGTGTTGGTTTTCACAGTTCATTTCTGCCCTGCATGATTACAGCTATACATGGCCTTACTGTATTTTTTTTCAACCTTTCTTTACAAAGCTACTCAAAGTGTATGCTTTATCTTTCGGGTCTATGGCCACCCATATGCATAATAAGAGCAGGGGTGTAGCTCCAGGGAGGGTGTTTGGAGTGTGGCACCCCACTAATAAATGTGTCTAGTTGGGTCCAGGGGCCTCCAGTCATCCTAGCAGTGTTTGTGGTTGGGTTTCCACTCAGATTAGCAGCCTTCATAGCACACACCCACACACACTATGAAACTTGCTAGAACTTGTATCCACCCACCCCTCATCTTCCCTGTAACACAAAACAGGCCAAAATAAACAAAGGACTGTGATGTTACTTATACGTGCAGAGATATTTATGGTTTAGAGATAGGAATGGGGCTAATAACTTTTTAGTGTTCAGGAAAGGGGTTAGTAACCGGTTTTTAAGGTCCAAAATTGTGTATGGGTAAGGTGTAGTAAGGATTATTCTGGGTTGTGGGAGGGGATGGTGCTTTTAAGGATATAGAAATAGATAAGGGAACATATTTGTAAGGATTATATAGCATTAAGGGATGAATAATGATAAAAGAAGTAAGGAGTATTGACATTTTGTGGGTGAGTAAGGCATGTTATTGGGCTTTAAAGAGTTGGGGGTTAGGGAGAAAGGTAAAAAGATGTTTTAAAAAATGATATATATTATATTACACGTAACACGAGGAAATCTGCAATACCTGTTTAAAAATCTGTCACCAATGTCTGTATAAAAGACGACTTGTGATGTATCTAATTGCCTACTATAAAGAAAAGACAGACGGGCACCTGGAATGACTTAGTAGTGTTGAGTTCTTACTTTACAATGCCTGCTGCTAGAGACAGTAGTTGACAGGAAAGGCAGGTGGGGTCATGAGCATAATTAAATCAAGTGTATAAAGAAAGACATAACATTGCATGTCTTTCTTCTGCTCTGTTTTTGTAGCTCACAGTGACAAGCACAAAGCAGATTTTTATGGCAATATGTTTAGTTTGTTCCACTCCTTAGGTAATTATATTAAAGCTAGAATATTTCTACACTTTGTATTACTGCTTCTTTTAAAAATTAAAAAAAACTGACTTGCATTAAACTAATGCCTGTATCGTTTTGCAACAAAGATCCAGCAGCTTTTATGAGGAGTTTAATTTTGCACTAGAGATTCTATTTTTATTCTTCTTATTTGCAAACATGCTCCCTCTTTCATGTGAAGGAGCTAAGCCTCAAGGATTTAAGTGGTGTCCGGGAAATGTGATGGTGTGACCATGTATTATATGGGTCAAAGTACCCCCTACCATACATAAGGATATTGCAAATCGCCTCAGAGTTCCATACCCTTAGAAAGGAACTCCTCACTGACTTGCAATATCCTTATAAGGTACGTGGAACTTTATCCAATAATGAAATTAAGGGGTAGCCAAGGGGATTATATATATATATTCACTAAGTAGTCATAAGGAGGACCTAGCTTCTAAGAAAAAGCATTTTTTGTTTTGCTAATAACTTTGGTGCCATTTGATGAATTTTCATGACATTTTTCCCAAAAACTATGAAGCTCACTGCAACGTCTGTCTGGAAAGGTTTGGGGTAGAGAAAAAGAGAGGGGGGTCCCAAAACACTCCCCCCCCCCCCCCCAATTCATTTTTCCATTGGGATTTTGAACAGGGATAGTGGCCGAACCACTGGACAGATTTGCACCAAATTTGGATTAGCAAAGGGTCCAGGGTAGGGACACCCTGACCCCGGCGAGGGACCCCTACCCCCAAAAGAAAGTACGCTTTTTTTTTTTGCACGGCCCGCCTCCCCCCAAAAAATAAATACATTAACGCCAGGCCCTGGGGGATGGGGTTCCCGGGGCCGAAATCAGTCGGGGGAGGGAGGGCTGAGAAGCACACTCCCCATATAAAATATTATAGAAGGTCAGGCCCCAAGGGATGGCCATTTTAGGAGGACGTGCACAGCGGTGGTTGGATTAACACACAGGGCCTCATTAAGAGTTTGGCGGATGGTGGCCGCAGCCTACATGGCGACCTCCCTGCCAGACTCATTAAGAGTTTCCCGCTAGGTCGAACTGGCAGCAATGCTGTAGCCAGCAGGGTGCACCAGCACCCTCACAATGTTCACTGCCTGCAAAGCAGACAGTGAACACTGCGACAGTGCTGGGCAGGCAGGCAGGCCCTTGCACTGCCCATGCCAAGTGCATGGCCAGTGCAGCACCTCCCGTGGACCCCTGCACCTTTTTTCCGCCAGCCTTTTCATGGTGGTGTTAACGCTATGAAAAGGCTGGCGGAGAACGAGGTCGTAATCCGCAGGGCAGCGCTGCTTGCAGCAATGAACTGGCAGATTAGGCTCTCCGCCACGGCCACACCACTGGGATCCAAGATCCTGGTGTAGCTGGCAGTTCCCTGGCAGTCGGGTTGTTATGTGGCAGTCCAACCGCTACTGCAAAGTGTGGCGGTCGTAAGCCCTCCACACTCCTAATGAGGGCCATAGTAATGTATATTACTTTATGTTTAAAAAAAAAAAAAAAAAAAAATTGGTAAAAGGGACATAAAGTTAGGCTCTTCTTTTAAACATACACAACCATAGAAATTCACATGTTACTGTTGGAGTTCTCAAGTCACTGTAACTCTGCCCTAAGGTAACTATTACTCATGCCTCGCCATGCACTACCAATGATCTCACAAATTACGGCGCTCATGACATCTTTGGTAACATCATTGATATTATCAATTAATATTTGCAGTACATTTTTTAAAGAAAATCTGTGCATGGCAGGGGTGCGCATTATAGTTAGCTTAGGGTACGAGTTATAGTTACTTGAGATAACTAACTGTAACAGGTGAATTCTTATGGTTTTGTATGCTTAAAATGTGAGCCGAACTACAATGTCCCTGTAACCTTTCGTTTTTTAAGTGAATTTCTATGTTTTTTCAAAAGTTATTTCCCACTTATAGCGTCCTTGTACCCTTCATTTTTTAAATTTGTTTTTCAGAGAATATATATATATATATATATATATATACACACACACACACACACACACACACACACACACACACACACACACACACACAAAATGCTTTTTTGTTAGCCAATAACTTTGCCGCCGCTAAACGAATCTTCACAAAACTTTCCAAACAAATTTCTCATTTATGACTAGTTTCTTCATGGAAAGTTTCGGGGTGATCGGTCAAGTGTGGGATGAGAAAAAAGGGGGGGTTAAAAATGCAAACTCCTCATTCATTTTGCACAGACTTTTTCAAGAAACGATATTGCAAAATCGGCTAAAAGGAATTAAACCCAACAGGAAGAACAATCTTGGTCCAGAAAGAGTGTTTTTTTGTGAGTTGGTGTGAAATTTTTCAGTAGTTTTTGAGCAATTAAGGATCAAAAATATTCGTATTTCTGGATGGGTGGGTTTGAGGAACTCTCACAAGAGTCCCTTAACCCAATTTCAAATCATAGAGTGTTCTGATTGGCTTAGGGGACTTTTTTCCCCTTAGGTGTCCTCGCTCCCACAGGAGTGCACTCCAGCAGAAGTGCTCAAACTGGTTGCCTGCAAGAAGAAGAAAAAATGCTGCAGCAGTCATTACAGGCCTCAGGGACTGAGTCCTCTGTTCTGAAATTGTTATGCATAACAAATAAAAAGTGGGAGAGGGGGGGAAACCCTTATTGGCCCACCCCGGGGCTACAAAGAACAAATATATATATATTTTAAAGTTTTTAATGCTACGATCCCACAGGATCGTAGAATTAAAAAAAAAAAAAACACACACACAAAATGCCAGCTGGCATTTTCCATTTTATCAATTAGTACTCTGAGTTGGGCCAAGGCCTGGGGGTCATTATTAGTGAATATATGGGCGTGAGGGGATCCGCCCATCTCAAGCCACTATTGGGCCCCAGGTGCCCCATCACATGGGGCTACTAAAAAACAGGGAAGGCGGCATGCATTCCCCCTCCCCAAGCAGCTGTTGGGGCCAAAGGACCTCATCAACCAGGGCCAAATCCCATTTTCCCCAGGGGTGCAATATTACAGTGTGTCCAAGGAAGCCTTCCCCAGGTCACTGTGGCTGCCTGCCTGGGAGAGTGGAGGCATACCTGGGCAGGAAACTCAAATTTGCTCAAACCCAGCTGGAGCAGAATAAATGCTGCTTCCATAAGGCAGGAGCAAAGGAAAGCAGCTGGCTAGGGCTGTGGGGGCCTTGGGGCTCCTGTGCAACCCCCAATAGCCCCCTACATTGTGGATGCCCTGGGTGTGCACCGTGGCACAGATCTACAAAATAAAAAATAAAAAAGTGGATTTCGTAAAGGGAGCCAGCTGGAGCCCTGGGGTCCTTAGTGGACTCCAACATGTTAAATCAGTATGTCTCTTGGTCACACTTCTATCATTTTTTAGGCTACAAAATGCAATACTAAACACTATGGTAAATAAAAAAGTCAGACTTTTTTTTATTAAAAACTTTAAACATTTTTATAATAATCACTAATAAAGACTGCATTATATGAATTATTGAAATATACATCAGATTAAAAATATTGGTGATTTTTTGGAGAAAGATAATAGATCTCCTTTATATACATTGATATGCTCACCCCTTGAGAAAGCCAATAGGCTCAATTTTGTATATGTTGGTGTTTTGACTGTATGACAAAGTCAGGAAGTCTACCTGAGTGCAGTTGGGACCTGTGAAACCAACCGGATGCTACATATGTCAGAAGGGAGTGCGTGGCGTGCGGATGGTTGGTTGCAAGGAGTTAGAGGCAGGGCCTGGCCATTGACCAGGACATTCAGCTTGCCCCACACTCCATTTGGCTTGAGGTTAATTGCCTTGAGGTGGCAAAGGTCGTACGTGGCAGTTGGTTGGCTGCCCACCATGGGTAGGATGTGGGGCCAGGCCACAGGTCAGGCACTGCGGCAAACATTATGCCAAGCATAGCCTTTGACCTTCATTTTCAGCTCAAACCACTGAAATTCACCAGTTAAGGTTACCATTGGTAACTATAAATTATGTCCTAAAGTAACTATTACTTGTTCCCTCGAAATGCACCTCTAATTACCCCACTTGTTACATCCCTCACTGTGCAAGACTTGGACGCGAGCTATAGTTACTTTAGGGCATGAGTAATAGTTACTGGAGATAATCATAACTGGTGAATTTCAGTAGTTACTTCTAGTTTAAAATGTTGGATTTTCACTAAAATGTTCACCTATGATGTTACTTTAACCTTTATTAGTTTTTTTTCTGCAATGTAAGGATAGAAATAATTACAATTCCTAACTAGCAAGAAAGTAACTTTAACCTTTGTTTTTTTCATTGTAAATCTATATGTATAACCCTGTGTTGGTCGCCAAATGGTAGTTATAGTTAGGACAATGCTTCTATAGGAACAGGATTTTTTTCTTATAACTTTGGCACTGTTTGATGAACCGTCACAAATCTTTTCAACCTCAGGGTCTGAGTAAAATAGGGATCCCCAAAACACCTTTTCCTCATGGTAGGGATACCCTGACCCCCACCAATTGTTGTGGGCTGAGCAAACTTAGCCATGAATTTACAGTAGATCCCTGAATCGACATCACAGTTTAAAAAAAAAACAAAAAAAAGTCTTGCTTCAGCATGTTTTAATTCCCCCAATCCCCGGATGGGCCAGGGAAGCAGCAAAGTTGTAGTCTTGTCCTTGAGTCTCCTAGAGGCCCCGGTGATCCCATCCCTTGGGAGGATGGTGTTTTAATTGTGGGGAGGGGGCATGCTGCATTCCCTCTCCATCTCCAGGGATAATTAATTTGAATATGGGGAGTGGCGCCCACAGCCCCCCTCCTCAAACCTCAGAATACCCGGAACCCATCCCCAGGGTTCAGCGGGGCAACTACTAACAATTGACCAGGGGAGGGAGCTAGGGCGTGAGGGATCTAGGCCCCTACACTCCTCAACAAAAATGGAGTGGAAGGTGCCCCCAGTGGGCATTCATTGTTATATATTAAAAAAAAAAAAAAAAAACAATAAGTCTCTGGGGTCATTAAATCTATGAACCCAGGAGAGCTTACCATATTTTTTTTAAAAGCATTCTGAGCTGCAGCACTAAACTCTTCAGATGGAATGCGAGGACCTATAGTGTTTGGTTCTACTGTTGCACTTTTAACATTTTTCAAGGCATAAAGACAGATACATGTTAATCTTCAAATAAGTTTATTCAAACAAATGTAGGACAATTATGTTTAATAAACATTGCAATGTGTTCATTTATGAATTATACATTTATTTTTAGTTATTGGTAACTTTTGGACAAAGTCAATATAGAATCTGCCTTACTTAAAATGACACTTTATTTTGTTACACAAAGTCAGTCTTGACAGTTAGGATTGGGAGCAGGGCCCGCGAATAGGTCAAGCCCTGTGCTCAACACTCCACTGTGCACAGTCAAAGGTCATGTGGGGTTGAGAGGCCAGGCCCTGCGTCCAACCCTACACTTC
Organism: Pleurodeles waltl; assembly: GCF_031143425.1. Classification (NCBI taxonomy): domain Eukaryota; kingdom Metazoa; phylum Chordata; class Amphibia; order Caudata; family Salamandridae; genus Pleurodeles; species Pleurodeles waltl. The sequence goes on along the minus strand of NC_090438.1, from coordinate 482,478,022 downwards.
ACAAGGCGATGGACATCTTACTTTGCATTAAAAAACAAAACATAGAAATTCACAGAAAAAAAAAAAACAATGGTTAAAGTAATGTTATAATTAGGTATGGTAATATTGCCTTACTTTACATTGAACAAACCTTGGAAACTCATTGAAAAAACAAAGGTTAAATGGACATTATAGTAATGTGAAAATGTCAGTTAAAACATACCATTTTACATTAACAAAAGCATTGTGGCATTGACACTAAACCATCAATGCTACAAAATAAGTTTTACTTGACCTCCTAAATGCTGTGAGAATTCAGTAAAACACCACAAACCTAACTGCCAAGAGAGGAAACATTCCTGTCATTGTATTCACAATCATGCAGAGCCCTGTATGCCATTTCCAATGCCATAAGCTAACGCAGCCTCTTTAGAATAAACCACCCACACCCAAAACTCAGCACCAATCCAAAGCAGTTTTAACAGCAATACCGTTCCCTCAGAAACTAACCCCAGTCTACTTGCTATGGCAATTTTGCATACGCCCTGGCACTGACAACACTACCAGAGGCACCTCCTAGCTGGATTCCTCTGAACCACATCTTGTAAATCAATGTACACATCAACGCCCCAAGTACTTTTTTCACCATGAGACCGATGGCGTCTGCACCATAATAATAATCAAAAATACACATACAGTATAAGGCCATTCACATGAACAAATAGTAAAAAAAAAAAAAAAAAAAAAAAACTCCCAAAACTTCCTTATATTGTATTCACGGAAAACACACATCTGTCTCAAAATGCACATCAACAAGTCCAAAATAGCAGCAGAGCCCAATTCAAGTTCACCAAAAAAAGCATGAGCTCAAACCCACCCATCCACTTGAACACATCTCTGGCAAATGTACTGCCATCTGTATTTTAAGAATAAAACTGCTCTTCCAACAAATCCCACTGTGCTACACATCCACTAGGTCAAACACTCAAACCACATGCATTTCATTCTAAGATTTCTGAAAGGGATTCTCAAGGGCCCACAAACTAAAAGGATATTGTAATTTCTTAAATCAGGAAAACCCTTTCAGTGAAGCCCCTACATTACTCCATCACAAACATCTACCTAGCACAAGGAATCTTTCAAATGTGCTGAAATCTGGACTAATTCTCCACCCTCTGAAGAAAGCCAGTGTACCCAGATGACAAGGTCAACTTCAGTCCTCTTGACCTAATTACCGAGCAGAATTCAGTGCATTAGGCAATTTACAGTGAGCATCCATGTCGTAAATGAGTCCCAACTTATCAACAACAGTGGCAACGCCTGCCTCCTGATCTGTCTGCAGTTTTCATTTAGGTCACCCAATAAATACTGGTAAGCATACTAAATGCACGGGATTCAACTCCAACCAGGATACACCTGATGCCAGAAGATTATGGTGACAATCACACTTCCCAAAAGATCTATCTTATGCCCTGTTAACTTCAGCTGATGCAGGAACTGATTAAAATACTGCTGGACAGCAGGAGACCTCTGTGTATACAGATACTATGTATGTATTCAATTGCGCACAAAGACGTTATGTTTTAGGTAAATATCTACCCTAGGGGCAACCCAAGTCCCCTTACCGCCGGCCTTTCCATGGCGGTGTGTACCGCCATGGACAGGCCGGCGGTCGGGGACTCATAATCCCCAGGGCAGCGGTGCTTGCACCGCTGCCCTGGGGATTATGACCGCCAGGCGGAATCCTGGCGGGAAAATGGAGGGGCCGGCGGTATGGCCGTGGCAATTCCGCCACGGTCATAATTGCTGGCGGAACACCGCCAGCCTGTTGGTGGTGTTACCGCCAACATACCGCCGGCCGCCAGGGTCGTAATGACCCCCCTAGTGTCTTTGGCAATGTATTTTGCCATGTTTTACACCAGTGTGGCTGCTGTCCAACATGGCTAAATGTTAGTGATATGAAGTGTTAGAATGGAGTGGGAGAGCAGAGCGGAGTAGTTCAGTGGCAGAGAGTGTTGTAGAGTGGGGTGGAATAGGGTGAGTGTGTTGGAGTGGACTGAGGTAGTGGGGTGGACTGGGTTGGATTGGGGTGGGTTGGGGTGGTTTGGACTGGAGTGACAGGGCTGGGGTGGATTAGAGTGGGGTGGGGTGGGTGGACTGAACTGTGATGAGGTGGATTGGATTGGGATACAGTGTGGTGGATTGGACTGGGGCAACGTGTGATGGACTGGGATACAGTGTGGTGGATTGGACTGGGATACAGTGTGGTGGATTGGAGTGAGTGGGATGGATTGGACTGGAGTAGAGCGGGGTGGATTAGACTTGGGTAGCGGCGGTGAATAAGGGTGAGTGATTTGGACTCTAGTGGTGGATTAGATTGGAGTGGGTGGATTAGAGAGGAGTGGGCTGAAATGGGGTGGGGTGGATGGAGTAGGGTGGACTGAATTGGGTGGCATGGGGTGAAAATTGGATTATAGTGAAATGAACTGGAGTGGGGTGCATCAGATTGGGTTGGGGTCGATTGGAATAAGTGGTGTGGACTGGACTAAGTGCAATGGGCTAGATTGAGTGTGGTGGATTGGAGTGGAGAGGGGTGGGCTAAAATGGGGTGAGGTGGACTGGGGTAGGGTGGACTGGATGGCATGGAGTGAACTGGATTACAGTGAGATGGACTGGAGTGGGGTGGATCAGACTGGGGTGGGGTTGATTGGAATGAGTGGTGTGGACTGGACTAAGTAGAGTGAATTGGACTAAGTGGGGTGGACTGGATTGAGTGTGGTGGATTGGAGTGGTTTAGATTGAATGTGGTGGATTGGATAGGGGTGTGTGGGTTGGACTGTATTGGAGAGGGTGGACTAGATTGGATTGGGGTAGGTTAAGGTGGTTTAGAGTGGGGTGGGGTGGAATGGAGGAGGGTGATTAATGTGGACTGGAGAGGGTGGATTTAAGTGGATTTGATTGGAGTGGTGTCGGTGGACTGAAATGGAGTGGATTGGATTGGGAAGGGCTGGATTGTACTGGAGTGGGGTGGATTGTAGTGGAGTAGATTGGGGTGGGTGGATTGGAGTAGGGCAAATTTATTTGGATTGGAGTGGGGAAGACTGTTTTGGAATGGAGTGGGGTGGTGTGGGGTGGATTGGAGTGGGGCAAATTGGGAGAAGTGGCTTGGGGTGAGGTGGATTGGATTGGAGAGGAGCGTATTGTTATGGATTGGAGTGGGGTGGGGTAGATTGTTTTGGCGTGGTGTAAATTGTTTTGGACTGGACCGGGTCGAACTGGAAAAGGGCAGACTAGATTGGGGTGGGTGGTTTGGAGTGGTAGGGTGAAGTGGGTTGTAGTGGGTGGATTGGGGTGTCCTTCACGATTGCGTTAAAGCATCGTTTCAGAAATTACACATAATAAGGAAACAATGTCACTTTGCAATATTTGAGAACAGCGCACACAAGCAGAAACAAAATAAAACATGAGTGTAAAGTGAGAAAAGACAACTTGGCAAAATAAAGGTTAGCTATAAAAAAATAAAACTTTGCAATTTTGTTTGTCCTGGTGGGCACATTTTTGGCAGTTGCACGCCTTCTATTTGCAGGGCACTAGAAGTTAAAAGGAAAAAATATAGTATCTCAATCGCACAGACAGTGATTATGTTGAATCAATCAGTGCTTGGTCCCTGCTTCACACAGAGGAACAAAAATGAAGCCAGGCCTGCAGTGACAAATTACGAGGCTGCAAAGCAGAGTGTCATGGAAGCAAACAAATGGTAAGCGACAGACGCCCCCTTTACTGTACACAACAGAGTCTCGCAAGTGAGACTCATGCGCTAGCGCATACACTCCCAGGCTCGACCTTTAAAAAAGGGCTATAACACAGAAAGAATCTTTAGATGACGCAGTATTCATCACACTCCAAGTTACCAGAAGTTAAGAAAATGTATCTTCTTAGACACTTAACAGATGGCAGATTTTATCTAGAACAGGTGATGACTCAAACACTCAATGACAGTGCCTCCATGAATCTTTATGGTCTGCCCAAAACTAAGACCCTGGAGCCAGTTCAGGACGTTAGTCACAGTAGTCACAGGTTCCAAAACACTCAGAAACAAAACTGTGTTGAAGCGTTCACACTGTGTGGAACCTGAAAGTTAGATCCAAATGTCAGTGAAAAAGCCCAATAGTTTGTCACAACAGGAACCATAGCCACAAATTATTTGTCAGGGGCAGCTTCTTTGAAGTGAGTTGCCAACTGTTTCCTGTGTGGTACCTTACCACTATATGTAATAGTCCATGAGAAAGACCAATGAATGAACAAACACTCAAGAAGACTCCAGAATTATGAGTAGGCTGCTTATTTAGTCATTTTGTATCACGCTAACCCACCAGTGCTGGACCATCAAGCTGCCCAAGCCCCAAAAGAAGGGAACAATTTCTAAAAATGAAGAGGAGGGCGGTACTTAGCTTAGACAAATTTCAAATTATGTCTTTACATCGTAGGAAGGACTCATTTTTGAGCCATAGCACAGGTAAAAACTTGGCAAGGTACATTATATATGCTTGCAACTCTAGTTTGCCATATGAATCACACGCAGAGGTGACATATGTTTGTGATCAAATCAGATGCATATTTTCTAAACAGTAAGAAGTAGCAGATCTTATAAATGGCTCAAAATTATAACTTAAAACAGAGGAAGGTGCCTTTGTTTTGTGAATGGACATTAAGCATTAAATGTATTGATACTTAGGTGATAAGGGCCCAACAAGTGAGAGATGGCTTCAAATTGCAGCTTTGTGTCTGACACCTCCCTGCTCCTCTTTATATGCTGAAAACTCTATTTCACACTATAGAGCTGATTACAAGTTTGGCGGACAGAAACATTTGTCCGCCAAACTCCAGATGAGGAGGTTGCTGCGGTGCTGGCAACCTCTCCACCGGCCCCATTACAACTTTCCTACTGGGCTGAGGAGAAAGGTGTAGCAGCATTGCCGCAGGAATGCTGCAGCACGCAGAGGGCACCAACATCCTTGAAATCACCAGTGTCTGCACAGCAGGCAGTGCGCATTTCAAGGGTGCTGGGCAGAGAGACCCTTGCACTGCCCATGTCATGGGCAGTGCAGGGCCCCCCATGTGGCCTCCTGCACTTTTTCTCCACCAGCCTTTTCATGGTGGTTGAACTGCCACTGGGTGTGCCCATCAACCTTGTAATGTAGTTCTCTGAACGCCACAGCTGCGGCGGTCCGACCGCCACCGCGAGTCTAGCGGTCCGCGGAGTGCCAGACTTGAAATCAGGCCATTTGTTTATCTACAAAACAATGTGAAAAGCACTGTTTTAACAAACAGCTCTTTTCTTATTGATGAGGTCCAAGGCACACAAGCTTTTGTAATCTGGGGCCTACTGCTGCCACGCCTGTACTCTGTAGGTTACAGGTTCCCATCATAGGGAGGTCAATGCCTCCAACCTGCGCATGGACAGTGGTAGCTGACCACCAGCAGAGGCCAACAGAAATAGCTTTTAAAATACAAAATTAAATATTACCATCTAAACGGTACAGTGTCACACCCAAGAACAGTTCAACGCCAACTCGCCCTCATACCTAGGGTCTTACATTTGACAGCCCAATCCTTCCTTAAACATACCCACAGACCCCCTATAATCAAGTCGACGTTAATTAACGCAGTCGTCGTTTATTTGCAAGTTATCACCTCCACGCGCACGTAAAATCGAACCGAATTCCCAATGGCACCGACGCCGTGACCAAAGGGCGAGAAAATATCAATACAAAGACACAGTGGCAAGGAAATACCGCGATGCCTCATAAATGTGTCCGCGGGCGTCCAGTCCCTCAAAGAGCTCTATAAACAACATTGACTGCTAATTAACTAACAAACGCTCCAATAAATGGTATATTGAAAACGTGTCTAACGTTACTTTAAAATGGCATTATCTTAAAATGTGTGATTTCACCAACATTGTACGTGAAAAACTGAAGTCACGGAGGAAGTGTATAAACCAAAAAATGTAATAACGTACCATCTGTCCTGCCTCGTGGAACAACCTAGATGTATGGCGTCATCAAAAAGATTGTAGGTAAATGTCTAAGACGTTTGCTCTTCAGTGGGCTGTTTAAAAAAAAAAAAAAAACTTGGAACGATAGCAAAATGGTTATTTTAGCGTTATCATCACACGTCGACGTTTTCAGCGCTCTAAGAATAATGCATGTTCTAAGTAAACAAGCCAGTGTATTAATGAGGAGATTCCCCAAGCATCTATGACGAAAATCTGCCATATACAGATGCATTAAACGCACAACATACGATCGCTGGACACTAAAAACACTCGCACATCGGGGCAAAACACGGCATGCATTGTTAGTGTATTCATTAATTAATGTGCAGGGGGACGCAGTGCACGTCCTCTCACCCACCCACTCGACCCTCTTCCCAACCCTCCAACCAGTGCATTCCTCCTCTATAAATACACCATCAATGGAAGGTTGCCAAGGTAACAATGAGGAGGCGGGCGAGAGAGCCAGTCATGAGGATACTGCTGCTGATGCAGTCACACACACATCTTCCCATCTTTCAGACCTCACAAACATTTACTAACACATCAGGGACGAGGCGCTCTTTGCTTCTTCTGGGACAGCATTACCCGCCAGCCCCCAAGCGGCGGAAGTGTGCCACTGCGTCTCCGAGGAGGCGCCCAGAGTCCGCTCTCGGTAATAACACAGTTTAGCAGACATGTAAAAAAATAAAGTGACAGCACTGCCACAGCACATTACTTAACACACAGGAACTGCTTTTCTCCCTTCCCAGAATTACAGCGCAGTCACCGCTGAGCAGAATGCAGTATAACTCAATAAACGAGAGAGCACGGTTCAAACTTATCTTGCATGACTGATGCAAGAGCGTATAGCTTGAAAGTGCCCTGCATAAAGGCTACCAGAGCACGCGACTCGAACGCACCTTGCACATAGGCAGACGCCGCATCCAACATACCCTGTATACAGGCGGCAATATAATCCGGCTAAACGGTACCCTCCGGTAATGCCGAACAAGAGAATGTGGCTCAAAAAACACTGCTGCCAACATACTACTAAGAGCTCAATGATCAAACAAATGTACGCTTCCTAATAAAAGGACACACGGTGCGTACACAGCCCGTATACAAACTGTAAGAACACAAGGCATGGACGTGCAAACGTGCTGTAGGCGCACACGGCTCACATGCAACCTGCATGCCTTACGGCAGCTATTCTGCAATCACAATAGCAAAATGAAGATGGATAGGCTGATTGCTGGACGTGGTCTTTACCCAATCCAATAACTCCTGTAATGGATAATTGGAGATATAAGCGACATCTCTAAGATTTTGAAGTCTGTATTCTGTGATTCGGATACAACAGGTCCCTAACGCATGACTCATCCTTCTTGCAGGACGGATGCAGCAACTCATCAGTTCAGCAAGTTACTGAAAAAAAGCATACTCCAGTACGGGGATCAGACAAGTCCAGGACCTACACGTGACCAGTCCCGGAGACACACATTCAGCTGGTCCCAAAAGACACTTTCATAACTCAATAATTTCACATTTACAATTCCTATAGCTGCATATTCACAAGCGACGAACCTAATAAGTAACAATGCACCTCTGTTAATTCTCTTATGTTGACAGAAAACCTCCTTCTTTCATGCTGCTCGTTCATCACACAAGTTCTGAGCTAACACAAATTGCTCAACATATATATAGCACCATGTGTGATCACAGAGACCTGTCACCAAAATCTTCAACACCACAACAGGACATGACCACCTAACTCCAGCACAGCCATCAGACCCTACCACCAAATTCCACAGGTTTTCAGACCCAATCACCAACCTTCTCAACCAAACAGACCAAACACCCACCTGTAACAAAGCACAATGGGCCACACTATCCACAGCACAACAACCCAACTCCAGCATAGACAAACAGGCCTCATCGCCCAAATCTAGCATAGTCATAGATCACACTCCAGCATGACTAAGTACGGTCCATTACATCACCATGTTTAACCACTTTCTCTGCAGTCGACAACGTTCAACTAGCACACCTCTAATTCACACCAACAGGTGTCCACTGCCCAAAAATAGGCCAATCAAACGAAAATAGCGTTAGGTTTACTGTAGTCAACACATTCCAAGCAGGTTTCAATCAGTATTTTCCAATCTCCCACCATCTTGCATACCTAACCCCAGGTAGGCTCTCAAACACTCAATATTTAATTTTATAACGTATAATGCCCACTGAACTCGAAGCCAAGTACACATCACAGAGCTCCCAAAATGGGAATACCTGCTGCGTTACAGCCCACCTCCCACTCTATCACTTCCTCACTCTTTACCCACTAGTACAAAGATGGTGTATTACTATTATGTATGGGCCCACGTAAAAACCGTTGATACGTAACAAAATCCTTATGTAGTAGCCCAATATCTAATGTTCTGAACGCTAACCATATTTGTTTTAATGAGTTGGTCTGCTTACACATGCCCTAATACTGGTCTTACTCCAACAAAATATTTCTGATCTATGTCTAATACCCCTTCCCTTGCCCACTTTTCTTTTCAGACTTCTCCCCACCTTTTCTGCTGGACCGTTCTCTGATAAAAGGCAAAGTGGTCTTTTACTCCTGCCATCAAAATATAATGAGTAATAAAGGGTCCTCCATGCACGAGATTGCTTAGCTCAGTTCTTTAACTTATAACCACGTATTTTACACCCGACCCTATTTGGGATAATCTGTTGATCCCTTGCGTCCCCAGCCCCAGATCTCTAGTCTCCACGCCATTCATCCTGACATTCCCTCTCTTTCCACACGCTGTCCTCCCTGTGCGTGCTGCCATTTGACCAGGTCTCCGCCCTCCACCTGTTCTCTCATCCCTACAGCAGCCCCCCATCCACCCTCACCTCCTGTTTATTCACTACAGCGTTCTCTGCTCAATGGTCTATTCTTCTTCACTTCGGTCTATATCATCCCTTCACAATAACCATTCAACTCCCCCTCCCTGCACTGTCCTCTCCTGTCTCTCCATCAAACTTACAACTGCCCACACTCTCTCCTTCCTACACCGTGACCAAACATCACGCATCTTCTTTCCATTCCACTATAAACTGCTGTTCCAGTCACTCATCCCCGGTGTAGTTTAAACTCCACTGTCCACCTTTAATCACCCCGAACATTTTTGCTCAACCGCTCCTTGACTCTATCCTGTTTCTTCCACTCAGCTCCTGGCGTGTCTTTTTCTTCCACACGGCTCTGCCTCACATACACCCTAACTGTTGTCTTACCCACTACCCTCCTCGCCACTCCACCTGTCCCTGCTGATGCTTCGTCCACTATCTTTCATACCCCATTTCTCCTGATCAATCTCTTCAACACCCACTCCAAGCCTCACCCTCCCTATGCCGCCCACCACCCTCACACGGTCTTTCCCGTCCTCACCCCTGGCCATTGTTTTCTACATTGTTGCTCTCACCACTCCAGACCCCCTTCCCTCCGTCCTGCCCAGTAAGTCTCCTCACCCCTCCCCTTTTGCCTGGAATGAACCTCTCCTGAGTACAGAGAATGCCCAGCGGCTAGCTACCCTGCTTCACCCCACCCCTGTCACGCGACAGCAACTGTGGATGCTTTCCCCAGCAAGTACCTCATGTTGGGCTGCAGCTGCTGCGGGTGCCGCGCGGAGGGGCAGCCAAGCCTCCTCTCGTCTCAGAGCCAGCGGCTCTCGGCACCCAGGCGCGGCAGCTCAGCCGAGCCCAGCCAGGGGGCGGGCCTGGCTGTAAATGTCTGCTGATTGACGGATGGCAACAACCATTCAGCAGCAGTAACAGGTCGTTTCAGGACACGCTGGGATTTGTAGTTTACAGACACGGCTGCTGTCGGGCCAGTAGTTTCGCAAGGAGCGTTAGCAAATGCCTTCATTGCGTGGTGTATTTTGAATAAACAGTAGTATCGGGAGGTGAACGGAAGACTGTTAGGAATGTCGACCCTCTTTTCAACCCGTTAATGTTTCCTACAAGTACTACATTTCCCTTCGAGCCACAGGCAGCCGAGGGTGTTCGCCTGGCTAGCACCTGTTAACGTCATGTTTCGTGGTTCCCCAACTGTAGTTCAGAAGATGACCGCTAAGTGGCGCGCCTGGCAGAGATTTAACGGCACCCTTAGTGGCTGCGTAATTGGGAGTTCCCCGCATGGACAGCATGTCTCTCTGGAGCTGTAGAAGCAAAACAGCTCAACATGTACCTGACACGTTCTGATGGCCAGGCTTCACAGCGTTAGTTGGAGAACAAAATATTGGCGTTTGCAATGAACTCAAGCCCCACCCTTCTAAGCTCCGCCCCGATGCCGTCACTTGGCATTTAACACTTACCTCGTTATGCCACCCAGTGGTAGATGAAGATTCAACTAATTGTTATGATCTGTACATCTCACTCGAAAGTGAGCATTTGTCCTCATAGGATGTCAAAATGGTCTTGTCATTATTTCGTATTTCTCCAAAAAGTGCATTGGCTTAATTTAACCATATCGGATAATTGCTTTAGTACATATAACAATACTCTAGAACAGGAAAATGAGAGATTTGGGAAAAAATAACAGGGGAATGTATTTTTCCCCGTTGACTTTTGTTGAAGATGCGACAATTTTAGGAGGGGACAGGCTGTTTTTGGCTTAAAAAAATCGGGAGTTTCTCGCATGTATCAGGTCTGTTGGCATGTGAACATTATGTATCCATGCCTACTGTTAAGTTAGAACTGGCAAAGACAATAGGTCTCACTAGCAATGGGGCTTGCCAAGTTTTGTCATTGCTGATGCTGTTCTGCATAAGCAACAAGAAAAAAAAAACGCTTGTTTTCCAATGGGGCAACGCCCCAGCAGTGTGATGAAATATATGTTTGCATGCCCCACCACACATGTATGCGTGATGCAGTGGCATTTCTTTTTTTAAAGTTTTTTAACTTTTTATGTTGCAAAGACAGTAGACTGGGGTAGGCAAATGAGAAGCTGGATTGAGGAGGTTTACAAAATCAGCACAGGGAGGTATTGAGGAAGCAATGCACAAAATTAGGACAAGGGAAGAGAAGAAGTTTTTTATTTAAAATATTTAGCATTAACACATTAAAACAGAGAACATCTGAGGAGAGAACTTATGTTTATTCGGATTTAGGTTGACTACAGTTAACGTAGGCCTGAATCTCAAAATGAACTAATGTTGTTTGCTATCTTGCTTTGTGACACGTTAACATTTTATTTCTTGGTAAGCTGACATTATAATTGTGAAATGCAATGTTCTTTGTCCTTCTTTCCCAAGAAGAAATGTCGTTTTTCTTTGTGATTATCATGGAATGTTTTAATAGTACATTCAAGAGACACTTCCCAGTGTGTAGACTAGTCCATGAATGTTACCTAGTCACAGATAGTGTAAGTTTGAAAGACACAAAGAGAAACATGTCGTGTGAAAACTTGAGAACTTAACATGTATGTAATTGTATCATGTAACTTTAACCTGATTTGACAGTCTTCTTGAAAATTGTGTATTGGCATGTATAATGTTACAGTTTGTGTTTTTTTTTTTTTACAGCTGATGAGTTCAGAGCAAAATAGAGCAGAGTAGGAGATTTTAGAGTGCTCTCTCAGAGAGAGGACTGACTTTTTCCTTTGTCCTTCCTTTAGAGGTGATCTCATGCTGGTTCATCCTCTGCTTCTTAAGGTTTGATCAACTCGGAGTCTGTGAGGGGAGAAGCACACAAGCAAGAGAGGGCAACCAGAGTGCAGGTGAGGAGAAAAGCGCACAGGAAAGAGAGAGCAACATGTTGAGAGGGAGAAAAGCACACAAGAGAGACAGCTGAAAAACACATGTAGTCTTATAAACTGCTTAAACAAAAAGCGGGCAGAGGAAGCACAGACGCCACCCATTCAAATATATGATATGGCCATGGAAGGGACAAACACAAGATGGACAGACTGAAGTACAGAAAGCCCTCCAAATAGAAAACAAACAAATTAGAGTGCCAGTAAAGCGAACCAATGGTAAGCAATGGGTGGACTGCAAGCTTGGTGTGTTCTTGGTAAGCCCACAATATGTCTTTTATGCTGTTTCATAGGCTCAGCCTAAATACTGCAGACAAATCAAACAGAGCTGGCTTTTGTTTAATAATGAATTGCTTTGGGGGCGATGATTATGACAATATATGTAAACATATGTAAAGTTGAGTATTTGAAGAGGAAACTTTAACTCGTTGATAATCAGTTGGGAAAGGGGAAAGACTAAAATTGGAATCCAAACTCACTTTTATGCTTTTGGATAGAACAAGTGCGCATTGGTAGAACACGAAAGAAGCTACCATGGCTTTTCCTGGGGGCTGCTGTACTTTTAATGCAACTGTTACAGCACTACTGAGCAAGGCCTCTGTATGCTAAATAGAACAGAACCACGATTTCTCACCATTGTGGCTATGGCTTAAATCAGGCAGTAATAACTCATCTTATAAGGGTTGTTGTATTTGCTGAATTTACAGTGGGTCTGCCATACATAGCACAAGATTGCATTGGTATTTTTCAAAGGGGCTGCTATGTATTTAATATGGCAACACTTGCACAGCAGTAATACTACATCCTCAGTGGGATAGAATAGCTCTTCTCAGAGCCTATAGGACAGTTTCTATCTAATTCTGACACATTTCAAAAGGGGTGATATGAATCTAATAAAGTGTCAGAACTGTTCATAATTACCTCCTAAAGCCCCTCCTTGTCCCGCTCCTTACGGCCTTGCAAAGCTCTTGTCTTCCTCATGACAAACGCCTACCTCTGACATGTCAGAATTTAGCTCCTTTATGTTTCTTTTTATTTCCATCCTGAAAAACAAGAGTGGGGTGCTGCAAGGGCCTACTCTTAATTTTGTTTTAATTTCATTTGTTTAGGCTGCAGTATAGCAGGTGTTTGACCCTCTCCGAGAGCCAAGATTTGTCCTAGTGGTTCTTTGGATCCCTGGTGGCATATTTATAAATATTGCCTCTCCCACAGAATATCTGGTTGCCGTGGTAGTTCTTGCCTTCAGGACTGGGCATAGCTGTGATGCTGGTCTGCAAAGGACATTACCTGATGGAAAGTAAGACTAAGCAGGTGTGATTCTATTATGTTTATTTTCTGAAATATAAGAAAGCAGCTCAGGGCCCTCTATACTTTTCAAGATATAGATGAAGCTCTATGCCAAGGCCAGAGTATTAAAAAAGCATTGGCATAGCCAAAAGGTCTCAGCTTTGGCACCTTCTAACTGTTTAACCATGAAGCATATGGACGCATTTTCTTTTTTGTAAAACTGGTGCCATTTGCTTGTTGGCCACGTGTACCTTGCAAAGAATGCTTGTTCATGTAATAATTTGCAGGGTGCTGGTGTGGCACGGATCTGCCCACTTGCCTTCTGTGTAAATAATAGGCATCCAGCTACCCTGCTGTTTGGAATACTTGTCTTCAGAGTATGAAAAATGGCTCTTTGTTTTGTTGGGAGAGTCGGACCCTGACAGAGCTGACTGCTTGTCACCCTCTACACCTAGGGAATGGAAGGTAGCTGGAGCTTGGAAGGCTTGTCATTTTAGAATTCCCTTGTCAGGCACTAAGCAGTTTGGAAATGAGAGGCAGTGTTGCATAAGTCCTTTAAAAATCAGATACGTGCAGACTTTTCACCCTTGTTCAAGATTGCTTGACAAGAATACAAAAACATATGAGAATTCAAGGTGTAAGAAGTACGAACAACTTTCTGATATCTCCCATTTCAACCAAGAAGTAATCAGGGAACTAGTTATCCTTGTTTTTTTGCCACAACCTAATCTAGATCCATGCCAGTGTTTCCAACTATGCCAGGATGACGAAACAGGCAGTAGGAGGTTGTCTAGTCCTGTTTCAAGAAGCTTGAAAGAAATCAGTTTTAGAAATTGTAACCCAAATTTATGCTGTTTTGGAAATTGTATCAAAAAGCTATGTTGTAGACTTACTATCAGTTCCTCAAGGTTCAGGGTGCGTTCCAACACTTTGACCTCAGAATTTGTCAAAACAGAGGGCGTTTCGGGGTAATGTCAACTCCCTAGTCATAAAGCAGACCATCATTACAGTTTCAGACCAGGAAGAGGACGAAGGGTGATCTACAGTCTTCCTAATCAGCAAATCATCAGGGGAATAACGTTTGGTGAGAGACCCGAAGAACATTAATGGATCTGTGCCGACAGTTAATTAAAGAATGAATACCCTTCAGCAGGTCCTTCTGCTGATATCACAAGAGGATTTCTAACCATCATCACTTACAGGATACAGACCTTTGGATATCTATTCGAAAATGTCATCAGAGGTTTCTCTGGTTTTCTGTAAAACGTAAAAGGAAGCTCGATGTTGGTGCCCATGACCTCCGTGGGCCACTACTTAGCCACATATGCACATATACAGACCCTCACATGGTCTTGATGGGGGCCCCGGCATGGCTCAACTGGCTCCAGCTGCAGACACAGTTGTTGTTCAGTTTAGTTTATTCATGTACAGTTAATAAAAAACAATACATGCACATAAAAGCAGTCGGACCGCCGAGATCCGGATGGCGGTAGGGGGGGTCGCGGGGCCCCTGGGGGCCCCTGCAGTGCCCATGCCACTGGCATGGGCATTGCAGGGGCCCCCGTAAGAGGGCCCCTACATGTATTTCACTGTCTGCTGCGCAGACAGTGAAATACGCGACGGGTGCAACTGCACCCGTCGCACAGCTTCCACTCCGCCGGCTCGATTCCGAGCCGGCTTCATCGTGGAAGCCTCTTTCCCGCTGGGCTGGCTGGCGGTCTGAAGGCGACCGCCCGCCAGCCCAGCGGGAAAGTCAGAATTACCGCCGCGGTCTTTCAACCGCGGAACGGTAACCTGACGGCGGGACTTTGGCGGGCGGCCTCCGCCGCCCGCCAAGGTCAGAATGAGGGCCAGAGTTCTTTATGCGGGCTTGCCTTTCCATTCCCACCCAACATTGATGTGCAAGCCAATTAGCATCGACTGCCCTCGTCTTCCAGCAGAATTTTATCAGGGGCGTCCTGCCTGAATGGACCCTGGGGAAGCAAACCAAATTCAAGTCTAATTTGGGCTTGTGAAACATATGGTAAGATATTGAAGGCATGAATTTGGCTTGCACAACCTGGAGGAGATGACACGTCAAGGTGTTTAAAGTCTTACCGTTCAAGGTTCTAAAAGCGAACAGCAGGTTATTTGCAATAGAACATCTTGATTGTAAATGCAATTTGTAGGTTAGATGAGAATCTAGGTAGCCAATGAGATACTTATAGGTATTGACCAGTTTTAATACATTACTGTTGGCCCGCTAAGTGAATTTCGGCTGCCTGTTACTACCTCAACAATTAAAGCAGAAAACGTTCATTTTACCATAATTCAGGCTGAGTTGCAAATTTTTAGTATACCCCAATAGCTGATTTATCAACCGCTGCAGCCCAATTGGGGTATTGCTAAGGAGGACAATGTCATCAGCACATTGCAGACTTCTAATTGGTGCAGTGCCCAACCTTGGAGAATCCCCTGCACTAGGGCGAGGTAAGTATTAAATAGACAGAGTGCCAGAACACACCCCTGTTTTAAACCCATGTTCGTGTAGATTTTGTTTGTAACTCTTTGGCCATCCCCTATCTTGTTTTGGACCCATGTGTTGGAATATAGGTTGATTATGGCCTCCAACAGTTTCGCTGGTACACCCCACCTTCCATTTGTTTCCACAGCTGAGCTCTTGTAACTTTGTCAAAGGCAGCTTTGAGGTTAATACAACAGGAGAACAGTTTGCTGGATTTCGTAATTGCTTGTTAGGCCGAGAGGGTGACTACCAAAAGGTTTGTTAACATGCTTATTCTTGCCCTGAAGCGAGTCTGTGTTTTTGAATTATATTTGAGCTATAAGCCCAATCCTCTGAGTCAATGAGCAAATGTGAGGCATAGATCTTGGCTTCTACATCTGTTAAGGCAATTAATCTGTAGTTAGATTGATTTGGTTCACCTGATTTATAGATACGGCTGAAAGATACTCCCACGCCATGACTCCGGAGTAGTGTTTGATGCCAGAACATAAATAAAAATCAGAGTTAAATACGAGGACCAAAATCTGACATCCTTTTAAAATAAAGCATTTGGAAGGCCGTCAGACCCTGGAGCCCCCTCTAACCGTTGCCTTTTTAACATTTTGGCTACTTGTTTGTCACTAAATGGCAGGGGTTTTGCCTCTGACTGGGGCAGGCTTTGTTGTTTCTCCTGGCTGAATAAGCCAGACTCTGCGTACAGTAACGAAGATGGGCGATCCTGGTCTGCTAGGTTGTAGACTGCGGCAATAAGTTTTGACCACCCTGCCTCTGTGAAGTCAGCATTATAATGCCGATTCCTCCCATTTACCAGTTTGCTTATTTCGGCCCAAAATAGTTTAGAGTTTGACTGCTTACTTGGATGTAATAATTTGATCCAAATACCTTTATTAAAATTATGTTTTTCTGCCCAAACCTCTTTTTTATAATTATGCTTCATTTTAGATATTTTTGATAGTAAATCCTGTGCGGTGTGGCCACCCCTCAAACAGACCTGCCTAATCTCTCTATTGAGTTGCTTCTACATAGAGTGTAATTCTAGTGTAAACCATTCATCCCCACTGAGGATTATACCTTGCTGCCTTGATGGAGTTGTTGGGGCATTTGTGATAGGAGCTTCGACAAAATTTTCCCATTCATGAACATGTGACAAACCTGAAGTAATACTTGCCTTTTTCTGTAGGAGGTAGTTGGGGATAAAGACAATGATAGTCCCTATTTCCACATCTTTCCATACAAGAGGCCTCTAATTGTATTTTTGAGCAGGTACTGACAGGCAATGTGCTTCTGGGGCCCTGGGAGGAGTGAGTTCTAGATTAAACGTTTGAACAAAATGATCACTATCTGATTTTACTTTAATAGCGAAATTGGTAGGCCTCTTAAATAGATCATGGTCGGCAAGGGTGTAATCCAAAGTGGAACCTGACTCTTCTGTAACTCTAGTAAAGGCCTCTGGATTGTCCAATGGCTTTCGTTCATTCAGGGTATAGAAACCCATATCTTCTAGCGCTGTTATGCAGAACTTACTTTGTAAAAGACTTCTTGTTTTGTTTCCAACCATATCTAGGATACAATTTGTAGGTTTACCATGTGAGGCTTACAATACATTCATGTTGAAATCGCCTGACAGTAATATAAAAGCTTGTGGGCACATGGCATTCAAGGCTTTTAGTAGACCATCAAAATTCTGAATCTTGTCAAATTTATGCTTATGGGTGGGGTAGATGTACAGATTTACAATTAATAGTGTGATATGGGGGTCCACAGCAATCTTTACACACTGAATCCATGAGAGACCAACGTCCTCTTCCTCATGAACCCACAAGATGTCAGTTGTAATGTAAATTGCCATACCCCCTTTGGCCCTCCCTAATTTCACCTCTTTTGTTGCTGCATTAAAATATTCCTTGAATCCCACAATTGGAGTTGACGACTGCTGACAGGTTTCTTGCAAGAGTACAATATCATAGTCATGTAGAAATGAGATACACCCATCCTCCCCCACATTTATACTAAGACCGTTCACATTCCATGTACAAATTCTACATAACTCATCTTTGGGTGGATGTCCTTGGGGCAAACCTCATGCAACACTAAAAGGATTGCTGTTAATAATCCTGATTTGCTAGAAATCCTCAGGATTGACATGCTGCTGATCTAATTGAAACAGAATTGTTGACTTTGTTACTTGTAGGCCTTTCCTGACTGCTATGGAACGCTCTGGGCCAATTGCCCCTTTAACATACCTATTGGTGGCAGAGGCGGAAGCAAGGGGCTCGGTAGCGAGCTTTCACTACTTTCCTCATGTTAATTCCCTAACATGCAAATTGTTCTTTAATCTGCCAAACGTGTGATACAATAATTTAATTTGACCAAGTATTAGTAGTGATATAATTTCTTTGACGCTCAGGATTGGGAATGAATTTGACCGTCTTTATGTTATTTGACCTAACATGCTGCAGATCTTGTATTGCTTTGAGCAATATTAGCACTGCATTCCGGTTTAAGATAAAAGCCTCTTGCGTTATATTGAGGGGTTAACTCAATATTAGCACTTTTTTTTGTGAAGCACCCTGCCCCTGACTCTGCACCTGAATTTTGGAAATTGCCTCAAATTCCACTGACCTTTGCCCCTGGGGTTGAAGAGCATGAGTAGTAAAAGTGTGTATCTGTTGTGCTTTTTGATTTTTGATGTAAGAATATACTATGATAACTCTTCTTTGTGCATTGTTACCCCCTACAAAGAGAATAACTATTGTGTGTTTCATGTTTATCCTGAATACTGGACTGCGTTTCAGTGATTAAAGATGGTCTGTCCTGGGAGCCTTCAAGACTCTGATGTAACTTAGTCAATCCTATGTTATCTACAGTGGGCACCTGTCTCTTAATTTGGGAAACTGACAAGACTCTCTTCGAGCAACTGGTGCGCTTTTAAGGAAGATGGCCATCTTGAAAGCCCAATAACAATAGCAGCATCACTTCAACTCTCAGTGCAGGAGGAGCAGGATATAAATGTAGCTTTAGAACCAGAGGGGCAGCAAATGAATCAATTGGTCATTATCCTGTCAACTCACCCTGCCACACAAAACAATACGGAAGAGTTCCTACCATCTATAAGACCATGACCTTCACTTTCAAAAAGGGAATGTAAGCGATTGAGAAAAGCTAGAAAAAAGAAGAGCAAAAAAGTTAGGAACTGCTCTATTTCTATTAAAAAACAAACACATCAATGTCCTCTTAGTAGGAGGTGAGGCTCAGTGTTGAAACAAAATTCAGAAATTATCGTCACCCTATATCAGATATTCCAGAGACCAAGTGAACACCCAGAAGTCTTGGATTCCAATACTGTTAAGGCCTCCACCAGAAGTTGGGCCCTGGTCTGGTCACCCCGCTGCATTGTTGTGGGGACAGTATTAAGTTATAAAGAAGATGGCTCTGAGATCTTTACTGGAGTTCCTGCATCCCCTGTTGAACGTGTCACTAGCTGTTCTTGTTGATTGTCTTTGGCTGAAAGGGGTGGTTGCTCCTTCACTAGAGGTAATTCATTGTTACAGTCTGACCCTTTGTCTGCATGTACTATGGGGCTGGGTGTTGCATGTGCGTTTAGTTGTTAGAACATCTGTTATTATGGCTTCTCTTGGGCCCAGCAGCTTAGAGTAGGGAGCTGATATATTGGATGGACAGTTATCCCTTCTGATTGCCTCTAAGTAAGGAGATGTAGCTGGGGATGATGGGTTGGGGTTAAGCATTAGGTTCTCATTAGCATATTTTTTTTAGTAGCCTGAGGCTTAGGTGCCCCATGTAACTTTCCTGATCTCATTCTAACTCGCAGCAAGTTGATTGAGATTCAGCAGCCCTGATATTGTTGCAGAAATGATGGGTGTGAGAGGTATATCTTTAAAAATGTCTGGAATCAAGGCGGGGAAACTTCTTGGGAGGCACAAGCCACACCTTAACCTAGTCAGATGGTTCCACACCAATGATGACTCACTTTGTCTCACCTTCTGGCGCTATCTGCCCTCCCCACTGTCCTTTATTCTGTGCTGCAGTTTGCTGTCAGCCTCTGATGGCCCCCTACTAGTTCCTGCTAGCCCCCATTGCTGGCTCCTGGGGGTGGATTGGATCTGGAAGCTAGCAACTGGAGGCTGTGAGCTACAAGATGAAGGTTTAGTATTGGTGCTCAAATCTATGAACAGGTGGTTGAGGCTTGTGCGCAAACATCAACTGGGTGAAAAAAACCTGTACTCACCACTTGATTGTGGCCAGTGCCGGGGTTCCCAGGCCAGAACGGTCTCAGTCCAGTCCTCAGGTAAGCCTTTTGATTGCTCGGCAGTGTTGGCGCAGTTGGGGCAGCTCTTTCCTGTATTCCTTAATTCTCCTTTTTCTCTTTCCTTTAATCTCTTTTAATCTTCACCTTGCACTGGAGTGCCCAACATCTGAACAGCTCCACCAGAACTCTGACAGCACTGCCTCACCTCCCCTGTGAGGTAATCTTTAATACAATACAGGGGAGGAGCACGGGCATGCTATATTGCAGGGTAGGCAGAGTGGTTGGAGTGCCTGGAGGGCAAAAATGGGGAGTAAATCTTCATCCATCTGTAGGGGCCTCTGTGGAAGCCAACTGTAAGGACTGCCTGCCTTTCAAAGAACATGAAAAATGGCCACAATGGGTGCCACAAGAAAACAACAATCAGTAGGGGCTAACCAACAGCCAAGCGCCTGCGCCCCAGCGCCCCAGCGCCCCTGAGACCCAATGCCTCACCAGCCAGACCGGCCCAGGCAGCAGCCGCAAAGCCGCCTCTGACCCCCTTGGATAGATAAGAGAGGGTAAGAGAAGACCGATGGACGGGATACCTAGATGCGGCAAAGTCCCCAGTGGAGTCCAGAGCCCTGTGCCGAGAACCACATCCACATCAATCAATCAATCAATCAGTCCATTTATAGAGCGCGCTACTCACCCGAGAGGGTCTCAAGGCGCTGGGGAGGGGGGGGGGGGGGTGTTACTGCTGCTCGAAGAGCCATGTCTTGAGGAGTTTCCTGAAGGCGAGATGGTCCTGGGTAGTTCTTAGGTGTGCGGGGAGGGAGTTCCATGCTTTGGCTGCCAGGTAGGCGAATGATCTTCCTCCAGCGGTGGTTCTGCGGATCCGTGGGACGGTGGCGAGGGCGAGGCTGGCTGAGCGGAGCTGACGGGTGGGTGTGTAGAACGAGAGGCGGCTCTTGAGGTATTCGGGGCCCATGTCGTGGAGTGCTTTGTGTGCGTGGGTGAGGAGCCTGAAGGTGATCCTCTTCTTGATGGGGAGCAAGTGCAGGTGTTTCAGGTGGGCGGATATGTGGCTGTGGCGAGGAATGTCGAGGATGAGGCGTGCAGAGGCGTTCTGTATGCGTTGTAGATGTTTCTGAAGCTTGGCGGTGGTTCCTGCATATAGGGTGGTTCCGTAGTCCAGTCGGCTTGTGACGAGGGCATGGGTTACTGTCTTTCTGGTTTCTGCGGGGATCCATCGGAAGATCTTCCGGAGCATGCGTAGGGTGTTGAAGCATGATGACGAGACGGCGTTGACTTGCTTGGTCATCGTGAGGAGGGGGTCCAGGATGAACCTGAGGTTGCGTGCTTGATACGAGGGGGTTGGTGCGGTGCCCAGCGCCGTGGGCCACCAGGAGTCCCAGGCGGATGGAGATGGTCCGAGGATGAGGACCTCCGTCTTGTCTGTGTTCAGTTTTAGGCGGCTGAGCTTCATCCATTCCGCAACGTCTTTCTTTCCTTCCTGTAGGTTGGTTTTAGCGGTGGTTGGGTCTTTGGTGAGGGAGCGTATCAGCTGGGTGTCGTCGGCGTAGGAGATGATGTTGATGTTGTGTTTGCGTGCGATGGCGGCGAGGGGGCTCATGTAGATATTGAAGAGGGTTGGGCTGAGCGAGGATCCTTGGGGTACGCCGCAGATGATCTCGGTGGGTTCTGAGCGGGAGGGAGGTGGACTCTCTGGGTTCTGTCGGAGAGGAACGAGATGACCCAGTCCAGGGCCTGTCCTAGGATTCCAGTGGTACTGAGACGGTTTATTAGGGTGCGATGGCACACGGTATCGAAGGCTGCCGAGAGGTCCAGGAGGATGAGGGCGGCTGTTTCTCTGTTGTCCATCAGGGTCCTGATGTCGTCGGTGACAGTGATGAGGGCAGTTTCTGTGCTGTGGTTGGCTCGAAATCCAGATTGGGATGGGTCGAGCGAGTTGTTAGCCTCGAGGAAAGCAGTCAGCTGCTTGTTGACGGTCTTCTCGATGACCTTGGCCGGGAAGGGAAGAAGAGAGATGGGGCGGAAGTTCTTCAGGTCATTCGGGTCTGCCGTGGGTTTTTTCAGGAGGGCGTTGATTTCTGCGTGTTTCCAGCTCTCGGGGAAGGTGGCTGATGCGAACGAGCTGTTGATGATGTTCCGGAGATGGGGTGCGATGATGGTGTCGGCTTTGTTGAAGATGTGATGGGGGCAGGGGTCCGAGGGGGAGCCGGAGTGGATGGTGTTCATGATGCTTCTGGTCTCTTCTGAGCTGATAGGGGTCCAGGAGCTGAGGGTAGTGGTGGGGGCTGCTGGTTCGGTGGTAGGAGGCGGGGTCTGGGGTCCGAAGCTGTCGTGTAGATCTCCGATCTTTCGGTGGAAGAACGTGGCGAGGGAGTTGCAGAGATCTTGTGATGGTGTGATGTCGTTGGAGCTGGCGCTGGGGTTGGAGAGCTCTTTGACGATGTTGAAGAGTTCCTTGCTGTTGTGGTTGTTGTTGTCTAGTCGCTCTTTGAATGATGTCCTTTTGGTGGAGCGGATCAGCTGGTGGTGTTCACGGGTGGTGATCTTGAGGGCTGTCATGTTTTCTGTGGTTCGTTCGCTGCGCCAGGTTTTTTCGAGGGTTCGGCAGGATTTCTTAGATTCTTTGAGGGCGTCCGTGAACCATGGGGTTTTCCTGATGTTTGTCCCGCCTGTTTTTTTTTTAAGAGGTGCGAGGTTGTCGGCACAGTTGGTGATCCACTGTGTGAGGCTGTGGGCTGCATTGTTCACGTCAGTGATGATGGTAGGCGGGTTTTTGTTCAGTGTTGAGAGGAGCTGGTCTGTGGTAATTTTGTTCCAGCATCTGTGGGGGATTTGTTGTGTGCGATGGTGGTGAGTCTCCCGTTTGAAGGTGAAGTAGACGCATCTGTGGTCGGTCCAGTGTAGTCCGGAAGAGTGGCTGAAGGAGACGTGGTTGCTGGCGGAGAAGATGGGGTCGAGTGTGTGGCCAGCGATGTGGGTGGGGGTGCTCACCAGTTGCTTGAGTCCGAGGTTGTCGAGTTTGTCGATCAGGGTGGTGATGTTGTTGTCGTTGTTTTTCTCCAGGTGGAAGTTCAGGTCCCCGAGGAGGATGTATTCTGGTGAGGGTAGGGCGTGCGGGCTGATGAAGTCTGCGATGGTTTCGCTGAATTGCATGCGTGGGCCCGGGGGTCTGTAGATGAGTGTTCCTCTGAGGGTGGTTTTGGGGTCGGTGTGAATCTGGAAGTGTACGTGTTCGGCGGCGAGGGGTGTGTCTTCGGTGGTGGTTGTGATGTTGATGGTGTTCCTGTAGATGATGGGGATTCCTCCTCCGGTTTAGTTGATGCGGTCCTTCCGGGCAATCTTGTAGCCTTTGGGGATGGCTATGGCGGTGTCTGGGGCAGAGGAAGCGTTCATCCAGGTTTCTGTGATGAAGGCGACGTCTGGTGCTGTTGTGTCCAGGAGGTCCCATAGTTCGATGGTTTGCTTGTGGACGGAGCGTATGTTGAGGAGGATGCACTTGAGGTGGTTGTTGTTGTTGCAGGCCGGTGGGTGGTTCGGAGGCATGTGTATTTGCAGGCTTGACAGGTGAAGGGTCCATGGGTTCGCTTTGGGCTGGCTTGGTAGCAGGTGGCTGTTCGTCCGGTGTTGAGGGCGTTGAGAGAGGCGGAGTCATATCTCAGTCGGGTGCTTTGTGTGCGGTGGGGCCAGAGGTTCTGGCGGTGGGCGCGGTCCAGGCGCGGACGGGCACAGACAGGCTTGCCTTTGGCGCGCCTTCAGCGCGGCCGCGCAGCGGCCGCCATAAGAACATGGGAGGGGTCAGCTGGGAGGCGGGAGGGTAGGGCAACGAATGGGAGCAGGGAGGGCGGGGCCGCATGGGAGGCAGCGGCGGGAAAAAGGGAAAAAAAAACGCAAGAACAACGGGGCAAGCCTAAGCAGGCAGAGCAGGGGGGCGGGGCCGCACGGGAGGCAGAGCCGGGAAGAAAACGCAAGAGCAGCGGGGCTGAGGCTAAGCAGGCGGGGCTGCAGCGGTGGGGAAGCGACCTACCCAAGGGTCGCTGTCTCTGCCGCGCAGCGGCCGCCATAAGAAGGTGGGAGGGGAGGAGGGGTCAGCTGGGAGGCGGAAGGCGGAAAGGTAGGGCAACGAATGGGAGCAAGGGGGGCGGAGCCGCACGGGAGGCAGCGGCGGGAAAAAGGGAAAAAAAAACGCAAGAACAACGGGGCAAGACTAAGCAGGCGGAGCAGGGGGGCGGGGCCGCACGGGAGGCAGAGGCGGGAAGAAAACGCAAGAGCAGTGGGGCTGAGGCTAAGTAGGCGGGGCTGCAGTGGTGGGGAAGCGACCTACCCAAGGGTCGCTGTCTCTGCCGTGCAGCGGCAGCCATAAGAAGGTGGGAGGGGAGGAGGGGTCGGCTGGGAGGTGGGAGGGTATGACAACGAATGGGAGCGGGGGGGCGGGGCCGCACGGGAGGCAGCGGCGGGAAAAAGGGAAAAAAAACACAAGAACAACGGGGCAAGACTAAGCAGGCGGAGCAGGGGGGCGGGGCCGCACGAGAGGCAGAGGCGGGAAGAAAACGCAAGAGCAGCAGGGCTGAGGCTAAGCAGGCAGGGCTGCAGCGGTGGGGAAGCGACCTACCCAAGGGTCAAGAGTCGCTGTCTCTGCCGCGCGGCGGGCGCCATAAGAAGGTGGGAGGGGAGGAGGGGTCAGCTGGGAGGCGGGAGGGTAGGGCAATGAATGGGAGCAGGGGGGGCGGGGCCGCACGGGAGGCAGCGGCGGGAAAAATGGAGAAAAAAAAACGCAAGAACAACGGGGCAAGACTAAGCAGGCGGAGCAGGGGGGTGGGGCCGCACAGGAGGCAGAGGCGGGAAGAAAAGGCAAAAGCAGCGGGCTGTGGCTAAGCAGGCGGGGCTGCAGCGGTGGGGAAGCGACCTACCCAAGGGTCAAGGGTCGCTGTCTCTGCCGCGCAGCGGGTGCCATAAGAAGGTGGGAGTGGAGGAGGGGTCAGCTGGGAGGCGGGAGGCGGGAGGGTAGGGCAACAAATGGGAGCAGGGGGGGCGGGGCCACACGGGAGGCAGCGGCGGGAAAAAGGGAAAAAAAACGCAAGAACAACGGGGCAAGACTAAGCAGGCGGAGCAGGGGGGCGGGGCCGCACGGGAGGCAGCGGCGGGAAGAAAACGCAAGAGCAGCGGGGCTGAGGCTAAGCAGGCAGGGCTGCAGCGGTGGGGAAGCGACCTACCCAAGGGTCAAGGGTCGCTGTCTCTGCCACGCAGCGGCCGCCATAAGAAGGTGGGAGGGGAGGAGGGGTCAGCTGGGAGGCGGGAGGCGAAGGGTAGGGCAACGAATGGGAGCAGGGGAGGCGGGCCGCACAGGAGGCAGCGGCGGGAAAAAGGGAAAAAAAAACGCAAGAACAACGGGGAAGACTAAGCAGGCAGAGCAGGGGGGAGGGGCCGCACAGGAGGCAGAGTCGGGAAGAAAACGCAAGAGCAGCGGGGCTGAGGCTAAGCAGGGGGGCTGCAGCGGTGGGGAAGCGACCTACCTAAGGGTCAAGGGTCGCTGTCTCTGCCACGCAGCAGGCGCCATAAGAAGGTGGGAGGGGAGGAGGGGTCAGCTGGGAGGCGGGAGGCGGGAGGGTAGGGCAACGAATGGGAGCAGGGGGTGTGGGGCCGCACGGGAGGCAGCGGTGGGAAAAAGGAAAAAAAAAATGCAAGAACAACGGGGCAAGACTAAGCAGGCGGAGCAAGGGGGCGGGTCGCACGGGAGTCAGAGGTGGGAAGAAAGCGCAAGAGCAGAAGGGCTGAGGCTAAGCAGGCGGGGCTGCAGCGGTGGGGAAGCGACCTACCCAAGGGTCAAGGGTCGCTGTCTCTGCTGCGCAGCGGCCGCCATAAGAAGGTGGGAGGGGAGGAGGAATCAGCTGGGAGGCGGGAGGGTAGGGCAACGAATGGGAGCAGGGGGGTCGGGGACGCACAGGAGGCAGTGGCGGAAAAAAGGGAAAAAAAAACACAAGAACAACGGGGCAAGAGTAAGCAGGCCGAGCAGGGGGGCGGGGCCACACGGGAGGCAGAGGCGGGAAGAAAACGCAAGAGCAGCGGGGCTGAGGCTAAGCAGGCGGGGATGCAGCGGTGGGGAAGCGACCTACCCACGGGTCAAGGGTCGCTGTCTCTTCCGCGCAGCGGGCGCCATAAGAAGGTGGTAGGAGGGGTCAGCAGGGAGGCGGGAGGGTAGGGCAACGAATGAGAGCAGGGGGGGCGGGCCGCACGGGAGGCAGCGGCGGGAAGAAGGAAAAAAAAACACAAGAACAACGGGGCAAGACTAAGCAGGCGGAGCAGGGGGGCGGGGCCGCATGGGTGGCAGAGGCGGGAAGAAAACGCAAGAGCAGCGGGGCTGAGGCTAAGCAGGCGGGGCTGCAGCGGTGGGGAAGCGACCTATCCAAGCATCAAGGGTCACTGTCTCTGCCGCGCAGCGGGCGCCATAAGAAGGTGGGAGGGGAGGAGGGGTGAGTTGGGAGGCGGGAGGCGGGAGGGTAGGGCAACGAATGGGAGCGGGGGGGCGGGGCCACACAGGAGGCAGCGGCGGGAAAAAGAAAAAAAAAAATGCAAGAACAACGGGGCAAGACTAAGCAGGCGGAGCAGGGGGGCTGGGCCGCACGGGAGGCAGCGGCGGGAAGAAAACGCAAGAGCAGCGGGGCTGAGGCTAAGCAGGCGGGACTGCAGCGGTGGGGAAGCGACGTACCCAAGTGTCAAGGGTCACTGTCTCTGCCGCGCAGCGGCCGCCATTAGAAGGTGGGGGGGAGGAGGGGTCAGCTGGGAGACGGGAGGGTAGGGCAACGAATGGAAGCAGGGGTTGCAGGCCGTACAGGAGGCAGCGGCGGGAAAAAGGGAAAAAAAACGCAAGAACAATGGGGCAAGACTAAGCAGGTGCAGCAGGGGGGCGTTGCCGCACGGGAGCCAGAGGCGGGAAGAAAACGCAGGAGCAGCGGGGCTGAGGCTAAGCAGGAGCGGCTGCAGCGGTGGGGAAGCGACCTACCCAAGGGTCAAGGGTCGCTGTCTCTGCGGCGCAGCGGCCACCATAAGAAGGTGGGAGGGGAGGAGGGGTCAGCTGGGAGGCGGGAGGCGGGAGGGTAGAGCAACGAATGGGAGCAGGGGGGCGGGGCCACACGGGAGGCAGCAGCAGGAAAAAGGGGAAAAAAAACGCAAGAACAACGGGGCAAGGCTATGCAGGTGGAGCAGGGGGGCGGGGCCGCACGGGAGGCAACAGCGGGAGGAAAATGCAAGAGTAGCGGGCTGAGGCTAAGCAGGCGAGGCTGCAGCAGTGGGGAAGCAACCTACCCAAGGGTCAAGGGTTGCTGTCTCTGCCGCGCAGCGGCCGCCATAAGAAGGTGGGAGGGGAGGAGAGTGAGCTGGGAGGCAGGAGGCGGGAGGGTAGGGCAACGAATGGGAGCAGTGGGGGCGGGGTCGCACGGGAGACAGCGGCGGGAAAAAGGAAAAACAAAAAACGCAAGAACAATGGGGCAAGACTAAGCAGGCGGAGCAGGGGGGCGGGCCCGCACGGGAGGCAGAGGCAGGAAGAAAACGTAAGAGCAGCGTGGCTGAGGCTAAGCAGGCGGGGCTGCAGCGGTGGGGAAGCGACCTACCCACGGGTCAAGGGTCGCTGTCTCTTCCGCGCAGCGGGCGCCATAAGAAGGTGGTAGGAGGGGTCAGCAGGGAGGCGGGAGGGTAGGGCAACGAATGGCAGCAGGGGGGGCGGTCCGCACGGGAGGCAGCGGCGGGAAAAAGGAAAAAAAAACACAAGAACAACGGGGCAAGACTAAGCAGTCGGAGCAGGGGGGCGGGGCCGCATGGGTGGCAGAGGCGGGAAGAAAACGCAAGAGCAGCGGGGCTGAGGCTAAGCAGGCGGGGCTGCAGCGGTGGGGAAGCGACCTATCCAAGCATCAAGGGTCACTGTCTCTGCCGCGCAGCGGGCGCCATGAGAAGGTGGGAGGGGAGGAAGGGTGAGTTGGGAGGCGGGAGGCGGGAGGGTAGGGCAACGAATGGGAGCGGGGGGGCGGGGCCACACAGGAGGCAGCGGCCGGAAAAAGGAGAAAAAAAATGCACGAACAACGGGGCAAGACTAAGCAGGCAGAGCAGGGGGGCTGGGCCGCACGGGAGGCAGTGGCGGGAAGAAAACGCAAGAGCAGCGGGGCTGAGGCTAAGCAGGCGGGACTGCAGCGGTGGGGAAGCGACGTACCCAAGTGTCAAGGGTCACTGTCTCTGCCGCGCAGCGGCCGCCATTAGAAGGTGGGGGGGAGGAGGGGTCAGCTGGGAGGCGGGAGGGTAGGGCAACGAATGGAAGCAGGGGTGGCAGGCCGCACGGGAGGCAGCGGCGGGAAAAAGGGAAAAAAAACGCAAGAACAATGGGGCAAGACTAAGCAGGTGCAGCAGGGGGGCTTTGCCGCACGGGAGCCAGAGGCGGGAAGAAAACGCAGGAGCAGCGGGGCTGAGGCTAAGCAGGAGGGGCTGCAGCGGTGGGGAAGCGACCTACCCAAGGGTCAAGGGTCACTGTCTCTGCGGCGCAGCGGCCACCATAAGAAGGTGGGAGGGGAGGAGGGGTCAGCTGGGAGGCGGGAGGGTAGAGCAACGAATGGGAGCAGGGGGGCGGGGCCACACAGGAGGCAGCAGCAGGAAAAAGGGGAAAAAAAACGCAAGAACAACGGGGCAAGGCTATGCAGGTGGAGCAGGGGGGCGGGGCCGCACGGGAGGAAACAGCGGGAAGAAAATGCAAGAGTAGCGGGCTGAGGCTAAGCAGGCGAGGCTGCAGCAGTGGGGAAGCAACCTACCCAAGGGTCAAGGGTTGCTGTCTCTGCCGCGCAGCGGCCGCCATAAGAAGGTGGGAGGGGAGGAGAGTGAGCTGGGAGGCAGGAGGCGGGAGGGTAGGGCAACGAATGGGAGCAGTGGGGGTGGGGTCGCACGGGAGACAGCGGCGGGAAAAAGGAAAAACAAAAAACGCAAGAACAATGGGGCAAGACTAAGCAGGCGGAGCAGGGGGGCGGGCCCGCACGGGAGGCAGAGGCAGGAAGAAAACGTAAGAGCAGCGTGGCTGAGGCTAAGCAGGCGGGGCTGCAGCGGTAGGAAGCGACCTACCCAAGGGTCAAGGGTCGCTGTCTCTGCCTCGCAGCGGCCGCCATAAGAAGGTGGGAGGGGAGGAGGGGTCAGCTGGGAGGCGGGAGGGTAGGGCAACGAATGGGAGCAGGGGGGGCGGGGCTGCACGGGAGGCAGCGGCGGGAAAAAGGAAAAAAAAAACGCAAGAACAACGGGGCAAGACTAAGCAGGCGGAGCAGGGGAGCGGGGTAGCACGGGAGGCAGCGGCGGGAAGAAAACGCAAGAGCAGCAGGGCTGAGGCTAAGCAGGCGGGGCTGCAGCGGTGGGGAAGCGACCTACCCAAGGGTCAAGCGTCGCTGTCTCTGCCGCGCAGCGGCCGCCATAAGAAGGTGGGAGGGCAGGAGGGGTCAGCTGGGAGGCGGGAGGTTAGGGCAACGAATGGGAGCAGGGGGGGCGGGGCCGCACGGGAGGCAGCGGCGGGAAAAAGGGAAAAAAAAACGCAAGAACAATGGGTCAAGACTAAGCAGGCGGAGCAGGGAGGCGGGGCCGCAGCTGTGGGGAAGCAACCTACCCAAGGGTCAAGGGTCGCTGTCTCTGCCATGCAGCGGCCGCCATAAGAAGGTGAGAGGGGAGGAGGGGTCAGCTGGGAGGCGGGAGGGTAGAGCAACGAATGGGAGCAGGGGGGGCGGGGCCGCACGGGAGGCAGTGGCGGAAAAATGGAAAAAAAAAACACAAGAACAACGGGGCAAGAGTAAGCAGGCCGAGCAGGGAGGCGGGGCCGCACGGGAGTCAGAGATGGGAAGAAAACGCAAGAGCAGCGGGGCTGAGGCTAAGCAGGCAGGGCTGCAGCTGTGGGGAAGCAACCTACCCAAGGGTCAAGGGTCGCTGTCTCTGCCATGCAGCGGCCGCCATAAGAAGGTGAGAGGGGAGGAGGGGTCAGCTGGGAGGCGGGAGGGTAGAGCAACGAATGGGAGCAGGGGGGGCGGGGCCGCACGGGAGGCAGTGGCGGAAAAATGGAAAAAAAAAACACAAGAACAACGGGGCAAGAGTAAGCAGGCCGAGCAGGGAGGCGGGGCCGCACGGGAGTCAGAGATGGGAAGAAAACGCAAGAGCAGCGGGGCTGAGGCTAAGCAGGCAGGGCTGCAGCTGTGGGGAAGCAACCTACCCAAGGGTCAAGGGTCGCTGTCTCTGCCACGCAGCGGCCGCCATAAGAAGGTGAGAGGGGAGGAGGGGTCAGCTGGGAGGCGGGAGGGTAGAGCAACGAATGGGAGCAGGGGGGGCGGGGCCGCACGGGAGGCAGTGGCGGAAAAATGGAAAAAAAAAACACAAGAACAACGGGGCAAGAGTAAGCAGGCCGAGCAGGGGGGCGGGGCCGCATGGGAGGCAGAGGCGGAAAGAAAACGCAAGAGCAGCGGGGCTGAGGCTAAGCAGGCGGGGCTGCAGCGGTGGGGAAGCGACCTACCCAAGTGTCAAGGGTCACTGTCTCTGCCGCGCAGCGGCCGCCATTAGAAGGTGGGAGGGGAGGAAGGGTCAGCTGGGAGGCGTGAGGCGGGAGGGTAGGGCAACGAATGGGAGCAGGGGGGGCGGGCACACGGGAGGCAGCGGCGGGAAAAAGGGAAAAAAAAAACGCAAGAACAACGGGGCAAGACTAAGCAGGCAGAGCAGGGGGGAGGGGCCGCACAGGAGGCAGAGTCGGGAAGAAAACGCAAGAGCAGTGGGGCTGAGGCTAAACAGGGGGGCTGCAGCGGTGGGGAAGCGACCTAACCAAGGGTCAAGGGTCGCTGTCTCTGCCACGCAGTGGGCGCCATAAGAAGGTGGGAGGGGAGGAGGGGTCAGCTGGGAGGCGGGAGGGTAGGGCAACAAATGGGAGCGGGGGGGCGGGCCACACGGGAGGCAGCGGTGGGACAAAGGAAAAAAAAAACGCACGAACAACGGGGCAAGACTAAGCAGGCGGAGCAAGGGGCCGGGGCCGCACGGGAGGCAGAGGCGAGAAGAAAACGCAAGAGCAGCGGGACTGAGGCTAAGCAGGGGGGCTGCAGCGGAGGGGAAGAGACCTATCCAAGGGTCAAGGGTCACTGTCTCTGCCGCGCAGCGGGTGCCATAAGAAGGTGGGAGGGGAGGAGGGGTCAGCTGGGAGGCGGGAGGGAAGGGCAACGAATGGGAAGCGACCTACCCAAGTGTCAAGAGTCACTGTCTCTGCCGCGCAGCGGCCGCCATTAGAAGGTGGGAGGGGAGCAGGGGTCAGCTGGGAGGCGGGAGGGTAGGGCAACGAATGGGAGCAGGGTGGCGGGCCGCACGGGAGGCAGCGGCGGGAAAAAGGAAAAAAAAACGCAAGAACAACGGGGCAAGACTAAGCAGGTGCAGCAGGGGGGCGTTGCCGCACGGGAGCCAGAAGCGGGAAGAAAACGCAGGAGCAGCGGGGCTGAGGCTAAGCAAGGGGGCTGCAGCGGTGGGGAAGCGACCTACCCAAGGGTCGCTGTCTCTAACGCGCATCGGGCACCATAAGAAGGTGGGACGGGAGGAGGGGTCAGCTGGGAGGCGGGTGGCGGGAGGGTAGGGCAACGAATGGGAGCAGGGGGGCGGGGCCACACGAGAGGCAGCGGCGGGAAAAAGGGAAAAAAAAAACGCAAGAACAACGGGGCAAGACTAAGCAGGTGGAGCAGGGGGGCGGGCCGCACAGGAGGCAGCGGCGGGAAGAAAACGCAAGAGTAGCGGGCTGAGGCTAAGCAGGCGAGGCTGCAGCGGTGGGGAAGCAACCTACCCAAGGGTCAAGGGTTGCTGTCTCTGCCGCGCAGCGGCCGCCATAAGAAGGTGGGAGGGGAGAAGAGGTCAGCTGGGAGGCGGGAGGGTAGGGCAACGAATGGGAGCAGGGGGGCGGGGTCGCACGGGAGGCAGCGGCGGGAAAAAGGAAAATAAAAAAAACGCAAGAACAATGGGGCAAGACTAAGCAGGCGGAGCAGGGGGGCGTTGCCGCACGGGAGGCAGAGGCGGGAAGAAAACACAAGAGCAGCGGGGCTGAGGCTAAGCAGGCGGGGCTGCAGCGGTGGGGAAGCGACCTACCCACGGGTCAAGGGTCGCTGTCTCTTCTGCGCAGCGGGCGCCATAAGAACGTGGGACGGGAGGAGGGGTCAGCTGGGAGGCGGGAGGGTAGGGCAACGAATGGGAGCAGGGGGGCGGGCCGCATGGGAGGCAGCGGCGGGAAAAAGGAAAACAAAACGCAAGAACAACGGGGCAAGACTAAGTAGGCGGAGCAGGGGGGCAGGGCCGCATGGTAGGCAGAGGCGGGAAGAAAACGCAAGAGCAGCGGGCTGAGGCTAAGCAGGCGGGGCTGCAGCGGTGGAGAAGCGACCTATCCAAGCGTCAAGGGTCACTGTCTCTGCCGCTCAAAGGCCGCCATAAGAAGGTGGGAGGGGAGGAGGGGTCAGCTGGGAGGCGGGAGGGTAGGGCAACAAATGGGAGCAGGGGGGGCGGGGCCGCACGGGAGGCAGCGCGCGGGAAAAAGGAAAAAAAAAATGCAAGAACAACGGGGCAAGACTAAGCAGGCGGAGCAGGGGGGCTGGGCCGCACGGGAGGCAGCGGCGGGAAGAAAACGCAAGAGCCGCGGGGCTGAGGCTAAGCAGGCGGGGCTGCAGCAGCGGTGGGGAAGCGACCTACCCAAGTGTCAAGGGTCACTGTCTCTGCCGTGCAGCGGCCGCCATTAAAAGGTGGGAGGGGAGGAGGGGTCAGCTGGGATGCGGGAGGGTAGGGCAACAAATGGGAGCAGGGGGGGCGGGCCGCACGGGAGGCAGCGGCGGGAAAAAGGGAAAAAAAAACCCAAGAACAAAGGGGCAAGACTAAGCAGGCGCAGCAGGGGGGCGTTGTCGCACGGGAGCCAGAGGCGGGAAGAAAACGCAGGAGCAGCGGGGCTGAGGCTAAGCAGGGGGGCTGCAGCGGTGGGGAAGCGACCTACCCAAGGGTCAAGGGTCGCTGTCTCTAACGCGCACCGAGCACCATAAGAAGGTGGGAGGGGAGGAGGGGTCAGCTGGGAGGCGGGTGGCGGGAGGGTAGGGCAACGAATGGGAGCAGGGGGGCGGGGCCACACGGGAGGCAGCGGCGGGAAAAAGGGGAAAAAAACGCAAGAACAACGGGGCAAGACTAAGCAGGTGGAGCAGGGGGGCGGGGCCGCACGGGAGGCAGCGGCGGGAAGAAAACACAAGAGTAGCGGGCTGAGGCTAAGCAGGCGAGGCTGCAGCGGTGGGGAAGCAACCTACCCAAGGGTCAAGGGTTGCTGTCTCTGCCGCACAGCGGCCGCCATAAGAAGGTGGGAGGGGAGGAGGTGTCAGCTGGGAGGCGGGAGGTGGGAGGGTAGGGCAACGAATGGGAGCAGGGGGGGCTGGGCCGCATGGGAGGCAGTGGCGGGAAGAAAACGCAAGAGCCGCGGGGCTGAGGCTAAGCAGGCGGGGCTGCAGCGGTGGGGAAGCGACCTACCCAAGTGTCAAGGGTCACTGTGTCTGCCGCGCAGCGGCCGCCATTAAAAGGTGGGAGGAGGGGTCAGCTGGGAGGCGGGAGGGTAGGGCAACGAATGGGAGCAGCGGTGGCGGGCCGCACGGGAGGCAGCGGCGGGAAAAAGCAAAAAAACAACGCAAGAACAACGGGGCAAGACTAAGCAGGCGCAGCAGGGTGGCGTTGTCGCACGGGAGCCAGAGGCGGGAAGAAAACGCAGGAGCAGCGGGGCTGAGGCTAAGCAGGGGGGCTGCAGCGGTGGGGAAGCGACCTACCCAAGAGTCAAGGGTCGCTGTCTCTGCCGCGCAGCGGCCGCCATTAGAAGGTGGGAGGGGAGGAGGGCTCAGCTGGGAGGCGGGAGGGTAGGGCAACGAATGGGAGCAGGGGCGGCGGGGCCGCACAGGAGGCAGTGGCGGGAAAACGCAAGAAAAAAAAACGCAAGAACAACGGGTCAAGACTAAGCAGGTGGAGCAGGGGGGCGGGGCCGCACGGGAGGCAGAGGCGGGAAGAAAACGCAAGAGCAGCAGGGATGAGGCTAAGCAGGCGAGGCGGCAGCGGTGGGGAAGCGACCTACTCAAGGGTCCCACCTTTTAATGCCGGCCGCTGCGCGGCAGACACAGTGTGGGAGGGGAGGAGGGGTCAGCTGGGAGGCGGGTGGCGGGAGGGTAGGGCAACGAATGGGAGCAGGGGGGCGGGGCCACACGGTAGGCAGCGGCGGGAAAAAGGAAAAAAAAACGCAAGAACAACGGGGCAAGACTAAGCAGGTGGAGCAGGGGGGCGGGCCGCACGGGAGGCAGCGGCGGGAAGAAAACGCAAGAGTAGCGGGCTGAGGCTAAGCAGGCGAGGCTGCAGCGGTGGGGGAAGCAACCTACCCATGGGTCAAGGGTTGCTGTCTCTGCCGCGCAGCGGCCGCCATAAGAAGGTGGGAGGGGAGGAGGTGTGAGCTGGGAGGCGGGAGGCGGGAGGGTAGGGCAACGAATGGGAGCGGGAGGGCTGGACCGCACGGGAGGCAGCGGCGGGAAGAAAACGCAAGAGCCGCAGGGCTGAGGCTAAGCAGGCGGGGCTGCAGCGGTGGGGAAGCGACCTACCCAAGTATCAAGGGTCACTGTGTCTGCGGCGCAGCGGCTGGCATTAAAAGGTGGGAGTTGAGGAGGGGTCAGCTGGGAGGCGGGAGGGTAGGGCAACGAATGAGAGCAGGGGTGGCGGGCCGCACGGGAGGCAGCGGCGGGAAAAAGCAAAAAAAAAACGCAAGAACAACGGGGAAAGACTAAGCAGGCGCAGCAGGGGGGCGTTGTCGCACGGGAGCCAGAGGTGGGAAGAAAACGCAGAAGCAGCGGGGCTGAGGCTAAGCAGGGGGGCTGCAGCGGTGGGGAAGCGACCTACCCAAGAGTCAAGGGTCGCTGTCTCTGCCGCGCAGCGGCCGCCATTAGAAGGTGGGAGGGGAGGAGGGCTCAGCTGGGAGGCGGGAGGGTAGGGCAATGAATGGGAGCAGGGGGGGCGGGCCGCACGGGAGGCAGCGGCGGGAAAAAGGGAAAAAAAAATGCAAGAACAACGGGGCAAGACTAAGCAGGCGCAGCAGGGGGGCGTTGTCGCACGGGAGCCAGAGGCGGGAAGAAAACGCAGGAGCAGCGGGCTGAGGCTAAGCAGGGGGGCTGCAGCAGTGGGGAAGCGACCTACCCAAGGGTCAAGGGTCGCTGTCTCTAACGGGCACCGGGCACCTTAAGAAGGTGGGAGGGGAGGAGGGGTCAGCTGGGAGGCGGGTGGCAGGAGGGTAGGGCAACGAATGGGAGCAGGGGGGCGGGGCCACACGGGAGGCAGCGGCGGGAAAAAGGGGAAAAAAAACGCAATAACAACGGGGCAAGACTAAGCAGGTGGAGCAGGGGGGCGGGGCCACACGGGAGGCAGCGGCAGGAAGAAAACACAAGAGTTGCGGGCTGAGGCTAAGCAGGCGAGGCTGCAGCGGTGGGGAAGCAACCTACCCAAGGGTCAAGGGCTGCTGTCTCTGCCGCGCAGCAGCCGCCATAAGAAGGTGGGAGGGGAGGAGGTGTCAGCTGGGAGGCGGGAGGGAAGGGCAACGAATGGGAGCAGGGGGGGCTGGGCCGCACGGGAGGCAGCGGCGGGAAGAAAACGCAAGAGCCGCGGGGCTGAGGCTAAGCAGGCGGGGCTGCAGCGGTGGGGAAGCATCCTACCCAAGTGTCAAGAGTCACTGTGTCTGCCGCGCAGCGGCCGCCATTAAAAGGTGGGAGGGGAGGAGGGGTCAGCTGGGAGGTGGGAGGGTAGGGCAACGAATGGGAGCAGCGGTGGCGGGCCGCACGGGAGGCAGCGGCGGGAAAAAGCAAAAAAAAAACGCAAGAACAACGGGGCAAGACAAAGCAGGCGCAGCAGGGGGGCGTTGTCGCACGGGAGCCAGAGGCGGGAAGAAAACGCAGGAGCAGCGGGGCTGAGGCTAAGCAGGGGGGCTGCAGCGGTGGGGAAGCGACTTACCCAAGAGTCAAGGGTCGCTGTCTCTGCCGCTCAGCGGCCGCCATTAGAAGGTGGGAGGGGAGGAGGGCTCAGCTGGGAGGCGGGAGGGTAGGGCAACGAATGGGAGCAGGGGCGGCGGGGCCACACAGGAGGCAGTGGCGGGAAAACGAAAGAAAAAAAAAACGCAAGAACAACGGGTCAAGACTAAGCAGGTGGAGCAGGGGGGCGGGGCCGCACGGGAGGCAGAGGCGGGAAGAAAACGCAAGAGCAGCAGGGATGAGGCTAAGCAGGCGGGGCGGCAGCGGTGGGGAAGCGACCTACCCAAGGGTGAAGGGTCGCTGTCTCTGCTGCGCAGCGGCCACCATACGAAGGTGGGAGGGGAGGAGGGGTCAGCTGGGAGGCGGGAGGGTAGGGCAACGAATGGGAGCAGGGGGGCGGGGCCGCACAGGAGGCAATGGCGGAAAAAAGGAAAAAAAAAACACAAGAACAACGGGGCAACAGTAAGCAGGCCGAGCAGGGGGGTGGGGCCGCACGGGAGGCAGAGGCGGGAAGAAAACGCAAGAGTAGCGGGCTGAGGCTAAGCAGGCGAGGCTCCAGCGGTGGGGAAGCAACCTACGCAAGGGTCAAGGGTTGCTGTCTCTGCCGCGCAGCGGCCGCCATAAGAAGGTGGGAGGGGAGGAGGGGTCAGCTGGGAGGCAGGAGGCGGGAGGCGGGAGGGTAGGGCAACGAATGGGAGCAGGGGGGGCGGGGTCGCATGGGAGGCAGCGGCTGGAAAAAGGAAAAAAAAAACACAAGAACAATGGGGCAAGACTAAGCAGGCGGAGCAGGGGGGCGGAGCCGCACGGGAGGCAGAGGCAGGAAGAAAACGCAAGAGCAGCGGGGCTGAGGCTAAGCAGGCGGGGCTGCAGCGGTGGGGAAGCGACCTACCCAAGGGTCAAGGGTCGCTGTCTCTGCCGCGCAGTGGCCGTCATAAGAAGGTGGGAGGGGAGGAGGGGTCAGCTGGGGGACGAGAGGGTAGGGCAACAAATGGGAGCAGGGGGGGCGGGGCGGCACGGAAGGCAGCGGCGGGAAAAAGGAAAAAAAAAACGCAAGAACAACGGGACAAGACTAAGCAGGCGGAGCAGGGGGGTGGGGCCGCACGGGAGGCAGCGGCAGGAAGAAAACGCAAGAGCAGCGGGCTGGGGCTAAGCAGGCGGGGCTACAGCGGTGGGTAAGCGACCTACCCAAGGGTCAAGGGTCGCTGTCTCTGCCGCACAGAGGCCGCCATTAGAAGGTGGGAGGGGAGGAGGGGTCAGCTGGGAGGTGGGAGGCGGGAGGGAAGGGCAACGAATGGGAGCAGGGGGGGCGGGCCGCACGGGAGGCAGCTGCGGAAAAAAGGAAAAAAAAAAACACAAGAACAATGGGGCAAGACTAAGAAGGCGGAGCAGGGGGGCGGGGCCGCACGGGAGGCAGAGGCGGGAAGAAAATGCAAGAGCAGCGGGGCTGAGGCTAAGCAGACGGGGCTGCAGCGGTGGGGAAGGGACCTTCCCAAGGGTCAAGGGTCGCTGTCTCTGCCGCGCAGCGGCCACCAAAAGAAGGTGGGAGGGGAGGAGGGGTCAGCTGGGAGGCGGGAGGGTAGGGCAACAAATGGGAGCAGGGGGGGCGGGCCGCACGGGAGGCAGCGGCGGAAAAAAGGAAAAAAAAAAAACACAAGAACAACGGGACAAGACTAAGGAGGCGGAGCAGGGGGGTGGGGCCGCACGAGAGGCAGCGGCAGGAAGAAAACGCAAGAGCAGCGGGCCGGGGCTAAGCAGGCGGGGCTGCAGCGGTGGGGAAGCGACCTACCCAAGGGTCAAGGGTCGCTGTCTCTGCCGCGCAGAGGCCGCCTTTAGAAGGTGGGAGGGGAGGAGGGGTCAGCTGGGAGGTGGGAGGCGGGAGGGTAGGGCAACGAATGGGAGCAGGGGGGGCGGGCCGCACGGGAAGCAGCGGCGGGAAAAAGTGAAAAAAAAAAACGCAAGAACAATGGGGCAAGACTAAGCAGGCAGAGCAGGGGTGAGGGGCCGCACAGGAGGCAGAGGCGGGAAGAAAACGCAAGAGCAGCGGGGCTGAGGCTAAGCAGGGGGGCTGCAGTGGTGGGGAAGCGACCTACCCAAGGGCCAAGGGTCGCTGTCTCTGCCGCGCAGCAGGCGCCATAAGAAGGTGGGAGGGGAGGAGGGGTCAGGTGGGAGGCGGGAGGGTAGGGAAACGAATGGGAGCAGGGGGTCGGGGCCACACGGGAGGCAGCGGTGGGAAAAAGGAAAAAAAAAAAAGAAAGAACAACGGGGCAAGACTAAGCAGGCGGAGCAAGGGGGCGGGGCCGCACGGGAGGCAGAGGCGGGAAGAAAATGCAAGAGCAGCAGGGCTGAGGCTAAGCAGGCAGGGCTGCAGCGGTGGAGAAGCGACCTACCCATGGGTCAAGGGTCGCTGTCTCTGCTGCGCAGCGGGCGCCATAAGAAGGTGGGAGGGGAGGAGGGATCAGCTGGGAGGCGGGAGGTGGGAGGGTAGGGCAACAAATGGGAGCAGGGGGGCGGGGCCGCACAGGAGGCAGTGGCGGAAAAAAGGGGAAAAAAAACACAAGAACAACGGGGCAAGAGTAAGCAGGCCGAGCAGGGGGGCGGGGCAGCATGAGAGGCAGAGGCGGGAAGAAAACGCAAGAGCAGCGGGCTGAGGCTAAGCAGGCGGGGCTGCAGCGGTGGGGAGGCGACCTACCCACGGGTCAAGGGTCGCTGTCTCTTCCGCGCAGCGGGCGCCATAAGAAGGTGGGAGGGAAGGAGGGGTCAGCTGGGAGGCGGGAGGGTAGGGCAACGAATGGGAGCAGGGGGGCGGGGCCGCATGGGAGGCAGAGGCGGGAAGAAAACGCAAGAGCAGCGGGGCTGAGGCTAAGCAGGAGGGGCTGCAGCGGTGGGGAAGCGACCTATCGAAGCGTCAAGGGTCACTGTCTCTGCCGCGCAGCAGCCGCCATAAGAAGGTTGGAGGGGAGGAGGGGTCAGCTGGGAGGCGGGAGGTGGGAGGGTAGGGCAACGAATGGGAGCAGGGGGGGCGGGGCCTCACAGGAGGCAGCGGCGGGAAAAAGGAAAAAAAAAATGCAAGAACAACGGGGCAAGACTAAGCAGGCGGAGCAGATGGGCTGGGCCGCACGGGAGGCAGCGGCGGGAAGAAAACGCAAGAGCAGCGGGGCTGAGGCTAAGCAGGCGGGGCTGCAGCGGTGGGGAAGCGACCTACCCAACTGTCAAGGGTGACTGTCTCTGCCGCGCAGCGGCCGCCATTAGAAGGTGGGAGGGGAGGAGGGGTCAGCTGGTAGGTGGGAGGGTAGGGCAACAACGAATGGGAGCAGGGGGGGCGGGCCGCACGGGAGGCAGCGGTGGGATAAAGGGAAAAAAGAAACGCAAGAACAACGGGGCAAGACTAAGCAGGCGGAGCAGGGGGGCGTTGCCGCACGGGAGCCAGAGGGGGGATGAAAACGCAGGAGCAGCGGGGCTGAGGCTAAGTAGGGGGGCTGCAGCGGTGGGGAAACGACCTACCCAAGGGTCAAGGGTCGCTGTCTCTGCTGCGCAGCGGCTGCCATTAGAAGGTGGGAGTGGAGGAGGGGTCAGCTGGGAGGCGGGAGGGTAGGGCAACGAATATGAGCAGGGGGGGCGGGGCCGCACAGGAGGCAGTGGTGGGAAAAAGGAAAAAAAAATGGAAGAACAATGGGTCAAGACTAAGCAGGTGGAGCAGGGGGGCGGGGCCGCACAGGAGGCAGAGGCGGGAAGAAAACGCAAGAGCAGCAGGGCTGAGGCTAAGCAGGCGGGGCTGCAGCGGTGGGGAAGCGACCTATCCAAGGGTCAAGGGTTGCTGTCTCTGCCACGCAGCGGCCGCCATAAGAAGGTGGGAGGGGAAGGGGGTCAGCTGGGAGGTGGGAGGGTAGGGCAACGAATGGTAGCAGGGGGGGCGGGGCCGCACAGGAGGCAGTGGCGGGAAAAAGGGAAAAAAAAATGCAAGAACAACGGGGCAAGACTAAGCAGGTGCAGCAGGGGGGCGTTGCCGCACGGGAGCCAGAGGCGGGAAGAAAACGCAGGAGCAGCGGGGCTGAGGCTAAGCAGGGGGGCTGCAGCGGTGGGGAAGCGACCTACCCAAGGGTCGCTGTCTCTAACGCGCATTGGGCACCATAACAAGGTGGGACGGGAGGAGGGGTCAGCTGGGAGGCGGGTGGCGGGAGGGTAGGGCAACGAATGGGAGCAGGGGGGCGGGGCCACACGGGAGGCAGCGGTGGGAAAAAGTGAAAAAAAAAACGCAAGAACAACGGGGCAAGACTAAGCAGGTGGAGCAGGGGGGCGGGGCCGCACAGGAGGCAGCGGCGGGAAGAAAACGCAAGAGTAGCGGGCTGAGGCTAAGCAGGCGAGGCTGCAGCGGTGGGGAAGCAACCTACCCAAGGGTCAAGGGTTGCTGTCTCTGCCGCGCAGCGTCCGCCATAAGAAGGTGGGAGGGGAGGAGAGGTCAGCTGGGAGGCGGGAGGCGGGAGGGTAGGGCAACGAATGGGAGCAGGGGGGCGGGGTCGCACGGGAGGCAGCGGCGGGAAAAAGGAAAAAAAAAAAAAAACAAGAACAATGGGGCAAGACTAAGCAGGTGGAGCAGGGGGGCGGAGCCGCACGGGAGGCAGAGGCGGGAAGAAAACGCAAGAGCAGCGGGGCTGAGGCTAAGCAGGCGGGGCTGCAGCGGTGGGGAAGCGACCTACCCACGGGTCAAGGGTCGCTGTCTCTTCTGCGCAGCGGGCGCCATAAGAACGTAGGAGGGGAGGAGGGGTCAGCTGGGAGGCGGGAGGGTAGGGCAACGAATGGGAGCAGGGGGGCGGGGCCGCATGGGAGGCAGCGGCGGGAAAAAGGAAAAAAAAACGCAAGAACAACAGGGCAAGACTAAGCAGGCGGAGTAGGGGGGCAGGGCCGCATGGTAGGCAGAGGCGGGAAGAAAACGCAAGAGCAGCGGGCTGAGGCTAAGCAGGCGGGGCTGCAGCGGTGGTGAAGCGACCTATCCAAGCGTCAAGGCTCACTGTCTCTGCCGCGCAGCGGCCGCCATAAGAAGGTGGGAGGGGAGGAGGGGTCAGCTGGGAGGCGGGAGGCGGGAGGGTAGGGCAACGAATGGTAGCAGGGGGGGCTGGGCCGCACGGGAGGCAGCGGCGGGAAGAAAACGCAAGATCCGCGGGGCTGAGGCTAAGCAGGCGGGGCTGCAGCGGTGGGGAAGCGACCTACCCAAGTGTCAAGGGTCACTGTGTCTGCCGCGCAGCGGCCGGCATTAAAAGGTGGGAGGGGAGGAGGGGTCAGCTGGGAGGCGGGAGGGTAGGGCAACGAATGAGAGCAGGGGTGGCGGGCCGCACAGGAGGCAGCGGCGGGAAAAGCGAAGAAAAAAATGCAAGAACAACGGGGCAAGACTAAGCAGGCGCAGCAGGGGGGCGTTGTCGCACGGGAGCCAGAGGCGGGAAGAAAACGCAGGAGCAGCGGGGCTGAGGCTAAGGAGGGGGGCTGCAGCGGTGGGGAAGCGACCTACACAGAGACAAGGGTCGCTGTCTCTGCCGCGCAGCGGCCGCCATTAGAAGGTGGGAGGGGAGGAGGGCTCAGCTGGGAGGCGGGAGGGTAGGGCAACGAATGGGAGCAGGGGGGCGGGGCCACACGGGAGGCAGCAGCGGGAAAAAGGGAAAAAAAAACGCAAGAACAACGGGGCAAGACTAAGCAGGCGCAGCAGAGGGGCGGGGCAGCACGGGAGCCAGAGGCGGGAAGAAAACGCAAGAGTAGCGGGCTGAGGCTAAGCAGGCGAGGCTGCAGCGGTGGGGAAGCAACCTACGCAAAGGTCAAGGGTTGCTGTCTCTGCCGCGCAGCGGCTGCCATAAGAAGGTGGGAGGGGAGGAGGGGTCAGCTGGGAGGCAGGAGGCGGGAGGGTAGGGCAACGAATGGGAGCAGGGGGGGCGGGTCGCACGGGAGGCAGCGGCTGGAAAAAGGAAAAAAAAAACACAAGAACAATGGGGCAAGACTAAGCAGGCGGAGCAGGGGGGCGGAGCCGCACGGGAGGCAGAGGCAGGAAGAAAACGCAAGAGCAGCGGGGCTGAGGCTAAGCAAGCGGGGCTGCAGCGGTGGGGAAGCGACCTACCCAAGGGTCAAGGGTCGCTGTCTCTGCCGCGCAGCGGCCACCATAAGAAGGTGGGAGGGGAGGAGGGGTCAGCTGGGAGGCGGGAGGGTAGGGCAACGAATGGTAGCAGGGGGGGGGCCGCACAGGAGGCAGCGGCGGGAAAAAGGGAAAATAAAATGCAAGAACAACGGGGCAAGACTAAGCAGGCGGAGCAGATGGGCTGGACCGCACGGGAGGCAGCGGCGGGAAGAAAACGCGAGAGCAGCGGGGCTGAGGCTAAGCAGGCGGGGCTGCAGCGGTGGGGAAGCGACCTACCCAAGTGTCAAGAGTGACTGTCTCTGCCGCGCAGCGGCTGCCATTAGAAGGTGGGAGGGGAGGAGGGGTCAGCTGGGAGGCGGGAGGCGGGAGGGCAGGGCAACGAATGGGAGCAGGGGGGGGTGGGGCCGCACAGGAGGCAGTGGTGGGAAAAAGGAAAAAAAAATGCAAGAACAACGGGTCAAGACTAAGCAGGCGCAGCAGGGGGGCGTTGTCGCACGGGAGCCAGAGGCGAGAAGAAAACGCAGGAGCAGCGGGGCTGAGGCTAAGCAGGGGGGCTGCAGCGGTGGGGAAGCGACCTACCCAAGGGTCAAGGGTCGCTGTCTCTGCTGCGCAGCGGCCACCATAAGAAGGTGGGAGGGGAGGAGGGGTCAGCTGGGAGGCGGGAGGGTAGGGCAACGAATGGGAGCGGGGGCGGGGCCGCACGGGAGGCAGCGGCGGGAAAAAGGGAAAAAAAAATGCAAGAACAACGGGGCAAGACTAAGCAGGCAGAGCAGGGGGGAGGGGCCGCACAGGAGACAGAGGGGGGATGAAAACGCAGGAGCAGCGGGGCTGAGGCTAAGCAGGGGGGCTGCAGCGGTGGGGAAACGACCTACCCAAGGGTCAAGGGTCGCTGTCTCTGCTGCGCAGCGGCTGCCATTAGAAGGTGGGAGGGGAGGAGGGGTCAGCTGGGAGGCGGGAGGGTAGGGCAACGAATGGGAGCAGGGGGGGCGGGCCGCACGGGAGGCAGCGGTGGGAAAAAGGGAAAAAAAAACGCAAGAACAACGGGGCAAGACTAAGCAGGTGGAGCAGGGGGGCGTTGCCGCACGGGAGCCAGAGGGGGGATGAAAACGCAGGAGCAGCGGGGCTGAGGCTAAGCAGGGGGGCTGCAGCGGTGGGGAAACGACCTACCCAAGGGTCAAGGGTCGCTGTCTCTGCCGCGCAGCGGCTGCCATTAGAAGGTGGGAGGGGAGGAGGGGTCAGCTGGGAGGCGGGAGGCGGGAGGGTAGGGCAACGAATGGGAGCAGGGGGGCGGGGCCACA
This sequence comes from Pleurodeles waltl, assembly GCF_031143425.1. NCBI lineage: Eukaryota > Metazoa > Chordata > Amphibia > Caudata > Salamandridae > Pleurodeles > Pleurodeles waltl. Next base: position 482,434,690 of record NC_090438.1, on the reverse strand, counting down.
CGGGAGGCAGCAGTGGGAAAAAGGGGAAAAAAAACGCAAGAACAACGGGGCAAGACTAAGCAGGCGCAGCAGAGGGGCGGGGCAGCACGGGAGCCAGAGGCGGGAAGAAAACGCAAGAGTAGCGGGCTGAGGCTAAGCAGGCGAGGCTGCAGCGGTGGGGAAGCAACCTACGCAAGGGTCAAGGGTTGCTGTCTCTGCCGCGCAGCGGCTGCCATAAGAAGGTGGGAGGGGAGGAGGGGTCAGCTGGGAGGCAGGAGGCGGGAGGCGGGAGGGTAGGGCAACGAATGGGAGCAGGGGGGGCGGGTCGCACGGGAGGCAGCGGCTGGAAAAAGGAAAAAAAAAACACAAGAACAATGGGGCAAGACTAAGCAGGCGGAGCAGGGGGGTGGAGCCGCACGGGAGGCAGAGGCAGGAAGAAAACGCAAGAGCAGCGGGGCTGAGGCTAAGCAAGCGGGGCTGCAGCGGTGGGGAAGCGACCTACCCAAGGGTCAAGGGTCGCTGTCTCTGCCGCGCAGCGCCCACCATAAGAAGGTGGGAGGGGAGGAGGGGTCAGCTGGGAGGCGGGAGGGTAGGGCAACGAATGGGAGCAGGGGGGGGGGCCGCACGGGAGGCAGCGGCGGGAAAAAGGGAAAATAAAATGCAAGAACAACGGGGCAAGACTAAGCAGGCGGAGCAGATGGGCTGGACCGCACGGGAGGCAGCGGCGGGAAGAAAACGCAAGAGCAGCGGGGCTGAGGCTAAGCAGGCGGGGCTGCAGCGGTGGGGAAGCGACCTACCCAAGTGTCAAGAGTGACTGTCTCTGCCGCGCAGCGGCTGCCATTAGAAGGTGGGAGGGGAGGAGGGGTCAGCTGGGAGGCGGGAGGCGGGAGGGCAGGGCAACGAATGGGAGCAGGGGGGGGTGGGGCCGCACAGGAGGCAGTGGTGGGAAAAAGGAAAAAAAAATGCAAGAACAACGGGTCAAGACTAAGCAGGCGCAGCAGGGGGGCGTTGTCGCACGGGAGCCAGAGGCGAGAAGAAAACGCAGGAGCAGCGGGGCTGAGGCTAAGCAGGGGGGCTGCAGCGGTGGGGAAGCGACCTACCCAAGGGTCAAGGGTCGCTGTCTCTGCTGTGCAGCGGCCACCATACGAAGGTGGGAGGGGAGGAGGGGTCAGCTGGGAGGCGGGAGGGTAGGGCAACGAATGGGAGCGGGGGTGGGGCCGCACGGGAGGCAGCGGCGGGAAAAAGGGAAAAAAAAATGCAAGAACAACGGGGCAAGACTAAGCAGGCAGAGCAGGGGGGAGGGGCCGCACAGGAGGCAGAGGGGGGATGAAAACGCAGGAGCAGCGGGGCTGAGGCTAAGCAGGGGGGCTGCAGCGGTGGGGAAACGACCTACCCAAGGGTCAAGGTTCGCTGTCTCTGCTGCGCAGCGGCTGCCATTAGAAGGTGGGAGGGGAGGAGGGGTCAGCTGGGAGGCGGGAGGGTAGGGCAACGAATGGGAGCAGGGGGGGCGGGCCGCACGGGAGGCAGCGGTGGGAAAAAGGGAAAAAAAAACGCAAGAACAACGGGGCAAGACTAAGCAGGTGGAGCAGGGGGGCGTTGCCGCACGGGAGCCAGAGGGGGGATGAAAACGCAGGAGCAGCGGGGCTGAGGCTAAGCAGGGGGGCTGCAGCGGTGGGGAAACGACCTACCCAAGGGTCAAGGGTCGCTGTCTCTGCCGCGCAGCGGCTGCCATTAGAAGGTGGGAGGGGAGGAGGGGTCAGCTGGGAGGCGGGAGGGTAGGGCAACGAATGGGAGCAGGGGGGGTGGGGCCGCACAGGAGGCAGTGGTGGGAAAAAGGAAAAAAAAATGCAAGAACAACGGGTCAAGACTAAGCAGGTGGAGCAGGGGGGCGGGGCCGCACAGGAGGCAGAGGCGGGAAGAAAACGCAAGAGCAGCAGGGCTGAGGCTAAGCAGGCGGGGCTGCAGCGGTGGGGAAGCGACCTATCCAAGGGTCAAGGGTTGCTGTCTCTGCCACGCAGCGGCCGCCATAAGAAGGTGGGAGGGGAAGGGGGTCAGCTGGGAGGCGGGAGGGTAGGGCAACGAATGGTAGCAGGGGGGGCGGGGCCGCACAGGAGGCAGTGGCGGGAAAAAGGGAAAAAAAATGCAAGAACAACGGGGCAAGACTAAGGAGGCGGAGCAGGGGGGAGGGGCCGCACGGGAGGCAGAGTAGGGAAGAAAACGCAAGAACAGCGGGCCTGAGGCTAAGGAGGGGGGCTGCAGCGGTGGGGAAGCGACCTACCCAAGGGTCAAGGGTCGCTGTCTCTGCCGCGCAGCGGGCGACATAAGAAGGTGGGAGGGGAGGAGGGGTCAGCTGGAAGGCGGGAGGTGGGAGGGTAGGACAACAAATGGGAGCAGGGGGGCGGGCCGCACGGGAGGCAGCGGCGGGAAAAAGTGAAAAAAAAAACTCAAGAACAACAGGGCAAGACTAAGCAGGCAGGGCAGGGGGGCTGGGCCGCACTGGAGGCAGAGGCGGGAAGAGAACGCAAGAGCAGCGGGGCTGAGGCTAAGCAGGTGGGGCTGCAGCGGTGGGGAAGCGACCTACCCAAGGGTCAAGGGTCGCTGTCTCTGCCGCGCAGCGGCCACCATAAGAAGGTGGGAGGGGAGGAGGGGTCAGCTGGGAGGCGGGAGGGTAGGGCAACGAATGGGAGCAGGAGGGGCAGGGCCGCACGGGAGGCAGCGGTGGGAAAAAGGAAAATAAAAACGCAAGAATAACGGGGCAAGACTAAGCAGGCGGAGCAAGGGGGCGGGGCCGCACGGGAGGCAGAGGCGGGAAGAAAGCGCAAGAGCAGCAGGGCTGAGGCTAAGCAGGCGGGCTGCAGAGGTGTGGAAGCGACCTACCCAAGGGTGAAGGGTCGCTGTCTCTGCCGCGCAGCGGCCGCCATAAGAAGGTGGGAGGGAAAGAGGGATCAGCTGGGAGGCGGGAGGCGGGAGGCAGGAGGGTAGGGCAACGAATGGGAGCAGGGGGGACGGGGCCACACGGGAGGCAGTGGCGGAAAAAAGGAAAAAAAAAACACAAGAACAACGGGGCAAGACTAAGCAGGCGCAGCAGGGGGGCGTTGTCGCACGGGAGCCAGAGGCGGGAAGAAAACGCAGGAGCAGCGGGGCTGAGGCTAAGCAGGGGGGCTGCAGCGGTGGGGAAGCAACCTACCCAAGGGTCAAGGGTTGCTGTCTCTGCCGCGCAGCGTCCGCCATAAGAAGGTGGGAGGGGAGGAGAGGTCAGCTGGGAGGCGGGAGGCGGGAGGGTAGGGCAACGAATGGGAGCAGGGGGGCGGGGTCGCACGGGAGGCAGCGGCGGGAAAAAGGAAAAAAAAAAAAAAACAAGAACAATGGGGCAAGACTAAGCAGGTGGAGCAGGGGGGCGGAGCCGCACGGGAGGCAGAGGCGGGAAGAAAACGCAAGAGCAGCGGGGCTGAGGCTAAGCAGGCGGGGCTGCAGCGGTGGGGAAGCGACCTACCCACGGGTCAAGGGTCGCTGTCTCTTCTGCGCAGCGGGCGCCATAAGAACGTAGGAGGGGAGGAGGGGTCAGCTGGGAGGCGGGAGGGTAGGGCAACGAATGGGAGCAGGGGGGCGGGGCCGCATGGGAGGCAGCGGCGGGAAAAAGGAAAAAAAAACGCAAGAACAACAGGGCAAGACTAAGCAGGCGGAGTAGGGGGGCAGGGCCGCATGGTAGGCAGAGGCGGGAAGAAAACGCAAGAGCAGCGGGCTGAGGCTAAGCAGGCGGGGCTGCAGCGGTGGTGAAGCGACCTATCCAAGCGTCAAGGCTCACTGTCTCTGCCGCGCAGCGGCCGCCATAAGAAGGTGGGAGGGGAGGAGGGGTCAGCTGGGAGGCGGGAGGGTAGGGCAACGAATGGTAGCAGGGGGGGCTGGGCCGCACGGGAGGCAGCGGCGGGAAGAAAACGCAAGAGCCGCGGGGCTGAGGCTAAGCAGGCGGGGCTGCAGCGGTGGGGAAGCGACCTACCCAAGTGTCAAGGGTCACTGTGTCTGCCGCGCAGCGGCCGGCATTAAAAGGTGGGAGGGGAGGAGGGGTCAGCTGGGAGGCGGGAGGGTAGGGCAACGAATGAGAGCAGGGGTGGCGGGCCGCACAGGAGGCAGCGGCGGGAAAAGCGAAGAAAAAAATGCAAGAACAACGGGGCAAGACTAAGCAGGCGCAGCAGGGGGGCGTTGTCGCACGGGAGCCAGAGGCGGGAAGAAAACGCAGGAGCAGCGGGGCTGAGGCTAAGGAGGGGGGCTGCAGCGGTGGGGAAGCGACCTACACAGAGACAAGGGTCGCTGTCTCTGCCGCGCAGCGGCCGCCATTAGAAGGTGGGAGGGGAGGAGGGCTCAGCTGGGAGGCGGGAGGGTAGGGCAACGAATGGGAGCAGGGGGGCGGGGCCACACGGGAGGCAGCAGCGGGAAAAAGGGAAAAAAAAACGCAAGAACAACGGGGCAAGACTAAGCAGGCGCAGCAGAGGGGCGGGGCAGCACGGGAGCCAGAGGCGGGAAGAAAACGCAAGAGTAGCGGGCTGAGGCTAAGCAGGCGAGGCTGCAGCGGTGGGGAAGCAACCTACGCAAAGGTCAAGGGTTGCTGTCTCTGCCGCACAGCGGCTGCCATAAGAAGGTGGGAGGGGAGGAGGGGTCAGCTGGGAGGCAGGAGGCGGGAGGCGGGAGGGTAGGGCAACGAATGGGAGCAGGGGGGGCGGGTCGCACGGGAGGCAGCGGCTGGAAAAAGGAAAAAAAAAACACAAGAACAATGGGGCAAGACTAAGCAGGCGGAGCAGGGGGGCGGAGCCGCACGGGAGGCAGAGGCAGGAAGAAAACGCAAGAGCAGCGGGGCTGAGGCTAAGCAAGCGGGGCTGCAGCGGTGGGGAAGCGACCTACCCAAGGGTCAAGGGTCGCTGTCTCTGCCGCGCAGCGGCCACCATAAGAAGGTGGGAGGGGAGGAGGGGTCAGCTGGGAGGCGGGAGGGTAGGGCAACGAATGGTAGCAGGGGGGGGCCGCACAGGAGGCAGCGGCGGGAAAAAGGGAAAATAAAATGCAAGAACAACGGGGCAAGACTAAGCAGGCGGAGCAGATGGGCTGGACCGCACGGGAGGCAGCGGCGGGAAGAAAACGCGAGAGCAGCGGGGCTGAGGCTAAGCAGGCGGGGCTGCAGCGGTGGGGAAGCGACCTACCCAAGTGTCAAGAGTGACTGTCTCTGCCGCGCAGCGGCTGCCATTAGAAGGTGGGAGGGGAGGAGGGGTCAGCTGGGAGGCGGGAGGCGGGAGGGCAGGGCAACGAATGGGAGCAGGGGGGGGTGGGGCCGCACAGGAGGCAGTGGTGGGAAAAAGGAAAAAAAAATGCAAGAACAACGGGTCAAGACTAAGCAGGCGCAGCAGGGGGGCGTTGTCGCACGGGAGCCAGAGGCGAGAAGAAAACGCAGGAGCAGCGGGGCTGAGGCTAAGCAGGGGGGCTGCAGCGGTGGGGAAGCGACCTACCCAAGGGTCAAGGGTCGCTGTCTCTGCTGCGCAGCGGCCACCATAAGAAGGTGGGAGGGGAGGAGGGGTCAGCTGGGAGGCGGGAGGGTAGGGCAACGAATGGGAGCGGGGGCGGGGCCGCACGGGAGGCAGCGGCGGGAAAAAGGGAAAAAAAAATGCAAGAACAACGGGGCAAGACTAAGCAGGCAGAGCAGGGGGGAGGGGCCGCACAGGAGACAGAGGGGGGATGAAAACGCAGGAGCAGCGGGGCTGAGGCTAAGCAGGGGGGCTGCAGCGGTGGGGAAACGACCTACCCAAGGGTCAAGGGTCGCTGTCTCTGCTGCGCAGCGGCTGCCATTAGAAGGTGGGAGGGGAGGAGGGGTCAGCTGGGAGGCGGGAGGGTAGGGCAACGAATGGGAGCAGGGGGGGCGGGCCGCACGGGAGGCAGCGGTGGGAAAAAGGGAAAAAAAAACGCAAGAACAACGGGGCAAGACTAAGCAGGTGGAGCAGGGGGGCGTTCCCGCACGGGAGCCAGAGGGGGGATGAAAACGCAGGAGCAGCGGGGCTGAGGCTAAGCAGGGGGGCTGCAGCGGTGGGGAAACGACCTACCCAAGGGTCAAGGGTCGCTGTCTCTGCCGCGCAGCGGCTGCCATTAGAAGGTGGGAGGGGAGGAGGGGTCAGCTGGGAGGCGGGAGGCGGGAGGGTAGGGCAACGAATGGGAGCAGGGGGGCGGGGCCACACGGGAGGCAGCAGTGGGAAAAAGGGAAAAAAAAACGCAAGAACAACGGGGCAAGACTAAGCAGGCGCAGCAGAGGGGCGGGGCAGCACGGGAGCCAGAGGCGGGAAGAAAACGCAAGAGTAGCGGGCTGAGGCTAAGCAGGCGAGGCTGCAGCGGTGGGGAAGCAACCTACGCAAGGGTCAAGGGTTGCTGTCTCTGCCGCGCAGCGGCTGCCATAAGAAGGTGGGAGGGGAGGAGGGGTCAGCTGGGAGGCAGGAGGCGGGAGGCGGGAGGGTAGGGCAACGAATGGGAGCAGGGGGGGCGGGTCGCACGGGAGGCAGCGGCTGGAAAAAGGAAAAAAAAAACACAAGAACAATGGGGCAAGACTAAGCAGGCGGAGCAGGGGGGTGGAGCCGCACGGGAGGCAGAGGCAGGAAGAAAACGCAAGAGCAGCGGGGCTGAGGCTAAGCAAGCGGGGCTGCAGCGGTGGGGAAGCGACCTACCCAAGGGTCAAGGGTCGCTGTCTCTGCCGCGCAGCGGCCACCATAAGAAGGTGGGAGGGGAGGAGGGGTCAGCTGGGAGGCGGGAGGGTAGGGCAACGAATGGGAGCAGGGGGGGGGGCCGCACGGGAGGCAGCGGCGGGAAAAAGGGAAAATAAAATGCAAGAACAACGGGGCAAGACTAAGCAGGCGGAGCAGATGGGCTGGACCGCACGGGAGGCAGCGGCGGGAAGAAAACGCAAGAGCAGCGGGGCTGAGGCTAAGCAGGCGGGGCTGCAGCGGTGGGGAAGCGACCTACCCAAGTGTCAAGAGTGACTGTCTCTGCCGCGCAGCGGCTGCCATTAGAAGGTGGGAGGGGAGGAGGGGTCAGCTGGGAGGCGGGAGGCGGGAGGCGGGAGGGCAGGGCAACGAATGGGAGCAGGGGGGGGTGGGGCCGCACAGGAGGCAGTGGTGGGAAAAAGGAAAAAAAAATGCAAGAACAACGGGTCAAGACTAAGCAGGCGCAGCAGGGGGGCGTTGTCGCACGGGAGCCAGAGGCGAGAAGAAAACGCAGGAGCAGCGGGGCTGAGGCTAAGCAGGGGGGCTGCAGCGGTGGGGAAGCGACCTACCCAAGGGTCAAGGGTCGCTGTCTCTGCTGTGCAGCGGCCACCATACGAAGGTGGGAGGGGAGGAGGGGTCAGCTGGGAGGCGGGAGGGTAGGGCAACGAATGGGAGCGGGGGCGGGGCCGCACGGGAGGCAGCGGCGGGAAAAAGGGAAAAAAAAATGCAAGAACAACGGGGCAAGACTAAGCAGGCAGAGCAGGGGGGAGGGGCCGCACAGGAGGCAGAGGGGGGATGAAAACGCAGGAGCAGCGGGGCTGAGGCTAAGCAGGGGGGCTGCAGCGGTGGGGAAACGACCTACCCAAGGGTCAAGGTTCGCTGTCTCTGCTGCGCAGCGGCTGCCATTAGAAGGTGGGAGGGGAGGAGGGGTCAGCTGGGAGGCGGGAGGGTAGGGCAACGAATGGGAGCAGGGGGGGCGGGCCGCACGGGAGGCAGCGGTGGGAAAAAGGGAAAAAAAAACGCAAGAACAACGGGGCAAGACTAAGCAGGTGGAGCAGGGGGGCGTTGCCGCACGGGAGCCAGAGGGGGGATGAAAACGCAGGAGCAGCGGGGCTGAGGCTAAGCAGGGGGGCTGCAGCGGTGGGGAAACGACCTACCCAAGGGTCAAGGGTCGCTGTCTCTGCCGCGCAGCGGCTGCCATTAGAAGGTGGGAGGGGAGGAGGGGTCAGCTGGGAGGCGGGAGGGTAGGGCAACGAATGGGAGCAGGGGGGGTGGGGCCGCACAGGAGGCAGTGGTGGGAAAAAGGAAAAAAAAATGCAAGAACAACGGGTCAAGACTAAGCAGGTGGAGCAGGGGGGCGGGGCCGCACAGGAGGCAGAGGCGGGAAGAAAACGCAAGAGCAGCAGGGCTGAGGCTAAGCAGGCGGGGCTGCAGCGGTGGGGAAGCGACCTATCCAAGGGTCAAGGGTTGCTGTCTCTGCCACGCAGCGGCCGCCATAAGAAGGTGGGAGGGGAAGGGGGTCAGCTGGGAGGCGGGAGGGTAGGGCAACGAATGGTAGCAGGGGGGGCGGGGCCGCACAGGAGGCAGTGGCGGGAAAAAGGGAAAAAAAATGCAAGAACAACGGGGCAAGACTAAGGAGGCGGAGCAGGGGGGAGGGGCCGCACGGGAGGCAGAGTAGGGAAGAAAACGCAAGAACAGCGGGCCTGAGGCTAAGGAGGGGGGCTGCAGCGGTGGGGAAGCGACCTACCCAAGGGTCAAGGGTCGCTGTCTCTGCCGCGCAGCGGGCGACATAAGAAGGTGGGAGGGGAGGAGGGGTCAGCTGGAAGGCGGGAGGTGGGAGGGTAGGACAACAAATGGGAGCAGGGGGGCGGGCCGCACGGGAGGCAGCGGCGGGAAAAAGTGAAAAAAAAAACTCAAGAACAACAGGGCAAGACTAAGCAGGCAGGGCAGGGGGGCTGGGCCGCACTGGAGGCAGAGGCGGGAAGAGAACGCAAGAGCAGCGGGGCTGAGGCTAAGCAGGTGGGGCTGCAGCGGTGGGGAAGCGACCTACCCAAGGGTCAAGGGTCGCTGTCTCTGCCGCGCAGCGGCCACCATAAGAAGGTGGGAGGGGAGGAGGGGTCAGCTGGGAGGCGGGAGGGTAGGGCAACGAATGGGAGCAGGAGGGGCAGGGCCGCACGGGAGGCAGCGGTGGGAAAAAGGAAAATAAAAACGCAAGAATAACGGGGCAAGACTAAGCAGGCGGAGCAAGGGGGCGGGGCCGCACGGGAGGCAGAGGCGGGAAGAAAGCGCAAGAGCAGCAGGGCTGAGGCTAAGCAGGCGGGCTGCAGAGGTGTGGAAGCGACCTACCCAAGGGTGAAGGGTCGCTGTCTCTGCCGCGCAGCGGCCGCCATAAGAAGGTGGGAGGGAAAGAGGGATCAGCTGGGAGGCGGGAGGCGGGAGGCAGGAGGGTAGGGCAACGAATGGGAGCAGGGGGGACGGGGCCACACGGGAGGCAGTGGCGGAAAAAAGGAAAAAAAAAACACAAGAACAACGGGGCAAGACTAAGCAGGCGCAGCAGGGGGGCGTTGTCGCACGGGAGCCAGAGGCGGGAAGAAAACGCAGGAGCAGCGGGGCTGAGGCTAAGCAGGGGGGCTGCAGCGGTGGGGAAGCGACCTACCCAAGGGTCAAGGGTCGCTGTCTCTGCTGCGCAGCGGCCACCATAAGAAGGTGGGAGGGGAGGAGGGGTCAGCTGGGAGGCGGGAGGGTAGGGCAACGAATGGGAGCGGGGGGCGGGCCGCACGGGAGGCAGCGGCGGGAAAAAGGGAAAAAAAAATGCAAGAACAACGGGGCAAGACTAAGCAGGCAGAGCAGGGGGGAGGGGCCGCACAGGAGGCAGAGGCGGGAAGAAAACGCAAGAGCAGCAGGGCTGAGGCTAAGGAGGGGGGCTGCAGCGGTGGGGAAGCGACCTACCCAAGGGTCGCTGTCTCTGCCGCGCAGCGGGCGACATAAGAAGGTGGGAGGGGAGGAGGGGTCAGCTGGGAGGCGGGAGGGTAGGGCAACGAACGGGAGCAGGGGGGGCGGGGCTGCACGGGAGGCAGCGGCGGGAAAAAGAAAAAAAAAATGCAAGAACTACAGGGCAAGAGTAAGCAGGCGGAGCAGGGCGGCGGGGCCGCACAGGAGGCAGCGGCGGGAAGAAAACGCAAGAACAGCGGGGCTGAGGATAAGCAGGCGGGGCTGCAGCTGTGGGGAAGCAACCTACCCAAGGGTCAAGGGTCGCTGTCTCTTCCGCGCAGCGGCCGCCATAAGAAGGTGGGAGGGGAGGAGGGGTCAGCTGGGAGGCGGGAGGGTAGGGCAACGAATGGGAGCAGGGGGAGCGGGGCTGCACGGGAGGCAGCGGCGGGAAAAAGGAAAAAAAAACACAAGAACAACGGGGCAAGAGTAAGCAGGCGGAGCAGGGCGGCGGGGCCGCAGGGGAGGCAGCGGCTGGAAGAAAATGTAAGAGCAGCGGGCTGAGGCTAAGGAGGGGGGCTGCAGCGGTGGGGAAGCGACCTACCCAAGGGTCAAGGGTCGCTGTCTCTGCCGCGCAGCGGGCGACATAAGAAGGTGGGAGGGGAGGAGGGGTCAGCTGGGAGGCGGGAGGTGGGAGGGTAGGAGAACAAATGGGAGCAGGGGGGCGGGCCGCACGGGAGGCAGCGGCGGGAAAAAGTGAAAAAAAAAACTCAAGAACAACAGGGCAAGACTAAGCAGGCAGGGCAGGGGGGCGGGGCCGCACTGGAGGCAGAGGCGGGAAGAAAACACAAGAGCAGCGGGGCTGAGGCTAAGCAGGTGGGGCTGCAGCGGTGGGGAAGCGACCTACCCAAGGGTCAAGGGTCGCTGTCTCTACCGCGCAGCGGCCACCATAAGAAGGTGGGAGGGGAGGAGGGGTCAGCTGGGAGGCGGGAGGGTAGGGCAACGAATGGGAGCAGGAGGGGCAGGGCCGCACGGGAGGCAGCGGTGGGAAAAAAAAAAAAAAAAAAAGAAAGAACAACGGGGCAAGACTAAGCAGGTGGAGCAGGGGGCGGGGCCGCACAGGAGGCAGCGGCGGGAAGAAAACGCAAGAGCAGCGGGGCTGAGGCTAAGCAGGCGGGGCTGCAGCTGTGGGAAAGCAACCTACCCAAAGGTCAAGGGTCGCTGTCTCTGCCGCGCAGCGGTCGCCACAAGAAGGTGGGAGGGGAGGAGGGGTCAGCAGGGAGGCGGAAGGGTAGGGCAATGAATGGGAGCAGGGGGGGCGGGCCGCACGGGAGGCAGCGGCTGGAAAAAGGGAGAAAAAAAAATGCAAGAACAACGGGGCAAGACTAAGCAGACGGAGCAGGGGGGAGGGGCTGCACGGGAAGCTGAGGCGGGAAGAAAACGCAAGAGCAGCGGGACTGAGGCTAAGCAGGGGGGCTGCAGCGGTGGGGAAGAGACCTACCCAAGGGTTAAGGGTCGCTGTCTGTGCCACGCAGAGGGCGCCATAAGAAGGTGGGAGGGGAGGAGGGGTCAGCTGGGAAGCGGGATGCGGGAGGGTAGAGCAACAAATGGGAGCGGGGCGGGGCCGCACGGGAGGCAGCGGCGGGAAAAAGTGAAAAAAAAACGCAAGAACAACGGGGCAAGACTAAGCAAGCAGGGCAGGGGGGCGGGACCGCACGGGAGGCAGAGGCGGGAAGAAAACGCAAGAGCAGCGGGGATGAGGCTAAGCAGGCGGGGCTGCAGCGGTGGGGAAGCGACCTACCCAAGGGTCGCTGTCTCTGCCACGCAGCGGCCACCTTCAGAAGGTGGAAGGGGAGGAGGGGTCAGCTGGGAGGCGGGAGGTGGGAGGGTAGGGCATCAAATGGGAGCAGGGGGGGCGGGGCCGCACGGGAGGCAGCGGTGGGTAAAAGAAAAGAAAAAAACGCAAGAACAATGGGGCAAGACTAAGCAGGCGGAGCAAGGGGGCGGGGCCGCACGGGAGGCAGAGGCGGGAAGAAAACGCAAGAGCAGCAGGGCTGAGGCTAAGCAGGTGGGCTGCAGCGGTGGGCAAGCGACCGACCGACCCAAGGGTCAAGGGCTCGCTGTCTCTGCCGCGCAGCGGCCGCCATAAGAAAGTGGGAGGGGAGGAGGGATCAGCTGGGAGGCGGGAGGGTAGGGTGACGAATGGGAGCGGGGGCGGGGCCGCACGGAGGCAGGGGCGGAAAAAAGAAAAAAAAAACGCAAGAACAACGGGGCAAGAGTAAGCAGGCCAAGCAGAGGGGCGGGGCCGCATGGGAGGCAGAGACGGGAAGAAAATGCAAGAGCAGCGGGGCTGAGGCTAAGCAGGCGGGGCTGCAGCGGTGGGGAAGCGACCTACCCAAGGGTCAAGGGTCGCTGTCTCTTCCGCGCAGCGGGCGCCATAAGAAGGTGGGAGGGGAGGAGGGGTCAGCTGGGAGGCGGGAGGGTAGGGCAACGAATGGGAGCAGGGGGGGCGGGGCCGCACCGGAGGCAGTGGCGGGAAAAAGGGAAAAATAAATGCAAGAACAACAGGGCAAGACTAAGCAGGCGGAGCAGGGGGGAGGGGCCGCACAGGAGGCAGAGGCGGGAAGAAAACGCAAGAGCAGCGGGGCTGAGGCTAAGAAGGCGGGCTGCAGCGGTGTGGAAGCGACCTACCCAAGGGTGAAGGGTCACTGTCTCTGCCGCGCAGCGGCCGCCATAAGAAGGTGGGAGGGAAAGAGGGATCAGCTGGGAGGCAGGAGGGTAGGGCAACGAATGGGAGCAGAGGGGGTGGAGCCGCACGGGAGGCAGTGGTGGAAAAATGGAAAAAATAAACACAAGAACAACGGAGCAAGAGTAAGCAGGCGGAGCAGGGGGGCGGGCCGCATGGGAGGCAGAGGCAGGAAGAAAACGCAAGAGCAGCAGGGCTGAGGCTAAGCAGGCGGGGCTGCAGCTGTGGGGAAGCAACCTACCCAAGGGTCAAGGATCGCTGTCTATTCCGCGCAGCGGCCGCCATAAGAAGGTGGGAGGGGAGGAGGGGTCAGCTGGGAGGCGGGAGGGTAGGGCAACGAATGGGAGCAGGGGGGGCGGGGCTGCACGGGAGGCAGCGGCAGAAAAAGGAAAAAAAAATGCAAGAACTACAGGGCAAGAGTAAGCAGGCGGAGCAGGGCGGCGGGGCCGCACGGGAGGCAGCGGCGGGAAGAAAACGCAAGAGCAGCGGGCTGAGGCTAAGCAGGCGGGGCTGCAGCGGTGGGGAAGCAACCTACCCAAGGGTCAAGGGTCGCTGTCTCTTCCGCGCAGCGGCCGCCATAAGAAGGTGGGAGGGGAGGAGGGGTCAGCTGGGAGGCGGGAGGGTAGGGCAACGAATGGGAGCAGGGGGGGGCGGGGCTGCACGGGAGGCAGCGGCAGAAAAAGGAAAAAAAAACGCAAGAACAATGGGGCAAGACTAAGCAGGTGGAGCAGGGGGGCGGGCCGCACGGGAGGCAGAGGCGGGAAGAAAACTCAAGAGCAGCGGGGCTGAGGCTAAGCAGGCGGGGCTGCAGCGGTGGGGAAGCGACCTACCCAAGGGTCAAGGGTCGCTGCCTCTGCCATGCAGAGGCCGCCATTAGAAGGTGGGAGGAGAGGAGGGGTCAGCAGGGAGGCGGGAGGGTAGGGCAACGAATGGGAGCAGGGGGGGCGGGACGCACGGGAGGCAGCGGCGGGAAAAAGGGAGAAAAAAAACACAAGATCAAAGAGGCAAGACTAAGCAGACGGAGCAGGGGGGAGGGGCCGCACGGGAGGCAGAGGCGGGAAGAAAACGCAAGAGCAGCGGGACTGAGGCTAAGCAGGGGGGCTGCAGCGGTGGGGAAGCGACCTACCCAAGGGTTAAGGGTCGCTGTCTGTGCCGCGCAGAGGGCGCCATAAGAATGTGGGAGGGGAGGAGGGGTCAGCTGGGAGGCGGGATGCGGGAGGGTAGAGCAACAAATGGGAGCGGGGGCGGGGCCGCACGGGAGGCAGCGGCGGGAAAAAGGAAAAAAAAACGCAAGAACAATGGGCAAGACTAAGCAGGCGGAGCAGGGAGGTGGGGCCGCATGGGAGGCAGCGGCTGGAAGAAAACGCAAGAGCAGCGGGGCTGAGGCTAAGCAGGCGGGGCTACAGCGGTGGGGAAGCGACCTACCCAAGGGTCAAGGGTTGGTGTCTCTGCCGCGCAGCGGCCGCCATAATAAGGTGGGAGGGGAGGAGGGGTCAGCTGGGTGGTGGGAGGCGGGAGGGTAGGGCAACGAATGGGAGCGGGGGGGCAGGGACGCACAGGAGGCAGCGGTGGGAAAAAGGGGAAAAAAACGCAAGAACAATGGGGCAAGACTAAGCAGGAGGAGAAGGGGGGCGGGGCCGCACGGGAGGCAGAGGCGGGAAGAAAACTCAAGAGCAGCGGGGCTGAGGCTAAGCAGGCAGGGCTGCATCGGAGGGGAAGCGACCTACCCAAGGGTCAAGGGTCACTGTCTCTGCTGCGCAGCGGCTGCCATAAGAAGGTGGGAGGGGAGGAGGGGTCAGCTGGGAGGTGGGAGGCGGGAGGGTAGGGCAACGAATGGGAGCAGGGGGGGCGGGCCGCACGGGAGGCAGCGGTGGGAAAAAGGGAAAAAAAACGCAAGAACAACGGGTCAAGACTAAGCAGGCGGAGCAGGGGGGCGGGCCGCACGGGAGGCAGAGGCGGGAAGAAAACGCAAGAGCAGCAGGGCTGAGGCTAAGCAGGCGGGGCTGCAGCTGTGGGGAAGCGACCTACCCAAGGGTCAAGGGTCGCTGTCTCTGCCGTGCAGCGGCCGCCATAAGAAGGTGGGAGGGCAGGAGGTGTCAGCTGGGAGGCGGGAGGGTAGGGCAACGAATGGGAGCAGGGGGGGCGGGGCCGCACGGGAGGCAGCGGCGGGAAAAAGGGAAAAAAAAAACGCAAGAACAACGGGTCAAGACTAAGCAGGCGGAGCAGGGGTGCGGGGCCGCACGGGAGTTAGAGGTGGGAAGAAAACGCAAGAGCAGCGGGGCTGAGGCTAAGCAGGCGGGGCTGCAGCTGTGGGGAAGCAACCTACCCACGGGTCAAGGGTCGCTGTCTCTGCCACGCAGCGGCCGCCATAAGAACGTGAGAGGGGAGGAGGGGTCAGCTGGGAGGCGGGAGGGTAGGGCAACGAATGGGAGCAGGGGGGCGGGGCCGCACAGGAGGCAGTGGCGGAAAAAAGGAAAAAAAAAAACACAAGAACAACGGGGCAAGAGTAAGCAGGCCGAGCAGGGGGGTGGGGCCGCACGGGAGGCAGAGGCGGAAAGAAAACGCAAGAGCAGCGGGGCTCAGGCTAAGCAGGCAGGACTGCAGCGGTGGGGAAGTGACCTACCCAAGGGTCAAGGGTCACTGTCTCTACCGCACAGCAGCCGCCATAAGAAGGTGGGAGGGGAGGAGGGGTCAGCTGGGAGGAGGGAGGGTAGGGCAACGAATGGGAGCAATTGGGGCGGTGCCGCACGGGAGGCAGCGGCGGGAAAAAGGAAAAAAAACGCAAGAACAACGGGGCAAGACTAAGCAGGCGGAGCAGGGGGGCGGGGCAGCACGGGAGGCAGCGGCGGGAAGAAAACGCAAGAGCAGCGTGGCTGAGGCTAAGCAGGCGGGGCTGCAGCGGTGGGGAAGCGACCTACCCAAGTGTCAAGGGTCACTGTCTCTGCCGCGCAGCGGCCGCCATTAGAAGGGGGGAGGGGAGGAGGGGTCAGCTGGGAGGCGTGAGGCGGGAGGGTAGGGCAACCAATGGGAGCAGGGGGGGCGGGGCCGCACAGGAGGCAGCGGCGGGAAAAAGGAAAAAAAACGCAAGAACAACGGGTCAAGACTAAGCAGGCGGAGCAGGGGGGCGGGGCTGCACGGGAGGCAGAGGCAGGAAGAAAACGCAAGAGCAGCAGGGCTGAGGCTAAGCAGGCGGGGCTGCAGCGGTGGGGAAGCGACCTACCCAAGGGTCAAGGGTCGCTGTCTCTGCCGCGCAGCGGCCGCCATAAGAAGGTGGGAGTGGAGGAGGGGTCAGCTGGGAGGCGGGAGGGTAGGGCAACGAATGGGAGCAGGGGGGGCGGGGCCGCACGGGAGGCAGCGGCGGGAAGAAAACGCAAGAGCAGCGGGGCTGAGGCTAAGCAGACGGGGCTGCAGCTGTGGGGAAGCAACCTACCCAAGGGTCAAGGGTCGCTGTTTCTGCCGCCATTAGAAGGTGGGAGGGGAGGAGGGGTCAGCTGGGAGGCTGGAGGGTAGGGCAACGAATGGGAACAGGGGGGGCGAGGCCGCACGGGAGGCAGCGGCGGGAAAAAGGGACAAAAACACGCAAGAACAACGGGGCAAGACTAAGCAGGCGGAGCAGG
The DNA here is from genome assembly GCF_031143425.1 of Pleurodeles waltl. Lineage (NCBI taxonomy): Eukaryota > Metazoa > Chordata > Amphibia > Caudata > Salamandridae > Pleurodeles > Pleurodeles waltl. The sequence goes on along the minus strand of NC_090438.1, from coordinate 482,418,692 downwards.
GGGGCAGGGCTGAACGGGAGGCAGAGGCGGGAAGAAAACGCAAGAGCAGCAGGGCTGAGGCTAAGCAGGCGGGGCTGCAGCGGTGGGGAAGCGACCTACCCAAGAGTCAAGGGTCGCTGTCTCTGCCGCGCAGCGGCCGCCATAAGAAGGTGGGAGGGGAGGAGGGGTCAGCTGGGAGGCGGGAGGTGGGAGGCGGGAGGGTAGGACAACGAATGGGAGCAGGGGGGGCGGGGCCGCACAGGAGGCAGCGGCGGAAAAAAAGGGAAAAAAAATGCAAGAACAACGGGGCAAGACTAAGCAGGCGGAGCAGGGGGGTGGGGCTGCACGGGAGGCAGAGGCAGGAAGAAAACGCAAGAGCAGCGGGGCTGAGGCTAAGCAGGCGGGGCTGCAGCTGTGGTGAAGCAACCTACCCAAGGGTCAAGGGTCGCTGTCTCTGCCACGTAGCGGCCGCCATAAGAAGGTGGGAGGGGAGGAGGGGTCAGCAGGGAGGCGGGAGGGTAGGGCAACGATTGGGAGCAGGGGGGGTGGGGCCGCACGGGAGGCAGTGGCGGAAAAAGGAAAAAAAAAACGCAAGAACAACGGGGCAAGAGTAAGCAGGCCGAGCAGGGGGTCGGGTACGCACGGGAGGCAGAGGCGGGAAGAAAACGTAAGAGCAGCCGGGCTGAGGCTAAGCAGGCGGGGCTGCAGCGGTGGGGAAGCGACCTACCCAAGGTTCGCTGTATCTTCCGTGCAGAGGGCGCCATAATAAGGTGGGAGGGGAGAAGGGGTCAGCTGGGAGGCGGGAGGCGGGAGGAGGGAGGGTAGGGCAACGAATGGGAGCAGGGGGGGCAGGGCCACACGGGAGGCAGCGGCGGGAAAAAGGAAAAAAAAAACGCAAGAACAACGGGGCAAGACTAAGCAGGCGGAGCAGGGGGGCGGGGTAGCACGGGAGGCAGCGGCGGGAAGAAAATGCAAGAGCAGCAGGGCTGAGGCTAAGCAGGCGGGGCTGCAGCGGTGGGGAAGCAACCTACCCAAGGGTCAAGGGTCGCTGTCTCTGCCGCGCAGCGGCCGCCATAAGAAGGTGGGAGGGCAGGAGGGGTCAGCTGGGAGGCGGGAGGGTAGGGCAACGAATGGGAGCAGGGGGGGCGGGGCCGAACGGGAGGCAGCGGCAGGAGAAAGGGAAAAAAAAACGCAAGAACAATGGGTCAAGACTAAGCAGGCGGAGCAGGGGGGCGGGGCCGCATGGGAGGCAGACGCGGGAAGAAAACGCAAGAGCAGCGGGGCTGAGGCTAAGCAGGCGGGGCTGTAGCTGTGTGGAAGCAACCTACCCAAGGGTCGCTGTCTCTGCCACGCAGCGGCCGCCATAAGAAGGTGAGAGGGGAGGAGGGGTCAGCTGGGAGGCGGGAGGGTAGAGCAACGAATGGGAGCAGGGGGGGCGGGGCCGCACGGGAGGCAGTGGCGGAAAAATGGAAAAAAAAAAACACAAGAACAAGAGGGCAAGAGTAAGCAGGCCGAGCAGGGGGGTGGGGCCGCACGGGAGGCAGAGGCGGAAAGAAAACGGGAGGGGAGGAGGGGTCAGCTGGGATGTGGGAGGCGGGAGGGTAGGGCAACGAATGGGAGAATGGGGGGCGGGGCCGCACGGGAGGCAGCGAAGGGAAAAAAGGGAAAAAAAAACCAAGAACAACGGAGCAAGACTAAGCAGGCGGAGCAGGGGGGCGGGGCCGCACGGGAGGCAGAGGCAGGAAGAAAACGCAAGAGCAGCAGGGCTGAGGCTAAGCAGGCGGGGCTGCAGCTGTGGGGAAGCAACCTACCCAAGGGTCAAGGGTCACTGTCTCTGCCACGCAGCGGCCGCTATAAAAAGGTGGGAGGGGAGGAGGGGTCAGCAGGGAGGCGGGAGGGTAGGGCAACGAATGGGAGCAGGGGGGGCGGGCCGCACGGGAGGCAGTGGCGGAAAAAGGATAAAAAAAAAGCAAGAACAACAGGGCAAGACTAAGCAGGCGGAGCAGGGGGGCGGGGTAGCACGGGAGGCAGCGGTGGGAAGAAAACGCAAGAGCAGCGGGGCTGAGGCTAAGCAGGCGGGGCTGCAGCTGTGGGGAAGCAACCTACCCAAGGGTCAAGGGTCGCTGTCTCTACCACGCAGCGGCCGCCATAAGAAGGTGAGAGGGGAGGAGGGGTCAGCTGGGAGGCGGGAGTGTAGGGCAACGAATGGGAGCAGGGGGGGCGGGGCCGCACAGGAGGCAGTGGCGGGAAAAAAAAACAGAAGAACAACGGGGCAAGAGTAAGCAGGCCGAGCATGGCGGCGGGGCCGCACGGGAGGCAGAGGCGTAAAGAAAACGCAAGAGCAGCGGGGCTGAGGCTAAGCAGGCGGGGCTGCAGCGGTGGGGAAGCGAACTACCCAAGGGTCAAGGGTCACTGTCTCTACCGCGCAGCGGGCGCCATAAGAAGGTGGAAGGGGAGGAGGGTTCATCACGGAGGCGGGAGGGTAGGGCAAAGAATGGGAGCAGGGGGGGCGGGGCCGCACAGGAGGCAGCAGCGGGAAATAGGAAAAAAAAAACGCAAGAACAACGGGGCAAGAGTAAGCAGGCCGAGCAGGGGGGCGGGGCTGCACAGGAGGCAGAGGCGGGAAGAAAACGCAAGAGCAGCAGGGCTGAGGCTAAGCAGGCGGGACTGCAGCGGTGGGGAAGCGACCTACCCAAGGGTCGCTGTCTCTGCCGCGCAGCGGCCGCCATAAGAAGGTGGGAGGGGAGGAGGGGTCAGCTGGGAGGCGGGAGGCGGGAGGGTAGGGCAACGAATGGGAGCAGGGGGGGCGGGGCCGCACGGGAGGCAGCGGCAGGAAAAAAGGGAAAAAAAACGCAAGAACAACGGGGCAAGACTAAGCAGGCGGAGCAGGGGGGCGGGGCCGCACAGGAGGCAGAGGCAGGAAGAAAATGCAAGAGCAGCGGGGCTGAGGCTAAGCAGGCGGGGCTGCAGCTGTGGGGAAGCAACCTACCCAAGGGTCAAGGGTCGCTGTCTCTGCCACGCAGCGGCTGCCATAAGAAGGTGGGAGGGGAGAAGGGGTTAGCAGGGAGGCGGGAGGGTAGGGCAACGAATGGGAGCGGGGGGCGGGGGCGCACGGGAGGCAGTGGCGGAAAAAGGAAAAAAAAAACGCAAGAACAACGGGGCAAGAGAAAGGAGGCCGAGCAGGGGGGCGGGGCCGCACGGGAGGCAGAGGCGGGAAGAAAACGTAAGAGCAGCCGGGCTGAGGCTAAGCAGGTGGGGCTGCAGCGGTGGGGAAGCGACCTACCCAAGGTTCGCTGTCTCTTCCGTGCAGCGGGCGCCATAATAAGGTGGGAGGGGAGAAGGGGTCAGCTGGGAGGCGGGAGGTGGGAGGGAAGGGCAACGAATGGGAGCAGGGGGGGCGGGCCGCACGGGAGGCAGCGGCGGGAAAAAGGAAAAAAAAACGCAAGAACAACGGGGCAAGACTAAGCAGGCGGAGCAGAGGTGCGGGGCTGCATGGGAGGCAGCGGCGGGAAGAAAACGCAAGAGCAGAGGGGCTGAGGCTAAGCAGGCGGGGCTGCAGCTGTGGGGAAGCAACCTACCCAAGGGTCAAGGGTCGCTGTCTCTGCCACGCCGCGGCCGCCATAAGAAGGTGAGAGGTGAGGAGGGGTCAGCTGGGAGGCGGGAGGGTAGGGCAACGAATGGGAGCAGGGGGGGCGGGGCCGCACAGGAGGTAGTGGCGGAAAAAGGGAAAAAAAAACACAAGAACAACGGGGCAAGAGTAAGCAGGCCGAGTACGGGGCGGGGCCGCACGGGAGGCAGAGGCGTAAAGAAAACGCAAGAGCAGCGGGGCTGCAGCGGTGGGGAAGCGACCTACCCAAGGGTTAAGGGTCACTGTCTCTACCGCGCAGCGGCCGCCATAAGAAGGTGGGAGGGGAGGAGGGGTCAGCTGGGAGGCGGGAGGGTAGGGCAACGAATGGGAGCAGGTGGGGCGGTGCCGCACGGGAGGCAGTGGCGGAAAAAGGAAAAAAGAAACGCAAGAACAACGGGGCAAGAGTAAGCAGGCCGAGCAGGGGGGCGGGGCCGCACGGGAGGCAGAGGCGGGAAGAAAACGTAAGAGCAGCCGGGCTGAGGCTAAGCAGGTGGGGCTGCAGCGGTGGGGAAGCGACCTACCCAAGGTTCGCTGTCTCTTCCGTTCAGCGGGCGCCATAATAAGGTGGGAGGGGAGAAGGGGTCAGCTGGGAGGCGGGAGGTGGGAGGGTAGGGCAACGAATGGGAGCAGGGGGGGCGTGGCCGCACGGTAGGCAGCGGCGGGAAAAAGGAAAAAAAACGCAAGAACAACGGGGCAAGACTAAGCAGGCGGAGCAGAGGTGCGGGCTGCATGGGAGGCAGCGGCGGGAAGAAAACGCAAGAGTAGCGGGGCTGAGGCTAAGCAGGCGGGGCTGCAGCTGTGGGGAAGCAACCTAGCCAAGGGTCAAGGGTCGCTGTCTCTGCCACGCAGCGGCCGCCATAAGAAGGTGAGAGGTGAGGAGGGGTCAGCTGGGAGGCGGGAGGGTAGGGCAACGAATGGGAGCAGGGGGGGGCGGGGCCGCACGGGAGGCAGTGGCGGAAAAAGGGAAAAAAAAAACACAAGAACAACGGGGCAAGAGTAAGCAGGCCGAGCACGGGGCGGGACCGCACGGGAGGCAGAGGCGTAAAGAAAACGCAAGAGCAGCGGGGCTGCAGCAGTGGGGAAGCGACCTACCCAAGGGTTAAGGGTCACTGTCTCTACCGCGCAGCGGCCGCCATAAGAAGGTGGGAGGGGAGGAGGGGTCAGCTGGGAGGCGGGAGGGTAGGGCAACGAATGGGAGCAGGTGGGGCGGTGCCGCACGGGAGGCAGCGGCGGGAAAAAGGAAAAAAAAAACACAAGAACAACGGGGCAAGACTAAGCAGGCGGAGCAGGGGGCGGGGCAGCACGGGAGGCAGCGGCGGGAAGAAAACACAAGAGCAGCGGGGCTGAGGCTAAGCAGGCGGGGCTGCAACGGTGGGGAAGCGACCTACCCAAGTGTCAAGGGTCACTGTCTCTGCCGCGCAGCGGCCGCCATTAGAAGGTGGGAGGGGAGGAGGGGTCAGGTGGGAGGCGGGAGGGTAGGGCAACGAATGGGAGCAGGTGGGGCGGGGCCGCACAGGAGGCAGCGGCGGGAAAAAGGATAAAAAAAACGCAAGAACAACGGGTCAAGACTAAGCAGGCGGAGCAGGGGGGTGGGGCTGCACGGGAGGCAGAGGCGGGAAGAAAACGCAAGAGCAGCAGGGCTGAGGATAAGCAGGCGGGGCTGCAGTGGTGGGGAAGCAACCTACCCAAGGGTCAAGGGTCGCTGTCTCTGCCGCGCAGCGGCCGCCATAAGAAGGTGGGAGGGGAGGAGGGGTCAGCTGGGAGGCGGGAGGGTAGGGCAACGAATGGGAGCAGGGGGGGCGGGGCCGCACGGGAGGCAGCAGCGGGAAAAAAGGGAAAAAAACGCAAGAACAACGGGGCAAGACTAAGCAGGCGGAGCAGGGGGGCGGGGCTGCACGGGAGGCAGAGGCAGGAAGAAAACGCAAGAGCAGCGGGGCTGAGGCTAAGCAGGCGGGGCTGCAGCTGTGGGGAAGCAACCTACCCAAGGGTCAAGGGTCGCTGTCTCTGCCACGCAGCGGCCGCCATAAGAAGGTGGGAGGGGAGGAGGGGTCAGATGGGAGGCGGGAGGGTAGGGCAACGAATGGGAGCAGGGGGGGCGGGGCCGCACGGGAGGCAGTGGCAGAAAAAAGGGGGAAAAAAACGCAAGATCAACGGGGCAAGAGTAAGCAGGCCGAGCAGGGGGGCGGGGCCGCACGGGAGGCAGAGGCGGGAAGAAAACGTAAGAGCAGCCGGGATGAGGCTAAGCAGGCAGGGCTGCAGCAGTGGGGAAGCGACCTACCCAAGGGTCGCTATCTCTTCCGTGCAGCGGGTGCCATAATAAGGTGGGAGGGGAGAAGGAGTCAGCTGGGAGGCGGGAGGTGGGAGGGTAGGGCAACGAATGGGAGCAGGGGGGGCGGGGCCGCATGGGAGGCAGCGGCGGGAAAAAGGAAAAAAAAACGCAAGAACAACGGGGCAAGACTAAGCAGGCGGAGCAGGGGTGCGGGGCCGCACTGGAGGCAGAGGCAGGAAGAAAACGCAAGAGCAGCAGGGCTGAGGCTAAGCAGGCGGGGCTGCAGCTGTGGGGAAGCAACCTACCCAAGGGTCAAGGGTCGCTGTCTCTGCCACGCAGCGGCCGCCATAAGAAGGTGGGAGGGGAGGAGGGGTCAGCTGGGAGGCGGGAGGGTAGGGCAACGAATGGGAGCAGGGGGGGCGGGGCCGCACAGGAGGCAGTGGCAGAAAAAAGGGGAAAAAAAACGCAAGAACAACGGGGCAAGAGTAAGCAGGCCGAGCAGGGGGGCGGGGCCGCACGGGAGGCAGAGGCGGGAAGAAAACGTAAGAGCAGCCGGGCTGAGGCTAAGCAGGCGGGCCTGCAGCAGTGGGGAAGCGACCTACCAAAGGGTCGCTGTCTCTTCCGTGCAGCGGGTGCCATAATAAGGTGGGAGGGGAGAAGGGGTCAGCTGGGAGGCGGGAGGTGGGAGGGTAGGGCAACGAATGGGAGCAGGGGGGGCGGGGCCGATGGGAGGCAGTGGCGGGAAAAAGGAAAAAAAAACGTAAGAACAACGGGGCAAGACTAAGCAGGCGGATTAGGGGTGCGGGGCTGCATGGGAGGCAGCGGCGGGAAGAAAACGCAAGAGCAGCGGGGCTGAGGCTAAGCAGGCGGGGCTGCAGCTGTGGGGAAGCAACCTACCCAAGGGTCAAGGGTCGCTGTTTCTGCCGCCATAAGAAGGTGGGAGGGGAGGAGGGGTCAGCTGGGAGGTGGGAGGGTAGGGCAACGAATGGGAGCAGGGGGGGCAGGGCCGCACGGGAGGCAGCGGCGGGAAAAAAGGGAAAAAAAATGCAAGAACAACGGGGCAAGACTAAGCAGGCGGAGCAGGGGGGCGGGGCCGCACGGGAGGCAGAGGCAGGAAGAAAACGCAAGAGCAGCGGGGCTGAGGCTAAGCAGGCGGGGCTGCAGCTGTGGGGAAGCAACCTACCCAAGGGTCGATGTCTCTGCCACGCAGCGGCCGCCATAAGAAGGTGGGAGGGGAGGAGGGGTCAGCTGGGAGGCGGGAGGGTAGGGCAACAAATGGGAGCAGGGGGGGCGGGGCCGCACGGGAGGCAGTGGCGGAAAAAAGGAAAAAAAAAACGCAAGAACAACGGGGCAAGAGTAAGCAGGCCGAGCAGGGGGGCGGGGCCGCACGGGAGGCAGAGGCGGGAAGAAAACGCAAGAGCAGCCGGGCTGAGGCTAAGCAGGCGGGGCTGCAGCGGTGGGGAAGCGACCTACCCAAGGGTCGCTTTCTCTTCCGTGCAGCGGGCGCCATAATAAGGTGGGAGGGGAGAAGGGGTCAGCTGGGAGGCGGGAGGTGGGAGGGTAGGGCAACGAATGGGAGCAGGGGGTGCGGGGCCACACGGGAGGCAGCGGCGGGAAAAAGGAAAAAAAAATGCAAGAACAACGGGGCAAGACTAAGCAGGCGGAGCAGGGGTGCGGGGCTGCATGGGAGGCAGCGGCGGGAAGAAAACTCAAGAGCAGCGGGGCTGAGGCTAAGCAGGCGGGGCTGCAGCGGTGGGGAAACGACCTACCCAAGGGTCAAGGGTTGCTGTCTCTGCCGCACAACGGCCGCCATAAGAAGGTGGGAGGGGAGGAGGGGTCAGCTGGGTGGCAGGAGGCGGGAGGGTAGGGCAACGAATGGGAGCGGGGGCGGGGCCGCACGGGAGGCAGCGGCAGGAAAAAGGGAAAAAAAAACGCAAGAACAGCGGGGCAAGACTAAGCAGGTGGAGCAGGGGGTGGGGCTGCACAGGAGGCAGAGGCGGGAAGAAAACGCAAGAGCAGCGGGGCTGAGGCCAAGCAGGCGGGGCTGCAGCAGTGGGGAAGCGACCTACCCAAGGGTCAAGGGTCACTGTCTCTACCGCGCAGCGGCTGCCATAAGAAGGTGGGAGGGGAGGAGGGGTCAGCTGGGAGGCGGGAGGCGGGAGGGTAGGGCAACGAATGGGAGCAGGGGGGGCGGGGCCGCACGGGAGGCATCGGCGGGAAAAAGGAAAAAAAAACGCAAGAACAACGGGGCAAGACTAAGCGGGCGGAGCAGCACGGGAGGCACTGGCGGGAAGAAAACACAAGAGCAGCGGGGCTGAGGCTAAGCAGGCGGGGCTGCAGCGGTGGGGAAGCGACCTACCCAAGTGTCAAGGATGACTGTCTCTGCCGCGCAGCGGCCGCCATTAGAAGGTGGGAGGGGAGGAGGGGTCAGCTGGGAGGCGGGAGGGTAGGGCAACGAATGGGAGCAGGGGGGGCGGGCCGCACGGGAGGCAGCGGCGGGAAAAACGAAAAAAAAACGTAAGAACAATGGGTCAAGACTAAGCAGGCGGAGCAGGGGGGCGGGGCCGCACAGGAGGCAGAGGCGGGAAGAAAACGCAAGAGCAGCAGGGCTGAGGCTAAGCAGGCGGGGCTGCAGCGGTGGGGAAGCGACCTACCCAAGGGTCAAGGGTCGCTGTCTCTGCTGCGCAGTAGCCACCATAAGAAGGTGGGAGGGGAGGAGGGGTAAGCTGGGAGGCGGGAGGCGGGAGGGTAGGGCAACGAATGGGAGCGGGGGCGGGGCCGCACGGGAAGCAGCGGCGGGAAAAAGGGAAAAAAAACAACGGGGCAAGACTAAGCAGTCGGAGCAGGGGGCGGGGCCACACGGGAGGCAGAGGCGGGAAGAAAACGCAAGAGCAGCAGGTCTGAGGCTAAGCAGGCGGGGCTGCAGCGGTGGGGAAGCGACCTACCCAATGGTCGCTGTCTCTGCCGCGCAGCGGGCGCCATAAGAAGGTGGGAGGGGAGGAGGGTAGGGCAACGGATGGGAGCAGGGGGGGCAGGGCCGCACAGGAGGCAGCGGCAGGAAAAAGGGAAAAAAAAACGCAAGAACAACGGGGCAAGACTAAGCAGGCGGAGCAGGGGGGCGGGGCCGCACGGGAGGCAGAGGCAGGAAGAAAACGCAAGAGCAGCGGGGCTGAGGCTAAGCAGGCGTGGCTGCAGCTGTGGGGAAGCAACCTACCCAAAGGTCAAGGGTCGCTGTCTCTGCCGCGCAGCGGGCGCCATAAGAAGGTGGGAGGGGAGGAGGGGTCAGCTCGAGGCGGGAGGGTAGGGCAACGGATGGGAGCAGGGGGGGTGGGGCTGCACGGGAGGCAGCGGAGGGAAAAAGGGAAAAAAAACGCAAGAACAACGGGGCAAGACTAAGCAGGTGGAGCAGGCGGGCGGGGCCGCACGGGAGGCAGCGGCGGGAAGAAAACGCAAGATCAGCGGTGCTGAGGCTAAGCAGGCGGGGCTGCAGCGGTGGGGAAGCGACCTACCCAAGGGTCAAGGGACATCCTGGAAGTGGCAAAAATCCCCATGGTCGGAAACATCCCCAAGGGATCAGGAGCCTGCGAAACGCGCGCTCCTGTGACCTCCTCCTGTGGCGGCTGCACAGGGGCGTAGCGTAGCAACATCAGTCCTGATTTCTGCTTCTTTTGTTGACTTCAGTTTTGAGGTCTTTCACCGTCAGGTAGCAACAGTAGGGCATTTGGAATCAGTATCTTGTTCTGCAGTTTCCCACAAGTCATTAGGATCCATTTCAAGAAGTATATCTGTTATGGAAAATCTGTGTTAATCAACATATCCTTCCCCATACACCTGAAATGGACTAAGGGCCTAATTTTGAGTCTGCCAGTCTAAAACCTGCGCCGCCAGACCCGTAGAGAGGAGACCGCTGCAAAGCTAGCATTTCCCCCCCCTCAGCACTATTACGAGGTTTCCATTAGACTTGTGAAATCAGAGGTTTCTACCGGTCAGTCCAGTGGAAACCGTGCGGTGACAATTTCGTCACACAGAGGCTGCCCCCAGCACCCTAAGAATACACATTGTCTGCCTTAGCAGACAGTGAGCATTCTGAAGATGCTGGGCGGGGGGGCTGCACTGCCCACAACATTGTCCTGGGCAGTGCAGGGATCCTCCCCCCCAGTTGCCCCCTGCACTGGGTTTCTCCCAGCCTTTTTATGGCGGGGTCCTCGCCATGAAAGGTCTGCCACAAACTGGACTTGTTATCAGCGTGGTAACGCTGAACTCAGCGCAGCCTTGGCTGAGCACAACTCCGATTACCATCAATCCATCAGAAACCATGTTCCTGGAGGGCCGACTACCAGGGTCATAATGTGGCAGTTGGACTGCCTGTACTGCGCAGTCCAACCACCACAGCGAGGCTGGCGGTCTGAAGACCACCAGCCTCATAATGAGGCCCTTAGTCACTTCATTCTGCATTGCAAGCACTGGAGTCACTCAGTTAACTTTCAATAAAAATAACATACCCAACCGCTGCGTACCAATTCAGCTTTTGTATGCTGGCTTGGAGCTAGCATCCTCTTTGCCCTGGCTAGGCTTCTTGACCACTAGGTGGGGAGAACTCAATTTTGACTCTACCACTTGTGGTCAGTGCAGGCAGGGGTTGATGCGCTGGGTTCTTCCCACTCTCACCAAAAAAGGGCACAGGGAGAATTGGTGAGCACCCAGTTATGCTACTGGGGTATTGGTCCTCCCCAGGAGCTTTCAATCATTGGAGCAAGGTGGTGCTCATTTTTGGTTTTGTACTTCACCTTTGCTTCACCTTGCCCCGATCCCTGGGGAGGATGGAGATGTCGAGGACATTTTAATGTCAAGAGTGTGGATGCCACCCAATCCCCTGAGCCTTATTTCTTCCCAGGGCCATGGCCATCCACAGGGAGTTTTGGAAGCTTAGAGAGTGGGACACCATGCACACCCATTCCTAGCCAGTCTCCAAAGAGGACCAAGTTTCTTTCTGCATTTTCTCGAACCGTGTTGGGACAATTTGGATGGTAACAGTTGCATTTTGCTCCTGGTAAGTAGCTCTAGTCAAAAGTAGGGAGTTTCTTCAGGCTTTGTGGCCTGTGACTTTTTATTTTATTCTAGGAGGTCGAGTTTCTTACTGCTGTCCCTCTTATGAGGGAGACACAGGGCAGGCCCGGTGAATATAAAGCATCCTGCCCAGGACCTGTCTCCTGTATGGAAGTTTGGCACCTCTACTGGGCTTAGGGTCTTCCTCAGAAGCACCCCCATGACCCCCATGGCAGACTGCGTCCGATGGCCCACGAGCTACTTTCAAGGCACCTGTGTACCAGCAGGAGTGAGGGTCCTCCTCCTTCTGGAGGTCACATACCTTCAGTACCAGTCAACATAATATCTAGTGGAAACCTCCAGGTTTCCCTCCAAGAGGTCCATCCTTGTACTGCCCCACAGAGGATGAAGACAGCCCAGCACGACTGGCCTCAGAGAAACAAGTCCTTGTCTCTGGGTGCCAGCGGGAGCCCAAATGTCTTGGAGTCTATCTCTGCAGGAGTCAGGGGGTCTTCTCTCTTCCAATTGGGCATTCCTGCGGCATCTCTTCCCCCAGGTCCAGGCTGTTCTCAACCATCCCTCTCTTGGGCAGGGTTTTTTAAGTTGGGGTGGAAAGTTCCAGAACCTAGGCACCTTTACCCTGTGCAAGGTTAATACATTGCACCCCTGCCCTAACCCTCTGCACTGCATTTTGGGAATTTGGAAAATGGCACAGTCAAGTGGCATGCTGAAAAACCTTATCTGAGAGCCTAAGTCTTGGCCCTAACAACCACAGCTGCCTGGTCTCTTCCCTTCAAAACTTCTAAAGGCAGTCCCTCCTGTGACTGGCTCCATACACCTGCCTACCCTCTTTTGTTCCTGAGGCGTTGATCCTTCTGAAGACAGATGCATTGTGAAAAGTATTAGCACATGCAGATACCATCTCTGCCCTCTCCTCTCCCAGGAGCAGACCAAATTACTGGCTAATGGCCCTATTGTATCTGGAAGCCTTCTATTCTCCAGGTGGCCAGTAGGATAATTAACTTGGCCCAGGAGTGTTATTCAAACGCCCGTCTCTAATTAGGAGCTGAGTCAGAGAAAAATTATGAATCATGAAATGCCACAATGAATGCAAACATGTGGAAATTAATGTCAGATCTGAATTTGGTATCCTGATTTATCATGCGATTGGTGTATCATGCTTGTCTCTAGGCCTAACTGTGACAAAACTGTACTTTGGTGCATATTTTATTATTGCATTATTGTTTAAATTCAAAATAGATGATTAAAACCTTTATAATTACATAATAAATAGGTACTACTTTTATATATATTTTTAACAATAATTTATATTTACTTATATTTTTAACTATTTTAAATAATGTAATCTAGCTTAACATTATTTCCTCCATTATTATTTACAGGAGGGTGTTGGAGTACCAGTGATTCGCCGTGTATAGTGATGGATGTAGTACAAAATCGACTGACTACAAAAAATATACATTACTACAAAAGTGTAGGTTACTATAAAAGTGCAGTTTGTGAATACTGAAAAGTAGTAAATTTACCGACAAGTGTATACTTATTCGAAGCGCAGTTTGTGAAACCCCTTTAAAAGCAAACCATGCATAAAAAATAATTTTCTAATTTTTAAAGTAGTTGTTACTGGCAAACAAGGAGATTGTAATCCTGATGGTTACTCAGTTATTATATCAAAGCTTATTTGTATTTTAGCTCAAACGAAAGTCTGAGTTTCAAACTGTACTACAGAGTGGAAACATGGGGGAGCCTGTTTAACAAACTGCACTTTTGAGTACGTTTACTACTTTATTGTATTCACAAACTGTACTTTTGTGGTTACTTACACTTTTGTAGTAACTTAGGGCCAGATGTATCAAATGATTTTGCACTCGCAAACGGCGAAATCGGCCGTTTGCGAGTGCAAAATCGTGGCCTGCAATGCATCAAAGGCATTCGCAGACCACAAAATGAAAATCGCAAAAATTTCGATTTTCTGCGTTGCGACCTGGATTTTGCGAATCGCAATTTGCGATTCGCAAAATCCAGGTCGCAAGGCAATTCTGCAAAAAATCGCAAATTGCGATTTTTCGCAGAATGGTATTTTGCACATGCAAAATACCATTGTCTGCAACCAGGTGGTAACCTGGTGCAAAATTTAAAAATGCAGTAAAACTGCATTTTTACATTTAATATGTAAAGCACACATGCCCTTTTGGCATGTGTGTACTTTACATTGTCCCAAAAAAAAAATTGGGGTGCAGGAGAGGGGGCCTTAGGCCCCCAGCACCCTGGCCTTTTGCATTTCCCAAATTGCGATTTCTGGTTCAGAAATCGCAATTTAGGAAATGCAAAAAATTTGCAGCTATGGGCCACCAGGCCCATAGCTGCGAATGGGGCCAGTTTCGCAATTTGCAATTCGGTAATTGCATTTGCGATTTTTAAGAAATCGCAATTACCGAATCGCAAATGTGATACATGGCCCTTTGGGAGTCGGTAATTGCGATTTCTTAAAAATCGCAATTACCGAATCGCAATGGGCCAGAATCATACATCTGGCCCTTACACTTTTGTAGTAAGTCTAACACTTCAAATGGCCATCCACTTGTACTGCAACCTCCATTAGTTTCTATTGGAGGAAGTTGCAGTACCAGTGGTTGGCCATGTGTAATGCTGGACTTACCACTGTCTTTTTAGTAGTAACTTACACTCAGAGTATATAAATACTAAAAGTAGTAAACTGTTTAAAAGTGTAAACTAACTAAAAAGTGCAAGTTACCTTTGTGAATCATGGTTGGATGATGTTGGTCAGAGGCATCATGTTAGTGTTGAGGCAGATAGATCTGATAGTGTGGCTGGGTCAGCGTAAGGATTTTGGAGTAGGGGCATGACATTGGCATGTTTCCAGGTGTCTGGGATTGTGGGTGAGTCGAAGGAGGCTTTGAGGATAAGTGCTAGTGCTTTGCTGATTGGTAGGAGTTGTATGGTGAAAGCATGATGGGGGCAAGAGTCAGATGGAGCCCCCGAATTAATGGTCTTCATGGTAGTTGCGATTTCAAGAGTGGTTACGGTGGGCCACAAGGTCACGATTCGGTCTTCAGCCATGATGGAAAGTTGAGTTTGAGGGTGATTGGTTTTACCTGAGGTTGAATTTGCAGTACATGGAGGTGATTTTGTTATGGTACAGAAGAATTCCAAGAGCTTGTTGCAAAGGTCATGTCAGGGGGTAATGTTGCTAGAAGCAGCAGGAGGTGCAGTGAAATCCTTGATGATGGCAAAGATTTCCTTGCTGCTGTTAGTGCAAGTGTCAAAGGGATCTGCAAGAGCTGTGAGCTTGGTGTTATATATCTGCTGGGGGTAGCTTCTGTGGGCTGATTTGAAAACATCTTTCTCTGTGGTGTCTTGACTTGTTCTCCATTTGAGCTCCACTTGTTTGCTGTGGCCTGTGGTTAGGTTATTGCTGTTGGTTTGCACTTGCAACAGCCAGAGTGTTGTGTAATCCAGCTGCTGAGCTTCTTGATGGTTTTCAGCCAGACAAGTTGAAGTGGACAAAAAAATGTACTGGCAAAAGTAGTTGATCCTCCAATGAATTGTGAGGAGCTCAGAGACTCGGTGATACAGATATATAATTGTTTAACTGAGTGACAGTATAAGAAAAATAGGAATGATGTTAAAATGTTTGTAATGTGCTTTAAAAATTAGAAACACTGAAATATTAGAGCCCGTGCAAATAGGTAGTGTCAAAAATCCAGTTTCTAAAGAGGAAAATAACGCAAAATTTGTTTATATGTTGTATGTATTGTGGTCACTCTGGACATTTTGTAAAAGATTGTCAAAATAATCCCAAAAATGTTAAGAAGGCAATATTAGCAACCTCGTAGTTATTTACGGTTTTCAGAAATCTTTGTTCCTCAACAGTGAGAGGAGCTGCATAGTCAAGTGAGCAATATTAAGCAAGTTTACCTTGAATAGTAAATATTATGTAGTCCTCAGTTGCTCATATGATAGCTTCTGTGGCAATGGCTGCCTATTAGAAAAGAGAAGGCTGTTTCACAACTTTTAGATTTAGGAACCTTAGGAAATTATATGGAAACAAAATTTGCTCAAATCTTACAGTTACCGATATCTTATTAAGAATTGTCGTATGATTAGTCTTCAGAGCACAGCAGGCACTGTAATATTTGTTTTCAGTCATGTAACATCTTAAACAAACTGTTACAAAGGTTTCCATGTTGCGGTTGATAAGAAGAAAATATATATTGCCTCTACATAATGATTACAATTGTAAAATTCAGTCAGAACCTGTGTTATAATATAGCCAGGTCTATGTAAGTCCAAAACATAATAACTCAGGCAGTGCATTGATGAAAATCTAGCCAATGGGTTTATCAGGTTATCACAGTTCCCAGATCATCATCTCTGTTGTTTTGTATCTAAGAAGCAGATGACTTGAGAACGTGTATTTATTAGAGAGCTCTGAACAGAATGACTGCAAAGAATAGATATCATACATGAATAGGTATCTTTTTACTAAGCTGGATGATAGAGGGGCCTATTATTGAATCAGAGTTTGGGAGCGTGATGAGTGAAAAGAATGACTTCAGAACTAAAGGTATCCCGTCTGCCGTATTACAATTAAATTATATCCTATGGAAACCGTAATGTGGCGGACGAAATATCCATCACTCCAGAGTAACCTCTCCGCAAAACTCTAAATCAGACTCAATGAATGCCAAGTCATGCCTAAGTTTGAGTACCAAGTCATGCTTTTGTCACTGAAAACTGTTGAAACAATTTGCATGTGAGTTAAGGTAGATCGAGTACCATTAATCCAGCCTGGATTGTATTAGTGTGTTGAGAACTACCTGCTGGAGGGAAAATCCAGAAAAGGAAGGATTTGTATCAGGATATTAAGATGAAAAATATCAACAGTTAGTGACTACAGGGGTTTGAAAGGCAAGAGAAAAGTGAAATCTAGAGATACAGACGTTTCTCATTAGTTAGTAGAGACAGGACATAGCGCTCCTGATTGTAGGTTTGCAGGTTTGCAGGTGATTTTCCACGGTTCCATTTCTGAAGGTGTAGGCAATATTACATAATATTATAATATTATATAATGTTGGCTAATATCCACCGCTGCCTGACTTCTGGGCAGTTGCTTAACTTGGCTTGACTTTCCCAGAAAGATGGCAGTTTTTGAGTTGGTACAGATAACCTGCAGCCTAAAATGTCAAGTTGGAAACTCAGCAACTCTCTGGGCACTACAGTCGTATGTTGTATTTCTAATAAGTATACTTAAGCCCAGTTTCCTGAAGGCTGTTACTAAACTGTATTCAAAAACAATTGCTTTGCTTAATCATTCAGTGTTGATCTTTCACTTTTGTTTCTTCACTTAACAAAGGACTCATCATTCAATTCTCATTATAACTACGAATTTAAATGTGTTTACCTTATAAGCCCCAAAGCATTTCAAGTCTCTGCTGTTCATCGGGGCAGAGGGGGCTTTTTAAGGGAGCAGTGTTGCAATATTTACTTTCAAAACATTCTTCTTCTCCCCTTGAGGCACCAGTCTGCAGTATATGCACAACAAACTGTCTTCTTTTAAACAAACCTTCTGCTTCTTCACATGGTTCTGATTAATTTTAGAACAATCTGTGCATCATCAACATACACATCGAAAGAATCTTCTTTTGATGGGTTAGTTTTGCTAGAGGGTGCGTGTACAGGTTATACAACAGGGGGAAAGTCTAGGTCTTAGATGGATGCTGCATTGCAAAGGAGAAAGAGATGCAGATTGCACTCTATCAGTCAAAAGGAAATGAATCCACTTAAGTACTAGACTAGAAAATCCTTCTCATTTAGGGGTTTAATGAGTGTTGTCGAACCCCTTTCAAATGAGCACAGGCAAGTCGAGGTTACTGGGCGCAACTGTGATGGTTGTGGATTGTTACTCCTGCTGTCTCGCTGCACGATCTACTATGGATCCTGAGTACCTGGGCAAAGTACAACACCTTCCTTATTTACATTTCAGTGGGCGCGTGGATCGAGCAGTCCACGACTCTCTGAAGGGGAGGTAGAGGTGAGGCATACATAGGCTCAAGACTCAAAGTTCAAACAGCAACTACAGTAAGCTGATTGTCCAGTCATATATGCTGTTAGACCTGACATCCTTAGTGTGGTGTTCCCCCAGACGTTTTGCCTTCACTTCTTTATTTTTACTAAATTCATTTTTGTTGGCTTTAGGATTCTGTGCACATTACCCCATGCTTGAAATGGAAAAATAGAAGTGCAGGTATCCTATACAAGAGTACATACTTGCTTGTGAGACGTGCTGGTACTCTTTGATTAAAAGAATTGCACCACTTCCTAGAAGAGCAGATACTCTCTGTCTCAAAATAAAGATGTGCAGGTGCTCAGTACCTGACAGTATCGGCCCATTTAAAGCACTGACTTTACCTTTGCTAACCTTTTGTAAAGTGCTTGTGCCCTCTTCCTTACCCATTATAAATTACCCTAAACCTAATTGACACATTTAATTTAGTTATAGGTCCCTAGTATGGTACTACATGTACCCAAGGCCTCGAAATTAATTGCTGCTAGTCGGCTGCTGCACTCCTTGTGCCTCCTGTTAATATTGCACTGTAAAAAATGTCTATAACTTGCCACTGCAGCCTGCAATGAAGTTTTAAAATACCATTTTGACCTGGCAAAATAATGTATTTGCCAGGCATAAGCCTTACTATTTATTAATAAGTCACCCCTAAGGTAGACCCTAAAGACTCATATTTTTTTAATTGAAGGACTTTTTTTTACGTTTTACATGCAGTTAAAAACGCCTAAAGTAATTTTTCACTGTAGTAGAGGTATCTCTCACACAGACTAACACCGCGTTACCTTAGTACACTTAATAAGTAATACCTTCAGTTGGGGAATAGATAGAAAAACGCTTCTTCCGCTCATTTGAAATGTAATTTAAAATCTTCTTTAATGGTAAAGTCAGATTTTAAGGTACTAAAATGCCACTTTTAGAAAGTTGCCATTTTTTAAGCTACACCAAATGTGCCTTTCTGCCAGTGTCCAGGGTCATATGGCTGATAATGGCTATCCTGTGGTGTGCTGTGTATTCCTTCCGGTGATGAGGTCAAAAGGGGTCTACTTGGAGAGGGAGTGGGTTTTCCTGACAAGGTGCTGGGGAGGAGATGTGCCCTGCACTGATTACACTTCCATGGACCCTGCTGCAGCAGACACAAAGGAACCTGACACCAGGCGGCCCCTTGTCTCTGTCACCCTAGACAATTTGGAGCCTAAGACAGGGGATGGTGAAGAACTGACCAGAACCAGCTTGGGGGTGTAGGAGGCTGGCCTGGTTTGTAGTGGGTACCTATGGTACTTACACCATATACCAGGTCTAATTATCTTTTATTAGTGAAATGTAGGCAGAGTCTAGATGCCAGGCACTCTAGAGGTAGCTGTGGATGAGCAGTCAAGGCTTATCTAGGAGACATGCAAAGGTCATGCAATACCACTGAAGTCACACAGTACTCACACACATGAAATAAACACTCAGTGTTACAAAAATAAAGGTACTTTATTTTGGTGACACAAATACCAAAAATACCATAGAGACTATACTACCTTAGGAGGTAAGTAATACACAAATGATATACACTAGTATACAGAAATAGGCATAAAACAGTTAGAAAACAGTGCAATTAGTGAAAATCACAATAGTTAGAAATGGGCCTGGGGAACGCAAACCATATACTAAGAAAGTGGAATGGGAATGTCGGTTTTCTACCTAGGCAAATGTAGTGTGTAGAGGGGCACTGGGAGTACTTGACAACCCAAAATGTACGTACTAGAAGCCAACTCAGTGCCCAAGAAAGCAAGAGTAAAACACAGTAACTTTCCCAGAACACACACAGAAACGAAAAGCAGGATTATGCAAGAACAAGAAGAGGCTGCAAGACACCAACAGTGGATTCCTGGACCTGAGGACGTGTGGAAGAAGGGGACCAAGTCCAAGAAGCACAGAAGAGTCCCGGAAGAACAGGAGCCCCTGCTAACCCGGATGAAGGTACAAAAGAAGAACCCCTGGTGGAGAAGAACAGTCAGTATTGCACCCAAGAAGATGGTGTTGGGTTCCTGGTTGGAGCAAGTGATGTCCCACGCCGGATGGAGGATTGCAGTCTGGTTTGCATTGCTGGAGTCTGCTAACAAGCCTTGGCACACGCAAAACTTGCAGTTAGCAAAAAATGGCACTGCTTGGGACTAGGAGCGACCTAGTGGACCCTACCCAGGAGGAGGAGTCAGAGGGGGCTCTCAGCAATGCAGAGAGTCCATAGAAGACCAGGCAGCATGCACAGGAGTCCCACAGCATGGGGACAAAGAAGGTGCAAAAGGAGGCCCATGCAGCACTACGACAAAGGCTCTCACGCCGCTGGAGAACCACTAAGGAAGATGTGTGTCGCAGTATAAAGTGCTGGGGGCTGGAGCTGCAAGATACACGAAGAACTTCATGGAAGGATGCCAACAAGCCTTGGCAGCTGCGAAACACGTGGTGCACGGAGATACTGTCTTGAGTGGGGAGCCAAGCTCTTACCTCCACCAAAGTTGAACAGTAGGATGTCAGGACCGTTAGCACCACTTCAGTCCACCACCCTTGATGAAGGATCCACACAGCTGAACAGGGGATGGAATTCACATGGCTGGTCGTAGTTGCAGTAGGTGTCTGCTGAAGCAGGAGAGTGACTCCTTCACCCCAAGGGAGATTCCTTTGCTCTTCTCATGCAGGCTGACGACGGGCTGTCCTCAGAGGATGCACGACCAGGAAACAGTTGCAGTTGCTGGCAGGAGTTGAATATTCAATGTTTTAGAAGGCATCTTGCTTCTTTGATGCCGTTTGTAGAGTTCCTGTAGGGTCCAGATGCAGTTTCTTCAGTGAGAAGTTGAAGTGGAGGATGCAGAGGATTCCTGCTAAAGTCTTGCAATCCAAATCTGATATATGCTGCAGCCCATAGGGTCCCCTGGAACACCAATGCCCTGGGTACCTAGGTACCATATACTAGGGACTTATAAGGTGGCACCAGTATACCAATTGTGGGTGAAATACTGTGTTAACAGTATCCTATAACCAATTTCAGAAGGAGAGAGCATAACTACTGGGGTCTTGATTAGCAGGATCCCAGTAGACACAGTCAAGCACACTGACAAACAGGCCAAAAGTGGGGGAACCAGGCCAGTAAGAGGCTACTTTCCTACAGGGGATAGGCTAGGGATTGCCTCCGTTCAGAAAGACTGGTACTAGGTATAAATATGGCACCTTCAGAACCACTCATCAGAATACTCCTCGACTTATAAAAGATTCGGAAGAACAACCCTGCTGTCTGAAGAAGGAAGACTGGACCTGCTTACTTTGAACTCAGCATCCCTAGAAGTGACTCCAGAGGTCAGTTGTCTGACCTCTTATTTGAGCTACAGCGACTCAACAAGCATTCAGAGGCCTTCCCTTCAACTGCTCAGCTGACCAGCACCAACTGGACCTGCCTGAGTCCTGCTGCTAGCCTCTGCTGGAGTGAGTCCTGATCCCCAAGATGTACCCCTAGGTCCATCCTGGACCCTTGGCTGGCATAAGAGTGTACTGCTCAGCATCAAAAGAGAAGTCCAGATGGAAATCCAGAGGTTTTAAGCTCCTTGCAAACCGCAAGAGGACTCTTCGCAACAAGAAACGACTGTCCACAACACCTGTCAATGTGAAGCTCCAGTGATGACCTGCTCTTTGCATCAAATACAACTATTCACATCAGCAACGTCTGCTGCGTCTCCCACTAAAGTGAAGCTCCAGCGATGAATGGCTCTTGCTCCAAACAGTGACAGCCAGCATCAACCACCAACGCAAAGCGTCAGTGGTGCCCTGCTCCTTGAGCCGACAACAAACTACTTGAAGCCTCTGCCAACGTGAAGCCCCAGATGATGCTTCCCACGTGGACTTGAACTGTGAGAATTGAAACTCTTCAATTGGTGAAATCTAGTCCCTATATTTGACCCACACTCCATTATGGTCAGCCTGAACTTGTGACTTTGTAGGGGTCCAGAGTGAACAAATACCTGCGAGTGGCAGTGAGAAATTGGGTTGTTGGTTGACTGGAGTGTGAGCCCTGGTCAAGCAGCAGCCACAATGCCCTGCAGGGTGAACCACAAAAAGTTTAAATTTATTTTTTTGATAAACAATTTTATACATTTTCGATATATAAAGGTATCACACACAGTTATAATCACATGAAATGTACACACAAGAAATAGTACATATTTACACTCACAAAGTACAGTGAAACAAGCACATTTAGCGTTAAGGCATTTTATAGAGAGCATTACAACAGCAGGTTCAGGCCGAAGGGTACCTACCATTTCCCCTGTATTCATTCATGTTTAGAGGGACAACCTCTGGCTTCAAACACGAGCTTCTCCTGATGCGCACACCAATCCACCCCACATCGCTATTGTGACGGTATAGGGGCTCAGGATTTTTCCAATGGGTTGCAGTGTCACGCGTGGCCACCATGGTAGCTGTTCCCAAAAATGCCCAATCTGTCCTTGATCCTTCCTCGCCCTCCAAACCCCCAAGAGCAACACCAATGGTGAAAGTTCCACTTTCCAACCCAGTACCCTCAACATCTCCCCCTCAATGGCAGTTCAAAGATCACAGGGCATGACCAAACCATATGATAAAAGTCAGTGGGAACACGTGAACAGTAGGAGTAGGTGGGACTTGGAAGGAGGCCCGCCCGCTGTAAACGGTCCAGAGTAAGGTAGGCACAATAGAGGTAATAGGTCTGCACCAGGCATAGCCTGGAGGAGATTGTTATGACTCGTAGGGCCCTCAGTGCATCTCTCCAGTCATCATCCTCCAGAAGTCCTAACCAACCCTTACTCTGGGTCCTAACGTGGTTTAGTGTGTCAGGAGCATCAATAATCAAGGTGCGATAGATCTGGGAATTGCCCCCTTCCCCGTTTGCACCCATGAGGGGTTTGGCTTCCAGGGGGCTGAATTCAGGAAGGAAGGTATCTCATGGTATGTGGGTGTGTAAAACATGCAGTAATTGCACATATTGGTACAATTGCAAAGAGGAAAGTGCATATGTATCCTGAAGCTCTGTTCTGCTTTCCCTCTTATCTCATAACCGAGCTTACAGAACCTCTCTGGAATGCACTTCTGAGTTTAAAGAAGACATTTATTGTTATTAATTCCCCACCCACAAGTTCCTGAGAGACGAAATTAGTAGATTGGAAGCACACGTTCAAAAGTAGTCGCAGCAATGAAAGCAAAATATATCAAAGTACTTCTCAGTTGCAATGTACACAGCAAATAGATGTGATTATATTATAGCATAACTTCAAAGCAAAGCATAAAAGTCAAAATTCATCACCGTATGGGCAAGGCGGTAGGGTCTATATTCAGCTTCATCTTTCTGGGGTGTGCAAGTTGATGACTCCGGTCAAGTGCGAGAAAGAGATTCTCTACCCAAACGGGAGACAGGCAACTGACGTCTAGTTCCTGTCTGAAGTCAAGCAGATTCAATCTACCTCTCTGTAGCCCAGAGTCATCATTAAAAGCAAACTCAGTGTGAGAGCCGAAGAACCTTGGAGAGAGGCCAATTCTCCTGAGCTCACTCGCTCTCAGACTGGATTGCGAGGTAAACACAAAATCTACGTGCTCTTATCAGCTAAGATCTGGTGTGAAGAAAACAGCTTGGTCCATCTTGTGGAAAAACACAGCTTGGAAAAACACAGCTCATCTGCAATGTCTCAACTGCAATGTCTAACCCCACGTTAAAGCCAATAGGCAGCTAACCTAAATATAAAATGTAATGTCTAATGTCATGTCAAAGCCAATAGGCAGCTAAACTGAATATCTAATGCCATGTCAAAGCCAATAGGCAACTAAACTGAATACAGAATGTAATGGCTAATGCCATGTCAAAGCCAATAGGCAGCTAAACTGAACAAAACATATAGGGCGTGATTACAACTTTGGAGGAGGTGTTAATCCGTCCCAAAAGTGACGGTAAAGTGATGGATATACCACCAGACGTATTATGAGTCCATTATATCCTATGGAACTCGTAATACGGCTGGTGGTATATCTGTCACTTTACCGTCACTTTTGGGACGGATTAACACCTCCTCCAAAGTTGTAATCAGGCCCATAATGTGCTACTGGTGAACATTGAGCAACTAATATGCGCAGTGGTGAAACACAAAGTCATTGGTCAAACACAATTAACAGCATCACAAGCTCCTAAAAGGAGCACATGTGTGTCCTGGTCCATATGTCACCCAATTGCGTAATGCCATGGGCTCCCAACCCACAAATCCCTCCAGTGCTGCTACCTTCCCCAGCCATGTTCCTTGCCATAGGGAAGTTTGGAGAGTGAGTGTAAAATCACATTTAGTGTGACAGATCGCCGCCCTCCAGGCAAGGAACAAGAGTGGGAACAGGAGCCCCATATAACATGGCCATAATCCGAGGAACCCCCATGAAGCCAGCTCCATCTGATAGGCCGGGTCAAACCAACCATCATGGAACCAATCATTGATTGAGAAGTGAGGTAGTAGAGATGTAGATTGGCCATACTGATGCTGCCATCAAATGGTGCCCGCTGACAGTGAGTAAGTGCTAGTTGTGGCCTTGAGTTGTGCCAAAGAAATTAAGTTACCATTGAGTCAATTTCTCAGAACCAGCAGCGAGGCAGTAGTAGTGGAAAAGTTTGGAAGAGGTATAGGAACCTCAGTAGCACCATCATTATGTAGAGTGCAATCCTGCCTATCAAGTTCAGTGGCAATGATTCCCATTTCTTAAGATCCTCTTCGACTTTGTAAGTCAGTGGGACAAGGTTGAAAGAATAGTAAGCTCAGGGTGAAGCACAACCTATATACTCTGGTAGAGGACGCTCAGGCTTCGCACTGTATATTTATCTGCCAGTCCACACAGATAGAGGCACCAACACAAATTTGGCCAGCTTAAGTCACAGGCCAGATGCTTCTTCAAAGATCTGGAGGATCTGGGGACAGTGGGGTAACTTGTCTCGGGGTCTACAAGAAACAGAAGGACATTATTTGCATATAATGCAATGCTGTCTTCATGTCCTTGTGTCACAGACCCATCCTCGTACTTGTGCGTCACAGTGAAGGAGTCACACAAGGGGCTCAATCGCAAGTGCAAAAAGGAGGGGGGACCTGGAGCAGCCCTGTTGGGTCCCAGGTCATATAGGAAAGACAATGGAAACATCACCATTGATCTGCACCCACATGGATGGGCTAGAGTAGAGCGTGCGGACAAAGCCGCAGATTCGGGGCCCACTTCCAGCTCTCTGCAGGATTCTTTCCAAATATCCCCAATTCACTGTGTCGAGCGCCTTCTCAAAGTCTATATGAATTAATTGGACAAGGGTGCAATTGATATTGCAGATTACAAATACAAATACATTGTTCCCCAGAGAAAAAGAAGAGCACAGGGCAACCCTTATGCTAGAAGCAAGTGCCCTCACACATCTAATTAGATGTCATGCTTCATCATAAGGCAAGCTCCTCGTCAGACCGGCGCTGCAATGTCTGACGGGCACCCCTTTAAGGGGGCTCTTTGCCGGAGATCTTTTCTCAGTAGCTCTGTGCCGGCGCAACAGCATGAACATACAGGCCCTAGGTGAAGTCCAAGCCTCAGCATACAAAAGTCAGGGGCACTGAAGCAGTGTAGATCTGATCTCCCAAGGTGCTTACGGGATGGATGGCGTCAAGCGGCCTAAGGACTTGGTGAAGACCTATCGCATACAGTTAGACAGCAGATAGTTAAAGGATCCTCTTCTATGGGCTATACCCCTGGGCTGTGGTTATAGTTGTGGTCACTCTTCAGTCTTTGCTGCTTCTGTGACGGTGGAGAGGGAGCGGGGCAAAGTATACAGGGGCGCCAAGTCAGGTGCAGGTTCAAGATGGTGCGAACCTGTTAGGTCCCTGTGGCTCTGAACAGAAGGCCAGCAAAACTAGCCCTTGCAGCCATTTCTGGAAGTCCAGGGATCAGGTGAGATGCAGAGCTGACTTTGGAAGTTCCAATGACACAGATAAATGAGCAACAGAGGTTCTTTTGTCACACAATCCTACGTAAACATGTGTCAAAGCTTTAGTAAATGTCTTCAACTGCTATTTGCACACCTGTTGCCAATGTGTAAAAGTGCCAGATCAATGGAACAGACGTGGGTTTCTTTAAAATATCTTGATAGCATACCAATAGATAATATCCAACAAACAAGTGATACCAGCAGATTCCTACTCCTAACGTAGCTGTCGAATACCAATACCAATGTAATCACAATATGTTAAAGTAATATAGTAAGAAAAATGTATTCACAATCCTCAAGTATTGGCCACATAATTATTTATTTAAAAAATGTAGTAAGTCCATAATTCATGTTTCACAAAGAACTCGCTGTCCCAATTGTTAATATTTTGGTACAATTACTTGTATTTGGGCCTGTGTCTGAAATGGGACTTGCACTCTGTTACAGATGACGATCCCTGGTGGTTTGACACATATGTGGCCTATTTTATCAAGGACATATCACGGTCTGAAGACAGACTCTTGCTCTCTCACTTGCATTTAAAAAGAATGTCCAATATATCCATTGACCTTATGGTACCGGTCCATCACCATACTGGAGATTGAGAACTGCTTAGCCAAGACAACTAAGCAATACTGCTACTCAATACATTATTTTTTCTATTGGGGTGTCAAGTGCATCTTTCAATTACTTAACAACATACACATAATCATACTGAAAGGAGCCATGAGGAAGTCCCGAGAAGGGGATGAAACGCATGTTGGCTGACAAGTTTTCATCATAAAGTACATTGTATGAGCTGTTTGGGAAATGAATACCTATATAGGACATGCAATCTTTCCAAACTATTAGTAATTGGGGCAAGGAGTGCTTTGTGAAACATGACTTATGGACTTACTACAATAATTTTGGAGTAAATAATGATTTGATGATTGATGATTTGTGAATATGTTTTCTTACTCTCTTACTTTATCATATTGTGATTACATCGGTATTGATTTCTGACAGTTACATTGGTAGTAGGTTACTGATATTACTTGTTTATTAGATATCATCTGGTGCTCCACTATAAAGATATACTCTGAAGGTTCAAGGCAGGCTCCAGGCAGCAAAGCAGTTCTTCCAGGTACAATAGCAGTGTGGCTGAGTGCACAGCAGATCACAGCAGCAGGCATTCTTCTGAGAGTCCTCATGCCGGTCCAGTAGTGAACTGAAGAGTAGGTCTGAGAGCCCTATGATTATACCCTAGTGCCCTGCTCCTAGTATTTGGGAGAAGTTTCCAGAATGGTTCTTTGAAGTTCCAGGAGTTTCCTGCTTCCCCAGCCATGGCTCCTAGCTGGCTGCACTGACTGCACAGGGTTGTTATGCATAATGTGTGGTGGCAGAGCCAAACCTATTCAGGTGCAAGTGGGGCTATGCTTAGCTGTGCCTCCCCCTATCAGGTCTGTTAATGGCCCATTCAGGCTCTGCGAATTCCACTATTGTGTGACTGCAGTGAATTTACAAAGTCTCAACTGACAGTTAAATCCAGTCATGCAACCGAAGGCAGGCCCCAGGAACAGAGTGCTAAGGGCAGGAAAATGCTGACCTTCTAAAAGTGGCATTTTCAAACTTGTAATGAAAAGTCCAACATTAACATAAATGAGGGTGTATCATTACAAGTTGGTAGACACCACACATAACATCTCTACCACATCTGGTTTAGGAATTACAGTTTATTAAACATAATAAGGAATCCCCAATGTTATTATATGGGAGGGTTATGCCTTTTTCACTACTAGAACATATACAATTGAAAACACACATGTCCTAACTTTTATTTAATTACACAGCACCATGCCCTATGGGATCCCCAGGGCCTAACTTAGGGGCAAGTGGCATGTAATAAAAGGGTAGTTTGAGGCTTTCAAAGGGTATTAAATGCCAAGTCAACATGGCAGTGGGACACTCCCTTCATGCTGCAGTGACAGGCCTGGGACACGTTTTCAGGTGCTACTTAATTGGGTGGCACAATAGGTGCTGCAGGCCCACTGACATCATTTAATTTACAGGACCTGAGTATATTTTCTACCACTCTACAAGGGACTTACGTGTAAATTAAATATGCCAGTCGGGTATATGCCAATCAAGCCATGTTTTAGGGAGAGAGCATAAACACTTTAGCACTGGTTGGCAGTGGTATAGTGTACAAAGTCCTAAGGCCAACAAGCAAAAATCCAGCAAAAAGTAAAAAGAGGAAGGCAAAATGTTTGGGGGTGACTTTGTAGAGAGGACCATTTCCAACATGACCCCCCTCCACCTTAAAGCCAGGGTAAACTAATCAATACCTTGACAGACTTCTATGCCTATGCCATAGAACATAGACAATGGCCCTCAACAGCAAGGTCACTTGTCAGTTCTAAGCCTCTCTGAATTCCTCTGGAACCCTCTGTTTACACTCTTCTGAGCCACTGAACTGACCCCTGGGGAACCCTTCTCCTCACCTGTGGACCCAATCTGTGCTACGCCTAGCCTTAACTTCCTTGCAGATGCATCCCAGTAGGCAGACAGTACTGCCAGAGCCAGCAAGGTGATGTGACCCAATCCACCCTTTGGATCAGACTTCTGCCTCCCAACCTAAGGAAAACCTAAGGAAAACTCTTCCATAAGGACAACAATTGACAGTGGCCGCTGACAGTGTGAAGAACCAGGCCCCAGGCCATCCAGGATTCTCTAACCTCTGTGGTATCTCAGAGTGGGAGGCAGGTGTTCTCCACTCTCCCTCCCACCTGAAGCTGAACCGGGGTCAGGGGTGAGTCCTTCCTCCCCCTCCCCCTCCATCTGGGCCTTTGTATCCTCTGCTGTGGAGTGGTATCCCCAGAAAACTGAACTTGTTGTGTGCCTTTGACAGCCACCCCACCCAGTATTCCTGACCCTGGTGTTAACTCATTCCCCAGAATGCAGTCCGTAGGCATCAGGGGACTAACTATGACCCTTCTTAGGGTCACTTCCCCACCTCACCCCATTCCAGGGATACCAAGGCCTTAGGGTAGAAATAGTCCTGCCTATGGGTTGGAGTTACCCTACACACCTGGCTGGTGTACTGCTCTAGAGAAACTAGCCTTTTCTCTACTATGGTCTGGTTAGCCCCACTGTCCCTCAGAGCAGTGACAGGAATCTCATTCACCGCCACCTGGTGGAAGTGACAACTTCCACCCTCAGGGATCACAGCATCACCCTCTGAGTCTATCCCCATCTAAGGGAAATTAGGGCTTGTTCTCTTTCTTGCCCCTTGGGACTACCTCCCCATAAGGCCATATGGACCGCTCCTGTAGATTTCCTACCAGTAGGTGGTTTCTTAGGCAGACTCCCCCTGCTTGTGACCTAGTTGAGAACAATCAAAGCAGCAGGGTTAGAAATGGGGCACTCTGGGCCATTGCCCTCCAGAACCTTCTTCTCAGAAGGGACATGGGAACCCTTTGTGTTCCCCTTACCCTGAGACTCGTCTGGGACTCCCTTGACCTCCCACTGCTTCTGCTGGGAGGAACCTGAGCCACCTTTCTTGGAGTCACTCCTAGGTACCTTTTTGGACAACCTGGTGCTGACAAAGAGGTCTACCTCCTCAGCAAGCTTCCCTGGGTTCAGCAAGCTTGCTATCTACCAGGTGTTGGTGCAACTCTGCGATACAGTTACTGAGCATGTGTTCCCTTAGAATCAGAGCACAAACATTTTGGCACTCATTCACAGTGGTTTGGGGTGACCTTGT
This sequence comes from Pleurodeles waltl, assembly GCF_031143425.1. Taxonomy (NCBI): domain Eukaryota; kingdom Metazoa; phylum Chordata; class Amphibia; order Caudata; family Salamandridae; genus Pleurodeles; species Pleurodeles waltl. The sequence goes on along the minus strand of NC_090438.1, from coordinate 482,389,917 downwards.
AGAAAGGGCCATTTCCAACAGTATCTCTTCCTGCTTTTTGTCGCTAATTTCACCCAGAACTTTAAAAATTAATTACTTTGGTTCTACTGATCGGAATTTTGTAATTTTAGTGTCCATTTGTTTATGACATTTTACTCTACTTTTGAGTGATGCATAAATACTTTACACATTGCCTCTAAGTACAGCCTAACTGCTTTTGTTCCAAGCCTCCAGAGGGTTAAACACAGGTTTATTTAGTGACTTTTGTGGTTTACCCTGACAAGGACTGTGTTTATTATTTAAGTGGGGCTTCCACCCCTCTCAACTAATAACCTAATTTCTTACATTCGCTTTTATGAAAAAAGTAATATTTTAGTATAAGCACACAAAGCATAGAATAATATCCACAGTCTCTTATGGTTGACGTGCTAGTGTAGTCATGGGTGGTATCCATGAGTTCCTATGTCACTTTCTAGTGAGGCTAGTTATTACCCATTTGATATTAAATGGGACTTCCAGATGCAGCCCACACTTATCCCCATGTGACAAAGTCTAGGTGTGGCCCTAAGAGTCAACTTTAGCAGCACTAAGCGCTAAGTTTGTGCGACTCTCCAACAGGCACAAGTACCTCAATCAGGTGTAGCCGACCTAATGGCAGCTGGCAAAAGCAGGAGGAGCATAGCATGTCTCTGTGGGCTCTGGTCTCCGATGCTGAAGGTCTGTGACCTCTCACAGTAATCCCCATGATGCATTGGGCCTCCTCAGTCTCCTGCATCGGTGTTGCTTCTCCATGGCTTCTCAGAAGTGGTTAGTGTTCCTCACAGCAGCCCAGGCATAACGCTGTAGGGCAATGGGCCTGCTATGATGGCCTCTCCTGGCATACAGTGGTTTGCAGAAGTGTGACACCTCTTACTTAATAGTGGTCCCCACCTGACATACAGGGTTCACTATGAGAGGGTTAGAAGACTAATAAAAATATCACTATTCGTGAAGTGGATAAATGTGGAAAAGTAGCGTTTCTGAATTTCACTGTGTAGGATATTTGTTTTTTGAATTAGGTTTTGACCCTTCTCAGGCAACAGCTACAATCTCTGTCAGGGTGAAACATAAAAGTCACTAAATTAACCTGTGCTAAACCCCTCTGGTAGCTTGGCACAAAAGCAGTCAGGCTTAACTTAGAGACAATGCGTAAAGAGTTTATGTAGCACACAACCTATAATAAAGTGAAAACATAACACAAGAAAAATCCCTCACCAATTTACAAAAATAGAAAGAAGTTTGATAAATAAAATGACACCAGGGAAAGGAAAATCCAGTCAGTAGAACTGGAGATATCCAATTTCAAAGGATTAGGTGAGTATAGTGCCTAAAAGCACCAAGCACTACTTGCAGTCACCTAAACCGGGGAAAATTCACAAGCTGATCGCTATGGAGCACAGGCCGGATACAGAGAACAAGTTCTACTGAACTTCCACTGAAAATGTTACCAAGTCAAACTTTGCAGTGAAGAGTCCAGTTAGTGGTGGAGCAAGCCACGAGGAGCAGCAAGAGTGTTGCTGATGGTTCTCGCTGTAGCGTGAAAAGCAGGCCTGGATGGTCATCGCTGTAGCATGAATATCCAGTCTGGCTTTGCAGACAGTCATTGCTGGAGCTTCACGTTGGAGGTGATCACGGCTGTTGCAGCTGTAGCACCAAGTGCAGATCTTGCTTTGCCGTTTGTTGCTGGGGGACACTGGAGATTCGCATTGGTGGTCGGCGTGGGCTGCAGAGTCTTGGCATGAACTGGCCCATTCCCAGTGGCAAAGAGCCCAAAACTTCAGGATTTCTCCTTTTCTTCCAAAGGAGTACACTCTGATGCCATCCAAGGTTCCAGGACCTGGAGGGGCACAGCTTGGTGATCAGGGACTCACTGTCTCAGCAGAGTCCAGCAAGGCTCAGGCAGGTACAGTTACAGGTCTAGTTGGGTAGTTTGAGGGAGGTCTCTTGAGCTTGTTGTATCCCTGCAGGTCAGTACAGGGGGTCAGTCAGCTGACCCGTGGAGTCACTCAGGTCTTCCTGGGAACAAGGAGATGGTCCTCTCTCTCTTTTAAGCAGCAAGGCAGACCTCAAGCAGCAGGGCAGAACTCTGAAGAACAAAGCAGGCCTCAAGCAGCAGGGTAGTCCTCTGGTAGAAGCATGGCAATGCTGTCAGAAACAAGACAGGCCTCAAGCAGGAGGACAGTCTTCTGAGTATCAAGCAGTCCTTCTGAATTCTTCCCCAGGTTCTGGAGTGTACTGATGAGTGGCTCAGGAGGTCCAATATTTATACCTGGTGCCACCCTTTGAATTAGGGAAATGTCTAGTCCTCCAGCACCTCTGGTTCTGGAAAGATCCTTCCTCCTCTTTTCGTCCTCAGCCCAGGCTCTAAGAGGTTTGAAGTGACAAAAGACATGTGGTGAATTCCTTTGGCATGTGGTGGAGGCAGCCCTGTGAAATGTAAATTGGACAGGGAACAGCTCAGCCCCTCCCATTCTGGCAGGATAGCGCTCTCCCAGCGACACCAAGGTCTTATTGTTCACTATCTGGGCCCAATACACATTCCTGTTTGAGGAACACTTAAACGGCCCAGGCAGCTGGAAACTCCTAGAAGGCCGTGGAAGCTTTTGGGCAGTAAAATGCCAACTTTCTAAAAGTGTTATTTTAAAAAGTGTAATCAAAAATCCTACTTTAGCTTTAAAGGTGATTTAAAATTAAAATTCATTTGAGTCCAAACATGATATTTCTGCTTGTTCACAAACAAAAGTCAGCACTTATTACATGTAATACGGTAACCTCATGTTATCCTATGGGAGAGATAGGCATCACAGTGGCGAAAAACAAATTTGGAGTTTTTCACTAACAAGACGTATAACACTTAAAATTACATGTCCAACTTTTTAAATACACTGCACCCTGCCCTATGGGCAGTTTAGGGTCTACCTTAGGGGCGATATATCTATTGAAACGGCAAGCTTAGGCCTAGCAAAAGGGTTATTTTGCCAGGTTGAACACGTAGCTTAAAACTGTTCACAGGCTACAATGTCAGGCCTGAGGCATGTTTTAATGTGCTACTTAAGTTGGTGGCACATTATGTGCTGCATACCCACTAGTAGCATTTAATTTACAGACCCTGGGTACATGTTGTAACATTTTACTAGGGATGTATAGGTAAATTAATTGTGCCAATCAGGTGTAGGCCAGTTTTACCATGTATTAAGGATCGAGCACAAGTACATTACCATTGGTTAGCAGTGGTAAAGTGCACAGAGTCCTAAAACCACCAAAAACTAATTGCAGCAAACAGGAGGTGATAAGGTAAAAAGTATGGAGGAAGAACACACCAAAGGCTGTCAATTCTAACCCACTGATTATGAAAACAAAGCTCAGTTGCACTTATCTGAGAAAGAATGTTATAAAAAAGGTAGGTAAGAGCACAGTCAGTGCTTCTAGGGGTTTCAAACACCTGAGAAAGAAGACAAAACTAAAGCTCCACCTCCTTTAACAGTCAAATGAAAAAGGAATGTGTATTTATTTGAGGAAATCAGCAGAGCAATGTCCTGCAACAACAAGCTTGATGTACTTGACCATGGCGTTGGCCATCCAGGGATTAACAAGGCATATTGGATGAGGCAAACCACAATGCCCTCTCATCTAGAGCATCACCCATTGCTTCCAATAAAATACTTCTGTGGCAAGGCTCAGCGTTATGAGTAAGGAATTTAAAAAAAAACATGTTTGAGGGTGTGTTTAAAGACAGTTGTAGAAACAAAGCCTCTTAACAGCACATCCAAATCTTAGCCAAAAATGGTAAAAAAAGAAAATCGTCTAGAAATCTGCCAACATTCAAGAACGAACTATGGAATCTGAATCATTGAAAAAAAAAAACAAGACAAGAAAGTTTATGTCCTCAGTTCAAGGTTTGGAGCTAAACATAGTTTGTGCAATTTAAAGGGTTTGTTTCCCAGGCATGATTTGACTCCATACTGGTAAAGATATGATGAGGATGAGTGACAAAGTGGAAATGCATGGGACACATAGTCCTGTTCTGAATACACCTTGCTATGTTTGTTAGTGGCTAAAGGATCCCACCTGAGTCTGGCATTTTCAGTTATAGTAGCTCACAAGATCTGGAACCTGGGCATGGTTAGAAAACCAAAAGACAACTGAGGTTTTAACAATACTCACAAGTTATACTTTGTATACTTTGCTGTAAAGATGTGACAGTGAATTTGTTTTTGTTTTTTTGCAACCCAAATGACACTTCAACGTATTTCTGAGCAGTGGCCGGACCTTTCCTTGTGAACACAATTCTGCACTGGTAAAGTAGCTCTATGGTTCTGCACTGGTCTTTTGAGTGTCACTGCTCTGTGTAGGTTGGCATTTTGTTAGGTCTCACCTAGATAATGCTTTCACTGACTCTTTGAGACTTTTTTTCTATCAGTGGGCTTAGAGACCACCCATTTCTTACAATTGATTGGCTTTATTGTAACTCTCATTTGATTGATTTTTATTGATCAGCTTCCATAGGCTTCCTTTTTCTTTGTGTATTTGTTCAGCATGGACTCATTACTTGCGCCCTTCTACTTCTCATTTTTGGAGGTACTTTGTGTTTCAGCACTTTACCAGAATGTGTGATTTTCAGGTTGCTCCCTTGTATACTTTCCCCCCTCTGTTGTCTGTCTTCGTGCCCCAACTTGATCTCCTTCTCTCCATTGTTCTTTCCCTCACCCGCTCTGCCTCCTTCTGTTTTTGCTTGCAACCCTGCCCTACCGCTTTCTATTGTTGATTGCCATCCCACCCTTTCTTCTTCTGTGTTGCTTGCCCTCCGTGAAAACAAAAAAAGCTCCATGATGCAAACACTGATATTGCTTGTGCCCACCCATAACAAAATATGTGCTATGACGCGGACACATATGACCATGTCATAATGCTTTTTTTTCATACATGCCCTGCCACCTTCTCTTGGCCCCCTCATCCAAACTTAACTCTTTACATTGTTGCTTGCCCTTGCGCAATAACAAAGAAAAAAAACACTGACACAGACACCACTGGCTGTGTATTAGCGCTTTGTTTCTCCAGAATTCTCCCACCCTTCTTCTTTTGTTGCTTTTCCCCACCCAGCATAACAAAAAACAATGCTATGACCCAGACACCACTGACCGCATCATAGCGTTTTTTCCTCCACTTGCCCTTCGTGATGCCTCTTGACACACTCTCTCTCCCACCAGCAGTGAAAAAAAGTGCTGGCCATTTTTTTCTCAGCCATGCTGCACAGCAGCAACGCTGCTGTACAACATGGCTAAAATGTTGACAAAGCCAATACTTGAGTAGGTGAGAGCTACTGGCTTTGCCAGTGCTTGTTTACTTTTGTAGAAATGTGCCAGAAAATAACTCGTGAATTTGATTATGCAGTTATTCAGCACTTTACAGAGCCTAAGATGAGGGAAGGCTTAAAGGTAAATGCATGCTAGCATCGGGAATCAAAAGTCAGCAAGAGGAGACATAAATGTTTCATTCTTTGTCTAGCTGCTCAATAAAAGCGAGGAATCATTCTAGTAAAAATAGCGATTTCGTATACTGTCTATGGAGATCAGAAATATCTGACTTCGAACTGGAAAAACATGGTTCTATGAAGAGGGCAATATTTTTCCTACCTAATATTTATTGATTGATTACCTCCTTGTCGTCTTCCTCACCCAGTCCTGATCAGCACTGTAGCGAGGAAGACCTGGACTTGGAGCAATGAAGATTCACAGTAAGTTTCTGGGCCATTAATTCATAAGGATAGCAGCCAATTATGACTGCGAGGAATCCGCGACTAGTACCTGACAGGTGTAAGGGGTATTATCTATGTCACGACTTTTATATAAATTATGCAGTAGTTAGAACACACGTGGTAGCCAATGGGAGTAACAAAGCGTGAATTGTCTTGAGAGTTATGGATGCCCACAAATTGGTGAGTTTGTGGCTATTCACAAACAACCCTCTGACAGTTTCCCACCTCGGAAGTGGTTGGAAATTTACACCAGCAAAGGGCTGGAATAACTTCCCTTATATGGTGGGAATGGCAACAGAATACACCCAGGTTTTGTGAGGTTGCAGGGGTAAAGAGTTTCTCCACTGGGAAAAAAAAATCACCGATGGAGAAAATAAGAAAAAAAGGAAAGAATACGCAATGCAGGCTGCATTGATGCAATATGGTTATACCCTGTGCTTAATGCCTCATTGGGCATAGATAGGCGTTGGGAGTAGAGGTGGAGGGGGTGCTGCAACACCACCAGAAATAATCATGCTGGAGGTCCGAAGGTGGACAAGCAACGAAAAATTCCTCACATTTTGTCTTGTCACATTTGCTGCGTGTACAAAGAAAAAGGTCACACGTCAGGCTAGCTGTTCTGACAATTTACTTCTTATTTGGAAACTGACGTACTTGTGTATTTGACTGCAAAGTGAGATGTTTTTGTAAGTGATCTACTGAAAATCCTGATATGCTACAGAAAATGAAAGGAAAGGTTGCAGGGTGTCGTTTTTTCTAACAGCAGTAACATTTAAGCACCAGTAAAGGAACTATACACATATTTTAAATTATATCAGCAATTATAAAAGCATGAATAGAGCACATTTTTGTAATTCTCAAGTGTGATGGCATCAAAGATTTTGACAGGAACAAAACAAATGAAGACAGTTTACTTGGTGATGTGCAAATAATATTCGCTGAAACCCGGTTTCCACCATTATGGTTTTTGTGCTACATAGTTTTTAGGAGTAAAACTGCGTGTCTATACAAATGTAGTGGTCATTTCACCAGAAAATATATTTTCTTGAAATGACAGTGCACTACCTCACAAGTGCTCCAAAACCCATCACCAGCTACATACCACACTCCCGCTGAATTGGCTTGGCTCTTTTGCAACACTTTTTTGTGCGCCTCTCGGATTTTTCACAATTCCTATGACGTCAGTGAAATAACTTGAATGGCGGCACCCCCGCTCTGAAAATTATTCCGGCACCACTGCCATTGAGGAAATACGGTATTTTGGGTGTCCAGGCTAGATCCGTTTCAACATAGCAATTGTTAGTGTGTTTTTTGTCTATGCCAAGCTTTTCGGAAAATTAAATCTAGAATCGTTCCTGGTTTTAAAATGTCAAAGTTTCGACCTCACAACGATTCCGTCCACATGTCTAATCGGAACAAAATAATTTAAATAGGCAACACGCTGAGATAAAAGCATTATAGCCAGCGCCACTGGAATTATGCGGCAGGAGATGGTCAAATTATGCAGTAGGGTTGAGTAAATTATGCTGCATGGAAAACCAAATTATGTGGCATAATGCAGCACATTTTGTAATAGTATTACTTCATTATTTCATCATTTGTGAAATTTGGTAACACTCTCTAGGTTTTGGGTTTACCTCGTCTGTACCAGTTTAACACTCAAATATGTCAATAAGCAACAGAAAGATAACCAGTCCAGCTTTGCAAAGGGCCTTCCACCTCGCTGCAACACGCGTAGTCACATTTTGTAACTTTTGAACCGTTTGAGCTAGAAACAATTTTTTTTTGTTAAAACCTGCAGATCATGCAGCAAATGATAGATCATGTGGCACAAGCGCAAATTTATGATTGTGTGAAAATCGCCGCAGCCGCATAATCACGTAATTCCAGTGGCCCTGACTATAGCCTTACTCGTCCATTGTTAACTATTGACAAACAAAAATGCTGAAAAAACGTCTGATCAGAATACGCAATATGTAAAAAAAGGTACTTTATCCGGGAAAGCTACACTTCCCTGCGCAACAACAGACTCACGTATCAAGAAGTAAACAGGCACTTAAAGAAAGGGAAAGGGCCAGCTGGGAGGCTGTTGGATTCTACAAGAATAAACATTTGTTATTTACAGTTATTTCTAAAGGTATTGAAAAAACGTCTCACCCAGGCTAGAGCTACTGGTTGAAAGAGTTAACCATAAGGGCAGTAGTGGAAACTCCCTGACCCGCGGTAGGCACAAATGCTAGAGGGGCAATTGATGCATCATAATGAAAAACACTTGTATTAAAAAAAGTGTCTGCCTGACAAGGAGCTGGTCCTGAAAGGTAGAAATGTGGAGCCAATAAACAAAGCAGTTATTAGTATGAGGGTAGCACTAAAGGAGTACTGTTTCTTATACTCATAAATGCCTTTGTTACTGGGTCTTGAAATGTCAAGCTCCCTACTGCTAAAAGTGAAGAGGTCACAGCTCTTTCTATTTGTACTGTTTGTATCTAAATGTAAATAAATATTCCCTAAGTAGTCTTGCTAGGCTTCGTTCAGACAGACCTAGGACAGATCGGGGCTACTCGGCCCCATGGGTTGTTTGCCACTGGAGTCCTGGGCTTTGTCCTACTATTGCTCTGCAAACTGGGCCAAATGCAACCTGATAACATAATAGTCCAGACACAATAACATAATAGTCCAGTGCTTATCTTTAAGGAAAGGAAATTACTTTTAATTTCACAGCATTACTTAATACTACCCTGTCGAATGTATTTATCATACAAGGTTGTCATAACTTTTATTATAACTATTTATTTTTATTCAGGTTTAAGTGTACAACAATAGCATGCAGAACAAGTCAGAAAATATTAACCCAAACAGGCATCTACCCATGGTCCACCCGTCTGTCAATTCAGAAGTGCACTGAACAAGATATCACGTTCACAACACACATACATTGCTTATTCAGTGTCTACTGTCAAAATTACTATTTCCGGGATGCTAATATCCTCTTTCTCAGCAGTTTCAATCTGCATGCGCTACTAGATATATTATTAAGGGCCCCCATATTTCTTTTGGTCTCCACTCTCTAGGCAATTCCTCCACATATAATTCTAGTTGAGTCTTACAGTAAGTCATATTAGTCAACCAGTTGGTAGGCTTCGCCCTGCTGCCCCAGTGAAGAGCTAACCTGCACTTTGCCAGCCGTGGAGAAGTGTGGCACAATGGTTAGAGCGGCAGACCCTGAAGCAGAGATCTGGCTCAAGACCAGGGTTCAAGTCCCACTTCGGCAGGTCTTGGGCTCAATTCCCTTGGACCAGATAATTCTCGCCTCGGTGCCTAATCTAATTAATGGGTCACACTCTGCAACTCTGGGCAATAGCTTGCTTAATCTCCACAAGGGCCCCAACAGCGCTTGGATTCCTGGCTTCACCCTGGGGGTGCCCAGGAGTGGGCACCTCACAGGGAAAAGCCAGGAGGGGTTCCATAGCGGTATGAGTACAGCGCCTTGAGACCCTAACGGGTGAGTAGTGCGCTATACAAGTGCAAATTTACATTTACATTTAATGGGTACAAACCTCCGATGATCTGGTTGAAGATTCTGAATCAGGCCGGAGCGTATAGCGGAAGTTTCCCTGCCCAACACTCCAGCTTCTGCCAGGCATGTGTGGTAGAGCGTACAGTGTTAATCTCCTTTCGTCGAATAACCTCCCATCTATGTCGCTATGTGTGGTAGATCCTCATGTGCCATATACCAGTAGTGAGGAAAGTGGCCTTTTGCGTTTACATAATACAGGTAGAAATCCGAAGCATTAAATCCTCCTCTTTCATATGGCAGAGTAAGGACATCCCAACTGATTCTGGGATGCTTTCCCGTCCATACCAGAGTCAGTAGCAATGACCAAATTCTCTTAAAAAAATGCGTGGGCAGGATTATGGGAACATTGACAAATAGGTAGATACATTTTACCATCTTTAATATTGCTATTCTATCCACCATGAACAAAGGCAAGTGTAACCAGCATGATACCCGATCTTCCAGTTTCGAGATTGCTTTGCCATAATTGTGAGGGATCACCAGTTCAGAATCCCTGTGTATCCAGACCCCTGCTAACTCTTCCGGGTCGGTATTCCACATCAGTGGTAATTCAAGGGGGCATTGCAGGATGTCAGGTGTGAGTGCGAGTATAACAGACTTAGACGAGTTGATGGACAGCACAGCAAAGTGTTTGAATCTGATGTATTCCCGGATTACCGGGGAGAGGTACACTGAAGAGTCCCATACATATATCACCATGTTGTCTGCAAAGAGTGAAATGCCCGTTGGTCGTAGGCTGAACCTCATTGTTCTGGCAGCGTGCCTTTAGCGAATAACGCATGCTAAGAGATCCAAAGTAATGGCAAACAGTAGGGGTGACAATGGGCACCCCAGTCACGTGCCTCTGCCTATTGGGGAACTATCTGATGTGTGTCCGTTTTTTCGTACTTGCGCCATTGGCAATGTATATAGAAGGTGGACCCAGAGAAAAAATTCCTCCTCATACCGATGGGCCATGATGGTGAACATATACTCTCGTGCAATGGAGTCAAACTTTTTATCCGCATCTAATAACATGGCTGCCACCTGGATGGACAAGTCTAACTGATGAAGCAAAGCAAATATTGTCCTAAAGGTATGTGTGGTGGAGCGAGATGGAATAAAGCTGGATTGGTTCAGGAGCATGAGCAAGGGGAGCCGAGGTGGTAAGCAGGTTGCTAACATTTTTGCTGGTATTTTTGCATTTTTATCTAATAGAGAGAGTGGTCTGTAGTGGTCTATAGGACTCACATATTTCAGGGGATTGATCTAGTTAAATTAGTGTCACTATTAATGCTTCTCAGAGGGAAGGGGCAGAGTCTGATTACGGTACGCTTCCTTGCACATAGCATGAATGTGTGGGGCTAACAAGTCTGCATATTCTGTATAGAATTCCCCAGTCAATCGATCTATCCCGGGGGCCTTCCCATTTGGTAGGGAACGTATCATCTCTTTAATATCATCCACGGTGATTGGCTGTCGTAAATATTTACGCTGACCCTGGCTAATGCAATGCCCCGCTATATCAGTCATGGGAGCTGTAGCTCGAGTGTCATAAAGTCCGGTGTAGAATTTCTGATATGCTGTGAGGACAGAGAATCTTTCATGACAGTCCTGGGTTTCTGCTTCTTTTATATTTACTAGGTGTCCATGTCCCGTAGGTGTCCACAGTTTAAGTGCTAGGCTGTACCCAGGCCACCCCCTTCACCATACGCTCACACCACACAAGAGGAACTGTGTTTCCTGCTCTGCTAAGTCTCGGAGTTCTGTGAGGTGCTTGCGAATTTTGGCAAGTGTGATGGGATCCTAATCATGCTCAAGGGAACGTGGCTGGGTTTCTGTGATGTGGAGTTGATTCTGAATTGCCTTAAGTATCCTGACTTGTGTGCTTATACACACCCCTCAGATCGTGACTTCAAATACCTCCCATAACGTGTTCCTTCCACTCACGGACCCCTCGTTTGTAGCAAAGTAGTCAATAATTGGCAAGCACACTCCTTCCCGGAATGCCACATCTAGCAGCGCCTGTGCTCTGAATCTCTACGTAAAGGGTGCATGGGCCACGCTTGGTAGCGTGAGTCGGAGTAACACGGGAGAGTGATCTGATAAGGTTTTGGGTAGGTGCGTAGCCTCTGATGCCCACGGGCAGGCCTCTTTTGATATCAACCTGAAATCTGTTGGGAACCATGTTCTGTGTACCAACGATACAAATGTACTCTCTTTTAGCATTGGATGGCAGAGGAGCCACACATCTTTTAGTCTGTATTCCTCTATACTCTCTTGTAAAACAATAACTGTTTTTTGCCGTGCCAGTCAGTAACGGTGGACCTATCCATCCTGGCATCTAAATAGGTGTTCAAATCCCCACACCGCTGTATGGTGGTCGCTGTCAGGCTGCGCAGGCAACTCCACACTGATGTAAAGAAGACAGAGACTTTCACATTAGGTGCATAAGTATTGACTAAAGTAAGGTGGGTGCCACATATAGAACCTTGCACAATGGAGAGGTGGCCCTGATCGTCTATTAGTGATTCAGTAACCGTGAAGGGGACACCCCACTTAATTAATAGTAACACGCCATGGGCATATGATGAATAGGATGAGGCCAATCTGTATACTGCTCAGCGAGTGCCCACTGTTTTGTCTGTGCTTGCCATTAAATGAGACTCTTGGAGGAATGCATATGTATATTGTGTCTGCCTAAGTAGTTAAGAACCAGCCTGGTCTTACAGGGGTTGTTTAGCCCGCGTATTTTCCAAGATACCAGGTTCACCCAACCCCCTGGTCTGACCTTCAGAGTATTTTTGCCATGGTGGTTGCAATGTATGGTAACCTGAAAGGTGCATTGTGTAGATAACTATTAATATTACAGGTGACAAATGGGCAGTGTGATAACAAACAATACAGACCCCCCCACTTCAACATTGCAACGTTGCTAAAGACATTTCCCCGTAAAACAGATAGATGTCTATATAATAACATACAATGAACAGAATGAATTGAAAAAGTTCTTCGTATCCAAATCATTTGGGGTGCTCCCATTCGGGGTGGGGGTAGGGCTGGCCAGGCTCCCAGTGCCTCCAAGAGACAGAGGCAGCATCTCACCATCGTGGCCTACATTTACACAGTAGATAAGGGCACTCCATCCCCCCACAGAGACTCATGTTACCCGTGAGCATCTGGGCAGCTCTGTTCGGTCTCCTACAGGTGACCTAAGAGGACTTGCTGTCAATTCAGTGTTTATATATCTTCGGCCTCCGCCAAGTCATCTATGGGTCTATCTCATTTATGTGACATTACAGTCTGCAAAAATTCCATTGCTTCCTTCGGGGTGGTAAAAATGTGCTGTTTCCCTTTGTACTCCTCCCAGAGTCTTGCCGGGTACATCATAGCGTATCATAGCTTGGCCCTCTTGTTTTTTTACAGATAGAAATTCACGTCAGGCCACCTGAACTGTCACTTGAAGAGGGGGTCCTTCCATGAGCCAACAGTGTGCACGTTCCACCACAAGCAACTGTGACAGAGCTTCTGCGCCAAGCACAAAAAGCCTCTCCAGATGCGTCTCCATATTTTCCACATTGGTCGATTTGGGCACACCTGTGATTCGCAAGTTATTATGCCGTGAGTGTGCCTCTAAATTATAACAGCGAGCACCTTCTCCATAGTGAGGCATTTTGTCCTAATGGTTTGTAGATCATCTTCACTCTGTGAAATTCTTTGTTCCGCCACTGTGATGCTCGATGACTGTTGATGCAGTTTGGCAGACATATGATCTATTCAGAGATTGAGGGTGTCTATTTTCCCATCTATAGACTGTATACCGGTGTGCATCGCTAGTAGGCTAGTCTCCAGCGATGGTGATCCTGTGGTGCCCGAAGCCTGTACACCTTTCGGCATGGCTCTCTCTGATGTCCTGGAGGAGTTTCTATTTTCAAGATTCAAGCAGGATTGAATTGTATGTGCTTTCCTCATGTTGTTCTGCGGGTGTGGACCTGCCCAGTCTTGTGACTGTGCCCAGATCTGTCTAGTCCTGCGCACTAAGCAGTGGAGCAGTTGGCAGATCCCACATGATATTATATGGTGCAGCACACCCGATGAGGCCCACGCTCCTAAGTCGGGCTGTGTGTGCCTGCGTCTTACACTCTCACAGACTGCTGAGTGTGCAGGTTGTATATAACAATCAGGCTGTGCCAGTTGCGCAACAGGACCGGATCGCAGCATCTTCACAGATATGTCATGACGGGTTCTCATGCCACCTCCTTCAGGCTTCTTGGGCTCTCCCCCGATACAGGCCTCCAGACATTTTGATCCCAGCCGTGGGTGCACATCACTTCCTAGTGGTAGTTGGGAAGGGGGCCTAGCTTCACCTCACATGCCTGGACCCCCATGCTTGTCAATTTCCAACAATCAATAAGGAGGGGGCCAGCACAGAATAATAGGTGTAATGAATGTCTCTGTGCAAGATGCTTTTGTTGTGAGGTCAGAGGCGCTCACTTAACCTCGAGCTGGGAGGCCCTCGGTGGCTGTATTTCAAGTGGCGTACAATTCTGTCAAGGCATCCCCACACACAGGGAACAGCTTGTGGCCTAGCTCAGTGCCACTTTCCATGGGGTCTTTGCTGCATTGCAGGACCCCACACTGAATCCGGGCTATGTATCTCCTCTGGTCGGCTTGTACCTTGCAGCGAAGGCATAACCAGCAGCTGCGTGCCACGGGACAGGCACCTCTTAACTTGGGCTGACCTCCCTTGCAGTCTGCTGTATCTCAGCACTCTTCACCAGCATGGGCCTCCTTGCCGTTTCAAATGCCCATTTGATCATGTCTCACCAGGCGCAGGCTCCTCTGAGTGCACTCACTTTTTTTCACCTCCGTCAGAATCTGGCTTGGCCCGCGGAGAGTCACTATCTGGCCGTAGCCCAGCAGGCCTTGCTGATTTCGGCTTCCCAGCGCCTGACTCGAACACGCTGCCTGTCAAATGCAAATTATTCACAAAGTTCCTTGATCTTCTAGAAAGTTCATCAAGAATTTTCTTCTACTTGTATATGTTCAAAAGTTTCTGCTTAAAATTCAAATGTCTCTAAAAAAGGCACAGTTCGTAATCACTGATAATCAGTTTCAAAATGTAATGTCTCTCTTTATCATTCGGCAATGAGATTTCAAAGTTTCGCTCCACCACAATTTCAATTTTAAGAACGTTAAACTGGATTTGAATTGTTAGCACAAATGTGGTAAGTCCTTGGCAGCAATTCAGGTGCAGAGTATCTTCAACCTGGCACTCTTTTTCTCTTTGATCTTCTGTTTACTCAACTTTCAGCATCACTGTCACTCTGGCTCAACTCTTCAGTCTCCTCTGCAATTGTCAGAGACACTTGTACAGCTGGTACTGAATACGTCTGAGGCCAGTTGTCCCTGGGTCCACTCCCTTATCTAGCACAACTGATCCTTCGAGGTTGCATGAGCCAACTGATTCTGCCTTGACCGCTCTGTACCGTCCACTGTTGTCGATTCGCTCAGAGCCCCATCAGACCGTGGATGTTGCTGCAGCCACTTGTCCAATCCCCACAGCTTAGATACCCTGATCCCTCTCACTTACTCTAACCGAACCTTCTGGAAAATGTGCTGTATCATCAAGGGGACCTAGAACTTTGTGAGTATATCTGTTCGAGGGACCAGCATACTTTACTGCTTAACAAGTTACGAGAACCACTTAGTGAGGGCCTTTCCAAAGCGGTTCCAAGCATGTTTTCCTTACATGCGTATTTATTGTAACCCAGTCGCCCGGGCATAGGTCATGACAAAGTTCTTACTGCAGGCTGTGTTGTGGCTTCTCCAACCTGATGAGACAAAGAGCGAACCACGTCAGCCAGTCCTTTGCAATAATCTAGTACCAAGTCATCTGTAATGTTCACAAGTGCATTTGCAGGCAATGCTGGCAATCTCATGGCTCTCCCCATAATTATTTCATTAGGGTATAACCCTGTCTTTCTGTCGGGTGTACTGCACATACTCATCAAAACAATAGGCAATTCATCTGGCCATTTCAAAGTGGTGGATGCATATACTTTTGCCAGTCTGGACTTCAGGTTTCCATTAATCTGTGCTACAAGTCCTGAAGCCTCAGGTCTGTAGCTTCAGTGCAATATTTGCTCAACGTGTAATGCCGCACACAATAATTTGTGGATCTCGCTATTGAAATGAATTCCATGGTCTGATCCCAATGAAGTCGGAAAGCCGAAGTGAGGAATCAACTCTCTTAGCAACAGCTTTGCTACAGTGAGACTATCATTTCTCCTGGTCGGGTAAGCCTCGACCCAGTGTGAAAAAACACAGACAACAACTAGGATGTAGCTCAATCCATTGCACACAGGTAACTCTATGAATTCAAGTTGCATTCTGTTGAACAGTCCTCCAGATCTGCCTATATGTTTTAGTGCAACAACTGTACGTTTCCCTACATTCATTTGTTGGCATGTTTCACATCTTTGACACACATCTTCTGCAATCTATCTGAATCTGGGATTAAACCATGTCTGTCTAAATGTTTTGATTGTTTCATCCCTTCCTATATGTGCCTGTAGATGATAATGTCTAGCCTTAGGGAACAATAGACTATTTGGCAAAACTGCTCTTCCATCACTTGAAACCCAAACATCATCCTCATTTCTTTTGACACTTCCTGCTGTAACCCAGCTCGCTGTTCTTCCTCTGTCATTTACTCCTGCAATCTTTTAACTTCTTCCCAAGTATCAAGAGTGGTTAAAAAGACATCTTGACTAGTCTCATCCCTGTTTTCGTTGCTCCACTCCCCATTAAAGGAGGTACAGCTCAAGGCACAATATCAGGCAACTTTGTCAGCATATGTATTTCCCAAGGTCACATAGTCAGGAGATTTTCAAATGGCAAAGCATTTAACATCAGCAGTTTTTTTCAGGCAACTGTAATTTATTCATTAGATTGTAAATCCTATCACTCTTTCAGATAGGGGATCCAGAAGAGGTCATAAAACCTCTCTTGGACCACAACTGTTCTAAATCATGAATGACCCCAAAACCACACTGACTATAAGTAAGATGATCACTTTAAGGTGTTCTGAAACACAACAGTCTCTAGTAAGAGTGACCAGTTCAGCTACTTGAAGCCAGGAGACTTATATCACACCTGAGACTGTGAAAACTGCATAACTTGCTCTCAGGTTACCATCTTTATCTCCTATACAGGAGCCATCAACGAACATGAAATAGTCATTTTAATCTAAGGGGACATCTTTAATGTTGGGTCTTGGTTTAGTGCACAATTCAGTCACATTGAGACACTCATGTTCAACCTCATCCTGGCGGTCATCAACATTTTCCACTGGGTTGGACAAAAGTCTTGCTGGGTTCAAAATGCTACAGCGTTTCATGTTAACATTAGAAGAGGCCAATATAACTTGTCCATAGTGGGTCAAACGTGCACTTGTCAAGTACTGTGTCTTTGTGCGGGTCATCAGAATTTCCAATGAATGGGGAATAAAAATTTTCAGGAGATGGCCCATAACAATGCCTTCTCACTGTTTGATGCTGATGCTAAGGACAGCGACAGCCTTTGAACAACCAAGCAGCGCTGATGCTACAAGATCAAGTGTAGCAGGAAAGTAAGCCACAGGCTTGTTAGCATTTCCATGCAGCAGTGTCAAAAAGGAGAGTGCACATCCATATCTCTCACAGCAAAACAAAGAAAAACATTTGTTATAGTCAGGCATTCTCAGAGCTGGGGCTCAGCATAGGCTTTCTCTCAGCTCTGTGAAGGCACGCATACATTTATCATCCAATTGTACTAGATCAGACACATCTTTGTGTGTCAGCCTCTGTAAAGGCTTGGCTAAAACGGAACAGTTTGGAATCCAATGGTGACAGTAGTCCACCATTCCTAGAAATATTCGGACTTCTTTCTGTGTAACAAGAGGATTCATTTGCATAATTGCTGAGATTCTTTCTTGGAACAACCTCCTCGCACCTTTCTCATTGTGGTGACCTAAATCAGGACTTCTTTCTTGCAATACTATAAGTTTGCAGGATTAACTTTATGTCTGTTTTCTCCTAAATGATTCAAGAGAGCAATTGTATCTCTCCTGCCTACTTTTTGGTTGTTTAACACAACTAACAAATAATCTGTATACTGAACTAAGACTGAATAATAGGGATTTTTAAGGGACTCCAGATTATTTTTCATTATTTGATTGAAAATGGACGATGACTCAGTATACCCTTGTGGAGTTTGGCACCATGCCAAAACACGACTCCTGAATTTAAATGCAAAAAGGAACTGGCTTTCCACATACAATGGTATGGAGAAAAAAGCTTGGCAAAAATCAATCACAGTAAACCATTCTGCTTCATATGGAATCATGGCTGGACTTGGTACCACAGGACAATGTGAACAACAATCTTCTCTCGGATCTTGCGCTATGCAGTACTTTCCATTGGGCTTCCCCAATCCTAAAATTGGAGAGCTACATGGGCTTCCTAGAATTTCCTTCAAAACACCTTGCTCAATCAGATTGTTTCTTAGGGGCATAATTCCTGCAATTGTCTGGTGTCAGATCATATGGTGGTGTCTTTGGATACACTGCATTTGGCTTCAATGTTATGTTAATAGGCTCACCTCCTTTTATGGGTCCTATCTCTTTTCCTGAAAAATCCCAAACCTAAGTTATCACTGTGTCTTGTAACTTTTCGGGCAAATCATTACATGTCTACACTGGGTACAATGTGGCACTCGAACACTGCTGCACAATTTTACAGGGCACAGCTTCATTTGTTTGAATCGCTATTCCTTGGGGTGTGCAGCTAATAGAACAATTTAGATTATACAGCAGATCACGATCAAGTAAGCTCACAGGACTTAAATCACAAACTACAAATTGGTGCTTATCTTCAAATAAATCTATTTTGACAAGGATTCATTCTGCTAGAGGGTTTGTCAGCTACTTATTTGTGACTCCTACAACAGTAATTATTTTTCCTGGAAGGGGAAAATGTGGTATTTCTTTGGTTCTGACAGTGGAATGTGTAGATCATGTGTCAACCAGAAATTACACATCATGTCCCATAACCTTGGCATTTACATAGGGACATGTTGATTCACTTCTACGGATGCAGCTAACATGCAATCCTCATCATCTGAGCTATTAGCTTGGAGAAACTCTAAAAGTTCCTCTCCACTCAGGTCTGTCAGGGGAACTTGTGATGCTATCTGGTTCCTATTTGCATTTGCAATCTGGTTCCTGTTCTGTTGGGGCACAACCATTTGCTGTTGAGCCACCTGGGCTTATGGTACTTGTATCTGCTGCCTTAGGAACACATTCACATTTTGTACTTGGGGCTTTTGAACTCTCTGAATTTAAACCTTATTATTGCCTTGTATCTGAGCAACTCCTATACTCTGCACTTGATTATTCACATTATTACAGGGACATTCCCTCCTCCAATGTCCTAAAGTTCAGCTAGCATGACACAGATTAGTTCTCATCAAAGTCTGAACATCAACAACATTTCCGCTCTGACCTACATAAACTCCATATCCTCTAACTCTGGGCTGAACAACATTTGGCACTTGCTGTGGCAAACCTTGCATTCCACTAGTATTCACCATCATCTGCAGGCTTTGATTAACTTTCACTGCAGCTTTCAATTGCATCACCATTTACTTTTCCTTAAGCTTCTTCTGCTTCAGTTCTATTTCATCACTGCAGTATTTTGCATACCGCATGATATCACCAATGGGTTTGTTCTGCCATCACTTCAGGTGCTGCTGAATCATCTCACTAATATCTGGTTTCAATCCGTGCACAAATCTGAAAACTAAATGACCCATATTTTCATCTCAGTTGTCTCTGGACCACAGTGCTGTTTAAAATCCTGTAACAGTCTTTCATAGTATGCATGAATCAAGTCCTTTGACTCCTGTGATGTTCTGTCAATTTTCTGCCAATCAGTGACTTTCAGGAACACTTTATTTTTACAAATACTCATTTACCCTATAATATCTTATCATCACCTCTTCAGATGGCGCACCAGTAACTCAATCTCTTGGAGATTCACAATCAGGCCAATCAACATGCACTTTACATGCATACCATAAATCAGTTGGAACAACAGTGTTAAATAATGTGTTCATAAATCCTCCCACAGGCATTTCGAAAGTTTCACAAATCTCTCTGCTTGTACCATTCTAGTGGTTTCTCTCTCAATCTTGGGTAACCATTTGTGAATGACAAAATATCACTTCTACTCCAGGGCACATGTACATAACCTCCACCTGGTATTTTTTTCATGGGCAATGTTTTCACATTCTCCTTGGCTTAATTTACTCCTGTCGGAGGCACATTTGCCTTTGCTTCCTTTTGATCTTCTTTCTTTGCCCATCTACCTTCCCACTTATCTAAGGCTCCCAATGTTTGAATATATGTAATCAATTCTTTAATGTGGGCTTTCATTCCAGGAGATCTCATGTTAACTATGTCTTTAGTGCTGAACTCCAATCTATAACTTCTTTCCAGGGGGTTAGATTTCTCTAAATTTACATAATATTTCTCTGCTACTCCAGCTAATATCTAATAGGCCCGTCTTGCACATTGACTGATGCCAATGCACATGAACCGCAGTTTGTCTTCTGTGTAAGTTTCCAATTGGGATGTGTCTAATTTTCCTAAAATCATTTAATTCAATTCTAATTTTAATCTGGAAACATTCACTGATCTATCTCTATCAGGGGTCTCTTCTGTTCTCGTGTTACTATATGTGCACCTTGTGGACTCAAATTATTTAACTAATCTGTTAACTGTTGTGCTGTGAAACCTTGCAAACTAATATTATTTCTCTGTGGTACTTCTGCTCTTGGCTGTCCCACATCACACTTCACCGCAGTCTTCAATGCAAAAGCAATTCAAGTGTAAAACCCTATTAATACTCACACTCTATCACTTGAAGGTATGACGCTGGAACTTCTTCAGTCTTCGGAATGTACCATGGGACAAAAGTCAGGGAGGGCAATTTTTGGACTGAGTAGTTGTGTAAATCAAACCCATCTCCCTAACACTATACAAAAATATGGTTCTCCCTCCTTTGGGACAACCTGTACTTTGTTACCAGAACTGCTGTAACATTTTCATCCTTCACAGGAATTAATGATCATTGAGGCGGATGGTTGTTTGGACCCTGCTACAGGGAGTAGTAGAACCATTAACACAATTTCAATTCAATCCGGTTAAATTACAAAGCATGACCAATTTGGCCAAAATCCAGTCAGAAATAAAATTAAGGGGTTTATAACAACTCAAGCTCAAAGTCATGTACACAGTTTGCAAGACCAAGTTATAAAGGTTGCCCAAGGCAACAAAATAAATTCAGGTGAATTAACATCAAAAGAACTAAACATTCAAGAAGAACATTGCATGTCATCAATAAGGATATTTGTGATACCGAAAAATAACCATTGTTCAGGATTAACAATCATAAGTCAAATCAGTTTAGAAGAGTCATAAATCTAGCTGGGCACAGGAAAACCTCTATTGTTGGCAAAATCAGGGAAATACATGTGTAGGGTGAATTACATGCAGGCAAAAGACAAAAAGCACAAAAAGGACAAAAAATAATATGAAAAAAGGAAATCTCAGGCAAATGAAAACTAACTAAGGTGAGCAAAAGGTAGCTAAAAAGGGAACGAGTCAGCACATCAGAAGCTCGATAAAGAGTCTTTTGAAAGGGTTTAGAAAAATCTCAAAGCCTCAAAGGGGCAAGCAAAGAAAGGAAGATACCTTTCCAAGGGGCTCAGCATATGGGATTCTTCATCAGTCAAGGTTCAGAAATGCAGGAGATCTGATCAAAGTCCAACAAACCGCTGCTAAATTAAAGTTCATAAAATAATTTGATTCACTCTAAAAAGCAGTCCACATTACATTGAAGGGGCATCATGCAATAAAAATCAATCACAATACTCCAGGTTGTAACATCATATTCCATTCACAAGTCTGTTCATGGGAATATCTTCCATATGTGTGACTCCACGCAAGTTTCAAACAATTGTATTCAATGGCCATCCATGTTTCACAGTGTTCTCCTCTCAAGGACGATAGAATATTAAGTCTAAACAATAGGGCATATTGCCAAAATCTAATCTTCTCATGGAAATGAAGTCTGAAAAAAAGTTCACATTATGAAAAAGTGAATCAACATTTCTTGCACAGTCACAAATTACAAACTACAGGCCTCAATTAAGCTAATGCAAGTGAATTAAGGTAATGCATTTAATGAATATGTTTTAATAAACACACTGTAACATGCAAACATATGAATTTAATGTAAATAATGCTTCAATAGTATGTATGTTACATTCATTTTACAAGAACTTTATCAGTGCACTTGAGTGAATATGACAGAGATACATTTCTTTAATTTTTGCACTTTTTTCATTCATGTTATTCTTAGTCTAGAGTCTAAATGATCCAATCATATCATTTAAACCCTGCAGATATTTAAGTAACTTCAAATACCAGCTATGTCAAACTTTGCAATGTAAATGAATGCCCATAAAAAAATGTGTCAGTGCACTTTCTATGTTTAACCATTAATACTTTGATTAACATAAGCATAAACTATCACATTTTGATCACTTTCGTTAAATGAGGGACAACACAAATTTTTAGACAACATCAGGCGTCATGCTTATTCTTTTACAAATCAAGCACTTATATATATATATATATATATATATATATATATATATACATATATATATAGAATAAGCATGATGCCTGATGTAGTCTAAAAATTAGTATTGTCCCTCATTCTTCAATCAGCTCAGTTTTCCCACTATATATATATATAATTTTATAGTTTCCCCACTATATATATAATCAAGCACTTGATTATATATATAGTGGGAAAACTATAACATTATATATATATAGTGGGAAAACTGAGCTGATTGCAGAAGCCCCCTAACATTTTGCTCCCATTTTCCCTTATGCTGGTGCTTTTCTGACTCTGACGGTGCCTGGGCACTGTAAACAGTCCCAGGGCCTGTGCCTTGAGTATAATGGATATGCAAATTAGGCAAATTATAATTGGCTGTATCAACCTACCTATAATTCCCTAGTATATGGTAGGGCATGTAGGTTTAGGTTTAGAACCCTAGCATAGGTAGTACACCCATAGGTGCACTGCTGTGCTGCCCAGTGTTATTCTAAAGACAGGCCTGCTTGCTGGCTGATTTTAAGTTACAATTACCCTCAAATTTGACTTTGGACTTAAAAGTACTTCCAAAGTCTTAAACTACCTTATTTTTATATATAGGTCACCCCAAGGTGTGCCTTAGGTGCCTCCAGGTTTGGGTGCAGTGTAACTATAAACAGGGACTTTACAAAAGATGTTTATAAGTCCTGGCGAGTGTTTCCCCCCCATTGTAGTGAATTGGCTCCATAGGCTAACATGGGAAGACTTTATTTTTAATTAATAAAGTCTCAAAAGGAGCTACATATTTCAAGTTTGGAATCAAACTTATTGTTATACTAAAAAAAGAAATCCAACAACCCTCCATTGTTGAATTTAATATAACTAATTCAGGGAAAGAGTTTTAGAACTCTACCTGAAAGTTGCCAGTTTCAGCTCTGTAGTACCCTTCTCTGATTGGCCAGCCTCTGGCAGCCTGGCCAGGCTGTCTTGATGAGGTGTTAAGTGGCCTGGGCTGAACACAAAGGAAGTGTTTGGGAGAGGAGTACTGCCTCAGAAGATGGTGAAACAGAATGGGGAGAGAGCAGCAGCCAAACTCTACTTCAAAGGGGGGTCAGGACATTTGGTCCTGTAAGCGGACCTTCCCCATTTCCTGCAAAACCAGACAGCCAGGTGCCCCCTGATTAGACCAGGAGGAGGCTGGAAAGGGATGTGTTAAGGGAACTTAGCCACACCAATTGGTGGACTCAGCCAGACCTAACCTCTGAGATAGAATTTTTGCCATCTTGAATTTTGGGAGAATGCCATTGGGAATTTATTTTTGCCACATTTCCCAGGAAGTGGCCACTCAGGAGGGTGGTGGCCTGCATGTGATTGGTCAAGAGGTCCCCCATGCTTTCCATCCCAGGAACAAGAATCAAATTGGCAGAGCTACACTCCTGCCAGAACTGCCCTTCTTGACCCCAGGCCTGCACCTGGACACTGCACTCACAAGGACTGCACCAGCTGCACACTTTGGGCTTCAACAAGAAAATGACTTTGCCATGCTTCTGCAACACTAAGAGTGGACTCCCTATAAGCTACAGGTACAAAGGGGCTGCCCAGAGTCCCCTGCATCAAGTCCTGCAAGAAGAGGCCAACTGACCAGCGTCCAGTGGCCATTTGAGAATTCTGACCAAGTGCATTCTGGGAATTGTGGTCCCAATACTAAAGAGCAATTCAGATCTTCTGGAACCTTGGACCAAGTTGTGGACACTTCAAGGACCCAAAAAGGACCTCTGGAAAAAGATCCAGAAGTTTGGAGATATTTGGAGCAACTGTTGTAAACACCTCCATAAGTTGAAGAGGTGCATTGTGGGAGTTGTAGTCCCAGACCCCAAGAGGTAAACCAGTGCCTCTGAACCCCTGGTTGGTGCTGTGGACAACTTTCTTTTATCAAGAAACACTTCTGAAAGTGAGTATAACAGTGTTACATTGTGGGTGGCCTGAACGCTGGACTTTGTCCCTGTCCAGTGTGACCTTTTTTAACACTTTGAACGCTATTTGCTTCTAAGCACTAGAATTACTTTTAATCTTTAAAAAATAATATCTCTGGTTCCCTATATTGAATGTTTGTCATTTTAGTGTTATTTTAAAGATAAAAATTGAATCTACTTTATAAATTTGAGTTTGATTTATATTGTGATTTCTGCTTTACTTATTTAGTGTTTTGTGATTTTTAAATACTTAACACACCTGTCTCCTAAGTTAAGCCTAACTGCTCATTGCCAAGCTACCAAGGGTTGAGCTGGGATTAATTTATTGAGACCCTGACTGGACCTAGTAGGGGTTAGTGGTCTATTGCTAAGTGTAGGTACTTACCTGCCCTTAACAATAATCCACTTTCCAACAAGGTCTGCCACCCTTTGCTACGTAATGCTTATTCCAGCTTGGGAGAGATGTTGTGGATAACAGCTCGTAACTTACTTGAAAGCAGAATCCGGTTGGTGTTCCTAGAGGACGCTGGACTTCAGAGTGGAGTTGGCTTGTCAATTAA
Source organism: Pleurodeles waltl (assembly GCF_031143425.1). Classification (NCBI taxonomy): domain Eukaryota; kingdom Metazoa; phylum Chordata; class Amphibia; order Caudata; family Salamandridae; genus Pleurodeles; species Pleurodeles waltl. Next base: position 482,365,342 of record NC_090438.1, on the reverse strand, counting down.
TTTGAACACAGACCCAGTGCAAGCGGAAAAGAGAAGAAACTGCTAAGTGCCGGTTAGTGTGAAATACTGAATGCATGCATGTAGTTGGTTCTGTTACGAGTAGAAGTGGGGAAACCAACAAATCAACTGGGCAAGTCATGCCAGAGTTGAGCCAAGGGTTGGCTCTTGCTCTACAAGGCCATGCACGAGTCCAGCCTTGAATATAATTGACCTTTAAATCATGCACCAAAGATCATGTTAGAATATGATAATGTGTCTTCAAAATTCAAAAACTCATATATTTGAGTATGTAAGGTGCTCTCATAGGTGATAATGAACGAAAAGGAGACAGTGAAATAAAGTGTTTTCCCAAGCTCACACAATTTGGTCCAGCAGGGAAGCCACGATTCATTCCAGATTTTCTGGTTTCACGCTCTGCAATTCAGCCACTAGCTGGTGTATCTTTCTGACATCAAATGTTAACACTTTATCCTTAATTCTTAGTGAATGTGATTATAGTGAGGCTGACAGGCAGACTCTACATTTTATTCTTGGTAGTTTGACCTAGCATGAACCTTGCCAAAAGACCTAAGAGTACTTCATGACACGGCAAAGACTAAGGACCTGATTTAAATATTGGCAGATGGGTTACTCCATCACAACGGTCACGGATATCCTGTCCACCGAGATCTAAATCCCATTATGTCCTATGGGATTTAGATTTCCGCAGATGGGATATTGTTGTGACAGAGCAACCTGTCCACCAATTTCTAAATCAGGCCTTAATTCACAAGTTTTTTTCACAGCACAGAAAGTGGATATTGAGCATCATTCCCAGTGATTCAAACCTGGTTCCCTATGTTACATGGTTGAGACATGTAGCCACTAGGCCACATCACCTCCTGTAAAAGCTCAACTCAGTTTGGGCTCGAGGATCCATGAGGACATTGAGTTGAGCTTCGGCCAAACCTGGCTTCAGTGGCTCTCCCAAATCTACTTTAGAGTAATAAGTGCAATAAGAAAAGACTTATGTTTTGAATTAAAAAATGTATTTGAAACTAAAACAAACAATGTGAAAAGATGAAGTCAAACTGAAAAAATAAGAGTGAAGCAAATCAAAATAATGTTGTGTAATGTAAACAGAGTGACTACACTCTTGGTTGAATCGACAACCAACTGAGGAACACATCCACAAACAAAGGCTTCCCACCTGCTCACAAAACTATTGCCAGTGAGCAGTTCCTCTCTTTCTCTAAAATGCCCATCCACTGCCCCTGTATGTGTGGTCCCTGAACTGAATGTGAAGAAATGGTCACTAAAGAATGCACAGGTAGGTAAAGGAGACTATTAATCTCTCCCGTTTGGTCGGAACAAAAACTAAGAGCTTAAAACTTGATGTGACAAATTGCCTGGTTCATGGATCGACCCAACCTGAACCATGGAGACCAAAAGGGTTTGGACCATGAATTTAGAATACATTAGAAGATTGAAATGTTGGGAGCTCCACTGAAAAAAATAGAGTGCTCCGGGCTTCTAATGAAGGTAGAAGCCCGGAGCTTCAACATCCTAGTGTTTTCGTTCACAGATGTGGCTGTGAACAAAGGCCTCACAGAGCCTGAGGGTATTTTAGTCCCCTCGGGCTCTGTGAGGACTTTGTTTTATTTAATAGAACATTCTGCCGTCTAGTGGCAGAATGTTCTAATAGATTTATAGCCCTCTGTAGCTGGGCTATACTGGCATTAAAGTCCCGCTCCCTTTTTAAAGGCCCTTGCATTCCACTTGGGCCCTTAACACTGGAGTGGGCCTTTAATGGACAGTATATCCTGGTATGGTGGGTTACAAGGCAATATTACTTCCTTGCAGCAGGAGATAAATGACTCACGTTCTGAGAAGCAATCTTTACGTGATGAGCTTTTAGTTGTAAAGAGGAAGGTTGCAGGCATTTCAGGGAGGAGAACTGCTATCTCACATCTAGTCCCCCTGCATGTAAAGGCTGGGCACTGTTGAAACCTTGGAACTTACCTTCTCCAGCAGGAGGCACAAGGGGTCCGCCGTAACCAATTCACTCAGACTTATCAGCACCAGTTTCAGCACAGTCAAGCCTCTCATTCCGTTCTACAAGCTGTAGGTAACCAAGCACCCCAGAATCAGGTAATCTAACCACAGTAATTCTGTTTTCTCTGCCCTAGCATTTTTATTGAGCCTCAAAAAGTTTGAAATCTTGTTAAATCCAAGCTTATTGCATTTCTCGTGCAAACTATCCACTTTCCCTGATAATCAGAAAAACAGCTTTTATAGTACATGCTTAAGAGGAAATGCTTCAAATTGGTTAATCTCAGTTACAATGGCACTGGAACAATTTTCAGACTGGGGATGCTGCCATTATTGTTATATTACTAACGTTGCAGGCATTTTGAAAAATCCAAGCATCACGCAAAGAACAGGTTTAGGAAATGTGCCATGCCCACTCAGTAGGAGAGTGGTATGGGTGTAGTAAGTAGCTCTTGTGCTTTTTGGAGCCCTAGTGAAGTAGCGCACTGTAGTTTACAGCACAGCACATTTTCCATTGAAATGGCCAGTATATGTACATAGGCATACAGTTTTACTGCTACTGTGTGGACATCTGCTTTCAGCAAATTTTTATCATTTGCACAACAACAAGTCAAATGTCTCGAGTTGTTTTGATCCTGTTAAAATCAGTGTTTCCATCACACTTCAGAAGTATAAATAAATGTGCTTCTTTTATTATTTTCTAATCCCTGATATATTTTGAAATATGTTTAAATTAATTTACAAGTAATTAAGGGCCAGATGTATCAAGCATTTTTGCATTCGCAAACGGTGCGAATGGCCGTTTGTGAATGCAAAAAAGCCTTTCGCGATGTATGAAAGGCATTCGCAGTGCCAATATAAGGAATCGCTAAAATATTGTTTTTTTGCGAATTAGATGATGTTGCGTGTCGCAAACAGCGTATTGCAAATAGCGATATGAATTACCGAATCGCTAATTGTGAAACGCAAATTACGACATCGATTTGCGAATCGCAGATAGCGATCTGCAAAATCAGGACGTTATTTGCGATACTGTGACTGTGACACGCAAAAAACGATTCGCAAAGCGATGCATCAAAAATCCACAAATTGCGAATATTCGCAGAATGGCCTTTTGCACATGCGATTTTCCACGAATTGAAATCAGGTGGTAACCAGGTGCAACCTATATAAAGAGGCCCAAAATTACTCTTTTCCACAATGGCTGCACTCTATGTGATGGCGAGGAGAATGAGGATCTTGGCAGGTTTGAGGAGAGGGAGGAGGAGACAGGAGTGCATTTTCAGAGTGCACATAACCCTTTTTGACCAGACTGAGGAGGAAATTTATGAGAAGTACAGGTTAAGCTCAGCCATGATACTTGACCTGATAGCTGAGCTACAACCCATGCTGCAGCGCACAACACACAGGACCAATAGCATACCCACCCATGTTGAGGTATTATGCTCCCTGCACCTACTAGCCTCAGGGAGCTATCAAGGGGTCATAGCAGCAGCTGGAGGGGTTTTACAGAGTGCCCTCTCTAGATTTTTCAACGCATTCCTCAATGTCATGCTGAGCAGATAACAACAGTACATACAATTCCCCAACACTCCACAGGAATTACAACAAACTAAAATAAATTTCTACCAGATAGCACAGTTCCCACATGCCATAGGTGCTATCGATGGGACACATGTAGTAATCTGTCCATCATCTGATACCGAGAATGTGTATCGCAACAGTAAAAAACCATCATTCTATGAACATACAGGTGATATGTAGTGCCTTTTACATCATTACCGATTTCGTGGCCAGACACCCAGGGAGCACACATGACTCATACATCTTTCGCCACAGCGGGATTCACACAAGACTGCTAGCTGGGGAGTTTGGTGAAGGATATCTGCTAGGTAATTTGATAGTTTACAATGTTGCACTGATGTAAGTGTGACGTCAGATATCACAAGTACACATTTTACTCTCTGTGCATTCAGGAGACAGTGCCTACGCTGTGTGCACCTATATGCTGACGCCCTAACTGAGCGCTGCAACTCCAGCAGAGAGGAGGTACAATGTTGCACACAGGGCAACCCACAATGAGGTGGAGCGCACTTTTGGGCTGCTGAAGAGCCGCTTCAGGTGCCTCCATAAGAGTGGAGGTGCACTACAGTACAGCCCAGAGACGACATTCAAAATTGTGGCCACATGTATTGTATTGTATTGTATTGTAATCGTATTTATATAGCGCTTATTACCCCTGAAGAGGCGTCGAAGCGCTTTTCGATGAGTAGCACGCTACTCTGGAACCCAACAAGAATTAGTGATGGATTAGTATCGTTAAATAATGAGTACAGTTTTAGTATTATTATGAGTTAATTTGAGCCGCGAATATGAGAGTTTGTTAGTTAGATTGACTGGAGTAATGGAGGGGTGGAGGAGGAAAGAAATCCAGAAATGTTAATTGGGAGTATATCCTTCATTTACTCAACCCAAAGGCTTGGGATGAGTAAAGGGTGGCGGAGGGGGAAGAGTATGTGGAAGGGTTAGGGAGAGCATAGTAGCAGGGTGAGATAAATGCAGGAGAATTTAGTAGGGTTGTGTGGGAGGTCACAGTAGTAGAGTGAGGTTTGGTGAGTTAGATGTGGAAGTGGAGGGAAGAGCTTAGGCAGAGATATTTAGGAGATGAAAGTGGTAGAAGGGATTTGGGATGAGTCAGAGTGAGAATGGAGGATAGTTTGATAGCGATATGACATAAGAGTGATGAGTAGATAAGTGTGATAAGATGAGAGCAGGAATTCATAGATATCTAGTATAACAACCCACCCAGGAGCCATGCAATGATCTACGAACATGCCAAGCACAGAAACAACATATACACATACATACATATATATATACACACACACACATATACATGAATACACACACATATGCACATACAATACATAATTAGAACCATGGGTAAAAAATACTTAGTCAAACAGGTTTAACAAGTGTGTGTGTATTTTATTGTTATGACATAGTAGCAATACATATTTTCTAAAGAAACTATAAATAAATAGAAATATACATATAATCTGAAAACATATTTATCAACACAGGCATATGCAGTTCATAGTTCTTTGAATGAGGTGGTTATGAAGGAAAGAGCCAACTCTTGAGTAGTTTTCTGAAGACAAGAAAGTTATCTGTGGCTCTTATAGTTGGGGGTAATGAATTCCATAGTTTGGCTGCTTGGACGGAGAAAGATGTACCACCTATAGTCTTTTTCTTGTATGGTGGTGTTCTAAGGTGGGGTGCCAATCTTGAGCGGAGGGTTCTTTGTTGGATGTATTTGGTAATTTTCTTTCTGATAAAAAGTGGTCCTGTTCCATGTATAGCTTTGTGGGTGATACAAAGCAGTTTGAAAGTGCATCTTCTGGCAACGGGTAACCAGTGTAGTGCTCTCAAGGCAGGGGAGATGTGGGCTTGCGGCTTTACATGTAATAGTAGCCTGGCTGCAGAATTCTGGATACATTGTAGTTTTTTTATAACAGATAGAGATGATCCATGGTAGAGGCTATTGGCATAATCCAGTTTGGATAGTACAAGCGAGATAGTAGCTTGCACCTTGGGTGGAATTCCGAGGTGGGGGAAGATGCGTCGTAAGTCTTTAAGGTGATGAAGCTTGTGCATGCGAATTTGTCTACTTGGGCATTCATAGTTAACTTGGAATCCATGGTGATTCCTAGGTTTTTAACTTCCTTGGATTATTGAGGAGGTGGACCGAGATCGTCAGGCCAGACGCACAGAGGGTCATAATTTTTCCAGTCACCACATATGAGTATTTCTGTTTTGGAGGTATTTAGTTTGAGATGGCTCCAGGTCATCCACTGATCAACGGCTCCGAGGCAACTGAAGATTCGTGAGTTTTCAATGTTTTTGGCGCATTCTAATTTAAGTAGTATTTGTGTGTCATCTGCATAGTTGTAGCATGTGAGATGGAAATCATTGATCAGTTCTGGTAAAGATATCATGTAGATGTTGAAAAGCAAAGGTGAGATGATGGACCCTTGGGGGACTCCTGCTTTTGTGAGGTAGGGTTCGGACGAGAAGGGGGGCGAGTGGATGATATTAGATCTTTTTTGAAGATAGGAAGTAATCCAGTTGAGAGCAATCCCTTGTATGCCGGTTTCGTGGAGTCTTTGAGTTAGGGTGTCATGGTCAACCGTATCAAAGGCAGCTGAGAGGTCCAAGAGAAGTAGTGCAGCAACTCCATTTTGGTCGCCTGTGTTTTTAAGATCGTCCCAGATTGCCATAAGTGCCGATTCAGTGCTTCTTCCTGGGCAGAATCCAGTTTGGAAGTCTGAAAGTATAGAATTGTCTTCAATGAATTGTGACATCTGGGCGAATGCTGCTCTTTCTATCAGTTTGCCCAGGAAAGGTCCATTTGTAATTGGTCTGTAGTTGTTGGGGTCTTGTGGGTCTAGGTTTGTTTTCTTTAATAAAGGTCGTATGTATGCCTTTTTCAGGTCTGCAGGAAAAGTCCCTGAAGTTAAAGAGTTGTTGATGATTCTTCTTACAGGTGTGGCAGCAGAAGTAGATAGAAGGATGTTCTTGAAGATTTGTGGTGGGCAAGGGTCGGAGGGGCAACCAGAAGGTCTGCTTGCTTTGGCCAAATCCATAAATTCATCCTGGGATATTTGTTTGAAGGACTGTAGAGGTTGGGATGGTTTATTCTTAAAGGGTATTTTAGGAAAGGGGTTGGTGCTGATGGTTTTCTTCTGTTTTAAATAGGAGTCCAATGTGTCTGCCTTGGTTGTGTAGTGAGTTGCCAATTTGTTTGTGAATTCTTGAGTAGTGGGATGACTTCCTTCCATGCACGTAGGTTTTCGAAATTCAATTGAGAATTTTATAAAATTCCTTGGTTGTAGATTGAGCATTTTGAATTCTGTCTGAGTAGTATCTTTTTTTAGCTTTTTTGATTGATGATTTGTATATCCTGTTAAGTTTGTGTAGCTGCAGTTTGTCTTGACTGTTGTTTGTTTTGAGACAGGCCCGCTGCAACTTTCTGATTTGTTGCTTTATCTTTTTAAGTTCTGTGTTTCTCCAAGGTGTTGGTTTTCTTTTGTCGTGTTTAGTTTTTTGAGTGGTATTAGGACATCAAAAGCTTCCTGTAGCCACTCATAAAGTTTTGGTACAGAATTAATTGTATCTAGATCTGTGTTTGCTGTTAGTTGTGTTTCTAAGTGATCCAAATTGAGTTTGCTCCATGGTCGATAGGTGTATGTATGTAAGTAGTTGTGGGGTGTGTTGATTTGTGGAGTTGTATGTCGGAAAGTTATCATATGGTGGTCTGACCAGGTGATTGGCGTGATGCTATGAATAGTAACTAGTTCGGGCTTAGCAAAAATGACATCTAGGATGTGACTAGCGATGTGTGTGGGATTGTTTACAATCTGATGTAGGTTCAATGCGAGTAGGCCAGTGGTGATAGCTTTTGGATGGGGCATATTGGGTTTGTCAAACCAAATGTTTAGATCCCCAAGAATGCATAGATTGGAGTATAGTGTAATAAGGTTTGAGACTGTGTCTAGAAAAGCATCTGGGAAAGTGGAGTTGTTAGGTGGAGGTCTGTAAAGGAGGAGAAAGTTACAGGAGGAAGTTGGAGTAGGGTGGCATCTGGTAAGGAGGGCTTCACAACCTTGTATGGAGATGTTGTCTGTTTTACTGAGGTTCATTGCCTGTTTGAATATAATAGCTAGTCCACCTCCTCTCTTGCCTATACAGTTTTGAGTGATGGTTTGATAGCCCGGAGGAACGGCTTCGTGCAACACTGGTGCCATGTCATCTCCCAACCAGGATTCAGTAATGAATAGTAAGTCAGGTTGTGTGTCTGTGAGCAGGTCGTAGATGTGGTGCTTGTTTTTTGAGAGTGATCGAGCATTTATGAGCTGGCAGTTTAGAAAAGGTGTGTTAGTGGTAGTGTTGTTTTGTTTAGTAGAAGGGTAAGTAGTGTAATGTGAGCTTGAAGCAGGAGTGTTGCTAGTTGTGATAACTGTTTGAGGGTCACAATAGTCTTGCTTTTCAACATAGTGTTCCTCTTCCAGCAGGTTAAGGAGGCATTTTGTGGGTCTGTGTGTGTGGGTGGTGGACTTGGTGGCTGAGAGAGCCATGAGGAGTGTACTGTTTTTTGTAGGGTAGTTTTATTATGTAACAAACAAGGGGATGCGAGGTTGCTATGAGTGGCATGTTTTTTATTTTGTTTGTGTTTGTTTAGTGTGGATGGAGTATGGGTTAGGGGTGGTGGAGGAGCATGTGGATCACGATGTAAGGCTCTAAATTGTGCAATGGAGGAGAGGCGAGTGAATGAAAGTTGCTGGGTTGGGGTGCTTGTGGTAGGTGTATGTGAAGAGTGGGGTGGGGATAGGATAGAATTTGTATTCTTTGTGTAGTCCTGGGGGTGGGAGTGGGTATGATGATGAGTGTAATGTAAGTTTGTGTTGCTTTGATGTGCTGATGTTTGTGATTGGTATTGTTTTTGTGGAATAATGAGAGGGGATATTGGTGTAGTTGTTTTTGGTGAGGGATTTGTATGTGAGTTAGTGCTGCTAAGTGGAATATGAGTGTTAGATGGGGTGTTGATGTGTTTTGGAGATGAATGTATGAGGTGTGTAAGAGGTGATGGGTGTGTGTCAGGGGAGTTAGTATTAGTTGCGATGCCTGGAAGAGGTAATATGTGTGGTGGAGTGAAATGTTGGGATTGTATGGTTGTGTGTAATTGGTGAAGAGAGGGGAAGAGTGTTTGTAGATGATGTGTTTGAAGGCAGGGTTTGGGCATTGTTATGACGACAGGTGGCCTGTGTAGAGCGAACAGGGCATAGTGTTATTGGTTAGTATGAGCAGTGAGTGTGTATCTGGGAGACTGAAACTGAGAGAAATTTATTTTGTAGTTTTGTATTGTGTGGGTGATGGCAGGTTGTGTTAGTGGGAGTGGACAGAGTAGTGTTTGCTGTGAGAATGAAGGAGTTTGACTGTAGTAGTTTTGGGGGGTATGTGTATATGTGATGTATGTAGGCTATTGTGTTGGGTGATGGGGCAATGCAATCTGTCTGTGGTCAGTTTGTGATGCATGAGTTGGATGTCTTTGTAGAATATGTGTTTGTATGTTGAGGGATGTGTAGGGGCTGAAACCATTCATGGTCATATGTGAATTGGGCAGCATTTCTGGCCCTAGTCCCTACCTGTCCTGAACAGGCCCAAACAGACAACTGCCCTTGTCCTCTCCGCCCTTTGCCTCGATGCCCGGGCTGAGACGCCCTGAATCCTAGCCTTTTATAGCACTACTGACCTATAAGAAGCCAGTCCTAACCCTAGCCAATCCAATTTCAAACCCTGATTCAGCCAACTAATGGGAGACCCAGCCATAATCACCAGTCATAGCCCTATTCCTGACCACCAATCACAGCCCCAGCCCTAAAACCAGTAACCAATCAGAATCTCAGCCCTATCCACCAATCACAGCCCTAGAACCAACAGCCAATCAGAATCTCAGCCCTATCCACCAATCACAGCCCTAGAACCATCAGCCAATCAGAACTCAGCCCTATCCACCAATCACAGCCCTAAATCCAACAGCCAATCAGAATCTCAGCCCTATCCACCAATCACAGCCCTAGAACCAACAGCCAATCAGACTCTCAGCCCTATCCACCAATCACAGCCCTAGATCCAACAGCCAATCAGAATCTCAGCCCTATCCACCAATGATAACTGCATCCCTGGTGCTAGCAACCAATGAAACACCGTCTCCCAACAAACTAGCAAGGGAATTCACACAGTCACGGCAAAAATGATTTTTTTAAAAACACCACTTTAAAGGATGCCAGGCTGCCTGAACACAGAGAGTCCACAGTAAAACAAACACTTTTGAACAAATAATACTATTTACCCAGAAAAATCTTTGGGCTCCTTACCTAGGTCTTTTTGCAATCCTTGAACACTGGCCTGTATCAGGACACAGGGGAGATGCACAGATGAACACAAAATGGAGGTGGCTGTCTTGGCCTTCCCTCCACAAACTTAAGGAGCCAGAGCAGGTGGGGGTGGGGGGGGGGGGGTCTCAGGTGCAGCAGAGACTCAGGGAGCCAATCAGCTAAGTCCAGTCCCAGTGGGCAGGACGAAAGGCAACTGCTGCTCTATTCAGAATCTCCTTGGATACAGACAGGCTGAATCCACACTTCCAAGCTAGCAGAGTCTACTTTCCAGGTAAGGGGGAGATTGTTTAAGAGACAAACACTGCAATAGTGCTGGGCACACACTCTAAAATCGGGCTTTTTTAAAGGCAAAAATACAGGGGGGGCAGACAGTTGTTAAGCACAATTTAAATCACACAAACAGATTAAAACAGTCTCCTAAAACCACACTCTGCAAGATGTATGTAGCCTTTTTACTTAGAAGAGGGGAAAAAAGAGGGGGGTGGAGGGGGGAGGGTGGGTGCCACAGACTAGCAAGGGAATTCACACAGTTACGGCAAAAACACTTTTTTAAAAACACCACTTTAAAGGAGGCCAGGCTGCCTGAACACAGAGAGTCCACAGTAAAACAAACACTTTTGAACAAATAATACTATTTACCCAGAAAAAATCTTTGGGCTCCTTACCTAGGTCTTTTTGCAATCCTTGAACACTGGCCTGTATCAGGACACAGGGTAGATGCATGTGCTATCTTGCACAACAAAGCAACCACCAGGGGCATACCAGTGGAAATCGAAGAGCCGGACTCAGATGAGGATGATGATCCCTTACCACCCCTTCAACCAGCAGACAGGAGAAGTGCAGCAGAGGGCAGCCAAAGATGTGCTGACATCACGCGCAACCATTTCTAATGTAAGTAATGACAACTCCACTTCAATAATATGTATTTCCATAGTTAGCATCTTTATTACCTTGACTTCAGGTAACATATGTGTCAATAGGACATAGCTATGCACTATGGCAGATATGAACGATTAACAGTGTCACACTATTAGCATCATAGTATAACTGTAATGCTACATGTTAAGGTAGTCCCCTGTAGCCCTCAACATCACTTCTTACATCCACGCACTCCACTTGAGTGCTCAGTTCCCTCGCTGGCACCTCTTGTAGAGGGTTCACAGGCAGTACTGTGTCTGCCACTGCGATGCCTAGGATCCATCACAGGGGCTGTAAGACTGCTGAGGTTAGAGGACTCCTCACTATCCCCAACACCCAGTTCACTGGTTTTAGCACTGCGCGCTGTCTGCTTTGCATCCAGAACGTTGGTTATTTGCACCAATCCCTGTGCAACATCCCGACTGCAATGTGCCATCTCCACCTGTACTACCACAGCACGCCGTGATATCAAGGCAGTTGAACTTGCGAGCCGATTGACGGATCTGCAGAACCTATTAAACCTTCCCATTAATTGGTGATGGCGCCTGCGGTGGCTGACACGCTCCTGCTTAATCTCAGTGCAGAGTTCCCTAATGGCGTTTATCAACTCCTTTGTGTTTTCTGCTGCTTGTTGCTATCCCTCATTCAGAGACTCCAACTGCTTGTGCAGTACTCCCATATTGTCATTGTGAGACTCCAACTGCTTGTGCAGTACTCCTGTATTGTCATTGTGCGACTCAAACTGCTTGTGCAGTACTCCCACATTGTCATTGTGAGACTCAAACTGCCTGTGCATTGCCACCATGTTATGATCAATTGACACCAACTGCTTGTGCATCAACATCATGTGTTTGCATTGCAGGCTCTGCACTTTCAGCATGCAAGCTTCAATGCCGCCAAAGATTGATGGGCCCTCTCCTTCATCTGTGCCCTGTCTGCCTGCTTCATGATGCCTCCTGAGGGGGAGTTGACTGATGCTGGGGCAGGGACTGCTAACTTTCTGTGGATATAGCTTCTCGGGGTGGTTTAGGGACTTCATCCGGCATTTCAGCAGATTCCAGGTAATACTCTGGGAGAGGTAACACCCTTGCCCTGCGTCTAGTTGGTGCAATACTGAAAGACTCACTGGTGTTTGAGCCGGACTATGCCTGTGTTTCGACATCCCCCACATTTCCACATTCTGCTGCAGCACAACCTGAAACATCTGCAACGACAATGGGCAGCATGTAATTTATGAATGTATCACAAAATGTTGCACAGTAGTAATAAATGTACACTGACATCGTATCACTGTGAGTTGTGTGTGTTGTTCCTCTGTGTGGCTGTACACTTACTTGCTATCTATGTTTTGTATTTGCAGGTTAGGGTTGTGGACTACCACTCCCATAAGGTATTGTTGTGTTGTATGTGAGATGTGGCATGGACTACTTATCACAATGCATTGCACTAATAGCTATTTTCTAAGGGGCATTTGTACATGCACATATGGGGATACACATCATTACTGGCCTTACCTTTGCTGGTGCTGGGTGTGCCTAGTGACCCCACTGACAGTTTCAGGGAGCAGTGTGGACTCCACCATGTCCTCCAGTGGTATAGACGGTGTCTGGGTGGGTGGTCCTCCTCTGGTGCTCCTTGCCTCCATCAGCCTGCTGGCTGCCCTTTCCTTGGCACAGGAGCAAGAGTCGTACCATCTCTTGCGTATCTCCTCCACTGAGCGCTGCACAACACCCACTGCGCATATCTTTGTTGGATTTCCAGCCACAGCTTCCTTTTCTCACTCTCTGGCACCTGTAGTGAGTTCTTTCCAAACAGTTTGTCATGGTTCATGACAACCTCTTCAGTGAGCACCTCCAGTTCCTGCTCACTGAATTTCAGCTTGCGCTTCCTGTCCCCCTTGTCCTTCTCCTTCCCATCATTGGCCATCTTGCAGTTTGGGCCTGACAGGTTCAGAAAGATGGCTCCCTGGTGATGGGCTGTGTCTCTCTGCCTGCTCCTGTGGGTGTGGCTCCTGGAAACAGCATGGGCTGACTCACTTCCTAGATGTGATGTCATCAGGCTGTTCTGGTTTGCCAATGTCACAATTTGTGATTTTCAGATACCGAATCGCTATTTATTTTGTGATTCAGTATTTGGACCTCGCAAATCGCGCTTGCGATTTTAAAGAAATCACTAATACCGACTCGCAGTTTTGATCCATACCATTTTGCGACTCAGAAATAGCGATTTCTTAAAAATCGCTATTTGAGAATCACAAACTGGAATCTTGATACATCTGGCCCTAAATGTTTTGTGTTAAACAAAAACTGACATCCTACATGACCTTTCCCTTCACTTTCTGTACCTTTGGGAGATGGCCACCTGGCTCACTTTTACAAAATCCTCTCAGTTTGCAGCCAAAACAAAAAGTAAACCCCAGATTCCATGTTTGAAAGATAAAACAGTAGTTTGTCAGAAGACGAGCCTGATATTTGACCCTTGTCTTTGATCGCACAGCAAATGTGACAAGATGAACATAAAATGTAAAGATATCGTTATTGTTCATTCACATTCTGAACTCCAGCATGGTTATTTTGGGGGTGCTGCAAACCCCCACTCACTCCACACTTCTAGCGCCTATACTCAGTTATTGAGCGTAATGATCCCATGTTATATAATTTAGGAATTATTTGTAATGAGTTTAAGATGCTTTTGACCTTAGTCAAAGTAATGAAATCTTTAGAACAAGCTTCACAGGATTTGCTCACTTATATAGTACATTCAGTAGGCTGATAATTGAAGCTGAGTGGCCGAAGGAGAAGACAGCTCCTCTCTTCTGTCAGGGCTTGAGAAGCTTATTAAAGCGTGTGTCGGCATAAATTCTGAACCACCAGAGTCCATGTGAGAAACTAAGAGCTGGCGGTTCTATCCGAGCATAGACTCTTAGCAGAAGATCTCGAAAAACGTGAAGTTTAAGTTTTGTATGAGCTGTGGCCGAGTGCCTCGTTTGTTAAATACCGCAAAGCTAAAGAGAAAAATCAAAATAAGACTCAAACATTGAGGGGCAGAATCGGGAAATTAGAACTCTCGGAAAATATTGAGACTCATTCCTTCAGTACAAGAGGTCTCAACACCATTAGCACACATTTTACAAACTTCCGTAGTACATTCAAGGTAAAATTATAGCTGTAAAAGCTCTCTTAGGTTCTGGCGCTAAGGGAAATGTTACAGGCTTAATTCATCATACTTTGTATAAAAAGAGCCAGTTAATTCAATAGACAGTATTGCGATATCCTCTGAACCTGTTCGCTACCACACCTGTCCTTCAGTCATGCAAGCTGGAAAAAGTAACGTTGACGAAATAGAATTTAATACGATCAATGCGCCCTACTTTTGATTTAGGGCCTGATTACGACTTTGGTGGATGGAATAATCCATCACAAACGTGACGGATTATCCCACCCACTGTATTGCAAGTTCCATTATATCCTATGGCACTTGTAAAACAGCAGACGGGATATCCGCCACATTTGTGACTTTATGCCATCCGCCAAGGTTATAATCAGGCCCTAAATCTTTGAATGCCATGGTTAACTCTGCACCAGTGAACACAACAGTGTTATATGCAACTCATTATAATAGATAGCAAACAGATCTAGAGGTGCCAGAAACTCTGGCTAAGTTTTGACATATGAATGTAAGAAAAACGTATTTGTAGTGTGGTCACTTTACCAGTGTTATCAAGAATAGAGATGAGTTTGATAAGCAGAAGGCTTGTGAACTTGTGAAGTATGACTGATAAGGTGTTCTTCAGCCCTGGACCTCCATCCTCTGCAGCAGAATATGTGCCTTTACGGACCCAGAGCCACAGCTTCTAAAGCAATATTTAGAAGAAAAGTTGGCATCACATTAAGCTTTCTCGGTCACCAGCAGTCACCAGCTTCCTGGAGTACATTTTGTATGGCCATTAATCATGTGAAGATTGAGAACAGACATCCTCTGCACATAATTCCTGTATCAAAGGCCAAATAAAGGGAACTGTTACCGTCACAAAATTGGACCTCTGAGTTGTTTGCTATCTACTCAGATTTCAACTGGGAAATGAATGAAAGACTGGTTTTTAGGACCATGTTAGGCATTTTCAAACACCAGATCATGCCCTTCAGACTCTATAATGTTGCAGCAGCATTCAAATACTTAAAGGACGATGTTTTGCGAGAATATCTAGCTTTCTTCTTATTAACTGCTGTTATGCCAACTGACATGAAGGGCAGCAATAAAGTACCTCCACCTTTGTCTGTCCTGAGCAAATTTCTGTGGTTCAGGGTCTTCATTTCTGTTTCCACAGTTCGCCTCCAGGTCTTCTTTGGCCTGCCTGTCTTCAGTTTGCCTTCTGAGGTCCAGTGGAGAGCTGTCCTTCTGATGGAGTCTTATTCCCCTTTAATGTTGTGTCCTAGCTATCCCCATCTTTTTCTCATAATGATGGTGTCCATACTGTCTTGCTTGCATCTGGTAAGCAGTTCCTGGGTGGAGATTGTTCACAGCCAGAAAATGCACACAATTCTTCTCAGGTTAATGGTGTGGCAGGCTGACAGATGTTGATGTCACTTTTTGCTACCCACTAGCATTCTGAGCCATACAAGATTGTGTACAGAATTCAGCTATGGTAAAGCCTCAGCTTGGTCTTGGTTCGGTCCTGAGATGACCGCCACACATTGTTCAGGGTCCTGAAGGCAATCCTATACTTGTTTAGCCTGCTCTTTATGTCACTGCTTCCCCCTCCATCATGGTAGATACTACTGTCTAGGTAGATTGACTCTTCAGTCATGACTAGGCCCTCCCCATCCAACTTGATTGGTATTAAGGGTTTGGGACGCTGAGTGGCATGACTTCTGATTTCTTGCAGTTGATCATCAGACTCATGTGCTGTGCATAGATGTAGAGGTGAGATGTATTTTCCTGCATATCCAGGTGTCTGTGTAAGAAGGCAAGACTGACCCATCTGCAAAGTTAAGGTCCTCCAGTGTAGAGATTAAGGTTTTTCTGATGCTGTGGCTTGGTCTTTAGTTGTGTCTCGCATCACCGGGTCGATGACTAGGTTAAAGAACAACTCTGGCATCATGCATTCCTGTCTCAGACCAGTTTTGACTTCAAAGCTATACTCACCAAATCACAGTAGCGGCCGCTTACATTAAAAAACAGTGCATCAGATCTTCTGACCCACGTACAGACACTGTGAGAAGCAGCACAGCTCTCAAGTTTGGTCTGTTATAATCTGGGTTTATAATGGGTGATGATTGAGAGCTCTGGAGGTGAGGCTTAACCAAGGCAGTGCAAGTTTCTCACACTGCCTGCAGCTTCAACTGGGTATGAAAGCAATTTTATAAAAATAAAAAAAAAAGCAGACTGTACGGTCCTGCTGCAGTCCGAGCCTCCAAGGCAGCAAGGAGTTTCGGAGCCACTCTCCTAACAAATCCTGATGCTGCTCTCATGCTGCTGATAATTTTAGACAGCATGAGAGAAGCACCAGGATTAGCTGGAGCGGGCTGTCTCGACCCTCTCTCAGGCACTGGGGGTCCTGTTCCTGCTCTCCACCCAGATGTCTAAGACAGCTGGGGGGAGAGGTTTAAAGTGTGCATGTCAGACTCACTGTTGTAAGACAGCTGCCCAAAGTAACATGCACACTTTAAACTGGAGCAACTACTACCACCGCTCCCTGCTGCCAATCAGTAGTTATTGTCCCTCTCAGAGCTGCCACTCGGCTACGCTGAACTGAAAAATAAAATGATAATGAAATCTCTTCAGCACCATTTTATTTTTCATACTTGCTGCACTGTCAGCGGGATGGGAAGGGTGACGCTCCTCCACCATAAAGGAAGAACTGATGCTGCTATCTCCCACTTTGAAGGTATGTGGTAGCAAAAACCTGTACCCCAAAATCATGACACCCCAAAATTTACCTCAGACAGTGTTGCCTCATTTATATGGATCGGAGATGGTGTTAAACCTCAATTTCATGAGACAATGTGTCCCTACAATAAGGCATCTCCCAAAACTTAAAAATCAAGAAAATACAATTTAATTAAATAACTCCAATTTAAGAATAATTTTGACCCACTCAATAATTCAGTTCTAGATCAATGGCAATTTCAAGGGTTTTATTACAGAATCAAAAATAAAGCGGTACAGAGCTAGTGTCATGAGGGCTCTTACATGCAGAGTTATATAGAGTATGTAAAAATCAAAAATTATTCTAAGACCAAATGGGCAGCAAAGTCAATAGAAAAATGAGCAGGAAAGTCATCTGTCTCACCCCAAAATCAAGGGGTTTTTGTAAATTTTTTAGCAAATTTCTACAGATTCATTGTTTGTAAGCAAATGTAAATTCTTTTCAGCAAAACAATTCACAAGAAAAAATATACATAATTACCTTAATACCTAAGCACTAATCCATTATTTTAATACTTATAAACACTCTGTATGCTAATATTATTTGGAAGTGTTCAACCATAATATGATAAATCAACTATAAATTCTTGTGTGAGGGGTCGCGGCCAAGGCGGTCTGAGAGTTCTCCAGATCCCTCCGTCATCCACCTCCATCACCTGCATTGCCTTCAGTGCAGACGGGGGCTGGTAGCGCCAACAAACATCTAAAAGCTAGCAAATCCCAGCGTTTTTCTGAATAGATTCATCGACTGCAGCCCATACAACCAAGCACCTCCTAAGACCCTAGATGGTGGAACAGACCTAAAACTACCACCAAGTCTTGTGACCAAGCTTCCGGGGTGGCCTCCGGCACACAGAGCTCCAGTTTCAGCTGCCGTAGGACTGCTGTCAGCAACCATTGAGGGAGCAGTGCGGCCCACTGCTTGAGCAGGCATGAGTTCCGGTCTTCCTTCGGGGCTAGTGTATCATGGGACCTGTGCGGAGAGCTGCTCCAAAAAAACAACGGTTGCAGCGTAGGCCGCAAACCTGGCTGCTCAATCCGGTCAGTCCCGTCCCCCTTTCCTGCAATGTCCAGGTGCTGGAGGCACAGGGCATGGCTGCGCATTGGAGAGCTGGGCCTCACCGCACAATTCTGAGGGGCCACTGAAGCGTGTTACTATACATGTTTGTACTAAGAAATACACATATCCAAATATATACACATAATCAAAATATAAATGTTTATATACACAGTGTTTTGCTCTTGAATAGTATTCTGAAGATAGATAAATATCAGCGGATCTCATATTTGGGGTAATGAATTCCATAGTTTGGCTGCTTGAACAGAGAAAGATGTACTACCTATTGTCTTTTTCTTGTATCGTAGGATTTTGAGGCGAGGTGCTAATCTTGAGAAGAGGTTCCTTTGTTGAATGTATTTGGTGATTTTATTCCTGATGAAAAGTGCTCCTGTTCAATGTATTGCTTTGTGGGTTATACAAAGCAGCTTGAAGGTGGATCTTCTGGCAACCGGTAACCAATGTAGGGCCCTCAGGGCAGGTAAGATGTGGGCTTGTGTCTTTATATGTAGTAGTAGTCTGGCCTCAGAGTTCTGAATCCGTTGAAGTCTTTTTATTGTTGATAGAGATGATCCATGGTAGAGGTCATTGGAATATTCCAGTTTAGACAGTACAAGAGAGATAGTAGTCTGCACCTTGTGTGGAAATTCCAGGTGAGGGAAGACGCATCACAGAGATTTCATTGTCATGAAGCTTGATCTTGCTCATTTGTCTACTTGGGCATTCATTGTTAACTTGGAGTTCTCTTAATACCCACTCATGTACCAGTGTCTTGGCATACCCATTGTCGCTTAGGATGTGACATTAGGCACACAAAAGGCAATGAGGGGAATGCTTGCAATAAGGCTAACCCCTGGCAATTTCTCTGGGTACCATTCCACTATGCCATCTTAGTTTGGACCCAATCATATGCAAATCAGTCTAAACCCTCCTGCAATAGGAACCACCGAGCCTTAACTGCCACCCTCGGTTCTCCCTGATCTGGAACACAAGCAACCAAAGACCGGTTTCTGACTGATTGGGCTCTCCAGTCCAGTGTAGCTTTGTTCCAATGGCACAGTGAGCATGTGACCCACATCCGAGGATAGCCTTTGCCACAGAGGGCATTACATCAGACACACAAAAGGGGATGGGAGAAATGTTTGCACTAAGTCCTGGAGCAGAACCAGCTACTCAGTTCTTCCCAAACCGGCTTCCGCAGCAATAACAGCACCAAAACTTCCCTGATCGCATTCACCAATGACATCTGAACCCTCCTCAATTGGGGAGAAACAGCAGCTTTGATCCTCCTTGGCATCTCGGCTTCCTTCAGTACCGTAGCCCACCACATGCTGATTAAAAGACCACCACATTGGCATTCAAGGGGACGAGCACAGATGAGTCACCTCCTTCCTCACCGGAAGAACCAAGAGGATCTATCTCCCACCTTTCACCTCTGAACCCAAGGAGATCACTTGCATTGTCCCCCAGGTCTCATCCCTCGGCCCCATGCTCTTCAATGCATATATGACCCCGCTGGCCAACACTATCAGATCTTAACATAATTTCCAATACAGGTGACATGCAACTCATCCTCTCACTCCTGACGATGCCTTCACCACAAGAACCAACTTCCACAGATGCATGACAATCGTTGCTGACTGGATGAAGAAAAACTGCCTGCAGCTGAACACAGACTAGATGGAATTAATGGTCTTTGGCAAAAGCAGCAATATATGGAAAGACTCCTCGTGGCCATCAGACCTAGGACCCTCACCCACTCCTTCCGATCACTCCAGAAACCTCAGAACCATCATTGACAACAAGCTCACCATGAAATCACAGATCAACACTGTCTCCTCTGCCTGCTTCCTCACATTGTGCATAGGATCTTCAAGTGGCTACCCCTACACACGAAATGCACGTGACATAGGCCCTCATCACCAGCCGACTGGACTACAGCAATGTAGGAGCATTCAGACTCATCCCTGGCCTTCCCTGATGAACCCACATCACACACCCCCTCAGGCAACTCCACTGGCTCCCCATACAGAAGAGATGCCAATTCAAGCTGCTGACCCATGCACACAAGGCTCCACACAACCAATTACCTGCGTACGTTAACCACCCCCTGAACTTTACCAATCAGAGCTATTCCTCCTTTTCACTTGGCCATACTCCAGCATCTATCTAGACAGAAGTGGAGGATGCTTCTCTCTCAAACACAGCAAAAACTTTGAATAGTCTCCCCACCCACCTCTGGACCATCACCTCACTTCCGGCATTCCAAATGGCCCTCAAGACCTGGCTGTTCGAATAAGCCTCCGAGACCTGCAAGTGCCTGGATACCCTAATGGGTGATTAGCAGTGCTTTATAAATCCTGATTGATTGATTGATTGATAAGTCTAACAACTGGCAAACAGTCATGGTAGCATTCCAACCTATCACCCATCATTCTTTTGCCCACCAAGCTACCTCGCTCTGGACCCAGATCTATAGATGCAAATCAGTCTTTACGTTACTTCAGTAGGAACTGTCTACACCCAGCTGTGAAGCCAGGTCCTCCCAAACTAAAATGTAAGCAACCCAAGATTGGTTATGTGCTAAATGGGACTCTTCAGTCAGGTGTAGGTTGGTTCCAGTGGCACCGTGATCACAGGACCCATTTCTGGACATACCCTTGGCCACATAGAGTGTTACATCAAACACACGAAGGTTTATGGGAAAAGTTCTGGCAATATGTCTAACCACTGGCAATTGCTAGGGGTGACATTCCAACTGTCATTCTTTTTTCCAGGGCCATGTGCCATGTAGCATGTGGAGGCAACCTCACTCGGGCTAGTGCCCTACCCCTCCTACATCCTGCAGAGGGACCTTGGTGCAGACACATACAGAGACAAATGTTTGCCTCAAATGATGATTTTCATGAGATTGCGTTGAGGTAGTTGCTCTTTACTTACAGAACCTAAACCCAGAATCAGGCTGTCTATGAATGAGTTAGCGCTATGTGTCCCACAAAAATGGATGCACTAGGAGTGATAGAGATAGAGCCACTTCAGTCCTCTAGTCCCCAAGCAAACAACTCTACACACTGGCCCAGAGGCCAGCTATCCCAGGCCATCTGTGGCAACACAGCTGTGCCATTATGGTTTAAGTAGGATTCTGCCTTAGAGGTGTTCAGTCATAGTCCCAGAGATCCTATTGGCCTCTCAGCCAGGCACCCAATCTAAAAGTCTGAACTTGTGGTTCCTCTTTTTGTGTGCAGAATTACTTTGCAACAACAAAATTAATCTGTGTCACAATGGTCTAAACCTACTCGAATTCTGCTTCAGTGTGATAGGATGAGATCATGTTGAAGGATTAAAAAGTGATGTTGTTATGAATGCTTAACCGCATTACACCCGACCCTTATGTGATAACTTTTCAGACACTTCCTGCTCAAAACCCAAATGTTATAAGATTCATTAGTCCTCACTTTCACAGTCTATAATCTTACCAAAATATTCAAGATCTTCTTCTCAGCTGCAAGATTCTGTCATTCCTGAGCTTGCCTGAGGACACTTATGTTATCATTTGACAGTTGTACAGCCTCTGCCAAACTCCCCTATACCAGGTAGTGAGCAAGCTGAGTGAGTACAAGCTGAAAGGTGGGCATATTGAACCAAAGCATACTACATTTCTATCAGGTTTGCACAAATTACATAAGATGAACTGTTAATGTTCATAGATAACGATACTGATACAGATCACTCAATACTGTCCAGTTTCTGGGTGATGTCAGAACGTAACTATAATCTCTCTCTCTCTCTCTCTCTCTCTCTCTCTATATATATATATATATATATATATATATATATACATATGTATGACAAAGGTCTCACTGAGGTCTATGTGTCACAGATTTTATTGACACAGAAAGAAAAATATATATATATATATATAAAACCCAAAGTATACAGGGATGTTATAGTTAGGAATTAGCATTTAAAAACTAAGCCGTTATTGTTAGAGTTATTTCAAGTAACTATAACTCATGCCCTTAGGTAACTATAACTCACGCTACCATCATGCACAGTTTTCAGAGCAATAATTTTACTGCAAATGTTAAAATGATATTATCAATGATGTTATAGAAAATGCAATTAGTGATGTAATATGTGGGGTAATTAGCAGTTCATGGAAAGGGCACAAGTTATAGTTACTTGAAATAACTGTAGCTATAACAGCTGTTTTTTTTAATTCTAATCCCTAACTATAATGTCTGTGTAACCTTTAGTTTTCTCAGTGAATTCCTATGTTTTTTAAACACAGCGGGGATGTCTGCCCCTGCTTGCATCTAACCCCATGCCATGAGGGAAAAGCAAGGAGAAGGCACTCAAAAAGGTGGGGAAAAGCAAGGAGAAAGCAGTGAAAATCAGGGAAAACAAGGAGAAAGCACAAAACAACTAGGGAAAAAGCAATGAAAAAGCAGTGAAAACAAGGGAAAAGCAAGGAGAAAGCACTCAACAAACAGGTGAAAAAGCAACACGACCACAGGACCAAAGGTGATGTAGCAGCACAGGGAGAGGTGGGACTTTGTTTACAATTTGCTGCTGCAGATTTGCAGATCCATCGTGATTTCACAGCAAAAATTAAAACAAAAACATTTGCGGGGCCAGGCGGGGTCCCTGTGGGGCCATGCCACCAGGCCTAGAGGGCAAGGGTATTCCTACTGTGCACCTTTCTTTCTTTTTTTAGTTTTTTTCTTGAGACTTGTATGAGTTCAAGTCCCAAGATGCCTGCCAACACTTCCTGATTGAAGTCTTGGCATACAATCAGATCTCAGCGTGGGATCTGTCATATCTGCGAAGGATCCCTCTCCCTAGATATCTATATGTCTTTTACTAATATCTCCAAAACTACTGAACAGATTTACATCAAACCACAAAAAGAGATCTTTCTGGACTAAGATCAAGCTTTCTGCCAATTTTGGTGTAATTCCATTAAGAGTTTCCGGCTGTAGTTATGTCTAAAATCTCTAAGGGAAATAACATGAGAAACACACATTTTTAGACCCTCCTTTCTCTTAGCCCCCACTTGATGGATAACCCCGAAACTTTCCTTGTAGAATTAGACAAAGTAAGGCACTTTTTTGGACACCTTCCTGGAGATTCTTCAAACGGTGTTAAAGTTATAAGCAAACCAAAAAACCTTTTTTGTATGGAAACCACTTCCTAACTATAACCACCTAGAAATGACCGCCTGTGACCAGGCCCTGTGGCCAAGCCCTATAATCACCTGACCCTTTGGTGGGGGCTGGCCGCAGGGCCCGGCATGCAGTCAGGCCCTGGAGCTAAGCCCCTATAACCACTCAACCCCACGCAAGGCCTTCAGACATGTGCAGCGAGGGTTGGTCACAGGTCCTGGCCTGCAGCCAGGCCCTGAGTCCAACCCCATATAACCACAAAACCCCATGCACAGCCGAAGGTCAGGCCTTGCAGTTAACCCCCTATAACCAACCAGGGAGTTTTTCTAGACTTTGATAAATTATATACTTAGAATGAGACAAATTGAAATGAAAAATGTATTTGTTAAGTAAAAATAGTGCGATTACATTTTGGTGTACATCTTAAATATTTCAATTTTAAAAGTAATCAAAGCAGGAATTTGACTAAGAATGTTTAACAGTCAAAACAATAGTAAATACCCAGACACACTGTATGAGCAACCTACTGAGAGTAACAGAACAGTAGCTATACTGATAGGCCAAAAGTGACAGTTTTGTTTTTATTTGGGTAAAACGTTAACTTTTGGTGAGAGGCCTTAGTTCTCACCAATCAAATAGCTACCTCCCTATGGTGGGCACCTTGGGAGGTTGCAGGAGCTGGCCCTGAGGGATGGCATTCCCCAGGGCCATACATGGCTCCCTGAGGGAGACTATGGTGCCCCCCTCCATCATTTACATTCACCCTGGGGAGGTGGTGGTCCCCAGGGCCAGGGGTCTGAGGCAGACCCCCTGCATTCATTTCTTTCAGACCTGGGAAGGTGGCAGTTTCCTGGGGCTGTGGTGGGGCCCTGCGCCCCCCCCTTAAATTGATTGACTTTCCCTGGGGAGGTGGCGGTCCTCGGGGCTCTTGGGGGGTGGGGGCTGCACGGGCCCCAACATTAATTTAATTTTATTGTTAGCTCCAAGGAGGTGGCAGTCCTCTGGGATGTGGGGGTGCCATACAGACCGCCCCACTAGTATTAGAAAATGTATTGCCCCAGGGAGGTGGCGGTCCCCAGGGTTGTGGGGAGGGGTTGTGCAGGCCCCGCATTATTTAATAAATTTTAGCCCTGGGGAGATGGCAGTTCTTAGGAGTATGAGGGGGCCATATTGCCCCCTCTGCACACATTATTGGAGTTTGCCTGGGAGGGTGGCAGTCCTCAGGCATGGGGGGGCACTAGGCCCCCCACACTATATAGCACTTTGCCCCCAGGAAGTGGTGGGCCCCAGGGCTGCTGTGGGGCTGGGCAAGGCCCCCACATCATTTTAACAACTTTGTCCTGAGGAGGTGGCAAGGACACCCCACATAGATAATAAATAGTACCCTGGGGGAGTGGCGGTCCCTGGGGCTTTCATAAGCCTAGGAAGGGGGCCCATGCACCCCTCCTAATTTAACATAATGACCCCAGGACCCGGCCCACCTGGGAACAATATGGCAAGCAAGCGCTGGAGACCACACTTGCTTATTAAAAAAAAAAAAAATTGCAGCACAATTTGCAAATATTCATGATTTTTGCAACTTCTTTTTTTAATGCTTTTTGGCCCTGAGGGGATCCCTGGAGGGCCCTTGCATCAAGGCTAGTGGGGTAAGATAAAAGTTCCCTGACCCCTTTTCTTTTTTTAATGTTTATTTTTTACACCTGGCTGCCAACACTTCCTTGTTGAAGTGTTGTCAGCCAATCAGATCTCTGCACAAGATCAGCAGTATTTGTGAACTTGTCGCAACTCTAAATATACAAATTTTGATTTCCTTTAATTTCTCCTAAAATACAGAACTGATTTATACCAAATAACAAAGAGCACTCTTTCTGGATCAAGAGCTACATTCCTGCCAAATGTAGTGTAATTAGGCCCAGCGGTTCGGACTTTAGTCATGTCTAAAAATCTCTACGGAAATTGAAATGGATAGGAAATGCACTTTGTTTGAAACCCCCCCTTTTTCTCAGCCCTCGCTTGACTGATTACCCTAAAACTTTTCATGTGCAACAAGATTGTAGGGGGAACTTTTTATGAAGATTCGTCAATTCGTCAAACGGTGGCAAAGATGTAGGCAGGTCAAAAACTCTTTCTCAATGGAAACTAGTCCTAACTCTAGCTACCTACTGGCGACTGCCAGTATTTATTATATATGTAAGTGCATATATACATATACACAAACACACACCTATAAATCTATGTATATGTTTATCGAAGAATATATATATATATATATATATATATATATATATATATATATATATATATATATGCAAATATATATATATATATATATATGTATATGTATATACATATATATATATATATATATATATTCTAAACAAAAGCTCTGGAGTCGAGGCAAAAAATGCTGCACCTCTTCCTATGGTTGAATAAATCAAATATACAGGACAAAGTGCACGAGTCCAGAGGACTGACCCCCTAGTCCTCAATCACCATCTGAAACAATGCTATATTTACAAAGTAAGACTCAGCACAAATATATATCAAGTTATAGAAGAGGAGGAGTTTCCTTAAATGTCTTTACATCCTTATAATACATCCTGAGTAAGCAATATTCCTTCAACCACGTCCTTCTTTCTTATGATTGATTTTTATTGATTTAATTTGTAATTATCCATATGTGACTTCATATACAATGAAAAGATCATAGCCAACGTGTTTCGTCCATAAGGACTTCTTCAGGGCTAAAAAAGTATACAAATATGAATAATCAATAATTTAATATTAAAAATAAAAATCATTAAAAAAACATTTTCAATTAGACCTCAAAAACCATCAAAATTATACCTTCAAATAGATCTAATATTTGAAAAATTCTTCTGTCGCATTTAAAATTTATTTCTGAATTTTATATGCATTAGAAATCACCCACATATATTTATCAGTTCCAATAATTGGATATTCTCAACTGTTGATGTATATTATTATGACCCAGAGACAGATGAGCCATTGTAAAAATAATTTAACTCTCGTAATAAATAAATTCAAACTGACCCAAAGGACAACCTCCTAAGTCAATAATAAATAATCATTTCTCTATTCATTATCCATATCTTCCATTTTAACAACAATATCCTGACTCCACATGATGACCTTAATATCAAAATCTGAAATATCTTCTTACAATCAGGACATGCAATTTGCTGCCCAATGTCCAAAAATATTACAGACAAGTACCCATTGGCATAACTTGAAAAAATGCCAATCCCCATGCTGAAATATGTATTTTATATTTATGGCACGATCAATGTAGATGTTAACTTATAGAGTAACAGCACACGCCATAAAAGCATATTCAAAACATTACATAAATCATTTCCATATCAAAATTCTAGGCCGAGCATTTACAGCGTAACAACCATAGTAGTTAAAACCACCTTCAAAGAACATATAGGGATGCTAGAGAGACCATATCGATCCAAGTTACATTTGTCTCATTTTATAAGAGCTTGAGCATGTTGTACTTGATCTATAAACATTGAGAAACTCTATTTATCTATAAAAGAACAAACTGATATAAGAGTTATCATTCTCAAATGTGTGATATCATAGATGGACTCCTACCTCACAAATCCGAAAGGACATTCTTCTGATCACAATACCTTACGGCGACAGAGAAGCAAAGCTTCTCAAGTTAAATCTCGCCGCTTTTATAATGCCCTTACTTTACTGACACCTGTGTGCATTTCTTTTTAGGCGCTCATATCAATAATACGAAAATGGCAGACATCTTGAAATGATCAAATCGTCACGCAATCAACATTTCCCCAAACGACCTTGGTCCACTCAGAATCAATACATTTAAATATTAAACTCCATAAGTCAAAAATACTTGATTAAATCTAGCTTACAAATTGTAATCCAAGTCCATGATGATCTTATCGTTCTTATTCCCTCATTCTGAATAGATTTGTTCTTGGCGGCCATTTTGGAATATGTTATTTACCGGTTTCAAACCGTTCTCAACTACACACACAATTGTCGTATATGAGTCGGATTTTCGTTTAAACTACGTCCCTAACAACTGCCAAAATTTATGTTATAATATGCCATCATTTCAATTATATGATCTTGCTTGATTGAAACCAACGAACCTCCGATCTCCCTACAGAAAAATATGTACGGCAGCCATCTTAAAATGTTTTGTCTCATGGCTGCCACTCTAATTTATAAATTATAGCATCAGTTTGTAACAGTCTTATCATTCTCATTCCCTAATTTCAAATACATTCTTTAAGGACAGTTATTTTAAACTATGTTACATGTCAATGTCAAACAGTTCTCACGTAAACACATAATGGTCGTATATATATCAGGGTTTTTCCTATATCCCACGTCCATAGCAAATGCAAGAATATTTAATATAATACATCAACATTTCAATTATCAGATCTTACTTAATTGAGACCGAGGAAACTCGGACCTCCTTTCATTAAGAAATATACGGCGGCCATATTGGACTGTCTTTTCTCATGGCTGCCAATCATAATTCCTCTTGTCTCCTTATTTAAATCAATTCAAAGCAAAAAAACTGTTCTAGATTATGTGTCCAATAACCAAGGTTCTTCGTACTAACTCCAAAATATATACCAAAATTGCATTAGTATGACCTAACTCGACCTTAAGCACCAATCTCTTATTCAATTGGTGACCCCATGCTCAAACACATCAAATCCATTGTCGAGCGAAGGTCCATCAATATTTTATATAAAGCCCAAAACCCTATAAATGTTAACAGACAATATATCAAAAATATTTCAAAACACTCTAAATCATCAAGGAACATTCATGTTTCTTATAAAGTTCAAATTCCTAAGAAGCAATGAAATTCATTATTCGCATTTAGCCCTTTGTTTACAGGTTCGCAAGCGACATATCCATCTTGCTTCAGCTTGCCTAAGTGCAAGTTCCCTACTTCCTCCTCTATCGCATTGAGGTACATGTTTAATGCCATGAACCCAGATTTCAGTATTTGTTGGATGGACCTGTTGTATGTGAATGGCCACAGGATATTTGACATCGCCATTTTTGATGGCTCTCACATGTTCTAGAATTCTTGCTTTAAGACTTTGAATATTGCTTCCTATATACAATTTTCCACAAGGGCACCCTATCACATATACCACATATGTGGTATTACAATTGATGAATGAATTGATGGTATATTCAACCTGGGTATTGTATCTGAACTTCTGTATATTATTAACTCCCATTTTACATATTGAACATCCTCTACAAATATAGAAGCCTAATGGTCTAGCTGGCAACCATGCCTTTACTTCCAATTTACTCTTGTTATATTTTACATAACTAGGACATAGAATATATTTTAGTGTTTTGCCCTTGCGATACACAATTTTTTGGCTTTTTGAGTAAAACTCCTTCCGACAGTGTTAGAGAATTTTTAATCTGCCAGTTTCTCTTTAATACATTAAAAATGTGATTGCTGTATAGATTGTATTTCGTGACAAAACATATCTCCCATTTTTAATCACTGTGCCTGTTTTTATTTTCATTTTTTTTGTGATCTTCTTTCGGAATATGTTTTCTGTCTAGTCCCTTAATTTTTGTTTTGGACCTTCTAAGGACACTTTCATCATAATCTCCATTGTGAAATTCCAGGTCTATGGCCAGTAATCTCCTTTCATATTGTTCCTCTTGGCTACAATTGCGTCTGTCCCTTACCATTTCACCATATGGTATTGATTCAGTTGTCTTTCTTGGATGTGCAATAGTGGCATGTAACACACTATTACAAGCTGTAGGTTTTCTAAAAATATCACTATGAATGGTATTATTGTGCACATAAAGCTGTAGGCCTAGAAACTCAATGGTTTGTCTATCATATTTCGAAGACAATTTCACATTGAATCTATTTTCATTCGTGAAAGCATGATAAGCCAGGAGATCAAACAGACTCCCATGCCATATAATGAAAATGCCATCTACATAGCGACCATAAGAAATTATATTATCCATCCATTGATGTGCTTGGCGACACCAGGCATGCTCCACCTCAAACAAAGCCATAAAAAGGTTAGCATACGATGGAGCAGACCTAGAGCCAATAGCAGTCCCTTGTTTATGCAAGAACCACATTGTATTATGTAAGAACGCATTGTTGGTCAGAATCATCTTGACCATGTCCAACAACAAGTGAGTATGTTCCAGGAGACTCACATTACGTTTAAAGAGAAATGGTTTTAATGCTTCTAAACCGCATTCTGTCCAAATGCACGTGTATAAGCTTTCCACATCCATAGTTACAAACATCAAATCCTTATTATCCCATGGAAAGTCCTCCAATTTGTTCAGCAAATCCTTGCTGTCTCTTAAATATGCTGGTAAATTCTTGACTAATGGTTGTAGATAACTATCTACATATTCAGACATATGTTCAGTGGGAGACCCATTGCTAGAAATGGGTGATATATATCTATATATATCTATATATATATATCTATATCTATATATATATATATATATATATCTATATATATCTATATCTATATATATATATATCTATATATATATATATATATATATATATATATATATAAATATATATTCTAGGATTTAATATTAGTGGAATATATTTGATTGACATTATATTAAATGTATATATTCAAATATTTTTTACTACTCTAAACTCTAAATTTTAAAAATCTATATTTTTGGTCGATTTTAGTGTCAGCAATATTTGTTTCTGATTTTTTTGTACTTACATTTAAAAGTATAGGACCACGATATTGTAGTAAATTATATTTTGACACAATATGTTTGTCATTGTGTCAAAGATTCCTCCATGGGGAACTCAGCTCTAGCCGCAGGAGGCATTTTCATCAGGGCTGTAACAGGGTACTCTTCATGGGGAGCTAGATTTTCTGGCTCTCGTGCCGCCCACTGCCTGGCTCCTGGTGCTCTTCTGCTGGTGGGAGGTCTTGCACATCCCCTCTTCAAACAGCCAGCAACATACCCTCCAGTCACACTCCTTCTGTCTCATAGCCTCATGGCTTCTTGAAGGGCACTGGTGGAGCAATGGAGTCAAGGGCCTGTTTACAGAAGTTCATGGAGAACCATTGAGGTTCACCCAACAGGTCCATTGCCCCAACTGTTGCTCAGGGGACATAAGGGAGCTAGCCTTTCTGGCCCTGCAGACACCCATCCTAGTCCTGAGGGTCAGATGGAGTCAAAGTCACTCTTGTAGGGCATTACTCTTCTCCTTCCAGGTGGGCATCCTTTCACCATGGATGCTACAATGTTTGGGGATCTTCTTAACTGTCTCTCTCTCTTGTGCAGGCACTTTTAAGTCGTGGTGGAAAGTTCTAGATGCCTGACACCCTTGACCAATCCTAGGATACCTCATAATACCTCTATCCCTGCTCCCCCCACACAGCATTCTGGAACAAACCAATATATTGAATTCAAATTGTCTATGAAAGGAGCTGCCCCTTCATGAGAGAGCTGCTTGATCCCTTCCCATCAGCTTTACAACAGTGAGCTACCTGTGTTGCCTCCATAGGTACGGTCCTCCTCCCTTATTCTAGTGGGCATGGGCTGTCCCAGTCCATGTGCAGTGTGACAAGCTAATTATCAGATACTTATTTCCTCCCCGACCCTTCCTTCACCAGAAACTGTGTCAAGCACTGTTAATTGATCTTCTGTGTGGGGAAGGCTTTGATCCCTCCGCTGGATAGCAGAGTAATTAACTTGGTCCAGCAGTGGGGAATCTGATTCTGAGCTGAGCCAGGGAAATATGACAAATCTTAAAGTGCAATAAGGTGTTTATATGGGATGTTGAGGACTGTAATTTCACACTCTAGTTGCATGTTTTACACCATATTGGTACCTCGCTGGACCATGTAGGCCTAAGTAGTGTGAAACTGTATAGTAGTCCATATTTGCCTATAATGGGAACACAGTGTAAGCACCACGGACCTTCAGTAAGTACTGCAGACCTACAATAAGGCTGCCTTCTCATATTATACGCCCACCCCACTGCAGCATTAATCACTGAAGAATCACTTCTGCTACCTGTGTGCAGATACTGAACTGCACAAGATAGTAGTCCTGCATGTGCATCCCACACACATGTGCACACTAGTCTGCAGACGTGTGCATGTGCAACCAGCCCAAAGCCTTTTACCCTAGCTGGGCAGAAGTGACCTTAAAAGTTCGACACTGGAGATTAGCATGCTCAGTCTAATTAATTTAGCATGATGGAGACTCATATAGGAAGAGTTACAGCAAAAATACCAAAAACGGGTAGTCACAGTGGAAAATCTTAAGGGGCTAAAGTGCTGAACCTATCTGCTACACTATTGCTTTACTACTCACGTTTTCCACCTGCTCAAAGCAGATGAAAAATCTGAGTCATAAATGACTCAAAATCAGGGATTCACTTGTGGGAATGTATTAGGTAATATTGACATTCGCATATCTTTCCCTAGTCAGGCCAGGTGACTCATGATTGCCCATAACTGGGGTGGAGATATATGCTGGAATCAGTAGCACCCTTTATAATTACCAACCATTTTGGAATGAAGTCCTTTGCCATATTTGGTGTGTATTCTCATTGGTCTGTTTATTGCTTATGCCAAACTTGCATCTGAGTTTTGTGTTCTGACATGGAAAACACAAATCTATTTGTGTACAGTGTGTTGCAAAAAGTGGCCACAGCAAAGTAGTGCACATAGAGCTTCTATGTATGTGTGCAATTTAGCAATTAAGCTGTATTTGTGTTTAGTGCAAATTGAGGTGTGACCTAACCAGCTAACCAGTCGCGGCTTGCGGGGGTGGGGATGGGGTGGCACAGTGCCTGGCTGGGGGGGGGGGAACAACAAAAAAATAAAAAATATTATATAATTGAAAAAATAACATGTTCCTCCACTCGACTCGCCGCACCGCTCCGTTGTCCTCACTGCAGGCACAAGCTCCCAGCATGCCCTACAGCCAATCCTAACGCTCCTTTCATGCTGTTGGCAGCATGAAAACAGTGTAAGAGTTGAAAGGAGCGCTCAAACAGGGCTCTCTGAGGCAGATTGGGAGCCTCTGCCTGCTGTCTCCAACCCAGCAACACAGTGCCGGGTTGGAGAGAGCACAGTGCACAGTGCACATGTATCTTTGGCTGGCCCGAGATGGCCGGCCAAACATACATGCACACTGAGGGGCGCATGAGTTCTGAGCACTCCTCCTCAGTCCCTGTCTTCGCCCGTGGCCCCGCCACTTTTACAATAAAACCATAATGAACACGGTTTATTATGGTTTTATTGTAAATGTTTTGCAGCTATTGCTGGCAGGGGTGACGCTCCTCTGCCGTAGCGGAGGAGCTGCCACTGGACCTAACTGGTGTGCTTCATGAAAAGAAAAGACAGTGACAGTTATATAAATGCATGTCATGGAGTTGTATTTCAGAATATTGTTGGAAAAAACATATCAAACAACATAAACAGGGCTAAAGTAATTTGGCTGCTGCCAAGTCTGAGACCGATCAGTAGTTAAAAGCTGATGTTGAAACGGGTCCCTTTCAGGCCCTATATTCTATCCTTAACTTCACAGGGGAAAACCACTGATTTCTGAATAATTATTGTACAAACTGTTAAGACAATCCATATCAATGCAGTGGCTCCTGTTTACATTCCACATATTTAACTTAATTTACATTGCAGAGAGTATTTAATTTTTCCAGGATACAGTTTGTCTGTATTTTACTTTTTGCGCAGCCTATTACCTTTTAATAGCATGAACTGTGAACCGAGTCGCTGTTGGTGTCTTTTTGAGTCCGGTTATTGTTGGGTGTTTATAACTCTGTGTTTTTTTGGTACATTTTACTGATATTATAGTGTATTAGATCCATGTCAATCTTACATCAACATTTTACTCCATTGTAGGAAAGAACCACCTTCCTTGGCATGTTACCCCCATTTTTTACCTGTATGTCAGTATGTTTTTGCCTGTCTCACTGGGATCCTGCTGGTAGGACCCCAGTGCTCATAGTTTATGGCCTAATGTGTGTGTCTGTGTAGTGCTTAACTTTGTCACTGAGGCACTGCAAATCAGAACCTCAGTGCTTATGCTCTCTCTGCTTTTAAATTTGCCACTGTAGGCTATTGACTTCAATTGGCACACTGGACCCCCCTTATAAGTCCCCAGTATATGGTACATAGGTACCCAGGGCATTGAGGTTCCAGGAGATCCATATGGGCTGCAGCATTTCTTTTGCCACCCATAGGGAGCTCAGAGAACCCTTGCACAGGCCTGCCATTGCAGCCTGGGTGAAATAACACACACGTTATTTCACAGCCATTTTCACTGCACTTAAGTAACTTATAAGTCACCTATATGTCTAAACTTCACTTGCTGAAAGTTAGGTGCAAAGTTACTAAGTGTGAGGGCACCCTTGCACTAGCAAAGGTGTCCCCACATAGTTCAGGGCCATTTCCCGGGACTTTGTGAATGCGGTAACGCCATTACACGCGTGCACTACATATAGGTCAATACATATATGTAGCTTCACAAGGGTAGCTCCGAATATAGCCATGTAACATGTCTAAGATCATGGAATTGTCCCCCCATTCCAAATCTGGTATTGGGGAGCCAATTCCATGCATCCTGGGGGCTCCACCATGGACCCACAGTACTGCAAAACAGCTATCTGAGGCTTGCACTGTAGCTACAGCTGCTGCCACCTCACAGACAGGGTTCTGCCCTCCTTCGGTCTGGGCAGCCCAGTCCCAGGAAGGCAGAACAAAGCATTTTCTCTGAGTGCAGGGCGTTACACCCTCTCCCTTTGGAAATAGGTGTTACAGGCTGGGGAGGGCTAGCCTCCCCCAGCCTCTGGAAATGCTTTGAAAGGCATAGATGGTGCCCTCCTTGCATAAGCCAGTCTACACCAGTTCAGGGACCCCTTGCTCCCTGCTCTTGCATGAAACTGGACAAAGGAAAAGGGAATGACCACTCCCCTGTCCATCACCACCCTAGGGGTGGTGCCCAGAGCTCCTCCAGTGTGTCCCAGACATCGGCCATCTTGCTTTGCAAGTTGTGGGGGCACTCTGGAGGGCTCTGAGTGGCCAGTGCCAGAAGGTGACATCAGAGACCCCTCCCGATAGGTCCATACCTGATAAGGTAGCCAATCCCCCCCTCTGGGCTATTTAGGGTCTGTCCTGTGGGTTCTCTTCAGATTCTGCTTGCAAATTTCCTTCAGGAATCCTCTGCAACTACTTCATCATCCTCTGACCTCAGATCAACCGCAGCATGCTCCAGGAACCGCTGTAACAGTAAAAAAGTATCCACAAGGGATACTTTGCCTCTGCAACTTCAGCTCCAGCCTGCAACTGCAACAATTTCCAAGGTGTGCCCACTCTGAGGACTCCCTGTCTTCATCCTGCTCCAGAAGGACCGAAGAAATCTCCTGTGAGGTGACAGAGTCACTCCCCTCCTCCAGCAGGCACCTTCTAAGATGACGACCGGTACCCTTGGACTCTTCTCACAGCGACGAGCGTGCTCCTAAGGACAGAGGTTGTACCCCATCGATATAGATTGTCCTGCAGTCCTTCCAATGCAATTTGGAGGACGTAAGGCCTTGCCTTCCCTGAGAGCGATGGTAACCCTGTGTACTGTGTCTTCTTCACCTCCTGAGGCCTCTGTGCACTATTTGCAAAATTCCTTCGTGCACAGCCTGGCCTAGGTCCCCAGCATTCCATCCTGCAACACTGAACTTGCTGAGTTGTTCTCCGGCAGCGTGGGACCTTCCTTTGTTGTCCTGTACCAACTGCATTTTGCACCTCCTTTGTCCCTGTGTCCTGGGACTCCCGTTGGTTCTGTCTGGCATACTGAGGGCTCTCTAAAGTGCTGAAAGCCCCCTTGCCCTCCTCACACAGAGTTGAGGCCCCCAGGTCCCTCCTGAGTCCATCCAGCGCCATTTTGATGCAAAATACACTTTTGTCGTAACCAAGGCTTGCTGGTGACTTCCAACACAAAATCACGTCTGCATCCATCTTCACGTCATGGGACATCCTTTGCATCATGCAGGAACCTGCTGGCATTTTCCTAGGGTGCATTCCTGCAGTGTTTGACTAACCGGGGACTCTTCTTTTGCACCCTCTTCTGGGTTAGCAGGGGCTCCGGTCCTTGCTGTAATTTCTTTCGACTTCTGGACCTTGTCCCCTTCTTTTGCAGGTCTTCAGGTCCATGAATCCAGCAGTTGTTGTTTGCAGACTTGGTTGGTTAGTGCATAATCCCAGTCACGAGGTGTAGTGGTTCCTAAGGAAACTTGCAGTACTTTACTCCTGCTTTTCTGGGCTCTTCGGTGGGGTAATTTATTTACCTTTACTGTATTTTTACTCTCCCAGCGATTCTGCACACAATACACTTGTCTAGGGGGGAATTTGTGATTCGCATTCCACTTTCTTAGTATATGGTTTGTGTTGCCCCTAGACCTATTTTCTCCTATTGCATTCTATAGCATTTCCTATTGTTTGCATTGTTCTATGACTATTTACTTGTCTAATTTTGATGTCTAGTGTATATATTGTGTATAATACTTACCTAATATTTGTAGTTCTAATTATTCAGAACATAATTGTTGTTACTCATTTGTCTGATACTGCTAAAAAGCATTGGCCAAACAAATAGGCCTGCCTTATTTTAAGTACTTGTGTGATATGTCTTAATGGAATAGCAGAATGCTGACAGTGGGACAGCAAAAATACTGGTAGAATGGCAGCTACTCAGTTACATAGGCCACACCTTTCGGAAAGGATTCCTAGATATGGTTTTTAGGCCATTCACCTTTTTCAGGCGTGCAACGCCCATTAGGATGAAAGGGCAACAGCCCTCCCCATCATGTTCCATAGCATGGGCTG
The DNA here is from genome assembly GCF_031143425.1 of Pleurodeles waltl. NCBI lineage: Eukaryota > Metazoa > Chordata > Amphibia > Caudata > Salamandridae > Pleurodeles > Pleurodeles waltl. Next base: position 482,329,362 of record NC_090438.1, on the reverse strand, counting down.
AAGCAGTGTTGGTGTCTGTCCCAGGGAAAGCCTGGGCAAAGTACGGCTGGAGGAGTGCTTCAGAATACACATTTTTCTTTTTTTGACAGACAACTTATCTTGCTGCAGAATCTTCAAAGGAGGCAATGGGGGTCACAGGTGATTCGCTATATCCAGGACAAAAACCCCACAGTAGGGGTTCTTATTGTGGAAGGATGTGTGCTTTACTGATTACCCTATGTGGTAAAGGGAAACAATGCTTGCCCATTAACACTGGTATGTGAAACCGCATCTGCATTTTAAAGGCAATTTGTGTTTCCAGACAAACAAGGCAGAATTCCCAAATTGTCTTGATTTCAAATTGCATTTATATAGTGCTTACTATCCATGCAAGGGGTAATAAGCACTAAATAAATGCTATAAGGAAAGAAAGAGTTTTCTGTTTTTTTTAACTCAAGTGACCATCCACAGACGTGGAGTTTGAGGTCTGTGATCTCACAATTTAAAAATACATCTTTTAGTGAAGTTGATTTTGAGATTGTGTGTTTGAAAATGCCACTTTTAGAAAGTAGGCATTTTCTTGCTTAAACCATTCTGTGACTCTGCCTGTTTGTGGATTCCCTGTCTGGGTCAGTTTGACAGTTGGGCTGGTTGAACCTCTCACTAGACAGTAACACAAAGGGAGCTGGGGTGTAGCCTGCATATCCTGATAAGCCATCGGTGCTAGGTAGGAGGGGAGGAGAGGCCACTTACACCTGAAAGTGCCTGCCCTCACACAGTGCAGTCTCCAACCCCCTGGTGTGTGTCTGGGGCCTGGCCTGGGCAAGGCAGGATGTCACAAACAAGAAAGACTTTCCTTTGAAGTAGGCATATTTCAAAGGCAGAACTGGGTATAAGAAGGGCACCCAAACCCCTGAAAATGACATCACTTCTGGAAATCAAGAGGAACCTCTGCCTGGAGAAGAGCTGAAGAGCTGAGGAGAAGTGCTGCCCTGCCTGTGAATGTGCTTTGTGGACCTATCATGCAGTTGCTGCTTCTGCCTGTGCAAGGGGACAAAGACTGAACTTTGTTGTTCATTCATGCTTGTGAAGGAATCTCAAAGGGCTTGTCCAGAGCTTGTCTCCAGTTGTTGAAGTCTCAGGGCCATCAAAGACTTCCCCTGCCAGCACCTGGGCTCGCTGCTGAGACCTCTGCCCTGCCAAGTGGTGCCCTATCCAGTTCCTGGGGCCTTGAAAGGTGAAGCTGGCAGACCAAGACTGAAAATCCACACACAGACTGACGTGCGGGGAAATTTTCAATGTACCTTCCGAGACGCGGCTGAGAAACGACGTGCCGCCGGCCTCACGGCTGAAATCAATGCTCAACCTGCATCGCGGCTGTTAGATTGATGCACATGGCTGGAAAACGATGCACTACACTTGTTGACGGAGGCTAATAATGTCGCAACCTACGTAGCATGGTTTTTCTGATACCGTGCGGCAGGATTTTTGACGCAAACGTTGCTGGGTGCGGAAAAACAATGCAAACCCTGCCCAGACCTGAAGTGCTTGTCTGGATCGATGCATCACTCTCCTGCAGAGAGGAAAAACGATGCACGCCGACCCGACAAGAGGAACGGTCTCGCTTGCGAGTGAGATATTGACGCATCGCTGACCTTTTTTAACACACACTCGCCTGTGCAGTGTTATTTTAACGCAACCCAGGTACTTTTTCACACTAACAGCGTTAGCACTGTTTTCTAAGGATTTAAGACTCTCTTGCATTTTAATTCATAACTTGACTTGTGTATGGTGGATTTTTGTCGTTTTGATCTTGTTTTGTGTAGATAAATATTGCCTATTTTTCTAAACCTGCGTTATGTCATTTTGTAGTGTTTTCACTGAGTTACTGTGTGTGTTAGTACAAATACTTTACACGTAGACTTTGGAGTTAAGTTTGCCTACTTGTGCCAAGCTACCAAGGGGGTGAGCGGGGGTTAACTGAGGGTGATTCTCCTTCACCCTGACTAGATTGAGGGTCCTTGCTTAGACGGGGGTAACCTGACTGCCAACCAAAGATCCCATTTCTAAAAGGGAAATTACGGGATTTGCCCAGGGTCACAGGATGTTGATTTGATGCTGGGATTCAAACCTTGTTCTCCAGTTCCAAAGCTGGCAGCTCAGGTCATTAGGCCACACCTCGTCAGTTAGTATTGGTGTCAGTGGTGGCTGGTGATCTTTGAAAGTGGTGAGTCGTAATACCGCCCAGGAGTTTAGCCCATTTTGTTTCAAATTTTGCCTCACTCATATTCATTCCAGCTCACATTTAGACCCAGAATAACAACCTTTTTGCGATGGGTTAGCATCACAAAGGTGATACAAACCTGCACAAAATGTTTTTTTTGTTTACTTTCCATTGCCAAACCTGTTTAGCACAGGAAGGTTGTCTGAAAGTAATGCAAAGCAGTGCAAAGTGCTGGAAAATCCTCTTTATGTTACTCTGCGTTAAGGAGACATTCCATGCGTCCTACACGGATGTTCCATGCAACCACCTATGGTTTGTGATGTAAAACCTTATCTACTAACAATGGTAGACAGTGTTTTGCATCAAAAAATAAATGCAGCTTGACAGCAGGCATTATTAAAAAGGAGATTTGTTTTTATTTCTCCTATCTTTTCCCACCTTGAGTGTGTACTGTACTGTCCAGCACAAATCCAATGTAGGAAAAGTTTTAAAGTTAGTCAAAGCATAGTATTGTGTACTGGGATGGCACCCTTCCAGAATAAAACCTACTATGGAAGACTCACACAGACACCTTTGCACTCTGGTGCAAAGGTGTGTGCATGGCTCTAGAAAGCATGATTCTGTGCCAGTGCTGGGGTAAGAGTAGGATGGTGCCATGTCTTTGTAGATATGATGCTTTCCTGCTCTCCCCCTCTCATGCAACACAGCACCTTAGGGTGCTGTGCTGCGTTGTGTGAAAGTTTAGGTAATCATGCACCTTAGTCTCTTTTCCATCACTCACTCTGACACACATCCTCTCACTTGCTCATTCTCACACATACTCCCACTCACTGCTACTCACACACAAACATACTCATACTCATGTGTTCTCCTCCTCACTTACTAACACACTTACACACTCACAAACTCTGGGACCTGGAGCAACTGCATATGCTGCACCATTGATAGCTACACCTACAATTCACTTCCACTCCCTCTCACACCCTCCAATCAATAGTACGTTTTGACACACTCATACGCCTTTAATCACTCCATGTACTCACTTTCACTTATTCACTGACACCCCCAAACTCTGATTCTCACTTTCAATCTCATTGATGCTCTCACACAGACACACTTTCACTCAATCCCATTCACTCTCGATCACTCACAATCAGATTCACAAACACATACACATAGAGAAATACTATTTCTGTTTTACTTACCTGGCAACTCAGAGACAAAATGGCATCAGCAAAGCAGGAATCTGGTGCTGGGGGTAGGGACTGGCAATCCGTGATTCCCAATGAGGAGCCGGATCGAGCAGCAAGGGCAAAATTGAAATGGGGAAGACCACCTCAATACTTCTCCCAGCTTCCTGATGGGCAGGGCTACTAGAATTATGTCTTTGGGGGCCATGTTAAGCAGCAGGGTTGACTAAACTATGTGTCAAGAAAAAGCTAATTATGCTGTGTAATGGAGCACATTTTGTGCTAGTATAACTTCCTTATTTTCAAACACTCTGTGCATAAGTTGCACCTCATTGGTACTAATTGAACACCTAAATATAGCAACAAGCAGCAGAATGGTGACCAGTCAACATTTGCAAATGGTCTTCTGCTACACAGCAACACATGCCGCTGTGTTTTTAGTAACTTTTGAACTGTGTGAAGTAGAAACAATTTTTTTCTCAAAATCTGGAGATTATGCAGCAGGTGATGGATTACGTGGCAAATGCAGCAAAACAATAATTATGTGAAAAATTCCACAGCCGCACAATCACATATTTCCAGTGGTCCTGTTGATAGGACTGGAAGCCCCTCAGATATTTCACAGTCCACCTCCCAAAATATCCATGTGTGCCTCCCAACCCTTTGTGTTTGGTGGACAGACATATAATGGACTGAAGTAGTGGATCGTAATGATACTGCCAAAGCAGCATGGTGTTCCCCAGACTGCTCTGCCCTCATGTGTCCTACTTCTTGATCATCCTTACCATCTCTGCAAGTGGCAGCTGGTGGTTGGAAAACCTTGAGCCAAAGGTAGAATGGTGTCTGCTACAAATCCAACACACATTCACATTTCAAAGGATCCAAACTGGTATGTGTAGTCCCGTGGGTTAACATACCTACTTCAGAGACATGGCCCACCTGACTCCCTCTTTTTAGAGTCCAACTGTTTTAAAGCTCAAACTTGGTGCTACTAGAGTTCAGATGTTATGTGTATTCTTTAACATTCCTTTTCTGCTCAGACCCACTCTTTCCTTCCCATGTGCTACAGTGCAATTTAACTTCTATTGCATTGTCTGTAGGTAGTCATCTGGATCTCAGCACTGTTCATCCTACCCTCTGTCCCTCTTGTCACTCTCATCACATGTTGCTGTCTTCTCTCCTGTTCCCTGTCATCTTTTTATTTTTCTCAACATGCCCCTTCCCACTCCATACATTTCACCTTTGTCTTGTTTCATATTTAACATAGCCTCCTGTCTCAAACCTAACTTCCCTGCTCTTTCTAAATGTCCTCACTACAAATGTAGGCCAAAAGCATATACCAAAATTACATAAAACCAGTGAACTTCAAGAACATATTCACAACAGAGTGTCTTCTGGGAAGGAAGATAGTGTGCTATTGAAAGGAGATAAGGAGACAAGGTAAATAGAGATCAGCACCATGTGTCCATACTCTTGCAGCACAAAGTCAATTAAAAAATAATGATTCAAAAGGGTGAAGCCTGCTCGGTATCAAGCAGTTCATTTCAGTGCCTGTTTTATTGAGGAGAGGACAGTTGGTTGTTCTTCAGGAGATAAGCTGAACACTTGGAAGACATGAACAGGTTCTTTCATAGAGAAAACAAGATTTTTACTCCTACAGAGAGACTCGAGCTCCACAACAAACATATCTTATCATCTTGTAGAGCTGAACTCATTCCTCTGCAGATAGAGCTGAGCTCCAGCATAGATGTAACTTAGTCCCTGCATACATAGTGCTGAACAAATGCATGGCTAGAGCAGAGAACATGTACCTACAGGTAATTTATTTTATTGAGCTGGAACTGAGTTTCTGCATATATAGCACTGCGGCCCAGGCAGAGAGAGCTGAGGTCCACTAAGACTGAGAAAATAGGACCAGCTAATATTCTTTGACCCCTTAGTGTTTTCTTACACGCCCAGCGACCCTCTACACACTACACTAGCCTAGGGGTCCATTCGTGGTTCACATTCCACCTTCTTAGTATATGGTTTGTGTTGCCTCTAGGCCTACTGCATCCTATTATATTCTACAGTGTTTGCACTACTTTCTGACTGTTTTACTTACCTGATTTTGGTTTGTGTGTATATTTTGTGTATTTTACTTACCTTCCAAGGGAGTATATCCTCTGAGATATTTTTGGCACATTGTCACTAAAATAAAGTACCTTTATTTTTAGTAACTCTGAGTATTGTCTTTCTTATGGTAGAGTACCTTTATGATATAAGTGGTATAGTAGGAGCTTTGCATTTCTCCTAGTTCAGCCTAAGCTGCTCTGCTATAGCTACCTCTATCAGCCTAAGCTACTAGAACACTACTAATCTACTAATAAGGGATATCTGGACCTGGCACAAGGTGTAAGTACCATCTGGTACCCACTATAAGCCAGGCCAGCCTCCTACAACCATGAAGTATGGAAAATATTTAAGTTACCTGTGAAATACAGATTTAGTTGCCACTGTGCAAAGGATTTACATTGTTGAGGCTCCTAGAATTATGCAGCTTGGAGGACCAAAGGTATCAAATTTATATGACAAAAATGTAATTTATGCATCACTTTGGCTGTATTATTGTCATCTGTTTGAGCTGGAAACAACAATTTTGGTGCAATCTGCATATTTTGGAAATTATGTGGCAAATGCAGTAAATCCATAACTATGCTGTAAATTCTGGAGCTACAGAGGCACATAAATCTACTGATCTCACCCGTGTCTATAGTTTTAATAAGAACTTATTTGTGACAGGTAAACAAAACCTCAACATTTTTTTTCTAGTCAATGCCCATTGTCATCTGCACTTTAAATAAAAATGGTTTGTAATATAAAAAATACATAACCGGTACCTCCTCATTGCCATCTCAATCTTCTGGTAACATTTACAACTACAAGGCCAAGGACATCACCAAAACCCCTTAATGGTAGGATTGGACCAGATTACACAGTTACCCATTATGCAAGCTGTGTATGTATTTAACTTCAAACTATTGTGTAAATGCAAATAAGTAAACCTCAACCTTAAACAAGAGACAAGTCTACCCATACCAAAATAATTTACATTCGGTCCTCTCACTAGACAGCATGAGGAATGCAGCATACCGGCTGTGTTGAAACATCAACAGAACATGAGTGTTCAGAAGGAGTGGGGAAACTGAATGTTTGGAGCTGTTTTGAAAATTCTATTATATCAACTAAAGAAGGCGATGTGGTGTAGTGGCTAAGCTAGCAATCTGAGGAACTTGATTTGAATCCAGCTTGCCATTGACTGAAAATTATGCAGTTCTGGGACATCACTTAATCACAATGTGCCTACATTTTTAAAGTGTGAGATACTAGTGTATGTTTGTGTAACAAAAAAGATATAAGCCACCACTTGATGAATTCATTCTAGCATCACTTTCCATCATATCCTATAATGAGCAACACTCTGTTGCTCTTGGCCAAGGCCTATGCTATGGAATACAAACACGTGCATGCTTTAACATTGTGAACACGTATCTGGCTTATTATTCTATGGAAACCCATTCCTTTTGAGCTGTTGCCCACCTCATTTTGTGACAGCCAGATAGATTATTCTACGATTTTCTTGATCTCGGTTCATTCTTCACACTTCAAGTTTACTTCTCAATGTCTGTAGGAGCACTTCATATGGCACATTGGGAGATTTTCCCACACACGTATTCTTGTTCTCTGGGAGCATGTTATCATTATGCAGTTCATGCTGCTCTTAATCAGAAAAGAAATGTTTCCAGTAAGCCTACTGTGCTTTCATTTCTGACATGCACAGGACTCGCTTGGTACCAAACATCTTGCAGATATCTTGCAGGTCTGATGGACACTCTGAGCTCCAGCAGTGTTTGGTGTCTCAGTGGAATGCAGAGGCAAAAGCAAGAGATCTGGATTTAAAGTGCTACTGCAGGAAAGAGCAGGCATGGACACATGCCTTTTCCTTGCATTAGCGCATTAAGGGGGTTATTCTAACTTTGGAGGAGTGTTAATCCGTCCCAAAAGTGACGGTAAAGTGACGGATATACCACCAGCCGTATTACGAGTTCCATAGGATATAATGGACTCGTAATACGGCTGGTGGTAAATCCGTCACTTTTCCGTCACTTTTGGGACGGATTAACACCTCCTCCAAAGTTAGAATAACCCCCTAAGTCTGGACTTATTGGACTTCCAAACATTTATTCTGATACTGTCTCAGCCCCTGTGTGTGAAATGGTAGCCCCACCAACAATGCTTTCTACTAACACCCCCAAAGTTCAGGTCTAGTTGCGCCCCAGTCCCTTTTGGAGCCCATTATTTTTTTCATCTCACTTAAAATCCGGGACATAAACATTTTCTAAATGTCAGTTACAAAAATATCGCTGCATTGGGTGTAGATTGCATATGTATTATGAACTCCAATGAGGGGATAGTTTTGTAAATAATATTTAGAACACAATGTTTTTCTTAGGCGACATTTACTTTTAATAGCCTGGCACCATGCCCTTCAGGGTGAGAATTGCTTGTAATTGTATTTCCCTTTTCAGGGAAAATGTCATTAAGTGTTATCCCGAACAACCAGCAGATGGCAGTCTACCCATGTTCAATGCAATTCCTAATCCAAAACCAATCACAGTCTCCCCACCAATTTCAAATATACATGGCCGTGTTGGGTTCCAAGGAACTCGCGTCCATTAAAAAAACATACCAGTGGTCGTGCAATGAATGTGATTCTTCTCTGTTAAGGTCACTTCTACTTCTACATAAGATCTGTACATTCTTGACGGTAGGAGACATTTCCCACTGGTCGTGGCCAATAGTTATATTAATACTGGAAACTGACCAAGATTTTAGCGTTTGGTGTCAAGGATTAACATAAACGATAGCGTGGTGCCGGGAACTTGCTGAACCTGCTGACCCAGATTAATTTTACCCCATAAACTCCTCCTTTCACTGTACGTGGTAGCCTCTTTGCTGACTTTCTGACTGTGGTACCAGGTTCGAGGCCCACAGGGCTCTCTCCACACTAGAAAATTCTATTGGTGCACAACGTTACGCTGTAGATTTTACTGTCTCTGAGACAATGGATTTAACGTTCCCGTCTGCTCACCCATCAGTTAATTCTCGATAAAACACGGTACGCCAGTACTTGTTTTTCAATTGTATTTCGAATTTACATGCTTTATGGAAATAACGAGTGAAGTAACTCACTCTAAACTGGGACTTTGGGTATTATTCTACGTGTTCTATGAATATATTTTCAATGAGATGATTTACAAAAAAAATGCTAACTGTGCTAGATTGTTTTTAGCTCATTGGCCACTAGATGGCAAGACGAGATCGCTTTAAGGGAATAGAATACGGACACTAGCCCCCAAACATCTACACGGGAGGAGCCGTTTGGAGAACCTTATTACTCACATATGCAAAAGGTATACGTATATTAGATAGAAAGGCCCAACGTTGCTTCGGTTCTCGAACTTCGGTAAGCTAGGTTTTCCGAGTTCTAACTGAAAAAGCATCAGCAAACGTTAGAAGCTGTAAATGAAAGAAGGGAGGGGGGCAGGGAGGATTGATTTGCTGCACAGAAAGCTAGAGGGATCTAGCCTTGTTATGGTGGTTATTCAAGTAACTAATTAAGCAGCACTACAAAATCACGAATTAACAGCAGAACGATTACCCGAGAGAGGTCTTGAAATCTCAGAATAACAGATTAATCACCAAGACAGGTCAGTGCAGGCGCCTGCATATCAAACAGCTTACTGTATGCGAAAATAATACAAAACAACATCTATGAAGGCTGATTATTTCGCGCAGCTCTAGATATAGATTCACACCTCGTTTGTGGATTGATTTTTTAATTCAACTGGGACTGTATGCTAAAGATGAAAAAGCGCCTGGCCAGCCACCAGAAAATTTTAAACAGGCAATGTCACAGTATCAGAAAGAAACTTGGACCATGCGTCGAACATGACCTTAGAGTGTCACGTTTTGGCCAATCTGGCTAGCTGATGCTAGACTTTGAATTCCTAGAACGGATGAGAAGGAAACCAAGGAAAACTCTACATGGCCTAGGGTGAGTGTTTCCGTTTTAAAAGTAGATTATCATGGCCCTTGCTATAAACTAGTGTCTCTAAAGCAGGAGAAATACAGGCCTCATGACAGTGATTTGTACATATTTCAATGTTTGAGATGGCACTCTTTTCACCAGGACACTTAGATATTTTCCATAAGCAGGCCTATGCAAATCATGGTTCTCCTCATGGTTGGGACCCGATTTATGACTCTGGAAGAGGCCCTGATGCCGCTGTCTACCTTGGAGGAAGAGGAAGCTGTAGAGCCCACTGTGGAAAGGCACATGCCCTGACCAAGAAAGACAAAATCAAGGCCCAGGTGATTAAGGCATGTTTGGAGGTTTGGGATGAACGCTATATCTTTATGACAAGTGATGAAATGCTTTTTTTGGATACCATACATGTGACCAGTTGTACAACAAGACTGGTAGCAATAAGGGACTGCAAATTGTGCACCAACCTTTGTGAACAGTCTTCAAATCTCATGTTAACGGTTAGTTATCATTACAGAATGTCTAGTCAAAGGGGTTGCAGAATGACCCGTTGTTGTGTAATGAACAATAATTAGGAAGGTTGCTATTTGTGAACATGAGGTTGGCTACGAGGAAAGAAATGGTTGTCTCCAAAGAACAACAGACAACTATCCGTGACCCCCTGACCTGCTTTAGGCCAGGAGTACAAATTGGCTCCACCAGCCTGCCTCCGTGCCCGACCCCGCTGTTCGGAAGTTCGAGGCCCTCCACCTCCCACAGGCACCCGCCTGCGCCTCATCCCTGGTGCCTAGTGGTAGGCATATCTAGTGTGCTCTTTACTTCTGTTGTATTTCGTTTTTGTATTTGGTATTTCGTTTTATACACTGTTGTTTACTGTGTCTGTGCCTTTTTACTGCCCCGCTTCGTTCTTCTCATTGTAATCTCGCCTGTTTTTCTAAGCCGGCTCTTGCTGGTTTCCCCGTCCCTGCCGCTGCGTCCCCTGCGGCCCTGCCCCCCTCGCGCCCCCATTGGTCTCTCCCCTCCCACCTCCCAGCTGCTCCTCCCTCCCACCTCCCCTTCTTAATGGCGGCCGCTGCACGGAGCCCCGTGTGACCCCCTGACCTGCTTTAGGCCGGGAGTACACTTTGGATCCACCAGCCTGCCTCCGAGCCCCTGACCCTGCTGTTAAGGCCCTCCACCAACCGCAGGCACCCGCCTGCGTCTCATCCCTGGTGCCTAGTGGTAGGCGTATTTAATGTGCTCTTTACTTCTGTTATATTTCGTTTTTGTATTTGGTATTTTGGTTTATAAACTGTTGTTTACTGTATTTGTGCCCTTTTACTGCCCCACGTTGTTCTTCTCATTGTAATTTGGCCTGTTTTTCTAAGCTGGCTTTTGCCGGTTTCCCCGTCCCTGCCACTGCGTCCCCTGTGGCCCTGCCCCTCTCATGCCCCCATTGGTCTCTCCCCTCCCGCCTCCCAGCTGCTCCTCCCTCCCACCTCCCCTTCTTAATGGTGGCCGCTGCACGGCCGTGACGCCTGTCTGCACCCATCCGCGCCTGGACTCCGCCCAGCGGCAGTCCCCCTGGTCCACGTTTCTCCGACCCCCCGAAGCACCACCACTCCTCCACAGAACTCCATGCCCTCAACCCAGGCCAGCACCCTGCCTGCGCCCAGGCCAACCCCAAACACACACATGGACCATTCACATGCCACTCATGCCATTTTTCCTGCACCCACACTAACACCAGCAACACCAACATGCACCGCAATAACACCAAACCCAGCAACCACCTTAAATTCATCCTCCTTAACACCCGCTCCGTCCACAAGCACGCCATAGAGCTTTGGAACCTGCTCACAACATACTCTCCTGACATCGCCTTCCTCACGGAAACATGGATGAACCCCTCATCAGAACCCGACATCGCCATAGCCATCCCAGAAGGTTACAAAATCACCCGCAGAGACCGCATAAACAAACCAGGTGTAGGTATTGCCATAATACACAAAAACACAATCAAAATCACCACCAACACCAACGATACCCTAGAAAACGCAGAACACCTTCACTTTCTAATACACATCAACGCCAACACCACCCTTAGAGAAACCCTCATTTACAGACCACCAGGACCCCTCCCTCCATTCTGCGACACCATCGCAGATACCATCAGCTCCCACGCCCTCACCTTCACAGACTACATACTCCATGGTGACCTCAACTTTCACCTGGAAAGCACCCACGACTGCAACTCCACAGCCCTGCTGGACAACCTCACAAACCTCGGCCTCAAGCAAGTGGTCACCTCACCCACTCACTCAGCGGGACACACGCTTGAGGCCATTTTCACCTCCAGCAGCCACATAACCTTCACACACTGGACTGACCACCACTGCGTCCACTTCTCCTTCATGAAACCTCTGCGGCACAGAGAGGGTGAAATTAAAGAGCTGCATTATGTCATGTGAGTGAAATACTGTAGCTGTACTGACAACTTTTGATTGGCATTGACTTTGTGGGGGAGTGGCAGAGAGAGGAACTGCATTAGGTCGGGTAAAATTGAAGTGCTGCTTTGTTCCATACGAATGCAGAACTGAAGCTGCACTGACTTTGGAACCAGGATTGACTTTGTAGGTGAGCAGCAGTGAGGGAAACTACTTTAACTAAGATTGTGTTGATAAAACCAATAGGTACATTGTTAAGAGCCTAGCATACGCAAGGCACAATAGTAGCGAGAGGCAAAGGCATGTGGCATCTGAAGGCACTTATCAACCTATAAGCTACTGTCGCTTGTTACTTATGGGAAACGTGCAAGGTTATTGAAACAAGTGAAGTTCTTTTAATCACGCTTGGATATCAGCTGCGAAGCAGTGCACAAAGGAAGGTTGGGCTAATATGAGGAATTTCACCTGACAACGGCAACAGTTGATTCTCCGTGATCTGCACCAGATTTTATGTCAAGACCGGGGGCTCCTATTATGCATTCTTTTCATGCTTTATAAAAATAGCAGCAGTCAAGAACTACAGTTCCCAAGAGGCTTAGCAACAGGCTACCCAATGGGAACAAAAACGTAGGCATATACTGCACCAATAGCATGACACCAAGGACCATAGAGTACCCACTTGACTGCAAGCAGCCCTGTTTTCTTGCTGCTCGCAGTCAAGATAAGTACTCTTCCTTTTATCTCGTCAGTGTTATATTGCTTTACTATATGGTATTACTCTGTTTGTACTACAGTTTTATTTAACTGCCTCAGTTTTTTCATTGCATTCAAAAATACCGTGGTCATTCTGGAAACCCGCCAGGGAAAGGCTGGGGACTGCGGCATCATTATCCGAGGGGCAGCACCGCTGCCCTGTCGGATGATGATGCCGATTGCCTGAGGGCCGCCTATGGCGGCCCTCCAAGGGTTCATTATGTGGCGGTGTGGGCCGCCATGCCGGCTGGCGGGTTTTCCTGCCACCGCCGGCATGCCGGCCCACACCGCCAAGATCATAATGACAGCCTTAGTTCCTCCCAGGCCTCCTTGTAAGGAGGGGAATACCTAAAAAATTACTAACAACTCTGCATCCCTTCATTCCAAATGTAAAATTAAATAAAAAAATAGTGATGAAGCGCCGAGAAAGATTGCCATTTCAAACATATTGGACACAGATGATGATGATATGGATGATTCATATCATTCCGATGTACCTGATGGCCGTTTTTCTACATCTTCTCCTCCTCCTGCAAAATGACACAAAGTCTCCATTTCCAATGTTTCCTTTTCCATTGTGGATTCCGATGGAGTCCATATGTTTGACCCCACTCTCATCCATCACCCCAATTCCACCGAATGGTAAACCTTCTTGTCATATGGCGGATTATATTTATTTTCATCTGCGTCTTCCTCTGGACAAACAAACCCGCACAAAATTGAAATCTGAGTGCCCTAGACAGTCCTTACCATACAATATAACATCTACACCCTCCATAGACCAATCTCTTATAACCTTCTTTACAAAATTTGGTAAGGATCCCCATAAAGGGGTTGATAAAGCCTGGACAACCTGTCAAGACAAACCTCTTGATGTGGTGGGCCCTCTAGCCCGTATATTTGACCTAGCTGAAACTGCCAGACTGGATGATTCAACAATTAATCCTACGGATCTCTCTGTTTGGATCCAAAAAGCTTTTTGCCTTTTGGAAAATGCCAATTTGGCTATTATTCATGAGAGAAGAAAAGGCTTACTTCTAAAACTGGTCCCAAAACTGGCTAATCTTGCTTCCCTTGATCCCGGCATCCAAGCGGACAGTAAGCTTTTTGGCGATTCCCTCATTAAGGATCTTAGTCATTATGTTACGACCTTTTGCTCTATTGACAAGGCACAACAGTCTTTGAAAAAGGTGTTCAACCAGCGTGTTTTTGCACGGGCCGGTTGAGGCAGGAGCCGCTTTACCGGCCACACCTACCAAAACCAAGGCACAAGAGCCTCCTTCAACTCTTCCTACAATGTCCAAGACTACAAACCTCAATTCTATCCCCAGAGGTTTCCGCGGCCGTGGACAACGATACCCCAGGTCCAATAATTCCCAAGGTAAGCCTGTTGTCTGGCCTTCCCGTGGGAGGGCGAGTAAAGTATTTCATTCTAAAATGGCGTTCGATTACTTCAGACCCTTGGGTTCTAGACACAGTTCAGGGTTATCGCATAGACATATACTCCCCTCCTTTTCAATCAGTTTTCCCTCCTCCTCCAATTTTTTCCCTTCAAATGTCTTCCCTCATTACTACGGAAGTCTAGTCTCTCCTAGAGAAAAACGCTATTCAACCTTCCATTCCCGATCCGTCGGGATACATGAGTTTTCTGTTCCTCGTCCAGAAGAAAAACAAAAAGCTAGACCAGTAATCAATCTCAAATCATTCAACCAATTCGTAATCTATCGACATTTCAAAATGGAAACTATAATTCATCTTAGAGACCTTTTACTTCAAAACAACTGGCTAGTAAGACTGGACCTTCAGGATGCCTATCTGACTATCCCTATTCATCCATCTCAGAGAATTTTTTACAATTTCAATAGCTTCCAAAAACCTATCAGTTTTCCTCCCTTCCCTTCGGCCTTTCATCAGCCCCCGGTGTTTTACAAAGGTGATGAAACCAATTGTAGCCCACCTCAGATCTCTGGGTATCAGGCTCATAATTTATCTAGACGCAATTCTCCTTATGCACCATTATGTTCGGTATCTTTGTTCTCACCTTCATCTCACAAGCTCACTCCTTACGGACCTCGGTTTAAATCGCGAAAAGTCCACTGTGGTACCTACTCAACAAATAGAATTTTGGGGTTTTCTAATAGACTTCACCAAAGATACTCTCCACCTTCCTCCTTCAAAGGTTTCTTCGATCAAAAAAGAGCTCACTCACATGCTTCAGAAAGATCTACTCTCGCTCAGATCCCTTGCAAGAGTGGTGGGTTTTCTCTCTTCCTCGATTCAGGCCATTTTTCCAGGTCCTCTTCACTACCGTGCCCTACAACGCCTAAAAATTCTCCACCTTCGCAAAGGTCTCGCCTTTTCTGACCTTATAACTCTAGACACAGAGTCTTGGCTAGGGATTCAATGGTGGATATACCATTTGGATGCCTGAAACGTCAGAACTATCTTCCCCTCTGTGCCCGATCTTGTGTTAGAATCAGATGCAAGCCTCACAGGCTGGGGCGCCCGCCGTGGACCAATATCAACTGGCGGTACATGGTCTGCAGAGGAGTCCAAATTTCACATTAACTGTTTAGAGATGCTTGCAGGCTCCTATGCGACCAAAAGCTTCACAAAACACAAAGCACAGTGTTCTATCCTTCTTTGTATGGACAACGTATCGGCAGTCCGATACATAAATCACCTTGGCTTGGAGGAACCAGATCAAAACCTTTGGCTCTCTTAGCAAAAAGCCTTTGGGAGTTCTGCCTATCCCACAAATGTTCTCTTCTTGCAGAGTATCTTCCAGGTTCCCAGAATTCCATAGCAGGTTGGCACTCCCGTCATCTCAAGGATACCAGCTACTGGAAACTCCATCCGTCCATTTTTGAAATGTTTCTGAACAAATGGGGCCCTGTCCGTATAGATCTCTTTGCCTCTCTGCTCAATTTTCAACTTCAACTTTTTTTCAGCTGCCGTCCGGATCCTCTGGTGATGGCAACAGATGCATTCCTACAGGATTGGTCCCAAACATTCAACTATGCTTTCCCTCCGTTCATTTTAATCAACAGAGTTTTAGCTGAAGTCAGAGGCCAGAAAGCCTCTCTTGTCATCGTAACTCACTTCTGGCAGTCCCAGGTTTGGTGTCCTCCTCTTCTCGAATTATCAACAGACTTTCGTCTCTTTCTCCCGGTTTTCCCATCTCTTGTCTTAGATCCATCCGGATCTCCCCACAAGCTAATTCTTAACAATTCCCTAACTCTCAGCTTGAAGGGTCTCCAGATGTCCCAACAAACCACTCTTATTTCGGCAGAAGCTTCAGAACTCATTAACAATGCCTGGGCCCCTTGCACAATAAAAAGCCTATAAATCAGCTTGGTCTCTTTAGACAGGCTGGTGTGTGGGAAAATGTATCATTCCCTTTTCAACAGATATAAATCTTATCATTAACTTCTTAGCTGCCGAAGCCAGTTCAGGTCAGTCTTACAGAACCATAAATCTCTATAGATCAGCTATCTCCATGCATCACCAACAAATCAACCGCAAACCTGTCGGAGAACACCCTCTAGTCTGTCGCCTATTGAAGGGAGTAAAACTTTGTAAGCCTCCTTCTGCCAAAAACACTTATCTGTGGGACGTATCTCTAGTTCTACATTTGTTCCTCTCATGGCCCGACAATCCTGATCTTTCTCTAAAAATGCTTTCAGCTAAGTTGACCATGCTGTTGTGCCTGATTTCCATTAAATGTGTGTCTATTGTTAAATCTTTAGAGGTTTCCACTCACAAATTTATGCCTACAGGTGTTTTATTTCACATTTCTACACACACAAAAACCAACCTACATACAGTTTTCTATCCTTTCTTCCCTGACAAACGAAAACTCTATGTGGGTCTCTGTCTAAAAGAATATGAAAAGAGAACTCTTAACCTCTGAATATACTCCCATTATCAACTTCTAATTTACGTTTGCAAACCCCACAAGCCAGTCTCTTCTGCTACGTTAGCTCATTGGGTGAAATGGGTCAAGTCCTTGGCGGGAATAGATTTTTCCACCTTTGGGGCCCATTCTTCCAGGGGTGCCATGGCTTCCAAAACCTTTTCAATAGGCTCCAGCTTAGAGGACATTCTGAGGTCAGGCAATTGGTCTAATGATAATGTTTTTAGAACTTTCTATTGTAAACCTGTTAAAACTGCAAACATTTTGGTAATTGATATGCTTTAAACTTGCATTATAGGAGCCGCCAGTCTTGACATAAAATGTAGATTTTCCTAGTAATCTGTGAAGTAAAGTCTAGGAACATCTACATTAGGGGCCAGACAAAGTGTTGGGAAAAAAGGAAAGAAGAACTATTGATATCAACAGTAAACATCGAAAGAGGACTATGGCTGGCATGAAGAAGGGACTAATGCGTCTATAAGAAGATTTTAAAACAAAGTACAGAAAAAAACAATTCATTTGGTTGAAGAAGAAATAAGACAACTGTGATGACTTTATATATGTTAATTTATTATTTTAAATTTAACATTTGAAGATATATTAGTGAAAGTGAAGTTGGTTTCACCACCACAAATATACTTAGATAGCCCTGGGAATCCTATAATGTTATGGGAGGATTAGTGGGAAGTGTTTGTGGTGTACTTGGAGGCAATAGATGGCTGTGCATTTACAGCAAAGAGAAAAGTAGCGTTGTTAAAACATATCTTAGGAATTGAAGGCAGAAAAGTGCTGAAAACTTTGCCAGGTGTTGGAAATGCAGAAAATGGTAGGGATGAGGGTTCAGATATGGATAAAGAGTCAGATGATGAGTATGAGTGTGCAATGAAAGCATTAGAAGAAGATTTTGGCCGGAAGGTGAGTGTGGTAGTGGATAGTCGCGGGCACAGAATATGAATGAGTCAGTAGGTCAATATGTGGCTGTGTTACACAATTTAGTTGTTACATGTAAGTTCAAAGGTTTGCAAGATTATATAATACAAGATCAATTAATCAATCTGTTAGAAATGGGGTCTTTGGTTGACAGTCAGGTTACCCCCTGTTCAAGCAAGGACCCTCTCTCTACTCAGGGTAAAAGAGAATCACCCTCAGCGAACCACTGCTTACCCTCTTGGTAGCTTGGCAGAACAGTAGGCTTAACTTCAGAGTGCTAGGTGTAAAGTATTTGTACCAACACACACAGTAACTCAATGAAAACACTACAAAATGACACACCAGTTTAGAAAAATAGGAAATATTTATCTAAACAAAACAAGACCAAAACAACAAACATCCGACATACACAAGTCAAGTTATGAATTTTTAAAGATTAAACTCAAAAATAGCGCTTAGAAACATAAAATGCTTCGATGAGGTGTTAACAGGGCATCGTAACGGAGTCGTTCCCAACAATCCGACACCAGCGGTGCCGGACACGGAGTCGCGTAGATCCCCAGGTACAGTACCGTGGTGAAGAAATGAAAACGAGCTGATGCGAGAAGTCGGGGATCGCGGCGTCTGTGCGAAACATTGAATCCGTGCACTTCGTGCAGCATCGGTCATGACGTGGTGCGGCGTCTTCCACGGAGTCGTGGACTTCGGTGGGGCTGCAGCGATGTCGGGCCTGCAAAGGTCATCGCATTCCAGCAAAGATCATGGAGTCGGTTGCAGGCGGCGTCACCGGATTCAACAGCAGCGTCGGTTCGAAGTCGTCCGAAGTCGATTTCCTTGAATTTCTACCAGCTTTCCTTTCAAGGGCCCAGGGACTGGATAGGGCACCACTTGTCAGAGCAGGAGTCTCTCCAGAGACTCCAGGTGCTGGCAGAGAGAAGTCCTTGCTTTCCCTGAGATTTCAAACAACAGGAGGCAAGCTCTAAATCAAGCCCTTGGAGATTTCTTCACAAGATGGAAGGCACACAAAGTCCAGTCTTTGCCCTCTTACTCTGGCAGAAGCAGCAACTGCAGGATAACTCCACAAAGCACAGTCACAGGCAGGGCAGCTCTTCTTCCTCAGCTCTTCAGCTCTTCTCCAGGCAGAGGTTCCTCTTGTTTCCAGAACTGTTCTAAAGTCTGTGGTTTTGGGTGCCCTTCTTATACCCAATTTCTCCTTTGAAGTAGGCCTACTTCAAAGTAAAGTCTCTTGAATGTGGACTCCTGCCTTGCCCAGGCCAGGCCCCAGACACTCACCAGGGGGTTGGAGACTGCATTGTATGAGAGCAGGCAAAGCCCTTCCAAGTGTGAGTGGCCACTCCTACCCTCCCTCCTAGCACAGATGGCTCATCAGGAAATGCAGACTACACCCCAGCTCCCTTTGTGTCACTGTCTAGTGTGAGGTGCAAGCAGCCCAACTGTCAAACTGACCCAGACAGGCAATCCACAAACAGGCAGAGTCACAGAAATGGTATAAGCAAGAAAATGCCCACTTTCTAAAAATGGCATTTTTGAACACACAATCTTAAAATCAACTTTCCTAAAAGATGTATTTTTAAATTGTGTGCTCAGAGACCCCGAACACCACATGTCCATCCGCTCCCTAAGGGAACCTACACTTTAATCAGATTTAAAGGTAGCCCCATGTTAACCTATGAGTGGGACAGGCCTTGCAACAGTGAAAAACAAATTTAGCCATATTTCACTGTGAGGACATATAAAACACATTACTATATGTCCTACCTTAACCATACACTGCACCCTGCCCTTGGGGCTACCTAGGGCCTACCTTAGGGGTGTCTGACATGTAAGAAAAAGGAAAGTTTATGCCTGGCAAGTGGGTACACTTGCCAAGTCGATTTTACAGGTACAACTGCACACACAGACACTGCAATGGCAGGTCTGAGACATGATTACAGAGCTACTTATGTGGGTGGCACAACCAGTGCTGCAGGCCCATTAGTAGCATTTGATTTACAGGCCCTGGCACCTCCAGTGCACTTTACTAGGGACTTACTAGTAAATCAAATATATCTTGATTAAGCCAATTACATACACATTTTGTAAAGGAGCACTTGCACTTTAGCACTGGTTAGCAGTTGTAAAATACCCAGAGTAACAAAAACAGTAAAATCAGAGTCCAGCACATACCAACAACCTGGGGATTAGAGGCAAAAAGTTAAGGGAGACCACGCCAAGGATGAAAAGTCTAACACAATTGAACAAATAATTTGAAGATTCAAGAGAAGTTATTAGGTATGAAAGAACCGACATTAGAAAAACCTATTGTTGCAGCCAAGAGAGTTGAAAGTACTTCTTGGTATGAGGAGGAACTGAAATCTCATGAGAGTGTGTGCAAGATAAAAGAGATAGGGAGTAAGAATAAATCCAAAGCGGAAGGAAAGAAATACATTTATAATGAAAGTAGCAATAAAGTGTGTTACCGGTGTTGCTGTATAAAACACATGGCATCAGTGAGTAATTTTCCAGCATTGAAAGTGAAATGTCAGAAATGTAAAAACAGAAGCCACTGTGCTAGGTTGTATAAAAGTGAAGGAAGTTGCAACAAAGTGAACTAGGTGAATGTTGGTGCTCAATAAAGGTTTACTAAGAGATGTTTGGAAAACGTTTCGGATTCTGATGAAGATGTGAAAGTTTTCATGGTACAAGAGGTGGTAAATGCATTACACGTGGAATCATCAAATGCAAAATATCAACCTCCAAAATGTCACGCAAATATTTGTAGTAAGGACATATGTATGTTGGTGGATTCCTGTTCTCCCTACACATTGATTAGCAAGGAGATTTGGGAGAAATTGGGATGCATGAGCTTAAGTAAAGCACACATTAAACCAGAAGAGTATGGTGGAGTCAAAATACCTATCACAGGATGATTTAAAACTGAGTTATCATTCAAAAATAGAAGTGCAATATGTGGTGGAAAGGGAAGATTTCTGATAGGTTGGCAGGATCAATGTGACCTAGGTATAAATCTAGACCCTAACAAAGAAGACCAAGTACTATTGTCAACAGTGGAGGAGGTTGTCATATAATCACAGGAATTCCCTAGACTTTTTGGCCAACATTTAGGATGTCTAAAAAAATTTGTTCATAACATTTTATTGAAGAAAAATATTACAACAGTAGTCCATAAAATGAGGAATATACCTATGGCTTTGAGGGATCGCTTGAAAGAATTGGAAAGGTTACGCAAAAACAACATAATTTAACCAATAGAATCATCAGATTGGTTAAGTCTAATTGTTATTGTGCAGAAACCAAATGGAAAGATACTTTTCAACTATTGATTTGTTCAACGCTTATCACCAGAGTTTGTTGCACAAAAAGTCTCACCACTTAACTTCATTTATCACACCTGGAGGGGCATTTTGTTTTAAAAGGATGCCATTTGGATTAGCTTCTGCACTGGCTTTTTTTTCAATGAGTAATGAATAATTTGTTAGGAGGTTTCAAACAAGTAAGGTATTTTCAGGATGATATGCTGGTATGGGGTATTGATAAACAAGATCATGATGAGGTTTTACTAAAGGTTGTAACTGAACTGAATGAAGCTGGCCTAATGGTCAAACAAAACAAATGCAAATTTGCAGTTCAAGAGGTAGAATAGTTAGGACACACACTCTCAAGAAAAGGAATCAAACCCAAGTGTAAACTAGAGGAGGCTACATAAAAAGCCCCAAATCCTACAGACAAAGAACAATTAAGTTCCTTCTCAGGTTTATTAGAAATGTATGCAAAATGTGTTGACCATTTTGCGGACAGGGTAAAACCTATGATGGAATTAATAAAAAAAAGAGTGTACGTTTGAATGGTCAAAGGAATGTCAAAATGCTTTTAATGAAATCAATAGGTGCATCATCAGTGCAATAGCAATATAACAATATGATCCACAAGATCATTCAATAATTGCAACCGATGCTAGCACACATGGATTAGGAGCTGTACTCATGCAGAGAAGCAAAATGGGCATGAGAAAGTAATTGCATTTTCATCTAGAACGTTAAACAGTTGGCAGCCAAGGACGTAACAGTTACGTCCTTGGTTGCAGCGCTCAGATACCAAGAACATAACTGTTACGTCCTTGGACTGGCTCATGGGGGGAGCGCTAGTGCTCCCCCCATGAACTTCGCCTCAGCATCCACAGGGCAGAGATGGAAGGGGAATTGCTTCCTCTTCCACCCCTGCCCCCCCCGAAACCCTCCGTCTGATGACGTCAGCGCACGATCACGCACTGACCTCATTAGGAGGCCTGCCCCTCCGCGCTGGAAGCTCAGCTTCCAGCACCGATAGGAGGGGAAATGCAAAAGAATTTCTCCTCTGATCACGTGGAGGGGCGAAGAGAGAGGCATCAAAGGAAAGGAAAGGCCTTTCCTTTGATGTTTTTCTCAGCATTTCTGCTGCCCGATCGCGATACGATCAGGCAGCAGGAATGCCCACTACACACCAGGGAGTTTGTTTTTTCAGGTAATTGAATGAGGGGAGCAGCCCCTTGGGCAAGTGCCGCTCCCCAGGGGGCAAAATATTTTTAGGCTTTTTCAGCCCCCACTGAGGGCAGATCGTTCTTTTATAACCATATAAACACCAGGGATATATATTTTCTTTTGTTTACTTTATTTTTTTATATCTGGGGAGCGACCCCTTAGGCAAGGGTCCCTCCCCTGGGGTCAAATTGTGTTTAGACCATTTCTGCCCCCTTTGGGAGAAGAATGGCCTATTTTTATTAGGCCAATCTGCCTCCAAGGGGGGCCGAAACCACTAGACACCAGGGATTTTATTTTTTTTGTGTCAATTTCACGCAAGGGGAGCGACCCCTTAGGCAAGGGTTGTTCCCCTTTCTGGCAAATTTATTTTAGACCATTTCTGCTCCCCTTGGGGGCAAATCGGCCTGTTTTTATTAGGCCAATCTTTCACCAAGGGGGGCAGAAACATCTAGACACCAGGATTTTAATCTTTTTGCATCAATTTCATGCAAGGGGAGCGACCCCTTAGACAAGGGTCACCCCCCTGGGAGGGCAAATTTATTTTAGGCCATTTCTGCTCCCCTTGGGGGCAGATCAGCCTATTTCTATTAGGCTGATCGCCCCCCAGGGGGGGGGGGGGTCACAAACCACTTAGGCACCAGGATTGGTGTGTGTTTATGTGTGTGTTTTGTTTGGGGGGGCAGCCCCTAAGGCAAGGGTCAATCCCCATGGCGGCACATTACTGTGGGCAATATCTGTCCCCCTTGGGGGCAGATCGGCCTATTTTTGGAAGGCCAATCTGCCCTCAAGGGGGGCAGAAAGCCCACCAGAGACCAGGGAAGATTTGTTTCCAAAATAAGAGGGTGGTGGTATGGCCATACCCCAACCCCATATAAATGGGGCCAAAGTTGTTCTGCCCACCAGTGGGCAGATAGGGCAGTTACCCCCGCTCCACACCCGGGGGGGCAGAAAGTCTACTAGATGCCAGGGAATAAAAAGAAATATATAGTGGGGTGGTGGCTACCAACCAGTATGGGTCTGGTTATGCCCACCCCAACTGAAGGGGGTAGCAGTCTTTCAGCTCTCCCCCCGCACACTAAAATATCGTATCCCACGGCAATCAAGAGGACATTTGATTATTTTGGCTTTTGGTTTTACATTTGGGCCATGAGAGCTTGGCTAACTCTCAAAATCGTCCCACTTGGAATGGTGAGGACTTTGGGACGCTGCCACGTAGAAAACTCCACAAGACCTTCACACATCTGAAAGCGAAACATCTGGGTGAGTCCAGGGTGGTGTGTTTCACATGCACCCGCACCATTTTCTTACCCACAATGCCCTGCAAACCTCCAACTTTGCTGCAAATCACACATTTTTTCCCCATTTTTGTGATGGAACCTTTGGGAATTTGCAGGAATCAATAAAATTCCTACCGCCCAGCATTGTCTCATATATACAGATAAAAATTCTGCCCCACTTGTCAGCCTAAAAATGATTTTTTTCCAATTGCCCTTTTGGACCCGCTTTGGTTCCCCCTCAGTTTCAACATGTTTTTGGCTCTTCCCTGTCACAGGCACTTGCCTCACCTACACAAGTGAGGTATCATTTTTACCGGGAGACTGAGGGGAACATTAGGTGGTTGGAAAATTGTCCTGGTTTAGTGATCCCACACAGAGATGTGAATTTCTAGCTAAGTTTGAGGTTTGCTGAGGATTCTGGGTAAAAAAACACTGGGGGATCCACGCAAGTCACAGCTCCCTGGACTCCCTCGAGTGTCAAGTTTTCAGAAATGTCTGGGTTTGGTAGGTTTCCCCGTAAGGTTGCTGAGCCCAGGACCAAAAACACAGGTCCCCCGCAAAAACAGGTAGTTTTGTATTTGATAATGATGATGGTGATTTTGGCACTGAAAATCCTTTGTTAATGCCATTTTCAGGGAAAAAACACAAGCCTTCTTCTGCAGCCCTTTTTCCCCATTTATTTTTTAAAAATAGAAGTTTTCGCTGTATTTTGGCTAATTTCTTGGTTTCCTTCAGAGGAACACACAAACTCTGGGTACCGCTTGAATCCCTAGGATGTTGGAAAAAAAGATGCAAATTTGGTGTGGGTAGCTTATGTGGACAAAAAGTTACGAGGGCCCCAAAGAGGAAAAAAAAAAGACCTGCCACTTGAGGGGGAAAAGGCCTGGCAGCAAAGAGGTTAAAGGGGGCTGTACTAAATTATTCCACTGCTGAGAAAGAAGCCATGGTATGGTGGGGTACACAATATTTTAGAATTTTGTGTGGGGCACTGCTTTTGAATTATGGACTGATCACAAACATTTGAGTGATGTATTTACAACTAAAAGTGTAGGAAGGGCCACATCAAGAATAGCAAGATGGTTATTCAGATTACAAAAACGCATGTTTACAGTGAAATATGTACCTTGAGTAAAAAATGTAAATACTGATTTTTTTTATCACGGTTACCCATGCAAGGAGAGCATTGTGAATTTGAAGAAGAGTTATTGGTTGTAGATATAGAGAATTCAAGACTTAAAGCAATATCAGAACAGGAATGGAAGTCTGAGGTAGAGAAAGATGAGATATGTCAGAAAATCATTGAACATCTACCAAGTGATTGGAAGGTAGAATGGAACAAAATGGATATAATGGCTGATTACAAATATGTATGGCCAGAGTCATCATGCATAGATGGAATATTGAGAAGAGGCAACAGATTGGTAGGTCCCAAGAATTTGAGGCACAAACTACTTTCTGTATTACACGCAGGTCATGGGAGAATATCAGCCATGAAGCGGAAAGTATGATTGGATATTTGGTGGCCAAGGCTAGATCGTGAAGTGGAATGGTTTGTAAGGGTTGAATGGCATGTGCATGCAGTGGCAAATCTCATTCTATAAAAGGAACACCAGTGATAGCTATGGAATATAAAGAACATGCATGGCAAGGAGTAGTAATTGATGTGAGTGGTCCATTTGAAACTTTAGGAACAGAAAAGAGATTTGCTATTGTTTTGATGGATTACTGTTCTAAGTGGCTCAAAATCACTTTTGTCAGGGAGGTAAAAGCCAAGGTAGTTATAGAATTGTTCATGGAAATACTTAGAAGATAAAGATATCCCAAGGAATTAATTTCTGATAATGGAACCCAATTTGTAGTTTAGGAATTTGAGGAATTTTTGGAGCAAAGTGGCATTGTTTACAAAAAGACTGCTGTGTACCATCCATGTGAAAATGTTCTTGCTGAGAGATTTAATAGGGTAGTCAGAGAGAATATACAATTATCTATGAAGAGCAAATTGGACTGGAAAGAAGAGATTAAGAAAAGGATGTGCAATTATCGATCCATTCCACATTCTTTAACAGGTGAAACACTGTTTATGTTGTTGAGTGGCAGAAAAGCTACTACAGTAGCTGTTCCACCTTGGAAGAATGAAGGGAAGATTAAAGGTTGACAAGAAGCTTATGAGGTAGTGTCTAGGAAGAAAACAACAGAAGCATGTTTCCAAGAAGGATGACGGTGTGAAATGTGGTAATGTGAGATTCAAATTTGATGACTTTGTAAAAGTAAGAAAACTTCATGAATTTAAAAAGGGTGACTCAAAATGGTTAGAACCAAGGAAGATTCAAAAAGTAATGTAATTTTCTGTGATCTTGGCAAAAATGAAATTTGAGGAATGTAATAAGGTGCAGTGATACAGAAGTAACTCAGGCCCATATTTATACTTTCTTAGCGCCGCATTTGCGCCGCTTTTTGATGCAAAAGCAGTGCAAACTTATAAAATACAATTGTGTTTTGTAACTCTGCGCTGCTTTTGTGTCAAAACATGACGCAAATGCGGCGCTAAAAAAGTATAAATATGGGCCACAGTATTTAAAGGAAAAACAAAAGGATGATACAATGGATGAGACTATAAAGGAACAAGTAAGAAGAAAATGTATAGTGTGGAAAAGAGCAAATCAAAGAAGAACCTATATGTTGGAGTAACCGCCAAAGAATGATTCCAAGAAAATTTAAGAATTATATTTAAAGGCTTATTGTACGTGCATGTAGTTACATATATAGTTATCACATAACACAATAGGCAACAATTCTATGTTTTAGTGTTAAATTTGTAATTATTAATCATTCATAATATATGAGTAGAATTTACTTATTGCAATTGTTAAGGGAGATATGTTGTATATTTCATATGTTATGCTACATAATCTAAGTGCAAGGTATAGTTGTTATGGCAACTACTTACCTTGACTATGTGATAGTGAGGATGTAGAACACGGAACATTGGGTGTTTGAAGCGCTGGGGCAGTTGGGCAGACCTTGAGCTTGGGGCTGGTCCTTGAGTTTCATGCTAAAATAAAGGATATAAAATCCAAATAGGTAAAGCTTGTGATTTAAGGAGGAAGGAAGTTTTAGTTCTGTGACAAAATCCTTTTTGCAAACACATTGGGGCCAGAGGTCAGTGGTCCACTGGTTCGCTGCCTTCTCCCACCGTGGTTGTCTCATAGGATTCCCAAAGTGGAATGTAGGTGTATGCAGCGACAGAGGGCAGGACCCCATTTAGAGCTGCACCCCTGCTCTCTTGACCTACTGGCAAGAAGCAGAGGAGGTGCCTTGGGGGCAAGAATTGCATATTGCTTCCTGTCCTTTGGCTCCCATTTCGTGTGATGGGGGGCACAAAGTTACAGAAGCAAACGATGTGTCACTTCCTGGTTGTGATGGCAAGGGATATTTAGGGTGGTCTACTCACAGCTTTACCCTCTTTGCATGCCATTGCAATGCTGGGACCAGTAATTGACACATCTACCTAAAACTTATCCATACCATTCCAAGTCTCCATATGGGTGCAAATCCACTTTCATGCCCCTTTATAACCGTGATTCCTAATGGGTTGGTAAGCTCATTTTGTGACTAAGAAATACTTTCTCAGCTCACAAAAAGAGTTTAGTGCACATCAAAAAGCCATTTGCAGTCACAAATACGGTCTTTTTGTGAATTCCGCAGCTCATAGCTTCCTACTGTCACTGTCCCACAGGTATCAACAGGTCAGGAGTGTAGATGAGCACTCTCTAACCACTGCCGTATCATTCTGAGGCAGCTCTATTTGGTTTAGGCAGTATTCACCCAGTGTGCCCAGCCTCAACCAACTCTGCTTTCCTCCACAAGTTTACTGAAATGGCAGAAGCCTTGTTGTATAGCAAAAATACCTTAATTCATTGGGTGGCATAAATGTTGAGTTGTGGCTCTAGGTCAATTGTAGCCTCCACCAGGCCCTGTCAGTGTTTGGAGGGCATGTCAGGGCCAGACTCCCCCATGCCGCAGCAGAAAACAAATTCCAAATGTCAGCCTATCATAGATGGAAGCGGTAGTGTTGATTCTTGAGATTTCAAAGGAGGCAAGGACCTGGGTTAATGCCTCAACTGATGGAGGAGGACTACATCAGTGACTGAAAATTTTATGAATGTGTGGTAACTAAATTGCCACATTTTTATCAAAATCAAGAATTGCATTATGCCACACTGCAAAATGTGCTGGGCAACACCGCATAAAGTCTGTAGTTAACTCCTCTGTTTGTAACTGTGGTAAATCAGTGATAAATTTGTATGGCTAGTTATTGTGTGCACAATGCTGAATTGGAGACCTGCACATTCCAATTAATCTGAATAATTGACTGCATAATTTTTTCATAATTTGCATTTAGCACCAAACTGTTATGCTGCATGCAACACTCATGTTTTACCTGCCTTATTCTCTCCACTTAATTATTTTGATCTAAATGAAGCTGAAGCTATAGCTGTTTAGCTGACTCTATGCAAACCCTTTTTATGCATTTGATGCATTTCATTTTATAAAATGATCAGTTTTATTTTCCTGGTTGCAACTGTTTGTGAGAGGGAGACATTGTTGCAATGTTTTATCCTAAACGTCACTCATGGCTGGCTGTGATCAAAGGAATAAGGCAACTAATTTTGGTATGCTTAGTGCAGAGGACGCCACCCTCGCAGGACTAAGAAAGCTGTAAGGTTTGGTACTGTTTAATCTATTCTGTTCTTCCTATTGATTTTCTGCTAGTGTACTGAAAGCACTGCAAGGTTTTGGGTATGTTTATTGGGAAAACACAACACTATTCTGATAAGAGGAGATACCCACAGTGTGCTCTCATCCATAGGTGCTGATGGCTACTGCCCCCATATTCTGGACAATGGGTAGATAATTGGTGGAAAATGCTTCTAATGTATAATGTATGGTACATCACTTTTTATTACTTGGACCACCCCTAATTAAGTACCTACAAACCGTCTCCTATATAATTTGTGTGGACCCCCTTAGCTGGGGGTACTTCTTTTCCAGTATATGTTGTGTGTGGTATGTTACTTGTGGGGCTTTGAGACCTAGTGTAGCATGAAAGGTGTCCTCTGGGAAACACAGACATAACCTGCACAAAATGGTGGTCCCCCGTCAGGTTGTCTTTATCATCTTATGGACATTATAACCTGAGTGCACACTCTCCCCGCAGCCTTAGCTCAAGGACTCAATAGATGTTGGGTGTACTAGAGAAACATATAAGCACACCTGCCAGCCACAACCTGTGCAGTGCAACATGCCCTAAGTGCGCATTTCCCATTTGGGCTGTGCTGGGCATCACTAAGTAATCCAGAGATTTTGGCCAATGTGCCATGTTTTGGTGTTATGCACAACCTGGCTTGCTGTTACCAGACATTTCTCTGCCCTTTTAGAAAGCATGAGAAGGAACCTCTGGAATACTGTACTTTGTCTGGAGGAGTTTTTCAATAATAAAGGTAGCTTGTTTTTTGTTTAGGTCTGGTTATCAACCTGCATCTGCAAATGCAGGATAAAAATGGTTCTCAATGAGGCAGTAGTCTTTGGGAAGAGTCTCTCTGCATCAGGCCAGAGAGATATTTTCTATGGACAAGTCTGTGCAAATAACTTTCCTCCCCCAAACTGGGATCATATCTAAGACTGAGGCTACAATCTTACTAGGAAGAAGGGGGGTACCTACTGCCCAGTAGATGTGCGAAGGAGCATACCCGTTTTAGGCAACACAAAGAGCAAATTCCAGGTTATTGAAGCGTATCTGGAGTTTGTCTCCAAGAAGCAAACCATCCAGAAGCCTCGAGAAGCAGGAAGCTCACCTGGCCAGAACCGGCTGAAGAAGGGATGAGAACAATTATAAAACACACTCATATGTTAAAGCATCTCTTTGAGCTTAAATGGCATTCCTTGCAGCAGTCATGGGTGGTGCAAGGAAAATTAGCACATCTTCAAGAGAGAAAGCACCTGCTGCTCTGTGTCATGTAGGAGGTCCCAAAGGAGAGAGACTTTGTTAAAGAGCCTAACCATCTGTAACAGACAAAGAAAAGTCTGACACATGAGCCAAGTTCTTATTGCAACACCTCAGAACTAAAGATTTCTCTGGATACTGAAGTATAATGAACAAATGCAATGGGTCAGAAAGGAAGCCTCATTTGTGCATCGAGACACATATTTAATGCAAGCTTAAGTTCTCATCCTGTTCAGATTTCTCCTATCAGAACTGTGATTCAGCTCAATCAATCCAAATACCAATTTGATTACAAGCTATTACTATATTCTCTTGCTCAGTGGTTCTTAGCAAAAACCAAACCGCATTCAGCCTAAAATCAGGACAAACTCAGCTTAGTAAAAGATGATAGGGCTGTGATTTTGCTCCAGCAATGTCACCATTGAGGGGCTCCCTGTCCCTCTAAGCCCCATTGTGGTTGTTTGCCTAAGGACCTCACCCCCAAGCTGGCAAGAAGGAAGCCCAGGGAGTGGGAAGGAGACCAGGGCCCAGCAGGTAACCAAAGCCCACCCCTCAAAGTGTGTGATCACATCTCATTGGGTAAGGAAGGGGGACTGTTTCTGCAACCTGTCCATCTACTACTATAAGCCTCTTGTCCCAGGAAAATATTGGGGCTTATGAAGCTAAAACCTCTGAAAGGGACAACAATTTCATGGATGGCGGAGGTTTGCCCCAGCCTCTGCTTGGATCATCGTTGGGTGGGGAAGATCTTCTTCATTTGATAAACCTACTAGAGGATAAGGAAATAAAGCACATCCCACCCACTACTGAGGCAGCCGCAGCCTGTAAAATAGAACATAATAGGACCAGCCCTTCTGCTTGCTCATTGATGGAAACTGGGCTTCAAGGAAGAAAGAACTCCCAGGAAAGCAGAGCTAGCCAATCTGCCTCAGACGTGGAGGAATCACATATTCTTTCTAAAGATCTCTCCTACTTACACTTCAAGGAGTCGGAAAATACGCTGGCCATGTATGGCAATGATGCGCCATTTAATTCTAGCCCCATTACAGATGGCGAGACAGAATCACAGGGTTCTCAGGAGTTTGCCTGGACAACAATGCTGGGAATATTGCATAGATCAGCGGAGGCAATTAATTTCCTGGCCAATAAAATGGATTTACAGATTAGCCTCCTGAACACACTAGCAATGTAGGTAGCTGAAATCAATGAGAAGATCGCTAATTTAAACAGTCTGATTATAAGAGTGCCGGTGGAGGCACAGGCTTCAGACCGGAGGTGCAACTGCTCCCTGGTCCTCGACAAGTTGTCCATCTTACCAGAGACGGTCAAAGATTTTGGATGAACGCAAAGTTGTGGTCAGCAGGGAGCCCATCAAAGTT
This sequence comes from Pleurodeles waltl, assembly GCF_031143425.1. Taxonomy (NCBI): domain Eukaryota; kingdom Metazoa; phylum Chordata; class Amphibia; order Caudata; family Salamandridae; genus Pleurodeles; species Pleurodeles waltl. The sequence continues at coordinate 482,298,658 of NC_090438.1, read as the reverse complement.
GTGGTACACCTGAAAGAAGGACGCAACGCTGTCCCTGGAAATCAGATAGAGAAAAATGAGGCTACAAACCAGCTAGGGCATGGTGACTTTACCACTGGGGCAACCAGTCATGCGGGCGGAACCTGGCAGTCAGCAAATCCCAGCGATCATCCAAACGAGCGTATCTGTCAGAATGTCTCTACCAGTGGAACTGGCCCAGAGGACACATCTACCTTGTCCCCAAGCATCTGGGAACTTGTCAGAGATTATCCTGCAATGGAAGGGGAGCCGAAATGTTAGAGAGCAAGTAAAAAGGAAGGTCGCAATAAAAATCTACTATAGGGCCACAACATGGCAGCTTACTCAATCTTTCATTCAATAAAAACCTTAGCCCCGTCTGCTCAGAATTAGGAAAATGAAGAACCCAACAGGGCCCCAAGGAGGTCATGGCTGAAACGGGCCCGGTGCGGGATTTTGTCCAAGCATCACAGCCATTCAATGACAGTAATCACACAAGAAACAGTGCAATAAACAGCCTCACGGGGTTCCACAAAACAACCAAAGGAGACTGAAATTTTACAGGAAACTGCCCAGTGGGCATCACGGTACCAGCACAAAGTGGCACTCTGGCCCTCGCCGCTATTCCTACAAGGCCAATGACTAGGCAACTCTGCCCTCAGGATTACACTCCTGCCCTGAGGGGCTTTACTCCATCACAAGTGCCACAATTAACAGAAAGGATGAGGAGCTGGCCATGGGCACAGGGGTCACGAGGGGCGCACAGAGTCTATAAGTCCTATCCTCCTCAGTCATAGGAGAGCTGAGAGAAGTTCCTCCTTTGTCCAGCTGGGATCAATTCCTACTAGTACAAAGCTGCTACTCTCACGAGGATTGGTGCCGACCAACAACTACAGCCAGTACATTATTCTACCCGGAATATACCTCCTGGGGGACCGTTTGACATCCTAAACAGGGGCAACATTCTTAGGCTTGTACAAACACTGAGCAAGCTCAGAAACATTTCATCACAAGACATTCTCTTTTAATCAAATTCATAACCCTACCTCAAAGAGATTACCAAAGTAACCCGGGGTTGAGATGGCTCGAAATGTATTGGAGAATGCGGAGTCATTGAAGTACAGGGGGATCACCGCCTCCCTTCTAAGGAACCTGGGATACCTGTATCTCCTAGAAAGGTTTTGGAAACAAAGCACCAAACCACCTGGCATAGTCCAGCGTATTCAGTTCTCAGAAAAACCTTAAGTAAATCACTGGGCCCCCCAGAACCAACATCTAGGTGATCCACCGGGCAAGCCTGTTGTGGGCTCTGAGGTAGTCGTTAATTTGGGCTAGCTGTCGAGAGCCTTGAGTTCAACAAGACTGTTGCAATGATAATGTACCCCTGCAACTGACCCCACTGATCAAGTGTTAAAGGTTTGCTCTTGAAATATAAATGGTTTGGCTAACAAGTTGGACTACTCTGAAACCCTCCAATATCTCTGGTCTTTTTATATAGTCTTATTATAAGAGACATGGGCCCTCATTCTGACCCTGGCGGTCTTTGACCGCCAGGGCGGAGGACCGCGGGAGCACCGCCGACAGGCCGGCGGTGCTCCAATGGGGATTCCGACCGCGGCGGTAAAGCCGCGGTCGGACCGGCACCACTGGCGGGCTCCCGCCAGTGTACCGCCGCCCCATTGAATCCTCCACGGCGGCGCAGCTTGCTGCACCGCCGCGGGGATTCCGACCCCCCCTACCGCCATCCAGATCCCGGCGGTCCGACCGCTGGGATCCGGATGGCGGTAGGGGGGGTCGCGGGGCCCCTGGGGGCCCCTGCAGTGCCCATGCCACTGGCATGGGCATTGCAGGGGCCCCCGTAAGAGGGCCCCTACATGTATTTCACTGTCTGCTGCGCAGACAGTGAAATACGCGACGGGTGCAACTGCACCCGTCGCACAGCTTCCACTCCGCCGGCTCGATTCCGAGCCGGCTTCATCGTGGAAGCCTCTTTCCCGCTGGGCTGGCGGGCGGTCTGAAGGCGACCGCCCGCCAGCCCAGCGGGAAAGTCAGAATTACCGCCGCGGTCTTTCGACCGCGGAACGGTAATCTGACGGCGGGACTTTGGCGGGCGGCCTCCGCCGCCCGCCAAGGTCAGAATGAGGGCCATGGTCTCAAATAGCGCTTCATTTAGAGGGCTACTCAAATCATTGAATTCCTGCTACCAAGGTACATAAACAGGGGTGCAGCAAGGGTGACTTCACCATTTATGTATCAGCCACCAGCATAATAGACTGTTGTGAACAGGACAGCGTAGATTCGGGCATGCAGGCAGTGGAATTATGGCTCAAAACAGCCAACTGCCAGACCAAGGAAATGGTCTTGATAAGTGTGTATAGTCAACCAAATGCAAGGACAGAGCTCTCCGATAAGCTGGTCGACATCCTAAAAGGCCTGAGGTCTGAGAGGGCAGGCAGTGACTTCATCATTACAGGGGACTTTAACATGGGACTAATTAATAAATTCCCAACAAATGAGGGCACAGAGGCTCAAAATAGTAACTGTATGATTCCATCTCAAGATATCCCTGGGTGGTACAAAAAAGATAAGAGAGGAAGGGCCCTAAAAAGCAGGGTAAAACATCTTGGTCTTAGGGCACATAATGGGCGCATACTCTTTGACAAACCAGCTAGACTATCATATCTATCGACCCCCGGGGCCTCTCTAATCGAATTCACCTTTGTAAGCGTAACCTTAATGAACAGCATTTTCTCCTTTGGCCTTCGGGAAAATCTGGAAAGTGACCACTGGCCACAGGAGCTGGCCCTCGACATTGGCCTGAACAAATTCGACGAGGTGGAAGATCAAGGATCTTAGCTGGAAACAATTAACCTTAAATGCATTTGATGCACTACGGAATCTTGTTTAACACAAGCTATCACTGTAATGCAATTAATAGCCTCCACGCTTACCATAGGGGAGGATCACCTGTTTTACTGGGATTCATCCGCAACAGAATTTTATACCCCATATGCTGTGCTGGTCCAAGCAAGGACAAGGACTCAAGGATACAAAATGGCCCATCCCTTAGTGTGGGGTAACAAGATCAAAAACTGTACAGTAGGATGGGCCAAAAAGAGGGTGAATCAACTGTGGAGAGCACTTAAAAGGTCGCCTAGGTACCTGACAATCTTGCACAAAGAACGAGAGGCTAAAAAAATGCTAAAGAGCACCAAAGGGTGGCTTGGAACATGTTCTGGGCTAAACTGTGTCAGAACTTTAAGTCAAATAACACAGTCAACTTCTGGTGGACCATAATCGGATTTTGAAGACCCCTCTCAAAACTAGCTTCATCCAATATTGCTGAGTTAATTTGGTACAAATTCCTGTCTGACCATTATAACACGGTGCCACCCGATCACCCCAGTAGTTCAGTAGACAACCTGGAGCCTCTAATACTCACACCGAAGCTCATTTCGGGGAACGATCTGAACACAATTTGGGGCTCCATCTCTTCAAAAGTTGTAATGCAACATATCGCAAAGGGTGGAGAGAGGGGTCGCCTGGTCCTAATGGCATTCCACCTATCATCTACAAGAAAGACCCAACATTCTGACCGGACCAGTTATCACCGCTTTTCACCACCATCCTTCAGCGCGACTATATCCCCTCATCCTGGAAAGGCTCAATTTTGGCCCCTATTGCAAAGGGGGGACAAGGCGGACTCTGGGAACAACCGTCTGGTGGCATTAATCAATAACGAATCCAGATACTTTGCTGAGGTTTTACTAGAAGAGCTGCAACAGTGGGCAGAGGCAAATGCCATTATTCCTCCAAACCAAACTGGCTTCTCAAAGAAACCAGGGACTTTAGTTAACATCATGGAACATCCCCTGTTAACTGACTGGGCACAATCTTAAAGCCAACCCATCTATCTGGGCTTTATCGACTGTAAGTCAGCTTTTGACAGAGTCGATCTGGGAAAGCTGTGGCAGAAACAGGCTTAACAAAACATCCCAGATGGACTCATGAAGGCCCTCGTGTTTTTGCTGACAGAAACATGGCTCAGAATCAAAATCTGCAAAGACACCTGATTATCCAGGTCAATTAACACAATGCAAGGACTGAAACAGGGCTTCATCCTAACCCCCACTCTATTTTAATCTGTTCCTATCAGATCTCCCCCCGACATTGAATGCAGTCAACTCCCACTAACGCCGATGACCTGTCCAAATTAGCAGAACAAAGTTTGGGCTGCAGCTCCTATTCGATGCTACTTTGATCTACCCCATTGGGGATGGCATGACAATCAATGGAAAGAAAACAAAAATCCTATCAGTCCATGGCCCAAGAAATCAAAAGCCCATGTGGTTTCTGGCCCAAGATAGAATAGGGCTGGTTAAAAGCTTTAAATACCTTGGTGTTTATTACAACAAAAACAGCAGGTTTAATGAACAGCTCAAGGAAATTAAGAGGAAGGGCAATAGCAAACTGAAAGGACCATAGTTCACACCAATCTTGCAGGAGGCTGAAGCACAGGTCCTTCCGTTTTTTGGCCTATGGGAGTAAGGCCCTTAGGGGTCAGAACAGCACAGCTCTAGAAAAAGTGTTAATTAAGTTTTACAGGACAACCTTTCAGCTAACATCCTACACATCACCTGCCCCAACCAAGCTGGAATTTGGCTTACTTAAACAGTCACTGACACAGGAGGTGGACTACACGGTGTGCTGTCATAAACTCAAGACAGCAAAGGAAGGATCCCTGAGCTACCATCTATAGTCTGAAATTGAAACAAGACATAGATCTCCGGCTAGGTCTTCCCTGTAGGAGGCCCTGGGAACCCTCACCCAAATGGTGCGTGGAAGCAAAATATCAGTCACCAGGAGTTCAAAAAACTGGTTAAATAATCCACGCATCTACAGTGCATGCTAGAAAACAAGGATTGCCTTTCTAGGTGCAAGCACGCTGGATGACAAAACAGTTATGCAAAGTTGAAACCTCAATGTGACCTTAGTGAACCATAGAGTGAGCAGCCTAAATTGCTATTTTTTATACATAGGCTGAGATATTGCCATCTTAAACAACTTTCCTGTTTGGATCACGATTGATATGCAAAACAACTGCAGGTTATGCAACCTATGTCAGGAAGACACTATCCACATCCTCTGCCTGTGTCCTGCCTTAAGGGAGGACGGGTGGGACCTTCTACAGAGACTGTGGATTGAGCGGAACATAAGATCTTGCAGGGCAGCAGTGCTGGCCTGCTTCAACCCATCGGACATAAGGATGAACTGTGTACTGGTACAATTTCTCCAGAGAGTTAAGAAAAGGACTGAGACCAGAGTGCTATCTGTCATGGGGTAGGAAGTGCTCTAGGAAAAAACAATGCTTAAAGTCCAGCTAAGAATGCTCTAAGAGGCCCAGCTCACAGTCTTACATGTGACCCTAAGGTGCAAGTCGAGGGGCACTTTTCTTTTCCGGGTGCAGCCCCCAGTTGGAACAGGTTCCCTTTCATCAACGGTTTGTTATCGGCTGCTTTCAATTGAAATTGCAACTATTACTCTGATCATTCAGCTCATGGGGGCCATGTTGCATAATTTTTAGTCAAGACCATAGCAATTTGCAGCACTTTTATATTTTTGCTTTCAAGTACTGGACCTTAACCTTTAGCCCTTTTATTTCTCAGTCAAACCACACAAGGGAAATGGCCTAAAAGCTTGTTGTTGTACTGAGAAATCTCAGTCATTTTAAAATAGTTTTTACAGCAGGGCCTATTCACAGACACCCTGTGGTAGCAAATTCAGCTGCACCAAAGCCTATGAACGTATTTTTTATGATATTGTAAGCTTTGGAGGAAATAGGGAAAACCCTATGAACCCTAAAAGAAAGCTTCGAGTAACACGGGTGCCTCTTTCTAGCAGAGATGGTTTTAATTGCTAAAATTTGCCTGCACACATCAGATGTATTTTTTGTTTATGATTCAATCCGTGGCTTATTTTGCAATGGTGTTTATAAATCAAACAATAAAGATTTATTAGCAAAAAACACCTTTCAAAGTCTGCTGTGGCCTTCAATATATGTGATTCCCGGTGGACAGATTCAAGGCTACCTCTTTTTCTAGTTATGCATGTGGTGGATTGGTTAAGCTTCTTCTTTTACCTGTCTATAATTCCTTTTGTTTGGTGTTAATTGTCCCCGGGAAGATTGTGGCAAAAATATAATCCCTTGATGAGATTGTCTTTCCAGCTATCTAGGATAGTTTAAGGATTTTGAATTTGGGTGCAGAAGCATGGTCACTGATATACGCTTAGTGTTTAGTTTATTATCTCCTTCAATTTTATGACCATGATTTAGAACTCCAAAGAGAGCCCCATGTATAATGATACAAAACAATATAAATATATAATAAATTAATACATTTTTAAAAGTAAATGAAACTCCAAACCACCAATTCATTATAAAATACTTCACACAATACAAGAACTATCAATAAATGGCAATATTTAATCTTGATATGACATGAATTTATCCTCCTACTATAAACTCAGATTCTAAAATTCTAAGAATCCCCGCTCAGTGAAATTAAGGGTCATGCCCCTCCCTCCCTTCTTCCGGTAACTCTCTCTTTATAAACAGGACAACATAAAATTTCATGGGCAGTCGAGAAACCCCTCCTCCCTCAAAGCCCCTGAAAGAACTTTAAAAGACCCCTGCAGTACCTGTGGTATTTAATTTCCACACGAGGGCCCAAAAGGCGGCCTGATCACAAGAGATCAATATAACTGCAGAACAGTTTGAAAAAATGTAAAAGTCCTGAAAAACAATCTTTCATTGGGGGGTTATAGCATAAATCTAAAGCATCTCTATAAGATCTAATATGCTATGTGCTTAAGATTCTGTACCCCACCTTGACACAAGTCACAAGAATTAGTAGCACCAGCCCATTTGGAAATTGCATCCCTAAGAGGTACTCTATCAATCAATCAATCATTGGATTTATAAAGCGCACTACGTACCCGTGAGGGTTTCAAGGCGCGCGGGGGGGAGCTGGTGTTACTGGTCGAAGAGCTAGGTCTTGATGAGTCTTCTGAAGGTGAGTAGGTCTTGAGTCTGTCGCAGGTTGGTGGGGAGGGTGTTCCAGGTTTTGACGGCGAGGTATGAGAAGCATCTGCCGCCGGAGGTCTTTCTTCGGATGTGGGGTACGACGGCGAGGGTGAGTTTAGAGGAGCGGAGCTGACGGGTGGGGGTGTAGAAGCTGAGTCTGTTTTTTAGGTAGGCTGGTCCGGTGTCGTGGAGAGCTTTGTGAGCGTGGGTAAGAAGCTTGAAAGTGATCCTTTTGTTCATGGGGAGCCAGTGAAGGTTTCTCAGGTGGTGGGAGATGTGGCTGTGGCGGGGTACGTTGAGGATCAGTCGGGCGGAGGCGTTTTGGATGCTTTGGAGGCGTAGTAGGTCTTTCGCTGGGATGCCTGTGTAGAGTGCATTGCCATAGTCCAGCCTGCTGCTGACGTGGGCCTGTGTCACTGTTCTTCTTGTTTCTGTCGGGATCCACTTGTAGATTCTGTGGAGCATGTGGAGTGTGTTGTAGCAGGAGGAGGAAACTTCGTTGACCTGTTTAGACAAGGTGAGGGAGGAGTCGAGGATGAAGCCCAGGTTGCGAGCGTGGTTGGTCGGTGTCGGTGGGGTTCCTAGTGCGGTGGGCCACCAGGAGTCGTCCCAGGCGGAGGGGGTGGATCCGAGGATGAGGACCTCCGTCTTGTCCGAATTCAGTTTCAGACGGCTGATTCTCATCCATTCGGCAATGGATTTCATTCCCTCGTGGAGGTTGGTTTTGGCGGTGCGTGGGTCTTTGGTGAGTGAGAGGATGAGCTGGGTGTCGTCGGCGTAGGTGAGAATGTTGAGGTTGTGTTGTCGGGCCACTTGTGCAAGGGGGGCCATGTAGATGTTGAACAGCGTCGGGCTGAGGGATGAGCCTTGGGGGACGTCGTAGATGATGTCGGTGGTTTCAGAGCGGAAGGGGGGTAGTTGGACTCTCTAGCTTCTGCCGGTGAGGAATGAGATGATCCAGTCGAGGGCTTTTCATAGAATTCCGGTTTCATGGAGGCGTGATTCCAGGGTGCGGTGGCAGACTGTGTCGAAGGCGGCAGATAGGTCCAGGAGGATGAGGACTGATGTTTCGCCATTGTCCATTTGGCATCTGATGTTGTCTGTGGTGGCGAGAAGGGTGGTTTCGGTGCTGTGGTTTCGCCTGAAGCCGGACTGGGAGGGGTCTAGGATGCCGTTGTCTTCGAGGTGGCTGGTTAGTTGTGTGTTGATGATTTTTTCAATCACCTTTGCTGGAAAGGGGAGCAGGGAGATGGGTCGGAATTTCTTGAGGTCGTTGGGGTCTGCTTTGGGTTTCTTGAGGAGGGTACGGATTTCGGCGTGTTTCCATTTTTCAGGGAATGTGGCTATTTCGAAGGAGATGTTGATGACCTTTCGTAGTTGGGGGGCAATGGTGGCGTCAGCTTTGTTGTATGCGTGGTGGGGGCAGGGGTCTGACGGAGATCCTGAGTGGATGGAGTTCATGATCTTGCGTGTCTCTGTGTCGCTCACGTTGGTCCAGGAGGTCAGGTGGTTTACACAGGTGGAGTGTTCGGGGGTGGGGTCTGGCGTGGGAGTGGCGTCAAAACTGTCGTGGATGTTGACGATCTTCCTGTGGAAGAAGGTGGACAGTGCGTTGCAGAGTTCTTGGGATGGAGGGATGTTGTTGACGTTGGCGCTGGGGTTGGAGAGTTCTTTCACGATGCTGAAGAGCTCTTTGCTGTCGTGTGCGTTGTTGTCCAGGTGGTCTTTGAAGTGTGATTGTTTGGCTTGTCTGATGAGTTGGTGGTGCTTGCGGGTGGCGTCTTTGTGGGCTGTGAGGCTGTCAGGTGTGTGTTTGAGGAGCCATTCCTTTTTTAGCTTCCGGCAGTCGCGTTTGGAATTTAGCAGCTTGTCGGTGAACCAAGTGGCTTTTTTTCTAGCTTGGTTGTCGGTGGGTTTTTTGAGTGGCACGAGGGTGTTGGCGCAGTCATTGATCCACAGGGTGAGGTTGTAGGCGGCGGTGTCTGGGTCAGTGGAGTCGGGGCTGGGCTCTGGACGAGGGCGTTGGTAAGCTGGTCTTCCGTTAACTTTGTTCCGGCATCGGCGGGGTGGTTGTTGGGTGAGATGGTGCTCGGTATGTTTTTTGTAGGTGAAGTGGATACAGTGGTGGTCGGTCCAGTGGTGTACGGTGGTATGGTTGAAGGTGATGTGGGCGCTTGAGGAGAAGATGGGATCAAGCGTGTGGCCGGCGATGTGGGTTGGTGTGTTGACGAGTTGTCTGAGGCCGTTGTTGGTGAGGTTGTCAAGCAGAGTAGTGGAGTTGGTGTTGTCGTTGTTCTCCAGGTGGAAATTTAGGTCCCCGAGGAGGATGTAATCCGTTGAGGTGAGTGCGTGGGTGCTGGTGAGTTCGGCGAGGGATTCGCTGAATGGTGCTCGTGGTCCGGGGGGGTCTGTAGATGAGCGTTCCTCTGAGAGTGGTGTTGGGGTCAGTGTGGATGCGGAAGTGTAGGTGTTCGGCGGTCTTGAGGGAGTTGTCGGTGTGGGTGTCGACTTTGAGGGAGGATTTGTGGGCGATGGCTATGCCTCTTCCGATTCCGTTGTTGCGGTCCCTATGGATCATCTTGTAGCCGTCTGGGATGGCTATTGCGATGTTGGGTGCGAGGAGTCGTTCCACCAGGTTTCGGTCAGGATGGCTACGTCTGGGGTGGTGGAGTCGAGCAAGTCCCAGAGCTCGATAGCGTGCTTGCGTGCGGAGCAGGTGTTGAGGAGTATGCAGTGGAGGTGGTTCGTTTCGGTCTTTTTCGGTTTCTTTGTTCTGTCGCAGGTGAATCTGCAGGTGTGGCATGGGAAGGGACCGTGGGTGTTCCTTGGTGAGGACTAGGAGCATGCTGTGGTGCGGCTGGGGTTGAGGGCATTGAGTTGGTCGGTCGTGTAGTGGCGTCTGGAAGCGCTAGGGTCTAGCGGGCCAAGGGGGGGTGGCGCTGGGCGCGGTCCAGGCGCGGACGGGCGCAGACGAGCTTGCCTTTCGCGCACCAGCGGCGCAGCCGCAACGCGGCTGCCATAAGAGGAGGGGAGGGTGGGAGTGACAGCTGGGAGGCGGGAGGTCTTAACCTATGAGAGGGCTGGGGGGTGGGGCCGCAGGGAATGCAGCGGTGGGAAAAGGGAAAAGGAAAACGGTGAGAGAACGAGGGGGGAGGCGGGAGGGGACGCAGGGGACGCAGCGGCGGGAAAAGGGAAAAGGTAAACAGTGAGAGAACGAGGGGGGTGGGGGGAGGCGGGAGGGGCCTCAGGGGACGCAGCGGCGGGCGAGCTAAAGGAGTAAAAGATCAGGTAAGGTGGTAGTGTGAAAGGCGGTGCGGGGAGCGACCTACCTGCAAGCAGGGTCAAAGGTTGCTCCCTGCTAACGCACTGCGGCTGCCATAAGAGCAGGTGAGGGTGGGAGTGGCAGCTGGGAGGTGGGAGGGCTTAACCTATTAGAGGGCTAGGGGGTGGGGCCGCAGGGGACGCAGCGACGGGAAAAGGGAAAAAGGAAAACGGTGAGAGAACGAGGGGGGAGGCGGGAGGGACTGCAGGGGACGCAGCGACGGGAAAAGGAAAATGGTGAGAGAACGAGGGGGGAGGGGGGAGGCGGGAGGGGCTGCAGGGGATGCAGTGACGGGAACAGGAAAAGGGTGAGAGACCGAGGGGGGAGGACGCAGGGGCGGGGAAGCAAAAGGAGTAACAGATCCGGAAAGGTGGTAGCGCGGAAGGCGGAGCGGGGAGCGACCTACCTGCAAGCAGGGTCAAAGGTTGCTATCGAGTCTAATCAGTATAAAAAATCACCTCACACCATGTGGGAGATTCCAAGTCAGGTAAGGTTGAACCACTTTCGCAGACACTGATGATAAAATTCTCGAGTCCTCTTTTAGGGCGGCACAACTCAAGATCCATCGAGAAGCCTTTGGACCATGTCACCTCCTTCAAGATTTTTTTTAGGATTATAAGGGGAGTCGAAGTAATGAGGTCTGGGTTCAACTCTAAAAGCTGGATAGCATGAGTGTAATTTCTAAAAAAAACTGTATTTTCCTCTCAAATTATAAAAAATGTCATTAAAAGCCAGGCTTCTCAGTGTAGATTTCTCACTGTGGATAAGGCAATGTACCCTCCAGATCACAGCTGCAAGACCCTGCACAAAGATATTCTTGATGCCAAATTCAAGCCTTAGAGCTGCCCCCAAGGCTGAACTATTGCGGGAAGCCAAGCGTCTTAGAATCCGGCCTTCTGCCTTATAAAGAAAGTCCCATTTATCTATATGTGTGCATTCTATCGCATTCAGAAGGGTTGCTGGCATCTTGACCTGATAGGCAGACAATAGATGTGAAAAATGATGTTTACCGTTTGCATTAAAAAAAAGCCACTAAGCCTTGAGCATGTGAGAGAGCCTTACTAATATTATTGCGAATATGATCTTGATCATTTATTGTGGCCAAAAAGATTTTTCCCAAAAAACGATATGCATTTACCCGCTCCAACTTATGTTGCCCCAGAAACCAGGCAGAACAAATTTTCCTTCTGGTTTTTTTCCCCATGAAGCATACCACCTGAGATTAGGAAGTATTAATTTTCAAGTGGTGCTTCACAGAGTAAGAATTTAGAGCGGCCAGATGTTGATTTAGGCCCTTCAGAGTGAGATCAAAGGCAACTATCTCATCTGCATATGATAGGCAGATTTTGGTTGGCCACCCACCGCAGGGGCGTAACCATTTGCACTCCTAAGGATTTTGGGGAGGTCATAAATGTATAGTGAGAATAGCAGTGGAGCCAATAAACAGCCCTGCTTCGGGCCATTTTTGATTGAAAATTTTGAAAACAAATCCTGCTGTCCACCCATAAGGATTTTACACCAAGTCGTGGAGTGCAGGGCTATCACCAATCACAATAGGCAAGGCGGAACCCCTAGCTCCTGAAGTTTCCACCACAAGATCTTCTTGCCCACCCTATCAAATGCGGTGGAGTAATCAATAAATGCAGCATAGACCACTCGCCCCCTAATCTGGACATATTTATCAATTATTTTTTGCATTATTAAGATGTTATCTAAAGTGTTGTGGGCCTTTCTTAAGCCTGTCTGTTCCACCGGAAGAATGTCATTTTCCTCCACCCACTCAGTTAATTGCGTTAGAATACTTCTACCAAATATCTTGTCCATTGTGTCTAACAAGGCAATTTGTCGATAGTTTAAAGGTACTGTTCTATCTCCCTTTTTATATAAGGGGAGTATGATACTACCCGTCCAAGAGTCCAGGATACTACCTTGAGAGTAGCAGGTGCAAAATACTGGGTGGAGAAGTCTTGCCCAAAGCAAAGGCTCCCTTTTAATTCATGTCATCATAACCTCATCAGGACCCATGGCTCCCAATGAGCACATTGAATTTACAATCCCCTCTAGCTCAGACAAGGAGGGTGAGCCCATATTGACCACTTCCCTATCCCAGTTTAATGCTGTCACCACTTTCCCTGGGTCCACGACCCGGTTTTCAGCATAAATGGCACAAATATACAGCCTCCAGTCATCCTCTGCTATCGGGGGCTCAAAAAGAGTTTTGTGATTTCTGCACCCCTCTGAAATAATAGCCCAGAATTTGCTAGGGGTTCTTGTTGCAGCTACTTTGCTCAGTGCGATCCACCTATGACCCGCTTCTTTCCTTTTGAAGGCCAGTTTCACCTGCGATCTTCATCTCTTAAGGAGTGATATTTTCCTACTCCTTTCCATAGACTTACACTCAAGCTGTCGTCTTACCAATTTGTTAACTTCTCTACTCAGATTCACAATGGGTAACTGAGCTTTTTTTTACAGGAATGATGCACTCAGGCTGGTTACATGCAAAAATGTGTCTCATTAATTTAGGAAAATATATTAAGGCATCTTTACACCAAACCTCCATATTTCCCACAATATTTTCCAACAGTGGCTTCAACAAGGTTATTTTAGCTGTAGACCAATACGTTCTCCTATTTTTCCCATTAATGCTAGGGTTTACGACTTTTATGGACCAAGAATCTACCGCAACTAGCTGAATTTTTAAGGTGAGTTTTAGAATCATATGATCACTGTACGTGGTATCAATTATTACCATATCCTCGACTATTTGAGCGATATTATATAAGGTGCAAATATAGTCTATAATAGAACTTCTCATAGGGGACTTGGAGTATAAGCTGCGGGTCAGTCTCAACAGAAATGCCCATTTAGTATAATATCACTAAAGGACCTCAGACCTTTCAATAAAATGTGTCCCCTTTTGTCTGTCCTGATTCTGGGGGGAAATAAAATGGGCAGGATTTTCAACGCTTTGTCCCTTTTGGGGTCACAATAGATATGGAGCGAGGAATTCAAAATTTTGCAATTTAATTCCCCCATTATAATTAACTCAGAGAAATTTCATGAGGGAAAAAATTGGTTAAGCATCTGTTGAAGGATAATGTCAGATTCCTTTTCGGGAGGAATATATGCATTTACAATAATCAAGGGGAATTTCCTACCCTTCTCCCCGCATACACGGACTCGCACTATTTGAAAAAGGTTTGCAGTCACGCGAATTCCCAATTGTATCTATTGCTTAAAAGCATAGCTGTACCCCCTTTTGTGTGCCCTTTTTTTGAGGGCTGTGCTTTTTTGCTTAAAACCGTGTAACCAGGGCATGAAAAATCATTTAAACACCAGGTCTTTTGAATGCATATCAAATCAATCTTCAATGAACAAATTACATTTAATTTTCCTAGGTGTTTCCCTAATCCTGCAGCATTCCAAGAGACCAATGAGAGGTCAGGGTTGGTAACTCGACTGTATCAACTTACCCTTTGCCTGAGACCTATTCAAAGCCCCCGCCAACCAAAGCCAATTTTCATCATACCCTGTTGAAGGGGACCTTCCATAACCTTTACCACCCTTGCACCCTGGAATAAAGAAACTTGCACAATTTCTCAAGAGGATGATAAACATTTTCCCCCCCAGTTCGAATTATTATTCGAGGAACCTAAACCATAAAAAGAATACTGCCCACCGTAATACGTTAACTTATCACAAAGTGGGATAACATCTATACCTCTGCATTGAAGTTGAGCACAATTGACCAAAATTTATTTCTAAACTGTTTTAGAGGCGAACCAAACTTTTCCCTTGCACCCACCTATACTGTGGTCAAGAAAGACCCTCACAATATCGCTACTCTCATTTAAATTGAGTTCCTCTATTTCCAAAAAACAAGACAGTAAAAAGGATTGATTTAAACTTATATGATTATCAAATATAGTCAAAAACTCCAGGCTACCTGGTAACTCTGTATGCCTATTAAAGTCATTATGCTTTCTGGATATTTCTCCAACATTCTTGATGTCCAGTATAGAGCTAGAGACAGGAGCTCTTAATGAGATAATGCAAGGCAAAATTGCATAATTTGAGTCGAACACGCCACATGGCATCACTGGGCAATCTATCTGTAGGTGATCTCGCGATGAATCCATATCTGGCACTTGCTGTGAAACAGGAAGCGCCTCCGCAGTCCCATTCTTGGAGTTCTCCATTGTAGGGACCTGATCCTGCACATCCAAAGATCTCACACACTCCCTTTCCTCAAACTTAACATTCCTCACCCTCTTTTTAGTGAATCGATGATTCCTTTTTTCCCCGCCTTTTTCCATCTTATCTTAATTGTTTTACTGGCCATTTTGATCTCAGTTTCATTCAGTTCGATCAACTTTGAGGAGGAGTGATCTTTAGGAAGAAAAATTGGGAATAGAACCGCCTGAGGATTTAGAGAGAGTTCCAAACATCTTGGACCACTAGAGGAGTATTACACAATGCACTCAAGCTGGAAAAGAGGTTGCCCAGAGAATATACCATACTCACTTGGAAAGCAGGATTCAATAGCATTGGAACTGCTTTATCCAGTTGTGATTTTCCCGCTTGGGTTCCTTTATTGGAATGGGTGGACACATCACTTGTTGGTCAAATCCCCAACAGTCGAGGAATGCAAACAAGTACTATTGATGCTTAGTCCCAATGATTGACATACATCCTTTACAGTCGTCTTGGCCAACTCGTCAGAAGGATGGCTCAAGTTTTGTTTTGCTAATAGAACCTTCAATACAGATACGAGGATGTTTGGGGTGTGATCAGAGCTTTTTTAAAGATTTTTCAAGGAGTTCCAAAATCGACGAAAGGATTCTTTTGAGGCGGATGAGGGGAGGCGGTGCATCAACTAATCCCCCCGTCAGCAGCGCCCTGATCCATCAAGTGATTTAAATCCTTACCCTCGCTGGAACCTTGGGAGATATTATTGTTGGTACCAAGATGATTTCCCTCCTTACCAACCGATGTCTCACGTGGGTCCTTTTGGACAAATGGGAGGATAGAGTTCAAACTTTTTACATTCAAATGATGAATACCTTGTTTCTTAAGGGGTTCGATTTCATTTTTTTACAGGCCCGACTGAGAAAAGACCCACTCCTTCTCATGCGTTTTGAGGTCATTTTACATAATTTTGATCCTTTACTCCTTTTTATTCTTCTTTACTCCTAAATCCACTCTCCAAGCAGACCAATAATTGCTTTCAATTTTTTTGGGGGGGGAGTTTCACCAAGATCTAGTACAGAACTCAATGCGGCTATTTCTACTGCACCCTGATCATGCACTCTAGATTACAATCGCCCCCTGGACCTCCAAGAGTCACGGTCCTCAGGCCTCAAGTCAACCGCTCTATAGCAACGCAAACTGGCTGAAGCTCAGCAGAGCAGAGCAGGGCCAGGTGGAGAGGAGTAAGGAAAAAAGTGGTAAGCCAGGGGACAGCAACAAACCACAGTGTCTCAATGTCTAAAATACAGGCTCACCTTCAACTCCCTGCTCACCCGGCTCTCTTCCGCCCACTGCCCACCATGTCCTGCTGACCTGTAGCCTGCGCGAGCGGGCTCTTTACTTCTTTCCTGGGTGCCGCTCGGATGCTTCCCCCGTAGGTGCGCAATGGGGGGTGTCTGCCTCTTTCCCCCACTGCTGGTAGCTATCTTGCTGCCTCAGGTAAGAGCGGCAGTCTTGTCCGTGACATGGACCGGCCCACCTCCTTTCCCAATCCTGAACGTCTCTGCTCCACGGGCCCCTGTCGACCTGTTGGCGGTAACTTCCTCGGGCTGACTGCCCAAATCAACCTGATTCGAACCACTGAGCCCCAGCCTCAGGGAAAGGAGCGCGCTCGATCCTGCTGCCTTGTTCAATTACGAGACTCAGCCTCTGCCTCTCGGCAGCACAGGCCCCTGCCGGGACCTGACGGGAGCCTCAGCCCCTCTCCCCTACGGGTGCTGTCCTCATGGGCTGTCTGCTTTAAACAGGCTGATTCATCCGGTCCGTCTCAGCCTGCCGTTGGGAGAGGAACACACTCTGCTGCACTGCCTGCCTCACTCGCTAGCGAGGCTCTGCCTGTCCGTGAAATACCCTTTGAAACAAATGTTGAATGGGGCGCTTGGTCCCACGTTTGAGGGCCAAAAACCACAGGATGGCACTTTGAACAGAGAACCCTCTGACAAATATTATAGGAAGATGTTGTTCATTGCGTAGTTTCTGACAACACCAATCAAAAGGGAGTTTACATTGTGAACACCATGACAACCACCATAGGAAAAGGCTTTACATTTTGAGCTATGTGAGAAGTAGAAAAGGAATAGTCTTTCTATTGTGAACTATTTGACAAATGCAATAAGAAGGGAGTTAGTTCAGACGTCTGGCCACTACATATGTTTGATGTGTTTAGAGGAAGACTTTATGTTCATTTCAATCTATACTTTGAACCTGCCTAAAATGTTTGATGTGTCTTTGTGGACAAAGACCACATAGTCATGTTTATGTTCATGTTAAGGACACTAAACTTAGGTTATTGATTTTTTAACATGGTGACAAAAATTCTATGGGCCTGATTATGACCTTGGCGGATGGGCTACTCTGTCACAAAAGTGACAGATATCCTGCCTGGCGTTTTACAAGTTCCATAGGGTGTCCGCCAAGGTCGTAATCAGGCCCTATGTATCTCATTTTGCATTCCAAATTTCTTTGCAAAGCTTGCAGGCCTAACCTTGCTGACTGTGAAAAGCTGTATGTGTTGGAATTGGTCCATATAAGCTCTTGCTTGTTTCGTAGGCTTAGAAAATGTCATCTAGTAACAAAAATAAAATAGGTGGATGTACTGGATTAGTTGCCACCTGTAATATATCAGGTTAGTTGCCACCTTTAATATATCGGTGAGTTCAGATTATAGAAGTCCCCTTTGGGATGTTTTCAATTTGCACTTCCACTTGTAATCTTGTAAATGTTTGAAGTTGTGTATTCATTACTGTATGTTTCCTTTTAAAAGAAGCATTATGTTGACATTGATTTATTGCTGTTTTTGTGTATTTTAAGTTTCCATTTCCTAGCCAACATCACCTCCCTAGTCTGCTTTGGGTTGCTTTGTCTCATGACACTGTGATTCAAGTGCTAACAGGGTTACTTGTTCAATCCTTACCAAACATCATATGAAGGGATTTGATTTTAATAATTCTGCCACACATACATAAAAAATGTATACATCACAGCACTAGTCTGACAAATACAAAAATGCCAAGGATATGTCCACTCTGACAAATAGAAGAGGAAGTGGTTTTTCATGTGAAATTTCTAAAAACTTCAGTAGGAAGGAATTTTGCACTGTGAACTTTCTGAAAAATACAATAGGCACGGTATTACATTGTGAAAAAAGACAAATGCAACGCTAACGTGGTTTTGCATTGTGAGCTATCTGGCATATATAACAGAAAAGGGGTTTACATTTTGAGCTCCAGGACAAACATCTTAGTAGGTGACTTTTACATTTTTAACTAGCTGACAGATACAGTAGCAAGGGGATCTACACTGTGAACTAGGAAGTGGCTTGATACATATGTCCATTTTCTTGGTCGGGCACTGCACATTATTGCTATCTCCAGATGGAAATGTAAGGTTCATGTTTTCTTTGACTCTTCCTAAAATAATTACCCCTTGGGTGCTAAGGATGTGATGGGCACATCCTTAGCACCAGCGCTTGGGTGCTGAGGATGTGTCCAGAATGTCCTAGCCCCGATTCATGTGGGATGTGCTGGCACTCCCCTCCTGGATCCCCTGCTACTTGCCCCCTTTAGGGATGAAAGTTAAGTGCGTCAGCTGCCACCCTCTCTCCTAACATGATGGTGATGTAACCATGTGCACTGATCTTCATCATAAGGAGTCAGTATTCTCTGGAAGGCATTTTTTTGCAACAGGTTGTGGGTCCCGGACCTCTCAAAGGTAGGTGTGCTTGCTAGAGGTGGGATCAGGGTTGAAGATGCACACCGGGGGAAAAGAAAGAGTTTTCCTTCTCCTCAAAGACTTTCTTCAGTCCATTCCTGCTATGGGATTGTGGCAGGGGCTGTGATCACGCAGCAGGAATGCACCCACTAGACACCAGGGATGTCTTTTGGGTGTGGAGAGTGGCAAGGGTCACTACTCAAAACATATGGGCATTTGTTTTGGCTGTTTCTGCCCCCTCTGGAGGTGAATCAGGCACTTTTAGGCCGATGTGCCCCCAAGGGGGACAGAAAACCTGTAGGCACCAGGGAATAAGTGTCTGTGTCTATTTGTGAACGGGATCAGGGGCTAGGTGCAGACTTCATTGTTTCTATAATGTTAACTGTTTTATTTCTTGTCATCATGTCCATTTGTGAGCTTAATGTTTTATTTCTCCTTTATTGTAGTGAAAAGAATTTCTGATTTCCTTGGTGGTGACTCCTGCTTGTGATTTTGTCCCTGGTAAATCTGCAGATTGTTCAGTTACATATTTGGTAAACATTTTTGGAATGTTTAGTTTAAATTACTTTTATTGCCCTGCTTACATTTTTTTAACCCCTTCGCTGCCCGGCCTTTTCCCCCTCCTGTGCCACGCCTTTTTGTTTGCTATTTGGGGTAGTTTGCGTTTAGGGACACATAACATTTTGTCTACACAAGCTATCTGTGCCAAATTTGGGTCCTTTTTTCCAACGTTCTGGGGATTTTAATGGTTTCCAGAGTTTTTGAGTTCCCATGGAGGCGACTAAGGAATTTGCCAAAATACAGCTAAAATGTTTTTTTTTTTTGTGAAAAAGGGGAAAAGTGCAGCGGGCGAAAGCATCTGTTTTTTTCTCCACAAATGGCATCAACAAAGGGTTTGTGACCATCAACTTCCCAGTTTTCAGAAACAAGGAGACTTGAATCAGAAAACCATATTTTTCAGCACAGTTTTGGCATTTTACTGGGACATACCCAATTTTGACTAGTTTGTGTGCTTTGAGCCTCCTTCCAGTTAGTGACAGAAATCAGTTTGAAACCAATGGTGGATCTCAGACAGCTAAACATTTCTAGAAAGTACATAAAATTCTGAATGCAGCAAGGGTTCATTTGTGTAGATTCTCTAAGGTTTCCCTATAGAAAGTAACAGTTGAAATAAAACAATATTGAAATTGAGTTAAAAACAAAACCTGCCATTTCTGTCTGCGTTTTCTTCTATAACTTATTCCAGCTATGGCAGATTTTTGAAAGCCATATTCCATTACATCTGCTATACTCTTCTGGTTGTGAGGTTTATGCAGGGCATGTAGGTTCATCCCGAATCCAGGGTACCCAGAGGCAATAAATGAGCTGCACCTTCGGTTTTCATTGTATACCGGGTATACAGCAATTTATTTAGTAAAATATAAGGAGTGAAAAATACGTATCAAGGAAACCTATGTATTTCCAAAATGGGCACAAGATAAGGTGTTTAGAAGCAGTGGTTATTTGTACATCTCTGAATTCGGGGGACCCCATACTAGCATGTGAATTACAGGGCATTTCTCAAAATGACTTCTTTCTTACACACTGTCTTACATTTGGAAGGCAAAAATGTAGAGAAAGACAATTGCCAATAACACCTGTTCTTCTATTCTGTATTCCCCAAAGTCACCCAATACAAATGGTGCCTTACATGTGTGGGTAGGCCTAGTGCCCGAAACTGGAAATACCCCAAAACACAACATGGACACATCACATTTTTCCAAAGAAAACAGATGTGTTTTTTGCAAAGTGCCTAGCTGTGGATTTTGGCCTCGAGGTCAGCTGGCACCTAGGGAAATCTACCAAAGCTGTACATTTTTGGAAAGTAGACACCCAGTGAAATCTAGGATGGGGTGACTTGTAGGTTCTCACTGAGTTCTGTTACCCAGAACCCTTTGCAAACCTCAAAATTGGGCTAAAAAAACATTTTCCTCATATTTTGGTGCTGCAAAGTTCTGAAATCTGTGGGGTGCCACAAAATTCCTTCCAACCAGCATTCTGCTAAGTCTCCTGATAAAAATGGTACCTCACTTGTGTGGGTAGGCCTACTGCTCGCAACAGGAAATTCCGCAAAACACAATGAGAATACATCACATTTTTCCAATGAATACAGATGTGTTTTTTGCCTAGCTGTGGATCTTGCCCTCTATCTCAGCTGCTGCCTAGGCAAACCTACCAAACCGGTACATTTTTGGAAAGCAGACACCCAGGGATATACAGGATGGGGTGACTTGCAGGGCACTCACTGGGTTCTGTCACCCACGGTCTTTTGCAACCCTAGAAATTGGGCAAAAAAACACCTTTGCCTCACATTTCGTTGCTGCAAAGTTCTAGAATCTGAGGGGAGCCGCAAACGCACTTCCACCGAGCATTCCGCCAAGTCTCCCGAATAAAAATGGTACCTCACTTTTGTGGGTTGGCCTTGTGCCCGTGACAGAAATCCCCAAAACACAACATGGACACATCACATTTTTCCAATGAAAGCTGACGTGTTTTTTTCAAAGTACCTAGCTGTGGATTTTGGCCTTCAAGTCAGCCGGAACGTAGAAAAAACTACCAAACCTATACATTTTACAAGTAGACATCTAGGGAAATCCGGGATAGGGTGACTTTTGGGGCTCTCACTAGGTTCTGTCACCCAGAATCCTTTGCAAACCTCAAAATTGGGCAAAAAAACACTTGTTCCTCACATTTCAGTGCTGCAAAGTTCTGGAATCTGGGGAAGCCAGAAACTTCCTTCCACCCAGCATTCCCCCAATTAGCCAGATAAAAATGGTACCTCACTTGTGTGGGTAGGCTTAGTGTCAGTGACAGGAAATGCCCCAAAACCCAGCATAGACACTTCACATTTTTCCAATGAAAACAGATGTGTTTTTTAGAAAGTGCCTAGCTGTGGATTTTGGCTTCTAGCTAAGCCGGCACGTACAGAAACCTACCAAACCTGTACATTTTGTTAAAGTAGACACCTAGGGGAATCCAGAATGGGGGGACTTGTGAGGCTGTCACTGAGTTCTGCCAACCAGAATCCTTCACAAACTTCAAAATTTGGCTACAAAAACACTTTTCCCTCACATTTTGGTGCTGCAAAGTTCAGGAATCTGAGGGGAGCCATAAACTTCCTTCCACCCAGCATTCCCCTAAGCCTCCTGATAAAAATGGTACCTCACTTGTGTGGGTAGGCCTAGTGACCGCAACAGGGAAGGGCCCAAAACACACCATGGACACATCAAAATTTTCTATTACAAAACTACCAAGTGGGGGCACCTGCGTTTTTTGTCCAGGAGCGGCGGTCATCCAGAGAAACCTACTAAACCCAGACATTTTTGAAAGCTAGACATCTGGTGGAGTCCAGGGAGGTGTGGCTTGCATGGATTCCCCAACATTTTCAAACCCGGAATCACCTGCAAACCTTAAATTTAGCCATCACTTTTTTAACAAAAAAAGAAAACACTCACTAATTATAAGTTAGTACAAAACTACAAACACAAAACTTCTAACTAAATACATGACAGTAAGGCCAACCTTGAAAATAAACAAAAAATATAAAACAATACAGAACAGGCAGTTCACTTTTACGGTATTTCCCATTTATTATTCTGGGTGTGGTAACTTCTGAAACAGCCGTTCACACTCAGCCCATGCTTAGAAGGACAATTGTGGCAGTTCATTCGAGTCTCTCTCCGGATAAGTCTTCGGGCACAGACTCTACAATTCTTAGCAGGAAAGTCTTTTTTGGGTGTGGGAGGAATGTGATCAGGAAAGTAGCGAGCTTTCATTCTAGCCACATCCTCCACCACTGCTTCTCTAGGAACTCTGGCCTGTTTCACTACAAAAAGGCTCTCTATCACAGACTTCTGAAACTTAACAAATATCATCTTTGATTCAGGAGCACAATCTTGGTATACAACAAAAGCATTAAAAGTTGCTAAATGGAAGAGATGTATAGCCAACTTATTTTACCAAACGCAAGCCTTACGAACAGTAGTGTAAGGTTCCAACCTCTGATCTACCCAATTTACACCACCTATATGCCTATAGTAGTCTAAAATGCATGCTGGTTTGCGCACTTCAGTAACCTAACTCCAAACAGTCACAGGTGAAATATGCTCATCATGGATGGTAGTTAGCATGTAGACAAACCAAGGCCCGTATTTATAATTTTTTTAGCGCCGCATTTGCGCCGCTTTTTTACGCAAAACGGCGCAAACCTACAAAATACAATGGCATTTTGCAAGTTTGCGCCGTTTTTGCGTCAAAAAATGACGCAAATACGGCGCAAAAAAAGTATAAATACGGGCCCCAATGTCTGCAAATTTCCCAGCTAGCAGCTCATCACTACGCAAGACACTGCACTGTCCCCTCTAATGTTTTTTTACACACAAACTCTCTTGGATAGCCTTTACGGTTAGAGCAGAGTATGCAATAAGCAACAGTATGCACTTTGAACAATTCCCTGATGTTAGAAATGGGGTCTTTGGTTGACAGTCAGGTTACCCCCTGTTCAAGCAAGGACCCTCACTCTAGTCAGGGTAAAAGAGAATCACCCTCAGCTAACCCCTGCTTACCCCCTTGGTAGCTTGGCAGAGCAGTAGGCTTAACTTCAGAGTGCTAGGTGTAAAGTATTTGTACCAACACACACAGTAACTTAATGAAAACACTACAAAATGACACAACACAGGTTTAGAAAAATAGGAAATATTTATCTAAACAAAACAAGACCAAAACGACAAAAATCTACCATACACAAGTCAAGTTATCAATTAAAAATCAAAAAGAGTCTTTGAGTAGTTTTAAAAACACACTAGCGCTACTAGAGTGAAAATGTACCTGGTGTGCGTCAAAAATAACCCCGCACGGGCGGGTGTGCGTCAAAAATAACTCCGCACGGCGGTACTTGAGTCAAAAATCCAGCCGCATGATGATTTGAAAATCCCGCAGCGCAGGTTGCGATCTCCCAGCCTCCGTCAGCGATGCTGCGCGTCATTTCTCCTGCTCCGTGCGTCGATTTTTCAGTCACGTTTCCTGCGAGCGTCGTTTCCCAGCTGCGGAGCCGGCGGCGCGTCGTTTTTTCAGCCGCAGATCGGATTTGCATCAATCTTTTCCCCGCACGGCGCTCTGTGCGTGGATTTCTTGTCTTTAGGCTGCCAGCTTCTCCTTTCAGGGTCCCAGGATCTGGATGGGCACCACAGGGCAGAGCAGGAGTCTCTCCAGAGACTCCAGGTGCAGGCAGAGAGAAGTCTTTGCTGTCCCTGAGACTTCAAATAACAGGAGGCAAGCTCTAGATCAAGCCCTTGGAGATTTCTTCACAAGATGGAAGGCACACAAAGTCCAGTCTTTGCCCTCTTACTCTGGCAGAAGCAGCAACTGCAGGATAGCTCCACAAAGCACAGTCACAGGCAGGGCAGCTCTTCTTCCTCAGCTATTCAGCTCTTCTCCAGGCAGAGGTTCCTCTTGGTTCCAGAAGTGTTTTCTAAAGTCTGAAGATTTGGGTGCCCTTCTTATACCCATTTTAGTCTTTGAAGTCACCTTTCTTCAAAGGGGACTCACACCTACTTGTGAAATCCTGCCTTGCCCGGGCAAGGCCTCAGACACACACCAGGGGGTTGGAGCCGGCATTGTTAGAGGCAGGCACAGTCCTTTCAGATGAGAGTGACCACTCCACCCCTCCCTCCTAGCAGAGATGGCTAATCAGGAAATGCAGGTTACACCCCAGCTCCCTTTGTGTCACTGTCTGGTGTGAGGTGAAAAACAACCAACTGTCAAACTGACCCAGACAGGGAATCCACAAACAAGGCAGAGTCACAGAATGGTTTAAGCAAGAAAATGCTCACTTTCTAAAAGTGGCATTTTCAAACGCACAATCTTAAAATCAACTTTACTAAAAGATGTATTTTTAAATTGTGAGTTCAGGGACCCCAAACTCCACATGTCCATCTACTCTCTAGGGGAATCTACACTTTAATCATATTTAAAGGTAGCCCCCATATTATCCTATGAGAGAGACAGGCTTTGCAACAGTGAAAAACGAAATTGGCAGTATTTCACTGTCAGGACATATAAACCACATTACTATATGTCCTACCTTATCCATACACTGCACCCTGCCCTTGGGGATACCTAGGGCCTACCTTAGGGGTGCCTTACATGTAAGAAAAGGGAAGGGTTAGGCCTGGCAAGTGGGTACACTTGCCAAGTCGAATTTACAGTGTAAAAATACACACACAGACACTGCAGTGGCAGGTCTGAGACATGATTACAGAGCTACTTATGTGGGTGGCACAACCAGTGCTGCAGGCCCACTAGTAGCATTTGATTTACAGGCCCTGGCACCTCTAGTGCACCTTACTAGGGACTTACTAGTAAATCAAATAGGCCAATCATGGATAAACCAATTACATACAATTTACACGGAGAGCATATGCACTTTAGCACTGGTTAGCAGTGGGAAAGTGCTCAGAGTTCAAAAGCCAACAGCAACAGGTCAGAAAAAAATAGGAGGCAGGAGGCAAAAAGACTGGGGATGACCCTGCATAAGCAAAAGTCCAACACCTGAACAATTGCACACCAGTGTAGAAGTTATCTGGGTACAAATAGTGACCTTTGTTAAATAGTTGTCTACCAAGTTCCCACAAAATTTTCTCATTAACTCCAAAAGTGGAAGGACAACCGGAGGGATCAATCCTGAATCTAGACCCGTAAATTATAGACATATTCTGTACTACTCTCAGACAACATATACATCTTAATTTCATAACATGCCCTCTTGCTAGGAATGTACTGCTTAAAAACCAAACAGCCCTTAAACAGGACCAAAGACTCATCCACAGCTATTTCTTTCCCTGTAACATAGATCTCTGAAAACCGATCTATATAGTGATCAAGGACAGGCCAAATCTTAAAAAGATGATCACAATCAGGTGATCCCGTGACAGAGCTAAAGCATTATCAACAAAATGCAGCATCCGAAGAAGAAGCAAGTACCGATTACGACTCATGGTTGCAGGAAATATAGCTGTTGCCATCAAGGGACTAGTAGACTAATTTGAAGACAGTGACGGCTTCCTTATCAGCCCTATCAAAAAGTTAAACCCAAGAACTTCTTTAACTCTTCCAGATTTGTGGGAATCCACCAGGTAGCTCTAAAGTCTGGCCCTTTTGACCCTCAGATACTGTTCAGCATACAAATTAGTCTGCTGAACAATCTCATCCAAAAATACATCATCCATAAACAACTGAAAGAAATGTATAGGCAAAAGGTTTTTAGTATTCACTCTACACCCTGCAACATCACTAAAGGCAGGCAACTCCGGCTGCACCATGTTTGGGGCAACCCAGAGTCCAGCACTTCCAATGGGAAGCCTTTCAGCCCCAGGCTGCAATCCAGATGCCTCTTCCTGCACTTTTGGCTCGTCAGTGCCTTTCTCTAAATGCGACATTTCATCCGCACTGAGGGTGGCTTTATCATCAGATGATTCCTCTTGGACAGAAAATTCACTGCCAGAATCCTGACCTTCCTTCTCTCCCCCTCAGATGCAGAGACAGTCTCATTATCATGGTCAGAGGAAGACTCGAAAAGCATCCCAACAACCTGCTGAGCGGTCATCCTGCAGCTAGCCATAATCCTTACTAGAACAAGTAACTTGACAAACAAGTCAAAAATACCAAACACTGTGTAAAATAAGTAATGAACAAAGTGTGGCTTGATCAAACAAAAACTACTGGCATATAGCAATTGCAAGGTAAAGTCAATCAAATCAAAGCACTCAAAGATCTATACACTACAGTATAAATACCACTCACTTGCCAGAGACAGCTAGACTCGCCAGCACCTACTCTGCACAGAAACAGCAAGCACCAATGATATCCCACTAGAAAGGAAAAAGAAATCAAAATTACATACAAGAAAACACAATACACATTGTTCACAAATACCAGGGAAATTTCACACACATTCCAACAGAGGCTAAATATATGCAACTACACAAACTTCAGATCTGCCAGTGCTGAAACCGCAAGCATGAGTCACACCAAAGGAAAACAAAAGCTTTGCACTAGAATAAAAAAGGAGAAATAAAACAGTACTATCACAAATGATGACAAAAAAATGAAACAGTTAACATTATAAAACACTCTGAAGGCTGCCAATCACCAGTCAAATGCCAGCCCCACACATATTCAGCCAAGCGCCGGTCCATGCGCACTTCCCACCAAGTGCGCGTTCGTGCACACCCCCAGCCAAGGGCCAGTCCATGCGCACACTGCCAGGCAATATCTAGCCCATACACACCGTCAGCTGAACTCCAGCTTACACACACAGAAATTACCAAAATATTTACTCCCAAAAGGGGAGCGACCCTTGCCTAAGGGGTCGCTACCCATAATCATTATACATGGAATCCCTGGCTTCTAGTGGGTTTCAACCCCCCTGGGGGCTAGATCAGCCTGAAAAGTGGGTGATCGAGCCCCGGGGGGGGCTAAAACATGGAGAAAAAAAATTGCCAAAGGGTTTGTTGCCATAATTGTTAAAAAAAAGGGAATCCCTGGCACCTAGTGGTTTTCAACACCCCGGAGGCCAGATCGCCCAAACAAATGTCCGATCTAGCCCCAGAGGGGCCAAAACATAGAGAAACATATTGCCCCCAAAATAAATTACAAACAATCCCTGGTGCCTACTGGGTTTTGACCCCCACCAGGGAGCAGATCGGCTGAGAAAACAGTTGAGCTAGTCCCCCAGTGGGGGGGGGACGAAACACAATTCTAATATTGCCCCACAGTGAGCGACTCTTGCCCAAGGTGTCACTACCCTAAATAAGGGCCTGGCCATGCAATTGTGGAGCAGGAATCCACTCTCCCCTTGTGTCTGCTTACTCCCACCACCTCCCCCAGGAGAAGGACTTACCAAAAAGGAGTCCTCTCTCCTCAATGCGCTGGAAGCATTTGTTTCCAGCGCGTCCCTGGCACCAAGGGATGACATCAGCACGCTGTGAGCTCGCTGACATCATCATATCGCCGATGCGGGGTGTCAGCGGAAGGTGTTTTGCTGCCAATCCCAATGGGGTGTGTGGCCCACGGGGAGCGCTCTCACTCCCCGTGGGTCTATTCCAGGATGTAACGGTTACGTCCTTGGCACAGCAGTGCTGCAGACAAGGACGTATCAGTTACATCCATGGCACCCAAGGGGTTAAACTGTTGCAATAATTGTAGCACATTTAGCTGATGTTTTTTTTAATCCATGTTTGGATTTGTGCAAGCCCTGTATTGTGTTACCTTGTGTGTAGTCTTTTTGTGTTTTTCCTTCCTAGTGGGATCTTTGGTGGTTGCTGTGTCTATGCAGAGTAAGTGCAATTTATCCTCAGTCTCAGTGTCTGAGGCAAGTGAGAGGTATGTTTTTAGAATATCAAGTTCATTGTATTGATTGTACTGATATTTTTTTCCAGATCACATGTTGGTACTTATATTTACTGTGTGATACACCTTTGTTTGTTGAGTTCTAATTTGACACAGCATTGTTTATTGTTGTTGTGTTTGGTGTGTTAGTTTTATAAGTATGCATTGCAGCAGCCTATAAGCTGACAGCCCAGCAGTTTGTAGGTTTGCTTTTTGAATCTGCCTTTAAACATGGTTCTGAGGCTGACCCTACATCAGAGGCAGAGGTCCAAGTTGAAGATTCTGGAAGTGAATTTTCCATTCCAGAGGAATCATCTGGTGATGAAGTTCCTCTTTTACAGGCGGACAATTATATGCCATTAGTGCAGCATGAGTACGCTGGACTGCAGCCAGGGTCTGGAAGGCTTCCCATTGGAAGTGCTGAACCCTGGATCTCCCCTAACATGGTGCAGCCTGTTTTGTCTGCCTTTAGTGGTGTTTCAGCGTGTAGAGTCAATACAGAGAACCTTTTGCCTATCAAGTTCTTCCAACTGTTTATTGATGATGTGTTTTTGGATGACACTGTTGAGCAGGCTAGTTTGTATGCAGAACAGCTTTTGAGGGATAACAGTGCCACACTTAAGACCCACTCCAGAGCTACCCGCTGGACTCCCACAAACCTCTATGAGAATAAGCAATTCTGGGGTTTAACTGTGCTGATGGGATTCATAAGGAAGCCTCACCATCTTTATATTGGTCTACTAGTCACTTGATGGCAACCACCATATTTCCTGCAACTATGAGTTGAGATCGGTTTTACTTCTGTAGTGGATGCTGCATTTTGTGGATAACGCTATAGTATTGCTGAAGATCACCCTGATTGTGACTGTCGCTTTAAGATTCGGCCTGTCCTTAACCGTTTAGTAGATTGCTTCGCAAAGATCCATGGTCCAGGGACATATATATCCGTGGATGAGTCTCTGGTCTTCAAGGGGCGTTTGGTTTTCAGACTACACCTTCCCAGCAAGATAGCATGGTATTAAGCTGTATATGCTGTATGAAAGTGCCACTAGATATGCATATAATTTTAGGGTGTATACTGGTAGGGAATCTTCCATTAGTTTAAAATAATTTTTATTTGTTTCAATAAATAGACCTTAGTGCAATAGTGACTGGCATATAATACAGATCATAAAAGAAGTGCACTACTTATACAATAATTTGCTTTAAAAAGGTACACAGATAATTGTAATAGATAGATTTAAAGATAGCTTAAAAAGGAGAAATACCCAGATAACTATAATTAATAGATTAAAAATGCTAATCAATATATCTCATAGGACATGCATCCACAAGCATTCAAGCATATTTCAACTACTGTAATTTTCATACATATCTTATGTCCGCTAAAACTACTACAATAAAGCTATAAAATCACTCTCCCCACCCACAGTTACCCCAATCAAGTAAATCAGTCATAAATAAAGTTCTAAAATGTTCCACGTGATCAAGTATATCACAGTAAAATATATCTGTATTAAACTAGATTTACTATCTTTCACCCTCAAGGACTCAGGGAGCTATTTGACTAATCTTAGTCTGCTTCCAGGGCCAGCAAACTATCCACCAGCTGCTCCCATGCTTCAACCCTTTCAATTTTTTCTTGTCCTCTCTTTATTTCTCGACACAACACAGCACTCTTGAAACTTTCCCATTTAACTATTTCCTTATGCCATCTTGTAATTTGAGGATCATGCACCGATTTCCAGTGCATAGTCAATTCATGTTCTGCTAGAATCAATCCTAAATCAGTAAATCTAGTAGTAGTTTTCTTATTTTTGGGATGAGGGTATCCCCCTTGGAGGCAGACCAAAGGTGTACAAGGGATAGCCTGCAAGGTTATTCCATTAATATATTCTATTACTTCCTTCGAGAACCCCGCTAATGAAGAGCAGGACCACATCATGTGGAACATTTCTGCCCCCAAATCCCAACATCTAGGGCATTTTGCAGCAGCAACTTAGCATTTCTAGAAACAGCTGGTATTTTTGTAACAAACCTATTTCAGTCCAAATCATTAATTTGGAGCTCTGCGTCTCGCTTTCATTTTATTTTCAACTCTGCAAGAGGAGAAAGAATATTTGCCTGAATCGCATGAGATAAATGTGTGACCACTCTTACCACACCCAGTTGTTGTCAGATCTGTTGACAGACCTGATATGTGGCAGGTTCAGCATCTCCATTTCTCCAATAATTTCTTATTGTTGCAGTCAATGCCCTGTGTACTACAAATTGTCCTCTAGATATATCACATTCTTCAGTCAGGTCTTCAAACTTAAGCCATACTCCATCCTTATATAAAATCCCCAACACGGTTAACCCCAAGGGTAGCGCACTTTTCAATCCCCGCTAATGCACCTACCTGGGCCACTATTATCATCCATTTTAATGGCATATCAGGTTAATAGGATATCCAGATCTGGGTTAGATGCAGGCAATGTCGCCAGCACTGCTGTACCACTAGGAGTTCTTAAGAAATTGCAGGCAGTCTCCTCCGAAGAAGATTGGAGACTTTCAATAAATCCTGCAAATCAGGCAGTGAGCCAGTAACACCCTCCTCAGGGCTCATTTGACAGTAAAGGCGCTTGGTAAACCATTGTAGTTGAGTCGCCAGATAATAAGATTCAGGTTCGGGAGCAGCCAACCATCCCTCCTTTATAGGGTGCTGTAGTTTTGTTAGTGCTACTCTATGCCTACCAGTTCCCCAAAACAATTCCAGAAGTAGCGATTCCAGTGCCCACCCATGGCAACGTGTTAAAGAAATAGAGAAATCTTGGTGGAGCCACCATCTTAGCTACTGCAATTCTGCCTGCCATAGATCATGGTAAGCTCGTCCAAAAGTTATTACTAATTCTAAGTGCTCTAACAGCTGCTCCAATATTCATATCAATTAAATCTTGCTGGCGATGATATATTTTAACACCTAAACATTTAATGCAGGTAGGGCTCCAATTGAGCCTGTGTAAATTCAGGGGCGGGGTGGCATCTCTGCAGAGTGGACACAAGTGAGATTTTTGCTATTTAGTATGTAGTCCAGATATTATACCGAAGCAGTTTAATAAGTCTATACAAGCCAGCAAATCCATCTCAACATCTAGGAGAAAGAGCGGAATATCATCAGAATATAACGCTGCTAAATGGGTTTGCCCACGGACCTCCATCCCATGATAAAAATTCCTGCTGCGGGCACTACTGGCCAGAGGCTCCATTGTGATATCAAATAATAAAGGGGACATTGGACACCCCTGTCAAGTCCTGTGTCCCACATCACAGGGTTCAAATACCACTCTGCCAGTACGCACCCATGCCTTGAGACCTGTGTAGAGGAGTTTGATCCAGTGAATAAATCTTGCACCCAAACCGATTCAAGCCATTACAGGATACAAGAACTCCCACCTTAAACTGTCAAAGGCCTTCTCATTGTCTATTGCCATGATAGCTGCCCTTTCCTTATCCACAAAATCATCATTCAAGAAATAGATAAACCTCAGAATATTATATGCCACATTAAGCCCTGAAATAGAGCCTACTTGATCAGTACGAATTAAAAAGGCCATGTGTGGTAAAAGTCTGCTCACCATAATATGAATTAGAATTTTATAATCTACATTGAGCGTAGACAGTGGCTTATAGGATCTAACGTCCATTGAAGGGCAATCAGGTTTGAAAGCAGGAATCGCCAGCGCCTCACATGTAGACACAGGCAGGTTCCATGTTTTCCAATATGTAGAATACATTTCTGCCAATTTAGGAGCCATTTCATTGTATGCAGCAAAGAACTCTACAGGTAAGCTCCAGGAACCTTACCATGTGTCCACTGGTTATCCTTCCACTTTTGGAGCCAGTGAGATAATTGTGGGGGAACTTGCCAGATCACTTTTTTAAAAGGATCACCATTTATACATGGACAATTTCTACACAGGTATGCAATTATTTAAAGAATTGTTCAGAGTGGGCACTGTGGCATGTGACATGACCTGGACCTGGGTTACCCTAAAGAGTGTGTGAGTAACAAACTTGAAAGTAGACAAAGCAAATGCTTTGTGTAATAATTAACTCCTTGCTGTGATATCTTCAGACAGAAGAGATGTCCATATGCTGACAACTGTTCATGATGAATGTACTGCTCATTGGACTGGGGTTAGGTTGCAGAAGTGGGCAATCCATTGTGTATTCTAGACTGTAACAAACAAATGTGAGGTGTTAATAGAGTAGATCAAAGGTTGGAGTCTTACAATGCTGCTCAAAAAACCTTTATCTGGTACAAGAAGCTTTTTATTTCATTTTCCATCCTTCAATGCTTACATTGTTTTTAAAGATCATTATCAAGAATTCAAGATGACTTTTGCAGAGTTTCAGCAGTCTGTAATTTTGCAGTTGACCAGGCTAGTGTTCCTAGAGTCGGAGTAGTGGGGGATGTGGCTAGATTAAAGGTCGCCACTTTCCTGAATACATTCCTCTGCCACCCAAAAAGACTTTCTTTGTTGGAGATGTAGAGTCTGTGTCCGAAGAGGAGTATGAAAGGAGAGTTGTATGTACTGCTCGAGTGTCTTTCTATCCTGACCTATGTTTGCCCACATGTTTTAAATTGTACCATACACAGTTCAAGAATTAGTAGCAAACATGACTGTAAAGGGGAATTGACTGTGGTCTGTATTGACATATATTTTCTGTTTAGATGGCTGGTTGGCAGTAGTTTGATGTGCTTAGTTACACCTGTTGTGAATGTAGCCATAGTTGGTATATCATATTCTACCAATTGGTTGGTTCTTTTCATTTGAAAAAATGTGCTCTTTTAGTTGAACATTTTATTTTGTTCTTTTCTTTGCTTTGTGTGTGTAATGTGTTCATAGTGGGAGTGCTATAGAAATGAAAGTAGTGTGGAGCTTCATGGTGATGCCTGAGTAGCATTTGGCCGGTAATGGGTGTGGTTGGCATCTGGCTGGCATTGTGTGTGTACTGGCATTTGACTGACAGTGTGTGTGTAGTGACCAGTAACAAGTCACACCACAGACACCGTCACTGAAATGCCAGTCCACACATTCCACCAGCTGCCAGGTGGTATGATTGCTGTGTCTAAGCTGTTGTCCATCTTGTGGTGTGTGTGTGGCTGGTGGTGTGTGTGTGTGTGTGAACTGACATTTGGCTGGTGGTGTGTTTAGCGATCTTCTGCTGGTCTCTAACCAAACTATGGCAGCCACACACCAGTTCACACACTCTGCAAGCTGCAAGACAATGTGATTTCTGTGTTAGGCATGTGGGTGCATGAAAGTGATGGGCCCTTGAATAGCACTGTTTGTTGTTGTGAGTGTTCTAATGTGCTGGGCCTGTGACTGGAAGTGTGAATGATTTTTTTATGTGACACATGAAAAGTGTGTGAATGGCCTGTAAAGCGGGTGGTGCTTTTTTGTGGCTTTATAGCTCGTGACCTGTGAGACACTGACTCAGTATTAGATAATTATTTTATTAAAGGCAATTTCCATGTTTTAATTTTCTGGAACTCTTTTATTAATAAAATTTACATTATAAACTTCTCACTCACCCTTGTGCCAAATCCAACCAGTATGTGTGTGAACTTGATTAGTAGAAGGTGGTGCAGTGATATTTGTCTTTTCTGTTTTTGTCTGCCACTGTGTACATTGTTTCTAGGGAATATCTATCAATTCTAGATATTTTCATAAACTAGACACCAGGGGGACACCAGGGTGGTGTGTCTTGTGTGGATACCACAAAGTTGTCTTACTCAGAAATCCTTGCAATCCTCAAGCATAGGAAAAAAAAACACCTTACCTTCATATTACTCTGACTCAAAGTACTGGAATCTGTGGGGAGCCACACATTTCCTGCCACCAAGAGTTCCCACATGTCTGCTGATAAAAATGGTACAGCTACCAAACCCAGCTATTTCTGAAAAGCTAGACCACCAGGGGGTACAGGGTAGTGTGCCTCTTGTTGATCCCACAAAGTTTTCTTACCCACAATGCATTTCTGTGACGTTTTCCTCCAGAATCAGAAGGAATCCACAAAATTTCTACCACTCAGCACTCCCCACTTGTTCGATAAAAATTGCTGCCTCACTTCTGTGGCTGTGGCTGGGCCTAGTGTCCGTGACAGAAACAGATCAAACTAAAGTCAATGGGAGTCCTCGCAAAGGAACACTCATTGACCTTGGTTTGAAGTGTTTCTGTCTTGGGCACTACGCCCATCCACACAAGTGTGGTACTGTTTTAATCTAGAGATTTGGAGGAATAGTAGGTGGTAGAAAATGTGTTGCTCCTACAGATTTCAGGACTTTCCATCACAGACGTGTGAGGAAAATGTGTTTTTTAGTCAAAGTTCGAGGTTTGCAAAAGCTTCTAAGTAAGACAATCTGGTGAGATACAAGCAGGTCTCCCCACAATGGAATTCCCCGGGTGTCTACTTTTAAAAAATGTGTAGGTTTGCCTAGGTGCTGGCTGAGCTAGCCACATTGCAAATAAGGGTCAGTTTTCAGTGGAAATATGTGATGTGTTCATGTTGTGTTTTGGTGTCGTTCCCGACGCAGCCACTAGCTCTACCCACACAAGTGTGGCACCAGTTTTATAAGGCGACATGTGGGAATGGTAGGCGGTAGGAAATTTGTTGCTCCCTACAGATTCTAGAACTTTCCATCACAAAAATGTGAGGGAAATATGTTTTTTACTGAAAGTTTGAGGTTTGCAAGGACTTCTGGGTCGGAAAACCTGGTGCGAGCCATGTAAATCAACCCTGCCTGGATTCCCTAAGGCAACTAGTTTTTTTTTAAATGAGCAGGTTTGCTAAGATTCCTTAGGTGCCGGCTGAGCTCCGGCCCGAATTCCACAGCTACAGACATTGCAAAAAAAGCATCCGTTTTCAGTGGAAATATGCACCATGTCCATGTTGTGTTTTGACGCTTTTCTTGTCGCTACCACTAGCCCTACCCACACTGTGGTGCCATTTTTATTAGGTGATTTGGGGGAATGGTAGGTGGTAGGGAATTTGTTACTTCCACAAATTCCAGAACTTTCCATCACAGACATTTAGTGAGATTCACACAGGTCACTCAATCATGATTGTATCCCGGTAACCAAAATTATCTAGCAGATGTAATGGTATATTACTTTTGTAAATCAGTCATTGCGTACACTTGTGTAAATCGGTCATTGTGGTCATTGTGTGCCTCATGGTGCAAAAGCAATCATGAGAGACATGTTTCTTTTTCTATGTGTGCTACAAAATGCAGCACACATAGAATGCGGAAAAAATAAGGAGGAAATATCAAGATAGTTCTCTTTATTATGCCTCACCTGGGGAGTTGTAGCATTTTGACACAATCCCAGGTCTACCACTAATGGTAAATCCGGGAATGCACCAAAATCCATGGGTGGATGTGTGGGAACACCCATGCCCCACCAATGGAACGCCTCCGTGGGGCTGTGAAACACAAGGCAGAGATTTGTGCTGCATTGTGTTACACTAGATATATCAAGCTATGCAGGGCCATGCAAAGTGGCTTTGCGTGGCTTGCTAAATCTCACTTAGGATTTGCATTGCACTTACACTCCCCCCTTGTGTGCTGCAAAGGCATGCAAAACCTTGATTAATCTGGCCCTTAGTTTGTTTTGGAAAACCTTGCAGCATCTACACAAATGACCCCTTGCTGAATTTAGAACTCTGTCTACTTTTCAGAAATCTATAACTCGCCAGGATCACCCATGCATTTCTCAGTGGTTTCCATCACAAACTGGAAGTCGTTTGAAAGCACAAACATTAGAAACAAGCATTTGGAATGCAATGGGTCTCATGTTTGCTCGAGTTAGAGCTATTAGCATTGTAAATTCCTAACTGGACGTTTCTTGCCACACAAACTGAAAATAAAAAGTAAAACAGTTGACATAAGCGAGCCGACTGAAAGTGCCACAGCCGCCATGAGCATGAGTGCAAAGGAGACACACAAAAGAAAAGAAAGTCAAAGTTAGCTGCGAAAGTGCAATTATTCATTGTAGGAAAATGCCACTGTTGGCATGGTTACCCCCTAACTTTTTGCCTTTTGTTGATGCTAGTTATGATTGAAAGTGTGCTGGGACCCTGCTAACCAGGCCCCAGCACCAGTGTTCTTTCCCTAAAACTGTACCTTTGTCTCCACAATTGGCACAGCCCTGGCACACAGATAAGTCCCTTCTAAATGGTACCCCTGGTACCAAGGGCCCTGTGGCCAGGGAAGGTCCCTAAGGGCTGCAGCATGGATTATGCCACCCTGGGGACCCCTCACTCAGCACATGCACACTGCCTCACAGCTTGTGTGTGCTGGTGGGGAGAAAAAGACTAAGTCGACGAGTGCCATGCCCACAACCCACTGCCCGTGGCATAGGTAAGTCACCCCTTTAGCAGGCCTTACAGCCCTAAGGCAGGGTGCACTATACCACAGGTGAGGGCGTAGCTGCACATGCACTGTGCCCCTACAGTGTCTAAGCCAATTCTTATACATTGTATGTGCAGGGTAGCCATAAAGAGTATATGGTCTGGGAGTTTGTCAAACACGAACTCCACAGTTCCATAATGGCTACACTGAATACTGGGAAGTTTGGTATCAAACTTCTCAGCACAATAAATCCACACTGATGCCAGTGTGGGATTTATTGAGAAATGCACACAGAGGGCATCTTAGAGATGCCCCCTGTATACCAACTCAATTACTAGTGCTAGGCTGACCAATTTCTGCTAGCCTGCCACATCCAGACGGGTTTGTGGCCACATGGGATGAGTGCCTTTGTGCACTCTGTGACCAGAAACAAAGCCTGTTCTGGGTGGAGGTGCTTCACACCTCCCCCTGCAGGAACTGTAACACCTGGTGGTGAGCCTCAAAGGCTCAGGCCTGGTGTTACAGCGCCCCAGGGCACTTCAGCTAGTGGAGATGCCCCCCGCCCAGACACAGCCCACACTTTTGGCGGCAAGTACAGAGGAGATAATTAGAGAAACAAGGAGAAGTCACCCTCCAGCCAGGACAGCCCCTAAGGTGTCCTGAGCTGAGGTGACCCCTACCTTAGAAAATCCTCCATCTTGCTTTGGAGGATTTCCCCCAATAGGATTAGGGATGTGCACCCCTCCCCACAGGGAGGTCGCACAAGGAGGGTGTAGCCACCCTCAGGGACAGTAGACATTGGCTACTGCCCTCCAGGCCTAAACACCCCCCTAAACTGAGTATTTAGGGGCGACCCTGAACCCAGGAAAACAGATTCCTGATGACCTGAAACAAGGAGAAGGACTTCTGACCTGAAAGCCTCGCAGAGACGACGGAGACAACAACTGACTTGGCCCCAGCCCTACCGGCCTGTCTCCAGATTCAAAGAACCTGCAACAGCGACGCATCCAGAGGGTCCAGTGACCTTTTCCGACTCAGAGGACTGCCCTGCAACCCAGAGGACCAAGAACCTCCCGAAGGCCGCAGCTCTGTTCAAACAACAAAGAAACAACCAACTTTAAAGGGACCCCAACCCACTCCGGAAGAGTGAGTCCCCAACACTCTGCACCCGATGCCCCTGGCTCGTGTCCAGAGAAACCCACTCTGCAGAGAGGACCCCCAGGTGACTCCAACGACGTGGACACCCTGAGTTGACCTCCCTGCACCCCCACAGTGACGCTTGCATAGAGAATCCAGAGGCTCCCCCTGACCGCGACTGCCCGGTAACAAAGAACCCGATGCCTGGAAGAAGCACTGCACCCGCAGCCCCCAGGCCAGAGAGAAACCAACTACTGGTGCAGGAGTGACCAGCAGGCGGTCCTCATTTTTGCCAAGTTGGTGGTGGCCCGAGAAGCCCCCACCGTGCCCTGACTGCATCGCCAGAGTGACCCCCTGGTCTCTCCGTTGATTTCAACCTAAAACCCGACACATACTTTGCATACTGCACCCGGCCGCCCCTTTGCAGCTGAGGGTGTATTTTGTGTGCCTGTTTGTGATCCCCCCAGTGCTCTACAAACAAACCCTGGTCTGCTCCCCGAGGACGCAGGTACTTACCTGCTAGCAGACGAGAACCGGAGCACCCCCTGGTCTCAATAGACGCTTATGATGTTTGGGCCCTACTTTGACCTCTGCACCTGACCGGCCCTGTGTTGCTGGTGCTGGGTGTTTGGGGTTGACTTGAATCCCCAACAGTGGGCTGCCTATGCCCCAGAGACTGAACTTGTAAGTGCTTTACCTACCTGACAATCTAACCTTTACTTACCTCCCCAGGAACTGTTGATTTTTGCTCTGTGTCCACTTTTAAAATAGCTTATTGCCATTTTTGCCAAAACTGTGTACATTACTGTTTTAATTCCATATTTACCTATGCCAAGTACCTTACAATTTATGTACTTGCTTGAATTCTGAATCTTGTGGTTCTAAAATAGATAAAGAAAATAATATTTTTCTATATGAAAAACTATTGGCCTGGAGTTGAATCTTTGAGTGTGCGTTCTCATTTATTGCCTATATGTGTACAACAAATGCTTAACACTACCCTCTGATAAGCCTTCTGCTCGACCACACTACCACAAATAAGAGCATTAGTATTATCTAATTTTGCCACTATCAACCTCTAAGGAGAACCCTCGGGCTCTGTGCACAGCATCTCTCACTTTGAGATAGTATATACAGAGCCAACTTCCTACATCCATGTAACAGGGTCGATGGTCGACAGTAACAAATCCGCCCCAAGGACGGACAAACATAAAGCTTTTATCAATATCAAAGAATTTTTGAAAGGCAAGCCCATGAACGAGTGATAGGGATGGGCATGTAGTGGGCGTAGTTAAAAACCTAGCTACATACCAACATGTCAGAAAAGCAACACTTGCATGCTGCAATGCTCAACCTAAAATGGACTACCTCTTTTAAAAATGCCAAAACTGTGGTAAAAAATAGGTTTTATGATACAGCTCCGCATGTTCCTGAAAGCAGGGAAAATTGTGATTCTAGCACAGAAAACCTTTTGTTGATGCCATTTTAGGGAAAAAACAGACACTATTATGAAGAGCACTTTTTCCTATTTTTTCGCCCCAAAACTCAAAATTTAGCTACATTTTCCCTACTTTCTCACTTCCCTCCAGGGGAATCCACAAACCCTGTGTACCTTTATAATCCCGAGTATATTGGAAAAAAAAGACATAAATTTGGTGTGGCTAACGTTTGTGGAAAAAAAGTTATGGATTCCTAAGCATGCAGTACCCCGAATAGCCAAAAAAGGGCTCAGCATTCTTAAGGGGAAAAGGTTTGGCAGCCAAGGGTTTAAATGGATCTCTCCAGGTAGACACCACATGGTCATGTATATTTATTTTCTTGTTAAAGCCAGCAAGCTTTCTTTATTGATTATTACATGTAGTGACAAAGGCAGTAGCTCTCGTTTTATATTTGAAAGCTTTTACAAAGCCAGTAGGCTTCACCTTTTTGATTAATAAGCCATAAGCTGACATCGCTGTTTTTTTAGAATTAAAACCTGCTTGCACGCAAATTGTCACATGGCAACTCATTGAGAGTGTGAACAGGCTTCATCTTAAGGGTTAGTTGGCCCCTGTGATATTTCTTTAGGGTACATTAGTTGCACCCTTTTTAATCTGTAAGGCAACAAAAGGAAGGGTCACAATTTGTAATTCCTACTGAAATCTTGTAGATATTTTTTCATTGTGGTTGTAGCATTTAGTTGGTGTGCGATTAATTACTTTTCATCTTTAAAGAAAAGAACATCGATCGTGTGCTACTTTTGAGTGTTGCTCAATACTGAGTTTCTAGCCAACAACATCCCCCTCCAGCACCCCCAGTCATCCTTGAACCTTTGTGTCCCAAAACCCTGAGAGTCTGGTGTTACATTTTGAATTCTTGGACAAATGCACTGTGGTCTTATAGAAATGCAAAAGGAAAGTGTTTTGTGAGAAACATAATAGGAAGAACTTCCAGTCATGAAAACCACAGGGAGGGGCTATATATTGTTTAACATTAAGAAACCTTTTGACACATTTGTAAATTTATATTTAGGTGGTCATTCTGACCTCGTTGGTAAAAGGCGCTTACCGCCGGTCAGAAGACCGCCATAACACCGCCGCTGCCGCGGTAAACCACCACGGTCATTCTGACCCGCAACTGGCAAACCGCCAAAAACCCGACATCCACAAAAGTCCGCCACACCAACGGCCAGCGAAAAACTGGCGATGACCAAACCTCCACCGTCACGCCAACAGAAATACGCCCATGCCATTCCGACCCACGAATCCACGCGGCGGTCTTTCAACCGCGGTATTCCATTGGCGGTACACACCGCCGTGGTCAAAATACACACACAGCTCCAAAACACAACCACATTGGACAATTTGAAATACACACACCTGATAAACATACAAACAACACTCCCACACACCCAATACAATATAAAACACACACCCACATCACCCACAAACCCCTACGACAAAAAAAAACGACAGAAAGCCAGAGATAGACAGCACTGCTTAGACAACACCATCACACAGAGGCAAACCACACCATCACCCACACAATATCCACGCACAAAACACCACACATCAGCACACTCACCACACTCTACAACACATACACCACCCCACACCTCATCCACACCACCCTATGGCACCTCAGACGCCGAACTCCGGGTCATGGTGGAGGAAATAGTTCGGGTAGAGCCCCAGCTCTTCGGGACACAGGTGCAGCACACCACCATTGCCAGGAAGATGGAGCTATGGCAAAGGATA
Source organism: Pleurodeles waltl (assembly GCF_031143425.1). NCBI lineage: Eukaryota > Metazoa > Chordata > Amphibia > Caudata > Salamandridae > Pleurodeles > Pleurodeles waltl. Next base: position 482,258,096 of record NC_090438.1, on the reverse strand, counting down.
GTCGACAGGGTCAACGCTGTGGGACAGCATCCACGAAATCGGGATGACATCAGGAAGCGGTGGAACGACCTACGGGGGAAGGTGCGTTCCATGGTATCAAGGCACAACATCGCGGTGCAGAAGACTGGCGGCGGACCCCCACCTACTCCCCCAGAATTTACAGCATGGGAGGAGGAAGTCTTGCACATCCTGCATCCTGAAGGCCTCGCAGGAGTATCTGGAGGAATGGACTCTGGTAAGTCAAATCTTAACTACTTCTTCCCACCCCCACCCCACCTGCATCCCAAATCATACCCCCACCCTCACCCCCACCCCCATCACACCTACTCCCTGCAAATGTCTCACCATCACAACCCACCCATCCCAACACCTAGCCCTGCAGGCGTCCACAAAGCATGGACACCCATCACCAAAGCATGCCCACTGCACATACAAATCTCCCCCACAAGCCACCCTCACAAAAGCCCCCACTCAGGAATGCCAGCCCTGGGGTACACGGGCACCCACCCATTGACCGATATGGCACACACTGAAGCAATAACCATACCTCTATACCCCTGCAGGACCCGAACGCCACCACACCACCCAGGAGGGTCCAGAAATGTCCATCCCATCCCCAGAAGAGGCCACCAGTGATGACAGCAGCTCTGTCTCCCTGGACCCAGATGACCAGCCCGGACCATCGGGGACCTCGGGACAGTCGGTTCCCCTCACACAGCCACAGGCCACAGCAGACCCAACCCCCTCTGGGAACACCAGCACAGCTCCCACCCAGCGGGCCCATGCCTCTGTCTCCAGGACACGTCAATCAGCGGTGTGTCCACCACTACAGGGCACCCAGGTTAACCCATCACCCCAACAACAACAGGGACCTGGGGGCAGTGGTAGTGGGCACACGGTCCAGGGGACAGAGGCCCAGGGAAACAGGGGAACTGGGAGGGCTGCTGTGCGACAGGGGGGGGACAGGCCCAGGGAACCCACTCTCCACGAGGCCCTCTCCTCCATCATGGGAGCATACCACCACTCCCAGGAGACGATGGCGACGGTACTGGCCAGGTTCCAGGAGATCCAGGTCATGCAGGAGCAACAGTACATGGGGTTCAGGGAAGAACTTAGAAGCATCAGTTCCGCAATGGGCACCATCGTAGGGGCACTCAACCAGATTGTCACCACATTGCGGGACCATGTGGCACCACAAAGGGCCCCTGTCACTAGCATGAACCAAGAACAGGCAACCACCGCCGCCGGCGCTAGTGGACAGGAGGCCCCCACACAACAACAGGCCACCAGAACCCCACCTCCTGCAGAAGAAGAACCACCCCGCAAGCGGGCCTGAGATCTCGTAAGAAGATAGAGTAGGATGCCAAGACCCCCGCCAGCAAAGGATACCCCCTGATGTTATCCCACTGTCCCACATTGTCACCCTGTCCAACCTTTAACTGCCCCTGCTCCACCTTCCACAGGCATATGGACAATGCACCTGTGAGACTGAAAAGCTGGATTCTGCCATGGACATTCCTCCACCATCACCCATCACCGATTTTCCATCCATGTCCCTAAATGCAGCACTTTAATAAAAACACTTATTGCACAAAAACAATCTGGAGTCTGCCTGTATTGTGAACAAATGTATTAAACATAACGCTGCCAAAATGTCCAGTTACACAGTGATGAAAACATACCACTGTCACACAGCTGTAGTCCATGGGTAAACAAAGCAGAGGTCACGCAGTGGGGGCCACATCTCTGAAATTAGAAGAGAAAGTCACAACTCAGTTAACATACACTGGGGGAATAGGACAGACAGTAGAGAGGCAGGAGACTGTAAGTAATTGTAAAATGCTGGTGTTGATTCTTACCTGAGTGTTATTGAAAATACTGTAGTATCACTCTGTCCCTGTTGTCTGTGTCGTCCTCTTCGTCTTCCTCCTCTTCACTCTCCACAGGTTCCACCGCTGCCACAACACCACCATCTGGACCATCCTCCTGCAGGAAAGGCACCTGGTGTCGCAAAGCCAGGTTGTGAAGCATACAGCAGGCCACGATGATATGACACACCTTCTTTGGTGAGTACATTAGGGATCCACCTGTCATATGCAGGCACCTAAACCTGGCCTTCAGGAGGCCAAAGGTTCGCTCGATCACCCTCCTAGTACGCCCATGGGCCTCATTGTACCGTTCCTCTGCCCTTGTCCTGGGATTCCTTACCGGGGTCAGTAGCCATGACAGGTTGAGGTAACCGGAGTCACCAATTAGCCACACACGGTGTCTCTGTAGCTGTTCCATCACATAAGGGATGCTGCTATTTCGTATGATGTACGCGTCATGCACTGACCCAGGGAACTTGGCATTTACATGGGAGATGTACTGGTCTGCCAACAGACCACCTGGACATTCATCGAATGATAACTTTTTCTGTTCCTGTACACCTGTTCATTTTCTCTGGGGGGTACCAAAGCCACATGGGTCCCATCAATGGCACCAATGATGTTGGGAATATGGCCAAGGGCATAGAAATCACCCTTCACTGTAGCCAAATCGCCCACCTCAGGGAAAACAATGTAGCTCCGCATGTATTTCATCAGGGCAGACAACACTCTGGACAAAACCTTAGAAAACATAGGCTGAGACATCCCAGATGAAATGGCCACTGTTGTTTGGAATGATCCACTTGCCAAAAAATGGAGTACTGACAGAACCTGCACTAGAGGGGGAATCCCTGTGGGTTGGCGGATGGGTGATATCAGGTCTGGCTCCAGCTGGGCACACAGTTCATTTATGGTAGCTCGGTCAAGTCTGTATGTGAGTATGACATGTCGTTCTTCCATTGTCGACAGGTCCACCAGCGGTCTGTACACGGGAACATTCCTCCATCTCCTCGCAAGTCCCAGCGGACGGTGCCTAGGAAGGACAACATGGAGCACAGAGTCAAGCAACCCACAGGTACGTTCATACAGCTTGCACAGTACACGATTATCTATGCATTGAATGGCTTGTATGAGTGGCAATGCAAGGCCTAGGCCTGTGTGACGCAGTAGAAATTAAGCCATGTGGGCCCTTGAAATGGCGGCTGCCTGACCTGTGAAGTGTGACAATGGGATGTTAGGTCAATGCGCTGGCGTGGCACACCGTGGCGGTAGGCGGTCGAAGACCGCGGTGCAAAGCCGCATTGGTTAACATTGAACCCTATGGGTTTCATGAGCCAATGAGGAAGTGCGCCGGCGGTCGCGGTACGCACCGCCACGGTACGCACCGCCGCGGCCGTGACCGCCATTTTCTATCTGCTTAATCACTCGAGACCTGATCATCCATAGGAGAGGACCTATACTGCAAGTGCTGCTGTGACCTCGGTCTGGAAGAGACAATGGCTGCTGCGACTGGGGAAAGGGCCCCTGCCTTCACTTCAGAAGAGTTGGAGACACTCGTGGATGGGGTCCTCCCCCAGTATGCGCTACTCTACGGTCCTCCAGACCAACAGGTAAGTACACTGGGACCATGTTTTCTGGGCAATGCCTGGGTTGAGTGGGGTGAATGAAAGATGGTGGGGAGGGGAGCGAATGAGGCATGCATCGCACGACAGATGAGAGCATGTGCCATATGGCAAGGTTGGGGAGGGGGGACCACTCACATCGACCATGCAGAAAAGTGATGATATTTCTTTTCCCACCCTGTACATGTCACATAGGTCAGCGCCCATCAGAAGATCGACATTTGGCGTGCCATCGCCAAGGACGTCCGGGCCCTGGGGGTCCACAACAGACGGGGCACCCACTGCCGAAAGAGGTGGGAGGACATCCGCCGCGGGAGCAGAAAGACCGCGGAGGCACTGCTGGAGATGGCCTCCCAACCTAGGAGGGGTGCCACACGGCAATTGACCCCCCTGATGTCCCGGATCCTGGCGGTGGCCTAACCCGATTTGGATGGGCACGTGAGGACATCACAGCAGACACGAGGGGGTGAGTACCAGCTAATTCTGCTATATTAGCACACAGTGGAGGTGTCTGGGTGGGGGAGGAGGGCTGTGGCTATCTCTAGGCCAGGGCGATTTCTGTAGGCTAGGCCCCTCCATACGGCATGGCCCTGTGCCCCCGCCCCCACCTCTGTAGGGTGCTAAGTACAACTATCCATGGCCCTGGGTCACCTATGTGTGCATTTGTCGTCCATAGGCTTGTAGGCCAAGTCACAATAATTGAGTAGTGTACACCGAGTGCGCGGCGTAGTGCAGGGGGCTTCTGTGTCTGTCCTCTCCGCCAACGGTGTCGCCAATGCATGCACTCAACATGTCTTTCTTTCTCCCCCCCCCCTTTTGTTGTGGTCTTCCTGTTCATGTGTGCATTAGCATCATCAGGCGGAGGAGAAGTGGCATCGGAGCACGAGGGAGCTGCATCTCACATGGCCCTGGAGGGCCATGCAACCGACTCCGAGTTCACCAGTGAGACGGAGGGCGAGGGGAGCTCCACAACGGGGACCCGTGGAGACGTCAGCGACACAGACACGTCCTCGGAAGGGAGCTCCCTTGTGGTGGCGGCAACATCTGTGCCCACCGCTACAACAGGTACAGCCGCCACCCATCGCACCAGCTCCGCCCTCCAAGCAGCCCCTCAGCGTTCGCCCCGTGCCCGCTCGGCCAGAAAGGCGGGCATCTCCTTCGCCCCAGGCACCTCAGGCCCTGCCCCAGTTACCCCTGCTGCCCTCAGTGCGGAGATCATTGACCTCCTCCAGACGCTCATTGTTGGGCAGTCTACCCTTTTGAATGCCATCCAGGGGGTAGAAAGGGAGGTGCATCGGAGCAATGCATACCTGGAGGGCATTCATTCGGGTCACGCTGCCCATCAGCGATCGTTGAACGCTCTGGCCTCAGCACTGACGGCAGCCATTGTCCTTGTCTCCTGCCTCCCCCTCCAATTTCCTCATCCCAGTCCCACTCCCCTGTTCCTCTGCCTATCCCAGCCACACCTACAGACCAGCCTGCACACACATCAACACCCAAGGGCAGCTCATCCAGACATAAGCACCACGCATCCCACAAGCATTCACACAAGCAACATCCACATGCAGACATGCCAACAGCCACTGCCTCCTCTGTGTCCCCCTCCTCCTCGTCTCCCTCCTCCCTCCCTGTGACGTCTCCACTCACACCTGCATTCACACCACCATCAGCCAGTACGTCCATCACCAGCACACCCACCAGAACACTCCGCACATGTGCAGTCACCACCCCACTGCCATTTACAAGTCCCCTGTGTCCTCTCCCACTGTGTCTGTCACCCCCTCTTCCAAACCACACAAACGCAGGCAGCCACCCACCCAACAGCCATCCACCTCACGACAGCCTCCGTCACAAGCACCTGCACCCAAAGACAGCACACTTGACTCTCCTACAACCACATCCTCTTCCTCCACTCCCATACCCACTGCACCTACCCTTCCCACTGCTCCTAAAAAGTTTTTCCTCTCCAAAATTAACCTCTTTGCATCACCTGACCCACCCCCTCCATCTCGTAAGAGTCCAAACAGCACCTCAGCCACCACAAGCCCTGCACCTACAAGGACCATAGTCCAGGGCTATTGGAGTCCACCAGCTCCTAGGGCACCAACATCGGCCAGCAGCAAGGGGACAGCCAGCCCACCCCCTGGGAAAAGAACTAAAAAAGGGAAGGGCCGGCGCGAGAGGCCTGAGATGGCAGCCCCCAAAGACACTACCCTGGACCCGTCACCTGGCACATCCACAAAGGGAGGCAAGGGCCCCAGAGAATCGGCGAAGGAGGGCAAGGGCAGCAGGGAGGACAAGTCCGGCAGCAGGCGAGCTGCCCAGGAGGGCCCCACCAGCCCCATTTCTGGCATGAAGGAGGACACCCACGGGCCCAGGACCCCAGCACAGGAGGGCCCCGCAAGCGAAAGGTCGGATGGCGACTGAGCGGGAAATATTGTCCCGATCTGGTTCCCTGGGACCACATGTCAAGCACCGCGGAACAGGGCCCCGCCGTGACAAGCACCGCTGAACTGGGCCCTTCAAGACAAGCACCGCTGAACAGGGCCCCGCTGTGACAAGCACAGCTGAACAGGGCCCCGCCGTGACAAGCACCGCTGAACAGGGCCCTTCAAGACAAGCACCGCTGAACAGGGCCCCGCCGTGACAAGCACCGCTGAACAGGGCCCCGCCGTGACAAGCACCGCTGAACTGGGCCCTTCAAGACAAGCACCGCTGAACAGGGCCCCGCCGTGACAAGCACCGCTGAACAGGGCCCCGCCGTGACAAGCACCGCTGAACTGGGCCCTTCAAGACAAGCACCGCTGAACAGGGCTCCGCCGTGACAAGCACCGCTGAACAGGGCCCCGCCATGACAAGCACCGCTGAACTGGGCCCTTCAAGACAAGCACCGCTGAACAGGGCACCGCCGTGACAAGCACCGCTGAACTGGGCCCTTCAAGACAAGCACCGCTGAACAGGGCACCGCCGTGACAAGCACCGCTGAACTGGGCCCTTCAAGACAAGCACCGCTGAACAGGGCCCAGCCGTGACAAGCACCGCTGAACTGGGCCCTTCAAGACAAGCACCGCTGAACAGGGCCCCGCCGTGACGAGCACCGCTGAACTGGGCCCTTCAAGACAAGCACCGCTGAACAGGGCCCCGCCGTGACAAGTACCGCTGAACTGGGCCCTTCAAGACAAGCACCGCTGAACAGGGCCCCGCCGTGACAAGCACCGCTGAACTGGGCCCTTCAAGACAAGCACCGCTGAACAGGGCCCCGCCGAGACAAGCACCGCTGAACTGGGCCCTTCAAGACAAGCACCGCTGAACAGGGCCCTGCCGTGACAAGCACCGCTGAACAGGGCCCTTCAAGACAAGCACCGCTGAACAGGGCACCGCCGTGACAAGCACCGCTGAACTGGGCCCTTCAAGACAAGCACTGAACAGGGCCCTTCAAGACAAGCACCGCTGAACAGGGCACCGCCGTGACAAGCACCGCTGAATTGGGCCCTTCAAGACAAGCACCGCTGAACAGGGCCCTTCAAGACAAGCACCGCTGAACAGTGTCCTGCCGTGAGAAGCACCGCTGAACAGGGCCCCGCCGTGACAAGCACCGCTGAACTGGGCCCTTCAAGACAAACACCGCTGAACAGGGCACCGCCGTGACAAGCACCGCTGAACTGGGCCCTTCAAGACAGGCACCGCTGAACAGGGCCCCGCCGTGACAAGCACCGCTGAACAGGGCCCTTCAAGACAAGCACCGCTGAACAGGGCACCGCCGTGAAAAGCACAGCTGAACAGGGCCCTTCAAGACAAGCACCGCTGAACAGGGCCCCGCCGTGACAAGCACCGCTGAACAGGGCCCTTCAAGACAAGCACCGCTCCGCTGGGCCCTTCATTTCAAGCACCGCTCCGCTGGGCACCGCCGTCTCTGAACTGCTCCGCTGGGCCCTTCCTCTCAAGCACCGCTCCGCTGGGCCCTTCAAGACAAGCACCGTTCCGCTTGGCCCTTCCTCTCAAGCACCGCTCCGCTGGGCCCTTCCTTTCAAGCACCGCTCCGCTGGGCCCTTCAAGACAAGCACCGCTCCGCTGGGCCCTTCCTCTCAAGCACCGCTCCGCTGGGCCCCGCCGTCTCTGAACTGCTCCGCTGGGCCCTTCCTCTCAAGCACCGCTCCGCTGGGCCCTTCCTCTCAAGCACCGCTCCACTGGGCCCTTCCTCTCAAGCACCACTCCGCTGGGCCCTTCATCTCAAGCACCGCTCCGCTGGGCCCCGCCGTCTCTGAACTGCTCCGCTTGGCCCTTCCCCTCAAGCACCGCTCCGCTGGGCCCTTCCTCTCAAGCACCGCTCCGCTGGGCCCTTCATCTCAAGCACCGCTCCGCTGGGCCACGCCGTCTCTGAACTGCTCCGCTGGGCCCTTCCTCTCAAGCACCGCTCCGCTGGGCCCCACCGTCCTTGAACTGCTCCGCTGGGCCCTTCCTCTCAAGCACTGCTCCGCTGGGCCCTTCATCTCAAGCACCGCTCCGCTGGGCCCCGCCGTCTCTGAACTGCTCCGCTGGGCCCTTCCTCTCAAGCACCGCTCTGCTGGGCCCCGCCATCTCTGAACTGCTCTGCTGGGCCCTTCATCTCAAGCACCGCTCCGCTGGGCCCTTCCTCTCAAGCACCGCTCCGCTGGGCCCTTCCTCTCAAGCACCGCTCCGCTGGGCCCTTAATCTCAAGCACCGCAGGGCCATTGGCAGGGCCGGATCTGTGTCGCCATGGCTTCACGAAGCACTCTGGGCACCATGCCTCCTCCAGAACCAGTGGAGTCTCTAATCCACTTGATGGACTGTGGCTTTGCACTCCCCAGGATGGTACAGTGGGCAAGCCACCCACTGTAGAGACTTGTGAGACTGTGGCTTTGCACTCCCCAGGATGGTACAGTGGGCAACCCACCCACTGTAGAGACTTGTGAGACTGTGGCTTTGCACTCCCCAGGATGGTACAGTGGGCATGGAGGCCCCTCGTGGATCTGGCGTCGTGGACTCATGTGGCTGAGGTGCCCCCCCTTCCCTTCCCCCTGAGGTGCCTGTAGTTTTACTATTTGATGCCCCTGCAGTGTTCTCTCCAATGGAATCGGGTCTCGTGTGTGGGCTTTGCCCATGTGTTTAGGCCCATTGGCCCACGAACAATGGATGATAGCCAATATGGGCCGGACTTTGAGCTATGCATATATTGTTCATATTCTAATATATTTTATTTATATATTTCATATTTCACTTACCTTCAAATATGCTATAATATACTTCAATTTTAATGATCATTTTATTTTGTCTTTGCATTCTTCAGTGGGGTTTGGGGGGTGTCACTCTGACTTGTTGCTCTGCATTGGTGTGTAGATAGTTGGGGGGGGTGGGTGTGTTGCGTATGTGTGTGCCCGTAACCTTTTCTCCTCCCCCGTCCCCTGTGTCGTAGGTGCAGTACTCACCATCGTCTTCTGCGCCGGCGTTCGTGCTCCTGGTAGAGGAGCAGGTAGACAATAGCTGGTAGGATGTTTAATTCGGGTTCCATGCTGTCCAGATTCCTCGTGGAGTGTGTAGAGGTGAGCGTTTTCCCGTTCGTAGTCTGTTTCCGCCGTGTTTTTATCGGCGGGGCTCCCGCCCCGGAAAAGGTGGCGGATTGGTGAGTTGTGATAGGGTGGGCGGTACATTGTCTGCCGCCTGCCTGTTGGCGGTGACCGCCGCGCTGTTTGTTTGTCCCGCCGTGGCGGTCAGAGTGTTAAAGTGGCGGTCTGTGTTGGCGGTTCCCGCCAGGGTCAGAATCCCATTTTTTTTACCGCCTGCCTGTTGGCGGGTTGGCCGCCGCTTTAACACCGACCGCCAGGGTTGGAATGACCCCCTTAGTATTTTGTTGTGTATGAACTAAAGTACTTGTTCTTTACAAAAGTAAAGACGCTGGATTGTGAATAATTAGGTATTATTGTGCATTTGTAGAATGATTTAACTTTTACTTAACAACTATTGTTACTTTAATTTATTCTTTTAACCTTACTTTTTAAATTTACTATTGATACTCAATTCCTGATGCAAAAAAAGTGATACTAATTCTGACTTTCTCCGCTAACCTTCAAGAATCTCATTCTTCAGTCGCATTTTTGATGAACAATAACCTTTGATTTTGAATGATGATAAAACTGAGGTGCTGGTTCAAGGGATCCCTCTTAGACCTGGACCTCTGTCTGATGTTCGCTGACTCTCTAGCTACTCATAGCCCCTGCTACTATGACCAGAAAAATGTTGGTGTTACTCCCAAAGTGGCTCTTTCCTTTTGTTCACAGGTCAACAAGCCCACAGGTACACCTTTCTCCCTTTTGAAGAGATGAAGGAAAATTCTCCTGAGCATCTTAGATGAAGGGAGAAGGGTGGTGATCCAGGCAGCTATTTCGCCCTATTTGGATTATAGGACTGAGGTCTTGTTTGGCTTATATGAATATAATATAAATTGCCTTCAGATTGTGCAAAATGTAGCTGCCACATTTATTACTTAATTTACTTCAGCGCACTTCTGCTAGATCCCAGTTAGACTTCCTCCACAGTTTATCACTGGCTAAACTATTATTGCTTTAATGTTTTTGTAGTAGACAATGCACGTGCTGTGAGCATCATAGTCTCAGCCCTACATGCCAGAGCTAGCAGACTTTTTCTTGGTTCTCCCTCCAAACTGTAATACACCAAAGGTAAAAGACTTTGCCCCTGTGAGTGGTAAGCCTGTTTGAGTGCAGGGTGCACCATAATAAAGCCAAACCAAAATCCTGGTCAGTGCTTGTGACAGGTGCGGGCATTGCTATATTTGTCTCCCTGGTGTTTCAATGTAATTTAAAGACAAACAAACTCTTTGTATCCGGTAAATCTTACATATGTTTATAGAAACCTAAGCATAATGTGCGTATTGTGTAAATCGATACTGTAAATGACAATTGCATTTTGAAAATCATGGTATGCTAGGAATTGAATACAATCTCTGGCATGTGGAATGAGGACACCTCTGTACTTAGTACCTCACCTTGGGTGACAGGGAAACATGCAAGGTCCAGCATCACTTTAACTACGCTTTTTAGAATAGTGATACTGTCTTCCATATCAAACGAAATAGGGTTTGTTCATCATGAGTGTGATAATGTACATCACTGTCACCCATTTGTGTTCGGTTAATACATTTTCAGGTAGGACTTTTATGCCACAAGTCCTACCCAAACACTGAATTAACAAATGCAGTAATTCTACCATACTGATAGAAGTTTCGTATTTGTTAATTCCATTTGAGAAGGTAAAAAGCTGTTTGTCGGGATTGAGGCTTAGCCCTAGCAAATGCATTGATTTGCACTACCTACATTTAAATTAGGGGGCTTATTTACAAGACCCTTGCATTGCTGGTGTGTCATTTTTTTATATCGGAAAAAGTGACGCACCAGTGGTTCAAAGGTGTTGTAAATAAGCCTGTAGGTTTGCAAATAGCTTTACGAATTGATGGCAGCCTAGAATGCTGCCATCAATGTTGGACGTAAAGTCTTTCTTTTGTATTTTTTATTTAACTAGGATCATTAGTGACTGTAATTAAGTACTGCAAGAACCACAATGTGTCTGCAATAAATACTATGCCCACCTAACAAAAAACATTCGAAATAAACAAAAAAACTGAAAATAAGAACTTATGCTACAGAAACTGTGAGAGGGCTGGGTTTCTGCAAAGGGGCAGAAGAAGTCAGTAAAGAGTGTAGATGTCCGAGAAGACACCATCTTATGCCAATGGGAGCAGCACAGGTAGCCGGAGGCAGGGGAATAGCCAGAAAATTAAAATACCCCCACTTTGAACACAAGCTCTGATGGCACCAAACAAGCGAGGCATGTGAGCCCAAACCTCCTCAGAAGAGCTCCCTTGTAATTTCCATCCAAGTATCAATCTAGCCATCCTTTCACCCTACCATCCACCTGCTGATGTCCATTTCACCTTTACTTCTTGTCAACCTATTTGTGCTTTCATCCATCATTCAATCTTTCACCATTCCATCTGTCCACTCCACTCATCCATCTGTGCAGACATTCATATCTATGATTGGATCCATCTACACATCCATCCACCTATACATCCATCATTTGACTTATCCACCTATCAGTAATGCCTTTCATACATCAGTTTACTCTTGTGCCCATCCATAATCTGTCCTCTCTGATTTCCATTTACTTTGCCATCCATCCTTAAGTTACCAATTACTTTTCCATCCTTCCACCCACCCTCTCAGATCTCCATTTACTCTGCTATCCATCCATCATTCACCCATCCTCAGATTTCTATTTACTCTGCCATACTTTCACACATCCATCCAAACATCCATCTATCCAGCCTCTGAGATTTCAATTTACTCTGCCATTCATCCATCCCTGGTTTCCACTTACTCTTCAATCTTTTCATCAACCCTCTCAGATTTCCATTTAGTTTGCTATCATTTCATACACACATCCTATCCATGTCCTCGTTTGTTAATTATTTCATCCATCATTCAGTCTTTCACCATTCCATTTGTCCATTGGCCATTCCATTAATCCATCTGTACACACACCCATATCTGTGCTTGCATTGAGCTATACATTCAGCCCTGTACACATCCATCATTTGACTTATCCACCCATCAGTAAAGCCGTTCATACATCATTTGATTCTATTGCTTATCCATTCATCCATCATCTGTCCTCTCAGATTTCCATTTACTTTGCCATCCATCCTCAAGTCGCCAATTACACTGCCACCCTTCCACCTACCCATCCTCTCACCTATCCATCCTCTCAGATTTCCATTTACTCTGCTATCCTTCCATCCTTCATCCACCCATCCTCAGATTTCTATTATCTCTGCCATCCTTTCACTAAACATCCATCTATCCAGCCCTCTCAGATTCCAGTTCACTCTGCAGTTCATCCATCCCAGATTTCCACTTCTCTGCAGTTATTTAATCCACCCACTCAGATTTCCATCTGCTTTGCTATCCTTTCGCACACCCATACTCTCACCCAGTCACCCAGCCGTCCTTTCACTAGTCATAAACCCATCCTATCACCTCCTCATCTACCCATCCTTTCAGCCACTCATCCAAACTTTCACTCACCCATCCTATCACTCACCCACCATCCTTTCACTCACTCACCCCTTCACCTACACATCCATCATTGTACTCAGCCATCCTTCACTTCTTTCATCCATCCACTCATCCATCCTTTCACTTACTAATACATCCACTGGCCCATCCTACTTCCACTTCTCTCAACCTATCCTTCTTCATTTTAGCAATAATTATAAGCTTTTATCCTACAAGTTGCATATAAAAAATACCCATAAAGAGCCCGACCCTGCTGTATCTGGTAAAGCAGGGGTGTTGTTTACGATGCCCCTTGCGGGCTGTTTGGTTCAAGAAGGGACGAGGGTGGGAGGTGACCATCGTTTTAAGACGTTTTCCCTGCACATGGCCAAGAGCTCTGATGTTGGAAATATTAGGCATGTACATTCACCAGTTTGAGTAGATCTGATAATTTCAGTGTAATAAATATATGCTAACAGAAATGTATAAACATAAATCTTTTATTAGATTAAAATTATATTTTGTAGGTACAGAAGTATATACACGTCTCCATAAATTCTGAGATATAAATTAAGATGGCTATTTACAATATGTACATTCAGTGGCACTACACAATAAAGATCACATACATGACGTCAAATAGTGGACTCTGCATCCCAGGCACTCGTGTGCATGCCTTGCTGGTAACATCAAAATATCAATAAGATGTATTCATGAGAAATTTACAAGGAGGCATTAAATGTACGTGCCACCTGGCAGACATACATGTTCTCAGGGGTTGGGAATACCAGCATTCCAGACTTGCCAGAAGAAGAACTCGGAAAGAATAGACTTCCTCGCCCGGACTCCTACTAATAGTTGTGGCATATGGAAAATATGAATTCACCTGCTGTTACAAAGGGAACAGGAAGCCCACCCACATCCCCCTTGCATTTTGTCTGCTCTGAAGGAAGACTTTTATATCCTACAGACTGTGGTCTTAAACCCATGGCCTGTATCTGCAATTTAAGCCCACTTTGGGAATTAGAAATCGCTGCTTCTCATTCGAAGTTTTACCTACAATACACGAGCGTACATTTCATTTGCTGTCACTATCGACCATCAAAAACTCAAGCACATAAACGTATATGGCATTAGGAAGATGGAAACGAGACGTGTGTTTGTCACATTGTGTTCATTCACAATTCTACATCTGTAAACTGACAAAAGCCTTTGGGTGCTATAACAGAAAGTCATTTGGCTCTACTGGCCCATGAATGGAAGCCTGGGATTAAAATTGGCAGCCAGTGTAGGGTTAGTTCACCTTTCCAGGCTTGTTCTGAGCTGGATGTTTTCTGGTTGCTAGCAAACTAGACACTCCTGCCCTCATTTACATGTAGTGGCAGAAACCATATCACAAGTGCCAGGCACCCACATGTGGAGTAAGGTGTGGTAATTACTGCCCTCTTTATGGAACCATCACATTTGTTCAGCTGTCAGAGTAATTGCACAACTCAGTTCAGTTCAGGCATCTGTATGTTGTAGACGAGTGGCACGTAGATGTTTGCTGAGCAACTCCTGTCAGAGTAGAGCACTTTGTTTCCATGGCCAATTCCTCTGTCTCTTCCTCCTCTGCTTCCTCGTCGTCCCAGTCTTCATCCTCAGAGTCAGATTCTTCATAAAAGTTGATGGTGGCTTGCACTGGAAAGTTCTGCAACATCATCTCCCCATTATGGTATAAATAATCAAACGTCTTGGATTTGGGCCAGAAAAGCCTGTAAAATAAAGAAAGGTTTACATTACAAGTCAGATTATTTAGGGGGCTGCACCACACTGTCAGACAGACATGGAAGCAGTTTCCACGGTGCACTTTGCAATGGATTGCGGGTGGTGCAATATGGTGGCAGCCCATCAAACATGAAGTGGACCTTTGCAAGCAGGGGTCTTCAAACTGGGGACGGGGTCTCCCTCAAGTGATCCCCAGTGGGTGCCCGGGGTGGGGTCAGTCTCTAGCCAAAGGAAGTAATATGTTAATAACAGGGCTTTGTTTTAAGGTGAAAAATTTGAGCAGCAGTAAACCGCTCTGTAATGGGTCCTGAGTATTATGTTTTGTCACTTATATCCAAGCTGTGAGTATGTTTCAAAAGGGAAAGGACTCCAAATAGCCTTTAAAACCCCCATCCCCCCACTTCTAATAATCTCACTGTGGATACTTTTACAGGTTAGTAAGGCCTGCCTGACCGAGCAGTATGTTTGGCTTCATGTATTTGATTGCATTTTTTTTTTTTTTTAACAGTAACAGAACATAACTACAATGTTTAAGTACGTTTAGACATATTTAAACATTGGCAATTTAATATAATTGTGAAAATTTCGGAAGGGAGCCTGCTTGAAATACTCCCCCCCCCCCCCCCCCCCGCCGCCCGCCCGCCAGATGACTTTTTTTCCTCACTGGTGTGAGGGGGCACTGCCTTAAAGGGTGTTTACTCTTCTTAGGTGCACCTGTACATGCCTGAGGTGGAACTGTGACATGATTATACATAAAAGCGGAGCCCATACATCTGACAGGATAACGGGGCACAGACACTGGACACATACCTGACAGGGTGGGTGAAGAGCGGCATCGCCTTGTTCTCTTGTGCACAGTCTCTGTCTGAGGGTCTGCTGTAGGGCTGCAAAAGAGTGGAGGGGGAGATTAAAAGGAGAAGGAAACGCCATTCTTTCCAGTCTTCCATAGCAATACACTGTTCATTATTTGACGAAACACTTACACTCCCCAGGCCTGGTTGGTGAATGCTGCTCAGAATGCCATTCCCTGTGCATGCCACGAACCCGGGTAGGGAAGACTTTGCTAAATATTACACTGACCCATCTCTGGCAATTCTGTAGTCACCCTGAATTAGAAAGCTTGCTTCTTTTCAAACGTGTTTAGTGATCTTGCTACTTATTATCTTAATATGGATTTGCTAAATCGTGTGCATTCTAGTGCACGATTTGCTAAAATACTGATGTGCACGCACGTTACGCATGCAAACTGGTCCTGGCCTTCCCAGCATTACAGGGGATTGTCAGCCTGTGTTGCACGTGGGATAGGTGGTAAGAGGTGAGCGGACACGTGGAGCTTCCTGCCGGCAGCAACCCGGTGTGTGTGTAGGGGGGTGGGGGGGTCGAGGTGGGGGAGGGGGTTAGGAGGTCTACATTCTAGGGCACAGACAGAATCACTCTTGCACTCTGCCACCAGAATCTAGGTGGAATACAGCCTTTGACGTGACGAGCTAGTCTGTGCCTGCCCCACAGACCGGCAGGGGGTTGTGCTGGGAGGGGGTCCAGTCTCCCCACCAAGAGTTGGAAATCACACCTGTTCTTTGCCACCTCCTGTACATGGAGTATAGGCGGAGAAATGAGCAGACAGCCTGACCCTGCCTGACGCAGCTCGCCACAGATGGCCTTCACACTCGCCCTCTGCCCCCGACTGCTGTACGTGGCATAGAGACAGAAGGGAGAGGAGCCTGCGTGGGCCTGGCGCCCATTCAGACAGGAGAGAAGAGGGTGGGTGTGATTCTCTATTGAGCGAGTGATGGGAACCGCTCTCGTGCTCTACCGCCCTCTGCTGTGGTGTTAGGAAGATAAGATGGTGTCACTTCATAATGTCACCTCCGCCGGTGTCACTCTGAACACCTTCGAGAGGGGCATTTCTCTCACCTCTGCTGGGCCTACAAGTGCAAACTCGACCATTTGTTTGAGATAGTTTACATGGTGGGAGCTTACACCCACGGTCCTCTCAGGAGTGAGCGGCCTCGCTATAGGGCAGGAGCCCGCATACACGAAAGTTTCCAAGCGTATTTTCCGTCGAATGCCTTTTCGTAATATTGACTGCCATTGAGAACATCGTGATGCCATGCATCTACACCAACCCGACTTTCACAGCGACATAGCCAATGTATAAGAATTAATTTTGGCGCTAGCTCTCTTCCCGGACTTTCAAGCTGTTTATTGGAAACATGCTCTGACAGAGGGTCACGCTGCTGGTAAAAACATGTAGTGGGGAAAATGCGCGTCAGTAAGCTCCGCTAGAACTAGTGGTAGTTATGACTATATACACTTAGATGGGCTCGTACCAACCCCAAGCGAGTGTCAATATAAAGAATAAAAGCAACGCCTGTCATTTTACAGTGCTTAGAAACGGCAAGAACTGCGATATGAAGCGCTATATAGAAGCAATTATGTTGTTAGACTTTTTTGCCCGATTCTAGTCTGCAGCTGTAGGCCCGGGGACTAGATTGTTTAAGCGGCAAATGGCCATTTCGTTGACTTCTAAACGTGTCTTCGCTACAAATGGTGTTCTACTGGGCAGAACCCTTCTCTCCCAGTTCCTGTTAGGTAAAACGTTCTACTTGCCTGAGCGGTTCTGGATTGGCACCCCACCACTTCCCTATTCTGCATACGAGAAACAGAGCCCCATTCGCATATCAATTCAAAAAAGAGACAGCCGTATCACCTGCATTTCAATAGGACCTCCTTACAATGCAGGACAAAGGGGATCGGGAGACTGCAGGGGGCGCCGAACAAGGACTGTGTTTACTGTAAGCATGCACCTGCTAAATGCTCACGTGGAACGCTGCAAAAAGCACCTCAAACGCCAAACGCCCACCCTTCGCTGCCGCATAAAGAATGTACACAATGGGGGCATTCCTGGCTCTCATAGACTGTGCCTGGGCACAACAGTAAAACGCGCTGAAATGAGCTATTCTACGAACATCAAACAGAAACTAAGCCTTTGGGCTATTAGAGCTGTCACCGCACAGCAGCGGGCGGTTACCAGGGGAAGCCGAGGCCCCTCATCTCATCCCTAGAGATAGGCTATTGTTAAAGGCCTAAACCAATAGAGCGATGGCCAGCCGGGCGCGTGGCGGGGCTCCCTGCGACGGAATAGCCTGTCCCAGGGTGAAATAATGGCTTTCATGGTATAGGGTTTTTACATTAAAAGGTCCACTACTTGCACATTTACAGATCAAATGAGACAAATGGACCCTCCTCCCCTTATTCCGCGCCCTCTGTTCCCCGGGCGTCCTTTTGTAGTAAGCAGTAATGAGGTGGAATTGTGCTTTGGTTCACGAAAGACTGATGCCCAACATCAAGCGCCTAGGAATAATTCCATCAGTTGTGGTGACTAGTAGAGCAGTTATAGCGTATCACAGGGACCAGTTTCCGGTGTAGTTTTATTGGAAGAGCAACCATTATTTTCCAGTCATTCCAAAAATACCACTAACGGTGTTAGAATAACGGCGTCAATATGGAAGCTCGTGCCGACAATATATTTAACAAGCGTGTGTGAGGAAGTTCAAGGAGTGCAAAAAAAGGAACAAGGATGCCCGTGCAGAGCTGCATGGGGACACTTACACATAGTTGCTGTTTCCTCCTCAGGCTGGCGTTGTCAGAAGCTGCGATGAGCCAGGGTCTCCAGAAGAGGGCAGAGCTGGAAGAAGAAGAATCTGCGGTTAGTGCACCACACTTTGCAACACGGAGCCTATCGAGTCTATTTTTGCAGTCTTATAGGTCGAACGTAATCCATATGTATTGAAATACTTTATATGGGCAACAGTTATACAACATACGGTCACTTTTTTTTTTTTAAACACAAGGAGATTAAGCGATTTGCCCAAAATGTTGAGCCGAAGACCAGACTTGAACCCGGTGCCCAAATTTCCAAGTCTGCAGCTCTGGCCATAACGTCGCATTCTCCCCCAATTCCCACACCCATTAGATAAATATGGAAGGTTTTGTTGGGTGTGGTGGCAGTTGGGGTTGCGTCGCAGAGGACTAATTTGGACAATTACAAGAATGCAGCCCCGGCAGTCGCAAAGGAAGCTGTCATGCATAACCCCACAGATGAAGGGAGTAGTGGGATGGCATATGCAAAGAAGAGGACCGGCCACTGGTGAACGGATTCAGGGCGCTTTCTTGGCGCGAAGAAATAAAAGATAGGCTAATTTTAAAATTAGCCTAAATCAGTGACACCTTTTAAATCACTGACACTTTTCGTAACTTTTGCCACCATCTCACAGAAGGGATCATACGCCAATTCAAGCACCTATCTCATAGTTGTCGGCCAGACCAGGATGGCAAAGTAGGTCAAATACGACAAGCAAGTTACAGCCACACCTCTGCCCCCTTAGTAGTTTTGAAAATATAATAGCTCCCGACTACATCCGAATGCCACAACTGCATCAAAAACTTGGACACCGCTTGTAATGCGGACGTTCCCAATCCGAACTAAATACACTGCCCGCAAAAATATAAAAAGACCACCGTCAATGAAACGTTGCTTTGGAGACCAATGTAAACTATTTAACAGCACATCGTTGTAATTCGGGAGTTTTCGACCTGGCTCGTGCGATGTATGAGTGAGCTACTCAGACGTGGCATTCTGGTACTTGTAGTTTTACACATTATACATACACAGGCATTAAAGCGCTCGAAGCGAAATCAAAATAAGGGGAGGTTCTACCACAACATAGAGATGAGAAAAGGTTTTGTGATCAGCAACGTACACCCTAAACACGAAAGTACTCCTGAAGGCATATATTTACCTGACTCGGTGCTCTTGTGTTGAGTGGCTGTACGCTGTGCATGGCCGCCTGGGGGCCCCCACTGGTAGCTTAGCACAGACAGGCTCCATAGTCTCCGTAAGACGAGTTTGGTGGGTAAGGGAAGCTAAAATCTCTGTCGCTGCAGCTCTTTCGGAATGCCTCAGCCTCCCCTTACACGCCTTTTATAACCATCTGGGAGTGAGGGCCGTAAATTGTCCCCTGTGGAGAGCAGGAGGGCCAAAGGGGGAGGGAATGTTTTCGGTCCCAGGATGCAAAATGGGTGTCCCAGTTGAGCAAACAGCGCCCCGGCAGGGGGGTGAGATTTCTGGAGCTCCAAGTGAAAAAGAAAACACAGGAGGGGAGAAGCGAGACACCATGCGTGAGAAAAGTCCCACAGAGTAGGATGGGGGCGCATGAGGGCCGGCAGGGGTCCCTGCTAATGACAATTAATGATGGGCATTAGGCCGCGTTTGCTCGCAGTGATGGGAGCTGGGCAGCTGCAGCAGGGCAGGCGCCAGGCATTGGACCAGGCACTGATGGACTCGAAGGCAATGTGTGCACGCAGGCCCCCTTCATGGAAGGACACTTGTGTCGTTTTTGGAACCACGGATGCCAAGTCTACCCATACACCCCGCAGCTTTAGCAAATGGAGTCCACCTTCCAGCAGATGCAGCAGCGTCTAAAGGATTTTAGGGGCCCTGGGTCAAAAAGTAATATTGGGGCCCCGTCTTCAGAACAGTTTTCAATCTATGATCCAGTTTCAGCTCTTTCATGCCCTCTTTAGCCAGGTCCTTGAAATTGCAGAAACACACTGGCCAAAATTCTAAATATGTTTACATTTGATATTCAGCGACATTGACGGATGTTTTCAACATTATAAAACAACAGCAGCTCACTAATAGTAGTACAAATAATCTTTGTGAACCTCGCCCATTTTTCAAATGTGAGATACTGTTTTGATCGAAAATACATTTTGTTTATGGATTTTGGATGATGTTGAAAACTAGAAACATTTCTCTGCACAATGTCTCTTGTAGACCCACACATCACCGGAATTAAACATAACTTAAAGGAAAACGTTATTTAAAAAAATATGTTTAAGAATTATTCAAGGCCATCAGACCAAGACTCTGCAGAGCAGATCTGGCATTATTAGGGCCGCCCTGAAAGGCTGGGGTCCTGGGCTAGGGCCCACTTTGCCCATGCCTTAAAACGTCTCTGAGCAAATGTCAGAACTTCCTTAAAATGGAAGATTTTCTTGTGTTATGGGATTGAATCGCAGGAGCGATGAACAGGAGACACAGGTGGAGGCCCCATTTCTTACACCATCTAACTCTGCGCCCTTGCTCACCAGCTGGTGTGAAGGTTACTCTTTGGGATTCCGAATGCTGCCCCCTCACCTCTACAGTGCTACTCTAGGAAATGAGTTGGAGGACTCCCCTGCTGTTAAAGGGTGATTCTCGGGTTCACTTCTGCGCCCCACAACATATCAGAAACAGAAGGCATACTAAGACAAGGGGAATGGGTGGAGGGTGATGATGATTCCCCCACTCTTGCCATCGCAAAGGCATTGTAGTCGGTCCCAGCCTAAATAGCTGTGACTGTTGCGACGGTGGGAGCAGAAATGACACCATTAAAGCGCACCACCCAACAAATGCAGAATCGACACCCTGACAGAAAACCTTGGCACTCGCCCCCACCTCCTGGCCAGCGAGTCGCAAGCGAGGGGAGGGCGACCAACCCTTGGGGGCCCTGGGTCCTAATGCTGCACCAGGTAAGTCTGGACTCTTTCCCTTAGGACCTGGAGACCCCAGTGCTGGGCTGTGTGCCCTCCTGATACCCAACGGGACAATGACAGGAACTGATCTGTCTTTTGGAAGAGGGCCTTGTTTATTCGAGATATCAGTGATTTAAAACATGGCATTTTTACATCATTACATTCATAAGTTTGATCAAATCACAGAAGACAAAAAAGTTATTTTATAACAATCAAAAAGACATTCACAACTAATGTACACAAATGCAGGCTCAAGAATCAAATGGGAGATCTAAACCAATGTACAGTAATGTATGCTCACTGAAATTACAGAAACAGTCTTCATTTTAGCAGATTCACCCCTAATTAGTCTTCCAGCACTAAGGTCCAGTCAGCCTTCATACCTAGGAAACCACAGAGGTGGATCCCAACTGTATCCCTGAAGGGTGGTCCCCACTCCTGGTAACCTTGTCCTCACCCCAAGGGGCCACCCCTCCAACACCAGGCTGCCCACAGGAGTCCTAAAGTGAGACTAGGAGCTGGAGCCCCATGCCCTACACCATCTAACTGTGTGGCCTTGCCCACCAGCCAGTGTGAATGTTACCTTACAGGATTCAGATTGCTGCTGACCCCCTCAGTGCTGCTCTAGCAAATTAGTTGAAGGACTCCCCTGCTGTTATAGGGTGATCCTTGGGTTCAATTCTGCACCACCAGGGCAAATAGGGCCTACTGATCCTTCACCCACCCCACCAGAGAACAGTTTCTGTGTGAACGCCTAGAGACCACCATTAAACAAGTTGGTACCCATATCAGACAAGTGAACTCTATCTTGTTGAAACATTTGGTTACCCCTAATCAACTTGAATGGTATGTTCCAAAGCCGTCCTGGCCCTGGGCAGAGTTTGACTATTTCAGCATTGAGGTGCCTGACTGACACATTCAGGGCCCTCGCCTGTTTGCTCAGGCCCAGCTTGCACTGCGGTATCATATGCGACCAGGCGGTGGCCATTTTGGGGAAAGTTCTGCCCAGCCAGGCCAACTCCCCCAAGAAAGCTTCCCTGACCACCCAATGCCCCAGCTTTACCATGTCGTTATCATCCAATGTGAATGATGATTGGATGTGGGAGCTGCAGTCCCAAGCAACCTTTTGTGTCCTCCTCCAGTTGGCACAGCTGACTGATTCTGAGGCCCCCAACTCCGCACCATAGAAAAAAGATGTCCTTCAGTTCAGCAGGCTTCGACCTACAATGCAGTTGCAAATGGTAGGCATCCCGCCGCACAGATGAGTGACCGTGTGTATGAAGCTGGCCTGCTGTGTTGTGGAGACATATGTGTTGGCACCTTATACCAGGTCCAGGCAACCCCTATTAGTAAATGAATACAGTGTCTATGAAGCCAGGGCTCTCTAGCGGTAGCAGTGGATGGGCAGCCAAGACTTATCTAGGAGACATGCAAAGCTTATGCAATACCACAATAGTCACACAGTAACTTATCACACATGAAAGGAACCACACGGTGTACACAAATAAATGTGCTTTATTACAGTAACACTACACTAGATTACTTATAGACAGCCCCCCCAACCAGAGGTAAGTATAGACTATATATATATAAAATAGCAATGATAAATTAGCATAGAAAACAACAAGCATTGCCAAAAACTGTAGAAAATAGCAAGGGCCCTAGGGGAGGGCCAAACTATATACTAAAATAGTGGAATGTGAAGTTAAATCCCCCACCCAAGGATATGGAGTAGTTAGAGTGGAGATGGAAGAACTCTGGACCCCAAGAGGTGAGTACTTCAGTGACTCCCAGCGACCAGGAGAGCAGAGGTAAGTACCTGGTTTTCACAAGGACTAACAAGAGGACTTAGAAAATGGATTGTGCAAAACAGTACCAGACCAGAGGTAACCAAAGGTGGACTCTGGAAGAAGAGGACCTGCAAAAGAAGCAGACAGAGTCCAGTCCACAATGGAGTGTCCAGTTGGGGCAGGAGCCAGTACCCACCCTTTTCTGGATGAAGATCCGAGTCGACGGGGGAAGGAGAAGACCAGCTGTGGAGCCCAGGACCTGCAGAGGAGTTCTTGCGAGCAGTGAAGACGGTGCCCCACTTCGGTCCTCGGGTTGCAGATGGTAAGTGGTTTAGGAGAACCACCAACAAGCTTTGGCAAATGCAAGACAAGGCAAAAGAAGAGTTGCAAGGCTGAAGAGGAGCAGTAAGGTCCAGAGGACTTGACCCTTCGAGGGAAGTTTGGGCTGACCCTCAGCAGTCAGGAGAGTCAGCAGAAGCAGTCACAGCCCCCACAGGCAACCCACTGGCAGCAGGCACAGTAAGTTGCAGTCAGGCCCAATCAGCACACATGAAGAGGATTCCCACAGTGCTGGAGCAGCAGAGGAGAGACTGACCTTGCAAGGATGAAGTGCTGGGGCAGGGGCTACTCAGAGCCTGAACATCCCTTGGAGAAGGAGACAACATGCCTTGTTGCTGCAAGAGTCACAGTGCACAGGGGTACTGTCATGCCAAGACAGGCAAGGGCTCACCATCTCCCAAGTTGTACAGCGGGCAAAGAGAACCAAGGGGACCACTCCAGTCTACCACCTGTGATGCAGGATTCATGCAGTTCCAGAGGACAGCGGGCAAAGAGAACCAAGGGGACCACTCCAGTCTACCACCTGTGATGCAGGATTCATGCAGTTCCAGAGGAGAGCAGATCCACGCAGCCGAATAGCATTGCTGTAGGTGCTGCAGATGCAGTGGAGTGACTCCTTCACTCCACGGGAGATTCCTTCTTGCTTCCTAGTGCAGCTGAAGTCTTGCCACCTCTCAGGAGGAGTCTCTGGCTTCACCTATCTGACCTGGCCACTCAGATGCTCCCAGAGGCCTCTGCACATCTTGGTTTCAAGACGGCAGAATCGAGTGGCCACCTGGAGGAGCTCTGGGCACCACCTCTGGGGTGGTGATGAGCAGGGGAGTGGTCACTCTCCTTTCTTTTGTCCAGTTTCTCACCAGAGAAAGGACTGGGGTTTCCTAGACTGGTGAAAAGCGGTTTATGCAAGGAGGGCTCTTCACAGCAAACCAGTGGCTTTGGGAGGCAACCCCTCCCAAGTCTTGTAACACATATTTCGACACAGGAAATCCTTTGTTCTGCCTTCCCCTGCCTGAGCTGGTCAAGCAGCAGGAGAGCAGAAACCTGTCTGAAGGGCTGCAGCAAGAAGGGCTGCCTGGAAAACCCTGGAAGACTTGTAAGAGCAGTACTGGGGGGGGGTCCTTTAAGGAGCCCCTCGAGTGCATGGAGACATGCAGTCAATACTGGCAACAATATTAGGGTATGAATCTGACATGTTTGATAACAAACATGCCCAGGTTTGGATTTACCATTATGTAGCTAGACACTGTGGTCAGTACACAGGTAAAATGGCTTCCCCGCACTTACGAAGTCCAGTGCAACAGAACTGGGGTTCGTAGGGGCACCTCTGCTCATGCAGGGATGCCCTCACACACAGGGACCTGCACCCTGCCCTCTGTGCTAGGAGGGCCTACAATAGGGGTGACTTACAGTGACCTAGTCCAGTGACCTGTGGTGAAAGGGTGCATACACCTTTTCACCAGGCTGTAATGGCAGGCCTGCAGACATATTTTGCATGGGTTCCCCAGGGTGCTTTAATTCTAGCTGCAGCCCATGGGAGACCCCTAGTGTCTCAATGTCCTGGGTACCTAAGTACCATATACTCTGAACTTATAGGGGGACATCAGTATGCCAATTGTGGAGTGCAGAAAGGTCCTAGGTAACCACATTTGGAGGGAGAGAGCACAATCACTGGGGTCCTGGTTAGCAGGATCCCAGCTAAAACAGTCTCAGCACACTGGTAGCAGGCAAAAAGAGGGGGGTAATCATGCCAAAAAGAGGGTGGTTTCCTACACAGAGGACCCAAATAAACTTGTAAGGCATACTAAAAGAGAAAAAATTGAGAGTGAGAGAGTGAGAGAGCACAATAAACAATCAACATAATGTGAAATAAGCAAACTCACAGCAACTCGGGGGATGAAGGGAAGATAAACCAGCTACTGCTGCCGCAGTTGCCACCTTAATCCTAAAAGAATGTGAGGAGTCACCCGCAGGGCCTATCCCATTACTGGTGAGCACGTTGAGAAACACCATCAAGAACTGGTACTGTGACAGGCACTCTCCATTAGCATGGTGAAAAGCGCAGAGGATTGAATTGTGGGCCTAACCGAGGGGTACGCCTTAATACACATGAATTGGTAGGGGATTGACCCCAGTGATACTCTGAGCTCTAAAATGGCTCCTTACCAGCTTGGTCAGTTTTGGACCTCCTGAGCTTGAGGGTAAGCTTGTCTGGGTGTAATCAAGCATCCGCCCACTGCAAGCTGCCAGATAAATCAGTTTAGGAAGACCCCACTATATCTCCCTCCCTAAAAGCCCCCTAAAAGGCAACGGAGAATGCCCCCCAAACAAATCAATCTCATATGTGGAACTGTACACCCTATGGAGGTTGGCCAGTATGGCACCCAGGATTTGCACATCAAAGGGCCTCCTCCTGTCCTTAACTGTGCCCTCAAGCTTGGCCCATCCTGTTAAGGCCTTCCTCACAATGAAGCAACTGTCCACATCCCGAAAGCCCTTCAATTTGGCAAATAAGCAGATTGCGGCCAAATGTGTCCTTGCATAATAGACCGGCCTGCCCTATGACCTCTACACTGCTAAGAAGAGGCAGAGAGAAGCGGGTGAAAATGGCTCTGACACACCCTGCCCTTCCAAAAAGGCCCTGTAAGTTCCGAAGCATTTTTGGTAAGCCCCCCTAGAGCGCTTGGTCAAAGAAGCTGCCACTAAATCTGGTAGTGCATGGCTCTAATCTTCCACAGAGATGCCGGAGACTCTGTAATGCACCCTGCTGCATTAGAGTGAAATTCATGGAATTCGTGTAACTTGGAGTGAGATAAAGTGTCAACTGCCTTTTTGTAAACACCTGGTACGTGCCTGGAACTAAAGACAGCATTCAGCTTTAAGTAACGTAAGACAAGGTGTTTCAGCAGTCTCAGAACCTGTCTACAGGAGGCTCCCTGTTTCTTAATGGCCTCAACCACTGCCATATTGTCTGAAAAAAAATTACCGACCTGTTCTGGAAAACAGTCGACCCAATTGTGACCGCTACCACAATAGGACACCATTCCAGAAAAGCAACATTGTTAGTTAGGCTGCAATCATGCCACATATTGGCCTAGTCAGCCCTGCACTATTGATGCCCCCAAAATAGCCTGGAAACCCACGCTGCCAGCCGCATCAGTAACCAAGACCAAGGTCTCGCTAGAAATAGGTGGGGTTGGCCATATTACAGATCCATTAAACTGATGCAAAAATTCTTGCCAGATAACTAGATCTCTCGCACCTCGGCCTGCAGTCTAGTATGATGGTGCATCTGTGTGAGACCCACTATTTCCCTGCTATTGATCTAGAGAAGGGGCATCCATGGGAATATTGGAGAGTGCAAAATTGAATTTACCCACTACAACCTGTAGTTGATGCTAAGTTACCTTCTTCTTAGAGATGTTGGAATCATTAGCCTGAGTAAAGGCCTGGACATTGTCGGGAGGCAATCTGCACTCACCAGCAACGGTATCTATTTCATATGTGGATGGGCCACTGTTTTGTCTGGAGCAAGTGAAACTCCCAGATCTCTGAATAAAGAAATCAGCTCCCCAGAGCTCAATTACCGGCCCCTGAGGCTGGCGGACCCATAACAAGGATATCATCAAGGTAATGAATTATGTTGTGAAAGACAGTTTTGCAGGTAAACAACTAAATTGTTCAAAGTAGTTACAGGAAACGTCACAGCCATGGGCATACACTTGGCATAAAAATATTGGCCACCATACTGAAAGCCAAGTAAGTGGTAATCAGAGTGGACAAGTAGAATTCTAAACGCGGACTCAATGTCCGTTTTTGTCAATAGTGCCCAAGGGCCCAGCTTCATTAACTTAGCCAATGCCATGTCCACTGATGCACAAGTAAGGCTAACAGTTTCCCATGTGTACTGATTTCTATAGATAAATACAGACAGAAAGCAATGTGTTTAATGTCTGTATTTATTTTTTAAAGTGGAAAAATACAGAAAGTAGTGTTTCTTGTGAGCGACTCTCCATGCTGTTCTGCATGAATTCCAGGCCAACAGCTGAGCAGTTATATATGGGAAATTCAAACTTAGGATGAGATTTTCCTAAATACGGGCATATGTTAACCTATATTTGTATATAATACTAATATTTACGTGTGAGTGTAATGTTTTGCTATATTTCTTTGCTTAATTTGCTAAAATGCGACAGGCGTCATAGTATGAGAGCATGTTTATCAGTTAAATAAAAGTGGGAAAATACCATTTTATGACTTCATTTATTCTCAAATTAAAAAATAAATATGGATAAATACCAAAAAGATGTACAAAAAATAAATATGGCTAAATACATACAGGAATGTTAAAAAAATAATACCATAAAACTGGTGCATAAGTCACAGAATAGAGCACCAGATTGATTGCATCGTTGACTGAGAAGCCCCTTGATGCCGAAAGATTATTGATTAGTCTAAACTGACTAGTCTCTTTTTTCGGCACTACACCCAATGGAAAACAAGCAAAGATCGACCATGGAGGTACGAAAAAAGGACCCCCAATTGTTCCCAACAAGCTTTTCTTCTCTAACTTCTGAGTGACCACCCCAGGGTAGGCCTGCACAGACAAAAGATTATTGCAATATGGGACAAGTAAAACCCCATGGGCAGGAATGTGGAATCTGCTTTAAAAACCTTGATATTACAACTGAGCTACTGTCTTATTAGGGTACAAATTAAGCCAAGGGAGAAGTTTCTGCATCCGGACCAGGGTGGGTAAGGCCTTACTGTTTGGTTGACTTAGAGGACTCCCTCTCCTTGGATTTTTAAATTCTGGATGGGAGAGGTGCCCGCAGAATGAACACACATGTTTGAATTTATAATTGAACCCTATTTATTGAAAGTTTACACATACGCCCGCCTACAACCACCGGCTGGTGGGGGCGAGTGACCCTCGAAGACTAATCATATAAACTTTCTGTAAACATAATTTCTTAAGAACTCCCCCCATCCCATCCCAACCCATACAGGGGTACCTAGTCTATGCTTTGTAAGTTCGGGTTCCACTGGTGGCTAGGCAGTTGTGTGTGACATGAATACTACTAATTAGATCACGATCATGGTTCTGTAAGGCAGAGAAGTCTAAAATATTTTAGACAAGAGAGTTTGCGGAATTCTGAAGTCAACAGGGTGATAAATGGGGACAATGTCTCACTGTAGGATTCAGCTTGTGTAGTGAAGGTCAGGGTAAGCTTTTCCATTCCAAGGATATGCCACAAATGATGTAACCACATCCATTGTGTAGGAAGTCTATCAGTCCCCCATAGTGAGAGAATCGTCTGGTGCACTAGGGCAATACTTATCCAACGGCCTCTTCATGTTTTGAGCTGATATGTGAGGGGGGTTGTGTAAGCCCAGCAAGATGTAAGTTGGGAATCTAGGGACGGTTGTGTCAAGAAAGGTGTCTATGTCCTTCAGGAAGGCTTCCCAGAAAGGAGCTATTGTTGAACAGTCCCAAAGAATGTGTAGTAAAGTCCTTTTCTGTCTGCAGTGCCACCAGCAGTTAGGAATGCATGCTGGAGGGCCTTTGTGTAATCTAGGCAGTGTGCGGTACCAATATGTCAATATTTTTGTGGCCATTTGTATGCTTGCAGAGCTGGTGGCTACATGTCTAGCACAATGGTAAATGTTTCCCCATTCTTTCACCGAGAGTGGCCTACCTGACTCCTTTTCCCAGTGTTTCTGGCTAGGGAGTTTATTATGTGGGAGCGATGGCAAGAGTAAGCTATTTAGTTCAGACACTAGTTTGTAGTTGTCTTTCTTTAGAATAAGCCACTTTTCAAATTTAGTCATCATGCAGCTGTGCCTTGTTTAACTAAGCTATTGGAAGTTCAGTGCCTGTGCAATTATCATAACTGTTCTGTAGCCCATTGTGGTGCTTTAATTGTTTGAATGTCATGAGGCCTTCTTCATGAAAAAGATAGCCTATGGAGTAGCATTCAACTCTCAACCAGTGTTGGAATGCTGTCTCGTTGAGGCCAGGGGTGAAATTTGTGTTTACGAATAGGAGGGTCAGGAGTGAGGGAAACAATGTTAAGCCTTTGTCTACGGGGACCGCATCCCAAGCTCTCAGAGTTGCTTGTGTAACTGAAGAGGAGTAAAGTCCCCACGGTCATTTGTTGGCGAATGAGGAATGTCACAGGCAGGGGACAAGCACTGGGCCTCCTCTGTACCTAGGAAGTGGTCTAATCTGGCATGTCTTGTGGGCGTATGAATAGAATATGCAATCACACATGGTCAGGTGGCCATCCCTCCTAAGATCCCTGAGACCCTGCTCCTGGAGCCAGTGCCTACAGTAAGCAGTGAATTCTCCTGTCCCCCATGTCTCATGGCGGAATGGGCCATGGTGTTGTCAAAGACTATATTGAGATCACTTCCTATCAGAATATGTCTGTTACTAACAGCAAGGATCTCCATCATTTAGTGGCCGAGGAAGGTTTCTTGACCTTCATTGGGGGAGTAGTTAGAGACCACTGCAACCAAAAATCCCTGTACATGAATTCTATGGACCAGAAGGCACCCCTTGATCTCAACCAATCTGTCCCCAATGACCCCTTGGAATGTATGGGCCACTAGGATAGACACCCCTGCTGTCTTCGTAGTTGCAGAGGAAAAGAATTGTTGTGGAAATGCTTTGGACCAAAGGCGGTGCCAATCACTGGGCAATGGGTGGGTCTTTTTCAAGAGGTAGATGTTGGCTCCTGACTTCTCCAAATATGAGCGCCCAGCCCATCTCTTAACAGGATTGTTTAGTCCTTTAACATTCAGTGAGAGTATACGTAAAGTAGCCATTGGGCTAATGCATGACTAAGACAGCTAGGCATTGTGTTCCTGGGGATTTAACAGTGCCATGATCTCAGTGGTGCGTGCTCCAGGGTGTATCTAAGTTAGTCCATATGCGCCACCCAGTGGGGGTAGATCTATGCATTGGGTATCCATTTAAATGTCTAACAAAAAACAAAAAAACATCTAACAAATAGCAACTAAACAAGTTACTGTCCCTAGGAAAACTACTGTGTTCGGTTTCTCAGTGGTAGATTTCCAGATCTGACCCATTGTCAGCATTGGTCTCTCCCTGTGGAGGTGGCCGGTATCTGGTCTCCCCTCCCGCTCAAGATCCCCCCTCACCCGTTACCTTAAATCGAAGCAGTGCTTCATCATTTCCTTTCAGATTGGAGTCCCATTGTTGCTCTGCATTCCTGGGCCATGGTATGGGGATCTGGGCACAGATCGCTGGCTGGAGGTGGGGACCTCTGCCTACCGGATCTCCTCCTGCCTTTTTGGGGTCCCAGCGGTGTGTGGCGACTCTTCTGCCATGGTCGGATTGATTCCCAGCAACTCGTAGGCCACTTTCAAGGATCAGATCTGAGGAAGCGACCCTTCCCATTGGAATATGCGTCTAAAAGGATAACCCCACAAATAAGAAATGATGTGGTCTCGAAGAAAGGTGGTCACTGGGCAGAAGTCCTTGTGTTTCTGCAGCATTAGAGCAGAGAGGTCTTGGTATAATGTGACAGACAGTGTGTCCTCTAAACTTCAGTGGGTGCTGGTCACTTGCTTTACGTAATATTTGTTCTTTGAGGGAGAAATGATGGATACATGCCACAATGTTGGTAGAATGTGATGGTCGAGCTCAAGGGAGGCTGACTCTGTGCACACTGTCAATCTGGATTGGCTTCAGTTCAGGGGCATCCAGGATATGAGCAAAGAGGGCTTGTACATAGGACTCCACATCTCCTCCCTCCACTCCACGTTCCCCCTCCGCCCCCAAAATCTGATGTAGCTACACCTGGAACCATTTTTGAAGTCCTTGGCATGCGTCTGGAGATCAATGAGCTGTTCTGTCTCTTTGTCTATAGGAGTCTCTCTGTTTTCCAGTGCAGCCACTCTGTCTCCAAGCTGTGTCACATCTGTGCAGATCCCCTTCAGGTCCTGGGAAAGCTCCTTCTTGATGGACTGGAGGTCATCTCTGAGGGACGTGAAGATTGACTCCAGAAAGGAGCTGGTTACTGGGCCCTACACTTCCTCATTTCCTATAACGCGGTCTGTAGTGGGGAGTGGGGAGAATGTTCCTCCTTCCCCCCCAGTGGGGCATCTGAGCATGTCCTTGAGGGTACAGTCTTTTTTTTCTTCGCTCCCGCCATGGCTACCCCTGTGCCAGACTCAGTAGCACTGGCCACTTGGAGAGTAGTCCTTCTGTTTTGAGGGTCCTCTACCAGCAGTCAAGGTAAGAATGGCGTAGATCCTGTCACTGTATCGGGGAGGCCAGGATTCTCACAGGTCCTTTGTGGTCTTTCAAATCATCTCCGAGCATGGGCCCAGATGGCTACATCAGGTGGGCAGTTATTTCTGGTGATCCCCGGCGTGAAGACTGATGTGGCTACTTGCTTTTCATGTGAGATAGGAGACAGATTGATGACAGATAGCGCAAATGGGGCCAAGCCATGGTCCATCCTCCTGTGAGCAGAGGAGGGTACGTGTGTCCACTGCTATGTTCCTCCAGGACACTGTGGTCTAATCCGCTGCCTGGAGGGGAAGAAACTGTGTGTCAAAATTGGAATTAATTGAGTCTCTTCTGGCTGGTGGAAGGTTGGTTTGCTGTTGGGTCCTTTGGCGATCTAGGACCCAAAGTCTCTATGTGGTCTTGCTCCTGGCAGTGTTCGGGCCCTCAGAATGACAGAACTGCCCAATGTATGGGTCCGTTATGGAGGGGGGATTGGTGTGAGGGATCAACAGTTATTTCTGTGCCTCCAGGCCCATCCCTCTAGGAGAGTCAGAGGCCATAGCTCCTCCCGAGCCCCCGTGTATTCACTGGAAGCTCTCCTAACACTTCATAATCTCTTAGGGTGACTCCCAGTCTGTGCTCTGGATCTCTTGCCACGATCTCTCGGCTCTGTGTGTTGTGTGGGAAACCTGAAGGCCTGTCCCTGATCAATACAAGGGGTCCGATCGACCCCAGCCTCCCACAGGTGCCCAGCAAAATACAGGTTGGCCACTAGGAATCACCCAGGGAGTCAACAGTCCCGCTGGGCCTATCATGTGGCCAGTAGCCTTGAGTATTCCTTGGTGGAGCCTGGGCTGGGCCTAACCCCTTCCCCACTTGTCATGGGTGCTGTTATGGGAGATTTGCACAATTGCTAAGCTAAGCTGGTGTTACGTGCGGGCCAATGTTTAAGGGCGGTCAGGTCAATCAGATAAAGCCACCAGGGATGCAGTGGAGGAGAGGAAATAAGCCTCACTTACTTCCAAGTCATCTTCATCGCAATCCGGGCACCGAGATTTGCTTGCAAGTGGGTCCCATAGAACAACGTTATCTCCTGTACTTGTTCTCTGCTCTGCTGGTCCTCTGGGGTTCTCCCCCTCGCTTTCCAGGGTCAGAACTTCCAAGTTGTGCTAGGCCCAGGTGGAGCGGCAGAGGCTGGGCGGGGCAACCCTTTCTAGATCGGACCACACATCTGTGATCAGACAATGGAAGAGGAATCTGCGGCGGGAGGGACGCAGTAGTGGTTCGCCGCCCCTACTTTGAGCTGCAATGTCACTAGATGGGCTACCTGGGTTCTGCAGTTGCGGCTGGGCTAGATAGAGGGCCTGCCTCCTCACTTCGCCCATCACTGCAGACTGGCCTCCATGTTGCAGTCCATGTCACTTCATGTGCGAGTCGTCTTTGGTTTTACTGCATTCTGCATGTCAGGGTACAGCTCAAAACTCCAGGGAATAAACGGCAACACTGAGGGGGTCCTGTGGGCCCCAGATGTCATCTGGATGAGGGGGGATTGGTGCTTCATATTCAGAGCCGGGGGAGAGACTAGAAAGTGCAGCTTACTCCTTCGTAATCTTGTCCATGCCCCACATGTTTGAATTTCTAAGCACCCCCAATAGAACCCCCTCTTGTCCTCTGAACCCCATTAAGTATAAAAAAGCTGTTTAAGGAGAATCTTATTGTTCTCGCTATCAAGCGATACATTAACCTCTGTCAGGCCCTACCATATATCAGGGTCCTCCACTTTTGCCCTCCTAAAGTCCCTATCATAATCCTACAAGGCAGTCCTGCCATATGTATGATGCACCTTAAGTGTCTTGTTTACATCAAAGATCATGCAGCAGCTACCTCTGGTTTCTTTTCTAGCATGTCTGTCATAAAAACATTAAAGCCAAATAGCCAATTAGAAATTGACTCCTCTACTTTAGGCTTCTTCTCCTTTGAGGAGGCATCCTTCCCCTAATTTTCCTTTGCCTCACCCTCCCACCTCTTGGGCTTAATCAGTGAGAAAATATCAATAAATTCACAATCCAAATCTTCCCTTTGACTTCCACAGGTACATCCAAAGTTAACTTTCCAGGCTTGGAAAGCAAAGTGTTTTATCCACCCATCACTTTGCACGCAGAGCCAGAGTAATTTGCAGCACCCACAGTTCCTTTCCTTGATGGATCAGTGGTGGAATCAGTGCTCCTCACTGGGCCCCATGCACCCTCCCTCTGGGCTCCAAGGTCTTGCCCAGATCCATTGCATGCTTTTTCCAGGGACTTAACCTATCTCTCTAAGTCAGTGATGGTGGGCAACATGGTGAAAGAAGGGGCCCAAGGGGCAGTCAGTGTGAGTGCTCCCCATTGCTGGAATTTCCAACAGGGACAGCAAAGATGCAATAGAGGAAAGGGGCCCCTTGGAAGGATCTGTAAGGACTCCTGACCCCCTCCCTGTGGTACTGTAGGTAATGACCCTACTGGCAGGCTCTCCACCACCCCCAGTGAATGTGTTTTGGGCGCTAACCCAGATTGTCCTGTGGAAACCCCATTTATTTGATCTGAAAGCTGCTTCAATTACTCCCTAATCTCAGCCAGCACAGCAAAGACCTCTCTGAGGCCTGAATCTACCTGCTGGGGTACTGAGGGAGTGAGAAGGGGGGCAGGGATCAAGGGCAGAGGAGTTATGCCATGATTGGAGCCTATCGCTCCCGAGACATTCTGGGACTCCTTTACTACTGTTGCCCCTGAACCCCTGGACTCAGCTATGCCCTGTGGGGAGGATTGGAATGACCGTTTCTGAGCCCTTCTCTTCATGGGAGGGAAGGCCACCTGTGGGGGAACATGTGACCACCTCGGATGCTCTACCACTACGTGTTTAGGTTCTGGCTTGTGCTCTGACTCAGGCGCCCAGCTGTCATGCTTCCCTCCATCACCCAGCTTTGTGAGGACCATCCTCAATTTGGGGTCCCGAACCTTCTTCCTGCCCACCCTACTGCCTTTTGCTATCTTTGTAAACCTAGAAACACTAAACCTCAACAGTACATGCAAACATGCAATACAATTTGTTTAAGCAACAGGAGGAGAGCTCACCTGAAGTCTCTGTCCATGTTCCAGCTGGAGGTGGGGGGGGGTGCAAATTTACTGTGCAAGCAAGCCGGACAGCCTTAGAAACGTCTCACCAGGCAGGGAAGGGGGAGGGTGACTACACTATAGAAGTGAATGCCCCACCAGAGGAGAGGAGATAAACAAGTACCAAAAATAATGTGTACTAGGGCTTCTCTAAATCCAAGAGAGGAGACTGTATGAAATAAATATTGTTCCTGGCTAACCTGCTGATACGGAGCTCTTGGCAAGGTGTGGGGGAAGGGGGCTGTGCTGATGCAGTGTCTGTTAGAAAGAAGTAAGAGCTCCTGAAAATTAGGGGCAGGAGGCAGTCACCAAAGGCCCCAGGAGCGAGGGGAAGTGGACCAAAATGGCTGTAAGCGGCCCGGGCCATGCTTCAGAGAGGTGGGCTACTGGCCTCTCAAATAAACCTGGTGAGAAGCGGAGGCTTAGGCACAGTTGCTGGTGGCTGCTGTGGAGCAGAATGCCAGAAGGGAAGAGCGCTGAAGGCAAAGACACCAACTCCGCTGGTCATGTTGATTACACTGTTGCGAAGCCTCCAGAGGAAAGGAGGCAACGTAGTCTGTCGATGCCTAAGTAGTCACAAATGCCACAAAGGTGGAAACGGGAATGACTCCATCAAGGTGCGCTGCCCAACAAACATCAGATCTATGCCCTGACAGGAAACCTTGGCGCTTGCCCTTTCTCCTGGTCAGTGAGTTGCGAGGAAGGGAGACCAACCCTTAGGGGCCCGGGTCCTAATGCCTTGCCCCGGTTATTTGGGGCACTCTCCCAAAGGCACCTGCTCTACAAACTTTGTTTTCTCAGCAATTTTCCGGAGATAACAAGAAAGGTAAGAAAACTCCAGTAGTTACTGCACGTTCCTTGAAAGATCTATGTTTTGTCTAGGCACAGGTTTGAGTTATACAATTTTATACAGGATTAATGCGCCTGCTGCAAAGGACACTGTGTGACACACAGAACACAGATTTGCATTTTATGTAGATAGACACGTGGTTTACTGCTTTTGTTACTTGCAGTTCATAAGTTGCAATCTTTCTAATTTAGCACAGTGAGCTATCAACCTGCATCATGGAGCTGTACATACATTGCAAGGCGTAGGTTTAGAACCCTATTGGTTGTTTCTCACTGTCATTATTGAAATGTTGCTAAAATAATTCCATTGGTTAGTCATAAAGTCTTAATATCATAGACAACCCAACAATTACATTACATATTAAATCCTGATTTTGTGCTTCACCTGGTCATGTACTCTTAACAATCAGTGCACACCACTGCTGATGATAAGTGACCCCTACACCTTATAACCCTTACTGTCTTATGTAACCGTTCCTTTACATTGATTTACACATTTGTATAATTTATTGTCTCTGTATAGTGTGTGAGTGTGTGATGTAAAGCACCCTCACTCCCTACATAGGAATGAGTA
Source organism: Pleurodeles waltl (assembly GCF_031143425.1). NCBI lineage: Eukaryota > Metazoa > Chordata > Amphibia > Caudata > Salamandridae > Pleurodeles > Pleurodeles waltl. The sequence goes on along the minus strand of NC_090438.1, from coordinate 482,222,210 downwards.
GAGTTATAATGGTAGAGCACCCTCCCAAAATGGGGGGAGCGCGGCTCCTTAGGACTCAGGACCACCGTAGCCCGAAACCTCGGGCTGGCCTAAGCACTTCTGCCCTTACACCTCGCGAGGTGTGGGGGCTGCAGTGATTCCGTGGGGGCACCCGGGGGTCCTGTCATTTCCGGGCTCGGCTGCTGCCGCTCATTGGAGGGGGAGCTATGTAAGTGCCCCCCGAGAAAGGCTCAGCCTTTATTGTTGCGATGGCGGCTTGAGCATCTTGGAGAGGCGTCGGAAGACTTTGTGTGTCGGAAGAAGTTTCACCTGGGACAACAGATCCGAAGGAGATGCGCTGCCCGGACTCGTGCTCCATTGCCTCCCCTCCTCCTGCCACGTAGCTTTGCGGATTGGAGGATTTGGACCGGAGGAGGCGTGCCCGCGACCCCACTGCCTCCCCTCCTACCGTCTGTTCTTTTGTGGTTGGTGTAGCGCGATCGCTGCACTAGCTCGGAGAAGGCGTGCATGCTGCCCCACTGCCCCCCCTTCTCGCGTCTTTGCCCTTGTTGTTGGTGCAGCGCACTCAATGCACTACCCCAGAGTAGGCGTGCATGCTGCCCCACTGCCTTCCCTCTTAGCGTCTTTTGCCTTCGGCACGTGTTAGCCTTCTTAGCGCATTAGGCAGCGCGTCTGTCTCATAATCTGAAGGTCCGAGTTTGATCCTCAGAGAGGGCGTTTCTGTGCTCCTTTGCTTCTCTGCCCGATAAAGTTGAGCAGCTGCTGGGAGCAGGCTTTTTCTCATCCTTGTCCATTTTCTTAAAGTGAAATATCCCAATTACTCACCCTGATCTAGCCAAGTGCGATTTAACGCCAGTGCTGCGTGGGCCAGGTTCTTTCACATTTTGTCTGGTGCTAGACCCTAAGTACCAGGCCTTGTTCGCCCAAACCCCTTATTTAAATTAATTGCGTTCTACCCTGCATTTATTAGATATTCTTTAGGCCTTCCTGACCTGGCAGGGTGACTACCAGGTTTTTCATCTGCGCAACGGTGGCCTAGTCTGGGCCAGGAACGCTGATCAGTACAGGGTAAGTGGTGATATTGCGGGGAGGGGGGTAAAAGTGGAAAGAATACTGTGTAATTGTTTATTACTATTATTTGCACATAAGGATAGAAAAATTGTATTGGAACTCCAGTAGTAATGTGTTGTATATATTTCTTTGCGCATTTAGAAATTGTAGGGTAGTTGAGCATACTTTATCACGTAGTATAGCAATTTTGATTGCACTTTAAGGATCATGGCTTGCAATCAAAGTAAGGTTGGTAAGAGGAAGGGCAGGGACCCTGAATAGTAGCAATTGTTGAAATTGGTATTGGCCAAATTGGGGAATGGGGATTCAGACAGCAGGAACTTCACATCAGACGGGGAAGACAATGGGGCAGAGAGTGACCTCTCTAGGCGCTCACATGTGCCTTCTTGTGCAGCATTCCCCCCTGTGAAGCGGAGAAGTAAGAAACAGGTTTCAAACACTCAGGAGGCATCTGCCATCCCAGCATCAACCCCCCTCCTGCGCAGTCCCCTAGGACCGATACATTAGCTGTATCTTTATGCACTACTCCAGAGGTTCCCCCCGGTGGAGCAGAGAGCAGTGCCTACGCCCAAGTTAGGGGTCATGGCCATTCTAACGGATATTCGGCAGGCATTAGAATCCTTAATGGAACCCCTGTGATACCAGTAGTCCAGACCGCAGTGCAAATGGTTCCTCCCCAGGCATCGAAAGGGCAGGGCATGTCCACTGCCCAGATAACTACGCAAGATGCAACCACGCAAGCACTGCTGTCTGCGGTACAGCTTTTATCTAGCCTTGATGCTCCATCTACCCCTGTTCCACCTACTGCTCCATGGGCCACAACTGATACTCCAAAGAATACAGTGGAAGATCTAAAATGCCAGATAGAGGCAATTACGGCAGCACACAGTGCTAAACCGGCGACTACTGGAACTGCAGGTCCGAGTGACATTCCGTCACCAGGCGTGCAGTCTCATACCACCCAACAGCGTAGACAAAGGTAAGATCACTGAGAACAACACTAATACGTCTGGGGGTGGTACTGCAGCATTGGGCGCCGGGCAAGACACTCTATTATCTCAACCAGATAAGCTTGCGGCCCATGTTGTGGCAGAGGTAAAAGAAAAGATCTGGAAAGGAGATTTTGTAGACATTTTTTCCCTCATCAGAGCTAAAAGAAGGGAGGTAGAATTAAAAGATAAGGAGGGGAAGGCATCATCCTCCAGTGATAAAAAAAAACCAGAGTGGAAGAAAACATAACAAATTGGTTGTTTGGGTTTAATGTTTATATGTCCGTCATTCTGGAAAAGAAGCCGGACTTGGCAACCTCTATGATTTTCTATGCTAATAAGATTTTGAAAGCACACCATATGTATGGAGGTAATGGTTGGATAGAATATGATAGTGACTTCAGATGGGCTAAGGTTGAGGACCCAGAAATAGGTTGGGACCAAACCAAAGTGAATGTATGGCTGGAATGCCTGAACAGAAAACTGCCTGGGAAGCAGCCCTTTAGCACACAATATTCCTGTGATGAAAAGGGCTTGTGCTGGGCATTCAATAGAAAGGTGTGTTCTCGACCTGCGGGGTCCTGCAAATTTAGACATGCCTGTTCCTCCTGCAGACACCCTTCCCACCCAGAGTTCAAGTACATTATGAAATCCAAGGAAAACATTAAGGAGGGGAGTAAGCCCTCTAGCTGACTTAACTTTGCCATCACCCATACAGATTAATGCTTTCCTCCCATGGTTACAGTCTTATCCTAACAAAGGCTCTGCAGACCTATTGTTTAGTGGCTTCTCTTGTGGTTTCATGATTCCCGCCTTAAAAGTGCCTCCTATTCCGTATTGCAATAATTTACTGTCAACCTGGAGAAATCCAGGGGTGGTTGCAAAGAAGGTAGAGAAGGAAATGTTGTTAGGCAGGTTAGCAGGCCACTTCTCCTCTCCTCCATCCAAAAATTGTTTCTGTTCTCCCTTGGGGGTGGTACCTAAAAAAGAGCCGGGTAGTTTAGATTGATACATAACCTCTCAGCCCTGCGGGGATCTTCAGTGAACGAAGCAATTGACCCCCAACTATGCTCAGTCCGATATGCAACTGTAGACCAGGTTCTTGAGAAGTTGCACGACCTAGGTCATGGGGCCCTTCTTGCAAAGACTGACATTGAGTCAGCTTTTTGGCTGGATGATTACCATTTATTAGGATTTCAATTTGCAGGGTCTTATTACTATGATGAATGCATGCCAATGTGTTGTACTGTGTCCCGCAGTTACTTTGAACAGTTCAGCTCCTTGTTGCAATGGATCTTCACCAAGCGCACAGGCCACAAGGAGGTGAATTCACTACTTAGAAGATTTTCTGGTACTGGGCCCTCTGGGGTCTGCTAGGTGTCTGTAGGCCTTATGGGCTTTGACTTCCATGTTTGAGGAATTTGGTGTTCCACTAGCCCCAGACAAGATAGAGAGCCTCACAGCTTGTATTACATTTCTGGGGATTGAGATAGACTCAGTGGCGGGTGAGTGTCGCCTACCCACAGATAAGTTGCTGGCTTTTAAGATCTCGATTAACTCTGTACTGGCACAAAAGAAGATCGCGCTACATCAGCTACAAATATTGGTAGGACAACTGAATTTTGCTTTATGGAATATTCCTGTGGCGTGCCCTTTTTCCCGGTCTATCGCTAGGGCAATGGCAAGATAGACTGAGAAGCATCATCACCCCAGACTGTCGCTAGAACTTTGAGAGGATTTAAAAATCTGGGCTTCCTTTTTTGCAATATTTTAATGGGGCAGTTATTTGGCCTCCTCGTCCAATTCATAGTTCTACCCTGAGACTTTTCACCAATGTGGCCGGCAGTGTAGGTTTTGGGGCCATTCTGGGTAACGATTGGTGCAGAGGGGATTAGCCAGTTGAGTGGTATGATACCGGGATCACAAGGAATGTAGCATTTTTTGAGTAATTCCCCATTGTGGTTGCTGTCACAATCTGGGCCCTTACGTTCAAAGATAGATCTGTGATATTTTGGTCTGACAACATAGCTGTGGTGGAGGCCATTAATAGGCAAGGTACATCATGCAGGATGGTGCTCTGACTACTGAAACACCTGTTCTTAATGTGTTTGAAACTGAATATTACCTTTCATGCACGGCATGTCCCTGGTGTTCATAACAATGCAGCTGATGCTCCATCTCGCTCATTGAGGCAGGATTTTCTGAGGTTCCACCCACAGGCGGCAGAGAAGATGACAGAGTTTCCAGCATATCTGTGGAAGGCTGGAGTCCCACCCTCCCCTCTTTAGTAGTAGCGTCCCTAGCAATACGAGAAATCATTCCAACAATAAAGGCAGTTTCAGAGTTGTTTTCAACACAGACCATTTTCTGTTTTTTAAGTCATCTGAAGGAAATTGGCAAACCAGTTTCCTGCGCGAAAGCTCACCTTTCTGCCATTCATTTTTTCTCAAAACTACATAATCAGGAGACCCGTCTTAACGCCTTTATCATTAAGGGGCGGTGGCCGGATGGGCTCGTCTAGATTGCACAAAAAAGGACTCTTGGCGCCCCATAACTGCTCACATATTGGGGGGGCTCCTGGACAGTCTTCTCAATGTTTGTTCCTTCCCTTTTGAGGCAACTTTATTTGACGCAGCATTTGCTACAGCCTTTTATGGAGCTTTTTGCATTAGCGAATTAGTGGGATCTTCCAAAGGTGACCACACAGGAGGCCTACAGTGGGCTGACGTGCGAATTGTCCCGGGGTTGGTGATAATTCAATTACACAAGTCTAAAACAGATCAACTTAGAAAAGGGTCGAACATAAAACTTAGAGAGGCCCAGGGATCCCCGTTATGCCCAGTGGGTCGCTTGGGCTCATACTTAGCAGCCCGCCCACCTTCTGGGTCATCAGCTCTTTTTCTACATGCAAACAGGGAATGCTTATTGCGGTACTGTATTTGTGGCAGTACTGAAGGTGGCTCTTGGGGCTGTTGGGGTCGACCCTCAGGGGTACTCATCCCACTTATTCAGGATTAGGGCGGCAACCCTAGCGGCCGGGGCTGGGATGTCAGCAGCAAAAGTAAAGTCCACCGGGAGATGGTCATCCAATTGCAATAAGCGATACATTAAACCTGGTTTGCAATGATGAGTGTTTCACACTCCTGCTTTGTGATTTTTCGTGTTACTCATGCAATTTTCTTTTGTTTCAGTTCTATGCCATCTTGTTTGGGTGCTAGGGCATTCTTTTGTCCGGCGTGCGGCCTACAAGTTGCAACTGCTCCGTAAGCCCAAGCCGGCGGCGATTCAGGATGTGGCTTTTCGTTGGTGTGGGATTGATGGGCTGGGAATCATGCAGCTCCAGCAACTGGTGGAAATAGCGAGAAGGTGCGAGGGACTTCAGTTCCCGGATCTCAGTGTTATCCATATTGGTGGAAATGACCTGGTGCAACTGAGCCACAAGACTCTCAGGGAAACTATTTTCACGGAAATCTCCTGGTTATCCAAAGAGTTCCGTAATGCTCTCATTGCATGGTTGCACATGGTACCTTGTCGCAACTGGGGTTCAAATGTTAAATCAAGGACCTTGAATGTGTCTGTTCGTAGACTTAACGTGGAGATATCAAGACTGTGTCCTGGCCGCTTATGGAACATCCCACACAAACTACTTAAAGGGCCAGACATGTTCCACAGAGATGTGGTGCATTTATCTGACGCAGGAACGGATCAATTTATTGCGAACATTTGGTCCTTCTCTTGCAGCTTGTTTGGGGGTGGGGAGAGCGAAGGACCTTTGGGCCCCTGGTCGCCCTCGTGGTGGGAGAGGAAATACTATAGTCACCATAACCAACAGAGGGGTGCCCAAGGCTGGGGCCCCTGGATAACACCAGAGGTAGGATCCTGAAGTCCTGAACCAACCTGCGGATGTACACACCAGCTTGGGGGGTAGGGAGCCCATATTTCTGGGGTGGCCATGGGGTTCCCACTCCTGGCCGCCCCGTTACACCCCTTTGTCAGATTGGTGTTTGGGGAGGGGGCGGAACCCAGAGCATGAGGACAAGGACGGTGAAGTCAGGGGAGCCGCCCTCCACAGGAATACAGGTGAGGTACGGTTCCTCTGTGTGGCCCAAAGGAGGTTCAGGACAGGAATGGATCCTGTCACATTGATTTATGGTTTGATGAATAATTCTTATTGAAATGGTTTAAAGATGTTTTGATGTATTGTATTTTTTTTTTCAGGTCAAATATTACTGTGTGTGTTTATTAGATAATGGTCTAATGTACAAATAAATTCCTTCCAACAAATAAGTCTTGTCGGTCTGCGTGTGGCACGTGTTGAGGTGAGGGCTCTCTGGTGGCCTCCGGGTTCTATGGTAGAGCGCCCTCCCAAAATGGGGGTAGCGCGGCCCCTTAGGACTCGGGGCTGCCGTAGCCTGAAACCTCGTGCACTAGTCATGCGTCGGGCTGGCCTGAGCACTTCCGCCCTTAGACCTCACGAGGTTTGGGGGCGGAACTTATTCCCCGGGGACACGTGGGTGCCGCGTCATTTCCGGCCCGGCCACTGCCATGCATTGGAGGGAGAGGGGGCTATTTAAGTGCCCCCCCAGAAAGGCTCAGCCTTTATTGTTGCGGTGGTGGCTGGAGCACCCTGGAGAGGCATTATCCCACCCGCCCATCCCCTGTTTTTTGAGGTTTGGAAAGGAAATACTAAAGTCACCATAACCAACATAGGGGTGCCCAAGGCTGGGGCCCCTGGATAACACCAGAGGTAGGATCCTGAAGTCCTGAACCAACCTGCGGATGTACACACCAGCTTGGGCGGTAGGTAGCCCAGATCGCTGGGGTCCCACTCCTGGCCGCCCCGTTACACCCCTTTGTCAGATTGGTGTTTGGGGAGGGGGCGGAACCCAGAGCATGAGGACAAGGGATGGTGAAGTCGGGGGAGCCACCCCCCACAGGAATACAGGTGAGGTACGGTTCATCTGTGTGGTCCAAAGGATGTTCAGGACAGGAAGGGATCCTGTCACATTGATTTATGGTTTAATAAATAATTCTTATTGAAATGGTTTAAAGATGTTTTGATCTATTGTATTGTTTTTTCTGGTGAAATATTACTGTGTGTTTTTATTAGATAATGGTCAAATATACAAATAAATTTCTTCCAACAAATAAGTCTTGTTGGTCTGCGTGTGGCAGGTGTTGGGGTGAGGGCTCTCTGGTGGCCTCCGGGTTCTAAAGAATTAAATGCAAACTGAACTAGCAAGTGATGTTTAAATTGTTATTTATATAATTACCCTTTAAGACATGTAACATATTTACATTGTATGCATGTCTCTTACACACAGGCATGCCTGCATGTCTCTTATATACATCAGGTCTTTGTTTTGGACCCTGCTAGAACTGGGTCCAGGCTGGATCCCCAACCCAGCTCTATAATAGAGGCCAGATCGGGGATTTAACTGGATTTTCCTTTTTTCCTGCACTGGAAATAAGTTATTAGGCCAACTGTCTAAACTGGGCGGAGTTTATATGGCAAAAACTGGGGCACAGAATAGGAACGAGGCATGAATGTAGGCTACTAGTAGAGCGATGGCCATTCCAGGGGATTCAACATAAAGGGGGAAACAAAAAGAAAGGAGAACAAGGGATGGGAAGCCTAGACTCTGTGAGTTAAGTAAGGAAGTTTTAAAAAATGGAACAGTGTAGGGAGGAAGGGGACATATAGAGAAAGAAGAGTAAGAGTGCAGGGCAGGGAAAACAGAGGTGTGCCCTGTGAACACTTCCATTATAATTCCAAGTTTCATATGAACAGTGCGATGGCCTTGTGTCGGGAGGTGTTGAGGTCTTTCCACAACATGATGAGGTGTTGGAGCATATGTGGTACCACTAGGGCCAGAGGCGGTGGGGGGGACTGAACACCAATAATGGATGCCTTGTCCTACTTAACTAGGGGAAAGGGCCTTTTCAATGCTTAATTTGTGCCAGCGGTTTTAGTTTTGGTTATCAACATTTTTTGTGGACTGGAACATATTCCTCATTACCAAACTATGATCCAACAAGAGAGAGATAGGCAGAAAAGAGAGAAGGAAAGATGAATATAAAGATAAAAAAACAGTGACAAGGGGTGAAATTAGAGATGAAAAAGAACCTGCAAGAGTGAGCTAAACAGACAAGAGGTATAGGGCGGAGGAAGAAAGAGACACAAGTGGAATCAATGCCAGGCAGGTTTGTATGCAGCTAATCTGACATTTGACGGCGCTGGTGGAGAGTACCTAATACAATAATGGCCCTTTCAATTATTTATTTTACAAATTTGGGACTTGCGTTTACCATGCTTCCTTTAATGCCCTGGCACCCACATTATGCATGTGAGGTGGTGGATAATTCTCAGTTGTTTTAGATGGAAGAAGTCATCAGGGTATCTGGACAGGGACAACAACACAATGTTTCTGCTCATTCTGTTCCATGTCTGGCTCATTTGTGTGCAAGGGGTGGACTCGGATAGACAAGGCAACTTATGGGAGCCTGGAGCACAGGGCCTCTGACCCTGCTGTTGCTGCTTAGGTAAGACCCCTCTATCATGAACTTGTTAAGAGGTTGGATTAATATTTGTACTAGGTCTTCGAGTTGTCCTGGTATCACCCGTCATTGATAGGTGTGGTTCTGCCCTAATGTTGGTTGGATGGGGCAGAACTGCAGAGACAGGCTTTATGACTACTATATTCTGGAATATTTGGTCCCTAGATTATGTATTTTCATGTTAGTCAGGAATACCCAATTCAATCACATGTCTAAAAGTTTTAATGTGTGTTCATTTCAGAAGTGTTATTTTATGTTGTATTTTTGTAATGAATACAACCTTTTTACACTGGAAGGATGGCAGGCATTGCCTCAGCTGGGGGTTGGGGTTATGGACCCAACCGGGTAACTTATTTCAGAGAGTTCTCCTCCAAACTTAAATTGTTTCTCTCTCTGTCAAACATGTCAGATATGGTGGATGGATAGCCTTAGCTTCTTTATGAATTTATTGTAGCAGACGCATTTACACCCAGAAGGGTGGACTCCATTAGTCTGCAAGAAATGGGTGATGGTGGATGGACTTCCAAAGATTATGTGCCTGGTTTAGATATTTGCGTAGGGGTTACTCCATCACAACAGTGACGAATATCCCATCCGCTGAAATCTAAATCCCATTATATCCCATGGGACTTAGATCTCGGTGGACGGGATATCTGTCACCATTGTGATAGAGTAACCTCTCTGCTAATATCTAAATCAGGCCCTATATTCGCTATGCTGTCTGGCAAAGGAACATATGCAATTACTAATCAATGGTAGGCAAAACAGTACACCTGAGTTGCCTTGAATCACCAGAGACAGTAGTAACCAAACTGCAAGCCCACACATGCTGTGGGTGAGGTCTCTTCAGACACACTGGGAGCTGTATCACAGTCACCAAATAAACACTGCCCAATCAAAGGCATTTTTTTTATAGAGAGGCAGTGGCTCATTCACTAACCTAAATAACAGCCCACAGTAAGATATGTAAACAGAAGAAAACTAGGTTCACTTAGAAGTATCTACCATAGATCTGCCAGCAAATAGGTTGCAGCCAATGCGAAAGAAATCCAAAAGCCTGAAATAAAAAAGGAGAAAAACTATGGCCCTGCTTTTTAATGTATTCACTCAGTCTACTATTTCTCACTTCCAGCAAATTAATTGCTGTGTCTTGGTGTTTCTGCTAAAATATTTTAGGTCACAGTCTACCAGACATCTTGGGGACTTTTAGAAAGTTGATTGAGGAATGCATTCCACCTGTTGATTACAGTTGGCTTTGTGGTTTGAACTCACATTTTCTGGCTTTCTATTTGCTGGATTTATTTGCTTTGGCTGTCCAGGTTCAGTTTGTTCCTTCCGTTGCCTAAACTGTGTTTACTGTATTCTTCCACTAACTCCCTTTCTGTAAACTGGCCTTTAAATCTTGTTCTTATTTTGTCACATTTCCTGTGCATTTAAAGAGTGAGGTCAAATGTTAGGCGCTAGCTTCCGAGAGAGCTTGTTTACTTTTATTTCTCTCACTTCAAAGTGAAAGGATTTATGTGTCAACCTTGCTGGACACTGAGGGTAGGAAAGAGTTGTTTTCTAGCACATGACAACATTTAAATGGACTGTGTAAGTTTTTCAGAATATATCAGAATTAAGAACACAAATGAAGCACATTTTTTGTTATTCTGAAATACATTGGAAACAAATACTTTAATATAATTTACAATATCATTACACTAGGTTATGCAATTTCCACACATTTTAATTTGTGCACTGTATTGTTTTATTAGTAAAACTGTATGTATGTGCAAATGTAATAGTCATTTAAATAGAAAATGTGTTGTCAGTAATGGCAGGGCACTACCATACCATGCATTCTCTGCTGTATGCCACTCCACTTTACTCTGCACCACTCCACACCACTGCCCTCTACTCTGCACCACTCCACTTCACACAACTTCATGCCACTGCACTGTGCACCACTCCACTCTACACCACTGCACTCTATGCCACTTCACACAACACCTCTCTACTCTACCTGGTACCACTCTACTCTATGCCAATGCACTCTTCACCACTCTACACTGCTGCACTTGTTTCCACTGCACACTACACCACTCCAGTCTAAGCCACACAAATCTACTCTGCTCAACTCCTATATTTTATACTGTACTCTTCACCACTGTGCAACACTACACTCTATGCCACTGCACTCTTTGCCAATACACTCTACGCCAATGCACTTTACTCTGTAACACTCACCTCTATGTCTCTGCACTCTATGCCAGTTTGCTGCATGCCACTCTAATCTACACTATGCCACTGCACTCTAGGCAACTGCATTCTATGCCACTGCTCTCTGTGCAACTCTACTCTGCGTCACTATACTCTACACCACTCTACTCTGTGCCACTCCACTCTGCACCACTGCACTCTACTATGCACTATTCTAATCTACGCCACAGCATTCTGCAGCTCTGATTTATATGTCGCTGAATTCAGTGCCTCTGCACTCAATGCCACTGTACTCTGCAACACTCTACGCCAATTCACTCTACACCAGTCCACTCTACTCTATGCCACTCAATGCGGCTCCACACAATGCCACTCCACTATACCACACTCTGTGCCACTCCACTCTACAAACCTACTTCACTCTTCACCATTCCACTCTACGACACTCCACACAACTCCCCTCTATGCCACTAACATTTAGCCATGCTGAACAGTAGCCATGCTAGTGTACAACATGGCTAAGACACGTTGGCAAAGCCAATAGCTCGTACATAGGCGAGACCAGTTGGCTTTGCCAGTGCTTGGTTAATATCAGCTTCCTCCGCAATTGAATAAAAAGCAAAACTTTGATGCAAACCATAGCTGAAAAGTACATTGAATTTAAGTACGAAATGCTCCTGCAAAACGAAACCACACGGCATCTCTGTGAACCAGGTTAAAATCACGCGGTTAAAATCACGTATCCTTTTCGGTGGGAAACCAAAGCTTCTCGTTTAATACTTGTCTGTGACTTTTGGCAACTACGTGGTTCTGTTTGTGTATCGTCTTGACTGGGGCCGAACAGCAGGAACAACGTTCTTTCCTAACCCTTCAGAATGGAAGCAGAGTAAACTGCATGTGCACATTTATCTTCCCATCCAATTTACACAAGGCGCTTGAAAAAAGTTCCCTGTTCTCCTCTAGGGTACGTTTACAACGTCAATAATTTCGCAACAGACCACATCGTGATAGAAAAGTCACTACAAAGTGGCACCCGGGAGTACATCTGTCTGCGCCCAGAGACGTCTAATCATTGGGCCTGTTGACACTGAAATGCATGTCTCCGACCAGCCGAGACAGGCATGTTTATTCCCCGTCTCCGCGTGACATATACATAGCAGTGTAATTTTGCCTCTAGTGTGCTCTTTATTTTCTCTGCTTTGCGGATATTCCTTTATTCTCCCCTCTCTGTCGACTTTAGGACTAAACTGATCACCGGAACATCTCCCATGAGATTGTGCTAGTTCCCTGCACTTCAGTAAGCCTCTTTGGAAGTTTTTAAACACAGCATAATAAAAAAATAAAAAAAAAAACTCAAGAATAGGAACCAGAAAATTAAAGCCTTCCACAAAATTAATTGAGTTAGGTTTTGACTTTCAGATATGAAAGTTAGACACCAGTGTTTAGGTCTCACCTAAAGAGATTTGTTGTATAAAGGCCTATTGCATACAATTGCTAAACTTACAGTGGGCTTTGGGCCACTCTAATGCTTATCATTGGTTGGCTTTTTTAGCAACATCGTTTGATTGTTTTTTGTTTGAAAACTTTCCTTCCTAGTTTTATGTGTGTCCCTTCTTTAATATCCTTTTGAGTGGACGATTTGTATCCTTCCACTGCTTGCATTGAGGGTACGTTTTTTTTGCTTCTTTCCACAGGCCCCTATCCCAAATAAGATGAGCCGACATATATGGAGAGCACTGGGGTCCGATGCACCCTTCTAGATGCTGGGTCCCTACTCATGGACCTTGATTTTGAGTACGTAACCCGCCATCTGGTTGGGAACACTGCGTCTGCCTGGAAGTGGGCAATTCTCGGGACAGCACGAGGAGGCATCTGTTGTGGCCAATGGCCATGTCATCAAAAAGCCTGATGAGGCTGGGCTCGATCTCTTTGTTCCTGCACACCTTTCCCCAAGCACCATGACATTGCATGGCCACCTGAACAGAGACCCACAGCAGCTATCAGGAGTACTGCAGTTGGGAATTGACTGTTTCACTCCCTTCCTGCATCAATTTTGTTTGTGCTTGGGTTCAGGAAATATGGTTTGTCATGACCTAGGCATGTTTGGGTGTTTTATGGTTGCAATGTTGTTGTTAAGTGGTTCTTTATCTCTAATTTCTTCCTTTTCTTGTGGGAATAATGTTGTAAACTTTTGCCTTTTGTCATATTTGGTCAGGGTGAAATTATGGTTGGTGGGGGCACTTCAGGTCCACCCTCCACCCACCCCAACATACCCACGTCAATGACAAAGCACATGTCCAGTTCTTTGCGTTAGGGGTCATAAGACCCCTGGCCGTATTTATTACACATATATACAAAACATAATTTTAACATTTTATGCACAGTGACTCACAATAATTACATCTTGTTTACGGAATTGAGACCTAACTCTAACAGAGACTCTAGTACATGAGTTACCTAGCCATAATTGAGTTGTTCCTGTGCACCAAACTAACAAAATAAATATTCTGAGTGAGATCATGACTGATTTCAAAACCCTTCCTCTTAAAAACCTCTCATCCATAAAAAGGACATGGATGGGTGCCTCCTTATGGAAGGTCCCCACCAACCACCCTCCCATATCGGGAGTTTCTGTGCAGGGAGCCGAACTACTCTTAGGAATCTTGCCTTGGGCACACCTACACCCACATTCCTCATCCCCAAAGGGCCTGTGTTAGCTTCTGGCAGCTGCAACTGCATGGGTGGTTGCCGGGTAAGGACCGCATGTCAGCGACAGCCCCCAACCGCCACGCCACTGCAACCTCCTTTCAACTTACTACCAGCACCCCTCGGAGGGTCCAGTGAAGTTGATGTTGGGCCAGCCAAACTCACATGAACAGTAGGCTCTCTCAAGTCCGGCAACACAATTGCCAGGCTTGAGAAAGCCTGCACAGGCTCCCAGTCTGCCTGAGAGTGCCCTGGCTGGAAACAACATGTATTCTATCTCTATCAGTTTTTCCACTACGGCAAATGGATTATGCCAGCGCTTGGATCTTTGGTCATTTGTTCGCGTGGAGTGCAAGGTCAACATGCTCAGAACCAGTTTATCAGACAGGCAACAAAAGCAATTCGTCGATACCGCTAAGGCTGCAAGGGGCAGTCGCTTCTTGAGTGATCTACGCCATTTCGTCAATGAGGTCGCAGACAAGTGGCTGCAGCTGCATGCAGTCATCATCGGCCATATTTGTGGCAAAGACTGGCAATGTTGAAAGAAGAATCTTATTTAAAAGCTTTATGAGGAGAATGTGACGGCTGGCTAAAAGGTGTATGGGCTTGGCCATTGTGGGGTCCATATAATCCTGAGGGATAGTCTGGAGGTGGGACTGGTTATTGAAGAGTTTGAATAAATTGAATTAGTCAGGTATTTGGAGCAAGAAACTGTTGCTAAATGCTGGTTGTCAAAGACAGTTCCTTGTAGTGATGCCCTCCCTCTGCTGTTATGGGACAGTCGCATTACACGTAAAGTGGCCCTAGTGATGACAGCGCACAGCCCTGCCACTGTTTTCGACCTTTACACATCATGCCAACCCAACAGTAGCCTGTGCCAGTCACGCACATAGTACAAAAAATGGCCAAACACACCAGGGTGACAAATGCAACTTGCAAGGAAAAAAAAATAGTATTAAAAAATAAGGATCGTCAGAAGTATTACCGTCCAGTGAGGGAGTGGCCTGCTTTGTACAGTGCCAACCAGCAGAGCGGTCTGTGTCAAGCCATGGGCGTGATTTAGGTGTCGCCAGGGTTCGCAGCTGCGACCCCTGGCTTTTCCTTTGCGACCCTTGGCAAGGTCTTTGCGACCCCTGGCCTCAGAGGTGGCAACTTCAGTGCCAGGAACACAGTGTCAGCTCGTCCCTATGGACATTAGTTGGGTCTCCACACTCTTTGTTTTTTGACAATATTTCATTTCACTAAGAGTGAATAATATATTTGATAGTATTTGTGTAATAAAAATAGAATACAAATAGCAGGAATATGCTCTTCCATGGCAGCTGAGGTAAGTAAAAAATCCTTTTAAATGTAAGTTGTGTGCGTGCTTGCGGGTGAGAGTGCGTTTATGTGAGAGTGAGCGTGGAAGTGTGAATTCGTGTGCATGTTAGTATGTGTGTGAGTGAACGTGGAAGTCAAAGGACGTGTGATGTCACTTCAGCTGGCATTTCGGTGATTTGACGTCCATGGTCAAGACGCTGGAGCAGATATCCGCTCCCTAACCCTTGGCTTGAGGGTGGTGGGGGCTCTGAGTGCTGGCTTTGGAGAATAGAGCAACTCAGATTTTTGTAGCAAGGGCATTAACCCACCGAACTGTACGCTCATTGGGTTAATGCCAACGTTCAAGCAGAATTTCCGCAATATGTGCAACAGAGGTATCGCCTGTGAGTGTATTGTGAACTCGCAGGGTAGTGTCCTGATTTAAATATAGCCCCTTCGTGTGGGTCTTCTGTGCCCTCCCCAGATTCAGCCGACAGTCTCCCACCACTTTAGCAAAACATGGGTCGTTTATGTCGTATAGGACACCCCACACACTGAGAATACACACATACTGACGTTTCAGTTCCGTGACCCAATTTTCTAAAGTTATCGAGTGCGCAGTGATGAGAAATCGAACATTAACCCGATGAGCTACCTTCCATTTGCACAAACTAGGAGGAACCTGTCTGCTCCTTTAGAAAGTCCTGCAGGGAGGAGTCATCAATTCAGAGTGCACTCGAGTCTTCTCAGGTGCCAGCTTGCAGCTTACATTGAAGCCCTGCCCACCACAATGGCTACATATCAAGAGTTATTCGATAATTTTGGGGGGCCTCCCCCTCTACCGGTTGTGAAGTGTAACTGCCCAGTACTGTTTATCTGGTGCTAAATAAAGATTTTAAGTGTTTTAGATTGTTTCAAATGAAGAAAATAAAACCTGTGGTGATAACGACTTGTCGAAAATCAAAAGGTTGGTCATGAGGGGAAGCCAGGATTAGCAGCCAAGTCTGCTGTCACCCAATTGGAGACCAAATAGCCTGACCCTGTCTCCTTTGCAACTTATTGCTGGGGGGATGGTGACACAGGTAACACAAAATACCGTAGCTCTACGTTAATGAAATGTAGTATAATCAGAGGAAAGTAATTTCATCTTCGAGACATCGTGCACGGAAATGCTGACTATTCATAAAGAAAGCGCTATATACAACAAATGTAACCATATCTTAGTACTTCGAATAACATCTGCTGTTTTCAGTAACCTTTCCAAAAGTATTTAATTGACTTTGGAAGTGTGAATGGCTCAATTGACCCCGCCAAGATTCACAGCAGTGACTTACAGGCTCTACACGCAGATTCCTTTAGTAGGTGCTCAACCTGCCGAGCTGTCTCACAGGTTACGGTCTTTGCGGACGCTGGTCTGTGCGTATGGGAGGAAGTGATGGGGCTGTTTCCTTCTGTAGAAGAGCATCGCCCGAAGATCACAGATGGCCTTTGTATTAATGGCTGCGTTTATTTTGGAAAACGATGCACGGACGCAGTGAGTTGCGGCACCGTGTGAACAATTTCCAGGGAGCCTGACTGCTTCTTGTGTGCGCACAGCTGTTCTTAGAAAGGGGGTGACCAGGGTAGTGCTAGCATTTAGCTACTTACCTAACTACCGGCTAAGGTAGTCTAATAGGTAGGTGTGCGATCTGCAGGTATCTTAGAAACAGGGAGAGACACCTCAATTAGCCCCCATTGCTACCTAATAAACCAGAGATGTCGCGTGACGAGGCTCACAGCAGTTTTAATGATAGCAGCAGAAGGAGCTTTTACTGGGGGGCTGGTTCCCTGCTAGGAGAGCACACTGTTAATCAGTTATGGATACCTTTGTAGGGCAGGCGATGAGGATCAGAGGGAAAATATAATATTTTGAACATTGTGAACGCAAATGAAGCTGTGATCGCAGGGACATGGTGATCTACGTAGGTGCCGCGTTGCGGCGAGATCTCTGGATTTAATGTTCTAGGTTTAAACTATGTGGAAACCGCCATGCCGTCAAACGTACTCGCAGGAAAATGTGTGTTTATTTTTGTTAATCAAAGTTCATACAAAATAACAGTGATCAAAAGTGCACATCGGAAAACTAAACTACCTCATAGCAAGCATGCATGAAATTACTACGGAAGAGCATGATTGGACGCCTCACTTCCTCTGTGGTATGGTATTTCTAAAGCGCCATTTCTACCATTAGCTATGGTCTCCAAGCGCTGTGTCGGGGGCGGGGAAGCGGGGTGTGGTTTTATTTCTGCCTCGGCGACTCCCTTTCCTAGCGTATTTGCCAGCTTCACTTTCTGTTCTGGTACTTGTAGGTTTGCATTTTGCATTATAGGTTTGCGCATTCAGGTACCGCCAGGGAAATTATATTGGTTTACAATTAAGGATTGGCATCAGGCCCACTATTTATCACAGAATCTCCACATGTCCAATGTGTAGGACACCCTGCTGCAAAGGTTGGTTTCAGATGAGTGCCTTCCTGGCAAATGTGCTTACTACAGGCTGGTTAATGACGACTACTGACCTTTCCGCGCCATTCTCATTGGATATTGCGAACATTACAAAAGAGGGGTGTCAGCTGGCATGGATGAGGGAAGGAAAAATTTACAATCTGCAAATGTGCCCGATATATTTTATAGAACTATCTGAAAACTACTGTCAGCATTGAACAAGCATTGGCAACGCAAATAGGTTCGCCGTTGGTTTATCGTCTGCACTCTATTTTACTATGTAACTGGATTATAAATATCGGGAAAAGGTTATAATACTGTTTGTTTTAAATTTGATAAACCGTTAACAGTTGTTTATGTTGTTGTTTATTAAACATATATCACAATATAAACAATTATGAATGGTTCATTAATTTTAAAACAAACATTATTATAACCTGTTTCTAATATTTATAATACAGTTAGATAGTAAGACAGAATGCCAAGAAAAATGGGGAAACCTATTGGCTTTGCCAATACTTGTTCTCATTGGCCTTTGATTCAGGGCAAGAGAGAGAAACACGAAAAAGGGGGAAAGAAGGAGGAAGGCCAAGCCAGAAATATAGAGAAAAAGGGAGAAAGCAAAGGTGAAAAAGAATCTGCAAGAGCGAGATGAAGGGGCAGGCAGTGTCTAGCTATGGATTAAAGAGGAATGAGGTGGAATCAGGCCTAGGCAACCATTGTATTCCGCACCCTGACATTCGATAGCGTCGGGCACCGGATTCTGAAGAAAACTTTCGGCCTCTCACACCTATTCTTTTACAAATTACTCATAGGTACAATGTCTTGTTTTTGTACCCGGAAATACTCCATGGTATTGAGTAGCAATTTGGATGACAGTGTCTGCCTGTTGATTCAGAATGGGCAACAAACAGTGGCAAGCTTGGAAATGGGAAAGTCAGGATTCAAGTTGTGGCAACCCCAATGGTATAAGGATGATTTTGGGTGAAGAAGTGTCTTCGATACTGCCTGAAAGAAAAAATAAGCTTTGCGGTTCCAGGAGGAAGGGTGCAGAAAGTATGCGGAAACGCATGGAAATTCACTACCACGTGTAGGCCACTCCACCTGCCTGCTGAGCTAAAGGATTGACAACGATTTAATGACGACAGAACAACTTTTAATGGGTTTGCAGTTCGTCGATTCTAACATTTGTTTTACACAGCACTTTCTCCTACATATTCACGGTTCCACAGCACAGTAACTAATAGGTGCAAGTATTATCCGAAACAATTGTAATGATCTTACCAGCCCTCAAAGGAAAAAGGACTGTCTTGGCACTCCAGGATTTTATGATGTGACCTTAAAGTTTAATGCAGACCTTATCGGCAATAGCATGACTCACTGACAATCACTCTGTTTACAAGGAGCATTAATTAGAAGGAGTGCAAAAATAAGCTTCAGCTTGGAAATATTCCAGTTTGAGAACCACAAACTGATAGATGGTCTTTAAGTTGTCTCTTAAAATGGATTGTTATCATTGGCAATTACTGGTTTAAAAATACTGATGCAATCCATTCAATAATAATTTGACAAGAACGTGTTCTATTCTTGCATCCTCTGTGAACAGGGCCATTGAGCTTGTACGCAGCAGCGGTCACCTCAAATCTCAAGGGGAGGGGGGAGAGTGTCAGGGGAAAATAAAATAATAATAAAAGAAACCCTTACCTTTGCTGCTGCCGCTGTCGCCTCGCCTCGCTCCTCTTCCCTCAATGGTATTAGTGTCCCAGCAGTCCCTGGGACACTAGCACAGGCTCCCCACGCAATCCTGGCCCTGCTCTCTCATGCTATACCTAGCATGAGAGCAGTGTCAGGATTGGACTGAGTGGCTTGGTCTGCCACTCAGACACTGCATGGGAGTCTGTGCAGTTTCTCCAACCCGGCTGTGCAACACAGCCAGGTTGGCGATACGTAAGTGCCCATGTCTGTTTGGACGGCCTAAGACAGCCAGCCAAACTAACATGCGCACTGATGTGCACTCCACTCCCCTTGCCCTCTCCCCCCCTTCCATGGCCAAGCCCCTCCCTGCAGCTGCTGGCACTGGATTCAAGCTAGCCTGGCTGATGAAGGGTGGTACCCTGAAACCGGTCCCAGGATGCTTGTTTCCGGTCCAGCGAGGACTTGGGCTGGCAGTTCGGGCTGGACAGTGTCCATGAGGAACAGGGTCAAGACTCTTTTTCATGTGGCTTGGCCCAAACTGGGGTGGCATGGTGAGCAAAAGAACTATGGATTAAACCCAGATCTGTGACTGGGGGTGAGTGTTTGCATTGTTCAGCACTGTGTCCATCATCCTTTTGTGTTGCTAAAGTTGCCCTGAGTGGGAAGGGTATGCCCAGATGTGGGTCCCTTGCTCACTGTGCCACTGGATTCAAGCTAGCCTGGCTGATGAAGGGCGGCACCCTGAAACCGGTCCCAGGATGCTTGTTTCCGGTCCAGGGAGGAATTGGCCTGGCAGTTCGGGCTGGACGGTTCCCATGAGGAACAGGGTCAAGACTGATTTGCATATGGCTGGGTCCAAACTGGGTGGCATGGTGAGCAAAAGAACGATGGATTAAACCCAGATCTGTGACTGGGGGTGAGTGTTTGCATTGTTCAGCACTCCGTCCATCATCGTTTTGTGTTGCTAAAGTTGCCCTAAGTGGGAAGGGTATGCCTAGATGTGGGTCCCTTGTTCACTGTGCCACTGGATTCAAGCTAGCCTGGCTGATGAAGGGTGGTACCCTGAAACCGGTCCCAGGATGCTTGTGTCCAGTCCAGGGAGGATTTGGCCTGGCAGTTAGGGCTGGACTGTTCCCATGAGGAACAGGGTCAAGACTGATTTGCATATGGCTGGGTCCAAACTGGGGTGGCATGGTGAGCAAAAGAACAATGGATTAAACCCAGATCTGTGACTGGGGGTGAGTGTTTGCATTGTTCAGCACTCTGTCATTCATCCTTTTGTGTTCCTTTTGTGTTGCTGCTGGCAGCTATTGCAGTGAGCTGGTAGTCATGGGAATTCTTTTATTCTCTGGGTTCAGGAAAGCGTGTAGTATAAAGGACCATGCCTAGAGCCAACTTTCTTGATTATTTTCTCTCCTCCTTGGTACTCAGAGACTGTAGCATGTGAGCACTGCTCACAAGAACTTTGTTTCCCCGTATATAGCCAATTATTTAGTAGGTTGGCGAGGTGTCCTATTATTCTAGCAAGGAATGGTATAGTATTGTTATTTTATTTTTTGCCCCACTTTTTGGGGTTTGAATCTGGAGTGACGCGTATGGGTTTGGAGAGTTGCTGAGCATCTTGTCATGTTATTGATTGTTTGATGCCTCCTCCTCATCCAAGGTGGTACCACAAAGGGTGTGGGATAAAGTAGGCTAGGTACTGGAGCCTTCTGGGTTCTGTGTAGTTACTATTTTCACCGGCTTCTGGGCCTGCTAGACCCTCATTCCATTGGACGTTATTTTTGAGGCACTCATTATTGAATTAAGTTCCTATATCATCCACAATGATCCTCCCATTCTTTGTTTCATTGTTTCTTTGCTTTAGTCACTAGAACAACAATTCTTGCCGTCTATAGAGAGGGAAACAAAACTGGCATACCAAAATCCTTCTAAACCTATTTCTCTTTCAGTCATTGAAAATCGTGTCTTAGAAGATTTAACGGGAAATTATAATCATGATTACTCTGTTGCAAGTCTTCTCAGAGAGATTATGGCAAAGTTACCTACTAACTAGATTGAAGTGCATTGCCCTTGATACCTAATTCCTCTCAGGGTTCACAACCCCACTTCCAGGCTTCTTCTTGCCCTCTGTACCTTTTAATCATGGGTCAGGAATGTCGAGTCTGGCAGTAGTGTTCACAAATACATCCATACCAGCTTCAAACTGTGTACAGCCCCTGGTACCATTCATTCGCATACACAGAGGCCACAGCTCTGACACATTTGATTATTGCGTCCTTATAACCCACTGGACCCTCTTCTGGAAAGCAGATCCTCTGCATCCTATGCATTGTTCCTGGGCCTATCTGCGTGTATGATCGGCCTACATATGCTGCTGTTAGAAACATTTTGGACTACTGAAAATTCCAGTTCCTATGCAGTTGCTCAACATACACTGTGCATCTGCATGTCAGGCCTTTTCCAATATTTTCCTGCTTCTTTGGGGCTTCTGTTCATATCAAAAGCATCAAGTCATACCATCTGTTCCTGTTCGTAGAACAGCCATGCATTTTGCCACAGTGAGAAGATGACCAGTCAATTACATGGAAATCTTTCCTGTCAGACCTTGCTCTACAACTGGGCAGGCGGGCTGCAGCTCTGGATGGTGTTCTATGGAAGCATGCCCATACTAGAGGCAGTGTAACCAGGCTGTGCCTGTGTTCCTCCACCTCTATAGACGCTTGCCTGTTTCAAGGGGTCACATTCAGATGCTGCAAATGACAGGAACAACCTCTGGGTCATGGGAAGGTGTAATAGATGGTGCTTAGACTTTATGGGCATGGGTAGTACAGAGACTTTAGACGTCGTCCCAGGACTTAATATTCCTCATTTTACCTCTCCTACTTGACTCCTGAGACCTGTTGATTTGTGGACACTGCCTACAACAATTCCTTCTCTCACAACCAACCCTTTTTATTTAATATTGGAGCTAGCTATACTTCAAGGATTAATATGGTATGTTGTAATTTAATTTAGCAAAGTTACCTTTTGCTTTCCTAAAGCTTCTAAGACCTTTCGGTGCATTCCAGCTGTCACCTGGTAGCTGTTGGGTCTTCTGTGGTGAAGTGTTAACTGCTCACAGGAGCAAACAATAGACTGATCTCCATAGGCAGAGATGAGCCATCTGAACCCGATAGAATATTCAGGAGAGGATGGGAGGATCTTTTTGACATTAAAGTATCATTGCCTGTTTGATTGTCACATCCTGCTTGTCAGGTCTTTTGGTGCTTTCCATATGACACCTGGAACACACTTCAAAGAGGCCTTCCCTGTCAAAGGCAAATGTTAGCTGACACTTGGGCAGGCCTTTCTCTTGTCCTGTCAGTCAGGCTCTAATCACAGTGGGACTCTCTTTGACATTACGGTGCCCCAATCTGTTTGACAGGCCTGCTGGGTTTACATATAACATTTGGGGTACACCTCATAGGAGGGAAAAACAACACAAAAACACTTTGGGCCTCATTATGACTTTGGCGGTATAGCCACGGGCGCCAGAAGACCGCCAGTGCTGGCGGTCTTCCGCCTGCCATATAATGGGTACTGCCAGATTTCCGCCATACTTTGGGTGGATATCTGGCAGTAGCCATGCTGGCAGACGGTGGCGCACTGGCTTTGCTACCACCTGCACCGCCCCGCCAGAAGGACGCCACCAGCTGTGTTAAGACCATTAATACGGCCTGGCGGTGTACTGATGGCGGTGTGCTGCCGGCGGTAGCAGCACCCCTTTCCTGCTGGATGACCTCCTCGCCAGACAAGGTAGGTTGGGTGTCTGACCGGAGAGGGGGGTGGAAGGGTGTTGGGGTGTTGTGTGTGTGTGTCTGAGTGTATGGTGTCTGTGTGTGTGTGTGCATGTGTGTGTGCGTTTGTGAATGCGGCTGTGTGTGTTGTGTATGCGTGGTTGTATGCATGTGAGTGAATGCGTGTATGAATGTTGAAGTGAGTTCATGTCTGCATGTCAGTGTGTATGCATGTGAAGATGCGTATTTAGATGTTTGTAAGTATGCGTGCCTGAATGCGTGTGAATATGTGTAAGTGAATGGGTGAATGGATGCATGTGAGTGAATGCATGAATGGATGAGTGTGAGTGGATGCGTGTCTGGAAGTGTGAGGGGGTGTATAAATGGTGCGTGTGGGCATATGTGCGCATGTATGCAGGGAGGGGGTGGGCGTGTTAGATATGGGAAGACACCATGATTACCAAAGTACACTCTCCACACACGCCTACAGTCCTCAGAGCCCAGGTATAGTGTGGCTTAAGACATCACCCATCTTTCAAATGCCCAAAGCAGATAGGATGAGCCCCAGAACCCCTTGCACTATTGGTTACGGTGTCCCCTGGGGTCATTCCCACACACTAGCTCCTGCTAGACATAAATGTGGAACCTCCAGCCACCCACTTCAGAACACTTCTGGGTATGAGGAAGATCAGAAGAGGACTGAACCTGTTGTCTGCAACTCGAGAAGAGCCCCAGAGGACTTCTCTCTCTCTTTTAAATCCAGGACACAGAAGTGGAGTAAGGGGTCATAAAGCTGCCCTTTCCTACAGCTAGAGGAACACAACAAGCTTCAATAGGCCTTTTCCTGCAACTGACCAGTGTCAACTGAGCCTGGGCTTGACTTACCTGTTGGGCTCTGCCTGCCACCATGTGAGTCTCTAAATGCCTCCCCTGAAGTCCTGGGGGTTTCAGACCTTTACTCCTTTGGTGTATTTGAACTTAAAGGAATAAAGTCAGAAGGTAAAATCTTTGACCAGGACACATCTGGTTAGTGTATCCAACCCGCAATCTGGCGGGGTTAGCGTCAAATTGCTCCTAGGTCTTCTTCTACCAAGACCATTGACTATTTTTGGCACTTTGCTTCTTGGCTCTATTTCTACTTAAAACTTAAAACAATAATTTGTCTGGTTCCCATCAGTGGATATTTATCATTTTGATGTCATTTTGTTTATTACATTTCACTTTATTTTTCTAATTCATTTTGGGATTTTTATTGCTTTACATTTCAACTTTATTGTTGATTTGGTACAGAATAAGGGCCTGATTACAACTTTGGAGGAGGTGTTAATCCGTCCCAAATGTGAAGGATATACCACCAGCCGTATTACGAGTTCCATAGGATATAATGGACTCGTAATACGGCTGGAGGTATATCTGTCACATTTGGGATGGATTAACACCTTCCTCCAAAGTTGTAATCAGGCCCTAAGGGGCATATTTATACTCCGTTTGCGCCGAATTTGCGTCGTTTTTTTAGACGCAAATTCGGCGCAAAACTAACGCCATATTTATACTTTGGCGTTAGACGCGTCTAGCGCCAAAGAATGAGGAAAGAGCATAATTTTTTTGCATGAACGCCTTCCTTGCGTTAATGAGATGCAAGGTAGGCGTTCCCGTCTAAAAAAATGACTGCGACGCAAATGCGTCGTATTTATACTCCCGGGCAAAAATCACGCCCTGGAGTGGCGGGGCAAAAAACCCCGCATTTGCGCTGGATTTTAGCGCCTGGGTCAGGGCAGGCGTTAAGGGACCTGTGGGCTCAAAATGAGCCGACAGCTGCCCTCCCATGCCCCCAGGGACCCCCCCTGCCACCCTTGCCCACCCCAGGAGGACACCCAAGGATGGAGGGACCCACCCCAGGGACATTCAGGTAAGTTCAGGTAAGTATAATTTTTTATTTTTTTAATATTTTTTTTTGGCATAGGGGGGCCTGATTTGTGCCCCCCTACATGCCTCAATGCCCAATGACCATGCCCAGGGGACATAATTCCCCTGGGCATGGCCACTGGGCAAGGGGGCATGACTCCTGTCTTTACTAAGACAGGAGTCATGTAAATGGCATCTGGGCATCGTTAAAAATGGCACAAATCGGGTGGAGGCGATTTTTTGGCGTCAACCTGACTTGCACCATTTTAAGACACCCTAACGCCATTTTCCCCAACGCCGGCGCTGCCTGGTGTACGTGTTTTTTTTCCACGCACACCAGGCAGCGCCGGTCTGCTAGCGCCGGCTAACGCCATTCAATAAATACGGCGCCCGCATGGCGCTTCAGAATGGCGTTAGCCGGCGCAAAACTTTTTGACGCTAAACTGCGTTAGCGCAGTTTAGCGTCAAAAAGTATAAATACGGGCCGAAATACTTTACACATTGCCTCTGAGTCAGTGGCGGCCGGCAGCTTTGGGACGGGGGCGGGTGGGGCACACACACACACACAAACACACACACACACAGACTCATTCTTTCACACACAGACACGCACGCACTCACGCTCATCCATTAACAACACTCATTCCATTCAAACATGCACGCACGTACCAAAAATTCATTTGACAAGATCACACACATTCATTCTTTCACACATGCACATCCACTAACAACACTCATTCCATTCAAACATGCACGCACGCACCAAACATTCATTTTACAAGATCACACACATTCATTCTTTCACACACACACGCACGCACATCCATTAACAACACTCATAACACTCAAACATGCACGCACGCACCAAACATTCAATGTAAAACATAACACACATACATACACACACACACACTTACCTTCAGCCTCCATGTCCCAGGAGGGTTGGGACTGCTGCCTTCCCTCATTGGCTGACCTTAGATCAGTCAATGAAGGAAGGGAGCAGTCCCAGCCTCGTCACAGAGTAGGATGGGGTCAGTGAGACTGCTGACCCCACCCCACTCTGTGACGAAGTGTCACTGATTGACACACACCCTGGGCAATTCAGGGTTTAAACTGAAGCGCCCAGGGAGAGTGTCAATTGGTGACGCTTTCCTCGTCACCCAGGGGAGGGCCTCGAGGCACCTTTGCTGGTCGGAGGAGGTCACGCCCATAGGAGCTGTGATCTCCTCAGCCCAGCAAAGTTCAGCTCAGGCAGCCAGGAGTCTGCGCAAATCGCGCATGTGTGCTCCTGGCTGCCTGACCTGAACATGAAGAGTGTCTGTCAGGCTGACCTTTGTTCAGCCTGACAGACACTCTTCATGGGGTGGGTGGGTGTGGCCCCTCTGCCCTAAAGGACGGGCCGCCACTGCTCTGAGTTAAACCTATATGAGCTCGGGATAATTTAGTGACTTTAGTGGGTCAAAGCACTTCTACCATACGTTTTTCACGGCAATTCTTCTGCATCTGTGTGCCACTTCCAAACAGTTTTGAGATTTTCCGAAGATGTATAATGAACATTTTGTGTCAGAAGCCATTGTAATTCATTATTTTACAAAATATGACACACATTGCTCTATGGAGAGGTGCTCTGCATGAAGCATTTCATATTTGTGAATCAGAAAAACTACCTCCACATGCCATCCCTGGACAGTTTTGAATATTAAGTGATGAAACATGATCTGTAACACCTTTGACCTGTCAGTCAGGCTCTAATCACAGTGGGACTCTCTTTGACATTACGGTGCCCCAATCTGTTTGACAGGCCTGCTGGGTTTACATATAACATTTGGGGTACACCTCATAGGAGGGAAAAACAACACAAAAACACTTTGGGCCTCATTATGACTTTGGCGGTATAGCCACGGGCGCCAGAAGACCGCCAGTGCTGGCGGTCTTCCGCCTGCCATATAATGGGTACTGCCAGATTTCCGCCATACTTTGGGTGGATATCTGGCAGTAGCCATGCTGGCAGACGGTGGCACACTGGCTTTGCTACCACCTGCACCGCCCCGCCAGAAGGACGCCACCAGCTGTGTTAAGACCATTAATACGGCCTGGCGGTGTACTGATGGCGGTGTGCTGCCGGCGGTAGCAGCACCCCTTTCCTGCTGGATGACCTCCTCGCCAGACAAGGTAGGTTGGGTGTCTGACCGGAGAGGGGGGTGGAAGGGTGTTGGGGTGTTGTGTGTGTGTGTCTGAGTGTATGGTGTCTGTGTGTGTGTGTGCATGTGTGTGTGCGTTTGTGAATGCGGCTGTGTGTGTTGTGTATGCGTGGTTGTATGCATGTGAGTGAATGCGTGTATGAATGTTGAAGTGAGTTCATGTCTGCATGTCAGTGTGTATGCATGTGAAGATGCGTATTTAGATGTTTGTAAGTATGCGTGCCTGAATGCGTGTGAATATGTGTAAGTGAATGGGTGAATGGATGCATGTGAGTGAATGCATGAATGGATGAGTGTGAGTGGATGCGTGTCTGGAAGTGTGAGGGGGTGTATAAATGGTGCGTGTGGGCATATGTGCGCATGTATGCAGGGAGGGGGTGGGCGTGTTAGATATGGGAAGACACCATGATTACCAAAGTACACTCTCCACACACGCCTACAGTCCTCAGAGCCCAGGTATAGTGTGGCTTAAGACATCACCCATCTTTCAAATGCCCAAAGCAGATAGGATGAGCCCCAGAACCCCTTGCACTATTGGTTACGGTGTCCCCTGGGGTCATTCCCACACACTAGCTCCTGCTAGACATAAATGTGGAACCTCCAGCCACCCACTTCAGAACACTTCTGGGTATGAGGAAGATCAGAAGAGGACTGAACCTGTTGTCTGCAACTCGAGAAGAGCCCCAGAGGACTTCTCTCTCTCTTTTAAATCCAGGACACAGAAGTGGAGTAAGGGGTCATAAAGCTGCCCTTTCCTACAGCTAGAGGAACACAACAAGCTTCAATAGGCCTTTTCCTGCAACTGACCAGTGTCAACTGAGCCTGGGCTTGACTTACCTGTTGGGCTCTGCCTGCCACCATGTGAGTCTCTAAATGCCTCCCCTGAAGTCCTGGGGGTTTCAGACCTTTACTCCTTTGGTGTATTTGAACTTAAAGGAATAAAGTCAGAAGGTAAAATCTTTGACCAGGACACATCTGGTTAGTGTATCCAACCCGCAATCTGGCGGGGTTAGCGTCAAATTGCTCCTAGGTCTTCTTCTACCAAGACCATTGACTATTTTTGGCACTTTGCTTCTTGGCTCTATTTCTACTTAAAACTTAAAACAATAATTTGTCTGGTTCCCATCAGTGGATATTTATCATTTTGATGTCATTTTGTTTATTACATTTCACTTTATTTTTCTAATTCATTTTGGGATTTTTATTGCTTTACATTTCAACTTTATTGTTGATTTGGTACAGAATAAGGGCCTGATTACAACTTTGGAGGAGGTGTTAATCCGTCCCAAATGTGAAGGATATACCACCAGCCGTATTACGAGTTCCATAGGATATAATGGACTCGTAATACGGCTGGAGGTATATCTGTCACATTTGGGATGGATTAACACCTTCCTCCAAAGTTGTAATCAGGCCCTAAGGGGCATATTTATACTCCGTTTGCGCCGAATTTGCGTCGTTTTTTTAGACGCAAATTCGGCGCAAAACTAACGCCATATTTATACTTTGGCGTTAGACGCGTCTAGCGCCAAAGAATGAGGAAAGAGCATAATTTTTTTGCATGAACGCCTTCCTTGCGTTAATGAGATGCAAGGTAGGCGTTCCCGTCTAAAAAAATGACTGCGACGCAAATGCGTCGTATTTATACTCCCGGGCAAAAATCACGCCCTGGAGTGGGCGGGGCAAAAAACCCCGCATTTGCGCTGGATTTTAGCGCCTGGGTCAGGGCAGGCGTTAAGGGACCTGTGGGCTCAAAATGAGCCCACAGCTGCCCTCCCATGCCCCCAGGGACCCCCCCTGCCACCCTTGCCCACCCCAGGAGGACACCCAAGGATGGAGGGACCCACCCCAGGGACATTCAGGTAAGTTCAGGTAAGTATAATTTTTTATTTTTTTAATATTTTTTTTTGGCATAGGGGGGCCTGATTTGTGCCCCCCTACATGCCTCAATGCCCAATGACCATGCCCAGGGGACATAATTCCCCTGGGCATGGCCACTGGGCAAGGGGGCATGACTCCTGTCTTTACTAAGACAGGAGTCATGTAAATGGCATCTGGGCATCGTTAAAAATGGCACAAATCGGGTGGAGGCGATTTTTTGGCGTCAACCTGACTTGCACCATTTTAAGACACCCTAACGCCATTTTCCCCAACGCCGGCGCTGCCTGGTGTACGTGTTTTTTTTCCACGCACACCAGGCAGCGCCGGTCTGCTAGCGCCGGCTAACGCCATTCAATAAATACGGCGCCCGCATGGCGCTTCAGAATGGCGTTAGCCGGCGCAAAACTTTTTGACGCTAAACTGCGTTAGCGCAGTTTAGCGTCAAAAAGTATAAATACGGGCCGAAATACTTTACACATTGCCTCTGAGTCAGTGGCGGCCGGCAGCTTTGGGACGGGGGCGGGTGGGGCACACACACACACACAAACACACACACACACAGACTCATTCTTTCACACACAGACACGCACGCACTCACGCTCATCCATTAACAACACTCATTCCATTCAAACATGCACGCACGTACCAAAAATTCATTTGACAAGATCACACACATTCATTCTTTCACACATGCACATCCACTAACAACACTCATTCCATTCAAACATGCACGCACGCACCAAACATTCATTTTACAAGATCACACACATTCATTCTTTCACACACACACGCACGCACATCCATTAACAACACTCATAACACTCAAACATGCACGCACGCACCAAACATTCAATGTAAAACATAACACACATACATACACACACACACACTTACCTTCAGCCTCCATGTCCCAGGAGGGTTGGGACTGCTGCCTTCCCTCATTGGCTGACCTTAGATCAGTCAATGAAGGAAGGGAGCAGTCCCAGCCTCGTCACAGAGTAGGATGGGGTCAGTGAGACTGCTGACCCCACCCCACTCTGTGACGAAGTGTCACTGATTGACACACACCCTGGGCAATTCAGGGTTTAAACTGAAGCGCCCAGGGAGAGTGTCAATTGGTGACGCTTTCCTCGTCACCCAGGGGAGGGCCTCGAGGCACCTTTGCTGGTCGGAGGAGGTCACGCCCATAGGAGCTGTGATCTCCTCAGCCCAGCAAAGTTCAGCTCAGGCAGCCAGGAGTCTGCGCAAATCGCGCATGTGTGCTCCTGGCTGCCTGACCTGAACATGAAGAGTGTCTGTCAGGCTGACCTTTGTTCAGCCTGACAGACACTCTTCATGGGGTGGGTGGGTGTGGCCCCTCTGCCCTAAAGGACGGGCCGCCACTGCTCTGAGTTAAACCTATATGAGCTCGGGATAATTTAGTGACTTTAGTGGGTCAAAGCACTTCTACCATACGTTTTTCACGGCAATTCTTCTGCATCTGTGTGCCACTTCCAAACAGTTTTGAGATTTTCCGAAGATGTATAATGAACATTTTGTGTCAGAAGCCATTGTAATTAATTATTTTACAAAATATGACACACATTGCTCTATGGAGAGGTGCTCTGCATGAAGCATTTCATATTTGTGAATCAGAAAAACTACCTCCACATGCCATCCCTGGACAGTTTTGAATATTAAGTGATGAAACATGATCTGTAACACCTTTGACCTGTCAGTCAGGCTCTAATCACAGTGGGACTCTCTTTGACATTACGGTGCCCCAATCTGTTTGACAGGCCTGCTGGGTTTACATATAACATTTGGGGTACACCTCATAGGAGGGAAAAACAACACAAAAACACTTTGGGCCTCATTATGACTTTGGCGGTATAGCCACGGGCGCCAGAAGACCGCCAGTGCTGGCGGTCTTCCGCCTGCCATATAATGGGTACTGCCAGATT
The DNA here is from genome assembly GCF_031143425.1 of Pleurodeles waltl. Classification (NCBI taxonomy): domain Eukaryota; kingdom Metazoa; phylum Chordata; class Amphibia; order Caudata; family Salamandridae; genus Pleurodeles; species Pleurodeles waltl. The sequence goes on along the minus strand of NC_090438.1, from coordinate 482,191,498 downwards.
TCCGCCATACTTTGGGTGGATATCTGGCAGTAGCCATGCTGGCAGACGGTGGCGCACTGGCTTTGCTACCACCTGCACCGCCCCGCCAGAAGGACGCCACCAGCTGTGTTAAGACCATTAATACGGCCTGGCGGTGTACTGATGGCGGTGTGCTGCCGGCGGTAGCAGCACCCCTTTCCTGCTGGATGACCTCCTCGCCAGACAAGGTAGGTTGGGTGTCTGACCGGAGAGGGGGGTGGAAGGGTGTTGGGGTGTTGTGTGTGTGTGTCTGAGTGTATGGTGTCTGTGTGTGTGTGTGCATGTGTGTGTGCGTTTGTGAATGCGGCTGTGTGTGTTGTGTATGCGTGGTTGTATGCATGTGAGTGAATGCGTGTATGAATGTTGAAGTGAGTTCATGTCTGCATGTCAGTGTGTATGCATGTGAAGATGCGTATTTAGATGTTTGTAAGTATGCGTGCCTGAATGCGTGTGAATATGTGTAAGTGAATGGGTGAATGGATGCATGTGAGTGAATGCATGAATGGATGAGTGTGAGTGGATGCGTGTCTGGAAGTGTGAGGGGGTGTATAAATGGTGCGTGTGGGCATATGTGCGCATGTATGCAGGGAGGGGGTGGGCGTGTTAGATATGGGAAGACACCATGATTACCAAAGTACACTCTCCACACACGCCTACAGTCCTCAGAGCCCAGGTATAGTGTGGCTTAAGACATCACCCATCTTTCAAATGCCCAAAGCAGATAGGATGAGCCCCAGAACCCCTTGCACTATTGGTTATGGTGTCCCCTGGGGTCATTCCCACACACTAGCTCCTGCTAGACATAAATGTGGAACCTCCAGCCACCCACTTCAGAACACTTCTGGGTATGAGGAAGATCAGAAGAGGACTGAACCTGTTGTCTGCAACTCGAGAAGAGCCCCAGAGGACTTCTCTCTCTCTTTTAAATCCAGGACACAGAAGTGGAGTAAGGGGTCATAAAGCTGCCCTTTCCTACAGCTAGAGGAACACAACAAGCTTCAATAGGCCTTTTCCTGCAACTGACCAGTGTCAACTGAGCCTGGGCTTGACTTACCTGTTGGGCTCTGCCTGCCACCATGTGAGTCTCTAAATGCCTCCCCTGAAGTCCTGGGGGTTTCAGACCTTTACTCCTTTGGTGTATTTGAACTTAAAGGAATAAAGTCAGAAGGTAAAATCTTTGACCAGGACACATCTGGTTAGTGTATCCAACCCGCAATCTGGCGGGGTTAGCGTCAAATTGCTCCTAGGTCTTCTTCTACCAAGACCATTGACTATTTTTGGCACTTTGCTTCTTGGCTCTATTTCTACTTAAAACTTAAAACAATAATTTGTCTGGTTCCCATCAGTGGATATTTATCATTTTGATGTCATTTTGTTTATTACATTTCACTTTATTTTTCTAATTCATTTTGGGATTTTTATTGCTTTACATTTCAACTTTATTGTTGATTTGGTACAGAATAAGGGCCTGATTACAACTTTGGAGGAGGTGTTAATCCGTCCCAAATGTGAAGGATATACCACCAGCCGTATTACGAGTTCCATAGGATATAATGGACTCGTAATACGGCTGGAGGTATATCTGTCACATTTGGGATGGATTAACACCTTCCTCCAAAGTTGTAATCAGGCCCTAAGGGGCATATTTATACTCCGTTTGCGCCGAATTTGCGTCGTTTTTTTAGACGCAAATTCGGCGCAAAACTAACGCCATATTTATACTTTGGCGTTAGACGCGTCTAGCGCCAAAGTATGAGGAAAGAGCGTCATTTTTTTGCGTGAACGCCTTCCTTACGTTAATGAGATGCAAGGTAGGCGTTCCCGTCTAAAAAAATGACTGCGACGCAAATGCGTCGTATTTATACTCCCGGGCAAAAATCACGCCCGGGAGTGGGCGGGGCAAAAAACCCCGCATTTGCGCCGGATTTTAGCGCCTGGGTCAGGGCAGGCGTTAAGGGACCTGTGGGCTCAAAATGAGCCCACAGCTGCCCTCCCATGCCCCCAGGGACCCCCCCTGCCACCCTTGCCCACCCCAGGAGGACACCCAAGGATGGAGGGACCCATCCCAGGGACATTCAGGTAAGTTCAGGTAAGTATAATTTTTTATTTTTTTTATATATTTTTTTGGCATAGGGGGGCCTGATTTGTGCCCCCCTACATGCCTCAATGCCCAATGACCATGCCCAGGGGACATAATTCCCCTGGGCATGGCCATTGGGCAAGGAGGCATGACTCCTGTCTTTACTAAGACAGGAGTCATGTAAATGGCATCTGGGCGTCGTTAAAAATGGCGCAAATCGGGTGGAGGCGATTTTTTGGCGTCAACCTGACTTGCACCATTTTAAGACGCCCTAACGCCATTTTCCCCAACGCCGGCTCTGCCTGGTGTACGTGTTTTTTTTCCACGCACACCAGGCAGCGCCGGTCTGCTAGCGCCGGCTAACGCCATTCAATAAATACGGCGCCCGCATGGCGCTTCAGAATGGCGTTAGCCGGCGCAAAACTTTTTGACGCTAAACTGCGTTAGCGCAGTTTAGCGTCAAAAAGTATAAATACGGGCCGAAATACTTTACACATTGCCTCTGAGTCAGTGGCGGCCGGCAGCTTTGGGACGGGGGCGGGTGGGGCACACACACACACACAAACACACACACACACAGACTCATTCTTTCACACACAGACACGCACGCACTCACGCTCATCCATTAACAACACTCATTCCATTCAAACATGCATGCACGCACCAAAAATTCATTTGACAAGATCACACACATTCATTCTTTCACACATGCACATCCACTAACAACACTCATTCCATTCAAACATGCACGCACGCACCAAACATTCATTTTACAAGATCACACACATTCATTCTTTCACACACACACGCACGCACATCCATTAACAACACTCATAACACTCAAACATGCACGCACGCACCAAACATTCAATGTAAAACATAACACACATACATACACACACACACACTTACCTTCAGCCTCCATGTCCCAGGAGGGTTGGGACTGCTGCCTTCCCTCATTGGCTGACCTTAGATCAGTCAATGAGGGAAGGGAGCAGTCCCAGCCTCGTCACAGAGTAGGATGGGGTCAGTGAGACTGCTGACCCCACCCCACTCTGTGACGAAGTGTCACTGATTGACACTCACCCTGGGCAATTCAGGGTTTAAACTGAAGCGCCCAGGGAGAGTGTCAATTGGTGACGCTTTCCTCGTCACCCAGGGGAGGGCCTCGAGGCACCTTTGCTGGTCGGAGGAGGTCACGCCCATAGGAGCTGTGATCTCCTCAGCCCAGCAAAGTTCAGCTCAGGCAGCCAGGAGTCTGCGCAAATCGCGCATGTGTGCTCCTGGCTGCCTGACCTGAACATGAAGAGTGTCTGTCAGGCTGACCTTTGTTCAGCCTGACAGACACTTTTCATGGGGCGGGTGGGTGTGGCCCCTCTGCCCTAAAGTACGGGCCGCCACTGCTCTGAGTTAAACCTATATGAGCTCGGGATAATTTAGTGACTTTAGTGGGTCAAAGCACTTCTACCATACGTTTTTCACGGCAATTCTTCTGCATCTGTGTGCCACTTCCAAACAGTTTTGAGATTTTCCGAAGATGTATAATGAACATTTTGTGTCAGAAGCCATTGTAATTCATTATTTTACAAAATATGACACACATTGCTCTATGGAGAGGTGCTCTGCATGAAGCATTTCATATTTGTGAATCAGAAAAACTACCTCCACATGCCATCCCTGGACAGTTTTGAATATTAAGTGATGAAACATGATCTGTAACACCTTTGACCAAAATAGACCGGATGTCTAATTTTCAGGAGAAAATGAGTTTTGAAAAAATGTGATCATCATATGAAAAATCAATGAAAAAAAATGTGGGTGCTTTCCCTCACCAGGACATTCAATGCTGTGGTAAGGAATTCAAGGAATAACACACTTTTTTTTAGCTCACTGATGCCTCATACAGTAAGTACAGGTGAAGAACTCTGGTTGTGTACTGTTTGGCCACAAATAGACTTTATCATTCGCCAGCAGCCTGTAAAACCTTGTGAGTGAAGTTGCTCCTCCTGGATGATTATGGGGGTCATTAAGACCCTGGCGGTGGGAGACCGCCAGGGCTACAGTGGCATCCGTACCGCTAACAGGCTGGCGGTACGGAGACCCATATTATGACTGCGGCGGTAGCACTGCGGTCACACCGCCGGGGCCGGCGGTTTCCCGCTGTTTTAGCCCCAGCGGTGATAATCCGCCAGGGCAGTGCTGCAAGCAGCGCTGCCCTGGGGATTATGACTCCCCTACCTCCAGCCTGTTTCTGGCGCTTTGCACCGCCAGGGAAAGGCTGGCGGTAAGGGGAGTCCTGGGGCCCCTGGGGGCCCCTGCACTGCCCATGCCACTGGCATAGGCAGTGCAGGGGCCCTTTAACAGGGCCCGTGCAGCTTTTCACTGTCTGCATAGCAGACATTGAAAAGCGCGACGGGTGCTACTGCACCCGTCGCACGTCCGCAACACCACTGGCTCCATTAGGAGCCAGCTTCCATGTTGCGGCCGCATGCCCGCTGGGCCGGCCGGCGTAAACTAGGTTTGCGCCCGCCGGCCCAGCGGGGATGTTGTAATGGTGACCGCGGGAGTGCGGCCGCATTGGCGGCCGCACGGCGGTTACAGCTTGGTGGGCGGCAGTAGCCTCCCGCCAATGTTGTAATGACCCCCTATGTCTTTTTCAAGAAATGAAAGTGCAAACTGGTTTGCCTAAATCCTTAACCAGGATGTTTACATTGTACTTAATGTTTTCTATATATATGTCTTGTTAATCCTACTCTATTTAGTCAACATACTACAAAAATAAAGCATATTTTAGAAAACTTGTTTTAAATTTCCTCACAAAGCGGTTTGCAGTTACAGTCTGATTTATAACAATACACGTTGCATAAAAAACTTTTGAAATATTAGAACATTATCCCAGCAAAACACACTTTTCTCAAAATATTGACAAACGTATCTGCAGGTTGGGCAAACAAGGAATACTAAACAGGTGATATTCATATGATTGAAATCTTTCGAATAAATAGAAGTATAATCAGTTAAATTATGTAATATAAAAATACATAATGAGTAACATATGTAATATGGTCCTATATTGCTATCTCTGAGTTCCATGACATTCATAAACCCACTCTAGCATTCAGCCTCATGGCTTGCAGATAATAGTGTTAATCCTTTAAAACCCTTCTGGCAATTATTTTAATGAAATGTTATTTACTATTTACATTCCTAATATATGTATGTGCTAATGCTCTACGCATTTTTACAATAGCCACCTAGGTTAATGTTAATACGTTGTAAAATCCTCTACTTTGTTTTTTTTTACTTCTCAGAACAACGCAGGGAACTCAAGATTTTGACATGAATCTCAGAGTCTCTAAAAGGTCTGCAGTAGCCTCCAGACTAGACCATCCTCATGTGCTTTGCCCTGAGTATAGTTGATGAGGCACCTGCCTATTTTGCCTGCTAAGGGGACGCACAGGCTATGTACACGGTTCTGAAGTCCAAGGGAAACCTAAACAGAGGTGAGGGCAAACATTTTTTGGGCCATGTAACCAGTACAAAGAACAAATGAAGAGTCAGATGCGAGCATATATCAAATGTATTTCTTTATTGAAGTCTACCTCAACTGCCTCACAGATACAGCGTCTTTACCTTCTAATCCTATCACCCCTGCATCTGTGCCCAGTCTTTGGCATCATTGTTCCTGTTTTCCAAGCTTCATTTTGTGTGTGATATAGAGACTGTGGCTTTATCTCTCCAAGTGTGCCCCCAGTGCCAGTATCTCCATCTGTATCACCAGTCCCATTGTGTCTCCTAATATCTGCGTGTTACAACGTCCACCTCTCCCAGTCACGTTATTTGTGCTTGTCAATAGGTGGACACATAGGTCATACCTTCTTCTTTCATCGAAGCTTCCATAAGTAAGGGTGACGCCTCGCTGTAACCACTGTGGGGGTTAATACGTACAATTATCATGTGGAAGCAGCAGGTGTCTCCATGTAAGGTCGCTAATTGGTGGAAAAAGCCAAGCAGCATAAAAAACTTTGAACAGACAGCATATGAAAGGTAGAGGATGGTAGAACGAGACATTCACAAAACCATGACCAGATTTGATCAGGATCAGATCCATCTTGAGAGATTAACAGAAGTAGATGAAAGGATCCATATTCTAGGAAGATTTCTCTGAAGGAATAATTGAAGACAAAAGTCGACAACTAGGAGTGAAGTAACCATTTGCAAAACGTTACTGGTGAGATTGCAATGCATGGTACTGACAGTTCCAGTTCTTTATATATAGGGTGAAACAGGAAGTAGGAAGTTACATACAAAAAGTAGTGCTACGTGATAGTTTTACATTAAAAAACATGACAGTCCGTGGAGCTAATCATGATGGTTCAGGAGGAACCAAACAAGCCACCTCCTGTTCTTTCTTGGAAAATTTGAATAGAAGCCTCCTTGTGAAATAAAGATTTTTACAGGCACTAAATGGAAATTCATAGACCGTGATGGAAAATAGAGTAGAGGTAAGGACACTTAAAATGGGGCATTTACCACATGTAGAAGTTAAAGAATGTGAGTGCCATGAGTGGATTCGAAAGAGCGCAGCACGTACATGCTGGGACAAATAGAACTGCCTGCCTTCTGCACCATGCCAAAGGCAGAAAACTTAATGCACACCATTGGAGCCTTTAGTGCCCCAATATCTGGGTTGGTTGCACAGAATAGCATTACATCCCCTTCTGAGCCAAAACCGTCCACTAGGGTGATATTTTTTCCAATCAATCAAAAATTGAAGGTCACTTCTAATAACTCAAGCAACACATATTTCTCGGACCTCATATTCAGGATTACCCTGTTCCATTAAATGGGGAGTTTCTGGAACTGCCTTCTGAAAAGGGTCAATAAACTTATAGTTTCAGATGAGAAACTTGAAATACTGAGTGTGTTATTTAATTGCCAGGCAATTGAACTGGAAGTTGTATGTTGAGTTAGGCGGATTTGTAAAGTGCTTATCTTCCGACTGGTATTCAGGTACTGCAGATGAAGAGTATGCCCATCGGGCTCCTAGTTGAACAGCCAGGCCTTTTGTTTCTTGCAGAACTTGGGTAGGCAGTAGGGAGCAGGGAACTGATGTGATGGGAAAGGTCGTACCAGGGCTTGTTGTGATGTAGGAGAAAGAGCGTCCTCCTGAATTGCTCTGCAGATAAAGGGTGTCCGTGCGAGGTAGAGTGTGGCTGAGTGCAGTTGCCTAGTGGGTTGATGTTAGGGTGGTGGTTGAGGGAAGCAGGTCGGGCATTGTGAAGGGCTTTGTATGCATGGGTGAGTAGCTTGAATTGGCAGCACTTCTAAATCCTAGCCAGTGTAGCTGTCTGACGTGGGGCGTGATGTGTGCGCTGCGGGGGATGCTGAGAATGGTGGCGGCATTCTGGCTGATCTGGAGTCTTTGCAAGAGTTAATTCATGATGGCAGCATAGAGTGCATTGCCGCAGTCTAGTCTGATGTTGATGAGGGCCTAGGTGACAGTGCATCTGGTGTCAGTGGGGAGCCGTTTGAATATTTTGCAGAGCATATGTAAGATGAAGAATCAGGATGAGGTGACAGGATTCACCTGCTTGACTGTCGTGAGTCTGTTGTCTACGATGATGCTGAGGTTTTTAGCTTGGTCAGTGGGGGTGGGCATGGGTCTCAGGTCGGTTGGCCACCAGTAGGACTCCCATGGAGAGCTTTTGTTCCCAAAGATCAGGACTTCTGTTCATCAGTGTTGAGTTTTAGGCAGTTCTGTTTCATCCAGTTTGCTACATTTGACATGAAGTTGGTACTGGTGTTGTGGTTGTTGTCTGTGAGGGAGAGGATGAGATGAATGCCTTCAGGGTAGGAGACAATGTTGATTTTTGGGATCTCATGACGTGAGCAAGAGTTGCCATGTAGAAATTGAAGAGGGTGGGGCTCAGTAATGACCCTTGAGGGACTCTGCAGATGAGGTTCTTGGGTTTGGAAGTGTAGGGTGGAAGCCTGACTCACTGGGTATTTCAGAAAGCAAAAAGGCTAGCCATCTCAGGGTGTATCCTTGCCCTCTGGAGCTGTGGGACCTGATTCACAAGGGGGACTTACACTTTTGTGTAAGTTTGCAAGGGTTTGGTATTCACAAAGGGATTTATGAGTAGTATCTTTATGAGTGCAGTCTCGGTACACAAAAAGATAGGAGGACAGTCCTATCTTTTTATGTGCAGAGACCCTGCACTCACAAATATACTACTTGTAAATCCCTTTGGGAATACCAAACACTCGTAAACTTACACAACAGAGTAGGTTTACCTTTGTGAATGAGGCCCGCAAAGTCTTGTGATGAGGGTGCTTTGGGAGACAGTATCGAAGGCCACACATAGATCAAGTAGAATGAACACTCTGGTTTCCCATTTGTTCATGATGTTCTTGATGTCATAAGCTGCTGCGATGAAGGTGGTTTCCGTGCTGTAGTTGCTGTGGAATCTAGACTACGAGATGTCTAGGAGGTGGTGTTGTTCAAGATGATTGTAACGCTGATTGTTAATAGCTTTTCCACAACTTTGGATGGGAAGGGCAGGAGCTAGATCGGTCTGTAGTTGCTGAGCTCTTGTGGGTCTGCCATAGGTATTTTCAGGAGAGCTGGGATTTCTGTGTTTTTCTAGTTTTTCAGGAAGGTTCTGCTATGTGTGGATGCATTTATGATTGTGACAAGGTGAGACCTGATCAGGGTTGCTCCTAGGTTGTAAATATGGTGGGGGCAGCGGTTGGTGGAGGCCCCAGAGTGGACTATTCTCATGATTTTGGTGATGCCTCCTGGGTGCAGGGTTTTCGGTTTGTGATCTGGTGGTCAGATTTGGTGGCAATTGGCAGCTGGTTGATGAGGTCTTGCATCTTACATACCGGATCAAAGTTGCTGGAGAGCTTGAGAATTTTGTTGTGAAAGATTCGGAGAGGGTGTTGCAGATTTGTTGCGATGGGGTGATGGAGATGGTGGCGTCTGGCCCATTAGAGAATTCTTTGACGCTGTTGAAAAGTTCTTTGCTGTTTTAGCTGGTTTCCAGTCTGATGCACAGGTTTTTTTTTCTGGCCTTGTTAATTTGGGTGTGATATTTTCTGAGCGCGGATTTGTGTGTGTTTCATTTGATGGTGTCCCAGCTGGTTCTCCGTCTTCTCACCCGCTGTTTGCAGTGGTGTTTGGCGTTTCTAAGGTCTTCGATGTACCAAATGGCTTGTGTGTTTGTGTTTGATTGACTGGCGACTTTCAGGGGGGCTAGGGTGTCTGTGCAGTTTGTGATCCAGTTGTCAAAGGCTTTTTTATGTCGGAGTGTAGGTCTGGTTGGTGGGCCCTAAGGGTGTTGGTCCAGTCTGCTTCTGTTACCTTGTTCCAGCTGTGTCTGACATTGCTAGTAGTTTTGGCTGTGGGGAGTTCGAGTGCATCAGTGAAGAAGTGGATCAGGGTGTAGTCTGTACAAGTAAGTGGAATGAGGTGGTTGAATTTGATCTTGTTGCTGGGTGTGAAGATGGGGTCGAGGGTGTGTCATACGTGGTGGGTCGGGCCTTAGGCGAGCCTGAGGTTTTCTAGGCCCTTGAGTATGGCAGTGGAGTTGGGATCTTTGCAATCGTTGAGGTGGAAGTTGAGGTCACTGAGTAAGATGAAGTTGTTTGAGCTGATGGGGGCGATGAAGTCGGTGAGGAGATTGCTGAAGGTGATGCGTGGTGTGATCGTTGGTAATCTAAGGTGCCTTTCATGATGGTGTGGGTCTCTAGTCAGAAGTACATATGTTCCATAAAAGTTGTTTTGTTGTCACAGGTGGTGGTGCAGGTGATGAAGTCCTTGTGGGTGATGGCGAGGCCTCTTCCTGGCTTGTTTGGTCTGTTCTCATGGGAGACCTTGTAACCTGGTGGTATGGTTGTGGCACTGGTGAGTGTTGTTTTGGGGGTTGAGCCATGAATCGGTAAGGAAGAGGATGTCCAGGGAGATGGTGTCGATGGTGTCCCAGATCTCGATGGCATATTTGTTGAGAGATCAGGTGTTGAGGTGCATTCATGCCAGGCAGGGCAATGTATGTGTGGTGTGTGTAATGAGAATGCTGGTGCAGGTTAAGTGGCAGTGAGTGCATGAGAAAGTTCCTACTGTGGAGTGCGGTGGGGTGCAGAAGCAGCTATTGTGGCGGCGTCTGATGTTGAGCATGTGAAGGTGAGAGGCTGCTTATCGGTGGTGTTCAAATGGACTAGGGTCTGTGGCGCTCGGTATGGTTCAGTTGCGGACAGACGCAGACAGGCTTGCCTTTGGGGTAACTTCAGTGCACCAATGACATACTCACTGCATGGACACACAGCAGTCACCATTAAGCAGGTTGTAGGACGGGTGGGTGGAGCACGGTGGATGGAGTGTGGGCTAGGGAGGGCCGTGCACAGAAGGCGGAAGAAGGCATGCAGAGAAACACAAGTAAGAAGAGAGGGAGGCGGGAAAGCACCAGGAAGGGGGAGGGGAGGGAGTTCCACGGGAAAGTGGGGAGAAAAACGGAGGAAACAGGCACAAAGGAAAAACAGGCACAAAGGAAAGTGGGAAAAGAGAGCAAGAGAGAGAGAGAGTGGAGAAAGGAAAATGGACACAAAGGATGTGGGCAAAGAATGAGAGAGAGAGAGTGCAAAGCGTAAAATGGGCACAGAGGAATCGGCCCCAAAGGAAAGCGGACAAAAGGGTGTGTGAGAGAGAGAGTGAGTGAACAGACACAGGAAGACAGTACAAAGAGTGAGAGAGAGTGAATAAGGGAAAGAGAAGGCCACAAGAGTGAAAGAGAGCGATGGGGGAGAGAAAGGAGAAGAGGATGAGAGAGAAGAAGGAGTGCATGAATGAGGTGAGGCAACAAGGATGGGTCTAGAAGGGCTTTAGACTGGCCAGAGGACAAGCCCAGGTAAGTGGGAGCTGGGGCCTAGGCAAATGTGAAAAAGATCAAAAAACATGTCTTTAGTTAAAAGCATCAGTATTGGGTCGACAACAAATAAGAAGAAAACTAAACACAATCTCCAGCACCAAAAGTAGTAGCAAAATTAAGAGAGGGTCTCTCTAGTGGAGTGGCCGTTTTAACCACTGCTTCCTTCACTGTATGAAGATTCTCAGAAATCATGCTTCATTTATCTTTATGTTGATCAATATATTTCACTGCTGCAGAAATTTTAGAAGAAATCCAGAGAGTTTCAGGATAGCAATGAAGATGAAATCTTTGGAGACAGAAAAAAGATACATCTGAAAACTTTGATCCGTTGTGTCACATCTTTGACTCCTAGTGGACTCTCCCAGGCGGTGTCAGTGTCTGGTAGTCCAAGTTTTAGTTTACCAGAGGTATGGTCGACCCCTTACAGTATCCACACTGTTGCCAAATCTGGTAAGAACCAGGCAAGAAAGTGCCCTCCAGAAGGAGTCCTACGGAGGAGAAACCCACAAGGCAAAAAACCTACAAGAGATGGTGGAGCTCCCAGGTTGGTAGCAAGAAGCAAGATAACTGCAGGACTGGAAACAATTAAAACTGGAACAGGAAAAGAATGGCTAAGATGGGATCTGGAAGTGCTGCAAGGCTAGATCCAGGAGCGAGAGAGAACGACAAGGACACTTCAAGTGTTGGGACACAATAGATGTCTCGAAACCTTCCCTTAAACAGGCCCCAAACAGGAAAACGAATCAGAATCATACAAAACCCTTCATAACAGTTTGGGATACCATAGGAGTAAAATGGTGCAGGCCACATTAGATTGGGTTGTACAATGAGAATTCCAACAGTGAAAATCTGGGAAAAAGACCGGCCAGCAAGATGGCCCCATGAGGTTTGACTGCTCTCTCCAAGGCCTAGGACATCCCCGCTAAGGTGTGCACCAGTGGACCAAGCGCAAGGTAAGGCAAGGGAAGTGAGACGCTGCCTTGTTAAGGCTGGAAAGGTTCTTACCTTCCAATTAAAATACGCCTCTGCCATTCACAGGCAACATTAATGGCTACAAGTTTTCTTTCAAGAACGAAATAATTCCAACCACAGGAACTCGAGATATAGGCAAGGAAACATATATTGGATTTTCAAGGGCATTACCATCCTGTAGTTGTTGTAAAGCTGCTCTGACAACTCTCTTGGAAGTATCTGTCTCCACAATAATTTTTAGGAAGAATCAAAATAGTTAATAAATGGTGATCCTGTTTGAGTGCTTAACATGTTTGCTTAGTAGTGTCGGCTCACAGAAATCTATTTCTCAAGTTTTCCTTCCTGAGTACCCTGGCTATTTTTTCAGTACAGCAGGTAAACTCAACAATAAACTTATAATACAAGTTTGTAAACCTTAAAAAATGATGGATCTCTTTTACTCTGAAAGGGAAAGGCAAATTCCGAAGAACAAGATTTTTTCATGGATTCATTGAAATTCCTGGAGCTGTGAGAATATATCCCATGTAGTCATTTTGATCCTTGTAAAACTCACACTTTTTTGGCTTACAGAAGAGTTGACATAGCCTGAAAAGTACTGAATGTACAACTGCTTGACGATTTTCAATATTCAGCTAAAAATTAATATATCATCCAGACATAAAACGAAATCATGGTTTAGGATATTAGAAAGATGTGACTCGTAAATCTTTTGAAATATCGCAGGATAATATACCATAACGAAAAGCATCACCCAATGGTTAAAATAACCAAAGGGTGTGCAAAAAGCGGTATTTCATTTGTCATCCTGTTTGTTTATAAGCTGATGGTAAGCTTCCCATATGCTGGGTTTGTAAAGACAATTGCTCTTTGCATACATTTCATTATATCGTCAATCAATGGTGAAAGATACCCATCTTTAATCATAATTGTGTTTAATTCTCAATACTCTATACAAGTGTAAAGGTCCAAAATCTTCACTTGAACAAAAAACATAGAAGTGCCCAAAGGAGCAGAAGAATGACATTCCCTGGTAGATATTTGTTTAGTATGTCTTTCTTCTTTTCTAACTTTGAATAGGTTCTTCCAACAGTTAAACATCCAAGAGGCTCTACTATCAAGGAAAGCTGGAACAAACAAGGCAATCTTATCTTCAGCACATAGTGAAACTGTAAAAGAAAAAAATATTAGCTGCAATCTCTCAAGGATGAACCAACAAATGGAAGTCACTGACCACCCATCTCTTTCTCTCTCACAAGAGTTTTGGCATTTCCCTGAATCACAACAGGTCACCCAATATAAGCCACATCCAGCCTTTCTTCTTTATTCCTCTTCAGTTTCTGATAAAAGGCCTCTGGCAGTTCCAATCTGCAAAGATTCTTCCTGGATAAATTCGTCGGTAGGACTAGACACTGTCTTCCGAGGTATATACGTTTCTTATAAGGTAGGACATAGAGCATTGGTGTTTTCATCTTTACTTCGTTCTTACAGTCTTGAAGATGATAAAAAACAGCCATCACCATCTCCACTAACTCAGAGAAGGTTGTTGACCGAATGTTCACATTAATTAGTCCTTGATGTCTTCTTTTTAAGCCATGCCTAAAGAGTGGCAAAAGGGTCCTCTCAATCCAGGTGGTTTTAGGAGCTAATGGCCGAAACAGGGTCTTATAGGATAATACATTCGTAGTGCCCTGTTAGACATCACACAAAGCTCCTTCAGCTGAAAATTGTCAAGGTGACCCTTAAGGGTTTCTTTTGAAGCCATTCAAAAGGTTTGCATAATTTTACAAACAGGTGCTTGACAGTCGTTTCCAGAGGTGTGACGCAAGTTAAGGGTGTTCCTGACAAACAGCCAATTAAGTTCCCACCTTAGAACGATCAAAAGCAAATAGTGTGCGACGGAAGGCAAAGTGAACTAATAGAGTATCTGCAAACTACTTTAGCTTAGTGGGAGGATCCTGAATAATGTGGAGGAGTTGAACTGGATCCAGAATGGTCTCAAAAGGCTAACATCTGTTCTAAAGCCACATTTTGGCTTCTTATTTGTTGCAATTCTAGGACTTGCTGTTGAAAAGCTGCTGCCAAGTCTTGTGAGGGATCACTGGCAGTACTAAACGTTTGTAAACACTGGTGTCATAATCTGTCAATAGCAGAATGCAACCATCATGCTCCCTTCACTCGTACAAGCTGCCAGAAGTAAAGTGACTCCTTTCTGTAGCTACTAGCTTAGCACTTATGAATATCATGTGGAAGCAATAGGTGTCTCCCTTAAGAGACACTGATTGCAGGAAAAAGCCAAGTGCCAGAAATACACCTCCAAACAGAAAGGATATCCAGGGTAAAGAGTGATAGAGGAACCTGGCACTCAAAACCCAGACCGAAGTAGGTGAGGACCCAATCCAAATGGAGCAGAACACCAGGATCAGTGAAGGGATCCAGCTTCTAATAAGAATTAGCTGAAGAAAATATCAAGGGCAAAGATCAGTATCTAGGCGCGAAGAACCCACCATCAAAAAGTTACCAAAGCCCTGGTGAGGAATGGCATTGACAGTTCCAGTTCCTTTTAAAGGGAGAGTCTTTGAGTGCCACTTTACAGTAGTTAACGGTGGAAGAACTGAGCAGAACATGAGCAAGGAAACCTTGCTGCTTCTTTGGGAGAAAACACAAAGGGTGTAGTTTTTTATTATGCTCTCTCTCTCATACTTTGTCTCTCTATATCTTCTATCTCTTACTTCCTCACCATCTCTCTTCTACCCCTCTCTTAAGTTTTCTTGCTCATCCCTTCACATCACTTTCTCTCTCTCTCTCCCCTGCTCCCTCTTTCTCTCCTTTGGTCTTGATTCCTCTCTCCATCCATGTATAAATCATTTGAGAGAACTCTCAAACACCTTAGGGGTATTTTTGTGTTGTTTTCGCCTATTCTTCTATTTGACATGACACAATCTCCCCACACCAAAGCCTACATGTACAGATTTGTGTTGTATAAAGTAATTTTAAACAACTTCCTCTTGAGGTCCATTTCAAATAGGAAACTGTGCAGACCGAAACGTCATTTATACTTTGTACTACTTTTTAAAATAAAGTTACAAATATGTCAGCGCAGCTCACAGCAGTGAAAGTAGGGCATGTATTTTATACGTTCGAGCATAAAGCAAAGCAACTGCAATTGTAGAACGAGATGTGCAATCATCAAGTGTGGCAGAGAGAGAAAGCTAATATTTACTTTCTTCGCTGACTCGTGCCCCCATTTCACCATTCTCCATTTGCGCGGATTATGCTGATTGTCCTGGTATTTGCTTAGCATCACCTACAACGCCTCCCACACTCACACACACACACAGTAGTAATCTCGTTGGATTGCTACAAAGAACCTCTGAAGTCGTAAAGGGACTTTTTGTTCCTAGCTGCAGAGTGCATTTATTAATCTGCCCGACTGCCTTTTCTGAAATGGGTGGCGCGGGTTCTGCCCAACGGCCGCGCCCAGTCAAATACTCCAGTGCCATCTGCTTCACGGATTACATTCAACAGTTACTTCACCACTAAGCGTCAGTAAATGTGGGGCCTGATGTTCAAGGGGGTAGCTGGGTCTGTAAATTTGGGGGAGGCTGTGAGCTTCAGATTTTCTAACAATCACGCAGGCATATAATGTTAAAATACATTATTCCAGAGGGTGAGCGCACAAGAGGAACTTAAGGGGCAGTCCAAAAGGAGAAGAAAGCGGATTGGTAGGGGTACTAATTGAGAGAAAACACAATATTATGTAAACCAACCAACATTCTTTAAGACTTTCAAAACAGAGAGGGAGAGAGTCTGGTTTTTTTTTGACTGTGTGGATGTCAAAATTCCTGGTGAAATCTGACAGATCCATCACCATTCTCAACTAAAAGCACAAGTAGCCAATTTATCAGGGGGTGTAACACCACAAACACCCTGCTCTGAAGCTACACCCCTGCTCATGCTTACAACAGCATTGGCTTAAAACGACATGGACCCTGAGTCACAACTAGTTTTCTCATGAGTATGTATGATGTATACCTGGAAATTCAAGTCTGTGTGAATTTTACCCATGCTAATTCCTTAGGAGGCAAATGGAGTCAAAAAGATCAGCTTTGACTTAACAGTCAATTTAGACAGTATCTTTTATCAGAAAAGGTATTGAATAATAGTAACTTATAGTGTACTTTATTTTTCTAACCACTATATTTAAGAGGTATTTCTTTTTTGCCCATGTAAAGGTACTTAGTTAAACTATCTTGAAAGCATAAAGTGTGTCAAAGGCTCACCCAAATCAGGGGAGACGCACGTATGGAGGGCCTCATTGGGCTAGAGCTGGGGGCTTGGTGGTGCAATGCACTGCCACACTCGAGGAAGGCAGTGGTAATTGGGTACTCCTTGGTCATAGCCCTGGAAGCACTTGAAGTGCTTCCGAATCATGTGCCCTTGGTGGATGTGGTGACCCCGCCCATAAAAGAGGCATTGAAACTGCAAGGGTGTCTTTCTCTCCCGCTTGGCCCTCGCACAGACGCCGCTCGTGCCTCCCTGGAGAATTGGAGGTAATTCTTTGAAGACTTTCTGCTATGGACCACTTAGGATGTCCTTGCTTGTTGTTTCTCTCCCTTTTTGCCTCCCTTGCAGGTCCAGTGCGCTTTGCTCTGCACTGAGCTTGGCTCACCTGACCCAAGAATTTGCTTACTCTGTGTTGGCTCCGGTGGGGGGTTGGTGTGCTGCAGGTGAGGGGGCGATTTTGGTGACAATTATTGGTATTTATTTGGTTGGTATTGATATGAGGTATTAATAGTGGTAATTTTATAGGTGCAGGGAGCACTGTTTTGGGGAGACAATTTGCTGGTTTTCAAGGCAATTTTGGGTTAGTGTGTGGCTCCTTGTACAGAAGAGACCAACTTTAAGGAGTTTCTTAGTGTTTTGGTCATTCATTGCGAGCATTGGTTAGTTTTGGTGGCTCCTGTAAGGGGATTTTTCACCTTTTGCTGAGGTTTGGCTAGGTTTGTGGTGTTGTGTAAAGGACAAGTCACACAATGGTCCCAGGGTGTTGTGTGGTTACCTTTATTTATATTAGTTCTTTTGTCCTAGGCACTGGGAGTAGTGGTACTAGGTGTGAATTTTGGTATCTGACCAAATTGGTTGCACGTATCTCACTGTTTGTCGTTGTCAACTGCCATGCATTGCAACAATGTCTGGTGGTGTACGTAAAGGCTCTAAGCGCTCTTGGACTGAGGTGCTGCTAGAGGCATTGCTGTGTAGAATGGATGCTATTAATGGGGGTTGGCTTTGATGGGGTCACAGCCTGCAGGTGTGGCTGCAGAGCCGGTAGAGAGACCCAGGAGCTCAGGAGTGGCTCCCACAGAAGCATTACCCCGGCCCCGAAAAAGGGCCCAGGCATGGTGGGTGCAGAGGGCGTGGAAGGGAGATTCATAGGTGCAGCCAGTGGCTACTCTCAGTATGTCAGGAGTGGAAGGCTCTACCCCAGCGTAAATTGTACTCGTGGGTCAGACCCCAGTGGTGGGTGACTCGGGCCAGTTATTGGTGCAAGGGAATGTTTCAACAGTAATGGGTCCTGCTGCTGGAGGTGGTATTGGGCAGAATGGCAATAGATGTATGGCTGTTAGTGTTATGCCTGCAGTGGGTGCAGCTAAGCTGGCCCTAGTGACTAATTTGGCAAGCGTTTTGCCTTGGCTTTTGAAAGTGGGGTTGTTGTCTGCCTCGCTGGTGGGGGGACCCCTTGCCGGTGCTGGTGATGATTTGGAAAGGGTCTGGCATTTGGTAGGACACCTTGATGGTATGGTGGTTGGTCATGGGTGGCAGGTAAGTGAAGTTTCGGTGGGGGTCAGCATGTGGGCCTGTGGGGTGCCTCAAGTTAATTCAACAGCCCCCTCAGGGAGTCAGGTGGGTGCAGTGGTGGTTGCCTCCTGTGATGGAGGGTTGTGGGGCTCCCTCACAACCAGCGGTCCAGGTACTCTCAGGCCCAGCAGCACCAGGTGCTGCAGTGGGAGGCATTACGCTCGGGGGTTCTGCTTTGGTGGGGGGAGAGTCCCCACCATAGGATTTGACAAACCTACATACAGGAGATCCTTTGCCGGCAGCTGGTTTTGGTGATATGCTGTCTAAGCATGAACAGCTGGACAGGCATTTCTCAATGGAGGTGAAGGAAAAAATCTGGAAGGGGCGTACGTGGATATTTTTGAGTTAATGGCGGATAAAGCTGAAAGAGAGGAAGCCAAGCATTGCAGGAAGTGTTCTCACTCTAGGAACTGTGGCCATTGGCTGTACAAAAAGAAAGTACATGACACACTGGTAAATTGGGTTAGAGGCTTCTCAGCATACCAGGCTATTTTGGCTAAACGTTTTAATGATTTGCCTTCTGTCAAAATAGGATTGTGTGTGAATATGGTGGATTGGCCTGGAAGGAATATAATAAGGAGTTCAGAAGGATTAAGGCCACCAACCCATGCTAGCTTGGGACCAGACAGATGTCATAGCTTGACTCCGCTATATGAAACCGCACTGTGCTGATGTTACTGCTGGTCAGCCTTTTCGTGCAAGGTCGGAATCCACTGCCAGCCCTGGGGGCAAAGGAAGGGGCCTGTTTTGGATTTCAACAAACGAGCATGTACACGGCCAACCGGGACCTACAAGTTCAAGCACTGCTGCTCATTCTGTGGCTTGGTATCCCCTCCAGAGTCCACGTGCTTTAAAAAGTCCAAGGAGAAGGGTGCCAAGAAACAGGAATGATCACCTCGGTTTTGACAAGACTCCCTCACCGGTCCATTTCTTGGCGATGGTCCCATGGCTCAATGTGTACAATAATCATTTGGCAGCACAGACATTGTATGAAGATTTCAAGAGAGGTTTCAGGATCCCAGTGGAGGACTACGCGGGCTCCCCTTACTGTAGAAATCAGCCGTCCCTCAGGCCCAATCCTTGGGTGGCTATGGCAAAGATCCTAGAGGAGTTGGCTCTTGGCAGGGTGGCAGGCCCGTTCAATGCGACTCCCTTTGATGGTTTTGTCTACTCGCCCTTGGAGGTGGTTCCTAAAAAATCAGCCGGGTGAGTGTAGATTGATACTTAACCTATTGGCTCCCTGGGATCAGTCAGTGAATGAGGCCATTGATGGTGACTTATGCTCAATGAAGTATGCCTCCCTTGATCAAGTGGTTCAGATGCTGCAGAAGCTGGGGCCTGGGACCTTGTTGGTAAAATCTGATACTGAGTCTGCTTTCTGCCTACTGCCTGTACACCAGTGGGATTTCCATCTGTTGGGTTTCCAATTTGAAAGAACATTTTATTTTGATAACTGTTTACCTATGGGCTGCTCTGTCTCATGTTTCTACTTTGAGAAGTTCAGTACATTCCTTGAATGGATCTTCAGGCAGAGATTGGGGCATCAATGGGTGTTGCACTACCTAGAAGACTTTCTCTTTCTGGGGCCACCTGGAACAGGGAAATGCGTGGAGGCCTTGCAGTCTTTCAGTGACTTGATGGGAGAATTTGGGGTTCCACTGGCTCAGGGCAAGAAACTGGGGCCTGTGACCACAATCAAATTCCTGGGCATATATACCTGGATTCAGTTGGTGTGAAGCTAGCATTGGCCCTGGGGGGGTTATGATGGGTGTAGAGGGTGCCCGACATAGGTATCCTGGTGGGCAGGCAGGCCCCCTGCCCAGGTGTCCTCGGGAGGGGACACAGGTGGGTGGGCTCCTCACTTAAGGCGGGACCCTCAACAGGAAAAGGGTAGGTTCTGAAGCAGGAGGCACAAATTGGACCAGTCATGATGTCACTTGTTGGCCTCAATTGTTATACAAAGGAGCACATTTTTAGATAGTGCTAGGAAATCTGATGCATAGGCCCATATTTATACTTTTTGACGCAAACCAGCGCTGGCGCTGGTTTGTGTCAAAAAATTTACCACTGCGGGCTAGTCAGAGTAAAAAAAATGACTCTAGCCAGGCAGCGCCGGCGTAGGGGAAAATGGGGGTTGTGCGTCAAAAAATGGCGCAAGTCAGGTTAGAGTAAAAAATCAAGGCTCTAACCGGACTTGCGCCATTTTTTGACGTACAACCCCCATGAAAATGACTTCTGTCTTAGCAAAGACAGGAGTCAAGCCCCCCTGCCCAATGGCTATGCCCAGGGGACTTCTGTCCCCTGGGCATGGTCATTGGGCACAGTGGCATGTAGGGGGGCCCAAGTTGGGCCCCCCTATGCCACCAATTTTTTTTTTTTTAATACTTAACTCACCTTTCCTGTACTTACCTGGGATGGGTCCCCCATTCATGGGTGTCCTCCAGGGGTGGCAGGGGGTGTCCCTGGGGGCAGGAAAGGGCACCTGTGGACTGCTTCCATGGTCAGAGTCCATGGAAAGGAGCCCACAGGTCCCTTAATGCCTGCCCTCACCCAGGTGTTAAAAAACGGCACACATCAGGCTGGGCACCGTTTTTTTAAGGCCCGTCCCCTCCTGTGCATCAAAATGACGCGGGAGTATAAATAAGGCGCACAGGCCTTAAAGTCATTTTTTTTACGGGAACGCCTACCTTTCATGTCATTAATGCAAGGCGGTTTCCCGTATCCAGAAAAAGACGCACTCAGAGGAATTTTGACATTCGCAGGGTTGGGCGTTATAGTATAAATATGGGGCAAGGATTGCGCTGAATGGGCGTCAAAACTTTTGACGCACATTCTGCACAAACAGAGTATAAATATGCCCCATAGTGTCTCCGTTAAAGTTAGTCATCAACATTTGTAATTAAAGCTGTAAATATGGAGGGTTACTATGTGTAAACTTTGGAAATGTTGTGTGTTTTTTAACCCCTTCTGTGCCGCGGACGTAGTGGTTACGTCCTGCGGC
Source organism: Pleurodeles waltl (assembly GCF_031143425.1). NCBI lineage: Eukaryota > Metazoa > Chordata > Amphibia > Caudata > Salamandridae > Pleurodeles > Pleurodeles waltl. Next base: position 482,170,644 of record NC_090438.1, on the reverse strand, counting down.
ACAGTGCTGCTGTGCCGAGGACGTAACCACTACGTCCTCGGCACACAGCCCAGAGGGAGTGCTCTCGCTCCCTCTGTGTGCTTCCCCCCACCCCCCCAAAGTCAGGGATGGAAGGGGAAGCCCTTCCCCTTCCACCCCCGACCCCCTCAACCCCCCCTGTGACGTCAGCGCGCGAGCGCGCGCTGATTAGTCACAGGGTCTCCCCCATCGCGCTGGAAGCAGAGCTTCCAGCGCGATTGAAAAAGAAATGCTTTTGCATTTCTCTTTCAATCACTGGGGGAGGCCCCGAGAGGCTTCAAAAGGGAAGGAAATGTATTTCCTTCCCTTTGAAGTCTCTCACAGGTTTCAAAAGCCGGATTGCTTGCAATCCGGCTTTTGAAACCCCCCTAGACACCAGGGATTTTTTTTTTCTCAATGAAATTGGCAAAAGGGAGCGACCCCTTGGGCAAGGGTCGCTCCCAGGGGGGCATTTTTTTAGGAAGGCCTTTTCTGCCCCCCCTGGGGGCAGATTGGCCTATTATTAGGCCGATCTGCCCCCAGGGGGGGCAGAAACCTCTAGGCACCAGGGACCTTTTTTTTTTTTTTTTTTTTTTGTGATGTTTTCTTTTTTTGTAGGTGGGGAGCGACCCCTTAGGCAAGGGTCGCTCCCCTGGGGGGGAAATTATATTTAGGCCATTTCTGCCCCCCTTGGGGGCAGATTGGCCTATTTTGATGAGGCCAATCTGCCCCCAAGGGGGGCAGAAACCATTAGACACCAGGGAGTTTTTTTTTGCGCGCGAATTTCACACAACGGGAGCGACCCCTTGGGCAAGGGTCGCTCCCAGGGGGGGCATTTTTTTGGGAAGGCCTTTTCTGCCCCCCCTGGGGGAAGATTGGCCTATTATTAGGCCGATCTGCCCCCAGGGGGGGCAGAAACCTCTAGGCACCAGGGAGCTTTTTTTTTTTTTTTTGTGATGTTCTTCATTTTTTTTGTGGGGAGCGATCCCTTAGGCAAGGGTCGCTCCCCTACGGGGCAATATATATTTAGGCCATTTCTGCCCCCCTTGGGGGCAGATTGGCCTATTTTGATGAGGCCAATCTGCCCCCAAGGGGGGCAGAAACCATTAGACACCAGGGAGATTTTTTTTTGCGTGCGAATTTCACGCAAGGGGAGCGACCCCTTAGGCAAGGGTCTCTCCCTGGGGGGGGTGGGGGGTTATTTTAGGCCATTTCTGCCCCCCTGGGGGGTAGATCAGCCTATTTTGATTCGGCTGATCTGCCCCCAAGGGGGGCAGAAACCACTAGGCACCAGGGATTTTTTTGTTTTTTCGTTTTACAGATGGGGAGCGACCCCTTGGACAAGGGTCGCTCCCCTGGAGGGGCAAAATGTATTTAGGCCAGTTCTGCCCGCTTTGGGGGCAGATTGGCCGATTTTAGGTCAATCTGCCCCCAAGGGGGGCAGAAACCACTAGGCACCAGGGATCTTTTTTTTGCGCCGTCACGCAAGGGGAGCAACCTTGTAGGCAAGGGTCGCTCCCCGGGGGGGGTGGGGGGGACAAAATTATTTTAGGCCATCTCTGCCCCCCCTGGGGGCAGATCGGCCTATTGGTATTAGGCCGATCTACCCCCAGGGGGGGCAGAAACCTCTAGGCGCCAGGGCAAATGTTTTTTTTTTTGTTTGTTTGTATTTTAGAGATGGGGAGCGACCCATCAGACAAGGGTTGCTCCCCTGGGAGGCAAACTGTGTTTAGACCATTTCTGCCCCCCTTGGGGGCAGATTGGTCGATTTTATGTCAATCTGCCCCCAAGGGGGCAGAAACCACTAGGCACCGGGGATTTGTTTTTTGGTGCCAATGTCACGCAGGGGGAGCGACCCCGTAGGCAAGGGTCGCTCCGAGGGGGGGGTGGGGGTTAGGGGGGCAAATTTATTTTAGGCCATTTCTGCCCCCCCCCCTAGGGGCAGATCGGCCTATTATTAGGCCGATCTGTCCCCAGGGGGGGCAGAAACCTCTTGTTGCCAGGGCAATTGTTTTTTTTCTGTTTTTTTGTTTTGTTTGTTTGTTTTTTTAGAGATGGGGAGCGACCCATCAGACAAGGGTCGCTCCCCTGGGGGGCAAACTGTATTTAGAGCATTTCTGCCCCCCTTGGGGGCAGATGGGTCGATTTTAGGTCAATCTGCCCGCAAGGGGGCAGAAACCACTAGGCACCGGGGATTTGTTTTTTGGTGCCAATGTCACGCAGGGGGAGCGACCCCGTAGGCAAGGGTCGCTCCGAGGGGGGGGGTGGGGGTTGGGGGGGCAAATTTATTTTAGGCCATTTCTGCCCCCCCTAGGGGCAGATCGGCCTATTATTAGGCCGATCTGTCCCCAGGGGGGGCAGAAACCTCTTGTTGCCAGGGCAAATTTTTATTTTATTTTTTTATTTTTTGTTTGTTTGTTTTTTTAGAGATGGGGAGTGACCCATCAGACAAGGGTTGCTCCCCTGGGGGGCAAACTGTATTTAGAGCATTTCTGCCCCCCTTGGGGCAGATTGGTCGATTTTATGTCAATCTGCCCCCAAGGGGGCAGAAACCACTAGGGACCGGGGATTTGTTTTTTGGCGCCAATGTCACGCAGGGGGAGCGACCCCGTAGGCAAGGGTCGCTCCCGGGGGGGGGTGGAGGTTCGGGGGGCAAATTTATTTTAGGCCATTTCTGACCCCCCTGGGGGAAGATCGGCCTATTATTAGGCCGATCTGCCCCCAGGGGGGGCAGAAACCTGTAGGCGCCAGGACAAATTTGTTTTTTGTGTTTTTTTGTTTGTTTGTTTGTTTTTTTAGAGATGGGGAGCGACCCATCAGACAAGGGTCGCTCCCCTGGAGGGCAAAGTGTGTTTAGACCATTTCTGCCCCCCTTGGTGGCAGATTGGTCAATTTTAGGGCAATCTGCCCCCAAGGGGGCAGAAACCACTAGGCACCGGGGATTTGTTGTTTGACGCCAATGTCACGCAGGGGGAGCGACCCCGTAGGCAAGGGTCGCTCCTGGGCAGGGGTCAAATTTATTTTAGGGCATTTCCCCCCCCCCCCCCGGGGCCGGCTGAGCTAGAGGTCAAAATCCACAGGTAGGCACTTTGCAAAAAACACCTCTGTTTTTTGTGAAAAAATATGTTGTGTCCACGTTGTGTTTTGGGCCATTTCCTTTTGTGGGCGCTAGGCCTACCCACACAAGTGAGGTACCATTTTTATGGAGAGACTTAGGGGAACGCTGGGTGGAAGGAAATTTGTGGCTCCTCTCAGATTCCAGAACTTTCTGTCACCGAAATGAGAGGAAAAAGTGTTTTTGGGCCAAATTTTGATGTTTGCAAAGGATTCTGGGTAACAGAACCTGGTCAGAGCCCCGCAAATCACCCCATCTTGGATTCCCCTAGGTCTCTAGTTTTCAAACATGCGCTGGTTTGCTAGGTTTCCCCAGGTGCCGGCTGAGCTAGAGGCCCAAATCCACAGGTAAGCACTGTTTTCCATGAAAAAATTTGATGTGTCCACGTTGTGTTTTGGTCCGTTTCCTGTCGCGAGCGCTAGGCCTACCCACACAAGTGAGGTATCATTTTTATCGGGAGACGTGGGGGAACGCTGGGTGGAAGGAAATTTGTGGCTCCTCTCAGATTCCAGAACTTTCTGCCACAGAAATGTGAGGAACATGTGTTTTTTTAGCCAAATTTTGAGGTTTGCAAAGGATTCTGGGTAACAGAACCTGGTCCGAGCCACACAAGTCACCCCATCTTGGATTCCCCTAGGTCTCTAGTTTTCAGAAATGCACAGGTTTGGTAGGTTTCCCTAGGTGGCGGCTGAGCTACAGGCCAAAATCTACAGGTAGGCACTTTGCAAAAAACACCTCTGTTTTCCTTCAAAAATGTGGCTGTGTCCACGTTGCGCTTTGGGGCGTTTCCTGTCGCGGGCGCTAGGCCTACCCACACAAGTGAGGTATCATTTTTATCGGGAGACGTGGGGGAACGCTGGGTGGAAGGAAATTCGTGGCTCCTCTCAGATTCCAGAACTTTCTGCCACAGAAATGTGAGGAACATGTGTTTTTTTAGCCAAATTTTGAGGTTTGCAAAGGATTCTGGGTAACAGAACCTGGTCCGAGCCACACAAGTCACCCCATCTTGGATTCCCCTAGGTCTCTAGTTTTCAGAAATGCACAGGTTTGGTAGGTTTCCCTAGGTGGCGGCTGAGCTACAGGCCAAAATCTACAGGTAGTCACTTTGCTAAAAACAGCTCTGTTTTCTGTGATGTGTCCACGTTGTGTTTTGGGGCATATCCTGTCGCGGGCGCTAGGCCTACCCACACAAGTGAGGTATCATTTTTATTGGGAGACGTGGGGGAACGCTGGGTGGAAGGAAATTTGTGGCTCCTCTCAGATTCCAGAACTTTCTGCCACAGAAATGTGAGGAACATGTGTTTTTTTAGCCAAATTTTGAGGTTTGCAAAGGATTCTGGGTAACAGAACCTGGTCCGAGCCACACAAGTCACCCCATCTTGGATTCCCCTAGGTCTCTAGTTTTCAGAAATGCACAGGTTTGGTAGGTTTCCCTAGGTGGCGGCTGAGCTACAGGCCAAAATCTACAGGTAGTCACTTTGCTAAAAACAGCTCTGTTTTCTGTGATGTGTCCACGTTGTGTTTTGGGGCATATCCTGTCGCGGGCGCTAGGCCTACCCACACAAGTGAGGTATCATTTTTATTGGGAGATGTGGGGGAACGCTGGGTGGAAGGAAATTCGTGGCTCCTCTCAGATTCCAGAACTTTCTGCCACAGAAATGTGAGGAACATGTGTTTTTTTAGCCAAATTTTGAGGTTTGCAAAGGATTCTGGGTAACAGAACCTGGTCCGAGCCACACAAGTCTCCCTATCTTGGATTCCCCTAGGTCTCTAGTTTTCAGAAATGCACAGGTTTGGTAGGTTTCCCTAGGTGGCGGCTGAGCTACAGGCCAAAATCTACAGGTAGGCACTTTGCAAAAAACACCTCTGTTTTCCTTCACCAATTTGGCTGTGTCCACGTTGCGCTTTGGGGCATTTCCTGTCACGGGCGCTAGGCCTACCCACACAAGTGAGATATCATTTTTATCGGGAGACGTGGGGGAACGCTGGGTGGAAGGAAATTGGTGGCTCCTCTCAGATTCCAGAACTTTCTGCCACAGAAATGTGAGGAACATGTGTTTTTTTAGCCAAATTTTGAGGTTTGCAAAGGATTCTGGGTAACCGAACCTGGTCCGAGCCACACAAGTCACCCCATCTTGGATTCCCCTAGGTCTCTAGTTTTCAGAAATGCACAGGTTTGGTAGGTTTCCCTAGGTGGCGGCTGAGCTACAGGCCAAAATCTGCAGGTAGGCACTTTGCAAAAAACACCTCTGTTTTCCTTCACAAATTTGGATGTGTCCACGTTGCGCTTTGGGGCGTTTCCTGTCGCGAGCGCTAGGCCTACCCACACAAGTGAGGTATCATTTTTATCGGGAGACGTGGGGGAACGCTGGGTGGAAGGAAATTTGTGGCTCCTCTCAGATTCCAGAACTTTCTGCCACAGAAATGTGAGGAACATGTGTTTTTTTAGCCAAATTTTGAGGTTTGCAAATGATTCTGGGTAACAGAACCTGGTCCGAGCCACACAAGTCACCCCATCTTGGATTCCCCTAGGTCTCTAGTTTTCAGAAATGCACAGGTTTGGTAGGTTTCCCTAGGTGGCGGCTGAGCTACAGGCCAAAATCTACAGGTAGTCACTTTGCTAAAAACAGCTCTGTTTTCTGTGATGTGTCCACGTTGTGTTTTGGGGCATATCCTGTCGCGGGCGCTAGGCCTACCCACACAAGTGAGGTATCATTTTTATTGGGAGACGTGGGGGAACGCTGGGTGGAAGGAAATTCGTGGCTCCTCTCAGATTCCAGAACTTTCTGCCACAGAAATGTGAGGAACATGTGTTTTTTTAGCCAAATTTTGAGGTTTGCAAAGGATTCTGGGTAACAGAACCTGGTCCGAGCCACACAAGTCACCCCATCTTGGATTCCCCTAGGTCTCTAGTTTTCAGAAATGCACAGGTTTGGTAGGTTTCCCTAGGTGGCGGCTGAGCTACAGGCCAAAATCTACAGGTAGTCACTTTGCTAAAAACAGCTCTGTTTTCTGTGATGTGTCCACGTTGTGTTTTGGGGCATATCCTGTCGCGGGCGCTAGGCCTACCCACACAAGTGAGGTATCATTTTTATTGGGAGATGTGGGGGAACGCTGGGTGGAAGGAAATTTGTGGCTCCTCTCAGATTCCAGAACTTTCTGCCACAGAAATGTGAGGAACATGTGTTTTTTTAGCCAAATTTTGAGGTTTGCAAAGGATTCTGGGTAACAGAACCTGGTCCGAGCCACACAAGTCACCCCATCTTGGATTCCCCTAGGTCTCTAGTTTTCAGAAATGCACAGGTTTGGTAGGTTTCCTTAGGTGGCGGCTGAGCTACAGGCCAAAATCTACAGGTAGGCACTTTGCAAAAAACACCTCTGTTTTCCTTCACCAATTTGGCTGTGTCCACGTTGCGCTTTGGGGCATTTCCTGTCACGGGCGCTAGGCCTACCCACACAAGTGAGATATCATTTTTATCGGGAGACGTGGGGGAACGCTGGGTGGAAGGAAATTGGTGGCTCCTCTCAGATTCCAGAACTTTCTGCCACAGAAATGTGAGGAACATGTGTTTTTTTAGCCAAATTTTGAGGTTTGCAAAGGATTCTGGGTAACAGAACCTGGTCCGAGCCACACAAGTCACCCCATCTTGGATTTCCCTAGGTCTCTAGTTTTCAGAAATGCACAGGTTTGGTAGGTTTCCCTAGGTGGCGGCTGAGCTACAGGCCAAAATCTACAGGTAGTCACTTTGCTAAAAACAGCTCTGTTTTCTGTGATGTGTCCACGTTGTGTTTTGGGGCATATCCTGTCGCGGGCGCTAGGCCTACCCACACAAGTGAGGTATCATTTTTATTGGGAGATGTGGGGGAACGCTGGGTGGAAGGAAATTCGTGGCTCCTCTCAGATTCCAGAACTTTCTGCCACAGAAATGTGAGGAACATGTGTTTTTTTAGCCAAATTTTGAGGTTTGCAAAGGATTCTGGGTAACAGAACCTGGTCCGAGCCACACAAGTCACCCCATCTTGGATTCCCCTAGGTCTTTAGTTTTCAGAAATGCACAGGTTTGGTAGGTTTCCCTAGGTGGCGGCTGAGCTACAGGCCAAAATCTACAGGTAGGCACTTTGCAAAAAACACCTCTGTTTTCCTTCACCAATTTGGCTGTGTCCACGTTGCGCTTTGGGGCATTTCCTGTCACGGGCGCTAGGCCTACCCACACAAGTGAGATATCATTTTTATCGGGAGACGTGGGGGAACGCTGGGTGGAAGGAAATTGGTGGCTCCTCTCAGATTCCAGAACTTTCTGCCACAGAAATGTGAGGAACATGTGTTTTTTTAGCCAAATTTTGAGGTTTGCAAAGGATTCTGGGTAACAGAACCTGGTCCGAGCCACACAAGTCACCCCATCTTGGATTCCCCTAGGTCTCTAGTTTTCAGAAATGCACAGGTTTGGTAGGTTTCCCTAGGTGGCGGCTGAGCTACAGGCCAAAATCTACAGGTAGGCACTTTGCAAAAAACACCTCTGTTTTCCTTCACCAATTTGGCTGTGTCCACGTTGCGCTTTGGGGCATTTCCTGTCACGGGCGCTAGGCCTACCCACACAAGTGAGATATCATTTTTATCGGGAGACGTGGGGGAACGCTGGGTGGAAGGAAATTTGTGGCTCCTCTCAGATTCCAGAACTTTCTGCCACAGAAATGTGAGGAACATGTGTTTTTTTAGCCAAATTTTGAGGTTTGCAAAGGATTCTGGGTAACAGAACCTGGTCCGAGCCACACAAGTCACCCCATCTTGGATTCCCCTAGGTCTCTAGTTTTCAGAAATGCACAGGTTTGGTAGGTTTCCCTATGTGGCGGCTGAGCTACAGGCCAAAATCTACAGGTAGGCACTTTGCAAAAAACACCTCTGTTTTCCTTCACCAATTTGGCTGTGTCCACGTTGCGCTTTGGGGCATTTCCTGTCACGGGCGCTAGGCCTACCCACACAAGTGAGGTATCATTTTTATCGGGAGACGTGGGGGAACGCTGGGGGGAAGGAAATTTGTGGCTCCTCTCAGATTCCAGAACTTTCTGCCACAGAAATGTGAGGAACATGTGTTTTTTTAGCCAAATTTTGAGGTTTGCAAAGGATTCTGGGTAACAGAACCTGGTCCGAGCCACACAAGTCACCCTATCTTGGATTCCCCTAGGTCTCTAGTTTTCAGAAATGCACAGGTTTGGTAGGTTTCCCTAGGTGGCGGCTGAGCTACAGGCCAAAATCTACAGGTAGGCACTTTGCAAAAAACACCTCTGTTTTCCTTCACCAATTTGGCTGTGTCCACGTTGCGCTTTGGGGCATTTCCTGTCACGGGCGCTAGGCCTACCCACACAAGTGAGGTATCATTTTTGTCGGGAGACGTGGGGGAACGCTGGGTGGAAGGAAATTCATGGCTCCTCTCAGATTCCAGAACTTTCTGCCACAGAAATGTGAGGAACATGTGTTTTTTTAGCCACATTTTGAGGTTTGCAAAGGATTCTGGGTAACCGAACCTGGTCCGAGCCACACAAGTCACCCCATCTTGGATTCCCCTAGGTCTCTAGTTTTCAGAAATGCACAGGTTTGGTTGGTTTCCCTAGGTGGCGGCTGAGCTACAGGCCAAAATCTGCAGGTAGGCACTTTGCAAAAAACACCTCTGTTTTCCTTCACAAATTTGGATGTGTCCACGTTGCGCTTTGGGGCGTTTTCTGTCGCCGGCGCTAGGCCTACCCACACAAGTGAGGTATCATTTTTATCGGGAGACGTGGGGGAACGCTGGGTGGAAGGAAATTTGTGGCTCCTCTCAGATTCCAGAACTTTCTGCCACAGAAATATGAGGAACATGTGTTTTTTTAGCCAAATTTTGAGATTTGCAAAGGATTCTGGGTAACAGAACCTGGTCTGAGCCACACAAGCCACCCCATCTTGGATTCCCCTAGGTCTCTAGTTTTCAGAAATGCACAGGTTTGGTAGGTTTCCCTAGGTGGCGGCTGAGCTACAGGCCAAAATCTACAGGTAGTCACTTTGCTAAAAACAGCTCTGTTTTCTGTGATGTGTCCACGTTGTGTTTTGGGGCATATCCTGTCGCGGGCGCTAGGCCTACCCACACAAGTGAGGTATCATTTTTATCGGGAGACTTGGGGGAACATAGAATAGCAAAACAAGTGTTATTGCCCCTTGTCTTTCTCTACATTTTTCCCTTCCAAATGTAAGACAGTGTGTAAAAAAGACGTCTATTTGAGAAATGCCCTGTAATTCACATGCTAGTATGGGCACCCCGGAATTCAGAGATGTGCAAATAACCACTGCTTCTCAACACCTTATCTTGTGCCCATTTTGGAAATACAAAGGTTTTCTTGATAGCTATTTTTTACTCTTTGTATTTCAGCAAATGAATTGCTGTATACCCGGCATAGATTGAAAACCCACTGCAGGGTGCAGGTCATTTATGAGCTCTGGGTACCTAGAGTTCTTGATGAACCTATAAGCCCTATATATCCCCGCAACCAGAAGAGTCCAGCAGACGTAACGGTATATTGCTTTCGAAAATCTGACATTGCAGGTAAAAGTTACAGAGTAAAACGTAGAGAAAAATTGATGTTTTTTTCACCTCAATTTCAATATTTTTCTTTTTCAGTTGTTATTTTCTGTAGGAAACCCTTGTAGTATCTACACAAATTACCCCTTGCTGAATTCAGATTTTTGTCTACTTTTCAAAAATGTTGCGGTTTCTGGGATCCAGCGTTGGTTTCATGGCCATTTCTGTCACTGACTGGAAGGAGGCTGAAAGCACAAAAAATCGTAAAAATGGGGTATGTCCCCGTAAAATGCCAAAATTGTGTTGAAAAATTGGGTTTTCTGATTCAAGTCTGCCTGTTCCTGAAAGCTGGGAAGCTGGTGATTTTATCACCGCAAACCCTTTGTTGATGCCCTTTTCAGGGAAAAAACCACAAGCCTTCTTCTGCAGCCCATTTTTCCCATTTTTTAAAAAAAAAACGAAATTTTCACTGTTTTTTGGCTAATTTCTTGGCCTCCTTCTGGGGAACCCACAAAGTCTGGGTACCTCTAGAATCCCTAGGATGTTGGAAAAAAAGGACGCAAATTTGGCGTGGGTAGCTTATGTGAACAAAAAGTTATGAGGGCCTAAGCGCGAACTGCTCCAAATAGCCAAAAAAAGGCTCGGCACAGGAGTGGGAAAAGGCCTGGCAGCGAAGGGGTTAAATGCAAAAGTTTTGTTTTGTTATGTTTAATAAATACGGCTGGGGGTTTTACGACCCTTAACCCAAAAGCTGTGTGAAGTTTTCTCTAACCGGTTGGGTGTGGTTGGGGGTGTTGGTGGGGGAAGGGTGTATTGGCAATACCAGGCCACATTGAGCTGGCCGTGTTGGAATTCAATTTAATTTCACTTGTCTGATAAAACTGGCATCAGCTATCTGGGCACATGCTTGAAACCTATCTCACATGTATCATACAAACCTGCTGCTTCTTGGTGATGGATTATGCGCAATGTTATGAGACAGCCAGATTAAAAGCGTACATCACTATCACCATTCAATTTTAGTGTCTATTTAATTTATTTGCCTACATTTGCTGTTTTCATGTTTTGGTTTTAATGTGGTTTACATTGTGGATTATCTCTTTATGTAGGAGTTCAGGGGCAATGATTGCACCATTAGGCAGAGGGGCTGTTGTAAACACTCCCACAGCATACTGTAATACTGATTGGTGGGGATATTTATACAGCTCTCCTCTCCTTCCTCTTTTCAGTGAAAAAATTGATTGTCCTTCTAAGTGCCACGACAGAGTTGGAAGTTGAGACTGCTGTCCAGGAGTGGGAGGATGAGTAGCAGAAGGAGCAGCATTAGAATCTGAGAGGGCAAAGTAACAATGAGGGCTTTAGTGATGTGGGATGGACCTGAAGGCCATTTGCAGCCACAAGATGAGGTGGCAGGATAAGGCACTAAGGAAAGAGGTTCTAAGAGGCTCAGGTATTCTCCAGGAGATTGAAGAAATGCATGACAAAGGCCCCATTGACACGTTAATGTGTGGCCTATGAGTAATTATGTTTTTGAGCATGTTTCAATCACTAAGGCTGAAATATTTTTACGTATGCATGTGTGGGTTCGTAAAGAGGGCCATTTTTTGTGCCACCATTCTAAGAGACTCATGGGACTCCTAAACTATCCTTGTCACTTGCACCGTTATTTGTTTGGCAGTTGAGTCCTAATTGACTAGATCAAGTGAGCACATCAGTGAGAATTGGAGGAATTTCCTAGTGCCTCATATCAGTCTGCCAAATGCCATCACTGCTAGCACTGGCCTATCAACAAGGCAATCCCATATCCTCTGCTCCATGCAGTCCCTTTTTGAGGGAGGGCCCAACTGACAGCTTGGAATTGGCTGTTCCCATGAGTAGCCGCATCAGTACTAATTTTAATTAGCTGGGCCTTTATCTAGAATGGCAGAGAGGGCCAAAAACAATGGGTTGGAATGCTGCCAAGAGTGATTGCTAGTGTTTTAGATTATTTACAGACATTTCTCCCATCACATTTTATATTTTTGGTGTAAATCAACAAGTGGCCACAGGTATGCCCAAATATGGGCCCCTTGCTCGCTGTGCCACAGGATACCTTACAGAAACAGCCTAACAAAGCTGAAGTCACTCTGAGGTTGCTTAAGTGCCCATCTGGAAGGAACCATGCCTGGCAGGTTGGGATGGAGTGTTCATATGAGGAGCAGATGAGTGCTGACTTACATAAGACCAGGCCTCTGTCTAGCACAGTAGGAGAAAAACAGTGGGTTGTAATGTTACCCAGAACGATTGCCAGTGGTATAGACTATTTGCAAGCATCTCTTCTATCACCTTTTGTGTGTTTGATTTTATGTACAGAGGGGTCCAGGGTATGCTCAGAAGTGGGTCCAGTTGCTTGCCGTGCTACAGGAGCCAAGCTGTATCTCACTGATGAGGCCTAACAAGGCCCAAACTGGTCTATATTTGCTTGCTATCCCTTCTTGTGTGGTCTCTGCTTGACCGTTAGGGATGGACTCTTCTCATGCGTAACAGGGCAGTAGTGATTTGCATTAGGCTGGCCTCTAACTAGAGTGGCACACTGTGAAAAGAAACAGTGGGTTGGAACGCTACACAGAGAGATTGACAAACTACTTGCAAGTATTCCTCCGCTCTCCTTTTGTGGGATTGTCCTATACCGTATTCCACTAAACATGCCTCAGTCTTGGCTGTTTCTGGTGCTTGTTTGGCAACGAAAGGCTGTGTCAGAAATTCATTGTGGTTAGATAGTACACTTTGCTGACATACATGTTGCCCTGTCTTTTTGTTTTTTGCCAACACTTTGTGGGGCCCCTTATACTGAATGACCCCTCAACCTTTATAGTTATGCTTCTCTGGGAGACCCTTTAGGTGTAGCCTGTGATATAGAAAGTTCCACACCTTGCAGTTTCAATAGGGTAGCCCTTCTTAGACGCCTGTGCACATGCCCTACCTTTGGACAGCGTATAGTGTTTTTTTGGGATGTTGCATCTGCAACTCTTGCTGCTTTGTGGCCTTCCCAATTTGTTTACGTCTAGAAAACTGGGGCAGGTAAAGGCCCCACATTTTTTGCTAATTTAAATATTTGTAAATGTTATGTAAAAAACCTTTGCAATATTGCTTGTAATTATTGCAAGATGTGTGTAACGTAAATACTTATCAAACACATTGCTGGGGTTACCCTTAGCTATTCAGGCACGTTTATTTGGGGGGTATTGCACACATAGGACAACAAGGACTGCCCCATTTCTCATTTCTACTTCCTTCACTGTTCTTTGTTTTCTGGGGCTGTTTCAATAGAATATGCATGTTTTCTGGTATATGGATGAATTCATTGTGCTGTTGTGTTCTTTAAAGAAGTATCCTTTCTTGCTACATACTGTGGCAATTAAATATGTGAGAATTGTAGTGTATTATTTGGTGTAGTTGTACAACCTCACAGTGTAGAACACTCACAAACCCATCTTTGATCAACTCAGGTTCACTTGTAAAACCTCTATCTCAATGCTGTGTAGCTATGGCTTCAAGCAACAAGCCTTAAAAAAAGAAACAAGTGTAAAGCATTTAGATGCACCAAACAACAGAATAAGAAAGTCACATAACATGAAAGAAATCCAAAACGATTTTATAAAAATTGTTTATATTTTTCTGAATTCTTAGACACTAAGATGAACAAAATCCACAGTTAAGTAGAACGTAAATCTCAGCTTTACAGTCCAAAGCACAAACAAGCATTGGTAACCGTAAAGTTTGGAAACTTTAAAAAAGTTTTTAAGAGTTTTGTTTTACTTCTCAGCCCTGCACTTGGCGACTAATTCCAACAAGGTCGGTAGTGGGGGGGGGGGGATTGGGGTGAGGGGCAAAAAGGATTATTTGGAAAGGTACCTGGTCACCAAAGCAGTCTCAGGATCAATTCCACACTTTAAGCAAGGACCTCGATAGACTTCAATTGAGTAGTCCTGATGCTGAGGATGAAGGATGCTGAGGATGCTGAAAGCTGCTATAGGAGATGTGCGGTCGATGGGGGCTTTCCTGTGGTTATTTCTTGATGTGACAGGCAACAGGGAACCATGTCCTACGAAGTCCTCTTTAATCCAACAGAAGTCGAGATACAACTAGGCTACTGATCTCAGGTCACAGCAAGTCCAGGAGTTTCCTTTGGTGAGTACTAGTGTCTATTTTTGGTGACCAATCTGCACTCTGACAACTCTCCCAGGTCCGACAGACTGGGTGCAACTTTTGAGTGCTGAGGAGTAGTGTTCTTGGATGCATGTCAGTGCTCTGGTGCGATTCGACATGGGTGCCTGTGGTGCCATATTTATGCCTAGAAAGTGCTCTGGGGATGTAGTGATCACTATCCAATGGGCTACCAGGTTCCATCCCACCTTCTGATGACTTTCAGCTATGTGTGGCATGTTACTATCACAGAATGCACTATTCTGTCCACTCCCATGATGACTGAACTACTCTGTTGGTGTGGGGAGCTTGGTACTTTTGGGCTGCATTCCTATGGAAAAAAAAAACAGTTTGACAACTGGTTTCTGCTCTCCATTTCTTCTGCCAGCCCGTCTACCCGAACAAAGAGCAGCCCCTCTTGAGTGTGGTTGCCATTTGCCCATTTAAGGCAGCTTCTCATTTGAAGCTTGCCTTTTGGGCCAACACCCTGTGTGGCTTCCTACAGCTCATTCACACTCTTCCCCAAGATGGTTGAGTCAGTCTGGTTGTAAGCATCTGTGAATGGTCACCGGAAAAACTGTGCAACCTTCTAAGATTTGCTTTTCCCTAAAAGTGACATTAAATTGACTTTGGCATCAAGTCAGGTTTAGAGCCACAATAAATTTGATACCTTGAAGTACCAACTTTAGTAGTTCCATTCAGAAGTTAGCTGGGCTGAGATGTCAGCATGTAACTCTGTACTTGCCAATGGGGATTATAGCCTTTCCACAGTAAACCCCTGCAATTCAGATATTTAACTGTTATCACATAGGAAAATACATTCACTAGTTAATAATTTACAGCTCCCTGCCTTCGGGCTTGATACACCTTCCTCAGGGGAGACTTTCATATATTATTAAAGGAGGTGTGGGCTTTGCCATTGGTTTAAATGGCAAAATCGAACTAGCAGTTTAAAACTGCTCTTCCAGTCTGTAGTGGCAGACTTGGGGCCACACTGCACTTTGTCACACTCAGGGTGGCACAATCAGTGCTGCAGCCCTGGGTAGACACTTTAACCTACAGGCCCTGGGTATCTTTGGTACCATATACATGGGATGTTTAAGTAAGTTAACTTATGCCAATTGGGGGTAGCCAACTCAACATATATTTTATAAAGGGTTAGAACACTGACAGTGAGGTCTGGTTAGCAGCCCTCACTGCCCTCTCAGAGTTGAAAAACTAGCTGCATCAGTCCAAAACTTTGAGAGTGATCATGCACAGGCATCATATTTAAGCATAAAGTCATAGGTCTTAAAAATCTAACAAATGGTCCCTTGTGAGTTAGCAGAAAACTAAGAGGAGGGGCTGTGTCTCTATTAGTTCAAACATACCGGCATAGGTTACCACCATAGTGATTTTTAGTCCCAAGTCTTGTTGTCTATGCCATGTGGAATGATCACTACTGTGGTGGCTTTTGTAAGGAATGGCGTAGACTCTAAAAGATTGTGTTGCTTGTGCGGTCAAGCAGCAGAGATTGTTTTGCCTATTCTATTCTTCTGCAATGCACTGTGTGTATAACATATGTACTATGTCACAAAGTACACATGATGATGAATCCAATTTATATCGCTCACAGCTACTCCCAGGTGTGTCCCGGCGTGAAATAGTGAGGCCATACAAAGAAACCGCAGCTGTGACCATCCTTACCAGAATTCAAGCATTTTGAGGAGAGAGGACTGATTTTTCTTTTATAAACCTTAAGTGTAATCAAGCTTATAAGGTTGTGTGGTGCTTTAGATGGTTTTAAGAATATGTATATTTGAATATATATATTTTTTCTTTTAGTAAACAGCTTCATAAATTAGAACATCGTATAACCTATGTTATTCAATTATGTAAATGATTTAATACAAATGTAAATTATGTCACGTATTATACACTTCGTTGAAAGGGATTATTTTTCAGCGAAGCATATGATAGTTCTCACTCTTCGAGGAAGAAATAATTTTGAAGCTAATAACAAATTTTTACTTTTACTGTATAAGAATTAGGGATCAAATCCAAGCATGCTGCCTGCCAAAGAGAAAGGCACATATGCACAAACAAGCAAGCTCACAGATATATACTACCTTACTTTGAGGACAGAACGTGCGCCTTATTTCTAAGACAGTATGCTTTGGTTACAAGTCCTTAATTGGAAAACATATTTTCCGGCTTTTATACCCGTATTAAATACGATTTAGGTTTTAGGCGATGACGGTTAACAATACTGCTCTGAAAATAAAACGAATAAACCCCATGTTTCCGAAGACATATCTCCAAAGGGGAAGTATATTTCTCCCTGCAACTAATTCATGATTTGCGTTGATGCAAGTGAGTGAGAGTCGAGGGAGCCGAGAGGACAGGACCTGCCCGCGTTGGCAAGCGGCATCTCTGAATGGCTGGAGAGGGACCCGCGTCTGGCTCCATCCTTACTAGTGCGTGAACTGCCCACACTCCGTGCCCAGACTCCCAGGGGCGCCAGCTAATCAGTTAATGTGGTATTAATTGCATCGGACACGCTGAGGGGGTGGGAGGCCGTACTGCACAAATTGGATAGCCCGTCTGCCAAGGCAGAAGGAACAGAAGACTGCACCAGACTGTCCAAATGCCCCAAATAAAATCAACAAGGTCATATTTTCCTTCAGCTCACACAATTTGTCGTGGGTTACAGGAGCCGGTTTCTCTCCATGTATAATGCTGAGGATGGGGCTGGAGTTTTGTCCCATTTGTTTCTCATTTGGGCCTTGTGCCTTAGAATAACAAACCCCAGTGAGAGCGGTAAGGGCTGCTGCTGGGAAAGGCATCTTCCTCCAACCACGTCATGCTGTGCTGAGAATGCCTCGCCAACCTTCAGCTACCGCGGATACTACATGCTGAGCGGTGCAACAACAAAAGCATGTTTCTGGTAAAAAAAAAAAAAAGGATAATAAATAATGGAATGCCCTGTTTCAGCAATCTGACTGAACAGTTGGATTTTGTACATTTTCAGTCACATCACTAAACAATTCGGAAAGACACCCTTGATGGAAGCATATGTGTGCATCCTAAGGATGACTGTCCCATTAAAAGCTTTTACTCTTTGTAACTGCGCACACTTACTTCTAACTCATACAAACGCAATGTGACAAATGGATGTTTTGAAAGCTGTTTTTTATAGTGATAGTGTGCAATTAAGACATACTGGGGCATATTTACAAGCCCCTTGCACCACTTAAGCGCCGTCATAGTGTCATTTTTTTAACGCTAAGGTGGTGTTAAAGAGGCTTTTTTTCTGCGTCATATTTACAAAGTACCCCTTACACCATATTATGCCTGCGTCAGGCATAATGTATGCAAGGGGGGGGGCTTTCCGGTGCAGGGAGGCCCGAAAAAATGCGCAGTGAAATTTACAACATTTCACTGTGCCATTTTCTCTGTCATTTTTAATGCTTGGTCAGAGCAGGTATTAAAATGATGCACAAATTATATTCAATGGGCCTCCCTGTGCATTTTTGATGCTACTGTAGCAAAGCACCACAATAGCGTCAAACATATTGATGTTATTGCGCCAATGACTGCCATGGTGCGCCGTATTGTAAATACGGTCAACCTTGGTGTCATTAGGTGCCAGTAGGGGATGCACCACTATCTTGTAAGTATGCCCCACTATTTCCTACACCATTATTTAAAAACAAGTGCTTGATAGAGTCAATAGGTTGCACTTTTACATAGTGCTTGTAGACAAACAATATCAATTCACATATTGACATAGGTTATATATTTATGAACATATACACACAGAGCAACATACATATGAATATCGATTCAATGTAGACTAGACTACCTGCCCTCCCAGAGAGACCGACAACTTGCTACCAATGCACACAGTCCTATAAGCCCATATGCACACAGATCACTAGATATGCACTCAAAATTGTACAAAGGGTTGCTTGAACAACACACTATGCTGCTGTAATGTGGCCTGAAAGTGCTAGAGATGAAAGGAGAGTGAAAAGTAGTAAAGAAGTGAGGAATAACAAGCATTGGCAAAGCCAAACGTTCTTGCCTATGTCAGATCTTTTGGCTATGTTGGAATGGTGTGAGTAGAATGGCATGGTGTGGGATGGGGTTGAGTGGAGTAGATTTGTGTGCATGGATTGGAGTGGCATTGTGTGCCATGGAGTGGCATTATGTGGCATGGAGTGGAGTAGCATGGTGTGGCGTGGAGTAAAGTGGCATGAATTGCCATTGTGTGGCTTGGAGTGATGTGGCATGGAGTGGCATTATGTGTCGTCGAGCAGTGTAGCATTGAGTGGAGTCTCGTGTGGCATGGAGTGGAATGGCATTGTGTAGAACAGAGTGGCAGGGATTGGAGTGACATTGAGTGGAGTGGAGTAAACTGGCATTGAGTGAAGTGGAGTGGACTAGAGTGTCATTGAGTGGGGTGGCATTATATGGCATGGTGTAGAACCGGAGTGGAGTGGCATGGCATTGTGTGGAGTGGAGCAAAGTGGAGTGGAATTGTATGGAGTGGTAATGTGTAGTGTGAAGTAGAGTGGCATTGTGTGGTATAGAGTGGGAGTGCACTGAGTGGAGTCGCACTAAATGGCATGACGTGGATTTTGTGGCATGGAGTGCAATGGAGTGGCATTGTGTAGTGTGGAGTGGAGTAGAGTAACTTCGAGTGGAGTGGAGTGCCATTGAGTAGAGCAACATATCTATGATATTGTGTGGTTTGGTGTTGCACTGTATGGCATGGAGTGGAATGGCATTATGCAGCATGGAGAGTTGAGAAGCATTGTGTGGCATGGTGTGAATAGATGTGGAGTGACATTTTGTGACATTGAGTGAACTGGTGTGACAATGTGTGGAGTGGCATTGTGTGACTTGGAGTGGGGTGACATTAAGTGAAGTGGTATTTTGTGGTGTGGATTGGAATTGAGTGGCATTATGTGCCGTGGATTGGAGTGGCATTGTGTGGTGTGGAGTGGAGTGGCATTGTGTGGTGTATAGTGGCTTTGTATGGCATGGAGTGGCATTGTCTGGAGTGGAGTGGTACTGTGTGGTGTTGTGTGGCATGTAGTGACACTATGTGGAGTGGAGTGGTATTGTGTGCCATGGAGTGGAGTGGAGTGGCATTGAATAGTGTGGAGTGGCCTTCTTTGGAGTTGAGTGGAGTGAGGTGACATTGTGTGGTGTGGACTGTGTATGGAGTAGAGTGGCATTGCATGAAATGGAGCTGAGTGGCATTGAGTGGCACTGAATTAAGTGGCACGGCCTGGAGTTGCATATGGTGGAGTGGAGTGGCATTGTGTGGCATGGAGTGTAGTGGCATTGTGTATGTGGAGTGGAGCAGGATTGTGCAACTTAGATTGGAATTGTGTGGAGTAGAGTGGCATTGTTTATCATGGAGTTGTATTGTGTGGTGTGGTGTGGAGTAGGGTGGTATTGTGTGGCATGGAGTGGAGTGACATTTTGTGGAGTGGAGTGACATTGTGTGGTGTGGAGTGGAGTGGTACTGTGTGCTTTGGTGAGGAGTGGAGTGGCATTGGGTGGTATGAAAAGTTGTCCAAGTTGACACTGAATTGCCCTAAAGCACTTCAAAGCCTCATACTATATAAATGCACATCAAATACAATATGGTACCAACTATCTCGACCTACAAACTATGTAAACATTTGCTGCCTTTGATCTGACGCAGGAGATTGTTAGTATGTACAGTTCTTCTGCAAGAGCTGTTTGTTTTTATCAATAACTGCATTTTAACTGGAAGGGGCTGCGGGTGACGGAACAACATATATTGTACCTATTGGGAGTAAAGGGAATGGAGTCAGATGGCTGCAGTGTTGTGGTGCTACAAATGTTCAAAGCTGTTTTCAGACAAGAGTAGTTGACACCCTCAGTTCTCTTTCGTGATAGAAAATGATAGTGAGTAACAATAACTGTATTGTGAGAAGCGGCTAAGAGACGTTTGGCGTTAAACCAAAGATATTGGAGCGTTGAAAATCAGGAGCTCTCTGAGGATTCTCTCAGACATTGGGGTGAGGGATCAGAGGGGAAGAAACAGCATGGAGAAGGTGTGGGTGGAAGTAGGAAGAAGCACAATGGACTAGGGAACTGGGAGGGGAAGAAAAAATAGTAACTTAATCACAGTGATCAGTGGACAGGCAGACATTAAGATGAATCAGTCTGCATTTGGTCCATGCTCCACAGACAAAAAAAAGTTACATCCAGAATGCACTGGCCAATTAAGAGACAGCAGAAAACAGTGATAATGATGCCAATGAATGGTAAGTAATGAGTGTGTTCCAAAGTCTTTATAGTAAACAATACCCCTCGCGGCAACAGTGCATGCATTGTGGGCAGGCAAGACCTAAAAATGGAGCCTTGTGACTCCAATGTTATACTGAACAAAGATGTAGTTAGTAGCCTACGTTTAGTGCTAGGCTGGCAAAGAGGATTCAAGAGGGGAAGCAGAGATCAGGGTAGTGAAGGACAGAGCAAGAGGTGGGTGGATGAAAACGTGGATATTGGACAAATTGCTGCAAGCTTAATGTCCAGCTAATCTTCAGCCCCTTTGCTGACAAACTCACATTTGAGGTCGAAGAAATGGAGGTATCAATCTTTGGCCTCTTTTTTATGAAAAGACATCTACTGAGTAATGAAATCCTTCCATCTCCATGCACATCTATTCCTTGCCCTGTTTGGAATGGTCAGCTGCAAGTAACATTGAAGTGTTCGAAGGAGTACCCTGGGTGACGCCGCTGGAGACACAACAAAGGCAAATAATGAGTTCAGGGAGGTGAGGGAGGGAGTGTGCATTAACCACAGGGGCCTACTTTACCTGCCCCCTAATGTTGGAGCCTAATTGCCCTGCCTACTGGGTCTCTGGCAACACTCTGACCTGTCACTAGTGGGCCTAACAATCTTCAGGAAGCCTCTGAGGCCTTTTGCCCCTCGGCTCTCAGATCCGAGATGCTTAGCCAGTCCACCGGGGCCCTCTACTGTGAGTCTGCTCATGCTCTGTGGCCCCTGATTTTCCGTGGCTACGGCAAGATGGGACTCTGAATTGTGCCTCCTGAACGTGTTATTCTGGGGGAGATTGAGGCCTTTTGGAGCCTGAGGCCGCCTGGGGTTTTGTAGTTGTGATGCCCCCACTAACCACTGAGATGGTCAAGCAGGACCAATGCCAGTCAAGGCTCCATTTCTAAAGCAAGAAAACCGTGATGACCATGGCTGAGGCCCCATAGGATTCCCCTGTTGAGGGTATTAGAACCCTCCTCACTGACATGAAGGGAAGCCTTAGCACAATGGACTCTAAAATTGATTCCCTCACTGCTAGACAAGACCACATGAAGTGAAGGATTGACAAAAATGATAGCCACCTTCTTGACCAGTTGGAGAGCTAGCTCTCCGGGACTGAGGACTGGTCAACTTCACACAATGAGCAATTGCTACTTATGTAAAAGGTACTAACTGTCATAAAGCAACAATATCAGGTTAATTGGGCTTCCTGAATCCACTGCCATTGAGACAATGCTTCATTCTTGTTTGCAGAGGCTCTCAAGTCTTTGATCTCCATAGAGTGAGCGCATCTTTCCTTGGGCCTGCGGCACCTCACTAGGGTGCCGCACATCTGATCATCATTCACCTTTTGAATACCATCCTTCCCCTTGCCTGGGAACATGGTGAGCTACAATATTCAGGCAGTCAACTCTCTACCTATCCTCACTTTACCACTGCTGTCCGGGCTGTGCAACAAAGTTCCTTACAGCCAAACAAAGGCTTACTTTATTATTTATACTTACATGTATGATCTTCTTAGATGTTTCACCCTTTTTTGCAGCTTTTCCTTTCGGCGTGGTGTAATATGGAGCTTGGACTTGCTTCTCTGTCAGAAATAAAAAAGAGCATCAGTTTAATTTTAAATGTGTATTTGTTGATAGTTTGTAGAGGTTGAGGTCATTAGATTTTATTTTAATCACTTTAGATTGAGTTTCTATTTTATGATAATTTATGTTTTCTTACTTTTTATGATTTTTTTCTGGTTGGTGATTGGTGTTGTTTTTGACAGTTTGGCATTTTCTGAAGTTGTAGTATTTTCTTTTAGTAAGCACATGTAAAGAGATAAAAGTTGGAGAGTGTTTTATTGTGATTTGCTATTTTACAATTTTAATTTTAATTACAAGAAAAGTTTAGTTTATATTTAAGCTTTACTTACTTTGCAACGTAGTTGTTGAGATGTATATATTTAATTTTTAAGGGTCGGGTTGAGTCAGAAAATCTGGCACAGTTTCCTTTTCATGCAGCTTCTGTAGTTTTTGAAGTATTCAGTTGATAACATTTGTGTGCTTTTAATTATTGTTGGTTTAGTTGTTTGTGTGATTTTATTAGTTACATTTGTTTATAGTTTGATTTTATTAATTAGTTTAGTTTTAGTTTGAATTTCTTTTATCAGTTATGTCTTTCTATGGTAAACACTAGTTAAGGTTTTATTTATAATATTTAAAATGTAGTCTATCTATCTATCTATCTATCTATCTATCTATCTATCTATCTATCTATCTATCTATCTATCTATCTATCTATCTATCCTTTAATCTTTATCTTGTATTAATGTTTGCAGTTTTTGGAAATATTTTTTATGTTGTTATGCATTTAGTTATATATTTTATTGGGGTGAATTGCAATTATTTTGTGTATATATTGATTAATGTTTAGTGTAATTATTTGTTTAATGTAAAATGTAGTTTCTATGTTTATTAATGATAATGTTAATATTTTAGTGCTATTTTTGTAGTCGGTATTGTGCAAAATGATATTTTTGAACATATCATATGTTTATTTAAAAGGCAACAATGTTTTTGCTTCCAATATTTGTCTTTTCGACCTCCGTAAAATCGAAATTTTTAACTATGATATTTGCCTTGGCTATATTTGTGGTTTTCTTAGTTAGGTATAGGAAGACAATATTTGTGTTAACAATAATATATATATATATTTTTATTAGTACCCAAAACAACCATAAATAAACATATGTATAGTTACCAAAAATCACAACAATAAATCTGCAAATCATTTAACCACATATAACATATCTTTGTAAAAATCGTCACTTATTGGCAAGCCATTCACCCAAAACCCCCCATATTTCTCGCCCTTTTTGTCTCCCTCTTTTCCCTTTTCGCTCATACAGGGCCTTTTCCAGCTGATATACTGCAAGGAGACGATCTAGCCAATTCTGATATGTAGGGGGTGTTTGATCAAGCCATACCGAAGAAATACACAGTCGATATACTGACATAACCATAAAAATAATTTTTCTAACAGTAGGCCTCCTTTGCTTCGTGACTCCTAATATAACCACCTCCGGTGATAACTCGATTTCTAATCCTACAACATCTTTAACAAACTGTTCCAGTTTTCATTGAAGATTCACTAATTTTATACAGGTCGCAAACATATGGATTATATCCACCCTGTGTTGCTGACATCTTGGGCAATGTACTCCTTGTTCCCGACCCCCCCCAAAAAAAAATAACAATAATAATTTTTTGATATGTTAGTGTTTTGATATTTTGTGCATCAATTTTATGCCAGTGAATCCAACAGTGAGCATCTGAAGACAACATTGACTGCATATTGGCTTCACAGGGACACTCTTGGACTCTTCCTTCTCGTGCAGTAGGTCCACCCACTCATGTAACATACTGTACATTTTTCAATGGGGAAAAAAGGGAACACTGAAGTGCAAGACCTTTGTTGTTCCTGTCAATTTATGGAACTTCTGTACATTTACTCAAAATTTGACATTTGCAGTGCACTCTGGGTAAAAATGTTATGGGGATCCATGCAGGATATCATCCTTAACATGACTAGTTTTAAGAAATTACTGGGGTTGGTAGGTTTCTCTGGACATCAGCAGATGACAGCCAAAATACTACAGTTGCCCACATTCTAAAATCAGTCTAAATTCCCTGCAACCTTTGATTTTTCTGCTCTATGTTTTGGGCTTTTCTCATCTTAGCTTGTATTACAGGCCCACCCACAAAAATGAGATACTGTTTTTATTTTTATTGGAAGTAGAGGGGGAATGCAGAGTTTTAGGATGCTTGTTACTCCCCACAAAATCCAGAGACTTTTCTAACAGTAGTATGAGGATTTTTTCAGTTTTACCCACTGTTAGAACATTCTAGACAAGAAAAATATTGTGATCCCACACAAAGTATACTACCCTACCTTTCTTTAGGTGTCTGGTTTTCAGAAAGTTCTGGGATTTGTAGGCCTCAGTTGATGACACTGGCTTTTGCAGGCTTGTGGCATTACAGCCAGAGCTGACAACTATGGGAAACAGGTTTGAGCCTGTGTTGGCTCATCATTCAGTGATTCTGGGCAAATCACTTAGGGCCTGATTTAAATCTTGGCTGTGTTACCACCAATCCGCTGCCATAGTGGACCTGAAAACACTATCAAGTTGATGGTATTTTGCCTGCCATACTTGGATGTATTGCAGCTGAGGACCGCCACGATGGACTGCTCTTCCTAGCCATCATTTGGAGTTATACTTGAGAAGATTTTGGCTGAGAGGTTGAGTGAATTTTAGGTAAGTATTGATGTGGTTATTATTGTAGCATAGATTTAAGAATGTGTGAATGTAATTTAGTAAGGTTGGATTTTTCTGGATTATTTTAGGTTTCCTACGTATTAGTCCAGAGGAATACTCATTGTGAAGCTCAAAGAGCTAGGGGGGGTCAAAACGTCAACGATAATGTTATAGCCTGGATTTGTTTTTCTTTTGGGAATGTAGTGAAGGACAAAGATGGAGATTTGAACCCGGATAAATAAGTGTTGATTCAATGAGAAGAATGGTTAACCAACAGGCTGCTGTATAATTAATTTTGCTAATGGATATGTGGGGGATTTATTGTCACCTTTTTTGTTTCTAATCACGAGCACTTGATCTCTTGCACTTTTTCCGTCCTTCTTTTCTTTTGTGTTTTTATGGTAGGGTTTTTTTTTAATGAATATTGAGTAAGATTATAAAAGGAATTGTGTATATAAAATAAAGGATGGATTCCTAATGGGTTTTGTATCTATGCTGTACGATATTAATATATATATAATTATTTTTTTGTAAATTTCTTTGGGCAAATCATTTTTTGGATTAGATAAGAGATGGAGGTATTTGGCTTCCTGATGGATCAATGATGTTTGGTACAATGATTTACCCAGATCCCTCGGGTTCTTTATTGGGTCACCCTGTGTGGTTTGTAATATACTTCCTAGCCATCAGACAGGCGGCTTCCTCCTGACCTTGCTTTGATGTTACAGCTCTGCAGGTGGTCTCATATTGGTGGATTTCTCACAGAGAGAGTCTGTTTCTAGACTAAATGGACTTCGTACAATGGCAGTGGCTAAGGAATAGAGGTAAGTCACACACACACACACACACACACCCCCACACACACACCCACACACAACACTGTACCTTAGCCATATGTCTCCACCTGCACAACGCACGACTCAACACACCATATACACACACCATCATCCGTTGCCATTCCAACACCACACAATCCATACATGCTTAAAACACACATTTCCATACATCCAGGACACAACATACAGACACCATTGACACTGCACCTATACGCAACACAACCACAACAACCAGCACAACTGCACACACAGCTATGAAAACACACTCACACAAGGCACAACTACACACATCATGGCAACGTCTGCCACCTGAACAACACTCACCTGAATGGAACACAGGGCAACACAACACACAACCAACAATACACAACAACTTCAGACCCATATGCATGTGGCACATCTACTGATAAAACCACATCACCCACTCCTGCTCCCTCCACCTCAACCAACCAATCCAATCACACACACATATATGCACGTACAGACTCACATATATTATGGAAGCACAATATCACAGGTACAGGCCTCCTTGCAATGTGCACATATGGACACAGTTGAGAAGTGTGAATGTATTGTCATTGTGGTGCCAGCATTTATTTGGCAATGAATACCAACACCAAAATGGCATACCTTTATGTGTGCCATATGTGTCTTGTACCAATGCCCCATCCATGTCCAACACAATTGGGTTCCTGACATATGAATGTCACAGTATTAAAAAAAATACTGTGACATGTGCATAACTGCAGTGGCCTTTAGCTCAATTGCAGTGCCCACCCAACATACCCTGGCAGGGCGGGGTCCCTACCTTCGAGTCCGGCAATGGGGAGTTTTTGTTTTCTCCTTTGTGCAGTGGCAGTAGAGACGACAGGTCTTGTCCAGTCATGTCCATTTGAAATCGGAAGCTGAATCAGGAAAAAAGGTAAGTTTTTACCTCTTTTCCCCAATTCGCCAACTCAGGTGTGGAAGTCAGGCAGCCACAGTTTTCATGTCAGTAAGGCATATCCAAATCTACACTGCAGTAAATGTGGCTGGGTCCCCACCGCCAGCCACTGTTTCCAATGGCGCCATCAACGTGGGTAGAGTTTCTTGGCAGAGACGACGGGACAAATGCAGGCTATCATCTAAAGGGACCACCAACATCTAAATTTGGCGGGTGGATCACCAAGACAGCAGACTGGTTTTCAGTTCTGAAAACCGACATCAGGCCTTTATTCTCCCCATGCCTAAAAGATGAATGTGACAAGATGTTGCTTGTGTAAAGCACTCCTCTACCCATGAGTCAAGTTTGAGCTATATAAGATTGCAAAAATGAAACCTAGAAACATTCAGACTTTACATTATATTAGATTCATAGATCAGACTTCAATACTAATATATTCAGATGAATATCTTGTTTCATATTTCTTTTTTCCCCACTAAAATTCACTCTTTTTTAAATTCAACAACAGGGGTCTCATTATGAGTTTGGCGGTCTTCTGGCAAGACTGCTTTGGTGTGGGCCACCAAAAGACTGCTGTATTAAGAATCACACTGTGAAGTCTGCCAAAAAACAGCCAAATTTCCCAAACCACCAGGGCAGTGGAGGATGGAAAAGAGGCAGTCCCACCACCAGCACCACCAGCCTGACAAAAATCCACATATGAGATTACGAGCCACAAATCACAACAGCAGTTCTTCCATGGCAGAAAACCATTGACAGTGCAAACTGCAGCGGTCTCAACTCACTTCTGTCTGAACATCGTACCACATTGATAGTTTGAATACCCCACACCTGGTACACATCCACACACCCAACACACCTACTCACTGCACTATATAACACAACCCACAATTCTATGCAATCAAAACGCCACACACAACCACAGACAACCAACATCCAAGAGAGTACAACCTAGCAAGAATAGGCACCCATTCACTCCTCACTAAAGACACATCACACACCTGCACAACATAAGAAAAAAACACATTAGTACCACACACAAACCACAACACGTTACACACTCACATCACAGCACCTACACCTCACAATTTCCCTAACTCTGCACGCATTCACTTAGCACACAACCACACCGTCATTACAACCACTACCGTGTCCCCACAGAAACACCCATGTTTCACTGATGAGGAGTTGAGGGTCATGGTGGATGAAATTGAAAGGGTAGAGCCACACTTGTTCGAAGCACAGTTCGAACAAACATCTTTTGCCAGGAAAATGGAGTTGTGGCAAAGGATAGTCGACAGGGTCAATTCTTTAGGCAGCTATCCACACCTAAGGGAGGACATCAGGAAGAGGTGGGATGACCTCAGGGGGAAGGTACATTCCATGGCATCCAGGCACTAGCTAGCAGTACTGAAGACTGGCGGTAGGTCCCCACCTCCTCCCCCTAAATTGACATCTTGGGAGGAGACGGTCCTGAACATCCTGCATCCTGAGGGCCTGACAGGAATACCTGGGGGAGTGGAGTCTGATAAGTACCAACAACATTCATGTCACACAATTGTCTTGTCCCGCATGCTCCCTCACCACCTATACCCACCCCAATTTACACTATACCCATTACAACTCCCTCCTAATCACCTAATACCCCTCCCTAGCATGCCACATGTTTACTAATCACATCTAGCCCCACAGCCCTTGGAAATGGCACATGAAACACTGGCTAATTATAACACTACAACTCCCAGAATGCAAAATCCCAACATATCCACTACCAATACACTGAGCCAGATATCACTTGTCATGCATGTCAAACCAATATCTGAACAAACCCATTTTGATTGTATTAGTATGGAACAGTAAATGGCAATGACAACAATGCAATGACTCACTCACGCTAACATCCCAAGCAAACACAGCTATAGCTGAGTGCCCATATATAATGGCCACAGATCAAAGATCCCAAGCTACAAATATACTCACCTAGTCTGGAAAGTCAGAGGGCTGAGTGGATACACATGCAATCCATCCACATACAGGTCAATGTCCATTGTAAACTCATATACTGTGTCCCAACAATGACACCAATGTGCATTCTACAGCTCTTATTCGTACCAGCTATCATGCCAGACAGTTCACTAGGTAACAGAGGTGAATAGCCATGTCAATTACCTGACAATATCAGATGCCATCAGCTGTACAATCACTACCACCATGGTTTCACTAGGTTACAGAGGTGAATAGCCATGTCAATTATCTGACAATATTAGATACCATCAGCTGTACAATCACTACCAACATGGTTTACAAGCATAAAACATGGTTTATGGAATTGAAGTTACAGAGTGTCAATGTCATTGCTGGGGATCATGTTGAGGCACTGTCTGCATCTCACACAATTGCTACAACACACCTATTGTAACCTGAACTCTGTGTTCCACTCCCTCCACAGGTAGCCTTGCCATTGTCAGCATGGAGAGGAACCCAGAGACTGCCACTACCACTCTGGATGAAGGCCCCATTGAGGATAACACCCCTGGATGTCTGGGCACTGACAAAGAACCTGGTCCATCTGGGACATCTGCTCAGTCAACAACTGTCAGCCTCACCCTGCCCACATCAACTTCTCCTAGTCCTGTGGCATCTACATCAGAGGCAACCATTTGCCCCCCAACCCGTGTCCCATCCATTCTGTGCCCTGGGTCTCACCTTGCCACCCCTGACAACGATGGACCTATCACCACTGGGAGTGGGCACACTGTGCCAGGGACAAAGGCACGTGGGGGCAGGGTGTGTGGGAGGGATGGTGTGAGCCAGAGGATGGTGTCTCAAAGGGACACTACTGATCAGGAAACCACCTCCCAATTCTTCGGAGCCTACCAAAGTTCCCAAGGAATGATGGCAAAGTTATCACCATGTTGGGGGAAATCCACAGGCTGCAGAGGGACAACCACGAAGACGTTATGCAGCAGTTGCAGGCACAAAATGCCCACTTGGCGTCCATTTCAGGGGTGTTGAGAGACTTGAATACCACACTGAGTAGGTCTTGTACCCAACATCTGGCACCTTCCACTAGCAATGATACATCAGGCCCATCTACATCTGTGGCTGCTAGTGGAATGAAGGCTCTGCCAGGGGAAGGACATGCCTCAGACACCACACCCCTTGTAGCTGAAGAACCCCCCCAAACGTGGATGTCCACCCAGACATCCAGGAGGAGCAGATGCCAAGACCAGCCCCACTGCCAGGAAGTAAACCTCTTCTGAACTGTTCCCCTTGTGTGCCACAGATACACCGTGTTGTCTGTTCTGTAACCAATCTTCATTTTCCTGTGGTGCAAGGACACTGAACCCATGATCCTAAATGGTGTAGCACCTACCCTGATGATGTCATCCACCATGACTAAACCCATCACAATTTTGTGTGTTTAATGTACAGTATATAGTCACATATGTGTTTTGTTTTTCGACAATAAATCACACTTAAATACAGGTCTTGTGTTTGCCTCATTTATCAACCATGTACTATAGTTATGCATGCCAAGTCTAGTCTGACTATGTCCCTCTGTATTGTACACCCATTGTTATGGACCCCATACATGGACTCCGTCCGCAGGAGACTCATTACAATAGGATTGTAACTGGACAGATACCAAATAGGTTGTAAACTACAACTACACACAATCAGTAAAATATATGCTACCAGTACAAAGAGCATACCTGAGAGTAGCATCAGGATGTCTGCTAAGTTGTAACACAATGCTAAACTACAGGATACAAAAATTAGGGTCATTTCACTCTAACAACAAGGCAGGAGGCACACAGATTGGTTATTTGTATTCCCTGGCAAAGCCTTATTACACCCATACTATAGCTTTCAAATATACATATCCCATGGTACAAACAGAGATCAGTACTGATCTACCCATACCTGGAAAATTTCACTTACATTGGTCACATAAATGTAGGCTTGTCACTCACCTATGTCAGTTCACAGTGACATGCACATTGGTCGGCAAAGTAGGAACACACTGACAGCTAGATTCTTACCATTATGCAGCGAGAGGCTATGGTCCTACATTTACACATGAGCCAGGCACATATTCAGACACAAATGACAGAATTAGGCAACCTCATGTACCCTACAGGTGACCTTGATGGGAAAACACTTTTCCCTCCCAGTGTCTTGAGAGTCTAACAACGTCAGTCACACTTTACATAATCAAGACTCATAGTACCTGGTATCAGCCATCTTTACTTCTCATGTCTGTCTGCAATTCTCATCTGCTCTGACACTGTCTGTTTTTTGCCAAGGTGATCAGCCAAACAGGATATAGGCAAATATGTGTTGTATGAGAAGAGGAATGGGACATAGCAGAATACACTCATCAGTTCAGGGAAGTCATGTTCAGAAGTGTAACTTTGCATCTGCTGTGACAATACATGATACTAAAGACCACTCTGTTCTGTATGCAAAACAATTTACAGTTTGCATGCACAACTCACTCATAGACATTGATGCTATCTACAACCCCACATATGATGCAAGAAAGGAGGTGACATGCTACCCATCTACTTCAGGTTGCTAATTTGTCTCACAACATAACATCTACTTCACATACCTTTTAGTCAGTTGAAATACTGATTGATAAAATCTGCCCTAGAGTCTCCTCCTTCAACTTCCTCTGGCTGTTCATCTCTTGGCAAATCAGCATTTCCACCCACAGATTCTGTTGGCTCCCCCTCATTTGGTATAAGTGGTATCTGTCATCTCAGGCAAGATCGTGGAGCAAGCAGCAGGCAACTACTATTTGACATACCTTGTTGGGTGAGTAGAGGAGGGCTCCTCCTGATCTGTCTGAGCACCTAAATCTTGCCTTCAGTAGCCCAAAAGTTATCTCAACAACACACCTTGTCCTCACGTGGGCCTAAGTGTTGCAGACTTCCCCTGGCATCGTTGCGTACCTCACTGGTGTCAACAACCAAGGATGGTTTGAATAGCCAGAGTCACCTGTGAACAAATTGGTAGAAAAACACACACATATTTGTGTGACATCAAACATTGTGATGGCAGGAGACATACATTGAAAAACACATTTCAGTTGCAACTTACCAACCACCCAGGCCCTTTCTGTGTGGAGTCATGTCATCAGCAGTGGGACATTGCTGTTCCGCATGATGAAGCAATCATGAACCTATCCAGGATACTTGGCACTGACTTGTGAAATGTTCTGGTCTGCCAGACACACCACCTGAACGTTTATGGAGTGGTAGTTTTCCCTGTTCCTATACACCTGTTCATTGGTACCGGGGCAACCAAGGCCACATGGATGCCATCTATGGCTCCAACCACATGTGGAATGTCTCCCATAGCATAAAACTCTGCCTTCACATAGGCCAAATCCGCACTTTGGGGAAACCTGATGTAGCTGTCCAGGTGTTTCAACAATGCACACAGTACATCCCTCAAAACCAGAATGAACATGGGCTGAGACATTCCTGCAGTTAGGTTCACTGTATTCTGAAAGGACCCAGTGGCCAGGAAGTGTAGCACTGACAAGACTTAAACGATGGGAGGTATGCTCTAGGGATTGAGAATGGCAGACATCAGATCTGGCTCCAATTGATCACAAAGATCCATGATAGTATGACGATTCAGCCGTTAGGTCTGGATACAATCCCTTTCCTCCATGGTGTGCAGGTCTACTAGTGGGCAGAGTGCACTGCCATGGTAGTTTTTGTCCCCTTCTCATGGCAGGAAAACTATGTGAAGAAATTCCACCATAGTGTGTGACATGTATCATGTAGACATCTTGTAAAGTCAGATACACAACTCACACATATCTGCTGTCGAGGTTGGCTACAAACTCAAATATCTACATTATAGCACATAGGTATCAACCCAATTACACACTCATTGGTGCACAGCCCCCACCTAACTATTAAACTACACATACAGATTAATCTGTTACTGTACATATTTGTAAGTCCAACTGATTTGACATGTCTGACACATATTGTCGCACATTATCTACGTTTTCAAGTAACCATGGGAACATCCGACTAGGTGTACATTGCTATCACCACATGACCTCCTGTAACACAGCATTTACTGCACAAATTGACAACTAACCATGAAGGCAGTGCTTACAGTTGTACTGCATGATATGGGGTATAGTTAATGACACAGATGATAAAACTCTTCCATACATGTAATGTGCTTAAAATGACAGCATCCTGACCTACTGTACTAGACACATGGAAGTGACCTAAGTCTGCCAGTGGAAGTCGCCATAGTGGGAGTCAGTTACAACCAACGTGCCATTGGAAGACATTACTGCCTTTGGCAGACTTGGGCCTGTGATTGGAGATCAGCATGCTGTGTTGTATATGAAGTGAGATTAGTTTACTTTCATGGAACATGAGTATTGGTGATGGACTGGGCAAGTGTGGAGTAGGAGTAGGGATAATATTATGTTATCAGTCAACTGCATTTCCTTAGACTAATTTGATGATGGACAGTGATGATCTGTATGGGGATATATTTTGATGTAGCCAATCCATTCTGTGCATGATGCTTTTGAGTTACAGTTGAATTGATGGGATGGTGATATAGTGGTCAGATGGTTGGCTTATATTGTGGGTGAGACTGTTGTCATGTGGGAAAGCTGGAACTATCTTGTTGTGACATGATGTAGGCTCTGAATGGATTTTAATTGGGTCTTTATTTGTCAAAATATGTTTTGTTACAGTTGTGCATGTTATAAAGTATGTGTGTGTGAATAATGTGTTGACCCTATCCCTCTATCTCTCTTTCTGTGCATCAGCATTGGCAGGTGAAGGAGACAGGGCACAGCTGATTGGTGAAGCTGCCGGCCAAGGGACCCATAGTGCTGAGACCATCAACACCGGAGGATGAGAGGAGTGCCACAGAGAGACAGGATCCAGTTTGTCATCATCGGAATCCTCCTTCAGTGGACACTCCCTAGCCGTGGCGGACCCATTTGGGACCACCCCAGCACCATCCCTGTCCACCATCCCCCTATCTACCACTGCCCTCCCTGTAGCTTCCCACCCAGTTGGCCGTACCCGCTCACCCAAGAGGGTGGGCATCTCCTTCGCTACAGGCACCTCAGCCCCTGCCCCTGTCAGCCGTGCTGCCCTCAGTGAGGAGGCTATTGACCTCCTGAGGTCTACCTCTGTGGGTCCATCGACCATCGTGAATGCCATCCAGGGACTGGCAACTCAAGTCCAACAGAGTAATGAGTTCCTGGAGGGTATACACAGTGCACTGGCTGGCCTGCAGAGATATTTACAGGCTCTGACCTCCACACTGATGGCAGCCAGTCACCCTTCATCTTCCATCCCCTTCTCCATCCTCCTCTTCCCAATCCAAACCCCTATTCCCCGACCCAGTGAAAGCACACGGACAGACAAGCATGCATCCACCTCAACATCCAAGGTTAGCTCAGACAAATACAAGCACCATAAGACATCTGCACACACATCAACAGTCACTACCTGCCCTGACACGCCTACCACCCCAGCATCACAGACACAATACCTGACTCACCTGCAGACATCACATCAACATTCACAGATCCTGCCACCTATCTTACCCACAGACAGCACCACAGCGGATCCTCAGACATCCACCCCAGTGACCAGACCTGCAGACACCACAACCACTGACACTCCTACATGCAGCACATCCACCATATCTGCAGTCACTACCCCAACTGACAGTCACCAACCCACCACAACATTCCCCAGCACCCCCTCTCAGTCCCATACACATAAACACCATCACTCACCAACCCAACAGACAGCCACCACCCACAAGCATACCCCCCGCACACACACCCACGACAACCACACTGACATGTCAGATTATCACTCCCTCACCCTCCACTCCCAAACCCTCTTCTGATGACCCCCAGTGTGTCTAAAAAGTGTTCCTTTCATGTTTTGACCTTTTCTCTACTCCCTGTGAAACCTCTAAATGCTTTGTTTCCCATCCTAGGCTGTCCCTTCCACCTCCAAGGCCTCGCCTATCCCCCTTCAAGTACCCATACCCTGCCCCCACCAAGAAGTCTACCTCTCCCAAGAGAACCCAACTCTCCCCTAAGCTTAGACTTAAACCCCTCTCTCAAGCCCAGTCCCAATCCCAAAGGACCACCTCCCAAGCCTAAACCCAAACCCCCCTCCGTCCCCCTCCCTAATCCCTGAGGTGCCTGCCTGCCCCCTTGATGCCCCTACCTGTGGAGTTGACATAACAGTCAAGAGTCAAGTTTGGGGCACTAAGATGTGCATCAAGTGCATGATTCCTATTTGGACTGGCCTATCACCTTGAACATTTTAATATTTGTTCTTATTTATAATAGATTACTGAACCAACCAGTTTTTGGTTTCAACATCACATATCTGCCCTCGATTACTATACTTAGGGCATATTTGAAAATGACTGCCATTGTTTGTGTGTGAGTATATGTATGTAAGTGGTGCTTGTGCTACCTGTTTTGTCTGAGCAGCATGTACAATTGTGTGTAGTGCATTTGTCCCCCAGTGATCGGTGTGTGTTGTGGCCATGTGTATGTTGGGGAAATGTTGGCATGGTATTGAGTGGTGTTTGCTCTTTATGTGGGTTTGTTGAAGTATTGTGTGGCTTTGTGTGCTTTGACTGTATGCATGTGGGATGAATAGTATATCACATACTTTGTAAAGGTTGTTTGCTAGGTATGTCAAATGCTGCATTATATGGTTGTGTAATAGTGTGTGTTCGTTCCCTTTTGGCCGGACATTGTGTTGTATGTGTGATTTGTCAATAGGTAATGTCTATTGCGAGTGCTTGCCAGTGCATTGATGGTGTTGCGGTTGTAGTGTTGTAGTGTCATTTGGTGGTGTTGTGTGTTTTTGTCTGTGGCGACTGTGCCGGTGCTGTGTTTCTGGGAATATGTATGTGTTTTTGACGTGTGTGTGTGTGATGGCCGTAGTGTGTGCACTGTGTTTGTGCGGGTGTGTCTGTGGCTGTCTGTGAGTGTGCGTGTCAGTGTCAGGTTACGTGTGTCTGTGTCGTCATCGCCCCCCATTCCCGAATCGGTATGTGTGCGTAGGTAATTTGACAATTTACTACAGTGACAGGTAAGTGTGTGTACTCCCAGTTGCTGTCATCGTCTCTGGCATTGATTCCAAAGTTGTTGGGCGAGCAGGAGCAGCAGGAAGATCTGTAGTTCTGGTTTCATGGTGGCTCTGGACGATTATGGCTTCCTGAAGGTGAGTGTCTGCTTTTAGACAATATGGGGGTCATTCTGACCCCGGCGGTGTCGGCGGGAGCACCGCCGACAGACCGGCGGTGCCCCGCAGGGCATTCTGACCGCGGCGGTTCGGCCGCGGTCAGATTCGGGAAACCGGCGGTCTCCCGCCGGTTTCCCGCTGCCCTGCAGAATCCTCCATGGCGGCAGAGCGCGCTCCGCCGCCATGGGGATTCTGACACCCCCTACCGCCATCCTGTTCCTGGCGGGACTCCCGCCAGGAACAGGATGGCGGTAGGGGGTGCCGCGGGGCCCCTGGGGGCCCCTGCAGTGCCCATGCCATTGGCATGGGCACTGCAGGGCCCCCCGTAAGAGGGCCCCACAAAGTATTTCAGTGTCTGCTATGCCACTGCACCCGTCGCACCTTCCCACTACGCCGGCTCAATTCTGAGCCGGCGTCCTCGTGGGAAGGCTGATTTGCCCTGGGCTGGCGGGCGGCCTTTTGGCGGCCGCCCGCCAGCCCAGGGCAAATCCCAAAATACCCTCAGCGGTCTTTCGACCGCGGAGCGGTATTTTGGTGGGGGAACTTCGGCGGGCGGCCTCCGCCGCCCGCCGAAGTTAGAATCACCCCCTATGTTTCCGCATGGGTTTCTGTGGTGGTATGACTGCGGCGGAAACCTTGGCGGTGTGAAACCTCATAATCTGTCTGGAGGAAACATGATCTCTGAAGGCTTGCAGGTGTCTACTGTCGTCTGTTCTGGCTAAACCACACTGGCGGTGCTTTTGGCTCTATTCTGTTGGGAATACCGCCTTGTTCATAATATGGCAGTCTTCTCCACGAGCCTGTTGGCGGTGCAACCGCAACCGCCAACATGGCGGTCCTGGGACCGCCAAACTCATAATGAGGACCTTAGTTTCTAGGGGGAAGTCTTGAGCGATCTTCACAACTAACCTCTTGATGAATTCTGAACTTGTTTAAAATTTAGAAATGTATACATTTATGGGTTCACCCATGGGTCTTATACCTGTTTCACACACAAATTACCAGTATGTAGAAGCTGTAAATCTAGGAAATATTGACCACTGCGTAGAATATTGTAGTAATGGTGGTGAAAAAACAAACTTTCACCATATTTTGGGTATTTTCCTAGACCCCCCAAAATAAATCACGTACACTGTGTTCCCTTATAATCACCAAATTGTGGGAAGGAATGACACAAAATTGCCCTGGAAATCTTTTTTTGCAAACTGTTTTTTAGTTTTAACATACAATTTCACACAGCATAGTGTTTGTCAACTATAGATCAATTTATAGTATAATTAGTCAAATCAGCCAGTACTGAAAATAGCCAAAAATAACAACAAAAATATACAGTTAGGTTGCAAAGACAGTGGTACAGAACAGGTGCAGTGTGTCATTCTCAAAACGGTCACAATGTCTTGTCAGGTAAAGTAAAACCAATAGTCATCACTGGCCTCCACAGGCTACCAAATCGCATGTGGACTCCTCAGCGTCAGGAGCACCCGGTTTCTTATCAAAGGTATCTACAGTGGCCTGAGTTAGGTAATTACGCAAGGGGTTCCATATGTCTCTTAAGCGTTGTAATTCTGCATAGACCTCACTTCACATGGTACATAGAGTTAAGGCTGTTAGCCAGTCCTGCACATAGGGTGAGTGAGTGCTTTCTCAATACATGGCTATTCTCCTGTGAGGAGTACAAGCATGGTCAGCCTTTGTATCCTCCTTGGTATGTCTTTAACAAAGCCCAAAATAGCCATGAGAGAATGAGGTGAAATGCAATAGTCCAGTATATCAGACAGTATGTCTGTGTTCTCCTTCCAGAAGGCCTATATAGATGAGCATGTCCAGGCAAGATAAATAAAATCTGTATGGTCATGACCACACCTAGGACAATTGCGTGGCTGGGTGCTGTCAACCTTGACCCTTTGGGCCAGTGTGGAATAGGCACAGTGTAAATATTTAAAGTGTAAAAGCGTGTGATGATGTTTTAATGAGTCCAACTTGGTCTGCATGCAGCAGTAATGCCTTTGTACCAGTGTGATAGCACCATCAATGTCCCTTTCCAATGCATGCCTTGGACGATCTGTGTGGGATGGTTTAAGTGATGCACAGGTTGGGTAAAGTTTTGTGATTCATCGGGTTGTGCCCTTGGACTGCATCAGGACTGTCAGTGAGGTAAAGTCCACTGTTTCTGCTGGAATCTCAGGTATGTACTTTCAGACTGTGCATCTCAACCCAGTCTGAAGAAATCAATCTAATGGGGTCGATGTGTGGGGAGAAATTATGTGATCCGCAGATACAAATGTCCACTGAGTGTACATGGTGCCCAAGTCATGCATCCCCCAAAGTATTGCATACCAGTGTTTCAGCAGTGAGTGGCAACAAGGGATTCCAGTTATGGCAGGGCTGGAGAGTAGAGAAACAGGCAATTACACTTCTGAGCTAGCTAATCACCTCCACACCTAACAGGTCATGACCACAAACTTAATTTTTCATATGATAAGCAGGTATGTCCCTGGGGAGGAGAGCCCGAAGTGAGACCCCATCCACCTGTGCAAATGCAAGTTTAAGGAAAGGGAGGTGCGTGTCCGGATGAAACCAGTGCTGTGCTATTTGAAATTGGGTTTCTAGTTGGCAGAGGTATGTACCCTGTTCAAGTAGGGACCACAATCCTAATCAGGATAAGTTAGATACCCAACTTAAATTAATCCATGCTCACCCTCTGGTAGCTTGGCACAGAGCAGTCAGGTTTAACTTAAGAGGCAATGTGTAAAGTATTTAGGCAATACCTAATTACAGTAACACAGTAAAAGACATCACAAAAAGACTCAAAGTCAGTTTGCAAAATAGAGAATAAGTATCTGAGTAAAACAAGACCACAACAAAAACAATCCAATAAGTAGAACTCAAGATATGAATTTTCAAAGATTAAAGGCCTTATTAAGAGTTGGCGGGTGGCGGAGGCTGCCCTCCAAACTCTTCCCGCCATCAGGCCACCTATGAGGCCTGAACCCCGCCGGTCCTGCAGTGAACAGGGCCTTAACATTGCCGGCTGCAATGTGGTGGTGCGGCGGGTGCAGCAGCACCCATCGCGCATTCCCGGGCAGTGGATTGCACGACGGGGCTGTGCATGGAAGCCCCTGCACCGCCCATGCCAAGTGCATGGGTAGTTGAGTGCCCCATTCTGCCAGCCTGGACAGGTCCATGGTGTTATTAACCGCCAAGGACAGGCTGGTGAATGGGTACTCGTAATCTCCAGGGAAGCACTGCTTGCAGCGCTGCCCTGGTGGATTACAACCGCCGGGATCGTAAGGCTTCAGGCTGGCAGCAGCCTGGCGGTGTCTACGGTTGGACCGTGGCGGCTTCGCTACGGTCATAATGTCGCGGTCAGACCTCTGCTTTGTTGGCGGTCCGACTGTGACCCAGGCAATCTCGTGACTGCCAGGGTCATAAGGAGGTCTTACATGTTAAAATGGTGCTTAGAAGTCACTAGGTTACATGAGGTCGCGAGACACCAGTGCAAATCCAAACTCCAAGCCGACCGTGATGGTGGGTAGGATGGCTACAGATACCTCAGATTGAGCTTTTGTCGGCATAAAGAGCCAGCTTTGTTGTGCAAAGATTGTTC
The DNA here is from genome assembly GCF_031143425.1 of Pleurodeles waltl. Taxonomy (NCBI): domain Eukaryota; kingdom Metazoa; phylum Chordata; class Amphibia; order Caudata; family Salamandridae; genus Pleurodeles; species Pleurodeles waltl. The sequence continues at coordinate 482,131,520 of NC_090438.1, read as the reverse complement.
TGCGTCATTTTTGAAGTGAATGAAATGTGTTGTCGCCGAGTCGCACTGACCATCGGTGTCGGGCCACACCGGGTGATCATGCAATGTTGTCAAGCAGCCACTGCATTGGTGTGGAAGGGGAGATACGTCATCTCCGGTAGTGCAAAGTCTCAGATGTGTTGCCGTTGAGATAGAAAAAGCTGCAGAAACACACTTTGGAGGCCCAGAACTGGAACAAGCAAGGGTAGGACTCACAGATTGCAGAGTCCAGCAGCCCGTGGAGAGCTTTAGGCAGTTTTTGATGCTCCTGAGACTGCAGGAGAACAGGGGGTAAGCCAACAGACCCTTGGAGTATCTTGGGTTTAAGAACGTAGAGGACAGGCCCAGTCCTTCTCACACCAGGCCAAAAGCAGCAAGCAGAAGGCCAGCCCTTCACAGCAAGTAGCAAAGCGGCATTCCCTCCTACAGCGCAGCACACAGCAAGCTGTAGGCCAACACAGAAATGCAGTTGCAGAGTGGCAGTCTGTCCTGGTAGCACAGCAGTCCTTCTTCTTGGCAGAATGCCCATGGTTCCAGGCGAATTCTGGGATCCAGTACTTATACCGAACTATGCCTCTGAAATTGGGGAGACATCAAAAAGACCTTTGAAGATCACAAGGCCCCTGCCCTTCCTTCCCTTGCTCCAGACACTCTAAAGAGGTTTATGCAGCCCTTTGAGTTAGGAAAGGCACAACTCTATTCAGGTGAAAGTGTCAGCTGCTCCCTCCCATCTAGCCAAGTAATACCCATCAGCCTGGTGATGGGCCATCAGGATGCAAATGTCACACCCTGGCTCCCTTTGTGTGTGACTGTCTAGAGGGAATGCACAAAGCCCAGCTGACATAAACCCTAGACGTATATACAGGGAGTGCAGAATTATTAGGCAAATGAGTATTTTGACCACATCATCCTCTTTATGCATGTTGTCTTACTCCAAGCTGTATAGGCTCGAAAGCCTACTACCAATTAAGCATATTAGGTGATGTGCATCTCTGTAATGAGAAGGGGTGTGGTCTAATGACATCAACACCCTATATCAGGTGTGCATAATTATTAGGCAACTTCCTTTCCTTTGGCAAAATGGGTCAAAAGAAGGACTTGACAGGCTCAGAAAAGTAAAAAATAGTGAGATATCTTGCAGAGGGATGCAGCACTCTTAAAATTGCAAAGCTTCTGAAGCGTGATCATCGAACAATCAAGCGTTTCATTCAAAATAGTCAACAGGGTCGCAAGAAGCGTGTGGAAAAACCAAGGCGCAAAATAACTGCCCATGAACTGAGAAAAGTCAAGCGTGCAGCTGCCACGATGCCACTTGCCACCAGTTTGGCCATATTTCAGAGCTGCAACATCACTGGAGTGCCCAAAAGCACAAGGTGTGCAATACTCAGAGACATGGCCAAGGTAAGAAAGGCTGAAAGACGACCACCACTGAACAAGACACACAAGCTGAAACGTCAAGACTGGGCCAAGAAATATCTCAAGACTGATTTTTCTAAGGTTTTATGGACTGATGAAATGAGAGTGAGTCTTGATGGGCCAGATGGATGGGCCTGTGGCTGGATTGGTAAAGGGCAGAGAGCTCCAGTCCGACTCAGACGCCAGCAAGGTGGAGGTGGAGTACTGGTTTGGGCTGGTATCATCAAAGATGAGCTTGTGGGGCCTTTTCGGGTTGAGGATGGAGTCAAGCTCAACTCCCAGTCCTACTGCCAGTTCCTGGAAGACACCTTCTTCAAGCAGTGGTACAGGAAGAAGTCTGCATCCTTCAAGAAAAACATGATTTTCATGCAGGACAATGCTCCATCACACGCGTCCAAGTACTCCACAGCGTGGCTGGCAAGAAAGGGTATAAAAGAAGGAAATCTAATGACATGGCCTCCTTGTTCACCTGATCTGAACCCCATTGAGAACCTGTGGTCCATCATCAAATGTGAGATTTACAAGGAGGGAAAACAGTACACCTCTCTGAACAGTGTCTGGGAGGCTGTGGTTGCTGCTGCACGCAATGTTGATGGTGAACAGATCAAAACACTGACAGAATCCATGGATGGCAGGCTTTTGAGTGTCCTTGCAAAGAAAGGTGGCTATATTGGTCACTGATTTGTTTTTGTTTTGTTTTTGAATGTCAGAAATGTATATTTGTGAATGTTGAGATGTTATATTGGTTTCACTGGTAATAATAAATAATTGAAATGGGTATATATTTTTTTTTGTTAAGTTGCCTAATAATTATGCACAGTGATAGTCACCTGCACACACAGATATCCCCCTAACATAGCTAAAACTAAAAACAATCTAAAAACTACTTCCAAAAATATTCAGCTTTGATATTAATGAGTTTTTTGGGTTCATTGAGAACATGGTTGTTGTTCAATAATAAAATTAATCCTCAAAAATACAACTTGCCTAATAATTCTGCACTCCCTGTATATAGAGAGACAGGTAGAGGCACAGAATGGTTAAGCTAAGAAAATGTCAACTTTCTAAAGTGGGACCTCAGACTTACAATTTAAATGTAGACTTCACCATGAATTGTGATTTTACATTGTGAGTCCAGAGACACCAAACTCCCCATTTCTATCTACTTCTGGTCCCACTTGGTAATTATATTACATTATGTTTTAAGGCAATCCCAATGTTACCTTGTGGAATAGACAGGCCTTGCAGGAGTGAAAAACAAATGTAATAGTTTTTCACTACTAGGACATGTTAAACTTAAAAGTACATGTAGAACATTTCAAACACACTGCCTCCTTTCCTTGGAGCTAAGTAGGGCCTACCTTAGGCGTGAAGTACATGTGATAAAAAAGAAGGTTTGGGCCAGGCAAGTGGGTTCACTTGCCAGGTCAAAATGGCAGTTTAAACTGCATGCACTGGCTCTGCAGTGGCAGGACTGATATATGTTTGAAGGGCTACTGCAGTGAGGGACACAATCAGTGCTACAGGCCAAATAATAGTTTTTAATTTACAGGCCCTGGACACAAATAGTGCACTTCACTAGGAATTTACAAGTAAATTAAATATGCCAATCATGGATAAGTCAATGTTACCATGGTAGAGTACAGCGCACCTGCACTGTAGCACTGGTCAGCAGTGTTAAAGTGCCCAAAATCCTGAAACCAGCAAAAATGAAGTCTGAAAAACAGGAGGTCAGAGGGCAAAATGTTAGGGGAATCCTCACCCAGGGTGCCACGTCTAACACCTGCATATTGGGCCTGTGCAACCAAATATTACAATTCAAAGTCAGGTGCTTCCAGTTCACCCTTCCCATAAGGGAGTTTGAGAATATCCCACCCAATCCTAGGCTGTTTGCTGGCCCACATAATTTTGAGCAATGCACTCCTAAGTTTCTGAACAAAATGTTGTGCGAGGCGGATCAGTATATTCACAAAAAGATATAGAAGGTGAGGAAGCACCACTATTTACAGGACTACAGTCCTCTTTTGTAATCAATGATGGATGCTCGTAGGTCATAAAAGAAGTAGGTTTATTAGCTTAGTTGTAGGTTACAGATAAAGCCCCACCAGGAGCAGCATCCTGCCGCTTAGCCCTTCTCACTCCAACTGTCCACTAATCCAAGCACAAACACTGTCAACATTCCAACCATACAATGACCTCACTCACTGGCTGAGCAGCAGGGAACATTAAGGTAGTGGAGAGAATGCAGAAGATAGAAAGAGGCCACAACATACTCCCGGCAAAGGATAAGGGCAACCAGATCCAGAAATCTATCTGCTCCATAAGCGGCCCATAGTTGTGAGGGATAATCATTTCCCTTTCTTTATGGAACCCTGCCCCCAAATATATGTCAGAGTAAATTTTCCAGCAAATGAGGAATTCCATATTCACAGGAGAGGTAGACTCCATAAGTGTATATATCTTGGATTTGGACTTGTTGATGGATAATCCAAAGTCAACTTGAAATGAAACTATCTTCTGGACTATGGAGGATATGTTCTCTGACCTATTTTTGACAAATAATAGAATGTCTTTGGCATTCATGGATAACAAAAGCTGGCCAGTGGGGAAGGTGGGCCTCCGGTGGAGGTGTTGTTCCAGCAGAGAACATCGCTAGGGGGTCCATTGCCAGGGCAAACAGCCAGGGGGAAACGGGACATTCCTGCCTGATGTAGGTAAGGGGTCCAGTGTAAGCCCATTGACCTGAACCCTAGTTATAGGCTGAGTGTATAATAGCTGGACTAATTTAATAAATTCCTGTGGCAGACCAACTTTGGGCAGTACTTCCATTAGGAACGGCCATTCTAACGAATCAAATGCTTCTTCGGCATTCAAAAGTACTGCTACAGCATCTAGTGTAGTGTTGATCTGGTTCAGAACTGCAAAAACTTCACAAAGATTAGTGACTGTTGAGCGATGGGGTACAAAACCAAACTGAGCCCGCAAAATCATCTGCTTTATTAATATGGATAATCTGGTAGCTATCACTTTCGCAAGTGTTTTATTATCAACATTCATGGCCGACAGCGGTCCATACAAGGTGCAGAACGTGGGGTCCTTCCCTGGCTTAGGCAGTGGCGTGTTTACCGATTCCAGAAAGAATTGCAGTGAGATCCCTTTGTCAAAGCCTCCAAGTAGACTGCAAGTAAATGGGGGGCCAACACCTGTTGACAGGCTTTATAAAATTCCCCAGTGAGGCTGTTGCCACATGGGCTTTATGGAATGGCTGGCTTTTGATGACAACCAGAATCTCTTCCTCAGTTATGGGGCATCCAAAAAATTAATTGACAGACAGCCCCCTTGAGACACAACATCGCAATATCATCAAGATAGGTGCGGATATTGGGTGCAGCCACTGCTTGAGCTGAGGTGTCAAACTGTCTATATTATTGAACAAATTCAATTGTGATGGCCTCATTAGTAAGCAACATATTACCAATTTGTGTGTGTAGTTGGGGTACATGATTTTTGGGTCCATCCGTCTAGCAGTGATGCCATTGTCTTCCTGGGGTGTTTACCTTCATCATATCATTGAGCTAAAGCATTCCTGCCCAGAACTGGAACAAGCAATGGTAGGACTCACAGATCACAGAGTCCAGCAGCACCAGGAGAGCTTTAGGCAGTTTTTGATCCTCCTGAGACTGCAGGAGAACAAGGAGCAGGCCAACACGCCCTTGGAGTATCTTGGGTTTAAGGATGTAGAGGACAGGCCCAGTCCTTCTCATTTCAGGTCAGAAGCAGCAAGCAGAAGGCCAGCCCTTCACAGCAAGTAGCAAAGCGTCAGTCCCTCCTACCGCGCAGCACACAGCAAGTAGTAGGCCAACACAGAAATGCAGTTGCAGAGATTTTATTTCCCTATCTACTAGTTCCATGCGAGTGTTAAGGAGACATTGCCAGTCTAGAAGGTACGAGGCCATGTCTAATCACAAGGCAGAATCATCTAAATGCTTTATAGCTTGTTCTACCTATTCTATCTGGCCCTGGAAATCTTTCAACAACCCCGTCCATTTAGCTATGATGACACCCTGGATATAGGCTTTAAAGGCTTCCCACAGAGTTGCCTTGGAGAGACTAAACCTTCATTAAGCTGGAAATATTCAAGTATCATCCTCTGATCTCGGAGTGGAAAACTGTGTCATCTAATGCCTCTCTAGGGAAGCACCAGCATGGCCAGGATGATTGGGAGGTCAGAATCGTGAGAGCTAACAGTCCCGGGCAATGGTCCAAAAGTTGTTCATCAGATGAGTTATATCAGAGACCCATGGAGCTGTAATTTTCAAGATAAGCCAATAGTCCATACCGGATAATGTCCCATGTGGTTGGAATAATAGGTATATTCCTGTCCTGTTCTATTCCAGGCATGCCAAATATCCAATAAGTCGTATCTGTCCAAGACATCCAGCAGTGAGGTGTGGTGGCACTCCTAGGGCCAGAGTAGCGTGTGGCGGCGCTCCTATGCCCTTGTTGGCATGGTTATCCCCCCACTTTTTGCCTGATATTGATGCCAACTTTGATTGAGGGTGTGCTGGGATCCTGCTAACCAGGCCCCAACACAAGTGTTCTTTCCCAAAAAACCTGTACCAGTGTTTCAACAACTGGTACACCCTGGCACACAGTTAAGTCCCTTGTAAAAGGTACCCCTGGTACCAAGGGCCCTGTGGCCAGGGATGGTTCACAAGGACTGCAGCATGTATTATCTTACTAAGCACATGCACAATGCCACTGCAGCTTGTGTGTGCTGGTGGAGAGAAAAAGACAAAATGGGCTTGGCACCCCTCTCAGGGTGCCTTGCCCACAAACCACTGCCTGTGGCATAGGTAAGTCACCCCTCTAGCCGGCCTCACTGCCCTAAGGCAGGGTGCACTATACCACAGGTGAGGGCATTGCAGCATGAGCACTATGCCCCTACAGTGTCTAAGTCTATTCTTAGACATTGTAAGTGCAGTGTAGCCATATTGAGTATATGGTCTGGGAGTTTGTCAGTACAAACTCTACAGCTCCATAATGGCCTCACTGAATACTGGGAAGTTTGGTATCAAACCTTTCAGAAAAATAAGCCCACACTGATGCCAGTGTTGGATTTATTGAACAATGCACCCAGAGGGCATCCTAGAGATGCCCCCTGTATTTTACCAAATTCTTTAGTGCAGGATTGACTGGTCTGTGCCAGCATGTCGCACACAGATGAGTTCCTGACCACATAGGGTGAGAGCCTTTCTACTCTCGGTGGCCAGAAACAAAGCCTGCACTGGGTGGGGGTGCTTCACACCTCTCCCCTGCAGAAACCGTAACACCTGTTGGTGAGCCTCAAAGGCTCAGGCTTCTTGCACAGTGCCCCAGGTCACTCCAGCTAGTGGAGATGCCCACCCCCCAGACAAAACCCCAATTTTGGTGGAAAGTTTGGTGGGAAACTTAGGAAAAACAAGTAGGAGTGACCACCTCAGCTGGGACCGTCCCTGAGGTGTCTAGAGCTGAGGTGACCCCAGCCTTGCAAAATCCTCCATCTTAGTTTGGAGGACTGGGACCAGTAGGGTTAGGTTTGTGTCCCCCTCCCCGAAGAAAGTGGACACAGGAGGGGATGTAGCCACCCTCAGGGACAGTAGCCATTGGCTACTGCCCACTGACCCCTGTAATGCCCTAAATCCAGGATTTAAGGGCTCCGCTGAACCTAGATTGTCAGATTTTTGGTGACCTCACAAGAAGAAAGAAGAAGGACTGCTGAGCTGAAACCACAGCAGAGAAGACGGAAGAAGAAAACTGATTTAGTCCCAGCTCTAACGACCTGTCTCCAGCTTAAAAAAGCCCTGCAAAAGAAAGCAATGCAGCGTGCGGGTCCAGCAACTTCTGAGAAGGCTTCAGAGGACTGCCTGCATCACAGAGGACCAAGAACTCCTGTGGACAGTGGCCCTGTTCAAAAATGAAACTCCATCTCAGGACACCAGAACCACCCTGGATCCGCGAATCCTGACCACTCTACACGTGATGCCCATGGCCCTAGTCCAGGTGGCCCAACCAACTAGAGCTGGTCCCCAGGCAAATCTGAGCAAGTGCCCACCCTGGGTTGAGCCCTCCAGTCCACCACGATGACGCCTGCAGACTGAATCTGGAGGACCCCCTGACAAACCGGACAAAGATTCCCGATGTCAAACAGTAGCCCTGCACCTGCAGCCCCCTGGCCTTGGGGAATCCAACCTTTAGTGCAGCAAAGTCAAGCAGGCAGCCTCCCTCCTTGTTCAGCCTTTGGTTTCCCGGAACCGACACCTGCAGCATCATTGTGGCCCCCGGGGTCCCCCTGTAGGAAAGCATTGTTTGGTGGTAAAAATGAGAATGAACACCGGTGATCAGTTCAATGAAGTTGCATCTTTATTGGCAACAGTCATCGACCGCTCTGACTGTTCTCTACAACGGTCCCTTCTGCAATCTCCCAGAGGATCTCTCATTTCATATTCCATGTATAGCATAGAATGTAGAAAGTATCAGATCCCCACAACATCTTCCTTCTTTATACAAAATGATAACAACTGAATATGAATGCATTTCAAAATACATAAGTAAAATGGTAACCCCTGAACGTAAATGCATTTCAAAATACATAAGTAAAACCTTAATCACAATATCTGGCAGGTTTTAAAATAATCCTCTTAATTCTGTGTCTTAATAGTTCTTCATTGTTTGCTTTCAAACCAGGGGTGTTTTTTGATTTTTGTCCACCATGATTTTTAATCCCACTTGGCTCTTCAATAACATCGTGAGATCTCCCTCTAGTGCCACCATCATAATCTCTCAAAATGTTCACTATTCTGCTTTTATTCTGCCATTTGTGACCTTTGATGCGTACTGCGTTTTTGGAAACAATGTCACTCTCTCTGGACTTCTAAATTTGGACAACCCCTTAGCCACATCAGTGGGATCGTTTACTCATATCCAATCACCTATATTAATTTTGGTTCTTTTTACCCCTGCATTGTGTTTTGTATCATTGTTGTCTTTCATTTTGTTCTGAAACTTCTGAACACGCGGTCTAATGATCTCATCTAAAGACTTAGGGGGTCATTACGACCCTGACGGCTGGCGGAACACTGGCGGTAACACCGCCAACAGGCTGCCGGTGTTCTGCCAGTGTATTATGACCGTGGCACATTAGCCACGGCCATACCGCTGGCCCCTCCAATATACCGCCACGCTTCCGCCAGGCGGTCATAATCCCCAGGGCAGCGCTGCAAGCATCGCTGCCATGGGGATTATGAGTCCTCAACCGCCAGCCTGTCCATGGTGGTAAACACCGCCATGGACAGGCTGGCGTTAAGGGGAACTTGGGGTGCCCCTGGGGGCCCCTGCACTGCCCATGCCATTCTGGCAGTGAAATGCGCAATGGGGCCCCCAGACACAGCCCCATTGCGCATTTCACTGCCTGAATTTCGGGCAGTGAAATGTGCGATGGGTGCTGCTGCACCCGCTGCACATTAACATTGCCGCCGGCTCTAATATGAGCTGGCTTCAATGTTGATGTGACTTTTCTGCTGGGCCAGCGGACGGAAACGCTGCTTCTGTTTACTGGCCCAGCAGAAATTTCATAATAGGGTGCCACCAATACTGCCAGCTGGTGGTATTGTGGCTCCCGCGCCTTCAGGGGTCTTTTTTCAAGACCACCGAAGTAGTAATGAGGGCCTTAGCTTTATCGGCTCTGGTCTTAACTTCTGTCAACCAAGCAGGACACAGTTTAGACACCAAAACACGACCTCTTATCATTTCAATCAGACTTACACCAGTAACTGCATTTGGAGAGGAACGGTGTGACCACAACATATCCTCCACTGCTTCATTCACTTCTATTTTATTTTGAATCGCCCATTGTATACACTCAACCAGTGCACAATTCATTTTTTTAATAAGACCATTTCTTTGAGGATGATAAAGAGCTACCCACCTGTGTTGGATGGCATATTTTTCCAAAAATTCTTTCATTTCTCTAGAGATAAACTGTACCCAGGCACTAATTCTTTAGAGACTCCTTCCCTGGCAAATTAACTCTTCAAACTTTTAATAACCGCATTTGTTTTGGGTTCGTCCATAAACTCCACTTCCCACCATTTGCAATAATAGTCCACCACCGCAAACACAAATCTAGATCTTCTTGCTCGGGTGCTAAAGGGACCACTAAAATCAATGGGCAGCTTAATCCAGGGTCCCGTAGGCAAAATTCTTAGGCCCCGATTTATGCTTTTTGAAGCTAAACTGCGCTAACGTAGTTTAGCGTCAAAAAGTATACCGCCGGCTAGCGCCATCCCAAGATGCTGGCCTGGTGTCATATTTATGGGATGACGCTAGCCGAAGGTAAGGCCCGGTTAGCCTCCGGGTGGGGGAGGCGTAGGGAAAACTGGAGTTTGTGTGTCACACAATGGTGCTAGTCAGGTTAGAGTCAAGAAAATGACTCTAACCTGATTAGTGTCATATTTCAGCAAACAACCCCATGCACATGACTCATGTCTAAGTAAAGACAGGTATCATGTGGCACAGCCCAATGGCCATGCCCAGGGGACTTATGTCCCCTGGGAATGGCCTTTGGGACCAGTGCCATGTAGGGGGGCCCAAGTTAGGCCCCCATGGCACTACAAAATTAAAAAAAAAATAATCACCTCTACTTATCTCTACTTACCTGGGATGGGGTCCCCCCATCCTTAGGTGTCTTCCTGGTGTGGGTGGAAGTGTCCCTGGGGCCAGGGAAAGGCACCTGTTGGCTCTTTCCATGGTCTCTGACCATAGATATGGGCCCACAGGTCCCTAACACCTGACCATACCCAGGTGTTAAATAATGGTGCTAAGCAAGCTTAGCGCCATTATTTAAGGCACCCATCCCCCGTGCACGGTTTTAACACAGGGGAAAAATATGGTCAAGGGCCATAACGTTGTTTTCTGCACAGGAATGCCTATTTTGCATCTCATTGACGCAAGGTAGGTTTCCACATCCAGAAAATGACGTTCACTCCCTAGCTTTGGTGCTAGACGTAGCTAGGGCCAAAGTATTAATAGGGAGTTAGGTTTGCACTCAAGTAGCATCCAAAAAATGACTCTAATTCGGCACAAACCAAGTATAAATATGCTCCTTAGTGTTAAAAGTGTTGGGTGAATTTTCAACACTTTGTCACTGTTTGCACAGATCACACAATTCCTCACACACGTAACTATTTCAAGATCCATACTTGGCCACCAATAACACTCTCTTATCTTTCTCTTAGTAATGGTTTGTCCTAAATGTCCTTGATGATCAATCATAATGATTTTGGGGGTCAATCTGACCCCGGCGGGCGGCGGGAGCCACCCGCCTGGAGGGAACCGCCAGAATACCGCTGCGCGGTCAAAAGACCGCCGCGGGTATTCTGGGTTTTCCACTGGGCTGGCGGGTGACCGCCAAAAGGCCGCCCGCCAGCCCAGTGGGAAACACCCCTCCATGAGGATGCCGGCTCCGAATGGAGCCGACGGAGTGGAGGATGTGCGACGGGTGCAGTGGCACCCGTCGCTTATTTCAGTGTCTGCAAAGCAGACACTGAAATACAAAGTGGGGCCCTCTTACGGGGGCCCCTGCAGTGCCCATGCCATTGGCATGGGCAGTGCAGGGGCCCCCAGGGGCCCCACGACACCCCTCACCGCCATCCTGTTCCTGGCGGTCGGAACCGCCAGGAACAGGATGGCGGTGAGGGTGTCGGAATCCCCCATGGCGGCGCAGCTTGGGATTCCCAGGGCAGCGGAAAACCGGCGGGACACCGCCGGTTTTCCTGTTCTGACCACGGCCGAACCGCCGCGGTCAGAATGCCCTGCGGGGCACCGCCAGCCTGTTGGCGGTGCTCCCGCCGACCGGGGTCGGAATGACCACCTTTGTCTCTTAAGCCTCTGGGTAGAATTAATGTATGGTTCCTCATCAAAATACCATTGTTCTCTACCGATAATTTGTCTGCAACTTCAGTGTAGGCTTGTAAATTTATTGGCAGAGAACTTTCCTTGGGCAAACCATGAGTCAAATAGTTCTTTATACGTACCATATCTTCATCTGTTAACATTTCTTCGTTCCGCTCAGTCTCCATAAAAGTGTTCCCATCACACACATCTACAACCGCAAACACTCTTCATCTTCTTGATCCACCAACTCTATTTTCTCGCCCTAATTGATTGGTGAACGAGACAATCGGCCCTGATATTTTTCCCACCAGGAATATGCTCTATTTTTAAATCATGCTGTATTAGTTTTTAACTAAGTCTATCAATTCTTGGAGTGTGTTCTTTGATAACTTCTCCACTACGGATGCTCACTAACGGTTTGTGATCAGTCTTGAGTGTAAACCTTCTCCCCCAAATGTAGTTCTTGAATTACTCAATAGTCCAACAGCAAGCCAATAGCTCTTTTTAAGAACTTTTTCATTGACTCTAAAAGAATGTGATGCAAACCCTATAGTTTGTTTGTGATTGTTTTTGTCCTCTTGGGATAATATTGCCCCCAAACTAATGCTACTAGTGTCTGCAGTTATAGTGCAAGGTTAAATAGAATCAAATGGCGCTAAAATTCCTGCCTCAACTATGTCATTGTTAAGCGCTCTAAATTGTTCCTGTCATTTTGCATCCCACACAAATTCTTTATTTTTCTTGAAGAATTCCTGTAAGTTTGCTGTTTTAGTAGAAAACCTCTTAACGAATTTTGAAAAAAAATCACATAAACCCAGAAAAGATGCAACATAGTCTTTTGTTTTTGGTTCAGGTGCACTAATGATCGCTTCTACCAAACCTGGTCTTGGTTTAACCCCATCTTTTGATATAACATGACCCAAATACTCTATGCTGGATTTAGCAAACTCATATTTTTTTACATTTGCTACTACACCATATTTTGGTAATCTTTGTAACACTTTATTCATTGCTTCATCATGGGTATATTCAGCCTCATCTGCGATCAGTATATCATCCTGAAAAGTTACAACACCTTCAGTACCCTGAAGTATGTTTTCTAAAACCCTCTGAAAGACAGAAGCAGTGAACGCCAATCCAAAGGGCATCCTTTTGAATTGAAATGTGCCAAAATGTGACACAAAAGCTGTGTAATGTCGTGAAGTTTCCATCTCCATCAACAACCATTTGTTTGCAAATACTCTCTAAGTCCTGACATACACTGAAGGGTACATTTCTCAATTTATGCTTTACAGGTGCTGCACCATTTTGTACTTTGATGTTATGTTTGAAACCTGTGATCCTGCCCAAATTATTACTTAACATCTTATTGAACTTTTGTAACAAAATATTCTTGGGTTGCTTGTCTTAAACAGAGATTCATCATTTAACTCATCAGTAACTAATGAAACTTGAACACTCCTCCTTGGTCTTAATGGCGTACTGAATAACCCCTGGTGAAACCACCCGAGTATATTCAAACCTTTTTTAGCTGCATAAACTTTCACAAGAATTACTTTGTTTTTATATTTCATACATGCTTCAAAATAATAAATAAAGTCTAATTTTTTTCCATCGTACGACACAGGGTTTCTGTCAGAGGGTAACAAGTTCTTTTCCCCATATGTTTGTAATAGCAATTCTTCTGTAATTATGGTCAGCCTTGCCCTAGAATCTATTATTAGGCGTAGTTTCTTCCCATCAACCTCTATGATTTCATGAATGTCTATGCAATTATGTTCACCACATTGGATCACTAGTATTACATCTTTCTTTGGGTTCACTTCATCGCTAGGGCTTTCGTTTGGATCAAGTTCTTCAATCATATTCACTTTATCAGGTGCTTTACTACTCTGACAAACTTTGGCTAAATGCCCCATTTTCCCCCAAATTCTGTGCTTGACATTTTCAACTGGACATGGGTGAGCGTTGTTACCATGTCTAGGGTTACCACATCTGAAACATGTGTACCTTCTGCTGAAGAATTCATCTTTAGTTTGGTTCTGTGTTGCCTCTTGGTTTGTTCTTTAGTGTAATCGCTGGAGTTCCCTTTAATTTTGACTGCACTTACTTCAACATGTTCTTTTTGGGATAGTTCCTTGCATGCTTTCTGAGAAATTTCTATATTTTTTACAATTTCTACTGTTTCTGACAAAGAAGTATTTTTCAAAGTTAACAGTTTTTCTTGAACTTTCTTATCCCAGCAGTTTACCACTACTTGATTGTGAATAAGTTGTGCCGTAAAGCTTGCAAATTCGCATTCGGAAGCTAATATACGTAAAATTGCTACATATCTGTCAATTGACTCATCTTGACGTTGTGCTTGTGTGAAAAATGTATGTCTATTTACTAACAAGCACGGTTGAACATCAAACTGCTTTTCAATTTTTTTTACTACAATTTGATACTCATCAATATCATCTGCTTCGCTATACGCAAATTCATGCGGTGGTAGGTGTTCATAGACGGAATGGCCTTCAAACCCTAAACCGTGTTCTAATAAAAATCTTTTCCTCTCTGGGCAATATCTATTACCACCGATAGCTCCTAAATATTTAGTGAAAGCCCTATTCCAACTTCTTCAAGGTATTGGTGGATCACTAGGTGTTTGTAAAAACAGTGGGCGAGAGCTGACACTCTGCATAATGGCTATGGTAATGTGTTGTAGTGGTATGTAAAAATACATTTGATTAACATTGCTTCCCTTCTGCTTTGATAAAGGTTATTGTGGTAGTATGTAAAAATAAGTTTGTTTAACACAGCTTCGGCTCCCTAATTGTATGCAGATCGCAGTAAAATCCACAAACTCCTGAGTATTATGCTTGTGGATTGCAGTGAGTTTATTTGTGGGGGTTGCAGTAAAATCCACTGGCTTATGAGTATTATGAGTGTGGATCACAGTGGGTTTATAGTGTGTGTGGATGTCAGTGAAATCCACACATTTCTGTAAGGGGTTTATTATGTGTGTGGATCACAGTGAGAGATTAGATCGCCATATGTGTTGCTACGTATTATACGTGCAGATCGCACGTTTCTGTAATGGATTTTGCCAAAGTATGTCGGCTGCACATATTATGCCTGCAGATCGCAGTTTCCCAAAATATGACTGACGTGCATATTTATACGTTCGCAGTGTGGGTGCCTCAACGTGCGTAGGGCTGAACATGCGCAATGATGTAACGTAATACTGGACGCTCTTGAATTTGTGTGATGCTGGATGCGTGTGAGGCCATGTAGCGCGGAGGAGCCTGTTGGGGAGCGGAAGTAACGATCACATATAAAGTTGTAAAATTTAAGCTAAATGAATGTACATGACGGGTCCCTGACACGGATCCTGTTAAAACTTCACAACAATAACAAGCAACTGCCCTGAAACCAAGTAGTGCAGTCCGTAAGTTCTTCGCACTCATCGCGCTCGATGAAGGAGAATCCCTTGCGGTCCCGAAAAACTGGAAGTGGGTTCTTGACTGTGGGCAGCTCATCCCAAAATATAAGTCCGACCATCAGTGCTACCTTAATTTAGCACAGCTACTAAATACTGAATACGAGAGATTAGGATTATTGATTTTATTGTTAATATATTTGCAAACCAAGTGTCACATTTGGCAGAACTGAGCAGAATTTGAAACTAGACGTCTTTACAGTATTTCTTGTGGAGCAAGGATATTACTTCTACGGGTTACTGCTGGCTTCATGGTAGGTTACCCACCATTGTTGCAGATGATGATATAAGACACTTGAGTCACATAACCTCTTACATAACAATTATGTCTCATAATCTTGTGGTTTTAGATGCACACACATTTTTCCAGTGAAGCTGCTGTGCGATTCGGTAAAGGACCGGTTTTGAAATTCCATTAGTTCAGTCTCCTCTCTCCTTTCCCCCTTCTCTCATCTATCTTGTCATCCTCTTTCAGGGCAACCTCACTGTTTCCCTGGTACTTGAACTGACTACACTCGATGTAGAAGCCAGTATGCTTCTCATGACTTTTCACTATAGTGTACGGGTGTGTTGAACTGCTTTTAGGTTCAATTTTTGGGCATGTACACTGGTGATCTTGACTTTCCTTTTTACGCAGTGTTTCTTTGGGTCTCTTGGTTCTTTGACAAATGGTATTCACTTTCTTGATAGTGATTGGAGGATTTGTTTTTCAGTTGTGTACACCTGTCATCTAAGAGGTTTTGTAGTTTATGTTTTTTTATGTACTGTTACAGACTTGAAAAAGTCACGAGTGAGACAAAACACATGTCGGCTGTAAAAGGAACAATGTGTATATTTTGAAGATGTGATCTCACCACATGTCAATAAAAAATGTGGATTCCACCTGGTCTCTACTCATCCTTACTATTTGGGTTATAAGCTGAAGTCTGTCTTATATTTTGAGTGTGTCTGTTATCTTTTGAATAAACAATGAGATGTTGTGTGTGAAACGTAATGTCTAGCATCAAAGCGTTATTTAAGATACAATGCAAACTAAGAGTATGTGGCCCGCAATATGGGCTAAAACATCTAGCGTTTCCCACTTCTTACCTTACCCACATACCCCAACATTCAGTGGTATCTATCCCCAATCTTTCAAAAGCAGTAATTATGGTGATACACACCCTGGGTGGTGGCAACACTCCACTGACTTTATCCAGCAGTAGAGGATCATCATAAGCACAAATGTGAATCATTAGCACTAGGGGTCAAAGAAACAAAGAGCAGAGCAGCAATAAATGGGACCTGTCAGAAGAATGAACCCCAGATATGTACAATAGCCTTCAAAGCAATGTCTAAGCATGGCCACAGCCCACTGTAGTGGGAGCCAAAGGGCAATCCATCACTTTGCCGTATCGGGGAAGTTGAGCCCTCCAAATGGTGTGAGGCCCCTCTTAGTTTAAGATGTTTCTTACAGTACGCTCGGCTATCTGCAGGATTAGTGAATATGTATTTGCCATCTAAATTCACTTTCAATCGTACCGGATATAGCATTCCATAGCAGACTCCCCCATCCAAGAGTAGCCTCTTAACCTCTGCAAATTTCTTATGTGACTCCTGAACCGGTTAGGTATTTTTTGGGAAGATCGATCAGTGATCCCTGGTAGTGTAGCAGGCACTGCTCACAGGACAGATGGAGGGCAGTATCATAATTGTGGTTATTTATGGGATGGACGGTCAGAGGACTCAGCGGTCACGAGGTGGCTAGGGTCCCAAAGACCTGTGCACCCACTCCACCAGGAAGACCTCAGAGAAGGTGGACCACCCAAAGAGGTCCGACAGCAAGGTTCCCACGTGATTTCAGGCACTACAGCAGTGCAGATGTTGTCACACCATGATCCAGCCTCCAAATCTTCATTTCTGGCCATCACTACAGCAAGATGCTTTTTCAATCTTTGGAATCTTATCGCTCACGGAGGTAGTGTCATCCTTGAGGCTAGATATGCGCTGTTCAATGCCATCCAGCCTTGCAGTGTGCCTGTGTAGCTGCTGAGTAATTCTGCCTAGCCTAGTGGATATGAAATCAATCTTGGTATCAATTGCCTGGAAGATGGCTTTAAGTTCAAGCAGTATGGTGATAGTGCCTGAGTGCATTTCCCTATGGGCCCCTGATACCACCCCTCCTCCATGCCCAACAGCGTCAGCACTCATCCAGCAGCCAGGAGGGGTCAAATTGTAGTTTGGTCTGCCTCTGGTCTCCCTTCCCCATAGTGGCCAGCGGGCTTGTGGATTGCCATCCGAAGAACCACCTTGTTGAGGGCCCAGGTCTACATGCTCTGCAGTTTCTCCCTGACCCTAGGAGGTACCAGGCCAGTGGGCATCAACACAAAGATAGCAGGAGGGGGGAGCGACCCAGCCATGCAGTAGGCTGATGAAGAAGAAACTGTGGAGATTCTAAAGGATTGGATGCAGCAGCAAAATGGTGTGGAAGGCTGCCAAGGCCCACCTGGGGCCTACTCACATATCAGAAGGTCCACTGCTCCTCTGAGCTTTAAATCATCAAAGCAGGAAGCGGTCTGATCCGGGTACCGAGAAGCATCTTCTGGGAAGGTGGGTGGGCCGCAAGTTGTCTTCGACTCTCTTTCAAGGCAGGGGGCTACCACCACAGCTTCAGGCTCACCAGCAGCCCCTGTCACTGCTAGGCCTCTAAGGCAGGCCATGGTATCAGCAAGGCCCATAGCAGGGCCCACAGTGCGGTCCACAGTGCCATGGGACCTGTGCAGGAAGTTGGCATGCAGGGGGCCCCACAGCACAAACAGCTCCTCGGCTCACCTGGAACCTGCAATCTGTTCACCAGTCGCGATGTGGGCCCGTGCTGAGATGGGGATTTGCAGTTCGGGTCTCGGAGCTCCATGGTTGGTGGCCATTGTGGTTTCCTCTTTCTTTTTGTATAAAAAAATCTTCTAGTTTCTCATATTTTTACAGAATGTTTGTGTTTTTTTAATATAGTTTAATTTACGTGGTTGTAATTCTGTTTGACTATTGCCTTATGAAATTGCAAAATAATATTTATATAACAAAATAAATATTTTCACCTGCCATTGGCAGTATGGCAAACTGTATACAAAATGATACCCCTACACAATGGATTTTGTATAGTAGTTGTGCAAGCTATCTGATAACTCCACGTCTGTCATGCCCCACATACACTGGAAATTCATTTATGAATATTATTCATCATAGCTATCCACACACTGCTCTACCTTTGGTTCTTGCATGACATATGCACTAAGACATACTGGAAGACATGTGACACACAAACAAAAAACACACATCTCTTGATCTGTTTCTTGAGACAATACAGAACTTTACACCTAAACTAGATCTAAATATTCATACAAATGTAATACCTTTTGTTATATATATTACAATTTTACATATGATTTATCAACAATGGTGTCTAACACATAGGGGGTCATTACGACCCTGGCGGTCATTGACCGCCAGGGCCGGGGACCGCGGATGCACCGCCAACAGGCTGGCGGTGCATCCAGGCCAATTCTGACCGCGGCGGTAAAGCCGCGGTCAGAAAAGGGAAACCGGCGGTTTCCCGCGGTTTTCCCCTGGCCTGAGGAATCCTCCATGGCGGCGCTGCATGCAGCGCCGCCAAGGGGATTCCGACCCCCTTACCGCCAGCCTGGTTCTGGCGGTTTTGACCGCCAGAACCTGGTTGGCGGTAACGGGTGTCGTGGGGCCCCTGGGGGCCCCTGAAGTGCCCATGCCAATGGCATGGGCACTGCAGGGGCCCCCTAACAGGGCCCCACCAAGATTTTCAGTGTCTGCGTAGCAGACACTGAAAATCGCGACGGGTGCAACTGCACCCGTCGCACCCTTTCCACTCCGCCGGCTCCATTCGGAGCCGGCATCCTCGTGGAAGGGGGTTTCCCGCTGGGCTGGCGGGCGGCCTTCTGGCGGTCGCCCGCCAGCCCAGCGGGAAACTCAGAATTACCGCGGCGGTCTTTTGACCGCGCAGCGGTATTCTGACGGCGGTACTTTGGCGGGCGGCCTCCGCCGCCCGCCAAGGTCAGAATGAGGCCCATAGTGTAATGTTTCTGCTACAAGCAACCATAAGTCACAAACATGTACAGTGCTTTATATATCAACAAATTGACATTTGAAGTTTTAATGAGACGTATGCCCTGAACACATACGGCCACATGGTATCCAGAGGACCATTCACTAGGGGGATATTACATTACCTCCAATCTGACAATTTTTTTTTTTTTGATTTGTTGAACACATGTTGGAAATGTTTTGATATATAAAGCACTCCTTTTCACTCCTCACCACACCAGTCATTGTCCTAGAACTTCCAGTTGATTAGGATATGCCGATACCCCAAGTTCACCTGCCTAGAAGGGGATGCTGGTGTGATGGCACCATGGCTACTGCCTTTGCCTCCTCCTTAGTGTACTGCAACTGAGGTGAATACCTTCACATAGTAGCAGGAGTAAGCCATCAACATTGGTGCCAGCGGGACAAACAATAACTTGAGACAAAAAAACTTTTGTATGAAATAAACACTGCTGGTTGCATTTCATTATAGCAATCCAAAATAGATTTGAATTTAGAAACTTTTAATTAACACAAATTAGTAATTTAAAAATATTAACAGTGGAAAACCTTGCTAATACTAATCTAATACTGTGACAGAGCCCCCCACAGGATTTATTCACAATCTTTTGAGGAATGTACCTTGACAGAATTTGGACCTCTGGTGCAGACCCATCTCCTCCTACTATGTAGTTCCTTGATGACTCATCTGGACTAAGTCTTTGGAAACTGTGAATCAGTAATCAGAGTGTCCATGATCTGCTTCGGTGGTGTAAGAGCAATAGCTGTCTGGCATGCTCCAATTGTTTTCTCTCAGCCAGTCTCTACATTGACATTAGTGTCAGATGAGCACTGAGCCACATGTTTGAAGTGCGAGGAATCTCAAGTGCTAGGTTTTTCTGGACGTTGGGCAGTCTCTATGTGTGCTCTTTGCTGGCTACAAAATGAAACGGCCCGGTGTCAAACGGAGCATCAGATGTACATTGTTGTGGCTGACGAACAAGCACTCGATCTCCTCCTGAGAAGACAATGTTCATTGCATGTCATCTTTTGTCTGCATAGGCTATCATTTTCTGTTTACAACTCAAGTCTTATTGTGAGGTTATTTTGGTGCTTATGTAGGCACATTTATTTTAGCTTGGATCTGAGACCTGTGCCCTCTCACCATGTCATTTTGCTCCTCTTATTATTTAGGGCCTGATTACGACCTTGGCGGATGGGATACTCAGTCACAAACATGATGGATATCCCACCCGCCATATTACAAGTTCCATTATATCCTATAGAACTCGCAAAAAGGTGGGTGGAATATCCGGCACGTTTGTGACGGAGTAACCCATCCACCAAGGTCGTAATCAGGCCCTTAGTGTTAAAACAAATTCAGAATGAATATGGGGCTGCCCCAGCCCTATATCTTGGGATGCAATTAATGGGCAATTTTGCCACAGTATCCTCAATAATATTAAGTAACCTTAAAGTGGAAGCAGTAGCATTGGCATTATGCCAGTGGCTCCGGGATGTTCCTGTACAGGATTAAGAATATGAGCTACCAAATGGCAATGGGAACATTGTCCAACTCTGCCAGTGGGGAGTTCTAAAACATATGCAGAAAAGTTTGCATAATTTACTGGGCATGATGTTAAAAATGCTGAGTCCTATTACTTTAAACTGCCTCCTATGGCATTGAAGAATGTCCTGTTAACCAACATCAAATTAATTTACTCTGATTTGTTTGTTTCCCAATTGGCTATTGAAGGCTATGAATACTGGTTGAAGTTGATTGACTTAAGAGTGTGCGGGGAACTAGAAATTGGCAAATACAGGAATGGGAAGCTTTGTTTAGTGCATGCCTTATTCAATTGCAAATTATATTCTACAACAAACGTTGTTTAGGCTTAACAAAGATTAAACTAACTGAATGCACCCAGTATCCCATCACCAGCTAAATTTGAAAATTGGCAAAAGATTTTGATTGTCACTGAAGAACAGCTCGATGGGTGTGTCCAAAATGGACCATTTAATTCAACCCTCTGAGGTCCAAACGGGTCATTGTTTTGGCCAATGGACACAAGTGGTTGCCATGCATGTTTTGTAAATTCCACAGGGGGGTTTAGAGCAAGTAGACCTGATCCTTATTACAGATCATTACAACAATATATTATCATCACCACATATAGCGTGGGCAAATTATGTAAATAATGGTTGAAATCTTCCACACTAGATGCCGTTAAAAAACATTGTAGTTTCCTGTCAGAAAACACAGACTCACGCGATTTCTTGTTAGGTTCTAGAAAAGCATGCACAAAGCACTTCTTATACGCAACATATAAAGAAATCTCAAAACTTTCACAAAAAAGCCACTAGCCGGTTGAGGCAACTAGATTAGAAAAACCTGAAAGCTCTAGATGTTGTAGATAATAGTATGAACACTTTGTCCAACCACACTTACATCCTAAACATTATTGTTCCATCTGCAATTGACATCGTACAACACAATATGTCATGTTTACAGTATCTACAGAGTCAACTTAGGTCCATTATGAAGTTAGGTTGGACGTTACAAGTTCTAAAAAGTGGTTGCGTACTCTGACAACATGCCAGCTCCAGGGACGTTTTCTGTGTTTAATTTGATGCAAAATCAGCAAATAATGCCTAAGAAAGAAGCAACTTATATTATGTTAAACACTGAGAAGTAATCTTCCCATTTCAACACTTCAGTTCACCTTCTGTTTGAAGGACATTCTTGTAGGCAGATTTGAAAAGCTAAGAGATAGTTACATCTATGAGGTAAGAGAGCTACCCTTTATGTACAAATGTTTCAGTGGCATGAAACAGGCCTTTCTTAGCGGATGCGAATGCAAGACTTCTGTAATTCATTCGATCATTTGTAAACAGCTGTCCTTGCACGGAGCATGTAAAGCTTCAGTTGTAAATTTAGCTTATTTGTTGGGTGTTCCTGTCCCTTTGATTCGTCCAGCGTTCCAGGTGCTCTTGAATGGGAGTTATTTGATGCTGAATGGAGAAAGCTGTTGTGCCATGTGAGCCAGAATCACCTACATAATTTCGATCTCCTAAATTGTAACTTGATGTGGAAATGTACCCCCCCCCACGCAAGAGATAAAAGTAGCAGCAGTATGGCCTCATATTGCTACTTCAAATTTAAATTTTGACATGCTGAGCAGACTGAAAGCCCATTTGTTTTTAAAATATGTGGTGCTCACATCTGCCCCTCATGGCCGTAAGCCCTTCAAGTTGCAAGGTCATCTACAGAGATATAGGCCCTCATTATGAACACAGTGGTAAACACCATCGACCGCCGTGGCAACGGCAAACAGAAGGCCGCCATTGGCGGTGAACACAAACCCGCCATGTAATGATGCAAAAATCAGAAACCAGCAAAAATCTCCCTGCCACCAATCACTGCCAGGACCTTGTCGGCGGAAATGCTGGACCTCCCACCCACCACTGCCGAGCACACAAACATCACGCCCTCCAAATAATGAAGCACAAATCACTGCGGCTGTTAGTGGAAGCCAAACAACCATTGGCGGTACAGACTGCCACGGGTGACAAGTGGACCCAACAGCAAGAAATGCATACATTGGTAAGTTTGAAACCTACACACCTGACATAGGTCCGCCACACGATAAAACACACACAGACACACCCCACAATCCTTTGCAACAAAACTAGGCCAACTAATACAGAGAACTCCAGAAGCAGACACCGAACACCACAATACACGATACATACACCCAACCACACAAGAGCACCCTCACCTAGATCCACACAAGACACCATTCATAACACTCACCATGGCAACCCCCCACACTTCACAGAAAGGGAGCTAAGGACCATAGTGGACGAGATCCTGAAGGTTGACTCACAATTATTCAGGGCACAGGTCCAGCACACACCCATCGCCAGGAAGATGGAACTATGGCAGACAATAGTGAACAAGGTCAATGCAGTGGGACACCATCCTCACACCAGGGACGACATCCGCAAGAGATGAAATGAACTGCATGGGAAGGTCAGGTCCATGGCATCCAGGCACCACATTGCAGTCCAGAAGACTGGGGGAGGACTTCCACCAATACCACCCCACTACACTGACTGGGAGGAAAAGGTACTGGCCATCCAGCACCCTGAGAGACTCACTGGAGGAATGGATTCAGGTATTTCATCTACAATTACCCCATATCCATCACATCTGGAAGGCATGCACCACCTCACCCCTCCAACTACCACTAGGATCACTACCTAACCCAGGGCACAATCACTACATCCAGTCCCCCTGCATGCCCACAAACCCACTAACAAGCCCACATCCCTCCCCCTGTGCACAGCCACCCACCCCTGCAAGGAATCACAATGACCTACAGGACGCACAATGCACCTCCACATCCTAATCAAAAAAGCAATACTAACCTCTCAAAAGCAACTTGCATAGCCCCAAAGTGTGAAACCTGCACAAACCCGCCCAGTCCTGTGCACCCCATCCGATCATGCTAATGTAACAGACATGTCCATTCCTCCCAACAGGCACCACCACCCATGTCACCCTGACGGACAGGGCAAGGAGTGGCAGTGCCCCACAGGGAGACAGAGGCACCTCCCAGGACACCCTGGCCCCTTACACAGTCCTGGACTGTCTCCATCCAGCAGCCCCACCCAGGATCCCACTGACACCTCTACCACCCAGCCAACAACATCAGCTCAGGGCAACCGTCCCCACATCTGTGTATCCAGGCCACAGACTGGTGGAACACATGGACAGAGGCCACAGTCACCCCCTACCAACAGGCAGGAAGACGACGGCCCAAAACAAGTGGTACCACCAGACCTGTGCAGGGGACACAGGCACAGGGGGCTAGGTACAGTTGGAGGGCATCAGTGGCCCAGAGGGGAAGCCACAGGGCATCAGTGGCCCAGGGGGGAAGCCACAGGATGGATGCCGCAGCCCATGACGTGATCTCTGAGGTCCTGGGAGGATGTCACCATACCCAGGACAGATTGGCCCAGATAGTATCCACCCTGGAGCAGAGTCAAAGGATGCAGCTACCACACCACCAAGAGGCCATGGAGCAGTGGAAACTGCACAATTCCACAATGTCCAGCATAGCAGGTGCGCTGCTGCACCTTGTCCCAACACAGCCTGAGGCCCACACAGACCAGGAAGCCCCTACTACATGCCAGGATACAGACTGGACAACAACAGCATCAGCAGCAACTGCACATGTAGCACCCTCTCAGGACACACAGTGGACATCCATCTCTACCTCTACAGGCCAACACCAGGCGCCCAAACAGACCCTCTGGCCCAGATATGGCACAGGAACACCTGCCAAGAGCAAGGCCCCCTCAAAGAAGTGACTCTGGCGAGAACTGTCCTCCAAGTGTCCCACTGAATCAACCACAAAACCATGTGAAAACTAGAACAAACTCTTGTAAACATTGATGGACCTACCACTACTGCCAACAATGCTGCAACCATGTTGTCATATTGTACAACCACCAGTAGGCCACTCCAGTCACTGTAATCTGCATGATTTTATCCCTGCACCAAATAAAACACCTTTTCACCTGTTACAGTGTCTCCTGTCAGTAAGCCTAAACAAAGTGAAGTATGGATGCACTGTATGTTAACTCTTTTATTGTATTCTGAGTAGCAGGAAATGCACCACATGCCTTACACATTGTTGTGCCTACAGATGTGTTGAACTTTTATACTATATTGTAATCTGTCCTATGCAGACCTGGTCACAGTGGCAATGAGTATTGACCCAACACCCCCCTAGATGACCAGGCACACTGACAGCAATCTCATCCAATTGTCCCACAAACTTACTGGAAGTAGAGTTGTATCAGTTGGGTCCTGGTATGTACATCTTCCCCCTCATCATCATCACCATCACTCTCATCCCCTCTCTGAGGAAACTGGTCTGGATATACAGCACCCTCCTCCTCCAAGAGGGGGATAGAAATTCTCACAGCCACATTGTGCAGCATGCAGCAGTCAACCACTATTCTACACACCTTTTCAGGCCCATAGGCCAGGGAACCGCCAGAGATATGTAGGCAACCAAATCTAGCCTCCAGGAGACCTATTGTGTGCTCTATCACCCTCCTAGTACGTCCATGGGCCTCATTGTAATTCCTCTCTGCATCTCTTCCAGGATTCCTCACTGGTGTCAGGAGCCAACACAAGTTGGGATAGCCAGAATCACCTAGAAAAAGGTGCAAAACAGGACATT
The DNA here is from genome assembly GCF_031143425.1 of Pleurodeles waltl. Lineage (NCBI taxonomy): Eukaryota > Metazoa > Chordata > Amphibia > Caudata > Salamandridae > Pleurodeles > Pleurodeles waltl. The sequence continues at coordinate 482,106,323 of NC_090438.1, read as the reverse complement.
CATTGACAACACTCAGAGGCAGACAGCCTGGCTGTCTGCTATGTGGCAATAAGTGTCAGAAACACCTACCTATGATCCACCCTCTGTCTCCTGTAGTTGTTCCATCTTGTGTGGCACACTACTGTTCCTCAGCACAAAGGAATCATGGAATGAACCAGGGAACATGGAATTCACATGTGAGATGTAGTGGTCTGTAGTACACACCAATTGAATGTTCATGGAATGAAAGTTCTTCCTGTTTCTGTACACCTGTTCACTGATTCTTGGGGGGAAGATAGCTATGTGGGTAGGGACCCTGGGGGTCTACAACCGGTGGAGCACCACTGCAGGAAGAGGTGGGAGGACCTACAGCACTGGGCAAGGAAGATCTGCAAGGCCCAGCTGCGGAAGTCCTCCCAACGAGGATGGGGTGCCCATTGGGCACTGACCCCCCTTATGCAACGCATCCTGGCGGTGGCGTACCCGGACCTGGATGGGCGCTTGAAGGCTGCACAGCAGTCAAAAGGGGGTGAGTACATATACCGTATTTTGGCCCCTTTATGGATGTGTGTATGTGCATTTGTATTTATGCTGTCTAGTGGCAGGAACTCTGACTGATGTCCATCTACATAATGGCTCCTTTGGGGAGTAGGGGTGTTTGGGTGAAGTCTGCAGTACGTCAGGTCCTTAAGTTAGTTGGGGAATGGCTGTAGAGCAGGGTTCTGGCCACTAGTCACCATGTGTATAGCGGTAGGTGCTGCCTGGTGGAAGGTTTTCTGGGTGGGTGTATGTGTGCACCACTAATGTACCTCCATTCAGCCATTTATAAGTGTCTCTCCTGTTTTGTCTCCCCATCCCTGTTCTCTTGTGTTGTCTGTGTACAGTATCATCTGGTGAGGGAGCTGAGGCACCAGCGAGTGGGGATGCAGTGGCCCACGGATCCTCGGAGGCAGAGTCGTCCGACGCCAAGGGGACCAGTGGGTTGGAGGGCGAGTACCACAGGGGAGGCAACTACCACTGGAGGTAGTGGCTCTGATACCTCCTCCGATGGGAGCTACCTGGCGGTGGCAGATCCTATTGGGCCCACCCCTACTGTGTCATCTTCCGCCACCCCCCATACTATCACCACCCTCCCATTTGTTCCCTACCGAGTTACCTGTGCCCACTCACCCAGAAGGGTGGGCATCTCCTTTGCCCAGGCACCTCATCCCCTGCCCCAGTTAGCCCTTCTGCCCTCACGGAGGAGGCTTTTGATCTCCTGAGAACCATCTTTGTAGGGCAGACAACCATTGTCAATGCCATCCAGGGGCTAGCACCAGAGGTGAGCAGACCAATGCTTATCTGAATGTCATTCACGTTGCTGTGTCTGGCCTTCTTAGATCTTTTCAGGCTCTGACCTCCTAGTGGATGGCAGCTAGTGTTCCTGGTCATTCTGTTCCCCTCCAACCACCTCTTCCCCGTCCAGCACCCCAATCCCTTCACCCGTCCAAAGCACACTTTCTGACATGCAGGCACACATCTCAACCTACAAGAAGCACACTTCAAAACACAAGCACCACACCTCCCACCACAAGCAGACACACAGCCAACAAACACATGCACACACACCAACATCCGTTTCCCCCAGTGTGTCCACCTCTTCCGCATCCCTGTCTGTCCCCTGTACATGCACACCCACATGCACTGCACCCTCATTCAATGCTGCTAACCCTGTTCCTGCAGTCACCACAATAGCACACATCCATTCATGTACCCCAGACACCACACCTGCACTCACAACATCTTTAGTTGACACATGCAGCACACTCACCAGACTTGCAGACACCCAGACAACATCCATTTACACTGGTAGCCTGTCTTTTCCCACTGTGTCCACCACCCCTCCTCCCAAGACACTCAAACGCACCAAAACACACACTCATCACACATCCACCACACCTCAGCATACTGTCCAATCACCTGCAGCCACGTCACACACACCTACACCTGTCACGACCACTCCCTCTACCTCCACTCCGACGCCTTCCTCCAGGTCCACCCCAATTGCACCTAAGAAACTTTTCCCTTCCTGTGTTGACCTATTCCAACACACTAGCCCACACCGTCTCGTCCCTAGACGTGCTCATCTCCTTGCCCTTTCCACTCCTCCCACGTCACAGCCCGCCCCTATCCGCCCTTCCCATTCCTGTGCCCCTTCCCCAGAGAGGAAGAAGCCCCGTGCTGAACCAGGTCCATTTGCCACCCCCGATCCATGCCCACTCCCCCACCTTCCAAGGGCAAACCCAAACCCCCTCTACTTTCCAAAGGGAAATCTAAGCCCCCCCAGTCGTAAATCCCTACCCCCACCACCCCCTACCCCTGTTACCTGAGGTGCCTGGATGCCCCATTGTTGTCCCTATGAGGTGGAGTACCGTAGCACTTGTGAGAGTCAAGTTGGGGCCATTGTGGCCCATCGGACTTCTTTCCATATGGACTGGCCATTGGCCTTCTATGCACTTCTGTTGCTCAGTGAGCAAAATAAAGGTTCATGTGTGGCCTGTGTTGTTTTAGGTACACCCTGGATCCATGGTCTATCTTTCATTGTTTGTGGGTGTGGGGCACTTGTATGTACTTTGGGCAGGTTGGATTTGCCTTGTGTCAGGTAAGTACCTCTTGCTGTGGGGTGTATGGATTGTACTGCTGTGAAGGGTTGTGGGAGCGTTGCACGATAGGTGGAGTGGGTAGGTATGTAACTGTGCCCTTTCTTCCCTTGTTTAGTAGGTTGCGGTACTTACCGTCGTCGTCATCTTCGTCGGCGGTCTCGGTCGTGGAGGTATATGGCAACGAGCAGGGCTGGAATGATCTGCAACTCTCTCTCCATGTCTGCTTCGGCGTGTTGTGTGGGCCTCCGGTGAGTGTTTCCTTATATTTGTTTAATTTCCGCCTGGCTTTGCGTAGCAGTGGTTCCCACCCCGGAACTGACTGCGGTCTAGTGCTTCATTATTTGATAAGCGGGCAGGGCCTTTCCGTTGGCCTGTGGGCGGGCTCTGCCGTCGTTGTCGGCACTCCTCTGCTGGCAGTGAGTGGTTTTCAGGATGCCTGTGTTTCAGTTGGTTCATTATTTGGCGGTTCGGACCGCACGTCTGTTGGTGGTTGTTACCGCCACCGCCGGCAATGTGGTGTTTACTGCCGTGTTCATAATGAGGGCTAAAGTCCATTATAAATACAAACTTTCCAAAACATTTTGATGTACTCATAAGTCACATTTTTTATGTGTATATCACCTCTGGGATTGTACATTTCTTTAAGGATGTTGGTTCTGGTTTTGTCAGCACCTTCTCCTCTGTATTTAGCAAAATACCTTCATCCTTACACTGCATATATGTGAGTGTTTTGTGGGAATTCCCTGTTACTTTGACATTAATTGGCAGTATTTTGCTGTTGCTGTTTTTCATTCACAATGACTGCCCACCTCAACAAAGAGGACTGATGGTGCTCCACCAGCCCAATTGTGTAGTGAGGGCATGATGCAGTATTTTGAAGCACCCCTCCTGGACGAACTGGAGTCCAACTGGTCTTTGTCATTCAGACTGGTTCTGAATTGCGTGCCTCCCATCTTTCATTACCAGACCTACACATTGGATTGCAGTTGCTACAAGAAGCTTCCTATGAGCTGCCCTTTGTGGATCAAGTGGCTCCTGGTGCCACAACACCTGGCACTACACAGACTGCTGCCACCTCGGCTGGAGCTGTGGCTGAGGCAACAGAACATGAGTGCTCCCTTGATTTCCGTGTCAACAACCTGATTCGCTTGTCACCTGCCGAAGTGGAGTCTTTCCTGAATTCAATTTTAATTAATGTTGTTGGCAATTTGTTTTTAAATTATGATTATTGATGACTTTTAGCCTTAATTTGATGGAATGTTTTTTTATCAAACTTCTAAGTTGACTGTTTAAATTTGGTTTGCTGTTGGTCTCTCCTGCTTGTTGACATAGACATTTTGGGCCTCATTATGACCCTGCCGGCCAGCGGTACACTGGCGGTAACACCGCCAACAGGCTGGCAGTGTTCCGCCAGTGTATTATGACCGTGGTGCATTAGCCACGGCCATACCACCCGCCCCTGCAACTGACCGCAGGCTTCCGCCAGACGGTCATAATCCCCAACCGCCAGCCTGTCCATGGGGGTAAACACCGCCATGGAAAGGCTGGCGGTAAGGGGGACTCAGGGTGCCCCTGGGGGCCCCTGCACTGCCCATGCCCCCATCAGAAAAGATATGGCCAAAGAACTTTAGCTTTGCCTTATTGAATTCACATTTCTCAGCATTTAACATTACACCTTCAACAACAAGTACACAAGACATTTGTCTTAAAGCTTTGCCATGTTCCTTTTGTGTAGCTCCGCAATCCAATATGTCATTGCTGTTGGAAATGGGGTCTCTAGTTGGCAGTGGTTTGCACCCTGTCCAAGTAAGGACCCTCACTCTAGTCAGGGTAAGGGAGTCACACACCTAAAATAACCCTGCTCACCCCCATGGTAGCTTGGGTCAAGCAGTCAGGCTTATCTCAGTGGCAATGTGTAATGTATTTGTACACACACACACAAACACAGTGAAAAGACTACAAAAGGACTCCACGCCATTGAAGCAAAATAGCCGATATTTATCTGAGGCAAAGAAGACTAAAACAAGAAATCATAGATGTGAATTTTTAAAGATTAAATCTTAATATAGCGCTTATAAACACAATAGCTCGAACTGGGGCTATCACAACGTCTTGACAGAGTCATTCACAGCAGTTTGTTGCCACTCGTGAGGGAGTGCAGGCCGGTCACAGAGAGGCATGGACCCCAGGTAAAGTACCTTGAAAAATTAGGAAACAAAGATGTTGCACAGAGTTGGGGAGGTGAGGCGTCGCTGGAGCAGAGGTGGCGTTGGTTCCTTATGGCTACCAGAGAGGTAAGTCATCGGTTCCTTATTGCTAGGCAGGGGAGGTAAGGCGTTGGTTTCATACAGTTGCATAGGTGGTGATGCAGCATTGCTGGCGAGGCGATGGTTCCTAACAACAAGGCAGGGTCAATGAATCCAGCAGGTCAAGACATGAGGTGTCGACTTCACGGTGCCGCAATCACACCACGGGGCTACAGGTGCTGTGGTAGAGTTGGAGTCGGGTGTCACAGACGTTGTGACATGACACTCGGGACTCACACTGTGGTGAGACTTCGTAGGCGCTGCAGCAGCGTTGGGCCTACGGTGTCAATTGAGGTCGTTGCACTCAGTGGGGACCATAGTTCAGATGCAGGCAGCGGCGCAGAGTTGGACAGTTGCACTGGTTATGAAGTTACCCTGAAGTCGATGTGCCTGTTTTTTCTTGATTAGATCAGAACTCACTCCATAGGACCCAGGAACTGAATTTGGCATCACTTGGAAAATCAGTACTCTCAGCAAGAGAGCCCAGGTGCTGGTAGATGAAGTCTTTGTTGTCCCAGAGACTTCTTAACAGGAGGCAAACTCAGTCCAAGCCATTGAAGAACATTTGGAAGCAGGGTGTAGAAAGCAAAGTCCAGTCCTTTCATTCCCAGGACAGAAGCAGCAACCAGCAGGCCAGCACAGCAAAGCAACAGGCAGAGTGGCAGTACCCTCTACAGCAAGCATCCAGCTCTTATTCCTGGCAGAATGTCCTCATTCCAGAAGGATTCTAACTTTGTGGAGTCAGAGGTCCAGTACTTATACTCATTTCTGTGTTTGAAGTAGAGTAACTTCAAAGAGAAGTCTTTGTAGTGTAGAAGACCCTGTCTTTCCCTGCCCTGTCCCCAGACACACTCCAGGGGGTTGGAGACTGCTTTGTGTGAGGACAGGCACAGCCCTATTCAAGTGCAAGGATCAGCTCCTCACACCACTCTAGCTCAGGATGACCTATCAGGATATGCAGAGTACTGTTCAGCTCCCTTTGTGTGACTGTCTAGAGTATTTCACAAACAGCCCGACTGTCATCCTGACCCAGGCATGTATTCCACAGACAGACAGAGGCACAGAAAGTTTAAGCAAGAAAATGCACAATCTTTAAAAGTGGCATTTTCAAATTTACAACTTAAAAAACAACTTCACCAAAAGATGTATTTTTAGATTGTGAGTTCAGAGACCCTAAACTCCATATTCCTGCCTGATCCCAATGAGAAATTATACTTATAAGATATTTCAAGGCAATCCCCATGTTATCCTATGAGATAGTCCTTGCAATAGTGAAAACTGAACTTAGTAGTACTTCACTATCAGGGCATATAAACCACACCGGTGCACGTCCTACCTTTTAAATACACTGCAACCTGCCAATGGGGCTCTCTTGGACATACCTTAGGGGTGACTTACATGTAATAAAAGGGGATGTTTGGGCCTGGCAAGTCGGAACACTTGCAGTTTGAAGTGGCAGTTTAAAACTACACACACAGATACTGCAGTCGCAGGTATGAGACATGTTTACAGGGCTACTCATGTAGGTGACACAATCAGTGCTGCCGGTCCACTAATAGCATTTGATTTACTGACCCTGGGCACACACAGTGCACTTTACTAGGAACTTACTAGTAAATCCAATATGCCAATCATGGATAAACCAATCTCCAATACATTTTAGACAGAGAGCATATGCACTGTAGCACTGGTTAGCAGTGGTAAAGTGCCCAGAGTCCTACAGCCAACCAAAACAAAGACAGAAGAAATAGGAGGAAGAAGCAAAAAAATTTGGGGGTAATCCTGCTAAAAGGGCCAGGTCCAAAAATCGCTACAGTTGAAAGCATCTACAACAGGTTATATGATATGCCAAAAGACATCTTGAAAAATATCAGCAGCTGATGACCCACGAAAATGTAGTCTTTTGTATCGAAACTGAGTAATGTCTGTAGAAAAGTTTGTAATCTAATTGCAATCCTCCTTGAGTTCCAACTGATGATAACCTTTACTTAAATCAAGGTGAGAGAAGAATTTTGTACAGCTTTATTGTGATATGTTAGCAATGCGCAGACCTGGATGTCATTTTCTTTCAATTGCCCTGTTCACTTGATGCATGTCCACACAAATGCATACAGCTCCTTTACTGTGCTTTTTGGTGTGCTTTTTGGGCACTACCTCTATTGGAGAAACCCATGGTGTCGGACCAGTAGAACACTCAATATTATCATACTTAAATAAAGATCTGAGTTTCCCTGCAACAGCTTCTTGTAAATGAAATGCAATTCTTCTGTGTCTTTGAGCAACATGATGAACATCCTGATTGATATGCAACTGTCCTTTCATAGTTTTAAGTTTTCTTATCCCATGAAACAATGAAGAGAACTGACTATTTTGTAATGAGCATTAATATTGTCATTCACTGATATCAGTCCCATATTAGCATCTGTGCTGTAACTGATTAGACAGGCACTTGAGGCAGCAGCTTTAAGTACATGAACGAGTGATTCCACTTTTGTTTTGTTGTGCTTCATATTTACTTCAAATGTATCTTTACTTTTCAAAGAAGTCGATATGGACCGCGTGTAGTTTTGATGGCGCCAGTCATGGTAGTTGACATAGTTCATTATATTTTTCCTTTGCATATTATTTGTGGACGCACTGCTGTCGAAGATAAAAGGTATAGCACAACTATTTATTTTCACTGTAATCTTTGGACAGACGTTGAATGACTTGGGTGCTTTTTCATGTTGACTTTTCTTTAACTGTTACTTCTCTTCACATGTGGCCAGTCCAACATGTCCACATTTCTCTGAGGTAAACCTTGACACTGCACAATCATCATCTTCTTCACTTTACTTGGCACAGATCCTGAAAAACTTTTTGATGAAGATTTAGATAAAGATCGACTTTGTTTGGTGTTGATTTGTCTCAACTGATGTTGCTGATTAGCTTTGTGGATACACATTGAACATTGCTTATTGAACGTTTGGTCGGCCATTTTGTCTTCTCACTGTGACATACTTTCTTTTTCTTTAGCCTTGCAAACCATCACAAAATGGTTCTCTTTACGACAGCCTTTGCACATCTGTCCATTGGTGGGACATTTATCTTCATATAGAAAAGACAATCACATCAGAAACATAACTTATTTTTCTGTTTAGACATCACCTTGTGTCCTTCAGCTTTGACTCACTTTGAGCACTTCTGGCCTCCATGTCAGCAGCTTGTCAATCAGCACGCTTTTCAACTCTGACAGCCATGAGAACTAAATGTTTCTCTCAGCATTTGTTGTCTGAATGAATCTGACAAGCATCCGTCAATAAATTGAATCTGCAGTGCTTAATGAGTGTATCCTGTCTTTTAGCAAATTTGTCTATGTTTTCACCAACTCTTTATCATTCTTGAGTGAAAATGTGCCTTTCGTATGCTACATGCAGCACTGGATTGAACTTGAGATTCAAGGATTCTTTAATTTGACAGTACATAATTTCAGCAGTCCGCAGCATTTTCTTTATGACTTCATTTACACCATCACCAGCAAGATTCTTGAGGTATAATATTTTTGTTATCTGTTTCTTCTAGTGCATCAATGAAATAATTAAATGTCGATATACAAGCAGTCCATCTATCGCCAATATGCTGCCTTTTTGGGGTATCGAAGGGTGGTGGGGATTTCAGGAAGACGGCAACATTGTAACTGTTCACAGGATTGACTGACACTGTGGGCCTGATTACAACCCTGGCGGTCTTCCGCGGTGCATATGGACCACCGCCAATGTGCCGGTCTGACAGCCACATTACGACTGGCGGTTGCACTATGGTTGGACCAACAGCACTGCCAGTTTTTATCCAGAGGAGGGGCTGTTGGTGCTGGCGGTCCTATTCCACCAAGGCAGCGCTGCAAGCAGTGATGCCCTGGGGATTACGAGTCCCTTCTCTGCTGGCAATTACATGGCGGTAGCACTGCCATGTAAAAGCTGGTGGGTCAGGATGCACTGCCCATGCACTTGGCATGGCAGTGCATGGCCCCCCTGGCCAGCCCCATTGTGATGTTCACTGTCTGCTTTGCACCCTACACACAACAGCATTGCTACCGGCTCTATTATGAGCCGGAGACAATGCTGTTGGGCGTTTCCCGCTGGGCCAGCAGGTGGAAACATTGTTTCCTCCCGCTGACCCTGCAGGAAACTCCTAATGGGGCCCACGGGAAGGTGGCTGCACTGGCGGAAACCTGCCAATTGGGACTTCGGCAGACAGGCTTTTCCATCTGTCAAAGTCGTAATGACGCCCTGTGTCTGGAGCTCTCACCAACTTCCTCTGCTAGAAATCAGGATCTGTTCCATTCATGCCCCTACCTTGGCCCTATGGTGTGCCAGCCTCTGGCTCATCATTTCCGGTCTGCATTGGCAAAACAACTTTTTGCTGGGCCTGTCATCTCTGAAGTTATGGATGGCTCCATAAGCACAACCACAGGCACTTCTCTTGGAGTCACCTTTGGCAGCAGAATGATTCTCTTTATTCAGTTCTGGTAAGCAGACAACCCTTTCATACATTTGAGTGGTCATGTTTTCAGTGTTTCTTTTTGCTTTTAACACCTGTTTGATCTCTGCCTTGCAGCGCTTCTGACCACAGCATTGTTGCATAGTCTGCCATTGTTAATTGATGCACTTTCAAAACCTGGTTGTATCTGCCTTCAGCAGTAGCGCTCAGTCTACTGTATAGCTTTATATTATGTAGTAGCACGGTACCTTTCGGTATGGCCTTGTTTGTAGTTTCTTGACCAATGACACACAGACTTCTCAGTAAAGCTTTCTTTATCTTCAAGTGCTTTACCTTGGCTGGAGTTTTGCTTTGATTCCACATACGCCAATCGTCGATTCAACACTTCGATGAAGGCACATGTGGCATGCACAAGCAGTTTACTTGGACCACAGTAAATTCTCTGAGAGCACTGTCAATCATCAGGTTACCTATCCCCTATCCGTCGACAGTTGAAGTGTCCTGCCCAGCCTGCGTACCTGCCAGTGACTATGCCACGCATGGAGCTATGCATTACACATCTTTATTCTTCAACGTGTAACCACAAACTAGGCATTCTAAACCTACATTCACTTCACCATGTTCTAAAATGTACGTCATCATTCTATGCAGTTTTTCAGGCTGCAAAAAGATGCCATCATACATACTTACAGGACACGACAAGTGGCACTCTTTATCACAAACTAGGAAACAAATAGAAGTGAATGCTGAAGTCTCAGACCCTCATTAAAACTGAACCATTCCATGGATAGATATCCACATTGCAGATCCTGGTTTACTTCCATTTTTAAGTTCTCTCACAAATCCACAAAAAATAAGATTGTTTGCCCTGGTGAAGGTAGGCAGGCTTCCCCTCAGAGAAAACTTTCCAATTAAATCCTGAGTGCAAAATGCTTTGATAACTTTAGGCATTTGTACATTTGTGTGAACCCTACAAACGTACAAGTTAAAGGAGACTAGAGCAGATCCTTGAGCCAATAGGACACATTAAGCATACATCTAAGTGCTGTTCTGCGCTTTGGCAGATGGAGAGAAATGAGTTGAAAACCAGATTCTGTGTTGTGGAACAGCTTCACCAGCCTTGGGAGGAGCTATACCAACACTGTTTGATAAGTATTAAGGGCCATCATTTAAAATAAAAAAAAGTTTCTCACCTTTGATTTCACTCATATTTCTGAAGACAACTGTGCATGTGGCAACAAAGCCCTCTGTGTTTCTTGATGAAAGACACTAATAGAGATCTTACTTCGCAAGCGTTTACATTGAAAGTCATTACATTTCTTTAAGTATATTTGGAGTACCTTTACATCAGGAGTATTTACATTAACATTGAGAATGCCCTCACTTCACATCATTAAATGTAAGTTTATATCCCACCAGTAGTTAGTTATATTTAGGACCTAGTTTCCATAGAAAAAAGCATTTTTTGACTTGGCTATATGTTTGGCGCCATTTGATGAATTTTCACAAAATGTCCCAAAACAGTTTGTACAAGAATCTTGTTGCACATTGAAAGTTTCAGGGTGATCCGTTAAGAGCGGGCCTAGAAAAAGGGGGGTGAACAAAATGTGTTTCCCATTTTAATTCCTGTAGAGATTGTACACATGATTACAGCCCAAACTGCTTGACAGAATTACACTAAATTTGGCAGGAAGGTAGCTCCTTGTCTAGAAAGAGTGCTTTTTGTTATTTGGTGTGAATCTGTTCAGTAGTTTTTGAGAAATTTAAGGAAGAAGACATTTGTATATCTGGGTAAAATCTAAGCACAGATCTCATAGTGAGATCTGATTGGCTGTCAGCACTTCAACTAGAAAGTGCTGGCAGCCATCTTGGGACCAATAAACATGATATCACCCCACTGAAGTGCATTATAGTAAAGGGCTGGTTTTGAGGGTCACAAAAAGGAGAACATATGAAGGGTGATAACAAATTGTAGTAAGAATATAAATCATTTGTTGATGGTACCCTTCTAATTTTAGGAATTGTCATGTGTTCTAAGGTGATTTTACCCTACTGGGATTTCATGAACCGTCTATGAGAGAAAACTGTTTTCTCATAATCTTTCCATAGAGGTTATGGACAGTGCTTCAGGAGCTAAAATGAAAGCATAATTTGGTAATTCACACTATCTTTCTCGCCCATATGCGAATGAAGTCAGACATTCTCAGAAAACATGTACTTCAAAAAGGAGCAGCCTGTCAGTTGATTCCCCTGTATACTACTGCAGCCTCTCAGAGTGTTCTAAAAAAAACTGAAGCGCTCACAATCTTACTTATGACAAAAGTATGGCACACCTGAAGCCATCTTGATTGAATCAAACTGGCAAAACTAAAAGAATTTAATTTAGGGAGGAACAAAATGGGGGGGGAGGTAATTTTTGTCATAGAAATTATGATTATGAATGTGCTGTAGAAAGAAAAATTAGGAGATGTTTTAAGTGGGTTTTAAAATGTCTTCCTGTTTTACTTCCAACAGGAGTAGCCTGTCAGTTGATTCCCTTGTGTTCTACTGCAGCCTCCCAAAGTGTTTTAAAGAACAACTAGAGCATTAAGTGTGACACCTGAAGCCATCGTGATTGAATCAAACTGGTAAAACTAAAAACAATTAGGGGATAATTTTGACATCGAAATTATGGTTTGTACTGCACAAAGAAAAACAAGCACATTTTAAGTGTGTTCTGAAATATCTTTCGCTTCTCTTTCTTGAAAACATTCTGCATGCGGACTGTAATATTCACTTTCAACACCAGCAGCAGACTGCCGGTTAATTCCCTGGTGATCAGCAAGTTACAGTGCTCTAATGCGCAACTAGAGTGCTAACATTCTTGTGCCACATCTGACTGCCATCTTGATGGAATCTAAATGGAAAACTGAAAGGATTTTCTACTGAGGATACTGCAGTAAATGCGGAAATTAGGAAGCCAGGCCCTGCGTCGACCCTCCCCCCACTGTGCATTGTAATGGGAATCTTACTTAACATTAAAAAACCCTAGAAATTCACTGAAAAAACAAAGGTTACGGGGATGTTGTAGTTAGGAAATCGAATTTAAAAAAAACTCTTAGAAATTCACTAAATAAAATGGTTACAGGAACATTATTGTTAGGTTCAGATTTTACATGCACAAACCCATAGAAATTCAGCAGTTCTAGTTATTTCAAGTAGCTATAACTCGTCACCCTAAGGTAACCCTAACTCGCGCCCTCGCCATGCACTGCTAATTACCCAAGATATTACACCATTCATGACATCTTCTTTGACATCATTGATAATATCATTGTAACATTTACAGTAAAACTATTTATGAGAAAACTCTGTATGGCAAGTGCGCAAGTTATATTTACCTTAGGGCATGAGTTATAGTTACTTGAAATAACTCTATCAGATGAATTGCTATGGTTTTGTGAGTGTAAAATCTGAACCTAACTATAACCTCCCTCTAACTTTTTTTTTTTGTGATTTAGTGTGTGTATATATATATATATATATATATATATATATTTATATATTAACAAATAAAAGTTCCACTCTCAGCCGGCTGCATCAACCAAACGAGGCTGGTGCAAACAGACGGTCGTGGCAACCGTTATAAATGAAAATAAGATTTCTGCCACTTCATTTAAAAGCAGAAAAAGAAAGTCGCACCCAACGTGTCTACTTCTCAAGCACAAGGCTTTATTTGACATGACAATTCAAAAAGCAATCTGATTCACAAAAAAGTATATACTCCTAAGAAGGCAACGTGTTTCAACACTAAAGTGTCTTCATCATGGCCAAATTGAAAAAACCTATGAACTTTCCCCTCTGACCTTCTATACGCCATGTTGATAAACATAAAGAAAATACTGCCATAAACAGGATAATTCCCAATACACAATAAGGGGCAATAAATTAAATGATCAGAATAAACTAAAATAAAACTAAAGAAAACAATTTAGAACATTTGGTGTATTCCTTAAATATTATTTCCAGCATCACTACCACTCATAATGAATCATATCATATAATCCAAACAAAATCCTCAAATAACAAAGTCGATTGCACTTTATAATGTCATAGAAAAGAAGAAAAAAGAAAACATTTCATCTGTATTCATATTAATTATATGTAGATAAGTTTACCAAACCATGTTCCATTATTAATATGGCATAACTGCAAATTCATACAAAAAATGTTTTATATCTGTAAAATGTTTTTCTTCTTATTTCAGGCCAAGTGGCCACAACGCAAATGTCTTCATACCGGAAAATAAAACCCCATCATGTGTAAGCTTTAAACTAATAAAAACTACTGATATGGGAATGCCACAAGTTCTAAACATTTCCAAAAAATGAAAAGTCACAAGAGCGCCTACTTGGGGAGATCAAGGAGGAGAGAACACACGTATACATTATTACATTGTCACGTTTATCCAACATACACATAAAGTTCTTCATCCTCGTTGAGGCCCCCCGGTGTCTTAGTCCCAAGAAGGATAATATATTCTGATTCCCTTATCCTAAGGAGTTTCTCCCGGTCCCCTCCACATAAATTCCTCTCAATTCTATCTGTTCCAAAATATACTAAACAGTCAGCATCCCTATTGTGCATCTTTGACCAATGTCTTGCAGTTGGGTAGGAGGTATCAAAGTTCTTAATGGCCCTATAATGTTCCAAAATCCTCTTATTTACAGGACCAATAGTACTACCAACATACTGTAGCCCACAGGGGCATTGTAATACATAAATACAATAATCTGAGACACAAGAAATAGCTTTGTTGAGTCTTCTAGTCTCACCGAAAACTGTCTTGTACATCTTAACATTCCTGCTATTTCTACATGCCTTGCATCTACTGCACTTACAGAAACCCTTCTGCTGATTGAACCAACAAATATTCTTATTTATTCGTCCACGCACATAACTTTGAACCAGGATATCATGTAATGATTTTGCCTTATGATACGTGAATTGAGGACAAGGAGCCAGAGTTTTCCCTATTATGGGATCATGCTTTATCAAATGCCAATGTCTCATCACTATTCTTCTAATCACAGGACTCGCTTTATTCTAAGTTGTAATTATCCTCATCTCTGGGATAATATTATCCTTCTTTTTGGTCTTCATTAATAAGGCTTCCCTATTGGTCTTTGTTACTTTTTCACTGGCTATTCGTAATATCTTAACCGGATAACCTCTTGCTCTTAATCTTCTTACCACCCTACTCTCCTCCTCCTTGTATAGTTCTAAAGTACTGCAATTTCTTCTCACTCTAAGCAATTCACAATAAGGAATACTGCTTTTCAAATTAGTAGGATGATGACTAGCAGCATGTAAAATACTATTACCCGCTGTATCTTTACGATATAGCCTTGTCTGTAACTTATTGTCCTCAATTTCCAATATATATATATATATATATATATATATATATATATATATATATAAAACCTATTGGCGGTTGCAACTAGGTAGTTAAAGTTAGGACCTAGTTTCGATAGAAAAATAGTTTTTTGTTTTGCAAAAAATGTTGGCACCGTTTGACGAATCTTCATGAAACTTTCCAAATAACACTGGTGGTCACTTCAGCTGCTTTCTGAAAGTTTTTGAGTGATCCGTCAAATGGGGGCTGAGAAAAAAGGGGGAGCCCAAAACACGTTTTCCCCATTCATTTTTCCATAGGGAATTTGAACAGCAATAGCGCCAAAACCACTGGACGGAATTACACTAAATTTGTAAGAAAGGTAGCTCTAGGTCCAGAAAAGGGCCTTTTTGTTATTTGGTGTAAATCAGTTCAATAGTTTCAGAGAAATTAAAGGAAATACACATTTGTATATATAGGGACGCAAAGGATTCGTGACCCCTACCTACTTGTGCTGGGATCTGATTGGCTGACACGTTGGGACTCGGCTTCAGCCGAGTCCCAGAAAAAAGGTCAAAAATAAAGAAAAGGGGACAAGGTAATGAAACCCTTACCCCGAAGCACCACGGACCACCACTTCCCCTGTGCTATTTTCATGGGTTGGGGGGGGGCTCTGCGGGCCCCCTTGAAGATCCACTGAAGGCCCTGGGGAACACCACCCCCAGGGCCAGTTTCTGCTATGTCCTGGGGTGTCCACACCTGGGGCATAGCTGTTTGCTGTGGCTTGACTGCAGCTTTACAGCTACCACCAAGGCACAGCAAACACTCTGCTTTAATGAAGAGCGAGCTGTCAAACAGCTCTCCCTTCATCAGAGCAGAGGTTTCTAGTCTGCCTGCCCACGGAGATACATGCAGACAGGCACTGTGACAGCAATGCTGGCTCCTGCATGAGGCAGAGAGCCAGCAGGGACCGTAGGGACCTTTCTCAAAATAAAAGAAAATAGAAAATAAATAAAAAAAATTATAATAATCAGGCTGGGCTTCGGGGAATAGGGTCCCCGTTGCCAAGATCGGCCCAGGGAGGGGGGCCGCATGGGCACTGCCCCTCCCCCAAATATTCCATATTTACGCTGGGCCTCGGGGGATGGGGTCCCCAGGGCCGATATCGGCCTGAGGAGGGGGGGTGCCTGAGGAGGGGTTGGGATATCTCACTGCCTCACCATGCACTGCTAATTACCCCACAAGTTATTGCACTCATGACATCTTTGATAACGTCACTGATAATCTCAATGTAATACTTGCAGTAAAATGTTTGATGAGAAAACTGCATGGCGGGTGCACGAGTTATAGTTAACTTAGGGCTTGAGTTATAAGTACTTGAGATAACTCAAACTATGACTTGTGAATTTCTGTGGTTTGCTACATTTAAAATTTGAGCCTAATTATAACGGCCCTTTAAACTTTGTTTTTTTAAGTGGATTTCTATGGTGTTTTTTAACTCATTGGAGCAGAGGTTTCCTATCTGTCTGCCCGTGGAGATTCAGGCAGGCACACAGAGGAAACTGCTCTCACAGCAAGGGAACTGCATTAGCAGCTCCCTCTCTGTGACAGCAATGCTGGCTCCTGCAGGAGGCGGAGAGCCAGCAGGGACCATGGGGACATTTCTAAAAAATAAATAAAAATCAAATGTTTAAAAAAACGATAATTAGGCTGGGCCCCGGAGGATAGGGTCCCTGGGCAAGGTCAGCCTAGGGAGTAGGGCTGTGCGGCCCCCATCCTCTTTAAAAAAAAAAAATTAGTCCACGCCTTGGGGGATGGGGTCCCCGAGGTCGAGGTCAGCCTAGGAAGCAGAGCTGCGTGAGCACCTTCACCCCCAAAAAAAATTTCAGTATTTATGCTGGGCCTATGGATGGGGTCCTTGGGCCGATATTGGCCTGAGGAGGGGGGGCTTGCAGGATTGGGGGTAACTTGCGCCCTTGCCATGCACTGCTAATTACCCCATAGATTATGGCACTCATGACATTTTTTATAACATAATTGATAATATCAATGTAATATATGCAGTAAAAAAAAATTACAAAGAAACTGTGCATGGCGGCGGTGCCAGTTATAGATACCTTAGGGCACAAGTTATAGTTACTTGAGATAACTGAAACTATAACTGTTGAATTTCTCAGGTTTGATTCATTTGAAATTTAAGCCTATCTAAAAAGTCCCTATAACTTTTGGTTTTCTAAGTAAATTTCGATGGTGTTTTAAACTCAATTTCCTAACTTTAACATCCCAGTAACATTTGTTTTTTTCAGTGAATATATATACGCACACACACAGACACACACACACACAAGGGTATAGGATCATTAAAACAAAAACAAAAAAGAGAAACAATAAATACACGTAGTTAATTATTTGTGAAATTATGGAAGCCAAAATCTTGGCAGGATTGACCTGCTGGATAAAGACAAACGCACGGAATGCACCTTGGTGCCAGCAAGCTTTTCACACCTTCGCTTTCACAAATGGCTGCCCTCTTTTTAGAAGGCTGACTCCACAGCCCATAGAGGTGTTGGCAGCACACTCTGCTGAGGTGTTAACTCGGCTTGCTTTTGACACCGGCACACTTCTCGGCTTGTGGAAGCAGGTCAGGGAGGGGTCACCGGCTCCATTTCTGGCCCCTGTCTTTTAACACGCCCAAGCTCAGCTCCTGATTCATTGACACACCATTCCCCACTTGATACTGAATCACACCTTAAGAAAAGACAACACTTGAATGGTAGACCCATTGCTTTCTTCACAAAACATTTAACACTGAACCACATGGCATTTACACACGTACATGTGCGCACACACAAAAATTGTGGCAAACGTGATTCAAAACACAAGTAACGCGTGATAAAGTATATACAACTACATCTAAATTTTAATGAGAAGTTGTAACTCAGGATTTTATAATTCGCCACTCAAATAATGTGTTAATATGTTTTGGGCAACAATAAGTTTACAAGTGAATGGCATTAGACTGTTGTGTGAATCCCAAAAAGTAGAAACTTTATGGCAACTGTAAACATTAGGCTGCGCCTCCTAACTGCAGTACGTTGCTTGTGAATTAATCCTAAATAGTTTAAAAGCCGCACAATTCTAGGAGTACTTCATTAAAACGTTTGCAGATTCCTAACTCCTCGCATGAAAAGATCTGTCAGTATTTAATTGTGCATTGTGCTCGTTAGGTATAGGAAAATGTCATGAGTGTATTTTTACGTATAATCTTTTTTATTCAGCGGGACCATATTTTTCTCTGTGCTGTGTGGAAACGTCTCCATCTATACCTCACCAATTTTAGGGTCATGGTCTTCCTACTCCAAAGACTGAAATTCATTCCCTTCTGAAAGATATTGTAACTAGTATATAGTAAACACTGAACGCAGGATATAGATCGGCACAAAATGGCTTGGAGGAATCATATGAAATCCTTGGCAAAGTTGCAAACATATTAAGTTCTCACCTCCAGGTAGCATTTAGTTGTCTGTTGTCAAAGACCTATTGAGGACAATACCAATGTTTTCAGAGGGAGTTGGGACAGCCCATTGTTTACCAATGTTTGATTCCCTTGTCAAGCTCATTTGCGTCCATTTTATTCAATGGTTTCCTTTCCTTGTCTTGTTTTTTTCCTTCCCTGCAGCATTATTTCTTTACCAACCTCTACATGCTGCCTTTTTTTTTGCTTTATATCTTTTAAAATGTTCCCCCTACTTCAAGATCTTCTGTTCTTCCGGCCAGCGCTCACTGACGTTCCCCCTTGTTGACTACTCTTCCAGTACTTCTCCAGTCATGATCTTTTCTGTACATTTGGGTTTTTAATGCGAACCCAGCAATTGTAATTCTCATTTTGTTTTATTTACCTCTCCAAGACTATCATCAGTCACTTTGGAACCACAAACCAAAAAAACATAACATAGCAGGTCCATCATTCTATAGGGGCATGACTGTGGGGTGACGTATTGTAAAACCTGCGTAAATATCTCTTTTTTTTTTTACCTACGCATAAAGCATTGTCCAACCCAACAGGCCTGAATTGGCAGTCAAATAGTGAGGCTTATTGGCTATGGCAATATTTGCGTTAGAAACGCATGTATGTGAAACCTCCAATACATTAATTTGCAATCCATGACAAAAGTGAAATTTACAATTTAAAAACACATCATGCAAACAATTTAATTTGAGCATTCCGCTCCTATTGAAAGTAGATAACATGAGGCGGTAAAAAGGTCACAGGTTCAGAGTGCCAGAATGCAAGGACAAGCCAGGTATACCTACTGTGACTGTATTGTTTTGTACTGTATTACATTGTAGAATTTACGGTAGAGCGCCCCCCGCAATTGGGGCGTGCAGCACTTATAACTTGGTGCCGCCGTGGCCCGGGCCCTGCACACTGGTTGTGCGTTGGCTAGCCGTTTACATTTCCGCCCTCTCGCCTCGCGAGGTGAGAGGGTGGAAGGGCATGATCCTGGAGTCGGCGGGCCACATCATTTCCGGGTCCAGCTGCCGGCGCCGCATCCAATGGGGGAGGTACTTAAGTGCCCCCCAAAGAAGGCCTCAGCCTTTTCGTGGATGCGGTGTCAGCGGTAGGGGCCTGGAACGGTGTAGGATCCGGACCTGGAAGACGTTGAGGGACAGTTACTCTGGGCTCGGATGGTGCTCGAGCATGCTGCACCTGCATCGCTTGGGCCTTCCGGGCGGAATTTTTGTTTGTGCTCCTCCCTTTATCTTCACCCGGGCCCCCCTATGTTATCGGAGGCATTTCGGAAGCCTCCCCCAGGCCCGCCACCCACCCCATTACCCGGATGCATTTTGAGAGCTTCCCCTGGGCCCTCCTGCACCGCGTTTCTGTGCCTGCACAACCTGGGCCTCCCTTTCACTCGCCTGGGCCTCCATTAATCAGAGGCATTTTGGGAGCCTCCCCTAGGCCTTCCGGCTGGTGTTTTGACCACGCCTCATTTCTGTGCCCTGGGCCCCTTTTCACTTGGAGGCATTTTGAAGCATTGCTTGGTGGTCCATTTTCCAAAGGCATTTTGGAAGCCTCACCTGGGCCCTCCTGCCGGCGTTTGTCCATGCCGCGTTGTGCATGCCGCACCGGAGCCCCTCTTGCTTGGGGGCATTTTCGGAGGCCTCGTCTGGGCCTGTCTCCTGCTTACTACTTCAGGATAACATTGGGTAGCTAAGGGGTAGAGCCCATTACTGTAACCCTATGGGAAGTCCCTTGGTAGTAGGTAGGTGTAGGAAGTTGGCTCTGTATATACTATTTCAAAGTAAGAAATAGTGTTCACAGAGTCTAAGGGTTCCCCTTCGAGGTAAGATAGTGGCAAAATTAGATAATTCTAATGCTCTATTTTGTGGTAGTGTGGTCGAGCCGTAGGCTTATCAGAGGGTAGTGTTAAGCATTTGTTGAACACACACAGGCAATAAATGAGGAACACACACTCAAAAACTTACTCCAGGCCAATAGGTTTTTATATAGAAAAATATATTTTCTTAGTTTATTTTAAGAACCACAGGTTCAAGATTTGAAGTAAACACATAAAATGCAAAGTACTTCACACAGGTAAGTTAGGAACTTTGAATAAAAGCAATATCATATACAGCCTTTGTTAAAATGGCAATAAGCTATTTTAAAAGTGGAGACTGTGCAAAAATCAACAGTTCTTGGGGGAGGTAAGTAAGGGTTAGTTTGTCAGGTAAGTAAGACACTTACAAGTCTCAGTTCCTGGGCATAGGCAGCCCACCGTTGGGTGTTCAAGGCAACCCCAAAGTTACCACACCAGCAGCTCAGGGCTGGTCAGGTGCAGAGGTCAAAGAGGTGCCCAAAACACGTGGGCGCCTATTGAGAACAGGGGTGCTCCAGTTCCAGTCTGCCAGCAGGTAAGTACCCGCGTCCTCGGGGGGCAGACCAGGGGGGTTTTGTAGAGCACTGGGGGGAGACAAGTAGGCACCCAAAACACACCCTCAGTAGCACAGGGGCGGCCGGGTGCAGTGTGCAAAGCAGGCGTCGGGTTTCAGATAGGAAACAATGGAGGGACCCAGGGGTCACTCTAGCGGTGCAGGCAGGCACAGGGGGGGCTTCTCGGGACAGCCACCACCAGGGCTAGGCAGAGGGTCGCCTGGGGGTCACTCCTGCACTGAGGTTCAGTTCTTTCAGGTCCTGGGGCTGCGGGTGCATTGCTGGTTCCAGGCGTCGGGTCCCTTGTTACAGGCAGTCACGGTCGGGGGGTGCTTCTCGATTTTCTCTGCAGGCGTCGCTGTGGTGATCCAGGGAGGTTGTCTCGGGCTACTCAAGGGGGTCGCAGTCGCTGGGGAGTCCTCCCTGTGGTGCTTCTTCTCTGGATCTCGAGCTGGGGGCATCGGATGTAGAGTGGGAAGTCTCACACTTCTGGCAGGAAACTTGAAGTCTTTAAAGTTGCAAGGAAGTTTCAAAGTTGTTGTTGAAATTGAGCAGAGCTGCTGCTCACAGAAGTTTCTTGGTCCTTTGGTCCAGGATAGTCCTCTGAGGCTTCAGATGTCGCTGGTCCCTATCAGATGCGTCGCTGGTTGCAGGTCAGGTGTAGGAAGGTAGCCTCTTTGTAGCCTTGTTACCCCCACTTTTGGTCTGTTTGTGAGTATATGCCATGGTGTTTTCACTGTCTCACTGGGATCCTGCTAGCCAGGACCCCAGTGCTCATAGTGGAAACCCTATTTGTCAGTGTGTTTGATATGTGTCACTGGGACCCTGCTAGCCGGGACCCCAGTGCTCATAGTTTGTGGCCTATATGTGTTCCCTGTGTGGTGCCTAACAGTATCACTGAAGCTCTGCTAACCAGAACCTCAGTGTTTATGCTCTCTCTGCTTTTAAAATTGTCACTACAGGCTAGTGACCATTTTCACCAATTCTGATTGGCACACTGGAACACCCTTATAATCCCCTAGTATATGGTACCCAGGTACCCAGGGTATTGGGGTACCAGGAGATCCCTATGGGCTGCAGCATTTCTTTTGCCACCCATAGGAAGCTCAGACAATTCTTACACAGGACTGCCACTGCAGCCTGAGTGAAATAACGTCCACGTTATTTCACAGCCAATTTACACTGCACTTAAGTAACTTACAAGTCTCCTTTATGTCTAACCCTCACCTAGTGAAGGTTAGGTGCAAAGTTACTAAGTGTGAAGACACCCTGGCACTAGCCAAGGTGCCCCCTCATTGTTCAGGGCAATTTCCCCAGACTTTCTGAGTGCGGGCACACCATTAGATGCATGCACTACATATAGGTCAATACCTATATGTAGCTTCACATTGGTAACGCTGAATATGGGCATGTAAAATGTCTAAGATCATGGAATTTCCCCCCCATGCCAAATCTGGTATTGGGGTGCCAATCCCATGCATCCCCGGGGCTCCAGCATGGACCCCGGGTACTGCCAAACTAGCTCTCTGGGGTTTTCACTGCAGCTACCGCTGCTGCCAACCCTCAGACAGGTTTCTGCCCTCCAGGGATCTGGGCAGCCAGTCCCAGGAAGGCAGAACGAAGGATTTCCTCTGAGAGACGGTTTTACACCCTCTCCCTTTGGAAATAGGTGTTAAGGGCTGGGGAGGAGTAGCCACCCCCAGCCTCTGTAAATGCTTTGAAGGGCACAGATGGTGCGCTCCTTGCATAAGCCAGTCTACACCAGTTCAGGGATCCCCCACCCCTGCTCTCACATGAAAATGGACAAAGGAAAGGGGAGTGACCACTCCCCTGTCCATCACCACCCCAGGGGTGGTGCCCAGACCTCTGCATCTTGAATGCAGAGGTGTGAGGGCACAATGGAGGCCTCTGAGTGGCCAGTGCCAGCAGGTGATGTCAGAGACCCCTCCTGATATGTGCTTACCTGGATTAGGTGGCCAATCCTCCTCTGAGGGCTATTTAGTGTCTCTCCTGTGGATTTCTCTTCAGATAACGAATGCAAGAGCTCACCAGAGTTCCTCTGCATCTCTCTTCAACTTCTGCCAAGGATCGACCGCTGACTGCTCCAGGATGCCTGCAAAACTGCAACAAAGTAGCAAGACGACTACCAGCAACATTGTAGTGCCTATTCCTGCCAGCTTTCTCGACTGTTTCCTGGTGGTGCATGATCTGAGGGCTGTCTGCCTTCACCCTGCACTGGAAGCCAAGAAGAAATCCCCCATGGGTCAACAGAATCTTCCCCCTGCTAACGCAGGCACCAAACTTCTGCATCACCGGTCCTCTGGGTCCCCTCTCATCTTGACAAGCGTGGTCCCTGGAACATAGGAGCTGGAACCAAGTGACCCCGACAGTCCAGTGGTCCTTCTGTCCAAATTTGGTGGAGGTAAGTCCTTGTCTCCCCACGCCAGACAGTAATCCCCTGTACTGTGTGATCTGCAGTTGCTAGGGCTTCTGTGCACTTTTGCAAGGATTCCTTCATAGCCCAGGTCCCCAGCACTCCGTCCTGCATTGCTCAACTCGCTGAGTTGACCACCGACTTCGTGGGAACCTCTTTTGTAGGGTTGAGATGACCGCTGTGCTCAGACTTCTTGAACGCCTGTTCAAGTGCTTCTGCGGGTGCTGCCTGCTTCTGCGAGGGCTCTCTGTGCTGCTGAGCATCCCCTCTGTCTCCTCCTCCAAGGGGCGACCTCCTGGTCCTTCCTGGGCCTGGGCAACACCCATTTTATTCAACCACGACTCTTGCAGCTAGCAAGGCTTGTTTGCAGTCTTTCTGCGTGAAAACAACTCTGCATCCTCCAGCACGTCCTGGGACATCTTCTATGAAAAGGAGAAGTTCCTGACACCTTCCGTTGTTGCAGAATCTTTGGCTTCTTCCACCCAGAGGCAGCCCTTTTGCGCCTTCATCCGGGGTTTAGTGGGCTCCTGCCCCTCCGGACACTTGCGTGACTCTTGGACTTGGTCCCCTTCCTTTGCAGGTCCACAGGTCCAGGAATCCGTCTTCAGTGCTTTGCAGTCAGTTGTTGCCTTTACAGAATCCCCTATCATGACTTTACTGTGTTTCTGGGGTAGTAGGGTAACTTTACTCCTACTTTTCAGGGTCTTGGGGTGGGGTATCTTGGAAACCCTTGGTGTTTTCTTACACTCCCAGCGACCCTCTACACACTACACTAGGCCTGGGGTCCATTCGTGGTTCGCATTCCACTTTTAGAGTATATGGTTTGTGTTGCCCCTAGGCCTATTGTATCCTATTACATCCTATTGTATTCTACAGTGTTTGCACTACTTTTCTAACTGTTTGCTTACCTGATTTTGGTTTGTGTGTATATTTTTTGTATTTTACTTTTCACCTCAGGGAGCATATCCTCTGAGATACTTTTGGCATATTGACACTAAAATAAAGTATCTTTATTTTTAGTAACTCTGGGGGTCATTATGACCCTGGCGGTCTTTGACCGCCAGGGCCAAAACGACGGGATCACCACCAACAGGCTGGCGGTGCCTCCCGGCGTATTTGGACCGCAGCAGTTGCGCTGCGGTCGCACCGCCGGGGCCGGCGGTATACCGCCAGTTTAGCCCCGGCGGTGATAATCCATCAGGGCAGCGCTGCAAGCAGCGCTGCCCTGGGGATTATGACTCCCCTACCGCCAGCCTGTTTCTGGCGGTTTGCACCACCAGGTAGAGGCTGGTGGTAAGGGGACACAGGGGGCCCCTGGGGGCCCCTGCACTGCCCATGCACTTGGCATGGGCAGTGCAGGGGCCCCCAGGCAGAGCCTGTCGCGCATTTCACTGCCCAAATTTCGGGCTGTGTAATGCACGACGGGTGCTACTCAATTACGAGCCGGCGGCAATGTTGATGTGACTTTTCCGCTGGGCCAGCGGAAATGTCAAAATAGGGAGCCAGCCATACCGCCAGCAATGGCGGTATTCTGGCGCCCGCAACCTCGGCGGTCTGCCATGCAGACCGCCGAGGTTGTAATGACCCCCTCTGAGTATTGTGTTCCTTATGATATAATGCTATATGATATAAATGGTATAGTAGAACTTTGCATGTCTCCTAGTTCAGTCTAAGCTGCTCTGCTATAGCTACCTCTATCAGCCTAAGCTGCTAGAACACTACTAATCTACTAATAAGGGATAACTGGACCTGGCACAAGGTATAAGTACCATCAGGTACCCACTATAAGCCAGGCCAGCCTCCTACATTGGAGGTGCAGCGGTGGGATAAGTACTTGTAACTGCTTTACCACTTTGTCAGTGGTGCTTTTCATAAGAAAAACATATACCAAATACTTCAGAATATACACAGTTAACCTAAACAGTTTAACTTTCATTCCCTAAACTTTCTAAGACATTTTAGAAAAGTTTCAAAAGTTTTGAAAAGTTTTCAAAAGTTTTCATCTTTTCTCTAAAAGTTTCTAAACTTATTTTCTCTTTGTCTTAAACCCTTTCTAACAATCATGTCTGCAGTAGACCTTACTCCCACAGTTGTCCAGGCAACCTATGGTAGTTTAAACTTTAAAAGTTTGAGGGGTCTCTGCATTGAAAGAGGTTTAAGTATTGGTAAGAATCCTACAAAAGATCTTCTCCTTAGCCTTCTCCTAGAAAGTGACCAGAACCAGTCTGCCCCATCCCTGGATCAGGAGGTAGAGGAGGGGGTTCCCAGCCAGACTCAGAGGAGTCCCCTGAGGATGCTGGGGAGGGTTCTTCCAAGGACCTGCCAGCTAACAGGCCATCTAGTGACACCTGTAGTGGAGGGGGTCACACACTAGTAGGGCACATTTCACTCCTAAAGGCCAGGTTACTAGAGTCCAGCAAGTTAGGGACAGGTCAAACTCTGCCAATTCCCACATTTCTTCTGTGTCACATAATTCCCAAGCCTCCAACCCTGAGGATAACATTATGGAAAGGAAACTCAGAAAGCTGAGCTTAGAAGAGGCCAGCCTGAAGCTAAAACAGCAGCAGCTGGCCTTAGACAGGGAATCTCTGGATGTAGAGAGGGAAAGACAGAGGTTGGGGTTAGTTCCCCATGGTGGCAGCAGCAGTGTTTTTGATAGCAATCCTGTGAGAGAACAAGATCCCAGAAACCTGCATCAGATAGTCTTCCCTTACAAGGAGGGGGATGACATTAACAAGTGGTTTGCTGCACTTGAGAGGGCCTGTATGGTACAGTTGGTCCCTCAAAGGCAGGGGGCTGCTATCTTGTGGCTATCTTTCACTGGTAAGGGTAGAGATAGGCTCCTTACTGTCAGAGAAAGTGATGCTAATAACTTCAAAGTTTTGAAAGATGCACTCTTGGATGGATTTGGCTTAACCACTGAACAATACAGGATTAGGTTCAGAGACACCAGAAAAGAGTCCTCTCAAGACTGGACAGACTTTGTAGACTGTTCAGTGAAGGCCTTGGAGGGTTGGTTACATGGCAGTAAGGTGACTGACTATGAAAGCCTGTATAATCTAATCCTGAGAGAGCATATTTTGAACAATTGTGTGTCTGATTTGTTGCACCAGTACTTGGTAGGGTCAGATCTGACCTCTCCCCAAGAATTGGGAAAGAAGGCAGACAAATGGGTCAGAACAAGAGTGAACAGAAAAGTTTATACAGGAGGTGACAAGGATGGCAAGAAGAAAGATGGAGAGAAATCTCAGGATAAGCATGGGGATAAAGGTAAAACTAACGATCCTTCTTCAAATCCTAAACACTCCTAAGGGGGTGGGGATAAATCGTCTTCCTCTTCTTCACAACCTACACACATTAAAATGCCTTGATGCTATGTGTGTAAAAATAAAGGCCATAGGCCAGGGGATAAGTCCTGCCCAGGTAAACCCCCTGAGCCTACCACCACTAATACATCAAACTCTAGTGCCCCTAGCAGTAGTGGTAATAGTGGTGGGACTGCTGGCAACAGTCAAAATAAGGGTGTAGTTGGGTTCACTTTTGGGTCCATCATAGAAACTGGGGTAGTCAGTCCCAAGACAGTTTCTGTCACACCTGATGGCATTGGCCTTGCCACACTGACTGCTTGTCCCCTTACAATGGATAAGTACAGGCAGACAGTTTCCATAAATGGTGTTGAGGGTCAGGCCTACAGGGACACAGGTGCCAGTATCACTTTGGTGACTGAAAACCTAGGCCCTCATTACAACCCTGGCGGTCGGTGTTAAAGCGGCGGTAAAACCGCCAACAGGCCGGCGGTAAAAAAAACGGAATCACGACCGTGGCGGAAACCGCCAACATAGACAGCCACTTTAACACTCCAACCACCATGGCGGTACAAACAAACAGCATGGCGGTCACCGCCAACAGACAGGCGGAAGACAATGTACCGCCAACAGTATCATGAGAGGCCAATTCGCCACCTTTTCCAGGGCGGATTCACCACGAACAAAAACACGGCAGAAACAGGACTTGGAAGGGGAAACACTCACCTCTACACACCCCACGAGGAACCAGGACGCCATGGAGCAGAAACTCCATATTCTACCTGCCATTGTCTTCCTGCTCCTCTACCAGGAGCACGAGCGCCGGCGGCGAAGACCACGGTGCGTACTGCACCTATGACACAGGGGAGGGGGGAGGGGGAGGGAAAAGAGAGTGACACACACATGCAACACGCAAAACCCCCACCCTCACCTACTACAACACACACACAAGTACATGTTGATACGTACCATTTACACCCCCAAGCCCCCCTGGAAGAATGCAAGGACAAAAGGAAATGAGTTGAACGATTGTAATCAATAAAAATCCATTACTCAAAAATATATATACACTATTAACAAATATATACACCAAGAATTCAAGTCCATGTACTGCACATACATAGCCCGTGGACCACTGGGCCCAAAATGCATGGGCGAGGCCCACACTCAATACCCGATCAAAATGGAGAGATCACTGCAGGGGCATCAGATCAAAATAAAACAGGCACCTCAGGGGGAAGGGAAGGGGGGGCACCTCAGCCGGATGAGTGCACGACGCCAGATCCACGAGGGGGCTCCATGCCCATTGATGTATCCTCGGGAGTGCAAAGCCACAGTCTCACAAGTCCTTCCAGTGGGTGGTTTGCCCACTGCTGCATCCTGGGGAGTGCAAAGCCACAGTCTCACAAGTCCTTCCAGTGGGTGGTTTGCCCACTGCTGCATCCTGGGAAGTGCAAAGTCACAGTCTCACAAGTGGATAACAGTCTCCACTGGTTTTGGAGGGGGCTTTGTGCCCAGTGTGCTTCATCCTGCCAAGGACTGAGGTAGTGGATGACTTTCTCCACTGGTTCTGGAGGGGGCTTTGTGCCCAGAGTGTTTCATCCTGCCAAGGACAGAGGTAGTGGATGCCTTTCTCCACTGGTTCTGGAAGGGGCTTTGTGCCCAGGGTGCTTCATCCTGCCAAGGGCTGAGGTAGTGGATGGGATACTCCACTGATTCTGGAGGGGGCTTTGTGCCCAGAGTTCTTCATCCTGCCAAGGACTGAGGTAGTGGATGGGATATTCCACTGGTTCTGGAGGGGGCACTGTGCCCAGAGTGCTTCATCCTGCCAAGGACTGTGGTAGTGGATGTCTTTCTCCACTGACGGTGGGCCTACATGGAAGCTGTCCAGGCCCCTGAAACTGACCACCAGCTTCGTACGACTGACCACTGGGGATGGCAGCCATGTCTGCGGTGTTGCACTGGCACATGATGTGGCGTGGCCGCTGGCAGTGCTTGCGGCGGCCTCAGTAGTGGCGGTGCTTGCGGCGCTCATTGGCCTGCGGTGCTGGTGGGTGGCTCAGTGAGCGTTCTGGTGGCGGCGGTGTCCCGGGAAGCGGTGCTGGTGGCGGCGGTGTCCTGGGAAGCAGTGCTGGTGGTGTCCTGGGAAGCGGTGCTGGTGGTGGCGGTGTCCTTGGCAGCGGTGCTAGTGGCGGCGGTGTCCTTGGCAGCGGTGCTGGTGGCGGCGGTGTCCTGGGAAGCGGTGCTGGTGGTGGCGGTGTCCTTGGCAGCGGTGCTGGTGGTGGCGGTGTCCTTGGCAGCAGTGCTGGTGGCGGCATTGTCCTGGGAAGCGGTGCTGGTGGCTGCGGTGTCCTTGGCAGCGGTGCTGGTGGCAGCGGGGTCCTTGGCAGCGGTGCTGGTGGCTGCGTTGTCCTTGGCAGCGGTGCTGGTGGCGGCTGTGTCCTTGACAGCGGTGCTGGTGGCGGCGGTGTCCTTAGAAGCGGTGCTGGTGGCGGTCTTGTCCACCGTGCAGGTTGGCGGCGACTTCCCTTTCTTTCTCTGCCCCTTCCCCACCTTGGATGGTGGCACAGCTGTCTTGCCACTCCCAACTGTAGTCCTGGGAGAGCCCTTGGTGGCAGGTATTTTACCCTTCTCCCTCTGGGCTGTGGCCAACTTCTTATGCTTCTGAGGTGGGGGACTGTCCGTGGTCTGGCTCCTTGGCACACTGGCTGCCCTGCTGCTTGGCGCACTCCAGAAGCCGGTTACTGCTGGCATCACTGTTCCCGGTGATGTGGTGGCTGAGGTGCTGGGTTGGGACCTTGAAAGGCGTGCCCTAGGGGACGGAAGGGGTGGGGGAGGTGTAGGGAAGAGGTCAACATTTAAGAGGAAAAGTTTTTTAGACACACTGGGAAGGGTAGATGGAGGGGGTTTGGGAGTGAAGGAAGAGGTAGTGGTTGTAGGAGGTGTTCGTTTGGTGACTTTGGGTGAAGGTGCCTGGGCTGGAGGCTGTCGTGAGGTGGATGGCTGTTGGGGGGTGTGTGACTGCGTTTGTGTACTTTGGGAGGTGGGCTCACAGACACACTGGGAGAGGACACAGGGGATGTGTGAATGGTAGTGGCGGTGGTGAGTGCACGTGAGTGGTGTGTGGTGATGGGCGGGCTGGTGATGGACATAGTTGCTGAAGATGTAGTGCATGCAGGTGTGAATGGAGACGTGACAGGGAGGGAGGAGGGAGACGAGGAGGAGGGGGACACAGTGGAGGCAGTGGATGTTGGTATGTGTGCATGGGTATGATGCTTGTGTGAGTGCCTGTGGGATGTGTGGTGCTTATGTTTGCCAAAGCTACCCTTGTGTGTTGAGGTGTGTGCATGCTGGTCTGATGGTGTGCTTGGGATAGGCTGAGGTATAGGGGATTGGGGCTGGGTGGAGGAAGTTGGAGGCGGGAGGCTGGACACAGGGACAATGGCTGCCATCAGTGCTGAGGCCAGAGTCTGAAAAGCTCGTTGTTGGGCTGCCTGACCAGAATGAATGCCCTCCAGGTATGCATTTGTCTGTTGCAACTGCCTCTCTACACCCTGGATGCCATTCAGAATGGTAGACTGCCCAACAGTGAGGGATCTGAGGTCAATGGCCTCCTCACTGAGGGCAGCAGGGCTGACAGGGGCAGGGGCTGAGGTGCCTGGGGCGAATGAGATGCCCACCCTCCTGGGTGAGCGGCCACGGGGCACACACTGAGGGGCTGCTGGGAGGGCGGTGCTGGTAGGGGGGGGTGGCGGCTGTACCTGTTGATGCGGGGGGCAGAGAGGGGCCCGCCACTGCAAGGGAGCTCCCATCAGAGGAGGAGTCCGTGTTGCTGGTCGCAGCTCCTGTCCCTGCCGTGGAGCTCCCCTCGCCCTCCGTCCCACTGGTGAATTCGGAGTCTGTAGTCTCGCCCTCCAGGGCCATGTGGGATGCAGCTCCCTCATGCTCCGGTGCCACTGCTCCTCCGCCTGATGATGCTATTGCACACAAGAACAGGGAGACCACATAAAGTGGGGGGGGAAGACAGAAGAAAGACATGTTCAGTGCATGCAATACTGCTTCCGTTGGCAGACACTACAGACACAGCAGCCCTCTGCACTACGCCATGCACTGAGAGTTCCCTAATTAATCACAGGGCAATGGGGTACAAGGCCTATGCCCGATTGCTGCACACATGGAAGTCACAGGAGCCTGACTAGGTGTAGTTGGCTCTTAACAATGGTGGGGTGGGGTGCCACATGGCCTGCCTTGCGAAGGGACCTTGCCTACAAAACTCGCCCTGGCCTAGGGGTACCCACAGCCCACCTCCCCCACCCAGACACCTCCAATGCGTGCTGATTCAGCTCAATGAGAGTGTACTCACCCCCTTGTGGCTGCTGTGATGCTCTCAAGCGCCTATCCAACTCCGGGTACACCACCGCCAGGATCCGGAACATCAGGGGGGTCATGGTGCGACGGGCTCCCCTCCCATGGTGGGAGGCCATCCCCAGCTGGGCCTCTGCCGTCTTCTTGTGCCGGCGGCGAATGTTCTCCCATCTTTTCCATCAGTGGGTGCTCCGTCTGTGGAGGATCCCAAGGGTCCGGACTTCCTTGGCGATGGCACGCCAAATATCCTTCTTACGGTGGGCACTGACCTACAGGAATAGTACAGGGGAAAAGGAGAAGATATAACCGTCCGGACCGTCACAGTCATTGGCCCGTGTTCCTACCCTTGCCATGACGCACATACACTCACCGTCGTTTCATGCATGCCTCATTCTCCCCACGTATCTTACATCCACACCACTCCACACAGGCATTGCCCATACAGCATGCTCACAGTGTACTTACCTGTTTGTCTGGAGGACCGTAGAGTAGCGTGTACTTGGGGAGGACCCCATCCACTAGTTTCTCCAACACCTCCGTGGTGAAGGCAGGGGCCCTTTCCCCAGACATATGAGCCATTGTTGCTTCTAGACTGAGGTCACAGCAGCACTTGCAGTGTAGGTCCTCTCCTGTCGAAGATCAGGTATCAAGTGAGTGAACAGATTGAAAATGGCAGTCACATCCGCGGCGGTGCGTACCGTCACTGCCGGCGTACATCGTCATTGGCTCCTGGGACCCATAGGGCCCAATGTTAACCAATGCAGGATTGCGCCGCGGTCTTCGACCGCCCACCGCAACGGTGTCCAACACCAGCGCAGTTACCTCATATCCCATTACAGGTCAGGCAGCCGCCATTTCAGGGGGCCACATGGCATTATTTTTAAATGCGTCACACGTATCTAGGCCTTGCATACACACTAAGACAGGCCAATAGCGGATTGAAAAATGTGTGCAATAAAGTTGTGTTTTCGTACCTCAGTGTTGTCTGACCCTCTGTTCGATGTTCTCCTCCATAGAGCACGTACGATGGGGCAGGTGAAGAGATGGCGGCATCCTCCGGTGTACACACCGCTGGTGGACCTGGTGACAATGGAAGAGCGACATGTAATTGTCACCTACAGACTGGACAGTGCCACAATCCATGAACTGTGTGCCCAGTTGGAGCCGGACCTGATGTCAGCTATCCGCCATCCCACAGGGATACCCCCTCTAGTGCAGGTCCTGTCAGTACTCCATTTCCTGGCAAGTGGATTTTTTCAGATGACAGTGGCCATAGCATCAGGGATGTCCCAGCCTATGTTCTCCAACATGTTGTCCAGAGTGTTGTCTGCCCTGCTGAAACACATGCTCAGCTACATTGTGTTCCCTCAGGTGGAGGATTTGCCTACAGTGAAAGGTGACTTCTATTCTTTGGGACATATCCACAACATCATAGGTGCCATTGATGGGACACATGTGTCCTTGGTCCTCCCCCGCAGGAGTGAACAGGTGTACAGAAACCGGAAGAGTTACCATTCTATGAATGTGCAGATGGTGTGTTTGGCCGACCAGTACATCTCCCATGTGAATGCCAAATTTCCTGGCTCAGTGCATGATGCTTACATTCTGAGGAATAGCAGCATCCCTTATGTGATGGGGCAACTCCAGAGGCACTGTGTGTGGCTATTAGGTGAGGACATAGACCCTATACAGTGTGAATAGTTGTCAGGGTCTGGGGTTGCCCCTAAGGGTTAGTGTGTGTCTAACAGTTGTCCCTCGACATTTGCAGGTGACTCTGGCTACCCCAACCGGTCATGGCTACTGACCCCAGTGAGGAATCCCAGGACAAGGGCAGAGGAACGCTACAATGAGGCACATGGGCGAACTAGGAGGGTTATAGAGAGGACCTTCGGCCTCCTGAAGGCCAGGTTCAGGTGCCTCCATATGAGGGGTGGTTCCCTATTCTACTCACCAAAGAAGGTGTGCCAGATCATCGTGGCCTGCTGTATGCTGCACAACTTGGCTTTGCGACGACAGGTGCCTTTTCTGCAGGAGGATGGTCCTGAAGGAGGTGTTGTGGCAGCTGTGGAGCCTGTGGACAGTGAAGAAGGGGAAGCAGAAGAAGAGGATATCGACAACAGAAACAACGTGATTCGTCAATACTTCCAGTGAGACACAGATAAGAAGACATCACTGCCTGCTACATCTGATACACTTGTTCTACCTCTCATCTGTCTGTCACTTTCACCCAGTGTGTGGACCCTGATTTGTCACTTTCCCTTTCGATTTCACAGATATGGGTCCCACTGTGTGACCTCTGCTATGTTTCCTCATGGACTAGAGCTGTGTGACATAGGTATGTTGACAATACAATGGACATTGGCATTTTCCTCAGTTATTGCAAATACACATTTGTGAAAGCACAGACTGACTCCAGATAGTTTTGTGATTTAAGGGTGTTTATTTAAGTGCTAAATAGTGGGGGTGGTTGTAAAATGGGCAGCGGTGATTGTGGAGGAATGTCCATGGCAGAGTCCAGTCTATTTGTTTCACAGGTGCATTGTCCAAAGGGGCATAGGAAGTGGAGCTGGGGCAGTTGATGGATGGACAGGGTGACAAAGTGGACAGAAGGATGACAATCAGGGTGGTCTCATTTCTTGGCGGGGGTCTTGGCATTGTTCTCTGTCTTTGTCCTGGATCTCAGGGACCGCTTGTGGGGTGGTTCTCCATCTGCAGGGGGTGGGGTGCTGGTGTCGTGGTCCTGTGGCGGTGCCTCCTGTCCACTAGCGCCGGCGGAGGTGGTGGGCAGTTCATCGTCCAGGCTAGTGTCAGTGGCCCCTTGTTGTGCCACACTGTCCCTCCTGGTGTTCAC
Organism: Pleurodeles waltl; assembly: GCF_031143425.1. Taxonomy (NCBI): domain Eukaryota; kingdom Metazoa; phylum Chordata; class Amphibia; order Caudata; family Salamandridae; genus Pleurodeles; species Pleurodeles waltl. The sequence goes on along the minus strand of NC_090438.1, from coordinate 482,072,650 downwards.
GAGTTCCTTCAGCACCCCTACAATGGTGTCCAGGGTGGTATTGATGGATTTGAGTTCCTCCCTGAACCCCAAATACTGTTCCTCCTGCAGCCGCTGGGTCTCCTGAAACTTGGCCAGTACCGTTGCCATTGTCTCCTGGGAATGGTGGTAGGCTCCCATGATGTTGGAGAGGGCCTCGCCTGTCCTCCCCCTGTCGCACAGCAGCCCTCCCAGTTCCCCTGTGTTCCTGGGACTCTGTCCCCTGAACTGTGTGCCCACTGCCACTGCCCCCAGGTCCCTGCTGTTCCTGGGGTGATGGGTTAGCCTGGGTTCCCTGTAGTGGTGGACACACTGCTGCTTGACGTGTCCTGGGGACAGAGGCATGGGCCTGCTGGGTGGGTGCTGTGGTGGTGTTTCCAGAGGGGGGAGGCTCTGTTGTGGCTTGTGCCAGTGTGAGGGGAACCGACTGTCCCGAGGTCCCAGATGGGCCGGGCTGGTCATCTAGATCCAGTTGGACAGAGCTGCTGTCATCACTGTGGGCCTCTCCTGTGGGGGCAGTGGACATGTCTGGAACCTCCTGTCCAGTGACGTTGGGTAGGGGTCCTGCAGGGGAGTAAAGGCATAGTTTTAGTATCTGTGTTTGCCATGGTGTGCAATGGGTGGGTGACCCTGTACCCCAGTGCTTGCATTCCTGTGTAGGACCTTGTGTGCTAAGTGTTTAGGGGTCTGTGTGGGTATGTGCAGTGGACATGCATTGGTGATGGGTGTCTATGCTTTGTTGATGCATGCAGGGCTTGGTGTTGGGATGTGTGGTTTGTGATAGTGGGACATATGTGAGGAGTTGGAGTGATGGGGGTGAAGGTGAGGGTGGGGGTATGTGTTTGCATGCAGGTAGGGTGGGGGATGTAATAGTTAACATTTGACTTACCAGAGTCCATTCCTCCAGCTACTCCTGTGAGGCCCTCAGTATGCAGTATAACCAAGACCTGCTCCTCCCATGTTGTTAGTTGTGGGGTAGGAGGTGGAGGTCCGCCGCCAGTCCTCTGAACCGCAATGTGGTGTCTTGAGACCACGGAACGCACCTTCCCCCGTAGGTTGTTCCACCTCTTCCTGATGTCATCCCCTGTTCTTGGGGGCTGTCCCACTGTGTTGACCCTGTCCATGATTCTGCGCCATAGCTCCATCTTCCTAGCTATGGTGGTGTGCTGTACCTGTGATCCGAAAAGCTGTGGCTCTACCTGGATGATTTCCTCCACCATGACCCTGAGCTCCTCCTCAGAAAACCTGGGGTGTCTTTGCAGTGCCTTGGGGTGGTGTGGCTGATGTGTGAGGTGGTGTGTGTTGTGATGTGTGGGGTGATGTTTAGGGGTGTGTGGTGTTTTGTGCGTGGATGTGTATGTGTGATGGTGTGTGTGCCTCTGTATGGTGGTGTTGTCTTTGATGTGCTGTCTCTCTGGCCTTTGTCTATATTTTAGGTAGTAAGGGTTTGTGGGTGATGTTGGCGGGTGTTTTATAGTGGTGAGGGTGTGTGGAAGTGGTGTGTGTATGTGTATCAGGTGTGTGTATTTGGAATTGTCCAATGTGGTTGTGTTTTGTAAGAGTGTGTGTATTTTGAGCGCGGCAGTGTGTAGCCAATGGTTTACTGTGGTTGAAAGGGTCGTGATAGTGTCGGCGAATTCCTGTTGGCGTGACGGGGGAGGTTTAGTTCTCGCCACTTTATCACTGACCTTTGGTGTGGCAGACTTGTCTGGGTTTCTAAATTTTGGCAGATTCCGAGCTGTGGGTCGTAATAGCTGTGGCGGAATTCTGCAGCCGCGGCGGTGTGTTGGCGGTCTTCTGCTCGGCGGTAAGCGGGATTTACCACCAATGTTGTAATGAGGGACCTAGTGTCTCCTGCACAACACATCATTGGACAACAGTACAAGATTATTGATGTCCATAACGTAACTAAGTTCCTCCCCTTAGCTATAATTCAGTTTTGTTGGGGTGGAGTTACTGGCCGTAAGCAGGTGGTAGTATCACCTAGCTTACCTGTAGACTGTCTCTTAGGTAATGACCTAGAAACCTCAGGTTGGGATGACGTAGAGTTTAATACCCATGCATCCATACTGGGTATCCCTGAGGAATGGCTTCCTCTCATTTCAGCTGAAATGAAAAAGCAAAGGAGAGAAAAAGGCCTGAAAACTCAGGATCCTTCTCCAACAACAGGCAAAAAAGGCATCAAAGTATCCCCTACCCACCCTGCCATTCAGGATACCATTCCTATGGTGGGAGAAACCTCTCCTGGGGTGGCACCTGTACCAAGGGAATCATCAGCTAACACAGCTGTACTCCCTGAGGTAGAAGTACCTCTCTGTGGGATAACTAATATTGGTGAGAAAAAGGGCACCATTTTGGTTAACATGGAGCATCCCTCCAACCCTCCCAGAGAAACTTTAGTGTAGCAACCCTGCACTGCCTCACAACACTTAGGACAGCAACTCTGCCCTAGTGTGGAGCTTATAGGACAGCAGCCCTGCCCTGCTCCAACTCAAGAGAAACAGCAACCCCGTTCTCTCTTACAGCCATATGGACAAAGTTATTGCCCAGCTATGGCTTTATTGAGACAGCATCCCTGCCTGGCATTCTCATCACTTGATATAGGCCCAGTGGACAATTCCCACTGCTCTAAACTTAAACATACTAACAGGAACTCTGAGAATATAACTTCACATTGTTGGCTAGCTAAAAAACTCCCAACAGGGTGGTTTACATCCCCACAGAGAAGTAACTATACAGCGGGCGATAAAGGGAGTAACCAATCTATTGCAGAGCTACTCTCCAGTTATCACCACTTAGGCAATAAAGACTCAATTGGCCAAGGTTAGCCTTATTGTCCTTCGTTTGTGGGGGGGGGGTTGTGTAGGAAGGTAGCCTCTTTCTAGCATTGTTACCCCCACTTTTGGCCTGTTTGTGAGTATATGTCAGGGTGTTTCTACTGTCTCAGTGGGATCCTGCTAGCCAGGACCCCAGTGCTCATAGTGGAAACCCTATTTGTCAGTGTGTTTGATATGTGTCACTGGGACACTGCTAGCCAGGACCCCAGTGCTCATAGTTTGTGGCCTATATGTGTTCCCTGTGTGGTGCTGTATCACTGAAGCTCTGCTAACCAGAACCTCAGTGTTTATGCTCTCTCTGCTTTTAAAATTGTCACTGGAGGCTAGTGACCATTTTCACCAATTCTGATTGGCACACTGGAACACCCTTATAATCTCCTAGTATATGGTACCTAGGTACCCAGGGTATTGGGGTTCCAGGAGATCTCTATGGGCTGCAGCATTTCTTTTGCCACCCATAGGAAGTTCAGACAATTCTTACACAGGACTGCCACTGCAGCCTGAGTGAAATAACGTCCACGTTATTTCACAGCCATTTCCACTGCAATTAAGTAACTTATAAGTCACCTATATGTCTAACCCTCACCTAGTGAAGGTTAGGTGCAAAGTTACTAAGTGTGAGGGCACCCTGGCACTAGCCAAGGTGCTCTCACATTGTTCATGGCAATTTCCCCAGACTTTGTGAGTGCGGGGACACCATTACACGAGTGCACTACATATAGATCAATATCTATATGTAGCTTCACAATGGTAACTCCAAATATGGCCATGTAAAATATCTAAGATCATGGAATTGTCCCCCCATGCCAATCTGGTATTGGGGTGCCAATCCCATGCATCCCCGGGGCTCCAGCATGGACCCCGGGTACTGCCAAACTAGCTCTCTGGGGTTTTCTCTGCAGCTGTCGCTGCTGCCAACCCTCAGACAGGTTTCTGCGCTCCTGGGGTCTGGGCAGCCCAGTCCCAGGAAGGCAGAACAAAGGATTTCCTCTGAGAGAGGGTGTTACACCCTCTCCCTTTGGAAATAGGTGTTAAGGGCTGGGGAGGAGTAGCCTCCCCCAGCCTCTGGAAATGCTTTGAAGGGCACAGATGGTGCCCTCCTTGCATAAGCCAGTCTACACCGGTTCACAGATCCCCCAGCCCCTGCTCTCACACGAAACTGGACAAAGGAAAGGGGAGTAACCACTCCCCTGTCCATCACCACCCCAGGGGTGGTGCCCAGAGCTCCTCCAGTGTGTCCCAGACCTCTGCCATCTTGAATACAGAGGTGTGAGGGCACAATGGAGGCCTCTGAGTGGCCAGTGCCAGCAGGTGATGTCAGAGACCCCTACTGATAGGTGCTTACCTAGATTAGGTGGCCAATCCTCCTCTGAGGGCTATTTAGGGTCTCTCCTGTGGGTTTCTCTTCAGATAACGAATGCAAGAGCTCACCAGAGTTTCTCTGCATTTCTCTCTTCAACTTCTGCCAAGGATCGACCGCTGACTGCTCCAGGATGCCTGCAAAACTGCAACAAAGTAGCAAGACGACTACCAGCAACATTGTAGCGCCTAATCCTACCACCTTTCTCGACTTTTCCTGGTGGTGCATGCTCTGAGGGCTGTCTGCCTTCACCCTGCACTGGAAGCCAAGATGAAATCTCCTGTGGGTCGACGGAATCTTCCCCCTGCTAACGCAGGCACCAAACTTCTGCATTACCGGTCATCTGGGTCCCCTCTCATCTTGTCGAGCATGGTCCCTGGAACACAGGAGCTGGATCCAAGTGACCCCGACAGTGCAGTGGTCCTTCTGTCCAAATATGGTGGAGGTAAGTCCTTGCCTCCCCACGCCAGACAGTAATTCTGTGTACTGCGTGAACTGAAGCTGCTAGGGCTTCTGTGCTCTTTTTCAAGGATTCCTTCATGTACAGCATAGCCCAGGTCCTCAGCACTCCGTCCTGCATTGCTCAACTCGCTGAGTTAACCACCAACTTCGTGGGACCCTCTTTTGTAGTGTTGAGATGACCGCCGTGCTCAGACTTCTTGAATGCCTGTTCAAGTGCTTCTGCGGGAGCTGCCTGCTTCTGCGTGGGCTCTCTGTGCAGCTGAGCGCCCCCTCTATCTCCTCCTCCAAGGGGTGACCTCCTGGTCCTTCCTGGGCCTGGGCAGCACCCATTTTCTTCAACCAAGACTCTTGCAGCTAGCAAGGCTTGTTTGCAGTCTTTCTGTGTGGAAACAAATCTGCATCCTCCAGCATGCTGTGGGACATCTTCTGTGCAAAGGAGAAGTTCCTGGCACGTACTGTTGTTGCAGAATCTTTGGCTTCTTCCACCCAGATGCAGCCCTTTTGAGCCTTCATCTAGGGTTTAGTGGGCTCCTGCCCCCCTGGACACTTGCGTGACTCTTGGACTTGTTCCCCTTCCTTTGCAGTTCCTCAGGTCCAGGAATCCGTTTTCAGAGCTTTGCAGTCAGTTGTTGCCTTTGCATAATTCCCTATCACGACTTTACTTTGTTTCTGGGGTAGTAGGGTAACTTTACTCTTACTTTTCAGGGTCTTGGGGTGGGGTATCTTGGACACCCTTAGTGTTTTCTTACACTCCCAGCGACCCTCTACACACAACACTAGGCCTGGGGTCCATTTGTGGTTCGCATTCCACTTTTAGAGTATATGGTTTGTGTTGCCCCTAGGCCTATTGTGTCCTATTGCATCCTACTGTATTCTACAGTGTTTGCATTACTTTTCTAACTGTTTACTTACCTGATTTTGGTTTGTGTGTATATTTTGTGTATTTTACTTACCTCCTAAGGGAGTATATCCTCTGCGATACTTTTGGCATATTGTCACTAAAATAAAGTACCTTTATTGTTAGTAACTCTGAGTATTGTGTTTCTTATGATATAGTGCTATATGATTTATGTGGAATAGTAGTAGCTTTGCATGTCTCCTAGTTCAGCCTAAGCTGCTCTGCTATAGCTACCTCTATCAGCCTAAGCTGCTAGAACACTACTAATCTACTAATAAAGGATACCTGGATCTGGCACGAGGTGTAAGTACCATCAGGTAACCACTATTACCCAGACCCAGGCCAGCCTCCTACATTCAGGAGACAGGCCGGTAGGGCTGGGGCCAAAGCAGTTGTTGTCTTCTGTCTTCCCTGCAGGGCTTGTAGGTCAGCAGTCCTTCTTGTTTCTTCAGGTTAAAGGAATGTGATTTCCTAGGTTCTGAGGTGCCCCTAAATATTAGATTTAGGGGTGTGTTTAGGACTGGGAGGGCAGTAGCCAATGGCTACTGTCCTTGAGGGTGGCTACACCCTCTTTGTGGCTCTTCCCGGTGGGGAGGGGGGCACATCCCTAATCCTATTGGGGGAATCCTCCAAAATTAAGATGGAGGATTTCTAATGGCAGCAGTCACCTCAGCTCAGGACACCTTAGGGGCTGTCCTGACTGGTGGGTGACTCCTCCTTGTTTTTCTCATTATCTCCTCCAGCCTTGCCGCCAAAAGTGTGGGCAGTGGCCGGAGGGGTGGGCATCTCCACTAGCTGGGATGCCCTGGGGCACTGTAACAAAAGGGGTGAGCCTTTGAGGCTCACCGCCAGGTTACAGTTCCTGCAGGGGAAGGTGTGAAGCACCTCCACCCAGTACTGTTACGTACTGCGCTGGACTTCTCACCTCTGGATACCGGGTTGGCGAATACACCAAGTCTTCTACAGGTTCTGGATACTCCCAGATAAGGACGACCCCTTCTAGTAGCCACAGTGCCGCTTGACAGGCTACGCCAAAGCAGACCGTACCTTCCAGAAGGATGTCCCAGAGGGAGAAAAAAACCAACACTGGGGAAAAAACCTCAAACAGGAACTCCTGAAGGAAAACAAGAAAAAACAGGACTTGACAACAGGAAACAAAAATAGGCAAAAAGCAGGTACAAAGAACAGGTAAAAATCTCCCAAGGCAAAAAGCAGAAACAAAGAACAGGAGCGAACAGCGCAACCAGAAGGAAGTGTTTGCAACGCCAGGTGGCACAAGACTGACTGACTTATATACTGAGAAAAGGGAAGTGACATCGCAGGAAAAGGAAAGAACACCATCTTGAATTGGGAAGAGCCCATAGACTAGTATAGGAAAAAGAAAGTAGTAGAAAAGAAAAACAGAGTATGCTGGGACAAAAACACGAAGAAGACAAGATGGACACAACATGGACAGACAGGCAAAAAGACCAGACAAACCCACCACTAATAACAAAAAGAAGAAAAAAGGGCTACAGGTAAGTGTAGCGCGACCGGGAGCGAAATATATGCTTCCCAGAATGTGTAGTCAAGAAACACGGGGAACGGCGCTCCGAGTATCAGTAGCGTGTTCCATCCACGAGGACAGAAAGAGATGGCGCGTCAAAGCGTGGCGTTACCGTAGGTACCCTCCCCAAGGCCCCAGGTTTGTCAGGATGACTGTCAAAAAACAGGCAGACCAAACGGGGAGCATGGACGGAGGAAGCATCCTCCCAAGAACAGTAACTGAGAGGGAATCCTTTCCAATGGACCAAAAACTGTAGTTTGTGTCGAAAAATTGTGGAATCACAGATTTCCTGGACTTCATACTCAGGCTGTCTGTTAATAGAAAGAGGAGGTGGATGGAACTGGCGATGGTATGGATCAGGAACAAAGACTTTTAACTGGGACAAATGGAAAACAGGATGAACCCTCCAGGTATGAGGTAAGCGGAGACGCACAACTACAGGATTCAGGACTTGCGAAATCCGAAAGGGTCCATAAAAACGTGGCTTGAACTTATTGGTGGAAAACCGGGAAGGTAGAAATCTGGAAGAAAGCTATACCTTGTGGCCCTCTTGATACAAAGGTGCGGCTTGTCGATAATGATCCGCCTTTCGTTTCATTGCTTGTTTCGAAGCTAGGAGAGTTGTGTGAAGTAGGCCCTGGATTCAACGGATCTGTTGTGAAAAAGAAGTGACAGCAGGCACAGAAGAGGATGTTTGGGAAACAGTAGTGAAAGTCCTCGGATGAAATCCATAGGTACAATAAAAGGGTGTGGTCTTGGTCGCACTATGTATTGTGTTGTTATAGGAGAACTCGGCAAGAGCAAGATACTCCGACCAATTGCTTTGTGTGGCATTACAGTAACATCTCAGATACTGCTGAAGTTCTTGATTAACTCTTTCAGTTTGCCCATTAGTTTGTGGATGGAAACCAGAGGATAAAGAAATCTCAATATTAAATAAGGCACAAAAGGCTCTCCAGAAACGTGATACATATTGAGGGCCTCTGTCCAAAATGACCTCTTGCGGAAGACCATGGAGGCGAAAAATATTCCGCAGAAAAATGCGACTCATTTCTGGGGCTGTCGGTAGTTTCTTCAAGGCTGAGAAATGGGCCATCTTGGTGAATGAATCTACGGTCACCATGATTACTTGGTTACCAGAGGAGGTAGGTAGAGAGCATATGAAATCCGTGGATAGAGTACACCAAGGAGCGGAAGGAACCGGTAAGGGTCTTAATAAACCTGACACCTTTGTTCGGGGTGTCTTAGTCTGAGGACAGACTGGGCATGCTGACACATAGGTTTTAGTGTCTGTCTTAAGCGAAGGCCACCAAAAAGATCGCTGAAGCAGCTCCTGGGTCTTCCTGATACCTCGATGACCCGCTATAGGAGAATCATGGCACATTTGTAGAGCTTCTGTCTGCACTTTCTTGGTAGGTAGGAAAAGAGCATGTTGATGATAGAAGTAGTTGTCCTTCTTCTGCAAAAAAGGAGTCACTCTATCCCATTCTGAAGCAGACAGAAACTGGCACTCGGATTGAACGCGTTCTTGAAAATATTGAGTAGCTCCCATGATTCTGCATGACTCAATAAGATGTAGAGAGGAGTTCTGGGCTATGTCAGGATATCTGCGGGATAAGGCATCTGCCACTTAATTCTGGGAACCAGATATGTACGTAATCATGAAATCGTACTGGCTAAAGAAGAAAGCCCATCGAGCCTAACGACTATTGCGACACTGAAAACTCTGAAGACATTAGAGATTCCGATGATCAGTCCTGGCTTCAAAAGGGTCTCTGGAACCCATCAAGAACTGACTCCATTCTTTACAAGCTACTTTGAGAGCGAGTAGTTCTCGTTCCAGTACAGAATAATTGCGTTCAGCCTCTGATAGGATATGAGACAGATAAAAGATAGGATGTTCCAATCCATCGTTGTCTTATTTCTGCATCAGAACTGCCCCAATAGCTCTGTCTGAGGCATAAGTCACAACAATAAATTTCTTGGTATTGTCAGGAAGACGCAACACGGGTGCTTGGGTAAAGGCTGTCTTCAATTCATGAAACGCGTGTTCAGCATCCTTGGTCCAAACGAAACCCTTCTTCAGGTTCCCTTTCTTAATTGTTTGTGTTATGAAACTTTGTAGGTGGGCAAAGTTCTGAATAAACTGACAATAAAAGTTTGATAAACCAAGGAAACATTGCGTTTCCTTAATGGACGTTGGAGAAGGCCAATCTAATATGACACTGACCTTGTCAGGATCCATGGATATTCTGTGTTGATTAATACAGAACCCCAAATACTTTACTTCAGATTTATGGAACTCACAATTCTCAGGTTTACAAAACAATTGGTTTTTCGTGAGTCCTTGCAGGACTTGCAGGACATGATCTCTATGTTCCTCAGGATCACGGGAATATATCAAGATATCATCCAAATAAATAACTACATATTGGTTGAGTATATTAGAGAACACCGAATCCATAAATCATTGAAAAACAGAAGGGGCGTTGGTCAGTCCAAAAGGCATAACACGGTACTCATAGTGCCCAAAAGGGGTACGGAAAGCTGTCTTCCATTCATCTCCTTCCTTGATCCGAAGGAGATGATAGGCACCCCGTAAGTCTAATTTGGTAAACATCTTGGCTCCTTGAATGGCATCCAATATATCTCTGATTAAAGGCAGCGGATATCGATCCTTAATCGTTATTCTGTTGAGTTCACGAAAGCCAACACAAGGACGCAGATCCTTAGGCCCGTATTTATACTTTTTTTGCGCCGCATTTGCGTCGTTTTTTTAAGCAAAAACGGCGCAAACTTGCAAAATACCATTGTATTTTGTAGGTTTGCGCCGTTTTGCGTCAAAAAGCGGCGCAAATGTGGCGCTAAAAAAAGTATAAATACGGGCCTTAGTCTTCTTTGGGAGCAATCAAACCGTTGTGTAAGTTATCGTCTAAATATTCCTTTAGCACCTTCTTTTCTTGGTCTGTCAGAGAATACATTTGACCAAAGGGGACGACTTCATCAGGAATTAAAGGAATAGCACAGTCATAACTGCGATGAGGCGGCAAAATAGGATTACTAGGTTTCTGAAAAATCCTGATATATTCCTGATAACAATCTGGAACTCCCTGGATCATATTGATAGAGTTAGTGTTATCCTTAGTTGACTGACAGGACCTTTTGGGAGTCCAATAAGAAGTAGTGGAATAACAATTCTGTTGACAAAATGAAGACGTTAGGGATATAGTTCTTGTTTCCCAACTGATATAGGGGTTGTGTCAGGCTAACCAGGGTATTCCCAAAATCATGATGTGATTTGGTGAGGCTATGAGATCAAAGGCAACATTTTCTTGATGACCCCCAAATGTCAAACAAAGAGTAGGAGTTGAGGCCACCACAGGTCCTGAGGTTAACGGAGATCCATCCACCGTGTGAACCTACTCAGGAGTCTCTTTAAGAATGCAGGGAATTCCTTTACTCGTAGCCCAGGTCTCATCCAGATAGAGTCCACTGGCTCCACAATCAAGGAGAGCCAGAAGGTGTTCTTCTTGATCTTGTGAACGTTGTAACTTGACCGAGAGGATAAACAGGGTGGACATGCTTTCTTTGGAGGAACATATTGTTGGTATTTCAGCTCCTCCCGTCTCCTTCCTCCTTACAGGGGACGGGAGCTGGCGTTTCCCGCAGGTCTTGAAGGACGTACCGGACAACTACGGATCTGGTGGCCAGCCTTACCACAGTACAGACAAAGTCCCTTTTCAACGTCGTTCCTCCCTTTCTGACTCCGTCAATGGCCCACGAACCAGATCTATCTGCATGGGTTCTTCAGGGGGAGGTGGAGAGGCTTCGGATGGAATATATTCCGTTCGCCGACTGCTAGCACGAAAGGTACCAGACTGGTATGGAGGTTGCGTTCTACGACTCTCCATCTTGCACTCTTGAAGTCTATATTCGATGTTCATAGATTGATCCTTTAATTCCTTCAAAGAACAAGCTGGAGAAGAATGTACAAACTCATCTTTAATTTCTTCACGCAGGCCTCGGCGGAAAAGGGTTACGAAGGTGCGTTCCACCCAGGAGGTTTCAGCTGCCAGCTGTTTGAAGCGGGTATATACTGCAGAACATCCTGATTACCCTGCTGAATGTCACATAAGGCTTCTTCAGCTGCTGCTTCTACCCCAGGTCTCTCAAACATTTGTTTGAAAAGAGTCAGAAAAGCGGAATAGTTAGCCAGGACTGGGTCTTCTGCAGAAACCAGAGGAGTCGCCCAAGCAAGCGCCGGACCAGACAAGGCGCTGATCAGATAGCCCACCTTAGCCTTATCCGAAAAAAACTGGAGTGGACGAAAGGCAAATAAAACCATCAGGGTGTCCAAAAATGTCTTCATCTTTAGAGGATCTCCAGAATATCGAGGAGTAGTGGTAGATACGGGTGGTATGTCCATTGATCGGGAAGACAAGACCTGTCGTAGCGCAGTGTTCTCTGCCCGTAACTGTTGTAACTCTTGGGCTTGTTGTTGGACAGTCTGCAACATGGCTTGAGCATTTTCTGATGCCTCTCCCTGTGGATCGTCCATGGCGATCTCGCAACGCGGAATCTTTTGGCGTTGCAATCTGTTACGTACTGCGCTGGACTTCTCACCTCTGGATACCGGGTTGGTGAATACACCAAGTCTTCTACAGCTCTGGATACTCCCAGATAAGGGTGACCCCTTGTAGTAGCCACGGTGCCACTTAACAGGCTACACCAAAGCAGACCGTACCTTCCAGAAGGAGTCCCAGAGGGAAAAAACCCCAACACTAGGGAAAAAAACTCAAACAGGAACTCCTGAAGAAAAACAAGAACAAACAGGACTTGACAACAGGAAACAAAAACAGGCAAATCTCCCAAGGCAAAAAGCAGGAACAAAGAACAGGCAAAAATCTCCCAAGGCAAAAAGCAGGAACAAAGAACAGGAGCGAACAGCACAACCAGAAGGAAGGGTTTGCAACGCCAGGTGGAACAAGACTGACTGACTTATATACTGAGAAAAGGGAAGTGACATCACAGGAAAAGGAAAGAACACTATCTTTAATTGGGAAGAGCCCATAGACCAGTATAGGAAAAAGAAAGTAGTATAAAAGAAAAACAGAGCATGCTGGGACAAAAACCCGAAGAAGACAAGATGGACACAACATGGACAGAGACAGGCAAAAAGACCAGACAAACCCACCACCAACAACAAAAAGAAGAAAAAAGGGCTACAGGTAAGTGTAGCGCAACCAGGAGTGAAATATATGCTTCCCAGAATGTGCAGTCAAAAAACGCGGGGAACGGCGATCAGAGTATCGGTAGCGCGTTCCATCCACAAGGACAGAAAGAGACGGCACGTCAAAGCGCGGTGTCACAAGTACAGGCTTTGTTCCTGGCCACAGAGTGACAAAGGCACTCTCCCCATGTGGCCAGCAACATGTCTGGTGTGTGGCAGGCTGGCAGAAACTGGTCAGCATAGACTAGAAGTTGGGTTGGTATTCAGGGTGCATCTCTAAGATGCCCTATGGGTGTATGTTACAATACATTGCCCACTGGCATCAATGTGCATTTATTGTGCTGAGAAGTTTGATACCAAACTTCCCAGTTTTCATTGTAGCCAATATGGAACTGTGGAGTTCGTGTTTGACAAACTCCCAGACCATATAGTCTTATGGCTACCCTCCATTTACAATGTCTAAGGTTTTGCTTAGACACTGTAGGGGCATAGTGCTCATGCAAATATGCCCTCACCTGGGTGGTATAGTGAACCCTGCCTTGGGGCTGTAAGGCGTGCTAGAGGGTTGACTTACCTATGCCACGGGCAGTGTGAGGTTGGCATGGCACTCTGAGGGGAGTGCCATGTCGACTTAATCTTTTTCTCCCCACTAGCACACACAAGCTGTGAGGCAGTGTGCATGTGCTGAGTGAGGGGTCCCCAGGGTGGCAGAAGACATGCTGCAACCTTTAGAGACCTTCCCTGGCATCAGAGCCCTTGGTACCAGGGGTACCAGTTACAAGGGACTTATCTGAATGCCAGGGCTGTGCCAATTGTGGAAGCAAATGTATAGTTTAGGGAAAGAACACTGGTGCTGGGTCCTGGTTAGCAGGGTCCCAGCACACTTTCAATCAAAACTTAGCATCAGCAAAGGCAAAAAAGTAGGGGCTGACCATGCCAAGGAGGCATTTCCTTACAGTAGGTAGTAATTTGTCCTGGCCTATCACCATATGGGCAGCCCTTAATAGATTCCTAAGTCCTATCACACATCCCCAGTCCTTAACTTACCGGATTCCCCACCACCCTTGCCTTCCTGACCTTGCTGGGTGGCCCCGTTCATTGGCATTTCTACGACCAACGTCGGCCCGGTCCGGGCCAGGAACACGCTTCAGAAACTGGGGTAAGTATGGGCAAAAAAATATATATATTTGGGGGGGAGCGTTATACAACCTGTTAAATTTGTGGTTCATTCATTGTGTATACATACTAGTGCGTGCATTTGACAAATTTCATTTGGAAGTGCTTTTCCATATTGGGGTCATGACTTCAAGACGCAGTAGAGTGGGAAAGAGGAACGGGAATGATCCGGAATTGTCCCAATTGTTAAAATTAGTTCTGGCTAAATTAGGTGATGGGGAATCCACAAGTGGGGACTCCGAATCTGACAGGGAAGAAACCGGAGTTGTAGGTGTCTGTCCTAGGCGCTCTCACGTGCCCCCACACTCCCGCACTGCTTTCCCCCCTGTAAAGCGCAGAGCCAGAAAGCAGGTCCCAGCTATCCCTGTGGGAGGGTCCACAGGTTTGACTCAGCAGCTACCACAGTTCCCCCTGTCACTGCTACTGCTATGTAGTAACCACCAGGGGACACTTTGGGGAGGGCCCTGCCTCAATCCACTACATTGGAGGCACCCCCGGTAGAAGAGAGGATGGTACCTGCGCCTGATCAGGGTGTCATGACAATGTTGACAGATATACGGCAGGCACTGTCAGCTTTGTGCTCACCCTCAGTCACACCAGGGGTTAATGCTACAGTGCAACCGGCCCTTACATCCGCCATCCAAGCGCAGAGCAGTCACTGGGCATGCAGGCCCCTCCCACAACCAGCGGGGACACAGGTAAGGTCACTGACAACTATACAAACAAGTCAGGGGGTGTTGGTTTGCTGGCAAGCACCGGCCAGGACACATTATTATCCCGGCTGGAGAAACTCACCCCGCATGTCCCCGTAGATAAAAAAGAAAAAATTTGGAAAGGGGAGTTTGTTGATATCTTTTCACTCATCAGAGCTCAGAGAAGGGGTGGACATGAAGGATAAGGAGGGAAAGGCCTCTTCTTCCAATGATAAGAAACCCAGAGATAAAGAGAATATGACAAATTGGCTATTTGATTTTAATATTTACAGGTCTGTCATTGGAAAAGAAACCAGATTTGGCAACATCTATGATATTCTATTCGAATAAGCTATTGAAAGCACAAAACGTTTGTGGGGGTAATGCATGGCTGGAGTACGATAGGGACTTCAGGTGGGCTAAGGTTGAGGATCCAAACATAGGCTGGGATTAGACCGAGGTAAATGTGTGGCTGGAGTGTGTGAACAGTAAGATAACAGGGAAACAGCCTTTTCGCACTCAATATTCAAGTGAGATAAAGGGCTCTTGCTGGGCATTCAACAGGAAGGTGTGCACGCGCCTGGCGGAGTCCTGCAAATTTAACCATAACTGCTCATTCTGCGGGCACTCATCACACCCAGAGTTCACATGTAACAGTAAATCCAAGGAGAAGGGTAAGGAGGGGAGTAAGCCCTCAAGCTGAGCTGACCTTGCCTACACCCATACAGATTGCTGAATTCCTTCCATGGTTGCAGTCGTATCCAAATAAAGACACGGCAGACTTATTATACAAAGGCTTCTCTTTTGGTTTCAGGATCCCTGCCCTTAGGGTGGCCTCTATCCCTCATTGCAGTAATTTATTGTCAGCCCGGAGGTATCTTGAGGTGGTCACAAAGAAGGTTGAGAAAGAAAGGATGTTGGGCAGGTTAGCAGGCCCCTTCTCCTCGCCCCTGTTTAGTGAATTTGTATGTTCCCCCTTGGGAGTGGTCCCCAAGAAGAACCTGGGCAATTTAGACTGATTCTTAACCTTTCAGCTTCCCCAGGATCTTCAGTGAATGAGGCGATTGATCCTCAACTATATTCGGTTTGTTATGCAACGGTAGACCAGGCTCTTGAGAAGTTGGGCGACCTGGGGAGAAGGGCTTTTCTAGCTAAGACTGACATAGAATCTGCTTTTCGGCTTCTCCCAGTGTATCCTGATGATTATCATCAATTAGGCTTTCAATTTGCAGGGTCCTATTATTATGAGAAGTGTATGCCAATGGGTTGTAGTGTGTCCTGTAGTTATTTTGAGCAATTTAGTTCCATATTGCAATGGATCTTCACCAAGCACACTGGTCACAAGGATGTTATTCATTACCTGGATGATTTTCTGGTCTTGGGCCCCCTGGGGTCAGGGAGGTGCTTGGGGGCCCTAAGGGCCTTGACTACCATTTTTGAGGAATTCGGTGTTGCCAAAGCCCCAGACAAGACGGCGGGCCCCACAACCTGCCTTACGTTTCTCGGGATTGAGATAGATATGGCTGTTGGTGTGTGTCGCCTTCCCGTGGATACGATAGTGGCCATTAGAAGTTCCATTGACACAGTCTTAGCACAGAAAAAAGTCACCCTTCATCATCTGCAGGTTTTGGTAGGGTAACTCAACTTTGCATTAAGAATTATTCCCATGGCTCTCCCCTTTTCTCGGTCCATTGCCAGGGCTATGGTTGGGCTGAAGGAGAAGCATCATCATACCAGGCTTTCTTTGGAGGCCAAAGAGGACCTCCAGATCTGGACTTCCTTTTTGCAATGGGACTGTCATTTGGCTGTCCCACCCTGTGTCCTGTTGGTAGTATTGGTTTTGGGGCTACCCTTGGCCCTGATTGGTTTAGTGGAGAATGGCCAGCCGAGTGGCATGACACTGGTCTTACAAAGAATGTTGCAGTCTTGGAGTTATTTCCCATTGTGGTTGTGGTCACGATCTGGGCCCTAGTGTTCAAAGATAGATCAGTGATATTCTGGTCTGACAACATAGCAGTGGTGGAGGCCATTAGTAGGCAGTGTGCTTCTTGCAGGTTTGTGTTGCAATTAGTGAAACATTTAGTCTTATTGTGTCTGAAATGAGGCCTGCCCTCTCTGAATTAGTAGCTGCGTCCCTAGCAACCCGCACCCGGGGGTCATACGAGAAATCATTTATGCAATATAGAACATTTTTAAGCACTGTACAAATCTCCGAATGGTTTTCAACATGGGGCATTTGCCTCTTTTTAAGTAATCTTAGGGAACAAGGAAAACCTGTTTCTTGTGCAAGGGCTCACCTTTTCGCTATTCGCTTCTTCATAAAATTACATAATAAGGAGACCCACCTAAATGCATTTATCATTAGGAGAGCAGTGGCCGGATGGGCTCACCTAGATGGGTCAAAAAAGGACACTAGGCACCCCCGAACGGTTCACATCTTGGGTTTTCTCCTTGCCAGCCTCAATAAGGTTTGTTCTTCCCCATTCGAGGTGACACTGTTTGCGGCAGCATTCTGTACAGCCTTTTATGGCGCATTCTGATGAGGGCGAACTGGTGGTGCCATCTAAAAGTGATTTTACCGGGGGCCTCCAATGGGCCAATGTATGTATGGGCTCAGCTTGTGTAACAATTTGGTTGCAAAGATCCAAGACAGATCAACAAGGGAGAGGGTCGGCCATTAAGCTTAAGGCAGCGCACGGCTCACCGCAGTAGATCGCTTGGGCTCCTACCTAGAGGTTCACCCAGCTGCGGGGGCCCCAGTATTGATCCTTCATATGAACGCAGAGTGCTTATCCTGACATCAGTTCTCGGCAGTAGCAGTGGCGCACTAGAGATTGCTGGGGTAGATCTGCAGGTTTACTCACCAAATTCATTTCTGTTTGGGGCGGCTACTCTAGCAGCAAGTGCAGAGATGTCACCTGCAGAAGTTACGACAATTGATAGATGGTCTTCCAATTGTTATAAACGTTACATCCAGCCTGAGTTACAATAACAAGTGATATGCATGCCTGATTTTGATCCTTTATGTGCAGGATACTCATGCTGGTTTCATTTCAATATTATACCGTCTCATGTGGTTTGGGTGCTCGGGCACTCCTTTGTCCGGGGGCGGCCTACATGTTGCAACTGCCCGTAAGCCTAAGCCGCCATCAATTCATGACGTACCCTTTCGGTGGATTGGGATTGGTGGTCTCAGAGTCACTCAGATGCAGCAACTGGTGAGGATGACGAAAGGGTGTGAGGGACTCCGGTTCCCGTACCTCATCGTCATACATATAGGAGGAAATGACCTGGTTCGACTGGGGCGCAAAGCACTCAGAGAAGCAATTTTAGCAGAAATAACCCTGTTATCCAAGGAATTCCCAAACACTGCCATCGCATGGTCACATATGGTATCCAGTCGCAACTGGGGTCTGAACACTAAATCTACAGCCTGCGGGGAATCATGTTTGACCAAGCAAGAACCGCCTGCAGAACTATTTGGCCAACCAACCCACCTCTGATACCACCAGCTCAAACAGCCGCCGATGCCCTAGTGAGACCAAATCATTACACCCCCGCCAGATGTCAAATGATGACGTCTGGCGATGAGCACTCTGAGGGCAGCATTGAGTCCAGCACGGTCCTTAATTGAGTGAGCCGCAGCCCGTCCTCGGTCAGAGAAGTAGAGATGGAAACCAGCCTTCAATCCGCGTAATGCAAAGGCACTCCTTACACCTGCCCATTGTATGTAAGAGTAACCGATTACCTACACACCAGAGACCCCGGCAACTCCAGCATGCACTGGAAATTTCGAGAACATCAACCAGTTGTCACGGGCATCTACAGAGAGTACAGAGAAAACAAAGTGTAAAGGACATGAACTCATAGCATATGCAATCTCACATATCGCTTGTAGCAATCCAAGGACCACAGGCTAATTCTCCTAACCGCCACTCCAGAAAACCCCATTGCCACTGTCACTGTGGCTGCTAGCGGCATCGAAACCTGCTGCTGAAAGTGACTGCTTGAGTACCTGTGAGAATTGGTACCTGGTGAGCGGTGTGCTGTCAGCATGCACCAAAACCGCACCCATGGACCTCGGATGGTGTTGTGCTAAGAAGACCTCCAAAGTATATATAGGACAACACATACTGCCCAGGACCCTACCCAGTAGGATGTGGTTCCCCCTCCTCTCTTGGTCTGTAACTGAGCGAGGGACGTTGATCACCAAGGACTTAGATCCTACTGGCCAATGAATATCCGCCAACTGCAGCCCTCCTGTGCTGTCCCCCTTACTCCTACCTACAAGTTCGCCCAATCTGAGGGCCCCATAAAAAGCCAGGGTATAGACTGACCTAAATAAGGCACCCTCCCAAGGAGAATTACAAATGCAATCTAATATGACTAGCGAGGCCCCTAACTTTGCCGCATCTATCACACGCCTAAAGTCTGGCTTAGCACCTTGGATCCGCTGCCAGCCCCTAAGGACTATTCTCACCATGAATGATTTTGCTCCATTTGGCACCCCCCACAGTTGCACAAAGAAAGAAATAGCTGCAGTGTGATGCCTGGCACATGCAGCAGACTTCCCTTCCCCCTCAAGAACTCTAAAAATGCCAAGACTAAAGATGCCTCAAAACAAGAAGACGATCCCACCCCACCCAGGAAACTAATATAGGCAGCGAATGCTCCCTGATAAGCCTTTATTGTTCCGGGTGCTAGCTGGCTGCCACGAGGTCCGGTATTCCTTGGCACCAATCTGCCACAGATGCTCCGGGAAGGGCGTTGGGAACTCTTTTGCTCCCGGGAGGTGGGACCTGAAAACCTGCATCTTAAAACAGGACAGGGCATCAGCAGCACTATTCAAAACACCTGGTACATTTTTAGCTCTGAAAGTCACATTCAACCGAAAACACAGTAAGTCTGCCTCCTTCAGTAGCCTCAGGATCATTTTGCACCCGACTGCCTGCTGGTTAATGCACTCCACAACCGACATGTTATCCAACCAGAAGATCACAGACTGGTTCTGAAATACGTATGGCCAGATTGACAATGCCACTTGGAAATAGCTCCAGTAAACCAATATTAACCACTAGACCCTCCTGGGCCCATTGCAAGGGCCATCACTGAGCACACCAGGCTATACCAAATATAGCCCCAAAACCTTCAATGCCTGACGCGTCTGTAAAAAAGTCCATCTCCTCACTGGATCTAGGTGGACTCGGCCACACTACCGTCCCATTAAAATCTTGTAGAAAGGTCTTCCAAATTCACATATCCTGCTTGACTTCAAAATGGGCACCCCATGGGGATGATTAGCAGCGCAAAGTTTAGCTGTCCCACCAAACATTGTAGCTGATTTAGTGTTACCTTCCGTGCCCTAAAAAGACTGCAATGTTTGAGAGAAAGCAACAACCTTCTCCAAAGGTAGTCTAGACGCTCCTGCCACTGTATCTAACTCTATCCCAAAGAATTCAATCGTAGAACAGGGCCCCACCATCTTGCCCTCTGGTAGCGGGACTCTAAATTCCATCATGAGGTTTCTAAAGACCTCCGTTGCCCCAGCACACTGATTAGACCTAGAGGGACCAAGGATAAGGAAATCATCTAAATAATACAGAACCCATCGGTCTTGCGCTTAAAGACCCACTCCAAGAAAGTACAACATTTCTTGAAATAAGAACATGACACATAGTGGCATTTGATAGGAATACACCTATCAAAATAATACTTCCCTTCCCATTGAAAAGCCAATAAACGGAAATAGTTGGAATGGACCGGCAACAACCGAAATGCGGATTTAATGTCAGACTTTGCCGTCAGAGTTCCAGGCCCCAGCTCCTGTAGCATCTGAATTGCCTGATGTAGTGAAACATACCCGACAGAACACAGAGCCCCATCAATAGCCTCGTCCACGATTGGCCCTTTGGTTCAGACAAGTTGTGTATCAATCTAAACTCACCAGGCTCTTTCTTAGGGACCACCCCTAACAGGGAACAGACAAAGCCCTGCATGAGAACCTCCTCAAAAGGCCCAGCTACGCTCCCCAATCCCAGCTCCTTTTGAATTTTAGCTCCTGCCAGCTCAGGGTTGGACCTCAGAGACATCTGGTTCTTGCAATGGGGAGAGCCCACACAGCCTTGAGCTGGTACCCTAAAACCGTCCTTAAAACCCTGATACAGAACCTGCGCTGTTGTCAGATTGGGGCAAGAATTAAGCCAAGGGACCATAGCCAATAGATTAACGGGGGATGAAGCCTTAATGAAAAAAGAAACACTTTGCCCATTGCTACTGAATCATCATTCTTGTTTCTTGCCACCCTTATCCAGTAATCTCTTGAAACACTTGAATTCAGAATGGAAAGCCTGGCCACAGAAAGAACAGCAATGCTTGAAACAGCAGGTCCCAGGGTACAGTGAGGAAGTGCGCCGGTTGAAATCCCAGCAGGCCCCTCTCTTGGCCACAACCTTCCCTGCGGTGCTCAAGACCATGCTCAAAGTCCCACGAAAGGGCTGGTGTCCAGGCCCCTGATTGGGATTCGTGTATTGCAACCAAGTAATTATATATATCTGATCCCACCCTTACAAAGGTTTATTGGCCTTGATTCTCCTGTATTCCCTATCATAGTCGTTCCATGCAGTGCCTCCATACTCATCGTGCACCCCCACAATCCTTTTCTGGTATGGTCAGGTAACAGGCTAACTAGGTGCCTAAATCACTGAAGCGTTCTGCTAAAATGACCTGATAAATGGAGAAAGCTTTCAGCCATATGGACAGAGACTCCTCCACTTTCTTCCTCTGAGGCCCATGGCCACACTTTCTCGAGTGCACACACTCCTTACACCGCTTCACCTCCTCCTTATTAGGTTTGTCGACCAGCAAGTCAAATATATCGATGTAAGCCCCCTTCCAAATCTTCTCCCTCACTTCAACTGGTACATGC
Source organism: Pleurodeles waltl (assembly GCF_031143425.1). Lineage (NCBI taxonomy): Eukaryota > Metazoa > Chordata > Amphibia > Caudata > Salamandridae > Pleurodeles > Pleurodeles waltl. The sequence continues at coordinate 482,051,506 of NC_090438.1, read as the reverse complement.
AGCCCCAACTGTTCGTGCTCAGGGTAAATATCCCCCAGGTCCGTAAGAGGAGAAGAGTGACCAGTATCTGATATTGCGGCGCCCCGGGCCAGAGAAGTCATCGCCATAGAGGAAAACACTGCTGGCGCATTACCTGACTGTTGAGTGGATGCCCCTGCCACATGGGTAACCTGTTGCAAAGCGGACAATGTAGCAGGAGTCCCCTGACCCCCCACCGGAGAGGCTAAGGACGGCAGATGGCGTCTTCACTTCTACATGACCCTAGTCCTTTCTCCTGGGACCCATGGCTGCCTTTCCCAATACCTAGCTGTGAAACCAAACGTCGAGCCCGCTTCCTAACGTCATCTTTTACAGCACCTGCCAATGGGCCCTCTACCAAAGCGATAGGCAGCATACCTATTTCTGACAGCCACGGCAACACCCAAGCCAAATGTCCCATCAGATACAGTTGACTGGCCTCTCCATGATTAGAAACACCTGCATCCCTATCAGAGACATTACCCACAGGTCCTACCTCTACGACGCTCTGGGTCGTGGTCTGAGCTGCTGCCTGACCCATAAATTCACCCGTGGGCCGTGCCGTACTCACAACCGGGGATGCCCCGATTATGGACTGAATTAACAGCTGATCCACGCAATCAACTACTTGCTCAGGGGTGGCTTCCACTCGCCCCTCCCCAGCCACCTTTCCCTTCCTTTGCCGACGTACCCTTCCTCTGAGCCGAGGGGAATGCCTCCCTAGGAGGTGCCCCCGCTCGCTGGGCCTGTCTGCCTGATCACATGGAACCTCCCCTGGAGAAGCTGGCTGGGCCTTCACGGATGCTATGGCCTGATCAATAGCATCCATTTTAAGCATCAGGGCCTCCAAGAGCACCTCCGTGCGTGAGCACTTTACGCCCCTCTGCCCATTCGCTGCCATGCCACAGAAAACATAAGTGACAACTACTCACCAGCACCTGCCTAATCTAGCCAGACAATAACCAGGGTTATAGTAAATATAATGCACCAAATGCAGTCACAGAGGTAAGCCTGACACCCTAGTAAGTGTTCAAAAATTAGGAAAAGTAGCAGTTAGGAAAAGTAGCACCCTTAAAAAACACAACCCAGGGCACTGCAAGCAGCATCCCCAACACAGTAGCGCAACTATCACTACCAGTGACCGCTACCTGCGTACTTCCAACCCGAAAAGCAGTATCTACAAAACATAAGGGGTCATTTCAACATTGGCGGTAAAAGCCGCTTACTGCCGTGCGGAAGCCCGCCAACACACCGCCGCAGCCGCGGAAATCCGCCACAGCTATTATGACCCACAGCTCGGAATCCGCCAAAATTCAGACACCCACACAAGTCCGCCACACCAAAGGTCAGTGATAAAATGGCGAAAACAAAACCTCCACCGTCACGCCAACAGAAATACGCCCACACTATCACGACACACGAATCCATGCGGCGGTCTTTCACCCGCGGTATTCCATTGGCGGTACACACCGCCGCGCTCAAAATACACACACTTTTACAAAACACAGCCACATTGGACAATTCAAAATACACACACCTGATACACATACACACACCACTCCCACACACCCATTACAATATAAAACACACACCCACATCACCCACAAACCCCTACGACCACAATTACAGAGAGAAGGCCAGAGAGAGACACCACAAACAACTACCAAGCATCCACAGGCACACAATACCATCACCCACATAACTTCCACGCACCTCACACAACACACCACTAAATATCACCCCACTTATCACTACACACACCACCCCACACATCACCCACACCACGCCATGGCACGGCAAAGACACCCCAGGTTCTCGGAGGAGGAGCTCAGGGTCATGGTGGAGGAAATCGTCCAGGTAGAGCCACAGCTATTCGGATCACAGGTGCAGCACACCTCCATAGCTAGGAAGATGGAGCTATGGCGCAGAATAGTAGACAGGATTAATGCAGTGGGACAGCACCAAAGAAATAGGGATGACATCAGGAAGAGGTGGAACGACCTACGGGGGAAGGTGCGTTCCGTGGTCTCAAGAAACCACCTTGCGGTTCAGCGGACTGGCGGCGGACCTCCACCTCCTCCCCCACAACTAACAACATGGGAGGAGCAGGTCTTGGCGATTCTGCATCCTGAGGGCCTCGCAGGAGTAGATGGAGGAATGGACTCTGGTAAGTCAAATCTTAACTATTACATCCCCCACCCTACCTGCATGCCATCACATACCCCCACTCTCACCCCCATCACTCCAACTCCTCACAAATGTCCCAACATCACAAACCACACATCCTAACACCAAGCCCTGCATGCAACAACAAAGCATGGACACCCATCACCAAAGCATGGCCACTGCACATACCCATACACCCCTCTAAACCACCATCACATAAGGTCCCACACTGGAATGCAAGCACTGGGGTACACGGTCACCCACCCATTGCACACCATGGCACACACAGATGTAATAAACATCCTGTTATACCCCTGCAGGACCCCTACCCAACGTCACCGGACAGGAGGGTCCACACATGTCCACACCACCAACAGAAGAGGCCCACAGTGATGACAGCAGCTCTGTCCAACTGGATCTAGATGACCATAGTCAGGGGATAGTTGGTTCCCCTGACACAGTCACAGGCCACTACAGAGCTTCCCCCCTCTGGAAACACCAGCACAGCACCCACCCAGCGGGCCCATACCTCTGTCCCCAGGACACGTCAATCAGCAGTGTGTCCACCACTACAGGGAACCCAGGCTAACCCACCACCCCAACAACAACCGGGACCTGGGGACAGTGGTAGTGGGCACACGGTCCAGGGGACGGAGGCCCAGGAACACAGGGGAACTGGGAGGGCTGCTGTGCGACAGGGGGAGAACAGGCAAAGTGAACCCACTCTCCACGAGGCCATCTCCAACATCATGGGAGCCTACCACCACTCCCAGGAGACGATGGCAACAGTACTGGGCAAGTTTCAGGAGACCCAGCGCCTGCAGGAGGAACAGTATTTGGGCTTCAAGGAGGAACTCAGATCCATCAATTCCACCCTGGGCCCCATCGTAGGGGTGCTGAAGGAAGTACTCAACACCAGGAGGGACATTGTGGCACAAGGGGCCCCTGACACTAGCCTGGACGGTGAACTGCCCACCACCTCCGCCGGCGCTAGTGGAAGGAGGCACCGCCACAGGACCACCACACCAGCACCCCACCCCCTGCAGAGGGAGAACCACCCTGCAAACGGTCCCTGAGATCCAGGACAAAGACAGAGAACGATGCCAAGACCCCCGCCAAGAAATGAGACCACCCTGAATGTCATCTTTCTGTCCCACTTTGTCACCCTGTCCATCCTCAAACTGCCCCAGCTCCACTTCCAATGCCCATTTGGGCAATGCACCTGTGAGACTAATAGACTGGACTCTGCCATGGACATTCCTCCACCATCACCCCTGACCATTTTACAATCCCCTCCAATATTGAGCACTTAAATAAACATCTTTGAAGAACAAAACAATCTGGAGTCAGTCTGTGATTTCGAAATAGTGTATTAGCAATTACAGTGGCAAAATGCTGTATCAAATGTAATGTCAACCAGTGGCGGCTCCTCCTAAGTGGGCGCTGGGGCTCCGCCCCCTTTATATTTCCACTAAATGCTTTTTAATTCTATCACAGGACCGGAGGCGAGGATTATGCAAATCTTTCTTCACTCTTTATTCAACAGCAAGTTCAAAGTTAAACAAAACATGAACAGAAAAACTACAAGTTCCATGAGCCCGCCGCCATGGTAACGAGTATCCAATGAGGTGCCCTCCTTCACGTCAGTATAAATGGCCCGAGACACGTCACACTTCCTCTTTCTTCACTGCTCAGATAAGTGCCTTTTCTGCCTCCGTTGGGAGTTTGTTTCCTAAATTTGGCGCGCTGCCGCTCAATTGTTTTGCGGGGCTTTCTGTTGGTGTAGCAACTTTATCGCTATGAGCGGTCCGGAACGGACGGGCCGCTCGAGCGTTTCATTTCCTTTCGGCCCTCGGCGTGTTTAATACACGTCGGGCCCACCAGAGGGAGCGCGCGCTGTGTTCTTTATTGTCGGAGAGCGTGCCTCTCAGTGCGCGGCTCGCGCTTAGCGTTTGCTTTTTTCTTTTTTCCCAGAATTGAGGGTTTCTCCTCTACTACATGCTTGGCACCCTGGTGCATTTTTTCTATTCCCTACCCTGACACCCGTTTGGGTAAGAATTACCCCATTAGGGAAGGCATTACTTCTTGGCTTGCTATCGGTGACAGAGAGGGTAGGGATTTTTTACCCTATATATTGTATATTTTTTGTTGGGTGTACACTCTGTCATAGTCCTCATTATGCATTCCTCCCAAGAGAATGAACCTTTTACCAACATGTCCCCAGGTGAGGGTCCCTCTCACCGTACCCTTCCCCCCGGAGTGGACACTTTGTTTTCCCAGGCTATTTCTCACGCTTTAGCCCCTCTTAGGGATACTGTAGCTAAGCTTACTGAACAGGTGTCCAGAGGTACGGGCATGTTTGGTGTGACGGGAGCGGAGGGTGATTCCTCTACCCTTTCGGCCCCCAGGAAAATGCGCAAGCGCGACGCGGGGCACCTGGGGGATGGTGTATTTTCACCCAATCCCAAGAGTGCGCGCGCGCATAAGCGCGTACCCTCCCGGGAGGACCGTTTGCCCGGAGTACTGGGTGACAAGCTTCACCACCTATGGAACCCTGATCTGGGATCCCCCAAAGGCTTCATGGGAGGTTCAGATGAGGACTCATCATCTTTAGATGACGACTCGGGTCGCCCTTGGCGTCCGGGTGCTACCCTACCAGATCCTTCGGATCACGCCGATTCTGACTCCGATATGTTTGAGCCGGAGGGTATCTACCATCCGCGTTCCTCGGAGTGGCGTCCAGACCACAAGGTGGCTGAATATGTCGCCAGTAAAATTAGGCAACCTCTGGACAAAGAGGTGCGCACTCGTCTACGGGCGGAGTGCCCACGCCCGTCTTTATCGGATAAGGTCGCTTTCACGCCAGTTATTGACCCAAAAATGTGTACGTTTTTTTCCAAGTACACCAAGGATCCCAAAAAAGGGATTGATCGCTCCTGGAGAGCATGCCAGGATAAACTTCTTGATGTGTTAGGTCCCCTCACACAGATTATTCAATTGGCGGAGCGGGCCAAGCAAGCAAACACTCCCCTTCAGACGGACATCATAGCGGGATGGGCTCAGAGAGCTGTTTGTCTTCTGGGCAACGCGAACTGTGCCATCTCTGCAGAAAGACGCAGATCTTTATTGATCAAAATCGACCCCAAGTTAGGGGAACTGTCTAACTCGGAGGCAGGGGCTGTTGCCCAAGGCAATTTATTTGGCGATCCCTTTGTGAAAGAGTTGGGAAAATTTGTGGCTACGTTTTCAGCTTTGGATAAAGCGCAATCTTCGATTAAGAAGGTTTTCCCCAACAAGGTTTTTGGCGGGGCCGGGCGAGGCAGGGGTCGCTCTTCCGGCCGTCCTTTCCAGCAAGGCCCCAGCTCCTTCCGCAACAACGGTTGGAGGGACGGCAGACAAGGAACCTTCTTCCCCAACAGAGGCAGGGGAAGAAGCAGAGGTTCCAGAAATGCACGAGGAGCATATAATGCCCCAGGAGGTCCCTCGGGTGAGGCTTATCCCTTTTTCCCCAACAAATTTTGGCGGGAGATTGAGGTTTTTCAGGGACAATTGGAGGCGCATTACCTCCGACGCATGGGTTCTGCAAACTGTCTCAGGTTTTCAAATAGAATTCTGGGGTACCCCATTTCAGGAGAAACTGCCTCAGCCCATCGCGTTCTCGGCAGAAGACTCAGAACTCATAGATTTAGAGGTTCAGGCCCTTCTTCACAAGGGTGCCATTTCCTTTACTTCCCTTCACCCCACAGGCTTCGTAAGCAACATCTTCTTGGTGGAAAAGAAGGACAAAGGGTTTCGTCCCGTTATCAATCTTCGTGCTTTCAACGAGTGGGTGGTTTACAGACATTTCAAAATGGAGGGTATTCACATGCTCCGCGACCTCCTCTTACAAGGGGACTGGATGGTTCGTCTAGATCTCAAGGACGCGTACCTCACGGTCCCTATTTTTCCACCCCATCGCAGATTCCTGCAATTCTTATGGAACAACCAGGTGTTCGAATTCACCACACTCCCCTTCGGCCTGTCGTCGGCGCCGTGGTGCTTCACAAAACTTCTCAAACCAGTAGTGGAAACTCTGAGGTTACAAGGCATTCGCCTCATAATTTATCTGGACGACATCCTTTTGATGGATCAGTCCAGGTCTCAGTTGATGTTCAATCTGAACACAACTATTGCGCTTTTCCAGGACCTTGGTTTTGTGATCAACCAACAGAAGTCGCAACTTACTCCGACTCAATCGTTAGTCTTCCTAGGGTTTCTAGTGGATTCCCGTTCAGCGTCTCTCAGTCTCCCGGCGACGAAGATTTCCAAGATAAAGAAGGAACTGAGAAAGGTCCTGCAACGGGACCAGATCTCTCTACGCCAGTTAGCCAGAGTGGTAGGCCTGCTTTCGTCTTCGATTCAAGCCATTTTTCCGGGTCCCCTACACTACAGAGCCCTGCAACGCTTGAAAGCGTTTCACCTTCGCCGAGGGGTGACGTACTCCGAGTTGATCTCCCTGTCTCAAGAGGCAAGGACGGAGTTGTGTTGGTGGCTGGACCACATGGAGGCATGGAATGGCAGGGCCATCTTTGGAGCGATGGCAGTAGATGCGTTTCTCCAACATTGGGGCACTCTTCAGGGTTATGCTTTTCCCCCGTTTCTTCTTATCCCGCGGGTTGCTGCTCAAGTTCGCCGCCAAGAGGCGACGGTGATTCTAATAACCCCCTGGTGGAGATCACAGGCATGGTTCCCGACTCTGCTGGAACTCTCGTGCGAGTGTCCTCTTCGCCTCCCGGATTTTCCCTCGATACTCCTGGATCCGTCGGGGTTCTGCCACCCTCTAATCCTTCAAGGTCATCTTCCCCTCATAGCTTGGAAGATTTCCGGCATCATTGGCAAAACAACCGGCTTTCGCAGGAAGCTAATAACTTCATCGCACAGGCCTGGGCCCCTGGTACATGCAAACGATATAGATCAGCATGGAATAGGTGGTCTAGTTGGTGTGTGGGCAAACACTGCGATCCCATGGGGGCCAGCATTGCCGACATCATCAATTTCCTGGCGGAATTAGCTGCATCCGGCTTAGCGTATCGCACCATCAATTCTTTTCGCTCGGCCATCTCTGCGGGCCATCCTCCCCTGAATAATCTCCCGATTGGGGGGCATCCCTGGGTTTGTAAACTTCTTAAGGGTATTAGACTCTCCAGACCTCCACAACCTAGATATTCGGAGCTCTGGGATGTGAACTTGGTTCTTAATCTCTTATCCTCTTGGCGGGACAACCAATATTTGTCGATGAAGGAATTGTCGGCAAAATTAGCCATGCTTCTCTGCCTCATTTCCTGTAAGCGTGTGTCAGATATCAGAGCACTGGATGTTTCCGCTCGAGTCTTTACTCCAGAAGGAGTCACGTTTACTATTGCAAGGAGAACAAAGAATAATACCAGGTCGGTGTCCTATCCCGTTTTTCCTGATTCTCCGAGGCTATGTGTGGTTAGATGTCTCAAAGTCTATGAGGAAGTGACCAGTTCTTGTAGACCTCCAGGTGAGACTCAATTGTTGATTTCTATTAAGAAGCCGTTTAGGGCGGTTTCTTCTCCCTCCATTGCCAGATGGATTTGGTGGATTCTCTCTGAGGCAGGTATAGATATTCGAGTTTTTGGGGCTCATTCTACTCGGGGAGCTATGGCTTCCAAAGCCATACAAGTGGGGGGCAGGTTGGAGGACATCATGCATGCTGCTGATTGGTCTTCAGAGTCTACTTTTAAGAAGTTTTACTTTAAACCAATTCACGACGCAGCCGCACTGGTGGTAAGTAAGCTTTGAACTTGCATAATCCTCGCCTCCGGTCCTGTGATAGAATACGAAATTTCCTAGCTATCGTGAAGGAAAGTTTCAATTCTATTAAGGACACGGAGGCGAGGATTATCCCACCCACATACATTTCGCGGATATGTTCCCTCCCGATTACATCTATCTGCGTAGCAAGGTAGTATACTTGCGTTTATGCCTTTGTTTATTGGTTATTCTGCTCATATTTTAAATTTTTCAGGTAAACACTTGATTCAGATATATTTTCATTTATATGTGTTTTAGAGTTCATAACTTTGTTGCCTTTGGTAGGTTTCCTGTGTTCTATCGGATTTGCATCTAATTACACCTATTTTTTAGGTTCCGAAACTACGACCAATTGACTCTACCAGGATTCCTTCCGCAGTGAAGTCGAGGAAGTGTGACGTGTCTCGGGCCATTTATACTGACGTGAAGGAGGGCACCTCATTGGATACTCGTTACCATGGCGGCGGGCTCATGGAACTTGTAGTTTTTCTGTTCATGTTTTGTTTAACTTTGAACTTGCTGTTGAATAAAGAGTGAAGAAAGATTTGCATAATCCTCGCCTCCGTGTCCTTAATAGAATTGAAACTTTCCTTCACGATAGCTAGGAAATTTCGTATTTTGTTTTGTAACTGTTCAAAAAATAAAAGTAAACTGAGGGCAGCTCTTCAACAGCACTTATCTCAGTCGCACTCTCCTCATGTTCTAATCCTTATCCGATATTGCAGCTGTCAGCAGGCTGCTCAGCCTGCCGTCAATCACAATTTGCTGGGTTGACGAGCTCACAGCCCTGAGGCCTGTGACGTCATCAGCTCGGCAAAATCAATGTCCCCGAGTCTAAGCTCCACCTTCTGATTATGTGGGTGTAAAGTTAGCCTCCGGGCGCTTGAGGGTGAAGCCCTGTAGCACCCCAGGCTACACGTCAATCAGGGACTGGAGCCAAGCCACCCCACCCTTTCACCAATCGTCACAGGGTGGGGTGGGATCAAGCCTCTCTGACCCCCACCTCGTCCTGTGACGAGTTGTGAGAGGGTGGGATTAGAGGCTGCAGGCGCAACGAAGGCATCGGAGTTTGCTAATGAGTTTTGAATATATGATGCCGCTGCGCTCGTTCCTGCTTCCTGCACTGGCCCTCTAGTGCAGTGATTCCCAAACTGTGCGCCGCCACGTTGTTTTCTTCTGTGTGAAGGAGGTGTATTGAATTTCCCTCAAGCCATGAATCATCATAACACGCAGCTGGCCATATGGCTTCACTTGGTACTGGAGGGATGAGCGCTGCACTATGCACAGCGAAGAGGGCCCGTCTATTATAAACTTCAGCTTTAATCTTCTAGAAACTTTGACCTGTAAGTTAATTTTGTCTTTTCTGTTAGTATGTATTCTTATCAGATTGCTTGCTTCCTATGCTACAAAAGACGCACGTGTCTGAGCAGCAAACATCAATTAAGACTCAAACATAAAAATGAAAATGAAATACATTAACAAGGGAATATAAAGGGCACGTTAAAAAATAGTATTGCAAAATATATGTCTATATTGTCTAAAATGCACTTTGTAGATCTAAACTTTTGTAAACTTTATGATTCCTGTTTTCTATTTGTTTGTTAAGGTGGTTAATGTTTTTTAAAGAGGTGAAAAGGGGCCTGTAATTAATATTGCAGATGCTTTGTGCTGAAGTCGTTTTAGTGTCCACCAAGGAGGAAGTCCATGTCCTTTCCTGAGGAATATTTATCATGAACGAGTGAGCAAATTTAAAAACTGCGACACCTCTGTCTACTTCGAACGTTGTCACGCTTTGCAGTCTTGGCAGCTACATTGTCTGATCTACATATCCTCTGTCAAATCTTTTTGTGGAAAAGGATTACCTGTAAACACATTTATGATAGGTGACATTTATTTACTAAGAAAGTGTGGACTAAAATGAAACAAACATTAGGGAATTCTACCAATTTGTTTTCCATCATTATACATGCAGGAAAACTCCTCCTGTGATAATGTTGTGAAATAAAAACAGCACTGTAGTTTGAACCATGCTTGCCCTCAAACAATGCTGCCTACATTTCCAAAATGAAGACAATATTTTTGAAGAAGGATATCTGATACAACAATCAAGAATGTATTGTACTTGTGGGAATACAAACCATGAACATACTTTACATTTTGAGTGCTTTTATGTTATTGTATTAAAAGATCTCAGCTTTTTAAACATTACATTACTTTGCTTTTATAAACGAGGTAGGCTACTTTATCTGAGACCCGTTCCACAATTGAAGATGAATATAAAGGTAATTAAGTGCCTTGTGTTTGTATGAAATCTAATGCATGATTAATAAACATTGCTTAGGCTGAGGCCGTAGTTCCCAAACTGAGCGCCGCAGCACCCCAGTGCCCCTGGCTGGTTTTGGTTGCGTATGTCCAGCTCTGGGATGAGCGTGCATGAACATCAAACTGTATGACCTGACGGTACACAAATATGTGACAAGGGAGAGAAGAGATATCCTTGCATTGCACACACTATTCTTCATACCTTCATCTCAGTTTTTTTTCAGGGATTAAATGGAAAGTACTATAGAGGCCACGCTTACAATCCCCACCACCACTGTCCCCTCCGCTGGCAAAACAGGTAATGTAATGGGGAGCCGCACGCAATGGTCAAGGGAGCCAAGAGTCAAAAAGGTTTGGGAACTACTGCTCTAGTGCATCGCTGTGCTGGAGAGGGAGACTTCAGGGAGTATGACTCGAGTTTGCCTCAGGTACAAGAAAATAGTTTGGCAACCCAGACGGACTCTCTGCTTGGCCCAATACGTATACGCACGTGGGGTGGATGGTGGGGGGATGTGCCTAAATTGCCCATCACCTTCAAGTAACTGCACATAATAAACATGCCTTAGACGAAAAAGAAATGCATGTGTCTTTATCAAGCGTACTATTTTACCTCACACTCTCCTGGCTTACAAACACGTTTAGTCATCTTACTTCCCAGGCACCCTCACATTGTTCTCAAGTCTGCTCCCCAGTGAGTGTCTCCCGACTGCAGGCCTGCACTCCTTCACATCCACATAGTTAAACACCAGTGGCACTGGACCCCACCAAACCTTCCTGTCCCAGCAGGAGATCGAGGGCTTCGAGAATATAGGAGGGGCATAGGGAGGGTTGCAAGGATTGGGCTCAGCAGAGCGGACATCAGGGCCGGGCATACGGCATGAAAGGTGAAGAGAAAGTGCGAAATGGAGAAGGACCGTTCCCAAGTTAGGGAGGCAGCAAGCTGGAAAAGCGGGAAGTGCAGGAAGCCTACCTGTAGGGTACTCCTGTGTGTCTGGAAACACAGAGAATTGCCTGATAATTCCATGTTATTGGAAATGTAAAGTTTCCACTGCTGGATATTTGCAAACCGTTTTCACATGAAGTGTAAGACGACTACACCAGCCAGGATGTATTATGTTTCAGAACGCTTTACTGGCATGAAAGGACAGACACGAACGACAAAGTAAACACAGTACCTAATATGCTTTACAGACTACACTTTTAGTGTGTTATTTATTTTTATTGTTGTCTGTAAACAGTATGGTTTTGATATCACCATTATTTTGTCGTTGTGCCACTGATGGTTGTCTGGTCTTTGCTGGTGCCTGTCACTGTGGCCGATGTTTTCTGCACGCAGCACTCCTTACAGGTTGTTTCTTTGCAACTACTATTGTACTTTTAATTTCTCCTCAGGCGACAGCACAGACTTACTACATAAACATAGTTTTTTTGCTCTTGCACACATTTGTGTGCTTCAAGCTTGATTTTGTTTTCTGGAAGTGGGAATTCCTGTCTGTTTGAGCTTCAGATGACATTTATATGAGCAGTGTGGGGGTGAAGAAGAGTGTGGATGATAAGAATGTGGCTGTCATAATGGGGTTTTAGATTACTGTTTCTGTATTTTTTTGAGTAAGAGCGGTTCTGGGTGCTTGTGTCTGAGATACAGAGGTTACGTGTGAAAAAAGGGGGAGCTGTGGGTGACTCAGTCTTGTATGTTTGTAAGAGGGCTATTGGCGTGTTTGGTGACTCTTGGCAGGTGTGTTTATGATGACATGGGCATGCTGGCCTGAGTGAGGGAGTGATCCCAGTGTGCTTAAAACTCAGTTTTTTATGTGTGTGACTATTTTGTGTCGTGTCTGTTTAGTGTATTCGTTAGAGGTTTTATGTTCAACCTGTCTGTGATGATTGTGCTTTTGGGAGTTTGAGTTGTGCTGATTTATGTTTAATCTGTGTGTCTGTGTTGCATGTGTTTGCGGTATGCCTCACTGATAGATCGAGGTAATGCCCGCAGTGTGCATCCATAAATTGCAACATCGCGCTCTCTCCCCTGGGGAGATTTGGAACAGTAAACCCTAATTGTATTTTTACTTTCTGCAGAGGAAGATGTTAGCAAAAACACAGGTCACAAGTATACCTAAATATATTTTGCTTCTAAACAAAAGTGATAAGGGGAACACATGCTTCAAGCGTAATCATCTGAGATCTCTCTAGGCAGGGTTCAATTCCGTTGCTTATTAGGCTGTTTAAATCATTACAGAAGGTAACTAAAAAATTACTGAGCAAGTGTATACCCACCTCCAAATGCCAGCCATGTGATCATTTTTTCCTTTTTAATTCTAAACTCAGTCCAGACCGGTAAGGTCTTGCAGGCAACACAATGACAGAAAGGTAATACAGATTGTTCTGTTACCAATACAGTCACTATCTGCCCCTTGCACAGAGAGCTGTCAGGGCTATGATAAAGCTGAGCTCAGGTAGTTCCTGTGCTCCCCACAGCAGGGTAGTTTGCATCCTGGGGTACCCACAACAGAGACACAGAGAGGTGCAAACTTTCATAACCTGCTTATGACCAGCCACACTTAAGTGATCAGTCAAGAGCCAAAAGGATGGCCTCAAGTAAAGGATACTTCTCACAGTGAACAGCAGACTGCAGTCCCAAAATGTACTTCCCCCACTCCCATCCAAACCATCTTCTAAGTGTCTGTGCCTCCGAAAAACTTGCTAGTAGCCCCTCTCCGCAAAAGGACCTAATCGAATTTCTAAAGGTGCCTGTCTACTCTCTGCAGCTTCCCTGTCTAGATCTCCTCCCTCATGCCTCAGGAATGTCAGAAACACATTTCCACCTTCTGCGAAAGCAACCTCATCCCCAGCTTACGCACATGGACAGGCCATGGACTTTCAAAATAGAACCCACAGGCCCCCATTACTCTCTTTCACTTATACTTATCCATCTACCACACTGATAACATGCAGAAAAAAGCGTCACATACACTTGGGACGTTAGCACTGGGTATCTTCTTTAGCTTGTCCTCTTCTGATTATTAAAACTAATGATTTTAGTCTGCACCAATGATACTAAGTTTGGGTGAAATTTCATTTATGTGGTATAATATCGAGAATTTCACATTACACTTATGTGAAATTGCCAAAATTAGACCACTAAGCCATGCTGCGTAATTATGCTGCATTTGCAGTAGAATTATAGCGCGAGAACAACACAGAACAATGAGAATGCAACCTACTGTTGATGCAGCACTTGTGTTTTGGTGCTTTTTTTTAGCACGAAATGTGTCAGTGCATCACAACTGGATGGTGATGCATGTACTAAATGCTTCATTTGTATTTTATGCAGTTCTGCATATTTTCACATAATTTTTCCATAATTGTGCCTAACTATATAAAAGCAAATTTCATGAATTTTACTCACTCCTAATTGTTACTAGCCCAGTCCTGTCAAGTCACCATGTTTCCCTAAACGTCTTGCCCTCTTGCATTACAGAGGCTGCAGGCTGCACATGCATCTTTAGGCATTCCTTACCCTGAAAGCCTGTTTGCTCACTAATGGAAAAATGATGGTTCATTTTTTGCCCCACCACTTTCAAATTTCACCAGCCGCCACTGATGTCAACATACCTATGTCACACCAGCTCTAGTCCATGAGGAAACAAAGCAGATGTCACACTGTGGGACACACATCTGTGAAATAATAAGGGAAAGTGACAACTCAGTGACCATACACTGGGTGAAAACGACAGACAGTAGAGAGGTAGTAGTGTTAAAGTACATGTAGTAGGCAGGTTTGTATTCTTACCTGTGTCTCACTGGAAATATTGCAGGATCACCGAGTTCATGTTGTCGATGTCCTCTTCTTCTGCTTCCTCGTCTTCACTGTCCACAGGCTCCACAGCTGCAACAACACCACCATCTGGACCATCCTCCTGCAGAAAAGGCACCTGTCGTCGCAAAGCTAAGTTGTGAAGCATACAGCAGGCCACGATGATCTGGCACACCTTCTTTGGTGAGTAGAATAGGGATCCACCTGTCATATGGAGGCACCTGAACCTGGCCTTCAGGAGGCCGAAGGTCCGCTCTATTATCCGCCGAGTTCACCCATGGGCCTCATTGTAGCGTTCCTCTGCCCTTGTCCTGGGATTCCTCACTGGGGTCAGTAGCCATGACAGGTTGGGGTAACCAGAGTCACCTGCAAATGGCGAGGGACAACTGTTAGACACACACTAACCTGTAGGGATATCCCCAGACCCAGACAACGATTCCCACTGACTTGCTTCCAGGTGCTCACCTAATAGCCACACACGGTGCCTCTGGAGTTGCCCCATCACATAAGGGATGCTGCTATTCCGCAGGATGTAAGCGTCATGCACTGAGCCAGGGAACTTGGCATTAACATGGGAGATGTACTGGTCTGCCAAACACACCATCTGCACATTCATGGAATGATAACTCTTCCGGTTTCTGTACACCTGTTCACTCCTGCGGGGGGTACCAAAGCCACATGGGTCCCATCAATGGCACCTATGATGTTGGGGATATGTCCCAGGGCATAGAAGTCTCCTTTCACTGTAGGCAAATCCTCCACCTCAGGGAAAACGATGTAGCTCTGCATGTGTTTCAGCAGGGCAGACAACACTCTGGACAACACGTTGGAAAACATAGGCTGGGACATCCCTGATGCTATGGACACTGTTGTTTGAAATGACCCACTTGCAAGGAAATGGAGTACCAACAGCACCTGCACTTGAGGGGGGATTCCTGTGGGATGGTGGATAGCTGACATCAGGTCTGGCTCCAGCTGGGGCACACAGTTCCAGGATTGTGGCACGGTCAAGCCTGTAGGTGATAATCACATGTCTTTCCTCCATTGTCGACAGGTCCACCAGCGGTCTGTACACCGGAGGATGCCGCCATCTCCTCACATGTCCCAGCGGACGGTGCCTATGAAGGACAACAGCGACCACAGAGTCAACCAACTCAGAGGTACGTACCCACAGCTTACACAGAACACAAATCATAATCCGAAATTTGGCCTGTAAGAGTGTTGAGGCAAGGCCTAGATATGTGTGACGCAGTTAAAAATTAAGCCATGTGGGCCCCGGAAATGACGGCTGCCTGACCTGTAAAGTGGGACATTGGGATGTGAGGTAACTGCGCTGGCGTTGTACACCGTCGCGGTAGGCGGTCGAAGACCGCGGCACAATGCTGCATTGGTTAACATTGGACCCTATGGGTCCCAGGAGCCAATGAGGATGTACGCCGGCGGTGACGGTATGCACCGCCGCGGACGTGACCGCCATTTTCTATCTGTTCAATGACTCGATACCTGATCTTCGACAGGAGAGGACCTACACTGCAAGTGCTGCTGTGACCTCGGTCTGGAAGAGACAATGGCTTGTGCGTCTGGGGCCCTGCCTTCACATCAGAGGAGTTGGAGAAACTCGTGGATGGGGTCCTCCCCCAGTACACGCTACTCTATGGTCCTCCAGACAAACAGGTAAACACACTGGGAGCATGCTGTATGGGCTATGCCTGTGTGGAGTGGGGTGGATGAAAGATGGGGGGGGAGATTGAGGCGTGCATGAAACGATGGTGAGTGCATGTGCATCATGGCAAGGGTAGGGATGGGGGCCAATGACTGTGACGGAGCATTTGGTAATAACTTTCTTTTCCCCCTGTACAATTCATGTAGGTCAGCGCGCACCAGAAAAAATATATTTGGCGTGCCATCGCCAAGGACGTCCGGTCCCTGGGGGTCTACCACAGACGGAGCACCCACTGCCGCAAGAGATGGGAGGACATTCGCCGCTGGAGCAAGAAAACGGCGGAGGCCCAGCTGGGGATGGCCTCCCAATGTGGGAGGGGTGCCCGTCGCACCATGACCCCCCTGATGTTCAGGATCCTGGCGGTGGCGTACCCAGAGTTGGATGGGCGCTTGAGGGCATCACAGCAGCCACTAGGGGGCGAGTACACTCTCATTCTGCTGATTTTGTGCGCAGTGGAGGTGTCTGGGTGGGGGAGGTAGGCTGTGGGTTTCCCTAGGCCAGGGCGAGTGTGCTAGTTAGGTCCCCTTGTCGCGTGGGCTCTCATTATCCTAAATGAGACTACTGGATTTCTAGGCAGCAGGATCGATCACGGTGTGGGGGACTGAGTCGGACCCACGTGTAAGGAACTCTGTCACCCTAAATCCAGTTTTTGCTCCGGCTAACTAGCAGTGCCTCATTTCTCCCAAGGGGAAGAGATGATTGGGCAGCCGAGTGCATGACATCTTTGGAACTTCTCAGGGAAGTCGTGGTCACTCAGATCCAAACCAACTCTAATGTTTTAATAAAACGACTGCATTTTAGATAATAAGGCGTGAGCCGCAATAACCAGAACCATACAACATAGTAGGAATGAAATAGTCACCAGGAGAGTAAAACATAAGAACAAAGCTATCATGGTGTCTAATAGTTTCTACTCTCCCTCTGCTTGGTTTATTTTGAGCACAGCATGTTAAGCTTCTAACTTGCCTTTCTGAATCACTGGGGAGACATCAGCCCTCATACCTGAGCAAAGGCCTGTGATCTTGGTTCAGCATCTGCAACGAGGCAGTCAGCGTCTAGTTGTGGTTCCCTGGTCGGAATCTCCCTCTTGCGTGTATTGGGACAAGGAAGTGATTTTATAACTAACATGTCAAAATGTCCCTGCGCAGGAATGCCAAAGACTAAACTCCTACCAGGTCTATCGGCAATGTACCAGACTGTATACTTGACTGAAGCACAGAGTGAACAGGAATGTGTTATGGAGAACGCCAGTGCTGAAGTAGGCTAAACAGTGTGATATGAATAAAAAACAAGACCGTAGAACTGGCTATTTGAAAAATAACAGTACGAAGCCTAATAAAAAGCATTTAGAGCAAAGTGCACAGAGGCTCTAAGCTGCAAGCAAATGAATAAAATACATCCAGGGCAAAGTGCACAAAGGCCTAAAGCCTGAAGCTAATGTGCAAAGGATACGTAAAACTAACCACACTACACCCTTGTTCTGGCAGACCCTGTGGCACCCCGCCCCACCTGTGTACAGTGCCAAGTACACCTAGTCAGGCTCCTGTGTCATCCATGTGTGCAGATGTCGTCCATAGCCTTGTAGGCCATGTCCCAGGGATTGAACAGTGGAGCCCAAGTGCACGGCGTAGTGCAGGGGGCTTCTGTGTCTGTCGTGTCCGCCAACCATAGCGGCAATGCATGCACTCAACATGTCTTTCTTCTGTCGTCCCCCCACTTTTTGTGGTCTCCCTGTTCTTGTGTGCATTAGTATCATTAGGTGGAGGAGCAGTGGCACGGGAGCAGGAGGGAGCTGCATCCCACATGGCCCTGGAGGGCGACACTACGGACTCGGAGTTCACCAGTGGGACGGAGGGCGAGGGGAGCTCCACGGCGGGGACAGGAGCTGACACCAGTGACACGGACTCGTCCTCTGATGGGAGCTCCCTTGTGGCAACATCTGTGTCCCCCGCATCTACAGGTACAGCCGCCACCCCCCCCCCCCACCAGCACCGCCCTCCCAGCAGCCCCTCAGCCTTTGCCTCGTGCCCGCTCACCCAGGAGGGTGGGCATCACCTTCGCCCCAGGCACCTCAGCCCCTGCCCCAGTCACCCCTGCTGCCCTCAGTGAGGAGGCCATTGACCTCCTCAGGTCCCTCACTGTTGGGCAGTCTACCATTTTGAATGCCATCCAGTGTGTAGAAAGGCAGTTGCAACAAACAAATGCATTCCTGGAGGGCATTCATTCTGGTCAGGTGGCCCTTCAGCAAACGTTTCAGACTCTGGCCTCAGCACAGATGGCAGCCATTGTCCCTGTCTCTAGCCTCCCCCCTCCAACTTCCTCCACCCAGACCCAATCCCCTGTACCTCAGCCTATCCCAAGCACACCTTCAGACCAGCATGCACACAAGGGAGCTCTGGCAAACATAAGCACCACACATCCCACAGGCACTCACGCAAGCATCACACACATGCAGACACACCAACATCCACTGCCTCCACTGTGTCCCCCTCCTCCTCGTCTCCCTCCTCCCTCCCAGTCTCGTCTACACTCACACCTGCATGCACTACATCTACAGCCACTACTTCCATCACCAGCACACACACCACCACACCCCGCTCATGTGCAGTCACCACCCTCACTGCCATTCACACGTCCCCTGTGTCCTCTCCCAGTGTGTCTGTGACACCACCTCGCAAGGTACACAAACGCAGGCACACACCCACCCAACAGCCATCCACCTCACGACATCCTCCAGCGCATGCACCTTCACCCAAAGTCACCAAACGAACACCTCCTACACCCACAACCTCTTCCTCCACTCCCAAACCCCCTCCAGCTACCCGTCCCAGTGTTCCCCAAAAACTTTTCCTGCCCAACCTTGACCTCTTTCCCTCACCTCCCCCACCCCGTCCGACTCCTAGGACCCGACTCTCCAGGTCCCAACCTAGCACCTCAGCCACAACATCTCCGGGACCAGTGGTGCCTCTAGTCACCGGAATCTGGAGTGCACCGGCCACCAGGGCAGCCAGTGTGGCACGGAGCCACAGCACGGACAGTCCCCCACCTGTCAAGCATCAAAAGTTGTCCAGTGCCCGGCGGGAGAGGGGGAAGACTCCAACCACCAAAGCTGCTCCCAGGGGTGCAGGTGGGAGTGTGGAGTCAGCTGCGACACCTTCCAAGGTGGGGAAGGGCCACAAGAAAGTCAGCAAGTCTGGGAAGAGCAGCACGGCGGAGAAGACCGCCATCATCCCCGCTGCCCAGGAGGCCACCACCATCATCCCCGCTGCCCAGGAGGCCACCGCCAGCACCAGCCCAGCTGCACAGGAGGCCACCGCCACCAGCCCTGCTTCCCAGGAGGCCAGCACCAGCCCAGCTGCCCTGGAGGCCACCGCCACCAGCCCTGCTGCCCAGGAGGCCACCGCCACCAGCCCTGCTGCCCAGGAGGCCACCGCCACCAGCCCAGCTGCCCAGGAGGCCTCCGCCAGCACCAGCCCCGCTGGACCATGAAGGACCGCCAGCACCAGCCCCGCTGGGCCAAACAGGACCGCCAGCACCAGCCCCGCTGGGCCATGAAGGACCGACAGCACCAGCCCCGCTGGGCCAGACTGGACCGCCAGCACCAGCCCCGCATGCGCCAGACAGGACCGCCAGCACCAGCCCCGCTGGGCCAGACAGGACCGCCAGCAGCTGAGTCACTGCAAAGGACCCCGCCGCAACAAGCACCGCTGAACAGGGAACCACCGCCACAAGCACCGCTGAACAGGGCACTGCCGCCACAAGCACCGCTGAACAGGGCACCGCCGCCACAAGCACCGCTGAACAGGCACCGCCGCCACAAGCACCACTGGCCCATGAGCGCCAAGGGCACTGATGCTACCGAGTCCGTCACGAGCAGGATGAAGCACTCTGGGCACAAAGCTCCCTCCAGAACCAGTGGAGTATCACATCCACTACCTCTGTCTTTGGCAGGATGAAGCACTCTGGGTACAAAGCCCCCTCCAGAACCAGTGGAGTATCACATCCACTACCTCTGTCCTTGGCAGGATAAAGCACTCTGGGCACAAAGCCCCCTCCAGAACCAGTGGAGTATCACATCCACTACCTCTGTCCGTGGCAGGATGAAGCACTCTGGGCACAAAGCCTCCAGAACCAGTGGAGAAAGGCATCCACTTGAGAGACTGTGGCTTTGCACTCCCCAGGATGGAACAGTGGGCAAACCACCCACTGAAGAGACTTGAGAGACTGTGGTTTTGCACTCCCCAGGATGGAACAGTGGGCAAACCACCCACTGTAGAGACTTGAGAGACTGTGGCTTTGCACTCCCCAGGATGGAGCAGTGGGCAACCCACCCACTGTAGGAACTTGAGAGACTGTGGCTTTGCACTCCCCAGGATGGAACAGTGGGCAAACCACCCACTGTAGAGACTTGAGAGACTGTGGCTTTGCACTCCCCAGGATGGAACAGTGGGCAACCCACCCACTGTAGAGACCTGAGAGACTGTGGCTTTGCACTCCCCAGGATTGAACAGTGGGCATGTGGTCCCCTCGTGGATTTGGCGTCGTGCACTCAACCGGCTGAGGTGCCCCCCCATTCACTTCCCCCTGAGGTGCCTGTTTTATTGCTATTTGATGCCCCTGCAGTGTTCTCTCTGTCATGTTCGGGGATTGAGTGTGGGCCTCGCCCATACCGTGTGGGCCCAGTGTTCCACGGACTTCAATGGAGCACTACCTGGACTACTATTCTTGGTGTATATTTTGTTTATACTGTATATATATATATATTTTTGCGTACTGGATTTTAATATATTACAATGGTTACACTCATTTTCTTTGGTCCTTGCATTCTTCCAGGGGGGTTGCGGGGTGTAACTGTAATGTATCATGCTGTATTAGTGTGTGTGTTGTCGTGGGTGAGGGTGGGGTGGGGGTGTTGCGTATCGCGTGTGTGTCCCTCTGTTTTTTCCCTCCTTCCCCCTCCCCTGTGTCGTAGGTGCAGTACTCACCGTGGTCTTCGACGCCGGCGTTCGTGCTCCTGGTAGAGGAGCAAGAAGATAAGGGCTGGCAGGATCTGGAGCTCGGGTTCCATGGCGTCCTGATTCCTCGTGGGATGTGTAGAGGTGAGCATTTTCCCTTCGAAGTCCTGTTTCCACCGTGTTTTTATCCGCGGTGAATCCGCCCCGGAAAAGGTGGCGGATTGGTAGGTTGTGATACTGTGGGCGGTACATTGTCCTCCGTCTATCTGTTGGCGGTGACCCCCAAGCTGTCTGTTTGTACCGCCGTGGCGGTCTGAGTGTTAAAGTGGCCTGCTTTGTTGGGGGTTTCCGCCATGGTCATGATTCCATTTTTTTTCCGCCGGCCTGTTTGCGGTTTTACCGCCACTTTAACACCGACCGCCAGGGTTGTAATGACCACCATGCTGTCCTAAAACTCCCCCAGGACGAAATGCCCAATGCCTACAACACAAAAGGCCCAACATACAAAAAACTGGACTTTCCAAGGGCCCGCCACCCTGTCCTATCGAGGAAAAATTACCCCCAGGTGCATCCCCACAAATATGTCCCAAAGGCCCCTCACCCAGCAGCACCAGGAGCACCACAGGCGCCGCCACAGAGGAAAACTTGAGTCAGGTGAGCTAAGCTCTAACCCATCCAGCTCCCCGTGAGGCTTGCTGGCATGCCCATGTTGTCCTTCCGACTCGTGGCATCCTCCCTGCTGCTAAAACCTGTTGGAGGAGGGAAAAAAATAATAATTTCCTTTGGGTTTAGTCGGGCCCTGGTCCGGTCTGTAAGTGCGAGCAAGAGACGCGCCCACTCACCGCGACCGCCTTCCCAAGGCAGGTCCATGACGTCATCACTGCATGCGGCTTCAGAAGCACAAAAAGTGCATCTGGGGCCGCAGCATCCCGAGCAGCCAGTTGGGGGCCTGGGCGCCTGTAGCTCCCCGACCTCCACCCCCCCTTCCGGCTCGATGTCGTCACCATAAGTGGGGTCCCCCTGATTGGGGTGGCCCATGCATTTCATTTTATTGGCACTTCTCCACCCTAATTGTGGCTTAGTTGACAGTTCCACTACTATCATATGATGTGTTTTTGAGGCAAAAGGGCAAACAAGAGTCATGTTGGGGGTGAAGGTATGGGTATGAATCAGGTGTAACAGTCAAAATATTAGTTTATCAGAATTTTGTGTTTGTACTTGCTGTGTCTGGTCAGGTATCGACTTTCAGCTGGGCTTTTTAACCCATATTTTGCAGTGATAAGTGAAGTATTTTAGTTTATCCTAAAGCTAAAAGCATGCGGGCAATGCACACACAGTCATAATGTCAAACATTCGAGAAAGAGGAAACCATCCAGCTCTGTTATGGCTTGATTGGAAATAGTGCTTGCAAAATTGGGTGATGCTGAGCTTTAGGAAATAGGGTTAGGAGCGAACTGAGACTCCAAATCTGGTGGAGTGGCCGAGGCATTCAGGAGATACTTTGAGGGCCGCATTTGACCATTAAAGAAGAAGCAGAGGAAGCAGTCATGTATAACCACAGTTCAACCACATCAGACTCACTTAATAGCTCAGTTTGCTTACTGCTTTGAACCTCATGGCAGCTGTGTCACCCCTGCAAAAATCTTTCAACTGGCCAATCTGCTGGCACAGCTGTCCTGGTGTGCTCCTAGCTAATGGCCTAATGATGCCTCAGCCTTATCACAAACTGCAGCAACAAGGTGATGGATGGAATGCCCGAATTAATCTTAGCCAATAGCAATCGCTCAGGGCTGCATTCCAGTCTATCATTTATTCCCGCCTTGCCACTCTAGACAAAGGCTTGCCTTATGCAAAACAGTACTGACCCTGCTCCTCATGGGAACAGTCTTTCCCAAACCTCCAGGTGAGACCCTCTCCAGAACGGACTGCAAGCAACCCCAGATGGTTTTTGACCTACTTAGGTCTTATTAGTGATGTACAAGCTGAGTCCTATGACTCTTTGAACAGGTGACCCATGTCTGGACATGTCCATCACACTTGGGGCGTAACCTGCAGTGCCAAACAACAAGGTGATAGATTGAATGCTCAAGTTAATCTCAGTCACTGGCAATCACTCAGGGCGCATTTCAGTCTATCATTTTTCACCCACTATGCCACACTAGACAAAGACTCAGCTTCTACAAATCAGTACTGAACATGATCCTCATGGGAACAGTCAGTCCCACTGGAACCAACCTATACCCAACTGATGAGTCCTAATAAGGGCAAAATCTTTATTGGGTTTCTTGTGTTCCAGTTCAAGGGGGACCTGGCCTGACCTTTTTGGTTGGGCTTTTCCTATTGTGCTAGTGTCAAGGCTGATTTGCATATGGTTGGGTACAAACTAAGATGGCATAGTGGGCAAAATACCAATTGATTGGGATTTGGTCTGAGTAAATACCAGTTGCTTAGCTCAGTTCAACCATTCCATTCATCATTTCTTTTTGTATACTTCAGTGTGACACCCTAAGTGGGACAGATATGCTCAGAAGTGGGTACCATGCACACTGTGCCATTGGAACCAAGCTATACCTCACTTATGAGCACTAAAAAGGATGTTACTGGCCCCCGCTGGGATAGGCGATACACAAGATTGCCCTGGTTGCCCTTGTGGTTGAATATGACCTATATTTTGAATAACTACATTAAAGATTTGCTAGTGGTCACAACTAGGGGTGGGCAAATCTCACAGAGTTTTACTCTGGGAATTCCAGAGTTACATAAAAATGAAAAGTTCATGAGATTCTGCAGAGTTCTGCCCACCCCTGCAAAGTTGTATATCATTTATTCATTGGTGTTACGTTTGCTCTACGTATCCAGCAATTGTTCACCTGCATCAGCACTTTCTTCCACAACACAGGAATACACAGGGCACATATGCAATGTATTCATGCAGACAAGCAGAGCATGCAACACACACTAGGACCTACGTGTGGGCTGTAGAAGAAGATCAGGGTTGTGTCTCCTCTGAGGATTTCTCTATATTAATACCCATCACCCTCTGCATCCAGAGGCCTTTCCTTCTGAGTTGGTCAGTCCAAGTGCCAGTGCCAGTGGGAGCTCTACGGGAGCCCAAACACTTCAAGGATGAGCATGCTGGAGATAGCTGCAGGATGGATGCTGAGCATGGGCAGCTCCTGTGCATCTGTCTTCCCGGTTACACAATTTGCACACCTCTGGGCGAGGAAGCCTGCCCCGTGTAAAATACCACGAGCCGCCAAGTCCTGTCTGCACTGCAATACCCCGAGCAATTAGTGTGCAGCATCACCTGGGTTGTGGAATTACCCAGATTGAAGTGCAAAAGAAGCCCTTTCCTGCCATGGGCTTTACAGGTAAGGCTGCTCGCCAACAGGAATTCAATGCATTTCACTGTAGCAGCCGACGGAGACTTGGCAGTGGGTGAGGTGGGAATCATTTAGGGGAGTGTGTCCAACACCTTCTCTATCAGAGCTTTCCTATCTGTTCAGCCTCAAATCTGCCCCTGCCCTAAAGCAGTCCATTGGTGTGTGGAGATAATTCAGCATGGCACCTCTCCTCCGAGAGGAGCTAACAGATTAGATGTGGGGACTGTCAACCTCATTATCACTTATGGGACACAAGGATGTGGTGACAAAGAAAAGTCTTAGTTGCATATTGGTACAACTTTCTAGAAGACAAAATAAGCAACACATGCCGTGGTTCCTTGGGAAATTCAGACGCCACCTTGAGGTCACCTCATTTGACCAGAATAAGCAATAGCACCTTCATTTAATATTAAGCAGTCTTTCACTTATACTGCATATCAAGGGGGCTCAGCTTTGGAGCCTCGTACAACAACTCTTTGCCTGATCTAAGACTTGCAAAGAGAAGCGTTATGTCTCTTTCTTTAAAGAAAGGGAAACAGGGCAAAAAGTATTTCAGAATTCTCTTGTTTACAGAAACAATGTATGACTATACATGCGTGTGTGCAGTGTAGTGCACACGCAGCATACACATACATTTGTAAGTGCGCACTGGCCTACGAACAGATAATGCGTGAGCCCTGAGCTCTTGATGGTGCCACAGAGCACATGATAAATGGGTTTCTTCTTCTTACCTTAGGTTAACTGCAGCTCATAGCATAAGGTGGATGTACGGGCCATTACAGAAACTTCATTGAAGTAAGCTGGAAAGATTCTGGGGCTGCCTCCTCTCCTGGACCCACAGGAGGCCTGTGTCTCGGTTAGGCCAGAGTCACCCCGCTCTCTGTCTTGGAATGATTCTGCCATTTGCAGTTATAGCAACACTGGTGTGGGCTGACCACGCCTGTAATTGCTGTCACAGAGACTCCAGTTAACAGTACAGAGGGAGAGAAATAAAGCGCTGTGGCTCTGGCTCATAAAATCTAGTGCTGAATGATTAATTCCATTGACAGAGTGGAATGGCGGAATTTATTAGTAATTACATGTTACAACAGTAATGCTAAATTATTAAATCTCTCCTATTCTGCCATCAGAATTAAAAATTCTACCCACCCCTAGTCACAACTTAATAGTGTTGAAAAGGTGACTGAGTATTTTCATTCTAGTTCTAGGCAGGACGCTGGGCTTTATCCCATAATCTCACTGCAGAGAAAAGGAACCTAGATACCTAGTGGATAGGGGGGAGATTGCCTGAGATCATCCTGAAAGGAACTGGCATGCAAGTGGTTTTGCCTGTGAATGAATGAATAGAATGGAAACATAGGCGGTCATTCTGACCCTGGCGGTTGAAAACCGCCAGGGCAGAGTGCCGCGGAAGCACCGCCAACAGGCTGGCGGTGCTTCATGGGCAATTCTGACCGCAGCGGTAAAGCCGCGGTCAGAAAAGGGCAACCGGCGGTTTCCCGCCGGTTTACCCCTGCCCCAAAGAATCCTCCATGGCGGCGCTGCTCGCAGCACCGCCATGGGGATTCCGACCCCCTTCCCGCCATCCTGGTCCTGGCGGTAAAAACCGCCAGGACCAGGATGGCGGGAACGGGTGTCGTGGGGCCCCTGGGCGCCCCTGCACAGCCCATGCCACAGGCATGGGTAGTGCAGGGGCCCCCTAACAGGGCCCCATAATGATTTTCAGTGTCTGCCAAGCAGACACTGAAAATCGCGACGGGTGCCACTGCACCCGTCGCACACCAGCAACTCCACCGGCTCCATTCGGAGCCGGCTTCATCGTTGCTGGGGCTTTCCCGCTGGGCGGGCGGGCGGGCGGCCTTTTGGCGGTCGCCCGCCCGCCCAGCGGGAAAGTCAGAATGACCGCCGCGGTAATTTGACCGCGGTCTTCTGGCAGTCTCCGCCCGGCGGGCGGTGCCCGCCGCCCGCCGGGGTCAGAATGACCCCCATAGTGTTAAATATTCATTATTGTAAGACAGACCTACTGTTTTGTATGGAACTGTCTTTTGTGTATAATAATGTATGAAATGTTTTTCCCAAACAGGGGGGGCAGCTGGGGTTGCCCCCACCTCTCTGAATCTACGGCCTGTTGGGAAGTGCTATCTGAGTCATATGACGATGAGGGATTGTAGGACAAGTCCCCTTCTGGGATGGTGCGTGGAGTTCTGTGTCAGCAAGGTGTCATCCTGCCTGGAGGCTCACTTGTAGTAACTGTGGGCAGGATGGTGAGTAGGAGCAAAGGATGAGACTGGTAGCATCATGAGTGAGTTGTATTCTGTGTATAAGCAAGCATAGAACTTCAAGAGGTCATGACGCAACCTTTTCCTTCTTCTATCTGGCATACCCTTACTCTACCAAACAACACAGTGGGAAATTATACATTTTTTAGCTACCATGCAGGAAAGTGTTAATTGTGGTAAAGGCTCAAAGGTGTGGATTATGCATTTTATGTCATCTTTATTTCACTCAGGAACCATGACCATTTTAAGAAACACAACAAGAAAACTGCATTTCCCAAAAGCCCACAAAAAAATTCATAACAATTGAACCAATTTGAGAGCATGAAAATCCTATATAATCAGCCCCGAGAACTCCCACATTTCTTTTCTTCAGGCAAAGATACCTGAAGACTTCAAACCCCCTGAGCATTATTCCGGCTTCTAAACTGTTCCTAATGTAGAAAAAGAAAGAAATATAACACCGTCATCGAACAGACATACCTACTCTGAACCAGTCAAAATAATTGAACCATCACAGAAAAAGTATAATCATTTCTAATGTAAATTCTAAGTGTACTTACTCATTAGCTTAATCAGGAAGGTGCTATCCAGCAACTGTGATATTGGGCGGGAATAATCCTCACCACTGAATCCTTAAAATAATTGAAACTTTCTTTCACATATAGGCTGGAAATCATACATTCTATGTTAGTGCCAGAGGAGAAGTTATGCCTTCTCAAACCTTACTGAAAACTAACAATGCCATATTGTGAACTGGTTAGAAGTAGAACTTCTCAAAGGACAGTTGTGTTGACCAATGATTCACCATCATGATATCTTCAAGTCTACCTTACAGAGAAAATCCTTAAGGGCCATGGCCTGAGAGGCCAAGTGAGCTGCAAAAACTGAGACATCAATACCTGCCTCCTGCATCATCCACATGTTAATCTAGCTTTTGAAGGGGATCGCTCCACCTTGAAGAAGGTTTCCTCAAGGATATTAAGAGTTGTCTAACTCCTGGAGGCAAGTATCCTCCATCTCCAACTCATAATCTATGAGACAGTGTATCATGCGTAATTTAGAGCACAGAGAAAACGTCAGGTAGGAGATCAAGTGAGTGTTGGATTTTGTAGTTTTATCAACCACGAAGGTGACTCCATATGGGATAAGCATTATACTTTCCACGTCCTGATCCTGAACGTCTAAAACTTGTCTATAGGCTATTAGGCATAACAGCATTCCTAATTTTTGCAACTTGCTGTTTCCAGGAATTATAATGGTTGCTAAGCTAAACTAAAAATAAGCTGAGAAATGTATCTATCCTACATGTCTTTGCATGTTTATACTGAGTGGTGAGCTGGTTTTGAAATGAATCCCCTTTAGAAGCCGGCAAACTAGTGTATGTTCCTCCAATGAGTTCATGGTCCACTGAAATTACTAACCAAAAATGCATTGTTGGTTCTGTAAGCAAAACCAGAACTCATCAATTCAGACAAAAATTGACACTTGGACTACTGCCACCCTCACAAGATGAACTATCCTTTCCATGCACAAATATGCCAATCATCACAAAGCCAACCTGTACTTCTTAACTGTACTTTTTGTCCAAGCTTGGAGTATGAGCAAGGAAAACTGATCCAAAGGCCTTGAATAGACCATCTTCCTCTATAAACTTTCCCATTACCAACAGGATGGACTGTTGAATGTGATTGCCCCAAATGATCCATCAGGAGGTTTGGCTGAAGGGGAAGAAGGATTGTTGTATCTGAAAAAAGTTCCAGAAGAAGTACAAACCATAGTTGAGACGTCACAATGGCATATTCAAGATCACTCTGGACCGCTGCCTCCTGACCTGGGCTGTCACTTTCAAGAGCTGTCCCCAGTGCTACTGGAACACATCTACCACCACTGCTCTGAGTATTTCACCTGGAGTGTTAACAGGTCCAACTTGCATGGGTTGAACCTGTCCAGCAGTGCCCTGATCAACACTGGATCAAATCCTAACTGTGTCTGGAATGCCAGTCAACCTTCAAATTTTGATGGTCCAGCGTGTACTCTGTCATCACACCAATGTACTTCTCCAGACAGAAACCCTTAGCTAGATCTGCCAGCTCCCAACAGTTAGTTTAAATATCTTACTGATGAGATTTTGTCAATTTCTAATAGGACACAGCATGAAACCCTCTGCTTGGTCATGCATCTAACTCAGAAAAAAACATGAGGTGTCTGAAAAGTTTATGTGAAGTCAAAGCTTCTCAGTTGATCACTACTGTGCTGTACTCCCCCCAGATGGCACCCCCTTCCATGTTGCTGGCATCTGACCATATCACCATGTCTCACATCCCATCTATTCCAGACTTCTATGTAGTCCAGCCATGACAGGAATTCAAACCTGGCTTTGAGTCAAAGCCAATACCTCTAAATTGGTGTGACCTCTTTGACAATCAAACTTGTTTCTTCCATGGCAGATATCAAGGCAGATATCTCCCTCTCTAGTAAGACCCTACGGGGGTCCAAGAACATAAGGGGCTTAGATCTTGCCTCCTGTATCGAGGTGCCATGAATTAGGCATCCCTGAAAGTTTGGCAAAACTCACAAATTCCATGTGAGGATGCCCCAAGAGTGGTTGATTTCACAAACCCCCCCATTTTACATAGGAAGAAAGGATAGTCCTTACCTGAGTATGCTGTGTGGCCCTATGGAAACTTCAAGCAGGATCCTCAGCCCGTGTTCATGTCTCTTGAGGGGAAGATGCCACTGAACCCCTTTTGATCATGCCGCTGTCTGAATTTCTTAAAGCCTTGACACATTTGAGGTCTATGTGTGAAGTTTCAGCTAGTCCAGCTCCCCTTACTTCTGCTGGCTCCTGCGAAAATCATTAGGCATGAACAGCATTTTAATGGATTCCTGCGCTTTATCGAGGAACATGAATGTTGTCAGGAATTTCCTTAATTCCATCAGTGTTGGTTCTCTGAGCAATGCTACTTATGCCACTGATCTGCCTGTGGTCTGGCCTCAAGTTTGGGATCCACCTTGATCTTCTCTGATCCATCAACAATGTGTAGTTGCCATTGCCCAGGAAGGTAATTAACCCTTGGGCCTAAATGGACAGAACTTTGAAGGAAATAATGTTGCCTGACTCCTTGGCCTCATTGACTAGATCTAGGATCCTTATTCAGGGCACCACAATGTCTTGGATTCTATCCTGTCATATATCTAGATGAACAGCATATTCCCTTCTCTGGATCCTTGGTGAATATTACTTGAAAGGTGGCCATCTTAGGGGCATATTTATACTGTGTTTGCACCAAATTAGCGTCATTTCTTTTTACTCTAATTCAGTGCAAAACTAACTCCATATTTATACTTTGGTGCTAGACCCGTCTAGCGCCAAATTTATGGAGTTAAAGTCATTTTTTGGAAGTGGAGACCTACCTTGCCTTGATGAGATGTAAGGTAGGCGTTCCCGTGCAAACAAATGACTCTATTAGATTTTTTTTTTAAATGACGCTAATTCAGTGCAAACAGAGTATAAATATGTCCCTTAGCATCAAAAAATGACGCTAATCTGGTTAGAGTAATTTATTTTGACTCTAACCTGCCTAACGTCATTTTTATTTACACTAGCCTACCCTTTGCACTGGCTTGCACCATTCCATAAATATGGTGCCCAGCTGGTGCTAAAAAATGGTGCAAGCCGGTGAAGAACTTTTTGTTACAAAACTGCGTTAGTGCAGTTTTGCACCAAAAAGTATAAATAAGGCCCTTAGTGGCAATCTTAGGAATGAGGGCCATCTTTCCCTCCAAGAAGGGGTGTGAACACTCTGTTCTTACTCTCCCTCACATCTTTATCTAGAGGTTTCCTCAGCCTGGTAGCCACACCCTGGGCTACCTTCATAGGAGATGCCCACTCCAACTACCAGTCATGGTAAATGTCCTGGGGTTGCAGCATGTTATAAGGAAGAGTCACTTTCTCACTCTTTGTTGTCATCTAGTTTGAATCTCTTGCCATTGCCTGATGGTCACCATAATCTGCTCTCATTTGGCTCACCTTGTATCCCCATCGTTCATGCCCTTGTCTGGTGCTGAGGCCTCACTTGTGGGGAGTACATTATCTGGGGTACCTTCCCCGCATAAGCACCAGGTATCTCAACCTTTGAGATGGAGGGTAAAAGGCTCTTGGTGCCCTTAAGTGAGCCTTGAATGACCTAGGAGTAGGTTAGGGCCCTTGTTGTATCACCGACTTAGGGACTGCACCGTCATCTTCCCTCAAGTAAAGGGGTTCTGTATGGTGCTCTGCCACTATCATATTTTTTTTTCTAAGACGCCTTAGTGATCCTGTACAGCCCTCTCCACCAACCAGTGAAATGCCCTCTACTTGGAGAGGAAAGGACTGTCCTTCTAGCAAATTTGTCCTCCATGCAGCCTGGGGCCATCATGAACAATGCCAGGCATCGCCTCTAATTTAAATAAGTTGCACTGTGGATTCCCATGAAGACATAACTGGGAAACAATGTTCACAGGTTACTAGGTTCCTGCCCATGCCAACTCTCTATGAAGTGTGATGGCCTAGGTCTCTGGCAAGCTGTGGTCCTCACAATGGCATTTTGCTATGGGCTTAGTCTTGTTTATGTTATGCTGGGTGAACCATAGAAGTTACCCGTGTGGGTAATGGATGCAGGAGTCACAAGGACATGTCCCAAGCAGACACCCCATAGTGTGATACAAGTCCCTGCCTGGTGGTTGAGTCAATGATATAGCTGATCATGGTGTGGAGGAGAGCCCAGAACAAAAAAGGATACATCCAAATCAACCTGATCATAGTGTTTCCTCATCACCTGCTCTGAGCACCATGGCCTGTTCACTTCTGCGCCTGATGGTTCCCCTTCTTGCAACACATAAGACCACTCTGCTAGGGAGGGCATCCCCGTAGGATAGAAATGAGCTTGTTCAAGGGTGTGGAATAGGTTAGGGAGAATAGACATAACACTAAATCCCAGTCGCCAATAAGAAGTAAAATCGTTTGAGGATCATCCTCTCATCTGAAAGCTCTATTGAGCCTAGCATAGGTAAATCTTAACATCTCCACAGACTAGGCCACAGACTATTTAACAGACTAGGCCACAGAAACTATACTGCAGCATAAAAGGGGTATTTCACTAGCTGCTTAGCAGGGACGAAAGAGGATGTTGGAGTCCTCAAGACTGATTATAAGATGTTCACGGTCTCTACCTGGCTAAATTGTTATGACCTAATTTTCCTGGATTTCTAGTAAGTGTAGTTATGTTGTTCTTTTTCTTCTAATGTTGTGGTTGATGATTTCAATAAAGAGGAAAGAAGAGGCATAATCCTCATGACCAGCCCTGATATAGACTTCTGTGTGTGCCTGCTTCCAACCCTTAAACTCAATTGGCATTCATCTGCTGTCTTTTCCATAGTACTAATTACATTTTAGTAGTGTAGTCTTTGTATGTTTAGTGATTAAGTATCAATTGTTTAGTTCTATTTTGAGTGGTGGGTTAGCATCTCTATCACAATCAACTTAGAAGATGATTCAGGATTTTCATTCTGTATCCACCTTCACCCCCATTGTGTGGGTTCAATGATTTGAGGCATTGGACAGCGCAGCCTCTGATCACACTACAGAACAAATGGCCCTATGTACCTGGCTGCTTCTGAGACTTGTGCCAGGTCAGGGCTGAGCTATTTGCCTCAGATCAGCCCCCAAGGAACAGATAGGCAGGTGGTTTCACCTGTTTCTGAATGGATAGAATGGAATGAAAAGGTAGAATCCTCACTGCAGTAATTCAAACGTATTAATTGTCTATTGTATATGTTAGAAATGGGGTCTTTGGTTGACAGTCAGGTTACCCCCTGTTCAAGCAAGGACCCTCACTCTAGTCAGGGTAAAAGAGAATCACCCTCAGCAAACCCCTGCTTACCCCCTTGGTAGCTTGGCAGAGCAGTAGGCTTAACCTCAGAGTGCTAGGTGTAAAGTATTTGTACCAACACACACAGTAACTTAATGAAAAACACTACAAAATGACACAACACCAGTTTAGACAAATAGGAAATATTTATCTAAACAAAACAAGACCAAAACGACAAAAATCCAACATACACAAGTCAAGTTATGAATGTTTAGAGATTAAACTCAAAAATAGCGCTTAGAAACAAAAATGCTTAGATGAGATGTTAACACGGCGTCGTGACGGAGTCATTCCCAACAAGCCGACACCAGCGGCGCCGGACACGGAGTCGTGTAGACCCCCAAGTACAGTACCTTTGGTGAAGAGTGAAAACAAGCCGATGCGCGAAGTCGGGGATCGCGGCGTCTTTGCGAAACGTTGAATCCGTGCACTTCGAGCGGCGTCGGTCACGACGTGGTGCGGCGACTTCCACGGAGTCGCGGACTTTAGCGGGGCTGCAGCGGCGTCGGGCCTGCAAAGAGCGTCACGTTCCAGCAAAGGTCACGGCGTCGGGTGCGGGCGGTGTCACCGGATTCAGCAGCGGCATCGGTCCGGAGTCGTCCGAAGTCGATTTCCTTGGATTTCCACCAGCTTTCCTTTCAAGGGCCCAGGGACTGGATAGGGCACCACTTGTCAGAGCAGGAGTCTCTCCAGAGACTCCAGGTGCTGGCAGAGAGAAGTCTTTGCTGTGCCTGAGACTTCAAACAACAGGAGGCAAGCTCTAAATCAAGCCCTTGGAGATTTCTTCACAAAATGGAAGGCACACAATGGGGGTCATTCCGACCCCGGCGGGCGGCGGGCGCCGACCGCCGGGCGGAGACCGCCAGAAGACCGCACCGCGGTCAAATGACCGCAGCGGTCATTCTGACTTTCCCACTGGGCGGGCGACTGCCAAAAGGCCGCCCGCCCGCCCAGCGGGAAAGCCCCAGCAACGATGAAGCCGGCTCCGAATGGAGCCGACGGAGTTGCTGGTGTGCGACGGGTGCAGTGGCACCCGTCGCGATTTTCAGTGTCTGCTTTGCAGACACTGAAAATCTGAATGGGGCCCTGTTAGGGGGCCCCTGCAGTGCCCATGCCTGTGGCCATGCCCATGCATGCACTGCAGGGGCCCCCAGGGGCCCTACGACACCCGTTCCCGCCAGCCTCTTCCTGGCGGTGTAAACCGCCAGGAACAGGCTGGCGGGAAGGGGGTCGGAATCCCCATGGCGCCGCCGTGGAAGATTCCCTGGGGCAGGGGAAAACCGGCGGGAAACCGCCGGTTCCCCTTTTCTGACCACGGCTTTACCGCCGCGGTCAGAATTGCCCCAGAAGCACCGCCAGCCTGTTGGCGGTGCTTCCTCCGTCCCCGGCCTTGGCGGTCCATGACCGCCAGGGTCGGAATGACCCCCAAAGTCCAGTCTTTGCCCTCTTACTCTGGCAGAAGCAGCACTGCAGGAAAGCTCCACAAAGCACAGTCACAGGCAGGGCAGCACTTCTTCCTCAGCTATCAGCTCTTCACCAGGCAGAGGTTCCTCTTGGTTCCAGAAGTGTTTCTAAAGTCTGTTGATTTGGGTGCCCTTCTTATACCCATTTTAGTCTTTGAAGTCACCTTTCTTCAAAGGGGACTCACACCTACTTGTGAAATCCTGCCTTGCCCAGGCAAGGCCTCAGACACACACCAGGGGGTTGGGGTCTGCATTGTGAGAGGCAGGCACAGTCCTTTCAGATGAGAGTGACCACTCCACCCCTCCCTCCTAGCAGAGATGGCTAATCAGGAAATGCAGGTTACACCCCAGCTCCCTTTGTGTCACTGTCTAGTGTGAGGTGAAAAACAACCCAACTGACAAACTGACCCAGACAGGGAATCCACAAACAAGGCAGAGTCACAGAATGGTTTAAGCAAGGAAATGCTCACTTTCTAAAAGTGGCATTTTCAAACGCACAATCTTAAAATCAACTTTACTAAAAGATGTATTTTTAAATTGTGAGTTCAGGGACCCCAAACTCCACATGTCCATCTACTCTCTAGGGGAATCTACACTTTAATCATATTTAAAGGTAGCCCCCATATTATCCTATGAGAGAGACAGGCCTTGCAACAGTGAAAAAATTAAGTTGCCAGTATTTCACTGTCAGGACATATAAACCACATTACTATGGGGGTCATTACAACATTGGCAGTAAAAGGCGCTTACTACCGTGCCGAAGACCGCCAATACACCGCCGCGGCGGCGGGAGACCGCCACAGCTATTATGACACACATCACGGAATCCTCCGAAATTCAGACACCCACACAAGTCCGCCACACCAAAGGTCAGCGATAAATATGCGGAAACAAATCCTCCACGCCAACAGAAACACGCCCATGCTATTACGACCCACGAATCCACGCGGCGGTCTTTCAACCGCGGTATTCCATTGGCGGTACACACCGCCGCGCTCAAAATACACACACCTCTCCAAAACACTGCCACATAGGACAATTCAAAATACACACACCTGATACACATACAAACACCACTCCCACACATCCAATACAATATAAAACACACACTCACATCACCCACAAACCCCTACAACCACAAATTAGAGACGAAGGCCAGAGAGAGACAGCACAGAATAGATAACACCATCACACAGAGGCACACTACACCATCACCCACACAACATCCACGCACAAAACACCACATACCACTACACCCAACACACTCAGCAACACATACACCACCCCACACATCACACACACCACCCCATGTCACGCCAAAGACACCCCCGCTTCTCCGAGGAGGAGCTCAGGGTCATGGTGGAGGAAATCATCAGGGTAGAGCCACAGCTATTTGGCGCACAGGTACAGTACACATTCATAGCCAGGAAGATGGAGCTATGGCAAAGAATAGTCGACAGGGTCAACGCTGTGGGACAGCACCCAAGAAATAGGGAGGATATCAGGAAGAGGTGGAACGACCTACGGGGGAAGGTGCATTCAACTGTATCCAGGCACCACATCGCGGTACAGCGGACTGGCGGCGGACCCCCACCTCCTCCCCCACAACTAACAACATGGGAGGAGCAAGTCTTGTCCATCTTGCATCCTGAGGAGTCGTCGGAGGAACGGACACTGGTAAGTCTAATCTTCACTATCATATCCCCCACCCTACCTGCATGCTATCACACACCCCAACCCTCACACCCTCCCCTATCACCCTTACTCCTCACTAATCTACCCATAACACCAACCACCCATCCCAACCCCAAGGCCTGCATGACACAACTGAGCATGGACACCCATCACTAAAGCATGCCCACTGCACAGACCCAGAACACCCCCCAACCATCACCACACAAGCCCCCACACAGGAATGCCTAGACTGGGGTTCACGGACACCCATCCATAGCACACCATGAAACACACACATGCAATAATCATGTTCTCATACCCCTGCAGGAACCCGAAGGACCGTCACCACAACAGAGGGTCCAGACAACACCACTCCACCCCCAGAAGAGGCCCACAGTGACGACAGCAGCTCTGCCCTACTGGATCTTGATGACCAGCCCGGACCATCGTGGGCCTCAGGACAGTCGGTTCCCCTTGCACAGCCACAGCCCAACACATAACTGCCACCCTCTGGGAACACCAGCACAGCACCCACCCAGCGGACCCATACCTCCCTACCCAGGACATGTCAATCAGCGGTGTGTCCACCACTACAGGGCACCCAGGCTAACCCACCACCCCAACAACAACAGGGGCCTGGGGGCAGTGGTAGTGGGCACACGGTCCAGGGCACGGAGGCACAGGAACACAGGGGAACTGGGAGGGCTGATGTGCGACAGAGGGAGGACAGGCCAAGGGAACCCACTCTCCACGAGGCCCTATCCTCCATCATGGGAGAATACCACCACTCCCAGGAGACGATGGCAACGGTCCTGGACAAGTTGCAGGAGACCCTGCGCCTGCAGGAGGAGCAGTATTTGGGGTTCAGGGAGGAGCTCAGGACCATCGGCTCTGCCCTGGGCACCATCGTAGGGGTGCTGCTGGACATTCAAAAGACTTTGAGGGACACCGTGGCACTCCAAGGGGCCCCTGACACTAGCCAGGACGACGAACTACCCACCACGTCCGCCGGCGCTAGTGGACAGGAGGCCCGGCAACAGGACCACCACACCAGCACCCCACCCCCTGCAGACGAACAACCACCACGCAAGCGGGCCCTGAGAATCAGGAACAGGACACAGCAAGATGGCAAGACCCCCGCCAGGAAATAAGACTACCTTGATTGTCCCCCCACTGTCCCACTTTGTTACCCTGTCCAGATTGGAACTGCCCCAGCTCCACTTCCAATGGCCAGATGTGCAATGTACCTGTGAGACTAATAGACTGGACTCTGCCATGGACATTATTCCACCATGACCTCTCCCCATTTCACAACCCCCCTACATTTTTATGCACTTCAATAAACACCCTTGAAACCTCAATAATATTGGAGTCAATGATTGTGAACTTTGTATTGTCAATTACAGTGTTAAAAAAGGTTAGCCATTGGAAGGTCAACATACCTATGTCACACATCACAAGCCTTTCAAGGGTGCAAGCTGTTGACACGTAGGTCAACACATTAGTGAAACTGAAATGGAAGGGGACAACTCAGTTAACAAATAGGGAGTGAAATGTAGGTACAGGATAGAGGTAGACGTGTGAGATGTAATATAATGTGAAACATGAAATAGTACTCACCTGTGTCTCATTGAAAATATTGCTGTATGACTGACTCCCTGTTGTCGTTTTCATCTTCATCAGCTTCATCCTCATCACTGTCCACAGGCTCCCCAGGCTCCCCCGCTGCAACAACACCGTCATCTGGATCATCCTCCTGCAGAAAAGGCACCTGGCGTCGCAATGCCAAGTTATGGAGCATGGAGCAGGCGATGATGATGTCGCACACCTTCTTCGGTGAGTAGAATAGGGACCCACCTGTCATATGGAGGCACCTGAACCTGGCCTTCAGGAGGCTGAAGGTCCGCTCGATTACCCTCCTAGTCCGCCCATGGGCCTCATTGTAGCGTTCCTCTGCCCTGGTCCTGGGATTCCTCACTGGGGTCAGTAGCCAGGACAGGTTGGGGTAACCAGAGTCCCCAAATAGCCATACACGGTGCATCTGGAGTTCACCCATCATATCAGGGATGCTGCTATTCCGCAGGATGTAGGCGTCATGCACTGAGCCAGGGAACATAGCATTTACCTGCGAGATGTACTGGTCTGCCAAACAGACCATCTGGACATTCATCGAATGATAACTCTTCCGGTTCCTGTACACCTGTTCATTCCTGCGGGGGGGACCAGAGCTACATGGGTCCCATCAATTGCACCTATGATGTTGGGGATATGTCCAAGGGCATAGAAGTCACCTTTCACTTTAGGCAAATCCGCCACCTCAGGGAAAATGATGTATCTCCTTACGTGTTTGAGCAGGGCAGCCAACACTCTGGACAAGACTTTGGAAAACATAGGCTGGGACATCCCTGATGCCATGGCCACTGTTGTCTGAAAAGACCCACTTGCTAAGAAATGGAGCACTGACAGCACCTGCACGTCAGGGGGGATTCCAGTCGGATGGTGGATTGGTGACATCAGGTCAGACTCCAACTGGGTACATAGTTCCCGGATTGTGGCACGGTCAAACCGGTAGGTCACGATGACATGTCGCTCTTCCATTGTCAACAGGTCCACCAGCGGTCGGTGCACCGGCAGATTCCGCCATCTTCCAATATGTCCCAACTGATGGTACCTGAGAAGGACAACAGCGAAAAAACTGTCAGCATTCCTCCAGGTATGTACCCACAGTCATACACAAGACTACACCAGACAAATAACCCATCCGGGAAAGGTTTTGAGTGTAGGCCTCGGTATGTGTGACGCAATAGTAAATTAAGCCATGTGGGACCCTGAAATGGCGGCTGCCTGACCTCTAAAATGGGACAATGGAATTGAGGGGTAACTGCGCTGGCATTGCACACCGTCGCGGTAGGCGGTCATAGAGCGCGGCGCAATGCTGCATTGGTTAACATTGGACCCTATGGGTCCCAGGAGCCAATGAACAGGTGCGCTGGCGGGGATGATGCGCACCGCCGCGGACGTCACCGCCGCGGACGTCACCACCATTTTCTATCTGTTCAATCACTAGATACCTGACCTTCGACAGGAGAGGACCTACACTGCTAGTGCTGCTGTGACCTCGGTCTGGAAGCGACGATGGCTGCTGCGTCTGGGGAAAGGGCCCCTGCCTTCACTGCACAGGAGTTGGAGAAACTTGTGGATGGGGTCCTCCCCCAGTACACGCTACTCTACGGTCCTCCATTCCAACAGGTTAGTACATAGGGAGCATGTTGTATGGGCTAGTCCTGGGTGGAGAGGGCTGGGTGGATGAGGGAAGGGGGCAGAGTACATAGAACAGTCATGCATGGGGATGAATGGGCCACAGGGATAGAGTTGGGAGGGGGCCAATTACAACGACGGTGCAGTAGGTAATGACTGTTCCTCTTTCCTTGTGCATGTCATGTAGGTCAGCGCCCACCAGAAGAGGGACATTTGGCATGCCATCGCCAAGGAGGTCCGGACCCTGGGGGCCCACCAGAGACGGGGCACCCACTGCCGTAAGAGATGGGAGGACATTCGCCGCTGCAGCAAGAAGACGGCGGAGGCTCAGCTGGGGATGGCCTCCCAACGTGGGAGGGGTGCCGGTCGCACCATGACCCCCCTGATGTTCCGGATCCTGGCGGTGGCCTACCCGGAGTTGGATGGGCGCTTAAGGACATCACAGCAGACACAAGGGGGTGAGTTCAACCTCATGCAATGGACTTTGCGTGCTGTGGAGCTGTCTGGGTGGGGGTGGTGGTCTGTGGGTGTCCCTTGGCCAGGGCCAGTTAGGTAGGCAAGGCCCCTCCGTTATGTAGGCCATGTTGCACTCTACCCTAGCTCAAAAAAAAGGCAAATTGATGTATAGTTGCCCCTTTGCCATCCATGTGGGCAGATGTCTACCATTGCCATGTAGGCCATTTCCCAGGAATTGCATGTGCAGAGGGCAGGAGCACGGCGTAATGCAGGGGGCTGCTGCGTTTGTCTTGTCCGCCAACGGTAGCGGTATGCCATGCACTAAAACTCTCTTTCTTCTGTCTCCACCCTTTTTCTGCTCTCCCTGTCCTTCTGTACATCAGCATCATCAAGCGGAGGTACAGTGGCACCGAAGCACGAGGGAGCTGCATCCCACATGGCCAAGGAGGGCCACACCACAGACTCTGATTTCACCAGTGGGACGGAGGGCGAGGGGAGCTTCACGTCGGCCACAGGATCACCAAACAGCGATACGGACTCGTCCCCCGATGGGAGCTCCCCTCTGGTGGCGGCACCATCTGTGCGCCCCACTTCTACAGGTACAGCCGCCACCTCCCCTACCAGCACCACCCTCCCAGCAGCCCCTCAGCGTTCACCCCATGCCTGCTCACCCAGGAGGGTGGGCATCACCTTCGCCCCAGGCACCTCAGGCCCTGCCCCTGTAACCCTTCCGCCCTCAGTGAGGAGGCCATTGACCTCCTCAGGTCACTCACTGTTGGGCAGTCTACCATTGTGAATGCCATCCAGGGTGTAGAACGAGAGTTGAAACACGGTAATGCATTCCTGGAAGGCATTCATTCTGGTCAGGCTGTCCTTCAGCGAACCCTGCAATCTCTGGCCTCAGCACTGATGGCAGCCATTGTCCCTGTGTCCAGCCTCCCCCCTCCAACTTCCTCCACCCAGACCCAATCCCCTGTACCCCAGCCCAACCCAAGCACACCTACAGACCAGCATGCACACAAGTCAACACCCAAAAGTAGCTCAAGCAAACATAGGCACCACAGTCACCACAAGCACTCACACAAGCACTCACACAAGCATCAGACCCATACAGACACAGCAACATCCACTGTCTCCACTGTGTCCCCCTCCTCCTCTTCTCCCTCCTCCCTCCCAGTCTCGTCTACACACACACCTGCATGCACCACATCTACAGGCACTAGGACTCGCACCAGGACACCCAGCACCACAAGCCGCTCACCTGCAGTCACCACCTCCACTGCCATATACATGTCCCCTGTGTCCTCTCCCAGTGTGTCTGTGACGCCCCCTCCCAAAGTACACAAACGCCGGCAATCACTCACCCAACATCCATCCACCTCACGACAGCCTCCAGTACCTGCACCTGCACCCAAAACACCTAAAGTGACACTTCCTACAACCACCTCCTCTTCCTCCACTCCCAGAGCCCCTCCAACTACCCATCCCAGTGTACGTCAGAAACTGTCCCTATGTCAAATTGACCTTTTTGCCCCCACACCCCCCCTCCAATTCATCAGTCCCATCGTAGCGCCTCTGCCAAAATGCCTCCAGTACCAGTGGTGCGTGTTCCAGGTTTTTGGAGTGCCCCGTCCACCAGGGCAGGCAGTAGGACCCGGAGCCAAGGCACTGTCAGCCCACCCCCTGTGAAGGCTCCGAAATTGGAGATTGGACGACGGGATCGAGTCAAGACTTCTGGTGGTACAAACAGTGAAATGGGATCCAAGGCGATTGGTGAGTCATCTGTAACTCAAAAGAAGGTGGGGAAGGTCCCGAGGAAGTCTCCCAACGTGAGTGTCACGGCGGAGAAGTGAGCCATCATTTACGGCGGTCCAGACAC
Organism: Pleurodeles waltl; assembly: GCF_031143425.1. Taxonomy (NCBI): domain Eukaryota; kingdom Metazoa; phylum Chordata; class Amphibia; order Caudata; family Salamandridae; genus Pleurodeles; species Pleurodeles waltl. Next base: position 482,010,390 of record NC_090438.1, on the reverse strand, counting down.
AACCGCCAGCACCGTCGTTACTGGTCAGGAGACCACCACCAGAGTCATAGCCCAGGAGGGCTCAAGTATCGTTACTGGTCAGGAGACCACCGCCAGAGTCATAGCCCCGGAGGGCTCAAGTATCGTTACTGGTCAGGAAACCACCGCCAGAGTCATAGCCCAGGAGGGCTCAAGTATCGTTACTGGTCAGGAGACCACCGCCAGTGTCATAGCCCCGGAGGGCCAAGTATCGTTACTGGTCAGGAGACCACCGCCAGAGTCATAGCCCAGGAGGGCTCAAGTATCGTTACTGGTCAGGAGACCACCGCCAGAGTCATAGCCCGGAGGGCTCAAGTATCGTTACTGGTCAGGAGACCACCGCCAGAGTCATAGCCCCGGAGGGCTCAAGTATCGTTACTGGTCAGGAGACCACCGCCAGAGTCATAGCCCAGGAGGGCTCAAGTATCGTTACTGGTCAGGAGACCACCGCAACCGCCGGAGTCACAGCCCAGGAGGGTCCAGAATCTCACAGCCCCGCTGGGCAATGATGGAACGTCATGCCACACACCAATGTCAGTATCTGAACCGCCATCTTAGGCTACCGCTGAACAGTCCATAGGCAGCCATGGCAAAGCACCGCTGAACAGTCCATAGGCAGCCATGGCAAAGCACCGCTGAACAAGCCCAAGACTGCCATAGTGAAGACCGCTGAACAGGGCAAAGACCGCCATGGCAAAGCACAGCTGAACAATCCATAGTCAGCCATGGCAAAGCACCGCTGAACAGTCCATAGGCAGCCATGGCAAAGCACCGCTGAACAAGGCCAAGACCGCCATGGTGAAGACCGCTGAACAGGGCAAAGACCGCCATGGCAAAGCACCGCTGAACAGTCCATAGGCAGCCATGGCAAAGCACCGCTGAACAAGGCCAAGACCGCCATGGTGAAGATCGCTGAACAGGGCAAAGACCGCCATGGCAAAGCACCGCTGAACAGTCCATAGGCAGCCATGGCAAAGCACCGCTGAACAGTCCATAGGCAGCCATGGCAAAGCACCGCTGAACAAGGCCAAGACCGCCATGGTGAAGACCGCTGAACAGGGCAAAGACCGCCATGGCAAAGCACCGCTGAACAGTCCATAGGCAGCCATGGCAAAGCACCGCTGAACAGTCCATAGGCAGCCATGGCAAAGCACCGCTGAACAAGGCCAAGACCGCCATGGTGAAGACCGCTGAACAGGGCAAAGACCGCCATGGCAAAGCACCGCTGAACAGTCCATAGGCAGCCATGGCAAAGCACCGCTGAACAAGGCCAAGACCGCCATGGTGAAGACCACTGAACAGGGCAAAGACCGTGTGGGTATGAATAGTCCGGCACATCAGGCATCGTTCTCCCATGTGCAGCTGGGACAGTGACAGGACAGGTACTTTCACGGGGAGACTCATCCAGTCTGGGCACCAGTCCCCCTCCAGAACCAGTGGAGACCTGCATCTACCTGAGAGACTGTGGCTTTGCACTCCTCAGGATATGGCAGTGGGCAATCCACCCACTGTAGAGACTTGAGAGACTGTGGCTTTGCACTCCCCAGGATATGGCAGTGGGCAATCCACCCACTGTAGAGACTTGAGAGACTGTGGCTTTGCACTCCCCAGGATGGCACAGTGGGCAACCCACCCACTGTAGAGACTTTAGAGACTGTGGCTTTGCACTCCCCAAGATGGCACAGTGGGCAACCCACCCACTGTAGAGACTTGAGAGACTGTGGCTTTGCACTCCCCAGGATGCCACAGTGGGCAACCCACCCACTGTAGACACTTGAGACACTGTGGCTTTGCACTCCCCAGGATACATCAATGGGCATGGAGCCCCGTCATGGATCTGGCTTCGCATTCATGTGGCTGAGGTGCCCCCCCTTCCATTCCCCCTGAGGTGCCTGTAGTGTTTCTATCTGATGCCCCGGCAGTGTTCTCTCGGATTTTGGTCAGGTATCTATTGTGGGCGTCGCCCATGCATTTTTGGACTGTTGGTGCACGGACATTGTTGTGTACATATATGCACTACTTCTTGTTTTGTATATTTATTTTTGACAGATTTCGTGATATATATCCGTATATTTTTTAATGAGTTGTATATTGGCTAAATTCAAAGTTTGGGCGCTATTCGCTTTGTCATTGCATTCTTCCGGGGGGGTTGTGGGTTGTTACTGTGATTTTTGTGACTGCATTGGTGTGTATGTTGTAATATGCGAGGGTGGGGGTGTTTGGTAGGTGTCCCCGTAACTTTTGACTCCCTCCTCCCCTGTGTCGTAGGTGCAGTACTCACCGGTATGTTCTGCGCCTACGTCGCTGTTGGTCGTAGATGAGCAGGAATGCAAGGGCAGGTAAGATTTGTAGTTCCGGGTCCATGGAGTCCTCGTTCCTCGTGGGATGTGTTGAGGTGAGCGTTTTCCCATTGCAAAAGCTGTTTCCGCCGTGTTTTGATCCACAGTGAATCCGCCCCGGAAAAGGTGGCGGATTGGTGTGTTGTGATAGTGTGGGCGGTACATTGTCTTCCGCCTGTCTGTTGGCGGTGACCGCCGCGCTGTTTGTCTGTACCGCCCTGGCGGGCGATGTGTTAAAGTGGCTGTCTTTGTTGGCGGTTTCCGCCAGGGTCGTAATTCCATTTTTTTGTCCGCCGGCCTGTTTGCGGTATTACCGCAGCTTTAACACCGTCCGCCAGGGTTGTAATGACCACCTATATGTCCTACCTTATCCATACACTGCACCCTGCCCTTGGGGCTACCTAGGGCCTACCTTAGGGGTGCCTTAAATGTAAGAAAAGGGAAGGTTTAGGCCTGGCAAGTGGGTACACTTGCCAAGTCGAATTTACAGTGTAAAAATACACACACAGACACTGCAGTGGCAGGTCTGGGACATGATTACAGAGCTACTTATGTGGGTGGCACAACCAGTGCTGCAGGCCCACTAGTAGCATTTGATTTACAGGCTCTGGCACCTCTAGTGCACCTTACTAGGGACTTACTAGTAAATCAAATAGTCCAATCATGGATAAACCAATTACATACTATTTACACGGAGAGCATATGCACTTTAGAACTGGTTAGCAGTGTTAAAGTGCTCAGAGTTCAAAAGCCAACAGTGACAGGTCAGAAAAAATAGGAGGCAGGAGGCAAAAAGATTCGGGATGACCCTGCATAAGCAAAAGTCCAACAGTATATAATGTGGTGTGAAATTCTTTGGATATTCAAGTTAGAAATCTAAAACCGAAATACAACTGTTATTAACTGCTAGAACGAAGTTGAGGTTCCTGTGTTGTCATTTGAATCAACAGCAACCCATTCTGGATGCCTGCCAGCCTATATACTCAGATGTGGTGTATGGGCTGTGCAGTCCAACTATGGAAGTTGCTAGCCCTGCCACATTACACACCTTTAACGAAGAAGAAAAGAGAGGTTGTTAATTGTGAATCGGTGGAAAGAATGTATACAGGTTACTAAAAAAGAGAGGGAGTGGGATGGTGATCTAGTAAAATTGTGTGTGAGGCATGACAAAGGACCTGAACTGAGCAGTAGGCCCTTTGAGGACCTAACAGGATGATGTAGCACTTCATCAATCTAGGATTGTTTAATCGAGTTCCTCTGAGTTAAATAATACGAACAACTCAAAAGCGTGTCTATGCCCACACATGTACAAGTTATTTTTTGCCTTCACTTTTCAGCATCAGACAAATATGGGGGTGTAATAGCCACTGTAGAAGGTGTTTCTCAGATCTCACTTTCACACTTTTTTCATAATGTCCTAGATGCAGTGCTGCTCAACATGAAAGAGGCACCACAAGAATTTCAGAAAACAAAGGTTGTATTTTTTTAGAACTGCTAATTTTCCACAGGTTATAAGCTACATTTGTCACATGCTTCCATGTATTTTAATGCCTGTTATTGTTGGGACATCAATGTTGCCACTAGATTGTTCCTCTAACTCAAACTGAACATCTTCCTCATGGGCTCTTGTTACACCTAGGTCAATATTTCTTGTGGAAGGATAATAGAATAAGGTAAATTTTCATGTTGGCCTGTGGGGCGAGGCACACACACCTGCCCAGCGCCAGATTACCCTTGCAGGTGATAGTGTATTTTACAAACACAAATAACATATCCTAACATAACTTTTTTTAATCAAAAATAAGTATTTCTATTTACAATGCTATACCTAACTTGATAAAAATACACATATTCTTCATGCATCCTTTATTATATATCAGCACACATAAATGCAGTAGTAACGGGTGTATTTTGATGCACATTGCTATTTTTTTAATACAGTAGTTCATAAATGAGTATATAACCTATGTATAGCGTGCCTAATGTATGTTTTGGTTTTTAAAGATTTCCTTATAGTAATAATAAGGAGCACATTACACAGTCACACCTGTAGCATGTCATGAAGGTGTGTTAAAACTGAAGGTTAGCACATTTTTTTGATTGGGGTAAGAGTGCAACAGGCCAATATTTTCGAAAATTTGTATTATATTTAGTCTCACATATTTGTGACACAGCTGCATAACTTGGTATAGACACAGGGGCAACTAGTAATTCTAATTAGAAACCTAAATCCATCTTCTGTCCTCAACTTACATCTGTTAATACTATTGATGCCTCCCATCAAGCAGTGTCTTATGATCTGAAAAGGGTACATGCTAAATATCTCCAAACTGCCAAATTTCTTCTGAATAACTTCTCTCCAATGGAACACAAAGCTATTACATCATTACACAACCTCAAGGACATTATCCTCAAGGAGGCCAATAAAGGCAGGAATATGAAGCAATATGCCAGCTATCACACACAGATTGTTATCAGATGTTGTAGTATGATCCTACCCCTGAAATAGTCACAAATTGTATCCTTTTACAAGACTGTCATGCACAAGCTCTCCTGATGAATGAAGAGAAGGACTATCTATGCATCCTACCATGCTGACTCTCTATCTATTACCCAAAATCCATAAAAAGGGTACACCACCTCCTGGCAGAACCATCATCATAACGATAAAGTCAGCATGTTCTAGGATATGTGAATTTATAGATAAACATCTACAAAAACATATACAAAACCTTCCATCCTATATCATAGACCCAAAGAATATCTTATTAAAACATTAAAATATCAGGTGGGAACCAGACTTTATCCTAGTGACTATTGACTTGTATGTTTTTACACTTCCATTGAACATAAGGATGGTATTGAGACAATTCGGCCCGCATGTTGGACCAAGCCAGCCAATAACGCTGAATGAAATCAAATGACACTAGACACACTTAGCTTTTGTCCCACACAAATGTCTTTAGCTTCAGCAACAAATACTACTGCCAACTACCCAGGACTGCAATGGGAGCAAAATTTGCCCCTCCGTACGCCTGTATGTTATGGGCTGGGTCAAAATATTTTGGCTCTGGGACGATGCTGTCTCCAAATTTACCCCACCCATAAATTTCTAGGGTCGCTATATCGATGATATCTTTTACATATGGCAAGGAGAAGTTGACCTACTGAAGACTTTCCTCAACAAACTGGTTCATGATATATGGAATATTAAAACAACATCTAGTTACTCCAAAATTGAGGTAGACTTCATAGATTTGACGATATACATTCAAAACAACCAAATTTAAATTAAACTTTATCGGAAGAAAACTGCTGTCAATTTTATCCTCCATGCAGATAGCTGTTATCCTAAACATAAGATTAGCAACATACCCAAGGAGGAGCTCCTGCACATCAAATGGAACTGCAGTGAAGATTAAGTCTTTTTTATCAAAGGAACAGGACCTTATAGCTTGCTTTGAACACCAGGGGATGGCAGACCAAACAGTCTGTGGGACCACTGCCTGCTCTGAAAAATATGTTGGTGCTCCATTCACAAAGGGGAAGGGGTCTCTTGGGACCCCTTCCCTATTGCCAATGGGTTACCACCAATTTGAAATTGGTGGTAACTGCGATTGTTTTGCTACCTCATTTGTGGCCACAAAACAATCATAAATTGATCTACAAGTCGCTAATAGGAAGGGACGGCCTTAGAATGCCTCTTCCTAATAGTGAGTCTCAATCCCTATTTTGCGAGTTAGTAACAGGTTGCCGACTCGCACAATAGGGATAATGCATGCTACAAGGCCATTTTGCGGTTGCAAAAGGCAAATGTTTTAGTTTATGACCACCAAATAGCTTTGTACATCTACCCCTAGACTGTTGTTGGCCACACAGTCATCTAACAGAGTTTCAATTTATTAGTCAGTAAATATATGCTTCTTTTTGCATCCAGGCTCCTCTTGCTGTCCTTCCTCACTTGCCATTATCAAGGATTGAGATGTATTTTAGGGTCTATGTTTCTGTGCTTTTTAATGTGCTGGAAACAGTGTTTTTTTCCGCTTTGGATGTCATCACTGTCTGTCAGTGTGACATTCAATATTTGCAAATGGGACTGAATCGCAAATTGCATATGAGTGTTTAGGAAAAACAATCATACGTCATTGTCATGTTTTAATGTGATCCGTTGAACATTTCCATAATGCTATTCTGTAATATATGCAAATTATGATTAGCAAAATTTTACATTAGTCTACCTGATCCATCATTACAAAAAAAAGGACTTTGGGCCTGATTTATTGTTTTACAGATGGTGTAGCGTCTGTCAGAATGGTTGAGGACATTAAGACCACCATCCCGACTGTACTCCAAGTATGTAATTTAGAGATGATTACTGGCTCAGAGATCATTTCGGTACCTTGAAAGGAACCACCATCACAGCAGCTTCCTTCAAAGTACCAGACATTTGGTGGACAACTGCTGTAGGTTTTGACAGCTGTTCATCATTCTTTTAACTATTTTCATTTTTACAAAAAAAAAAACGAAAACTGGACTTTTTAATGAAAAAAACAAAACACTAATGACCCCAAACCCTGGGAGGTTTTTTTTTTTGCCAGGGTATGAGTCTTATTATTATTCTTTTCTACCCTTCTGCCACCAGGCTTTTTGTGGCCATAATGGATAGGAAGAAACCCCATCACACTGCTTTAAAAAAAAAGCAGACGGGTTGATGGCTTTACACTGATGGTCTCTACGCTGGTGAGCCGTTGGAGTAAGCTTTCGGTTAACTGAGCCAATAGGGGAGCTGCTGATGGAAAGCTTACAATCTGCCCATTTTAAATGAGGCAGATGGACCAAGAGTTTGGTGTACAGGGTACTCTGTGACGTTTGTGATAGTGTGTCCTGACAGCCAAACTGTAAATCATTTTCTTTGTCTTTTATTGCACATTTTCTGAACAGGAAATGTTGACAACTTTCCCTAAAAAGTTTGGCATGATTTAAAAAGCCTGTCGTTTGCATTAATTCTCAAAACACTGTACAGCAGTAACAAGGATATAGCGCCCACAAACTGGCAATTACTAATCTCAACCTATGACATACATTTTCCATTGGCTTAGGCACACTGTCCTTTATTTGTGTCTTGTCACTGTTTGCAAATATTTTGGGAGGTGAGCCAGGGTAAACACAAGAACTGAGGCCCAGATATACAAACAATCTGGTTTGTGTTACTTTTTAAATGCAAATCTGATGCCAATTCTAGTGGTGGGGTTTGCAATCCAACTCAAATCACGAGCTGCATTGGATTGTATTCAAAAGTCACTCATAACTGTGCAAGGTGCTGCCTTGCGTTACTTTGCATCAAGGTGGGCGTTCCATGGGTTGTGCAAATCCCTATCTACAAAGAATCTTATCTACAAAGAATTTGTAAATATGGATTTGCCCCCATATCCTGTGCCTACGTGAGGCAGGCATAACAAGGAGCAATGTTTTAATTTCTCCTTGTTTTCCCTCTTTGCATGTGTGATGCATTCTGCAGCACACATACAAAGTGGGAACGCCTGAAAGCATAGCTTTTTTTACTGGGAGGGACCCCTTTCTGCACAAAAATGTTGCTTACCACAACACATTTGCCCTTGCACTATAGCGCAAGGGAGTCTGTGTTGGCACATGGCATCAAAAAGCATAACAGCACAGGAAAGTGCAGAAAAGCACCACATCTTAGTAGATATGGCGCTGTTCTGCTTTCTCCTGTTAACGCAGTGCAGCGTGGCAACTTTACTTGCTGCGCTGTAGTGCATGATTTTAGTAAATCTGGGCCCAAGTTTGGAAGGGGTGAATATCTCTGGCCACCGAGCACACAATGACAAAGGTTAAGTTAAGGTGAAAGCATATAGGTACTTTCTGTTTAGGAAGCACTGGTGAATAAACTGAATGTCCGTCTTCGGCATCTCTAATACACATGGTGCACTCTGGCATCTGTTTATTATTAAGCTTTAATTCGGTGATAGGTGATAGTCAATAGCCAAGCCAATATAATTGACAGTGAGGGACTAATGGATGAAAGAAAGGTACATATATCATTTCTACTATAGGGTAAGGTGACAGATGCTAAGGACATTCTAGTGTGTTGCTGAAATATTGAACACAAAACTAAACTTTGCAAAGTAGCTGGATTTTCAAACACTTGGTTTAAAAACTCAGTTGTAGCCAGTTCGACTGCAAACTTTTATTTTTTCAGTTAGTTTGGGACAATAAAACAGAAGTTTGTTTTAAATGTTGGCTCAGGAGCGTCGTGAACCCACCACCTTAGCAGCTTGAGCGAGGAAGTTTTTTAATTGATGTTTGGAATACATTTAACGGAAATCGGGGATGTAGGTCTCCAAACAGAATCACATAAATGCACATCAAGAGAATTGTAACATGGAGCTCTGGGATTTGGGAACAAATGGAACGCAAGAGTACAAAGGGAGGAATGGAGAGGAAACAGAAGAATGGATACTGGATAGAGGGAAGTGTGGATGGCTGGAGTGAGAAATGAGAGACAAGTAGGTGGGTGGATAGATAGGTCAATCGAGAGATGGATGAATGGAAAGATGGATGATTGATAGAGAAAGGAGTTAGAAGAATGGATGGAGGGAAGGGGTGTATGAAGAGATGGATAGATGATGGATGGATGGTGAAAAGGATCGATGACTGTGACGCTGGATGCAAAGATGAGAGGATAGATCGCGAAAAATATGGCTGAATGAGAGATGATGAAAGATATAGACAGAGAGATAAATGGAGAAAAGGATGGAGAGAAAGATGCTGGAAGATAAAAGGATCTAAAAAGTTGGAGAGCAGGTTGGATTGGGAAGAAAGGATGAAGAGATGAATGGGAAAAGTAAGGATGATAGTTGAATGGATGAAGGAAAGGAAATAGGGATATGTAGATGAAAAAAAGACACAAAGAAGAATTGTGAAATGGAAGAAAGAAAATAAATATGGTAATCCGCTCCCGAATGAGTGCCGAGCTTGCTCGCATCACTTGCTTGCTCAGTGTAATTTCAGATATGGTTCAAACTGAGGGGAGTATATTATCATGCTGGCCGCTCCCTTAGTCTGTCTTTTAGACCAAATAAATCATTTATCTAATCAAACCATCTGACTTGCCTTGAAAGTGCAACGATCAGTAACATATTTCTGTATACTACAGTTAATATTATCGATGTAAGAAATGAATAGTTAAATAAAAGGGCGTCGTTTTGAGAAATTGTGAGCGATTACTAATACCTAGACCAGAATAAAATCACATTATCCAATTTATTTATTATTGTTTAACCTAGCTAATTATTTCTTCGTTTAGCAATAAAAGCATTTCGACCAGAAACGTTAACGCTCACCGTGGAGTGTGATTAATGTCGACACCTGGCAACCATTATTGTTTAGTGAGGTGTAAAGGAAAATCTGAAGGGATATGGCTGTAAATTAAGGTCTCCCTTGCCTCGGGGCCAGGGCATGGGAATACTGCTCAGCCAGTTCCCAGGGCAGCACCCTCGCAGGCGATGGGCAGGCCTTTGAGTTTGTGCACAGATCTAGCACCGGCCTGGTGAAAAGCGTAGGTGCTGCTCTTGACACCGCTGCCTGAAGCATGAACAAACATCCAGTGGCTGAAGGAGGGCGAGAGCCAAGGCTTGGGCCCAGGCGTCCTGACTGCTCAGCTTTCAGCACAGAGCTAGATGTCCCTCACTGCAGCTGCCATGACAAGGCTCCTGAATATTTTGACACCTGGAACTGAAATGCGTTTCGGATTTTTTTTGGTCCGCTATCCTTTCCACAAGCTTTTACTTTGTGCACTTTTTTCTCCTGTTATGTTCGCTGGACATGCAGCCTGTTTTCTTCTATATGATCTGCAGCTCCCGATTCTGACTTTTCAGATCATTGTTTTGTTTGATTACTTATTTGCTTCACAGGAAAACCCAATATATATACCGGCACAGGGGCGTATTAATCTGTGGCAACAGAGTTATCTGTTCTGCATTTACAGGGCCAGGCAATATTACAGGAATTATAGACGTGTTTTTAAATGAAAAAAAGTGATGGAAAACCAAAATGGAATAAATAATATAACGAACAAACCACAATTTACCGCTAGTTGCCTAAACTATGGGCAGTGGCCTAATTTTCAAATATCTACACGCTGTGCTGCTTATGTGCGTTCTTCTGCAGCAAGCCACTATTTAAAAACATCAGTGTTATCTTTAGTAAAAGCAGCCCGCGCTTTCAGTCTGCAATGAATCCAAAGGGGACCATGGAAGCAGTACAAAATCATGCGCTGACTGAATTATGTGGCATTGTGGTTCACGGCATGAAGGAAAGCTTCCTTCCGCTAAACCAAGCAAAAGAAATCAGCTTCTGGTGATTGGTAAGAGTTTCAGCAATGGCGTTCCATTTGTGTGGCCAACTCCTGGTGCAAAACTCAACTCAACATGATCAGGAGTCTTCTAGTGCTGCTCCCATCAAACCGCTGGGGGGAGCTCACTAGAGCCCTGACATTATCCTGATCATACTACTGTAACATCGCATAAGCAGTGATGCTCACAACAAATCCAAACGTTACTGAGCATTCATCCCAGATGGCTAGGATACGACCAAATCTAGACAATTGCGAGTACATAATTCTGCTGCTAAAACCCCAAACTGGCTCTCAGACCGTAAAATAATGCTATTGAAAATGCTAATCTTTAGGCGCAAGGTGTTCAAGGGCAATAATCATATCTAAGTTCAAAAACAAAGCTAAACACTACGGCCATCATTGCTACTATATCAAATTTACCGGCAAGTAATTTTCCCAAGGTAAATGTGTTACCGTAATCTGTTGCTTTACCCTGTGACCAAATTACCAGCTGAGTCCAAGATTATGAGGTTAGAAAGAGGGATACCCTACAGAAACAAAGTTTTCACACCTGATTGCCGCAAACTTTCTCTCTTTCCAACCTTATTTCTCCAGGTACATTATCTTCAGGTTTAGCTAACAACATGTGCAATGGGAAAAATATTAGAAGTACAATAATACTACACATCTCAGAAAGATGCTTTTTGAGGGAAAATGGTTTGTGCCAGATCATCGTTTTTACTCAAAACTTGCAATGAGGAACTACATGTACCCAAGAGGAACACTAGCTTAAGACACACAACTCAAATCTGCTATTACCAAGCGAAGCATAAAATTCAGGGGTGAGATTCCTCTGTGTAGAAAGTTACCCTTTGGGAACATGCAGACTTGATCCATGAGACAACAACTAAAATATGAGCATTTCTGATGGGATCTAAAACCTAAAACCTGCATCCTACAAACAAGCACTTAGGCTTAGCACATTAAAGCAGAATCCTTTCCTCCCCCCTTTCCTATTAAGAGGGGCCAAACCTTGGTATTTAGTGGACCATCGAATTTTGTTGCCAGTGTCACTACTCCCTGAACCCATCCAACACACTCTGAAGCTCATATGGACTGCACTGACCCTCATGCAGGTTTACACGGGCATTCCTCCAATTTGATAGAGTATTGAAAAAGCTACTAACAGGGAGCCTTCCATAGATGGGAAAAACAGAATTCACCAAACTGACTTTCTGTTACAGTATTGTCATCTGCATCACATCAGCTTTCTGAGGGTGCTTTAGATACAATTTTAAAAATATCTCTCTTAATACAATCAGTTCACCTTTGAAGAGAAGAGAGGTCTTGGAAGACAATTGTCTCTGTATATAGTGCTGTACAATGCTGGTCCTCCTATTTTATTTAGGAGTTTCATGTTATTCATTGTACTTTTAAAAGGGTGAGCATAAACGGATGTTGTTAGAAATGAGGACTCTAGTTGGCAGTGTGCACCCTGTCCAAGGAGGAACCTCACTCTAGACAGGGTAAGGGAGACACATAGCTAAGATAATCCCTGCTAACACACTTAGGTGGTCATTACAACCCTGGTGGATGGTGTTAAAGCTGCGGTAATACCGCAAACAGGCCGGCGGACAAAAAAATAGAATTACGACCCTGGCGGAAACCGCCAACAAAGACAGCCACTTTAACACATCGCCCACCAGGGCGGTACAGACAAACAGCGCGGCGGTCACCGCCAACAGACAGGCGGAAGCCAATGTACCGCCCAGACTATCACAACACACCAATCCGCCACCTTTTCCGGGGCGGATTCACCGTGGATAAAAACACAGCGGAAACAGCTTTTGCAATGGGAAAACGCTCACCTCAACACATCCCACGAGGAACGAGGACTCCATGGACCCGGAACTACAAATCTTACCTGCCCTTGCATTCCTGCTCATCTACGACCAACAGCGACGTAGGCGCAGAACATACCGGTGAGTACTGCACCTACGACACGGGGGAGGGGGGAGGCAAAAGTTACGGGGACACCCACCAAACACCCCCACCGTCGCATATTACAACATACACACCAATGCAGTCACAAAAATCACAGTAACAACCCACCACCCCCCCGGAAGAATGCAATGACAAAGCGAATAGCGCCCAAACTTTGTATATAGCCAATATACAACTCATTAAAAAATATACGGATATATATCACCAAATCTGTCTAAAATAAATATACAAAACAAGAAGTAGTGCAGATATGTACACAACAATGTCCGTGCACCAACAGTCCAAAAATGCATGGGGGACGCCCACAATAGATGCCTGACCAAAATCCGAGAGAACACTGCCGGGGCATCAGATAGAAACACTGCAGGCACCTCAGGGGGAAGGGAAGGGGGCACCTCAGCCACATGAATGCAAAGCCAGATCCACGACGGGGCTCCATGCCCATTGATGTATCCTGGGGAGTGCAAAGCCACAGTCTCTCAAGTCTCTACAGTGGGTGGGTTGCCCACTGTGCCATCCTGGGGAGTGCAAAGCCACAGTCTCTCAAGTCACTACAGTGGGTGGTTTGCCCACTGTGCCATCCTGGGGAGTGCAAAGCCACAGTCTCTCAACTCTCTACAGTGGGTGGGTTGCCAACTGTGCCATCCTGGGGAGTGCAAAGCCACAGTCTCTCAGGTAGATGCAGGTCTCCACTGGTTCTAGAGGGGGACTGGTGCCCAGACTGGATGAGTCTCCCCGTGGAAGTACCTGTCCTGTCACTGTCCCAGCTGCACATGGGAGAACAATGCCTGATGTGCTGAACTATTCATACCCACACGGTCTTTGCCCTGTTCAGCGGTCTTGACCATGGCGGTCTTGGCCTTGTTCAGCGGTGCTTTGCCATGGCTGCCTATGGACTGTTCAGCGGTGCTTTGCCGTGGCTGCCATGGACTGTTCAGCGGTGCTTTGCCATGGAGGTCTTTGCCCTGTTCAGCGGTCTTGACCATGGCGGTCTTGGCCTTGTTCAGCGGTGCTTTGCCATTGCTGCCTATGGACTGTTCAGCGGTGCTTTGCCATGGCTGCCTATGGACTGTTCAGGGGTGCTTTGCCATGGCGGTCTTTTCCCTGTTCAGCGGTCTTGACCATGGCGGTCTTGGCCTTGTTCAGCGGTGCTTTGCCATGGCTGCCTATGGACTGTTCAGCGGTGCTTTGCCATGGCGGTCTTAGCCCTGTTCAGCGGTCTTCACCATGGCGGTCTTTGCCTTGTTCAGCGGTGCTTTGCCATGGCTGCCTATGGACCGTTCAGCAGTGCTTTTTCCATGGCGGTCTTTGCCCTGTTCAGCGGTCTTGACCATGGCGGTCTTGGCCTTGTTCAGCGGTGCTTTGCCATGGCTGCCTATGAACTGTTCAGCGGTGCTTTGCCATGGCGGTCTTTGCCCTGTTTAGCGGTCTTCACCATGGCGGTCTTGGCCTTGTTCAGCGGTGCTTTGCCATGGCTGCCTATGGACTGTTCAGCAGTGCTTTGCCATGGCTGCCTATGGACTGTTCAGCAGTAGCCTAAGATGGCGGTTCAGATACTGACATTGGTGTGTGGCATGACGTTCCATCATTGCCCAGCGGGGCTGTGAGATTCTGGACCCTCCTGGGCTGTGACTCCGGCGGGTGCGGTGGTCTCCTGACCAGTAACGATACTTGAGCCCTCCTGGGCTATGACTCTGGCGGTGGGCTCCTGACCAGTAACGATACTTGAGCCCTCCGGGGCTATGACTCTGGCGGTGGTCTCCTGACCAGTAACAATACTTGAGCCCTCCTGGGATATGACTCTGGCGGTGGTCTCCTGACCAGTAACGATACTTGAGCCCTCCGGGGCTATGACTCCGGCGGTGGTCTCCTGACCAGTAACGATACATCAGCCCTCCGGGGCTATGACTCCGGCGGTGGTCTCCTGACCAGTAACGATACTTGAGCCCTCCTGGGCTATGACTCCGGCGGTGGTCTCCTGACCAGTAACGATACTTGAGCCCTCCGGGGCTATGACTCCGGCGGTGGTCTCCTGACCAGTAACGATACTTGAGCCCTCCGGGGCTATGACTCCGGCGGTGGTCTCCTGACCAGTAACGATACTTGAGCTCTCCGGGGCTATGACTCCGGCGGTGGTCTCCTGACCAGTAACGACGGTGCTGGCGGTTGTGTCTGGACCGCCGGAAATGATGGCGCACTTCTCCGCCATGACACTCACAACAGGTTGGGGAGACTTCCTCGGGACCTTCCCCACCTTCTTTTGAGTTACAGATGACTCACCAGTCGCCTTGGATCCCATTTCACTGTTTGTACCACCAGGAGTCTTGACACGGTCCCGTCGTCCAATCTCCAATTTCGGAGCCTTCACAGGGGGTGGGCTGAGAGTGCCTTGGCTCTGGGTCATACTGCCTGCCCTGGTGGACGGGGCACTCCAAAAACCTGGAACACGCACCACTGGTACTGGAGGCATTTTGGCTGAGGCGCTACGACGGGACTGATGAATTGGAGGGGGGGGGCAAAAAGGTCAATTTGACATAGGGACAGTTTCTGACGTACACTGGGATGGGTAGTTGGAGGGGCTCTGGGAGTGGAGGAAGAGGAGGTGGTTGTAGGAGGTGTCACTTTAGGTGTTTTGGGTGCAGGTGCAGGTACTGGAGGCTGTCGTGAGGTGGATGGATGTTGGGTGAGTGATTGCCGGCGTTTGTGTACTTTGGGAGGGGGTGTCACAGACACACTGGGAGAGGACACAGGGGACGTGTATATGGCAGTGGAGGTGGTGAGTGCAGGTGAGCGGCTTGTGGTGCTGGGTGTCCTGGGGCGAGTCCTAGTGCCTGTAGATGTGGTGCATGCAGGTGTGTGTGTAGACGAGACTGGGAGGGAGGAGGGAGAAGAGGAGGAGGGGGACACAGTGGAGACAGTGGATGTTGCTGTGTCTGTATGGGTCTGATGCTTGTGTGAGTGCTTGTGGTGAGTGTGGTGCCTATGTTTGCTTGAGCTACTTTTGGGTGTTGACTTGTGTGCATGCTGGTCTGTAGGTGTGCTTGGGATGGGCTGGGGTACAGGGGATTGGGTCTGGGTGGAGGAAGTTGGAGGGGGGAGGCTGGACACAGGGACAATGGCTGCCATCAGTGCTGAGGCCAGAGATTGCAGGGTTCGCTGAAGGACAGCCTGACCAGAATGAATGCCTTCCAGGAATGCATTACTGTGTTTCAACTCTCGTTCTACACCCTGGATGGCATTCACAATGGTAGACTGCCCAACAGTGAGTGACCTGAGGAGGTCAATGGCCTCCTCACTGAGGGCAGCAGGGGTGACAGGGCCTGAGGTGCCTGGGGCGAAGGTGATGCCCAGCCTCCTGGGTGAGCCGGCACGGGGCGAACGCTGAGGGGCTGCTGGGAGGGCGGTGCTGGTAGGGGAGGTGGCGGCTGTACCTGTAGGAGTGGGGCGCACTGATGGTGCCGCCACCACAGGGGCGCTCCCATCGAGGGACGAGTCCCTATCATTGTTTGGTGATCCTGTGGCCGACGTGAAGCTCCCCTCGCCCTCCGTCCCACTGGTGAAATCAGAGTCTGTGGTGTGGCCCTCCATGGCCATGTGGGATGCAGCTCCCTCGTGCTCCGGTGCCACTGTACCTCCGCCTGATGATGCTGATGTACAGAAGGACAGGGAGAGCAGAAAAAGGGTGGAGACAGAAGAAAGAGAGTTTTAGTGCATGGCATACCGCTACCGTTGGCGGACTAGACAAACGCAGCAGCCCCCTGCATTACGCCGTGCTCCTGCCCTCTGCACATGCAATTCCTGGGAAATGGCCTACATGGCAATGGTAGACATCTGCCCACATGGATGGCAAAGGGGCGACTATACATCAATTAGCTTTTTTTTTGAGCTGGGGTAGAGTGCCACATGGCCTACATAATGGAGGGGCCTTGCCTACCTAACTCGCCCTGGCCTAGGGACACCCACAGCCCACCACCCCCACCCCCACCCAGACAGCTCCACAGCACGCAAAGTCCATTGCATGAGGTTGAACTCACCCTCTTGTGTCTGCTGTGATGTCCCCCACCCAGCTGCTCCTCCCTCCCGGCTCCTTACTTATGACGCCCCCAGAGCGACCGCGCAGCGGACGCGCGCAGCGGGAGCACCGACTGAGCGCCGAAGGTGCGCCAAAGGTAAGCCCGTCTGCGCCCGTCCGCGCCTGGACCGCGCCCAGCGCCAGACCCCCTGGTCCTCGCCCTCGCCAGCACACCCTGCACAGCTACGATGCCAGAACCCTCCACGCACTCAACGCCGGCCGAAACACCGCCTGCTACCAAGCCACCCCGAGACGCACCCACGGACCCTTCACCTGCCTGACCTGCCGCTTCACCAGCCTACGACCCAACACTGCACCTACTAAACCGAGCCCCAGCAACAAACACCTGATGTGCATCCTGCTCAACACCCGCTCCGTTCACAGGCATGCCGTCGAACTCTGGAACCTCCTCGACTCGACAGCACCAGACATCGCCTTCCTGACGGAAACCTGGATGAACGCCTCCTCAGCACCCGACGTCGCCATCGCCGTCCCAGAAGGCTGCAAAATCACCAGGAGGGACCGCATCAACCAGACAGGAGGAGGCATCGCCATCATCCACAAGAACACCATCCGCATCACGACCAACTCCGATGACACCTTCACCTCCGCCGAACACCTCCACTTCCAGATACACACCAACCCCAAGACCACGCTCACAGGCACCCTCATCTACAGACCACCGTGACCACGCACACAGTTCAGCGAAGACATCACAGACTTCGTCAGCCCCCACGCCATCAATTCCACCGACTACATCCTCCTGGGGGACCTCAACTTCCACCTGGAGGACGACAAGGACCGCAACACCACTGCTCTACTGGACAACCTGGCCAACCTCGGACTCAAGCAACTGGTAACCACCCCTACCCACCACGCCGGCCACACGCTTGACCCAGTCTTCTCATCCAGCAAATATGTCACCTTCAGCCACTCCACCAATCTCCAGTGGACTGACCACAGCTGCGTCCACTTCAGCTTCAGTAAAACGACAACCCACCACCATCCTCAACAAACCCCCCGCAGGAGCTGGAACAAGATCACCGGCGACCAGCTCACCACCTTCCTCAGCCAGAACTCCCCCACCAGCTCAACGGACCCCAACGAAGCTGCCAACAACCTCACACAGTGGATCACCAACTGCGCAGACGCCCTCGCACCACTGAAGAAGAACCCCCCCAGCAGACGCAGCAGCAAGAAAGCCTCCTGGTTCACCGACGAGCTCATCACCTCCAAGAAGAACTGCCGCTCCCTGGAGAACACCTGGCGCACCAACCAGACCACAGACAACATGACGGCCCTCAAACACGCCACCCGCAAACACCACCAACTGATCCGCGCCACAAAGAAGACAGCCTTCAAGGAACGACTGGACAACAACACCCACAACAGCAAGGAACTCTTCAGCATCGTCAAAGAGCTCTCCAACCCCGACGCCGGAAACAACGACATCACTCCCTCGCAAGACCTCTGCGACTCCCTCGCAGCCTTCTTCCACGACAAGATCGCCAACATTCACAACAGCTTCGGCCCACCAACCACAAACCCCACCACCGAACCGATGCCCCCCACCGCCACCCTCCGCACCTGGACCCCAGTCAGCACCGAAGACACAACACGCACAATGAACACCATCCACTCCGGATCCCCTACGGACCCCTGCCCACACCACATCTTCAACACGGCCGACCACATCATCGCACCCCACCTCCGTGACATCGTCAACGCCTCCTTCAACACCGCCACCTTCCCGGAGTGCTGGAAACACGCCGAGATCAGTGCCCTGCTGAAGAAACCAACTGCAGACCCCTCCGACCTCAAGAACTACCGCCCCATCTCGCTCCTCCCGTTTCCTGCCAAAGTCATCGAGAAGACCGTCAACAGACAGCTAGCTGCCTTCCTCGAGACCAACGGATCCCTCGACCACTCGCAATCCGGCTTCCGAGCCAACCACAGCACGGAGACCGCCCTCATCGCAGCCACAGACGACATCAGATCCCTAATGGACAATGGGGAAACTGCGGCCCTCATCCTCCTGGACCTCTCCGCAGCGTTCGACACTGTCTGCCACCGCACCCTGGTACAGCGCCTGAACAACACCGGCATCCAGGAGAAGGCCCTGGAGTGGATCACCTCATTCCTCGCCGGAAGAACCCAGAGAGTCCGCCTCCCCCCGTTCCGGTCAGCGGCCACCGAAGTCATCTGCGGAGTTCCACAAGGGTCATCGCTCAGCCCCACCCTCTTCAACGTCTATATGAGCCCCCTCGCAACCATCGCACGTCAACACAACCTCAAGATCATCACCTACGCCGACGACACCCAGCTGATCCTCTCCCTCACCAGCGACCCGGACGCCGCCAGAGCCAGCCTACACGAAGGGATGAAAGACGTCGCCGAATGGATGAAGAACAGCCGCCTGAAACTGAACTCAGACAAGACGGAGGTCCTCATCCTGGGATCATCACCATCCGCCTGGGACGACTCCTGGTGGCCCCCCGCCCTGGGAGCCACCCCCAAGCCAACGGACCACGCTCGCAACCTAGGCTTCATCCTGGACTCCTCCCTCTCGATGACCAGACAAGTCAACGCCGTCTCATCTTCATGCTTCAACACCCTGCGCATGCTTCGAAAGATCTTCCGGTGGATCCCCACCGAGACCAGGAAGACGGTCACCCAGGCCCTCGTCACCAGTCGGCTGGACTACGGGAACGCCCTCTACGCCGGCACCGCCGCCAAACTCCAGAAGAAACTCCAACGGATCCAGAACGCCTCAGCACGACTCATCCTGGACATCCCCCGACACAGCCACATCTCCGAACACCTGAGAGACCTGCACTGGCTCCCCGTCAACAAAAGAATCACGTTCCGACTCCTCACCCACGCACACAAGGCCCTCCACGACCTGGGCCCCAAGTTCCTCAACAGCCGCCTGACCTTCCACAAGCCCACCCGCCAGCTCCGCTCCGCCAGCCTCGCTCTCACCACCGTCCCCCGCATCCGCAGAGCCACCGCCGGAGGAAGATCCTTCTCCTACCTGGCAGCCAAGACATGGAACTCCCTCCCCATCCACCTCCGGACAACGCAAGACCATCTCGCCTTCAGGAAGCAACTCAAGACCTGGCTGTTCGAGCAGTAGCATTCCCCCCCCCGAGCGCCTTGAGACCCTCCGGGTGAGCAGTGCGCTATACAAATGCCTTTGTTTGATTGATTGATTGGTTTAAGCGCCCATCCAACTCCGGGTAGGCCACCGCCAGGATCCGGAACATCAGGGGGGTCATGGTGCGACGGGCACCCCTCCCACGTTGGGAGGCCATCCCCAGCTGAGCCTCCTCCGTCTTCTTGCTGCAGCGGCGAATGTCCTCCCATCTCTTACGGCAGTCTTGTGTATGACTGTGGGTACATACCTGGAGGAATGCTGACAGTTTTTTCGCTGTTGTCCTTCTCAGGCACCGTCAGTTGGGACATATTGGAAGATGGCGGAAACCGCCGGTGTACCGACCGCTGGTGGACCTGTTGACAATGGAAGAGCGACATGTCATCGTGACCTACCGGTTTGACCGTGCCACAATCCGGTACTATGTACCCAGTTGGAGTCTGATCTAATGTCACCAATCCGCCATCCGACTGGAATACTCCCTGACGTGCAGGTGCTGTCAGTGCTCCATTTCTTAGCAAGTGGGTCTTTTCAGACAACAGTGGCCATGGCATCAGGGATGTCCCAGCCTATGTTTTCCAACGTCTTGTCCAGAGTGTTGGCTGCCCTGCTGAAACACATAAGGAGATACATCATTTTCCCTGAGGTGGCGGATTTGCCTACAGTGAAAGGTGACTTCTATGCCCTTGGACATATCCCCAACGTCATAGGTGCCATTGATGGGACCCATGTAGCTCTGGTCCCCCCCCCGCAGGAATGAACAGGTGTACAGGAACCAAAAGAGTTATCATTCGATGAATGTCCAGATGGTCTGTTTGGCAGACCAGTACATCTCGCAGGTAAATGCAATGTTCCCTGGCTCAGTGCATGACGCCTACATCCTGCGGAATAGCAGCATCCCTGATATGATGGGTGAACTCCAGAGGCACCGTGTATGGCTATTGGGGGACTCTGGTTACCCCAACCTGTCCTGGCTACTGACCCCAGTGAGGAATCCCAGGACCAGGGCAGAGGAACGCTACAATGAGGCCCATGGGCGGACTAGGAGGGTAATCGAATGGACCTTCGGCCTCCTGAAGGCCAGGTTCAGGTGCCTCCATATGACAGGTGGGTCCCTATTGTATTCACCGAAGAAGGTGTGCGACATCATCATCGCCTGCTCCATGCTCCATAACTTGGCATTGCGACGCCAGGTGCCTTTTCTGCAGGAGGATGATCCAGATGACGGTGTTGTTGCAGCGGGGGAGCCTGGGGAGCCTGTGGACAGTGATAAGGATGAAGCTGATGAAGATGAAAACGACAACAGGGAGTCAGTCATACAGCAATATTTTCAATGAGACACAGGTGAGTACAATTTCATGTTTCACATTATATTACATCTCACACATCTACCTCTATCCTGTACCTACATTTCACTCCCTATTTATTACCTGAGTTGTCCCCTTCCATTTCAGTTTCACTAATGTGTTGACCTACGTGTCAACAGCTTGCACCCTTGAAAGGCTTGTGATGTGTGACATAGGTATGTTGACCTTCCAATGGCTAACCTTTTTTAACACTGTAATTGACAATACAAAGTTCACAATCATTGACTGACTCCAATTTTATTGAGGTTTCAAGGGTGTTTATTGAAGTGCATAAAAATGTAGGGGGGTTGTGAAATGGGGAGAGGTCATGGTGGAATAATGTCCATGGCAGAGTCCAGTCTATTAGTCTCACAGGTACATTGCACATCTGGCCATTGGAAGTGGAGCTGGGGCAGTTCCAATCTGGACAGGGTAACAAAGTGGGACAGTGGGGGGACAATCAAGGTAGTCCTATTTCCTGGCGGGGGTCTTGCCATCTTGCTGTGTCCTGTTCCTGGATCTCAGGGCCCGCTTGCGTGGTGGTTGTCCGTCTGCAGGGGGTGGGGTGCTGGTGTGGTGGTCCTGTGGCCGGGCCTCCTGTCCACTAGCGCCGGCGGAGGTGGTGGGCAGTTCGTCGTCCTGGCTAGTGTCAGGGGCCCCTTGGAGTGCCACGGTGTCCCTCAAAGTCTTTTGAATGTCCGTCAGCACCCTACGATGGTGCCCAGGGCGGAGCCGATGGTCCTGAGCTCCTCCCTGAACCCCAAATACTGCTCCTCCTGCAGGCGCAGGGTCTCCTGCAACTTGTCCAGGACTGTTGCCATTGTCTCCTGGGAGTGGTGGTATGCTCCCATGATGGAGGATAGGGCCTCGTGGAGAGTGGGTTTCCTTGGCCTGTCCTCCCTCTGTCGCACATCAGCCCTCCCAGTTCCCCTGTGTTCCTGTGCCTCTGTCCCCTGGACCGTGTGCCCACTACCACTGCCCCCAGGTCCTTGTTGTTGGGGTGGTGGGTTAGCCTGGGTGCCCTGTAGTGGTGGACACACCGCTGATTGACCTGTCCTGGGTAGGGAGGTATGGGTCCGCTGGGTGGGTGCTGTTCTGGTTTTCCCAGAGGGTGGCAGTTCGGTGTTGGGCTGTGGCTGGGCAAGGGGAACCGACTGTCCTGAGGCCCACGATGGTCCGGGCTGGTCATCGAGATCCAGTAGGGCAGAGCTGCTGTCGTCACTGTGGGCCTCTTCTGGGGGTGGAGTGGTGTTGTCTGGACCCTCTGGTGTGGTGACGGTCCTTCGGGTTCCTGCAGGGGTATGAGAACATGATTATTGCATGTGTGTGTTTCATGGCTGTGGCTGGGCAAGGGGAACCGACTGTCCTGAGGCCCACGATGGTCCGGGCTGGTCATCGAGATCCAGTAGGGCAGAGCTGCTGTCGTCACTGTGGGCCTCTTCTGGGGGTGGAGTGGTGTTGTCTGGACCCTCTGGTGTGGTGACGGTCCTTCGGGTTCCTGCAGGGGTATGAGAACATGATTATTGCATGTGTGTGTTTCATGGTGTGCTATGGATGGGTGTGTGTGAACCCCAGTGCAGGCATTCCTGTGTGGGGGCTTGTGTGGTGATGGTTGGGGGGTGTTGTGGGTCTATGCAGTGGGCATGCTTTAGTGATGGGTGTCCATGCTTAGTTGTGTCATGCAGGTCTTGGGGTTGGGATGGGTGGTTGGTGTTATGGGTAGATTAGTGAGGAGTTAGGGTGATAGGGGAGGGTGTGAGGGTTGGGCTGTGTGATAGCATGCAGGTAGGGTGGGGGATATGATAGTGAAGATTAGACTTACCAGTGTTCGTTCCTCCGACGACTCCTCCGAGGCCCTCAGGATGCAAGATAGACAAGACTTGGTCCTCCCATGTTGTTAGTTGTGGGGGAGGAGGTAGGGGTCTGCCGCCAGTCCGCTGTACCGCGATGTGGTGCCTGGATACCGTTGAACGCACCTTCCCCCATAGGTCGTTCCACCTCTTCCTGATGTCCTCCCTATTTCTTGGGTGCTGTCCCACAGCGTTGACCCTGTCGACTATTCTTTGCCATAGCTCCATCTTCCTGGCTATGGATGTGTACTGTACCTGTGCGCCAAATAGCTGTGGCTCTACCCTGATGATTTCCTCCACCTTGACCCTGAGCTCCTCCTCGGAGAAGCGGGGGTGTCTTTGGCGTGACATGGGGTGGTGTGTGTGATGTGTGGGGTGGTGTATGTGTTGATTAGTGTGGTGGGTGTAGTGGTATGTGGTGTTTTAGGCGTGGAAGTTGTGTGGGTGATGGTGTAGTGTGCCTCTGTGTGATGGTGTTATCTATTCTGTGCTGTCTCTCTCTGGCCTTCGTCTCTAATTTGTGGTCGTAGGGGTTTGTGGGTGATGTGAGTGTGTGTTTTATATTGTATTGGATGTGTGGGAGTGGTGTTTGTATGTGTATCAGGTGTGTGTATTTCAAATTGTCCAATGTGGCGGTGTTTTGGAGATGTGTGTGTATTTTGAGCATGGCGGTGTGTACCGCCAATGGAATACCGCGGTTGAAAGACCGCCGCGTGGATTCGTGGGTCGTAATAGCATGGGCGTGTTTCTGTTGGCGTGGAGGTGGAGGATTTGTTTCCGCATATTTATCGCTGACCTTTGGTGTGGCTGACTTGTGTGGGTGTCTGAATTTCGGCGGATTCCGTGATGTGTGTCATAATAGCTGTGGCGGTCTCCCGCCGCCGCGGCGGTGTATTGGCGGTCTTCGGCACGGCGGTAAGCGCCTTTTACCGCCAATGTTGTAATGAGGGCCTTAGTCGCTTGGCACAAGCAATCCGGCTTATCTCGGAGGCAATGTGTAAAGTATATGTACACCCACACACAGTATCACAGTGAAAACACTACAAAAGGACTCCGCACCAGAAATATAGCCAATATTTATCTGAGTAAAACAAGACCAAAACAACAAAATTCCCACATACACAAGTAAAAACACAAGTTTTCAAAGATTAAATATAATATACCGCTTAGAAACACAATAGCTCCAACTGCGGCTATCAGAATGTCGTGATGGAGTCACTTGCAACAGTCTGGCACCAACTGTGAGGGAGCATGGGCTGGCTATGCAGTTGTATAGACCCTGGTTAAAGAATCTTGGAAAAAGAAGAGGAACTGAAGACATTTCGCAGTGTCAGGGGGATGTGGTGTCGCTGGAGCAGGTGCAGCTTTGGTTCCTTATTCCTACCAGGGAGGTGAGGTGTTGGTTCCTTGTTGCTAGGCAGGGGAGGTGAGACATTGGTTTCTCACGGTTGCAGGATAAGTGATGCAGCATTGCCAGTGAGGTGTCATTCCCTTACGACAAAGTAGACAAATCTAGCAGGTAAAGATGTGAGACATCAAATTTGCGGTGTCGCGATTACACCACGGGGCTACAGGTCCTACGGCGGAGTTGGGTCTCACAGACGTCAGTGACAGAGCACTCTCGGCTCATGCTCTAGCGGGGCTTCAGAGGGATGGCAGCTGTATCAGGGCCTGCATTGTAGGTCGCAGTCAATGCACTCAGCGGGGACCACAGCTCTGATGCAGGCAGTGGCGCTGGGTCGAGGAGGGACGCTGGTTCCGAAGTCACTCTGGAAGTCGATGGTTGCAACCCAACTCACTACCAAGGGCCAAAGAACTGTATTTGGTACAACTTGGCAAGTCAGGACTCTCAGCAGAAGAGCCCAGGTGCTGGCAGATCATGTCTTTGATGTCCCTGTGCCTTCTTAACAGGAGGCAAGCTCAGATAAGAAAGCAAAGTCCAGTCTGTTCACTCCCTGGACAGCAGCAGCAAGCAGCAGGCCAGCACAATAAAGCAACAGGAAGAGTGGCAGTCCCTCCTACAGCATCCAGCTCTTCTTCCTGGCAGAATGTTCTCACTTCAGAAGTTTTCTAACTATGTGGTATCAGAGGTCCAGTACTTATACCCATTTCTGTCTCTGAAATAGGTAAACTTCAAAGAGAAGTCTTAGTAGTGCACAAGACCCTGTCTTATCCTGCTCTGGCCCAGACACACTCCAGGGGGTTGGGGACAGCTTTGTGTGAGGACAAACACAACCCTATTCAGGTGCGAGTGACAGCTCCTCCCACCACTCTAGCTCCAGAAGACCTACCTATCACCTTGTGAGGGGCCATTAGGATATGCAGGGCACACCTCAGCTCCATTTGTGTGACTGTCTAGAGTGAATGCACAAACAGGCCAATCATCCTGACCCAGATGTGTATTCAGTAGACAGGCAGAGGCACAGAAAATGACAACTTTCTAAAAGTGGCAAATTCAAAAACAAACTTCACCAAAATATATATTTTTAAATTGTGAGTTCTGTTCAGAAACCTCAAACTCTAGATCTCTATCTGTTCCCAATGAGAAATTACACTTAAAAGAATTTTCAAGACAATCCCCATGATACCCTGTAGAAGAGATAGGTCTTGCAGTAGTGAAACATGAAATTAGAAGTATTTCACCATCAGGACATGTAAAACCCATCAGTACATGTCCTACCGTTTAAATACACTAAACTGCGCCCTGTGTATGGGGCTGCCTTGAGCGTACTTCAGGGGTGACTTATAGATAATAAAAGGGAAGGTTTCACCCTGGCAAGTGGATGCACTCACCAGGTCAAATGGAAGTTTAAAACTGCACACACAGACACTGTAATGGAAGGCCTTGGGGCAGGGCTACTCATGTGAGTGCTGCGAGCTCACTAGTAGCATTTGTTTTACAAGCCCTGGGCACGCCTGGTGCACTATACTGGGGACTTACTATTAAATCAAATATGCCAATCATGGATAAATCAGTCACCAATACAGGGAGCACTTGCACTCTAGCACTGGTCAGCAGTGGCAGAATGCCCAGAGTCCTAAAACCAGCAAAAATAAAATTCAGCACAGGATCTAAAACAGGAGGTCAGAAGCGAAAAAAAAGGGATAACCATGCCAAGGGCTGCCAGGTCTAATAGACTTTGTTTGTGTCTTTGGGCATAATTAATGCTCTATAATCTGTTTCTAATACGCAAATAATCAGTGGTTTGCATCCTTTCAAAGTCATCTAAGGTGTATGTGGAAACACACTATTCAGTATCAACTGTCCACTGCCAACTGCCACTTCATATAGTTCCAGAACAGAACCCCAATCTTATTCCATACTCAACGCACTACTCACAGTTTGTGTGCTCTACTCACCCTGTACATGCTCGTCTCAAACAGATACGAATACTCCTTCACACATCTCTCAAAAACCAATACAAAATGTTGTATGCTAAGAATACGAAGAACTGGTAAGAAACTACAAATATTATAAAAGCATCAATGACAATATAAGAACAAAAAGCAAATGTACAAAATGTTGTTGGTTAATTAATGTATAATTCCAAATGGAGCTTGTTATTTCCTTGAAAACAGTATTTAGCATTTCCTTGCTTTTTTTAGTAGCATTGTCTCTAACATCCTACATTCAACTCTCTTCATTGAATCATGATCAGCATTCATCACAAGCATACAAATGGACCCAAGTGTAGTTCCCTGCCATTCAGTCAGTAGTTCTGGCTGGTCTACTTGCCGTTCAATCCTTTTTCATGGAAGTCAAAATCCCTAGAGAATTTGTTTGACTCTTCTTAGGTGTCTTTACTAGCACACCATGCCTCAACCTAGCTTTCAAACACATTATACCTATATTTTAGCCTTTATATTAGTCTAATATGGTTTTAGTCTAAATTTGGATATTCTGTACATCTTCACACAATGGTCAGGATGCAGAAACTGCTTTAGTTTGTACCATAACCACCCCAGCAAGCCTTCATGCAAATTAGTATGTTACCAACCTTTTCATTAACATTCGTCTCCAGTCTTGACCTGAACCAAGCATCAGAAGAATGTTTGCTGTATGTGTTCTATTGAACCTCTCCATCTGCCCATTTTATCATGATGCTAACCTGAAGAAGTATTGTGGCTAATTACATGGGACATCAATTTCTTAGGGAGCAATGTAGTTGCTTTTTGGTTACAGAGTTAAGTCATGTATTCTCAGAAGAAACCCTTACATGCATAACTTGTTTGTGATGGAATCAGAGAGAGTTATATTACATCACTAGTGGCATGAGGTGTATGTTAGTTCATGCAAATGATTTGTTGGGTGAATGGGTTGGGTGGAAGAGGTTCCTACTAGAGAGTTAGTGGGGGACTAGTAGGTATGTTAGCTTGTGTGAAAGATTGGTGATAGACAGTGTAGAGGAGGTGCAAAGGATTGACAGATTAATTTTTGAATTAATCGTGTTAATCTGTATGTTGAAAATGTGTGGATAAATACATATAAAGAAGCCATACTTTGAGTAATTGAAGTATAGTCCTTTAACCTACTGTACATTCACGTTAACCAAATATGCATTTTAATGTTGGCCTAACTGCAAATAGGCCTCAGCTGCTCAAAAGACGTTTGCTATTAAACATAATGTTGAGTTTGAAATGTGTGCTCATGTTTTCCTTCTTGTTGCAGAAGCACAATAACTTACACTAGTTAGAAGAGTAACTTACTGTTTGCTTGTAGAAACGTTAGAGTACATAGCATTAATTGAAAGTCTGTTGTGATTTACACTGTGATTTTGCTTAATTATGGGAACGAGGGGAGTGTACTTCTTTAAAGGAGATGGCCAACCTGATTGGTCCCAGTTCAGAGGAGTTAGGCTTTTGAAATCCTATGCTTCTTTTGCCCTGAACCTTTATTCGGTTTGCTTTAGTCTAACACCTTCCGCTTAGGATTTCCCCCTTGTCACTTTAAATGTTTTTTTTAAATTAGAGAAGTTCCTTTCTGGAACTGATAATTTCTCTGCTTTACATCTTGTATTTTGTTAGCGATTTATGCTACAATTTTCCTGATCATACATTGATGGATTGATTAACTTTACTGAATCTTATGCTCAACTAACAAATGATTTTCATATGAATAGAGCCTGAAATTTTGACTAATTTGGTAATAAATCTTCATGGTTTAAAAGCCATCCTCTCTTGTTCTTGTCGAACCAAATGAGTTTCACTGTAGCTTGACTAGTTAAACTGATATTAACTCCCAGAATAAACTTTTAGCTGATACCTAAAGGTCAATACAACCAAACCAGTAGTGCAGTCTGTTTGAGCACAGTACCAGAAGGTGCAGGTATAGAACATTGCTCTGTATCACAGGCAAGTGAATACCAAGTTGGGAGTTATGGTCTATGAAGCAAGACATGGGCAGTTTGCAAACATATAAATGTAAGCTGTAAGCTAGAAGGAATGCAGTTATGTTTAGAAACAAATAAGATGTGCAATTTGGAAAAGGAGTTGAAAAGGGGGAGCAGGCAAACAAAGGATGGTAGGGACTCAATAGTCATAAATCAAATTTTTGTTTGTGTAGGGATTATACATATACCCTTGTTGTATGTGCCCTTTTGAAGATAATGACATATGAGTGTATCCATGGTGGTCAGGTTGAGAATAGTCAGCTCTTAACCATTCTTCCACTATCCAGGCTGTCATCAGTGGCTCTTTCCATTGCTGGGAAGGAATTCCATAGGTTTGCAGCCTGTATGGAGAAAGTAGTGACATCAACTGTTTTCTTTTTTGTAAGGTGAAATATTTAACTATGGTGCTAATCTGGAATGTAGCTGGGAGCACTTGCACATTCTCGACTGGTGGATTTCAGGACCTTTATTGTGTATTGCCTTATGAGTGACATATCATATTCTGACTCAAGGTTCTCTCTTGCCCTAAGGTTACTATAACTCATGCCCTCGCCATGCACTGCTAATTACCCCACAAATTACGGCACTCATGACATCTTTGATAACATCATTGATAATATCAATGTAATATTTGTAGTAAAATGTTTGATGAAAAAACTGCATGGCGCGGGCATGAGTTATAATTACCTTAGGGCCTGAGTTATGTTTACTTGAGGTAAATCTAACTATAACTGGTGAATTTCTATGGTTTCGTAAATTTAAAATGTGAGCCTAACTATAACATCCCTATAACCTTTGGTTTTTTGAGTGAATGAGGGGCGTGGTGGTTCCCGCATATTATTACATGAACTCTCCAGGGAGGTGGTGGTCCCCGGGGTAGTGGGAGGGGACCGGGTGCCCCCTGCATATTCACACCCTATGCCCTTAACTACCCCTAAGCCCTAAAAATACCTTTACAATTCCATAACTCTACCCACCCCTAAACCTTAAAAATACCCTTACAATCCTATACCCCTACCCACCCCTAAACCCTAAAAGTACCCTTACAATTCTTTGCCCCTACCCACAACAAAACCGTTACACACACCCATACACACATGCACACACACACACACAACCCCACATAGACACACACACACATGTATATACTTACTTTAACTGCACATACTACGTATGGTGAAAACAGCAAAAAAATGCATGTGTGGTAAATGCATGTGTTGTAAATGCTGCATGGTAAGGGCACTGGGTGGTACAAACCTTGTTGTGAAGGAAGTTTCCCAAGTACATGTGTTTTGTGTGCGTGTGTCTTTATATTTAAAAGTAGTCTTCCAGCTGGTTCTGACATCTCTGGAGTCATTTCAAAGTTCAGAGATGGATGCCCAGATACAGAATATTTGCATAATCATCTTTTGAGAGGATTAGGGAGAAGATTAGTGAAGTTGTTACTTGAACCTCTTTAAGGAGATCTAAGATGGGGAAATGAGAGGGTGTGCCTTGGTAGTATAGAAGGCCAATGCACGTGGTTAGTTTTTCCAGTTTGGCTTTCGTTTAAAGTACTTAGAGAATACCAATTCCAGAGTTTCATACTGCTCTTGTATTTCTGGTGGCTGTGTTCTATCTTTGGGCCAAAGTGTTAATAGATCATAACTTTTCCAATTGCCACAAGTAAGGATTTTGGTGTTTGATGCATTTAGTTGATATAGTCTTTGTCATCCAATTGTCTAAGGCATTGAGAATGTTTTTGAGTTTTGTATGTCTTAAGGAATTTCTAGTTTGAGTAGTATTTGTCTGTAACCTGCATGATGGTAGAAGGTAAGGCCAAAACTCTAGATATGTTCTGCTAATGGTTTCATGTATACTTTTCAAAAAGGAGAGGAGAGATAATGGATCCTCGAAGAAGTATAGTTTTTATTTTGTAATGTGTCAAAGACAAAGGGGCGTATTTCTGTCATCAAGGTAGTAGGAAACCCAAGCAAGAATAAGGAAACCCAAGCAAGCAAAGCCAAGCAAGAATCAATACCAATTCTGTTCCGTATAAGTATACCTCAATGGAAGAAAGACCAAACAGATGAAAGGTAACCGGAGGTGAGAACCCTGATAAATCCAATAGCATAGTTCGTTGACGGCCGAGTGCCGTAGAACCTAGTTGTGCTGGGATCTAGCAAGGACTCCTTGCTAGATCCCAGCACAACTAGGTTCTACGGTTTGGTCTTTCTTCCATTGAGGTATACTTATACCGAACAGCCTGACTACAGTTTCAGATGCAAAGATTTACTCTACTTTGTGGTCGACGTATTGATCTCACTTTACTACTTCGTCCATTAGCCTTGAAAAAGTCACCAATGTGACGAAACACGTGTTGGCTGTTTCTGGAATGATGTTTACTTTCACTGAATGTAACTTCGCCTATAAATAAAGAGATTATCTTTCAAGAAAAGATGTGAACACCGACGTGCCTGTCCTCTTCTTCTATCCAACAGAAACCATGCATTACGGATCTTAAATACTTGTGTCATACTGTTGGTTACTGTGTGCTGTGGTCTGTTTTGCTTATCATTATTTGTGTATAGAATTACACATTGTCTGTGCCTATGGGTAGTAAGGCACTTTGACCACTTGCACCACAATCTATTGTATAAATTCCATAACTGTGTCTACTTCCCTGGGAGTGCTACTACTTTCACCCTTACTACCCCATCAGTATAGTCCTAAGGCCCTGGATTCTTATACTGTCTGGTTTGTAGTATGTGTGGTCTAATGGATTACTTGCTATATAGGTTGGCCCAGAGAAAATTTGGATTAGGTTTTGAGAATAAAAGTCTTGTGTTTGTTTTTGCTCGTTGATCATGCATGCATGGTTTGTGTTTAGAGGCAGAGTGGGTTAGAGGAAAGTTAGTTTGTAGGTCTTGCCCACTAGACAGTGCATGCTTTCTTTTAGCCAAAGACCTTTTGTAGGCTTCCCAAAAACCTACAATGGGCTTATACAACTCACCCATTGCTTATCATTATTTGGCTTTATTGGTGCTCTCATTTGCTCACTTCTTACTTAATGCCTTGCCTGCCTTGTGCCCCCCCACCCCAGAGCATAGCCTCTTTACCATCCTTTTGACTGACTTACTTGTATCCTTTCACTGCTCACTTTAGGGAACAAAGTTTACTTTTTTGGCTAAGCACCAAATGAAAGTCCATGTGATTTTCCAGCAGCTAAATTCCTACCTTGCACTCTTTGTTGCTCTTTGTTTTGTGCGCTTTTCTCCTCTGCCTCGTGTGGCTCTGTCCCTCATTATTTCTTTTTCCTTCCTACTCCCACCCAGCTTTGTTTTTGATGTATTCCTCTGCCCAATCTCATTTCCTTCAAATATGCTATCCTGATTTCAGAAGGGTGAGACGTTATGCATGTTTAATCAGGCTCATAAAATAGTTTGCTGATGAAAACTGTGATATTCAAGACTGTACACTTAGATGATGCTACCAAGCAGTGCACATACAAGTTTATTCCTACAAATCAAATAAATATTGGCATAATTTGGATTGGAGTTACATCATGATAATTTAAGGATTAAATATTATGTTATTTTTAATGATACCTTGAGGAAGTCCCAATTGAAATGAAATGCATTGGCTGGTAATGAAATTGTTGAAAGTATTTCCGATATTCTGGAACAATTAGAATTGTGTAATAATAAGAAGAATAAATTATATCTTTTTAAAATATTGAATGACATCCTGACATGATGGTTTTGTGTGGAAGAAGATGCATTGGATAACAAATGGACTTGAATTGCGGTATACATTGCTCATTGAATGGAAACTATTAATACATTGTTTTTTTAAACTTTTTTTGGTTAAGCACTCCAGGAAAGTCAATTTGTTTCCAGCTCTCCCCCTTGTAAGATTTTTCTACCTGCTACATACCTGCCCTGTGCTCTCTGCTGCTCGTTTCCTTGTGCGCTTTTCTCCCTTATTCCATGTTGCTTTCTGCCTCACGTGTTGCTTTGTCCCTCACACCCAGGTTTGTTTTTTTATCCCACAGCTCCAACCCAGTTGCTTCCCCCAACTCCCCACTTCCCATTCTTTTGTTCCCCCTGCAGTCCCTTTTTTTAATTTATATTTTTTTTGGAAGACTTGCCAGCAAAATGGCTGCCGACTCTATGCCTTACAAAAAAAACCTTTTGTGCTATTCCAGTTTAAGTTTTGCGGCTACTGATCTATCTTGAATTAGTAAATAACACAAATAGTTGGTGAAGCCAATATGTCTAGCTTATGTGAGAGCTACCGCTTTGCCATTGTCTTTTAGCAATGCTGTAGAGAAGTGTGACTTCCATGCAGCACAGTTAAAAGGTGTTAAACAATTGATATGAGGTTATTTTGTGCTTATTATGGGGATGTAAATTCTGTTAATAGACACAATCTCAGATTATGTGAGGCTGCTTGCTGTATGTTGGTGGTAGGAGTTTTGGGAATGGAGACCTGTGGTGTAGAGTGACGGTTGAAGAGCAGTTTGTCAAGTAGTCATTGGAAGATTGCGAGGGAGTTTGAGGAAGGGGTTTATCTGAGCTCCATCGGGCAGATTCACCTATGATCCTTCCTGATTGCTCACCATGTCTCAAGGGACCCAGCAACTTTAGATTAGTTGGCAGCAGACCACTCAATGGCTTAGCTCTTTGGTGCATTTGTGCCTTCCTGACAGTGTTTGTTATCTATGATTTTTTCAGCTATCCAAGCACATTTAGTGTTAGAGGGCCAGTCAATATACAGAGCACAAATATTGAAGTCAGAGTATGTTTATTTTTGGAGGCCTTGTTATATGAAGGGCGATGAATTTGTATGTGTCCTTTAGATATTAATTTGTATTTATTGTTATATATGTATTTCTATAGTCAGTGTTATTTATTTTCTATGTATGTATTGCTCCCACTTGCGTGCCACAGTATGGCGGAACTGATTAACATTTTTAGCTGTGGCCAGGTTGCAGGTACTTAAAGGAGTGCACTTCTGTGTATTTAGTAGCTCCTTTAAGGCCTGCTAATGTCAGTCTGTAGGAACCACATTGGATGTTCTTTTCATGGGTCATTCTGCATCTATTAGTCCCATGGTAAACCATGCTGAGTTCATATATTGGACAGTGAGCAAATTTGAAGGATCACTGGGTCCTAATTATGCATTTCAAGTGATGTTAAATAGAGAGAATAGGGGCTTGCACGGTCACCTGATGCTGCGGTGTGAGAGATGGTGGGAGACAGGCTGTGTTGACAGTGAGAAGGATTCCGCCCATTCAGGACAGTTGGCTTGTGGTGGCTGATTTTGGTGGGGAGTGACATCATTCTACATTGACTGACAGTTAAGGGGCTCTATCAAAGAGTGGTATTATTATGAGATTTCACCACAACTGTCTATGGAAAGTGAGTAAGGATCAACTGGGAAGAAAATGAGATATCAACTGGGAAGGCCATCTCCAGGAGTCTATAAAGCACACCTCCCTCCAATTTGTTTGGCCGGTGGAACCAGGTAACAAAAAACATTGGTGGGGAGGCTTGAAGAGTGGTACAGTTGCAGACCAGGCCTCAAATGAATAAAGGTCTTTTGATACCTTCATTTGTTGGCGATAAGTTGTTAAGATGGACTAGTGGTGAGTGTTGGGGAAGGAGCTGTTCTATTGGTATGTAGGGAATAAAATAATGATGCATGGAACACTGTAATTAAATTCAGCCAAGGGCTGCTCTCAGACAAACATATTTTACCCACTGCGCCACATCAGACAGTGATCAACCTAATGCAAATCAGACCCAGTCCTGCTTGAATAAGAACAGCACGGATCAAAGTGCCAGGTCATGTACGTTCTGAATGGAGTGGTAGAGTGAGCAAGGACAATGGAATGAATGGAATCGAATAAAATCCAAGTGAGGACCACTGGCTAAGGTTATGTAAATCATTCCACCCATTATTTTCCTATTTTCTGAATGAGATTCTCTAAATATGACAGGCAGGTCTTGACACTGTCATGTGCTTGCTTTGCCATAGAACTCAAGCTGCATATCGCTAGTGAGGCCCATGAAGGCTGAAAGCAGGGCTTGCTTCTTTCCAGAATTTAGAGAGGAATTGTTCTCACAGCTTGAGTTGGATTGT
Organism: Pleurodeles waltl; assembly: GCF_031143425.1. Classification (NCBI taxonomy): domain Eukaryota; kingdom Metazoa; phylum Chordata; class Amphibia; order Caudata; family Salamandridae; genus Pleurodeles; species Pleurodeles waltl. The sequence goes on along the minus strand of NC_090438.1, from coordinate 481,975,735 downwards.
TCCTACTGGGGCACGATTAAGGCTGGCTTGTGAAAAGTTTGTCCTTGCATGGTGTGGCATGGAAAATAAAAAATGATGTTTGGAATGTGCTAAGCTATGTTTAAGCTTTCCACTCACAAATTTTTACTTGGCTCTGGGCAGCCACAGTGGGTGGGGTAGAATTGCGCTGAACGGAGTCATAGTGGTCAGTGTGACAATCAGTGTGCTACAATGGGATACAGAATGGCAGTGAGGAGTCTTAACGGCAGGGCTGTGCAGGTGAGCCAGGACTTTAGGGAGGTGGATGTCCATGAGAGACATGGATAATCAGATGAGAGTATAGTGGCCAGCCAAGTGGTGAATGTGTTTAAGGAAGTCAGAGATATACGGACTGCCTATGCATGTTTTAGGATACTCAGTTGAAGTTTGTAAGAAACCAAAAGTGATTAAAGGGGCCTGTACTGTGAGGAGGGATGGCCAGTTTAGGATTGTGGTCTTTCATGAAATGAATGTAGGTATTTAGGCATCATATTGGCTCTAGTGGTTCAGTGATCTAATGCTCCACTTCAGAAGTTTGTGTTTTACCTCACAGTGGCAGGTTCGCTTCCTGGTGGGTCACCTCAATCTTTCATTCTTCTGAGTTTTAGAAAATAAATACCATTAAGTGTGGTATCAATAAGCACCTGTTAATCAGTTCCAAGAAGTAATGTGTGGTTTAACAATAAACATTATATGCTGGTGCCTCACTGGGCCCCACTTAACATGTATTTTGCAGGTCTTCCTTCTTTTATGGTAGACTGGGGTCTGTCAAAATTTCTGTGGTTCAGCTAATGGCAAGCAAGATTGTTGATGTGCTGTGTGAAAAGGTATCCCTGCCAAGAGAGGTTTTCATCACATAATGACACTATATCAAACCATGCTGTCCTGGAAAACTACACTTGAGAAGACGGGGGTACTTCATCTGCCCTTCATCTGCCCGATGGCACAGAGGTAATTGCTCTCAGGTCCTGTGTTTTGAAGGGGATGGATGGCCGGTACCTGAACACAAGAGAGCATCCAAGCAGCTGGAGCACTGTAAGGGATCTTATCGAGGTCTTGGTGGCCGTTGCTCTCAGCTGGTCATGATGAAAGGGATGATTAGCCAACAGAGAAGAATAATTTTTCTGAGGTTTCTCTGAGATAGGATTAGCCACCAGCCATTTGTGTGGAAATTATACGACCAATGTTTCCATCTTTATGACTGAGGACGATCAGTGAGAAAAAGAAGAGAGTAAATTAATAGGGTGTTATGCAATGAATCTGGGATTTCACAATGGTCTATATGTGGATCCATGTCATAGGTGTAGCCAATAATGTGGCTGACACATTTAGGGGCAATTGCAGTATGTATACTTCAGAGCTTCAGAGACCCAGGAAGATGGACTTGCAGTTGTCCAGTTTGATCATGGAATGGAAAGTGTAACAGCTGTGAAACTGTCTGATGGATGCTTGGTTTTGTTTTTTAAGAGTTTATTGCCTTCTCCTGAGAGATGGCAAAGGTTTGTGTACCAGCGCATTGAACTCTAAAAAGCTCACCACAGGGCAGCAATTACCTGTTCTCCTACCCGTGAATGCATGGGATTTTCCATTATTCAGGCACTTCGATGATCACAGTTGTGGCCAGATGGAAACTTGTAATGTTTCTTAGATATGAAGTAGATCTATGATAAGTTGAACAGTTTGGGAATAGCAGCAGTGGCAGAATTGTTGGAACACTGTAACCGTGAGAGAAGCAACCTGGTACCTACCTCCGCAAAGAAGGTAAACAAAGCAGGAGGTGAGATATGTAGCTGGAGGCAGGCCATGCAACCCCAGTGAAAAAAAATAAGAACTGTTTCATGGTGCAAGCCCTAGTAGCTGAAATGAGGGTCACAAAGAAAAATAAGAGATAGAAACCAGGTGCCCCCTTCCAACAGGATTCTGAGACTGAAGAGGGGCACCTAAATGGTCTGGATGTGAGAGTAAGGTGGGGGTCGGAGCTGTGAACCTCCAGAATTGGGCATTATAGACTGGAAAACAACCGGGGAAATTCTCTGAAACAGTGTCTGATTGTCTCTGTGGACCCTCTTCCTGGTAAAGGGGCACCCCAGTGGACTGAGGTGTACAGTTATCAAATTCTCTGTGTGCACTCAGCTGGTAGCAAGGGTATGAGCATAGCAATTTACAGCAGATTGCAACAGAATGACTGGCACAGGGATGGTGAGTGTGGATGGAATATATTGCAGTGTGAAGTCATTGTCCCCCTGGTTTCCTGTGTTTTGGAGGCACACTGTACATGAGGAAATCTGCTGCCTCAAGGGTTCATCCATCCTGAGCAGCAGCATGTTCCAGTGCAGACTAGAGAAAAATTGGCGACTGAGCAGAGGCTGATTTTCTATGGTTCTCATCCCCTGTGTGCCATAAGGAGGTGAAAGAGAACCATTGACACCTGGGTCATCTTATAACTCCTCTCCACTAGGATGACTGTCAACAAGAACAGGAAAAAGCAGACCTTACAGTCCAGTGGAAGTCTGAGTTGCCTCATTTTTTCCATATTATGACAGTGAGGTCAGCAGAATCATGGACACCGCAGGCCAGTCAAGCAAAACCAGCTTGTCCTCTTTCTATGTTCATGTACAGCTCCAGGAGTGGCAAAGTAGGTCCTCCTTGAAGTCAATGTCTTTGCAAGGAATGTAGACCATCTGGTGCACTCTCCTGTAGATGAGTGTGTTCTGGTCTTTGCAGATCAGGAAATGACTGGTACTGTAGTGCATGCATGCTTTTCCTGTAGAGTGGGCATATTAGTCCATCTCTCTGAACCCTGCTTTGCTTAGAAGGAAAGCAGTGTAGAATCCTTGGTCGGGTCATCAGCCCCAACCTCAGCATATTTTCTAGAACCAGTGGCATTATGACAGTTCAATTGTAGGAAGCTGGCTCTTTATGTAGTTGACCAAAATGCGGTACACTGTGCAAAGAGTCCAAGCAATTCCCAGAGGTATCACAGAGCCACAAATGACTTCTCAAATGCTCTCTTTTTAAGTAGTGTGGTCGAGCAGATAGGCATATCAGAGGGTAGTGGTAAGCATGTAAGGCACCCACTCATGCAGTGAGTGAGACACACACTCAATAGAGAAATCTGACACCAATTTATAAAAATAACCCATATTTTTATATAAACTTTGATACCAAGATCACTAGAGTCAGGTGCATACTTTTAGAGTTATGAATTTTCAGTTTTAAAAAAAAATTTATACAGTGCATTTTTCAGGTAACTGTAATGCAATCCTATGGAGGAAAACAATAATGACAATCCAGATACAGTACAACAACTTACAGGACCAATCTCCTGGACTTAGGGTGAGTTTGGTGCAAGGTCCAAGGCCACACCAACAGGTCACCTCTGGGAGCTCTGGTGCTTCCGGTGCAGAGGTGTGTTATGGTGTCGGTGTCCCATTCAAGTCCATAGGGATCCGTCCTGTTACTAAGTTGCTGCAGGAATGGGCTGGAAGGGCAATTTATGGAAACCTATAGGGGGGCTTGACACTTGAGGTCCTCATGCACGTGGGGACACTGTCAATCCACTTCTTCTCGGGCTGTAGGTTGCGGGTGCCGGGCTGTCTTCTGGTGTTGGGTCCAGCACTGGATTTCCTCTCGGTTACAGGGGAAGCCGCAGAAATCTCTGCAGGTGTGGACTGGGTGTCCAGTTTGACCAAGCAAACAAGTGGGCTCCAGTCTCACGAGTTTGAGAGATGTGGGGGCACCCTTGGTTCTCTTCTCCTGGGTCTCGGGCGGACAGGTGCAGAGGTGTCTTAAGACGTCGAGTCTTTGCCTCCTGGTCACTCTTGGTTGCAGGGGGGTTCTGCAAAAATAGTCTGCAGATGCTGTTGATAAGTCCACAGTGGGCACGCAAAGGGTGGGCTTCTTTTCTGGAGGGCATGGGGACCACACAAACACTGTTGGCCCACATCAACAAGGGCTAGGTGGCTCAGGTGCAGTGGTGGTGTTCGGGTTTCTGGCAGTCCCAGTCCTCCTTTCTTGGGTGACTGCAGTTGCAAGGAAGCAGCTCCTCTACTCCAAAGGAGTTCCTCCTGGCAATTGGTGAAGCAGTGGCAGCTCTCCAGGTTTCTTTGTGGCTGCACTTGCAGGACAGGTCAGTTGCTCCTCTAGGGTCAGGGGCAACAGGCAGGCCACTCCTCAGTTCTCAGGTCCATCAGTCTTCTTGTCCACTCTTTATTTTGGGTCCAGTGAAAATCTGAGGATCTGTTATCAGGGGTCCCCTAAATACTCACTTTATGGGGCATTAAGGGGAGTGAAGGGTAGTAGCCAATGGGCTACTTAACCTTGGGGTCACTACATCCCCTAGATGACCACTTCCTATAGGGAGTGGGCATCACCCTTTCCAGAGGTCCTAAATTCTACCACACACAAGATGGCGGAATTTCCTAAGTTGTGTCAGTTCTGGCTGGCCACCCTCGAGGTGTTTACAGTCTGGAATTGTGACACGCCTCCTGCATAGCTGATTTTTCCTCCTGTCCAGATGCCCAATGCAGCCTGGGCCAAGGGGGTTGGCATCTTCCTACGAGAAAAGACAGTTCTCCATACCAAAGGCTGTGAGGGGGGGACAGGCTTTTATTTCTGACCTCCCAAGAGTAGACGCTCACCCCCTGGGAAGTCAGATTCTCATCTGTTTGTGGCAGGCTGGCCAGAACCGGTCAGTGAGCTCACCTGCAGTTGGTCTGTTTTTATGGGTCACCTCTAAGGTGCCCTCTCGGTGCAGGTATTTATAAATCCATCACTGGAATCGGTGAGGGTTTATTAATACAAGATGTTTAATACCAAACATCCCTAGGTTCAGATAAGCCATCATGTAGCTGGGGAACTTGTATTGACCAGTGACCAGTACATGTATTTAAAATCACTTCCCATCACACTTACTATGTCTAAGAATTGACAAGGACATAGTAGGGGCATATGTGCTCATCCTGAAATATGTCCTCACTTGTAATATAATGCACCCTTTCTTAGGGCTGAAGGCCTGCTGTAGGGGTGACTTACAGATATTACAAGCATTGTTTTAGGGGTGTTTTCAATTTTGGGAGCAATGGCAGTCTGCATAAGGTTGGTGCTGGGTTCCTCAGAGTGGCACAAGTGGTGGTGCCACTCTGAGGGGGCTGCTTCAGTATAGATGCCCTAAGCACCAAAGGAACCATTTACTAGGGATTTATAGAGGTGCTGAAGAGCCTAGTCACTTGGGGATCAAGTGACCAAGGGCCATATGTACTAACACATTTTCCCATAGACATAGAATGGGTTGCTACATCTGGCACCAAGTAACGCTTTAGGGAAGGAATAATGGCACCGGGGACCTGGTTAGCAGGAACCCTATGCACTTCAGTCAAAGTTGCATCTGAAAATCATGCAAAAAGTGGGGGTGTCCTGCAACCAGAACCCAGCTCCCTACACCAATCCTATGGAGAGATGTAGTCCTTAAGTGGTAACTGTGTTATGGGCCCTTTAAGTCCTTTTTTAAAGTGCCTTGCACCTGGAACTGGTGATTGGTGCCTCGTGCCGTCTGTTTATTTTGCATGACATTTTCTCTTTATTAATAGCGCTACAATGTTTTTTTCTTCTGAGCATATATCATGCTTGCAATATGGCTCAAGCAAAACCATTTACAATTGGTCAACTACAATTTCCAAAGTGAATACACTTACTGCCAGAAATGTGCCTGAAAGACCATAATCTGACCCATTCACTTGCACTTAAGATTTTCAGAATTTTGAGAACAAAAAGATTAGTGAAATCAAAGAAGAAGGTTTTGTTCGAAGATCGAGATTAATGATTGTTATTTTTGGTTTTGTCCTTTTTATCTCTGATTTCCTCCATCTTACACCTTCTAAAATGTGCATTTTAGTTTCTGATCCTCTATTGGGAAGATATCCTCAACACAGGCACCATAGGAGCCTATCAGTTAGCCCAGATTCCAAACTGTGGACAAAGGACGATGTTACTCCGCAGCACTCGAGGAAGTGAAAGGCTTGCTGTTTGCGTAGGATTTAAAACTGTAGTCTTTCAGCCTACCTCAAAAGCTACTTGCTGTCTGCCAATCAAATGAATATGTAAAGTTAAGATTAAAGAATCAGCAACAATTCGTCTTTACAAAGACGTACGCTGTTTAAAGACAGAACTTGGCTATAGTGATCAGCCTCATATTTCCAATTACTGGAAAAAGAGGTGAGGCAGATCTCTCCATATATGAGTCCTTGTATAAAGAGGCATTTAAGCATTTAAGTCCCGCGGTTGGAGATGAAAACGGGCGTCTTTGCCTTTGAGCCAATTATTTGGTTATTGGAAACCATATTTCTCATCAATATTAAATCTATATCCTCCTTGGCCAGTCTTCTCCCCTCCTTCCACTGGCCGAGTGGGTGTCCTGCGGTTGTGGTTGAATTAATGCCTTATACCTATCCACCCCATACACAAAAGTTAAAACTATGCTTGATTGTTGTAACAAAAACATCTTTTCTAAGCCCAAGTGAGAGCAGTTTAGTGTAATTTCGTGTTGACTAGTACACAGAGGAGATGTATTTCAAAGCAGCGCGGCCTCAGCACAAGCGACAAACTCCCCTCTCCGTTTCACAGGTTCCTGTTAACTCTGTCAGACAAGAGAAATGCTCAGAGACATTTATATTCACCTCACAATCTGATGCTCGAATTCTCAATAGAAATTCTTTGATGTGAAAAGTAGCGAGTGTGATTTGGAAAACCTTACCCTGAGGAATGTTAATTTTCTCCAAAGTCTTTTCACAGAAAGACAGGAGACAGGGCGCGCCCTCCGTCCTGTGTTTCACAAGTCCGTGTTAGTTCATCTCAACAAAAGAAGAGCTCAGAAACGCCCATTGCTCCATATATTGGTGGCCCAATTCTAAACTGAAAGACAGCTGTCACTTTAAAAAACACACGTAAAACGTTCCTCCCTACAGAGTAAATGACCTTCAGTGCGCCTCTCATACTGCAGTTTGTCAAGGAGATTAAATTCTACCGCACGTACAAGAACAAACCCCAGTTATTTAGCATTTTTGCAGAAAAAATTAGCAGGAAACTGCAAAGATAGCAGACAAGCGATGATTTTCAAAACTGTGGTCTGAACCACCGTCATCACAGTTCATGAAAACAGTTACCAAAGCTTTGATTATTTGGGAAAATGACTGTTTGGTATTTATAGATGCCACCTATTCCTATGTACCGCAGTATCATCCGCCTACTTCAGATAAACTGGAAGGACTGCAACTCCTGTCCCCTCCATGGATTCTGAAGTCCTTTTCCCCCAGCCAAAGCAATGCTGAGAGCAACTGTACGAGAGAAGGATTCATGTACTAAAGTACAAATCTTGCCTGATCCAAAGACACTTAGGCCCATATTTATACTTTTTTACGCAAAACTGCGGCAGAGCAGTTTTGCGTAAAAAATATTACCGCCGGCTAACGCCATTTCGGTGCACCGTGCGGGCGTCAAATTTATACTTTGACGCATGGCGGCGCAAACCACAGGTGGAAGTCATTTTTTTTTACGCACACCCCAGCGTCAAGTCGTAAAGCAAAACGACGTTAACGTGGCGGAAATGACTGTGGGTCGATTTACGACACCGCAAACCGGATATGCGTCGTTTTTTGACGCAATAGCATCAAAATTCCCTGTGAACACAGCCATTTCAGCAGAGGGGAGCCAAAATGGATCCCAGATGCCTGTACAGACCCCAGGAATATGACAACAGACCAGGAACCAGTCAGGAGGACCCACACAAGACCCAGGACACTTTTAAGAAGAAAATAAAGTGTTGCTTCAGTGCAGAGGAACAGGAAATTCTGGTTAAAGAGTTGACGGAACACCAGCACCAACTGTTTGTCACCTCAAAGTTGCCAATCAGTGGGAGAGAGGCACTATGGCAATAAATTGTTGACAAGATTAACAGTGTGGCAGAAGTACGCAGAACAGTCAACGAGTGCAAGAAACGCTGGCATGACTGCAAGTGCAGGACAAAGGAAAAAATGACCAGGAACAGGAAGGCAGCACTGCAGACTGGAGGTGGGAGTCCAGCACACCAGGAGGCCCTTGACCACATGGAGGAGATGGTCGCAGCCATCATATCCTGAGGAGATCGTCACAGGGATTCAAGGACAGGACAGCGCAGACTACCAGGAGGCAACGCACATGCAGGGTAAGTCGCATGGAGAATTATAATGCACTAATGTCAACTGTAAGCAGTGGGGGGGATACAGACCACAAAATGCATGGAAGTCATCATATACATGGAGTGGCATGGGTAAAGGGGTATGGCATGGGGGCATGGCCTGCACAGAGAGAAGCTGGGGCACACCATAACACTACACCAACAACAGTCCCATGGGGGCATGCTGCCATGCCAACGATGGAGCAAAGGTAAAGCCACGCCAGGAGGGAAGGGCACAACATCAAACTGACATCCCTGCACATGTCAGCACTATACCCCCTACAATAACTGGGGCCCAATTAACAACCTCTAGTCATACCGACAACTGGAATGTAACAGTGACAACAGTTGCCACTACCACCTCCGCTCTGTGTGCAGCTCAAGTAGCCAATGGCAGTAACATCCCCACGGATCATACACACCTAAATTAGAGGGTTGAGGATGACAACTTCAACAATCCCCTGAAACAAGACAAAGGCTCCAGTCCTGTCAAATGTGAATGCCCATAGTTGTCGCAAACATCAGCCAATGTCATCAACATTAGGAGCTACACAGCACTAAGGTCACACCCATGCTGCATATGTCAGGGTCCATCCTGTGCCTGGGTCACAATGCAACATCCCAAATGTCATACTGCTCAGACAACAGCATTGAGGGGGAGGACACATGTAACTGGTCACTGACATACACCTGCACAGTCAGAGGAGGAAATAGGACACTGCTATGACTATTAGGGCAATCCAATCTCCACACATTTCCCAACATCAGCTCTACACATTACCAATGCCAACATCCATATCGTGCCATAACAATGCTATGCATAGGATACGCTACACGTCAACTACATATAAGTGGATGTGAAAGATCAGAGACTGGGGCAGGTCCAGATTGTTAAGTGTGGTGCTAGAGCCATCAGAACACCCACAGCCAGTGAAAGGTCTCACCATGAGAATGGATGTAGATGGAGGCTTAAGTAGGACAAGAATGTGGCAATTCATTATTTGGCCTAAAACAACACTAGGGGAGATGATGCTGACAAGTCCAATACCTTAATACAATACATGTGACATGCAGGTGGGCCATAGGCCTGGGAGAATGCCCATCTGAAAGACTGCAGCAATGAACAGTAAACAAGATCATAATGTGAAATCATCACAAGGCAGGCATGTCACATCACCAATGACACAACACAGACACACTAATTGTACCCCATTTCATTTCAGAGGACGATGGATCTCCTGCGGATATGCCTGTCCAGGAATACCCTGATGACATGGATGACGAGCTGACAAACATTCCCCAGCAGACCATCCAAGATGTCCTTGGAACCCTCCAGATCCCATCTTCAGTCACAAGGAGGAGCACAGAACAAGCAGCCATTGCAGAGGATCCACCCACCACCCCAATTGTAAGACCTGCTAGCTCCAATACAGCTGAGGACTCAGACGACACAGGCACCAGCTTTGAGAGAACTGTAGTTGGAGTACAGCGGGAGCTGGCCAATGAGGTGCGGGTGGGGATGCAAACTATGGCAGCCAGCCTAGAGGGGGTGCGTTTGTGCATGATGTCATCTGCAGATCAGGCAGCAGCCATGCAAGCCCTAACATCCATCCTGCAAGGACTATAAGAAACTGTCAAGGAATTCACCACTGCAGTAAGGGAGTTGCCACCACACCTCGCACACCAAACCTTCCACTGCATGCATGAATGCAATCATGACCCCCTCAGGGCCGACCTGGCTGCCTACCATCGTGATGTGGCTGCTATTCTTAAGAATCAGCAGATCCTCCTTGCAGCAGTACTGCCCTTAAGACCTTCACAGGTAGCAGCGACCGGGATGTCTGACTCCACGTCTTCTAACACTGAGGTGTGTGTTGCCCCTTCACAACCACCACCACCAAGAACAGAGGAGGCAACACACACATCAGAAGAAGAAGACATGGAACAGTTCACCTTCACACGGAAAAGTACCCAGAAGCACTAGTCCCTGCCACATGGCCAACTATTACCAAGGTCCTGCGCTTTGTAACATGCCAGTCTTACAACAACTGTACTCAATGACTGTTCTGCAAACCACTGTTTATCTTGTCATCCTGCCCAGTGATTGTCTCTCTCTTACTCATTGGCAAATCCTGCTCCTCTGCACTGCCTGACACATCACCCCAGCATGTCAAAAGCATTTTCCTTTACCACTTGTGTAGGATCACAATGGAAGATGTCACTATAATGGACTCACAATCATGGACAATGTACATATAGCACTACAGCACTTTTCAATAAATAGCACTTACACAACAAATTTGTCTCTGTGTAATGTGACACATCAACTGTGCAGTAGACCACTGAATTTTGCCTCCTGTCAAATTACATAGCTTGTCAATACAACTGTCCTGAAATTATGTAGTCAGATAACTTTGCACAGTGGCCAGGATTGCATCCTACTCTGCCCTTCCTGAGGGTATTATCTGATGAAATGAGAAACCATACACCATCATGCTGTGTTGGACAGAATAATGCTTCCTCAAAGGATATCTAAGTCATCAAATAGTGGCAGCAAAATGTTGTCACCATGCAATATTAACACATATAACAGTGCCCACAAATCTAAGCAAACACTCCAAAAACTGCATGAATGAAGGTGCCTGAGTTTACATCCAAATAAGTAATAATGCTGAACAGTGTCACAAATGATGTCTGTGAGTCATGAAGACGATACTACAAGAGTGCTTACGACCACTCACCTTATAAGGGTGTCCTTGAACATCACACTGCAGTCAGACCTAAAACAGTTCCCCAATACCAAATCTGGAAGCACTGTTTGTGACTTTGAAAACATACTTATTGACAAAAACACATTGGGATCCAAATTAACTGTGATTGATGGTTGCAATGAATGGTGGAATCTTTGCAAGGTAGCTCTGGGGTAGCTGCCAATCTTACAGCTCAGTTGGGATTTGTTCGTAGCATAGGACACAAATGTAATACAACAAAATTCATGTACACTTATGCCAAGGCCCTGATCAACAAGCATTTAACACATACTGTAAAGGGTTCACTATATATTTATTAAACAGTAATAACAGAAGAGGAAACTCGGGGAAAAGCCTTACCTACCCTAATCTACCCTAACTACTCATTACCCACAACTGTCCCTAACCAACCTAACCTAAACTTACTTATCACATGTATGAAACGTTCTAAACATCAACCCTCCAACCCCCTTATGAGACGGGACACATGGAGGACAACAGATACTAACCTAAACACATACTATACTATCCTAAACAAATATATATTTTTTTGTATTTTTTTAATATATATATATATTTTTTTGTAAACACACAAGAACCCCAACATAAACCCCCAACCACACACTCAAAAAGAAAAAATAGAAGAATCAGGACTCCCACCCACTAACACTAACTAAACTAACAGCCTATACTAACCTAACACTAAGCCCCCTAAGCCCACTAAGTATAAGAACAAGGAAAGAGGAGGGAGGGGAGGGAATCATGTCCATATTTAAAGTCTAGAGGTTGGCCCTCCGGAGGGTCCGCTTTATGGACCGCACACGCCTGTTCATATGTCGAACATCCCGCTGCAGGTGACTGATTTTCCATAGGACACGGTCCATTTTTCTTTCCATTGCCTGAAAAGCTGCAGGGTCAACTGTAGCAGCTGGGGCAGTCTGGGTACCAGCTGAGGACGTGTGTGGGCGTGTAGAGTCAATGCCTGTGGGCTGCCCTGAAGGTGTTCCACTGCTAGGGCCTGGAGCAACTGCAGACGTTGGGACAACAGTCCCAGCTGTGGGTGGTGCCACCTGGGTGGAAGTGGTGGTTGTGCTGGTGGTGGCCGTGGTGGGCAAAGTAGGGCCACCCTGTGGGAAAGCCCTCCATGCTCCGGAGGCCCGTTCGTTCCGGTATCTTCGGGCCATCCGTCTGAACCCCGACTCTACCAGCAGGATATGCTGGTACCTCATAGCTCGCCTCTGGAACTCACGGACCTGGATGGGTGTCATGTTCGCAGCTGTGAAGACAAAGGCAAACAATTTACATTAGGAACTGCATTGTGTGATATGGCACAAGAAGTAAATCAGACAGTACATCTACTGTACTTGTTACAGCTCATATCATCATACAGATCATTGAATGTCCCTGAGGAAGTACATGGAAGGGCAGCCTACAAAGATCATATCACACATAGCACATCCAAACCCTACAAGATGGGTAACAACTGGCATTAATTTGGCATCAGAGTTCTGCCAGTTGTCAGCTAACAATTATGCTGCACATCTTCCGCCAATGCCAGGGCTACAAATGTCAGTGTACGGGATGGAAATCTAGGGCCACATGATCTGCAAGTTGCAAATGGACTTGCTAGTATAGTACTCATGTGTCATACCTGAGTGTGTATACTAGGTTCCGACCAAACATTCACTTATTCACATGTCAGTGTAACACACTGGTAGCATCAGTCCTAGGTACCCTATTCACAAATCCATGCCTGTGTTTGAGGGTGGGGGGTGGAGAAACAACTAACAATTCCAAACAACATGGACACCCAGGAGTCTATAGAAAGCTGGACATGTGTTTGGCTCTACACACACACCACAGGTAAGGTCTATCAACAAATAGGAGGCAGCAAACCCTTGACCAATCCTAGCGCCACACATATCAGGAAATGCAGACCTTTGTCCACATCATATACTTCCAGTAAGGCATGACTTACAACAGACACAGAGTTGCAAGAACACCCATGATCATGATTTGCATGCACACCTAGGCCATTGCACTCAAGTGCCACATGCTTGTAGCTCTGCTGCTAGGAAGTTCAACCTACATTTTAATAAGTACTTTGGTGAATAGGGAATCAGAATTCTGTTGGAAAGCGATTTGCTGTCCCAATCTGGGAGAATGTGGGTCTGACAGGCAGACTAATTCTGAGCTGAGTTCCAGTGCGACTCTTGTTGATACAAGTGTAATCCACATGACTCACCCCAGTTCTCATTGCGGGGCCTACAGTAATGACCTACCATCCCTAGATAACACAATAGGATAAGCTTTGGCCAACTCAAAAATGGTGAGAAAATGAAATCCCACTCATGGAACAAGACAAATGATGGGCCAGCGCTTCATACCTTGCTATGTGTTCAACACACAGGAGTCCATCACACATCACCGGCAAACACAACACATAACAGACATTTCAACACTTACTGGAGTGGTCGGGGTCCTCAAATGAAGCCACCTCTCCCACAGTGTAGGGTGCCGGACCACCTGTAAGGCATGGAAAGAAGAAATGTGCTCAAAATCTGTGCAATGACCAACAATTCCAAAGACAAAACCTATGTGTAAGATGACATAAGTAATTAAAGTCATTCAGACATGATGATACTGCATCTGATATAGCACGGCTAACATGTACATAGCATGGGTCTCCTGTGACAATTACACACATATCTGCACACATGCAGTGGCCCTAACTATCCAGTGGTGGGAAACATGCTCCTTCATTAGTGAGCAGAAATAATAATGGAGTGTAATCGTCTCATCATGTGCATCCAAGAGAGACATCCAAAGCCTGGTTACTTGAGGACTGCATTACCAGTCAAAAAGCCTATGTGGCCATTACACATTTATGACACATAGGTACAATGTACAGAGGGTCAGGGACTTTTGTAAGCCCTCATGTTGTTACAGTTTCTTCATTTGATGTGGCCCAGCAATGGTGATTTGCACCAAACATAGAGATATGAACCCATGTGCATACCTTTGGACTGCCATCCCTAATTGGAATGTGGCACAACAAACTCCAAATACCAGTGTAGGATGTTAGCTGAGGGCACCTTACACCTTTTCCCGATGTTTTCAAATCCAGATCTGACATGTATCCAAAATGATGAAGGACCACAATAATCCCTAACATTCATAGAACTTCCAAAAACGCTTTCCTTACACACTCGCCAGACACACACAAGACATATGTCTGGGCCACATGGCTATCATCAATTGACGTGAAGCCAGCACTCATTTTCTGCATCATGTAGTGTTTCTAAAGTCAGTCTAGCTATTGCGTCAACAAAGGCTGCCAATATTTTAGTAAATCTATACTTCACTGGCAAATGTGACCTATATAGACATGATTGGCTCCTATTCTGTGTTGCTGTCTGACACAAAGGCGGCACCAAATTATATTAAGTAAAAGTATTTGGTAAGATTGCAGAGCAAGTGCTTCCTGACAGCTAGCAATTGTGGTCCTTCACATAGTCCATCAATGACCCTGTATGTTTCCGCACCATTCCACACAGTCAGCAACTTAGCCAGCAGATATTGTACAAATCATCTGATGTCACTACAGAGCTTTTTATTGTGCAGATTTACATGATTTGTACTCTCCAACAGTGCCACCAATCACTATTCCCAGGTGGTCCAGCAGATCTTGCTCCCTGGTGATGATGTCAGCTCAGTGGTGCTTCAGCTGGTGGTCATTCCTCTGGCTCCCATACACGTGCTGCAAGTGATGCAGCACCTTTCCTCACCGGATTCGTCGCGCCTCAGTGTGATACCCCTGTATCACCCTGCCCCCTGCCTCCATCATCAGTGGGAGGATATGGCACACCAGCCATATAAACCCCCCAAGCTCCTCCTCACCCATCCTGCCAAGACGTGGCCTACCCAACATCTCAGCATCGAAAAGGGGAATAGAGGATAAAGAAGAAGAAAGGAGAAAAGGGAGAAAGTAGAAGTACAAATAATAGGTAAACTTAACAACTAAAAGAGCCCAACTATCCCCAAACTAGCAGTACCCACAACAGACTCCCACAAACAACAAATACAATACAATACCGGACAATTGTAAACAAAACACACTCAGACAGTATACAACAACAATATTGATTTCACAAAGTAACAAGTAATGTAGCACACAGGACACAAAAGCACAAAATCACTGGGCAACACTCTGAACACAGCCACACAGTCTAGAAGAATCACAGACTGCAAAGTGAAAGTGAAAGTACACCCACTGTACATAATCTGTAAACAGGATAACCTATTACATCACTTCCTGCATAAAATGGCTGCGGTTTTTATCGTTATGCGTCATATTTTTTCACGCATACAGATTGTGCGTCATATTTTTAGACGCACAGGAGTGAAAATTAGGCCGCATCCAAATAATAGTAAATAGTCTTTACAATTATTTGGATGCGGCCTAATTTTCACTCCTGTGCGTCGAAAAATATAATGCACAATCTGTATGCGTGAAAAAATATGACGCATAACGATTAAAACTTCAACATTTCAGGGCATGAACTGGTTTTGGGTATTTTTTCCATTTTAATGTAATGTTACATTTGGGCCACAACTGAGATAGGCTGATTGCACCCACTTTGGTGTTGATGGTGTATGTTCACATGTGAGACATCATACAGCAGTGGACCATGACCCGCTACTTCCTTAACAGGATTTTGACACTTGGCTGACGCACTAGATGGCCATATGTGTGGCCTACATATATGTATTGCACAATTTGGGCATGTTTGGCATCAGGAGAGGATAGCAAGGTGACGCACATGAGTACAATACCTCAATGCCTATTGCTCAGTGTGTGTGCAGTGGCTACTAATGTATTAGTCAACCCAGTGTGTGTGCATCACAAGATGCATAATTGCAAATATGCTTGTATGAATGTGAGGTCAATGTGTCCAAACCTTAGATGCAAGTAATTGTGGAAATGAGAGAGGACATGTGCTAATCATACATGTAGCAACATCTGTTGTGTGCACTTTCAAGATTTTGGGTAACGTAGACACCACAAATGACAAAGCATGCCCCAGATAGATAGCAGACGCTTGTTCATGTCAATGGCCCACAAGTTGCCCATCCCATGTCCTAGATTTTTGGTAACTGCTTCCTAGGCACTTGTTGGTGAACCCACAGTGTGTCAGGCACATGCATAGACGAAGTGTGTACCATGTCATTGGCCCAGACAGCCAAAGGTGAACCACAAATGTAATATGACACCACAGTTGAGGTCATATAACTGAGCCACAACTCTCCAGTGGCAATGGTGGACCAGCAGACGAGGCAGCACATGTCCACATTTTTTCGTTGATCAATTGCACAGAGGTGTCTTGTTCATGTGTGTGGTCCAATGTTGATCCTGTATATTTTTAGGGGTGTATGTTGTCACAGTTACGTCCAGGTCTCATCATGAGTCAGTGGCAGTTATTCCTGTATCTACTGAGTATCCTTCGGAGATCAACGTGAGTAAAGTCAATGAGGACATGTAAACCTAAATGGGGATGGTCCCACCCTGTCACTGAAGACGTGTTATGAGACTGTCAACAGGGCAGCCTTGGTGTGCTGAGTGAGATAATGTCTCAGGTGTCATGTTCCGGCAGGTGTCATTACAACATTTGTACACAGGTTGGCCTCTAACTTTCCCACTGCATCTGGGAACATCAGAGCCTCTGTGCTGATTATTCTCGCAGCTATTCACCACGCACGGCCCATTAATATGTTGTGAGCAATGTGATTCAGCGTGTGAACTGTCACAGTCCTAACATGTGTGGACTTTTCATGGACATTATCAGAGGTAGCTGGTTCTGCTGGAGGCACCGTACCCAATCCCTGCATACGGCCCTGGTACACTGTCACACTTTGTCGTCCATGTATACATGAGACCCAGAAAAGGGATGGCCCATGATTTTGGTATTCAAAGACAATTTAACAAATATGGTACAATTAAATGGCAGATGATGCTATACAATGTATTTGGGTATGCATTGATGAAGCACATGACAAAATACCCTCTGAGGAAAGAGAGGTTTGGTAAAGCAAGTGTGGTACATATGTAGCCACAAGGAATCTTTAGAGTAACGCACAGACAGGTGCCAGTCAGGCTGACAGGATACAGGGTCAATCAGGATCCAGCAATTTCACAAGTTACATAATCAGTGGTCTGACTAAGACTGATCGGAGGAAGAACAAGACAGTTGACATGGAAAACTGTGTATATCCTGTGTTTTTGAAGGTGACACATGAACCCCAGGGCTGTGTTACACGGCTTAATTACTAGCAATGCATAACGGTGTATTTGACAAAATGGCAACTTCTATGCTGTTCCAGGCATCAGCAGGGGCAGTGCATGTTCAGATGGGTGGTGTGCATGGAGGTGATCACAGGTGTGTGCTACATCTGTTTCTCACAAGTCCTGTATGTGATTATTGAATTCAAATGGCCAACAGTACCTTTCACATGGGAAGCAATCTACAGGTGCTAACAGGGCATAGAAACTACAAGCCAGTGTTTTAATTGACCTGACGTCCATGCAGTCAGATGTACTATGACAATGGCATACCATAGGGAAGGGTGTAGCACACTGGATCACTATTGTTTGTCTATGTGTGTAGAGGAGGGAATATCAGGGTACACATATTACTATTCCAGGGACCTCTTCAGACAGGTGGGCTGTGACCAGGAGCATGGGTGTGTCAGGAGTTAGGAAATGGGCTGACGTGTACATGGAATGTCATGTGCGCAATGCTTGTCATATGTGTGGCACTTGTGCTGTCTATGTTCTGCTTATATGGAACTCTAGTCACAGAGAGTCCTTGCAAAGATTGGATGCAGTTGGACTTACTGCTGTCAAGGTTCTGGTCATACATTCCTGTTACCAATGCAATAGCACATCAACTGCCTTATGTATGAAGCTTGTTTTCCCCTTATTGAGTGATGGTGTCTTAGTTGTGTGCCATATGCTGCCATGAACCATGTTTCCAACATGTATGTGTGAAATAGGTGTGGTCCTCTGCTATTGCCCTCCAAAGGTGAAATGTACAGGACATTCGTCATTTACAGTGTTTGTGTATGTGACTGTTGTATGATACGCATCACAATTGCTCTGGGATTTTCTGTCTCCTGATCGGTATATCAGCAATGCTCATCAGGCTACACTGTTATTCTGATAGTTAGAGATAAAGGTGAGGAAAAATGATTAGCCAGACCATGATATGGTGATTATTATCGGTGTTTATTTACACTAGTTAATACAGCGGTGATGGTGATTAGTTTTAAAAGAAATTGTTCACGATATGTTGGCGCCTACGCAATCCAGCAGCCGTGTTTTGTTGTTCCCCCTCATGTTGCAGGCCACCATCCTCCTCTTCCTCCTCTTCAGGCATGTGTGGCTCTGGTTCCAAGAGGGGAATGTTCCTTCTAATGCAAATGTTGTGCAGGATGGCACATGTTAGAATGATCTTACAGACCATTTCAGGGTAATATAGGAGGCTACCACCAGTGATGTTGAGGCACCTGAATCTCGACTTGAGGATGCCGAAGGTCCTCTCGACTATGCTGCGTGTCCTCCTATGTGCGTCATTGTAGGCACGCTCTGCTGCAGTGCTAGGGTTGCCAACTGGTGTCATTATCCATGGCTGGATCCCATACCCCTGATCAGCTGAAAGAGAAAATGATTGCGATCATGTTGATGTAGCTTGCCCCATTGATATCACCTTGCATGGCGGTAGGTGTCTTGTGTTGTCTGTGACTCTTTTGTGTTATTGTGTTGCTTCCTAGGCTTCTAGGATGTACCATCTGCATTGTGTTGTTTCCTTGGCTGAACGAGCGTTTGGCTGCTGACCGGTTGTCAGCAGTATGCTTTGGGATTTGCAGTACAGTGTGCACTCCCTAGCATTGTAACTTGTGCTACAGGTGTCCCTGTGTCTTCACTGGGGGTGAGATGATAGTTCCATACACATATTCATTTTGACAGTGTTGTTAACACATTCACATCTATGTACCCTGGACATCCCATACCTTTAGACTTATGCAATGGATTAATTTAAACATCATTGAGACGATTACATTTTGCAAGGTGACAATTAGGCAAACCACTCCAAACGTTGTGATCATTGATTTCTTCACATTAGACTGTACACTCATTTCAGATGTGTGACAGGTTCAATGCTGACCTATGAAACATGGCTAGCGATGTCACAACCTCAGTGTGTTCCTGTCCACATGTTGCTGTTGTGGTGTATGTGTTGTGTGTTCTAGAGGGTTGCTGTGCAGTGTGTACATAAGTAGGTTTCTTTACTTACCAACAAGTAGTCCATTGCCATACCGTCCATCCTGGAAGTGTTGATTGATGGTAGAGTGACGGAAGATGAATGAGTCATGGACACTCCCAGGATATTTTGCCACGATGTTGGTGATCAATCCTTGGTGATCGACAATGGCCTGCACATTGATGGAATGTGTGTGCTTCCTGTTGCGGTAGAGGTGTTCAGTTGCAGCAGGTGGCACAAGGCATACATGTGTGCAGTCGATTGCACCAAGGACATCTAGGAAGCCACTAATGAGGTAAAACCCCTGTTTTGTTTCCTGCTGCTTCTGCAGTGTGTTAGGGAAGCAGATGTGGCGGGGTGTGAGTCCAATGATGGCATCCAGTACTTTGGGTAAAAAGGCAGAGAATGATGGCTGTGATATTCCGGCAACCAGGGCACCAGTTGTTTGAAAAGAGCCACTTGCCAGCATGTGAAGTACGGCAAGCAGCTTGGTTTCTGTTGGGATGGTGCGGGGTGTCAGCAAGGTGGGTGCCAACTGTGCCTCAATGTTGCGCAGCAGCTGCTGAATGGCCTGCCAATTCAACCTGTACCTCTGGATGATGTCATGTTCCCTGAGGCCATGAGGGGTTGTTCTGGTGTGGAATATCCTCTCCTGCCTTCTGCGCTGCCTTTGGGGTCCGTGCTGGTGTTGTGGTAGCTGCTGTTGTTGTTGCTAGGCTCTGCGTCTGCGTGCACACTGGATGAAAAGCACCTCCATGTCTCCCTTTTGCTGCTCTGCTGCTCTGCGGTTGCTTCTGTGTGTTCTGATTAAATACAGGTGTGTTTGCCCCATTTTAATGCCTGCCCTGACCCAGGTGTTAATTTTTGACACAAATTGGGCTGTGCGTCATTTTCTGGCTCCGCCTCCCGGCCGTGCGGCATTTTTGCCCGAAAGCATAAATACGACGCACGGCCATTTAAGTCATTTTTTGAACGGGAATGCCTACCTTGCATATGATTAACGCAAGGCGGGTTGCCGCATCCAAAAAATGACGCACACAGCGGGATTTTGACATCCGCAGGTTCGGGCGTCAAAGTTTAAATATGGGGCAAGGTTTGCGCTGAATGTGCGTCAAAATGTTTGACGCACATTCAGCGCAGACAGAGTATAAATGTGCCCCTTGGACGCACACCAATGACATCTGTCCTAGGAAATGGACCATGGAGAACAGGAAGCTGCTAGACCTCAGCTGAAGATGTGCGTTCTGAACTGGTCCAGGGAGTCAGGTGGTCCAATATCCCCAGTATTTCCCTTGAACAGAGAAGGATCATCCCACCCTAGTCCCTAGCAGCAGTTTAAAATATGCATTTCTACAGAACTCGCTATTCCTTCTGACTGTAATCCCTGGGAAGCGCAAGGCATATGGGGACGCGGCTTTCACAGGTTTTTCTTTTTTTCCTGTTTTTCCTTGTTGTGCATTTGCAGTGAAAACCCCAAGAGAGCTGCTGCTCCTGTTCATGCAACGTCTGGTTAGACTGGAAGACATACCTGTGCATGGACTGGGTGCTGCTGGCAGGGAGTCCACTTATGTTAATGCATTTCTTCATGTTCCCATGCATCCTCAATACTGAGAAGCTGCAGAGAAAAGATTCCCCACTGCATCATGTGCCATCCGCACTTGCTGACTCTTCTCCATTTCAGCAGATATGTGCTGCATCAACTTAATTGGCATAGGGAAGCCCTTACATTTTATCTTACACCTGGAAGGGCCCTACTTGCTTTTATACTAAGTCCTTTTGACCCTCATCATGTCCTAGGGGCAGTGCCTTGGACCATTTGTAAGTGCTTCATTGGAGCATGCCTAGTTTCCACCTGTTACACTTCTGCCTTATACCCCACATCCCCAAGCTCCGTCTCACTGCCTCTTCTTTGTTGAGCTGATGACAAAGCTGTCCCTCTCACACATAGACTCTACAGTGTCTGTTGGCACAACACTCCACAATCTACCTAAGGTACACCTCATTTCTCAGAACCCAAATTAGGATCACCAACAGGCTCAAACTCTAGTTAAGGAAGTGCACTCCTAGTTAGAGAACCAAGTACTTGTATTCCTGATACTGGACTTGTATATATGTGTCTGTATTGCTGCACTGACCTTTGCACCCTGGATGGTAAGTACAAAATAACCTTGCTGGACTTGGCCTTCTCTGCACAGTAACCCCCGAACCTTTTGCCTTAATCCGTCCTATTTGTATTTAATTTTTTTATTTTTGGCCTTAGGACTCTGTGCAATTTACCACTGCTAACCAGTACTAAGGTGCTTGTGTTCACTCCCTAAAACAGGGCAACATTGGCTTACACCCGATTGACATAGTTAATTAACTTCTAAGTCTCTAGTAAAATAATATACCAGGTACCCTGGGCCTGCAGCACTTAAGTAGCCTCTTGTAGCAACATGTCCAGACCTGTTATGGGTGCCTGAATGCAGTTTTAAACAGCCAATTCGACTCAGCAATATAACCACCTTGCCACGCTTTAAACTCCCCCTTTGTTGCATATGTCACCCCTCAGGTAGGCTGTTGGTAGCCCATAGGGCAGGGTGCATTATACATAGGGCTTCCGGTTTTCCGGTTTTACTGATTTTTACAGGTAAGTACAGACAGAAAACAATGTGTTTCCTGTCTGTATTTATCTGTAAAAGTGGAAAAATACTGAAAAATTTGATTCTGATCAATGACTTTCCATGCTGTCTGTTGTGAATTCCAAGACAGCAGATGAGCAGATAGGCAGCATGGGGAGTTAAAAACAGATTAAGTTATATTTAAATATAGGCATATGATAAAATATATTTGTAGTAAATTGCCAATATTTACCTGTGGGTGTAGTGTTTTTCTATATTTGGCATCTGAATTTGTTAAAACACAACAGGCACCAAAGTATGAGTGCATGTCTATCAGTTAAATAAATGTGGAAATGTACCATTTTTGATTCCACTTATTTGAAAACCAGAAAATAAATATGGATAAATACTAATAAGATGGTCAAAAAATATATATGGATAAATACAGATTAAAATGTTAAAGAAATAAATACCATATAACTGGGAGCCCTAATTATAATTAGAAGGTTGAAAATGCACTTTTAAGCTTTACATGTCCTGGTAGTGAAAAACTCCAAAATCCATTTATCACTACTGTGAGGCCTACGTCTCCCAATTACATTGGGTTGCCATATTACATTTAATATGTGATAACATTTGATTGAGAACCATTAAGTATTTTGTGTTTGGTGTCTGGTAAATTGTAATTAAAAATCTTCTTTAATGGTAAAGTAAGATTTTAAGTTTCAATTTTGTAAATGCCCATTTTAGAGAGTTGGCATTTTCTGCCTTAACGTTTTGGTGCCTATACCCTGTTACTAGGTCACATAGCTGCCTCTGCCCTACTGTGGACTCCCCAACACTGCTTTGCTGTACCTGGAAGGACTGTTGTGCTTCCTGGACCCTCCTGTGACCTCTCAGAAGCCTTCCCTGCTGTTTGAGTCATGTTCTGCTGTTGAACGAAGAACTACTAGAGTGACTCCAAGGACTAGTTGGCTGGCCTCCTGATCAGAACTTCAGGGACAAAAAAGGCTCCAACCATCTTAAACCCACACCTAGGCCCAGCCTGAGTGAGTCCCAACCCTCCAAGAGGTGTCCCTCCACCCCTGGACCCTTGGTGGTGGTGCTAAAGGTGCCCAGATAGCCAAAACACAACACTTGAGACGTACAACATTTTATGATAAAAACTGCTCTGAGGACCGAGAGAAGATTGGGACCAACCTGCTCATCTATTCACCCAAGGTGCATCGACGTTCGGCCTGACTTCGTGGCAGCTCCCTCTACATTATTCTCCACAGCAGCAAATCCTGTTCAGCGATTGGTCCTTGTGGAACTCATCAGCTATGGCCTCTTGATTCATCCCGCTGGGGATTTTCAACTTCCAAAAAATGAGACAAAGCCCGAACGTAGAAATCTTCACCATAACTTTGTCTAGTGGCTCCCCAAATCCTCCTTGGACACCAGCTGCAGCATTGACCTGATGGTCTTTACTTTCTCAAAACATTTTCTTCCAAATATCTTCTAAGTCCGAAGGTGAGCGCCGACTGAACCCAACCCACTTCTTGTATCCGACTCATGTTCCATCACCCTCGGCCATATTTTTTTACTTTGACCTGGTCTTGGGCGAGTAGATGACTACGGTTGGCGCTTTGATCTTTTAGGTGCTAGTTTTCACCTTAAACTTTAAAAATTCACGACTGGTTCTACTGAATGGATTTTTGTTGTTTTGGTGCCAAACAAGTTTTTGAAATGTACTCTCTTTTTCTAAATTGGTGTGGTAGTTTTCCTGTGCTGTGTTTGCACTTTATTACTGTTTGAAGTGCTACATAGATACTTTACACATTGCCTGTGAGTTAGCCCGGACTGCTTTTGAGTCAAGCTACCTGGGTGGTGACTTGGGGTTCCTCCTAACATGGATAGTGGCTGTTGCTTTTGTAGGGTTAACACTCCCCTCCACCAACAACCCAATTTCATACAATTCTGTATTCTAGTATTAATCCAGTTTATTTTTCTTTACTCCTTGTTCTCTTAGCTTCACATGTTTACTGTTCCAAGTGTTATGTCCATTTTCAGGGGTCTGCTGATTTACACAAAAACTGGTCCATGGTAGAGCTCAAAGGGGTTTTATATATATATATTTTTGCATTAGATGGACAATAACATGAAACATACAATGTAATTAACGTTTTTGGAAATTGGGTTGCTGGTTGAGGGGGGTGAAGCCTTACTCAATCAGAAACCACATTTCCTGTCAGAATGAAGTCACAAGCAAACCCCGAATAAACCTGTGCTTAACCCACTGGCAGCTTGGCACAAGCAGTCAGGCTTAACTAAGAGGAAATCTGTAAGGTATCTATGCAGCACGTCAAAAAGTAATAAAGTGTAAACACAACATAAGAAAAATCCCAACTCATTTTAGAAAAATTGAGAAAACTTTACTTAATTATTTGAGATCAGTAGAAGTGGAGAGATGCAATTTTAAAGTGAAAATAGTGCCTAGAAGCACCAAACTCAAACTGTGGTTATCTCATCGTGCCAGACTGGGAAAAAGCCACAAGTTCAGTTACCATGTTGGAATCTGGGCCAGATACAGAGACCAAGTTAGCCCCGCTGAACAAAGTACCTTAGATCCTGGTTTGCAGAGCGTTATGAGATAATGAGATCATGGGTTAAGGATGCATCTCAAAGAGGTAGTTCTGAGGAAGCTGTAGGGTTGCGACATGGACTTGAGGATTCTGTTGACGAGGGTTTTGTAATGAGAATGCCTGTGTCGAGGTTTTGTTGTGCAGTGGCAGTTCTGAGGAGAATACGGGCTGCAGTGCAAATTCTGGCATTATGGATGTGTCGCTCTGCAGCAGTTCTGAAGTGGAGCTGCGATGAGATGCTTCACGCTACATCATTTCTGCCCTGCAGGACCATAGCTGGGCTGGCAGAGCACCTTAAGAGGCACTTCCAAGGATCCATGATTTGGGTGGCACCACTTAGGGGGCAGGACTCACAGCGGACGGAGTCAAGGTACTGGATTTGAGGTGTTTGGAGCCTTTTCTGTCCCTGAGGCTCTGATCATGATGCCAGCCAAGTAGCCCTTGGAGTCACTTTGGTGGTCCTAGGATCAAGAAACAGGTCCAGTCCGTTTACTCAGGCAGTAGGGCAGCAGGCAGCAGGGCAGCAGGACAGCAGAGTAGCAGTCCTTCTTGCAGAGCAGAAAAACAGTCTTTCTGATTCTTCCACAGGCCCAGAGGTGTACTGAAGAATTGTGTCTCAGGGTCCAATATTTATAGCTGGTGGACACTTTGAAGTAGAAGATTCTGGAGGATTCCACCCTCAGAAGTGTTTGGAATTTATTGCTTCCCTGCTCTGGCCCGCTTGCCTGGGGTCACAAAAGACTTGTGTCAAAACCGTTTGTGAGTGTACTGAGGCAGAGCTTTTATGATGTGCAAGTGTGATAGGTAACAGCTTCTCTCCCTTATCAAGTAAGAGATGGCCAATTCTGCCAACACCTATTCTCCTTTGTCTCCCTAGCTGAGAGCAATACTCAAAGATCAACTGCCAGCTACACCTAGTCATGTGGCCCAGAATTCAGGCTAAGCGCTTCAAATGGTAAGGACCCAAAAATGGCAAGTTTCTAAAAGTGGCTTTTTCATAATTGTGGCCCTCATTATGAACATGGCGGTCTGGGCCGCCATGCCGGCGGTGGCGGTAATTACTGCCACCGGCATGGCGGCCCAGACCGCCATATAATATTTGTGGCAGAACTGGCACTTTTGTAACTCCACCACCGCCAGACTTCTGCCGCCAGGAAGCCTGGCGATGGTGGAGTTACATATCCGACAGGACAGCGCTGCAAGCAGCCTTTCCCTAGCGGTTCACACTGCCAGGGAAATGCTGGTAGAATGGGTGCCTCGGGGCCCCCGTGCACAGCCCCGTCACGCACGTCACTGCCCGATTTACAGGCAGTAACATGCTCGACGGGTGCTGCTGCACCTGCCGCACTGCTACATTGCCGCCGGCTCCATGTGCATGGGCAGTGGCACATGGAGCCGGTGTCAATGTACAGGCCCTGCATTCACCTGGGCCGGCTAGTGGAATGTACATAATGTGGCCGGCAGGGTCTTCGGCACACTGGCGGTCTTTTGTTGACCGCCAGTGCCGAACTCGCAAATGAGGGCCTGTGACTTAAAATTTGACTTTAACATTAAAGAGGTTTACAAAGTACAATTCTTTTGACACCAAACTCAACATTCCTACTGGCACTTAATATATGTTATAAGGTTACCCAATGTTATCCTATAGGAGAGGAAGGTCTTGCAGTAGTAAAAAACACATTTAAGACTTTTTTACTACAAGGGCATGTAAAGGTTAAAAGTGCATGTCCTACTTTTTTAAATACACTCCACCCTGCCCTCTGGGCTGTTTAGGGCCAACCATAAGGAAGACTTATATGTTATTAAAAAGGAAATTTTAGGCCTGGCAACAGGCTTAGTTTGCTAGGTCGAAATGATAGTTTAAAACTGCAGACACAGCCTGCAGCGTCAAGCCTGAGACATGTTTAAAAGGCTACTTAAGTGGGTGGCACATTGAGTGCTGCAGACCCACAAGTAGCATGTAATTTAAAGGCCCTAGGTACAGGTAGTACCACTTTATTAGGGACTTACAAGGAAAATAAAAATGCCAATTGCTTGTAAGTCAATTTGACCAAATGTAAAGGAGAGAGCACAAGCACTTCAGCACTGGTTAGCAGTGGTAAAGTATTCAGAGTCCTAAAAGCCAACAGAAACAGCTTCAGAAAACAGGAGGGTGAAGGCAAAACTTTTGGGGATGACCCTGCATATAGCACTAAGTCCAACAACTGTGTATTATTCATGTTTAGACGGACCATAGGCCTCCATTTTAAAATAGCTCACATAGTCGTGACATACTGCTTTGTGACACATGAACATTTTATTCCTCGGTGAAATCAAAGTCCCAATTAACAGTTGTGATGTTCTTTTACTTTCTTTACCATGTGAAATGTTTTTATTTTCACTGTGATATTCATAGAATGTTACAATTGGCTGC
This sequence comes from Pleurodeles waltl, assembly GCF_031143425.1. NCBI lineage: Eukaryota > Metazoa > Chordata > Amphibia > Caudata > Salamandridae > Pleurodeles > Pleurodeles waltl. The sequence goes on along the minus strand of NC_090438.1, from coordinate 481,948,800 downwards.
ATAGTCACAGCAACACCTGCAGAGTTCAGGCTGATCCCTGAATCTTGTTCTGTTACAGATAATGTAAATCTAAAGGACGCAGAGAAAAGCTGCATTGTGGAAGATCCTGAGAAACTAATAAACCCGGGATTGTATCATTTCTCTCAATCCTGATTGGATCATTTTATTTGAACTGCATGTAGGTGTAGCAAATGTTAGAATTATGTGAATTAAGTTAGAATAGAGTAGATTACACTTCAGAAATGGTTTGTCAGTTTTCGATGCAGCTTAGAGCAGAATAGATTAATGGTACTTTCTTTATGGGAGAATTGACTTTCTAAACCTTTCTCTTTGAGGGGACTCTATGTTAGTTCATCTTCTTTCTTTTATAACTTTGATTTGATTTTAATTTTATATTAATGGATGCATTCATATGTTGATTATTGATTGATACTAACTGGGTGAGTTTTGTCTTTCATGAACCTTTTTATCTTTAATGAACCTTTATGGTTTGAAACTTATCATTCTTTGTCTTGATTGTGGAGCTTTATATTTATCAAAAGTATTGGTGTGTTGACTCAGTTGCAAATTTTGATTAATCAGTTAGCGCTTTATGGTTTGCAAAATTAGCACAAGATTAAGAGCTAATATGGTTCATACCTGTGGTGGGACGCTGATTTATTTCATTCCCAGATCACTGCTGCATCTCTCTTTTCAGATGTTTGGCTGCAATACATGACCATAATATAAATAGTGTGCACTCCTCTTGTATGATACCCTGAATTTTAGTCACATGCCTACATAGAACTGAGATTAGGGTCAATTTTAAGGAGACCAATTGATGCTTCCTGACCCTTTTTGGGGAGACTCTTGAAAACAAAACTAACCTCTTTTCTCTTAAGCAAGCTGAATCATCACTTCGCTTGGGGTCTTAAGTGCATTGAATGGGCTGAGGTGAGGCTAATAAGTTAGGAGTCTAATGGGCGCTCCATGACCCCTTGCAACCCTTGAGGAAGACACATGACACCCTCATATGGTTAGGAGTCTATTTAGAACTCCATGACAACTTGTGATCCATCAAGGAGACCTATGGGACAGCCCTGAACACACACTGAAGAAATGGCTTTTGGGATACCTAACTGAACAGTTGAGGCAGTTGAGTCATCGCGTCCTAAAGTGAAACTCTAGCATAATCCTGAACAAATGAATCACCGATGCCCATGGGCCCGGAGACAAATTGAATCTGCAAAGATGAGGCCCATAAGTTAGATGCTATATCAGAGCCCCCTGACTCCTTGCTACTCTTAAGGGAAATCTACCAGGACAGGACTGACCACACACCGAGACACTGGCTACTGGGGGTTCTATTCATGCAGTTGAGGCAACCTTTTGCTACCCATGGTGGAGCCCTGGCATAATCTTGAAAACTAATGACGCCCTGAATTAAACTTCACTACAGAATGGTCCTTGTAGGCATCTGATAAAGCTCCAAACTCCCAGGATGCTATAATCTTGTCTACCCTCTCATGATACAATGAGACAGAGACCACCCACCAGAGGTACAGACCTCAACACTTGTGGAACCCCGGCATACATCTTGTTAAGACTGATCCTGAACATTCCCATATTACACAAATTAGAGACTTCCAACATAAACAAAACTCACACCACCACTCACTCACTTGAAACTCAGGGTTACTCTCAGGGATATGAATGCTCTGATGCATGCAAAGTAACCGTGAGGCATAGACCTGAGCACTTCCCCGCCACCTTTTCATACACATCTCAGAGAGCTCCAACATAAATAAACCCACACCACCACATAATCAGATTCACATTCAAGGATATTCTCTGGGTTATGGTCGCCCAATACAGCAAAAGTAAAGTGAGGTAGATTTTACAACCTCTGTTGTAGCCCTAAGGCAATCAACATAAAGTGGAATTGGGTAGTATTTTGGATCACCAACCTGGAGCTGAAATGTGTTTGGGAATTTTCTTCTGTTCCACTGTCCTTCCCACAAGCTCTTTGTCTGCACACTTTCTGCTCCTGTCAAATTTGGTTGACATGCAGACTGATTTCTTCTATATATTCTGTAGCTTTGCATTCTGACTTTTCAGATCGTTGTTTTGTTGCATTAGTTATTTGCTGTACTGAAATTACCAATTTATCCACCAGCTCATGGGCGTGGTAATATGTTGGTATGTGTGCAACAGACTTACTTGTTCAACATTAACAGAACCAGGTGATTTTACAAGAACTATATACTTGTTTTTAAATGAAAAGTGGAACGCCAACCCAAAAAGGAATAAAAATATAGCAAATGTAGCTTACCGCTGTTTGCCTAAACTATGGGCATTTGCCTCATTTTCAAATAGTTACATGACGTTCATGTACGTTCGTCTGCAGATGCTATTCCTCTTATTTTCTTTCCTTGTCAAATCAGAGTGAATCAACAATATCATGGTGGGATTGCTTCATGGAGTACAGGGACCATATTCTATGCTAACCTTGATTCTGTGGCAAATAGTGAGTCTGTTTTTGAGCAGTCACTGTCAGAATGCCTTTCATAGGGCCAAGGGCATGCAGGGGCTATTGGGTTCAATGGTGGTGGTTGAGGCTGTTTACTCTTGATGTCCTGGAGCCCAACCTACGATGGATCCTGAGCAACTGGGCCAAATATTGTTTCTAAATCAATCACTTGTAAGGTCTCAAGGTGCTGTTTGTGGGCATGCTGCTCAGTCTAAGAGCCAGGTCCTGAGGTCCTTCCTGAACTGCTTCAGTGATGTGGTCTGCCTAAGCTTGAGAGGTATTGTGTTCCATGTCCAGGCTGCAAGGTAGGAGAAGGATCTTCCTCCTGCTGTGCTTTTCCGGATCTTGGGAACAGCTGCAAGGGTGAGCTGGGAAGAACCGAGACACACTGGTCTTGGCAGGCAGACAGGCAATGATGCTCCAGGCTCCAGGGCAGATTATCTTGTTGTCCTGAGTGATGTCCCCTCAACCAGCAGGGAGACCAGCAGGCCTTTGCCCCCAGCCCTAGTCACAGGTAGGGGCCTTGCAAATCTTCCCTTCCTAACACAGCCTGCCTAGCTGATTGGCAGATGACAGTGTTTGGTGTCTCAACCGCACCTTCTTATAGTCCTTTTCCAGCCACCAAATGTGATTTAGGGTATTAGTCTTTTGAGTCTTTGAAGTTTTATGTTGGGGTACTGCTTATTTTGAAGTGAACATCTGTCCTTCTTTCTGCTGAAAGGATGTCTGTCACAGAAGCCATGAAGCCAAAGTCAATTGACCCACAACACAATTCATGGGAGTGATCAGATTTCACACCTGGATGTCAGCCACAGTGACATGTGCACCAAAAGGTAAATCCCCGGGCTCCCGGCCCTGCTCTTTATGATTCCCTTACCAACCCCCTTTTCCTTCCTGAGATGTGGCCAGGCCCCTTCCTTGAGATCTATCACTGAATCAAAGAACAGGCTTTCGCAGTGTAAAGGAAGAAACTCTCTCTCCCTTCCTCCAGTGTGTTCCACCCAGCTCACACTAATACACAATTTTGTCTAAGGGGATTCCTCTACTCATCATGTCTTCACCAGGCAGGCCCGAGCCTCCCAAAATGGGACCCACGCTCCACCACATGATGTAGCATTGCAGGTGCATTGGCACTCAGTATGCATTCACAGCACACTTACTGCACAGTACTGTTTCTTCCATGCATTGTACCATTATAGGCACAAATACATTCGGCACACATATTCATGCATGGATTGTTCATCATAGTAGCCTTTCTGCATTGTACCAGGGTGTACTATATTAAAACACACACACTGCCAGCACATGCAGTCATCATGTGCATGCTGTATAACACTTTACCCTTCATGTAGTGTACCTCATGCACACACATCCACTCAGCACATGCTTTCCATGTGCATGCACTGCACAGCATTACATCTCCTGGGTACTGTAGCCCAGCAGGCACACATACATTCAGTACATGCACTAACCATACATGTACTGCGCAGTACTGCTCTAGCCCTGTACTGTACTCTTCACAGGCACATATACAACCAGCGCATAAAAACTACTCCTTCATTGCACAGCATTTGTACATCTACCTAATATAGGCCAAGAGTAAGTTAAGCACACTGCAGCAGAAATGTTAAAAAAGGTGAGTGAACCTGTAGGCCTTGCTCGATTAATATAGGGTAAAAAAGGACCTGTTTAGTACTTATACCTATATGGAATGCTTCCACCACTGTTCTTGAGCAGCTTAACTCCTGGTGAGGGCGGTAGACTTCCACCACTATGAGGGTAACGCTTTGGGTGTTCCTCCTGGTCCAACCGATTACAATCCATGTGACAGGTCTATGTCATGGCGTACACACATGATTCGTGATAATCCATGACAAAAATTCAGCATTCAGGATCCAGACAACAGTACAGCTGGTCACTCAGTGCAGAGGTACACTTTTCTTACTTTGCAGAGTACTTTTCCATCCCAGCACTCAATATGACAAAGATACTGTGTTTGCTTGTGCTCACTGATCATGGATTGATCAGTATACAGTTTTTTGTGTACATTTAAAAGTAGAGTGGGTTGGAGGCAGGTTAGTTTTTTGGTCTTGCTTTATGTCTGATAGCCAAAACCCTACCCTAGTGTTACATTCCACCTACTGTTTATCATTTGTTGGATTTATTAGCACTCTCATTTGCTTGCTTCTTATTTAATGGCGTGCCTTCCTTTTCTTGTGTTTGCCATCTCCCAAGAGCATAGACTCATTACTATCCTTTTGTTTGGCAGACTTGTATCCTTCCACTACTTACTTGTAGGGAACAACCTTTTTCTTTTTGGTTAAGCACTCTGTGAGAGGGCATGCATATACCATCTCTCTGCCTAGTGTGATTTTCCTGCTATCACATACCTTCCCTGTGGTCTGTGTTGCTCTTTCTCTCATGTGGTTGTATCCCCAGTACTATTGGTGCTCTCTTCCTCATGTGCTGCTTTTTCCCTCCTCCTCCCATCTGCTTTTTTTATTTACTCTTCGGACAATCCTAGTTTCTTTCCCTGCCTGCACCACCCTCCAGCTCCACTGTCGCCCCTCCAGTTCTTTTTTTAATTTACATTTTGTTTAGAAGGAGCACCATTAAAATAACTGTCGACCTCTTTGCCTTACAAAAAAGTGTATTTTTGCTACTCCAATGTCATGTTATTTACTGATCTATCTTGGATTGGTAAATAACAAAAAATCGCACCTGTGTAATTTGGTAGGCACGTGGAGAAGTGGGTACAATGACATACATTATCACACATGCACTCTTACACAATGATGCAGCTGCCTGTGGTGGTCACACCATTGTGCCTTTTCTTTTGGCTGATGCTGTACAGCATTGGCAAGCAATGTTTTTTCTGATGCTGTACTGTATCACCAAAAAGCAGCGTCAGAGACAGTGAGTGCCAAAAGCTATACTTTTTGGCTTTGCCAGCACTTGTTGTATACTTCTTTGTGGTCATGACCAGTGTGTCGTACATGATTGGTGAAATATTGGTCCAGAAATTCCACTACTAAGCAAAGGTTAGTTCATAGAAAATGAAACAAACCAAGACTATCCAAATCTATTCACTACCAACACAATTCCGGGTACCACTGTATCAGTGCTTTAACACTGCATTGTACTGACTTTTTTCTTTACACTTGTTTCGAAACCTGGTCACCAATAGTCCCCTCTATTTATTGATTTAGTCTACAGCAACATAAGATGGTCCTCAAGAGCAACTGTTCTAAATCCTCACAAATGATCACCTTCCACAATATGTTACCTTTTTCCAAGATATATCATCTATTGCTATGAGTTAGTAGCCTCAAAAAATCATGTTCTTATTAAGAGCCTCTTGTGATGTCTTAAAAGGATAGCTTTCCGAATGAGATCTTACCCAACTGTTTATTAATGGATGACAGTATTATGTGATTATATTTTGTGAAAAATCCTCTTCACATGATAATGTACAACACCATTTTTCTAAGTCCAGCTATCATAACTTGCCTTCTCTTAAAACACTGGAAGCTAAAGGTGATATTTCGACCTTCATTTTGCAGCAACTTGTTTTGTACATACTATGGGGCTATAAATAACAATGAAAGATGCATCTCTAGATTGTATTAGTCTGCTTGGTGGGGGTTGGTGGTAGAAGTTATGGGAGTGGAGACCTGTGGTGTAGAGTGATGGTTGACGAGTAGTTGGTCAAGTAATCCTTGCACTGAAAGAGAGTTTGAGAAAGAGGTTTATCTGTGCTCCAACGAGGCAGGTTCACTTGAATCTTCCTGATTGTTCATTTGGCCCAAAGGGACCTTGCAACAGTAGGTTAGTTGGCAGCAGATTTCTCAATGACTTGGCTCTGTGGTGCATTTGTGCCTGCCTAACAGTAGCAGCCCATCCTTAAGGGCAGAGGCCACTCCACTCACCTTTTGGCCAACATAAAGAGAGAAGGTCAGCCTGACAAACATTCTTTATTTTCAGGTCACACAGACAGGGCCTAGGCATTCACTAAAACCGCAGGTGCTTGGCTGCCTGACCTGAACTTTGCTGGGATGAAGATATCACAGCTGCTTTGAACATGATTTCTTAAGCCTGCAAATCCATCAAGACCCTTCCCCTCATCACTGATAGCCTTAGACCTGCGTTCTTCCATTTTAAGCCTTGAAGTACCCAGGACTGCATGTCTATTGCTGACACCTCGTTACAGAGTGGGGTAGGAACAGCAGTCTCACTGACCCCATCCCACTCTGTGACGAGTGAGGGACTGCTGCCTCCTCATTGGCTGACCTACGGTCAGCCAATGAGTGAAGGCAGCAGTTCCACCCCTCCTGGAACCTCAGAGGATTCCCTCCAGACACGATGCAAAAGTGTTATGTTTTTAGTTAATGTCTGGTGCGTGTGTGTGTATGAATAAATGTATCTGCATATGTGAATGCGTGATGTGAATGAGTGTATGTGTATATTCATGGGTGTAAGTGAGTGTGGTCCCCCCAGATTCCGCTATGCTCAAATTACTGGGCATCAATGCTGCTTAATAGTATTTACTCTTTACGGCAGTGAATATTTTCGCTGGAATCCAAGCACATTTTGTTGTTAGAGATCCAGTCAATTTACTAGCCACAAATCTTGCAGTCAAAGCAGTTTTATCTTTGAAGACAATGATAAATGGAGTGTGATGTATTTATATGAGTGTTTTTTACATAGTTCTTTTTAGCCATTTTTCGGTCTCGGCTCTAGAGAGTGTGGTGAGCTGTCTTGAAAAGAAACCTGTTGCATGTAATTTGTAGCCTTCTGATTTGCTGCCTCCATCGTTGCCCCATTATTAATTCTTCCCATTTGTCCAAGGCATGCATGTATCAAACCTCTTCCAGGGTTTAGCCCTTCCCAAGTGCAGTGATCAACTACTGCTAAACATCAGCAGCGGCCATTTTAATGTATTATTTTGGGACAACTTTGTTTTATCTTTAAGAGCACATTTCATGAGTGTTACTGTTTTTACTTGCACCATTCTTTCTTTCCTGCTCGTGCCATCATATGCAGCCTCATTATTTCTTTAAGAGTGCTTTTCATTAGTGTACATGTATGGACTGCCTGTCAACTGCTGCCATGCAGAGTGTATGGTTCACCTGTGAATGATTACAGACTTCTCATGTTGGTGTTTGTACTCATATACGGATTTTCCTTGCTGTTTGCATATGCACCAGCTCTACATGCTGGTCTATGCTCACAAACTGCAATCTTTAGAACATCAGTGGGTTATGCTGAGACTGCGCCTTGTTGGGCACCAAGGGGAATATTTATACTCTGCTTGCGCCAGATTTGCGTAATTTTTTTTATGCAAATTCGGCGCACAACTAAGACCATATTTAGACTTTGACGTTAGACCCTGCTAACGTCAAAATTTCTCAGTGTGCGTCATTTTTTGGATGCGTTAAACCGCCTTGCGTTAATGACATGCAAGGTAGGCGTTCCCATCCCAAAAATTACTTAAACACCCGTGCGCCATATTTATCCAACCGGGTAAAAATGGCGCACGGCTGTTAGGCGGAGCCGGAAAATGACGTAAATCCCGATTTGCGTCAAAAACTAACACCTGGGTCAGGGCAGGCGTTAAGGGACCTGTGGGCTCATTTCCATGGTCAGAGACCATGGAAGCAGTCCACAGGTGCCCTTCCCTGCACCCAGGGACACCCCCTGCCACCCTAGCCCACTCCTGGAGTACACCCATGGATGGGGGGACCAATCCATGGTGAGTGCAGGTAAGTATAATTTTTCTTTTTAGAGTGGCATAGAGGTGCCTAACTTGGGCCCCCCTACATGCCACTATGCCCAAATGGCAATGCCCAGGAGATAGAAGTCCCCTGGCATGGCCATTGGGCAGGGGGACATGACTCCTGTCTTTGCTAAGACAGGAGTCATTTCCATGGGGGTTGTGTGTCAAAAAATGGCTCAAGTCATGTTGGAGCCAATATTTTTTACTTTAACCTGACTTGCACCATTCTTTGGCGCACAACCCCCAGTCTTCACTTTGTCTCCGCCGCCCGGTTTGAGTCATTTATTTTGCCGCAAACCAGGCCGCAGCGCCAGCTAATGTCATTCCATAAATAAGGCACCCGGCTGGTGCATTGGAATGGCATTAGCCGGCGGTAAACTCTTTGACGCAAGTCTGCCCTGGCGCTGATTTGTGTCAAAAAGTATAAACAAGGCCCTTGTGCGGCTGTCTGTGGTGTCTGTGTACACGGCTCAAACACTGGACTAGGCGATGGGGGTGGCCTGTCAGCTTGTGAAGCTGTGGTGCACACTGCTGTCGGTGTGAGCATGTGTTGGTCTGCTTTAGTTGTGTGCATAGAGAAGCTAAGTTCTTTTTCACTGCATGAACCCCTTGAATACCGCACTATGGGGCATATTTATAAAACGTTTTCTTGCTCCCCTTAGCGCCCCCCTCACACCACCATGGTAGCGCCGTATTTATAATACAGCACACCATGGCCTCTGGGTGCTTTTCAGGATTAGCATCATAATTTGTGATGCTAGTCCGGTGCTTTGCAGGACTAGCGTCACAAATTATGATGCTAATCCTGAAAAGCACCCAGAGGACCATTGTAATGGGACCCTCTTTTTAACGCCTGCACTCAGCAGACGTTAAAAAATTTTGATAAAAAATGGGGCTGAGGAATCTCATAGACTCCTTTGTGCCATTTTTATAGGCCCCCCCAGCACCAGCACGCCCCCCTTGCATACATTATGCCTGGCGCAGGCATAATGTGGCACAAAGGGTTATAAAGTGGAGCAATGCAAGCATTGCACCACTTTGTAAATATGGCACGTGGGAAATGCCACCTTAACGCCACATTTGCTTCTAAATAAATGCCGCAAATGTGGCACAAGGTGGCACAAGGGGCTCATAAATATGCCCCTATGTATACCAGAACACTGACGTAACCGGTCCAGTTCCTCTGAAAATGTATGTCTTTTCTCCATTTACATTTGTTGTGGTATGTATACTGTGCCTTGCTTCTGTCGTCATCTGCTCATCCGTCTGGTTTTGCGAAGGTAGTTTACAAATATATTTTGGCACAGTCTGTGCCCCAGCTGTGTTGCGCTTGCATTCCTTTTCATCTACCACCTGTATGTGTGCTAATCTATGTGTAGATTCCTGTTGCATCAGGATACTGGTTTACTTTTTCACATTATTAATGCACATGCATTTCCCGTGATAGCGCTGCAGATGAGATGTTATAAGAATTCCACACCTGCTGATACCTGCCCATAATAACCTAATGGAACACATTTATTAAATGACAGGCGTTCACTGGAGCTTTATAGAGTGCATGCTTGCTCACCTCTCAGTGCAGATAACATTGATTAACTCAGTAACAATTGAAATATCTTCCTTGTATGTATGAACAGATGAGCCAGTTCCATGGTATACTTCCCTCTCTCTCTCTGCCTTGGAGGTTGTAGTTCAAGCTCAACAGCCAGTGCTCAACCCACTGGCCCATCTCACCCGGGTGAACGAAAGGTAAACAAAGATTAAAAACAATACTTCACAAACTTTCTCAATTAAAATGTGTTTTTTTCACAGTTCCAGTCTTAAGCGGGCAAAAAAAACTTTTAAAGACTGATGAGGCTACATGTATGCGAGTTTGGTTTGAGACACTGTTCATATTTCACATCGCACTTAAATTCACATTTTCTGTACCACTTTAATTTCATAGCGCTTTCAAAAGCAGTCATGCACGGTGATATGCACACCAAAAATTAAATTCCTTTTTTAATTTGTGACGTAAAAATCTGAAGAAGGGTTCCTGTTGTGTGTGTTTGAGCCCCTTTTAACAAGTTTGTTTTAGTTATTATGTTATATTTTCATCTGAGCAGTGACTGTTACAAAATGAATCGTCACACAAAATAGGACTGAGCTAAGATTTAAAATTGGCATAGTGGTTGAGTTTGTGCGGCATTGTGAGCGTTGTTGTTTGTGTTTTGTTTGAAGTAGCCGCTCAGAGGGCACACGGCCTCAAATGTTAATTTATCTTATGATCTGCAGATTTTTAGATACCGTGAAAAATATAACCGGGCCTGACTTTTCAGAAATCAGCGCCACGGTCTGTCTTTTTTCTTTCCTTCAATCGGGCCACCTACCATTTCAAAATATCTGCAATCATCCAAACTGTTGCTCTGTCTGGAGTAAGAGAGTTGACAATTTTACACCACACTAGTAGTCTATATACTGTAGGAGGAAGTGAAATGCAGTGTTGGGAAACAGGATGCATATAAAAACTGATCCTCTTATTAATGTAGAAAAGGGCCGTTTTATTGAAACAGGTGCACATACAACAATCACAAACTTGGGGCAATAGCCTTTCAAAGCTTCCCCCACACTAACAATTAGGCCCAGATTTAAGAGGGCCTAGCGCAATCTAATGGCACATTAGCATCATTTGTTTTACGCTAATGTGGTGTTTGATGGCCAAAAACGCTTCTCCAGATTTAGAAAGTGGTGCAATGCTTGCATTACACCACTTTGTAAACTCTGCGCCACATTAAGGGGCATATTTATACTCCGTTTGCGCCGGAATTGCGTCGTTTTTTTGTCGCAATTTCGACGCAAAACTAACTCCATATTTATACTTTGGCGTTAGACGCGTCTAGCGCCAAAGTCCATGGAGTTTGCGTCATTTTTTAGCGTGGACACCTACTTTGCGTTAATGAGATGCAAGGTAGGCGTTCACGTCTAAAAAATCGACTCCGAGGCATGTGCGTCGGATTTATACTCCCGGGCAAAATTCACGCCCGGGAGTGGGCGGGTAAAAAAAATGACGTACGGCCGCTTTTGCGCCGTTTTTTAGCGCCTGCAAAAGGCAGGCGTTAAGGGACCTGTGGGCTCTGAAGGAGCCCAGAGGTGCCCTCCCATGCCCCCAGGGACCCCCCCTGTCACCCTTGCCCACCCCAGGAGGACACCCAAGGCTGGAGGGACCCATCCCAGGGACATTAAGGTAAGTTCAGGTAAGTGTTTATTTTTTTTTTTTTTGTGGCATAGGGGGGCCTGATTTGTGCCCCCCTACATGCCACTATGCCCAATGACCATGCCCAGGGGACAGAAGTCCCCTGGGCATGGCCATTGGGCAAGGGGGCATGACTCCTGTCTTTGCTAAGACAGGAGTCATTTCTATGGGGGTTGGGAGTGAAAAAAAATGGCGCAAATCGGGTTGAGGCGAAAAAATTGCCTCAACCTGACTTGCCCCATTTCTTGACGCCCAAGATCCATTTTCCCCTACGCCGGCGCTGCCTGGTGTACGTCGTTTTTTTTAACGCACACCAGACGGCGGCGCCGGCTAACGCCGGCTAACATCATTCAATAAATACGGCGCCCGCATGGCGCTTCAGAATGGCGTTAGCCGGCGCTAATTTTTTTGACGCAAAACTGCGTTAGCGCAGTTTTGCGTCCAAAAGTATAAATATGGGCCTAAGTTTTTACTCATTAATCTTGATAGCGCTTTCATTTGTTTCATCTGAAGCGCTAAGCTCCGCTCGTTAATGCTAAGGGGCGCCTTACTCATGTGGCCTGGATCACTTTGATTGTTGTGCCAAGGGCTTTTTATGCATGTGGACTGAAGCGCTTTGATTGCTGTGCCAAGGGTGCTTTACTCATGTGGACTGAAGTACTTTGATTGCGCGCCAAGAGCGCTTTACTCATGTGGACTGGAGCGCTTTGATTGCTGTGCCAAGGGCGCTTTACTCATGTGGATTGAAGCGCTGTAATTACCGTGCCAAGGATGCTTTCCTCATGTGGACTGAAGCACTTTGATTGCCGTGCTAAGGGCGCTTTATATATGTGTCCTGAAGTGCTTTGCTCGTTGTACTAAGGGACGATTTACTTCTGTGCTCTGAAGAGCATTAATCGTCGCGCCAAGGCTGCCTCTAAAAACAGTGGTGCGCATAAAGCGCCGCAGAGCCGCGCAGTGGAGTTTCGGGCGGGACCTGGACCGCGCATGGCCTTAGTCCTGAAAAAAGCCCTGTTGATGTTTGGAGGGTATGCTTTGGCTCAATATGATGAGGAGTTCAGGGCAGGAATGGCTTAGGACCCCGAAACAAGGTGGGGGAAACTGGATACAGACTTATGCCAGCATACAATGATTCCTGATGAGTTTAGTAAGATGGTTTTCACAGCCAGCAGCCTGCCAATAATTTACAAGTCCTTTCAAGGGCACCCAACCTGGGAGGGGTGGGTCAGGCATACAAGGATGCACAAAGATCAAAAGGTGCATGCTGGGATTTCAATACAGGTCTGTGCATTCAAGAATATTGTAAATTTCCACACAAGTTCTCCAAATGTGCAGGCAGTAACGCACTCATTCACTGCTTTGGACAGGCACAGGTGTTTTGAGGGGCAGGCCGCATGAAAATAGCAGTCCTTAAGCGGAGGGGCAGATTCATATTAGCCCCCGCAACAATTCTCGAGTAGAGGGGGTAGAGGGACACAAAGCCCCATAGGTAAGGGCTCGTGCTCTGGTTAAATTACACAGGCTGGAATATTGGCTGCAGTTTTATGACTGGCCGGTAGAGGTAAGGGTGTTGAGGAAAGGTTTTAAATGGGGTTTGCAGTTGGGATACAAAGGCCACCGGGTTCGCAGGAAGGCTGATAATCTGTGTAGTGCATCTGAACATAAGGAGGCAGTGCACAAGAAGCTTGACAAAGAAATTGCAGAAAGGAAAATGGCAAGCCCCTTTGAGGACTGGCCATTGGAGAACCTAATTGTGTCACCCATAGGTGTGGTACCAAAAAAAGAGACAGGACATTTTCACCTCATTCAGCATTTGTCATGGGCGGAGTGTGGGTCAGTGAATGACTTTATTCCTGAAGATCTGGTGTCAGTATCTTATTCCTCAGTGGATGTGGCCATGGCATTGGTAGTGGAGGCGGGGTGAAGGGCATTGATAGCCATCCTTTAGGATGCTTCCTGTGCACCCAAACAATTTACAACTGCTGGGTATACATTTTGAGGGTGCTCAGTACGTAGACAAGGCACTACCAATGGGATGTTCAGTATCGTGTGCGTTCTTTGAATGCTTCAGTTCATTTGTACAGTGGCTGTTCACTTGGCAAATTGGTCACCAGCTGGTGATGTGTTACTTGAATGACTTCTTTTTTGTGGGACATCCCAGCTCAGAGACTGCCAAAAGGCACTGGCAAGGTTCCAGGAGTCATGGATGATCTCAAGGTCTTGCTAGCACCAGAAAAGACAGAAGGCCCCAGGACGGTCCTGTCTTTCCTAGGGATAGAATTGGACACAGAACCAAGGGAAGTGAGGCTACCAAAAGGCAAGAATGGCAATGCTAGGATTGGTGGGGCAATGCTGGCCAAAGAAAAGGTGAGGGTGAAGGAGGTACAGGTTCTGCTGGGTCACTTCAATTTCACTTGTAGGGTAGTCAGGACAGGTAGGACCTCCTGTAGATGGTTAGGCTTAGCCATAGCAGGAGCTCTCTCCCGCACCACCGTGTAAGATTGTCAGCAGGAGTGAAGGAACATCTCAGGATGTGGTCTTTCTTTTTGAAGTCTTTCAATGGTATTCCACTAGCTGGCCAAGACAAGTGTGATTGGGATGTTCAGATATTTTCTGACACAACAGGAGGTCTGGGTTTTGCCCTCTTTTAGCAAGAGCATTGGTTTTCAGAGGAGTGGCTGGTACACTGGAAGACAGGGGGCAGAAGCACTGCATTCCTGGAGTTCTTTCCAATGGTAGTAGCAGTCACATTTTGGGGGCTAGAGGTGGCTCACAAAAAAGTGTTTCTGCGAGTGGGCAACATGGATGTAGTTTAGATGGTGAACAGACAGTCAGCCAAGGATGAGCAAGTGCTGAAGTTGTTGAGAGTTTTTGTACTGGGTTGCTTGTGTCACAGTGGGATAGATTCCGTGGGCTGACCAAGGAGGCAGACCGGTTCAAGACCCCCATCTCAGTGGAGCTGTGGTCAGTAGGCAACAAAGGGTGGTACAACTGGGGGTAGGTACATACAGACTCCACCAGAAGAGCATATGGGCAGCATTGGGAAGAATTCTTAGCATCTGGAACTCAGATTCCTGCACTAGGTACTATGTATTGTCTCTAGGTATGGAGTAGTCTTTCCTGTGGAAAGCACCAGGTTACAGAGTGGTAAGGCAATTGCAAGTACTTATCCCACCACTGCACCACCAATGTAGGAGGCTGACCTGGTGTGTAGTGGGTACCTATGGTACTTACAGCTTATACCAGGTCCAGTTACCCATTATTAGTGTAGGCAGTGTCTAGAAGCCATGCTCTCTAGAGGTAGTTGTGGATGAGCAGCCAAGGCTTATATAGGAGACATGTAAAGCTCATGCAATACCACTGTAGACACACAGTACACACACACACACAAAAGAAAATACTCAGTTACAAAAATAAAGTTGGTTCCCCAACTAGCAAGTGTAGTGTGTAGAGGGGAGCTGTGAGAACTAGAAAACCCAGAAGGTAAGTACCAAACCCACCCCAGTGCCCAGGAAAATCAAAGTAAATCACAATAATTTTTCCAGAACACACACAGAAATGAGAAGAAGAATTATGCAAAACCCAGAACGGACTTCAAGACACCAACAGTGGATTCCTGGAAAAGAAGTTCTGTGGAAGAAAGGGACCACGTCCAAGAAGAACAGAAGAGTTCAGGAAGAGCAGGAGTCTCTTCTATCCTGGATGAAGGTGCAAAAGGAGAACCACTGGTGAAGGAAAAAAGTCGGCACTGCACCCAAGAAGATGAAATTGGGTTCCTGGAGGGTGA
Source organism: Pleurodeles waltl (assembly GCF_031143425.1). Lineage (NCBI taxonomy): Eukaryota > Metazoa > Chordata > Amphibia > Caudata > Salamandridae > Pleurodeles > Pleurodeles waltl. Next base: position 481,933,496 of record NC_090438.1, on the reverse strand, counting down.
TGTCCCACACCAGATGGAGGATTGCAATCGGATTTGCACTTTCGCAGTCCGCCAACAAGCCTTGGCACACGCAAAGCTCAAGGTTAGCGGTAAATGGTGCTGCCTGGGGCCAGAAAGGACCAGGTGGACTCTACCCAGGAGGGCGAGTCAGAGGGGGCCCTCAGCAACTCAGCGAGCCCACAGAAGACCAGGCAGCGCACAAAGGAGTCCCACATCAGGGGGACAAGAAAGTTGCAGAAGAGGTCCATGCAGCACAACGAAAAAGGCTCCTAAGCTGCCGGAGAACCACTCAGAAATCTGGGCATCGCAGAATAGAGTGCTGGGGGCCAGAGCTACATGATGCATGAAGGACTTGGAGGAAGGATGCCAACAAGCCTTGGCAGCTGCAAAACACATGGTGCAAGGGGGTACCGTCTTGCTTGGAGAGGCAAGGTCTTACCTCCATTAAAGTGGGACAGCTGGAAGAGAGGACCCTCGGGACCACTTCAGTCCACCACCTGTGATGCAGGATCCACACAGCTCAGCAGGAGAGGGGATCCATGCAGCCAGTTGTCACTGCAATTGGTGCCTGCATAAGCCGAGGAGTGACCCCTTCACCCCAAGGGAGATTCCTTCGCTCTTCTGATGCAGGTTGAAGACGGGCTGTCTTCAGAGGATGTACAACTAGAAAACAGTTGCAGACAGGAGCCGGAGATACAATGTTGCAGAAGGTGTCTTGATTCATTTTTGCAGCTTGTAGCGTTCCTGGAAGGTCCCGCTGCAGTTTCTTCAGTGAGAAGTCAAAGTGGAAGGTGCAGAGTGTTCCTGCTGGAGTCTTGCAATCCAAATCTGAAGGGGAGACCCTAAATAGCCCTGAAAGGGGGATTGGTCCCCTAATCAGTTAAGCACCCATCAGGGGAGGGCGCTGACGTCACCTGCTGGCACTGGCCACCCAGATGCTCTCAGAGTTCCCTGCCAACTTTGAATCCAAGATGGCAAAACCCAGGCACCCTCTGGAGGAGCTATGAGCACCACCTCTGGGGTGGTGATTGACAGGGGAGTGGTCACTCCCCTTTCCTTTGTCCAGTTTCACACCAGAGCAGGGACTGGTGGTCCCTGAGCCAGGGTAGACAGGTTTATGCAAGGAGGGCACCAAATGTGCCCTTCAAATCATTTCCAGTGTCTTGGGGAGGCTACCCCTCCAATGCCTGTAACAACTATTTTCAAAGGGAGAGAGTTTAATACCCCATTCCCAAAGGAAATGCTTTGTTCTGCCTTTCTGGGCTTGAGCTGCTCAAGCATCAGGAGGGCAGAAACCTGTCTGTGAGGTGGCAGCAGCTGGGGCTGCCTGGAAAACCTCAGAAGGCTGGTATGGCAGTACTGGGGGTCCACTGTGAAGCCGCCAGAGTGCATGGGATTGTAAAACCAATACTTGAATCAGTATTGGGGTACAATTCCCAGATCTTAGACACCTTACATGGCTATATTCAGAATTACCATTGTGAAGATAGACATAGGTATTGGCCTATGTCCAGTGCATGAGTAAAATGGCATCTCTGCACTCATGGAGTCCGGGAAAATCGTCCTGGACAATGTGGAGGCCCCTCTGCTACTGCAGGGATGCCCTCACACACAGGTACTTTGCACCTAGCCTTCAGGGTTGGAAGGCCTAACATGTAGGTGACTTATAAGTGACCTGGTTCAGTGTAAATGGCTGTGAATTGGTGCAAGCACCATTTCACACAGGCTGCAATTTCAGTCCTGTAGAAGCCTTTGCACGGGCCCCCTATGGGTGGCAAAAGTAATGCTGCAGCCCATAGGGATCCCCTGGAACCCTAATGCCCTGAATACCTGAGTACCATATACTAGGGACTTATAAGGGGGCACCAGTATGCCAATTTGGGATGAAATACTGGGTTACCAGTATGTAGTGACAAATTTGAGAGGAGCGAGAGCATAAGCACTGGGGTCCTAGTTTGCAGGACTCCAGTGACACAGTCAAACACTCTGATATCAGGCAGAAATTGGGGGTAACATGCCCAAAAGAGGGTACTTTCCTACAGAGACAAGATGTGTCAAGAGTCAGGAGGATTCCTCACATCAGGGTGGTTGACTTGCAAAGGCTGATGGTGGTGGTGCATGGCATCATTGTACATATAGTACAAAAGGGGTGTAACAAAGATATATGTTATTGTTAGCTTGACCTATAAATGTCTTTGGAAATGTGGGTAAGGATCTGCAGGAAGGAGTCTGTAAGACCAGACCTTAAATAAATAAAAATGTTTTGATACCTTTGTTTGCTGGTGATAAATTGTCAAGATGGACAGGTGGTGACTGCTGGGGAAGAGGATGTTCTATTGATAGGTGGAAACCCAAAAAATTATATATGGAATACTGTAAATAAATTCTGCTATGGGCTGCTCTCCGACAATCAAATTTTGACCACTGTGCTTCTTCTGACAAGGATCAACCTAAGGTAAATCAGCCTCACTCCTGCTCGAATACGAACAGTCAAAATCAAACTGCCAGGTCATGGGTCTTCTGAATGGAGGGGCACAGTGAATAAAGGTTAGTTGAATGTAATGAAACCCAAGTGTGTACCATTGCCTAAGATTATCTAAAGCCTTCTACTCATCTTTATCTTATTTTTCTGAATGAGATGCTCTAAATTTAATTTGTAGGATTAGACATGGGTCTCGAGTTTGCTGTGCCATTGAACTCAAGCTGCATTTCTCTGATGGATGAGGTCCCAGGAAGCTACAAATAGTCTGGGCTTCCTTTCACCTGGAAATCAGCGAGAGCTTGTCCTCACAGCTTGAGTTAGTTCTTACTGGGGCAGAACCATGGCTAATTTGCATAAAGATGAGCAGAGTTGCTCCTTGTGTGGCAGGGCATGGTAAGCAAAAAAGATAACTGGAATTTGACTAAGATAGATAGGCACTGGGGAGTCAGAATTTGAGAGGGACAGAGTTGTGCTGGATGGCGTCAGGTTGTGCTCAGCATGTCGGACAGTGTGCCACAATGGGGCAGTGCATGGGAGAGAGACGTCCTAAGGTTGGGGCTGCACAGGTGAGCTAGGACATTAGGGAGTTGAATGTCTCACAGAAACATGAATGATCTAATAAGTGTACAGTGAGCTACCAGGTGGGGGATGTGATTTAGGAAGTCAAAGTATATGGACTACCATGCAAGTTTTAGAATGGTCAGTTTGAGTTTGAAAGAAACCAGAAGAAACCGAAGTGGCCTGTACCATAAGGAGGGATGGCCAGTGGAGGTTCGAGTAGACGAATGTGGGTATTCAGGTATCATGTTGGGTCTGGTGATGCAATTGGCTAATGCATCTACTCCAGGAGACTATGTTTGGACTCATGGTAACAAGTTCAAATCCTGGCCGTCAACTCAACCTTTCCCTTTTCCGAAGATGAGGAAATTAGTACCATTAAGTTTCATATCAATAAGCATATGTTAGTCAGTACCAAGGGCTAAATGAGTCCTTTACAAATATACCTGTTATGTGCTGGTGTATATCACTGGCCCCCACGTGTAATGTGCGTTTTGTAGTGCTACCTTCTTTTATGGTAGACTGGGGCTTGGCAGGATTTCTTTGGTTCAGCTAAGGCCAAAGGGGACTGTTAATATGCAGTGTGAAAGTCTATTTCTTCCAAGAGATAGCCTTCTGACATAAATAAGTCAAATCATGCTGTCTTGGGAAATTATATTTGAGAAGATATGGGTACCTGATTATGGTCCAGCTGTAATTGCTCTGAAGTTGTGTGTTTTAAAGGAGGTGGATGGCCGGCACCTGAACACAAGAGGACATCCCAGCATCTGGAACATTGTGGGGGATCTTATTATGGTCTTAGTGGTGGTGAAGAAGGATATGGTTAGCCAGTAGGGAAGTATATTTTTTTTCAGCGGTTTCTCTGAGTTGGGTATGTCTTTTTGCAGATAGGTTTAGCTGTCAGCCATTATTGTGGAGATTACACAACCAGTGTTTGCATCTTTACAACTAAGGACCAAGCAGCGAGAAAAATAATTGAGTAAAATAATATGGCATTAAGCAAAAAATCTGGGACTCGGCAATAGTTGAGATGTGGTTCCAAGTCATAAGTTTGGCCATTAGTGTGGCTGCCCTATTTAGGAGATTGCAGTATGTATATTTCAGAGCTTTGGAGACCTAGGAAGACGCAATGGTTCTATTCCGGCACTTGGCACAACTGCTGATGCAATGGAATATGTAACAGTTATGAAACAGTCTGATGGAAGAGCTTTTTTGTTTTTTAAGGATGTATTGCCTTCTGCTGTAGATAGGCAATGGTTTTAGTAACAGTGAGTGAAGTAAACTAAAAAGCCCACCACATGGCAGCATGTACCTGGTCTCGTCACCAGGAATACACTCGATGTTCTAATCTTCAGGAAGTATGATGACCACAGTTGTGGCCAGGTAGGAATGTATAGTGTTTCTTAGATAGGAGGTAGAACTGTGGTAAGGTGTGAAGTTTGGGGATGCCAGCAGTGCCTGGAGTAAAATGTAATCTAGTGCCGTAGCCCTCAAGAATGGGGCATTAGAAAGTGGGAAACAGCTTAGAAAAATCATCTGAAACGGAGTATGTGGAACCTCCTCTTGGTAAGTGGGTACTCCTGTGGGCTGAGGTGTACAGTTATATTCTCTGTGTGCACTCAGCTGACCAGTGCTTTAAATGGGCCGGTTCTCCTAGGTACTGAGTATCAGCACTTCTGATTTTTTTCATGGTGAGTACTGGAACTTCTCCAGGACTGAGGAGACTACCGGTACTCATTAGGGCATGTCGAGTTTTGGGTGAAATGGTCATGTCAGCATGCACGGCGTTCTACTATAGCGCACGCTTTCATCACTATTTTCCTGTAAGGAATCTCTGCATTACACGTGGCTCATGTTGTCATCCTAGATGTTGCAATGTGGCAGGAAGAAAGAAATTCCTCCAAAAAACGGAGTGGTTTCCAATGGCGGTCCCTTCCTTCTTTGCCACCGCATCTGTGAGCAATAATGTCCCCTGCAGTCCCGCAACAGCGCGATCGAGGACCCAGGTCGGAGGACCACCACGAGGCAGCCAGCATTGCATCTGCAGCGGGACCCTCCTTCCACTGAGTGCCAGACACGACCGAGACACAAACACTGGACTTTTGTTAATATTTTAAGATTCTGCAAAGCCCTGCACTTGATGCTTAAACATGGACTCTCTATAAACCCACCTGTATTCAATTTTAAAATGGCTTTTCTATCTTTTTTCCTTATTTATCATTAAAGGATAGTCAATACAGTTTGAGCACAAGTTTTAAAGGGCTCTCTTTTTTTTGCTGTTTAATTATGCAATGGTAAGGAGGAAAATACTGACCTTAAGAGACTCATAATTCGTGTACTGGCTAGGCACAAGGAATGCCAGTTAGAAACCAATCCAGTGGCAACCCTAATTTATGCAGCCTTAAACCATCCAGTGCACAGAAGGATTCTTCCAAATCTTGTGTGGCCAGAGGGGCTTGACATGGGTGCAATGGGGCCCTATATTCTTGCCCATGGAGGTGGTTGCCACTCGATAGGAGTGCCTGCCTTTTCTCAAATTAAGAGTGAGGAGTGGGGGATAAAGGTAGAAACGGGGTAAAATAAGGAACAAGGGGAAGTGAACAAAAATACTTATAAAAGGGTTAGAAAATAATAGGCTAAGTAGTGAAATGAGAGATTGGTGCGTATCCTCCCGGTGTGAGGAGATCGGGAGCTTTAGAACTTGATAAAATGAGTATTACATTCTCACAGTGCCTGCCAGTGGGTCACAATGGTTATCAGACAACATGCACATCCAATCCTTGGCCTCTCAGTGGAGGGTATAGAGCAATAGTTCCATATGTGCCATTTTGAACTATGATTCTGTAGGTAAGTGTGCGAAGGAGGTGTGCAGCACATGAAATATTGACAGCAGGAAAATAACATTTTGCTTTTACAGGTGAGAAAAGAAAGTGAACATGTACATGTTTGTGCGTGTGAGTGTGCAGGGCAAAGATGAGGTGAAGCAAGTTTGTCACGACGATGGCTATAATGTGACAGTTAAAAGACTGCCACTAAGATGGATATAATGTGAGAGATGAAGGAAATCAGAGAGGAGAAAAATGATGCCAGTGCCTCACAGTAAAATAGGTGGAGAGTGGAGAATGAGATTAATTGGCAAACCCCAAAACACACTACCCCCTCAGACCGTACAATATCTAATTCACAATCATATATTTTCAGAATTTAAACATTTTCAAATTATCTGGATCTCATTAAATGTTTGCCCTTAGTTCAGCTCCCAGCCACGACCTCTAGTCCCACCCTACATCCTAATTTGGTGAGTACCTGCACTTTTTTTCTCCCAAGTACTGCAGCTAGTGGCAATGTGATTAGCAGAAACGTTTTACAGTAGGTCGCAGCAGCATGACTGGCACAGGGACGGTGAGTGTGGGTGGCATGTGATGCAGTGTGAACTCACTGTTCTCCATATTCCCCACAGTTTGGAGGCATGGTTACATGAAGAAATCTGGTGGCCCAAGAGTTTCATCCTCCTTTAAGCACCCATCTGGGGTCCTGGGCCACTGCACATCATGGCGACTAGAGAAATACCGCAGACACAGCACCAACAGCTTTACTATGATTCCCATCCCCAGTGTGCCATGAGAAGATGAAAGGTAAATCTTCACAGCTGGGCTCTCTTATAACTCCTTTCCACTGGGATGAGTTTCATTAGGAACAGGGAAAAGCAGACTTTATAAATCAGTGTTCCAGATTTTGGAAAGATTAGCAGATACCTGGCATCACAGGCCAGTCAAGCAAACACAGCTTGTCCTCTTTTTATGTCCATGCCCAGCTCCAGATGAGGTAAAGCAGTTCCTGGGTCCTCCTACAGAGAACACCTTTGCACAAACTATAGACTATCCAGTGAGCTCTTCAGTAAATGGGTGTGCTCTGGTCTTTGTAGGTCAGGGCCTGTCTGGTACTGTAATGCATGCATTCTTCTTGAAGGGAGGGGGGCATAATTTTCAGGCTCTGTGCACCTTGCTTTGGCTTGAGGGAAAGTGATTCAGGATCCTTGGTGGTTTCATCAGCCCTTACAGATTTTCCAAAGTCAGGATGTTGGACTCGGCCCTCTCTGCAGGGTGACCCACAAACTTTTTTCTTTTACCCCTCCTATTTTTGCTGAACCTGTTTTTGTTGGCCTTAGGACTACTGCTAACTTGTACTAAAATGTTTGTGCTCTCCCCTTTGAATATGGTAAAATTGGCTTACACCTGATTGGCGCATTTAATTTACTTATACGTTTCTTATAGAGTGGAATGCCATACACCCAGGGCCAAGCCTTAAACACCCCTTTTACTACCTATATACCCCCCTAAGGAAGGCCCTTGGTAGCCCATAGGGCTGGGTGCATTGTAATAAGAGTGTTGGACATCCACCTTCAAGTTTCACATGCCCTGATAGTGAAAAAAATCCTCCATTTGTTTTTCACTACTGTGAGTCCTACCTCTCCTATACGATAACATTGGGTTGCCTTATGATATTTAATAATTGCTAACCTTTGATTGGAAACAGGTAAAAATGTCATGTTTGGTGTCTGGGAAATTGTAATTTAAATCCCTTTTTAATGGTAAAGTCAGATTGTAAGTTACAATTTTGAAAAGGACACTTTTAGAAAGTTGCCATTTTCCTGCCCTATTTGGTGTCTGCAGCCTGTTCTTAGGTCACATGACTGGATGTATGTTAGACCCTGGATCCTTGGCGTGGTTCCCCTCACTTTTTGCCCTCTGACCTCCTGCATTCTGACTTCATTTTTGCTGACTTTTAGGATTCTGGGCAATTTACCACTGCTGGCCAGTGCTAAAGTGCAGATGCTTCGTACTCTAAAACCTGGCAACATTGGCTTCCCCACAATTGGCATATGTAATTTACCTGTAAGTCCCCAGGGAGTGGACCAGATTTGCCCTGGGCCTGTAAATTAAATATAGGGCTCCTGGTTTTATGGTTACCATTTCCATCTGTATGTATCCATATTTATTTTTGGTCCATTGTATTTGTATTTATCCATATTTATTTTGTGTAATGCGAACAGATGAGGTGATAACTTGTATATTTCCACATTTATTTAACGGATTAACTTGCGGTCATACTTTGATGCCTGTCAAGTTTTAGCACATTACACCACCAAAAATAATAAAATAATAACACAACATTAAACAATTAGAATAATAGCACAAGTACATGTTTCGATATGCCGTAATTTATGCAAATCTATTGAGTTTTGTAACTCCCCAAGCTGACTATATGTACAGGCATTTGTCTGACAGTCATTAATCTCAGCATGGAGAGTCGCGCAAAAGAAGCCAAATTATCTGTATTTTTCTGCTTTTAAAAATAAATACAGACAAGAAACAAAGGGGGTTATTACAACTTTGAAGGAGGTGTTAATCCGTCCCAAAAGTGACGGATATACCACCAGCCGTATTACGAAATCCATAGGATATAATGGACTCGTAATACGGCTGGTGGTATATCCGTCACTTTACCGTCACTTTTGGGACGGATTAACACCTCCTCCAAAGTTGTAATAACCCCCATAATCTTTTCTGTCTGTATTTATCTGTAAAACTCAGTAAAAACTGAAAACAGGGAGCCTAATTAAATATTACTAGTGGGCCTCCAGCATTGATTGTGCCACCGACTACAGTAGCCTTTGAAGCATGTCTCAGGCCTGCCACTGCAGGGCCTGTGTGTGCAGTTTAAACTGTCATTTTAACTTGCAAGCATACCCAATTGCCAGGTCCAAACCTTCCTTTTTATTACATGCAAGTTACCTCTAACATAGGCCCTAGTTAGCCCCAAGGGCAGGGTATAATTTATTTAAATAGGTGACATGTATTATTAAGTTTAACATGTTCAGATAGTGAAAAACTCTTAAATAAATTTTTCACTATTGCAAGGACTATCTTTCCTTACAATAGGAGGCGCCGAAGGCGCGCCAAAGGCAAGCCCGTCTGCGCCCGTCCGCACCTGGACCACGCCCAGCGCCACCCCCCCGGTTCGCATGACCCCTGCACCACCAGACGCCGCTACACGGCCAACCAACTCAACGCCCTCAATCCCGGGCGCATCACAGCATGCTCCTAGTCTTCACCAAGGAACACCCACGGACCCTTCGCATGCCGCACCTGCAGATTCACCTGCGACAGAACAACGAAACCAACAAAGACCGAACTAACCACCTCCACTGCATACTCCTCAACACCCGCTCCGCACGCAAACACGCCATCGAGCTCTGCAACCTGCTCGACTCTACCGCCCCAGACGTAGCCTTCCTGACCGAAACCTGGTGGAACGACTCCTCGGCGCCCGACATCGCAATAGCCATCCCGGACGGCTACAAGATCATCCATAGGGACCGCAACAACGGAGTCAGAGGAGGCATAGCCATCGCCCACAAATCCTCCCTCAAGGTCGACACCCACACTGATGACTCCCTCAAGACCGCCGAACACCTACACTTCCGCATCCACACCGACCCCAAAACCACTCTCAGAGGCACACACATCTACAGACCCCCCCGGACCACGAGCACCATTCAGCGAATCCCTCGCCGACCTCACCAGCACCCACGCACTCACCTCAACGGATTACATCCTCCTCGGGGACCTAAATTTCCACCTGGAGAAAAACAACAACACCAACTCCACTACTCTGATCGACAACCTCACCAACCACTGCCCCAGACAACTCGTCAACACACCAACCCACATCGCCGGCCACACGCTTGATCCCATCTTCTCCTCAAGCGTCCACGTCACCTTCAACTATACCACCGTACTCCACTGGACCGACCACCACTGCATCCACTTCACCTACAAGAAACATACCGAGCACCATCGCATCCAACAACCACCCCGCCGATGCTGGTGCAAAGTTACGGAAGACCAGCTTACCAACGCCCTCGTCCAGAACCCACCCCCGACTCTACCGACCCAGACACCGCCGTCAACAACCTCACCCTGATCAACGACTGCGCCAACACCCTTGCGCCACTCAAAAAAACCACCGACAACCAAGCCAGAAGAAAAGCCACCTGGTTCACTGACGAGCTCCTAAATTCCAAAGGCGACTGTCGGAAGCTAAAAAAGTAATGGCTCCTCAAACGCACACCTGACAGCCTCACAGCCCACAAGGACACCACCCGCAAGCACCACCAACTCATCAGACAAGCCAAACACTCCCACTTCAAAGACCGCCTGGACAACAACGCACATGACAGCAAAGAGCTCTTCAGCATCGTGAAAGAACTCTCCATCCCCAGCGCCAACATCAACAACATCCCTCCATCCCAAGAACTCTGCAACGCACTGTCCACCTTCTTCCACCGGAAGATCACCGACATCCACGACAGTTTTGACGCCACTCCCACGCCAGACCCCACCCCCGAAATCTCCACCTGTGCAAACCACCTGACCTCCTGGACCAACGTGAACGACACAGAGACAGGCAAGATCATGAACTCCATCCACTCAGGATCTCCGTCAGACCCCTGCCCCCACCACAACAAAGCCGACTCCACCATCGCCCCCCCAACTACAGAAGGTCATCAACATCTCCTTCGAAACAGCGACATTCCCTGAAAAATGGAAACACGCCAAAATCCGCGCCCTCCTCAAGAAGCCCAAAACAGACCCCAACGACTTCAAGAACTTCCGACCCATCTCCCTGCTCCCCTTCCCAGCAAAGGTGATTGAAAAAATCGTCAACACACAACTAACCGGCCACCTCGAAGACAACGGCATCCTAGACCCCTCCCAGTCCGGCTTCAGACGAAACCACAGCACTGAAACCGCCCTTCTCGCTGCCACAGACATCATCAGACGCCAAATGGACAACGGCGAAACATCAGCCCTCATCTTCCTGGACCTATCTGCCGCCTTCGACACAGTCTGCCACCGCACCCTGGAATCACGCCTCCATGAAACCGGAATTCAAGGAAAAGCCCTCGACTGGATCGTCTCATTCCTCTCCGGCAGAACCCAGAGTCTCCACCTCCCCACCTTCTGCTCCGAAGCCACCGACATCATCTGCGGCGTCCCCCAAGGCTCATCCCTCAGCCCGACGCTGTTCAACATCTACATGGCCCCCTTCGCACAAGTGGCCCGACAACACAACCTCAACATTCTCACCTACGCCGACGACACCCAGCTCATCCTCTCACTCACCAAAGACCCACGCACCGCCAAAACCAACCTCCACGAGGGAATGAAATCCATCGCCGAATGGATGAGAAACAGCTGTCTGAAACTGAACTTGGACAAGACAGAGGTCCTCATCCTCGGATCCACCCCCTCCGCCTGGGATGACTCCTGGTGGCCCACCACACTAGGAACCCCACCGACACCGACCGACCACGCTCGCAACCTGGGCTTCATCCTCGACTCCTCCCTCACCTTGTCTAAACAGGTCAACGCAGTTTCCTCCTCCTGCTACAACACACTCTACATGCTCCGCAGAATCTACAAGTGGATCCCGACAGAAACAAGAAGAACAGTGGCACAGTCCCTCATCAGCAGCAGGCTGGACTATGGCAACGCACTCTACACAGGCATCCCAGCAAAAGACCTACTACGCCTCCAACGCATCCAAAACGCCTCTGCCGGACTGATCCTCAACGTACCCCGCCACAGCCACATCTCCCACCACCTGAGAAACCTTCACTGGCTCCCCGTGGACAAAAGGATCACTTTCAAGCTTCTTACCCACGCTCATAAAGCGCTCCACGACACCGGACCAGCCTACCTAAACAACAGACTCAGCTTCTACACCCCCACCCGTCAGCTCCGCTCCTCTAACCTCGCCCTCGCCGTCGTCCCCCGCATCCGAAGAAAGACCTCCGGCGGCAGATCCTTCTCATACCTCGTCGCCAAAACCTGGAACACCCTCCCCACCAACCTGCGACAGTCTCAAAACCTAGTCACCTTCAGAAGACTCCTCAAGACGTGGCTCTTCGTCTTCGACCAGTAACACCAGCTCCCCCCCGCGCCTTGAAACCCTCATGGGTACGTAGTGCGCTTTATAAATCCAATGATTGATTGATTGATTGCCATAAATAGCAACCTCTTTTAGGTGTAATTTCCAATTGGGAAAATATAAAAATATGGAGTTTGGTGTCTCCGGACTCACAATTTAAAATCACAACTTATGGTGAAGTCATATTTAAGTTGTAAGTCTGAAAATTCAACTTTTAGAAAGTTGGTATTGTCTTACCGTAATCATTCTGTGCTTAAGCCTGCCTCTGAATACATGTCCAGGCTGGACTGGGTGACAGCTACATTTTGTGAATTCCCTCCAGACAGCCACAAACACATTCTGATGGGTCTCCCTGGGCAGAGGGAAGAGGAGTGATTGACACTTACACTTCAATAAGTGGTGACCTGTCTTTACACAAGAACTATTTACCCCCGAGAGATAGCCTGTCAGAGAGGGCTAGGATGAAAAGGACTCTTGTGCACTTTAGAGGACTCCTTTGAAGTCTCCCCCACATAAATGGCCTTTTTTGGGTATACGTACTGGACTTCAAACCCCAGCAAATCAGATCTCTATTGCAACCAAATACACTCTTCCAGGAAGAAGGACTGCTGTGCTACCAGGAGGGGCTGCCACTCTGCAACTGAATTTCTGTGTTGGCCTACTGCTGTAGGAGGGACTGCCACTTTGCTACTTTCTCTGCTGTGTTGGCCAACTGCCTGCTGCTTTTGTCCTCCAGTGAGAAGGACTGGACTTACTCTCTACATCTTTGAACACAATAGTCTCTAAGGGCTTGCTGGCTTGCCCCCTGTTCTCTGAAGTCTCAGGGACATCAAATACTGCTTGCAACTCTCCTGGTGCTGCTGGACTCTGCCCCTGTGATTCCTACCCTCGCCTGAGGTGTCTCCCCCAGTCCCGGGCCTTAGAAGTGGGTTTTGCAGCTACAAACTTCAAAAAAGTGACGCGTTGCCCCGCGTGCGGAAGAAGAATTGATGCACTGCATTTCCAATTACGACGCAGCAGCTGTCTAATGATAGAGAATCACAGACTGTGTGCCTGATGGTGACCCCCTGCGTGGCCCACCAACGATGCATTACATCCACTTACACAGAGCCTGTGACGACGCAGTGCCCAGGTGCGGTAGAAATATTGATGCATTGTGCCTCTTGCGGATGACGCATCACTCCACTTAAGGTGCTCAGCAGACCCGGCATGGGTTCTGTAGCTGGCCAACACTCCATCGCGGTCAGTCTGGATTTTGGATAGGCACCCACCGCACTGAGGCAGAGCTGTCGGCAATGTCCCGGCCCTGCATTCTGCTGGGGTGACGAATGGAAACACTGTTTCTGCCTTCCGGCCCAGCGGAATGTTCTTTATGCGGCTGGCAGGGTCTCAAGGGGACTGGCGGTCTATAGAAAGACTGCTAGCATGAACACAGCAGTGTTTACTGCCGTGTTCATAATGACCCACTTAATCTTTAATAAGTCATATCTTGATATCTGCTTATTCGATTTTTGTCATTTTGGTCTTGTTTTAATTAAATAAATATTATCTATTTGTCTAAACTGGTGTTGAGTTTTTTGTAGTGTCTTTCTCTGTGTTAATGTAATTAAGTGTTGTACAAATACTTTACACATTGCCTTCTGAGTTAAGCCTGCCTGCTCTGCACCTAGCTACCAGAGGGTAAGCCCGGGTTAATTTAGGTTGTGTATCTGACTTACCCTGACTAGGATTGTGCCCCCTGTTCTCTGAAGTCTCAGGGACATCAAAGACTGCTTGCAACTCTCCTGGTGCTGCTGGACTCTGCCCCTGTGATTCCTACCCTCGCCTGAGGTGTCTCTTCCGGTCCTGGGCCTCAGAAGTGGGTTTTGCAGCTACAAACTTAAAAAAAGTGACGCATTGCCCAGAGTGCGGAAGAAGAATTGATGCATAGCATTTCCAATGACGACGCAGCAGCTGTCCAATGATAGAGAATCACAGACTGTGTGCCTGATGGTGACGCCCTGCGTGGCCCACCAATGATGCATTACGTCCACTTACACAGAGCCTGCGACAACGCAGTGCCCAGGTGTGGTAGAAATATTGATGCATTGTGCCTCTTGCGGATGACGCATTGCTCCACTTAAGGTGTTCTGCAGACCTGGCATGGGTTCTGTAGCTGGCCAACACTCCATCGCGGTCACTCTGGATTTTGGATATGCACCCACCGCACTGAGGCAGAGCTGTCGGCAATATCCCGGTCCTGCATTCTGCTGGGCCGGCGGACGGAAACACTGTTTCCGCCTTCCGGCCCAGCAGAATGTTCTTTATGCGGCTGGCGGGGTCTCAAGGGGGCTGACGGTCTATAGAAAGACCGCCAGCATGAACACGGCAGTGTTTACCGCCGTGTTCATAATGACCCCCTTAATCTTTAAAAAGTCATATCTTGATGTCTGCTTATTCGATTTTTGTCATTTTGGTCTTGTTTTAATTAAATAAATATTATCTATGTGTCTAAACTGGTGTTGAGTTTTTTGAAGTTTTTGTGTTAATGTAATTAAGTGTTGTACAAATACTTTACACATTGTCTTCTGAGTTAAGCCTGCCTGCTCTGCGCCTAGCTACCAGAGGTTAAGCACAGGTTAATTTAGGTTGTGTATCTGACTTACCCTGACTAGGATTGTGCATACCTCTGCCAACTAGAGACCCAATTTCTAACAGTGTAGTTGGCAGGTGGACTTTGTTTATTGCTCCCAGACAGCCACACAATAGAGGGATTAGGTGTGCCTGGATGTTCCATGAACTGCCAGTATTGGGGAGGGGGGCTGAGCTGGGCACAGCCCCACTTGCAACTGAACAGGCTTTGCCTGCCAGGGTGCTCCCAGGCAGAATGGGAGCCTGTGCAGGCTCTCTTTGCCGGGCTTGAGAGATCCTAATACGCAAGTACGTTTGGCTCGCCTGAGAGGGCCGGCCAAACATACCCCTCAGTGCACGTCACCCCCGTGGCCCGCACCTTTCAAAGAAAAGGATAATAAACATAATTTATTATGCTTTTCTTTGAAAGGTTTTGCAGCTGCCACAGCTGGCGGGGAAAGAGGGGGAGCAGCAACGCTTCTCCACCCTTATTGGGGAGCCACCCCTGCTGACCACATGATCACTGACTATACTGGAATCCTGGTCGCTAAGCTAGGGCTGTGCAACATTTTCATTTGTCTAACATAATAAACACGCTTTCGAGATTTTTGCATTACTCAGAAGACGAATAATGTATCCAATAATATGAGTTGTGAAACATCAGACACCTTTTTGCTGTGTGGAACGGATAGGGACAATAAGCACCTCGCAGAGGACTATTTAAGTGCAATTCTGCTCAGAGAAGCGTCGGGATTAACAGAAAAGGCAGCTGAATGTTTTTTTTCTCTTGTATTAACAGAGGCCGACAAAAATCACTCAAACAGCTACTGTGATTCCAGTGCAGCTTTGGCAACACTTATATAAATCCAGAAATTAGGCCTACAAAACATTACTAAATTCAAATTAACTGGAGCAGAGCAAAATAATGCTGCTCTGTACAGATGTCCATTCATTGGTAGCTAATGTGCACTGTAAAGAATAAGAGTTCTTTGTGGTTACTTCGTAAAAGCACACTGACACCCATTATTCAGGCAAAAAGTGCTGTATAAATATATAAAATTAAAATAATGAAATAAGTAATGACAGGATATGGCTACCTCTCTGGTTTATTTTACAGACCAGAGAAAGACAGTGCTACAAATTGGAAAAATTAAAGTGCAACGCCCGTTACTGACCTGTTTCACAGGTTTGTGTTAACTGTATTATACAAAAGAAAGGTTTATATTCACTTCGCAGTCTGATGCTCGAATTCTAAAAATATGCTTTCATGTGAAAAGTAGCTAGTGTGAGTGGGAAAACGTTCTCCTGTGGAAAGGTAATTTCGTCCAAAATCTTTTCACAGGTGAAAGGCAGGAGACAGGGCGCGCCCTCCGTCCTGTGTTTCACAAGTCCTGTTAGTTCATCTCAACAAAAGAAGAGCTCAGAAACGACCTTTGCTCCATATATTGGTGGCCCAATTCTAAACTGAAAGACCCCTATCACTTTAAAAAACATACGGTAAAAAGTTTCCTCCTTACGGAATAAATGACCTCCAGTGGCCCCTTCATTCTGCAGTTTGTCAACGAGATTAAATTCTGCAGCACGTACAACAACAAAACCCAGTTATTTTTCATTTTTGCAGAAAAAGACTGACAGGAAACTTCAAAAGTAGCAGGCAAGCAATGGTTTTCAAAACTGTGGACTAAGGGGCAGATTTTAGTGCCACTAGCACCATCTAATCGCCGCCATAGCGTCATTTTTTTACGCTAAAGTGGTGCTAAAGTGGCATTTTACCCATGCCATATTTACAAAGTGGGGCAATGCATGCATTACCCTACTTCATAAACCCTTCCGTCACATTATGCCTGTGCCACGCATAATGTATGCCTGGGAGGGAGGTTCCCCCATTATGTGGGCCTACTAAATGACGCAAGGAAATCTAAGAGATTTCCTGGTGCCATTTTTTTCGGCACTTTTAATGCCTCCTCAGAACAGGCGTTAAAAGGGGGCCTACCATTATTTATAATGGGCCCCTATGTACTCTGCAGGAGCAGCGCCAACATTTTGGTGCTACTCCTGCAGACTACATCAGTAGCCTAAAAAAAATGGAGCTGTTGCCCCCTACCCTGCGCCATGGTGCGCCGTATTTTACATACGGCGCACACACATGGTAGCGGTAGGGAGGCGCTAAGGGACGCATGGAAAGTGGCACTGAACTGGGTGCAGCATCACTTTCCATTTATCTGCCCTTAAGTGTTATGAAAACAGTTACTAAAGATTCGATTACTTGGGAAAATGATTATTGTGTTTATAGATGTCACCTATTTCCAAAGCTTAATTTGTGAAAAAACATAGTGCCGGGCCCTTGTTAGGAGGCCACTGCAGCTTGCACCAGTCCATTCCTTCTGCCACTGCTGCCTATCACAGAACCAACACAGCTGCTAACCATAAACATCCAAGTGTTTTTCAGTTAGAGCAGAGTAGCTTGCTGTTCAGAAATGCGCTATCCATTTTTCTATGCAACTTAGAGCAGAGTAGGTGCTTAGGGTATTCTCTTTATGGGAGAATTGACTATTTAAACTTTTGTCTTTTAGGTGACTCTATGCTAGTTTGTCCTCTTTCTTTCTTATATAATTGATTTGATTTGAACTTCATATTAATTGATGCATTCATATATTGATTATTGATTGATACTAACTTAATGAGTTTGTCTTCTGTAAACCTTGAACCTTTAACAAACCTTTATGGTTTGAAACTTTAGTGTTCTTTTTCTTTTCTCTTTCTTTGTCATGAAAACAGTTACTAAAGATTCGATTACTTGGGAAAATGATTATTGTGTTTATAGATGTCACCTATTTCCAAAGCTTAATTTGTGAAAAAACATAGTGCCGGTCCCTTGTTAGGAGGCCACTGCAGCTTGCACCAGTCCATTCCTTCTGCCACTGCTGCCTATCACAGAACCAACACAGCTGCTAACCATAAACATCCAAGTGTGAGAATTCAGACTATTTCAGGCCCCCAAAGCTGTAGGAATGGCATGAAAGGTAGGTAATACCCATTTATGGTATATTGACTTAATAACCAACTGATGTTGTGCTCGCCTCTACATTTGACAGAGAGTGCCACCATGTGGCAGACTGTCATAAGCACCAGTGTTGACAATTAAGTGTTGGTGTTGCGCACCAGAAATCACGTGCTCAAATTAAGCACTACCTATTCCTAATCACCGGGGCATCATCAGATGCCTGGCTCCATACAGGGTGGAAGAACTGCAACTGCTGTGTCCACCAAGGGTTCTGATATCCTTTCTCTTCAGCCAAGGCAATGCTGAAACCAGTTGTACAGAAGAAAGACTCCTGTGCTAAAGTATTCTTCTGATCCTGATCCTAAGAGACTTGAATACACACCTGTAAGAGATATAACTGGAATGGTTAATGTCCCAGGAAATGGACCATGGAGAAACCAGAAGGTGTTAGACCTCAGTTGAAAATGTGCAGGGACATGAAAGGAGAACTGTCTGCCTGCTCTGTACTGGTCTAGGGAGTTGGATGGTCCAATTAACTTCTATTTCCCCTGAACAGAGAAGAATTAACCCACCCTAATCACCAGTTGCACTGTAAAACCTGCTTTTCCACAGAACTTGCTATTCCTTCAAACTGTAACTGATGGGAAGAGCAAGTTATATGGGGACGCTGCTTTCAGGGTTTTCCTGGTTGTGCACTTGTGGTGAATACCAAAAGAGAGCTGCTGCTCATGCAAGGCCTGGTTAGACCCAAAGAGATACATGTGCATGGATTGAATACTGCTGATAGGACAGTCCACTTAGATCAGTGTTACTCATAAGTATGGCCCGGGGCCACATGTGGCCCTCCTGACCTTTAAATGAGGTCCCCTGGTTAAAAGCAGCACTGGGCTGCTGCTTACTCGACTTAGTACTAACCTCAAAAAGATGTTTAATTACACTAGAGTGTCCTGCGCCACTTAACTTTAGGAACACCTTCATTTATAAAGACATCTTGCAGCAAATCTGTAAAAGTCTGTTAATAATCAAAATAGTATGTTTCAATAACATGCAGATCAGTTTCACCTTAGTACATGAGATTAGCAGTGCATTGAGAAGTATTTTTTTAAATGATAATTTTCAAACATGAATTAAGAAACATTGATTCTGCCTTCTGCCCTGATAACAATACCAATAGTGTACTAAGAGGCAAGTCAGTTGGTGCACTCTTTGGGGGCCAGCGTTTTTATTAAACAAGGACAACATATAGTTCATTGTATCAAACATAGGGAAAGGTTTTGTACAGTACACATCCTGAAGTCAAGTATTTTGAGGTCTTCATATGTGATAATGGAAAATTTGCCTAGAATCACACAATGTGGTTCAGCATAGAAGCCGGGATTAATTCCAAGTTTTTGGTTTCAGATTGTGCAATTCAAACACTAATGGATATGCAGCACTGGTTCCTGTATCTCATTTTGTTGCTGATAATATAAGTTGAAAGTACGCTGAAAACATTTGCATTGTGGAAGAGCCTGAGAAGCAAATAATCGTGTGAGTGTATCATTTCCCTCAAACCTGATTGGAAAGATTCATGAGAACTTCATATAAGTATAGCATGTTAAAATTGTGTTATTTCAGTTAGAGCAGAGTAGCTTGCTGTTCAGAAATGCGCTATCCATTTTTCTATGCAACTTAGAGCAGAGTAGGTGCTTTAGGGTATTCTCTTTATGGGAGAATTGACTATTTAAACTTTTGTCTTTTAGGTGACTCTATGCTAGTTTGTCCTCTTTCTTTCTTATAACATTGATTTGATTTGAACTTCATATTAATTGATGCATTCATATATTGATTATTGATTGATACTAACTTAATGAGTTTGTCTTCTGTAAACCTTGAACCTTTAACAAACCTTTATGGTTTGAAACTTTAGTGTTCTTTTTCTTTCTTGTGGTGCGTAACATGCTTCACATGTATTGAATGTATTAAGTTGTTATTTAGCCTCGTTTGCAAACTTCAATTCTTCAGATAGCACTTTATGGAACTCTAAATTAGCACAAGTTAATGTTTAACGAGGTTCATACCTGCGGTGTGGCTTTTAATTAGTTACACTCTCTATTATTGCTGCATCTCTCTTTCCAGGCATTTGGCTGCAAAAAACGACAATAAAATAATTTGTTAGAGTGCACTCCTACTAGACCTTGATATGATAGCCTCATTTTCAGTCCCTTAACCATATGGAACAGAGATTAGTGTTGATTTTAATGATCCTTATCAACGTTCCATGACATCTTGTGCAGAGACGTTTGAAAACAAGACTGACATATCTTCCCTTAAACAAGGTCAATCACTGCTGCCCATGGAACCTGGGGCTCATGGACCAGGCTGAGGTGAGGCTTGTAATTTAGAAGTCTATTGAAGCTCTATGACCCCTTGTGGCCCATGAAGGAGACCCAGAGTAACAGGCCTGAGCACAGACTGAGGAAATGGCTACATGGAGATCTATCTGAACAGTTGAGACAACTCAAACATTGGGCCCAAGGTGGAGCCCTGCCATAATCCTGAAAACATGTGAATCACTTATGTCCATGGGGCTAGGTACACACAGAATGGGCCGAGATGAGGCCCATAAGTTAGGAGCCTAATCATTGCTCCCTAGACTTCTTGCTACTCAGAAGGAAAACCTAGCTGAACAGGACTGAGCCCTGCTATAACCCCCACTATGGAATGGCCCTTGTAGGCATTTGAGGGAACCTCATGCTGCCATGAAGCAATGATCAAATCCTGCCTGCCCTCTCATGATAAAATGAAACAGAGACCACCCACTGGAGGCACAGACCTGAATACTTGTGGAAACTTGGTATAAACCTTTTTATACCAGGCATAACCCATAAACACTTCCCAGCTTCCCACATACACAACTCTCAGATCTACAACATAAATAAAAACACACTCTGCCACTCACTCAGATTCAAATTCAGAGTTACTCTCAGGGACAGTAACGCTCTAAGGTATGCAAAAGAACAGTGATGTATAGTCTTCAACACTTCCCCAACTCCTTTCCCACATATATCAGAGAGCTCCAACATAAAGAAACTCACACCACCCCTTACTCAAATTCACATTCAGGGATACTCTCAGTGATTTTGGATGCAGGAAAAAGTACAGTGAGGCAAATTTCCAACCACCTCTTTTTAACCCTAGGGCAATCACCAGAGAGTCCAATCAGGCAATAGCCTACAGCAGAGAGCCCCAACAACTCTCTGAACAACAGCAGAACTCCAGTGGATTTGTCCCAAAACAATAGGCATCTAAAAACTGGTCCTAACTCCATAAAGATTATCTATCTACTTGAAATACCCCAAAGAACTACTTTTAAAAGAACTCTCAGAGGCCTTGTTAAAAAAAATTCTGATGTGCAATTTTAGGTGACAAATTAAGAATTTTAGTGATGCATATGACCGGAACCAACAAACTAGTGACGTTGCAATTGAAACAATTCGAATATTTTGTTTAGAAGTGTGATAAATGATGCAGTATATTTGTGTCACATTTGAATGCAAGACACCATTTAATTAACATTTATGCAGTTTCTGCTGTTTATACTGTGTTGCTCATCTTGCTCCTTTCTCACTCACAATTAGCTACCCGCTGCAAGTGTGCTCTCCTCAATGTTTCTGTGCAGCGCTGAGCGCAATGATGCAAGTGGATTGTAGTGTTAGAAAGCAAGTGCTGGGAATGAACCTTTCCACCATATATCAAAAGCATCATTTTGAAGGATTTCTGCTGAAAGTTCAGATGAAGGTCAGCAAAAGAACATGTTTCTATGAGCTATTGTTAATAAATGTTTCATATTGGGTTGGACTTCTCGGCAGTGTAGTTACTGAGAAAGCAGGCAGAAGATTTCCCTTTTCTTAACAAATGGGTTAATGTTAAGAACCTTTCAAACTTACAAAATTGACTGTGATTTGCCAATACAACATAACCATGATCGTACCATTCTGAGTTTACAGTCTTGTTACTTAATATTCAGAAAATGTGTGTAAAAAATCTTGGTTTAGAGAGATGGGGGCATCTTTCAATTTTTCTTCTGAGACTCTGTCAGAATATTCTGAGAATTTGTTTTTCATTAGGATGAGGCACTTAGAATTTAGAGTGACTTTATTAATTGATTTGGGTTCTGTTATGAATTTTTAGTCTGTATTTATGTATTTCGCAGTCTCTTCATGACTGAAATTTGCAGTTCTTGAGTGGTCCCAGTTTCTATGGTGTTTTACTTTGCTAAATGTGTTTAATTGAAGGGGACTGTGGTCCTTTTCTGCTAGATCAATAAGAAGATTTATGGAGCTGAACTACGTAAGGTAAATATTGAGATTTATGTGATATTGGGATTCAGGAGATTATAGGGTTTGGCTCCCACAAACGTATTCAGTGATGGCTACTTCTGCACTAATGAAGGAACCAATCTTGTATTCTATATGTGCTGCAGTGGAAGATAGAAAGACCTGATCAAGAACCATTGCTATGTACCAAACTCAACAAAAGTACCTTATGGCTTCAAACTGTCTCACCCAATTTCAAAGCAGAAGGTACAGCCTCCATCTATGAGAAAAATGGAAACATCCTAATTCAAGCCTTATACGACAAACATAAAATCTCAGACCTACACTTCTCCACCTCACTGAATCACTTAAACAAAAGTCAGAGCAATAACCCGCTACCACACCCATTCAATGTCCTGATGATTGCCATCTCAGACTTCCTCCCCCCATAACCACTGAATTACCAACGCCAGATACCCTCCTATACTCTTAGCTCTATATCCCCAAAGTCTGTTCTAGCCTTACAACTTCCCAAACACCCACCTCTCTCCCCAAACCACACCAACCACATCCCCACTGTAGACCCAATCACAATCACTTGTCCCACCATTCTGAGCTTTCCCACCATATCCCCCATATCACACATCTTTTCAACATAATGAGTGCCAGCCCACACTGCCCACATCCTACACAACTGGGACCATCGTCAACTCCCCTAATCCTGACTGTAGAACCAGTAAACAAGAACACTCGGGGATCCAGACCTTCCTCATTCCTAACCCTGACTGAGTACTTCCTCCCTACTACTTCCACTCCCACACCATCCTATCCTGATATCCTTCAATACGCAATGTCGGACACCACAATATTGAGACCTACTAGTCTAGCTTTCTGCCCTTGCCCCCCAACTTGCCAGAGCATCTCACAATGCTACAAGGCAGACATATACCCAAAATAGGCACATAGTCATCACATCCTTTCCACATATCCATATTATCCTGCCCCCTCACACAGGTCACAGAGGATGATACTCATTATATCCCCTGCCTTCTTCTTCAGCACAACCTCTCCCTTCTTCTCAAAATAATAAATCTGATTAAACTACTAAGAACAGGAAATTAAATCGATATCCTACAAAATAGACTCAAACAAACACATGATACAAAACATCATTAATCTATTGGAAACACTTTGGAGCCCAAGCAGAAAGTTGAACATCCTCAGATCGCCTAGGCACAATACAACTTTATGCATCTAAAGAACCAGACCCAAGAGGGCTTCAATAATTTCACAATTTAGGTGAGGCACACACCCTTCACACATCCAACTTCATCCAACGCTAGAGTGGGCTACACTTCCTCTGAAGGCATAATTTTTCTGTTTCTTTCACTCAGTGTCAATACACTAATCTCTCTTTAGAAAGAAGCTGTCCCCAGGCCGAAGCTGTGGTGCATGCCCCTGCTTGCTTCTGATATCTCAGAAATAATAATCTGCTGTTTTCGTTGGTGCAGTGGTTAAAAAAAAAAAACATACGCTGTGTCTTGGTAGAAATCAAGTTGCACCTAGGCATTTGCTGTAAACACCAGTATGCTAGCATACTACTGAACCTTCACACCTTCAGTTTTTATATGGCCAGTTCAATGCTCAATAGGCTCCTAACTTCAGCCAATAATGACTCTGTCTGCTCCAAGAGCCAACGATTCCGAAGGGGCACGTCGGGGAAGAACACCTGAAATAACAAAAGAGCTAGAGCTCCTACGTTCCCGGCTTGTGAGGCTCTAATATATCCTTTGAAATGAAGCACACTACTTTAAACAAAAACAAAAACCAATTCATAATCAGTATCATCAAGTACTTCAAGAACTTCTCACAGCCCACAGCCATCACCTGTAGGTATACAATAACATCACTTACAGTCTAAACGTGCTGGCCCACTTGCCTAAATGGTTGGAGGAGGCTTTTAATACCGTTTGCTGGCTCCCACAGTTTTGGTCACCTCTTACAGCAGATAATAATGCAGGAGTATAAGTCGACTAGTTCAAAGTGCATCTTCCATTAGAAGAAATTAAAATACTTTAAAAGTCAAGCACCAAATCCTAGTAAGTATTTGCTTTTACATCCAACTTGTATAAATCAGCTTGCACAAACAAAGAAAGCTATTGCAATAAATCCTGTAAAATGTCTTGTGTAACCAGAACTGAAGAAACCTGAGAGCCTCCTGAAAAGCAGTATTTGTTCTGTCTCGAATTGCATGTTCAGATTGTTACCCAAATTAGTTATAGGATCAAGCAGTGCAATAAATCAATCTCACTCATGCTCCTCATGTAACCGGATTGTTGTTTTGTTCAGGACATTTCTGACTTAGTTATAACTTCTCAGGGCTAGAGTTCTGGAAAGTCAAGTGTTGTGCCCGAGGCTACAGGTCTGTGTGAGTTCTGTTCCTGCCTGCTGATCTGTCCTGTTCAAATGTCGTACTCTATCAGCAGGACTATCACCAACATTGATGCTTCTAAATACTGAGCATCGAGCACCAGCCATAGCCACATTTAGAAGTTTTGCTCCCAACAGAAGAACCATTCAATTCCCCTTCAGGTAGCAACATGCCTACATGACTATGGTGAACTGCATAAGAGTCTTTAGGGGACATTGACAGTGCCTCTAGGTGTTGCTTTTAGATTTTCCAAAATGGAATAGAAAATGGAACAAAAGTAGGTGGACCAGAGATTGACCATCATAGACCTACTAAAAGGGCACACTGGACCCTACAGATCCTCTTTCATGAGACACAGCCTTGAAAAAGACATTTCAGTCTGTTGGGTCTGCCTTGTCTAGCGCCACTGTTGAAGTTGCCTGACTGTGATTCACAGATTCATGGTCAAATGATCTGGTTCACAAAAACTCCAACCATCACCAAATAAATGGGCCCATATGATACAACATCCCATACTTCTCACAAATAAGGTATGCTTCCTCCACCTCCTGCCATCCACTCACTAACTGCTCACAAGAGAAATAACCATCTTGTGTACCTACCCGCTTGTGGTAGCTGTCTGACCAAGATTTGATTGATTTAAGATTAGTGATCAAAGTCAAGTGACCTCATCAGTCTAGCAAAGTAAAGAACCCACAGGACATTCTAGCTGCTATCACAGCAGCTTGACCAAAGGTTCACCCTCCCATTGAGAAGGCCTGTCCACTCACTAGTCTGTATTTCAAGGGCCTACTATCTAGTAGTAGCCTATCCATGTCTACCCTCATTATGGTAGCTGTATGCTTTTAATCTGCTGAGCCAAAGTCATCATACCATATAGTCAGAAGACCTCCTTTCAAGATTTGCAGGACTCTGTCATCTAATTCACACCAAAGGAGCGTGACCAAGGTTTCTCCCTTTCATCTGGGGTGGGTGGTCAGTCCATCCATGGTTGCCTTCTCCAGGATTAAGAATGGCATGCCTGTCTCAACCAACTCCATTGTGGGGTCTGCTTGCCCATAAATAGCCATGTTGAGAATCCTCCAACTGCTCTCATACAGAAGTCTTTACAGCAAGACGCCTGCTTGGTTCTGGGGAATATCACCATCCTCTCTCGTTTCTCTGTAACATGATGTGAATGCTGCCCCTAACTGACCTTGTCATGGCAGTTGCCTGCCCTTAGTTGGCCAAATCATAGGCAGGTACTCAGGGGTCATGGGACCTAACAAAAGCTGGTGTAGAATTCTATAACCACTCTATGATAACACTGGGACTTAAATAAGGCTTCAACCCATTTGGAAGGGCCATTCCCCATAGATTGGCACCCTTATGTTCTGTAGATAGTAGTTGTCAGCCTGCCATTGGCCAATTAGATGTAACATTGAATTATCTGAATTCCATCCAACGCCAAAGAAAAGGACTGGTAGGACTTTCTGACCCTCCACCAATCAAGAGGAGCCTGAGCCTAGATTAAACTCACTGATCTTCCACACCTGCTTCATTGCAAATTTTGGATGCATTTATGACTTGAAACCACAGAGTTACAGAACTTAATGCAGTACTATATTAAAATTTGCAGTGATTTAGTGTTGGAATAGTAAACAATTGTGCAGCACTATATTTAGAAAGAGTCACATGAGATGATATTATTCCCTTGAGCATCCAGCTCACATGTCTATGTTGAGTTCTGTTGCAGCCTGCAGGTCTGTGCAAATGTGGTACTCAAACAACAGGACTATCTTCAACACCAATGATTCAGACTACTGCATCACATAATGGGCGTGGTCCATATTTAAAACTGCAAAAAATAGAGATAGTCATCCTGATTGGATTAATGAGAATTGTAGTAGCATTATCCTACACAAAAGTGAGCCTGCAATGCATTGTGTGAGATTTGTACACCCTCCAGCACTTATTCTTATTTAATGCTTGTCAAAACTAAGGGGCTCATTTAATGACCCAGTTTGCGTTGCTCCAAGAGTGATGCAAACCTTAAGTCAGATTTTTGAAGCCACACCAAGCCACTTTGTGTGGCTTTAAGTAGCTCCAAAAATCTGGAGTAATGCAACGCTATGCAGAGCTCAGTGTTGTGTTACTCTGCCCTGGGAAGGCATTCCATAGGCATTGCATGGGTGTTCCCATGCAACACCCATGGTTTTTGAGGCATGACCTTGAAAACATGGGCGCATGCGAAAATCATACACCTTCCCAGGGGGGGACATAACGAAGAGAAATATCGCTATATCTCCTTGTTTCTTCCTCTTTCTGCAGCACACATATAAATAGGAATTTGCTTCCCATGACTGTTTTTGTGCAGGAAGGTGCCTTTTACTGCATGAAAACAATTCTTCATGCAACACAGGCATTCTTGCACCACGGTGCCTGTGTTGGTGCTAGGCAGCCAAAAGAGCACCAGCGCAGGGGAAAGGACAGGAGTGTGCCGTATTGCCTTAAATACAGAGCATTCCTGCCCTTCCTCTGTCATGCAGTGCAGCAATATGACTTGCTGAGCTGCGCTCCATCACAATCTCATAAATGAGGCCTAAATGTCAGAACCAACTGAATGCTGTTGTACCTAGTTAATTTAATGTATGCATTTTTCATGCAGAGAAGAGATTATGAACATATACAGTCCAGTAAAATACTAACTGAATTTCATTCAACTTCTGACTGTTTTTAAGCAATAATCAGATGTATCACTTGTTGCACCAGATTGACAAAAGAGATACTTGCTTGCATGGTTCCCAAACACAAAATATATTATAGAATGGATCATA
Source organism: Pleurodeles waltl (assembly GCF_031143425.1). NCBI lineage: Eukaryota > Metazoa > Chordata > Amphibia > Caudata > Salamandridae > Pleurodeles > Pleurodeles waltl. The sequence goes on along the minus strand of NC_090438.1, from coordinate 481,906,300 downwards.
TTAGACAGAACATTTATCACACATTCAACACGCCATATAGTTGACTACCACATTGATCCAACAGTACTTGCACTGCTTAATATGTTAAAACAATAATTGCTAGAGGCCAATTGTGAGAAAGTAGCCTCTTTCTAGCCTTGTTACCCCCACTTTTGGCCTGTTTGTGAGTATATGTCAGGATGTTTTCACTGTCTCACTGGGATCCTGCTAGCCAGGGCCCAGTGCTCATAGTGAAAACCCTATGTTGTCAGTATGTTTGTTATGTGTCACTGGGACCCTGCTAGCCAGGACCCCAGTGCTCATAAGTTTGTGGCCTATATGTCTATTGTGAGCCTCAACCAGTTATCACAACTAGCAACACTCCTGCTTCAAGCTCACAGTATACTACTTACCCTTCTCCTAAACAAAACAACACTACCACTAACACACCTTTTTTAAACTGCCAGCTCATAAATGCTCAATCACTCTCAAAAAACAAGCACCACATCTACGACCTTCTCACAGACACACAACCTGACTTACTATTCATAACTGAATCCTGGTTGGTAGATGACATGGCACCAGTGTTGCACGAAGCCGTTCCTCTGGGCTATCAAAGCATCACTCAAAACAGTATAGGCAAGAGAGGAGGTGGACTAGCTATTATATTCAAACAGGCATTGAACCTCAGTAAAACAGACAACATCTCCATACAAGGTTGTGAAGTCCTCCTTACCAGATGCCACCCTACTCCAACTTCCTCCTGTAACTTTCTCCTCCTTTACAGACCTCCACCTAACAACTCCACATTCCCAGATGCTTTTCTAGACACAGTCTCAAACCTTATTACACCATACTCCAATCTATGCATTCTTGGGGATCTAAACATTTGGTTTGACAAACCCAATATGCCCCATCCAAAAGCTATCACCACTGGCCTAGTCGCATTGAACCTACATCAGATTGTACTCAATCCCACACACATCGCTGGTCACATCCTAGATGTCATTTTTGCTAAGCCTGAAGTGATTGGTGTGATGCTATGAATAGTAATACTAGTTACTATTCATAGCATCACACCAATCACTTGGTCGGACCACCATATGATAACTTTCCGACATACAACTCCACAAATCAACACACCCCATAACTACTTACATACATACACCTATCGACCGTGGAGCAAACTCAATTTGGATCACTTAGAAACACAACTAACAGCAAACACAGATCTTGATACAATTAATTCTGTGCCAAAACTTTATGAGTGGCTACAGGAAGCTTTTGATATCCTAATACCACTCAGAAAAACTAAACACGACAAAAGAAAACCAACACCTTGGAGAAACACAGAACTTAAAAAGGTAAAGCAACAAATCAGAAAGTTGCAGCGGATCTGGCTCAAAACAAAAATCAGTGAAGACAAACTGCAGCTACACAAACTTAACAGGATATACAAATCATCAATCAAAAAAGCTAAAAAAAGATACTACTCAGACAGAATTCAAAATGCTCAATCTACAACCTAGGAATTTTATAAAATTCTCAATGAATTTTGAAAACCTACATGCATGGAAGGAAGTCATCCCACTACTCAAGATTTCACAAACAAATTGGCAACTCACTACACAACCAAGGCAGACACATTGGACTCCTATTTAAAACAGAAGAAAACCATCAGCACCAACCCCTTTCCTAAAATACCCTTTAAGAATAAACCAACCCATCCTCTACAGTCCTTCAAACAAATATCCCAGGATGAATTTATTGATTTGGTCAAAGCAAGCAGACCTTCTGGTTGCCCTTCTGACCCTTGCCCACCACAAATCTTCAAGAACATTCTTCTATCTACTTCTGCTGCCACACCTGTAAGAAGAATCATCAATAACTCTTTAACTTCAGGAACTTTTCCTGTAGACCTGAAAAAGGCATACATACGACCTTTATTAAAGAAAACAAACCTAGACCCGCAAGACCCCAACAACTACAGACCAATCACAAATGGACCTTTCCTGGGCAAATTGATAGAAAGAGCAGCATTCACCCAGATGTCACAATTCATTGAAGACAATTCTATACTTTCAGACTTCCAAACTGGATTCCGCCCAGGAAGAAGCGCTGAATCGGCACTCATAGCAATCTGGGATGATCTTAAAAACACAGTTGACCGAAATGGAGTTGCTGCACTACTTCTCTTGGACCTCTCAGCTGCCTTTGATACGGTTGACCATGGCACCTTAACTCAAAGACTCCACAAAGCCGGCATACAAGGGATTGCTCTCGACTGGATTACTTCCTATCTTCAAAAAAGATCTAATATCATCCACTCGCCCCCCTTCTCGTCTGAACCCTACCTCACAAAAGCAGGGGTCCCCCAAGGGTCAATCATCTCACCTTTGCTTTTCAACATCTACATGATATCTTTACCAGAATTGATCAATGATTTCCATCTCACATGCTACAACTATGCAGATGACACACAAATACTACTTAAATTAGAATGCCCCAAAAACATTGAAAACTCAGGAATCTTCAGTTGCCTCAGAGCCATTGATCAGTGGATGACCTGGAGCCATCTCAAATTAAATACCTCCAAAACAGAAATACTCATATGTGGTGACTGGAAATATTATGACCCTCTGTGCGTCTGGCCTGACGATCTCGGGCCACCTCCTCAATTATCCAAGGAAGTTAAAAACCTAGGAATCACCATGGATTCCAAGTTAACTATGAATGCCCAAGTGGACAAATTAGCACGAACAAGCTTCATCACCTTGAAGACTTTACGACGCATCTTCCCCCACCTCGGATTTCCACACAAGGTGCAAGCTACTATCTCGCTTGTACTATCCAAACTGGATTATGCCAATGGCCTCTTCCATGGATCATCTCTATCTGTTATGAAAAAACTACAACGTATCCAGAATTCCGCAGCCAGGCTACTATTACATGTAAAGCCGCAAGCCCACATCTCCCCTGCCTTGAGAGCACTACGCTGGTTACCCGTTGCCAGAAGCTGCACTTCCACCCCCCTTTACTCATTCCAAGCCTTTGGGTTGAGTAAATGAAGGATATACTCCCAATTAACACTTCTGGATTTCTTTCCTCCTACACCCCTCCATTACTCCAGTCAATCTAACAAACTCTCATATCCGCGGCTCAAATTAACTCATCATAATACAAAACCTGTACTCATTATTTCCCGATACTAATCCATCACTAATTCTTGTTGGGTTCCAGAGTAGCGTGCTACTCATCGAAAAGCGCTTCGACGCCTCATCAGGGGTAGTAAGCGCTATATAAATACGATTACAATACAATACAATACAATATGTGTTCCCTGTGTGATGCCTAACTGTCTCACTGAGGCTCTGCTAACCAGAACCTCAGTGGTTATGCTCTCTCTTCTTTCCAAATTTGTCACTAACAGGCTAGTGACTAAATTTACCAATTCACATTGGCATACTGTTGGTACACCCATATAATTCCCTAGTATATGGTACTGAGGTACCCAGGGTATTGGGGTTCCAGGAGATCCCTATGGGCTGCAGCATTTCTTTTGCCACCCATAGGGAGCTTTGACAATTCTTACACAGGCCTGCCACTGCAGCCTGCGTGAAATAACGTCCACGTTATTTCACAGCCATTTACCACTGCACTTAAGTAACTTAGAAGTCACCTATATGTCTAACCTTCACCTGGTGAAGGTAGGGTGCAAAGTTACTTAGTGTGTGGGCACCCTGGCACTAGCCAAGGTGCCCCACATCGTTCAGGGCAAATTCCCCGGACTTTGTGAGTGCGGGGACACCATTACACGCGTGCACTGTACATAGGTCACTACCTATGTACAGCGTCACAATAATAACTCCGAACATGGCCATGTAACATGTCTAAGATCATGGAATTGTCACCCCAATGCCATTCTGGCATTGGGGGGACAATTCCATGATCCCCCGGGTCTCTAGCACAGAACCCGGGTACTGCCAAACTGCCTTTCCGGGGTCTCCACTGCAGCTGCTGCCAACCCCTCAGACAGGTTTCTGCCCCCCTGGGGTCCAGGCAGCCCTGGCCCAGAAAGGCATAACAAAGGATTTCCTCTGAGAGAGGGTGTAACACCCTCTCGTTTTGGAAATAGGTATCAGGGCTGGGGAGGAGTAGCCTCCCCCAGCCTCTGAAAATGCTTTGATGGGCACAGATGGTGCCCATCTCTGCATAAGCCAGTCTATACCGGTTTAGGGATCCCCCAGCCCTGCTCTGGTGCGAAACTGGACAAAGGAAAGGGGAGTGACCACTCCCCACACCTGCACCTCCCAGGGGAGGTGTCCAGAGCTCCTCCAGTGTGTCCCAGACCTCTGCCATCTTGGAAACAGAGGTGTTTGTGGCACACTGGACTGCTCTGAGTGGCCAGTGCCAGCAGGTGACGTCAGAGGCTCCTTCTGATAGGCTCTTACCTCTCTTGGTAGCCAATCCTGCTTCCTAGGTAGCCAAACCTCCTTTTCTGGCTATTTAGGGTCTCTGCTTTGGGGATATCACCAGATAACGAATGCAAGAGCTCACCAGAGTTCCTCTGCATCTCCCTCTTCACCTTCTGCCAAAGGATCAACCGCTGACTGCTCAGGACGCCTGCAAAACCGCAACAAAGTAGCAAGATGACTACTAGCAACCTTGTAACGCTTCATCCTGCCGGCTTTCTCGACTGTTTCCAGGTGGTGCATGCCCTGGGGGTAGCCTGCCTCCTCCCTGCACCAGGAGCTCTGAAGAAATCTCCAGTGGGTCGACGGAATCTTCCCCCTGCAACCACAGGCACCAAAAGACTGCATCACTGGTCCTCTGGGTCCCCTCTCAGCACAACAAGCGTGGTCCCTGGAACTCAGCAACTCTGTCCAAGTGACTCCCACAGTCCAGTGACTCTTCAGTCCAAGTTTGGTGGAGGTAAGTCCTTGCCTTCCCACGCTAGACTGCACTGCTGGGTAAAGTGTGATTTGCAGCTGCTCCGGCTCCTGTGCACTCTTCCAGGATTTCCTTCATGCACAGCCAAGCCTGGGTCCCCAACACTCTAACCTGCAGTGCACAACCTTCTGAGCTGTCCTCCGGCATCGTGGAACTCCCTTTTGTGACTTCACATGGACTCTGGTTCACTCTTCTTCCAAGTGCCTGTTCAGGTACTTCTGTGGGTGCTGCCTGCTTCTGTGAGGGCTCCCTGAGTTGTTGGACGCCCCCTCTGTCTCCTCCTCCAAGTGGCGACATCCTAGTACCTCCTGGGCCACAGCAGCACCCAAAAACCTCTATGCGACCCTTGCAGCTAACAAGGCTTGTTTGCGGTCTTTCTTCGTGGGAATACCTCTGCAAGCTTCATCGCAACGTGGGACATCCTTCCTCCAAAGGAGAAGTTCCTAGTCCTCTTCTTTCTTGCAGAACTCCAAGCTTCTTCCAACAGGTGGCAGCTTCCTTGCACCCTCAGCTGGCATTTCCTGGGCTCCTGCCCACTGTCGACACTGTCGCGACTATTGGACTTGGTCCCCTTGCCTTACAGGTACTCAGGTCCGGAAATCCACTGTTGTTGCATTGCTGGTGTTTGTTCTTCCTGCAGAAACCCCCTATCACGACTTCTGTGCTCTCTGAGGGTAGTAGGTGCAATTTACACCTACCTTTCAGGGTCTTGGGGTGGGCTATTTTTCTAACCCTCACTGTTTTCTTACAGTCCCAACGACCCTCTACAAGCTCACCTAGGTTTAGGGTCCATTCGTGGTTTGCATTCCACTTTTGGAGTATATGGTTTGTGTTGCCCCTATACCTATGTGCTCCTATTAATTTTACACTGCTTGCATTACTTTTCTTGCTATAACCGGCATAATTTTGGTTTGTGTATATATATCTTGTGTATATAACTTATCCTCATACTAAGGATACTCACTGAGATACTTTTGGCATATTGTCATAAAAATAAAGTACCTTTATTTTTAGTACTTCTGTGTATTGTGTTCACTTATGATATTGTGCATATGACACGAATATGTGACAGAACAACTAGGTCCTAAACAACTATAGCCTAAACCACTACTGCTAAACAACTAAAAAGTCTCTACAACTAAGTACTGAACAACTACTGTCTGAACAACTATTGTGTCTGAATAACAATTGCCTAAACAACTAATATATATATATATTCTAAACAACTAATAAACCATAAAAACCAAAAGGAAAACCTTACCTTAAAATTAGTTGTTCAGGCAATTGTTATTCAGGCACAATTGTTGTTTAGACAGTAGTTGTTCAGTACTTAGTTGTAGAGACTTTTGAGTTGTTTAGCAGTAGTGGTTCAGGCAAGTAGTGGTTTAGACCTAGTTGTTCAGGATGTTTCCCATATGACACCAGTGGTATAGTAGGAGCTTTACATGTCTCCTAGTTCAGCCTAAGCTGTTTTGCCATAGCTACCTTTTATCAGCCTAAGCTGCTAGAAACACCTCTTCTACACTAATAAGGGATAACTGAACCTGGCATAAGGTGTAAAAACCTCTGGTACCCACTACAAGCCAGGCCAGCCTCCTACACCAATGTTCTACTCAAATGTCTGCAGCCGTTGCTGATGGGGATTGCCAAATACCAAGGCTTCTTGGTCTCGATTTCACCTCATCCTTTCTTCTTTCCCTACCATATACTCATGCCCTCTTTCTCCCCCCACCATATATTCCTGCATATTTTTTCCATGTTTCAGGTGCCTTTTCACCTCTGCTCTCTCTGTTTGTCACTGTTTTTCTGTCTTTCTCTTCCTCCTCTTTTCCTCAGTTTGTGTTTCTCTCTCTTGCTCTGGGTCAAAGTATGATGAAGAAAAGTAAGTACTGGTCCCCACAAATGAGTGCCAGCAGGCCTAACCATAACTAGCAGCTCAGATCAAGCACTGAATACTGACACACAAGCACAAGATACACCACACATAAAAATCAGGCAGAATAAAATATTTAAAACACGAGTATTAAAACCAATACAGCTCAATATGCTATATACATGGTTCCTGAAAGTCTCTTATCAGTATGAATCAAGATGTCACACAACATCGACTGAAACATTATGGGTCCTGTTAGGGGGGCGCGAAAAAATGGTGCTTAGAAATCTAACAGATTTCTTTGCATCATTTTTTGGGGAACTTTGAACTCCTGCTCAGAGCAGGCATTAAAAGGAGGCACACCATTGTTTATAATTGGCCTCAATGAGCTTTGGAGGATTAGCATCAAAAATTTGTACGGTAATCCTGCAAAGCTCCGGACTAGCGTAAAAAGTTTCTGACGCTAGTCCCCTAAGTACCGCCATGGTGCGCCATATTTTAAGTATGGCACACACATGGTGGGGCTAGGGGGTGCTACGGGCGCAAGAAAAGTGGTGCTGCACTGTGTGCAGCACCACTTTTTTAAAATATGCCCCATTATACACCGCTTTACATAGATTCACCACTGGTCAGATAATCCTTTCAACAGTACTAACACTGAAGATACCTCATACAAAAAACCCATAGGAGACCTTGAATTAAAAAATGCCCATATAAATCGAAACATCTTGAAAATATCAATAAAAATATTAGACCATCTCTGATTGCAGAGCAACAGGAATATTGTCTAAGGACTATGACCATATACATAAAATATGTCAAACAGCCACATATCAATGCTTCGAAACTTCCTTCAAACTACCCAACAGCTCCCCAGAGGATCCCTTAAGCATCAGTTACCTACACAGCAAGCAATTCACGCCACTCATACTATTCACAATTCAGAACACCATATCACCAGACAATTTTCAGATCTCGGTCTGGAGGACAGTGGGGAAAACCTTAGACTGCATCCTACACAACAGACAGCGCCATGAGGCAGTGTAAACGGCGAGACTGTGCACAATACACATGCCAATAACACAGGCATTTCACCTTCACCCCCTCCAAAACGTTAGGGGTGAAAAAGGTAGGTGAAGGGTAGTGGAGAGGGTAAGGGGAGGAGCGGCAGCCGTATTTGAATAATTTCAGAAGTATGTAACATTTAGCTTAGAGCAGCTTTTCAAGGTTGAAGCACAGCTATTAAGGGTCTCCAGGTCATGTGTGAAATCTTCAGGCAGGTTTAGCTTTTTAGCCAACAATGCTTGCAAGCTAAGATTTGAGCCAGTACAATGTTGACAGCAAAACGCGAGCAATGCAACTTGCGTTTGCTTAAAACGTCAGGACTGAGGACGGTGCCATTCATGACATGGGGCACGTTGCAGATATGTAAATAAGGCGTTATCTGTGGATGGAAAGAAGAAGCAAATGCCAGAGCTACTCTTCCTCAATGAGTGCATTCGACTTTGTAGCTTTTTAATTAATTTGCAAAACTTTATTCAACAACGTATTGAGATTACAGCTCTCTGAAAAGAAGTGTACACCAGAGAAATTCTGCTTCTGTCCATTCATGCCACCATAGCCTGAAGACTTTTCTTTCGGAGTTTGCCATTTCTTCAGGCATATCTGTCAGGTTTTTTCAGGTCCAGATGTGACTAGCGCTGCTCCAGTTCATGGTATTTCATGGCATTTTCCTTGCATTCTCTAGTATGAAGTCCTAATTTTAGAATAGAATAAATAGGACTACAAGTCCCAGGACTTGGATCGGGGCAGATAGTCATGCTGGTTATACTTGACACGTCTCTACAACATGTCTACATCACCCTCACCTCCACAAAACCATGGTACACCGGAAGTCCGACCTCTATGCTAGTGCATGAAAGAAAATAAGGCCCTGAGCCTTACGGCCTCAATTGTTATAAGCCTTCTGGCAAAACCAATAGGTCTGTAATTAGCGTACTAGCACATGAACCGTTAGCACACTAGAGTGAGATGCATGAGAGGGAACCAGCAAAAGAGGACAGAGAGAGCAGCAGCTGTAAACTACTCCTTTAAGCAGTTCAGCATAAGCACTCAAGCGGAGGAGGATGGGTGTACCCAAACACAAACAGCCAATAATGTTAGTTGAGAGATAAACACTCCACTGGCAGAGTGAAGGCAAGATTTTCAAAATCTGAAGACAAGGGCTTGAAGAGGCTAGATGAAGCGAGCTAGTGGTTCAAAGGAGCAGACCCAAAGAATACTTTATGTATACAGATAGAGATAGGTCTGCTTGGCAGCTGTGCGGAAATAATCCAGACCTAAACGATCATTGACAAAGACAGTAGATCTTGCCTTTGAGACCTATTGGATTTGCAATGCCAATTAGCGTTGATTTAAAGCGCCGGCCTTTTTTACAACCCAATGCAGTATTAAACGCAGAAAAAGAAAAAGCCGTTGTCAGTCACATCATTCCACTGGACGACGTGTGTGTGATGACATATGCATTAGAATGTATGCGCACACCTGCAGAATGATGCTGGTACCATTCGCTTGAATTTTTTTATTTACCGATCCAAGATGGGGAGAGAAGTAAAAGAAAGAGAATTATGGAGCATAGGGAGAGCACATGAGGAAGAAAAGGAGAGAGCTAGAAAACACACGCACTCTCATGGAGTGCTTAACCAAAAGAAAAGAAAGTTCCCTAAAACTGAAAAGTAGAAGGACAGAAGCCAGCCGGTTTGAGAAATGGTACACAGCCTATGCACCAGGGTAAAGAACAAGCACAAGATAGACAAGCTTGGACAAGAAAAGCCTTTGAATAAGAAGCAAGCAAATGAGAGTGACAGTAAGGCCAATCAATAGTCAGCAATGGGCCACAAGCCCCGGTAAATCCTTGGTGAGCCCACAATAGGTCTTTTGCAACCAAACAGCCTGAACTGTGTGTTAGGGTCGACCTGAAAACCATTGAGCTCCTATGCCTCGCAGCCTCCCCTTTTGCATCTCTCTCCAAGGCTCACAGGAGGTTACCCCTGTGATTTTTGGGTAAAGAATTGAGCTCCTACATCCTGCATCCACCCATGTTAGCCATTCTTCAAAGCACCCAATAAGTCCACACACTGGTGCTAGTAAGTTGTTTTGGTCAATTGGCCGCCTGCTTTACTCCTCCCATCACTTACCTTGAATGAACTGCTTCCATGTGTAAATGACAGCCTGGAAACACTCTTCCAGTCTATCTTCATTTACAGGGACGGGTGCACTGCCACTCTCCAGCCTTTCAAATGACCTTCCAGCTCAACGATGCTGAGGAGAATGCAACCCCCTTGGTGAATAGCCACGCCCCCTAGAGGGCACGCCCAGAGATTGAAGATCCCTGCAATAACATCTTCAGATACCTATGTAAGTAGAAACTTAGACAAATATGTACATCTGATTATACAGGATTACTGTATTCACTGCACGTACTGCAGCACCAATAAAGCACTACAGAACTGATGCAGACATACTAACGCTTCTTAAGATACTGCTGAGCTGTGAGTCCATCTCACCAATACCTAGAGGAAAAAATCCTGGCACCGCTGTAACTAGACCAAAGGGGTTGCAATGAGTGTGTGTTACTGTTCAGCGTTCATATTTACCATATACATTGGGACCAGAATCCTAAATATTAAATATTTTGGTTTGAAAACCACTGAATTAAAGGCTCCCTCACATAAGATCGCAGAAATTCCTTCACTGAAGCGTAGGGGGAAGGATACGTCCTCGGACCAGTGCCTCACAAGTTCAGGCTTAGAAACGTTCTCCAGGTAGACGACAATAGTGTCTCACTGCTAAACAACAAGCATTCTTTCTCACTTTGTAAAACACTGTGAAACAAGTTTTCACTCCAGAGTGTAAATGGTCTCCTGCTATTCATTTATTCCACGAATTACCAGCCTGTTGTGAAATTCAACACCATGTTGAAATAAAAACCCTTATTTGCGTTTCCTCAAAACACAAAACGTCTGGAAGCTGCACCAGCGGCCTGGCCGTGTAACCGCCAAAACTAATGAGAGTTGAACCACTGACCCCACTATAAAGCGGCTTCAGGGAAAACACACACTAATAACCAAAGAGTTAGAGGAAACCTTTGTGCGTCTTTTCGGATATTTGGTCGTTCTTGCTGATGTTTTCGTGGACTTCGTCACAAGAACATGCCCCCAGAAACGAAAGACCCGATTCTTAGGATTTGCTGATCTTCTTTCAACCCCATGCAGCATAAAGTTCACAAAGTCTTTCATGCCCCAAGGGCTGTGGAGCGAATGACCCTGCTTCTGCTTGAATATGTACCTGGGCGGAGGCGGGTAGTCTTTATACTCAACTGGGCAAAGGGTATGTTCCCCCAACTCAACTGCAATGATTTTTGATGGTTTTGAAAAATACTTTTTAAAGGAAAAGGATGTAAATTTGTGAGGCGTATCACTAAGGCCCTGGGCCATGCAGTTATTAATTGAGAGCATGCACCGTGGGTACTGTCATGGTTAACGTAAGCAATTGGGTTGTTGGTTGAAGGTCGTGTGAACCACAGACAGTCACTAAATTAATATGTGCTTAACCTATGGTAGCTTGGGGGCGTGGCCTGGCAGTCCTGCAAGATGGCCGCCACCATGTGAGGCTCTCCAGGGCGGAGGCATTAATCCTTCATAAATCTGAACGGATCGGATGCCCGAGGTGCATATCCTGTCGCACTTTGTGCGCTAAACTCCTGCAGAGGTGCGGGCTGGCGAAGTGGGGCTGGCTCGGTGACTGGGGCAGAGTGCAGGCCCCATCGCCCTGACGCCGGCAAGGCCTCGTGGGCTGCCAGGGAGGTGTTGGCAGAGCGGGGCCCGGAGCGGGCCGGTGGTGGCGGGGGACGGAGCTGGGGCTGACGCCTGCCCCCCCAGATGACGACGGGGGCTGGTGGGCCGGAGCCGGTGCACCCCTGGATCCTGTGTATCAATCGGGCGCCTGAGGAGATGTGCCAATGGTGAGGGCCGGATAGGGGTCCCGGCAGGTGGGTGTGCAGAGGCTGAGGGCTACGGGGACATGCCGGTGAAAGAGGAGGCTGGGCTGGGGGGGGGGTGGGCTGTGGGGCCCCTGCCGCCCCAGCACTGGATCCTGTCAACTGGTGGCTGGGGTGAGATCCGCTAGCCACACGTGTTGGTGTGCCCAGCCTCAGTCTGCAGGGCCTGCCTGGCTGAGCCCCGCTACGCATTGCATTGTCTGGGGCTGCTGTGGAGAGATGGCCTAGATGGAGAGATGCTGCTGCTCAATGCTGAGGGTTGCCTATGTAGTCGGAGAGCTGTGGCCCCCTGCCCTTGGGGAGAGACTGTGAGGCAGTGGCAACAGGATTTGACAGCATGCAGGCGTGAGGCATGGGCGGCCTGCCCTGTGTTCTGCTGGTGGCCTTCCAGGCGGGTGGCACCTGGCTGAGCTGCGTGGTGACGGCTGGAGGTGCCTGAGGCTGGACTGAGTGCCAGGGTTCCGACTCCAGACGGAGTGGCTCCCCCACTGGGGGTTGTAACCCGGCCATGATGGGGAAGGCAGGCCAAAAACAATTGAAGCTGACATTTGAGGGCAAAAAAAAGTGCATCCAAGCGGGCAGGTCAACAGATCAGCTGCCCCAAGAGGAAGACTCTCAGTTGCCCTCAGTCAAGTCATGTTTATGGATCTTAAGCACAGCCTGGTGGCCCTAGATACTAAGCTAGACCATCTAACCAATTGCATTGATTGTCTGAAAGATAGTGTGGATGGTCACGATACCCACCTTGTGCAGGCGGAATCTCGAGTTTCAGACTTGGAGGATGGTCGGAGCCGGGAGAGTGAACAACTTCTTCAAATGGAGCGAGTGCTAGAAGTCATCCGGAATAAAAACAAGGACCTTGAAGCCTGCTCCAGATGAAAAAACATCCGCATCTTAGGTCTTCCGGAATTAACAGATATGGGGCTCATGTAGGACATGTGGAGGCAATGCTTTCTGCCCTCTTCCCTGGTGAGCCCTCTCTAGTGATGGTAGTAGAGCGGGCGCACAGATCGTTGGGTCTGCGGCCGCCGCCTGGAGCACCGCGTGGCCTGTCATTGCGCGCCTGCTCCACTATAGAGATAGAGACACAGTCCTTCACCTTGCCCGTGACCGTTGCCTCGTCATATATAACAACAACAAACTCAGCATCTTTCCAGACTACACCCCTGGTGTGCAGGCGGCCCGTCGGGTGTTTCTCCCCGTCATGCTCACTCTGAGCCACACGGAGGCTAAATATTCCCTTATCTACCCGGCTAAGCTACGTGTACAACATAAAGGTAAATTACATATTTTCTCGGAACTGAAACAGGCAGCAAAATTTGCAAAAGGCATTCCAAAAAAATGGCTCCTGCCTGTTCGCTGGCAAATGAAGAGGAGCGGAATCACCTGAGCAACAATGACTAAAACCAGTTACATATGATGGGAGTCTGTGTGTCTGGATGGCGCCCGTGGCCTTTCGGGCCCGCTAGTGAATTGCGCCTTGGAGATGACTGACCCGTTGAGCTTCAGACTACTCAGCGGCTCCTGCCCACCTACCCATACTGGGTGGAAAGTCTGATGGCCATGCCAGCACCCCGTTGGATGAGTTCAAATCATTTGGTTGTGGTTTTGAGATGGGTTATATTTTTGGGTGAGGGTGGGATGGGTGGTCCGGCCCAAATGGGGGGCTGAGTGGGTGGGGGATGGCAGATGTACCGTTAGCCACTATGTTTGATGTTTTCTCCCTGTTCTTTCTTCCCTGTACCTTCTCGTCCCCACAGCTGATTCACTTTAGGTATGGAGAGGGGTGTTTATGGAGTGATTGTGAAGTTTACCTTAATGGCTTCTAAAAATGAGACTCCAGTGAGATGCTTGACATGGAATGTTCTGGGGTTGAATAATGGATGTAAGATGAGATTGTTGTCTGCTTATATGCAGCGCCATGGGATAGACATCTGCATACTCCAAGAAACTCACCTGAATAACGCCACAATGTCTAGGGTGAGGGCTGGATGGATTGGGGAGAGCCATGTAGTGATGTATTCGAGCTATGCGAGGGGGGTGGCCATCCTACGTAGAAAGAGACTGCAGTGGTGTACTGAGAAAGCACTTACGGACTTGCACGGTCGCTATGTTATGCTGCAGGGTACATTACAGGACAGGCCGTTTCATCTGGTATCAGTTTACGGTCCCAACGCTGATGACCCAGAGTTCTTTGGGGAGGTATGGCGACTAATTAACTCTGTGGGATTCGGGGTCCCTACTACGGGGAGGAGATTTTAATGTGGTATTGGACTTCGAGGCAGACCGTGAGAGTCGAGTTCGGCCGCAACATGTGGCAGCTGCTAAGGCCTTATCCCTAATTATGGCTGAGGGTGCAGTGGTGGATTTATGGAGAGTGAAACATGGTGCGGATGAAGAAGGAACATGCCTTAATACTGTACATAATAGCTGGTCCCGTATTGACAGATGGCTCGGAACCAGAGACGTAAAGCTTTGGACGGAGTCTAATGAACATATGCCTTGCACTCTGTCAAGACCATTCACCGGTTATATTGGAATTGCTGATCCTGCGCGCCCTCACCGTGGATTCTCGTGGACACTGCCTCATGTTGCGTTAAGAGATCAAGCCTTCAGGGAGGAGATTCGAACCGCTATTGCAGAATATTTCACTGTCAATCAGGGGTTGGTATCCTCGTGGGCACCTTATGGGAAGCATTCAAGGTAGTAATCCGTCAGATATGCCTTGCTAAGCAGCAAGGCATGCTGACAACGATCTGCCGTGAGCTAGCAGACTTAGAGGCCCAGCATGCAGTTATTAATTGAGAGCATGCACCGTGGGTACTGTCATGGTTAACGTAAGCAATTGGGTTGTTGGTTGAAGGTCGTGTGAACCACAGACAGTCACTAAATTAATATGTGCTTAACCTATGGTAGCTTGGGGGCGTGGCCTGGCAGTCCTGCAAGATGGCCGCCACCATGTGAGGCTCTCCAGGGCAGAGGCATTAATCCTTCATAAATCTGAACGGATCGGATGCCCGAGGTGCATATCCTGTCGCACTTTGTGCGCTAAACTCCTGCAGAGGTGCGGGCTGGCGAAGTGGGGCTGGCTCGGTGACTGGGGCAGAGTGCAGGCCCCATCGCCCTGACGCCGGCAAGGCCTCGTGGGCTGCCAGGGACGTGTTGGCAGAGCGGGGCCCGGAGCGGGCCGGTGGTGGCGGGGGACGGAGCTGGGGCTGATGCCTGCCCCCCCAGATGACGACGGGGGCTGGTGGGCCGGAGCCGGTGCACCCCTGGATCCTGTGTATCAATCGGGCGCCTGAGGAGATGTGCCAATGGTGAGGGCCGGATAGGGGTCCCGGCAGGTGGGTGTGCAGAGGCTGAGGGCTACGGGGACATGCCGGTGAAAGAGGAGGCTGGGCTGGGGGGGGTGGGCTGTGGGGCCCCTGCCGCCCCAGCACTGGATCCTGTCAACTGGTGGCTGGGGTGAGATCCGCTAGCCACACGTGTTGGTGTGCCCAGCCTCAGTCTGCAGGGCCTGCCTGGCTGAGCCCCGCTACGCATTGCATTGTCTGGGGCTGCTGTGGAGAGATGGCCTAGATGGAGAGATTCTGCTGCTCAATGCTGAGGGTTGCCTATGTAGTCGGAGAGCTGTGGCCCCCTGCCCTTGGGGAGAGACTGTGAGGCAGTGGCAACAGGATTTGACAGCATGCAGGCGTGAGGCATGGGCGGCCTGCCCTGTGTTCTGCTGGTGGCCTTCCAGGCGGGTGGCACCTGGCTGAGCTGCGTGGTGACGGCTGGAGGTGCCTGAGGCTGGACTGAGTGCCAGGGTTCCGACTCCAGACGGAGTGGCTCCCCCACTGGGGGTTGTAACCCGGCCATGATGGGGAAGGCAGGCCAAAAACAATTGAAGCTGACATTTGAGGGCAAAAAAAAGTGCATCCAAGCGGGCAGGTCAACAGATCAGCTGCCCCAAGAGGAAGACTCTCAGTTGCCCTCAGTCAAGTCATGTTTATGGATCTTAAGCACAGCCTGGTGGCCCTAGATACTAAGCTAGACCATCTAACCGATTGCATTGATTGTCTGAAAGATAGTGTGGATGGTCACGATACCCACCTTGTGCAGGCGGAATCTCGAGTTTCAGACTTGGAGGATGGTCGGAGCCGGGAGAGTGAACAACTTCTTCAAATGGAGCGAGTGCTAGAAGTCATCCGGAATAAAAACAAGGACCTTGAAGCCTGCTCCAGATGAAAAAACATCCGCATCTTAGGTCTTCCGGAATTAACAGATATGGGGCTCATGTAGGACATGTGGAGGCAATGCTTTCTGCCCTCTTCCCTGGTGAGCCCTCTCTAGTGATGGTAGTAGAGCGGGCGCACAGATCGTTGGGTCTGCGGCCGCCGCCTGGAGCACCGCGTGGCCTGTCATTGCGCGCCTGCTCCACTATAGAGATAGAGACACAGTCCTTCACCTTGCCCGTGACCGTTGCCTCGTCATATATAACAACAACAAACTCAGCATCTTTCCAGACTACACCCCTGGTGTGCAGGCGGCCCGTCGGGTCTTTCTCCCCGTCATGCTCACTCTGAGCCACACGGAGGCTAAATATTCCCTTATCTACCCGGCTAAGCTACGTGTACAACATAAAGGTAAATTACATATTTTCTCGGAACTGAAACAGGCAGCAAAATTTGCAAAAGGCATTCCAAAAAAATGGCTCCTGCCTGTTCGCTGGCAAATGAAGAGGAGCGGAATCACCTGAGCAACAATGACTAAAACCAGTTACATATGATGGGAGTCTGTGTGTCTGGATGGCGCCCGTGGCCTTTCGGGCCCGCTAGTGAATTGCGCCTTGGAGATGACTGACCCGTTGAGCTTCAGACTACTCAGCGGCTCCTGCCCACCTACCCATACTGGGTGGAAAGTCTGATGGCCATGCCAGCACCCCGTTGGATGAGTTCAAATCATTTGGTTGTGGTTTTGAGATGGGTTATATTTTTGGGTGAGGGTGGGATGGGTGGTCCGGCCCAAATGGGGGGCTGAGTGGGTGGGGGATGGCAGATGTACCGTTAGCCACTATGTTTGATGTTTTCTCCCTGTTCTTTCTTCCCTGTACCTTCTCGTCCCCACAGCTGATTCACTTTAGGTATGGAGAGGGGTGTTTATGGAGTGATTGCGAAGTTTACCTTAATGGCTTCTAAAAATGAGACTCCAGTGAGATGCTTGACATGGAATGTTCTGGGGTTGAATAATGGATGTAAGATGAGATTGTTGTCTGCTTATATGCAGCGCCATGGGATAGACATCTGCATACTCCAAGAAACTCACCTGAATAACGCCACAATGTCTAGGGTGAGGGCTGGATGGATTGGGGAGAGCCATGTAGTGATGTATTCGAGCTATGCGAGGGGGGTGGCCATCCTACATAGAAAGAGACTGCATTGGTGTACTGAGAAAGCACTTACGGACTTGCACGGTCGCTATGTTATGCTGCAGGGTACATTACAGGACAGGCCGTTTCATCTGGTATCAGTTTACGGTCCCAACGCTGATGACCCAGAGTTCTTTGGGGAGGTATGGCGACTAATTAACTCTGTGGGATTCGGGGTCCCTACTACGGGGAGGAGATTTTAATGTGGTATTGGACTTCGAGGCAGACCGTGAGAGTCGAGTTCGGCCGCAACATGTGGCAGCTGCTAAGGCCTTATCCCTAATTATGGCTGAGGGTGCAGTGGTGGATTTATGGAGAGTGAAACATGGTGCGGATGAAGAAGGAACATGCCTTAATACTGTACATAATAGCTGGTCCCGTATTGACAGATGGCTCGGAACCAGAGACGTAAAGCTTTGGACGGAGTCTAATGAACATATGCCTTGCACTCTGTCAAGACCATTCACCGGTTATATTGGAATTGCTGATCCTGCGCGCCCTCACCGTGGATTCTCGTGGACACTGCCTCATGGTGCGTTAAGAGATCAAGCCTTCAGGGAGGAGATTCGAACCGCTATTGCAGAATATTTCACTGTCAATCAGGGGTTGGTATCCTCGTGGGCACCTTATGGGAAGCATTCAAGGTAGTAATCCGTCAGATATGCCTTGCTAAGCAGCAAGGCATGCTGACAACGATCTGCCGTGAGCTAGCAGACTTAGAGGCCCAGCTTGCTATTCTGGAGAATCAAATGTGTGAGATATGTCCAGCACACTTCTGGCTGAAATAAGAGAGAAGCTGTCACAATATGAGGAAGTGGCAATCCGCGAGGATTGTCTTCTGGGAAGGGAAGCCAAGGCGAGGAGAAGGCGAGAGGGCTGGCAAAATGCTGGCTGCAATGCTTCGACGGCCGTGGGCGGAGAACTATGTTGTTGAGGTGCTTGACTCGGCTGGAGTATGCCATGCTGGCACTGAGGGGGTCAAGCAGGTCTTGACTGATTTCTACTCCGCCCTATATACCAAAACAACAGGGCCGCACCCGGAAACGTATACAGAATACTTTGAGGACATTAGCCTGTTCTGGCTTGAGAACTCGCTCAGGCAGTACTTAGACACTCTGTTCTCAGTTGAGGATGTCATCCAGGTTATAGGTAGTCTACCGGGAGGCAAGGCCCCAGGGCTGGATGGACTCATGATGGCCTTCTATAAGGAATACGCAGATCTCTTGGTGCCGCACCTACTAGATGTTTATGTGGAGGCGCTCGAGGGAGGGACTCTCCCACCTTCGCTGTGTGAGGCCCTCATCATCACCATATTAACACCAGGCAAGGATCCGTGCCTTTGCGACTCAGATAGGCCATTATCGCTATTAAATATAGACAATAAGATACTAGCAAAGCTGATTGCGCCTAGACTGCAGCCCCATCTTTGGTGCTTCCGGACCAATATGGGTTTGTGCCTGGTCGCTTGACCTTGTATACCCTCCATACATTTTTTGCGGTGACCCGAATGATCAATCCTGAAGAACGCGCAGAGGCTGTGTTCCTGGGCACCACCAAGGCATTTGACTCCCTCACATGGGATATATGTTCGGCCTGTTGACCAGGGCAGGGTTGAGTCCTAGGTTCATTCAATTAATCCGCTTATTGTACTCGGCTCCAACCGCTAGATTGAGAATCAATGGAATGGTGTCAGAAACCTTCCCGATAGCTAGAGGCACTCAACAAGGATGCCCCCTCTCGCAGCGGCTATTTGCAGTGGCAATGGAGCCACTGGCAGCACCTTTGAGACAACATCACAACCATAGGGGATTGGCGTATAGACAACGCCCAATCCTGGTCTCTATGTATGCGGATGATGTTGCGCTATATGTACGAGACCCACAGCTGCATCTTGATATACTGATGACGAGATAGTACGCTTTGGCCAGATCTCTTGGATTATGATCAACTGGTCTAAGTCAGTTGTTTTCCCCCTGTCGGCTGCAACAGTTCAGTACCACTCCAAATATCCCTTGAGCTGGGCTGATGGCCCGGTATGTTATCTGGGCATATGGCTTAGCAGGGAGGCGGATGAGCTGTGGTCGACCACCTATGGCAAGGCCATTATGTGGCTGGAAGACAAAGTAGCGATCTGGCATTCCCTTCCGCTCTCGTTGATGGGACGCATAGCCATAGCCAAGATTAATTTTGCCCAAATTTCTCTACCTGTTCGTTAACATTCCCCTCGCCCTCACGTCCAGCTTCTTGAAAAGGCTTAGATCTTCACTCATAGCTCTGGCCTAATCTTATGGGAAATATTGATGCAACCGTTTGAGTTGGGTCGACTAGCGGCCCCTGATCTGGAACTTTATTATAACTGCGCACAGGTCAATTTTGTGCATTTTTGGTTGCACCCCATAAAATATTTACCACATCTGGCTCCAGAACACGATTCAGTCTGGCCTAATAGGCTCTCTGGGGTGATTTATGGACCTGCTAGACCTAGGTCGAGAGAAGTCAACACTGTTACGTGTACGGCGCAGGCTTAGCGGGCGCTCCTGAAGCATTTGGAGGCTAGGGAGCCCTTTGTACCCTCGGCGCAGATGCGAGACATCATGAACCCGCAGATATCGGAGGAAGGCCAGTTTTGTGAATGCCTGCGTGATCTGAATATGGCTACCTTGGGGTCTTGGTATCCGAGGGGGGACTCGTTCATCTCCCCAGAAGCTGCGCTTTGCGTGACTCATGATACTGCGCTATATCATTTAATTTACCTTAGAAGCAAGGCTCTTTTGTGGGCTAGATACCCCTGCTTCCCTGAGACGCCCCGGTGTGCCACATGCTGGAGCTGGTGTACAAAGCACCGTCTCCACGCAGACTCCTCAAGGGCCTGTATGTTTGCATGCAGACGACTGTAGCCCCTGCCACGCCCAAGGCCAGAACACATTGGGAAGCGGACATAGGTGAGACCCTTCCAGACGATGTGTGGTGATATTTCTACATATGCAAGAGCTTTCCCCCAATTACAGATTGCGCCTAATGCATTTTAAATTCCTGCACCGCTTGTACTATATGCTGAGGTGCCTTAAGAGGATGGGCATCAGGTTGAATGATAGATGTGAAAGATGCTTAGCGCTGGAGGCAGATTTCCTGCACCTGGAATGGAACTGCAGGGCACTGCAGGGATACTGGACAGAGGTGCTGAGTTTGATTGGGGAAATGGTCGGGCTCGAACTACCATGTTGTCCCAAGATTGCCCCCATTGGATATGTCAAGGAGGTACCCCCTGATCACAGGAAACATGTGGGGCTGCTATTGGTGCTGGCCAAGCGGAGGGTGGCGATGTGTTGGGGAAGAAACAGATACCCCTATGCAGGGAGTGGCTAAGTAATGCTGAGCACTGCCAGGAACAGCTAATAGCCTACTGGGAATTGATGCCGTCAAACTCCCGGCCACGAGCCATATGGACCCCCTTACGATCCTTCCTTATGTCCCGGCCGTAGTGGTGTAAACAGCCGCTAACAAATAGTACCAGATATAATCTAGATGACACGCCCGCCCTGCGGTGACAAGATAACACCATTCCTCTTCAAGTGAGATGATATTGCTGCACGGACCCCACCTCCTTTTTCCCTCCCTTCCTCCCTTTTCTCCCTCTCTCTGTTCTTTCTATTCTCTTTCGTTGTTTACCATTACTGACGTTAACCCATAAGACTGAGCTGTATAAACCCCATTGATCTATGTGTTGATCAAATGACCCTACCCAATGGAGTAGGTCGCCTGGAAAAGAATCTGGGGGGCTTTTGGATAAAAGCCGTTTGTGCTGTATAGACACGAGGCTTATCCATCACATTTTGCTAACTCTGCCTTTTGACTGCTGTGATGGTAAATGTTTTGATCTGTTTTACTCTCTCATAAATGCAATGGAAAAAAAAACATTAAAAAAAAAACCTCTGGTAGCTTGGCACAAAGCAGTTAGGCTTAACTTGGATGCAAATTAAAAAGTATGCATGTGGCTCCCAAATAGCAATGATGTGAAAACATAAGAAAAATCTCACAACAATTTAGAAAAATAGAGTCAAATTTAATAAAATATTTGTCACCAAAATTACAAAATCCAATCAGTAAAACTGGAGCTATGGAATTTCAAAGTTTTAAGGTAAGTATAGTGCCTAAAAGAGGAAAGTGCCAACTATGGCCATCTGGTTGACCTCGACTGGGAAAACATCGCAAATTAAGGCTGACGCAAAGGAGTGTGGGCTGGATACAGGACCTAGGTCAGTCCCACAAAGGACTGTACCTTATGTCCTTGATGCAGAGCGCTGAGTCGTGCTGTGTTGGTTTCAATGAGGAGCTGCGAGGGATGCAATGTAAGGTCCTGCATTGAGGTGTATCGCCATACATTGTTTTCGATGAGGAGCTGCAAGGGTTGTGAAGTGCTGCGATGTCGGGTTCTGCATCACGCTGTGTCAAGTTGTGTCAGTTCTGAGGGAACCGACAGTTGGGACAGGAGGAGTAAACTCTGACGCAAGCCAATGGTCGAGGACCTGGGATGCACCTCTAAGGGATAATTACTCACTCTAGCATATGCCAGCAGAGGGGCCCAGGTAGGTCCAGTTGAGTCTGTGCAGATGTGGGGCAGGTGTCTGGGGCTTAATATGTCTCTGTAACTCAGAACAAGAGGGTAGACTGCTAGCCCTTCAAGTCACTCATGTGGTTCTGGGTTCAAGCAGCAGGACCAGTCTTCCTTCCTCAGGCAGCAGGGCACAGGGCACTCTTTCCAGCAGCAGGGCAGCAGAGCAGTCCTTCTTCTGAGTCTTCCACAAGTCCAGAAGTGATCTAAAGAGTGGGTCTGAGGGTCCCAATTTATACCTGATGTGGGAGAAGCTGCTGGAACTTGCCCAATTCCCCCAGAAGTGTCTGGGATTTCCTGTCTCCCTGCTCAGACCCCAGTCTGTCTGCAGTCACAATAGGCTAGTGTGAAGTTATTTGAATGTGAGCTGCGGCAGTATCTTTGAAGTGCAAGTGTGCAGGTGATAGCTCCGCCCCTCCTATCAGGTCAGGATGACCTATCCTGCCAACACTCAAGCCCTCTATTGTGTGGCTGTCTGGGAGAAATACACAAAGGCCAACTACATCTAGTTATATGATCCAGGATAAGGCTGCAGGCTCCAACAGGCTAGAACAAGAAAATGCCAACTTTCTAAAAGTGGCATTTTCTGAATTGTGACTTAAAATTTGACTTTACCATTAAAGAGGGTTTTGAATTACATTTCTTTATTCACCAAACATGACGTTCCTACCTGCTTACACATAAAAGTTACCACTTATTAAATCCAATAAGGTGACCCAATGTTATCTTAAGGGAGAGTGTTAGATATGGGGTCTCTAGTTGGCAGAGGTATGCACCCTCTCCAAGTAGGGACCACAATCCTAGTCAGGGTAAATCACAACACAATCCAAATTATCCTGTGCCCACCCTCTGGTAGATTGGCACTGAGCAGTCAGGCTTAACCTAGAAGGCAATGTATATAGTATTTGTGCAATAACCCATAAAGTAACACAGTCAAAATACCACAAAGATACACCAAACAGGTTTAGGAAAATAGATAATATTTATCTGAATAAAATAAGGTAAAAAGAACAATAATACAATAAGCATACGTGGAAATATCACTTTTTAAAAATTTAAAAGAGTCTCAATCCTTAGGAATCAGTTGTGATTTCTTTGCAACACACAGTACCAGGGTTGCATCGTAAATAACGATACACAGGGACAACAGCGGAGGAGATGTGAGGACAAATAAGGTGTTGCGTCGAATTTTCCAGTGCAGCACAGATGATGTGTCATTTCTTTCCACGCTGCAAGGTGATGCATTGATTTCCAGGAGAAGGAGCGGGCGCTGCATCGATCCAGTCGGCAATATGGTGAAATATCAGCCACGAGGCAGGCACTGTGTTGGATTTCCGGTTGTGAAGCCGGCGCTAAATTTTTTTGATTGCTGGTGCAGCAATTTTTCAGGTGGGATGCAGGTTCTGCATCGATTTCTGCATGTGTTGCATCGATTTTCCGACATACCAGGATTTCTTGAAGAGATTATGGCCCTCATTATAACATTGGCGGTAAAAACCACCTACCATTGTGGTGACGGCCACCAAAATACCATTGCTGTGGCTACCACCCATCTGCCAAATTATGAACGTAGCCAGAATCCTGCCAGAAGGATGCTGGAATTCCAGCCTCGGCCATGCCGGCAGATGATCGGCCTGGCGGTGTTCTGCTGGTGGATGCTGCTGCTGGCAGCAGCGCCCCGTCCCGTCTCCTGCCGGAGGACCCCCTGAAATCAGGTAAGTCGGGTGCTCCGACAGGGGAGGGGAGTGGGGAGTGTTTTGTGTTTGTGGGTGTGTATATTTGTGTGTGTGTGGATGCATGTGTGCATGTATGTATGTAAGAGTGTGTGGATGTGTGTGTGAATGGATGTATGCATGCGTGGATGGATGTGGATATGAGTGTGTATATGCATGTTTGATGGTGCGTGTATGTTGGGGGGTCTGGAGTGGGGGTGTGTGGGGGAAACCTGGAGGGGGGGAGGGGAAGACCCCTATCAGTTACAGGGAAGGGACTCTCTGTCAATGCTAGTGCCTACCGCCATGGTTTTTGTGGCGGTAAGGAAGCCACGAAAACCATGGCAGTAGGCGGGGTCATAATCCCACGGGCGGGCTAGTGACATCCGCCTGGGTGGAGACTAAAGTCTCCTGCCCGGTGGCTGTTACCGCCGTGGCAGACGGAGTGCTAAATTGGCTTGAGCCAAACCACCAATGTCGTAATATGGGGAAATGTACCGCCAGCCGGTTGGCAGTACATTTCTCCATTTTACCGCCGTCCGCCAGGGTTGTAATGAGGGCCTAAGTCTTTGTTGGCCCTGAGACTTCAGAAACAGTAAGCCCTTTAAGAGTACTTTAGGAGGAAGGCAGAGTCCTTCCAGCACAGTCAGGAGTACCACGCAGCAGGGCAACAAGCAGGAAAGCAGTCCTTCAGCAAAGCAGTCCAGATGAGTCCTTTGGGCACCCAGCAGTCTCTCTGACATAGTCCAGGGGTAGGTCCAGAAGTGTCTGATTTGGTGAGGTGAGAGACCCAGTTTATATACCCACAAATGCCTTTGAAGTGGGGAAAACATCAATGAGTGGTTTTGAAGTGCTCTAGTTCCCCCTTCAACAGAGTCCTGTCTGCCAGGATCCCTGTGGGGGTTATCAGTCCTTTGTGTGAGGGCAGGCCACTGGCTTTGAAGTGTAAGAGAGAGCCCCTTCACCCTTCCTGCCCAGGGAGACCCATTCAGTATGCAGATGAATGCAGACGTGACCGAGGGGCATATTTAAGAAAAGTAGCACTGCACCTAATACAACGCCACTTTTCTTGCTCCCCTTAATGCCCCCCTAATGCCACCATGTGTGCGCCATATTTAACATACAGAGCACCATGGCAGTATTTAAGGAACTAGCGTCAGAAGTTTTGATGCTTTGCGGGGATTAGCATGAAACGTTTTGATGCTAATCCTGCAAAACATCCAGAGTCCCATTGTGACCAATGGGAGCCTACTTTTAACGCCTGCCCGGAGCAGGGGTTAAAAGTGCCGAAAAAATGAAACAGAAAAATCTCTTCGATTTCTTTGCACCATTTTTTGCCCCCCCCCCCCAATGAGGGAATGCTGCCTTTGCGTACATTATACCGAGAGCAGGCATAATGTGGCACAAAGGGTTACAAATGCATGCATTGCGTCACTTTGTAAATATGTCACAGCGTTTTGGGCCTTCTAACGCCACACTAGCATTTAAAAATGATGCTGATGTGGCGTTAGAATGTCTCTAGGCCCTCTTAAATCTGGGCCTGGGTGTCCTGTGTTCATGGTTGTCTAGGTGGAATACACAAGGGGAGCTGTCAACCAGCACAGACCAGACTTGGATTGGAGACAGGGCTGTAAGGCACAGAAGTGCAGAGAAATGCCCACTTTTTAAAATTGGCAGTTCTGAAATAGTCATAAAAAATCAAACTTCACCACTAAGTAGGATTTTCTGTTTACCATTCTGGCAATACAAAACATGACATGGTTACTCTACCACTTAAAAGTATATGAGGGCAGTTCTAATGCTAGTCTATGAGAGGAGCAGGCCTCACAGTAGTGGAAAATGAACTTATGAGTTTTTCACTACCAGGACATGTAAAACACATAGGTACATGCCCAACCTTTTACTTATATAGTGCCCAGCCCTATGGGTTACCTAGGGCCTACCTTGGTGTGCCTTATATGTAGAAAAGGGGGAGTTTAAGGTTTGGCAAGTAGATTTAAATACCAAGTAGAAGTGGCAGTTAAATTGCACACACAGGCCTTGCAATGGCAGGTGTAAGACATGGTTAAAGGGCTACTTATGTGGATGGCACAATCAGTGCTGCAAGCCCACTAGTAGCATTTCATTTCCAGGCCCTGAGCATATGTAGTGCACTTTGCTAGGAACTTACAGGTACATTATATGTGCCACTTGGGTAGGAACCAATGTTGCCATGTTTAGGGGAGAGAGCATATGCACTTTAGCGCTGGGCAGCAGTGGTAAAGTGTGCAGAGTCTGAAAACCAGCAAAAACAGGGTCAGAAAAATGGAGGGAGGCAGGTGGAAAGTTGGGGGATGACCACCCTTTCAGGTGTAACAGGAGGTAGGCCTAGCAATAGTGAACAAGCATTGGCAAAGCCATTACGTTTTACCTATGTGAGATCTATTGACTTTGTCAATGGTTTTTAGACATGTTGCATGGCTACACTGGCTGCGGTGTAACATGGCTTAAAGTAAAGACGAAAGCCCTATGACGCAACCAGCATTGACTGCATGATAGCGCTATTATTTTCTTTAGTTTCAGCCATTTTACACAACAGCCGGTATTGCTGTGCTACATGTCTAAAAAACATTGACAAAGCCAATAGCTCTCTCATAGATGAGTCCTATTGGCTTTGCTAATGCTTGTGTTTTATTCTAGCTAACCCATAATCAGCGCCAAATGTGAAACCTCCAGGTCGCATAGTAGAACAATGACTGTGCCCTCATCCTCAGCAGGGGGCACAAGTTAGTGATGATCTGGGTTTTTTACAAGAGACTGGAAGTTAAGCAATTCTTGCCATCTATAGAAAGGTGTCCCAGAAATAGAAGGTTAACAGCTGGCTCTGGGCAGCACACAAGACATGCCGACTTATAAAAGAGAGAGAGATTAATTTTCATAAGGTCAAAGAAATATTTATCTTTGCTCAGCATTTTTTGAACATCTGTCATTTGGATCAAGGCTACAGGTGGCTGGAGCCTCTGCTAGAAGGTTTCGGGGCAAAATAAATAAATACAGTTATTTACAGTGTACCTTTCTCCGTCCCTTCCTAACTAATCTATAGTCATTTCAGTAACAAATGGAACGCTACAGAGAGTGATTTTGCACATTTAACTCACCTGAGGCGTAGGACGATGAGCTGGCACTTGCGATTTGAGCACAGTCTCTGCTCGGTTTACCACATCCCCTGCGTGATTCGCTCGCAGCTCCTTATTCCGGAAATGGTTATTGACTCCTTCAGCTGAAAGTAGTCTGGGAAAGAATCTCTGGATTCAGAGCACATGAAATAAACAGCACTTCCTTACTCTGGAAAACGGCTTCTCTAGTCCTCTCATGGGAATTTGTGGCACTAAAAAGTAAATGGTGTGGGATTATAGCCTCACCGTAAACTCAAATTCTGTTTCGAGCAGTTTTGAACTTCAAACACTTTCACCCCGACCCCAAAAGAGGTCTGCGCAAGCATACTTCTATCGGGACAGAGACTACGACACCCTTCTTTAGTGTAAAAGTGCCATTTATTAGGACACGCTTGCTCAAATCTCGTAACATGTAGAATACAGACAACTTTATAATAACTTTTATACCTTTACTTTAACATTGTAATTCCTTTCCGTCCATTCGCGTTTTAAACCCCCCACTTATCCTTCGCATCTCACCCAATCCACTCCTATTTCCACGCATCTCCCTTTCCCCTTCTACCCCTTGCCTGACTCTGGCCTCCCCACCGACTGTCATCCTTCCTCTGCTTCTTTCTCCCCCCCCGGAAGGGTGGACAAGCCTGCATCTGACTCTCCACCCTCCCCCATCCACTGCCCGTACTGAGCAAATCCTGCCCTAATCTGGCAAAATAAATTGCTCCCTTTACCACCCCCTTCCTAAATCCCCTCATCCCCTCTTCATAAACTGTCGGTCAACCTTTCTTTCCTGCAGGGCGGGTGGGTGGCCAAACTCTGCGCAGCTTTCCGGATGCTGGCGCCGAGAGAGGCCTGCCCCTCCCCACCCTCCCCTTTTTAAACCTATCCTACGTTCCTCCCCCGCCCAGCAAGCCCACCTATCCTCTCCCAGGCCGTCTACATCTGGCCCAAGAGCTCCCGTAGATAGACTGGACTGCGTCCAGCTATCAACGGGGCCCTATTGCATACTTCTATTAAATTTCAGGAATACTTAAAGGCTTCAAGGATCCTTGCAGTTTCAGATACTGCTACAACTACCTGTGGCCTGACCGACCACTGAGACCCAAAGGTCCTAACCCAGCAAAAAAAGGAACAATTACATTTATATCCGGAGACAACGCTTGAATTGTAGACAAGAGCACAACAGCAACTTAAGGAATAATGAAAAAGAAAAAAAAGTGCTATGAAGCAGCCAGCATCATGGCATTTTTTTCTAATTTTAGCGACTGTGCTGCTGTGCGATGTATTGTATTGTATTGTAATTGTATTGTAATAGTATTTATATAACGCTTACTACCCCTGACGAGACGTCGAAGCGCTTTTCGGCGAGTAGCACGCTACTCCAGAACCCAAAAGGAATTAGTGGTGGATTAGTATAGGGAAATATGAGTACAGTTTTAGTAGTATTATGAGTTAATTTGAGCCGCGGATATGTGAATTTGTTAGTTGGATTGACTGGAGTAATGGAGAGGTGGAGGAGGGAAGAATCCAGAAGTGTTAATTGGGAGTTTATGGTAATAGGATTTAGGTGTGCGATGAGTAAAGAGGGGATGGAGAAGGGAAGAGTCTGTGGAAAGGGTTCGGGAGATCATAGAAGCAGGAGGGGTTTTGGATGAGATAAATGAGGGAGAATTTAGTAGAGTTGTTTGGGAGATCATGGTAGTAAAGTGAGGTTTAGGTGAGTTAGATGTGGAAGAGGAGGGAAGGGCTTAGGCAGGGTTATTTAGGAGATGAAAGTAGTAGAATGGATTTGGGATGAGTCAGTGGGAATGGAGGATAGATTGATAGAGACATGACATATGGTGATGGGCAGACAAAGCGTGATATAAAATGAGAGCAGGGATTCATAAGTATCTAATATAACAACTGATCTAGGAGCTATGCAATGACCTATAAACATGTTAAGCATAGAATAACACAGATATATATATATATGTCAAACATGATATATAAAGGGGGCTAAAATGGCGGCCCCACAGGTTGAAAAAGGCAGAGATGCCGAAACGCGTTCCTGTGTGGATTGAATTAAATCCTATTTATACTTTCACAGAGTGCCAGTGGCCTTATTTACGTATAAGGGAGTGTTTATATATATATATATATATATATATATATAAATATATACACACACACACACCCACACATATACACACATGAATACACACACATATGCGCACATATTTGTACATATATATTTAAACCATGAGTAAATATACATTAGTTAAACAGGTTTAAAGAGATGATCATTAACTGCCTTGCTGCAGGCAATCAATGTAAGCTCAAATCTGAGGTCCAGGTTGGGCAAACGCTACACCCTCCATGGATGGCTAGAGAAGGGGGGGTTGGTAGAAAGATGGAAAAGCAATAAACTGGCCAATATGAACTACAGACATGATCGGGGGAGATGTTTGAACAGGAGAATAGGATTAAATTATTCAGGTAGAAAATCTGTTAACGGTGGAGAAACTGACAGGGCCTAATACTCTCTTGACCACAAGCTGAAGTTATTGCCATCAACAAAACAATCTTCAAGCTAGGATGCTAAACACTGCAATTGTGAACTGGCTTGAAAAGGAATGCCACCAAGAAGCTTAGCACAACACAAATAGCACAAAGAAACAATAAATGGTTTGGGAAGAAACGGGTAAAGAAAACCTTTTATAAAACAAAGCACTAGAGGCGATATAAAGCAGGAAGGTTGAATAGGAAGGCATGATCGCAGACAGGGCAGTCAATTAGCACTCACTAGTAACCACTGCCAGAACCATCTATATATCACACACTATCTCTTTGGGGACCTGGACATTGTTATAATCACACACTATCTCTTTGGGGGCTTGAGACTGACTAACCTAATACAGTTTTGCAAGAAGGACTAAAAATGACTATCATTAATACGCTATCTCAACAGAGACCTAACTAAGACTGGCAGTAACGCACTATCTGTCTATAGAGATTTGAGCACAATTGTATTTACACACTTTCTGTGGGTACTTGAGAATGACTAACGTAAGATGGCTTTTCAAGAGAGACTTAAATATCACTATTATTAACACACTATCTCCATATGGGCTTGAGCAGAAGCTTAATCAAAAAGCATCTCTACGGGATCCTGGGCACTACTATAATCACACATTGTCTGCAGGGACTTGACTATGATGAATTTAACATACTATCTCAAAAGGTACATATCATTAACACACTATCTTTACAGGGACTCAACACAAGTTTAAACACCATCTCTGTGGTGACCTGGGCATCACTATAATCACATACTATCGCTATGGGCACCTAGGCATCACTATAGTCACACACTATCTCTGTAGGAATTTGAGGATTACCAACTTAACACATTACATCAACAACGGTTTATATATGATTTTTATTAACACACAACCTCCACATGGACCTGAACGGAAGTTTAATCACACACTATCTCTCTGGGAACCTGTATAACACTATAATCACAAATCTCAAAGGGAGTTGGGATGAAAGGTATGGGCCAAGGCTCATCCTCCCACAAAGCCATATACATAAACCTACCAGGAGACAAGCCAAGATAGATGCAAAGCTAACTCTCAACAGGGACCATGAAAATTATTAGTTTCCAAAGAAAACCCTCCCCCACTCAGGTAACACCTTGGTGGCATGCTTCATCATCGGGTGCTTCCCATCCAGCTACGGAATGGGGTGTGCTGCGACCAACGGACTACGTGGGAGCATTAGTTTATTTGACTATCATGATGTGGGATTCGGAGTGGGGGGGTCATGAAAAGGTTAAAAATACCTGCCTCCAGGAAAAGCCTATGTTTTAATACTTATTCCTGTGTCAATATGATTAAAAATGGGGTAAATAGAATGCATAGGGTTATGCTACGAACCTGCCTTTCAAACTGATGTCTACACGTTTCATCACTATAATCACGCACTATATCTGTGGATACCTGGGCGTCACTTTATTCACACAGTATCTCTGTCATGACCTGGGCATCAGTTTAATCACACTCTTTATATGCCTAACCTAACACACTGTCTTAAAAGGGACTTAAATATGGCTATGATTAACACACACTCTCGCTGGGGACTTAAAGACAAGTTTAATCACATACCATCTCTGTGGGGACTTGTACATCACCATAATCACACACTATCTCTGTAGGAACTTGAACATTACTTTAATCACACACTATCAAACACTATCTCTGTGGGGACCAGGACATTATTATAATCACAAAAAATCTCCGTGAGAACCTGGACATTACAATAATCGCACACAATTTGTACAGGGATGTGAGAATGACTCACGTAATACACTATTTTAACAGGGTCTTAACTATGACCATCATTTACACATTATCTCTACAGGAACATGAGCAAAACTTTAATAACACACATCTCTGTGGTGATGTAGTCATTTCAATAATAATGTATTATCCCTATGTGTACTTAGGTATCACTTTAATCACCCACTATATCTGCGAATATTTGAAAATGTCTAACGTAACACACTATTTCAAGAGATCCTTATATTGGATTGTCATTAACACACTATCTCCACATGTACTTGAACAAAAGTTTAATCAGACACTATCTCTTTGGTGACCTGGGCATTACTATAATCACACACCATCTCTGTGGATATCTAGGCATCACTATAATCACACACTATATCCTTGGTGACCTGGACATCAGTATGATTACACACACATCTCTGTGGTTACCTGTGCATCACTTTATTCACACTGCATCTCTATGGTGACCTGGGCACACCACGTTTCTGCAGGGACTTGGACATCACTATAATCACATGCAATCTCTGTAGGCACTTAAACATCACTAGAATCACACAGTATCTTTGTGGGGACTTCACCATGACTCATTACACGCTATCTCTGTGGGGACTTGATTATGACTACTATCACACACTATATCCGTGGGGACTTAGCACATGACTATCATCAAACACTATCTCTGTGGGGACCTGGACATCATTATAATCACACACTGTCTTATCACACACCATTCCAATGTAATCAGTAATATTACTGCTATCATAAACCATTCCTAATGAGAAGATGTGCTCAAGAGACAAAGGTTAATTGCCACAAAACCTCATTTGCAGGCACTGGTTAGTCCTGGGCCAGTGAATTCATTTCTGAATGCTTCAGGCCCCTTATTTCCTATGATGTGTGGGCACTCTGGAATAGGATAATGCTGGAATTATGCACCTTTTGTGCAGTTCAATGTTTTAAAACAGATGTAGGGTTTGGAGTAGGCAAGCAACACGAAGAAGAGTGGGTAACAAAGAATGGACAGTGGGAAGAGGGTGAGTGTCGGTTAATGTACAAGGGGAATGGGGTGGTGTGATAAAATGATTGATGGTACGGCAGGAGGAGGCGGGCGAGGGTGTTTTAAAAAGAATGGATGTCAGCATTAAAAGTGCATGGCCCCTAAAAATGGCTGAAACAAACTTACAATTACATCTGTATACATTTACAAATAATGAAGGTCATGAGAAAAAATTTAATTTGGCTTTAGATCTGTTGCTCTAACTGATCAGTCATGCAGAATGATTCATCTTACAATTCAAACATATTTCTGACAAAAGCCTTCCCTGCTCACCCCATAAGAAATACCTGAAAAAATGTGAATGGTCTTTGGGCCAGATTCTATATTGCCTGTGGCGAGACCCTCATTTTTCCTCTTCTTCGAGTTGTTTTTCAATTATGTGTTTTACAGTTTATTTTATTTTCAGTGAAGTGTGTTCTGTATTTAACATTCAAATGCTTTGCTGTATGAATACCTAAAAATAAAATGCTCTACTTTGGTCGTTACCACAATTGATGTTCAAGCAAGCCTCAAAGATTTCAGACCTCCCTCCTAACCCTTTGCCCTTTTGTGAAGTGATGTTCTGTTGCCCTTTTCCTCAGCAATCAGGTTGATGTGATCTTCTATGAGAAAGCGGTTCCTCCTTTCTAGTGACGCCCAGAGAGTCTTAGGAAGTACTTCCTTAATATAAGCAGGGTGCGGTTTTAGGGAGCCTGTCAGCACAGAAGCAAGAAGATAGGGAATATATCTCATGCAATTATCACACATGTTCCGTAATGCACCCTACCGTCAGTTCAGAGTGTGTTACTAGTGGAGCAGTTCTAATGGTGTTTTCCAGCAGGAAATAACTCCCTGAGAGTAATAGTACGTCTCTTATTTCTAACCGTTAGTTTGTTGCACTGAAATGGTATTCGGATTCAATAGGTTAAGTAAATAAGCAATGAGTAAAGATGTTGCACAGGACTGCAGAGGGACTGTAGAGGCATGTGCTACCTAAGACAGCATGCCGAAAAGTAAAACAAGCATAGCTTAAAGTAAGTCAAAAACCAATATGACGCAGTCAATGGTGGCTGTGTCACAGCACTTGCTTTTATTTACTTTAACGTGTCTCATTGCACAAAAGCACATAGTATGCCTGCCGCAATTCCACGAATGCGAGGGGGGGTTAGGTGTTGAAGAGGGGTGCATGGAAACGGATATGGGTGGGGGGGAGAAACTGCATTAAGGGGACTAAATTTGCAAATAATGAACTGAAAAGATGCCTTATTGCACAAAAGTGCACAGTACGCCACCCACAATTGCATGAATGGGAAGGTGGGTGGGGTGGTGGGTCGGGGGCATATGGAAACAGATGTTGGCGGGTGGGGAGAAGAACCAGCCTTAAAAGGGCCACATTTGCAAAGAATTAATGGAATCCTCACGAGGTACACTGCGGTCCCCGGGTGCTCACAGTGAGGTGCATGCGTCATTGTGGAAGTTAATAAAGGACAGATCAAAAACAGAGGCCATGGTGTCAAGGTCTGGGTCGCTACAGAGACAGCCTGCAGACCGATGCACTCTGATGGAGTGCTACATTCTAAAATAAAACAAAAAAGTAACTCTGCAGGCACAGACAGGAAATAACACTTGGTCCAAGCTCTACAGCATGGACACTCACAGAGCCTGGAGCGGAAGCCAGAGGTGAGGTGGAGGCATGGTCCAATAAGCAGCAAGAAAACAAGAGTGATGTGGGAGCCGACCAAAGGTAAGTAATGGTAGCTAATGGGCAGGCTCTAAGATCCTTGTAAGATTTTTTTTGCTACAAGAGATTTCACAAGTCCAGCGCAAGCGCTGTGCAGGTGAAACCCAAAAATTAATTTGAGAGTTTTTTACTACCAGGATATGTGAAACTTAAAAGTATATGTTCAACTTTTTAAATATGACAACCTGCCTTAGGGGCTGTTTAGGGCCTGCCCTAGGAGTGACTTATATGTTTTAACAAGCATTTGTAATGCAATAGGTCTTGCATTTGCTTGAGTTAGAACTATTGGCATTGTAAACCCATAACTGGACATTTCTTGTCACATAAATTGGTCAACCCTACCTTATAATTTGGCTCTTTTCTTGCCACTTAATTCATGTGGCCTTGCATATAACTAAAGCACTTTTATTTACCTTCTTCCTCTATCTGAAGCCAAAAACAAATATGTTGCCATTTTGAATCCTAATTTCAATCCCCCATGCTAATTCCAATGAAATACCACTTTCACCACCCCACCATCAGACATGCGGGATGGCTAACACAATGCCCCAAAGAAAGACATAAGTCAGCCACGGAGGAATAACAAGAGAAAGAAACTAGAAGGGTCACCCAAACATATCAAGAGTGTTCAAACAGTCATAGTGTAATAAGGATGTTAAGTTGACCTGAATCATGGTCATAATTGCAATAAGGAGAGATTAATAAAACCAATGAAATTATCACGTAAACCCAACAATAACCTTTATTAGAAATAAACTTTTGGCATTAAACTGTAATGCTCAGAACAGCCCCTAGAGGACACCACAATTAAAATAGCATTTGTAAGAAACATGGTCATGTAACTATATAATTAGGCTCTAGAGGATATAACCACATGAAAAGAAAATGTCAGAAAGTTATACAGTGTAATCATTTGTTTAGCCCCTAGAGAGCATAGCACATTACAGATTTGTAGGGCTAGCAAGCCTACTGCACTGGTAGGAAGGTGTCCCTCCTACACAAAAACAATTGCTCCTGCAGTGCAGCCATCCTTGCACCATGGCGCAAGGGTGGCTGCGTTGGTACTCAGCAGCAAATTTAGCACCAGCACAGGGGGAAACACAGGGGTGTGCTGTATTCTATTATATACGGGAGATCCCTGCATTTTGAAAATTACAGAGCACAGCGCTACCAAATTTGGTGCAGAGTCATGCTTCATCATCTTCTCATAAATCTGGGCCATTCTCCCTAATATGTTCCTTCCGAGCAGGTCTAACAGTGAAGCACAAAGACGTACCAACAGACACGACCCATGTCCTACAAAGTAATGGTACCAGAGTATCATAATCAGAATATGGTATGACATCAATATTGTGTTCCAAATGCCTTTTACAAAAAGTTACTATTGGACAATGTACACTCAGTGGGACAACATCTTTCTAACCAATATTAAAGACGCAATATTTATGTCAGACGATATTTATGTAGATGACATGCTGACATTCAGACATCACACACAAAAGAAGTCTATTATATGTAATATCTATATATCTAAACCAATATGTATATACACACACACACAAACACTATATATATATATATATATATATATATATATATATAAATATTTATATATATATATCTACATAACCTACCGGCGGCTGGCAGTCACCAGTAGGTAGTTATAGTTAGGACTATGTTTCCATAGGAGAAGCATTTTTTTACTTGCCTATATCTTTGGCACCGTTTGAGAAATCTTCCCAAAATTTCCCCCCAAAAAGTGTTGCGGTGATTCTTGTTGCACATGGAAAGTTCCGGGGTGATCCATCAAGTTGGAGCCGAGAAAAAGGGGTCTAAAAAAATGTTGCATTTCCCATGTTAAGTTCTATAGGATTCTTCAGTCACCACCACAGGCCGAACAACTGGATGGAATTCCACCAAATTTGGAATAAAAGTTAGCTGTCAGTACGCAGATTACGCTTTCACTTATTTGGAGTAAATCCGTTCAGTGTTTTTTGAGAAATTTAGGGAATTCTAATTTGTATATCTCTGGCCGCAAAGTATTTGCAAACAAAGACAAGCTCGTGCAAGGAAAGCACAGCTCTGATTGGCTGCCAACTCTTCAAACCAGGAAGTGTTGGCAGCCATCTTGTGAATCGGCTTGAGCTGAGTTACAGAAAAAAAGTAAAAATAAAATAAAAGGGGCAAGGGTAGAGACACCCTTACCCCTTAGCACTAGTTGGGGGTGGGTTGTCCCAGAGGGACACCCCCAGGTCAAAAAAACATTTTTTAAATATTTTTTTTGCTGCAAGTTTGCGATATTTGTGATTTTTTGGAAAAAAAAGACAAGCGCAGGATATGCGCTTGCTTTTTGTAGGCCCCTGCTTAAGCCAGGTCCAGAGGGCATTAAAGATTTAGGCCCTCATTCTGACCTTGGCGGGCGGCGGAGGCCGCCCGCCAAAGTCCCGCCGTCAGGTTACCGTTCCGCGGTCGAAAGACCGCGGCGGTAATTCTGACTTTCCCGCTGGGCTGGCGGGCGGTCGCCTTCAGGCCGCCCGCCAGCCCAGCGGGAAAGAGGCTTCCACGATGAAGCCGGCTCGGAATCGAGCCGGCGGAGTGGAAGCTGTGCGACGGGTGGCGGGGGCGCAGCAGACAGTGAAATACATGTAGGGGCCCTCTTACGGGGGCCCCTGCAATGCCCATGCCAGTGGCATGGGCACTGCAGGGGCCCCCAGGGGCCCCGCGACCCCCCCTACCGCCATCCGGATCCCGGCGGTCGGACCGCCGGGATCTGGATGGCGGTAGGGGGGGTCGGAATCCCCTCGGCGGCGCAGCAAGCTGCGCCGCCTTGGAGGATTCAATGGGGCGGCGGTACACTGGCGGGAGCCCGCCAGTGGTGCCGGTCCGACCGCGGCTTTACCGCCGCGGTCGGAATCCCCATTGGAGCACCGCCGGCCTGTCGGCGGTGCTCCCGCGGTCCTCCGCCCTGGCGGTCTTTGACCGCCAGGGTCAGAATGACCGCCTTAGTGTGGGGGCCTCCTGCCCCCCCACAGCTCCAGGGACCACCACCTCCCCGGAACTTATGACACTGCTGGAGATATCAAATCATCGGATTGGGCAAACCGGTGCCTACCTTTAAGTGTTGTAATTCTGCTTTGTACTCCACCAGGAAGTCCAATCTTTGAAGAGAGATCAATGATTGGAGCAACGTAGGGTTTTCCTCTTTCATAGCTATCAATCACTTGAGTGGCTTGTGATCTGTCTGGACCAAAAACATTGTGTCAAACAACTAAGGACAGAGGGGGTTATATTTATAAGGAGCTTGCACAGCCATTGCATCATTTTTTTTGGTGCACCGGCAGCACTGTGGCAGCTCCATATCTACAAGGCAACACATTTGCCCAAATACATCCCTTTTTCGTGGCCTGTGTAAAATAAAAACTGTGGGGGAACCGGTTACGTCATGCGGATTTTAATGTATGCAGAGTGGACGTTCCATTGGAGAAGTCACCATTGTGTTATGCTTCTTCAAGATGCATTACGGAAAGCCTGAGATGTGTCTGAATTCCTATGTCTCCATAACCTAGGCATGGGAACTGACACAGTGGCTTTGTAATAGAAATCTGACCATCTGAAGTCACTTCATACACTGGAAGATGTCTGCATTTCACATCCCCACTACTAGTAGTAGATCTACACATGTGACAATCATATTGTAGGACCGCTTAACCAAGCTGGGACCATGGCACCTATGATATCATCATCCACTGCAGTAAGGCAATGTGAAATTGTGTACCACTTGTAAGGGACAGGCCAGGATTGTTACTTCTCCATGGAGGAAGAGGTCCCTAAGTCCAGGCCTGCACACTCCAAAGAACAACAGGTAAGTACATACATAGGGTAGGTAATACATGTTCATTACATTACACCATATACTGTATTCACTCACATAACCCTGTCACTCAATATATCACACATACTCTGGCCTACACATACACATACCTAGACAATGCCCACTGTAATGGGATACATAGCAGTGCTACTTACACTACATCCAGGACCACTGTAAGATCATACAAGCTATTCCACCATTTTACAGTCTTTCTCATTGGTTCCCACACATTAGGCCACTTACTTCAATCAGAACTGATGCATCGCCTCTGATATTTGACGCATCTCTGAAGTTGCGTCAGTTGTGAGACCAACTTCAGCAATGGATCACTTTTGGGGCTGATATGCTGCAGAGTTCCCACTGATGTGTCAGAATTTCTAACACATCCTTGGGTCCTGCCGTATTGGTGCCCTGTATTGTTAATGCAGCGCATCTATGGCATTGTAACCTGGTTTGACGCATCGTAACTTTTTTTGACGTATTGCTTCCGCAACACAGAGATGCGTCAATTCTTGTAAATTAGGCCCTGGACCTGCAGAGGGTCCACATTTTGGTAAAGGACTCTTTTTCAATGGCAGCCTAGTTCTCCTGCCTCTGTAGCAATTTGCGGCTGACAAAGGCAACTGGATGCTCCCTCTCTGTTTCCTTGAGCTAGGTAAGAACTGCTCTCATTCCCTTGAGTGAAGCATTGGTCTGCCTAGCCCAACCTTTAGGACTTAAAAGACCTTCTGACACACTTCAGATCATCTTCTTGAGTTGTTTCTTGGAGGTCAGGGCTGTGGAAGGAATCTGCAGCTTATAATAAAGCAAGCGGAATCTTTTTTGCCTGGTATCAAGCTGATATCCTATTATTATAAGTGACATCTATTTTTCCGTAGTTGGTCCTAAAGTTCCTGTAGTAACCAGAGAGGCCTAGGAAAACTGTCAACTGGGTCTCACTGGTGGCAACCTCCCAATCGAGTACAGCCCGTGCTTGCAACTTTAAAGAGCAAATCTTTCTTATCTCCACCTGATGTCCAAGAGAGACCACAATGGACAGACCCACCCGGCAGTTGATAGCCTTACTGGTAAGATTTGCCCCCTGCATGCTCTCCAAAACCTGTCCGGGTGTCTCCAGTGGTCCTTCCATGAATTGCTAAGCACAGCGATGTCATGTAAGTAGGCCACCATAATCACTTTCAAGTCAGACTGCACGTAATTGACCAGGACATAACATTGAACTTGTGGCCTTCTAGGGTGGAGAATCCAATCTTCTCTTTGGCACTAAGTGCCAGTGCAATATGCCAGTAGCCACTGGTCAGATCAAAAGTACTGAGGTACTTAGCTGCACCCAATCTGCCTATTAGCTCACCAGGATGGGTATCCTTCTCTTCACCTGACATTTGCTTGGCACTACTAGCACAAAACTACCATATCGGCTTCAAGAACAATCCTTTACTTTCAGATCCCAAATCATGGCCAGTTCTGCTGTGATGCATTTTTGGACCCAATCTAAGAGTCTGAGATCCTGTTGAGCTTGCTATTAACTGGTAAACCAACCTGTGACTATGTAGGAGACACAAACTAGACCTAACCCTGCAGTGAGTGATAAGAGGTTTATTTGATAATCAAACAACATATTGTGAAAGAGCACTCAATTCAAAGTGGCATATCTTTTGAATCCTATTTTTTTTTAGCCCCCACTTCAATGGACAGAGCACCATGGCGTTTTGGACCAGGGGCCACCGTGGCCCGGACCTTGGTGCCATTCTGGTGTCACGCTGGCTGAGCTGACTTCCCCCCTTGCCTCGTGAGATGAGGAGGTGGAAGGAAATCAGGAGTTGAGTAGAGATGCGTCACTTGTGCCTGCCTCCATTGTGCCAGTGGGGGTATTTAAGTGCCTCTTTCCCTTGCCTCTGCCTTTCATGCACAGAGTGCGGCGATGGTGGGCAGACTGGATCAAAGTATGTGGCTACTGGGGACCTGACTTGGAGTATCCGGCAGCTGCAACTACATGTCCCTCTGTGTACAGCTGATTTTAGGTGCCTGTGTCACCTTTTCCCTCAACTCATTGCCCTGCGTTGCTCCGTGGGGAGTGCCTCATATTTGGGACACACTAAGTTATAACTTTCCCATGGGGGGAGCCTCCTATTGGGTGCCCTTGTCCTTATTCCTTAGTGGTGGATCATTGGGCCTATGATAACACAGACTTTCCTGGGCAAGGGTTCTAATTCTGCCAATGTATCTGCTGAAGTATCTTAAGGCAGAATTTCTAGCACTTTACCTGGATTTATATCAAAGTAGTCTTCCCCCCCATGGTATTGAGGCCTGCGCCTGCTGCTTGCCTAATTCAACCAGAGCGAGCTGTGCAGACTCTGTTCCCATTCAGGGCTTTTGGCATCTGATAAAACCTTCAGCTTCCATGCTCCACCTTCTTGTTCTTGGGTGGCTGCTCAGGCCCTGCCAATCATCCTTGTATTGTTGTTTGGCTCCAGCCGGGGGCCAGGAACATGGGCCAGGTGAAGTTTTGGTGTGAGGGTATTGGTGTATTGGGAACTGATTGTTTTCTTTCTGCATATAATTTGTCTTTCTAGTATTGACAGGCTCCTGCTTTGACGCTACTCTTTTGGGTATTTTTATTCGATGGGCCTATTCTAGGTCATGGCTTCAAGGGAAGGCAAACTAGGCAAGAGGAAGGGAAGGGACCCTGAATTGACCCAGCTGTTGAAATTAATTTTGGCTAATCTGCGGGGCGAGTGGGGGGTCTGAAAACTTTGGGGCCGAGTCAGAGAATGAGGAAGCCAGAGTAGTAGGTTATCGCCCTAAGTGGTCCCATGTGCTCCCAGTTCTTCCTTCCCCACAGTCAGGTGCAGGGCAAAGAAGTAGTCTAATGCCCATCCTGGGGATCTAGTGGTTGGGTCAGTTCTACCCCCCCATGAGCTACACTTGAAGCTCCTGCTGCCATAGCGCCTCACAGGGTGCCCATTGTGCCGGCCCCTGATACTCATTCCCTCACTATCCTTACAGCACAGCAGCATGAGGGGGAACGGGGAGGTGGTTAGGGCAGTCACATGATGCAACCCAGTTCTAACCTCCCCCTGGCATCTTTGGCAGACCCACAGGGGGGCTGCACTGTCCTTTCTGACCTAAGGCAGGCATTTATGGCCTTGTTGTCAGTACCGGGCTGGGGTTAATAATGATCAACTACAGGGCAACCCAACTTTATCCACAGTATCTCTCCCCTCGAAGGTCACACACACTTCGCTCATAGTCCTGCCGGCCCTTGAGCAGCTTTCCTCTCCCCCGGCCCTGGGGCCACCAACTGAATCACACAATACCATTGCTCAGGCTCTGATTTCAGTGGCCCAGGTGCTGTCCATGTTGGCTTCTTCTACAGCCCCCCATGCTCCAACCCTGGTCCACCTACCACTCTCTGGGCTCCTTCCAATGACATGGGGAATTCCATTGTGGACCTTAAAAAGCAGGTAGAGGCCATCAGTGCAATGCACATTAGCGGGACAGCAGTTGTCTGCAACAATGGCGTGGGTGGCAGGAGCCTCCATGGCTGATTCGGTGCCAGGTGAGGCAGCTGATGAAGGCAGGGAAAAAATGGGTTCTGTTCCTGCTTCAATTTGCAAGGGTTAGGATATGTTATTATCTCATCCAGGAAAGTTGGCTTCACATGTCCCTATGGATGTGAGAGAAAGAATTTGGAAGCTGGACTTTGTGGATATTTTGTCGTTGATTAGAGCGAAAAGAAGGGAACGTGAACAGAAAGATAACAATGGTAAGGATGCATCAGCAAAAGACAAGAAACCCATCTGCTTTGGCAAAGAGAAAATAAAAAAATTGTTTTTTGGGTTTAATGTGTACGTCTGTGATGTTGGAGAAGAAGCCCGAGTTAGCAACTTTCATGATGATTTTTTTCTAATAACATATTAAAAGCACATCACTTTTATGGGGCTATGACCTGGTTAGATTATGACCGTAATTTCAGGTGGGCAAAGGTGGAAGATTCTGGCATAGGCTGGGATCAGACTGAGGTTAATGTGTGGCTGGAGAGCATTAATAATAAGACACCATTGAAGCAGCCTTTTCGTCAGCAACATGCAGGAGTCAGGAAAGGTTCTTGTTGGGCCTTTAATAGGAAGGCGTGCATGTGCCCAGCAGGGTCTGGCAAGTATAAGCATGCTTGCTCCTTTTGTGGCCACCCATGTCACCCTGAGTTTAAATGCAACAAAAGGTCCAAAGACAAAGGGAAAAAAGGAGTTAAGGCCCCCAGCTAATCATGACTTGCCCACTCCAGTCCAAATCACTAAATTGATCCCTTGGTTGCACTCATACCCCAGCAATGACACTGTGAAGTTGTTGTATCTAGGTTTCTCCTCTGGTTTCAGGATTCCTGCCCTTAGAGTGGCCCGCTATCACTCATTGTAGCAATTTATTGTCCGCCTGCATGCATCAGGAAGTGGTTTCCAAGGATATTGACAAAGAGAGGACTTTGGGTAGGGTATCAGGCCCCTTCCCCACCCCTCCTCTGAGGAACATTGTGTGTTCCCCTCTGGGAGTGGTTCCCAAGAACGATCCAGGGCAACTCAGGCTTATTCATAATCTCTCAGCACCCAAAGGTTCCTCAGTGAGTGAGGCGATCGACCCACAGCTATGCTCTTTGCGATATGCATCTGTTAACCAGGTGCTTGTGAAGTTACTTGAACTCTGGCGAGGGGGTCTTCTAGTGAAGACCAACATAGAATCTGCCTTCCGATTACTGCCAGCACACCCTGAGGATTACCACCTATGAGGGTTTCAATTTGAAGGCTTCTATTACTACGATAAACGCATGCCGATGGAGTGTAGTGTCTCCTGTACTTTGAGCAGTTTAGCTCCTTGTTGCAATAGATACCATGTGCACAGGCCATAGGAAGTTATTGACTACTTGATGATATTTTGGTGTTGGGCCCCCAGATTTTGGGGTGTGTTCATGGGCATTGACTGCTTTGACTTCACTATTCCTGGAGGTTGATTTCACAGTGGGCTTACAGTGGGCAGATGTTTGGTTAGGTGTGGATTGGCTATTGATTTGGTTGAGACAGTCCAAGACTGACCAGAAGAGGAAAGGGACAGCGATCAAACTCAGAGCTGCACCAGCCTCCGCACTGTGTCCTTTTGATCGCTTAGGGTCTTACTTAGAAGTTTGGCTGGATACATGATCCCCAGTCTTGTTCCTGCATTCGATTGGAGATTGCTTACTGCGTTATCAGTTCTCAGAGGTCTTGTGAGCTGCGCTTCGGGTGGCTGAGGTTGACCCGACCAGTTACTCTTCACATTCTTTTAGAAAAGGGGTGGTCACGGTGACTGGGGGCATGGGCATGTCATCTGAGGAGGTCCAAAAAATAGGCCAGTGGTCATCGATGTCTTACAATCATTACATTCGCTCTGACTTGCAATGAATGTGCAATTTTGCTTTGTGCTTGTGTACTCATGCTTGTGTCTTTTCTGTTGTAGTAGAATGCTATCTTGTGTAGTGTGGGTTCTTGGTCACTCCTTCATCCAGCGGGTGGTCTACAGGTTGCAACAGCTCTGTAAGCCCAAGCCGGTGCCTCTACGTGACATGTCCTTCTAGTGGCGTGGGATTGGAGGCCTGTGCATTGCACAGTTACAGTGGCTAATCAAGGTAGCAAGGGGTTGCAAGGGACTCCAGTTACTGGACCTCATTGTTGTTCATCTTGGCGGTAATGACCTAGTAAACCTGGGGTGCAGGGCCCTCAGAGTGGCGATCTTGAGGGAACTTGCCCAGCTGGCAATGGACTTCCCAGAGGAGGCTATTGCATGGTCTCACATGGTCTCCAGCTGAAACTGGGGCAAGAACATTAGGTCTCGGACAATCAATGCATCTGTGCGACGATTGATCTCTGAACTGGCTAAACTGTGCCCTGGTCCAGGTTGTTTCTGGAATATCCCACAGAAATTGTTAAGGGCTGAGGACATGTTTCACAAGGACTGCATACACCTATCTGATGCCAGTACAGATCTTTTTATTGCAGACATTTGGTCCTTTGCTCAGAGTATCTATGGAGGTGGGGAGGGCGAAGGGCCCTGTGGCCCCTGATCAGCCTTGTGGATGGATCATAGCTACTAAATTCACTCCTAGGCAGCAGAGGGGCCCCCAAAGCAGAGTACCCTGGACAACACTAAGGTCAGGGTCCAGAAGTCCTGAACCAATCAGCGGATGTACACACCAGCTTGGAGGCTAGGGTGTCCAAATCACTGGGGTGGGCACGGGACTGCAGCTCCTGGCCACCTTATTGCAGCCCCTATTTTAGCTTGGTGTTTGGCGGTGGAGCCTCTGGCATGAGGACAAGGGACAGAGAGGTGGGGACTGCCCCCCACAGCTGCAGGTTGTGTGGTTTC
This sequence comes from Pleurodeles waltl, assembly GCF_031143425.1. NCBI lineage: Eukaryota > Metazoa > Chordata > Amphibia > Caudata > Salamandridae > Pleurodeles > Pleurodeles waltl. Next base: position 481,862,184 of record NC_090438.1, on the reverse strand, counting down.
ACCTGTGTGGTCCACTAGTGCTTAGGATTGCAGGAGGTGCCTAGTGCTGTGGGTGGTATTGAGTAACAGATGGTTCTGTCTGATTTATTCACCTGTCTGATGTTGTTCTTACTGATTTATTTACCTGTTTTTTTACTTATGTTCTTTATGATATTTCACTAAAGTTGTCCCAATAATCTCGCATAGGATAATGTTTTATTTCACTTCTTTAATAAACTGTTCCACTCAAAATCACTGTCTACTTTTGTCAGTGTTTCGTTGGGGTTGTGCTGGGGCTGGAGCCAAACTGGGGTTGTCCGGATTCTAAAATATAATTGTTTTGTTTTTTTACCTTGCTTCAGTGCTGTTAACTGTTAAGTGCCACTGTGGTATGCAGTATACCAGCAAATTACAATAAATTCCGTGCTCTGACAGTGCACTTCAGTCCATGAACTGCCTTTGAACCTTCTCTATACACATCTGACAATACACCTCATTCTTAGAATGGCCCTCTTTCAGTCTGTATTTGCATAGCCCTGCAGATGGTCCTCTTTCACAGTGTTGTGCTGAGTGGTCCTCTGTCTGCGTTCACACAACTTCAATGATGGCCCTCATTCATAGAGCTCCCCTTGGACTGCATTTACACAGCTCTGACGATGCGATGCGTCTCATTCTTAGACCTGTTTTCGAACTGCTTTCACATACATATAATGATGTAACTTATTCACAGACCTGCCCTGAGTCTACCTTCACACAACTGTGATGATGTATCTCTCACATAGAACTGCCTTCAGATCATCCTTACTTCTTGCTTCCAGTGTCACTTTGACAGAAGGCATTTTTACAACCTGCAGCAGTTAGCAGGGTCCCTGAAATCAGCATCTTTTTACTTATTCTGCTTTTTGTGCTCTCTTTCAGGTAAAACTGAGAAGTGTCTCGAACTTTAAGCTGTGGGTTCTCTACAGTTCATCCATTTGACATATCCTCAGTCTCCTGTACATAGTCCTCAACCTACCATGCAGAGCTCACATCACATCAGAACTTAGGGAACTCCACTGGCTCCTAATACACAAGTATGCACACTTTTAATTTCTCACCCACACCTACATAGGTCTCCACAATACTGGCACTGCCTACCTGAACAGCCACATTCACTTCCACAAACCTTCCAGACATCTCTGCTGGTCTCTCACTAGCACACTAGTACACACCCCACACATACACAAAAGCAGAGCAGGGGGCCGTGCCTTTTCTTCCTGGCCTCTGAATCCTAGAACGACCTACCTCAACACATCAGAGCCTTCTCTCTTTTTGACTTTCACAAGAATCTGAAGATCTGGCTTTTTGAGTAAGCTTCCACGGCTGGTCTCACACACCTGCTACATAGGACCTAGATACACTCACAGGTGATTAGCTCACAATAAAACACTGACAACGTAACATAACACAGTACAGTCCTTGCTCCTATAGGGCTGACACTCACATTTATCACCTAACTGTACACCACATCGCTAGTTCTGGTGACTAGACTAATAAAAGAGAGTCAGGAGACCTAACCCCAATAATTGTCTGAATCCCGATATTTGATACACTCTGAATTTTACCTTGTGCAGTTTAGTTTTGGGCCCTTGTTGATCTAGCAGCAAGAAACGACTCTCTTTATCAATAAAACATCAATTTAGGAGTGTAAAAATGAGCGTAAAACTTAGGACCATTTCCTAACTAAGTTATAGATGAAAACAGGGACAAATAGATTTATTACAAAACAATTATTAAAAACTGTACAGAGGAATGCATAAATCTACCATAAGGGCACAAATACAGAAATACAGAATCATAAACCATAGCAGAATCAATATTCAAGCAGTTAAATCTAGGGAAATTCTAAGTGTCAAACTCGTAAACAGTTCTGACAGCATCCTAAAAGAGGAAAAGAAAGTCTCAAAATAATTGGATAGAGTATTGGGAGGAATACAGGAAGTTTCCCACAAACCCTCCAAACCAAGGGTTTTTATGTACGATTTATGCATAACAGTTGATAATACTACAAATTCAGTATGATTATGGATAGGGCATACTGGCAAATCAAAAATAACCACACGGTTATTAAAGTTTCTTAACACTAACCCATTTCTTAAGGTAAGAGAAATTTTCTGCTTGCTTCCTCGCAACTGTACTCCAGAGATGTACAAAATAATATGGAACATTTCTCAAACAATAGCTCATAGAATTATGTTCTTCTGCATTACTTCCAGTGGAAATCCTTCAAAATGATCAGGTACACAATGGAAAGCTTCTTTCACATACATGCTTTCTAATACAATCACCCCCTTTTACGTCATAACATTTTGTGCTCCTCAGAAACTGTGGGGAGAGATGACTTGCAGTGGGTCACTGATTGAGAGGGGAATGATAGGAGCAAGATTAATTGTACACCCGAAACTACACCCATTTTAAAGTATTGGTGTCTCAAATGAAAATATGGCATAACTAAACTTCTAAGCAGAATAGTTAAATTGTTTCAAATGATAATTAAGTCATCGGCTACAACTATATGAATTATGAAAATTATCATTTTGCACAAGTCATTTGTCACTCAAAATTGCACAACAGAAAAAGTTTTGACACCTAGGGCCATATTTATACTTTTTTTTACGCACAACTGCGCCAACGCAGTTGTGCGTCAAAAATTTTAACGCCGGCTAACGCCATTCCAAAGCGCCATGCGGGCGCCTTATTTATTGAATGACGTTAGCCGGCGCAGCTGACTGGTGTGCGTAAAAAAAAATGACCCACACCAGGCAGCGCCGGCGTAGAGGTAAATGGAGCTTGGGCGTCAAAAAATGGGGCAAGTCAGGTCTGAGACAAAATTTTGGCCTCAACCCGTTTTGCGCCATTTGTTTTTAATCCCAACCCCTATTGAAATGACTCCTGTCTTAGCACAGACAGGAGTCATGCCCCCTTGCCCAATGGCCATGCCCAGGGGACTCATGTCCCCTGGACATGGTCATTGGGCATAGTGGCATGTAGGGGGGCACAAATCAGGCCCCCCTATGCCACAAAAAAAAAAAAAAATACTTACCTGAACTTACCTTAAGTTCCCTGGGATGGGTCCCTCCATCCTTGGGCGTCCTCCTGGAGTGGGCAAGGGTGGCAGGGGGTGTCCCTGGGGGCATGGGAGGGCACCTCTGGGCTCCTTCCGAGCCCACAGGTCCCTTAACGCCTGCCCTGTCCAGGCGTTAAAAAATGACGCAAAAACGGCTGGACGTCATTTTTTCAGGCCCGCCCACTCCCGTGCGTCATTTTTGCACGGGAGTTTAAATAAGGCGCACATGCCTTAGAGTCATTTTTTAGAAGGAAACGCCTACCTTGCATATCATTAACGCAAGGTAGGTGTCCACGCTAAAAAATGACGCAAACTCCAAGATCTTTGGCGCTAGACGGGTCTAACGCCAAAGTATAAATATGGAGGTAGCTTTGCGTCGGATTTGCGTAAAAAAAACGACGCAAATCCGGCGCAAACAGAGTATAAATATGCCCCCTACTCTCCAGTTCTGCATCTAAGTAAGTATCTGCGCCATTCCTTTAAAGAAAGGAGGTCTGCTCCACGCAGGGCACCGCAGGTAGAAAGGTTTTCAGCCATGGCTAAACAGGCTTAATTATCTTTTAATAATATATTAAGGGATCTTGTACTTCCGGGGCATTCCTATTTTCAGTGAAATCTCTTTCTGTGATTTGGCCAGTTTGCTTCCACAATGTGGCTGGCATCTTTCATCCCTTCAATGAAAACATTGGGCAGTTAAGCTGTATGGGGCTACTGCCATCTGGTGTAAAAGTGTAAAAATGCACATGCAAAGAAATAATCTTTCACTAACACCAGCTGCGCTAATACCGATGATGTACCAAATTTGTTAATGTGCATTTCTTCTGCAGTCACATTGATGAGACTAGGATTCATTATGGACATTGAGTGGAAGCGTCTATAAAATCCGCCCTTTTCTTTGAAATCCATTTTTTTTCCAGAAATGAACTGTGGATGCAACGTGTTTGTTATGCGGCCTCTAAGCAACGTTTGTCTAATATGTAGCATTTTGTTGGGAGTCGTATACATAACAAATTAACAAGATTCGTGAAGTTTTGCCAAAAAGGTGTAAGAAAACTGTACGTTCGAAAGTAAGTGAACACAATCCATAGTTTATAATAAAGCAAACACTGCGTGTTTTTAGCCGGGTTAAACTCATGTTCATTATAAAACACTTCCTCACCTCAACAAACTACACATTACAGCAGCTTGGCTTTTAAAGCAAATATGAGTGTCAGTCTGAGTATAACCCGGAACTTTGAAACCGGTCAGAGGTATTGACCAATTTAGCCCTAAAACTAGGCTGCGATTGGTGCACCAGATCTCTGAACTTTTAAAATCAATAATACGCCCCCTGTAGGTTCTATTGATGACCCTAAAATAGAAGTCTAGATTAAAAGCTCCAAGAGCAAAATCTTAAGGGCTGTAAACTGTGCACCGGACAAAGCAAAGTTCAACGTACAATGCTCTTTTATGATAGTTTATGCATTATGTGTACAGTGCAGAATGCATTATGGGGGTCATTATGACCCTGGTGGTCCTGCCACGCTGGTAGTGGCGGCCAGACCACCGACAGCGTGGCAATGCAGAACTGCCAAATTATGACAAGGGTAGTGAACTCGCTGCATCGCAGCCAGTTCACCACTGGTACCGCCAGGGATGTAGGACCGCCTCGCCGAAGGTCGACCACCTTCGCTTCTGCGGTCCACCTAACACTGCCTGGGGTATTTTGAGTATCCTTACCACCAGGGATTCCATGGCGGCAGCCCCACAACAGAATCCCTAGTGGTAAGGATACTGGAGAAAGGAATACTCATTCCTGTCGCCACTCCAGGACTCCCCAACCCCCCATGTCGGAACCACCCCACCCCTGACCCCATCAGAAGTACCCCACCCCCCAAGCAGTGACACCCCCCTCCCCCATCGCCGTACTGTACCCCCATCCCCATCCATGCACGCACACACCACACATACATACATACAAGCACACATCCACGCTCACTCATTCACACACACATGTGCACATGGCCATGACACTTATCCCACCCCCGCATACACGCAGTCACACAGGCACACAAACACCCACAATACGCCCCCTCTATTCACACCCATCCCTATTCACGCACACAACATTCAACACCCCCCTCCCCTGTCGGTCGATCATGTTACTTGGTGGTCGCAGTGGTTGTCCAGGAGGGAACGCAGTCCATGGCGCTTGCTCCACTGCTAGCGCCCCACAAACACAAGACCGACACGCTGTCTACAATGTAGTAATATGGCAGGCGGTGTTGTGGTGACGTGGCGGTGGCGACGGAGCAAGCGCCACTAGAACGGCGACCGCTAGTATGGCTGCTGGCAGCCTCTCCGACAAATAGTGCCGGAGAGCAGCCAGCAGCGATAATATGGTGATCTGAAGACCGCCAACACTGGCGGTCAAGTGGTGGGTGTGACTTCGGCAGTCTGCGAAAAAGACTTCTGAAGTCATGATGAGGGCCTATGTGTTTTAATTTAGGTATTTGACAGAGCACAGATATGGCACCAGGGCATAGCAGAAAGCTCAATGGAGAACATTGTAAGGCAACATGAACATCCCACAAAAGGAGGAGTACAACACAGTTCGTCCTTGTATTATACGGGGTCTAGCTCAGGGAGACCTATGATCATGTATTTAATGAATATAACTTTATATGTCAATATTATCTTATGTCAGTTTTATAAATGTAATTTAAACTAGATATTTATATAAAGATGTACTGCTGAAAAACACATACATATCACCTTGTTCATCTAGCATCTCTTTGCACACTCATTCATATTAATCACATATTTGTTTTGACCGCTTTCAACACTATAGGGCATATTTCCAAGTTTTGTGGTGCCGGGTAGTAAGTCTCCTTGCTGTTCTGCCCTGCCTCACACTGAAAGGGCAGGGATGCACCGTATTTATCCAGCACTGTAAATTCCTGTACTTTCCCTCTGTGCTGGCACCCTTTTGGCTGTCTAGTGTAATGGGGACAAGTCAGAAGTGGTTGTCTCCGCCGGACCACTCTCGGTGTGGTCTGCTGGCTGCTGAGTCCCAGAACTAGAACTAAAGCAACTCCAGTCCCAGAAGAGGTAGGTAAACGTTTAGTAGTCTGAGCTGACTAGCTTTTGATAAACAGATACGGGCAGTCAGCACAGTCTATTTTACCTTTAATATCCACAGAATCGCCTTCTCCTGCGTTTGGTCCAGCGAAAAACGGTGATGCAGGCAGTGATTATGTCTACATGGGAAAATTGTAATGCCCTCTTCATTGGTCTACTCTTTAGACTTACCATCAGGCTACACACTGTTCAAAACATGACAGTCAGAATGCTGCTGAAAGTTCCTCAAGTGTGTAGGACTGTCCAAGCAACCCCTTGGAACCTGGGCTTGTCACTATGATCAAAATAGTACTTCCCTAAGGGAAAGATAAAGCTTTATGGCATTTGATTTAACACAATAATGAATGTATTATTACTGGAAAAACAATAACATTTCTTTTATGTCAAATATTCAAATGCATTTCTCAATCTCCCCATATAACAAACATTTTTTATAGAGAACGTTATGATTTTATTGCCTCAGTGTTTTGTACTTACGTAATTATTGCTCATCCCATCACAAAGTGCACAGTTCAGAATATATCTGTGCAGGTATCAAACAGAAAATAACGTAGTCCCTTGTAACCATTTTAAGTCAGGTTGGAAGCACAAAATTGAGGTGTCGATTACTCCAGTAGTTCTTTGGTTAGACACTTTGGCCAAATACTATTTTCAGGCTTCAATGTCTGTGAGAAAGCATACATCCATGTGTTCAATATTCTTTCCAAATCAAGCTCCTCATTTGATGTAATGTTGGAATGTTTTGGTCTTTCATTTAGGGCTCATCTGAACACAATATACATAGGGCCATGAAAAATAACCTAAACAAGTGTGGTAAAATAAAAACTTTATAGCAGTGGTTGTAAAATTAATAACTACAAAATTGGTGTCATTTTTTAAAATGTATGATACCCATTATAAGATAGGCATATATATTGTCATATTGTTTTTGTTACCGACCATTGGCCTGATTCACAAAGATAAACTTAGACCAAAAGCCTAAGTTTACGACATTCGGTATTCACAAGGGGCATTTAAGGGTAGTGTCTTTATGTCTGCACTCAGGGCGGAATCTCTGCACTTGGGACTGAGTCTCCACACTCTGGGTGGAGATTCCTCTATCGGGATGGAAGAAGGTTGCTTTTATCCTTACATTCCTCTGTCAGTGCCCACCATCCCTGCACCCAGCTAAATATCCTTAGCCCAACAGCTAATCTGAGCCTTGCTGCACACATAAAACAGAGCTGCCACAAACAAACCCTTTCAGACCTTTCAATATGGTGCTGAATGTGTTTGTTGAGGAGGAGGAGAGAGGATTTTTAGGCAAAGGATAAACCTCTTTGGGATGTCCAGCCAAGATGTCAGGGCCACATACAATTTTTTCCCTGATGTCATTTTGGAGATGGTTTGTGAGTTGGAGCAGGATCTTGACTCTTACCGGCTGCCCCCACGCCATCCCAGCCTATGTCAAGATCCTAGCAGGTCTCCATTTTTGTGCTATGGGGTCTTACAGATGGTCTCTAGTGTACTTGTGGGCATCTCTCAGGCGAGCCACTCCTGATGCTTGTATCAAATATTGATCTGCATCAATAGGAGAGCCCATCTCCACATGTGAATGCCCCCTACTCTGGCCAGAAGACAAAGGGAAGCTAGGATTTCTACCTCTTTCCCCGTTCCCACAAGTGCAATTGATCGCATCCATGTGGCTCTTCAGCCACAATGCACATGTCTTTTGCAACAAACACCCCTGGCACTCTATCAACATGCAGGGTGTGAGTCGTAGTTTTACTGATGTGCAGTGGTCCCAGGAAGTACCCGTGACAACAATGTATTCCGCAGGTCCCCTCTTTCTCGGCAGAAGGCAGCGGAATAATTTGGCAACATGCGGCTACTGGGTAAGTACCAAGCACCGCACAAGTCTGATGTGTACAACTGTTTTTTAATACACAACTATTATACAATTCTAATCCTAATGTCACATACATGCCTCCAACAGACAAAGCACATACCTTTTCATACATCATGTACTGAACAGACACAAGAGGTACATTTACAAATATGACCTAATTTTCCTCCTCTGGTGATTCTGCATATGCACTCTTCCCATACCTCCTCACACCATCCAGACGTGCAACCCCTGCACCTCAGTGGAGGTACAATAGGGCACAAATATGTACACAATATATCATAGAGTGCAGTTTTGTTCTCCTGAAGTCAAGATTCAGATGTCTTGACCATACAGGGGGTGATTCTGGACTCCCCTGAAGTTGTGTGCAAGACAATAGTAGCCTGTTGTGTCTTGTACAGCATGCATTACATCATTGCCATTGTACACAACAGAGGGCACGGTATGCAGGTGTGGGACCAGTTGGTTGCACTTTTTTCACCTGAGCAACCGGTTGTGTTATGGCCTTCATGTGGTTTTCAGTCTGTTGCCAATGATGATACCTGGACATTTGGACATTTAACACTCTGTCCATGAATTCCACCCTGAGACTACTTTGTAAGCCATATGTAAAGTCTGTAAACAACAGACTTTGACAAGAGTCAAAAGATTGGCCATGCAATGCGTTATGTGCACATGTCAATGATTAGTGTGGACAACGTCTCCAAGGACTCCATAGCCCCACAGTATTAAATGTCAGTGCATGTGTGAGACCTCCCTGGACACTTTGACAATAGGGATCTAATTCACAAAAGGCCTCTGCCCTCGGGAAGGTGCTGCAGTACTGAGGAGTCTCCATACTCAGGGTGGAATCGCTGCAATGAGATTTCTCAGTGCAGAGATACTGCCAGAAGTGTGGAAACTCGGGTGCCTCCACCACAAGGGCAGAGGCCCTTCATGAATCAGGCCCCTTGTATGCGTGCTGCAACTCATGCCAGTGTGGCAAAATGTCTGTCATATGTTCACTATGGTTCAAGTGGACCTGTATAATAACATGAATAGTCCATGTTTGGCAGCTCCATGTGTGATGTGCCACTCCAGGCCTGTTGGTAATTTTTGTGAAAACTGGGACTTGTTTTCCTGTTTCACTATAGAAATGAAAAAGACTACAAGTCTCAGAGTTCAATGTGATCATCAAGGCGGGGTCAGCACATCATGAATGGGCCTAGAAAACTTGTCAGAGCTGTGTGATTAGAAACTGACTCCCTCATGAATGCGACCCCTTCTGGCCCGTTCAAAATTGGCAAGGTAATTTGTATTGTGTGTAATGCAAAATGCAGCACACATGCAGGTCTTATGGATGCCTATGATGATATGCCACTGTCTCATGTTAACTTAACAGGTACTGTGCAAGATATATGACATGGAATTACTGCCACTGTCTGAGCCAGTAATGTTGTACTAACATCCCCCCTTTCCCCACTTGCACAATGTGTGGGCGCCTTGTCCTCAGGTCCCTCAGCCATGTTGAGGGAAGTGGGTTCAACAGTGCAGCAGGATAGCAGAGGATCTTGCTCAGAGGTGAGGGTGACTCAGAATGACCATAAAATGGCTTCCTGCACCTCCCTATATTGAAGGGGGATGGGAGTGCTGCTCTGCCCTGATGAAGGACTGAATCCAGAAACACGTGTATGGGCCTGATTCACAATGGGCCCCAGCACTCAGAATTCATTCTCATTGTGGAGATTCTTTCCCAAGTGCAATGACTCCCGCACAACAGAGGGGCCTCTGCCACGAGTGTGGAGACCCTTTGTGAATCAGGCCCTATGTGTCTAGGGATAAACAGCACTACCTGCCCCAAATTTGGTGAAACACTACAGTAAACTTTGATGTAAGTGCTAAAAGTGGGCCACATGTACCATAATGCAAAGCGGCAAACTGTGCCGGGATGGGATGTTGTGTGTACCCAAACCCTCTTCCCTTCCTGAATTGAACTTCCTTCCCTTTTTTCAAACTTATTTCTAAATTTATGGGTAAAAACCCTGTTTTCTGGCCCAAGTGTGGAGTCTCTGCCCCGAGCGTGTAGAGTATGCCCTGGATGTGAAAACTCTGCAATCGGACAGGAGACTCTGAAAATGGGCTGGAACCCAGAGTTTTCATACAGGAACTGACAAACAGGAAATGCAAGGCCAGACGTTCATGACAGGACGTTGTAGGCAGCCATTTTATGATCATTCTTAATAAGATTGTCTGTCATCCTGTTGCTCTGTTTGCCCAAACTGCCCCCAACATGGCTGAGGGACTTGATGTCAAGGCACCCCTTTTCAGTGAAAGCAAATTGAGCATGTTATCTGGTGGGGTTGCTTGATAAGTACCCTCTTTTTATGGGGGTTCAGAGCACCAGCTGAGCAATCCAGTAAACGCCAGACTCTAGGCCAACATTGCTGAGTCCTGTAGTGCAGCGCAAGTGTATCACTAGTGGGCCAAAACATGCCACAAGCGCTGGAAAGACCTAAAATGCTGGGCCCAAGTCAAGGCCCTGGAATTAATGGGCATGTCCACAAAGCCCTGCTTGCTCAGGCCCATCTCACACCACTGTACAGAAGTGTCCTGAGGGCAGCCTGGCCGACCCTCCATGCAAGGCTGGAGAAGTATGAGCACCAGAGACCTGGTAAGTGCATGACCTGATTTATGTGTCTGGCAGTATGATGTGTGCATTGACAGAGCCGTACCATCATGTGTCTTATGTCACTGTTCACGTAATCTGAGTTATTGTTGCAGTAGTTACAAGGGCAATGCCCCGTTTGAGCCCACTGTATGCATAACCAAAGTTCATTCTCGGACTTGTAGTGTTCTGAACACAACTGTGAATCTTATCCTCACAGTTGCATTTGAATGAATAAATTAACTGCCAACACCATGACTGGTGAACTAAAGGCCTTATAACTGCTATGTGCAATGGGAAAGAAATGGCACAGACAATCTCCATTGTGGGAATGAATGGCCTTTGTTTGTTGGATGCTGTATCATGCATTTTGTATGTTTTTTCAGAGTAAATATATTATTATGTATAGTTTGTGCTTTTTTCAGTGTAAAATATAATACATGCCACAAAGTAAAGGCTGACTTTGTGATACTTGTCTCACTCAAAATGATACCAACATTTCCAAGGGGGGTCAAATATCTTCCCAACAGTGGCTCGTATGTCAATTGTAATGTCTAGGAAGCTGTACTATGTACATTTAGGCCCGTATTTATACTTTTTTTGCGCCGCATTTGCGTCTTTTTTTGACGCAAAAACGGCGCAAACTTGCAAAATGCCATTGTATTTTGTAGGTTTGTGCCGTTTTGCGTCAAAAAGCGGCGCAAATGCGGCGCTAAAAAAAGTATAAATACGGGCCTTAATAACCAGGATACAGCACTAACAAAGCAGTCTTCAATTGCTAAATGTCGCATTTGTCATGTAGGGTGTCTGATGTTGTCAAGATATATTCAAATACTTAGATTCACATCTTAGCAAAGGTAATATCCAAGGCCTTGTTTGTATATGTACACCTAATCCAGCATTTGTGTTGTATTAGACAATGCTACACAACAGAGGACATTTTATAGTAAGTAAAACTGTTGAGATTCCACAGTGCAGGATAATCCTAGATCCTTGCGTAGGTGTAGATATTACATCCAGACTGTGTCCCAACTCCACTTGTAGTCTGACACTTCAAGATGACTATGTTGCAATGTCAGGAAACACTGATTGCAATAATGCTGAATGTGAGGGTTGGTCAGTACAGAAGTGTATACGTTCCTAAATTGTGAAAGTTGTCAATGTGTGAGTGAATTCAGGACATCACAGAGATAGTACACACAGTTTTGGCTCCAAGACACATCTACTTAGTTAGTGAGATCAGAGAAAACAAGGTCTGAACTTGCTTCATGTAGTTATGTGCTTTGGTACACCAGCTACATCATGGTTTGCCATTTATTTCAGTAGATCTGGCCCAGGAAGAACACAATGAACAAGACCAGAGGCAGAGTGGGACATCATTTGGGCATCAGCAGACAAGGCCTCTTTCCTCCAGTGAAGAGGAGGAGGAAAGAAGCAAAACATCATCAGGCATGGGAAGTGCGCATATCCGGAGAGAGCCTACAACAACTGCAACAGATTGGGTGGAGGCTGAAGACACTGTAGTGGTTCGCCGATCAGGACACCCCTGGCTGGGGGGATGCGGGATAGAGGAATTAGACTCTCCCCCTAATGCACAAGAACTTTCCATAGCTGAGGTGTCCCCAGAGCAGGCCCTATCACCACCTGGCCCTGCCACCAACTCCTCCCTACCTCTTGAGGCCCCCATTCTCTAGGGGCCTACAGCTGTACCCCCTGCACTAGTCCCTCTCCAGGTTGATGCCCAGATGAACCAAGGGAAAGCTCTGCTCTGGACACCTCACACCCCTCATGTGAGACCCAAAACCCTCCCTTTATTGTCACTCCCGTGGCTGTATCCCAGGAAGTGATGGTGGCATCTGATGTGAAACTCTCGGATCCTACTGCAGATTTATGATGAACTGTGTAGGTTCTGAGAGGAACATGCAAGGGACATGGCCATCCTTAATGCCACTATCACTTCCTTGGGTGCAGCCATGTTGCCTGCTTTGGCCTTGGCACAGTGTTCCTCCCAAATCACTCTCCATGTGTTACCCTGTAGGTCTACTCATAATGTTTTTCCTCGTACCCCTCGTAGCCCTCATGTTTCACACTCCCAATGGGTGTTTGGTCCTGAACCGGCCAGCCAGGAGGAGGCCACAGAGGCGGAGTATCACCACATCATGGAAAAGGAGAATAATAAGGATGACCAGTAACTTGACCATGTTTGAACTATAGACAATTTATTTTCCCCTTGTTAGCCCTGACAGCCTTAGAGTGGCCTACCACCAATGTTTGCCTGCCTCTCTCCATTTTTCTGATCTTGTTTTTGCTGGTTTTAGGACTCTGTGCACTTTACTACTACTGACCAGTGATAAAGTGCTTGTGCTCTCCCCCTAAAAATGGTAATCTTGGCTTGTCCCCAATTGGCATTCTTAATTTACTTATACGTCCTAGTAAGGTGCTGTAGGAAAGTACCATCTTGCCTGGCATGTTACCCCCATTTTTCACTGTATATATGTTGTTTTAGTTGTATGTGTCACTGGGACCCTGTCACCCAGGGCCCCAGTGCTCATAAGTGTGCCTGAATGTGTTACCTGTGTAGTGACTAACTGTCTCACTGAGGCTCTGCTGATCAGAACCTCAGTGGTTATGCTCTCTCATTTCTTTCCAAATTGTCACTAACAGGCTAGTGACCAATTTTACCAATTTACATTGGCTTACTGGAACACCCTTATAATTCCCTAGTGTATGGTACTGAGGTACCCAGGGTATTGGGGTTCCAGGAGATCCCTATGGGCTGCAGCATTTCTTTTGCCACCCATAGGGAGCTCTGACAATCCTTACACAGGCCTGCCACTGCAGCCTGAGTGAAATAACGTCCACGTTATTTCACAGCCATTTTACACTGCACTTAAGTAACTTATAAGTCACCTATATGTCTAACCTTTACCTGGTAAAGGTTGGGTGCTAAGTTACTTAGTGTGTGGGCACCCTGGCACTAGCCAAGGTGCCCCCACATTGTTCAGGGCCAATTCCCCAGACTTTGTGAGTGCGGGGACACCATTACACGCGTGCACTACATATAGGTCACTACCTATATGTAGCTTCACAATGGTAACTCCGAATATGGCCATGTAATATGTCTATGATCATGGAATTGCCCCCTCTATACCATCCTGGCATAGCTGGCACAATCCCATGATCCCAGTGGTCTGTAGCACAGACCCCGGTACTGCCAAACTGCCTTTCCCGGGGTTTCACTGCAGCTGCTGCTGCTGCCAACCCCTCAGACAGGCATCTGCCCTCCTGGGGTCCAGCCAGGCCTGGCCCAGGATGGCAGAACAAGGGACTTCCTCTGAGAGAGGGTGTTACACCCTCTCCCTTTGGAAAATGGTGTGAAGGCAGGGGAGGAGTAGCCTCCCCCAGCCTCTGGAAATGCTTTCATGGGCACATTTGGTGCCCATTTCTGCATAAGCCAGTCTACACCGGTTCAGGGACCCCTTAGCCCTGCTCTGGCACGAAACTGGACAAAGGAAAGGGGAGTGACCACTCCCCTGACCTGTACCTCCCCTGGGTGGTGCCCAGAGCTCCTCCAGTGTGCTCTAGACCTCTGCCATCTTGGAAACAGAGGTGCTGCTGGCACACTGGACTGCTCTGAGTGGCCAGTGCCACCAGGTGACGTCAGAGACTCCTCTTGATAGGCTCCTTCAGGTGTTGCTAGCCTATCCTCTCTCCTAGGTAGCCAAACCCTCTTTTCTGGCTATTTAGGGTCTCTGTCTCTTGGGATTCCTTAGATAACGAATGCAAGAGCTCATCCGAGTTCCTCTGCATCTCTCTCTTCACCTTCTGCCAAGGAATCGACTGCTGACCGCGCTGGAAGCCTGCAAAACTGCAACATAGTAGCAAAGACGACTACTGCAACTCTGTAACGCTGATCCTGCCGCCTTCTCGACTGTTTTCCTGGTGGTGCATGCTGTGGGGGTAGTCTGCCTCCTCTCTGCACTAGAAGCTCCGAAGAAATCTCCCGTGGGTCGACGGAATCGCCCCCCTGCAACCGCAGGCACCAAAGAACTGCATCACCGGTACCTTGGGTCTCCTCTCAGCACGACGAGCGAGGTCCCTTGAATCCAGCAACTCTGTCCAAGTGACTCCCACAGTCCAGTGACTCTTCAGTCCAAGTTTGGTGGAGGTAAGTCCTTGCCTCCCCACGCCAGACTGCATTGTTGGAAACCGCAACTTTTGCAGCTACTCCGGCCTTCGTGCACTTCCGGTGGAAATCCTTTGTGCACAGTCCAGCCTGGGTCCACGGCACTCTAACCTGCATTGCACGACCTCCTAAGTTGTTCTCCGGCGACGTGGGACTCCTTTGTGCAACTTCGGGTGAGCACCATTTCACGCATCCTTGTAGTGCCTGTTTCTGGCACTTCTCCGGGTGCTACCTGCTGTTGAGAGCGCTCCTTGTCTTGCTCGACGTCCCCTCTGTGTCCTGACGCAATTTGCGACATCCTGGTCCCTCCTGGGCCACAGCAGTGTCCAAAAACCTTTACTGCACGATTTGCAGCTAGCAAGGCTTGTTGGCGGTCTTTCGGCGGGAAAACACTTCCGCACGACTCTCCACGGCGTGAGGGATCCGTCCTCCAAAGGGGAAGTCTCTAGCCCTTGTTGTTCTTGCAGAAACCTATGCTTCTACTGTCCAGTAGCAGCATCTTTGCACCCACAGCTGGCATTTCCTGGGCATCTGCCCATCTCCGACTTGCTTGTGACTTTTGGACTTGGTCCCCTTGTTCCACAGGTACCCTCGACTGGAAATCCATCGTTGTTGCATTGTTGGTTTGTGTCTTTCCTGCAGAATTCCCCTATCACGACTTCTATGTCCTTTGGGGAACTTTAGTGCACTTTGCACTCACTTTTCAGGGTCTTGGGGTGGGCTATTTTTCTAACCCTTACTATTTTCTAATAGTCCCAGCGACCCTCTATAAGGTCACATAGGTTTGGGGTCCATTCGTGGTTCGCATTCCACTTTTGGAGTATATGGTTTGTGTTGCCCCTATCCCTATGTGTCCCCATTGCATCCTATTGTAACTATACATTGTTTGTACTGTTTTCTAATACTATTACTGCATATTTGGGTATTGTGTATATATATCTTGTGTATATTTCCTATCCTCTCACTGAGGGTACACTCTGAGATACTTTGGCATATTGTCATAAAAATAAAGTACCTTTATTTTTAGTATAACTGTGTATTGTGTTTTCTTATGATATTGTGCATATGACACTAAGTGGTACTGTAGGAGCTTCACTCGTCTCCTAGTTCAGCCTAAGCTGCTCTGCTAAGCTACCATTATCTATCAGCCTATGCTGCTGGACACCCTATACACTAATAAGGGATAACTGGGCCTGGTGCAAAGTACCCCTTGGTACTCACTACAAGCCAGTCCAGCCTCCTACATTGGTTGTGCAGCGGTGGGATAAGTGCTTTGAGACTACTTACCACTCTTGTCATTGTACTTTTCATAAGAGAAAAATATACAAAACAAGTTCAGTGTATATAAACATAACCAAAAAGTTTTGCATTTCCTCTTTTCACTCTTTTCTAAGTGCTGAAAAGTACTTCTAACTTTCTAAAAAGTTCTAAAAAGTTTTAAAAGTTTTTTTTCCCCAGTCTTTCTAAAAGCTCTGACAAACTTTTTTCTCTTTTTCTATCACTTTAACTCTCTCTAAAGATGTCTGGCACAGGCCAAAATGTTGATCTGTCCAAACTTGCATATGATCACCTTAGCTGGAAAGGAGCAAGGAGTCTCTGCATAGAGAGAGGTTTGAGTGTAGGGAAGAATCCTTCCTTGGAATTGTTACTTAACATGCTTAGAGAACAAGATAAGGCTAAAAGTGCCCCATCTGTTGAAAAAGTAGCTAATGGTTCCCAATCTGATCCAGGGACTCCCCCAGGAAAAGATTCAGGAAAGAAACTTCCAAGCCTGCCCATTACTAGACAGTCTAGCATAGTTGGTACTGATGTTGAGTCACACCATACAGATAGTGTTGTCTCACATCATAGCAAGAGCATTCATTCTCATCACAGTAGAAATGATGTTTCTGTTAGCCAAGCTGTTAGGGTGCCCTCTGTAAGGGACAGGTCTCCTTCTGTCCATTCTCATCATACTTCTGTTTCAAGACATGTCCCTCCCACCCACCCTGATGACAGATTGTTAGAAAGGGAGCTCAATAGATTAAGAGTGGAACAAACCAGACTGAAGCTCAAGAAGCAACAGCTGGATTTGGAGAGACAGACTTTAGAAGTAGAGAAGGAGAGACAGAAACTGGGTTTAGAAACCCATGGTGGCAGCAGCAGTATTCCCCATAGTCATCCTGCAAAAGAGCATGATTCCAGGAATCTGCACAAGATAGTTCCCCCTTATAAGGAGGGGGATGACATTAACAAGTGGTTTGCTGCACTTGAGAGGGCCTGTGCTGTACAGGATGTCCCTCAAAGGCAGTGGGCTGCTATCCTATGGCTATCATTTAGTGGAAAAGGTAGGGATAGGCTCCTTACTGTGAAAGAAAATGAAGCTAATGATTACAAAGTTCTTAAGAATGCACTCCTGGATGGTTATGGCTTAACCACTGAACAATACAGGATAAAGTTCAGAGAGACCAAAAAGGAGTCTTCACAAGACTGGGTTGATTTCATTGACCATTCAGTGAAGGCCTTGGAGGGGTGGTTACATGGCAGTAAAGTTACTGATTATGACAGCCTGTATAACTTGATCCTGAGAGAGCATATTCTTAATAATTGTGTGTCTGATTTGTTGCACCAGTACTTGGTGGACTCTGATCTGACCTCTCCCCAAGAATTGGGAAAGAAGGCAGACAAATGGGTCAGAACAAGGGTGAACAGAAAAGTTCATACAGGGGGTGACAAAGATGGCAACAAGAAGAAGGATGGTAAGTCTTCTGACAAGGGTGGGGAAAAATCTAAAAATGAGTCTTCATCAGGCCCACAAAAACACTCTGGTGGGGGTGGTGGGCCCAAATCCTCTTCTAATCAAAACAAGGAAAAGAAACCATGGTGCTATTTATGTAAAATAAAAGGCCATTGGACAACAGATCCCGGTTGTCCAAAGAAAAGCACCAAGCCTCCTACCACTACAACCCCTACTGCTACACCTAGTGTCCCTACTAATAGCAGTGGTGGTGGGAGCAAACCTACTAATAGCCAATCCAAGGGAGTAGCTGGGCTCACTATTGGTAACTTAGTTGGGGTTGGTCTTGTTAGGGAGACCACAGAGGCTATATTAGTCTCTGAGGGGGCTATTGATTTAGCCACCTTAGTTGCTTGTCCTCTTAATATGGATAAGTACAAGCAGCTACCCCTAATAAATGGTGTTGAGGTTCAGGCCTACAGGGACACTGGAGCCAGTGTGACTATGGTCATAGAGAAACTGGTCCACCCTGAACAACACCTACTTGGTCACCAGTACCAAGTAACCTATGCTCACAACAACACACTTAGCCACCCCATGGCTGCTGTAAATCTCAACTGGGGGGGGGGGGGTTACTGGTCCAAAGAAAGTTGTTGTAGCCACAGATTTACCTGTAGACTGTCTACTAGGAAATGATTTGGAGACATCAGCTTGGTCAGATGTGGAGTTGGAGGCCCATGCAGCAATGTTGGGCATCCCAGGGCATATTTTTGCTTTAACCAGGGCTCAGGCCAAAAAGCAAAAAGGACAGGGAAGCTTGGATCCTGGAACAATGGACCAAGTGCTCCCTAAAGCTAGGGCTAGTAGAAGTAAAGCACTTCCTATTATCCCTCCCTCTACAGTGGATTCTACTTCTAAGGAAGAAGAATTTCCACCCTGTGCAGAACCTACACCAGAGGAGCTGGAAGCAGACACTGCTGAGCTTTTGGGTGAAGGGGGGCCTGCCAGGGAGGAGCTGAGTGTGGCACAGCAAACCTGTCCCACACTAGAGGGTCTAAGACAGCAAGCTGTCAAACAGGCTAATGGGGATGTCAGTGACTCTCACAGAGTTTACTGGGAGGACAACCTCTTGTACACTGAAGCAAGGGATCCTAAACCTGGAACTGCCAGGAGGTTAGTGATTCCTCAGGAGTACAGAAAGTTCCTCCTAACTCTAGCCCACAACATTCCCCTAGCTGGACATCTGGGGCAAATGAAAACTTGGGACAGGCTTGTTCCCCTGTTTCATTGGCCTAGGATGTCTGAGGACACAAAGGAATTTTGTAAGTCCTGTGAAACCTGTCAAGCCAGTGGCAAGACAGATGGCACTCCAAAGGCACCCCTTATCCCACTGCCTGTGGTTGGGGTTCCCTTTGAAAGGGTATGGGTTGACATAGTTGGCCCCCTTGACCCTCCTACTGCTTCAGGCAATAGGTTTATCTTGGTGGTAGTGGACCATGCCACAAGATATCCTGAAGCAATTCCTTTAAGGACCACTACAGCACCTGCAGTGGCAAAGGCCCTCCTGGGAATATTTTCCAGGGTGGGCTTCCCAAAGGAAGTAGTATCAGACAGGGGAAGCAATTTCATGTCTGCATACTTAAAGGCCATGTGGAAGGAGTGTGGTGTGACTTACAAGTTCACTACACCCTACCATCCACAAACAAATGGACTGGTGGAGAGATTTAACAAAACTCTCAAAGGCATGATTATGGGTCTCCCGGAAAAACTCCGCAGGAAATGGGATATCCTGTTACCATGCCTCCTTTTTGCCTACAGGGAGGTACCCCAGAAAGGAGTGGGCTTCAGCCCCTTTGAACTCCTCTTTGGACACCCTGTTAGGGGTCCACTAACACTTGTCAAGGAGGGTTGGGAACAACCTTTAAAAGCTCCAAAACAAGATATTGTGGATTATGTACTTGGCCTCAGATCAAGGATGGCTGAGTATATGAAAAAGGCCAGTAAAAACCTTCAGGCAAGCCAAGAGCTCCAGAAGCAATGTCATGATCAGAAGGCTGTTTTGGTTCAGTACAAACTAGGGCAGAAAGTGTGGGTCTTGGAGCCTGTGGCCCCAAGAGCACTCCAAGATAAATGGAGTGGACCCCACACAATTGTTGAGAAAAAGGGTGAAGTCACCTATTTAGTTGACTTAGGCACTGCCAGGAGTCCCCTTAGGGTGCTCCATGTCAACCGCCTGAAACCCTACTATGACAGGGCTGATCTCACCCTGCTCATGGCAACTGATGAGGGACAGGAAGAGGACAGTGATCCTCTACCTGATCTCTTCTCTTCCACAGAACAAGATGCTCTTGTGGAAGGTGTAGTTTTGGCTGATTGTCTTACTGCTGAGCAGAAAGACCATTGCATAAATCTCCTGGGTCAGTTTTCTGAACTCTTCTCTACTGTGCCAGGTACCACTTCTTGGTGTGAGCACACTATAGATACTGGAGACAGTTTACCTGTCAAAAGTAAGATCTATAGGCAGCCTGACCATGTCAGGGACTGCATAAAGCAAGAGGTGCAGAAAATGCTAGAACTGGGAGTGGTTGAGCACTCTGAAAGTCCATGGGCTTCTCCTGTGGTACTTGTACCAAAACCCCATTCCAAAGATGGAAAGAAGGAAATGTGGTTTTGTGTAGACTACAGAGGTCTCAACCAGGTAACCAAAACTGACGCTCACCCTATACCCAGGGCAGATGAGCTCATAGATACACTGGCATCTGCCAAGTATCTAAGCACTTTTGATTTGACTGCAGGGTATTGGCAGATCAAATTATCAGAAGATGCTAAACCTAAAACTGCATTTTCAACCATTGGATGCCATTACCAGTTCACTGTAATGCCTTTTGGATTGAAAAATGCACCTGCCACTTTTCAGAGGTTGGTGAACACAGTCCTGCAAGGGCTGGAAGTTTTCAGTGCAGCATACTTGGACGATATAGCTGTCTTTAGCCCCAGCTGGGATGATCACCTGGTCCACCTATGGAAAGTTTTGGAGGCCCTGCAAAAGGCAGGCCTCACTATCAAGGCTTCAAAGTGCCAGATAGGGCAGGGTAAGGTGGTTTATCTGGGACACCTTGTTGGTGGGGAACAGATTGCACCACTTCAGGGGAAAATCCAAACAATTATTGATTGGGTTCCCCCTACTACTCAGACTCAGGTGAGAGCCTTCCTAGGCCTCACTGGGTATTACAGGAGGTTCATTAAGAACTATGGCTCCATTGCAGCCCCTCTTAATGACCTCACATCCAAGAAAATGCCTAAAAAGGTATTATGGACAGCAAACTGTCAAAAAGCTTTTGAGGAGCTGAAGCAGGCCATGTGCTCTGCACCTGTCCTGAAAAGCCCTTGTTACTCTAAAACATTCTATGTCCAAACTGATGCATCTGAATTAGGAGTAGGGGCAGTCCTATCACAACTTAATTCTGAGGGCCAGGATCAACCTGTTGCTTTTATTAGTAGGAGGTTGACCCCTAGAGAAAAGCGTTGGTCTGCCATAGAGAGGGAGGCCATTGCTATGGTCTGGGCTCTGAAGAAGTTGAGGCCATACCTGTTTGGCAGTCACTTCATTGTTCAGACAGACCACAAACCTCTACTTTGGCTAAAACAAATGAAAGGTGAAAATCCTAAATTATTGAGGTGGTCCATATCCCTACAGGGCATGGACTATACAGTGGAACATAGACCTGGGAGTAGCCACTCCAATGCAGATGGACTCTCCAGATATTTCCACTTAGACAATGAAGACTCATCAGGTCATGGATAGTCTTATTGTCCTTCGTTTGGGGGGGGTTGTGTAGGAAAGTACCATCTTGCCTGGCATGTTACCCCCATTTTTCACTGTATATATGTTGTTTTAGTTGTATGTGTCACTGGGACCCTGTCACCCAGGGCCCCAGTGCTCATAAGTGTGCCTGAATGTGTTACCTGTGTAGTGACTAACTGTCTCACTGAGGCTCTGCTGATCAGAACCTCAGTGGTTATGCTCTCTCATTTCTTTCCAAATTGTCACTAACAGGCTAGTGACCAATTTTACCAATTTACATTGGCTTACTGGAACACCCATATAATTCCCTAGTATATGGTACTGAGGTACCCAGGGTATTGGGGTTCCAGGAGATCCCTATGGGCTGCAGCATTTCTTTTGCCACCCATAGGGAGCTCTGACAATCCTTACACAGGCCTGCCACTGCAGCCTGAGTGAAATAACGTCCACGTTATTTCACAGCCATTTTACACTGCACTTAAGTAACTTATAAGTCACCTATATGTCTAACCTTTACCTGGTAAAGGTTGGGTGCTAAGTTACTTAGGGGGTCATTCTGACCCCGGCGGGCGGCGGGAGCCGCCCGCCTGGAGGGAACCGCCAGAATACCGCTGCGCGGTCAAAAGACCGCTGCGGGTATTCTGGGTTTCCCACTGGGCTGGCGGGCGACCGCCAAAAGGCCGCCCGCCAGCCCAGTGGGAAACACCCCTCCATGAGGATGCTGGCTCCGAATGGAGCCGGCGGAGCGGAGGATGTGCGACGGGTGCAGTAGCACCCGTCGCGAATTTCAGTGTCTGCTAAGCAGACACTGAAATTCAGGGTGGGGCCCTCTTACGGGGGCCCCTGCAGTGCCCATGCCATTGGCATGGGCACTGCAGGGGCCCCCAGGGGCCCCATGACACCCCATACCGCCATCCTGTTCCTGGCGGCCGAAGCCGCCAGGAACAGGATGGCGGTATGGGGGTCAGAATCCCCATGGCGGCGCAGCAAGCTGCGCCGCCATGGAGGATTCTACAGGGCAGCGGAAAACCGGCGGGAGACCGCCGGTTTTCCCTTTCTGGCCGCGGCTGAACCGCCGCGGTCAGAATACCCTGGGGAGCAACGCCAGCCTGTTGGCGGTGCTCCCGCCGACCCCGGCCCCGGCGGTCCTTGACCGCCGGGGTCGGAATCAGGCCCTTAGTGTGTGGGCACCCTGGCACTAGCCAAGGTGCCCCCACATTGTTCAGGGCCAATTCCCCGGACTTTGTGAGTGCGGGGACACCATTACACGTGTGCACTACATATATGGTCACTACCTATATGTAGCTTCACAATGGTAACTCCGAATATGGCCATGCAATATGTCTATGATCATGGAATTGCCCCCTCTATACCATCCTGGCATAGTTGGCACAATCCCATGATCCCAGTGGTCTGTAGCACAGACCATGGTACTGCCAAACTGCCTTTCCCGGGGTTTCACTGCAGCTGCTGCTGCTGCCAACCCCTCAGACAGGCATCTGCCCTCCTGGGGTCCAGCCAGGCCTGGCCCAGGATGGCAGAACAAAGGACTTCATCTGAGAGAGGGTGTTACACCCTCTCCCTTTGGAAAATGGTGTGAAGGCAGGGGAGGAGTAGCCTCCCCCAGCCTCTGGAAATGCTTTCATGGGCACATTTGGTGCCCATTTCTGCATAAGCCAGTCTACACCGGTTCAGGGACCCCTTAGCCCTGCTCTGGCGCGAAACTGGACAAAGGAAAGGGGAGTGACCACTCCCCTGACCTGTACCTCCCCTGGGAGGTGCCCAGAGCTCCTCCAGTGTGCTCCAGACCTCTGCCATCTTGGAAACAGAGGTGCTGCTGGCACACTGGACTGCTCTGAGTGGCCAGTGCCACCAGGTGACGTCAGAGACTCCTCCTGATAGGCTCCTTCAGGTGTTGCTAGCCTATCCTCTCTCCTAGGTAGCCAAACCCTCTTTTCTGGCTATTTAGGGTCTCTGTCTCTTGGGATTCCTTAGATAACGAATGCAAGAGCTCATCCGAGTTCCTCTGCATCTCTCTCTTCACCTTCTGCCAAGGAATCGACTGCTGACCGCGCTGGAAGCCTGCAAAACTGCAACATAGTAGCAAAGACGACTACTGCAACTCTGTAACGCTGATCCTGCCGCCTTCTCGACTGTTTTCCTGGTGGTGCATGCTGTGGGGGTAGTCTGCCTCCTCTGTGCACTAGAAGCTCCGAAGAAATCTCCCGTGGGTCGACGGAATCGTCCCCCTGCAACCGCAGGCACCAAAGAACTGCATCACCGGTACATTGGGTCTCCTCTCAGCACGACGAGCGAGGTCCCTTGAATCCAGCAACTCTGTCCAAGTGACTCCCACAGTCCAGTGACTCTTCAGTCCAAGTTTGGTGGAGGTAAGTCCTTGCCTCCCCACGCCAGACTGCATTGTTGGAAACCGCGACTTTTGCAGCTACTCCGGCCTCCGTGCACTTCCGGCGGAAATCCTTTGTGCACAGTCCAGCCTGGGTCCACGGCACTCTAACCTGCATTGTACGACCTCCTAAGTTGTTCTCCGGCGACGTGGGACTCCTTTGTGCGACTTCGGGTGAGCACCATTTCACACATCCTTGTAGTGCCTGTTTCTGGCACTTCTCCGGGTTCTACCTGCTGCTGAGAGGGCTCCTTGTCTTGCTCGACGTCCCCTCTGTGTCCTGAAGCAATTTGCGACATCCTGGTCCCTCCTGGGCCACAGCAGTGTCCAAAAACCCTTACCCCACGATTTGCAGCTAACAAGGCTTGTTGGCGGTCTTTTGGCGGGAAAACACTTTTGCACGACTCTCCACAGCGTGATGGATCCGTCCTCCAAAGGGGAAGTCTCTAGCCCTTGTCGTTCTTGCAGAAACCTACGCTTCTACTGTCCAGTAGCAGCATCTTTGCACCCACAGCTGGCATTTCCTGGGAATCTGCCCATCTCCGACTTGCTTGTGACTTTTGGACTTGGTCCCCTTGTTCCACAGGTACCCTCGACTGGAAATCCATTGTTGTTGCATTGTTGGTTTGTGTCTTTCCTGCAGAATTCCCCTATCACGACTTCTTTGTCCTTTGGGGAACTTTAGTGCACTTTGCACTCACTTTTCAGGGTCTTGGGGTTGGCTATTTTTCTAACCCTTACTATTTTCTAATATTCCCAGCGACCCTCTACAAGGTCACATAGGTTTGGGGTCCATTCGTGGTTCGCATTCCACTTTTGGAGTATATGGTTTTGTTTGCCCCTATCCCTATGTGTCCCCATTCCATCCTATTGTAACTATACATTGTTTGCACTGTTTTCTAATACTATTACTGCATATTTTGGTATTGTGTATATATATCTTGTGTATATTTCCTATCCTCTCACTGAGGGTACACCCTGAGATACTTTGGCATATTGTCATAAAAATAAAGTACCTTTATTTTTAGTATAACTGTGTATTGTGTTTTCTTATGATATTGTGCATATGACACTAAGTGGTACTGTAGGAGCTTCACTTGTCTCCTAGTTCAGCCTAAGCTGCTCTGCTAAGCTACCATTATCTATCAGCCGATGCTGCTAGACACCCTATACACCAATAAGGGATAACTGGGCCTGGTGCAAGGTGCAAGTACCCCTTGGTACTCACTACAAGCCAGTCCAGCCTCCTACAGGTGCACTCCATGAACCTAGGGCCTGTAAATTAAATGCTACTAGTGGGCCTGTAGAACTGATTGTGCCACTTATATAAGTAGCCACTTAACCATGTCTAAGACCTGCCTTTGCAAGGCTTAGGTGTGCAGTTTCACTGCCACTTCGACTTGGCATTTTAAACTGCTTGCCAGGCCTTAAAACTCCCCTTGTATTACATATAAGTCACCCCTAAGATAGGCCCTGGGTTGCCCACCGGGCAGTGTGCTATGTAAATGAAAGGCAGGACAGGTACTTGTAAGTTTCACATGCCCTGGTAGTGAAAAACTCACAAAGCCATTTTTACTACTGTGCAGTTTGCTCCTCTTATAGGCCAGCATTGGAAATACCGTTAAATACTTTTAAGTGGTAATTTCTGATCTGGAAGGGTGGCATTGCCATGTTTGGTATGGTTGGAATGGCAGACAGAAATCCTGCTTACTGGTAAAAGTTGATTTAACATTAATATTTTAGAAATGTTACTTTTAGAAAGTAGTCATTTCTCTGCACTTACTGCTTTCTGTGCCTTACGACCTGTCTCGAATCCACGTCTGGTCTATGCTGGTTAGCAACTCCCCTGGTGCATTCCACTCAGACAGCCATAAACAAAGGACACTCAGCTGCATCTGCATTCACCTGCATAATGATGGGCCATCCTGGGCAGGAAGGGTGGAGGAGTTCTCACTTACACTTCAAAGGCTAGTGACTTGACCTCACACAAAGGACTGATAGCCCACCCACAGATCTCCTTGCAGACAGGACTGGGTTGAAAGAGGAACTGGTGCACTTTAAAATCACTCTTTGAAGTTTCTATCACTTCAAAGGCACATTTGGGTATATATACTGGGGCTGTGACCCCCGTAAGATCAGACACTCCTGGAGTTACAACTGGACTTTGTCAGAGGGACTGCTGTGCTACCCAAAGGACTCATCTGGACTGCTTTTCTGGAAGGACTGCTCTCCTGCTTTTTGCTCTGCTGCCTGCCGCTCCCTGACTCTGCTGAAAGGACTTTCCCTCCCCCACAAGTAATCTCCATGCTCTTGGACTGAGCTTGCCTCCTGTTAAAGAAGTCTCAGGGCCATCAAAGGCTTCACCAGAGAAAGAAAATCCACTGTGTCAGAGAATCAACGCAGCGCCTGTCTTGCAGCTGAAAAATTGAAGCATTTCCTTCCGGATCGACGCAGGGCCTGTTTACCACGCATCATCCCTGGGTATCAAAATATCCCAGCACCACAGTATAGAGCCAAGGCTGCTCACCTGGAATCAATGCATCACCTTGCCTGTGAGGAAAAAGTTGATGCATCACCTCCACCATGTTGGAAAAATCTGTGAATTGTTTTATTTTCTGATGGATCACCTCCTCTGCGGCACTCTAGGTCATTATTTTTGACGCATCCAAGGTACTTGTCCTAAAAAGATACAAACATTGATTCCTATGGATCGAGACTTACCAAAACGTCTAAAAAGTTATATCTTGACTTGTGCATATTGGATTCTTGTTGTTTTGGTCTCATTTTATTCAGATAAATATTATCTATTTTTCTGGACTGGTGTGGAGTACTTTTTGTGTTGTTTTCACTTTTTTTACTGTATGAGTTATTGCACAAATACTTTATATATCGCCTTCTAAGCTAAGCCTGCCTGCTCTGATCCAAGCTACCGTAGGGTCAGAACAGGATAATTTAGGTTGTGTTGTTACTTACCCTGACTAGGATTGTGGTCCCTACTTCGACAGGGTGCATACCTCTGCTATCTAGGGACCCAATTACTGACACCCCTTATATCTGCACTGGTTCCCGTGATGCTTCCTGATGTCTTAATTATTTTGGCTAACCCCCTCCAAGTGCCCTTGCACATTATTTATGAAGACTGTATTTGATTTCCTTACTCTCTTTCCAACGGAAAGTTATTTGATTGCATTCATTTTTCACAAGATAATTTTGGAACAATATCTCTCTCTTGTGTACTTCGTTGTATATGCTGGATTCAAAGAATGGAAGTGTACATCAGGAGAGGTTTAGTTGTGCTTTCCACATGGTACCTGTTCCACATATGGTCCTCCCATTCTATATGTCTCACTCACACACATTTATCATCATATCTCTGGCCTACCAACAGGGTAACCAATTGACCACCATCACATATTAAGCAACTCAGTATTGACTTGTGAGACATATCTTTTAATTGACATATACTGTGTGTAATATATTTTATGGTGGTCATTGGGGATCTCACTTGTGACTTTGCAATTGTGGTGGTGAGGAACGCTGTGAGGAAGTGTGTTTACTGTGTTGGTGCTGAAGTGCGGGTGGGTGTGTTGCATCTGCCTGTACAGGTGGGGGAGGTGCATGGACAGGGGATGAGGGTGCCTGTCAAATGTGGGTGAGGTACCTGGACAGTGGTTGATGGTGGCTGAACAGGTGGGGGATGTCACTGGGTGGGACGGGTATGTTATTGTGCAGTGGTGGGGCCTGTGCAAGGGGGGGAGGGCCTATTAAGTATGTGGGGTGTGCCTGTACAGGTTGTGGTACAGGTGGTGATGTGATGCAGGTAGATGTGTTTGGTCCCCTACATTTGTTGACTGTGAAGGAAGATTTTGGATCAGTTTCAGCATGCCCTCATCATCTACATGACCAAGGCATGGCTGCTTGCACTCTCTTCCCTATGGATGGCTATGATGTCATTTATATTTTTTGATAGATCATGCCAAGATTTATACATCCTGTCTAAGACCTGGGTCCGTCTGCCAACCATCTGTGAGAATTAGTGCATGCCCTGTAGTGAGTCTGACATGTCAGACAGAGTAGCCCTTATGGCATGCATGTCCTGCCTTACATCAGCTTGATGTTGGAAAATATATTCCTCCCACTGGCCACCATGACCATCTGCCAGCCCCCTCCACATGCAGTGGCCTTGGATACCAGTAGGGGCATGGCAAGTGGGAGCTGTGGGGAGGAGATTGATGCCTAGGGGATAAGTGCTCCTCACCAAGGGTGATAGGTACCTCAGATGGTAGAGAGAAGGCCTGTGATGCACTGTCATGGGAGGAGTGTGTAGGGGAACCAAAGCTTTTGACCTAGATGTGAAGGTTGTGAGGTGCTGATGGTTGTGTTGGGGTATGTGAATGCTCTGGCTTATTGGATGACTGCTGGGAATAAGCAATCCTCGTGGGTGGAGTGGGAGGCACTGTTCTGGCCGGAGCAGGTGTGTGCTTAGATGTTTTGCCCAGCGGCCCAACAATGGTGGCCAGGGGATTAGACTCATCATCCTCTGCAAGGAGCCCCAGATTATTCTCCTCTACCTTCTCATCATCCTCCTCTACTTTGTCCTCCTCCTCTTGGGAATTATTGGCAGCTGATATAGCTGCTTGGAAGAGTAGTAGGTTCTCTCCTTGGATTGCCCATCTTCTGCCACTGGTGGATGGTGCTTCTTCCTAAAGTTATTCATCCTCCTCAGAACCTGAAAGACAGAGGTTGCAGCTGGATAAGTATTTCCCTTAGAATATCATTTGGTGCAATAGAAGGGTTGATTCAAATGATCTTTGCATCAACGAATGTTCCACATGTGTACACTTACAAATGACAGCTTACACGATAGCACTGAGGTGCTCAATGCAGATGTGAAATTCAAAAGCAATCTCCCCAGCTCGTTTTGAGATCCCCTGTGATGTCAGCTACTGAACCTGGTTCCTTGAGTGTGTAGCAGAAGATGTGGTCCTCAATCCAGTACCTTGAGAATTAAATTATACTATAGTTAATGTTCTACATGAATTATATGTGAACACGCACACACTTCACTGATTATGTTGGGAACATTTTACACACCAACTTCAGATGCAATGCAAAAATTGCTAAATCTGCTAATGTCCTTCCACAAGGATTTGGTTATTGTGCATGATTTGGGAATCAATAGTTTACAACACAATATGGCATGTTTACCTGATGGACGGATGGTAGTGGGTTTGACTGCTGCAGCCAGGAGGTCTCCAAAACCCCTGGATGGTGTAATTTGGATCATTGAGGAAGTCCTGCCAGCAGATGCAATGTGACATACATGTCCATGTTTAAGTGCACAGGATGAAGGCAATGATTTTACATGTATATGACATAGCTATGAATCAGTAATTTTCAATTTATGGGTGGGGGCTGCACGTTGCTCTCCTGGCCTTTACATGCACCTCCCTGGTCATCAGCAGCACTGAGCAGCTGTTAACCCAACACAGCACTGGCATCAACCAGATATCACATTAACAGGCAAATGTTTATTTGAAGTTCACTAATAGTTAAAAGAAGGAAGTAACTAGGGTGTCCTGCACACCTACCTTTGGATAAACCTTCATTTTTAGGGGCATCATGCATCATAAGTATAATGTGGTCTCTGCAAAGTTCTAAAGAAGTGTTCTTCAACTTGCAGATCTGAACATGTCAGTGAATTGCAGAGTGCAATTTTGATTTGTATAATTATCAACGAGGATTTGGGTAACATTCACCCCCCCCCCCCCCCCCATCCTGCCCCCATGAGCAACAATGCACAATCCCCATTTTGGAAAGGGAAGTCAAACATTTGTGCTGTGCACTGTTTGGGTGGTCTGTGTTCCCATTATACATGAACAACATCATAGTGTATTTTACCTGACACTGGATAAGGTTTGTGCAGCACACATTCGGAAGTCATGTATTTCAAGGTTAGCTTATATTTGATTAAGGAGGAAGTGGGGGCAAAGTGAAAGTCAGCATTTGGCTAGGATCACACAATTTGGTCAAGTGGAGAAGCTGGGATGATCCCAACCTGTACTCATTTCACGTTGTACAGTTCACCCAACAGATGTATAGTCTTCAGTTCCTGTATACCCATCTTACCAGCCCTAAACCCTCTCCCCAACTTCAACCCTGCTGGCATCAGTGCAACACTCGTCCACATCAATTACCATAGATTTTGGACACTAGGATTTTGTTAGCGAGTGTTAGGCCTGGCATCTTCTGGTGTGGTTCCCCCTGCCTTTTTGCTTTCTGACCTCCTCTTTTGACTATGTACTGAACTTTGTTTTTACTGGCTTTATAACTCTCTACAATTTTTCATTGCTCTTCAGTGCTAAAGTGCATGTTTTCTGTGCCTAAAACATGGTAACATTGGCTTCACCATGATTGGCATATTTAATTTACTAGTAAGTCCCTAGTAAAGTGCACTATGTGTCCCCAGGGCCTGTAAGCCAGATGCTACTAGTGGGCCTGCAGCACTGGTTCTTCCACACACGTAAGTAGCCTTTCAGACATGTCTCAGGCCTGACATTGAAGAGATTCCTTTACAGTTTAAACTGCTATTTTGACCTATTAAGTGTACCCACTTGCCGGGCCCAAACCTTCCTTTGTGATCCATGTAAGCCACATCTCACAGTAGGCCCGGGCTGGCCCCAAGGGCAGGGTGGAGTGTATTCAAAAAGTTGGTCATGTACTTTTAAGTTTAACATGTCCAGGTAGTGAAAAACATACTTGGAACATCTTCCAAGTGTAATTTCCTATTGGGAAAGGAAAGAAAAATTGAGTTTGGTGTCTCTGGACTCTCAATTTAAAAATACATCTTTCACTTAAGTTGTTTTTTAAATTGCAGATCTGAAAATGCCACTTTTAGAAAAATGCCATTTTCTTACTTTAACCATTCTGTGCCTTAGCCTTTCTCTGAATACACATCTGGGTTTAGGTGACAGCTACATTTGTACATTCTCTCCAGACAACCACACACAGGAAGGGCTGGGCAGTAGCATAACACAACTTAGGGGGGCATGTAAAGTACATGGAGAAGCCCCCTCTGGACTTATTCAGGAGCTCTCATGCCTGTGTAATGTGCTGAGAGGGCCTCCGGGAGCTCAGGGCCACCCCCTACAGCAGGGGAGGCAGGGGCCTTTGTTATACCAGTGAGGCTGGCTGTGACATGAGATACATCTGAATACTGATAGTCATCCTGGACAGGAAGAGGGAGGACAGTTCATACTTACATCTGAATAGGTTGTGCCCTGCCCTCACACAAAGGGAGATTACCCCCTATTGGTAGTCCGGAGCCAGGGCTGGGTTGGAAGGGAACCTTGTGCACTTCAGAGAATTCTTATGAAGTTACCCCTACATCAGATGCCATTTTGGGTATACATTCTGGGTCTCTAACACCATATACCCAGAACACTTCTGGACTGAGGACATTCTACCAGGAAAAAGGACCACTGTGCTATCAGTATGGACTGTCACTTGGCTGGTTGCTCTGCTGTGTTGGCCTGCTGCCTGTTACTGGGAGTGAGAGGACTGGATCTAACTCTCTACATCCGGTAATTTAAAGTTTCTCAGAGGGCCTGACTGAGCTTGCCTCCTGTTTCTGAAGTCCAGAGACATCAAGGGCCATATTTATACTCCGTTTGCGCCGAAATTGCGTCGTTTTTTTTGACGCAATTTCGACGCAAAACTAACGCCAACTAACGCCATATTTATACTATGGCGTTAGAGGCGAATAGCGCCAAAGTTCCCGGAATGTGCGTCATTTTTTAGCGTGAACCCCTTCCTTGCGTTAATGATATGCAAGGGAGGCGTTCCCGTCTAAAAAATGACTCCCAGGCCTTTACGTGTTATTTATACTCCCGGGCAAAAGAGACGCCCGGGAGTTGGCGTGGCTAAAAACGGCGCATTTGCGCCACTTTTTAACGCCTGCTCAGGGCAGGCGTTAAGGGGCCTGTGGGCTCAAAATGAGCCCACAGGTGCCCTCCCATGCCCCCAGGGACCCCCCCTGCCACCCTTGCCCACCCCAGGAGGACCCCCAAGGATGGAGGGACCCACCCCAGGGACATTCAGGTAAGTTCAGGTAAGTATAATTTTTTATTTTTTATATTTTTTTTTGGTGGCATAGGGGGGCCTTATTTGTGCCCCCCTACATGCCACTATGCCCAATGACCATGCCCAGGGGACAGAAGTCCCCTGGGCATGGCCATTGGGCAAGGGGGCATGACTCCTATCTTTACAATGATAGGAGTCATGTTGATGGGGGATGGGCGTCGAAAATAAATGGCGCAAGTCGGGTTAAGACGATTTTTTCGACGTAACCTGACTTGCCCCATTTTAAGACGCCCATGCGCCATTTTCCCCCTACGCCGGCGCTGTCTGGTCTACGTGGTTTTTTCCCACGCAAACCAGGCAGCGCCGGTCTGATTGCGCCGTCTAACGCCATTCCATAAATACGGCGCCCGCATGGCGCTTCAGAATGGCGTTAGACGGCGCAAAACTTTTTGACGCTAAACTGCGTTAGCGCAGTTTAGCGTCAAAAAGTATAAATATGGGCCCAAGGATTTTACCTGCATGTTGCTACCAGCACTTGGGTTTCTCATCTGTGAGTCCTGCTCTGCCAAGTGGTGCCAAATCAAGTCCTGGGCCCTTGGGGGTGAGTGTGGTGCTGCAACCCAAACTGATGCAACAACACCTGCACATCACTTGAAACCCACACATCCTGCTGCAGACATTCTGCTTTGCCACTGTCTGCATTGAAACCTCAGACACTGCTCATCGACTGTGTGACGTGCAACCCTGACTTACTACCCAGCTCTGGCTTGGCTGACACAGCACCGACGCATGAGAACCAGTAATCATCGCTTCTGGATATTGACTCATTAATGAAGTTGCCCAATCAGGAAACAATGCATCGCCTGCCAGAGTGGCACATCTCCTCTCTGGATCAGAGCGCCACCGATCATCGGTGCAACAAAGGTATTGTCAGTGGGTTGGTATGACTCCTGTAACCAGCCCGTGCTCCATCGTGGTCAGATTGCACTTTTGGGTTTGCCCGGTGAAGCTATTGTCTTCTAAACACTGCATTTTGATTTATCCTTTAAAAATTCATAACTTGACTTGTATATGTGACTTTTGTTTTTTTTATCTTGCTTGACTCAGCTGTATTATTGTGTGTGTGTGCAAATACTTCACAGATTGCCTCTTTAGTTTAGCCTGACTGCTCTGTGCCAAGCTAATGAAAGGTGAGCACAGGTAAACTCTTAGTGTGTATCTTACTTTCCCTGACTGGGACTGTGACCACTACTTGGACAGAGTGGAAACCTCTGCCAACTAGAGAACCAATTTCTAACATTGAGCATCCATGCCATAGACTTTCAACCCATTTGTGTCTATGCTCGTTCATAAGAGACTTGGGGGCATATTTATGAACCCCTTGCACTGCCGGAGAGTCACTTTTTGTGAGATTCTGGTGGCACAAACTACAAAATCATGTCTATGAGGCCATGCAAAGCCACTTTGTGTGACTTTGAATGGCCTCATAAATGTGGAGTAAGACAAGGAAGCACAAATCGCTATGTTGCCTTATTCTCCCCTCGGGAGGCGTTCCATAGGTGTTTCGGTGGGTG
Source organism: Pleurodeles waltl (assembly GCF_031143425.1). Taxonomy (NCBI): domain Eukaryota; kingdom Metazoa; phylum Chordata; class Amphibia; order Caudata; family Salamandridae; genus Pleurodeles; species Pleurodeles waltl. The sequence goes on along the minus strand of NC_090438.1, from coordinate 481,828,680 downwards.
CTCCCATGTAACGCTCATGGACTTTGATGCTTCCCCAGATTTACAAAGCCATATAAACCTGGGGATGTGCCACAAATGTTCACCTCTTGAGGTGAGGTGTAATGAGGCAAAATAACTTTATTTCCTTTTGTTTTTTCTTCTTTCCATGTGTGCTGCAATCTCTCAAGATTGTTTTTCTGCAGGAAGGTGCCCCTATTGGATAAATACAGGGAGGTGCCCCTATTGGATAAATACAGTGTATTCCTGTCTTTTCACTTTGGTGTAGGGCAGCTCAGTAAGGTGACTTGCTGCCCTGCCCTACGCCAAATCCCCATAAATGAGGGCCAAATGAGCAATTAGGTACAAATTGTACTAATTTTCCATCCATTTTGAGTCATCCTTTCATTAGCCAAAATGTTATGAAGTGGTGTACTGATATGAGCCATATGTGAGGATATGGGCCCTCATTCTGACCCTGGCGGTCTTTGACCGCCAGGGCGGAGGACCGCGGGAGCACCGCCGACAAGCCGGCGGTGCTCCAATGGGGATTCCGACCGCGGCGGTAAAGCCGCGGTCGGACCGGCACCACTGGCGGGGTCCCGCCAGTGTACCGCGGCCCCATTGAATCCTCCGCGGCGGCGCAGCTTGCTGCACCGCCGCGGGGATTCCGACCCCCCCTACCGCCATCCAGATCCCGGCGGTCGGACCGCCGAGATCCGGATGGCGGTAGGGGGGGTCGCGGGGCCCCTGGGGGCCCCTGCAGTGCCCATGCCACTGGCATGGGCATTGCAGGGGCCCCCGTAAGAGGGCCCCTAAATGTATTTCACTGTCTGCTGCGCAGACAGTGAAATACGCGACGGGTGCAACTGCACCCGTCGCACAGCTTCCACTCCGCCGGCTCGATTCCGAGCCGGCTTCATCGTGGAAGCCTCTTTCCCGCTGGGCTGGCTGGCGGTCTGAAGGAGACCGCCCGCCAGCCCAGCGGGAAAGTCAGAATTACCGCCGCGGTCTTTCGACCGCGGAACGGTAACCTGACGGCGGGACTTTGGCGGGCGGCCTCCGCCGCCCGCCAAGGTCAGAATGAGGGCCATGGAGATGAGTGACAACAGTGATAACATACACACACCACATGCTGCTGACATTTAATCCACTATTTAAGAGCATGAGGATTTGTTAAAGTCATTATTAGGTATACTTACCAGGGTCCCACATCCGCCCAGTGTGTAATGCCTCACTGGATGTCACAACTGTGTGTGTAGCAGAGATCGTTGTAGGCTATGTTTTTTGGACAATGTCACAGGGCCTACAATGATATGTGTTTTTACAGTTTACATTCTAGTTGGCACGTGATGCACAACATTTTCTAGTTCACTTCACAGGTTTGGGAATGTTGATGGATTTTATGTTATATATCTATGGGTTGTGGACATTTTGACTCTCTCCTGGCCATGTTTACATACTAGTTTGTGGTGGTGGTATGGGTTGATGTGCCCCATGACGTTGCCTTCCCACTTGTGCAGGGACCTCTGCTCCACTGGGTGACTGTACTCTGACTGTCTCTGGCAATAAAAGGGAAAAGTCACCAGACGAACCAAGAAATGTTAAATATGTGCAATTTGTTACATATTTACTCAATTGCATCTACATGCCTACAGTAATTGTACGTCAATAAGGTACATTATCTATTGCTGTTTATCAGAGTTAGGTGAATACAGCAGCAGTGATGGGCCATTGTTTGGGACTGAGGAACTGGAAGTTGCCATTTCCATCACAAAAGATTGTGGGACGTGTAATGCAATGGGCTAAATGAGACAAATGAGGGTCTGACTATTTGCACATAATTGGGACAACATCCATAGTCACATTTGGAGTGTATCACAGATATTTATCATTTAGTGTAATTGTTAGAATTATCACATATTACCCGGCACTGCATTGAGGTCATCACAGACAGCCCATAGAGCATGTTGGGGGGCGTGGAGGAGAGGACATTCCTCTCGAGTGGGGTGAGACGGAGGTGGGGTCCAGTTTCTCCACCATGGAGATCTCTGGTCACCTCTATCCTGCTGTACTTCTCCTTCACCCGCCTCTTCCCATCTTGCCACTTCTTCTTGATGTCTGTGACTGTATGGACATCCTCCCCCAATGTAGTGACTGCACTAGCCAAATGCTTCCTTAGGGCTGCCATCCTTGTGGCACTGCTGCTAGAGGGGTAGGCCATGCAATCTTTTGTGGTGCCTCACTATAAACTGGATTATCATAATGGTCTCCTCCTCAGTATAATTCTTCTTCCTCCTCAGAGGTTGCATGGTGGAGGAAAGGCATAAAGCAGGCAGGTGAAAAGGTGGCATAGCCATACGAGGGCCTTGAATTTGTGCTACTTTTATGTGGTTTGTAGTACTGGGATTGCAGATGGTGTTGATAGTCTGCAGGTGTATGTAATCACACTTACTCCAGCCAGAGGGGGAATCTCCCCCCACAGAGCAGCAATTCCACCTGGAATGTGAGGATACTACCCGAGTGCTGAAACTCCTCCTGGAGTGCAGAGATTCTGCCCCGAGTGTGGACATAAAGATATTACTCGTAAATGCCCTTTGTGAATACCAAATGTCATAAACGTAGACTTTTGGTCTAAGTTTACCTTTGTGAATCAGATCCTATAAACAGATTCAGCAGTATATATATATATTGGTGAGAAACCTGTGGTGTGAAAAATTATTTGACCTAGGTAACACTTTGTGACCTGGTTTGTAAGCCTAATGTTCATTTGTCAGGCAGTGACATAATTTAGATGGCATTAAACCTAATTATCATGACTGTTAAGTCAAGTGCAAATGAAGGCCCCATGTCGGCACATCCATATAAACCAGTATTGGAAATCGGCTTACAGTTGGCCATAACATCCAAAGCCTTGACAGCTAAAATTCTTTTATAGGAAGCCAAAAATAAAAACATGGGCAACTTTGCAGACTTATATTTTAGTGCAAGGGCATGATTGTCATCCCAGGAGTCAAAAATGTTTAAGACCAAATTTAGATCGGCAAACAATTGTAATTTGGAAAAGGGGAGATACTTAGCCTAGTTCCTCTAGGAAATCTGTTGATGATGGATTGTTCACCTATAGGTTTCTATTGGAAATGGCTCTTTCCGTAGGGTCACCCCCAAAACTCCACTTTTGCTGAATTCTTTTTTTTGGCTTTAGGACTCTGGGCACTTCACCACTGCTAACCAGTGCTAAAGTGCATGTGCTGTTTCCCTAAAACATTGTAACATTGGTTTATCCACAATTGGCATATTGAATTGACTTATAAGTCCCTAGTAAAGTGCACTTCATATGCCTGGGGCCTGTAAACTAAACACTACTGCTGGGAATGCAGGATTGATTGTGCCATCCACTTAAGTAGCCCTTTAAACATGTCTCAGGCCTGCCACTGCAGAGCCTGTATGCATAGTTTCATTGCTGTGTCGACTTGGCATTTAATACCCCTTCCCAAGCCTTAAATTCCCCTTTTATAACACATAAAACACCCCTAAGCTAGGCCCTAGCTTGCCTGTAGGGCAGGGCACTGTGTAAGTAAAAGGCAGGACAGACATAAACTTTTTAGTTTACATGTCCCAGTAGTGAAAACTCCCAAATTCGTTTTTCACTATTGTGAGGACTACCATTTTCATAAGATAACATCGGGGATTCCTTAATACATTTATTAACTGTAACATGCACAATATGTACGAATCAGCTGATGGGCTATCGTCCTTAAAAGTAATTTAAATATATGAAAGAAAAAATGTCCATGATAAATTATTCACACATAATAGTTTGACAATAACAGCCACGATTAGCTGTAGTGATAGTGGGCGTTTCAACCCTTGTCTATTTAAGGGTCATCATCAGGACTGGAGAAAAAAGAAAATGTAGTGCTGAATCACAAAAGGCCAACTGATTCGGCTCACTAAATCCGCAATGGACAAAACTCCAAATGGATCAGGAATAAAAGGTCTACAGAACAAAGTCCAGTTATTCAGGCTTATGTTTTAATAGAGTCAAGGCATCTCAGAGGGAGGGCAAAAGACAAACATAGGGATACGTGGTTTAAAGCCCTACAGTGTCTCTCCATAGCAATCAATGATTAATTCAGCCTTTATCGTTTGAATTCTCGACCACTTACTTAATTCAGTACATTATAACCACCTCACCAAAAACGCCATAATGCCTTGTACAGCAGCGCCTCCCAGACCGTGCACCAGGATTTAAGATACTGTGTTCAGTGGGCCTAAGTGGGACCCTGTATCCAGCCCACACTCTATTGTGATCGGCCTGAACTCTTGATTTTGTTCTGGTCCGGCGTAAGCAGATATCCACAGTTGGCGTTTTCTGTGCTATTTCCACCTAAATCTTTAAAATTGCAGGATCTACTTATTGGATTTGTGTTGTTTTGGTCTAATTTTACTCAGGTAAATATTATCTATGTTTATAAACTGTTGTGGAGTCTTTTTGGGGTGTTTTTCAATGTTTTACTCTTTCAAGTGTTGCACAAATACTTTAAACATTGCATCTCAAGTAAGGCCTGACTGCTCTGTGCCAAGCTACCGGAGGGTGAGCACTAGTCAATTTAGGGTGTGTATATGACTTACCCTGACTAGGTTTGTGGCCCTTACTTGACAGGGTGCATACCTTTTCCAACTAGAGACACAATTTCTAAAAGTTTCTCATTAACAAAACAATTGTGAAGGGAAGTGGTCAATCTACATGTGTTATCTGTCCTATAACACTTACCTTTCTTGGCCAAAATAGTTAGGAAATTTGCCATGAAAATTACATCCGCCAAAAATGGATTGGTGTTTGGTTTCAGGTACCAACAAGACCATTGGAACCAGAATGAGATATGCCTCTTTTTAGTGCATGAAGCCAATGCGCTGTTGATGAAAGAGACAGATTCTGACGAAAGGCCAGAGACTTGGAAATTTGAACCGAAAATATCCAGGCCGATAGATATAGATGGCCTCATAAAATCATGTTCTGGGGACAGCTGATTGAGTTGGAGAGCAGAAGGGGAATGAAGGAAGAAATATCGTAAGATCCACTGATAACTCCAGAAGATCTGGAGACCAACTCTGAGCTCTCCAGCAGGGACTGGTAATTACCAGAAAAGTTTGTTTTCTCTGGATCTCTGAGAGACATTTGGATATTAGGAAGAAGGGGGGAAACACATATTGAGACCTGGTGACCAAGGATGGAGCAATGAATCTGATGTCTGGGCCAGAGGATCTGGGTTCCAACTGTAAAATAGTTACATTTGATTGAGGCAAGAAGTAAAGAGATCTATAGAGAAAGGACTGCTCCTGGCGTAAAAGACTACAAAAATTGCACCATGTACAATCCTGTTGCTATAGTCGTGGCGATGGCGAGTTTGCCAATCTGCAATTGAGTTTTGAATGCCCAAAATGTACTTGGCTTTCTCAGAATTCGGATTCTTTAAATAAAACTCTCAAAATTGTTTTGATAGTACTGCTAGAATTTTCTATTTGGGTCCCACAGTTAATTGATGTACGAGCCCACCATCAATTTGTCCATTCTTAAGAGAACCGAACAGCAGGCATGATTTTTGTGAAAGGCTAGCTTCAAAAGAATCTAGAAGCAACTCCAAACAGTTAATGTGCAAGGATAATTCCTTCCTTTATCCATCGTCCGCCATTTCAGTTTTGACCGCATCGAGTGCCCCAAGTTTACAAACTGGCATCACTCTAATGGTAGATCTAGGATGGAATTGAAAATTGCTTGACAATTCCAAGCATAGATGTGTTTGAGCGGCCAGAGGACCCCTTCCTTTCAAATCTATTGGCATCATGTCTGAATTAGAAACCTGGAAAAATCACTTGAAGAGAAGATGAAAGCTAGCTGACTATTCTTGCTACTCGCCTGAGGGAAATATGAGAAAGAGTTAGAAAATGTGACCGTTCATTCTTGGTCACGGAGATATTTTACTCGGGTAATTAAAAAAAGAGCTATTGAAGAATTTATTTGAAACACCAGAAATTCTAGATTTTGAACTGTAGCTAGTTTCTCTTGGTTAATTATGAACCCTAAGCCTTCTAAAATAAATAATACATTATAAGTCTGATACCCAGAGCCATTTAAAACAACACAACTGACTTGAACAGTTAGGTAAGTAAAAAACTAGAGAAACAAGTTATGTCACTTAAGCACTCCCTCTCTTTGCTTTCTTTTTTTCTCACTTTGCAGGAATACATATCTCTTTGAAACTTTCTTCTACATTTTTCTGCTTAATGTGTGCAGCTAAGGGTACGTCCCACTGATCCGAGGGCTTAAGAAGTAATGTTCCAGCAATGTCACTATTCTGGTAAATGCACCCTGCTAGTTGCACTGCCATGTAAGTGAAAGATTTCATTTGGAATTATCACACAAATTAATGTACATTGATTGATCCACAATAAAGTATACTAACTTGAAAACAAATTATCAGTTTATTGCTCATATTAAAGGTTAATATTTTTGAGAACACTGGATATGGAGGAAGGAATGCTGTAATACTTTTCTCATTTTGTATGAGTGGTGTACAGTGCATAACACATGCAAACTTGTAAAAATGAAGAGACTTTTAAAAGTAGAGCCTGCCTTGAGGAGCCTACATTTTTGGCATAAATCCTCATCTAAAAATGTTGGTAGATAAGGATTTGATTCAAACCCCATAGGTGGTTGAATAAAAATGCCCATTTACCACCCGTTGTACTCACCCTTGACAAGCAGAATACTTGGGTTGTAAATGGGAATTTCTATGCAACCACCTACGGGTTTGAATCAAATCCCTATCTACCAACATTTCTTACCTCGCATCTCCTCTTATGTATCACTCTTTCTCCATTTTTTTGCCTCTTTCCTTTGGACTTTCAGTGTCCTTCCCTTCTATCTTGTGCTGCCCCTTCTCTTAAAGTCTCCTTCCCACTCTCTAACCCTTACTTACACCAAGCCCACCATCCATTCTACTTTTCCATCTTAGCCCTTTGCAGTTCTTCTTTGCCCTAACTCCTTCCATTCACCGCTCCCATTTCTCCTTCCGCCCCTCTCCAGGTTGTCTCTCCAGCACTGCCCTATGCTCTGTTTTTCACTCACACCCATCACATTCCTTTGTAGTTTAGTGACCCCCATTCCCCTTAAACCAAGAACAAATTGGAAATACTTGACTCGGTTCCACACACTAAAATGAATTATGGAGCTGCAGAGTACATTTATCTCTCAACTTAATTGATGAGCATTTTGACACATAGCACTATTCAGCATTCTCATTGTGGGAACTTTATTTAGTTTGGATGAGCTAGCAATGTCAGGCACACAGGTGGTTGGTTGAAGCTTGTGCTGGTGTTCTAAAGATCTCAAATTAGGGACACACCATCAACAGGCCCACTGAATGAGAGAAAGGCTGCTTTGGCCTGTCCATGTTTAAATCATAAGAGGGAACACCAGCAGAGATAAGAACGTGATACTGATCACAGGCCATTGGCAACCCTTGAAAAAGCTGCAGGAGTGTGATGTAGAATCAGTAGTGGTGGGAGGCAAATGTCCCCGCAAGGTCAACAAACATGCCTGCCCGACTCGTCGTGAAGGTAGTGTCCAGAATTTTATTTTGCCCCCAGTTTCTCACTCAGCTAGTGTGGGCAGAGGCCCATGCCTGTCTCTGGTGATGCGAGGTTCAGAATCTGTTCTATGTCCTGACAGTGGACATCGAAAGTGTCCTAATGGTATTCATTGGACAATTGTCCCTACCTTGGGTGTCCTACATAAAAAGGTGGTGACAATGTACCATGTTTTTTAATCCCTAGCGTGAGTGACCTTTTTCTTTTTGTCAGAGAGTGATGAGCCTACAGGCTCCTCTCATATAAATTTATTTTGTTGTGTGAAACCCAGAGAACATTGCACTCATATTCTGTGCGTGTGTGGAGTACTTCTATGTGCAGTTAGTGTGTAGCACATATATGGTTATAGATCTTTATGTGTTGGGTGAGTCTGCTGCTGGGGCCAGTGGGATCTATTTTGGATGTCCTGTTTTATAATGCCACACGATGGAGGTTGAGCACAGCTTTCTCTGACATTGGACGTGTAGAGCCTGCATTTCTGTGACTGGAGGGTGGAGACCCAGGCAATGAAGTGAACAAGGTTGGAGACAGGACTTCTCGTCGAACATGAATAGGGATTCTATTACCAAAAGGACTGATGATTTATTCTTCATGAGGTAGTTTGTAGGGCACTGCAGTTTTTGATGTTCAAGGTGAGGCTGTTTCTAGGCAATCCTGCCTGTTTGTATGTCCCTGATTACTGCTTCAGAAAGGCCACTGACATCAGGGGCAGAAGTCTCACACTTCATTTTTGCAGTACTTTGGCTACTTCTACTTGGAGTCAGCCCCAATTCTATATGCTGCAAAAGCCAGCACTTTGCACAAAGGCGGAGTCTTAGGAACAACTAGAAAACAAAGTTTGAAAGAGAACCAATCGCATCCAGGTCTGAAACTTTGGACAATCAACCGATATCCTCTTTTTAGGGCTGGCTTGACAGTGCTGCTGTCACCAGGCATTGAGTGATCAGCTTATAAAAGGACTTTAATATGCACTACCAAGAGAGGGGCTTTGGCTCCTCCCACAAGGTATACATGTTTTGATTTGGAAGAAGTTGTGTACTCCCACACAAAAGTGCTTGCCTTCCAAGCAGCTGCGAGCATTGTGTTTAGTTATACAGCTGCCTGAGCATGGCATTTCAGGAGCACACGTGACGTTGTTATGCTGTTAAAGCGTCCTAGATAAGTAGAACATTTCTGGTGTTTGTTTTTCACTGGCAGCATCACAGAAGCAACAAGCGTGGCCATTACATTTAGATTCCAGAGTGCAGTTTTGTGTTCCAGGGTTATACTAATCCACATGGATTTCTAGGTATGGCTTGACAGTGTAACTGTCACCTGACCTTATGTGATTAAGAAAGAAAAGCTTTCCGAGTCTGACTAAGACGTGGCTTAGGCTCCACTCCAGTGTTAGTTTCACTGACTGCAGGATGTGATCGGGACAAACTTGTGTGCTTCCACTAAAAAGACTACTTGTATTGCTCTTTTTAGCTTGTGGCAAAGTTTATACTCAAAACACCCTTGACTTACATTGTTATGGTGGTAAACCAATGATCATGGCTACAGGCCTGATCGATTTATTAAATAATCTCACTAGAGCTAATGTATTTATTGTGAAAAAAATATATTAATATCAATAAGCATATTATTGTGGATCTTTATCACGTTACATTAAAGCCTACAGAAAAGTATTTTGTTATGTGTAGTCTCACAGACTACTGAAGAAGGCTATGGTTCTGGTATTGGTTACCCCAAGTGGCAATCCATATATGTAGCATGTTTTCTCTTTGAGAATCCTTGATCGATCCTCTTAGAAGATATAGGGCCTGATTACAACTTTGGCGGAGGGTGTTAATCCGTCCCAAACGTGACGGATATCCTGCCCACCGTATTACGAGTTCCATTGGATATAATGGACTTGTAATACGGCGGGTGGTATATCCGTCACATTTGGGACGGATTAACACCCTCCGCCAAAATCAGGACCATAGTATTTTGCTTAACTAACTGTTATTGTGAATAGCTTCCTAACTTTATGACTGTTGTTGATGGTTGCCTTGTGGAAAAGTGTACATTCAAAACTGTAGGCCTGAGTTGGTTATGGTGACAAGCTAGAGGTCTTATTGGTACACTGGTAAACACTATGGTCCTCATTATGACATTGGCGGTAAATGACGCTTACCGCCACGCTGATGGCCGTCAACATACTTCTACGGTGGTGAATATCTGTTCGCCGTATTATTACACACACACACACACCAATCCGACAGAATACAGCCACATAAACAAATCCGCAAGCCCAAAGGGGAAGGTACGTTTCATAGCAGCAAGGCACCAGCTCACCATACAGGGGACTGGTGGTGGACCCCCACCTAATCCCCCACAGCTTATAGCATGGGAGGAGCAAGTCTTGGCAATACTGCATCCTGAGGGACTCGCTGGAGTAGCTGGAGGACTGGACTTTGGTGAGTCTGCATTTACTACTTGTCAACCCCCATATCTGCATGCCATCTCACCCCCTCACCCTCACTCCCATCACTCCAATCCATCCCACATATTGCACCTACACATATGAGTAACCCCAATGCCAGGCCCTGCATGCAATACCAATGCATGGACAGCCTTCCCAGCCCTGCATTGACACCCATCAAAAAATCCTGCACAGCATAGGGAAACTAACAATCTCACAATACATCACCATAAACAAGCAAAAGGTGGCAGGGCAACACCAACGATAGAGGGGAAAGCCAGGGATGTGCAAATGTCATACACATGAAGCATAATACATCACTTACATCCCCAAAGGTACCCCAGCCAATGTCAGTGGAGAGGAGGAGCCATGACTATCCAGTCCCCCAACAGAAGATGCCCCCAGTGATGACAGTAAGTCTGGACTTCTGGATTTGGATGAACTATGTGGCCCATCAGGGACCACTGGACAGCTGGTCACCCAAGACCACTCAGATCACCACAGAGCCTCACCCTTCAGTATCCCACACCACAGCACCCACTCAGCATACCCACACCTCTGTACCCAGGACACGTCAATCAGCAGTGTGCCCACCTGTACAGGGACACCAAGCCACACCTCATACCCAAGACAATCAGGGACCTGGGGTCAGTGGCAGTCGGCACACCGTTCGGGGACAGGGGCACAGGCCAACAGGGACAGTGGGAGGACTGCTGTGTGCAAGGGGAGGACAGGACCAGGGAACCAACTCTCCAGGAGGCACTTTCAGAGATCCTGGGAGCTTACCAACATTCCCAGGACACGATGGGCTAGATCCTTGACAACCTGCAGGAGAACAGGTGGTTGCAAGAGGAACAGTATCAGGAGATCAGGGAGGACTTGCAGGCCATTAACACCACCCTGATCTCCATCTCAGGGGTGCTGGCAGACATGGCGAACATCATGAGGGAGGCAACAGCACACCAGCGGGCCCCTACCACTAGCCAGTCAATTGACCAGCCCTCCACTTCCGCTGCCACTACTGCCACTAGTATGCAGGAGGCCCCGCCACAGGAACCAGAGGCCACCAGTATCCCTCCCCCTGCAGAAGGTGAACCAACCCACAAATTTTCCCTCCGAAACAGACAGAAGCCAGAGACACTTGCCAAGACCACCACCAGGAAATGAGGCTCTCCTGATTGTCCCCCTTGTGTCCCACTCAGTCACCTTGTCCACTTTGAACTGCCTTTGCTCCCGTTCCGAAGGCCCCATGGACACTGTACCTGTGCTACAAACAGACTGGAACAACACCCTGGACTTTCTTTCATCATCACCTCATTCCATTGCACCTTTCCCTCAATTTCTTAGCACTACAATAAACACACTTGAACACAACTCGACTACTAGTATTTTATGTGTTGAAAATGTGTATTTATGGAATCAGTCTCATCCATTGCAAATGACCTGTAAACTGTGAGAGCATAGAAATAATGAGCTGTAGCTGGCTGTAGTCAGCACATCAGTACACAGTTATTATATCACCAACATCTGTAAAATGACAAACCATAGATGACAGTAAGTAGATATAAAAGGAAGTTAATGCCATCATGCTACAGCCACACAGAATACACCAATAGTCATAGGAATGTGCAGTTGCACTGTCTCACTTGTGTGTCATTGGATGTACTGATGGATAATTGATGGTCTGTTGTCCTCATCCTCGTCATCAGCCTCTTCATCCTCACTGTCATCAGGGTCTACTGCTGCCACAGGGGCATCTCCAGTCTCCTCCTCCTGCAGAAAGGGTACATGGCGTCTGAGGGCCAGGTTGTTCAACATGCACCATGCCACTACTATCTGGCAGACCTTCTCACGTGAGTAGCACAGGGATCCACCTGTCAGATGGAGGCACCTGAACCTGGCCTTCAGGAGGCCAAATGTCCTTTTGATGATCCATCTGGTTCGCCCATGTGCCTCATTATAATGATCCTCAGTCCCTGTCCTGACATTCCTCACAGGGGTTAGCAGCCACAGCAGGTTTGAGTAGCCAGAGTCACCTGCAAGTTTTGAGAGGCATACACTAACATACAGTGGGTGGGGACCAAGACTCACCTATTAGCCACAACCTGTGCCTCTGTAGTTGGGCAATCACATTTGGGATGCTGCTATTCCTCTGAAAAGAGGCATCATGCACTGACCCAGGATACTTAGCATTGAGGTGGGAGATATACTGGTCTGCCAGGCACACCATCTGCACATTCAGTGAGTGGAAACTCTTACGATTCCTGAACACCTGTTCATTCTGCGGGGGGGACAAATGCTGTATGTGTTCCGTCAATCGCCCCAACAATATTGGGGATATGCCCCATTGCATAGAATCCAGCCTTCAGAGTGGCCAAATCTTCCACCTGGGGGAAAGCAATGTAGCTCCACATGCGTTTTACCAGGGCAGACAACACGCTTGCCAGCATGATTAAGATCATTGGCTGTGACATTTCTGCTGCCAAGCCCACTGTCACTTGGAAAGAACCTGTTGCCAGGAAATGTTGCACTGTTAGGACTTGCACAAGAGGGGGGATCCCAGTTGGATGACGGATAGATGGGATCAGGCCAGGCTCCAATTGGGCACACAGCTGTGTGATTGTGGCCCTGTCCAGTCTATAGGTGAGGATTATGTGCCTGTCCTCCAGTGTAGCCAAGTCCACCAGGGGTCTGTACATGGGGGTATGTCTACACCTCCTATTCATCTGCAGCGGTAGGTATCTAAGGGACACAAGAGTGAATAGGCTGTCACAATTGGAACAATGAAACCACAACTGCAGTCCACATGGTGCACTTAGTGTTAATGGTGAAGTATGTGCCAGTGTAATCTGTGATGCAGTAATTGTCGAAATGACTCCCCCCCCCCCGAAATGGAGACCGCTGTCCTGTATGTAGGGACAGGTAGAAGTGAGGTAATTCCGCCTGCGTTGGGGGTCGTGGCGGAAGGCGGTCTTGCAGCTAATTGGATAAAATGGGGCTCTATGGAGTACAGTGTGGGTTTCTAAGCCGTCAGTGACGTGACCCCCATTTACTATCTCATTCTTCACTTGCTTCCTGACCTTCAACAGAAGGGCACCTACACTGCGTGTGCTGCTGTGACCTGTGTCTGAAACCTACCATGGCCCGTTTGACCGGGGAAAGGGCCTCAGCCTTCACTTCAGAGGAGTTGGAGCGACTGGTGGATGGGGTCCTACCCCAGAACGGACAGCTGTATGGGCCTCCAGACCAACAGGTGAGTACACTTTGGGCACAATGCATGTGTGAAGGATATATGGAGATGTGTGTGCAAGCATCATGTAAAGGGTTTGGGGGAATGACTTGTGGCAGGGTGTACATGGTGTGTGCTGGGCTATGTGTGTGCCAATGCGATGGAAACGGGTATGGTGGGCCATTTGTGTGACAGGCTGGACTATTTGTTTAATGGTGTTTTCCTGTCTGCATTGCCTCTGCAGGTCAGCGCCCATCAATAGAAGGGAATATGGTGTGCCATTGCTAAGGACATGTGGACCCTGGGGGTCTGTGCAGGCTGAGTACCCACTGTTGGAAACGGTGGGAGAACCTGAGAGGCTGGGCACGGAAGACTGCGGAGGCCCAGCTGGGGATGGCCTCCCAATGAGGAAGGGGTACCTGTCGGACCGTGACCCCCCTGATGGCCCGCATACAGGTGGTGGCCTACCCTGAGCTGGATGGGCGCTTGAGGGAATCACAGCAGCCACAAGGGGGTGAGTACAGTGGGTATCATTACATATTTTGGCTGGTGGGGTGGTATCCGGGTGGTGGATGTGTGTTTGTGGGTGCCCCTAAGGCCAGGCCAGACATTGCAGCATAGGTCCTCTGAAGGCACAGTGGGTGTATGGCAAGTACAGGTAACCTAGCTTGTTAGCAGCCCATTTCAGCTAGGGCATTGTGGGTCCCAGGAGTGCTGCAGTTGGTGGTGTGTGGTCCTCATCTTGCCTTAGTGACTAGCCATATCACTGGCAGTGCTTAAGCCTGTTCCCTGTGTGTGATGGTGATGTGTATGCCAACTGTGGTGTTGGTGCAGTTATTGACCCAGTGTATCTTTTGTCTCTCTCCCCCCTTTCATGTTTTGTCATCCTGTCCTTGTGTACATTAGCATCATCTGGTGGAGGAGCAAGGTCACTGGTGACAGAGGGAGCTGCATCCCACAGGACCCAGAAGGCAGAATCCACTGATGCCAAGGGAACCAGTGGGACGGACGGTAAGGGGAGCACCACGGCGGAGACTGGAGGAGACAACACAGACTCAGATACCTCCTCCGATGGGAGCTCCCTGGTGGTACCAGCACCGCCCTCCCAGCAGCCCCTCAGCAAGTTGCCCGTGTCCGCTGACCCAGGAGGGTGGGCATCTCCTTTGCCTCAGGCACCTCAGGCACTGTCCCAGTGAGCCTTGCTGCCCTGAGTGAGAAGGCTATTGACCTCCTGAGACTCATCTCTGTAGGGCAATCAACCATTGTGAATGCCATCAAGGGGCTGGCATCCCAGATGCAGCAATGCAATGCATTCCTAGAGGGCATTCATGGTGTATTGGCGGCCCAACAGAGATTGATTAAGCCTCTGGCCTCCTCTCTGATGGCAGCCATTGTTCCTGTTTCTACCGTCCCCCCTCCAACTCCCACTTCTCAGTCCCATTCTCCTCAACCCCAACCCATCCCAGGCACACATACAGATGACCATGCACACAAGACAACACCCAAGAGTGGCACAGGCAAACACAAGCACCACACTCCATCACACAAGCACTCACACAAACATCATACAGTTGCAGACACAACAGCATCCACTGTCTCCCCTTCCTCCTCCTCCACCTCCCTCCCAGTCATGTCCACACTCACACCTGCATGCACTACATCAACATCCACCACCAGCATCACCACACCAAGCAGCACACACACCTCACTAGCAGACACCTCCACATCAGCCATGCATGCCTCCCCTCTGTCCTCTCCCACCCTGTCTGTCCCCCCTCCTAAAGGACACAAACACTCACACACCCAACAGCCATCCACCTCACATCAGCATACAGCCCATGAACTTCTTACAACCACTCCCTCTACCTCCACTCCTATCACTGCTACCTCCTCCCGCCCCACCGTTCCTAAAAAGCTTTTCCTTGCAAAGCTTGACCTCTTCCCTCCCCCTCCGCCCCATCCTGCACATATGAGCAGGGTACCAAAGACCCAGCCCAGACCAGCACCTTGGCCAAACAGTCCACGGGGACAGTGGTGGCACCACCTACTAGTGGTGGTAAGGATACCACACCTCCAGGCAATAAGGGGAAGGAGCCTGCACCTCCGTCGAAGGAGGGGAAGGAGTCTGCACCTCAATCGAAGATGGGGAAGGAGTCTGCACCTTCATTGAAGAAGGGGAAGGAGTCTACACCTCCATCGAAGAAGAGGAAGGAGCCTGCACCTCCATCCAAGAAGGGGAAGAAGCCATTCATGCATGCCAGGTAGGGTAAGGAATCCACACCCCATGTAATTGAGGAGACAAAGCCCTCTACTACAGCAGAGGCTGTCAGGGTGACACCTCCACCACCACCAGCTGTCATGGGCCCCCCGCTGCCAGCTGAGGATGTGCAGCTATCACCAACTGCAGGGGCTGCCCAAGAGGCACCTCCATCCACCACACTGCCGCCATCAGCAACTTGAAAGGCTGCCCAGGAGGCACCTCCATCCACCACCACACTGCAGCCATCAGAAACTGCAGAGGCTGCCCAGTAGGCACCTCCTTCCACTACCACACTGCAGCCATCACCGCCAGCAGATGCCATATAAGACACACTCCAGGGGCTGCTGTACGAGGGGGCCCCTTCAGAACTAGTGGGCAAGTCACCCACCTGAGAGACTGTGGCATTGCACTCCCCAGGACAGAGCAATGGGCATGGAGCCCCCTCCAGAACTAGTGAGTGGGCAAGTCACCCACCTGAGAGACTGTGGCCTTGCACTCCCCCAGGACAGAGCAATGGGCATGGAGCCCCCTCCAGAACCAGTGGGCAAGTCACCCACCAGAGAGGCTGTGGCCTTGCACTCCCCAGGACAAGAAAATGGGCATAGGTCCCCCTCCAGAACCAGTGGGCAAGTCACCCTCCTGAGAGACTGTGGCCTTGCACTCCCCAGGACAGAGCAATGGACATGGATTCCCCACCGGAACCAGTGGGCAAGTCACCCACCTGAGAGACTGTTGCCTTGAACTCCCCAGGACAGAGCAATGGATATGGATCCCCCTCCAGACTCAGTGGGCTTGTTCCTGCATCTGGCTGAGGCATCCCCCCTCCTCCTGAGGGGACTGCCCATTTGCAAACTGATGCCCCTGCAGAGTTCGATCCGGATGAAGTCAGAATTCGAGTTGGGCCTTAGACTGTGCCCTGTGACCATGTGGGCCCTTTAAACATTGGACTGGGCAGTGTCCCTTTGTGTACATGTGTACATATCTGTTTCATTGACACATTGATAAAGATTTAAGATGTTGATTTGGATACACTAACTTTCGTCCATTCCTGTTCTCCTTGCATTATTCTGCTGTGTATCGTGGGAAAATTGTTTTTCGTGTGCAGCTGGATGGATGTGTGTATGGTGTGTGTGTGTGTCAGGTGTGTGTTGTGTGTGTGGGTGTCACTCTTGTTTTCCTCCCTCCCTCCCTTGTGTGCTAGGCGGCTGTACTCACCGTCGTCGTCTTTATCGTCATTGGTGTTCCAGGTGGAGCATAACATAGAAGATCATCGGGAAAACCTGCAGTTTGGGTTCCATGGCGGTGCTGTTCTTCCCTGTGTCTCCGATGGTGAGTCCTTTCTCTTCTGTGATGCGTTTCCGCCAGGCTTTTGATGGCGTTGGTACCGCCCTGGAAAGGGTGGCGGTTTGCAGTGTCTTAATATGGTGGGCAGTACTTTGTTTTCCACCTGCCTGTTGCCGGCTACCGCCGTGGAGAGTGTTGTTTCCACTCTGGCAGTTGGTGTGGAACATTGGCTGTCTATGGGAGTTCTCACCATCATGGTCATAAGTTGGAAGTAATTACCGCCAGCCTGTTGGCAATATTACCGTCACTTTATTACTCACTGCCAGGGTCATAATCAGGGCTTATGTTTGAAGCCATAGATCTGCTTTGGTTGTTATGGTTATTATGACAAAGGCAATTGCACCAGTATATTAATTGTATTGTGAAAAGCATTTCTTTAAACCAGTTTGCCTTTCATGGACATTGTTATCACAGTGTTTCAGGCTGTGCACAGGTATATTGTTACATGTAATCTCACAGAATACTGTAGTAGGCAAGGGTTGTGGCATTGGCACCCCACCCGGACAAATCCAGAGGGGTGTCACATTGATGATTCTTGCTAAGCCCAGTTGAGATGAAATGGATTTTGTTTCGCAAACTGTATGCAGAATTGTTCCTAGTGTATGAGCACTTGAACAGGCCAGTATTGGGTAAGGTGTAAGGCCAGTGGTAAATGTGTTATTAGTTGATTGGGCAAATCATGACATATTTTATAGGTTTGATCTGTTTATTGTGAATTGTATGACAAAGAAGGTAGGCCTCACCTACATGTTGTTAAAAGCATGTGTTAAAAACAATAGGCGTTTAAGGGTGAATTGTTATTGCACTGTGCTAAACCTGCATACAGGCATTTTGTTATGATGGTCATTTTACAGATTAGTGTAATAGGCAAAGCTTTTGGTGTGGTTGACCAAACCCTAGGGATGGAAGATATGCACTAAACCAATCCTTGTTATCCTCCCTTAGGAGAGATAGGGGGTCATTACGAGCTTGGCACAAGCGGTAACCGCCGTGCGGCCGCACTCCCGTGGGCCCCATTACGACATCCCCACTGAGCCGGCGGGCGCAAACCACGTTTACGCCTGCCAGCCCAGCGGGGATGAGGCCGCAACATAGGAGCCGGCTCCTAATGGAGCCGGCGGTGTTGCGGCCGTGCGACGGGTGCAGTAGCACCCGTCGTGCTTTTCACTGTCTGCTATGCAGACAGAGAAAAGCTGCCCGGGGCCCTGTTAGGGGGCCCCTGCACTGCCCATGCCAGTGGCATGGGCAGTGAAGGGACCCTAGGACACCCCTTACCGCCAGCCTCTTCCTGGCGGTGCAAACCGCCAGAAACAGGCTGGCAGTAGGGGGGGTCATAATCCCCAGGGCAGCGCTGCCCTGGCAGATTATCACCGCCGGGGCTAAAACGGCAGGAAACTGCCGGCCCCGGCGGTGCGACCACGGCGCTACCGCCGCGGTCGTAATACGGCTCCCCGTACCGCCAGCCTGTTGGCGGTACGGCCGCCACATTACTCCTGGCGGTCTCTGACCGCCAGGGTCGTAATGACCCCCATAGTGTTTTGCTTCGCCAACTATAATTTTGTACACATTTGTACATTTCTCACTTTATGTAGCATACCTGCCTTGTGGAAGCTTATGTTCATTTCAGTAGGCTTGAGTTGGTTACTGTGAGAAAGTTCCTCTTTTGACATGGTTAGCCAACCACTTTTTGCCTGGTATTTGATCTGATTTCAAAGTAATAGTGCCCAGGGCCCCTGCTAAATAGGTTCCCTGGACCAGATCACTTTCCCAAAATCTTTGTGATGCACTGGAAGAACAGGCAACACCTTTAACTGCCTCTACAAGTCCTTACGAAAAAGTACTTAGGTACCCAGGGCATGGAGTACTAAGGGTAGGCCCCTGAGACCAGCAGCACAGATTGTGCCACCCTCAGGGACCTTGTATTCAAGTGCACTCAGCCCGCCATTGTAGGCTGAGTGTCCTGGTGCAATCTTAAAATGCAAACATGACATGACACACAGCCTGAAATATAGGTAGGCCACCCCTCTAGTAGACCTTTTAACCCTAAGGCAGGGTACACTACACTTCATGTGTGGGCATAGGTGCATGAGCAATATGTCCCTACTGTGTCCTTGCCAAACCTGGGACATAGTAAGTATACAGAGCTGTCATTTTAAATGCATGAGCTGGACACTGGTCAGCAGAGTTTCACAGCTACATGATGGCAATTCTGAACCCTAGGTTGTTTGGACTCAAACAACTCAGACCAATAAATCCAAACTGATACCAGTACTGGATCTATTGCAAAATGTACACAGGAGCCACCTTAGTGGTGACTCTTGCAAAAGCTAACTAACCCTGGCATGGTTACTGGCCAGTCCTAACCAGCCTGCGTGCACCAGACAAGATTATGGATCACTGGGGCGAGGGCCTTTGCTCTC
This sequence comes from Pleurodeles waltl, assembly GCF_031143425.1. Taxonomy (NCBI): domain Eukaryota; kingdom Metazoa; phylum Chordata; class Amphibia; order Caudata; family Salamandridae; genus Pleurodeles; species Pleurodeles waltl. The sequence goes on along the minus strand of NC_090438.1, from coordinate 481,809,352 downwards.
TGGGACCAGAAAACAAAGCCCTTCCTCCCCCAGGAATGTGCACTGCCCTGCCTGCGAGCTTCAAAGGGCTTGGTGCCCTTGAAACTCAACACCCAGCCCTGCTGCTAGCATCAAATGGCCACCCAGTTGCAAACCCCCACTTTTTGTGGGAGCAACAGCCGGGAAATGCACAAAGACCAGGAGGGGTTGCCGCTCCCAACCTGCACCACCCCCAAGGTGTTGCAAGCAAGGTGACCTCTCCATTTCATTTTTCTCCATCTTGCATGGTAAGAAAATAGCCAATCAGGAATAGGGATGTGACCTCTGCCCACAGGAAATGGTCACATAGTGGGTGTAGTCAATCTAAGGTCGATGACCCCTTCGCCACATGTAGGTACTCCCCTAAATGCAGTATTTAGTGGGCATCCCTAGACCTGAAGATCAGATTTGATGGTCACAAAAAGGCCAGCAACAAAGAAGACATATGGCGTGAGAACTGAAGTCCTGCTGCACCACGAAAAAGGTGCCAAACCCTGCCTGGTGCACCCAGGACTCACCAATCACCGGACATCGGACAGACTCTAAGAGACCCCAGAGGACCTACAACCTTCTGTAAATTGCTATGGACTTCCCTCTAGAGTGAAGGCATCACTCCATGCAAGCTACAAGCAGAAACTAGTAAAGCCCAATTCACAGACCGGTTGCTGACTAAGGAACCAGATGCAGAAGCTAGACTAAATTCCACCCAACAGACCAGGACCAAAAACCCTGCTAGAGTGCCATGTTTGGTGGCACTGCGATCTACAGTGGCAGACCTGTACAATGGTCAGGAGTAGCAGACTCCCATTGTTAGACACCCGGAAGAAAAGTCCATGCCAGACTCTCTGAGGACCAGAGGCAAGCACCAGTTGAGGATCTTCAGGACACCCAAGAACCACGCCTCAGAGTGGCCCTGCTGACCTGCAAACTACCCTCCAAGTGACCTGCTTCCTGGTTCCAAGGACACCTTTGTGCACAGCTCTTGGCTGACCTATCTGCCCTGAACCCGGCCTCCCTGGCCTCTGCACTGGAAAACCAGCTGTCCCCTAAGGGTCCCCCACCCTTCTGACCTCTACACTCCAAGGGGACCCACTAGACTCACCTTGAAGTCTGCCTGTGCAGTGCATTTCCAAGTGGCCCTCTCGCCTGTCCTGCACAACTCCAAGACTTTCAGCACCTGCTCCTGCTTGAACTGGGAACAACCTGAACTTTTCCAGCTGGCCCACAGGACCCCTCAATGACCTTGACCTAAAAACAGAAGGAGACATTGGTACACACATTGCCTGATTTTATATGCAATTTTCACTTTTTCTCCTTTTGATTCCTATAGTGCATAATTAAGCACAAAAAGACTATTTTTGCTAAAATTTGAAAAATCCTAACTTAAAAATTACTTACCCAATTTTGATGATCCTGGTCTTGAAATGTTGTAAACATCGGAAGTATTTGTGTAAATTGGTCTTGTGTTATTCTTTTGAGTGTGCGTCCACATTTATTGATACTGTGAGTAAAACAAATGCTTAGCACTTCTCCAAGATTGGCCTAACTGCTCGACCAAGCTACCACAAAAATTGCAGAATTGGGTGGTCTAGTTTTTATCTCTGTAAACCAAGGTGTGGTTGCTTGGACTCTTTGTCCAGTGCACATCATTTTTGTACACTACATAGAGAGCCAGCCTCATACAGTTATGGTGGCAAGCCAATGATAAATGTTATAAGCATGATTGTTTGCAATCAAAAGTTACAATAAAGGCAGTAGGCTAGACATATTAATTGTGAACAGCATATGTTAAAGTTAATAGACATTTAAAGGGTATGTTCCTATTACTCTATGTTAAAGCCTGAAGATATTCTGCTTAATGGAATCTCACAGATTACTGTGGTAGGCAAGGTTTTCTGATGTGGTTTCCCCCTCTGACAAACCTTAGGTACTGACGATTTGCTGTCAGAATCCTTGCTAGGCCTTCCCCCCCCCCTTCCCCCTAGGGGGAACCGGGGCTTGTGCGCTGAATTATGGCGCTACACTGTTTAGAGGCAAAAGAATTGCCTCTAAGGTGTGTAGCGCCATTTTCTGGAGCACAACCCCCATGGAAATGGCTCCTGTCTTAGAGAAGTCAGGAGCCATGCCCACCACCCGAATGGCCATGCCCAGGTGACGAATGGGGCCAGCGTTGTGCAGGGGTCCCAAGTCAGGGCCCCCGATCGGTATTGGTGAAAAAAAATATATATACTTACACGGACTTACCTGGTATGGGACCCCCATCCTTAGGTGTCTTCCTGGTGTGGATGGGGGTGTCCCTGGGGCAAGGGAAGGGCACCTGTGGGCAATTTCTATGGTCTCCGACCATGGAAATATGCCTACAGGTCCCCTTACACCTGCCCAGACCCAATCGTTAAATAATGGTGCTAAGCAAGCTTTGCGCCATTATTTAAGGCCCCCATCTCCCCGTGTTGGATTTGAGCATGGGAGGATAAATATGGCACAAGGATATATCGTCCTTTTCTGAACGGGAACACCTACCTTGCATCTCATTGATGCAAGGTAGGTTTTCCCATACAGAAAACAATGCTAACTCCATAACTTTGGCGTTAGATGTGTCTAGCGCCTAAGTATAAATATGGAGTTAGGTTTGCGCTGAATTAGTGTAAAACAATGACATTTATTCAGTGCAAACCGAGTGTAACTATGTGTCAAAATGTCTCCCAGCCTGCCACTGCAAACTGAAAGAACTGTTTTCATGCCAGTTCAACTTTGCCATTGGTTTCAATGGTAAAGCTACCTTATCCCTTAACATTATATGTAAGACACTCCTAAGGAATGTGTTAGAAATTGGATCTCTAGTTGGCAGAGGTTTGCACCCTGCCCAAGTAGGGACCAGCTCAAACTACATGGCTCCACGTGTAGAACCAGCCAAAGACATGATGTATAGGATGTATTAAAAATGGAAATCAGGGAAAATTGCAGAAAAGAAAAAGAAAATTGAAATGGTCTTTAAATGTACCAGCAGATGTTGTGTGTCACTGCACAAACACAAGACCTATCCTCACTGATGATCACAACTGTTAGAAATGGGGTCTCTAGTTGGCAGAGGTTTGCACCCTGTCCAAGTAGGGACCACAATCCTAGTCAAGGTAAGTAACACCACAACCTAAAGTATCCTGTGCTCACCCTCCGGTAGCTTGGCACAGAGCAAAAAGGCTTAACTTAGAAGGCAATGTATAAAATATTTAGGCAATGACACATACAGTAAAACAGTGAAAACACCACAAAAAGTACTCTACATCAGTTTAGGAAAATAGATAATATTTATCTGAAAAAATTAAGACCAAAACCACAAAAATCCAATCTGCATGAGTCAAGATATCACTTTATAAAGTTTTAAATGAGTCTCAATACTTAAGAATCAGTGGTTGTATCCTTTTAACAGAGAGTAGCTGGGATGCTCCAAACATAATGACACAGAGGGGCCATAGAGGAGGAGATGTGTTGGAAAGTAAAGCAATGGAATGATTTTTCCAGCGCGGCAAAGGAGATGCGTTGTTTCTTTCCATATTGCAAGGTGATGCATTGGTTTCCAGGAGAGCTGCCTTGGTTCCTCACTGTGATGCAGGGATATTCCAATGCCCAGGAATGATGGGTGAAAAACACAGAACAGGCTGAGTGGAGGCAACAGGTGCTGCATTGATCTGGCAGGCATTTCAGTGATTCTTTAGCTGCATGACAGGCACTGCATTTATTCGGTAGGCATTGCATCAAATTCTGCAGGCATTGCGTCGATTTTCCAATGTAATAGATTTTCTACTTTTGGTGAAGTCTTTGATAACCTGAGACCTCAGAACAGGAGGCTAGCTCAATCCAAGCTCTTGGAGAGCACTTGAGAAGGAAGGCAGAGTACTTCTAGCCGAGTCAGGCATCAGCAGGCAGCAGGGAAACAAGCAGGCCAGCAGCCCTTCCAGCAAAGCAGCTCAGATGAGTCCTTTGGGTAGTCAGGTAGTCCCTCTAACAGAGTCCACTTGCAGGTCTAGAAGTGTCTGATTTGGTGGGGTCACAGACCCAGCATATATACTGAAACAAGTACCTTTGAAGTGGAGGAATCTTCAGAGAGTGGTTTTGAAGTGCACAAGTTACCCTTTCAACCCAGCCCTGTCTGCCAGGAGCCATGTGGGGCATTCTCAGTCCTTTGTGTGAGGGCAGGCCACTGGCCTTTGAAGTGCAAGAGAGAGCCCCTCCATCCTTCCTGCTCAGGGAAACTCATCTAATGCAGATGAACGCAGATGCAGCTGAGTGTCCTGTGTTTATGGCTGTGCAGGTGGAATGCACAAGCAGACCTGTCAACCAGCACAGCACAGACCAGATGCGGATTGGAGACAGGCTGTAAGGACAAAATGGCAGGAAGTGCACAGAAATGCCTACTTTTTTAAAAGTGACATTTCTGAAATAGTAAGATAGAATCCTAATTCACCAGTAAGTAGGATTTCTGACTACCATTCCAACCATGCCAAATATGACAAGTTCACTTGTCCCAGATCAGACATTACCACTTAAAGCATATAAGGTAATCTTTAATGCTGACCTTTGAGAGGAGCAGACTTCACAGTAGGTACTCCAGTTTGGGAGTTTTTCACTACAAGAACATGTAAGAGTCCATGTCCTGCCTTTTACTTACATAGCACCCTGCCCTATGGGTTACGTAGGGTCTACCTTAGGGGTGACATATGGAAGATAAGGGGAAATTAAGGCTTGGTAAGTAGTTTTAAATGTCAAGTCGAAGTGGCAGTGAAACTGCACACAATGACCTAGCAATGGCAGACATGAGACATGGTTAAGGGGCTACTTATGTGGGTGACATAATCAGTGCTGCAGGTCCACTAATAGCATTTAATTTACAGGCCCTGGGCACATCTATTGCACTTTACTAGGAACTTACAGGTAAATTAAATATGCCAATTGGGTATGAGCCAATGTTACAATGTTTAGGGGAGAGAACACAAGCACTTTAGCACTGTTCAGCAGTGGTAAAGTGTGCAGAGTCCTAAAACCAGTAAAAGGGAGATCAGGAAAAAGTAGAGAGGAAGGGAAAAAGTTGGGGGAAGACCACCCTAAGGCTGTCAGGTCTAACAGAAGGCCTATGGAGTCCTGAGGCTCGTAATTGTATTTTGTTAAGTAAGACATATGTTTTCCAATGCAGCACTTCCAAATTGTTGTTTTGCTGTGGGTAAAGTTGGTAGCCCCAGTGGCTAACACAGGTTTATCTGGTGGCATCCCAACCTGGCTAACTTTTGACTGAGACTACCAAACTAGGTCATGTAAGGTATCAAATTAATCCCTGCATGAAATGTAACCTGATGGTTACGCCAAAATTCATGGCACTATTAAAGGTAGGCAACTTTTAGAAAGTTGCCACTCTGTGCTCTGCTCGTTCAGTAGCCTCACAAAGGCACACACATGAAGACAATTTTCTGATTGCCTGAGGAGAAATGTGAATGACTGCCAGGCTTGGGAACAAGGGCAGTTCCACAGCAAGGAGGTGTCAGGATAGCCCTTTGGAGGGTTAGCCCAGCGGAGTGCTTTGAAGCAGGAAGCCACATTCGATGAGCTGCCCAGCCCAACACCCCTGTGCAGGAGGTTATTTGTTCCTGTAGAAAGCATGGAGCACGGGCCAGAGAGGGGAGACTTACTCCCAAACTGGTTTGACCGTGGGCATGTTGCCCTGAGGTAGCCAGACCTCTAGGGTGGGCTACCTTGCGTCTGACATCTGAGGAAGGGTCATACCTTCTTAAAGCTGGCAAGAATGTGTCAATCTGGGATCGCCAAGTGCCACACACCACAGGAATTTCATCACTAGGTAGGAGGGGCCCCAGTAGCCCACTGGAAAGTGACTGCATGGTCCCCTCTGGGCACTTTCCTGGGATAAATATGGTACCCCTGGCACGTTGACACCCAGTACTCACTGGACCGGGAAGGAGGACGAGAAGAAGACCACTTTATACCTGTTAGAAGCTCCCAAAGAGAGGCTGCAATGTCAGAGCGACTGTACCTGCTGCACTCTGGGTAGGCAGAGTTTAGACCCTGTTGTTTATGCCTGGTTTGTGGAAAAAATGATTGTCAGCCCCAGTCCAAAGTAGTGACTCCAAGGGTCAGTTTTCTGACCTCCCACAATCGCCCTGGGGAAATTGCATCTCTGGTAGCCACCGCAGAGGTTTTGCTGCTATCGACTCCAGGCACCCCAAAGAAGATGTTTTAGATAGCCAAAAGGTGCACCCACATCTGCTGGACACAGTGGGTGTTGGCTGTGACCAGATTCATCAAGCAAGATGGATATAAGCCCCCACCAAAAATTTACACCAGGATCGCTCAGTTGCTAGAACGAAAGGTCTGCATCAACAGCCCTTGGACCCCTGAAAATGGACTTGGTGTGACCCAAGAACCATCCACAGATTCATCTTCATTCACCTGTTTATTTTGGACCCAACCAGTCTTCACCCCCGTTGACCACACAGCATCATGAGCATGCCTGAGCATCCTTAGCACGTATCCCTCAACATCAGGATCACTCCATTGTCGTCTATGGCAGCTATTCTGTAAAGTTTGGCTCTTGCTTTAAAACCTCTCTGGTGGCCAGGTAACTGTCCTTTCTGGCCCCCTAGATCTCTGTCCTGCTGGACTTCATCATACCAACTTGGGGCACAGCTGTCAAACTAACTTTTACAAACTTTTCAAAAGTTTCCAAACTTTTTGTTGGCAATTGCTTGTTTGCGGTTGATATAAAAGTTATTTATTACTTCTAAAAGCTGTCCCTCTGGAACCCTCCAGTGGATTCCAATTCTTAAGGTCTCTAAAGATTTATAAACATCTACTCTGTTTTACAAATTGGTGCCTTGTTTTTTGCACGTGTGACTTTATTGTTCTGTTGTTTGATGCTGCTAATTGTTTACACTTTGTTCCTTTGCTAAGCCTTACTGCTCGCAGCCTCAGCTACCCAGGGTTGAGCTTGAGGTTAGTAAACATACCTGACTGGACATTATTTGTGAGTGTACTGCATGGTAGGGCTTCCCAGCCATACCCTATACATAGTACACAAATCCTCACTTTGGTGCCTAGCAGTAGGATCTAGAACTTGTGTTTAGCTGTACCAGACAACTAATAATTTAGTAACTGATTTAAAGGGTTTTTGCCAAGTCGGGAAGCAAAAGTTTGGACAAGTTCTGACATGCTAAAGGCATCTGCTTCCAGGAAGAAATGTCCAAGAAGTGCAAAAAGTATGTTCTTGCTACTTTATAAAGCCTTTAAGGATGGAGGGCAAAGAAATCGACTTGGCTACCTTGCCTACTTTGAAAATAAATGAGCTGAGGGCTTTGTGCGTAGAAAGAAAAACCCTTTCAGAAGTCTCAGCTAAGAAGCCCTCAAAGCCTAGGAAGACGTAAGGAAGGCACATGTCCTTCTGGGGGATTAGATTACCATTGAGAGCAGGGATGAGGATGACAATGTGGATCCATTCACAGAAGGAAACCAGGAGAATGTGGTCTCCACAATTCATTAAGGGCATGACTCCTCCTCTGGAAGTGAAACAATCTGCACATCTGTGGGGAGGCCTAAGGACATAGAGGCCCAACTTACCCTCTTGGAGCTACAGGAGAGGAAACCAGCCCTATGAGAAGAGTTTGGCCCCCGAGGAGAGAAGGGTCAAGCTGGGGATGAGACCTTAGTAGCAGCAACAGAGTGGCAGAGGAAACTCCTGAGGTTATCTATGATCTAAGGTTGCCAAAAGGGATTGTGCCTAAGCACATTTAGAGGGATGACATCCACACATGAATGACGTCCAATGAGAGAGTTCTGAGGATGATAAGGGTGGGTACACAACATTGGGGATCCTTACTGTGGGAGCTCATTCCTAATGTAAGGAGAGATAGGTTGCTGACACTAGAGGATGAGGTGGCAAAATGATACATTCACATAAAAGGTGCACTTATTGAGCTCTTTGGTCTAACCCCTGAATAGTATCGACAAAAGTTTAGAAGCACACAAAAAGGAGCAACACAAGCATGGGTAGATTTCGTAAATGCCTCTGTGAAGTCACTGGATGGGCAGATTCAAGGTAACAAGGTTGATACCTATGAAGGCTTATACTACTTAGTAGTTTAAGAATACATTTTGACAAATTGTTCCTTAGGGAAGTTACACTAGCATCTGGTAGACTCTAAGCTATCGAGCCCTGGTGAGCTAGGGAAGATAGCTGGTAAGTGGATCTGCAATAGGCGAACACAAAAAGGGAGGACCGACCAGCCTTCAGGGGATGGATGGGGGATGTATAAAATTTTGGAGCAACTGAGGAGTCCTCAAAAGATGCCCAGGGGAGGGAGCCCAGAGCCACATCACAATTCTGAGAGAAGGGGGCATCAGGGAATGTATTTTGACCTTTCAAAGGCTGGGGTGTGCTTTGACTGTAGACAATCAGGGCACAAGAGGGATGATGCAGCACGCCCCAAAAGGGAACCCACTGGTGGCACTCTCAAGGGAATTGCCAGTGTAGGTATTGTGGGTGAAAATTGTCCCTAGAGATTGCAAAGGGTACACTAAAGCCACATTAGTTTCCCTGGGTGGTGAAGGAACTGAACCTGGCCTGCTTGTATGGTAAACTACAGGCAGTGGCCAAAACGTAATGGGGTGGAGAGTCAGGTCTTGAGGTATACAGGTGCCAGCACAACCATGGTTATAGCCAAGCTGGTTTCCCCAAGTCAGATCTTACCAGATGAGGTACATTGAATAGTCAACTCTGACAATGTTACAAAGTCGCATCCCAGAGCTGTTGTAGACTTTCAGTGGGGAGGGGTTGTTGGACCTAAGAACGTAGCTCAGTCACCTGCCATCCCAGTGAAGTGTCTATTGGGCAAAGACCTGGAAACGTCTGCCTGGACAGAGATCGAGAGAAGGATTCATGCAGCAATGCTCGGTCTCCCCGGGTGGACTTGAGTCTCCACTAGAGCACAGAAGTCCATAAGGTAAGAAAAAGGGGTTGTGGATTCTGAAACTAAGAACAGTGTCCCTAATGACAAGAGAAAGGGCAAGACGCCTAGGAAGGCTTCTCGAAAGAGTCCTCAGAGCTAAAAGGAGCCCAAACCTTAGGGGGAGTGCCTGATTTCTGAATAGGAGGGTGATTGTACATGTATGTTGTGTGTTGTGAATGTGTGTGTGTGACAATGTATGTTGGTGTGTGTTGTGGTGTTTGGGTATGTATGTGTGCATGTGTGGGTGTATGCAGGCATGCGTGTGTGTATGATTGTGTATGTGTGCACGTGTGGGTGTGTAAATGTGCAGGGGGGCAAAAGAGGGAGGGGGACTCTAGGGAGAGGGAGGTGCAGGGGAGACCCCATCAGTGCTAGGGAAGGAATTCCTTGGCACTGATAGCGCCTACCGCCATGGTTCTCATGGCGGAACACTTGCCACGAACAGCCATGGTAGTAGGTGGGGTCATAATCCTGAGGGTGGGATTGTGATGGCCACCTGGCTGCAGACAAAGGGGGTGATTCTGACCTCGGCGGTAAAATGCCCTTACCGCCAGTCATAAAACCGCCATAACACCGCCGCGGCCGCGGTCAACCGCCACGGTCATTCTGACCCACAACAGCCAAACCTCCAAAAATCCGTCCTCCACTGCAGCCCGCCACATCGGCGGGCAGCGATAAACTGGAGATGACCAAACCTCCACCGTCACGCCAACAGAAATACGCCCATGCCATTACGACCCACGAATCCACACGGCGGTCATTCAAACGCGGTATTCCATTGGCGGTACACACCGCCGCGGTCAGAATACACACACATCACCAAAACACAGCCACATTGGACAATTTGAAATACACACACCTGATACACATACACACACCACTCCCACACAATCAACCAACTATAAAACACACACCCACATCACCCACAAACCCCTGCGACCATAATTACTGAGAGAAGGAGAGAGAGACACAGCAGACAATCCATAGCAAGACACACTGAGGCACACTACACCATCACACACACCACATAGTAGCACAAAGCACCACTCACCAACACACTCATCATCACATACACCACCCCACACCTCACCCACACCACCCCATGGCACCCCAAAGGCACCCACGCTTTTCGGACCAAGAACTACGGGTCATGGTGGAGGAAATCCTAAGAGTGGAACCCCAGCTCTTCGGCTCGCAGGTGCAGCACACCAGTATAGCCAGGAAGGCGGAGCTATGGCAGCGGATCGTGGACAGGGTCAACGCGGTGGGACAGCATCCCAGGAATAGGGAGGACATCCGCAAAAGATGGAACGACCTACGGGGGAAGGTCCGATCGATGGTCTCCAGGCACAACATCGCGGTCCAGAAGACTGGCGGCGGACCCCCACCCACCCCTCCTGAATTTACATCGTGGGAGCAAGAGGTCTTGAACATCCTGCATCCTCAGGGCCTCGCTGGAGTAGCCGGAGGAATGGACTCTGGTAAGTCCAATCTCAACTACTATCTCCCCCCCACCCCACCAGCATGCCAACCCACACCCCCACCCTCACCCCCAACCCCCCAGCACATATCCTCCCTGACAATGTCTCACCAGCACAACCCACCCATCCCAACACCAACTCCTGCATGATAACACAATTCATGGGCACCCATCACCTATGCATGACCACTGCACTAACCCCTCCCCCCCACTAAATACCCTCACAACACCTCCCTCAAGGGAATGCCTGCACTGGGGAACAAGGGCACCCATAACACGCACGCTATTGCACACACAGAAACAATAACCAAACTCTCTTACCCCATGCAGGACCCGAACGACAACACACCAGCCAGGAGGGTCCAGAACTGTCCATCCCACCACCGGAACAGGCCCACACTGAGGATAGCAGCTCTGTCGACAGTGAACCTGATGACCAGCCCGGACCATCGGGGACCTCTGGGCAGTCGGTTCCCCTCAGGCAGCTACAGGCCACACCAGACCCGACCCCCTCTGCCGACACCAGCACAGCTCCCACCCAGCGGGCCCATGCCTCTGTCTCTAGGACAGCTCAATCAGCGGTGTGTCCGCCACTACAGGGCACCCAGGCTAACCCAACACCCCAACAACAACAGGGACCTGGGGGCAGTGGGAGCGGGCACACCGGCCAGGGGACAGAGGTCGGGGGAAACCGGGCAGCTCGGAGGGCTGCTGTGCGACAGGGGGGGGAGGAGAGGCCCAGGGAACCCACTCTCCAAGAGGCCCTCACCACCATCATGGCAGCCTACCACCACTCCCAAGAAACGATGGCGACGGTACTGGCCAGGTTCACTGAGGTCCAGGCACAGCAGGAAGAACGCTACATGGGGTTCAGGGAGGAGCTGAGAATCATCGGGACCACAATGGGGACCATCGTCCTGGCCCTCCACAGGATAGAGGACGCGTTGCGGGACCATGGTGCACCACACAGGGCCCCTGTCACTAGGCCGGACCAGGAACAGCCTACCACCTCCGCCGGCGCTAGTGGACAGGAGGTCCCAACACCTCGACAGCCCCCCAGAACCCCACCTCCTGCTGAAGAACAACCACCCCGTAAGAGGAGCCTGAGACCAAAGAAAAAGACAGAGTAGGATGTCAAGACCCCCGCCAGCAGGACATACCCCCTGAACTCTTCCCACTGTCCCACATTGCCAGCCTGTCCAACCATGAACTGCCTATGCTCCATCCTTCCCCAGGCAAAAGAACAATGCACCTGTGAGACTGAGAACTGGACTCTGCCATGGATATTCCTCCACCCCCACCCATCACCCTTAGAATCACATGTACCGATATCTAGCACTGTAAATAAATCACATTTTGCACAATAATCTGTTTTGAGTCATGCTGTCCTATTAACAAATGTATTACATATCACTGTTCAATTTCTGTTCTGTCAATTAGTCATGACAACATACCAATGTCAATACGCTGTATTTCATGGGCGAACCAAGCAGAAGTCAGGTACTGAGTCAGACAGCACTGAGAAGGGAAGGGAAAGGCAAAAATTACTGAAAAACATCTGTGGGGAACTACAGAAAGTACAGATGCAGGAGGCTAGAAGCAATTGGGAAATGGCGTGGGTGATTCTTACCTGGGTGTCACTGGAAATACTGTTGTATCACTCTATCCCTATTGTCTGTGTCGTCCTCTGAGTCTTCCTCCTCTTCACTCTCCACAGGCTCCACGGCTTCTACAACACCACCATCTGGACCATCCTCCTGCAGGAAAGGCACCTGGCGTCGCAAAGCCAGGTTGTGAAGCATACAGCAGGCCACGATGATATGGCACACCTTCTTTGGTGAGTACATTAGGGATCCACCAGTCATATGCAGGCACCTAAACCTGGCCTTCAGGAGTCCAAAGGTTCGCTCAATCACCCTCCTAGTAAGCCCATGGGCCTCATTGTAGCGTTCCTCTGCCCTTGTCCGGGGATTCCTTACTGGGGTCAGTAGCCACGGCAGGTTGGGGTAACCAGAGTCACCTATTAGCCACACACGTTGTCTCTGTAGCTGCTCCATCACATAGGGGATGCTGCTATTTCGCATCACATACGCGTCATGCACTGACCCAGGGAACTTGGCATTTACATGGGAGATGTACTGGTCAGCCAAACAGACCACCTGGACATTCATCGAATGATAATTTTTTCTGTTTCGGAACACCTGCTCATCGTCTTTTGGGGGTACCAAAGCCACATGGGTCCCATCAATGGCACCAATGATGTTGGGGATGTGTCCAAGGGCATAGAAATCACCCTTCACTGTAGGCAAGTCACCCTCCTCTGGGAAAATGATGTAGCTCCGCATGAGTTTCATCAGGGCAGACAACACTCTGCTCAAAATCTTAGAAAACATGGGCTGAGACATTCCAGATGACATGGCCACTGTGGTCTGGAATGACCCACTGGCCAAAAAATGGAGGACTGACAAAACCTGCACCAGAGGGGAAATCCCTGTGGGTTGGCGGATGGGGGACATCAGGGCTGGCTCCAGCTGGGCACACAGTTCATGGATAGTGGCACGGTCAAGTCTGTATCGAAGTATTATATAGCGTTCTTCCATTGTCGACAGGTCCACCAGCGGTCGGTACACGCGAGGATTCCTCCTTCTCATCGCAAGTCCCAGCGGACGGTGCCTAGGAAGGACAACATGGAGCACAGAGTCAGCCAAAACACAGGTACGTACAGACAGCTTGCACAGTTAAAGAATGGCAATGGGTTGAAAGGCGTGTATGTGTGGCAATGCAAGGCCTAGGCCTGTGTGTCGCAGTCAAAATTAAGCCATGTGGGCCCTTGAAATGGCGGCTGCCTGACCTGTGAAGTGGGACAATGGGATGTGAGGTCAATGCGCTGGCGGGGCAGACCGTGGCGGTAGGCGGTCGCAGACCGCGGCGCAAAGCCGCATTGGTTAACATTGAAGCCTATGGGTTTCAGCAGCCAATAACGAAGTGCGCCGGCGGTCGCGGTACGCACCGCCGCGGTACGCACCGCCGCGGACGTGACCGCCATTTTCTATCTGCTTAATCACTCGAGACCTGATCATCCACAGGAGAGGACCTATACTGCAAGTGCTGCTGTGACCTCGGTCTGGAAGATACAATGGCTGCTGCGCCTGGGGAAAGGGCCCCTGCCTTCACGTCTGAAGAGTTGGACAAGCTCGTGGATGGGGTCCTCCCCCAGTATGCGCTACTCTACGGTCCTCCAGACCAACAAGTGAGTACACCGGGTGCTAATGGAATGGGCTATGCCTGTGTGGATTGGGGTGGATGTAAGTTGGTGGGGTGGGGGGCGAATGAGGAATGCAACGCCCGACAGATGAGAGCATGTGCCATGTGGCAAAGTGGGTGGGGGGGGGCCAATTACATCTAACATGCAGGTCATTGATGAGTTCCTCCTTTCCACCCTGTACATGTCTAATAGGTCAGCGCCCATCAGAAGATCGACATTTGGCGTGCCATCGCCAAGGAAGTCCGGACCTTGAGGGTCCACAACAGACGGGGCACCCACTGCCGCAAGAGGTGGGAGGACATCCGCCGCGGAACAAGGAAGACCGCAGAAACACTGCTGGGGATGGCCTCCCAACCTAGGAGGGGTGCCAGTCGCACCATGACCCCCCTGATGTCCCGGATCCTGGCGGTGGCCTACCCTGAATTGGATGGGCGCTTTAAGACATCACAGCAGACACAAGGGGGTGAGTATCAGCACATTCTCCTATCTTTCTGCGCAGTGGAGGCGTCTGGGTGGGGGAGGAGGGCTGTGGGTGACATTAGGCCAGGGCGCTTTCTGTAGTGTAGTCCTCTCCCTTAGACATGGCCCTGTGCCCCCGGCCCCCACCTCGGTAGGGTGACAAGTACAGCCATTGAAGGTCCAGCATCTCCCATGTGCGCGTTTGACGTCTCTTGGCCTGTTGTCTTAGTCAGTAGTACTGAGTAGTGTACCCCGAATGCGCGGCTTAGTGCATTAGGCACCTGTGTCTGTCCTCTCCGCCAACGGTGTTGACATTGCATGCACTCAACCTGGTCTTCTTTTTTCTCCCCCCACCCTTTCTCTTCATCTTCTTGTGCATGTGTGCATTAGCATCATCAGGCGGAGGAGATATGGCATCGGAGCACGAGGGAGCTGCAGGACACAAGGCCCCGGTGGGCCCAGGAACAGACACCGAGGGCACCAGTGATCCGGAGGGCGAGGGGAGCACCACGACGGGGACCGCTGGTGTGAGCAGCGAAAGCGACACGTCCTCGGATGGGAGCTCCCTAGGGGTGGCGGCAACATCCGTGCCCCCGCCTCTACAGGTACAGCCGCCACCCAGCGCACCAGCCCCGCCCTCCCAGCAGCCCCTCAGTCTTCGCTCCGTGCCGGTTCGCCCAGGAAGGCGCGCGTCTCCTTCGCCCCAGGCACCTCAGCCCCTGCCCCTGTTGCCCCTGCTGCTCTCAGTGCGGAGCTCATTGATCTGGTAAGGACGCTCATTGTTGGGCAGACGACCCTTTTGAATGCCATCCAGGGTGTGCAAAGGGAGGTGCAACAGAGCAATGCGTACCTGGAGGGCATTCATTCGGGTCAGGCTGCCCATCAACGAGCGTTCACTGCTCTGGCCTCAGCACTGACGGCAGCCATTGTCCCTGTTTCCAGCCTCCCTCTTCTGACTGCCTCCAGCCTGTCTCTGTCTCCTGTTCCTCAGCCTATCCCATCCACACCATCAGACCAGCCTGCACACACCTCAACACCCAAGAGCAGCTCATCCAAACACAAGCACCACAGATCCCGCAAACACTCACCCGAGCAACACCCAGATGCAGACATGCCAACAGCCACTGCCACCCCTGTGTCCCCCTCCTCCTCGTCTCCCTCCTCCCTCCCTGTGACGTCTACACTCACACCTGCATGCACCCCAACATCAGCCAGTGCTTCCATCACCACCTCACCCTCCAGTACAGTCCACACTCGTGCAGTCACCACCCCCACTGCCATGTACACGTCCCCTGTGTCCTCTCCCACTGTGTCTGTCACCCCCTCTTCCAAGACACACAAACGCAGGCAGCCACCCACCCAACAGCCATCCACCTCACGACAGCCTACAGCACCAGCACCTTCACCCAAAGACAGCACACCTGACTCTCCTACCACCACCTCCTCTACCTCCACTTCCATCTCCACTTCTCCTACCCTTTACCTTGGCCCTAAAAAACTTTTCCTGGCTAACCTTAACCTCTTTCCCCCCGATGACCTCCCCCATCCATCTTCAAAGAGTCCCAAGAGCACCGCAGCCACCACCAGCCCAGCTTCGGGTGTCACTGTTGTGCCTGGGTTCTGGAGCCCACCCTTTGCCAGCAGTGACACATCGAGCTGCAGCAAGGACACGTCCAGCCCCCCCCCGGCAAGAGGACCCGCAAAACCAAGGGCCGCCGTGCGAGGACCGACAGGGCTGCCCCCAAGGAGCAATGTGCGGCCACTTCACCACCCACACCATCTGGGGGAGGCAAGGGCCCGAGAGCCCCATCAAAGGAGCGGAAGGGCAGCAGGAGCGCGGAGAAGGTGGACCCCACATGCCACATCCCAGCTGGGAAGGAGGACACTAAGGAGGCCAGGAGTCCGTCCCCGAAGGGTCCAGAAACGTCACGGTCCGAGGGCGACTGAGCAGGGAGTCGAGGCCAGGTCTGGCTCCCTTGACCTGCTGGATGAGCACCGCTGAACAGGGCCCGCCGTGGAGAAGAGCACCGCTGAACAGGGCCCGCGGTGCAGAAGAGCACCGCTGAACAGGGCCCCGCCGTGGAGAAGAGCACCGCTGAACAGGGCCCCGCCGTGGAGAAGAGCACCGCTGAACAGGGCCCGCCGTGGAGAAGAGCACCGCTGAACAGGGCCCGCCGTGGAGAAGAGCACCGTAGAACAGGGCCCGCGGTGCAGAAGAGCACCGCTGAACAGGGCCCCGCCGTGGAGATAGGCACCGCTGAACAGGGCCCGCGGTGGAGAAGAGCACCGCTGAACAGGGCCCGCCGTGGAGAAGAGCACCGCTGAACAGGGCCCGCCGTGGAGAAGAGCACCGCTGAACAGGGCCCCGCCGTCTCAAGCACCGCTCCGCTGGGCCCTTCCTCTCAAGCACCGCTCCGCTGGGCCCTTCTTCTCAAGCACCGCTCCGCTGGGCCCTTCTTCTCAAGCACCGCTCCGCTGGGCCCTTCTTCTCAAGCACCGCTCCGCTGGGCCCTTCCTCTCAAGCACCGCTCCGCTGGGCCCTTCTTCTCAAGCACCGCTCCGCTGGGCCCCGCCGTCTCAAGCACCGCTCCGCTGGGCCCTTCTTCTCAAGCACCGCTCCGCTGGGCCCCGCCGTCTCAAGCACCGCTCCGCTGGGCCCTTCCTCTCAAGCACCGCTCCGCTGGGCCCTTCTTCTCAAGCACCGCTCCGCTGGGCCCCGCCGTCTCAAGCACCACTCCGCTAGGCCCTTCCTCTCAAGCACCGCTCCGCTGGGCCCTTCTTCTCAAGCACCGCTCCGCTGGGCCCTTCTTCTCAAGCACCGCTCCGCTGGGCCCTTCTTCTCAAGTACCGCTTCGCTGGGCCCTGCCGTCTCAAGCACCGCTCCGCTGGGCCCTTCCTCTCAAGCACCGCTCCGCTGGGCCCTTCTTCTCAAGCACTGCTCCGCTGGGCCCCGCCGTCTCAAGCACCGCTCCGCTGGGCCCTTCCTCTCAAGCACCGCTCCGCTGGGCCCTTCTTCTCAAGCACCGCTCCGCTGGGCCCTTCTTCTCAAGCACCGCTCCGCTGGGCCCTTCTTCTCAAGCACCGCTCCGCTGGGCCCCGCCGTCTCAAGCACCGCTCCGCTGGGCCCTTCCTCTCAAGCACCGCTCCGCTGGGCCCTTCTTCTCAAGCACCGCTCCGCTGGGCCCCGCCGTCTCAAGCACCGCTCCGCTGGGCCCCGCCGTCTCAAGCACCGCTCCGCTGGGCCCTTCTTCTCAAGCACCGCTCCGCTGGGCCCCGCCGTCTCAAGCACCGCTCCGCTGGGCCCTTCCTCTCAAGCACCGCTCCGCTGGGCCCTTCTTCTCAAGCACCGCTCCGCTGGGCCCTTCTTCTCAAGCACCGCTCCGCTGGGCCCCGCCGTCTCAAGCACCGCTCCGCTGGGCCCTTCTTCTCAAGCACCGCTCCGCTGGGCCCCGCCGTCTCAAGCACCGCTCCGCTGGGCCCTTCCTCTCAAGCACCGCTCCGCTGGGCCCTTCTTCTCAAGCACCGCTCCGCTGGGCCCTTCTTCTCAAGCACCGCTCCGCTGGGCCCTTCTTCTCAAGCACCGCTCCGCTGGGCCCCGCCGTCTCAAGCACCGCTCCGCTGGGCCCTTCCTCTCAAGCACCGCTCCGCTGGGCCCTTCTTCTCACGCACCGCTCCGCTGGGCCCCGCCGTCTCAAGCACCGCTCCGCTGGGCCCTTCCTCTCAAGCACCGCTCCGCTGGGCCCTTCCTCTCAAGCACCGCTCCGCTGGGCCCTTCTTCTCAAGCACCACTCCGCTGGGCCCTTCTTCTCAAGCACCGCTCCGCTGGGCCCCGCCGTCTCAAGCACCGCTCCGCTGGGCCCCGCCGTCTCAAGCACCGCTCCGCTGGGCCCTTCCTCTCAAGCACCGCTCCGCTGGGCCCTTCCTCTCAAGCACCACTCCGCTGGGCCCTTCTTCTCAAGCACCGCTCCGCTGGGCCCTTCTTCTCAAGCACCGCTCCGCTGGGCACCGCCGTCGCAAGCACCGTTTATGGTTCACTGTGCCCACCATGCCTCCTCCTTGACCAGTGGAGACTGTCATCCACCTGATGGACTGTGGCTTTGCACTCCCCAGGATGGCCCAGTGGGCAGCCCACCCACTGTAGAGACATTGAGAGACTGTGGCTTTGCACTCCCCAGGATGGCCCAGTGGGCAGCCCACCCACTGTAGAGACATTGAGAGACTGTGGCTTTGCACTCCCCAGGATGGCCCAGTGGGCAGCCCACCCACTGTAGAGACATTGAGAGACTGTGGCTTTGCACTCCCCAGGATGGCCCAGTGGGCAGCCCACCCACTGTAGAGACATTGAGAGACTGTGGCTTTGCACTCCCCAGGATGGCCCAGTGGGCAGCCCACCCACTGTAGAGACATTGAGAGACTGTGGCTTTGCACTCCCCAGGATGGTCCAGTGGGCAATCCACCCACTGCAGAGACTTGAGAGACTGTGGCTTTGCACTCCCCAGGATGGTCCAGTGGGCATGGTGGCTCCTCGTGGATCTGGCGTCGTGGACTCATGTGGCTGTGGTGCCCCCCCCTTCCCTTCCCCCTGAGGTGCCTGTAGTTTTTACATCTGATGCCCCTGCAGTGTTCTCTCCAAAGGACTCAGGTCTCCTGTGTGGGCTTTGCCCTTGTTTCTCAAGACTTTGGCCCACGGACATGGTGGAATCGTAGGTTGTGCAGGACTTGGTACTTCAGTTATACACTGATGTGTGTGTCATTAGTTTTGTTGTGGATATCTTTCATGGTTGTACGCTAATTTTCTGGAGCTTTTTGGTACATAAATATTTATTCCAAATATGATTATGTCCTAGCATTTTTCAGGGGTGTTTGGGTGGTGTCACTGTGACTTGGTGCGCTGCATTGGTGAGTACATAGTTGGGGGTCGCATATGTGTGTGGCCGTAACCTTTCGTCCTCCCCCTCCCGTGTGTCGTAGGTGCAGTACTCACCGTTGTCGTCTGCGCCGGACTTCGTACTCGTGGTAGATGAGAAGGTAGACGAGAGCAGGTAGGATGTTTAATTCGGGTTCCATGCTGTCCTCCTTCCTCCTGGAGTGCGTAGTGGTGAGCGTTTTCCCGTCCGTAGTCTGTTTCCGCCGTGTTTTTATCGGCGGTGCTCCCGCCCCGGAAAAGGTGGCGGATTGGTGAGTTGGAATAGTGTGGGCGGTACATTGTCTGCCGCCTGTCTGTTGGCGGTGACCGCCGCGCTGTTTGTTTGTACCGCCGTGGCGGTCGGAGTGTTAAGGTGGCTGTCTGTGTTGGCGGTTCCCGCCAGGGTCAGAATCCCATATTTTTTACCGCCAGCCTGTTGGCGGGTTGGCCGCCGCTTTAACACCGACCGCCAGGGTTAGAATCACCCCCAAAGTCTCCAGCCCAGCGGCCATTACCACCCTGGTGGAAGTATTAGTATATTGGCAGTTTGGCTTGAGCCAAACCGCCAATGTCATAATTTGGGAAAAGGTACCGCCAGCCTGTTGGCAGTACCTTTCCTCAAATTACCGCCGACCGCCAGGGTCGTAATGACGCCCTTAGTTCTTTCCAGTCTTCATTAAAAGAGATGCAGCTCAATGCGCAAAACCTTGCGACTTGATCCGCATAAGCATTTCCCATTGAAACAAAATCATTTGATTTCTGGTGCGCATTGCAATTTACCACAGCAATCCTCTCAGGTAATTGTAGGGCATGTAACAATTCATGAGTTCTATCACCATTTCTAATTGGTGCGCCAGAAGAGGTAATGAAACCTCTCTGTGACCACAACTGACCAAAGTTGCTCACTACTGTGAAAATTGGAACTTTAAGCTGTGCGGGAATACAGCATGCCCTAGTACGACCCACCAATTCAGACACTTGTGCAGAAAATACTCTTTGAAGCCATGAAGCTTTGAGCATACCAGGAATTGTGCACACAGCATACCCAGATCTCAGTGTTCCCACATTATCTCTTAGACAGAAACCATCGACAAAAACAATTTGATTATTTTCCTCAGCGTATCCTGAATATCAGGTCTGGGTTTCGTGCACAATTCAGTAACCTCCAGATAGTCATGTTCAACTTCTTTCAGTTTCTCAATTTCATCATTGTCTACTGGGAGCAAGGTTGCTGGGTTAAGCACTGTACACCTCTTCAAGGTAACATTTGGAGAGCTTAAAATCAACAGTTCATACTTTGCGAACCTTGCATTGGTCAAATATTGGGTCTTTGTTCAGGTACAGAATGCAGGACTGGGACAGTTAAAAGATGTCCCATCACAATACTCTCCGAATGAGTGAGTCACAAACCATCCGCTGACACAGTCCACAAACAGCCAGGTAAACTGCTGCGACTGGGTCCAAAGTAGCAGAAAAATATGCTACAGGGCGATTTACACTACCACGTACATGTACAAAGACTGAAAGGGCGCAAAAATCATGTTTATGTAAAAACAACAAAAATTGTTTTATGTAGTCAGGTATTCCCAAAGCTGGTGCTCTGCACAAACTCTCTCTCAGCTCAGTAAAAGCTTTCATAAAAGCTTCATCAAAAGGCACTGGGTCATTTATATCTTTATGGGTAAGTCTCGGCAATGGCATTGAAATAACAGAAAAATTGGGAATTCATTGGCAACAGTAACTCACCATTCCCAAAAACAGCCCGACATCTGTTTGTGTAACTGGAGGATTCATTTGCAAAATAGCTGTAACTCTGTCTCTAGACACTTTCCTTGCACCTTTTTCTATTTGGTGTCCCAAATATTTCACTTCTTTCTGACAAAATTTTAATTTTGCTGGAGACACTTTTATGTCCATTTTCACCCAAATGATTTAACAAGGCAATAGTATCTTGCCGGCATTCTTCGATTGTCATTGAAGCAACCAAAAGATCATTAATGTACTGAACTAATGCTGATTAGAAAGGCATTTCCAATGATTCCAAATTCTTTTTTGACACCTGATTAAATATGGACAGAGATTCTGAGAAGCCTTGT
Source organism: Pleurodeles waltl (assembly GCF_031143425.1). Lineage (NCBI taxonomy): Eukaryota > Metazoa > Chordata > Amphibia > Caudata > Salamandridae > Pleurodeles > Pleurodeles waltl. The sequence continues at coordinate 481,788,123 of NC_090438.1, read as the reverse complement.
GGGATTCTACACCAGTAAAATACACGATTGCAGAACCTAAAAACAGAAAATAAACTGACTATCCTCATGAAGGGGCACTGAGAAAAATGGTTGTGATAAGTCCACTACCGTGAACCATTCTGCATCACCTGGGATTTGAAACAGAATCACTGCTGGATTTGGTACCACTGCACAACATTTCGCTACTATTTCATTAATTTTCCTCAAATCTTGAGCAATTCTAAATTTCCCACTTGGTTTTTGCAAATCCAAAATAGGAGAATTACATAGGTTGTGCAGTATTTCTTTTAGAACTCTGGGTTTCCCAAAATTTGCAATTACAGGAGTAACTCCTCCAATTACATCTGGTGCCATATGACATTGCAGAGTGTGTGGAAAAACCACATTATGCTTGACTGTGACTTTAACTGGTTCAACTCTTTTGATCATACCAATGTCTTTACCAGAAAAATCACAAACTTTTAAAGTAACTGTACCTTGTAAATCAATTGGCAGGTCTTATGCTGTAAATGCAGGATTTAAACTAATCAGTGGAAAGTTTTCATTAACTGAATCACATTCAGTTTGCATAGGTGAATCATCATCATCATCACTATTTGCCTGATTAGCAATTCCATCATTTGAACAGGTAATCGAACATTTTGTTTTGCACAACAAATCTCTTCCCAGTAAGGAAACTGCACTTGAGTCACAGGCTACAAATTTGTGCAAACCTTCAAAATTGCCAATTTTAACAGGAATCAGTTTAGTAATTGGGTTTGTCAGGAATTGATTTGCAACTCCTACAATCTCCACTGTTTTCCTAGAAAGTGGCACATTAGGAACTTCCGCAGTTCTTACTGTAGAGCGTGTAGCTCTTGTATCAACTAGGAATGAAACTTGATGACCCATTACATTTCCATTTACATAAGGACCCTTTTTCTAATGAAGCTGCTAACACACGTTCTTCTTCATCCAAACTCTCACTCATCACTTCATCATTCGATTCATCCTCACTATGAAGGGTAAACTGTTGTACTGTCTGATTACTTAGATTTAACTTTTGACCTGTGTTCTGCTGAGGAAGCATCACCTGCTGCTGTACCATTCGAGCTTGAGGCATCTGCATTATTGCTTTGGTATCATTTGCATTTGGGGCTGCATTTGTTGTGACTGTGGCACCCATAAATGTGGCACCTGTATCTGTTGGGGACTTTGCATTAGCTGAGGAATCTGTATTTTATTACTCATATTCTGGACATTTAAATTAGGACCCCTTATTCTCGGTCCCCTCAAATTTGGAAAATTATTGTTTTCATTCATCTGCGTAACAATATATTCCTTTGCCATCATTGGACACTACGGCTTCCAATGCCCAAGCCCCCGTAGTTGTGACAAGGTAACATCCTTTTCATTGTCTGCATAACACCGGAATCAACAATAGTATTCAAATCAACACCACAATTTCCATTTCCATTTCCACAACCTCTACCTCTTGCCTGACCCGAACTTTGAATCACCTGCATGTTTCCCTGATGAGGATAAATTCCCTGTATTCCTGATGGTGCAGATTAAATCTGCATCACCATCGCCTCTTCCTTCAATTTCTTCTGCTTCATTTCAGTCTTATCACTACAGTATTTAGCAAACTGTAATACTTCATCAACCAGTTTTGCTTGCCAGCAAATCAAATGGCTCCTAAGTATCTGGCTAATTTCAGGTCTCAATCCTCCAACAAATCTGATCACAAAATGAATCAGGCCTTTGGGCTACATTTTTTCTCTACCACTATAATGTTTAAATGATTGCAACAATCTCTCATAATACGCATGTATTGACTCTTTCGCTTCCTGTGCTGTTCTATACATTCTCTGCCAATCATTACTTTTAGGACAAATTCTCATTTTAAAAAATTCAATCACTTTGTTATAATATTTAATTACATCTGGAGATGGTGCACCTGTAACTGGATCTCGTAGAGGCTTTCTTGTTGGCCACTCCACACTCCTTTTGCATTTCATCCACAAATCAGCTGGAACTACTATTTCTTACAAGGTATTCAAGTCCTCCCACAGGCATTTTGTGAGCTTCACAAATCTATCTGTCTGGTGGTACTATTCTACTGGTTTCTCTCTCAATTTTGGGTAGTCATTTGTAAATGACAAAATATCACTCCTGCTCCAAGGGACATGTACATAATTTCCTCGATTAATTTTTCTCATTGGTAAAATCTTTACTGGATTATCAGTCTGCTACACATCAGCAGTTTAATTTGCAGACTCGTTTTTTCTTCTGACATCTTTTCTTTACCTATGTGCCTTTCCATTTATCTAATGCTCCCCATGTTTGAATATTCTGAATTAATTCTTAAATATGAATTTTCATTCTGGGTATTCTCATGTTGTTAGTATCCTTTGAATCAAACTATAACCTATAACTTCTTTTTGGTGGCTTGGATTTCTCAATTTCTACTTCCTATTTCTCAGCAAATTCTGATAATTTCTGGTGTACCACTCCTGCTCTGTTTGTAAAAATTTTACACAGGAAGCGTAGCTAATCTTCATTATATGAGTCAATTCTATTTAACTCAAGTGTTCCCTCAATCATTTAATTTAATTCTAGTTTAAGTCTTACCAGATTTAATGAATTTCCACCTTCAGCAATTGTTTTTGCTCCACTTATTTTTTCCAACCAGTCTGTTAACCGCTGAGCTGTCACACCTTGTAATGAAACATTATTATTTACACTGGGTACACTCTGTGGAGTTATACATGGAGTCTCCGGGGTCATCAAAAACTAACTTGAATTCAAATCTGACTTCCTTAACATTCTGTGAAGTCCTAGAATAATTTAAGTCAATCAGTGGACCTGTCTTGTCAAAAGTCTTATTCATTGGATATATGACTCCTGCAGTTACATTGAGGTGGTCATTATGAGTCTGGTTGTCTTTGGATTGCCAGACTCACGGTGGCGATCTTACCACCATAATACGACTTCAGCGGTTTGTCTGAAGCCAAACCGCCAGAACGCCACCCATACCGCCAGGGCGATCAGACCCCTGGGCTAGAGGTGAGCACCTCCAACCAGGCGGTAACCGCAATACTGCCATCGGTATAACAACTCTGTAGACAGTCAGCATTTTTGCGGCAGTCGCACTGCCACGAAAATGCTGGCGGTCATGCACCCGGTGACAGGAATCTCCATTCCTGTCACTGGAAGACACCCCCCCACACGACCACACACCTATATACATGCAACCCCACTCACCCATGCATTCACTTACATACACCCTCACACACTGGAGCCCAAACACTCACTCAGATACACCAATTCCCTTGCATGCACACACTCAGACATACACATTCACTCACATGCACGCAATCAGACATATACATTCATTTGCATGCATGCACTCATACATACACATTCACTCGCATGCAAGCACTCGGACACCTCCTTTCCCCCTGCATTCACACAAACATACATGCACTCACACACACACACAATGCCCCCTTCCCCTCTCGGCATACACGCACTTACACACACACACACACAGATGCCCCCCTGCATTCATACTTACACGCAGACACCACTCACATTCACACAACACCCCCTCTCCCCTTCGGATGATCAACTTACCTACCTCGGTGGGGTGGCCGTCTGGGAGGGGATGGGTCCCTGTGCTTTCCAGCGCCAGCACCGCACCACTGTGCAGGAAACCACCTTGCCATTTTACGGATCGTACTACGGCAGGCGGAGCCCTGTTGGCATGTCAGCGCTGGTGTTGGAAACTGCCTCTATCACGACATTGGCCATGCCAACAGTGTCGGATTTCCACCAGAAATAGGGCAGAAATCACCACAACATCATAATATGGTGCTCTTCAGACTGCCAGCACTGACGGTCTTTTGGCTTACGAAAAGATAATCGAAATCGTATTGACCACCTGAGTCTCCCCATTTCTGCATTCAAATTAAAAATATTCTGTACATTATCTCATTATTTTCCTGGGCAAACAATGGTACAACAGAACCAATAGTAACAGGTACTGTTAATGCTTCTAGACTCCAGAACTCTGACCTGACAGCATTGAAGAATTTGACTGTGATAATGTTACAGGTGGATATCTCGCCATTGTCTGAACTTACACTGGAGCCATTGAACTAGGTGTAGACTTCACCTAAACCATCATTGTTGTCCGGTATATCTGTGATGAGTGTACCATTGGTACTGTCATGCTCGGTGCAGAACTTACCACGGGCATTGTAGGATAGACTACAGGTAGTTCAACCTGAGTCATAGGTGTCTGAGTTACAGTAATAGTAAGAACATTAATTGCAACCTGTACTTGACTTTGTGTTACTACAACTGGACTTGGACCAATACTAATACCTGGACATGTCTCTTATGTTGCATATGGTGGAGGACGACTTCTCAGTAACTGCATTATAAATTCATCATTTGAGTCATCATCATGAGTCAGTAATTTCTTAACCCCATCTGACTTTGTCTCATCTTCTCCAGAAAAGTCCTTAGTGTTTTTTTTTGTCTTTTGGCTGACACTGCTCTCTTTCCCTTGAGTAATTGCAGGAAACATCTTAATTTTATGTAAGGTTTCAATTCTCCAAAATGTTTGCTTACTATCCCACCTTGCGTCAAATAATCCCTTCTCTACTTTTCTCATTCTCTTTTCATATTTTAATTTTGCTTGCTGTCTGGCCACTAACTCCCAAATAGCTAAAACCTCAAATTGTTCTGGTCGCTGTGGAGATTTTAATTCATACAGCACTGTCCTCAAACTTTCTAAAATTCTCATGTAAAAAGTTCCATGGGCAGGAAACGCTAACCTCCCTTCCTTCTCTGTAATTTTGCATTACGGTTTCAACCAAATACATGCTGCAGTACCTTTCTCTTCAATTACAATATATCCAGGTGTACCTTTTGGTGGTGCTATTTCTCCTACTCTAATTGGAATGAAAGCATCTCCCTTAAGCGCACTCTTTAATGCTTTGAAAAATTAAATTTTTACTTTAATCGGGCTTAGAACTACAATTTAAATTCAAAACAGGAAGTAATTCAATCCCTAATCCTTTTTGCTTACCTCTCACAACCAACAACCCTTCACAGATGTCCACCAATCAGTTTACAGCTGCTTCTCTCCAACCAACATATCCCAGTGCGGACCTAGTGATGTCACGCTCACATGCACAGCAGCTGACAAAGTCTTGCGGACTCATCTTTCAAACTAGATTCACATGAAACAAATGCATAATATTGCGAGCACCAAGCAAAAATCAGCACACCAACTTGTCTGCTTACTACAGGTAGGGAACACAATCACTTTGGAAGCTCCACAAATATTTCAATTGCGGCCTTTAGCTCTGACAACTACTCATTCGATCTTTGCTTTCTCTGATTCCCAATTAAAATTTGACCAGCAAATTTCACCTTTGACTAATTCTAGATCCTCCTTGTGCACTCAGGAATCTCTAATATCTGTTACAGTAGCACTCCTTTTAACATACACTCTAGGAATACTATTTGTCAACCATGCCCGATTGACCAACTAAACAGACATGTTACAACAACAATAACCGTGTCTTCTACACTTGGATAATACTCCAGAGTCTTAGATGACGTAGGGTCTGTATACCAACAACCATATGGGCAATTTCTGAGCACAAAGCGCCATCCTCAATTGAAGTGCGATGACTTCCCTACATACACCCTTTGGAGTATGCACACTCCCTAACAAACTATATTGCAGTACTCAAACTCTCTATTTCTTACAAACATCACAAATCACCTGCGATTTGCTAAGGCACTGCAGCTCAAACCCTATCCCAAATGCAAATCACGCTAGGAAAACTGGGAACATCTCCAAACAAGCATTGGTAAAACCAATTTCACCCAAACAAGCATTGGCAAAACCAAATTTCATCAAGCACTGGTAAAACCAAATCCTCCAATTCTTTCCATATGGCATATAACTATTAAAAACAGGCTGTTTCCCTCCTAATGAGACAAAACCAACCTCTGCTACCAAAATTATGGGCGTGTCCAGCCTTATAATACTTTCGATAATTTATTTATAAGGTGACACGTATAGGGTAACCATCAATTACCCTTAGAGGTCAACACAAATCTTTTGACTCAGATAGGAGTTGGATAACATCCTAATAAACAGCATTGACAATATTAAATCAATAAACATTCATTTCAAATTGGAGTCAGTAATTTATACTCACCATGACCTATGTGCCCATGAATCACCAAACTAGTTTAATACAGTTCAAACATTTATTGTCTTTTTGATTAACAATGCTAAGATCATGTAAATCAAACGCAAGACCAAATGACAAAAGTACAGGAATAACACAGGCTGACCAAACTTTCAAAAGATTCTTAATCTAAACTGAATATTTATCATTAAACATTCAAGTATTACCGTGCCGAATAACAATAGCAGATGAATGATAGAAACGGATACATTTAGTTACCGCAAATTAATTGTTTACAACAAAATTTTATGAAACAGTCAAATTTAGAATTCGACATGCTTAACTATTAGTCCAATTCGATAAACATGTTTGGACTTCATACAAAAAGAAAGGAAGACAAAAATTAATTTGAAAAACATCTGACTGTGGCGCTAATCAAAAATAGCAGTTGGATTTTTTAAAAACAGAAAACATTTACTCTGCAAGAAAGACAAATGCACATTTTGTTATACCTCTCCTAAATGGATGAGCAAGCAGTGATGTCTTCATCATTGGAGCACCTTCTGTTCTTCTTTATTGGACAATGGCACAATAGGGAACAGTTCAGTAATGTTTGGCCTTAATGCATTTGAACTGACAGAATCATAGACAAAGAGCTAAGAAACCATGATCACATCATTTCACTAGCTGAGAAAAGGAAAATCTGTGCTTTCATCAAATCAGTTTTGCAATATTAAATCCCTAGAAAACAACTAACTAAGCTTCTATTGGTCAGACTATGGGGTGGTTTAGGTCAGAACTAACTACATTTACTCCACGTTTCAGAAGTATCTTTCTTCATTTTCTGCATTCATGATTAGCTCGTCTTCTCTCACTGTATTCACCAGTTTTCACAGCAGAATACAATTTTTGCAGGTTATACATGAGCACTGAAGGATATTGTTCCTGGGTACTCATTATCTCATCCCAGGAAGACAGACACATTTTACAACATACAAAACATAACTTTTCCACAGTGTACAAGTCACACAGGATATTGAAAATCTATTTCACTAAACATTTGAAATATTATGTGAGGTCATCAATATGTGAACAATGAACCTTGCCCTTCTAGAAACTGCTGAGATAGAAAAACATTGCACAAGCTTTTAAAATGTAGAATTAGCTTTTTGCCATTTTCATATAGGCCAATATTTAAAAAAGCATTTCATTTCACATTTAAACCAAATAAAAATGTAATTAATTTACATTAGTGTTCATACTAATATGGATTACCATATTATAAAATATTTCAACGTTATTCGTCAATATTCATTGTTAAACATGTTTTGTTTATGGTGTTCGTCATCTTTGCCACTTTACAAGTTGCACATTTTAAACACAAGTTTACTTCAAAACTGACTTTTAATACACATTTTACTCTTTTTTAATTAGTATTATAATTCTTCAAAATTGTATTAATTAACTTGTTCTCTAACACTGTGCCGCTGGTGAATGACAAAACGTGATACACCAGCAGCTCAAGCATCTTGTAAATATGGGCCTGACTTTCCAATCAGCACCACTGCTGCAGTCATGACTAGGGAGATGATTTTGCGTGCCACAGCTGCTGCTTTGTTCTGCTCTTAGGGTTCCTGATCCTGCAGCAAGTTCTCCCATCTACACACCCTAGAGGATTTTAAAGTTTCAGAGCTGAAGACTGTGTCCTGGCATTAAGTGAGCTGAAGAGGCAAAGGCCCTCATTACAACCTTGGCAGTCGGTGTTAAAGCGGCAGTAATACTGCAAACAGACCGGCGGGAAAAAAAATGGGATTACGACCGTGGCGGAAACCGCCAACATAGACAGCCACTTTAACACTCCGACCGCCACGGCGGTGCAAACAAACACAGCGGCGGTAACCGCCAACAGACAGGCGGAAGACAATGTACCGCCCACACTATTACGACACACCAATCCGCCACCTTTTCTGGGGCGGAACCAACGCTATCAAAAGCACGGCAGAAACAGTACACAGAAGGGAAAACACTCACCTCTCCACACCCCACGAGGAACCAGGGCGCCATGGAGCCCGAATTGCAGATACTGCTGATGCTGGTCTTCCTTCTCTTCTATCAGGAGCACCAAAGATGGCGGCGACGACCACGGTGAGTACTGCACCTACAACACAGGGGGGGGAGGGAAAAGAGAGTGACACACACACACATAACACGCAACACCCCCACCCCCACCCACAACACCATACACACAAATACATGCTGCAACATTATATATACATTACCCCCACCCCCTGGAAGAACACAAGGACAAAAGGAAATGATACGAACGAATGTAATCATGTGAAATCTCATTATCAAAGTTCAAAATCCAGTAAATACAAATATGTACACCAACTACACAAGTCCGGATAATGTACTAATCATTGTCCGTGGACCACTGGGCCCAAAATGCATGGGTGAGGCCCACACATGATACCTGACTGGAAACGGAGCGAACACTGTAGGGTCATCAGATCGAAATGAAACAGGCAACTCAGGGGGAGGGGGCACCTCAGCCTGATGAACGCACGACACCACTGTTTCACGAGGGGGCTCCATGCCCATTGATGTATCCTGGGGAGTGCAAAGCCACAGTCTCTCAAGTATCTCCAGTGGGTGGTTTGCCCACTGCTCTATCTTAAGGAGTGCAAAGCCACAGTCTCTCAAGTCTCTCCAGTGGGTGGGTTGCCCACTGCTTTATCCTGGGGAGTGCAAAGCCACAGTCTCTCAAATCTCTCTCCAGTGGGTGGGTTGCCCACTGCTTTATCTAGGGGAGTACAAAGCCACAGTCTCTCAAGTCTCTCCAGTGGGTGGTTTGCTCACTGCTTTATCCTGGGGAGTGCAAAGCCACAGTCTCTCAAGTCTCTCCAGTGGGTGGTTTGCCCACTGCTCTATCCTGGGGAGTGCAAAGCCACAGTCTCTCAAGTCTCTCCAGTGGGTGGGTCACCCACTGCTTTATCCTAGGGAGTGCAAAGCCACAGTCTCTCAAGTCTTACCAGTTGGTGGGTTGACCACTGATTGGTCCTGGGGAGTGCAAAGCCACAGTCTTTCAAGTGGATAACAGTCTCCACTGGTTCTGGAGGGGGCTTTGTGCCCAGAGTGCTTCATCCTGCCAAGGACTGTGTGAGTGGATGTGATTCTCCACTGGTTCTGGAGGGGGCCTGGTGCCCAGAGTGCTTCATCCTGCCAAGGACTAAGGTAGTGGATGTCAATCTCCACTGGTTCTGGAGGGGGCCTGGTGCCCAGAGTGCTTCATCCTGCCAAGGACTGTGGGAGTGTATGTGATTCTCCACTGGTTCTGGAGGGGGCCTGGTGCCCAGAGTCCTTCATCCTGCCAAGGACTGAGGTAGTGGATGTCAATCTCCACTGATTCTGGAGGGGGCATGGTGCCCAGAGTGCTCCATGTGCAGTGTGGCCGGTACAATTCCCTCACCTGGGTGTGTGTGCCACGAGATTGCCGAGGTACAGGTAGCATGATACGCCAAGGAGGCAGCAACATACCCCACACTGCTGGGGCTTCGCATTCCACCTACACAAGTGACAACAGTGATGACAGTAATGCTTCATGGAAGCTGCCCAGGGTCCTGGAACTCACCACCAGCCTCGGACTACTGACCACTGGGGATGGTAGGCATGTCAGCGGTGGTGCCACTGTCCAAGGACATCGCAGGACGCTGCTGGTGCTTGCTGCGGTGTCTGTTATGGCGGTGCTGGTGGCGTGGTCTGTGGCGGTGGTGCTTGCTACGGGGTCTGTGGCGGCGGTGCTGGCGGCGTGGTCTGTGGCAGTGTGCTGGCTGCGGGGTCTGTGGCGGCGGTGCTGGCTGCGGGGTCTGTGGTGGCGGTGCTGGCAGCGGGGCATGTGTCAGCACCTGCTGAGGGAGAAAGCAGGATGGCTGCCCGACGGGGAAGAGGCTGGGGACTGTCGCAGCGGCTATAGACATGCCGGAGGCGTTGCATGTGGCAGTGCAGGTGGCGGTGTTCGCCACCATACAGGTTGGCGTTGACGTGGAAAGAAGGTGTGACACTGGTCCCTCAGTCTGTGCAACCATGCCCTCTCATGAACTGCCCTCCTGTTTTTGGCCCTTCCCCACCTTTGATGGTGGCGCAGTTGTCTTGCCACTACCCCCTTTCGTTTTCGCTGACCCCTTAGTGGCTGGTGTTTTCGGCTTCTCCCTCCGAGATGTGGGCACCTTTTTCAACTTGGCAGGTAGCGGAATGTCCTTGCCCTCGCTACGTGGCACACTGGCAGCCCTGATGGTTGGCGCACTTCATGACCCCGCAGTTGCTGCCACCACTGTGCCTGGGGATGTGGTGGCTGAGGTGCTGGGCTGGGAGATGGAAAGCCTGGCCCTAGGGGAAGGACGGGGGGAGGTGAAGGGAAGAGGTCAAGGTTTGCCAGAAAAGGTTTTTTAGACACACTGGGACGGGTAGATGTAGGAGTTTGGGAGAGGAGGAAGAGGTAGTGGTTGTAGGAGGTGTACATCTGCTGAATTTGGGTGAAGGTGCATGGGCTGGAGGCTGTTGTGAGGTAGATGGCTGTTAGGTGGGTGTGTGCCTGCGTTTGTGTACTTTGGGAGGAGGGCTCACAGACACACTGGTAGAGGACACTGGGGATGTGTGAATGGTAGTGAGGGTAGTGAGTGCACGTGAGCGGTGTGTGGTGATATGCGTGCTGGTGATGGAGGTAGTGGCTGAGGATGTAGTGCATGCAGGTGTGAGTGGAGACGAGACTGGGAGGGAGGAGGGAGACGTGGAGGAGGGGGACACAGTGGAGGAAGTGGATGTTGGTATGTGTGCATGGGTATGGTGTTTGTGTGAGTGCCTGTAGGATGTGTGGTGCTTATGTTTGCCTGAGCCACTCTTGTGTGTTGATGTGTGTGCATGCTGGTCTGATGGTGTACTTGGGATAGGCTGAGGTACAGGGGATTGGGTCTGGGTGGAGGAGGTTGGAGGGGGAGGCTAGACACAGGGACAATGGCTGCCATCAGTCCTGAGGCCAGAGCCTGAAATGCTCTCTTTTGGGCTGCCTGGCCAGAATGAATGCCCTCCAGGTATGCATTTGTTTGTTGCAAATGCCTCTCAACACCCTGGATGGCATTCAGAATGGTAGACTGCCAACAGTGAGGGATCTCAGGAGGTCAATAGCCTCCTCACTGAGGGCAGCAGGGCTGACTGGGGCAGGGCCTGAGGTTCCTGGGACGAAGGAGATGCCCACCCTCCTGGGTGAGTGGGCACAGGACAGATGCTGTGGGGCTGCTGGGAGGATGGTGCTGGTAGGGGGGGGGGTGGTGGCTGTACCTGTTGATGCGGTGGACACAGAGGGGCCCGCCACTGCAAAGGAGCTTCCATCAGAGGAGGAGTCGCTGTCGCTGGTCTCTGCTCCTGTCCCCGCCGTGGAGCTCCCCTCACCCTCCGTCCCACTGGTGGCTTTAGACTCCGTTGCTTCACCCTCCAGGGCCAAATGGGATTCAGCTCCCTCCTGCTCCGGTGCCAATCCTCCTCCGCCTGATGATGCTATTGCACACAAGAACAGAGAGACCACAAAAAGGGGGAGGAAAGACAGAAGAAAGACATGTTCAGTGCATGTAACACCACTACTGTTGGTGGACACAACAGACAGTGAGCAGCCCTCTGCAATACACCATGCACTTATAGTTCCTAGATTTATCACATGCCCATGGGGTACGAGGCCTAAGCCCAATTGCTGCACACCTGGAAGTCACAGGAGCCTGACTAGGTGTAGATGGCTCTAACCACTAGTGGGGTTGGGGTGCCACATAGCCTGCCTCAGAAGGGACCTTCCCTACCAAGATCGCCCTGGCCTAGGGGAACCCACTGCCCACCTCCCCCACCCAGGCACCTCATAATGCGTGCAAAGTCAGCTGAATGAGAGTGTACTCACCCCCTTGTGGCTGCTGTGATGCCCTCAAGCGCCCATCCAACTCCAGATAGGCCACCGCCAGGATCCAGAACATCAGGGGGTCATGGTGCCATGGGCACCCATCCCACATTGGGAGGCCATCCCCAGATGGGCCTCCACCATCTTCTTGCTCCAGCGGCGCAGGTCCTCCCATCTTTTATGGCAGTGGGTCCTCCGTCTGTGGTAGACCCCCAGGGTCCGGACGTCCTTGGCAATGGCATGCCAAATAGCCTTCTTCAGGTGGGCGCTGACCTAGAGGAGTGGTACAGGAGGAAAGGACATTACTCACCCTTCCAGACTGTCATACTCATTGCCCACCAGTTCCCACCAATGCCAGGATGCACACAAACTCCCCATCCACAAATGTAGGCCTCAGCCCCCCATGTATCTTCCAGCCACACCACTCAAAGCAGGCATTGCCCATTCAGCATGCTTACAGTGTACTCACCTGTTTGTCTGGAGGACCGTACAGTTGCGTGTACTGGGGAGGACCCCATCCACTAGTTTCTCCAACTCCTCCGAAGTGAAGGCAAGGGGCCTTTTCTCAGACACATGAGCCATCGTCGCTTCCAGACACAGGTCACAGCAGCACTTGCAGTGTAGGTCCTCTCCTGTTGAAGGTCAGGTATCAAGTGAATGAACAGACAGAAAATGGCGGTCACGTCCGCGTAGGTGCGTACCATCACCGCCGGCATACATCATCATTGGCTCCTCTGACCCATAGGGCCCAATGTTAACCAATGCAGAATTGCACCGCGGTCTTTGACTGCCCACCGTGATGGTGTACAACGCCAGCGCAGTTACCTCATATCCCCTTGTCCCACCTTACAGGTCAGGCAACCGCCATTTCAGGGGGCCACATGGCATTAATAATAACTGTGTCACACCTATCTAGGCCTGGAATACAAACAGTTACAGGCACATTGCGGATTCATAAATTTGCCTCAAATAACATTTTGTGATACCTCAGCGTTGGCTGACTTTCTGCTCGCTGTTCTCCTCCATAGGGCACTTTTGCTGGGGCAGGTGATGAGATGGCGGAATCCTCCGGTGTACAGACCCCTGGTGGACCTGTCGACAATGGAAGAGAGACACATCCTGGTCACATACAGACTTGATTGTGCAACAATCCAGGAACTGTGTGCCCAGTTGGAGCCTGACCTGATGTCAGCTATCCGCCATCCCACATGGATACCCCCTCTAGTGCATTTCCTGTCAGTACTCCATTTCCTGGAGAGTGGTTCCTTTCAAACAACAGTGGCCATTGCATCAGGGATTTCCCAGGCAATATTCTCTAACGTGTTGTCCAGAGTGTTGTCTGCCCTGCTGAAACACATGCACAGCTACATCGTGTTCCCTCAGGTGGAGGATTTGCCCACAGCGAAAGGTTACTTCTATGCCCTGGGACATATCCCCAACATCATTGGTGCCATTGATGGGACACATGTGGCATTAGTTCCCCCACGCAGGAGTGAAAAGGTGTGCAGAAACCGGAAGAGCTACCATTCGATGAATGTGTAGATGGTGTGTTTGGCCGACCAGTACATCTCCCAATGCCAAGTTTCCTGGATCAGTGCATGACGCTTACATTCTGAGGAATAGCAGCATCCCTTATCTGATGGGGCAACTCCAGAGGCACCGTGTGTGGCTAATAGGTGAGGACAAAGACCCTATACCTTGTGAATAGTTGTCTGGGTCTGGGGTTGTCCCTAAAGGTTAGTGTGTGTCTAACAGTTGTCCCTCAACATTTGCAGGTGACTCTGGGTACCCCAACCTGTCATGGCTACTGACCCCAGTGAGAAATCCCAGGACAAGGGCAGATGAATGCGACAACAAGGCAAATGGGCGAACTAGGAGAGTTATAGAAAGGACATTCGGCCTCCTGAAGGCCAGGTTCCGGTGCCTCCATATGACAGGTGGTTCTCTTTACTACTCACCAAAGAAGGTGTGTCAGATCATCGGGGCCTGCTGTATGCTGCACAACTTGGCTTTGCAACAACAGGTGCCTTTTCTGCAGGAGGATGGTCCAGAAGGAGGTCTTGTGGCAGCTGTGGAGCCTGTGGACAGTGAAGAAGAGGAGGCAGAAGAAGAGGATATCGACAACAGAAACAACGTGATCCAGCAATACTTCCAGTGAGACACAGGTAAGAAGACATCACTGCCTCCTACATCTGATACAATTGTTAGACCTATCATATGTCTGTCACTTTCATCCAGTGTATGGACCCTGACCTGTCACTTTGCTTTTCCATTTCACAGATGTGGGTCCCACTGTGTGACCTCTGCTATGTTACCTCATGGACTAGAGCTGTGTGACATAGGTATGTTGACAATACAATGGACATTGGCATTTTCCTGAGTTATTGCAAATACACATTAGTGAAAGCACAGACTGACTCCAGCTTGTTTTCTAATTCAAGGGTGTTTATATAAGTGCAAAATAGTGGAGGGTGTTGTAAAATGGTCAGGGGTGATGGTGGAGGAATGTCCATGGCAGAGTCCAGTTATTAGTCTCACAGGTGCATTGTCCAAAGGGGCATAGGAAGTGGAGCTAGGGCAGTTTAAGGATGGACAGGGTGACAAAGTGGGACCGTACGATGACATTCAGGGTGGTCTCATTTCTTGGCGGGGGTCTTGGCATTGCTCTCTGTCTTTGTCCTGGATCTCACGGACTGTTTGTGGGGTAGTTCTCCATCTGCAGGGGCTGGGGTGCTGGTGTCGTGGTCCTGTGGCGGTGCCTCCTGTCCACTAGCGCCGACAGAGGTGGTGGGCAGTTCATCATCGAGGCTAGTGTCAGGGGTCCCTTGTTGTGCCACAGTGTCCCTCCTGGTGTTCACAAGGTCCTTCAGCACCCCTACAATGGTGACCTGGGTGGTGTTGATGGACTTGAGTTACTCCCTGATCCCCAAATACTGTTCCTCCTGCAGCCGCTGGGTCTCCTGAAACTTGGCCAGTACCGTTGCCATCGTCTCCTGGGAATGATGGTACACTCCCATGATGTTGGAGAGCGCCTCGTGGAGAGTGGATTCCCTGGGCCTGTCCTCCCCCTGTCGCACAGCAGACCTCCCATTTGCCCGGTTTTCCTTTGCCTCTGTCCCCTGAACCGTGTCCCCACTGCCCCCAGATCCCTGCTGTTCTTGGGGTGGTGGGTTTGCCTGGGTTCCCTGTAGCGGTGGACACACTGCTGCTTGACGTATCCTGGGGACAGAGGTATGGGCCCGCTGGGTGGGTGCTGTGCTGGTGTTTCCTGAGGGGGGAGGCTCTGTGGTGGCTTGTGCCAGTGTGAGGGGAACCGAATGTCCCGAGGTCCCAGATGGGCCGTGCTGGTCATCTAGATCCAGTTGGACAGAGTTGCTGTCATCACTGTGGGTCTCTTCTGTGGGGGGTGGACATATCTGGAACCTCCTTTCCGGTGACGTTGGGTAGGGGTCCTGCAGGGGAGTAAAGGCATGATTATTGCAGCATCTGTGTGTGCCATCGTGTGCAATGGGTGGGTGACCCTGTACCCCAGTCTTACATTTTTGTGTAGGACCTTGTGTGATAATTGTTTTGGGGTCTGTGTGGGTATCTGTGGTGGACATGCTTTGGTGATAGGTGTCCATGCTTTGTTGTTGCATGGAGGGCTTGGTGTTGGGATGAGTGGTTTGTGATAGTGGGACATATGTGAGGTGTTGGAGTGATGGGGTGAGGGTGGGGGTATGTGATAGCATGCAGGTAGGGTGGGGGATATGGTATTTAATTATTGACTTACCAGAGTCCATTCCTCCAGCTACTCCTTCGAGGCCCTCAGGATGCAGTATAGTCAAGACCTGCTCCTCCCATGTTGTTAGTTGTGGGGGAGAACGTGGGGGTCCGCCGCCAGTCCTCTGAACTGTAATCTGGTGTCTTGATTCCCCCGTAGGTCGTTCCACCTCTTCCTGATGTCATCCTGTGTTCTTGGGTGCTGTCCCACTGTGTTGACCCTGTCCACGATTCTGCACCATAGCTCCATCTTCCTAGCTATGGAGGTGTGCTGCACCTGTGATCCGAATAGCTGTGGCTACACCCGGATGATTTCCTCCACCATGATCCTGAGCTTCTCCTCAGAAAACCTGGGGTGTCTTTGCGGTGCCATGGGGTGGTGTGGGTGATGTGTGAGGTGGTGTGTGTTTTGATGTGTGAGGGGATGTGCTTGTGTGTGTTGAGTGAGGTGCGCGGATGTTGTGTGAGTGATGGTGTTGATTGCCTGTGGATGCAAGTTTCTTGATGGTGGTGTCTCTCTCTGGCCTTCTGTTGCTATCTGGTCGTAAGGGTTTGTGGGTGATGTGGGTGTGTGTTTTATATTGTATTGGGTGTGTGGGAGTGGTGTGTGTATGTGTATCAGGTGTGTGTATTTGGAATTGTCCAATGTGGTTGTGTTTTGTAAATGTGTGTGTATTTTGAGCGCGCCGGTGTGTACTGCCAATGGAATACCGCAGTTGAAAGACTGCCACATGGATTCGTGGGTCGTGATAGTATGGGCGTATTCCTGTTGGCGTGACAGTGGAGGTTTTGTTATCGCCAGTTTATCACTGACCTTTGGTGTGGCGGACTTGTGTGGGTGTCTAGATTTTGGCGGATTCTGAGCTGTGGGTCGTAATAGCTGTTACGGAATTCCGCCGCCGCAGCGGTGTGTCGGCAGTCTTCTGCACGGCGGTAAGCGGGATTTACCGCCAATGTTGTAATGAGGGCCATAATTACAACCCTTGTTATATTATTTATATATATTTTTTTTTATATTCATTGGGAATAGGAGGGGGGAATAATGTTAGCATCTGTATCTTTAATGAAATCTTGATTCTCTGCTCATGTAAATTGGAGAATTGCCATTTCATGTCAAGAACGAAGGCTATCATTATGCATGTTGAAAACATTTCAACACCTCTTTTGCCATATGTTTTACTAGTCTAAAGTATTGCTTTTGAATGTGTCAGCGTTAGACCAATCAATGACTTTCAGGATCTCTTCTAATCTACTCCCAGACCAGTAGGCTTCACTTGCCATAGCACCTCTTACTGAATGTGCTTTAAATTGTGTCACATCTACACCTGATTGTTCTTTCACTAGTTTTACCCATCTCACAATTGTAGCATAGCTTACTGCTCAGTAAGGTTTCACATAAGAAATTAGCAGCTGATACTCACCATCCTGTCTGAATTCCATTACTCTATTCTCATATTCTTTCAAGCAATCAATCACACACAGTTTCCTACAATCTGGAAAACTCATGTAAAAAATAGACTTCATCATAGTTTTCTTTCTTTTCCAAATCTGGAAATAAACTCCATCCGTTCCATATACCTTACTACTTAGCTCTAATACTTTCACGTCAGATACTCTTCTCCTTCAAATGAAACATAATAACGTTGCTAATTTAATAGATAGTCTCTTTAAATCCATTCATGGGCCATGATAAAAATAAAGAGAGAATCAAACTTACATCCCACACACTCTCTTATAGAGCTCTTGATGGTCTTCCTAATCACGTAGGCCCATATTTATACTTTTTTTGCGCCGATTTGGGTCATTGTTTGACGCAAAAGCGGCGCAAACGTACAAAATACAATTGTATTTTTTAAGTTTGTGCCACTTTTGCGTCAAAAACGGCGCAAATGCGGTGCTAAAAAGTATAAATATGGGCCATACTTTTTAAACCAATGCATACTATTGAATTCTGTACCACAGGTCATCCATCCACATAAACGTCCCTGCAGATCTTGCGGATCTGCAACATTCAGAGTCTTATAACTTAGTCCTTTCTCATACTGTTCTACTAAAAAAAATACTACCTCAACTAAAGGCTCCCCCATGTAATCCAAATTCCTCTTCATTCACCAACTAGACCACATTTTCCAAACTCCTTTATATCTTCTTCTAGTTCCCGGCGACCAAGGTCCCTCGAGCAGCTCAACAGCTCTGTTTGAAAGTCCCTGGTAACATTCAGATCTCCTGACACCTTCCAAACAAGAAGGTTCAATACCTTGCTCTCTATCAAAAGATGTTCTTCTCCTTCCCTATTCAGTAGTGCACCCTCTGGAGCTGGAATTAAGAGAGGGACAGCACACACCAACTCCATCACCACTGGAAACCATACCTGGGATACCCAAAATGGTGTCACCAAGACAATATGACGCTTCTCCAGTCTCACTTTCATTAAAACTCTCTGTATCATAGCAAACAGTGGAAAAGCATGAGGTTTCTTCCCTTTCCAAGTCTGCTGAAAAGCATCCACTGCACTCACACCCGGATCTGGAATCCACCTGAAGTAGTTCTTCAGCTGAAAAGTCATTCTGCTTGCAAATAGGTCCACCTTTAAACGACCTCACAATTTGTCTATCCTCTTCAACTGCCACAAATACAGCTTTGAATCATTGTACTCCCTGATATTCCTTGAATTTCAATCCGCTATTGAATTCTTTTCTCCTGGTAAGTATTCTGCTTTCACTATAATTTTGTGTTCCATACAAAAATATCAAAGCTCTTTCGCCTATTCCGTCAACTTTTTGGATCTGCTTCACCTAATCAATTGACCTAGGTTACAGCTGACACATTGTCCATCCTCAGCAGAACTGACTGTACTATCAATACTTCCTTGAAACTTTTCAAAGCATGTATTCCTGCTGGTAATTCTAGACTTGTGGGAAACTGGCCCCTTGTTGCAGTACTCCGCACTTTTTGACTGGTTTCTGTATGCAACTTGGACTGGAATGCACTAGATACCTGCTAACCAGGTCCCCAGTGCTAGTGTTCTTCCCCAAAAATGGACAAACATATTGGCATAATTGGCAACACCTTGGGCTGCCCTAGTAAATGGTACTTTGGTATCCAGGGCTTGGAGTACTAAGGGAAGCCCCACCCTGAGGGCAGCAGCACAGATTGTACCACCCTCAGGGACCCTCCATCCAAATGCAGTCAGCGCTACCATTGCAGACAGAGGCCCTCATTCTGACCTTGGCGGGCGGCGGAGGCCGCCCGCCAAAGTCCCGCCGTCAGGTTACCGTTCCGCGGTCGAAAGACCGCGGCGGTAATTCTGACATTCCCGCTGGGCTGGCGGGCGGCCGCCTTCAGGCCGCCCGCCAGCCCAGCGGGAAAGAGGCTTCCACGATGAAGCCGGCTCGGAATTGAGCCGGCGGAGTGAAAGCTGTGCGACGGGTGCAGTTGCACCCGTCGCGTATTTCACTGTCTGCGCAGCAGACAGTGAAATACTTGTAGGGGCCCTCTTACGGGGGCCCCTGCAGTGCCCATGCCAGTGGCATGGGCACTGCAGGGGCCCCCAGGGGCCCCGCGACCCCCCCTACCGCCATCCGGTTCCCGGCGGTCGGACCGCCGGGATCTGAATGGCGGTAGGGGGGGTCGGAATCCCCTCGGCGGCGCAGCAAGCTGCGCCGCCTTGGAGGATTCAATGGGGCGGCGGGACACTGGCGGGAGACCGCCAGTGTTGCCGGTCCGACCGCGGCTTTACCGCCGCGGTCGGAATCCCCATTGGAGCACCGCCGGCCTGTCGGTGGTGCTCCCGCGGTCCTCCGCCCTGGCGGTCTTTGACCGCCAGGGTCAGAATGACCGCCAGAGTGTCCTCCTGGTGCAAACCTAAAATGCAAACATGACATGACATGACACACAACCTGTGTGACCTGTCCATCACACACTTCATGCAATATATGTAATATATGTAAACCACTCCTCTGGCAGGCCTTACGGCCCTAAGGCAGGTGCACTATAATGCATGTGTGGGCATAGGTGCATGAGAAATATACCCCTACTGTGTCCTTGCCAAACGTTAGACATAGTAAGTGTATAGATTTTAAATGCATGTGCTAGAGACTGATCAGTACAGTTTTCACAGCTATATGACGGCCACTCTGAACCCTAGGTTGTTTGGTATCAAACAACTCAGGACAATAGATCCAAACTGGTACCAGTATTGGATTTATTGCAAAATGTACCCAGGGGCCACCTTAGAGGTGACCCCTGAAAAACCTAACTAACCCTAGCATGGTTGCTGGCTGGTCCTAACTAGCTAGCCAGCACCAGAGAAGATTCTGGATCCATAGGGTGAGGGTCTTTGCTCTTTGGGACAAGAAAACAAAGCCCTTCCTGGAGAGAGGTGTTATACCTCCTCCCCTAGGAATGTGCACAGCCCTGCCTGCAATCTTTAAAGGGCTTGCACCCTTGAAACTCGACCTCTAGACCTACTGCTAGCTGCAGATGGCCGCCCCCAATGCAAACCCACATTTTTTAACCCCTACGGTGCCTTGGACGAGGTGGTCTCATCCCAGCACACGATTCCCGTGTGCCTGCGACAAGACCACCTCGTCCTGCACCGGGCCCACGGGGGAAGTGCTAGCGCTCCCCCTGTGGGCACCCCACCCACACCCCCATCAGGGATGAAAGGGGAATCGCTTCCCCTTTCACCTCGACCCCCCATTCCCCCCCTAGTGACGTCTGATGATGTCAGCACGCAATCGCGTGCTGACCTCATCAGAGGTCGCCGCTTCCAGCGCGATGCAGAACAGAAATGCTTAGCATTTTTCTTCCACTCGGGAGGAGGGGGGCGGGAGGGACATCGGAAGAAAGGAAAGGCTTTTCCTTTCTTTTGATGCCATTCTGAGCGATGCGATCGGGCAACAGAAATACCCAGTAGACACCAGGGATTTTTTTTTTTTTTAAATGTACATGAGGGAAGCGGCCCCTTGGGCAAGGGTCGCTCCCTAGGGGGCCAAATATTTTTTAGGTCATTTCTGCCCCCACGGGTGCTGAAACGCCCACTAGACACCAGGGTTTTTGTTTTGTGTTTTCTAAGAAAGAGAGCGGCTCCTTGGGCAAGGGTCGCTCCATAGGGGGCCATATTATTTTTAGGCCCTTTCTGCCCGCCCTGGAGGCAGATCGGCCTAATATAATTAGGCCGATCTGCCTCCAGGGGGGGCAGAAACCTCTAGACACCAGGTATATATATATATATATTTTTATTTCCTTGATGTTTTTATGTATGGGCAGTGACCCCTTAGGCAAGGGACACTCCCCTGGGGGGCAAATTGTATTTAGGCCATTTCTGCCCCCCTTGGGGGCAGATCGGCCTATTTTTGTTAGGCCAATCTGCCCCCAAGGGGGGCAGAAACCACTAGACACCAGGGATTGGTGTGTGTGTGTTTTGTTTGGGGGGCAGCCCCTTGGGCAAGGGCTGTTCCGCATGGGGACACATTACTGTTGGCCATATCTGCCCCCATTGGGGGCAGATTGGCCTATTTTTGGAAGGCCCATCTGCCCTCAAGGGGGGCAGAAAGCTCACCAGAGACCGGGGAAGAGTTTTTTTTTCAAAATAAGAGGGTGGGGTTATGGCCATACCCCCACCCCAAATAAATGGGGCCAAAGTTGTTCTGCCCACCAGTGGGCAGATGGGGCAGTTACCCCGATCAACACCCCGGGGGCAGAAAGTCTACTAGATGCCATGAAATAAAAAATAAAAAAAATAGTGGGGTGGTGACTACCAGCCAGTATGGGCCTGGTTATGCCCTCACCCGAACAGAAGGGGCTAACAGTCGTTCAGCTCTCCCCGCACACTAAAACATCTTATCCCATGGCAAGCAAGAGGGCATTTGATTTTTGGGGTTTTTGTTTTACATTTGGGGCATGAGAGCTTGGTAACTTTCAAAATCATTCCACTTGGAATGGTGAGGGCTGCACTTTTTTTTACTTTGGGACACTGCCATGTAGAAAAATCCACAAGACCTAGACACATCTGAGAACTAAACATCTAGTTGATGCCAGGGTGGTGTGCTTCACATGCACCCGCACTATTTCCTTTCCCACAATGCCCTGCAAACCTGCAACTTTGCTGGAAAGCACACATTTTTCCCACATTTTTGTGATGGAACCTTCCAGAATCTGCAGGAATCCACAAAATTCCTACCACCCAGCATTGTCGCATCTATACCAATAAAATTTCTGCTGCACTTGTCAGCCTAAAAATGTTTTGTTTCAAACTGCCCTTTTGGACCCACTTTGGTTCCCCCTCAATTTCGAAGTGTTTTTGGCTCTTCCCTGTCACAAACACTTTGCCCACCTACACAATTGAGGTATAATTTTTACCGGGAGACTAGGGGGAACATTGGGTGGTAGAAAATGTGTCCCGGTGCAGTGATCCCACACAGAAATGTGGGAAAAATCTGATTTTTTATCTAAATTTAAGGTTTGCTGAGGATTCTGGGTAAGAAAACATTGGGGGATCCACGCAAGTCACACCTCCCTTGAATGCCTCGGGTGTCTAGTTTTCAGAAATGTCTGGGTTTGGTAGGTTTCCCTAGATGGCTGCTAAGCCCAGGACCAAAAACGCAGGTGCCCCCCGCAAAAAAAGGCAGTTTTCTATTTGATCATTTTGATGTGTCCAGATAGTGTTTTGGGGCATTTCCTGTTGTGAGCAGAAGGCCTACCCACACAAGTGAGGTACCATTTTTATTGGGAGACTTGGTGGAATACTGGGTGGAAAGAAATTTGTGGCTCCTCTCAGATTCCGGAACTTTCTGGTACCGGAATGTGAGGAAAAAGTGTTTTTTTGCCATATTTTGAGGTTTGCAAAGGATCCTGGGTAACAGAACCTGGTGAGAGCCCCACAAGTCACCCCGTCTTGGATTCCCCTAGGCCTCTAGTTTTTAAAAATGACAGGCTTGGTAGGTTTCCCTAGATGCCGGCTGAGCTAGAGGCCAAAATCCACAGGTAGGCACTTTGCAAAAAACACCTCTTTTTTTCTTTGGGAAAATTTGATGTGCCCACGTTGTGTTTTGTTGCATTTCCTGTCGCGGGCGCTAGGTCTACCCACACAAGTGAGATACCATTTTTATCGGGAGACTTGGGGGAACGCTGGGTGGAAGGAAATTTGTGGCTCCTCTCCGATTTCAAAACTTTCTGTCACCGAAATGTGAGGAAAAAGTGTTTTTATAGCCAAATTTTGAGGCTTGCAAAGGATTCTGGGTAACAGAACCTGGTGAGAGCCCCTCAAGTCACCCCGTCTTGGATTCCCCTTGGTCTCTAGTTTTAAAAAATACACAGGTTTGATAGGTTTCCCTAGGTGCCGACTGAGCTAGAGGCCAAAATCCACAGGTAGGCACTTTGCAAAAAACACCTCTGTTTTCTGTGGAAAAATGTGATGTGTTCACGTTGTGTTTTGGGGCATTTCCTGTTGCGGGCACTAGGCCTACCAACACAAGTGAGGTATCATTTTTATTGGGAGACTTATGGGAATGCTGGGTGGAAGGAAATTTGTGGTTCCTCTCAGATTCCAGAACATTATGTCACCGAAATGTGAGGAAAAAGTGTTTTTTGCCATATTTTGAGGTTTGCAAAGGATTCTGGGTAACAGAACCTGGTGAGAGCCCCACAAGTCACCCTGTCTTGGATTCCCCTAGGTCTCTAGTTTTTCAAAAATGACAGGCTTGGTAGGTTTCCCTAGATGCCGGCTGAGCTAGAGGCCAAAATCCACAGGTAGGCACTTTGCAAAAAACACCTCTGATTTCTTTGGGAAAATTTGATGTGTCCACATTGTGTTTTGTTGCATTTCCTGTCGCGGGCGCTAGGCCTACCCACACAAGTGAGGTACCATTTTTATCGGGAGACTTGGGGGAACATAGAATAGCAAAACAAGTGTTATTGGCCCTTGTTTTTCTCTACAATTTGGCCTTCCAAATATAAGAGAGTGTGTAAAAAAGATGTCTATTTGAGAAATGCCCTATAATTCACATGCTAGTATGGGCACCCCAGAATTCAGAGATGTGCAAATAACCAATACTCCTCAACACCTTATCTTGTGCCCATTTTGGAAATACAAAGGTTTTCTTAATACCTATTTTTGACTCTTTATATTTCAGCAAATGAATTGCTGTATACCTGGTATAGAATGAAAACCCACTGCAAGGTGCAGCTCATTTATTTGCTCTGGGTACCTAGGGTTCTTGATGAACCTACAAGCCCTGTATATCCCCGCAAACAGAAGAGTCAAGCAGACGTAACGGTATATTGCTTTCAAACATCTGACATTGCAGGAAAAAGTTACAGAGTAAAATGTATAGAAAAATGGCTGTTTTTTTACTTCAATTTCAATATTTTTTTTATTTCAGTTGTTATTTTCTGTAGGGAACCCTTGTAGGATCTACACAAATTACCCATTGCTGAATTCAAAATTTTGTCTACTTTTCAGAAATGTTTAGGTTTCTGGGATCCAGCATTGGTTTCACACCCATTTCTGTCACTGACTGGAAGGAGGCTGAAAGCACAAAAAATCATAAAAATGGGGTATGTCCCAGTAAAATGCCAAAATTGTGTTGAAAAATTGGGTTTTCTGATTCAAGTCTGCCTGTTCCTGAAAGCTGGGAAGCTGGTGATTTTAGCACTGCAAACTCTTTGATGATGCCAATTTCAGGGGAAAAAACCACAAGCCTTCTTCTGCAGCCCTTTTTTCCATTTTTCTTTTTTTTAAACTAAATTTTTACTGTATTTCTTGGTCTCCTTCAGGGGAACCCACAAAGCCTGGGTACCTCTAGAAGCCCTAGGATGTTGAAAAATAAGGACGCCAATTTGGGGTGGGTAGCTTATGTGGACCTAAAGTTATGAGGGCCTAAGCACGCCCTCCCCCAAATAGCCCAAAAAGTCCTGGCACCTGAGGGGGAAAAGGCCTGGCAGCGAAGGGGTTAAAGGAGCAACAGTGGGAAAATTCACAAATACTATGCGGAGTGGCAAATTTCATCCTTTATTGGCCAATCGCAGCTCTCCATTTCTGTTAGAGACACAAGAGTAACAAGCATTTGCAATGCAATGGGTCTCACATTTGCTTGCTATTAGCGTTGTAAAGTCCTAACCGGACTTATCTTGCCACATAAATTAAAAATGAAAAGTATAACTGTTTCACATAAGCAGGCCCATTTAAAGCGCCATGGCAAGAGAGTGAAATGTGAAGGAGAGACACAAAAGGAAACAGTAGTTAGCTTGCATTCAAACCTATCAGCAGTTATGCAATTATCCATGTAACAGGGTAGATCTCATGCAAAGCGCTCGACTATTGCCCAGCGAGATCGTGCTGCATAGGAAATGAAAAGAAAAAGTTATCTAGAAGCCATGCGGAAAACATGGAGCCTTGCTCCATATTTTTAGTAGTTGGTCTGTGCGCTCGAGGAGGGTTAAACACTGGAAGAGGCACAATGTATGCATGTCTTTCACTAATGAAATCAAGTGTCCAATGAGAGATTACAGCAGGATAGAGTGCTTCCACGTTCGACCCTAGAAACTGACATTCTCACACTGAATCTTGCTAGCAAAGTTCTTCAGCACGAGTAGAATGCTGTGCAGCTCCTAATGGAACGTGCAGGCTGGAACTCAGGCATGCGACGTCTGCTCTGCTGCGAGTGCAACACAACCTGCTGGCATTCAATTGAATTGCTAAACATGTGCACAGAATAAAACACGCTTCCCAACAGCACAAATGAAAAGGACACCCAAAATCGGTCAGTGGGGGGGCAGAGCCAAGCACTGTGGAAGATGGGGGCTCCTTTCTAGAGCCAGAACGAACGGAGACAGGGAAACATGCCAAAATAAATGTTCCCGATCTCCATGTAACAAATAAAAGGAGAATATATTATCAGAAGAAGAGAGGACAACAAAAGAGAGGATTGGATTGACACAGATCCCCAAACCCAATTGGAAATGTAATGCCTCTTCATATAAAACACCTCAGGCTAAATTAAACCTATGTCAACATGTTGAATAATTTCTGAAAGAAAATGAGAATTCAGTTACAGATGCTGGTATACTCTGGGGTGCTGGCAAAGTGGTAATTAGAGGAATGATTGTGAGAGACTCATCTATTTTCAAAAAGCAATTAAATACTGAAAGGTTATCATTGGAAAAAGAGGTTAGATCCCTCACAATCAATTATAACAAAACTGGATCTCCTGAGATATTAAAAAAAAAGAAAATTCAGTTAAATGTAAGCTTAATGGTTCTTCAAATGATTTATTTACACTACCAACCGATATATTTACAACATTTCAGATTTCTTATGAAACACTTTACACATCATTGAATTGTAAAGTTACCAAAGAGGAAGATGATTTTTTCACTAATTTAAATATTCCAAAATTATCCCAAGAACAGAAAAATAGTCTTGAAGGGCATATAACAACAGAAGAAATCATAAAAGCTATTGATTGTCTAGCTACAAATAAAGCTACTGGAGAAGATGGCTTCCCTATTGAATTTTATAAGATTACAAAAAATAAAATAACCCCACTGTTACAAACTTTCTTCAATGAAGCATTAAAAAAGGGCACTTCTCTCCAGAACTTTTACAAGCACATATCACTATAATTCTTAAACCTGGTAAAGATGTACTAGAATGTTGTAGGTACAGACCCATCTCATTGATAAATTCTGACATTAAAATTTTGGCACAAATACTTGATTACATTTAGTTATTACATAACTTATTCATCCATCTCAAGTCGGTTTTGTTCCATCCCGTTCCTCCTCAAATCACCTACGAACAATTCTACACTTACTAAGAAAATGTTATATTATCCCTGGGTGCAGAAAAAGCTTTTGACAGGGTGGAATGGGGATATTTATTTCGAACTAGGGACAGAATGGGTATTGGTACAGATTGTATTACATTAACCAAAGGAATGTATCACTCCCCAACTGCTGCGATCACTTGCAGTGGCTTTACATCTTCTTAATTTAAAAATTTTCGGGGTACCAGGCAAGGATGTCCTCTCTCTCCATTGTTGTTTCTTATAGCTTTAGAACCTCTGGCTATTGCAATTAGACAAAATATCAATATTAGAGGTATTGCTACCTTTTCAGGAGAGGTAAAAGCTTTTTATTGCACAGATGATAAGATTATTGACAATATCAAATCCGGATTCCTCGGCTAATACTTTGATTTCCATTTTAAATCAGTTTTTTAAATTCTCCGGGTACAAAATTAATTGGTCCAAATGTGAAGCTTTACCAATGAATACTAGTACTACACCAGCCCCCCTAGATAAATTTCCTTTTAAATTGAAATCTTCACAACTTAAATATCTTGGGATTTTACTTAATACTTGGTTTGAAAAACATAATAATGGATTATCTGAATCCTATTGTAGATAAACTTAAACGGGATTTTATAAGATGGTCTCAATTAAATCTTTCATTATGGGGTAGAGTACAAATGATTAAAATGAATACAATTCAAAAATTCAATTATGTGTTCAGCATGTTACCACTTCCAATCACTTCCAATTTTTTCAAAAGTACTTCGTCTTTGATAACTCGCTTAATTGGGGGCGAACACTACTACCTAATATTACTTCTCTATCACCCAGATTGTTCTTGTTGCGTGGTACCATTAATTTAGGAAGAATTACTCCACAGATATTTAGATGGTTATCTACAGAAATTATTATGGCTAAAGTTAACATATTACATTTTTGGAAATCTAATGTTTTACCAATGTTTCAATCTTGGTTGAAAGATATGTTTGAAGTTGCACAGTTTGAAAAAGCGATATATAAACTAAATGATAAATGTACACAATTTGATGTTATTTGGGACTCTTTCTTAGAATATTAGTACTTTCTTTATGTGAACCTCTTAATATTGTTATGCTTTCTGATGTTTTCCTGGAAACTTTCATTCTTAGACAATAATGAACAAATTGATCCATATTTTTTTACAATTTAATTGGATATCCTTTTCCCTTTTTCTATTTTCTTCTACTTGTTGGAAAATTTATATTTGAATAGAATTATTGTGTATTTTTCTTTTTTCCTATTATTTAATATGGAATGATTATAAAAATTCTTTATTAGTACACTTTTATTTTTAACTATTTGGTGTGTATTCTATTTAGTTAATATGTAACTTATGTGTATATATGTTTTCAAAATTAATAAAGAATTGAAACACACAATCGGTCAGTCACAACAAACCACAAACTCCTATTAAAATATGTTGTTATGGAAATGTTACAGAATAATTCAAATGAATGACAAATCTGCTTTGTTAAGATTACCAACATTACAACATTTAGACTATTTAATGAAATTCTAACACATCAAAATAAATGCTCAGTTCTAAAAATTAGAAGTGTTTATAAAATAAAACTTCCTATTAAATGATCTACAAATCTAATTATTAATTTACATTTCAACTTAACATCTTTCAATATAGTAAAAAGGCAGTACTTATCTCCACAGGAGCAGCATTTAAATGAGGATGAGTATTCTGTGGAGGAATTATTTATGGACTTGAAGTTCTGGTTCTAAATTTATGTTGTGGTTCTTTAAAGGTGCTGCAGAAGTGGCATTAAAAGATGTTATGCATAATGGTAGCCTCCGGTCTTGAAATGAAATCCTGCTTTTCTTCTCTACTCTACTCTTCTCTTTTTGTTTGCGGTAAACCTGCACTGCCCAAATTTAGTTAAAGATATGTAATTGGGCTTGGACTGAAGCTGCATGTTATCTGTCTGAGCCAGATACCTTTTTCCACCAACCCCAGAGAAACGATACATATGTGAAACATTTCTACTGTCCTCTTTGCCACTAGACTCCTCGACAACACACACTCCTAAATACCAACATCCAGCGATCACAGACTCAGGGCTTGTTTTTGGCAAATTAAAATTAATTTCCGAGTGAAAATGTAAATAACAGTAGCACAGAGAAAACTGTATTGGTGTGAATTAGAAACAGCTATAGTGTTTCAACAATGCACTGCCCATTCTGCCAGCAAAATAAACCTACCTCTGCCCCAATTTGTGCTACACCTTCCCAGAGCAAAGTGCAACTCCCTGGGCAAAAGTACACTAAGTACACAAGAGATGACACTTGAGCTGATCACTGAAATATATAGAGAGAAAATTCGAAGAAAAGCAGGAACTAAAAAGCTCAGGTACACTAGAAATCTTTCACAGTTTACCACTCATTACAACAACTGTGAGGTCTATTATATTCAATCCCTATTGTGTTTAGTAGTCCTCAATTGCCTTAGCCCTAAACGAGGTGTTTACCCCTCCTGGTTCCTTTGGTTATCTGTTTTTCTAGGATGACAAGGGCTTTGGGAGTAACAGTGAAAGACCTCTAAGTTGAAAAAAATTGCTTATGCTTTTGCTCTGCCTCGCTATTACAGAAAAAAGAGGGAACTACTTGGGATTTTCTTGAAAAGAAGTAATCAAATAGACTTTTGGCAAATGTGACCAAGTATGTAGTGGTAGAAATTACCCACTGAATCCTAACATTGTCCAGTACTATTGGAGTTTGTAGTAAACTCATCCTGAAGCAGTCTGTTTTAACCTATTAAACAGAATTCCCAATGCCAAAGAATGCACCTGAATTCTAGATATAATGGCAACACCGGAGAATTCTAGGTGGTCTACATATAGTAGGAATGTGATCCAGTAAACTGTTTTTTGGTTTTGGAAGCTGAAGAGTAGGTTTCTTAGGGGCATATATAAAAGTCCCTTAGCACCAACATATCAGCATTTTCTTTACACTAAGGCGGCACTAAGGTGGCTTTTCTGCCCCTCCATATTTACAAAGTGAAGCAATGCTTGCATTGCTCCACTTTGTAAACCCTTGTACCTCATTATGCCTGCCTCATGCATGATGTAAGCAACAGGGGCCATTCTGGCACAGGGAGGCCCCAAAAAATTATGCAGTGAAATTTACAACATTTCGCTGCACCATTTTTAATACCTGCTCAGAGCAGGTGTTAAAATGATGCACCCATTATATTCAATGGGCATCCCTGTTCTTTGCTGCACTAGTGTCAACATTTTTGTCATTAGTGTAGCAAAGAGCCACCATAGCATCAAAAATATTGACACTATTGTACTAATGACCGCCATGGTGCATAATATTGTAAATACGGCACAGCCATGGTGTTGTTCAGTGCTAGTAGGGGGCACAAGTAAAGTGGTGCATCATTTATGATGCATCACTTTCTTGCAAATATGCCCTCTAAATTTGGCTTTGGCACTTTACCAACCACTCGATTCTGGACAAACTTCTCTAACGTCTGTGACTTATATGTGTATTATAAGTATTTAGAAGTGCTATTTCATATGTCCAACTTTGATCTCCCTTTACACTCACATCACAAGATGGCTTCTGTTTTTGCAATCCAATTTTACTCAGACTCCGTACATCACACTGTTCTATGTGTATCACCTCATGTTTGAATGGCACCTGGTAGACTGAAAATGTTCTTTATAAGGGGCTCTGAGGTCAATGGAACTAGGTCATTGCGAGATAAAATATGTAAAAATATGTGGAAATACAAACATCCTTAGCACTTTAGGTCCTTCTTCTACAGTGGAAATCTAAAGAGTGGGTCAATTCTACTATCTCCAGATGAGGATTCTAGCTCATGTGGAAAAAAGCAGAGCCAGAGGTAATGTATCCCTCAAATGAGTAAAGGTATTGTTGTTAACTAAGATCAAAGCCAAAAGTGGCCTCATCATGCCAATGGCCTTTGATCTAAAATTAAGATTAATAATAGTTGAAATTAAAATGCACCAAGAGGCTATTGAAAACCTCCTTCATATGTAGCGTCTTAAGACCACCGACTGTTAGTTTCAGGTAAGAAAGTAATCACATCCACATCAGCACTATGTTGCCTGGGAGAACAAACTGCTTTTTAAAAGAATGTCCCGTAAAGTTGGCTTTAACGATTTTCAATTGATGGACTGAGGTGTTCACTAGGTGTTTTTCTCTAAAAAAGTATATGAAAAAGCAAATGAAAACCCTGTAAAATGTGTTTCTGTTTTACTGAGCAATAGACATCTGAAATTCATTCTCAGCCTTGCTCTAGGATACTTGACTAAAGCATAATTGAGTTGGACTGGGACCATGGCAAGATTAGATATGGAAATGGGTTTTGTAGCTGGCAAGGTATGAACAATATTGTTAGTCCATTTTTGCCTCTGCAACACCACAGGCTTAGCATGCATCTGGGAGAGATCACGTTTTAATAATAAATTAGCGCCATGGAAAGAAGAAGAATATGGCAGCTAATAAATCTGCATTTTTAAAGGCCTAAAAGAAAATAATGTAGAAACTAAAACGTGTATAGTTTAAAATGTGGTGGATATTTTTAACACAATTAACATGAAAACATTTTGCATTTATATTTGAGTGAATTGTTAATAAGTATTAAATATCAGCATTATTTGCAAGCAGAAACAGTAGAAACAAAATGTATTCTCGAGCATTAAATGAATTCAAAATAAATGCACTTATGGTGTTTAGAAAAATAAATACACATTTAAAAATTGCTTTGACACACCATGAATAATGTTTAATAAAATAGTTTGCTTTGCATATTTGATTTACTTATTAAGGTGCACAAAATAACTTTTTTAATGTATCAATTGGATTAATGTGCATTAGGCTTTCTTAACATGACTAGGCCTAGAGGGTTCATTTTGCAAGCAGCAATGGAAAATACTGGTGTGCTTATTTTCCCCTTTAACCTGATTTTTTTTTCCTAAGCAGCAAATGCGATGTTGAATGTTCTATTGTAATCTAGGAGAAGAGCATGTTTCAAGTTTAGTTAATGTAACAATATTTGTTCTAACTATTAAGTTGCATAGGAAGATTCATGGAGCTATTGTGAAATAATTTTAGCATATTTTATTGTGTGTCCTTGGAAAGGACGTTTGCAGCAGATTATTAGAAACTGTGGTATGATAGAGGAACCATATGAACTCATAGTAAGGAACAATGGACATTCGCTGAGAATATTTTTGTATGTATCAGAATTTGGTGGTGCCATCTACAGTGATTGGATTCTGAAATCAACACCTAGAATGTGCCCACAAGGAGGACAAATTGATTGGATTTTTTTAATTAGTGAAGAACTTTGGTATGGAGACCAGTTCACCTCTGAACCTTCTTGAAGTTGGTGTTCTTCTGTCTTCTCCTATGCTTGATACTGTTTAGAATTCTGTTGGTGTTTGTCTGTTTGCTTAGTCTGCTCTTTCACATTTATACTCTAAGGCCCTCATTACAACATTGGTGGGAGGCAACCACCGCCCGCCAAGTTGTAACCGCCATGTGGCTGCCAATGCGGCCGCACTCCTGCGAGATCCAAATGGAGCCGCCGGTGTTGCGGCGGTGCGACAGGTGCAGTTGCACCCGTCACACTTTTAAACTCCATGGGGCTGTGGCAGGCGGCTCCTGAACTGCCCATGCCAGAGGCATGGGCAGTGCAGGGGCCCCAGGGGCCCCGCAACTCCCCTTTCCGACAGCCTTTCATGGCAGTTCCTACCGCCATGAAAAGGCTGGAGGGAGGGGAACTCGTAATCCCCTGGGCAACCGCCGGGACTAACGTGGCGGTAAACCGCCGGTCCTGGCGGTGCGACCGTGGCGCTTCCGCCCTGGTCGTAATTAGCAGGATTGAACCGCCAGCCTGTTGGCGGTGCAATCGTCAGGTCTTTGACCGCCAGGGTTGTAATGAGGGCCTAAGTCTCTTGATGAGTTTTCTAACCATAGTATTAACTCTCTTATTCTGTTATGTGGTTCATTGCTAATAAGCCCAACTAATTCTGAACCGCTGATCTGCCCTATGTGCAGCTCATGTTCTGCACTATTCTGATGCTGCTGCCAACCGACACAAGAAGATGGTAAATGCTCTGCTTGATGAATTAACGCTGTCTGCTGTCCCAGGAGGAGAGGTATAACTAAATGTGATTTCTTGTTTTCCTTTTAGCTTTGTCACTTTTATCCACATGTATAAAACAATTTCCACACATGCACATCTCAATTCCGATTAGTGTTAGGAATGGCCCAGCTCTGAAAATGATTTGTTAAAACTAATTTGATTAATTATTGATGTCACCATTATTCTTTGGGAGTGTTTAACAGTATTGATGTTTAGCAGATTGAGGGGGTTATTCTAACTTTGGAGGAGTGTTAATCCGTCCCAAAAGTGACGGTAAAGTGACGGATATACCACCAGCTGTATTACGAGTTCCATAGGATATAATGGACTCGTAATACGGCTGGTGGTAAATCCGTCACTTTTCCGTCACTTTTGGGACGGATTAACACCTCCTCCAAAGTTAGAATAACCCCCTGAATCTTTTCAGACGTTTTGGCCTGCCTATAGTTTTCATGTGTGTTTATAACTTGGTTTTGCTCATCAGTTATGTGACATTGATTTTGGGATTATACTAAAGCTTCGAAACTTTATTTGGTTTGGAGTTTGATTTTGTGTTGAATTATTCATGGTGTCTAAAATTGTTTAATGTATAATGTCATTGATTTGTAATTGAATGTTTCTTACTACTACCTCCTTCACCAAATCCAAAGATTCAGTTGACCTCGAGGGGTGAGATTTTGGTACTGATGGTGTCTCACCGGCATGCCTGTAGTTTCTGAACCCGAGGCGGGAAGACTTCTGTGGGTGCACCTGCAGTTTTTGTGTAGCAGAGCTATGGTTATGTCTTGTGGGGAGTGGAGTCAGAATTTTCCCACATTGTGTGATGTTCTTTGATGTTGCCTAAGGGTGGATGAAATCTCAGTGTTGTTTTCCAAGCGTACGGTATGTGTTTTGAGTAAGGTTTTGTGCTTGCAATGTTTTGGCAAATCGTGGTGAAGTGTGATGCATGAGTGAAGTAAGGAGTTTGCGTACTCCAAGTTAAATGAGTAGGGAGTTTGCATACTCTAAGTGTGAGAATAGGGGAGTTGGCATATTTTAGAAATTGGGTTTCTGGTTGGCTAGGGTATGCACCTTAACTAGGCAAAATCCACCCACTCTAGTCAGGGCAATGGAGTTACATATCCAAGATACCCCCTGCTCAACCCCTTGGCAGCTTGGCATGAGCAGTCAGGCCTATCCCAGAGGCAATGTGCAAACCATTTGCACAACACACACAACCCACGTGATGCACTATCTCCACCACAAAAGGAACACAACACTAAGTTATTTGAAAACAAACTGAATTGTACGCAAGACAATTATTAGAACGAATGCAGCTTGTCAGTACTATCCTGCAACTCAGCAGTTGTCAGAAAGTTACATAATAGTTACTCTGCAGAACCAGCAGAAGTCACACATAACACACAAGTTACTTATTATTCTGCAACATAAGCAGTAGTCAGGAATCCCATTACAAAAGGAATGCACTTGTCAATAAAGAATCATAAATGCCTGTACCAAGAGCATTATAAAACACATGGCAAGTCATAAAACATATCAGCATGTCATGCCCATATAAGAAACATCAACACCTATATGAAACATCTCATAAAAATAGGCAGGTTAACATATAATTTGTTAATGTCCACACCAAGAACATAGGAAATATGTATGTCCTTTAGAAAGTACCTGTTATTATGATGAAAGGCACTTCCAGTGTCAAGAAGAACAACGGGGGCCCGGCGCTCCACTGCACAATAACGGGGGCCTCGTGATGATTTGGGGGGGAGTGGTGTGGCCCATGATCTCTGCCCCCACGGGCCTCAACTGGCACTCTGGGGGGGGGGGCCAAAGCCAGCAAACAACTATGGCACCAAATCGGCCTGGGCCTCACCCGACTCTCGCGGGGCCCCAGCCGGTGAGACCTGATGGTGCAGGGAGCACCAGACGAGGCTTCTGCCCTGCCCGCAGTCTGACCAGATGATTGGGGCCTCTGTTGGGGCAGAGGGAGCCTCCGCCCATCCATAAAGACTAAAGAGGCTCCAGTGGGGTGGTGGAGCCTCTGATGGGACTTCCCTCCCCCGCCCGGTTTCCAAATGCAGGCTGCAGCTGCCCAGGCCATAGGAGACAGCAGGCACCAGAGTGGGTGCCTGCTTGTGCCCCGGGGCACTCCTTGGAGCGTGCTTCACCCCGGGGGCACGGTAGGTGCGCGCTCGCTCCTTTCCTGACTTTTAGTTGTGCCCCGGGGGCACTGGTAATATCGTGACACTCGCGCTTGGCAGAAAAAAGCCAGCG
This sequence comes from Pleurodeles waltl, assembly GCF_031143425.1. NCBI lineage: Eukaryota > Metazoa > Chordata > Amphibia > Caudata > Salamandridae > Pleurodeles > Pleurodeles waltl. The sequence continues at coordinate 481,752,987 of NC_090438.1, read as the reverse complement.
TCACGGCAGTGAATCCTAGCCACAAACGACATGCGTCCAATAGCGCTAGGGCCCTTCGATAACCCTGAGTCACAGCGGTGTTTCCGGCAGCAGGAAAGTGCTTGTAAACGCAAAAAATGCACCACCAGGGAAACGCTTTAAAAGTGCCTCAGAAAAAAAGATGTTAAAGTGCTCTCCGGGTGCTTTGGACTTGTTGCAGGGGTCCAGGGCCACAGCACCCAGCCCCTAGGGGACAAAGAATCATGGAGCACAGGGCGGTAGAGCCCAGCAGCAGGCCAGCACAAGGTGAATGCAGGTAGATGGCAGTCTCTCCTAGTGACCCAGCAGGCCACAGGTCAGCACAGCAGCAGCAGTCCATGGCAGTTCCTTGTGACTCCCTCCAGCATTCTGTGTCCAGTTTCAAGTAAGTTCCAAAGAGTTCCCAAACTGAGGGGAAAATTCCCCTGTACTTATACTCAGTTTTACAGTATGTTCCCAAAGAAAGGGGAGAGGAGGTTCCAACCAGTTACAACTGGTTCTGGGAGTGCCCCCTCTCTCCTCCAGCACAGGCTCCAAACATCACTTGGGGGTAAACAACCCTTTTGTGTGAGGCCAGGGCACAGCCTTCACGAATGCATGTGTGCCCCGCCTCTCCCTTCTCTCAGCCCAGAAAGACTATTCACTATGCAGAGGCACCTCTGTGACACCCCCACCCTCCGTGTGTACAGGCTGTCTGAAAAGTATGCACAAAGCCCAACTGTCACTCTGCCTAGACATGATTTGGAGTCAAGCTGCAAAACATCAGAGTCATAAGCACAGAGAAATGCTCACTTTCTAGAAGAGGCATTTCTGTAATAGTAATAAAAAATCCACCTACACCAGTAAGCAGCATTTCTTACCACCATTACAACCATACCAAACATGCCTACGCTACCCCTTATTAATCAGGCAATGCCCCCTAGACATAAGGCAGGGCATTTCCAGTGCAATCCTATGAGAAGGCAGCACTCACAGCAGTGAGAAAACTCATAGGTTGTCTGTCACTACCAGGACAGGCCACACTACTAGGCACATATCCTGCCTTCTACATACATAGCACCCTGCCTATAGGGCTAGTTAGGGCCTACCTTAGGGGTGACTCACATGTAGTAAAAGGGGCGTTCTGGGCCTGGCAAGTAAATTTAGATGCTGGGTGCCAGCGCTAATGGGCCTGAGACAGGTTTGAAAGGCTACTTCAGTGGGTGGCAATTTACAGGCCCTAGGCATAGAGATAACACTGTACAAAGGACTAACAGGTAAATTAAATATGGGAATTATGTATAAGCCAATCATACCAACTTTAGAAGGGAGAGCACCTGCACTCTAGCGCTGATCAGCAGTGATTCAGTGCTCAGAGTCCTAGTGCCAACAGCAAGAGGTCAGAAAAAATGGAAGGAAGGAGGCATAAAGTCAGGAGATGAACCTGCCAAAAGGGCCAGGTCCAACAGCATACTCCAAGTGAATGTGGCACTTTGTGCTAAAACGTTTCCCATGTGGTTGTTGTTGACGGGTGTATGGAGACACTTGGGTAATTTATTGTCTGCAGGTAAGGTGTTTGTCGATTGAGCGATGTCGACAATGCCAATATATTTCCCTTGAGTGTATTTGTTGTTTGTTGGTATTAGGTGAATCCTGGGTGCACATGGAGGATGTGTACTAATCAGACTGAGATTTGCGGGTCGAATCATATTTGCATTTGTGAGAAAGCCACAGCCAAAAGCGTAGCTGTTTGCGCAAAAAGCCACAGTCGAAATTTCAGTAAAGCTTCCGAAGTGTTTGAAGTGAGTGAGCAGACAGGTTTTGTTTTTTGTGCTCACAATATTTTGCATTTAGATTTTTGTTTTAGAGGTGTATGAGTCAGCTCTGAAGCGAGTCACAGCTGCTGAATGGAGTGAATGTGATGTCATTTGATCCACGCTGGGATTGGTCAGTTAGTGAGAAAAAACGAACACGGATTGGTGGACAAGTCTGTGCTGCTATAGGTTGAGAACAGCTCGTGAATGTAGGATGTGGGATTAAAAACTTACTTCCTTGTTTCATAGATTTTGTGCCTGTGAATTAGATTTGAGTAAAAAATTAAGTTTTCAAAGTTTTAAATTTGAAGAGTATGTTGAGAGGAGATGTCTTTATTCCAGTTAGGGAAGGTGAGCCTACTACACTGAAGGGTACACCAGCATTTGAGGTAATGGAAGAGAGAGACGTTTCAGCATGTCTTTGGGTAAATTAGTGGGACAAGTCAACTGAGAAGGAGGGCACCTTAGCTTTTCCTAGTTATGGAACCTTTAATTTGAGGATTTGAGAGAATCTGAGGAGGGTATTGTATGAATCAAAACCCCTTCCTAGATCCGCACAGTTTGAAGCACTTGCTATTTGGGAACTGAATACAAGACAAGAAGAAGCACAGAAATTTGAAAGGAGAATGATGAAAGCAGAAAAGATACTAGCAGAAGCTAGGTGGGATGCAGAGCAGAAAATGTGGAGAACAAACACATTACATGCAGTAAAGGTATTTCAAGCAATTACTCAGGAAGTTGATGGGAATATTAAGTCCAAAGCCAAAAAGAAAGATAAGGAAGACACAGAACAGAAATTGGATGAAAACAAGAGAGCAGCAGAGTGATTCAAATGATGAATTTATAATTCAGTTGTTGCAGAACTGTCCCCACCATATAACGTAGTTGAAACAGTAATTCAGAATGTAGTCTTGAGTGTTGCCACAGCACCAGTTGTACACAACCAGGTTCCGACAGTTCCAAATGTGCCTACGGCTAGTGTTTCACAGATGCCAGTGATTTATCCAACAGTTCCAAATGTTAACACAGTTCAGAATGTTCCAGTTCCAGCAAATTCTGAATACAGGAATGACTGAGTTTGAATCCACACCTAATGTACAGACACCTGCACAAATCATGAACCAGAGACAGACATTGTCAATGTATTCCCCAGTACCCACACTGCAGAATATTGCCAAGAATCAATCAAATCAAGCTTTTGGTACAGTATTGACTGGGGTTATTTTAAAGGATTAATGTTCCTGCAAAGTCAGTCAAATTTGTCGGGTCCAGAAGCATTAGCCATTCCTGTAACCATTGTCCATAGTTCTGATGTATACCCAGAGTAATACCAAGAGTGGTTCCCAGATTCCGAATCCAGTATCAGCAATGAATTCAACTTTTGGAACTAATGCAGAAATGGCAAGACTGAGCACTACTGTGCCAGTCATGACCCCCATGAATAATTTCGGTTCAAACCACACCCATAATGGAGTTGGTCCGCTAATTGATGTGACATGCCCCCCATGCTCAACTGGATCATCTGTCATGACTCTAGAACAGGTATGAGAGCCCCATGTAATGCACCGCAGTTTGCGCCCCAAAGCAATGGAAATAACATTAGTTTACAATGATTGACAGCCCAACAATTGACAGAATGGTTAGAAAATTTGAGTGGGACATCAGCTTCAGGAAATATGCCTGAGTGAGAAAGGACATTGAACATGGAATTAAATGAAATGATTGAGGGAACCATGGAAGTAGACCGATTGGATTCTTGCAATAAGAACAAATGGTGCTTTATGTGCAAAGATGTTACTCTTAGAGCAGGACATGCTTATGAGAAATTAGCAAATGTGGCTGAGAAATATGAAGTCAAAATAGATAAATCCGAACAGTTGAAGAAGAGTTACATATCAGAATTTGACTCAAGAGATATTGCTAACATGAGATTGCCTGGAATGAAAATTCACATTAAGGAATCGATTCAAAGTGTTCAAACATGGGCAGCATAGATAAATGGGAAGACAGATGGGTAAAGAAAAAAGATCAGAAGAAAAAGCCGACTATATCTTCAAATGATGGACAACAGTCTGAAAAAGCTGTAAAAACTATGTCAATGAGAGAAATTCCAGGAGGGAATTTTGTTCATGTCCCTTGGAGCAGAAGTGACATACTGTAATTTACAAATGATTACCCAAAGTTGAGGGAGAAACCAGTTGAGTGGTATGTTCAAACAGAGAGGTTTGAGAAGCTAGCAAAGTGTTTGTGGGAAGATCTAAATACTTTACTTGAGATTGTGGTTCCAGCAGATTTGTGGGTTGAGTATAAGAGGAGTGTTGACTGGCCAATGCGTTAACCGCCAAGAGATCCAGTAACAGGTGCGTCGTCTAAAGTGATAATGAAAAACTATTACAAGGTGAATGAATTTTTGAAGACTAGAGTTTCCCCTAAAGACATTGTTTGGCAAAGAATTGACAGGACATCTCACGAAACAAAGGTATCTGTTCATTCGTATTATGAGAGGCTGGTGAAAGCATTCAGACAATACAGTGGCACAGAAATTAATGAGCCTAGAGACATGATTCATTTTGTGTACAGATTCATTCAAGGATTAAAACCTGAAATTAATAATATGATTCTGAGTCATTTGTTTCACAATTGTTTATTGAAATAAATCACAAATTACACAATACATAATACTACTGATGCCAAGAGAATGACATTTGTTACAGCTGTTAGAGGAACATCAGCTACCTAATATATACATGATTCTCTGGTGTACAGAAGATCACCCAACCCTCTGTGCACTGAAAAGGCAGGCTACTCCTCCCTGGCGGGGGAACCCGGGAAAGTCAGGCTGATGTGAAAGAGATCATACAGGAAGAAGAGGATAATACACCGCCTATATAAGTCAAAAGAACCCACGTGCCTAGAGGTTATGTGCCTCACCAGCTCAGAGCTGTTCAGGTTGGGATATGGGTCAAAGGACACTGAGTCCCAACAGTAAACAGATAAGACATTAAAACTGAGGTGCCGGGAAAAGGACATGCATAGCTGAGAAAGGGGCAAGGGATAGGTCATGTTATCCGAAGCAGGCACCCAGGGAGGGTAACTTTGTGCTGTCACTGCTGGAGGGTTTGAGGTGTGCTCAATATCTGTAGTATGTAAGAAAACAAATTGATGGCAGCGTCTTCGTGATTGCCAAAAAACAGTGATTGAGGAGGAGGTATTAGGACAGTATGGATAGCTTTATCCTGCTGTGAGAAATACAGAGCTCTGGCATCATGGAAATGTCAAAATTGTGATTGGGGAAAAGAAAAGTAAAAGAAAGAGAGTTCAGTGATGACAAAGATGAGGTAAATGAAAAAGGGGCTGGAGGCAGGATTAGACAAGGACGAGAATAGCGTTAAAGGAAATGGAGATGCCTAAGGAATGCAGGGTAGCTGTTGAAGCTGCGAGAAGGGGGTAATCAGTAAAGAACACAGATAGATTGGGTTGCAGCGTGACCGAGGGAGGAATGGGAATGGGGGGCGTTTAGGACCAGAAAAAGGTAACAAAGTGGGGGGGAGGTCCCCAGGTGAAGACAAGGAAGAAGCAGCTATTGATGCAAGAACTAATGTTTCACTAGGTGTCCACCTCAGCCTGGAGAAAGGGATCCCAAGTGTGGGAGAATATGTCTGCATGATCCTGCATATTGTAAATGACCCTCTTATATGACACTGTTTGATACATTGCCAACAGTCATTCTCCATGTGTGGGGAGTGTTGTAGATCTCTAATGTCAGAGGATGCAGTTTCGCCATTTGATTTGCTTGCAAGGAAAGTTGATTGAAGAAGTGCTGCAATACGCAAAATACTATAGTGATGAGATTGATATGAACAAAATAAAGTTGATGGAAAAGGTATTGGTAATGCAGATTAAGTCAGCCCAAGCAGCAGCTATGCAGAGATCACAAGGTATGGTGAATGCAGAAGGAATGCAGAAGGAATGCAAGGAATGCAACTGCAGGGCAATATGGTGCCTCAGTTTAGAGGTAAAGGTTGTGGAGTTCGAGTAGATCCGAATGTAAATGTGGCTGATGTTCAGCACATGAAGAAAATGCTGCCTAGTTATGAGTGCGGGGGCGTCGGAAATTGGAAGCGGAGTGTCCTTTTAATAATTAAATATTTGGTGCAAGGTGGTGGGTGTGCACAGATGGTTGATAACAGTCAATGTCAAAATAATAATCACAGAGATCAAAAGCCCCGAATTCCAAGTATGAATGTCCCTAATGGAGCAGACCAAATGCAGGTTTCCCAGCAACAAGTAACATTTCCACAATAGCAAATTCTTGTCCCACAGCAAATGCAGATACTGCAAACTCCGATGCACAGCAACAGGCGTTGGTTCCTCAGAAGAACTTGAACCAAGAAGTAAATACAAGTGGAAATAAGTTATTAATACAATACCCATGGATTGATTTCAGTGATGATGAAGCGAGTGAAGAATGTGTGAGTGAGAGATCAGAAGAGAAGAAATGTGTGTTAGCTGCCTCATTGGAGGTAGATCAGTGTGTCCTTACATGGGTCATGATGTTTCATTCCTGGTTGACACAGGAGCAACAGGCTCCACTGTCAGATCAAGAAATACGTAATACACTGTTCCAACCAAAAAAGAACGAAAACTAATGGCGGGGTCCTAAATTTTAGGAGCAAGAAACCTCACACATCCATAGGATGTCATGCTTCATCATCGGTACTGCTCCTCGTCAGACCAGCGCTGCAATGTCTGACGGGCACCACCCCTAATGGGGGGGCTCTTTGCCGGAGATCTTTTGCAATGATGGTGCCGTGACCCCAGAAGTGAATGAGTGAAAAAGGAGATCGAAAAAAATCGTGGTTAAAATTGGCTCACAAAACTGCCACTGGGTCGATAGTTTTATTGGACCAGATGGACGGTCAGGGCCAAGATTAAAAGATATATATAGTCAAAAGAGTGAACCAGAGGTAATGCTCAATCACTCTGTATAGGATAGTGAAGGGGGGAATTGGGGATTTTCCAAAACCTACCCTATCATGGGTCAACATGTTTTGCATCCTGGTTGTCCATACGGATCCAGTGATGCTTCATCAGGACCTAGATGACTACGTGAATCTCCAATTTATATGAGCCACATATGTTTCCTAATACGAGTGTACAGTTTAACAAAGGCCAGAGATTATCTGGGAGAAATAACCGTCACTTACATAAAAATGGAACCACTAATTCCTATTTGTCGCCCTGTAAATCAAAATACACAGGTTAATCAAGGATAAGGGCGAGTCATAACCAAATTACTAGAGGTCAACAGACCACTCATGCATATAGAGGGAAATGAGGACAAAAAGAAGCACACGCATGCAAATGCACATAGTACAGGCTTACCGTCCTACATTAGAGAACGAGCATCCTAGGAACACATAGACCTATAATCCAGCGTAATTAACGTCTATGGAAGAATAAACAGAGGGGGTGGAGTACCAAATAGGTATCCAAATTAGTAAAGAGTACGGTAGCGTGGAGATATAGGTATTCTTAAAAATCCCTATTAGAATAATCACAAGGAGGTACATCGTGTAGTTAATACCAATAAGTGTATAAATAGAGATAACAATGCGGTATGGGGAAGGTAACTCTATCAAACTTCCCTAATATTTGGCTGGCAATAAATCAATAGAACATGCTCAGAACGTTATGTGTGTCCAATCTTGCCCCAAGATTAGTAACAGACCAGGGAAAGTATAAGGGATAAGGTACAGCCGGGAGGGTCACTAGGTAGTGACGTCAACAGGGCCGGAGAAAAAAACATGTGTTTTACATGAGCGCCGGGCCCCTATAGGGTATGTAAAAGGTCCCGGTGGTATACGATGATTCACTGTATTATCAGATATGTACGTTCATGGTTAAGTTTTTACCCAAAAGTCTACATAATAGCAGGGGATAAGGGTAAGATTATATTAAGTGAAGTCGATCCTTCATTACGGGGTGGGTCCAAAAAACGGGTGCCCAGAATTAACAGTAAATCGCGTCTAATGATACAGCAGAGACAGTCCTGCATTCCGCGGTGGGTCCCGAAATAGGGAGACCAGACTGTCTAAAGTGCGGGCAGTGAAACACTTACTTGGTAGATAGGATGCTGGTGGGCGGCGAACCTACCCAGGTCCGTGGTCCCTGCATAGTGCAAGGAACGCTGCCGGAGTCGGTAAAAAGCTCGCCGTCCCGGAAACACCGCATGCGTGTTTCCGGTGACGTGAGAGTCAGGCAACCAGGCAGACATGAAAAGTGAAGAAAGACTCTGACTCGAGTCCAACGAAGCCTACAATAGTGGAGAGCAATAAAAAAAGGAAGAAACTGACCGATGTAGTTAAAATGAGGAAGTCAGCCTCAGGGGTAAGACACAGAGGACATTAATAATGTCACATTGTTCCATAATTGGAGAAAATCGGAAGACAACAGAAACCAACCAGATTCAGTCAGAGGAGCCACGGATAAGTAGCCAGATCATGAAGGGTGGTGTCATGGCTCAAAGAAAAAGTATAAATGGCATGTTCAGGAGACAGTGATAGAACCCAGAAAAGGTCTCTGGATAAAAAATAGAGTTTACTTCAGTAGACTCATCCATGGGATATCATCATTCAATCCAATAACATGAGTGCGTAGTTTAAACACCCAGCGTTGTTCTAACTCAAAAAGGGAGTTTAATGTATTCCGTGGGTCAGTTTGAAGAACAACCCACCACAGGTCGTCAGGGCTATGTCTCTTCTCAAGGCAGTGTAGGGCCAATTTAGTCGTGGTACGACCACATCTAATATTGCTGCGGTGTTCATTGATTCTCAATTTTACTGTTCTTGTGGTCATTCCTATATATTGTAGATGGCACGGGCAGGTGATCATATACACACAGTTTTTTGTGTTGCAGTTGGTGTGTTTGACTAAATGCCATGTACCTATGGAGTCAAATTCAATGGATTTTAACTGTTTGGTGAGGGCACACACATTGCAGGTACCACAGGGAAAGTGACCGGTCACAGGTGGAATGCCCCATAATGATTTTGGTAGAGGGGTTGGAAGGGCAGAGCGAGGTCTGGTATGGATTAATAGATCCTTAAAATTAGTGGTGCGTTTAAAAGCAAACAGAGGTTTTGGAATCTGCTCCCCACCGCTACACAGGATCGACCATCTCTTGTTCACAATCTTTTTAATGGAATTGGAAAGAGGAGTAAACGTCGATACACAGGTAAGTTTGAAGTCTGGATTACGGGGAGTGCTGGATAGTAAAATGTCTCTATTGTGAGATTTTGCCCGTTTATAGGCTGCCCTAACCACCGTGTCTGGATAGTGGCGTTTGCCAAGTTTACTGGACAGGTCATCAGCTTGAGAATTGAACATGTGCATAGTACTGCAGTTTCGTCGAAGTCGGAGGAACTGGCCGTAGGGTAAATTGTCTCTCAATGCCTTAGGGTGGTGGCTCTCATACAGGAGGAGGCTGTTACGATCTGTAGGTTTTTGATAAGTATGGGTATGTAATTTACCACCCTCTATATAAATCATGAGGTCCAGAAAAGGTATCTGGGTGGCGGAAACAGAGGATGTAAATTTCAAAAAGGGATTCAATGTATTAATCCAGGTAGTAAATGCTTGTACCTCTGTAAGAGAGCCATGCCACACGATCAAGATGTCATCGATATACCTGCGCCAAAGTTTGATGTTAGCCTGGAAAGGATTCGTGTCAGGAAGTATGAACCGTGATTCAAAGTCAAACATATATAGGCAGGCGAGACTAGGGGCAAAGGTGCTGCCCATTGATGTACCGTGGATTTGATGAAAAAGAAGATCCTCAAACTGGAAGAAATTTTCTTTCAAGGCAAGGGATGCACAATGCATGATAAAATGTGCAGGGGTAGTAAGTGTTTGACTAGTAGATAGAAGAGCAGACTCCACAACCTCTAGGGTAGCCTCCTGAGGGATGTTGGTGTATAAGGCTTCAACATCCAGAGTGATGAGTGCGTGGACTTGAGTAGTAGAATTAATAGTTTCAATCAGATTAAGGACGTCTTTAGTATCCTTAAGATATGTAGTGGATGTCTGCACAATGGGTTGTAAAAATTTGTCACAGAAGATGGAGAGGGGTTCCAAGACGGAACCTATGCCAGAGACTATCGGGCGCCCTGGGGGAGGTCTCTTACCCTTATGAATCTTAGGGAGGCAGTAAAAATAGGGAATGCGTGGATTAGTAGTGTCCAAGAATTCTGCCTCTTTACGTGGGATCCATGTGTTTCCTAGGGCTTCCTCTATCATGCCTCGTATTTCAGTTTGCAGTCTCTTAGTTGGATCGATGTTAATCTGCATATAGTAGGTAGAGTCCCCCAGAAGGCGAAGGCATTCCTGTCTGTAGTCAGAAGAGTTGAGTATAACCGTAGCTCCTCCTTTGTCCGCAGGTTTTATGACAATACTCATATCTGATGATAGTGTTTTAAGGGCATTTCGTTCAACATTAGAGATGTTGGAAAAACTCCGTTTAGGTTGTAAAGATGCCAAGTCGCTTGATACTGCTTTTTCAAAAGCTAGTACCTCGCAAGGCATAGAAGAGGTGGGGGGCATAAATGTAGAGGGTTTACTGAGGCCTGTGTCTGCGGGTTGGTCAGTATTGGGTCTCTCTCCAAAGAAGAATTGTAGTCTAATCTTTCTGAAGAGACGGGACATCTCACAATGGAGGCGAAAAAAGTCCTCTTGTGGTGTGGGTACAAATCCTAACCCTTTGTTCAGGACCTGTAGTTCGATTGGGGAAAGCGATCTAGAAGACAGGTTTACCACTAGATCCGATTCGGTGGATTCTTCCCTTGACTGCGGGTTATCATTTGTGGTTCGTCCTGTGCCCAGTGTACCCTTCTGCCTCTTCCTCTCCTTCTGCCTCTTCCCCTGCCCCGGCCGCTGTCTAAAAAAGGCAGATATGGCAGCATAGGGCGAGGTTGATAAAAGGGAAAGGGCTGCTGCCATGCTAAGGGTTGTCCGGGAGGGTACTGAGGATAGTGATAGAAAGGATGAGTGCCATCATCATCCGTGCTCCACCCATCAGATGAGGAACTATTGCTGTATTTCCGTGGTTTTTTAGTTGATGTGGATGTAGACGACTCATCGGATGAGAAGGAATGAGTATCAGTGATGAAGTCATCAGTGATGTAAGGGTAGACTTTTTCACGACTGAACCTCGAGATATCTTTCTGCAACTTCGTAATCTTCTGTTGAGTCAAGAACTCCTTGTTTTCATTGAGTTCGGAGTTGATTTCTGCTAATCGACTCTTAAAAGCAGCCAGTGACACTGTAGTCTTGAGGGTACCTTCCATGAGAGAGATTTGTACCGTAATGGAATCAGCCAGACGTTTGGATGTGTTAATGATAAGTACTAGCCAATCCCGGGTACATTTCCAAGCTACCTGTGCCCAGTCTTTTCTAAATGCTAAATCTTGAAGAAAAATCCTGGGCATGTTGGAGACGAGTAAACCATTGGGGGCTATATTGGCCCTCAGATATTCGGTCATAATCGTACCATGTAGGACGGTTTTAACAAGGTCTCTTTTGAGTGTAGACAACTTGTCCCACTCTTCTTTAGAGGGGCCCGAAGGGCCAGAGCCATCATTTCCCAGAATAGAGGGAGTCTGTAAAATTGCAGAAACTATGTCGTCGTCAAAACTGAGTCCCTGGAAATTATCCATGTTAAGGGTGTTTTGAGAAAAAGGTAATAATCCCACAGCTAGGCTGCTGTGCTGATATATTCAAAAAATTAAGGGATTTAGGAGGGATTATGGTCCAGTGTATATCCTCCCAGTGGAAATGTCAAGAAATACGTAATACACTGTTCCAACCAAAAAAGAACGAAAACTAATGGCGGGGGTCCTAAATTTTAGGAGCAAGAAAGTGTGTCCTTACATGGGTCATGATGTTTCATTCCTGGTTGACACAGGAGCAACAGGCTCCACTGTCAGGTCTGCAAGAGTCCCAAATCTGCCCCTTTCAGGAAGAACAGTTCAGGTTGTAGGAGTAGCAAACCAGCACTTGGTACATCCCATTACAGAGCCCATTTCAGTTAACATATGTACCTTTGAGGGTCTGCATCTATTTGTAGTTTGCAATTCAAGTCCTGTGAGTCTGTTAGGAAGAGACTTACTATGCAAATTAAAATGTTCCATTACTCGTGTATAAGAAAGGATACAAATTCAAACCAATAGCAATGTTGAGACTTTTAATCGAACTGATGAGATGTGTCCTCTCATCACGTTGTTTCCTCTCATGACAGTTAAAGACCTGCCTGAAGAATTGCAGGAGACTGTAACACTGAGAGTTTGGGATCTCTCTGGAAAAGATATTAGACTTATTTGAGGTGTTGAACTAGTCAAAATGAAGCCAAATGCAGTTTTCCCCAGAACACCACAGTATCACATGCCGCTAGAAGTAATTGAAGAAATTACCCCAGTGATTTTGTTGAGAAGGGAGTTCTAAAAGAAGTGATGAACAGTCCATTTAATTGGCCAATTATGGGTTTGCAAAAGTCAACTGGGAAATATCACATAGTTCAGGATTTGAGAAAGGTGAATTACATTGTTGTATCCTGTTGCCCTGTAGTGCCAAATCCAGCAGTGATTTTATTGCAGATTCCATGTGAATCAGAGTCGTCTTCCATTATTGATTTGTCACAGGCATTGTTTTTAGTGCCACTGCATGTGAATAGTCAGTTCCTCTTTTGCTTCTGATTCGGCAACTGTGTGTATTCATGGTACCATACTCCACAGGGGTTTTTGGAATCACAGTCCATTTTTAACCAAATCTTGAAGAGGAATTTAGAGTCTTTGCAAGTGCCATTTCAGTCTGCTTTAGTCTAGTACATTGATGACCTGATGGTTGCGTCCAATACGCATGAAGCTTGAACACAAGATACCATAGTACTATTGAATCATTTGGTGAATATGAGCATGAGGTTTCCCCCGCTAAATTACAGTATTGTCAGAAAGAAGTGAAGTATTTGGGTCACCAAATTGAGAAAAGAGCAAGGAAAGTGTTGAAGTAGAGTAGCAACAATTATGCAAATGAATCTCCCAGTTACACAGAGAGAGGTCAGAATGTTCTTTGACATTGTGAGTTATTGCCCCAATGGATCCCAATTTGTTCAGTAATTTCCAAGCCATTGCAGAAGCTGATACACAAAGAAGTCACAGATCCAGTCCCCTTCGATGAAGAGTGCATGAAAGCTTTTACTTAGTTGAGCGAGAGTTTGTGCAGAGCTCCAGCTTTGGGAATACGTAATTACACAAACGACTTTGCACTATTTTGTCATGAATGTTTTGGTTGTGCGCTTCCTGTTTTGACACAGTCGCATGGTGGAACGAACAGCCCAGTGGAATATTTTTCTGCCACATTGGATCCTGTAGCTGCTGTTTTTTTAAAAGGCTGTGGCCTTGGCTGGTATAAGCATTAGTCAATGTGAAGGCATTGTGATGGGACATCCTTTAAAAGTCTTTGACCATCATTCGGTCAAGATACTCTTGACCAGATCAAAAACCCAATATTTGACCGGTGCCTGTCTTACACGTTATGAATCATTGATTTTTGGATCCCCTAAAGTTATGAGCAAGAGGTGTTCAAGGTTGAACCCTGCCACATTAATGCCTGTAAATGTTGATGATATAATTGATGTTAATGAAATGAAACATGACTGCCTCAATGTTACTAAAATTTGACCCAAACCCAGACTTGATATTCAGGATTCTCCTTTAGAGGAAAATTACCAAGTTTGTATTTGTTGATGGCTCTTGTTTATGAGACAGTGAAGGCACTTCGAGAGCTGCTTATACCGTTTGCACACTCTCAGGAGTAGTCAAAGCTTCATGGTTTAAAGAGTCTTTTCAGCATAAGTAGCCAAATTGGTTGCTTTTATCAGAGCATGCGGCATGTCCAACTGGCTCAAAGAAACAACATTCACAGGTAGTCAATATGGATTTGGTATTGTGCACGACTTTGGGCAGTTATGGAACCAGCGAGGTTTCATGACCTCGTCGGGATCCCCTATTCGAAATGGTGAAAAAATTAATGATTTGTTGGAAGCTTCACAGTTACCTGAGAAGACTGCGGTTGTAAAGTGTACCGCTTATGTGGAATATGCCTATGCTGACTAAATTGTCAGATGTTGTGCACTCCCTTGCATTACCTTCTATGAAGAGTGGAGTAATGAAAGTGAGTACTAAAAGTGCCACCAATTAGACAAATCAAAATGTCTTGCTGTCAATGGTTGATGCGTGGGATGAAATTAAGAGGTTCCAGGAAGAAGCTACAGAGGAAGAACACAGAAGTTGGATAAAAGGTTGTGCTCAAAGAGAGGGAGATGATGTCTGGATTTCAAATGAAGGAAAAGTAGTGTTAAGAGATTTTTTGCTGAACTCAAGTGGCTAGATATTATCATAGTCAGGTTCATGTCAGCAGAGATACAATGATTCGCACATTTAAACAGACATGGTTTAATCCCAGATTTAGACTGGTTGCAGAAGCGGTTTGTCACAGACGTGTTACATGCCAACAAATGGATGTAGGGAAATGCATAGAGGTTAATCTGCTCCACATAGGCAGATCAAGAGGTTCATTTAACAGAATGCAACATGAGTTCCTTGAGATGCCTGCTTGTAATGGATTGAAGTATGTGTTAGTTATTGTGTATGTGTTTTCCAAGTGGATAGAAGCTTATCCAACACGTAGGAATGATAGCCATACTGTAGCTAAGCTACTGCTCAGGGAACTTATTCCATGCTATGGATTCCCGACTTCTTTTGAATCAGAACGAGGAACTCATTTTTATAATGAGATCATAAAGTTGTTGTTTGCAGTATTGAACATTGCACATTTAAAATGGCACTGCAGTATCAGACCAGAGGTATCTGGATTGGTGGAACAAATGAATGGAACACTGAAAGCTCGATTGACAAAGGTTTGTGCCTTGACAGCATTGAAATTGCTTGACACGTTGCCCCTTTTTTATTTTTTTATTTCAGGTATGGATATATAAAAATAAAACAAGAATTATACGTAAGTAGCATTAATCCATAACAATCGAGTTTCTTTGGCTGGTGAGATCACAATAACCCTGCTATATGCCTTAATTCAGCCAAACATTGATTCAAGTCACTGTCCAATTTATAATCACACTAAGGTTTCAGCCACTTTATATAGTTTATACATTATTATACTGCATTAATGAGCAATATTTTCACATGACTCCCAGCTTTCCTTGTTCATGGCTTACTACTCCTCTAATTACTGCCATATAGCTTTTTATACTCCCAGCACATTTTGAGTATGCCTCCTCATATTTCTTAGTTCTTAGCATTTTATTCCAACAGTTCAGCATTGTAGGAATCATATGAGTCCACCATAACTGAAGTATTAATGACTGAGCTACTCCAAAAGTTATTGCTATAAAATATTGTTGATGTTTTGCTAGCTGACATGTTTTCTCAGAGACTCCAAACAGACCTAGGCTTGGATCTAGCTCAATCCTTGAGTTAAAGCTGTGATTTATTACCTTCTCTATTTCTAACCAGAAAGTAGTAAATTTGGGACGGTCAAAAAAGTCATGCAGCCAGTTCCTCCGCCCCTCCTGATGGCAGGGAAAGCATTGATCAGGAACTGACAGAAACATTTTGTGTATCTTTTCAGAAGTGCAATAAGCCATCCATCTGGAAAGAAAAGACATTCTTTCATGGTTAGCTGCCCTCAAAGATTTATAGCCCGTTTCCGAAATAATTTTCCACTCTTCGTTAGATGTTAGACATTGTGTTGTTCTGAAGATATTATCCCTGAAATCTGTAATTATTGCTGAGGCGGGTCGATTAACTAGCAATCTGAACCAATTCCCTGTACTAACTACTTTACTTCTGATTAGAGCTCTCCATGTCGGGTATTCTTGGGTACTTTCCCAGTGTATATTAGCACTAAGACAATGGGCGATCTGAAAAAAGCTCAAAAAGAGTCTAGTTGCTGTATCTCAGAGCCTAGTTTTGACCTCGTCCCAAGCGATGTATCTATTTCTTAAAATGAAATCCCCCATCTCTTTAAACGCTTTGCTATTCCATTGGGCTATCACCGTTTCAGGAAGGTGTAGATCGAAGTATTTACACTCCCGTAATTGTAGATAAATATAAACCAATGGTATTTGATGTGTTTTGCTTAAGATCTCTACTCTTTTACTAAAATCGTTAATATATTTATATTGAGTTTTTTGGGGAGTCTTGTAGATTTAATGAATGCTGGAAGACTTATTGGTGATTCTGCGATCATTCAATTGACCAAAAAAATGTCCATGGTTCCTCCGATAGCGTTGTGCTAATATATCCAGCAATGCGGTCTAATAATAATCTTGAAACCTCTGACACATTGCCTCTTGTCTTGATGAGCATGAGTAGCACCCCAGATAGGGATACAATACTGTCCCCCCATGAGAGGTTGAAGGGTCACGCAATGAAACTGCCAGCAATACCTGCTAATGCACTTCTGAACATAACAGATGACTTTGTGCTGGATTAATGCAAAGGTCTAGCTAATGTAGTTCCCTCTTTGTCTCATCAGGTTGAAGCAGCAACAGTTCGACTGACCTAAGAACAATGTCACAGCCTGAAGGCCGGTGACTGTGTTGTAGGGAAAAAGCACATGAGGAAGAATTGCCTGGAGCCAAAGTAGAAAGGTCCATATCAATTCATCCTGGTGACGACAAAAGTTGTGAAGTGTGCTGGTCTTCTGAGCTTGATTCATATAGGCCACACACGCAAAGTTCTGTGTCCTCTAGAAAACACAAAGTCTGATCATGGAAGAGCAAATGCTGAAGAAGGTGTTCGGCTTGACCAAGCTGTGAGGACAGAACAAGTGGCTGAAGCAGAAAATGCGCAAAGCAGTGAAGGCACAAGCGGTCTGCATGCAAATAAAGGAACAAGACAGATAAAATTGCAGACAAAAGTGCAGGCTATCTGCAAACAGATAAAAGTGCAGGAGAACAGAGTCAAAGTCAAATTCAACTGATTCCTGCCAGTGCAACAAACGTTGTGTAAGCAGTTACACCTGGAAAAAGAAATGTGAATGGAGAAACATGGCCTGCAGCTGAACATGAATTGGTTGCTGATAGACTCCCATCAGTAGCAGAAGTAGTCGAAGAGTCAAATCAAAGTGAAGAGGAAGATGGTGCTGTAAGGAGGATGAAAAGGAAAAGAGTGTCAATTCGCAGATACTCTTCACCTGAATGGATCTACTTTGCCACAAATGAACGGGAGAACAAGTTTATGGGCTTTTGTTTTGACCATGAAAATTCAGCTGAATATTCTGGAACTTGAAATTGCACTTGAACTGAGCTTTAAAATAACCGTGGCAATTGATCAACAAAGACATTATACTCTGGAAGTATGGATAAGTGATCAACGGACTGTGTTCTATTGAAACTAATATTCAAACTGATTTTGACTGAGCTGAAGAACTTTCTTGAACATCGAGAACTACTGTAAATAGTGCAAGAAGACTATGTAGAAAAACATTTGTTTTGATTTTTGTTCGCATTTGCCTTTTTTATATTTTTCTCTTTCTTTCCTTCTCTGATCCTACTGAAGCCATGAATCCTGGAAAGGGCACACACAGTAGATGTAAATATGTGTGTGTGTTGGTTTGATTGTACTGTGCATGACTGCGTGCATTTTGTTGATTGCAGGAACAAGTGTTTCAGTGAAGGAAGTGGTACTTGAATCAGTTTTGAAACAGCAAATGCCACTTCAGATTGCACTCACTGAAACACTTGGCAGATCCCCTTTAAAAAAAGAAAATGCACATTTTTTCTAATGTGTTGTGCCACAATTCAATGCAAACTCATAGTCTGAGAATGGAAGTTCGCTCTGCCTGGTAAGGAGATAGAAGATAGTGAACTAATACTTTCTAAAGCAAAAAGTGCCCGTTATGCACTGTTGAAGAGCACTGTTGTAGATGTTTATACTCTAAAAAAAGGACAAAACCTGTTGTACAGTCTGTAAGCTGTAAGTCTGTCTTACCACTTTGATGCATTGAGGACTATAGTGAAACTTGCTTCCAAATTTGTAATACATATCTTCTTGGAGACGTATAGACCAAGGCTGTGCAGAGAAGTCTTTATTCACCATAGTCCTTCAGTTCTCCAGAAGTCAACTGACAAAGAACTCCTGGTAGAGTCTCAAGGAAACATTCAGTGGAATAGTAGGCATGTAATAGATATGCAGCATCACAAAACTCCGGCACAGGATCAAGCACAGATGACTGAACAGCAGACCATAGGAAAAAGACTTAAGGAAATCATAAGAGGGAGAAGAACGTACTGCAAGCATGGAATTACTACATTCAGTCAAATAAACAAAATGCATCTTTTTCAACTGACTTCTAACTCATCTTTCTTCTGACTTCATTGTTCCCATGAAAGAAGTACTCACTTTCAAGCTTCTACTCAGGATGAACAACTGTCTTCACTGCTTTACTGAATGGGGTTCTGTTGGGGAATGGCCTACCTTATTATAAATAAGCAAAGATGATTTCCAAACTGGTCACTTGACCTAGTGGCTAACAGTCATGAATGTATGATGGAACAACGAATGCTCGAATCATGCATGCCTGAACAACATGGTCGGAACAATGACTGCGTTGTTACAATGAATGTCTTTACCATGCATTTGTTTGATTTTTCATTGTAAAAGCATGCCTAGCAAAGACATGTGTAGGAACGGCATGCGAGGTTCTAGCATGCGACCCCCCACCTGCCCTAAGGCCCAGAAGTACCCCACCCCTAATACTAACACTACCCCAACCCTAAAACAAACTACCCCAAATACCTCTGACCCACCCTGAGCCCTAAACCATTCCCCAACCTCCCTACCCACCATAAAAACAACCTACCTCCCACCCCACCCCTAAAATCCAAATTACCCTGATTCCCGACCACCAAAAAACAAACTACCCCGATCCCCCACCCTGCTCCTAAAAATAAAAGTACCCTGATCGCCCTAAACACCTAACTACCCCGAACCCCCACTGACAAAAACCAAACTACCCCAACCCCTCCACCTCCAAAAACCAATCTACCCCGATCCCCCACCCCACCCCCAAAAACAGAGCTGCCCCCAAACCCTCCTGCACATAAAATACAGAACTACCCCGATCCTTCCACTCCATTCCTTAAAAAACAAACTATCCCAGCCCCACCCCCAGCCCTTAATCCACCCTTCACCCCTAAAAACTACCCCCAACCCTGCCCTAGCCCCACTTACCTGACCACGACCTCTCCTGATGCACTCTCGCTTTTTATCTGCCTTAACTACGCATGCGCGTTGTTCAGAACATGCGTGGTTAAGGGAGAGAAAAAGGGAGATGTTGGTAACGCAAGCGTTCAGCTTACGTTAGCCACGTAATTGTTGTTCCAGAGTTGTTGTTCCGGACGTTTCCCAACAGTCATACATCTTTTTGGTGTGGACCTGAAATAAGATGCTGCGGTGGAAACAGAAACAGCTCTGATATGACACCATTGTTATCATGTCAATGATTACATCATATTTGTATATATCTGCATTGTCATCAAAATTCACAATTGTGTTCTTTGCCTGCATTTATCATTTTTTAACAACCTATTATCAAAGAATAATTGTGTGTATTGAATCTCAGTTTTTGCAAAGAAGAATCCCTTTTCTTACATATGTGTTAGTTCTTGGGGAAAATCAGTTGTTATTTCCATTAGGAGTTACTCAGCATAACCGTCCCTTCATGACTCTCATGATGGGTTACAAAGCAAACTAAAGAGTTGTATGCTGTGGGTTTGACCACTTTGTGAGGAAAATATCTTTCCCTTTGCCGTAAGAGCAAAACACGAAAAATCTCAACATGAAGCATTTTAGAGAAATGCAGCTGCTGGAAATGGCTTTTTCTGCAAGATGGTGACCTGTCAAAGGAAAGTGTTGCTGTAAGATCAAAATACCTATTTCTCCAGCCCCAGCTCATCTGGTCTTCCAACCTTCACAAAATGCTGTTCTTGGTTAGCACAAGACTAATAGAAGGCAGACAATATATACACAAAGAAGCCAAGATGACTTTGAAACTGCTCTTCTGAGCCGATAATGGGTTATTTTTTGGTATTATAGAATATTAAACCCAACGTCCATTGGATTTATGATTTAACTAAAGAGGAGCACTCTGCTCAAAAACTGGGGGTTTTCTGGATCTCAGCTTATATTGTATGTCAATATGATATAAGAAATTCGATGAGGAAGTACTGTGACTACAATCTATTTGGTTCCAGAGCTCTTGTCCCATCTTCTGTAAACAACTATGTCAATAAACTCAGGCTATTGTATGAATAAACATAAAAGGAAACAATGTAAATACAGAAAAATAGTACAACAATACAGCGATATAAAAAGAACAGGGTTGTGCTACGTTCAAAATTGGTGCACACTTTTTTTTGTTGTTAATAGCTTTAGGATAGATTGTACAAGTCATGATCCTGGAGACATTAGGCTGGATCACAAAACGTTTGTGACTGGTGCCATTCCATGTTCTGGGTGGTAAGTTAAGTCAGAGCTTGCTTCAAAACGCTTTTTTCACTGTATTATGACAACAGGGTTCTGAATGTGGTAATGTGTGTCAAAGACGTTTGTGTGGATTTGTTGAGTGGAATTTGGTGTTAATGTGTTCTGTGGTTTATTGTGTTGCTTCATGTCCCATTATTACAATGAGGTTGCGCTATGTCGTCCTATGGTTATTGTGTTGCATTCTGGTTTGTTTCATTTTGATACTCCCCATTAAGTATTAATGTTGTTGGCATGATACTTTGTCTATGTTATTAGGTTATGTTCTTTTTTTTAGATATGTCATCAAATGTTGCTATGTATTTTACAGCCAAAAGCAGCACATACTTTGAAAGCTCCTGTGACAAGCAACATATTACCACTATTTAAATGGGAAAAATAGCGCTGCTCCAGTTCTTGAACTACTAAGACACCAGTCAGGCCAACACTGTGAGAGAGACTGCACTTTAACCTAGTGCTACCAAAATTCAGTTGTCATGGTGGATTTCCCAGCTGCCACCTTCTCTCCCTGTTGTTTGGGAGTGGTTTAGCATACTGTGTTTTTACCTTGACTGATAACGTTATAATCTTCTTATTTTCGGCCTCGCTTGTGTTCAGTGCTATTTGACGTGGTGATGAAACAGAGATTGGGATTTATTTTAAGTCATGGAATTGGAACAGCTGAAGAAATTCACATCCTGTTCATAAGCAAAGTTCCAATTTTTTCAATGAAACTACTTAGTCACATGTCAAGTAACTTAAACATTTTAGGCAACCTCTTGAAAATACCTAAAAAAAGGGTTGGGGGATTTGTGTGACCCTTAAATAATTACAGTCTTCGCTTGCAAGACTGTTCATAACACTATAGCTTAAATTTAGTAAGAGCTGCACACGTGTTCACAGGACACTGCGCAATTTTGCTCCATGATGCCTTTTTATTACTAGGTACATCCACAATACTTTGTGTTTCTCTCTTTTAACAGAACTGCCGAAACATTTCATTCTTTGGTCCTAATTAAGTCAAACCTGACGCTATTGAAAAGTAAAAAAAATGTGCCAAACAACCAGATGATTACCTCACCAAAACCGTCATGTTATTTCCCAAAAACTCGTAATAGACCATACTTAGCCCGCACGATAAACTTGGAACCACTCGGTGTTAGTTGTTCCTGGTGCGATAATACTCTTATGGCCAATGGTCAAATCATAACGATGGTTTATGCGTTGATTTGTATGTTTTTCTGAGCGCTTACTTTTTTCGATTTATGTTTCTGAAGATAACGGAGGTCAAAGAGCTCCTAGAATCTACCACCAATCTAGTCAATATTTAACTTTTCATGGATTTTGCTCTTCCTGATAAGCTCATGTTAATTTCGAAGCTCCCGATATAAGAGAGAGAGACCAGATGAGGGCAAAGAGAAACTTGAGCTTGTAGAGGAGACAAGCCAACCTTGGACAGCACAACTAAAAGAGGTCCTGACAGGACATTGACATCACAAGAACTAGCAAAGGAAGAAAATCAAAATGGTGTCAGTTGGTCTACAGATGCTCGGGTACATTTTTGGAATACTAGGCATGGTGGGCACCATTATAGCCACCCTCCTGCCTAACTGGAAGAGCAGTTCTTACATTGGTTCTAGCATCGTTACAGCTGTAGGATACACCAAGGGGCTGTGGATGGAATGTGCCAGTATGAGCACTGGCATCACCCAGTGTGACACTTACAACTCATTGCTCGACCTCCCTTCTGACATCCAAGCAGCCCAAGCGATGATGGTAACGTCCATTTCAATCTCTATCCTGGCATGCATAATCTCTGTGTTTGGAATGAGGTGCACAATCTTTGCCCAGGATTCTCCAGGAAAGGACAAGGTTGCTGTTACTGGTGGAGCTTTCTTCGTAATAGCAGGGCTGTTGGGTATAATCCCCATCACATGGAATCTCCATGTCATTTTGCAAGACTTCTTCAACCCAACCATCCCAGACACCCTGAAGTACGAGATTGGAGAATCTCTTTATCTGGGAATTGTTGCAGCTTTAGTCTCCATCTTTGGGGGCTGCATGCTCTGTGCTTCTTGTCCGCCCAAGGAACCTACCCCAACATACTACAGTCGCTATCAATCCAAAAACCTGGGTGCCAAGTCTCTACAACCTGGTCTCAGCCAGACACAGAAGTCAAAGAGTGATTTTAACGGCTACAGCCAGACAGGCTACGTATGATACCCTCGGTGTCAAGAAGGACTTGCACACTTTCTCTAAGGTGAGGCAATAACAGCAGTTATAGTTTTCACGTTGTGCATACTTGTTTGGCCTTCAGAGTGGGATATAAGGACAGCTATTGGACATACTCTCAACATCTGCTATGTTGAGCATGTCGTAGGCCTTCATATTCAACTTATCTTTGAAAGTGTGAGAAAGCACATACATGAACTTACCATGAATGTGTAGGTAGTTGCAACAACGGGTCCTGGCAATACTTATTGAACAATTAGTAGGCACCCCCTAACATCTGCAGTGATGCCAGTCAAGACCCTACAGTGGCTATCCTCTATGAGCAAACGTTACGGACTTATGACAACAACACAAGGAACAGGGCTCAACGTCATGCTGTGGTATAAAACTGATACTGTTCGTTAATTGTTTGCTTCGGAAGAGCTGCACAAACTTGATATTTCTGTTGTGATGCTGGCTGAAAATGATGCACGAGCCCCATTCTCGACACCGTCGTTGCAACATTCCATGACTGTTCTTCATGAACTTGTTTTAGAAACCTGGCATAGAAATAAAAGAAACACTACTAATGGCCATTTTGTACTACAAAAGTCAGACTTTGAACTTTTTGTTACTGACGAACAGAAAATGATATTTGTGGAATTAACCCGGCTGGAAACGACGCAAGAATCCCCCTGCTCAACTAATGTGTACCTAGGGACGAATTCGGAAGTTGGCCATGTTGAATAGGGTCTGATCATAAAAGAGAAAACAACGGCAAAAAATATTTTTGAAGATGACAACTGTTCTAGATAGAGTAAGACAATATCAGTATGCTGACTGCTTTATCAGGGTCGGATAGTCGTAAGGGTGAGTGACCGAGGGGGCTTCCAGCTTTGCCCCACTAAACGCCAGGTCACTGGCTCATACACCTGAGCTGCGGTCTTCTTATCTTACCGGCACGCGGCCCTCTGCAACATACAAACTGAAGGGCAGATGCTGCAGCGAACTAAGCCGATCGAAAGGGAGACGCTGAAAGCGCTTCCCGCTCATATTTTTTGGTGGGTGGATACATGAATACAGTTTAATGGTATGACCTAATCAGACTACTTTATTTTTCATTTTCAATTCTATTTTCCCTGCATGCGCTACGTCCTAATTTATAATGAAGTATTCGTACCGTATATTGTGCTGTTTAATTGATTTCTGTAAACCCTGTGTTAAATTGAGGCTGACTTGTATGAACACAGTTCTTCATCTGCCGGTATATACCATTTTTACAGTTCGTGTGCCCTAGCTGTGAAACAGAATCTGTTTTTCATTGAGTCCATAAGAAAAGATATTTCTCTTTTAGAACTGATTTATTTTTGTAATTAGTCATTGAGTTGCATTTTTTTTTTACTTCTTCAACAGTTTATGTACCACGAGAAGCTTTGAAAATGCATAAGCAAGAGGTTCGCTGAAAATGAAAAATATATAACAAAGAGTTTCACTGAAACATGCATGTAGATTTCATACACTGAATAGTAACATAGGTATTTCACTAAAATGGATATTCGAGTTGCTAAGGGGTATATTTTTTGCAGTAGATAAACAAATGTACATTTTTTTTTACGTTTTACAAAGTTTATAGATGCTTATACTACAATCGAGGATGTACAGAATCACTTTGTACAGACATGATCACTAGTTTGAATGCCAAGTAGAGACATATTGTATTGTAACAATGAAGAACTACTGTCAAGATGTCAATTATATGGATGTCGACATTCTCAAACTGTAACCTTGTGTTATTTTGTGGTGGGAGACCGAAGAAGTGTTCTGTTTTATCGGAGGCACACCGATATTCCCAAACCCTCATATTTATAAACTTCAGCAACTGCATTATTGATAATCACAAAGCCTTAATGAGAGCCCTTTTTGCGACCAAAGTCACTTTCAACTACAGTTAGGGAAAAGTCCAGAGAAGGACTGATCACTTTCTTTACAAGAAAGAAACAAGAGTGACCATGACAAAGTGGAGGACTTCAGTGTTTCACCAGGCAGTTTTTCTGCTGCTTCTGCCATTTTTGCAAGGCATGGCCTATTTCCCGATTGGCAATTATAACAATAGATAATTGTCACAAGACCCGTCCATTCTCGCTGACCAATAATTTTTCTAGTTGACTATGACATGGTGCAGTTTTGTCACACGCACAGAGAGGCCACTGTTTCAGTGAATGTGCAGACTGAAGGCCAGAGGGACTAAGAATCAGTTTGCAAAAAGTGGTTGCAAATTGTGCACTGGCTTTCTGCGAATCAATTCTGATTTTGTGAACTGTCATATGTACTAACATTTTATATATATATATATATATATATATATATATATATATATATATATATATATATATACCCCTTGCTACCCAAACACCCATACCTACCCAAAACCCTAAAAACACCCTTTCCAACCAAAAGCCCATACCCACCCTAAACATTAAAATTCCATTGTCCCCCATTTATTACTTACCTGCAAAATACTTACATTTACTAAAAACTTTTACCGTGCATATGCTTTTAACATTCATGCATTTACATCAATTTTTTTATTAAATGCATGCATTTAAAGGCATATTTGTTGTAAAATCCTGCATGGTAAAGGCTTGCGTAGTAAACAGGCATGCGTTGTAAAGACATGAGTGGTAACGGCATGCGTGATTTTGACAACGTTGTAATGGTTTTCTCCCGATTGCAGCGGTTCTGTGGACCACTGCCTACTCTCCAACAATTTTTTTTTAACATTCACAAAGGTGATCTGTTCTCAAAGGGAGCCCTTCCATTTTGGCTCTGAGTTACCACCTCCCTTGAGGTATCAGTAACTTATCAATGATTAGCAAATGAAATTGCAGTCGCAAACTACATCTGATACTGAATCGAATCGAAAGTATAAAGGGATGCTATAGACAGATCCCTTCTAAATTGGTATTTATTTTAAACCCATTTTTGTAATTTAAAAAGCTTTTACCGAAAGGGCTTAGTGCTTATCAAAGAGTCATTTTTCTGTCTCAGACCCTCCACAGTATTGTGAATTGATGGTTTTGCAATAACAAACTGGATTAGTACATCTGACTCAAATTAAGAACGCCTTTCTCCTTGTGACACAAGGGTCTCTTCCCCCTATGAGGATACAAATTATTTCCAATTCGAACACACCATTTAAAATCAGAATGTCGGCGTGAGCATTTTTTACCTGAAATAACCGAGTCAACTAAGTAGTGTTCTCGTCATCAGCTCTGGAAGGCTGTGATCTAGAGAAACCTATTAAGTACTTTGAATGTTGATTCTCTCAAGAGTGCAACATAAATGCAGGAATGCAGGAGTACACCATTGCTCTGGTACTTCACAGTGCTGGCCTTGACTGTGGGAATTATTGCTTTGGCTTTTAACGGCAAATGTGTTCACATCACAGCCATAGGTATAAAATCGAGAACAGATGATCTTTCTACACGCCAGGTGCATAACAACCTTTAATTACGCACCACACTCTCCTAAGTACACATACATTCAATCATATTCCAGCATGAACAAGGGTGCAGTGATCAGTTACACAAATGCATGAAGCGATGGCGTTTTCGTAAAACCGGAGAATGAGGTTGCGAGTATCCATAGTCTTGATGAATTCCGCTTACAGTCAGTAATGATTATGTCATTTACATTGTGAACGTGTAAAATAAAATATTTATATTTATAGTTAACTGTGTAAATTAATTTCTTTAGGCGGGATAATCTTTTGCACATGTTTTCTAAGAGCTAAACGTTTGTCTGAAAAGTGTATCGACTGGAATGAGACAGCTTACTTGCTCTTCGATGTATTCTTGTGGACAGGGCCTGCTGAGCGCTGGCGACGCCCTGTGAGAACATCTTTTTTGGTGCAACTCCCCTTCCCCCCTCCTCCGCCCCCGCTTCCCCACACCTCCTCCTCGGATTCCCACACTAACACAGGGCAAATGCACCCCTCATTTCCACATAGCTCTTCTCTCACATGCATTTAATTTGTTCTAAAGAGCTGGTACAGGCTGACTTTACTAATCCATTCAGTTATCCACAGATAATACAGATCTGTTCTTTGCAGTAGGCAAATAAACCCTCTGTGTTACAATATGGCGAGCCAAAACATCCACTAGACACAACTCCAATCTCTCTTTCAGAAACATTAATAACAAGAGTTATGTTGTTGCCTGACAGTTGAACGCACATGGAACTCTGCTTCAGGTGCTTTTCAATTATAAATTATTGCTAAACACAGCGTCCCCACCCCGGAGGTCAATGTCCCCTCGGGTCAGCGCCCAATACGGCCACACCAGTCGCACCCCCCTAAAGCCAGCCCTGACTGTAGGTAGGTGGGCAAGAGAGGCCAATGCAGCCATTTCTTTATATTTCTTTAGTTTTTTAGCTTTAAGGTCTATTTAGCGAAAGCTTTTGCTGTTGCTCGGTGGTAACATCATGAGCAGATAGAAGCGAAGCAATTGGTCATCCTTTCAACCATTGCTGTTGAAACTGATGTGACAACCAACCCAGACTTTCTC
The DNA here is from genome assembly GCF_031143425.1 of Pleurodeles waltl. Lineage (NCBI taxonomy): Eukaryota > Metazoa > Chordata > Amphibia > Caudata > Salamandridae > Pleurodeles > Pleurodeles waltl. Next base: position 481,725,804 of record NC_090438.1, on the reverse strand, counting down.
TGGAAAGTAAGGGCCAGATGTAGCAAAAAAATATTTTGCGACTTGCAAATTGCGAGTCATAGCGACTCGCAATTTGCAACTCGCAAAATATTATGCAGAAAGGTGTCTCAGACACCTTCTGCGACTCGCTATGGGGTCGCAAAGACCCACCTCATGAATATTAATGAGGTGGGTCGCATTTTGCGACCCCATAGCGAGTCCATGCACTCACAGGGATGTTGGCCTGCTGGAGACAGCAGACCTCCATGTCTGTGACTGCTTTTTTAATAAAGCAGTTTTTTTTTCTTTTTGCAGCCCGTTTTCCTTAAAGGAAAACGAGTTGCAAAAAGAAAAACTTCCAAAACCATTTGGTTTCAGTTTTTTCAGAGTAGGAAGTGGTCCATAGGACTACTGCCTGCTCTGAAAAAACATTTTTTAAGGCATTCACAAAGGGGAAGGGGTCCCATGGGGACCCCTTCCCTTTTGCGAATGAGTTACCACCCACTTCAAGTGGGTGGTAACTGTGAGTTGGTTTGTGACCGCATTCGCGGTCACAAAGCAACTCAGCATTGCGATGCGGTCGCAAATAGGAAGGGAACACCCCTTCCTATTTGCGAGTAGCATCCTCAAATTGCAATTTGAGGATGTGCATCGCGTTAGGCCTTTTGCATGTCGCAAACTGCGTTTTTCGCAGTTTGCGACATGCAAAAGGCTTCCTACATCTGGCCCTTAGTCCATTAATTGAGAGTGAGTTTGGTTTCCTGTCATTACTCTGTTAACGGGACCCCTCATGTAGATATCTGACTTTTTTGGGGCAAGCGCAAAGCCCTCCGTCCCCTGCAGTAATCGCTCTTTGGGTTTCTAAACACGCCCATGTCACGTCAGTCACTTCCGTTGGTTCGTGGGCTTGACTTTTAAAATCTGCTTGCTTTCATTTGTGAAAGGCATGCATATGTCATGCCTTTTCCGGTGTTTAGCCCACCTACACAGCACTGGTAAACTACTGAAAACATATGAGGCTCCATGTTTTCAGCATGGTTTCTGGACTACTTTATCTTTTTATTTTCCACGCAGCGCAATTGCGCTGGGGTTTACAAAGCGCGATCTGGTTTTCTGTTTTCAATTTCAGCACGATCACGCTGCATTTTACATAGCGCAATCGAACACTGTTTTTTATTTTAATTTGTGTGACAAGAAATGTCCGGTTAGGAGTTTACAAAGCTAATAGCTCTAACTCGAGCAAATGCGAGACCCGTTACATTGCAAATGCTTGTTAAATATAGGTATGTGGAACGGCCCAAACGAACTTACAGGAGTTGATGTTCTCAATGTTTTTTTTTAAAGTTTTGGTTGCACAATTTTTTGATAAACCTGTGCATAACCATGGACCTGAAAATGGACGATTGCTGGAGAAGATAAGTATGCCCCTGTTATCAGCAATGAGTGCAAAAACAGAAGGAAATTTTTTATTTTTTAGCTTCTTTACTGCTTTGGCATTTCTCAAGAGTAACATCAAATGTACTAATATGCTTTGACAGATACAGGTCATATGAGCCAACGCAATGATGTCACAAGGATTTCTAGAAGTGAGAGAAAGACCACAATGTCTAATGGAGATCATGAAAGCAGGGGTTTGCTGTGAAAGAAAAAAGATATTAGGGGGCATATTTATGAGCCCATTGCACTGCTGTTGCATCACTTTTTGTTATGCAATGGCAGCACAATTCTTGATTTCATATCTGTGAGACCACGCAAAGTAACTTTGCGAGCTTTGGATGGCCTCATAGATATGGAGTGAGACAGCCAAAATCGCTGTGATGCATTACTCTGTGCAAGGGAGGCACTCCATGGGTGTTGCGGTGGGTGTTCCCACACAAAACCCATGGATATTGACGCATTCCCAGATTTACAAGAACTTGTAAACCTGAGGATGGGCCAAAATCTTACCCCTCCCCAGAATATGAGCAACAAGGAGAAGCATCTTTAATCCTTCTAGTTTTTTCTTATATGTATGTGTGCTGCATTCCGTAGCGTTGGTGGTAGGCTGCCAAAAGTGCACCAGAACAGTAGGAAAGGACAGGAATGTGCCCTATTGCTTAAACACAGCACATTCGTGCCCTTTGCCTTTGATACAGGGCAGTGCAGCAAGTTGACTTGCTGCGCTGCCCTGCACCAAAAGTCCATAAATATGTGCCTAGGTGCAATTGGTTGTAGTGGTGATGTACAATTGATTTTGTGGCTTTATCTAATGAGAAGTAGGAGTTAACAGGAATTAATGATTGTGTTGCAAATAGAGCACAGCGACAGTGAACAAATATAGATACTGTGGTGAGGGAGTGGAATGTGGTGAATTGACTAATAATAGGTTGTAATGATTAGGGGCTGAAGCAATATTTTTGTAGATGCAGAAAAAAACTAAATGGAACAAGAGCAGGCCAAGGCCCGTTGGCAAGTAAAGAAAGTAAGGGTGCTCGCGGTATGTGCTTGGACTTTAAGGCAGTAAAATGTAGTCAGTTTCACTCCACAAGATCTCTGAAACACTTATAGGATATAAAAAGAAAAAAGGCATTGGGAAATTTTACGAGCTGAAAGTTGCGTTTATAAGTAAATGGTGACCTACACAAATATATCTTTTCTTTACAAGAATTACTTTCATGCAGGTATTTCGAGAATGAGCAATATTATTGATGTAGGTGGTAACCTTGAGTATCTACGCTAAAATTAAGTGGTGCACGTCTGCATAATATCCTAATACACTGTGGTGCTACTCTGTTTTCTGTGCTGTCTAAAATGTTTGGGCAAAATTGCTTAAGATTAAGAAAAAGTTTGGGAAGTTTTACTTCCATTTCTTATCACAGTATCGTAGGATTAAAATATAAATTCTGATCAATAAAACATTTGCACCAGTTGCCCCAGGACATGCTGTCATCACCTATACTCCGATAGCTAACCGTGGTTGAGTATGGTTATATTTTAATCTGAAGGACTCTGAGCAATACCTGTGTGTTCGCGGTGCTTTTCCTTGTCTTCCTACTTTGGCAGGCAGCGCCTACGTTTCATAGAATAGAATACAGAGGGGCACTCATGCGAGTTCTGTGGCCTGAATGAAAAATACTTAACAGCAAAGGCTAAGTGTGTGTTGCCGCTGCTTCAGTTTGGACGTGGAACGAAATGCCTTTCAAGAGTAATGAGTTCATGTGTGCGATGGTCTTTCAGCAACAGAAAAAAGACTGAAGAGTCAAGAGGCTGAAATGAAACTGACCACTCTTCCACTATGACCTGCCTGCATCACATCCTGTAAACCACGGATCCCTAGGTAGCGCTAGGTCTGGCTGGCCTCAGGGTGTGTCCAGGTTGTGTGACCTTATGAGCTCATGAGTGCAACTCTTTCAATTTTCTTTTGCCACACAGCGAGCGTGACATTTGAAAAAGTGACAATGTAATGTCTCCTGGCAAGGTAAAAAAGTACTTACCCTGTTTGTCTGTCTGCCCTTTCAGGCTCAGAGTGCCACATAAATTATGCAAATACAAGCAGGTAACCCTTGCTAGATCCCAAGTTTTAGGCAGAGAACAGCTCCTTTTAGTGGAACACTACAACTGACTCTCCAGATCTACTCACCGCATATGTCTGTTATCATAGCAGATTTTACGCATAGGATTAACACAGTGCCATCCATGCCAAGATAGAAAGTGACAAAGCCTTTTGACAATTTTGCAGCAAAGTCTGCAGGCATAATATTAGCAAATGCAATTCAGGTCAAGCTGAAAAATGACATAAGCCACAGTATTATAGCTTTGTATTGTTAAAATACCATCCAGCCCAATCTGGAATAAGTAAAAGCAACCCCTGACACTTGTTTCACTCTTGTTAGTGGTTGTCAGAAAGGTATATGTTTTTCGGGAGGCAAGGGAGCAGTCAGAATATTTCAAAACAATGCATTACTAGGCTGAGGGCCAGATGTAGGAAGCACTTTGCGAGTCGCAAACGGCAAAATTTGCCGTTTGCGACTCGCAAATGCATGTTTCCTATGCAGAAATGCATTTTGCGAGTCGTTACCGACTCGCAAAATGCATTTCCGAATCGCAAATAGGAAGGGGTGTTCCCTTCCTATTTGCGATTCGCAATGGTATGCAATTCCATTTGTGACCGCTTATGCGGTCGCAAATGGAGTCGCAGTTACCATCCACTTGAAGTGGATGGTAACCCATTCGCAAACGGGAAGGGGTCCCCATGGGACCCCTTCCCCTTTGTGAATGGACCCCAAAATATTTTTTCAGGGCAGGGAGTGGTCCAAGGGACCACTCCCTGCCCTGAAAAAACCAAAACAAAAGGTTTCGGATTTTTTGAAATGCAGCTCGTTTTCCCTTAGGGAAAACGGGCTACATTTAAAAAAAAAAAAAAACTGCTTTATTGAAAAGCAGGTCGCTAACATGGAGGCCTGCTGACTACAGCAGGCCTCCATGTTAGCGAGTGCCTATACTCGCTATGGGGCCGCAATTTGCGACCCACCTCATGAATATTCATGAGGTGGGTCATTGCGACCCCATAGCGAGTTGCAGTCGGTGTCTGAGACACCGTACTGCATAGCAATTTGCGAGTTGCAAATTGCGAGTCGGAAGGACTCGCAATTTGCAACTCGAAAATTGCTTCCTTCCTACATCTGGCCCTTAGAGTGTTGCATACATTATGCAAAAAAGAGCAGGGAGCCCTGGGTAGTCCCCAAGTTATAGTTGGAGAGATCCTTATTCATATGGAACACAGAGCAACACCACAGACTCACCAAATCCGCTCGCAGCACGGCCTGAATGGCATCATATGATATTCAGCATGTCCGAATGTGTTGCTAAAGGTTGTTTTCATATCCATTTTTTATGCATCAGATAAAATAATTATCAAGCAGACCTAACTTTATGAAGATTTGTGCTCCTCATACTTATAGGGAATTATATAATTTTTTTGTGGTGCCCCCATTTTTGCTTGTCTGATTTTGTGGACTTCCTCCTAACATGCTAGCATTGAAACCCCCTGGTTTGCATATTTAACTTCCCTGTAATCCACTGTAGATGTTGCTTCTAAATGCACTTATGGTAATGAAGGTTAAATGTTATATGTGGTTGCAGTAGGCACATACACAGCCCACATATATGACACTGGGACAAGTGTTATGTTGTGGCAAAGCACAATATTTTGTACTGCAAGAGGGAGGACTCTTACAGTACAAAGTCTATGCTAGATAAAGTGCCCAAACCCCTGCATCATGATGCAAGGACAGCCTGCTGTATAAGTTGATGCTTTGTTTCACCATGAAGGAAGGCATAGCCAAGAAGCATGAAAAATAAAATAGCAATCTTTTTATTTCGAACACAAAGTGTAATTGCCTGAGTAATTATGATAATGATTGTTCAATATCATAATATATATGAGTATTGAAACTGAATTAAGAGAGAACGCATTCCTATTCATTGTCTTACTGTTTTGTGGAGTAGCAGGCCCCACTCTTCACAAATGCAGTTTTTTCACCACCCCATATTACACTTAATAGTAGGCATTTACATGGCGCATGAGCTGCTGCCTATTTTTAATATAGGACCATCATGCAATGGTGTATTTGTTGGTGCAAGACAGTCTAAAGTTCACCCAGACAGGGAAAGAGAAACAGTACTATATCATAGTAGGGATGGTGCTGTCCTGCTCTCTCCCTTTCATGCACCGCAGAGTAACAGCTTAGATTGCTGTGCTGCACTGCTTTCACAAAAACATAGTACATCTATCTCAGGGTAACTTCAGTTTATTGTAGCTTTGTAAAATCAAACTATCCCAAATTCCTTCAAGAAAACGTAATGCATTAAAATTGAGTACAAAATGTTATAATAGCCCGAGTTCTTTTCTAAGTTTATAGTCTTCATCGTCATTATACTCTTTCTTCCACAAAGTGCTGAGAAGCAGTCAACAAGTGCATTTGAAAATGATGTCCAGGGGATCTGGCCATTCTTGATGAGAAATAGGGAGGGACAAGAAGACGCGAGACTGCTTTATTATACTCAAATCACCCTGCAAATTCTAACAGGAAAAACAAAAAACTGTTCTTGGAGACTCTACATTTTGAGTAATATTTAGTATTCACTTATTAATTTCACAAATTCAATCTATGCCTTTGCAATTTGGGTTTTCCCAATATTTGACACAATCTGTTAATAGCAGAAAGAGTTGTATGTCATATGGGGTAAAACCAGAGAATTCTGCGAAAAAGTGTTGTGCAATTGCTCAAAGTTAAATTATAGAGTGGAAAAGTGAAGGTATGAATTTTCTCTTTTGTATCTGAAAACATAACATGTATACGAGATACATTGATAAAAATCAAAATCCCCTGTGCTTAGTTAGCCCTTTTTGGCTAAGGTAGTTTGTGTTTAGGGTTCCATTATTTTTTACCACATAAGATATCCACATCAAGTTTGCATCCTTTTTTTCGAAAATCCAGAGGATTCTAAAGCTACCCATGGTTTGTGGACTCCCTTAGGAGGGACTCAGAAAATAGGCAAAATGTAGCTAAATTTTGAATTTTTGGGGAAAATAGAAAGAAGTGCTCTGTATAAATGTATCTGTTTTTGTTCCTACAAATGACATCAACAAACTTTTTGCTGTGCTAAAGTTGCCATCTTCCCAGCTTTTAGGAACATACAGAGCTGAACAAAAAAATCTGTTTTTTTTACAATGGTTTTGGTATTTTTGAAGAGGAAGCCCAGTATACCTATTTTTTGTGCTTTCAATCTACTTCCCATTTGTGGTTGAAACCAACATGAAATCCATGGGCGGTCCACGAAAACTATAGATTTCTGAAAAGTAGATACAATTCTAAATTTGACAAGGGTCCATATGTGTAAATCCCTCGAAGTTTTCCAAAATAAATAACCGTTGAAACAAAGAAATATTGAAAATGAGCAGGAAAAAGCTTTAATTTGTGACAACGTTTTCATCTGTAACTTTTTGTCACAATGGACGATTTACAAAACCAATATAGGATTACGTCCGCTAGGCCCTTTTAGTTTTAGGGTTATACATGGTTTGTAGATTTTACAAGAACCCAAGGTACCCAGAGCACACAAGTGAGCTGCATAGTAAAATGTTTTTTCATTGTGTTCCTCATATAGAACAATTTGCATAGTGAAATGTGGAGAGTAAAAAATGGATATCAAGAAAACCTATGTATTTTTGAAATGGGTTCAAGGCATGGAGTTTAGGTGCAGTGGTTATTTGCACATCTCTGAATTTGTAGCTATATCTACTAGCATGTGATTTAGAGGGTATCTTTTAAAGTGTCTTCTTTCTTACACACTGGCTTACATCTGGAAGGCAGAAATGCAGCAAAATCCAATTGTAATAACAAATGTTCTACTATTCTATGTTCCCACATATCTTCCAATAAAATGGTATCTCACTTGTGTGGATAGGTCTAGTGCCTGCGAAAGAAGATGGGCTAAAACACAACATGGACTCATCATATTTTTAAACTGAAAACGGACCCTTTTCTCCCCAATGTGGGTAGCTGCGGATTCAGGACTCTAGAACAGCCGGCACCAAGGGAAATCTAGCAAACCTGTACATTTTTGAAAACTAGGGGCCTCATTTACGAGGCCCTAGCGGCACACTGCACCACTGGAGGGTAATTTTTTTAATGCTCCTGTGGCGCAGTGTGGCATATAATATTTACAAGACCACGTAAAACCACCTTGCATGGCTTTCCATGGTCTTGTAAATATGGACCCCTTTCACGCATAACACTGCACTAAAGGGATGTTCCACCGGTGTTGTTTGGGGTTTTCCCACCCAACATCCATGGAACTCAAAGGACTCTGATGCATTCCCAGATTTACAAGTTTGCGAATGTGTCAGATTTCTAAGCCACATCATGGGTGGCTTAAGAGTGATGCAATGGGAAGAAATATATTTAGTTCTTGAAAACTTGACAACTAGGGAGATCTGAGGTGGGGTGACTTGCGTGGCTGTCACCTGTTTTTTTTTTACCCTAAATCCCTTGCACAACTCATTGACAAAAATCCCTCACAGGTCTGGAATGTACGGGGAGCCATAAACATCCTTCCACCCTGCATTCTCCTGACTCTCCAGATAAAAATCTGACTTTCCTTGTGTGGGTAGGCCTAGTGCCCGCGACAAGAAATGGCCCAAAATACAACATGGACACATCACATTTTTCCACTCATAGCTGACCTTCTTTTTTGCAAAATGGGTATCTATGGATTTTGGGCCCTGGCTCAGCCAGCAGATAGGGAAACCTAGCAAACCTGTACATTTTCAAAAAACTAGACACCGAGGGGAATCCTGGACTGGGTAACTTGCACAGCTCTAACCAGGCATTCTTTACTCAGAATCCCTCAAACCTCAAACTTTGAGTACAAAAAACTAATTTTCCTCACATTTCTTTGATGGAATGTTCTGAAATCTGTGTGAAGCCATTATCTTCCTTCCACTCAGCATTTCCATAATTCTTCCAATAAAAATGGTACCTCACTTGTGTGAGTAGGCCTAGAACCCACAGCAGGAAATGGGCCAAAATGCAACAGGGATACATCACATTTTCCTACTCAAAATCGACCCATTTTTTGCAAAGTGGGTAGCTGTAGATTTTGGGCTGTATCCTAGGGAAACCTTGCAAACCTGCTCATTTGTGTGCTTTATGTGGATCCATTGAGAAGTTCTTACCCACAATGCCTGGCAAACCTCAAACTTTGCATGAAATCCTGCATTTTCTTTACATTTCTGTGATGGAAACTTCCAGAATCCACATGAATCCACAAAGTTCAGACCACCCAGTGTTACCTCACTTGTGCTGGTAAACATGTTGCACCACTTGTGTGGCTGCGCCCAGTGCCCATGACAGGAACTGCTCAACTCAAGGTCAATGGGAGCTCAGGGGAATCTCAATGACCTTGGTTTGATTGGTTTAGTTCCATGCGTGGTGGCCAAGCACAGCCCCTATTCCCCTAGCTACCCCTATTGCTGATCTTTCCACATTAGGGCCTTTTGTGGCAAGGTCTCTTGGCGCGCACACACAAGTAGGGTACCATTTGTTATCGGGAGACTTGGGGGAGTACTGTGTTTTAGTAAATGTATGGTTCCTCACAGATTCCAGAAGTATTCCTCACAATAATGTGAGGAAAATGTATGTTTTTAGGTGAAGTTTGAGGTTTGCAAATCATTGTGGGTAAGAAAATGTTGTGTGATGCATGCAAAACACGCCATTCAGGACTCCCCTTGATGTCTAGTTTACAGAAATGAAAGGTGCAAAAAGGTCCAACACTCCTATCCTGTTGAGAATTACCTTATTATCTGAGGTTGTCCACTCGTGAGGTTTGGACCTACTGCTCCTCTATCCAGTCATGTATTTTGGCAAAAATTGAGTGTCTCTACCCAATTGCAGTAGTTTACCCGGTAATTCTGTTGAATCAAAGAGAAACAAGTTAATATGTTTCTTTTTATTTTCTTTTTCTTTCAGTTGTCCTTAAACATCATTCATTCTGTTGTGTGTTTTACATTGTTGGCATTTCAAAAACAGCTGACACGTGCTTCGTCCCATGCAAGGCTCTACAGCCTGGGGCTTTTTCAAAGCTCCTATGAACACTGGCTAAATCCTCCAGTAACAACTTTCTGTCACAAGCTGAATCCATCCTTCAGTCTTTCCGGTACCAAAGGAAGGATTCAGCCTGTTTTTTAAATGCCAACTGTGGTGTTCTCAGCATGTGATTCTATTCTTAGAATCACATGCAGCCGGATAGAACCTGGAATGTAGAACATGAAGGGTGGAGAGAGTGATGGTTGGAGAGACGATGTTTTAGACGCTGGCTATAAATGAGGTGTTATGGAATAAACCCTCTTAAAGCTCTACCTGTGCGCTTTCTGTCATTTAATGATAAATTCACAGTGGCGACGAGCAATGTGTAGGTAGCACCTCAGGCAGGGTCGTATGGCAGCACTGAACAGTACTTACGGAGCAGAGGAAGTGACCGCCACATCTCCGTTTGACAAGAGTTGCAAAAAACGACGTGCTGAGTTGGATTCATCCTGGTGGCACAACTTAAGTTTGAGACTGGATCGGGAAAAAGTGATCGTCAGTGGATTATAAGGGTTCACATCACTGGACTTCAGAGGAAGCCTGTATGGTGAGCCCAAGTTCCCATAGAGACAGTTCTTTAACGAGGTGCCTGCCACAAGTATTTGCGTCACTGGAACGCATTGCGTTCCAGCAGAGAGAGCCTGTACGGTTGCTATGGAAACCGGAAGCCCAGAGTGTGGCGGCCATTTTGGAAAAGGATTCTCATGAGGAAAGGTCGTTACGCTTGAAATGAAGAGAAAAACGTCAACAAGGTATGGTGGCTATTAAAAAACAAAAATGAAGAGACTTATTTTTTTATTTTTTTTCGTTTTGGATTTCACATTGTACTGCCGACTCTTCGTTAGTTGTCATCATCATGAACATTGGAGGGAAGAATGTTTACATGAAGAACTGATGTACACTTGGGAATAAACAGTGACAGGCACACCACAGTCTGTCATTTGGTCCTGTTGTTTTGGGTGTGCAAGAAAAGAGAGGGACCTTAGAATGATATAAACTGTGTCAAAAGTAAGTGTTATATACTTAGTGTAAGGCACAAAGAAAATAGTTAAAATGCAAAATGTTACGCCACCCCCATTTTTTCTAAGTAGTCCTGGGGAACCAGTTTTTCCATGGGCCAAATGGAAGAAAATGTTTAATCATTATGCAAGAGTGTGTGGTCCCACTCTGAGTGTACAGAGAAAACATGCATTATGAATGCATTGCCTTGGTGGGGAAGGCAAGAGGTGTTGGAAAATTTACCTGATCTGAATAGTGAGGAAGGGAGGAATGTGAATTAATTTAAAATGTGTGTCTTTAAATTGGGCAAACACTATTTACCAAGAGTGAGCATGATTATGGAGAGATATTACTTTGGGAAAAAGGAGCAAGGGAAGGGAGCGTCTGCAGTAGAGTACATAACAAGTTTGAGGAAGTTAGAAGCTTCGTGCAAGTTGGGGCTTTAGTGGATGAAAGGATTCATGATCAGTTTGCATTGAAGTGTAGCAGTGATAAGATTCGAGAAGAGCTGTGGTTGAAGGATGAGCCACCTTTAGAAGAGGTGGTTATGGTAGCAAAGAGAGTTGAACACATGCTGAAATGTGTCATGGAGTTGTGTTCGGTTAAAAATAAAATGTCAAGTGAAGTAGGGAAGATTGAAAAAGTGGTATGTGAGAAACAAGGGTATGATGAGTGAAAAAGAAAAAGATGCACATGGGAAATTCAAAGGTGAGTGTTTTAGGTGTGGTAACAATGGACATAAGACAAATGCAAGTAGTTGTCCTGCTTTGGATGTAGTTTGCAATGGGTGTGTGAAAAAAGGACATTTTTACAGGTGTTGTTGTGGGAGAAAGAAAAAAATATGAATGTGATGAAAGAAGTTAAGCAGGTTTCTCAAGAAATTGTTTTCCAAATTGACATGCAATCAGATGAGAGTGGGCACCCCAGTGCAATTGTTCTTGTGGATGGGGTTAGACTGTTAATGCGTTTTGACTCGTGTTCACAGTTAACCATCATTTCCAAACAGAGTTTTGATAGTGTATGTACAAAAGGGAGAACATTACAAAAAAGTGATGTGTGTCCTGGAGGATATGGAGGTCAACCTATTAAGATGTTGGGTTTCTTTGAAGGATGTTTGCAGTTAGGAGGAAGACATATTGTGGGAAAGATTTACGTTTCAAATAAAGGAGACAATCTTCTAAGTTGGTCACATCAGAGATTGTTAGCTGTTGTACTCAACCCAAATCCCCAGCCGCAAGTGCAGATTCAAGATGTACAAAGTTATGAGTGGGAATTTGTACAGAAGTATCCGGAGGTATTCTCTGATTCCTTGGGCTCTCTCAAAGGGTACAAACCTAAGATTAGGTTGAAGAAAGATGCAGTACCTGTAGTTGCAAAGGTGAGAAGAGTCCCTATGGCTTTACAAGAGTCAGTGGTTGCAGAACTTAAGAGGCTAGAAATGTCAGGTGTGACTGAAGAAGTAGAAGTGATGGAATGGCTAGCTCCCATAGTCATTGCCAAGAAGAATTATGGTGGGATTAGATTGTGTGTGGACCTCAGAGCATTGATTAAGGAAGTGGTGGTTGACAGGTTTTCCCTACCCAATATAAAAGAAATAGGGGGTCATTCCAACCCTGGCGGACGGTGTAAAAGCGGCGGCCAACCCGCAAACAGGCAGGCGGCCAAAAAAATGGAATTCCGACCCTAGCGGGAACCGCCAACACAGCCCGCCACTTTAACACTCCGACCGCCACGGCGGTACAGACAAGCAGCAAGGCGGTCACCGCCAACAGACAGGCGGCAGACAATGTACCGCCCACCCTATCACAACTCACCAATCCGCCACCTTTTCCGGGGCGGGAGCCCCGCCGATAAAAACACGGCGGAAACAGACTACGAACGGGAAAACGCTCACCTCTACACACTCCACGAGGAATCTGGACAGCATGGAACCAGAACTACACATCCTCCCAGCCATTGTCTTCCTGCTCCTCTACCAGGAGCACGAACGCCGGCGCAGACGACAACGGTGAGTACTGCACCTACGACACAGGGGAGGCAAAAAATTACAGGGACACACATACGCCACACACCCACCCCCACCCTCACCCACTACAACACACACATCAATGCAGAGCAACAAGTCAGAGTGACACCCCCCAAACCCCCCAGAAGAATGCAAAGACAAAATAAAATGATCATTAAAAATGAAGTATATTATAGCATAATTGAAGTTAAGTGAAATATGAAATATATAAATAAAATATATTACATCATGAACAATATATGCATAGGTCAAAAGTCCGGCCCATATTGGCTATCATCCATTGTTCGTGGGCCAATGGGCCTAAACACATGGGCAAAGCCCACACACGAGACCCGATTCCATTGGAGAGAACACTGCAGGGGCATCAGATAGTAAAACTACAGGCACCTCAGGGGGAAGGGAAGGGGGGGCACCTCAGCCTGTTGAGTCCATGACGCCAGATCCATGAGGGGCCTCCATGCCCACTGTACCATCCTGGGGAGTGCAAAGCCACAGTCCATCAAGCGGATTACAGACTCCACTGGTTCTGGAGGAGGCATGGTGGCCAGAGTGCTTCGTGAAGCCCTGGCCGACACAGATCCGGCCCTGCCAATGGGCCAGCGGTGCTTGAGATGAAGGGCCCAGCGGAGCGGTGCTTGACAGGAAGGGCCCAGCGGAGCGGTGCTTGACAGGAAGGGCCGAGCGGAGCAGTTCAGAGACGGCGGTGCCCAGCGGTGCGGTGCTTGACAGGAAGGGCCCAGCGGAGCGGTGCTTGAGATGAAGGGCCCAGCGGAGAGGTGCTTGACAGGAAGGGCCCAGCGGAGCGGTGCTTGACAGGAAGGGCCCAGCGGAGCGGTGCTTGACAGGAAGGGCCCAGCGGAGCAGTTCAGAGACGGCGGTGCCCAGCGGAGCGGTGCTTGACAGGAAGGGCCCAGCGGAGCGGTGCTTGACAGGAAGGGCCCAGCGGAGCGGTGCTTGACAGGAAGGGCCCAGCGGAGCAGTTCAGAGACGGCAGTGCCCAGAGGAGCGGTGCTTGACAGGAAGGGCCCAGCGGAGCGGTGCTTGAGATGAAGGGCCCAGCGGAGCAGTACTTGACAGGAAGGGCCCAGCGGAGCGGTACTTGACAGGAAGGGCCCAGCAGAGCGGTGCTTGACAGGAAGGGCCCAGCGGAGCGGTGCTTGACAGGAAGGGCCGAGCGGAGCAGTTCAGAGACGGCGGTGCCCAGCGGAGCGGTGCTTGAGATGAAGGGCCCAGCGGAGCGGTGCTTGACAGGAAGGGCCCAGCGGAGCGGTGCGTGACAGGAAGGGCCCAGCGGAGCGGTGCTTGACAGGAAGGGCCCTGTTCAGCGGTGCTTGTCTTGAAGGGCCCTGTTCAGCGGTGCTTGTCACGGCGGGCCCTGTTCAGCGGGGCTTGTCACGGCGGGCCCTGTTCAGCGGTGCTTGAGGAACCAGATCGGGCCAATATTTTCCGCTCAGTCGCCATCCGACCTTTCGCTTGCGGGGCCCTCCTGTGCTGGAGTCCTGGGCCCGTGGGTGTCCTCTTTCACACCTGAAATGGGGCTGGTGGGGCCCTCCTGGGCAGCTCGCCTGCTGCCGGACTTGTCCGCCCTGCTGCCCTTGCCCTCCTTCGCCGATTCTCTGGGGCCCTTGCCTCCCTTTGTGGATGGGCCAGGTGACGGTGCCAGGGTAGTGCCTTTGGGGGCTGCCATCTCTGGCCTCTCGCGCCGGTCCTTCCCTTTTTTAGTTTTTTTCCCAGGGGGTGGGCTGGCTGTCCCCTTGCTGCTGGCCGATGTTGCTGCCCTAGAAGCTGGTGGACTCCAATAGCCCTGGACTGTGGTCCTTGTAGGTGCAGGGCTTGTGGTGGCTGAGGTGCTGTTTGGACTCTTACGAGATGGAGGGAGTGGGTCAGGTGATGCAAAGAGGTTAATTTTGGAGAGGAAAAACTTTTTAGGAGCAGTGGGAAGGGTAGGTGCAGTGGGTATGGGAGTGGAGGAAGAGGATGTGGTTGTAGGAGAGTCAAGTGTGGTGTCTTTGGGTACAGGTGCTTGTGACGGAGGCTGTCGTGAGGTGGATGGCTGTTGGGTGGGTGGCTGCCTGCGTTTGTGTGGTTTGGAAGAGGGGGTGACAGACACACTGGGAGAGGACACAGGGGACGTGTAAATGGCAGTGGGGGTGGTGACTGCACGTCTGTGGAGTGTTCTGGTGGGTGTGCTGGTGATGGACGTACTGGCTGATGGTGGTGTGCATGCAGGTGTGAGTGGAGACGTCACAGGAAGGGAGGAGGGAGACGAGGAGGAGGGGGACACAGAGGAGGCAGTGGCTGTTGGCATGTCTGCATGTGGATGTTGCATGTGTGAATGCTTTTGTGATCTGTGGTGCTTATGTCTGGATGAGCTGCCCTTGGGTGTTGATGTGTGTGCAGGCTGGTCTGTAGGTGTGGCTGGGATAGGCAGAGGAACAGGGGAGTGGGACTGGGATGAGGAAATTGGAGGGGGGAGGCAGGAGACAGGGACAATGGCTGCCGTCAGTGCTGAGGCCAGAGCGTTGAACGATCGCTGATGGGCAGCCTGACCCGAATGAATGCCCTCCAGGTCTGCATTGCTCCGGTGCACCTCCCTTTCTACACCCTGGATGGCATTCAAAAGGGTAGACTGCCCAACAATGAGCGTCTGGAGGAGGTCAATGATCTCCTCACTGAGGGCAGCAGGGGTAACTGGGGCAGGGCCTGAGGTGCCTGGGGCGAAGGAGATGCCCGCCTTCCTGGCCGAGCGGGCACGGTGCGAACGCTGAGGGGCTGCTTGGAGGGCAGAGCTGGTGCGCTGGGTGGCGGCTGTACCTGTTGTAGCGGTGGGCTCCCTTCCGAGGACGTGTCTGTGTCACTGACGTCTCCACGGGTCCCCGTTGTGGAGCTCCCCTCGCCCTCCGTCTCACTGGTGAGCTCGGAGTCGGTTGCATGGCCCTCCGGGGCCATGTGAGATGCAGCTCCCTCGTGCTCCAATGCCACTTCTCCTCCGCCTGATGATGCTAATGCACACATGAACAGGAAGACCAAAAAAAAGGGGGGGGGGAAATGACATGTTGAGTGCATGCATTGGCGACACCGTTGGCGGAGAGGACAGACACAGAAGCCCCCTGCACTACGCCGCGCACTCGGTGTACACTACTCAATTATTGTGACTTGGCCTACAAGCCTATGGACGACAACTGCACACATAGGTGACCCAGGGCCATGGATAGCTGTACTTAGCACCCTACAGAGGTGGGGGGCGGGGGCACAGGGCCATGCCTTACTGAGGGGCCTAGCCTACAGAAATCGCCCTGGCCTAGAGATACCCACAGCCCTCCTCCCCCACCCAGACACCTCCACTGTGCGCTAATATAGCAGAATGTGCTGGTACTCACCCCCTTGTGTCTGCTGTGATGTCCACACGCGCCCATCCAAATCGGGGTAGGCCACCGCCAGGATCCGGGACATCAGGGGGGTCAATTGCCGTGTGGCACCCCTCCTAGGTTGGGAGGCCATACCCAGCAGAGCCTCCGCGGTCTTTCTGCTCCCGCGGCGGATGTCCTCCCACCTCTTTCGGCAGTGGGTGCCCCGTCTTTTGTGGACCCCCAGGGTCCGGACGTCCTTGGCGATGGCACGCCAAATGTCGATCTTCTGATGGGCGCTGAGCTATGTGACATGGACAGGGTGGGAAAATAAATATCATCATTTTCTGCATGGTCGATGTGAGTGGCCCCCCCTCCCCAACCTTGCCATATGTCACATGCTCTCATCTGTCGTGCGATGCATGCCTCATTCGCTCCCCACCCCACCATCTTTCATCCACCCCACTCAACACAGGCATTGCCCACAAAGCATGGTCCCAGTTTACTTACCTGTTGGTCTGGAGGACCGTAGAGTAGCGCATACTGGGGGAGGACCCCATCAACAAGTTTCTCCAATTCCTCAGATGTGAAGGCAGGGGCCCTTTCCCCAGTCGCAGCAGCCATTGTCTCTTCCAGACCGAGGTCACAGCAGCACTTGCAGTATAGGTCCTCTCCTGTGGATGATCAGGTCTCGAGTGATTAAGCAGATAGAAAATGGCAGTCACGCCCGCGGCGGTGCGTACCGTGGCGGTGCGTACTGAGACCGCCGGCGCACATCGTCATTGGCTCCTGAGACCCATAGGGTCCAATGTTAACCAATGCTGCTTTGCGCCACGGTCTTCGACCGCCTACCGCCACGGTGTGCCACGCCAGCGCATTGACCTCACATCCCATTGTCACACTTCACAGGTCAGGCAGCCGCCATTTCAAGGGCCCACATGGCTTAATTTCTACAGCGTCACACAGGCCTAGGCGTTGCATTCCCACTCATACAAGCCATTCAATGCATAGCGAATCGTGTTCTGTGCAAGCTGTGGTTACGTACCTGTGGGTTGCTTGATTCTGTGCTCCATGTTGTCCTTCCTAGGCACCGTCCGCTGGGACTTGCGAGGAGATGGAGGAATGTTCCCGTGTACAGACCGCTGGTGGACCTGTCGACAATGGAAGAAAGACATGTCATACTGACATACAGACTTGACCGAGCCACTATACAGGAACTGTGTGCCCAGCTGGAGCCAGACCTGATGTCCCCCATTCGCCAACCCGCAGGGATTCCCCCTCTGGTGCAGGTTCTGTCAGTACTCAATTTTTTGGCAAGTGGATCATTCCAAACAACAGTGGCCATATCATCAGGGATGTCTCAGCCTATGTTTTCTAAGGTTTTGTCCAGAGTGTTGTCTGCCCTGATGAAATACATGCGGAGCTACATTGTTTTCCCTGAGGTGGGCGATTTGGCTACAGTGAAGGGTGATTTCTATGCCCTTGGCCATATCCCCAACATCATTGGTGCCATTGATGGGACCCATGTGGCTTTGGTTACCCCCAGTGAAAGTGAGCAGGTGTACAGGAACAGAAAAAGTTATCATTCGATGAATGTCCAGGTGGTCTGTTTGGCTGACCAGTACATCTCCCATGTAAATGCCAAGTTCCCTGGGTCAGTGCATGACGCGTACATCATGCGAAATAGCAGCATCCCTTATGTGATGGAACAGCTACAGAGACACCGTGTGTGGCTAATTGGTGACTCTGGTTACCCCAACCTGTCTTGGCTACTGACCCCAGTGAGGAATCCCAGGACAAGGGCAGAGGAACGGTACAATGAGGCCCATGGGCGTACTAGGAGGGTGATCGAGCGGACCTTCGGCCTCCTGAAGGCCAGGTTTAGGTGCCTGCATATGACAGGTGGATCCCTAATGTACTCACCAAAGAAGGTGTGCCATATCATCGTGGCCTGCTGTATGCTTCACAACCTGGCTTTGCGACGCCAGGTGCCTTTCCTGCAGGAGGATGGTCCAGATGGTGGTGTTGTAGCAGCTGTGGAGCCTGTGGAGAGTGAAGAGGAGGAAGACGACGGGGACGACACAGACAACAGGGACACAGTGAGACAACAGTATTTTCAGTAGCACACAGGTACGAATCAACCCCGCCATTTTACATTTACTTAAAGTCTCCTGCCTCTCTACTGTATGTGTTTCCCCCCAGTTCCTGTTAACTGAGTTGTGACTTTCCCTTCCGTTTTCAGAGCTGTGGGCCCCACTGCGTGACCTCTGCTTTGTTTGCCCATGGACTACAGCTGTGTGACAGTGGTATGTTGTCATCACAATGTAACTGAACATTTTGGCACCGTTATGTCTAATACATTTGTTCAAAATACAAGCAGACTCCAGATTTGTTAAGTGCAATAAGTGATTTTATTAAAGTGCTAAATTTAGGGACATGATTGTAAAACGGTGATGGGTGATGGTGGAGTAATGTCCATGGCAGAGTCCAGTTTTCAGTCTCACAGGTGCATTGTCCATATGCCTGTGGAAGGATGGAGCAGGGGCAGTTTAAGTTTGGACAGGGTGACAATGTGGGACAGTGGGATGACATCAGGGGGTATTGTTTGCTGGCGGGGGTCTTGGCATCCTACTCTGTCTTCTTCTGAGATCTCATGTACCGCTTGCGGGGTGGTTCTTCTTCTGCAGGAGGTGGGGTTCTGGTGGCCTGTCGTTGTGTGGGGGCCTCCTGTCCTCTAGTGCCGGCGGAGGTGGTAGCCTGGTCTGGGTCCATGCTAGTGACAGGGGCCCTTTGTGGTGCCACATGGTCCCGAAATGTGGTGACTATCTGGTTAGGGGCCACGACGATGGTCCCCATTGCGGAACTAATATTTCTGAGTTCCTCTCTGAACCCCATGTACTGTTCCTCCTGCAGTACCTGGATCTCCTGGAACCTGGCCAGTACCGTAGCCATCGTCTCCTGGGAGCGGTGGTATGCTCCCATGATGGAGGAGAGGGCCTCTTGGAGAGTCGGTTCCCTGGGCCTGTCCCCCCCCTGTCGCACAGCAGCCCTCCCAGTTCCCCTGTTTCCCTGGGCCTCTGTCCCCTGGACCGTGTGCCCACTACCACTGCCCCCAGGTCCCTGTTGTTGTTGGGGTGGTGGGTCAACCTGGGTGCCCTGTAGTGGTGGACACACCGCTGATTGACGTGTCCCGGAGACAGAGGCATGGGCCCGCTGGGTGGGAGCTGTGCTGGTGTTCCCAGAGGGGGTTAGGTCTGCTGTAGCCTGTGGCTGTCTGTGGGGAACCGACTGTCCCGAGGTTCCCGATGGGCCGGGCTGGTCATCTGGGTCCAGGGAGACAGAGCTGCTGTCATCACTGGGGGCCTCTTCTGGGGGTGGGATGGACATCTCTGGACCCTCCTGGGCGGTGTGGTGGTGTTCTGGTCCTGCAGGGGTATAAGAGTATGGTTATTGCTTCTGTGTGTGCCATTTCGTGTAATGGGTGGGTGGCCGTGTACCCCATTGCTGGCATTCCCTTGTGGGGGCTTTTGTGATGGTGGCTTGTGGGGGAGATGGGTATGTGCAGTGGGCATGCTTTGGTGATGGGTGTCCATGCTTTGGGGACGCATGCAGGGCTAGGTTTTGGGATGGGTGGGTTGTGATGGTGAGCCATTTGCAAGGAGCTGGTGTGATGGGGGTGGGGGTATGATTTGGCATGCAGGTGGGGGGAATGAAGTAGTGAAGATTTGACTTACCAGAGTCCATTCCTCCGCCTACTCCTGCGAGGCCCTCAGGATGCAGGATGTGCAAGACTTCCTCCTCCCATGCTGTGAATTCTGGGGGAGTAGGCGGGGGTCCGCCGCCAGTCTTCTGCACCGCGATGTTGTGCCTTGATACCATGGAACGCACCTTCCCCCGTAGGTCGTTCCACCGCTTCCTGATGTCGTCCCGATTTTGTGGATGCTGTCCCACAGCGTTGACCCTGTCCACTATTCTTTGCCATAGCTCCATCTTCCTGGCAATGGTGGTGTGCTGCACCTGTGTCCCGAAGAGCTGGGGCTCTACCCGAACTATTTCCTCCACCATGACCCTGAGTTCTGCGTCAGAGAACCTGGGGTGTCTTTGGGGTGCCATGGGGTGGTGTGGATGAGGTGAGGAGTGGTGTATGTGTTGTAGAGTGTGGTGAGTGTGGTGGTGTATGGTGTTTTGTGCGTGGATATTGTGGGTGATGTTGTGATTTGCCTCTGTGTGATGGTCTACTCTATTCTGTGCTGTCTCTCTCTGTCCTTCAGTCGCAATTGTGGTCGTAAGGGTTTGTGGGTGATGTGGGTGTGTGTTTTATATTTAATTGGATGTGTGGGAGTGGTGTGTGTATGTGTCTCAGGTGTGTGTATTTTGAATTGTCCAATGTGGCTGTGTTTTGTAGAGGTGTGTGTATTTTGAGCGCGACGGTGTGTACCGCCAATGGAATACCGCGGTTGAAAGACCGCTGCGGGGATTTGTGGGTCGGAATGGCATGGGCGTATTTCTGTTGGCGTGACGGTGGAGGTTTGGTCATCGCCAGTTTTTCGCTGGCCGTTGGTGTGGCGGAATTTTGTTGATGTCGGGTTTTTGGCGGTTTGCCAGTTGCGGGTCAGAATGACCGTGGCGGTTTACCGTGACCGCGGCGGTGTTATGGCGGTCTTCTGACCGGCGGTAAGCACCTTTTACCGCCGGGGTCAGAATGACCCCCATAGTGTTGATGGTGGGAGGGGCAAAATATTTCACCACGTTAGATTTGACATCTGCCTATCATCAGGTGGAGTTGGATGCGAAGTTCACAGGAAGCTTACTGCATTTATAACGCCTTTTGGTGCATTTAAGTTTAAAAGAATGCCTTTCGTCTTGTTTCGGCTGCGTCAGTGTTTCAAGGTGTTATGAGAAAGGTTCTGAAAGATTTAGAAGGGGTGAAATGTTATCAGGATGACATTTTGATTTTTGGTGACATTGCAGAGGAGCATGTTAATCATGTGAGAATGGTATTAGAGTGTTTAAGTAAGGCGGATCTCACTCTCAATAAGAAAAAATGTCGGTTTGGCATGACTGAAGTTGAATATTTGGGACATCTGATCTCAGGAGAAGGAGTAAGACCCAAACCAGACTTAATTAACACAATCAAAAATCTAGTGACACCTCAATCTAAAGAGGAGGTGACTTCGTTTCTCAGCAGGGTTGAATAATATGGAAGGTACATAAGGAATTTGGCAGAAAAATCTGTGAACATGAGAAGTTTATTAAAAAAAGGGAAGGAGTTCATGTGGGATAAGTTGTGCGAGGAGAAATTTCAGGGAATAAAAGAGGAATAGGAAAAGCGCCATGTCTACAGGCATTTATTCCTGGCAGGCAAACATTTATTATCACGGATGCGAGTGCAAAAGGTTTGGGAGCTGTGCTAGTACAATAAGATAAAAGAAACAAAATATTGATTGCGTGTGCTTTCAAAACATTGTGTGGAGCAGAAGAAAACTATTCGGTAATAGAAAGAGAGTCTTTGGCCATTTTCTGGGCTCTCTGAAAGTTTAGACATTTCAATAGGGGAACTGATTTTGTGGTATTATCAGATCATAAACCCCTAGTGGAAGAGTTTGGAAATAAAGGGTTGAATTGCATTTCTGCCAGGATAAGAAGATGGATAATTGGACTAAAGAGTTCAAATTTAAGGTTGAATATTTACCTGGTATTGAATGTGAGTGCAGATTGTCTTTCAAGGTTAGTTGATGTCAATAAAACTAGAGAGGGACAAGAAGATGAACAAGAAGTCGAAGATGTGCGTGAGGTTAATGGTAGTGTGAACGAGATTACCTGTGGTGCTACAACTGAAGAAGAGTGGGGAGATGCACTAGATGAAGATGTACAGTTGGGGAAGGTTATTGAAGCACTGAGGCATGGAAACTTTCACAACTTAGGAAAGGTGTGGAACTTAATAAAAGGGGAACTGGCTATGAACAGGTCTCTGTTGTTAAGAGGAACCAGGTTAGTTCCACCCTTCAGCTTGAAAAATAAGATAATAAATCAAGCTCATGAAGGTCATCCTGGGAATGTCAAAACAAAGGAATATTTGAGTGCCAGTTTTTAGTGGCCAGGGATGGATCTGGAAATGAAATGAGTGGTCCGGGACTGTGTGCAGTGTA
Source organism: Pleurodeles waltl (assembly GCF_031143425.1). Classification (NCBI taxonomy): domain Eukaryota; kingdom Metazoa; phylum Chordata; class Amphibia; order Caudata; family Salamandridae; genus Pleurodeles; species Pleurodeles waltl. The sequence continues at coordinate 481,703,675 of NC_090438.1, read as the reverse complement.
CGTGTAGTGACAAAGTTTTGAAAACTCGCCAGGTACCCATGATTTGTAGGAAGCTACCGAGCAAGCCATGGGATGAGTTGACCATAGATATTGTGGGTCCTTTGCAAGGTGAACAATCCACTCCTTATCTTATTGTGTTAATCAGGGATGTGGAATTCCTATCGCCCGACGCCCGGGACATCTTGTTTGGGGTCAAGGGCAACAAGTTTTTATGTTTACTTTGTCCTTGGGACAAGTAGGCCCAACCCTCTGCAGCACAAACCCTTTGGCTGCCTGTTTACAAAGAGTGGAACTCTCTGCAGTTGAGGTAATGTGTTTCCAAAAGATAATGCTGTTCGAACTTGTATTTATGGTTCATTATTTGAAAGTCTTCATTATTAGGGTGAGTGCTGTAAATAAATGTTTTAAGGTCACACTTCACTACTGACGTTGGTTCCAGTAAAAAAAAAAAAAGAAAGTGTATACACATATTTGAAAAGTTTAGGCTATGAGGCTAAATATAATGCTCCCAGAATGCTCTCTGATTAGATGCAAATGAAGTGTCATTTAGTAAAATGTGTTGATGCATGCTAGTATTTCCCAAAAATATTTCTAATGGAAAATCAGTGTAACCATTTTCAACACGATTATGGGAAGCATAAAAATAAACAAACACTGACAAAGCCAACTGATCCGACTTATTTTTATAAGTCTTTTAGTTTCATCAATGCGTGTCTTGTTTTGACATGGCTTTTGTAACACTTTATTGTTGTGGGAGCTACCAGGCCCTCAACATTGTAACAAACACTGGCAAAAACCACCCAAAAAGTTTTTGAACTCTAAAAGCTCACGTTGCCACCAGTGGCATAACAAAGGCCCCGCAGCCGCCCTCCAGGGGGCCCCTTCAGCACAGCACCTGCCCTGAGTGAGTCTGGAGAGGGGTCTCCTCCATGTTCTTTGCAAAGGGGCACACTCCAGTTTCGTTACGTCACTGATTGCCACTGTAGTTCCTGACACTGAACAAAACAACTTTGTGTGCCAATATGCTCCTTGTGGAAGAGCAGAATGCGATCACTCACAGTAAAGCCAGCCGAAAGAGAGAGAAATAGAAGTTTAATAAAAACAAAATGTCTTTGTTAACACCAGACCTAATTAGGGACCAAGACCCACATGTAGGTAGCTTTTTGCATGTCGCAAACAGCGACTTTCGCTGTTTGCGATGTGCAAAAAGCACATTGAGATGCACAAACCCAGTTTTGCGATTCGGTAACCTGGTTACCGAATCGCAAAACGGGTATGCGACTCGCAATCGGGTGTTCCCTTCCTAATTGCGACTCGCAGTGCAATGTAGGATTGTTTTGTGACCGCGAACGAGGGCGCAAACCAATCGCAGTTTGCACCCATTTCAAATGGGTGCTAACACTTTCTCAAAAGGGAAGGGGTCCCCATGGGACCCCTTCCCCATTGTGAATGTCACTGTAAAAAAAAATTTCAGAGCAGGCAGTGGTCCTGTGGACCACTGCCTGCTCTGAAAAAATGAAACTAAAACGTTTCATTTTTCGTTTTTGTAATGCATCTTGTTTTCCTTTAAGGAAAACGGGCTGCATTACAAAAAAAAAAAAAAAAAACTGCTTTATTGAAAAGCAGTCACAGACATGGTGGTCTGCTGTCTCCAGCAGGCCACCATCCCTGTGAGGGCCGCCATTCGCAAGGGGGGGTCGCAAATTGCGACCCACCTCATGATTATTCATGAGGTGGGCATTTGCGAAGCCCTTGCGAATCACAGATGGTGTCAGGGACACCATCCTACATTCGGATTTGCGAAATTGCAAGTCGCTCTGACTCGCAATTTGCGGGTCGCAAATCTGAACCTACCTACATGTGGCCCCAAATTCTTAAAGTCACAAAAGTGCACCCATGGTATATGTCGTACCCCTATAAAATATTTGTGAACTGTATTTTAGCATGGGTAAATACGATGTGTAGATTTGCTCATGTGAAAATCTATTGAGCATTTGCAAGTTCATTTTCCCTCCAGCCACTTTCTTCCCAACCCTGGAAGAAGTTCTAATTCTGCATTGTCAGGAGTAAATGTCCAACCTTTCTTATTATGGGAAAATATTAGAGAGAAGCTGGTGAAAATCTTTAACACATGCAGGTTAGTAGGTTTGCAGACTCAAAGGCATTCCAGCCCTGGAACTATTGCTTACTGCATCCTCCAGCCCCAGTATGCAGATCTGCAGAAAGGTGGCAAAATAAGGAAATTGCTACAGTAGGGATTGAAACTGCAAGTATTCAAGTCCTACTATGGTAGTAGCTCTGGCATAATCAGAGAGGCTATTATCAGAGCTCTTCCATAATGAGATTGCTGCCATAATTTGTCGCCACACTACATGGCACCAAAGGGACAAGTAGATCTTTTTACAGGACAAGTAGATTTGAGAAGCAACTTGTCCCCTGGACAAGTAGATATTTTAATAAATTCCACACCCCTGGTTAATGGATTTATATTCCAGATGGGTGGAAGTTAAAAGCGTAGGAGATAGTTCTTCTTTCAGTGTGAAAACGTTTCTAGAAGACATTTTCAGGAGAGAAAGGTTTCCTAAGTCTATTTTATCTGATAATGGACCACAGTTCTATTCAAGAGAAGTAGCAAACTATTTGGAGAGTTTTGGCATTGCACACAAAAAATCAGCAGTTTATCATCCTGAAACCAATGGAGCTGTGGAAAGGTTCAACAAATATATAAAAGAGAGCACACAATTGGCAAGAGTAAATTGTTTGGATTGGAAAAATGAACTTCAAAAAAGGATAACAGCCTATTGTCTCTCTCCACACATGATGACTGGGAAATCAACGTTTGAACTGTTCAGAAGAAGGGTGCCCAACACAAATTTGTGTCCAGGTTGGATGGATTGGGAAAAATACTTTTAATGTAGTTAGGACCGACTGGAGAAAAAGGGAAGAAAGATTGATGCTCAAAAGGATACAAGATTTTGATAAGAAAGAAGGCTTGCAAAATGGAAGTAAAAGTGGACAATGTGGTAAAAATTAAAGCTCCAGTTGGTTGTGTGAGTTGGTCAAAATATACTAAAGCTCTGAAAGTAATCAAATTGTTTAAAAATGCTGTAAGCAAGTCTGATGGTAGGATATGGAATATGAGTAGAGTGGTACCTTTGAAAGTGATGATTGGAAAGAATTCGATTGAGTTAGAAGAAGGTGAAGACATTGATGTTAAACAATTAGTGAGGCCTAAATGTAGTTTCAAGTGTAACAAGAGTGTTGTTGTGAATGAAAAAAGAAGGAATATTAGAAAAATAATAACTCCAGAATATTTTAAAGATTGTTTTGAAATAATTAGGTAGAAGGGAGAGTTATGTTGTTTTTTTATGTTTTTTTATTCAAGAATTTGAGTTTAATTTTTTCTATCATTATATCCTGTTATTGGCATTAAAATGTAGAAGGGAGATGTGTGATGTTCTCAGCATGTGATTCTATTTTTAGAATCACATGCAGCCGGATAGAACCTGGAATGTAGAACGGGAACGGTGGAGAGAGTGACGGTTGGAGAGACGATGTTGTAGACGCTGTCTATGGATGAGGTGTTATGGAATAAATCCTCTTAAAGCTCTTCCTGTGTGCTTTCCGTCATTTAATGATAATTTCACACCAACAATGTAAAATATACAAGAGACGGGCAGTTTTTGAAATGCCAACAATGTAAAACACACAACGGAATGCATGATGTTTGATGACAAATGAAAGAACAATGAAATAGAAAGAACCATTTGAATTTCTCTTGGATTCAATGGAATTACCAGGATAACTACTGCAAGGAAATGACTATTGGGTAGATACACTCACTTTCTGTCCACATAGTTTTCAGAACTGTCTGGGTATGTCAGGTCTTTTCAGGTGACAGCCTAACCAAGTCCAAAAAGTGCAGCCGTCCCCCATTGCAAGAGGGACGATATTGGAAGCTAGACACACTTTCCAACCCATATATAAAAACAACACCCAAAATAATCAAATGTCCTCTTGCTTGCCATTGTGATGGGATGCTATAATCCGCAGGATCGCAGAAAGAGTGTTGAGGTTTTACGGGTGAGTGTGGGACCTGATGTTTTGATGGGCAACACCCACCCTATTTTTTTATGAAAAAATATATATTCCTGTAATGCAGTTGGCTTTCTGCCCCCGCAGTGATATATCAGGGGAACACCTCCTGTCTGCCCCTGGGGGGAAAATACTGGTTTGTGCCTTGGGGTAAGGCCAATGCCAGAATGCAACACGGCACCACTTTCTTTTGCCCCAAAGGCTAAATCATTGGTGTCAGGTGGATTTTCTACAACACAGGCAAGTTTGGGGCAACCTCCTTTATTGGGACATGCCTCCTTTCTGACCCTGGGGATGGGGAGAAAGAAACTACCAACCCCAGTGTTGCAGGGGTACAGCTTGATGCCAGAGAAAGCCGGCCTATCCTTTTGTTTGTTTTGGTACCATTTTGACATCCCTGGTGTCTAGTGGGGTTTCTGATCCCTGGGAGGGAGTGATAGATTGGGGTGAATACTCTATCTATCCCCAAGTTGGGCAGAAAGTCTATTTGGCTCTGGGGTGGGGGAAGCATGAGCCCATACCCTGGTGAACTGGTTCCTCCCCCCAAAAATATTGTGTGAATTCATTCCCTAGTGTCTAGTGGCCTTTCTGCCCCTGGGGGCATATTGGGGCTAATTGCCACCTCTGCCCCCAAAGGTGGACAGAAGGACTGTTCCCTATTTATTTGGGGAGGGGCATGCTATGCCCATGGTGAGCAGCCCCCACGCCGATAATAAAACAACATTCCCTGCCATCTAGTGGGCTTTTTGCCCAACCAGGATCAGATGGGGTAATTAACCCTTCAGTCCCCCTCCAAGGGGGCAGAAAGACTATTGCCCCATTTACTTGGGATGGAGACATGGACATGTCCATACTGGGCAGCATCTACCATATATTTTTCTAAACAAAATCCCTGTAGTCTAGTGGGCTTTCTGCCCCCTCTGGGGGGCAGATCAGAGGTAATTATCCCCATCTGCCCACTTGGGACAGAAAGACTGTTGCCTCATTTATTTGGGGCGGGGCATGGTGATGCCCAAGGGAGGCAGCCCCCATCCCTATTTAAAAAAATCCCTGGCATCTAGTAGGCTATCTGCCCCTCTGAGGGGCATATCAGGGATAATTACCTCTATATGCTCCCAGGGGCAGAAAGAAGGTTGCCAAATTTATTTGTGATGGGTGCATGTGTGGTGGGCAGCCCTCACCCCTACATTTAAAAAAAACAGTAGCTTCTAGTGTGTTTTTTGTCTCACTGGGGGTAGATGACGGTAATTACCCCCATCTGCCCCTAGGGGCAGAAAATGTGTAGCTGCATTTACATGGGCTGGGGGTATGGCCATGCATATGCTAGGCAGCCTCAACCACTATATTTAAAATAAAACCTGGTGTCCAGTGGATTTTCTGTACCCCCACCCCGAGGGGCATATCAAGGACAATTATGCTTATCTGCCCCCTTAGGCAGAACAGAAAGACTGTTGCCCATTTACTTGGTTTTGGGGCATGGCCATGTCCATGCTGGACAGCCCCAACCCTATATTGGCATAAGAAAAATAATTTATGGTATTTTATTGGCTTTCTGCCCCCTGGGGAGCAGATTAGGGGTAATTGCCCCATTTGCCACAGGGGGGTGAGGGGGAAGAAAGACTGAAATAATCACTTCCCCTGGGGAGTACAAGGCCTTGCCCTAGGGGCCACTACCCCTGTTCCTGGTGTCCAGTGGGTTAATCCCTGCTAGGGCATCATTCTCCTGTGGTGATCACTAAGCGCGAATCCATTGGGCAGAAGTACTATTGGAAAGGGCAGATTCCCCCTTTTGCGATACCCCTCCCATAATCAGTGCTTGGGGGCTGAGATGTGCCCCAAGCACTGACTCCGCGAAAGTAAAATGAGCCATTCTGTTTGTTTTACTTTCATTTTTACTGTAATGACATCAACATCTACACACTGATTGCCATTGCAGTAAAAAAAAAAAATCAGGATTCTCAGGAAGCTGTTTCTGAGCAACCTGGTGCAAACAAAAGAGATAATTATAGGACCATAGTACCAGAGGGGCTTTTCTAACCTCCCCCGGTATCGGCCTTTAGCCAACACCCGCAATGAGGAGAGGGTGCAGCTGTTGGCAATTGGCCAAAGGCCGCACTAAGAGGGTTAAGAACATCCTACCACCTTCAAGTCCCCAGCAATTTTATGAAAACCTCAATAGAAACATCATGCAATGATCAGATATACAGTTTAACTAGATGTTAAAGTCTAAAAACAGCCTGCCAGAAAATTACCTGCAGTGTTTTGTGAGAGACTGTTAGACTTTTCATCCTTGGCGTGGTCTCCCTTAACTTTTTGCATCTGTTCCCCAGGTTGTTGATGTGTGCTGGACTCTGATTTTAGTGTTTTTGTTACTCTGGGCACTTTACCACTGCTAACCAGTGCTAAAGTGCAAGTGCTCCCTTACAAAATGTGTATGTAATTGGCTTATCCATGATTGGCATAATTGATTTATTAGTAAGTCCCTAGTACAGTGCACTAGAGGTGCCCAGGGCCTGTAAATCAAATGCTACTAGTGGGCCTGCAGCAATGGTTGTGCCACCCACATAAGTAGCTCTGTAATCATGTCTCAGACCTGGCATTGCAGTGTCTGTGTGTGCAGTTTTAACTGTATATTCGACTTGGCAAGTGTACCGACTTGCCAGGCCTAAACCTTCCCTTTTCTTTCATGTCAGACACCCCTAAGGTAGGCCCTAGGTAGCCCCAAGGGCTGGATGCAGTGTATGGTTAAGGTAGGACATATAGGCCCTCATTACAACCCTGGCGGTCCAAGACCGCCAGGGCTGTTTTGACGGAAGCACCGCCAACAGGCTGGCGGTGCTTCACAGGCCACAACGGCCCCGGCGGTTTTAATCCTCCAGGGCAGTGCTGCTTGCGAGTGAAAAGCACGACGGGTGCAACAGCACCCGTTGCACGGCCGCAACACCGCCGGCTCCATTTGGAAGCCGCCCGCCAAGGTCGTAATGAGGGCCATAGTAATGTGTTTTATATGTCCTGACAGTGAAATATTGATTCATTCGCTTTTCACTGTTGCAAGGCCTGTCCCTTTCATAGGTTAACATGGGGGCTACCTTTAAATCTGATTAAAGTGTAGATCCCCATTGGGAGTGAATGGACATTTGGAGTTTGGGGTCTCTGAGCTCACAATTTAAAAGTACATCTTTTAGTAAAGTTGATTTTAAGATTGTGTGTTTGAAAATGCCACTTTTAGAAAGTGAGCATTTTCTTGCTTATACCATTTCTGTGGCTCTGCCTGTTTGTGGATTCCCTGTCTGGGTCAGTTTGACAGTTGGGCTGGTTGCACCTCACACTAGGCAGTGACACAAAGGGAGCTGGGGTGTAGCCTGCATATCCTGATGAGCCATCTGTGCTAGGAGGGAGGGGAGGAGTGGTCACTCACACCTGAAAGTGATGTGCCTGCCCTCACACAATGCAGTCTCCAACCCCCTGGTGAGTGTCTGGGGCCTGGCCTGGGCAAGGCAGGATTTCACATTCAAAAGAGATTTTACTTTGAAGTAGGCCTACTTCAAAGGAGAAATTGGGTATAAAAAGGGCACCCAAAACCACAGACTTTAGAAACACTTCTGGAAACAAGAGGAATCTCTGCCTGGAGAAGAGCTGAGGAAGAAGAGCTGCCTTGCCTGTGACTGTGCTTTGTAGAGCTATCCTGCAGTTGCTGCTTCTGCCAGACTAAGAGGGCAAAGACTGGACTTTGTGTGCCTTCCATCTTGAGAAGAAATCTCCAAGGCCTTGATTTAGAGCTTGCCTCCTGTTGTTTGAAGTCTCAGGGACAGCAAAGACTACTCTCTGCCAGCACCTGGAGTCTCTGGAGAGACTTCTACTCTGCCCTGTGGTGCCCATCCAGTTTCTGGGACCCTGAAAGGAGAAGCTGGCATTCTAAAGACAAGGAAATCCACGCACAGAGCGTGTGCGGGGAAAAGATCGACAAGACTCTGATCTGCGGCTGAAGAAATTACACGCCGCAGGCTCCGCAGCTGAAAATCAACGCTCACCGGAAACGCGCCCGAAGAATCGACGCACGGAGCAGGAGAAACGACGTGCAGCATTGCTGATGGAGTCTGGGAGATCGCAACCCGCACTGCGGGGTTTTCGGATCATCGTGCGGCTGGATTTCCGACTCAAGTACCGCTGGCCGTGTAAAAACAACACAAGGGCTGCCCGGACCCAAGAGTGCTGACAGGATCGACGCATCGCTGTCCTGTGGAGAGAAGAAATGAAGTGCTCGACCCAGCGAAAGGAGAAAGGACGCAAGGTCCCGCTCGTGAGTGGAATCAACTCATCGCAAGCCCTTTTTGACACGCACTCACCTGTGTGGGGTTATTTTTGACGCGCCCAAGGTACTTTTTCACGCTAACAGTGTTAGTGTGTGTTTAAAACTACTTAAAGACTCTTTTTGCATTTTTATTAATAACTTGACTTGTGTATGGTGGACTTTTGTCATTTTGATCTTGTTTTGTTTAGATAAATATTTCCTATTTTTCTAAAATGGTGTTGTGTCATTTTGTGGTGTTTTCATTAAGTTACTGTGTGTGTTGGTACAAATACTTTACACCTAGCACTCTGAAGTTAAGCCTACTGCTCTGCCAAGCTACCGAGGGGGTAAGCAGGGGTTAGCTGAGGGTGATTCTCTTTTATCCTGACTAGAGTGAGGGTCCTTGCTTGAACGGGGGTAACCTGACTGTTAACCAAAGACCCCATTTCTAACAGAGACCACACACATTCTTGGTATCCTTCTACTGTTTCAGGCCTGAGGGGACATCTGCGTGGCTTTAACAGAAAGCCAATGAAATGGTCTCAGAAAATGGGGTGGGACCTGCCCCAGCCTAACAGGTCACAGACCTGGGGGGATGGCACAACAAAACCAAGGGTCTGATTTGGCAGACAGGTTACTAGATCTCAAAAATTATTGATATCCCATCCACTTTGTTGCACGTGCATTACATATGATAGCACTTGTAATAAGGTAGACAGGATATCCATCATGCTTGTGAGGAAGTAACTCATCCACCACTCTCTAAATAAGGCTCTATGTTTCTTTTTGGAAGGGAGACCTCTCTGAAAACAGTGGAGCTAGACAGCCTTGCTGGTTGTCTTTGATTCTTGTTTGGAATAACTGTGTTAAACTTAGTAGTAGCTTAAGGACAGCGGGGGTTAGCAAAAGGCTCCTTTCATTTTCTTTTCTATGTTAAAAATGACTTTATTATAGCTATTACCAGAGCCCATATCCATGAAATAGGCCATTTTATAGAAAATGTTGAGACCAAAAACCATATGATATTTACTTAGATTAAATCAGGGGTTGTTGCCATCATAGATTGGTTTTACCTTTTACAGAGGACTGTCTGTCCTTCCTTCAGGAGAGAGATGACTGGAATCTGGAGGAGAAGATGTTTCCCCTTGCTTCTTGAACACTTCTTTTCTGCCTGACTAGCGAGGTTGTGACTCCAGTTCTGTCTTGAATCTCTGGGGCACAAATGTTTGCACTGAGGCCTAGGGTTAACATCCATTGTTTTTTGGAGAAACACAAGTAAACCAGTTGTAACTGAAAAGTTCTCCAGCATGACATTCCAAAACACCTTTTTTGTGTATGGGGAGTAAAGAAGGTCTGATGTGTTCAGTATCTTCCACAAAAGATTTTGGTTTTCCAGAACAAATTTCCAACTGGGCAACAGAAATAAGGGCCACATTCATGAAACATTCATGCAGTGCAGCAAGCCACCTTGCTGAACTGTGCTGCATGAAAGGAAAAGGTCAGAAATTCACCATATTTAACATTATATGGGTCATTCCTGTCCTTTCCTTGCACTGGTGCCATTTTGGATGCCTAGCACCAAAGCAGGCATCCCTGTGAAGTGATACACGGGTGCCTGTGTGGTAGGCAGGATTGTTTTTTTGCAGGAAGGGGCACCTGTCTGCACACAAAAAATCCTTAGAGACATTTTATCTTTCAAAGTGTGCTATAACATGCAGCACACTTAGAAAGAGGAAACAATGAGGATAAATTAACGTATTTCTCCTTGTTGTCCCTTCTGGGAATTTGTAACATTTTGACCAGTGTTGATAAATCTGGAAATGTGCCAAAATCTATGGGTGGATGGCTGGGAACACCAGCACTCCTGCAATGCATGCCTTCCTGTGGAAAAGTAAAGCAAGGCAGCAATTTCACTGATCCTATTCCTCTAGATTTGTCAGCCCACGCAAGGCTACGTAAGGTGTCCATATGTGGCTTGATAAATCTCCCTTAAGTTTTGTCTCACCCTTGCTCCCTCTTGTGTGTCACAAGGATGATGCAAAATCCCTCATAAATATGTCCCTAAGTATTTTAAGCAGCCTTGAGTTAGTAGACTGAATCGTCTCATCATGACAATTTCTATATAATGTAGCAGGCTGTGTGCACCAGGTTCATCTGCTTCCTTTGCTTCAGAAGATGGGCTATCTGTAAAGTTTTCACCACTGATGAAGGTTCCAGGTAGTATGGTAGTATAATCTTTAGCACCTTCAGACCCTGGTTATTTGAAGTGAATAGTGTCTTTTTTTACAAGTGTTGCATAGAGTGTACACTATTCTTGGTAGATACTTTTTAATACTCTGTTATTTCTCATGAGAGTTTTATTGTCTGCAAACTGTGTTGTACAGAGTAATGTCTCTCCATAGAGTAAACAGTGTTTAAAGTACCCACTTTTCTATTCCTTTCAACATAATTTCTCAATGTAGTTTCCTGTGACTGTGAGGGGTTTGATATAGATAAAATCTGTCAGCACAGGATATTAATTTTAGGCAGACATTGAGTACCTTGAGCATCTAGACTTTCTCTGAACAGTTTTATACATATTGAACACTGTATGGATCCCAAATATGTGTGGTTGCTTGTTAGTGTGAACTAGGGTACCCATGAAGTGCATGGTATACAGTCAACCTTGCACATAACATGTGCTTGCTACATGTAAGAAAGTTGTATCTATGATGTCATTAATAATGCTTCATATTATTCTGATATATCTTGTACTTACTTTCAGGCCTCTAATGCCACAGTAGTTTATAGAGTAATGTGTACAAAAGAAGCTTGGATGATGTCATCAGTGAGTTCAGCAGTGATGTCATCATTGATGTCAATTGAGATATCATCGGTGATGTCATGGACCATGCTAAGAGTGATGAAATATGTGATGTTATAAGCAGCGCAGGGGAGAGCACAAGTTGTATTCAGCTCTGCTAACTATAAATCGTGAAATTCTGTGTTTATTTAGTTCAAAACATTAATGTTGTCACTGACATATTTGCCTAACTATAATTTTAACTTTTTTTCAGTGAATTTCTAAGGTTTTTTAAAGTAAAAACAGATCTTTTTATAACACTAACTATAACATTATAGTGAGAAATTGGGGTGTTGGTTGACTGGGGTGTGAGCCCTGGTCAAGCAACAGCCACATTCCCTCGCAGGGCAAACCACAAAAGTCACTGAATTAACCTGTGCTAAACCCTGGGTAGATTGGCACAAAAAGCAGTCAGGCTTAACTTAGAGGCAATGAGTAAAGTATTTATGCAGCACCCAAGTGAGACACAATAAAACAAAAATCCCAAACCAAGTTGAAAAATAGAGTAAACTTTAATACATTATTGGACACCAAAACAACAAAAATCCAATCACTAAAACCGGAGTTATGGATTTTTGAACTTTAGGGTTCAAAACAGCGCTTAAAAGCAAAAAACACAAACCATGGACATTTGGCCATGCTAGAACGGGGAAAAAGTCAAATGATAATGCTGAACCATGATGGAACACGGTTCCGGTACATGAAGTGGATTGGGCCCAGCTAGCGCTTATCTTCACACATAGAACATTTTTGAAGAAAAAATCGCTGAGAATGTAGAAGTTCAGTGGGGCAAAGCCGCAGGAGTGTCTGAGGAGGGAGCATTGAAGTCAGCTAGACATGAAAGGAAGCCACTGTGAAAATCTTTACCTTCAGACTTAGTCGTTGTGATGGAAGTCGAAAATCTCCAGCAGGATAAAGCAGTAGACTGTAGCCGAAGACTTTTCCACAACATTGGATACCCCTTTGGCGAAGATCCAGTCAAATTGATTTGCGGCTGCATAGTAGAATGTAGTAGGAGAAGCCATAAGGTCAATCTGGCGATGCACCTCAGGTGAATAGGCGAGCAGGTTGGCCTCCTGGTTCTCAAATCACTTTTTGCCAACATTTTAACTGTCTTCAGTTTTGGGAATTAGCCATCTGGACACTTTTAGCATCACAACCCAGGGTCTAGAAGTGTATGGAGACCTCTTGGGGGGGTTCAGTACGCACTCAGGTTGGGTCTAGGTGTGAGTTGAAGATGATGGAAATCTGTTATGTCCCTGTAGCTCTGAACAAGAGGCCAGCAAAATAGCACTTGGAAACATTTCTGGAAGTCCTGGGTGCAGGCGAAGGTGCAGGGCTCAACAGCAAGGCTGGCCTCTAATGGTTCAAGGCAGGCTCCAGTTAGCAAAGCAGTCCTTCCAAGTACAGCAGCAGACTGGTAGAATGCACAGAAAGTCACGGCAGCAGGCAGTCCTCTGAGAGACCTTTCGTGGGTCCAGTAGTGAACTGAAGAGTGGATCTGAGAGCCCTATTTTCTTACCCTGGTGCCCTGCACCTAGTAGGTGTGAGAACTTTCTGAAAAGATTCTTTGAAGTTCTGGGAGGTTCCTGCCTCCCCTGCCCTGGCTCCAAGCTGGCTACACTGACAATACAGCATTATTAAGCCTATTGTGAGGAGACAGGGCACAGCATAGCCAGGTTCAAGTGGGCTGGATAACCTGACTACCCCCATTAAGCTAGATAATGGCCCATTTAGGCTCTGCTAATCCCACTATTGTGTGACTGTCTGGGAGGAATTTACAAACTCCTAAACGTCAGTTACACCAGTCATCTGACCTATGACAGGCTGAAGGCATAGAGAGCTAAGTTCAGGAATATGCCAACTTCTAAAAGTGGCACTTTCAAACTTGTAATTATAAGTTTGACTTTAACATTAAAGAGGTTTTATCATTACAAGCTCATAGATACCAAACATGGTATATCTACCTCCCCTCGTTTCGAATTACAGCTTTTTATGCATATTTCGAAACACCTAATGTTAACCTATGGGAAGGGAAGGCCTTACAGTAGTGAAAAATTAATTTGGGAGTTTTTCACTACTATGACATGTAAAACTTTAAAGTACACGTCCTCTCTTTCAATTCCACTGCATCCTGCACTATGGGCTACCCAGGGCCTACCTCAGGGGTGACTTACATGTATGAAAATGAGATTTAAAGGCTTTGCAAGGGTTTTTAAATGGCAATTCGACATTTCCAATAGTTTCTTTGACCTTTGTTATTTATCAATTAATTTCTAGGGTTTGTTTAATGTAAAGTAATATTTTATTACGATATGTAAAGCGAACATCACATTTTGCACAGCCTTTGGCCAGGCGCCCCACCGGCAGCCATCCCCACATTGCCCTGGGCCATGCACAGCAGGGGGTTGACAATAGGGCATAGTCTGTGGCTAGACTGTGTAGCCAAACCACCCAGAGCCAGCACCATTATTTACTATTAAAGTGGAAGGGGAAGAGCCAAATGGGCAGAGCTTGTATGTAATTTGCCAGCTTTGCTTACTCAGCAGCAATTAAAAGGGATAACTGTAGACTGTGCCTACAGACGAGGAAACAACAAGAAAGAACCCACTCATCTTGAACAGTCACTAGATAAGAGAATACACTTCAATAATTCAGCAATGCATTTACCTCCTTCAAAGATTTCAGATTGTTTTTCAATGTGTAATTGCAGCGAAAACATAGGGGGTCATTCTGACCTTGGCGGTCCATGACCTCCATGGCGGAGTGCGGCGGAAGCACCGCCAACAGGCTGGCGGTGCTTCCTGGGCGATTCTGACCGCGGCGGTAAAGCCGCCGTCGGAAAAGGGGAGCCGGCGGTTTCCCGCCGGTTTCCCGCTGGCCCAAGGAACCCGCCATGGCGGCGCTGCTTGCAGCACCGCCATGGGGATTCCGACCCCCGTACCGCCAGCCTGTTTCTGGCGGTGTCCACCGCCGGAACCAGGATGGCGGGAACGGGTGCCGTGGGGCCCCTGGGGGCCCCTGCACTGCCCATGCCACTGGCATGGGCAGTGCAGGGCCCCCTAACAGGGCCCCACAAAGATTTTTACTGTCTGCTTAGCAGACAGTGAAAATCGCGACGAGTGCCACTGCACCCGTCGCACCCCTTCAACTCCACCGGCTCCATTCCGAGCCGGCTTCATTGTTGAAGGGGCTGTCCCGCTGGGCCGGCCGGCGGTCTTCTGGCGGTCGCCCGCCGGCCCAGCGGGAAAGCCGAAATGACCGCCGCGGTCTTTTGACCGCAGTGCGGTCTTTCGGCGGGAACCGCTTGGCGGGCGGCGACCGCCGACCGCCGCGGTCAGAATGACCGCCATACTGTCCATCATCCTGGAAAATGGCAGGAATGTTGTTGCATTCTACTAATGGGGAAGGGGTGGGGCCCAATATGCAGAGAGTTTAGGTGATTGGATGCCTTTGCTTACTCAGTTGCAATTAAAAGATGAACTATGGACTCTATCCTCAGACCAGAAGATGACAAGAAAGAACCCACTCGTCTTGGACAGTCACTACAGAAGATATAGCACTCCAATAAATCAGTGATGAATTCTCCTCCATCAAGGATTTCAGATCAATTTTCAAAGTGCAACTGTAGAGAAAATGCACTATCCATCTGCCTGGAAAATGACGGCAATGCTGTGATTTGGAGCTATTATTTAAAGTTGAGTGGGTCCCACCTCCTGACCCTTTAAAAGACTTAGGGGACCCTTTCCCTGGGGCTGAGTTTTTTTTATGTAAAGGGTACCTGCAGCCGGACCCTGCAGCAACCTCCCCCAGGCAGCCAACCCCACGCTGCACACAGCCTTTGGCCTTTGGAGCGGTTTGTCTGGTCCCACTGTCAGAAAGCAGACTTTGTTTGCTTTTGCTTGGTGGGAGCTGTTAGAGGCATTATTGGCTCCATGGGGGGGCCACATGGCCCCGCTCCAACGAGCATTGCCCCAGTGAAGTGGAAGATTCGGTGGTCCACAACGCACCCCATTTACTCTTTAATTGTAGCCCTGGGAAGGTGGCAGACCCCGGAGCTTTGAAGGGTTGCACAGCTCCCCGTATCATAGTAGATTAAAGCCCCAGTGAGGTGGCAGGCCCAGGGCTGTGAGGGGGTTGAGGTCCCCCCACTTTATATTTGTTTAATGCCCCAGGGAGGTGGTGGTTCCCGGGGCTGCGGAGGGCCAGGATGCCTCCCGGCATCCATTTTGATAAAAGCCCCATAGAAGTGGTGGTCTCCAGGGCTGCAGGGGGGCTAGGTGGCCCCCTGCATCCATTTTGATAAAAGTCCCAGCTGTGTGGTAGTACCCGGAGCTGCAGGGGCGGGTTTTGCACACCCCCATGGAAAATTGAATTGCCCCAGGACCTAGTCCACCAGGGGTCTTTAATGAAGCAAGTGCGGGAGCCTGCACTTGTTTTAAAAAAAACATTTTTAGTGGCTTCAAATGCTTTTTAAGCCCTTGGAGGTCCCTCTGGGACCCCGCACCAGAGCTAAGGGGTTAGGGTGAGTCTAACATGGCCCCTTTTCTTATTTTTTACTTTTTTTCTGGGACTTGGCTGAAGCCGAGTCCTAACATGACTGCCAACACTACCTTGCTGAAGTGTTGGCAGACAACCATATCTCAGCACAAAATCCAGAGGTTCACGAAGCCTTTGTGTCCCTATGTTTACAAATTTGTTTTTTCCTTCATCACTAAAAAACTACTGAATGGATTTACACCAAATAACAAAATGGCCAATTTCTGTACCAAGAGCTCCCTTCCTACCAAATTTGGAGTTATTCCATCCAGTGGTTTGGGCACTATTGCTGTTAAAAATTCCTATAGAAAAATTAATGGTGAAAAATAATTTTGGGACCCTCTTTTTCTCGACCCCTGCTTGAAAGACCACTCTAAAACTTTCGGGACAGCAGCTCACATGAGCGTCAATTTTTTTGGGAAAATTTCATGATGATTTGTCAACCACCGCCAAAGATATAGGCAAGTAAAAAAAAGGTTTTCTATAGAATCTAGGTTCTAAATGAATATAACTACTGAATAGTGACTGCCACTATATATATATATATATATATATATATATATATATATATATATGTATATATATATATATATATATACACACAAACACATATATAGCCTGTCAAGCCTCCAGCAATATAATTGAGAGTCCAAGGAGAAATTAATAAAGTGCTAACTCTGGCGACTGGTGTCCATCCGTTTATTCACCATTAGATGCATTTGGCCATCCCAGCAGCCTTGCTCACATAACTAGCCTGTGTGCACCAAAGTGTTTAAATCCCCCAGTCACCAACATCGATGACGTCCCTTCAGTTCCATATTGGCACAATTTATAGACAATCTTAAATGTATTGCATCGTTTGTACAATAGATCAAATAAACATCAGTCAATGCATGGCCTATATCAGTATTAACAAAATTACATAAAATAAATGATTAGAGTAAAAATATGTGTGTTCATCTGCCGGCGCTGTGATCTAAGCACGTAATAGCTGGTCAAATCGTAGGGGGTAAAATGCTGAACCCTGCAGTTTCTACAGCTTGTGACTCATCAAAATAAAGCCTGAGCAAGTGCTCCAAGAAAGGGATTGCAGAGTCCCAAGATACTGGCAGGAGTATATCTCACTGCTTCATGGGACAGACCACCCACAGACAGAAAAGATGTAATTGCATTTTAGTGACAACAAGAGCACACTGCAAATTGCCCACAGCCAAAGCATATTACATGTCCAGATATGAAAAAGAAGATGTTAAAAACCGCAAAAGAAAATATATCATGTGTAACAAAACCACATCAGTTGCAAAGCCAGATCAAATATGTCAAGAGGTAAACGACTGCACAATAAATATTCGTAGAGTGGACAAAAAAGGAACATAAGAGCATCAAACTTTATTGAAGCATATACTTAAATATCAACTACAATGCTGTAAAACGAGGTGAACTAACCTCTACACACCAAATCTAAAGTAAAAATATGGTATACTATAAAATGAAAAAATAAACAGCTTGTATCAGAAGTATATACAGTCAATAAAATAACAATCTCACATGCATTGGCGCAAACAAAATAATGGAAAGGAAGGTGAAATAAAATAAAGAGTGCAGTTCTTATCGCAAGTGTTACTACACCAATGAAGTGAAGGTGAAGATGAAGAAAAGGCAAGGGAGGCTCCTTCCCTGCCCAAGCGGGAGAGAGCACATCAAACACCCCTTACTTTCTTCCCGTAACACAAAGACACAACAAGTAGAGAAGAGTTAAAAGACATGAAACAGAGAAGAAAGGCCAAAATAAATATTACTGTAATGACCGTCACATATCAATTCATGGAAAACAGAAACAACAATTTATGGTGTACATGACTCTTAATACAATTAATCTCTATGAAGGTGCACACTCAACCCTTCATCACAATTCAGCCCATTCGAGGTTAATGTTTGCAGATCAATAATCAGTTCAGATTCCCTTTTCCTTAGATGCAAATTACCATTGCCCCTTCTGGGATTTCTGGCAATGTATTCTACAGCATAGAAAGAAATCTTTGTACGATCCCTAAAATGAACAGCCTGAAAATGTCTCACTACAGGGTACTTGGGGGTCAACATGTTCAAAAGGAAGCATGTGCTCAAGTACTCCCTTCTTGACAGAACAGATGGTGCTCCCAACCTATCTCAAAGAACAAGGACATTTGAATATATATTTATATATATATATATATATATATATATATATATATATATATATATATATATATACTGTATATATATATATATATATATATATATATATATATATCACATACTGGGGGCTGATTGTCAGAAATTGTCTAATGAGGCATTTCTAACTACCCACTGTTGTGATTTTTTTTCATCTCACTGTATTTGCAAGCCCTGCAGAACCCACATGGGAAAAAAACCTGTAATCTTTGTCAGGGTGTTGTCACTATGTACCAGAGTGTCCCTCAAAGATCTGTCTTTCCAGTATGTGATGCTGGGTTTAGGTGTTATTTTGTTGCCAACAATTGCATCACTTTTGATGGTCTCCCAATGTTTGTTCAAGATTTGTTGTACAGCTTTGTAGCTGCTGTTGTATGTTACAATCATTCTGAGTGTAGGATCGTTATTGGTGTTTGAGATATTGGTGAATAGGATTTGATCCCTTGGTATACCCTCTACTTTCTTGCTGGTACTCTCATGTACCTAATTAGGATAACCTTTCTCCTTGAAATCTCCTTGAAATCTTGTATCATCACATTGTGTTCAATACTATGGGCAGTATAGAGTGCTGCAGTTTCTTTTGGCTTTCAGTAATTCACCAAATGGAATACTCCACTTCAGTTTTTCTGAGTGGTCACTGAGGGCATGTAAAAGGCTGTTGCCTGCTGTAAGTTTTTTGAAAAGGCATGTTTGTAACTCTCCCTGCTGTACTTCAACTGTCAGATCTAGGGACTCAATGCTGTTACTATTGATGGTCAAAGTAAAATTCAGATTATGTGCATTGTTGTTCAGAATCTATACAAAGTTAGAAATTACATCAACAGAACCCTTCCAGATAATATAAAGGTCATGAATGAACCTTAACCAAAGGACTACCTTTTTGCAGTACATGTCCAGCATAGTGTCACTGAACAACTGTTCCTCCCACCAATCTAAAAAAAAAGATTTGCGAAACTGGGGGTCAAGCAGATGCCCATTGCTGTATCAAGGATCTGACAGTACAGGATACCATTAAATAGGAAAATGTTGTTTTGAAGGCATACTTTTTGCATTTCTAAAATCATTACAGTGTGGTTCAGAAATCTGATGGGGCTGGCTCTCAAACAATGGTGCCAAGATGCCTCCACTGTGATCAACAACTATGTAGAGGGATGTAACAGCCAGGGCAGCCAGCAGAAAGTCATCTTCACAACTTATCCCTGAGATTTTCCCCAGGGAATCCTTGGTGTCTCTCACGTAAGAGGGAAGAATGGTGCCACACTCTCTAAGAACAATGTTAACATATCTGGATACATTTTCAAGTGCACTCTCCCTAGAGGACACAATGGGTCTTTTGAGTCAGAGAGTTCACTGATAAGCAGCTGCTGCCTAGGTGGTGGGCATACAATGAAAGCACTGAAGATGCACTGGGCCTCATGGCCCTAGAAAAATGAAGTTTGCCCTGGATGAGTCCTTGTAGTGTACCCCAGGGCTTGACTGTGCCCCTGTGCGCCCCCCTCACCCTGACCCTTGAAGAACAGAAACTGCTGTAGTGTGCCTTCCTGCCTACCCCTCCTCTTTCCATCTTTACTAACCTGGTTCAGCCAGTCTCCATACTGGGGGTGCCCCATAGAACACATTCCCATACTAGAGAGCGAGGTGAGTGGCTGGCCCCACCGAGTATAGCCATCTTGAAATATCTACTAGCACTCTGACACTAGCTGGCTGGTGGTAGACTGGGACCCCTGGGAACGCCCAGTGGAGGTGACCCATTGTGCTTGACTGGATGGTGGCCGTGTGGTGGAGACCCTCTCCTTCCAGCATCCTCAGCATCAAGAGAGGTCGCCAGTGAATCCAAGTGACTCGACTCAACTATCTAGCTATGAGGCAGTGACATTAAGGAACCGCAGGCCTTGGGCACTTCTCTCCCCCCCCAAAGGACCTTTCTATGCGGACTCAAGAACACAACACAGCGATACCAGAAACTGCAACATCTTCATACCTAGATGATACCCACTCTCTCTCCTGGAGACTGCCAGGGCCTCTTGCCCATAAACAGGGGTTACTTAAAATCTACCTCAACTTGATTGGATACCCTGTCCCACTCCTGATCCACTCCTTCGGAGGGCTCGCTGACCCTGTCTCCAGAGAACTGTGTTCCCCCACAGACGTGACCCCCCCAAATGAACAAGTTGGATATTATTCTTCAAGAAATCTGAGACTCTCGAGTCTCACTTGCGCACCGGTTGGAAACCATCACAGCGGACATCACTCTTCTTAAGAACGACCAGCGCAACCTGGCTGAGAAAGTCAACACAAACAAACAATTGCTATCCACTATAACTCCAAACCAGGCTGAACACACTGCACAGATTACACAACGGCGTAAACAAGTGAAGCACCTACAAGATTGCATAGAAGACACGGAGGGGAGCTCATGAAGGGATAATATTCATATAATTGGGGTCCCATAGGGAAAGGAGAGCCCCAACCCCACCCAATTCATAGAGGACTGGTTAAAATCATTATTAGCTTCACAGGAACTTTCAAAGCAAAACCAATACCCAGTGAGCCCCCACACCCTACAGTGGCCAAAAACCTGAACTATAGAGACCGTGACGCATTGCTGCAAGTGGCCAGTGAGAAGGATTGTCTCTACTTGACAAATTCCACAATCTCATTTTTTCCAGACTACACACTCGCAGTACAGCGTAAGCATTCACTTTTCTAAAGATCAAAAATCGCTTGTGTACGAGCGGCCTGAAGTATGCCCTGCTGTTCTCAGCCAGGCTTAAAATAATCAATGAGCAATGGTCCTTTTTCCTTAACCTACTTGATGAGGCCTGTTGGTTGGACAGGCAATTCCTTGACTCCGAAGGGACTGAAACTGAAGAAGGCCAACTCGCCTAAAGCTCAAAGGGCTCCCCGGAAACGCAAGACAAGAGAACCCTGTTGTTCCGGCACGAAAACAACTCTTACTCCACAGCATGCCTTGGAGGACCAACAGGTAGCGATACGCTCTGCAACTCCTTGAGACTTTCAAAGAAACCCATCATTTCAGGCTCCTTGCATGGCAGTGTCTCTGCCTCAGACTCAGTCAATAGCATGACTTTATTCTCCACAATCACTCCACAAATGTCACATGACCAATTATTCGAAGTGGAATGAGAATACCATAAGCAACTCCTTATTCACTACTGTGAACTCTGGTCTGCTGCATGTAATGTACATGGGCATGGAGGGGACCGAACAGGGTGGTTAATTAGACTCTAACCTTTTGATTGAATATTGAATGCATAAACATCACCATCCCTGCCCCCTCTCAGGGGACGCCTCACTCATGCCATGCTAATGTATGACTGGGGGTTCACTGATTCAGATTACTCATGTGCAAAGTCTGGGCACTGGACCTGGTAGACCTGGATACAAGGTTATGGCTCACATTTTTTGCACCTCTTGAGAGCACTGTCTTAGGTGGCACTAACCTCCAATAGTAGAAGCATTTGTTTATCACTGGTTGATAAGTTCTGGTTGTTTTGATAGTTGGGTCCAAGAAATGTTTTTTTTGCCTGACATTTTTTAGGGATCTACATGCTCAGAATATCAACATCACTGTCTTGAATGGAGGTGTATTGTTAATGGGTAGAGGAGCATGAGCAATTGGAGGGAAGGAATTGTTTTATTGTTGGGATAGATGTTACACACCCTAAATAAATACACTATAATCACATAGAAAGTGTGGGGACTGGGCTCATTATATAAAAGACATAGAGTACTTGCACAATGGAACAGGCATCAAGCACATATAGGGGGTCATTCTGACCTTGGCGGTCCATGACCGCCATGGCGGAGTGCGGCGGAAGCACCGCCAACAAGCTGGCGGTGCTTCCTGGGCGATTCTGACCGCGGCGGTAAAGCCGTGGTCGGAAAAGGGGAGCCGGCGGTTTCCCGCCGGTTTCCCGCTGGCCCAGGGAATCCGCCATGGCGGCGCTGCTTGCAGCACCGCCATTGGGATTCCGAGCGCCTTCCCGCCAGCCTGTTTCTGGCGGTGTCCACCGCCAGAACCAGGATGGCGGGAACGGATGCCGTGGGGCCCCTGGGGGCCCCTGCACTGCCCATGCCACTGGCATGGGCAGTGCAGGGGCCCCCTAACAGGGCCCCACAAAGATTTTCAGTGTCTGCTGTGCAGACAGTGAAAATCGCGACGGGTGCCACTGCACCCGTCGCACCCCTTCAACTCCGCCGGCTCCATTCTGAGCCGGCTTCATTGTTGAAGGGGCTGTCCCGCTGGGCCGGCCGGCGGTCTTCTGGCGGTCTCCCGCCGGCCCAGCGGGAAAGCCGGAATGACCGCTGCGGTCTTTCGGCGGGAACCGCTTGGCGGGCGGCGACCGCCGACCGCCGCGGTCAGAATGACCGCCATAGTGTTCTTACAAGAGACTCACAACTCACGAAGCTCAAGAAATGTGCAGAAAAATTTGAGGACAGCTGTTCCATATATACTATTCTGCCTTTGCATGAGGCACGATTATCTGGTTCTGAGCTGGTGTTCTGTTTGAGGTGTTGGAAACCAGGATAGACACTCAGGGTTATCATGTTCTTTGGCAGGTAACCTTAATGCAGAGCCTATTGTGCTAAGTTTCATTTACGCACCCAATATAGAACAGGATGCATACTGGTCCCGTCTATCCTCCGTCCTATCGGACTGGTTTAGTTACCCCTGGGTACAGGCTGGTGACTTCAAAACTGTCATTGGTACCTTCTTGGACTGCTCCCACCTCCCCACGCCAGGTAATGCCTCGGTGCACCAAGCAAAGGCACTGAAAAACTGGCTACCTGGGTGGGATCTGGTGGGTGTGAGGTGTGAGAGACATGTAGGAGACATGAATACTCTTATTACTCCCCCCACGTGCATTGCATTCACATCTAGATAGAATACTCTGTCCAACACATCTCCATTCCTCCATAAGGAGGACCACAAATTTGGGGATAACAATATCTGATCATGACCCACTGGAAGTGACGCTTTCCTGGGCCAGGTATCGACTCTGATTCCAACCTGGTATCTGCAACAGTTCCAGCTGTAGTCGGGGAGACACTTGTGACCACAATAGATACATATTTCCTTAGTAATGAGGGCACTGCCTCTTTCCCTCTGACTGAGTGGAAGGCCTTTAAAGTGGTCATTCGGGGCACTTCTATCGCCATGGTATTGGGAGCCAGGTGGGAGGTTGTACGGGAACTTTCATGCATAGAAGGCAAACCTAATACATTTAAAACAGCAGCAGCTAAGAACCAGGAAGCATCACATTCATTATAGGAAGCCCGTACTACACACCTTGATCTCCTCAAACATCTCTGCATTATCGATTATCGTACTTATATAACAAAGAGATATGCAGCAGTGGACAACTCAGGGACACTTGTGGCATGCCTGATAAGACCCACCCCCTCACCCACCCCAATACTGTCCACCCATGACCCCTCCAAGGGGGTGATCACCACCCAGAGCGAGATCAATGAAGCCTTTAACATTTACTATACCAAACTATACACTGCCCCTACTCCCCAGACCCTGCAGATGGCACTAGGTTTTTGGACCAGATCACACTACTGAGAGTATCTGCTGAAGACAAGGAGACCCTTCGGGCTCCACTTTCGGACAACAAGATACCGGGGGCCCTAGCGGAACTAGCCAGAAATGAAACACCTGATTTGGATGGGCTCCCAGTTGAGTTCTCTTCCACCTATTCAGCACAATCAATCCCCAAGTTGGAAAGACTCTACAATGCCTCATTAGAAGCAGGAACACTCCCGCCCACCACCAGAGAGGTGTTGGCTACCTCCCTGTTGAAGCCTGGCTACTTCCATGTTGAGCTCTCCTCATACAGACCATTGTCTAGCCTAAACACAAAATATAACATTTTGAGCAAAAATCTTGCCCGTAGGCTGCTCCCTCTGCTTCCACACCTTTTACATATAGACCAGTGCGGTTTTGTCCCCGGTACCAGTACCTCCATAAATATACACAGGCATTTTAATTTAAGGGAAACAATGTGGGGAAACTATTCATATGCGGATTGCATATCACTAGATGTCTGTCAAGCTTTTGACACTCTGAGATGGGATTTTATGTTAACAGTCCTAGCATGATATGGTATACCCCAGGCCTATATCTGATGGGTACATCTCAAGTATGCACAGCCCACGGCAAGGGCCAAAACTGGTGGCCTGGTTTCACAATCCCACAATGTCTGTCGAGGGACCAGCAGGGTTGCCCTCTATCACCCATAATATTTGTCCTTGCCATCAAACCTATAACACAACACCTCTGACAGAGCTCCTCAAGTTGGGGGATGCCTATGGGCCGCACGATACACTCCATATCCCTGAATTCTGATGATATGATCCTCTACCTTAAAGACCTCCCTATGGGACTGGGAGGAATCACCAAAGTGCTACATACATTTGGAAAGATATATGGCCTCCACATTAATATAGACAAGTCTTGTGCCTTCTTCTACTCCCCTACCCATTGTTGCGATTTGGCCAAGCGAACCTTTAAGTTGCACACCACACTTCCTGATGTCTAGGAATACAGGTGTATTGGGAATCTGCCGATCTTCTGGAGGGTAACCTCCTAAGAGCAATCTACTCCCTTAAAACATGAATTGCTTTCATATCAACTTGCCATTGTCTGCTGCAGGTCATTTATCCATTGCTACTGTATTATTTTGCAAGTTTACTAGTGAGAGTACCAACGTGGGTGTTCCAATTACTGAACAGCATGCTAATAGAACTCACTTGGGGATCGTAAGGCCGCAGAATTAGCCTCCCTCGATCGCAATTGCTGTCAGATGGCAGCAGAGTGGAAGCCCCAGACTTCAAGGCCTCTTGTATTGCAGGACAGGCACAATGGCTGTCTTACTGGCTCGCTGGGTGCAACCTATCAGAGATTAGTTACAAACTGGTGCAACTGAACAATGGCCATCTAGATAGTCTACTGTGCCCAGGTAGTGAGTGGCCTGAAATACTTCTCTGTTACTAAGGGTAGCCCTTACCAATTGGAAGATGGCACAAAAATATACTGCTCCTATGCTTCCATATGCACTGAATGTCCCGCTGAGTGGGCTCCCCCTGGCCCTGGCATCTTAACAACATGTCCACTTGCTACTTGGGAGCAGGGAGGCAGACTAGCACTGGGCTCCTTGTTCCATGTTGGTGCACTAATGCCACATACTGATTTTGTGCAACTACAGGGTCTTCCTCTCACTCTCTTTCTGACACACGCAAGCATTCTCTGCGACGTGTGGAAACATTGCGCGCCGGGCAGGTGCGAGCCACTGACACACAAACTACTTCAGACCCTACATGGCATGGGTGACGGCAGACATCTTGTCCGATGGTTGTATTGTGAAATCAAAACTCATTTAGGGTCATCCCTTCATACATTAAAACTCAAATGGGAAGAGGACTTGAACCTCAAATTCTCTGACCGTGATTGTGCTAGAATCCTAGAATATCCCAAAAATAGATTAGGTAACACACAATTCAAGCTCATATAACTTTTTACATTACATAGAGCATGTTTAACATTGCACACGATTAATACAATATTTGCTCTCAACACAATGGTATGCTTTCGATGTAAAAGCCCCCACAATGACTTACTATTCATGTTATGGGCCTGCCCGGATCTTACTCCCGACTGGTTGGGTATAGGTACAACTCTGACAGTTATTACAGATTTACACCACTGGAACACCCTTGTGCAATGCCTGTTGGGGTTAAGACCCGGGGTATCCAAAGTGGTGCTTCGGTTTGCTAACTTGGCCCTACTTCTAGCGAAAAGATTGATAATGAGAAATTGGAGATCCTGAAGATCCCAACAAGTGTGCCTTTGGCGGGAGGAGCTGGAACGATGGGAATTAGCGAGTGTAGCCTTGCGCAGGGAGGATTACGGGGTGTGATGCTATTAATTGTGGTTGACCAATGACTTTGGGGGTCATTACAACATTGGCGGTAAAAGCCGCTTACCGACGTGCAGAAGACCGCCAATACACCGCCGCGGCCGCGGAAATCCGCCACAACTATTATGATCCACATCTCGGAATCCGCCGAAATTCAGACACCAACACAAGTCCGCCACACCAAAGTTCAGTGATAAACTGGCGAAAACAAAACCTCCACCGTAACGCCAACAGAAACATGCTCATGCTATCACAACCCACGAATCCACGCGGCGGTCTTTCAACCATGGTATTCCATTGGCGGTACACACCGCAGCGCTTAAAATACACACACATCTCCAAAACACCGCCACATTGGACAATTCGAATTACACACACCTGATACACATACAAACACCACTCCCACACACCCAACACAATATAAAACACACACCCACATCACCCACAAACCCCTACGACCAAAAATTCTGAAAGAAGGCCAGAGAGAGTGCACAGAATAGACAACCCCACCACACAGAGGCACACAACACCATCACCCACACAACATCCACGCACAAAACACCACACACCACTACACATCACCACACTCATCACCACATACACCACCCCACACATCACCCACACCACCCCATGGCACGCCAAAGACACCCCAGGTTCCCTGAGGAGGAGCTCGAGGTCATGGTGGAGGAAATCGTACGGGTAGAGCCACAGCTATTTGGATCACAGGTGCAGCACACCTCCATAGCTAGGAAGATGGAGCTATGGCGAAGAATAGTCGACAGGGTCAACACAGTGGGACAGCACCCAAGAAATCGGGAGGACATCAGGAAGAGGTGGAACGACCTACTGTTAGGGTTTGTACACAGCAAAGAGCATGTCCCCTCTCACTGCACTAGTGGGTTCTGTAATAGCTCCCTTTTAAACTTACTATTGAAAGCCTTTCTTGTTATCTCACCTCCCCCCCCCCTAGGCTTCTGTGTATGTTGTTTAATGTGCTGTTTTGTTTACACATTGGGCCTCTCTTTTACCAAGGCTTCTTTAAAACACTCCTCCCTAGGCCATGTGTTAATCCAACTCATTTGCATAATAACTGAAACTCTGCACACCTTTCAAGAACATGTGCAGCATGTGAGGACCACACCCAGCTCTTCAAACCACACCCAGCTCTGCACACCTTCCAAGAACATGTGCAGCATGTGAGGACCACACCCAGCCCTTCAAACCACACCCAGCTCTTCGAACCACACCCATCCCTGTCTATAAAAGGCATCCCCCGAGCCTCACCCAGTGCTTGTGCTCGTCTACCTCCCGCTTACCTGAGAACAGATCCCTCGGCGCTGGCACTCCTGCTCTTTACAGACTTTCTTTGACTTCAATGGGCGCAGCTGCTGGCTCTTCCTTCTTCCGGTTTCCGGTTCCTCCTTGCCTCAGCCTCTCTCCTACGAGTAATCTGCAAAAGAGAAAGAAGACAAGGTTAGACTGATCAGTATCTCTTGCCAGCAACAAGTAAGTGCAAAACTTTTTATTACCTGAGGGAGCTTTGACGGCAATTTCTGGATTCATGTATAGACAGTTTGAGGCGAAGTGCCTTCCACGAGCATTGTGATTCAGCCTCTTTGTTGCAGGAGTATTTTGCGGAACTTTGTGAAGCGGACATTGTTTTTTTTCATGGAACTTTTGGGAATCGAACAGTGGAAACCATTGACAGCAAGGCAAACAGTAAATCAAGGACTTGCACAAATTACATGCTGTATTTTGATGTAAAAGTACAGTATTTGTTTTATAAAAGATTCTGGAAATATGGGAAAAGTGAGTCTGCTATTGGGAATTTAGGCTTTAGTTATATTATGATGAATGTTTGATATTGGTAATTCTGATAACGGTATTTGTTTAATGTTTTAGAAGCTTTACAGTAATAGAAAACACATCCCAGAGCAGTAACACATTCCAAACCTGGAAACTAGAGACCAGGATCCAAGAGGTACTTTTAGAAGAGAATGTCTAATAAATAAAGGGATAGTCAGGAACCCATTTAGGAATAGGTTGCACTTATCTGTTCTTTGTTTATGTTTCATTAGGCACCAGTTTCTACAGAAGTCAGAAAGGGCCGCAGATTTGTGCAGCACTTCAACAGTGGAAACGCAAGAACGGTGTTGTCTCTCTTTTTTATTTTATCCACTTCCCCCCTTCCCTTGAGCTTCTGTTCTTAGTGCACTGTTTTAAAAACTAGTGTGCTGGAACAAGCAGTTTCAGGGTGGGGTCGGATTGTCTTCAACCTCCATCAGAACTGAACAAGAACTCAGGTGAGCTGGGCTTTGACAGAAGCACAAGCCTTAAAAAATGTCAGTTCTGGTGGACGATGAATACCGGGGAAGAAATAGAGGGCATTGACGTCACGGATATGGCGCAGGCCCTAAATGAGGACTTGGCTCATAATGAATCAGTGTCTGGCATCTTGCAACATATGCAAGAGGAAATAGAGAGATTAAAGATGGAGAATACCTCTTTAAAACAGGATTTAAGCAGGTATAAATTTAGGGGATCTCAGTGGAAAACAGCTTCTACGCCTTTGTTTAAAACCTCCTCAGAGACAGGGGCGCCATCAAAACATACAACTTTGACTTCCCCAGTTGAGGTTACTGTTAATGTTCCTAATGTTGTGCCCTTAGCAGCACCTGAACGTTTTCATGGAGATAGTAACAAATTCCATGTTTTTATCAATCAATGTCAATTACACTTCATTTGTAAGCCACAACAGTTCCCTACTGATGATACGAAAGTGGCATTCGTCTTGTCTTATTTGGGTGGCACAGCAGCCAATTGGTCAATTCCTTTCGTGGATAGAGATGATCCCATCCTCCATAATTGGAATCAATTTAAACGTACCATGACCAGCCTTTTTGCAAAACACACTTTCATGCAGGCAAGTGATAATGAGCTTTTAAATCTTAAACAAGGTAACAAGGATTTATTGACCTATCTCACTAGTTTTAATCGTTTACTCACCGAGACACAGTGGCCAGAAGAAAAGCGTGTCTCCCTTTTTTATAAAGGTTTGAGAGACGAGTTAAAAGATGCGCTGGTTCATATCGTTGATTTGCCAAAAGACTATTCGGACTTTGTAGATTTAGTTGTGAAATTAGAACATAGACTAGGAGAAAGAAAGGGAGATAAATACAAACTGGAATCACAGTTAACTTTTATTAGACACGAGAAGAAAGACACAGATAATAAACTCCCTGAACCAGAGCCTATGCAAATAGGGACACTCCGAGGTCCACTCACATCAGAGGAAAAAGAAAGAATGAGAAAATTTCAATTATGTTTATATTGTGGCAGGGCAGGTCACTTTGCCAGAGAATGTCCAGTAAAGCCTAAAACTCCACGAAAGGGTGCTGTTTCCTCCACCTCCTCAACTGAATCGGGAAACGATTAAGCTCGACAAGGGGAGAGGTTACTTGTTCGAGAAAACATCTTAATCAAACCTCTAATGCTGCAGCCTTCAGGGTACCGCACATACCTAGACATTTCATAATTCAGGTTGTTTTAATTGTTACTACCCAAGTGAGGCATTCTCTCCCTGTCCTACTGGACTCAGGCGCGACAGGAAATTTTGTGGATAATAAGTTAGCTGAAATCTTAGGACTTCCTATGTGCCTAAAGCCTTGTCCAGAAGCAGTATGTGCAGTGGATGGGTCAGAATTGACCTCTGGATTAATCACAAAACAAACAAGTCCACTTGTTATGGTCTGTCAGAACGGGCACACAGAGGTGATTAGCTTTGATCTGATAGATACTCCTAATTTTGGTTTGATTCTCGGGGTACCCTGGTTAACAACTCATAACCCAAAAATTGATTGGGTGAATAGAACTGTTACTTTGGATTCCTCTTTCTGTAGAACCAATTGCTATCAAGAAGCAGGTACAGAACAGAGCACAGTATTACACTGTGCTAGTGTTACACAAGATGAACCAAGTCTCCCTCCTGAATATTCTGACTTTAAAGACGTCTTTGATCCAGTAAAGGCTAGTGTGCTGCCCCCACATCGGTCTTATGACTGCCGTATAGATCTTATCCCAGGGGCCCCTTTACCTAATAACAGAGTATATGCTTTGACTGACGAAGAAACCAAATACTTAAGAACCTACCTAGATGACCTACTACAGTCTGGGTTCATCCGTCATTCCACATCTCCGGTGTCATCTCCACTCTTTTTTATCCCGAAGCCGGATAAATCCCTGCGCGCGTGTATCGATTATAGAGGACTAAATAAGGCTACAATAAAGAATAAATATCCTCTTCCTCTAATACCTGTGTTGTTGGATCAATTAAGACATTCTACTGTATACACTAAACTAGATCTGCGGGGAGCTTACCACCTGGTCCGAGTAAAAGAGGGGGATGAGTGGAAGACAGCTTTCAAGACAAAGTTTGGTTTATTTGAGTACACAGTAATGCCCTTTGGTTTA
The DNA here is from genome assembly GCF_031143425.1 of Pleurodeles waltl. Lineage (NCBI taxonomy): Eukaryota > Metazoa > Chordata > Amphibia > Caudata > Salamandridae > Pleurodeles > Pleurodeles waltl. The sequence goes on along the minus strand of NC_090438.1, from coordinate 481,673,278 downwards.
TGTAATGCCCCTGCGGCCTTTCAGTTCTTTATAAATGAGGTCCTACACGAATTCCTGGACGTTTGTGTCATAGTATACATAGACGACATCCTCTTTTACTCTAAGAACTCAGAAGAACATACCCAACATGTTCGTGCAGTATTATCAAAGTTAAAAGAAAATCATCTTTTTGCTATGTTAGAAAAGTGTACTTTTAATGTCAACAAGGTGGACTTTTTAGGATACTGCCTGTGACCTCAAGGAATAACTATGGATGTAAAGAAAATCAGTGCTATTGCTGATTGGCCAGAACCCTCCTCTGTAAAAGATATTCAGAAATTTCTGGGTTTCGCCAATTTTTATAGGAGGTTTATAGCACATTTTGCAGACATTGCGGCCCCAATAACTACCTTGTTGCGGAAAGGGAAACGATTTCTTTGGACTGATGAGGCGGCACACGCCTTTCAACTCCTAAAACAAAAGTTCACTTCAGCCCCAATTCTGAAACATCCTGATCCTGACTTGCCCTTTTTTGTTGAAGCGGATGCTTCACAAGTAGCTTTAGGAGGAGTTCTCTCTCAACGAGATGCAGTAGATGGCCAGTTACATCCTATAGCCTTCTATTCCAAAAAGTTATTGCCAGCTGAACAAAATTACACTGTGGCTGAATGGGAACTACTAGCTATCAAAGTAGCCTTTTCAGAATGGAGGCACAATTTAATGGGAGCCAAGTACCCAGTTACAATCTTTTCTGACCATAAGAACCTACAGTTTTTTTGATCACTTAAAGCACTAACACCACGTCAGATGCGCTCGTTAAATTTTTTTAGCACATTTGACTTTGTTATAACCTATAGACCAGGTGCACAACAAATTCAATCTGATGTGTTATCTAGATACGGACATACCTCAGACATGAAACAAGATAAAATAGGAGAACCCATTATTCCTCCCCAAAAGTTGTTGGCACCAGTACAACAGAAGGATTTCATCACAGATCTATATAATGCACACATGCAAATAGCACCTCAGGATTGGTTAAAGGATTCCCATAACACAATACAACGAGGTTTATTGTATCACGACAACATGCTGTTAGTGCCCACCTCTGAATTACAAACACAGGTGATAATTTGGCATCACGCCTCACCCTTGGCAGGTCATCCTGGTTGGGTAAAAACCCTGGAAAATTTGCAAAAACACTTTTGGTGGGACACTATAAGAAAGGACATTAAGCAATTTGTCACTACCTGTCCAATTTGTGCAAGACATAAATCTTCTCATAAGGCTCCTGACGGCTTGTTAATACCAATGCCAACACCCAAACAACCTTGGCACACTGTGAGCGTAGACTTTATTGTAGGTTTACCACCTGTAAAATCCTTCACAACAGTGTTGGTTATAGTGGATTTTTTATCTAAAATGGCACATTTTGTACCATTACGGAAATTACCCACGGCGGCAGAATTTGCCGATATTTTTATAAGGGAAATTGTGCGTTTACATGGTTTGCCAAGCAAAGTGGTGTCAGACCGAGGGAGCCAGTTCAACTCCAGATTTTGGAAAAAATTATGTGAAAAACTGAAAATAGATGTGGCCTTATCCACTGCTTTCCACCCAGAGACAGATGGACAGACTGAACGACTGAACCAAACCTTACTTCAAACGCTACGTTGTTTATTGGCTGATTATTCTAGTGAATGGTTGGAAGCTCTTCCTGTAGCAGAGTTTGTTTATAATAATACTGAGCATTCAGCTCTACTTTGCTCACCATTCTATTTCTTGCAGGGGTATCATCCAAGAGCTATACCCATTTTGTTAGAAGATTCCCTGTTGCCTACAGTAACGGATAGACTAACGAGGTTAGGTGACATACAAGACAAAGCCAGGAAACATTTATTAAAGTACAAGGAAAGCATGAAAAGACAAGCAGACAAACACAGGTCTGAGGCCCCAATGTATAAAATTGGTGACAAGGTATGGCTCTCCACAAAGAACCTAAACATAGAGGGATCCCGAAAGCTGCAACCACGTTTCATTGGACCCTTTAGTATAACTGCCATAGTAAACCCGGTAACAGTAAAATTAGATTTACCAAAAGAATATCCAGTACATACTACATTCCATGTGTCCTTGCTTAAGCCGTACAACTCAAAAACCCGACCTGAACCACCACCTCCACCCATACCAATTAATGGAAATCTGGAATATGAAGTGAAAAGCATAAAAGACTCAAAAAGAATTAGTGGACGTCTGTTTTATTTAGTAGAATGGAAAGGATATGATGAATCTGAGAATTCATGGGAACCAGCATCATATGTACATGCCCCACAGCTGATTAGACGGTTTTATTTAAAAAAATCCAGGAAAACCCCGTCCTGTAGGAGGGCCTTTGAGGGGGGCAACTGTTAGGGTTTCTACACAGCAAAGAGCATGTCCCCTCTCACTGCACTAGTGGGTTCTGTAATAGCTCCCTTTTAAACTTACTATTGAAAGCCTTTCTTGTTATCTCACCTTCCCCCCCCCTAGGCTTCAGTGTATGTTGTTTAATGTGCTGTTTTGTTTACACATTGGGCCTTGCTTTTACCAAGGCTTCTTTAAAACACTCCGCCCTAGGCCATGTGTTAATCCAACTCATTTGCATAATAACTGAAACTCTGCACACCTTTCAAGAACATGTGCAGCATGTGAGGACCACACCCAGCTCTTCAAACCACACCCAGCTCTGCACACCTTCCAAGAACATGTGCAGCATGTGAGGACCACACCCAGACCTTCAAACCACACCCAGCTCTTCGAACCACACCCAGCCCTGTCTATAAAAGGCATCCCCCGAGCCTCACCCAGTGCTTGTGCTCGTCTACCTCCCGCTTACCTGAGAACAGATCCCTCGGCGCTGGCACTCCTGCTCTTTACAGACTTTCTTTGACTTCAATGGGCGCAGCTGCTGGCTCTTCCTTCTTCCGGTTTCCGGTTCCTCCTTGCCTCAGCCTCTCTCCTACGAGTAATCTGCAAAAGAGAAAGAAGACAAGGTTAGACTGATCAGTATCTCTTGCCAGCAACAAGTAAGTGCAAAACTTTTTATTACCTGAGAGAGCTTTGACGGCAATTTCTGGATTCGTGTATAGACAGTTTGAGGCGAAGTGCCTTCCACGAGCATTGTGATTCAGCCTCTTTGTTGCAGGAGTATTTTGCGGAACTTTGTGAAGCGGACATTGTTTTTTTTCATGGAACTTTTGGGAATCGAACAGTGGAAACCATTGACAGCAAGGCAAACAGTAAATCAAGGACTTGCACAAATTACATGCTGTATTTTGATGTAAAAGTACAGTATTTGTTTTATAAAAGATTCTGGAAATATGGGAAAAGTGAGTCTGCTATTGGGCTTTAGTTATATTATGATGAATGTTTGATATTGGTAATTCTGATAACGGTATTTGTTTAATGTTTTAGAAGCTTTACAGTAATAGAAAACACATCCCAGAGCAGTAACACATTCCAAACCTGGAAACTAGAGACCAGGATCCAAGAGGTACTTTTAGAAGAGAATGTCTAATAAATAAAGGGATAGTCAGGAACCCATTTAGGAATAGGTTGCACTTATCTGTTCTTTGTTTATGTTTCATTAGGCACCAGTTTCTACAGAAGTCAGAAAGGGCCGCAGATTTGTGCAGCACTTCAACAGTGGAAACGCAAGAACGGTGTTGTCTCTCTTTTTTATTTTATCCACTTCCCCCCTTCCCTTGAGCTTCTGTTCTTAGTGCACTGTTTTAAAAACTAGTGTGCTGGTACAAGCAGTTTCAGGGTGGGGTCGGATTGTCTTCAACCTCCATCAGAACTGAACAAGAACTCAGGTGAGCTGGGCTTTGACACCTACGGGGGAAGGTGCGTTCCGTGGTCTCCAGGCACAACATTGCGGTACAGCGGACTGGCGGCGGACCCCCACCTCCTCCCCCACAACTAACAACATGGGAGGAGCAGGTCTTGACCATTATGCATCCTGAGGGCCTCGGAGGAGTCGGTGGAGGAATGGACACTGGTAAGTCAAATCTTAACTATCATATCCCCCACCCTACCTGCATGCTATCACACACCCCCTCCCCTATCACTCCAACTCCTCACTAATGTACTAATAACATCCCAACACCAAGCCCTGCATGACACAACAAAGCATGGACACCCCTCACTAAAGCATGCCCACGGCACATACCCATAACACCCCACCAACCATCATCACATAAGCCCCCACACAGGAATGCTAGCACTGGGGTACATGCTCACCCACCCATTGCACACCATGACACACACACATGCAATAATCTTACTTTTACACCCCTGCAGGACCACTACCTAACGTCACCAGACAGGAAGGTCCAGACATCTCTACCCCACCCACAGAAGAGGCCCACAGTGAAGATAGCATCTCTGGCCAACTGGATCCAGATGACCAGCCCGGACCATCGTGGGCCTCGGGACAGTCGGTTACCCTCGCACAGGCACAGCCCAACACAGACCTTCCACCCTCTGGAAACACCAGCACAGCACCCACCCAGCGGGCCCATACCTCCGTACCCAGGACACGTCAATCAGCTGTGTGTCCACCACTACAGGGAACCCAGGATAACCCACCACCCCAACAACAACTGGGACCTGGGGACAGTGGTAGTGGGCACACGGTCCAGGGGATGGAGGCACCGGAACACAGGGGAACTGGGAGGGCTGCCGTGCGACAGGGGGGCGGACAGGCCAAGGGAACCCACTCTCCACGAGGCCCTCTCCTCCATCATGGGAGCATACCACCACTCCCAGGAGACGATGGCTACAGTCCTGGCCAAGTTTCAGGAGACCCAGCGCATGCAGGAGGAACAGTATTTGGGCTTCAGGGAGGAACTCAGAACCATCAGCTCTGCCCTGGGCACCATCGTAGGGGTGCTGAAGGACATACAGAACACCATGAGGGACACCGTGGCACTCCAAGGGGCCCCTGACACTAGCATGGACGATGAACTGCCCACCACCTCAGCCAGCGCTAGTGGACAGGAGGCACCGCCACAGGACCACCACACCAGCACCCACCCCCTGCAGACGGTGAACCACCCCGAATGCGGTCCCTGAGATCCAGGAACAGGACAGAGCACGATGGCAAGACCCCCGCCAAGAAATGAGACCACCCTGATTGTTATCCCACTGTCCCACTTTGTAACCCTGTCCATATTGGAACTGCCTCAGCTCCACTTCCTATGCCCACATGGGCAGTGCACCTGTGAGACTAATAGACTGGACTCTGCCATGGACATTCCTCCACCATCACCCCTCACCAGTTTACCACCCCCTCCAATAATTAGCACTTCAATAAACACCCTTGAACCACAAAACAATCTGGAGTCAGTCTGTGATTTAGAAAATGTGTATTAGCAATGACAGTGACAAAATCCGTTCACAATAGTAATGGCAACATACCTATGTCACACATCACAAGTCCATGAAGGATGCAAGCAGATGACACACGTTGGTAACCACACCTGTGAAACCGTAATGGAAATGTACAACTCAGTTGCCAAATACTGGTTGAAATTGACAGACAGGATAGAGGTAGAAGTGTGAAAGTACTTGTAGCAGTCAAGAAGGTGTTCTCACCTGTGTGTCACTGGAAATATTGCTGTATGACTGAGTCCCTGTTGTCAATGTCTTCTTCCTCTGCTTCCTCCTCATCACTGTCCACAGGCTCCACAGCTCCCACAACACCGTCATCTGGACCATCCTCCTGCAGAAAAGGCACCTGGCGTCGCAAAGCAAGATTGTTAAGCATACAGCAGGCGATGATGATCTGGCACACCTTCCTTGGTGAGTAGAATAGGGAACCACCTGTTAAATGGAGGCACCTGAACCTGGCCTTCAGGAGGCCGAAGGTGCGTTCGATCACCCTCCTAGTCCGCCCACGGGCCTCATTGTAGCGTTCCTCTGCCCTTGTCCTGGGATTCCTCACTGGGGTCAATAGCCATGACAGGTTGGGGTAACCAGAGTCCCCTAATAGCCACACCCGGTGCCTCTGGAGTTGACCCATCACATAAGGGATGCTGCTATTCCGCAGGATGTAGGCGTCATGCACTGAGCCAGGGAACATAGCATTTACCTGGGAGATGTACTGGTCTGCCAAACATACCATCTGTACGGTTCCTGTACACCTGTTCACTCCTGTGGGGGTGGACCAGAGCTACATGGGTCCCATCAATGGCACCTATGATGTTAGGGATATGTCCAAGGGCATAGAAGTCACCTTTAACAGTAGCCAAATCCTTCACCTGAGGGAAAACGATGTAGCTCCTCATGTGTTTCAGCAGGGCAGACAACACTCTGGACAACACGTTGGAAAACATAGGCTGGGACATCCCTGATGCCATGGCCACTGTTGTTTGAAATGACCCACTTGCAAGGAAATGGAGCACTGATAGCACCTGCACTTGAGGGGGGATTCCTGTGGGATGGCGGATTGCTGACATCAGGTCTGGCTCCAACTGGGTACACAGTTCCTGGATTGTGACACGGTCAAACCTGTAGGTGATGATTAAATGTCGTTCCTCCATTGTCAACAGGTCCACCAGCGGTCGGTACACCAGAGGATTCCGCCATCTCCTCACATGTCCCAGCTGACGGTGCCTAGGAAGGACAAAAGCGACCACAGAGTCAAGCAACTCAGAGGTATGTACCCACAGCTACACAGAACACGAAACATAATCCAAAAAGTTGTCTGTAAGAGTGTTGAGTCCAGGCCTAGGTATGTGTGACGCAGTTGAAAATGAAGCCATGTGGGCCCCTGAAATGGCGGCTGCCTGACCTCGAAACTGGGACAATTGGATGTGAGGTAACTGCGCTGGCGTTGTACACCGTCGCGGTAGGCGGTCGAAGACCGCTGCGCAATGCTGCATTGTTTAACATTGGACCCTATGGGTCCCAGGAGCCAATGACGAAGTGCGCCGGCGGTGATGATACGCACCGCCGCAGACGTCACCGCCGCGGACGTGACCCACATTTTCTATCTGTTGAATCACTCGATACCTGATCTTCGACAGGAGAGGACCTATACTGCAAGTGCTGCGGTGACCTTGGTCTGGAAGAGACAATGGTACGTGCGTCTGGGGAAAGGGCCCCTGCCTTCACTGCACAGGAGTTGGAGAAGCTCGTGGACGGGGTCCTCCCCCAGTACACGCTACTCTATGGTCCTCCAGACCAACAGGTGAGTACATAGGGTGCAAGTTGTATGGGCTATACCTGGGTGGAGAGGGCTGGTTGTAAGAAGGAAAGGGGCAGAGTTCTGCGAGCATGAAGGACTGTGAATGCATGTGCCACATGGCAAGGGCAGGGATGTGGGCCACTCACTTCGACGGTGCAGTTGGTAATGACTACTCTTCTTCCCCTGTACATGTCATGTAGGTCAGCGCCCACCAGAAGAAGGATATTTGGCGTGCCATCGCCAAGGACGTCCGGACCCTGGGGGACCACCAGAGACGGAGCACCCACTGCCGTAAAAGATGGGAGGACATTCGCCGCTGGAGCAAGAAGACGGCGGAGGCTCAGCTGGGGATGGCCTCCCAACGTTGGAGGGGTGCCAGTCGCACCATGACCCCCCTGATGTTCCGGATCCTGGCGGTGGCCTACCCTGAGTTGGATGGGTGCTTGAGGGCATCACAGCAGACACAAGGGGGTGAGTACACTCTCATTCAGCTGACTTTGCGCGCAGTGGAGGGGTCTGGGTGGGGGTGGTGGGCTGTGGGTTTCCCTAGGCCAGGGCGAGTTCCGTAGGCTAGGCCCCTCCGTAATGCAGGCCATGTGGCACTCCACCCCACCTCTGTAGAGTGCCAAGTACAGGTATACATGCCCCTGTGTCATCTATGTGTGCAGATGTCCACCATAGCCATGTAGGCCATATCCCAATAACTGCATCTGTAGAGCCCAACAGCGCGGCATAGTGCAGGGGGCTGCTGTGTCTGTATCGTCCGCCAACGGTAGCGGTAAGCCATGCACTCAACATGTCTTTCTTCTGTCGCCCCCCCCCCCTTCTTGTGCTCTCCCTGTTCTTTTGTGCATCAGCATCATCAGGCGGAGGTACAGTGGCACCGGAGCACGAGGGGGCTGCATCCCACATGGCCATGGAGGGCCAAACCACGGACTCAGAATACACCAGTGGGACGGAGGGCGAGGGGAGCTTCACGGCGGTCGCCGGATCAGCAACCAGCGACACGGACTCGTCCTCCGATGGGAGCGCCCTTGTGGTGGCGGCAACATCTGTGCCCCCCACCTCTACAGGTATAGCCGCCACCCCCCCTACCAGCACCGCCCTCCCAGCAGCCCCTCAGCCTTCGCCCCGTGCCCACTCACCCAGGAGGGTGGGCATCACCTTCGCCCCAGGCACCTCAGCCCCTGCCCCGTCACCTCTTCTGCCCTCAGTGAGGAGGCCATTGACCTCCTCAGGTCACTCACTGTTGGGCAGTCTACCATTGTGAATGCCATCCAGGGTGTAGAAAGGGAGTTGCAACACACTAATGCATTCCTGGAGGGCATTCATTCTGGTCAGGCTGCCCATCATCGAACCCTGCAATCTCTGGCCTCAGCACTGATGGCAGCCATTGTCCCTGTGTCTAGCCTCCCCCCTCCAACTTCCTCCACCCAGACCCAATCCCCTGTACCTCTGCCTATCCCAAGCACACCATCAGACCAGCCTGCAAACAAGTCAACACACAAGGGGAGCTCAGGCAAACATAGGCACCACATATCCCACAGGCACTCACACAAGCATCACCCACATGCAGACACAGTGACATCCACTGCCTCCACTGTGTCCCCCTCCTCGTTGTTTCCCTCCTCCCTCGCAGTGTCGTCTACACTCTCACCTGCATGCACCACCACTACAGCCACTAGGACTCGCACCAGCACACCCACCACCACACCCCGCTCACCTGCACTCACCACCCCCACTACCATTTACACCTCCTCTGTGTCCTCTCCCAGAGTGTCTGTGACGCCCGCTCCCAAAGTACACAAATGCGGGCACACACACACCCAACATCCATCCACCTCACGACAGCCTCCAGAACATGCACCTGCAGCGAAATCATCAAAAGTTATCCTCCTACAACCACCTCCTCTTCCTCCACTCCCAGACCCCCTCCAGCTACCCATCCCAGTGTTCGTCAGAAACTTTTCCTGAGCAACGTTGACCTCTTTCCCACCACCCCCCCCTCCAATTCATAGGTCCCGTACTAGCAACTCAGCCAAAAAATCTCCGGTACCAGTGGTGGGTGTTAGAGGTATGTGGAGTGCACCGGGCACCAGGGCAGCCAGTGTGACACAGAGCCAGAGCACAGCCAGTCCCCCCCCCCTGTGAAGCACTAGAAGTTGGACAGTGCCCGACGGGATAGGGGGAAGACTCCAGCCGGCAAAGCCGCTCACAAGGGTCCCGGGGGGAGTGTTGACTCCGCTGTGACTCCTCCGAAGGTGGGGAAGGGGCAGAAGAAAGCGCCAAAGTCTGGGAAGAGCAGCACGGCGGAGAAGCCCGCCATCATCCCCGCTGCCCAGGAGGCCTCCGCCAGCCCGATCGTCACTGGTCAGGAGACCACCGCCAGAGTCAGTGCCCAGGAGGGCGGTGCCCAGGAGGGCAGTCCCATTGTCACTGGTCAGGAGACCACCGCCAGAGTCAGTGCCCAGGAAGGCAGTCCCATTGTCACTGGTCAGGAGACCACCACCAGAGTCAGTGCCCAGGAGGGCCCCGGCAGCCACAGCCCTGCTGGGCAATGAGGGACCGCCATGGCAAACACCACTGCACAGGTCAGAGACAGCAAAGTCAAGCTCTGCTGAACAGGACAAAGACCGCCATGGCAAGCACCGCTGAACAGGTCAGAGACAGCAAAGTCAAGCTCTGCTGAACAGGGCAAAGACCGCCATGGCAAGCACCGCTGAACAGGGCAAGCACCGCTGAACAGGGCAAAGACCGCCATGGCAAGCACCGCTGAACAGGTCAGAGACAGCAAAGTCAAGCTCCGCTAAACAGGGCAAAGACCGCTGAACAGGTCAGAAACTGCAAAGTCAAGCACCGCTGAACAGGGCAAAGACCGCCATGGCAAGCACCGCTGAACAGGTCAGCAACTGCAAAGTCAAGCACCGCTGAACAGGGCAAAGACCGCCATGGCAAGCACTGCTGAACAGGGCAAGCACCGCCAACTCAAGCACCGGTAGTCCATGTGCGGCAGGGGCAGTGACGGAACTGGGACCATCACGGGGAGAGTGATGCACTCTGGGCACCTGTCCCCCTCCAGAACCAGTGGAGAGATCCATCCACTACCTCTGTCCTTAGCAGGATGAAGCACTCTGGGCTCCTGTCCCCCTCCAGAACCAGTTGGGACTGTCATCCACTTGAGAGACTGTGGCTTTGCACTCCCCAGGATACAGCAGTGGGAAAACCACCCACTATAGAGACTTGTGAGACTGTGGCTTTGCACTCCCCAGGATATGGCAGTGGGCAACCCACCCACTGTAGAGACTTGAGAGACTGGGGCTTTGCACTCCCCAGGATAAAGCAGTGGGAAAACCACCCACTATAGAGACTTGTGAGACTGTGGCTTTGCACTCCCCAGAATAAGGCAGTGGGCAACCCACCCACTGTAGAGACTTGAGAGACTGTGGCTTTGCACTCCCCAGGATGGTAGAGTGGGCAACCCACCCACTGTAGAGACTTGAGAGACTGTGGCTTTGCACTCCCCAGGATTGAACAGTGGGCAAGCCACCCACTGTAGAGACTTGAGAGACTGTGGCTTTGCACTCTCCAGGATACATCAATGGGCATGGAGCCCCCTCGTGGATCTGGCATGGTGCTGTCATCCGGCTGAGGTGCACCCCCTTCCCTTCCCCCTGAGGTGCCTGTTGTATTTCTATCTGATGCCCCAGCAGTGTTCTCTCCGTTTTGATCAGGTATCGTGTGTGGGCCTCGCCCATGCATTTTGGGGCCAGTGGTCCACGGACATTGAATGGTGCATACCTGCACTACTAATAGTGATGTATATTTTGTTGAATGTGTATATATATCTGTATATATTAGCTTACAGTATTTTTTTACATTACAATAGTTGCACTCACTTCCTTTTGTCTTTGCATTCTTCCGGGGGGGATTGGGGGTTGTTACTGTGATGTTTGGATATGCATCGGTGTGTGTGTTGTAGTGCGTGAGGGTCGGGGTGGGTGTGTTGCGTGTGTGTGTCCGTGACTTTTGCCCCCCCCTCCCCTATGTCGTAGGTGCAGTACTCACCGTTGTCTTCTGCGCCGGCGTTGCTGATGATCGTACAGGAGCAGGAAGACTATCGCAGGGAGTATTTGGAGTTCCGGCTCCATGGTGCCCTCCTTCCTCGCGGAGTGTTTGAGGTGAGCGTTTTCCCATTGAAATGGCTGTTTCCGCCGTGTTTTTATCCACGGTGAATCCGCCCCGGAAAAGGTGGCGGATTGGTAGGTTGTGATACTGTGGGCGGTACTTTGTCTCCCGCCTGTCTGTTGGCGGTGACCGCCGCGCTGCTTGTCTGTACCGCCGTGGTGGTCGGAGTGTTAAAGTGGCTGTCTTTGTTGGCGGTTTCCGCCACAGTCATAATTCCCTTTTTTTCCACCGGCCTGTTTGCGGTCTTACCGCCGCTTTAACACCGTCCACAAGGGTTGTAATGACCACCTTTGTATTTCACCACTGCGCATATTAGTTGCTCAATGTACACCAGTAGCACATTATGGCCCATATTTATACTTTCTTTGCGCCGCATTTGCGTCATTTGTTGACGCAAAAGCGGCGCAAACTTGCAAAATACAATTGTATTTTGTAAGTTTGCGCCGTTTTTGCATCAAAAAGTGACGCAAATGCGGCGTAAAAAAAGTATAAATATGGGCCTATATGTTTTGTTCAGTTCAGCTGCCTATTGGCTTTGACATCGCATTAGACATTATGGTGGTCATTCTGACCCTGGCGGTCTTTGACCGCCAGGGCGGAGGACCGCGGGAGCACCGCCGACAGGCCGGCGGTGCTCCAATGGGGATTCCGACCGCGGCGGTAAAGCCGCGGTCGGACCGGCACCACTGGCGGGGTCCCGCCAGTGTACCGCGGCCCCATTGAATCCTCCGCGGCGGCGCAGCTTGCTGCACCGCCGCGGGGATTCCGACCCCCCCTACCGCCATCCAGATCCCGGCGGTCGGACCGCCGAGATCCGGATGGCGGTAGGGGGGGTCGCGGGGCCCCTGGGGGCCCCTGCAGTGCCCATGCCACTGGCATGGGCATTGCAGGGGCCCCCGTAAGAGGGCCCCTACATGTATTTCACTGTCTGCTGCGCAGACAGTGAAATACGCGACGGGTGCAACTGCACCCGTCGCACAGCTTCCACTCCGCCGGCTCGATTCCGAGCCGGCTTCATCGTGGAAGCCTCTTTCCAGCTGGGCTGGCTGGCGGTCTGAAGGCGACCGCCCGCCAGCCCAGCGGGAAAGTCAGAATTACCGCCGCGGTCTTTCGACCGCGGAACGGTAACCTGACGGCGGGACTTTGGCGGGCGGCCTCCGCCGCCCGCCAAGGTCAGAATGAGGGCCTATATTCTGTATTCAGTTTAGCTGCCTATTGGCTTTGACATGGCGTTAGCCATTACATTTTGAATTCAGTTTAGCTGCCTATTGGCTTTGACATGGCGTTAGCCATTACATTTTGTATTCAGTTTAGCTGCCTATTGGCTTTGACATGGCATTAGCCATTACATTCTGTATTCAGTTTAGCTGCCTATTGGCTTTGACATGGCATTAGCCATTACATTCTGTATTCAGTTTAGCTGCCTATTGGCTTTGACATGACAGTAGACATTACATTTGTTATTTAGGTTATCTGCTTATTGGCTTTGACGTGGGGTTAGACATTGCAGTTGAGACATTGCAGATGAGCTGTGTTTTTCCAAGCTGTGTTTTTCCACAAGATGGACCAAGCTGTTTTCTTCACACCAGACCTTAGCTGATAAGAGCACGTAGATTTTGTGTTTACCTCGCAATACAGTCTGAGAGCGAGTGAGCTTGGGAGAATTGGCCACTCTCCAAGGTTCTTCGGCTCTCACACTGAGTTTGCTTTTAAGGATGACTCTGAGCTACAGAGAGGTAGATTGAATCTGCTTTGACTTCAGACAGGAGCTAGACGTCAGTTGCCTGTCTCCCTTTGGGTAGAGAATCTCTTTCTCGCAGTTGACCGGAGTCATCATTTTGCAGACCCCAGAAAGATGAAGCTGAATATAGGCCCTACAGCCTTGCCCATACGGTGATGAATTTGGACTTTTATGCTTTGCTTTGAAGTTATGCTATAATATAATCACATCTATTTGCTGTGTACATTGCAACTGAGAGGTACTTTGTTATATTTTGCTTTCATTGCTGCGACTACTTTTGAACGTGTGCTTCCAATCTACTAATTTTGTCTCTCAGGAACCTTGCGGTGGAGAATTAATAACAATAAATGTCTTCTTTAAACTCAGAAGTGCATTCCAGAGAGGTTCTGTTAGCTCGGTTATGAGATAAGAGGGAAAACAGAACATTTTGTCATTAGTCGTCAGTCTGGGAGTCAAATTGGAAATTGGAAGTGCACTATTTAAAAGTGTAATTGTTTTTTGTTGTTTAGAGAATTACAGAAGCACGGCAGACCATGTTTGAAAATGAATGTGAAGTTAAACTGCCTTATGGTGCTGTGAGAAACATGTTTTCTTGTTGTGATAAAGTATATTTAGAAAATGTGCCTTTTGAAAGAAATGATGTTCCTTTTGTTCTTGACAGAAGGGTTTGGATACTTTTATCTGCTTACAGAAAAATGCAGGAGAGATGTAGGCAGATAGAACATGAAAATAAGAATTTACGTGAGCAAATTAGCCAGAACACATTAATGCAAGATAATGCTGAAATCTATAAAACTGCTGTTTTAGAAGAATCTTGCTTTTCCCATTCCAGTAATGAGGGGTTAAGACAGCTGTGAGCCAGTCTGAGCCTCCGTGTGAACAGAGCATAGAGCAAAACACCCCACATTCCTTAACTGATAACACTGAGAACAGAGCTCAGAATGTTATTTACAGACCGCTTCTGCAAATAAAAATTAATTCGGACATGGCAAAGGTACAGTCGCAAAATGTGCAGTTACTGGCACAAGTAAAATAAAAGATTTTAGAGTTTTTTATTGTTTGCACTGAGCAAAAGACACCGAGTTTCATGAGAAAAAGACAAGAGCAGCTGCGCGCTTCTGATTTGGCAAATGAAATAATTCAGACTTTAGGTTTCTGCGCAGTGCAAGAGGGAAACACTGATTTACATGTAAATCAGGAACAGGGGAAGACAAGAGTGCCCCTGGAACTTTGGAGTAAGCTTTTGACTTGTTATCAGTGGGTGATGAATTCACCTAAATATCACAGTTTAGGACAGGCACAGGAAGCTAGTATCATAACTGGATCTGGTACATGCAAGACAGGGCTAGAGTCACTGCAGCCCTACATGAACAGGTGTCACAAGCCCCTTTTCAGGATGTGGAGAGGGTGCAGGGAGTACCACAGGTAAATGAGTCACCAGTGAAATTGAGTGCACCATTTGAATTTGTGTCCACTGAGGATAAAAAGCGTGTCTGTTTGACTAATGATTACAATCCAGTTACTGAAAAGTTGTTGTCTAGCACAGGAGAAGGAACAGTGTTGTACAATGTGTGTCAGACTTTAAAGCAAGAGCTGCTTGAGATGTGTCATTTTTACACTGATTCTTGGTTCACTGCCAATGGTTTGGCCATTTGGTTTTCCACATGGCTTGTACATAACTGGTTCAATTCCCTTGCAGATGTTAATGAGAAAAATTCAGAGTCTGAAGTGTCCACCCAGACTTCTGACTTAGTGGGGATGGCTAAGTGGGTGCACCAGAAATGTGGACAGCTGGGAGAAAAAGCCACTTACAGGTGGGCAGAGATTAGAGAGATGTACATTCCCCTAGATTTGATAAAAACTGTGCAGCACGCACAAGAGCAATCTGTCCCACAAACAGTCAAAGATCAATTGGAGAGAGGAAAGTTACCAGGACAGAAATGGCAAATTGATCTGGTTTTAGGGGGAGTGATTGCTGCAGATTACCAAGGAGAAATCAAAATTATGCTGATAACTAGAAAATAATCTGATTCAGTCATACAAATTGGAGACAGAATGGCCCAACTTGTCAAAAGTGCAGTGAATGGAGGTTTGGTAAAGAAGGAGTTTGCCCCAGCCCTTCTGACAGTGCAAAGAAAGGGAAGCTGTGGTGCAGCAGATAAAAGCCTCAGTGCTGAGGTGTGGGTTGAAGCCCCAAATGACCCTCCAGAACCTACAGAAATTATAACAAAGGGCCCCAAAAACGTCCTGCTGATTATAAAACAGGGAAAGGAAGAGGAAGGGCACATTTCAGATGACAAATGTTATTTGCAAGGAAAGTCATACTTTTTTCTTTTGCAGATCCTACCACGTTTCGCCACTGACCATGAGTGTGCTGTGTGGTCTCCCTTCGGGTGTGTGCGTTTGGGGTCGGTTAAGGGACCGAACCCCCACCTGAACCTGATTGAGTAAAGTACAAACAACATGGATCCATTTTGCGCAAATGGTGCCTTCAGTTCAAGTTCAACTTGTTTGATTACATTCTTCCACTGGAACCAAGCAACCTTACCAGTTAACTGTCTGTATTTTTTCGTATGGAACTTACATTCCAACAAACCTTTCAGGTGGACCATGTACCTTTACATGAGTAGAACTCATGCTACATCAAATTGCTGTTTTAGAGACACTGTTCAATCAGTTATTATCCCAGTCAGAGTAAATAAGTTTCAGTCTTTTCTGTGTAGATGTATATGATGTGAAAGGTTATGAGATCAATATGTTAATCCACTTCCATTGCTTTACAGTGATTGCCTTTATCATTCAAATCTGATTATCTTATAATGTTTTTTTGTTGATATTAGTTGTTTTTTGTTTTTGTTTGAAATAAGAGGTATGTGAAACAAAAATTCATTGGTCATAGGGTGGAATGTGATGCTATTAATTGTGTTTGACCAATGACTTTGTGTTTCACCATTGCGCATATTAGTTGCTCAATGTACACCAGTAGCACATTATGGGGGTCATTACGACCCTGTCGGCTGACGGTAAGTTGGAGGTAACACCGGCAACAGGCTGGCGGTGTTCCGCCAGCAATTATGACCGTGGCGGAATTGCCACGGCCATACCGCCGGCCCCTCCAATATCCCGCCAGGATTCCACCTGTCAGTCATAATCCCCAGGGCAGCGGTGCAAGCACCGCTGCCCTGGGAATTATGAGTCCCCGACCGCCAGCCTGTCCGTGGCGGTAAACACCGCCATTGAAAGGCTGGCGGAAAGGGGACTTGGGGTGCCCCTGGGGGCCCCTGCACTGCCCATGCACTTGGCATGGGCAGTGCAGGTGCCCCCAGGCATAGCCCCGTCGGGCATTTCACTGCCCAAATTTCGGGCAGTGAAATGCGCGACTGGTGCTACTGCACCCGCTGCACATCAGCATTGCCGCCGGCTCTATTACGAGCCAGCAGCAATGTTGATGTGACATTTCCGCTGGCCCAGCGGAAATGTCATAATAGGGAGCCAGGAATACCGCCGGCAATGGCGGTATTCTGTCTCCCGCGGCCTCGGCGGTCTTTTTGCAAGACCGCTGAGGTCGTAATGACCCCCTATATGTTTTGTTCAGTTCAGCTGCCTATTGGCTTTGACATGGCATTAGACATTATGGGGGTTATTACAACTTTGGAGGAGGTGTTAATCCGTCCCAAATGTGACGGGAATACCACCAGCCGTATTATGAGTTCCATAGGATATAATGGACTCGTAATACGGCTGGTGGTATATCTGTCACTTTACCACCACTTTTGGGATGGATTAACACCTCCTCCAAAGTTGTAATAACCCCCTATATTCTGTATTCAGTTTAGCTGCCTATTGGTTTTGACATGGCGTTAGCCATTACATTTTGTATTCAGTTTAGCTGCCTATTGGCTTTGACATGGCGTTAGCCATTACATTTTGTATTCAGTTTAGCTGCCTATTGGCTTTGACATGGCATTAGCCATTACATTCTGTATTCAGTTTAGCTGCCTATTTGCTTTGACATGGCATTAGCCATTACATTCTGTATTCAGTTTAGCTGCCTATTGGCTTTGACATGACATTAGACATTATATTTGATATTTAGTTTAGCTGCCTATTGGCTTTGACGTGGGGTTAGACATTGCAGTTGAGACATTGCAGATGAGCTGTGTTTTACCAAGCTGTGTTTTTCCACAAGATGGACCAAGCTGTTTTCTTCACACCAGACCTTAGCTGATAAGAGCACGTAGATTTTGTGTTTTCCTAGCAATCCAGTCTGAGAGCGAGTGAGCTTGGGAGAATTGGCCACTCTCCAAAGTTCTTCGGCCCTCACACTGAGTTTGCTTTTAAGGATGTCTCTGGGCTACAGAGAGGTAGATTGAATCTGCTTTGACTTCAGACAGGAGCTAGACGTCAGTTGCCTGTCTCCCGTTTGGGTAGAGAATCTCTTTCTCGCAGTTGACCGGAGTCATAAACGTGCAGACCCCAGAAAGATTAAGCTGAATATAGGCCCTACAGCCTTGCCCATACAGTGATGAATTTTGACTTTTATGCTTTGCTTTAAAGTTATGCCATAATATAATCACATCTATTTGCTGTGTACATTGCAACTGAGAAGTACTTTGATATATTTTGCTTTCATTGCTGCGACTACTTTTGAACGTGTGCTTCCAATCTACTAATTTCGTCCCTCAGGAACCTTGCGGTGGGGAATTAATAACAATAAATGTCTTCTTTGAACTCAGAAGTGCATTCCAGAGAGGTTCTGTAAGCTCGGTTATGAGATAAATCCTAAAACAAATAAAAACCACCCTGTCACCCAAGCCCACCACACTTCATCACCCACTCGACTCCGCAAAGTTCTTCAGGTGCCTCCTACTAGTACCAAGACATTCGGCTACTTCCTCTAAGGTGGCAAGTTTGGTTAATTACAAAGTTGGGCAGTTTGTTATGTTCATAACGTCATACTACTGAAATATATGACAAATTGCCTAATACTTTATACAAGCTGTTGACTAACAAATGCTTTCATTCTTTGGACCATTGTAATTGATGATAACTTGCTTATGTAATAAGATGTCATACACATTTATTTCTCAAACCTAATAAAGTTTGTGTTAAAAAAAAAATGTACCCAGGGCCTGTAAAATAAATGCTACCAGTAGGCCTGCAGCACTGATTGTGCCACCCACTTATGTAGCCCTCAAACCATGTCTCAGGCCTGCCATTGCAGAGCCTGTGTTCGCAGTTTTACTAGGCCATGTCGACCTGGCAAAATAACCCTTTTGCCAGGCCCAAACCTTCCCCCCAGGGGTTGGGTAGATTTCCTCACTTTCAGCTGGGGAGACAAGTGTTAGAACTGACAGCCTTAAGGTGGTCTTTCCTCCAACCTTTTGAATACGTCCTCCGGTTTTCTGAACTCTTTTATACTGGTTTTAGGGCTCTGTGCACTTTACCACTGCTAACCGGTGCTAAAGTGCGCTCCCCTTAAACCCTGGTAACATGGGCTCATCCACAATTGGCTTATTTAATTTACCTATAAGTCCCTAGTAAACTGGTCTACATATACACCAGGGACTGTAAATTAAATGATACTAGGGGGCCTGCTGCACTGATTGTGTCACCAACTAAAGTAGTCCCCTTTAACCATGTCTCAGGCCTGACATTGCAGAGCCTGTTTATTCAGTTTTACTCTTACATGCCGACCTGGCAAAATAACCCTTTTGCCAGTCCCAATCCTTCCATTTTTATACATATAAGTCACCCCTAAGGTAGGCCTAGAACATCCAAAGGGCAGGGTGCAATGTATTTTGAAAGGCAGGACATGTACCTTTGAGCTTTACATCTCCTGGTAGTGAGAAACTCCCACAGTTGTTTTTCACTCGATCAAGGCCTATCTCTCCCATTGGATAACATTGGGATTACCATATCCTATTTTATGTAAGTATAATTCGCAATCTGGAAGTGATAAACTTTTCAAGTTTAGGCCCATATTTATACTTTTTTAGCGCCGCATTTGCGTCATTTTTTTACTCAAAAGCGGCGCAAACTTGCAAAATGCAATTGTACTCAAAAGCGGCGCTAAAAAAAGTATAAATATCGGCTTTAGTGTCTCATGAATTACAATTTAAAATCACAACTTGTGGTGAAGTCGGGTTTTCAATTGCAATTCTGAAAATGCCACTTTTAGAAAGTTGGCATATTCTCACTTTAGCCATTTGGTGCAGACTGCCTGTCTCTGATCACTTTTCGAGGATGGGTGACAACTGGGCTGTTTGTATTCCCCATAGACAGCCACACATAATGGGAGCTTAGGTGTTACTTGAAGGGCCATCCTTGGAGGGTGGGAGGAAGGAGCTGGACCCAGCCTCACTTACACCTGAAGAGACTGTGCCCTGTACCCACACAAAGGGTGGCATACCCCCATGTAGTGACTCTGGAGCCACTGTAGGAAGGGCAGGACCTCTGTGCACTTCAAACAACTCTCTTTGAAGTCTCCCCCACTTCTGAGGCCCAACTAGGTATAAATACTGGATGTCTGATACCACCAACTCAGTACACTTCTGGACCTGTGAGACTACCAGGAAGAAGACTGCTTAATGACTGTCACTCCTTGGCTGCTGCTTTGCTGGACTTCTGCCTTGCTTTACTGCCCTGTTTCTCTCTCTTACCTGAGTGAGAATGACTGGTCTACATCAGTTGTTCCCAGAATGACTCCAAGGGCTAGCTGGCTGGCCTTCTGATTTGAAGTCTCAGGGACACAAAATACATCCAACCAACTTGAACCTGTACTCTTCCATCTGTGAATGTGCCTTGCCAAGTGGTACCACCCAAGTCCTGGACCCTTGAAAGTGGGCTTAAGGTGTTTGCTCCAGCTGAACTGACGCATCCTCTGCTGCGGTAGCAGAAGGTATGCATCATCACTGCTGCGTGGATAAAGACCGGCGCATCACCACAACTGCGTGAGTCAGAACCGATGCAACAGACTCTCATAGCAGCATCTTTGTACCGATGCATCAGCTTCAGAACTGCCACTGTGCAACGCACTACTCAGTTCCAGATCCTTGCATCCCTTGTGAACGGCAGCCTCGATGACGATGCTACAGCTCTGCATTGTAGCCTCTGTGCTCACCAGAAATGATGCATCACCTCAGCTATGCAAAGCATCCCCTACATAAGCCTTTGCATGGAACAGAACCTCACACAGCAGCCTGCCCACAACTCAGCATCTGTGTTTCATACCCACACAATGCTCCAAAACCATGATCTAAGGTACTTTGGTTCAGCTGGCCAAACTGAGTTCCTATAGCTGGACTGTGATCCATCACGGATTGGCCTTAATGTTTGACTTTCTCCCGTTCCAAAGTGAGCAGGTATCCCCGATTGGAGCTTATTGCTTCTAAGCACTATTTTATAGTTTATTATTTAAAAATGTGTAACTCAAATTCGCTTATTGAATTTTGTCACTTTGGTCTTATTTTATTTACTAAATTACAATCTATTTTTCTGACCTGGTGTGTATTTTCTTGTGTGGTGTTTTCACTGTTTTACTGTTTGAAGTATTGCATAAATACTATACACACTTTACTTATTGCCTCTAAGTTAAGCCCAACTGGTCGGTGCCAGGCTACCAGAGGATGAGCACAGGTTAATTTCAGGTTTGTACAACACTTAGCCTGACTAGGATTGTGGATGCTGCTTGCCCGGTGCTTATACCCCAGTCAACCCCAATTTCTAACATTACAGTTTTTACCACTAATGATGTTATAAGGGCTATACTAAGAAAACAACATGCATTTTCTTACTTTATATATATGTGCAGGGAAATTCAATTTACACACAATGGTTACTTTTTAACTCAGTATAACAAATTCATGCATGAAGTACATATATATGGCTGTTTTGATAATATTATAGTTTTGAAGGAAAGGTAGGCTCCGCAAGCACTTATCAGAAAATGTGCCATACATTTATAGAAAATACATAATTATTAACACATTTTAGGAAATTACAATAGATAATTCCATCTAGTTTACTGCAAAGAAAACAATTACAAGTTGCTGTCTAATATACTGTGCTTGTACTTACATGTCTCCACCTCACCTGGGATTCCAGCCAAGCCTTCATTGTATAAGACCCCATAAACCTTTTCCAGAGCAGGAGGTTTATAGTCGTGGGAAATCAACCACTAGTCTCCAGTCAGGAAGCCAGGAATCTTCCCCTCCCCTGCAGATCATTCCATTGCTTCCTGATTTCCTCCTGGGAAGCCTACTGTTAGATACTGCATTCATTCTTGAGACAATTCTATTCCAAATTTGCCTTTTCTGCATAATATCTGTACTTTGGACAAGGGATCCAAACAAGTGGGGCTCTACCATAATGATTTCATCAATCATAACTGTCAATTCTGTGTCTGTGAATCTGGGGTTGTTTCTCTCAGAAATGGTTTAAAACAAAAAAAAATACGTGAAAGTAGGGAAAACAACTAATTGTAGGGTAAATGTAAAAAAAAGAATGCACATTAGAATGAGAAAAAAAAGGCTAGTTACTGCTGCTTGCTTCTAAGAAATACAAAGGATCATGGTATGGCATTATACTATGGTCTGCAGGTGTCATTACTTAGAACTTTACTATCAGGTGTGTGTCATCCTCATCCTTCTATTAGACTCAAGGATATACCACGGCAAAATGGGCCAACTGCAAGTCTGTGCAGATGATGGACATATCTAAATTTGGTGGGTGTAATACCACCACACCTATGTTTACAGAAGTGGTATACGACAGCATATGATTGAGTGGCTTCTGCATGATGGAACTACTAGTATGACGGACCTACCTCTTCCATGTCTGATGGTGGTGTTCCTATTCAATATATACATCGGATTGGAGTTACTCTGGGCCTGATTTAGACTTTGGTGGACGGGTTACTCTGTCAAAAATGTGGAGGATACCCTGCCCACTGTATTACAAGTGCCACAGTATATAATGCACTTGTAATACAGCAGATGGGATATCCGTCATGTTTGTGATGGAGTAACTCATCAGTCAAATTCTAAATCAGGCTCTCTGCCAGGCCAACTGTGGGTTTAAACCTCTGTTCGGAGGATGGATGGCCTGACTGCCAAGATATAAATTAGGCCCTAAGTCTGAAGGAAGAAATCTCCAGTAAAACCAACTTGATTTTCATATCTGACCTCAGCTCTGTAACAATTATCATTCATTTTTTACTTTGACCTGGTCCTGCGTGACAAGATGACTGTGGCTTGTGCTTTGTGATTTTAGGAACTATTTTGCCATTTAAACTTTAAATCATAGATTCTCGAGTTCTACTAATAGGATTTTTTTCATTTTTTTGTGTCATTTAATTTAAGAAAATATTAACTTTTATTCCAAATTCTTTTGTTTTTTTTATGGTGTTGTGTTTTCATTTTTTTACTGTTTGAGTCTGGAATTTGTATTTTCACTTTATTACTGTTTTGCAAAAATACTTTACACATTGCCTCTAAGTTAAGCCTGACTGTATGTTACCACGCTACCAGAGGGTTAAGCACATGTTTATTTTTAGACATTTGTGGTTCACCCTGACAAGGATTTTGTTAAAGATTTGAAGAAGGTTTTTACCCACTTCAACATAATAACCCAATTTCTTACAATATTTAAGTTTGTTATGAGTACGCATTCATACAGAGTGGAAGCCTCTGCGTGGGTGAGACATCCCTTTGTTTAGCAAAAAACAATCATGGGAGTTCCAATCTCCTTACTAGATTTGACTAGAACAGGCATAGGGCCAGATGTACATTGTTTTTCTTGGTGGCAAATGGCCTGATTTTTTATTGCGACCAAAAAGAAGTATTTCCCAATGTACAAACCCAATTTTGAGATTTGGTAATCTATTTACCAAATCACAAAATGGGTTTGCGCGTTGCTATTAGAAAGAGGCGTGACAAGTGCATCCCTTCCTACTAGTGAGTCGCAGTGGTATGTATGCAATTGTTTTGCTACCATGAATGCGGTCGCAAAACAATTGCAGTTACCACCTATTTCAAACTGGTGGTAACCCATTCGCAAACGGGAAGGGGTCCCCAAGGTACCCCTTCCCCTTTGTGAATGGGGGCACCAACATTTTTTCAGGGCAGGCAGTGGTCCCATGGACCACTGCCTACTCTGAACAAAATGAAAAGAAAACTTTTCCATTTTTATTGTTATGCATCCCGTTTTCCTTTCAGGAAAATGGGCTGCATTACAAAAAAAAATGGTTTGCTTAAAAAGCAGTTACAGACATGGTGGTCTAATGACCCTAGCAGGTCACCATCCTTGTGAGTGCGGCCATTCCCAAATTGGTTGCCTCTTGAACATTAATGAGGCAAGTCCCTTGCAACCTATTTGGGAATTGCTAACAGTGTCTGATACACTGTTCTACATCAGGTTTTGTGACTTGCAAACTGCGAGTCGCTAAATCTCGCAGTTTACGAGTCGCAAAACCTGACCTTCGCACATCTGACCCATAGTGACACAATAATGAAAGGGGTCCTAGGGTATCATTCATTTGTGTGAGCATACAGTAGGGCTCTTTGAAATGTAAATGGTGCAGGAATTCACTCTACCTGAGCCATCCTGGCAGTAGGACCCACTCCTCTCCACACTCAGCACATATTGGACAATGTCCTGTCCCAGCACACATTTCAGGAGTTTTTAATGACATACACTCAAACAAAATGGAGTAATAATTATTATGATATATAAGTAAATGCAGTGCTAGTCCTTAAGATTGCCATGCCCTACACTTGTGAAAATAACCTTTAGGTTATTTTGAATATTAGAACATGTTTATTCAGTAAATAAAGATGTCCTTTATTTAATGTACACTATAGGTTTTGAGGACCTATCTTTGGATTTATTTTTAGCTATGGAAAAAGATATTTTGAAACATGAATTGCATTTGCTAATGACAGAACACTCCAGCTCAAACATGGCAACAAATACGTTTTACATAATGTAACATTCATAAAACAAAATGCTGTTGCACGATGACAAATCACCATCACCTTTTTGACAGAGTGACCCATCAAGATCTACTAAGTATTTTTTAATGTACATATTAATATGCCAAAAGTATATAGCAAACCTATATAAATGAATGTTATTTTCTCATTGAAACAGCCTCCAGAGCAAGGAAAGGAGATGCTGGCCAAGAAACTGGGGAACAGGATGTCAACTGAGAGTGAGAAGGTGGAACAGTGACACTGAAGGACCCAGCAGCACAGAGGGTGACGGGGTTGGACAGGAGGCCAACACATGATCCGATTCTGAGGCCTCCACATCAGATCAGCCCCAAGTGGCGGTGGACCCAATATCATCTGCAGGACTTAACACCTTGCACACCACCATTAGGTCTTTCAGGAACCTCTCTCCTACTTTCTCCAGTGTAGGCCAACACCCAGCGCCCGGAAGAGCTAGGGTCTCCTTCACTCTGGTCACCTTATCTCCTGCCCCTGTCTACCAAGTAGTGCTCTCGGAGGGGGCTCTGGATTTGTTGGAAAGCCTCTCTGTAGGGCAGACTCCACTGTTGTGTGCCATCCAAGGAATAAACAAACAACTCACCTATTTAGTAGCTTTACTGGATGGCATACACTCTGCTGCATCTGCCACACAGAGAGGCCCCCTGAGACACCACTACCTTCTACCCACACCCAACTGCCCCAGCATTTCTGGACCCTTCTGCTGCCTACACCTATACTCCAACCACCATTTACCATGAAACATCCTCTACCAAAACTACTACAATCCCAAAGCACTGTGCATTATACACACACACCACGCACACAAACAGAAAGCAAAACACACACCACCAACCACCACCACCACAAACCCCAGCAACACACACTGACTCTATAACAACCAAGCAAGCATCACAAAACACCAGCACCACCACAGTCAACAGCATCAAACAGACTCAAACACAACCCGGAAACAAACACAAAGCACCACCACCACATACACCAGCATCACACAAACAGACTAACACCTCAGCACACACTCAAAAATACCCTCACCCCCACCCCACCCAAACATCAAACCAAAATACAAACACCCTTATCCAAACACCTACCCAAGGTCACTACCACACACACAAACAAAACAAAGCACCGCCACCACAGCCACCACCATAGACACCAGCACCACGCTTAGACTCACAAACACCTCAGCACACACCAAAAAAGCAACCTCACCCCCAAACATGAAACCAAAACACAAACATTACCCTCACCTAAAACACCTACTCAAGGCCACTACCTCACATACAAACAAAACAAAGCACTATCTCCACCACTGAACATAGCACACAACACACACACATACACACACACACACACAGTTGCTTGAAGCAACAAACACAACCACCACAAATATCCTCATCTATTGCAACAATGAGTACCTCCAGAATAACAATATCACCCACCCTTTATGCCCTTAAACCTACCTCCCACATATCCTCTCCCAAACCCATTAAAAGTGTCCCACCCTTCCCCTTTTAATTTTCTTTGAGGTGCCTGAGCAACATCAGTTTGTGACCCACCCCTATTAAGGAAAAGATGACCGTAGAAAGTCCCCTTGTTCTTGCTTTGAGCATCTAGTAGCCTTTATGAGCTAATCTGCAGCTGTCACATGGGAGCCTGAATATAATTGTCCCTGAAAGGAGGTGTGATTGGATCCTGGGAAATAGAACAAAAGGATATTGGGTAGGAGGAGGTGTGACCATCTCCTGACAGGATGGTCTGAGGGATGTACCCACCCACAAGCCTCAAAGGGGCTACCAGTGTCACAGACAGATGTTACTCACTCGTAGCCCTAGCCTTGCCATTGTCCAGGTGGCCACAATGGCACCCATCCTAGTGGGGGGGAAACCAGTTTGATAACTAGATAGCAGGGGGTGTTTCTCATTTCCCCAGGCAAACCTCAGGGGTGTGCCTAAAGCTCTGCCAAGGGAGAAACGTTCTGCCATGTTGAATTTGTTGGATTTTTGCAGAGCAGTGTGCTGTGGGATTGTTCAGAGTCAATCCCCATGAAATTATGTCAAAGTGGATAAGGTTTCTACTGGTCAACATTTCCCTATTGTCAGGGAATCTACAACCCTTCCCACAACCCAATGCCAGGCTTAAATGTGGGACGCCTGTGGATCTGTAGAAGTCAGAAAAAGGACTGCACCTGCTGTTGAGTCTGTGGAGAGAGAGAGACCCCTAGGGCCGGATCTGTTTCCACTTGTACCAAGGACCCTTGGCTACAGAGCCACAAAAGCAGCAAGAGGACTATTTTGCAAGAGCTCAGCTGACTTGACGCACTGGATTTGTCCTGGAGCCTGCTGGTATCTTCTAAAGAGTGAGTCCTACTTCCCAAGTGGTGTCCAACTGGTCTTGGACCCTTGAATGATGTTGGTGTACTCTGTGAGCTTAAAATCTGCTAAGCTGGACACTTGAAAACTTTTTTAGAACGTATCCTTCAGAAAGCCATCAGAGATAGGACTGGAGGCGAAGCTGTAACAGCTGATGTTGAATAGCCCATTAAAATCAACTTGCATGTTGAAAAGATTTTGACTTCCAGAAAAGTTTCTAAGCCCGAATGTAGAGAGACTTCTCCGAGGTCAACAACAAACAGCATCTGACCTCTGACGAGACCTTCCTGGGTAAGATTCCAGACATTGCCTGGCCAGAGCTCTCTATTGCCAAAGGCAACCACACCAAGTTCTTTGCAGGAGCTGAAGCTCCCACCTAGGACTTGCACCTTCCCAAGCTGCTTTCGTAGAGCCCTCATTCAGATGCTGCTTGCAGCCAGATCCACTGGTAACACATCAACAAGGGTTTTCTTTCAGAAACTCTTCCAAGTCAGAAGGTAAACTTTCCACATGGGCAAACCTGGTCCCTGTATCTGACCAGCAGTAGCTTGCGGTCAGCCTCAATATTTGACTTGGACCTGGCCTACTGTGACCAGACCTCGCAATATGCTGTATTACAATTCCATTATAGCCTATGGAAATTGCAATACGGCAGACGGAATAACTGTTACATTTGTGCCAAGATCTAAATCAGGTCCAACGTTTCTTCCAAAAGAAAAGACAAGCTTTTTTAAGACAAGAACCTTCACCCACACCGATGTGGCATGTTTCATCATAGGGCTCCTCCTCACATCACAATGACTTGTTGTGATGTGGGCTACAATTCTAAAAAATGGTAGGAGGGGAGTGGCTTGGGGCGTCAAGATGACAGTTGCATTCTAAGAGTGCTCTAGACCCCTCTGCAATCCGCCACCATCAACGACG
Source organism: Pleurodeles waltl (assembly GCF_031143425.1). NCBI lineage: Eukaryota > Metazoa > Chordata > Amphibia > Caudata > Salamandridae > Pleurodeles > Pleurodeles waltl. The sequence goes on along the minus strand of NC_090438.1, from coordinate 481,645,837 downwards.
ATGTCCTGCCATCAGTGGTGGTGGTGTGCATGCCCCACAGGTGCCTCTTTACATCCCTACAACATGGAAAGCGTACATTGTTGGACTATCGGGGTGATGGAGGTCTGAGGAGTAGAGGGGGGGAGAGAGAAGTGAGGGGCCGGTCCGTTGATTTGACCACAACAGGCCATTTGTGACTGCTGACCCTGACCAGATTCGGCTGCCCTGATTCCTGGGCTCACCTGTGTATATGAGGCTGCCATACAATAATATATATTTTTAAACCAGTATCTTGTGTGCACCATGTGCATAAATTCCACGCACTGGGCACAATACACTTATCTGCTGTTCCTGGGTCTCCTATAAATTGATGCGATGGGGGGACACTGGGACACACGCGGCCCCATCCGACTTACTTTCCCACTGCAGGTACTTGGCCCTAGGGACTCAATGGGGGGCTTCCTCCCGCCTGAGATGACTTCGATGCACGCAAGGTCCCAATTCTGCAAGACCCACCTGTCAGCCTCTGCGGCCATTACCTCACTCCTCATCCCTGCTGTGGCCACCTGGCATGCACCTTGTGTCCCTTTAATCGCACAGCTACCACTAGAGACTAACGCTCTTCACCTCTTCTGGCATCTGCACTCACTGCTCTGGGAGGAATGTGCCTACATAGGCACCTGGCTACTCAGGCTGCTACAGTTTGTGGCAAGTGGGCTAGGCCTATACACAACTCTCTGGAGTGGAGCAACTCCAGTATGGGAAAAGACAAGTCAGCAAAATCCCACTCCTCCCAGCCATGCATTGATAAATTCACCACTCCGGCTGGAGTGCCGGGGAGCGATGTCATGGAAAGCTTTGCTTCTTCAGGGGGAGACACTGATAAAATCTTACAAGCCATCCAGAACCCATAATAAGTGGCTGAGACCAAAATTGGTCAAAAGTATGGGTGGATGTAGCACTCCTCCGTCAAAACCTTAAGAGTGCCATGAACCACATCGGAAGCAGAGGGGTGAATTTCAGCGTTGGAGGATGAAGTTGTTGATCTTAAGACTTAGGTCTTCCGCCTACTCACCCACACACATGAACTCCATCAATGAGCAGATGAGAGGGGAATGAAGAGGCAATCTTTGCTCCAGGCAAGACACGTGGCCTGGACGGTTATCTCACAGAATTTTATGCTAAATACAAAAACATCCTCATCCCTCATTTACTGAACCTATATGAAGAGGCAGCAAAGGTTGGCTCCTTTCCTTAGGAACTTGACCAGGCTGCCATAGTGGTCATGCCGAAGACACAGCCCCCATCTGTCTCCTGTGCCAATTACCGGCCTATCTCGCTTATCAATGGAGAGATTAAGATATATGCAACCATATTGGCTACCTGCCTACTACAAGCCCTGGGGTCCTTAATCCACTCACATCAATGCAGCTTTATGCCTGCCCATAGCACCAGTGTATCTACAACAATGTCTCAAGGGGAACCAGTTAAAAAACAATGAAGAAAACAAACAACAAATCAAATTCTCAGGAAGGGAGCACCCAAATGCAAAACTATATATTTTAAAATAAAATATTTAACCACAGCCACATTTCTCAAAACAAAAATAGTGACAGTGAATATGGTGAGTTTGGTGCTCATAAACGAAGTAGTGAAGCAATAAATATATGTAAAATATATACAAAGAACAGCTGATGGGCTATTCTTGTGACTAATAATTTGGATGCAAGCCAAAATAAATGCCCTTGATAAATTGTTACAGTTAGCAGACTGAAAAAAACCCAGCCCCAGTTGGCTGTAGGGTAGTCGACGTGTCGACCCTGGTCTATTTAAGAGTCATCATCAGGACAGGAAACAAGAGGAAATGTGGTGCTTCAAAGGGAAGAATGAGAAATATAAGGACAGGCTATGTTAGATAAACAGAAGAGACAGGGACCCACTAGATTAATTGACCTATAGAGCATGAATAATACCAACCTTAATCAAAACTGCCAACTACTTATGCATGCTATATCCCGGATAAGCGATCCGACAATGGAGTCCTATTGGACAGTGAGGCAACAAAGGAAGATCCAACATAAACCGCTACTCGGCCTCCAAAATCTAGGTTAGAATGGGACGGTGGTCCCCATACCGCAATTAAGCCAAACCATGAATATGCAATTTACACTCACCCGCTGGATCAGCATGATTCAGATTACATCAAAGCATCTCATAAGCAGAACCAAAGGCCAACAGACAGGTGAGTAGTTAACACGAGTCTCAATAACAATTTCAAGTGCACATCATTCAGACTGAATTATTCAGACATTACGTACTATTATTAAACAAATAAATTGATATTGCATCCTGGATACACCTAGCAGTCAAAAGTGCATGCCAGCAGGTCTGAATTGCTAAGGGGCTCATTACGAGTGTGACGGTCTTCAGACCACCACACTTGTGGTGGCGGACCGACCACCACATTAAAACCCTGGTGGTCAGACCGCTAGGGAACTGCCAGCACCGCCAGGATCCATGATCCAGATGGCCTGGCAGTAGCAGAGTTCTTAATCCGCCATAGCAGCCCTGCATGCAGCAGTGCTTTGTTCTCTGCCAGTCTTTTCATAGTGAAAACAGCAACAGTTTTGAAGGAAACAATCTGAATCACTGGATTGCTTTTCTGTTTTTCCATTCAATTCTTTCTGGCAACTAATTCAGTTTTTTAAATTTTTTTTTATAATGTTTTCAGGCAACGTGGTTATTGGGTTGTGTCACTATTGGAATATCAAAGAATGGAACATAAAAAATTTATTGTTTTTTATTTTTGCTTTATTTAGAGGGTTCATTTAGTTTTAATGGGAAATTTCTGGATTTTTAAATTAATTGGGACTCTTAGTGAGAGTTTTTTTTTTTTTAAATATCACCAAGAATTGAAGTAAGAAGACAACTAAAAGTAGGAAGTGAAAGAATGTTTTAAAATTGAAAAAAAAAGTAAATTAAATTAGTTTGTAGAGGCAAAACAGGAGAGTAATTTTAGAAGGTGTTAATTGTGGTTAGTAGTGTTAAATATATGCAATATTGTCGTGGTAGTCTGAACTCCTGGTTAGCGTCTGCTGCCCTCCCCAGCTCCTCTGGCTGCTGCCTCTTGTCTGGGATGAACTGAGAGTCTCCTGACTCGATGCCCTCTTCCACCCACAGGCTCATCCCTGTGCCTCATCCCTGGTGTCTAGTGGCCATCACAAGTAAGTATTTCCTTTTCTTTTCTTCTCTCTGTTGGTCTTCCAAGCTTGCATTTTCTGCCTTTTTCTTCTATCATCTCTCCTTTTTCCCTAGTTCTTTTTCCTTTCTCCCTTCTTTCCTCTGCCATCCCATGATGCACCTTTCCTGTCCTCCCGCCTCCCAGCTGACTGCTCCCCCGCCACCTCCCCTTCTTAATGGCAGCAGTGAGAGGGCAACTGCACTGACCTCCTGGTCAGGGTTTGCTGCCCTCCCCAGCTCCTCTGGCTGATGCTGCCTCTGCCTCTTGGCTGGGACGAACTGAGAGTCTCCTGACTCTCAGTTTGAGGCCGTCCTCCACCCACAGGTTCGTCCCTGCGCCTCATCCCTGGTGGTCTAGTGGCCATCACAAGTTACTATTTCCTTTTCTTTTCTTCTTTCTGTCTCTCTTTCACTCCTGCATTTTCTGCCTTTTTCTTCTATCATCCCTCATTTTTCCCTAGTTCTTTTTTCTTTCTCCGTTCTTTCCTCTCCTCTACCCTCCTCCCCTGCAAAGCAACTTTCCTGCCCTCCCACCTCCCAGCTGACTCCTTCCTCCACCCCCCTCCCATTGTTAATGGCGGCCGCGTCACTGGTGCGCCGAAGGCACGGCAAAGGCAAGCCCATCTGCGCCCATCCACGCCTCGACCGCCCCCAGTACCAGGAAACCTGGATCCCCGTTAAACCACCCCCTGCACTGTCTCCGTTAAGACTCTGATACCCTCCTCCACGTCAAGACTGGATGTCTCAACAACTGCTGTACCATCTCCCCCAAGGACACCTATGGACCTTGTGAGAGAACAGGGCTGATTGCAGAGGCCCCCTAACTTTTTGCCCCCATTTTCCACTTTTTGCTGGTGTCTTCCTGACCCTGATGGTGCCCTGGGTACTGCTAACCAGTCCCAGGGCCTGTGCTCTGTGTAAAATCAGTATGCAAGTTAGGCTAATTATAATTGGCTAAGTCAACCTACCTATAAGTCCCTAGCATATGGTAGGGCATGTAGGTTTGGGGACCCCAGCATAGGAAGTGCACCCATAGATGCACTGCTGAGGTGCCCAGTGTCATTTTAAAGGCAGGCCTGCCTTGCTGGCTGCTTTTGAATTAAAGTTACATGCAAATTCGACTTTGGAATTAAAAGTAGTTCCAAAGTCTTAAACTACCTTATTTTTACATATAAGTCACCCCAGAGGTGTGCCCTATGTTCCCCAAAGGGCTGGATGCCATGTAACTATAAGCAGGGACCTTATGAAAATAGTTTTATAACCCCTGGTGAGGTAAAACAGCAACATTTGTGTTTCCCTTATTGTGGTGAATGGCCTCCATAGGCTAGAATGGGGAGACTTTATTTTAATTTTAAAAGTCCCCTTAAGTAACAGATACCAGAAGTTTGGTATCAAATGAATTGTTATAATAAATCTCACAACTTCCAGTTGTGGGATTTAATATAACTTGTTCAGGTAAAGAGTTTTAAACTTTACCTGAAAAGTTGCCAACTTCAGCCCTGCAGTGTTTTTGCTGCTGTGCTCTGATTGGCCAGCCTCTGCCAGCCTGGCTGCCTTGATGAGGTGTGAAGTGGCCTGGCTCCACACAAAGAGATGTGCCTGGGGGAGGAGATCTCCCCTCAGCAGATGGTGAAGCAGGAAGGGGGGGGCTGCCAAACTGGTCTTCAAAGGCAGAGAAGGACATTTGGAGCACCCTAGCAACACCCTTGCATCCTGCAAACCCAGACAATTAAGTGCCCCCTTGATTAGATTAGGAGAGGGCAAGAGAGGGGTGTGTTTGGGATTTTTAGCCATACAGGTGGGTGTGCTCAGCCAGATGTTATCTCCAAAAATCACTTTCAGCCATGATGGATTTTTGAGGAATGTTGCTCCCTGGGATTGATTTTTGCCACACTTCCCAGGAAGTGGTCATCACAGGGGGAAGGACCCTGCACCTGATTGGAGAATCTGGACCCCCCTTTTTTTCACCCAGAAGCAGGGATAAAACTGGCAGACCTGCACCCACACCTCAGATCCCCATCAGATTCCAACAAGGAAGAACTACAGGAGAAGAAGGACTGCCCTGCTGGACCCCTGGCCTGCACCTGGACCCTGCACTCTGAAGGACTGTACCAGCAGCACACTTCGGCTTCACCACAAGAAGGACTTTGCCTGGCTTCAACTGGGTCAAGGAGGGACTCCCTGTTTGCTACAGGTGAAAACCTTCTAACCAGAGTCCCCTGCACCAACTCCTGAAGAAACCAACCAGCTGACCACTGGCAAAAAAAGGAGTTTGCTCCAGGTGCATTCTGGGAGTTGTAGTCCACACCCCCAAGGAGCATCTCAGAGCTTCTGGAACCTTGGGGTGAGATGTGGACCCCAAAAGAACCTTACACGAACATCTGGAAGAAGATCCAGAAGATTGGAGAACTTTGGAGAACTTTTGGAAAAAAGCTCCATAGAGGGACCGACCCACCACAGCAACTTTAGCTGGCTTGCCTCAACCGCGACCCGGTCTGACTTGCAGGTTAGTCCTGGTGAAGAAAATCTCCAAAAAAGAGACTAAGGCCCTCATTGCAACCCTGGTGGTCGGTGTTAAAGCGGCGGTGTAAGGAAATGCCTCTTTGGCATGGTTACCCCCTAACTTTTTGCCTTTGCTGATGCTAAGTTATGATTGAAAGTGTGCTGGGACCCTGCTAACCAGGCCCCAGCACCAGTGTTCTTTCCCTAAACTGTACTTTTGTCTCCACAATTGGCACAACCCTGGCACTCAGGTAAGTCCCTTTTAACTGGTACCAAGGGCCCTGATGACAGGGAAGGTCTCTAAGGGCTGCAGCATGTCTTATGCCACCCTAGGGACCCCTCACTCAGCTCATGCACACTGCCTCACAGCTTGTGTGTGCTGGTGGGGAGCAAATGACTAAGTCGACATGGCACTCCCCTCAGAGTGCCATGCCAACCTCACACTGCCTGTGGTATAGGTAAGTCACCCCTTTAGCAGGCTTTACAGCCCTAAGGCAGGGTGCACTATACCACAGGTGAGGGCATCTGTGCATGAGCACTATGCCCCTACAGTGTCTAAGCAAAACCTTAGACATTGTAAGTGCAGGGTAGCCATAAGAGTATATGGTCTGGGAGTTTGTCAAACACAATCTCCACAGTTCCATAATGGCTACACTGAAAACTGGGAAGTTTGGTATCCAACTTCTCAGCACAATAAATGCACACTGATGCCAGTGTGCAATTTATTGTAAAATACACCCATAGGGCATCTTAGAGATGCCCCCTGAAAACATACCCGACTTCTAGTATAGGCTGACTAGTCCCTGCCAGCCTGCCACACACCAGACATGTTGCTGGCCACATGGGGAGAGTGCCTTTGTCATTCTGTGGCCAGGAACAAAGCCTGTACTGGGTGGAGGTGCTTCTCACCTCCCCCTGCAGGAACTGTAACACCTGGCGGTGAGCCTCAAAGGCTCACCCCTTTTGTTACAGCGCCCCAGGGCATCCCAGCTAGTGGAGATGCCCGCCCCTCCGGGCACTGCTCCCACTTTTGGCGGCAAGGCTGGAGGAGATAACGAGAAAAACAAGGAGGAGTCACCCACAAGTCAGGACAGCCCTTAAGGTGTCCTGAGCTGAGGTTATCCCTGCCTTGAGAAATCCTCCATCTTGAGTTTGGAGGATTCCCGCAATAAGATTAGGAATGTGCCCGCCTCCCCACAGGGAGGAGGCACAAAGAGGGTGTAGCCACCCTCAAGGACTGTAGCCATTGGCTACCACCCTCCCAGACCTAAACACACCCCTAAATTCAGTATTTAGGGGCTCCGCAGATCCCAGGAAATCAGATTCCTGCAACCTGAAGAAAGAAGAAGGACTGCTGACCTACAAGCCTGCAGAGAAGGAGGAAGACGACAACTGATTTGGCCCCGGCCCTACCGGCCTGTCTCCAACTTCGAAAACCTGCTCCAGCAATGAATCCGACAGGGACCAGCGACCTCTGAAGCCTCAGAGGACTGCCCTGGACTACAGGACCAAGAAACTGCTGTGAACAGCGGCCCTGTTCAAAACCTGCAACTTCTTTGCAACAAAGAAGCAACTTTCGAAGACTGCACCTTTCCCACTGGAAGCGTGAGACTTTCCACTCTGCACCCGGCACCCCCGGCTCGACCTGCAGAAAACAAACACCTCAGGGAGGACTCCCCAGTGACTGTGAGCCCGTGAGTAACCAGAGACGGCCCCCCTGAGCCCCCACAGCGACGCCTGCAGAGAAAATCCAGAGGCTCCCCCTGACCGTGACTGCCTGTAACAAGGGACCCGATGCCTGGAACCAACACTGCACCCGCAGCCACCAGGACCTGAAGGAACCGAACTTCAGTGCAAGAGCGACCCCTAGGTGACCCTCTGCTTAGTCCAGGTGGTGGCTGTCCCGACAAGCACCCTCGTGCCTGCCTGCAACGCAAGAGTGACCCCCGGGTCCCTCCATTGTTTTCAATCTAAAACCCGACACCTGCTTTGCTCACTGCACCCGGCCGCCCCTGTACCGCTGAGGGTGTACTTTGTGTGCCTTCTCGTGTCCTCCCCCGGTGCTCTACAAAACCCCCCTGGTCTGCCCCCGAGGACGCAAGTACTTACCTGCTGGCAGACTGGAACCGGAGCACCCCTGTTCCCCATAGGCGCCTATGTGTTTTGGGCACCTCTTTGACCTCTGCACCTGACCGGCCCTGAGCTGCTGGTATGGTAACTATGGGGTTGCCTTGAACCCCCAACGGTGGGCTGCCTTTGCCCCAAACTTGAGACTTGTAAGTGTTTTACTTACCTTCAAAACTAACCTTTACTTACCTCCCCCAGGAACTGTTGATTTTTGCACTGTGCCCACTTTGAAAATACCTTATTGCCATTTTTACAAAGACTGTACATGATATTGTTTTCATTCAAAGTTCCTAAAGTATCTAAGTGAAGTACCTTACATTTAAAGTATTAATTGTAAATCTTGAACCTGTGGTTCTTAAAATAAACTAAGAAAATATATTTTTCAATATAAAAACCTATTGGCCTGGAGTAAGTCTTTGAGTGTGTGTTCCTCATTTATTGCCTGTGTGTGTACAACAAGTGCTTAACACTACGCTCTGATAAGCCTACTTCTCAACCACACTACCAAAAAATAGAGCATTAGAATTATCTACTTTTGCCACTATCTTACCTCTAAGGAGAAACCCTTGGACTCTGTGCACACTATTTCTTACTTTGAAATAGTATATACAGAGCCAACTTCCTACAGGCGGTAATACCGCCAACAGGCCGGCAGTAAAAAAAATGGAATCATGACCGTGGCAGAAACCGCCAACATAGACAGCGACTTTAACACTCCGACCGCCACGGCGGTACAAACAAACAGCGGAGCGGACACCGCCAAAAGACAGGTGGGTGACACTGTACCTCCCACCCTATCACAACAGGCCTATCTGCCACCTTTTCCGGGGCGGAACCAACGCAAATAAAAACACGGCGGAAACAGTACACAGAAGGGAAAACACTCACCTCTCCACACCCCACGAGGAACCAGGACGCCATGGAGCCAGAATTGCAGATACTGCTGATGATGGTCTTCCGGCTCCTCTATCAGGAGCTCCAACGACGACGGCGATGACCACGGTGAGTACTGCACCTACAACACAGGGGAGGGGGAGGGAAAAGAGAGTGACACACACACGCAACACGCAACATCCCCACCCCCACCCCCACCCTCACCCACAACACCATACACACAAATACATGCTGCAACATTACATATACACCCCCCCCTGGAATAACGCAAGGACAAAATGAAATGATTTGAAGAAATGTAATCATGTGAAATATCATTATCAAAATTCAAAATCCAGTATATACAATTATGTACACCAACTACACAAGTCCGGATAGTGCACCAATCATTGTCCGTGGACCACTGGGCCCAAAATGCATGGGCGAGGCCCACACATGATACCTGACTCCAAACGGAGAGAACACTGGAGGGGCATCATCAGTTAGAAAATATACAGGCACCTCAGGAGGAGGGGGAGGTGGGCACCTCAGCCTGATGAACGTACAACGCCACTGCTCCACGAGGGGGCTCCATGCCCACTGCTTTATCCTGGGGAGTACAAAGCCACAGTCTCTCAAGTCTTTTCAGTGGGTGGTTTGCCCACTGCTTTATCCTGGGGAGTGCAAACCCACAGTCTTTCAAGTCTTTTCAGTGGGTGGTTTGCCCACTGCTTTATCCTGGGGAGTGCAAAGCCACAGTCTCTCAAGTCTTTCCAGTGAGTGATTTGCCCACTGCTTTATCCTGGGGAGTGCAAAGCCACAGTATCTCAAGTGGATAACAGTCTCCACTGGTCCAGGAGGGGGCATGGTGCCCAGAGTGCTTCATCCTGCCAAGGACTGAGGTAGTGGATGTTTTTCTCCACTGGTTCTGGAGGGGGCTTTGTGCCCAGAGTGCTTCATCCTGCCAAGGACTGAGGTAGTGGATGTGATACTCCACTGGTTCTGGAGGGGGCTTTGTGCCCAGAGTGCTTCATCCTGCCAAGGACTGAAGTAGTGGTTGTGATACTCCACTGGTTCTGGAGGGGGCTTTGCACCCACAGTGCTTCACCCTGCCAAGGACTGAGGTAGTGGATGTATTTCTCCACTGGTTCTGGAGGGGGCTTTGTGCCCAGAGTGCTTCATCCTGCCAAGGACTGAGGTAGTGGATGTGATACCCCACTGGTTTTGGAGGGGGCATGGTGCCCAGAGTGCTCCACGTGCAGTGTGGCCGGAACAATACACGCGCCTGGGTGTGTGTGCCACGACATTGCCAAGGTACAGGTAGCATGATACGCCATGGAGACAGAGACATACCCCACACTGCTGCGGCTTCGCATTCCATATGCAGGTGACAACTGTGATGACAGTGATGCTTCATGGAAGCTGCCCAGGGTCCTGAAACTCACCACCAGCATAGGACGACTGACCACTGGGGATGGTAGCCATGTCTGCGGTGGTGCCACTGTCTGAGGATGTCACGGGGCTGCTGGCGGTGCTTGCGGCGGGGTCTGTGGCGGTGGTGCTGGCTGTGGGGTCTGTATCGGCGGTGCTGGCTACGGGGTCTGTGGCGGCGGTGCTGGCTGCGGGGTCTGTGGCTGCGGTGCTTGCGGCGGGGTCTGTGGCGGCAGTGCTGGCTCCGGGGTCTCTCAAGTCTTTTCAGTGGGTGGTTTGCCCACTGCTTTGTCCTGGGGAGTGCAAAGCCACAGTCTCTCAAGTCTTTCAAGTGAGTGGTTTTCCCACTGCTTTATCCTGGAGAGGGCAGAGCCACAGTCTCTCAAGTCTTTCCAGTGGGTGGTTTGCCCACTGCTTTATCCTGGGGAGTGCAAAGCCACAGTCTCTCAAGTCTTTTCAGTGGGTGGTTTGCCCACTGCTTTATCCTGGGGAGTGCAAAGCCACAGTCTCTAGAGTGGATAACAGTCTCCACTGGTTCTGGAGGGGGGCTTTGTGCCCAGAGTGCTTCATTCTGCCAAGGACTGAGGTAGTGGATGTGATACTCCACTGGTTCTGGAGGGGGCTTTCTGCCCAGAGTGCTTCATCCTGCCAAGGACTGAGGTAGTGGATTTATTTCTCCACTGGTTCTGGAGGGGGCTTTGTGCCAATAGTGCTTCATCCTGTCAAGGACTGAGGTAGTGGATGTATTTCTCCACTGGTTCTGGAGGGGGCCTTTTGCCCAGAGTGCTTCATCCTGCCAAGGACTGAGGTAGTGGATGTGATACTCCACTGGTTCTGGAGGGGGCTTTGTGCCCAGAGTGCTTCATCCTGCCAAGGACTAAGGTAGTGGATGTATTTCTCCACTGGTTCTGGAGGGGGCTTTGTGCCCAGAGTGCTTCATCCTGCCAAGGACTGAGGTAGTGGATGTGATACTCCACTGGTTCTGGAGGGGGCATGGTGCCCAGAGTGCTCCACGTGCAGTGTGGCCGGAACAATTCACTCGGATGGGTGTGTGTGCCAAGAGATTGCAGAGGTACAGGTAGCATGATACGCCATGGAGGCAGAGACATACCCCACACTGCTGCGGCTTCGCATTCCATATGCAGGTAACAACTGTGATGACAGTGATGCTTCATGGAAGCTGCCCAGGGTCCTGGAACTCACCACCAGCCTTGGACGACTGACCACTGGGGATAGTAGCCATGTCTGTGGTGGTGCCACTGTCTGAGGATGTCACGGGGCTGCTGGCGGTGCTTGCGGCGGTGTCAGTCGCGGCGGTGCTTGCTGCGGGGTCTGTGGCGGCCGTGCTGGCTGCCAGGTCTGTGGCGGCGGTGCTGGCGGCGGGGTCTGTGGCGGCGGTGCTGTCTGCGGGGTCTGTGGCGGTGGTGCTGGCTGCGGGGTCTGTGGCGGCGGTGCTGGCGGCGGTGCTGGCGGCGGGGTCTGTGGCGGTGCAGGTGGTGGTGGAGGTGGCGGTGCAGGTGGCAGTGTTCTCCGCCGTACAGGTTGGCGTGGATGTGGACAGAAGGTATGACACTGGTCCCTCAGTCGGTGCCACCATGCCCTCTCCTGACCTGCCCTTCAGTTTTTGGCCCTTCCCCACCTTTGATGGTGGCGGAGCTGTCTTGCCACTATCCCCTTTCGTTTTCCCTGACCCCTTGTGACAGGTGTTTTCGGCTTCTCCCTCTGGGATATGGGCACCTTTTTCACCTTGGCAGGTGGCGGAAGGTCCTTGCCCTCGCTCCGTGGCAGACTGGCAGCCTTGATGGTTGGCGCACTCCATGACCCCGCAGTTGCTGGCACCACTGTGCCTGGGGATGTGGTGGCTGAGGTGCTGGGCTGGGACCTGGAAAGTCTGGCCCTAGGGGAAGGAGGGGGGGGAGGTGTAGGGAAGAGGTCAATGTTAGCCAGGAAAAGTTTTTTAGACACACTGGGACGGGTAGATGGAGGGGGTTTGGGAGTGGAGGAAGGTGTACGTCTGCTGAATTTGTGTGAAGGTGCATGGGCTGGAGGCTGTTGTGAGGTGGATGGCTGTTGGGTGGGTGTGTGCCTGCGTTTGTGTACTTTGGGAGGAGGGCTCACTGACACTCTGGGAGAGGACACAGGGGATGTGTGAATGGTAGTGGGGGTGGTGAGTGCACGTGAGCGGTGTGTGGTGATGGGTGTGCTGATGATGGAGGTAGTGGCTGAGGATGTAGTGCATGCAGGTGTGAGTGGAGACGAGACAGGGAGGGAGGAGGGAGACGTGGAGGAGGGGGACACAGTGGGGGAAGTAGATGTTGGTATGTGTGCATGGGTATGATGCTTGTGTGAGTGCCTGTGGGATGTGTGGTGCTTATGTTTGCCTGAGCCACTCTTGTGTGTTGATGTGTGTGCATGCTGGTCTGATGGTGTGCTTGGGATAGGCTGGGGTACAGGGGATTGGGTCTGGGTGGAGGAAGTTGGAGGGGGGAGACTGGACACAGGGACAATGGCTGCCATCAGTGCTGAGGCCAGAGCCTGAAATGCTCTCTGTTGGGCTGCCTGGCCAGAATGAATGCCCTCCAGGTATGCATTTGTTTGTTGCAAATGACTCTCAACACCCTGGATGGCATTCAGAATGGTAGACTGCCCAACAGTGAGGGATCTCAGGAGGTCAATAGCCTCCTCACTGAGGGCAGCAGGGCTGATTGGGGCAGGGCCTGATGTGCCTGGGGCGAAGGAGATGCCCACCCTACTGGGTGAGCGGGCACGGGACACATGCTGAGGGGATGCTGGTAGGGGGGTGGCGGCTGTAACTGTTGATGCGGGGGGCACAGAGGGGCCCGCCACCACAAGGGAGCTCCCATCAGAGGAGGAGTCGCTGTTCTCTGCTCCTGTCCCCGCCGTGGAGCTCCCCTCGCTCTCCGTCCCACTGGTGGCTTCAGACTCTGTTGTTTCGCCCTCCAGGGCCAAGTGGAATGCAGCTCCCTCCTGCTCCGGTGTCAATGATCCTCCGCCCGATGATGCTATTGCAGAGAAGAACAGGGAGACCACAAAAAGGGAGGGGGAAGACAGGAGAAAGACATGTTCAGTGCATGCAACACCACTACCGTTGGCGGACACAACAGACACAGCAGCCCTCTGCACTACGCCATGCACTTATAGTTCCTAGATTAATCACATGCCCATGGGATACAAGGTCTAAGCCTGATTGCTGCACACCTGGAAGTCACAGGAGCCTGACTAGGTGTAGATGGCACTAACCACTAGTGGGGTTGGGGTGCCACAGAGCCTGCCTCACATGGGACCTTGCCTACCAAGATCGCCCTGGCCTAGGGGAACCCACTGCCCACCTACCCCACCCAGACACGTCGCAATGCGCGCAGAGTCAGCTGAATGAGAGTGTACTCACCCCCTTGTGGCTGCTGTGATGCCCTCAAGCGCCCATCCAACTCCGGATACGCCACCGCCAGGATCCGGAACATCAGGGGGGTCATGGTGTGACGGGCACCCCTCCCACATTGGGAGGCCATCCCCAGCTGGGCCTCCGCCGTCTTCTTGCTCCTGCGGCGCAGGTCCTCCCTTCTTTTACGGCAGTGGGTGCTCCGTCTGTGGTGGACCCCCAGGGTCCGGACCTCCTTGGCAATGGCACGCCAAATAGCCTTCTTCTGGTGGGCGTTGACCTAGAGGAATAGTACAGGGGGAAAGGAAATTCTTTACCCATTCGGACCGTCATACTCATTGGCCCACGTTCCCACCCTTGCCCTGACACACATACACTCACCGTCCGCACATGGAGGCCTCAGCCCCCCCATGTATCTTCCATCCACACCACTCAAAACAGGCATTGCCCATGCAGCATGCTCACAGTGTACTCACCTGTTTTTCTGGAGGACCGTACAGTTGTGTGTACTGGGGGAGGACCCCATCCACCAGTTTCTCCAACTCCTCCGAAGTGAAGGCAGGGGCCCTTTTCCCAGACACTGTAGCCATTTTCGCTTCCAGACTGAGGTCACAGCAGCACTTGCAGTGTAGGTCCTCTCCTGTTGAAGGTCAGGTATCAAGTGAGTGAACAGACAGAAAATGGCGGTCACGTCCGCGGCGGTGCGCACCGTCAACGCCGGCGTACATCGTCATTGGCTTCTCGGACCCATAGGGTCCAATGTTAACCAATGCTGGATTGCGCCACGGTCTTCGACCGCCCACCGCGACGGTGTACAACGCCAGCGCAGTTACCTCATATCCCCTTGTCCCACCTTACAGTTCAGGCAGCCGCCACTTCAGGGGGCCACATGGCATTAATATTAACAGCGTCACACCAATGTAGGCCTTGAATACACACAGTTACAGGCACATTGCGGATTAATAAATGTGTGCATATGACATTTTGTGATACCTCAGTGTTGGCTGACTCTCTGCTCGCTGTTCTTCTCCATATTGCACGTCTGCTGGGGCAGGTGATGAGATGTTGGCATCCTCCGGTGTACAGACCGCTGGTGGACCTGTCGACAATGGAAGAGATACACATATTAGTCACCTACAGACTTGATCGTGCAACAATCCATGAACTGTGTGTCCAGTAGGAGCCAGACCTGATGTCAGCTATCCGCCATCCCATAGGGATACCCCCTCTCGTGCAGGTCCTGTCAGTACTCCATTTCCTGGCAAGTGGTTCCTTTGAAACAAGAGTGGCCATTGCATCAGGGATGTCCCAGCCAATGTTCTCTAACGTGTTGTCCAGAGTGTTGCCTGCCCTGCTGAAACACATGCACAGCTACATCATGTTCCCTCAGGTGGAGGATTTGTCCACAGTGAAAGGTGACTTCTATGCTCTGGGACATATCCCCAACATCATTGGTGCCATTGATGGGACACATGTGGCATTGGTACCCCCCACAGGAGTGAACAGGTGTACAGAAACCGGAAGAGCTACCATTCTATGAATGTGCAGATGGTGTGTTTGGCAGACCAGTAAATCTCCCATCTGAATGCCAAATTTCCTGCCTCAGAGCATGACGCTTACATTTTGAGGAATAGCAGCATCCCTTATGTGATGGGGCAACTCCAGAGGCACCGTGTGTGGCTAATAGGTGAGGACAAGGACCCTATACAGTGTGAATAGGTGTCTGGGTATGGGGCTGTCCCTACGGGTTAGTGTGTGTCTAACAGTTGTCCCTCTATATTTGCAGGTGAGTCTGGTTACCCCAACCTGTCATGGCTACTGACCCCAGTGAGAAATCCCAGGACAAGGGCAGAGGAATGCTACAATGAGGCGCATGGGCGAACTAGGAGGGTGATTGAACGAACCTTCGGCCTCCTGAAGGCCAGATTCCAGTGCCTCCATATGACAGGTGGTTTTCTCTACTACTCACCAAAGAAGGTGTGCCAGATCATCGTGGCCTGCCTGCTGTATGCTGCACAACCTGGCTTTGCGACGCCAGGTGCCTTTTCTGCAGGAGGATGGGCCAGATGGTGGTCTTGTGGCAGCTGTGGAGCCGGTGGACAGTAAAGAAGAGGAGGCAGAAAAGGATATCGACAACAGAAACAACATAATCATGCAATACTTCCAGTGAGACACAGGTAAGAAGATGTCACTGCCTCCCATATCTCATACATACTATTATTGGAGCTAGCAGGAGTCTGTCATTTTCACTCAGTGTATGGACCCTGACTTGTCACTTTGCCTTTCCATTTCACAGATGTGGGTCCCACTTTGTGCCCTCTGCTATATTTCCTCCAGGCCTACAGCTGTGTTACATCGGTATGTGCACAAGTAAATTGACATTGCTATATTCCATGGTTATTGCAATTACACGTTTGTGAAAGCACAGACTGACTCCAGATTGTTTTGTAATGTAATGTAATGTAATTCGAGATTTATAAAGCGCGTTCCTACTGAAAGAGCATCGAAGCGCTGGGAAGAAAGCACGTAGTAAAAAATAGACAGAGGATAAGAAAAATAACAGAAATAATTAAGATAGAAAGACATCCAATAGAAGAAACTGAAACAAACTGAATCAAAGGCCCTGATCTTGATGTACCAAGAAATTAACGAGGAAAGTTTTCACCATTTTCCTAAATTTCATATAACCTGGTTCTTGCCTAATATTTTGTGGGAGAGAGTTCCATCCTCTGGCTGCAGCTACTGTAAAAGCTTTGTCTCCCCATTTGGCTTTATGTGTACGAGGGACCTGAATCAAGTGAGCTTGGGAAGACCTCAAGCTTCTTTTAGGTACATGCAGGAGGAGTCTGGAAGTAAGGTACCGTGGTCCTATTCCATGAACTGCCTTAAAAGTAAGACAGAGCGACTTAAACTGGATACGCTGCGCCACTGGTAACCAATGTAATTTCCTGAGACTCTCTCTAACTGATATACATTGTGGGAGATCGAGAACCGCTCTGACAGCGGAATTCTGAACTAATTGGAGTCTTTTTTTCAGCCCCTTATCCAGATTAAGGAACAGTGCATTACAGTAGTCTATCTTGGACATTACCAATGCCAGGATAGCAGATACTCTCCATTCATGTAACAGATAGGGGAAGATTTTTCTGAGCATTTTAATTGACCATAAACTGATGTTTACCACATGATTAATCTGTTTTTTAAAAGACAGATGTTCGTCGAACAAGATGCCTAGGTTTCTAGTAACAGTAGTGGGCACAGGGCAGTTACCACATTCAGAGGGCCACCACCGTGAGTTCCATAAATTCTTTCCAGGTCCAAAACATAAAACTTCAGTTTTGGTGGCATTCAGTTTAAGCCAATTGGTCTTCATCCATTTACTCACTTCCACCATACAATTACTAAACCGATCTGCAACCTCCTCCCATGGCTGATTAATAGTAATAATAAGCTGGGAGTCATCAGCATAGGAAGATGGAATGAAACCAAAAGTACGAATTAGACTAGCTAAAGGCGCTACATACACATTAAACAATGTGGGGCTGAGGGAAGATCCCTGCGGAATCCCACATGGCAGAAGATAAGGTCTAGATTTGAAATCACCACAGCTAACTGTGGTCCATCTATTTGTAAGAAAAGACTTCAAAAGTTTAAGCGCCTTGTCCCTCAAACCCACATGATGCAAGCGGGACATTAATAGTGTGGGAGAGATAGTGTCGAAGGCAGCGGATAAATCTAAAAGAACCAAAACGGCCCCCTTGCCTTCATCAACCATCCTTCGAACAGTATCAGAGGATGAGATTAGGGCAGTTTCAGTACTATGCCCTTATCTGAACCCGTATTGGGAGATATCAAGAGCATCCGCTTTTGTTAAAAACTCGATCAATTCAGAGTTCAAAATTTTTTCTAGAATCTTTGCCAAAAATGGGAGACGTGCTATTGGCCACAAATTACTCATGTCCTGATTATCCCCCTCTGTTTTTTTCTTGAGGGGTACTACTGTCGTTTCTTTCCAGATAGATGGGTACTCCCCAGACATAGCTACCTCTTGGTAAATGGGGACCAACATCCGTGCCATTAAATCCGGAACCAAGTGAAAAATGGAAGGAGGACACGGATCCAGAGGGGAGCCCGATTTAATTTCAAGAATCTTCTTTTTAATAGTATCCATGGAAGGGGGTTGGAAATATGACATTAGTGACTGGCCATTTGCTGTAGCACTCTCTGTTATCGTGGGGGGTAATACTTCGGGAATGATCTGGGTATCAAAGTTGCTATGTATTTGCAATATCTTGTAATTGAAGTGTGTTTATTTCTGTGCAAATAAGTGGAGGGGGTTGTAAAATGGGCAGGGGGGATGGTGGAGGAATATCCATGGCAGAGTCCAGTCTATTTGTTTCACAGGTGCATTGTCCAAAGGGGCATAGGAAGTGGAGCAATGGCAGTTGAAGAATGGACAGGGTGACAAAGTGGGATAGAAAGGTGACATTCAGGGGTGTCTCATTTCCTGGCGGGGGTCTTGGCAATGTTCTCTGTCTTGTTCCTGGATCTCAGGGACCGTTTGCGGGGTGGTTCTCCATCTTCAGGGGGTGGGGTGCTGGTGTTGTGTTCCTGTGGCGGTGCCTCCTTTCCACTAGCGCCGGAGGAGGTGGAGGGCTGTTCATCGTCCAGGCTAGTGTCAGGGGGCCCTTGTTGTGCCACAGTGTCCCTCCTGGTGTTGACAAGGTCTTGCAGCAACCCTGCTATGGTGATCAGGGTGTTGTTTATGGACTTCAGGTCCTCCCTGATCCCCAGATAGTGTTCCTCCTGCAGCCGCTGGGTCTCCTGAAACTTGGCCAGTACCGTTGCCATTGTCTCCTGGGAATGATGGTAAGCTCCCATGATGTTGGAGAGGGCCTCGTGGAGAGTGGATTCCCTGGGCCTATCCTTCCCCTGTCGCACAGCAGTCCTCCCAGCTTCCCTGTTTTCCTGTGCCTCTGTCCCCTGAACAGTGTGCCCACTGCCCCCAGGTCCCTGATTTTCTTGGGTTGGTGGGTTTGCCTGGGTTCCCTGTAGTGGTGGACACACTGCTGATTGATGTGTCCTGGGGACAGAGGGATGGGCCCGCTGGGTGGGTGCTGTGGTGGTTTTTCCTGAGGGGGGAGGCTCTGTGGTGGCTTGTGCCAGTGTCAGGGGAACCGACTGTCCCGAGGTCCCTGATGGGCCGGGCTTGTTATCTTGATCCAGTTGTGCGGAGCTGCTGTCATCACTGTGGGTCTCTTCTGTGGGGGGGACTGTATATGTCTGGTACCTCCTGTCCGGTGACGTTGGGTTGGGGTCCTGCAGGGGTGTAAAGGCATGATTATTGCATCTGTGTGTGCCATTGTGTGCAATGGGTGAGTGACCCTGTACTCCAGTGCTTGCATTCTTGTCTTGGTCCTTGTGTGATATTTGGTTTGGGGTCTTTGTGGGTATCTGTAGTGGACATGCTTTGGTGATTGGTGTCCATGCTTTGGTGTTGCATGCAGGGCTTGGTATTGGGATGGGTGGGTTGTGATAGTGGGGCATATCTGAGGTGTTGGAGTGATGGGGTGAGGGTGGGAGTATGTGATGGCATGCAGGCAGGGTGGGGGGGATGAGGTAGTAAAGAGTTGACTTACCAGAGTTCAGTCCTCCTGCTTCTCCTGCGAGGCCCTCAGAATGCAGTATTGCCAAGACCTGCTCCTCCCATGTTGTTAGTTGTGGGGGAGGAGGTGGCGGTCCACCGCCAGTCCTCTGTACAGCAATCTGGTGTCTGGAGACCACGGAATGCACCTTCCCCGGTAGGTCATTCCACCTCTTCCTGATGTCATCCCTAGTTCTTGGATGCTGTCCCACTGCGTTGACCCTGTCGACAATTCTGTGCCATAGCTCCATCTTCCTTGCAAT
Source organism: Pleurodeles waltl (assembly GCF_031143425.1). Taxonomy (NCBI): domain Eukaryota; kingdom Metazoa; phylum Chordata; class Amphibia; order Caudata; family Salamandridae; genus Pleurodeles; species Pleurodeles waltl. The sequence goes on along the minus strand of NC_090438.1, from coordinate 481,626,378 downwards.
GGAGGTGTGTTGCACCTGTGATCCGAATAGCTGTGGCTCTACCCAGACGATTTCCTCCACCATGACCCTGAGCTCCTCCTCAGAGAACCTGGGGTGCTGTTGAGGTGCCATGATGTGGTGTGGGTGATGTGTAAGGTGGTGTGTGTTGTGATGTGTAAGGGGATGTGTTGTTGTGTGTTGTTTGAGGTGCGTGGATGTTGTGTAAGTGATGGTGTTGTGTGTCTGTGGATGCTGGTGTTGTTTATGGTGGTGTCTCTCTCTGGCGTGGTTTCAGAATTCTGGTAGTAAGGGTTTGTGGGTGATGTGGGTGTGTGCTTTATATTCGATTGTGTGTGTGGGTGTGGTGTGTGTATGTGTATCAGGTGTGTGTATTTTGAATTGTCCAATGTGGCTGTGTTTTGTATATGTGTGTGTATTTTGAGCGCGGCGGTGTGTACAGCCAATGGATTACCGCGGTTGAAAGACCGCTGCGTTGATTCGTGGGTCGTAATAGTGTGGGCGTATTCCTGTTGGTGTGACGGTGTCAGTTTTGTTATCGCCAGTTTATCACTGACCTTTGGTGTGGCGGACTTGTGTGGGTGTCTGTATTATGGCGAATCCGAGCTGTGGGTCGTAATAGCTGTAGCGGAATTCCGCGGCCGCAGTGGTATGTTGGCGGTCTTCTGCACGGCGGTAAGCGGCATTTACCGCCAGGGTTATAATGAGGGCCTAAGTCCGAAAGTAGGAAGTTGACCGGGACTTCCCAACCAGCGTGTCCGAGGAGGGCTCCAAGGATGTTGGATCAAGATCCAGGTTTGTCACGGTCGAAGGATTTTCACCTAAAAAAAAACTATTAAGTCCGAGGGTAAAAATCTCCACTGAGGGCTCCCGCAACGTGCATCCGGGGAAGAGTTCCAGGAGGTCGGATTGGACTGGCAGGCTCGTCCCGCTGAAGAAAATCTTCAGAAAAACGACTAAGTCCTAAGGTAAACTTTTGACCGAGGCCTCCCGTGGCCTGTAGCCGAGCCGGGCTCCATGGCGGTCGGCCTTAAACTTTGACTTTGCCCCGGTCGAGGTGCGACCAGATGACCAGATTGGCGCTTTTTGTATCTATGCCCTAGAAAGCAATAATTCTTTAAAAATTCATATCTCCGGTTCCCCTTATCCTATTTTATTCGTTTTTGTGTCATTTTAAAGCTAAAAATATTTCCTATTTTCATACATTGATTTTGAATTTTTAAACTGTTTCCTGTGCTTTATTTATTTACTGGTTTGTGATATTTGAATGCTTTACACTCTGTCTCCTAAGTTAAGCATTGTCGCTCGTTGCCAAGCTACCAAGGGTTGAGCTGGGTTTAATTTACTGCGACCTAACTGGACCTAAGTGGAGGTTAGTGGCCTATTGCTAAGTGTAGGTACTTACCTGCCCTTACTAATAACCCATTTTCCAACAGACCTTTCACCTGCAGGAACTGCAACTTCAGCACCAACCTCAACAAACCAAAGGTACTCTCCAAACACAAAGATACCTAAAACCTCCACAACCCCATCAACTGCCTGCTCCTGAACATCCGCTCCCTCCACAAACACGCCACCGAACTCTGGGACCTGATCGACACCACCCGACTGGACATCTTCTTCCTCACCAAGACCTGGACCAACCCCACCTCAGGTCCAGACATCGCCATTGCCATTCCCAACAGTTATAGCATCCTAAGGAGGGACCGGCCCTCCCACCCGGGTGGAGGATTCGCCATCGTACACAAGTCCTCATAACGTGTCAAGGCAGTCCAAGAAGAACACTGCATCATCATGGAACACCTTGACTTCCTGGTCCACTCCAACCACAACTCCTCCATCTGCGACACCCGGCCCCCGCCCAGCTCTCATAGATGACGTCATAGACATCGCTACCCCCAGGCTCTGGAGTCAGTCGACTACCTCCTCTTTGGCGACCGGAACTTCCACCTCGAGGACCGCACCAACCCAAACACCACCGCTCTACTCGACAACCTTGCCACCCTCGGCCTCAGACTGTTGGTTTCCACACCCACACACATCGCAGGACACACACTGGACCCCATCTTCACCTCAAGCGACCGGATCACCATCAAGACCATTTCCACCCGGGCTGCACCGACCACCGCTGCATACACTTCACCATCACCGCACCCAGCAGCCGCACCCACACCTCCAGGACCCTCCACAGGAAATAGAACAAAATCACCAATGAGCAACTCACCTCATCGCTCACCAAATCCCTCTCTCCCCCTCTGACGACACCAACACAGCAGCACACAATCTCAACGCATGGATCACCGAATGCACTGACACTCTAGCTCCTCTCCAGCTCACATTGGCCGAACGTGTACCTAAGAAGGCTAGCTGGTTAACCACAGAACTCCAAGAATCAAAGCGTACCCACAGACATCTAGAGAAAAAATGGAGGGACAGCCAATCGAGTGAAGACTTTGCCTCATTCAGAGCCGCAACCGCTGCCCACTGATGAAAAATCAAGAACGCAAGTAAGGACGCACTCCGGGAGCACATCAACTCCTCCGCACACAACTCGAAGGACCTCTTCTCAGTCATCAACGAGTTCACAGATCCGCTTCCGGAGCCACCAGCATCCCCCCATCACAGGACCTCTGCGACAAACTTGCCTCCTTTTTCCACCACAAGATCCAGGACATCTACGACAGCTTCCTGTCACACGGTACCGGAACTTGCGACCGACACACAACCCCAGAACCAGCCCAGACCATCTATGACTGGTCCACACTCACCACAGAGGAAACGTCAACATCATGAACAGCACCCACTCCGGAGACCCTTCGGACCACTCCCTGCACCACATATATATCAGTGCTTTGTAATACAGTCAACTGCTCCATCAGCTCGGGCACCTTCCCTAAGGACTGGAAAGACGCCAAAATCGCCCTCTTCTGAAGAAACCTTTGGCCGACCCATCAGAACTAAAGAATTTCTGGCCCATCTCGCTGCTACCCTACCCGGCCAAAGTACTAGAGAAAGCAATCAATGCATAATTATGGAATTTCATCAAGGCCAACAACTCCTTGGAGAGCTCTCAGTCCGGCTTCCGCAGCAATCACAGCACAGAGACAACACTCCTGGCAGCCACCGACGACATCCAATTACTCCTAGACCTCAGCCACACCGCATCACTCATACTCATCGACCTCTCAGCAGCTTTTGACACGGTCTCCCACAGCACTCTGAGCACCAGACTCCACGACATAGGAATCCGCGGAAGAGCCCTGGAATGGATAAACTCCTTCCTCCTCGGAAGGACGCAGAGGGTCAGACTCCTGCCCTACACCTCGAGACCCATGGGAGTCAACTGCAGAGTCCCCCAAGGATCCTCTGTGAGTCCCACACTGTTCAACGTATACATGGCCCCGATGGCACACAACTCATCATTTCTCTCACTGAAGACCCGGACACAGCCAAAAGAAACTTTCACACAAGAATGGAAGCCGTCGCCACCTGGATGAGAGAAAGCTGCCTCAAGCTCAACTCTGACAAGACGGCGCTCATCATCTTTGAAAACGCCACCTCAGCTTAGGACGACTCCTGGTGGCCCACATTCCTCAGCACCCACCCTGCACCGACCGAGCAGGCCCGCAACTTAGGAATCATCATCGACTCCTCCCTATCCATAACCCGCCAGATAAACTCTGTCGCCTCCTCCTGCTGGCACATACTCTGCAAACTCCGGAAGATCTTCAGATGGAACCCAGCTGACTGTCGCAGGCCAGTCACTCACGCCTTAGTCACGAGCAAGTTCGACTATGGCAATACCCTCTACGCCAGCACCTCAACTAGGAACATCATAAAACTTCAACTCATCAAGAACGCCGCCACTATACTCATTGTGGACCTCCCTCACCGAGAACAAATCTTTCAACACCCGAAGACCCTCCACTGGCTACCAGTCGGGAAGCAAATCACCTTCAAGCTTCTCACCCACATGTACAAGGCCATACACAATGCAGGACCTGTAGGAGGCTGGCCTGGCTTGTAGTAGGTACCAGAGGTACTTACACCTTGTGCCAGGTCCAGTTATCCCTTATTAGTGTAGAAGAGGTGTTTCTAGCAGCTTAGGCTATTAGAAGGTAGCTATGGCAAAGCAGCTTAGGCTGGACATGGAGACATGTAAAGCTCCTACTATACCACTGGTGTAATATGCACAATATCATAAGAGAACACAATACACAGAAGTACTAAAAATAAAGGTACTTTATTTTTTATGACAATATGCCAAAAGTATCTCAGTGAGTATCCTCAGTATGAGGATAGGTTATATACACAAGATATATGTACACAAACCAAAATTATGGAGGTAATAGCAAGAAAAGTAATGCAAGCAGTGTAAAGTTACAATAGATTGCAATAGGAGCACATAGGTATAGGGGAAACACAAACCATATACTCCAAAAGTGGAATGCGAACCACGAATGGACCCCAAACCTATGTGAGCTTGTAGAGGGTCGCTGGGACTGTAAGAAAACAGTGAGGGTTAGAAAAATAACCCACCCCAAGACCCTGAAAGGTAGGTGTAAAGTGCACCTACTACCCCCAGAGAGTACAGAAGTCGTGATAGGGGGATTCTGCAGGAAGAACAAACACCAGCAATGCAACAACAGTGGATTTCCGGACCTGAGTACCTGTAAGACAAGGGGGCCAAGTCCAATAGTCGCGACAGTGTTGAGAGTGGGCAGGAGCCCAGGAAATGCCAGCTGAGGGTGCAAGGAAGCTGCCACCTGTTGGAAGAAGCTTGTAGTTCTGCAAGAAAAAAGAGGACTAGGAACTTCCCCTTTGGAGGATGGATGTCCCACGTCGCGATGAAGCTTGCAGAGGTATTCCCACGCAGAAAGACTGCAAACAAGCCTTGCTAGCTGCAAGGGTTGCGGTTAGGGTTTTTGGATGCTGCTGTGGACCAGGAGTGACCAGGATGTCGCCACTTGGATGAGGAGACAGAGGGGGCACCCAGCAAGTGAGGGTGCCCTCACAGAAGCAGGCAGCACCCGCAGAAGTACCTGAACAGGCACTTGGAAGAAGAGTGAACCAGAGTCCACGCGAAGTCACAAAAGGGAGTCCCAAGATGCCGGAGGACAACTCAGAAGGTTGTGCACTGCAGGTCAGAGTGTCAGGGACCCAGGCTTGGCTGTGCAGAAAGGAAATCCTGAAAGAGTGCACAGGAGCCACAACAGCTGCAAATCACGCGGTACCCAGCAATGCAGTCTAGCGTGCGAAGGCAAGGACTTACCTCCACCAAACTTGGACTGAAGAGTCACTGGACTGTGGGAGTCACTTGGACAGAGTTGCTGAGTTCCAGGGACCACGCTCGTTGTGCTGAGAGGGGACCCAGAGGACTGGTGATGCAGTCTTTTGTTGCCTGCGGTTGCAGAGGGAAGATTCCTTTGACCCACGGGAGATTTCTTCAGAGCTCCTGGTGCAGAGAGGAGGCAGGCTACCCCCAGAGCATGCACCACCTGGAAACAGTCGAGAATGCCGGCAGGATGAGGTGATACAAGGTTGCTAGTAGTCGTCTTGCTACTTTGTTGCGGTTTTGCAGGCGTCCTGAGCAGTCAGCGGTCGATCCTTTGGTAGAAGGTGAAGAGGGAGATGCAGAGGAACTCCTATGAGCTCTTGCATTCGTTATCTAAAGAATTCCCCAAAGCAGAGACCCTAAATAGCCAGAAAAGGAGGTTTGGCTACCAAGGAAGGAGGATTGGCTACCAAGAGAGGTAAGAGCCTATCAGAAGGAGCCTCTGACGTCACCTGCTGGCACTGGCCACTCAGAGCAGTCCAGTGTGCCACAAACACCTCTGTTTCCAAGATGGCAGAGGTCTGGGACACACTGGAGGAGCTCTGGGCACCTCCCCTGGGAGGTGCAGGTCAGGGGAGTGGTCACTCCCCTTTCCTTTGTCCAGTTTCACACCAGAGCAGGGCTGGGGGATCCCTGAACCGGTGTAGACTGGCTTATGCAGAGATGGGCACCATCTGTGCCCATCAAAGCATTTCCAGAGGCTGGGGGAGGCTACTCCTCCCAGCCCTCACACCTATTTCCAAACGGAGAGGGTGTTACACCCTCTCTCAGAGGAAGTCCTTTGTTCTGCCTTCCTGGGCCAGCGCTGCCTGGACCCCAGGAGGGCAGAAACCTGCCTGAGGGGTTGGCAGCAGCAGCAGCTGCAGTGGAGACCCCGGAAAGGCAGTTTGTCAGTCCCCGGGTTCTGTGCTAGAGACCCGGGGTATCATGGAATTGTCCCCCCAATGCCAGAATGGCATTGGGGTGACAATTCCATGATCTTAGACATGTTACATGGCCATGTTCGGAGTTACTATTGTGACGCTGTACATAGGTAGTGACCTATGTATAGTGCACACGTATAATGGTGTCCCCGCACTCACAAAGTCCGGGGAATTTGCCCTGAACAATGTGGGGGCACCACGGCTCGTGCCAGGGTGCCCATACACTAAGTAACTTTGCACCCATCCTTCACCAGGTGAAGGTTAGACATATAGGTGACTTAGAAGTTACTTAAGTGCAGTGGTAAATGGCTGTAAAATAACGTGGACGTTATTTCACTCAGGCTGCACTTGTAGGCCTGTGTAAGAATTGTCAGAGCTCCCTATGGGTGGCAAAAGAAATGCTGCAGCCCATAGGGATCTCCTGGAACCCCAATACCCTGGGTACCTCAGTACCATATACTAGGTAATTATATGGGTGTACCAGTATGCCAATGTGATTTGGTAAATTTAGTCACTAGCCGGTTAGTGACAAATTTGGAAAGCAGAGAGAGCATAACCACTGAGGTTCTGGTTAGCAGAGCCTCAGTGAGACAGTTAGGCATCACACAGGGAACACATACAGGGCACATACTTATGAGCACTGGGGCCCTGCCTGGCAGGGTTCTCAGTGACACATAGACTAAAACAACATATATACAGTGAATTATGGGGGTAACATGCCAGGCAAGATGGTACTTTCCTACACAGCCTACCTGAACCACCGCATCTACTTCCACACCACCGCCAGATCCCTCCAGTCCGCCCAGATGGCCCTGGCCACCGTCCCTCGCATCTGCAAAATCATCGCCAGAGGACAATCTTTCACCTACACTGCAGCAGAGCTGGGACAACCTCCCCCTGCACTTCAGACTAAGCTTGTCGTTCACCATCTTCAGGAAGAACCACAAGACGTGGCTCTTTGAATGAGGCCCCACATCTTGAGACCCTCAGGGGTGAGTAGCCGTGCTTTACCAATACTGATTGATTGATTGATTGAAGCTCCATCAATAGAAGTTGATTCATTTTTACCAATAGTTTTCTCAATGTTTCTTTTGATTGTTTTTACATATCCGAGGGTTCTGATCACCTGACAATGATTTCCCCATTCTGATTTCCTGGAAACTTGGGGGCATGTTTATGAACCCCTTGATCCACCGTTGGGTCACTTTTTGTGACAGATTAGCAGTGCAAACCTTGAACTGATATCTATGAGGCCACACAAAGCTACTTTTTGTGGCTTTGAATGGCCTCATAGATATGAGTAAGGCAAGGCAGAACACATCACTGTGTTTTCTTAGTCTGTGTGAGGGAGGCGTTCCATGCACATTGCCTTGGGTGTTCCCATGCAACACCCATGGATCTTGCTGTAAACCAGATTTATAAGAGCCTGCAAAACTGGGAATGCACCAAAACATTATGCCACCCAGAGGGAGGCACAACAAGGCGAGATATCTTTATTTCTCCTAGTTCTTTCCTCCTTCTGTGTGTGCTGCATTGTGCAGCACTCATAGAAAGAGGAAAATGCTCCCAGGATTGAATTTATGCAGGAAGATGTTCCTTCCTGCACAAAAAGAATACTGCTTACAACACAGACACCCTCGCACCATGGTGCAAGGGTGCCTGCATTGGCGTTAGGCAGCCAAAACGGCTTCAGCACAGTAGGAAAGGAGCGGAATGTGCCTTATTGCATAGATATGGTGCATTCCTGTCCTTTTCCTTTGATGCAGGGCAGCGCAGCAAGGTGACTTGCCGCACTGCCCTGCATCAAAAGCCCATACATATGGGCCTAAGTTATTTTTTCTAAATATCTCATAAACCATAAAGGTTGGATGATTTTCTCCAACTGAATTATTGAAAAAATTATGCCAGGTCAAGTAACAGTTCCACCATTCAATAGGGAAATCTTGGTTGTGACCTGACCTGCTTAGAAGCCCAATCCATGTGTCTTCATAGTAGTAGAAGCTGGGCCAATTTTTCCTCTTTTTGTATGAAATATTCTGATTGTATAATTGAAGTGTAGAACTCAACAACTCACATTCACGAAGTAAAAAACACAAAGCATATAGTTTTTTAAGTTCATATTGCAGTTTATTATTTCACATATAATCATTGGATAAGGATGTTTACCCAATTGTTTACCAATATATCAGAGAAAAGTGGAAAAAGTCTGGAACTTGAGTATTACAATACATTTTAGTAATCATATTAATAATTTACAAACCAAAAACAATTTTCATTTTGCTAGGACTTTTATTTACTGTTTTCAATAGGTTTAAACACTGATACAAATTCAGTGTAAGCTGAACATTGTTTGTCAGACAGTATACAGTAATCTAATGAGATTGTAGTGTTGGTAATGGTTGCATGAATAGTATAAATTTGGTTGAATGAATGGAGAGTCAGTTTAAAAGTTCCATCCATCATCCGAATTTCACTGTTCTCTAGTGTTACTGTGTTATGCACTGTATTGAAGATCAGTATTCATGTCAGAGGATTCTGAATATCATAAAGTAGAAAGGTTTACTTGTAAAAGAAACAGTAACTTCAGTGGAATGTTACTTTTCAGAGTAGGTTTGAAGAGTTTCTCTTTGGGGATTACTCGCCTGTTTTGTCTTTGAATCAATCAATCAGGATTTGGAAAGTGCAGCTAAACTCTGGACAGGGTATCAAAGCACTTGCAGGTCCCAGAGGTTCATTGAAACAGCCAGGACTTTTGAGCTCTTCGGCCTACCGGAAGTGAGGTGATGGTCTGGGCAGCAAACAAGTGAAAAGCAGTGAAAACGAGGGAAAAGTGTAGGAGGCTGGGCCTCTAACTAGTGTGCAAAGCTAGGCACACTGTGCAGGGGGTCCAGGCAACCACACATTGGTTTACAGAGGTAAAAACTAGATCACCTATTGCTCTAATTTTGAAGGTAGCTTGGTCGAGCAGTTTAGGCCAATCTTGGAGAAGTACAAACAAATGCTTTGCACTCACAGTATCAATCATGCAATTCACAAATTCAAAGAAATAACTTGAGACCAATTTATAAAAATACTTCAGATTTATATATAATTTTTTTAAACCAATATTATCAAAAGTGGTTAACTACTTTTTGAGATATGGATTTTTGAAGATTAAGAAAAATAGTATTTTTATGCGTAATTACGCACCATAAAAATCAATGGAAAGTCACCTTTAAAAATACATATAAAATCACACATTTGTTTTACCCAGTTCTTCTATTGAAGGTTGATCAAGGTCGTCAATGGGCACACTGTGCCAGCTGGAGAGGTTCGGGCAGCTCCCGGTTCCGGCGGTAGCAACGGTGAAAAGTCTCTGAAGCTGGTGCAGGGTCACTGCGGGGGACTACTTGGAAAAAGTCTGTACAGGTAAGTTCAGAGGTGGTTCCTTGGGTTCCCCTTGGAGTGTCGATGTCACAAGGGATGAGGGACTTTTAGGGTACAGCAGGTTCTTCGTTGTAGGGCACAGGGCGGCTGGGTGCAGAGAGAATCACTGAGTCAGGTGCTGTGCACGAAGATGCCCTTTGGATCTGGAGGTACGTTGCTTCAAGGGTTGTTTGCAGGATAACAGGGGCACTCTGGTGGGAGATTTGGGTTGGTCCTGAAGTCCCTCATCTATGGCTTCCTCTTGGTCCTTTTTCAGCCCCTGGTGAGCTGTTTTTTCTGGTGTCCGATGTCAGCTGACAGATACCCAGTATGTAGGTACGGTTTGACCATTGGAGGGTGCAGTGACAATAAACATGGCACACCTGCAGGGTTGGTCCTTGTAGTTGTCAGTGTGTCATTGGGTCTAGCTGCAACTTCCGGTTCGGGAGTTAGCGACTGGTCAGTGAAGTGAACCTCATTGGTTTCTTGGATTCATCTTGTTGTAGAGTGGTAACCCCACTCTGGAGGGAGTTCTTGGGTGATTGACAAAGCCTGGAGATCCTTGGAGTTCTTGAGGTCAGTACAGTTGCCCAGCAGCTCCGCAGCAGTGATTGTCAGGTCCTGGGTGCAGGAGGCAGGGTTTGGTGACTTTTCTTTGTGCAGCAGGTCCACAGTTCTCGTGGCTTGTATCTTCTTGGCGCTGGTCTTCTTTGTCTCCTTCGAATCTGATAAACTGGTCTATGGGTCCCCACTAAATACAGAATTTAATGGGAGTTTTAGGGGGAACCTACACTCAGGAAGGGCATTGTTCTACAAACCTGAAAGACAGACCTCTCCCCCAAGGTTTGTAGATTGGGTGTCTGGAGGTGGCAGGCTGGATAGAACTAGTCAGCAACCATGCAAGGGTATTTAGCTTCTGCAGGGGGCACCTCTAAGGTGACCCCTGGGTACATTTAGGGGTACATCCAATACTGGTACCAGTTTCGATTTATCATTCGGAGTTGTTTGATACCAAACATCCCAGGGGTCAGAGTGGCCATCATGTAGTTAGGAAACTGGTTTTGTATTAAAAATTGCTGGTCTGTTCACTCACTATGTCCTACGTTTGGCAAGGACACAGTGGGGGCATATTGCTCATTGTTAGAAATGGGGTCTTTGGTTGGCAGTCATGTTAACCCCTGTCCAAGCAAGGACCCTCACTCTAGTCAGGGTAAATGAGAATCACCTTCAGCTAACCCCCGCTCGCCCCCTGGGTAGCTTGGCACGAGCAGGCAGGCTAAACTTCAGAGTGCTAGGTGTAAAGTATTTGTACCTACATACACAGTAACTTAATGAAAACACTACAGAATGACACAGCACAGGTTTAGAAAAATAGGAAATATTTATCTAAACAAAACAAGACTAAAACAACAAAAATTCAACATACACAAGTCAAGTAATTGATTAAAAAGCAAAAAGAGTCTCAAATCCTTGAGAAAACAGGTAAAGCACTGTTAGCATTAAAAAGTACCTGGGTAGCATCAAAATAACACGCACGGGCGGGTGTGCGTTGAAAAAGGGGCGTAGATTTCTCACCCACAAGCGAGCCCATGCGTTGTTTCTCCTTCTCCGGTCGGGTCGGCGTAGGTCATTTTTCCTCCGGCAGGGGAGCAATGCATCGATCCGGGCAGCACACATGTCTGGGCAGGCGTTGTTTCATTTTTCTGCACCCAGTAAGGTTTCCATTGAAAATAATGCCGCACAGTATCAGCAAAACCGTGCAATGTGGGTTGAGATATAAACAGCCTCCGTCAGCTGGTGTTGCGCGTCATTCTTCCAGTTTGTGTGCGTCAGTTTTCCAGCCGCGATGCCGGTGTTGCGTCAATTCCTGCCTCGAAGCCGGTGGCACGTCATTTTTCAGCCGTGTCCCCGAAGGTGCATCAATATTTTCCCCTCACGGCGGTCTGTATGTGGATTTTCAGGCTTGGTCTGCCAGCTTCACCTGTCTCGGTCCGAGGAACTGGATAGGGCACCACTTGGCAGGGCAGGAGTCTCAGCAGAGAGTTCAGGCGCTGGCAGGAGAAGACTATGATGGTTCTGAGACTTCAACAAAAAGAGGCAAGCTCAGGACAAGCCCTTGGAGATTTCTTCACAAGCAGGAATGCACAACAAAGCACAGTCTTTGTCCCTTTTCACCAGGCCGAAGCAGCAACTGCAGGATAGCTCCACAAAACACAATCACAGGCATGGCAGCACTTCTCAGCTCTTTAGCTCTTCTCCAGGCAGATGTTCCTCTTGATGTCCAGAAGTGATCTAAAGTCTGTGGTTTGGGGTGGCCTTCTTATACACATTTTTCCCTTTGATGTAGGCTTACTTCAAAGGAAAATCTCTCATGTTTGTGAAAACCTGCCTTGCCCAGGCCAAGCCCCAGACACACACCACAGGGTTGGAGACTGCATTGTGTGAGGGCAGGCACAGCCCTTTCAGGTGTGACTGACCACTCCTCCCCTACAGCCTAGCATGGATGGCTCATCAGGATATGCAGGCTACACTACAGCTCCCTTTGTGTCACTGTCTAGAGCAGTGGTCTCCAAACTTTTTAATGCTGCACCCCCCAGTTGAAAAATAAAAATCATTGGGCCCCCATCAGAATTTTTCATAATTATTTGATAAAGTTGGCAATGTTTAAATATGTCTAGACGTAGTTAAACATTGCAGTTAAGTACTTTTGCCTTTTTAAAAATGCAATAACATATTTCTGCTTAAAACAAAAACGCTGTTATCTGTGTAATACTTATTTTGGCCAGAGCCTGGTGCCCCCTTTGGGATCACTTGAGGCCCCCTAGGAGGGCCTGCCCCCCAGTTTGAAGACCCCTGGTCTAGAGAGAGGTGCAAACAGCCCAACTGTCAAACTGACCCAGACAGGGAATCCACAAACAGGCAGAGTCACAGAATGGTTTAAGCAAAAAAATGCCCCCTTTCAAAAAGTGGCATTTTCAAACACACAATCTTAAAACCAACATTACTAAAAGATGTATTTTTAAATTGTGATCTCAGAGACCCCATACTCCACATGTCTATCTGCTCCCAAAGGGAATCTATATTTTAATCATTTTTAAAGGTAGCCCCCATGTTAACCTATGAGAGAGATAGGCCTTACAACAGTGAAAAACGAATTTGGCAGTATTTCACTGTCAGGACACATAAAACACATTAGTATATGTCCCACCTCACATATACAGTCCACCCTGCCCATGGAGCTATCTGAGGGCCTACCATAGGGGTGTCTTACATGTAAGAAAATGGAAGGTTTAGGCCTGGCAAGTGGGTACACTTGCCAAGTAGAATTGGCAGTTAAATTCTGCACACACAGACACTTCAGTGGCAGGTCTGAGCCATGTTTACAGGGCTACTATTGTGGGTGGCACAACCAGTGCTGCAGGCCCACTAGTAGCATTTGATTTACAGGCCCTGGGCACCTCTAATGCACTGTACTAGGGACCTACCAGTAAATCAAATATGCCAGTCATGGAAAGCCAATTACATACACATTTTATACTGGAGCACTTGCATTTTAGCACTGGATAGCAGTGGCAAAATGCCCAGAGTAACAAATACAGCAAAAACAGAGTCTAGCGCACATTAACAACCTGGGAAACAGAAGCAAAAAGTTAGGGGAGACCACGCCAAGGATGAAAAGTCTAACACTCATGCAGCTATGCCCTCAAATATAATATGGTGCACCCTGCTTTAGGGCTGGAAGGCCTGCCATAGGGGTGTCTTATCCATAATACATGCAGTATATGGTGGACAGGGCACACAGGCAGTGTGCCATGTCAAGTTTGTGTTTTAGGTTTGCATGAGTACACCCAGCTTGCAATGGCAGTGCTGGGGGGCTCTGGAGGCATGGCCCTAGAGGGTGACACAATCTGTGCTGTGACCCTCGGGGGCCTATCCATAGTACCCAATGCCCTGGAAACCTAGGTACCTTTTACTAGGGACTTATAGTGGTAGCTAAAGGTGTATCCAATTGTGATAATGCATCACAACAATTTGGGAGCAAGAGCTGTGGTTCAGGGGACCTGGTGAGCAGGGGTCCTGGGCACTACAATTTCTAAGCTACATCATACATCAAGAAAAAGGTGGGGGCTAACCATGTCAAATATAGGCCTTTTCTCACAAAAAGCAAGGAAAAGACACACAAAAAATGGGAGTAAAGCAAGTAGAAAGCAGTGAAAACAAGGGACAAGCAAGCAAGGAGAAGCCACAAAAATAAGTGAAAGAGCAAGGAGAAAGCAGTGAGAATGAGGGAAAAGCAAAGAGAAAACACTCAACAAATGGGAGGAAAAGCCAAGGGAAGACAGGAGAAAGAGAGATGCAGCAGCACAAGCAGAGCTGGGCCTGGACCTGCTCAATGGGGCCGTTCTGCGGCCTCCTTTAAGTAGGTCCAGGGAGGAAGGAGGTGTGCTGGGAGGTGGTTGGCATGCTAGGTGGGAGGCTGAATGAGTGATATGCAGGAGCGGCAATGAGGGAAAAAGCAAGGAGAAAGCAGTGAAAATGAGGGAAACACAAGAAGAAGGCACACAAAAATTGAGGGGAAAAAAACAAGGAGAAGACAGGAGCAAGAACGATTCAGCAGCATGGGAAGACCTGGGCCTGGAACCATTCTTCTTAAATTTTGGAACGGTGACATAGTACTGGCAATGTGCATGGGAATTGTCTTGGCTGACTCCCTCAAAACTAAACCACAGGCTTCACTGGAGATGGCCACAAGTGACTTTATTTGCTGAATATGTTCCCTTAATTTAATCTCCAATACAGAGTAGTTATGATCTGTGGTTCTACTGTGTCACCAAGAGTAATCCTTCTGTTTTTACAGTGGGATGAAAAATATTCAACACACCTCCTGGGCTCAGTTAATCTCTCCTTACAATAAATATACCCCACCATATTTTAGGAGTCTATTTCCTTGCTTGCATGTATATTAAGATGCATGTCTTGAATTTACAATTCTTGAAAAACCTGCAAAAAGCAGAAAAAATGCTTGAGTTTGTGATAATAGTGTGTATTTTTCTACAATTTATAGGTAGTTGGATAGCATGCCATTAGCGAAAAACAGAAATGTTAATTCTTGTTATCTGTTGAAATGAAAAATGTATTTCATGGTGTTTGATCTGTGGAGTGTAAAAAATGTTATTTATCCGTTTGATAAGTAAAATGTGCCTGTTAAATTTATTTTTTCTTTAATGGCAATATATATACCTTTGTAACTGAAGATGTTTTTTTTGGCATCAGCCTTTGTATGTTTTTTTCTGTAAGTCTGCTCCCAGATGCTGTCCAGCACTTTCCATGAGTTAGCATTTGGCAAAGATAGAATATTGAATCTGTTTCCAGACAATGTCCAGCCCCTTCCACTAGTTGACACTTAGCAGAGTTAGAATGGTGACTCTGGCCCCAGACACTGTCCAGCACCTGCCATGGGTAGACTGCAATTTGCCACATTTTTTATTTAAATTTGAACAGTATCACTTACCAGTTAATATTAAATTAAAAAAGGAAGATATACTTTTACTTTAACTTACATTATTGTCTGATTTAAAAAGGACCACAATCGGTTTGGTGTTTGAAATTGTGAAAATATGTAAAATAAACTATTTAATTTATATCCTTATCATACACCTTGCTATTGGTGCATGTATAAGTCATACTTACTTTTATAGATAGATGGCAGTGTTTCAAAGTGTTTCTCATAAATACTCCTCTTCATTCCCTGTGCATATTGTCACATCAGAAGACACTGTACCACTGACTACAAAAAAGGTGGAGGCCTGTTTTTACATTTTTTAAGGGTTAACCATAAATTGCAATAAAATAAGTATTGTAAACTGTGTTTTTTCCTGAGGCAATACATGACTGAACTTATCATTATTTTTCTGTTAAAATGTAATGTGTTGTTGACATTCATCACAGGATTTTTGTTTTGTTTGAGAGGGTATTTGGTTGTGTAGAAATGGAAAAAGTAGAACTTTCATACCTGTGTACTTTTTATCTGTTGTCGAAAATGCATGTGTTGTGTTGTAATATATTTAATGTGTGAAAACAATTGCATAGTGTTTTGGTGTTTTGCATTGTCCTTTGTGGTATTATGATATTAAAAAATGTGCCTAGTGTTAAGTTGTTTTGAGCTGTGTTGTATGGTAATATGATACTGAAAATATTTGCATAGAGTTGCAATGGATTGCATTGCATTGAGCATTCAGTTGTGATGTGCTGCACTGAGATGTGTTCAGCATATAGATGTGCTTTGTAACTGTTATTTTTATTAATAAATAAATAATATCCAATTAATAAGTGACTTTTTTTAATTTTGTTATATGTTTGTATTATTTTTCTCTTTAAAACAAATTGTGTGAAAAACGTTTATATGGTAAACGTGTGCATGGTAAGGGTATGTGTGGTAGTGGTTACTTTATTGTAATTCTGTGTATGTTTGTGGTAAAGGCGTGCATGGTAAAGACAAATGTGGTAAGTGTATATGCATGGTAAAGTCTTTGTGTAAAAGGAATGCATGGTAAATGCAAACGTTGTAATGTCATACAACCTCACTGTAGTGATGGCACAAAAAGTGCTGCAGCCCACTAGTGATATTTAATTTAAGAGTGCTGGGTGCCCTTGGTACCATACATGAGGGACTTATAAGTAGGATAAATATGCCAAACATGGGCTATAACAAATTCAATGTGGTTTTAATGATCAGATCACCTTCCCTAGGGCCTAGTTGGTAGGTTCCCTGTGCACAAAGTCACAAAATCATCAGCACCAACCTAAAATAATTGGGGAGGCCACGCTAAAAAAGGCATATAGTTGTAAAGTGCGAAAACAGTAACTTTTTTAAAATGCAGGAAAGAGGTAATTCACTTATTATGTCTCTGGGCTTTATTTTGTGGAATGGCTACTCAGCATGATTTCTTCTTGGCTACTCAGCATGATTTCTTCTAAGTATTGATCTTCCCTTGTGGAACTTTCTTCACTGTAATCTTGCTGCCACTGGCGGGTCAAAAGCTTCAAAAATTCTCCATATAAATTACAGTCCGAAGAAGCAATTTAGTGCAGCTGAAGGCGTGCTATCCAACTACACTTGCTGAGTGGTGCATTTCTCTGTGTGGCAATTTTCGTTTTTTAATCCTATTTGTCCAATTACTTGACTAGTGTATTTTACAACATGGAATGCTAACCATATGAAGCCATCAGACTACTCACACTCATAACGCTTGAGCTCATTTATGTTCTAAGGTAACTTTATTAATCGGACCAAGCCATATTCCACAGCGTGTGCTCACGAATACCAGTAACCTTGACACTAAACCATACCTTCACTTTCACGACCTTTCATGGATGACAATGATTTGCCTACGCTCACATGTTAAGAATCACTTAGTAAACTACATTGGAGCATTTGAAGCTATGTTACATAACTCCACATATGTTGTGGTTCTTATCTAGTGAAGGATCTCCCTTGTATGGAATTAGTTTGCATCTTCATTTCTTTATTCTTTTACCCCTGTTGCTTATTGAGGTGTTGAGCCTCCCCCACTCATCAGCTCACAATGCCCAAAGATGAGATAAGGATACTTTATTCATTTTAATTTTCTTCTTCGATGTGCCCCCAACAAGGGTGCTGTCGGAGTTGAGCTATACAACTTATAGGACTTCGGACCTAGTTACTCTCACTCCCTCATTACGTTTTGGCTGTAATTAATGTGGTAAGGCCGAGCATATTGACAATGAGTAATTATTGCTGTATTTACAGATTTGGTGACAAAGATAAGGAGCTAACGGTGGCAATCCTGTATCCCAATGACCAGAGATTATTTTTTTCCCCTACAACATTACCGACAGCATATAAAAAATGACTTTAGTCTGCTAGGAGGATTTTATACACTGTCACTAAGGGCCTCATTTACAAGGAAATGACGCAGTGTGGCTGTGCAAGGCCAGTCTGATGCGCCATTCTGCATTATCTTGAAAGTGCAGAGATGTGTTGTATTTACAGAAATGCATCCCTGTACTTTCCTCCTTGCGGGCGCACAAACAGCTGCCTAATGCCAACGCAAGCATCCTTGCACCATGGCACAAGGGTGCAAAATGCAGCACACATAAAAGGTGGAAAAAACGAAGAGAAATCATTTATTTCTCCCCGTTGCACCGCTGTAATGCCACTTCTGGGGTGGCGTGGGAATCTGATGCATTCTCAGCCTGTATTCCCAGTCTGGGAATGCATCAGATTCAGTAAGGTTCCATGGGTGTTCCGTGAGACCACCCACATCAACACCCATGGAACGCCCCTTTCACACTGACTTATGCGTGAAAGGGGGCCATATTTACAAGGCCCTAAAAAGCCACGCAATGTGGCTTTGCGTGGCTTTGTAAATATGGGCCGGCACACTGCACCACTAAAGCGTAAAACAAAATGACACTGCGGTGCCGCAGTGTGCCGCCAGGGCCTTGTGAACGAGGCCCTAAGAGTTTAAAATCGTACGCAATCCAGCAAAACACACACTCATACAAACAAGCACACACTCACACACAGAGGCAAACTATGTGGTACAAGGAAACTTAAACATACCTCACCTAATAGTGACAATACAGTTTTAGGACAAAATATTTTCAATAGCTATTTACAACACTCACAAAAATAAATCAAGTCGAAGAAGGTAGCTGTTCATGCACATAAAAAACATTAGTCCTACTGTGAAGCAAATTACCCTCGTCTGCTAATTTAGGTGTAATCAATAGCAATCCAGACATTATAGCTCCCAGTCACCCGATGAGAGCACAGCCGTATATCACATAGAGCCGGATATGACTCCACTTCTTAGTGACCTTTAGCAGAACATGAGGTCCTTTCGGTACACGTCATGAGACTATAGGTTGTAAATATACACCCACTGCTGTTGGAAGAACCAAGAGCACAGGACGTTTAACAACTGCAAGAGTCAAACTAGTTCAGGCATCAACTTAATAAATGTCGACAAGCATTTGTTTCGCTGTTTACTATTAACAGGATCACCCCTCTGTTAGTGGGGTTCTTCCTAAGTCAGAAACGGAGGGGAGCCATAAGCGCTGGAAGTAGAGGTGCGTGTGGGAGATTTTGTGTTGCAGCACTCCCAAAATACCTATATGAGAGTTAAAAAAGTGATGAACAATAAAGATGCCTTTACGTTTTATCATTATCTTGTTGCAGTTGTGAGGTGTTCAAAGACAGAGGCCAAGAGACAGGCTATGCTTTCTGACAAACTGCTGCTTATTCTTATAAAACGGTTATTAGTGTTTATTTTTCTTTCTCTGACAAAAGTGATTATTTTTTTAAATAGTGAACTATGTGACAATATCGTTGGGGCACAGGGAGAGCGAAAGGAAAGACAGTAGAACACACATAATAAAATGTGAATGTCGGCAAATGAACTGTACACAAAATGTAGAATATATCAGCTGGGTGCAGTGCACAAACGAGTCATATTTTTAATTCTGTAGTGTGATGGAAACAAAAATATTAACATGATTAAAACAAATCAAAACATTTGGGGCCACTTGGAGGTAGATTTCATTTTGCAAGATCATAATAGCAAATCTTTGCGATTCACTATTAGGAAATCGCAAACACCTAAGTACTAATGTGTTCTTGACACATTTAGCTATTCCTAATGGGCTTGCAATCGACCTACCTCATTAATATTCATGAGGTAGGTAGCAATTTGCTACCCATTGCGAACTGATAAAATAACTGGGATAGTGGCCTGCTGGGGACAGTAGACCACCATGTCCGTGTTTGCTTTTAAATAAAGAAACTTTTTTTTTAAAGCAGACCAGTTTCCTCAAGGGAAAATGGGATGCGTTTCAGAAGGAAAAATGAAACGTTTCAGTTTAATTGTTTAAGCATAGGCAGTAGTCCATGGGACCACTGTCTGCCTTTAAAAAAAAAATTGTGTGCATTCGCAAAGGGGAAGGGGTCCTTTGGGACCCTTTCTCATTTGTGAATAGGTTACTACCTCCTCTACAGAGTCGATAAAATATTCATGTTTTGCAACCACATTCTGGTTGATAAAAATTCATACATACCAGTGCGATTTGGTATTAGGAAGGGAAGCCCTAAACATGCCCCTTTCTAATACCAAATCGCAAAAGCAAAATGTGATTCCGTAAGAAGTTACTGAGTCACATTTTGCCTTTGGTACATGGCAAAAAGCATCTTTCTGGTCGCAAACGGACCATCCACCTTGGTGATGTGCAAATGATAAATATTAGCTGAAATCAGGTTTACACCCATTATATTTAATGCACTATATATTTTATCAGTGAAACTGTAAATGGGTGCAAATTCAGTGAGCATTTAAAAGTAAAAGGTGATGTTTGTAATTTACAATGCTCTACCATACCATGCTTTAGTAATATTTTTGCGACAGTGTGATAAAAATGCACCGCCTGACACATACTACACCTTTACTACACTACTGCTGAATGAGAGTGGCTTATTTGCTATATTTGTTCTTCATGTGACACTTGGAGTTTTCACAATCCCTATGACCTCTGCGATGTAACGTTGCAGTACCCTCACTCAGAAAATTGCTCCTGCGCCTCTGGTCACCTCTGCAACAAGGTGCAAATCAGAAGAGTCCAGATTGTGGAACGAATATTCGGAGTGCCATGAGTGGAAATAATAACATAGGCAATGTTATGAGACTTCTGTACATGTATGTACCCTTAGGATCGTCTTTAAGGAAACATTACCTTGTTCATTTACTTTACATTATATCTGCTTTGTGATATTAGCTCATGTAAATGTAATAATACAGCTTCATGTTGCAATATTCGTTAGGAGACTGAAACTACCCATTAAAAAATTACCTTACTATACCAAAGAAATGTTCCATATATGTTAGACCTGACATGCTTGAGGGTGGTCACCCCTAACATTTTGCCTGCCTCCCTCCACATTTTGGACTCTGTTTTTGCTGGCTTTAAGACTCTGTGCACTTTACCACTGCTAACCAGTGCTAAAGTGCATATGCTCTCTCCCTTTAAACGTGGTAACCTTGGATCATACCTGATTGGACTATTTAATTTACTTATAAGTCCCTAGTAAGGTGCACTATATGTGCCCAGGGCCTGTAGACTAAATGCTACTAGTGGGCCTGCAGCACTGGTTGTGCCACCCACTTAAGTAGCCCCTTTACCTTGTCTCAGGCCTGCCATTGCAAGGCCTGTGTGTGCAGTTTCACTGCCACCTCAACTTGGCATTTAAAAGTACTTGCCAAGCCTAAAACTCCCCTTTTTGTACACATAAGCCACCTCTAATGTGTGCCCTAGGTAACCCCTAGAGCAGGGTGCTGTGTGGGTAAAAGGCAGGACATGTACCTGTGTAGTTTACATGTCCTGGTATTGTAAAACTCCTAAATTCGTTTTTACACTACTGTGAGGCCTGCTCCCTTCATAGGCTAACATTGGGGCTGTCCTCATACAGTATTGAAGTGGTAGCTGCGGATCTGAAAGGAGTAGGAAAGTCATATTTAGTATGGCCAGAATGGTAATACCAAATCCTGATGACTGGTGAAGTTGGATTTAATATTACTATTCTAGAAATGCCACTTTTAGAAAGTGAGAATTTCTTTGCACTCAAATCTTTCTGTGCCTTACAATCCACGTCTGGCTGGGCTTAGTTGACAGCTCCTTATGCATTCACTCAGACACACCCCAAACACAGGGTACTCAGCCTCACTTGCATACATCTGCATTTTGAATGGGTCTTCCTGGGCTGGGAGGGTGGAGGGCCTGCTCTCACACAAAGGACTGCCACACCCCCTACTGGGACCCTGGCAGACAGGATTGAACTGAAAGGGGACCTGGTGCACTTCTTAGCCACTCTTTGAAGTCTCCCCCACTTCAAAGGCACATTTGGGTATAAAACAGGGCCTCTGCCCTACCTCATCAGACGCTTGCTGGAGAAGAAACCTGAACCAGAAACTACATCCTGCCAAGAAGAACTGCCTGGCTGCTCAAAGGACTCATCTGTCTGCTTTCTACAAAGGACTGCTGCCTTGCTGTTGGCCTGCTGTCTTGCTGAACTCTTGTCTGGCTGTAAAAGTGCTCTCCAAGGGCTTGGATAGAGCTTGCCTCCTGTTCCCTGAAGTCTCAGGACCAAAAAGACTTCTCTTTTTCATTTGGACTCTTCGTGCTCCGAATATTTCGACGCATAGCTTGCTCTGCGGCGAGAAAATCGCTGCACACCAACGCTGATCGACGCGACGCCTTCGGGGCGACCGGAACTTCGACGCACGGCCTCGCAAGGACAACGCCGCCTGACTTCCAGAGGGGAAATCGACGCGACGCCTGCCGTGATAACGAAACTTTGAGGCACAGCCTCCCGGAATTACGTGCAGCCAGAAAACAAGCCCAAGAATCCACGCACAGACCCCGGGACATCTGGTAATCCTGCGAACCACAGAAAGAGACTGTGCGTGCCGGAAAACGATGCACAACTTCCCCGCGTGAAAAAAACGGACACAAGTCCGTGTGTGCAGGGAAGAAATCGACGCACACACCATTTTTCCACGTATCTCTTGTTCTGCGGTCCTTTGCGGAGATTTTCCACTTTAAACCAGGTACTTTGAGCTTGAAAGAGACTTTGTTTGCTTTTTAAAGACTTAAGACACTTTATATCACTTTTCAGTGATATCTCTACAATTTCACATTGCATCTTTATTCGTTTTGACCTGCGATTATCCAGATAAATATTATATATTTTTCTAAACACTGTGTGGTGTATTTTTGTGGTGCTATATTGTGTTATTGTATGATTTATTGCACAAATACTTTACACATTGGCTTCTAAGTTAAGCCTGACTGCTCGTGCCAAGCTACCAGAGGGTGGGCACAGGATAATTTTGGATTGTGTGTGACTTACCCTGACTAGAGTGAGGGTTCTTGCTTGGACAGAGGGTAACCTGACTGCCAACCAAAAACACAATTTCTAGCATTGGTGATCAGCGGTGAGGATAGGACTTGTATTTGTGCAGTGACATACAGTAGCTAAGTTTTTCACTACCTACCCACAGTTGAAGGTCAACTTGATTTTTTATCTCTTTTTGCAAATTCGTTTTTCCTGACAATTTTCAAAAACTAAATCCTCACTCAACATGTCTCTGGCTGGGTCTCAAGTAGGAGATTTAGACCTAGCCCTGTTGGAGACATATACTGTCAAACAGCTAAAAGGGTTCTGCAGGGTGATGAGAGTACCCACCCAAGGGGCCTCCAAAAAGGAGGACTTTCAAGTGGCGCTGAGGGCCTGGGCAGAAGCCCATTTAGAGGAAAGTGATGAGGAAGAGGAGCCAGAAAATGGCCTCTCAGAGGATTTATTGCCATCAGTGGGTAATGTTACCACTGCAATTGTGCCCCCTTCCAGACCAGGGAGCAGTGTCTCTGAGCAAAGCCTGACCGCAGAGGAAAGGAGAGAAGAAAGGGAGTTTCAATTGCAAATGGCAAAACTGAAAATTGAGGCTCAACAGGAGGAAAGGAAGGCTGAAAGAGCAGCCAAACAGGTGGAAGCTGAAAGAGCTGAAGCTGCAGCTGAGAGAGCTTTGGCTGAAAAGAAACTATTGTTGGCTCATGAACTGAGTCTCAAGGAGCTGGAGATCAAGGCGAGACAGTCTGAATCCAGCAATAATGGTGGCAGCATACAGACAGGACCTGCTGGAGAAAAGAAGGTTTGTATACCCAAAAATGTGGTGCCCAGGTTTGTGGTGGGAGATGACATAGATAAATGGTTAGCTGCTTATGAAGTTGCACTAAGGGCTCATGAGGTTCCTGAAGGGCAATGGGGTACAGCTACGTGGGGTTATGTGCCACCATTGGGGAGGGACACACTTCTCACATTGGATCAACCTGATCAAAACACAAACCCACTTCAGAAAGCCACTTTACTTGCCAAGTTTGGACTGACCCCAGAGGGATACCGTCAGAGGTTCAGGGACAGCACCAAACAATCCCCACAAACATGGGTAGATATCTTTGACTTTTCCAGTAAGGCACTGAATGGATGGGTGCGGGGCAACAAAGTAGATGATTATAAAGGGTTATATGACATGATTCTGAGAGAGCATATGCTCAATACTACTTTTACAGAGTTGCGCCAGCACTTGGTAGATAGTAAGCTGACTAATCCCAGGAAGCTTGCTGAGGAGGCGGACCTCTGGGTTAGCACCAGAGTGTCCAAAAAGGTACCTGGGGGGGACACCCACAAAGGTGGTCAGGGTTCCCAACAGAAGAAAGAGGGGGGAGATAAACTTACAGATAAGGAACTCTCAAAAGCCCCCCAAAAGAATTTCCTAGGGAGGGGGTGGCAACCATTCCTTTTCCAGATGTGGGAAAAAGCCAGGGACATATGATAAATCAGGGAAATCCAACCACAAATGCCTGGAGTGTTACTAGTATGGTCGCTATAAAGGCGACCCCCAGTGCTCAAAGAGGGCACCGTCCACTACCGGACAGACACCTGGGTTGACTAGTGTAGCGCTCGGGGGGGAGATGGACCCAGATAGCTTTGGGGAGCAGGTAGAGATTTCCCTAGTGTCCCTGGGAGAAAGAGAAATAGTGCCCAAAGCCCACATGCCCCGAAATACTTCCAAGTACAGGCAGTGGGTCACCATTGATGGGCAGAAGGTGGAGAGTCTGCGTGACACAGGAGCCAGTATGACTACTATCAAGAGTAAGCTGGTGTCAACAGAGCAGATAGTCCCTAATACATTCCACCAGATCATAGTCGCTGTCAATCGTGAGAATCACCTACCGGTGGCTCTGGTTCCCTTTGAGTGGGGGAGTCTCTGGTACTCTGAAAGTAGCCGTGAGTCCTGCCATGCCTGTAGATTGTCTGTTAGGCAATGATCTTGAGCATACTTCTTGGAAAGAAGTAGAGCTCAGATCTCACCTGGAGATGTTAGGGTTACCTAAGTGGGTCTGCATGACCACACGGTCCATGGCTGCCCGGGAAGGGAGTCAAGGGCGTCTGGAGCCTGGAAAGATGGCCCAGACAGCTTCCAAGAGGAAGGGCAAGAGGCGCGGGAAACCCACCTCCAATGTTCCCACGGTGGTGGACGAGGCCCATGAGGAGGAGGAGGGCCCTGAGCCAACTGGGGAGGACATAGCTGACCTGGGTAACCTACCTGAACTTGCTGGCTGGCAAGTAGAAGGGGGGGCAACCAGGGCAGCATTCTGCAAGGCGCAGAAGGAATGCCCCACCCTTGAGGGTCTGAGGAAACAGGCCACAGCCCAAGCAGCAGGTGACGCCTCTGGCACTCACCATATTTACTGGGAGAATGATCTCCTTTACAGTGAGCGTAAGGTTCCAGGTCCTGGGGCACCCCATGTGCTGGTGGTCCCACAGTGTTACCGGAACTTCCTACTGGGCCTGGCTCACAACATCCCCCTGGCAGGACACCTGGGCCAAGACAAGACCTTTAACAGGCTTGACACCCATTTTTATTGGCCCAGAATGAGGACAGTCTCAGATAACTTCTGCAGAGCTTGCCCCACCTGCCAGGCTAGTGGGGAGACAGGGAAATGGCTTAAAGCTCCCCTAATCCCACTCCCAGTTGTTGGCACCCCCTTTGAAAGGGTGCGCATCGACATTGTTGGTCCCTTGGACCCCAAAACTGCCTTGGGCAACAGGTTTATCCTGGTTTTGGTGGACCATGCCACCCGCTATCCAGAGGCAATCCCTCTGAGAACACTGACCGCACCGGTGGTAACCAGAGCCCTGTTGGGAATATTTACCCGTGTGGGATTCCCTAAGGAGGTCGTGTCTGACAGGGGCACAAACTTCATGTCTGCATACATGAAGTCCATGTGGGATGAGTGTGGGGTGACCTACCGGTTTACCACCCCTTATCATCCTCAATCCAATGGGCTTGTTGAGAGATTCAACCAGACACTGAAAGGCATGATTGGTGACCTGACTGATGCCATGAGGTGTAAGTGGGACGTCCTCTTACCCTGCCTGTTGTTTGCTTACAGAGAGGTGCCCCAGAAAGGGGTGGGGTTCAGCCCCTTTGAGCTTCTCTATGGTCACCCTGTCAGGGGACCCCTAAGTATTGTTAAGGAGGGCTGGGAGAAAGCTCCCAAGTCACTTCACCAGGATGTGGTCAGTCACATGCTGGCCCTCCGCAACCAAACCCAATGCTTCTGGAAGCAGGCCCAGAGTAACCTCGAGGCCAGTCAAGAGGTGATGAAGGAGTGGTATGACCAGAAGGCCACTCTAGTTGAGTTCTCACCTGGAGACAAAGTTTGGGTGATGGAGCCAGTAGAGCCCAGGGCTCTCTAGGACCGCTGGACTGGCCCCTTTGAGATCAAGGAGCGTAAAGGCGAGGCCACTTACCTAGTGGACCTCAAGACCCCTAGGCACCCCCTAAGGGTCCTCCATCACAACCGGCTCAAACCTCACTTTGAGAGGTCTGAGGTCAGTATGCTCCTGGTCACAGATGAGGGCATGGAAGAGGAGAGTGAACCTCTCCCCGACCTCCTCGCTGTCAAAGAAGGGGATGGGTCAGTGGGGGGTGTCATTCTCTCTGACTCCCTGACTCTAGCCCAGAGAGGGGACTGCTATGAGCTGTTAGAGCAGTTCTCCCCCTGTTCTCCCTTACTCCTGGAATAACCCACCTCTGTGTTCATGACATTGACACAGGTGACCGTCCCCCTGTGAAGAACAAAATTTACAGGTTGTCGGATAAGGTGAAGGCCAGCATCAAGGAGGAGGTCTCCAAGATGTTGACTTTAGGGGTTATTGAGAAATCCAGTAGTCCCTGGACCAGCCCTGTGGTATTGGTTCCTAAGGCTACTGCCCCAGGTGCGAAGCCAGAACTCCGGTTCTGTGTGGACTACCGGGGTCTCAACTCAGTCACCCGGACTGATGCTCACCCCATCCCCCGAGCTGATGAGCTAGTTGATAGGCTAGGCGCTGCCAAGTTCCTGAGTACGTTCAATCTTACTTCAGGGTGCTGGCAGATCGGTCTGACTGAGGGGGCAAAAGAAAGATCAGCATTTTCCACCCCTGATGTCCATTACCAATTTCGGGTTATGCCATTTGGGCTGAAAAATGCCCCTGCTGCCTTCCAACGGTTGGTTAACGGGGTCCTAGCTGGTAAAGATGCCTTCTGTGCAGCTTACCTGGACGACATAGCTGTCTACAGTTCCAGCTGGGAGGAACACCTGCTCCACCTCAAGGAGGTGCTCCAGGCTCTGCAACAGGCAGGCCTGACTATCAAGGCTAGTAAGTGCCAGATTGGGCAGGGTTCCGTGGTGTACTTGGGACACCTAGTAGTTGGTGGCAAGGTGCAGCCACTCCAGGCCAAGATTGAGACTATCAAGGCCTGGCAACCACCTAGAACCCAGACTGAGGTGAGAGCCTTTTTGGGCCTCACTGGATACTACTGCAGATTCGTCAAGGGTTATGGTACCATTGTATCCCCCTTGACAGAACTCACTTCCAAGAAACAACCTAGGTTGGTGAATTAGACAGAGGCTTGTCAGAAAGCCTTTGATTCTCTGAAGGAAGCCATGTGCACAGCCCCCGTGCTCAAGGCCCCTGACTACTCCCAGGAATTTATTGTGCAGACAGACACTTCAGAGCATGGCATAGGGGCTGTTCTAGCACAGCTAAATGAGGAGGGCTCAGACCAACCAGTAGTCTTTATTAGCAGAAGACTATTACCACGGGAACAAAGGTGGAGTTCTATTGAGAGAGAAGCATTTGCTGTGGTCTGGGCACTGAAGAAGCTAAGACCCTACCTGTTTGGGACTCACTTCCGGGTTCAGACAGGCCCCTCAGGTGGCTCATGCAGATGAGGGGTGAGAATCCAAAACTCTTGAGGTGGTCCATTTCCCTACCGGGGATGGACTTTACGGTGGAGCATCGCCCAGGGGTTGACCACCCCAACGCTGATGGTCTCTCCAGATACTTCCGCTTTAGCGATGAGAGCTCCCAGGAGGTCGGGTAGCTCACCCCACTTTCAGCTGGGGGGGACACATGTTAGACCTGACATGCTTTAGGGTGGTCACCCCTAACATTTTGCCTGCCTCCCTCCACTTTTTGGACTCTGTTTTTGCTGGCTTTTAGACTCTGCCCACTTTACCACTGCTAACCAGTGCTAAAGTGCATATGCTCTCTCCCTTTAAACATGGTAACCTTGGATCATAGCTGATTGGACTATTTAATCTACTTATAAGTCCCTAGTAAGGTGCACTATATGTGCCCAGGGCCTGTAGATTACATGCTACTAGTGGGCCTGCAGCACTGGTTGTGCCACCCACTTAAGTAGCCCCTTTACCTTGTCTCAGGCCTGCCATTGCAAGGCCTGTGTGTGCAGTTTCACTGCCACCTCGACTTGGCATTTAAAACTACTTGCCAAGCCTAAAACTCCCCTACTTCTACACATAAGCCACCTCTAATGTGTGCCCTAGGTAACCCTTAGAGCAGGGTGCTGTGTGGATAAAAGGCAGGACATGTACCTGTGTAGTTTACATGTCACAGTAGTGTAAAACCCCTAAATTATTTTTTACACTACTGTGAGTCCTGCTCCCTTCATAGACTAACATTGGGGCTGCCCTCATACAGTATTGAAGTGGTAGCTGCGGATCTGAAAGGAGTAGGAAGGTCATATTTAGTATGGCCAGAATGGTAATACCAAATTCTGCTGACTGGTGCAGTTGGATTTAATATTACTATTCTCGAAATGCCACTTTTAGAAAGTGAGCATTTCTTTGCACTTAAATCTTTCTGTGCCTTACAATCCACGTCTGGCTGGGCTTAGTTGACAGCTCCTTGTGCATTCACTCAGACACACCCCAAACACAGGGTACTCAGCCTCACTTGCATACATCTGCATTTTGAATGGGTCTTCCTGGGCTGGGAGGGTGGAGGGCCTGCTCTCACACAAAGGACTGCCACACCCCCTACTGGGACCCTGGCAGACAGGATTGAACTGAAAGGGGACCTGGTGCGCTTCTTAGCCACTCTTTGAAGTCTCCCCCACTTCAAAGGCACATTTGGGTATAAAACAGGGCCTCTGCCCTACCTCGCCAGACACTTGCTGGAGAAGAAACCTGAACCAGAAACTACATCCTGCCAAGAAGAACTGCCTGGCTGCTCAAAGGACTCATCTGTCTGCTTTCTACAAAGGACTGCTGCCTTGCTGTTGGCCTACTGTCTTGCTGAACTCTTGTCTGGCTGTAAAAGTGCTATCCAAGGGCTTTGACTCCTGTTCCCTGAAGTCTCAGGACCAAAAAGACTTCTCTTTTTAATTTGGACTCTTCGTGCGCCGAAGATTTCGACGCACAGCTTGCTCCGCGGCGAGAAAATCGACGCACACCGACGCTGATCGACGCGATGCCTTCGGGGCGACCAGAACTTCGACGCACGGCCTCGCAAGGACAACGCCGCCCGACTTCCAGAGGGGAAATCGACACGACGCATGCCGTGAGAACGAAACTTCGACACACAGCCTCCCGGAAAGACGCGCAGCCGGAAAACAAGCCGAAGAATCCACGCACAGACCCCGGGACATCTGGTAATCCCGCGAACCACAGAAAGAGACTGTCCGCGCGCCGGAAAACGACGCACGACTTCCCCGCGTGAAAAATAACGACGCAAGTCCGTGTGTGCAGGGGAGAAATCGACGCACACACCATTTTTCCACGTATCTCTTGTTCTGCAGCCCTTTGCGGAGATTGTCCACTTTAAACCAGGTACTTTGTTTGATTTTTAAAGACTTAAGACACTTTATATCACTTTTCAGTGATACCTCTACAATTTCACATTGCATCTTTATTCGTTTTGACCTGCAATTATCCAGATAAATATTATATATTTTTCTAAACACTGTGTGGTGTATTTTTGTGGTGCTATATTGTGTTATTGTATGATTTATTGCACAAATACTTTACACATTGCCTTCTAAGTTAAGCCTGACTGCTCGTGCCAAGCTACCAGAGGGAGGGCACAGGATAATTTTGGATTGTGTGTGACTTACCCTGACTAGAGTGAGGGTTCTTGCTTGGACAGAGGGTAACCTGACTGCCAACCAAACCTCCATTTCTAACAATAGAAAAATATATATTATGGATAATGGAGATACTATTTCAGTTATGACTTTATCTGTCTGTTGACCTGAAGGCATTTAAAATGCATTCTTGTGCAATCACGCCTATGTGTCATGATATTACCTCCAACAGGAATAAACGGAGGAGAATACCAAAGAAGTGGGAAAAAGTCACAGCGAGGACAATCCATGTCCATTCTAGGACCATCTGCAAATGGAATGATGGCGGAAGGGTCGCAGACACAGAGTTCCCACCTTTGTGGTAAAAGAAGTTGGAATCCCCTCCGCTGTAACGGTCTGCAGATTAGCAGATTAGCATCTGATGGAAAGATAGAGATATGTCATGACATCGCTTCAGTGCTTAATTTGTGCTTGTTGTTTCCGGTGCTGAGCACCGGCACTTATTTTTGAGGGCCGGCGCTTTTTTCTGCCTCAAGCATTTGCTACGAGCAAAAGACACATATGAGAAAGATGGAGGAAGGGAAAAACGAAAAAGTGTAATAAAGGGAGAAAGTAGAAAGCTGCTGGAGTGAGCTCAAGGGGCAGAGGGTGGCTTTATATGGACTGAAGCGGCCTGTGATGGCTTCAGGATTACGCCGCCTCAGTATTCC
This sequence comes from Pleurodeles waltl, assembly GCF_031143425.1. Taxonomy (NCBI): domain Eukaryota; kingdom Metazoa; phylum Chordata; class Amphibia; order Caudata; family Salamandridae; genus Pleurodeles; species Pleurodeles waltl. The sequence goes on along the minus strand of NC_090438.1, from coordinate 481,595,984 downwards.
GTGTTCCCACATTTAATAGTAGCAGCCGCAGGTTTAAGAGGAGGATTTTCAGCACCGGCACGTTTGTATTTACAAATTAAGCACTGCATCGCTTGCTGTTTTTCAACACCTGACGGCGTACTAAATAAATGCAAAAGTTGCAGTTATTTTTTAGGTGCTGTTTACCACAATAGGGGCATTTCTGTTCTTTACAGCTTTGAGCCTCTGTCTCCAGAGTTAAATAAGAGCCCCAGTCGACATGGTATTATTCCTTGGTCTATGTTCCTCGTCAATTTCAGATCTATGCCCAGGCACAGTTTGGAGCTATTTGCCCTTCTGGAAGATCTGCAGCCTGATGCCATGTTCTTGAGAGAAACCTGGCTGAATAAGGACAGTGGGCCGGACAGTGCAACCGTGCTCCCCCCAGGTTATACAAAAGTAAGACAAGATAGATCGGGCAGAAAAGAGGGAGGGGTTCTATTGTTTTTAAAGATAACCTGAAGTACAAAGTCACTCCCTTACTGGCCATGGCTGCTGAAAGCTTGTTCTCAGTCACCCATTCTCATTCTTAAACCTTCTCTGGCCTATTGCTATATAGGTCACCTGGCCACAGATTTCAACTACCTTGGAAATCGTGGCACCATGGAGCCAGAACGCAGCAAATTTTATTTTAATGGCTGACCTAAACATTAATTTTGATGACCCTTCTTGCACTCAAGCATGTAACTGAATAAATGATCTTTTAGCAGTTCAGTTGGTGCAGGTAGTCACGCTTTCAACTCATAACAAGGGACATATTTTGGATCCTATTTTTACTAGCTAATCTAATTTTGTGGTACATGTCCCATTGCCCCTTTCTTTGACACATCATTTTTTTATCAGGTTTAATATCTTAAAGCAAGATAATATGAGTCTTAAGGCCCCTTTTCCCTTATTGATTAGACTTTGGTCAAGACTTAACCCTACTTGGTGGATAGAATGTTAACAAGCGTTAGGTCGCAGTCAATCAGGCGATATTAACTTGGACTATAAGGGTTTTGAGGACTGGATTGAGAAATCCCTGAAGAGCTGGTGCCTAGGAAGGCGCAGAGAATCCCTTGCACTAGAATGCCCAGTTTGTGGTTTTCTCCAGAATTCAAAGAACCTAAAAAACAACATAAGAGGGAAGAAAGGAGATGGAGAGTGAATTACGATGAAGTGAAAAATACCATTTCTAAAAACGCTCTGAAAACATACCAGTATGCAATCAGGAAGGCCAGGACTATGGAGTTTGCTACCAGAATCACTCAGTCTCCCAACGCTCCCAAAGAAATTTTCACATTTGTAAATGCTTTTCTGAAGCCTAAAGTGGCTGTAATAGGCCCATCTCCATTGACAATTAATACTTTCTGGCTTTCTTTGTGGTTTTTAGTCCAGTTAAGCCCTGTTCACGTGTTGATCATCTTGAGATGCATAGACTTACTGGACAACACTGAGTTACTGACTAATAAATTGGACATTTCTTGAAGGGAGTTTAGGTGAAAACATCAGAAAGCATTTTTGCTTTTAAACTGATAAAATATAAATAGTTCGGTCCACAGTTGGGATATGCAGAGTGTCGTTGGTGTGGAGACTGCGGTAATTACTCATAATCCTGGGGCTGTCAGTGTTAATTTCCTATGCCAGTTAAGGGTTTGTTTTCTCATCTTGATTTTTTGTGGCATGTTTTAAGGAACGTTCTGTTTTTAAAATGCATTTTGCGAAACAGGCCATGTGTTGTGGAGGCCATCCTTTCAGACTAAACAGAATATCCTGCCGGCATGTTCTGATACCATTGGCGTTAAAAATGTTTTTAGATACAGCTTTCTCCAGGGTAGTAGAGTGGGGAAAATACAAAGGCTGAGTGTGAAGTCTTCCCGGTGGTGTCTGCATCGTCTGTTGTTTGTGGGTCTAAGCCATACAAAAAGTTACTTGGAAGAAGAATCTGAAATTGCAAGAATGAAGACTCAGTTTATAGTATAAGAAAAACTTACTTAGGGAAGACAGCCACAGCTGAGAAAGTAGGACAAGACAGCAGTGATCAAATAAAAGTTTGCGGTAATAACCTCACTATAACTGATCTCAAAGTCGTGGAATATGAGAATATTGAGTCAAAATATATTGTACCAAAAAAATAACAAAGCTAAAACATAATTTCTAATAATAATGTGAAGGTAAGTAGACACATTGATGAATAGATTTCTCATTCTTAATTCCACACCCTGCACACTTTGAAGAAATATATAGTTTCAAATTACACATATGTTAGGATCAACATTTTTCACTTCAAACTTGAGCTACCAAAAAAAAATCCCTACAAATATTTTCCCCTTCAGTGTTGAGAACGGTTGCTCTGAGGGCTTCAAAGCCTCCAAAAATCTTATCAGACTGGCTTTGAACCAGCAGGTGTGTCGTTCTGATCAAAGACCTGTGTAGTTACACCTTGATCTACTTGAGTGATTTATACTCAGACATCATCAATCGGCTCATGGACATGCCAATTCATGTGGGAGACATTGTGAAGACAAAGCTGATGTGTAGGCTGATATGTAAGTAAAAATGCTGATGTGTAAGCTGATGCGTAAATAAAAAAAACTAAATAGGGAAGATCTACAATTCAGGCCCATGCTTTGCCTTTCTTCTGCTTTTCGCCTTTCGTCAATTGTGAAAGGTAAAGACATTAAACAGATGTAGGTAGCAGAGGCAATGTTGTCCTCTCAGCCACAGCATATATCACCCTGTCAGATGCAAAGGCAAATATTTCCAACCCAATCCCACAGTGATACTAGACCGAATGGTTTCAAAATCACTTTAATGGGATTGTTTCTTATCATCATTGGTGGAAATTGCCCTTTTTTCAGGGGCATAACCAATCTTTTTGCCTCCTTCCAACTTTTCTGACCAGTTTTTGATGGCTTTAGGACTCTTGGCACTTTACCACTGCTAACCAGTGTTAAAGTGCATATGCTCTCTGTGGAAAGTGTATTAGTGATTGGTTTATCCATGATTGGCATATTTGATTTACTAGAAAGTCCCTAGTAAAGTGTATTAGAGGTGCCTAGGGCCTATAAATCAAATGCTACTAGTGGTCCTGCAGCACTGATTGTGCCACCCACATGAGTACCCTTGTAAACATTTCTCAGACCTGCCATTGGAGTGCCTGTGTTTGCAGTTATGTACTACTAATTCGACCACAAACCTTCCCTTTTCATACATGTAAGGCACCCCTAAGGTAGGCCCTAGGTAGCCCCATGGGCAGGGTGCAGTGTATGTTAAAGGTGGGACATGTACTGATGTGTGTTACATGTCCTAACAGTGAAATACTGCTAAATTCGGTCTTCACTGTTGCAAGGCCTATCTCTCTCATAGGTTAACATATGGGCTTATTAAAGTGCAGATTCCCTTTGACAGCAGATAGAAATGTGGAGTTTGGGGTCTCTGAACTCACAATTTAAAAATACATCTGTTAGTGAGGTTAGCTTTTAGATTGTTGGTTTGAAAATGCCACTTTTAGAAAGTAGGCATTTTCTTGCTGAAACCATTCTGTGACTCTGCCTCTTTGTGGATTCCCTGTCTGGGTCAGTTGGACAGTTGGGCTGTTTGTGAATCCCCTCTAGACAGTGAGACAAATGGAGCTGGGGTGTAGCCTGCATATCCTGATGAGCCATCTGTGCTAGAGTTAAGGGGGGAGTGATCAGTTACACCTGAATGGGCTGTGCCTGCCCTCTCACAATGCAGTCTCCAACACCCTGGTGTGTGTTTGGGGCCTGGCCTGGGCAAGGCAGGATCTTGTGAACAACAGAGACTTTCCTTTGAAGTACGCCTACTTCAAAGGCAGAAAGGAGTATAAGTATTGGACCCAAAACCCCTGAAAGTTAGATCACTTCTCGAATCAAGAGGAATCTCTGCCAAGGAGAAGAGCTGAAGAGCTTAGGAGAAGTGCTGCCCCTGCCTGTGACTGTGCTTTGTTGGGCTATCCTGCAGTTGCTGCTTCTGCCTGTGAAAGGGGACAAACTCTGGACTTTGTGGTATAGTTCTGCTTCTGAATAATCTCTAAGGGCATGAATTGAGCTTGCCTCCTGTTTTGAAGTCTTAGGGCAATCAAAGTCTTCCTCTGCCAGCACCTGGGCTCTCTGCTGAGACTCCTGCTCTGCCAAGTAGTGCCCTACCCAGTCCCTGGGCCCTTGAAAGGTGAATTTGGCAGACTAGATCTGAAAATCCAGGCACAGAACGCTATGCCGGTAAATTTTTGACGCACCCTCTGCAATGCGGCTGATGAACGATGCGCCGCCGGCATTGCGACTAAAATCGATGCTCCACCTGCATCGCGGATGGGAGATCAACACTTCGTGGCTGTCGAAACAAAAGGCAACACTCGCTTGCGGGTGCTGATAACGACCAAACCCTACGCAGCGCGGTTTTCTAACACAGTGCGACAGGATTTTCCATGCATCACCCCTGGACATCAAAGTCAACCCGACTCTGCTTGCATCCGAGGTGCCCCATCCAGAAATCGATGCATCGCTCTCTTGTGAGGGAGAAAAATTACCAGACCTGAGAAGAAACGATACACAGCCTCCCTTGCGAGAAAGGAATCAACGCATCGCTGCCTTTTCCGACGGACGCTTGCCTGTGCTGCTTTATTTTTTACGCTAAACAGGTACTTTGGGCAAAATCAACATTTCCATTGTTTTCTATGGAGTAAGACTCTTATTCTTTTGAAAATTCATATTTTAACTTGTTTATGTTGCATTTTTGTCATTTTGGTCTTGTTTGATTTAGATAAATATTACTTATTTTTCTAAATTGGTGTGGTGTCCATTTTGTAGTGTTTTCACTGCATTGCTGTGTGTGTTGGTTCAAATACTTTACACATTGCTTCTGAGTTAAGCCTGCCTGTTCATGCCACGCTGCCAAGGGGGTGAGTAGGGGTTAACCAGGTGTGTTTCTCCTTCGCCCTGACTCAAGTGAGGGTCGTTGCTTGGACAGGGGTTAACCTGAATGCCAACTAAAGACCCCCATTTCTAATAATCATGAATTACCATTGGGTGATGTGATAACAAACTCTCGGAAATGCATTTTTGTCATTTTGGTCTTGTTTGATTTAGAGAAATATTACTTATTTTTCTAAACTGGTGTGGTGTCTATTTTGTAGTATTTTCACTGCATTGCTGTGAGTGTTGGTTCAAATACTTTACACATTGCTTCTGAGTTAAGCCTGCCTGCTCATGCCACGTTGCCAAGGGGGTGAGTAGGGGTTACTCAGGTGTGTTTCTCCTTTGCCCTGACTCAAGTGAGGGTCTTGCTTGGACAGGGGGTAACCTGACTGCCAACTAAAGACCCCCATTTCCAATAATCATGAATTACCATTGGGTGATGTGATAACAAACTCTCGGAAATGACAGCAAGAAACTTTCTTGGAACATTGGATCCATTGAATTCCCTGATTGCAGTACTCTGTAGTTACCTCAATAACTACTATGACTTTTCAACCAAAACTTTCAGAAGACATTTCCCTGTTTGTGGTGGCCAGGGAACACTCCCAGATTGCATATGCCTTCTGCTTGACATTAGCTCCAAGATTTACAGCCTAGATTGTAGCAGATTTTGCAGCACTTGCTAGGAGAAGGGATTTAATGTATTCTGCTCTCTAGGCGCTGGCTGGTGAACTCAAAGAAAACCATACTTTAAACTACCTGCAAATTACATAAAGTTTAAGTCATGGGTTTCTTAACAAATTTTGACAACTCGCAATCCCTTCCTTTGCTGTGTCTGCGATTGGTTGGAGTAATGCTCGTCGTACTGCAGGGCATACTTTCCTCTTGGAAAATAGTAGCAGAATGTTCCATCAGTCGGAGTGGTCGTGACAGAAGCGAGGAAACATATCAACCTTCTAGATCTACATTGTTCTTCCGCACACAACCCTTCTTACTTGAAAGTAGAAATGATAAACCCTGTTTCATACGCTCTCGATTTATAGTCTCAGATGAAAGCTACAAATGCAGAAAATCTCCAGATATGGCATGTATTCTGTTTTTGTAGATAGAAGTTGCAGGATTGTCGGTGCTCAGAGGTGGGGGCGGGAGACTTCTTCATATTGTAAATTCCTTCTATGTGGAGAAATAAAATGGGGGAGTAGGTGTAGGAAGCTGAACCGTTAAGCTAGAGCCCTCAGTCTTGTTGTGGGCTAGGGCTGAGCTGCCAAAAGCTAAGACATCCAAAGCCCAGAATAAAATCGGGTTTCTGTGAGACGACCTGAGCCTTCTCTTTGTATTGATGAGGCACAGACAACAAGCCTTTCTTAAGAAAAAAGTGTATGTGGTAGATGTACAGCAACACCGAGTCAACCTTACTCCCAAAAATCAAACAAGATGCAATTCTCAAGACAGCTTGCCTAAAAATAAAACAGTTTAATGATTAAAATGACATAAAAAGAAGCATAGCATCAGGACATTTTTAAACAAACTGAGATGCCATCTGATTGAAAAGTAGAGTTTTTGAACAAACCAAGCATCTGCTTGTTATTCTTAAAAAATATTCCCTTACTCTTCAGAGAATGCTCCTTCTACACCAGGGCACAAAAACGGCTTTTGAACACCAATGAACATGAAGGTTTGCTAAATGCCTATTTCTAACTCTTCTTTACTGATTCTTACAGGCAATGAAGCCGTCTCTTTTCGTGGGATGTTCTCCTAGTCTCAGTGTCAGAAATCGCAGTTCACAGGAGGCTGATACGCCTCATCATATCCTGGACACCTGTTCTCCTTCGGTAATTTGCAACAGGCATAGCTCTTTGACCCTGATACATTAAGGGGCATTTTTATAAGTCTCTTGTGCTGCCCTGGCATAATTTTTTGTTTTACGCTAAGGCAGCGTTACGGAGGCCTTTCTCCTGTGCTGTATTTAAAATGTGGTGCAATGCTTTATCGCCTGTAGAGTACATCAATAGCGTCAATACAAATGATGCTATTGTCCCCTACCCTGCGCCATAGTGTGCCGTATCCTAGATACAGCACACACATGGTTGCTGTAGTGGGGGCACTAAGGGGCGCATGGAAAGTGGTGCTGTGTTTTCTCAGTTGTGCTTTCAGGATAGAGCATGAGTGAATGTCATTCCCAACTACATCAAGCATGTTTCAATCATGCCACAATGAAGGGCATATTTTCCCTCTTCCAAATATCAATATTTGAGGGGTTTTTGCTATTGGCTATGCCTTTAACAAAATTACAACATTTAAGAATTTTCACTGAAGGACTATAATGTGAAATCCAGAATGGCAGGATCATTAACCGCTTAAGTGTGGGCGTCGGCCACTGGCCGACGCCCACACTACCTCCCTGGTGCAGGTGACGACCAGTCGCCGACACCAGAGAGGGGGTTAATAAATCGCACCCGAGGTTTATTTTTATTTTTTTATCCCTGGGAGACACGGAAGCTCTTCCGTGTCTCCCCCCGCCCCCCACCCGCCCCTTTGTGACATCAGCGCGCCGCGAGGTGGCTGACGTTACAATGTTGATTTCCCCATCGGAGCAGGAAGCGGCCTTGCAGCCGCTTCCTGCTCCGATGGGGAAAACGGCCACAAACGGCCTTCCCCACGTTCGGGAAGGCCTCGTAAGAAAGGGGAGAGTCTCCCCTTTCTTACGAGGCCTTCCTGAAAGTGTTTCCTGGCCCCCGATCGCAGCTGTGCTGTGATAGGGGGCCAGGAAACACCACTAGACACCAGGGATTTCACTTGGGGGGGGTCGGCCCCCTCGGAAAATGGGCCATCCCCCTCGCCCCTGGGGGCATATATATATATTTTTTTAAAGGTAGGTGCCCCCTCCCCCAGGCTAATTTTTTTATTTTTTTTTAAATAAATAAATGGACAGGGGGTCGCCCGTGGGCAGGGCGACCCCCTGTGGGGGCAATATTTTTTTTAGTTGTAGGGTTTCTCTGGAGGCCATTTTGGCCCCCAAGGAAACCATACAACAAAAAAAAAAAAAAAAAAAAGAGAAATATATATATATATATATATATATATATATATATATATCCATGTAGATATATCTATGTACATGGATATATCTATAGATAGATCTATAGATATATATAGATATATGTATATATCTATATATATCTATAGATCTATCTATAGATATATCTATGTAGATAGATATCTATATAGAGATAGATCTATATATATATATATATATATATATATATATATATCACTTTTGTCAATATGTGTGTGGTTTCCCTGGGGGCTGCGATCGGCCCCCAGGAAAACCAGACCCACATATAAAAGTTATATATATATATATATATATATATATATATATATATGTTTATATATAGATTTGCCACCAGTTGTCTTGCAGTTGCAGCTTGCGTCTTCAAAGCAATGCACATTCTTCAACTGTAGCTTTTAGGCAGCAATAAAAAAGTCAAGTAAGTATTGTGATTATGTTTCTGCTACAAAAGGGTCAGACTTGTCTAGTGGCAGTTTTAGTGCCATAAAGAAGCGCAGAAGGTTTATATGCCTACTGCAAAGAGCAAATCTGTATTTTATGTAAATAGCTGAGTACATTAGTAAAGTCAGCCATTACCTGCGCTATAATACAAATGAAATGTATGTGCGGGGTGGAGGGTGGCTATGGAGAGATGAAGGGCACTTTTGCTGGGTGGTAATGAGGGAATCCGAGGAAGAGGGAGTGGAAGCACCAATAATGATTGTTGGACTGGGCGCAGGAGGTGCTAAAGACTGTGATGAATGGTATGTGACAAGGTGTTTTTTGAGTGTCTTGAAAGAACGTGCTGATTGAGGGAAGAAGCGCAGGTAAGGTGGCCTCTACTGTTGCACGTATCTCACACACACCATCGATTTTGTGACTGTCTACATAGGCTTGTGTTTTAGAGCAACAGTTTAGCCAATAGCAGAGATGGCATCTTGATGGATGACTGCTGCCGTCACTCGGGTTAGAGAGGACAGCTCTGACATAGGATCAGAGACTGAGACATCAGATACTGAGACAGCATCTGAGGGATAGGACAATGGCGCAGACTCTGGGAGTGATTGTTCAGTCGGAGGAGTCCCATTCGATGACTCCTCTTCCAGTACATTATGAGGGAGGTGATGAGGACAGTCCTGCTGTCCCTTCGCAAGCAGTCTGTGCAACTGGGTAATAGTGGGTTAGCCCAACCCAGAGAGCAGGTGAATGCAGTGGCAAGCAGAGAGAGAGAGAGAGTGCTCTCTTGGGAGCTCCCCAATTTAGTTCAGCCCCAAATTCCACCGCCCAAATCGTATTGTGGAGACATCAAAATGATCTATCGCACAACAAACTGGTTTTGTAAGGCAGGCACCTGTGTTTTTGGTCCTGGGTTCGGCGGCCATATAGAGAAACACAATAAATCCAAACATTTCTGGAAACTAGACATTCAGTGGAGTCCAGAGAGGTGTGACTTGTGTGGATTCCCCAACGTTTTCTTACCCAGAATACCCTGCAAAGCTGAAATGTTGAATAAAAACTCTATTTTTCTCGCATTTCTGTCACACAAACTACAGGAATATGCTGGGATCCACAAAATTCCTACCACCCAGTGATTCCTCACCTGTTCTGATAAAAACACTACCCCACTTGAGTGCCTACACCTAGTGGCTGCGTCAGGAATGGATCACCCCAGGGTCAACAGCTGCCTCATGTAAGGACCAACATTGCCCGTTGTGTGATCTATTCCTGTCGCGGGCACCAGGCCTACCCACAAAAGTGAGGTACCATTTTTATCGGGAGACTTGGGGGAATGCTGGGTGGAAGGAAATTTGTGGCTCCTCTCAGATTGCAGAACTTTCTGTCACCGAAATGAGAGGAAAAAGGTTTTTTTTGGCCAAATTTTGATGTTTGCAAAGGATTCTGGGTAACAGAACCTGGTCAGAGCCCCACAAGTCACCCCATCTTGGATTCCCCTGGGTTTCTAGTTTTCAAAAATTTGCTGGTTTGCTAGGTTTCCCTAGGTGCTGGCTGAGCTAGAGGCCAAAATCCACAGGTAGGCACTGTTTTCTATGAAAAAATGTGTCCACGTTGTGTTTTGGGCATTTCCTGTCGCAGGCGCTAGGCCTACCCACACAAGTGAGGTATCATTTTTATCGGGAGACTTGGGGGAACGCTGGGTGGAAGGAAATTTGTGGCTCCTCTCAGATTCCAGAACTTTCTGTCACCGAAATGTGAGGAAAACGTGATTTTTTAAGCCACATTTTGAGGTTTGCAAAGGATTCTGGGTAACAGAACCTGGTCAGAGCCCCACAAGTCACTCCATCTTGGATTCCCCTAGGTCTCTAGTTTTCAAAAATGCACAGGTTTGGTAGGTTTCCTTAGGTGCCGGCTGAGCTAGAGGCCAAAATCTACAGGTAGGCACTTTGCAAAAAACAGCTCTTTCTGTCAAAAAATGGGATGTGTCCACGTTGTGTTTTGGGGCATTTCCTGTCACGGGCGCTAGGACTACCCACATAAGTGAGGTATCATTTGTATCGGGATACTTGGGGGAACGCTGGGTGGAAGGAAATTTGTGGCTCCTCTCAGATTCCAGAACTTTCTGTCACCGAAATGTGAGGAAAACGTGTTTTTTTAGCCACATTTTGAGGTTTGGAAAGGATTCTGGGTAACAGAACCTGGTCAGAGCCCCACAAGTCACCCCATCTTGGATTCCCCTGGGTTTCTAGTTTTCAAAAATGTGCTGGTTTGCTAGGTTTCCCTAGGTGCTGGCTGAGCTAGAGGCCAAAATCCATAGGTAGGCACTGTTTTCTATGAAAAAATGTGATGTGTCCATGTTGTGTTTTGGGGCATTTCCTGTCGCGGGCGCTAGGCCTACCCACACAAGTGAGGTATCATTTTTATCGGGAGACTTGGGGGAACGCTGGGTGGAAGGAAATTTGTGGCTCCTCTCAGATTCCAGAACTTTCTGTCACCGAAATGTGAGGAAAACATGTTTTTTTAGCCACATTTTGAGGTTTGCAAAGGATTCTGGGCAACAGAACCTGGTCAGAGCCCCACAAGTCACCCCATCTTGGATTCCCCTAGGTCTCTAGTTTTCAGAAATGCACAGGTTTGGTTGGTTTCCCTAGGTGCCGGCGGAGCTAGAGGCCACAATCTACAGGTAGGCACTTTGTAAAAAACAGCTCTGTTTTCTGTCAAAAAATGGGATGTGTCCACGTTGTGTTTTGGGGCATTTCCTGTTGCGGGCGCTAGGCCTACCCACACGAGTGAGGTATCATTTTTATCGGGAATATAAGAGAGTGTGTAAAAAAGATGTCTATTTGAGAAATGCCCTGCAATTCACATGCTAGTATGGGCACCCCGGAATTCAGCGATGTGCAAATAACCACTGCTCCCCAAAACCTTATCTTCAGCCCATTTTGGAAATGCAAAGGTTTTCTTGATACCTATTTTTCACTCTTCATATTTCAGCAAATTAATTGCTGTATACCCAGTATAGAATGAAAACCAACTGCAGGGTGCAGCTCATTTATTGGCTCTGGGTACCTTTATATCCCCGCAACCGGAAGAGTCCAGCAGACATAACAGTATATTGCTTTAAAAAATCTGACATTGCAGGAAAAAGTTACAGAGTAAAACATAAAGAAAAATGGCTGTTGTTTTCAGCTCAATTTCAATATTTTTTTTATTTCAGCTGTTATTTTCTGTAGGAAAACCTTGTAGGATCTACACAAATGACCCTTGCTAAATTCAGAATTTTGTCTAGTTTTCAGAACTGTTTAGCTTTCTGGGATCCAGCATTGGTTTCACACCCATTCCTGTCACTAACTGGAAGGAGGCTGAAAGCACCAAAAATAGTAAAAATGGGGTATGTCCCAGTAAAATGGCAAATTTGTGTTGAAAAATGTGGATTTCTGATTCAAGTCTGCCCGTTCCTGAAAGGTGGGAAGATGGTAATGCCATTTTCTGGGAAAAAACCACAAGCCTTCTTCGGCAGCCCTTTTTTCCCATTTATTTGGAAAAAATGAAATTTTCACTGTATATTGGCTAATTTCTTGGTCTGCTCCACGGGAAACCACAACCTCTGGGTACCATTAGAATCCCTAGGATGTTGGAAAAAAAGGATGCAAATTTGGCGAGGATAGCTTATGTGGACAAAAAGTTATGAAGGCCTAAGCGCGAACTACCCCAAATAGCCAAAAAAGGGCTCAGCACTGGGGGGGGGAAATGGCCCAGCAGCTAAGGGGTTAACCTATAGATTAGAGTCGAAATACAGATCCATAGCTTTAGAAGTTAAGAACCTACTGGCTCATGTGTAGAGCAAAATAGAAGGATTCATGAGACATTTAGATTTTACCTCACAATTCCACCACTACCAGCTTTGCACTGGGATGGGAACGGGTACCCACATTGTAGACTTCTGTCTTGATTTTGAATGACCAAGTAGTCAATGAACAGCTGGCACATTCTTTCATTCATTCATAAAAACTATATTCAATTATTTTTTCATTGCTGCATTAGTGATATGTTTTACAATCTGCTATGATAATTGGTAACCAAGTTGTCATCTGCACACAATAAATATCCCACACTTTGCTCTTTTTACAACCTTGAAAAGGGTCCAGGTAATATTAAGTGTGTCCAGTTTGGCAGGCGAAACATGGAGCTGTCATTATTGTCCTGTAATTACTTACTGAAAAACAACTAATCTGGCTAATTGCATCCTGTTTAGACCGTAAAAGATAATACATTTCCCTTGGAAAGTAACCATGGTAAATAATATTTGCTATTTATAACTGATGTGAATAAAATGCTGGTGTTAAATAAAACTTAAGCATTTTTAATTTCACATTTTCTGTAAAATTTCACTCTGTTCTAAATATTTTATCATATGTCGTAATAGAATGCAGTCTCTCTATTTATGCTGTTATAAAGGAGTCTCAGAATGCTCCTGCATTTTTTCTTAAATATGTTGTTTGTTGTGCAACAGCAAATTTGCTTCTCAGTACTTTTAGATCTGACTACTGTGCTAAATACCGTTCCTTTGCATTTTCTTTGCTGTTCTCTCTATTTTTATGATGAAATGGCAACAACTTAAAAATATTCAATTTTAATATTTAGGAAGTGATAATTATTGGACTTTTCTTAAATTGGTGTTTCGAAAATAAGGCATTTAGCTCCTGATTTCATTTAGTGTCTCACTTGCACTCCTTTAAATACTACAAGTTTGTTAGACCTGGTTTGTTAGAGCCTAGCTCACAATGCTCCTCAAACCATATTTAAGATACTTTTTTTGGCAAGCCTAACTAGGTCCATGTAGCTGGCCCACTCTCCATTGTGGTTGACCTGAACTTGTGACTTTGTCCTGGTTTGGTGTAACCAGACACCCACAGTAGGTGCTTTGTGCTTTTCGATGAAATATTCACTAAAATCTGTGCAGTTCAATATCTCTGGTTCTACTAACTTGGTTTTTGTTGTTCTTTTGAACTCGCTTTATTTATTAGAGAAAGTTCTATTTTTCTAACTTAATGTGGGATCCTTTTTGCGTGGTTGTGTTCAATTTATTACTCTTTGAAGTGCTGCACAAATTGTTTACACATTGCCTCTAAGTTAAACCTGACTGCTCAGTGCCAAGCTACCAGAGGGCTGAGCACTGGTTAATACAGGATTGCCTTGTGCTTCATCCTGACAAGGATTGTTTTTGCTGCTTTACCAGGGCTCACACCCCAGTCAATCAACAACCCAATTTATCAAGGTATTAATTTCAGTTCAATGGAACATTATATGACACAGTCATGTGTATCTTTGAGAGGGAAAATATCACACCCTTCATTCTTATTATGAACTGCTCACCGAGGGTTTCTGCCTTTCCCAGGGAAAAATACAAGCCATCTGATCAAGTTGCCTGATTCTGCTAAGAGCCAGATCTGATCTTTAATAAGAATTTTATAGAAAAGTATCTTTATTCATTTTTACAACAACATAGCCTTTATGTCACTATTTACTTTTTTATCAATCAAGGGTGATTAAGGTATGGCCATTAAAATTCTGGTCATGCCAGTATAAAACCGGTAAAGTGGCAACCCTATCTAAACCCACCGCTAACTGTGCCATAAGTTGCTATTTATTTATATATTTATATAGCATGTACAACCATTTAAAATGATCTAAAGGACAAAGCTGTTTTACACGCAATGGAATGCTGTCTGAAAAATCAAAGGGGCATATTTACAAGAAAGTGAAACATCAGCTGTGATGCGCCACTTTTTTAGCACCACTCTGCGACCCCCCTAACGTCACCATGATAGCACCATATTTACCATACGGTGCACCATGGATCACATTTGCACAATAACATCATAGCTATTGTGGTGCATTGGTCAACTATTACCAAAAACTATGGCGCTAGTCCAGCAATACCTCCAATGGGTGTATCACTTGAACATCTGCCTTGGGCAGGCGTTAACAATTACTGGAAAAGTGGTGCAGTGAAATCTTGTAAATTTCACTGCACCATTTTTCTGGACTTCCTGAATGCCCCCCTTCTATTAATGATACCTAAGGCAGGCATAATCTGGCAAAAGCGGTAGCTAAGTGACGCAATGCTTGAATTGAGCCTCTTTGTAAATCTGGTGTGGGGAAAAGGCCTCCTTGATGCCACCTTAGCATAAAAAAAATAATGCTAGGGAGGCGCAAGGAGGAGCTAGGTGCTTGTAAATATGCCCCATAGTGCTGCATTGAAAGATAGAGGAAAAACATGTCAACACCGTGGCTAAAGGTTTAAAACAGTGTTAGTGTGATGCCAAACAGTGAAAACTTCAGTGACACTCAACTTTAATGCATAAACGTTATTTTATGCCCAAAGTTGACCTTTCTGCACCGCCAAAACAGCTTTGAGGCAATCTTCATTTAATTTATGTAAAGAGGGCACATCTGGGAAGGAACATCACAAAACCATACGCTCTGATGTAAAACTTTATCTACTAAGGTAGCATCATTCAGCTTTGCACCAAAACGTAATACCAAGGGAAACCAGCCTCAAGCATGGAGTCATTGTGCCTAATACACCTGTCCGTAATATGTGTGATTTACCCATCTGATCCCTGTGTGGTGGTCCACACATAGGAATTTTCCATGAACGGTCTACCTCCAGTCCATGTTCTGTAATCTAAACCAATAGTTTGCATTTGCACTATAGGGCAATGCTAGATTCACATAGTACAGATATTTTTACCTCAAGTATTGCAGATGATGTAATTGATTGATTGATGATTCTTATTTAATCTGGAATTGTGCTATTTTTTGTCTTTCGTGCAATGAAACACTGCAATTTGTCATGCAAAGCTTCTTGATTGAAGCACCACAGATGTGGGCATTTTTCCAGCAAGTGTGCAAATGTTTAGGGATACAATGTGTTCCTAATTATACAATCACACAAGTGCCTAAATCATTCTAACCAATTCCCATTAATTGTCATCATCATCATCAAATAAAATGTATTCAATTGTTTTCAACAATCATAAAAGTCATTATGCATAAAAAACAATTTTCAGAGGAAAAAGGAGGGAGGATACAGAGAATAAAATGCGTCTGAATATGAATATAAATACTAACAGGTAAAACATTAAAAAAGAAGTAAGAATTAATAAACAATTTGATTAAAACAGGTAAAATAATCTCAAATATAGTGCTTGGAAGTCTCACCCATTTGCCTCAAGACATTGTCTGGCCTTAATCACTGAACACAGGAACAAGGCTAATCCATTGCAAACCATGATAGACGGAGGGGATAAAAGATACAAAAAAGCTGGACAACATTGTTTAAAATGCATTAATTTTAAAAGTGGTATCACAAACATTTTCCTAGAAGTTAAATAATATTTGCAAAAGAGAAGTGTGTGCATTGTATTTTGATCGGAGACATTATCGCAGGGACATTTTTCCAGTTGTAAAGACCAGTCATTAATCAGGGGAAAACTAACGAGATGATGAAAAGACTCTAGTCTCAAGCGTGTAAGGACAAACCGATGTCTTGGGTTCGTGACTTTGCATAAGTATGGTTCCATGCCATTCGTTTGCTGTATCATATGTTTTCTCCTGACACTATATTTATTTGCCTCCGCATCCCATCTCAATTCGGCCAGGTGGGTGAGGCAAGTGTTTTTCAGGTCTTTCCTGGAAATTGTTTTCAATTCATCTGGGTAAAAAACAGCTCAGGGTGGCCTAGTTTACTAAGAAAGTGCTTTATGTAATTTAGCCATGGAAATTTGGACGAGTAGGTAAGTGCTAGGGCATCTACTATGATAGCCCTGTTCAACCTCGCAGGATCTGAGGTCCATACTTTATGCCAGAGTAGAATTGGTTGGACACGAATGAGATCTGTAAGGTATGTTACTCCCATTTCTGAATGGCATACTACTGTTGATGTTGATTGCGGGACACTTAGGACTGTTTTCAGGAGAGCATTTTCGATCAACTGTAAGGTAATGCAGTCTCGATATCCCCAAAGTCCAGCCCCGTACAGTGCTACTGAAACACATTTTGCATTGTAAAGAGTCATCATGTCTTTGGGAATTGCTCTCCCCACCCTTTTAGAAAAGTTTTTTATCGCCATAACGGTTTTCTTGAATAACAATTTTCTCGCTTTTATGGTTTGTACCCATGTACCTTTGTCATCGAACATAATGCCTAAATACGAAAATGTCCCTGTGTCGACTAGTTTTGCACCTTTTAAGTCTATATGGCAGTTCTTTGTGCGGCATCTGGGATATGTCATAGAGAAAGTTTTAGTGTGGTTGATTTTAAGGCCCAAGGCGTCCATGCAGTTATCAAAGGTTGTTACTAGTCTTTGCAAAGCGACTGGGGTGCGGGCCATTAGAACGGCGTCATCCGCATACAAGAGGGCTGGGATCTTCCGAAAGCCTACTTGTGGAAGATCACCACAGGCATCGGAAAGGGTCCCCTCTAGACTATTAATATACAAAGCGAACAATAGGGGAGCTAACACGCAGCCTTGACGCACCCCACGTTCATTGGGGAAAGATGAAGTGCATTCCCCTTGACGCCCATAGCGGACCTTGGCATTTGCACCAGCGTACAATTCCCTGATAAAGTGAACTATGGTAGTATTGACGACCCCCATGTCCAGCAAAATGGGCCACAATTTTGAATGCACCACACAATCGAATGCGGAGGTTAAATCGACAAATGCAAGGTATAGTGCTCCGGGCTTGGCCCTTGTGTATTTACCAAGTATGATCTCTAGGTTAAGAGCCTGTTCCGTTGTCCCTATACCAGCCCTAAACCCGTATTGTAGATCAGAGAGGATGTGATTTTCCTCTATCCAATCTTGTAATCTATTTAAAATGATACGTCCTGCAATCTTTGCAAGTGTGTCAAGCAGTGAAATAGGACGATAACATGTGCGATTATGGCGATCTCCCTTTTTATAGATTGGAATAATTATAGACTCAGCCCAGGTCGAGATGAAAGTAGTTGAGTAGCAGGCGCGTAGCACCTGTGTCAATAGTGGACCCCAAAGAGGGATATTAGATTTATAGATGTCAACTGGGACTCCATCTGGGCCTGGGGCTTTTCCGCTTTTACCTGCATTAATAGCGTCAGTGACCTCGTTTAGAGTAAATGGTGAGATGAGGTCATGGGAGTCTAGTTTAGGGAGATTTGTTTCCAATGGCAAATTTTCTGAGGAGTATATGGCAGAAAAGAAGGCAACCCACTCTTCTTCCGTGATGGCAATTTCAATTTTTGGTATTTCTTCATCACATAGGAGCGGGGAGTTCACAATTTTCCAGAATTTTACATTATCATTCCGGAGGCTTGCATCATAGAGGGATTGCCATGCCTCATTTTTTAAGTTCTGTTTTCTTTTCTTTATGGCATTTTTATACTCCTTCCTCTTTAAACTTAGTTGGCGTTTATCCGGGTTTTGTAAATGTAAGTAACATTTTAGGTTCTTGCGAGCTTGTGTACATTCAGCATTGAACCAACCTTTTTCCTCTTTCGATTTCGATTTGCTAAAAGTTGCCTTAAGAAACTGTTTTATACCGGCCGTAATTACCTTGAAGGCCTCGATACAGTCTCGTGGACTCATGTTGTCTGCAAGGCAAATATTAAATTAATTAGCATAATTGGTCACTAGTCGTTTCATAAAACCTGTAGGTTCAATGTCTGACCACCGGATGGTGTCACCATTTCTTGCTCCCAGTTCAATGTTTTCTACTATCTCTTCCATGTCCCTGTGTATAAGGGCGTGTTGGGGAAATGTAAAGCCTACGATTTGAGGGTTATGGTCACTGAATATGGTGTCTTGGATATCGTAATCAAGTACATAAGGGAGGAGGTTATAGGAAAGTAAAATGAAGTAAATTGTCGTGTTGGCTTGCCTACCGTTAAAAGTGGGTTTCAATTGTGGCCTACACTGAGTCAGGCAGTTGCATAGATGAGGTCAACGCTAAATAGGACGTCATTCAACAAGTTGCCTGAATTGTTGTGTATGAAGTGTAATGAATCATCATCACCGTCAGGGGCGTGAGGGCAGTAGCCCTTAGTTGAGCTGGGACACAGGTATATGTTAAAATCGCCTCCCCACACAATATAAGACTGTTTATTTGAAGAGTCACATACTCGGTCTATATCATCCTGGAGGAGGCTGAGTACTAATCGGAGATCTTGAGAAGGTACGTTATTATAAAAATTAATGACCACCAGTTGTGCAATATTTTTTAGATGACATGAAATCACTTGATAAAACATATTAGATATTAAGCAATGTCATTGATTGTATCACACTTATTGGATATAAAAGTGCACAAACCGCCCTTGGCCCTGCCCCGTGCGGAAGGAACGGCAGGAGTATGTAGTGTCCTATAGCCATTTATGTGAATCGGGTTCACAGACCAGGTCTCTTGGAGGCACACCCAGGGAAAACACTGGATGTGTTCTAACCAGGCCTCATTCTCCACCTTAGATCGAAGGCCGGCCACATTCCAAAATAAAAAAGAAAGATGGTCTTTATGCATTGTTTTAGCCTGGCCCGCAAAAGACTTATCAATTATCTGAGTTTTCCCTGGAGTAGTAATGGTTTCTGTGCATACAAGGGGAGTCAGGGCACAGGTAGAAGTTTTTTTTGGCAGGGCTCTTGGAAACAATTCATCATTGACAGATTGTCTAGAGGAGAGTTCCATGTCCGATCGTTCTTCTCCAGTGTCTACTGCCGAATTGTCTGTACCTAGATGGGCGAGGTCCGATGTTTCTATAGGGTGCTTGAGCCTGCAGGATTCCTTGTCAGATGATAGTCAATCAGTATCTTCCATGCTGAGCCCCCAAAATCTATTCACAGTAGGAATCATATATTGCGACTCAGGCCTGGTTATATGACCCTCAAAACAAAGGCCAGGTCCATCATGGTTTTTAGTGCTCGTATAAAAGAAACCCAAAGGAAGCAGGGCAACGCCATGGTCGGTAATCTGATGTGGACTTAAACTTCTTAAGATATATTTGACCAGCGTAGGGGTTTTGAATGAGAGAACTACGCAATCGCCCTTGAATACTTTATGGTTTCTACCCACCCATTTTACCCTTCTAACCATCTTGATGTCTTCAAAAAAATTATTCGTCAGGCCAGGTTTCAGGCGAGTTGCAATCCAGTTCAGGGCCTTGTTCCTTAGAGCTGCCCATGATTCCCCCGTGCTCCAGATAGAGTGGGGACATTGGCAAGAACTGCCACGTAGGGGGTTGCCGCAGGCGGGAGGTCAAGTATGTCTCTCCCAGTTAAAGGGGCACCCTGATAAACTTTAGGAATAGTTACGTGTTCCCCTCTTTTTGGCGACATTTTGTGGAATTGGGCATTGCCAGTTCTTTCGGGTGAGGCACAAGGGTCAACTTGTCTTTGGGTAATCTGAGAAATGGGTGGTTGGGTCTGATGCGTTAGAGGGGGCCTAGCGTTGAAATCAGTATAACAAGGCTGTTGTGTAGTTGAGGTTAAAGGGTTTATTAATTGTGGATTCAATGTTTTAAGCAGATAATCCATTTTTCCCTCCAGTTGGGTTAGGCGTTCCATTACTTGATCAAAGCGTGTACTAACTAGTTTTTCTAAAGCAGTAAATGGCTCTGCGGCACTAGTTTTCCCTTTCACTGGTTTATTCTTATGATCAGATTTTTTGTTTTGAGGGCGAGTTTGAACGTTTTGGATACATGCATTGGGTTGTGCTTTCGAGGAGCCATGTCTAACATTCACAGGGGGCTCTTGTTTAGATGGTATGTCCTTCCTTGCTAGTTGGGGTTTCCTCTTACGTTTTGGTGAGGGAGGATGGTCATCACCATCTGAGATAAAGTCAATTGTATCTTGAATACAACCATTAGTAGTTTTAGTCTGGGTTTCACTTTCAAAAGGCTTTGCCGAATGCTCAGGAATTGTTGTTAAAGGGGGAAGGTTAGGGGATACTAATGGCCTATTCTGGGTAAGTATTTTTCCCTCGACATTGGTAATCTGTTTGTCGATTTCCCCCATTGCTCCTGAGATAAATTTCAGAATTGACGTATGTTTTTTTTTAAGTGAAGTATCGTTTACGCTGGATTGTTTCCTTTTTCCCATTATTACTGGCTGCCTTAAGCACAGAAGTTCTATGGTAGTTGACTGCTAGGTAGAGGTTCACTTAGGAGGTAAAATAACAAACAATTGCTTTTAGGAAGATGGGGGCGAAGAATGGTAGATGGGTTTATCTCAGTATTTTGGGGATTTTTTAAAGGGGAGAGGTGCAGGCTTCAAGAGTATAGTCACGGAGGGCCAAGGAAGAAAAACACAGTACCTGTTTTGGAGATTTGTGTACCAAATCCTGAGCTCGCGGGGAAGATCTCAGGGGGGTGGCCCAGCCCAGCCTCTGCCGGCCGCTGACGGGCACAGGACGGGCCCGCCCTTGGCCCAGGCTTTGCACTGGCGCCGCCCGCGTGCGTCCCGCGAGCGCGAAGATTAAATTTAAAGGGCTCCTGCCCTGCTTGTTCTGCCGCTGCCGCCTCCTCCTCCACCAGCCACAAGACACGCTTCCCGCAGAGCGGGAGCGCGAAGATTAAATTTAAAGGGCTCCTGCCCTGCTTGTTCTGCCGCTGCCGCCTCCTCCTCCACCAGCTACAAGACGCGCTTCCCGCGAGCGGGAGTGCGAAGATTAAATGTAAAGGGCTCCTGCCCTGCTTGTTCTGCCGCTGCCGCCTCCTCCTCCGCACAGCCACAAGACGCGCTTCCTGCAGAGCGGGAGCGCGAAGATTAAATTTAAAGGGCTCCTGCCCTGCTTGTTCTGCCACTCCCGCCTCCTCCTCCACCAGCCACAAGACGCGCTTCCCATTAATTGTCATCTTTCTTGAGTACTTGAGAGTTTTACTCATTCTGTGGGGATATCTGACCCATATGATTACCTAAATAGCATTTCAGATAAGGACTGCCCCATGTTAACTAACTTCCAGCCACTACCACCAGGAAGTATTAAAGAGATCATGATGAGAATTAAGTCAGGCTCTCCCAGGGACCACTGCCCGCATCATATTTCACAGCGGGTTCCTGATTTAGTATCTACAGCCCTTGCTCTGATCTTCCAGGAGGGCCTAACTTCTGGAGTTTTTCCGCCCTCCTGAAAAGAAGTGACGGGTGTCCCCTTGAAAAAGAAACCAGATGGAGCAGTACATGATCTTAAAAATCTGTGGCCTATTGCCTTGCTACCTGTTCAGGCAAATATTTTTGAGAAACATATTAATAGAGAGCTAGCCAACTTTCTCCAAAATTCGGGACGCCTAGATTCCACTCAGCATGACTTTAGGAAAGCCCATAATAAGGAATCCGCCCTTATCACCACAACAGATACTATTCATAGATTAGTCGATGAGGGACAAGGAGCCATATTAGTTCTATTGGACTTATCAGCTGCTTTTGATACTATCTCCCCTCATATCATGGCATCTCGTCTCAATCAGAGGTACAGCATTACATATCCTGGATTCCTTTTTGGGAGAAAGGTCCATTACGGTAAGCTGTGGAGACTTTAGGGCACCAACATATCAACTTCCATGCAGCGTCCCTCAAGGCTCCTCACTCAGTCCTACATTATTTAATCTGTACATAGTCCCTCTGGCTAGACTTAGACTGAAGATCGCTTCCACCACTGTATGCGTGAGGTTAACAGCTGGATGGGCCTGAACAGGCTGAAGATGAATGTAGACAAAACTGAGAGTTTGATTTTTGGCTCTAGCAAGGGATTGTGGTGTTCACGCTGGTGGCCATCAGAGTGTGGCAAATTGCCTGCCCCCATTACTTCCACTAGAAATTTGGGAGTTATATTCGACAACTGCCTATCTTTTAAGCCCCAAGTAAATTCCATCACCAAATCTAGATTTTGGACTTTGAAAATTCAGAAGAAAATTCTTCCTTGTTTTCAAAAGGAGCTTAGAATCACAGTGATCTTGGCCTTAGTAATTTTTAGAGTAGATTACTGTAATGACCTTATGATCAATCATGACTACTCCTCGCTTAGGAAACTCCAGCTGATTTAAAATATAGCTGCTGCTTAATATTAAATCTTCCCCGCTCAGCATCAGCTAGCAGTAGTCTGAAACAATTGCATTGGCTACCTTTCATGAAGCACATTATTTTTAAAACTCTATGTTTGGCTCATAAGTCTTTACATATGTGCGTATCTGAATACCTTTATTCAAGTCTACATTGGTATACGCCGAGAAATCAACTCAGATTAACAGGAGCCCACCTGGTCCATGTCCCACAAACTCGCAAGGCTAGATGGAGGGATAAAGCATTTATTGAAGGGGCTGCCAAGCATTGGAGTTTTTTCCCCCTGATTATTAGGAAGGAACATCATTTTATGGCCTTCAGGAAGCAATTAAAACTTGGCTCTTTCCCCAGTAGTTCTCTTCTCACTTTCTGTTTTCTGACACTTGCTCCTCTAATACATAGCACTTCAATGCCACGGCCAGAATGTGCTTTATAAATACTAAATACAAATAAAAATAACTTCAGTTAATTTATCCATGTATCCATGACCCATGTTTCTTGGTAATTTTAATAATTCTATTTAGATATACCCAAAAGTCATATATTTTTGGAAGCTGTACAACATGCATGTATATCATCTGCTAGAGATTTGCCACAATTTATACTTTCAGCTTTAATAAAAAAATGTAGGAACTTTATCATGAGGTAGCATGACTCATTTAAGGATTGCGAGGAAGTGCCTCTTTTTTGTGTTGTCAATCCCATTCTTCTGTGGATGATGATGCTGTTTTTCAGCTGTGCTCATTCTGACTCTGCTAACCAGGACCGAGTTAAGTGGCTAAGACTTGTAAAACATGTCAAATGGGCTAACACCTAATTGGCATATTAAACTTTCCTATAAGGAAATAGTATAATGTGCTAAAATTAACTCATGGCATGGAAAGCTAAATTTCAAGTATGGAATATCGCACTACTGTGGTGTTCACTAGTGTTAACGTGAAAACATGACTCCTGGCCTGTGATTGCCGCCCTGCTGCTGCAGATCTAAATCTGCAGCCTGACCTGTCAAAATGACCCATTTTGAGATAACCTCCCTTTTAAATATGAATTAGCCACATTTCTCTAAGCCCTGTAGCCCACAAGGCAGGGTGCATGATATTTAAAAGTAGTACATGTAGTAATTTAAATTTAACATATTGCTACATTGACGTGCACCCAAAAGCTATTTTCACTGTAGCAAGGGTGACTGGCCCATAGAGACACAATGGAAAGTAAGATTAAATATATATTCTGCTATCTCTGGATGGGGACCAGATTAAAATGTGATGAAACCACTCTTTTTAATATTTATTAATACCTTAACTGCTGCCCCTCCCCGTGTTGAGCCCTTTTTTTTTTTTAGCAATTTGGAATAGTTCGCACTTAGGGATACATGACTTTTTCCCACATAAGGTATCAATGCAAAATGTACCCCCCCTTTTTCAACATCGTGGGGATTATAAAGGTAATCAGGTTTTGTGGATTCCCTTGGGGGGACCAAGAAAATAAGAAAAATATACCAAAATTTCTAGGTTTTTGGGAAAAAAAGGAAAGAAGTGCTCTGGAGAAAAGTGTATGGTTAATTACATAAAAATGGCATAAGTTAACATGATTGAAAATTTGCTGTGCTAAAGTCACCATCTTACCAGCTTCCAGGAACACAAAGAGCTGAATAAAAAAAAAAAATTGTTTACCACAGTTTTGGTATTTTTCAAAGAGGTTACCCATTTTTCTATTTTTTTGCGCTCAACCTACTTTCAGTTTGCAGTGGAACCCAGTGTAAAATCAATTGGTGAGCAAGAAAACTATATATCCCTGAAAAGTAGACAACATTTGGAATTCAGCAAGGTGTCATTTGTGTAAATCCCTAAAGGTTTTCTCAAAGAAACTAGCTGTTGAATTTAATAAATACTGAAAATGAGCAGGAAAAATGGGCATTTGTGACAACATTTTCATCTATAACTTTTTGTCATGATGTCTAATTTGCAACAGCAATATACTAATATGTTGGCTAAGCCCTTTTGGTTGGGGGAATAAGTAGGGTTTGTAGTGTCTCCAAGAACCCAAGCCACCCTGAACCAACAACTGAGCTGCACCAAGCAATAGTTTTTCATTGTGTACCAAGTATTAATCAATTCATATGTGAAAAATGGGTATCAAGGAAACCTATGTATTACTGAAATGGGCACAAGATATGGAGTTTAAAAACAGTGGTTATTTCTACATCTCTGAATTTGTGGGTACTCGTAATAGCATATGCTTTAGAGGGTATTTTTCAAAATGTCTTCTTCCTTACATACTGGCTTAAAATTGGGAGGCAAAAATGCAGTGAAATCCAATTTAAAATAATAAATGTTCTACTTTTCTATGCTCCCACGTATCTTTTGATAAAAATTGTATCATACCTGTGTGGGTAGCCCTAAACCCCACAACAGGAAATGTACCAAAACACAACATGGATGCATCAAATTTTTCCATGGAAAACTTAACCTTTTTTTCAATGTTGGTAGTTGTGAATTTTTGGCCCTAGCTCAACTGGCACCCAGAGGAATCTAGCAAACTTGAATTCTTTTAAAAACTAGACACCTGAGAAAATCCAAGGTGGGGTGACTTGCGTGGCTTTTACCAGGTTTTCTTTTAACCCAGAATCCCTTGTAAACCTCAAACTTTCACTAAAAAAGATTTTCTTCACATTTCTGTGATGGAAGTTCTGGAGTCTGGGGGGATCCACAAACTTCCTTCCACCCATCATTCCCCCCATGTGTCCCAATCAAAATGGTACCTCACTTGTGTGCGTAGGCCTAGTGCCCGTGACAGGAAACAGGCCAAAATGCTACATGGATACATCACATTTTTTCCACTCCCGTTTTTCTTTACCCAGAATGCCTTGGCAAACCTCAAACTTTGGCTGGGAAAAAAACATTTTCCTCACATTTCGGAGATGGAAAGTTCTGGAATCTGTGGGGAGGCACACAATTCCTTCTACCCAGCATTCCCTAAAGTCTCTCAATAAAAATGGTACCCCAGTTGTGGGAGTAGGCCTAGTGCCTGCGACAGAAAACAGCCCAAAATACAACATGGATACATCATATTGATTCCACTCAAAACAACCTTTTTTTCCAAAGAGGGTAGCTTTGGATTTTGGGTCCTAGCTTAGCCACCACCTAGGAAAACCTAGTGTCATGCACATTTTTGAAAGTTCACCCTGGAAAAGCTAGCAAACGTGCATATTTTTGAGAACTAGACACCAAGGCATATTCAGGGTAGGATGACTTGCATAGCTCTCACCAGTTTTTTTTTTTTTTTAACCACAGCACCAAAAGCCCTGAAGCAAACATTGGTACATGAACAATAGGAGTAGCTGCAGTATTTGGGGCTGAGCTGTGGCGCCACCCATAAAACCTAAAAACCACAGACATTATTGAAAACTAGACAACCAGGGGATTCCAGGGTGGTTTGCCTTGCATTCATCCCACAAGGTTTACTTACTTATAATGCCCTGCAAACTTCAAACGCTTAATTGGTGGTGTGTCAACAACCTTCAAAAATGAAAAAAATTTGATTAAATTTTTACTGCCTGTCAAGTATACACCTCTGTCAACATTCTGAGCATTACCGAATGCATGCCTAGTGAACCTGTACTAACAGCTCCCATGACAGCCTCATGAGGCTCAGGAAGACGTATCTTATATGCTCCTCTAGTGCACTCACAGTGCTAAATCCAACTCCTTCCAGTTAGTAGATGCACGTTGGGGGTGTCTAAGATTGCCTTCTGAGGCCCACATTCCTCAAACTGAGTGAGCATATCTACCTTTGAATCTAAGGCAAGCATGCAGGAGGAGACTGCCCAAGGCCCTTAAAGAGCCTGTCCTAAATGATGAAGATCTTTTTTGACATTCAAGTTAGTCAGTGAGAAAGTGGCAAATGTCCATTCTACAGGTATGTGCAGTGCTGTGAGTGTTATGCACTTGCCATATGGCAAACTAAGCAGCTACTAAGTTCTGACTAAAGATGAACATAGCAAGGAGGGCACATATGTCACACTTATGTGTAGTGTTGAGTGCAGAGTTCTTTGCAATGCATTGTGTGTTTCTAAACTGCAGCATTAGCCGGGGTATACTATCGCTGGGTGTGGACCAGTCAGGGCTGATCCATGAATTCACCTAGTTGAAGAGCCAAGCGTTCATCTTCTTGCAGAATGCAATCATCTTAGAGATGGCACAGATGTGTAGGGGCAGGTCATTCCATCCTTGCTGAGCAAATGAGGAGATTTATTTTCCCAGTTCTGGTGCTGCATATGCATGGAATGTGTGTGAGTATGAGCCTGACTGAGCAATGGTGCCTGGAAGGTTTCTGAAATCTAAGGTGGTTTTGAAGTATGCTGGGCCAGGGTGTAAGGCTTTAAATGTGTGTGTTAGCAGTTTGTAAAGAGCTGTGGATGAGGAGCCAGTGAAGCTGTTTGAGATGCAGGGTGTGTGCATTGTAAGAGGTCGAGGGAGGAGCCTGCCTGCTAATTTCTGCACAGTTTGGAGTCATTTGCTTAGTTGAGTGAGGGAATAATTTAATGTCAGGTGAGTGTGGCACTGATGGGGTAGAGTCAGTTGGTGAAGATGCAGTGATGGCATGTGAATCTGTACTACTTTAACTATCTGCCTCCTATCTCTGATATCTCTGTGAAAGCACACCTGGCCTAAGCTTTTCCTACCTGTTCATGTCTCTGCCGCCTTGAAAGTCCTGAATATTTGCCAAGTTAACCTTTACTAAAGCCTTCTATTGCTAGCTAATTGAAGCTCCAGAAAATGTGTTTTTCATGCACCTTCAGCAACTTCACTGTATTAAATCAAACTCCAACCAGTTTGTAGATGCAAGTTGGAGGTGTTTGAGACTGCCTTGCAAGAAACACAGTCCTCGAACTAAGTGAGCATTTATATCCTCAAATTTAAGGTAAACACCCTGGGAAAGGCTGTCTAAGTTTCCGAAAGAGCACTTCAAAAATTAGTCAAAACTTTATGTTGTTTACAACACAAGGTGCTCAACAACGTGTCTTATTTTGTTCTGGCCACCATTGTGTGCAGTGAGGGGACTATAATGTACTTGTCATTTCATGAACAGAAAACCTACTACTTTCTGAGATCAAATGACGATGTAGAGCAGGCCATAAGCAAGTCCATCATTTCCTCAAGTAGAGGAAAAAATTTTGTACAGCTGCTTGTCTAGTGAAATAGTGTGAAGTAGTAGCCCATGGAAGGTAGGTATCCATGCACATACATTGAAAGATGTATGTTATAGCAGCTCCACCTGAGTCAATTTCCCAGTACTTCACCTTTGTATGGTACAACATAAAGCAAGTAGGAAAACACAGGGGCGGCTGTGATGGGCACTAGGGACAGTAAACAAGGCTCATTTGCCTCTTTTGTTGTTTAGAGCAGACTCTACAACAGCAGCATGGTTGAGCCTTTTAGCTGTTTCAGGAATGCGGTATATAAAGTGTCAATCCTGCAGCCTTAACACATCCTCTAGAGCATATGAAGTGGAGGCTGCTGCTTCTGTAACAGTAAGACTTTCAGTGATGGCAACTGAAAGTCAAGGAAATATAGGAGTCTTCCTGTGATGATCTGACAATAAGCAACATACATTTTATGTTGTCATCTGGAACAGGGGGGTAAACCACTTATATTAAGTTAGATTTTTATGACTCACATTGTAGAGCTAAAGAACATGGTCATTCTTATTAACCCTATCCATGTACTTGTTGTAATGAAGTATACAGTTGGGCTTGTGCACCTCGGCCATGTGACCCCAAACAGTGATGGGGAAGTGCTCTCATCAAGCACTGTGGTGAGCACATAAACATTAGGAGAGAACTTTGACAGCAAGCAAATTGTTGGAACACAATCCAGCCAGTGCTCTTGGATTTTTGGAGCTTCTTACAAACAAGCTCTTGTGGGAATTCTTTGTGGCGACAACGAACTGTACCGCCTACCACAGCACCAGCTTTATACAGGTCACTTGAACAGCTTCACTCCCATAGAGACGTTCTTCACATAAAGGTTGTAACCTTTGTAAAGGAGTGGCTGGACAAGCTTCCATACACTTTTTCATGTGACTCCTAGCGTGGGAAGGCAACCTACAGTGTTTAGAGTGAAATCCTTCCCTGTATACACTCACAAGTTGTATACATAGCCAGTAAAGCTCTCACACAACATCTAAAAATGTATCCCATAGCAAGCTCTTTTGCTCACAATGTACTTCCTGAACAGCAGCTGCACTTTGTAAAAGAACAAGCACTTATCAATGGCTATAGTCTTTCCAGGAGCAAAAATCTCTGGAAACCTGGCAGGCAAATTTAACACGCTGAATTTTGAACAACCTGTCTTGATCTGGACTGTCTCAGGGCAACTCAGTAGAAATATAATTTAACTGCAGCATATGCTGCAATAGCAAAAACTGATCTCTGCTCATGTATGGTGTGAAGATAGGTGTTAACCCAAACTGTGCGATTCGACCAGTAGGACGACAAGTTTGGCATGTGCACTAACCCCATTTTAATAAGGCCCAAAAATATCCTCAACTCGTTAAGTGAAGTGAGAGTGCACCGGTGTGCTGTTTAATGAGGCCCTAGAGTGCCTCCTTGCTCCCTCAGAAATTGTTTGGGATAGAAATTTGTCTGCTGCACAACTTGCTCCAGGGAGACATCATCCAAAAAGAGACAGACATAATCAATCGACAAAAAAATGGCTATATCGAATTTACATCCAACATCACCAGTAAATGCCAGATTTTGGGCTGAACTAAATTGCAGGGATGTCAAGAGAGCACTCCTTCTGTGCTTTCCACCACATATGGCTCCTCTCTGTGTTGGTCTATCTTTCTATGGTCACTCCGCTGCACAGGCTATGCTTTGTGAAGGGACAGCATAAATGCCCCTCAGAATCGCTGGAAGACGAATCATCAGTTGTAACTCCACAAACTGAAAAATGACTTGCAGATTCTGCTCCATTTACATTTCCTCACATGTTGTCTCAGTATCAGATTCTGCCTCAGAGCTGTCCTCCATAACTTTAGGGCCTGGGCAGCAGTCAACCACAGAGATGCCATCTCTGCTGACTGGTTAAAACCTGTCTGAAACCTTCCTTCTCTTAATATTCCTTCTCTTAACGCATTTCTTCCTTCACAGGAATCAATGCTTGAAAAGGTCAATGAATCTTTGGACCCAGCATAAGGGAGTGGTGAGAAGTCATTAGAATTTACAACAAATCAATTTTCATTACCACAGTATGATCATTGTGACCATACAAGGAAAACTCCAGTCTGGAGTAAAGTCTAAGTATTTTTATTGCAAGTTTAAACTCAAAGTCATGTAGACAATTCTCAAAACAAAGTTATAAAGATACAAAATTACAAAGGGTCACCCAAGGTGATGAAAAAGGTTCAAACAAACTAACATGAGCAGAACTAACACTCCACTAATGTAATAGAGATCAGCAGAAGAATAACCTGATGTACAGAAAACAAGCACTGCTCATTTTTAAATAAGCATTAATTCAGTTTAAAGCATCTAAGTTTATTTAGTTTGGGCAAGGGAAAATCCTACAGATTAACCAATTAGGCTTGAGCATGTGCTGAGCTAATCACATGTGGGCAAAGGACAAAAAGCATCAAAAGGATAAAGAGAAATTGGAACAAGAAAATCTCAGGCAACAACTCACTAACTAAAGCGGGCAAAAGGTAAATAAAAAGGGGGCATGTCAGAAGCTCAGTCGAGTCTTTTTCTTTGGATTAAGGGGAAAATCTCAGCGGGAGTGTCAGTAGAGCATTTTCAAAGGTGCAAGGGCAGAGAGGATTATACCTCTCAGAGTTTAAGGAGCTCAGCAAGCAGAATAGGATGGGGCCAACAGCTGCTATGGGGTCTGGAAAGGGGCTGCCTGTCAGTCCATCTGAAGAACGATATATTAAGGTTCATAGGGCAAGATGATTTGTTCATCCATCACTCCACATGACGTTGAAGATGTAACATCCAACAGGACACAATCATGCGTCTCAGACTGCGACACTGTTGAAGATTATCAGGTTTGTCATGAGAATGGTGTCCATTTGTACTCTTCCATGCGGATTTGCAACAATTGTATAGAAGTCACTTCACAATTCCTGAATGAACCGTACTAAATGACAACTTCCATGGCTCAGTATGTGTAAGACAATAGACATTTATTATCAAGCTAGCATTCTCATGAGATCAAAATCTGGAAGAAAGGTTCCCATCAGCAAGATGACTAAACAATTTCTGCACAGTCACAAACATAGGGCTTGACAGGCCTCGCTTAGGTGAAAAGACTTGAATTTAAAACAGCACATTAAATCATGCAAATAAAACGTTTAACACTTCAACATTAATGATCTTCTATTAGCGTTCACGTTACAGTAAATTTTGAATGAAATAACTCTGTTAAGACATTTCTGTTAATATAGTGCAGAAGAGCATTTCTCTATTTGTGCACGAGTGTAAAATTTTCCCATATGAAATTCAATATTGTCTTAATGCAGGCCATTAGTTTTCAATTTAAAGTATAACAAGATGATGAATTAATGTGTTAAACATAAGATTTAGATGCAATACCACATGGATTTTATCAGTTGGTCTAGAGTAAATGCACATTAATGTCTTTCCAGTGCACTACTTTACAATTAAATTATCCGTACTCTGATTAATACAATGCATAAATTGTCACATATAGATGATCATTGTGGCATGAGGGGCAATGCTAAAATTTCTGCTACATCACTTCAAAAAATGTTTGTCCTATGTAGAAGGAAAAGGGATAGTTTTAAATCAGTCTGTGGGTGTGTGCAACTGTGAGATGCACGTGACAAAGTGTAAAAGCACTTATTGATTAGTGGGTGTGTGTGACCATGAGTAAAAAAGCAAACACCACTCATCTGATTGATGCAGATTCTCCAACGATTCTAAAGAAGACAAGAAAGCCACAAAGTATTACTAACACACACTTCAGAGTACAAGAGATGAGCCCCCTCCAGCCACTGTTCACTTATTATGGCACTGACATGCAGCAGAGAAACTTTTACGGGGGGACAACTAAACAAAAACATATCCAAGCCAAGCCAGACAAGGCCAAAAACTAGGCTTGGGCATGACAGTAAGTGTTCCCCAGTAATAAATTAGAGACATAAGCAACCACTTCCAAAGACAAATGACTGGCAGCAATCAGCAGATCTATTTGCCAGAGCTTGTTTTGTCAAGGCTTATGCAAAACGTCATTGTTAGGGGAGCCATAAAGGGTCAACTAGTGTGTTACAGGGGTCAACACCCTAACATTTTTGGGAAATGTGTATTTTCTCAAGGGCAACACACATTTCAAAACACAATTATATACCCTGGGGGATTGGCCCTTATGTGAAAAGGGCCAAACCCCACACACTATACTGCAGATTTTTTCCTCCAAACCTTTATATAGTGCAAACTCAACCCAAAGTTATTGGTTCGCTTTCTATGACCACCAGTCACATTACAGAAAATAATTTTCATATTTTTGGCCATGGAGATGTTTGCTTTCCCTGGGAGGGAAGCACAATAACACCATCAGGAGATCAGTGAATGACAAACATCCCCATAGCCCAAAATAATATCCCCAAAAAATATCCACCAGGGGTTGGCCCATATGGAAAAAGGGCCGACACCCATAGTTATGTTTTTTACATAGCACAAACTCAACCCAATGTATTGGTGCACTTTGCATGACCACCAGTCAGGGGCTGACTGGCTTATGGGCAGCCAATCAGTGCCCAATGAGCTGGTCTGACAGATCACCATCTGGGCTGGTTTGTTAGCTGGTTAGTGGCCTGTTTTATGGCCAGTTGGGATCTTTTTTACTGTTTATTTCCCCAATATTACCACAACCTTTCCGTGCAGCAAACTAAAATACATGCATTTTGCCATACCCTGCATAACATCTATGTAGCTTGACTTTAAAAGTACAGAACTGTCCTAATATGCACAAATAGGCCACATTTTTAGTTTTCTGGTTGCTTATGAGACCACTTTTATTTCAGTGCCCAGGCCTATTTTTGTCCAGTTACATAAAGTATGTTTTTATTTTTTGGTTATGTATATTTTTGCTATCCATTGGGAGATATAAGTGCACCCCTCAAGGGATAGCACTCATCTATATAGCCAAAACCAAAATGCCCCCCAGAAGTTGTCTCTTATGCAGAAAGGGCTGACCCCAATCAATTGTTTGTTGTTGTCAAAGAGGTTTGGATTTCCCTGGGGTGTGCAATTGTGCCCACCAAGGGAAATCAAACCTCTTTAACAAATAAATATGCCCCACCATGAAGTGTGCACCTCACAACGCGCTGATGCCACAAGTGTGGTTTAGCAATGGGCGGGAGTTAAAGTAGAAGGGATTCTGTCAACAGACGCACTGGAGAGGTCGTGCGGGTGTCAGCCGTTGGCCAACACTCGCTCCAAAATAGTTAAAAGCCCAACTTCATCGTGGTCGTATTCTTTTCAAATATTAGGGAAAAATAACTTTTAGAAAAAAAAAATTCTCCTTCCTAAAGTTCCAGAAGGATAATTTGCATTCTCTCTCCAACTGTTATCCAATCAGTGAATAACTCCAGCTGAGGTGTGAAAATTGCTCACAAAGCTGAGACAAAGGCTTGATTTGGGAGAGGTGTTTTTGTTTTCCATGGCAGTAAGAGCAGTTGGGGAGTACCCAGAACATGATTTACTTCAAAGTGGCCTCGCCTGTCAAAACTAATTGTTAGGTGACATCTGGAAAGGGCCCACCATTCTTCCTGCCAGTCAGGTAGGCACCAAACCCAGTGGTGAAAAATCTGACCCCAGAACTAGTTTGAAGTTACCAACGAGGAGGGCAGTGCTTACCCATCCACTTCTCTGGGTGGGGAGAAAGGCTGTGCACAAGGGGAGAAGGGTGTCTCCTTCTTAGATTTTGAGAGTGAGGTACACTGTGGGATTCTTTGAAGAAGGGCAAAAAGGAACTGCTGTAAAAGTAAGCAGGATTACCCCTGAGAACTTTCACCCCATTGGTTAGGCAGGGGCCAGGAACTGCTCCCCACCCTCTAGCTAGTGGCAAGCATACATGCAGCATCCCCAGGCACCTTCTTCAGAACACCTTCTGGACCTGCAGAAGAACTGAACTAGCTGCCTATAACCTAAGATGAAACCTGAATGACTAGACCTGCTCCCTCTTGTACTCAGGAAAAATAAGGAAACTCCAGTGGTCAGTTGGATGACATCTAATGTGGCTATAAGGCAACGACAATCTGACAGGTTCCAGATGTACCTGACACCGAGACTGCCTCTGATGGAGTGAGCCTTTGCCCCCAAGTGTTTTTCCTGGGGTCTTGGGACCCTTGGCTGTGTATAATTTGACTTTTCCTACAACAACTGAAAACCTCAGACTTCAAAAATATTTAGACTTCCAGACCTCCGGAGGACATGGACAAACCACCCCAGCCTGTTCATCCAAGGCACAACATCGCTGGGCTGAGAAAACAAGCTTCTCATTCTTGAAGCTTCTCTGCAGCAGCAAATGTGATTAAGCTGACCCTCAGAGACATAGTACCTGGCCTTAAGGATCTCAACATCTAATATAGATGCAGTCTCCCCCTGCTGCAGGATTTCAAGCTTCAAAAAAGAAGCTATTCCAAAGTTAAAAATCCTGACCGGGCAAATACGCCACATGTATCTGACCAGCAAGAGGACTTTACTGCACACAAAATTTACATTTCTCCCACTCTTTTCCCACCAAATCAACTACTTCAGCAGGACTGCACCCATTGCTTAGCTGACTTCTTGAAAACATAAGTAGATACAGCATGCTGACTTGCACCACTGAAGGACTTTGACTTCCAGAGAAAGGAATAAGTCTCAAGGTAAAATCTCTGACTGAGTTGAGCCTGGTTGGTGTATCCAATCTTTGCTCCTTTGAGAATGGCCTGGAAGTTCGCCTAGGGTCTGGTCTTCTGTGACCTTAGATTGCCTTTGGCACATTGTGCTTTATGGTGATACTTGTTTCTTAATTGCGTAAAAAATCAAATCTATATTTCCCATTATTGGATTTTATAAATTTGGTGTTATTTTTTTCATTACATTTTACTTCCTTTGTATAGATTGGAGTGGTATTTTTATTCTGTTGTGTATTTGACCTTTTAACTGTTTTGGTACTGCTACATGTTTTACACATTTCTCTAAGTGTAAGCATGTCTGCTCTGTGCCATAGCTACGAGGGGCTGAACTGAGGTTTAAATTACTGAAACCTTTAACTGGACCTAACAAGACAGTGCCTTTATCATTAGTGGTGGACCTCAATCCACCCCAACTAATAAGGCATATTGGGGTTCAGAGATGGGATCCAGAACACATGTTTAGCAGTCTCACTCTGCTATCAAGTTGAAAATTAAAAATCCCTAATTTAATTGAAAGTAAAACTTGTTTTTGACTTTTAACTCATGCCTTGTCTTTGACTGGGTGATTTTTGATTTTCCAACATTATGTTTGATTCCAAGTTTTTTCACCCTAAATCTTTTTGAGGACATGGATGTGGATTTGACTACCCTGACCATCCTTAATATGGAAAAAATGAAGGCAATATGCAAAGCAAAGAAGTTGAATGTGGGCCTAGAAAGCCAGGAGCGGGCACAATAGGAAAGCCCAAGGGCCTGGTGAGAGGTCTGCGAGCAACAGAACACCTCAGAAGAGGATGAGGAGCAGAAAGAACAGAAGATGCCCAAGAAGATGAAAGGTAAGGGAGCAACCTGTCCCAAAATGGATTCTCTTGAGTATGTTCCAGAGTAACGCAGGCTCTGTATGCATAAGCACTTCTGAGATGGACATTTGTTATATGGAGTTCAGCAGCAAGCAGTAAGTAAGGGAGCTGCAAGCCAAATTGGCAGTCATCGCCCTATGAGAATAGAACTAAAGGAAAAGAGGTTGACCCTGGAGGGCAAGAAGGCCAATTTAGGACTCCTGCTATTCGATGAAGATGGTAGCAGCAATGATGAGGTGTCTACAGGTGGCACATATCCTCAAGTTGCCAAAAGATGTAGTGCCTAACTTTGTGGCGAGGGATGACACAGATAAATGATCCACCTGCTATGGGAGGGCATTGGGAATGCATAAGGTGGAAAAGAGACACATGGGAGCACTGTTGTGTGGCTTTGTACCTATACTGGGGAGGCATATGCTCTTTACTCTTTGGGAAGAGGTAGCTGACATATATACCCACATGAAGAATGCACTAGTGGATAAGAGTATCGTTAGATGTTCTGGGGTATACACAAGCAGGCGCATCAAATGTGGTTATTTTGTGGTTACCTCATTAAAAGCAAATTGAAGGCTCAGTTTGTGAGTGATTGTCTTTCTGAGTTACACCAGCATCTGCTAGATTCTAAGCTGACTGACAACTGGCAGCTTAGTAAAGCAGCCTATGTGTGGGTGCGCACTAGGCTGAGGGAATGAACATAAGAAAGGAGGTTCAGCCACCCTCAGGGAAAAGAGAGACGCAACAATGATAAAAAGAGAGAGTTTTTAAAAGGGCACCTATAATCTAACAAAGAGGGGGACTCCCACATCTTTCCTAAATTTACGTGCGGTGGAACCCAATAATAAGAAAGCCGTTAAAACCTCTTAGGCTGTGGTCTGCATGGGCTGCCCCAAGCCTGGTCACAAGAAGGGAGGTCCAAGATTCAAGGGCTAAGAACCAGGTCACTGTGACTGGGAAAGGCAATGAGTCCCTCACTGAGGAAAAACACAATTTACGTATGGTGGAACCCAATAATAAGAAAGCTGTAAAAGCCTCTTAGGCTGTGGTCTGCATGGACTGCCCAAGCCTGGGCACAAGAAGGGAGGTCCAAGATTCAAGGGTTAAGACTCAGGTCCCTGTGACCGGGAAAGGCAATGAGTCCCTCACTGAGGAAAAACACAATGTGCAGGGATTACTTAAATTAGGCTGTGGCCACAAATTAAAATAGTTTGTTAGTTTTAGGAGAAAAAACAGAGATCCATAAAAGGACAAACCATGATCCCCAGGGCAAAGCACGGCTCTACTTAGGTAACAAACTGTGCCTTGTTGGGTAAAAAAACAAGGGACCCACGTATACCCAGGAAGAGCATGGCAGCTTTCAAATTGTCTTTGCACCTTGAATTGCAAAGAAGAAGGGACACCACATGCCCCCAGATAAGAGTGTGATATTTCTCAGATAGAAATTGCACCTTGAGTTGCAGCCACATCTCACCATTGCGCTACAATCTGACCAAATCAAAGAGCCCCCCAACCAAGACCCACAAAAGAAAGGATGTCAGAGCAGTACATAATGGAGGACAGGGGCTTTGCTGCAGCACCCTGCAGGCACCCCGCAACCTCCAATGCAAAGTAGTTTTTGAAAGAAAAGGAGCAAATGCTGTGCTGCCATTGCGACTCCCTCCTATTCTGCAGTGCTGCGCTGGAGTCCGATCCGACTGTCATGATGGCCATCAAAGGAGGGAAAGCAGAATGGCTGTCAACTAAATACTCAAACCCTCCTCACACCCGGCAATCATGGCAGGGGAAGGGCCAGACATAATGTGATGCTCAAATCCCAACTTCCAGTCACCCAGCTAGCAAGAAGTCTCATAAAGCAGGTGCCCAAAAATCCACTTTCCCTGGGGCACCCACAGCTGGTTTCCATATAACGGTCAGAGAATTGGGATCAGGGGAGCAGCTAGGATGCATGGGTGCCTTTAGGCCTAACAACAGGCACCCCTTATATGGGTGCGCTTGGCTCATTCCTACATCTGGTCGTGGACTTTTAATGTAAAAGAAACCATTGATTCAATTGATTTTATCTACCTAGATCTCATGGCAGTTAACCTTATTTTGCCAATACACTGTACATTTCATTTACATTGTCCTTATGCTAGGACCACAGCAACTTTAACCTAGCTTTAACTTAGCTCAGAGAGCCAAAGAACAAAGGCACACCTTATCCCTTAAAAGCCTCTATGAATGATTTTTTGGAAATCCCATACTCCATTTCAAGCATAAAGAAATGCAATGTCCAGCTTTCCATCAATCTCATTGAGGTAAATTCATTACAGAATTGTTGAAATCACTTTGCCACAATCAGCTAAAAATAAAGGACAATGGGAACCCATCACATGGACTAACAATTCTTGACATCCCTAGCATTACTGTGGATGTCCAAAGTGCTGTGGTTTCCTAGTATTGCTTCCAGGATGGAACCTGAGTGAATGTCATACGCAGCTACATCAAGCATTTTTTCCATAATGTCACAATAAAGGGCATATTCTTTCTCTACCAAATAATTTTATTTGAATTTTCTCCATATTGGCTATGACTTTATTAAAATTATAACATTTATGAAGGATAATCAGTTTTCTCTGAAGGCCTACGATGTGAAATCTAAAATGGCATAATAGCCAGCATATACGGTCACAGCCTACATACAGACTCTAAACTTTAGGAGTAGAGCAGAATGGAAGGATTCAAGGGATGTCCTGATTCTACCTTACAATTTTACCACTGCCAACAGGTCAGTGGCATTATGATTGAGACTCACTCACCAAGCATTCATTCAAAGGTTGGCACATTCTTTCATTCATTCCTAACAACTTTTTTTTTCTTTATGTATCAGAGGTGTGCTGCTTTGATAAATGGCAGCTAATTTACCATCTGCACCCAATGAACTTACCACACTTTGCTCTATTAACAACCTTGAAAAGGGTTCAGGTAATATTAGGTGTATCCAGTTTGGCAAGCGAAACATGAAGTTGGCATTATTGTCTTGTGATTGCTTATTGCGAAACAACTAATCTGGCTAATGGCATCCTGATTAGACCTTAAAAGATAATGTATTTCCTGAGGAAAGTATCCATACTAAATATATTTTTTGCTAATAATCATAGACGTGAATAAAACCCTGATGTTCATTAAAAACGTTTAAACTTTTTTTATTTCAAACATTTTATAACATTTTGCTCTATCTTAAATGTTTAAGTAAAAGTCACATTCGTTTTTAGTCTCTCTGTTTATTTTCTAAGCTTCAAAGACAGACTGCTCCTGGCATTATTTAGGTCTGGCGTTAGTCAAAACCTTTTGATTTTACTAAAATATGTATAATAAACTTACATATAGGGGCTTTCACACACATCATTTCATCCATTCATTTGTTGTTGTGTTATTCACATTTTGCTTCCACCCAAAACAGCATATAGCATGTGGCAATGGGCCAGTCTACTTAAGCCACCTGTTAACTTTACTTTGAGTGACTGAAAATTCACAATGATCACATCCGCATACAAGCTACTTTTAAATTACTTTAGTGTTGCCTTTGTATTTAGAGGCTGTTGTGATAGCAGGATGCTTCAGATGTGAACACAGGGAACACTCTATATTCATCGAATCCCGTCTACTGCCAATAGTGTAGTAAATTCCTTTGGGAATATTTTGCTTTTCTGACTGTTGCTATTTCACAGCATTCTAGATTGCATCCATTCCAAACTCTTTGGTATTCAGCTATTCTCTTTGTACTTCTTTCTTTCTTCCTTTCTTTCTTTTATTCCTTCTTTCCTTCATTCTTACTTTCTTTCCTTCTTTCACTTTCTTTCTTTTTTTGTTTCTTTGTTTCTTTATTTCATTCTCAAGAAGTAAGCATCCAGTGTCAGACTGATTGACTTATTTAGATCTCTGTTAGCCAAACCTTTTTCATTTTACTAAAATGATGTGTATACCATAGTTAATTATAGGGGTTTAAGACAGACTTCATCCATTGGTCTGCAGTTGGTGTCATTCACTTTTTTATTCCACCCACTGCTGCATATATTAAGGGCCAATGCATCAGCCCACTTCAGCCACTGACTGACTTCACTACGTGTTATGGTATGCTGCCCTTTCACAAGGCACACATCCACACACACAGTAGTTCCCTTTAGTGTCAGAGAGTGCTATGGTAATATGTGTGTGTGTTTAAAAAAACAAAAGGAGCATTTTTACCTACAGGAAAAGACTGGAGGCTTATTCATAAACAATAACGTTTTGACAAAACCATGACAAAACAAAAATTGACAGAAAGCTAGTGACCAAAACCAGACTTATTGGCTTTGCCAATGCTTGTTTAACTATGCTGTTTATTGTTCAACAGCAAATATGCATCTTGGTGCTTTTGGGTCTGATTGCTGTGCTCAATAATTTAATTTTGTTTTTCATATTTTTGTTCTGGCTTTTTAGGGAGTAGAATGATAACAACCTAAAAGATCCACTTTCAATATTTAGGAAGTGACCACTGGACTTTTCTTGAATCGTAGTTCAAAAGGTAGGGCAGTTAGCTCTCAATTTCATTTAGTATTTCGTTTGCACACTTTTAAATGATAGGAGTTGAATGCAGCTCTATG
The DNA here is from genome assembly GCF_031143425.1 of Pleurodeles waltl. Classification (NCBI taxonomy): domain Eukaryota; kingdom Metazoa; phylum Chordata; class Amphibia; order Caudata; family Salamandridae; genus Pleurodeles; species Pleurodeles waltl. Next base: position 481,556,037 of record NC_090438.1, on the reverse strand, counting down.
GGACAATATATTATACAGTTATGCACATTTTCTGAGGGAAAACCTTCAGCTCCCAGCTCATGTTCTGAACTAAGCAAAACTGATTTAATCTATATGTAACAAGAAGAATCCTTTCAACAGACACATGTTATGTAACTGTCCTGCAGACAATGGAGCACTGTCTGAGAAATAAAAGTGCTGCTTTGCCCGGAGTATTAAAAACAGCATAACTCCTTGGTCCAGATTCACTAAAAGTTTGAGCTAGTAGTTCTGTGATGCTATCTGTTAGCTCGTCTGAACTTATTTGGTTGTATATCATCAGTTTATAACATTAAAAAATCTGGGAGTCAATAATTTCCAAGCACCATGCCCCGTGGCCATGAATAACCACACCTTTATGTAAAAGTTAGAATATTTATTTCCCTATATTAACAATGCTATTATCACATAACTTAGTCTCAAAATCAAATGATAAGCATACAGAAACAATACTTGTTGACCAAATCTTCTAAAATATTGCAATTTAATCAAAGCTCGGACCATTACACATTCTAAAGTTACAGTACAAATCAATAGCAAGAATAACTGTGCAATAGAAATGGCATACATTTAGATTCAGCAAAGAAAATACATTGACTGTTGTTAATATGTAACAGGCATCAATCAGTGAGTATCCAAACTAATCTTCTGATTAGAATAGCATGTTTGGGCTTCATGCAAAACAATTTAGTCAACACAAATTTTGAAAAAGATCTAACTATGGCTCTATCATAATTAGCGTTTGGTACCTAAGGACAAAAGCAAATAGACATAGCAATCAGAAACATCGTCTTATACCTCGCCTCAGTGTGGTTCAGCAAGCTGTGACTGTCTTCATCAACTGGACATCTGTTCAGTCAGCAAAGCATCGGTACTCAACATTAAAGTTCAAGGAACAAATGTTTCAAGAACGGACATAACAGAATGTCGCTTCTCAGCAACAAAGTTAGGAAAAGTTAAGCACGTCTCCTTTTGAGACAGTCAAGAAAGATAGTGCGGAATGGCCTCTCTCCACTTCATACAGTCTGGCTAAGTTAGATTCACTAAAACTACTTCTTACGTTGCGATTGGTCAAAGACTCGTATATTTACGTTTAGTCTAATGAAAGTAGAATCTCAATTCTAATAATTTACTAAACCATTGCTCACATGCCAATGATAGGCTCTTCTTCTCCCGTTCCTGTTGTTGTGCTCGTCAGGTAGCAAATTTGTATCAGCTTATACTTCAGTCAGTGCAACCATTGTTTGCTTCTGGGAACATTGCCTTTACACACACTAAGTTATACAAATCCTTGGCTAGTACAACATATTCTAGCAAGCAGTTTCCATGGGAAAGGTACTAGCATTCGGTCAACGCAATGGAAAATTACATTTTTAATTTTCTAAGCAAATATTTAATCTTCTTTCAGCACTTATTTACAGCTTTAAGTTTTATTTCCAGGATCCTTTTTTTCCATAATCAGTAAGTTTGTCAAAAATAGGTTTAGCAGCTTGTCAAATCAGGTTATCTTGTCAAATCATGTTATCAAAAAGCCTTTTCCGGTTTCTTTCAACAGACTCTTTTTCTTTGTACTTCTCTCAGCTTATAGTTTCAACAGTTCAGAATATTGACCTGGATGTCTCTAACAAAACAAAAAGACAAAAATTATCTTTGCCATTCACTTGTTGTTGCATACGCCCATTCAGGATCAGCGTACCTTCGACTTGAAATTCTCTTTCTTTTCAACTTTCGATCTCCATTCAACTCTCCATTCAACTCTCCTTCACTCAGATCTTCCCTCCTTGTTGTGTCTCCTCAATAGCTATAACAACAATTGCTTCTTTTCTCTTTGCTTGTGACTCCGGCCACTTATCTCCCTTTAGTGGACCTTTGGTCAGTACTCTTTTCTGTATCAAACTTGTGAGGAGTCGGACTACAGTGGTTCGATCCACCTCAACTCCGTACTCCTCGGAGTCTGTTGTTTGCTCTGTTTCTCAGAATCGTCTACTTCTGGGACAGCCTCCTCTAACTAGACTCTCCTACTGTCTTAATTGAGATTGGTTCACTTTCACTTTCCTGTAGGTCTTCTCCTTTTGTTTCTCACAGACGGTTGCATTATAATTCAGGGCAGTAATTACAATGCAACTTCTGCTCAATGTTTAAGGCTGAACATTTATTTATTTACTTCATTGATGAAGTGACTTCTTCCATCTGATTCTAAAGAGATCAGAAACCCAAAATGTGGTATCAGTTCCCTAAGCAGTAATTTTGCTACTGTGAAGCTGTCATTTCTTCGTGTAGGATAAACTTCGATCCAATGGCTAAAGATGCAGAAAATCACCAACACATATCTCAATCCTCCACACACAGGCATCTCAGTAAAATCCATCTGCATTCTGCTGAATGGACCTCCTGCTCTTCCAATGTGGCTCAAAATGACAACTGTCCCTTTTCCTGCGTTCATTTGTTGGCTAATGAAGCAACTAAGCCAAACCGCTTCAGCAACCTGTCTAAACTTTGGATTGAACCAATTCTGCTTGAACAATCAAATCATTGCATCCCTCCCAACATGTCCTTGACCATGATAATATCTAGCCATTTGAGTCAACAAACTGTTCGGCAGTACCAATTGACCCTCTTCTGAAATCCACAATTCATCCTGCAGTTGGACACATTTAATTTTGACCCATGACCTTTTTTCCTCCCTATCAACATTATTTTGCAGTGTTTTCAGCTCTTCCAAGGTTTCTATAACATGTAATGCATAACTTGGACATGTCTCATCCTCCTTAGGTAACAATTCCCACTTATCTTTGAATGATATACAGTTCAATGTGCAAAACCTGGAGATTTGATCCGCACATCCATTTCCCATTGAAACAAAATCTTACTATTACAGATGTGTACTGCATTTCACCACGCCAATCTTTTCAGACATTTTGATAGCTTGCAGCAACTCCTGAATTATCTCACCATTTCTTACTGGTGAACAAGAAGGGGTCAGGAAACCTCTCTGAGACCACAACTGGCCAAAGTCATGCACTATTCCAAATCCATATTGGCTATCCGTATACATGGTAACTTTAAGCTGCACAGAAACATGGCATGCTCTAGTAAGGGCTACCAGTTCCGCTTTTTGCGCTGAGTATACTCATCAAAGCCAAGACACTTCAAGTATACCAGAAATTGTGCACACAGCATATCCTGCTCTCAGTATTCCCATATCATCCCTTAGACAGGAACCATCAACAAAGATAAGTATGTAATTTTCCTCCAATCGGGTGTTTCTGATATCGGGTCTTGGTTTTGTGCACAGATCAGTTACTTCAAGACAATCATGCTCAATATCTTCCAATTTTTCAATTTCAACATTCTCATTTGGGAGTACGGATACCGGATTAATCACTGCACATCTTTTCAATGACACGTTTGGGGACCCCAGGATGCTCGTTTCATAGTGAGTCAGCCTGGCACCTGTTAGGTACTACGTCTTTGTTCATGTAAGTTAAGCTTCAATAGAGTGAGGGACCATAACAGTTAGGAGATGTTCCATCACAATGCCTTCATACTGTGTGAGACTCTGTCCAACTGCAGCAACTGAACAGCCTGGTAAAGCTGCTGCAACTGGATCCAAAGTAGCTGAAAAATATGTTACTGGGCTGTTCACAGCACCATGGACTTGAGTCAAGACAGAGAAAGAACATGCATCATGCTCATGACAAAACAACATTAAAGGCTTTGTGTAGTCAGGCATTGCCAAAGCCGGGGCTTTGCACAAACTTTCTCCCAACCCAGAAAATGCTTTCATACAGGCCAGATCTAACACTAGGGGATCCGAGGCTTCTTTGTGGGTCAGCTTCTGCAATGGCTTCGAAATGACTGAAAAGTTTGGAATCCACTGGCAACAGTAGCCTACCATTCCCAAAAACATCCTGACATCTCTCTGTGTGGCTGGGGGATTCATCTGCAACATGGCTGTGACCCTTTTTCTGGATATTTTCCTAATTCCCTTCTCAGTCTGGTGACCCAAATATTTCACTTCTTTCTGACAGTATTGTAACTTAAGTGGGGACACTTTATGGCCATTCTTTCCCAAATGGTTCAGTAAGGCAATCGTGTCATACTTGCACTCTTCCTTTGTTTTGGATGCAACTTACAAATCATGAATGTACTGTACCAATGTCAATGACTCCAAGTTCTTTTTCAAGATCTGGTTGAATATGGAGGTGATTCTAAAAACCCTTGAGGAATTCTACACCAACAGTTAACTCGATCTAAAAATTTTAAACAGAAGAGAAATGTACTATTCTTATGAAGAGGCACAGAAAAGAATGTTTGTGACAAGTCTATGACAATGAACCATTTAGCATCACATGGAATCTGAAACTAAATCACGGCGGGATTTGGTACTATGGGACAACATTTAATCACAATGTCATATATTTTTCTCAAATCTTGCACAATCCGAACTTTCCCACAGGGCTTTCTCAATCCCACTCTCAGTGAATTACATGGACTGATCAACACTTCTTTCAAAACCCCTTGGATTACAAATTCTGCAATTATGGGAGCAACCTTTTCAATGATGTCATGTGGTACTGGGGAATCTGGGGAAAAAATTTCTTCAGTTTTACTGGAACCTTAACTGGCTCAACTCCCTTTATCAGGCCAATGTCTTTCCCTGTCAAAACCCGCACTCTCTGTTTAACTGTTCCTTGTAAGTCAGAAGTAGGATCCTTTACTGTGAAAACTGGAAAGAAACTAATCAGGGGGTATTACTCATTTATCATCTCACACTCTGTCTCTGGAGCTGGGTCATCCTCATCATCACTGTTCATCTGTATCTCAATTCCATCATTTGAGCAAGTAATAGAACATCTGGTTTTGTACAACAAGTCCCTTCCCAGTAGGCATACCGGACTCAAGTCACAAATTATGAATTTGTGTAATCCATTAAAGTTGCCAATTTTAACCTGAACGGGTTCCATAATTGGGTTGATCAAATATTGATTTGCTACTCCTACATTCTGGTCTGTCTTTCCTGAAAGAGGCAGATTTGGAACTTCTACTGTTCGCACTGTAGAGAGTGTAGCTCCTGTGTCAATCAAGAATGAAACTTCGTGCCCCATTACTTTTCCCTTCACATATGGACCTTTCTGATCTACATCTAAAGAAGCTGCTAGCACACTTTTCACTTCATATGAACTCTCGCTCACCCAATTATTGTTTATTTCATTCTCACTGTGTAACGGGAATTGGTTTACTGTGTTATTACTCTGATTAAACCTTTGACCCGTGACCTGTTGAGGAAGCATCACCTGCTGCTGCTCCATTGGGGCTTGAGGTATTTGCATTTGCTGTATAGGTACCATTTCAACCTGCTGTTGCATTGGCTGTGACTGACATCTGCATGAGTGGCATTTGCATCTGCTGCATGAGTTGAAAATGTTGCATTTGTTTTACATTACTTAGGAAATGTGGATTTTGACCTCTCATTTTTGGTCCTCTAGGATTTTGAAAAGAATTGATGTCACTTGTTTGCTGAACAACACCTTCCTGTACCATCATCGAACACTCCCGATTCCAATGTCCGATCCCTCTGCAAGCTTGACAAGGCAACAGTCTCTTCATTCACTGCACATCATTCTAAACCACTACAGTACCCAAATTGGGACAACGGTTTCCGTTTCCAATTACTCCGCGACCTCTACCTCTTGACTGATTTTGAAATACCACATTTCCCTGCTGTGGCTGCTGCTGTTGCTGAGGAAAGTTTCCCTACATCCCTGTCTGTGCCACTCTAATCTGCATCACCATTGACTTTTCCTTCAACTTTCTGTGCTTCAACTCAGTCTCGTCACTACAGTAGTTTGCATACTGCAATACCCCATCAATCGACTTCACTTGCCAGCAAATCAAATGACTCTTAATTATCTGGCTAATTTCCGGTCTCAATCTTTCCACAAATCTGAGCACAAAATGAATAATGTCTTTCGGCTCAATTGTCTCTGTACCACATTAAGGCTTAAATGTCTGCAACAATCTCTCATAATACGCATGTATTGACTCTTTTACTTCCTGGGCTGTCCTGTCAGAGTCACCAGATCCTCGGGGTCTGCGCACGTTCCCAACACGTCCACCACTGAACAGCTCCAAGACTCTGATAGATAAATCACAGAGGCTAAGAGAGTTCAAGAGGGGAAGAGGGGATTAGGAAGGGAAACAGCTGGGAAGGAGACCTGTAGTAAGAAAAAGGTTAGTACACACAATATGAAAATTATATCTCCTGAAATCAGTACTAGACTATGACTCTAAGCATAGTCATTCTGAAAACATGAACAATCTAAGAATTAAGTTTAAACTGACTAAGTTTCAAGATGGCCAGATACCTGTTAGGGAATCAAGATGGATTAAATGAAAACTTTCTTATTTAAGTACTTTCCTTTACATGAGAATCAGAAAAACATTCTGACTAAATTTTAAAACAGTCATATGTATCCTTTTTTGAGAATGCATACTAGGACCATACAATATTGCATCTAGACACTCTGATCTTCTGTCCTCTTTAAAATGTTTCAACACAAATTGCGCATATTGTAGATTTATTTATATATAAATATATATATATATATATATATAGCAAACACCATAAAAGGATTGTGCACCATGAATAACACAATATGGATTCAGGAAAAACAAATCACATAACTTGTCAAGTCGAATATTACATGATAAATATCTTAGAATAGTGGCATACAATAAACAACATGAATTAAACTCGAGGAGAGAATCGTGAGTCTTGCTGATTCGAGTGTCACCTTGTAAAAAGCCAAGAAATGGTAGTACGCAATGAATATCAAAGTCACATCATCATTAAACGAATCGCGCGTCTTGCCGATTCGTAAACCACGATGTAAATGCCAAGAAATAACAGCTCACAATGAATAACAAGATCAAAGTACAATGAAACGAATCGCACGTCTTTTGCCGATTCTTAAGCCACCATGTAAATGTCAAGAAAGGGTAGCGCGCAATGAACAACAAAGTTAAAACACCATAAAACGAATCGCGCGTCTTGCCGATTCTTAAGTCACCCTGCAAATGTCACAAACACTCAAGCGCATATTTCACATGCGCAAAGTACTCTGTCAAATCATAAAAGAATTAGGCCCAAGAACATGAGAGTTCTCGATAACGGTGTCGCGAGGCCAGCCCAACCACTGTCTTACCGCCCAGGACAAGGATCTCCAAATGAAGAATGAAAGCCAGATGTCTGGAAGATCAAATAGGCCACCGGGACAGGAGCTCAGGAAGTAGCTGCTGCTCTGCACCGGGACCTCTGAATAGTGAGCACTTGGATCTGGGCTGGCTCCTTTTTATAGAGTCTTGGCCCAGCCCACAACCACACCCAGGCATGTTGCAGGGAAAGTCTCTAGAAAGCCCTGGAAAGGGACCACACCCTAACACACTCTGAAAGCCTGCAGCAATACATTGCAAATGAACAGCATTTGTAAGCACATTAAAAATAAGTCTTCAGGATTGAACTCTGCAATGCAAAAGGTTAAACAACAACATATCAGCACAATGCATAAATTACGTTGTTTTGAGAGTGCTGGGTTTTTGCATTCTAGTCGCCAATAGAGCGCGCACTGCCCTGGTGTTGACATGTCCTATCTATTCTCTGCCAATCAATATTCTTGGGTGAAATTCTCGTTTTAAAAAATTCAGTCACTTTATAGTAGTATTTGATTACTTCGTGAGATGGTGCACCTGTAATCGGGTCTCTCTCTGGTTTCTTTGTCGGCCAATCTATGCTCCTCTTGCACTCAGTCCATAAATCTGCTGGGACTAATATCTCTAATAGGGTGGTCAAATCCTCCCACAGGCATTTTGCAAGTTTCACACCATGTCTTTCTGCTGGTACCATTCTGCAGGTTTCTCTCTCAACCTGCAATAATTGTTTGTAAAGCACAGAATGTCACTTCTGCTCCAAGGGACAGAAGTGCCCGATCGACCCATTAAAACAGACAAATTACAACAAAAACTAAATGTCTCATACACTTTTCAATATACTCCAGAGTCTTAGACCTCGCAGGGCCCGTATACCAACAACCACATTGACAATTTTTGAGAACAAAGCGCCACATACAAATGATGTTCTCATGGAGTACACAAACTCCATCCACCACTTTATTAAGAGTACGCAGACTCATTCAACAACTTCATTTGGAGTACCCAGGTTCCCTAAACCCTTACAAACATCCCAATTCATCTATGATTTGCATAAGCTGTGCAGGTGCAAAAACTATTACATTAACACTGTCACTAGAATGCTGAGAACATCCTCAAGCAATCATTGGCAAGCTCCAAGGTTCTGCAAAAGTCATTGTAAATATTTAGTGATATGTTTTCTCTCCGCTTTGTATCATCGAATCAGAAAATCCAAACTTTCTGCAAATTATTATCTCTTTAGGGGACTAACCCTGTACCGGGTTTTATGATGGGCTCTTAAGGGGACTAACCATCCTCTGCTACCATCACTGTTAGTGCGTCTGACCTTATTTGGCTATTTATCATTAGTTTATGAGGGGATGCATTAGAGGTTCAATGGACCTTTTGACTGCGCTTAGAGTAGTTCCCATCATAAATTCAGTTCTGGTACAAATCCATAGCAATACCAATCAATAACATTAATTTTCTTGGGAGTCAATAATTTCCATGCACTATGACCCCTTGGCCATGAATAACCACAGCTTTTTGTAAACATTAGAATGTTTATTTCCCTATATTAACAATGCTAATATCATGTAACTTTGTCTCAAAATCAAATGATAAGCATATACAAACAATACTGGTTGTCTAAATCTTCTAAAAAATCGCACAATAATCAAAGCTTGGACCACTGCACATTCTAAAGTTACAGTACAAATCAATAGCAAGAATAACTGCGCAAAAGAAATTACATACATTTAGATTCAGCAAAGAAAAGACATTGACTGTTGTTAATATGTAGCAGACATCAATCAGTGAGCATTCTAACTAACCTTTTGATTGGAATAGCATGTTTGGGCTTCATGCAAAACAATTTAGTCAACACAGCTCCACCAAAAATAGCAGTTGGTACCTAGGAACAAAAGCAAATAGACATAGCAAACAGTAACGTTGTCTTATACCTTGCCTCAGTATGGTTCAGCAAGCTGGGACTGTCTTTATCAATTGGACATCTGTTCGATCACCAAAGCATCGGAATTCATCATTAAAGTTCAAAATAGAAATGTCTATAGAACGTACATAACAGAATGTAGCTTCTCGGCAACAAAGTTAGGAAAAGTAAAGCACGTCTCCTTTCGGGACGGTCAAGAAAGATAGTGAGTAATGGCCTCTCTCCTCTCCATGTAGTCTGGCTAAGTTAGATTCCCTAAAACTACTTGTCACGTTGCGATTGGTCAAAGAATCGTACGTTTACGTTTAGTCCAATGAAAGTAGAACCTCAGATCTAATAATTTACTAAACCATTGTTCACATGCCAATGATTGGCTCTTCTTCTCCCGCTCCCATCACTGGGTTCCTCAGGTAACAAATTTGTATCAGCTTATACTCCAGTCAGTGCAACCATTGTTAGCTCCTGGGAACATTGCCTTTACACATACTAAGTTATACAAAGTATCCTTAGCTAGTACAACATATTCTAGCAAGCAGTTCTAATGGGAAAGAATTTCAGCTACTAACATTTGGTCAACGTAATCGAAAATTACATTTTGAATTCTCTAGGTAGGCATCGTTTAATTTGTCTAAGCAATGCAACTTGACATAAGGGTGTGAAGCTAGGCCCAAGACCTCACTAAATTAAGGCCTACTATTAATAAAGCAAATACATATTACATAACCATTATAATGACATACTACTACATTTTTCCAAACATGAGCTCAACATTTTACATTAATAAGTTATTAGTAAGTACACTTTGTGATTATTGATGGTCACTCAAGTAGGCACATTTTCAAATGGGTGTGTTATTTTTCTATGTTAACTCATTTTCTATGCAGATTTAACATTCAGAATACATGAATATTCATTAGTAAATTTTCAGCGTTAACATAACCACTGGAAACATCAGGCAGTGAACTTTCAAGCATATAAGATATTTTATGCTAAACGTTGACCCTTTTGCACCCCGAAACAGCATGTCTGGGGAGGAATACCACAAAGCCATATGCTTTCGTACAAAGCCAGATCTACTAAAGTAGCTTGATTTAGGCTTTCATCAAATCTTAATGCCACAGGCAACCAGCCTACAAGCAAGGGGCTGAGTGTTATATCGTCTAGCATACCCAACTGTAATATGTCTGCTTTACATGAGCAGCACGCCCACAAACAATGCCTTGAGACCCTATGGGTGATTTGCCATGCTCTACAAATCCATGATTGATTGATTGATTGACACACAGGAATATAAACTGGAGTGTGTACAACCAGTGCAAATCCTATGTCATAAACTGCTTTTCAATTGCACTAAAGGGCAATGCTAGAGTCACATAGAACAACTAATTTAGCGGTACTGTTAGCCAATGACATCTTCTGTGGGTGATTGTTATTTAATCTAGTATTGTGCTATTTTTTGTCCCTCATGCTGTGAAGCACTGCAATTTTTCATGCAACGCTCCTTTGCTTGAAGGCTAGCAAATAAGGACATTGCACAGGCGTCTGAGAACACTTTTTGTAAATATGGGCCAGTGTGTGTCCTTAATCACACAAAGCTCAAATATAAGTGGCACAGATACCTAAAGGATTTCAACAATATGTTTTTTTCCCACAACATGCCATATTTCTTGTGTTCCCTAAATTATTTCATTTTACCTGTAAGTATAATGAAAAAATGTTGGGCTTGATTTACAAAGGTAAACTCACACTTAGCGTAAGTTTATGTTTGTTTGCAATTCACAAAGGAATTTTACGAGTAGTATCTTTATGACTCCAGAGTCTCCGCACATAAAAAGATAGGGCTGGTTTCTGTGCAAATGCACAAATCTCCTTCAAATATTCTTGGGGAGCACTGATTCCACCAATCTTAGTGAATGGAGAAGAGGCAAATGCTTGTGAAACTAATGGATGCATCGTTTTTAATGGTAGTCCAGGGAGTTGTTTGAATACAAAAAGTCAGATTCAAGCAGATCATAGTTATATGTTTTTGATTCATAGATTTAGGTCATCCTTCTAAATCTTCGCACTGCTGGAATGGAGGGGCCCCACTGTCTATAAGAATCCCTTTATTGCACATATAGAACATCATCATTGTATCTTTGTCAATTCTTTCATTTTCAACACATAGGTTTGCTATAAGAAGGTAAGAAAAACCTTTTGATTTAGTTTGTTTGAATAGCTAAAAATCAGGGATAATCCTCACTACGAAGTGGAGGCCCTAGGGAGGTGTCTCATTCAGCTTCTTTTTGTTTACTGTTGTGCCACCACACTAATAGGATAGGCCCCTGCTGGGTTGCTGCCAGCCCAAGAATATAATTTGTGTGTGTGCATTTTCAAGCTGCAGTTCCTCAGGAGTCAGCCCACCTCACACATTTATTCTGATTGACATCACAGTGTAATTGTACCCTTAAGACCCAATGCAATATATTACATTGATAGTGAAAAAAGTCTGTCCCAGAAGTGAGAGCTGCATTGGAACAGAATGATTGAGGTGCAAGCTATACGTAGCTGGTTTGGGATCAAGAGAAAAGTAAGTGAAGGAAAGATGAATGTTACCACAGGGGAACTGGTAATGGGATGGAAGGTTGTCTGATGTCCTTGTGTTTGCTGTGTGATTGAGTAAGTGCATTCATGTCTGTGAGTGAACATGTCTACTTGTACTCATCTCTGTGTGTGGCTGCCTATATTTATAGGGAAGAAGGTGCAACATGTCTATCAGTGTGTGCCTGTGTGTGTGTGTGTCAGACAGTGGGTCTGTCCCCATCCATTTTGTAGTACCTATTGGCTCTAGTGCTGTCTATAGTGTGTTGTGTGACACACACAATCATTAAGACACAAACACATACACATGTATCCTTGTCATTGGCAGCACAGGACAGAGCATCTCTCGGACTGAATAAAGTTAGTGGGATCACGGATGTGCGGCCCAATTAATTGATACTGCGGCTTATGGTCTCAAATCCAGTTTGTCATTGATATTGGTGGCATGCACTTATGAGGTGAGGCCTTAAATTAGTGACGAGGTTGGTCCCTCCTCTGAGCTGACCTTAATACAAGCCTTGCCATGTGATAGTAGCACCTCCAGTGAGGCCACAGCGAAATATTCACCCTGCAGTCTTGTAATTGTCATGAGGAGGACCTGGGTGATACTGCAAGCAGCCAAAGTGGTTTACTAGCATCACCATCACCGATGAGGGACATGTGCACAAACTATCCAATGCAACACTCAGTGTCCCAGCCCAGAAGCAGCATTGCTCCACCAACTGCTAACAGCTCTAGTATCACCTCCCTGCTGTGGCTGCAAAAGCCCTGCCTGACAGTGGGGCCCCAGATTTTGCCATTGGAAGAACACAGCTGTGAAATCACGTCTTATGGTGAAAATGTCATTTAATTCCCTGTCAGACACACTAGGCCTACTGCATCACACTATATACAGGTGGAATCAATCTGCAAACCCTCACAACATTAACAAAATATGGTGTTGTGCCACACATCAACCAAGAGCCACTGCTGAGTATGGTGGTCCTGTCAGTGACTCTACAACCACACTTCATAGCTCAACAAAGCGGCCAGGGAGACCATTCCGTGGGGTGGCCTATTTCACCAAATAGGAGTGGCTAGCATCCTGCTTCCCCTGCTCAGTGAACTGAGTGACCTTGCTATGGCAGTGCCCCATTGGCATGTCTGGATTACCAGACTTAAAAGCTACTTTAAAGCCACAAAAGAAAAAGCAAAGAAGTGAAGAGGTCACTACTTCTACACCACACTTGGGAAGAAATATTCTGCCTATTCAGAACCAGTGCTTTGAAATACCACATACTCAGAAAACCTGACATCAAACTTGAGAAAATGGCAGAGATGATGGAGATGGCACTGACTGTGATTCTGCCGAAGATCTACTGAAGGAGTCCCACACCCCTCAAGGTAGTGACAGTGTCAGAGCTATGGGGAGAAAACTGCCTTGCACCCACCCAGTCACCACAAAGTTTGGTTGCTTCATTGAAGAAAGACTGTGGGTAGTGCAGCTATATGATGCATGCACTGCTGGATTGCACTACATGGGACAAGACGTGCACCAATTGTCAATGCTAGAACAACTTTACTCACACTTGCGGAGGAGACAGTTGCACCAAGCCACAGCACTCCAAAGACTCAGCCAGACAACAAGGGGTTTGAGTTGTGTCATCCAAGCCTGCTCCCATTACAACTGAATGGGGTGACCCAGATCCTTTTGACTGTCCAAATCTAGATTCAGATGATGAAGAGTGCCTTGTCTCTTGCATGATTTCGAGCCATGCCTTGCAAGGGCAACCATGGCCCACTTGCTTCATTATAGTGGATGGCACACTCTTAACATCCCAAATTGACAAGGAAGTGTCTGTCAACATGAAGAGCAGAAAACAAGCTGCTCTGCAACTGTGTCCCCGTCTGTGCCCCCACAGTAACCAAAACATTTTCATATTGGAGCCACCAGCCAATCCCACTAGAAGGGACATCTTATTGTTTCCTATCCTGTGCAAAAAAATTATGCAACACAAAGGGGGTCATTCTGACTTTGGCGGGCGGCGGAGGCCGCCCGCCAAAGTCCCGCCGTCAGAATACCGCTGTGCGGTCAAAAGACCGCTGCGGTAATTCTGAGTTTCCCGCTGGGCTGGCGGGCGACTGCCAGAAGGCCGCCCGCCAGCCCAGCGTGAAACCCCCTTCCATGAGGATGCCGGCTCCGAATGGAGCCGGCGGAGTGGAAGGGCTGCGACGGGTGCAGTTGCACCCGTTGCGATTTTCAGTGTCTGCTTGGCAGACACTGAAAATCTTGGTGGGGCCCTCTTAGGGGGCCCCTGCAGTGCCCATGCCATTGGCATGGGCACTGCAGGGGCCCCCAGGGGCCCCATGACACCCGTTACCGCCAGCCAGGTTCTGGCGGGCAAAACCGCCAGAACCAGGCTGGCGGTAAGGGGGTCGGAATCCCCATGGCGGCGCTGCCTGCAGCGCCGCCATGGAGGATTTCCTAGGGCAGCGGGAAACCGGCGGGACACCGCCGATTTCCCGTTTCTGACCGCGGCTGTACCGCCGCGGTCAGAATGCCCATGGATGCACCGCCAGCCTGTTGGCGGTGCAACCGCGGTCCCCGGCCCTGGTGGTAGTCAACCGCCAGGGTCGGAAGGACCCCCAAAGTTCTTTATTGCCTTCAGTGGCACTGCTCAGTTGCTCCACCACAGAAAAGCTCAGGCGTATTCACTTTGCCACAGCAATTCATTTGAAAGATATCAAAACCATGCTAGCACAGGTCCCATTACTGTTTAAGGGATTGGGGAAAACTTCAAGCAACACCTACATCTCTGCGCATCAAGAAGTCTATCTGACCTGTTGCCATCAAGCACAGAAGAGTGTCCTTTCATCTCTACTCAGCAGTAGAAGCAGAGCTGCAAAAATTGGGGGGTCCCAGGAGTTATTGAAAAGGTGTTAGGCTCCACAACCGTGTCTCATCAATGGTGGTGGCTCACAAGCCCAAACAACCCGGATACATCTTCATGGACATGAGATTGCTGGTCAAGGCCAATCGGTGGGAAAGACAACTCACATTGACAATTGATGGCCTGGTTTAGGTTCTCAATGGTGTCTGCTGGTTTTCTTGATCTGAACACCTGCTATCAACAGCTGGAGTTGAGCAAGGACTGTCAGCACATTCCTACCTTGTTGATGTATGTGGGCCTTCACTGATACCGTCATTTCAACCTTGTGTGTTCATCAGCAGCAGTAACATTTCAGAATGCAGTGCTGGAGATGTCAGGTCTCGGTGGCAACTTAAGTGTCAGTAATGGCATTCTTGTTCATGCCTATTCCATCGAAGAACATCAACCGCGACTATGAGGCTCCAGTGACTTGCCGATATGAATCTTACATTCAACAATACGAAGTTCAATTTCCTACAACAAGAAGTGAAGTTTTAATGCTTCATATTCTCATGGGATGAGATCTGAGTTGACCCAGACAAACTGACTGACAACAGAGAGCTGGACCCCCCCTCAACACAGCCAGAAGTGGGGACCTTCCTAAGACTTGCCCTGCCCTCTACTGTGGAAGATTGATACCAAAATTAGCCTCCTTGCTGACCCTTTTGGAGAACTCACTAAGATGTCAGGAAAGTGGCACTGGGGCGAGTGGAAGGAGCAGGAATTTGTCAGCATAAAGGAGGCTTTCCTACAAAAGGGCCTAGGAGTTAGTTAGTTAGGGGTTGCTACTCATGCAAGGTACGGGGGTCCATTTTACTTGCTTGCAGCAGGGTCATGAATCCCAGGCTATGCCAATAATGAACCCAGTTGTTCTGTATACACGATATAACCAGCATCCTGAGCACACTTTACCTGAGCCCAAACACTCAAAACAGTGTGGAAAAGCCCTCTTTCATCAACTGCAGTGCTTTTGATTTACTCGACACAAGCCTTTGCCACAGTTGACTTTATTTACTACATGACGTTTGCACGGTACATACCTGCAGGCTAGACTTGCACCATCACGAATGTTCAGTATATAAAAATGCCTACGCTGTTGATATATTCCACTTTTTTTACTGTCCTCAGCTCCTGTTTTTGTATTCAGTGACACAATGCATAATTACAGAACTCAGTGTACAATATGCTTAGGGGCACTGAGATTTCCAACACCCATAGCATACCGACTTAACTATAGTTTACCGGTCCAAAAGCATTCGTGTTTAAAATGTCTGTGGCTTCATTTGTTGTCGCCTTTTGCCAGATATGTGAGATTGAGTGCAGAAGATTTAATCTAAGACAAAGACAGCCCTTTATTACTTCTTTTCGGCCATGCCTGGCATCACAGGCACATCTCAAGTGTGTTTGTCCGTGAATGCTCAATGTCATTGAAACGGTGACCTTAGTTCTTTGATGACACTCAAAAAACAACACCCCGCTCTCAAAGATGGTGAATTTCCTAGTTGAGTTTTGAGAATCTGGGGTGAAAAAAATCTGTTTCATCATGGGTCTGTCGGGCCATAATGCCTAACGTGTGATAAGTTATTGCCAGTTGGCCCTCTGGAGGTATGGGGGCTGCCAGGTCATAGGCCGGGAACTTCCTTAGATTTTACACTTGCATTTTCTGGGTAGAAGTCTGACAGTTTGTAAGAGAATCACAGTGATGGTCTGCACTTGTGTGCGCTTTGGTCATTCAAGGGTAAACCAATATGCCCAGTGAGCATCAGGTAATATATATTTACAATAAGCAATAGCTCACCAGTGACTCATTTAAATAAAGCTAACTCCAAAACTCACAATCCATCCAAGTATGTATGAGACATTTGTTTTAAAAAAGCTATCAAAGCAGATGTGATTCAGTGCCCAGAAGGTGCACACAGTGACATAGGTGCAATATAAGTTCAAGGTGTGTCTATACACAAGCAAAAACAAGCAAATGAAAACAAGCCCCATAGATTGTATGGATCAAACAATTGTTGACTCCAGCATGTAATCAGACTAAGGTAGTTGATGGCAGATTTGCTCATTTATGTCTATGGAATTTCGACCTTAAAAACGACCGAAAGTGTATCATCAGGAGAAAAAAAGTGTTAGCCAAGGAGCATCATGTTAGCTGACAAAGAAGGGGAGAAAAAATAATCAGGATTGTGTGGGGAATTAAATAAAACACAGCCATTTTTTTATAAACAATTGTAGCAACATGGTTGACAGTACAACATTTACCACACCCAGTGATTTTAGAGAATTCCTTGAATTAATTCAACTGGCTGCATCAAGGTGTTGAAACAGAAAGTGGATCCACACAGAACAACTTAGTTATTTATTTATTGAACTTAGTATAGAGCACGACTCACTCCCAAAGGAGTATCTCAGCACTTGGAATGCTGGCAAGGCAAGTGCTTTCAGAACAATCAGGTTTTCAGTAAGTTCTTGAAGACCCAGAAGTCAGAGCAAGAGCGAATATGGAGGGGGAGTTGATTCCAGTACAATGGAGCTAAGAAAAGGACCTGCCACAGTGTCTAGTCTTGTGAATGCATTTGATCTGGAGAAGAGCCTTATTTGAGCAGCTTAGCTGCCTGGAAGGCTGGTAGTATCCGAGTGAAGAATGAATAATGAAGTAGGACAGGTGGAGCATTATGAAAGGTCTTGTGTGTCAGACAACATAGATTGAAAGTGTTTCCTGATGGGCAGCCAGTGCAGTTGTTTTAAAAGTAGGCATTGATGGAGTCCGCGGAGATATGTTGCAAATGAGCCAAGCATCAGTATTCTGTACCACTTGCAGTTTAGACAGAAAAGAATCGCTTTGGGCAACCAGCAGGGCATTCCCATGAACAAGTCAATTGATTATGAGAGTTTGAGACTTTTCCTGGAGCGGAAGACTTTCCAGGGGAAGACATTCTTTAGGGATTCCATAGTGGTAAATAACATGTCACAGCTAGAGTTCACTTGGACTCTCATGGACAGTGTGTGGTCCATCTTTACTCCCAAATTCTTCACCACTTGCTTCGGCAGATGGGCTGAACTGAGATCGGAGGACCAGCAATCTGCAAACCATAGCTCTTGAGTTCTGCCAAATAGCATAATTTCAGACTTTGCACTATTAAGTTGGAGACAGTTCGAAGCCATCCAGTTAGCAATTTCTGTCATACAAAAATAAAATTGGGCTCTCACATTGTCCAGATCTGAGTCAAAGGAGATAGGAGGTTTGGTGTCATCTGCATATGACACGATCTCCACACCACATGCTTTTACAACCTGAGCCAGAGGTGCAACATAGACATTGAATAGTGTCAGGCACAGACAAGAGCCCTGAGGCACCTCTTTATTGCTGTGCACGTTCTGGATTCGCAAGAGCACAGACATACATTTTGCATATGATTATCAAGGAGGTCCCTCAGCCAATGGAGCGCTCTGCCATTGATGCTTACAGCATGGAGTCTGTGGATAAGAACAGAGTGGGAGACTGCGTTGTACGCCACAGACAGACCCAGTAGTATGAGAATTATTGGGGTTCCAGCATCAAGGGAGACACGGATATTGTCTGTAACTGCCAACAGCACCATCTCCGTAATATGCTGGACTCCGAAGCCCGTTTGAGAAGAGTCCAAGATCTTGTGAGTCTCCAAGAAAGATACTAATTGGCTATTGATAAAGATTTCAAGGGTTTTTAACAGCAGTGGAAGCACCAAAATTGGCCTGTGATTTGATAGCCCTTCAGTGTTTAAGGTAGGTTTTTATCAAGAGTGTGGCTACTTGCACGCATTTCCACTCCAGTGGCCGTGTTGCTAAGCATATGGAAAGATTTAACAGCAATGCAATGAGAGGTGCCAGATGATGTGCTAAGCTGGACTCAATCTTGTCGAGACATGGATCGCAGGGGATGCCCGATTTGTCATGGGATACCAACCTCAGGACCTGCTTGACAAAAGTCAAAGTCCCCTATGTATGCAGTAACCCCATACCACCACCTCCATACGGCTAACATAATTTTCCCTGACGTGAGCCCACCCTTAGCACCAGCTTGCGCCATTCCTTAAATATGGTGCCCAGCTGGCGCTCTGGAATGGTGCAAGCTGGCGGTAAACTTTTGCATTAAAAAGTTTAAATATGGGCCTTGGTCTCTGAGGTAGCTAGACAAGTCGGGAAGCTCTTATACATGGTGTCAATTTTCTCTTCAAAAAAATCTGCAAGGGAGTCACAGAGATTTTGAGAGGCAGGAATAGCAGTCACTCAGGCATCGGGTTTCAGAAAATTGTTTAGTGCTTTATATAGCTCCCCTGTAGAATTACCTGCTTGGGCTATAGTCACAGATTTATGCGCTCTCTGTGCTGCCTTGATCTGATTATGGTAATTCCTTAGTGCAGCCTGTGGGGGGTACAGCTTCTGCACTCCAGATGTTTGCACTTGGACATTTCTAGGCATAACATATCTGTAAACCAAGGTGTTTGACCCTTGGAAGAGGTAAATGTGGGAGTTTAAAAAGGTGCTCTGTGATCAAAAGTATTATTTACCAACTCATTATAGACAGCACATGCAGAGTTAACATCTATCTTGGGAGATAGAGTAGGTGACTTGAAAGCGTCCGAGAAGATGGCAGGGAAAAATGTTTTCCAGGGACACAGGGGTATGATATACTCAGTCTTAAACTTGCCAAAAGCATCCTTTCATTTGGTGGACAATTTGAAAGATAATGGTCAGACCAGGTGATCAGCAAGGGAGGCTCACAGATAGTAGCCCCTATGTTTGTAAAAATAAGGTCGACGGTGTGACCAGCCCTGTGTGTTGGGTCCGTCACTATTTGCTTTATCCCAACAGTCTCCATGTCAGCTAAGAGTTGCAATACACCTTGATCATTGGTATCCTCACCGTGGTATTTAAAATCACCCAGAAGTATGAATTCATCAGAATCTATAATGTGAGGGTCCACATAGTCAATTAATATCTGGGAGAAATCTTTCCTGGGACCAGGCAGTTGGTAAATCAAGCACCTCTCCAGGTCTCATTGTTAGAGATAGTGATCTTAAAGATTCCCATCTTTAACCAGTCTGAAAGTATAGTGTTAATTAATTCAACTTTTAGGGAGTTGTGGAAAACAATTGTGACACCCCCTCCAGGGGTACAAAGGAAATATGGTTCACAAGAGGGGTGAGAAAAAAAGCCAAGTCATATTCATACATGGAATGTAAAATTCTCAATAACTGCTCAAAATATAGCATCTAGATGTGAGAACCGATCATTAAGGAAAAAATGGTAAAGATAAAAACTAATGGAGCTCTACAGTGCCTTACCAAAGAGCTTGAATAAACATGGTGCAAAATAGAGCTGGCAGAGCAACTGTCACTGTCTGACTGAAGGATTCTGGACATGCAGACACTGATGTACCATAATGAAAATCAGGGCACATGTTAGAGTAAGTTTGACCTTACTGCATGGCAGCCAGAATGTGTGACCTGCATGTGGTCATCTAAGTGAATGGGGATTTATTCCACTCAGTAGTGCCCTCACATTCTTAGGCAGGTCTGAATCCCGCTTCTGAGTCCTTGCCCACACAGTCATTGGCTACTTTGGGTCCTAAAATTTCTTGAACCAATATATGTTTCAGAAGATGCTGTAATATTCATATATTGATTTATTAGTATCCCCTTTCTCTCAGTCACCTTGTGAGGGATGGTCAAAAAGGATAGTTTGAATTTTTACCCATGCTGGGTACCTTTTGTCATTTTAAAATGCTGCCCCTTATTGCCAGCATGTGCTTTGATTTGGCTGCCACTTTTAGAGTTTATGTCTCATGGTGGTGTGACTTGGGGCACCCAGGATGGTGCAGCAGTGATTTCCTCATGATGACCTTGTCCATCAAGGTTGTGGCCTGTGCTATCCATGAGTCCATGTGGGGTGTGCTCAATACTGATGAAAAAAATATGATAGCACCAGCTTGAGACTCGGGTGGCCTGATGATATTCTTTAGCACTTTTGTAAAACTCTCAGCTTGGTCTGTGGCCTCTTGTCAGCACTAAAAGAAATAGTATTTTATGGCTGTAAAGATTTGTCTTTTGTGGTATGATAGGCAAAGATATGTTCCAATGAAGTCCATAGCACCAGGTTCAGTGGTTCTGAGATGATGTATGGGGGTCTTTCCAAAGGTACTGTAGGTGAGCAAGTAAAGCACTTTATGATCTTCCCCTCAAATATAAGGCCTTGCCTCAAGAGTCATATTGTCTATTGACTATGGACTGAACAGCTCTGCAAACTGTGGAACAATGAATCTAGAGATCTACGTGTGACTACTTGATCTGTCCAACAAACTGTGGTCCTGAGCAAGCTGCATTTATTTCTTTGCCTCAGTCCATTATCTGGCATGGATGATTGTATTTTGCAAAAGACTGGAGCACCAAGAATCCTCTGTAAGTGTATGAGTGTTAGAAATGGAGTCTTTAGTGGGAAGTCCGTTTGCACCCTGTCCAAGTAGGGACCCTCACTCTAGTCAGAATAATGGAGATACCCACTCAGATAACCTCTGTTCACCCCCTTGGTAGCTTGGCACGGGCAGTCAGGCTTATCTCAGAAGCAATGTATAAAGCATTTGCACATAACACACAGTAACACAGTGAAAACACTACAAAAGGACACCACACCAGTTTTAGAAAAAAATTAAATATTTATCTATGTAAAAAAAGACCAACATGAGAAAAATCCAACATACAGTAATAACGATATGAATTTTACAAGAATTAACTTAAAAATACAATTCACTGAAGTCGATAGCTCCACCTGGGGCTATCACGGCGATGTGATGAACAATAGCAGGCAGGCTGCGGCGTTGCAGGCCAGCTACGGTGTCAGGAAGACCCACAAACAGTACTTTGGAAATGCATGGTGTCGTGATCCTCGTGATGAGATCCAGAAAGCGACATTGCTGGTGTTGCAGGAGTCGGTTCCGGGGGTTGGTGCGGGGGTCTTCGGACCCTTGAAGTAACATGCATTGCAGATCGAACTACGGGCTGATGAAGTAAGGAGCGCTGGCGTGGATGGCATCGAAGCTGCAGCGCAAAGCAGGACGATGCAACGTGCAGTGCCCACAGGTCACAGGGCAAGCAGAGGCTCGGTCACTGCGTCCAGCAGCATCGGAGAGGGCAGGACTGCGGTGTGAAGTGGGGCGATGGATGTGCGGTGTCACCAGGTCACGGTGCAGGCAGCGTTGTCGTCGTTGCTGAAGCGCTGTCGTCGGTAGGCCCAAGTTGACAGTGCATAGTGGGATGGGCTACGTGTACGGTTTACGGTGCAGATGGGGATGCCTGGTGATGACACTGGAGTCGATGGTGCTGGTGACAGTGGACCAGGGCTGTGGTGCGGGACGGTGCTTCGAGTACCTCACAAGCAGTGTCCAGAGGCCACGGTGCAGGCAGCGGCGCTGGTGTCAGCATGAGCATCTTTGTCAGGGATGCCCAGGCTGCGGTGTGAACAAGGGCAAGGCATTGCCAGAGTGTGGGACCCACAGGTTACGGTGCAAGCAGCGGCTCGGTGGCGGCATCAAATGGCGGCATTGGTGAGTCCAGGGTTGTGGTGTGAAGTGGGGAAGTGCGGCTCCATGCGGCATCAGCAGGTCACGGTGCAGGCCAATTGCCTCGTTGATGACGTCGCAGTGGTTTTCTTCTTGAACAGCACAAAACACACAGTTCTCAGTGCTGTAGGCAGATGAAACTGAAGACTTTGGTGTCCCTGAGACTTACAACAGGAGGCAAGGTCTACTCCAAGCCCTTGGAGACCTTTCTTACCCTTTGCTCTCTTTTCAGGCAGACAGAGCAACTGCAGGCCAACTCAGCATAGCAACACAGCAGAGGGGCATTACTCCTCCACCAGCTCTTCAGTTCTTCTCCTTGGCAGAGGTTCCTCTTGATCCAGAAAGATTCTAAACGTCTGGGGTATTGGGTCAACTACTTATACCCCTTTCTGCCTTTGAAGTAGGCATTTTTCAAAGGAAAGTCTCTGTTGTTCACAAGATCCTGCCTTGTCCAGGCCTGGCCCCAGACACGCTGCAGGGGGTTGGAGACTACATTGTGTGAGGGCAGGCACAGCCCTTTCAGATGTAAGTGACCACTCCTCCCTCCACTCTAGCCCAGATGGCCTATCAGGATATGCAGGCTATAACCCAGCTCCCTTTGTGTCACTATCTAGAGGGAATTCACAACAGCCAAACTGTCAGACTGACCCAGACGTGGAATGCACAAGCAGGCAGAGGCACAGAATGGTTTAAGCAAGAAAATACCCACATTTCTACCAAGCAACTTAAAAACCAACTTTACCAAATGATGTATTTTTAAATTGTGAGTTCAGAGACCCCAAACTCCACATCTCTATCTGCTCCCAAAGGGAAACTGAACTTTAAGGATAATTAGAGGCAGCCCCCAATGTTAACCTATGAGAGAGACAGGCCTTGCAACAGTGAAGAACGAATTTGGCAGTATTTCACTGTTAGGAGATGTAAAACACACCAGTAGATGTCCCACCTTCAACATACACTGCACCCTACCCATAGGGCTACCCGGGGACTACCTTAGGGGTGCCTTACATGTAGTAAAAGGGAAGGTTTTGGCCTGGCAAGTGGGTGCACTTGCCAGGTCAAATTGGCAGTGCAAGACTGCACACACAGACACTGCATTGGCAGGTCTGAGACTTGTTTACAGGGCTACTTGTGTGGGTAGCACAATCAGTGCTGCATGCCCACTAGTAGCATTTGCTTTACTGGCCCTGGGCACCTCTAGTGCACTTTACTAGGAACTTACCAGTAAATCAAATATGCAAATCATGGATAAACAAATGAACAGTATAATTTATATAGGGAGAATTTGCACTTAAGCACTGATTAACAGTGGTAAAGTGCGCTGAGACAATAAACCAGCAAAAACAGAGTCTAGTATGCCATAAAAACAGGAGGTCAGAAGGTAAAAAGACAGGGGAGACATGCCAAAAAGCTGCCAGGTCTAACAATGAGGACAAAAATAAACTGACTTGAAATCCAGTAGTCGGCACAATGTGGCCAATTTTTACATAATATTCCTGGGTGCAAATACATCCCTCCAACAAATCTTAACCGTTATGGCCTGCTCACTATGCACCAATTGCCACTGTTCATGACTGCCCCTTATGCACCTATCACCCTAGTTTTTTTCAAATGAGATAATTCACAATGTCATCTCTTGAATAGCATTTTGTCCCCCTTGGTGCAAAACCTGCCTTCAGCACTGTCACTACCTTTTGATATTGATATTTCCTTAATTGTACAATTGAAAAAAGCAGTTGACTTTGTTTGTTACTAAACCCTACTGTACAGAACAGAATCCAAGTTTGATCCTCCACGCCATTAGATGGGATGGCTTTCCTTGTTTTTCTCATGCAGAGAACCAGAAGTAAAGATAGTTAGTTGCTTATAAAACACTGAGGCGAGTATGAACAAATATTTAGTTTTTTAAACTATTTTTAGAGCACACATATTCTATAAGTTGTATCTGAAGTGCACTTCAAAATTCTGCATCACAACAATATCTGAACCAGAAAAGAGAATTACCAAAGCACAGTTGGAGTAAATCTAGGAAAAGTTATACAACAAACAGAGATGGAAGACCTAGATGTAGATGATATACCGTATTTGTGTAGAGGAGAAGGTGTTAATTCAGGTAGCAGCAGAAGAGGTATGTTTTTAGGTATTTTCCAAATGAGATTAGAGTGTTTGGTTCTAGGATCAAAGAGTATCAGGAGGGGGTCATGTAATGTATGGATAGTCGATTCAAGCCTGCCAGTTCCATAGAGACTCATATTCGTCCATCCCACTGGAGGACCACTCACCACACTTAGATAAATCCATTGTGTTTACAGGGATAAGTGCTGTAATTGCTTTTGCTCACGTGAAATCACTTTTAGGAAAACTGAAACAATGGGTGGTCAGATGGTTTTAATATTTTGCTGGTATTATTTTCTTGTTTTCCTGAAAAAAAATCACAAAATGAAGGTGAATCCTTGCAAAAAACAGCAATAGCCATGACATTCAAACCATTTTCTGTTTGTGTGTGGAGTTGTTTGTGAATCTCCCGACTGAGGTCCACCGTGCCTCACATGTTCGGCTTGGGCTAGACAAATATGCACCAGGAAATGCCACACCAAGTGCCACTAACCTGAATTCCCTGGACTTCTGTGAAAGCAAGTATTTTCCACCACTTCCCCCTGAGGTTACACCTATGGCTGACCTAGTAGGAAAGGGAGGTTAGGAGACACAGAAAGAGAGAGAGAGAGAGAGACAGACAGGCAGAGAGAAAGAAAGAGAGAGATGGTTCTGGTGTACCTGGGGATCCCATGGAAAGAATGACATGTGTTTGTTGATTCTTTTGAGCAGGACTCTTCATGTTCTAGTGATAGGGCAAATTCCTTCTGGCAGGAAAGGTACTCTATAACAAATAACACAATAGCTCTACGTAACCATACCTGAAGGCCTTACAATCAGCTTGAAAAATGTTTTTCTTGCCCCCTTCAGTTATTTTGGTTTACCTCCATAGTCCCTAAATCCACTTGCGGAGGCCACCATTAAAAATTATCCTTTTCCTCTCTGCAAAATTAGACTTAGGCAAGTAATTTCCCTTTTATAAAAAAAATGCCTAATTTAGGGAGTTTTTTGGGGACAAGTCCTTTAGAAAATATCAAGCAAGAATTACAGAAAGAAACCTGAGGCTACTTGGGGTTCCTTTTCTCTTTTTCTTCTATTAAACCTTCCTCATTTAAAATCAAATTGCAAGGGTCCTAGAAGAAAGAAGAAACCAAAAATGAAAGGCACCAAACTAGTGCACTAACCTGAGCTCCATGTAAATGGCCAATGTAGCTGGAGCAATGATCAACGATAAAAGTGCAATGGTTGTAGTCAAGGCAAGGGAGGTGCAGTGCCACCAACTGAATGACCAGGATTGAGGGTTTAAGGTTGTAGAAAGTCACCTAGAGAATACTGGATCCCAAGAGAGGTTACAAGCCCCCAGCTTCCAAGCTACATGGTCCAGGTTGCTCTTGTCATACGTGGTGGGCTTGGAACCTTCTTGCAGTGCTGGTGAGAGGCACAGCTCTCTCTTCAGACAGATTAACGAATCCAAGTGAGTGACCACACTTTGAGCGTGGTATTTATAACATGTCATGCACATGGAGAGTGCTGCCTGCCAATCAGAAAACAGTCTCTGACAGGAAACAGGGGCAGAAACAGAGACCCTTAATTAGTCAGCAGCTGTTTTACAACAAAAACAAAATACCAGACATTCTGGCAGGAAACAATGCGAGCAGGAAATAGAGGTCTTTAATTGTTCAGCAGTGTATAAAGAGTAGCCTTTCTACAAACAAAAACAAAATACCAGACACTCCAGCAGGATTAAAGGGCAGTAGGAAATGGAAGTCTTTGGTTGCTCAGCAGTGTATACTTAGCAGCTTTTGTTCAAACAAAAGTACTGGACATTCTAGCAGGAAACAAGGAAAGCAAGAATTGAAAGCCTTTAATTGATTGCTCAATAGTGCATGTTGTTTTAATAAACATACCAGGCACTTGTATTTCATTAAATAGACTTGGTTACGGTGCACATAATCTAAAGTGTATATCATGTCTTTTAAATTGAACACTCAGCAGGGCATGCAAACTAGAATACATAGCAGAGTATATTGCACAAAGCTAATTGGGAAAGTGTGATGACAATGAGGAATGCACCGCACAGGCAGACCAGGGTATGAAAGGAGTTACTTTCTAATGTATCTTTTTTATTTGGCAAAGGAAGAAGCCTTGTGGTCAACCCCAAAGACTGACTGGGGACTAGCTAGTGAATGTGCGAATAGAACTAAGCCAATGTTTTACCAATTCTAAATGGGGAACGGAAACTGCATGTTTAGCAGTGTGGGTTAGGCACTGATTTATAGAGGGGATCCCGTTCCAAGAAGTTCTAATTAATCTACATGTTGTCTAGTCCTAAATATAAAAAAAACTGAATTTTTAATAAGAACATTGTGGCTTGTCAGAAACTAGGGGCCTGATTCGCAGAGGTAAAGTTAGACCAAAAGCCAACTTTAGACCTGAAGTCTAAGTTTAGACCTAAAGTCTAACTTAACACCTGAACTGCAGTTTAAGTTTACACCTGAAGTCTATGTTTAGACTTAAAGTCTAACTTAGACTAAAGTCTAATTGTACTACTTTTCAGTATTCACAAAGGTAAGTTACTACTAGTAAATTTACTACTAGAAACCAATTAGAAAAGCCAAAAAGGTGGTTGTAGGCATTTTCTTATGTGGGATGGAATATACATTCTTACTGTGATAGTCTACCAAGAGCTGAAAGTCTGTGGGTGATAACTGATAAACAAATAATGCAATTCTCAACCTTTGCAACAAGGTCCTCCAATAATTGGTAATAAACTGTGAAATCCTATATTTTATAAAGGCTTTTCTAAAGTCCCATGGAACCTATTTTCTTCAAACAGGTTATCACCATGGTGGTAGGCATTTTCTCATGTGGAATGGAAAATACACTCTTACTGTGATAGTCTACCAACAATTCAAATAATTTCCCCAAACATGGAGCCAAGTCTGTAATAAAGTCTGTAGAGATTTGGTACTAGGCTTTTCAGGTTTGGGAACTGCTTGTCATAACCCTACTAGTTTCTTTGTGACACCTTAGCTTGTGCACACACTTCACATTATTGTACATATTGATCTATATTGTTCACATTCGTGGTATCCAGAACTGCCATGTGATCAAGTCTATAGTCTAGAAATATATCTACTGGGTAACCCTGTCCCTGAATCAGAATTTGCTGTTATTAACTCATCCTTGGATTGGACACCTTATGGTCATGCCACAAGAGTTTTATGCTGACCAATCCTTCCTATTGATGCTTGGGTAGATCTGCAAATGTTTCTGTTTGAAGAGCTCACAGGACGTGGGTGCCTTCTCTCAAACAGTTGAAGTGGATGGAGAGCGGCTGACGGCTCTTCCTCTTGACAAAATAAAGCGTCTGCTCTTCCATGTCATTTTCGAAGTTAATAACTTTCCTGGTAATGGAACCTGTGGAAAAAGAGACCATCGGACATGTTTGGGTTTCATACACTTCATGAACTGTATATGTCCCAAGTTTCTATGATTCATTCAGATATTGATAAAACATTAGTCCTATTTCAAATAATGTCTGAAAGTCTCCTTAGTTGCCAAAAAACTCTTAAGCTGTAGATGGTATAATTTATCTCAGAAGAGGACAATGTTTGGAAATATTAGACACCTGGATAGACTGTGCCATTCTTGTGATAGCATGGCTCTTCTGGCAAAAGAAGACGCACCCATTTCTAGAGTAAAAGGACAAGTACAATCAGGATGTTTGAAAATAGATGCAGTACCAAAGGCATTTTGTGAGGTATGAAAGGCTGCATCCTGTTCTATCTGCTATAAAAAATGAACACCTTTTTAATTCCATCTAGAGATTGTATGGACAATATCTGAGAAGCCTTGCATAAGATGACAATAGAAATTGGAGAAGCTCAGAAATCTTTGAAAGTGTTTGACAGTTTGAGGCATAGGCCAGTCCTGCACTGCCTTCATCATCTTGTTCTGATCCATAGGTATCCCTTTGCCAGTTATTTGTAATCTCAGAAATACCACATTGGGATACTTCAAAAATGCACTTTTTGAGTTTGGCAGATATTTACAATCATTGCTTTGGCTTTCACAGACAGAGAGAAGCTGATTGAGAATATGGATGATGTAAGTGTTTCGAATGTCTCATAAGATGTCATTGGAGAAGTGCTGAAATGACTGCAGAATATTGAACAAACTGAAGGGCATCACCATATGATGAAAGTGCCCATATCTTGTGTTGAAGGCAGTTTTCTACTTGGCTCCCTGATGGGCGTGCATCCGTCTGTATGCCCCTCAGAGATTTAATTTTGAGAAAATCCTGGCAGATTTAGCCCCTCATTATGAACTTGGTGGCAATCACTGCCGACCGCTGTGCTGACGGTGAACAAAAGACCGTCACTGGCGGTGACCTGCATACCGCCATATAATGATGTGAAAAAGACAAACCTCCAAAAATTTTGCAACCTCCAGCCACTGCCAGTGCCAAAGATGGTGGAAAGCCAGTACACCTCACCCAGCCACCGCCATGCAGAGAAATGCCCTGCCCACCAAATAATGATGCACAAATCAGCTTGGCGGACAGTGAATGTACACATTGGCAAGTTCTAATAAGCACACACCTGACACACATCCACAACACTTTAAAACACACACATACACACCCCACAATCCTTCGCAACGCCAATAGCACAACAAATATTGACACCACAACAAGCATACACTGAGCTAACCATCACACAAGTCACACACACAAAAACACCACCAAAACACATACATTGCGCACCCACATCATAAGCCACAGACCCAACCACACAACAGCACCTTCACCAATACACCTACAACACACCACCCACAACACACACCATTGCACCCCGTTATGCACCCCACTTCACAGACAGGGAGCAAAGGAACATAGTGGACGAAATACTCAGGGTCAAGCCACACCTTTTCGGGGCACAGGTGCAGCAGACACCTTTGGCTGATGGAGCTATGGCAGAGGATAGTCAACAAGGTCAACGCTGTGGGAAACCATCCACACACAAGGAATGACATCACGAGTAGATGGAACGACCTGCACAGGAAGGTTCATTCCATGGCATCCAGGCACAACATCGCTGTACAGAAGACTGGTGGTGGTCCTCCACCTCCTTCCCCCGAATACACCGACTGGGAGGAGAAGGCCCTGGCTATCCTGCACCCGGAGGGCCTCACTGGACTCACTGGAGGGCTGGACTCGGGTAAGTCAACTACAATACCTTAACAGTCGCCACATCTGTAATGCATGTGTCACCCCATCCCTCTCACTCCCATCAGGATCCCATCTCCTACCCAGTCCACACACCCACACACTCACATCCAAGTCACCTGCATGCCCACAATCCCCCATACAAATCATCACCCAGCCCCCTGTGCACAGTCACCAACTCATGCATGTAATCCCAATAGCGCTACAACACCCACAATGCGCCTCCACACACCTCAATAAATGCATCAAAATGTACATGAAGGGACCCTGCATGCCACTACATGGGAATTCAATCATCAATTACTGCTGACCAGTGCTGTAATTGACAAGAAAGTGCAGGACACCCACATCTCTATTCTCTCACACACAGGCACCACCACTCAAGGAGTGCCAGTCCTCCACATCTCCACATGGAGTTGAAGGCACCACCACTCAGGAGTGTGCAGAGGGATGTCAGGACACAGAGGAAATCCCTGGCCCATCCCACAGCCCTGGACAGCCACCCTCCAGAAGCCCCACCCAAGACACCACTGACACCCTTATCACTCAGCCACCACCATCAGCTCTGGCCAAATGACCCCACACCAGTGTCACCAGGCCACAGACTGGCTGCCAACATGTACGGAGGCCCGAGGCTCCACCCACCCCCAGGCAGGGTCAAATGGAAGTGGGACTGCCAGACCTTTGCAGGGGACACAGGGGGCTAGGGACAGTGGGAGGGCATCAGTGGCCTAAGGGGTGGCCAAGGGGGGTTGCTGCTGCCCAGGAGGTGATTTCAGAGGTCCTGGGAACATACAACCACCTTGTAGCAGAATCAGAGGCTGCAGGTAGCACACCACCAGGAGGCCATGGAGCAATTGAATCAGCTCAATGCCACCATGGCCTCCATTGCAGGGGTGCTGCAGCAGCAGACAAACATCCATCCTGAGTCCTCCACCCACCTGCAGGCCCCTTACAGTAGCCAGGACACTGCCCTGCCATCTAAATCTGCAGAAGCTACTGGGCTGGTGGCACCGCCAGAGGACTCAAAGGACACCAACATCCCTACCCCTGCAGCCCAGCTTCACCCTCGCAAATGTCCCTTCAGACCCAGACATCCCACTGAAACACCAACTAAGACAAAGGCCAATGCCAGGAAGTGACTCTGCCCAGAACTGTCTCCCTTGTGTGCCACTGAGCTACCTCATTGACATACCACTGCCATCTCACCATCTTTCAGTGGCTCCATGGACTATAACCCTGTGCAACCAACAGCTGAGCATATGTACCTGAGTATGTTCTTCACCATGTGCCCACTCCCTTCCACTGTCCCAACACTCATGAATGTTTTGACTTGGAATAAATACACCTGTGCACTCAAAATATCTGTCCTTAATCAATATGAACTATCAATTGTGAATGAGAATCCATTAGTCAGTTACCATCATAATGCCACTTTTATTGCAGGAGGGGGTCTAACAGACTGTAGTGGCTGAAGAATGTCACACTGGACATTCCATTGCATTAACTGCTACTTCAGTCATAATTTGGCCTTATCACTGGTAAAGGACACCACAGTACTTACTAAAGGAGTCAGCCTGAAACAATGCAGTGAAGCCTCCAGCATCATAGGAAATGAGTCACTGGAAGTATAGCTAGATGATCTGGGTCCTGGAGGTGTTGTCTCCCCCCTCTTCTTCACCATCACTCTCATCCCTCCTCTGAGGTGGCAGGTCTGGTTGGACAGCATCCTCATCTTCCAGAAGTGGGATAGCTTTCCTAACAGCCACGTTGTGCCAGGCTATGGAGGCCTGGTGGATGCAAAATGGCAGCCTTATGCTATCCAGGTAGATTAGTGTGGAATTGACTTCATTCCGCTGACGTAACTCGTCATGGCGGTAGACGGTGTTCACCGCTCTGCACCTGATCATTGGATAACACGGTTGTCTATGGGGAATCTGGGCCAATCCTGATCCCCACCGGCGGTGATGGTTTGACAGGCCCTTGACACTTGACTCCTGCACTACAAGAAGAGAAGAACTCCACTGCGTGTGCTGCTGTTTCCTGACTCTGGTCCCTCAGATGGCACATGTCACAGGGGAATGGCACCTGGCCTTCACTGCGGAGGAGCTGGAGAAGCTGGTGGACAGGGTCCTACCCCTGTAGGCCAAGTTGTTTGGGCGACTAGAGGAGCAGGTGAGTTGCTATTTGTCCTCCTTAGATGTGTGCGAATGTGTCAGATGCCAGTATGCATTTTTATTCGCTGTGTGACTGCTCACCCGTAGTGTGTCTGGCAGTTTTTTGCTTGAATATTTGTCCAAATGTATGTCTCCATGGGCCATGTCAGTTTTAACAGGCATGGCATTTGTGTATGTGGCACCCACACTTATGTCGGTTTCTTTACTTTGTGTGTCCCATGCAGGTCAGCGCCCATCAGAAGAGGGCACTGTGGCAAGCCATCACCAAGGAAGTGCGGACCCTGGGGGTCTACAACCGGCAGAGCACCCACTGCAGGAAGCGGTGGGAGGACCTGAGGCACTGGGCCAGGAAGACAAGAGAGGCCCAGCTGGGGAAGGCCTCCCAATGAGGGAGGGGTGCCCCTTGGACCATGACACCCCTAATGGCCTGCATTCTGGCAGTGGCCTCTCTGGAGTTGGATGGGTGCTTGAAGGCAGCCCAGCAGCCACAAGGGGGTGAGTACCAAAACTGTTGTGATGCCACTAGGAAGAGTGTAGTTAGATGCTAAGGGGTGCATGCATAGTAGCGCCAGGCACATAGACAGGTGTGTCCCTGCAGTCCTTCCCCCCTCCACATCTGTGGGATAGTGTCATAGCTAGTTTTGGCAGGGTCTGAAGTCAATGTAGTCTCATGAACTTGCAGATGTGTTAGCTTGGCATTGTCTCTCATTGGCTCACTTCACAAAGTGTATCAGAGTAGTGGGTCAGGATGGGAATGTAGTGTACTGTGGGGTCATGCCTACCAGTCAGGGGCCCATTCATAACATGTGTTGTGTCTGCTGAGGGTTTGTGCCTGAGCTGGGTGGGAGTGTATGTGTCCCAACACGTACACATTTCCTGGAATTTACATACTTCTTTCTTGTTTTGTTTTCCCACCCCTGTGCTCTTGTGTCCCTGTGTTCATTAGCATCATCTGGCGAGGGAGCTGTGGCACCGGAGAGTAGGGATTCTGTAGCCCATGGTTCTCAGGAGGCAGAGTCAACCAACGCCAGGGAGACCAGTGGGTTGGAGAGAAAAGGGAGTACCACAGGGGAGGCAACTACCACTGGAGGTAGTGACTCTGATTCCTCCTCCGATGGGAGCTCCCTGGTAGTGGCGGACGCTACTGGGCCCACCCATTCTTTGTCATCTTCCGCAACCCCCCATACCATCACCTCCCTCACAGTTGCTCCCCACTGAGTTGCCTGTGCCCGCTCACCCAGGAGGGTGGGCATCTCCTTCGCCCCAGGCACCTCATGCCCTGCCCCAGTCAGCCCTGCTGCCCTCACAGAGGAGGCTATTGACCTCCTGATAACCATCTCTGTAGGGCAGACAACCATTGTGAATGCCATCCAGGGGCTAGCATCCCAGATGCAGCAATGCAAGGCTTAGCTGGAAGGCATTCACGGTGCCATGTCTGGCCTACAGAGATCTTTTCAGGCTCTGGCATCCTCTTTGACGGCAGACATTGTCCCCGGTCTTTCCAACCCCCCTCCCACCACCTCTACCCCTTCCAGCACCCCACTCCCTTCACCCATCCCAAGCACACATACAGACAGTTATACACACAGATCAACACACAAAAAGCACACTGAGAAACACAAGCACCACACTTCCCACCACAGACAGGCACACACCCAACATACCAAAGCGCACACAACAACATCCACTTCCCCCAGTGTGTCAACCTTCCCTGCCACCCTGTCTGTCACCTCACCATGCACACCCACATGCACTGCACCCACAGTCATTGCTGCTGCCCCCATTCATGCAGTTACCACAACATCTGACATCCAGACATGCACCCCTGACACCACACCTGCACTCACCAGTACTACATTTACAGAAATTTTCAGCACTCTCAACAGACCTGCAGATACCCAGACAACATTCATCTGCACTGGTATTCTGTCTTCTCCCACTGTGTCCACCCCCTCCAAAAACACTCGAACATTCACACACATCCACACCACACACATTCACCACACCTCAGCATACTATACAGGCACCTGCATCCACATCTGGCACACCTACACCTGGTACGAGCACTCCCTCAACCTTCACTCCCAGACCTGCCTCCAAATCCCCTCCAACTGCACCTAAGAAGCTTTTCCTATCCTGTGTTGACCTTTTTGAACACCACTGGCCTACCCTGTCTTGTCCCTCAATGTGCCCATGTCCTTGCCCAGTCAACTCCTTTCTCGTCCAAGTCCGCCCCAGTCTGCCCTTCCCATTTCCGTGTCCCTTCCCCAAGGAGGAAGAAGCCCTGTGTTGCCCCAGGTCCCTCTCCCACCCCCGGTCCATGCCCACTCCCCCTCCTTCCGAGGGCAAGCCCAAACCTCCTCCGCCTCCCAAACCTAAGCCCAAGACTCACCCTTCCAGAGCTAAGTCCCCACCCCGGCTACTCCCTATCCCTGTTCCCTGAGGTGCCTAGCTGCCCCATTCCTGCCCCTTTCCAGTGGAGTACCCTTTGCACACATGGGAGTCAAGTTTGGGCTATATTGGCTCTTCAGGGTCTTAAAGATGGACTAGCCAATGGCCTTATTTGGACATTACTTTTGTTCCTTAAAATAAAATGTAAGTACCCAGTAGTGCTGTTGGCACAATATTGTGACGTTGTTCAGCGTTTCACTTTGGGGGTGTGGTGTGCACATGTGTGTACATTGGTGCAGGTCTTTGTTGGCTTGTGTCTGGTAAGTATATCTTGTTATGGTATGTATGGCTTGGGATATGGAATGGGTTGGGAGTGTGTTGAGGGGTGGGTGTGTAACTGTGCCCTTTCTTCCCATGTGTACTAGGCTGTGGTACTTACCGTTGTCGAATTCGTCATTGGTCACGGTCCTTGAGGTATATGCAAGGAGTAGCAGTGGCATTATTTCCAACTCTCACTCCATGTCTGCGTCGGCATGTTCTGTGTACCTCTGATGAGTGTTCCTTTTATATTGTTCGTTTCTGCCACACTTTGCCTGGAGGTGGTTCCTGCCCCGGAACTGATGGCGATCTGGTGTTTCATTATTTGGTGGGCAAGTAGGACCTTTCCGCCGGCCTGTGGGCAGTCCCCTCCTTCCTTATGGGGACTGCAAAGATGGCGGTGTGTGGATGGACTGCTACTTGTTTCTCATGTGCTTCATTATTTGGAGGTCCAGACCACCAGCCTGTTGGCGGTAGCTACCGCCACCACCGGTAGTGTGGTGTTTACCCCCATGTTCATAATGACCACCAATGTCTTGTTCCTTTCTCACGCTCTACAGCTCCCATTCCATTGTCTGTTGACACAAAGCACCATACTTACACTGTTTAATAAAGGTGGGTGTTCTCACACCCTTAACATAATCCTAGCATTTACCCCATCCTTAAACCCAATTCCCACTCTTTTCCTTACCCTATCTCTCTCTGGCTTAAACGCACACTAAACATTTCCCTAATCCGGATCCTAACACCATCATAATCCTGAATTTCACCTTATACCTGATACTCACACTGCCTTTTAATTTACACGTAACTCTAACTCTATCTTTTTTTAAACTGATCTTCCCTTAAATATTGTCAAAATATGTTGTTTTGAGAACTACATGCAACTCTAACCAATCCTAACCAAATTACTCTAATTAGCCCACTAATTACCATATTGGCCTTTACACAACTAAGGCACAGCTTTCAGCCTTAATTTGCAAAGCACATTTGCTCTGTTACGACCAATTTAATTGATAAACTTATTAAACACCTTGGGCAAGTTAATCTTCAAAACACAGACGAAGGATGACATGACCTAGAATCCTTTAGTGCCCTTGTTTCTCACAACAACCTGTAGTAATCCTATTACAAGTACAGCCATCCAACCCTGCAACAAAATAGAGATATTAAAGGAATGATTACGTGCCTGTCCTGGTGTCCCTGAACCGACAGAACTTGAGTGTTAAATCTTGCGAGCTGTTTTAATCTGTATCACCCTGCATTGAGAGGGTACAGAAATTACACCAGGCAGGTTGGGGCTGTTGTGGTGAAACGAAGTGCTACTGCAGTTTGCTACTGTGGCCAAGTGATGTCAGAGTCCAGTGAGCCAATAGTATCTGGTGATGTTGCCGATTAACCCTGTTCGTAGATGCCTGTTAGTGCTATTGGTGCATCAATACTGAGGCAGTGAGAGTGGGCCAAAACAATAGCGATCTGGATATGCACCCAACAGGGCTGAGGTCCATCAGCAGCCCATGCTGCGGAAGGTGGAACGGGACACATGCTGTGAACTATTGGCCTACATCGACCTACAGATCCAAGACTTGCTTTGTCTGTTCTGCGGAGGTACCACTTCAA
Source organism: Pleurodeles waltl (assembly GCF_031143425.1). Classification (NCBI taxonomy): domain Eukaryota; kingdom Metazoa; phylum Chordata; class Amphibia; order Caudata; family Salamandridae; genus Pleurodeles; species Pleurodeles waltl. Next base: position 481,519,961 of record NC_090438.1, on the reverse strand, counting down.
TGGACACTCGTTGAGAGAAGTTAGAGACTGCTGTGATAAAGATCAGCCCTCATAGTGAATGCCTATTGGGAATAACTTAGTTGAAAAAAATGGCAGCTTATGTCCTGGAGGAGCCAGCTGGGTGGGAAATGTGCGTTTGGTAGTGATGGGTGGAGTTTGCATGACTACAAAAGGTCCATGTTGGTGCTACAACTGTCGGTCTGACTTTTCCTTTGGGTAACAACTTATATATGAAGTTGATGGCTCGTAACTCAATTCCTATGTTTTCACACGATCCTTGAGACTTCTCATTTGGTTCACCTCACAGGCCCTTGAAATTATCCTGACGAGGTCTTTTAAGTGATTCACATGCCGCAACGCACCATTTTGATGCCAGTCATCACAAAACATGGATAAGTTCATAACTTGTGTTATGGAGTTATTTACTTTGTGACTTATCAACCCATCCCATAAAGTTATATGCCTTCCCGCATCAAATCAGCCTTAACAATTTACACCGACTTTTCTCAAGACTACCTCAAAGACACCTCGTTCCTTTTTAACTTTTGATACTTTGATGACTGGATATATTTGAATATGAAGTTTTTCTTTCATGCACTTCTTTGTAAACATACATAAATTGTGATAGATGCACAAAAGTGTTTTGACATAGTTGTGTCTATGATGTGTATGCTTAGTTAATGAATTCATTTTATATTGGGGATTTATCCTGGTGTGCTCCAAATAGCAAGCTACCCGCACATAGCACAGTTCCTGTGTCTAATACTTCCTCTTGAGAGCACGGAGGTTCCATTTGGTTTAGTTAATCCAAATCCACCACGGGTAGTAAGGTCACTAACTAGTTTCTTCCAGTCAAAGGTTTCAATAATTTAAACCTGAGCTCAACCAATGGTAGCTATGGCACAGAGTAGACAGGCTTAACGTAACTAACATGTGTAAAGAATTTTAATGTACCACAACAGGTAAAACATTGAAAACACAATACTAAAAACATCTAACTCCAAATTGTAAAAGAGAGAAAACTTTAATAAGCAAAAACAACATCAAAACAACAAAAATCCAATAAGTGGAACAGGAGATCCGAATGTTTACAATTTAAGGGAAAATAGTGCCAAAATTTGCAGTATCAATGGCAGTCACTGGTTACTGTAGACCAGGACCTAGGCAAAAATTAAGGCTGACCTCAATGGAGTGCAGATCAGACACACCAGGTAGATTTGCCCCAGTAGGGCTTGGAAGAAGCAATGTTTGAAAAACTTTTTAAGTCCTGATCTGCAAAGGTGACTTTATTGTTTTATGAGGAGTAATTCTTCTTCACGTGGGACAAACCTGAAATTCAATCCTATGTTATGGAACTTCCAAAAGCATACTTTTTTGCAGTCGGTCCTATTGAAGCTCTGGAGCAAACTGTTTTTAAAAGTTCCCAAACTTAGGCCCTCATTTTGACCCAGGCGGTCTTTTGACCTCAAGGGTCACATTGGCGGTTTCACCGCCAACAGGCTGGCGGTAAAAACTGCCACATTATGAGTGTGGCGGGTTGGGCTCTGCCATCCTGCCACATCCCCACTCATACCGCCAGGGCAATTGGACCTGCCAGGCCGGAGATGAGCATTTCCAACCCGGCAGTCCACAGAATACTGCCAGCTGTATTTTGAGCCAGCTTTCCACCAGGGTTTCCGCTGCGGTAGAACTGCCATGAAAACCCTGGTGGAACCACCTGTGTGCCTCTGCCCGCCAGCACGACTACTGCTGGATTTCCACCCAAAATGTGGCAGAAATCCAACACTACTCGCAATATGGTGGGCGGAAAACCACCAGCATTGGCGGTATTCTGGCACCCGCGGCTTTGGTGGTCTTTGAAAAAGACCACCAAAGACAAAATGAAGGACTTATTTTGGTCCCCAACGAACCATAAAACTACACTGCAAAGCCCACAATGACCTCAAGAGGAGCATTTAGAGATCCAGTGATTACTGGTCAGCTGTGATTCTTCACAGGAATGGCTCTTCAGCTTTTTGTGTTCCTGGACCATGGAGGGGATCAACCTTATGATCCCTGGACATTTTTCTGTCCTTGAATTTCAAGTGAAAAGGAGTCTTGCCTCCTCAAGTCCCTTTCAAAGGGTGCAGATGCCAAATCAGCAGGTTCAGTCCACCTAGTATCCTTTCACAAGTCCAGCAGTGTTCTGATGAAGTCTAAGTGAGGGTCCAACTTTCTGGGGTTCACAAGCCTGTGCAAGGAGGATCCCCTAAGGTATTCCTATGCCTTCTTTGACCAATGGAGTAAAGATTCCCAGACCCTGACCTATCTCCTTTTGCAGTAGTTTCTACTTGCTGCACTGTAAATAGGCCCAAAATCCAATGTGTCAGGAGAAATCCAAAATGGCAAAAATCTTCAGCAACACTAAACGTAGGCTCCTAGTTGTGAGGTGTGAGTGGGATGTGCACTATGGTAATCCTAGTGTGTCCCAATCTAAGTCTAAAATCTAGTTTGAACCAGGTACTGTACCTTCAACAACCCCAGAGACAGAATTGTGGTAGGACAAAAACAAGGTCCCTCTGCTACCAGACAAGGGATAAACAAGAATTGTCCTGGCAACCTGTTTGCTCCCTTGGAAGAGCACAAATATTTTACATGTGCTTCAGACAGACATGTCATGCTGAATATGATACAGTTGTTCCAATAGGAGGGACACAGCCTCTTCCCACATTCTATTGAGCTCAGAAGAGTCATCTCTACCTATTCCTTATTGTGTGCTTCTGGGAGAAATTTCACTCCTCTTTCAAACATCTTCCTGTGATGAGCACAGCCTAGAAAGCTGGAGAGTTAATGCAAATTCGCTTTCCAGGAACTTCAGCAGTGGCACAGGTAACTCTTCAGAAGTTACCTCTCAAAAATATTTATATTAAAAGATAAGTGAAAAAGCAGGGATGGAACCACAAATGTCAGAGTTCTCTGCTAAAGTATGCTTTAATATGGAAGGAGGCAAGTATGAGAGCTTTAGTTCATCATTTGGGCCACACACAGAATGCTAACAATTTCAAATAATTAAGTGAAGACGGGCAGCCACACAGGGGAGAGCTTGACCACACCCCTCATTAGAGAGGTTCCCTCTCTAACTATAAAACACTGACTCATGTGGACAGTAGCAGCTACCAGACGGCAGTTTGCTAGGACAAAATAGGTGCAGTGCAGGCACTTCTCTTTGATGAAGTGAGTAAACCAAAACATACTGAGGGCTCTGTACTTGGTGTGCTTGTGTGGGGGGCCAACATAATTTTGGATTAGGATAGTGAGGGGGCATATGCCCCTTCTATGCCATGGATGTAATGGTTCAATCAATCAAAGCATTTATAAAGTGCACTACTCACCCATGAGGGTCTCAAGGCGCTGAGGGGGAGCTGCTACTGCTCAAACAGCCAAGTCTTGAGGTGTCTCCTGGAGGTAAGTAGGTCCTGTGTCTGTCGCAGGTGGATGGGAAGATCTGCCACCGGTTGTCATTCTGTGGATGCGTGGGACGGTGGCGAGTGCAAGGTCAGTGGAATGAAGCTGTCAGGTCGGGGTGTAGAAGGAGAGCCGTCTGTTGAGGTATTCTGGTCTGGTGTTGTGCAGTGCCTTGTGAGCATGAGTGAGGAGTTTGAACGTGATTCTCTTGTTGACAGAGAGCCAGTGCAGGTCTCTCAGGTGGGCTGTGATGTGGCTGTGGTGGGGGATGTCCAGGATGAGGCGCGCAGAGGCGTTCTGTATGCGTTGCAATCTTTTCTGGAGCTTGCCCGTGGTTCCTGCATAGAGGGCATTGCTGTAGTCCAGTTTGCTGCTTACGAGGGCTTGAGTGACCATCCTTCTGGTTTCAGTGGTGATCCATTTGTAGATCTTCCGAAGCATGCAGAGGGTGTTGAAGCAGGAGGAAGAGATGGCATTGACTTGCTGGGTCATTAATAGCGATGAGTCCAGGATGAATCCCAGGTTGCATGTGTAGTCGGTGGGTTTTGGTGCGGTTCCCAGTGTGGCAGGCCACCAGGAGTCGTCCCATGCGGAGGGGTTGGAGATGAGGAGCCAAGCACTGCTGTGCCATAAATGGAACTGTTACATCCTAGCACTGACCCACAGGGCAAGCGCTGGTGCGCCCTCCCAGGCCACACCCACAACTACAGGGAATGGCAATGGAAGACAATCTGTTGCTACCCGACCCCCACTGGTGATTTGATAATTACACCCTGACATCATCAGATGGTGCCGGTGGCAATGGAAGGCAATTGCTTTCAGCGCCGGATTGAGAAGAAGGTAAGTTTGACCTCCTGGGAGGGTTTTTTAAAGAGGCACGGGGGAAAGAAAGAGTTTTTCCTTTCCCTCTGTGTCACTTTGAATCGCATTACTGCTGCACGATTGCAATCGTGCAGCAGTAATACCAGGATTTAGTTTGTGTGTGTGTGTTTGTATGTGTGAGGAACGGCCATTTGGGCAAGGGACGCTCCCAATTATGGGGTATTTCTGCTCCCCTTGGGGGCAAATTGGCCATTTTGTAGGCTAATTTGCCCCCAATGGAGGCAGAAACTACTAGACATCAGAGAATTTGTAAATGTTTGCATTTTTCAGGGCACAACCTCTTGTGCAAGGGTCGCTCCCCGTAGGGGGCAGATGGGCCAATTTCTTGGGCCCATCTGCTCTCAAAGGGGGACAGAAACCACTAGACACCAAGGATTATTGCGTGGGCACATGTTTTTTTTTGGGGGGGTTGCCCCATGGGCAAGGGTCTCTCCCCCATGGGGTTAATTACTGTTGCCCATTTCTACCCCTCTTGGGGGCAGATCAGCCTATTTTTGTGAGGCCCAAGTGCCCCCAAGTGGGGCAGAAACCATTAGGCACCAGGGATTATGTTTTGTGTGCGTTTTTTTGTTCGTGGACGGTTCCTTGGGCAAGGGTTGCTCCTCTTAGAGGCATTCATTTTAGCCAGGGGCAGATTGACCTATTCATACTAGGCCCATCTGCTCCCATAGGGGACAGAAACAACTAGACACCAGGAAAAATTTGTAAATGTTTGGTGGCCAAGTGTTTGTAGACTGGCGAAATATTAGCATTTGTGATCATAATGTTTTATTTCCCCTTTTTGTTCTAGGTCAAAGCTTTTGATTCCTTTGCTGTGACTCCTTGTGGCTTGGCAGTGGCAGACCTGCAGTTTGCGTAGTTACATGTGTTTGATAGGAAAAACCTTTTTGAACTATTTACGTGAAATGAGTATTGTTGACATGCATGTATTTTTTTTGTAAATGATCTACTAAATGCAGTATATTTAACTTATGTTTCATTGTGTGTGCAATTGCCCTTGGATTTGAGCACAATGATATTTGTGTTGTATTATGTGTAATTTTACTTTTATTTCCTTTTTAGTGGGATATCATTGGCCCTGGCTATGTCTGTGTAGAGTAGGTGTTGGTGATTCTAGCTGTCTCAGGTGAATGGTATCGTTTTTGAGTATATAGGTCTTTGTGATAAAGCCAAACTTTGCTTATTACTCATATTACACAGTGTTGATTGTTGTTGGCTTATTTGTCAAGGATGACCGCTTAGATGGTCATTGGTATGCTTTTTGAGTCTTCTTCTGACCATGATTATGAGACTGACTGAGGTAGAGGAGGAAGTTCAAAATTCTGACAGTGAATTTTCTGACACAAGATCACCCTGATTCTGACTGTCTTTTTAAGATTCTGCCTGTCTTTGATCAATTTGTAGATCGATTTTCAGAGATCTATTTTCCAGGAAAAGAAATAGCTGTGGATGAGTATTTGATCCTATTTCTACGGCCGTTTGGTTTTTAGGCAGTACATTCCTAGCAAGAGGGCACGTTATGGAATTAAGATGTATAGGATGTCTGAGAGTAGTACAAGATATGTCTATAATTTCCAGGTTTACACTGGTAGAAACTCCATTATTGACCCCCCTGGTTGTCCATCCACTTTTGGAGTTAGTGAGAAAATTGTGTGGGAACTTGGTAGACGACTATTCAACAAAGGTCACCATTTGTAATAGATAACTTCTACACTGGTGTGCAATTGTTCAGGGAATTGTTCAAAGTAGATACTGTTGCTTGTTGGCACAATCTGATCTAACCATAAAGGCTATCAAAGGGAGCTTGTGTGTAAAAATCTTGAGAAGGGAAAGTGCAGTGTCTTGCATAATGATGAGCTGCTAGCTGTGAAATTTGCAGACAGGAGGGATGTATATATGCTGACTACCATCCATAATGAGCGTACTTCGCCTGTGCCTGTTTGGGGTCAGGTTGCTGAAGTGCACAAACCTGTGTGCATTCTAGACTACAATAAGCACATGGGAGGTGTAATTAGAGTAGATCCGAGGTTGAAACATTACACTGCTGCACGTAAGGCATAAATTTGAATTTGAACATCTCTTCCATTTAGCAACTTTTAATGCTTTTGTTGTGTTCAAAGATTGTTCTCCTGAGTCAAAGATGACATTTGTTAAGTTTCTGTGGAGTCTGAATGATAGAGAGCCTTGTTGTAGTGGAACAGGCAAGCATTCCAAGAGAAGCAGTGGTGGAGGATGTGCTAGTTTGAAAGATCAAAACTTTCCTGATCACTTTCCTCCTCTGCCCAAAAAAGACTTTCACACTCAGAAATGTAGAGTATGTACTCGAAGAGGCTGGCCAGTGTGTGTGGCCAGCTATTTCTGAAGTCACCACACCCAGTAGAATCAATGGGAAATACCATAAAAGTGAACTGTTTGTTCTGTATTGTTTTATATTTTTTGTTCAGTTTCACAGTTGGCATTACTGTTATGTATTTAGTTAGAGCTTTTGTGTTTGTAGTTTTGTACTTAATTATAATCAGTTAGTGTTTTCTTTTCTTTTTTTTAAATGTGTAGGCGGTGTGAATGGAGTGGCACTTGGCTGGCAGTATGTGTGGAGTAGCGCTTGGGTGGCAGTGTGTGTGGAGTGGCGCTTGTCTGGCAGTGTGTGTGGATTGGTGTTTGTCTGACGGTGTGCATGGAGTGGCGCTTGGCTGGCAGTGTGCATGGAGTGGTTCTTGCCTGGCAGTGTGTGTGGAGTGGCGCTTTTTTGGAAGTGTAAATAATGACTTGTCGTTGTTCACTACAACACACTGCTAGCCAAATGCCAGTCCACAGACTCCATCAGCTGGTGTGGTTGCTGTGTCAGGCATGTGATCGTATGAAAGTCATGGGCCCTTGAATGGCTTCTCTGTTGATGGAAGTAATGTAATGTGCTGAGCCTGCGGCTGGCGGAGTCAATGGTCTTGTGCATGTCTCGTATGAAAGGTGTGTGAATGGATTGTAAAGCAGTTAGTACCTTCATGCCACTTTACAGCCCACTAGCTGTGGGTCATTGGTTCAGTATTTTGGCCTTTCAGTTAACAGTGCATTTAATTTTTGTGAAATCTCTTGTTAATAAAATTCAATCTATTGAACCATCACCTTCCCCCCCATGCCAAATCCAACCAATATGTGAGTGGTAAAATAAAAAATGAAAAAACCTGCTTGTAGGAGGCTGGCCTGGTTTGTAGTGACACTTACACCTCATACTAGGCCCAGTTATCACTTATTAGTGAAATGTAGGCAGTGTCTAGAAACCAGGCTCTCTAGAGGTAGCTGTGGATGAGCTGCCAAGGATTATGTAGGAGACATGCAAAGCTCATGCAATACCACTGTAGCCACAGGGTACTCACATGAAAGAAAATACTCAGTGTTACAAAAATACCAAAAATACCATAAAGACTATGCTCTCTTAGGAGGTAAGTAATACACAAATTATATACACTACTGTGCAGAAATAGGCATAAAAACTGTTAGAAAACAGTGCAATTAGTGAAAATCACAATAGTTAGAATTGGGCCTGGGGGAACACAAACCATATACTAAGAAAGTGGAATGCGAATGTCGGTTTCCCCACCTAGGCAAGTGTAGTGTGTAGAGGGGAGCTGGGAGAATTAGAAAACCCCAAAGGTAAGTACTAGAACTCACCCCAGTGACCAGGAAAGCAGGCGTAAATCACAGTAACTTTCCCAGGACACACAAAGAAATGAAAAGAAGGATTATGCAAGAACCAGAAAAAAATGCAAGACACCAACAGTGTCCTGATGACCTGTGGAAGAAGGGGACGAAGTCCAAGAAGCACAGAAGAGTTCAGGAACAACAGAAGCCCCTGCTGTTCCAGATGAAGGTGAAAAAGAAGAACCACTGGTGAAGAAAAACAGTCCGTACTGCATCCAAGAAGACAGAGTCGGGTTCCTGATTGGTGCAAATGATGACCCACGCAGGATAGATTGCAGTCCGGTTTGCATCGCTGGAGTCCGCCAACAAGCCTTGGGACATGAAAAAATCACAGTTAGTGGAAAATGATGCTGCCTGGGACCAGGAAGGACCAGGTGGACTCTACCCAGGAAGGGGAGTCCAAGGGAGCTCTCAGCAACTCAGAGAGCCCACAGAAGACCAGACAGCACGCACAGGAGTCCCACAGCATGGGGACAAGGAAGGTGCAAAAGAAGCCCATGCAGCACTAGGACAATGGCTCCCACGCCACCGGAGAACCACTCAGGAAGCTGTGCGTCACAGGATAGAGTGCTGGGGACAAAAGCTGAAAGGTGTACAAAGAACTCTGTAGAAGGATGCCAATAAGCCTTGGCAGCTGCAAAAAACGTGGTGCACAGGGATTCTATCTTGCGTGGGTAGGCAAGCTCTTACCTCCACCAAAGTTGGACAGTTGCACTGAGGACCGTCGGGACCACTTCAGTCTACTACCCGTGATGCAGGATCCATGCAGCTCAGTGGGAGATGGGATCCACGCAGCCTTGTCGTCGTTGCAATAGGTGCCTGCAGAAGCAGGGGAGTGACTCCTGCACCCCAAGGGAGATTCCTTCGCTCTTCTGGTGCAGGCTGAAGACGGGCTGTCCTCAGAGGATGCACGCCTGGGAAACAGCTGCTGACAGGAGCTGAAGATACAATGTTGCAGAAGGCGTCGCTTCTTTATTGCAGTTTGTAGAGTTCCTGGATGGTCCAGATGCAGTTTCTTCTGTGAGATGTCGAAGTGGAGGATGCAGAGGATTCCTGCTGGAGTCTTGCAATCCGAATCTGAAGAACCACCCAACGAGAGACCCTAAATATCCCTGAAAGGGGAACTGGTCAGCTAACCAGGTAAGCAGCTATCAGGGGAGGGCTCTGATGTCACCTACTGGCACTGGCCACTCAGATGCTCCCAGAGTTCCCTGCCAACCTTGAATCCAAGATGGCAAAACCCAGGGACCCTCTGGAGGAGCCCTGAGCACCACCCTGGGGTGGTGATGGACAGGGGAGTGGTCACTCCCTTTTCCTTTGTCCAGTTTTGCACCAGAGCAGGGACTGGCAGGTCCCTGAGCCGGTGTAGACTGGATTATGCAAGGAGAGCACCAAATGTGTCTTTCAAAGCATTTCCAGTGGCTTGGGGAGGGTATCACTCCCAAGTCTGTAGCACCCATTTCCAAAGGGAGAGGGTGTAACAATCCTCTCCCAAAGGAAATCCCCTGTTCTGCCTTAATGGGCTTGAGCTGTTCAAGCAACAGGAGGGCAGACACCTGTCTGTGAGGTGGCAGCAGCTGGGGCCGCCTGGAAAGCCTCAGGAGGCTGTAATGGCAGTACTGGGGTCCTCTAAGGACCCCACAGAGTGCATGGGATCATACAACCAATGCTTGCAAAAGCATGGGGGTATGATTCCTACATGTTTGACACCAATATGCCTGTGTTTGGAGTTACCATTATGTAGCTGGACATAGGTAGTGCCCTATGTCCAGTACTCATGTAAAATGTCATCCCTGCACTCAGGAAGTATGGGGAAATGGTCCTGGAGGTTGTGGGAGCACCTCTGCTAGTGCAAGGGTGCCCTCCCACAGAGGTACTTTGCACCCTGCCATCAGGGCTGGAGGGCCTGCTATAGGGGTGACTTATAAGTTACCTGGTGCAGTGTAAATGGCAGTGAAAGGGTGTCTGCACCCTTTCACGCAGGCTGCAGTGGCACTCCTGCAGAAGCCTTTGCATGGGCTCCCTATGGTTGGTAAAATATATGCTGTAGCCTATAGGGATCCCTTGGAATCCCAATACCATGGCTACCTAGGTACCATATACTAAGGATTTATAAGGGGGCACCAGTATGCCAATTGTGGATGAAATACTGTGTTAACAGTAACCAACAAAAGTTTTAAAAGGAAAGATCAGAACTACTGGGGTCCTGGTTAGCAGGCTCCTAGTAGACACAATCAAGCACACTGACATCAGGCAGGAAATGGGGGTAACCATGCCATGAAAGAGAGTACTTTCCTACACACACATCCAAACGATGGACAATAAGGCTAACCTTACCCGGATGAATCTTCATTGTCTAGGTGTACATATCTGGAGAGTCCATTTGCATTGGAGTGGTTACTCCCAGGTCTCTGTTCCACTGTAAAGTAGGGAAGTGGATCACCTCAACAATTTTGGGTTTTCTCCTTTCATCTGTTTTAGCCATAAGAGAGGTTTGTGGTCTGTCTGAACAATGAAGTGAGTACCAAAGAATTATGGTCTCAACTTCCTCAAGGCCCAGACCACAGCAAAGGCTTCCCTCTCTATGGCTGACCAACAATTTTCTCTGGGGGTCAAACTTCTGGTTGGTCCCGGCCCTCAGTATTATGCTGTAAATGAACTGGCCCAACCCCTAACTCTAAAGAATCAGTATGAACTATGAACTTCTTGGAGTAGTTTGGGCTTTTTAGGACAGGTGCAGAACACATGGCCTGTTTCAGCTCCTCAAAAGCTTTTTGACAGCTGGCTGTCCATAATACCTTTTTAGGCATCTTCTTAGAGGTGAGGTCATTAAGAGGGTCAACAATGGAGTCATAATTCTTAATGAACCCCCTGCAATACCCAGTGAGACCTAGAAAGGCTCTGACATGTGTCTGTGTTGTAGGGGGAGTCCGGTCTAAAATAGTCTGGATCTTCCCCTGCAGTGGCTGAATCTGTTCCCCACCTACTAGGTGTCCCAGATAAACCAGCATCCCCTACCCTATCTGGCACTTTGAAGCCTTGATAGTAAGGCCTGCCTTTTGCAGAGCCTCTAACGCTTTTCATAGGTGGACCAGGTGGTCATCCAGATGAAGCTTAAGCCAGCTATATCATCTAGATATGCTGCACACAAAGGCTTCCAGACCTTCCAGGACTATATTCACCAACCTCTGAAAGTGGCAGGTGCATTATTCAAACCAAAGGGAATAACAGTGAATTGATAATGCCCTCCAATAGGTGAGAATGCAGTTTTTAGTTTTGCATCCAGTGACAATTTGCTCTTCTAATACCCTGTAGTCAAGTCAAAGGTGCTTGATACTTGACAGATGTAAGTGCATCTGTTAGCTCATCTGAGCTGGTTATAGGGTGAGCATCAGTCTTAGTGACTCTGTTGAGCCCTATATATTCTACACAGAACCTCATCTCCTTTTTCCCATTTTGTGACTGAGCTTTTGGTACCAGCACCACTGGGATAGCCCAGGGGCTGTCAGAGTGCTCAATCACTCCTAGGTCAAGCATCTTCTGCACTCCAACCTTGATCCACCCCTAACATGATCAGGTTGCCTATAACTTTTACTTTTAATAGCAAACTGTCTTCTGTGTCAATGGTATGTTCACACCATGTAGTCTGACCAGGTGTTAGAGAGAACAGTTCAGAGAACTGGCCTAGGAGGGTCCTGCAGTCCTACTTCTGAGATTCATTAAGGCAGTCTGCTAGGACTACTCCACCCACTGACCCATTAGCTGCAGTGTTGGAGAAGAGAGCAGGGAGAGGGTCACTCTCTTCCTCCTGTCCCTCATCGGGGGCCACGAGCAGGGCTAAGTCAGCCCTGTCATAGTAGGGCATAAGGCGGTTCATATGAAGTACTCTGACAGGACTTCTTGGAGTGACAAGGTCAATTAAATACGAGACCTCACCCTTTTTCTCCACTATGATGTGTGGTCCACTCCATTTGTCTTAGAGTGCCCTTGGTGCTACAGCCTCCAGGACCCACGCATTCTGCGCTGGTTGGTACACTGTCAGGGCAGCCTCCTGGTCATGCCATTGGTTCTGCAATTCTTGGCTTGCCTGAAGGATCTTAGTGGTCTTGTTCATGTATGCAGCCATTCTGGATCTTAGGCCAAGTACATAATCCACTATATCTTCTTTAGGGGTCTTCGGGGGTTGCTCTGAACCCTCCTTTACAAGAGCTAATGGACCCCTAACAGGGTGGCCAAAGAGAAGTTCAAAGGAGCTGTAGCCCATTATGTTTTGGGGTACCTCCCTGTAGGCAAAAAAGAGACATGGTAACAGCACATCCCATCTTCTCCTGAGTTTTTCAGAGAGTCCCATAATCATGCCTTTGAGAGTTTTGTTAAAACGCCCAACCAACCCATTTGTCTGGGGGTGGTAAGGTGAAGTGAATTCATGCGTTACACCACATTGTTTCCACATTGCTTTCAAGTATGCAGACATTAAGTTGCTACCCCTGTCTGATACAACCTCTTTTGGGAAACTCACCCTGGAAAAGATTCCCAGTAGAGCTTTTGTCACTGCAGGAGTTGTAGTGGTCCTAAGAGGTATGGCTTCTGGATAACTGGTAGCATGGTCCACCACCACCAGAATAAATCTGTTTCCAGAAGCTGTGGAAGGGTCAAGGGGGCCAACAATATCAACCGCAACCCTTTCAAAGGGTACCCCAACCACTGGCAGTGGGATTAAGGGGGTCTTGCCACTGGCTTAACAAGTGACACTGGAGCGACAAAACTCCTTGGTATCTTCTGACATGTGAGGACAGTGAAAGAGAGGGACCAGTCTGTCCCATGTCTTACTTTGCCCCAGATGTCCAGCACGAGGAATATCTTGTGCCAAGGTCAACAAAAATTCTCAGTATTGCAAGGGAATGACTAGTCTCCTGGCGGCAACTTGTTTGGGGTCTCTTGCTTCAGAATACATGAGATTGTTTTAACAGTACACCCTGTGGGTACCACTGATATCACCTCCCTCTTCTTTGACAGCTTGCTGTCTCAAACCCTCAAGTGTGGGACAAGTCTGTTGAGCCACACTTAACTCCTCCCTGGCAGGCCCCCCTGCACTTAAGAGTTAAGCTGTGTCAGCTTGAAGTTCTTCAGGTGTAGGTTCCGTCCAGGGAGTTGACTCCTCCTCCTCAAAGGGGGAATCATCAGTGGAAGGAGGGATAGTGGATACCTTTTTACCCTTTCTACCCCTGATTTTGGAAAGCTCTTGGTCCATAGTTTCAGGATCCAAGTTTCCCTGTCCTCTTTCCTTCTTGGCCTGAGCCCTGGTCAAAGCAAAGATAGGCCCAGGAATGCCCAGCATGACTGCATGGGCCTCCAACTCCACTTCAGCCCAAGCTGAAGTTTCCAAATTGTTCCCTAGTAGACACTCTACAGGTAGGTCTGTGGATACCACAACTTTGTTACGACCAATAACCCCTCCCCCCAGCTGAGATCAACAACTGCCATGGGGTGGCTTACAGTGTTGTTATGGGTGTCAGTCACTTGGTACTGATGACCAAGTAGGTGTTGCTCAGGGGCCACCAGTTTTTCAGTCACCATTTTGACACTGGCACCGGTGTTCCTGTAGGCATCAACCTGAACACCATTTATTAGAGGTTGTTGCTTGTATTTATCCATATAAAGGGAACAAGCAACCAGGGAGGCAAGGTCAATGCCACCATCAAAGACTAAAACAGCCTCAGTGGTTTCCATAACTAAACCAACCCCTACAACATTTCCAGCTGTTAAAAAGCTTTTGAGTGAGCCCTGTTACACCTTTGGATTGACTATTTGTAGCATTAGTTTTCCCACCACCTCTGCTATTGCTATGGTCACTAGTTGTAGCAGTTGGGGTAGTGGTGGTGGGAGGTTTGGTACTTTTCTTAGCGCAATAGGGCAAGGACTGTCTCCTGCCCTATGGCCTGTGTTCCTACAAATATATTACCATGGCTTTTTATTCTGATGGTTGTGAGAAGAGAATTTAGACCCACCACCAGAATAGTTTTGTGGGCCTTCTATAGACTCTTTGTTTATATCTTTGTCCCCACCTTTGTCATGTGACTTACTATCCTTCGTCTTGTGCTTGTCACCCCCTGTATGAGCTTTTCTGCTCACCCTTGTTCTGACCCATTTGTCTGCCTTCTTTCCCAATTCTTGGGGAGAGGTCAGATCTGAGTCTACCAAGTACTGGTGTAACAAGTCAGACACACAGTTATTTAAAATATGCTCTCTCAGTAACAGATTGTACAAGCCCTCATAATCAGACACTTTGCTGCCATGTAACCAGCCTTCTAAAGCTTTACCACAACCGTCCACAAAGTCAACCCAATCCTGTGAGGCCTCTTTTCTGGTCTCCTTGAACTTGATCCTTTACTGTTCAGTGTTGAGACCAAATCCTTCCAAGGTTGCTGTTTTCAAAATACTGTAATTGTCTGCATCCTCCTCTCTGACAGTGAGAAGCCTATCCCTCCCCTAGCCAGAGAAGGACAACCAGAGAATAGCAGCCCACTGCCTTTGAGGGACCCTCTGAACTTTACAGGCCCTCTCAAGTGCAGCAAACCACTTGTATATATCATCCCCACCTTGTATAAGGGAACAATTTTGTACATGTTTCTGGAATCAATGGAGTCCTTCCTGACTCTATAATCCCTGAAACTATTGTTGCTGCCACCATGGGGTGCTGACCCTGACCCCTGCCTTTCCCTCTCGCCTGCCAAGGCCTCCCTTTCTAGGGCTAGCTGTTACTGTTGTTCTGTGGAAAAAGTGTTTTTTAGCCACATTTTGATGTTTGCAAAGGCTTCTGGGTGACAGAACCTAGTGAAAGCCCCACAAGTCACTCCATCCTACATTCCTCTAAGGGTCTAGTTTCCAAAAATGTACAGGTTTGTTAAGTTTACCTAGGTGCCAGCTGAGCTAGAGGACAAAATCCACAGCGAGGCACTTTGCAAAAAACATGTCTGTTTTCATTGAAAAAATTGTGGTGCCCATGTTGTGTTTTAGGGCATTTCCTGTCACCGTCACTAGGCCTACCCACACAAGTGAGGTTGGGGAATGCTGGGGAATATTGGGGAATGCTGGGTAGACGTTTATGGCTCCCCTCAGATTCCAGAACTTTGCAGCACCGAAATGTGAGGAAAAAGTTTGGAGGTTTGCAAAGGATTCTGGGCAACAGGACCTGGTGGAAGCCCACAAGTCACCCCATCCTTGATTCCCCTAGAAGTCTAGTTTTGAAAATTGTGTGAGTTTGGTAGGTTTCCTTAGGTAGTGGTTGAGCTAGAGGCCAAAATCCACAGTGTAGCGCATTGCAAGTTTTCCGTGTAAAATGTGAGGTGTCCATGTTGCATTTTGGGGCATTTCCTGTAGCCGGCACTAGGCCTACCCACACAAATGAGGTACCATTTTTATTGGGATACTTTGGGGAATTCTGGGTAGAAGGAAGTTGTGGTTCCCCTCTGATTCCAGAACTTTCCATCATCAAAATGTGAGAAAAAAGTGTTTTGTTTGCCAATTTGTGAGCTATGCAAAGGATTCTGGGTAACAGAATCTGGTGAGAGCCCCACAAGTCACCCCTTCCTGGATTTATCTAGGAGTCTAGTTTTGACAATTGTGTGCGTTCGGTCAGTTTCTCTAAATGGCGATTGAACTAGAGGACAAAATCCACAGCGAGGCGCTTTGCAAAAACGTTTTCAGTGTAAAAATGTAATGTGTCCACGTTATATTTTGAGGTGTTTCCTGTCACGGGTACTAGGCCTACCCACACAAGTGAGGCATCATTTTATCAGGAGACTTGGGGGAATGCTAGCTGGAAGGAAGTTTGTGGCTCCCCTCAGATTCCAGAACTTTCCATCACTGAAACGTTACTAAAAATGTTTTTTAATAAAAACTTTGAGGTTTGCAAAGGATTCTGGGTGACAGAACCCAGTGAAAGCCCAACGAGTCATCCCATCCTGGATTTCCCTAGGTGTCTAGTTTAAAAAAATGAATAGGTTTGCTTGGTTTCCCTAAGTGCAGGCCGAGCCAGAGGCCAAAATCCACAGCTCGGCACTTTGCAAAAAACACGTCCGTTTTCATTGGAAAAATGTGATAGGTCTATGTTGTATTTTGGGGCTTTTAATTTTGCGAGCACTAGGCCTACCCAAGCAAGTGAGGTGCCATTTCTATCGCAATACTTGTGGGAATGTTGGGTGGAAGGAAATGTGTGTCTCCCCTCAAATTCTAGAACTTTGCAGCTCCGAAATGTGAGGAAAAAGTGTTTTGCAATGGATTCTGGGAGATAGAACCCAGTGATAGCCCCACACGTTGCCCCATCCTGGATTGCCCTAGGTGTCTTGTTCCCAAAAATGTATAGGTTTTCTAGGTTTCCCCAGGTGCCGGCTGAGCTAGAGGCCAAAATCCACAGCTAGGCACTCTGCAAAAAAACATACATTTTCATTGAAAAATTTGATGTGTCCATGTGTTTTGGGGCATTTCCTGTTGCATCCACTAGGCCTACCCACTCAAGTGAGGTACCATTTTTATTAGGAAACTTGAGGGAATGCTAAATGGGAGGAAGTTTGTGTCTCCCTTCCAATGCCAAAACTTTCCATCACCTAAATTTGAGGAAAATTTGTTTTTTGGCACATTTTGAGGTTTGCAAAGGATTCTGTTTAACAGAACCCAGTGTGAGCCACACAAGACACCCAATCCTTGGTTTCTCTGGGTATCTAGTTTTAAAAAATGTATAGGTTTGCTAGGTTTCCATAGGTGCCAGCTGAGCGAGGGGCAGAAATCCACAGCTCGGCACTTCACAAAAAAGGCACCCGTTTTCATTAGAAAAATGTGATGTATCCACATTGTATTTTGGGGCATTTCCTGTCGCGTACACTATGCCTAGCTACACAAGTGAGGTACCATTTTTATTGAAAGACTTGGGGCAATGCTGGGTGGAGAGAAGTTTGTGGCTCCCTTCAGATCCCAGAACTTTCCGTCACTGAAATGTGAGGAAAAAGTGTTTTTCTGACACATTTTAAGGTTTGCTAAGGATTCTGGGTAACAGAACCTGGTGGGACCCCACAAGTTGCCCCATCCTAGATTATTCTAGGTGTCTAGTTTTAAAAAATGTACCGGTTTTGTAGGTGTCCCTAGGTGCCGATTGAGGCAGAGGCCAAAATCAGCAGCTAGGCACTTTGCAAAAAACACGTCAGTTTTCAATGGAAAAATGTGATGTGTCCATGTTGCGTTTTGGTGCCTTTCTTTATGCAGTCCCTATGCCTACCCACACAAGTGAGATACCATTTTTATTTGGAGACTGGGTGAACACAGAATAGAAGAACAAGTGTTATTGCCAATTGTTGTTTTCTACATTTTCACCTTCCAAATGTGAGACACTGTGTAAGAAAGAAGTAATTTTGAGAAATGCCCTGTAATTCACATGCTGGTATTGGGACCCCAAAATTCAGAAATGTACAAATATTCACTGCTTCTAACCTTCTTATCTTGAGCCCATTTCAGAAATATATAGGTTTACTTGATATCTATTTTTCACTCTTTTATAATTTACCAAATAAATTGCTGTATACCCGGTATACAATGAAAATCCATTGCAAGGTGCAGCTCATTTATTTGCCATGGGTACCCTGGGTTCTTGATGAACCTACAATCCCTATATATCCTCAGGAACAAAAGGGTCCAGCAGATGTAACAAGATAATGCTTTAAAAAATCTGCCATAGGCGGAAAAAGTTACAGAAGAAAACATAGATATTTTATTTCAATTTTATTTCAATTGCTATTTCCTATAGGAAAACCTTCAAGGATCTACACAATTGACCCCTTGATTAATTTAGAACTTTTTCTACTTTTCAGAAATGTTTAGCTGTCCGGGATCCACCATTGGTTTCACACCCATTTCTGTCACTAACAGGAAGGAGGCTGAAAGCACAATAAATAGTAGAACAATGGGGTATGTCCCAGTAAAATGCCAAAACGGTGTTGAAAAAAGTGTTTTTCTCATTTAAGTCTGCTTGTTCCTGAAAGCTGGGAAGATGGTGATTTTAGCACCGCAAACCCTTTGTTGATGCCAACTCAGGGAAAAAAACAGATTCTTTCTCCTGCAGCACGTTTTTTCCCATTTTTCTAAATAAACACATTTTAGCTGGTTCTAGCTGATTTCCTGGGCTTTTCCAGGGGAACGCACGAATTCTGGGGACCATTAGAATTCACAAAATGTTGGAAAAAAAGGACTCAGATTTGGCATGGATAGCTTAGGTGGATGAAAAGTTATGAGGGCCTAAGCATGAACTGCCCCAAATAGGCAAAAAAAGGCTTGGCACAGGAGGGGGGAAAAGACCTGTCAGCGAAGGGGTTAATTTCTGTGCTATCTGCTTACATAGAGTCAATAGTATACCTAACTCTGAAATGTTTTCACAGAGTGTAACTGCAAGAGACGCCCACAATGACCAGACCATGAAGCACAGTCTTCTTAACCACTAGGTATAGTAGAGAATCCCTAGGTACTATATTCATGTTGTGATGTCTTGTCACTGTTATACGCATGCATTAAGTAATAGTTCGCTGTGTCACCTGTGCCACCTATGTAGAATTTTAAATGTTTTTTTAAATATTCAATGATGAACTAATAGAGTAGCTTGTGAGTAATGTAGTACATGTCTATCCTAAAACCGCAGTTTTCTTTGTCTTTTCCTATGCCCTAACTATGTAAAGTTAGATAATTAGTGTGCTAGTAGAGATAAAACCCCTCTATAATCAGGTATACCTTCGGTCTGAATTTATTGGAAGGTCCTGTTGCGAAGACTTGACAAATGCCCACGACCAAGATAGGCTGACAGATGGCAGAAACATGCTGGCACCTCAGAGGTATGCAAAGACCATGACACCCACTAACGTCCATTGACAATAGTTTTGAGTATTTTTATCTGACCCCTAGGATACCATCTAATAAAGGATTCCTTGTGGTTTATCCTAAGGGAATTTTAAACAGTAGAAACTGGATGTCAAAAACTGGTCCAGACAAAAGATTTTTTCTAAGAACTCCCTTTAGGTAGTCCAACTTGAGGTCAAGTCCACCCTGGTAGTATCATCTTACCAGGGTGGGATGAGGTGGCAGATAAAGAAGCATGTCACATTACGTGAGTGAACCCACTTCGTCAAAATCTGGGAATGCCCAGGATTTAGTGTAGGGTAGGATTGGATTATTAAAGAGTGACATATCCTTTAAGGGGCATGAGGAATTTACCAAATGCCCCTGAACAGGTCACTACATCATCTATTGTGTTGGTTGTGATTTGAGGCAGGCATGGGCTCTGATAAGGCCTCATTTTCTCCCCTTGTGCTAGAGATCTTGTATTTGCCCACTAGATGCCATTCCATGGTTGAAGATATGAAATACATTGCACATTCACTTGTGAGTTACATTTCTTCTTTTTCTCCTTTTTTAAAATTTTGTTCAAATTTTTTGTGCAAGCCAAAACAATTTTTTTTAAATAACAATTCTGAAAATTACAAGAACGTTTTTTACATTTTTTACATCAGAGTTGAATTTGTTCTTCTCCATGAAGCTGTGTATATATTATGGGAGTAAGCCACTTGCCTTTTTAATATAAAATAAATTAAATTTGCTTTTGGCTGGTGGTGTTGGCTCTAATTTAGTTTAAATCTGTTTGTTAAACATTTTTCATTTGTAGTGCACATGCACAGCATAAATGCAGTAGTAGTAGTAACAACACAGTTTCAGAGAAATGCATAAATGGTACAAAATACAGTCAGGTACAATATGGTGTTTAGAAAGACTACTATAAGCTACTTCAAGAATATACAAAACATATTGATTGTCAACACGAGTAGCTATACAGGTAATGACAACTATGATCAGAGCAATTTAGCTGTATCATCGTACAGGACTGTGCAATGGGGTCCAATTAAAAAGGCATGAAAACAGTAGTTGAGAAACAGTAAACATGCACTGAGATTGCTTTAAACAGTTTATTTGCAACATCATAGAACGCAAAATTAACATCAAAGCGAGCAAGATCTAATAAGTGCAAAACATACAAACCACAATTTAATCATTGAATTGTTGGCAAATATGTCCCTGCTGCAGCATACATGTGCAGGGGATTCAGCTGAGTGTGACATAGCAGCCTGGAAATCAATCAGAATAGTATCCCATCGGCCACAAGTGGCCTGCCCAGGGCGTTGCTTTCAACCTCAGTTCACGTGGCCAGGGACCTCTCCCAGGTAGCAAGCTAGGGGGGAGTGAAGACTTCCTGCTGCATGTGATAAGGTGTTTGTCCAATGAGAGGCCTAAATCCAGGAAGCAGGTGTTGGCTCTCTGGGCATGTCAGACCTTATTTTATTTTATTATATTGTAATAAGGTGACACGTATAGGGTAAAACTTCTATTACCCTCAGGGGGTGACTCGGACCTTTTGACTCAGACAGGAGCGTGAAATCATCCAATCAGACACTGTGAACCCATAATCATCAAATGTAACATCAAATAATCAACATGATGAATTGGAGTCAGAAATTTTAATTTTAACACACCATGACCTATATGGCCATGAATCACCATACTGCTTTAGTAAAATGTAAACATTTATTGCCCTATGGATTAACAATACTAAGATCATGTAAATCATATGCAAGACCAAATAATAGAAATACAGAAACATCACAGTCAAAAACGCCTGAAGAATTGCATTGTAACTAGAGCTTTTAACATTAGACAGGGGAACATGGCGGCCAGCTGAAGAGTGCGGCCGGGAGCTCTCTGGTTTCTGGACAGCCGACTGAGGATGTAAATAAATGCCTGACTTTTTTTACACAATATTTTGTGAGCAACAATAGCATGGAGATTTTTTACCTGGAGTACATGAGTCTGTGATCAGAGAGCGCAGCAGGCTGCTGTACTCACGGCGAGGCGGGAGGCAGGGAGCAAGGAAGGAACGCCTCGGGAGCTGGCAAGTGGGCGGAAGCTGTCTGGAGTGTGCGTCATGGGAGATGCTATTTGCTCTGTTGCAGCTTCCGAGGAGCGGGTGTCTTGGGAAGTGTTCTCCCTCAAGAAGGGAAAGTGAATTAGCGCTGGGGGCTGGTGCATGCGAAGACCGCAGAGGATTTATTATTTATGATGCCAGTTATACGCCAGGCTCATGTAGGCTCTAGAGGCTCCCTGGAGCAGGAACAAAGTCCACATAAAGGTAAGGTGGGTCCTCCTGAACTGGAGATCAGAGGTACATCTATTCATCAACCCTGGGGTGGTGCCTTAATATCACCAAGAGGGGGACAGAGAAGGAGAGGTACGGCCTGTCTATTACCGCCCCAAAGATTAATGATCGTCTAGAGAATCTGCAGCCCAATATAAAATTTAAAAGGTAATTAAATCTGTGCCTACTCAGACTCAAAAGACAGGAGTTCCTCCCTCGAGACATTTATCATAGGGTTATAGGGGAACTACGCCACTAATGTCTTTTTTTAAATCCCTCCCCATAGAGAACAGGGATGCACTGGCCATGTAGGAAGATGTTGTTTCCCCCTCTTCTTCTTTGGGGGTTCCAGGTTCAAAGGAGCGAGAGCTGGAAAATGGTAATGAGGACCCTGTCCAAGATCTTTTCAGTGGGCAAATGGAGAGCACACATTCACTTTCTTCAGGTTCTTTGGAACCTGAGACCCTGGTATAACCCCCGCAACCTCACAGCCCAGTTGTTTAAAATGTTTTAATCTCATTAACAAAGGAGATCTGAGAGAAGTAGAGGTTTCCTGGCGTAACCAAGGGAAGATTAGAGAAGTATGTGAAGTGTTGGAGAGCAAGATAAATATGCTTAAAGAAAGGATGGGCAGATTAGAAGTGGCTGTGGAGGAACAAGATAGATGGGTGCTTGTAAACAGCCACAATATTTCTCATTTGAAAACTGGAGAGAAAGTAATTCAGGATAAGTTGGAAACTTTAGAAAATAGTATGAGGAGAAATAATATCAGACTGTTAAATTTTCCCGAGTGGGGAAGAAGGAAAAGATATCAAGGGCTATGTTATTTCCCTAATCAGAGATTTTATTCGTAACCTAGCTCACCTTAATTTGGAAGAAGACATCCAAAGAATTCATCTAGACCCTTTTAGGAGAAATGTTGAAGGAAAGCCCCAAGGAAAAATCTAATAAAAATTTGGAACATATTGTATCAAAGAGAAAATTCTCTCAGTAGCTCCTAAAGTGGGCAGCTTTTCAAAAGGGGATTGGTCTTTTCATATACGATCTGACATGTCAAGGGTAACATTGGACAGACAATAGGAGCTGGGGAAATACATGGAGGAACTTAGGTCTTTGGGTGCAACAGTCCAGATGAGTTTTCCAGTCACTTTGCAAATTATGTGGAATAACAAGATGCACAATATTAGGGAGCCTAATGAAGTCTGTGCTTTTGTCGAATAGATTAAGACATTGCGTTAGATTATGCTTGAGATGTCCAGAGGAGAGCTCAAATGGATGCAATTTTATGTGTCTCCCAAAGGTAGACTGGAGGGTTCCCCAGGGAGGGGGTGTGGTTGGGGGGTTTCAAAAGGGCCATGGAATTTTTTTGCATGTGAGAAAAAAGGAAAAAAAAATAACTGCCCTCAGACATTCTATATTAAGGTTAGGCAGGGGCTTAGTGGGCTTATTTTTTTTAAAGTTTTTTTTAGGTAATGATTTGGCCCGAGTTAGTCCAGCTGAAGAATCTCCCTCAGAAAGTTAATGGTCTCAGGGTTAAGGGGCGGGGAGGAAGATTTTTTAATTCTTTAAACTAATTGAAGAGGTGGTTATTCTTCAGGAGACCCATTTACTACAGGAGGAGTGGGAAGATACTCTTAAGCAAATTAATTGGGTGGGTTATAGTGTAAGTACCAATAAGTCATGTGCAGTGAAAGGTGTAGCAATCCTCATTAAAAAATGTATGAAAGCAACTGTGGGCAATGTAATAGCAGACTCAAAAGAAAGATGGTTGATTGTTGAAGTAGAGCTGTATGGGTTATGGTTTACAATAGCAGGATACTACGGCCCCAATATAGATGATCCAGCATCCCTCCAGGCTTTATACAATCATTTATTAATAGCTAAATATCCAATCCTTTTGGAAGGAGATTTCAATGTATTGGTAGCTCCAGCCTTGGATAAGTCTACTCTCATAGGCACTGTTAATTCACCTAAAACAAGATCTTGGGTGAAGCAGGCAATGGTAAATCTTGGCCTAGTAGAGATTTGGCATTGGAAAGGGGGAGGCAGCCCTAGATTTATGTTTAATAATAAGAAGTACGGTCATCGATATAGGATAGATTTTTTTTTTTGTGCACAGAAGTTTAAGGGAGAAAGTTAATTATGTGGGGTATGCTTCAACACATCTTTCTGACCACTCAACGGTAAAGCTACACCTTGGTTTCAATATACAGCCCTCTAATCCTCTGGGAAGCATCATAGTCTACACTTTGGTCTACTGTGAAATCTGCTTCTATGAAGAAAAATCATTTGTTTACATTACATAGGGTGTACTGGTCACCAGCGAAATTGACAGCCTTAGGTAAGACAAAATAAAAACTGTCCTTGTTGTGGAGATGAGAGGGCGAATGATCTTCATATGTTTTGGCAGTGCCCGAATCTTAGGGATTTTTGGGGATCCATTGAGAAAGTACTCAAGAAAGTAATAAGTCCAAAAGTGGACGTAAGCCTTCAGATGATAATTTTTGGTATTTCCACGCATTACGGACATTGTTGTTTGTGTTGATGCTTTTGGCCAGGCAAGAAATTTGTTTAAAATGGGTCTTTTCGTCACCCTCCACTGTTCAGGAATGGGTGACGTTGATTAATCGCCTGTGCCGTATGGAATTCATCGGTCCACTTAGTAAAAGAGATGAATTTTGGTTTATTTGGGAGAATGGTTGTCAAGCAATAAATCTTTCTGGGATATGTGGGCCCTGCTGAAAGAGTGCGATGATTAAGTTCCCCTTTATCCACAAGGTTATGCCTGGGCACAAGACCACTTGGTAAGGCTGTATGCTTCCTTTGGTATTCAATAATTGCCATTAGTCTTTGGTGGAGAGAGGATGGTGGTGCGCGTCGAAAGGTGGAGACCCATTGATATTGTGGGGTCTCTTCCTGGTGATGCATACCCATGGCTGCCCCTGCCGGAGCAGAATATTATGAGGACAAAAAAAATATTAGACACTCCAAAAGAATAGTGCAGATTAACAACAGAATCCAGTGGAAAATAGAAACGGCATACATTAAGTTTGTGCGGCTGAATGAATCTCATATAAGTTCATTTACATTCAAATTTAGATATTATGGGGGTCATTCTGACCGCGGCGGTCGGCGGTCGCCGCCCGCCAAGCGGTTCCCGCCGAAAGACCGCTCCGCGGTCAAAAGACCGCAGCGGCCATTCCGGCTTTCCCGCTGGGCCGGCGGGCGACCGCCAGAAGACCGCCGGCCGGCCCAGCGGGACAGCCCCTTCAACAATGAAGCCGGCTCGGAATGGAGCCGGCGGAGTTGAAGGGGTGCGACGGGTGCAGTGGCACCCGTCGCGATTTTCACCGTCTGCACAGCAGACAGTGAAAATCTTTGTGGGGCCCTGTTAGGGGGCCACTGCACTGCCCATGCCAGTGGCATTGGCAGTGCAGGGGCCCCCAGGGGCCCCACGGCACCCGTTCCCGCCATCCTGGTTCTGGCGGTGGACACCGCCAGAAACAGGCTGGCGGGAAGGCGCTCGGAATCCCCATGGCGGTGCTGCAAGCAGCGCCGCCATGGCGGGTTCCCTGGGCCAGCGGGAAACCGGCAGAAAACCGCCGGCTCCCCTTTTCCGACCGCGGCTTTACCGCCGCGGTCAGAATCGCACAGGAAGCACCGCCAGCCTGTTGGCGGTGCTTCCGCCGCACTCCGCCATGGCGGACATGGACCACCACGGTCAGAATGACCCCCTATGTCAGGCATCCCTAACCAATACTCTTATTCGTAAAGCATGCGTGGGCTACATGCAACAATAAAAATAAGACAAAAAATATTTTGGAAAAACAACTAACTATGGCGCTAATCAAAATAAGCGGTTGGATTTTCTAAGGGCGAAAAACCTGCAAGAAAGACAAATGCATATTGCTTTTACCTCTCCTAAATGGATCAGCACTCAGTCGAATCTTCATCAGCAGAGCGCAGGAACATCATGTCGCCAGGGATCAGCATCAGGACATGAAGGGGAAACAGTTCAGTAAAATTGGGCCTAATATAAATGGACTGTTAGAATCATAGGAAGGAACTAAGCAGCACCTGAGCAGAACTCAGAAAATTAAGAACTAACTTACATCACCTAAAGCTTTGCTATATTAGAGCCCCAAAAGTTACTAACTAAGCCTCTATTGGACAAGACTATGAGGTGGTTTAGTTTGCAGCCAATAAAACATAATCTGCACTTCAGATGCATCTATTCACGTCTTCTGCACCAAGAATTGGTTTATGCTGCCACTCCTCTATCATATTCTGCCATCATCTTATGTACGAAAATTACATTTAAGCACTGTAGAAACATAACATGTGCTTCTTGCCAAAAAGTAAAACTCAAGCAAGGACCAAATATGCAACATGAAAACTCAGCATTGACCACTGAGGCTCATTGTTTTAGAACTTACAATTTTTATCTCAAGGAAATGTACAACATGAGCAGTAAAACCAGGACAGAAATTTCCACTGTGCAAGTCACACAGGAAGTTTGAAAACAAGATTATTTTGCAATGTTGCACTCTTTTAAACATTGTGCCTATGGAAAATTACTAAAATGTGAGGCCTTTTTAACTAATGCTAAAACATAAAGAATAAAACATTTAGTTTAAATTTAATCCATTAACCTTTTATTATATATTAATACTCATCTTGTCAGTATATTTATTTATGGTTAAACAAAATACATTTTCAATAGACATTATTTAATTTCATGTCAAACTTCAATGTGGCTGACACCAGGGTAAGCACATTTCAAAGCACATGTTTTATTTTTTCTAGCACAAGGCTTTCAGTAAGGTCTTTTAATACATGTTATTTCACATAACATTTTAGTGACACATTTTTATTAAAAATGTTTGCTCTCTGACAGCTTCAATAATAATTCAGAAGGTACACTGGCACCGGGACCCAGGGATGTTAGGTTCATATTGTACCTCAATTATGGTTGTATTTTTTGCCAAAGCAGTGGTGGTAGGAGATGGGGTGGGGTGGGGTGAAAACAATTTATTTCTCGCATCAGTGCCCGTTCCAGCTTTGCTATGCCATTATAATGAACTAGACATATTGTTTATAT
This sequence comes from Pleurodeles waltl, assembly GCF_031143425.1. NCBI lineage: Eukaryota > Metazoa > Chordata > Amphibia > Caudata > Salamandridae > Pleurodeles > Pleurodeles waltl. Next base: position 481,493,619 of record NC_090438.1, on the reverse strand, counting down.
TCTCTTAAATATAGAAGTCTTGGGTTTCATTGTAGTAACCCAATTCTTGTAGGTGATTATTCATTTCAAATGAACAGTTATCCTTCTTGCTTAACACCACACTTCAGTGTTCATTATTCAGGATATATCCATTCTCAAGTCTGACCCATGTACTGTTGAAGATGTAGCCTACAGCACAGAGATTCAGGTAGCAATTGCATTTAAAAATAGCTCTTGGCAAATCTACCTGTTGTTAGATATGGTATGTATATTTGTTGAGCTATTTCCAGTTCAGCTGAGGCCCCATCTTATTTTCATCAGTGTGCCCTGGTTATCATTCACAAACACTCCTCCTTCACACGCACATTGCAGATGCCAGCCAGCAAGCATTGATCACATTGTTTGTTCATTCTTATCAATCTCTGATACCTTTTATCAAAAGATAAGGCAAATATATTATGAGCCAACACATGTATATGCACTTTTGACACGGTGTATATGACTCACCGAGCTCCAAGAGACCATTAAGCATAATTTCGAATTGGTTAGAAACTAAAAACCTCTGATTCCTAGAAGAAGGATCTAGGGAGAATCCACTTGTGGAATTTCCTCCACCATATAATTCATGTGGATAAAATTCTACTAGTGAATTCTCTTTTGACAGGACGGTCCTAGGATGTTTGTGACACCATGCAGAAAGGGGAAAGTGCTCGGCCCCTCTACTTTATATGCAACCTTACATCACAGGACATTATAGCAAAGTGACTTTACAGGAAGTGACATCACTTGACCTTTCTTACTCTTTGGTAAAATTGAAGAGGCGTCACAAGAAGTAAATTCCTTGGGTATTAGTGAAATGGATAACAAAATAAAAAAGACTTAACTTTAATAACTACCTTCAGAACTGCTTGAGCTCTCCTGATGTCAGAAGACATGTGTCAGACACAGTGTGACATTTGAAAACCTCTTCTGCAGACACACTGGTCATGGTTAGGGAGATGAAACTAAAAAAGGAAAGCTTCAAATACACATGTTCGCTGCTACATCAAGGCCTTCCCAGAGCACATTTCTAAGGAATATTCACAACATGGATCTTCTTGTTTAACAAGTGGTTTCTGCCCATATAATTCTAATGCAGTTTAACTGGAGCATTCTGCACTTACCTGTGTCCAAACATTATCGCTCTGAAGAAATCCAAAGCACCGGACACAATGTGTTTGCAATTAAAAGAAACATTCAACCACATTTTTAATTAAAAAATTACTTATTGTAATTAACACAGTATTATGCAATTTGTAATGTAAAATATTGCAATCCTTTTGATATGTGTAATATAAACCTACAACGGAACAACTAAGCCATTTCCTTAGATTCTTCACCACCTCATCCACCTAAATCATCTTTCTCAAATCCCTTTTTACCATCCTTGTATAATATGATATCTCTTCTTTCTCCCTCTCCTTTTGTCTTCCATATTCTTACTGCTGTCTCATTTAGATGTGCTTTTCCTTCCTTCTTGCTTGCCTCTCTTTTTAGTTCCCCCATTTTTCTCCCCTGCATATTATTTCTGTCTCTTCTAACCTCACCACTCACGTTTTCACATTTATCATTGCCTCATTTTGCTCTCCCTTCTCTTATCTCCATTTCTGTTCTTTTGCCACAGTTATTCTTTCCTCCATCTTCAATGCCCTTGCTCTTTTTACCCTTTTTCTTTTTTCATTCTTGCCTTTCTGCCGTCCTCTCCTACACCTTGCCCCACTGCACGTGTCTTTTACTTACACCATCAGTTTTCCTAATTTTCACTTATTTCCTTTTCTTCTCTTCCTGTCCCCAGCTTTTGCCATCTCAATCTACCTCAACACGTTTACCTTCTTTTTTTCAGTATGGTCCAGGCTGCTCTTTCCTCCTATACTTTATATGTTCATCCTACCTTTTTCTTACCTCATGGTGCTCTCTCGTCACCTGATATTTATTCCTTACTCTCCCCAAGTCTGACTGATTTTAGACTCCTCCCCATGATTAGGGTTACTCTCCCCAAGTCTGACTGATTTTAGACTCCTCCCCATGATTAGGGTTAGAAGGGGCATCATAACTACTAATGAAAGGCCAAAGAAGATGGGAGGATGGTTAGTTAAATGTTTGTTAGAGCCTTCCATAATGCATGGCATGAATGATTCTTTCAACGCACAAAAAGACAATCCACAGCCGATGTCCAGGGTTTAGGGTTGCTCTGTTGAACACATCCCAGTGGCAGAGCCAGACAGACATTGTTAGGTGGTGACTGTCGTGAGGCTCTCCTATGGCAGTAAACTGAGGTGGGGCTCTGTGCTCCTGCCCACTCACTACATTCCTAGAGCCAGCCTTGCTTCTCTGGGTTTAACATTTCTTTCAGAAATTGGTGAGTTTTCTACTATTCCCCAACTCTAAATCTGATAGTATGCATCAGTATGCTAACTAATACCTAAATATAATACGCCTTTGTTCTGTGCTGTTTGTAATCAACCAGGGAGGGAAACTGCTGCTTTTGCTACATCATTATGGCCCTTATTCATTGTCATGCCTCTGCACCAACTGTTAACTGAGCTGCCAATAGAACAACCTTGCCTTTTGTCTCTATAGTTTTGTGCACACTCTCTTGATGTAGCTGCTTCTATGTCATTCATGTTTCAGAGGATCCTATATGGAAGCACTCTTTGGTGATTTTGCTGGAGAAGTTCAATGCATGAAGTCCTTTCTCTTATCTTTCTGCTGCATCCATCCCAAGGATACAGCCAACTTTTCCTCATATTGAAACAACTTCATAAACAGAACAGTTCTATCAGACTTCTTCTCAAAAACTTTTACGAGGGGGCGTGGCTTGGCACCACAGAAGATGGCCGACTTCCCGTGAGCTCTGTGATGGCGGTGGGGAGGACGGCCTGCAATCACAGCGCTTTTTCTTTCCAAAACAGAGCGGGTAATGTTGGGGGAATTGTTGTGGGACAGAGTGACTCTTCCTACAATGATTTTGGTTTATGTGTTGGCACCATAACGTCGTTGGAGGTCTTGGCAGTTGTCTGAGGGAATGATTAAGACCACCATTTTGTTTTTTATTCAATGTTTTTCTGGACATGAGTTTACCGCTGCCTATTTATGTACTACATGGATTGGAGGAATTTTAAAGCTTTACACCAATTATAATTTGACGTTTCAGGATTGGAATTGTTCAGTTTACTTCATTTTTTTATCTATTTCTGCTACGGAGAAGCCATATCCGGTGCAGTTTTGTTTTCCTTCATAATTTTCAAGATATTATATTTTGTATATGGGCATATCTAGAAATCTTCAATTAACTAACAGTAAAATTCAAAGTAATAAAAGTTTTAACAAAATAGTTTTATCTAATTCATTTTCCCTATTATCAAATATAGAAAATATAGGAGATTCCAACCAAAATGTTGTTTCTTCTACGTATTCAACATCTGCAACTTCATCGTCTGTTATTAATAAATTATCATCCAAGCTTCCTGTAACATCATCTGCGTTAACTAATAAAAGATCCAAGAAAAATCATCTATCACTTGTTAAAGCTGTCAATACCACATTGATGGAGTTACTTCTTGAAGAAATTAGAGCTCTTGAAACTTATATGGAAGAAACAACTACAACTACAAATATTGGATGATAAATGGTCACCTGTAGAAAATAGAGTCTCTCATATAGAATGAAAGGTGGAGGTGCTTGAGGATGAGGTACTGTCTATTAAAACATTACAAGCTAAGTTATCTTGTTGAAAAAACATGCAGAAGACATAGAAAAATAGAAATAGAGGAAACAATCTAAGTATTTACGTCTAGTTGAGGGAATTGAAGGATCAGATCCCACATCTTTCTTTCAATCATTTTTGCCAAAAACACTGGATTTGCCTGCTTCATCCTCTTTGAATATGCAAAGAGCATATAGGCTTGGTCACCCTGTTCATGTGGCTTCTAAAATGTCTGAGAGCTGCCAAAGCTAAAGGTCGGATTTCTTGGTCAGGTGCCAATCTCTTCTTTGCACAGGACTTTACCAAATCGACAACAGACAAACACAAGAAATTCTTAGACATGCATCCACTGCTTTAATCTCCCTATGCTCAATATGACCTCTTTCACCCCTGCTTATTTAAGGTGACTTATAATAGTAAAACTACAACATATGAGGATCCCGCTCTTTTGCAAAAATGTATTGATGTTTGAAGAGGGGAACTATTGACATTTCCAAAGTGTGGGATGTTCGACTGTCATAATGCCCTTGTAATATCTATTGATGTGCTCATTTTTGTTTTTGTAATATTAAATATGACGTAATATCTAGGGGATTGATAGATATTAATCTCACCTATTTTTCTTTTCTCCTTAGATTCTTCTTCATCAAAGTATTCATTTCTGTGTGGTTTCACCACTATAATTTTGTGTTTGTCTTGCAGGTATGTTTTTATTACTTGTTATGTTTGATTGTACTCCTTTTTTCTCTTTTTTACAGTTCTTTCTTTCCTTCCTGTTTTTCTTCTTTTATCTTTTTTTATCTCTTTTTCTATTTTCTTTCTTTTATATTTATTCTCTCTCTGTTCTGTATGTTAATATGGTTCCTTTTGGTCAAATTTTCAATATATATATTTCGTTCATATTTAAAACATCATGGTTATGTGGTAAAGGTTACAATTTTCTGGTTACATTTTAAATGATAATTACATTTATTTCTTGGAACCTTACAGGTTTAGGATCTCCAATAAAACGTTAATGAGTTTTAACGCATATTTCCAAACTGAAAGCTGATATTGCTCTATTGCAGGAAACTCATATTTCTGAAATTGAAGCAACCAAGCTTAAGAGGCAATGGGTGGGACATGTTTTTTCATCTCCGGGTACAGGGAAAAGAAATACTTTGTCCTAAAGCTTTAGATATTTCTGTTATTTCTCAAGAATCCGATAATGAGGACAGATGGGTCATTGTCTTACTATCCATAAACAAAATACCTTTAACTATTTTTAATTTATATGCACCCGTTCAACTGGATAAATCATTTTGGAGTGAACTTTTAGCCAAGTTAATGAATCTTTCTGATGAACATTTTATTTTTGGAGAGGGTTGCAACATGATTATGGACTCCTTTATGGTTTGTAATTCTAGATCCAAGTGTGTACCATTTTTTGCAGTTTGCCTCGACTATTAAACTAAGAGTACTAACAGATGTCTGGAGATTATGCAATCCCACTTTGCAAGAATATACCTTTTTCTCTCTGCTCATTCTTCCCAATCAAAAATAGTCTATTTTTTGTCTCACAACACCTTGTAAAACATATTTTAGGTTCAGAAATCAGTTCTATATTAATTTCAGATCATGCTTCTGTTAGTGTGGATTTAGATCTCATGCAACATAGTTTGTCAAATAAAAGGTGGCGGTTTAATAACGGTTACTTCTTGATACAAATTTTTCTCAACTCTTTGAAACATTTGTGACTCAGATTTTTTGAGATAATGACACTCCCGAGTTATCCGTTCAGACAAATTGGGATGCATTTAAAGCAACATGCAGGGATTTCATTATATCATGTTAAAATCATCAACAATAAAAAAGAAAACTGCTTCTAAAAAACTACTTCAGTCCATAAATCACATTAAACAATTAGAACATCTCTAATATACTTTCAACGTTACAATTTGCCTTAATGAGCTACTTCAAGCTAAATTTAGTTTTAAGAAGAATTCAACAGAAATTGCTAATTCTTATTTTCTTAAATCCAGCGTTGTTTTAAATCCAGTGCTAAATATTATGGAGGACAAAATAATTCTTATTTTCTTAAATCCAGCGTTTTCTTAAATCCAATGCTAAATATTATGGAGGACAAAATAAATCAGTGAAACAAGAATAGTAAACTATCTTAAATTTAAAAAGGATACAACAAAGATAGAATCTATTTAAATGTCTCCAATTCTATTTTGCATAAAAATGATGACATTTTAAATGAGTTTGTTTATTTCTTTTCAGAATTATATACTCTGGAATCTCCAACATTTGTCATCTACTAAAACACCTTCACTTCCAACCTCAGAATTCTTCACCTTTGATAAACTCATTTCTGTTAAAGATACTCCCATTGCAATGAATCTTATAAAAAAAGGTAAAGCTCCAGAGCCAGATGGTTTAAATATAGAATGTTATTTGAATTTCTCTAAAATATTAATTTCAAAATTATATCAATTTTTTTTTCATATTTCATCCCATCTAATGCTACTGCAGGATCTTTTAAAGATGCTTTAATTTGCCTTATACCAAAAGATAACAAAGACCCAAAGTTGTGTAAAAATTATAGAGCAAGATCCCTAGTTAATCTGGATTATAAAAACTTTGCTAAAATGTTGGCTCTTCGCCTAGAGCCTCTTCTTCTTGAGTTAATTGGTAAGGAGCAATCTGGTTTTATTAAAAGTTGTATTGTATCAGATAATTTTTTAATAATTTAAGTAAGCCTATTACCTCTGTAATCTCTATCAGCAATTGCTTTAGATGATGAAAACGATTTTGATTGTGTTAATTGGCTTTTTATTTTCTCCACCCTTTCTTGGTTTGGGTTTGTTGCACAATTCATAAAATTAGTATCAATAATGTATTCTTCTCCTAGAGCAACCATTTTTCTAAATGGTCTAATTTCTCTTTCATTTTCACTTCATAGTGGAGTCCATCAGGAATGTCCGCTGTCACCACATTTGCTTATTCTTGCTTTGGGACCTTTTCTAATGAAACTTCATGCCAATTCAGATTTGTATGGCTTTCAATAGGAGGAAAAACAATTACAATTTTTGGCTTAAGCAGATGATATTTTACTTTTAATGTCAAAACCACAATCTTCTCTTCCTACTGTCTTATCGAAAGTTGAAAGTTATGCCTCTGTTTTGGGATATAAATGAAATAAAGATCAATGTAAATTACTACCTTTAAATACATTCTATTTTCCTAAGAATCTTAAAATAGCCAATTTCCAGTGGAACAATGATACAATTAAATATTTGAGTCTCTAGTTTAAGCCTTCTTCTAAAGACACAGGGCCTCATTACAACTTTGGCGATCTTTAGGCAAGGCCGCCGCGGTGGCGGCTGCCAAAATACCACCATGTAGGCAGTCATCCGCCTGCCATATTACGACTCACACTGTGAAGACTGCCAAAAAACAGCCAAAATTCAGAAACTGCTAGGACGCTGGAGGGCGGGAAAGAGGCAGCTTCACCACCAGCATCGCCAGCCCGACCCAAATCTGCCCACCAGAATATGAGTCACAAACCACCAGAGCGGTTCTTCCATGGCGGACGACCACTGGCGGTGCGAGCTGCCGCAGTCAGAATCCGCTACTGTCAGAACACAACACCACATTGGACTTTTTGAATACCCCACACCTAACACACATCCACACACCAGACACACCTGCACACTGCACTGTATAACACATCCCCACACAACCCACAATCCTTCACTACTATAATGCCATTCTGAGTCACAGATAGCAGACAATTACAAAGAGAGAGCATCCTTACACCCTTACACACAACACACGCATCACACACCACGCACCAGCACAACACATAACGAGCACACATATCTCACGACAAACGTCCATCCCTCACAATGCACCACCCACACCCCATCAATCACCCAACACTACTCACTTACTGTTGGACTTTTTTCCTTACGCAGGGTCATCCCCAGTCTTTTTGCCTCCTTCCTCCTATTTTTTCTGACCTCTCGCTGTTGGCTCTAGGACTCTGAGAACTTTATCACTGCTGACCAGTGCTAAAGTGCAGGTGCTCTCCCATCTAAAGTTGGTATGCTTGGCTTATACCTAATTGGCATATTTAATTTACCTATAAGTCCCTTGTACAGTGGTATCTCTATACCCTGGGCCTGTAAATTTAATACTACTAGTGGGCCTGCAGCGCTACTTGCGCCACCCACTGAAGTAGACTTTCAAACCTGTCTCAAGCCTGCTAGCCCAGGGCCTGTGTGCCCAGTTTCCTGCCACAGGGTCCTGGCATCTTAATTCACTTGCCAGGCCCAGAACTCCACTTTTACTACATGTAAGTCACCCCTACGGTACGCCCTAGCTAGCCCTATGGGCAGGGGGCCATGTATGTAGAAGGCAGGACATGTGCCAGGTTGCGTGGCCTGTCCTGGTAGTGACAAACAGCCTAACATGGTGTCCCACTGCTGTGAGTGCTGCCTTCTCATAGGATTGCATTAGAAATGCCCTGCCTTATGTGTAAGGGGTATTGTCTGATTTATGAGGGGTAGCATAGGCATGTTTGGTATGGTGGTGATGGTGATAATAAATGCTGCTTACTGGTGTAGGTGTATTTTTCATTACTATTACAGAAATGCCACTTCTAGAAAGTGCACATTTCTCTGTGCTTATGACTCTGGTGTTTTGCAGCTTGACTCCAATTTACGTCTGGGCAGAGTGACAGTTGGGGCTTTGTGCATACTCTTCAGACAGCCTGTACACAGGGAGGGTGGCGGTGTCACAGGGGTGCATCTGCATAGTGATTAGTCTTCATGGGCTGAGAGAAGGGAGAGGCGGGGCACACCTACATTTGTGAAGGCTGTGCCCTCGCCTCACACAATAGGGTCGTTTACCCCCTGTGATGTTTGGAGCCTGTGCTGAAGGAGAGAGGGGGCACTCCCAGAACCAGTTGTAACTGGCTGGAACCTCCTCTCCCTACCATTACAAGACATTGTAAGGACTGAGTATAAGTACAGGGGAATTTTCCCCACAATTTGGAGACTCTTGGAATCATATAACTTGGTGTCGTGTTTTCTTTGTGGGGGGGATAGTGCGTCACGTGTGTTGTGTGTGTTGTGCAAACGCTTTACACATTGCCTCTGGGATAGGCCTGAAGGCTCGTGCCAAGCTACCAAGGGGATGAGCAGGGGTTATCTTGGACGTGTAACTCCCTTGCCCTGACTAGAGTGGGTAGGTTCTGCCTGGCTGAGGTGCATACCCTAGCCAACCAGAAACCCCATTTCTAACACTTACACACACAACACCCCCACACCATCAACAGAACCACTACCATGTCCCGACAAAAGCACCCATGTTTCACTGACGACGAGTCAAGGGTCATAGTGGATGAAATTGTCAGGGTAGAGCCACAACTGTTTGGAGCACAAGTCCAGCAAACATCAATTGCCATGAAAATGGAGTTGTGGTAAAGAATAGTCGACAGGGTCAACTCATTAGGCAACCATCCATGCACAAGGGAGGACATCAGGAAGAGGTGGACCCACGGGGGAAGGTGCTTTCCATGGCATCACAACACCAGATCGGCGTGCACAAGACTGGCGATGGACTCCCACCTCCTCCCCACAGTTCACATCATGGGAAAAGAAGGTCTTGGGCCTGACTGGAATACCTGGGGGCCTGGGGTCTGGTAAGTACCCACAACATCCATGTCACACAATTGTCGTGTACTGCATGCTTCCTCATCCCCAAATACTCCCTATTTAACTGAATGTCCCACTGCAGCTACCTGCCAATCACCTAATGTCCCTCCCCGGCATGCTACCACCCCACACAGCCCAACTGCCCACACAGCCTGTGGCAAAGGCACAGATGCTATTGGCTAATCCTATCACTACGGCTCCCAGAATGCACTAACCCATCAAAGTGAAAAACTGGAATGTGCACATCACATCACATTTCATGCATGTATGACTATTGTCCAGTCCAGACTGAGGACCAGTACATGGCAATGACAGCAATGCAATGGCACAGCACAATGGCAACCAAGGCTAATCACAGCTACAGCTCAGTGACTAATCCAATTGCCACTGATCCATATCCCCAAGCCTCAAGTGGACTGACCATGGTTTGGAAAGTAAGATGGCTGACTCCATGCACATGCACAGTATACAGAGACAGGACTTTTACCCTTGCATACTCACATACTGTGTTCAGATGGAGGCATCATGGTTCAATGTGCTGCCGTATTTTGCGACATCTAGCAAGCCTGACTATCCACTAGGTAACAGAGCTGAATAGTCATGTGAAGTAGCAGACAGAACCAGAAGCCATCCGCAGTGCTATATGTACCAAGTCTGAAAGGCAGCTCCCAACATGGAGTATGAACCTCATGTCACAGACTTGTATGTACCAACAAGGTATGCTGTGCAGCATCTGTCATTGTCATTGCAGAGAATCATGTTAAGCCACTGTATACATCTGACAAAGAGGTAACCAAACACACTTTCTAAACTGAACTCTGTGTCTCACTCCATCCACAGATAACCCTGCCAGTGCCACCATGGAGAGTATACCAGACACTGCCAGCCCTCCTCGGGATGAAGGCCCCAGTGAGGATAACGCACCTGGATGTCTAGAGAAAGACCACCTACCTGGCCCATCTGGGATACCTGGTAAGTCTACGATTCCCTGCCTCACCCTGCCTACATCAATCTTGCCCAACCCTGTTGCATCAACATCACAGCCAACCATTCGCCCCCAAGCCTGTGTCCCAAGGGCTGTTCATACTATTGTGTGCCCCACAGTACAGGGACCTGAGCCTAACCTTCATACCCCAGACAATGATGGTCCTGCTAACACTGGGAACGGACACACCATGCCAGGGGCACAGGCACCTGTGTGCAAGGTGAATGGGAGGGATCCTGTGGGCCAGAGGATGGGGCCCTGAACGGACTCCACTGACCAGGAAACCATCTAGTAAGTTCTGTGAGCAAACCAAACTTCCCAAGACAGGATGGGCCAGATTATCACCATGATGGGGGAAAATCAAAGGCTGCAGAGGGAATACCACCAGGAGGTCATGCAGCAGTGGAAGGCACACAGTACCACCATGGCCTGCACTGCAGGGGTTTCTCAACCCACCATTGAGCCCCTTTTACTAGCAACGTTGCATCTGCCCCATCTACATCAGAGACAACTAGTGGAATGGAGGCCGTGCCAGGGGAGCCACATGCCTCAGACACCCCTCCCTCTATTTCTGAAGAGCTCCCCACAAGTGTGGATGTTCACCCAGACATCTGTGTGGAGCAGATGTCAAGACAAAACCCACTGCCAGGAAGTGAACCTCACATGTTTTGTCACCCTAGTGTGCCACTGAGACATCTTGTTGACTGTTCTGAAACAGAACTCAATTTTCCCATGTTACAAGGACACAAGACCTGTGTAACCAATAGTTGTAGCAGCTACTCTGAGTAATCCATCTACATGTCACCACTCGTCAACTTTTTGTTCTCTTGTTCACATTCCTTTTGACAGTTAAAGATCTTAAATGCACAATAAATCACATTTGGACACAGCTACTTTATATGTGTCTTTAATGATACAATGACATATGTAATGCTTCCAAACTGTGGTCTGGTAGTGCTGGACTGATTCGAACTATCAGGGTAATAGCCATCAGATGGAGGTTCCCTCAGCAGGAAACACATGACAAGAGTGATGTCACTGGACAGATGTCAAAGAGTGAGGTTGAAATCCAGGGCAACACCAGGGAATAGTCCACATACCGATCTACAATTAGAGCATTACAGAGAGTACCATCAGGATGGAAGGCATGGTGCCACACAAAACACATATGCAGGTCATAGACCTCCAATACCTCCAAAGCAGGGACACCCAGATTGGACCTTTTCATCACCAGTCACAGACCCTTCACAAAATCCCTGTTACCAGCTATCTGTCATGTACACCGCTCATGTCTTTGATCAATTACTATTGGCTACTGACAATGAATACCTCAAACCATAGGTAGCAGAGCCACAGAATAAATTATACATGCAGTGGGTGGAGGGAAATGAGAATAGGAGAATGCCAGAAACATAGCTCAATACTGGTCAGTCCATTAAAGAAGTGAATGTTAGAATATGTTGTAATAACACATGTTAGAGCTGAAACACTATTACTGTACACCTTACATTCTATCTGTCTGCTTCCACAATTCACACATAGGCATTGTACCTCATTACACCCCCCACTGATCATTCAAGTCAGGCGGTGTAACGTCAGCAATCCACTTCTGAATGTGCACATTCAAGACTTGAAAAGGCCCACTCAACATACCTGTATGTCACTGGAAGTACTGATTAATGATCTCTGCCGTAGAGACAGCTGCCCCTTCTTCCTCTGGTTCATCATCACGAGCCATATCAGCATTTCCAGTCACTGGTCCAGTTGCCTCACCCTCATAAGCTAGCAAGGTATCTGACGCCTCAGGGCTAGATTGTGGGGAATACAGCAGGCAATGATGATATGGCAAACCTTGTGGGGCGAGTAGAGGAGGGTACCTCCAGATAGGTCCAGGCACCTGAATCTTGCCTTCAGGAGGCCAAATGTTCACTTGATTACATGCCTTGTCCTCCCGTGGACCTCACTGAAATGGGGTTCCCCTGGCACGGCTGGGTATCTTACTGGTGTCAACATCCAAGGAAGGTTTGGCTAGCCAGAGTCACCTGTGAACACAATGGTAGAACAATTGTAATAAGAGATTCAGTGACTGGCCAGAATGTGATGACAGGTGACATAACATTGAAACACATAACAATGCATACTTACCAAACAACCAGGCCCTCTTTGTGTGTAGTTGTGCCATCATGTATGGGGCATTGCTGTCCTGCAATATGTAGAAGTCATGCACTGATCCAGGAAACTTGGCTATCACTTGTGAGATGTACTGATCTGTCAGATCCACCACCTTCAGGTTGATGGAGTGGTAGTTCTTCCTGTTCCTGTACACCTGTTCATTGGCCCTGGGAGGGACCATGGCTACATGTGTGCCATCAAAGGAGGCCCTTACCACATGAGGAATGTGTCCCATCTCATAAACATCTGCCTTCACATAGGCCAAATCTGCCCTTTGGGGGAACCTGATGTAGCTATCCAGGTGTTTCAACAAAGCACCCAGTACATCCTTCAGCATCAGACTGAACATGGGCTGAGACATCCCTGCTGTCAAGACGACAGTATTCTGAAATGAGCCTGTGGCCAGGTAGTGTAGCACTGACAATACTTGCACAATGGGAGGAATGCAATACGGATTGCGAATGGCTGGCATCAGATCTGGCTCCAACTGTCTGCATAGGTCCATGATGGTCTGACGATTCAGACGATATGTCTGGATGACATGCCTGTCCTCCATGGTTGTCAGGTCTACTAGTGGACGGTACACTGGTGGTTGCCTCACTCCCTTCATGGCAGGTTGAGAGGAGAGAATGTACAATGAGTCATGCAGTAGGTACACGTTAGAAGAACATGGTATATTATATCACACCTAACGTCTGTAGTGGATGCATACCACTGCTGACATATACAATACAGACCATGGATATGCATGTTACAGCCTCATTGCTGCACATTGGCTAACATGTAAGTCGGATAGGACATATATAACATATGTAATTGAACATGTGTGGGTGACTGAGCAGTCCTGCACTGATCACACATATTTTTGGGAATCTACCTATATATATAGCAGTCACCTATGTACCTCCGAGTAGCTTAACAGAGCTATCAACATATATACAGCCTCAACACGTCATTCTTTCAAGAATGTCACATTATGTTGCAATACCATGATAGCACAACATAAGGTTACACAGATATTTGGGCGAGTAAGTGCCTGACGCACTTAATTAAGCAGATCCATCGATGACATGTGCACAAAATGGCAGGCGCCTGACCTACTGTGGTGGACAATTGGAAGTGGCCTAAGTCTGCCGGCGGAAGTCATCATGATGGTAGGCGGTCGCAACCACTGTGCAACTTATCATTGGTTATCATTGCTGCCTTTGGTGAACTGGAGCCAATGGCGATGACCGCCGGCGGTGATGGTCCTGGAAGTGGCACCTGAAACCGCCATTTTCTGCAGCCTTGCTCACTTGACTCCTGAAACTGTTGCTAGCAAGACATCTATGATGTGAGCTGTTGTGTGCTGCCTCTGGGAGCCATCATGCCACATCGTATAGGTGATAGGGCTCCTGCCTTCACCCCGGAAGAGCTGGAGAAGCTGGTGGAAGAGGACCTACCCCTGTATGAACAGCTATATGGGTCACCAGAGGAGCAGGTGAGTTCAATACCCAGCCATGTCTGATAGAGGTTGCATATGACGTTGAATCAGGCATGTGTATTGATGAAGGAGTAGATGCATGCAGATGGCACATAGTGAAGGTGTGTGAGCAGAGAGGACGGGTATGTGTGGGCACTTGCTGTGACAGATGTGTAGTGACCACTCCTGTTGGCATGGTGCATGTGTACATGACTTTCTCCTTTTGTCTGTGTCATCCATGCAGGTGAACACCTATCAGAAGAAAGGGATCTGGTGTGCCATCACCAAACAAGTGCGGACCCTAGGGGTCCACAGCTGGCGGAGCACCCACTGTCATAAGCAGTGGTAAGACATGAGACGCCTGGCCCAGGAAACCATGGGGCCCAGCTGGGGTGTCCTCCCAATGAGGGAGGGGTGCCCGTCTGACCCTGACCCCCCTATTGGCCCATATCTTGGCCCATATTTTGTCGGTGGCCTACCATGAGGTGGATGGGCATTTGAGGGCAGCACAGCAGCCACAAAGGGGTAAGTACCATCTGTATCCTAGTACTTGGCTCTGGTTGTATGGTGTTCGCTGTCTCTCTGTAGCTTCTGTGACAATGTAGTAGGTGCTACATGTATGTAGACTAGTGGGAATCAGTAGCTCTCACCTTGCCTGAATATTAGATGTAGATGTGGCATCATTGTTTGCTATGTGTACATTTAGATCAACTGTATCAAGACATATATATAACTGCATGTGGAGATGCTCAAGTGACAATGCCATATGTGTGACTCCATCCTACCATAACTATGGATGTGAGGTGGTGCATCACCCTATCCTTTGAGTATAACCTGGTCCATCCATCAGCATATGAGCATTAGTGGCTCTAAGGTGTCTGTCCACTCCCATCTGAGTTGATCACCTGCAACTGAGTGATTCACTTTTTTGGTACAGGGACTAGTAATATCTAGTACGGTTACTGGTATAGACTCGATGTGAGGCAGCCATCTCATTTCTACCACAGATATGGCCTGTAGAGGACAGTACATACGGGTTTGTAGTTGTATCCCCACTGTCCGTTCGTCTTCATTCTATGTGAAGGTAGCAATGGAAGGAGATTCAAATTTGGGTGTCTGATTTGGTATATCTCGACTCATCATGCATTTCTATTATGTTGATATGTGGGCATTTCACCTTTAACCCAATGACTTTGTTGTAGAGGTGGTAAGTGCCTAGGCAGAGCTAGCCTTTGACATCGTGCAATGTCAATGCTATGTGTGCCAATGCCTTACCAATTGCAGTGCAACATTGGTTAGTTGCTGCCTACATCATGTCTCAATGGTTACTTGGGGAACATCTTAAATAAAGACTCCTGACAGTGGGACTTTACCACCCTCCTTTTCAGTTTATCTTATAAAGTGGGGCAATCATTGCCACCCTTGGCCCAGCCGATGTGGGCACTATGGACAAGATTAGGTTTTGAATGACTTATGGGATCAAGATGAAATTGTTTAGTTGTACCACTATTTCTAAAGCAGCCTTTTGTCGTAGTGGGATATGTTGTCAGTACAATGGCAGTCGTGTAGGTCCATGTGTGCATCATGTGTACATGTCATTTCCGTCTGACATATGTACGATCTGGACTTAGGTACAGTTAATCATATGTCAGGAATGGTGTCAGTGATGTTGGTTAACCCATGTTGTCAAGTCGTGCAACTGTAACTGCATGTCAGGTGAAATGGTAGGTGCCCTATGCTGTACTTTGTGGCTGCCTGAAGTTTAGTTGTCTTGAAACTGCACTCATTGATTGACTATGGATGTATCATGCATGCTGTGTAGGCCATTGTAGCTGCATGTGCATGTATGAAGTGATGTGGTGTATCTGTTCTTAGTGTATGCAGATATTCCTCTGTGATTGTGTAATAGTAATGACATGCCTGTTCTCCAGACATGTATTCTACACATACCTGTATGGGATTTCCACTTGTTGGGGCTACATCAGTTAATGTATCCATATTGGCATATATGTACATAGGGTTCGGCCAGCCATGTAATATGAATGGTGGGTGCTGTGTGGTCTGTGAATAGAGTAGTCTTCACTATCAAAGGACATTACAAATGGACATGGACCGGTCAGGTGTTTTTTCAGAACATGCTTGATATGTTGTGATCAGTCACCTGCTCTTCCTATAGGTGATAGGAGTATGGAGAGGCATGATCAGATTATGCTAGATATTTCAACTTGAGTCAGGGCATGATGAGCATGCTGACATGGCTTTACTGGTGATCATTTGGATTACTCCAGTCATGCTAATTTACTTGGATTTCGATGTGGGTGTGAGGCATGACAGAAAAATGTGGGTAGTATTAACATGTTGTGACATGATGTAGGATATGTGTATTGCCAACAGAGATAGCCTAGCTGGGAAATGTTTACCTACAGTTGTACATAGTTAGATGTGTGTGTATGTGAGGAATATGTTAACGCTCTCTCTCCCACTCTCTCTCTTTGTGTGCATCGGCATCGGCAGGCGAAGGAGACGGGGCACAGGTGAGAGGAGATGCTGCTGGCCATAGGACCCAGAGTGCTGCGACCACTGACATTGATAGACCCAGTGGCCCTGAGGTCAAGGGGAGTGCTACGGGGGAGACCGGATCTTCCGCTTCATCATCTTTGGAATCCTCATCAGTGGACACTTCCTGGTGGTGGCTGACCCCTCAGGGACCACCCCAGCACCATCTTTGTCCACCAACCCCCTTACTACCACCACCCTCCCTGTAGCTCCCTACCCAGTTGTCTGTGCCTGCTCACCCAGGAGGGTGGGTGTCTCAATCCCTGCAGGCACCTCTGCAATTGCAACTGTCAGCCCTGCTGCCCTCAGTGAGGAGGCTATTGACCGCCTGAGGTCAATCTCTGTGGGTCAGTTGACCATTGTGAATGCAATCCAGGGACTAGCAACTCAAGTCCAACAGAGAAATGCATTCCTAGAGGGCATTCATGTTGCACTGGCTGGCCTACAGAGATTCTTTCAGCCTCCGCACTGATGGCAGCCAGTCACCCTTTATCTTCTGCCCCCCCTCCACCTTCCTCTTCCCAATCCCACACCCCTCTTGCTCATCCCAGCCATAGCACACAGACAGACAAGCAGGCACCCACCTCAACATCCAAGGGTACTGCTGACAAACACAAGCACCACAAGAGTCACCACTGGCATACACACAAACAACACCCACTTGCAGACACACCAACACCCACCACCTGCACAGACTCCCCCACCACTCTCACCTTCACAGGCACTACACTGGACACACCTGCAGACACCACACTGACATTCACAGATACAGCCACAACTCCAATCCTACCCACAGTCAGCACAATAGCAGGCCCACAATCATCCACTCCAGTCACTACATCCACAGACACCACAACCAGAGACACACCCAGATGCAGCACATCCGCCATACCTGCAGTCACCACCCCAACAGAAAGTCAACCATCACCCACGGCATCTCCCCGCTTCTCCCCCCCTCCCAAGACACATAAACACTCACACTCACTCACCCAACAGACACACAGCACACACAAGCATTCCTCGCATGCACATGCACCCAAATCATCAACCAAGACACATCCTACAACCACTGCCTCTGCCACCACTCCCAAACCATTTTGCTATGACTGTCCCGTGTGTCAAAGTAGTATTTCCTTTCAGAGCTGTCCCTGTTCTCTACTTGTCTTCCACCCCATGTGACCTCCAAAAGGTCTGGGTCCCTCCCCAAGTCCAGCCCTGCCACCTCCAAGTCCTCTGCCGCCCCCTTGCTAGTACCCATGCCCCTCCCCACCAAGAAGTCAACCTCTCCCAGCCCCCCAAAAGCCTCGACCTAAGCCCCCAGCCCAAGATTAAAGACTCCCCCAAACCGAAGACCAAACCTCCCCTGTCCCAACAATCCATGAGGTGCATGCCTGCCCCCTTGATGTCCCTACCAGTGGAGGTAATATGGCAGTCAGGAGTCATGTAGGGGTACTCAGATGTGCCATATGTGCCTTGTGCACATTGTTGTATGTACTGGTCTATGGGCTTTTCATATTGTACATAGTTCTGTATTTATATATTTATTTATGTATTACTATAGTTTAGTTTAGTTTAACAGATTTGAAAAGCGCATGGCTACCCGAAGGCCCCCCAGCGCTAAAAAGGAAGTGATAACTCAGATGCAGAAAACAAAACTATGTAAAATATAAGAGATTTAGGTCAAATAAAGGAAGGACTTTAATGTTTTTCAGAATGGTAGTTCCAAGGGTTCTTGCCGAAGTTCTAGGGTAGGGAATTCCAAAGGCGAGCTGCCTTAACTGAGAAGGAATTACCTCCCATAATGATATTTCGAACCATGATATGTGAACTAGCTGGATGGTGGAAGATCTCAAGGTTCTTATAGGAATATAAGGTGAGATACTTTGTCTAAGAAAGTGGGGACTTTTATTATGAAGAGCTTTGTGTATCATGCATAGGGCCTTAAAGCGAATCCGCTGTTTTATTGGTAGCCAGTAAAGGGAGACTAAAGCTGATTTGGCTGATTGATGTCTGGGTATATTCATAAGTAGTCTTGCAGGCGCATTTTGTACAACCAAAAGTTTCTTCACTATATAATCAGGAGAGCTAAGAAAAAGGGAGTTGCCATAATCCAGATGAGAGAGTATCATGGCCTGGATAAGAATTCTTCTGGCCAGAGGGTGTAAAAGATTAAATATTTTCCTTAAAGTTCTAAGGAGGCCAAAACAGGATGGGTGGGTTTTTGGGCCAACCAGTTGTTGGCTCCAAGGTTACATATTTGTCCTGCCTTTCTTTCCTCAAGGCTGTTATGGTCTTGTCTGCTTTAGTTTGCGTGTGAGTGACTTTTGTGTGTGTGGTGGTTGTCCTACAAGTTGTGTCTGGGCAGCATGTGTGGTTGTGTGCTTTGCATTTGTCCCGCAGTGATGGCTGTGTATTGTGTGTTGGACATGTAAGTGATTGGGACATGCATTTATGTTGATATTGTGAGTATTGATTGTGTTGGCATTTGTTATTTGGAGTGTTGTGTACCCTTGTGTGGTTGTACTGTGTGTAAGCGTGTGTGTGGTGATTTGTATGTCAGAACCGTTGTGTAGTGTGTTTGTGTGGTATGACGTATGCCTCATTCTATGGCTGTGTGATTGTGTGTATTGGTTCTCTGGTGTTGTTCCATAGTGTTGCATGTGTGTTTTTTCAGGTGGAGGTGTGTATTGGCGTTGCTTGACGGTGCGTTTCAGGTGTTGTGGTTGTGGTGTAGTTGTGTGATTTGGTGGTGTTGTGTGTTGTTGTGTTTGACTGTGCCATTTCTGTGTGTCTGCAGTTTGATGTGTGTTTTGGAAGTGCGTGTTGGCCATGGTGTGTGTACTATGTCTGTGCGTGTGAGTATGTGGCTGTATGTGAATGTGCGTGTCAGTGTTGGAGTACGTGTGTGTCACCATGGCCACCCATTCAGGATGTGTATGTTGTGTGTGCGTTGATACCTTGGCATTATGCAACAGTGACAGGTAAGTGTGTGTACTCACGGTTGCTGTTGTCGTCGCTAGTTCTGGAGTCATTGTACAAGCAGAATCAGTGGAAAGGCGAGTAGTTCAGGTTCCATGGCAGCTCCAGAAGGGTATTTGCTCCTAAAGGAGGGTGTCTCCTTTTATAGAGTTGGCTTCCATCAGTGTTTCCATGGTGGTGCGACCGCATGGAAACCTTGGTGGTGTGCAGCCTCGTAATCTGTATGGCGGAAACATGGTCTCTGCCGGCCTGAAGGTGCCTACAGCCGTCCGGGGGGAATGGGGCATGACCCCACTGGCAGTGCCAGCGGTGATTTGGCTGTATTCTATTGCGAATACCGCCATGGTCATAGTTTGGCGGTCTTATCCGCCAGACCGTCAGCGGTTGGCCCACCATCACCAACACAAACTCGTAATGACCCCCATAATCTCCTTCAATTTTTTACAAATGTTTTCTACTCTCAAATCTCTTATATCTAAATGGAATCCTAGATATTTATCTTGGTGGGGCAGATTAGATTCTCTTAAGATGATTTTGCTTCCTGTAATTCTTTTTTATTTATCAAATATCCTAATTAGCATCATTATTTTAAAAAGATTGATTCTATTTTATCTAAATGTTTATGGAATAATAAAACACCTCAAATGTCTCTTAAAAAACTAATGAAACGTAAACTTCTAGGAGGGGTTAACTTCCCAGATTTTCGCTCATATCATATCGTCTTTTCTCCTAAACAAGCTTCTTTTTTATTAAGTGAGGATGATTCTATTATATCACCATTGTAGGTTGATGCTGAAAGATATTTTTTTTAATCCCTTTTCATTCTCAGAAGCATTAACTCCAATACAGAAACCAGCTTCCATCTCTCTTCCTATCTTGAAAAATTCTTCTAGAGTTTAACAGCCCGTTTATGCTTGTTATGATAATAGTAAAGATCAGTTTCTCAACTATCAATTTGGTATAACAAATATATCAAGATTAATAGTATAACTATTTATTGAAAAACTTGGCATATAAAAGGATTAAAATGGGTGCATCAATTATTTGATAATCGGATCCCTCTTTCTTTTGAACAAGCTCAACATCAAATTTCCATCTTCATTTGTCAGAAAATATGCTAGTTTACTAAATATTATACATAGATCCTGTCAAGATTTTCCTGCTTAACATAATTCTACTGTTTAGTCTTCTCAAAGAAAAACTCTCTTATTAAATTCCCCGTCAGCTTCCCGTATTTCTCGTGTTATCATTGCTCCCCCTGAAGAAAGACCTAAATCTACAATAGAATTGCAGTGGGAGAAAGATTTTCCAATCTCCTTGTGGAATTTAAATTTGTATTAAAATACAAAAAAATCCTCAAGAGAACCCAACACAATTCAAACTTTGTTCTTTATATATAATAGATTATTAATAACTTAATTGTCATTACACAAAATTAACTCTGCTTCTCCTTTATCTTGTTGGTCTTGTACTATGCCATCCGTAGATCTTAAACACATGTTATTTGAATGCCCTTTTACATATCAATTTTGGGTTAAAGTTTGGAATCAAATAAATATCATATTTAATACTCAAATCACTTTTAATTTCACAAATATATATTTTTGGGTAGTCCTGCGGAGTAATGGTTTCCTTATCAATAAGTAAATATCCCAATTTTAGATTTATTGCTTACTGTTTCATTTCAACAAATTACCAAATCTTGGATGGATTTTTCAAAATTATCCTTTCAGGCTTGGTGATATGGTGTATGCTATAACCATAGACTAGGTAGAGCGTATGTATCCCCATTATAACTTGGTATGAAAAGAGACTTGTTATGGATACCTATTACAAATTTCCTAAATTCTTTAGCTTACTCTTCGCGCACTCACTTTCCTAGAAATGAAGAGGTTTCTAAACCTCCATGAATTGTGTTCTGTTACATTTATTGTGATTGGAAATACTTTTAATAGTCTAGTGTGTATATATCTATATATCTATATCTATATATAAATATATATACACATATATATATATATATATATATATATACATGCATATATATCTAGTGAATGTGTGTTCAAAATCAATGGTATTATTAATGTATAAGTAGAGTTCTTAGAGAACATTTTCTCTTGTAGCTACATTTTTATTGTATCATTTATTCCAAATATCAATTGAATTTCTATTGTTTGATTATGGTATTAATTATTACTACAGTTTCCTCTACAACTTAAAAAAAAGTGTACTGCAGTCATTCTCTTGCCTGTATTGCCCTTACCTATATTTGTCTGTTTTTATAAACATTAAAAATGCACTGCACATTATTAATAAACTGCTTCAAAGTATTAAGAAGTAACAAGGATGGTGCTTGTAAAGAAATGCCGCGTTTGACACATCTATAGTAAGGGCATATTTTTATTTTATTGGAATAGGCAAGATTTGATGCAGCATGAGGAGCGTTGGTCCCAAAACCACCACAGGAATTCTACCAGTTCCCAAATCTCCACATCTCAGATTGTTTTACCACGAGCTGTCCTTTATTCTTTCATAAAGGATTTCCAGTCTTTTCTAGGTCAACAAACATTTTCTGCAGGGAGCGGCACTGCGGGTTTCATTCACAGGGGTACCCAGTTCTTTTCTGAATCCAGATTTGGGATTGATGGCCCATTTCTCTCTTAGGTGGGTTTTGCACAAATATGGCAAGGTTCAGTGCTTAAGAGGTCCATGGTTGAAGGGCCATAGAACTTGTTTTGATCAACTGAAAGGATCCTCAAAAGACATCAGGAAGTTGTCCAGCACTTCAACTGAAGCTTAACATTTCGGGAACACCGTCTCGAGCCCATCAACTAAGAATTGTAATGTTGGGGTAACATAGACCTTGACCCTTAAACCCTCTGACATTCTTCAAGCGTTTGATGGACTTGCGTTATTTAATGAGGTCCTACCCCAAGGAGGGTGCCTGTCTCCCCATTTTCTCCTCTCTTGTAGTCATGTTGCTTATTATAAGAAGGAGAGATCTTACTTTCTGATATTTTTCCTTGTTTCGATGACACTGAAGCCCCTGCTTTGTGGTCCTTACCCTATGCCAGAACCTACTTAACAGATAATCAAGAAATCTGCAGGCCTGTATGTTTCAGCCTCGTAAAAGCCTAAAGCAGAGGAAATCTGTGTACAGTGCAAAAACATTGTAATAGGTATAGGAAATGATGTGCGTGTAATCGCCTGGTGAGAGACAGAAAAAGGATCTTAGGAACCCTTAGGTTCTTTCCTGCCCACTACCCAACCACAATGGGTTGCCTTACCTTCTGCAGGGCCTACCACTAAAACGCCATGGGGTAAAGTAGCAAATGCTAAGAATTACTTGTGACAAACAGGCGAGGTGTCAGAGTCATTACAATCACAGAGTCCGCTGGCTCATAGTGCTACATTTTTTATTAACGTGAATTAAGCAAAACAGGTTAATCCAAGTACGCAGCAAGAAAAGATATGTTTTGTGGTAGTATGCCACATGTTTTGCGGAAATATTATCTCAATAATATTCAATTTTATATTGATGGGAAAGGAAGCCCAAGGTTATGTAAAATAAAAGCGTTTCTTAAGGCATAAGGGCTTATATATTCCGCAGACCCTACAGAAAATGTTATTCAGCTATAAATTATATTATCTTGCTTTTAGAAGAACGTATTTCGTTGAAGAATAAGCCTTTGCAGTACAGAATCTTGCATTACATACGTATACTTCAAATGCCTCGCTTGGAGGAACTCTGACATTCAAAACTTCATAAAAAAATAAAATGAAATGTTTACAATTTGTCTGCTTTTCTAATGGTCTCTTGAAATAGCTGCTGCTGCGAGAACCGTGTCCTTGTGGTGTTGCTTGGATTGCCGCGACTAATGAAGCAAAACCCTTTCATGAAAAAGAACCGATCATTATTTCCACCCTATTTGGAATACATTTAAATGTGTCAGGCTCGTGTTGATGCTAAAGCCAAACCTTTGCTCTAATCGATCAACTGCGGACGTCAACACTAACTGAACAAAACCTTCACCTCATTAACACCAGTTTAATAGCTGAATATAACAATCGAGGACTGCAGGATGTTCAGTTAACCTTTGAAAGAGTGCTGCTGTACTGCACCTAGTGTGGTTAATTTTACTTAACAACATTTTATAGTTTGAGCTACAAACACATATTTCTGTTCAAAATCAGAAATTAAGCAGCAGCAGACCTATATATGACAAGGGCAATATGTCGGGACCGTAACAGAATCTCTTCTTTTTCCCCACTCCAATTTGAGTTATTGGAGACAAAAGGCCGCAAACACTCCTTCATTTGTTTAAAAGGCTACTGCCCACCGACCTACAGATTGTGACATTCTTCGGTTTTTCACCACACACTTTAAGTGGCATATTTATACTCCATCTTCGCGAATGTGCGTCAAAAATTTTGATGCACAATCAGCGCAAACCTTGCCCCATATTTAAACTTTGACGCCCTAGCCCGCAGACGTCAAGATTCCGCCTTGTGTGTCATTTTTTGGATGCAGCTACCCGCCTTGCGTTAATCATATGCAAGGTAGGCGTTCCCGTCCCAAAAATGACTTAAACGGCCGTGCGTCGTATTTATGCTTTCGGGCAAAAAAGGCGCACGGGCAGGAGGCGGAGCCGGAAAATGACGCACAGCCCGATTTGCGTCAAAATTTAACGCCTGGGTCAGGGCAGGCGTTAAAATGGGGCAAACACACCTGTATTTAATCAGAACACACAGAAGCAACAGCAGAGCAGCAGAGCATCAAAAGGGAGACATGGAGGTGCTTCTCATCCAGCGTGCACGCAGACGCAGAGCCCAGCAACAACAGCAGCTACCACAACACCAGCAGGGACCCCAAAGGCAGCACAGAAGGCAGGAGAGGATATTCCGCCCCAGAACAACCCTTCATGGCCTCAGGGAACATAACATCATCCAGAGGTACAGGTTGAACTGGCAGGCCATTCAGCAGCTGCTGCGAAACACCTTGCTGACACCCCGCACCATCCCAACAGAAACCAAGCTGCTTGCCGTACTTCACATACTGGCAAGTGGCTCTTTTCAAAAAACTGGTGCCCTGGTTGCTGGAATATCACAGCCATCATTCTCTGCCTTTTTGCCCAAAGTACTGGATGCCATCATTGGACTCACACCCCGCCACATCTGCTTCTCTAACACACTGCAGAAGCAGCAGGAAACAAAACAGGGGTTCTACCTCATTAGTGGCTTCCCACACATCCTTGGTGCAATCGACTGCACACATGTACGCCTTGTGCCACCTGCTGCAACTAAACACCTCTACCGCAACAGGAAGCACACACATTTCATCAATGTGCAGGCCATTGTCGATCACCAAGGATTGATCACCAACATTGTGGCCAAATATCCTGGGAGTGTCTATGACTCATTCATCTTCCGTCACAGCACCATCAATCAACACTTCCAGGATGGACGGTATGGCAATGGACTACTTGTTGGTAAGTACAGAAACCTACTTATATACACACTGCACAGCAACCCTCTAGGACAGACAACACATACACCACAACAGCAACATGTTGACAGGAACACACTGAGGTTGTGACATCTCTAGCCATGTTTCATAGGTCACCATTGAACCTGTCACACATCTGAAATAACTGTACAGCCTAACGTTAAGACGTCAATGATCACAAAGTTTGGAGTGTGTTGCTTAAATGTCACCTTGCAAATTGTCTCAATTATGTTTACATTAATCCATTGCATAAGTCTAAAGGTATGGGATGTCCAGGGTACATTGGTATGAACGTGTTAACAACACTGTCAATTTTAACCTGTGTATGGAACTATCACCTCACCCCCAGTGAAGACACAGTATCACAAGTCACAATGCTAGGGAGTGCACACTACTGCAAATACCCAAACATACTGCTGACAACCGGTCAGAAGCCAAACACTCGTTCAGCCAAGGAAACAACACAATGCAGATGGTACATCCTACAAGCCTAGGATGCAACACAATAACATAAAAGAGTCACAGACAACACAAGACAACTACTGCCGTGCAAGCTGACATAAATGGGGCAGCTACATCAATATGATCCCATTCATTTTCTCTTTCAGCTGATCAGGGGTATGGGATCCAGCCATGGATAATGACACCTATTGGCAACCCAAGTACTGCAGCAGAGCGTGCCTACAATGACGCACATAGGAGGACACGCACCATAGTGGAGAGGACCTTCGGCATCCTCAAGTCGAGATTCAGGTGCCTCAACATCACTGGTGGTAGCCTCCTATATTCCTCTGAAATGGTCTGTAATATCACTCTAACATGTGCCATCCTGCACAACATTTGCCTAAGAAGGAACATTCCCCTCCTGGAACCAGAGCCACACTTGCCTGAAGAGGAGGAAGAGGAGGATGGTAGCCTGCAACATGAAAGGGAACAACAAAACACAGCCGCTGGATTGCGTAGGCGCCAACATATCGTGAAAAATGTATTTTAAAAATAATCACCATCACCACTTTATGAACTAATGTAAATAAACACCGATAATAATCACCATATCATGGTCTGGCTAATCATTTTTGCTCACCTTTATCTCTAACAATCAGAATAAGAGTGTTGCCTCATGGAGCATTGCTGATATACCGATCAGGACACAGAAAATCCCAGAGCAATTGTGATGCGTATCACACAACGGTCATATACACACCCACTGTAAATGACATTGATCCTGTACATTTCACCTTTGAAGGGCAATAGCAGAGGACCACACCTATTTCACACATACATGTTGGAAACATGGTTCATCGCAGCATATGGAACACAACTAAGACACCATCACTCAATAAGGGGTAAACAAGCCTCATACATGAGGCTGTTGATGTGATATTACATCGGTAACAGGAATGTATGACCCTTGACAGCAGTAAGTCCAACTGCATCCAATCTTTGCAAGGACTATCTGTGACTAGAGTTCCATATAAGCAGAACATAGACAGCACAAGTGCCACACATATGACAAGCATTGCGCACATGACATTCCATGTACATGTCAGCCCATTTCCTAACTCCTGACACACCCATGCACCTGGTCACAACCCACCTGTCTGAAGAGGTCCCTGGAATAGTAATATGTGTACCCATATATTCCCTCCTCTACACACACAGACTAACAATAGTAATCCTGTGTGCTACACCCTTTCCTATGGTATACCATTGTCATAGTACATCTGACTGCATGGACGTCAGGTCAATTAATACACTGGCTTGTAGTTTCTAAGCCCTGTTATCACCTGTAGATTGCTTCCCGTGTGAACGGTACTGTTGGCCATTTGAATGGAAATCTCACCTACAGGACTTGTGAGAAACTGATGCAGCCCACACCTGTGATCACCTCCCGGCACACCACCCATTTCAACATGCACTGCCCCTGCTGATGCCTGGAACAGCATAGAAGTTGCCATTTTGTCAAATACACCGTTAAGCATTGCTAGTAATGAAGCTGTGTAACACAGCCCTTGGATTCATGTGTCACCTTCAAAAACACAGGACACACACAGTTTTACATGTCAACTGTCTAGTTCGTCCTCCAAACAGTCTTAGTCAGACCATTAAGTAACTTGTGAAATTGCTGGATCCTGATTGACCCTGCAACCTGTCAGCCTGACTGGCATCTGTCTGTGCGTCACCCTAAAGATTCCCTGTGGCTACATATGTACCACACTTGCTTTACCAAACCTCTCATTCCTCAGGGGGTATTTTGTCATGTGCTTCATCAATGCATACCCAAATACATTGTATAGCATCATCTGCCTTTTAATTGTACCATATTTGTTAAATTGTCATTGAATACCAAAATCATGGCCCATCCCTTGTATGGGTCTCTTTTATGCATGAACAACAAAGTGTGACAGTGTCCCAGTGCCATATGCAGGGTTTGGGTACGGACCATTCAGCAGAACCAGCAACCTCTGATAATGTCCATGAAAAGTCCACACATGTTAGGACCCTGACAGTTCACACACTGAATTACATTGCTCACAACATATTGATGGGCCGTATGTGGTGAATAGCTGTGAAAATAATCAGCACAGAGGCTATGATGATCCTAGATGCAGTGGGAATTTCAGAGGCCAACCTGTGTACAAATGTTGTAATGACACCTGCTGGAACATGACACCTGAGACATGATCTCACTCAGCACACCAAGGTTGCCCTGTTGAAAGTCTCATTACACGTCTTCAGTGTCAGGGTGGGACCATCCCCATGTAGGTTCTCATGTCCTCATCCAATTTACTCACATTGATCTCCGAAGGATACTCAGTAGATACAGGAATAGCTGCCACTGACTGATAATGAGACCTTGACGTAACTGTGACAACATACACCCCTAAAAATATACAGGATCAACATTGGACCACACACATGAACAAGACACCTCTGTGCAATTGATCACTGGAAATATGTGGACACGTGCAGTCTCATATGCTGGTCCACCACAGCCACTGGAGAGTTGTGGCTCAGTTATATGACCTCAACTGTGGCGTCATAATACATTTGTGAGTCACCTTTGGCTGTCTGGGCCAATTACATGGTACCCACTTCATGTGCCTGATTCACTGTGGGTTCACCAACAAGTGCCTAGGAAGCAGTTACCAAAAATCTAGGACATGGGATGGGCAACTTGTGGACCATTGACATGAACAAGCGTCTGCCATCTATCTGGTGCATGCTTTGTCATTTGTGGTGTCTACGTTACCCAAAATCTTGGAAGTGCACACAACAGATGTTGCTACATGTCTGATTAGCACATGTCCTCTCTCATTTCCACAATGACTTGCATCTAAGGTTTGGACACATTGACCTCACATTCATACAAGCATATTTGCAATTATGCATCTTGTGATGCAAACACAGTGGGTCAACAACTACATTAGTTGCCACTGCACACACATTGAGCCATAGGCATTGAGGTATTGTACTTATGTTGTCTGAGTCCTCAGCTGTATTGGAGCTGGCAGGTCTTACAATTGGGGTGGTGGGTGGTTCCTCTGCGATGGCTGCTTGTTCTGTGCTCCTCCTTGTGAATGAAGGTGGGGTCTGGAGGGTTCCAAGGACATCTTGGATGGTCTGCTGGGGAATGTTTGTCAGCTCGTCATCCATGTCATCATTGTATTCTGGGACAGGCATATCCGCAGGAGATCCATTGTCCTCTGCAATAAAATGAGGTACAATTAGTGAGTCTGTGTTGTGGCATTAGTGATGTGACATGCCTGCCTTCTCATGAATTCACATTGTGATCTTGTTTCGTGTTCATTGCTCCAGTCTTTCAGATGGGCATTCTCCCAGGCCTATGCCCCACCTGCATGTCACATGTATTGTGGTAAGTTATTAGACTTGTCGGCATCATCTCCTCTAGGTGTTTGTTCTGGCCAAATAGTGAATTGCCACCTTCTTGTCCTACTCAACCCTCCGTCTACATCCATTTTCATGGTGAGACCTTTCACTGGCTGTGGATGCTCTGATGGCACTGGCAGCACACTTAACAATCTGGACCTGCCCCAGTCTCTGATCTTTCACATCCACTTATATGTAGTTGATATGTAGCGTATCCTATGCATAGCATTGTTTTGGCACGATATGGATGTTGGCATTGGTAATGTATACAGCTGATGTTAGGGAATGTGTGGTACATTGGATTGCCCTGATAGTCTTAGCAGTGTCCTATTTCCTCCTCCGACTGTGCAGGTGTATGTCAGTGACCAGTTACATGTGTCCTCCCCCTAAATGCTGTTGTCTGAGCAGTATGCCATTTGGGATGTTACATTGTGACCCAGGCACAGGATGGACCCTGACATATGCAGCATGGGTGTGACCTTAGTGCTGTGTAGCTCCTAATGTTGATGACATTGGCTGATGTTTGCGACAGCTATGGGCATTGACATTAGACAGGACTGGAGCCTTTGTCTTGTTTCAGGGGATTATTGGAGTTGTCATCCTCAACCTTCTAATTTAGGTGTGTATGATCCATGGGGAAGTTACTGCCATTGGCTACTTGAGCTGCACAGAGAGCGGAGGTGGTAGTGGCAACTGTTGTCACTGTTACATTCCAGTTGTCGGTATGACTAGAGGTTGTTAATTGGGCCCTAGTTAATGTAGGGGGTATAGTGGCTGACGTGTGACAGGATGTCAGTTTGACGTTGTGCCCTTCCCTCCTGGCGTGGCTTTACCTTTGCTCCATCGTTGTCATGGCAGCATGCCGCCATGGGACTGTTGTTGGTGTAGTGTTATGGTGTGCCCTAGCTTCTCTCTGTGCAGGCCATGCCCCCATGCCATACCCCTTTACCCATGCCACTTCATGTATATGATGACTTACATGCATAGTGTAGTAGGTATCCCCCCCAGTTGCAGTTAACATTAGTGCATTTTAATTCCCCATGCGACTTACCGTGCATGTGTGTTGTCTCCTAGTAGTCTGCGCTGTCCTGTTCTTAAACCCCTGTGACGATCTCCTCAGGGATGACGGCTGCGACCATCTCCTCCATGTGGTCCAGGGCCTCCTGGTGTGCTGGACTCCCACCTCCAGTCTACAGTGCTGCCTTCCTGTTCCTGGCCATCTTTTCCTTGGTCCTGCGCTTGCAGTCATGCCAGCGTTTCTTGCACTCGATGACTGTTCTGCGTACTTCTGCCACACTGTTAATCCTGTCAACAATTTGTTGCCATATTGCCTCTCTCCTACTGATTGGCAACTTTGAGGTGACAAACAGTTGGTGCTGGTGTTCCGTCACCTCTTTAACCAGAATTTCCTGCTTCTCTGCACTGAAGAGACACTTTCTTTTCTTCTTAAAAGTGTCCTGGTTCTTGTGTGGGTTCTCCTGGCTGGTTCCTGGTCTGTTGTCATCTTCCTGGGGTCTGTACTGGCATCTGGGATCCATTTTGGCTCTCCTCTGCTGAAATGGCTGTGTTCGCGGGGAATTTTAACGCTATTGCGTCAAAAAACGCAGCATATCCGGTGTGAGGTGTCGTAAATCGACCCACAGTCATTTCTGCCACGTTAACGTCATTTTGCTTTAAGACTTGATGCTGCGGTGTGCGTAAAAAAAAAAGTCTCACACCTGTGGTTTGCGCCACTGTGCGTCGAAGTATAAATTGGACGTCTGCACGGCGCACCAAAATGGCATTAGCCGGCAGTAATATTTTTGACCCAAAAGTGCACCAGCGCAGTTTTGCGTCAAAAAGTATAAATATGGGCCTAAATGCTCATTTTTCACTAACGTGGCCCCACCGGTCCTGCACCACTTTAAAGTTCCTTTTCATCAACAACTTTAGCACCCTCAGCTGTATCAAGTCTTTTTCACCCAAGGTCAATTATATCTTATTAGGCCTGGGTGTCTCTCTCTCTCAGTCCCCCAAGCGTGGGAAGCAGTTGACCCAATTTTATATCCCTCCAACCGCGCAATACAACTGACACTTGGTCCTTATTCAGCCCCCTTTACATGCCATATGTTTGCCTCTTTGTGTGTTTCACCGGCAACTTCACAACAGTGCTTCAAACAATCCATATTTCTTTCTTTTGGCCTCCTGTCCATTTACCACCTGCTAAGAAGAGGAAAACACCCATGTCAGTCAGTATTGCTTCATCAGCCCCTCAACTTTGTTCTGGGGCAACTAAGTCGCCACCTTCCCCAGTCCCTCATTCTGGGCCGCATGTACAAGGATTCAAAATCAGAAATTGTAAATTGTGACAAATAATAATTCACAATTTGCAATTTCTTATTTGAGATGTACTAAAATGGATCTGGAAAAAGTGGTTCTAATGTGTGCACCCCCTTCTACTGAATACATTTGATATTTTGCAAACTGACCTACATACTAATAGGTCAGTTCTCAAAGTATCCAATTGGAGTGGGTCGTAATTCAACCTCCATGATGTAAATCACAAATTGCGACCCACTACAACTAGCCTCGATTACAAGGATGGTAGTCTCCTGGGGCCAGAAGACCTCCATGCCTGAGACTGATTTCAAATAAACAATCATTTTTTTAAGGCAGCCTATTTGTCATCTTTCACAAAGAATATAAAAATTAGGTGACTTCATTTCAGTCGCAAAACAATTTATATCATAAGAAATCTGTTTTTGGAAGGGGCGACATAAACGCTTCCCTTCCAAATACCAATTCATTACTATTCGCTTAACCCATTAAACAAATTGGAAAACCTTTCCTCAATTGTTAATTTGGTTTAGTACTTTACAAAAAGTGTTTTAGTGGTGTCAAACCCGCAGATTTACTGAATCTGAGGGTTTGCGACCAGTAGAACACTTTGTACCTAATGGCGATCATTCTCTACCCATATGAGGTTACAACCTTTCGTTACTGCCCCAATCCTAAATGCATAGGCGCCAAAATGGGCTGGCTTCCAAACACCACCTCAGCACCCTCAGAACCCGCCTGTCCATCACCCTACTACCTTACCCTTGTATAAACGTACCACCACTTACCTGCTCCTACATTTAATCAAATCTTCTGTATGCCCTAACTGGGAACATCCCTTCGCTCCCTGACTTTTTTCACATCATGCTTGTCCTCTTACCGTTCTGGTATGTTTAATGTCTGTCAAACGCCAATTTGTAAGGGGTCCCCTCCTGCTAACAAGTCCCTTACTTCCAATCCTGTGCACTCCTTAGCATCTACCTCTTCTGACTCCCTGCATACGTAAAAAAACAGACGTGTAAATATGACGTGGAATAGTAGATACTCGAGCAAGGGTGCACACACAAATCTTACCCGCCTCTATATCATTTCCAATGTGTGTTTTGTGACTGTCTCCTAGCTTTCATCCTTCTCCTGATTCTAGCCCAGACTTTCAACATTTCCCCTATCCTTGACTCCTGAAAATCCATTCTGTCCCATGAAACACTGCCATCTCACAAATTGCATCTCTTTGGTTCATAACACCATAAGCATTATCATAAAAACATAACCCCAATATTTTCTCAGATGCTGGCAGCTCTTTGTAGCGCCATTTCTCATTTTAACTCCTCCTTTTCCTAAAACCATTCATGATGAGTTCCTCACCATGCTTGGCTTATGAATTCATCATGGATTGGTCCTTTCAGCCAGTTGTAATGCACTCACTGCAGGCAAACCTCCTCTGGCACCTGTGTCTAATATTAATTTGCATGTGGTGGTCACCCATAAAATCGCGACTAGTGACAAGACAATTGATCAGCCATTCCTCATTTCCAGGTATGTGATTTGCTTTGAACATTGCATTCCATTGCAGATACATCAACACAAACTCTTCTAATAGCTGGATCCTCTACTGGTCATTGGCTGACATATTGTTCATCACCCAGTACACTATCTCATTGTTAATACAAAAACAACACTTTCCTGCTCTCCAGTTCCTGCCTTCAAAACTTCAAGGCCAAGAAGACCAACAAGGAGATGCTGTGCATTCACCTCAGTCAACTATCCTGCCCTCACTCCATGCACCAACACACTCTTAAAAAGAGATGAAAACCTTCTGCACCTGATGCGTCAGAGAAAATGTCCACTGTCCAAGTCAGTGAGCCAGAGCAACAAATCCTGTACTTTTTGTTATCTACATCCGCTGATGGGACTGCAAAATGCACTACCCACAGCAGTTACATTTCATGCAGAGTTTAGATGCCCCAGTACCTTTTGAATTGTTCTCAAGTCTGTTTTCCTTGAAGACACCAAAATAAGTAACAAGGGTTTTTAATATTTGCAATTTGTCTTCTGGCAAATGCAATACCATGGCCATGGAATCTAGTTCAATGCTCAGAAATACTGTATGATTGTAGATGTCAGACCTGTTTTTTTCTGAAGCAAGTGGCATGCTGACATTGGGTGCTACCTGCCCAAAGACATCCACCAAAGACTGAAATTCCTTTCTCTGCTCTGTCTAAAAACAGAAATTTTCAAGGTAGATCAGCACCTGCCCAGAACTGGTGACTGACTTCACCACCCATTCTGAAAATGGGCTAAAAATGTCAAATACGCCACGTGCCATAAAGCAACCCAACAGCTTTAAATTATCCACAAAAACTGTCCTTCAAGTTGTATCCCTGGTAGATTAAATCTTTTGGGTGAATCAGCAGTAAATACAATTACATGTGATGGTAGCCCATATCAGCACCTCTTCCACATTGTTTTAAAAAGATAATAGGCTAGTCAATGCTAGAAAATGACACAGGGCAATTTCTCTGGATGGTGCAATCATTAATTGGCCCACCCTCGGGACAAGGTAAATGATGTATCAATCTGTATTCACGTTTTGGATTTTTTCAGGACCACTCTCAAGGATGAATTAATCACATCAGTCAGTAAAATAACTTCCTTAACTTTCTCTGTTATCTTGTCCTGTAGACCTTTAGTGAAATTATTAACTATTTTAAGGTTTCTGCTCAGCAGTATAACCGTGAGACTTCGAATTGTACCCTACAAATGGCACATCTATCTAGATATCTTTTCAACCACTATGCCTTTGCTGCTACATTAGCTGCGGTTCTGGTTGTTGCTTAACACCCTTCTCCCATTCCCATTATCCTTGACTACTGAAAATCCATTCTGACCCCTGAAACACTGAACAAGGGGTGTTTTCCTCCAGATGAGGAGCACTTGCATCAGAATTTACATGGTGATTAGCATGGTCCATTGTTATAATTCCAGCATGTCCATGTTTCACCACTCTTGGCTTGCCTCCTCTCCCCAGAGTAGTACAGCCTGTAAAGGTTGCACAATGCAGTGGCTAGCCACTACTGTTGTATACCAATGATGTGGGTTGCGTTGGAATTATCAGCTGGAGCCACAGCTAACTGTTTATTTCTTGAATAATCTGTTCCCCGTAGGGCCCTAAATTCTTTTTCATATCACATCTAGGCAAGGCTTCAAAAGTTAATTTGTGCTGATTTGATCACATTGACATATTTGAGCAGTGCTGCACTGTTTTCCAGGAATATCTTGTAGAAAGTAGAGACATAGATGATAAACATCACTGTCCACATGTCTATATTTGCCGGAAATTTAGGCCATTTAAACAGTTCTCTATCCTCTACATTCAATCTTTCCTTTCTGCATGTCTCTTTCTCTGCAAACATTTGAAGATGTTGACATTCATGGGCATTAATAACTGTCAGCAGTTACCCCCTGGCTGGTCTGCTATACCCAAGTAGGACAATTTCACTGCCCCTTGTTCTGTTCCCCTTTTCAGACACCCTTTGAAATTGTCTCCTGCCTCCTTTGGTACTGCTCTCTGGGTTTTCAATAGTTTTCGCTTCCACTTCTGTACAGCTTCCTGTTGGCTGCTTCACCCTTCTTGACACCTGTTGCACTCTCCCCCTACGCTTTCAGAAAAGCTTCAAAGCGAAGTGAGCACATGACAAGTTCGAAAATTTTCTAATTCCACCTCCAGCCTTGTTTTCTGTCTCCCTCTGGCA
This sequence comes from Pleurodeles waltl, assembly GCF_031143425.1. Lineage (NCBI taxonomy): Eukaryota > Metazoa > Chordata > Amphibia > Caudata > Salamandridae > Pleurodeles > Pleurodeles waltl. The sequence goes on along the minus strand of NC_090438.1, from coordinate 481,458,571 downwards.
TGTCATCCTGCCCCCCACACAGCCTCCCAATCACCACCATAATCACTTTCAGCACCTCCCATACCAGATGTTCATGCTGCAAGCCCATCTCTATATTTTATCTCCTCTGCCTCTACTCTCTTTCACCATTTCTTGTGACAGATGTTTCTTTTTTCTTGCCATGTTATTCTGGGATAGAACTTAATGTCTCTATGCTGGCCCATCCTTCAAGCTGCACTGTTGGCCTTCCATGCCACCCCGTCTAGTCTTCTCTGGGACCACTAGTTTGGAAGCCAACACTGGCAACTGATGCTTCCTCCACTTTCACCCCTCCCCACAACTATTCTTTCTGGAAGATGAGCTCTCTAACTCACATATCATTTTCACCCCACATACCATAGCATGATTTTTGTCCCTTTCTAACAGGCCCTAGATCTGCTATCCTGTGCATGTTCATGGTGCTTGCATGATCTTTTCCCTGTCTGTCGAGCGTACCCCATGGGTCGATACAGGCTCCGGAACTGTCAGGCCCACCTGATTGGTTTCCTTACAGATGTGCAGAAGTCCTTCTTAATCTCTGTGTAGACCCCGTATCTCACGTGCCTCAAAGGAGACATGCATTCTAACACCAAGGCAGGTACCCCATGGGCGCTTCCCACCTGATCTTATTGGCACCATGCAATCCTGCCCTTCATGGGGGGTCCCCTCCTGATCACTTGCAGAATTCATAATGCACCCTCAACCCCCGGGCCAAACGGAGCCTCACTTGTGGCAGCGTTCTACAGGGTTCTATGAAATCCCATACTGCATGTGTGATGTGTGAGAACATGGAGTCTACTCAGCTTCTGATGCACCATGTCATTGTTTCTATCACCCTAGCCCCCGATATCCCAGTTGGAAGAGGGCACTCACCTTTGCACTCTTTCTTGATGATGCTGAAATTTGCATGAGTAAGAATCATAAGGATCAATGAAAGAGAGTAGAGGAAACTCAACTCAGAAACACCCCTGAAACCAGTGACAATATAGTATAATAGAATTGATGGATGGAACTAGTGACAGAGGCTTAAATAAATCTCCTTGTGTATTATTAGTGACTGAAATAGAATGAAAGAATTCAATTAATTTAAGAAAACAGTAAATGACTGAAAGAACAGGACATTGAAGAATAAACCACCCATGAACAGCTGCTTTAATAATCCATTGAGATTTAAAAAATGTTGTATTAAAAAAGGCTATGCAATTTGTTGCACAGATCCAAAACATTGAGTTCAGAGTTGGCAGACAGACACAATGGCTCTAAGAACTCTTGAGATGCAGCCCTTTGAAAATGAATTATATGCTTTGCAGTATAAAACAAATAAAATATTACGAGGCAATCTATCAAATTTAGCTCAATTTAATTGTAGAATAAACATGAATCAATGAATGAAGAAATTTTATAAATGTAAGTGCTTGGGTGTATTGATAATCATAACGGATACTTTTATAAACATATTATTTTTGGATAATAAAATTAATCCGATGTTTTTCAGCAATGGTTGTCAATTTTGTTTCTGGTTTACTGCACAAAATGAATGAGATTTATTACAAGAAATTGTAAACAGTTGAAGTCATAATGAGATAAAATCCACTTATTACAGTAGCCATGTAGTCACTGTTTATGGCTATGTTATGGCTCATTGCTTAGTGTTGAAACGTGATTTTGAGTCCATAGGTAAGATACTGTTTATGCTCGTATGCAGGAGCAACTCCTCCATTATAGCCTTGTTCTAGGACAATATGCAGAGCCTACACAAACATTGTCACTGTCATTTAACTGTTGATTTATTTTATCGCACTATTAAGTCATTGATAAACATGTATGCTGCCTCTGGAAAACTCAGGGAAAACAAAATTGGAGAGCTGGAGTCTAAGGCAAAAATGGTGGGAAATATGTAGTTGTCAGTTCCCTTGTTGGAGGTTGAGGTAATTTACCTTTTAGGTCGAGGCTGGCAGCGTGCAAGAGCTGCTTTTCCGACGTGTTGGTATGTATCTGGGCTTTTAACTACACCCACCTCACATCCATCACTCCCATTCGTTCGTGGGCTTGCCTCTCAAAAATCCATTCATTTTGTTGGTAACTACTTTACGTTTGTCCCTCCTTGGGGCAGTTTTGTTACCGCCTTCGCTATCGACCCTGTTACATGGATAATTGCACCTTTGTCGATAATTTTGACTGCAAGTTAATTTATTTTTCCTTTTGTCTCTTCGCGCTTACGGTGGCGCTTCAAATCGGCTCACTTATGTCAACTGTTTTACTTTTTATTTGCAGTTTCTGTGGCAAGAAAAGTCCAGTTAGGATTTTTTTTATCTTAGCTCCCACACTTGGCTTGTTTTAATTGACCCCTTGCTGTTGAATCATTTCTTTGTTGCTGGTGTTAACAATCTTAAAAGCAAAACCGTCTACACACCCCACCTTGTTAAGCTGGGGAAGGGTTAATTGTGAGCAGGACGAGATCTAAAGATAACCCAATTTTGTGCCATTTCTACAAATAAAGAGGACTCGGCCAGCATGAGGAAGGGTCAAAAACATTATGAAGCTACATTGCAAGCCTACGTGATTTTACAAGACGTTAACATGCTCGAGTAGAAACAGCGGTGCAACACAACATTGCTTTAGATCCGTTTTTCAGGAAGCTACCCTTGTCGTATTCGTGAAGCTTTCTTTCATTTTTCATGTGTTGTGTGTGTTTTTGGCAATAAGGTAAACCTTTTATATGTTTTTTGGCAATAAGTTAAATCTTGTTGTTGCATTGTGATTGAAACATGCTCATCCAATGGGTTTTGCTTCTTAAATTCGGAATGATAATAACTTCAGGCTCCAACCTGAATCTGTTTTCACTAGGCACAATTGTTCTTTATGCCCAGCAGATGAGCACGGATCTAATAAAATCCCATCTTCATTGTAGTCAAATAAGCTGATCTTCTTTCCCAGCTGTTGTGCTTGGAAATGGTCTTCATGTAAACATGCATCAGTCCAAGCACACAGTTATGAAGCAGTATGTTATTAACTGAGCGTAGTATGTGGGCACTAAGATACTCTTGGAAAGACATTGTTTTCTTGTACACCCGGTAATACGTTCTTGTAAACGAATGCATACAAGCGATTTGCATTAACATGTCAACTTGTGGATTTTACTTACTCCGCCTGAATTATCGTTGGCTCTATTACACGTTTTTTTGGTGATACGGTAAATTAAGTTGTTGCATTCTTATTTGCATGCTCAAACGACGGGTTTTGTTTTTTAAAAATCGGAATTATAACTCCTTTTGTTTATTAAGTGTGCGTGTAAAGCTTTAGATGCTTGCATTTGATTTTGCTGTGTTGTTGAAAGTAAAAGGGCACTTTATCACTTAAAATAAACTTTTGTGAAAACACATATGGTGAATCTTTATGTTCGCCTTGCTTTGTATTGGTACACCTGTTTTGTAAAGAGCCATAGCTAGAAATTTTCCGAATTAACTTTGCCTAAAATTGTTTTCACATGAAGCCCAAACATGCTATTGTAATCTGAAGGATAGGTAGGGAGACACACAAAACTGTTGACTAATCATTATTAAAAGGATTCATGTTGTTCATTTGCTGAACTAATGTGTGTCATTTCTAATGTGCACTTATTCTTGTTACTGATTTGTACTGTGATTCTTGAATGTTTGATAGCCAAAGCACTAGCTAAATTGAGATTATTTAGAAGATTTGGTCAACTGGTGTTTGTGTATGTGTACCATTTGGTTTTAAGACTAATTTCCATAATATCAGCATTGTTAATAGTGAGGAAAAAAACTCATTAACTTTTACTAAAAGGTGTGATTATTCATGACCTAATAGGTCACAGTGTGTGAAGATTACTAAATCCAGGGAAATTATTGATGTTTATCAATTGTGATGTTGTATTTGTATTGAACTAAGGTGTTATGGTGGAATCACTCCAAGTGTAGTCAAAAGGTTCATCAACCTATAACGCGTCCCCTTATCTATTAACATTAAAGACCCAAAAGGACTGAAACTCTAATAGAGATAGTAGCAGAGTAGGATGGTTTGTCTCCTTGAGAGGCCATCATAACATCACAAGGTTCATCATGGGGTTTGATGGTTTGTCTCCTTAAGAGCCCATCATAAGGTTTTTCCCAGAAATGGCAGCGGAATAGGCACAAGACCCCGGTTTTCAGAAAGTAAGGAAAAGAGATGGATGGGTAGTCTCTTTAAGAAATAATATAATTCGTAGATTTGGTAAAAGGTCAAGATTTCCAGATTTAATGCTACAAAGGGGAAAGGAAGTGTATCCCTATGAAACTACTATTACTTTCCCAAATCCTTGGAGTTTGCCAGTACTTGTTTGAAGATGTTCTTGGTGTTCTAGTAACAGAGTGCATGTAATAGGTTTTGAGCTTGCACAGCTTAAGCAAATCGCAGGTAATTGTGATGTTTGTGAGGGTTTAGGGAGTTTGCATACTCCAAATGAAGTTGTTGAAGGAGTTTGCACACTCCGAAGTGTGAGAGTAGGGAAGTCGTCGAACTTCACATGTGTGTGGTGCTTCGTGTTAAAAAATTGTCCACGTAGTTGTTGGTATACGGACCCTGCGTGGTCTAAGACTCAGGAGTATTTAAATAAGTGTATGAGACACTTGGTTTATCTTGTAATTTGTCTGTTTAATAGGTCAATTGGGGGTAGTTGACAAACTCAAGAGTGCGTGTTACAGTGAGTGAAAGGTTTGCGACTGAGATTTGGCGAATCCTATGTGCACCAGGATAGATCCAATGATCAGTTGAGAGTGAAATTTGCAGGTCAAATTTTGCTTGTGAGTCAGGGAAATTGAGAAAGAAGGAGTATCTGTTAGGAGCGAAAAGCCACAGTGAAAAATCACTAAGGTTTCTGAAGCGAATGTGTTACCTACCTGTAGTAAGCAGACAAATCTGTGCATTGGTTTTTATTTAGTGCTTGCAATATTTGCTTTAGTTTTGCTTGAATCTGAGTTTAGAAGGGCAAGCTGAAAGACTTTGTCAGCTACTGTATGTGGTGAGTGTGACGTCATTGGAGATGCACCGGGATAGGATGGTTAGTGAGAAGGTTTGCAAACAGATTGGTGGACAACCGTTAACGTCATTGGTTGAGAAGGTAGGATGAAAAAAACATTGGGATTGAAAGTTACTTCCTGATTTGATTGAAAGTTGCGTAAATTGCCAAAAATGAAAAAATTAAAAGCATTAAAGAGTGCCCTAAGGGGAGATACATTTATACCAGCTAGAATAGAAGTTACACCGCCAGAAGGTACACCCGTCTATGTCGTATTCGAAGAACAAGGTGCTGCACCATGTCTTTGGCTAAAACAATGGTGCAAAGAAACAGATAGAGACAGGAGCTCAGCAATCCCTGCCCATGGAACATTCCATTTGAGAATGTTAGAGAATTTGAGGAGGGTACTGTATGACTTAAAACCTCCTCCAAGACCAGCACAGTTTGAAGCTTTAGCCATTTGGGAATTAGAAGCCAGACAGCAACAGCAACTGAAATTTGAGAGGAGAATGAGGAAAGCTGAGAAGACTTTAGCTGAGGCAAGATGGGATAGTGATCACAAATGTTGGAGAACTGAGACTTTACAGGGAATTAAGTTGTTTCTTGCAATTACCCAAGAGCGGGAACAAGGCAAGAAAGAGCACTAGAAAGAGGGATTCCTATCCTTCTGATGATAGAGAGTAGTGATTGACAGAGTCTAGGAAGTCTTTGACACGCGATGAAGGCTCAGATGATGATGAGTTAATTTTACAGTGACTGAGGAATCGTCTCCTGCCATATGCAGCACATGAGAAAGATCCAAGTATCAGTGTCTATTCTACCACTCCGACACCAGTTGAATCCACACAGAGCCAGATACAGGATAGCCATAGTGGTCCAAATACTTCTGCAATTCAAAGACCTATGCCACAGATTGACATACCAAGATTTACCCAGATGTGCCAATTGTAGATACTGCAACAAACTTAGTAGTGCCGACAGGACAGGATCAGAAGCCGACTCTCATTCAGATGGAGTCCACAGCAAATTTGATGTCCCCAATGCAAGCACAGACTATTCCGAGATACACCCCCATAACAGGATCTTAGGCAGAAATCTCTGCATTGATGAATCAGAATACAAGAGTAAGGTACCCGAGAGAGACAAATGTCAGATCCAATCCAGATGCAGTGTCAGTGCTAATTACCCTAGGTCCAGTCATACCATTGTTTGCCCAAGGAAATAACGGGAACAGTGAGCAGAAAATCATGAATCCGAGTGTTGAAAGGGAGAGATTTAATGAAACCGCAAGGATGATGACCCCCAGGAGACCAACGTTTGATGGAACAGGTCCGTTAATTGATCTGGGTTCTTTTAGAACTCCTCCACATAGTCAGGGGAGATTCGAGGCATGCCCCAATCCAAGCCTGGTGACACCAGAAACCCTGAATCTAATGTTACAGCAGATGCTGGGTGCAAGTAATAATAACATTTCATTGCAAGGTTTGACAACTCAACAATCGACTGCATGGTTAGAAACGCTGAATAGCACCCAAGGTGATTCCAGCAGGAGGAAAGCCCTGAATTTGACCAGGCTTAAATTAGAAGCAGAAGACTTGATTGAAGGAGCAATGGGGTTAGGAAAAATTGACTCAAACAGCGAAGATGAGCTGTGGTATTTGTGCAGACTAATTACCAGCAAAGCAGGAATAGTACATGAGAGATTAGCAGACTTGACAGAGAAATATGACGTAGAAATTGAGAAAACAAAGCACTTAAAGAGGAGTTACCGATTAGAATTTGACTCAAAGGACTTTGAAAACATGAGGATACCGGGAATGAAAATTCACATGAGAGAATTAATTCAGAGCATTCAGACATGGGGAGCATTAGACAATTGGAAAGGCAGATGGGTGAAGAAAAGAGAGAAGAGGAAAAGAGACTCTGTGAATCTTACTGGAAGTGTGCAACAAGCTGAAGAGCCAGTGAAAATATTGCCAATGAAGGAAATTCTTGGAGGGAAGATCTGAACACCCTGTTAGAAATAGTAGTTCCAGCAGACTTATGGGTCAAGTGCAAGAGGAGTGCAGATTGCCAACAAGAGAACCTCAGATTGATCCAGCGACAGCTGCACCATCTCCTGATATAATTAAATATTACTATAAGGTGATTGAATGTCTGAAGACAAGAATTTCAACCAAGAATATTGACTGGCAAAGAATAGAAAGGACAGCTCAGGAAGGCAAGGAATCACTACACTAGTACTATGAGAGACTGTTACAACCAATCAAGCATTACAGTGGCACAGAAACAATTGAGCCAAAATACATGATTCATTTTGTATACAGATTTGTTGAAGGACATAGACTTGAAATCAGGCAAATGATTAAGAGTCATTTGATTTGTTGGCAAGCGAAACCAATTGATGAGGTCCTGCAGTAAGCCAAGTACTGTAGTGATGAGATTGAACTGAAGCAGAGAAAGTTGAAGGAAAAGGTAATGGGAAAGCATATTAAAGCGGCACAAACAGGGATGCAGGGACGTTTTCCACAGCAACAGCAGCAGCAAGGAAACATGTGGTTGCAGAATCAGTCTAGAGGTAGAGGTGGAATGAGAAATGTGAGTCATTGTCCTGATTTGAACACAGTGGTAGTTCAAAATGATTTGCCAGGAAGGAAGAGATTGTTACTGTGTCACACTTGCGGAGGCCTTGGGCATTGGAAACGGGAGTGTTCAATGGTAGGTCAGGAAGGTGTTGTTAAGCAAACAAGCGAAATCAATTTTCTCTCAAATGTAAGAGTACAAAATGAGAGATCAGAATATGAATTTTCAAAATATTTTGAACCCAATGCAAACTTTTCAGCCCATGCAACAAATGCAAATTACCCGTTTGCAGATGCTCCAGTCACAGCAAATACAACCTCAAGTGCAAATTGTACCTAGGCAACAAATCCAAATACCTCAAGCCCCAATGGAGCAGCTGAAAGTAATGCTTCCTCAGCAGGTCATGAGTCAAAGGTTTAAACAGAGTAATAACACAGTACACCAATTCCCACTACACAGTGAGGATGAAGTGAATGATGACTGGGTGAGCGAGAGATCAGATGAGGAGGAATGTGTGTTAGCAGCTTCCTTAGAGGTAGATTAGAAAGGTCCACATGTGAAGGGAAAAGTGATGGATCACAAAGTCTCATTCTTATTCGACACAGGAGCTACACGCTTGACAGTGAGAATTGCAGAAGTTCCAAAATTGACCCTTTCAGGGAAGACAGTGAAGATTGTGGGAGTTGCAAATCAGTATTTGACAAACCTGATCACAGAATCAGTTCAAGTTAAAATTGGAAATTTCGAGGGATTACACAAATTCGTAGTTTGTGACTCGAGTCCCGTATCCCTACTGGTAAGAGGTTTGTTATACAAAACTAGGTGTTTGATTACTTGCTCGAACAATCAAATTGCCATTCAGACAAATAGTGATGATGAAGATGACTTACATGCAGTGAAAGATTGTGACACAGTGACCGAAGAGTACCCTTTGATCAGTTTATTTCCAGTTTTCCCAGTGAGAGATCTTCCTTCTGACTTACAGGGAACAGTAAAGATGAAAATGTGGGATTTTACAGGAAAAGATATTGGTCTAATCAGAGGAGCTGAGCCAGTTAAAGTCCCCGTCAAGCCAAATGCGATTTTTCTCTAGATACCCCAATACCACATGACGCAGGACAAAATTGAGGGGATTGCTCCAATAATTGCAGAATTCATTAACAAAGGCATTTTAAAAGAAGTGCTGAGCAGCCCATGTAATTCACGGATAATGGGTTTGCGAAAGCCATGTGGGAAGTTCCGGATTGTTCCGGATTTGACAAAAGTAAATGACATTGTGATTAAATGCTGTCCCGTAGTGCCAAATCTAGCAATGATTTTAGTTTCTGATCCCATGCGATGCTGAATGGTTCACCATAGTGGACCTGTCACAAGCCTTCTTTTCTGTACCTCTTCACGAGGATAGTCATTTTCTTTTCTGTTTCAAATTTTTGGATAGAGTCTGCTTTTGGTGCAGAATTCCTCAAGGGTTTTCAGAGTCACCGTCCATATTCAACCAGATCTTAAAAAATAATCTGGAGACATTGGAAATGCCTTTCCAATTGATATTGGTCCAGTACATTGATGATCTGCTGGTGGCGTCCAAAACAAAAGAGGCATGCAAGTACAATACTATTGCCTTATTGAATCAGTTAGGGAAGAATGGACATAAAGGCCCTCATTATGACTTTGACGGTCTCAAAGCGAGACCGCCAAAGCCATGGGTGCCAGAAGACCGCCAGTGATGGCGGTCTTCCACCTGCCATAATATGAATACTGCTGGGTTTCCGCCACATTTACGGTGGAAATTCAGCAGTAGCCATGCTGGCACATGAGGCACCTGGCCGGTGCTACTGCCTGCACCGCCCCGCTAGCAGGATACCATAAGCTGTATTTTGGCCATACAGACAGCCTGGCGGTGTCCTGCTGGCGGGGCGCTGCTGGCGGTAGCAGCACCCCTTCCCGTTACCTGCCGGAAGACCTCCTTGCCAGACAAGGTAAGTCGGGCATCCATCAGGGGAGGGGGTGGAGGGTGGGGGTGTTGTGTGTGAGTGTGTGGTGTCTGCATGTGTGTATGAATGTGTGTGTGCATGTGTGTTTGCCTCTGTGAGTGTTGTGGTGTATGTGTGGTTGTATGCATGTGAATGAATGTGTGTATAAATGTTGCAGTGAGTGCATGTCTGCATGTCAGTGTGTATGCGAGTGAGTATGTGTGAGTGTATGGAAGTGGTGGTGCATGGGTGCATGCGCCATGCATGTGGGTGTGTGTATGATTGTGGGGAGGGGGGTTGAGGGTTGGGGACGCTGTGATTCTAGGAGGGTGAGGGGTGGGATGTTGGTGATTTCTGTGGTGGTGGGGGAGCCTTTTACTGGTGACAGGGATGAAATTCCCTGTCACCGGTAGCCCTACTGCCATGGTTTTCGTGACAGTGGTATTGCCGCGGAAAGCATGGTGGTAGGCCAGCTCTTAATACCACTGGCGTCCATCCGTGGACCGTCAGGTCGGAGATGCACATCTCCAGCCTGGCGGTTCATACCGCCATGGAGGTGTGAGTGGAGATGTGGCGGGTTGGCTGTGTCCAACCCGCCACACTCACCATCTGGAGGTATAAACCGCCAGCCTGTTGGCGGTGATACCGCCACATTAACCCTGGCGGTCCAAAAGACAGCCAGGGTCAAAATGAGGGTCAAAGTGTCCCCAGCCAAATTACAGTACTGTCAGGAAGAAGTGAAATACTTGGGACACCAAATTGAAAAAGGAGCTAGAAGGATTTCCAGAGAAAGGGTTACAGCCACACTGCAGATGAATCCTCCGGTCACACAAAGAGATGCTCTGCTTTTCTTGGTAATGGTGAGCTATTGTCGTCAGTGGATTCCCAATTTTTCAATCATTTCAAAGCCATTGCAGAAGCTAACACATAAAGAAGTTACTGATCCCTTAGAGCTAGATCAAGCGTGCATGAAAGCTTTTATTGAGTTGAGAGAGAGCTTGTACACAGCCACAGCATTAGGAATGCCTGACTACAGAAAACCCTTCATGTTGTTTTGTCGTGAGTACGATGCATGTTCTTTGTCTGTTCTGACCCAAGTCCATGGTGGTGTAAACTGCACAGTAGCATATTTTTCAGCTACTTTGGACCCAGTCGGACCAGCTTTACCAGGCTGTCTGCATACTGTTGCAGCGGTTGGAAGTGAGAGCATTGTGATGGGACATCCTTTAACTGTTATGGTCCCTCACTCCATAGAAGTTTTGTTTACCAGATCCAAGACCCAGTACCTGATGAGATCCAGGTTGACAAGGTATGAGACTGTCATCCTGGGTTCCCCCAGTGTGACTTTGAAAATGTGTACAGTGCTTAACCCAACAACCTTGCTTCCAAAAGAGAATACTGAAGTTGACAAATTGAAAGAAGTTGAACATGACTGTCTGGAGGTAGCTGATTTGTGCACAAAAACGATACCTGATATTCGAGATTCCCAATTGGAAGGGAATGACCAAATTATTTTTATTGATAGTTCCTGTTTAAGAGATAACATGGGAACATTGAGAGCAGGATAAGCAGTGTGCACAATTGCTGATATACTTGAGCGTCCTTGCTTCGAGGAGGGTATTCCGCACAAGTGGCTGAATTAGTGGCTCTCACTAGAGCATGCCATGTTTCTGCACAGCTTAAAGGACCATCTATACTGACAGTCAGTATGGATTTGGAATAGTCCAGGATTTTGGTCAGCTGTGGTCACAGAGAGGTTTCCTGATCTCTTCTGGTTCGCCAGTTAGAAATGGTGAAAGAATCCATGACTTGTTACAAGCTATACAACTGCCTGAAAAGATTGCTGTAGTGAAATGCAGTGCACACCTGAAATCACAAAATTTTGTTTCAATGGGAAATGGATATGTGGATCAAATCACAAGGTTTTGCGAATTGAACTGTATATCGTTCGAAGACAAATGGGAATTGTTACCTGAGGAGAACTGTTCTAGTTATGCATTACATGTAATTGACACATTGGAAGACCTGAAAGCACTTCAAGAAAATGTAAACAGGGAGGAAAGGATGAATTGGGTCAAGTTAAAATGTGTTCCACGTGAAGATGATGTGTGGATTTCAGGAGAAGGACAAGTGGTCTTGTCTAATAGTTTGTTGACTCAAATAGCGCAGTATTACCAGGGTCAGGCACATGTTGGAAGGGATGCCATGATTCGTACTTTTAAACAATACTGGTTTAATCTGAAATTTAGACAGGTTGCCGAAGCAGTTTGCCACCGATGCATCATCTGTCATCAGATGAGTGTGGGTAAATGGACTGTAGTAAACATGAGCCACATTGGAAGAGCGGGAGGCCCATTTAGCAGAATGCAGATGCATTTTATTGAGATGCCTGTATATGGAGGATTGAGATATATGTTGGTGATTGTTTACATCTTTAGTCACTGGATTGAAGCTTACCCTACACAAAGAAATGACAGCCTCACAGTAGCGAAATTACTGCTTAGGGAACTGATACCACATTTTGGTTTTCCGGTCTCTTTAGTATCAGACAGGGGAAGTCAAGTCAACAATGAAGTAATTAAATTGCTATGCTCAGCTTTAAAAATTGAGCAGAAGTTGCATTGTAGCTATCACCGTGAATCATCAGGACTTGTTGAGCAAATGAATGGTACCTTGAAATCAAGAATGGTGAAAATGTGTGCGACCACAAATCTGAAATGGCCAGAAACACTGTTGTTAGTTCTGATGATTATAAGAAACACACCTGACAGGAAAACTGGATTGTCACCGCATGAAATCCTCCTGGTTAGAGCAATGAGATTGCCAGTGGTTCCTGAAAATGCTCTTGTGAACATAACAGATGATATGATGTTGGACTACTGCAAAGGCCTGGCTGATGTGGTTCGCTCTTTCTCTCATCAGGTGGAAGCCACCACATTGCAGCCATCACAAGATCAAATCCACAACCTAAGAGTGGGAGACTGGGTTGTGATCAGAAAACATGTGAGGAAGACTTGATTGGAGCCTCGATGGAAAGGCTCCTACAAAGTAGTACTGGTTACTAATACAGCTGTGAAGTGCGCTGGAGTTCCAAATTGGATCCATGAAAGCCATACTGGGAAAGAATCATGTCCGGTGGACCATGAAGAAGGGTTGTTGAGAGTACCAACAACTTCCAGACCAACTCCTGAATTGGAGAGGGGAAAGGGAGAATCAGAGACTGAATCTGAACAAACTGAGAGCGCTTCAAACACTCCTGTGAGAGACGAGGAGGAAATACAGGAGAGTGAAAGTGAACCAACCTCAACTGCTGTAGCAGGAGAGTCTAGTCAGAGGAGGGCTCTCCCAGAAGCAGACGGACCTGAAAGACAAACAGAGCAAACAACAGACCCTGAGGAGAAAGGAGTTGAGGCGGATCAAAGCCAAAGTGGACTGAATCCTCCTGAACCTGTTGCAAGTATGTCAAGAGGAAATCCTGCCAAACCAAATAAAGTTACAAGTCCAACACTGAAAAGAGCATTAACAGAGTGTCCACTGAAAGGTGATAAGTGGCCGAAATCACAAGCAAAAAGGAAAGAAGCAATTACAGTGACAACAGTTGAAGAAGAAGTAGACACTATGAGAAAGGAAGACTTGAGTGATGGAGAGTTAAATGGGGATCGCAGGCTGAAAAGAAAGAGGATTGCAAACCGAAGGTACGCAAGTCCTGAATGGGCATATGCAACGACAAGTGATTGGCAAAGTGGATTTTTGTCTTTTTGTTTTGATCAATGGATTCCAGCTCACTATTTTGGCACATGAAGAAGATCAATGAACTGAACTGTTGAAATATCCTGATTTGACAAGCTGCTAAACCGATTTTGACAAGCTACCTATTTTTCACAAAAAGGATCCTGGAATAAAGACTGAAAGCTGTAAATAATTGCTAAAGAAGAATGAAAGTTCTTGTTTTGTTTTATTTTTATTTTTGCTGCATAGCTATAATTTTTCTCTTCTACTTTTTGATCCATTACAGATCATGAGTAAGCAAAGCCAACAGGTTAGGAAGAACAGGTGCTGAAAATGCATAGGTATTGGTTTGGCGATTGTGTGCATAATATTGTGTATGATATTGATTATGAGTATGACTTTTCATGAGAAGATTGTGGCCAACCATACCACTGCTTTAGAGATGACCACTATGCTTACAAAACTAGAGAAATTTAGGATAGATGATAAGTATTTACATGGAGACAACAACGAAGATCTGTCCTCTAACGTCTTCTATCGCCTGTTGCGTGAGTATGTTGAGAGAATGTTATGTGTGTACCGAGCTTCCTTCATCAGTAGAGGAAGGAGTTACTTGCCATAGTTTGCCTCTTACTTATGGAATAAGTTGTAGTCTTTTACTAACCAGCTTCTATAACCAGGAGTACGTTCAGTATTTATTTTCCAACCAAGATGTTGTGTTTTCGTTTATCCCTATAATCAAGTATTAGAGTAGAGTAGCTAGGGAAAATTATAAAGAGATAGTAAGATAATTCTTTGAGCCTAGATTAACCTTGGGCACAGCTTATGCACATAGGAACAATCTTACAAGCTTGCTGACACCAGTAGAAAAGAGATTTTTAGATCACACTGATGGTAGGAGAAAGACACTAAAGGAGAAAATAGGGAAAGGTTTAGAGAAAAGGACACCTATTAATGATCACGCATTTAGCAAACAAAGATACAAGGCAAATTAGCTTTAGATGCACAGCACGTAGGAGAATTTTGTGTATAAAGACCAAAATGTAGAACTGATACACTGTTTGTGGGGATGAGTGAATGTAGACATGTGTTTTTGTTTCAGGTTAAATGGACATTTATGTTGAATGGACAAGACCCAGCAATTCCAGGAGTTTATTACATCTGTGGACCAAAGGGGTACTACCGTCTTCCTAGAGGATGGTATGGCACATGTTATTTGGGAATAGTTTTTCAAAAGATTTATCAACTTGAGGACCTGAGCAAATTACTTAAGATGATTGAATTAAATCATGTCAGACAAAAGAGAGAATCTTCTTATAGCGTAGTCTGAGATATTTTTGGAGCATTGATTCCAACAGTGGGAGTTATTTTGAATTCAGTGATATTGTTTGTCATATATACCTAACAATATTAAAAAAATTAGAGGCTTAAACAATCTTTTAATAAGAGCACTGATTTGAATGAGCTGAAAGAACCTGGACTTTGGGAAAAAGTTGGCAAAGGTTTTGCTTCTGTGGGAAATTGGCTTGGCAACCTAGGGAGAGTGAGAGTTTTGAAAATAATACAAGTGATCTTGATTATTGTGATTTGCCTATTTGGATTATGGGGACTTTATAAATTGTATCACGATTCAAATGAAGAAGTTGAAAAAGGATCAGAAGAAGGAAGAAATTAAAATGGAAAGATTATTTAGGGAAAATTCAAAAAGGGATAGAACAAATAAGAATTTTAGGGAGAACAAATTTTAGGTGAACAAAATATGGGTGATGAAAGGTGTGATGACACATTTAGTCATCAGAGGAGGGATTGTGAATGCTGAATTTACTACTAATGAATTTATGTATTGCAAGTCATGAATTTGCAAAGAATTTAGTTAACATAGAAAATAATGTGCAACTTATAAAATGTGCCCACTTGAGTGGCCAACATTATATACGTAATGTCTTTAGTAAACATGTGTTAATTATTATTCAAAGTGTATGCGTAGAGAAATTATAATGGTATGTTATATTATTGATTTGATGTTATGTATTTGCTTATTAATTGTAAGCCTTAAGTTAGCGAGGTTTGGGCCTAGGTTTGCACAGCCTCATGTTAAACTGCAATGTCTAAATATATTTGTGGGAATGTATGTACAGAAAATCTAATACAATTATTATTCGCACTGAGTTGACCAAGCCTTTAGCAGATGTCTTTACCTTGCTCATGAGAACTGCTTGCTAGAATATCTTGTATTAGTAGTTGTTACACTCTATAACTTGATGCGAGAGACAGCAATGTTCCCAGGATCTAACAATGGATGCACTGACTGGAGTACGGAGTGTTACAAAATTGTTTCCTGATGAGTCGGACAATGGGAACAGGAGAAGAGGAGCGAATCATCAACGTGTGAAAGACAGTTTAGTTATATCTTTGATATGAGGTTAAATTCTAATTGGGTTGACTGTAAACGTACGACTTTCTGACCAATCACAATGTGGGAAGTTCTTTAGCTAATTTGGACTTAGCCCGATTGCACAGAGGAGAAGATATCAATCTTTTTCTCATTTTGAGCTTATTCTATTCTATTCTTTTACTGAGGACTAAGCAGTTCCTGATTACTTTATGCTTAACTTTAACTCTGAAGCTTGATGGCTAAATAATTGATGCTGCCCTTAGAGTTTGTTCCTAAAATGATTCAGATTGCTTAGAGACCCCTGTGTCTGAACCATTCCCTTCCATTGTCATTTCTTTGTCCTTTACTGAAGAAAAACAGACTGATGTCCAACTGACAAAGAGAATCGCAGCTTGCCGATCCATATTGAGTAGAGGTATGGCAAAATACTATTGTCTTGATCTTTGTTTATAGGTACCAACCACAGTTTTGTTAAGAGCTATGGCTAGATGTTTTCCAAATTAACTATGACTACAACTGTTTTCACATGAAGCCCAAACATGCTATTCTAATCTAAAGGTTAGGTAGGGAGACACACAAAAATGTTGACAGACCGTTATAAAAAGGATTCATGTTGTTCATTTGCTGACCTAATGTATGCCATTTCTAATGTGCAGTTATTCTTTTTGCTGATTTGTACTGTGATTCTTGAATGTTTGATAGCCAATACACTAGCTAAACTGAGATTCTTTAGAAGATTTGGTCAACCGGTGTTGTTTGTGTATGCGTACCATTTGGTTTTGAGACTAATTTACATGATATTATCATTGTTAATATATATGGAAATAAACTCATCACTAAAAGGTGAGGTCATTCATGACTTAATAGGTCACGGTGTGTGAAGATTACTGAGTCCAGGGAAATAATTGGCTGATGTTCATCGATTGTGATGTTGTATTTGTATTGAATTAAGGTGTTATGGTGGAATCACTCCAAGCATAGTGTCTTTTAGGTGATTGCTAATTACATTGGGCATCCTCGTGAACTGCAAGGAGAGGCTGTGTGAATAGTGCAAGTCCTTACTCAGTCCCCATTGTTACATTTCCAGGATGTGTTTCGATAATTTCTTCATTGTTAATTATTTGGTTATAAAAGTTAACTTCTGTGCACACATTTGAATTATGTACTTTAGAATTCAAACGTTAGAAACATGTACTCATATGTGGCTACATGATTGTCTTTCGCCATTCTACTAGGGGATTGTTTTACCACTAGCCCCATCAGAATAGCTTCAGTGACGCAGATGTTCTGGACTTCAGTGCTACTGTTGAATTCTGTTGTGTATTGCAACCTCCTTATTAATGTCAGGCTACATTGCA
Organism: Pleurodeles waltl; assembly: GCF_031143425.1. Lineage (NCBI taxonomy): Eukaryota > Metazoa > Chordata > Amphibia > Caudata > Salamandridae > Pleurodeles > Pleurodeles waltl. Next base: position 481,441,501 of record NC_090438.1, on the reverse strand, counting down.
AACACTTTTCAAACACACAAAACAACTTCACAACACATACCTCCAATCCATACTACAGATTTCCACATCATGCCACAAAACTTAACAGTACACCACATAATTTAACTCCACAACATGCACCCTACAACACATAATATTATTCCACATAATTAACTCCATAACACACAGTCTCACTCTACATAATTCCAGAACACTTAGGCCCATATTTATACTTTTAGCGCCGCAATTTTATTTTGCAAGTTTGCGCCGTTTTTGCGTAAAAAATGAAAGCAAATGCAGTGCTAAAAAAGTATAAATATGGGCCTTAATGCCATTTAATTACTATCCGCAAAATTCCACAGAACACCATTCCACATTTTTCCATTACACAATCCCACATCACACCACACAATTCCACAACAAACAATTCCAATACAACCCATCTCTTCCTCGCACTTCCACCAACCCTGTCATCTCTCCCCCACAGACCCACTGCCCCCTCTCATTCCTCCCTCACAATCCCTGTCTCCTCTCTATACTGCCTGCTTACACTTGCTACCTTCCTGTACCTCCTCATGCTGTGCACTGGTCCACCTCTTGCCTCCCCTACCTCTTGGTGTCCCTCCCACTCACACCTTTCTCTCTCTTGTACTTTCTCTTACCCCTCTCTCTTGCTGTCTTATGCTCTCTTCCCACCTCTGTGGTTGACTTCAGGTCTTCAAGCACAGTTTTATTCCTTTGCCTTTTCAAGGTTTTCGTCCCTCACCCAGGTTCACCTTCTCTTTTGGGGGTTTCTTCTGCATACACAGGCACTCCCTCTTTATGATCCTATGGCCTGCTCTCCCCTTCTTCCTCTCTTTTTCTCACCTTCTCTCTGCTTCTGTGTATGGAGTTCATTCACCACTTCATGCATACACTACCTACCCCTCTCTATCTTCCTTCCTATCTATTCTTTGCAGCTCTAACCCCTATCTCTTCACCACACTACATAATTCCACTACACAAGTACACTACACACCACACAATTCCACAACTAACAATTCCAATCCAACCCACATAATTCCACTCCACACAACATACATCAACTCACTCCAAACCAAAACACCTGGGTAAAAGACATTGGTGGTCATTACAACTTCGGCGGTCTTTTTACAAGACCGCCAAGGGACCGCCGTGCTGAAGACCGCCAGTGCAGGCGGTTTTCCACTCGGCGCATTATGACCGCTGGCAGCCCTCCGTCCTTTTCCGGACGGAGAGCCGCCAGCAGCCATACTGGCGGACGGCGGTGAAGTAGAGGTAGCTCCACCTCCACCGCCCTGTCAACAGAACACCGCCCACCGAATCAAGTCCTGTGATTCGGCGTGGTGGTGTTCTGTTGACGGGGTGCTGGCGGCGGAGCTGCCCCCATGGATTGCGTCCCCTCCCGGAGGATCAACGGACCAGGTAAGTTGATCGTCCGTTAGGGGAGGAGGGTCAGGGGGTGTTGTGTGATGTGTGGGTGCATGGGGGTGTGCGTGTGTGTATGTAGAGGGGTTTTTGAGTGCGTGATTGCATGCGAGGGTGTTGTGTGTTTGGAAATGAGTGCGTGTCTGTCTGTATGTATGTCTGTATGGATGTGTGCGTGTATGTCTGAATGTGGGTGTGTGCGTATGACTGTGTGTGTGGCTGTTGGCATGTATGTTGGTGTGTGTGCGGGTATGTGTGTTGGTGGTGCCTGCGTGCGTGTGAATGTGTAATGTAACGTTGGGGGTATGGGTGGGGAGGGGGGTCCTGCCACCTTTGGGGTGGCAGAGGTGGTAGGGGGTGTAGGGGAAGGACTCGGGTGGGGGAGACCCCTATCAATGCCAGGGAAGGAATTCCCTGGCACTGATAGTGCTCACCGCCATGGATTTCATGGCGGTTCCTAACCCCATGAAATCCATGGCAGTCAGCCGGGTAATGATACTGCCGGCGGTATTGTGACGACTGCCGGGCTGGAGACCCTGGTCTCCAGCCCAGCGGGCATCTCCGCCCTGGCGGTCGGATCGGAGAAGTGGCGGATGACCATGGTGGTAAACGCCATGGTCATAATTCCAAAAATGTTACCGCCAGCCTGTTGGCAGTAAGACCGCCGCTTCTCTGCCAACCGCCAGGGTAGTAATGAGGGCCATTGTCATTTACAATGCCAATAGCTCTAAGTCTCGCAAATGCAATACCGATTGCATTGCAAATGCTTGTTTGTCCTGGAGTCCGTCCGACTATGGGTCTCCAAACTAGGCCAAGTACAATTGCATCACAATCTATTGAACTAAGTGCTGGGTTAAGTGCACTGTGATCCACTATCCCTATATCTCTCCCTCTTGGTTCTCACCCTCCTCTGCTCTAGGTGATTCTCCCTTCACACTAGGAATTTGTGTAGTAGCATGAATAAAGGCTCAGGTGCAGATCAACCCCCTCTAGTATTCTCAATGAACTCAGTTTACCACAGTTCAAAATAGTGTCTGTGTTCTCACCATGTGCATGTTCAGGATGCATATGGCTTAGGCAAGCAGCCGGCTGGTAATAGTACATAACTACTCCCCCACTACTGGAAAAGAATGCACAATTTGTATCTAACACAGCCTCCTCCATCTACAGCAAACTCACAGTCCCGTGCAGCAGAAGGAGGCAGTTGAAGGCCCTCAGGAATACAGATTCAGATAACCTGGAATCACTTTGGTATCATAGGATGGGTCTCAACACATCTGAATTCTTACCCACTTCTGGGTGCTAGGTGCTCATTTAGGCACTGCTTTAGGGTGCTTTGTCATGGAGTAGTGGTGCAAGGAAGTCACACCAATCTCTAGGTCACAGCGGCACTGGATGAGCCACTGGTTACAATTCTTAGGTTCACATTGGTTCAATATAGCTGCAAACATGATTCATTGAGTCATAGCAGCACAGGTACAGCTGAGATCCCAGTCCTTGCTCAAGTGGAACTGAACAAACATGATTATATGGTTCCTACATGGAATTGAAAACTAGAGAGAGCAATGGGGGCAAAGCCAGGGACATGTGAAATACTCTCCTATGCATCTTCCTTCACCTGGCAGAGCTCACCAGCCTTGGGGTCTCACTGCTTCTGGTTCCTCCTGAGCAGTCACACCTCCTGCAGGGTTGGTAGGCTTCTTCCCTCTCTCAATGGGCAGGTTTGCTTCTAGGCACCCGAGATCAGATGAACAACTTCTTCTAGCAAAGAAAGACTTCACCTCACCCCTGGAAAATTGGCTGTCAGACAGACACCAGCCGTGGTTGTACAGCAGTCCTGCTTTATTGAACATAGAAAACTTGAAATTAGAACAACAGATTAGTCTTCATATAAGACATTCAAAGCAGACAGGAGATGTGGATCCACTGTCTACACTTTGACAACTGGTTTAAGGAGGTTCTAATTTCAAGTCTCTTCTTCAGGCTGCTCACCAAACACAGCTTTTGTGTAGAATAAGTCGCCTCACGTCAGGGTGGCTTCACTCGGGAAAAGGCCTAACTGAATTTCTATGGGAACAGTGTTTCCTTTCTCCAACTTGACTGTCTTGTTCTCCTCCCTCTAGCACCATGAGTGTCAGCAATGCATTTCCAGGTCCAGAATTACTAAGGGCTTGCATCGCCACTGCATCATGCAAGGCAAACCAAGTCCTTAAGTCAGATTTACTATGCTGTGCAGAGCCACCTTGTATGTTATTGTTTGTTGTGTATCATAACATATTGATTGTTAATTTCAAGGCTTTCTGTGTCAGACCCTCATTTCAGAGAGATGTATTGGAATTGCAGGATTGCAAGCCCCTTGTTGAGCATGCACACCTGTACTTTAAAGCTGATATGGCCCCATCAGAGGAGACAAATAGCTTGTTGGCTAGCCTTTTTACATCACAGCATAGTCTAAATTGAAGTATATGTTATAAAAACTACAACTCCCAGAATCCTTGCAGCATGAACAACATGAAGAGTATGTGGTACTATGTCAATGTGGATAAGACTGCAGTGGAAATGTTTCACGTGAATAAATCAGTTTGAATCAACTGCATATCAGATTGCCACCTGCTTTTCCTGTGAATTTATGATGGGCGTGGCTCATCTCTGGTTCCACTTGCCCTGATCTTGTGGGACAATTGTTGGAGGCAGTGCAACCTTGGTATTCCTATGAGAATCCTTCAGGAAACACTGGGCCATACTGCGAGATAGGAAAACCATTTAAAAAAAGGAGGATGTGGATGTCTTTGTTGGTTTGGTTTCATTTACGTGAATGCCCCTGCAGTTAAAACATGCAACTTAGGGGCAGAGTGTGGGGTGATTGTGCGTGTGGGGTTAGGAACAGGGCCTAGCCTCAAGCCTACATCAAGCTGTGCATGGCAAAAGATGGTGTACACCAGGAGCTGGAAGCAATGCTTATGGCTTCACATATTACATCGCTTATGACATTTTCTATGACACCATTGATAACATCACTGAACATGGCAGGGGCACACTTTACAGTTGCTTCATTTAACTATAAATGATGAACTCCAGTATTTAAAAATGATTTTAAAATCTTAGGTTTAGCACCTAATTACAACATCATTTTAACCTTTCTTTATATATACATATATATATATATATATATATATATATATATATATATATATATATATATATATATATATGTATATATATATATACATACATATATATACATACATATATATATGTACATATATATATATAGAGAGAGAGAGAGAGAGAGCTATCTATCTATCTTTCTTTCTTTCTTTCTTTCTTTCTTTCTTTCTTTCTTTCTTTCTTTCTTTCTTTCTTTCTTTCTTTCTATCTATATATCTATCATCTCTCTCTTTCCATATATTTATTTATATATAGATAGATATGTACATATATATGTATATATATACACATATATATATATATATATATATATGTTTATTTTTAACTCAGTGGCGACTAGTTATATTTACGATGTACATTTATAAAGGATGTCCCAAAATGCTAAATCCCCATGCATTTTCCATAGACTTTCTTAGGCAGGGCTACAGCTAAAACTGCTGAATGGAATTGCACCAAAGTTGGCAAAAAGCTATCCCTTGGTCCGCCGACTGTGCTTTTTGTGATTTGGTGTAAATGTGTTCAGTAGTTTTTGTTAAATTAAGGTTGAAAATAATTGTGTAACTGCATGGTTGGTCTGGAAGAGTCTCGAGAGACTCTAGCGGGAGCAGACATTTAAAAATAGAGCATTCTGATTGGTCCAGGGAGCTTAATTTCCCTTAGCCCATTACACTTCCGTGGGAGCCAGCTTCCTGCGAAGGCGGGCACTCTGATTGGCTGCCACCAACATGAGAAAAATGTTGATGACAGCCATTGCAGAACTCTGGAACCTAGGGCCAGATGTAGAAAGCATTTTGCATGGTGCAAACTGCGAAAATCGCGAAAGTCAGTACCGACTAGCAAATTGTGAATGCGACTCGCAAGTAGGAAGGGGTGTTCCCTTCCTATTTGTGACTCGCATCGCTATGCTAAATTGCTTTGTGACCGCGAATGCTGTCGCAAAGCAATTCGCAGTTACCACCAGTGTCACACTGGTGGTAACCCATTGGCAAAAGGGAAGGGGTCCCCATGGGACCCCTTCCCCTTTGCGAATGTTGCCAATAAGGGTTTTTCAGAGAAGGCAGTGGTCCAATGGGCCACTGGCTACTCTGAAAAACGGAAACCAAAAGGTTTCGTTATTTTTTTTATTTTGCAACTCGTTTTCCTTTAAGGAAAACGGGCTGCAAAAAAAAAAAAACTGCTTTATTTAAAAAGCAGTCACAGACAGACTTTAGCAGACCACCATCCCTGTGAGTGCAGGGACTCGCTATGGGGTCGCAAAATGCGGCCCCATAGCGACTCGCAGTCGGTGTCTGAGACACAGTACTGCATCCGATTTTGCGAGTCGCACTGACTCACAATTTCCGATTCGCAAAATCGGAAAATTGCTACATCTGGCCCTTAGTCACTTGTCCTGAACTTAAAAATAAAATATATAAGTGTGGAAGGTAGGGATACTCTGCCCCCTAGGCCCGATGGGAGGGACCCAGAGAAATCCTCTGCAGCCAAAAAGAAAAAAAAGAAAAAAAATGCTGTGATCTCACCAAAATGGCGATGGGACACATTTATTTTATTTATGTCCCCAAGAGTCCACCCCCAGGGCTGTATTCATAAAGAAGAGGGTGCGTGGCCCCTCCCGACCCTCCAGAGCCTGATAAGCCACTCCAGGTCTAAAGTTTTTTAATTTAGGGGGGCACGTGCTCTCCCTCCCTGAACCTCCAGAGGCCAGAGGGAGCCCACTCCCTGGGTAAAAATTTAAGAAAACGGGGAGGGGGTCCACACGACTTTCCTCCCGAGACATTAAAGGACCTCTGGGCCAATTACTTTAAGGGAGGAGGGCTGCACGGCTTCTGTCCCTGAGCCGTTAAAGGCACCGGGGACCCTATTCCACGGCCGGCTCACAAGTTATGTCTGGGGAGCCTGCCCTCAGGACAGACCAGTTTCCCTGCCCGCACAGACGAGGGCAGGGAAACCTGTTTTTGCTCTCGCTTGGTCGGCAAAATTTTTTATTTCCCCCCAAGCAGGAGCAAATAAGAAGTCCACTCCCAGACTTTTGATCTGTTTCCCTGCCTGCACTGAAGTGGGGAGGGAAACAGATCAAAATATTGCTCCTGCCTAGAGGGAGCTGCATTAGTAGCTGCTTCCTCTGGGTGGGACCAATGCTGGCTCCCACTTGACTCGGTCCCACGTGACCAGATGGCCGCAGTTGGCACCTCGATCTTTTAGGCACAAGTTTTTATTAAAAAAGTAAAAATGTCATAACTCTGCTTCTACTTATTGGATTTTTGTTTTTTTGCTGTCAAATCGCTTATTACGTTTTACTCTGTCTAAAGTGGTGTGGAATTTTTCTTGTGTTGTGTCTTCACTTTGTTACTGTTTTCGTGCTGCATAAATACTTAACACATTGCCTCTAAGCTACGCCTGCATGCTTTTTATGTCAAGCTATCAAGGTTTAAGCACTGGGTGATTTAGTGACTTTGTGGTTCACCTAAACAAGGATTGTGGCTGTTGCTTGAATAAGAGTTAGCCCCCTTTAAGCAACAAGTCAATTTCTCAAAGTCGTAAGTACCATTTCCTGGAACAGTCATACAGCATGCTTATAAAAATAAGCCAGTTTCTGTAGAAATATATAGATAGACGGTGATATGAAATACTTTTCAATGTCTCTGTTATGTCTTTGGAGATGAAATAGAGCTCTATTCCAACAGGCAGTAAAGTCATTATGGTTGTTGATGGTATGTAATAGTATTGGGCTATGTTAATAGTCCACCTTGTGTTATTAACTGTTAGAAATTGAGTTACAGGTTGACTGGGGTATGACTCCCGGTCAAGTAGCAACCACATCTCTAGTCAGGGTAAGTGTTGGGCAAACTCTAAAATAGCCTGTGCTCTCCCTCTGGTAGTCAAATCTGGGAGCTGTGGGGAGCCTTTTATGTCCCTGAAGCTCAGATCAGGAGGCCAGCAGACTAGCCACTTGAGTCACTCTGTGATCCTAGGTTCAAGATGGGTTCCAGGTCCAGTTCTTTCTCTCTAGGCAAGAGGGCAGCAGGCTCATTCACTACAACAAGGCAGTGGCTCATTCAGAGTGGGGGTCTAGCAGAGTGGCAGTCCTTTTAGCAGCACAGAAGTTCTTCTTACTGGCAGAGCATCCATAGCTCCAGAGGTATACTGAAGTGGTGGTGTCTGAAGTCCAGCCCATGTATCCAGTGGTGCCTGTGAAGTGGGGGAGACTTCAAAGATAGGTCTTTCAAGTCTTTCTTGCCTCTAGACTCACTACAGGGGGTATGCAGCCCATTGTGTGTTGGCAAGACACAGCCTATTCAGGTGTAAGTGATCCTGCTGTGTCCAGCATCCTGTCAGGATGCCCCATCAAGTCACACCTAAGCTCTCATTTTGTGTGGCTGTCTAGAAGGAATACACATAGCCCAGCTGTCACCCATCTTAGACCTGTGATCACAGACAAGCAGCAGGCACCATAAGGCTAAAGTAAGAAAAAGCTAACTTTCTAAAAGTGGCATGTTTAGAATTGCAATTGAAAATCCAAACTAACCATAAGTTTGGATTTTAAATTGTGATTCCAGAGACACCAAACTTGAAAAGTCTAACTCTTTGCAATTGGGATTTGCAGTTAAAAAAATGTAAAAAAGCAATCCCAATGTTATTCCAGAGACACCAAACTTGAAAAGTCTAACTCTTTGCAATTGGGATTTGCACTTAAAAAAAATTAATAAAGCAATCCCAATGTTATCCCATGGGACAGGTGGGACTTGTCGAAGTGAAAAACGAATTTAAGAGTTTTTCACTTCCAGGAGATGTAAAACCTAAAAGTACATGTCCTGATTTTTAAATAAATTTCACCGTGCCCCGTGCTGTCCAGGGCCTACCCTAGGGGTGAGTTCTATGTATAAAAAGGAAGGTTTTGGTCTGGGAAAATGGTTATTTTCATGAATAAATGGACCACAAAGGTGGCTCAGAATGCAGTGGGTGGCGTGCAATTCAGGCACCTGTGAAGGAGCTGTCACACAACGCTGATTGCGGCGAGCAGGTACAGCTGTTTATGAGACTAGGGGTGATAAGTTTTCTGCAGCTGTTTGGTTTGTTGCTGATGCAGCAGCATATGAGAGAGTACCTGCAGGTTCATTGGCCCTGTGTAGTTTTACTTTTACGGATAACTGTTTACTACCACGCCTGGTTAGGCCATTTCAGCATGAGGAGTTTCATCATAAGCACAAGACCAATTGCCTTTGAGGTAATGGTGAGGAGTTGCTGTTTGATTTACCAATGCATGGTATAGCTGCATTCCTTGAAGTTGTATTTTCTGAAGTGGTTACTAAGTGCATGTTGTCTTGGAAGGTATGGCCTTTCTCCAATCAAGGTTTCATTGGCAGTGGACACCATTTGCTTATTTTTGTAACTTTCTGGAGTTTGAGCGTAGATAGTAAGCTGGGACCCTTTTAAAAAAAACACTTGGGACATAGCACCATGGGAGTTGTAGTAAAGATGGCCGTGAGCTGGAATCACACACTGTCTTTTTGGTTTATTGCTTTGCATGAAAAAAGGAGCACTGCAGGTATCAATTGTTTCAAGCTGTAATCACACCCGGTGATTCCCGTCTATACTCGTGTGCATATAAAGGGCAGCATCATTGGGTGAATTTTAAATTTATAATATATGAGGACAGATGCACATATGACTTCTCGAGACAGTTTTTATTGCATCCTGAGGTATCCTGCAGAGGGCATGCTGCTTTGGGTCACTGGTTCACCGGACGTAGCTTTAATACTGGTTTTGTTTGGTGCGCGGGAGATTTTTTTGCAAAGTCACAATCACCATTTCATTGAACACGTCAGCATCTTTGTTAAGAAGGTGTGTTTTGTACTGTTGAACATTGTGTTCTCAGGCTGTTTTTGTGTAACTAACACCCCTCCTTCTTTCCTGTTTACATTTCTACTTCCCCCTGAAGAAGGGGCAAAATGGTCCCGAAATGCATTGGGTTTTATATACAGTCTACAGTATAAATGTTACTTAAGAATCAACTACAATTAACTTTAGGAATGTGCAGTAATAATGTACATATATTGATGAGAATTGTGTACATTTATTTTTACTTTTTTGTTCTGACAAACTGGTTTTGAGAGTATAAACCCTGAATAAGAAATAGTTTTTTGTCAATGTTCTATAACTGTACAATAAGTTTGTTAATATTTTGTGCTTTTAGCTGTGCACACTGGTTTTGAGCCACCATTGTGGTCCAGTTATTCTTGAATTATTGTAGTTGCTACAGACAGAGCATGATCCAGAGTAGCACGCTGCAACTGTGTGTATTTTTGTCAAATTGGTAAAATGGATAATTTGCAGTTTATCTCATACAACTTAAAGGAGTGCATTATACATTTAATACAAAAGGGTTATTTTGCCAAGTTGAATTGGCAATTTCTAACTGCCCACACAGACTCTGCAATGGAAGGCAACTGGGCAGCACAATCAGGGACTTATAAGTAAATAAATGAAATATGCCAATTGGGGATAAGCCAATACTACAATGTTTACAGGAGAGAGCACAATCACTTTAGCATTGGTTAGCAGTGGCAAAGGCCACAGAGTCCTAAGGCCAGCAAAAACAACTTCAGCAAAAAGTAGTAAGAGGAAGGAAAAAAGTTTGGGGATGACTCTGTAGAGAGACCCAGGTCCAATATTAACCAATCCTATTATGCTTTACTTCTTAATTTTGCTTCTTATCTAGTTTTCTATGTTTTTTTGTAATGTGACCAGAAATGTGTGCTTCAAATGCCTTTCTAATATTTGGTGAACATCATTGCTTTAAACTTGTTTATTTTCTTACCTTATTTTGGTTTTTGGTTGTATTGTTTTTTTTTTTAATTTCAATAATTTCTGCAGTTCCTTTTGGATACTTTTGAGAAAGTACTGCTTTGCATCATAAACTTTAAAAAAATATATACATCAATGAAAATATTTTTCCCTGACTGTACAGACTTTGCTAAACTGCCTCATTTCTTCTTATACATTACTGTTAGAATTTGTATCTTTTGTTGACAGAAGTATGCACCCGGTCCAAGTAGAGAGCGCAATCCCAGTCAGAGTAAGTCACAACACAAACTAAATTATCCTGTACTCACCCTCTGGTAGCTTGGCACAGGCAGGCTTACCTTGGAAGACAATGTGTAAGGTATTTGTGTAATAACTCAGACAGTAACACAGTGAAAACACCACAAAAAGTACTCCACACCTGTTTAGGAAAATAGATAATATTTATCTGAATAAAATAAGACCAAATCGCCAAGAATCCAATATGCACAAGTCAAGATATCACTTTTTAAAGGTTTAAATGAGTCTCAATCCTTAAGAATCAGTGGTTGTATCCTTTTAACACACAGTACCCTCAAAGCGTCAAAAATAAAGACGCAGCAGAGGAGATGCATCGAAAAGTAAAGTGATGCGTCAATTTTTCCTCACATGGCAATACATCATTTCATTCCACAGTGGAAGGCTATGTGTCGGTTTCCAGGAGCGCAGCCTTGGTTCCTCACTGCGATGCAGGGATATGTTGATGCCCAGGGACAATGTGTGAAAAACCCAGAACTAATTGAGCCAAAGCAACAGCTGCTTTGTCGATCTGGTAGGCGATGTACTGATTTTTTAGCGGGAGGCTGGCTCTGCGTCGATTCAGCAGGTGGTGCATCGAATTTGCAGGTGTTGCACTAATTTTCTGGCATACTGGATTTTCTTCCCTTTGGTGAAGTCTTTGATAACTCTGAGGCCTCAGAACAAGAGGCTAGCTCAATCCAAGTCCTTGGAGAGCACCTGAGGAGGAAAGTGTTGCCTAGTATCTCATTATTCTAATGAGACTACTGGATTTTGAGCAGCAAGATTGTCCACAGTGTGGGAGACTGAGTTAACCCATGGTGGGTGACACCTGTAGCTCCAAATCCGGGTTTCGCTCTGGCTAACTAGCAGTGCCTCATCTCTCCCGAAAGGTAGAGATGATTGGGCAGCCGAGTGCATGACATATCATACTTCTCAGGGAAGTCATGGTCACTCAGGTCGCATCCGGTTCTCTCATTCACAATTCGGTCTCATATATAACTGACAATGAAAGCAGTATAAGTTTTAAAGACTGGTTTAATAAAACGACTGCATTTTAGATAGCAAAGCGCGAGCTGCAATAACCAGAACGACACAACATAACAATATTAAAATGGTGAGGATGAGAGTTAAGCATAAGAATAATGCTATCATATTGCCACTAAAGTCGATGGACTATTTTCTATCTGAATCACAATTTGAGCACGGCATGTTAAGCTCTAATCCTGCCTTTCAGGTTCCCCCGGTAGAACATCAACCCTCATTCCTGAGCAAAGGCCTGTAGTCAGAGTTAGCATCTGCAGCGAAGCATTCAGCATACAGTTGTGGTTCCCTGGCTGGAATCTCCCTCTTAACGTGTAATGGGACTAGGAAGTGTTTTTATAATAACACAGCTAATGTTCTAAGAAAATGTCCCTACGTAAGGATGTGTATTTTCTACGAATGTTGGAGACTAAACTTCTACCACGTTCACCGGCAATGTACCAAACTGTAGCCTTGACTGAAGCACATAGTGATCAAGACTGTGTTGTTTGAGAACACAGTGCTGGGCTAACCAAAACAGTTAGATAGAAGAAATTAAAACAAGACCGTAAAACTGGTTATTGTAAAAATACCAATGCGAAGCTGAATAAAATATATCCAGGTCAAGGTGCACAGTGGCCTAGTGTATTAAACTAATGTACATGGAGCTATAACCAAAATGGCTACACAACAAAAGCAGAGTCCTTCCTGCAGAGTCAGGTGTCAGCAGGCAGCGGGGCAACAGGCAGGCCAGAAGTCCTTCCAACAATGCAGTCCAGATGAGTCATTTAGGCAACCAGGCAGTTCCTCTGACAGAGTCCAGTTGTAGGTCAAGAAGTGTCTATTTTGGTGGGGTCACAGACCCTGTATATATACACCCAAAAATACCTTTGAAGTGAATGAAACATCAAAGAGTGGTTTTGAAGTGCACAAGTTCCACTTTCAATCCGGTCCTGTCCACCAGGAGCCCTGTGAGGGGTTATCAGTCCTTTGTGTAAGGGCAGGCCACTGGCCTTTGAAGTGTAAGAGAGAACCCCTCCACCCTTCCTGCCCAGAGAAACCCATCTATATGCAGATGAATGAAGATGCAGCTGAGTGTCCTGTGTTTATGGCTGTCTGGGTGGAATGCACAAGGGGAAGTTTCAACCAGCACAGCCCAGTCATGGATTGGAGACAGGCTGAAAGGCACAAATGGCAGTAAGTGCAGAGAAATGCCTACTTTCTAAAAAAAATATGATTGCTGCCTATTGCTTTCTATGGCTGATAAAATAACCATATAAACACCTATTGGTTTTATATACTTCCCTGTGTCAATCTTAATTTCTTAGTTTTCTTAATTTGGTATTGAATTAAACCCGCTAGGACATTGTTGTAGATATACATGGTTGCCCAGGTCTTGGCTGGATCTCTTTGGGTATCCCCTGTAACAATTCCTTTCTAAAATTGGCATTTCTGAAATAATAATGTAGAATCTAGCTTCACCAGTAAGTACGATTTCTCACTACCATTCCAACCATACCAAATATGACAAGTCTATTCCTCTCTGATCAGAAATTCCCAGAAGAAGAGCAGCTTCACAGCAGTGAAAAACAACTTTGGGAGTTTTTCACTACTAGGACAGGCACAACCTACAAGTACCTATCCTGCCTTTTACTTAATTAGCACTCTGCCCTATGGGCTACCTAGGGCCTATCTTAGGGTGAAATATGTAATAAAAGGCCAGGTTAATGCTTGGAAACTAGTTTTAAATGCAAATTGACAGTGAAACTGTACACATCTGCCTGGCAAATGCAAGCCTAAGACATGGTTAAGGGGTTACGTATGTGGGAGGCACAATCTGTGCTGCAGCCACACTAGTAGCATTTAACTAACAGGCCCTGAGAATATCTAGTGCACTTTCTTAGGGACTTCTAAGTAAATTAAATATGCCAATTGGATATGAGCCAATGTGACCATGTTTTAGGGAGAGAGCACATGCACTTTAGCACTGGTTAACAGTGGTAAAGTGCCAAGTGTCTTAAAGCCAACAAAAACAGGGTCGGAAAAAGAGGAGGAAGGCAAATCGTTTGAGGTGACCCTCCGAGAGGGCCATTTTTCAACAATTACAAACAGAATATTAAGCTATATTCGCTAATAAAACACAGAACAAAGACAAAGGCCCTCATTTTGACTTTGGAGGTCAATTTCCCTGACGGCCAAAGCCAAACCCGCCACCAGACCGCCATACTACAAGTACAGGCAGCCGTCCACTATCTTTGTCGTGGAAAGTCACCAGCAGTCGTGCTGGCGGTCTGCGGTGCAGAGGCAGGTGCATCGCCAGCATGGCTTGGCAGAGTCCTGCTGGCGTGGTGGTGCTGTCAAGGCAAAACCACCAGGACCCATTCCCTCCCAGACGTCCTCCTCGACAGTGGGTGTCCGAAAGGGGGGGAAGGGTGCCTGTTTGTGTGGGTGCCTGTGTGCATGTCTGTGGAGGGGGGAAGTGGGCGGTTAATGCGTGTGTGTATGCAAGTGAATGTGAATGTGTGTGTGCATGTATTTGCGCATGTATGGGGGTGTCTGTGTGGTGAATGTGAGTGAGTGGAGTGTCTGTGTTGATGAATGTGAGTACAGGTGTCTGTGTGGATGAATGCGAGTGAGTTGGGGTGTCTGTGTTGATGAATGTGACTGAGTGGGGGTGTCTGTGTGGATGAAAGGGAGTGAGTGGGGTGTCTGTGTGGATAAATGCGAGTGAGTGGGGGTGTCTGAATGCATGTATGCGTATGATGAATGAGTGTGTATGTGAATGCATGCATGTGTGAAGGGGTGGGGGATGTTTGTAAGTGTGTGGACGGGTGGGGGGGACATGTGTGCCGGCGACAGGAATGAAGATTCCTGTCACCGGGTGTGTGCCTGCCAGGGTTTTCATGGCAGGGTGACCGCCACTGAAAGCCTGGCAGTTTGCAGCCTTGTAATCCGGCTGGCAGCCTGAGGCCTGCTGCTGGGTTGGAGGTGCTCACCGCCGGGTGTGGCGGTGCAACTGCACCAGTGGGCCAGGCAGGGCTGTGGAGGCTTGGCATCTGCCAAGTCCCACAACTCTTAATGTGGCGGTCCTTACCACCGGCTCTGCGATGGAAGGACTGCCATGGCGAGGCTGGCGGTCTCATTACCGCCAGCCTCGTAATGAGGGCCAAAGTGTGGTTTAAACAATGTGGCTGTCATTTTCTTTTGCAAGGGATTTAATTAACCAATAATATTATGTATCAACACCGCTATGAACCAAAATATGCTGTGAAGGTACCACCACATACCTTGGCCCAATATATAATAAATTTTTTGTCTTTTATTGCTTAATAACAACAATTTTAGATCAAATAACTAAAAGGACTCTTTAAAAATTGGGTCTCTAGTTTGAAGAGGTATGCACCATGTCTAAGTAGGGACCACAATCCTAGTCGGAGTGAGTCAGATACACACCCTAAATTAACCTGTGCTCACCCTCTTGTACCTTGGCACAAAGCAGTCAGGCTTTACTTAAGAGGCAATGTGTAAAGTATTTGTGCAACACTTTATTACAGTAACAGTGAAAGACAGCACAAAAAGACTCCACACCAGTTCAGTAAAATAGAGGCTATATATCTGAGTAAACAAAAGACCAAAATTCCAAAAACCATTACATAGAAGTTGGGATATGAATTTATGAAGGTTAAATTAAAAAAAAGTGCTTAGAAGTAAATAGCAATTGAAGGTTAATTGAGGTCACGCTAGACTGGGGTAAATCCAAAGTTCAGGCTGACTTTGGTGGATTGTAGGCCAGCTACAGGACTCACTTAGAGCCAGCTGAAAACAGTACCTTGGATGGAGTAAGCCTCAGCATTGAAGACTGAATGCATCAGCTCTGATCCACGTAGTTGGGTAGATGCTTCATCATTGATCCTCATAGTCGAGTCCCATGTCGGTGTCGAGCTTCATTAAATGTATGAGCTAGTCATTGTCGAACCTCTCAGTCGGGTCCAGTGTAGTCATTGAAGCTGCAATCATCAGCATTGGAGGGCACTACTTCGGTTCCCGAACCTCAATGTCTTGGATGAGGCAATTTTTGCAGAGAAACATCCGCAAACCCACTTCTAAGGCCCAGGACTGGATTGGCACGTCAGGCAAGGGTAGGACTCAAATGGCAGAGCCCAGCAGCAGGGCCAAAGTTGCAGGTAGTCTTTGATGTCCCTGAGACTGCAAGAACAGGGGCAAGCCAGCAGGCCCTTGGAGAAACTTGGCGTCACAGAAATAGAGATCAGGTCCAGTCATTCTCCCTCTCAGGTAGAAGCAGCAGGCCCACATGGCCGAGGCAGGTAGCAAAGCGGCATTCCCTCCTACAGCAAAGCAATCAGCAGGCAAACACAGCCATGTTCGTAGCAAAGTGTCAGTCTCTCCCACAGCACAGCAGTGTTCTTCCAGGCAGAATGTCAACTTTTAAAATACATTGCACCTTGCCCTTGGGGCTAAACAGGGTCTACCTTCAGGGTGACATATGCAATAAAAAGGAACGTTTGGGCTTGGCAAGTGGGTGCATTTGCCAGGTCAAAATAGCAGATTAAAACTGCACCCACAGGCTCTGGAGTGGCAGGCCTGAGACATGTTTAAAGGGCTACTTAAGTGGGTGGCACTATCACTGCTGCAGACCGACTAGTAGCATTTAAGTCACAGGCCCTAGGC
The DNA here is from genome assembly GCF_031143425.1 of Pleurodeles waltl. Lineage (NCBI taxonomy): Eukaryota > Metazoa > Chordata > Amphibia > Caudata > Salamandridae > Pleurodeles > Pleurodeles waltl. The sequence continues at coordinate 481,425,118 of NC_090438.1, read as the reverse complement.
ACATATAGTGCACTTTAATAGGGAATTACAGGCAAATTAAATATGCCAATTGTGGATAAGCCAATGTTACCATGTTTTGGAAAATGCATTGGTGGAAAAATGTGTTTTGGGACCCACCCTTTGTTCTTTGTTCCCTATTAACTAATCACCACAAAAAATTGCATCATCAGCCAATTTAGAAAACTTTCTTGAAGGTTCATGAAACAGTGACGTTACACAGTGACACAGTTATTACCAAGCAAAAACTTGATGAATTCCTATTTCTGAGAATCCTAACAATAACTACAGAGTGGCTACCACCACTCAGTAAAATATATATATGCACCACAAAACTTTGTACACAGTTTCAAAAAGGGTTATGTAGAAGCTAAATAGATGTGCAAGCCTTTTGCAACATGCAATGGAATATTGTGCAAGGTGAAAGAAATAATTTCACTCATATGCTGTTATCTATTTTACTGCTATTAGACTATTGAGGATAATTATTGGTTACGTTTTTATGCACTATGGCACTTTACACTGTAGAAGGTTTCCTGTTTGAATTCTCCGTACATATGGACTCTGCGATGTATAATGAAAAATTGGGCAAAAAGAAATTAATACACTCATGATCTTGACTATAGGAAGATGTGCAACAAGTGTAAATTGACAATTGAACTGATAAAATTAGATGAACTGTTATGGCGCAGGTGAACTGGTGTTTAACACTGAGATAGCGGTCCAGTTGTTGCCGTATAATTAATGGTAATGGAAGAAGGACTGTATCAGACTCAATGGTGAAAGTAAACGGGTTGGTTTGGTTGAAAGCGTTTGCTGAAACGCGTTGACTTACCATTTTGTATGGTGCCTGTAAAATAAAATGAATGAAATAAAAGGAGCCTATATTCTTGTTATGCTGTATTATTAGACGCAACGTGTAGCACAACTGGTGCGGTTTTATTCTGTGGTGGAGAAGGATACTTGGAGTGACTGATATATATATATATATATATATATATATCTATATATATATATATATATATCTATATATAAATATAGATATATATATATATATATATCAATAACCTAGTAGCGGTGGCCACTAGGTAGTTATAGTTAGGATCTACTTTCTGTAGAAAAAGTATTTTTTGTTTTGCTAATAACGCTGTTTGATGAATCTTCACAAAAGGAAATAGAATTTAAAAAGGTGCAGAAGTGCACACAAAAAAAGCAAAGGTTGCAGGGACATTATATTTAGGTTCAAATTTTACATGGACAAAACCATAGAAATTCAGCAGTTATAGTTACAGTTATCTCAAGTAACTATAACTCACGACCTTGGTAAATATATATTCACAACCTTGCCATGCAATGCTTATTTCCAACATATTACATCTTTTATGACATCATTGATAATATCAGTGCAACATTTGATGTAATATTATTGATGAGAAAACTGTGCATGGAATGGGCATGAGTTATAGTTGACTCGGGCTCTGTGAGGCCTTTGTTCTTTGTTCAGGCAAACTTTGGAATGTTGATGCTCTGGACACTCCATTGTTTTCAGTGAAGCTCCCAACATTCCAATGTGCTGATATAGCCTTAGAACCCGCCGTAGCGGGCTCTACCGGCTATTAAAGGCCCCCGCCCTAACAAGATTAAATAAAACAAATTCCTCATGGAGCCTGAGAGGATTAAAATCCCCTCGTGCTCCGTGAGGCTTTGTTCACATCTCTTGCTGTGAACAAAGAGAACATTGGAATGTTGGCGCTGTGGGCCAAAGCCCGGAGCACTCCATTGTTTTCAGTGGAACTGCCAACGTTCCAATGTTCTAATATATGTTACATCACAATGCCTGCTTCCAGAGCCAGCAAGGGAGGTGAAAGGTAGATCAGGTCACAGACCATAATTTAGATTACATCACTAATTGAAACCTTGGTGCATAGCTTTTTCATATGAAAAAAGAAATGTACTTCCCTGTCATATCTAATTAAATTTATTAACACAGTATTTTTCATTTAAAATTATTGTAACATGCATTTATTGAAGCATTATTAAACATGAATTCATATGTTTTGCGTATTAAAAGTGTGTTTACTAAATGTATTAATTAAATGTACTGCTTTGATTCAATTACGTTAGCCTAAGTGAGGCCTGTTAGATTTGTAATACATAACTATGCATGAAATGCTGATTCATTTTTTAGAACGTGAGCTTTCTTTCAGACTTTGTTTCCATGTGAAGACTCTCGTTAGTAATAAGCTCTATTGTTTAGATATAAAGAGAAAATGTCACAGTGTCCCTGAAATTAGAACAGATGAACTGTTGAATTATGCAAATGTTTCAATCCTGTGAGGAACTACCTGGATGGATGAGGTTACCATGACCAGACCTGGGAATGGAAGTAACTGTTGCAACCTGGAGTCGTGTGATTGATTATCATTAGATGATGCCCCTTCAAGATAATGTGGACTGCTTTCCTGAGCAAATCAAATTGATTGATGAACTTTAGTATTCTGTTGACCTGTTGGACTGTGGTCAGATGCTTTGCCGATTTTCAGACACCCTGTGACTAGACATTTGCTGATGAAGATTCGTGCATGATGAGCCCCTTGGAGAGGTATCTTCCTCTCTGCTTTGCCCTTTCGAAATGCCCCTTTGAGACTTAGAGATTTTCCCCTGACCCCTTGCAGAAGACTTTTGATTGAGCTTCTGAAATGCTGACGCTTTCCCTTTTCTCTTATCTTTTGCCCACTTTAGTTAGTATTCTTTTGCCTGAGATTTCCTTCCTTTTTCCAAATTATTTTAGTTCTGTTTGTCCTTGTTTCCTTTTGCCCACAGGTGCTTCCTGATCGCTTTTACCTACAGATGAAAAATACTCTGTAATAGAGAGAGAAAGACCTTTGCATGTGTGTTGGCACTGGAGCATTTTCATAAGGGGAAAAAATATTTTAAGATCAGATCATAAGCCTTTGATAAAGCTTTTAACAACTGAAGGTTTATCTATAGCCTCTGCAAGAATTGCAAGAGTGTCCATGTGCGTACAGGATTTTCGTTATGAAGTACTGGATGGAAAAATGTAACAGCAGATTTTCTGAGCAGAATGTTGTTACCTCTCAGGGAGATTGAGGGGAATCCCTGGAATGATGTATGTGTTGAAGAAATCTTCAAGATTTATGAAGTCAAAATCCTGCAAAAGGAAGAGTGGATGAAGGTGTATAACAAGGATGATACCTTAAAAATAGTTAGAGAAAAAGTTGTGAATGGTTGGTTAAATTGTGTGAAGGTGAAGCTACTGGAAGGCATGAAGGCATATTGGGAAGTTAGAGATGAATTTGGAGTGGAAGGCATGTTTGTGGTGATAAAGTGATACCGCCATGTGATATCAGAAATAAAATTGTATCACTTTGTCATGAGGGACACATAACGTAATGTGAAGACAATATATTGGTTGCCTAAAGTGGAAACTGAAACTGGAATGTTTGTGAGGTCATACAGGGACTATGAAAAGGTTGATAAATCCCAAAATCTGCCTTTGAGTTGTCTATGGTGTCCCAATTTACCATGGGAAGATGAGGCATTGGACATCATGGGACCTGTTATGTGGAGTGATGGGTCGTATAGGTACATTTCAGTACTGATTGATTTGTTTTCTAAGTGGGTGGAGGTAGACGTGGTTGAAAAGGTAGACACTAAAACAGTAACCAAGTTTTTGAACAATATATTTTTGAGAGAATGTTTTCTGGCATCCTTATTAATAGACAATGGAGTTCAGTCATTGAAATTCACAGCAGTTTATCTTCCTAGGGGAAATGGTGTTGTGGAGTGAATGAACACATTGATTAAAGTAATTTTTGCAACTGGCCAACCAAGGAAGAAATGATTGGGAAATGGAATTGAGAAAGATGGTCAAGGACATATAAGGCGACTCCCCTTGATTCTCATGGAGAGTCCTTTCAGGCTAATGAGAGGACAAATACCACATTTCAAAGCTAAGGGGGTCATTCCGACTCCCGCCGGTGGAAGTAACCGCACGCCTGGCGGGAGCCGCCGAATGACCGCACCGCGGTCAAATGACCGCGGCGGGCATTCTGGCTTTCCCGCTGGGCTGGCGGGCGACCGCCAGAAGGCCGCCCGCCGGCCCAGCGGGAAAGCACCTTCAACGAGGAAGCCGGCTCCAAATGGAGCCGGCGGAGTTGAAGGCGTGCAACGGGTGCAGTGGCACCCGTCGCGATTTTCAGTGTCTGCTTGGCAGACACTGAAAATCAATGTGGGGCCCTGTTAGGGGGCCCCACGACACCCGTTACCGCCATCCTGTTCCTGGCGGTGAAAACCGCCAGGAACAGGATGGCGGTAAGGGGGTCAGAATCCCCATGGCGGCGCTGCAAGCAGGGCCGCCGTGGAGGATTCCCTGGGGCAGCGGGAAACCGGCGGGACACCGCCGGTTTCCCGTTTCTGACCGCGGCTGTACCGCCGCGGTCAGAATACCCATGGAAGCACCGCCAGCCTGTTGGCGGTGCTTCCGCGGTCGTTGGCCCTGGCGGTCGGTGACCGCCAGGGTCAGAATGACCCCCTAAACCTGGTTGGATGAAGAGAGGAAAGAGGGTAATCTGGAATGTGGGGGAAGCAAAAAAATGCATTTTAGCATCCCAAAAGAATAATAAGTCCTATTTTGATTACAAGCATGGAATAGGTGAAGTCAAATTGGTGGTAGGACATGGGTCAGAGTGAAGTCTATTAAGAAAATTGCTAAGGGAAAAATCAAGTTTAGTACTCTTAAGCAAATTGTGAAGGTGATGAATAACACTGTAGAATAGGATGATTGCAGTATTTGTCATATGAGTCATTTGGCAGTAGTTATACCGAATTGTGATAGAGTGAAAGAAGGGAGATACGTTGAAAATGACTGGCTTGACAAATACTGGTGGCTGAATGTTGATTCAGCAAGTGCAACTGAGTTGTTTGTAAATGGAGAAGCACAGGGTGATAGTGACATTCTTGTGAGTGGGGAAAAGACTCAGAGTGGGAATAAGAATGTGAGTTATGATGGTAATCAGAGTTGTTATTTTGAGGGCATGCGAATTAGCACTTTTGATAGAAATATTAAGAAACCCATGAATTTAGATGATTATGTGTGTACCATGTAAAGTAACGTGTTATCTTTAAATGCATATTGCTTATAATATGAAGTTGTACATAAATATTTATAAGATTAGCACAGAACTGTATATATTTGTCATTCATACAGCTACAGCTATTGTATGCTTTACTTTGTGTTGTTTTTTTATTAAAAGAGAGGGACGTGTGGTAATGGGGCAGAATGAAGAATGAACATGTGGCATGCATAATGTATTTATGTCATGCAGAATTTAAAGTTATAATGGTTAGCATGTTCTAGGTATTTAGGTAAATGTCTGGAATATTGGGGGAGAGGGGGCTATGCAGAACATGTGTGTGTACTGGGTCAACTGTGTCCTATGAGGTTTTCAATAAAAGAAAATTACACAGCTCCCCTTTTTCCATGGTCGCTTCAGCATCTTATCTGCTAATCTTTTCAATCATTCACAGATACTTTAGTTGTTTTGTAGTAGCAACATTTGAAGGGATATGCTCAGGAAACTCTGTTAAGTAACCTTCTAATGAGAAGATGAAGGAAACTCTGTTGTAACACTTTTCAAGAATAAATGGAATTGTGGAAAATAACATAGTATGGCTGGGAGAAAGTGTTGAGCGCATAAAGGATGCCATTTGTAAACAATTTACAATCCTAAAACTAATTTAGGTGTGCAAAACATAATCACTGGGCTCAATGTCTCAGAACCTAGGCCCAGATTTAAGAGGGCCTAGCGCCATTTCAATGCCACATTAGCAGCATCTTTTTACTTTCTTGTGGCGTTGGAAGGCCAAAAACGCAGCACAATATTTACAAAGTGGCGCAATGCTTGTTACCCCTTGTAACCTCTTGGCCACATTATGCCTCCGCCAGGCATAATATATGCAAGGGGGGAGTTCAGGCGCTAGGGGGGGCCGTAAAAATGGCACAAAGAAATGTAAGAGATTTCTTTGTGTCATTTTTATCGGCATGTTTAACGCCTGCTAAGGACAGGCGTTAAAAGAAATCTCCCATTGTTTTTAATAGGCCTCTGGGTGCTTTGCAGGATTAGCATCAACATTTTTTACCTTACTCCTGCAAAGCACCAGACTAGCATCACAAATTATGATGCTAATGCCCCCTGACTACTGCCATGATGCGCCATATTTTAAATACGCTGAACGCCTGGTGGTGTTAGGGGGGCGCTAAAGGACGCAAGAAAAGCTTTTCATAAATCTGCCCCCTAATTCACATAATCAGTGTTGTGGACATTTCCACTCCCAGAATAACCCTAATTCCTCAGACAATCCACTATTACAGCAGATGTTAAAAGAAGCCATTAAGTTAAGGAGGTAAAAATGGTAATAAGGGTGTTTGGCTGTATACTTTTAAAGTAATAATTTGTGAGTATTCACAAATGTTCAACGTTTTTATTATTTTACTTTGGCAAGCAAACCTACTTTAAATGAAAACTTTAATGAACGTGTGTCAATGTGTTTGAAAGGTTTCATTAAGACCCCTATTTTTAGGAAGTGTCAGAAAAAATGAACAAAAAAGGAAATGAAAAAAGTTAAACGCGCCAGTCCATGTTTCAATCCTAGGGGTTGAAGCGCATATGCAAATCTACGGTTTCCATATATTCCCAGCCATCGTCTTAACTAACATGAATCCCCAAAAAAGTGGAAATCTATGTAATGAACAGGAAAGAATCCATGATGCATGGCTATCTGATTTTAAAACTTTTCTTTATAAGCTAGGCCCCTCAGTTCAGAAACTCTGAAGTGCAGAAAAATAAACATCATGTTTGTGTTTCTCTCTAGTTGGGCTACTGCTTGTTAAAACATTGTGGTGCCAAAAATTCAGAAAAACGTTGGGGTAAATTTAAACAAAGTTCATGCAACAAAGCGCACTGAACTAAGTGAAAGTGAGAGTGCAGAACCGTGCCATAGCTACAAAGTTAAGGCACCGTTTTTCTCTCTCCCTACTCTGGTGGGCTTTGCGCAGTGTTAGGCCAAGGTAAACACGCTTGTACTTTACTGCAAGGGTATATTTGTGATGTTAAGCATAGGTTTTGTATTAAAGCAGACCCTTCAATTATAAAATATTGCACTGTTTACCGCTTTTCTAACTTTGTATGTGTGCTGTAGAGTACAGCACACATGCACAGTTACAAACGTTTTGAGAAAAGAAAACTTTTTTCTAACATTACACCTGCCTCGAGCAGGTATATATTTTTGACGCAAATCCCTGAACGCCAATATTAGTAGATAGGAATTTGTGTAAACATCCATGGGTGGTTGCATAGGAATGCCTAGCTACCACTTACTTTATGATCTCTTGATGGAAATGCTCCTTGGTGTCCCTTTGGGGCTACGTACCAGGCAAAATATTGTTGTGCTGAAAGGTAAATCCCAAATAAAACACTTTGCACCAGTTTCAGTCACATTTGTGATGCAAATCCGGCTCAAGGTTTTGTTAAATTTGGCTTGTTTATCTCTTCTTTTAGAAACATGATGCTAGGTAACCAGGTTACAAATGAAAATGTAGTAACAAGTTAATCATCCAAACATTCATAACGATGTTGGCAAATACACTGGCCAACATTGGGGAGGCTGTGCAAAACCTGAGGGATGAAGAAAAAGCAGGGTAGATTATAAAACAATTCTTATACAGGGCAGTAAAGTCCAAAACAAGCCGTCAAGGCAATTAATGATATGGTCGGCGAAACCATAGAGTATCATAGGTTGATTTACAACCTAAACTATAAACCGCATGAGTACGTGATAGGAATAAAGGGAGTGATGTAGGTAACAGGTGATCTAGATTAAAGAGCAGTTGCTGCTGTAGCTACATGCAATGGACGGTCCTCACAATAGCAACGTGTTTTCTTGACAGTATAAGCAACAAAAGGCTTCTAATATTTCTGCTGACCTCGGTGTAAGGTAGTGATGTTAACTATATAGGAAATATTGATAATCGGGACTGGCATGGACAGAGTTTACAGATAAATTATTGAAGAAATATAGAATATATACCACAGTCACAACTATCACTGGTTCAGGTACTTTATTTTAATCACTTCACATCACACGCAATGTTCTACTTCACTTCTATCCACAACGTAGATTAAGGTTGTTGGGCCTGGCCCTTTTTACGGGTTCATCCCCAGACTTTTTGCCTCCTTCCCCCTATTTTTTCTGACCTCTTGTTGTTGGCTCTAGGATTCTGAGCACTTTATCACTGCTGATCAGTGCTAAAGTGCAGGTACTCTCCCTACTAAAGTTGATATGGTTGGCTTACACCTAATTGGCACATTTAATTTACCTGTAAATCATTTGTATAGTGGTATTCCTATACCCAGGGCCTGTAAATTAAATATTACTAGTGGGCCTGCAGCGCTGCTTGCACCACCCACAGAAGTAGCCTTTCAAACCCGTGTCAGGCATGCAAGTGCAGGGCCTGTGTATGCAGTTCACTGCCACAGGGACCTGGCATTTAAATTTACTTGCCAGGCCCAGAACTCCCTTTTTACTACATGTAGGTCATCCCTAAGGTAGGCCCTAGGTAGCCCTATTGGCAGGGTGCTATGTATGTAGAAGGCAAGACGTGCCTGTCCGTGGGGCCTGTTCTGGTAGTGACAAACAGCCTATTTGGTTTCTCACGGCTGTGGGTGCTGCCTTCTCAAAGGATTGAATTGGAAATGCCCTGCCTTTTGTCTAGGGGGTATTGTATGATTTATGAGGGGTAGCGTAGGCATGTTTGATATGGTTGTAATGGTAGTGAGAAATGCTGCTTACTGGTGTTGGTGGATTTTTTATTATCATTACAGAAATGCCGCTTCTAGAAAGTGAGCATTTCTCTGTGCTTATGACTCTGGTGTTTAGCAGCTTGACTCCAATCCACGTTTGGGCAGAGTGACAGTTGGGCTTTGTGCATACTTTTCAGACAGTCGGTACACAGGGAGAGTGGAGATGTCACAGAGGTGCATCTACATATTGAATGGTCTTCCTGGGCTGAAAGAAGGGGAGGCAGGGCACTCTTGCATCTGTAAAGGCTGTGCCCTGGTCTCACACAAAGGGCTCGTTTACCCTCAACTGATGTCTGGATCTGTGTTGGAGGAGAGAGGGGACACTCCTGGAACCAGTTGTAACTGGTTGGAACCTCCTCTTCCCCTCTTTCTTAGTGTTGTGCAAAACTGAGTATAAGTACACTGAGTTTTCCCCATGAAAAAGAGAGACCCTGAAACACTTGTAACATACTTGAAACTGGACACAGAATGCTGCCGGAGAGACTCACCAGGAACCGCCTTGGACTGCTGCTGCTGTGGTGACCTGTGACCTTCTGGGTCACGAGGAAGAACTCCCACTGTCTGCATCCCTTTTGTGCTGGCCTGTTGCTGGGCCCTGCCGCCCTGTACTCCATCTTAGTGTCCCCAGAGGTTGGGTGCTGTGGCCCCTGCCCTCTGAAACCATCTTAAGTTTCATTTCCAAAGCGCATGAGGAGCGCTTCATCTTTGTGGCATATCACCTGGTGAGCACCCCACTTAACTGGCCTAAAGAGCCTGGAGAGCACTTAACTTTATGTTCTGAGTGCCTTGAGAGCACTCGTCTTTCACGTGTCAAGTGCCTTGAGAGCACTTTATTGTTGCCAGGAAGTCACCGCCATGGCCCGGGAGGGCTGCAGCCCCAAGCGTGTCATACTGTGCTTTCCTTTGTGCCCCCGAGGAGCACCCCACGGGCAGCAACCGGCCCCGACTTTGGCCCGATCACCGCTGCAGCCTGTGCGGGCTGCATCTGACTCACACACCAGATGGGGTGCGGGCGAGCCAGGGAGCTGAGTATAGGACGGGTGGGGAGGAGGCCTCATCAGCGGCCCCACTGGACCCCCATCTTTCACAGAGGTCCCGGGCGTGGAAGAAGCCTCATTGGAGGCCCCCCTGCACTGTCTGGCCCCTTCCTATTGTTGCTCTGCTCCCCCAGGAGGGCTGGTCATGGCCCCAGGGGGGCCACATTGACTGTGGGTGTCCAGTTCAGGTGCGGGCCCCAGAAGGGGCCCCTGTATAAGTACAGAGGGGGTGCATGCCACCCCCTTATCATAAAGCACCCCCCGTTTTAGCTCTGAGGCACTCAAGGTGCCGTCTTCATAAAAGACAGGTACAATTTCAATGTGTTCGTTGTGGGCATATAAGTTAATATGTTTCCCTGACTTGCCACATGTTTTTCTGATGTTCCTTTTATCGGCATTCCGAGAATGTTGTGCTAGCCTGTTTTTATGACTTGCCGTATGTTCTCCAATGTCCTAATCTTCCTGGTGTGGGCATTTATGAGGATCTGGTGACATGTGTATTATTGTAGTAATGCTTTTCCTGACTACTGCTTATGTTGCAGAATAATGAGTAACCTGTGTGCTATATATGTGACTACTGCTAGTTTCTGCAGAGTAACAGTACTGTGTAATGTTCTGACAACTGCTTTGGTAGCAGGGTATTACTGACATGTCGTGTTTGGTCTAATGATGTTGTGTACAATACAGTTTATTTTTATATAACTTGGTGTTGTGTTTCCTTTGTGGTGGTGATAGTGCGTCACATGTGTTGGGTTTGTTGTGAAAATGCTTTACACATTGCTTCTGGGAAAGGCCTGACTGCTCGTGCCAAGCTACCGAGGGGGTGAGCAGGGGTTTTCTTGGGTGTGTAACTCCCTCGCCCTGACTAGAGTGGGTGGGTTCTGCCTGGCCTAGGTGCATACTCTAGCCAACCAGAAACCACATTTCTAACAAAGGTGTACACATTTATTGAAATATCTTTAGTTGTCTACCTCAAGTGACCCAAACATATGACAAATACTATTACAAACCCTTCCTTTTATGAATGAGAATGTGTTGCTTTCTTAGGTTTAAATACATCAATTTATCAAATCTACTAAAGTATGTTTAAAAATAAAACTAGTTTGTGTATATATTTATTTATTCATTTTTATATGTATTCGCTCGGTTGATCTTATAAAATGACAGTTGATTCCATAGATACAACATTGCAGTGCTCGTGAGTATGTTTTAAACAAGTATTGTTTTTCAAAAATTCAGTCTCATTCAGTAATTTAACTTTCAGTTAAATATATTTACTTCGAATATAAGGGTTGTTAGACTTTTTATCCTTGGTGCGGTCTCCCTTAACTTTTTGTCTCTGTTCCCCAGGTTGTTGATGTGTGCTGGACCCTGATTTTGCTGTTTTTGTTACCCTGTGCACTTTACCACTGCTAACCAGTGCTAAAGTGCAAGTGCTCCTTTACAAAATATGTATTTAATTGGTTTATCCATGATTGGCATATTTGATTTACTAGTAAGTCCCTAGTGGTGCCAGGCCCTGTAAATCAAATGCTACTAGTGGGCCTGCAGCACTGGTTGTGCCACCCACATAAGTAGCTCTGTAATCATGTCTCAGACCTGCCACTGCAGTGTCTGTGTGTACAGTTTTAACTGTAAATTCGACTTGGCAAATGTACCCACTTGCCAGGCCTAAACCTTCCTTTTTCTTACACGTAAGGCACCCCTAAGATAGGCCCTAGGTAGCCCCAAGGGCAGGGTGCAGTGTATAGTTAAGGTAGGACATATAGGGGGTGATTCTAACTTCGGCGGGCGGCGGAGGCCGCCCGCCAAAGTTCCCCCACCAAAATACCGCTCCGCGGTCGAAAGACCGCTGAGGGTATTTTGGGATTTGCCCTGGGCTGGCGGGCGGCCGCCCAGGCACCCCCTACCGCGGCACCCCCTACCGCCATCCTGTTCCTGGCGGACAGGATGGCGGTAGGGGGTGTCAGAATCCTCATGGCGGCGGAGCGCGCTCCGCCGCCATGGAGGATTCTGCAGGGCAGCGGGAAACCGGCGGGAGACCGCCGGTTCCCGCATCTGACCGCGGCCGAACCGCCGCGGTCAGAATGCCCCCCATAGTAATGTGTTTTATATGTCCTGACAGTAAAATATTGCTAAATTCATTTTTCACTGTTGCAAGGCCTGTCCCTCTCATAGTTCAACATGGGGGCTACCTTTAAATCTGATTAAAGTGTAGATTCTCTTTGGGAGCGGATAGACATGTGGAATATGGGGTCTCCCAGCTCACAATTTAAAAATAGTTCTTTTAGTAAAGTTGATTTTAAGATTGTGTGTTTGAAAATGCCACTTTTAGAAAGTGAGCATTTTCTTGCTTATACCATTTCTGTGACTCTGCCTGTTTGTGGATTCCCTGTCTGGGTCAGTTTGACAGTTGGGCCGGTTGCACCTCACACTAGACAGTGACACAAAGGGGATCTAGGGTGTAGTCTGCATTTCCTGATGAGCCATCTGTGCTAGGAGGGAGGGGAGGAGTGGTCACTTACACCTGAAAGGGCTGTGCAAGTCCTCACACAATGCAGTCTACGACCCCTAGTGAGTGTCTGGGGCCTGGTCTGGGCAAGGCGGGATTTCACATTAAAAAGAGACATTACTTTGAAGTAGACCTACTTCAAAGGAGAAATTGGGTATAAGAAGGGCACCCAAAACCACAGACTTTAGAAACACTTCTGGAAACAAGAGGAACCTCTGCCTGGAGAAGAGCTGAAGAGCTGAGGAAGCTGAAACTCGACACTCGCCGGAAACGCGACCGAAGAATCAACACACGGAGCAGGAGAAACGATGCGCAGCATCGCTGACGGAGGCTGGGAGATTGCAACCCATGCTGCGTGGTTTTCAGATCATCGTGCGGCTGGATTTCCGACTCAAGTACCGCTGGGCATGTAAAAACAACGTAAGGCTTGATTGGACCCGAGTGCTGACCGGATCAACGCATCACTCTCCTGTGGAGAGAAGAAACAACGCGCCTTGACTCAGTGAAAGGAGAAACGTGCGGGGTTATTTTTGACGCACCCAAGTTACTTTTTCCCGCTAACAGTGTTAGTGTGTGTTTGAAACTACTTAAAGTCTCTTTTGTGATTTTTAATTGATAACTTGACTAGTGTATTGTGGATTTTTGTCATTTTTTAAACCTGTGTTGTGTCATTTTGTAGTGTTTTCATTAAGTTACTGTGTGTGTTGGTAGAAATACTTTACACCTAGCACTCTGAAGTTAAGCCTACTGCTCTGTCAAGCTACCAATGGGGTAAGCAGGGGTTAGCTTAGGGTGATTCTCTTTTACCCTAACTAGAGTGAGGGTCCTTGCTTGAACAGGGGGTAACCTGACTGTCAACCAAGGATCCCATTTCTAACAAGGGTTATTTATGTGAGCAATTACACGTGTTTAAAGTACAGGAGACGTAGTACGTTACATGTTTTAAACACCTGTATATGGACACACTTGCAAGACTATTTAATCAGCCACAAGGAAATCTAAGAGAAGTCACAAAAAATCCAAACTTGGCCCTTATTTTTATGTGAGTTTTTCAAAGGTAGCCACACACAACATCTCTAGAAAACCACAGTCTCATGGGCAAATGTGTTTAGTATTCTAGTTCTTTAGCACAGTAAGCTTCAAGAACAAAGATCTTTCTCTAGCTCATTCCTTCCCAAATGTTTAGAACCATGACCCAAGGGCCCGATTCACAAAGGTAAACTTATACTTGAAGTCTAAGTTTAGAACTAAAGTCTAATTATAGACCTGAAGTCTAAGTTTAGATCTAAAGTCTATGTTTAGACCAGATATCTATGTTTAGACCTGAAGTCTAACTTTAGAGCTAAAGTCTAAGTCTAAGTTTAGACACAAAGTCAAACTTCAGACCTGACTTCTAACTTAGACCTGAAGTGCTATATAGCGCAAACACTTCCCAAGAGCATTGAAGCTCTTTAGATGAGCACTAGATTACATTACATACAGTCAGATTCATTTATTTTCAACATAGGAGATTAAGGCCCATTTTTTTATGTTAATTCAACGCAAACCTAACTCCATATTTATACTTTGGCGCTAGACACTTCTAGCGCCAAAGTTATGGAGTTTACATCATTTTCTGGATGTGAAAACCTACCTTGTGTCAATGAGATGCAAGGTAGGTGTTCCCGTCCAGATAATGATGATATGGCCTTAGCGCCATATTTATTCCTGTGCTAAAATCTAGCATAGGGAAATGGGAGGCTTAAATAATGCCACTAAGCTTGCTAAGCGCCATTATTTAATGCCTGGGTGAGGGCAGGCGTTAGGGGACCTCTGGGCCTTTTTCCATGCTCAGAGACCATGGAAATACCCCTCTGGTTGCCCTTCCCCGGCCCAGGGACACCCCCACCCACACCAGAGGGACACCACAGGATGAGGGACCCATCCCTGGTAAGTCCCAGTACGTATAAAAAAAAAATTCACCCGCTAGGGGGCCCTGACTCGGGCCCCCAGCATGGCGCTAGCCCTGATGGACATGCCCAGGGGACGTTTATCCCCTGGGCATGGCCTTTGGGGTGGGGGACATGGACTGTGTCTTTACTAAGACAGGAGCCATGTCCATGGGGGTTGTGCACCAGGACATGGCGTTACACTGCTTAAAGGCATTTTTTGCCTCTAAACATTGTGGCGCATTTTTCAGCTCACAAGCTCCGGTTTCCCCTATGCCTCCCCACCCGGTTAGCGTCCTTTACAAAGACGCTAACAGGGTACAAGCGCCGGCTAGCGGCATTCCATAAATCTGGCTTCCTGACAGCGTCCAGGAATGGCACTAGCCGGCGCTATACATTTACACTGCTCTAACGCAGTTTTGCACGGAAAAGTATAAATATGGGCATAAGTGATTTGCCCAGAACCAATACCAGGGTTCGAAGCTGGTTTCCCAGATTCAAAGTTGGCCATTCTGGCCACATTCATAGTACTTAATTTATTTGTGAAAGTCAGATGATTGGGTTTGACCACGTGTTCTGAACATATTTTCTATTTAAATGGCTTTCTGAAGTTAAGAAAAACAGCAGCAAAAAATACTGGAAGATTCCCCTGGAGTTTTGCTTTGTGATACTTGAAATACTTTAATGCAGAATCTCTTGAAAGAAGGCATGCTGAGTTGTTAACTCACATCTAGATTCATAGCCTCCAGAATATGGTCACAGTAAGTTTTAATTACAATGCCAGTTTTGGTCCAGTAGAGTCTAAACCACACAACTGCAGTGATTATTTACAAATGTTTTGTTTGTGTGCTAGTGAGGTCAAAAGCAATTCGAAGTATTACCTCAATTTACTTATTGTTCTGAAAGCAGACCTAGCAACTCAAAAAATATTTAATCATGTGCGGAGAGTGTGCAGCCTTGGAAGTGGTTGAACCTTATGCTCAGAACTGCTAAAGAGACATTTCTGCTCCCTGCTTCCACCAACCTCCCCTCCTCCAAAATGAAAGCCAAAATCTTGCTGAGGCTGCCATTGATGTCCTGGGGTGTTTTCACACTCCTTAGTGTACATTGGCTCATCAGAGTCTTAAAAGATTAACTGGATACCCATGAAGTGCAGTAGTTTCCAGCTTGTATTCCCTGCCACTACGTGACATTGGCACCTCACTGGTTGACAGTGTGAAGGGAGATGATGTTGTACGACACATGGCGACACCTTGTGAGTTGGGAGGTCTGTAGAAGCCTGCAGGCACAACTCAAAGTGCCATGTGAATGCCCACTCAACCCTTGGTAAATCTAGGAATTTGTTGCCCTGACCCTTTAATTGCATAATTTCACTGGCTGATGTATTGTTTTTATTGGTACCCATTCATAAACTGTAACATAGCTGTTCAGCCTGAAGATAATTGAAGGCAATTTGGTTGTTCATTTGGAGGAATGGAAGGACTCTTTGCTTCAATGTTTGATAGTTGCCTTTTCTTGTGAAGTATATGATCTTGTGTGAAGGAAAGCTCTAAGGTGAGCCATCCTCCTAACTATTTTTTATTTCTTTACATGGAAATAGTTCATTCCAGTTTCTGTGACCATACAAAAGGGAAGAGGTTTCCATGTGGTTAAGCACTTTTCAGGTCCTTGATCTGATTAGGCCCAAGTGAAATGTCTGTTACCCTGACATAGGCGGTCATTCTGACAGCGGCGGGCGGCGGTCGCCGCCCGCCATGCGGTCACCGCCAAATTGCCGCTCCGCGGTCAGGAGACCGCGGATGCCATTCTGGCTTTCCCACTGGGCCGGCGGGCGACCGCCAAAAGGCCGCCCCCCGGCCCAGCGGGAAAGCCCCTGCAACATAGAAGCCGGCTCCGAATGGAGCCGGCGGTGTTGCAGGGGTGCGACGGGTGCAGTAGCATCCGTCGCGATTTTCACTGTCTGCAGAGCAGACAGTGAAAATCTTCATGGGGCCCTGTTAGGGGGCCCCTGCACTGCCCATGCCAGTGGCATGGGCAGTGCAGGGGCCCCCAGGGGCCCCACGACACCCGTTCCTGCCATCCTGGTTCTGGCGGTGTAAACCGCCAGAAACAGGCTGGCGGAAAGGGGGTCGGAATCCCCATGGCGGCGCTGCTGGAGGATTCCCTGGGCCAGGGGAAAACCGGCAGGAAACCGCCGGTTCCCCTTTTCTGACCGCGGCTTTACCGCCGCGGTCAGAATGGCCCTGGAAGCACCGCCAGCCTGTTGGCGGTGCTTCCGTGGTCCCCGGCTGACCCCCATAATCTTGTGTAAGTCCATGTTAGACTTGTTATACTAAATTTGTGTAATTGCATTGCAGCAAATCTGCCTTTTCTGCTTGATCAAACCAGTTTGTGCCGTCACACACATTGGCGTAACGCCGAAGCCGTAGCACGCTCTTTCTGACACCTTCACTATGGTTTGATGGGCTTATCATGGCCTCTCTCCGCAAATTTTTTCAAGAACTTATGACTTCAGAGATGACCATTCCTACGGTCACTACAGTACAACTATTCTGAACACCCAATTTAGGACTACTACTAGAGGCTTTTGGATCACCTGATTACGTAACCTTTCACACATGAATTCCTCATTTTTCACATCTTCACATTGAAAAAGTCCCTTGGACGAAACACGTGTTGGCTGTATTCTGGATAAATCACATTCAGGACTATTGTTGGAATTAACACAAGGAATTAAAGTCTAAACATTTGTGAAAACAACCTGTTTTGAACTCCGGACTTTCTTTTCATTTTGGAATATACTACTCGGACTGCTTTCAGGAGTGGCCTGGTATTTTGTGCAATATTGCTGTCTATCTGTCTTGTGTTTCAGCTTTGAATTATGAATTAATTTAAAGTACTACTCTGTAGAAAAAAATATATGCCATTAATTATGGCACAAAGAAAATTTCAACCTGGAACTGCTTTTACATCCTAATTATCTTAAGTACATACTGAAAAGATACAGTCACTGGGCAGGGCCGATGCAGCCAAGATGGCCAGCACGTTCCAGTAACACTCCTTAGTCCTCCCCATCTATCCTGCACAATCAGTCACCCTGTGTTCCCCTTAAACATTGGAAGTCACTGGTGCTGATCTCCTGAATTCCGCCTGTGGTGCAGAATCCCTGAATCACTAACCTGGAGCCCCGTACAAGAGACTAAAAAACCAGAGGTGAGTCACCCCCTGAAAGCCTAAAATGGCAGCTACTTGTGATCTCCGGTGTTTAGGCCTCACGTGGGCGGATGGTTTGTGATCCTTGGGGCCCACCGCAGAGTTTGTCTTCCTCCTCACTGATGTGCTGCCAAGCTTTGGGCAAATCTTCAGGTTCCCTGAGAGTATCCCTTAACACCTTGGGTTTAGGGCCTCTGCTCCAGTGGCCTGTGGCATGGCTGGGGAAGTGCCACTGACTATACCCTGCATTGGCCTCTGGCCTGGGGCTGTTGCTCCTCTGATGACCAGGGCATGCAATGCAACCCAAGGAAATGCCACAGACTGTGCCCCACACTGACCCCATCTCACCTGACGGGTGTGCGGGCATCACCTTGCAGGTCTCATGTTCTCCTCCTTGCTGGTCCCTACATACCAAATGGCCCATACTACGACCTCCTCAGGACCAACACACGGAGTTGTGCTCACCCCTGCAGCCTGGAGACCCTGACTGCAGCTACTTACCCCAAATGTGATATCTTTGTACATTAGACTGCATATTAAGAGGCATCGGCAGTGCTGGGGACATGAGATTCATAGAGGTACACTGGGGACTAACTCTTGGTAATCTGCTGGTCCATATTCTGCATTCTTGTGCTCACCTTGCCATGCTTTCCGTTTCATGGGCATGGAGGGGCCTGCAGTGCTTGAAGGGCATGCCTAACATGGAGAATACTTATTATTGCTGCTAGGCCACTGCAGCTGAAGCTGTGGGTCCCTTCATCTCCCCACACACAAATTGCCCATGTAACAGAAACCAAGCTCAGAGGTGTGTGGAACCATGACTTTCTTGCTTCATTCTTGACCAGACCTTCACGGCTGGATGAGCCTCCACAGTGCTTTGATTGGCCCTGGCTTCATCCCTCTCTTCCAATGAGATAGTGGTGAGACATTACAGGAGGGGGGGAGTACCAATGATGCCCCACAGGACCTATAACCTGCCTGGACTCCGTTGAGGATTGTGTGAAAGCAATTGCCAGTGGGAAGGAATGATGTGGGGGTCATGGGCCTCAGAGCTGGGGGCATGGGTCAAGAGGCTGTGGCTGCTGCTCCAGGCACTTTGGCTAGATTCCTCGTGCTGCTCCAATCCTGAGCACGCGGGTTGTGGGTGAATCATAACTAACTCCGTGTGGCCTGGTGTCTGGGCAGTCTGTAACTGAAGTGAGGCACTCTTAGCAGCTCTTCCTTTAGCTCCTCTCTCCCTTAATCTCTGTGGGGTCCTCAAGACTGTGGTGATGACGACCTGTGGGGAATCCTACTATGCATGACCCCTCCTTTGTCAAATGGGAAAGGAAAAACCCCCACGATCTAGCTCTCAACCTAAAATTGATAAATTCACCACCAGTGCTCCCAAGGCTAAAAAAAGACTCACTGATGGAGACCCATGACATGTGCCCTCTGTGCCTTCAAACATCAATCACATCCTTTAAGCAATTAAGGCATCCTGGAGTCTAAAATTGGAGAAGTCACTGTTAAAATTGCCCTGCTGCAGCAGGACCCCCAAATGGTGGTGGGCCGGGGAAGGAGGTGTCTCCACGCTGGATGATGAGTCCTCCGATCTCAACTCCAGGGTGACTTCACTGATGGCAATGGTTCGAACTTTAGAGGCCATGGCAGAGGATGCAGAAGATCATTCATAGAGGAGCAACCTCTACCTAGTGGGCTTCCCAGAAGGAGTGGAGTCCCCTCATCCAACAACTTTTGTAGAGGCATGGCTCCACTCCTGGATGCCAGAAGGCTCCCTATTGCCCGGCTGTGTGGTTGAACCGGCGCACCACTCACTATTGATGCAGTCTCCTATATGTCCTATCCATGGCCAATGATAAGTAAAATCCCAAACTTTCATGATCGTGATGCAATACTTCGAGAAGCCTGATCTCATGATCAGCTTCTTTATCAATCATCCAATATCATGACATTTCCAAACTATACCAAGGCAAAGCACACTCAACAGAAATCCTTTGATGCAGGTAAACAAAAACTTAGAGCTATGTCCATTCCCTATGCACTGCTTTTCCCTGCAAAACTACATATTGTTCATAACTCACAATCCCACTTCTTCAACACTCCAGAAGCCGCTTGGGAATGAATAACTGAACAACAAACTACAGCCGATCCTTGCCCATCTGAGACCAACCGGCCCAGTCCAGCCTCCATCAGCATTCCAAATCCAAAGACAGAAAAGGGGATGAGAAAGATCTCCAGTGGCCCTGCTGACTGCCAATAATGACTATCAGCCTGAATGTGGAGATGATGTCATGCCTCAGCCATCCCAAGCCCTGTCCGAGACTGGAGGAAACACAGCCACAGCAGATATAGAATTAATGATGGAATTGCCAAATTGATAACTCACTGTAGAGGCTGCTAAGGAACATACTCTTGACCTAGGGTGCTTAATAACATAGGTATCCTCTTACTTTGATGTGTGAGGATTGGGGGTCTCCCTCAAATGCCCCAGGTATGTGTTTAGTTGTTGTTTATGGGTGTTTTGTGGGTTAAAGGTGCTTCCTAGGTAGAAGTGTGGGGTGGTTGGGGTAGGGATTGTAATGTTGACTGTTATGTTTGGCCTTTATTTACTCTTGGCCTCTGCTACCATGAAAACATGCTTTTCTGATCGATCCATCCATTCCGTAACCCTGCCTCTACAACTCCCAAGACACATATTCACTTGCCCACCACCAATTCCATTATGGAGTTTCATCTTATCTCCTGGAATGTAAATAGTCTACTACACCATATCAAATGCAACACTGTTCTTTAGTTCCTTCAGCGCCATGTCCAGGTGTAGCTTTACTGCAGGAGACCCACCTTCTTGGCACTCATTGTCCCTTGTTATACAGGTTTGGTTACAATCAAGCCTTTCATTCTGGCTTCACCAGAAGCTCCTGGGGTATGGCAATCCTTCTCCACAAATCCTTCCCCTTGGTGGTCAGTCAGACACTACAGGACCCACTGGGTAGATATGGTGGGGTGGTGGGCACAATGGAAGGGAATCTATATACCTTCTTTAGTGTCTATGGTTCCCTGTAATTACACAAACAAATCTTTCAAGACTTAACCCAATTGATTGTGACACTGTCACATGGTGCACTGCTTTTGGGGGGAGACTTTGACATAGTGGCTGACCCTACCCTAGACATATCTGGTCTGGCCACTTGAGACTTGTAGGAAAGTACCCTCTTTCTTGGCATGGTTACCCCCATTTTCTGCCTGATGTCAGTGTGTGCTTGACTGTGTTCACTGGAATCCTGCTAGCCAGGACACCAGCGATTATGCTTCCTCTCCCAAAAATCGGTATTTCACTCACAATTGGCATACTGGTGCCTCCTTATAAGAATCCTGGTATATGGTACCCTAGGTACCCAGGGCATTGGGGTTCCAGAAAATCCCTATGGGCTGCAGCATATATTTTGCCACCCACAGGGAGCCCATGCAAAAGCTTCTGCAGGACTGCCATTGCAGCTTTCGTGAAAGGGGCAAGCACCCTTTCACTGCCATTTACATTGCAACAGGTCACTTATAAGTCACCCCTATAGCAGGCCTTCCAGCCCTGAGGGCAGGGTGCAAAGTACCTGTGTGTGAGGGCACCCCTGCACTAGTAGAGGTGCCCCCACGACCTCCAAGACCATTTTCCTGGACTTCGTGAGTGGGGGGATGCAATTTTACGTGTGTACTGGACATAGGTCACTATCTATGTCGAGCTACGTAATAGTAACTCTGAACATAGGCATGTTTGGTATCAAACATGTTGAAATCATGCCGCAAGGCTTTTGCAAGCATTGGTTGTATGATTCTATGCACTCTGGGGGCTCCTTAGAGGACCCCCAGTATTGCCATTTCAGCCTTCTGATGTTTTCCAGGCAGCACCAGCAGCTGCCACCTCACAGACAGGTTTTTGCCCTCCTGTTGCTTGAAAAGCTTGAGTCCAAAAAGGCAGAACAAAGGATTTCCTTTGTGAAATAGGTGTTACGGGCTTGGGAGGGGTAGCCTCCCTAAACAACTGGAAATGCATTGAAGGGCACATTTGGTGCTCTCCTTGCATAATCCAGTCTACAGTGGTTCCGGGACCCCCCATCCCTGCTCTGGCGTAAAAATGGACAGAGGAAAGGGGAGTGACCACTCCCCTGTACATCACCACCCTTGGGGAGGTGCTCAGAGCTCCCCCAGAGGGTCCCTATGTTTTGAAATCTTGGATTCAAAGCTTGCAGGGAACTCTGGGAGCATCTGAGTGGCCAGTGCCAGCAAGTGGCGTCAGAGCCCTCCCCTGATAGGTGCTTACCTGGTTAGGTGACCAATCCCCTTTTCAGGGCTATTTAGGTTCTCTCCTTTGGGTGGTTCCTCAGTTTCGGATTGCAAGACTCCAGCAGGAATCCTCTG
This sequence comes from Pleurodeles waltl, assembly GCF_031143425.1. NCBI lineage: Eukaryota > Metazoa > Chordata > Amphibia > Caudata > Salamandridae > Pleurodeles > Pleurodeles waltl. The sequence goes on along the minus strand of NC_090438.1, from coordinate 481,403,136 downwards.
CATCCTCCACTATGACTTCTCACTGACGAAACTGCATCTAGACCCTCCAGGAACTCTCCAAGCTGCAACAAAGAAGCAAGACACCTTCTGCAACATTGTATTTCCAGCTCCTGCCAGTAACTGCAACTGTTTCCTGGTTATGCATCCTCTGAAGACAGCCCATTTCAGCCTGCATCAGAAGAGCAAAGGAATCTCCCTTGGGGTGAAGGAGTCACTCCCCTGTTTCTGCAGGCACCAACTGCAATGACGACCAGCTGCGTGGATCCCCTCTCCTGCGTAGCTGCGTGGTTCCTGCATCATGGGTGGTAGACTGAATTGGTCCCAATGGTACTTCAGTTCAACTTTCCAACTTTGGTGGAGGTAAAAGCTTGCCTCCCCACGCAAGACAGTACCTCCATGCACCACGTGCTTTGCAGCTGCCAAGGCTTGTTGGAAACCTTCCACCAAGTTCTTCATGCGTCTTGTAGCTATGGCCCCCAGCACTCTATCCTGTGGCGCACAGCTTCCTGAGTGGTTCTCTGGCGACGTGGCAGCCTTTGTCCTAGTGCTTCATTGGCTTCTTTTGCACCTTCCTTGTCTCCGTGCTGTGGGACTCCTGTGTGCATTGTCTGGTCTTCTGTGGGCTCTCTGAGTTGCTGAGAGCCCCCTCTTACTCACCCTCCTGGGTAGAGACCAGCTGGTCCTTCCTGGTCCCGGGCTGCGCCATTTTCCGCTAACCTCAATCTTTGCCTTTACCAAGGCTTGTTGGCAGACTCCGAAGACACAAACTTGACTGCAATCCTCCATCCAGCGTGGAACATCACTTGCACCCTCCAGGAACCCTACTTAATCTTCCTGGGTGCAGTACTGACTTTCCTCTTCACGGTGGTTCTCCTTTTGCACCTTCATCCAGGTTAGCATCCTAATTATCTTAAGTACATTCTGAAAAGATACAGTCACTGGGCAAGGCCGATGCAGCCAAGATGGCCAGCACGTTCCAGTAACACTCCTTAGTCCTCCCCATCTATCCTGCACAACCAGTCACCCTGTGTTCCCCTTAAACATTGGAAGTCACTGGTGCTGATCTCCTGAATTCCGCCTGTGGTGCAAAATCCCTGAATCACTAACCTGGAGCCCCATACAAGAGACTAAAAACCCAGAGGTGAGTCCCCCCCTGAAAGCCTAAAATGGCAGCTACTGATCTCGGGTGTTTAGGCCTCACGTGGGCAGTGGAGGTTTGTGATCCCTGGGGCCCACCGCAGAGTTTGTCTTCCTCCTCACTGATGTGCTGCCAAGCTTTGGGCAAATCTTCAGGTTCCCTGAGAGTATCCCTTACCACCTTGGGTTTAGGGCCTCTGCTCCAGTGGCCTGTGGCATGGCTGGGGAAGTGCCACTGACTATACCCTGCATTGGCCTCTGGCCTGGGGCTGTTGCTCCTCTGATGACCAGAGCATGCAATGCAACCCAAGGAAATGTCACAGCCTGTGCCCCACACTGACCCCATCTCACCTGACAACTGTGCGGGCATCACCTTGCAGGTCTCATGTTCTCCTCCTTCCTGGTCCCTAGATACCAAATGGCCCATACTACGACCTCCTCAGGACCAACACACGGAGTTGTGCTCACCCCTGCAGCCTGGAGACCCTGACTGCAGCTACTTACCCCAAATGTGATATCTATGTTCATTAGACTGCATAGTAAGAGGCATCGGCAGTGCTGGGGACATGAGATTCATAAAGGTACACTGGGGACTAACTCTTGGTAATCTGCTGGCCCATATTCTGCGTTCTTGTGCTCACCTTGCCACGCTTTCCGTTTCATGGGCATGGAGGGGCCTGCAGTGCTTGAAGGGCATGCCTAACATGGAGAATACTTATTATTGCTGCTAGGCCACTGCAGCTGATGCTGTGGGTCCCTGACTGCAGCTACTTAACCCAAATGTGATATCTATGTACATTAGACTGCATAGTAAGAGGACTTAGTCCCCTTCTTCCACAGGTCTTCTTGTCCATGAATCCACTGTTGGTGTCTTGCAATCTCTTCTGGGATCTTGCATAATTCTTCTTGTTGTTTCTCTTTGTGTTCTGGTAAAGTTACTGTGTTTTACTCCTGCCTTCCTGGTCACTGGGGTGGGTTCTAGTACTTTGGGGATTTCTAGTACTCCCAGCTCCCCTCTATACACTACACTTGCCTAGGTGGGAGACCAACTTTTGCATTCCACTTTCTTAGTTTGTGGTTTGTGCTCCCCTAGACGCATTTCTAACTAGGGTGATTTTCACTAATTGCTCTGTTTTCTAATTGTTTTTATGCCTATTTCTGCATACTTGTGTATTTGTGTATTACTTATCTCCTAAAGGATTATAGTCTCTATGGTATTTTTGGTATTTGTGTCACCAAAATAAAGTACCTTTAATTTTGTAACACTGAGTGTTTTCCTTCATGTGTGTGACTACTATGTGACTACAGTGGTATTGCATGAGCTTTGCATGTCTCCTAGATGAGCCTTGGCTGCCCATCCACAGCTATCTCTAGAGAGCCTGGCTTCCTAGACACTGCCTACATTTCACTAATAAGTGATAACTGGACCTGGTATAATGTGTAAGTACCATAGGTACCCACTACAAACCAGGCCAGCCTCCTACAAGACTGCTGCACCCACACCCGCTCTTTTGATCTTTGGTTGTCTTTCTTTGGGCTCTGTATTGTCTGGAGAGTCTGAAACCCCCTAGATAGCACTTACACCCACACTTCGGCATCTAGTCGCACTATGTCCCTCAAAGTCTATGGTTCTCATTATGACTTTGGCGGTCTTCCATGAAGACCGCCAAAGCCGTGGGTGCAGGAGACTGCCACGGCTGGCGGTCTCCCGCCCACCATATCACGGATACTGCCAGATTTCCGCCACACTTTGGGTGGAAATCCAGGAGTAGTCCTGCTGCTGGGCGGAGGTGCTCTCTGGCGGTTCCACCACTGGCCCCGCCCCACCAGTAGGACCCTGCCTGCCGTATAAAGGGCCATAATATGGCCTGGAGGTGTCCTGCTGGCGGGGTGCTGCCAGCGGAGAAAGGGCTTCTTCCCGTTCCCTACCGGTCGACCTTCTCCCTGGAACAGGTAAGTTGATTTTCCGACAGGACCAACATTTTGGTGACAAGGCTCCAGATAGTTATTGTTAGACTTGACAGCCTTAGGCCAGTCATCCTTCAACTTTTTTCCTGCCTCCCTCCATCTTTCTGATCCTGTTTTTGCTGGTTTTAGGACTCTGCTAATTTTACCCCTGTAAACCAGTGCTAAAGTGCTTGTTCTCCCTCCCCTATCCAAGGTAACTTTGGCTCATACCAAATTGGCATATTTAATTTACCTATAAGTTCCTAGTAAAGTGCAGCAGAGGTGCTCGCGCCTGTAAATTAAATGCTACTAGTGGACCTGCAGGACTGATTGTGCCGCACACATAGGTAGCCCCTTAACAATGTCTCAGCTCTGCCATTGCTAGGCCTGTGTGTGCAGTTTCACTGCCACTTCGACTTGGCATTTAAAAGTACTTGCCAAGCCTTAAACTTCCCTTTTCTTACATATAACTCGCCCCTAAATTAGGCCCTAGGTAACTCATAGGGCAGGGTGATATGTAAGTAAATGGCAGGGCATGTTCTTATGTGTTTTACATTTCTTGGCAGTGAAAGACTCTCAAATTTGTTTCTCAATATTGGGAGGCCTGCTCCTCTCATAGACCAGCAATAGAATTGCCCTAATATACTTTTAAGTGGTAGATTCTAATCTGAAAAGAATAGCCCTGTCATATTTGGATTTTACGTTACTGTTTAGAAATGCCATGTTTAGAAAGTAAAAAGAACAACTGATGGATGGAATGCTGAGCAATGCACACATTCACCCCAGTTACAAAGATTTGGGTTTAATCCATCGTTTTGTCGAAAGTAGGCATTTCTATGCACTTACTGCCATCTGTGCTTTAAGGCCTGTCTCCAATCCATGTCTGGTCTGTGCTGGTTGACAGCTCCCCTGTGCATTCCACCCAGACAGCCATAGACATAGGACACTCAGCTGCATCTGCATTCATCTGCATCCAGATGGGTTGTCCCTGGGCAGGAAGGGTGGAGTGGCTCTCACCTATCCTTCAAAGGCCCGTAGCCTGCCCTCACACAAAGGACTGATAACTCCTCACGGGGCTTCTAGCAGACGAGGCTGGCCTGAAAGGAGAGTTTGTGCACTTTAAAACCACCCTTTGAAGTTTTCCCCGCTTCAAAGACACTTTAGGGTCTATATACAGGGTCTCTGACCCCACCAAATCAGATACTTCTGGATCTACAACTGGACTCTGTCAGAGGGACTGTCTGGCTGCCCAAAAGATTAATCTGGCCTGATTTTCTGGAAGGACTGCTGCCCTGCTTGTTTCTCTGCTGCCTGCTGGCCCCTGACTCTGCCTTCCCTACAAGTGCTCTCCAAGGGCTTGGAATGAGCTCCTGTTCTGAAGTCTCAGAGCCACAATGACTTTACCATAAAGAAGAAAATCCCTGCAGGTCAGAAAATTGACACAGTGCCTGTCTCACAGCTGAAAAATTGCTGAATCGCCTGCTGGATCGATGAAGTGCTTGATCCTTCTTACCAGCGTATCAAGGATTTTCAAAGCATCCACCCTGGGCGTCAAAATATCCCTGCATCACAGTGCAGAACCTAGGCTGCTCTCCTAGAAATCAACACATCACCTTGCAGCTTGGAAAGAAATGACACATCGTCTGTGCTGCACCTGAAAATCCAAAGCAGCGCCTAATTTTTCAACGCATCTCGTCCTCTGCGGCCCCCATACGTCGTTATTTTTGATGGATCCCACGTACTGTGTGTTAAAAGGATACAACCACTGATTCTTAAGGATTGAGACTCGTTTAAACCTTTAAACAGTAATATCTTGACTTGTGCATATTGGGTTTTTGTCATTTTGGTCTTATTGTATTCAGATAAATATTATCTATTTTCCTAAACTGGTGTGGAGTACATTTTGTGGTGTTTTCAATGTGTTACTGTATGAGTTATTGCACAAATACTTTACACATTGCCTTCTGAGTTAAGCCTGCCTGCTCTGTGCCAAGCTACTGGAGGGTGAACACAGGCTAATTTGGACTGAGTTGTGACTTACCCAGACTAGGATTGTGATTCCTACTTGGACAAGGTGCATACCAATGCCAACTAGAGACCCAATTTCTAACAGCTATGGATTCCCCAGTACATCCAGATCAATGTGGCTTCATGCAGGGACATAGTATGAGACACTGCATACGATGCCTACAGGTCACTCTTGCTCACACGGATGAACTCCATTCAGATGTGGCCCCACTACTGGTTAATTTTGAGAAAGGATTTGGCACAGTGGACTGGGATTATCTGAGGGTGTTGCTTGACCGAGTGGGATTTGGTGCCCATTTCTAAGTAATTGTTTCTCTTCTCTACTCCCATCAAATGGCCTAGATTATGATCAATGGGGTGCTGTCTGAGGTATTTCAGGTTGAACGTGGCACATGTCAGGGTTGCCCCCTCTCCCAACTTCTCTTTTCCCTCGCCATTGAGCCCTTGGCGCCACTGTAAAGGTCATGCACAGATGAGAGGCTGGCGGTGGGAGGAGGCTCTCGAAGACAGAATCATGTTACACGCAGATGATGTTCTTCTATACATTGCAGACCCGGAGGCCTCCCATCCCCATGCCCTTAAGCCTCCCATCCTCATGCCCTTGAGCCTCTCCGTCTTTTTGAGGAGGCCTCTAGCCTCTCCCAAATTACTCATCCCTTTGCAAAGGGACACTGCATTGAGTGCTTGGTGGGAGGACATTCCCATTTGCCATCTTAGCTTTAAATACTTTGGGATTTATATTGCAAACACTGACCAAATTTACTCATACAATAAATCTAGTGCCCCTGATGAAGAACACGAGGAACAGCCTAGCTGTGTGTCAGTCTCCCTCTCAACCTCCTGGCTAGGGTTGCCCTAATAAAAATGATGACACTGGCTCACTACTTACATAATTTCCACCTTCAAATTCCCAACACTTGGTTTTGGGAAGTGGTGGTGTTAAAATTCGTCCTTTGATGGCATCACACATGCCAAATGCTGCTGCTTGGTTGATGATGATGGCATTGCCACAGTGGACATTTGCCTCTATTGTTGGGCATCCCACCTACTATTTGTAAACGATTGGTTGACAGGTGGCTGAGATGACCCAGCATATCAACTCAAGCTCTGTAGGCTTGGTCAGGAGGGAGTGATGCATTACCTATATGGCCGACCAAATCTTGTTAAAATCCCTGAAGTTACTATGGTGATGCTCTTGTTCTAGAGGGTGGCCCTCCGCTTTATGGGGTGGGATGGATGCCTACCCCCCAAACCCACCTTTGGAGAGCTAACTGGTTGCAGCATCTCTTACGCTTGGAGGGCTTTAATAGATAGACCTAATTGGGATCACAATGCTGGCCAGTGTGTGGCATAGTCTACCATGTACTCATTTGCTGACCTTCAACATCAGTTCTCACTCTCTCACACTCAGTTTCACAAATATCTCCAGATCCCTCACACTCTTGGTTGCCATAGTACACACCTTCAGAATCTCCCAGAATTTAACCCCCTCAAAGCTAAATTCATGATGGGGAAGATGGGGCCTGGAGGCACTTCCCAACTATATTGTACTCTGGTAAACAACACAGCAGAGATGCTGGATTGGCTTCGCCAGAGGTGGGAGGAATGGGTTGGGGAGATGGAGGCGGCTGAGTGGTAGGAGGTGTTTTTGGCCCCCAGGAGCTTGCGATCTCAGCGCACCTACGTCAGATACAATTCACTATTTACACCAAACCTACATGACCCGAGTGCCTGTTCCCAGAAGGTATCCTTTCATACTCCAACTGTATGTTTTGTCACTCACCCTGACCCAGTTTCTTTTCATGTGGTGTGGCAATGCCCGAAGATCGCCCAGTATTGGTCTAGGATCAGTGACACTCTCTCTGCCATTCTGGATGTTCCACTTCAACTAACTCCAAAGTTAGTGCTGCTGGGTGTGTTGGAGGATCATGGAGGCTCTTGATGGCACAGGAATCTGGTGGGACTGACGGCCTTGGTGGCCAAAAGGGGCATAGCCCAATCCTGGAAACACCCAGAGTCCCCCAAAGCTGAAACAGTGGTGTATTGACATGGATTGGTGTGCAATGCAGGAGGAACCGATTTACAAAGCCAGTGGTTCTCCTAAAAAATTCTCAAAAAGTTTAGGTAAATGGTGGGAATATTATGGGCTGCCTGCTAAATTGATGATTGGTTCGCTATTAACTATCAAACTGTGGGAGAGGGGTAGGGGGGATAGGGAGATGGGGATTAAGATTGAACACACCCAATCTTCTATTCCCTGATTTTCTATTGAATGATGTACTGTTTTCTTCATACCTTTATTGCAAAAATTAATAAAATCGGTTTACTAAAAAAAAGATACAGTCATGAAAGTTCATAATTGTTATTTGTCTTCATTATAAAGTTTGTCACCAAAGACAAAGTATTAAGGGGCATATTTATACTCCGTTTGCGCCGAATTTGCGTAGTTTTTTTCGACGCAAATTCGACGCAAAACTAACTCCATATTTATACTTTGGCGTTAGACGCGTCTAGCGCCAAAGTTCATGGAGTTAGCGTCATTTTTTTGCGTGAACACCTTCCTTGCATTAATGATATGCAAGGTAGGCGTTCCCGTCTTAAAAAATGACTGCGATGCATACGCGTCGTGTTTATACTCCCGGGCAAAAATGACGCCCGGGAGTGGGCGGGTCTAAAAAACCTGCATTTGCGCTGGATTTTAGCGCCTGGGTCAGGGCAGGCGTTAAGGGACCTGTGGGCTCAGAATGAGCCCAGAGGTGCCCTCCCCTGCCCCCAGGGACACCCCCTGCCACCCTTGCCCACCCCAGGAGGACACCCAAGGATGGAGGGACCCACCCCAGGGACATTAAGGTAAGTCCAGGTAAGTATTTTTTTTAATTTGTTTTTTGTGGCATAGGGGGGCCTGATTTGTGCCCCCCTACATGCCACTATGCCCAATGACCATGCCCAGGGGACAGAAGTCCCCTGGGCATGGCCATTGGGCAAGGGGGCATGACTCCTGTCTTTGCTAAGACAGGAGTCATTTCAATGGGGGATGGGCGTCGTAAAAAAATGGCGCAAATCGGGTTGTGGCAATTTTTTTGCCTCAGCCTGACTTGCACCATTTCTGGATGCCCATACGCCATTTTCCCCCTACGCCGGCGCTGCCTGGTGTACGTCGTTTTTTTTAACGCACACCAGACAGCACCGGCGGCTAACGCCGGCTAACGTCATTGAATAAATACGGCGCCCGCATGGTGCTTCAGAATGGCGTTAGCCGGCGCTAATTTTTTGGGCGCAAAACTGCGTTAGCGCAGTTTTGCGTCAAAAGTATAAATATGGGCCTAAGTTTATGTCCAGAGTATTGTTTCTGTATTAGAAAATGGGATACAGGGCACATTGTAATACCAGAAATAAGTGTGCCACATGCATATTGGAACTATAAATCTATTAACAAAAATGCATTTTCTCCTACATGAGGACTAAATGAAAAAATTATGCATGGCTGAGGAATTGACAGCAAATAGACAGAGTAGTGGGAAACCATGTCCCTCGGTATAGGAGGGCATGTGTGCATTTTAAGCCTTTACTGGGTGGGTTGTTGGGGTTTTATGGAGTACTTCTGCAAAGGATGGTACAAACAAAGGAAGCCACATTGGAAGCTTATGTTATGTCATGCTATGTTATGTTATGTTATGTTAATTTGTAATCGCAAACTAATCACCTATGAGGGTGTCCAGGCGCTTGAGCAGGTGTGTAGGGGTGTTATTCAAACAGCCAGGTTTTCAGACTCTTGCAGAACTCAAGAATTGAGGAGGAGGCTTTGATGTGTTGTGGGAGGTTGTTCCAATCTTTTGGATGTGATGTATGAGAAAGAGTGACCTCCTGATCACTTTTTGTGAACATGGGGGTTGTGTGTGAGTGATCATGAGGCTGAGCATAGGTGTGTAGTGGGTGTTCAGGTATGCTGATCCAGTATTGTGCAAAGCTTTGTGGCAGGCGCTGTCAAAGTCTGTGCCCTGGCCTACCTTTAAAAGAATGCCAAGGACTTATCCTATATTGGGGTTGCATGTGCATTGGTGGGAGATGCCACAGATTCCCTGGGGCTCCCACTTGCCAAAGTGAATTATCTTGTTCTGCTCCAAATGAAAGCTACATCAGGGACGGTACAGATTCAGGCCCGTATTTATACTTTTTGACGCTAAACTGCGCTAACGCAGTTTAGCGACAAAAAGTTTTGCGCCGGCTAACGCCATTCTGAAGCGCCATGCGGGCGCCGTATTTATTGAATGGCGTTAGCCGGCGCAAGCAGACCGGCGCTGCCTGGTGTGCGTGGAAAAAAACCACGTACACCAGGCAGCGCCGGCGTTGGGAAAAATGGCGCTAGGGCGTCTTAAAAATGGTGCAAGTCAGGTTGACGCAAAAAATCGCCTCCACCCGATTTGCGCCATTTTTAACGACGCCCAGACGCCATTTACATGACTCCTGTCTTAGTAAAGACAGGAGTCATGCCCCCTTGCCCAATGGCCATGTCCCCTGGGCATGGTCATTGGGCATTGAGGCATGTAGGGGGGCACAAATCAGGCCCCCCTATGCCAAAAAAAAAAAAAAAATTATACTTACCTGAACTTACCTGAATGTCCCTGGGGTGGGTCCCTCCATCCTTGGGTGTCCTCCTGGGGTGGGCAAGGGTGGCAGGGGAGGTCCCTGGGGGCATGGGAGGGCAGCTGTGGGCTCATTTTGAGCCCACAGGTCCCTTAACACCTGCCCTGACCCAGGCGCTAAAATCCGGCGCAAATGCGGGGTTTTTTGCCCTGCCCACTCCCGGGCGTCATTTTTGCCCGGGAGTATAAATACGACGCATTTGCGGCGCAGTCATTTGTTTAGACGGGAACGCCTACCTTGCATCTCATTAACGCAAGGAAGGGGTTCACGCAAAAAAATGACGCACTTTCCTCATACTTTGGCGCTAGACGCGTCTAACGCCAAAGTATAAATATGGCGTTAGTTTTGTGCCGAATTTGCGTCGAAAAACACGACGCTAATTCGGCGCAAACGGATTATAAATATGCCCCTCAATATGTATCTCAGCTCAGCACCTGCTTGCCCTTGTCCTTGATTTGTTAACAGGAAAATACACATGGGAAGAAGGATTCTTCATTTGCAGGAACAAAGTCCCCACTAAAATGAGGACACTCACACAATAGAATGCTGTCTCAATGTTTAGTGCTAACAATCGGTGCTACAGAAAAAGCTTCAGATTGATATGCACATCCGTGCCTTAAGTCACAGTGCAATTTGGACCCCAAATGGTCCTTTGTCAGGGGGTGTCCTGTTAAACACAAAAAGAAATCAACATAGACCAACAAGTAATAACATATATCACCACTAGGTAGTTATAGTTAGGACCATGTTTCTATAGAAAAGGCATTTTTTTACTTGCCTATATCGTTGGCACTGTTTAATGAATCTTCACAAAAGATTCCAAAATAAAGTGTCACAGTGATTCTTGTTGCACACGGAAAGTTTTGGGGTGAGCCGTCAAGCGGGGACAGAGAAAAAGGGTGGTGAAAAAAGTTGTGTTTCCCATGCCTACAGACTGAACCGGTGGACGGAATTACACCAAATTTGGCGAAATGCTCGCTTTCAGTACGCAGATCAAACTTTCGCTTATTTAGTGAGATCCGTTGAGTAGTTTGTGAGATATTAAAGGGAAAATGAATTTGTATATCTCCGGCTGCGATGACTTCGCAAATATTCTGCAAATAATTGTGAATTTTTCATGAATACGCATGCAAAAAAAAGCGCTGCAATTGCCTGACCGCAACCTGACTAGAAAGTTGCGCCTGTCATTTTATTTCACAGGACATGGTCCCCAAGGGTGAAAATCCTAATTGAAGTGGCATAAGGGGTCATTGTGAAGGTACCTGTATCCCAGGGGTCTGATATAAGTGTGTTTTAGGTGCAAATCAAGGGTTTAAAATAATTTTGCATAACAACGTTTGATATTTACAAAAAATCACAAATTTTCGCGAATATGGAAAGAATTTAAAGAAAAACCACAGACTCATTTCTTACACTAATTCATTCACTCATACATGCACTCAGAGACTCATGCGGCCACTCACACACTCCCTCATGCACCCATTAACACCCACTCAGACTCACGCACCCACTTTCAGACCCACTCAAACACTCACGGACTCACGCACGGATCCACTGACGGAGACAGGACCTGTGGTCAATCTGCGCTGCCCACGGACCCAGGACTTGTGTGGAGCGGGGTTGGGTGGTTATAAGGGCTTGGCTGCAAGACCTGGCTGCAGGCTAGGCCTTGTGACCAACCCCCATTGCGCACAGCAGATGTTGGAATAACAAAAAGTAATTAAAATTGCTTCACATTAAAACACCATAGAAATTCACTGATAAAAGCAAAGGTTACAGGGACATTATAGGTAGGTACTGATTTTTACTTGTACAAAACTATAGAAATTCAGCAGTTATAGTTAGAGTTCTGTTAAGTAACTATAACTCGCGCCCTAAGGTAACTATAACTCGCACCTTCGCCATGAACAGCTAATTACTCCATATATGATATCATTAATGAGATCTTGTATGGCATCTTTGATATTAGCATAGCAACATTTGCAATAAAGTTATTGCTAAGAAAACTGTGCATGGCACAGAAATATACAACCCATTCTTGTACTTTTTCAATGAAATCTATAATGTCATGATTCCTTTCAGACAAATTAATAAATCACCATTTGTGAAGGTCAATTCACCATCTTAGATGTACTACTACAGAAAGTTTTAAACACAGTCCAAACATGTCAGTATGTTCCCTAGTAACTATGAGTCATCAATTGAACATGTGAATCTTTTTCTGAATGTCTATCTGTTTGTTGACAGAGTAGGTGTCATGATGTGTGAAGCAGGTGGGTGAGTTAAATGGTAATCCCGCAGGAGTTGCCATATGTCTTTAGGTCGCAATGTGGGGGGCTGTAGCGCAGCATAGATTTCACTAGTGATGTCACAGTAGAACAAACTGTTTATCCAAGCCTTTATGGTAGGCCACATGTCACTTCCCCAGCAGAGGGCCAATTATTGTTTGGCCGGTAGCAGCGCAATTGCCGTGTAACTAAGTGTCACCAAGGGTACATCAGACACTTATTCCAGCAATGCCATCAGAGGGGCAGGGTCTAAGTCAACGTCCATCATCGATGAGAGGTGGGTGAATATATTGCCCCAGTATTGGTGAATAGGGGGACAAAGCCAGGTCATGTGTGCCAAGTCTGCATCTGGTTCACCACATTTGGGACAAACAGATGATCTAGTGGGGTCAAGCTTTGCAAGCTTTGCAAGCACTGCAGGGGTAATACACGCCTTGAGTAAAAACCTAATGTGGAGCAGTTTACGGCGGTGGTTCGGGGATATGAGTTTTGTTTGAGAACAGCAGTAATCTCAGACTTTATCGGGGAGTGGACAACCCAAGTCAGCCTCCCAACGAGCCCGTATTTGCTCATCCCGAGTGCGTTTCAGGGTCATGCAGCTTCTATACAGTCTGGCAGTGGTGCACCCTGTATCAGTTTTGGATATAAAAGTCATCAAAGGGGCAAAATCAGCAGGGTCCAGAGGATAAGAGGGAATACACGCCCATTGTTTAGTGTTATGGGAATATTTTGAAAAAAGTATAAAAACTGAGGGAGTACAATCATTTTGATGAGGACAACACGCCCAGTCAGAGAGAGAGGTAGCCTTATCCACCTCTCAACCTATGCTGTTAATTTCTCAATTGCCGGCCCATAGTTCAGACGGATCACCTGAGCCCTGTTCCTATGTGTGGTAATACCCAAGTACTTAGCAGTGTCCTCACACCATTTGAGTGGACAGTTGTTCGATTCCACAGAAGTGGCAGGGGTTAGCGGAAATAGCTCAGATTTCATCCAGTTAATATGTAACCCTGAAATCCCCTCAAACCGCATAATTTCAGAAAAAAGGGGATGGAGGTTGGATTTGGGTGACAAACGAATAATAAGATGTTGTTCGCATACATGGTATGCAGTAGTGGGCAATGCTTAAACCGAAGTCCACGCTGAATATGCTTGGCTTGCAAGTACCGGACCAAAGGGTCCATAGCTATAATAAAAAGCAAGGTTGACAAGGGGTGCCACTGCCTGGTTCCCTGTGTGATCGGGAATGCATCTGTAAGCACCCCTTTTCCTCTTAAACGGGCAGTGGGGCATGAGTAAAGGAGCATGATGAGTGTTATAAATCCCTTAAGGAGACCCAGTTTTTTCCAGCACCGCCAGAAGAAAAGGCCAATCCAAGGAGTCTAAGGCCTTCTCCGCATCCAGGAGTGCAACAGACGATGGCACGGTAGGTGATATGAGGTTTATTACTGAGAAGACTGAGCAAAGATTGAAAGCTGTGGATTTATGAGAGACAAACCCAGTCTGCACTGGGAAATGATCTCATCAATAAGTAATGCAAGCTGCACAGAGATGACTTTGGCTAAAATCTTATTATTAAAATTTAATAAGGAGAGGCGCCGATAGGAGAACCACAGCTTTGGGTCTTTATGTGGCTTTAAAAGAAGTGTAAGTACCATCTCAGGTAGGGTAGGCTAAAGATCTCCATGTTCAAGGGCCTCAGCATACATCTCTAAAATGTATGTGGTTAGTATAGGCTTATATGCTTTGTAAAAACCACCTGTGAGGCTGTCCCGGCCCGGGTTCTTTTTCCTATCTAATGCATCAATGGCCTGCCTAATCTCTTCAGCATAAAATGGCTCACTGAGAAATTGGCGCTGTGCTTCATCCACCCGTACCATTGCCACCTCTTGTAGATATGCTGCCCTGGCCGCACCATGCCCAGAGAGAGTGGTGGAGTAGAGCCTACCATAATACTGCAGCAGCCTTGTGTGTATGCTCTTGGTATCAGTGGCCCTGGGCCCTCAGGAGTGTGAAGCTCTGTTATGTAAGTGGGATGTCAAGTTGGGCGCACAAGATTAGCTAATGTCGGCCCAGGCTGCTCCCCTTCACCATAGCGGAGGGCCCATACATATTTATACAAGTAGGCAACCTCCTGCTCCTCCAGTGAGTGGAACTCTTCCAGCAGTTTTGAATGTTCAGCAAGTAGTAGCCCCCCAGTCTGTGTCAGTTCAGGGCTGTCCAATTCTGCAAGCTCCTCCTCCACCCACCTGATCCTGTGGCGGATGTCTCTGAGAACTCCCACCTGTTTGGAAATGGATATTCCTCAGATGTAGGCCTTGAAGTCCTCCCAAGGAGTAGCTTGATGGGCCACTGGTCCTGAATTTAACCTAAAAAATTAGAAAATTGCTTCCCGGAGCCCGGCATGGAAAACTGTCTAGCAGGGCAGAACTGGGAAATGTCCACTGCTTCTCCAAATTACATTGAAGCAGGATACGGAGGTCTACCCGGACTGGTGCGTGATCTGAAAGTGTACAGGGCATATAAGAGACTGCGTGCAGCCAAGGAAGGGCACGTACAAACAGCAGTCAGTAATCAGTGCAAGTTCATGTTGCGTGTGGGACAGAATAGAAAGAGAATGCGAGGTGGTGGGGTGTAAGTGGCACCATGTATCCTGGACATGAAAGGTATCTTTAATGTTCTGAAGCACTCTAACAGCCTGTGGTTTACTAGTGGGGTTTAACCAAATAGAGTCAGACGATGGGTCCTGCATCATATTGAAGACCCCCAATCAATGTGATATTGACATCAAACCTGTCCATAATGGAGAAGATAGTGTGAAAAAAATCAAGGGAATCTGTATTTGGCACATAAACATTCACCAATATGACCTCATACTTGAGGAGGCGACCATGAAGTATGATGGGGGTAAAGAGAATAATTTTATGTATGAGTGTACGTACCCCTCTGGATTGGGAGCTATAGCTGAAAAAGTATTTGTGCTACCCCCAGGACTTGGTGAAAGCCGGAGAGTCCCTTGGGAAAAGATCAGTCTCCTGGAGAAAGGCAATTTTAGCCCGGTGTCTATTTAAGTAAGCTAGTACCTGTTTTCCCTCATGTTGGTGCCCAGAGTTGAAGGTGAGATGTAACAGTGTATCCATTGATATGGGGCACACGTAAGCAAATATGAACAATGATTAAGGCAAACACCAGTGTCCCATCGTGTAGTGACTAGGCCCTGCCACCATCTCTGTAGTGGTTCCTCTGCCAAAGTGGTCCTCCCAGGAAGAGTCCTGTGAGGCATCCACTGCACAATTTGAGGCATGGACAGGAGAAAAAGTGGCATTACTGTTATGTGATTTGCGAAAGGTTAGTGCCTCAGTTGCGTTATCAAAGATGCAGGCTTTCCCATCGATGTCTTTGCATATCCTTGCGGGATATTACATGCCATATCGAGACCTCTTTTTGTGGAGTAGTCTTTTAACATCTTGAAATTTGCAGCGGGCCTCCTGTACCATTAACGTAAAATCTGGGCAAATGGAGAGAGAGGCTCCCTGATAGTTCAATGGGCCATGCTCACGCGGCATCAAAAGTGCTGTGTCTCTATCCCGGAAGTTAAGCAGCCGGGCAATGAGAGGTGAAGGAGGGGCACCCGGCAGGGGTCAGGGACCCAGAGATCGGTGTGCCCTCTCAGCAACAAATGTATCCGTGAAGCTCTGATGGTTGAACAATTCTATCAGGAGCCGCTCCACAAACTAGTCAGCATGACCGATGTTGGTGGATTTTGCAATGCCAGTTATACAAATATTATTCCCGCGTGATCTGGCTTCAAAGTCCTAATTCTTAAGTATCATTGTTTTAAGGAGGCACTCCATTTTATCCACCGATTTGGTGAGTGATGTAGTGCCATCTTCCAGCCCAGAAAAGCATTCCTCTGCTCCAACAGGTAGGTGACATGATGGTCGATCTTCTCACCCATACAATCCAATCTGTTCCCCAATGCGTCAAAACAAGCATCAATTGAGCAAAAGCCAGCCTGCAGCTCTGCCATTATTGCAGTTGTCTCAGTCACAGATTAGCCCACAGTTTGGTCTCGGCTTTGGGTAGGTGCCCAGGTGTCGCCCTTGGACCCTCGACCCGCTCCATCCTTTTTTTTTTTCATTTCAGGTATAGATATCAAAAATAAAACTGGAACTGTACGTAAGTAGAATTAAGCAATAATAATCAATTTTCTTCCGCTAGTCATATCACTATGACCTCCTCTAATCCCTTCGTATTGGTTGATTAGTTCTATTTGTACATAATATTTGCTATGTTTATCTTGACTATTGAATCAGCAAAACATTAAAAAAAATCCCTTAATCACTTCCTGATATATAGACACATCCAGGTTTCAATCATTTTGAATAGAGTTAACATATTATCAACAAACAGTTCTTACTACGACTCCCGGCTTTCCTTTTACTTGGCTTACTATTCCACTAAATACTGCCAAACAGCTGTAAACCTTTCAATACTCCCGACGCATTTTGATTACGTCTCTTCATATTTCTTGGTTCTTAACATTTTATTCCACCAGTTCTGAATTGTAGGAATTGTTTGAGTACGCCAAAACTGCAGTGTTAACGATCAAGCTACTGCAACAACAATCACTATAAAATATTGTTTATATTTAGCTAGCTGGCATGTTTTCTCAGATACTCCAAACAGAACTAACCTTGGCTCTAGCTCAATCCTTAAGTTAGAGCTGTGATTTATTACCTTCTTTATTTTCAACCAAAAAATAGTTAATTTGGGACAGTCTATAAAAATTTGTAACCAGTTCCCCTGCCCCTCCTGATGGCAGAGAAAGCATTGATCAGGAATAGATGGAAACATTTTATGTATCGTCTCAGGAGTGTAGTAAGCCATCCATCTGGAGAGGAAAGACATTCTTTTATAGTTAGCTGCCCTCAGGGATTTGTACCCCACTTCCGAAATAATTCTTCAATCTTCGTTAGATATTGCACATTGTGTTGTTCTGGGAATTTTATCCCTGAAATCTGTCATTATTTCTGATCAGCTAGCAAACGGTCCTAGTTTCCTGTACTGAGTATTTTACTCCTAAGTAGAGCTTCCATGTTGGGTGTTCTTGGGTACTTGTCCTGGGTATATTAGCACTAAGAAAATGGGAGATCTGAAAAAAGCTCAAAAAGAGTCTAGTTGCCGTATTCTCCAGCCTAGTTTCGACCTCTTCCCAAGTGATGTATCTACCTCTTAGAATAAAATTCCCCATCTCTTTGAACCCTTTGCTATTCCATTGAGCTATCACCGTTTCTGGAAGGTGTAGGCCAAAGTATTTGCACTCTTGTAATTGTAGATAAATATAACCTGATGATATTTGATGTGTTTTACTTAAAATCTCAGCTCTTTTACTAAGATTGCGAATATATTTATATAGAGTTTTTGTTTTAAGTTTAGTGGTTTTAATGAATGTTGGGTGACTTATTGCTGATTCTGCGATCATCCTATTGACCAGAAATATTTCCAGGGTTTCTCTGCTATCCAAATATCGTGCAATATATCCTGCAATTCAGCCTGATAATAAACTTAAAAATTAGGAAGTGCCAGGCCCCTTTAGTTTTTGTTGAGCTGTATGACTGAGAGCCTCACCCTTGTTTTTTTTTTCCTCCATATAAAACTTTGTATTATGGAATCCAAGTCACAAAAATAGGAGCTATTTATTCTTATTGGTACATTATTGAATAAAAAAAGAAAAAGCTGAAGAATTGACATCTTGATTAAGGAGACTCTCTCTATCAGAGTCAACAGGAGAACCATCCATCTGTCCAAAAGTGCTTGTACTTTTGCAAGCATCTTGGCATAAGTGAGGTTTAACAAATGACTATAATTCTTTGTAACATAAATTCCCAAATACCTGATGGGTTCGGATGAATTAGCTTGCTGTTGCAAGCCATGAGGAAGATCGTCTGTTCCTGCATTAAATAGAAGAACCTCTGTTTTGCTTTTGTTAATCTGATAGCCCCCTATTTGACTAAACTCATTAATTTTATTCAGCACTCTTTGCACATTGTCGATCTCTGGTTTTAAATATAAGATTATGTCGTCAGCGAAGAGCTTAATTTTTGGCATGGTTGCTATTGGCGACATAATTTCATTCGAGCTGCTTATTATATTGGCAAGAGGTTCGATAAAAAAGGCAAAGAGTAAAGAGGAAAGTGGACACCCCTGTCTAGTGCCTCTTTTAATTTGAATTGTGCCTCTGACCTGTGAATTAATAACAATTCTGGCATAGGCACTCTGATACAGCTGCCTCATCATCGACGTAAATTGCGAGGGGAAGCCGAATTTGGTCAGGCTATATATATAAGGCTTCCCAGTTCACTAGATAGAAGGCTTTCTCTGCATCTAACATTATCACTACATCAACGATTATATTGACTGAAAAATACTCTAATGCCTGTATTAAAAAATTTGTACTGGATGTCATCAGTCTGCTTGCTACAAAACTGTTTTGCTCTTTATGTATTCATTATTACGCAACCGGTGTGATCCTGATAGCCCAGACCTTTGTAAAGATTTAATAATCTGCATTCAGTAGACTGATTGGACGGTATGCATCTGGTTTCAGTGGATTTTTATCTTTTTTTTCAAGAAACTGACTATTGTTGATTCTTTGAATATTGGAGGTATTTCTACACCCTCGAGTATTGCATTGCAAAATTCCATTAGAAACGGTACTAGCTCTTTACAGAAGGAATTGTAGAATTCTATTGGGAAGCAATCCTCGCCACAAGCTTTGGCACTTGGCATTTTCTGGATAGCTGCCTTAATCTCAGAGGGCGTAATCTTCTGTGCTATGTCATTCCGAACATTTAACTACATTTTTGGTAGCATGATTGGCTTATAATACTGGTCTAACTGTGAGAGTGACACTGCGTAATTCATCTCATAAGATCTAGAGTAATGTAACATAAATACCCAAGCAATATCCTTCTCATGAGTAATGACTGCACTTGTCTCGGGACCCTGAATTTTATGTATTGTCTGCTTTTTGTGTTCTATGCGAGTGGTCCAAGCCAAGTATTTACTTATTTGTTGACTTTCTTCATAAACCTGCTGCTGGTAGGCACTCAAGCTAGTTACTTCTTCAAGAATAAAAAAACCTTTTAACTTGGTTTTCGTTTGATTGAGATTACTCCTTGTTGCTTCCTGTCCCCCTGCTTTCATACAATCATCTGTTGCCTTGTCTATTGCCATCTGAAGTTTTTTTATTTCAAGCTCTCGCTGTCGAGTTTGAGATGCTTTAAAGAAAATTATTTGACCCCTGGCTGTAGCTTTAAATGCCTCCCATACATTGAACAGAGATGCGGAATTCTGATGAAGTTGAAAGAACTCCTGTATGAATTTTCTCATATCTGTGACCCGCTGCTGATTACTAAATAAAGATCTATTGAATTGCCATCTGGGTCTCTCCTTGCTAGCTGCCTCTAGTTCTGTCATCACCATGACCGCTGAATGGTCAGAAAAAGTGTTTGTCCATATATGCGAACCAGCCTCCTTCAACGTGCGAGAAGTTAGAAAAATGTCTATCTGTGAGGAGGTTTATAGCGGTGTGAAAAAGCAAGTATTGCTGGGTATTCTTCTCACCAAGGTGTCACGCCGCGGCCGCAGGCTCGGGTCGCCGCCGCGCGGCATTTGTTTAATACCGCGGCCTGTGTGCGGGCCGCGGGAGAAGTCGCGGCTTACACACAGGCCGCGGGAGAAGCCACGGCTTGCGCACAAGCCGCGGGAAAAGCCGCAAGCCTGGTCAGGGGTCACGGCACTCGCCGCGCCCCCTTCTTTCAGTTCTGCCGCAAAGGCAGACGCGGCAGGGCTTGAGACCCCGAGTGGGTTTCAGACCTGCCGCGCATAGCGCATTTAGTGCGCTTTACATTTCAGACTATTTAATATAAACATCTGCTCACCACTTACCAGTATCTACAGGCAAAAGCCGAATACTTGCACATGGTGGTGGTTTAATGCCTGCCTTTTCCTTTTCCCAGCATGCTGCCCACTTCCTCTCTTCCCAGCATGCATTGTTTCTCTTTGTTTGGACGCATGTACTTTATTCACTATTATACTCTTTTCCCCAATCCCCCAATCCAAGATGGTGGTGTTTCTACTCCCTGTTTCCTACTTCCTGTTTAGGGGCATATAAGGGGAATTCAGCTGCTTATTCATTGCGTTGCAACACTCCTTTGGTGGTAGTCACGCTCCGGCTGGTTTCTTCTTGTGAATCCAGTATTTCCTGACCTGTCTTCGTCTCCAGTCTTCCTGTACCCTTGGATCTTCAGCTCTAACGCCTTGGTGTCCTCCTTCTGTTTCAGGGAGTTCCTGTTGGAGGTTTTTTACCCTATTGGGGTTTTTCCTCTGGGACTCCTTCTGGAGGGCACGGACTGTAGTGGCTTGCTATTGTCAAACAGCACCGTGGCTACCAGAAGGGGTCGCCCCTACCTTGGCCAGAGCAGAACCTGCCGGAACCGGGGTCGTTCCCCAACCCTCATCAACTTCGACGGTAAGCCCATTGAAAACCGTGACAGATTACAACACCAAAAAATCCAGTTGCAGTCCAGAACCATGGATAATCCAGTGGCAAATACGGAACCCACCAGTCAGACCCTGCTCATGACAATACAACAACAGGCTCAAGAACTCCAACAGCTACGTACTGAAAATACCGTCTATCGACAAGCCTTTGCATCCAGGACTACTGACGTCCCCTCAGTATCTGCCACTACACCTCGTTTCTCTGGGGAGCCTAACAAATTGAGAGAATTCCTGGATGCCTTGACGGTTTACTTTGCCTTCGCCCCTCGCAATTTGTGCAAGACAAGACCAAGGTGGGGTATTTGATTAGCGCCTTATCAGGGCCAGCCTTGGCTTGGGCCACTCCTTTAGTGACAAGAAATGATCCCTGCCTGTCTAATTATTCCACCTTTGTCACTACCTTTAAACAGATGTTTGAGCACCCTGGACTCGAGGCTTCAGCAGAAGAAACTCTTTGCGATATCCAACAAGGGAATCAAGATGTATTACAATACATCACCCGCTTCAGACAATTAGCAGCAGAAACATCCTGGGTGGAGCGTACCTTGGTGACACTGTTCCGCAGAGGTCTCAGAGAGGACATTAAGGACGAACTGGTGCACTCTGCTAGGATAGATAACCTTAAAGGATTGATGGATCAGACTCTGACTATAGAATATCGCTTGAATGAACGAAGAATGGAGAAAAGGAAGAGTTGTTTGCCATCACACTCAGTGACATCTCGAACCTTCTCTCATCGTACCGAGGAAGTCCGTCCTGAACCCAAGGGAGCCACCGAAGAAGAGCCAATGCAAATTGATACGGCTCAAGGACCTTTATCAGCTAGTGAAAGAGAGAACAGACGAAGAAAGGGACTTTGCCTATATTGTGGTGCAGCTGGTCACCTAATTCGCACCTGTCCCATTCGGCCGACCAAGCCTTTGGGAAACGCCAACTCCCGTCCTCAGTGAGAAGGGTGAGGACGGGATATCGTGAAATACCTTCCATTTGTTCTTCCAGGGAGGAAGGAACTGCTCTTTTTCTTTTACCAGTTATCCTTCACTTGACTGATGGCCGAGAAGAAAGAACCCTGGCTTTATTGGACTGCGGAGCCAGTGGCATCTATTTAGATGAAGCATGGGCCAAAGAACGACAGATAGCACAACTACCTAAGAAAGTACCAGAACAAGTACACACGGTGGATGGGCCACTCTTGGCCTTAGGACCTGTACAATATACCACCCCTACTTTCTGCCTACAGTTTGGAAAACACCAAGAAAACCTTTCGTTTGATTTAATTTTATCACCACACCACGTCATGATCCTGGGAATTCCATGGCTCACACGACACAACCCTTACATCAACTGGGAAACAAGAACTATTTCTTTATCCTCTCAATTTTGCCAGCACCACTGCTACCTAGCAGGAGATTATTGGTCCCCAAAAAGACTTCTAACCAAACCGGAGTCGCCATGGATTCAGACAAGGTGCAAGCTATATTGAATTGGCCATCTCCTTCTTCCATCAAGGAGACTCAGTGTTTTTTGGGATTAGCCAATTTTTATCGACAATTTATAGC
The DNA here is from genome assembly GCF_031143425.1 of Pleurodeles waltl. Taxonomy (NCBI): domain Eukaryota; kingdom Metazoa; phylum Chordata; class Amphibia; order Caudata; family Salamandridae; genus Pleurodeles; species Pleurodeles waltl. The sequence goes on along the minus strand of NC_090438.1, from coordinate 481,380,965 downwards.
AGACTTTGCACAGAGAACCAGCTATATTACTCAAACCCTCAAAAAAGACCATCTAAGAAAGGGCTTTTGTTGGACACAAGATGCAGAGTTAGCCTTTCAAGACTTAAAGAAAGCCTTTATTCAAGCCCCTATTTTACGACACCCAGACACCAGCAAGCAATTCATTGTGGTCGCAGACACATCCGAAAGAGCCATTGGGGCTGCCTTACTGCAAAGACAAGACGATGATGATTTAGAGCACCCGGTATTCTACCTTTCCCATATCCTATCCAACTCAGAACGGAACTATTCCGTACTAGAACCTGAATTACTTGCCTTAAAGACCGCATGCACAGAATGGAGACACTTTCTGATGGGCTCGAAAGAACCCTTTGAAGCCCGGACAGACCACAGAAATCTACAGTGCCTAAGAAACTTTCAGTGTCAGAATAGTCGGCAGGCTCGATGGGCTTTCTTTTTTAGCCAATATGACTTTTATATCACATACATCCCTGGTTCTCAGAACATCCTGGCGGATGCCTTGTCCCGACGTTACCCTGAGTGCAGTGATTCTCCTGTTCAGAACCTATTTGACAATAACAAAATCATTGGTTTAGTACAGACTTTTTTAGACCAAGTCAGGTCCGAATATGCCCGTCTAGAAGACATAGAATTGAATAAGTTGCGTCCGCAACTTCATGTAGAGCAAGGGTATTACTATCATGATAAGGCCCTGTTCTTACCCACTAAACGAGTACAGACTGAAGCCTTACGTATGTGCCATGATTCCCCCATCGCAGGTCATCGAGGAATGAAAGCTACTCAAGAACTTCTGCTTCGCTCCTTCTGGTGGCCAACTCTCAAGACAGATACGGAAGAATATGTATCATCCTGTCCAATATGTGCTCAAGCCAAGACACCCCGTACTAAACCAGTAGGGTTACTTCGCCCACTACCAGTTTCCCCAGGTCCATGGCACACCATCTCCACAGATTTCATGTGCTCATTACCCTCTTCAATGGGAAATCACGTAATAATGGTAACCGTGGACTCCTTCACTAAAATGGCTCACCTCACGGCCTTAAGAAAGTTGCCCACGGCAAAAGATTTAGGTCAAATCTTTACACAAGAAATCTTTCGACTTCATGGGTTACCTCGGGTCATTATATCGGATAGGGGTCCTCAATACATCTCCCGATTCTGGAATCAATTCTGTAAGACATTGGGAATCAAAGTGGCCTTATCATCAGGGTTCCATCCTCAAACTAAAGGACAGACGGAACGACTCAATCAAGGCCTCGAACAATATTTACGTAGCTTATGCAATGCTACGCAGAGTAATTGGGCTACCTATTTACCGCTTGCAGAATTCTCCTATAACAACTCCATACACAGCGCCTCGAAGGTCTCTCCTTTCTATGGCTCCTACGGTTTCCATCCAAAGGCCTTTCCAACTCCCCTGAGAGATAATTCCAATCTTCCTGCCATATCCTCCTATGTTCGACAGCTACGGGGTGTCCAACGTGTTATCCATTCCAACCTTGTGGCCAATAAGTCCCACATGAAAAGGATAGCAGATAGGAGACGTTGTGCGGCTCCTCAATATCAGGTCCATGATAAAGTCTGGCTCTCCTCTAGATTCCTACCTCTCCGACTCACTGAAAACAAATTCAAACCCCATTTTTATGGTCCCTTCCTGATTCTCAAAAAGATTAACCCAGTGTCTGTGCGTCTTCGCCTGCCCCGGACGTGGAAAATTCACCCTGTATTCCATGTCTCTCAACTTAAACCTTACCTTCCTGATCCTTTTCACAGACAATTTTCCTGTCCTCCTCCTCTGTTGGTTGATAATGTGCCCGAGTACGAGGTCTAGGAAATCTGTGACTCTCGTTTTTTGGAAAGGCTACCCTATGAGTGAGTGTTCCTGGGAGGATGCCCCTTCAGTTCATGCCCCTCTTTTGGTCCGTTGCTTTTTTCGACTCTTCCCTCACAAACCTGGGGCCTCGGGGGGGGACCTACTGTCACGCCGCAGGCTCGGGTCGCCGCGGCGCGGCATTTGTTTAATACCGCTGCCTGTGTGTGGGCCGCGGGAGAAGTCGCGGCTTACACACAGGCCGCGGGAGAAGCCGCCGCTTGCGCACAAGCCGCGGGAAAAGCCGCAAGCCTGGTCAGGGGTCGCGGCACTCGCCACGCCCCCTTCTTTCAGTTCTGCCACAAAGGCAGACGCGGCAGGGCTTGAGACACCGAGTGGGTTTCAGACCTGCCGCGCATAGCGCATTTAGTGCGCTTTACATTTCAGACTATTTAATATAAACATCTGCTCACCACTTACCAGTATCTACAGCCAAAAGCCGAATACTTGCACATGGTGGAGGTTTTATGCCTGCCTTTTCCCTTTCCCAGCATGCTGCCCTCTTCCTCTCTTCCCAGCATGCATTGTTTCTCTTTGTTTGGACGCATGTACTTTATTCACTATTATACTCTTTTCCCCAATCCAAGATGGTGGTGTTTCTACTTCCTGTTTCCTACTTCCTGTTTAGGGGTATATAAGGGGAATTCAGCTGCTTATTCATTGCGTTGCAACACTCCTTTGGTGGTAGTCACGCTCCGGCTGGTTTCTTCTTGTGAATCCAGTATTTCCTGACCTGTCTTCGTCTCCAGTCTTCCTGTACCCTCGGATCTTCAGCTCTAACGCCTTGGTGTCCTCCTTCTGTTTCAGGGAGTTCCTGTTGGAGGTTTTTTACCCTATTGGGGTTTTTCCTCTGGGACTCCTTCTGGAGGGCACGGACTGTAGTGGCTTGCTATTGTCAAACAGCACTGTGGCTACCGGAAGGGGTTGCCCCTAACTCGGCCAGAGCAGAACCTGCCGGAACCGGGGTAGTTCCCCAACCCTCATCAACTTCGACGGTAAGCCCATTGAAAACCGTGACACAAGGGTCCGTTACCTGAAAATCACTTTTTATTATATTCAAGATTATCTTAATTTTAGGTTTTAGTTGTCTTTTCACCCGATTAGAGGTATTTAATATAATATCTTGGATATAATCAAAATCCCCTCCATTAATAAAGGGGCCCGTGGCACTCACTGCTATATTCTAGAGTTGCACTAGTGGCTCTACTTCATCCATGATTGGCCCATAGTAACTGACCAGGTTAATTTAAACTCCTGATTGGATGACTTTGAGCCAGAGCCACCTCCCCTTAGGGTCTATAATGACCTCTTCTATAATTGACTTTGTTACTCAAGTATATTGCCACCCCTCTCACTGTCAGCCCAGATTAAGCGAATAGAGCTGCTGAGTACTGTTTTGGTATATATATTTTGGGGCTATTACTTTTTAGATGTGTTTCTTGAAAATAAAGGACTTCGGGGTTGAATGATATCAGCCATTTTAACATTGCCTTATATTGCTGCCTATTTGAAATTCCATTTGAATTGCAGGAAATAATCTTAAACTTCACCTTATTTTTTAATGAGCTTGGTAGTAGCCTTTTTCCAGCCATACCTAGTGTCTGCTACTTTGTGGAAAAACCTGAATTTCTCCAACCTTTTAGTCCCCCTCACGTGCAGCCCCTCACTCCAACCCTGGGCCCACCCCCATACCTCCACTTCCTCTCTGAGTGATCTAAACTCGAGGCCCTCTCGCCTAGGGACTCTCAGAGCACTCCCCTCCCTTAATCCCACCCAGAGATCCTGTCTTGGCTCTACTAGCCTGTTGTGCTGCCCTATCCCATTACCCCTACTGTGGTGCCTTGACATAGCACCATTGACGCCAAAGCATCCTGGAGGCATCATGGTCTTTCCCTTTTTTGGACGCAGCCAGACTCTAAGCATTTTTTTTTGACTGGTTTCCCTTCATCAATTCAGTACTACTCATAATCCCCGGGACACAGAGCATAAAAAATATTCCCCCAATGTCACCCTGAGAACATTTTTCCATCTAACTCCCCCCAAACTCACCACCCATACCTCTCTAGCTCATATTGACAGGCAGATAGCTACTGATATATGTTTACCCCCCCCAATGCAATATTTCTCCATCCCCCTGCTATCTGTACTCCGTATAGAATTCAGAAACCACTAGCCCTCCCAACCCACCATCCGGTACCTCGCAGCCCCATATGAGCAAGCAGATAGCTAACGACTTTTAAACCTTAGTGAAATGTTTTTTACAACCCCCTCCCATCGGTGCGCCATATAGAATTCAGAAAAGTTTTTGTCACCTCCACAGTATGGAATATATTAGCATGACCTTTATATAAAAGTTTCAATTTTGATTGCTGGGCCAGACTGGCTGGTGCCCCTATGTTCTGGAAAAACAGATTCAGCTCTTTAAACTCTTGGCATCTGTGTGATGCAAGTGCGAACATATCAGAGAAGATATTAAACGAGTAGTCTCCCAGGTTTGAAAAGGTCCTTCCTTTAATGGCCAGTGAGAGAATTCTTTCTTTGATGCAATAATCTCCAAAGTTGACCACTATTGTGCGTAGATATTTTGCACAGGCGGGCTGGACTGCTGGGACTCGATGGGCATGTGTAATGGTATGATCCGTCCTACTGTTGGCTGGGTCCATTAGAACATGCTGTTTGATCACGTCTGAGGTTAATTTAATAACCATCTGTCCAGTCTCTCTCCCTTCTGGTATCCCTGTGAACCTTAGGTTAGAACGGCAGGACCGATTCTCAGCATCGTCGACCCGGATCTGCAAGTCGGCCAATTCAGCTTGGTATCTAACAATTGATGCTTCCATGTGCGATCCACCGTCCTCTAGGTCTGATACTCGCTGTTCGACTTCCTTAACACGAGTACTCAAAGGCTGAGCTGGGCTTCCGTCATAAGATTTGCTTCCTCCTGCAACAGTTTTAAAGCCTTAAGTTCACTAAGGATCTGAAGAAGCAAAGTCTGTGTAGCTGAGGAGCCCTCCCCCACTTGTACTCCTCCTATCTCAGGGTTCTGCAAAGTCGGTCCTGGAGATCTGGGTCCATGCCAGATTTTTAGCATATCCACATTTAGAAAAATGTAGAATTCTGAAACATCTTGTTTCTAAATGTGGATATGCTAAAAATCTGACATGGAACTGTCTCTCCAGGACCGACTTTGCAGAACCCTGTCCTATGTGATTGTGGGAACCCCGCCTGGGATGCCAGGAACCAGAGCAGGCTGAAGAGCTCATATTTTCCACTATTTTGCTAGCTTCTTGGTGCCCCGCTGTGACCTTCATCTGAATTGAGTCTGGCATTGGTGAATAGCTTATTGTCCCAGGAGAGATATGGGGGTCTGAGCGTCGCTGAGTATTCAATAAATTATAGGGCGATGGAGACTGGCAAATAGGTCCTGAGTTACATCTAGCCTGCCCCCCCTCCGTTAAGCGTTCCTCTGAGAATGCTAGTTTAGGTGGTTCCTTGGAGTCTTTGGATCCGATCGTGGTGAGTAGAGGATATGTCTGTAGCTGTCCATTTCTATTTTGTTGAGTGTTAGTCTGACCTTGTTCTGTCTGTTCTGAGAGGCGCAGGTCTTGTGGCAGGCTCTGGTTATCACTGGAGTTCTGCAAGTGGCCCTCTGTCTGGTTACCAATTATATGTTCATTACACTCAGATTCCATATTTGCTCCTTTTGCTTTAGAGGTAGCTTGAGAGGTGCAGGAAGAGAGTGGTGTTTGAGAGGGGGGTTGCAGTACTGGGAAGATTGAGCCTTGGCTAAAGCTTTTTTCCCATGAAGTGGAGCGTTTGGTGTTTGAATTTCGCACCAACTTCATGTTTTTGCCTGTTGGCTGTGCCTTAGGCTGGGATTCCTGGGCAATCCTTTTCATAATGTTGGGTATCGTTTTCTTCAAGACATAGCAGGGTCCACCTCTTTTAAACTATCTGCTCCAGCTTAGTTGCCACAAACCACATCCATGCCTACGTGGGCCGCTTCTATAGCACGCCATGCTGGCTAACCCTGAAAGAGGGCCTAAGGCTACTCTCTCTGGGTAGGGTCAATTAATGCACCATTTTAACATGCCTCAGCCCCCTCCGCTGTACTGCCTTCCATTTGCTATGAAATAGGTGCAGGCACTAGACAGGAAACCCATGAGAGAACAATTGGACATATACGGGGCGCACACCGGTAATATATATACAGTCAATTAGTGGGTTGAGCACCTGCTAAAGTATGCTGATGTGCCAAAAATCAGTCAAATGTCAGTAGAAATGTTTTTTTCCACTCACCCCTGCCCTCTGTATTGTCCGTGACCGATTGCGTGCTGCTTCTCCTGGCCTGCCTTGGCCTTTTAATCGCGTTGCCTAGTCAAATCTAAGCTCCAAAAAATAAGCTCAACTCTGAGAAGAGGGGAGTTAGGGGAGACTCACGGGCTCTTCTCAGCTTCCCAAGCTCCTCTGGCCAGCTATTGAGCTATTCCATTACCGCTGGTATTTTCTCCTGTGTTCCTGGCATGAACGGCATCCATTCAGCATCCTCCGGCGTGCTGTTCTCCTGATGCCTCCATTGCTTTAGCATTAGCCGCGGTGCATGACGGGGGCTCCTAATGCGGCCGTCCGCCTCAACCTCCCACTCCACCCTTTTGAAAGGGATTTGTCACTGTCGTGTGTCGCCCTTCCCCATGGTGAATGAGCGGCAAGGAAATCACCTCAGCAGCGTGGGCCCACACTGAGGTATGATATGGTCTGGGCAAACACAGAATGGCAAATCCCACTGCAAGAAGGACAGGTAGCGAGGCTCCAGCGCCCCGGCCCACCAGTGTCTGAAGCAAGCGCTAGTGACCACACTACTGCGTGAAGGGCCCTGTTGCCACCCAGATCCACAGGAGGTGCGTTTTGTGGTACATCTACCAAGATAAGGCCACCATTACAGTCATCATTGCCGGGGAGGGCTTCCTCGCACGAGGCCCGGCCCTAGAACCTCACACATAGTGGTCAGTTCTGAAAATATGGCGGCAAGGCTCTGCCCGTCCCTGGTATCCAAGGCCCCCACCGGAGCAAGGATTAAGGCCCTCCCGAGGCACAGTGACCCGGGGGGGGGGGGCACCCACTAGAGGTCCTAGGGAAGTACACAGGCCCCCCGTCAAAGCCACTCCGGTGTACTCACCACACATCTCAGCGCTCTCCAGCCGCTCCCCTCTGCAACTCCCAGGGCCTCGGCCGGCAGGATCGTGGGCCACCGCTGGTGGAGGGGGTGCCCCAGGGGCCACCCAGGGTGCTCAGGTCATGGCATGGCCCAAGTGCTCAATCTGGGACCCACCAACCGGGCGGGCCCCATCCAATATTCCACTGCCTTGGGGGGACCAGGTGGCCTGAGCAGCCACAAACTCGGGCCGGGAGCCATTAACAGCAGACGCCGCTAGGCCGCAAGCATGTCGCGGACCGTGCAGCCATCCCAGGAAGGATGGTGCCCCTGCTCGCTATCAAGGCCCGCAAAGCGCAGGACCAGGGACAATGGTCCTCCCTCACTGGCACCTCAGAACTTTAGGCAAGTATGACACTGTAATGTCCAATAACGACGTTGTTGGGCACCCTTGGCCAGAGCTTCACTGCCGTGCAGTCATCTAGGATGCCGGCATGGCCACAGCCCCCTTGACTGAGTCTTTATCATTATCTAGAAAAAAAAGAATTGCCACAAGTCCTAAGTTCATACTGAACTGCCCTTATTTCTAGAATCAAAAATCCCAATAGTTATTCTAAAACCCTAATGTGGTAATGTTGAAGGATTTAAATTTGGATGTAGAATTAAATAAACACATGATTATAATCAATACAAGCTGGGAAGAATTGCTATTCCTTAAAGTCATAAGATATCAGCTGGGAGATTGACAACAGAGGATTACAAAAATGAGGTCTGGCAGGGCACAAAACAGGTGGTGCTGTTGGGAAGGCATGATTCTGGTAAGGATATGTGCTTAGACATTAAGGGGCATACATATGAGCCCTGTTGCATCGCTCTTGCACCACACAACATGGTGCAAGGTGAGATTTATGAAACCACAGAAAGCCCCCTTTCATGGTTTTACACATGTCTTTTTCAGAATTTCCATGTAGACATTTGCATGAACACCATAGCACAAAAATAGAGAAAGCAGTGAGCATCATAGGTCCGATCACCTGTGGTGAGTCTCACAGACTGCGTTTTGTTCTCACGCACCTAGCAGAAGTTTGCAGTGCCCATTGTATGATTAATATCTATATGAGTAATAGAAACGATTGACTTCTGTTTCATTTTTTTTTCTTTTTGTTCTGATTCTTCTCTATTATTTGCTTCATATATTTATGTATTTGCTATTACTGCACTGCCCCGAGGACACCCAAGACCTGCAAGCCAGAGAGGTGAAACACGTGTTGGCTGTTATTGTGAACATCTTACCTCCAGAACTAAGAAACTTTCTAATAATAAACAAGAAGAAACTATATTTAAAAGTCTGATTGATTGTACATGCTTTGTCTTCCGTTTATTGTATCATGATATTCTATTAACAATTGTATCAACAAGCAAGAAAATAATGTAATGTAATGTAGATTTGTAGAGCATTGCTTGTCACCCATGAGGGTATCCAGGAGCTGAATAGGTGAGTGTAGGTGTGTGGTGAGGCTGGGCCTGAATACAGTCAGTCTTGATGGTTCCCCAAGAAGACTATTTGAATAGCCAGGTCTTCAGCTTCTTGCAGAATTCAAGAAGGGATGAGGAGGCCCTGATGTGTTGGGGATGTGGTAGGAGAGCGATTGACCTACCATTCTGCTTCTGTGGGTCAGGGGTGTATTTTCTCATGAGAGTGATGATGAGTAAAGTCTGGTGGGTTGGTGGAAGTGAAGCCAGTGTTTGAGGTATGCAGGTCCCATGTTGTGTAGTGACTCAAATGCATGTGAGAAGTTTGAACTGGCAGCACTTCTGGATGGGGATCCAGTGGAGGTCTCTGAGGACTCTGAGAAGTGGTGTGGTGTTGGTTCAGTGCTGGAGGTCGAGGGCAGTCTGGCGACGGTGTTTTGGATGCTTCGAAGTATGTGAATAAGATTAGTTGGGATGCTGGCATAGCCTGCGCTGACATAATCCAATCTGCTTGTGTTTAGGGCCTACGTGATGGTACATCTGGTGTCCAGTGGGAGCTGTTTGAAGATTTTACATGACATGCAAAGGGTGTATAAGCATGAGGAGGTGTCAGTGTTGGCCTGGGACTTCATGGTGAGGTTGGTGTCCAGTATGAGGCCTAGGTTCCTAGCATGGTTGGTTGTGGTGGCTCTGTGTCCATGATCAGTGGGCGACCAGGTGGAGTCCCAAGGTGAGTTCTTGCTCCCAAAGATCAGCACTTTAGTATTGTCAGTGTTGAACTTGAGGCAGATTTCTTTCATTCAATTAGCCACACTGGTCAAGCATTGTTTGACATTTGTCTTGGTGGTGATGGTGTCGTGTGAGAGGGAATAAACGACCTAGGTGTCATCGGCATAGGAGAAAATCATTTGCTCTGGCTACATTTTCCTGCAACAACATTTTGATATCTGAAGACCATTCACATGCAGCAATCATCAAACACTCATCATCAGGCACCAATCAAAGTGTAACTATGTGAGCATTCTCTACCATTTCTAGTGTCTTTCTATCACATATTAAAGTTCTCTCAAAAAGTTTGGAGTGTCTAAAAATGGAATTCAACCCTCCCTTACCACACTCATTCCTAGACGGAGTGTAGCAAGTGATGAAGTGTTTCTTAGCTATCCTTTTAACGAGGTCAATGGGTCTTTTCACCCAGCATAAGGGGTAGAGAAATTAGACATCAATTCTCAAAAAGCACAATTTAAAATGATAGTATGACCCTTGTGGCCACACAAGGCAAATTCCAGTCTGCAATAAAGTTAAGGGTTTTATTATGGATTCAGACTCAAATTTATGCAAATGATTCTCAAAAAAAGGCTATAAAGATACAGAATCGCCATGGGCTGACCAAGGCCACGAAAAATATTTAAATGAACTAGCATCAACAGGATTACTCACTCAACAATAGCAATACAAAACATCAAAATCATGATCTGATGAGTAGAAAACATGCACTGTTCAGTTATTTGAAGCATTAAGGCATTTTAAGACTTATCTAGTTTAGCTAGCTAGGGCAAGGGACGTTCCTACAGATTAGCAAGTTTTAAGTTAATATGTGCTGGGCTAAAACACATGGGGACAAAAACAAAACGGAGGACAAAAAGAATTGGGGAAAACTACATCTGTGGAAAAAGGTGACTTACCAAAGTTGGCAAAAAAGTAGGTAAAAAGGAAAGGTGTCAGCAATTCAGAAGCTTGGTCAAGAGTCTTCTCCTTGGATCAGGGAAACATTTCTAAGTCTCAGCAAAGATTGAAAAAGAAGGAGTAAAGGTAGAGAGGTCTATTCCTCTCAGAGTCCAAGGGGATCCAGAAAAGAAAAATGCCAGGGCAGGAGGGGAAAGCAGAATACTGGTAATCCAACTGGGGAAGGGTATATTAAAGTCCAAAGTGACTGATGATTCATCCACCAGCTGCATGACATCAATCAGAAAATTTTACTGTGCAATTAGAGTTTATGAAACAAGCTCTTGCAGACCTCACTTTGGCTAAGTTAAGTGAATTAAAATGGCACATTCTTTTATATCAAGCCAGGCACACATAACATTTAAATCATTATTTCTTCATTAATGAGCTTTTCAATGTTCATATTACAGTAGATTTAAATAAAATGAAATAACTCTTTTAGCACATTTCATTAACAATGATGCAGAACTGGATTTTCGACATTCGCATAAAATATTTAAAACATTTATTTTCTGAAATTCAGTATCCTTTTAGTGAAAACTATTCATTAACACGATAAACACATGAAATCAAAATTATTACACTTTAAGTTTTAGGTCTATACTATATCACTTAAAATCACTATTCTACAGAGAATGCACTTTAATATAGGTTTTCAGTTTCACTTTACAATTAACTTGTTAGGATTTCAAATAACAAAATGCAAAGTTTGTCCTTTATATATGATTATTGTGGTGCCAAAGGTAGAAATAAATTTCTGCTATATCAAAAGTAATTAAAAAAAATAGAAAAAAGAAAATACAGTATGCTAATGATAAGGGTAAATGCACTTGCAAACAGTAGCTAGAATAAATTGCAAAATCTGAGGAGTAAAGAAAAACCTGAGAAGGTTTCCGAAATGGTATGATTTCAAATGAGTTGAAAGAGGGTAGGAAAGTGTTAATCTCTGAGCTATTAATGATATGGCCGATAAAACCATAAAATAGCTCAAGTGTATTTACAACTTAATCTATAAACCGCATAAGTACATGATATGAATGAAGGAAGTGATGAAGATGACAGGTTATAGATATTAAAGAGTATTTAATGAACGCTATTATAGCTACATTCAATACGCTGTGGTCAAATTAGCAACGTGTATTGTACAGGCAGCACAATCAGTGGACACAGAAATTCGCCTTTTACAGTAATAAAGACAAAAGACTGATAATTGTTCTGCTGACATCAGCGTAAACTGCTGGTATTAGTCATAGATGAACGATTGTTAAATGGGACGGGCATGGTGAAACCTTGCCGAAAACTATGGAACAAATTCTAGAGTTACAGCTAACACAAGTTTGGTTCAAGGACATTTCGAGCCCTTCCGTCCCCAGTGTGGCTTAAGTATCCACCTTAAATGAAATCAACAAAGCCTATATGTCTCACTTATTTTAGATGTATGTACTGTGTTGTAAGGGCTGCCTGTCGTGTGATGTTTAGATGCACGAATGTCTAACCCTTTCAAGCACAGATACAATAGTGCCTTGAGGTAGCGAAACTGTGAGTGATTGTGGGTGACTTTTGGGCAATATCTACTCTACTAGTTATGTTTCTCAGTGTGCGGCAACGGTAGGTTTGTCTGCACTTTTATTAGCTGTGTGCAGAATCAAGAGTAAGTAGCAAAGAACCACTTCACAAGTAATTATGTTAAGCGAGACACTGCGTTGGCATGAGATGGGAGAGGACTAGAGGTGGGCATTGTAGGTGGGAGGACTTAGTAGGCTAGGAATATGGTTCAAACAGCACAAGAGAAAGAATTATGTACACAGCTGCTTCCAACTGGGCCACAACTGAGCAGTTTGGACGCTGCCACCAAGATGGCTCCTGGACTCTATTAGCAAAATGGCCTCCCACTGAGAGTTGGGGTATACTGGCGCTCAGTCATGCTCAGGTAGATGTAGAAAAGCCCTAAACAGTATGTTTGCTCCATTTTTCTGACAGTATTTAAAACCAAAAAATGGTACAATTCATAACTCAGTACTAAGCTAAACATAGTCATTCGATGTAAACCCAATGTTAAAAGTGGAGTATGTATATGAGAGAAAAAGTGGCTTCTTTCCCACTAAGGCAACTCCCTAGTGAATCAAAATAGATCAGGAAGATCAGGGGAGCAATAACATCATGAGGAAATAGGAATGAAGAAAGAACGTTCCTGCTCTAAACTAGAGCAGACCCACAACAGACTAATATCTATGGAGGGGGAACAGAAGTGAAATAGAGAAACAAGCACTGCACAGTGTAGAGGAGACTTCACCTTTAGCAAGTGTTCATTTAAAAGTGTTTTGCATTTTGTCTTCAAGTTTTTATTTTTAGGTAGAAAAGATAACAAATGCATAAAACGTAGTGTGCATTACAACCGATCTTGAAAATAGTTAACCAGGTCTGTGTCTTGGCTCAACATACTGTGATTCCGGGATTCTCTTTTTTTTATTCAATTTTTTATTCTTTTTTTCTTTATTTTTCTGAACATTAGGAAGCGTTTCCAATTGCACATTTATACAGTACAACAAACTTTTAGCTGCAACATATCAATGCTGTACATAGTTATTATCATGCAATGCAATGCGTTTGACAACCATTGTAATATAGCTATACATATCAATTTGACATACGTGCTCGAGCTAGAATTGTTCTCAGGTTTACAGTTTAAGTACCACTGGATGATGTACATATCTAATGTAATGAACAGAAAATAAAACAACAACTGAACTAATATTAACTAGGTGTGCAGATGGGGTATGCTGGAAGAAGCGTGAGTCGGAGTTCCGTTCTACTGTTGGGGCTAGACCCAGCATAGCAGACTAGCGACTTGAGTATCCCCGTGCAAGGGGGGTTGCATTTGCCTAACAACATCCTACACTCTTTGCCGGCCGAGGATCCTCTCAATTCCCTCAATAAGTGTTGTCCAGTCTGGGGGACTGGGCAAGGGGCCAGAAAGTGTATGTGAAGACAGTAATATTTGTTGTTCTGCAAGTACTCTAATGCATAGGTCTGTAAGCCATCTCGTAACTGATGGGGTTGAAGCTGATTTCCAGCACATTGCTAAGCGTCTTTTTGCTAGTATGAGTGCTAGGTCTAAGATTTTGTTTGAGGATTTTTTTCTTAGGGGTTCTATTTGTTACTCCGAGCATAAAATGTGCCATGTCACGATGTGTGTTCCACCCCGTGATCCTATTCAGCGTCTCGGTTATAGTTTCCCAGAACTCAACCACCTGGGTACAGGTCCATACCATGTGTATAAAATCAGCATTCCCAGTGTGGCATCTCGGGCATCTATCTACTGTGGATGGGTAGATCTTCGCCAACCTCACAGGAGTGAGGTAAGTGTGATGCAGATAATTAAATTGTATGTATTTGTAGCGAGCATTCATTAAGATAATCTTCGGGACCACGAGGGCTTGTTCCCATTGTGTATCTGTGAGTCCCCTTTGGAGCACTTCATCCCAATATGCCCGCTTTTATCGTTTATGTGTAGCGCTTTGTAGATGTATAGATCGCTTTTCTCTCTCCCCGTGTGTTAGTAATGTATGTAGCAATACGGACGTATGTGGTTCTTTGGGTATGGTGTCCTAGTAGAGTGCAGCATGCCGAGTTATCGCCACATAAGTGAGGAAGGTGCCCGGTGATATCCGAAATCATTTATTGAGCTATTAAATGGGATCAGCGTATGGTCCTCAAAGAGGTTGCCCCACTCCACTATTCCCGCAATCTCCCAGGCGGACGCCGTCGGTTTGTGTAAACTATTAGCATAGGCCCGGCAATGCCCAAAGTGATAGTTGTGGTGCATATGGGAATCCCTGTCTTGGTTTGTGCCTGTATCTGATCCAGCACTTCTTGGCATTTCTCATTAATAGATTACTATCACCTATTGGTGTAACAGAGCTTGGATTCATTATCCAACTTAGGAGTCTGTTTGTGCCATCCTGTTTAAATGTGGCACATAGTTTGTGCAAATTTTGTCCTGCAAGCCAACGCATGGGCCATTGGAGTTGAGCCGTCACAAAATATTGCTCGAAATTTGGGGCACCCACGCCTCCCTCCGATGTAGGTGCATTAAGCTTGCTCAAGGCTACCAGGTTTCCACCTTTGTCCCATACCAATGCTGTAAGAAGGGAACGCAGCTCGAGGAACCATTTATTCGGGAGGAAGACCAGGAGGGCTGAGAAGTGGTATAATAATCTCAGGAGCACCAGCATCTTAGAGATGGCCAGCCTGCCCATTGGAGAGAGCAGTCCAGAATTGCAAAGAAGATCTCACTCCCGTCAGTGCACTACCTATATTTGCGTCTATTAGATCTTTTTCCTCGTGATATGTTCTGACCCCAAGGTATTTGATAGTATCGCATACCCAAGATAAGGAGGTGTTGTATAATTGTTCATGTTGGGTCGTGGTCAAGGGTGTGAGGGGGAACAAACAGGATTTCACCCAATTCACCCTGAGGTCGGATGCCTTGCCGAACCTCTGCAACAATGCCATCAACTGGGGAATGACCTCCGCAGAGCTGCGAAGGTATACCAGCACATCATCCGCATATAGCGAGACGATGTGCCAAACCCTTCCCATGTACAGACCCTAATCAAGCACTCACAATCTCAGGGCTTGCGCCAAGGGCTCCATTGCTAGCGCAAAGAGAAGTGGCGAGAGGGGGAAACCCTGTGTACTGCCATTTGATAAAGTTTGTTTTGACCAATGACTTTGTGTTTCACCACTGCGCATATTAGTTGCTCAATGTTCACCTGTAGCACATGGTATGTTTTGTTCAGTTGAGCCGCCTATGGGCTTTGACATGGCATTAGCCATTACTTTCTGTATTCAGTTGAGCCGCCTATGGGCTTTGACATTGCATTAGCCATTACATTCTGTATTCTGCCTATTGGCTTTGACATGCTGTATCCAGTCTAGCCGCCTATTGGCTTTGACATTGCATGCCTATTGACTTTGACATGATGTATTCAGTTTAGCTGCCTATTGACTTTGACATGCTATTAGATATTCTGCCTATTGGCTTTGTCATGATATCATATATTACATTTTATATTCAGCTCAGCTGCCTATTGGCTTTGACATGATATTATACATTGCATTTTGTATTCAGCTCAGCTGCCTATGGGCTTTGACATGATATAAGACATTGCATTTTGTATTCAGCTTAGATGCCTATTGGCTTTGACATGACACTAGACATTGCATTTGATATTTAGGTTAGCTGCCTATTGCCTTTAACATGACATTGCATTTGATATTTAGGTTAGCTGCCCATTGCCTTTAACGTGGAGTTAGACATTGCAGTTGAGAATCCAAGCTGTATTTTTCCAAGCTGTGTTTTTGCACAAGATGAACCAAGATGTTTTGTTCTCACAGTAGACTAGACATGATAAGAGAGAGTACATGGGTGTTGTTCTCTCTGCTTGAGCTTGGGAACAGGAGTAGTCTTGGAGACCTGGCCAGTCTCCAAAAGGCTTGCTCAGTTTGCCAGGTCTGAGAGGAGGGGGCACACCTTTGTAACGAATGTAACAGGCTGCAGAGGGTCAGATTCGAATCTGCCGGACCTCGTGCTGGAGCTTGGCTCAGGCTGCCAGCAATCCCGTGTGGGTAGATGAATCTCTCTTTCTCGCGGCTGACAGGGGTCATCAGCTTGCAGACCTTAGAAAGATGAAGCTGTAGATAGTTCCCACACGGTGAAGTATTTGTTTTGCTTTGCATTCAATATCTTATAAATATAACCTGCTGTGTATATTGCAAACTGATATATTTTGTTTGATTAAAGCGGACTTGAAAGCTACTAATTCGTCATTCATAAATATTGTGGTTGGGGAAGAATTAACAACAATAAAAGTCTTCTTTGACCTCAGAAGTGCATTTCTGTTGTGTTATGTTAGTGCTTAGAAACTAGATAAGAGGAAAGCACTACAATTGGTACCAGAAGTGGGGCCGGTCATTAAGAGGTGATTAAGAGGGTGTTGACGAGTTGGTAGATTTCTAAGTGCACACTTTAAAAGTGTAATTGTTTTTTGTTGTTTGGAGAATTACAGAAATTGTTTTCTGTTTGGAGAATCACAGTAGCACGGCAGACCATGTCTGAGAATTCATGTGTTGATAAACTGCCTGATGGTGCTAAGAAAAACTGTGAATTGTTTTCTGTTTGGGGAATTACAGAAGCACTGCAGACCATGTCTGAAGATGCATGTGTAGCTAAAATGCCTGATAATGTTTTGAGAAATAATTCCTGTTGTACATATGTAGAAAACGTGTCTTTTGGAAGTAATGATGACAGAAAGGTCTGGATACCTTTATCTGCTTACAGAGAAATGCAGGAGAAATGTAGGCAGTTGGAACATGAAAATAGGAATTTACGTGAGCAAATTAGCCCGACTGAAAGTTATAAAAGGGCTGTTTTTGAAGAATCTTTCTTGTCCCATTCCAGTAATGAGGGGGTTAAGACAGCTCCGAGCTGCACTGAGTTTTCGTGTGAGCCAGGGTTTTTGGCAGCCAAAATGCATTCCTTAACTGATAACACGGACGAGAGAGACCAGAATGTGATTTACGAGTTACCGTTGCAAAATGCACAAGTAAAACGAAGGATTTTAGAGCAAGAGCCGACTTTCATTAGCTTGTTTGATTTTTGGAAAAAGAATAGCCCTCATTTGAGTGAAATCCTAACACTTTTGTATATGGTCACTGTGAAAAATTATATGCAGCTGCGCGCTTGTGATTTGGCAAATGAAATAATGCAGACTTTAGGTTTCTGCGCAGTGCAAGAAGGAAATACTTATGTACATGTAATTCAGGAACAAGGAAATAAAATAGTGCCCCTAGCTAGGATCATACACTGGATCTGGTACTTGCAAGACAGGGCTAGAGTACCACAGATAAAAGAGTTACCAATGAAATTGTGTGCACCATTTGAATTCGTGTCCACTGAAGATAAAAAGCATGTTTGTTTTACTAATGATTCATTGACTGAAATGTTGTTTTCTGGCACAGCAGAAGGAACAGCGTTGTATAATGTGTGTCAGATTTTAAAGCAAGAGCTACGTGAGATGTGTCATTTTTATGCTGATTTTTGGTTCATTGTTAATGTTTTAGCACCTAACTGGTTCAATTACCTTACAGATGTTAATGAGAAAAATTGAGAGAGAGAAGTGTTCACCCAGAATTCTGCCTTAGTGGGGATGTCTAAGTGGGTGCCCCAGAAATGTGAACAGCTGAGAGAAAAAGCCACTTACAGGTGGGCAGAGATGAGAGAGATGCACATTCCCCTAGTTTTGATAAAAACTGTGCAGTACGTACAAAAGCAATCTGTCATGCAAGCAGTCACAGAGCAGTTGGGGAGAGGAAAGTTACCAGGACAGGAATGGGAAAGTGATCAGGTTTTAGGGAGAGTGATTGCTGCAGATTACCAAGGAAAAATCAAAATTATGCTGATACCTAGAAAAGAATCTGATTCATTCATACAAATTGGAGACAGAATGGCCCAAATTGACAAAAATGCAGTGAATGGAGGTTTGTTAAAGAAGGAGCCTGCCCCAGCCCTTCTGACAATGCAAGAAAACGGAAGCTGTGTTGCAGCAGATAAAAACCTCAGTGCTGATGTGTGGGCTGAAGCCCCAAGTGATCCTCCAGAACCTGCAGCGAATGTAACAAAGGGCCCCAAAAACGTCCTGCTGATTATAAAACAGGGAAAGAAAGAGGAAGGGTGCAGTTTAAATAAAAAATGTTATTTGCAAGAAAAGTCATACTTGTTTCTTTTGCAGATCCTACCACGTTTCGCCACTGTCCCTGAGTGTGCTGTGTGGTCCCCCTTCCGGTGTGTGCGTGTGGGGTCGGGGAAGGGACCGAATCCCCAACCTGAACCTGGCTGAGTAAAGTGCCAGCACCATGGATCCATTTTGCGCAAACTGCGCCTTCAGTTCAAGTTCAACTTGTTTGATTGCATTCTTCCACTGGAACTAAGCTGTGTTTTTTTTTTTTTTTCCTCTCGTATGGAACTCTGACTTTTGCTTATCTTCCAGAAAGCCTTTCAGGTGGACCGTGCACCTTTACATGAGTAGAACTCATGCCACATCAAATTGCTAACACTGTTGAATTAGAGACTCATTCAGAGTACAAATTGCTCAGTCTTTTCTGTATAGATGTATCTGATGTGAAAGGTTATGAGATCAATGTGTTAATTCACTTCTATTGCTTTACAAGGATTGCTTTGACTTGCTGATAATGTTTTTTTTTTTTGTTTTGTGCCGATGTTTTTTGTTTTTGTTTGAAACAAGAGATATGTGAAACAAAAATTCATTGGTCAAAGGGCGGAATGTACTGCCATTTGATAAAGTTTGTTTTGACCAATTACTTTGTGTTTCACCACTGCGCATATTAGTTGCTCAATGTTCACCAGTAGCACATGGTATGTTTTGTTCAGTTGAGCCGCCTATGGGCTTTGACATGGCATTAGCCATTACTTTCTGTATTCAGTTGAGCCGCCTATGGGCTTTGACATTGCATTAGCCATTACATTCTGTATTCTGCCTATTGGCTTTGACATGCTGTATCCAGTCTAGCCGCCTATTGGCTTTGACATTGCATGCCTATTGACTTTGACATGATGTATTCAGTTTAGCTGCCTATTGACTTTGACATGCTATTAGATATTCTGCCTATTGGCTTTGACATAATATCATATATTACATTTTATATTCAGCTCAGCTGCCTATTGGCTTTGACATGATATTATACATTGCATTTTGTATTCAGCTCAGCTGCCTATGGGCTTTGACATGATATAAGACATTGCATTTTGTATTCAGCTTAGATGCCTATTGGCTTTGACATGATACTAGACATTGCATTTGATATTTAGGTTAGCTGCCTATTGCCTTTAACATGACATTGCATTTGATATTTAGGTTAGCTGCCCATTGCCTTTAACGTGGAGTTAGACATTGCAGTTGAGAATCCAAGCTGTATTTTTCCAAGCTGTGTTTTTGCACAAGATGAACCAAGATGTTTTGTTCTCACAGTAGACTAGACATGATAAGAGAGAGTACATGGGTGTTGTTCTCTCTGCTTGAGCTTGGGAACAGGAATAGTCTTGGAGACCTGGCCAGTCTCCAAAAGGCTTGCTCAGTTTCCCAGGTCTGAGAGGAGGGGGCACACCTTTGTAACGAATGTAACAGGCTGCAGAGGGTCAGATTCGAATCTGCCGGACCTCGTGCTGGAGCTTGGCGCAGGCTGCCAGCAATTCCGTGTGGGTAGATGAATCTCTCTTTCTCGCGGCTGACAGGGGTCATCAGCTTGCAGACCTTAGAAAGATGAAGCTGTAGATAGTTCCCACACGGTGAAGTATTTGTTTTGCTTTGCATTCAATATCTTATAAATATAACCTGCTGTGTATATTGCAAACTGATATATTTTGTTTGATTAACGCGGACTTGAAAGCTACTAATTCGTCATTCATAAATATTGTGGTTGGGGAAGAATTAACAACAATAAAAGTCTTCTTTGACCTCAGAAGTGCATTTCTGTTGTGTTATGTTAGTGCTTAGAAACTAGATAAGAGGAAAGCACTACACCCTGCCGTGCTCCACTTCCAATATCAAAGGGCTTAGAGGTCATAGTGCCCGTTTTCACCCGGGCCCATGGTGCTTGATATAACAGAGTTATCCATTTCAGGAAATTAGGCCCGAAGCCATTGTTTGCAGCACTTTTAGCAGATAAGCCTACCCCAGTGTATCGAATGCTTTTTCTATATCTAGTGATGCCACCAGTGTGTCCATCTCCCTCTCTCTCGCCCAGTCCATAATAGAGAACAATCGGCGAAGGTTGAGGAAGGTGCTTCTGCCCGGAATGAATCAGTTCTGGTCGGAGTGAATGAATCCAGTGAGTATGGGCATGTGTCTGTTTGCCAACATGCGGCTTAGGATCTTGTAATCGGAGTTAAGTAATGATAATGGCCTATGTGACCCCAACAACAAGGGGTCTCTGCCTGGTTTGGGGAGGACCACCAGCGTCACCTCTCTCTCAAAGATGCCGGGAGGATCCCCTTAGCGTACGCTGCATTACACATTGCCAAAGGTTAGGGGCTAAAGTTGACTGATATGTGGCGTAGAATTCAATCGGCCACCCGTCTGTGCCTGGTGTTTCCCCATGCCATGCCTTTAGCTACCTCCTCAATTTCTGTAAGCTGCAGCGAAGCCTCCAGTGTTTCCCTATCTGCAAGGGACACTCTAGGTAAATGGAGGGAGCCCAGAAACTCCTGTGTTGAAATGCACTCTACCTCCGACTCTGGGGCTGTGTATAGGGTGAAGTAATATTCATAAAATGCTGCATTAATATCCTCCTGTGTGTTCCTTAGTTGGTCATTCCAACCCCGCAGCACAGTGATTGGAGTTTGAGCATGCTCTGACCATAGGAGCCAAGCCAGAAGTCTGCCTGCCTTGACTCTGTCTGCATGTTTACGGGCTTGGTAATCCCTGTAATGCAGCTGGGCTAATCTATTGAGTGCCTGCTGGTGAGCTATCCGTAAACTTGCTAATGATGCGGCTGCCCCCACATGCATGGGCAGAAGTTGCTCATAGTGTTGTAATTTAGTCCTGGATCTCCCTACTCAGAAGCAGCGCCGCCCCGATGTTCGTTTTTATTGTGTGACCTCTCAGTACCACCTTAAAGGCGTCCCATTCGGTCCCCTCATCCGTTGCCATGTTCTCATTTATCTGAAAGTAAGTATCAATATGCCCTCTAAGGACTTCCCTATATGTTGTGTCTCGTAACGGCATTACAGGCAGTCTCCAGGTAGGAATACTAGGAGGGGAGCGGTTCCACCGCATCCCCAACTGCAGATGCAAATGGTCAGATAACACTCGTCAAGATACTCCGCACTGGTAACCTTTAGCAATACTTCAGAGTTGCAATAAACTAGGTCAATCCTACTGTGCAGGACATGCAAACCTGAGTTATATGAGTACACAAGCCCAGTAGGGTGCAGACTATGCCAGCCATCATGTAGCTGGTTGTGTGTGGCCCAGAAACATAGTTGGTGTGTGATCGCAATTGATTGGGCGCCCTGAACCAGTGGGTGAGATCTATCTAACTCTCTGCACGGAGTGCCATTGAAATCTCCGCCCCAGTAACATGGTGCCATAGGGTTATGGAGAAGTGATATAGACAGTGTTTGAAAAATTAATTCTGATTTGTGTTAGGCGCGTATAATGAAATTAGAGAAATAAGTGCTCCGTCTAGGCTCCCTTCCAATATGGCGCAGCATCCGTCTGGATCTATCCTAGAGTGTAGTGCCACCAATGGTACCCCCGGGGCCACCCATATCAAAGCCCTTCTGGCACATCTGGTGTAAGTGGTCCCTATTATAGTCCCTCACTATCTTTTATGCATTTGTCCCAGATCTGGAGCCGTGAGATGTGTCTCCTGAAACAGAGCTACGTGTACTTTAAACTGGAAGACCTTGGATAGTTTATTAAAACCCGCTAGTCCCCTGACATTCCATGTTATAAAAGAGTATTGTGTCATTTAACTAAAAGTGTATAATGTAAATCGTGTCTAGGGCGGCTTGCATGCACAGGCAACCCGAGAAGCCAATGTCGTACCTACTGCATTCTGCCCCCCACTACAGCGCCTACCTCCCACTACGGGACACGTCCTGCACACCTTTGCAAACCCATTGATAAACCACTGAACAAACCTGCTAAGAAAACATAAATATAACAATGAACTACCCCTCCCAGGCTGACACGACAACTGGTGGTCAGCCAATAGCACTAAAATGCTGATACAGAACTGAAACATGATTGTTCAATTATGAATAAACCGAGGTGTAGGGGGGGAACAGTGGCAGTGCAGACAAATATTAATAACGTGACATCCTAAGAGAAAAGTCTTGCACAGCCCGTAGTGTGGGTGTCGTTGACAAGCCTGCCATATATGCTATGTTGTTTCTGAACGGTGAGCCCCTTGCAGTTCGGGTCTGGCATGCCTTATAACACGTCTTCTGCAGTCTGCGGTGTCACCAGCGGGCCTCCGCCCAAAATTACTTGTATCTGTTCCACATTCCGGACTGGAGGGTCCTTATCTTGCTGCTCCACACTCACTACAGACGGCATTGGGGAGCGCGCCCGCAGTTCCACCTCAGCTCGCACCTGTTCTTTCTCTTTGTTTGCTTGTTCTTTGAAAGGGGCTGCACATGAGCGCCGGGCCCCGTCAAGAGGGCTCCCCTTTATCTTGCGCCTCGTGGATCGTGGAGGTAATCTCTGTGTCTCTGAAGTAATGCCTCTGCCTTCTAACCATATCCAGGCCTCCTCCGGTGTGGCACAGAAGATGGTGTTAGTGTCCATTATGATCCGGAGGGTTGCCGGAAATTGCAATGCGTATTTAACATTATGCTCTCTCAGCGTGTGCTTCACCATAAGGAAAGAGGTTCTCTTTTGTTGCACCTCCAGAGTGTAATCGAGATAAATGTGTACCTGCGCATTGGATATTCTCCTGGGGCCTCTGGCATGAGCCTTCTGTAGGATGTGATCTCTGTCTCTGTAATTAAAGAGTCAAACCACCACCGGGTGCGGGGGAGCCCCGGTAGAGGGAGTCTGCCAGGGACCTTTGTGCTCTCTCCACTGAGAAGAAGGATGAATGTTTACCTTGCAGAACTGTTTGGGATAGCCACCCGTCCATGTAAAGATCCATGCTGGGGCCCTCTTCTTGTTCCGGCAGACTCACGGTGCATATATTGTTGCGACGGGACCTCCCTTCCTGATCCTCAAGTCATTGACGTAGGTGCAGAACCTCTTTTTGCAAGTCTGTAATGTGCATGGTAGCGTCCGTTAAGGATGGGCGCAACTCCGATACTGTGCTTTCAGTGGTTGCAACACGGTCCTTCAATTTCTTATGATCCTCCTGCAGGTGGCCCATATCAATATGCAAGGCATCAATCTTAGGTTCCAGTGTGGGCTTAATACTCTGCACTGTGTTAAGAATGTCATCAAACATCTGTGTATGCGCTGCTAGAATTGTCGCCACCGATGCATCCAGGGAGACCCCAGGCTCCCTCGACGCCGTTGTCACGTGCATACCTGGACCCGACATCCCAGGCCTGTCTAATTTGGTGCGCCCCATCTTATAATATTTCGAGAGCATAAAACAATCCATGCTGTCAGCGGAACAAGTAACACACTCCTCAAGCCACCGTCCAGGTTATGGCTTTGCGACTGGGGCACAGAATGTCTGCTGCTTGTTATGGCTTTGCGACTGGGGCACAGAATGTCTGTTGCTTGGCGGGTCCGGCGTGCCAATCGGGTGCTCTCTCCCCCTCGGTCCAGCACCACAGGTCTGTTTTACTAGGAAAACCTCGCTGGGAGTGCGGCCCATAGGTGGGATCACACTCGCCGCACCTCTCCAATGCTCCCCCCCTTAGGGAACAGCACGTCAGCACATCCAGCTTCAGAGCTGGGCTCGATGTGGGCGGGGGAGGTACAGAATGCAGCAAACACCTCCACTCCACCCCCGCCAGTGCAGCGCGTCTCTTACCAGGCAGTCTCTGGGTGCGGGCCCCTCGTCCGGTCCTCAGGTGCCTCTCCGTCAGGCGTCAGCACAGCGTGACACCAGAGTAGGCCGTCACCTCCGCCCACTGGGCCGAACAATCCCACCACACGGCAGGGCGTCGCAGGTGAAGGTTCCCGCCCGGCAATACCCCCAGAGCCAGGAGACACCGCGATTCCGCACCCAGTGGCTGGTCCTACACCAGCCCAATTCCAGGCCCGGCGGGACACAGCGCACAGCGCAACACAACACTCTTTCCTATGCCGGCAAGCAGGTCCAGATCCGCCTGCGCAGATAGATCGTCTTCCGTGAGGATCACACACCGCAACATCTGCAGTGCGGTGGTCGCAAGCTTCGGGACTCGTGTTCTGCATGTATATTAATTTAGGCTGTTGTGGTCCTTTCAGGATTATTATCGGGCCTGGAACAGAGACAGATTTAGGCATCCGCTCCGTCTGCCATCTTGGCCATGCCCCCTTCCGGGATTCTCTTAATGTTCCAGTGCCTAACATACGAATCTGACCTTGTGTAATATAACTGGTGCTCTAATACCTTTGGGATGAGTTTGCTCAATATAAAAAAGCCTCATTACAGATGGAGGGAGGTTTTGGCTTGAACTCCCCATCGTTGTAAGGAAAATACAGTTAAAGGATGATATCTGTTCCGATTTTGGTCCCGATATAGAGTTTATCTATTGGAAAATGGGACTAAAGTTTGGTATTGGTTTTAGAGAACAATTTTACCACAGAGCATTACTCTAGTCACATGGTTCTGACCACACAAATCTCTCTTGTATTGCCTGGAGGACACTGATTTGACGAACGCAGAGATTAATACCCATATTTATACTTTTTTGTGCCACACTTGCGTAATTTTTTTGATGCAAAAACAGCACCAACTTACAAAATGCAATTATATTTTGTAGGTTTGCGCCACTTTTGTGTAAAAAAAACGGCACAAATGTGGCTCAAATAGAGTATAAACATGGGCCTAGGTGCCTGAATTAGAGTTTCACAGAGGGGTTATTGTCACAACGGTGACGGATATCCCGTCCACCGAAATATAAATCACATAGAATATAATGTGATTTATATTTTGGTGGACGAGTTAGTTATCCGTCACTCTTGTGATGGGAGTAACCCCTCTGCCAAACTCTAAATCAGGCCTCAAATCTCAATGAGCACCAGGACAATGATTTCAAACACTATTCAAATGTGCACCGGCACTCCGATTGAGGCCCTTTTGTTATTTTTGGTAATTCCTGTTTTGTGCAATAAAGTTTACATTTGCTTCTATAGTGTGGTCCAGCATTGCAAGCTAAACATAAAACACCATTCAATGCCCTAAAAGATGTCACTGAACACAGGGGCATATTTATCAGATTTCATCGCGTTTGCACCATGCACTTTGTATGGCTCTAAAAGGCTCCTTAAATCTGGAGTAAAGCAATGCAAATTGCTGCGTTACCTTACTGTGCCCTAAGAAGTAATTCCATGGGCGTTGCATGGGTGTTCCCATGCAACTCACATGGACTTTGACACATTCCTGGATTTACCAGAACCAGTAAACCTGGGAATGCGCATTCCTGCCCTTTCCCTGTCACGCAGTGCAGTGCAGTGCAGCAAGGTGACTTGTTGCGCTGCACTGCCTGACAATCTTGCAAATGTGCCCCTCAATGTGAAGCTGACATTGTTTCAATCAAAAGATTTTGGTGTCTCTTAAGGAGAAAAAACATTACACAAGTGATTCTATATTTCTTGTATTAAATGCAATAAAAATGTATTGCTGAGGGGAGTCATTGTAGATGTGTATTTTTTTCTGTTTAGATACACTGATCAGTAGATTGCTCTGAAATATTAACACGAAACATATGGAATGCAAAGCATGCAGAATGAAGAAGTGATTATATTTAAAGTCATATTTCTTTTGTACGCTATAAAAATGTCTTGCTTGTTTACACCTGCAGGGTCCCTCATTGAAAAAATAAGAAGTGCTGTGATTTTTTTGCTTGCAGGGAACTCAGCTTAAGGGCTTTAGAGCGCTTTACATGAGCACCATGTTGCACTACCCAAGGTCAGATTCTACTTACTCTTGATTCTTTTTTTCATTTTTGGGCACTGGGAGAGTGAGTGATTTGCCCAGAATCATAGGATATTGACCAGACACTATGGGGCAGATTTACAAAGATTAGTGTCAGGTTTGCATTACATATATAACACAGACTGGATGCAAAATCCTTTTCAGGATTTACAAACCAACGCGAATTGGTATTTGCATTGGTATGTAAGTAAAAGTGACGCAAATTAGTGTGAAGAGTTGCTTTGCATTACTCTGCTTCAAGAGGACATTTCATGTGTGGTACTTGGGTATTCAGGTGTAAGCAACCATGTTTTATTTATGCAAAACACTATCTAGACAGGGTTTTGCACCAAAATTAACACCACTTGAAAGCAGGAGTTAAAAAAGAAGAAATGCATTTATTTCTCCTAACTGCTCCACTGTACAGCACACATACAAAGTTGGAAGTTTTAAAATTGATCTAAGTATAGTACAATACCTACGCAAGACTTACAGAGACTCCTTTCCACCAAGATGCAAATGAGCTTGTGGCACTCAGCAGCTTGATTGTGTGCCAGCCTAGAGAGAGTGGAAATTTGTGCCATATCTGTGTTGATATGGTGCTTTCCTGCTCTCCCCCTGTAACACAACACCACACAGCAACTTTGGGTGCTGTGCTGCATTGAGTGAGAGTACATAAATCTGGGCCCTTGACTGGAATCTGGTTTCCCAGTTCCAAAGTCGCAGCTCTAGCCATTAGGCCACATCTCCTCTCCTGTTATTGGACACTTTTTTGTTACATGGATGGCTGGAAATTTCTGTGTCGTGCCACGCATGATGCAGTCATCTAGCATAATCTTTAGCTGTATTCTTGCTAATTGTTGCCAGCAAGTATGCAGTTGACAAAGTAGACCCAGCAAGAATGACAACTGTCATCCTCTGTGTGTGGCGTGAAGAGAGAGTGTGTTTGGACGCCCATATGTGCATCTTAGTGGGAACCAAGGTTGTGCAAGATGAATTGTGAATGTTGTCTAAGCAAATATTATTACAGTCATTGATTGTGGGTGAGGTTATTTAGAGTGCACAGCAAACAGACACAGATCTATAGGAGAAGCTGTCCCAGAGTGCCTATAGCCTGAGGCCCATCTGGTCCTTCAGTGGCCACATGAGATAACCCAAAAGGGTTGATAAAGTCCCAGGAAGCCAATGCCAGATACTTGTAGGAACGCAGGTGTCTGTGTCCTGACATTTTGAAAGGGGTCAAAAACATGCACAATTCAGAGGGCTCAGACATTTACTGTACACTCATCGTGCACAAGGAAACAGGTCAAATTTAAAAGGGAACCCTTTGGGTGTGTGAAATATATGTACAACCCCATTAGCAGCACACAACCAGCGTGCAGCTCAGTACCTCTTTCTCTTGTCAAGAGGTGTAAAGACATTGGCACTGTGATTTTACCTTTACCAGTGTCGCGTAGGCTCTCATTATTCTAATGAGACTACTGGATTTGAGCAGCAGAATCACCTGCGCTGTGAGAGACTGTCTTAACCACACTGCAGGTGACACCTGTCGCCCTACTCCAGGGTTTGGTCCGGCAAACTAGCAGTGCCTCATCTCTACCCAAGAGTATGGATGATTGGGCAGCCGAGCGCATGACACAATTGACTTCTCAAGGAAATCGTGATTACTCAGGTCTCATCCGTTTCTCTCAGTTACATTAGTCTCACATATACAAATGACAAACAGAAGTAGTATATGTTTCAATAGGTTTTAATGAAGCGACTGCATCTTAGACAATAAAGCATGTATTGCAATAACTAGGACGATAAAGCTCGACAGAATTGGAATTGTGACAAGGAGAGTAAAACATAGGAATAACACTACCATATTGTCACTATAGTCAAGTAAACTAATTCCTACCTAGGCTATATGAGAGCACAGCATGGTAAGTTCTAGTTCTGTCCTTCAGGTTCCCTTGGGAAGACATCATCTCCCATACCTGAGCAAAGGCCTGAAGTCTGCACAAGCAGCTGTAGCAAAGCATTCAGTAATCAGCATACAGTTGTGGTCCTCTGGCTGGAATCTGCCTCTAACGTGTAAGGGACAGGGAAGTGTTTTTATAATAAAACAACTGATGTTCTGAGAAAATGTTCCTATGTAAGAATGTGTGTTTTTCTATGAATACCAGAGACAAAACTTTTACCACGTTCACCGGCAACCTATCTTACTACAGCCTTGAAAGAAGCACAGAGTGAACAAGAATGTCTTGTTTGAGAACGTAGTGCTGGCCTAAGCAAGAACAGCTAAATAGAGAGAAATAAAACAAGATGGCAAAAGTGGCTATTGTTAAAATAATAAATGACGCTGAATAAAATATATCTAGGTTAAAGTGCACAGTGGCAGGGCTAGTGTGCTAAAATAACGTTCATGGAGCTAAAACTAAAATGGCTACACAACACCAGTTGCCAAATCCCCCTAAAAAAGAGGTAACTCACACATTGGAATGTGCTACCTGCACACATCTGGTATGATAGAAGGAGCAACATCACCACTGCTTTCCAAGATACAGGCCCAAGACTTAGTGAAAAAGTGAAAATAATCAACCGTAATTTAAATACGTCCCTTACTTCCCCAGAGATAGCAACATCAAAATATAGATTTAGTTGTTGGCAAAGGTACGATAGTAAACTATCAAACGGCCTCTTTAAATGCCTGCTGTAGCAGCATCAATTGAAAACATAAATGCTCTCCACCTCGATGAAATAGCAAAAGGGATTTATATGTATAACTGTAATCCAAAACAACTGTTTTAGACCACCAAAGTGCAAAATGCTGAGGGCCTCATTTACAATGTTTTTGCACAGGACAAGGCTGCAAGCCTTCTTGCGGCACTGCACTGTGTCAAAAGAAAAGACAGGAATGCACTGTATCTATAAGATATGGCACATTCCTGTCCTCTTCCACAGTGCTAGTGTACAATTGACTGCCATGCGCCAATGGAGGATGCTTTGCACCATGGTTCAAGGGTGTCTGCGTTGTAGGTATGATTGTTTTTGTCCCTTCTTGCACAAAAACAATCAATGGCAGTGGTGTCCTCTTACTATGTGTGCTGCAGGATGCAGTGCCCTCTTACTATGTGTGCTGCAGGATGCAGTGCCCTCTTACTATGTGTGCTGCAGGATGCAGCACACATAGAAAGAGGAAAAAACGAGGAGGATTAATGTTATCACTCCTTGCTGCACCTCCCTTATGCCTCCCCTGTGGAGGCGTAGGCTTTTGAAGCATTGCCAGGTTAACAGCTTGATGTAAATCTGGGAATGTGTCAAATGCCATGGGTGTTACATGGGAACCCCCACTGTAATGCCCAAGGCACGCCTCCCTATCGCAGCGTGGGACAACTCAGTAACTTGTGCTGTATTGTCTGACTCCATATCGACAAGGCTATGAAAATCCACACAGGGTTGCTTCACATGGCCTTGTAGATATGACTCTGCAGTGTGTGCTGCCTGACCATCATTAAAACCGACGTTCCGGCGGCACACAAGGGCTTGTAAATAAGCCCCTGAATTCTGCTGTTAATTCTTGTAGTTTTCGCAGATTAATGTTTTTCAATTAATGCTGATCATGGAAAAATGTGGGTGTTCTAACACCAAAATGTTCATTCTGAGTTCCTCTTTAGTTGATCCTTCAGTGCCACAACAGATTGTTACTGATACCGCTGGGAGCGGTATTTACCAGGTGCTTTATTACAGCATCATTTTGAATTCTGCATACTGCAATGATGAATGACAAATGTTATCAGAATGTACACACTTGTTTACTGCTTGTTTGACTCTCTCCCACATAATCACCAGGATTTTACTGGCAAAAAGTCTGGGTGAAATTAAGTGTGTAGAAATGTCTGCAACACTCTGACTCCTTATTTGGGCTCAAACGTCAGTTTGCAAACAGTTCATTGTTTCCATAGGAGATGGAATGAGTTTTTGTTGTATTTAGTCTCGAAACAGGGTTCTTAGCTTTGATATTTCAGTGAATGAATATACAAACCTCAAGGATGAAAGTCACTGTACCAGAGGTTCCCCTGCATTTCTCCATTTTGGCTGAGTTTGAAGGACCTCTTAATCACTAGAGACTCCCCAGAGACTCCCTATGATGCTATTCAGGTGCACCTGAAGAACACACTTGGGGATATATGTATCATATTGTCAAGCAGTGCAGCGCACTGCAGCAAGTTGCCTTGCTGCACTGTCTGCATGACAGGAAAAGGGCAGGAATGTGCTGTATTTAAGGCATATGGCGCGTTCTTGACTTTTCCCTCTGCACTGGCACACAATGGGCTGCCTAGCACCAACACAGACACCCTTGCACCATGGGACACCTTCCAGCGCAAAAACAATCCTGGTAGGCATATTCCTCTTTTAATGTGTGCTGCAGAATGCAGCACATATAGAGAGAGGAAAAAACAAGGAGAAATAAAAATATTTCTCCTCGTTGCGCCTCCACTGGAGAGGCATAAGGTTTTGGGGCTTACCCAGGTTTACAGGCTCTTGTAAATCTGGCAATGCATCTAAATCCATTGGTGTTGTGTGAGAATATCCAACGCAACCCTCATTGAATGCCTCCCTTGCACAGAGTGAGGCAACGCAACGATTTGCGCTGGCTTGCCTTACTCAATATCTATGAGGCCATTCAAAGCCGTGCAAAGTGGCTTTGTGTGGCCTCATAGATATGAGTTCAAAGTTTGCACTGCCATTGTGTCACAGTGACACAACGCTGTGCAAGGCGCTCATAAATATCCCCCCAAGAGTGCTTTTAAAGAATGTAAATTTTGCTTTCATATTTTTTATGAAATGAGCACAAAAATACTGCAAGGCAATCTTGTCACAAGGGTTCTAATATTTAACATTGTAGTGAACCCTGTGTGCTTTAATGGGAAGCAGGAGTTAGCTTAGCCTTCCTGCATGCAGACTTGTGACCCCGTCACCCAGTGACTTTTACCCTACTTAACTTGCTCTGTTTTAGTGCAATTATTTAATTATATCTTTCCAGGATGGTGGCATTGTTTTTAGTTAGGACAATGTTTTAGTTTCATGTTATCAGTGTCACTCTGCTAAAGCTTCACTATCAGCGCCAAAGATAAATAGGATGTAGGTGTTCACATTAGGTACTTTCCCACTTTGTGCTTTCGAGGAATTGTTTATGTAATTGCCGCCCCAAGCATGTCTTGTTATCTATTGTTTGGGAACAGACCTACTCAGGGTGACCTCCCATCCGTAATTTTCACAGACTGCCCGTAATTTAGCCCTTCGTTCCATTGACCATGATGAAAGGCTTAACAGACAGCATCTGTCCGTAATGTTAGCCTTTCACCTAAAGGACAAAATGTCATTACGACCAATCAGTTTCCCCAGCTAGATTGAAAGGCAGGAAGTCTCCTGTGCTCTGAGGGAGGGAGGGGCCTTCTTGGCAGGGGGTCTCCTTCCTTAAAGAAATGCAAATGTGCGCAACTGGTAAATCTGCAAATGCAAAGGGGCTTGGAAACCTGCATTGACTTTAGTGAAAGGAGTCACTTAATATAGTGTATACAACCCCTGACCAGGCATCTTGACGCTTTCTGATGTCAAAGATATTTTCTTTTAGAGACGTACTGTAAGGATGGTCCAAGGTGATCTGTGGAGTGTGTGGTTTTAATCGATTGTTATAAAAATGTTTGAACTAGATATAGGGGGTCATTCCGACCGGGGCCGGGGATGCGGGAGCACCGCCAACAGGCTGGCGGTGCCCCGTAGGGCATTCTGACCGCGGTCAGACCAGGAAAACCGGCGGTCTCCCGCCGGTTTTCCGCTGCCCTGGGAATCCCTCATGGCGGCGCAGCTTGCTGCGCCGCCATGGGGGATTCCGACCCCCTCACCGCCATCCTGTTCCTGGCGGTTCCGACCACCAGGAACAGGATGGCGGTGAGGGGTGTCGTGGGGCCCCTGGGGGCCCCTGCAGTGCCCATGCCAATGGCATGGGCACTGCAGGGGCCCCCGTAAGAGGGCCCCACTTTGAATTCCAGTGTCTGCTTTGCAGACACTGGAATTCGCGACGAGTGCCACTGCACCCGTCGCACATCCTCCACTCCGCCGGCTCCATTCGGAGCCGGCTTCCTCGTGGGGAGGGGTTTCCCGCTGGGCTGGCGGGCGGCCTTCTGGCGGTCGCCCGCCAGCCCAGTGGGAAAGCCAGAATGGCCTCCGCGGTCTTTCGACCGCGGAGCGGCCATATGGCGGCTCCCTCCAGGCGGGCGGCTCCCGCCGCCCGCCGGGGTCAGAATGACCCCCATAATCTGTATATTATTAAAATTTGTATTTTAGAAGGACTTTTTTTATTTATCCTAAATGTATTTGCACATTTTGTTGCAGCCCATATTATGATGTGTGTAATGCATGTTTAAAATAAAGACTTGCACATTCACAGTGCTTTCAGGGACCTCGGCACCTCATAGTACTAATAAACATTGGCAAACCCAGTAGGTCTTGTCTACGCAAGAGTTATTGGCTTTGCTAATTTGTTTTAGCCATGTTATACACCAGAGTGGCTGCTGTTCAGCATGGCTAAAAGTTCGTGGCTTAAAGGAGAGTGTTGCAAATTGTCACAGAGCAGAATGGCAAAGAGTGGAGTAGAGTGTTGTAGAGTGGAGTGGAAAGAGAGTGTGGTGTTCAGGAGTAGCATACTGTGGAGTCACGTAGAGTGGCATATAGTGGGGTGGTATACAGTGGTGTTGACTGATGTAGAATGTATTGGTGTAGAGTGTTGCAGAATATAGTGGTGTACAGTGAAGTGGCATTTTATCTAGCGACATAGTATTCAGCTGCGTAAAATGTAGTGTCTTAGAATGCAGAGGCATAGATTAGAGTGTGCACAGTGGAGTGTAGGGGTGCAGACCAGAGTGGTGCAGAGTAGAGTGGCATAAAGTGCAGCGGGGTAGAGTAGAGTAGCGTACAATAGAGTGGCAGAGTGAGCAGTAGTGTAGCAAGGTGTATAGTGCAGTAGCGTAGAGTGCAGCATAGACTCAAATGGCATAGCGTGCAGTGGTGTAGAGTGGTGCATAATAGAATAGCATAGAGTGGTGCAGTGCAGAGTATAGTGCTGTAGAGAGTTTTGGCGTAGAATGCTGTAGTAAGAGAAGAGTGGTGTAGAGTACAGTGGCGGAGAGTGCAATGTTACAGAGTAGAGTGTCAGTGCAGTGGTGTAGAGTGGAGTAGAGTGTTATAGGAGCAATGGCGTAGAGTACAGTGGTGCAGAGTAGAGTGCCGTAGGGTACAGTGCAGTTGTTTAGAGAGCAGTGATTTAGAGTGCAGTGGCATGGAGTGGCATGGAGTGGCGTGGAGCAGAGTAGAGTGGCATAGAGTTCAGTGGAGTAGAGTGGCATACAATAGAGTGGCAGAGAGTACATTAGTGTAGAGTGGTGCAGTGGCATAGAGTGCAGAGTAGACTCTAGTGGCATAGAGTGCAGTGGTAAAGAGTGGTGCAGAGTGGAGTAGTGTAGAGTGGTGCAGTACAGAGTACAGTATAGTGCTGTAGAGGTCAGTGGCATAGAGTGCAGTGATGCAGAGTACAGTGGCATAGAGTGCAGTGGTATAGAGTGTATTGGTGTAGAATGCAGTAGTACTGATCAGAGTGGTATAGAGTACAGTGGCAGAGAGTGCATTGTTGCAGCATAGAGTGTCAGTGCAGTGGTGTGGAGTAGAGTGGCATAGAGAGCAGTTGTGAAGATTACAGTGGTGCAGGGGCATACAATGCAGTTGTTTAGAGTACATTGGTGTAGAGTGCAGTAGTTTAGAGTGAGGTGGCATAGAGTGGTTTGGGGAAGAGCAGAGTGGCATAGAGTGCAGTGGAGTAGAGTGGCATACAAGAGAGTGGCAGAGAGTGCAGTAGTGCAGAGTAGACTTGAGTGGCATACTGTGCAATGGCATACAGTGATGAAGAGTGAAGTAATGTAGAGTGTTGCAGTGCAGAGTAGAGTATAGTGCTGTAAAGTGAAGTGGCGTAGAGTGGGGTTATGTAGAGTAGAGTGGTATAGAGTACAGTGCAGTGATGCATAGTGGAGCAGAGTGGCATAGAAAGCAGTGGCATAGAGTACAGTGGTGCAAAGTAGAGTCCAGTGGCGTATAGTGCAGTTGTTTAGAGTGCACTGGCATAGAATGCATTGAAGTAGAGTGCAGTGGCATAGAATGCAGTGGTGCAGAGTGCAGTGATGTAAAGTAGATTGTTTCACAGTAGAGTTGAGAGGTGCAGGGTAGAGTGGAGTTGAGTAGAGTGACATAGATTGTGATGGCATGGAGTAAAGTGGTGTAAAGTGCCATGGCATAGAGTGCAGTTGTGCGGAATAGATTAGAGTGACGTACTGTGCATTGATGTAGAGTGCAGGGGCATAGACGTTAGTGGTACAGAATGAAGTGCACTAGTGTTAGACCTGACAGCCTTATGGTGGTCACCCCTAACTTTTTGCCTGCCTCCCTCCACTTTTTAGATACTGCTTTGCTGGTTTTAAGACTCTGTGCACTTTACCGCTGCTAACCAGTGCTAAAGGGCATATGCTCTCTCCCTTTAAACATGGTAACATTGGATCATACCAAATTGGATTATTTAATTTACTTATAAGTCCCTAGTAAAGTGCACTATGTGTGCCCAGGGCCTGTAGATTAAATGCATGTTAGTGGTCCTGCAGCACTGATTGTGCCACCCACTTAAGTAGCCCTTTGACCTTGCCTCAGGCCTGCCATTGCAAGGCCTGTGTGTGCAGTTTCACTGCCAATTCGACTTGGCATTGAAAAGTACTTTCCAAGCTTAAAACTCCCCTTTTTCTACGTATAAGTTACCCCTAAGGTATTGCCTAGGTAACCCATAGGTCAGGGTGCTGTGTAGGCAAAAGGCAGGACAGGTACCTGTGTTGTTAACATGTCCTGGTAGTGTAAAATTCCAAAATTTGTTTTTACACTGCCGTGAGGCCTGCTCTCTTCATAGGCTATCATTAGGACTGCCCTCATATATTGTTTTAGTGGTAGTTGATGATCTGAAAAGAGTAGGAAGGTCATATTTAGTATGGCCAGAATGGTAATACAAAATCCTGCTGACTGGTGACATTGGATTTAGTATTACTATTTTGAAAATGCCACTTTTAGAAAGTGAGCATTTCTCTGCACTTAACACCTTTTGTGCCTTACAATCCACGTCTGGCTGGGTTTAGTTGGCAGCTCCCTTGTGCACTCACTCAGACACACCCCAAACACAGGATACTCAGCCTCACTTGCATTCATCTGCATTTTGAATGGGTCTTCCTGGGCTGGGAGGGTGGACGGCCTGACACTTGCATGTCAAAGGACAGTAGCCTTCCCTCACACAAAAGGACTGCCACGCCCCCTACTGGGATCCTGGCAGACAGGATTGAACTGAAAGGGGACCTTGTGCACTTCTAAGCCTCTCATTGAAGTCTCCTCAAAGGCACATTTAGGTATTTAAACAGGGCCTCTGCCCCTACCAACTCAGACACTTTAAAGTAAGCTGGGAAGAAAATATCCATACGCCCGGTATGTAAAGTTTCAGAGTTTATTTGAAGATATATAAATCATCCAGAGAAATCACCCCAGCGCGCAGCAGAGACGGCCCCCAGTGTCGCAGAAGAAAACCGCGTCCGCCCGTTGCCTTCCTCCGAATGTTCGGGGTTCCTCGCGCTAACAACGCAGAGAGGAACACCCAACAGCGAAGGACAGCCGCGTGTCAGCGTCTCTGCTGCGTGTGCAAAACCGTGGACAGCTGACCGGCACGCGCAGCGGTTTCCGCTGCTAACCAAGCCACTACAATTAGTTTTCTCTTTTAACAACCAAAAAAAAAAATTATAAAAAAAAAAAAAATAGAGATTTACCCCTTAAAAGAGAAAAACCTCAGGTTTTTGGTACATGCTGTGTTTTAAATTTTTTAAATGCATACAGATAATTGAACATTCCACATAAAACCCAACATAAACAATTCCCACTTAACAATACCTTATAGGTAACTTGTGCACTCTGTCACTTTTCCTGACAGGCACAAGATTCATGCATGAATCCACCCCCTTTGAACTGGAAGTCTTAACTCCACCGGATTTTTTTACACTCAAGCATTCCTTCGCTTTTGAAGGGTGTTCACTCTTGTCGTGAGGTGGCAACCAAACGTCCTTTGATTCAACCTTTACAACTTTCCCCATATTCCACCAGTTACGTCCATCAACACGCACAGCATTACCGCAAACTTTGTCAACCTTCAATGGTTCAGAAAACTTAGAGTCACCTGTCTTGACAAATACAGACAATTTGACCCGCACCCAATCACCAACAGTGAACTGCAAATCCTTCACACTCCTCTTCTTACCATAATACGTTTTTTGTCTTTGTTGAGCTTTTTCCATACTCGAACGAACCTTTGAGTAGATGTGTTCCTTACACGTAGACTGCTTGAAAAATTTGGACAACCAAGCTGGTCTAAATAGAGTGGCAGGCTTCCTCCCTCTAAGTGCCTCAAACGGAGATACCCCCGTGCTAGTGTGAGGTGTTGTTCTGTAGAACCAGAGCATACTCTTTACAGCGGCATCAACCACACACCCATTAGCTAACGCCCACTGGATACATTCACCAATCACTCTATTAAAGCGTTCAACCAAACCATTTGTTTGTGGTTGATAGAGAGAACTTCTCAAATGTTTGATGGCACACTCATTCAGAAAACTTTCAACTTCACTGGATACAAATTGAACCCCGTTATCAGACACAAATTCCTTAAGGAAACCTTTCCTCCAAAAATACATCTTTTAGAAACGATACAACTGACGTGGAATCTGCATGACTCACGAACTTCACAAGAGGTCACTTGGAAAAGTAATCAATTACAACATAAGCATACTGTAATTTAGGTGGAAGAGAATTGAACGGTCTCAACAAATTTATACCCACCTTTTCCCATGGACCTGCCGGACATTATATTGGCCTTAGCGGAGGAGTTGACGTTTTGTGGGTCTTATCACTAGTTTCACAAATGTGACATGATTTGACTAATGTTTCAATGTCTCTGTCCATTTGTGGCCACCAATAGTATTCTCTCACCCTCTTTTTAGTAAGAGTAGCACCCAGATGACCTTCATGTGCTTTTTCCAGAATCTTGGATCTTATAACATCAGGAGGCACAATTTTATCATTTCTCAACAATACACCATTTCAATAGACAGTTCGTCAGACACCTTGAAAAAAGGTTGTTCAATCTTTTTTCATGTGGTCACCCATTCTCAACGTATTGCAAAACTCTAGAGAGTACAGGATCACTTGTAGATGCTTCTTTTCACTGCATTTCGTAAAACGACCCTGTACGTTCCAAATCGACGACAGCAATGAAGCAGTTTTCATCCTGACAGTCTATTTCCTCTCCACCGTCTTCGGAAACAGGATACCTGGAGAGGTAATCTGCTCTCACATTCTTTCCCCCAGAAATGTGTACCACAGAAAAATCAAATTGTAACAACCTGGCCGCAAATCTTGCAATTCTTGCGGTGCTACTTTTAACATTGGTACCATTTAAAATAGAAACTAATGGCTTATGATCTGTCTGGAGAAAAAAAAATATTCTCCATAGATATGACTTAAATTTCTCTATACCCCACAAACATGCTAATAATTCTTTTTCAATTACAGAATAATGTACTTCATTAGGTCTGAGCACTCTTGACGCAAACCCAATGGTATACTCCTGTTTCTCATTGATTTGCGTCAAAACAGCTCCCAGACCGAACTTGCTGGCATCCACAGTCAAATAACATTTCAAGTTATGATCATAAGATTGTAATACCTTAGCGCTACACAACCTCCGCTTAATAGTGTCAAACGCTTCTGCACACTCAGCATCCCACATAAACTCTGTTTTAGTTTTAAGCAGATTAGAAATGGGTCTGACTAGTGTTGCAAAATTTTCAATAAACCTAGAATAAAACACGCAAAGTCCCAAAAATGATTTGACCCCAAGTTTGTCCTGAGGTGCAGGTGCTCTTACAATCGCATCTACAAGACCTGGTCTGGGATAAGCACCTTCTGCTGTGATGACGTGCCCCAGATACTCCACAGACGTTTGTAGGAACTGACATTTTTCTCTTTTCAATACTACACCAGCACTATCAAACTTACTCAAGACTTGCTTCAAAATCGCATCATGTTCACATCGATCACACGCATGAATCAACACTTCATCCTGAAAAATACACACTTTATCTATGCCTTTGAGAAGTGTAGACATTATTCTCTGAAATACTGACACCACTGACGCCAGACTGAACGGCATACGACAATATTGATACATTCCCCATGTGGAAACAAAGGCAGTGAAGTGCCGAGAATCATGTGTCAATTCTACTTGGTGATAAGCAGTGGCCAAATCAAGTTTAGTAAAAGATTTTGCTCCATTAATACAAGAGATCATCTCAACAATCTTTGGCAATGGATGGCAGTCCACCCAGATCTCTCTGTTGAGTGCCCTCAAGTCGACACATACTCTCAGTTCCCCATTTTTTCTTTGCCACCACCAACGGAGATAACCATAACAAAGAATCAACAGGTTCAATGATTCCCTTCCTTCGTAAACTTTCCAATTCTTTTTCCAACTCATCCCTGACACTAAATGGTACCCCTCTCAATTTATGTTTAATAGGAATGGCATTGTCCTTGACCTTCATCTTGTGTGTAAAGCCTCTTATCTTACCTAATTCACCAGAAAAAACCCTTGGAAACTCATTAAGCAAATTCTCTATATCGGAGGAATCTCTAATGGCTGTCACCTGTTCACCTGTACCTGGACGCAAGACCATTCCAAACAACCCTTGGTGAAACTATCCTAAAATGTTCAGTCCTTTTACAGCCACATAGACCATCCCAAAAATGCGTCATCCCTTGAAAACCATAACGTCTTCAAAGAAACCAACTAAGGCAATCCTCCTTCCCTCATATGAAATCGGAGTCCTGTCTGGTGGGTTAAATTTTCGTGTGCCCCAATTTTGTTCGAATAGCTCCTGAGTAATCATAGTGATTCTGGCACCCGAATCAGCCAACAGCTTTAAATGTTTGTCACCTACTTGAACTAAAATGTACGGATCAATGCAGTGTTCGGGATTACCAGTTATTATGTCATGGTCTCCCACAGCCAGAATCATTTCTTGCATTTCAGTCATCAAATCAACCATCCTGTCATCACTATCATCAATGACAACATTAACCTTAGTGTTAGCACTTTTGTTACTTTGACACACTTTTGCGAAATGACCTGTTTTGCCACATAATCTGCACTGTACATTCTTTGCTGGACAGATCTTTCCTCCTTTTATATGTGATGGATAGCCCCACCTAAAACAAATGTTAGTCTACTTGAAAAAACTTTGGGATTTGGCCGCCTCCCCTTTGTTGTGCGAAATGACATTCATATTGCGTCTGTCGTCAGATCTCTGAACTATGTTCACTTGTTCCGCCTGTGCACGTTCCAATTCTTTAGCAGATTTAATAGCAGTTTCAATGCTTTTAGCGATTCTGATGGAATCCGACAGAGATGGATCTCCTAAGGACAACAACTTTTGCTTGATAGATTTATCAGAACAGTGACACATGAATTGGTCACGTATTAACTGATCAGTATATGTGTCAAAACGACACTCTAATGCAAGTTTCCTCAAAGCAGAAATGTAGGTATTGACATCTTCTCCACTTTTTTGTTCTCTCCTAAAAAACTTATGTCTTGCAATAACCAAACTCGGTGGAGCATCACATCTGGTGGCCAATTTCTTAAGAGGTTCATCAAATTCGCCGAGTTCCTCGCCTTCTTCCACCTGAATATTTAGCAAATGTTTAAACACAGACCTTCCCTCAAAACCTAATGAATGGAGCAACAATCATTTTTTCCTTTCAGGTCTGAACCTTGATGCTCCGATAGCACCCATATACGTTTCAAAAGTATTATACCATTGCTTCCATGGTATAGCTGGCTCCCCAGGTGTTTCCAAGAATGGTGGCGGAGGGTTGACCGACTGCATGACTGGTTTGTGAGGAAATACAGACACTTGGGACCATATAAAACAAAATAACTTGTTTTTCCCAGATTTACTAACTCCACCACAAATTTCTGCTTGAAAAAACACTAGAAACCTTGGTTATAATTGCTGTTTAAAGATGGCCCCCACATTCCCATTGAAATTGGGACTTCCTGTACATTCACCTTCTGACTCGAGGTTCATGGGAGGAAAAGCTGGCAGTAATGAGAACCCCTCACTGTCATTACAGCTGTCCAGGAGGTCCTCAATGATAAGAGACGAGGAAAAGAGCAAGCACGAGTGGGCCTCGAAGTATCAGCCTGGCGTGATTCAGTTCCTCAGCTCATCGCCACTTAAAGTAAACTGGGAACAAAATATCCAGACGCCCGGTATGTAAAGTTTCAGAGTTTATTTGTAGATATGTAAATCATCCAGAGAAATCACCCCAGCGTGCAGCAGAGACGGCCCCCAGTGTCGCAGAAGAAAAACGCATCCGGCCGTTGCCTTCCTCCGAATGTTCGTGTTCCTCGCACTAACAACGGGGAGAGGAACACCCAACAGCGAAGGACGGCCGCGTGTCAGCGTCTCTGCTTCGCGTGCGAAACCGTGGACAGCTGACCGGCACGAGCAGCTGTTTCCGCTGCTAACCAAGCCACTACACACTTCATGGAGAAGCAACTTGAACCAGAACCTGCATCCTGCCAAGAAGAACTGCCTGGTTGCCCAAAGGACTAACCTGTCAGCTTTCTGTGTAGGACTGCTGCCTTGCTGTTGCCCTGCTGCCTTGCTGCTCTCTGGCTGAGGTGAAGAAGTGCTCTCCAAGGGCTTGGATAGAGCTTGCATCCTGTTCCCTGAAGCCTCAGGACCAAAAGGACCTCATCTCTACAAGAAGGACTCCTAGTGCGGTGAAATTCGCGTTGCACAGCCTGCAACGCAGTGAAAAATGTATTGCACGCCAAACCGGAACAACGCAGCCCGACTTCGCATTGAGAAGATTGACGCAGCACCAGTGTAGTGTCCGGGAATTCGATGTACGGCCCACCGGATCGACGCACAGCCGAGCCAGAACAGCACAGCCCAGCTTCCAGAGAGGAATCAACGTAGCGCCTGCCGTGCGGTAGAAAATTTGACACAACGGCCACCGAATCGACGCAGCCCCTGTGACTTTGTCCTGCCAGTGCAGGAAATCCATGCATCATCCCTGGTGCGTCCGAAAACCCCGCAACCCGAAGAGGATCCATGACTGAGCACCTGAAATCGACACACAGCCATCCCTGCGTGCGGCCCGAGAAATGTACGCACACCCCTTTGTTTCCACGCATCTCCTAATATGCGGTTCTTTGCAGAGATTTTGCACGTAAACCAGGTACTTTGTGCTTGAAAGAGACTTTGATTGCTTTTAAATGACTTAAGACACTTTGGGGGTCATTCTGACCTCGGCGGTAAAAGGCTCTTACTGCCGGTCAGAAGACCGCCATTCTACCGCCGCGGCCGCGGTAAACCGCCACGGTCATTCTGACCCACAACTGCCAAACCGCCAAAAACCCGACATCCACGGAAGGCCGCCTCATCAGCGGTCAGCGATAAACTGGAGATGACCAAACCTCCACCGTCACGCCAACACAAACACGCCCATGCCATTACGACCCACGAATCCATGCGGCGGTCTTTTAACCGCGGTATACCATTGGCTTACACACCGCCGCGGTCAAAATACACACCCAGCTCCAAAACACAGCCACATTGGACAATTTGAAATACACACACCTGATACACATACAAACACCACTCCCACACATCCAATCAACTATAAAACACACACCCACATCACCCACAAACCCCCACTACTAGAAATTCGGAGAGAAGGCGAGAGAGAGAGAGAGGGCACAGCTATCGAAAACCCCAACACACAGAGGAACACAACATCATCACCCACACTACATCCACGCACAAAACACCACACACCACCACACACACCACACTCATCACCACAAACACCACCCCACACCACCCCATGGCACCCCAAAGACACCCCAGGTTCTCGGACCAAGAACTCAGGGTCATGGTGGAGGAAATAATTAGGGTAGAGCCCCAGCTATTCGGCACACAGGTGCAGCACACCACAATAGTCAGGAAGGCGGAGCTATGGCAAAGGATCGTCGACAGGGTCAACGCTGTGGGACAGCATCCCAGAAACCGGGAAGACATCCGAAAGCGCTGGAACGACCTATGGGGGAAGGTGCGTCGATGGTGTCAAGACACAACATCGCTGTGCAGAAGACTGGCGGCGGACCCCGACCCACTCCACCCGAATTTACAGCATGGGAGCAAGAAGTATTGAACATCCTGCATCCTGAGGGCCTCGCTGGAGTAGGTGGAGGAATGGACTCTGGTAAGTCTAATCCCAACTACTACACCCCCCCAACCACCCCAACCACCAGCATGCCAACCCACACCCCCACCCTCACCCCCAACCCCCCAGCACACATCCTCCCTGCCAATGTCTCACCAGCACAACCCACCCAACACAACACCAATCACTGAATGCCAACACAAACCATGGACACCCATCACCTAAGCATGACCACTGCACATACCCATCCCCCCACACAAACCACCC
The DNA here is from genome assembly GCF_031143425.1 of Pleurodeles waltl. Taxonomy (NCBI): domain Eukaryota; kingdom Metazoa; phylum Chordata; class Amphibia; order Caudata; family Salamandridae; genus Pleurodeles; species Pleurodeles waltl. The sequence goes on along the minus strand of NC_090438.1, from coordinate 481,338,402 downwards.
TCACAACTCCTCCCACAAGGGAATGCCAGCACTGGGGGACAAGGGCACCCACAAATCGCACGCCATGGCACACACAGAAGCAATAACCATACTCTTTTACCCCTGCAGGGCCCGAACGCCAACACACCGGCCAGGAGGGTCCAGATTTGTCCATCCCGCCCCCAGAACAGGCCCCCAGTGATGACAGCAGCTCTGTCGACCTAGAACCTGATGACCAGCCCGGACCATCGGGGACCTCTGGACAGTTGGTTCCCCACACACAGACACAGGCCACTGCAGACCCAACCCCCTCTGGGAATACCAGCACAGCTCCCACCCAGCGGGCCCATGCCTCTGTCTCCAGGAACCGTCAATCAGCGGTGTGCCCGCCACTACAGGGCAAACAGGCTGACCCACCACCCCAACAACAACAGGAACCTGGGGGCAGTGGTAGTGGGCACACCGTCCAGGGGACAGAGGCCCGGGGAAACAGGGGAACTGGGAGGGCTGCTGTGCGAGAGGGGGTTGACTGGCCCAGGGAACCCACTCTCCAAGAGGCCCTCACCACCATCATGGGAGCATACCACCACTCCCAGGAGACGATGGCGACGGTACTGGCCAGGTTCCAGGAGATCCAGGCACAGCAGGAGGAACGGTACATGGGGTTCAGAGACGAACTCAGGAACATCGGTACCGCAATGGGGACCATCGTCCTGGCCCTCAACCAGATAGTCACCACATTGCGGGACCATGTGGCACCCCAAAGGGCCCCTGTCACTAGCCCGGACGACGAACAGCCTACCACCTCCGCCGGCGCTAGTGGACAGGAGGCCCCCACACAACGACAGGCCACCAGAACCCCACCTCCTGCTGAAGATCAACCACCCCGCAAGCGGAATCTGAGATCACACAAGAAGACAGAGTAGGATGCCAAGACCCCCGCCAGCATAAGATACCCCCTGATGTCATTCCACTGACCCACATTGTCACCCTGTCCAACCTTGAACTGCCCCTGCTCCATCCTTCCACAGACATATGGACAATGCACCTGTGCTACTGAGAACTGGACTCTGCCATGGACATTGCTCCACCCCCACCCATCACCGTTTTACTATCATGGACCTATATGCAGCACTTAAAATAAATCACCAATTGCACTTCAAATTTCAGGAGTCTGCTTGTATTCTTTAGAAATGTATTACACATAACGGTGCAATGTTCTGTTACATTGTGATGACAACATACCAATGTCAATAAGCATTAGTCCATGGGCAAACAAAGCAGAAGTCACGCAGTGGGTCATACAGCTCTGAAAAGGGAAGGGAAAGTCAAAAATCAGTTAAAAGGAACTGGGGGGAAACACAGAAAGTAGAGATGCAGGAGGCCAGAAGTAAATGTAAAATGGCGTGGGTGATTCTTACCTGTGTGCCACTGAAAATACTGTTGTATAACTGTGTCCCTGTTGTCCGTGTCGTCCCCGTCGTCTTCCTCCTCTTCACTCTCCACAGGCTCCACAGCTGCTACAACACCACCATCTGGACCATCCTCCTGCAGGAAAGGCACCTGGCGTCGCAATGCAAGATTGTGAAGCATACAGCAGGCCACAATGATATGACACACCTTCTTTGGTGAGTACATTAGGGATCCACCTGTCATATGCAGGCACCTAAACCTGGCCTTCAGGACCCCAAAGGTCCGTTCTATAATCCTCCTAGTTCGCCCATGTGCCTCATTGTACCGTTCCTCTGCCCTGGTCCGGGGATTCCTCACTGGGGTCAATAGCCAAGGCAGGTTGGGGTAACCAGAGTCCCCTATTAGCCACACACGGTGTCTCTGTAGCTGTTCCATCACATAAGGAATGCTGCTATTTCGCATGACATACGCGTCATGCACTGACCCAGGGAACTTGGCATTTAGATGGGAGATGTACTGGTCAGCCAAACAGACCACCTGGACATTCATCGAATGGTAATTTTTTCTATTTCTGTACACCTGCTCATTGTCTTTTGGGGGTACTAAAGCCACATGGGTCCCATCAATGGCACCAATGATGTTGGGGATATTTCCAAGGGCATAGAAATCACCCTTCACAGTGGCCAAATCACCCTCCTCAGGGAAAACAATGTATCTCCGCATGTATTTCATCAGGGCAGACAACACTCTGGACAAAACCTTAGAAAACATAGGCTGAGACATCCCTGATGACATGGCCACTGTTGTCTGAAAAGACCCACTTGCCAAAAAATGGAGTACTGACAGAACCTGCACCAGAGGGGGAATCCCTGTGGGTTGGCGGATGGGGGACATCAGGTCTGGCTCCAGCTGGGCACACAGTTCATGTATAGTGGCTCGGTCAAGTCGGTATCGAAGTATAATATGTCGTTCTTCCATTGTCGACAGGTCCACCAGCGGTCGGTACACAGAAGGATTCATCCTTCTCCTCGCAAGTCCCAGCGGACGGTGCCTAGGAAGGACAACATGGAGCACAGAGTCAAGCAACCCACAGGTACGTTCACCCAGCTTGCACAGTACACGAATCGCTATGCATTGAAAGGCTTGTATGAGTGGCAATGCAAGGCCTAGGCCTGTGTGACGCAGTACCAATTAAGCCTTGTGGGCCCTTGTAATGGCGGCTGCCTGACCTGAGAAGTGTGACAGTGGGATGTGAGGTCAACGCGCTGGAGTGGCACACCGTGGCAGTAGGCGGTTGAAGACCGCAGTGCGAAGGCGCATTGGTTAACATTGCACCCTATGGGTCTCAGGAGCCAATGACGAAGTGCGCCGGCGGACGCGGTACGCATCGCCGCAGTACGCACCGCCGCGGGCGTGACCGCCATTTTCTATCTGCTTAATCACTCGAGACCTGATCATCCACAGGAGAGGACCTGTACTGCAAGTGCTGCTGTGACCTCAGTCTGGAAGAGACAATGGCTGCTGCGACTGGGGAAAGGGCACCTGCCTTCAGTTCAGAAGAGTTGGAGAAACTTGTGGATGGGGTCCTGCCCCAGTATGCGCTACTCTACGGTCCTCCAGACCAACAGGTAAGTACACTGGGTGCACGTTGAATGGGCTATGCCTGGGTTGTGTATGGTGGATGAAAGATGGTGGGGTGGGGTGGGGAGCGAATGAGGAGTGCAAGGCATGACAGATGAGAGCATGTGCCACATGGCAGGGTTGGGGACGGGGGGGGCAATCACATCTATCATGCAGAAAAATGTTGACATTTCCTTTCCCACCCTGTACATGTCAAATAGGTCAGCGCCCATCAGAAAGTCGACATTTGGCATGCCATCGCCAAGGAAGTCCGGAACCTGGGGGTCCACAACAGACGGGGCACCCACTGCCGAAAGAGGTGGGAGGACATCCGCCGCGGGACCAGGAAGACCGCCGAGTCACTGCTGGGGATGGCCTCCCAACGTAGGAGGGGTGCCAGTCGTACCTTGACCCCCCTGATGTCCTGGATCCTGGCTGTGGCCTACTCCGATTTGGATGGGCGCGTGAGGACATCACAGCAGACACAAGGGGGTGAGTACCAGCACATTCTGCTATCTTTACGTGCAGTGGAGGTGCCTGGGTGGGGGAGGAGGGCTGTGGGTGACATTAGGCCAGGGCGCTTTCTGTAGTGTAGTCCCCTCCTTTATGTATGGCCCTGTGCCCCCGCCCCCCACCTCTGTAGGGTGCCAAGTACAGCAATCCATGGTCCAGCATCACCCATGTGTGCATTTGTTGTCCATAGACCTGTAGGCCTAGTCACAAGTACTGAGTAGTGTACCCCGATTGCGCAGCGTAGTGTTGGAGGCTCCTGTGTCTGTCCTCTCCGACAACGGTGTTGACAATGCATGCACTCAACCTGTCTTTATTTCTCCCCCCACCCTTTTTCTTTATCTTCTTGTGCATGTGTGCATTAGCATCATCAGGCGGAGGAGAATTGGCATCGGAGCACGAGGGAGCTGCAACTCACAAGGCCCCGGTGGGCCATGCTACAGACACCGAGGTCACCAGTGATACGGAGGGCGAGGGGAGCTCCACAACGGGGACCCGTGGTGACACCAGCGACACTGACACGTCCTCGGAAGGGAGCTCCCTAGCGGTGGCGGCAACATCCGTGCCCCCGCCTCAACAGGTACAGCCGCCACCCAGCGCACCAGCTCCGCCCTCCCAGCAGCCCCTCAGCCTTCGCTCCGTGCCCGCTCGCCCAAGAAGGCGGGCATCTCCTTCGCCCCAGGCACCTCAGGACCTGCCCCAGTTACCCCTCCTGCCCTCAGTGAGGAGGTCATTGACCTCCTACAGACCATCATTGTTGGGCAGTCTACCCTTTTGAATGCCATCCAGGGGGTAGAGAGGGAGGTGCATCGGAGCAATGCATACCTGGAGGGCATTCATTCGGGTCATGCTGCCCATCAACGATCGTTCAATGCTCTGGCCTCAGCACTGACGGCAGCCATTGTCCCTGTTTCCAGCCTCCCTCTTCTAACTGCCTCCACCGTCTCCCAGTCTCCTGTTCCTCAGCCTATCCCATCCACACCATCAGACCAGCCTGCACACACCTCAACACCCAAGGGCAGCTCATCCAGACATAAGCACCACAGATCCCACAAGCATTCACCCAAGCAACATCCAGATGCAGCCATGGCAACAGTCACTACCACCTCTGTGTCCCCCTCCTCCTCGTCTCCCTCCCCCTCCCTGTGACGTCTCCACTCACACCTGCATGCACACCACCATCAGCCCGTACTTCCATCACCACCACACCCTCCAGTACAGTCCGCACACGTGCAGTCACCACCCCCACTGCCATTTACACGTCCCCTGTGTCCTCTCCCACTGTGTCTGTCACCCCCTCTTCCAAAACACACAAACGCAGGCAGCCACCCACACAACAGCCAACTACGACACGACAGCCTACGGCACAAGCACCTGCACCCATAGACAGCACACCTGACTCTCCTACAACCACATCCTCTCCCTCCACTCCCATACCCACTGCACCTACCCTTCCCATTGCTCCTAAAAAACTTTTCCTCTCCAAACTTGACCTCTTTGCACCACCTGACCCACCCCCTCCATCTGGTAAGAGTCCGAAGAGCACCTCAGCCACCACCAGCCCTGCATCAAGTCTGACCATTGTGCACGGGTTTTGGAGTCCACCCTTTCCCAGCACAGATACATCGGCCCACATTAAGGGAACAGCCAGCCCCCCCCCTGGAAAGAGAACCCGTAAAACCAAGGCCCGCCGTGAGAAGGCTGACACGGCTGCCCCCAGGGAGCAAAGCCGTGGCCCGTCACCTGCCACAACATCAAGGGCAGGCAAGGGCCAGAGAGCCTCATCGAAGGAGGGCAAGGGCAGCAGGGCGGAGAAGTCAGCCAGCAGGGGCGCGGACCAGGAGGGCCCCACAAGCCCCATCCCGGGTGTGACGGAGGACACCCAAGGGCCCAGGACTCCGTCACAGGAGGGTCCAGCAATTGCACGGTCGGAGGGCGACTAAGCAGGGAGTCCTGGCCAGGTCTGGCTCCCTTGATAGACAAGAAAGGCACCGCTGAACAGGGCCCCGCCGTGAAGACAGGCACCGCTGAACAGAGGCCCGCCGAGAAGAAAGGCACCGCTGAACAGGGCCCTGCCGTGAAGAAAGGCACCGCTGAACAGGGCCCCGCCGAGAAGAAAGGCACCACTGAACAGGGCCCCGCCATGAAGAAAGGCACCGCTGAACAGGGCCCCGCCGTGAAGACAGGCACCGCAGAACAGGGCCCCGCCGTGAAGAAAGGCACCGCTGAACAGGGCCCCGCTGTGAAGAAAGGCACCGCTGAACAGGGCCCCGCCGTGAAGACAGGCACCGCTGAACAGGGCCCCGCCGCGAAGAAAGGCACCGCTGAACAGGTCCCCGCCGTGAAGAAAGGCACCGCTGAACAGGGCCCGCCGTGAAGACAGGCACCGCTGAACAGGGCCCCGCCGTGAAGAAAGGCACCGCTGAACAGGGCCCCGCCGTGAAGACAGGCACCGCTGAACAGGGCCCCACCGAGAAGAAAGGCACCGCTGAACAGGGCCCCGCCGAGAAGAAAGGCACCGCTCAACAGGGCCCCGCCGTCTCCAGCACCACTCCGCTGGGCCCCGCCGTCTCAAGCACCGCTCCACTGGGCCCTTCCTGTCAAGCACCGCTCCGCTGGGCCCTTCCTCTCAAGCACCGCTCCGCTGGGCCCTTCCTGTCAAGCACCGCTCCGCTGGGCCCTTCCTCTCAAGCACCGCTCCGCTGGGCCCTTCCTGTCAAGCACTGCTCCGCTGGGCCCTTCCTGTCAAGCACCGCTCCGCTGGGCCCCGCCGTCTCAAGCACCGCTCCGCTGGGCCCCGCCGTCTCAAGCACCGCTCCGCTGGGTCCTTCCTATCAAGCACCGCTCCGCTGGGCCCTTCCTGTCAAGCACCGCTCCGCTGGGCCCCGCCGTCTCAAGCACCGCTCCGCTGGGCCCCGCCATCTCCAGCACCGCTCCGCTGGGCCCCGCCGTCTCAAGCACCGCTCCGCTGGGCCCTTCCTGTCAAACACCGCTCCGCTGGGCCCTTCCTCTCAAGCACCGCTCCGATGGGCCCTTCCTGTCAAGCACCGCTCCGCTGGGCCCTTCCTCTCAAGCACCGCTCCGCTGGGCCCCGCCGTCTCAAGCACTGCTCCGCTGGGCCCCGCCGTCTCAAGCACCGCTCCGCTGGGCCCCGCCGTCTCAAGCACCGCTCCGCTGGGCCCCGCCGTCTCAAGCACCGCTCGCTGGGCCCTTCCTGTCAAGCACCGCTCCGCTGGGCCCTTCCTCTCAAGCACCGCTCCGCTGGGCCATTGACAGTGCCGGTTCTGTGTCGAGCTAGTGTTCACGCTGCACTCTGGGCACCCTGCCTCCTCCATGACCAGTGGAGTCTGTAATCCACCTGATGGACTGTGGCTTTGCACTCCCCAGGATGGCACAGTGGGTATGGTGGCCCCTTCGTGGTTCTGGCGTCGTGGACTCCTGTGGCTGAGGTGCCCCCCCTTCCCTTCCCCCTGAGGTGCCTGTAGTTTTGTCATCTGATGCCCCAGCAGTGTTCTCTCCAACGGACTCAGGTCTCCTGTGTGGGCTTTGCCCATGTGTTTGGTAGACATTGGCCCACGGACTGTGGATATTTGACACACTGAGCAGGACTTATTGACTATGTACATAGCTTTCGCACTGTTCATGATTTTTGCTTTGATATTTCATGACGATAATTTTCCATGACTTCAATGAACCTAATTTATACATAAATTTACGTTACAATTTTATTGTGTCTTTGCATTTTTCAGGGGGGCTTGGGGGGTGTCACTCAGTTGTTGCTCTGCATTGGTATGTTGATAGTTGGGGGGGGGCGTATGTGTGTGCCCGTAACCTTTCGTCCTCCCCCCTCCCCTGTGTCGTAGGTGCAGTACTCACCGTTGTCTTCTGCGCCGGAGTTCGTACTCGTGGTAGACAAGAGCTGGTAGGATGTTTAATTCGGGTTCCATGCTGTCCTCCGTCCTCGTGGAGTGTATAGAGGTGAGCGTTTTCCCGTTCGTAGTCTGTTTCCGCCGTGTTTTTATCGGCGGGGCTCCCGCCCCGGAAAAGGTGGCGGATTGGTGAGTTGTGATACTGTGGGCGGTACATTGTCTGCCGCCTGCCTGTTGGCGGTGACCGCCGCGCTGTTTGTCTGTCCCGCCGTGGCGGTCGGAGTGTTAAAGTGGCGGCCTGTGTTGGCGGTTCCCGCCAGGGTCAGAATTACATTTTTTTGACCGCCTGCCTGTTGGCGGGTTGGCCGCCGCTTTATCACCCACCGCCAGGGTTGGAATGACCCCCTTTATGTCACTTTTACAGTGATATCTCAACATATACTTATTGCATTTTAATTGTTTTGACCTGCATTTATCCAGATATATTTTTGTAAACACTGTGTGGTGTATTTTTGTGGTGCTATACTGTGTTGTTGTATGATTTATTGCACAAATACTTTACACATTGCCTTCTAAGTTAAAACTGACTGCTCAGTGCCAAGCTACCAGAGGGTGGGCACAGGATAATTTTGATTGTGTGTGACTTACGCTGACTAGAGTGAGGGTCCTTGCTTGGACAGGGGGTAACCTGACTGCCAACCAAAGACCCCATTTCTAACAACTAGCATAGAGTGTATTGGCATAGAGTGCAGTGGCATAGAGTGCAGTGTTGCAGAGTGGTATAAAGTGGTGTTGTGCAGAGTAGATTGCAGAGGCGCGTAGGCCCTATCAGTAACAGGGAATTTCTTCCCTGTCACAGATAGGAGGCCCCCTCTCCCCCACACTCCCCAGACACCCCTCACCCCACCTTCATCCACGCTCCTCCTCCCTTCCAACCTCCCCCATACACACACATACACGCAGACACACTCATTCACACAGACATACACGTATACATACACACATGCATTCATTCACACACACATCCACACTTAGATGCAGACACGCATTAACATTTCCATTCATACACGCACTCACACACATGCATACACGCATGCAAACAACACTAAACACACACTTGCATTCATGCACACACTCACACATACATTCACACACCCCCACACACACACACACAACACTCCCCATCCCCCTTCCCTGTCGGAAACCCGACTTACCTGTATCCAGGGGGTGTTGCCAGCAGCGCCCGCCAGCAGAACACCACCAGGCCATATCATTTTTCATAATACGGCTGGCGGAGGTCTACTGGCGTGGCGCTGCTGGTGGTAGCAGTGGTACCTTACCACCATCCACCAGTATGGCCACAACCGGATTTCCGCCCTTCTTGTGGCGGAAATCCAGCTGTGGTCATAATTCGGCGAATGGATGGTAGCCGCAGCGGCGGTCTTTTGGCAGCCATTGTCATAATGAGGGCCTAAGTTCCCACTGAAGATAGAGCCTGACATTTGACCTTGTTCTTTGAATGCACAGCAGATGTACAGGCCTGGTTACGGTAAGAGAACACTGCGAAACATACTGTAAATAAGGTTTGGGCAAAGGAAGGGAGAAACTCAAGCTAGATAGCCAAAAACAAATAACACCAGCAAAATGAAAGCAACAAAATGTGAGTTACAAACCACGAAGCCAATGGCAAGCAACGGGCTGAATGAATTCCCAAGGAAGCTCTATGAATGTACTTAAAGTAATAGCCCTGGGATACTTTGTGGGGAAAATCCAGTATTTTATCCAGTCCGTATCTTGCAGGCATTGGCCACATCAATCACCCAGGTAGTATGACCTAGAGTGGTACTCATGTTGCAGGAAAGGTCTGCACACCCATCTTATCAGTTTGCCGCCAGTCCCTATGGTGTAGAGCCTCTGGCACACCTCATGTAAGGGTTAGTGCCAGGTGGCAGAAATGAAATAGGGCATTTAATGATTGTTTAAGGTGGTTGTAAGTAAGGAATTGACCAGGGTGAAGATGGTAGTCTGCCACAAGGGTTTGAAAATTTAGTAGCTCGCTGTCCAGAAACAAATCCCCCAATTTTAAGACAACTGCAGTATGCCATTGACTGAGTTGTTCTGAGCACAGCCATCCTATGTGAGGGGAAGGCCTAGCTAAGGTAGTGCAGGACTACAGGGTTTCTTTGTGGCAGTGAGTTTATAGGTTCTAGCAAGGCAAGTGAAAGCTGTGCATGATGGCCCCAGATGGTTTTCTTTAGAATGATTAGTAGGAAAGAATGAGCAGTGCAATAAGCTCTCCTTAAAAGTCTTTACAGATAACACCCATCTCATACAGGGGGGCGGGCAGACTGCCAGCGAGCCACCCATTGGTCCTGTGCAGGTAAATAATAGCATTCTAAGTCAGAAGGCCTAATCCACCCGCAGTCAAAGGTAGCTTTACATTGGAAAGAGCTACACAACTGTGCCCCAGTGACCAAATCAGATGTGTGGCGTGTCTGAAGAAAGATTGAAGGACGAGCAGGGGAAGGTTTGCAAAAAAATACTATCATCGGGGCAGCACATCATCTTCACTAGTGCCACGTGGTCCACTACAGAAAGCAGAAGACAAGACCAAAAATCAAACTGGGCTCAGAGGGACCATGACTCTCTTCTGAGATTTCCATCCTGCAATTCAATGTGGAAATGGTAGATATTAATCACTAGGTAACGAAAGGTTCATCAGTTCAATATGAGGTCTAATTGTATATAAAGGGGAAAACAGTACCATATGTTGAAGAAACACCAATTACATTTTACAATCCTTCTCATGTTCTTACATTTTGTTTGTGCAATTTATATCCCAAATATTTCCTCTTTCCTGAGGAAGACCAAAGATCATTCACATTCCACTCATACAGAATTGCTAAAGTACCACAATGGTACCAAGCATACAAATATCTTGAAATTCTGATTACTTATAAAGAACATCAGAACTGCTTTAATGGCGCCCTACCAAATGTAATACAACCCGTGAGATTAGGTCCCCTAGGTAATGAAGGAACAACATGGCCTATGTTTCCCACATATACACCTCACCCCGGTGTACAATACATGCAGGCAGCAGATCTGCGCAATGTATACCTTGAGATAGTAACACTATACAGACGAATTGTTCAGTTTGTAATGGGAACTCTGAACACTACACCAGCGCGTCCAGCACCACCAGCACCTGCTGGATACCAATTAGCTACTACTGGGATTAATCCACAAACAGTACATTCTATCAAGGGTAAAATACCCACAGAACGAGAGAAGATCCCATTCTGGACAGCCCAGAAAATGAGTCAGCTGGAAGCTGTGTTTCCCAATATAGGACCACAGGAAAAACATAGAATTCTTACAATGTGTTTGCCTTTTGTGATGGTTCCCTCAGAGGATGACTGCGCTACATGAGGTACAGTCTTTGCTGCAATAAATACTACCACACATGGTACCCCGACACTTGCCAATTTACCAGAAGCGTTCAAACAAATTCAAAATGAGCACAGGACTATACCAGCCCTAGATTTGGGGATGAAATTAATGCATAATTTTGACGCAGTCTCCTCAATAATACTCAGCAACATTAAAGGGGAAGCGGTAGCATTGGCCATACGCCAATGGCTCCAAGCGATTCCACATTTGGACCAGGAGAAACAGCTACCAAAAATAATTTCCGATACCTATACCAGTATAGGACGGGATAGTTTGGGAGCCAAGACGAAAAAGCCTGAATTACAGAGTACCACCCCTAAGGAAGGTACTAAACAAGCACAGGAAGGTTCTAAAAAGCATTGGGATAAACAAAAGCAAATTAAAAACAGACAAAGTCAGAGATCCGATTTTCCACACCCGGAGAACTCCTACAGGAGATATAGGCCCTCATTACAACATTGGCGCTAAATCCTGCTTACTGCCGTGCAGAAGACCGCCAACACACTGCCGCGGAATTCCGCCACAGCTATTACGACCCACAGCTCAGAACCCACCAAAATCTATACACCCACACAAGTCCGCCACACCAAAGGTCTGTGATAAACTGGCAATAACAAAACCTCCACCGTCACGCCAACAGGAATATGCCCACACTATCACAACCCACGAATCCACGCTGCGATCTTTCAACTGCGGTATTCCATTGGTGGTACACACCGCCGTGCTCAAAATACACACACATTTACAAAACACTACCACATTGGACAAATCAAAATACACACACCTGATAACATACACACACCACTCCCACACACCCAATACAATATAAAACACACACCCACATTACCCACAATACCTTACTACCCAAAAAATTGAAGAAGGCCAGAGAGACAGCAAAGCAAAGACAACACCAGCATACAGAGGCACACAACACCATCACACATACACATCCATGCACAAAACACCACACACCCCTAAACATCACCCCACACATCACAACACATACCACCTCACACATCACCCACACCAACCCATGGCACTGCAAAGACACCCCAGGTTTTCTGAGGAGGAGCTCAGGGTCATGGTGGAGGAAATCATCCGGGTAGAGCCACAGCTATTCGGATCACAGGTGCAGCACACCACCATAGCTAGGAAGATGGAGCTATGGCACAGAATCGTGGACAGGTTCAACGCAGTGGGAGAGCACCCAAGAACACGGGATGACATCAGGAAGAGGTGGAACGACCTACGGGGAAGGTACGTTCTGTGGTCTCAAGACACCACATTGCGGTTCAGAGGACTGGCGGCGGACCCCCACCTCCTCCCCCACAACTACATGGGAGGAGCAGGCCTTGGCTATACTGCATCCTGAGGGCCTCGCAGGAGTAGCTGGAGGATGGACTCTGGTAAGTTAAATCTTTAACTACTTCATCCCCCACCCTACCTGCGTGCTTTCACATACCCCACCCTCGCCCTCACCCCATCACTCAAACTCCTCACATATGTCCCACTATCACAAACCACACATCCCAACACCAAGCCCTGCATGCAAAAACAAAGCATGGACACCTATCACCAATGCATGTCCACTACATATACTCACACAGACCCCTGAACAATTATCACACAAGGTCCTACACAGGAATGGAAGCACTGGGGTACAGGGTCACCAACCCATTGCACACCATGGCACACACAGATGCAATAATCATGCCTTTACACCCCTGCAGGACCCCTACCCAACGTCACCGGACAGGAGGTTCCAGACATGTCCACTCCACCCACAGAAGAGGCCCACAATGATGACAGCAGCTCTGTCTAACTGGATTTAGATGACCCCTCACAAAGTTACAGGCCACCTTAGAGTCTCCCCCCTCAGGAAACACCAGCACAGCACCCACCCAGCAGGCCCATACCTCTGTCCCCAGGACACGTCAAGCAGCAGTGTGTCCACCACTACAGGGAAACCAGGCTAACCCACCACCCCAAGAACAGCAGGGACCTAGGGGCAGTGGTAGTGGGCACACGGTTCAGGGGACAGAGGCCCAGAAAAAACGGGAAACTGGGAGGGCTGCTGTGCAACAGGGGGAGGACAGGCCCAGGGTACCCTCTCTCCACGAGGCCCTCTCCAACATCATGGGAGCCTACCATCATTCCCAGGAGACAATGGCAACGGTACTGGCCAAGTTTCAGGAGACCCAGCGGCTGCAGGAGGAACAGTATTTGGGGTTCAGGGAGGAACTCAAATCCATCAATACCACTCTGGGCACCATTGCAGGGGTGCTGTAGGACCTCGTGAACACCAGGAGGGACACTGTGGCACAACAAGGGGCCCCTGACACTAGCCTGGATGATGAACTACCCACCACCTCTGCCGGCGCTAGTGGACAGGAGGCACCGCCACAGGACTACGACACCAGCATGCAACCTCCTGCAGATGGAGAACCACCCCGCAAGCGGTCCCTGAGATCCAGGACAAAGACAGAGAACAATGCCAAGACCGCCGCCAAGAAATGAGACCACCCTGATTGTCATCCATCTGTCCCACTTTGTCACCCGGTCCATCCTTAAACTGCCCTAGTTCCACTTCCTATGCCCCTTTGGACAATGCACCTGTGAGACAAATAGACTGGACTCTGCCATGGACATTCCTCCACCATCACCCCTGACCATTTTACAACCCCCTCCACTATTTATCACTTAAATAAACACCCTTAAATCACAAAACAATCTGAATCAGTCTGTGCTTTCACAATTGTGTATTTGCAATAACTGAGGGAAATAGCAATGTCCATTGTATTGTCAACATACCTATGTCACACAGCTCTAGTCCACGAGGTAACATAGCAGAGGTCACACATCTGTGAAATCGAAAGGGAAAGTGACAAATCAGGGTCCATACATTGGGTGAAAGTGACAGACAGATGAGAGGTCGAACAATTTGATCAGATGTAGGAGGCAGTGAGGTCTTCTTACCTGTGTCTCACTGGAAGTATTGATGGATCACGGTGTTTCTGTTGTTTATGTCCTCTTCTTGTGTCTCCTCTTCTTCACAGTCCACAGGCTCCACAGCTGCCACACCACCTCCTTCAGGACCATCCTCCTGCAGAAAAGGCACCTGTCGTCGTAAAGCCAAGTTGTGCAGCATACAGCAGGCCACGATGGTCTGGCACACCTTCTTTGTAGAATAATATAGGGAACCACCTGTCATATGGAGGCACCTGAACCTGGCCTTCTGGAGGCCGAAGGTCCTCTCTATAACCCTCCTAGTTCACCCAGGTGCCTCATTGTAGCGTTCCTCTGCCCTTGTCCTGGGATTTCTCACTGGGGTCAGTAGCCATGACAGCTTGGGGTAGCCAGAGTCACCTGCAAATGTCGAGGGACAACTGTTAGACAAACACTAACCCTTAGGGACAACCCCAGACCCAGACAACTATTCACACTGTATAGGGTCCATGTCCTCACCTAATAGCCACACACGGTGCCTCTGAAGTTGCCCCATCACATAAGGGATGCTGCTATTCCTTAGAATGTAAGCGTCATGTACTGAGCCAGGAAACTTGGCGTTCACATGGGAGATGTACTGGTCGGCCAAACACACCATCTGCACATTCATTGAATGGTAACTCTTCCGGTTTCTGTACACCTGTTCACTCCTGCGGGGGTACCAAGGCCACATGTGTCCCATCGATGGCACCTATGATGTTGGGGATATGTCCCAGGGCATAGAAGTCACCTTTCACTGTAGGCAAATCCTCCACCTGAGGGAAAACGATGTAGCTGCGCATGTGTTTCAGCAGGGCAGACAACACTCTGGACAACATGTTAGAGAACATTGGCTGGGACATCCCTGATGCAATTGCCACTGTTGTTTGAAAGGAACCACTTGCCAGGAAATGGAGTACTGACAGGACCTGCACTAGAGGGGGGATTCCTGTGGAATGGCAGATAGCTGACATTAGGTCTGGCTCCAACTGGGCACACAGTTCCTCGATTGTGGCACGATCAAGTCTGTAGGTGACTATTACATGTCGCTCTTCCATTGACGACAGGTCCACCAGCAGTCTGTACACCGGAGGATGCCGTCATCTCCTCACCTGCCCCAGCGGACGTGCTCTATGGATGAGAACAGCAATCAGAGGGTCAGCCAACACTGAGGTACGAAATAAACAACTTTATTGCACACATTTGTCAATCCGCTATGTACCTGTCTTAGTGTGTATGCAAGGCCTAGATATGTGTGACGCATTTAAAATGAATGCCATGTGGCCCCCTGAAATGGCGGCTGCCTGACCTGTAATGTGGGACAAGGGGATATGAGGTAACTGCGCTGGCATTGTACACCGTCGCGGTAGGCGGTCAAAGACCGCGGCGCAGTCCTGCAGTGGTTAACATTGGACCCTATGGGTCCCATGAGCCAATGACGATGTACGCCAGCGGTGAAGGTACGCACCGCCGCGGACGTGACCGCCATTTTCTCTCTGTTCACTCACTTAATACCTGATCTTCGACAGGAGAGGACCTACACTGCAAGTGCTGCTGTGACCTCAGTCTGCAAGCGACAATGGCTCAAGTGTCTGGGGAAAGGGCCCCTGCCTTCACATCGGAGGAGTTGGACAAACTAGTGGATGGGGTCCTCCCCCAGTACACGCTACTCCACGGTCCTCCAGACAAACAGGTGAGTACACTGTGAGCATGCTGTATGGGCAATGCCCGTTTGGAGTGGTGTGGATGGGAGATGGGGGGAGGATGAGGCATGCACCCCACCAGCACCGCCGCTCAGGACACCGCCGCCAGCAGCACGCTCAGTGAGCCCCCCACCAGCACCGCCGCTCAGGACACCGCCGCCAGCAGCACGCTCAGTGAGTCCCCCACCAGCACCGCCGCTCAGGACACTGCTGCCATCAGCACGCTCAGTGAGCCCCCCACCAGCATCCTGTGCCAGTGGCACCACCGCAGACATGGCTGCCATCCCCAGTGGTAATTCGTACGAGGCTGCTGGTCAGTTCCAGGGGCCTGGACAGCTTCCATGTTGCCCCACTGTCCGTGGAGTGTCAGATCCACTACCTCAGTCCTTGGCAGGATGAAGCACTCTGGGCACAAAGCCCCCTCCAGAACCAGTTGAGAATGACATCCACTACCTCTGTCCTTGGCAGGATGAAGCACTCTGGGCACAAAGCCCCCTCCAGAACCAGTGGAGACTGTTATCCACTTGAGAGACTGTGGCTTTGCACTCCCCAGTATAAAGCTGTGGGCAAACCACCCACTGGAGAGACTTGTGAGACTGTGGCTTTGCACTCCCCAGGATAAAGCAGTGGGCAACCCACCCACTGGAGAGACTTGAGAGACTGTGGCTTTGCACTCCCCAGGATAAATCAGTGGGCAACCCACCCACTGGAGAAACTTGAGAGACTGTGGCTTTGCACTCTCCAGGATAAAGCAGTGGGCAACCCACCCACTGGAGAGACTTGAGAGACTGTGGCTTTGCACTCCCCAGGATGAATCAGTGGGCAACCCACCCACTGGAGAGACTTGAGAGACTGTGGCTTTGCACTCCCCAGGATAAAGCAGTGGGCATGGAGCCCCCTCGTGGAGCTGGCGTCGTGCACTCATCCGGCTGAGGTGCCCCCCTTCGCTTCCCCCGAGGTGCCTGTTTTATTTCGATATGATGCCCCTGCAGTGTTCTCTCCGTTTGGATCGGGAATTGAGTGTGGGCCTCGCCCATGGA
Organism: Pleurodeles waltl; assembly: GCF_031143425.1. Taxonomy (NCBI): domain Eukaryota; kingdom Metazoa; phylum Chordata; class Amphibia; order Caudata; family Salamandridae; genus Pleurodeles; species Pleurodeles waltl. The sequence goes on along the minus strand of NC_090438.1, from coordinate 481,321,830 downwards.
TTTTGGGCCCAGTGGTCCACGGACTATGTAGGTGCAGTACATGGACTTGAATTCTTGGTGTACATATTTGTTAATAGTGTATATATATTTTTGACTAATGGATTTTTCCTGATTACAATCGTTCACCTCATTTCCTTTTGTCCTTGCGTTCTTCCAGGGGGGGTTGGGGGTATAAATGTAATGTTTCAGCATGTATTGGTGTGTGTGTTGTTGTGTGTGAGGGTGGGGGTGGGGGTGTTGCGTGGTGTGTGTGTGTCACTCTCTTTTCCCTCCCCCCTCCCCTGTGTCGTAGGTGCAGTACTCACTGTGGTCGTCGCCGCCGTCGGTCATGCTCCTGGTAGAGGAGCAGGAAGACAATTGCATGTAGAATTTGGAGTTCTGGCTCCATGGCGTCCTGGTTCCTCGTGGGGTGTGTAGAGGTGAGAGTTTTCCCTTCCAAGTCCAGTTTCCACCGTGTTTTTGTTCAGGTTGAATCCGCCCTGGAAAAGGTGGCGGATTGGCCTCTCATAATGGTGTGGGAGGTACATTGTGTTCTGCCTGTCTGTTGGCGGTGACCGCCATGCTGTTTGTTTGTACCGCCGTGGCGGTCGGAGTGTTAAAGTGGCTGTCTATGTTGGCGGTTTCCGCCGCGGTCATAATTCCATTTTTTTTACTGCCGGCCTGTTGGCGGTCTTACCGCCACTTTAACACCGACCGCCAGGATTGTAATGAGGGCCATAATGTCAGAAATAGAGAAAATATAAAAGCTCTCGACAGATATACTGATTCCCGTTCCTCTCGTTCCTTTCAAGATGCACCAGATAGATGTAGCGAGAGAGTAGGCCGGTCAGAGAGACATCCTGAGTACGTGAAACAGGAGAAAGACTGACCAGTCTTCAGACAAAAAATAAGATAAGTCCCCACAACAAAAGCCACAGTTTAAAAAGAAAAAGGAGGCAGCACTGACAATTAATAATGCCAGTACACTTGAGAACATTGCTAAAGAACAAGATGTGGGCAGTGACTCTGCTAGACAGCGCCACAGAGGTCACGATATGTCGCCAGAGTCTGAAAGATCATCTGAATGCAACAGCACTAGCGACTTTATTGCAGTCAAAACTGTGGACGGGTGAGTTCTTCCACCCTATAGGGTTTATGATTTAAATATCAAAATTGAGGGAGTCATAGAGCTCACCATTAGTGTGATATTCTGGGATGAATTAATTTGTGATATACTGCTGGCCGAGAGGGACTAGCCACCTGAGCACTTCCGTAAGATCCCACATAAGTAAGATGTAATTTTGTCTTCTTTCTCTGATATTGTTCCAGAGGCGGTAAAACAAGCCTATGCTGTCAGTTAGACTTTAGCGCAGGCACCTGAGTTATACTGCAATCATGTAGGTTGAGACAAGGATTCTCCTTGCCATGTAATACCTATTAGGTGTACACCCCAGCCTTAGCCACAATATCCTGTTAAACACAAAGCCAAAGTTCCGGTGAGGGAGATCTTCATTCAGCTTGAGTACCAGGGTGTAATTGAGCCCTGTATCTCTGCAATAAATAATCAGTTATTCCCCGTTGCAAAACCAGACCATTCATATAGAATAGTCTTAGATTACAGACATTTAAACAGTCATACATGCACATGTGCTATACAAAATTCACATAGCACAGCAGGAATAACATACTGCGTAAAAAATAAAAAAACAACCTTGGAGGTCTCCAATGGATTTTTTCTGCCAAAACTTAGCACACGAAAGGCGGGACCTGAGTGCATTCTCATTTTTCTCACAAAAATGTTTCTGCCACTTGCCCCAAAGCTACAAAAACAGCCCAGGACTGTTCTTGGCACGTTTAACATCAATATTACATGATATTGATCCTGAGGTGTTGTCCTACATGGATGACATCAATCTCACTGATGATGACCTCAACATTCATATTGGCAGAGTCGATCAGTTTGTTTTAGAATTCGCAGCTCTTGGTTATAAATGTAAGTTTAGAAAAACAAAAATAGTCTTTCTCAGTGTATTGTTCCTGGGATACGAGCTATCAAATGAGGGCAAGAGCCTAGCCCCACACTTTCTAGAGAAATGTGCTCAATCCAGCAACCAAATACAATCTAGAAACTACAGTCTTTACTTGGTTTCTTTAACTTTGGCAGAACTTACATTCCTGACTATGCACAACATATCAAGCTACTTCATGACTTAATACACTCTAGCAGACTCTGGACAGTAGGACACACGCACATCCTTAGAGGAATACAACAGGACATGCTAGAAGCAAACAACTTACACACCAGTGGTAACAAAACTAATTTGGTCATCAGAATAATTGCTGGTGCCATTGGGTTCACTTATGTCACCTTTAGCGAAGGTGACACTGTGCCCATAGCATATAAATCACATTTATACTGTAATGCAGAACAACGTTTTGCACCCACAGAAATAATTCTAACTGCAGTTCAGATGGCTGTCATTAAGGAGAGACAACTTGCCCAAGGGAAACGCATTATCATTGCTACCCCAGTCCCAGCCTTAGAAGCCATCACCAAAGAAAGTGTTCCTAATGCTAAAGCATTACATCCACGCTGGATTCAGTGGGCAACCACACTGTCTGCCACCGATGTTGATTTCTTCTTTGATCCTAAACTTCAGACACCAGAACTTCTCCAATACTAACAGGAGTACCCAGCACCTCTAGATATTTTGCCACTTGACATTTACCATGCTGTCATTAACACTGATGGCTCAGTACAACCAGCAGTTGGTACTAAACATCAATACTCAGCTGCTTGCACAGCTGTGAGCGGAGTGATGAACTATGGTGTATTCCACCCTAATAATACCTACACGCAGACCCTAGGGGACTGCACAGCTCAGCTGGCTGAACTGAAAGCCCTTATATTAGTGCTAGAACATACAGAGCCAGGGCTACTGACTTTGATTGTCTGTGACTCATACTACTGTGTCCAGTCCTACTATGATTATCTTAATCATTGGTGACTGAACAGGTTTAGAGACTCCGAAGGAAACACCATAAAACACAGAACACTGTGGGGGAAGGTAGCTGATCTTAAGGATAAGCTACCTTGTGTCCATGTAGTACATGCATTCTGCCACCAACGTGTAGGGGTACACGTTACTGGAAATAATTTGGCTGATGAAGCAGGCCAATCTGCAGTAGCTACGGCTTCTGTGGCTGCAGTGACTTATTCTCAGATGAGATTGGATAATTACATTTTGGCTGCCCTGGAAGCTTTGGCTGAAGACAAGCTTCTCCCAAAAGCATACCCTAAAAAATACTCTTACCACATCAGTGCACAGAATTCTGCCAACGCAGCACTGGGGTTAGAGATCGAGTGATCCCCAACCAAGACCAGAGATTAGATCTGATAAAAGCAGCGCATTAGGGTGTCGCCTCTTCACATGCTGGTATCATGGCCACAATAACACTGTTACAGAAATGCTTCTGGTGGCCAGGTCTATACAAGCAGACCAAGCAATATGTCCTTTGTTGTGACATTTGCCAACAGATCCAGGGCTCAAACATTAAACGCCCTCTGCAGACATCCCTCTTAATGTCCAATGGCCTACTACAATGTGTTTACCTGGACCATTGTGGTCCCCTACAGCCTGATGGTGCATATAAAGACATCTTGGTTGCTGTAGATTCTTTTTCTAGATCCCTCTGGATGTGGCCTCAGCGGTCGGCTGAGTCTCGAACTGTTATAAAAGACTTGCTGATCTTTATCGGTACATATGCAGTTGCAGCTTCCCAATCGGACCAGGGCCCTGCTTTTGCCTCTAAGGCATTCAAGGATACCATTGGTACGATGGTTGTTAAACTCCATTGCTCCTCACCCTACCATCCTGAGGGGAATTTGGTTGTGAGAGGAGGAATCATGATCTAAAGCACTCCTTAACAGCTAGAAAACTTGGTTCTGGCTGCAGCTGGCTTCATTACCTATATGGGGTCCAAAGAGCACTGAATAATCTGCCAAGAAAGTCCTTGGGGGACACACTCCTTATGAGGTTCTCTTTGGTATACCTATGTATGTTCCAGATCTGGATGGCCCTGGTTTGGTGGCAGGAGATACACCCTTTGACATCACTGTCTTGCAGGAGCTTCAGGAATTTTGTGATGCTAAATCATCCGCTAGCTCTGCCACCTTAGGAATAAGGGATTTGCCAACAACTTCTACTGGCAGGATTACTAAAGTTGGGGATCTGGTATGTGAGAAGATCGCTGTGAAGAAGGAATTAGGACCATCATACAGATCACCGGTCCAAGTCCTGGGAATGCATGATACCAGAACTGTCATCCTATCACCGCTGCCTGGGTCCAAAGCAAACAGGTTTGTCTCTCTTGACAATGTCAAACTTCATTATCTGTCTGGTCCTGCACAGTAGACCCAGAGGTTCCTTGGGTAGTTCCCAGCCCCATCTCACTACTCAACAGGACATAGCGCTTCAAAGAAGAAACAACAATACTTCTGACTACACAAGCATGTACAACAATGCTATAAATGCCTCCTCAAGCATGGGGAGGGTGGAAAATGAGCTCTTACTGATTCCTGTTACCACTTCAATGACAACACCTCTCCAAGATATAGCTGCCTTCCATTCCAACACAACACAAACTGATGACATTGTCTATTATGAGCCTCCATGCGAAGTGGATCCATCCACCGGTAATGCACCGCCTCCTGCATTTGCAGAGACTGCTTCTGATTACTTCATCGATATTGATTACTTTTCTTCAACTTCATCCATCCCTGCTATTGAAACTGTTTTAAGGACACGTAAGCTGTATATATGACTTTAAAATAACTATTTGATGTATCCATGGAACTGTCTGTGGCCATTGCTGACATTGCTTGCATTTTTTCTATGGATTGGTTTTGTGACAGTTTTCTTCTTGCTTACAAATGGTCATTACCTTCATGAACGCTCCTCTGTTGACCCTGCGGATGAAGTCCTAACTCCATATCTTTCCTCACATTAGGTTAGAAGAGACTTGTCCCTTGTGAACATTTCAGCTGTACTGATTCCTGATGGAATTGTGTGGGATAAAGTTCTGTTTGATATATACAGGCCAATCAAGGTCATTCAGATTCCATGTGTCTTCAAAATTTCAATGACTAATGTACTTACACCTGGTGTTGTATCTGATGATTGGGATGTCCAGACAGGTGATTCTATGTTAACTGAAATAAAGGACTATGATGTATTTGAAAGTGATGATGTGCATACCAACACAAAGAATTATGGGGCAATGTTCTGCTATAACAATTGGGGACATTACTACCTGCACCGTGCAACTAGACATAGACCAGTATTCAATTACACACAGTGGGAACACTGTTCAACCCTACCTGTGGGGAGCCCAAAGCATTATTCAGATAAATTCACATACTTTTCTGGGCATGACATTAAAAATGTAGTCATACTATTTCAAGTTACCACCTCCTAAAATTAGGAACATTTTGCTAGCTAATACAAAATTGATTTATTCAGATTCCTTTGTTTTCCGTCTTTCATTTGAAGGTTACAAATACTGGAAGAACACTATTGATATAAAGAGTTTATGGGAACACAAGATTGGCAAATACAGGGTAGTGAAGCTTTATTTAGAGCGTGCCTTATTCCTATGCAAATTATCTTTTCAAATTATACAATTCAGCAGGCTTCGTGTCTAGAGTTAGCAAAAATGAAATAAATAAATGCGCCCAGTATCCCCAAACCAGCAAAATGTGCTAATTGGCAATCCTTCATGAACATCACAGAGGAAGAACTAGATGCAAAGGTTCAGGCTGGTACCTATAGCTCTTCACTTTCCAGTCCCGGCGGGTGGTTACTATGGCCAATGGACACAAATGTGTGCCAAGCAAGTTTTGTGAATTCCTCAGGGAGTTTCAAGAATAGCCAGCCAGACTCACGCTTTTTCTCGGGTCAAAGTTAAGGAATATCTAAACACTCTTTCTGAAGATATAGACTTACAGGACTTCTTTTTAGGTCCAAGAAATCAACGCGCTAAAGGATTAATTTATGCCAAAGCTTTCTCAAATAGAAGCTGCTGAGCATTTAAGGCAGATAGACAAAATAATGTAGAAAAGGCTTTAGCTGTTGTTGTCAATGGCACGAAAACTCTGTCCAACAGGATTTATTCCCTTAATAATATAGGGCCAGATGTAGAACGCGTTTTGCATGGCGCAAACTGCAAAAATCGCAGTTTGCGCCATGCAAAACGTGCATCACGATGCACATTCCAATTTTGCGAGTAGGGACCGACTCGCAAAATGCAAAATATCGCTATTAATGTTTTTTCAGAGCAGGCAGTGGTCCAATGGACCACTGCCTACTCTGAAAAAACGAAACCAAATGGTTTCGTTATTTTTTTGTATTGCAACTCGTTTTCCTTTAAGGAAAATGGGCTGCAATACAAAAAAAAAAACTGCTTTATTTAAAAAGCAGTCACAGATATGGAGGTCTGCTGTCTCCAGCAGGCCACCATCCCTGTGAGTGCAGGGAATCTCAATGGGGTCGCAAAATGCGAACCACCTCATTAATATTAATGAGGTGGGTCTTTGCGACCACATTGAGATTCGCAGAAGGTGTCTGAGACACCATTCTGCATACGATTTTGCGAATCGGTAATTGCGAGTCACACCGACTCGCAATTTCCGATTCGCAAAATTGATTTTTGCTACATCTGGCCCATAGTGTCATCTGTGATTGACATAATTTAGAATGACATGTCCCTTTTATACCATGGGCAAAGTCAGCTGCGTTCCATCATGCAGTTTGGTTGGACACTACAGATTCTGAAAAATGATCGCGTTCCATGGAAGTATATTAACGGCAATGACTTGTTTGCTGCTTTTAATTTATCCAGGGAACAACAGACAATGGATAAAAGGGAAGCAAGTTTCATCATGCTTCACATAGAAAATATAGAGATGTTGCCTTTTAAAGTTCCAGAGAGTCCATCAACAGTATGGCTATCACATGGCACTATAAATCTACCCATTTCCACTATCAGTTTTTTGAAATGCCTGAAACATCTTGCCGTGGGCAGATACGAGTGGCTAGGCGATAGCTATATTAAAGAAGAGAGAGAGTTGCCCTTTGAATATAAATGTCTGAAGTGACGAAATAGAGGTCTTTCTTAACTGGAGCGAATGATCTGTAAAAAGGTGTCCTTTCATGGCCTTTGCAATGCAGGTTCATGATCTTGCCCTATTTTATGAAGGGTACTCCCGTCCCTTTGATTCGACCAGCATTTCATGTACTTTTGAATGGAAGTTATGTGGTGCTTAGTGACCAAATCTGTTGCGGTATGCAACTTGGAATTGCCTAAGCAATTTCAGTCTCTTAGGTCGTAACTTGTTGCCAACATGTTTTATTCCCCTTACACGAGAGATAAGAGTAGCAGAAATGTGGCCTCACATTGATACTACTAATGTAAATTATGAAAAGCTGAGCAGACATAACGCGCTACTGTTTCAAAAACAATTTATGTTGACATCAGCTACAGAGACATATGCTCTCCGGATAGCAAGATCATCAGCAGAGATACAATCCCTATTAAATACCAACTTCCCCAAGCACTTTGAAGAGGTGGTATCGAGAATTTTCAACGCTTTGAGCACTATGAGGATTGTCCATTTCTTTAAGGCTGCTAGGTTTGGATTTGTGTTCGTGTTCCAGACTGTCTTCAGAGTAATTCCTTCAGCCATCCATTCACTCTTTTCAAGTGTTTTTGGCAGCTTACCTATGACTTTGGTGTACTACTGCTATTGCTTCTGATTTGCAGTGGTTGTGCCTTTCCAGTTAAGCGAAGTGATGGAGCTACTGCCACCAGCTCAGCTGTGCCATGAATATATTGTTCAGTTCTTTAATGCTCTGTTGCTGGAAGAGTTGGAGCATGACTGATCACTGTCATTCAGACCAGTCCTATGGTGAGTGCAGCCAGTCTGCATCTGGTGCCTCTTCGAACATTTGCCTACAGTGTGCCTTGCTGTTCCACCATTGCCTCCTGTGGACCACGAACTGCTAATGTCCCCGATGAGGGTTCATTCACGGTCGTGTCCCTTGAGACTACGGCTGATTCGCAAGGCCACTTATGAGCCGCCCTTGGTGAATGATCTGTCTCTTTTCAGCACAGGAGGTTCTGCGCAAGAGACTGCCATGTGCTACTGCTCGTAAATCTGTCTGCCGATCCTGTCATCGTTCTGATATCTGACGATGTGACCTCTTTCCTGAGGGCCTTTCCATTTAATGGCTTCAAAGACTCACTTCAAGACCATGACTAGTCTTATATAGATTTTATGATTGGCTTATCTCACCAAATTCAAAGTTTGCATCTATTGCCCTTACTTTGGTCTGCTCTGCTTGTCTTGGCTGACATTGTGTCTCTTCGTATGTTTTAGCTATTTTCTAACATAAAAATTTTAGCAATTTCTTAATGATTTTAGCTTGTTTTAGTCCAGAGCATTTTAGCTTGGATCCATTTGCCTTTGATGGCGTCGTCCTATGGCATCATACTTGTTCCGGCAATGGGGAGGGTGTAGTGAATCCTCTTTGTTTTAATGGGAAGCAGGAGTTAGCATAGCCTTCCGGCTTGCAGACCTGTGCCCCATCACCCAGTGACTTTTACCCTACTTAGCTTGCTATGTTTTAGCGCAATTATTTAATTATATCTTTCCAAGATGGCTGCATTGTTTTTAGTTAGGACAATGTTTTAGTTTCATGTTATCTGTGCCACTCTGCTAAAGTGTCACTATCAGCGCCAAAGATAAAAAAGATGTAGGTATTCACATTAGGTACTTACCCACTTTGTGCTTTTGAGGAAATTGTTTATGTAATTGCCGCCCCAAGCATGTCTTGTTATCTATTGTTTGGGAACAGACCTACGTCAGGAGTCCTATCAGATCAGCCTTAATGCACCTTACACAGACAGATAGCTAGAGGGATTCCTCCCACATGCCATCAACAATATCCACGCTACACATCGCCTTGACGCTGACCCAGTCTTCGTGTCCCTACCGAGCCTGATCTAGAGACCTCATTCCAAGGTGACGTGGGTTGGGGGCTCTTCTCATGGACAAGGTACTGGCAAATTAGGTTTAACACACCTAGCTCTCTGCAGTTTGGGGTTAGGTTCATCATGTTAGGGTATTAGGACATATTTCATATCTCATGTAATTTTATGGTATTGTAAGATGGTTGGGGTCTTTGGATTAATGACTCATGTTCACAATTCTGCTTCTTGTATTATTCATTATTCCTTATCATTGCAGCCCATGCAATTTATCAAAGATTGCAGTTTTGTTAATAAAACCTATTGAAAACTTTACTGCATCGCTTTCATTGCCTGTGTTTATGTGAGAAAGGGGTAATCTCTGTTTAACCCCTTTGCTGCCAGGCCTTTTCCTCTCCTGTGCCGAGACTTATTTTGGCTATTTGGGGCAGTTTGCGCTTAGGCCCTCATAACTTTTTGTCCACTTAAGCTATCCACGCCAAATTTCGGCCTTTTTTTCCAACATCCTAGGGATTCTAGGAGTACCCAGAGTGTGTGGGTTCCCCTGGAGGAGACGAAGAAATTAGCCAAAATACAGCAAAAACGTTGTTTCTTTTTTTTTTAAATGGGAAACAAGGGCTGCAGAAGAAGGCTTGTGGTATTTTCCCTGAAAATGGCATCAACAAAGGGTTTGCAGTGCTAAAATCACCATCTTTCCAGCTCTGAGGAACAGACAGACATGAATCAGAAAACCACATTTTTCAACACAGTTTTGGCATTCTACTGGGACATACCAGATTTTGACTATTTTTGTGCTTTCAGCCTCCTTCCAGTTAGTAACAGAAACAGGTGTGAAACCAATGCTGGATCCCGGAAAGCTAAAAATTTTTTCAAAATAAACAAAATTTGGAATTCAGCAAGGGATTCTTTGTGTAGATCCTTCAAGGTTTTCCAACAGAAAAGAACAGCTGAAAGAAAAGAATTATTGTAATTGAGGTAAAAAAAATAGCAATTTTTCTCCACGTTTTACTCTGTAACTTTTTCTTGGAATGTCAGATTTTGTAAAGCAATATACTGTTATATCTGCTGGACCTTTATGGTTCCAGGGATTTATAGGGCTTGGAGTTTCATCAAGAACCCTAGGTACCCGGAGCCAATAAAGGAGATGCACCTTGCAATGGGTTTTCATTCTATACCGGGTATTCAGCAAATCATTTGCTGAAATATGAAGAGTGAAGAATAGGTATCAAGAAAACCTTTGTATTTCTATAATGGGCACAAGATAGGGTGTTGAGAAGCAGTGGTTATTTGCACATCTCTGAATTCGGGAGTGCCCATACTAGCATGCGAATTACAGGGCATTTCTCAAATAGACTTCTTTTTTACACACTGTCTTACATTTGGAAGGAACAAATGCAGAGAAAGGCAAGGGGCAATAACACTTGTTTTGCTACTCTGTGTTCCCCCAAGTCTCCCGATAAAAATGGTACCTCACTTGCATGGGTAGGCCTAATGCTCGCGACAGGAAACGCCACATGGACACATCACATTTTTACATTGAAATCTGACGTGTTTTTTGCAAAGTGCCTAGATGTAGATTTTGGCCTCTAGCTCAGCCGGCACCTAGGGAAACCTACCAAACCTGCGCATTTTTTAAAACTAGACACCTAGGGGAATCCAAGATGGGGTGGCTTGTGGGGCTCTCACCAGGTTCTGTTACCCAGAATCCTTTGCAAATCTCAAAATGTGGGCAAAAAAATACTTTTTCCTCACATTTCGGTGACAGAAAGGTCTGGAATCTGAGGGGAGCCACAATTTTTACCCAGCGTTCCCCCAAGTCTCCCTATAAAAATGGTACCTTGCTTGTGTGGGTAGGCCTAGGGCCCGCAACAGGAAATGCCCCAAAAACAACGTGAACACATCACATTTTCCAAAATAAATCAGAGCTGTTTTTTGCAAAGTGCCTAGCTGTGAATTTTTGCCTCTAGCTCAGCCAGCACCTAGGGAAACCTACCAAACCTGCTCATTTTTTAAAACTAGACACCTAGGGGAATCCAAGATGGAGTGACTTGTGGGGCTTTCACCAGGTTCTGTTACCCAGAATCCTTTGCAAACCTCAAAATGTGGCCAAAAAACACCTTTCCCTCACATTTCGGTGACAGAAAGTTCTAGAATCTGAGAGAAGCCACAAATTTCCTTCCACCCAGCATTCCCCCAAGTCTACCGATAAAAATGGTACCTCACTTGTGTGGGTAGGCATAGCACCTGAGACAGGAAATGCCCCAAAACACAATGTGGACACATCACATTGTCCCAAAGAAAACAGAGCAATTTTTTGCAAAGTGCCTAGTTGTGGATTTTGGCCTCCAGCTCAGTTGGCACCTAGGGAAACCTACTAAACCTGTACATTTTTTAAAACTAGACACCTAGGGGAATCCAAGATGGGGTGACTTGTGGGGGTCTCACCAGGTTCTGTTTTCCAAAATCCTTTGCAAACCTCAAAATGTGGGCAAAAAATACTTTTTCCTCACATTTCAGTGACAGAAGGTTCTGGTATCTCAGAAGAGCCACACATTTCCTTACACCCAGCATTCCCCCAAGTCTCCCTATAAAAATGGTACCTCTCTTGTGTGGGTAGGCCTAGTGTCCACAAAAGGAAATGCCCCAAAACACTATCTTGACACATCAAAATTATCAAAAACAAAACTACCTGTTTTTGCGGGGGAGGCACCTGCGTTATTGGTCCTGGGCTCAGCAGCCATCTAGGGAAACCTACCAAACCCAGACATTTCAGAAAACTAGACACCCGAGGGAGTCCAGGGAGGTGTGACTTGCATGGATCTCCAATGTTTTCTTACCCAGAATCCTCAGAAAACCTCAAATTTAGCAAACAAATCTCATTTTTCCCACATTTCTGTGCAAAATTTCCTACCACCCAACGTTCCCCTCAGTCTCCTGGTAAAAATGATAACTTACTAGTGTAGGTGGGCCAAGTGCCTGTGACAGGGAAGAGCCAAAAACATGTTGAAATTGAGGGGGCACCAAAGCGGGTTCAAAAGGGCTGTTTTAAAAAAAAAATGTTTAGGCTGACAAGTACAGCAGAATTTTTATCGGTATAGGTCAGACAATGCTAGGTGGTAGGAATTTTGTGGATTCCGGAAGATTTCATCACAAAAATGTGGGAAAATGTGTGATTTCCAGCAAAGTGGGAGGTTTGCAGGGAATTGTGGGTAAGAAAATGGTGCAGGGTGCATGTGAAGCACACCACCCTGGAATCAACCAGATGTTTAGGGCCATATTTATACTTTTCGACGCACAACTGCGCCAACGCAGTTGTGCGTCAAAAAATCTAACGCCGGCTAACGCCATTCTGAAGCTCCATGCGGGCGCCGTATTTATTCAATGACGTTAGCCGGCGTTAGCCGGCGGAGCTACCTGGTGTGCGTGAAAAAAAATGACGTACACCAGGCAGCGCCAGCGTAGGGGAATATGGAGCTTGGGCGCCAAAAAATGGGGCAAGTCAGGCTGAGGCAAAATTTTCGCCTCAACCCGATTTGCGCCATTTTTTTGGACTCCCAACCCCCATTGAAATGACTCCTGTCTTAGCAAAGACAGGAGTCATGCCCCCTTGCCCAATGGCCATGCCCAGGGGACTTCTGTCCCCTGGGCATGGTCATTGGGCATAGTGGCATGTAGGGGGGCACAAATCAGGCCCCCCTATGCCACAAAAAAAACAAAAAAAATTACTTACCTGAACTTACCGTATGTTCCCTGGGATGGGTCCCTCCATCCTTAGGCGTCCTCCTGGGGTGGGCAAGGGTGACAGGGGGGGTCCCTGGGGTCATGGGAGGGCACCTCTGGGCTCCTTCCGAGCCCACAGGTCGCTTAACGCCTGCCCTGACCAGGCGCTAAAAAACGACTCAAAAGCGGCTGGACGTCATTTTTTTTGACCCGCCCACTCCCGGGCGTCATTTTTGCCTGGGAGTGTAAATACGGCGCACATGCCTCGGAGTCAATTTTTTAGACGGGAACGCCTACCTTGCATATCATTAACGCAAAGTAGGTGTCCACGCTAAAAAATGACGCAAACTCCATGGACTTTGGCGCTAGACGCATCTAACGCCAGAGTATAAATATGGAGTTCGTTTTGCGTCGAATTTGCGTAAAAAAAAACGACGCAAATCCGGCGCAAACGGAGTATAAATATGCCCCTTAGTTTTCAGATGTGTCTAGGTCTTGTGGATTTTTCTACATGGCACCATTCCAAAGCCCTCACCATTCCAAGTGAGACGATTTTGAGAGTTAGCCAAGCTCTCATTGCCCAAATGTAAAACCAAAACCCCAAAAAATCAAATGTCTCTTTTCTTACCGTGGTATAAGATGTTTTAGTGTGCGGGGGAGAGCTGAAAGACTGTTACCCCCTTCAGTTGGGGTGGGGGCATAACCAGGCCCATATTGGTTGGTAGCCACCACCCCACCCTCTTATTTTTAAAACAAAATCTTCCTTGGTCTCTGGTGGGCTTTCTGCCCCCCTTGGGGGCAGATGGGCCTTGCAAAAATAGGCCGATCTGCCCTCAAGGTGGGCAGATATGGCCGACAGTAATGTGCCCCCATCTGGAGTGACCCTTGCCCAAGGGGCTGCCCCCCAAACAAAACACACACAAATCCCTGGTGCCTAAGTAGTTTCTGCCCCCCCCCGGGGGCAGATGGGCCTAATAGAAATAGGCCCATCTGCCCCCAAGGGGAGATGAAATGGGCTAAAATATATTTGCCCCCCCCCCAGGGGAACGACCTTGCCTAAGGTGTCGCTCCCCTTGCGTGAAAATGGCGCAAAAAAATGAATCCTCGTTACCTAGTGGTTTCTGCCCTCCTTGGGGGCAGATCAGCCTTATAAAAATAGGCCGATCTTACCCCAAGCGGGACAGAAATGGCCTACAATAAATGTGCCCCCCAGGTGAACGACCCTTGCCTAAGAGGTCGCTTCCCTTGTGTGAAATGGACACAAAAAAATAAAAATCCCTGGTGTCTAGTAGTTTCAGCACCCCTTGGGGACAGATTGGCCTAACAAAAATAGGTTGATCTGCTCCAAGGGGGGCAGAAATGGCCTAAATACAATTTGCCCCCCAGGGGAGCGACCCTTGCCTAAGGGGTCGCTCCCCATACATAAAAACATAAAGTAAACAAAAAATGTATATATATCCCTGTTATCTAGGGGTTTTTGCCCCCCCCCGGGGGCAAATCAGCCTCATTATAATAGGCCAATCTGCCCCCAGGGACGCAGAAAAGGCCTTAAAATATTTTGCCTCCCTGGGGAGTGGCACTTGCCCAAGGGGCCACTCCCCTTATGCACAGGTATAAAAAAAAAATACTCCCTGGTGTCTAGTGGTTTCTGCCCCTCTTGGGGGCAGATTAGCCTAATTAAAATAAGCCGATCTGCCCCCAAGGGGGGCAGAAATGGCCTAAATACAATTTGCCCCCCAGGGGAGCGACCCTTGCCTAAGGGGTCGCTCCTCATACATAAAAACTGGTGTCTAGTGGGCATTTCTGCTGCCCGATGCGATCGGGCAGCAGAAATGCTTGCAGTGACAGGAAAGGAAAGGCCTTTCCTTTCCTTTCATGCCTCTGCCTGTCGCCTCCTCCCGAGCGGAAGAGAAATTCTGAGCATTTCTCTTCGGCATTGAGGTGACCTCTGATGAGGTCAGCACGCGATCGTGTGCTGACGTCACTGGAGGGGCTGGGAGGGTCGGAGGTAGAAGGGGAAGCGATTCCCCTTCCAACCCTGTCATGAGTGGGCTGGGGGGAAGCCCACAGAGGAAGCAGTAGCACTCCCTCTGAGCTCTGATGCCGGGACGTAATAGTTACGTCCTCGGCACAGGAGCACTGTGCCTCGGGACGTAACCATTACGTCCCCGGCACAGAACCAGTTAACTACGACCTCCCCGAGATGTCGCACTCTTGAGTCCATGCGTAAAGGCTGCCACAAATCACCTTTTACTGTTTTGGTTTTTGGTGAGGTATTGTTTTTGAGCCAGGAGGGTTGGGATGACAGTTGCAACTTGTTGTAGTACTGGCCTAGTCACCTACAAACATAAGTACTGTCATCCTTAAACCAGCAGTCTTGCCTAGAGCAAGAGTCAAACTATGACAACATGAATATATACAGTATTGTTTACCCTGTGCAGTATCCACTCTAGGGTAAACTAAGACTCAATTGGTAGAAACGCGAACCAGAGAACTTAACAAATTACCAGTCAGTCAGTCGGTCAAAACATTTTTTATTTAGAGATTGGTCTATAAAACAAGTGTGCACTAATACATAAACAGAAGCCATGATGTGGTCGCATTTATGAATAAAATCACACATAAGACCCCACAACCATCACATTAATACAAATGAACCACAGAGTAAAAAAATGCCTCTAAAAATGATTTCACAGCTAACAGCAATCTTCCTATTGCACAGGTCAAATCCAAATACCTGATATCCGTCAAGAGAAGTGCAGCCTGCCTATGCCCCGATAATCCATATTTCAGGAAGGCTGATTTTAGACATACTTTGTATGCAGACAGTAACATCTAACAGTCCAGAAGAACATTTATGCTGCATCCACACCTTCCACTTGTGTCAACGATTGTGTACCTTACCAATTTGTTCACATTGTATGGGTTTAGTCTCACTTTGAAGTTTAGCACAGCAAGTCTAAGAGCAGGATCAGATAAGGCTACAACATAGTGAAATACCTAGCCGTTTTGGCTCGAGTGACTTAAAAACTGAGATGATCTTTTAACACCTAGGTAATTCAAATCTTTTTCTCTAGCACAGTTTTTGGGTAGCCTGAGCAATTCGGCTTTGGTAATATTTTTTTGAGGTTCTGTTTTTTTTTATTTTAAAGGTGAGCACCGTACATCTATTACCAAGTGTTCTCCTAACTTCTGAGGCCTATTTCACCTCGCTGTGACTGATCTTTTTTATTTTATTTGGGTTTCTTTCTTTTCCAAAAGTAACCAGAATCTCACTATCTCGGCATATGGCATATAGCTCCACGCAGTTATGTTCAAATCCATTCTTAAGGCCTGGATCATTGTTGACAACAGTAGGGACAGTGGACTTTTAAAGCATTTCACTTCTTCATAAATCAAATCAATTTTCACTCTTAAGCAAAATACTTCTACACCATACAGAAATTGTGGCGGATCCTAGAAAGATAAACTGATACCACAAGCCTTAGGAGGGGTCCCCAAATTGGATTCTTTAAGTCCACATACTAAAGGTAATGCTTTTGGAATTTAGAAAATACATTTGGTCTGCTCACTACAGTTTTTCCTCAAATCACCCCCCCCAGATATTTACATTTAGCAGCTGTCTCAATTCTTGTATGTCGTAGGTACCAATTATAATTTGTGTTCCCTTTCCCAAATGTAAGAATGTAAGTCTTCAACATATTTACTATCAGTTTATTTTTACAGCAATAAGCATAACTGTAGATTTCACTATATTCACTATCAGTTCTCTTCTTACGCTTTAAACACCACTAATTTCCTCTGGAGGCCTAATTCTGGCATATCTATATTCACAAGGTCATCTATATATAAGAGACATGAGACATGCATACTATTCATTTCATTTCAGGGCTTAGGCCCTTTGGTGCTGATTGGGCATTTGGTAAATAAGCCAGAGATATAGAAAAAAACAAGGGGCCTAGCACAGAAACTTGGCACAGGTCGTTCTTGATTGTTATTTTAGTGGTCAGTTCTCCCTCTGTTTCTATTACCATCCCTGCCCAATTCTGCCTATGTAGTTCTTGCAGAATAGTGAGAAGGTCTTTTGGTATTTTTACTTTTATCAATGTTTCTCACAGCTGTACCTCGCTCTACTATGAACATGGGTGCAAAAGCAAAGACGTATTCAGGAGGTGCACTAACAGTGCGCCACAAAAAGGTGTTCATCCCGATGGCAGTACTCACACACTAGACATCCCATTTCAGGCAGGTGCGTTCACTCACTGCAGCTTCCTGTAAGGGGATCCCTCTCCCCTCTTAAAAGTGCAGGCGGGTTTTCGCCTCTACAGTGAAACATGGACCGGTGTCTTCACTTGAATGCCCAAGCTCACAGCTGCTTTGGGGGCAGTATATTCAACACAATAGGGTGCATATTCCCTGTTTGTGCACAGCACACCTATTTGAAAGTGCACCAGGGTGCAAATACAGAAAATGCGCCCTATATGTAATAGGGCCCCAAGTAATAAAATGTTGCCCACCAATCCACATTTATTTTAATTAAGACTGCAGGAAGGTTATCAAGGCCCGGGGCTCTGGTAAATTTTAATGACACTATGGTTCACCAGTTACCGCCATAGATGATAACTCCTCCAGCAGCTCGCCTCGCTCCTCAAGAGAGGCAGTACTAAAGTTATAGGGCCAGATGTAGGTAGGTTTCATTTTGCGAGTTGCAAATTGCGAGTACTAGCGACTCGCAATTTGCAACTCGCAAAATGAAATGCAGAAAGGTGTCTCAGACACATTCTGCGACTCGCTATGGGGTCGCAAAGACCCACCTCATGAATATAAATTAGGTGGGTCGCAGTTTACGACCCAATAGCAAGTATAGGCACTCACAGGGATGGTGGCCTGCTGGAGACAGCAGACCACCATGTCTGTGACTGCTTTTAAATAAAGCAGTTTTTTTTTTCTTTTTGCAGCCCGTTTTCCTTAAAGGAAAACGAGCTGCAAAAAGAAAAAATACCGAAACCATT
Organism: Pleurodeles waltl; assembly: GCF_031143425.1. Taxonomy (NCBI): domain Eukaryota; kingdom Metazoa; phylum Chordata; class Amphibia; order Caudata; family Salamandridae; genus Pleurodeles; species Pleurodeles waltl. Next base: position 481,304,071 of record NC_090438.1, on the reverse strand, counting down.
TAGTTTCGGTTTTTTCAGAGCAGGCAGTGGTCCATATGCCTGCTCTGAAAAATACTTCTTTGTGGCATTCACAAAGGGGAAGGGGTCCCCTGGGGACCCCTTCCCTTTTGCGAATGAGTTACCATCCACTTCAAGTGGATGGTAACTGCGAGTTGGTTTGCAACCGCTTTCGCGGTCACAAAGCAACTCAACATCATGATGCGGTCGCAAATAGGAAGGGAACACCCCTTCCTATTTGCAAGTCGGAATCACATTTTGCGAGTCGGTACCGACTCGCAAAATGTGACTCTGCATCGCGGAAGGCCTTTTGCGCCTTGCAAACTGGATTTTTCGCTGTTTGCGAGGCGCAAAAGGCTTGCTACATCTGGCCCTTAGTCCCGGACAACAATCCAGTTCCTCCACCAAACCTTATCACTTCAGCAGTGTACAATAGTAACAATTATCTCACGGGTCACCTACTGTAACAACTGAGTATAAATATTGAACACATTGTATTTGACTGCACCCTTTCATCAGGGTTATCCCCAAACGTTTTCCATTTACACTCCACTTTTTGCTGTATTTTTTCATGTAGGCTTGAGGACTCTGCACACTTTACCACTGCTAACAAGTACTAAAGTGCTTGTGCAAGGCCAAACCTTCCTTTTCAATACAGGTTATTCACCCCTCAGATAGACCCTTCACAGCACAGAGGTCAGGGTTCAGTGCATGTAAAAAGTTAGACATGTACTTTTAAGTTTTAAGTTTTACATGTGCACCTGGTGAAAAACTCTTAAATTCATTTTTAGGTTGAGCGTAGCGTTCAGTGTGTTGTATACTTTTAAGTATACTTATAATATGGGTTTAAGCGAATTCAAGCGATTTGATTTGTTGGTTCCAGTGTCCTTCAAAAATCCTTGCTTGCTAGTGATCAGTTCTGCTTCTTTGTCCTGCCTTTGTGTCAGTGGGATTAGCACCAACTACTGTCCTATTATGTGATGTCCTGTTTATATCTTCTGTAGGGATTTTTTTCTTTAGAATTTGCCTTCTGGTCTTACACTGTGGGTGCATGTTCAGTTTCTCCTCCCCAACAGCTCCCTCAGCAAACAAAACTAACAGCAGAGAGGGTTTTTTCCAGTCCCCCTCCTTTATTTTAGCTCCCTAGTTTGGCTTGGAATGGAGAGCTTTAATTTCCTCCTTGCCTCTGACATAGCCGTAAAAGACCAGCTGCTGTGCCCTGCTGATTAGTGACTGAAAGCGTGATGTTTGTATGAGTATGCTCCCACAAGCCTGCATTTAAATACAGTGAAAAAGGAACTTACAATTTATTTACACAAACTAGATACACTGAAAAAAACGAGAAACAGGCACAAAAACATACAGAAAACACTGTGAGGGCAGGTCTGGGCCCCACAGGCTATAACTGCCATTGCCTCTTTAAGAGGTCCCTTGTAACCGTCCTCGCTCTTGTGTTGTCCTTCCTGCCCTTCCTTCCGCAGTTGAACGCTTTGCATTGACCCTGTTACATGGATAATAACCGAGAGGTCTGTGTGCATTGTTTCTCAGATCCACATGCTGCTTTTTACAGATGAATGCATTTTAGGTTCATGAGGGCTTCTCCAAAGCCCTCAAGTGACTGGTTGTTTTCTCGCATGAGAAAGTTCTGTAGTGATCACTAGGAGGGACGTGGGAAGATGACAATGTCCAGCACAAAAGAATATGTGGTCAAGTGGTTGCTTTATCGACTGCCGGTTCGAACCACAGTTTCCTCATTTAACCAAATGGTGTGATCCTAGCCAAATCAAGATATTTCCTTGTTGTTTTCTTCCGAGGAGGTAGGAAGCATGTGTGCTCTTGGAGTGGGCGTGCCCCCTTTCATGTTTCACCATCGCACTAGTGTTGAATTGTGAGCTCCCAGCTCTGCAGATCATTCTTCCCTGTCTGCCCCCTGCCCTCTCCTTTACACAGCAGCTGGTCCGTCCTACATCACTGAAACTCAATAAACAACGGCATTCCACTACTCTTCAGAGAACCCCTGTTTTTGTTTTCTGAATTCTATTGCTTCAGAAGTCAAGGCACCTCTTTAATTCCCCAGAAAGGCCCGGAACCCCACATTTTTCCTGCCTAGTTTTTCCTGTTTTTTAGGGTTGAGCCTGCGTTGCCTGCGCTCGCGCATGCGTATCGCAGCGAGACTCTTTTGTATTTAGAAAAGGACTCGGAGCCCTGTCAACTTCACGTCAGTGTTTTTTATTGGTTCGTGGGCTTCCCTAATAAAATCTGCTTGCTTTCATTAGTCGAAGGCACCCATATGTCATGCCTTTTCCGGTGGCTAGCCCTCCTCGAGCGCAGCGACCAAGTACAGAAAACATGCGAGGCTCGCTGTTTTCCATTGGGTACGTGGACTTTCTTTTCTCTAATTTACAAGCGTGATCTCGCTTGGCAGAAGTCGAGCACTTTACATACTTAATTTCACTTTTTCAGGTTATGTACATAAATGCACTTTTGCCCGATAGGTGAAAAGTCGGGTTAAGAGTTTACAACGCGATCAGCTCTAACCTGAGCAAACGCGAGACCCGTTGCATTGTAAATGCTTGTGTTGCTTTCTGATGCACGCCCCAGGAACCGACCTCCGATAACAAATTATTAATGTATACAGGGATCAGTTTGTAGTGCCAGCCTCAGTGCCGAAGGAGCTGTAGTACGCTCGTGCAGATGGCTTATCTCTTTAAAAACAGTTAGTTGCATTTTTCATTATAGATTTGTGGATGGAATATTCTTTTTTTACATTTTATTGGTAATGGCCCCAGTTCTGCAGTAAATTTTAGTAACAGCCCCAATTACGTAGACTCAACACGTCAGACTCGACAGTGAAACAGCAACTTTATCCTTGAGTTTAAAACAGTTAGAGGGCATGTATTTATCATTTGCCTTAAATATAAATGGTACCCATGAGGTAATTATTACTTCTTCTGTAGTTGCTTCTCACTGTCTCTTTGTAATCTGACTGACAGAGGATGGTGACCCACTAACTTTTATAAGTGCCTTATGCTACATGGGTCTATTGAAATAAGATGCATTTAATCGCTGTGGGAGGCGAAAGAAATGACTACTCATCTTGACTACAGGAAAGGCTTTAAATCCTCACCCCTTCTTCCGCTGGATATATATTTTGGGAAGGGTGCCGAGTTGAAGCTGCCAGTGTTACACCAGGATTTGAAAAACGGCACTGAAAGAAATTGTGGGTTGCTTCATTGTTTGTCATCTTTCTGATGTGTGACGTTTCAGTTGCAATAAAAGTTTCATTTGTCTGCAACAAGCACCCATCAGGGAGAAGTTTGCTGATTTTAGTCACTATGGGCAGATTATAAAACACCCACGATACCACTGGATTTAAAAATATGATAAACTCTTCTCTACATTTGCAGCTGTGGGACATTTTGTCGCTATCTGATTAGCTAATGGGAAGCACTCTTATTTTGGTGCCCAGTTAAATTAGGATGCTAAATGGCAACATTTTAATTTTTTGCTCCAGATAGAGGAAGAAGGTAAACTGAAGTGCTTTAGTTATGTGCAAGGCCACTGGAAATATGTGGTAGAAAAAGACCAAATTATGAGACAGGGTTGACCATTTTTTGTGGCAAGAAAAGTCCAATTAGGCATCTACAATAGCTCTAACTGGAGCAAATGTGAGACCTACTGTATTGCAAATGCTTGTTACTATTGCAAGGCCTACCTGTCCCATAGGATAACATTGTATTTACCTTCTTACATTTAATACGCTGTAATTTCCAAATGTGAACAGTTCATTTTTTGTGTCTTTGGAATTGTAATAACAAATCTTAATTTATGATGAATTCAGATTTGAAAGTACAATTTTGATAATGCCACTTTTAGAAAGTTGATATTTTTCTGCCTTAGCCATTTGATGCTTGCAGCCTGTCTTAGGGTCACATGACTGGGTGTAGTTGACTGTTGGGGTTTGTGTATTCCTCCTAGGGGGAGCTTAGGAGTGCCTAGATGGGCCATCACTGGCAGGCTGGAAGGGAGAAGCCTGGCACAGCCCCATTTTCATTTGAATAGGCTGTGTTCTGCCTCTATAAAAAGAGCGGCATACCCCACGTAGTTAGTCTGGAGCCAGAGCAGGGAGGGCAGAGCACCTTTGCACCACAAAGGCATGCCACTAGAAGCTTCTTCCCCTTGAAAGGCACAACTAGGTATAGATACTGGACCTCAGACACCTACTCAATAGTACACTTCTGGACGTGTGGATACTCTGCCAGGAAGAAGGACTGCTGTGCTGCTGAAAGGACTGCCACTCTGCTGGACTGCTGCTCTGAAGGACTGCCACCCTCCCATGCTGACCTGCTGCCTGCTGGCATCTTGTCTAGGTGGGAAGGACTGGATCTGCATTTCTTGAACCTAGACCCCAGAGTGACTCCAAGGGCTATATGGCTGGCCTCCAGACCTGAAGCCGCAGGGACATCACATGCTTCCAAAAACGTTGCAACTGTACTCTGCCATCCGTGACTCTATCCTGCCAAGTGGCAGCACCCCAGTCCTGGACCCTTGGGAATCAGCTTAGGGTGTTCTGCCAGCCTCTGTGATTAAACAGAACTGACACATCTCCTATGCTGCACAGTGAAAACCTAAGCAGAACTGACATATTAAGGCTGCTGTGTGGATTGTGCCACCCACTTAAGTAGTCCTTTTAAATATGTCTCAGGCCTGGCATTGCAGCCTGTGTGTGCAGTTTTAAACTGCTATTTCAACCTAGAAAAGTAAAACTTTTTCCAGGCCCACAACTTTCTTGTTAATACATATGTCAATGCTAGGTTAGGCCCTAAACAGCCCAGCCGGCAGGATGCAGTGTATTTACAAAGGTGGACATGTACTTGTACGTTTTACATATCCTGGTAGTGAACAACCCTTACAATTGCTTTTCATTACTGCAAAGCCTACCTCTCCCATGGGATAACATTGGGTTCCCATATTACATTTAATAGTAGTAACTTCCAGGTGGTAGCAGGTAGGAATGTTGAGTTTGGTGTTAAAAGTATTGTAGTTTAAAACCCTCTGTAGTGGTAAAGTTAGATTTTAAATCACAATTCTGAAAATGACAGTCCTAAAAAGTTGGCATTTTCTTCTTCCAACCATATAGTGTCCCCTGACTATATCCTGGGTCACCTGTCTACGTGTGGCTAGCAGTTAGTCCCTGTGTATGCTCCCAGACAATGAGACAAAGTGAAAAGTGGCTGGCAGGCTGGGCTATCTCTGACTTGATAAGGTGGAGAAGCTGTCACCTGTCAAAGTTGTATATCACAAAGGCTCTGCCCAGCACACTCACAAAAGGGGGTTGACACTAGTCTTGCATGACCCAGACAAAGTAGACCAGGGCAGGGAGGCAGGAAATTCCAAACACCCCTGAGGGGGAGGGGAACCTCCAGAACCTTCTCCTGCTCCAAAGCAGGCAACAAGTAAAAAATAATGGACCCTCAGACCCAGTTCTTCAGTACTCTTCCGGACCTGTGGAAGACTCAGAAGGGATGCTGTGCTGCTCTGCAAGAATGACTGCTACTCTGTTGCCCTACTGCCCTGCTGCCCTGCTTCCCTACTACCTGAGTGTAAAGAGCGGAACTGCATCTTGATCCCAGGATCACCAGAAGCTAGTTGGTTGGCCTCCTGATCAGAGCTTCAGGGAGAGAAAAGGCTCCAACCATCTTGATGCCAGTACCTGCATTCTACTTGCTGTGAGTCTTGCCCTTCATGTCGTGCCACCCCAGTACCTTGAAAGTGGGCATGAAGGTGATCTGCCAGACTCTGTGGTTCAAGTGGAACTGACACATCTCTGATGCTGCTTCTCAAAGACTTGCATCGCTGCCGCAGCCTGGATCACCTTCACAACCACCACTGTGCGATGCATCCTCAGCGCAGGCACTCGTATTGATTGCAGCCTCACAATGATGCCGGACACCACCCTTTATGTGGAGACAGGACATGGTCTTTACAGGTGTAAGTGAGGCTTGGCCCAGCTCCTCCCTCTAATCCTGCTAGTGGTAGTGCATCCAGTCACACCTAATCTCCCCTTGTGTGGTTGTCTAGGAGGAATACACACAGCCCACTGCTAAATACACTCCGTCATGTGGCCAAAGACAGGCTGCAGAGACTATGGCCCATATTTATACTTGTTTTACTTTGAATTAGTGTAAATTATTTTTACACGAATTCAGCGCAAACATAACTCTGTATTTATACTTTGGCGCTAGGCACGTCTGGATCCAAAGTAATGGAGTTTATGTCATTTTCTGAAGGGGAAAACATACCTTGCGTCAATGAGATGCAAGGTAGGCGTCCCCGTCCAGAAAAGGACGATATGGCCTTTGTACCATAATTATCACCCAGTGCTAAAATCCAGAACGGGGATGGGGGCCTTAAATAATGGCGATGAGCTTGCTTAGCGCCATTATTTAATGCCTGGGTCTGGGCAGGTGTAAGGGGACCTGTAGGCAGATTTCCATGGTCAGAGACCATGGAAATTGCCCACAGGTGCCCTTCCCTGTCCCCAGGGACACCCCAACCCACACCAGGAGGTCACCTAAGGATGGGGGACCCATCTAAGGTAAGTCCGGGTGAGTATTTTTTTTTGCCAAACACCACTCGGGGGCCCTGACTTGGGGCCCCCTGCACAGCGCTGGCCCCAATGGCCATGCCCAGGGGACATTTGTCCCCTGGGCATGGCCATTAGAGTGGTGGGCATGTCTCCTATCTTTATTAAGACAGGAGCCATGTTCATGGGGCATGTCCATGGGGCTTGTGCACCAGAAAATGGCGCTACACTGCCTAGAGGCAATTTTTTTGCCTCTAAACAGTGTAGCGCCATAATTTGGCACACAAGCCCCAGTTCCCCCTACGCCTCACCGGCCCTGTCAGCATCCTTTACAAGGACCCTAACAGGGCCTTAGCGCCGGCTAGCGGCATTCCATAAATATTGCACCCGGCCGGCATCATGGAATGGCGCTATACTTTTTGACGCAAATCTGCGCTAACGCAGGTTTGCATCCAAAAGTATAAATCTGCCCCTAAATGGCTAGACAAGAAAATGCCACCTTTCTAAAAGTGTCATTTTCAGAACTAGAATTTTTAATCTGACTGACTTCACCATATGATAAGATTTTAAATTAGGTTTCCAAACATGAATCAGTTACCTCTCCCCATTTGGAAATTGCACTTATAAAATGTAATACAGCAACTCCAAAGTTATATTATGGGAGAGATAAGCCTTGCAGTAGTGAAAACAAATGTAAGAGTTTTTCACTACCAGGGCATGTGAAACTGAAAAGTACATCTTCAACTTTTTCAGTACACTACACCCTGCCCTTGTGGCTCTCATAAAGCCTACCCTAGGAGTGGCTTATATATATTAAAAAGGAAGGTTTGGGCATGGCAAAGGGTTTACTTTGCCAGGTTGTCATGGTTGGTTAAATCACACACACCAGCTCTGCAAAGGAAGGCCTGAGACATGTCCAAATTGCTATTTAAGTGGGTGGCAAAATCAATGCTGCAGACGCACTAGCATCATTTAATTTGCACACTCTGGGCAAATGCAATGCAATTTAATAGGGACTTTCAAGTAAATTGAATATACCGATTGGGTATAAGCCAATGTTACTATGTTTTGAGTAGATAGCACAAGCACTTTAGCACTGGTTAGTAGTGGTAATGTGTATAGAGTTGGTCTAAGACTAGCATAAACAAAGTAAGCAAAAACAGAAGTTCTGAAGTTAAAACATTACGGAGAAACCATTGCAAGGATGCTAGATCTAACAGTAACTGACCAATGTTTTAACAAATTAAACTTAAGACATACCCTCAGAAAAGAATACCATGCTCGTGATTGGCACTACTACATGTAAGATGAAAAAAGTTGGTTGTCCATCATTTTCAGGCCGAACTGTCAAGTATGGAATTTACTCCCAACAAATATATAGGCTATTGCAATCCACACAGAGTTTAGATGGATGGTGAACTTGTGGCTGTTCCCCAACCTGAACCTTAGAATATCAAACAGAACAAGGATTTCACCTTTAACGGGATGTGGGGACTTAGAGCAACATTGAGAAACTATAAGGAAAAAATTATCCTGACTACAACCTAAAATTTACAGTGTCTCTTAAAAGCATATCTAAAACATCATCAACAAAGCTGGAACACCAATTTAATTCTGAGAAGCAGGACACAAATCTACTTCTTTCACACACATCTTCAGGGACTAACAGCACCAATAACAACTTTCAATACTCATAAAATCTGAAGGTACAATTCTGTAATTACAAATAAAAGCAACCTGTTGTACTTGTACTCGTTAGCATAACACAGGACACTGCATGTGAGCGATCACCAAAATGAATGTTTTGCCTAAAAGGTCAATTTTATACTCCTGTTAATGGAATCAATGTTAGTCAATTGCCTCTTCTCTTCTATAATGTTTGACTTTCCAAACTAAACCTAATGAGTCTCACTGACAAAGCCTTTATAAGCTTGATCCAAAATATATTGTACCCGTCTGGCCAGCCTGGAAGATCCAGCATTTGCAGGAGATAGGGATTGGGTTTTCTGCTCTCCATCTTCTTTCCTCCTTCCTGATGAACAGGGTTAATACTGTGAGATGTGGAGATTTTGAGGCAAAGGTCTTTTGTCTCCCTTGTGGATTTCCCCAGGAATCAGCTCTCAGTCCCCCTATTTTTAATGTATATGCTGTTCCCGTGGTGGCGCTGGTATGCTCATTTCGTTTTCAAGTGCTGTCTTAAGATGACAATACTCAAATAGTTGTATCTATCTCCAATGACCTGACCTGGGTGGCCAGAAAATTCAGTCACTGTATGTCCAGCATTAAGAAGTGGATGAAGGATAATGCCCTTAAGCTCAATGCTGGCTAAGCAGCAGTGTTGTTTTTTGGCCTCAAGGGCTCAGTCTGGTCTGATACCTGGTGGGTGAGTGAATGTGGATCTCTTTTTAACCCGGTCAAGTCAGTCAAAAACCTGTTGTTTTATTTGACAACACTCTCAACTTTGAGAACCAGGTCAGACATACAACCAGCACTTGTTTCCTGATCATCAAAGTTTGAGGAAGATGTTTCCATTTATCCCAGAAAATTTGAGGCAGGCGGTCACAACACATTGAATACTTCATGCCTGGACTATTGCAATTCCCTTCAACTCACTGTCAACAAATCTTGCAATAACAAACTCCTGGCTGTCCAGAATGTGGCTACCCGCCTCATTCTCAATATTCCACAGTATTTATCAGTGAAGGTATTTGTTCTCTTCACTAGCTTCATGTTAAAAAGAAGATTGTTTTTAAAGCATTATAGCTGTCTTTTTGGTTCTACGCAAAAAAAGCTCCAATAGATGATTTCTCTATTTCACTAGTATTGTTTGGTTAGGGCAATTAAGTCAATTTCTCGTAAACTAGTATAAGTTCCTAAATTCCAAAGGGCCAGATGGGGTGGCAGGGCCTTCTCGGTGGTGGCAGTAAGGCTTTGGAACACTGCCACCTCATATCAGAGAAATTGCCTCCATCATGGGTTTCAAAAAACAACTGAAGACCTGGCTTGTCAGTTTTCACTTGGTTTAGGATGGGCCTCTGTATATGTCTGGGTTCCGCTTGTGCTTTGACACCTTTGGGTTTAGTGCACTCAATACATTTTATACACATGCATTTATATATACATACATACATACATACTCTAGCAACATTGCTACAATTTGATAGCACACAGTACTAGGACATCCAAACAACGCTATAATACACATTCTGTATTGCAAACCCCTCATCCCCACATACATTTCTTTACATACCTAAAATATTTACATCAATACTAATAATTAACGACTAACTTTTCTGTAGACTGGACAATGAATACTCTAACAGTATTGGATAGTTTACAACTAACAGTAACACTTGCATCCAGCGGAAGACACTAAGGACAAGATTTCGATTTTGGGGGATGAGTTACGCTATCTCATCCACCTTGTTACAAGTGTATGTTATACTATAGCACTCGCAATATGATGGATCTGATAGCCGTCATGTTTGTGACATCACTCATCCGCCAAATTCTAAACTAGGCCTTAACTCTCAGTTCTATGGAGAAGCATGCTTCCCATGCGGAAAGTCCTTCAGTGCCTTGGAAGGGTTTGTAGGTGTCACAGTATAAATGTACAGTACGCTACAATAGGTATTAAACAGAAGGGTTAAAAGACAAAAATATGAACACATATTTCCTTTGGCCAGCTTGTCCACAGTTAAAAATTTTATTAAACACCTGGAGAAACACATTGCAATACGTCTCTACAGGGAGAGATGCAGCCTTTGGCAAGAAATTGTGAAGGAGGCCTATGCAAGGCTCGGACGGCAGTATCTGTTTGCCAAAGTTGAAGGAAATCTTGTGATTCTGGGGAAATCATTTAGGCCCTGATTACGACCATGGCAGTCTGAAGACCGCCTGGGTCGTGGTGGCGGTCTCACCACTGATGGGCCGGCAGTGAATTCCTTTCCTGTCGCCGGCAGATGTCTCCCCCAACTCCCCTCTGCAATTACAATACCCCTCACACCCCCCTTCCATAACAGCACCCCTGCATAAACATGCACACCCACACGCACCCCACATACATGCATTCACCAACACTTACATGCATACAGGCATTCACCAACGCTAAGACACACACATTCACCAACACTTACATACATACACTCATTCACCAACACTTACATACATGCATTCACCAACACTTACATACATACACATATTCACCAACACGCATTCAATCACTCATTCACTCGAACCAACAGGCACGCATTCACACAAACATTCTAACACGCACTCACTTCAACAATCACACATGCATACACACATGCATTGAAACATGCTACACACATGCATACACGCTTACATTCACACACGCAGACATGCACCCACTCACACAAGCACACACAACACCCCAACCCTCCTAACCCCTCCCCTGCTGGACGATCAACTTACCTTGTCCGGCAAGGAGGTCTTCTGTCAGGGAACGGGACCCGACGCTTTCACCACCGGCAGTGCACCGCCATCAGGACACTGCCGCGGGCAGAGTCCTTTTGGTGTGGCGGTGATGGCGGTGGAAGCACCTTTGCACCGCCGATCGCCAGCACGACTGCTGAAGGATTTCCACCTAAATTGTGGTGGAAATCCTTCAGTACTCGTAATACTGCGGTCAGAAGACCACCAGCACTGGCAGTCTTCTGGCACCCGTGGCTTCGGTGGTCTATGTAAAAGACCGCCAAAGTAGTAATGAGGGGCTTAAAGTCTTGATGAATTAAAAAAATTAAGTTTGCCTTGTGTAATGGAAGTGGTGCTCATGGACAGCAGTCAATGCCCTTGGGTATTGAGGTATTTTTTAAACAAGTTTCCTATGACATGTCAAAAGTTTTGCTGACTAGGCCTCAATTTAGGCCTGGCCACCATGGTTTGTAAAGCAGATGTCATACAGTCTTCCCCTTGCACATTTCACTGTGTGTTATTTCTGCAGCACGAAGTCAAGCAGAATCATGTTTTGTTATTTCCACATACATTATTCCTATTGTTTTTTAAAGCAATTTTCCAAGCTTGGCCACAAAACTATAACTGGTGTCACTAACTTTCAGTTAGCTGACTGTACCCTATTCATTTAACATGTATTGCCGTTTTTTGTGTATCTAGTTTATTCTACCGTTTCTGCATGACATTAGCAGAGAGTGGTCAGAAACAATATTGATGTAGTGGGGCAGAACTTAGAAGCTAAGGCAATATGACGCTCAATAAAACTGTGTTCTGATTTGCTAATGAAATTATAAATTTGCTCACACCATGATGAATGTGCAGTTTTCATTCTGTTCTATGAGATAATTTCCTATATGAATCTGGAATTTTTGGGGTGAAGCCGTTCCAATTCTAACAGGCATTCTGTCTGTTTCTCTATTGAATTTGCTTCCCTCTTGGGATTTAGAATATTGTTTGTCTTGCTCTTCCCTGTAATGCGCTATTGCTGAGAGCCTTCATGGTAATTATTCTGCATGACAACTTTCGAAGTTTGGGATAAACCCCATACATTTATTCTGGTGATCTAGACCTCAGTTAATGAGCGGGCACTTTACGTAATTGACTATTACTGATATTTTTATGTTTTGGGAGGTGCCTTACCTCGGGGACATTTGCCTCATGAATATGTGATTTAACATAGTGTCTGATTCATCAATCTGTGGGTGTTCTGTGGAGGTAAATCTTTGGGGTGCAAGTATTGCAGAGGACCTTAGGCCCACACTAGCCATTGGTAAATAGTTGAATGTCCAAAACGTGAACAAACAGGCTAGTAACTGTTTGTGGCTCCCAACACAATGGTTGAAATGTCATGGGTTATCTCAGAAATTTCACATAATAAGACTGTGGGGAGTAATGGGATCCTAGCAACGTTTTGTATTGTATTCTGGGCTCCATTAACTTCCTTCCTTGTTAGAAGTCCTTCACAAAGGCATTATGGATGCCAACAAAGTTTTATTCATGAAAGAAATACAATTAGCTTAAAAATCGTTCAACTGGTTTTATGGAGTGTTCTCATGTAAAAGATTCTCCTCTCACAGGTCCAGAAAGTTTATAACAGGTTTGAGTTTTTCTAAAAATGGGGTCTGTGGTTAGCAGTCAGTAGGCACTTAGTCCAAGCGGGACCCTCAATCTAGTCAGGGAAATGGAGAAACACACTTAGGATAACCCTGCTCACCCCGTTGGTAGCTTGACACAAGCATTCAGTCTTGTCTCAAAGGCAATGTGCAAAGTATTTGTACCAACACACAGAGTAATATAGTGAAAACACTACAAAATGGACACCACACCAGTTTAGAAAAATAGCCAATATTTAGCTAAATCAAACAAGACCAAAACGACAAAAATCCAAGAAAACACAATTAAGGATATTCATTTAATTTTTTTTTTAAATAGTCTTACTCCATAGAAAACAATGGATGTGTTGATGTTATTCAAACTACCTGGTTTGCATCAAAAATAAAGCCGCACCGACGAGAGTACTTCGGAAAAGTCAGTGAGACGTTGATTCCATACTCACCATTGAGCCCGTGCGTAGTTTCTTCTCCGGTCGGGTAGGGGATGTGTTGTTTTTCTCTCTCGCAAGAGAGCGATACTTTGATTTCCAGATGGGCACCTTGGATCCGGGCAGGTTCACATAAATTTTGATGGCCAGGGATGATGCGTGCGAAATCCGGACCCACGGTGATGAGGAACCACGCTGCGTGGGGGTTGCATCGATTTTAGTAGCCGCAAGTGGGTGTTGTGTCATTTCCTTAGCCGCAATGCAGGTGGTGTGTCAATTTCTCAGCCGCAATGCAGGTAGTGCATAATTTTTACAGTCGTGTTGCAGGTCGTGCATCCAATTTTTTTCTGAACAGCTCCTGTGCATGGATTTCTGCCTTGGTTCCACCAGCTTCACCTTTCAAGGGCCCATGGACTGGATTGGGTACCACTTGGCAGGGCAGGAGTCTCAGCAGAGAGTCCAGGTGCTGGCAGATGAAGTCTTTGATGGCCCTGAGACTTCAAAACAGGAGGCAGGAGGATGAATATAACTTCTACAAATAATATAATAGTTTTAAATATTGTTTTACAAAATGTTGTTTATAGTTGCATTTTCTGTTTTAGTTTTATGTAATATTTATTAACTTTTGTTAATGCTATTAAACATCTTTGCCTTCTTTGTATTATTTTGTGTTTTTTTAGAACATCTAATGTAGAAAATGCATTTTAAGATTTTATTTTTTTATTGTTACTTTTTGTAAGTCAAAAGAAATGTAATTAATGATTTGTAGCATCATTTTGTTCTATTTGTATATATGCTATTTGTTTTAATTGGCTAGTTGTTAAGTTTGTAAGTGAATAGGGTAGGAAGTGCTAAAGAAAATAGTATTGTGTAATATGTCTATTTTAATATTTGTTTTTAAATCAAATAATTGCTATATTATTAATAGATTTAATTGTATTTATTTATTTTTCAAGACTTGTGTGGTTTGTTTGCAATTGGGTTGGGATGTGTGCCAAAAAGAACTTTACAAATATGTGTATGGTATTATTTATTTATTAAATAAACAACTGATGTAATAATTTGTAATGTCAATGTGTTGCTGTGGGTGTAGGTGAAGAGGGTGTTGGCATAGTTTATCTTAAATTGAGTTTAGATATAGATGTAACTAACGTTTTAAAATTAAAGTTTATTTAAGTAATTGGAATAAATACTAAATGCATTTTAATCAAAAGCATACATAAATGAGCATTTTGGAATAATATTTACTTAATGTTGTTATTCCGTGGAATTCATAATATGAATATGTTTATTAAAGTATAATTTGTTTCTTTAGTGTCTGTTTCCATGTCCTTTAAGCATCTTCCCTATAGATTTTGTGTATTGGTTCCTTGGCCTGCTCTATTGCTTCCTTGTACAGTTCCTACTAAGGAACTATTATTTCATTTCGTATTCTCTTTTGCCACATACCTCATCATCATTCATTATTCTCTTAAGTCTCAGCAGTTGACTGTATGGTAGATTGCTACTTAGAGCTCTGGGATCAAAATTGTTAGCATCCAAAAGGCTATTTCTATCAGTCATTTTGAGTTATAGAGCCATACATAATTTGTGATCCCGTACAATAATATTCATATCCAAGAACATAATCGTAGGTGCTCAAATCTTGAAAGTAAATTTAACAGTATTGTGACAAGTGTTTACATAGCTCTCGAAATTGCTCAGTTTTTGAATATTACCTTACGAGATTCCAAGAATATTTTCAATATTCCATCACTTCCTCACTAAATCATGATTCTACCTTTTATTTTACAATAGCTAGTCATAGTCAACCTTGTGCATAAAGCTGTTCGAGTAGTTTGGTGGCCATGTTGCTGCTGGTGAAAACACCAATAGTTTGTTGCAAAACGTGGTTTTAAAACCTAAAATATGAATAGTATTGTATGAGGTGTAATAACATTAACAAAACAATCCTTTTTAATAGATGTACTGTTTCAGAAAAAGTTCCTTCACTGATTTCAACCCCTACTCATGTGGTGTATCACAGTATAAATTTATTACATCACATATGAACAGTATTTGGCCCTCTTCACACCTAAATTCTTGTAATTACAACAATATGTCCATAGTATCTTTTATCAATGTGGGGATATACTGTAAAGGTTTTCTGAGGTGTTTGCCTAAATAGTTTCCCAACAGTACAAAGCTGAGATCTTGTCCTGCCACCATAAATCCTAATGGAGTATGGATATCTTTCAGACGTTTATGTATGTTAGGCACACTATATAATACTAGTGTTAAGTCTTTACTTTGTTTTAAATATATTTTCTAATTTTTGTCAATTATACTGTTGTCTATTTCAGAGTTTATCAATTTGTCTATCGTCCTTTGTAGAGGTTTTGAACGTTTTATATGGGCTTGTTCTTCAGTTAGAATTACAATTCTCACTTTGGTAATTTATCATTTGGTATGGGGCTGGTTTGGACATTTAGGCCAAAGCTGATTTGGGTCCCCAGTGTGGTCCTGATGTGGGAGAATTTCCAAGTTATTTGTATGAACTTTACTCTGCAAATACAAAAATTAGGGACACATCTCTGCCTGAGGCGGACAGCTCTTCATGATACTGCCCCAGGTCTCATTATTAAAGGTAGGTGTGTGAAACCACACTAAGGATAGTTTTAAGTTTCTCAAAGTTTATTTGACCTACGACAAGGTTATTGTGCATTCATATTTTAAAAAGTCAACTGCGGTGAAAACAAAAACCTATTTTGATTCATAGGACCATAAATATGCCCACAACAAGGCTAGCTTGAGAGTGGCTACTTTGAACACAACCTCAATATCCACATCTGGCCTTCAGTAATTTTTGTGGGACAGATCTGGGCATTATGCATACATTTATCAAATAATAGCAGTGGATCCTAGACCGAATGTCTAAGTTTGTGTATACATGGAGGTTTGTGTATACATCTCATAGGACATTAAGAGAGGACCAGAGCTCATTTAAATTATTTTAGCCTGTGTCAGTATTACAAAGAATGACTAAACTTTTCTTAACATTTTTTTGAGAATGTTGTTTTTGGCATAAAAGAATGGTCTAATAAGCAGATTAAGATACTTTTTTTCCAAATGTTCTAAATTGACTTCAGGTTTCTTGTAATGACACTAATCTTATTATAAGGTATTTTCTGCTTCGTCACTTGTCATAAAACAATTTAAGCCAAAGGTCAAATCTTCATTAAATCACTCTCACATAAGGGTTAGCCCCCATCCTAGAACACTTCAGTCCATGTTGAGGGCCTGATTACGAGTGTGGTGGTCCTAGGACCGCCACACTCGCGGTGGCTATCAGACCACCGTGGTTGTGGCGGGCGGTCCGACCGCCACATTATGAGGTTGGCGGGCAGCCCAGCCAACCTACCACCACCTCCACCGTGATCTTTGATCCTGACGAACTGACGGTGGTGCAGGTCAGAATCAGCCAGGGAAGCGCTGAAGTCAGCACTGCCCTGCTGATTACGACCTAGTTTTCCACCAGCCTTTTCATGGCAGTTTCACTGCCATGAAAAGGTTGGTGGAGAGCAGGTGCAGGGGGCAACAGGGTAGGTCATAATGGGGCCAGTAATGCGGAAACCTCCCGGTCGGAAGTCCGAGGGATTGGTCCTCCCATCCGATGAACACGTAAACAGGCCCGTATTGTCATTCATGCATCTGAGTGCTGCTTTAAAAACAGCATTGCAGCATTGCGCAAAGGGCACAAAACATCAAAATACTAAAGTTAGCAAAATGACGACATCAACTTTTGCTGTGCAAAATGTGACTGTTATATGTGACGCTCATCCGTGCGTTATGTTTAATGTACGTCAAAAGATTCATCAAATCACCACATAGTGTGACGCAAATCCGGAAACATTACACACCTAATTCTGAGTGACAACATTTATATAGCGTCCTCAACACAAAAGGTAAGTTGGCGGTGAATTTTCCATTCACAATTCCTAAATGCCTTTTGGATGCCAAAGTGCATTTTCAGAACTATATTTTGTGTGTTCTTCGTTTCCACACAAAGAAAGGTACTTGCTCAAAAGTATAATACATGGGCACTGAATAACCCTTAGATGCTGCGTGCTTTCGGGTTTTTTTACACTCTCACCAGCATATAGTTGCCCCGACACCTATGCCACCATCTCTTACGTGTCTCTGTTTCTGCTATTCGGGTTGACACGTCGAGTTTTTGGCACTGGGAAGGCGGCAGCTGGCATATTATACTGCACAAACAAGCCCCAGGAGCAGGGTTTGAAGATAAAAGTTACTAATACCTGGCAATTGTTAGAATCAATATTTGCATGTTTAATGTTTTACATCTCTAAAATTCCATTAGCTCTGCCCAGGTATTTCGAACTTATGGTTTTTGTAATACTTTCTACTTAACAGACAGCAATCTTAGGCATTAGAACAGTGCATCTGCATTGCATTTAATTACTGCTCTTTTGGGTGCACAATATTCTGATGTCTTACACATTATGTGTTACTGCGTAGGAATAATGCTCTTGGGTGCCATGTAAGAGCTTGAAGTATTATTTTCTTAGTTTCCTTTCTTTTCCTCAAATACGTGGGTTGTAAAATGCAACAATGAGAAGAGTTTGTAACAAGAGTCACAGGCTTCCCACACTGGTTGGCCAAATAGATGGGCTGTCTCACCATGATTTTTTATGAGGTGCCACAGTGGAAGGTTTTCCAACGCTAGCTGGTCTGCAAACTAATGAAAACGATATAAAAACGGTACTCTGACTGAACCATGTTCTAATAAAGAATAGAGCGTGGAACACTGATGTGCCTGATTTTGTCAGAGGTGAGAAAAACTAACATTCGCGTCTCTCATATTTTCTACAGTTGAACTATTTTTTGGCGAACGACCATCGACTCTCCAGCAGATTATTTTTGCGAAGAATGTAACTCTTGCGACAATTTCTTCTGTATGTAGTGTATCAGTTTGATGTCAAGTATTCATTTGCAAGTATTTATTTACAACGCCATGCACAGATTTTGCCTTTAAAAAAAAAGAAAACTAAGTCTGGGACTTATTTTCCCTGAATAATCACTCATTTTCGATTGCTATTAATAAAACAGAATAACAGCCCTCTATTGTCTCTGTCTCTCAAACTATGGGTCAAACCATTGAGCCTTCTTAATTTGTGATATTTTATGAGTAGAATGGAGCACAGCAGAAAGAGGAAACAACAAGGAGAAATGAAGATATTTCTTCTCGATAAGCCTCACCTGGAGAGGCATAGACTTTTGGCACATTCCCAGGTCTATCCCTTCTGGTTAATCTGCAAATGTGCCAAAAAAATTATAATGTTGCGTGGGAACACTCATGCCACATCCATGGAACATATCCCTGGGAAAGAGTGAGGCAATGCAGTTATTTGCGCTGTGTTGCTTTACTCAAGATTTATGAAGCCACTCAGGAACACACGGTGGCCTTGTGTGGCACCATAAATTTAATTTTCAAGTTGCATCACTCATGCATCATGTTGCCTGGTGCAAGTGTGACGCAACTAGGCGCATACACACAGCTCACATTTCCTAGATCATCAACTTGGAATCTTTGGGGTGCAATATGTGCATAAATGTTTTGTTTCTTAGGAAAGCCTCCCTTACTCTTGATGAAACAATCAAAAACAGATATGGGCACACATTCAGCTGCACAATCAATACTGTTGGTGTGATCAGAACAGTAGTCGAGTTTGGAAAAAGAGGCACTGCCTGTGTTCTTGTTCTAAAGACAATGTAGCTAGCAGGATGCATATGGCTGCAACAACTGAAGGCAAAAGGAGCAACTAACCACTAGCCTCCCCTCCAGCAGAGTTCATTGAGGGCACATTCTTACCAGATACAGTCGTAAAGTGAGCACCATAGATACAACAGTAACAAGGTACAGAAGAGTTATAACAATTTAAGGTAGCATTCCTTTCCAAAGGTACATTACTTCCTTGGATCATGGTACCTGTAGTGCACTATCATGGATTTTGAAAAACAGAAAGTTACAGTGATTAGAAGGGAACTGCACATGTACAAAGACACAGTGCCACTATCTACCCTTGTGTGTAAGTTGTCATCCAAGCAATTATTATTTGCTAACAAAGACAATCTCAGAGCACGCACTATGACCAAAAAGATATGAATGTGTCCTTTGGTCAGCCTTCTTCATCCACTGATCTTTTCAAGCTTCATTTACATTTTGATTCCTTCCCCACAGCTTAAGGTATGGGGCAATTGGTCTGCCTACTTCATCTCTTAACTGTCTTGTACTTTGAGTGACTGCATTTTGCCTGTGCACTCCTGAAAAGAAGTGCACGTCTGTGCCAGGGTTGGGTTGCCTAAGCTGCAGGACCTCTCCTTTCACACACATATATATGACTTCAATAAAGAAAAAAAGAGAAAGAATTTCCTCCTGGAGTGCGGTGGTAAAGTTGCTTGCAACTGTTTGTTTTTGGATATCTATATATATATATATATATATATATATACATATATATATATATATATATATATATATATATATCAGATGTCATAACTGTCATAACTGCGGTCATTTGTGGGGTAATTAGCAGTTCATGGCGAGGGTGCAAGTTATAGTTACCTTAGAGCAGGAGTTATAGTTACTTAAGATAACTATAACAGATGAATTTCTATGGTTTTGTACATTTTAAATGTGAGCTTAACTATAACGTCCCTGGAACCTTTGTTTTTTTCCAGTGAATATCTGTGTTGTTTTTAATTCTATTTCCTAACTATAACATTCCTGTAACATTTGTTTTTCTCAATGAATTTCCATGTTTTTTTGTACTGTATGTTAATCTAACCATTGCTGCATATGGCCTTTGGCCGTGTGTGGGGACAGATGGCCAGACCCTGTCTCCAACCCCCAATAAACACCTAACCTTGTGCCGTGCATGGCCTTCGCTTGTGGGTGGCAGGGGTTAGGGGCCCGGCCAATCAGCCTGCCTCTCTAGGTGTGACAATAGGTGTGAGAGGATGTATCTGGGGGTGAGAGTGGCTGTGAGAGTCTGGGGGGGTTTCAGAAGGCGTGCATCAGAGTCTTAGTAGGTGCATCAGTGTCTGCGCAGGTCTATGAGTGGCTGCATGAGGGTTTCAGTGGGACTGTAAATGGGTGCATGAGTGGGTCTGTGAGTGGGTGCGTGAGGGTCTGAGTGGGGCTGCAAGTGGGTGCACAAGGTTTTGATTGGGTCTGTGAGTAGGTGCGTGAGCGTCTATGTGGGTCAGTGAGTGGGTGCATAAGGGTCTGAGTAGCTGTGTGAGTGGGAGGAAGAGATTAAAAAAGAGAGAGAGATAGCGAGTTTTTAGGCTTTGATGGATGATGTATTTAGAATGTGATATTTCTGGACATCTTGAAAAGAAAAATGTATTTGTCAATTAAAAAGAGTGAGATCACTTTTCACTATGAATTTTAAACTTCTGAAGTTTAAAAGAAAAAAATTAAAGAAGGAAAACAACCACAGGTACACCTGGAGTAGAACCCTCAACTTTCAGTGCATGGGTCTGTGACTGGAAGCTTTAGACCCTAGCTGCCTCCTTACTGTGATGCATCCAGACATACCTATGACAGTCAAACCCACGCATGTGATTAGAAAGAAATGTGAATGTTCCATCACTAGGAAGATTTACCAGTCAAAACACCAGTAAATAAACAAACACACTGCCAAGCAATTCTAGGATTTGAACAGTCAGCGTACTGAGTGATAGCACAAACCTTAACCACTAGCCCAGAAGTAACTCTGGTCTGCTCTGCATCCAAACGTAACTATAACATCCGTCCCAAACATTGTGCTAGTCTTACTTCCTAAAGTCATTGCATGGAGAACTATTGCAATGACAATCTCTCTCTCTCTCTTCATTCCACTATGGGATGGAAGACAGAGAGAGAGAATGACAAGACTGTGGGGGGAGCCTGAAGGCCCCTTAAGTCCTAGCTGGCTCCCCATATCCTGCAGGAGCCAGCATTGCTCCCAGAAGCAGGGAGCTGCTTTTAATAGCAGCTCCCTGCTTGCGGGAGCAATGTTTTCAACTTTCTTCCCCGCATGCATGTTTGCATGCAAGGAAGACAGATGAAAACTCTGCTTTCTAAAAGTGAAAGCTGTTTGACAGCTCTCGCTTGCAGAAAGAGGTTTTTATTTGCTTTTGCTTGGTGGGAGCTGTCAGCTCCTACCAAGCAAAAGCAAACAGCTATGTCCCAAGGGAGGTCTCCCTGGGGCATAGCAGGAGCAGGCCCTGGCGGGCCATTGCAGGCTGCAAGAGGGGTACTGTGTGGCTCCCATCCAACATTAATAGCCCTGGGGAGTTGGAGGTCCCCGGTGTCCAAAACCGACACCCTTAATTTTTCTATTTTAGCCCCGGGGAGGTGAGGGCCTCCTACATACAAAAACAAAGATGCCCCGGGGAGATGGTGGACCCCGCCACCTCCCTGGGGCTGCAAGGAGCCAGTTGTCCCCCCACAGATTTATATTGAAGGACCTAGGAGGTGGAGGTCCCTGGGGCTGCAGTGGGCCACACAGCACCCCCCCCACACACACAGATTTGTAATGAAGCTCTGGGGGGATGGTGGTCCCCAGGGCTGTGGGGTCTGAAACAGACCACCTTGATTTTTTCTATTCTAGCCCCAGGGTGGTGGTGGTCCGTGGGGCTGCCAGGGGTGATGTGCACCTCCTGCTTTGAAAGTAATAATGGCCTCAATGAGATGGTGGAACTCAGGGCTTCAGCAAGCTCAGGAGGGGGGGCACTTATGCCCCCTTCTTATTTTTAACTTTGCCCCCGGGACCTGGCCCACCCACCCACCCACTTTTTTTTTTTATTTACTGCCGCACATTCGTGAATTTTGCAGATTCGTGACAAAAAAAAAAGCTTTTTTTGCCCTGGCAGCAGCACCAGACCTAAGCGGTCAGGGTGTCTTTACTCTGGCCCTTTTTCTTTTTGTTTTTGCATATTTTTGGGGGGGAATTAAGCTGAAGCTGAGTCCCAAGATGGCCTAATATCTCAAAAACTACTGAATGGGTTTACACCAAATAGGTGAAAGTGTGATCTGTGTACCAAAAGCTAGCTTTCTACCAACTTTGGTGAAATTCCATCCAGCGATTAGGGCTGTAGTTGTGTCTGAAGGTCCTATGGGAATTAACATGGGAAACCCCACTTTTTTGACCCCCCCTTTTCTCAGCCCTTACTTGACAGATCGCCACAAATATTTCAGTGCGCAACAAAAGTCACCAGGGCACTACTTTTAGGAAAATTTCATGGAGATTCGCCAAACGGTGCCAAAGATATAGGCAAGTCAAAAAGGCTTTTTCTATGAAAACGTGGCCCTAACTCTAACCACCAAGTGGCAACACCACTAGTAAATATGTGTGTATATCTATATATATATATGTATAATAGGGGGACCTAAAAAAAGGCATAGAGGAATCTATGAGATTCCACTGCGCCATTTTTTGTGAATTTTTTTAACGCCTGCACAGAGCAGGCATTAAAAGGAGGCACACCACTGTTTATAATTGGCTTCCATGTCCTTTGCAGGATTAGCGGTGTTAGAAATGCGGTCTTTGGTTGACAGTCAGGTTACCCCCTGTTCAAGCAAGTCCCTCACTCTAGTCAGGGTAAAAGAGAATCACCCTCAGCTAACCCCTGCTTACCCCCTTGGTAGCTTGGCAGAGCAGTAGGCTTAACTTCAGAGTGCTAGGTGTAAAGTATTTGCACCAACACACACAGTAACTTAATGAAAACACCACAAAATGACAGAACACAGGTTTAGAAAAATAGGAAATATTTATCTAAACAAAACAAGACCAAAACAACAAAAATCCACAATACACAAGTCAAGCTATCAATTAAAAAGCAGAAAGAGTCTTTATGTAGTATAAAACACACACTAACATTGTTAGCGTGAAAATGTACCTTGGGTGCGTCAGAAATAGCCCCGCACGGTCAAAAAGGGCTTGAGATGCGTCGATTTCACTCATGAGCGAGACCTTGCGTCGTTTCTCCTTTTGTCGGGTCAGGCGCGTCGTTTCTTCTCTCCGCAGGAGAGCGATGCTTCGATCTGGTCAGCACTGTCGGGTCCGGGCAGGCCTTGCGTTGCTTTTGCACGCCCAGCGGTACTTGTGTCGGAAATCTATCTGCACCATGATCCGAAAACCACACAGCGCGGGTTTGCGACCTCCCAGCCTCCATCAGCGATGCTGCCCGTCGTTTCTTCAGCTCTGTGCGTCGATTCTTCAGTCGCATTTCCGGCAAGCGTCGATTTTCAGCCGTGGAGCCAGCGGCGCATCGTTTCTTCAGTCGCAGATCGGAGTTGCGTAGATCTTTTCCCCACACGGCGCTCTGTGTGTGGATTTCCTCCTCTTAGGCTGCCCGCTTCTCCTTTTAGGGTCCCAGGAACTGGATGGGCACCACAGGGCAGAGTAGGAGTCTCTCCAGAGACTCCAGGTGCTGGCAGAGAGAAGTCTTTGCTGTCCCCGAGACTTCAAAGAACAAGAGTCAAGCTCTAAATCAAGCCCTTGGAGAGTTCTTCTCAAGATGGAAGGCACACAAAGTCCAGTCTTTGCCCTCTTACTCTGGCAGAAGCAGCAACTATAGGATAGCTCCACAAAGCACAGTCACAGGCAAGGCAGCTCTTCTTCCTCAGCTCTTCAGCTCTTCTCCAGGCAGAGGTTCCTCTTGATTTCCAGAAGTGTTCTAAAGTCTGTGGTTTTGGGTGCCCTTCTTATACCCGATTTCTCCTTTGAAGTAGGCCTACTTCAAAGCAAAGTCTCCCTTGAATGTGAAATTCTGCCTTGCCCAAGCCAAGTCCCAGACACTCACCAGAGGGTTGGAGACTGCATTGTGTGAGAGCAGGCACAGCCCTTTCAGGTGTGAGTGACCACTGCTCCCCTCCCTCCTAGCACCGATGGCTCATCAGGCTATGCAGGCTACACCCCAGCTCCCTTTGTGTCACTGTCTAGTGTGAGGTGCAACCAGCCCAACTGTCAAACTGACCCAGACAGGGAATCCACAAGCAGGCAGAGTATAAGCAAGAAAATGTTCACTTTCCAAAAGTTGCATTTTCAAACACACAATCTTATAATCAACTTTACTAAAAGATGAATTTTTAAATTGTGAACTCAGAGGCCCCAAACTCCATGTCCCTATGCTCCCAAAGTGAATCTACACTTTAATCTGATTTAAGAGTAGCCCCCATGTTAACCTATGAGAGGGACAGGCCTTGCAACAGTGAAAAACAAATTTAGCAATATTTCACTGTCAGGGCATTTAAAACACATTACTATATCCCTCATTACAACCCTGGTGCTCGGTGTTAAAGCGGCGGTAAGACCGCCAACAGGCCAGCGGTAAAAAGAATTGAATCACGACCATGGCGGAAACCGCCAACATAGACAGGCACTTTAACACTCCGACGGCCACGGTGGTACAAACAAACAGAGCGGCGGTATCCACCAACAGACAGGCGGAAGACAATGTACCGCCCACCCTATCACAAGATGCCAATCCACCACCTTTTCCGGGGCGGAACCAACGCGAACAAAAACACAGCGGAAACAGGACTTGGAAGGGAAAACACTCACCTCTCCACACCCCACGAGGAACCAGGATGACATGGAGCCAGAACTCCCGATACTCCCTGCGATGGTCTTCTTGCTCCTCTATCAGGAGCACCAAAGACGGAGGCGATGACCATGGTGAGTACTGCACCTACAACACAGGGGAGGGGGGGAGGGAAAAGAGAGTGACACACACACGCAACACGCAACACCCCCACCCCCACCCCCACCCTCACCCACAACAACATACACACAAATACATGGCGCAACATTAAATATACACACCCCCACTCCCCCTGGAAGAATGCAAGGACAAAAGGAAATGAGTTGAACGATTGTAATCATAAAAAATCCAGTAATCAAAACTCAAAATACAGTATATACAATTATGTACACCAACTACACAAGTCCGGATAGTGCACCAATTATTGTCCGTGGACCACTGGGCCCAAAATGCATGGGCGAGGCCCACACATGATACCAGACTTCAAACGGAGAGAACACTGCAGGGGCATCAGATCGAAATGAAAGAGGCACCTCACGGGCAGGGGGGACCTCAGCCTGATGAATGCACGACGCCACTGCTCCACGAGGGGGCTCCTTGACCACTGCTGTATACTGGGGAGTGCAAAGCCACAGTCTCTCAAGTCTCTCCAGTGGGTGGTTTGCCCACTGCTGCATCCTGGGGAGTGCAAAGCCACAGTCTCTCAAGTCTCTCCAGTGGGTGGGTTGCCCACTGCTGTATCCTGGGGAGTGCAAAGCCACAGTCTCTCAAGTGGATAACAGTCTCCACTGGTTCTGGAGGGGGCTTTGTGCCCAGAGTGCTTCATTCTGCCAAGGACTGAGGTAGTGGATGTCTTTCTCCACTGGTTCTGGAGGGGGCTTTGTGTCCAGAGTGCTTCATCCTGCCAAGGACTGAGGTAGTGGATGTCTTTCTCCACTGGTTCTGGAGGGAGCTTTGTGCCCAGAGTCCTTCATCCTGGCAAGGACTGAGGTAGTGGATGTATCTCTCCACTGGTTCTGGAGGGGGCTTTGTGCCCAGAGTGCTTCATCCTGCCAAGGACTGAGGTAGTGGATGCCTTTCTCCACTGACAGTGGTGCATCATGGAAGCTGCCCAGTCTCCTGGAACTGACCACTAGCCTCAGACGACTGACTACTGGGGATGGCAGCTATGTCTGCGGTGGTGCCACTGGCTCATGATGTCGCGGGCCGCTGGCAGTGCTTGCGGCGGCATCAGTTGCGGCGGTGCTGCGGCGGCCTCTGTGGCAGCGGTGCTGGCGGCGGCCTCTGTGGCAGCGGTGCTTGCGGCGGCCTCTGTGGCAATGGTGCTTGCGGCGGCCTCTGTGGCAGTGGTGCTTGTGGCGGATTCTCTGTGGCATCGGTGCTTGCGGCGGGCTCTGTGGCATTGGTGCTTGCGGCGGGCTCTGTGGCGGCTGTGCTGGTGGTGGGCTCTGTGGCGGCGGTGCTGGTGGCAGGCTCAGTGACTGCAGTGCTGGTGGTGGGCTCTGTGGCGGCAGTGCTGGTGGCGGGCTCAGTGACTGCGGTGCTGGTGGCGGTGCAGGTGGTGGTCTTCTCCGCCGTACAGGTTGGCGTTG
Source organism: Pleurodeles waltl (assembly GCF_031143425.1). Classification (NCBI taxonomy): domain Eukaryota; kingdom Metazoa; phylum Chordata; class Amphibia; order Caudata; family Salamandridae; genus Pleurodeles; species Pleurodeles waltl. The sequence continues at coordinate 481,277,787 of NC_090438.1, read as the reverse complement.
ACGTGGACAGAAGGTGTGACACTGGTCCCATTGTCGGTGCCACCATGCGCTCTTCTGACCTGCCCTTTATTTTCTGGCCCTTCCCAACCTTGGATGGTGGCTCAGCTGTCTTGCCACTATCCCCTTTCATTTTCCCTGAGCCCTTGGTGGCAGGTTTTTTCTGCTTCTCCCTCCAGGATGTGGGCAACTTTTCAACTTTTGCAGGTGGCGGAATGTCCTTGCCCTCGCTCCGTGGCACACTGGCAGCCCTGTTGGTTGGCGCACTCCAATAGCCCGCAGTTGCTGGCACCACTGTGCCTGGTGATGTGGTGGCTGAGGAGCTGGGTTGGGACCTGGAAAGCCTGGCCCTAGGGGACGGACGGGGGGGAGGTGTAGGGAAGAGGTCAATATTGGCCAGGAAATGTTTTTTTAGACACACTGGGACGGGTAGATGGAGGGAGTTTGGGAGTGTATGTTTGCTGAATTTGGGTGAAGGTGCATGGGCTGGAGGCTGTTTTGAGGTGGATGGCTGTTGGGTGGGTGTGTGCCTGCGTTTGTGTACTTTGGGAGGAGGGTTCACAGACACACTGGGAAAGGACACAGGGGATGTGTGAATGGTAGTGGGGTGGTGAGTGCACGTGGGCGGTGTGTGGTGCTGGGCGTGCTGATGATGGAGGTAGTGGCTGAAGATGTAGTGCATGCAGGTGTGAGTGGAGACGAGACAGGGAGGGTGGAGGAGGACGTGGAGGAGGGGGACACAGTGGAGGCAGTGGACGTTGGTATGTCTGCATGGGTATGATGCTTGTGTGAGTGCCTGTGGGATGTGTGGTGCTTATGTTTGCCTGAGCCACCCTTGTGTGTTGAGGTGTGTTCATGCTGGTCTGATGGTGTGCTTGGGATTTGCTGAGGTACAGGGGATTGGGTGTGGGTGGAGGAAGTTGGAGGGGGGAGGCTGGACTCAGTGCTGAGGCCAGAGCCTGAAATGCCCTCTGTTGGGCTGCCTGGCCAAAATGAATGCCCTCCAGGTATGCATTTGTTTGTTGCAAATGCCTCTCAACACCCTGGATGGCATTCACAATGGTAGATTGCCCAACAGGTGCCTGGGGTGAAGGAGATGCCCACCCTCCTGGGTGAGCGGCCACGGGTCACACGCTGAGGGGCTGCTGGGAGGGCAGTGCTGGTAGGGGGGGTGGCGGCTGTACCTGTTGATGTGGGGGGCACAGAGGGGCCCGCCACCGCAAGGGAGCTCCCATCAGAGGAGGAGTCGCTGTCGCTGCTGTCACCTCCTGTCCCCACCGTGGAGCTCCCCTCGCCCTCTGTCCCACTGGTGGCTTCAGACTCCGTTGTCGCGCCCTCCAGGGCCAAGTGGGATGCAGCTCCCTCCTGCTCCGGTGCCACTGCTCCTCCGCCTGATGATGCTATTGCACACAAGAACAGGGAGACTACAAAAAGGGGGGTGAGACAGAAGAAAGACATGTTCAGTGCATGCTATACCACTACAGCTGGCGGATACAACAGACACAGCAGCCCTCTGCACTACGCCATGCACTTATAGTTCCTAGATATTCACAGGGCCATGGGGTACAAGGCCTATTGCCGATTGCTGAACACATGGAAGTCACAGGAGCTTGACTAGGTGTAGATGTCTCTTACCACTGGTGGGGTTGGGGTGCCACATAGCCTGCCTCACAAACAGACCTTGCCTACAAAGCTCGCCCTGGCCTAGGGTAACCCACTGCCCACCTCCCCCACCCAGACACCTCGTAATGCGCGCAGAGTCAGATGGATATGACTGTACTCACCCCCTTGTGGCTGCTGTGATGCCCTCAAGCGCCCATCCAACTCCGGATATGCCACAGCCAGGATCCGGAAAATCAGGGGGGTCATGGTGCGTCGGGCACCCCTCCCACGTTGGGAGGCCATCCCCAGCTGGGCCTCCGCCGTCTTCTTGCTCAAGCGGCGAATGTCCTCCCATCTCTTCCGGCAGTGGGTGCTCCGTCTGTGGTGGACCCCCAGGGTCCGGACGTCCTTGGCGATGGCACACCAAATATCCTTCTTCTGGTGGGCGCTGACCTACAGGAATAGTACAGGTGAAAAGGAAAAACTTTAACCGTCCGGACTGTCACAGACATTGGCCCACGTTCACACCCTTGCCCTGACGCACATACACTCCGCTCATGCAGGGCTCAGTCCCCCCCCATGTATCTTCCATCCACACCACTCCAAACAGGCATTGCCCATGCAGCATGCTGACAGTGTACTCATCTGTTTGTCTGGAGGACCGTAGAGTAGCGTGTACTGGGGGAGGACCCCATCCACTAACTTCTCCAACTCCTCCGAAGTGAAGGCAGGGGCCCTTTCCCCAGACACGAGCCATTGTCGCTTCCAGACTGAGGTCACAGCAGCACTTGCAGTGTAGGTCCTCTCCTGTTGAAGGTCAGGTATCAAGTGAGTGTACAGATAGAAAATGGCGGTCACGTCCGCGGCGGTGCGTACCGTCACCGCCGGCGTACATCGCCATTGGCTCCTGGGACCCATAGGGTCCAATGTTAACCAATGCAGGATTGTGCCGTGGTCTTCGACCGCCTACCGCTTTGGTGTAGAACGCCAGCGCAGTTACCTCATATCCCCTTGTCCCACCTTACAGGTCAGGCATTAATAATAACTGCGTCACACCTATCTAGGCTTTGCATACACACAGTAACAGGCAAATTGCGGATTCACAAATGTGTGCAAATGACATTTTGTAATACCTCAGTGTTGGCTGACTCTCTGCTCGCTGTCATCCTCCATAGGGCACCTCCGCTGGGGCAGGTGATGAGATGGCGGCATCCTCCGGTGTACAGACCGCTGGTGGTCAATGGAAGAGAGACACGTAATAGTCACCTACATACTTGATCGTGCAACAATCCATGAACTGTGTGCCCAGTTGGAGCCAGACCTGATGTCAGCAATCCGCCATCCCACAGGGATACCCCCTCTAGTGCAGGTCCTGTCAGTACTCCATTTCCTGGCAAGTGGGTCTTTTAAAACTAGAGTGGCCATTGCATCAGGGATGTCCCAGCCAATGTTCTCAAACGTGTTGTCCAGAGTGTTGTCTGCCCTGCTGAAACACATGGCCAGCTACATCGTTTTCCCTCAGGTGGAGGATTTGCCTACTGTGAAAGGTGACTTCTATGCCCTGGGACATATCCCCAACATCATAGGTGCCATTGATGGGACACATGTGGCCTTGGTACCCCCCGCAGGAGTGAAGAGGTGTACAGAAACCGGAAGAGATACCATTCGATGAATGTGCAGATAGTGTGTTTGGCCGACCAGTACATCTCCCATGTGAATGCCAAGTTTCCTGGCTCAGTGCATGATGCTTACATTCTGAGGAATAGCAGCATCCCTTATGTGATGGGGCAACTTCAGAGGCACTGTGTGTGGCTAATAGGTGAGGACAATGACCCTATACCCTGTGAACAGTTGTCTGGGTCAGGGATTGTCCCTACGGGTTAGTGTGTGTCTAACAGTTGTCCCTCGACATTTCCAGGGGACTCTGGGTATCCCAACCTGTCATGGCTACTGACCCCAGTGAGAAATCCTAGGACAAAGGCAGAGGAGTGCTACAATGAGGCACATGGGCGAACTAGGAGGGTGATCGAACGGACCTTCGGCCTCCTGAAGGCCAGGTTTCGGTGCCTCCAAGGGACAGGTGGTCCTCTCTACTACTCACCAAAGAAGGTGTGCCAGATCATCGTGGCCTGCTGTATGCTGCACAACCTGGCTTTGCGACGACAGGTGCCTTTTCTGCAGGAGGATGGTCCAGATGGCGGTCTTGTGGCAGCTGTGGAGCCTGTGGACAGTGAAGAAGAGGAGGCAGAAGAAGAGGATATCGACAACAGAAACAACGTTATCCAGCAATACTTCCAGTGAGACACAGGTAAGAAGATATCACTGCCTCACACATCTCATACAAGTGTTTGACCTATCATAAGTCTGTCACTTTCACCCAGTGTATGGACCCTGACTTGTCACTTTGCCTTTCCATTTAACAGATGTGGGTCCCACTGTGTGACCTCTGCTATATTACCTCATGGACTAGAGCTGTGTTACATCGCTACGTTGACAAGAAAATTGACATTGCTATATTCCATAGTTATTGCAAATACACTTTTGTGAAAGCACAGACTGAGCTCCAGATTGTTTTGTGATTCAAGGGTGTTTATTTCTGTGCAAATAAGAGGAGGGGGTTGTAGACTGGGCTGGGGTTATGGTCGAGGAATGTCCATGACAGAGTCCAGTCTATTTGTTTCACAGGTGCATTGTCCAAATGGGCATAGGAAGTGAAGGTAGGGTAGGTTAAGGATGGACAGGGTGACAAAGTGGGACAGAAGGATGACATTCAGGGGCGTCTCATTTCCTGGCGGGGGTCTTGGCATTGTTTTCTGTCTTGTTCCTGGATCTCAGGGACCATTTGCGGGCTGATTCTCCATCTGCAGGGGGTAGGGTGCTGGTGTCGTGGCCCTGTGGCGGTGCCTCCTGTCCACTAGCGCCGGCAGAGGTGGTGGGCTGTTCATCATCCAGTCTAGTGTCAGGGGCCCCTTGTTGTTCCATAGTGTCCCTCCTGGTGTTGACAAGGTCCTTCAGCACCCCTACAATGGTGACCAGGGTGGTGTTGATGGACTTGAGTTCCTCCCTGATCCCCAGATAGTGTTCCTCCTGCAGCTGCTGGGTCTCCTGAAAGTTGGCCAGTACCATTGCCATCGTCTCCTGGGAATGATGGTACGCTCCCATGATGTTGTAGAGGGCCTCGTGGAGAGTGGGTTGCCTGGGCCTGTCCTCCCCCTGTCGCACAGCTGTCCTCCCAGTTCCCCTGTTTTCCTGTGGCTCTGTGGTGGCATGTGCCAGTGTCAGGGAACCGACTGTCCCCAGGTCCCAGATGGGCCGGGCTGGTCATCTTGATCCAGTTGGACAGAGCTGCTGTCTTCACCGTGGGCCTCTTCTGGGAGGGGACTGGACATGTCTGGAACCTCCTGTCCGGTGACATTGGGTAGGGGTCCTGCAGGGGTGTAAAGGCATGATTATTACATTTGTGTGTGCTATCGTGTGCAATAGGTGATTGACCCTGTACTCCATTGCTTGCATTCTTGTCTAGGACCTTGTGTGATAATTGGTTTGGGGTCTGTGTAGGTATCTGTTGTGGACATGCTTTGGTGATGGGTGTCCATGCTTTGGTGTTGCATGCAGGGCTTGGTGTTGGGATGGGTGGGTTGTGATAGTGGGTCATTTGTGAAGTGTTGGAGTAATGGGGGTGAGGGTGGGGGTATGTGATAGCATGCAGGTAGGGTGGGTGATGTAATAGTTAAGAGTAGACTTACCGGAGTCCATCCCTCCTGCTACTCCTGCGAGGCCCTCAGGATGCAGTATAGCCAAGACTTGCTCCTTCCATGCTGTTAGTTGTGGGGGAGGGGGCGGGGGTCCGCCGCCAATCCTCTGTACTGCAATCTGGTGTCCTGAGACCACAGAACGCACCTTCCCCCGTAGGTCGTTCCACCTCTTCCTGATGTCATCCCGTGTTCTTGGATGCTTTCCCACTGCGTTGACCCTGTCGACGATTCTGTGCCATAGCTCCATCTTCCTTGCAATGGAGGTTCGCTGCACCTGTGATCCGAATAGCTGTGGCTCTACCCAGAGGATTTCCTCCACCATGACCCTGAGCTCCTCCTCACAGATCCTGGGTTGTCGTTGAGGTGCCATGATGTGGTGTGGGTGATGTGTGAGGTGGTGTTGGTTGTGATGTGTGAGGGGATGTGTTTGTGTGTGTTGTCTGAGGTGCGTGGATGGTGTGTGAGTGATGGTGTTGTGTGCCTGTGGATGCTAGTGTTGTTTCTGGTGGTGTCTCTCTCTGGCCTTCTTTCTCAATTTTGGTAGTAAGGGTTTGTGGGTGATGTGGGTGTGTGTTTTATATTGGATTGGGTGTGTGGGAGTGGTGTGTGTATGTGTATCAGGTGTGTGTATTTCGATTTGTCCAATGTGGTTGTGTTTTGTAAATGTGTGTGTATTTTGAGCGCAGCAGTGTGTACCACCAATGGAATACCGCGGTTGAAAACCACCGCATGGATTCGTGGGTCGTGATAGTGTGGGCGGATACCTGTTGGCGTGACAGTGGAGGTTTTGTTATCGCCAGTTTATCACTGACCTTTGGTGTGGCGTACTTGTGTGGATGTCTGGATTTTGCCGGATTCCGAGCTGTGGTTCGTAATAGCTGTAGCGGAATTCTGCCGCCCCAGCGGTGTGTTGGCGGTCTACTGCACGGCGGTACGTGGGATTTACCGCCAATGTTGTAATGAGGGCCTATATGTCCTACCTTAACCATACACTGCACCCTGCCCTTGGGGCTACCTAGGGCCTACATTAGGGGTGTCTGACATGTAAGAAAAGGGAAGGTTTAGGCCTGGCAAGTGGGTACACTTGCCAAGTTGAATTTACAGTTAAAACTGCACACACAGACACTGCAGTGACAGGTCTGAGACATGATTACAGAGCTACTTATATGGGTAGCACAACCAGTGCTGCAGGCCCACTAGCAGCATTTGATTTGCAGGCCCTGGGCACCTCTAGTGCACTGTACTAGGGACTTACTAATAAATCAAATATGCCAGTCATGGATAAGCCAATTACATAAACATTTTGTAAAGGAGCACTTGCACTTTAGCATTTGTTAGCAGTGGTAAAGTGCCCAGAGTAACAAAAACCTCAAAATCAGAGTCCAGCACACATCAACAACATGGGGAACAAAGCCAAAATGTTAAGGGAGACCACGGCAAGGATGAAAAGTCTAACAAGTGCCAACATTATTGGCACTAATCCTGCAAAGTACAACAATAGTGTCAGAAATGTTGACGCTATTGTCCAGGGTGCCCCGTATGTTTAATATGGCACATACATGGTGGAGTGCGCTAAGGGGCGTAAGAAAAGTGGTGCTGCCTATAATGCAGTGCCATTTTTCTTAAATTTGAGGCCAAAGGTTTACAGTTATAGCTATAGTTAGGTTCACATTTTACCTACACAAAACCATAGAAATCCAGCAGTTATAGTTTAGTTAGACTTATAGTTATACTTCTGTCAAGAAACTACAACTTGTGGCCTAAAGTTACTTTGTTTTTTTCAGTGCATGCAGGGGTTTGCAACAGGCCCTGCACCAACCCCCCTGAATACACACCACCCACGGCAGGGGTTTGGTGTGTAAGATTTAGGTTTTCTTTTTGTTCCACTGATCTTAGGATCTGCAGGTTCATCACAGATTTACACTGGAGGTTGTGCTGTGCACCACCGTGGATACACAGATCAACAGATCGGAAGTAAGCAAACAATTGGGCAATTCTTTGCACATGAGGGGTCTCTCAGAGACCTCTCTATGCATCCTATGGGCTCAGGGCACCTCTATCTTGACCACTTGTGTGTGTTTTATTCATGTTTTCTTCCCGGGAGCCTAGCCAAGAAACAAAATGGTGGCAACTTGCCTTTCAGGTTGCGGCCACCCAATCAGGGCCCTTCTTTTTGCCTACATCCGCGGGTACCCGCAGGTACCTGTAGATCCCCTGCAGGTACCCATGGATCTGCATCCCTAAATATCTATATTTTTATTTCTTTAATCTTTAATAACTCCAAAAATACTAAACAGATTTACACCAAATAACAGAAAGAGATCTTTCTGGACCATAACTAGCTTTCTGCAAAATTTGGTTGTAAATACATCCAGCGGTTCGGGTTGTAGTCGTGTTCAAAATATGAAAAATCCCCATAGACATTACATGGGGAACAAGTGTTTTGGAACCCCCCTTTTTCTCGGCTCCTGCTTGACGAATCACCCTACAACCTTTCAGACAGCAGCTGAACTAACTAGTGTAGGAGTTTTGAAAATGTCATCAAGATTCGTGAAAAGGAGCCTAGGTTATAAGCAGAGCAAAAAAAAATATTTGTCAATGGGAAAAGTTGGTCCTAGCCATTGCCAGTAGCTAATATACATATATTTAAAGTTTAGATATGCATATTTTACAGGTTAGAGAGAATTTTAGAGTGCACTACAGCCACAATTACTGAATGCAATTTCAGCAAATGTGGTAGAAAGCTGGCTCTTTATCCAGAAACTGTGCTTTGAGTGATGTGGTATAAATCCATTCAGTAGATATGGAGAAATCTAGGAACAGATTTTATAGCTACATTAACAGCTGCACTGAAATTCAAAAATTCAATCCTTCTGATCGACTGATGGTTTTTATTGGAGCAGGTGCTCTGATTGGCTGGCCGCAACATGTTCAGAAATGTTGTGACAACCATCACAGAACTCAGGGACTTAAGTCACTGTCCTGAAAATTTTAAAAAAATAATATAAGAAAGCAAGGCAGGGATACCCTGACCCCTTAACTCTTGCCAGTCAAAATCAAGGTTTTTTGTGTGTTGTGATTCTCATTCAAGTAACGTGGGACTGCCATAAAAAAATTAAATTAAAAGAGAGCGGGCCACTTTTCATTTACATCCCACAGGGGTAGTTCAGGGCTTGGGGAGTCTGCGTGTTTTGAATACTTTATACCAATGCAGGGAAAGTGGCGTGCATCAATTCCTCTCTGGAGCCAACTTTTGATCCTTATCCTCAAGGGCCTTTCGCAAGTGTTGTAGTTTTAATAAAAAATATATTGGGGAGGGGATGTGTGACCCCCCCATGAGTCATGTATTGGCCACAGGGACCTCAACCCTATGACCTGACACAGGTTTATTGTCCCAGGGGCCAGTCTTCCAGGGACACTAAGGAGGCCAGTGCAGTCAGGAAACACTGGCTTGCTCTGGTCACACGCAGGAGGTGAAAAAAAGGTTGCTGTCATAGGGCAGGAATCCATACAAATGTAGCCAGTTTCCACTCTAGCCCCAAGGATGGGTGCTGGGTGGAAGCTGGTGGGGTAGTAGGTGCATTGGGCATCCTCCACGGTCCCTAACTGGATCCAGAGTTGTGGGTGCCCGGGGTGGGATAGGAGCATCCAGAAAATACATTCAAATAAAAATAAAGACAGAGTAGGCTGCAGAGAAAGAGAACAGAGCCACTTGTTCAATGTTAACTGTTCCAGAGTTGAGCACCCCATTATGCCCTGCCGAGGCTTTGTTTATGCATTTTTCCTTCCTCGTGGTGCCCCAAGGAAGAGCAGGGGCACCACCAACCATTTACTTGAATGTTGATGGGGTGCTACAGGCAGCTCTGCAAACCCTTGGGCCCAAGAATGCTTTATGATAACTTGCAGAACATCTTGAAATACTTGGAGCTGAAGCTGTATGCTTGTGTAAGGACTCCTTTTGGTTGGTCTATTTTTGCATTCTGTGGCCTGAGAAGTGTTAAAGAAAGACTCAAATACATGTTTATGGTTGTTTTGATTAAGAGTCCTTTATTTAAAATATTTTACTGACAATGTTATTGAACATTGGAATGTGTGTGTTAAAAATGAATGCAATGGATTATAGTTATTGATCCCATTGAGTTTAATGGTAAATTATGGCGTGGTTTATTTATTAATGTGGTGACCCTTTGACAAAGACAATAGGTCTGCTTTATCTTTGTTGATATTGTGACCCTCTTACAAAACCAATAGGACTGGCTCCTTGCAAAGCTAGTATAACTGTCTTATATTGTGAAGTTGCATCTGGTATAGGTGGGGGGTTGTTATTATGGCAGTCATTATCCACTAGTGGTCAAATATGATTTAGGGGCGTAACCAAAATTATTTCCATCTATTTAATACATAGCATTTAATCAGGATTACTAGATCACACCATCTAACCTGGGTAGGCCTTGGTCTCATCGGCTTTGCTGCCCCAAGAGTATCAAGTTCTACAATGTAATATTTGGTTCCCAAAAGGGAGACAATTCCAGACTTAATACTTGTAATAGGATCTATGTTAAAACAAAAAACTGAATAATTCACTAAAAAAACAAAGGTTAATGTGATCTTATATTTAGGGATGGACAAATGGTATTAACTTACATTAAAAAGTTAACCTTAGAAAGTCACTCAAAAAAACAAAGGTTAAGGGAACGTTATAGTTAGGTGGCAATGTCAGCCCTAGTGTTACATTTTAAAACTGAAATAGCCTTTTATAGTTCAATGAGCTAATTATGACTTGAACAGCACCATGCACTGCTTATAGCCCCCCATTTTACATCACGCATTACATGTTCAATGACATAATTGATTACTTCACTGAAGACATCTAAAATGATTTGATAACATCACTGATTACATCAGCCACCCCTCTACTGTTCATTTTGCTCTATATTAGTAATGCCAAAATAGTAATGCAAGCCCTCCGTTATGCACAGCCTTCAACCCAGGTGCACATCTTCACAGAGGGCCCACTCTCTCCAGACACCCAAACCCTATTAGTCAGTCAGCTTCAATCTCAAGAGCTAGATAGAAAATTCACAATTATTTAAAGTTCATAAGTACTAACAATCAAATGGGCATTTAGCATTTCTTCAACTATGTAAGTATCAAAAAGTAAAAACATTCAATATTCAGGTAATGCAGACATGTAAAGAAAACACCAAAAGCAGACTTCTAAAAATGTTAAATGTAGGTACATCTTAAACATTAAACGGTAAATGCTGCCTACTGCCACGCTGACAGCCACCAACATACTGCCATGGTGGCGAATACCCATTGACCATACTATGACACCCACCCACCAATCTGACAGAATACTGCCACATACACAAATGCGCCAGCCCAAAGGTCAGTGATAAAGTGGTGGCACCAACACCCATACCATTACCCCAACAAAACAACACCCACCACATTATGACCCACTAATCACCACAGCGGACATTCAATGGCGGTAAACCTGCAACCCTTTACGAACAACAATTACTGCCAGGAGAGTGACACGAACAGCACAGACACAACTAGACACACACACCACATACACCCATACATCCCTCATGCACCCCACATTACACACCCCATCACAGTACTTAACACACTCTCACCAACACACACAACACAATACATAATACACCACAAAGGCACCCCCGTTTCACTGAGGAGGAGTTAAGGGTCATGATGGAGGAAATTTTTAGGGTAGAGCCACAGCTGTTTGGAGCACAGGTATAGCAGAAATCAGTTGCAAGGAAGATCGAGCTATGGCGGAGAATCGTGGACAAGGTGAACAAAGTGGGACAGCACCCAAGAACAAGGGACAACATCAGGAAGAGGTGTAATGACCTACAGGGGAAGGTACGTTTCATTGCAGCAGGACACCAGCTCTTCATACAGATGACTGGCCGTGGAACCCCACCTCCTCCCCCACAGCTCACAACATGGGAGGAGCAAGTACTGGCAATACTGCATCCTGAGGGACTCGCTGGAGTAGCCGAAGGACTGGACACTGGTAAGTAAATATTTACTACTTATCACCCCCCATACCTGCATGCCATCTCACACCCTCACTCCCATCACTCCACTCCATCCCACACACTGCACCTACACATATGACTAACCACAATGCCAAGCCCTGCATGCTATACCAATGCAGGGGCAGCTCTTCCAGCCCTGCATTGACACCCATCACTAAAGCATGCACAGCATAGGGAAACTAACATTCCCACAATATATCACCACACACAAGCAAAAGGTGGTAGGGCAACACCAGCGATAGAGGGGAAGCCAGGGATGTACAAAAGTCATACACATGAAGCATAATACATCACTTACATCCCCACAGGTACCCCAGGCAATGTCAGTGGAGAGGAGGTGCCATGACTATCCAGTCCCCCAACAAAAGGTGCCCCCAGTGATGACAGTAACTCTGGCCTTCTGGATCTGGATGATCTACCTGGCCCATCAGGGACCACTGGACAGCTGGTTACTCATGCCCACTCACAGACCACCACAGAGCCTCCCCCATCAGGATCCAACACCACAACACCAACCCGGCATACCCACACCTCTGGCCCCAGGACACGTCAATCAGCAGTGTGCCCACCTGCACAGGGATCCCAGGCCACACCTCACCTCCAATACAATCAGGGACCTGGGGTCAGTGGCAGTGGGCACACCGTTCAGGGGACACAGGCACAGGCCAACAGGGACAATAGGAGGACTGCTGTGCACCAAGGGGAGGACAGGACCAGGGATCTGACCCTCCAGGAGGCACTCTCTGAGATCCTGGGAGCCTACCAACATTCTGAGGACTCGATGGGCCAGATCCTTGACAACGTGCAGGAGAACAGGTGGCTGCTGGAGGTACAGTATCAGGGAATCAGGGAGGACTTGCAGCCCATTCACACAGCCCTGATCTCCATAGCAGGGGTGCTGCCAGACATGACCAACATCATGAGGGAGGCAACAGCACACTAGCGGGCTCCTCCCACTACCACTGGCCAACCCTCCACTTCCGCCTCCGCTAGTAGGCAGGAGGCTCTGCCACAGGACCCATAGGCCACCAGCATCCCTCCCCCTGCAGAAGGTGAACCAACCTGCAAACATTCCCTGCGACCCAGACAGAAGCCAGAGACACTTGCCAAGACTACCGCCAGGAAATGAGACTCTCCTGATTGTCCCCCTTGTGTCCCACTTAGTCTCCTTGTCCACCTTGAACTGCCGTTGCTCCCCTTTCTATTGCCACTTGGACACTGCACCTGTGCTACAAACAGACACGAACAATACCATGGACTTTCCTCAATCATCACCCCATTCCATTGCACTTTTCCCTCAATTTGTTAGCACTAAAATAAACACCCTTGAACATAACTTGAATACTTCTATGTCATGTGTTGAAAAAGTGTATTTATGGAAACAGTTAGATCAATTGGAAATGAACTGTACATTGTGAGAGCATAGAAATAATGACCTGTAGATGGCTGTAGTCAGCACATCAATACACAATTGTCATAGCACCAACATCTGTAAAATGATAAACCATGGGTGACAGTAAGTAGAGGTAAAAATTAGTTAATGCCATCATGCCACAGCCACGCAGAATACACCAATAGTCATAGAAATGTGAATTTGCACTGTCTCACCTGTGTGTTGTTGGAAGAACTGACGGGTAACTGATGTTCTGTTGTCCTAAACCTCATCTTCAGCCTCTTCATCCTCACTCTCATCAGGGTCTACTGAGCCACAGGGGCATCCCCATTCTCCTCCTCCTACAGAAAAGGTACATGGCGCCTGAGGGGCAGGTTGTGCAACATGCAGCATGCCACTGCTATCTGGCAGACCTTCTTGGGTGAGTAGCACAGGGATCCACCTGTCAGATTGAGGCACCAGAACCCGGCCTTCAGGAGGCCAAAGGTTCTTTCGATGCTCCGTCTGGTTCACCCATGTGCCTCATTATAACATTCTTCAGCCCTTGTCCTGGCATTCCTCGCAGGGGTCAGCAGCTACATAAGGTTTGGGTAGCCAGAGTCACCTGCAGGTGTTGAGGGACAACATTTAGCCACACATTATCCTATGTGGTTAACACCAGAGGCATAAACTAACATACAGTGGGTGGGTCCAAGGCTCACCTATTAGCCACACCCTGTGCCTCTGTAGTTGGGCCATCACATTTGGGATTCTGCTATTCTTCAGGACAACTACCGACACAGGATACTTAGCATTGACGTGGGAGATGTACTGGCCCGACAGGCACACCAAACTCTTACAGTTCCTGTACACCTGTTCATTCTTGCCCGGGGGGACAAATGCAATATGTGTCCCATCGATCACCCTGATAATATTGGGGATATTTCCCATTGCATTGAATACGACTTTTATAGTGGCCAAATCTTCCACCTGGCGAAAGCTATGTAGCTGCATATGTGTTTTACCAGGGCAGACAAGACTCTTGCCAGCATGATTGAGAACATTGGCTGTGACATTGGCTTAGTGACTAGCCATGTCCCTGGTAGTGCAACGCATAGTGCTTAAGCCTGTTCCCTGTGTGTGACAGTGATGTGTATGCCAACTGTGGTGTTGGTGCAGTCATTGACCCAGTGTATCCTTTGTCTCTCTCCTCCCCTTTCTTGTTTTGTCATCCTGTCCTTGTGTGCATTATCATCATCTGGCGGAGGAGCAGGGGCATGGCGACAGAGGGAGCTGCATCCCACATGACCCAGGATGCAGAATCCACCGACACCAATGGGACAGAGGGTGAGGGGAGCACCACGAGGAGACTGGAGGAGACAACACAGACTCAGAAACCTCCTCTGATGGGAGCTCCCTGGTGGTGGCGGACACCTCTGAGACCACCCAGCTGCAGGTACAGCCGCCACCCCACATATCAGCACTGCCCTCCCGGCAGCCCCTCAGCGAGTTTCCCCAGGAGGGTGGGCATATCCTTCACCCCAGGCACCTCAGGCCCTGCCCCAGTGTGCCCTGCTGCCCTGAGTGAGGAGGCTATTGACCTCCTGAGATCCATCTCAGTGGGGCAGTCAACTATTGTGAATGCCATCCAGGGGCTGACATCCCAGATGCAGCAATGCAATGCATTCCTGGAGGACATCCACAGTGGACTGGCGGCCCAACAGAGATCGATTCAGGCTCTGGCCTCCTCTCCGATGGCAGCCATTGTCCCTGTTTCTACCGTCCCCCCTCCAAATCCCACTTCCCATTCCCATTCTCCTCAACCCCAACCCATCCCAGGCACACATACAGACGAGCATGCACCACACTTCTTCCCACAAGCACTCACGCAAACACCATACAGTTGCAGACACGACAACATCCACTGCCTCCACTGTCTCCCCCTCATCTTCCTCCTCCACCACCTCCCTCCCAGTCAAGTCCACACTCACACCTGCATGCACTGCGTCAACATCCACTACCAGCGTCACCACACCAAGCAGGACACACACCTCACTGGCAGAAACCTCCACAACAGCCATGCACGTGTCCTCTCTGTCCTCTCGCATCCTGTCTGTCCCCCCTCCGAAAGGAAACAAACACAAGCACTCAGACACCCAACAGCCATCCACCTCATATCAGCATACAGCCCATGCACCTTTACCCAAGTCCAGCAGACACACACCTCCAACAACCACTCCCTCAACCTTCACTCCCATTACTCCTTCCACCTCCCACCCCAACATCCCTTAAAAGCTTTTTCTTTTCCCAAATTGCCCTCTGCCCTACCCCTACCCCACCCTGCCCGTATGACACAGCCCAGCACCTCAGCCAAACTGTCCACGGGGACAGTGGTAGCACCACCTACTCATGGTGGTAAGGATACCACACCTCCATCGAAGAAGGGGAAGGTGGCTGCACCACCAGGCAAGAAGGAGAAGGAGGCTGCACCACCAGGCAAGAAGGGGAAGGAGGCTGCACCACCAGGCAAGAAGGTGAAGGAGCCTGCACCACCAGTCAAGAAGGGGAAGGAGCCTGCACCACCAGGAAAGAAGGGGAAGGAGCCTGCACCACCATGCAGGAAGGGGAAGAGCCAATCCACCCCTGCAAGAAAGGGTAAGGGATCCATGCCCAGTGTACTGGGGAAGACGAAGCCCACTACTCCAGCGGAGGCTGTCAGGGTGACATCTCCACCACCATCAGGTGTTACGGGCCCCCTCCGCCAGCTGATGAATTGCAGTCATCAGAAAGGGCAGAGGCTGCCCAGGAGGCTCCTCCATCCACCACCACACTGCAGTCATCAGAAAGTGCAGAGGCTGCCCCTCCATCCACCACCACACTGCAGCCACCACAGACAGTGGACACCATGTAGGCCACACTCCAGGGGCTGCTGTGTAAGTTGCCCCCTCCAGAACCAGTGGGCAAGTCACCCACCTGAGAGACTGTGGCTTTGCACTCCCCAAGACAGAGCAGTGGGCATATTGCCTCCTCCAGAACCAGTGGGAAAGTCACCCACTCCAGAGACTGTGGCCTTGCATTCCCCAGGACAGAGCAATGGGCATGTTTTCCCCTCCAGAACCAGTGGGCAAGTCACCCACTCCAGAGACTGTGGCCTTGCACTTCCCACACACAAAGCAATGGGCATATTGCTGTACTCACCGTCGTTGTCTTCGTCGGCATTGGTGTTCCAGGTGGAGCATTACATAGAAGATCATCGGAAAGACTTGCAGTTCGGGTTCCATGGTGGCGTTGTTATTCCCTGTGTCTCCGATGGTGAGTCCTTTCTCTTCAGTGATGCATTTCCACCAGGCTTTTGATGGCATTGGTACCGCCCCGGAAAAGGTGGCGGAGTAATGTGTCATAAGATGGTGGGAGGTACTTTGTCTTCCCCCTGGCTGTTGTTGGCTACAGCCGTGGTGAGTTTTGTTTCCGCCCTGGCGGTTGGTGTGGTATATTAGCTGGCTATGGAAGTTATCACTGGCATGGTCATAATTTGGCAGCACTTACTGCCAGCCTGTTGGCGATATTACCGCCACTTTATCACTCACAGTCAGGGTCATAATGAGGGCCTAAATGTGAGCAACTAATAAGGAGAAGCTCATTAAGAACAGAAAAAAAAGTTTCCAAAAGCTATGCAGGCATACAATTATTCTCTAAATCAATTCAGTCATTCCAAAAGACAAAGGCCCTCATTACAACCCTGGTGGTAAATGTCGCTTACCGCCATGCAGAAGACCGCCAACATACTGCTGCGGCCGCGGAATTCCGCTACAGCTATTAAGACCCACAGCTCCGAATCCGCCATAATCCAGACACCCACACAAGTCCGCCACACTAAAGGTCAGTGATAAACTGGCGATAACAAAACCTCCACCATCACGCCAACAGGAATACGCCCACACTATCAGGACCCACGAATCCATGCAGCGGACTTTCAACTGCGTATTCCATTGGCGGTACACACTGCTGTGCTCATAATACACACACACATTTACAAAACACAACCACATTGGACAATTCAAAATACACACACCTGACACACATACACACACTACACCCACACACCCAATCCAATATAAAGCACACACACACATCACCCACAAACCCTTACTACCAGATTTCTGAAACCACGCCAGAGAGAGACACCACCATAAACAACACCAGCATCCACAGACACACAACACCATCACTTACACAACATCCACGCACCTCAAATAACACACACCAACACATCCCCTCACACATCACAACACACACCACCTCACACACCACCCACACCACATCATTGCACCTCAACGACATCCCAGGTTCTCTGAGGAGGAGCTCAGAATCATGGTGGAGGAAATCGTCCGAGTAGAGCGACAGCTATTCGGATCACAGGTGCAGCAGACATTAATTGCAAGGAAGATGGAGCTATGGCGCAGATTCGTCGACAGGCTCAACACAGTGGGACAGCATCCAAGAACTAGGGATGACATCAGGAAGAGGTGGAACGACCTACGGGGGAAGGTGCGTTCCGTGGTCTCAGGACACCAGATTGCTGTACAGAGGACTGGCGGTGGACCCCCACCTCCTCCTCCACAACTAACAACATAGGGGGAAGAGCAGGTCTTGGCAATACTGCATCCTGAGGGCCTAGCAGGAGTAGCAGGAGGACTGGACTCTTGTAAGTCAAATCTTTACTACCTCATCCCCCCCTACCTGCATGCCATCACATACTCCCACCCTCACTCTCACCCCATCACTCCAACACCTCACATATGCCTCAATATCACAACCAACCCATCCCAATACCAAGCCCTGCATGCAACACCAAAGCATGGACAACCATCACCAAAGCATGTCCACTACAGATACCCACACAGACCCCAAATCAAATCTCACACAAGGACCAAAACAAGAATGGAAGCACTGGAGTACAGGGTCACTCACCCATTGCACACAATGGCACACACAGATGCAATAATCATGCCTTTACACCCCTGCAGGACTCCAACCCAACGTCACCGGACAGGAGGTACCAGACATATCCAGTCCCCCCACAGAAGAGACACACAGTGATGACAGCAGCTCTGCACAACTGGATCAAGATGACCAGCCCGGCCCATCAGGGACCTCGGGACAGTCGGTTCCCCTGACACTGGCACAAGCCACCACAGAGCCTCCCCCCTCAGGAAACACCAGCACAGCACCCACCCAGCGGGCCCATACCTCTGTCCCCAGGACACGTCAATCAGCAATGTGTCCACCACTACAGGGAACCCAGGCAAACCCACCAACCCAAGAAAATGAGGCACCTGGGGGCAGTGGCAGTGGGCACGCGGTTCAGGGGACAGAGGCTCAGGAAAACAGGGAAGCTGGGAGGACTGCTGTGCGACAGGGGGAGGACAGGCCCAGGGAATCCACTCTCCATGAGGCCCTCTCCAACATCATGTGAGCTTACCATCATTCCCAGGAGACGATGGCAACGGTACTGGCCAAGTTTCAGGAGACCCAGCGGCTGCAGGAGGAACACTATCTGGGTATCAGGGAGGACCTGAAGTCCATAAACAACACCCTGGTCACCATTGCAGGGGTGCTGCAAGACCTTGTCAACACCAGGAGGGACACTGTGGCACAACAAAGGACCCCTGACACTAGCCTGGACGATGAACAGCCCTCACCTCCGCCGGTGCTAGTGGACAGGAGGCACTGCCACAGGAACACGACACCAGCACCCCACCTCCTGCAGATGGAGAACCACCCCACAAATGGTCCCTGAGATCCAGGAACAAGACAGAGAACATTGCCAAGAACCCCACCAGGAAATAAGACCCCAATGAATTTCACCCTTCTGTCCCACTTTGTCACCCTGTCCATCCTTCAACTGCCATTGCTCCACTTCCGATTCCCCTTTGGACAATGAACCTGTGAAACAAATAGACTGGACTCTGCCATGGACATTTCTCCACCATCCCTCCTGCCCATTTTAGAACCCCCCCCCACTTATCTACACAGAAATAAACACCCTTCAATTACAAAACAATCTGGAGTCAGTCTGTGCTTTCACAAACGTGTAATTGCAATAACCATGGAATATAGCAATGTCAATTTACTTGTGCACATACCGATGTGACACAGCTGTAGGCCAGGAGGAAATATAGCAGAGGGCACAAAGTGGGACCCACATCTGTGAAATGGAAAGGGAAAGTGACAAGTCAGGATCCATATACTGAGTGAAAATTACAGTCTTATGCTAGCTCCAATAATAGTATGAGATATGGGAGGCAGTGACATCTTCTTACCTGTGTCTCACTGGAAGTATTGCATGATTATGTTGTTCCTGTTGTTGATATCCTCTTCTTCTGCCTCCTCTTCTTCACTGTCCACAGGCTCCACAGCTACCACAAGACCACCAGCTGGCCCATCCTCCTGCAGAAAAGGCACCTGGCGTCGCAAAGCCAGGTTGTGCTGCATACAGCAGGCCACGATGATCTGGCACACCTTCTTTGGTGAGTAGTAGAGAGAACCTCCTGTCATATGGAGGCACTGGAATCTGGCCTTCAGGAGGCTGAAGATGCGTTCAATCACCCTCCTAGTTCGCCAATGTGCCTCATTGTAGCGTTCCTCTGCCCTTGTCCTGGGATTTCTCACTGGGGTCAGTAGCCGTGACAGGTTGGGGTAACCAGAGTCACCTGCAAATATGGAGGGACAACTGTTAGACACACACTAACCCGTAGGGACAACCCCATACCCAGACACCTATTCACACTGTATAGGGTCCTTGTCCTCACCTATTAGCCACACACGGTGCCTCTGGAGTTGACCCATCACATAAAGGATGCTGCTATTCCTCAAAATGTAAGCGTCATGCACTGAGCCAGGAAATTTGGCATTCACACGGGAGATGTACTGGTCTGCCAAACACACATGAATCTGCACATTCATACAATGGTAGGTCTTTCCGGTTTCTGTACACCTGTTCACTCCTGCGGGGGGTATCAAGGCCACATGTGTCCCATCAATGGCATCAATGATGTTGGGGATATGTCCCAGGGCATAGAAGTCACCTTTCACTGTGGGCAAATCCTCCACCTGAGGGAACACGATGTAGCTGTGCATGTGTTTCAGCAGGGCAGACAACACTCTGGACAACACGTTAGAGAACATTGGCTGGGACATCCCAGATGCAATGGCCACTGTTGTTTGAAAGGAACCACTTGCCAGGAAATGGAGTACTGACAGGACCTGCACTAGAGGGGGTATACCTGTGGGATGGCGGATAGCTGACATCAGGTCTGGCTCCAACTGGGGACACAGTTCATGGATTGTTGCACGATCAAGTCTGTAGGTGACTATTATGTGTCTCTCTTCCATTGTCGACAGGTCCACCAGCGGTCTGTACACCGGAGGATGCCGCCATCTCATCAACTGCCCCAGCAGACGTGCCCTATGGCGGAGAACAGCGAGCAGAGAGTCAGCCAACACTGAGGTATCACAAAATGTCATTTGCCCACATTTATTAATCCGCAATGTACCTGTAACTGTGTGTTTTCAAGGCCTACATTGGTGTGATGCAGTGAATATTAATGCCATGTGGCCCCCTGAAATGGCGGCTGCCTGACCTGTAAGGTGGGACAAGGGGATATGAGGTAACTGCACTGGCGTTGTACACCGTCACGGTGGGCGGTCGAAGACCGCGGCACAATCCAGCATTGGTTAACATGGGACCCTATGAGTCTGAGGAGCCAATGATGATGTACGCCAGCGGTGACGGTACGCACCACCATGGACGTGACCGCCATTTTCTGTCTGTTCACTCACTTGATACCTGAGCTTCAACAGGAGAGGACCTACACTGCAAGTGCTGCTGTGACCTGTGTCTGGAAGCCACAATGGCTCATGTGTCTGGGGAAAGGGCCCCTGCCTTCACTTCAGAGGACTTTGAGAAACTAGTGGATGGGGTCCTCCCCCAGTACACACAACTGTACGGTCCTCCAGACAAACAGGTGAGTACACTGTGAGCATGCTGCATGGGCAATGCCTGTTTGGAGTGGTGTGGATGGAAGATAAATGGGGGGGAGGCTGAGGCCTGCATGTGCTGACGGTGAGTATATGTGCGTCAGGGCAAGGGTGGGAACGTGGGTCAATGAGTATGACGGTCCAGACAGGTAATGATTTTCCTTTCCCCCTGTACTATTCCTCAAGGTCAGCGCCCACCAGAGGAAGGCTATTTGGCGTGCCATCGCCAAGGACGTCCGAACCCTGGGGGTCCACAACAGACGGAGCACCAACTACTGTAAAAGATGGGAGGACTTGCGCCGCTGGAGGAAGACGACGGCGGAGGCCCAGCTGGGGATGGCCTCCCAACGTGGTAGGGATGCCCGTCGCACCATGACCCCCCTGATGTTCCGGATCCTGGTGGTGGCATATCCGGAGTTGGATGGGCGCTTGAGGGCATCACAGCAGCCACAAGGGGGTGTGTACACTCTCATTCAGCTGACTCTGCGCGCATTACGAGGTGTCTGGGTGGGGAGGTGGGCAGTGGGTTCCCCTAGGCCAGGGCGATCTTGGTAGGCAAGGTCTCTTGTGAGGCAGGCTCTGTGGCACCCCAACCCCACTAGTGGTTAGTGCCATCTACACCTAGTCAGGCTCCTGTGACTTCCATGTGTGATGCAATCTGGCTTAGGCCTTGTCCCCCATGGGCATGTGATTAATCTAGGAACTAGAAGTGCATGGCGTAGTGCAGAGGGCTGCTGTGTCTGTTGTATCCGCCAACAGTAGTGGTGTTGCATGCACTGAACATGTCTTTCTCCTGTCTTCCCCCCCACTTTTTGTGGGCTCCCTGTTCTTGTGTGCAATAGCGTCATCAGGTGGAGGAGCATTGGTACCGGAGCAGGAGGGAGCAGCATCCCACTTGGCCTTGGAGGGCAAAACAACGGAGTCTGAAGCCACCAGTGGGACGGTGGGCAAGGGGAGCTCCACGGTGGGGACAGGAGCAGAGACCAGAGACAGCGACTCCTCCTCTGATGGGAGCTCCCTTGCGGTGGCGGGCACCTTGGTGCCCACCACATCAACAGGTACAGCCGCCACCCCCCACTACCAGTACCGCCCTCCCAGCAGCCCCTCAGCGTGTGTCCTGTGGCCGCTCACCCAGGAGGGAGGGCATCTCCTTCGCCCCAGGCGCCTCAGGCCCTGCCCCAGTCAGCACTGCTGCCCTTAGTGAGGAGGCTATTGACCTCCTGAGATCCCTCACTGTTGGGCAGTCTACCATTCTGAATGCCATCCAGGGTGTTGAGTGGCATTTGCAACAAACAAATGCATACCTGAAGGGCATTCATTCTGGCCAGGCAGCCCAACAGAGAGCATTTCAGGCTCTGCCTCAGCACTTATGGCAGCCATTGTCCCTGTGTCCAGCCTCCCCCTCCAACTTCCTCCACCCCGCCCCAATCCCCTGTACCTCAGCCTATCCCAAGCACACCATCAGACCAGCATGCACACACATCAACACACAAGAGTGGCTCAGGCAAACATAAGCAAGTTTATTTTTTACCATCCGTTATTCCATTTCCCAGTTCATGTGCCATTCAGTTCTTTAAGTACTTCAAGCAAATATTGGAAATCTTTCTTTGTGCTCAATCTTTGTCAAATATACCCTTTCAGGAACTATGGCCCATATTTATACTTTTTGACGCAAAACTGCGCCAACGCAGTTTTGCGTAAAAAAAATTAGCGCCGGCTAACGCCATTCTGAAGCGCCATGCGGGCGCTGTATTTATTGAATGACGTTAGCCGGCGTTAGCCGCCGGCGCCGTCTGGTGTGCGTTAAAAAAAACGACGTACACCAGGCAGCGTCGGCGTAGTGGGATATGGGGCTTGGGCGTCAAGAAATGGGGCAAGTCAGGTTGAGGCAATTTTTTCGCCTCAACCCGAGTTGTGCCATTTTTTACGACTCCCAACCCCCATAGAAATGACTCCTGTCTTAGCAAAGACAGGAGTCATGCCCCCTTGCCCAATGGCCATGCCCAGGGGACTTATGTCCCCTGGGCATGGTCATTGGGCATAGTGGCATGTAGGGGGGCACAAATCAGGTCCCTCTATGCCACAAAAAATTAAAAGAAAATACTTACCTGAACTTACCTTAATGTCCCTGGGATGGGTCCCTCCAGCCTTGGGTGTCCTCCTGGGGTGGGCAAGGGTGACAGGGGGTGTCCCTGGGGGCATGGGAGGGCACCTCTGGGCTCCTTCAGAGCCCACAGGTCCCTTAATGCCTGCCTTTTGCAGGCGCTAAAAAACGGCGCAAAAGCGGGCGTACGTCATTTTTTTTGACCCGCCCACTCCCGGGCGTGATTTTTGCCCGCGAGTATAAATCCGACGCACATGCCTCGGAGTAGATTTTTTAGACGGGAACGCCTACCTTGCATATAATTAACGCAAAGTAGGTGTCCACGCTAAAAAATGACGCTAACTCCATGGACTTTGGCGCTAGACGCGTCTAACGCCAAAGTATAAATATGGAGTTAGTTTTGCGTCGAAATTGCGTCAAAAAAAATTATGCAATTCTGGCGCAAACGGAGTATAAATATGCCCCTATGTATTTCATGTCTGCCACTCTTACACTTGATGATATTCTGATTGCTGCTTCATCCGTTTCTTTATAAATCAGTTCGGTTACTGCTTCAGCTGAGTTGCCCTATTTTCTTTGAGTGCTTTTTGTTTTGCCATTTTTTGCTTCTTTTTCTCACATTTCAAGGCTCAAGCTTGCATGTTCAGTTTCATTTGTTTGATCTGCCTGAATTTCCTTTGCTTCTTGATTTGCACTGTGTGCAACTAAAGGAGTTGTGTTTGCTCTCTGGCTTGTGCTTGGGATTTTCAAAGTTCAATTAATTCAATTTTCTTCTTGTTCTTCTTCTGGAACTCTTTGTTCTCCCTTCTCTGGATTCACATAGCAAACTTGAGCTTGGGTTTGTGTCACCATTTCTTCGTAAGCAGTGCACACTCCTTTCTTGTGAGAAGCATCAATCCAATAAGGAAACCCTCCACATTTCACAGCACGATTCATTACCAGTATAACTTAATAGGTCCACTCCGCTTGGTCTTCAAGCACAAATTTCTCAAATATTCTTCCACCAAGACCCAAATCTCCAGTCTCTGGGTCATGGTAGGGTTCATTACTTGTAGAAAGTGTGGTAAACGTCACCTAGGGAGAGATAGAGCATACCACAATAAGCCAAACCTTTGCAGTAATACAAGACTAAGGGCCTGATTTAGAACTCGATGGACGGGTTACTTCATCACAACAGTGACAGATATCCCATTTGGCAAAATGTAAATCCCATAAGATATGATGGGATTTAGATTTTGGCTGACAGAATATCCATCACCGTTGTGATGGAGTAACCCGTCTACTGAGCTTTAAATCAGGCCCTAATTCATCATTAATATTCACAAGAACAACAGATTTTGGAATACCAGAAATCGTTATGGCTCTCCCCATGAGTATTTAATGAACGCTCAAGCCCATCTTCTTGCTCGGGGCACTTCTCATGCTAAGTAATATTTGAGGAAGAGCATCTGGCCATTGCAATGACATTGAAGGACACCTCTTGGCTACTTTTGCTTTTATAATACCACAAGCCTTTGCCACAACTTCTAATGCTTCTGAGTGATAACTACAATGGAAATGTTTCTTGATATTCAGTACTGTTCATAAAAGTCTTATGGTGTTATTTTTAAAATGTATACTCAACGATCATTGTGTCTAACCTCCTAGTTGAATACGCTTCAATCCATTTTGAAAATAAGCAGTCAATCAAATACACTTGAAACCATTACAACACAGCATCTCTACACCAGCAGACTTGTAAAGGGACATTCTATTTATGGCTAGTCATTTCAGATGTGCCTTCATCCTGGAAGCCTTGATCCCAAAGAATGGACCATCCCTCTCCACAAAACCCTGCTGATGGAGATCACACTTCCAGTCAGTGGATGCCTTGAAAAAGAGATCAACTCTGATGGAGAAAAAGTATATGGCACCAAAAACCTCCAAATAGATAATTAGAAGGGATGGACTCAATGAATAGGAACCAAAACACCACTGAAACAGACACAATAGTCAAACAACTAGTTAGAAATGCAATAACCTAACTAAGAGCAGCAAAGTAAAGGAAACGTTTGTGATGCAACAACCCTCCGGGTTCTCCCAGCTTAAATACTACCACAAGCCATGGAAGGGAAGGAACTACCCCATGAAATGTTTACTGCCATCTTTCGCGGGACAATCAAAGAAGAACAGAATTGCCTGGATGCAATCTTAGATTGTAAAGTATACGGTTCACCCAAGATGGGGTTGCCACAGCAGAATGCAGCGGAGAACAGGTATGGCATACGCATCACCGAATAGCAACCCCCAACCCATAATGCCCTTGAGTATGACCGCTGCCCTTGGCCAGGTAAGGTCTACCGAGCCCATTGTCCCTCATGACTGGCTATCGAAAAGGAAAGTGGATCACGGTGTGAGGGGGAAGCAGAACATCCAACACCTCATGATTTTTAAACATGACTCATGGCCACTCTAGTTCTTTTCGCTAGTCTTATGACATGTGGTACATCCCTGGCACAAATGTTGTGCAGTGTGTCACAAATGCGTATTAAACCAGCATTTTCTGAATCGGTCCACCATTTTATCATGTCCCACATGTGTAGGCTGTCCATGTTTCTCACCATCTACAGTAGCAGTGAGTCTTGCAAAACAAACACACCTCTGTCCTGTTGACTTCCACAATTAGTTTTTGTATTTGTACCCTGAGGTTTTGCTGTTTTTTACCTCATCTGGTGCCTCATTCTGCAACTACTGTAATTCCTCTAGCATTTGAATTGTCAAGAGAAAGAAAAGCATTTACATCTATAACAACTGAACCATCTGTCTCTGAATGTTTTCTAGAATTGGCAATGGTAAACATAGGAGCACAGAATTTAGCATTCCGGTCTGAAAAATGATTACTCAGTCTAATCATGTCACTGTTACTCTTATGTGCATCACATTTAACAAAATAATAACTTTTGACAACTTCAGAGTATTTAATAAGCCAAAATGTTGTGGGGCATTTTTAATTGGGGCTCCAGTGCATGTCATGAACCTATGGTCACAATTAAACAAAATCATCGATCTCTCCAAAACTATGCTGACTATCTGTGTAGATTGTAATGCTCAGTTAATTGGCTATGCAGCATGCTCTAGTACTGGCAATCAATTCAGATACTTGTCCTGAAGTTACATTGCACAAGTATGATGCTTTCACAATGTATGTCAATATGCAAACTGCCTATGCTACTTGAATGATTCCATGACGGCCATGCAAACATGAATGAGCCACAAATAAAATAAACTCAGCCAACTCATTTGGTACATATTGAATGTCTAGTCTTGGATAAGTATATAATTCATCAATTCAAACATGAGCACACTCATTAACTTCCACCTCATTTCTTTTCTCTTTAGATATTGTCAACAGCGTAGCAGAACTGAGATTGCAGCACCTTCCTATAGAACTGTGTTTTGCAACCAGGATTATTTGTCCTATTCAGTTAAACAGCTGAATGTCAGGTGCTGGGAATGTATGCAAGTTAACAGTGTTTCAACTAAATGTGGTACAGAAGCAATCAATTTGTGTCTCTTTTCAATTGAACAATTGTCAATGCTATGGCAGGAATGTCCTTTGTACACCCATAAAGAGCTGCCACCACTGTATCTCTTGTTGGAGAAAAATATGCAGTTGGCCTCTTTTCATTAGAATGTTGTTGTGTGAGAACAGAAAGTATGCACCCTTCTTTTCGATGACAAAATAGGTTAAAAACAGTCTCAAGGTATTCTGGGCGCAGGTGCCAAACACAGAGAGTGTCTTAGCTCTGGGATGGCTTGAATGGATTCATCATCCCAGAATATCAGATCAGTCACGTCATTGTGCATCAGGCTTTGCAGAGGCTTCACAATCAAGAACAACTTGAAACTGCACTGACAACAGTAACTAACCATCCTTAGAGACACTTTTACTTCTCTCTATGTCATTGGAAAGTTCATTCTCAGGATAGCAGATGTGCGTTCTTTGGACACTTTCCTCATTCCTTTTTCAATTATATGTCCCAAATAAATGACTTCATTTGATAGTATTGTATATTGGTGGGGGACACTTTATGACCTTTTTCAGCCAAATGATTAAACTATTCAATTGCGTCCAATTTACATTCCTCTTATGTTTTTGCTTCAGCCTTCGAATCATCAATGTTCAGCACTAGTACTGAGTTTAGGATTCCAAATCTTTCTTGAGGTTTGGAAAAAGTTTGAGGGACTCTCAGTATACCCCAGTGGAATCCTACACAAAAGAGGATTCTGTTTTGGAATCTCAACGCAAAAATATATTAACGATTCTCATAAAGCTCAATAGAGAAAAATATTGAACAGAAATCAATCACTATGATTTATAATAAAATATCTGTGGGATTCAATATCAAGAGACAACATGGGATCACTATGCCAATTTGTTTGGGAAGATCTTGTACTATTCCCCATTTCCCACTTTATTTGCTTAAGCCACTGTAGGTGAGCTACATGGACTTCCTCCCTGTGACTTCTCTCAAAATGCTCTGTTCAATCATCCTGTCAATAAAAGGTGCAAATACCTTCTCTGCTTCATGAGCACAAGGTTTTATTGAGGAGTACTGGTAAACACTGCATTCGATTTTACTGCAATTTGCACTGGCTCTGCACTTTTAAGCAGCCCAATTTATTTTCCTGTAAAATCCCAAAAAGATGCAATCTTTTGTTTCATTTAAGGTCAACCTTATCATCTTTCCATATATGCAAACACCATCTGGTGTGAAATAAATTATGCAAGGTAACTTCCACAAAATGTAACAACCAAACAGATTTACTGGACTTATTTTACTGATTATAAACTCATGATTCTTTGTAATTGATCCAATTTGTACATTAACTTTTGCTGTCAACTTGCTAGTCATTTGCTTTTTGGAAAGTCTAAATATTGAGTTTCTTTTGCAGAAGTGGGAAGGTCTGGAACTTCCACTGTTTTAACCGTAGTACCTGTATCAATCAAAAATCATACAGCATGGCCATTATCCTCTCTTTCAACACATGAACCCTCCTGAGCTACCTCTGGGACTGCACTAAGCATGCAATCCTTTCCTGTCAGGCACCACACTGTACCTGACTTATTCCTGAATTGTAGAACATTGTCACTAATTACTGAATGCTTTTCCTGAAATGTTTAATTTGGTTGATATCCTGATGAATTCTACATAGAGTGATGTAGGACTGGAACTGAAGGCATTTTCCCATTGGACCACCTTGTTTTCTGTATATTCTGTGACGATGCCAGTAGGGCTAGGTACGTTGAGAGCATCATCACGTTCTGTGCCATTCGAGATGGGTTCAATTCCTATTCAGCTGAATGGGATTCATTTGAGGGACCATTTGTTTCTCATTTTGAAATCTGTTAACATTAAGGGGGTCATTACAACCTCGGTGGTCTGCCTTGCAGACCACCGAGGTTGCGGGAGCCAGAATACCGCCAGTGCTGGAGGTATGGCTGGCTCCGTATTTTGACTTTTCCGCTGGGCCAGCGGAAAAGTCACATCAACATTGCCGCCGGCTCTTAATTGAGCCGGCGGCAATGCTGATGTGCAGCGGGTGCATTAGCACCCGTCGCACATTTCAGGCAGTGAAATGCGCGACGAGGCTCTGCCTGGGGGCCCCTGCACTGCCCATGTGAAGTGCATGGGCAGTGCAGGGCACCCCAGGGGCCCCCTGAGTCCCCTTACCGCCAGCCTCTTCCTGGGGGTGCAAACTGCCAGAAACAGGCTGGCGGTAGGGGAGTCATAATCCCCAGGACAGCGCTGCTTGCAGCGCTGCCAGGGTGGATTATCACCGCCGGGGCTAAAATGGCGGAATACCGCCGGCCCCGGCGGTGCGACCGCCGCGGTCAAAATATGGGTTTTCGTACCGCCAGCCTGTTGTAATGACCACCTAAGTGTATAATCTCTTTTGCAGTGTCCATCTCTACCACAAATGTGACATGCTCCAGTTTTCATTTGAATACTAACATTTTTTTTTTTTAAATCTAACTTTACCTCAAAAACAAATATTTCTACGTTTCATACCACCTTGAAATGCACCATCGCTCCTTTTCTGAAAGAATGGAGTCTGTGCCACCAAAATCTTTTTCATTGTTGTTTCTTTTTTGCATCACAATAATCACTACACTACTTTGCGTAGGCAACACTCTTATCTAATGGTTTCACTTTCCAGCACACTGCACTCTGGTGCAGATATGTCCTGATCTCCCCACACAATATACCCATCATATAAACATCACATAAACAGAAACAAATTCAGAAATGTCTTCTTTTGTTGGGTGATCAACTCCACTGTGCTGCCTGTAATGTAAATCTGCATCAATCTCTCATTATTTGCATGAACCGACTCGTCCATATTTTGAGCAGCTCTCATAGTTTTTGACAAATTAACCCATTTCTGCAAAAACAATCCTTTCAAATATTCAATAATCTGAGTATACTTTTGCATGACAATCGATGAAGGCTTAAAACTAGAAGCTACTGTTTGCATTTTTTTAATCAGGCCATTGTACTACTGTCTTGAACTCAATCCACAAACCTTTATGCACAACAAAAGAAATACACTTAGATATTCCTAAGTCACTTTTGGAATAGTCAAAATCCTCTCCACTTCACAATACTACTTTTCTGGTTCCTCTCTAAGCTCTAGAAAATTACTTGTAAAAGTCCAGAAGTTATGATGGGTCCAAGGCACATCTGCTCCTCCGGATACTTCTCACAAAGTTGACTTTCAGTCAAGTGTCACTTCACATTCAAAATCACTCACACTCACAACTCTTTTCGACTTACCTTTTTGTGGTTTCTCAGAAATTTGAAAACCAATCATTTCAGCTTTTTTCACATTCTTGCAATCTCTGATCAAGTCAATTAATTCTATAAGATTTGTTCTCAGTGGTACAATGTTTTCTATTTGCCACATTCTGTCAATCTCATTCTTGATGTTTCACAAAATCATTTTTTTTGTAAATTTACATTAAATTCCTCAGCCAACCTCCTAATTTTCTCATATGCATGAATAGCACGCTTCCCTGCTTCCAAATCCAAAACCATTAGTTCTTCTTTATTAACATTTAAAATGTTGTCCTTATAAGTGTTTGAATTCACAATCTGATCTAAATTCCTAATTAATTTTAGTGTGTTAATTTTCACAACATTTGCTTCACATAACTGTGCAATCTTCAAGGTTAATTCAGAACGACGTTCAATCAATTTACTCTTTCTACTCTTTCTACTTGCTTGTGCTTCAGCATGAGTGTATTTATATGGAGATGGGTTCATCATGTTTATCAAATCATTTATAAATTCATCCTCTTCCTCAGAATCACTCTGTTGTTAGATCCTTGTCTTATCTTTCTTCCCAGTTTTGTTTTTAATTTCCCGCTCCTTTGTTTTGTTTTTGTCTGAGTCAGTAGCAGTTGCAGGAAACATTGCCACAGTTTCTAACTCGTTCCCATGCAACTCCTTTTTCTGGGAACATAGGCCCTCATTACAACCCTGGCGGTCGGTGATAAAGTGGCGGTAATACCGCCAACAGGCCGGCGGTAAGTACTGCCAAACTATGACCATGGCGGAAAGAGCTCAGACAGGCAGCCACTTTACCACACCGACCGCCAAGGTGGAAACAACAGGTGCCACGGCGGTAGCCGCCTACAGCCAGGCGTAAGTCATTGTTGGCAGGATGAAGTCACAGGAGCTGCGTCGATTCGGTGGAAATTGCGTCAAATTTTCTATTGCACAACAGGCGCTGCGCCGATTCTTCTCTGGAAGTCTGGCTGCGTCGTTCTGAGTCGGCTTTGCGTCGATCCAGTGGGCCATGCATCGAATTTCCGGTTGCTACGCAGGCGCTGCGTTGATCTTCTCATGCCGAAGTCAGGCTGTGTCGTTCCGGTTCGGTGTGCAGTGAAATTTTCACCAGGGTACAAGATGTGCGTCGTTTCTGGCAGGCTGTGCGTATTTGTATTTTTCAAAGTGTGTTTATTGCAGTGCTCTAAAGAAAAGTGGGAAGTGCAATGGTCTGGGTTGATGATGGAGGAAAGTCCAAGGTAGAGTCCAGTCTATTGGTAGCACAGGTGCACTGTCCAAGGGGGCATAGGAATGGGAGCAATGGCAGTTCAAGGTGGACAGGGTGACTGAGAGGGACACAAGGGTGACAATCAGGAGAGTCTTATTTTCTGGTGGGGGCTTGGCAATAGTCTCTGGATTCTGCCTGGATCGCAGGGAACGTTTGCAGGGTGGTTCTCCTTCTGCAGGGGGAGGGGTGCTGGTGGCCTGTTGGTCGTGTGGCGGGGCCTCCGGTCCACTAGCGGCAGCGGAGGTGGAGGGCTGTTCAGTAGTCTGGCTAGTGGCAGGGGCCCGCTGGTGTGACACTGCCTCCCTCATAATGTTGGCCATGTCTGACAGCACCCCTGTAATGGAGACCAGGGTGGTGTTAATGGCCTTCAAGTCCTCCCTGATCCCCTGATCCCTCCTGCAGCCACCTGTTCTCTGCATGTTGTCCAGGATCTAACCCAGCGTATCCTGGTAATGTTGGTATGCTCCCAGGATCGCGGTGAGTGCTTCCTGGAGAGTTGGTTCCCTGGGCCTGTCCTCCCCCTGACGCACAGCAGTCCTTCCAGCTTCCCTGTTGTCCTGTGCCTCTGTCCCCTGAACCGTATGCCCACTGACCCCAGGTCCTTGATTATCTTGGGTTTGTGGTGTGCCCTGGGGTTCCTGTAGAGGTGGACACACTGCTGATTGACGTGTCCTGGGGACAGAGGTATGGGCACGCTGGGTAGATGCTGTGATGGTGTTTCCTGAGGGGGGAGGCTCTGTGGTGGTGTGGGACTGTGCCTTGGTAACCGACTGTCCGGAGGTCCCTGATGGGCCAGGTTGGTCATCCAGATCCAGGCCAGAAGAGTCGCTGTCATCACTGTGGGTCTCTTCTGTGGGTGGACTGGATGTTGCTGGCACCTCTTCTCTGATGACATTGGCTGGGATACCTGTGGGGATGTATAGGCAGTGTTATTATTTCTGTGTGTGACATGTTTTGCATGGGTGGGTTGCCCTCTATGGTTGTTATTGCCCAGGCAGCTTTTCATTGTGTGAGTTGTTATGTGGTGGGCTAGGTGATTCTCTAGTGTGCATGCTTTAGTGATAGGTGTCCATGCAGGTCTGTGAGTGGTGTCCATGCATTGGTGGTGCATGCTGGACTTGGCATTGGGCTGAATGGGTTTTGATGGTGGGGTGTGTGGGAGGTGGTGGAATGATGAGAGTGAGGGTGGGGTCCTCCTGCTACTCCTGCCAGGCCCTCAGGATGCATGATTGCCAAAACTTGCTCCTCCCATGTTGTTAGTTGTGGGGGAGGAGGTAGGGATCCACCGCCAGTCCTCTGTATAGGGAGCTGGTGTCTTGCTTCAATGGAACGCACCTTCCCCCATAGGCCGTTCCATCTCTTCCTGATGTCATCCCTTGTTCTGGGGTGCTGTCCCATGGCATTGACCCTGTCCCCGATCCTCCACCATAGCTCCATCTTCCTAGCAATGGATATCTGCTGCACCTGTGATCCAAATAGCTGTAGCTCTACCCGGATGATTTCCTCCACCATGCCCCCTAGCTCCTCCTCAGTGAATCTGGGGTGTTATTGTGGTGCCATGGGTGTAGTGTGAGAGGTGTGGGTGAGGGTGTATAGGGTGATGTGTTGGGGTGTGTGATGTAAGGTGCGTGGGTGGTGTATAAGTGATGGTGGTATGTGGCTCTGGTTGTGTGAGTGCTCTTGCTGTCTCTCTCTTTTGGCAATGGTTTGTAGTCATAAAGGGTTGTGGGTAATGTGGGTGTGTGTTTTATAGTGATGTGGGTGTGGTGTGTGTATGGGTGTCAGGTGTGTGTAGTTTGAATTGTCCAATGTGGTGTTGTTTTGTATGTGTGTGTGTATTTTGAGCGCAGCGGTATGTACTGCCAATGGTTTACCACCATTGAATGACCGCCGTGGTGATTCGTGGGTCATAATGTTGTGGGCGTTGTTCTGTTGGTGTAATGGTGTGGGTTTTGATACTGCCAGTTTATTACTGACCTTTGGTGTGGCGGAGTTGTGTCTGTGGCTGGATAGTGACGGATTGGTGTGTGTGTCATAATATGGTGAAGTGATATCTGCGGCGGAGGCGGTATGTTGGCGGCAGTAAGTCGGATTTAATGCCAATGTCATAATGAGGGCCATAATCTCACTTCCCACTAATTATTTATGGCCTAACAACTTGACCCTTTAGAATTTTCTGATATCTTTTCTCATTGCCCACATAATTCCTTTCATTCAGTGCCTCAAACTACGCAAGTGTCGGTTGTGGTGTCATATCAAACATTACATGCCTCAGATACTCAGGTTTCTTCATTTCAAACAAACGATTCTTTTCATCACCTTTTGTTACTTTATGCTATTCATTATGCAAGACACCTATGTAAGCCATGATTCAGCCACATCACACATGCCGAACTTCCCAATAAAGGCAGAATATAATTATTTCTTAGATTTTAGCATACGCATAACCATTACTGATTCAACCAAACTTTCACCATAAACATAATGCATTACAGTACAATTTCACAACAAAACCTTCATTACAATGTCAACAAATCCAAAGAAACAAACCTTTGTCTGCCTACCGGAATATAGGAAGGGAATCAAACTCACTAGACTATTAAGGATTTTATCAAGTGTAAATTATAGTTAATCTGGTGCAATACCTTATTTAGCAGACAACTTTATATGTAGCTCAAGTTCTCCATGAATCAAATGCATTTGCATAAATCATACACAATCATCATTATCTTCAACAAAAAGTGAACACATAATGCATTACAACATACCACATTACAATATGTCACAACTTTGTTTGTTGCATTAGACTATAACATAAAACTGACTCAATCCCAAATAAATATATTATATCTCACATCGCATGCCTTCTCACACCACGCAAAAAGCCTCCTAATGCTCACTAAATCCAATCATAAGATGTATGCAGAGGTATTCTAGCAATGATCCAAAAATCTCCAAGATTTCTCCAACTTGCTCCCAGCCAAACATTTTCATTTTTCAATTTATTTAGTGTTAATTAGCTTAATTGATTAGCTTGTTGTTGTTCTACACCAAACATATTTTGATGATATAATTAATTAATTAAGGGGCTTGATGTGCAAGATCTGAACTGGACTACCTGAGTCTTTGTAAGACATTGTCATATATAAAATATGCCCTGCAGCAAACAAACCCTTTCAAACTTTACAATTTGTCCCTGAAAGTGTTTGCCGGTTTTCCCCTTGTAATGAGACAGAATGATTTGAGGAGGACGAAAGCTGAGCAGATCTTCAGACAAAGGATCAAACTCTAGGATGTCCAGCCCAGATGTTACCTCCAGATTCAGTTTCCCCCCCGACATCATCTTGGACATGGTTTCTGAGTGGGAGCAGGATCTTGATTATGCTACATGCTGCTCCCATGCCATTCTAGGCTATGTTTACTAGGTCTTTCCAGAGGGTATCCCGTGACATTATGGGTATTTCTCAGGCAAGCCAGTCCTGATATTTGTGCCAGGTTCTGAGCTTTATAAATAGGAGATTGCTTTTCTACATAGGTATGCCATATACAATGACAGGAAGGCAAAGTGTTGCTAGGGATTTCTATCTCTTTTCCCACTTCCCATGTCTGGTAGGTGAAATTGATTGCACTCATGTGAAACTTCAGCCACTATGCCACAATCCACACATTGTCTGAAACAGGCACCGCTGGCACTCAGTCAACAAGCAGCATGCCAGTTCCTGCTTTACTGATATTTATGAAGTGTTCCCAAGCAGTACACATGACACAGATCACCTCTTGCCTGGCATCTGCCAGTGGAGGAATCAGGCATCAGGTGGGTTCTGAGTAAGTACTCCACACCATAGAAGCATGATATGTTGTTTGCAAATACATAACCATTACAAGTGCTAATTCTCATGACACGTACATGACCCCAACAGACACTGCATGTACCTTTCCATACATTCTGAGCTCTACAGATGCAAGAAGGACATGAACAAGCATTTCCTAATTTTCTTCCTCAGGTGATGTACGTGCACACTCTCCTCATCTCCTCACAACATGCAATCAATCAAACATTTATACAGTGTGGAAAATCACCTGTGAGTGTCTAGAGGTGGTGGAGCTATATGCTGCTGCGTGGAAGTATGATCATTTGAACATCCGGGTCTTTAGTTCTCTTTTGAATTGCTGGAGTTACAGCTAAGTCCTGAGGTGCAGGAGGAGGTTGTTCCAAGCTTTGGCTGCCAGGTGGAGAAGGAGCTTGATGGAACCATGGGGTGTCTGGAGGGAGAGGGAAGCTGGTCAGAGGTGTCTGGTCAGTTGGTGGAAGGTCAGGAGTGAGTTGATTTTTGTTGGTCCTTTGCTGTACAGGGCCTTGTAGGAGTGGGTCAGCATCTTGAACTGGAATCTCTGCTGAATCAGGAGCCCGTGTAGTTTCTTGAGCTGGGGTGTGATATGGGTCCATTTGGGGAAGTCGGGTATGAGTCTTGCCACTGAGTTCTGTATTGTCTAGAGTCTCTTCAGGAGGTGTGCTGTGATTCCTATGTATAGTGTGTTTCCATACTCTGCTGGTAATGAGGGCCTGCATGACGGTCCTTCTGGTGTTTGCTGGGAGCCACCTTAAAATCTTGCAGAGCAGGCAAAGGGTGTGGAAGCAGGTGGATGAGAATGCGTCAAATTTTATCTTCATGGATAGTTTGCTATCCAGGATGATGCGGAGGTTGCAGGTGTGGTCTGTTGGGGTGGTGAGGGGTGCCGAGCTCTGTGAACCACCATGTGTCAGTCCATGGTGAGGTTTTGATCCCAAAGATGAAGACTTCTGTTTTTTCAGGGATGTTTGAGACATTTGTCCTTCATCCAGTCCACTACGTTCATCATGCATCTGTGGAAGTTAGCTTTTGTGGTGGAGGGCTCTTCAGACAGTGAGATGATGATCTGCGTGTCGTCAGCGTAGGATATGATGTTGAGTCCATATGATCTGATGGGATGGCCAGGAGAGGTCATGTAAAGGTTGAAGAGGGTCTGGCTGAGGGACAGTCCTTTGGGGACTCCACAGATGATCTTCTTGGGCTCTAAGGTGCACAGTGGGAGACATACCCTTTGGTTCCTGCTGTAAGGTAAGCAGCAATCTATTCTAGGGTGTATCGTTTAATCCTGATGTGGTGGAGTCTTTTGATCAGGATGTTGTGGGAGATTGTGTCAAATGCAGGGGACATGTCCAGGAGTATGAGGGCTGCTGGTTCCCCATGGTCCAGGAGGGCTCTGAGGTCATCTGTGGCTGCAATCAGGGCTGTCTCAGTGCTGTGGCTAGCTCTGTAGGCATGTATCACTGCACCTCAACGTAGTTACAATAGGGCACACATTCGTACATGAGCCATCATAGAGTTCATTTTTGGTCTCCTAAAGTTGGGATTCAGATGTCCTGACTGTACAGGGAGTTGCTGCTGTTCCCCCATGAATTGTGTGCAAGATAACAGTAGCCTGTTGTATCTTGCACATAATTTCAGCATGTCAAGGCATAAGCCTACCTCTGAACCCTGACCAAGGTCTGAATCCAGGGAAATGGGTCATTGACCCAAACAGAATGCAGGGTATGCAGGTGTGTAAACAGCTGATTGACACGTTTTTCTCTTGAGCCACCAGTTGTATTTCTGTCTTTCAGTAGTTTCACATTGATGATTGATGGACATTTAACACTCTTCCCATAACTTCCATCCTGAGATTACTCTGTAAGCCATACCTAAAGTATGTAAACAACTGTTGTCAGCAGTCAAAAGATAGACCATCCAGCATATGGTAGTAATTAGTGTAGGCATAGTTTCAAAGGACTCCATTGTCCTAGGGGAGTAAATGTCACTGTATGTGTGAGATTACCCTGTAAAGTTGATATCTGAAAATGTGTCCTCACCAAGGGCCTCATTACAGCCCTGGCGGCTGGCAGTACACTGGCGGTAACACCGCCAACAGGCTGGAGGTGTACCGGCTGTGAATTATGACCGTGGCACATTAGCCACGGCCATACCGCCAGCCCCTCCAACTGACAGCCAGGCTTCCGCCAGGCGGTCATAATCCCCAGGGCAGCGGTACATGCACCGCTGCCCTGGGGATTATGATCCCCAACTGCCAGCCTGTCCATGGTGGTAAACACTGCCATGGAAAGGCTGGCGGTAAGGGGGACTCGGGGTGCCCCTAGGGGCCCCTGCACTGCCCATGCACTTGGCATGGACAGTGCAGGGGCCCCCAGACACAGCCCCATCGCGCATTTCACTGCCCGAATTTCGGGCAGTGAAATGCGCGACGGTGCTGCTGCACCCGCTGCACATCAACATTGCCGCCGGCTCTATTATGAGCCGGCTGCAATGTTGATGTGACTTTTCCGCTGGGCCGTTCGATGGAAACGCTGTTTCCATCCACTGGCCCAGTGAAAAAGTCATAACAGGGAGCCACATATACTGCCAGCAGTATAATGGGGCCTGCGGCTTCAGCAGTTTTTTTGTAAGACCTCTGAAGTCGTATGGAGGGCCCAAGTGTCACAATCAGTCATATCTAAGCATATAGGCCCTCATTACAACATTGGCGGTAAAAGCCGCTTACCGCCGTGCAGAAGACCGCCAACACACCGCTGTGGAAATCCGCCACAGCTATTATGACCCACAGCTCTGAATCCGCCAAAATTCAGACACCCACACAAGTCCGCCACACCAAAGGTCAGTGATAAACTGGCAAAAACAAATCCTCCACCATCAGGCCAACAGAAATACGCCCACTCTATCACGACACACGAATCCATGCGGCGGTCTTTCAACCGCGGTATTCCATTGGCGGTACACACTGCAGCGCTCAAAATACACACACACTTACAAAACATAGCCACATTGGACAATTCAAAATACACACACCTGATACACATACACACACCACTTCCACACACCCATTACAATGTAAAACACACACCCACATCACCCATAAACCCTTACGACCAAAATTAGAAGGCCAGAGAGAGACACCACAAAAAACTACCAAGCATCCACAGGCAAACAATACCATCAGCCACAGAACTTCCACGTACCTCACACAACACACCACTAAATGTCACCCCACTTATCACTACACACACCACCCCACACATCACCCACACCACACCATGGCACGGCAAAGACACCCCAGGTTGTCGGAGGAGGAGCTCAGGGTCATGGTGGAAGAAATCGTCCGGGTAGAGCCACAGCTATTCGGGTCACAGGTGCAGCACACCTCCATAGCTAGGAAGATGGAGCTATGGCGAAGAATAGTGCACAGGGTCAACGCAGTGGGACAGCACCCAATAAATAGGGATGACATCAGGAAGAGGTGGAACGACCTACTGGGGAAGGTGCGTTCCGTGGTCTCAAGACACCACATTGCGGTTCAGAGGACTGGCGGCGGACCCCCACCTCCTCCCCCGCAACTAACAACATGGGAGGAGCAAGTCTTGGCTATTCCGCATCCTGAGGGCCTCGCAGGAGTAGATGGAGGAATGGACTCTGGTAAGTCAAATCTTAACTATTACATCCCCCACCCTACTTGCATGCTATCACATACCCCCACCCTCACCCCCATCACAACAACTCCTCACAAATGTCCCAACATCACAAACCACCCATCCCAACACCAAGCCCTGCATGCAACAACAAAGCATGGACACCCATCACCAAAGCATGGCCACTGCACATACCCATACACCCCCCTAAACCACCATCACACAAGGTCTCACACAGGAATGCAAGCACTGGGGTACAAGGTCACCCACCTATTGCACACCATAGCACACACAGATGTAATAAACATCCTTTTATACCCCTGCAGGACCCCTACCGAACGTCACCGGACAGGAGGGTCCACACATCTCCACACCACCCACAGAAGAGGCCCACAGTGAAGACAGCAGCTCTGTCCAACTGGATCTAGATGACCAGCACAGCCCATCTGGGACCTCAGGACAGTCGGCTCCCCTGACACAGTCACAGGCCACCACAGAGCCTCCCCCCTCAGGAAACACCAGCACAGCACCCACCCAATGGGCCCATACCTCTGTCCCCAGGACACATCAATCAGCAGTGTGTCCACCACTACAGGGAATCCAGGCTAACCCACCACCCCAACAGCAACAGGGACCTGGGGGCAGTGGTAGTGGGCACACGGTCCAGGGGACGGAGGCCCAGGAACACAGGGGAACTGGGAGGGCTGCTGTGCGACAGGGGGAGGACAGGCCAAGGGAACCCACTCTCCACGGGACCCTCTCCAACATCATGGGAGCCTACCACCACTCCCAGGAGACGATGGCAACGGTACTGGCCAAGTTTCAGGAGACCCAGCGCCTGCAGGAGGAACAGTATTTGGGCTTCAGGGAGGAACTCAGATCCATCGATTCAACCCTGGGCACCATCGTAGGGGTGCTGAAGGAAGTACTCAACACCAGGAGGGACACTGTGGCACAACAAGGGGCCCCTGACACTAGCCTGGATGATGAACTACCCACCACCTCCGCCAGCGCTAGTGGACAGGAGGCACCACCACGGGACCACCACACCAGCACCTCACCCCCTGCAGAGGGAGAACCACCCCACAAACAGTCCCTGAGATCCAGGACAAAGACAGAGAACGATGCCAAGACCCCCGCCAAGAAATGATACCACCCTGAATGTCACCATCTGTCCCACTTTGTCACCCTGTCCATCCTCAAACTGCCCCAGATCCACTTCCTATGCCCATTTGGGCAATGCACCTGTGAGACTAATAGACTAGATTCTGCCATGGACATTCCTTTACCATCACCCCTCACCATTTTACAACCCCCTCCAATATTGAGCACTTAAATAAACACCCTTGAAGCACAAAACAATCTGGAGTCAGTCTGTGATTTCGAAATAGTGTATTAGCAATTACAGTGCCAAAGTGCTCCTTCAAATGTAATGTCAACATACCTATGTCACACAGCTGTAGGCCATGAGGAAACAAAGCAGATGTTACACAGTGGGACCCACATCTGTGAAATCGTAAGGGAAAGTGACAACTCAGTGACTATACACTGGGTGAAAAGGACAGACAGTAGAGAGGTAGTAGTTTTAAAGTACATGTAGCAGGCAAGTTTGTCTTCTTACCTGTGTCTCACTGGAAGTATTGCAGGATCACTGAGTTGTTGTTGTCGATGTCCTCTTCTTCTGCTTCCTCGTCTTCAATGTCCACAGGGTCAACAGCTGCTACAACACCGCCATCTGGACCATCCTCCTGCAGAAAAGGCACCTGTCGTTGCCCAGCTAAGTTGTGAAGCATACAACAGGCCACGATGATCTGGCACACCTTCTTTGGTGAGTAGAAGAGGGATCCACCTGTCATATGGAGGCATCTGAACCTGGCCTTCAGGAGGCCGAAGGTCCACTCTATTATCCGCCGAGTTCGCCCATGTTCCTCATTGTAGCATTCCTCTGCCCTTGTCCTGGGATTCCTCACTGGGGTCAGTAGCCATGACAGGTTTAGGTAACCAGAGTCACCTGCAAATGGCGCGGGACAACTGTTAGACACACACTAACCTGTAGGGATATCCCCAGACCCAGACAACCATTCCCACTGACTGCTTCATGGTGCTCACCTAATAGCCACACAGGGTGCCTCTGGAGTTGACCCATCACATAAGGGATGCTGCTATTCCGCAGGATGTAAGCGTCATGCACTGAGCCAGGGAATTTGGCATTCACATGGGAGATGTACTGGTCTGCCAAACACACCATCTGCACATTCATGGAATGATAACTCTTACGGTTTCTGTACACCTGTTCACTCCTGCGGGGGGTACCAAAGCCACATGTGTCCCATCAATGGCACCTCTGATGTTGGGGATATGGCCCAGGGCATAGAAATCACCTTTCACTGTAGGCAAATCCTCCACCTGAGGGAAAACGATGTAGCTGCGCATGTGTTTCAGCAGGGCAGACAACACTCTGGACAACACGTTGGAAAACATAGGCTGGGACATCCCTGATGCTATGGCCACTGTTGTTTGAAATGACCCACTTGCAAGGAAATGGAGTACTGACAGCACCTGCACTTGAAGGGGGATTCCTGTGGGATGGCGGATAGCTGACACCAGGTCTGCCTCCAGCTGGGCACACAGTTCCTGGATTGTGGCATGGTCAAGCCTGTAGGTGATGATCACATGTCTTTCCTCCATTGTCGACAGGTCCACCAGCGGTCTGTACACCGGAGGATGCCGCCATCTCCTCACATGTCCCAGTGGACGGTGCCTATGAAGGACACCCACAGCTTACACAGAACACAAATCATAATCCAAAATTTGGCCTGTATGAGTGTTGAGGCAAGGCCTAGGTATGTGTGACGCAGTTAAAAATTAAGCCATGTGGGCCCCTGAAATGGCAGCTGCCTGACCTGTAAAGTGGGACAATGGGATGTGAGGTAACTGCGCTGGCGTCATACACCGTCGCGGTAGGCGGTCGAAGACCGCGGTGCAATTCTGCATTGGTTAACATTGGACCCTATGGGTCCCAGGAGCCAATGATGATGTACACCGGCGGTGACGGTACGCACCGCCGCGGACGTGACCGCCATTTTCTATCTGTTCAATCACTCGATACCTGATCTACGACAGGAGAGAACCTACATTGCAAGTGCTGCCGTGACCTCGGTCTGGAAGAGACAATGGCTCGTGCGTCTGGGGAAAGGGCCCCTGCCTTCACATCGGAGGAGTTGGAGAAACTCGTGGATGGGGTCCTCCCCCAGTACACGCTACTCTACGGTCCTCCAGGCAAACAGGTAAGTACACTGGGAGCATGCTGTATGGGCAATGCCTGTGTGGAGTGGGGTGGATGAAAGATGGGGGGGAGATTGAGGCGTGCATGAAACGACGGTGAGTGCATGTGCCACATGGCAAGCGTAGGGATGGGGGCCAATGACTGTGATGGTGCAGTTGGTAATAACTTTTCTTTTCCCCCTGTACAATTCATGTAGGTCAGCGCCCGTCAGAAAAAGGATATTTGGCGTGCCATCGCCAAGGACGTCCGGACCCTGGGGATCTACCACAGACGGAGCACCCACTGCCGTAAGAGATGGGAGGACATTCGCCGCTGGAGCAAGAAGACGGTGGAGGCCCAGCTGGGGATGGCCTCCCAACGTGGGAGGGGTGCCCTGATGTTCTGGATCCTGGTGGTGGCGTACCCGGAGTTGGATGGGCGCTTGAGGGCATCACAGCAGCCACAAGGGGGTGAGTACACTCTCATTCTGCTGATTTTGCGCGCAGTGGAGGTGTCTGGGTGGGGGAGGTGGGCTGTGGGTTTCCCTAGGCCACCTGTGTACAGTGCCAACTACACCTAGTCAGGCTCCTGTGTCATCCATGTGTGCAGATGTCGGCCATGGCCTTGTAGGCCATGTCCCAGGGATTGAACAGTGGAGCCCAAGTGTGTGGCGTAGTGCAGGGGGCTTCTGTGTCTGTCATGTCCGCCATCTGTAGTGGTAATGCATGCACTCAACATGTCTTTCTTCTGTCGTCCCCCCTTTTTGTGGTCTCCCTGTTCTTGTGTGCATTAGCATCATCAGGCGGAGGAGCAGTGGCACCGGAGCAGGAGGGAGCTGCATCCCACATGGCCCTGGAGGGCGAGACAACTGACTCGGAGTTCACCAGTGGGACGGAGGGCGAGGGGAGCTCCACGGCAGGGACAGGAGCTGACACCAGTGACAAAGGTCTCGTCCTCTGATGGGAGCTCCCTTGTGGTGGCAGCAACATCTGTGCCCCCCGCATCTACAGGTACAGCCACCACCCCACCTTCCAGCACCGCCCTCCCAGCAGCCCCTCAGCCTTTGCCCCGTGCCCGCTCACCCAGGAGGGTGGGCATCACCTTCGCCCCCGGCACCTCAGGCCTTGCCCCAGTCACCCCTGCTGCCCTCAGTGAGGAGGCCATTGACCTCCTCAGGTCCCTCACTGTTGGGCAGTCAACCATTTTGAATGTCACCCAGGGTGTAGAAAGGCAGTTGCAACAAACAAATGCATTCCTGGAGGGCATTCATTCTGGTCAGGGGTCCCTTAAGCGAGCTTTTCAGACTCTGGCCTCAGCACTGATGGCAGCCATTGTCCCTGTCTCTAGCCTCCCCCCTCCAACTTCCTCCACCCAGACCCAATCCCCTCTACCTATCCCAAGCACACCTTCAGACCAGCATGCACACACCTCAACACACAAGGGAATCCCAGGCAAACATAAGCACCACACATCACACAGACACTCACGCAAGCATCAGACACATGCAGACACACCAACATCCACTGCCTCCACTGTGTCCCCCTCCTCCTCGTCTCCCTCCTCCCTCCCAGTCTCGTCTCCACTCACACCTGCATGCACTACATCTACAGCCACTACTTCAATCACCAGCACACACACCACCACACCCCACTCACGTGCAGTCACCACCCCCACTGCCACTCACAAGTCCCCTGTGTCCTCTCCCAGTGTGTCTGTGACGCCACCTCCCAAGATACACAAAACCAGGCACACACCCACCCAAGAGCCGTCCACCTCACAACAGCCTCCAGCGCATGCACCTTCACCCAAAGTCACCAAACGAACAGCTCCTACAACCACAACCTCTTCCTCCACTCCCAAACCCCCTCCATCTACCCGTCCCAGTGTTCCCAAGAAACTTTTCCTGGTCAACCTTGACCTCTTTCACTCACCTCCCCCACCACGTTCGTCTCCTCGGGCCCGACTCTCCAGGTCCCAACCTAGCACCTCAGCCACAACATCTCCGGGACCAGTGGTGCCTGTAGTTACCGGAATCTGGAGTGCACCGGGCAGCAGGGCAGCCAGTGTGGCACGGAGCCACAGCACGGACAGTCCCCCACCTGTCAAGCATCAGAAGTTGGCCAGTGCCCGGCGGGAGAGGGTGAAGACTCCAGCCACCAAAGCCGCTCCCAGGGGTACAGGTGGGAGTGTGGAGTCAGCTGCGACACCTTCCAAGGTGGGGAAGGGCCACAAGAAAGTCAGCAAGGCTGGGAAGAAAAGCACGGCGGAGAAGACCGCCATCATCCCTGCTGCCCAGGAGGCCACCGCCATCATCCCCGCTGCCCAGGAGGCCATTGCTCTACGACACAAGCACCGCTGAACAGGGCACCGCCACCACAAGCACTGCTGAACAGGGCACCGCCGCTATAAGCACCGCTGGCCCATGAGCGCCAAGGGCACTGACGCTACTGAGTCTTTCACGAGCAGGATGTAGCACTCTGGGCACAAAGCCCCCTCCAGAACCAGTGGAGAAAAGCATCCACTAACACAGTCCTTGCCAGGATGAAGCACTCTGGGCACAAAGCCCCCTCCAGAACCAGTGGAGAAAAGCATCCACTAACACAGTCCTTGGCAGGAGGAAGCACTCTGGGCACAAAGCCCCCTCCAGAACCAGTGGAACATGTCACCGACTTGAGAGACTGTGGCTTTGCACTCCCCAGGATATGGCAGTGGGCAACCCACCCACTGTAGAGACTTGAGAGACTGTGGCTTTGCACTCCCCAGGATTGAACAGTGGGCAACCCACCCACTGTAGAGACTTGAGAGACTGTGGCTTTGCACTCCCCAGGATATGGCAGTGGGCAACCCACCCACTGTAGAGACTTGAGAGACTGTGGCTTTGCACTCCCCAGGATTGAAGAGTGGGCAAACCACCCACTGTAGAGACTTGAGAGACTGTGGCTTTGCACTCCCCAGGATATGACAGTGGGCAACCCACCCACAGTAGAGACTTGAGAGACTGTGGCTTTGCACTCCCCAGGATTGGACAGTGGGCATGTGGCCCCCTTGTGGATTTGGTGTTGTGCACTCAACCGGCTGAGGTGCTCCCCCTTTCCCTT
The DNA here is from genome assembly GCF_031143425.1 of Pleurodeles waltl. Lineage (NCBI taxonomy): Eukaryota > Metazoa > Chordata > Amphibia > Caudata > Salamandridae > Pleurodeles > Pleurodeles waltl. The sequence goes on along the minus strand of NC_090438.1, from coordinate 481,232,885 downwards.
CCCCCTGAGGTGCCTGTTTTATTGCTATCTGATGCCCCTGCAGTGTTCTCTCCGTCATTTCGGGGATTTTGTTTATAGTGAATATATTTTTTTTTGCATACTGGATTTTAATATATTACAATGGTTACATTCATTTCCTTTTTTTATTGCATTCTTCCCGGGGGTTGAGGGTGTAACTGTTAAGTATCATGCTGTATTGGTGTGTGTGTTGTCGTGGGTGAGGGTGGGGGTGTTGCGTGTTGCGTGTGTGTGTCCCTGTTTTTTCCCTCCCCTGTGTCGTAGGTGCAGTACTCACCGTGGTCTTCGCTGCCGGCGTTCGTGCTCCTGGTAGAGGAGCAAGAAAATAAGGGTTGGCAGGATGTGGAGTTCGGGTTCCATGGCGTCCGGATTCCTCGTGGGGTGTGTAGAGGTGAGTGTTTTCCCTTCGAAGTCCTGTTTCCACCGTGTTTTTGTTCACGGTGTATCCGCCCCGGAAAAGGTGGCAGATTGGTACGTTGTGATACTGTGGGCGGTACATTGTCCTCCGCCTGTCTGTTGGCGGTGACCGCCTAGCTGTTTGTTTGTACCGCCATGGTAGTCGGAGTGTTAAAGTGGCTGTCTTTGTTGGCGGTTTCCGCCACGGTCGTAATTCCATTTTTTTTTCCCGCCGGCCTGTTGGCGGTCTTACCGCCGCTTTAACACCGACCGCCAGGGTTGTAATGACCACCAAAGTGATTGAGGATTGGCAATTGTATACAAGATAGAAACCTACAGGTAAATGTGAAACAGATCAGATTAAAACTATAGATAAGAGATGTCATGTTTTGTATTTTGGGTTACATATACCACAAATAATCATGCCTTCCCCATGGTTGATATGTGAGTTGCTGTGTGGCACACTATGGGGCATATTTATACTCCGTTTGCGCCGAATTAGCGTCGTTTTTTTTTACGCAAATTCGGCGCAAAACTAACGCCATATTTATACTTTGGCGTTAGACGCGTCTAGCGCCAAAGTATGAGTAAAGAGCGTCATTTTTTTGCGTGAACGCCTTCCTTGCGTTAATGAGATGCAAGGAAGGCGTTCCCGTCTAAAAAAATGACGGCGACGCAAATGCGTCGTATTTTTACTCCCGGGCAAAAATCATGCCCGGGAGGTGGCGGGTCAAAAAACCCCGCATTTGCGCCACTATTTAACGCCTGGGTCAGGGTAGGCGTTAAGGGGCCTGTGGGCTCAAAATGAGCCCACAGGTGCCCTCCCCTGCCCCCAGGGACCCCCCCTGCCACCCCTGCCCACCCCAGGAGGACACCCAAGGATGGAGGGACCCACCCCAGGGACATTCAGGTAAGTTCAGGTAAGTATAATTTTTTATATTTTTTAATTTTTTTTGTGTGGCATAGGGGGGCCTTATTTGTGCCCCCGTACATGCCACTATGCCCAATGATCATGCCCAGGGGACATAAGTCCCCTGGGCATGGCCATTGGGCAAGGGGGCATGACTCCTGTCTTTACTAAGACAGGAGTCATTTAAATGGCGTCTGGGCGTCGAAAAAAATGGCGCAGATCGGGTTGAGGCGATTTTTTTGCCTCAACCTGACTTGCCCCATTTTAAGACGCCCTAACGCCATTTTACCCCTACGCCGGCGCTGCCTGGTCTACGTGGTTTTTTTCCACGCACACCAGGCAGCGCCGGTCTGCTAGTGCCGGCTAACGCCATTCCATAAATACGGCGCCCGCATGGCGCTTCAGAATGGCGTTAGACGGCGCTAAATTTTTTGACGCTAAACTGCGTTAGCGCAGTTTAGCGTCAAAAAGTATAAATATGGGCCTATACTTTTTAAAATGGCCGTTACTAACATATGTTACATGGGGGTGACAGGCAGTGCTGAGAACTGATTGGTCTACTCACTGTGGTTGTATGATGGTACCATGCCTGCTGGAAACGGCACGCAAAATAGCATTTGTGGTTCTATCATACCAGGTGGCCCAAAACTACCCCCACCCCTAATACCTAAACTACCCCAAACCCCACCTGCGCTGAGCCCTAAAAAGAAACTATCCCAACCCCCCCACCCCACCCCATAAACTAAAGTACCCCGAACCCCCCATGCACCCTACACCTAAAAAAAACTACCTCTGCCCCATGAAAGTAAACTGCCCAACACCCCCTACCCGCCTTAATCCCTAAAAAAAAAATATTCTGACACCTGCATCCCAAAAAAGTATACTACCCTGACCCCTACTAACCCTGACCCCTAAAAAAATAAAAAAAACATGACCCCTAAAAAATAAACTACCCCCACCCCATGCTTGTTTCTGGTCCAGGGAAGACCTAGCCTGGCAGTTTGGGCTGGACTGTTCCCATGGGGAACAGGGTCAAGACTGATTTGCATATTGATGGGTCCAAACTGGAATGGCATGGCAACCAAAATAAACGATGGATGAAACTCAGATCTGTGACTGGGGGTGAATGTTTGATTTGTTCTGCATTCCGTCCATCATCTTTTGCTTTTGCAGCTATAGTAACAAACAGCACACTAAATAAATCTCCATGTTGCATATGTGATGTACTCAGACATAATGGAATGCATTATGTAATTATTTTTGCGGAATTGTGTTTAAGAATCAAAACATTAAACACATGTATGTATAGGTAGGAAAATAGATATTATATCTGTGTGATCTACTACATATGACAACGTAGCTATTTGTCTGTCATGCATACACCATGATGCGAGTATACTTGTGTAATGACCTGAATTGCCTCTGCTCATAAAGGGACCCCTTTATGTGCCCAACTAAAGAGAAGAAGGTTGATTGGATTTGCGTGTGTGATGCTGAAAGCATTACACCTTCCTATAAAGTCTAACGTGCATCTATAATTATATGCAACTGTTTCATGGATACTTTCAGTAAGCATGATAAATAATTGCCAGGGAGTGAATGGCACTATTTGAGATGTAAATTACATACAAGAAGATGAAGGCAGCCATTTTGTGTTAATTCTGTGCCATGCTCACCTCAGAGCTGTATCCTCCACCATCCTGCTGCTATGTACATCTATCCTGCCCTCAACATGGTTGCAAGACTTGATGAGAAGGCACCCCCCTTCAGTGAGTCTGAATTGAATGTCCTTCCTGAGGGGGTGTTTGATAAGTACCCTCAGCTTTATGGGGGCCCAGATAGCCAGTTGAGTAATGCAGCACATACTCAAATATTGCATGATATTGCTACACACTGAAGTGCAGTGGGTGTATACCAGTTGTGGGGAAAGATGTGCCAGAAGAGCCAGGAAGACTTCAAGCTCTTGGTCTCCATCAAGGCCCATGCCAAGCCACCTTGCATGGCCTTTCCTGGCTTGATGAATCACTGCATTGTGTTACTGTGCCCTGGGAAGGTGTTCCATGGGTGTTCCCAAGCATCATTGGCACATTCCTAGATTTACCATCACTGGTAGACCTGCAGTCACAAGGGTGCAAGGGTGCTTGCACTGGCACCAGGCAGCACAATATGCAACAGTGCTGGGAAAGGTCAGGAACGCAGCATACAGCGTTAAGTACTGCACATTCCTGTCTTTTCACTATCACGTATCACAGCAAGGTGACTTGCTGCACTGCATGATAGGAAGATAAATATGCCCCTATTGAAGTACGATTTGAGTAGTGAGAGAGATACACCATCATCTGTTGCTTGTCACCTTTCACTTTAACTGAGTAATGGCTGCAAAAACTATAAGATCTATGCATCAGTGGAGCTATTGGAATGCTGTTTTATGAAGGAATTCTCAGATTTGTCATTTTCAGAACATAATGGGTAGATTTTCATTGGAATTGTATTTATTAAGTTATTATGGCATGCATAATCAAGGCTAGTGAACTAAGGACCTAATAAATGTTGTATGCTATGGTGACGGAATAGATTTGACAATGTCCTTTGTTGGGATGTTTGTATTTGTGTGTTATATGATGTATCATGCGTGCTTTTTGTGTTTGTTGTTTGTCATAAATACTAAACGTTGTTGTAGAATGATGTAAAGGCTGACATTGTGTCACTTGTCTTACTCACAGGGATATATACATATCCAATGTGTACTAAATGCAGGCATATTCTCAACAGTGACATCTATGTAATTTCCACTTTATATGTAACTGCACTGAGTAAGCATATAGGATTTGTAGTGTACAGCACAAACAAAGTCTTGTAATGCAAAGTGTGTCTCTTGCATGTACAGTGTCTGATGTTTCCAAGGAATATACAAACATTTTTCAAGGCCTTGTTTGCATAGGTACAACAAAATTTGCATGCATGGTAAATTTTTCTATGCTACACAACAAATGACAGTTGATAGTAAGTGTAGGCCTATTGAGACTGTGCTACTAGTGGGCTTGCAGCAATGATTGTGCCATCCACAGAAGTAGCCCCTTAACCATGTCTCAGGCCTGCTATTGCAAGGCCTGTGTGTGCAGTTTCATTGACACTTCGACTTGGCATTTAAAACTACTTGCCAAGCCTTAAACTCCCCTTTTTCTACGTATACGTCACCCCTAAGGTAGGCCCTAGGTAACCCACAGGGAAGGGTACTATGTAGGTTGTGTTTTACATGCCCTGCTAGTGAAAAACTCACAAATGCATTTTCCACTACTGTGAGACCTGCTCCTCTCATTGACTAGCATTAGAGTTGCCCTCAAATACCTTTAATTGGTAGATTCAGATCTGGAAGGAGTAGCCCTGTCATGTTTAGTATGGCCAGAATGGTAATGGAAAATCCTGCTTACTGGTGAGGTTGGGTTTAATATTACTATTTTAGAAATGCCACTTTTAGAAAGTGGGCATTTCTCTGCAGTTACTGCCATCTATGCCTTACAGTCTGTCTCCAATCCACGTCTGATCTGTGCTGGTTGACAGCCCTCCTTGTCCATTCCACTCATATAGCCCTAAACAGAGGACACTCAGTCACATCTGCATTCATCTGCATACTGAATGGGTCTCCCTGGATAGGAAGGGAGGAGGGGATGTCTCTTACACTGTAAAGGCCAGTGGCCTGCCCTCACACAAAGGACTGATAACCACCCACAGGGATTCTGCCACACAGGACTGGGCAGAAAGGGGAACTTTGGCACTTCAAAACCACTCTTTGAAGTTCCCCCCACTTCAAAGAAATTTTTGGGTGTGTAGATACTAGGTCTCTGACCCCAACAAATCAGACACTTCTGGATCTACACCTGAACTCTTTCAGAGGAACTTCCTGGCTACCAAAGAACTCATCTGGACTGCTTTGCTGAGAAGGACTGCTGCCCTGCTTCTTGCTGGCTTCCGACTTTGCTGGAAAGACTCTGCCTTCCCCAAAAGTGCTCTCCAAGGGCTTGGATTGAGCTTGCCTCCTGTTCTGAAGTCTCAGGGCCGACAAAGACCTCATCTACTAGCTTCTTGCTAGTTCACCGACTTCAGCAACTCCAGCACAGCCCCTGCTGCCTGCTCTTTCATCCTCCCTACACACAACGACTGCGGCCTGCAACACAAGTCTGAAGTCACTTTGATGCCACTGATGTCCCGCAGTGTGATCGCGGCACTGTGAATTCAATAAATCGACTCTCATTACAACCCTGGCGGTCGGTGTTAAAGCGGCGGTAATACCGCCAACAGGCCGGCAGTAACAAAAATTGAATCATGACCACGGAAGAAACCAGCAACAGATACAGCCACTTTAACAATCCAACCGCCACGGTAGCAACAAACACTGTGGCGGTCACCGCCAACAGCCAGACGGAAGACAATGTACTGCCCACCCCATTAAAACCCGCCCATCCGCCAGCTTTTCATGGGCGGTACCAATGCCATCAAAAGCACGGCGCAAACAATACTCTGAAGGGAAACCACTCACCTCTCAACACTCAAGGGAGAACCAGGATGCCATGGAGCTCGAGCTGCAGGTCTTCCCCATGCTGGTGTTTCTGCTCATATACCATGAGTACCAACGGCAGCGGCAATGACCACGGTGAGTACTGCACCTAGCACACAGGGGAGGGGGGAGGAAAAAGAGAGTGACACACACATGCAACACGCAACACCCCCACCCTCACCCCCAACACCATACACACAAATACATGCAACAACATTACATATACACCCGTAACCCTCTGGAATAACGCAAGGACAAAAGGAATTGAGTCAAATGAGTGTTATATTAAAAATAGTAAGAAATACGTTAATAATTCAAAAACAGTATTTACAAAATATACAATATGTACAAAAGGCGGGACAATGTCCACTCAAAATGTCTGTGGCCCACTGATCCAAAACACATAGGCCAAGCCTAACACTTGACTCCTGCTTCAATACGGAGAGAACACTGCAGGGGCATCAGGTCGACAACACACAGGCACCTCAGGGGCATGGGGAAGGGGGGGCACCTCAGCCGGAAGCTGGTACAACGCCACAGCTCCTGGATGGGGCTCCATGCCCACAGCGATATCCTGGGGAGTGCAAAGCCACAGTCTCTCAAGTGGGTGGTTTGCCCACTGCTTGGTCCTGGGGAGTGCAACACCACAGTCTCTCAAGTGGGTGGTTTGCCCACTGCTTGGTCCTGGGGAGTGCAAAGCCACAGTCACTCAAGTGGATGGTTTGCCCACTGCTTGGTCCTGGGGAGTGCAAGGCCACAGTCTCTCTAGTGGGTGCCAGTTTTCCACTGATTCTGGAGGGGGCTTGGTGCCCAGTGTGATTCATCCTGCCAAGGATAGGGTGAGTGGATGCCTTCTTCCACTGGTTCTGGAGGGGGCTTTGTGCCCAGTGTGCTTCATCTTACCAAAGATAGGGTGAGTGGATGCCTTCTTCCACTGGTTCTGGAGGGGGCTTGGTGCCCAGTGATGCACAGTCACTCACCTGGGTGTCAGATCCACATGATTTTCTGTGGGCAGGATGCATGACACACCATGAATGCATGACTACAGTCCATCTGCTGACGGGGATGGCTGTAAAGTGGTTGCAGTGCCGGTGCAGGTGGCGGTGCTGCCAGTGGTGGGGAAGGCTCCAGCCCTTCCCCTGCAGCCTCGGACGGCTGCCCACAGCGGGTGCTGCTGCTGGTGGCGGTACTGCTGTCCGCGGTGCAGGTGGTGGTGCTGGCAGCAGGGCAGGCAGCGGGGCAGCTGGCGGAGGTGGCCACAGTGCAGGTGGTGGTGGTGGCCACAGTGCAGCTGGCGGGGCTGCCAGTGGTGGGGTGAGGCTCCAGCCCTTCCCCTGCAGCCTTGGACGGCTGAAGTACCCTGCCTGGTGTTCTGTGCCCCTTCTTGCCCTTGGCAGATGGTGGTGCCTCCTTGCTTCTGCCAGCTGGAGTCTTTGCCTTGGCCTTGCTGGCTGGTTGTGCCTCCTTCCCCCTGCTGGATGCTCTCACCTTTTTGCCCTTTCCTGGTGGCGGAACCTTCTTGTCTTTTGGCAGGTGTTGGTGGCACACTGGCTGACGGGGTGCCTCCTTAGAGCCTCTCTGAGCTCCAGAAACCACAGCGGATGTAGACTTGGTGGTTGAGGTGCTGGGCTGGGTTCTGGCCACACTAGCCCGAGGTGAAGGACGTGGGGGGGGAGGGGTAGGAAATAGTTCAAGGGTGGCGAGGAAATGCTTCTTAGGGACACTGGGGCGGGAAGAGGGTGAAGGTTTGGAAGTGGAGGAAGAGGGAGTGGTTGTAGGAGGTGTCAGTGCTGTGTTTGGGTGGAGGTGCATGGGATAGATGCTGTTGTGAGGTGGATGGCTGTTGGGTGGGTGTGTGTTTGTGTACTTTGGGAGGAGGGGTCACAGACACAGTGGGAGAGGACACAGGGGACGTGTGCATGGATGTGGGGGTGGTGAATTCCAGTGAGGGGCGTGTAGTGATAGGCGTGCTGGTGATGTAGGTAGCGGATAAGGATGTAGTGCATGCAGGTGTGAGGGGAGACGCTCCTGGGAGGGAGGTGGATGACGAGAATGAGGGGGACACAGTGGAGGCAGTGGATGTTGGGGTGTCTGCTTCTGGACGGTGCTTGTGTGAGTGCCTGTGGGATGATGTGTGGTGCTTGTGTTGCCTGAGCCACTTCTGTGTGTTGATTTGGGTGAATGCTGGTTTGAAGGTGTGCTTGGGATAGGCTGGGGTTGAAGGGACTGGGTGGAGGAAGTTGGAGGGGGGAGGCTGGAGACAGGGACAATGGCTGCCATCAGTGCAGAGGCTAGAGCCTGAAATGCTCTCTGTTGGGCCGCCACACCAGAGTGAATGCCCTCCAGGTATGCACTTGTTTATTGCAAATGCCCCTCGACACCCTGGATGGCATTCAGAATGGTAGACTGCCCAACAGTGAGGGGCTCCTGGGAGGGCAATGCTGGTGGGGGGGGGGTGGCGACTGTACCTGTTGATGGGGGGGCACAGAGTGGCCCGCCACTGCAAGGGAGCTCCCATCAGAGGAGGAGTCGCTGTCACTGCTGTCTCCTCCTGTCCCCGCCATGGAGCTCCCCTCGCCCTCCATCCCACTGGTGGCTTCAGACTCCGTTGTGTCGCCCTCCAGGGCCAAGTGGGATGCAGCTCCCTCCTGCTCTGGTGCCACTGCTCCTCTGCCTGATGATGCTATTGCACACAAGAACAGGGAGACCACAAAAAGGGGGGGAAGATAGAAGAAAGACAAGTTCAGTGCGGTGGATTCGGCATCCAGGCCCATGTGGAATGCAGCTCCATCCATTGCTGGTGCCTCTGCTCCTCTGCCAGATAATGCTAATGCGTACAAGGACAGGGTGACATAACAAAAAGGGGGGGAGTGGCAGAGGATATGCTTAGCCAATGCCAGCAACAACTCTACTGTTGGCGTACACAACACACAGGGAGCTGCCCTATGCACTAGGCCATGCACTACGAGTTACACAGCTAGTCACCAGCCCATGGTGTACAATGCCTAACGCCATAAGCTGCACACCTGAAACCCACAGGTCCCTGCCCAGTAGTAGATGCCCACTAACACTATTGGGGTTGGAGTGCTTCAGAGCCTGCCCAACAAGGGACCTACCCTGCCAGTTCGCCCTGGCATAGGGGCACCCACAGCCCACATCCCCCACCCAGGTAAAACCTTAACGTGCGCAAAGTCAAGAATCTGAATCTGTACTCACCCCCTTGTGGCTGCTGTAATGCCTTCAAGCACCCATCCAGCTCCAGATAGGCCACCGCCAGGATGTGGAACATCAGGGGGGTCAGGGTACGAAGGGCACACCTTTCTCGTTGGGTGGCCAGTCCCAGCTAGGCCTCCGCCGTCTTCCTTGCCCAGCGGCACAGGTCCTCCCACCGTTTGAGGCAGTGGGTGCTCCGCCTGTCAAAGACCCCCAGGGTCCACATCTCCTTGGCGATGGCACACCAAATACCCTTTTTCTGATGGGCGCTGACCTGGAGGGAAATAAGCATAGAAAAAAGGGATTAGTAATACAGTCCGGACTGTTACACTCAAGTCCTACAATATCCCTCCCATCCCCTTACGCACAGACATTGATCACCAGACATGCAGTAATCTACACAGGACCCCTCAGCCCCCCCTACACGAGGCATACACACACATCACTTCATACATTGATGTCCCACGCATCATGCTCACAGTGTACTCACCTGTTTGTCAGGAGGATCACAGAGTGAAGTATACTGGGGTAGGACCCCATCCACCATTCTCTCCAACTCCTCAGAAGTTAAGGCGGGGGCCCTTTCCCCAGACACTCGATCCATTGTCGCTTCCAGACACAGGTCACAGCAGCACTTGCAGTATAGGTCCTCTCCTGTTGAAGGTCAGGTAGCAAGTGATTGAACAGTTAGAAAATAGTGGTTACGTCCATGGCGGTGCATACCGTCACCGCCAGCGTACATCCTGGAACCCATAGGGCTCAATGATAACCAATGGGAAGTTGCACAGTGGTCATCGACCGCCGACCGCAATGGCGCACAACGCCAGCGGAATTACCTCATTTCCACTTGTCTCTTTTCAGAGGTCAGGCAGCCACCATTTCAGCGGGGCACAGGCCACGGCACTTAACTGCGTCACAGCAGACATTGGCACATCAACTGATTTTCGAATTCACATACTCTTTCTCTAAAGAAAGGAATGCATTTTTATTGCAACATATGTGCGAATATGACCCTCTGCTCACTGTTTTCCACCAAAGAGCTCAACCGCTGAGAATGAATAGGAGATGGAGACATCCCCGTGTGCAGATCCCTTGTGGACCTGGTGACTATGGAGGAAAGGCACATAATCCTTACCTACAGACTTGATCAGGCCACAGTCCAAGAATTGTGTGCCCAATTGGAGCGAGACCTGATTTTAGCTATCCGCCACCCCACAGGTATCCCCCCTCTAGTGCAGGTCATGTCAGTGCTCCATTTCCTGGCAAGTGGTTCCTTCCAAACAACAGTGGCCATTGCATCAGAGATGTCCCAGCCAATGTTCTCTAACGTGTTGTCCAGAGTGTTGTCTGCCCTGCTGAAACAGATGTGCAGCTACATCGTTTTCCCTCAGGTGGAGGATTTGCCTACAGTGAAAGGTGACTTCTATGCCCTGGGACATATCCCCAACATCATAGCTGCCATTGATGGGACACATGTGGCCTTGGTAGCCCCCTGTAGGAGTGAACAGGTGTACAGAAACCAGAAGAGCTACCATTCTATGAATGTGCAGATGGTGAGTTTGGCCGACTAGTACATCTCCCATGTGAATGCCAAGTTTCCTGGCTCAGTGCATGACGCTTACATTCTGAGGAATAGCAGCATCCCTTATGTGATGGGGAAACTGCAGAGGCACCGTGTGTGGCTAACAGGTGAGGACAAGGAGCCTATACCCTGTGAATAGTTGTCTGGGTCTGGGGTTGTCCCTATGGGTTAGAGTGTGTCTAACAGTTGTCCCTCGACATTTGCAGGTGACTCTGGGTACCCCAACCTGTCATGGCTACTGACCCCAGTGAGGAATCCCAGGACAAGGGCAGAGGAACGCTACAATGAGGCACATGGGCGAACTAGGAGGATTATAGAACCTCCTAAAGGCCAGGTTCCGGTGCCTCCATATGACAGGTGGTTCTCTCTACTACTCACCAAAGAAGGTGTGCCAGATCATCGTGGCCTGCTGTATGCTGCACAACCTGGCTTTGCGACGACAGGTGCCTTTTCTGCAGGAGGAAGGTCCAGCTGGAGGTCTTGTGGCAGCTGTTGAGCCTGTGGACAGTGAAGAAGAGGAGGCAGAAGAAGAGGATATCGACAACAGAAACAACATTATCCTGCAACAGTTCCAGTCAGACACAGGTAAGAAGATATCACTGCCTCACACATCTCATACAATTGTTTGACCTATCATAAGTCTGTCACTTTTACCCAGTGCATGGACCCTGACTTGTCACTTTGCCTTTCCATTTAACAGATGTGGGTCCCACTGCGTGATCTCTGCTATATTACCTCATGGACTAGAGCTGTGTTACATCGGTATGTTGACAAGAAAATTGACATTGCTATATTCCACAGTTATTGTAAATACACATTTGTGAAAGCACAGACTGACTCCAGATTGTTTTGTGATTTAAGGGTGTTTATTTCTGTGTAAATAAGTGGAGGGGGTTGTAAAATGGGCAGGAGTGATGATGGAGGAATGTCTATGTGTTTCACAGGTGCATTGTCCAAAGGGGCATAGGAAGTGGAGCTAGGGCAGTCTCATTTCCTGGTGGGGGTCTTGGCATTGTTCTTTGTCTTGTTCCTAGATCTCAGGGACCATTTGCGGGGTGGTTCTCCATCTGCAGGGGGTGGGTGCTGGTGTCGTGTTCCTGTGTCAGTGCCTCCTGTCCACTAGCGCCGGCGGAGGTGGTGGGCTGTTCATCATCCAGGCTAGTGCCAGGGGCCCCTTGTTATGCCACAGTGTCCCTCCTGGTGTTGACAAGGTCCTTCAGCACCCCTACAATGGTGACCAGGGTGGTGTGGATGGACTTAAGTTCCTCCCTGATCCCCAGATAGTGTTCCTCCTGCAGCCGCTGGGTCTCCTGAAACTTGGCCAGTACCGTTGCCATCGTCTCCTGGGAATGATGGTACGTTCCCATGATGTTGGAGAGGGCGTCCTGGAGAGTGGGTTCCCTGGGCCTGTCCTCCCCCTGTCCCACAGCTGTCCTCCCAGTTCCCCTGTTTTCCTGTGTCTCTGTCCCCTGAACCGTGTGCCCACTGCCACTACCCCCAGGTCCCTGATTTTCTTGGGGTGGTGGGTTTGCCTGGGTTCCCTGTAGTGGTGGACACACTGCTACTTGACGTGTCCTGGGGACAGAGGGATGGGCCCGCTGGGTGAGTGCTGTGCTGGTATTTCCTGAGGGGGGAGGGTCTGTGGTGGCATGTGCCAGTGTCAGGGGAACCGACTGTGCTGAGGTCCCAGATGGGCCGGGCAGGTTATCTTGATCCAGTTGGACAGAGCTGCTGTCATCACTGTGGGCCTCTTCTGTGGGGGGAGTGGACATGTGTGGAACCTCCTGTCCAGTGACGTTGGGTAGGGGTCCTGCAGGGGTGTAAAGGCATGATTATTGCATCTGTGTGTGCCATCGTGTGCAATGGGTGAGTGACCCTGTACTCCAGTGCTTGCATTCTTGTCTAGGACCTTGTGTGATAATTGGTTTGGGGTCTGTGTGGGTATCTGTTGTGGACATGCTTTGGTGACGGGTGTCCATGCTTTGTTGTTGCATGCAGTGCTTGGTTTTGGGATGTGTGGGTTGTGATAGTGGGACATTTGTGAGGTGTTGGAGTGATGGGGGTGAGGGTGAGGGTGGGGGTATGTGATAGCATGCAGGTAGGGTGGGGGATGTAATAGTTAAGAGTTGACTTACCAGAGTCCATTCCTCCTGCTACTCCTGCGAGGCCCTCAGGACGCAGTATAGCCAAGACTTGCTCCTCCCATGTTGTTAGTAGTGGTGGAGGAGGTGGGGGTCCGCCGCCAGTCCTCTGAACTGCAATCTGGTGTCTTGAGACCACGGAACGCACCTTCCCCCGTAGGTCATTCCACCTCTTCCTGATGTCATCCCTAGTTCTTGGATGCTGTCCCACTGCGTTGACCCTTTTGACGATTCTGCGCCATAGCTCCATCTTCCTTGCAATGGAGGTGTGCTGCACCTGTGATCCGAATCGCTGTGGCTCTACCAGGACGATTTCCTCCACCATGACCCTGAGCTCCTCCTCAGAGAACCTGGGGTGTCGTTGAGGTGCCTTGATGTGATGTGGGTGGTGTATGAGGTGGTGTCGGTTGTGATGTGTGAGGGGATGTGTTTGTGTGTGTTGTCTGAGGTGCGTGGATGGTGTGTGAGTGATGGTGTTGTGTGCCTGTGGATGCTAGTGTTGTTTCTGGTGGTGTCTCTCTCTGGCCTTCTTTCTGAATTTTTGGTAGTAAGGGTTTGTGGGTGATGTGGGTGTGTGTTTTATATTGGATTGGGTGAGTGGGAGTGGTGTGTGTATGAGTATCATGTGTGTGTATTTCGATTTGTCCAATGTGGTTGTGTTTTGTAAATGTGTATGTATTTTGAGCGCGGCGGTGTGTACCACCAATGGAATACCGCGGTTGAAAGACCGCAGCGTGGATTCGTGGTTCGTGATAGTGTGGACGTATTCCTGTTGGTGTGACGGTGGAGGTTTTGTTATCACCAGTTTATCACTGACCTTCGGTGTGGCGGACTTGTGTGGGTGTCTGGATTTTGGCAGATTCTGAGCTGTGGGTCGTAATAGCTGTAGCAGAATTCCGCCGCCGCTGCGGTGTGTTGGCGGTCTTCTGCACGGCGGTAAGCGGGATTTACAGCCAATGTTGTAATGAGGGCCTTAATCTCACAAAATGTATAACTTTTATTATGTATGTTGGATTTTCGTCATTTTTACCGTATTTTAATCAGATAAATATTATCTATTTTTCTAAGCATGTGTTTTGTATTTTTGTGGTGTCTTCACTGTGTTACTGTGTGAGTTATTTCACAAATGCTTTACACATTGCCTTCAAAGTTAAGCCTGCCTGCTCTGTGCCAAGCTTCCGAGGGTGAACACAGTATAATTTGGGTTGCGTTGTGACTTGTCCTGACTAAGATTGTGGTCACTACTTGGACAAGGGTATATACCCCTGCCAACTAGAAACTCCATTTCTAACAAGCAGGCATACTCTCACTCAGACCCTGGTCACCAGCTGACAGGACTAATGGCAATGGACTCTACCTAGGAATGACCACACACCTCCTGAAGAGACTGCAGACCATACAGAACTCAGCGGCCGAACTCATCCTTGACCTCCCTAAATGGATCCACCCCCCACCTCAGGAAGCTCATCTGGGTCCCCATTCAAAAGAGATGTCAATTCAAGATGCTGATCCACAACTACAAAGCCCTTCACAATCAAGGACCAGCATACATGAACCACCACCTAACTTCCACCATCCCCCCAGACCCCCCTTCTCTAAATCCCTGTCTCTCGCGCACACCTCCCAGAACCCCTAGGGCAACAGCGGAGGTTGCTTCTTCTCCTACCTTGCAGCTAAATCCTGAAACAACCTCCTGCTTCAACTGCAGACCTCCTCTTCTCTTCAGGAATTCAGGAAATGACTCAAGATCTATCTGCTTGACTGATCTTAGCTGCTATGCTCTCAGTGCCTGAATACCCTTGCAGATGATTAGCCACACTTTACAAATGTGATTTGATTTGATTTGAGAAGTGATGGCAGCTGATTTTGCTGCTTGGAGGATGATCAGGTTTTTTTCTCAGATTGTTCCCTGCCCTTTGCTGGTGTACGGTTCAGCTTCATCAAGCAACTAATTGTCTCCAGCACTTTAAAGTTAGAAGTTGCAACATACTAAGTATTTTCCATAGTATATAATGTGTTACAACACAACAGTTTGAACAATTCTTTGCATCTATCTGATGTTCCTCATGTGATCTGATGTGTGTAAACCTAGATGTGACAGCTCAGACTGCAGCATTGAGGTGTTCAAAAAATATGTTAAAAGCAACATCAAACTTACCAACTCTGCCACAGATCAGTGTGGAATTGACATCCCCAGTCAGCTGCTGAACCTGGCACCATGATTGTATGGTGGAAGACATGATCCTCAATCCAGCAGCTTTAGAAGGAAGTGACACCTTAATTAATGTTCTGCATGCAAAAACGTACATAGACATCAATGACTATTGTTGGTAACATATCACACATCAACATTAGATTAGAAACAATAGCTATATCTGCAAAATTACTTTCACAATGAATTGGTTATAATGAGCTCTTTGGAAAACAATAGTTTACAACACTATATTGCACACTTACCTGTTGGACGGATGGTAGTGGGTCTGACTGCTGCAGCAGAATGTCTCCTGATTCACTGGATGAGGTGTTTTGGATGATCGAGGTACTCCTGACAGCAGCTGTAATGAACCAAACAAATACATATTACAACACAGAAGATGATTTGCATTATTTTACATATATGTGTCTTTAAAATACACTTTCAACTAAGTTAGTGTTACTCCTCTTTAGATGAGACAATATAAGCAATTAGGCAATTTAGATGCCGAGTCATACTTTTCTAAGTCAAGATGTTATGAAGTAGTATTCTCTTATGAACCATATCTGAGCATATGGAGATGGGTGACAACAGGTATATTTGACACACACGGCATACAACTAACATGTCATCCAATATATTATGCTATGAGTATGATATAAAGGTATATGTAAGTGAACTTACAGGGGTCTACCATCCATCCAGTGTGTGGTGCCACACCAGTACATGGAGCAGAGGTCACTATAGCATGTGCTGTATTTGCCAAAGTCACAGGGCCTAAAAGGAGTATAATGTCAATATAATTCTAGTTGACACTTGTTATAACCAACATGTACTAATTAAGATTACATGTGTGAAACAAATGATGGAGTTTAAGAACAATATATACAGGTTGTCTGATAATAATGTAGTACATAGAACCCACTTCTGGGCATATTTTTGTACTAGTTCGTGCAGATGGTAGTGACTGATCTGCCCCATGACGTTGACTTCCTGCAAGTGCAGTAAACCTCTGCTCCAGTGAGTGGATTACTCTGGCTGTATGTGGAAATTAAATAAAGAAGTTAACAGACAAGTACAACAAATGAAGATTGTGTACAACTTTTATCACAGCTATTCAATCACATTTACAATGCAATTATGATATTTACACATCCATGGATAATTACAGGTGCCAGTTACAAAGCTTGATTGAAATCACTACCGGTTATGGTCAACAGTTTCTGAAGAATAAAACTGGAAGATAAAATGTGCAGTATTTAGGATTCTGGGACATGTAGTGTGGTAGACAAATTAAACACGTGAGGGTAGAGTTCACCATGTAAATTTGCATAAGCTTGAAGTTACTTTTTATTATCAGAAATGCACTTCATAATAAACATTTTTCTAATAAAGTTATTGGGTCAAGTCACAAGAACCTCTGCAGTTCTGGTTGAATCCTTGGACTGCGGATTCTCATTGTGGAGCTTCCGCCACAAGTGCAGCGGCTCTTTATGAATCGGGCCACTGTTTAACCATCACATATTACGTGACACCGCAATAAGGTCATCAGTCAGAGGTAGCCCAGGCAGCAGGTGGGGGTGCATGGTGAAGAGGACGTCCTTCTCAAGTGGTGTGAGATGGAGACGGGTTCCAGGTTGTTCATAAAGGAGAGCGTTATTGACTTTTAAGCACTGCTTTTCGATTTATTCTTTAGAAATTCATATCTCAACATCCACTGATTAGATTTTTTAATCCACTGGTCTTGATTTACTGATCAAGTTATTGTAAATTTTTCTAAGCCTGTGTGGTGTTGTCATTGTGTTACTGTGTGTTTGTGTTGCGCACATACTTTACACATTGCCTCTGTAGATAAGCCTGACTGTTTCTGTGTCAAGCTACCAGACAGTGAGCACAGGTTATCTTTAAGTGTGAATCTAGCTGGTGGTTCCTGATTGTACTGGGTGCATACTCTGACAACTAGAAGCCCCATTTCTAACAGGATGTCAATGTATCTAGTCCATCAGGTAGTGTGATAACCTGCTAAACCCATAAAAATAAAATTAATACACATGTTGTATTACATTGTGAATAACAATATACATATTGATGAAGAGGAGAACCTAAGGATGAGGTTCATTGTCTTTACTAAGTGATTTTGAGGTTTCTAATATTGCATCTCATGCATATGCCTAAAGATCTTTCTTAGTCTACACCCATTTCTCCTTGTATGGTTGTATACGCTTCATCTCTATCCATGTAATACACCTTTTCGTAATAGTGGGGAAAATATCAGTTTTCCAGTTCACTGTAACATTGTGTCTTTTTAAAAAGTAATGCAAGGTCTTCAAATATTCTGAATGATTTGTAGGATTCTAGGGTGTGTAAATAGGCCCAACACATAGGTCTCCATTGTATCAACAACCCAACATCCTGGAACACGAGATAGCACACTACACTAGTAATCCCATCATGATAGGGCTTCGGTGTACTACAAGACCATATTAAATAGAATCCTCAGCTTCATCTGTGGAATAATGAGGGCAGCTTTAAGGAGTACCTGGCTAAATTCAGCCAATTCTTTTAGGCATCAATAAGCTCAGTTTAGTAAATTAAATGTGATCTTTTTAAATTGTGCATTAGCTGATTACTTATTTGGATAGTGTGAGAAAGTGGATTATTAGCTAGCTCATGCTGAAATGGAATTGCTGCTACAAAAAAGCTCTGATGCAGGAGCAACTTAAATCTTTGGCCCAGTGCAAAGCCACTGCGTTGGATTGACTTGGCCGCTTTGTCCTTGTCCTCTGGAGGCTTTGGAGCCAAACGGTCTTTCAGGATGCTAGGAAGAGTACACTTTGGACCTCAGGAACAGCACTTGGGATAGTCAAGACTCACTCCTGCAAAAGCCACCAGGACAGTCCAGGGCAGGTCCAATTGGAACTGGTCTGCTGGGTTCTTCTGGGAAAGAGGCTTCTTGCAGCTTTTTGTAGCACTGTAGCTTAAGAGGAGGTCAGACAACTGACCCTTGGAGTCCACAGTGGAAGCATGTCCAGCCCTTCAGGTCTCCTCGCAGGTCTCAGCAGCAGATGCAGTTCTTTTTCTGTCTTCCACATGAACAGTAGTCATTGGAGGAAGGCATCCAGAGGTGCCACATTTATTCCTGGTGCTCACATCTGGGTTGGGACGAATCCTGGCCCCTTCCAATCCAATAGAAAGACAGTTCCCAGGGGTACCCCTACCCACATTTACAGCAGTTCCTATGTGCTCTAGTGAAATCAATCCCACAGTGTCCCTATCTGCCTAAATCCAAAATTATGAAATCCTTTTCCCCATTTGCAGAGTCTGTGCTGCCACCCCAGATGTGTGGAGAGGTAAATGAGGGGAGCAAGCCTTCCCCCCGGTCACCTCAAACATGTTCTGTAGTAGCTCCTCTCCCACTAAAACTGGTGCCTGGCTAACTGATGAAACAAAGAAAGGCCCAGCTCAGGTGTCTGTTAATATTTTCCTGTACCATGGTAGGTCTCTTCGAAGCGTGTCAAGAAATCTGTCAGAAGTATACAATTGACATCTAGTGTGGTATCACACTAGGGAATGCACATTGTATGACACAACTAGTCTTGTTATGAAGGCTAGGTATTGAAGTGACTAGCTTCACTGAATGCTCACAGGTCTGTTCTGCTTTCTTTCCACTGCAGTCTCCGACTCTACACGTTGTATTGCTGGAATTGGATTAGATGTTAATTCTCCTTTCCCTTGTTAACCCATATTTTTTCCTAATCCTCTAAACAAAGAAGTTGACACTTTCCAGGGGAAAGTTAATAGAACATAAACATAAAACATTGGGGCATATTTATGAGTCCGTTGCACCACATTAGCATCATTTTTTTTTTACGCTTATGTGTCATTTGGGTGGTAAAAGCACTGTGCTGTATTTAAAGAGTGGTGCAATGCCAGGCATAATGTATGCAAGGGGTGTTCCAGCGGTAGGAAGCCCAGAAAAATGGTGCAGTGGAATGTATGAGATTCCACTGCACCTTTTCAGCGTCATTGTTTTCTATGGGCCTCCTTTCACTTTGCAGGATTAGCATCAACATTTTTGGTGCTAATCCTGCAAAGTGCCAAACTACAGTCAAAATGTTTGATGCTAGTTCCCTAACGTGTGCCATTGTGTGCCATATCAGAAATATAGTGCACACATGGTGCCATTAGGGGGGCACATTGAGGCACAAGAAAAGTGTTGCAACATGGCATGATGCGTCACTTTTCATAAATATGGTCCATTAGTGTCTGCCTTTGTTTCATCTATTTCTGAGTCCATAATTATTCTTGCAATGCTTACTTGAAGCACGAATGTTTTGCAAGTAATGCAAAATTAGAATACTCTCTGTAGATACAGTACTAACTTCCTATTCCTGTCTCTTTGACTGTTTAGTACATCCATCTGTATAGTTTCTTGCATTTTTGAAAACTTAAAATATGTTCTTTTCGGTTTCATTTGTAAGAACTTTCTGTTTGGCAGACTGATCATTGAGGCATATTTGAAACCAATTACGTTTATCTTTTTGGACTATTTTGTTTCTTATTTTTGGTGGAGAGGTTTGGGACAGATGCATGCCGACCAAGGCAAGTCCATGTGGGCAGTCACATCATGGCTTAGTGTAAAATCAGAGGACATCTATCTTTCATCGTATTGTGTCTGATCATTTCAATTACTATTTTTTTTTTTAAATGTCTGCCAGTTTTTAATCTTTCTGTTGTCCTAGTTGTGTCTGAAGCCTTGAAAGTATCACAGATCATTTTTCAATTTTTTCTCAATTTTCCTGCTAGTGTTGTGATCCCGTTTCACAAAGGAAAACTAAAATCAAAAGTCTAAGTTTACACCTGATGTCTAAGTTTAGATTTTACGTCTTCAGGCCTGAACACTACGGCCCGTATTTATACTTCGTTTGCGCCGAATTTGCGTCGTTTTTTTCGACGCAAATTCGGCGCAAAACTAACGCCATATTTATACTTTGGCGTTAGACGCGTCTAGCGCCAAAGTATGGGCAAATAGCGTCATTTTTTTGCGTGAACGCCTTCCTTGCGTTAATGAGATGCAAGGAAGGCGTTCCCGTCTAAAAAAATGACGGCGACGCAAATGCGTCGTATTTATACTCCCGGGCAAAAATCACGCCCGGGAGTGGGCGGGGCAAAAAACCCCGCATTTGCACCACTTTTTAACGCCTGCTCAGGGCAGGCGTTAAGGGGCCTGTGGGCTCAAAATGTGTTTTTTTTCCACGCACACCAGGCAGCGCCGGTCTGCTAGCGCCGGCTAACGCCATTCCATAAATACGGCGCCCGCATGGCGCTTCAGAATGGCGTTAGACGGCGCTAAATTTTTTGACGCTAAACTGCGTTAGCGCAGTTTAGCGTCAAAAAGTATAAATATGGGCCTAAGTTTAGACCTGAGGTCTACGTTTAGACCTCAGGTTTAAACTTATTCTTCACGTCTAAGTTAATCTTTGTGAATTGGGACACCAGTTTAGAGATATTGTTCCTGAATTTAAACTATTTGTTCCAAGTGTTCTGTCTTTGCCCTGGTTTGCTCGGGAACCTGGGGAGCCCATATGTTTTCCATTCTCCCATTTTCCTGTTTTTCTCTATCTTTCTCCTACTTCCCTGGGTGTGATAGTGAATCGGTTATGGTTCTCAGTTTTGTTTCACATTTGTATTTCATATGGTAGGACTGCCCTGATGCTTTGATTGAGTTTCAGGAGGTGTCTCCATTTTATCCGTGCACAGAGGCCTAGCGTCTGTTACTTTCTTATTACTTGCCTATAGCAGACTATATTAGCTTTACCTTAGACCTCGTGAGTGTGTTATAGAAAATGACTGACAAACCTTTTGGACACACTGGAAATACAGCCTTTAGCACTTAAAAAAGAACAACCGACATCGTGAATTTTCAGACTGCACACTTAAACACAGCTGCCAACATGGCTCCTAAAACGGCTGCAACTGCCAAGAAGGTAGACAGTAATAATGATATCTCTAGTGGGTGACCAATATTCCACAATCTGAGATCAACCCCTCTGCATTCTCTAGACAACGGTTGCAATATGGCCTGCTAGGCGTACCCAATGCTTCTGGGCAGTAATAAGTTGGAAGGGCTCCTGATTCAAATGTACCAACACCACCATCACCGGGCCTTCAGAAAATAATCTTACTCTCACTGCTGTGGTGGGGACTGTGGTGGCCACAGGGACAGTCCCAACAAACAGAGCAGAAAGAAGACAAACCTGAAGTAGCAGGAGGTCAGTGGATTGCTCTAACATCAATGCCTACTTCTTCATCACCATCTTATTAAGAATAAGAATGCCAGGCCTTTCAGTTTTGCAAGCCGACTTCAGATGATGGCGATAGGGAGTTTTTTACCCCAAGCCTAAGTGTCAGGGGAGACATGACAAAAAGAAATTAAGGGAAGTCCAGTTACCAGGGCCACTAATGATAATGGTGAGGAAGATGAATCTTTGTTCAGTTTGAGAGTTGCAATGAAGGAGGGGAAGTCACTTCTCCTTAGACAGCAGTATCTACCATCCCTTTGACTCGCATACTGAAAAAACTGAAGCAACAATATAAAAAACACTCACCTTATTTCTTCCCTATCCGACCCCAGGCCCACAAAGTCGAATGAATGTTTCGTTTCTAGACCCTTTACCACATTGCTGTGTGCACCATTTCCAAGATTGCAGTACTTTGTGGAAAGCCACTTAAATATCAGGACCCACTTGTGACGCACGTATACGGGAAAACCACTGCACCACAACTTGTACTGCCAAGGAAAGCATCCATCCACATGGGAAAAGCACACACTGATGTCAATATCCTGCTAAAGTCCAATTACAAAGTGTCTGAGTTACAATCTAGGGTTCGCAGGGCTGGATTTGCTGACTCTGACAAGAGCAGTGACTTTGATTTGGGACAAGCGGTCATTCAACATCTTTTTCGATGCTTCCTGCGAATCTGTTGGAGTCAAGAAATTTCTAACAATTTTATGAAGGCTGAAATTTCACGTTAGCCCATCTACCATTCTCACGCATCATAAAGCGTCAAGCAGTGCCACGTGATGTGATGTGTGAGTAAATGGTGAGTATTTTGTATTCAGTGTATAGCCTTTGTACCTCACATGTGAATCCTTCCATGAAAGAAATTTGCCTGAAATTAAGCCTTTACTATGTAAAATTTCACTTTAATTTGCATGCTTTTAATCAGTGTTTAATTTGTAAATAAAAACGTGCCAATAGCTCTCCTCTGAAAAACTGGGCTGCTGCAATTAAATGTGCCAGAACGGTATACTGAGGTAGTGTAATCCTGAAGCCATCTCGGGCCTACACCCCGCCCCGTCGGCTCACACTTGTAGCGTTCTGCTTTCCCCTTTGTGGTGCGTTTTCGTTTTGTCTCTTCCTCCGTCTTGCCCATATGTGTCTTTTGCTCACAGTAAGTGCTCGAGGCAGCATAATAAGTGCGGGCACTCATAAATTCAGGTGCCCCCCATCGGAAACTACCGGGTCAAATTAAGAACTGCTTATCATAGGCTCGCAAGAAATAAGCGAGGTTTGTGATGAAAATCTTTGTGATTTGGCACACCCCTCAAGGCTAGTCTGATTCCTAAATACAAAAACCCAATTATTCTGCGGGCTTCAGCTGACAGGGAATGCTTGTGTGACTCAGAGTATGCACTGCCAGTAACCTGCTCCTACAGGTTTAAATATCTTTCTTCTTCTAAAATGTTGGCATGTATGTTAGTGCTAATGTATGTGATTTAATTTAAACCACAGCCTTGATAAATCCCGCGGTCCACTAAGCTAAACAGCAATATAGGTCAGGTGTTTATATGTTTTCTTATTCAGATATAGAAACGGGTACATATTATTGTAAGTCTTTTTGCAAATTATTACAACATGAGCGATTGGTGACATAAAATGAGAAGACATTTTCCACTAAGATGAAAATAACAGCAATAAAATAATCTTTCACACTATCATAAAACATTTTTGGGATTTTTTTTAGTATAATCATACCTCAGAATAATTACTTTCAATGTAAGATTGAGGGTGTTGTTTCCGTAGAACCTTATCCTGCACTAACCTTAACCTTTCAAAACAAAATTCTTTAGCATCTTAGTCTACTACTATGTTATATATGAAGATGGGGTCCCCTAGCTGGTTATAAGATCCATGCTGTTATATTTGGTAAAATATTCTAAGTCCTCGGGGAGAGTCTGGAATCTAGGAAATTACTTGTTCTCTACATGATTGTTTTTCTGATGTAGATTGGAACTACTAGGAAAGAGAAAATGAACTTGAATCAGATTATAACCAAATCAATGTACTAGTGTAAAAGTACAAGGTCAACATTTTTTAATCTGGGGAGTAATATGTGCCAGTACAGTTATTTATTGTGGAGCCACTTTCCTCCACGAGCCTTTTAAGTCCATAGAGACCCACATCCCCTGAGGCCAAAGTAATTGTTTTGAGGAGGGAGTATGCAGTCGCCCTCTCAGAGATTTAGAGAGGCCCCAGGGACCCATCCCCCAGAGCCAGTGGCTTTTTTTTCTGGGAAGGCAGCATTGCCCTCCTCCCCAAACTGTAGATCAGCCATGGGGACCCTATCCCCTGGGGTCATATCAAACCAGTGTCCTGGGTATTGCACTGCTGTGATCCCTGCCTGGGAATGTGAGAATGTAAACTTTATGCCCTGCCTGCACTCGTGAGGGCAGATAACACAACTTTGCATCTACCCAGTGGAGCACAGCTGGTAATCTGTGGGGGAAAATCCAAGCACAGCTGTGTGCGCATAAGAAAAATTGATGCAGAGTCTGTCCTGTGGCTGAAACTTCAATGCAGCGCCTGCCTCATGGCTGAAGAATTGACGTAGCACCTGTTCTCAAAGTGGAGCCTTCACACAGTGCGTCGGAATTTTCCACGCATCAACCCTGGGTGCCTAAATCTTCAACATCACCACACAGACCTGAAGTTGCTTGTCTGGAAGTCGATGCATCCCTTCTCCGCAAGGAAAGAATTGGCCCATTGCTTGCCCGGTGAAGAAAGAATCAACACATGGCTTTACTTGCGAGTAAGGAATTGACGCATTACTTGCTTTTCTGACACACGCTCGCTGATGAGGCTTTATTTTTAACACATACCAAGTAATTTGTGCTAAAACAAAACATCCATTGATTTCTATGGATCAAGGGCCAGATGTATCAAAGGATTTTGCATTCGCAAACAGGCGAATCAGTAATGTCCACCTTTTGCGAATGCAAAATTGCCTTTCATGATTTATGAAAGGAATTCGCAGTGCAATTTAAAGGAATTGCAAAAATAGCAATTCCTTAAAATTGTGACTCCATTTAGGGACTCGTGATAGAGCGAACCGTGGTAACAATTTGCCTGTGTTCGGACGCTCTTAAGGCCGATGAATCTTTTGACTAAGTGGGAACTCTCTGTACTCTTAATCGATCAATCGCATCAAATCAATAATCAATAACGTACATAAGCAATACCTTGATCAACATAACACTTAATGATTAATCCAGAATACATTTCGGCGAACCCTGACCTTTCAGTCAGGAATAACCACACCAGTTTATTGCAAAGTTAGTGAATTTATTTCCCTATATTAACAAAGCTAGCACAATATATATGTGTCTCAACACCAAATGATAAACATAAATGAACATTAATAGCTGTCCATAACGTCGAAACAAGTGTAATCTATGTAGCATTTGAATCACAAGGCATTTGATAATGGCAATGCAAAGCACTAATACGATAATCTGTAATGAACTAATTGCGTACATTTAGTCAGCATAACAAGATCTCAAATTGCATCGTGCAACATGTGGAATCCTCATCTAACCCCAAATTAGCATCGGCATGTGGGACTTCATGCAAAAACAATTTAGCAACATAAATTTAGAAAACTCTTAGCTAGGGATCTTATCAAAAATCAGCAGTTGGTTACCTAAAAGGAACACAATGCAATTTTACAATTTCCTTTCATAATTACCAATTACGATCAGCATACAAGGAAGTCTTCGTCTCACAGGTACCGTTTCTCGATCAGCATGGGACGGGACAAAGGGGCAGGGGTGAACGGGGCAATCGCCTCACGGTGGCAAGTTAAGACTACTACTTCATGCAAAGGGACAAATCAAAGTTAAAGTCTCTAGGGCAAGAATCATTAAAGTCTCTTTCTCTCGACTAGAGAAAGCATCAAAGTCTCTCAAAATGGCGTCGCAGCAAAGTGGGCCATAATAGCTACGAAGTCTGCAAAATGGCGGGTATCGAGCTGATAATGGCTACCTTCTTCTCGTGCACCTGGGTTTTATAGGCAACAGTTCGAATCCAGTAGGGTCTCCATTGGAGGGTTCATAGGTTAGCTTCAAATTGTCCAATCAAAAACGACAGTTCTCAAGCTTTTACTTAAGCATACATTATCCTTGGAGATGGGTACGCAAATCGCAACATTGTCTCCCAATTAGCTCACTTTCAGAGCCTCCATTGTCCGCACCTGCAAGTCGACCTTGAATTAAAGAGAAAATATGCCATGCTGGCACGAAACTTTAAGATAAGCATGTGAACAGTTTCTGTGGAAAAGTACAGCTTCAAGCAGAAATACACGTTTAATAGCACATTGGAAAAATACGAACATCTAAACCGTGAGACCAGGCCACTAGGCCAAAGCCTCCGCTAAAGTAATGCTAAGCTAAAGCATTTCAAACAAGCAAATCGTAGCACACGTTTATGATTATGTCGGATTAGTACAATTCTATTACACCACGTTATATAAAGCACGCATATAAATGTTGGCAAACTACTCTGAGGGCACATTTTGTCCCCGTACAATCTTTATTAGTTCGGTTAATGTCACACATGATTATTTCACACTACGTTTATGCGTTAATAAATCAAAACCTTCATTTTCTGCTTCATCAATCCCTCCTCTGATGACTACTTGTCATCACACAGATTTATCCCACAAATTTTATTCCATTAAAATTCTGTTAGTTCCCTTTTCCTTTTAGTTCCCCTAGTTTGTGCTTTGTATTCTTCTGCCATTCTTTTCATAATTTTCTCCTCCTTTCTTCTTTTAATTCTTTCCATAATCATTATTATTCCCCTTTTTATTCCCCAAATTCCAAATACGCAAATTATCACTATTAATATTCCTTCTATTATTTTCAATAATATTCCATTCCATATTCCCCCAATCCAATGACCCACTGAAGCAAGTCCCTTTCCAACCTTCTCCCACACTCCTGGTTCTTTCAATTCCTTTAAATCTGCACTTTCTTTTGTTAGATTAGCAAGCATAGTTTTAATTTTCACACTATTATCAGGTATATAGGTACAGCAGTGTCTTGCACCAATCATTTTGCAAACGCCTCCATCCTTTGCTAAAAGAATGTCTAAAGCAAGCCTATTTTGAAGAGTCATAGCTCTTTCCGCTGCAAGTTCAGCATCTATCAGGATTATAGCACCTGAAAACTTTGTCAACATGTTATCCACTATAGTAGACAACTTTCTTATTTTGATGGAATTCAGCACAACTCCCAATGAAGGAATCATGGCTCCAAATATATCACCTACCACAGCAGCTGCGGTCTCTCTTTTCTGGATACGATGGGATCCAGATGTCTTTTGAATCATCGATACGTCATCCAGTTGATAAACCTTTGGGAACACTATACCCAAATAACATCTCCCCCACCATCCCTTTGGAAGACGATAATAGGCATTATGCCCACAAATGTAATATACCCCTGGAATGACAGGGTCAAGTCCGTTCATCATGAATGTCCATTTGGCCTTAAAAATAAACGTATGTTTACACTCACTCGCCCCTACAAAAATGTTGTCATAATAAGATTCACCTCGATATATACAAAACTTCCCTACATGCCAAGCATCTAAAGCTATTTTCCCTTGTGTCTTTATAGCAGCAAAATCATAATTATCTACTGAAGTCCTCTTATGTAGCTCTTTTTCTAATTTCGCCTTCATTTGTGCCCTTCTATCATCTGTGCGATCTAAAAAGCTTATTTCTACAGCAGAGACGGAGCAAGTAAGGTTCTCCCTATGAGCATGAGCCGTTTCAAAAGGTAGCATTGGCTCGAAAAATTCCCTCATAATTTTAAAATCCCAATCTTTTGCAGTCTGGCTTAGCTGCGCTATTATAGGAACATAAGCAAAGGTAACATCATAATTCGAGTAAAAATACTGTATGTTAGTTTGACCATAAAACCTAGACATTACTATACTACATGTAATCCCGTATGTAAGATGCATGTGGTGGTATGTCACCCCTTCCTTTACTGATGTCGGTATCTGTGTACACACATAACAATCTTTCGCATCCATTGTCTCAACATATTCTGTTAGTAAGCGATAGAAAACATTATACGAAAGCTCTTTCTTATCGTGCAAGAGCCTCTCATCCAATGCTAGTCTTTTCAATGGTGTTAATTCAGTGACAGTAACAGGAGCAATAGTAGAAGCCTCAACAGTCTCATTCCCACCCTTTCCATGCATTCCAAACACAATCGCCATTATTATTAGTACACATGTGATTACCAAGCCTATACACACATATTTACAATATCTCTTTCTATTATTTTGCGTCATGATCTGTATAGAATCAGAGAGTTAGAAGCACTTATAAATGAAACTATTTAGCAATTCAGTTACAAAGCTGAGCGAGCGCAACGTTCACACCGTCTTCTTCAAGAGGCCAGTCACTTATCGGATTAGCAGCATTTGTCTCAATTCGGCAATAACTCAGTCTTTATCTGTTTAGCAAATGTCTCATCCGGTTTAGCAATGTCTCAGCTGGTTGTTTATTTCACGTTAGATTGTAGCAAGCAATGTCATTTATCACCCTTTCAATCAACACTGTCCATAAAACTTTTCTTTTCTATTGGTATCTCTTCCTCTTCTTCGTTCTCGATGCTTAGAGATACAAACTCGTCAGTCCAATCGTCATTAACTGCATATGCCCATTCAGGACCAGAATATCTCCTGTTTGGTATCCTTTTCCTTTTCAATTTTGCTTCTCTTTTCGATTCCGCCTCGCTGGTACTTTCCTCTTTTGTCAAGTCTTTTTCTTCACTCGAGGTTGGTACCACGACAGACACTTCTTTTCTTTTCTCTTTTACTTTTGGCCTTTCTCCGTCGTTCAAACCTTCTCCAGACCTTTGTTTTACTGGTGATATACTTAGTCTCCTCTTTGCACTATGTCCATTTGATGGACCTGCGACCTTTTCTGTAGAAGTTTGAACTTTTTCGTTCTGCTCTGCCTTGTCCCCTCCTTCAGGGGAATCGATCACGTTCTCTTTTTCTTTTTCTGTATCGTCTGTTTCTGGGAAAGCCCCCTTCTGTTCAGGCTCTCCTGCTTTTTCACTTTTTCCGAGCCCTTCGTCACCGTTACTTTCGTCAGGCTCTGTATCACTTTCAGCTGCTTCAGGTTCTTTGTCACCTTCAGCTGCTTCAGGCTTTTTGCTACCCTCAGCTGCTTCAGGCTCTTTGTCACCTGCAGCTTCTTCGTCGCTGTCTGAACTTTCTCCTTGGTCTTCCCCAAGTGAGTCGGACTCTTCGCCCTCCAATAATATCTCCTTTTCTCCTGCTGCTGCTTGTTCGCTTTCAATTCGCTTTTGTTCTGTCTCAGCACTCGGCACTGTTTTATCAGGCACTGGCAATTTCAGCGCCTCAACTTCCTCATCTGTGGGACACAACACTTTCTTTGTGTGACTGGTGTGAATCCAGTTGGGAACCCCCGCACACTTCACAGTGGTAGTTGTCGTCAGGATCACTTGGAAAGGGCCTTTCCAACGGGGTTCCAGACACGATTTTCTCACGTGCTTCTTTACCACGACCCAGTCACCTGCTTTCAGTGCGTGTCCTGGACCTTGGATCGGTGGCAAAGTGGTCGCTTCCACCTGGTGAGAGAAAGAGCGAACCACGTCAGCCAGACCTTTGCAGTAGTCTAACACCATATCATCTGTAATATTCAAAAGCGCGTTTGCGGGAACTGCAGGAAGTCTCATAGCCCTGCCCATGAGAATTTCGTGCGGAGACAATCCAGTCTTTCTATCAGGAGTGTTTCTCATTGACATTAGCACTAAGGGCAATGCGTCAGGCCATTTCAAATTTGTTGATGCACATATTTTCGCCATTCTCGATTTCAGCGTACCATTCATCTGCTCCACCAGTCCTGATGCTTCAGGGCGATAGCTACAATGCAGCTTTTGCTCAATGTTCAGCGCTTCGCAAAGTAACTTTATCACCTCGTTGTTGAAGTGACTTCCCCTATCTGATTCTAAAGAGATCGGGAATCCGAAACGTGGTATCAACTCTCTCAACAATAGCTTGGCAACTGTAAGGCTGTCATTTCTACGTGTGGGGTATGCCTCAATCCAGTGACTAAAAATGCACACAATCACCAACACATATTTCAGACCTCCATGCACAGGCATCTCAATGAAGTCCATCTGCATACGACTAAAAGGACCGCTTGCCCTACCAATGTGGCTCGCGTTCACAACTGTTCCCTTTCCTGGGTTCATCTGCTGGCAAGTGACACATCGATGGCAAACTGCTTCTGCAGCTTGACGAAATCTGGGGTTAAACCAATCAGTTTTGAACAATCTTATCATGGCATCTCTCCCTAGGTGAGCTTGCCCATGATAGAACCGCGCAAGCTGTGATAAGAGACTATTTGGCAAAACAAATTTTCCCTCATGTGAAACCCATAACTCGTCTTGTCTCTTTATACATTGTGATTTGATCCAGGAATCTCTTTCATCCTCCCTGACATTATTCTGTAGTGCTTTTAGTTCCTCTATTGTATCTACGACCTTCAAGGCAAATGCTTCAGCTGGTTCTAGTTCTGGCTCACTTATCGAATTCCATTAATCTCTGAGTAATATACAGTTCAAGGCACAAAATCTTGCGACTTGATCCGCATATGCATTTCCCAGCGAAACATAGTCCTGTCCTTTCGTGTGAGCACTGCACTTTACCACTGCAACTTCAGCTGGCACTTGAATGGCATGTAACAATTCCCTTATTCTTTCCCCGTTTTTCACTGGGGATCCTGAAGAAGTCAGGAAACCTCTCTGTGACCATAGTTGTCCAAAGTCATGCACAATCCCAAACCCATATTGGCTATCAGTGTAAATGGTGACTTTCATCAATGCAGACAGTTGACATGCTCTGGTAAGGGCTATAAGTTCTGCTACTTGTGCGGAGTAGACTCCTTGAAGCCATCCCGCTTCCAAGACACCTGTTACAGTACATACAGCGTATCCTGCTTTCAAAATCCCCATCCCATCTCTTAGACATGAACCATCAACAAAAAGAATTTGGTCATTTTCATCAAGCTTAGTATCTTTAATGTCCGGTCGGGGTTTTGTGCAGAATTCAGTCACCTGAAGGCAGTCATGCTCGATGTCTTCAGCGTTCTCAATTTCAGCATTTTCTCCAGGAAGCAAGGTAGCTGGATTCAACGTAGTGCACCTTTTCAGCTGCACGTTCGGTGAGCCCAGAATTATCGTTTCATACCTTGTGAGTCTTGCTCCAGTCATGTGTTGCGTTCAGGAGCGGGTCAAAAGTATCTCAACTGAGTGAGGGACCATGACTGTTACTGGGTGTCCCATCACTATTCCTTCACTCTGAGTGAGGCTGATACCAACTGCTGCTACGGCGCGCAAACACCCTGGGAGTGCTGCTGCGACCGGATCCAAAGTAGCTGAAAAATACGCTACTGGTCTGTTTACGCCACCATGGGCTTGAGTCAAGACAGACAAAGAACATGCATCACGTTCATGACAAAACAATGTGAAAGGTTTTGTGTAATCAGGCATACCTAAAGCTGGAGCCCTGCACATGCATTCTTTCAATTCAACAAAAGCATCCATCTCATCTCCTTTCAGTTCAATTTGATCCAAAGCGTCCTTCTGGGTCAGTTTCAGTAAAGGCTTCGCTAGAGTCGAGAAGTTGGGAATCCACTGGCGACAGTAGCCCACCATTCCCAAGAATTTCCTCACCTCCTTTCTCGTCTTGGGCGGACTCATCTGAAGTACACTTGTAATTCTTTCCTTCATTATCCTCCGTGACCCTTTCTCTATTTGGTGACCCAAGTATTTCACCTTCTTCTGACAGAACTGTAATTTGGAAGGAGACACTTTGTGTCCATTCCTTCCCAAATGGTTCAACAGAGTAATGGTATCGGCTGTGCAGCCACTTTCTGTCTTTGATGCAACCAGTAAGTCGTCAATGTACTGTACTAGGGTTGACTCGAATGGCAACTCCAACTCTTCCAAGTCTTTCTTTAGAACCTGATTGAATATCGACGGTGACTCAGAGAACCCTTGAGGAATTCGACACCAACTGTATACTCTGTCTAGGAATTTGAAACAAAAGAGAAATTGGCTGTCCTCATGAAGAGGCACAGAAAAGAATGCTTGTGACAAATCGATGACTGAGAACCACTCAGCATCGCAAGGGATCTGAAACATTATCACTGCTGGATTCGGTACAACAGGGCAGCATTTGACTATGATGTCATTTATTTTCCTCAAGTCCTGCACAAGTCGGACCTTTCCACTCGGCTTTATTAGTCCCATTATTGGTGAATTACATGGACTACTTAACACTTCCTTCAGTACTCCTTGTTTTACAAATTCGTCAATAAGTTGAGCAAGTTTCATGAGGGTGTCTTGTGGCATGTGGTATTGTGGGGTCTGGGGAAAGATTGCATTGGGCTTTACAGTCACTTTCACTGGTTCCACTCCTTTCATCAATCCCACCTCTTTCCCTGTCATGTCCCACACTTCCTTTCCGACTGTTTCCCGTAATTCAGCTGGAATATCTTCTTCAGTTATCATCGGGAAAAGACAAATCAAAGGATACTCTTCATCGACTGTTTCCATCTCATCCCCCTCTACACTGTCCTCTTCTTCCCCATCACTGCTCGTCTGAATTGTTATTCCTTCGTTCGAACACATTATTGAACAACCCAACTTACACAATAGGTCTCTCCCTAACAGTGCTATCGGGCTTGAGTCACATACCATAAACTGATGTACCCCTTGATAGTTACCAATGCTGACTGGTCCCCGATCTGTAATTGGGTTCGTCAAGTGCCTGTTTGCTACTCCCACCACTTGAACTGTCCTCCCTGAGAGTGGCAAATTTGGTACTTCACTACTTTTGACAGTCGAACGTGTGGCCCCCGTGTCCACCAAGAATGAAACACGATGACCCATTACTCTTCCCTCTACGTACGGACCCTTTTGATCAACTTCTAAGGATGCTGCAAGCACACAATCTCCTTCCTCTTCTCCTGAACTTTCACTCTCCCATACATTGTTTATTCCACTCTCACTGTGTAATGGGAACTGTTGTACGGTGCCATTTGTACTCATTACCTGACCCGAGACCTGTGGAGGAACCATCACTTGCTGCTGACTCATTGGTGCCAAAGGTATTTGCATTTGCTGATTAGGTACCATGGGTAACTGCTGTTGCATCGGCTGCATTTGCGTCATCTGCATACGAGGCATCTGCATCTGCTGCGGCTGCATAGGTTGTAATCCCTGCAATTGATTTACGGTCTGAAAATTTGGGTTTGGACCTCTCATTTTCGGTCCTCTCATTGTCTGAAATGCATTGACATCATTGTTTTGCTGACCAATACCTGCACCTGCACCTTCCTGCACCACCATCGGGCACTCGCGTTTCCAATGACCTACAATTCCGCACGCGTGACACGGCATCACTTTCTTCATTGCCTGCACACCCGTCACAACAGTGTTCAAATCCGGACCATTATTCACAAAACCTCCTCTGCCTCTGCCTCTCGCCTGTGGCTGAAACGCCATGTTTCCCTGCAACTGCGGCTGCGGTTGCGGTACCTGCTGTTGGAACCCTTGCATCCCTTGCAAACCTTGCAGACCTTGCAGACCTTGCAAACCTGTCTGAGCTGCTTTAAGTTGCATCATCATCACCTTCTCTTTCAACCTTTTCTGTTTCACTTCAATTTCGTCGCTACAGTATTTCGCATAAGTCAAGACCTCATCAATCGGTTTCGACTGCCAGCAAATCAAATGCGACTTTATCATCTGACTTATCTCTGGTCTCAACCCTTCCACAAATCTAAACACAAAATGGAGCATGTCCTTCGCCTCAATTGTTTCCGTGCCACTGTAATTCTTGAACGCCTTCAACAACCTCTCATAGTAACTATGAATCGATTCTTTTGTCTCTTGGGCAGTTCGATCAATCTTCTGCCAATCCACATTTTTCGCGGCAACCTTCGTCTTCAAATGCTCAATCACCTTATAGTACAAGCTCATCACCATAGGTGATGGTGCACCTGTCTCCCTGTCTCTTTCTGGTTCACTTGTCGGCCAACCTACAGCTCTTTTGCAATCCTCCCACAAATCTGCCGGAACCACAATCTCAAAGAGAGTGTTCAGATCTTCCCAGAGACATTTTGCAAGCTTCACAAACCTATCAGTCTGCTGATACCATTCAATCGGCTTCTCTCTTAGTTTGGGAAAATCGTCCGTAAATGACTGAATGTCGCTTCTGTGCCATGGTACATGTATTAATTTTCCCCCTGCTGTCTCCCTCATTGGTAACATTGTTACTGTCTCGCTGCTTTGTGGTCTCTTCTCGTTGTGCTCTGTAGCACTGTCCCTCCTCTTATCCTTCCTCTTTACCCACCTGCTTTCCCACTTGTCTAAGCACCTCCACACTTGGGCATTCTGCAACAATTCTCTAAGGTGTGCCTTCATGCCTGCTGACCTCATGTGTTCAAAATCTGTGGTCCCAAAATCCAACCTATAGCTCCTGCTCAAGTGTTTCGTCTTGCCTATGTCAATCCCGTTTCTGTCCGCTACTTCCTGCAAACTTTTATGTACCTTGTTCACTTCTTTCGTGATCTTTGGACATAGATACCTCAGCTCCTCTTCCGTGTAGGACTCTAACCTGTTCACACCCATATTCCCTTCCACCAATTCTTGTGCTTCCATGTTCAGCCTCATCCTATTCAAGTAATCTTCTCCTTTCCCACTGTCTGAACTTTGTGTGGAATTCAAGCTGTTGAACCACTGTGTCAGCTGTTGCGCATTTACCCCCATCAGTGTAGCATTCACATCGACTGCCATTGATGGTTGCGGCAACTTTTCAGTATTCGATGTTAAAGGTATTATCAGTGGGGGGCTCGACCTCACCAGTGTAGACTGAGCACATATGGGACTAAACTCCATCAAGGATCCAGATCCATTTGGCTGAGCCACTATAGGAGTTGTCCCTGGAGTGTTATCTATGCACCTCCTCTCTGTCCCATTCTGCAGCATTGATCCCTGACTGTTCATGCCTAAGTTAGGCTGGCTATACAGAGGTACCGGTGGACCTACAGTAATGGGTAGTGATATCGCATCTGGGTTCTGTCCATATCCCATGTTCTGAGGCATGTTCATCCCCATACTGTGGGTCATCATTGTCGGCATGCCCATCTGACTCCCCGTCATCTGAGCATGAGCGTTTCCTCCCTGCATCTGCTTTTGAGGCATCATAAACTGAGTTGATTCAGCCTGTGTCATTGTTGGATTGTGACCATTCTGTACTCCCCTTACGGTTTGTTCTAGGACCATTCCTCCACTATTGTCACTGCTGTAGTACCCTGGCATCTGCGGTTGATAATTTTCTGCTGGTTTCATTCTGGGCACATCTGGATATATTCTCCTAACCTGCGGTATCTGCGGGGTGAACAGTAAACTCGGGTCCTTAGATCCCGATGGCGCTCCTGAACTCTGGGTTTCACTGTTCTGTACCGATGCCGGAGGGGCAGAACTGGTACTTGGACCTTGTCCATTCTCCGCATAAGGTGGTGGACGGTCGTTCAGTAATTGCATTATTAACTCCTCATCCTCTAACTCCTCTTCTCTTCTCAATTTTTCCTCGTCCTCTCTATCCTTGGAACACTTCCTGTCTGTCTTACAGGTAGCTTTCTTACCTGTCTCCTCTTCTTCCTTAGTAATTGCTGGAAACAATTTTATCCCCTGCAATATATCTGACCTCCACACCTTCTGCGCATTATCCCACCTAGCATCCGCTAGTGTCTTTTCTACCTTCCTCATCCTTGTTTCAAACTTATTTTTCTCTTGCTGTCTAGCCATTAATTCCCAGATTGCTAAAGCCTCAAACTGTGCTGGCCTTGGAGGCACCTTCATGTCATACATCGTGAATCTCAGATTCTCTAGGATCCTTATATTGAATGTCCCATGTATCGGGAACGCTACGCTCCCATGTTTCTCTGTCAACTTGTGCCATTGCTTTAGCCATAGACACGGAGCTACCCCTTTTTCCTCGATTACAATGTAAGCTGGTGTGCCCTCGGGCGGCGTCTCCTCTCCTACGCTCGCTTTGATGTAAGACTCCCCCTTCATCGCACTCCTAAACGCTTTAAGGAATTTCATTTTCTCGTCTTTTATTTCACAAAGTTTATAATCAATAGATCACTTTTATTCCACAAAATTTGTAATCAATAGGTGACCTTAATTCCCGGAATACTCTTCGCTTGCCTTTCCCCTTCCAAACGAGCCCCACGGACTGCGTCCAATCCGTGCGCGACCCTTCTCTCCAACCAACCTATCCCAGCGCGGCTCCTAGTGACGTCACACTCACACACACTGCGGCTGACAAAGCCTCGCGGCTAGTCTTCCTTCACTCACCTCTTTTCGTAACAACTTCTTGCATATATTGCGAGCTACCAAAAACTAAAACAGATCTGTCGGTTTACTACAGGAAGGGTAACACAATCGCTTCAGGACCTTAGGGACCTTTCACTAGCCTCGGCCGCTATTCCGTCTTTCTCAGTCCCCACATTCGCAAGCAAATCTGACCTGCAGACCTACTCTCAACTTGTCAATGATCTGTTCTAGTGCACTTAGAATCTTGTCAGAGCCCGAAGTCGAAGTTTCTTTCACTCCCTAACACACGTGCCGACTTGTTGACCACGCCCGATCAACCTACTAAACCGCCCAGACCACAACATGGATCAACATACTCCGGAGTCTCTTGACCTCGCAGGGCCCGTCTCAACAACAACAACCACGTGGACCTTTTTATGCACAAAGCGCCACACGCACATGAAGTTCGACGACTTCCCTACTCTCACACTCGGAGCCGCACCTCCGATATCTCTATGAAGTTCGACGACTTCTCTACTTCTACACTCGGAGTCGCACCTCCGCTATCCTTAAAAGAAAATCCTCGCAACCTTTTCACACACTCTGCGGCAATAAGCTGTGCAAGCGCAAAAAACCCTAACTTCACTCATACCATCACTAGTACCGCCAACGCTGATTCCACACCTCCGTTCTCTCCATTCGCAAGCTCCGAGATCCCGGGAAAGTCGCGGTGGACCTAGCCCATCATCATTCTGTCAATCAGTTTTATCCAAGAAAAATCTAATTCAACTTTTCGAATGAGGCCTCAAAATGCGTAACCGTTAATTCAACACCATGTACTTTAAGAGTACAGGGTCCCAAAAGACGAAACCGTCCTCTGCTACCATCTACTGATAGAGCGAACCGTGGTAACAATTTGCCTGTGTTCGGACGCTCTTTAGGCCGATGAATCTTTTGACTAAGTGGGAACTCTCTGTACTCTTAATCGATCAATCGCATCAAATCAATAATCAATAACGTACATAAGCAATACCTTGATCAACATACCACTTAATGATTAATCCAGAATACATTTCGGCGAACCCTGACCTTTCAGTCAGGAATAACCACACCAGTTTATTGCAAAGTTAGTGAATTTATTTCCCTATATTAACAAAGCTAGCACAATATATATGTGTCTCAACACCAAATGATAAACATAAATGAACATTAATAGCTGTCCATAACGTCGAAACAAGTGTAATCTATGTAGCATTTGAATCACAAGGCATTCGATAATGGCAATGCAAAGCACTAATACGATAATCTGTAATGAACTAATTGCGTACATTTAGTCAGCATAACAAGATCTCAAATTGCATCGTGCAACATGTGGAATCCTCATCTAACCCCAAATTAGCATCGGCATGTGGGACTTCATGCAAAAACAATTTAGCAACATAAATTTAGAAAACTCTTAGCTAGGGATCTTATCAAAAATCAGCAGTTGGTTACCTAAAAGGAACACAATGCAATTTTACAATTTCCTTTCATAATTACCAATTACGATCAGCATACAAGGAAGTCTTCGTCTCACAGGTACCGTTTCTCGATCAGCATGGGACGGGACAAAGGGGCAGGGGTGAACGGGGCAATCGCCTCACGGTGGCAAGTTAAGACTACTACTTCATGCAAAGGGACAAATCAAAGTTAAAGTCTCTAGGGCAAGAATCATTAAAGTCTCTTTCTCTCGACTAGAGAAAGCATCAAAGTCTCTCAAAATGGCGTCGCAGCAAAGTGGGCCATAATAGCTACGAAGTCTGCAAAATGGCGGGTATCGAGCTGATAATGGCTACCTTCTTCTCGTGCACCTGGGTTTTATAGGCAACAGTTCGAATCCAGTAGGGTCTCCATTGGAGGGTTCATAGGTTAGCTTCAAATTGTCCAATCAAAAACGACAGTTCTCAAGCTTTTACTTAAGCATACATTATCCTTGGAGATGGGTACGCAAATCGCAACATTGTCTCCCAATTAGCTCACTTTCAGAGCCTCCATTGTCCGCACCTGCAAGTCGACCTTGAATTAAAGAGAAAATATGCCATGCTGGCACGAAACTTTAAGATAAGCATGTGAACAGTTTCTGTGGAAAAGTACAGCTTCAAGCAGAAATACACGTTTAATAGCACATTGGAAAAATACGAACATCTAAACCGTGAGACCAGGCCACTAGGCCAAAGCCACCGCTAAAGTAATGCTAAGCTAAAGCATTTCAAACAAGCAAATCGTAGCACACGTTTATGATTATGTCGGATTAGTACAATTCTATTACACCACGTTATATAAAGCACGCATATAAATGTTGGCAAACTACTCTGAGGGCACATTTTGTCCCCGTACAATCTTTATTAGTTCGGTTAATGTCACACATGATTATTTCACACTACGTTTATGCGTTAATAAATCAAAACCTTCATTTTCTGCTTCATCACTCGCAAATTGCGATTCTCTAGATAGGAAATTGCAAATAGGGAATTCCTAATTTGCGATTTCCAAAGCACATGTATCATGCATTTCCTAAATGCAAACTGGGCATTTAGGAAATGCACTTACCACCAAATCCAATTTGGTGGTAATCATATGCAATTTGAAAAATGCATTAAAAATGCATTTTAAAAAATGACATGCCCACTGATATTTTTTGGGGGGGGCATCAAAGGGGGGCTCCGGCCCCCAGCAGCCTAGTATTTGCATTACCTAATTTGCGAATTTCTAACAAGAATTTGCATATTCGGAAATGCAAAACCATTTGCACCTATGAGCCTACAGGCCCACAGGGATAAATGGAGTCCCATTCCCTTATTGCGATTCAGTAATAGCGGTTGTGACTTTTAAGAAATCGCTATTACTGAATCACAGTTTTGCAGGGACAAAATTAATTTACGGAAGTGAGTGTAATAAGATCAACACAGTATAAAAATAACTTAGCCAATGTTACAGATATTTACAATTCTACAGTTCAAGGGACACTGCCCAGTCCACAGTTTGCGTGGGCCACATGGCCACAGGCCAAAGTCCAAGGCCCCACTTGTCACCTGCATCAACACGGAGAGAACACTGCAAGGGCCTCAGTTGGTAAATAGGCAGGCACCTCAGGAGGACAGGGGGGCACCTCAGCCGGGAGATGAAACAAGACCACTGGTTCTGGAGGGGGCAACATGCCCTGTGCTTGATCCTGGGGAGTTCAAGGCCACAGTCTCTCAAGTGGGAGACTTTCCCACATGCTTTAGTGGGGGCAACATACCCTGTGCTTGGTCCTGGGATGTGCAAGGCAACAGTCTCTCAAGTGGGTGACTTGCCCACATGTTCTTGAGGCGGCAACATGCCCTGTGCTTGGTCCTGGAGAGTGCAAGGCCACAGTCTCTCGTGTGGGTGACTTGCCCACATGCTCTGGAGGGGGCATTGTGCCTTGTGCTCTTGATCCTGGGGAGGCTGGGGTTGGTAAGTGTCTTACCCACTGGTTCTGGAGGGGGCATCTTGCCCTGTGCTCTTGATCCTGGGGAGGCTGGGGTTGGTGGGTGTCTTACCCACTGGTTTTGGAGGGGGCAATGTGCCCTGTGCTCTTGATCCTGGGGAAGCTGGGGTTGGTGGGTGTCTTACCCACTGGTTCGGGAGGGGGCAGGTCGCACAGCAGCCCATGGAGGGAAGATTACATACCATCCGTCGGCGGTGACAGCTGCTCCTTGGTGGTGGTAGTGGTGCCGCTGGTGGGGGGAGACTCCTGCCCTTCCCCTGCAGCCTTGGACGGCTGCCCAATGGAGGTGGTGGCACCGCTGCTGCTGGGGGGAGGCTCCTGCCCATCCCCTGCAGCCTCGAACGGCTGCCCAATGGAGGTGGTGGTGGTGCTGCTGCTGGTGGGGGAAGGCTCCTGCCCATCCCCTGCCACCTCGGATGGCTGCACAACCATGGGTGGTGGTGGGGTCTCCGTCAGAGTTCCTGTCCCAGGACCCTTGCCCTTCCTGCCTGCTGGTGCTGGCACCATGGTCTTCCTGGCAGCAGCTGGGGCAGGCTCCTTGGTCTTCCTTTCAGAAGCTGGGATAGGCTCCTTGATCTTCCTTGCAGCAGCTGGGGCAGGCTCCTTACCCTTGAGGCTGCCTGGTGCAGGCTCCTTCACCCTCAGGACACGTGCCTTGGATCCTTTCCCGTCACGAGTGGGTGTGGTGACTACTGGGTCGATGGGCTTGGTGGCTGAGGTGCTTGGCTGGGTTTTTGCCACCCTGGCCAGATGTGCAGGATGGGGGAGGAGTAGGGAAGAGGTCAATGGTGGATAGGAAAAGCTTTTTAGGGACATTGGGTGGGAAGAGGGAGAAGGTTTGGGAGTGAAGGAAGAGGGAGTGGTTGTAGGAGGTGTCTGTCTGCTGATTTTGGATGCAGGTGCATGGGTTGGATGCTGTTGTGAGGTGAATGGCTGTTGGGTGTCTGAGTGCTTGCGTTTGTGTACTTTGGGGGGGCAGACACAGTGGGAGAGGACACAGTGGACGCGTGCATGGCTGTTGTGGAGGTGTCTGCCAGTGAGGTGTGTGTTCTGCAAGGTGTGGTGGTGATGCTGGTTGTGGATGATGCTGTAGTGCATGCAGGTGTAAGTGTAGATAGAAATGGGAGGGAGGAGGAGGAGACCGTGGAAATAGTGGATGCTGGCATGTCTGCATCTGGATGTTGTTTGTGTGAGTGCCTGTGGGATGATGTGTGGTGCTTGTGTTTGCCTGTGCCACTCTTGTGTATTGTCTTGTATGCATGCTCGTCTGCCTGTGTGCTTGGAATTGGTTGGGGTTGAGGAGAATGGGATTGATAAGAGGAAGTTGGAGGGGGCAGGGTGAAAACAGGGACAATGGCTGCCATCTGAGAGGAGGCCAGAGCCTGGATTGATCTCTGTTGGGCCGCCAAGCCAGTGTAAATGCCCTCTGCAATGCATTAGTCTGTTGCATCTGGGCTGCCAGCCCTTGGATGGCAATCACAATAGTTGACTGCCCTACAGAGATGGATCTCAGGAGGTCAATAGCCTCCTCACTCAGGGCATCAGGACTCACTAGAGCAGGGCCTGAGGTGACTGGGGCAAAGGAGATGCCCACCCTCCCGGGTGAGCGGGCACGGGCAACTTGCTGAGGGGCTGATGGGAGGGTGGTGCTGGTACCTGGTGTGGCGGCTGTAGCTGGGGTGGTCACAGAGGTGTCCACCACCACCAGGGAGCTTCCATCGGAGGAGGTATCAGTGTCAGAAGTGTCCCCTCCTGTCTCTGCTGTGGTGCTCCCCTCAGCCTCCGTCCCACTGATGCCCTCACCATTGGTGGACTCTGCCTCCTGGCTCCTGTGGGATGCAGCTCCCTCTATCGTTGGTGCCTCTGCTCCTCCGCCAGATGATACTAATGCACATAAGGACAGGGTGACAGAACAAGGGGGGGGAGAGACAAAGGATACACTTGGTCAGTGGCTGCACCAACACCACCATTGGCATATACAGCACCCTCACACACAGGGTACAGGCCTACGCACTATGCATTGCCCTACCTGTGATATTGCTAGCCACCGAGGCATGGGGGTTACACACCGCCAAATGCAGCACACCTGGGACCCACGTACCCTTGACCAGTAGTTGATGCCTAAGAGCTAGGTAGCAGGATTATCCCTTCTGGTCCCTTGCCACCAGGGGACCTATGCTGCAATGTCAGGCCTGGCCTAGGGACACCCACTGACACACATCCCCCACCCAGATACCATCCTATAATGCGTAAGTTGTGATGATGGGCACTGTACTCATCCCCTTGTGGCTGCTGTGATGCCCTCAAGTGCCCATCCAGCTCAGGATAGGTCACCGCCAGTATCCGGGACATCAGGGGGTCAGGGTTCAACGGGCACCCCTTCCTCATTGGGAGGCCATCCCCAGCTGGGACTCCGCCATCTTCCTTGCCCAGCATCTCAGGTCCTCCCACAGTTTCCGACAGTGGGTGCTCTGCCTGCCATAGACCCCCAGAGTCCGCACGTCCTTGGCGATGGCACGTCATATACCCTTCTTTTGATGGGCGCTGACCTGCAGAGGGAACACACAAAGGAAAATGGTATTTGTCAGACAGTTCTGCCTGTTAGACTTATGGCCCACCATACTCCTGCACATCACCATTTACACACATATGGCCCAGCACACAACCTGTATGCCGCCCAGTGGACATCCACCTACCCCCATTACACGAGGCCTTAACACACCACTCCATGCATTCATGCCACATGCATTGTGCTCACAGTGTACTCACCCATTGGTCTGGAGGCCCATACAGCAGTCTGTACTCGGATAGGACCCCATCCACCAGTCTCTCCAACTCCGCCGAAGTGAAGGCAGGGGCCCTTTACCCAGTCACACAGGCCATGGTAGGTTCCAGACACAGGTCACAGCAGCACATGCAGTGTAGGTCCTCTCCTGTTGAAGGTCAGGTAGCAAGTGAGGAATCAGATAGAAAATGGCGGTCACATCCGGCGTACATCACTATTGGCCACTGTACCCCATAGGGCCCAATGTTAATGAATGAGGATTTGCATGGAGGTTCCTGACCGCCTCCTGCAACGGCACACAACGTCAGAAGAATGACCTCACTTCCACCTGTCCCTCCACACAGGACAGGTGGATGCCATTTCAGAGGAAGGGGGGGCAGGCCCTGGATAATTACTGCCTCACTGTTTAAATTTGGACATACAGGACAATTCTCACTGACCCATTACAATTTGACAGCATGCATCGTACTGTTGTTGCTCCATTGTTCAGTTTGTGACCGACTACTCACTCTTTTGTCCCTTAGATTGCTACCGCTGAGGATGAATAGGAGATGGAGACATACCCCTGTGTATAGACCCCTGGTGGACTTGGCAACAATGGAGGACAGGCATGTAATACTCAACTATAGACTTGACAGGGCCACAATCACAGAGCTGTGTGCCCAATTGCAGCCTGACTTGATATCTGGTAACCGTCACCTCACTGGGATCCCCCCTCTTGTGCAAGTTCTATCAGTGCTCCATTTCCTGGCAACTGGTTCTTTCCAAGTGACAGTGGGCTTCGCAGCAGGAATGTCACAGCCAATGTTCTCAATAGTGCTGACAAGAGAGTTGTCTGCCCTGATTAAACACATGTGCAGCTACATTGTATTTCCCCAGGTGGAAGATTTGGCCACAATGAAGGCTGACTTTTATGCAATGAGACATATCCCCAACATAATTGGGGCGATGGATGGAACACATATTGCATTTGTCCCCCGTCAAAATGAACCGGCGTACAGAAATCGTAAGAGTTTCCACTCAATGAATGTGCAGATGGTGAGCTTGATGGACCAGTGCATCTCCCATGTCAAGGCTAAGTATCTTGGATCGGTGCATGATAACTTTGTCCCGAGGAATAGCGGCATCCCAAATGTTATAGGCCAACTACAGAGGCACAGAGTGTGGCTAATAGGTGAGCCCTGGTCCCCACCCAGGATATGTTGGTGTATGCATATGGGATATTGTGTGTCTAAATGTTGTCCCTCAATATTTGCAAGTGACTCTGGTTAACCCAACCTATCATGGCTACTGACCCCTGTGAGGAATGCCAGGAGAAGAGCAGAAGAACGTTACAGTGAGGCACATGGGTGAACTAGAAGGATCATAGAAAGAACTTTTGGCCTCCTGACGGCCAGGTTTCGGTGCCTCCTTCTAACAGGTGGATCCCTGTGCTACTCACCCAAGAAGGTCTGCTAGATAATAGTGGCATGATGCACGTTGCACAACCTTGTCTTGAGACGCCATTTCCCTTTTCTGCAGAAGGAGGAGGCTGGAGATACCCGTGTTGCAACCGTGGA
The DNA here is from genome assembly GCF_031143425.1 of Pleurodeles waltl. Lineage (NCBI taxonomy): Eukaryota > Metazoa > Chordata > Amphibia > Caudata > Salamandridae > Pleurodeles > Pleurodeles waltl. The sequence continues at coordinate 481,189,302 of NC_090438.1, read as the reverse complement.
CCCTGTGTACAGAGAGGATGAGGAGGCAGAGGATGAGGATGAGGACAACAGAACAGCAGTGATCAGACAATATTTCCAATGACACACAGATAAGACAGTGTTACTTCACTTTTCATTGTCATTATTTTGAAAATCTTTGGCACTGGCATGCTGTTATTTCCCGCTTCTATGCCCACTTACTGTACCCTTTGGAAATTCATTTTACAGATGTTGGTGCCTCACAATAGCCCCTGGTGTGATCACTGCAGCCAACTTCAGGTCTTTCATTTGTGCTCATTTACCATATAGTTGAATTGCAATGTTTGTACATGGTTAAACATATACATACATACTTAAAAAATGTGACATACTCCATACTTCTATTTTTTCAAAGGGTGTTTATTGAAGTGCTAAGATATTGAGGGGCAAGTGCAATGGGATGGGGTGATGATGGAGGAAATTCCAGGGTATAGTTCCAGTCTGTAGCACAGGTGCATTGTCCATGGGGACATAGGAAGGGGAGCAATGGTATTTCAAGGTGGACAGGGTGACAGAGTGGGACACAAGGGTGACAATCAGGAGAGTCTTATTTCCTGGTCTTGGCAATTGTCTCTGGCTTCTGCCTGGATCTCATTGAACGTTTGCGGGGTGGTTCTCCTTCTGTAGATGTAGGCGTGTGGTGGCCTGTGAGTCCTGTGGCGGGGTCTCCTGTCCTATAACGGCAGCAGAGGTGGAAGGCTGTTCAGATGTCTGGCATGTGGCAGGGGCCCGCTAGTGTAAGACTGCCTCCCTCATAATATTGGCCATGTCTGCCAGTACCCCTGCTATGGAGACCAGGGTGGTGTTAATGGCCTGCAAGGCCTCCCTGATCCCCTTGTACTGTCCTTACTGCAGCTGCCTGTTCTTCTGCACATGGTCCAGGATCTGGCCCATTGTGTCCTGGGAATGTTGGTATGCTCCCAGGATCTCTGCAAGTGCCTTCTGGAGAGTCAGTTACCTGGGCCTGTCCTCCCCCTGGTGCACAGCACTCCTCAAAGTTTCCCTGTTGTCCTGTGCCTCTGTCCCCTGAACCCTGTGCCAACTGCCACTGACCCCAGGTCCCTGATTGATTGTCATGGGTTTGAGGTGTGCCTTGGACACATTGCTGATTGACGTGTCTTGGGGACAGAGGTGTGGGTACGCTGGGTGGATTCTGTGGTGGTGTTTCCAGATGGGGGAGGCTATGTGGTGGTCTGTGAATGGGCTTGGGTAACTGACTGTCTAGAGGTCCCTGATGGGCCAGGTTGGTCATCCAGACCTAGGCAACCAGAGTTGCTGTCATCACTGTGGGCCTCTTCAGTTGGGGGACTAGATATTGCTGGCACCTCCTCTCCGGTGACATTGGCTGGGATACCTGTGGGGATGTAAATGATGTGTTATTGTTTCTGTGTGTGACATATTGTGCATCAGTGGCTTGCCCTCTTTGGTTGTATTTGCCCTCTGCAGCTTTCACTTGTGTAAGATGGTATGTGGTGCGCTAGCTTATTCTCTCTAGTGTGCATGCTTTAGTGATAGGTGTCCATGCAGAGCTGTGTGTGATGTCCATACATTGGTAGGGCATGCAGGGCTTGGAAATGGGGTAAGTGAGATGTGATGGTGGAATGTGTGGGATGGAGTGGAGTGATGGAAGTGAGGGTGAGGGTATGTGATGGCATGCAAGTAGGGGGGTGTTAATAGTAGAGAGTTGACTTATCAGAGTCCAGTCCTCCTCCAACTCCAGGAGGCCCTCAGGATGCATGATTGCCAAGACTTGCTCCTGCCATGCTGTGAGTGTCGAGACGAGGCCACTCACCTGAAAAGCAGGATGTCTGCAGGGGCGATGGTATGCCCGACCTCCTTGAACACCTCTTGACACTTCCTGGTGGACACAGAAACCCCGGCAGGTGTCCCAAAGGGAAAGGGGGAGTAGAAGAGAAAAACACAAAACACACCCAAGTCTTGCCGGTCCAGCCAGGCACCCTGTATCTTCGGGGGGCAGGTTGTTTTTGACAGAGTGATAGTAGAGTTAGTGCACTCAACTTCCTTGAAACTGAATCTCTCTTTCTGATATGGGCACGGGAGCGGTAGAAGAACACCGGGATGCTCCAGCACTTTTCTTGGATAATAAGAACTGTTGGCACAATTACTAACACTGCATTACCAAAAACCCAAACAGAGTACCAGAACAATAAGTACTGCAACACTAGGGCTGGCTTCCGAGAGATTCACTGTTGCACACTACAATTAGAGGCATGAATGACACAATTTAAATCCAACAGTTATGCTATTAGAGAAAGAAAAGTCACGTAAATGCTCTTTTGAAATTGCACTGTCACTTTTTGTAGTACTAGAGCTCAAGCAGATTTCCTGAAGCACATTTAGTCAAGCAACCACAATAATAATGTAGAATGTTCCGAAATGCATTTGTCTCTTCTAGATAAGTTCTCTGCCAAAATACAAGGTCTGAAATACACCAGCTGTTCTAGGAAAGCTCAGCACTAAAAGAACAAACTCCTAGGAGACTTGTGCCTTGTGTCAGCTGGTACAGGAACGAAGAAAAGAATTGCCTCAAAAGTCTTGAACAAGAGAATGACAGCAGGGGCTGGACTGCGAAGTCAGATGCTGAGATCAGGACGCAAAACAAAGCCAAGCAGGGAGGCAAGCTTCACTCTGCTATTATAGCCTATCAGGAAAGCAGTTGAGTTTCCACATGTGGATGAGTCACCACATCCAATTAGGAGCACATGTCTACACCTGCCCACATTAGCAAACAAGCATTGGTAAAACACGCATTGATAAAACCAATTGTGTAACACAGTACATTATGTTTATGCAGAAACATGAAGGTTTAACCAAGAACAGACATATGATTTAACCCTAATCCCTGGGGATGCTGACAGATAACGCAGGAGGTTGAGTTTAGTATAAATGGTCGAATGACGTACCTGATCTAAAAGTACCGGGATCAACGGAACTGGATACCAATTTTTTATGGTCACTTTGTTCACTGCGCAATAATCTATACAGGTGCGCAGCTCACGATTCTTCTTGGCCACGAAGAACAAAGACGACGATACTGGTGACGTTGAATGACGAATGAAACCGTTAGCCAATAGATCATCCAGGTAGTCTCGCAGGTATCGATTCTCAGGCTCAGAAAGAGCATACACCCTACTACATGGCAGCGTTGCCCCTGGAATCAAGTCTATACGACAATCGTAGGACCTATGTGGCGGTAGCTGGTTGGCCTTCTGTTCACTAAAGACATCATGGAAGTCTTATATGGTACAGGAATGGCCAGTGTGTCATATGGTTTGATAGCCGTACTATGTGTGGACCCACAATGCAAGGGTATCACTAGTAATGGTTTGTCTTGGTAACAGGAGTGCCAGCAGTGTTTAGAGTCTAATGTCACTGCCCTTGCTGCCCAGTCAATTTTGGGATTGTGTAACTGAAGCCAGGGTATCCCCAAAATGGCTCCAAATACTGGGGTATCTATGAGGTCAAACTAAATTTGTTCTGTATGGTTGTTTGCACAAAGCATGGACAAGGGTGTTGTTTGATAAACGATAAGCCTGGAGGACAATTCTGAGCCATCCACGGCTCTGACTGGTTCAGGGACGTCTTTTCTGACAGTCGTAACATTTAGGGTTTTAGCCAAACCCAAGCCAAAAAAGTTTCCGGTAGCCCCAGAATCAATCAATATGGGAATTACCTTACGAACCTGAGGGGACAACACTAACGTCACAATAAGAGTTAGATGTCGAGGTACTGGACTGGTGGTATTTGCCAGAAGATGTGAGACCATATTGAAAGAAGCGCTCGATAAAATGGTCTCAGATGTTATCGAGCCAGTTAGTTTTCTGCCTGGTCAGGAAGAGAGAACTCAAGCCCTGTTACCGCTCTGATGGCTAACTTTGGAGCAGTATGCTTGTTAGGACATTACCGAGTAAAATGCTCTGCCTTACCACAGTATAAACACAGTTTCAAATTTTTCCTATGTTCTTTCTCTTCCTTAGATAGTGGGCCCGCACATTGCCAATTTGCATGGACTCAGGTGTATCATGAGTGGGAACGGTGGACTCCTTTTGCTCAGTTTTGAGCACTACTAAGCGTGTGTCACCCCAGAATGTTTCTCCCTTACGTTCACTCAAGCAGTGATCCAATCGTACCACCAGGTCAAGGAACTCAGAACACTCCGTAGGAGGTTCCACAATTTGGGCTAGAACATCCTTGAGATCGTCCTGAAGGCCACAATAGAAGAGGGAGGTCCTCTTCTCCTCAGGCTACTCAGTTTCTGCCACCAACCGATTGAAAGAGGTGATATAGGACAGTAGATCATTGTTTCCCTGGCACAAATTCAGCAACTCATTGTCACTAGCTTGCACGAAGAGGTGTTTGGTGAACAGTTTCCGCAAGGCTCCCTTAAACCGGTTGAAATCATACAGTATAGGGTCATTGCGCTCCACCAGCGGAAAATACCAATTAGCTGCATTGCCTCCCAAATAAGAGATAATAAAAGCTATCTTTGCAGCATCGTTGGGGAATGCAGCTGCCCGACACAAAAACTGGAGCTGACACTGGTTAAGAAAAATGTTGAACTTGGCACTATCTCCAAAAAAACTTTCTGAGGAGCTAAGGGCACAGGGGTTGGTGTTGTGACCATTACTGCATGGGTTGTGTGGTGGAAGTCATTGGGCCTGAATCGGGTCTAGGAACATGAGTAGACGGGTCAAACCGAGGGGCCTGTAGTGCTGGAGATCTTTGTTTTAGTTTGACTCATCCCCAGGGGGTGTCTTGTAGCTTATACCGCTGTGGTTCGGTGTGCAACTCCAGGTTCTCTTGCTTTAATGAAAGAACTTCCTTCTGTAATCCTGCTAGGGCCCTAGTTAAATCTAATAAAGATGGAGCATCCTGATCAGGTGGTAAAGCCTGTGCTAAAACTTTGAAAGTACCCAATTGAGGAATCCATTGCCCAGGCAGCCCTGTATGTTGTGACTTGGCTTGATGTCGAGACGAGGCCACTCACCTGAAAAGCAGGATGTCTGCAGGGTTGATGGTATGCCCCCGACCTCCTGTAACACCTCTCAGCACTTCCTGGTGGACACAGAAACCCCGGCAGCTGTCCCAAAAGGAAAGGGTGAGTGGAAGAGAAAGAGACAAAACACTGCCAAGTCTTGCCGGTCCAGCCAGGCACCCTGTATCTTCGGGGGGCAGGTTGTTGTTGACAGAGTGATAGTACAGTAAGTGCACTCAACTTCCTTGAAACTGAATCTCTCTTTCTGATATGGGCAAAGGAGTGGTAGAAGAACACCGGGATGCTCTAGCACTTTTCTTGGATAATAATAACTGTTGTCACAATTACTAACACTGCATTACCAAAAACCCAAACTGAGTAGCATAACAGTAAGTACTGCAACATTAGGGCTGGCTTCACAGAGACTCACTGTTGCATACTACAATTAGAACTGTGGTTGCATTTATCATGCACAAGAAAGACAAACAAGGGCATTAATTATATCACATATAACTTTCCGGCATGCATAGGGTTAAACTAAAAGGAACAAAAACAATCCAAGAAATACAAATGTCCACTCTGGGTTCAAACAGGGTGGCACAGTTTGGTTTGGTTTCACTGTGTGTGTGAAAAACCCTTCAAAAAGCAAATTCCTTAAACCTGAAACACAGGCATGAATGACACAATTTAAATCAAAGAGGTATGCTATTAGAGAAAGAAAAGTCACGTAAATGCTCTTTTAAAATTGCACTGTCACTTTTTGTAGTACTTGAGCTCGAGCAGATTTCCTGAAGCACATTTAGCCAAGTAACTACAATAATAATATAGAATGTTCAGAAATGCATTTGTCTCTTCAAGATAAGCTCTCTGCCAAAATACAAGGTCTGAAATAGACCAGCTGTTCTAGAAAAGTGCAGCGCTCAAAGAACAAACTCCCAGTAGAATACTAGTCACTTAGCTGCAGTCTTTTACGGAGTGCTGGAGGAATGCCTGGTGTCAGCTGGTACAGTAACAAAGAAAAGGATTGCCTCAAAAGTCCTGAACAAGAGGATGACAGCAGGGGCTGGACTGCCATGTCAGATGCTGAGATCAGAAAGCAAAACAAAGCCAAGCAGAGAGGCATGCTTCACTCTGCTATTTATAGCCAATCAGGAAAGCAGTTGAGTTTCCACTTGTGGATGAGTCACCACAACCAATTAGAAGCACATGTCTACACCACTCCCAAATAGAAGCACATGTCTACACCTGCCCACATTAGCAAACAAGCATTGGTAAAACAAGCATTGATAAAAACCAATTGTGTAACACAGCATATTATGTTTACTTAGAAACATGAAGGTTTAACCAAGAACAGAGATATGATTTAACCCTAATCCCTGGGATGCTGACAGATAACGCAGGAGGCACCTTGGGGATTCCTGACAGTGAGTTGTGGGGGAGGAGGTGGGGGTCTACTGCCAGTCCTCTGTATAGCGAGTTGGCGTCTTGCTGCTATGGAGTGTACCTTCCCCTGTTGGTCGTTCCACCTCTTCCTGATGTCATCCCTGGTTCTTGGGTGGTGTCCTAAGGCATTGACCCTGTCCACGATTCTCCACCATAGCTCCATCTTCATAGCTATTGATATCTGCTGCACCTGTGCTCCAAATAGCTGAGGCTCTACCCTGATGATTTCCTCCACCATGACCCTTAACTCCTCCTCTGAGAATCGGGAGGTGTCTTTTTGGTGCCATGGGTGTTATATGATGTGTGTTGGTGAGGGTGTGTTGGGTAATGTGTTGGGGTGTGTGATGAGGGGTACATGCGTGGTGTATAGGTGTGAGTAGTATATGGCTCTGGTTGTGTTAGTGGTCTTGCTGTCTCTCTCTGATGGCAATTGTTTGTAGTCATAAAGTGGTGTGGATAATGTGGGTATGTGTTTTATAGTGGTGTGAGTGGGTGGGTATGGTGTGTTTATGGGTGTCAGGTATGTGTTGTTTGAATGTGGTATTGTTTTGTTTGTGTGTATTTTAAGAGCGGCGGTATGTACCACCAATGGTTTACCGCCGTTGAATGTCCGCCATGGTGATTTGTGGGTCATAATGTGGTGGGCCTTGTTCTGTTGGCATAACGGTGTGGGTTTTGATACCGCCAGTTTATCACTGACCTTTGATGTGGCGGAATTGTGTATGTGGCTGAATAGTGACGGATTGGTGTGTATGTGTCATAATATACAGTAGTGAACGGATATCCTCGGCGGTGGCAGTAAGTTGACGGAAGTCAGCGTGGCGGTAAGTGGGATTTTTCCGCCAATGTCATAATGAGGGCCATAGTGATTGTTGCACCCTACTGTTTCAGCGCAGGCTATTACATACCAGAATACTGTTTTTCTCTTTCCGTTTTTTGCAACTCTTGAGTTTGGATCACAATCATGTCTCAGTCTGGGGAGCCATCAGCAGTAGCAGCAGATTTGGTGTTTGAGCAGGAGAGATTGGAAACCTATACGTTGCCCAGCTCAAAACGTTCTGCAGGGTGTTCAAGTGTTCTCTTAAAAGCTGCGCTAGGAATGAAGAGCTGCAAAAGGCGCTTAGGGCATGGTTGGCAGCCAGGAAGGCTGGTGAGCACACAGAGGATGGGAATAATGTTGTGAAGGATGAGGAACAAAGTTTGCACTTCGGATGGCTTGAGTAACCAGCATCATCTGTGGGGCAGGGGGCTAGCCTGAATGGCGGAGAAGCTCCTTCCAGAGTTGGCAGCAGTGTTTCCTCTCAAGGCTTGTCCCCAGAGAAGCTGGAGAATAGGTGGAGAGCCAGGAAGCTTTAGTTGGAGCAGCTAAAGCTCAGATTAAAACAGGAGAGAGAAAAAGCTTTGGATGACATAAAATGGGCCCGTGCAGTGATGAAAGCTCCTTTATCTCAGAAGCTCAGCCTGATAGAGCTGGAAGCCAGGATGGCTGAGTCCAGTTCAGATGGTGCCAGCAAAAATGTTACATCCAGTACTGTAGGAGAAGTGCACATGCCCTGAGACTTTGTGCCCAACTAGAAGCAGAAGGGCGACATACACCAGAAGGTTCAGGTTTATGAGATAGCTCCTGTTGTATACAGGGTCCCGAGGTAGATTGGAGAACTGGCAGGGGAGTCATATTCCTAGTGTGGGGAGGGACATTCTACTGGTTCTAGGTGAGAGTAAAAGGGAGAGGAGTTCCCCCCGGTAGAAGTCCTGTTAGTCAACTATGGGGACACCCCAGAAGAGTGTGGGTTAAGTGTCAGGGACAGTCAGATACTGTCTTACCAGTCTCAGGAGGGTGATCTGGGGTACTTTTTCAAGGCACTGGATGGTGAAGTGGAGAGTAGTTTGGTTAACACATGTGATGGGCTGTGTGTTGTGATTGCTGGAGAGCATACGTTCAGTCCTTGTATTCCAGAGCTATGCCAATACCAGGTGGAATATGAGTTCTCTGACCCCTGGGAAACTGCACTGGAGGCAGACCTCTGGGTGAGTACCAGAGAGTCTGAAGTGGCACTTGGGGGTGTTCCTGAAGGGAGTGGCTCAGGTTTTCCTCAACTAAGGGAGGTGGGGGATTGTTTAAATGACCCAGGTTCATCCCAATGTAGTGGGATGCGTGAGGGGTCCCATGCCCTGTCTCAGGAGAAAGGGAGTGGGTGTGGGCACAGGCCCAGGTTGCTCAAGATTCAGTCCCAGAGCCTGGGGCTTCATGAGAGAACACCAGGGGGAGCCTCACCTGTACCGGGAAGCCATCTGTTAAGGGGGACCCCAAAGTGTCAAGAGGACTTAGGGGGTGGCTGTTACCTGCATCCTACCAGTCCTAGTATCTGGTAGTACCACTCCAGAGTGGAAGGTATGTGAGACCAGACAAAGGGGTGAGAGGGGAAGCAGTCCCCAATGGAGAACGTGGAGGGTCAGGGGTCAGCTCTGAGGTCAGAGCTTCCCAGGAAGGACCTTGGTGACACCACCTCTGTTCTAGGGGGTTCATGCTCTGCCAGATGGGGAAGGGTCAGGAGAACAGCACCAGACAGACTCTTGCACAACGCCTGAAGAGGATGCTTCCCTTGGGGGGGTGGGAATACTCCCCAGGAAGTCCTGCCTCAGGGCCTCAGGGTATAGACCCTAGGTAGAAGGGCCAGGTTCATGGTGTCCCCACTGACCTGGAGTGAGGGACAACTGCTAACAGTGCCACTACTGTGTTATCTTCTGGAGGTACTCTCCTTGATGGGGGTTGCAGAATTCTGGAAGGGGAGGCAGGGTAGAGAGGGTTGGGAGACCAGTTACAGGGTAGTGGCCCTGCACTGGTGGGAGAATTGTGCAGATCAGCTGGCACCAGCACCCTGACAGTTCTAGAGACTGAGGTTACTGCTCCCAAAAGGAGGGTACAGAGCCCCGAGGAGAAGGGTAGGGGGAGGAAGGACTCTCTCCTGGTGTCTGTCCAGTTTAAGAGTACAGACCCTGGCCTGGAGTTCCAGTCTCAGGATACCCCCCCTGAACTGGTAGGAGTGAGAGTGGACAAAGGGTGCCAGTCACCTGCATCAACCGCCCCCCACTCTGAGAAACCTTAGAGACTAGAGAGCCCTGGAAGGACAGAGGTCTGGCTCTCATTACTGACAGCTGCCAGTGGTCACTGTAGGTTGCTGTCTTTGTGAACAGGGTTGCCCTTGGGTTGGGGACAGGAGTCACACCCCAAGGGTGGAATGGGCCACATCACTAAGTTGGATGTGGTGGTGCTATCTGCCCACTGGGATACGTCTGTGAGCAAAGTAAGGTTAGGTGCTGCACAGATGGGATCCACAGGTGAGGAGAAGGATTCTCCATAGGTCAGCTTGGTGGTCCCTGGGATTAGGGACAGAGGGATCCAACTGGGTTCAGAAAGGCGTAGAAATGGAACGTGCCCTTGCTGTTGTGGGCCAGGGTCCATCTTCTATCGCCCCATGCAGGGAAGCCCATCAAGGTATTGATTGGTCTCCCCTGGCTTTAGGCTGGTGGGGGGTTGTGTTGGACCTGGCCCTTTTTGCATGATCCTCCCCAAACGTTTTGCCTCCTTCCTCCTATTTTTTCTAACCTGTTTTTGTTAGCTTTAGGACTCTGGGCACTTTACCACTGCTAACCAGTGCTAAGGTGCATGTGTTCTCTGTCTAAATTGTAGTGGTGATTGGTTTATTCATGATTAGTATATTTGATTTACCAGTAAGTCCATAGTAAAGTGCACCAGAGATGCCCAGGGCCTGTAAATCAAATTCTACCAGTGGGCTGCCACCCACATGAGTAGCCCTGTAAACATGTCTCAGACCTGCCACTCCAGTGTCTGTGTGTTCCGTTTCGTACTGCCAGTTCGACCTGGTAAGTGTACCCACTTGCCAGGCCCAAACCTTCCCTTTTTCTACATGTAAGTGACCCCTATGGTAGGCCATAGGTAGCCATGTGGGCAGAGTGCAGTTTAGGTAATGGGTAGGACATGTACTGGTGTGTTTTACATGCCCTAATAGTGAAATACTGCTAAATGCGTTTTTCACTATTAAAAGGCCTAGCTCTCCCATAGGTTAACATGGTGATTGCCTAGAAATACCTTTTTAAGTGTAAGTTCCTATTGGAAGCAGATAATGATACAGAGTTTGGGGTCTCTGAACTCACAATTTTAAAATACAGCTTCTTTTAAAGTTGATTTTTAGATTGTAAGTTTGAAAATGCCACTTTCTTGCTTAACCATTTCAGTGCTTTGGCCTGGCTGCTGAATACCGTGTGGGCCAGGCTGACAGTTGGGCTGTTTGTGAATTCACTCTAGACTGTGACACAAAAGTAGCTGAGGTATGTCCTGTTTATCCTGATGAGTCTTCCTGGGCTGGAGTGGGAGGGAGGAGATGACACCTGCACTTGAAAGGGGTGTGCCTGCCATCACACAATATGGGGGGTTATTACAACTTTGGAGGAGGTGTTAATCCGTCCCAAAAGTGATGGTAAAGTGACGGATATACCACCAGCCGTATTACGAGTTCCATAAGATATAATGGACTCGTAATACGGCTGGTGGTATGTCCGTCACTTTACCGTCACTTTTGGGACGGATTAACACCACCTCCAAAGTTGTAATAACCCCCATAGTCTCCAAACCCCCTTTAGTGTGTCTGGGGCAGGGCAAGGAAGAGGCATGGTGTTAGGTATTACAAAGACTGCCCTGCCTACTTCAAAGGCAGACATGAGTATAAGTAAGTACCTGTTAACCCCACAACTTCAGATTACTTCTAGATTAAGAGGAACCTCTGCCAAGGAGAAGAGCTTGATGCTTAAGGAGGACCAGACACTCTGGGGGTCATTCTGACCTCGGCGGTAAAAGGCGTTTACCGCCAGTCAGAAGACCGCCATAACACCGCCGCGGGAAACAGCCACGGTCATTCTGACCCGCAACAGGCAAACTGCCAAAAACCCGACATCCACAAAAGTCCGCCACACCAACGGCCAGCGAAAAACTGGCGATGACCAAACCTCCACCGTCACGCCAACAGAAATACGCCCATTCCATTCCGACCCATGAATCCACGCGGCGGTCTTTCAACCGCGGTATTCCATTGGCGGTACACACCGCCGCGGTCAAAATACACACACAGCTCCAAAACACTGCCACATTGGACATTTTGAAATACACACACCTGATACATATACAAACACCACTCCCACACACCCAACACAATATAAAACACACACCCACATCACCCACAAACCCCTACGACCACCATTTATTGACTAAGGCCAGAGAGAGACACCACCATCTAGTACAGAGCATTCACAGGCACATTACACCATCACTCACACAACATCCACGCACAAAACACCACACACCACCACACTCACCACACTCATCACCACAAACACCACCCCACACCTCATCTACACCACCCCATGGCACCCCAAAGACACCCCAGGTTTTCAGACGCTGAACTCAGGGTCATGGTGGAGGAAATAGTTCGGGTAGAGCCCCAGCTCTTCGGGACACAGGTGCAGAACACCACCATTGCCAGGAAGATGGAGCTATGGCAAAGAATAGTGGACAGGGTCAACGCTGTGGGTCAGCATCCACGAAATCGGGACGACATCAGGAAGCGGTGGAACGACCTACGGGGGAAGGTGCGTTCCATGGTATCCAGACACAACATCGCGGTGCAGAAGACTGGCGGCGGACCCCCACCTCAACCCCCAGAATTTACAACAAGGGAGGAACAGGTCTTGGTGATCCTGCATCCTGAGGGCCTCGCAGGAGTAGGCGGAGGAATGGACTCTGGTAAGTCTAATCTCAACTACTTCATCCCCCCCCACCCACCGGCATGCCAAATCATACCCCCACCCTCCCCCACCCCCATCACACATCCTCCTTGCTAATGTCTCACCATCATAACCCACCCATCCCAACACCAAGCCCTGCATGCGACTACAAACCATGGACACCCATCACCTAAGCATGCCCACTGCACATACCCATCCCCCCCCAAACCACCATCACAACAGCCCCCACAAGGGAATGCCAGTACTGGGGTACACAGGCACCCACCCATTGCACGCTATGGCACACACAGAAGCAATAACCATACTCTTATACCCCGGCAGGACCCGAACGGCACGACACCGCCCAGGAGGGTCCAGAAATGTCCATTCCACCCCCAGAAGAGGCCCACAGTGATGACAGCAGCTCTGTCTCCCTGGACCCAGATGACCAGCCCGGCCCATCGGGGACCTCGGGACAGTCAGTTCCCCTCAGACAGCCACAGGCCACAGCAGACCTACCCCCCTCTGGGAACACCAGCACAGCACCCACCCAGCGGGCCCATGCGCCTGTCTCCAGGACACGTCAAGCAGCGGTGTGTCCACCACTACAGGGCACCCAGGTTAACCCACCACCCCAACAACAACAGGGCCCTGGGGGCAGTGGTAGTGGGCACACGGTCCAGGGGACAGAGGCCCAGGGAAACAGGGGAACTGGGAGGGCTACTGTGCGACAGGGGGGGGACAGGCCCAGGGAACCCACTCTCCACGAGGCCCTATCCTCCATCATGGGAGCATACCACCACTCCCAGGAGACGATGGCGACGGTCCTGGCCAGGTTCCAGGAGATCCAGGTACTGCAGGAGGAACAGTTTATGGGGTTCAGGGAAGAACTCAGAAACCTCACTTCCGCAATGGGCACCATCGTTGTGGCTCTCAATCAGATTGTCAGCACATTGCGGGACCATGTGGCACCACAAAGGGCCCCTGTCACTAGCATGGACCAAGAACAGGCTACCACCTCCGCCAGCGCTAGTGGACAGGAGGCCCCGACACAAGAACAACAGGCCACCAGAACCCCACCCCCTGCAGAAGGAGAACCAGCCCGCAAGCGGGGCCTGAGATCTAGGAAGAAGACAGAGTAGGATGCCAAGACCCCCGCCAGGAAAGGATACCCCCTGATTGTCATCCCACTGTCCCACATTGTCACCCTGTCCAACCTTAAACTGCCCCTGCTCCACCTTCCACAGGCATATGGACAATGCACCTGTGAGACTGAAAATCTGGACTCTGCCATGGACATTCCTGCACCATCACCCATCACCGAATTGCAACCATTACCCAAAATTGAGCACTTTAATAAACACACTTATTGCACAAAAATAATCCGGAGTCTGCCTGTATTTTTGAACAAATGTATTACACAGAACCGTGCCAAAATGTCCAGTTACATTGTGATGACAACATACCACTGTCACACAGCTGTAGTCCATGGGGAAACAAAGCAGAGGTCATGGAGTGGGGCCCACATCTCTGAAATTGGAAGGGAAAGTCACAACTCAGTTAACATACACTGGGGGGAAACTGAGACAGTAGAGAGGCAGGAGACTTTAATTAAATGTAAAATGCCGGTGTTGATTCTTACCTGTATGTCATTGAAAATACTGCTGTATTACTGTGTCCCTGTTGTCTGTGTCGTCCTCTTCGTCTTCCTCCTCTTCACTCTCCGCAGGCTCCACAGCTGCCACAACACCACCATCTGGACCATCCTCCTGAAGAAAAGGCACCTGGCGTCGCAAAGCCAGGTTGTGAAGCATACAGCAGGCCACGATGATATGGCACACCTTCTTTGGTGAGTACATTAGTGATCCACCTGTCATATGGAGGCACCTAAACCTGGCCTTCAGGAGCCCGAAGGTCCACTCAATCACTCTCCTAGTACGCCCATGGGCCTCATTGTACCGTTCCTCTGCCCTTGTCCTGGGATTCCTCACTGGGGTCAGTAGCCATGACAGGTTGGGGTAACCAGAGTCACCAATTAGCCACACACGGTGTCTCTGAAGTAGTTCCATCACATAAGGGATGCTGCTATTTCGCATGATGTACGCGTCATGCACTGACCCAGGGAACTTGGCATTTACATGGAAGATGTACTGGTCAGCCAAACAGACCACCTGGACATTAATGGAATGATAACTTTTTCTGTTCCTGTACACCTGTTCACTCGTGCTGGGGGGGACCAAAGCAACATGTGTCCCATCAATTGCACCAATGATGTTGGGAATATGTCCAAGCGCATAGAAATCACCCTTCACTGTAGCCAAATCGCCCACCTCAGGGAAAACAATGTAGCTCCGCATGTATTTCAGCAGGGCAGACAACACTCTGGACAACACCTTGGAAAACATAGGCTGAGACATCCCTGATGAAATGGCCACTGTTGTTTGAAATGACCCACTTGCCAAAAAATGGAGTACTGACAGAACCTGCACTAGAGGGGTGATCCCTGTGGGTTGGCGGATGGGTGACATCAGGTCTGGCTCCAGCTGGGCACACAGTTCCTGTATAGTGGCTCTGTCAAGCCTGTATGTCAGTATGACATGTCTTTCTTCCATTGTCGACAGGTCCACCAGCGGTCTGTACACGGGAAGATTCCTCCATCCCCTCGCAAGTCCCAGCGGACGGTGCCTAGGAAGGACAACATGGAGCACAGAGTCAATCAACCCACAGGTACGTTCCCACAGCTTGCACAGTACACGATTCTCAATGCATTGAATGGCTTGTATGAGTGTTGATGCAAGGCCTAGGCATGTGTGATGCAGTAGAAATTAAGATATGGGGGCCCTTGAAATGGCGGCTGCCTGACCTGTGAAGTGCGACAGTGGGATGTGAGGTCAATGCGCTGGCGTGGCACACCGTGGCGGTAGGCGGCCGAAGACCGCGGCGCAAAGCCGCATTGGTTAACATTGAACCCTATGGGTTTCAGGAGCCAATGACGATGTGCGCCGGCGGTCGCGGTACGCCCCGCCGCGGTACGCACCGCCGCGGGCGTGACCGCCATTTTCTATCTGCTTAATCACTCGATACCTGATCATCCACAGGAGAGGACCTATACTGCAAGTGCTGCTTTGACCTCGGTCTGGAAGAGACAATGGCTGCTGCGACTGGGGATAGGGCCCCTGCCTTCACTTCTGAAGAATTGGAGAAACTCGTGGATGGGGTCCTCCCCCAGTATGCGCTACTCTACGGTCCTCCAGACCAACAGGTAACTGCACTGGGACCATGCTTTGTGGCCAATGCCTGGGTTGAGTGGGGTGAATGAAAGATGGTGGGGAGGGGAGCGAATGAGGCATGCATCAAACGACAGATGAGAGCATGTGCCACATGGCAAGGGTGGGGATGGGGGGCCACTCACATCGAGCATGCAGAAGGTGATGATCTTTTATTTTCTCCCGCATTACATGTCACATAGGTCAGCGCCCATCAGAAAATCGATATTTGGCGTGCCATCGCCAAGGACGTCCGGACCCTGGGGGTCCACAACAGACGGGGCACCCACTGCCGGAAGAGGTGGGAGGACATCCGCCGCGGGAGCAGGAAGACCGCGGAGGCTCTGCTGGGGATGGCCTCCCAACGTAGTAGGGGTGTCAGTCGTACCTTGACCCCCTGATGTCCCGGATCCTGGCGGTGGCCTACCCCGATTTGGATGGGCGCGTGAGGACATCACAGCAGACACAAGAGGGTGAGTACAAGCACATTCTGCTGATTTTGCGCACATTGGAGGTGTCTGGGTGGGGGAGGAGGGCTGTGGGTATCCCTAGGCCAGGGCGATTTCTGTAGGCTAGGCCCCTCCGTTAGGCATGGCCCTGTGCCCCGCCCCACACCTCTGTAGGTTGCCTAGTACAGCTATTCATGGCCCTGTGTCACCTATGTGTGGAGTTGTCGTCCATAGGCTTGTAGGCCATGTCCCACGGATTGAGTAGTGTACCCCAAGTGCGCGGCGTAGTGCAGGGGGCTTCTGTGTCTGTCCTCTCCGCCAACGGTGTCGCCAATGCATGCACTCAACATGTCTTTGTTTCTCCACCCCCCCCCTTTTTTGGTGGTCTTCTTGTTCATGTGTGCATTAGCATCATCAGGCGGAGGAGAAGTGGCATCGGAGCACGAGGGAGCTGCATCTCACATGGCCATGGAGGGCCATGCAACTGACTCGGATTTCACCAGTGAGACGGAGGGCGAGGGGAGCTCCACAGCGGGGACACGTTGTGACACCAGCGACACAGACACGTCCTCGGAAGGGAGCTCCCTTGTGGTGGCGGCAACATCCGTGCCCACCGCAACAACAGGTACAGCCGCCACCCAGCGCACCAGCTCCGCCCTCCCAGCAGCCCCTCAGCGTTCGCCCCGTGCCCGCTCACCCAGGAAGGTGGGCATCTTCTTCGCCCCAGGCACCTCAGGCCCTGCCCCAGTTACCCCTGCTGCCCTCAGTGAGGAGGTCATTGACCTCCTGAGGACGCTCATTGTTGGGCAGTCTACCCTTTTGAATGCCATCAAGGGTGTAGAAAGGGAGGTGCACCGGAGTAATGCATACCTGGAGGGCATTCATTCGGGTCAGTCTGCCCATCAGCGATCGCTCAACGCTATGGCCTCAGCACTGACGGCAGCCATTGTCCCTGTCTCCTGCCTCCCTCCTCCAACTTCCTCAACCCAGTCCCACTCCCCTGTACCTCTGCCTATCCCAGACACACCTACAGACCAGCCTGCACACACCTCAACACCCAAGGGAAGCTCATCCAGACATAAGCACCACACATCACACAAGCATTCACCCAAGCAACATCCACATGCAGACATGCCAACAGCCACTGCCTCCTCTGTGTCCCCCTCCTCCTCGTCTCCCTCCTCCCTCCCTGTGACGTCTCCACTCACACTTGCATGCACAACATCTTCAGCCACTACGTCCATCACCAGCACACCCACCAGAACACTCCGCACACGTGCAGTCACCACCCCCACTACCATTTACACGTCCCCTGTGTCCTCTCCCAGTGTGTCTGTCACCCCCTCTTCCAAACCACACAAATGCAGGCAGCCACCCACCCAACAGCCATCCACCTCACGACAGCCTCCAGCACAAGCACCTGCACCCAAAGAAACCAGACTTCACTCTCCAACAACCACATCCTCTTCCTCCACTCCCATACCCACTACAACTACCCGTCCCTGTCTTTCTAAATTGATTTTCCTTTCCAACCTTGACCTCTTTCCAACAACTGACCCACCCCCTCCATCTCATAAGACTCCAATCAGCACCTCAGCCACGACAAAACCTGGACCTACAAAGACAATAGTCCAAGGATTTTGGAGTCCACCACCTTCAAGGCCAGCTACTTCGGCTAGGAGTAAAGAGACGGCCAGCCCACCCCCTGAAAAAAAAGCCAAGAAATCCAGTGCTCGATTCGACAGGCCAAAGACAGCAGGCTCCAAAAGCGCTACCCTGGCACCGTCAGGGAGTGGGGTGCCACCTGGCACACCGCCAAAGGGAGGAAAGGGCCACAGACGAGCAGGGAAGGGTGGCAAGGGCAGCACGCCCGACAAGTCCGGCAGCAGGCGAGCTGCCAGGAGGGCCCCACCAGCCCCATTCCAGGTGTGCAGGAGGACACCCACCGTCCCGGGACGGCAGCACAGGAGGGCCCCGCAAGCGAGAAGACAGATGTGCACGAAGGGCCCGGCAGCCACATGTCAGGTGGCGAGTGAAATCCATGTAATGGCCGGATCTGGTGACCTGGACACACATGTCAAGCACCGCTGAACAGGGCCCATCAAGCCAAGCAGCGCTGAACAGGGCCCTTCAAGTCAAGAACCGCTGAACAGGGCACCGCCGTCTCAAGAACCGCTGAACAGGGCCCTTCAAGTCAAGCACCGCTGAACAGGGCCCTTCAAGTCAAGCACCGCTGAACAAGGCCCTTCAAGTCAAGAACCGCTGAACAGGGCACCGCCGTCTCAAGAACCGCTGAACAGGGCACCGCCGTCTCAAGAACCGCTGAACAGGGCCCTTCAAGTCAAGAACCGCTGAACAGGGCACCGCCGTCTCAAGAACCGCTGAACAGGGCCCTTCAAGTCAAGAACCGCTGAACAGGGCCCTTCAAGTCAAGCACCGCTGAACAGGGCCCTTCAAGTCAAGAACCGCTGAACAGGGCACCGCCGTCTCAAGAACCGCTGAACAGGGCCCTTCAAGTCAAGAACCGCTGAACAGGGCCCTTCAAGTCAAGCACCGCTGAACAGGGCCCTTCAAGTCAAGAACCGCTGAACAGGGCACCGCCGTCTCAAGAACCGCTGAACAGGGCCCTTCAAGTCAAGCACCGCTGAACAGGGCCCTTCAAGTCAAGAACCGCTGAACAGGGCACCGCCGTCTCAAGAACCGCTGAACAGGGCCCTTCAAGTCAAGAACCGCTGAACAGGGCACCGCCATCTCAAGAACCGCTGAACAGGGCCCTTCAAGTCAAGAACCGCTGAACAGGGCCCTTCAAGTCAAGCACCGCTGAACAGGGCCCTTCAAGTCAAGAACCGCTGAACAGGGCACCGCCGTCTCAAGAACCGCTGAACAGGGCTTTCAAGTCAAGCACCGCTGAACAGGGCCCTTCAAGTCAAGAACCGCTGAACAGGGCACCGCCGTCTCAAGAACCGCTGAACAGGGCCCTTCAAGTCAAGCACCGCTGAACAGGGCCCTTCAAGTCAAGAACCGCTGAACAGGGCACCTCCGTCTCAAGAACCGCTGAACAGGGCCCTTCAAGTCAAGAACTGCTGAAAAGGGCCCTTCAAGTCAAGCACCGCTGAACAGGGCCCTTCAAGTCAAGCACCGCTGAACAGGGCCCTTCATCTCAAGCACCGCTCCGCTGGGCCCTTCAACTCAAGCACCGCTCCGCTGGGCACCGCCGTCTCTGCACCGCTCCGCTGGGCCCTTCAACTCAAGCACCGCTCCGCTGGGCACCGCCGTCTCTGCACCGCTCCGCTGGGCCCTTCACCTCAAGCACCGCTCCGCTGGGCACCGCCGTCTCTGCACCGCTCCGCTGGGCCCTTCAACTCAAGCACCGCTCCGCTGGGCACCGCCGTCTCTGCACCGCTCCGCTGGGCCCTTCATCTCAAGCACCGCTCCGCTGGGCACCGCCGTCTCTGCACCGCTCCGCCCTTCAACTCAAGCACCGCTCCGCTGGGCACCGCCGTCTCTGCACCGCTCCGCTGGGCCCTTCATCTCAAGCACCGCTCCGCTGGGCACCGCCGTCTCTGCACCGCTCCGCTGGGCCCTTCAACTCAAGCACCGCTCCGCTGGGCACCGCCGTCTCTGCACCGCTCCGCTGGGCCCTTCAACTCAGTCACCGCTCCGCTGGGCACCGGCGTCTCTGCACCGCTCCGCTGGGCCCTTCATCTCAGGCACCGCTCCGCTGGGCACCGCCGTCTCTGCACCGCTCCGCTGGGCCCTTCATCTCAAGCACCGCTCCGCTGGGCACCGCCGTCTCTGCACCGCTCCGCTGGGCCCTTCAACTCAAGCACCGCTCCGCTGGGCACCGCCGTCTCTGCACCGCTCCGCTGGGCCCTTCATCTCAAGCACCGCTCCGCTGGGCACCGCCGTCTCTGCACCGCTCCGCTGGGCCCTTCAACTCAAGCACCGCTCCGCTGGGCACCGCCGTCTCTGCACCGCTCCGCTGGGCACCGCCGTCTCTGCACCGCTCCGCTGGGCACCGCCGTCTCTGCACCGCTCCGCTGGGCCCTTCAACTCAAGCACCGCTCCGCTGGGCACCGCCGTCTCTGCACTGCTCCGCTGGGTACTGCCGTCTCTGCACCGCTCCACTGGGCACCGCTGTCTCTGCACCGCTCCGCTGGGCACCGCCGGCTCTGCACCGCTGGCCCATTGGCAGAAGGGGCAGGCCCGCATCTGTGTCGGGCAGGGCTGCACGAAGCACTCTGGGCACCATGCCTCCTCCAGAACCAGTGGAGTCTGTAATCCACTTGTGAGACTGTGGCTTTGCACTCCCCAGGATGGCACAGTGGGCAATCCACCCACTGTAGAGACTTGTGAGACTGTGGCTTTGCACTCCCCAGGATTGAACAGTGGCCATGGAGGCCCCTCGTGGATCTGGCGTCGTGGACTCATCTGGCTGAGGTGCCCCCCCTTCCCTTCCCCCTGAGGTGCCTGTAGTTTTGCTATCTGATGCCCCTGCAGTGTTCTCTCCATTGGAGTCGGGTATCCTGTGTGGGCTTTGCCCATGTGTTTAGGCCCATTGGCCCACGAACAATGGCTGATACCCAATTTGGACATGACAATTTACATATGTATATATAGTTATAGATGTTTGATATATTTTTTTACTTAGCCGTACAATATACTTCAAATTTCATGGTCATTTTATTTTGTCTTTGCTTTCTTCCGGGGGGTTTGGGGGTGTCACTCTGAGTTGTTGCTCTGCATTGATGTGTATGTAGTTGTGGGTGAGGGTGAGGGTGGGTGTGTCGCGTATGTGTGTCCCTGTAATTTTTTGCCTCCACCCTCCCCTGTGTCGTAGGTGCAGTACTCACCGCTGTCTTCTGCGCCGGCGTTCGTGCTCCTGGTAGAGGAGCAGGAAGACAATAGCTGGTAGGATGTGTAGTTCGGGTTCCATGCTGTCCAGATTCCTCGTGGAGTGTGTAGAGGTGAGCGTTTTCCGTTCGTAATGGCTGTTTCCGCCGTGTTTTTATCAGCGGGGCTACCGCCCCGGAAAAGGTGGCGGATTGGTGGGTTGTGATAGGGTGGGCGGTACATTGTCTCCCGCCTGTCTGTTGGCGGTGACCGCCGCGCTGTTTGTTTGTCCCGCTGTGGCGGTCGGAGTGTTAAAGTGGCGGTCTCTGTTGGCGGTTTCCGCCAGGGTCAGAATTGCATTTTTTTACCGCCTGCCTGTTGGCTGGTTGGCCGCCGCTTTAACACCGACCGCCAGGGTTGGAATGACCCCCTCTGTCTGGTGCTTTGCTGTGCTGGCCTGCTGCTGTTGCTTCTGCTTGAAGAGGAAAAGGACTGGACTTTGCTTTTTAAAATCCTGCTTGAGAGGTTTCTACAAGGGCTTAGAATGAGCTTGCCCCCCTTTTCTGAAGTTGCCGGGACATCAAAGACTTCATCTGGTAGTGGGTGGGCTCCTCTGATGAGAGTCCTGACTTGCTTAGTGGTGCCAAATCCAGTCCCTGGGCCCTTAAAAGTGGAAGCTGGTAACCTGCGGGGAAAAATCCACGCACTGCTTTGTGTGCGTCAGAAAAAAGCAATGCAGTGCCTGTCCTGTAGCTGAAAATTCACCGCAGCAACTGCCTCGCAGCTGGAAAATCAATCCAGCACCTGTTCTCAACGCAGACCCCTCATACAGCACAGAATTTTCAATGCACCGACCCTCAGTGCCAAAATCTTCAACATCACTGCATGGACCTGAGGCTGCTTGTACAGAAATCAACATATCCCTTCCTTGCTAGGAAAGAATCAGTGCATCGCTTGCCCAGCGGAGAAAGACTTGATGCACGGCCTCACTTGCGAGTAAGGAATTGACACATTGCTTGCTTTTCCAAAGGCTCTTTATACTTTAAAAAATCATATCTTTGTTGTGTATGTTGGATTTTTCTCATTTTGGTCTTGTTTGCTTTAGATAAATATTGGCTAAACTGGTGTGGAGTCCTTATGTGGTGTCTTCACTGTGTTATTGTGTATGTTTGTACAAATACTCTGTACATTGCCTCTCAGATAAGCCTGATTGTTTGTGCCAAGCTACCAAGGGGGTGAGCAAGGGTTATCTGAGCTTTGTATCTCCTTTACCCTGTCTAGAGTGAGGGTCCCTACTTGGACAGGGTGTAAACTAACTGCCAACTAGAGACCATATTTCTAACAAAAGGTACAAAAATAGGACTCTCAGACCCACTCTTCAGTCTACTTTCTAGACCTGCAGAAGGACTCTCAGAGGACTGCTTGTTGCTGTAGCCTGCTGTGTACTTCAAAAGATGGTCTTGCTGCACCTGGAAGGACTCCCCTCCTCACAGGATCTCTGTGATGCTCTCGCCGACCACTTCCACAACAAGATAGCAACCATCCCTAGAAACTTCGATTCCCCAATCCTCCAACCTGCTCAATATCCCACCAACCCCCACCTCGACCACCCGCTCACTGCATGGGAACAATTCAACACACTGAACACAACCACACTTATGAACTACATCCACTCGGGCACACCCACCGACCCCTGCCCCCACCAGCTCTTGAACCTTGGAGAAGACAAGATTAGCCACCAGTTCACCGCCATCCTCAATGCCTCGCTGACCACTGCCACCTTTCCTGAAGCCTGGAAGTACCCGGAGATCATACTCCTCCTCAAGGAACCCTCGGCAGACCCCAAAGAGCACCAGAACTATCATCCAATCTCTTTGCTTAAGTTCCCTGCCAAAGCCCTCCAACTCACCAAACACCTGGGAAGAAACAACCCACTGGAGCCATTCCATTCAGGCTTCAGAGCCAACCACAGCACCAAGACAGCTCTGATCGCCGCAACAGATGACATAAGCACCCTACTCGACAGAGGAGACTCAGCTGCCCTGATAATGCTCAGCCTCACTGCAACTTTTGACATGGTCTCCTACCACACCCTCATCAATTAGCTACGCCAGATTGGAATTACAGATGATGTGCTCAGATGGGTGGCATCCTTTCTCACAGGGCACAGCCAGAGAGGCCGCCTCCCTTCCTTCACCTTGCATGCCAAGCACACCAACTGCGGCTTGCCCCAAGGTTCTTCCCTCAGCCCAGCCCTCAACATCTACATGGCACCTCTTGCAGACATCGTCTGATCGCATGGCATCAACATCATCTCCTATGTTGATGACACACAGCTTGTTCTCTCGCTCTGAGCAGACCCCACCTGGACAAAGACCAAATTCCAAACTGTATGTAGAACATCTGTACCAGGAAGACAGTGACGCAGGCCCTCATCACCAGTCGACTGGACTACGCCAACTTACTCTATGCAGGCACCACCACCAAAGTCATGCAAAGCATCCAGATGATCCAGAATGCAGTTGCCAGACTGGTCATCAACTTTCCCAGGAGAACCCACATCACCCAGCACCTGAAGGACCTCCACTGGCTCCCGATACAGAAGAAATGCCATTCAAGCTCCCAACCAATGCCTACAAAGCCCTCCATGACCAAGGACCCGCCTACTTGAACCACCATCTGCACTTCCACCAACCTCCAAAGATCCTCTGCTCCACACACCATGCACTTGCACAGATACCTTACATTTGCCACTGCTGCTCTGGAGGTCGCTCCTTCTCCCAACTCGCCACCGAAGCCAGGAACGCCCTCCACCTCTACACCACACTCTCACTGTCTTACTTCAGGAAAGGGCTCAAGACCTGGCTCTTCGACTGATACCTGCAGCAAGCACCTGGATACCCTCTTGGGTGACAAGAGACACTCTACAAGTATGACCTGATTGATTGATTGATTGTTCTGCAACTTGAAGCCTGCTTTGAACTCTCAGAGGCCTGCCATGCAGCTTGAGCCCTGTTCCATCTCTTGTACCCAGAAGAAGAAGTGTGATACCAAGAGCTAGTTGGCTGGCCTCCTCATCAGAGCTTCAGGGACAGAAAAGGCTCCAAATATCTTGAAGCAACACCTGGACCCAGCCTGAGCGAGTCCCAATCCTCCAAGCGATGTCTTTCCATTCCTGGAACCATAGAAGTGGTGCTAAAGGCCCCAGATATGCAAAATCCTAACCTTTGTAGAACACCTTTGGCTAACAACTATGCTAACAACTGAGAGGAGCCTGGGATCAGCCTGCCTGTCCATCCCAAGGTGCATTGACAGTTGGCTTGACTTTGTGGCAGCTGTTGCTGCATTCTTCTCTGCAGCAGCAAATCCTATTCAGCTGCCCGTTGCAGAACAGGTATTGGCCTAGTGAATCCTTTGTTGGCTACAGTCTCCAGTCTTATTATACTGGAGATTTTAGACTTCCTAAAAAGAGACTAAGGGCCTGATTTAGATCTTGGCAGACGCCCTGTTAAGTTGCATCCCCTAGAAGACTGTCAAGTCAAAGATCTTCCACATGCCATATTTAGATGTTACAGCTCTGCAAGCAAATTGACTGAAGACGGATTGCTGATGGAGGGAGGCGGTGACAAGACTGAATGAACTTCGTACAATCGCAGGGGCTTGGAAGAGAGGCAATTGACACACACACACTGTCCCTTAGCCAAAGTTGTACTCCTGCACTACACACTACACAACACACCCACATTAACACAACAAACCATTGCCATTCCAACACAAAACCACCCGTACATGCCAAAGACACACATTGCGATAAATATCCATGCCAGAACATACACACACCATTGACACTGCACCCACACATGACACAACCACAACAACCAACACAGCTACATATTCAGCTGCACAATCACACTCACACACATGCGCAATTACACATATCACAATGTTTTCTGCCACACAATGATCACACTCACCTGAATGTGTCACTCAGCAATACAACAAACACAACATCGGTCTCACATGCATGTGACACATATAGACACAACCACATCACACACTCCAGCTTCCTCTCCCTCACCCAGCCCATCACATTGCATACACACATATACGTACACACACAACTCACAGCACAACATGACAGGTACAGGTCCCCTGGCAATGTGCACACATAGACACAGTTGACAGGTGTGAATGTACTGTCAGTGTGGCGCCAGTATTAATTTCCCAATTAATACTGGCACCATTATGACAGTTGTGTATCCGTGTAGTATGTGTAGTGTACCAGTGTGTTCCCATCAGTGTCTGTCCCATTTGTGGGTCCTAAGTCCGAACATGGAAATCTTCACCATGACTCCGTCCAGCAGTGCCTAATGATGACACCTCCATTTTGGACACAGCATGTAGCCTTGCCCCACTGAACAGTGTCGACCTGGCTCAATCCACTTCCTGTATCCGACTTACGCTGCATCGCAGTCAGCCATACCTTTC
Organism: Pleurodeles waltl; assembly: GCF_031143425.1. Lineage (NCBI taxonomy): Eukaryota > Metazoa > Chordata > Amphibia > Caudata > Salamandridae > Pleurodeles > Pleurodeles waltl. The sequence continues at coordinate 481,164,010 of NC_090438.1, read as the reverse complement.
GACTTTGACCTAGTCTCACATGACTAGATGTCTGCAGTTACCTTAAAACTTTAAGATTCATACCTCTGGTTCAACTGATTGCATTTTTCTCATTTTGGTGTCAAATAACTAATCACATTTTACTCTATCTTTTCTAAATTGGTATGGAAATTTCTTGCACTGTTTTCGCATTATTACTATTTGTGTGCTGATTAAATATTTAACACATTGCCTCTAAGTTAAGCCTAACTTCTTTTGTACCATGCTATCAGAGGAACAAGCACAGGTTAATTTAGTGAGTTTAGTGCTTCAATCTGACAAGGATTGTGGCTTTTGCTTAACCCCTTCTGTGCCAGGGACGTAATGGTTATGTCCACCAACACAGTGCTCCTGTGCCGAGGACGTAACCATTATGTCCTCAGCACTGAGCTCAGAGGGAACGCTAGGCTCCCTCTGTTGGCTTCCCTCCCACGCCCCCAAGACAGGGATGGAAGGGAAAGCCCTTCCCCTTCAACCCCTGGCCTCCCAAACCCCCCAGTGACGTCTGATGACATCAGCACACATGGGGGCCTGAGCATTTCTCTTCCGATCATGTGATGTGGGCCTGATTTCCCTTGGAAGTCTCTCAGAGCATCTCAGAAGCCGAATCGTAAAGCGATCCGGCTTCTGAAATGCCCACTAGACACCAGGGATTTATTTGCAAAAAGAAATTGGCATAAGGGGAGCGACCCCTTGGGCAAGGGTCACTCCCCAGGGGGGGCAATGCTTTTCAAGGCATTTTCTGGCCTATTGTTATTAAGCCAATCTGCCCTAAAGGTTGCTCCCCTGGGGGGAAATTGTATTCACACCATTTCTGCCCCCCTTGGGGGCAGACCGGTCGATTTTTGTTAGGCCAAAAGCACTTGGCTCTGTGGATTTTTTTGTGCACCAATTTCACGCAAGGGGAGCGACCCCTTAGGAAAGGTTCGCACCCTGGGGGGGAATTCATTTTAGGCTATTTCTGCCCCCCCGGGGGCAGATCGGCCTATTGGTATTAGGCCGATCTGCCCCCAGGCGGGGCAGAAACCTCTAGGCGCCAGGGATCATTTTTTGTGAGTTTTTTTTGTTTTGTCTTTTTAGAGGTGGGGAGCGACCCCTTAGGCAAGGGTCGCTCCCCTGGGGGGCAAATTGTATTTAGATCAGCAGATTTTTGTTAGGCCAATCTGCCCCCATGGGGGGCAGAAACCACTAGGCACTGGGGATGTGTTTTTTGCGCCAATTCCACGCAAGGGGAGCAACCCCTTAGGCAAGGGTCGCTCTCAGGGGAGGAAAATTTATTTTAGGCCATTCCTGCCCCCCCTGGGGGCAGATTGGCCTATTGTTATTAGGCCGATCTGCCCCGGGGGGGGGGCAGAAACCTCTAGACGGCAAGTATAATAATAATTTTTTTTCATTTTTTTCTTGTTTTGTTTTTTCGAGGTGGGGAGTGACCCCTTAGGCAAGGGTCACTCCCCTGGGGGGCAAATTGTATTTAGACCATTTCTGCTCCCCTTGGGGGCAGATCGGAAATTTTTGTTAGGCCAATCTAAACCACTAGGCACCGGGGATCTTTTTTTTGTGCCAATTTCATGCAAGGGCAGCGACCCCATTGGCAAGGGTCGCTCCCCGGGGGAGGGGCAAATTTATTTTAGGCCATTTCTGCCCCCCTGGGGGCAGATCGGCCTATTGTTATTAGGCCGATCTGAAACCTCTAGGTGCCAGGGATAATTGTTTTTTTTTTCTTGTTTTGTTTTTTAGAGGTGGGGGCGACCCCTTAGGCAAGGGTCGCTCCCCTGGGGGCAAATTGTATTTAGACATTTTCTGCCCCCATTGGGGGCAGATAGGCCGATTTGTGCTGGGCCAATCTGCCCCCAAGGGGGTCAGAAACCATTAGGCACCGGGGATTTTGTTTTTGCGACAATTTCAGGTGGGGGCGACCCCTTAGGAAAGGGTTGCTCCCCGGGCGGGGCAAAAAATTATTTTAGGCCATTTCTGCTCCCCTTGGGGGCAGATCGGCAGATTTCTATTCGGCTGATCTGCCCCCGGGGGGGCAGAAATCTCTTAGGCACCAGGGATTGGTGTGTGTGTTTTCTTTAGGGGGCAGCACCTAGGGTAAGGGTCGCTCCCCATGGGGGCACATTACTGTTAGGCATTTTTGGAAGGCCCATCTGCACCCAAGGGGGGGCAGGAAGCCCACCAGAGAACAGGGAAGTTTTAATTCCAAAATAAGAGGGTGGGGATATGGCCATACCCCCAACCCAAATAAATGGGGCCAAAGTTGTTCTGCCCACCAGTGGGAAGATGGGGCAATTACCCCTGATCCACACCCCTGGGGGGGCAGAAAGTCTACTAGATGCCAGGGAATAAAAAAAAAAAAATAGTGCGGTGATGGCTACCAATCAGTATGGGCCTGGTTATGCCCCTACTCCACTTGAAGGGGGTAACAGTCTTTCAGCTTTCCCCGCACTCTAAAACATCTTAACCCACAGCAAGCAAGAAGGCATTTGATTATTTTGGGTTTTGGTTTTACATTTGGGCCATGAGAGCTTGGCTAACTCTCAAAATAGTCCAATTTGGAATGGTGAGGGGTGTACTTTATGAATTTTGGGACGCTGCCATGTTGAAAAATCCACAAGACCTAAACACATCTGAAAACTAAACATCTGGGTGATTCCAAGGTGGTGTTTTCACATGCACCCTGCACCATTTTCGTACCCACAATGCTCCTCAAACCTCCAAGTTTGCTGGAAATCACACATTTTTCCCACGTTTTTGAGATGGAACCTTCTGGAATCTGCAGGAATCCACAAAATTCCTACCACCCAGCATTGTCTCATCTGTACCGATAAAAATTCTGTTTTCTTCCAAACTGCCCTTTTGGACCCACTTTGGTTCCCCCTCAATTTCAACATGTTTTTGGCTCTTCCCTGTCACAAGCACTTGGCCCACCTACACAAATGAGGTATCATTTTTACTGGGAGACTGAGGGGAACGTTGGGTGGTAGGGCATTTGTCCCAGTGTGGTGATCCCACACAGAAATGTGGGAAAAATGTGATTTTTTTAGCTAAATTTGAGGTTTGCTGAGGATTCTGGGTAAGAAAACATTGGGGTATCCACGCAAGTCACACCTCTCTGGACTCCCTCCGGTGTCTAGTTTTCAGAAATGTCTGGGTTTGATAGGTTTCCCTAGATGGCTGCTGAGCCCAGGACCAAAAACGCAGGTCCCCCCCCCCTCAAAAACACGTAGTTTTGTATTTGATGATTTTGATGTGTCCAGATAGTGTATTTGGCCATTTCCTTTCACGGGCAGTAGGCCTACCCACAAAAGTGAGGTACCATTTTTACCGGGAGACTTGGGAGAACGCTGGGTGGAAGGAAATTTGTGGCTCCTCTCTGATTCCAGAACTTTATGTCACCGAAATGAAAGGAAAAAGTGTTTTTTTGGCCACCTTTTGAGGTTTGCAAAGGATTCTGGGTAACAGAACCTGGTCAGAGCCCCACAAGTCACCCCATCTTAGATTCCCTTAGGTGTCTAGTTTTCAAAACTGTGCAGGTTTTCTAGGTTTCCCTAGGTGCCGGCTGAGTTAGAGGCCAAAATCCACAGCTAGGCACTTTGCAAAAAACAGCTCTGTTTTCTTTGTGAAAATGTGATGTGTCCACGTTGTGTTTTGGGGCATTTCCTGTTGCGGGTGCTAGCCCTAACCCCGCAAGTGAGGTACCATTTTTATCGGGAGGCTTGGGGGAACGCTAGGCGGAAGGAAGTTTTTGGCTCCTCTCAGATTCCAGAACTTTCTGTCACCGAAATGAGAGGAAAAAGTGTTTTTTTGGCCAAATTTTGAGGTTTGCAAAGGATTCTGGGTTATAGAACCTGGTCAGAGCCACACAAGTAACCCCATATTGGATTCCCCTAGGTGTCTAGTTTTTAAAACTGCGCAAATTCGCTAGGTATCCCTAGGTGCCGGCTGAGCAAGAGGGCAAAATCCACAACTAGGGACTTTGCAAAAAACAGCTCTGTTTTCATTGTTAAAATGTGATGTGTCCACGTTGTGTTTTGGGGCATTTACTGCCGTGGGCGCTAGGCCTATCCCCGCAAGTGAGGTACCATTTTTATCGGGAGACTTGTGGGAACGCTGGGTCGAAGGGAATTTGTGGCTCCTCTCTGAATCCAGAACTTTATGTCACCGAAATGAGAGGAAAAAGTGTTTTGTTGGCCAAATTTTGAGGTTTGCAAAGGATTCTGGGTAACAGAACCTGGTCAGAGCCCCACAAGTCACCCCATCCTGGATTCCCCTAGGTGTCTAGTTTTCAAAACTGTGCAGGTTTGCTAGGTTTCCCTAGGTGACGGCTGAGCTAGAGGCCAAAATCCACTGCTAGGCACTTTGCAAAAAACAGCTCTGTTTTCTTTGTGAAAATGTGATCTGTCCACCTTGTGTTTTGGGGCATTTCCTGTCGCGGGTGCTAGGCCCACCCCCGCAAGTGAGGTACCATTTTTATCGGGAGGCTTGGGAGAACGCTGGGTGGAAGGACGTTTTTGGCTCCTCTCAGATTCTAGAACTTTCTGTCACCGAAATGAGAGGAAAAAGTGTTTTTTGGCCAAATTTTGAGGTTTGCAAAGGATTCTGGGTAACAGAACCTTGTCAAAGCCCCACAAGTCACCCCATCTTGGATTCCCCTAGGTGTCTACAATCGCACAATGGGATTCGCAAATTCAGTCTCGCAATACAATGCATCAACAAATCACAAATAGAGAATATTCGCAGAATGGCCTTTTGCAGGTGCAATTTACCACGAAGTGAAATCAGGTGGTAACCGAGTGCAACCTATATACAGAGGCCCAGAATGACTCATCCTCTTTTCTTCAATGGCTGCACTCTACATGATGGCGAGGAGGAGGAGGATCCTGGCAGGTTTGAGGAGAAGGAGGAGGAGACAGGAGCGCATTTTTAGAGTGTGCATCACTCTTTTTGACCAGACAGAGGAGGAGATATATGATAAGTATGGGTTAAGCTCAGCCATGGTACTTGACCTAATAGCTGATCTACAACCCCTACAGCAGCGAATCACACACAGGGCCAATAGCATACTATTCGACCTGGCCCTTTTACAGGGTCATTCCCCAGACTTTTTGCTTTTGCCTCCTTATTTTTCTGACCTTTGTTGGCTGACGTTTTGACTCTGAGCACTTTTTCACTGCTAACCAGTGCTAAAGTGCATGTGCTCTCTCTAACAAATTTGGGATGATTGGATTATACCTAATTGGCATATTTAATTTACCTATAAGTCCCTTGTAAAGTGGTATCCCTATACCCAGGGCCTGTAAATTAAATGCTACTAGTGGGCCTGCAGCGCTGCTTGCGCCACCCACTGAAGTAGCCTGTCAAACCTATCTAAGGCCTGCTAGCACAGAGCCTGTGTGCGCAGTTTCCTGCCACAGGGACCTGGCATCTAAATTTACTTGCCAGGCCCAGAACTCCCCTTTTACTACATGTAAGTCACCCCTAAGGTACACCCTAGCTATCCCTTTGAGCAGGGTGCCATGTATGTAGAAGGCAGGACATGTGCCATGTTGCGTGGCCTGTCCTGGTAGTAACAAACAGCCTAACTTGGTGTCTCACTGCTGTGAGTGCTGCCCTCTCATAGGATTGCATTGGAAATGCCCTGCCTTATGTGTAAGGAGTATTGTCTTTTTTATGAGGGGTAGCGTAGGCATGTTTGGTATGGTTGTGACAGTGGTAAGATATACTGCTTACTGGTGTAGGTGTACTTTTAATTACTATCACAGAAATGCCACTTCTAGAAAGTGCGCATTTATCTGTGCTTATAACTTTGGTGTTTTGCAGCTTGTCTCCAATCAACGTCTGGGCAGACTGACAGTTGGGGCTTTGTGCATACTTCTCAGACCGCCTGAACACAGGGAGGGTGGAGGTGACACAGAGGTGCATCTACATATTGTAAAGCCTTCCTGGGCTGTGAGAGGGGAGAGGTGGGGCACACCTGCATTTGTAAAGATTGTGCCCTGGCCTCACACAATAGGGTTGTTAACCCCCCACTGATGTTTGGAGCCTGTGCTGAAAGGAGAGGGGGGGCACTCCCAGAACCAGTTGTAACTGGCTGGAACCTCCTCTCCCTACCATTGTGAAAAACTGTAGGAACTGACTATAAGTACAGGGGAATTTTCCCCACAATTTGAACATTCTTGGAACTTGAAACTGGACACAGAACGCTGATGAATGGACTCACCAGGAAACCACCTTGGACTGCGGCTGTTGTGCTGACCTGTGACCTGCTTGGTCACTAGGAGGAACTGCCACCATCTGCACCCCTTGTGCTGGCCTGTAGCTGGACCCACCAGCCCTTGTGTTGTGGTTCCCAGGGGCAGGGTGCTGTGGCCCCTGACCCATGCCACGTACTCCACAGCTTGTCTGAAACGCTTGGAAAAAGCGATCTTTCTGAAACATGCTGCAGAAGATCACCGCTGCAGCCCGGGCTACAGATTTGCCATAGCGCCTTTAAAAGCGTTTTAATTCTGCCCCCTGTATCTACTTGCCCCCTAATTCCCTAAGCGGTGCTCCTTTCCTTGAGCTGTCTCACTTAGGAGCAGTGGTGAGGCGAACCGGGATGACGCACTTTTAAAAGCGTTCCCTTGCTTTCCCGTGAAGGAGTCCCCACGTCTGCCGGGGAACCCCGAGCGCATCTGAACTGCGCATCAGACGTGCCCCCGGGGCACGAGACAATGAGGATAAGAGCCGGCGCGCTCTTAAAAGGTACCCCGGGGCGTGGCATACTCCAGGACGCCCCCGGAGTGCTGCCAGGCTCCTTCCTCTGCGGGATCTTCCCGCGGCAGTTGAGGAGAACAACCGAGCAGCACGCGCACCTCCTCGGGTGCGGCTGCTCCCCGAAGGAGGTGAACGCCTCATCCAAGGTCTCCCGGGGCCCCCCTCCGTTGCCGAGTTTAGGAGGAGAGGCCGGCCACGGCAAGGAGACTCTGCCCCACTAGGCCCTGAGCTCTGTAGGAGATCGCGGGCCGGTGAAAACCTCATCGGAGGCCCCGCACCGCCCGGTCTCCCTGGTGGTTCCGAGGCGGGATGTGCCCGCTCGAGTAACCCCCCTCCCTGCCGGAGGGTCCATATCGGCTGGAAGCCACCCCCAAGATCGCGGGTCCCAGAAGGGGCCTGATCCACGAGCCGGAGGGTGTGCGTGCGGCCCCCCTCCTCAAATAATCATCACCACGGGCCCGTCGTGTCCCAGGAGCCATGGGGAGCCGTCCTCATATGTTTTATGGCACTGAAGGTGCCCCTCAAGTTCAAGACAGGTATTCTCGCCGCTAGACCCTCTCTAGATGGTTCTTTTAGGGGCTTGAAGGGGGCTGTTGGGGTAACAGAACATACAGGTGTTGATGGTTCTTTTTGTGGGCATCTTACACTGATCTGATGTCCTGACTTGCCATATGGTTTAAAGTGCTTCTGATATAGGCCTTTGTGATACTTTTATGACAAGTGTATTTTCCTTACTGTAATTCCTGACTACTGCTTATGTTGCAGAATCCTGAGTACTTACGTGTTCTAATGTGACAACTGCATATTCCTGCAGAGTATTAGTAACTTGTGTAACATTCTGACAACTGCTAAGGTAGCAGGGTATTATCCACGTGTACTGTTGGTCTAATTATGTTTTGTGCAATACAGATTATTTTTACATAGCTCAGTGTTGTGTTTACTTTGTGGTGTATATTGTGCGTCACATGTGTTGTGGGGTGTGCAAACGCTTTACACATTGCCTCCAGGTTAAGCCTGACTGCTCGTGCCAAGCTACCAAGGGGGTGAGCAGGGGTTATCTTGGACGTGTAACTCCCAAGCCCTGACTAGAGTGGGTAAGTTCTGCCTGGCTGAGATGCATACCCTAGCCAACCAAAAACCCAATTTCTAACACATACCCACTCATGTGCAGGTATTATGCTCCCTGCACCTATTAGCCCCAGGGAGCTATCAAGGGGTCATAGCAGGAGCTGGAGGGGTCTCACAGAGTGCTCTCCCAATAATTTTCAATGTATTTCTCAATGCCATGCTGAGCAAAATTCAACAGCATATAAGGTTCCCCAACACCCCACAGGAATTACTACAGATAAAATTTGATTTCTAACAGATTGCCCAATTCCCACATGTAAGAGGCGCCATCGGTGGGACACATGCAGCTATCTGTCCACCATCGGCCAGAGAGTATGTTTATTGGAATCGTAAAAGTACACATTCCATGAACATACAAGTAATTAGCAATGTCTCCAATATTTTAATGGATCTTGTGGCCTGATACCCAGGCAGCACACATGATTCCTACATCTTTCGGCACAGTGGAATATACACATGACTACTTGCTGGGGAGTTTGGCGAAGGATACCTACTTGGTAATGTTATAGTTGACAATGTCGCCTTGATGTATATGTGATGTCACGGATAACAATTACTCATTCTACTCTCCTGTCCTTCTAGGAGACATTGGCTAAGCTGTGGTGTCATTCATACTGCCACCCTATGTGCACCCTGCAACACCAGCCGAAAGGAGGTATAATGCTGCTCACAGGACAACCCGCAGCATTGTTGAGAGGACTTTTGGCCTGCTGAAGAGCCATTTTAGATGCCTACACAAGAATGGTGGTGCACTACAATACAGCCCTGAAACAACATGCAAAATTGTGGCTACTTGTGCCATGTTGCACAACATTGCAACAATGAGGGGCAGGAAAGACGTACTGAGATCACGAGCAACTATTTCTGATATAAATAATGACAATACCACGTCTATTTTATGTATTGCTGTAGGTAGCATCTTTAGTGCCTTAACTTCAGGTAATATATGTGTGATTGAGACATAGCTATGCACCATACACAAACAGGTACGAGCAACTGTGTCACACTATTAGCCTCATAGTATAACTGCTTTGCTACATGTTATGCAAGTCCCCTGTACCCCTCAACATTACTTCCTACATCTACGCACTCCACTTGAGTGGTCTCTTTGGCACCTCTTGTAGCGGCTTCAAAGACAGTACTGTGTCTGGTACTACAACACCTAGGATCCATCACAGAGGCTGTGAGACTGCTGAGGCTAGAGAGCTCCTCACTATCCCCACCACCAAGTCTGCTGTTTGTAGTACTCCGTGCTGTCTGCATTGCCTCCAAAACATTGGTTATTTGCACAAATCCTTGCGCAACATCCCGACTGCAATGTGCTATCTCCACTTGTATGCCCACAGTACGTCGTGATACCAAGGCAGTTGTGTTAGTGAGCCAATTGACAAATCTGCAGAACCCATCCAACCTGCCCATCAATTGGTAATGGCACCTACGGTGGGTCACATGCTCCTGCTGCATCACAGTGCAGAGTTCCCTAAAGGCATTTGTCATCTCCTTTGCGTTTTCTGCTGCTGTTTGATGTCCCTCATGCAGCTTGCACATGTTTTCATTGAGAGATTTGAACTGTTTGTGCACTGATCGCATGTTTTCATTGGGAGACTCCACCTGCTTGTGCATTGATCTCATGTTGTCATTGAGAGACTCCACCTGCTTGTGCATTGATCCCATGCTGTCATTCTGAGACTCAAACTGCCTATGCATTGTGCCGATGTTATGATCGATTGACACTAACTGCCTGCGCATTGAAAAAATGTGTTTACATTGCAGGCGCTGCACTTTCAGCATGGAAGCCTCAAGGCCGCCAAAGAGTGATGGGCCCTCACCTTCCTCTGTGCACTGTCTGCCTGCTTCACAATGCCTCCTGAGGGGAGTGAACTGACGCTGGGGCAGGGACTGCTGTCTGTCAGTGCTTCTAGCCTGTGGGGGTGGTGTGGGTTCTTTATCTGGGATTTCATCAGAGTCGAAGTTATACACAAGGAGAGGTAGCACTCTTGCCCTGCATCTAGTTGGTGCATGTATGACGGACGTAATGGTGTTTGAGTCGGACTGTGGCTGAGTTTCGCTTTCCCCCACATTTCCACCTTCTGCTGCGTCAGGGCCCGGAACATCTGCAACAACAATGTGCAGCATGTCATTTTTGAATTGTACTCAATTAGTTGCGTAATAGTATTAATTGTACACTAGCATAATATCACTGAAACTCTTTTGTGTTGTTTCTCTATTAGGATTAACAATATCTTGGTATTTGTGTGGTATTTGCACTTTCGGGTGTGGACTACCACTCCCATAAGGCATTGTTTTGTTGTTTGTAAGATGTGGCATGGACTGTTTATCACACTGCATAGTGCCAATAGCTATTTTCTAAGGGGTATTTGTATGTGCATATATGTGGAAACACATCATTACTGCCCTTACCTTTGCTGGTTCTGGGTGTGCCTGAGGTGTCAATGTCAGTGACACCCCTGACAGCTTCAGGAAGCAGTGTGGACTCCACCATGTCTTCCATTGGTGTGGACAGTGTCTGGGTGGGTCGTCCTCCACCGGTCCTCCTTGCCTCCCTTAGCCTGCTGGCTACCCTCTCTTTGGCATGTGAACGCAAGTTGTGCCAACACTTGCGTATCTCATCAACGAAGCGCTGCGCAACACCCACTGCGCATATTTTGATCTGAATGTCTGACCACAGTTTCCTCTTCTTACTTTCAGGTACCTGTAGTGAGTTTTTCCCAAAGAGTTTGTCCTGGTTCCTGACAACCTCCTCAGTGAGCACCTCCAATTCCTGCTTCCAGTCTCCTTTCTCCTTCTCATTCCAAGCAGCAGCCATAATCCTCTTTGGTCCTGACTGGCTCCCAAGGCTGCCTCCCTGGTGCTTGGCTGGATCTCTCTGCCTGCTCTTGTGGGTGGGGCTTCTGGAAACAGCATGGGTGTCAGAGTCACCAGATCCTCGGGGTCTGTGCACGTTCCCAACACTTCCACCACAAGACAGCTCCAATACTCTGATTAGAATTGTCACAGAGTCGAAGAGAGTCGAAGAGAGTCCAAGTGGGGAAAAGGGGATTAGGAAGGGAACAGCTGGGAAGGAGACCTGTAGGAAGCAAAAAGGTTAAAATACACAATATCAAGATTATATCATATGAATCAATACTAGGCTATGACTCTAAGCATTGTCATTCTGAAAACATGGACAAACTAAGTATAGACTTAAAATGACCAGGCTTCAAGATGACTGGATACCTATGAGGGAATCAAGAAAGGTTAAATGCAACTTTCAAATTCAAGTATTATCTTTTGCATGAGGATCAGGAAATAATCTGAATGATTTCTAAACCATCATATGAATCATGTTTGAGAAACTTATTATGTACACACAACATTACATCTAGAACTCTAGCTTTTTTGTTCTCTCAAAATTGCCGGAACGTGAATTGTGCACATTGCAGATTTGTATAAAGGTTGTAAATACCATAGAATGATTATGCACCATGAATAACATGAATTAGACTCGAGAAATAAATCACGCGTCTTGCCAACTCGAAAGCCACCAAGTAAATGCCTTAAAATGGTAGCGCATAATGAACACCGTGATTTTTAAACACAGAAAAGGAATCGGGCGGCTTGCCGATTCGAAGGTCACCATATGAATGTCAGAAAATGGTAGCGTACAATGAATAACATGAATTATACAAAAGAAATGAATCGCGCGTCTTGCCGATTCGAATGCCACCATGTAACTGTCAAGAAACGTTAGCGCACAATGAATAGCAAGGGTTAAAGCACGATAAATTAATCATGCGTCTTGCCGATTCGATTGCCACCATGTAACTGCCAAGGAATGGTAGCGCACAATGAATATCAAGGGTTAAAGTACGAGAACTGAATTGCGCGTCTTGCCGATTCGAATGCCACCATGTAACTGCCAAGGAATGGTAGCGCACAATGAATAACATGAATTAAGCACGAGAAATGAATCGCGTGTCTTGCCGATTCGAATGCTACCTAGTAAGTGCCATAAAATGTCAAGCGCACTTTCACACGCACAAGAGCAAATCGATTTATCATACTAATTAGGCCCAAGAACTCGAAATACTTTGAGAACGGGATCGGGGGTCCAGCCCGATCTCCGTCTTACCGCCCTGATCAAGAATCACCCTGCCAAGTGAAAGGGTGAGGCCTGGAAGATCAAAGTAGGCCTCCGGAACAGGAGCTCAGGAAGTTGCTGCTGCTCTGCACTGGGACCTCTGAATAGTGAGCACGTGGAGCTGGGCTGGCTCCCTTTTATAGAGTTTTAGCCCAGCCCACTAACCACACCCAGGCATGCTGCAGGGAAATCTTCTAGAAGGCCCTGGAAGGGGACCACACCCTGACACAGTCTGAAAGCCTGCAGCTGTACATTACATGTGAACAGTATTTATATGCATGCTGAACATAAGTCTGGCTGGCTCCCTTTTATAGAGTCTTAGCCCAGCCCACCAACCACACCCAGGCATGCTGCAGGGAAAGCTTCTAAAAGGCCCTGGAAGGGGACCACACCCTGACGCAGTCTGAAAGCCTGCAGCAATACATTACATGTGAACAGTATTTAAATGCATGCTGAACATAAGTCTTCAGGATTAAACTGCAATGCAAAAGGTTAAAAATTATCATATCAGCACAATGCATAAATTATGTTAGCTTGAAATTGTTAGGTTTTTGCATTCTAGTCGCCCGTACAGCGCGCACTGCCCTGATGTTGACAGTACACCCCTCTCCCAGACGCGCTCTAGGGCCTGGGTTGTCTGGATTGAGACGATGAAAACGCCTCACAAGTACTGGAGCATAGATATCAGATGCGGAAACCCATGAGTTACTTTCAGGGCCATAATCTTTCCATGAGATTAAGTACCATAGGTTACGCTCTCTCAGTTTAGAATCCAACACTTTCTTGACTTCGCATTCCTCTTCCCCCTTTACTAGAACTGGAGCTGGATGAGAGCAAATCTTCTGGACTGCCTTTTTCAAGAGGGAAGTGTGGAACACTGGATGAATCCGTAATGATCTTGGCCATTGCAGTTTATAGGTCACAGGATTGATTTGCTGGAGGACAGTGTAAGGACCTATGAATTTGGGGTTGAACATGTGCTTCTTCTTGAAGTCTAAATGTTTTGTGGAAAGCCAAACTTTATCACCTGGTTGATACTGCGGTCCCTCCCAATGTTTCTTGTCATAATGCTTTTTATATTTTTGTTTGGCCTTTTCCAAATGCTGTTGAATCAATTTCTGGGTTTGATGCAGATGTTGAATGGTTTCTGATGCAGCTGGAGTAAGAGAATTTTCTTGAGGGATTGTGATGGGCAAGGTGTCAGGATGATAGCCAAACAAGCCAAAAAAAGGTGTAACGCCAGTAAAAGTGTGGAATGAGTTATTGTAGGCTCACTCAGCTAACCAGAGCATTGATGTCCAAGAATGAAGTGTTTTTTCAGCGTAAGCACGTAGGTATTGCTTTAAAGTCTGATTTAGTCTCTCCATTTGACCATCTGTTTGAGGATGGTGGCTAGTAGATAGTGTAGATTTCACTTGGAGTGTTTTGCACCATGTCTTCCAGAAATTGGAGGCAAATTGCGACTCCCGATCGGAGAGAATCATTTTTGGCAGTCCATGATAACGAACCAATCTATTCAGTAAAATAGTTGTCAGTTCACTGGAGGTGGGCAATTTCTTACAGGCAATAAAATGTCCATATTTGGTGAGACTATCTACTACCATCAGGATTACTGAATGTTGTTGAACCACTGGTAGACCTGTAATAAAGTCTAAAGAAATGTGCTCCCAAGGACGACTTGGAATTGGGAGTGGATGCAACAACCCTTTCGGTTTTGAACAACTTGTTTTAGTGCGAGCACAGACTTTGCAGTTGTTTACCATCGCTTTTACATCTTTTGTTAGGGTAGGCCACCAAAAATGGCGTTGGATTAATTCAAGAGTCTTTGGAGTACCTGGATGACCTGCCGTAGGTATAACATGCAACCAATGAAACACTATCTTGCGAAGTTTGGTAGTGGGCACGAACAAACGAGCGTCATGAAAAGGTAATCCATGCTTGATTGACCTTTTGGGATCTGTTTGGGCCCATGTCTGCCATTTCTCAACAGTGAAAGAATTGCGGATGTCTTCAAAGAAATCTTCAGTTTTTATGATACATAGGACTTTTGGGGGTCATTACAACCCTGGCGGACGGTGTTAAAGGTGCGGTAATACCGCAAACAGGCCGGCGGACAAAAAAAGGGAATCATGACCCTGGCGGAAACCGCCAACAAAGACAGCCACTTTAACACACTGCCCGCCACGGCGGTACAGACAAGCAGCGCAGCGGTCACCGCCAACAGACAGGCGGAAGACAATGTACCACCCATAGTATCACAACCCGCCAATCCCCCACCTTTTCCGGGGCGGAGTCACCGTGGATAAAAACACGGCGGAAACAGTTTCTGCAATGGGAAAACGCTCACCTGAACACATCCCACTAGGAAGGAGGACACCATGGAGCCGGAATTACAAATCCTACCGGCCCTTCTCTTCCTACTCATCTATGAAGTCCAACGCCGGCGCCGGCGAAGACAACGGTGAGTACTGCACCTACGACATAGGGGAGGAGGGAGGCAAAAGTCAGGGGAACATACACGAAACACCCCCACCGCACCCCCACCCTCGCATATTACAACACACACACCAATGCATTTAGAAACATCACAGTAACAACCCACAACCCCCCCGGAAGAATGCAAAGACACAACGAAATCAGTTCAAACATTGTAATGTATCAATATACATGTTACAAATATATACAGATATATATAAAATCATTCAAAAGTATATACATTACGAGAAGTAGTGCAGATATGCACATATCAATGTCCGTGCACCACTAGGCCAAAAATGCATGGGCGTGGCCCACACAAGATACCTGTCCACAAACGGGGAGAATACTGCCGGGGCATCAGAGAGAAAAACAACAGGCACCTCAGGGGGAAGGGAAGGGGGGGCACCTCAGCCGGATTACAGCACCACGCCACATCCACGACGGGGCTCCATGCCCATTGATGTATCCTGGGGAGTGCAAAGCCACAGTCTCTCAAGTCTCTACAGTGGGTGGGTTGCCCACTGCCATATCCTGGGGAGTGCAAAGCCACAGTCTCTCAAGTCTCTACAGTGGGTGGGTTGCCCACTGCCATATCCTGTGGAGTGCAAAGCCACAGTCTCTCAAGTCTCTACAGTGGGTGGGTTGCCCACTGCCATAACCTGGGGAGTGCAAAGCCACAGTCTTACAAGTAGATAACAGCCTCCACTGGAGGGGGACTGGTGCCCAGAGTGCTTCATCCTGTGAAGGACAGACAGAGTGGATGGATCTCTCCACTGGTTATGGAGGGGGACTGGTGCCCAGAGTGCTTCATCCTGTGAAGGACAGACAGAGTGGATGGATCTCTCCACTGGTTCTGGAGGGGCACTGGTGCCCAGACTGTATTAGTCTCCCCGTGACAGTTCCTGTCCCGTCATTGTCCCAGCTGCACATGGGATAACGATGCTTGATGTGGCGGTCTTTTCCTTCTTCAGTGGTGCATGCCCTGTTCAGCGGTGCTTTGCCATGGCGGTGTCTGGACTGTTCAGCTGTGCTTTGCCATGGCGGTGTCTGGACTGTTCAGCGGTGCTTTGTCATGTCGGTCTCTGGACTGTTCAGTGGTGCTTTGCCATGGCGGTGTCTGGACTGTTCAGCAGTGCTTTGCCATGGCGGTCTCTGGACTGTTCAGCGGTGCTTTGCCATGGCAGTGTCTGGACTGTTCAGCGGTGCTTTGCCATGGCAGTCTCTGGACTGTTCAGCGGTGCTTCGCCATGGCGGTCTCTGGACTGTTCAGCGGTGCTTTGCCATGGCGGTGTCTGGACTGTTCAGCTGTGCTTTGCCATGGCGGTCTCTGGACTGGGCATTGGTGTGTGGCATGACGGTCCCTCATTGCCCAGTGGGGCTGTGGCTGCCGGGGCCCTCCTGGGCACTGACTCCGGCGGTGGTCTCCTGACCAGTGACAATACTTGGGCCTTCCTGGGCACTGACTCCAGTGGTGGCGGTGGTCTCCTGACCAGTGAAGATACTTGGGCCCTCCTGGGCACTGACTCCGGCGGTGGTCTCCTGACCAGTGACGATACTTGGGCCCTCCTGGGCACTGACTCCGGCGGTGGTCTCCTGACCAGTGACAATACTTGGGCCCTCCTGGGCACTGGCTCCGGCGGTGGTCTTCTGACCAGTGACGATACTTGGGCCCCCCTGGGCAATGACTCCGGCAATGGTCTCCTGACCAATGACGATACTTGGGCCCTCCTGGGCAATGACTCCGGCGGTGGTGGTGGTCTCCTGACCAGTGACGATACTTGGGCCCTCCTGGGCAATGACTCCGGCGGTGGTCTCCTGACCAGTGATGATACTTGGGCGCTCCTGGGCAATGACTCCGGCGGTGGTGGTGGTCTCCTGACCAGTGACGACGGTGCTGGCGTGGCGTCCCGGCCCCGGGAAGGATGCCGCCCTTCTCCGCCGTGATGCTCACACCAGGCTGTGCAGACTTCATCGGGCCCTTCCCCACCTTTGGAGGAGTCATAGCTGACTCTGCAATCCCCCTGGGACCCCTGTGAGTAGTTTTGCCTTAAGGGGTCTTCACCCGGTCCCGTCGGCCACTTTCCAACTTCAGAGCCTTTACAGGAGGTGGACTGCCAGTGCCTTGGCTCCTTGTCACACTGCCTGCCCTGGTGGCCGGTGCACTCCACACACCTTGAACACGCGCCACTGGTACTGGAAGCTTTTTGGCTGAGGCGCTACGACGGGACTGATGAATTGGAGGGGTGGGGGCAAAAAGGTCAACTTTGCAGAGGGACAGTTTCTGACGAACACTGGGATGGGTAGCTGGAGGGGGTCTGGAAGTGGAGGAAGAGGAGGTGGTTGTAGGAGGTGTCACTTTAGGTATTTTGGGTGCAGGTGCAGGTACTGGAGGCTGTCGTGAGGTGGATGTATGTTGGGTGTGTGGGTGCCCGCGTTTGTGTACTTTGGGAGGGGGCGTCACAGACACACTGGGAGAGGACACAGGGGAAGTGTAAATGGGAGTGGGGCTGGTGATTGCAGGTGAGCGGGGTGTGGTGCTGGGTGTTCTGGTGCGAGTCCTGTTGCCTGTAGATGTAGTGCATGCAGGGGAGAGTGTAGACGAGACTGGGAGGGAGGAGGCAGACGACGAGGAGGGGGACACAG
This sequence comes from Pleurodeles waltl, assembly GCF_031143425.1. Classification (NCBI taxonomy): domain Eukaryota; kingdom Metazoa; phylum Chordata; class Amphibia; order Caudata; family Salamandridae; genus Pleurodeles; species Pleurodeles waltl. The sequence continues at coordinate 481,146,846 of NC_090438.1, read as the reverse complement.
TGGAGGCAGTGGGTGTTGCTGTGTCTGCATGTGAGTGATGCTTGTGTGTGTGCCTGTGGGTTGTATGGTGCCTATGTTTGCCTGATCTACTTTTGTGTGTTGAGGTGTATGCATGCTGGTCTGATGGTGTGCTTGGGACAGGCTGGGGTACAGGGGATTGGGTCTGGGTGGAGGGAGTTGGTAGTGGGAGGCTAGAGACAGGGACAATGGCTGCCATCAGTGCTGAGGCCAGAGATTGCAGGGTTCGATGATGGGCAGCCTGACCAGAATGAATGCCCTCCAGGATTGCATTAGTGTGTTGCAACTGCCTTTCTACACCCTGGATGGCATTCACAATGGTAGACTGCCCAACAATGAGTGACCTGAGGAGGTCAATGGCCTCCTCACTGAGGGCAGCAGGGGTGACTGGGGCAGGGCCTGAGGTGCCTGGGGCGAAGGTGATGCCCACCCTCCTGGGTGAGCGGGCACGGGGCGAACGCTGAGGGGCTGCTGGGAGGGCGGTGCTGGTAGGGGAGGTGGCGGCTGTACCTGTAGAAGTGGGGGGCACAGATGGTGCCGCCACCACAAGGGACCTCCCATCGGCGGACGAGTCTGTGTCACTTGTTGGTGATCCGGTGACCGACGTGTAGCTCCCCTCGCCCTCCGTCCCACTGGTTCATTCTGAGTCCGTGGTGTGGCCCTCCATGGCCATGTGGGATGCAGCTCCCTCGTGCCCCAGTGCCACTGTACCTCCGCCTGATGATGCTGATGCACAAAAGAACAGGGAGAGCAGAAAAAGGGGGGGACGACAGAAGAAAGACAGGTTGAGTCCATGGCTTACCGCTACCGTTGGCGGACAATACAGAAACAGCAGCCCCCTGCACTACGCCGTGCTCTTGGCCTCTACAGAAGCAAATCCAGGGATCTGGCCGACATGCCTATGGTGGACATCTGCACACATGGAATGCCACAGGGGCATCTATACCTGTACTTGGGCCACTACTGAGGTGGGGTCGAGTGCCACATGCCCTGCATTACGGAGGGGCCTAGCCTACGTATTTCTGCCTGGCCTAGGTACACCCACAGCCCTCCTCCCTCAGCCAGCCCCTCAACTGCACGCCAAGTACCCAGAATGATGTTGCACTCACCCCCATGTGTCTGCTGTGATGCCCTCAAGCGCCCATCCAACTCCGGGTAGGCCACCGCCAGGATCCGGAACATCAGTCATGGTGCGACGGGCACCCCTCCCACGTTGGGAGGCCATCCCCAGCTGAGTCTCCGCCGTCTTCTTGCTCCAGCGGCGAATGTCCACCCATCTTTTCCGGCAGTGGGTGCCCCGTCTCTAGTGGACCCCAGGGTCCGGACGTCCTTGGCGATGGCACACCAAATGTCCTTCTTCTGGTGGGCGCTGACCTACATGACATGCACAAGGGAAGAAGAGAAGTCATTACCAACTGCACTGTCGATGTGACCTCCCTACCCTAGCCATGTGGCACATTCCTTCACATGCATTATGTTCCCTGAACTCTGCCCCCTTCCTTCTTACAACCAGCCCTCTCCACCCAGGCCTAGACCATACAACGTGCTACCTGTGTACTAACCTGTTGGTCTGGAGGACCGTAGAGCAGCGTGTACTGGGGGAGGACCCCGTCTACTAGTTTCTCCAACTCCTGAAAAGTGAAGGCAGGGGCCCTTTCCCCAGACGCAGCAGCCATCGTCGCTTCCAGACCGAGGTCACAGCAGCACTTGCAGTGTAGGTCCTCTCCTGTCGAAGATCAGGTATCTAGTGATTGAACAGATAGAAAATGGCGGTCAAGTCCGCGGCGGTGCGTATCATCACCGGCGGCGCACTTGTTTATTGGCTCCTGGGACCCATAGGGTCCAATGTTAACCAATGCAGCATTGCGCCGCGGTCTACGACCGCCTCCAGCGACGGTGTGCAACGCCAGCGCAGTTACCTCACAATCCCATTGTCCCAGTTTGGAGGTCAGGCAGCCGCCATTTCAGGGGCCCACATGGCTTCATTTACTTCTGCGTCACACATAGCTAGGCCTACACTCAACACACATACAGGATGGCTTTTGTGTTTGGTGTCGTGTTCTGTGTAACTGTGGGTACATACCTGGAAAAAAGTTGACTCTGTGGTCGCTGTTGTCCTTCCTAGGCACCGTCAGTTGGGACAATTGAGAAGATGGTGGAATCCTCCGGTGTACCGACCGCTGGTGGACCTGTTTACAATGGAGGAGCGACATTTAATCGTCACCTACAGGTTTGACCGTGCCACAATCCAGGAACTATGTACCCAGTTGGAGCCAGACCTGATGTCACCAATCCGCCATCCGACTGGAATCCCCCCTGACGTGCAGGTGCTGTCAGTGCTCCATTTCCTTGCAAGTGGGTCTTTTCAGACAACAGTGGCCATGGCATCAGGGATGTCCCAGCCTATGTTTTCCAACGTGCTGTCCAGAGTGTTGTCTGCCCTGCTGAAACACGTAAGGAGATACATCATATTCCCTGAGGTGGAAGATTTGGCTACAGTGAAAGGTGACTTCTATGCCCTTGGACATATCCCCAACATCATAGCTGCTATTGATGGGACCCATGTAGCTCTGGTCCCCCCCCACAGGAGTGAACAGGTGTACAGGAACCGGAAGAGTTATCATTCTATGAATGTACAGATGGTATGTTTGGCAGACCAGTACATCTCTCAGGTAAATGCTATGTTTCCTGGCTCAGTGCATGACGCCTACATCCTTTGGAATAGCAGCATCCCTGATATGATGGGTCAACTCCAGAGGCACCGTGTGTGGCTATTAGGAGACTCTGGTTACCCCAACCTGTCATGGCTACTGACCCCAGTGAGGAATCCCAGGACCAGGGCAGAGGAACGATACAATGAGGCCCATGGGATGACTAGGAGGGTGATCGAACGCACCTTCGGCCTCCTGAAGGCCAGGTTCAGGTGCCTCCATATGACAGGTGGTTCCCTATTCTACTCACCAAGGAAGGTGTGCCAGATCATCATCGCCTGCTCGATGCTTCACAATCTTGCTTTGCGATGCCAGGTGCCTTTTCTGCAGGAGGATGGTCCAGATGATGGTGTTGTGGCAGCTGTGGAGCCTGTGGACAGTAATGAGGAGGAAGCTGAGGAAGAAGACAACGACAACAGGGAGTCAGTCATACAGCAATATTTCCAGTGACACACAGGTGAGAACATTTTCATTTTTACCATTACATTCACTGTCACACGTCTTCCTCTATCCTGTGTGTAATTTCATAGCATTATTTGGTAACTGAGTTGTACCATTCCATTACGGTTTCACAGGTGTGGTTACCAACGTCTGTCATCTGCATGCATCCTTCAAGGACTTGTGATGTGTGACATAGGTATGTTGCCTTTACAACTAGAAACGCATTTTGACACTGTCATTGATAATACATTTTACCAAATCATAGACTGACTCAAGATTGTTTTGTGGTTCAAGGGTGTTTATTTAAGTGCTCAAAAATGGAGGGGGGTTGTAAAATGGTGAGGGGTGATGGTGGAGGAATGTCCATGGCAGAGTCCAGTTTATTAGTCTCACAGGTGCACTGCCCATATGGGCATAGGAAGTGGAGCTGGGGCAGTTTAAGTATGGACAGGGTAACAAAGTGGGACAGTGGGAGGACAATCAGGGTGGTCTCATTTCCTGGCAGGGGTCTTGCCATCTTGTTCTGTCCTGTTCCTGGATCTCAGGGACCGCTTGCGTGGTGGTTGTCCATCTGCAGGGGGTTTGGTGCTGGTGTGGTGGTCCTGTGGCGGTGCCTCCTGTCCACTAGCGCCGGCGGAGGTGGTGGGCAGTTCATCGTCCATGCTAGTGTCAGGGGCCCCTTGGAGTGCCACGGTGTCCCTCAAGGTCTGCTGCATGTCCTTCAGCACCCCTACGATGGTGCCCAAGGAGGAGCCAATGGTCCTGAGCTCCTCCCTGAACCCCAAATACTGGTCCTCCTGCAGGCGCTGGGTCTCCTGAAACTTGACCAGGACCGTCGCCATCATCTCCTGGGAGTGGTGGTATGCTCCCATGATGGAGGAGAGGGCCTCGTGGAGAGTGGGTTCCCTTGGCCTGCCGACCCCTGTCGCACTGCAGCCCTCCCAGTTCCCCTGTGTTCCTGTGCCTCCGTCCCCTGGACCGTGTGACCACTACCACTGCCCCCAGGTCCCTGTTGTTGTTGGGGTGGTGGGTTATCCTGGGTTCCCTGTAGTGGTGGACACACCGCTGATTGACCGGCCCTGGGTACGGAGGTTTGGGCCTGCTGGGTGGGTGCTGTGCTGGTGTTACCAGAGGGTGGAAGGTCAGTGTTGGGCTATGCCTGTGCAAGGGGAACCGACTGTCCCGAGGCCCACGATGGTCCGGGCTGGTCATCAGGATCCGGTAGGGCAGAGCTGCTATCGTCACTGTGGGCCTCTTATGTGGGTGGAGTGGAGTTGTCTGGATCCTCCGGTGTGGTGACGGTTGTAGGAGGCTGCCCTGGCTTGTAGTGGGTGCCAAGGGGTACTTACACCTTGCACCAGGTCCAGGTATCCCTTATTAGTGTAGAGGGGTGTCTAGCAGCTTAGGCTGATAGAAAAGGTAGCTTAGCAGAGCAGCTTAGGCTGAACTAGGAGACGAGTGAAGCTCCTACAGTACCACTAGTGTCATATGCACAATATCATAAGAAAACACAATACACAGATATACTAAAAATAAAGGTACTTTATTTTCATGACAATATGCCAAAAGTATCTCAGTGAGTACCCTCAGTATGAGGATAGCAAATATACACAATATATATGTACACAATACCAAAATATGCAGTAATAGCAATAGAAAACAGTGCAAACAATGTATAGTCACAATATAATGCAATGGGGGCACATAGGGATAGGGGCAACACAAACCATATACTCTAGAAGTGGAATGCGAACCACGAATGGACCCCAAACCTATGTGACCTTGTAGAGGGTCGCTGGGACTGTCAGAAAACAGTGAGGGTTAGAAAAATAGCCCACTCCAAGACCCTGAAAAGTGGGTGCAAAGTGCACCTAAGTTACCCAAAGAGCACAGAAGTCGTGATAGGGGAATTCTGCAAGGAAGACCAACACCAGCAATGCAACAACGATGGATTTCCTGACGAGAGTACCTGTGGAACAAGGGGACCAAGTCCAAGAGTCACGATCAAGTCAGGAGTGGGCAGATGCCCAGGAAATGCCAGCTGTGGGTGCAAAGAAGCTGCCACCGGATGGTAGAAGCTGTGGATGCTGCAAGAACGACAAGGGCTAGAAACTTCCCCTTTGGAGGATGAATATCCCACGTCATGAAGAGTTGTGCAGAGGTATTTCCGTGCAGAAAGACCGCAAACAAACCTTGCTAGCTGCAAGGGTTGCGGTTAGGGTTTTTGGATGCTGCTGTGGCCCAGGAGGGACCAGGATGTCACCAATTGCGTGAGGAGACAGAGGGGGCGTCCATCAAGACAAGGAGCCCACTCAGAAGCAAGCAGCACCCACAGAAGTGCCAAAACAGGCACTAGATATTGGAGTGAACCAGAGCTCACCCGAAGTCACAAAGGAGGGTCCCACGACGCCGGAGGACAACTCAGGAGGTCGTGCACTGCAGGTTAGAGTGCCGGGGACCCAGGCTTGGCTGTGCACAAAGGAAATCCTGGAAGAGTGCACAGGAGCCGGAGCAGCTGCAAAACACACAGTTCCCAGCAGTGCAGTCTAGCTTGGGGAGGCAAGGACTTACCTCCACCAAACTTGGACTGAAAAGTCACTGGACTGTGGGAGTCACTTGGACAGAGTTGCTGAGTTCAAAGGACCTCGCTCGTCGTGCTGAGAGGAGACCCAGAGGACCGGTGATGCAGTTCTTTGGTGCCTGCGGTTGCAGGGAGAAGATTCCATCGACCCACGGGAGAGTGCAGAGAGGAGGCAGACTACCCCCACAGCATGCACCATCAGGAAAACAGTCGAGAAGGCGGCAGGATCAGCGTTACAAGGTCGCAGTAGTAGTCTTTGCTACTTTGTTGCAGTTTTGCAGGCTTCCAGCGCGGTCAGCAGTCTATTCCTTGGCAGAAGGTGAAGAGAGAGATGCAGAGGAACTCTGATGAGCTCTTGCATTCGTTATCTAAGGAATTCCCCAAAGCAGAGACCCTAAATAGCCAGAAAAGGAGGTTTGGCTACTTAGGAGAGAGGATAGGCTAGCAACACCTGAAGGAGCCTATCAGAAGGAGTCTCCGACGTCACTTGCCGGCACTGGCCACTCAGAGCAGTCCAGTGCCAGCAGCACCTCTGTTTCCAAGATGGCAGAGGTCTGGAGCACACTGGAGGAGCTCTGGGCACCTCCCAGGGGAGGTGCAGGTCAGGGGAGTGGTCACTCCCCTTTCCTTTGTCCAGTTTCGATCCAGAGCAGGGCTGGGGGATCCCTGAACCGGTGCAGACTGGCTTATGCAGAGTTGGGCACCATCTGTGCCCATCAAAGCATTTCCAGAGGCTGGGGGAGGCTACTCCTCCCAGCCCTGACACCTTTTTCCAAAGGGAGAGGGTGTAACACCCTCTCTCTGAGGAAGTCCTTTGTTCTGCCTTCCTGGGCCAGGCCTGGCTGGACCCCAGGAGGGCAGAAACCTGTCTGAGGGGTTGGCAGCAGCAGCTGCAGTGAAACCCCGGTAAAGGTAGTTTGGCAGTACCCGGGTCTGAGCTAGAGACTCTGGGGATCATGGAATTGTCTCCCCAATGCCAAAATGGCATTGGGGTGACAATTCCATGATCTTAGACATGTTACATGGCCATGTTCGGAGTTACCATTGTGACGCTATACATATGTCGTGATATATGTATAGTGCACGCATGTAATGGTGTCCCAGCACTCACAAAGTCCGGGGAATTTGCCCTGAACAATGTGGGAGCACCTTGGCTAGTGCCAGGGTGCCCACACATTAAGTAATTTGGCACCCAACCTTTACCAGGTAAAGGTTAGACATATAGGTGACTTATAAGTTACTTAAGTGCAGTGGTAAATGGCTGTGAAATAACGTGGACGTTATTTCACTCAGGCTGCACTGGCAGGCCTGTGTAAGAATTGTCAGATCTCCCTATCGGTGGCACAAGAAATGCTGCAGCCCATAGGGATCTCCTGGAACCCCAATACCCTGGGTACCTCAGTACCATATACTAGGGAATTATAAGGGTGTTCCAGTATGCCAATGTAAATTGGTGAAGTTGGTCACTAGCCTGTTAGTGACAATTTGGAAAGAAATGAGAGAGCATAACCACTGAGGTTCTGGATAGCAGAGCCTCAGTGAGCCAGTTAGTCATAACACAGGTAACACATACAGGGCATACTTATAAGCACTGGGGCCCTGGCTGGCAGGGTCCCAGTGACACATACAACTAAAACAACATATATACAGTGAAATATGGGCGTAACATGCCAGGCAAGATAGTACTTTCCTACAACGGTCCTTCGTGATCCTGCAGGGGCATAAGAGCATGATTATTGCATGTGTGTGTGTCATGGTGTGCAATTGGTGGCTCACCGTGTACCCCAGTGCAAGCATTCCCGTGTGAGGGTTGGGTGATGATGGTTGGGGGGGTGTTCTGGGTATGTGCAGTGAGCATGCTTTAGTGCTGGGTGTCCATGCTTAGTTGTGTCATGCATGGCTTGGTGTTGGGAGGTGTGGTTTGTGTTATGAGTACATTAGTGAGGAGTTGTAGTGATAGGGGAGGGTGTGAGGGTGGGGGTGTGTGATAGCATGCAGGTAGGGTGGGGGATATGATAGTTAAGATTTGACTTACCAGTGTCCATTCCTCCATCGACTCCTCCGAGGCCCTCTGGATGCATGATGGTCAAGACTTGCTCCTCCCATGTTGTTAGTTGTGGGGGAGGAGGTGGGGTCCGCCGCCAGTCCGCTAAACCGCGATGTTGTGCCTGGAGACCCCTGAACGCACCTTCCCCCGTAGGTCGTTCCACCTCTTCCTGATGTTCTCCCGATTTCTTGGATGCTGTCCCACAGTGTTGACCCTGTCGACTATTCTGCGCCATAGCTCCATCTTCCTGGCTATGGATGTGTGCTGCACCTGTGAGCCAAATAGCTGTGGCTCTACCCGTAGGATTTCCTCCACCATGACCCGGAGCTCCTCCTCGGAAAACCGTGGGTGTCTTTGGCGTGACATGGGGTGGTGTGGGTGATGTGTGGGGTGGTGTCAGTGTTGATGTGTGTGGTGATGTGTAGTGGTGTGTGGTGTTTGGTGCGTGGATGTTGTGTGGGTGATGGTGTTGTGTGCCTCTGTGTGGTGGGATTGTCTATTCTATGCTCTCTGTCTGGCCTTCGTGAATAGTTTTTGGTCGTAGGGGTTTGTGGGTGATGTGGGTGTGTGTTTTATATCGTGTTGGGTGTTTGGAAGTGGTGTTTGTATGTGTATCAGGTGTGTGTATTTGGAATTGTCCAATGTGGTGGTGTTTTGGAGATGTGTGTGTATTTTGGGCGCGGCGGTGTGTACCGCCAATGGAATACCGCAGTTGATTCGTGTGTCGTAATAGCATGGGTGTGTTTCTGTTGGCGTGGAGGTGGAGGTTTTGTTTTCGCCAGTTTAACACTGACCTTTGGTGTGGCGGAGTTGTGTGGGTGTCTGAATTTCGGCGGATTCAGAGATGTGGGTCATAATAGCTGTGGCGGAGTTCCGCAGCAGCGGCGGTGTATTGGCGGTCTTCTGCACGGCGGTAAGTGCCTTTTACCACCAATGTTGTAATGACCCCCTTTGTCTGGAGCAATGATAGCTCTGGAGATTTGAACTGCAGGCAACGGGGAAGACTCTTGGCGGGACAAGGCGTCAGCTTTGCGATTGTCTTTACCAGGCCAGAAAGTTACCACAAAATCAAATTCGGCAAAAAACAGCATCCAACGTAATTGCCGAGGAGTCAAAAGAATGGCGGAACTCATGAACTGAAGATTGCAATGATCAGTATATACCGTGACAGTGTATTTGGCACCCAACAAATGATGTCTCCATTCTTTAAAGGCGTCACGAATCGCCAGAAGCTCTTTTTCAGCAATGACATAGTTCTGTTCGGCTTCGTTCAACTTCCGAAACATGTAAGCTACAGGATGAAGTTGACCAGTGTCTTTGTTTCGTTGCGACAAGACTGCTCCTATTGCCACATCTGAAGCATTAGCTTCCACTATGAAGGGTCGATCCACATCAGGATGAGTCAAGACTGGGGCAGTGGAGAAAGCTTACTTCAAAGTTGAAAAGGCTTGGTCAGCTTCTGGGGACCATACACATTTTTCTTTCTTTCTTAATAGCTTAGTGATTGGAGCCACTGTCTGGGAGAAATGATTTATGAACCTTTGGTAAAAATTTGCAAACCCCAGGAAACATTATACATCACAAACAGTCTTTGGGGTGGGCCAATCAGATACGACCTTTACTTTCTTTTCTGCCATCACTATACCTTAAGGGGTAAGGATAACCCCGAAAAACTCAATTGTGGTAACATGAAACTCACACTTGGTTAGTTTGCAATATAAATGGTGCTTTCGGAGGACTGCAAGAATTTTCTTGACATGTTGGACATGTTCATTTTCATTGTCTGAGTAGATCAGAATGTCATCGATGTGGAATACAGCAAATATGTTGAGGTGCTCTCTAAGAACGTCATTCAAGAAAAATTGAAATGCTGCTGGAGCATTACACAGACCAAAAGGCATGACGGTGTATTCAAAGAGGCCATATCTTGTCTTGAACGCTGTTTTCCATTCATCGCCCTCTCTCATTCTGACCAAATGATAACCACCTCGAAGATCAAGCTTCGTGTAGATTTTTACTTTCTTTACTTGTTCCAACAAGACCGGAATTAGGGGCAAAAGATATTTATTCTTGATGGTGACTATGTTCAATCCCCTATAGTCCATACAAGATCGAAGTTCTCCATTCACCTTCAGAACAAAAAACAAAGGAGAAGCTGCAGGAGACTTAGAAAGGCGAATGAAACCATTCTTCAAGAATTGATCTAGTTACTTTCGTAAATGTTGATTTTCATGTTCTGACAGGGCATATACACGATAGTTGGGAAATATCGCACCTGGAACTAGATCAATTTGATCGTCATTAGATCTATGAGGTGTTAAGTTCCCTGCTTCTTTCTCATCGAATACATCTTCATAAGATGAATACTGTTTGGGCAATTTAACTTCTTTTTCCGCAACAGTGGCTATGTAAGAGTTGCAAACTTTTGATATTTGATACTTTTGGAGGCATTGTTCTTTACATAGTGCAGATGAGAACACAACCTTTTGTTCTGCCCAATTAATCTCTGGATTGTGATGAGTTAACCATGGTAAGCCAAGGATAATTCCATACTGGGGAGCATGGATCACGTCAAGGATGAGTTTCTCTTTATGTTTCTTTCTTTGATTCTTATCTTCACAAATCACCGTCAAAGGGACAGTGTGAAAAGTTACCGGTCCTCCAGTCAAGAGTTTTCCATCGACTGCCTGGATGATTTCTGGGGTCTTTTTTTCAATACATGGGATCCCCCATGCATGGACCAATTGGGCGTCAACAAAGTTCCCGGTAGCCCCAGAATCGACTAGAGCCTTCTTGAAATAGGTCTTTTTCTTTACTTGAACTTTGATACCCAGTTTGAGATGTCTAGATTGTGAAGGTTCCACAGTGACACCCTTGAGCAACCGTTCTCTGCATCTTGGGTGCTTTAGTTTTCCGACTCGACTTGTGCATTGGCTTCAACCTTTGAACTGGACCTCATTTGCTCTTTGGTTTGATTGGACATTCTTTGGCAAAAATGATCCTTGCACCCACAATAGAGACATTGTCCATTCTTTTTACGTATGTCCTTTTCGTCTTTGGTCAAAGGTCTCCTGATGGTTCCAATTTCCATGGGTTCCGGCGTTCTTTCTTTCGGAGTTCTTGAGTCTGTATTATCGTGAACACGCCAGGAATATTTTTCAGTCTTTTTGCGCTTTCCTTTTCGTTCTGTTAAACGATGATCCAGTCTCAAGACAAGGTTTATCAATTCTTGGCAGTCTGTAGGCTGCGGGTCTATTTGAGCTAGGATATCTTTTAGCTCCTCTTTGAGTCCCTTGTAGAACAAGGCCACTTGTTTTTCCTCAGGCCAGGATGTCTCGGCGACCAGCCGATTAAAATTGGCTAAATATGACACTAAGTCGTAAGTCTAATAATTCACGATCAGCTGACAATGTTACAGTTCTACGAAGAAAAACTAGTTCAAACTCGCGAACAAAATTTCTCCAATTGTACAGCAGGGGACTGTCTTTACGCACAAGAGGGATAGCCCAGGTAGCTGCATCTCCAGTTAGATATGATAACAAGAAAGCTACTTTGGACTGAGCATCGGGGAAAGTAGGTGGTCTGCAGGTGAAGTGTAATTCCACTTGAACCAGGAAAGATTGCGCTTTCAAGGGGTCACTTGAGAAACGTTCTGGGGCAGCTAAAGGAATGGCTGAAGGAACATTGAGGGAAATGTTTGTCGGATTACCTCCAGAAGTCTGAGAAGAAGGACCTGGCCAAGACACACCTGTGGGATTTTGTTCCTTCTTCTCCACCTTATCCTGTAACTGACTCACTCTCTCAGCTAGGCTAGTTGCCAAATCTTTTGATGATACCACCTCTGCTTGGAGCTGAGTGATAGCCTTGACTAGCTCGTCCAGTGTGGCCATGTTGAGAACATACACAAACCAGGAGGATAATAATTTGTGGGCTCACTATTCTGTCAGAGTCACCAGATCCTTGGGGTCTGTGCACGTTCCCAACACTTCCACCACAAGACAGCTCCAATACTCTGATTAGAATTGTCACAGAGTCTAAGATAGTCCAAGTGGGGAAAAGGGGATTAGGAAGGGAACAGCTGGTAAGGAGACCTGTAGGAAGCAAAAAGGTTAAAACACACAATATCAAGATTATATCATATTAATCAATACTAGGCTATGACTCTAAGCATTGTCATTCTGAAAACATGGACAAACTAAGCATAGACTCAAAATGACTAGGCCTCAAGATGACTTGATACCTGTGAGGGAATCAAGAAAGGTTAAATGCAACTTTCAAATTCAAGTATTATCTTTTGCATGAAGATCAGGAAATAATCTGAATGATTTCTTAACCATCATATGAGTATCATATGAGTCGTGTTTGAGAAACTTATGATGTACACACAACATTACATCTAGAACACTAGCTTTTTTGTTCTCTCAAAATTGCCGGAACATGAATTGCGCACATTGCAGATTTGTACAAAGGTTGTAAATACCATTGAATGATTTTGCACCATGAATAACATGAATTAGACTCGAGAAATAAATCACGCGTCATGTAAACTCGAAAGCCACCAAGTAAATGCCTTAAAATGGCAGCGCATAATGAACACCGTGATTTTTAAACACAGAAAAGGAATCGGGCAGCTTGCCGATTCGAAGGTCACCATATTAATGTCAGAAAATGGTAGCGTACAATGAATAACATGAATTACACACAAGAAATGAATTGCGCGTCTTGCCGATTCGAATGCCACCATGTAACTGTCAAGAAATGTTAGCGCACAATGAATATCAAGGGTTAAAGCACGAGAAATGAATCGCGCGTCTTGCCGATTCAAATGCCACCATGTAACTGCCAAGGAATGGTAGCGCACAATGAATATCAAGGGTTAAAGCACGAGAAATGAATCGCGCGTCTTGCCGATTCGAATGCCACCATGTAACTGCCAAGGAATGGTAGCGCACAATGAATATCAAGGGTTAAAGCACGAGAAATGAATCGCGTGTCTTGCCGATTCGAATGCCACCATGTAGCTGCCAAGGAATGGTAGTGTACAATGAATAAATGAATTAAGCACAAGAAATGAATCGCGCGTCTTGCCGATTCGAATGCTTCTTTGTAAGTGCCATAAAATGTCAAGCGCACTTTCACACGCACAAGAGCAAATAGATTTATCATACTAATTAGGCCCAAGAACTCGAAATACTTCGAGAACGGGATCGGGGGCCCAGCCCGACCTCCGTCTTACCGCCCTGATCAAGAATCACCCTGCCAAGTGAAAGGGCGAGGCCTGGAAGATCAAAGCAGGCCTCCAGAACAGGAGCTCAGGAAGTTGCTGCTGCTCTGCACCGGGACCTCTGAATAATGAGCACGTAGAGCTGGGCTGGCTCCCTTTTATAGAGTCTTAGCCCAGCCCACCAACCACACCCAGGCATGCTGCAGGGAATGTTTCTAGAAGGCCGTGGAAGGGGACTACACCCTGACACAGTCTGAAAGGCTGCAGCAGTACATTACATGTGAACAGTATTTATATGCATGCTGAACATAAGTCTTCAGGATAAAACTCTGCAATGCAAAAGGTTAAACATCATCACATCAGCACAGTACATAAATTATGTTAGCTTGAAATTGTTAGGTTTTTGCATTCTAGTCACCCGTAGAACGTGCACTGCCCTCATGTTGACAATGGGCTGACTCACTTCCTGGTTGTGATGTCATCAGTCTGTTCCAGGTTGCTGTTTTCGCAATTTGCAATTTACAAATACCGATTCACTATTTTTTGTGGTGCGGTATGTCCAACTCGCAAATAGCGATTGTAAATTTTAAGAAATCGCTATTACCGACTCGCAATTTTCATACATCCCATTTTGCATTTCTAAAATAGCAATTTCTTAAAATTCGGTATTTAAGAAATGCAAACTAGGAGCATGACACATCTAGCCCCTGTTTCTGTCTGTTTTAATTCCGGCAGTCTTATACTGATAAATATTCAAATATATAAATGGATCTCTAAAAGACCCCTCAGATTATTGATTTTTAAAATAATGGAGTTACTGCTATGTTCTATTAGCTTGTAAGCGAAAACCCACCCAATAGAATTCTCATACATCATGGCCTTTCCTTTCGGAATCAAGTAGACAGAGGCGGCTTTTATGCTAAATTTGCGAAAAACTCTGCATGCTGTTCGAAGCCTATATATTTCCTTATTAAGTGCGTTATTGGACTGCGCAATGACAGAGTGAAATGTTTCCAATGCGCTAACCTAGTTTCTTCTGACCTTGTAGCTTATTAAATGTATCACAGACTATGTCAATTAAGGTACTGTGATGATTGAGTGTGAAGAAACCTTGTATAGTTTTGTGCATGTGTGTATTGTATATCCTACCCTTAGGTAATGAATGGTCAAATTTCACCTCTTCTAGACATCGGTCAAAAATGTCTAAGGCCATGATATGATTGAATGTGGGAGTGTGTTCCATACCAGTCAACAAATAGTTAAGAAAGCCATATTTCCACTGGTCTTTAATAATCAGCAACAAGCCAACCAGAAGCCATAATGCTTGCTAACACTCTTGATACTCCTGTGATAGTAGATATTACTACCCCTGACAAAACGGTGGGTGACGAGCATCAAGGTGAGGCAGTCTGGCAGAACTAAACACTTGTTGACCAAGTCCTGTGAGCCTTCCCTGCTGGAAATATACAAGCCCATTCAGAAGCATTGGGGTGAGACACAAGAACACTATGCAGAATTTTTGATAGATCATGCTAAGACTCAAGAGGCCATACAGCTGATCTCACAGACCTTTGGCATAATTACTGAACATATAAAGGACCTCAAAAGCTGAATGGCAGAGTGTGAGGACACTGTCACCTACATACAAGTCACCCACATACTAGATACTGTTGATGAGCACATACAGAGTATGAATGTGATGAGGGACAAAATGGAGGATTTGGAAAATAAACAGCATGTGAAAAGCCTTTGGCTGCTGGGGGTTGCTGAAGGCTGTGAAGGGAGAGACCATGATAATTCATTGCCAATCTATTTAAAATGCCTTCCAAGGCTTATTTGACCTGGATTCCTAGCTTGCTCAGAGATTTCCTTTTTATGCAAAACCCACTGGAGGTAGTACAACGTATCAGGAGATAATTTACTGATGAGAGTGATAGAGCGTGATTTAAATACTATATACTAAAATGAAATGCTTATATCAATGTATAACGATGCTACATAGAAAACAATAATAATAGCGTTTTTTTTGCTTAAACGTGCACTTGAATTGTGACCACGGTGAGTGGCCACCAATGTATACGCAAACTAATAATGATGAGTAAAATTGTTTATGTTATGATTAATCAAGTTTAAATTAACATATATGTTACTGCATTTATATTGAAAATCTTTTAGGCCTTAAGTTAGCGCAAGCTTTGGATTTTAGCTGCCCAGCTCTCATATTAAATGCATTTTCTGTTTTTTCCAGTGTGCCGACTCGCAAAGGTCCATGACCCTGCAAATGTTCTTTTTCTTCAAATTGGAAGATGAATGTATCTATGTTGATTCCGTTCCCAAGCACATATTTGGTGCCTTGGTTTAAGATTTGTATACAAATTGAAACAAATGTAGATGAATGTAATGTACAAGGACACTTAGACCGATGGACAATGGATCTGCTGACCAGAAAAGTTGTGCCAAAATATGAAGTAACACCGGACGTGCCACCTCCGAAGGCGTCAATTATGAAGACCAATCAAAATGTGATGAATTAATGTGGGGTGACAATTGGGATTACCTAATGTTAAATTGGATAGGTTAAAGATAGTGGGGTATAGAAAATGTCCAATAGAATTTTGGGGGAATGTACTACGAAAAAGGGATAAAAACCCATGTCACAGAAGGGTCATTAGAACTAGGTAGGGAATGATATTGATTTATCCAGAAACTCTGTCACTCTGTTTGGTGACTTTGAGACTTATTAAAACTATCCTCACCCGTAGACTGCCCATTTTTCACTTCTCCTCCTTATGAGGGAAGTGTCCCCTATGCCTTTTAGCTGAGCTTAGACTGATGGCGTTTTGACTGATGTCCTGAAGATGAAGACTGATCCTGTGTGCTGACCTAATCCTTGGAGGGTAATTATAACAATGCAATTGTAATTTGTCTGTTTGCTTTTCCTTTCTAGGTACCAACTGCTCATTTTGTTAGAGACCATAGTTAGATGTTTTCCAAATTGGTGTTCTAAATTGTTTTGCATGAAGCCCAACATGCTAAAGCTAATCAGTGGTTAGGACAGGGATTCATATATAGACAAATAGACAAATGACTGACATTATGCTATGTTGAATTGATGTGTGTTCAGAACTCTGCTATCTTGATCTATGTTTATGCCGTGCTATGTTCTAATATTTGTGATTCTTGCCTTAATGAAATCTTATCACAGTTGCCATATCGTGACTATGCTATTATGCTTCTTGGTATTAAGATTAACCCTTCTGCTCGTAGATTGTAACTAATAAGGAATAGAATTCATAAAATTCTATTAAAAGGTGTGGTTATTCATGGCTGAAAGGTCATGATTGCGTCGTCAAATTGATTAATGTCTTTGACCAAAGTAAAGTGTATTGTTGTGATAAATATTGATGACATTATTGATATATTGCTTGACATATTGATTAGCTATCTCGTCCTACGGTGTCTCGCGACTGGGTCACAAGATTCATTGGCCTAAAACGAGTCCTAATGTGTAATAGATTAACATAAAAGGACGCGTTATCAGTTCTGTTAGCAGAGCAACGGTTTTGGCCCTTGGGGGCCTTAGGACGGAGAATCATTGTTTAATTTGTTTTTCTGTGATAATGCAAATTGGAGGTATGATGGGTTTCTAAGTTCACCATGACTTTCCCAGGATCTCGGAGCCTGCCTAAGTGAGTTGGGAATGTTCTCGGCGTCATGATGTGTGTGTTATAGGGTTTTTGCGCTTGCTCAGCTTACGCCTTTTGCAGGTGATTGTGAAATCTGTGTGTATTTAGGCCAGGTAAATGTTGTTTTAGTAGGAGTGGGCGTACTCCACAGTATGAGAGTAGGGAAGTTGGCGTACTTCATGTGAATGTGGCGCTTGGTGCTCAAAATTATCCACGTGGTTGGCTGTTTATGTACGGACCCGTCGTGGTCTAAGACTCCGGAGTATATTGACAAGTGTAGGAGACACTTGAGTTTATGTTGTAATCTGTGCGGTTTAATAGGTCAATCGGGCGTGGTTGACAAGTCAAGTTTGAGTTGAAACGTATGTGTGAAACCTTCGGTGGAGATTTGGCAAGTTCTAAAGTGCACTAGGACGAGCCATTGACAAGTCGAGAGTAGAGTTTGCGGGTCGAATTCTACTTGCGTATGCGGGAGCTGATAAGGAGAGAGTAGCGGCCGAGGCTTCAAGTGAACTCTCTGTAAAGTTCTGAAGCAAATGTGATACCCTTCCTGTAGTGAACCGGCAGATTTGTGTTAAGGTACTCGCAACAATTTTGCATTAGTTTGTGTGAATTCAGTGAGGGGCGGACGAGCCGCAAGACTTTGTCAGCTACAGTGTGTGAGTGTCACGTCAGTGGTGCCGCGCTGAGATAGGTCAGTCATCGAGAGGGGTCGCCCACGGATTGGCTGCCGTCCGAGAGAGGTAATAGGTTGAGAAAGGTGGGTGAAGAGTGTCCTGGGAACTAAGTCACTTTCTGATTAAATACAAATATAAGAAAATCGCAAAATGAATTTTGTCAAAGCATTTAAGAGCGCTCTGAAAGGAGACGCATACATTATGGCAACTGATGGGGAGCCTACACCGCCTGAGGGTACTCCAGCTTACATGGTTATGGAAGAGAAGGGTGTCACGCCTTGTTTATGGATGAAACAATGGCACAAATTAACAGAGAAGGATGGATGTTTAGCGTTCCCAGAGCATGGGACATTCAATCCGAAGGTGCTGGAGAACTTAAGGTGGATGTTAAGCACACAAAAACCACCTCCGAGGCCAGCTCAATATGAGGCTTTAGCGATTTGGGACTTGATGGCTCTTAAACATAGACAAGAAAGGTTTCAGAGAAGACTGAAAAGGGCAGAAAAATCCTATGCAGAGGCTAGGTGGGATAACGAGAACAAAATGTGGAGACGGGGAATTGTAGATGGATTAAAATTGTTCCCAGCGATAGCACAGGGAGAAGAGACACAGGGAAAAAAAGCCTCCTGTAAAACAGATAAAGACTCTAATAAATCTAAAGAGAATAAAAGACCTTGGGAAGAGGAAGATGATTCAGATGATGAGGAATTCATGGACAGATTATTACATGATCGCCCGCCACCCTATGCGGTGAGCGATAGCGCTCCAAGCACTAGCATGGATCCTGGGAACCAGACGCAGGAGAACGGAGTTGCTGATACAGTACAGACTAGTGATACGGCTTTGATACAGAATGGTGTCAGTGTACCCACTGCACCAGACATGCTGATACAGTTGCAACCTCCACCACAGATACAGAGAATCTACCCAGATGTTCCAATACTTGAGACTACTACAAATCTGATAGTGCCGCCAGACCCGATATATACGAAATCAAAGTTAGTGCAAATTGAGTCAACTCCGAAATTGCTGTCCCAGCCGCAACCACAACTGATACCAGGGTACAACCCAGTAGCTGGTCCTCCATTAGTGCCTGTCCCGGGTACTTTGGAACAGACCTATGGAGTTACTGCTCCACGGAGTTTGGGACAAGGTCAGACACCTGCTGCCATATCGTTGCCAATTACTGTCGGTCCACCAGTGCCATTATATGCTCAAGGCAAAACTGGAGTATGTGATCAGGGAGTATTGACCCAAGATGTGATAAGAGGAGGGTCTATAGGAACTCCCCAGATAATGGGCACAGGAGAACAAGCAGTTGAAAAGCCAAAGTCTTTAATAGACCTTAGCCCAGTGGGAGCACCCATAGAAGCAATGTGTCAAGCAGGGCTAGGGATTTTAACTCCACAGACGATGAGTACGAACGCCTCACAGTAACCAATGATACATGCAGGGAACATTTCACTGCAGGGTTTTACAGTGCAACAGCTAAACGAATGGCTAGAAAAGACTTATACTTCGCAAAAGACTACAGTGACTGCAGTGGAACCGGAAAAAGAAAGGCAAGATGATTACCTAAATCTTGTAAGACTGGGGGCAGAAGCTGCTGAATTAGTGGAAGGTACAATGGGAGTAAATAGATTGGAGTCATACACGGAAGCAGAATTGAGATTCCTGTGCCCCAAGATTACCAAAGAAGTAGGCAAGGTGCATCAGAGATTAGCGAACCTGGCAGATAAATATAATATTGATATTAAAAATACTAAACATTTGAAAAGAAGCTACAGATTAGATTTTGACTCAAAAGATTTTGAGCACATGAGGTCTGCTGGAATGAAGGCGCATTTAAAAGAATTGTTGCAGAGTGCACAAGTGTGGGGTGCATTAGAAAAATGGGAAGGCAGATGGGCAAAGAAAAGAGATAAGGAAAAAGGTGACAGTCCAGGGTTGAATCAAGCCAAAGTCTCACCTGATGCAGAATCAGTAAAAATATTACCCATGAGAGAAACAGCTGGTGGTGTCTTAGTTCATGTACCGTGGTCCAGAGGAGACATCCAATCCTTTACTAATGATTATCGCAGACTGAGGGAGAAACCGATCGAGTGGTATCAGCAGACAGACAGGTTTGTGAAACTTGCGAAGTGGCTCTGGGAAGACTTGAATACCTTGTTTGATATCATTGTTCCACCTGATTTGTGGCTTGAGTGCAAGAGAGGGGTAGATTGGCCGACGAAGGAGCTGGTGAGAGATAAGGTGACCGGAGCACCCTCTAAAGAGGTGATGAAGTACTATCATAAGGTGATTGAGTTTTTTAAACAAAAGGTGTCGTTAAAGGTGACTGATTGGCAGAAAATTGACCGGACCTCTCAAGAGGTTAAGGAATCAATACATCCGTACTACGAGAGATTGTTAAAGGCATTCAAACACTACAGTGGTACCGAGACTATTGAGCCGAAGGACATGAACCATCTTGTGTTTAGATTTGTTGAAGGGCTGAGACCAGAAGTTAGCCAGATGATTAGGAACCATTTGATTTGTTGGCAAGCGAAGCCGATTGATGAAGTGTTGCAGTATGCGAAATACTGTAGTGATGAGATTGAGCTGAAGCAGAAAAAGCTGAAAGAGAAAGTGATGGTGATGCGGATAAGGGCTGCACAGGCAGGAATACAGGGAAATAGAGTTCAACAGATGATACAGCAGCAACCGCAAATTAATAGTGTGTTTCAGGCACAGCCGAGAGGCCGAGGTCGAGGGTTTGTGAATCGCGGTCCAGATTTGAATACCGTTGTGGTTCAAAACGACGTACAAGGGGTGAAAAAGATGTCACCATGTCACGTGTGCGGGGGCATGGGGCACTGGAAATGGGAGTGCCCGAATGTGGTGCAGGATGGTGTTGTTCAGCAAAGCACTAATGTCGGTACATTGGAAAATGTAAGAGGTCCAAAACTGAGACATCAAAACCTGAATTTTCAAAATAACCTGGTACAGATGCAAGGGGTACAGCCCATGCAGCAGATGCAAATGTCACGTTTCCAGCCAGCGCAAATGCAACCAGTACAACAGCAGGTTCCCATGGTACCTAGACAGCAAATGCAAATACCAATGGCTCCGATGGGACAGCAAGAGGTGATGCTTCCTCAACAAGTCACAGGTCAAGTAATGAGTCAAAATAATACAGTACAGCAATTCCCATTACGAGGCGAAAATGGCATGAATGGAGAGTGGTCAGATGACAGCTCAGATAGCGAAGAGTGCAGGCTTGCAGCATCCTTAGAGATAGATCAAAGGGGTCCCTATGTGGAAGGGAAGGTGATGGGTTACAAAGTCTTGTTTTTGGTCGATACCGGAGCTACACGCTCTACAGTCAGAAGTGCAGAGGTCCCAAAACTACCACTTTCGGGACGTACCATCAGGGTGGTCGGAGTAGCAAATCAATATCTGACAAACCCGATTACAGATCCAGTACAGGTTGAGATCGGCAACTTCCAGGGGCTACATAGGTTTGTAGTCTGTGATTCAAGTCCAGTATCCCTACTGGGAAGGGACTTACTGTGCAAGACAAAATGTTCGATTACCTGTTCCAATGATGGAATCGAAGTACAGACAAATAGTGAAGATGAGGGAGATGAAGGACAATTTTCAGAGGAAGAGACAGGGATGGCAAATGAGGATTATCCCTTGATTACCTTGTACCCGATACTTACAATGATTGACCTACCTGTCGAGTTACAAGGAACAGTAACAGAGAAAGTATGGGATCTGACAGGGAAAGAAGTGGGACTAATAAAAGGCGTGGAACCAGTTAAAGTACAGGTAAAGCCGAATGCAGTGTTTCCCCAGGTGCCACAATATCATATGGCACAAGATGTTCCTTTTGAAGTGTCACAGATAATTGCAGATTTACTGAGACAGGGAGTCCTGAAAGAGGTTTTGAGCAGTCCATCTAACTCTCCTATAATGGGTTTGAAAAAGCCCTGTGGGAAAGTCTGAATTGTGCAGGATTTGAGAAAAATAAATGAGATTGTGGTAAAATATTGCCATATATTGCCTAATCCAGCAGTAATCATGTTTCAGGTTCCATGTGACGCTGAGTGGTTCACCGTTATAGACCTGTCACAAGCCTTCTTTTCGATACCTCTTCATGAGGACAGCCAATTTTTGTTCAGCTTCAAATTCCTGGATAAGGTGTACAGTTGGTGCAGAATTCCTCCAGGGTTTTCTGAATCACCGTCCATCTTTAATCAGACATTGAAAAAGGATTTGGAATCGTTAGTACTGCCTTTCAACTTAACTCTAGTGCAGTACATCGATGATTTGCTGATTGCATCCAAAGCAAGGGATAACTGTAAATACGATACCATTGCCTTACTGAATCATTTGGGAAAGAATGGACACAAGGTGTGACCTAAGAAGCTGCAATACTGTCAGAAAGAGGTGAAATACCTAGGGCATCTAATCGAAAGAGGGTCCAGGAGAATATCAAAAGGAAAAATAACAGCCATATTGCAAATGAACCCTCCAACGACAAAAAGGGATGTCAGGATGTTTTTGGGAATGGTGGGCTACTGTCGCCAGTGGATACCCAACGTCTCAATCATCTCAAAACCTTTGATAAAACTGACAGGCAAAGAGATCAAGGATGAGCCATATACCATAGCTTTGTCCAGAGAAGAGCTTGAGTCGTTCATGGAACTGAGAGAGTGCATGTGCAGGGCACCAGCGTTGGGAATGCCTGATTACACGAAGCCTTTTCTACTGTTTTGTCATGAACGTGATGCTTGTTCTTTGTCTGTTTTGACACAGGTCCATGGAGGTGCAAATCGCCCTGTAGCATATTCTTCAGCTACCTTGGACCCTGTCGCAGCAGCCTTACTGGGTTGTTTGCACGCAGTTGCAGCAGTTGGTCAGAGCCTTATGCAGTGTGAAGGCATAGTCATGGGGTACCCCCTAACAGTAATGTCTTCACATTCAGTTTACATTTTGTTGAGTCGAACCAAAACCCAGCACATGACAAATGCTCGTCTTACTAAGTATGAGACAATCATACTGGGGTCACCAAATGTTTCGCTAAAACGATGTACTGTATTGAACCCAGCAACTTTACTTCCTGCTGAGAATACTGAAATTAACAATGAGGAAGAATTCGAACATGACTGTCTTGAGGTAACGGAATTATGTACCAAACCACGACATTCAGGACACACAGCTGAAAGAAAATGACTGTATCATGTTTGTCGATGGGTCCTGTTTAAGAGATTCTGTTGGAACACTGAGAGCGGGTTATGCTGTAGGTACCATAGCTGGTATCATTGAAGCTTCCTGGCTCGAGAGAGTGTTTTCCGCACAAGTGGCAGAATTAATTGCCCTTACTAAGGCATGCCACGCAGCTCTGAATCTGAGGGTCACTATCTATACTGACTGCAGATATGGATTTGGAATTGTACATGATTTCGGCCAACTGT
Organism: Pleurodeles waltl; assembly: GCF_031143425.1. NCBI lineage: Eukaryota > Metazoa > Chordata > Amphibia > Caudata > Salamandridae > Pleurodeles > Pleurodeles waltl. The sequence continues at coordinate 481,123,999 of NC_090438.1, read as the reverse complement.
GGTCACAGAGAGGTTTCATGACCTCTTCTGGTTCTCCTGTGAAAAATGGTGAACAAATAAAGGATTTGTTACATGCAATTCAGTTACCTCTTGAAATTGCCGTGGTGAAATGCAATGCTCATGTTAAGTCACAAGACTTTGTGCCCATGGGAAATGGATATGCAGATCAAGTCGCAAGGTTTTGCGCATTGAACTGTATATCGTTCAAGAAACAGTGGGAATTGTTACCGCAAACCGAAAATGACACACGTTTGAACCTCGCATTAAGGGTGGTCGATACCCTAGATGAGTTAAAAAATTACAAAGTCGTGCTAGCAAGGAGGAAAAACGTTCCTGGCAAAGAATGCAATGTGTACAGAGGGCCGATGATTTGTGGGTCTCAGAAGAAGGGAAATTAGTCTTGCCAAACAGCCTTCTGTCCCAGTTTGCCAGGTTATACCACAGACAGGCTCACCTTGGAAGAGATGCGATGATCAGGTCATTTAAAATCGATTGGTTCAACCCAAAATTCAGACATGCTGCAGAGGTTACCTGTCACAGGTGCATCATCTGTCAACAGATGAATGCTGGAAAAGGAACTGTGGTAACTTTGAGCCACATTGGGAGAGCTGGTGGCCCGTTCAGCAAAAGGCAAATGGACTTCATTGAAATGCCTGTTTGTGGAGGATTGAAATACGTGTTAGTGATTGTGTGTGTTTTCAGTCACTGGATTGAAGCCTACCCCACACGTAGGAATGACAGCCTTACAGTTGCAAAACTGCTACTTAGGGAACTAATGCCAAGGTTCGGGTTTCCGGTCTCTATAGAGTCATATAGGGGCAGACACTTCGACAATGAGGTGATTAAACTCCTGTGTGCTGCACTAGACATCGAACAAAAGCTGCATTGTAGCTACCGCCCTGAAGCATCAGGAATAGTAGAGCAAATGAATGGTACTCTGAAATTGAGAATGGCAAAAATGTGCGCAGCTACCAATATGAAATGGCCAGATACATTGCTCTTAGTACTGATGTCAATGAGGAACACCCCTGATAAGAAAACAGGACTATCCCCCCATGAGATCCTCATGGGCAGAGCTATGAGGTTGCCAGCAGTTCCTGCGAATGCTCTAGTGAATATCACAGATGATATGGTGTTGGACTACTGCAAAGGTTTGGCTGATGTGATTCGCTCTTACTCTCACCAGGTAGAGGCTAACACATTGCCACCAATTGGAGATCCAGGCCACACCCTACAAGCCGGTGACTGGGTGGTTGTCAAAAAGCACGTGAGAAAGTTGTGTTTGGAGCCACGCTGGAAAGGGCCGTATCAAGTAATCTTGACAACAACCATTGCTGTGAAGTGTGCAGGAGTTCCAAATTGGATACATGCCAGTCACACAAAGAAGGCAACGTGTCCAACTGATGAGGAACTTGAAGTTTCCGGCACAACAGTTCCAGGAAGAGAAGTCTCAGGGCCAGAAAACAGCCAAGAAGGAACTGAGACTGCAGGAGAGCCCACTGAGAACAGCCTCGTCCCTCAAACAGTGAATGAGTTCGAGAGAGGTGACAGAGTGCCTATCTCAGTAGAGGCAGCAGGAGAACCAAGTCAAGGAGAGGTTCTCCCAGAAGTAAACGGATACGTGTTAGAACTTGAACCCATTACAGTTCCAGAAGAAGAAGAAGAAGGAGAAATAATAGAAAGAGATCAGAGTGTGCCAGCATCCCCTGAGCCAGTTGCAGGTCCATCAAGTGAAAACACCATATCACAAGAGGAGGGTGATGTCCAACGTCCTGAAAAGACACATCGAAAGAAGACGCAAAAGGGTGATAACTGGACAGAGAAACCACTCTTAAGAATAAGAAGCATACTAAATGAAACAATAATAGAAGAAACTGATACATCCTGAGTGGAAGACGTAAGTGAAGGAGAACAGCAAGGTGAACGAATGTTGAAAAGAAAAAGAGTCGCAAACAGAAGATATACAGGTCCTGAATGGGCATATGCTACAACATCTGAATGGCAACAAGAATTCCTAGCATTCTGTTTTGATCGAGAAGTACCAGGCCAATACTACGGGGACTGAACTAATTCAAAGGAAAGACTTTGTTAAAATCGAAATTGAAAAACTGAGAAAAGAGACTTATAAATTACCGAATGTGACCTTAGAATCGGATTCGACTTTGAGAAACCTGATTATGACAAGCTGCTAACCTGATTTGACAAAGGGGTCCTGGAGCGAGTGAAAACGCTGTAAATACACGCAGAGAGCAAAAGAGAAAAGTTCTAAATCATCCTTGAGTTGATTGTTATTTTGCTATCTGATTCTATACAGACATGGCTTATAATAGAGGTAGTAACAAGGGAAGTAAGGTGTGTGGTTGGTTAAGCCTTATAATAGGTATTGTGTGTGCGATAATAATTGTGGGAGTGATTGTGGGAATGCCGTGGTTGGAGAAAAAGACTATTAACGCTACTTCAAAACCTGAAACTACAACACTAACACCGTGGGGAAAAATTTGACCAGGATACAAGACACTTGCATGAGGGAACTAATTCAAAGGGGGAACTTTCTACTAATGTCTTCTATCGCTTGCTGAATCAGTATGTGGAGACCATGGATGCGAAAGACTATTATGTGTGCACCAAGATTCCTTCATCTGTGCAAGAAGGGGTTAACTACCATAGCCTTCTTTTAACCTACGGGATTAGCTGTAGTTTACTACTAACCAGATTCTATAATCAAGAGCATGTACAATATTTTTACTCAAATCTGGATGTTGTGTTTTCTTTTGTGCTTGTGATTGAATTCCTGAACAAATTAGCTAAGGAACATGATATAAAAATAGTTCGAGGATTCTTTGAGCCAACGCTTACATTTGGAACTGCTTATGCACATCGCAATAATTTGACTTGCTTACTATCGCCTGTAGAGAAAAGCTTTTTAGATCACACTGATGATAGACGCAAAGCATTGAAAGAGGGATTAAAAAAAGGATTAGAGAAACGCACATATGCAAATGATTATGCTTACACCGCAATCAAAACACAAGGCAAACTAGCTATAGATGCATTACATGTAGGTAGGCTTTGTATATATAGGCCAAAATCTGAGCAGGACAATTTGTTTGTGGGATCGAGTGAATGCAGACATGTGTTTTTGTTTCAGAGTAAGTGGACATTTATGTTGAATGGACAAGATCCAGCGATCCCTGGGATCTATTACATCTACGGACTTATTGCGTATTACCGTCTCCCTAGGGGATGGTATGGGACATGTTATTTGGGAATAGTTTTCCCAAAGATTTACCAGATTGATGACTTAAAACAGATACCTAAAACGTCGGAATTACAACATCCTAGGCAAAAACGAGAATCAGTGGCTGCTGTCATTGGTGATATATTTGGAGCTATAATCCCTTCAGTAGGGGTTATCTTAAATTCTATGAAGATTCAAAAGTTGTCTACTATTGTGGATAACATGCTGACAAATTTCACAGGGGCTATACTCCTGATGGATACTGAACTTGCTGCAGAAAGAGCTATGACTCTTCAAAATCGACTTGCTTTAGCCATTCTTTTAGCAAAGAGTGGAGGGGTCTGCAAGATGCTCAACGAGCGCCATTGTTCCTCGTTCATTCCGGACAATAGTAAGAAGATTAGAGGTATGCTTACTAACCTAACTAGAGATAGTGCAGATTTGAAGGATTTGAAGGAACTTGGAGTTTGGGAGAAATTTGGAAAGAGGATTGCCAGAGTAGGGAGCTGGTTTACCAATATTTGGAATGGGGTACTTTCTAAAATACTAATGGGTCTATTAATTGTTCTGGCCTGTCTATTAGGATTATGGGGGGCATGTAAAATCAATGATAAAATTAAGAGAAATTGGACCAAAAGAACCAGAAGAAATGAAGAAAGTGAAAGGGAGAAAATATTCAATGAAATCTGGGAGAGTTCACATAAGGGACAAGGGGCCAGATGTAGCAAGCAGTTTTGCCCATTCTGTGTCTATGGGAAAATGTGTTCGTACATATGGCCCAAGATGTTGAAATCCGCATTATGCGTAAAGTGAAAAATTAAAAATGAAAGGTTGAAGAGAAAGGTTTGTGTGATGACGAGCGTCATCAGAGGAGGTACTGAGAGAGCGTGATTTAAATAATATATACTAAAATGAAATGCTTATATCAATGTATAACGATGCTACATAGAAAACAATAATAATAGCGTTTTTTTTGCCTAAACGTGCACTTGAATTGTGACCACGGTGAGTGGCCACCAATGTATATGCAAACTAATAATGATGAGTAAAATTGTTTATGTTATGATTAATCAAGTTTATATTAACATATATGTTACTGCATTTATATTGAAAATCTTATAGGCCTTAAGTTAGCGTAAGCTGTGGATTTTAGCTGCCCAGCTCTAATATTAAATGCATTTTCTGTTTTTTCCAGTGTGCCGACTCGCAAAGGGCCATGACCATGCAAACGTTCTTTTTCTTCAAATTGGAAGATGAATGTATCTATGTTGATTCCGTTCCCAAGCGCATATTTGGTGCCTTGGTTTGAGATTTGTTTACAAATTGAAACAAATATAGATGAATGTAATGTACAAGGACACTCAGACCGATGGACAATGGATCTGCTGACCCGAAAAGACGTGCCAACATATGAAGTAACACCGGACGTGCCACCTCTGAAGGAGTCAATTATGAAGACCAATCAAAATGTGATGAATTAATGTGGGGTGACAATTGGGATTACCTAATGTTAAATTGGATAGGTTAAAGATAGTGGGGTATAGAAAATGTCCAATAGAATTTTGGGGGAATGTACTACGAAAAAGGGATACAAACCCATGTCACAGAAGGGTCTTTAGAACTAGGTAGGGAATGATATTGATTTATCCAGAAACTCTGTCATCTGTTTGGTAACTTTGAGACTTATTAAAACTATCCTCACCCGTAGACTGCCCATTTTTCACTTCTCCTCCTTATGAGGGAAGTGTCCCCTATGCCTTTCAGCTGAGCTTAGACTGATGGCGTTTTGACTGATGTCCTGAAGATGAAGACTGATCCTGTGTGCTGACCTAATCCTTGGAGGGTAATTATGACAATGCAATTGTAATTTGTCTGTTTGCTTTTCCTTTCTAGGTACCAACTGCTCATTTTGTTAGAGACCATAGTTAGATGTTTTCCAAATTGGTGTTCTAAATTGTTTTGCATGAAGCCCAACATGCTAATGCTAATCAGTCGTTAGGACAGGGGTTCATGTAAACTGACACAAATAGACAAACGACTGACATTATGCTATGTTGAATTGATGTGTGTTCAGAACTCTGCTATCTTGATCTACGTTTATGCCGTGCTATGTTCTAATATTTGTGATTCTTGCCTTAATGAAATCTTATCACAGTTGCCATACCGCGACTATGCTATTATGCTTCTTGGTATTAAGATTAACCCTTATGCTCATAGATTGTAACTAATAAGGAATAGAATTCATAAAATTCTATTAAAAGGTGTGGTTATTCATGACTGAAAGGTCATGATTGCGTCGTCAAATTGATTAATGTCTTTGACCAAAGTAAAGTGTATTGTTGTGATAAATATTGATGACATTATTGACATATTGCTTGACATATTGATTAGCTATCTCGTCCTACGGTGTCTCTCGACTGGGTCACAAGATTCATTGGCCTAAAACAAGTCCTAATGTGTAATAGATTAACATAAAAGGACGCGTTATCAAGAGAAAAATCTAAAGAATTATTAATGTAGCTAAGTATAACAGAGTAAGTTAATTTGATTTTTAAGTCTAGGATTATACTTTACGATCTTGTCAGCAGTATGCTTGTATGCTTTCTCCATACTGTCTCAGTTTGAAGATATTACTGAGGAAACTTGCAGCACTGTTATGAGGCATTAGTAAGACTTTGAAAACGTTATTCCATCATCATAAAGTTTAGGTTAACAAATATATTGCATTAATCATTTTTTATGATGGTGGTAAGATGATTGATTTAATTTCTATGAAATGTGGAAGATGAGTTGGTGTTCTCTCCTTTTTAAAACCCAGGTCATTAATTTCCATTATTTTGACTATCATTTAGGAATGAATTCCAAAGTAAAAGTGTGTTGTTTAGAGAGAAGTATCTCTTGTGCCTTATCAACATGAGAAAGAGAGTTGACGTATATATTTTAATAATTGATGACGTTTGTGGTTTTCAAATAAATGTGGAGTAGTTGACTTTTTGATAATGTAAACAAGAAATTGTGAGAGGTAAATTATAGTTTTGTCCTGGTATTCAGGAGAATGATATAAGTGTATAATCCTATTAGATTACCAGTTTTTTATTTTGTTTTGTAGTGACTCACTGGATTTGTAATTAGGCCCTGATGAAGTGATATTGATCCTGATATGTTAGCCAAATAATAATTGGACAATAAATCATAATGTTTATACATTTTGTATGCCCCTTTCCTAGTTGTACATGGTTTGAAGTATATTGTTCCAGTGGTGGCACACTGGTGTATCAAGAGGGAGCAGTGTGCTGGTGAATGGAGTGTATTTGCTCATTTTTTAAGATATATGTAAATTTACCTTTGTGAGTCAGGCCCCTGTGCTTTTTATCTCATTCATCCCTTTGGATGGCACAATCGATCAAACATAGGGCCTGATTGAGATCTTGGCAGATGAGTGACTCCATCACAGTGGTGCCGTACATCATATCTGCTGAAATATAAATCCCACAGGATATAATGGGATTTATATTTCAGCGGACGGAATATCCTTCACCGTTGTGATGGAGTAACTCATCATTGTATCAGACCCTATGTTTGGAAAACAATGGGGAAATGTTTTGACTACAGTTTAGTCATGATAAACTTGGCATAACATATGGCCAAAAACTCACTTTATGTCTATATTTTCAAATACAGAGGAAATGCTGTTTTTTTTCTAGCTACCAGTTAATAGTATATGCCTTGCTTATTACAAAATGGAAACTCTGTCATTAATGATTAGTGTTGGTCCTGTCAATGGAATCAAGTATATTTACTTGATGCGGTTTATGATTGTTGTATAGTTTGACAGTTTTGGCTGCAAATACGGACTATATTGATATGATTGTTAAAGTGCAACTACTGCTCTAGTTAGATCTTCAGGCGCTGTCATCTAAAAAACAAACAGGAAAAAAGTGCCGAAGAGAAAACTCCGTAAAAGATCATTGGGTGATCAACCTAAAAGGGGGCCAGATAGGAGCATTTTAGATATCCAACCAATGTTGCTTTCAATTACACAGACCACAGACATTGAGGGAGATCTGAAACAAAAGCAAAAAAGTAGTGCTAAGCAAATGTAGGTCTCTTTGAAGAAATTCAGCAAAAGAAAAAATGATGAAAACCCACTGAGGTGGCATGCTTCATCATCGGGTTCCTCCTAGTATCACTAACAGATGTGGTAGTGGAGTGGGTTGCAACTCTTCCAACCAAACAGAGAAGAAGCCTTTGTGCACAAAATGGCAGAAGTTGCACCAGTGTGAGCTGGATGGTGTTGGTGAGGATGAACAGAGTTTAGAGCAAAGAATGCCTCTCAGTGGACCTGCACCTAATTTTAATGAATGTCCCAGGGGAGCATATTAAAAACAGGAAGAGGAATATGGGTTTACATCATATGTGATAGTATAGACAACATGTTTCTGCGAATATTGACAACTCAATTAAGAGCTGTCTGGCTTTCTTCAGGACCAGATTTCTAAAACATATCACTCTGCAGTTAAAGTGTGTAAAAAAAAAAAGAAATTATCTAAAAGTCAGTACAAACGCTGGTTCACAATCTATGTGGCTTTAACCACCATTGTCAGCATCTGTCGAAACAATCAAGAGACAAATGAAAACAAATATATATATTGTATTTATATAGTGCTTATTACCCCTGACAAGGCATCAAAGGGCTTTTAGGGTGAGTAGCACGCTCCCCGGGAGCCCAAAGATAGTGGTCAGTCCATTAGTCATTGGGGTTAGCTTTGCATGCTCATTCCATGCATCCAATCCAGTTTCTTTTTGGTATATTGTTGGCATAGATGTGATCATCAGAGGGCGCTACGTGACACATAATCGCTTGCTGAAATGAATAGATACTGTTGTGCTTTCCAAAAGAGATTTAAGGAGGCAGACAGAAAATAGAAGGGGGCAGAGGTCAAATTTAAAAAAATAAGGGATGGAAGGTCATTTTGTCATGCAGGATGTTCAGAAATATAGCAGGTTGAGAATTCTTGCACACAATCTGTGGATGTGAACCTGTTGAAAGAAGCAGTTTCAAATTCTGCTCCTAGGAAATATAGCTTGCACAATCTTTCTAGTGACGGAGATGCTTCCCACAGTAAAAAAGAAAGCAAATTGCTTGTTGATATCACTTTACTTCAAGCAGTGTAACACATTACTATGAAGTATTGTTACAATTTATGCAAATCAAATGCACTATATAACAATATATATACTGTTAACATACATTTATTTATAGTATATATATATATATATATATATATATATATATATATATATATATATATAACACATATGTCATCTCAACTTAAAAATATAGCTCAATAGCTCTAACTGGGGCTATCACTGTGTTGTTGACTGAGTCATTCCCAGTAATCCAACACCAAAGGCACTGGTCACAGAATCGCACGAACCCCCAGGCACAGTACCTTCAGAAACTTAGAAACAAAGACATTGCACGGAGTTGTGGAGGTGAAGCGCCGCTGGAGCGGCGTCAGTCCCTTACGGTGTCTAGGCAGGTGAGGCACCTGTTCCGTACTGTGAGGCAGGTAAGGCAAGGCACTGGTTCCTTCCAGTCGCAGGGGGAGATGGTGCAGCATCGGTGGTGAGGCATTGGTTCCTTGTGACCCAACAGGGTCAATGAATCCAGTCAGTAAAGACGTGATGAGTCGACTTCACAGTGCTGCGATCACACTGCGTGACATCAGCGGCGTCCTGGCAAAGTCAGACTTGTGTTGCAGGCCATGGTACTTGCATGCAGAGAGGTCCACATGGCAGGAGCAGCTGCGGCGTCAGTGCTGCCGTCGCTGAAGTCATTCCTGGCATCGCTGAAGTAAAAAAACTAGCCCAAAGCTAGCTGGTGAAGTCTTTGTTGGCCCTGAGACTTCAGAACAGGAGGAAAGCTCAATCCAAGCCCTTGGAGAGCATTTTTGGGGAAGGCAGAGTCCTTCCAGCAAAGTCAGATGCCAGCAGGCACAGGGCAACAACAGGGTAGCAGTCCATCTCAGCAAAGCAGTCCGGATGAGTCCTTTGAGCAGCCAAGCAGCTCATCTGACAGAGTTCAGGTGTAAGCCCAAGTCCAAGTGGAATTCTAAACTGCATATGTCCCGATAGAGACTTGCAAATCTTTAATAGCAGTTTGAGTGTAAGACAGTCATTGTGGCCACATCCATAGGAACGTGGAGCAAGAGTGCACTGCAAGTAGAGTGTATTTGTATGCACTATCTGAATGTATGGAACTGCAATGTTCCAAGTGCACACATTGCACAGACTTGTTTAAAATTAAGAGGGGTGTCTGTGGTAGGCGCTTGATTTAATTTGTTGACAGATGTCACAATTAAGAACATACTTCCTAGCCTGTTTGAAAGGATCATGCCACCTATAGCATTTCACTCAGTTACTCAGGTATTCACACACACCAAGGCAATACATGAGATGCACCTGGATTTCAGAACAGAGTCTAGTTCCTGAACAAATGAGTATAAAACCTAGAAATCTAAAAGATACATGAACACCTCATGCTCATAAAAGAAGTATAAACTATAAAATATAAACATAAAACTGTAAAGTATGCCCAAGTTGACAAGCAGAACAAGCCACAGCAGAAGGCTGAATTGAAACAGTTCATTGTTTGGAAAAAAAATAGTGCTAATTAAAAGACAGCATAATCCTGCATGAGGTCATCAAACATAGCAGTGGAGATGGAATCCAGGATAGACTCCACTTCGGCCCGATGATAAAACTAACAGAACCTCATTCAAAAGGTTAAAAGAGCACACATGATCCATAGCCTCAGTCATAGTCATGGCCGAGGAGGCAGCATTCCATGCTGTGCCAGATGTAAGGGCACAGGGAGCCGAAGCAATGTAATCCTTGAAGGTTGGCTCATAGAAGGCGTAATGAAGCAGCTGCAATTTCATGGGACAACTCCGGCAATGGACCATCATTGAGAACATCATCAGATTTATGTCCACGGAGAGTACTTTTTGCAGGACAAGATACACTTCCATTACATGTTTGAGAGGGCATCATAAGCAATAGAAAACAGGCTGCTCACAGCAGAATAATGGTCAAAATGACAATGACCTATTCTTATCAAGTTCTTCCAATAGTGATACTCCAAAGTATTGCATCATGCATTCCCGACACAGTTGGGCTGGCGGAAGCTCCATCACATCTCTCAGTTGAGTTGGAGCAGCCATTGCAAATAAAAAATAGAACCCACCAATTAATGCCAAGGTATTAAAACAAAGGCAGTCTGGAACGTACTCACAAATCCAGATCCAACAGCCTTAAAAATGTGTACAATCCCTGCAGTGTTAGATGCATTAAAAATGTGATTCACCAATTCACGAAAGTGTCTTGAAAAGTTTGTCTTTAATAGGGACTGTATATGAGCTGAGGACCTTGCCACTTGCTGGTATATATCTCTCACGGGCAGAAGTAAGCGCCATGTGTTTTTGAAACAATAATAGCTTTAATCTGTTTAGCTTATTGAAGTTGACATTATAAGTAGCAGTGAGAGGCCACAAATGTGCTATTTTTATTTCTTATGTGGAAGAGAAAAGTACATTTCAATAGCAGGTCACTCTTGGAGTAAGAGAAATCACATATTCAACACCTGGTCTCATCCCACAACAGCCTTGATCACTCAGCATCAAATCATTCTCATTTGTGTGTAACTGAAATACTGGGTGGATCACAAAGATGGGAATACCTTTCAAAAAGCAATCTAAGTTAGCTGCTGATGCACTACCAGTGCTGTGCAATACCACCTATTTACAAATCATTGAATAGCTGAGTGTAGTTTCACATTCACTTCCGCAAAAAAAAAACTCCTTTTCCCCACTTATGCATTTGAAATCAAAGGGCAGCTCTCACACCTTATGGATGTAGCTAATTCCTAAATGTCCAAACCTTCCATTAGGAAAATGTTTCAAACACAGGGAGAATTGAAATATGGATATCGGTAGGGATGTCACCTCATGTATTAACCACACTGATGATGGTGTTTTCTTGCTTCTCTATATTAAGCATGATGAAACTAGTTTCCTTTTTCACCCTTATCTGTTGTTTAAGTGTAAGGTTTAATGTGGCAAATAACTCTTTAGTGTTAATATTCTTCCTAGCCATGATACCAGTCTTCAGAAATTGTAAAGTCCAACTATTGCCAATGTTGTTAAAATTACATGCCGTTTGAATAATGTCAATAGCAGATGACATAATGTTGTTTAATTTGTAAACATGAGTGGACAGTGTGTTCATACCAATGTTGACAATGACTACAATTTTCTCTAAATTTTCCTTATATATTTGCCGTAAAAAGAGCAGCAGCTTCCATCTACGAAAGCTTCCAAATTTGAATTTGAATTTAGAAATCTTTTGGAGTGTTGTTTCTAGGACCTAGCGTGAAATCTTGTAAGTCTATGGCTTCAGAAAGGAGAGAGAGGTGTTCTTTTACAGCTGTTAACATAGAGGATTGCAAACATTGCTGACATAATTTACCCACGCTGTATGTGGTGATGACACCTGAGTGCTGCGTGATGAAGTAACAAGGGTCTGCTCGCTCTGAAACTCCATGTGGCGATGATAATACACTCATAACAACCATTTGTGTCCATTGGCCACATTAACTATCCTTAGGGACCTGAAAGTGATGAATTAAAGTACCAGTTCTGAACCATCCCATTGAGCTTGTCTTCTGAAAAGTCCACAATTTTTGCCAACTGTCAAATTTAGCTAAAAAGGGAATACTGGGCACATTCATTTCTTTTACTGTTGCAAAACCAAGGCAGACTGTTTGCTGAACAGAGTCGTTCAGAAAATCATTTGTAACAGAATTAAACATGCTCCAAGTAAAACTTCCATACCTTCTATCTGCCAACCCTTTCTTCCCCAAACAGTTTTCAGGCCATTTGACTTTTTTCAATACTCATATCATATGGTCAACTGCGAGACAGTGAATCTGAATAAATTAATTTGGTGTCAGTTAGCAAACTTTTCCTTGCTTTTGATTTAGGTAATTTGAACTAACCTGACTTGGCATTTGTGATAGTATGCCCAAAAAAAAGGGAATTGCTCTATATATGTTTTGGAACTCCCCACTGGTGGAGTCAGACAATGATCCTGTTGTGTGTAACTAAAAACTACTCTGAGTACTAGCTCGATGTAAATAATGGTGTCCATAATAATTGCAGCAGAACATTTCCCAATAATTTGCAGTGTTCAAATACATATTTTCACTTTCAAACACAGTATAATATTTAAGCTCAGAAAGCATAGAATCAACTTTTTTAATATCCCAATTATCGGAAACAACCTCAGGTGTAATAATGTCATTCATTGCTTCAGTATCCATGGAATTTGTATTATTTCAGGAGGGACAAATTTATTATATGGTACTTTATCCCAAACAAAACTGTCAGCAACTGGAACAGCAGAAATGTTCACAAGAGACAAGACTTTTCACACTTTATGGGAAGACAAATACGGCTTTAAAACCTCCTCCACCAGTTCAACAGCAGAGTGTTTAGGAAGATAATGGCCATGTATAAGCAGAAAGAAAACAATAATAAATCCAATCCATAGAAGGAAAGCAAGACAAAATAATCCACAGATAGTACCATGGCAAAATTGAATAGCTGTGTTTAAGCCAGTTTAAAAGCTTATATATACCATGTGATAGTGCGATAGCTAGTGCTGAAGAAGTTGAAGAGAAATCATCTCAGCAAACTAACCAGAAGCAGTCTGTGCAAAAACTGGAACCAGTGCAGGTGAAAGAGAACTGGTAGATGTATCCAAAGGGGGATCATAGTAGATAATTCCATCCCTTTGTGTTGCAATTGCAAATTGAAGAATAACATTTTGAACATTACTTGTCATTGTTGCAATAAATGGAATCAACAAAAGGTCATTCTCTGCCCTCCCCAACCTCGAGGAAATAATTTCAAATAACAAGTTACTTTGCATGGATTTTCATGGCCTTCTAGATATAGAGTAAGGCAACTCAGCACGAGTCACTGCGTTGCCTTACTCTGCGTCAAAGAGGCATTCCATGAGTGTTGCGGTGGGTGTTCCCACGCAGCACCCATGGATTGTGATGCCTTTTCAGATTTACAAGGGTTTGTAAACCTGGGAATGTGTCAAAAGCCTATTTCTTTCCAGGGTAGGTGTAAGGGAAGTGCAACAAGGAGAAATACCTCCTCATTTTTTTCCTTTTACTATGTGTGCTGCATTCTGCAGCACACATGAAAAGAAGAAAAGGCCACTCATGATTGCTTTTGGGCAGGAAGGTATACCTTCCTCCACGAAAACAATAATTCCCGCAACACAGACACCCTTGCACCAAGTTGCAAGGCTGTCTGCGTTGGCGCATGGCAGCCCATTTTTTGCCAGCATAGGGAAAAAGGACAGGTACGCTCTGTACCTTGTAGATATGGCACATTCCTGCCCTTTTCTTTTGATGCAGGACAGCACAGCAAGCAGGCTTCCCGTGCTACTCTGCATCAGAAGATTGTAAATATGCCCCCATTGTTCCCATTGTGTCACTGTATGCCCTGAGGCAAAAGCAGGGCCCAAGTCCAAGTGGAATTCTAAACTGCATATGTCCCAATAGAGACTTGCAAATCTTTAATAGCAGTTTGAGTGTCAGCCAGTCATTGTGACCACATCCTTAGGAATGTGGAGCAAGAGTGCACTGCAAGTAAAGTGTATTTGTATGCACTATCTGAATGTATAGAACTGCAATGTTCCAAGTGCACACATTGCACAGACTTGTTTAAAATTAAGAGGGGTGTCTGTGGTAGGCGCTTGATTTAATTTGTTGACAGATGTCACAATTAAGAACATATTTCCTAGCCTGTTTGAAAGGATCGTGCCACCTATAGCATTTTTGTAAAAGGGAGATGGTAGCTGCCACATCAGCATGGGCAGAAACAACACCCTCATAAGCTACTTTGATCAGTTCTTGCCTGCTATCTTGGTCTGGCATCACATGATAACTCAGCCCTGGTATTGTTACAAAGGCAATGTTTTGGGCACTTAAATGGTATGAATATTTGGTTGGGTAGGCTTTTGGTAAAGACAACAGCCATAATATCATCATCCACTCTTGTATAGGAACAAGTTATCACAGCAACAGATGCTGTAGCAACTGCAGATTTGGCAGCTTCATCAGTCAATGAGTTTCATATAATATGTAGTTCAACACATTGGTGGCAAAGTGTACTTATAATATGAGCCCATTGCAGTTTGTCGTTAAGACCTGCCATCTTCCCGCACAAAAATGTTTTATGGTGTTTCCTTTTGAATCTATAAACCCATTGAGGTGCCGGTAGTGTAAATTTTAATTGAAGTACTAGATTAAATAATATAAATAATATAAAATAAATCACACACAATAATTGAAGGGATTTCAGGATCCGTATGTTCCAGCACCAAAAGGAATACTTTAAGCTCAGCAAGTTGCGTTGTGCAATCCCCTAGAGACTGCATGTAGGTTTGCATAGGGTAGAAGTTGCCATCGCTCATAACACCATGAACAGCTGCACAGCTGCACAAGCTGCAGAGTATTGGTGCTTGGTACCTACAGCTGGTTGAGCTGAGCCATCAGTGTAAATGATGATTCTGTAATGGTCAAGAGGCATGATATTAATGGGCATGGAGTACTCAAGTTCATATAGGAGAAGTTCTTGGGTCTGTAGTTTTGGATCACAAAATTAATCAACATCAGTGGCAGTCAAGGAGGTAGCCCATTGTATACAACACGGATGTAATGCTTTTGTATTTAGAACATTGGCTTTGGTTACAGACTCAAGGACTGGGATTTAAGTAATGACAATAATGTGTTACCCTGGCCTGGCTACGGGGTCTCCTTGATTACTGCCATTTGAACTGAAGAGAGTATTTGTTCTGTTGGTGCAAAACGCATTTCTGCATTTGAGTATAAATGGGATTAGTACGCTATGGGTACAGTGTCACCTTCATTAAATGTAACATATGTGAATCCAATGGCATCCAGAATGACCCAGGTTGCCAAATTTGTTTTGTTTTCACATGTGTGTAAGTTTTTTGCTTCCAGCATGTCAGTTTGTAATGAGCTGAGAAGTTGTGTATGCTGTGGTGTCGAATGTTTGCTTGAGAAATCTAGACAAATTAAATCATAAAGTGGTTCCATGTCCTATGCATAATCTGGAATGTATGTTCTGCCAAAATTAAAGAATCCTAACAAGGATTTAGGTTTCTTGGAATTGTTTGGTGGTTGTAGTTGTGCACAATTCTCTTAGAAAAAGGGTTATTTGTAACTGATACTCAGGGTTCCTTTACTCCTTGGTGCTCAAGTTGTGAGAACATTTCCCTCACTAATGCATTAGCATCATGTTTTATCTGTCATTGAGGTTGCATTTGTGGATTGGACCATATAGGTATAACAGGATAGGGAGAGTCCCTATCCAACCCACATGGTTGTGGTACAGCACTGGAGCATGTGCCATAGCCAAACTGCAGCAAATGCTTCTTTTACTAGATCTGGAACTAGGACTGATAAAGATGGCATAATTAAATCTTCCCCTTGTGGCTTATTTAATCTGGTCCCCTGGCTATCCTGATTAATACTAGTATAAGTCTCAGATATAATCTTTGGTAGCTCATATTCCTGATCAATTTGAGGAACACTTTTGAGCTGCTGGTGTATTGCCAATGCTGCTGCTTCCCCTTTAATATTACTTAAATTAATTGAGGAACTTGTGGTAAAATTTCCCGTTAATTTCTTCACCAAATTCAGGGCAGGTGCTGCCCCCTGTTCATTTTGTATTTGTTTTCACACTTCTGCTCTATTTGAAAGTGTTGGTGTGCCATGTGTTGTGTTATAAATTGCAGAAAATACTGTCCCCAAGTGGCACAGATATCTATGGAGGGTATCATCTCAAATGGCTAGAATATTTTGAGAATTCTATGTTTGTCTTGAGGTCCTGTATGGGGAAACACTGTTTTCAGCTGATTTGTTTTTTGTGCAATCCAAAATGGAATTCCTTCACATTTGGTGGGAGCCTTACCCATAATTACATTTATAGTTACTGGGTTTATCCCTGGTGTAGCCAATTGTTGGGCAGCTGGAGCAGACCTCACTTGAGTGGTGTTCAGAGTTTGTATTATGAGTTGTATCAAGCATCCATATATTCTAACTAAATTATTGTATGGTGGCTGCAAATCTGCTGCCTGCAAATTTTGTGTATAGGGAAATGTTGTATAGGCAGCTAGAACTGGCCCTGAGGACCCATCATTGCTGAGAGGTCCAAGTCTCACATAACCAATAACATGTGAGAGGGCACTTTGAAACCAATTTTGGTGTTCTTGTTAGTAGTATTTAGCATTGTTAGTTGCAGGTGTGTTTGCTACAGTGTATGTGTGAAAAGTGTTTGTATTTGTATTATCTGCTGGAAAGGTGACCCTTAAGTACAATGTTTCTGTTCTGTATGCATTGTGGGGCTTCACCACAAACGTAGGATCTCTGTCCCCATTAGCAAGTAAATATTGTGTGTAGGCTTGTCTACAAATTACTAGAATTACCACCGCTTGTGGTTGTGCCATATTTAAAGGCAGAATTTACAGATAGAAACACAAAATGGGGTATACATTTAAGGTTCGAGCTTCAACAACCTACAGACTAAAATAAGTACTACCTATATAGCTGAAGAGGACTTTCCTTAACCCCAAAGACACCTCTGTAAAGAAAGGTGATTAGGGTACCTTCAGCATGTAAGAGTTACTCAGGAGATCCTTCAAACAAGTACTTGACCTAACATTGGTAGCGTCATGTTGTGCGGTGTCTATTATGGTAATCTGACTGTGTGTTTAGGGTGGCAGACCCACCAACTGTGGGAGACTGAGTAAGCCCCACACCACTTTGGAAGCTGTCGGCCTAACTCCTGGCTAGCTCACACTTCCTCACTCAACCTCAGATGGGAAGAGGTAGTTTGTTGTAACCTAACCCTGACACCCTGACTCATCAGAGAAGCCATGGAAACAGATCATCCCCCTTTCACTCAGTTACTCAGTGACTCCCACATGCCAAGGCAGGACACGAGATGCAAACTGGATTTCAATGCATTTATTGAAAGAATTGCATCCAACTGTAAAAAGAATGGGCTGCGATGATAAAGCAGATGAAACATAGTATGGTAATCATCATTAAAACCAGTGTAAAGAAGATAAACAACTCCACCCTTTTGTATGATTCTAGAAAGCCTAGAGATTCCTGTCTAAACCTCATGTCTTGATCTGAGAGCATAGTGGTTGGAACCCTCTTGCCTCTTCTGATCTAAGGGAGTAACCCAGACCCCACACCTGATAGTAAGGTCTGTTTGTTGTCTTGATGGCAATCCTCTCAGGAAGCTGAAGAGTCAGCACCAGGATGAGCAAAGCTGCCTGCTCTATGGTATGCATCCCAGGATGGTCATGACTGGAATGCCTTCTGCCCTCCTTAGGCCTATGGTTTGTTTATATAATAACCTGTACAAAGCTTGTGGAACAGGCCTGACGTGTCTTTGTGCATAGCACTGGCTCCTGGGCTCCTGAACTGGCAAAACAAATGAGCATATCATGTACTGCAGATGACAACCTTGAACAGGGCACAGAATGCATGTTGTACAATGGCTGGATAGAACGTGCAGCATGAACTCTGTCTTCTTAGAAAGAGGCAGCTGACTAAAATATACAAACAGCTAACTAAAAGCAGACTTTATGCTCATGAGTGTTAAAGGCTCATGCCGTGGGCCTAATTCCAAAAAAGGGTGTCCAACTAAGTGCTAAACGGGTCCTGCAACAAGGGGAAGGAGAAGGGAAAGGGACTACTGGGTGGAAGGTCTGAAATGACAAGTGAAAGAAAGATTAACATAGTAGTGTGTATGTCTCAAATTCAGTAATCATCTAAAATGTATGCACTTGTAATATCACTGGTTCCTTCATGAAATGAATTGAACAGTTTTCCTTCCAAGGGAAAATAGGCTTTCCTGAATATGATCCTTGTTATCTTTCAGGAAACGTAGAGAGAAACGCCCTGATACTATTGGGCTTATTTCAAAATGTTTCTCTCATAAATAAAAATACACATAGCTTGAACCTTCTAGTTCTGAATATCTCTTGTGATATCTTCTCACAATTGAGTATGCGGTCCTCAGCATTATTTAACAATTACTCCTTAACTTCTACTCACACCTGTGCTCACATCAGTGCTTGAATTCATTGTGCCTTTGAAATTCCAAAACAACTGTGCTTTTCCTACATGCTTGATACTTCTCCAATACTGATATAATTGACTTAAAATGGGCTTTTTCTCAGCGTTTCATGCTTCGGTAATACTGATATAGTTAATTTGGAATGCGGTTTTCCTCAGTGCTTGGTAATTTAAAAGCGACTTCAAAGATACTTTGTTGTGAGTTTGTATGTGCTAGTGTAACAGAGTTACGCATGGAAATCACTTTAATGAAAAAACAATTCATCCTTGCACTTTCTTTGAGCTTCTGGACAATCAAGTCTTATATAGTATTTTAAACATTTGAAAATGCAATGCAGTTAACAAGGTTTACTGTCGAACACAACCAAAACTCATTCCTTGAGCTCTTGATAACCACAGTACGTTTTTGTTTTCTCTAAATAGTTAAGTGTTGCTACAAGGTCTTTAAACTTTTGGAAATGAATGCAATTAATAATGATCACTGCCAAGAAAGACAAATGCCCTCCGGCCGTACTTGAACAGATACAACTGAAGCAGATATTTCTAATATGGAACTTTGAATATTTTTCCAAAAATGAACCCACTTCCACGGAGTTGCTTAAAGCACATCTCAAAGGAGCCACAGGACCACACTCACTCAGCAGATTTACAAGTGACTAGGCCTCATGAGGACTCTGAATGCTGAGAGTGACTACCATTTTCAGTCATAGATTTACAAGCATTGAGGCCCCCATGAGGATTCAAAATGTTGATTGTTTACAAATGCTCCTTCAAAGGATCCACAGATATGACAACTGAAGGTCAGTCAATCATTTATATCTCCTGCAGCCTCCCCACTTTTCTGTGTACCTAAAACTAGTGGTGAGTTAAGAGCTTGTTTTGACTACCGTGCTTTGAATAAAATAACTGTAAGAATGAGCATTCTCTGCAACTTATACACTTAAACCGGTTTTAATAGAGCATATGAAAGGAGCCTACATACACACTAAACTAGATTTGATAGGGGCTTATCATGTGGTATGGGTTCACAGAGTAGATGAATGGATGACCATGTTTAAACCCCAATTTGGTTTATTTTAATATCTTGAATACCTTGGTTTATGTAATTACCCAGCAGCATTCCAAAATCTCATCAGCAATGTGCACAGGGAATTCTTAGAACATTTCATTGTAGTTTACATTGATGACATACTGATATATTTTCCAAATGAAAACACACATGTTCAACATGTAGCAGTTGTCTTGGGTGACTTGAGGAAATATAAGTTGTACTGGAAGCTAACTACACATGAGTTCCATGTAACAGAAGTCGAGTTTTTGGGAGTCATTCTAACTACTTCTGACATCAATAGCAAGCAGCTAAAAGTAGGCTTACCCCAAAAAATACACAAGACATGCAGTGTTTTTTGAGTTTCATCAATTTCTATAGAAGATTCATTGATCACTTTTCAAAAGTCATAACATCCATTACATATTTACTGAAAAAGGAACACTATTTCATTAGTCTCCAGACCATGAGTAGGCGTTTCACAGCACCGAGTTTACAACTCCTCAATACTGAACAACCCTTCATTGTAGAAGGCTGATGCCTCCAATGTGGCCATTGATGCAATATTGTCACATAAAAATGAAAGGACTAGTCATTTGCACCCTTTTCCTGTATGTCACAAAAACTGCTCCCAGGGGAAAAAAACTAAACAATTGCATAAAAGGAACTATTAGCCATTAAAGAAGCTTTGGGAGAGTGTTGTTATTACCTATTGGGAGCAAAACACTGTCACTGCCTCTACCGATTATCCTAATTTGCAATTTAAGTAAATATTCATTAATAATTCACCCTTTCAAGAACAAAAACAATTCTTCCAAATAAAAAACTATCACAAATGGTACTTACCTGATATCACATGATTCCAACAGCATGTAATCCAGGTGTAGCAAAAACCATGGATCATGTTCAGAGATGTTTTTAGTGTCCTACATTATGAAAAGTAATTACAAAGGCCCTCCAATATTGTGATGTGTGTGCTTGAGCCAACGTGGATTGTTCAAAGCCTAGAGGATTGGTGGTTCCTCTTCCAGTTCCTAATGAAGCTTGAAAACATACCTGTCTTGTTCTTTTCAGTGGTTTAGCCAAAGATCAAAGAAAAGAATCTATACTGGTGGTAGTAGACTGTCTCACAAAAATGGCTCATTTCACCACTTTCAAGAAACTAGTATATATACTAATGATTTACATAGTGCATCTTCATGGACTTCCACAAAAAATAATTTCTGATTGAGAGTCACAGTTCACCTTGGAATTCTGGCAGGTCTGGTGTTCTGTACTTCAAATCAACACCACCATGTCCACTAGCTTTCATCCTCAAACAGATGATCAAACCAACTGAGTCAACCAAAATCTGAAATAGTATCTCAGGTGCTTTTAACAGAATCTTCAGGCTCTTGGTTTGATTTGCTTTAGTTACTGAAATTACATACAATAATGCTAAACACTCATCAATGTGATACTCACCGTTCTACATTAACTATGTGAGACAGCCCTGTTTTTTCCCTTCAATATGAAAATCAAAAAAACAATACCCCTTTGACTTTGGAACAAATCCAAAAGATTCAAACAGTTTGAAAACTTGCCAAAAAGAATGTGGTTCAAGCAACAATTAGATACAAAAATCAAACGGATGAGAAAAGACAAAAAGGGCCTGAATATATAATCAGAGATCAAGTATGGCTACCCTCTCACAATCTGCAGTTCTCACATAAGAACAAATTTAAGCCTTGATTTGTTGGTCCATATAAGATTTTTCACCAAATCAATCCTGTCACATTCAAATTCAAATTACCTCCCAATTCCAGGATCCACTCCAACTTTCACACTTCATTACTGAAACCTGCAATTCCCAAGAAATTAAAGACATCTCCACTGTGTGGTAGATGGTCAAGTATAATATGAGATACAGTGCATTCTGGATTTGCATTAATGTGGCAAGAAATTGTGGTACCTACTGACATGGAAAGGTTGTAGAGCAGAAGAAAATTCTTGAGAACCTGCAACAAATATACATGTTCCTCAGCTTGTGACACGTTTTCATTCTCAACATCCGCAAAAACAGGCCCCATGAACTTGTCTTGAGAAGAAGGTACTGTCATGAAAAATCCACTTCTTTCTTAGTAATCCACTCAAAGTCTTTGGCTTCCTCAACAGGTACATGAATACTCTTTTGCAATCTTTTGGGAGGATCCTATCTGAAGGGCAAATAATTGTTAGTGGTCTGCAGCTGTCGAAGGAACTCAGCCTGATAAACCACAGAGTCAAGAATAATGATAGTCCCAGCTTGTCCCGTTGGTAATCATGGGGTCAGAGCCCAATTTCCTAACAATGCGCTTTGTTCATAATTCGAGATATTATGAAAGGGTCATCTTGCGACTGTCTTCGTTTGGCAAAATCTTTAAGTAAGGTTAAGACCTCTGGTGGTAACGTGTGTGTGAAGGAGGATTAAAATGGGATTTTTTTCATGAGGCCACGTCCTGTGTATCTTTCTCTGGAGCTAGATCAAAGAAAAGTCTCAGCATAATTTTCCTGAACAAGTGAGAAAGTTATTTTTGGATAATAAATTAATCACAAAAATCTGACACAAAACTGAGTCCTCTACCAAGAACAGTCAGTTCCTCTTTGTAAAATCACGGGTACCCAAATTGACAATCAATTGGTTTTGTGACTGGCTGAATGGTGTTGGATCTTCTGCATTTTTCTGGTTTGTTGAGAAGACTATGGGGGTTTCAGTGTACACACTGGGACCCCCTTATTCTGCCTCTGGGGCTTCTGTGGTCCTGCCCTAAAAAAAGGGTGATTAAAAGGAAGGTATAGGAGATCACCATGGTTGTGGTCACCAAGCCTGGGGAAGTTGTGGACCAGGTCTCCAGTAATGCCTATGTGGTTCTTTTGTCTATGAGGGATTTGATTCTGTCCACAAACCACTCATGGATTCATCGCAACTGCTCTAATCCTCAGATGCAGATTTCCACCCATCTTTATACTTTCTGCAATCTTTTCCTCTTCCTTTGCCCTTACTCCCAGTTAGGGCCTGAAAATCCTCTTTAAGATAAGGATACACCATTTCAGTAGAGTAGTAGGTCTGACAATCTTCTAATCCATTAGGAACTGTTTGGTCTCATTCATTATCCTATTTACTTCCTCTAACATTTTCGTAAACTGTGTGGTCTGTATAGGGGCTTTAATCTTTTCTCCAGAACTTGAAATTCTACCAACAAAAGGTCAGCCATCTCGTTGGCATTGTTCATGATCAGTACCATAAGATCTATAGTGCACCACCAGGCTATTGCTGACCATTCTTTTTTTAATGCTTTCTTGTCTAGAAAACTTTGAGGGTTATTCGTCACAATGAAGCCTGGAGTCTGTTATTGCTTCTAAGATATTCTGTAAGCTTAGCCCATGCAGCGTTGTCTGGATCTGCTGCTTTTTTACAATTGGGCAGTTTTGACCAGTCATCTTTTTGTAAAAGAACTTGAGTATTTGTGTGTCAAAAATACTGGGAGCTGTAAAAATAGCTTCTGCTGCAGGATCATCATACCCTAGCCTTGATGAATCTGTCATGATGAGTGTACTCATTATACAATTGCCCAAGAAGTCTGTCCAAGATGAGAACACAAAATTCAAAATCAAACTACCAAGCCCAAAACCACAAGAAGGTATATTTAAATCAGTAAAAAACACAAAGGGAACACTAGAATTGAGCTTTTAGAGACCCAACCATTGCCGCTCCCAATTACACAGATGACACAAAATGGATGTGCAGCGAGTATCTGATACAAAAGCACAAAAGTAGTGATTAGAAAATGTAGGTCTCTTTGAAGGAAAACTGCAAGAGAAGAAATATGATATTTTAAGAATGAAAACCTTACTTTGCACTACTATGTCATTGCTCTGTCACAATATTACACAAAAGCTTTTTTAAAATATTTGTTTGGTCTCTTGATGGTTTCCACAGATGATGACAATGATGGTTAAAACTACAATTGTGGACCTGTGTTTGTACTAATTGATTTTTGGATATTTTCTTTCTTTTTTGAAACACTTTACCTGCAGAGTGATAAGTTTTAGAAATCTGGGCTGCCAGACACCTCTAAAAGACAGGATTATCAATTCTGGGAGAAACATGTTAACCTTAATATCACGTATGGGAAAAAGCCATATTGTCCTTCCTGTTTTTAGTATGCTCCTCAGGGACGTTCATTAAAATTAGGTTTATGACCAATGAGAGGCATTTGCAGAACTTTTTTGCTTTACAGTCTGTACTCTGTACACAATTCAGTTCTCATTTGTGTAACCTCTATCATTTTGTTCATAGAGACTTCTTTTCTGTTTGTTTGGAAGAGTTGCACCCCTCTCCATTACCACATTTGTTAGAGGTACTCAGAGAAATCCAATGATGAAACCTAAGGGTGGGTGAGGGTTTTTGTCCTCAAAATAGCACCGTTTTTTGCAGTTTTCCTTTACACTAAGTACTAGTTTTGTGGTGCATTTGTTTCGGATAGACCCTCCACATCCATTTTGTGTGGTCAAAAATGATAGCGTGCCAACAAGATTATTGGCAGAACAGCTAGGCTTAATTTACACCTGAATAGGCTGTGCCCTGTCCACACACAAGGGGCCTAATGACTGTGCATTGTCACTCCATTAAATTTCCAGTCAGGGCAGGGGTTGGCAGGGAATTCCTTGCACTTCAAAGTCACTGTCTAGAAGCTTCTCCTACTTTCCAGAACTAGGATATAAAAGATGGACCTCGGACACCACTACCTCACTACACTTCTGGACACTCTGACAGGAAAAAGGACTGCTGTGCTGCTGAAGGACTGCCACTCTGCTAGACTGCACTCTGCTGGACTCCTGGTTTGCTGTGCTGACCTGCTACCTAGTGCCCTCTTGCCTGGATGAGGACTAGACCTATATCTCTTGAATTTAGAACTCAGAGTACCTCCAAGCGGTAGTTGGCTGGCCTCCTGCTCTGAAGCCTCTGGACTTCATATCTCAAGCCCCATCAACGGAATTCTCAAAGTTGACGCAACAGGATTGAGTAACACAGTCTTGTCTTAGAGCTGATGCATTGCCTCAGCTGTGCAATGCATCTTAGACACTGATCCTAGCAATGGTCCAAAAACCAGGATTAAAGGTACTTTTGTTCAGCAGGCCTAACTGGGTCACTGTAGCTGGCCCCTACTCCATCACTGTCAATCTGATTTTTTAGCTTTGTACCAGTCCTGCTCGACCACATATCCACAGTTGGCTCTCTACACCTTTTAGTGCTATATTCTTTAAAAAATCAAATTAAATATTTCCAGTTCTACTAATTGGATTTTTGTCATTCTGGTCTTTCATTTTCATTAAAATACTATTTTTCGAACTCTGTTTTGGGCTCCTTTTGTGGTATGATTTCACTGTGTTACTGTTTGAAGTTGCACAACTACTTTACTCATTGCCTCTAAGTTAAGCCTGACTCCTCTGTGCCAAGCTACCAGGGGGTTGAGCACAGGTTAATTTTGGGTGTACTTGTGCCTTGCCCTGACAAAGATTGTGGCTCACACCCCAGTCAACTCAATTTCTTACATTGAACTTCGTAGTAAGATTTCTAGCAACTGCTATAGGAACAGGGTAGGGACTAATACAAGTGGCCACTAATGGTGGTACCTGGATTCTTTTTTTCAAATTACTAGTAGTTCAGTTTTATTGGTGTTTAATGTTGAATGTTTTTTGTTCATGCATGACGTTACCGATATAAAGCATTGCTTAAACCTGCTCTGGGAAGTGTCACACTCATTGGCCAGTGAGATAATCAGTTGTTTGTTATCTGCTTAAGATAGCAAGCACCACTAACCCAAAACCTCAGATAATGACCACTAAGGGGGTCATATAGATGTTAAAGAGATCAGGGCTTGAAGTAAAAGGAGAAAGACGCACTGATTAAAGCCTGTCAATTAAAAGGTCAGAGATCCAAGTGTGGGTGGGCCGCACAAAGCCTATTTCAGTTCATCTCTGAATAAGTATGTGATGAGATATAGGCCCTCATTATGACTTTGTTGGTCTTCTTCGAAGACTACCAAAGCAACGGGTGCCAGGCCCGGTGGTTCAGACCACCATGGCGTTATGAGTGGAGATGTGGCGGGTTGGCAGAGGCCAACCCACCACACTCATAATGTGGTGGTCTGTACCACCAGCCTGTTGGCAGTGGGATAACCACATTTTCCCTGGCGGTCGGAAGACTGCGAGGTTCAAAATGACCCCCATAGTATTGAAAGCTGCCAACAAATCTACTACCGGTGTCTAAATTTAATTTAAGGTGTTCTGACACCAAAAGGAGAATCAAGTCAGTGCTGCTGGCAGCATGGAGGTTAATTGAGTTGAGAAAATATACAATTGGTTTTGAGGTATGCAAAACATTGGTTATTGATGTGCATAACCAGCATCTTCGCCAGGGCTGGAAGGGGGGAAATAGGCTTATAATTCACTTGGACTTTGGGATCTGTGCTAGTCTTCATGTACGCCAGTTTCCAATCATTTGGTATGGATGCTGAGTGAATCAAGAGTTCAAAATCTTACTCAGCAAAGGAGCAATCACCAAGACTCCAATTTTCATAGTTAGGCCAGAGCTGGGACCCACACGCATGAGAATTATAATTTTCAAATTCTCTAAGACATGGTGAATCAATGGGGCATGAAGGAGCAGAGCATAAACTATAAGAGGTTACAAAGGATTTCTGAATTATTTTACTTTAAAAAAACTTAGCTATGGAGTCGTATCTTGCCTGAGAATCTGTATTCGAGGAAGAAGGATGATTCGCAAGCCACTTTTAGAAAGTTGGCATTTCCTTACTTTGACCATCTGGTTCATTCTGTCTGTCTCTAAATACACGTCTGGGTGGGTGACAGCGGGGCTCTTGTACATTCCTTCCACACAGCCACACACAAAGGGAGCTTAGGTGTGACTGATGGGCCAGCCACAG
This sequence comes from Pleurodeles waltl, assembly GCF_031143425.1. Classification (NCBI taxonomy): domain Eukaryota; kingdom Metazoa; phylum Chordata; class Amphibia; order Caudata; family Salamandridae; genus Pleurodeles; species Pleurodeles waltl. The sequence continues at coordinate 481,097,489 of NC_090438.1, read as the reverse complement.
CCTGATGTCCCATCCTGGGCAGGATGGGAGGGAGAGCTGACACTTACACCTGAATGGGCTGTGTCATGATTCTACACAAAGGGCTTCATAACCCCCTCTAATTATTCTGGAGCTAGGGCAGGAAGGTCGGGGATTTTGTGCACTTCAAAGGCATCTCTTTGAAGTCATCCCACTTTAAAGGCACCACTGGGTTTAAGGACTGGGCCAAAGATAGAATTGGACCTCAGCCACCACCAACTCAGTGCACTTCTGGACCTGTGGATACTCTGCAAGGAAGAAGGATTGCTGTGCTGCTGAAGGACTGCTACACTGCTTGACTGTTCCTCTGGAAGGCCTGTTTTTCTGTTGTGCTAACCTGCCTGCTGCCTGCCACCCTCTCTGCCTGGGTGAGGACTGGACCTACACCACTTGAATCAAGAATGGCTCAGGGACAACAAACTTTTCTAGCAACACTAAACCAGAATCTGCACGTTGCCATCTGTGAGTCCTACCCCACCAAGTAGTGGCAATCCATTCCTGCGCCCTTGGAAGTGGGTTTTCATGTGTTGAACCTGCAAAATCTACACATTGCTACAGTTGCGTTGGTCAGAACCGATGCAACACTCTCGAGGACCTTGCATCATTGGCTGCGTAGCTCATGATGATGCATTGCCTTCATCGCCTAAGGCTCTCTGACAACACATCTCCGACTGCACGGATCGGAACCAATGCAGGCCTGCATCCAGAGAGATCAATGCTGAGGCACCACCTCCTCTGCTCTTCTCCTCGGGTCTTTGACACATCCACCATCCAAAGGTCCTTTTTCAGCATGAAAAGTATAATCCCTGTACCCAACCCACACTACATCATGGTCGGTCTGAACTTTCAGACTTGATACGGTCAAGGGCGACCAGATAGCCCCAGTTGGCACTCTATGTTTCTAAGCTCTATATTTGCAGATACTCTTTAAAAATTCAGAAGTCAATTTCTGCCGATTAGAGGTTTATCATTTTGGTCTCATTTTGTTCAATACAGTGAGCTCTGTTTTTCTAGGATGGTGTGGATTTTTTTTTTTTGTGTAGTGTTTTTACTGTTTGAAGCGTTGCACAAATACATTACACATTGTCTCCTACGTTAAGCCTCTCTGCTCCATGCCAAGCTAACAGAGGGTAAGCACAGGTTAATTAATGGTGTGTAGCTGACTTACCCTGACCAGGATTTTGGTCCCTACATGAACAGGGTGCATGCCTCTGCCAACTAGAGACCCAATTTCTATCAGAACTCCTCAGGTATAGCCACAAGCAGCTAAGGTGAACTCACCTCAACAGAGTGTGTCAGCTCCTGCTGCAATTCACATCTTGTTGTTCAAGAAAAACCTGACAGTCTTACACAACCATCCAGTAATGCATCCAGCAGAAGCGTTACCACTTCCTTCATCATTTATTACCTCAGTTGCTCGCTCCTCTGGGGCATGACATGTCAGCCACATGCAGCATTAGATATTACATACATCGAAACAGGAAGTAGAAAGTAAGCCACGCTGGTCTTACGCTTCAGATGGTTCATTTTGACATCCCTGCTGTCAGGTACAAAACCTCTGAGGCAGCCAAAGTTCTTAGGACTGTAAAATATATATGATGTTCAACTTTAACTTACCACTGCAATTAAATCACAATATGTCTCCTGTCTATCTAATGTCTCAGAGCAAAACTTCAACTCAAACAATTGAATCATTAAGGGTACACTCTGTTTTTTGCCTCATGTAAGTGGTATAGTCGTTTTCATCTCTCAGCATCTATTGTACAATCAGGACACAGATAGAGAAGGATCGCCACATAACTAATTTTTGGTGATTGAAGTCCCCAAGTTCAGTAAAATGGGCAAGAAACATTGGAGGGTCTGAAAAGTGGCATAATTGCATAGGTATACCGCTCCTAATAACATTGGGGAAATAAAAATGTATAATACCTCTTTGAAAGTCACCCTGTGAAATAATATGGCTCAAAGCCTATTTGTCCAGCGCCCAGGGTGCCTTGTTGTGCTTGCCTGGTTGGCTTTCCTGAAAATCGATGAACTCTGCAAAGTGGATCATCTTTTCCACTGATCCACCCTCTCCACTGTAATCTGTGATTTTATGGCTTTGACTACCAGATTTTTAGGGGTGTGGCTGTCCTCAGCAACTCTTAAACTCACAAAATGTGTGCATTATGTCTACTTATCTTCCTCCTCCGTCAATCCACGACATAGCTCCAGGCCGAAGACCCAGGTTACAGTTGCATTTCCTTCTGTTTTCATGTTGCTTTGTTGATTCCTACGTATTGCGCACAATGTCTGTGCCTGCCATAACTTTGACAGTTTGCAGCCTATTTCCTTCTAGGGTGATATCAGGCATGTAAATGAGAGGAGGTGACTTATGTGACTAGCTTCAAAGCAACATTGCCATAGTGCAGTGTTGTGCTGCAATTGGACATGTGCACTTACCATAACTTCCCCAATACAGTGGTGAACAGTCAAACAAGTTGATAATATTCACTAGCTAGACAGAACCTTTCAACCCTGATTCACTAGTCTGACAAGCAGGGAAAGAGGCTTGTAAGGAACAATAGACTTCTGTTCTTGGATTTCAGGATGCAGGTCAGTCATCGTTGTGACCTTTACCAATTGCAAGACTCGGGGACACAATAGAAGAGCAACAGCTGTTTTCCACAAGCCAGGCTGAAAAAAATGAGGTGCTAAAAGTATGGCCATGCTGATGATTAGACAAGTCACAGCAAATTGAATTAAATCTTTATTTTGCAGTTAATAAAAAAAACTGAGGGCCTCATTTACAAGAATCTAACGCATTGCCATCGATGTGTGAGATCTCTAGTTCTTCCCCAACATCCCCTAACCACGCCATGGAAGTGCTGTATTTACAGTACATAGCTCCATGGTGCACGTTTTCACAGATGTGTCAGAAATTCTGAGGCATCTGTTGGCGCTAATCTCATACATTGCTGGAGTAGCGTCATTAAACTGATGCAACTCCAGCAATACGAGGAGTCTCCTGTAGGAAAAAGCCCTGCATCAATTTTACGCCTGCTCTGAGAGGTAAGAAAACCTTGAGGCAGTGAAGTAGCAGAATGATGCAGTGAAATGTAAATTTAACTGTGTCAGTTCTGCGTGTCTTTTCCAGTGGAAACACCTGCCCTGCATATATAATACTTGGCACAGGTATAATGTGAGGCAGGGCTTTCAAATTGACGCATTGGGCTCAATGCGTTACTTGTAAATATGGAGCAGTGTAGTGTACTGCTAGCACCACCACTATGTAAAAGATAAATGACGCAGCGGTGGCTCAAAGAGCTTTTAAATGAGGCCCTAAATTTAAAAATCATAATTTGATTTGTCCAATGCAGCCTGCATCATCTTTCAGACTGGTTATCGCTAGCCCTAACCATTGATTATATACGATGTAAACATGTTTAAATAGCATTGATTTAAAATTGCTTTGCACGCTATGGCAGTGCTGACCACGTAACAATTTGTGTATTTCAGAACGGTCATTTTCACACATCTAGGGCCAGATGTAGCAAACCATTTGCGACTCGCAAACGGCGAAAATCGCCGTTTGCGAGTCGCAAACGTGGGTTTGCTATGCAGAAATGCATATTGCGAGTCGTTACCGACTCGCAATATGCATTTCCGACTCGCAAATAGGAAGGGGTGTTCCCTTCCTATTTGCGAGTCGCAGTGGGATGCAATACCATTTGCGACCGCGTACGCGGTCGCAAATGGCATCGCAGTTACCATCCACTTCAAGTGGATGGTAACCCACTCGCAAATTGGAAGGGGTCCCCATGGGACCCCTTCCAGTTTGTGACTGGACCCAAAAATATTTTTTCAGGGCAGGGAGTGGTCCAAGGGACCACTCCCTGCCCTGAAAAAATACCAAAACTAAAGGTTTCTTTTTTTTTTTAAGTGCAGCTCGTTTTCATGTAAGGAAAACGGTCTACACTTAAAAAAAAAAACTGCTTTATTTAAAAGCAGGTCACGAACATGGAGGTCTGCTGACGTCAGCAGGCCTCCATGTTAGCGAGTGCCTATACTCGCTATGGGGCCGCAATTTGCGACCCACCTCATGAATATTCATGAGGTGGGTCATTGCGACCCCATAGCGAGTTGCAGTCGGTGTCTGAGACACCGTACTGCATACGAATTTGCGAGTTGCAAATTGCGAGTCGCATGGACTCGCACTTTGCAACTCGCAAATTCGTCAGTTGCTACATCTGGCCCCTAGTTTCTAACAAATTTATAATCAGGTATTTGTAATTTCCTAGCACGGTTCGCAAATTGCAATTTCCATATTCTATACCAGTGCACAGCAGAGATCACACCAGATCCACTTGCACAGTGTGTGTGGAGGTTTGGGGGGTACATACACAGAAGGAAATTAGAGCCAGGCATGTGTTGTAAATTCTGCCATTGAAGTGAATCCAGAGGTTCATTTAGAAAAAGAGAGACCACACTGGAAGTTAAATAGCATGATCTACTATACTACATGAGTAAGTGAAACAGGTTCTTGACTTGAATGTATTACAGATTAGAACTTCAGGTAAAATGATCAAGTATTCAATATCTTTAGTACTCCAGAGGGAGGGTGCTCTTTATCATGCCCACTAAAATCCAACCCCCCTGCGGGTTGGAATGTATTCATAGCGACATATTTCACCTCTTCAGAGTTGTTGGGAAATAACAAGATTCTGGTGCTTATCACACCAAACTCAGGGTGTCATCGTAAATACTGTATTCTCTTTGCCTCTTAAATTTATGGCATGTAAGCAGGGGCTTACTCAACTGATCTGCACAGGTAGATATCAGTAATATGTCGAAAAACGTGTAAAAGGCTACTTATAATATAGCGTAATTTCCCCAGCACAGTGATGCTTGAAAAGTATTTTCCTACATTTTGTCCTGCACGAGCTATACTTTGCAGTGCATGTTACGATATTTATCATATTTGTAGAGCAAGGAAGATCTACATCTGAGATTATTCCGAACCATTTATTTGCATTGTGGTTATGCATTATTACTTTTTTGCTGTCTCTTTCCATTTCCGATTTTTTTGCGTACGCTATGTAAAATTAAAATACAATGTTTTGACTTAAAGGTGGGTGAATGGTACAGGGACTTTGATAACCAGATGCATAGAGAGTGTAGGGAACAAATAAGGTTCATTCATGTACTTTCTCTGCGGTCCCTATATATTCATTTGTGTGAGTGAGGGAGGCTTGTAAAATTCTGGGATTTCCTAAAATGCTCCCTTCCCCCCAACACACACATAATTTAATTACATTTCTACGGATTTTCATATATTTCAAAGGATTTGGTCTGTGTAGATGACAAACAACTACCTCGCCCACCACAGGAAGCACAAAGAGCTGGGAGAGGGAAATGGTATGAGTATTAAAATAAAGGAAGGAGGGGTACTGCACATAGAATGAGGCCAAGCAGGTTCACCTTACTAATATCACAAGAATAGGTTGGAACAGCACTACCTATCAAAGGATATGGTCAGTAACTTGTCAATGGTATCTAATGAAGTAATGCAAAAGATCAGCCCTTTAGGAAACATGTTGGATTAGTTCCTAAGATTTTCGCACCTCACAGACACATTATCATTTGGGAATCCTAACTCAAACCACAACTACACACGCATAGCCCAGAATTGTTTCTGATCTATTGCAAAACAGATATTATCGCTGCTCTTCAGTTGTGTCTAGTTGTGTATTAACAGTGAGAATTCAATAACGTGATAGGCCTCCCTCCATCCCTTTCTTCTGATAAGAAAGCAAAGTCCTCCCGGTAAGTACACACTGTCATTGTAAACATTGGGAGGAATATGAAGGACATGTGAGAGAGGTGGAACACAGCGAGGCGAATGAGTCATCGAACGGATGAGCAAATGTAATGTGGTAATACACTGGATTAGTACGTAAAAGGAAGGACAGACATACCCTTACGCAAGACATTAGGGCCGGATGAGTCTGTGGCCACCAGGGAAGTGTCCTAGAGCAGGCGGAAATATTTTTTTAAAAGCTTGAGAAGTATGGGGGTGTATCATCCCTTTGGTTTATCTTACATGTTTATGATTCGACTAACCTCACCTTGAGCCAGAAACGTCACGGACCTTAGCGCACCTCTTCTTACATCAATGAAACCTTTGCGCCTTTTATAATCTGTTTATGGGGCATTTTATGTCTCTGTTGTATGAAATAGAATCCTTATTCATGAGCAAAGTCTATAGTTAAGTTCTTTAGCCAATTAGTTAAACATGTATAGCACCTTGTGCAGAGCCGCCTTTAGGGCTGGTTGTGCCCGTTGTGACAATCTTTTTTGGCGCATTCCACATGACCTCCTTCTCAGATTCCCTCACTACCACCTGGCGAAAGTGCCCCTCATCTCCCCATAGCCCGTCTCTCACATACATTTCATTTGTATTAAAGTGCTCGTAAAGCCCGTCTTTACTAATCCTGTCAGCTTGCCCCATTAAATACAGATCTCTTCTTTGCAGCAGGCATATTACCCTCTGCGTTACTTTATGGTGATTCAAAACTGCAGTAGACAAAACTCTTTCTCTCTTTCCAGGAACATCAATGACAAGAGGTATCTTGACATTTTTATTGCTGCCTGAAACCTGGACACACAAGGAACTCTGCAGCAGGTGCTTTTAAATCTCAAGCTATTGCTAAACACAGCGCCCCACTTAGGTCCGTGCTCTCTCCTCCAGGTCAGCGCCCAGTGTGGTCGCACCACCCTAAAGCCAGCCCTGCCCTAGTGTTTCCGGAGCACAGCGAGTTGACCTGTTCTGCAGACTTGAAGCCCCCACCCCCCTGATTTGGCCTTTAATGATTAGAACTTTTGCAAGTTGGTTATAATAATGGGTTGTGAGAAGTCACTATTAAATATGAAGTGACCTGAGTAAATCATCATGATTAGAACATTTGTAATGTTTAGTACGCAGGGAGCTTCTGATGATGTTGCTCTTGAGTATGATGCGACTTGAGACAGCTATTATGAAATTACTACAATTCATGTATGCAGTCTTCTTCTAAAAGCTTCGGTAAGTAGGTTTGTGACCTAGTTGTTCGCTAATGCTTGCAACCAGATAAAACCGAAGACTCAAACTGTACTGTATTATATTAAATCAGCTGGCCGTCTATATGATCTGATTGTGAAATGGTAAATTTAGAGTAATTCACAAACCATAAAAATGAGAATAGACACTTACCCAGCTGTATAAGGGATTATGAGTATTTATTTTGCCAGATTTTACATTTGTAAGCGTAGTTATGACATAATTTGGCATCTAACTGAAGATTATTGTGTTTCCTGAAGTATTTGGAGCATGATCAGTACGCTTTTATTTGGAAGATAAGAATTGATATGTCAAACAATTTAGACTGTTTGAGTGTTATTATTTTCTATGGGTATAAATTAACTATTGATTATGATTTTTGGTAGATTATTTGTAGGTAAAACCTGTAAGGACTAAGCTTGAGGCACTTCGGTAGAACAACTCTTTGATCACATGGCAAGGGTGTAAATATGTTGATGACATTCTCAAGTTTTCGCCATTCAATATTGTGTATTTATGTGGAAATTACCCAACTATGACCAATTGATTTTGACTTAGTAGTACGCAGAATAATTAGTGCAATTTAGTAAGATAAAATGCATATGAGGATTAATATAGGATGTATGGGTCAACTATTATCTTCCGACCAATAGAAGTCAATTGTAGATGTCAATATTCAATTCTTGTAATCTATGTAGGAGCTTTTTTTCGCATTTAGTTATCAATTTATGTTTCTACATTTTAACTGTTCAAGATGATCAGTATACAGTAAAGTGAGTGTTTATCTTATAATAAAAGATATATTATGAAACATATCTTTACATTTGCAGTCCTGAAGAAACAGCCGTTTTGCCACAAAACACGTACACTTCTCAACTCAAGAAACTGCTGTGTGCCAGAATTGCCACTCTGCCAGGATTAACTGCTCTCAGGAACTGCTGCCCTGTTTTGCTGCTTTGGTGTGCCTCCCTACTGCCTGCTGATCTCTGCCAGGTAACCCAAGACTCGTCCTCCAAATCTAGAGTGACACTAGCAGCCCTGTTCTCTTTTATCACTCGCCTTTGATCGCAAGCCGAGAGGCTTTTGCCGAACCTCTGCGCTCACATCTGTCTTGTCGGAGCAACCCTGCCTTCCTTTACTGCTCACCTTCTGCTTCGACCAGAGCGGCTTATGTCCAGCTTCGCCGCTCGCATCTGTGACCTGCCTAGAGCGGCCTGACTCTCTTTTGCTGCTCCCCTTCAACTTCATCTGCCCTACAATAATTATCCATGGGACTCGTGATTATTTAAAAAAAATTATACTTTTATTTGTTAACTTTGCAAGAGGATTTGTGATAAATGTGAACATGCAGGATGGTGCTGATGAATGAAGTCCTCTTTAATGGTAATGTGAATTGTGTTTAAATAAAAGAAAACTGAAGCAATAATGTTCTAAATTCTTATTCTTATCATTGTTAAGCTATCAGTCTGCTCCCCACTGGACAATCATTTAGAGTTTTGCATTTTATCTGTTGGTTGGGTTACCTATATAGTGGATTTAAGCCACCTCAGGGCCTTATGGAGCTCTAACCAGTAGCAGTTTTTCTTTTAAAGTAGGACATGCAGAACTTTCATTTTAATATGTCCTTGCAGTAAATAGCCCCCCAAATGCTACTGGAGGGGCAAGTGGCAGTAGCAGAACAGAATGTGTGCACAACACAGTGCTAAAAACACCAGGAATCAATCCTGAATGTTAAGGACCATATTTATGACGCAGTCCGCTTCGGGTTAGCACCATGCAATGTTATATATGTGTGACGCAAACTTTAACTGAGATTTATGAAGCCATGCATCACCTTGCATGGCCCAGAGTGTCATCATAAATCTCAATTAATGCAACACAGCACAAATAGGTGTGTTGCATTACTATGTGCCAAAGAGGGTGTTCCATGGGTGTTGCATGGGTGTCCCCACCCAAGATCCATGGATTTTGAGACATTCACAGATTTACCAGAAGTGGTAGACCTGGGAATAAGCCAAAATGCCTCCCCAGGTGAGGCATAATGAATAGAAATATTTTTATTTCTTCATGTGTTTTCCTATTTCTGTGTGTGTTGCATTCTGCAACACACACAGAAAGAGGAAAATGTCTCTCAGTATTGTTCTTGTTCAGGATGGCGCACCTTCCTCTACAAAAACAATCCTGCATGTAATGTAGGCAGCCTTGCACCATGGTGCAAAGGTGCCTGCATTGGAGATAGGCTGTCAAAAGGGTGCCAGCACAGGGGAAAGGACAGAACTGCACTGCATTGCCTTAAATGCAGCACATTTCTGTACTTTTCCAGTGATGCTGCACAACACAGCAAGGTAACTTGCTGTGCTGCACTACTATTTGACAAATATGCCCCTAATTCTGCTATCTCAATGTATGGGCTGGCTAGGAACATGATTCAATAACTCTTTTTAATGTTTATCAAAAGCCCAATTTAATGCTGAAGTCAGATATTTGAATAATATTAAAGAAAAACTATTTAAGAAAGTTACCTTTTCCCTTCCTGAAATTCATAAAGCCTAATTTACATGAGTGTTCCAAATGTCACCAAGCTAGTGAGTGGCCAGACTCAGGTGTGAAACCAACCCACCCCCACCTCCACCAAAGCAGAAGTAAAGGCCTAGGTATGTTTCTCCAGGTGTGTTTCCCTGGCAGGAAGGCCATTTGGGCTTTGTCTAGCTACTTATCATACTTTAAAACGTACTCCATTGTGAGAGGCAGATGTCAGATGACACCAGGACAGGCCCCCAGTCACACAGGCACCAATTCCACTGGAAGGGGAGCTACTCCCTAAACTGGTTTGGAGTGACCACAGAATAGGAACTGATTATTACCCTGGCCATAATTCTGGGTGTGCACACAAGCTCTGTATAAGAGAGAAGGGTTTCACCATTCTGGATTGTGAGGAGTGAAGGGCACCGTGCAAGTGTTTCAGTAGGGCAGACATGAACTGCTGTAAAAGTAGGTAGGGTTACCCCTGAGAACTTTTATCCAATTGGTTAGGGAGTCACCCTCACCAATAAACCAGTACCAGGCATAAATGTGGCATCCTCTGGCACCCTCTTCAGAACACTAGTGGACATAAGGCAGATCAGAAGAGAACTAAACCAGTTGTTTGTGATCTGAGAGGAACCCTTAAAGAACTAGACTCTGAGGGTCATATGGCTGAACTCCTGATCAAGCTATAGGAACAAAAAAAGGTACAAGAGGCCTTTCTTGTAAATTTCCCAGCAGACCAGTTCCATCTGGACCTCCCCTTTACCACAGTGTTGGCCTCTCATGGATTGCATCCTGATGCACAAGTGTTGATTCTGAGGTCCTGGAACCCTTGGCTGCGTCAGGCTGGTCTTCTCCTATCAACCTTAAGAACTTGAGACCTAGAAACATTTTCAACATTTGGTTCTTCAGAAGATCGTTCCCAGCCAGCCAAGCAGATATGCCCCAAGTGTGATGCCATTAGGGTAAACTTGCATGTTTCTCTGCAGCAGTAAATCCGATTCAACAGGACATTGTAAAGAAGGTACCCGGCTCATGGAGCATTCCTTAGCTACAGCCTGAAGCGTTGCCCCCTGAAAGATTCTGAGTTCTGAAAAAGTGACTAAGTGCAAATGCAGCATTCTTGACTGGGTGAAGATGGCAAAATGGACTGGATGTAAAATTCAAATTTCTCCCACTCTGAGCTTTTCCTGTCAAAACCAACAGCTTCACCAGGACAACGTTCAACCACTATCTAACCTTGTGGAGTCCTCTTTGGCTACAGCCTGCGGACTTGCCCTGCTGAGGATTATGGACTTCAATTTTTAAAACTAAGGGGGTCATTTTGACCCTGGCGGTCCGAGACCGCCAGGGCTAAAAGGACGGAAGCACCGCCAACAGGCTGGTGGTGCTTCCAGCCCTATTACGACCACGCGGAAGCGCCGCGGTCGCACCGCCGGAGCCGGCGGTTTCCCGCCGTTTTAGCCCCGGTGGTGATAATCCGCCAGGGCAGCGCTGCGAGCAGCGCTGCCCTAGGGATTATGACACCCCTACCGCCAGCCTGTTTCTGGCGGTTTGCACTGCCAGGAAGAGGCTGGCGGTAAGGGGTGTCCTGGGGCCCCTGGGGGCCCCTGCACTGCCCATGCCACTGGCATGGGCAGTGCAGGGGCCCCCTAACAGGGCCCCGGCCAGCTTTTCACTCTCTGCATAGCAGAGAGTGAAAAGCGCGACAGGTGCAACTGCACCCGTCGCACGGCCGCAACACCGCCGGCTCCATTAGGAGCCGGCTCCTATGTTGCGGCCTCATCCCCGCCGGCCCAGCGAGGATGTCGTAATGGGGGCCGCGTGTGCGGCCGCACAGCGGTTACCGCCTGGCGGGCGGCAGTAGCCGCCCTCCAAGGTCGTAATGACCCCCTAAGTCTCAAGGTTAAAACCTTTGACTGTGTCAAACTTGGTTTGCATTTCCAAACCTTGCTCCATTGGGTTGGTCGCAAAACAGGCCTAGGTTATGGTCTACCATGATCAATTGATTGTGGTGGTGCTTAATGCTTTTTGCACTAATCTTAGTACAAGTTTAAAAATTAATATATCCAGTTCCCCTTTTTGGATATGCATTGTTTTGGTGTAATTCTAGTTACTAAATTGCACTCAATTTTTCTAATCCTGTTTGGGATGTTTTTGAGTTCTATTTTTACTTTTATACTGTACTAGAACGCATAGATATTTTACGCATTCCCTAAGTTGAGTGTGTCTGCTCTCTGTCAAACCCACGAGAGAGTTGAGCTCAAGTTATTTTAATGCTTGAGGGTTTACCCTGACAAGGAATTAGATTTTTGTTCAAGTGTGGATAGTGACCCCCCCGATGACTAATAACTCAATTTATTACAGAGGTGAACAATACATAGCACGCTTCCTTCTTTGTGTACATGTTGTGATTATAGACACTCCTGTATGTCATTTTGAGGACGTTGGTGAAAATAAAAACAGTTCTCATTTGTTGCTCTAAACTCCAACCACTCAAAGTGCAACCTGGAAAAGTATTCTTAATGGTAAGAACTATTGACTTGCTTTGCGACTGTTTTTGGGGTATGTCATTAGTGCTTAGAGTCTGTATCGGAAATGACACCAATGATATAGGTGAGGGAGCAATGAAAATTTGAAACCTCACCCCTGAAAAACTGAACATAGTTGAGGCTTGGTTCTCAGTAGTTTGACACACAGGTAAGACTAAACCACAGATGAAGACACTCAGCACTGGATAGGGTACAAATAGCAAGACTTAGGAATACTACCTAATCCCTTTCAGTGATGGTGTCAAGGCATCTGACTGAATATCATTCTCTGACTGTAGTAGCAGCTTTCAGTGTTGAAAATTCAACCATATGAAACAAAACTGTATCCTGTGGAAAGCACTCTTGGACAGTTGCCAGGAAGTAAAATGCTCAATTAAAAACAAGTAGCAAATGTATTTAGGGACAAGGTCCTGGTCCTCAGCCCAACTGCATGAGCATATAGGCAGTCTTCCAATGGGAATCTTCAAACAGTGGGTCCTTCTTTGCATCCCACGGGACCTCTCAAACGTCACTTGTAACAGATGAACGCCTTACAGTCTATCTCTGAAGTAAATCATCAGATAAAGACTGGCATAGTGTTAACAAACAAGCACTCTAAATGAACGGTGTGGGTGAGAGGCCGACTGGTAAGAAGGTTCAGACCAACAGCAAATAGTCTTCTCACAATGACACCCCAAAATGTACCTAGATGCTTTGTCAAAAGGCTTCTAAAACACCTTTCCCTCATTAGGGTGACTGGAAGGACTTCTTATCTAATTCATAATGAGTAAGTAGACCTCCACCAGTGTATGTCCACCAATGTATCTCAGGAGCAGCCTACCCTTTTCCTCTATCATTATGATCATCTCACAAAGCCTCCTAATTCAGGGTACCAACCCTATAACAGGGCCTCAATATACATAAAAGGTCTACCTAAGGCCTACTCCTGGATCAAGTGTGCCTTCAGCCAGTGCCTAAATTACTAGACAGCTCATCTCTGTGCCTACTCTGCTAATCTGCTGGATTTGCCTTCCTGTGAAACAACCAAGCCTAATTCTTCCCAGCTTTACTTGTGCTGGGAAAACAAACTGATGTGTGGCATAGACCCTAACTACCTGCTTGCCCAAGGCCGAGAGGTCATCACTGAAGTTACTTGGCATGGCTATGCTCAGAAGTGTCAGCTCAAAGTTTCAGCTCTGTCTTATGAGGCAGTGTTTTCCCCTGACCTGGTCCTAATCGAGATTCAGAGAGTTGTTGTAGGGGCCAAGGGGAGAAGCATAGAATTACCATAACAAGAGTTGGATATGTGGAATGCCCTACCCTCCCTGGAAGGGTTCTAAATCATGGGAGGCATGGGATGGCATGTGCAGCATCCATTATGTATCTGCACTGAAGGGAGGGGGCAGTGGCAGCAGCATAACAGAATGTGTGCACAGCACAGTGCTATTCGGGTAAGGTAGCATGGCACATATTAGTAGTCACGTGAGAGCTGTTGGATGCATGTAACTAGCAGCAGGGACATCAGGAGGCAAAATGGGTAGCAGTGAGACTTGGCACTCTCCTCCCACAAAGTGCACCATGCAGGTATGGGGCATGATCATTAAAAATAGGGAAATATATTCAAAAGTATGGAGCATTTAAATGTCATCCCACTGGAGTTTCTTTGAACAATAAAGTTGTCCAGTTGTTGAATCAGATAACCACATCGCCATCTAGATAATCTCACATCATAAGTGGCAGCCAATATGTGTAAGAAGGTAAACAAAGACATCTCTGATGTCATGTACATAATGAAAGAAAAAAACAAGAAAAGAAAGGTATGTATAAACGTTTCAGGAAGGTAATGTACTTTACACTAAAGCTCTACGTACTATTGCCTTTCTCACCGTGATATCCTGAATGTGATGTCACTCTTGTTCTATATTTATTATTAAGTATGCATTTTGTAATCTGTTGAGTGCATCTTCTAAGCATGTTCTGAGGTTCTGCGTTCCTGCCTTGGAGGACAGTTGTCTGTTAGACATTTGTCTTGAAACTGCAGAGCTGGGAGGACGCTGGTCAATGGGCTCCTTACCTTGGATTCTACTTCTTCAATAAATGGTTATCTCTGTACACCTTGGCCTGCTTATTTGGATTAATCCAACTTTAACGTAGTGGTGATGACTGGGATTTGTATATCGGCGTTTTTATCAATTTCCACGGAGCCTGTTGACTACTTATATTTCTGGGGCACCTTCTCTTTGTATCTCCAAGTCAAAAAGGAAGATCATCCTGGAGTCATTCTGAAGTCATCTGATGACTTCAACTGGGCTATTCCTGTAATTAGCTGGGGAAGCCATCCCAAGCCTTCTTGAAGTATGTCTGTAGGGCATAATATTTAAAGGAGATGACTCTAGAGTCATCACAGAAACTACTCCAGGTTGGATTCCTGATTACTTCAGTGAAAAACATGTGATGATCATTTACTACTGCATGATGACCCCAGGATGATTTCTGGATTACTCAAGGATGGGATCCTGATTACTTCAGTGGAAAACATGTAATGATCATTTACTACTGCAGGATGATTTCAGGATTAGGCTGAATTAGTTCAGGATGATCCTAGGAGTTTTCCAGGATGGGGCTGTATTATTACAGAATGATATTGTGATAACATAAAAATGAGGATGCATTACTCAAGGATGGCACCAGGATAACTTTAAAATGAGTCCATACGATGACTTAATGATTAAGATGTATTACCCTAAGATAGCATCTTGCTGTATTACTCCATGATGATTTCAAGATGGGGATGTATTACTCTACAACAGTGGTTCTCAAACTTGTGACTTCTGTGGACCCCCTTTTAATAATTTCTGGAACTCGGGAACCCACTGCATTATTGCTGGAATCTGGGGGGCCCTCAATGAGTCATCACTGGAAACCATGGTCCCCAGCTAAGCATTCATGATTTGAACAGCAAAACAATACACAGCAAATACAGAAACAGGCATTAATCAAACAAATACACAAATGATAAAATGTTTTGTTCATTCTTAAATAAACAATATCAACATTTTAATAGGAATGTTGGTGCTTTTCCAAATTAATTTAGGTCACTCATCGTCCACACGATACTATATTCTATTTGATGCACTTGCAATGCTCCCACAAATGAATCGAAGGATTTACATGTGTACATTTTGCTTCTTTATTTTAATGTTTTATTAGTCTGTTATTATTAAATTTTCTTAAAGTAGTCGTAGTCCCCCTGAGTAAGGCACCCCTCCAACCACAGGTTAAGAACCACTGCTCTAAGATGATCTAAAATATTAATGGGTAAACCTTGTCTGACATACTGTGGAAGTTAAGAATTCCATATTTTTATTAGGTTTGTCTGCAAAGCAGATCATGGCTACAAAAAATACAAGTAACTGCTTCATGAGCTGTCTCCAAATAAAAAAAAGAGTGGATTCATAGTTTGAACAGGAGAAAACCACATAAACTGCTTAATAGAAGCATGCACTGCCCATTGTAACTCTAAATGGGTACCTTGCATCCAATCAGAAGGGTCTAACCCGAGAGAACTATCCTGATTGCCTGAAACTAGAAATTCAGATATAATGTAAAAAAAGGATGTGGTTAGTCTCTTCTGATTGACTTGTAGGAAGACATTCACCCTAGCACTGGCCTTGCTCACCAGTTACAAATTGTGATTGGCGGAATGGGCAGGTATTCCCTCAGCATTACATGGACCACCATGGGGTATTTTTAGCTGTTCACTTCTGCAAGTTGTGATGTGATTCCCTCGGCATTACATGGACCACCATGGGGTATTTTAGCTGTTCACGACTGCAAGTTGTGATGTGAAAAAAAAAAGCTCTGAGTGGCTTGGTAATTCTATGTGAGGCAAATACGGTTAGGCAGAGCTATGGGTAAGATGTGACCGAGTGGCTCATGTGAACGATTACATTGGCGAATGATAGCTGAGATGGGTGAATGGTGTGAGCAAATTAGACACTGCTTGAGTGGATGCAGCTTATTGTTGCTGTGAGCGAAGCATGCGATTGTGGCTTGTGTTGGGGGTGTAAATGAGTGGTGCTTCTGACTAGCCGAGAATGAATGATGCATGTAGCTGAAGGCAAGTGGTTCTTCTGATGAGGAGGTAGCGGCTGAGCAGTAAAGTGACAGAGGTGACTGGCTACTGGAGAAGTGTGTAGTGAAAGTGGTTTTGTCAAGGGATACGAACATCATAGTGTGGTGAGTGGTTAAAGTTAGTGGTAGAGATGAGATAGTTGTTGGGGTCGTTACTCTGTGTTTGGGTGATAGCCTAACTGATTGGTGCTGAAAGAAAGTGATGTTGCAACTGCCTAAAAGGAAGTGAATGGAGCGAGTGACTGGTGTAGGAAGTGGTGCCGGAAGCATGTGTCAGTGGTGTTCTGAAAGGATAAATGGTGTTAGGTGCAACATAATGTGCGTTGTAAGGGGTCAGTGAAAGGGTAATGGAGGAAGGTGCTTTTGCATCTTGTATGTGTTTAGTGTCTCAAACTTGTGTAAGGAGATGATGGGAAGTCAAGTGTAAATCAGTGCTGTGAGTGGGTTATCAGTTTTGCGGATGCTGCTGTGTAGTATCCAAAGAGATTGAATGGTGCTTTGGGAGGATTTTATGGTGAGATGGGCGATTAGTGTTGTGAGACAGTTATATGAGTAGTGTTATAAGTGAGAGAAAAATGCTGTTAGCATGGGGATGACTGAGCTTTGCTACACACGGCTAAATTAAGTTAGGGGGTGAAGGCTTTGAACAGGTGGTTGCATGTACAGTTTTAATGGAGTGTTGTTGTAGAAGACTGATAAATGAATTTTGTAAGAAATTAATTTTGCAAGAGGTGGGCACTGGCAGTAGTGTGGGAACACAATCTTGCCTAGTTGTGCTATATGAAGCAGAGTTGTGGTACTAGTGGTTCTCTGCAAAAAGATGGCATAGCCAGTGAGTTCTAAACAGTATTGAGTGATGAATAGCAAGCAAATGGTATGGCTGTTTTAACAGGTAGATTATGAGTCCATGTAGGAGTTATAACTAATTAAATGGTGACAGTGAGCAGTGTCAAGGGTGAACTAATATTGAGTTAGTAGTGTGCGCAAGTGAAGTCTAATAGTTTCAGTGATGGTGAGTGAGGGATGATGTAAGTGAGTGACTTTAGGCCAGTGATGTTTCAAGTGAATGTGGGTGAACAGGGGTGTTGTGTAAAAGTGATAGCATGTACTAAGTGAAGTGTGGATTGAGTAGGTTAAAAGGCTGTGGTTCATCACATGACATGGTAAGCACTGCATAGTTAGTTATAGCATTTTGAGTGTGTGGTGTGAGTGGTTGCGCTCCAGTCTGTGAGGAGTGTTGTAACTACTGGGAATGTGTGTAGATAAATGGGGTAGTGAGTGAGAGGCTGTGAATGATATCATGCAGTTTCACACTCTTCCTGCAATGGGCGCTGATAATAATTTTGTGAGGTGAAAGTTGACTCCTTGTAAGTGAGAAATAAAATTGGCTGTGGAGTGCAGGTGGTGGGTGTAAATGATGTGCAAAAAATGCAGGGAGTAGGCTGGAAGAGAACCAGGGAGAGAGAGGAGTTTGGTAAGAGGATAGGGGGTTGCTACCAAAGGACAATGCATTGCTTTGAGTAGGTATGAGTGATGGAGGTGTATAGAGCAAAGTGTATACACCAAGAATGTTGCAGGATTGATACAATGCAGATGCAATACTTTTTTGGAAAACAAAAACAGTTTCTCATCACTGGACTGTACAGTGGTTGCATTGCCAATTTAATGTAGACTTTAGAAGAATAGGTGGAGGGTGGACACGACATGCCTCTGCAACAAATCACCACATGAACTACCTACGTGCATACTTGCAAAACCTAGAACATGGCTCAAACACATTGGCAAAACCAATAGCTCTTAGAAAGGCAAGACCTATTGTCTTTACCAATGCTTGCTTAAAAAGGCATTCACAGACATGGTAGTCTCCTGACTGCAGTAGGCCACCATCCCAGTGATTGTCTCTAATCAGAGTGAGCCACAATTTGCAACCTCATGAATATTGAAGTAACAGATCAGATTGCGTCCCACTGTGAATCTAAATTTTTAGACTGACTTATTTGTGTATAGATCAGTTCCAAAAACTATTTACTGGTCGCAAAAATACTGGCTGAAATTTGCAACCAGTATTCAGCGAGCAGCAAATGGTACATGTGACATCTACTAATTTAAGCAGTAGGCTACTGCTTTCCATTTTTCTCTATTGCTTACAGATTTTACCGTTCCAAACTAAAGCTTTTCTTAAGAACAGCACAGGCCTAGCTTATTCTGAAATTCATGCACTGAAAACATTAAAAGCAAGGCCTAGTAGAGCCCAATATAGAGGCTACTTGACACCAACAACTATCTTAGTACCCAGTCAGCTACTAAATCAGTGTTTCCAGCCAGGGAAGAGTTGGCAACTGTCACCACCTTCTCCTGAGTCCTGAGATAGACAAAAAATCTGGCTAATGGGACTAGTGCGTGAACCCATGAAACAGATACTTTGCAAGGGAGCTTCTTCATGTGTGGTTGAACCATACAGGGGTTATCATAAGGAAAGTCAATAACAATGCATGTCTTAAGGCTACAGAACAAAGTTTGGTGGCACTCTGCAGTGCTTGTTCACACACAAGTCCCAGCTAAGGGTTCACTTACTACATACTATGTTAATGACAAGGGACTGTATATGTCCAGTAGCCACCTATTTACTTGCACTCTTTGATAGCCACCAACTCCCAGACTCTTGAATCACACACCTCACTCAGCTCTCAGTCTTTGAATGTTGCAATAGAAGGATCCATTGATCTTGCAATGCTGCTTCAACTTTATATTGAAAAGTGTGGAAGGTGGAAAACAGTTTGATCAGAGATGGAAACTGGACTTATTTTCCTGTAAATGAACAGAAGACCCTCCTAAGGCTTTGGAAAACCTTATTACACAGCCATCTACCCGAAAGTACTCCGACCTGTTGATTTTATTAAAATTCTATGTATATTATACTTACTTATAGTGGCTTTCAGCCAGCCTGCTTCATCCACTGGTCTGTTGTTACGTCATTAACAGTTTTCATCCATCCACTGTAGCATAAAGCACAGGGAGTAGGTGAGCTTACTGCAGCCATTAGCTAACTTCACTGTGAATGACAGCATTCTTTCTTTTCACTAGAAGCACATAACCAAAATAGTTCCTTTCAGAGCTAACAACTACCATGGATGGCAAATTGTGCTTTTTGAAACCAAAAATACTTCTGTTTTTAGCTAAATATTTTTTAGGCTAGCAGGTTCCCTACCAATAACGTTTTGCAAAAAACAAGACAAAATAAAAACAATGACAAAGTGAGCAGTCAGGCCTTACTGTTGCTGTTTCATACTTTAGAACATTCAAACCCACTCAGGAACACAAAATTCACTCAAAACGTTAGATATATGTTAATATTCAACAATCAAAATGAGGGTGATACTAGAAAAACTGTCTGTAGGTCACAGAGTTAAGGCTGAGCTGGGCAGAGATAGCAGGTCTCCCATGGGATTTTTGTAAATTTCAGGACAGGGCAAGACCACATGCAATTCTGCCCAACCTATCACTTCGTGGTCCAGCTGTGACCATTGTAAAGCAATAGTTTTATGCTATGATCATTGCACTCACAGATCAGGCCTAGATTACAATGTGCAACCACGTTCTCAGGTGAAGGAGTATGGAAGAACTGTGGATAAGGAAGGAAGGAAACAGAAAGAGATGGAAACCAAGTACAGGTGAGAAGGAAAAACAGATGAAAAGAGGGAATGAGGAAGGGGAAGAGATTGGAGGGTGAGCCAGACAAAATGACAAGAGGAAAGCGAACTGGGGAAAGCAGAGACTGGAGTGGAAAAAAGGAACACGATGAGAATGAAAAGAGGGAAAAGGAGAGGGGGTAAGGGAAAGAAAGAAAAGGGGACCTAGAAAGGAGAGCATTTATGGGGACAGAAAGGAGAGTGGAAGGGAAAGATTGAAAAGTGAGAAGCAGTTAGTGAGGGGAGAGCAAAAGCAGAGCTTTAAAGGAGAATGGATAGTAGTAAAGGAGTGAGGTGAGAAGCGGAGGAAACAAAGGAGATAGTGAGGGAGAGCGAGAAAGTGTGTATATCTCTGCTTTATAATACATACAGTAATAAAATATGTAAAGCTGAAAAATGGCAGGGCTATATCATTCCCGGGCCTTCCTCACCTAATGTGTAGCTCTGCTTTACAAGGCACACAATAGTGATTATTTGATGATTTCTAGGCTGCTAGGGTTTTCTGTCATCAAAGGATATTTTCCTGGCATTAGTATAGGTATCCTGATCAAGTGTCAGTGTTCCCAGCAGAAGTTTTGATGGAGAATTACAACGAGGCTTTCAGAGACCAAATCCCACTGCTATCTCTTTCGAAATGAAGTCCTACTTTCAGACAGACTCCCACACGTATACTTTTGCATTAACAAAGCATGAAATGTAACTAAGTCTGCAAACTGGTGTTGAGAGGTGAGCTCATTCGCCCCCTTAATAGAGGTGGGAGAGTCACTGACAGCTTGAGGCGGGCTCATGTTAGATGCCTGATGTGGCTCAGATCAAAGACCTCGTGAAACCTTGAGCCAATAAGGAGCCGATCTTTCACACCAGGAAATGTGGTCTGGTGGCTAAGATGCCAACCGTAGTATGTGGGGAAGCAACAGTGGCAGAGCCAGTGTGCCATGGGCCTGAGTGCAAGGAAGGAAGTGTCCCCATGGCTGCTGTTTGAATTTGAAAATAGAGCAATAATCAAGGGTCAGTGGGCCCCTCGGTACCACTGTACCTGCTGCAACCATTAAAAATACACCCTTTGAAACCAGGTCCTGATCTGAGCCTTAGTTTGACATCCTGTGCATACAGCCTACTGTCCCGGTGCTGACAAAATAAGTGTAACAGTCTGTGTTGTTGGCCATAGTTCGTGCTATATAATGAAGCCAATAAAGTGGTTTCTGACAGTCACCAACGTTCTGATCACATATGACAACAATTAAAGTCAAGGTATTACTTTTGAAGGTAAAAGATATACCTATCTAGTGGCTGAATTGCTCTGTGTGAAATCATGTAACTAGGATTAATTCCAGTTCCTTATCTGTGACCAAATTGTGTGATCCCGTGAAAATACGTTTTATTCATTATCACATACGTGAGAGAGCAGCTTCAAATACTGGATCTGCGCTGCACATAAACCTCTCCTGTTTGATTTAACTAACTATAATGTTGCCCTATGTATTGTAGGAATCAATGCCACATATAGGGTACACATGACAACGGCCTTGCCTCAGCTCACTAACTAGCATTGTTATCAGGGCAGAGGCAGTATACTATCTGCTTCTCAGTCCATGTCACTTCTAATAAATACTCATGAATGCAGCGATATAAAATGATGTTCTAATGGGAAACACGTTTGCATGTTAAAGAAATCTTGATTTTAAAAACATTATCCCACTGCAGCACAATTGCTGCATGATTTACATACACATGTTTTCAGTGCTCGGCTCCTGCGTGAGTTCTAGCAGGCAGACCCTCGTTTCTCTCAGCCTTGGTCCTCCTTTTGTCAGCTTCCCTGAGTCTAACCCTCAATGGAAGTGCCTCGTTTAAAAGTCATTGTGGGGCTCCAAAGTCACAGTCATGCAAGCCCACCGGTTTTGGGGTCCTATTCCCATGTCTTAAAAATACTTGAAAACATCCTTGTTGAAGATCACAAAGGAGAGGTGGGACTGAACATATTGCACCCTGCTTCCACCTCTCCCAAATAAACAATAAATTCAATGGCTGCATTTAAATGGCGGTTCCCGCTTTTCAAACAAACCGCCGCGCTTGTGCCAAAAACCCCAAAGGGTGGAAAAGAGGTGGGAAATGACACCTGCCTCTTCCCCGTTTTCACCCCGCTAAATCAAACGAACAAAATGGAACGATACATTCTCCTTCCCCTCTCTAGTGGACAGGGCACCTGATCCACAAACAGGCACAGCTCGACACATCACACTTTCTCCCTTCCCTCACCCTCGGTCCCACTCGAGCTCCACTTTTACCGGTACTTTAGAAGCTCTTTAGGCCGATGAATCTTTTGGCTAAGTGGGACCCTCTCCACCCTTAGTCAGTCAATTTAATCAAATCAATAATCAATAACGAACATAAGCAATGCCCTGATCAACATAACATTTAACAATTAATCCAGAATACATTTTCGGCGTAACCCTGACCTTTCAGTCAGGAATAACCACACCAATTTATTCAAAGTTAGTGAATTTATTTCCCTATATTAACAAAGCTAGCACAATATAGATGTGTCTCAACACCAAATGATAAACATAAATGAACATTAATAGCTGTCCATAACGGCGAAACAGGTGCAATCTATGTAGCATTTGAATAACAAGGCATTCGATGATAGCAATGCAAATCACTAAAACTATAATCTGTAATGGGCTAATTGCATACATTTAGTCAGCATAACAAGATCTCAAATTGCATCGTGCGACAAAAGGAATCCTCATCTAACCTCAAATTAGCATCGGCATGTGGGACTTCATGCAAAAAACAATTTAGCAACATCAATTTAGAAAACTCCTAACTAGGGCTCTTATCAAAATCAGCAGTTGGTTACCTAAAAGAAACACAATGCAATTTTACAATTTCCTTTCATATTTACCAATTACAATCAGCATTCAAGGAAGTCTTCGTCTCACAGGTACCGTTTCTCGATCAGCATGGGACGGGGGCAAAGGGGCAGGGGTGGATGGGGCAGTTGCCTCACGGCGGCAAGATAAACTACTACTTCATGCAAAGGGATAAATCAAAGTTAAAGTCTCTAGGGTAAGAATCATTTAAGTCTCTTTCTCTCGATTAGAGAAAGCATCAAAGTCTCTCAAAATGGCGTCGCAGCAAAGTGGGCCATAATAGCTGCAATGTCCTGCAAAATGGCGGGTATGGGCGATGTCCAATAAATGGCTGCTTTCCTCTCGTGCACCTGGTTTTTATAGACAACAGTTCAAATCCAGTAGGGTCTTCCATTGGAGGGTTCATAGGTTGACTTCAAATTGTCCAATCAAAAACAACAGTTCTCAAGCTTTTACTTAAGCATACATTATCCTTGGAGACGGGTACGCAAGTTGCAACATTTTATACCAATTAACTCACTTTCAGAGCTTCCATTGTCCGCACCTGCAGATCGACCTTGGAGTAAAGAGAAAATATGCCAGGCTGGCATGAAACCTTAAGATAAGCATGTGAACGATCTCAGTGGAAAAGTACAGCTTCAAGCAAAATACACGTTTAATAGCACATTGGAAAAATATGAGCATCTAAACCGTGAGACCAGGCAACTAGGCCAAAGCCTGCACTAAAGTTATGCTAAGCTAAACATTTCAAACAAGCAAATCATAGCACACGTTTACGATTATGTCGGATTAGTGCAATTCTAATACATCACGTTATATAAAGCACGCTTATAAATGTTGGCAAACTACTCTGAGGGCACATTTTGTCCCCGTACAATCTTTATTAGTTCGGTTAAAGTCACACATGATTATTGCAGCACTACGTTTATGCGTTAATAAATGTAAAACCTTCATTTCAGCTTCATCAGTTCCGATGCAAAACAAGTAGATAAGAGAAACAGAAAAGGGAGGACAACTAGTGTACGGTGCAATAATTAACCTGTCGGTCATCAAGCATTGGTAAAGACAGCCTGTTCCTAGCTTATACCTACATCTCTGCAGATGTGCACACCATCTTTAGTAGCCTTTATTTTTCTTGTTTGTGCTAACTATTGTGGAAGCAGGCGAGACACTGCACAAATTATTATTTGTATTGAAAGTACAGCAGTTTTGTGTAGCGAAAACGACCAAAAAACTTAAACGCGCTTTACGTGAGAACAAGATATTTTTACTTCTGAGAGCCAGGCATTACAATTTTTTTTTTTTTGGAGCTTTACAATTTTTTGGGGGGAGCAGGGAAGTTAAGTGATTTACTCAAACGATGTTAAGTAGAGGTCGGGATTCGAACCAGAAAGTCGATGCATTCCTTCACTTGGAATCATATTCTTTTAATATAACTAAAACACAAATTGTTGTGGAACTCTGTATTCCTTTACTATAAGAGCTATATTAGGGTTTTTTTAAGAGTACCTAAAAGGATTAATTTTTAAAAAAGAAACACAAAAAGTTGTAAAGTTCTGCTACTTTATTACTATTTAGAAGTTACATACTTATGGTATTAGCAATAAATGTAAGGGTCCAATAATTTAAATCAATCTTAATAACGTAGTAATGAAAATATATACACACATGTATGTGTGTAAACACATATATATATATATATATATATATATATATATATATATATATATATGTAGATAGATAGATAGATAGATAGATAGATATATAGATACTAGGCAGTAGATGAAATTATATGCAAAATAATAATTTACACATATATAAACAATTTTCTAAATGTTTACTCTTAGAGATGCAAAATAAAAGCACTCTCAATATAACAAACTGTGATGTAAGGTTACTCCTAAAGTACCCACCTCAGTGTAATGGCACCTGATGTAGAGTACTGCAAAACAACTACTCATTCCTATTTGCATACATTAGCAAACTTGTGTAATCAGATACTTATCCTCAAATCATCAGGAACAATCTTGTTTTGTGAAATAATCAGAGAGCCATTTTTCAAATCATCATCATGTTCTCAAGAACAATCCCACCTTGTGAGGTAATCAGGTAGGCATTTGCAAATCATCCTCAAAATCATAAAGCCTAGTTTCTACAGTTTGCTGATGACTTCAAGAGCTGCATGATGTCTGATGACATGAAAATTACTTCTGGAGTAGTTGGATGATCGTCCAATGACTCTGGGATGGCTTCTAAAGTAATCCTGTTTGACCTGGGTCGTGATGTCCTATTGCTGCCCAAAAAAAAATCTGAGCCTCCATTCTCATCTTGGACCTTATTGGGGAGTCTGCAATTGGCACTCGGCAGCGACGTCATCTGAGGAGGCATCACTCCAGTATTTACCTATGGCACATGCAAGAACTGTTGCCTAACTACTAATTGCACCTGTGTGCGTGTTGCCCTTCATGCGTTACAGAAGCGGTAGACATTGCCTGGCAACCTTCTATGCTTTACATGCACTTGAGCTAGGTGAGCACGCCTCTCTGTGAGCACTTCAGAAGCTCCTGACGTTCCTGGTAATCAATTTTGTTCCGTTTGAGCTTGGAGCTCATTCACAGCTGTTCTGTCTATGGCCGTTACAGCATTTGTCAGCTTTATCAAATAGTGCGCATTAAAAGTTTTACTTTGACCCTATTTCTACCATTACTCTGTCAGAATCCAGAAGGGTCAGCAAGTCACCTTTGGTAACTTGGACATTCTGTACTGCAGCACCCTTTTTTATTGGAATTTTTTGTGCTTCTTTCTGGCATTATGTCGAATGGGGTGAATGTGCAACAGCCTTCTCACTTTTTGGGGTAACCTGAGATGCCTAAATGGGAGTGGAAGCACTGGGTGCTCGTTTGTAAACATTATTTAGTGGCTATTGATGGCAATAACTACAATGCTGCCAGGAAATCTGCTATTCTTTATAACTGTCTTGGCACAGAGAGTCAGAAAAGTTTTGATAACCTACCTGAAATTCTATCTCCTAATGTAGAGTTGTGAGATGCAGCTGGTTGAAGTGTGTTTGTTGGAGCTGAAAAAAGATTGGCCTTACATTTTTCTGATTAACCTAATATTGTTTTGGAAAGATTACATTTTACTCATGAAAACAAGCAGCTGGTGAAAGTATTGATCAATATGTGGCTGCACTTAGAATTTTCCCTAGTAGGTGCAAATGTGAGAATGCTGAAGATCAATATCTTAGAGACCAAATTGTATTGGGTTGGTATTCCAAAAAAGTTCAGGAGCACCTTTCATGCTGTACCAATCCCACTCTTGTTGAAACTGTACCCGCTACTAAAAGTAAATGAGTTACTGTCTACCTTAGAGGGTGCAAACGTTTTCAGCAATATTGACCTCAAGGCAGTCTATCACCAGATACCTCTTAAAGCACAGTTGCAGGCCCTTACATCATTTATCACCCCATTTGGAATCTACAAATATTTATGCTTGCCATTTGGCTTAGCCTCAGTGGCAAACATGTTCCAGAAACTAATGTTTACTCTCTTCAAGGATGTACCAGGTGAACTAGCCTTCCAAGATGATATACTTATCTTTGCAAAAACTGTGTGTGAACATAATCGCAGTTTGGATAAAGTACTGCACATTTTATGCAAGCATACTATGACTGTTCCAAAGGATAAATGCAAATTTCTTACCAACAGTTTGGAGTACCTTGGCCACTGCATAACTGCAGAAGGTGGTAAACCCAAGGAAGACCTGGTTAGGCATTGAGGGATGTACCTCCTCTGAGCAATAAGGATGAGCTAAGATCCTTTTTTAGGATTAAGCGATTATTACTCTAGGTTCACAAGTGGGTATGCCACTCCTATGGAGCCTCTTAAAAAATGCTTAGGGAAAAAAAGAAGTTTGCATTGGGATCTAAAGAACAAAACGTAATTTTTGAGATCAAATATATACCTACCAAAGTTACTACATTAAAATCTTATGCCAATGGTCAGCAGTTCATAATAACTGTTGGCGCAAGTGCAGTTGGCCTCGGTGCTATCGTATGCCAGAGTGCTGACAACACTGTAGACACTGTTGTTTTTACATCCAGGAAAGAGAAGGTATAGTACCTTTGAAAGAGAGGTGGGTGGGTGGGCTATTGAAAAATTCAGGACCTATGTATGAGGTACACAAGTTATTTTGTGCACAGATCACAAAACCTTCAAATATGTGCTTGGAGATAAGGGCATGTCTTCAGCATTGGCATCGTCTATGCTAATTAGGATCTTGTCCAACCTGCAGGAATATAATGTTCATGTCTTTTTTGATTGATTCCTGGGAGTACCAACACAAGAGCGGATCATTTATTAGATTTCCGGTTCAGGATAAGGAGGGAGCACCTAGTGAAGAACTTTTAGTCAATGAATGTGTTGTGGCCAGCTTAGATGGGGTTGATAGTTGTCAAGGCATCGTTTCTGAGCAAGAGTGGAACAAGGCATGTGAGGAAGATGATATATTACAAAGAGTTAAGAAAGTTGTGCAACAGGGGTGGCCAAATGTTAAGCATTTGAAAGGGGACTTGTATTGCTTTAGTCAGTTAGCTGATCAACTTAGGAGGTGCTGGAAAATTTGTTGTGCCTGAAAGTTTGAGATTAAAAGTTACAGATTTGGTTCATAAGGGACGCTTAGGATTTACAGCTATGAAGAAAACCCTGAGGTGTTGTTTTTGGTGGCCATACATGGATAAAGATGTGTATTTTTTTGTAGATGCATGTCAAGAGTGTATTATGTCCAATAAGCATTGGAAGTAGAAGGAAACCCCTCTCATACCTACTTTATTGCCTCAAGCCCCATGGTCTAAAGAAGCACTGGATTTCGCTTGACCCATATCGGCTTTACCTGGCAAGCCTAAATACCTAATACTCACTAACTGCTTTTCTAAGTGGATCTATTATGATTTTGTGGCTGAAACTACCACTCACGTTGTTATTCAATCATTAGAAAAGATTTTCACCTTAGAGGTTTATCCAGAAGAACTTATTATGGATAATAAGATCCAATTATTCTCAGAAAGAACAGTTTTTTTTTTATTTTTTTAATAGAGGCTTTACACATTACAACATTGCCTTGTACTCTCCACAGGCTAACAGTGCCATCAAGGAGATGAACTGTTTGTTCAAGGAGGGTTTTGAAGCTGCATTATCTTGTAGCAAGGATGTGTAGGAATTTGTTCAAAGAAGAGTACGGGCATATCACAATACCCCTTAAAGCTCTAGTTGGGTTTCTCCATTTCACCTATTGTGCAGAAGGTAATCTTGTACTGGATTGTGTTCCACATGGTGAAGTGACTAATGTGACTGTGAGGTTCAAGAGCATGTGGACCTGGACTAAGGCAGATCAAGTGTGAAAGCTGCTCAGGAGAAAATGAAAATGTATCATGATTCCAAGAAGCGTGGGTTTTGTGAGGAAGTCAAAGTAGGTGTTTTGATCATGTTAAGTCACATGTGATCTAGAAAATTGAAAGTTGATTTTCAATTTTATGGTCCATTTAGAGTTTCCAAGGTTGCACACTCTTGTGTGAAATTGAGAGACGGGCTTTGGTGGAATAAGAGGAATTTAGTGACGTTGAGTGACTTTCAAGGCACTGTTTTATGGAGTAAGTTGCAACCTCCTGGGAATCTATTGTTACCACTTGTAAATAATGTCTTGAGGGGTGTTTGATCCACAGGGGTTGGTTCCAGTGGTCCCTCTCACTTACGGACGTTGGGCATCAACAACAATGGCTTATTAGTAGGAAATGTCACCAGTGAAAATGCTTTTCATGGTTCCAACTTCATGAGTTATGATGAATGTAGTGGTGTTGGTGATAGAAATCCTATTCAGGGCACTAATGTCAGGCCTGGGGGCTGTGGTAGTGGAGAGCGTACCTGTGTGGAGGATTACACTTCAAGAAGTGGGAGGCATTTTAAAAAAAACTGGTTATTCGCAAGAATTTGTTATGTAATAATATACATGTTTCCGCCTTTATTATGAAGGGGGTGTGGGTGTGGTATCCTGATTGTGATGTGTTAGACCTGACAGCCTTAGGGTGGTCACCCCTAACTTTTTGCCTGCCTCCCTCAACTTTTTGGACACTGTTTTTGCTGGCTTTTAGACTCTGCACACTTTATCACTGCTAACCAGTGCTAAAGTGCATATGCTCTCTCCCTTTAAACATGGTAACCTTGGATCATACTTGATTGGACTATTTAATCTACTTATAAGTCCCTAGTAATGTGCACTATATGTGCCTAGGGCCTGTAGATTAAATGCTACTAGTGGGCCTGCAGCACTGGTTGTGCCACCCACTTAAGTAGCCCCTTTACCTTGTCTCAAGCCTACCATTGCAAGGCCTGTGTGTGCAGCTTCACTGTCATCTCGACTTGGCATTTAAAAGTACTTGCCAAGCCTAAACCTCCCCTTTCTCCACATATAAGTCACCTCTAATGTGTGCCCTAGGTAACCCCTAGAGCAGGGTACTGTGTGGGTGAAAGGCAGGACATGTACCTGTGTAGTTTACATGTCCTGGTAGTGTAAAACTCCTAAATTTGTTTTTGCACTACTGTGAGGCCTGCTCCCTTCATAGGCTAACATTGGGGCTGCCCTCATACAGTATTGAAGTGGTAGCTGCTGATCTGAAAGGAGTAGGAAGGTCATATTTAGTATGGCCAGAATGGTAATACCAAATCCTGCTGACTGGTGAAGTTGGATTTAATATTACTATTCTTGAAACGCCACTTTTAGAAAGTGAGCATTTCTTTGCACTAAATTTTTCTGTGCCTTACAATCCACGTCTGGCTGGGCTTGGTCGACAGCTCCTTGTGCATTCACTCAGACACACCCCAAACACAGGGTACTCAGCCTCACTTGCATACATCTGCATTTTGAATGGGTCTTCCTGGGCTGGGAGGGTGGAGGGCCTGCTCTCCTCCGCACTCAACCCATCCCTCGTCGACAGTGGAACAAGATCCCCGAAGAGCAACTCTTGTCCGCACTCGCCGCCAACCAACCCACCCTCACCACCAACCCCAACGACGCAGCCCTCAGCCTCACAAACTGGATCTCCAACTGCGCAGACAACCTTGCTCCCCTCAAACGCACGCATCGACAGACCAACACCAAAAAACCTCTCTGGTTCTCTGACACCCTCAAAGAATCAAAGAAAACTTGTCGCACCCTCGAGAAGGCCTGGCGCAAGGACCACGCCACTGACAACATGACCGCCATCAAGAACGCTACCCGCGAACACCACCACCTGATCTGCGCTGCCAAAAGGAACTTTTTCACCGACAGACTGGACAAAAACAGCCACAACAGCAGAGAACTTTTCAGCATCGTCAAGGAGTTCTCCAACGCCAACGCCGTCACGCCCTCACAGGATTTGTGCGAATCCCTCGCCACCTTCTTCCATCGCAAGATCAGCGACCTCCACGACAGCTTCGGACACCAGACCCAACCAAACATCACCGAACCCGCACCCCCGGCCTTCACCCTCAACAACTGGACCCACATCAACACTGAAGAAACCAAATCCATCATGAACTCTATCCACTCCGGCGCACCTTCGGACCCCTGCCCTCACTTCATCTATAATAAAGCCGACGACATCATCGCCCCGCACCTCCAGGGCGTCATCAACTCTTCTTTTTCTTCTGCTACTTTCCCCGAATGCTGGAAACACGCCGAAGTCAACGCCCTCCTAAAGAAACCTACGGCTGACCCGAGCGACCTGAAAAACTTCCGCCCCATCTCTCTCCTGCCTTTCCCAGCCAAGGTAATAGAGAAGAACGTCAACAAACAGCTGACCACCTTCCTGGAAAACAACAACCAGCTCGACCCTTCACAAACCGGATTCCGAACCAACCACAGCACGGAAACCGCCCTCATCTCAGTCACAGACGACATCAGAACCCTGATGGACAACGGTGAAACAGTCGCCCTCATCCTCCTCGGCCTCTCAGCTGCCTTCGACACCGTCTGTCACCGCACCCTAATCACCCGCCTCCGCTCCACCGGGATCCAAGGCCAGGCCCTGGACTGGATCGCCTCCTTCCTCTCAAACCGTTCCCAAAGAGTTTACCTCCCACCGTTTCGCTCAGACCCCACCGAGATCATCTGCGGCGTACCTCAAGGCTCATCGCTCAGCCCGACACTCTTCAATGTCTACATGAGCCCCCTCGCCAACATCGTACGCAAGCACGACATCATCATCACCTCCTACGCCGACGACACCCAACTTATACTCTCCCTCACCAAGGACCCCGCCAGCGCCAAGACCAACCTACAAGATGGGATGAAGGACGTCGCAGATTGGATGAGGCTCAGCCGCCTAAAGCTGAACTCTGACAAAATGGAAGTCCTCATCCTCGGCAACACCCCGTCCGCCTGGGACGACTCCTGGTGGCCCACGGCCCTCGGCACCGCACCGACCCCCACAGACCGCGCCCGCAACCTCGGCTTCATCGTGGACCCCCTTCTCACCATGACCAAGCAAGTCAACGCCGTGTCCTCTGCCTGCTTCCTCACCCTCCGCATGCTCCGCAAGATCTTCCGCTGGATCCCCGCCGACACTAGAAAAACCGTGACCCACGCCTTCGTCACGAGCCGCCTGGACTACGGCAACACCCTCTACTCTGGGACCACCGCCAAACTCCAAAATCGCCTGCAACGCATTCAAAACGCCTCGGCCCGCCTCATCCTCGACGTACCCCGCAACAGCCACATCTCCGCACACCTGAGACACCTGCATTGGCTCCCAGTCAGCAAAAGGATCACCTTTCGACTTCTCACCCACGCACACAAAGCCCTCCACAACAAGGGACCGGAATACCTCAACCGACGCCTCAGCTTCTATGTCCCGACCCGCCTCCTCTGTTCCTTTGGCCTCGCGCTCGCTGCCGTCCCTCGCATCCGCCGCTCCACGGCGGGTGGGAGGTCTTTCTCCCTTTCCTGGCAGCCAAGACCTGGAACTCCCTCCCCACCAGCCTCAGGACCACCCAGGACCACTCCGCATTCCGGAGACTCCTAAAAACCTGGCTTTTCGAGCAGCAGTAACCCCCCCCTTTCCCCTAGCGCCTTGAGACCCGCACGGGTGAGTAGCGCGCTTTATAAATGTTAATGATTTGATTTGATTTGACACAAAGGACTGCCACACCCCCTGCTGGGACCCTGGCAGACAGGATTGAACTGAAAGGGGACCTGGTGCACTTCTTAACCACTCTTTGAAGTCTCCCCCACTTCAAAGGCACATTTGGGTATAAAACAGGGCCTCTGCGCTACCTCATCAGACACTTGCTGGAGAAGAAACCTGAACCAGAACCTGCATCCTGCCAAGAAGAACTGCCTGGCTGCCCAAAGGACTCACCTGACTGCTTTCTACAAAGGACTGATGCCTTGCTGTTGCCCTGCTGCCTTGCTGAACTCTTATCTGGCTGTAGAAGTGCTCTCCAAGGGCTTGGATAGAGCTTGCCTCCTGTTCCCTGAAGTCTCAGGACCAAAAAGACTTATCTTTTTCATTTGGACTCTTTGTACGCCGAAAATTTCGACGCACAGCTTGCTCCGCGGCGAGAAAAACGCCGCACACCGACGCTGATCGACGCAACGCCTTCGGGGCGACCGGAACTTCGACGCACGGCCTCGCAAGGACAACGCCGCCCGACTTCCAGAGGGGAAATCGACGCAACGCCTGCAGTGAGACCGAAACTTTGACGCACAGCCCCGTGGAACGACGCGCAGCCTGAAAACAAGCAGGAGAATCCACGCACAGACCCCGGGACATCTGGTAATCCCGTGACCCACAGAAAGAGAGTGTCCGCGCGCTGGAAACCGACGCCCGACTTCCCCGCGTGAAAAATAACGATGCATGTCGGTGTGTGCAGGGGAGAAATCGACGCACACACCATTTTTCCACGTATCTCTTCTTCTGCGGCCCTTTGCGGAGATTTTCCACTTTAAACCAGGTACTTTGTGTTTGAAAGAGACTTTGTTTGCTTTTTTAAAGACTTAAGACACTTTATATCACTTTTCAGTGATATCTCTACAATTTCACATTGCATCTTTATTCGTTCTGACCTGCAATTATCCAGATAAATATTATATATTTTTCTAAACACTGTGTGGTGTATTTTTGTGGTGCTATATGGTGTTATTGTATGATTTATTGCACAAATACTTTACACATTGCCTTCTAAGTTAAGCCTGACTGCTCGTGCCAAGCTACCAGAGTGTGGGCACAGGATAATTTTGGATTGTGTGTGACTTACCCTGAGTAGAGTGAGGGTTCTTGCTTGGACAGAGGGTAACCTGACTGCCAACCAAAAACCCAATTTCTAACATTGGTGATCAGCGGTGAGGATAGGACTTGTATTTGTGCAGTGACATACAGTAGCTAAGTATTTCACTACCTACCCACAGTTGAAGGTCAACTTGATTTTTATCTCTTCTTTTGCAAATTCACTTTTCCTGACAATTTTCAAAAACTAAATCCTCACTCAACATGTCTCTGACTGGGTCTCAAGTAGGAGACTTTGACCTAGCCCTGTTGGATACATATACGGTCAAACAGCTAAGAGGGTTCTGCAGGGTGATGAGAGTACCCACCCAAGGGGCCTCCAAAAAGGAAGACTTTCAAGTGGCGCTGAGGGCCTGGGCAGAAGCCCATTTAGAGGAGGATGATGAGGAAGTGGAGCCAGAAAATGACCCCTCAGAGGATTTGTTGCTATCAGTGGATGATGTTACCACTGCAATTGTGCCCCGTTCCAGACCAGGGAGCAGTGTCTCTGTGCAAAGCATGACCGCAGAGGAAAGGAGAGAAGAAAGGGAGTTCCAATTGCAAATGGCAAAACTGAAAATTGAAGCCAAACAAGCTGAGGATGAAAGAGCAGCCAAACAGGTGGAAGCTGAAAGAGCTGAAGCTGCAGCTGAGAGAGCTTTGGCTGTAAAGAAACTATTGTTGGCTCATGAACTGAGTCTCAAGGAGCTGAAGATCAAGGCGAGACAGTCTGAATCCAGCAATAATGGTGGCAGCATACAGACAGGACCTGCTGGAGAAAAGAAGGTTCGTATACCCAAAAATGTGGTGCCCAGTTTTGTGGTGGGAGATGACATAGATAAATGGTTAGCTGCTTATGAAGTTGCACTAAGGGCTCATGAGGTTCCTGAAGGGCAATGGGGGGTAGCTATGTAGGGTTATGTGCCGCCATTGGGGAGGGACACACTTCTCACATTGGATCAACCTGATCAAAACACATACCCAATTCAGAAAGCCACTTTACTTGCCAAGTTTGGGCTGACCCCTGAGGGATACCATCAGAGGTTCAGGGACAGCAGCAAACAAACCACACAAACATGGGTAGATTTCTTTGACTTTTCCAGTAAGGCACTGAATGGATGGGTGCGGGCCAACAAAGTAGATAATTATAAAGGGTTATATGACTTGACTCTGAGAGAGCATATGCTCAATACTACTTATACAGAGTTGCGCCAGCACTTGGTAGATAGTAAGCTGACTGATCCCAGGAAGCTTGCTGAGGAGGCGGACCTCTGGGTTAGCACCAGAGTGTCCAAAAAGGTACCTGGGGGGGACACCCACAAAGGTGGTCAGGGTTCCCAACAGAAGAAAGAGGGGGGAGATAAACTTACAGATAAGGAACTCTCCAAAGGCCCCCAAAAGAATTCCCAGGGAGGGGGTGGCAACCATTCCTTTTCCAGATTTGGGAAAAAGCCAGGGACTTATGATAAATCAGGGAGATCCAACCCCAAATGCTTAGAGTGCTACCAATATGGTCACTATAAAGGCGACCCCCAGTGCTCCAAGAGGGCACCGTCCACTACTGGGCAGACACCTGGGTTGACTAGTGTAGCGCTCGGGGGAGATGGACCCAGATAGCTTTGGGGAGCAGGTAGAGATTTCCCTAGTGTCCCTGGGAGAAGGAGAAATGGTGCCCAAAGCCCACATGCCCCAAAATACTTCCAAGTACAGGCAGTGGGTTACCATTGATGGGAAAAAGGTGGAGGGTCTGCGTGACACAGGAGCCAGTATGACTACTATCAAGAGTCAGCTGGTGTCAACAGAGCAGATGGTCCCTAATACATTCCACCAGGTCATAGTCGCTGACAATCGTGAGAGTCACCTACCGGTGGCTCTGGTTCCCTTTGAGTGGGGGGGGGGTCTCTAGTACTCTGAAAGTAGCTGTGAGTCCTGCCATGCCTGTAGATTGTCTATTATGCAATGATCTTGAGCATACTGCTTGGAAAGAAGTAGATCTCAGATCTCACCTGGAGATGTTAGGGTTACCTGAGTGGGTCTGCATGACCACACGGTCCATGGCTGACCGAGAGGGAAGTCAAGGGCGTCTGGAGCCTGGAACAATGGCCCAGAGAACTGCCAAGAGGAGGGGCAAGGGGCGCGGGAAACCGGTCCCAGAAGTTCCCGCAGTGGTTGACAGGGCTCCTGAGGAGGAGGATCCCGAACCAACTGGGGAATACATTGCCACCCTAGGTGATCTACCTGAGCTTGCTGGAGGGCAAGTTGAGGGTGGACCCACCAGGGAGGAATTCTGCAAGGCGCAGAAAGAATGTCCCACTCTAGAGGGTCTGAGGAAGCAAGCCTCAACCCAGGCAGCAGGTGAAGCCTCTGGCGATCACCACATATATTGGGAGAATTATCTCCTCTACAGTGAGCCTAAGGTTCCGGCCATTGGGGCAGCGCGTGCTCTGGTGGTCCCCCAGTGTTACCGAACCTTCCTACTGGGTCTGGCTCACGACATTACCCTGGCAGGGCATTTGGGGCAAGCCAAGACCTTTGCCAGGCTTGTCACCCACTTTTATTGGCCCAGAATAAGGACAAACTCAGATACGTTCTGTAGATCTTGTCCTACCTGCCAGGCCAGTGGTAAAACAGGAAAAAAGGTAAAGACCCCCCTGATTCCACTTCCTGTCGTTGGCACCCCCTTTGAAAGGGTGGGCATCGACGTTGTTGGTCCATTGGACCCCAAAACTGCACTAGGCAACAGGTTCATCCTGGTTTTGGTGGACCATGCCACCCGTTACCCAGAGGCAAACCCTCTGAGGACCGTAACTGCACCGGTGGTGACCAGAACTCTGACTGGGATATTTACCCGTGTGGGATTCCCAAAGGAGATAGTGTCTGACAGAGGCACTAACTTCATGTCTGCATACATGAAGGCTATGTGGGATACGTGTGGTGTAACCTACAAGTTCACCACACCCAATCACCCCCAATCTAATGGTTTGTGGAGAGATTCAACAAGACCTTGAAAGGCATGATTGGCGGCCTCCCTGAGGCGTAAGTGGGACGTCCTCTTACCATGCCTTCTCTTTGCTTACAGAGAGGTACCCCAGAAGGGGGTAGGGTTCAGTCCCTTTGAGCTTCTCTATGGGTACCCTGTCAGGGGACCCTTAAGCATTGTCAAGGAGGGGTTGGAGAAAGCTCCAAAGGCACCCCTTCAGGATGTGGTCGGCTACATGTTGGCCCTCCGCAACCAAATGACCCGCTTCTGGAAAGAGGCCAAACGTAACCTTGAGGCCAGTCAAGAGGTAATGAAACGCTGGTATGACCAGAAGGCAACCCTGGTAGAGTTTCAACCTGGAGACAAAGTGTGGGTAATGGAGCCAGTAGAGCCTAGAGCTCTCCAGGACCGCTGGTCTGGACCATTTGAAGTAAAGGAGCGGAAAGGGGAGGCCACTTACCTAGTGGACCTCCAAACCCCTAGGAAACCCCTAAGGGTGCTCCATGTCAACCGACTGAAGCCTCATTTTGAGAGGTCTGAAATCAACATGCTTCTGGTCACAGATGAAGGAATGGAAGAGGAGAGTGAACCTCTCCCCGACCTCCTCTCTGCCCAAGAAGGTGATGGGTCAGTGAAAGGTGTCATTCTCTCTGACTCTAAACCAGAGAGGAGGCTGCTATGAGCTGTTGGAGCAGTTCTCCCCCCTGTTCTCCCTTACTCCTGGACTGACCCACCTCTGTGTTCATGACATTGACACAGGTGACAGTCTCCCTGTGAAGAACAAAATTTACAGGTTATCGGATAAGGTGAAGGCCAGCATCAAGGAGGAGGTCTCCAAGATGTTAGCTTTAAGGGTTATCGAGAAATCCAGTAGTCCCTGGGCCAGCCCTGTGGTGTTGGTCCTTAAGGCTACTGCCCCAGGTGCGAAGCCAGAACTCCGGTTCTGTGTGGACTACTGGGGTCTCAACTCAGTCACACGTACTGATGCTCACCCCATCCCCCGAGCTGATGAGCTCATTGACAGACTGGGCGCTGCCAAGTTCCTGAGTACGTTTGATCTTACTTCAGGGTACTAGCAGATCGCCCTGACTGGGGGTCTAAAGAGAGATCCGCATTTTCCACACCTGATGGCCATTACCAGTTCCGGGTGATGCCATTTGGGTTGAAAAATGCCCCCGCTACCTTCCAACGGTTGGTTAACGGGGTCCTAGCTGGCAAGGATGCCTTCTGTGCAGCCTACCTGGACGACATAGCTGTCTACAGTTCCAGCTGGGAGGAACACCTGCTCCACCTCAAGGAGGTGCTTCAGACCCCGCAACAGGCAGGCCTGACCATCAAGGCTAGTAAGTGCCAGATTGGGCAGGGTTCCGTGGTGTAATTGGGACACCTAGTGGGTGGTGGCAAGGTGCAGCCACTCCAGGCCAAAATTGAAACTATCAAGGCCTGGCAACCACCTAGAACACAGACTGAAGTGAGGGCCTTTTTAGGCCTCACAGGATACTACCGCAGATTTGTCAAGGGCTATGGTACCATTGCGTCACCCTTGACAGAACTCACTTCCAAGAAACAACCTAGGTTGGTGAATTGGACAGAGGCTTGTCAGAAAGCCTTTGACTCTCTGAAGGAAGCCATGTGCACGGCCCCCGTGCTCAAGGCCCCTGACTACTCCCACGAATTTATTGTGCAGACAGACGCTTCAGAGCATGGCATAGGGGCGGTCCTAGTACAGCTAAATGAGGAGGGCCTAGACCAACCAGTAGTCTTTATTAGCAGAAGGCTATTACCACGGGAACAGAGGTGGAGTGCTATTGAGGGAGAAGCTTTTGCTGTGGTCTGGGCACTGAAGAAGCTGAGGCCATACCTGTTTGGGACTCACTTCCGGGTTCAGACAGACCACAGGCCCCTCAGATGGCTCATGCAGATGAGGGGTGAAAATCCTAAACTCTTGAGGTGGTCCATTTCCCTACAGGGGATGGACTTTACGGTGGAGCATCGCCCAGGGGTTGACCACGCCAATGCTAATGGTCTCTCCAGATACTTCCGCCTTAGCAATGAGAGCTCCCAGGAGGTCGGGTAGCTCTCCCCACTTTCAGCTGGGGTGGACACATGTTAGACCTGACAGCCTTAGGGTGGTCACCCCTAACTTTTTGCCTGCCTCCCTCCACTTTTTGGACACTGTTTTTGCTGGCTTTTAGACTCTGCGCACTTTATCACTGCTAACCAGTGCTAAAGTGCATATGCTCTCTCCCTTTAAACATGGTAACATTGGATCATACCTGATTGGACTATTTAATCTACTTATAAGTCCCTAGTAATGTGCACTATATGTGCCTAGGGCCTGTAGATTAAATGCTACTAGTGGGCCTGCAGCACTGGTTGTGCCACCCACTTAAGTAGCCCCTTTACCTTGTCTCAGGCCTACCATTGTAAGGCCTGTGTGTTCAGTTTCACTGTCACCTTGACTTGGCATTTAAAAGTACTTGCCAAGCCTAAACCTCCCCTTTCTCCACATATAAGTCACCTCTAATGTGTGCCCTAGGTAACCCCTAGAGCAGGGTGCTGTGTGGGTGAGAGGCAGGACATGTACCTGTGTAGTTTACATGTCCTGGTAGTGTAAAACTCCTAAATTCGTTTTTGCACTACTGTGAGGCCCGCTCCCTTCATAGGCTAACATTGGGGCTGCCCTCATACAGTATTGAAGTGGTAGCTGCTGATCTGAAAGGAGTAGGAAGGTCATATTTAGTATGGCCAGAATGGTAATACCAAATCCTGCTGACTGGTGAAGTTGGATTTAATATTACTATTCTAGAAATGCCACTTTTAGAAAGTGAGCATTTCTTTGCACTTAAATCTTTCTGTGCCTTACAATTCACGTCTGGCTGGGCTTGGTTGACAGCTCATTGTGCATTCACTCAGACACACCCCAAACACAGGGTACTCAGCCTCACTTGCATACATCTGCATTTTGAATGGGTCTTCCTGGGCTGGGAGGGTGGAGGGCCTGCTCTCACACAAAGGACTGCCACACCCCCTACTGGGACCCTGGCAGACAGGATTCAACTGAAAGGGGGCCTGGTGCACTTCTTAACCACTCTTTGAAGTCTCCCCCACTTTAAAGGCACATTTGGGTATAAAACAGGGCCTCTGCGCTACCTCATCAGACACTTGCTGGAGAAGAAACCTGAACCAGAACCTGCATCCTGCCAAGAAGAACTACCTGGCTGCCTAAAGGACTCACCTGGCTGCTTTCTACTAAGGACTGCTGCCTTGCTGTTGCCCTGCTGCCTTGCTGAACTCTTGTCTGGCTGTAAAAGTGCTCTCCAAGGGCTTGGATAGAGCTTGCCTCCTGTTCCGTGATGTCTCAGGACCAAAAAGACTTCTCTTTTTCATTTGGACTCTTCGTGCGCCGAAACTTTTGACGCACAGCTTGCTCCGCGGTGAGAAAAACGCCGCACCCTGACGCTGATCGACACAACGCCTTTGGGGCGACTGGAACTTCGACGCACGGCCTCGCAAGGACAACGCCGCCTGACTTCCAGAGGGGAAATCGACGCGACGCCTGCTGTGAGAGCGAAACTTCGACGCACAGCCCCGCGGAACGACGCGCAGCGGGAAAACAAGCAGGAAAATCCACGCAGAGACCCCGGGACATCTGGTAATCCCGTGACCCACAGAAAGAGACTGTCCGCGTGCCGGAAAACGACGCCGACTTCCCAGCGTGAAAAATAACGACGCAAGTCCGTGTGTGCAGGGGAGAAATCGACACACACACCATTTTTCCACGTATCTCTTCTTCTGCAGCCCTTTGCGGAGATTTTCCACTTTAAACCAGGTACTTTGTGTTTGAAAGAGACTTTGGGGGTCATTCTGACCCTGGCGGTCTTTGACCGCCAGGGTCTCGAATGACGGAAGCACCGCCAACAGGCTGGCGGTGCTTCCAAGCCCATTCTGACTGCGGCGGTAAAGCCGCAGTCAGAAAACCGGGACCGGCGGTTTCCCGCCGGTTTTCCCCCGGCTGGGCGAATCCGCCAGGGCAGCGCTGCAAGCAGCGCTGCCATGGGGATTCTGACCCCCTTCCCGCCAGCCTGTTTCTGGCGGGAACGGGTGTCTTGGGGCCCCCTAACAGGGCCCCATGAAGCTTTTCACTGTCTGCCTAGCAGACAGTGAAAAGCGCGACGGGTGCAACTGCACCCGTCGCACGCCCGCAACAACACCGGCTCCATTCGGAGCCGGCTTCTGTGTTGCAGGCCTCCTTCCCGCTGGGCCGGCCGGCGCTATCATGGGTAGCGCCGGCCGGCCCAGCGGGAAGGTTGGAATGCCGGCAGCGGTCTATTGACCGCATAGCGGCCAAATGGCGGTTCCTGCCTGGCGGACGGCAACCGCCGCCTGCCAGAGTCAGAATGACCGCCTTTGTTTGCTTTTTTAAAGACTTAAGACACTTTATATAACTTTTCAGTGATATCTCTACAATTTCACATTGCATCTTTATTCTTTCTGACCTGCAATTATCCAGATAAATATTATATATTTTTCTAAACACTGTGTGGTGTATTTTTGTGGTGCTCTATGGTGTTATTGTATGATTTATTGCACAAATACTTTACACATTGCCTTCTAAGTTGAGCCTGACTGCTCGTGCCAAGTTACCAGAGGGTGGGCACAGGATAATTTTGGATTGTGTGTGACTTACCCTGACTAGAGTGAGGGTTCTTGCTTGGACAGAGGGTAACCTGACTGCCAACCAAAAACCCAATTTCTAACATGATGTCACTCTTGTTCTGTATTTTTTTTTAAGTATGCATTCTATAATTTGTTGAGTGCATCTTCCAGTTGTGTTCCCAGGTTCTGCATTTCTGCCTTGGAGGATGGCTGCCCATTAGAAAGTTGTCTTGGAACTGCAGAGCTGGGAGGAATATGGTTGATGGGCTCTTTGCCTTGGATTCTACTTCTTCAAAAATGGTTATTTCTATACACCTTGGCCTGCTTATTCAAGATGCATCCAGCTTTAACACTCACATTTGTCTGTAAATAACTTATTTAAAATACTCCACTCATCAGTTCTTAAGTGTATCAAGAGTGCAAACCAAAAGAATGTCACCCCTGATGGGAAGCGCTAATATAGATGCAGCAAAAATAGTATTAGTACTCTTCAAGTACAAAAGTCCTACTAGGTAGTTATTTCTTCCTAACAGTAAATAAACTCTTCACAATCAGTACTTGTACACACCATAATAAAAATCTGGCATACCTGTTGGGAATAAATCATAGTATGAAATAAAAATCAGAGTAGTACTATGCCCGCCTCATTCATAGGGTGGTTTCTCAGCATAATAAATGCCAAATCATAAGCCTGAAATGTTAGACGGCACTTCATTCCCATTGTCCAAACACATGGATCACTTAAATACAATGCAGAGAGCTGAAGTAAGCAAACCCCCCACTTATAAAGACACTAGGCACCTGTTCATGTCTTGTTTACTACTGATAGCTCATTGTCAAAACTCCCCACATGCTTTCTGTAAGCCAACCCATCACCTTGAAACAATCCTACACCTCTTTGCCCAAGTACAGTTTTCCCATCCACAAATCTGGATAATTTCTGAGGCCTTATGTGTGAACTCATTCAAACACTGTCTTAGGAGCCAGCCTGCCTAATGGTGAATCGTACGTTCCCTTGGAAACTGGCATCTCATCAGAATATCACCAGTCAGACCACCCAGATATTTATCCACAAAATCCTAGATCACAAAAACTTATGAATCACACAATGGCCAGATGACACAGCTGTAGTCACTTGCCGCAAGAGTAATTCATTCAGCCTAAAGAAGTTTTAGTCACTTTAACTGATGTCCATAAAGTCATACAAAAAGATCAACTGCGTGCAGAATCCCAACAATTTATTGCAGATTATAGTTACTGTGAATGAAGAGGAACATGAAACACCATCTGACTGTTCAACTCAAAGGACATTTCAAGATGGAGAAAAAAAGTAACTAATTCCTTCAAATTATCACTGTGTAGATATGCTAGATTCCTAATGTTCCATCTGTTTTTTGAAATATGATCCATAGCAATTAAGTAAAGTTGTTAAGCTTTCGAAATTGTTTGAGAACTGAACCCTAGATTTGGCAATCACCCAACATTTCCCATCCATGGCGGTATAGCTGTAAAAGGAACAATATCAAGAACTCCTGATTCAAATCTTGGATGGAATCTT
Organism: Pleurodeles waltl; assembly: GCF_031143425.1. NCBI lineage: Eukaryota > Metazoa > Chordata > Amphibia > Caudata > Salamandridae > Pleurodeles > Pleurodeles waltl. The sequence goes on along the minus strand of NC_090438.1, from coordinate 481,055,143 downwards.
GGAATTAAGACAAAACAGTTTTGCATTCAAAATAGAAACATATGTCCCTCATCTCACTAGAATCAGGATATTGAAAATAAATTGAGCCAATTACAGTTCAAATTTTAGGGCCATGGAGACATACCAGGCATCATTGCTGGAGACACGTTCCATTACAGTAATGCATAACAAAACATTGTCTTCAGCATTAAAATCTTATATCCATTTGCAGTAGTATCAAAAATTGCAGAGAAAAAAGTACCACCCCTCACAAGAATTGTGAAAATCATTATGCAGACTATTATAAAAATAGAAAAATACAAAACTGGGACATAGCAGGAGCTGGCTTTGGGGGGAGGGAGGATGTCCCCAGTGTCAATATTGGCTCCACAAGTGGTGCTGTAGGGGCATCCTTCAACATTTAATTTTGCCCTGGGGGGTTGGTGGTCCCCGGGTCCAGGGGTCTGCAACAGACCCCCTTTAATATTTTATTTTTGCTCCAGGGAGGTGACAACACCCAGGGCTGAGGAGGGGTTGCACAGCCACCCCCTTAATTTCAATAAATTGCCCTTGGTAGGTGGCGGTCACCAGGGCTGCAGGGGTGACGGAGCAAACCCACCCAAGAATTAAATGTTTAGCCCCAGGGAGGTGGTGTTCCCTAGGGCTGTGGGGGAGGGTGGTCAGGCCTTCCCCATTAGTAATCACTATTTTGCCCTGGGGAGTAGGGCTGCAGGGGAGGCCGTATGCGCTTCCCCATTAGAAACTACTGTTTCGCCACGGGGAGATGGTGATACAGGGGGTGCGTGTGGGCCGTGCGCCCCACCTGCATATTTCAGTACCATCAGCCCAGGTATGCGGTGGTCTCCAGAGCTAATACAAGCCCTATGGTGGGGGGGGGGGGGCCTGCACCACCTCCTTTGTTTAATCTCCTAATGCCCCCAGGACAGTTGGATTCTTGGAGGATTTGCATCCCTAGATATCTATATTTGTAAAACTCTAATACCTAAAAAACTACAAAATGATTTTACACCAAATCCCAAAAGGTCTGTTTTGTGAACCAAGAGCTAGCTTGCTGACACATTTGGTGTAATTCCATCCAGAGGTTAGGGCTGTAGTCCTATTCAAACTCTCCATGGGAAAATGTGTTTTGGAACCCCACCTTTCTCGGCCCCTGCTCAACGGATCACGTCTAAGCTTTCAAGACAGCAGCTAAACCCAATGAAATATACGTTTTGAAAAATTTGCAAAGATTTGTCAAGCGCACCAAAGTTATTCGCAAAACAAAAAATGCCCTTCCTATGGAAAACTAGGTCCTAACTATAACTACCTACTGGTGACCGCCTGTAGGTAATATATATATAGTCATTTTTCCTTGAAATCCCCAATATTGCAAGAGAGCTCAGCACCCATGACAAATAATGTGAATTGTGCATAAAAGGTTGTTGGAGTTTAGCTACAGCACAGTTTTTGGAAATGCCCTGTGTAAAATTGGCCAAACCCTTGTCAGTTCTGTTCACTAAGGCAGAAGACCATCAGCATTGGCATGGTCTATACCAGGACGGTTTTCCATGCCCTGTAGGGAGATGGGCCACCTCAACAGTTTGTGATTCTCACCCCTCATCTGCATTAACCATTTGAGGGGTCTGTGGTCTGTCTGAACCCAGAAGTGAGCACCAAGTAAGTACGGTTTCAGCTTCTTCAGCTTCTTCGGTGCCCAGACCCCAGAAAAGTCTTATCTCTCTATTGCACTTCACCTCTGTTCCCTGGGAAGGAACCTCCTACTGATGAAGGTGGCAGGTTGATCCAGTCCCTCTTTGTTTAGCTGTGAATTCCTGGGAGATGTCAGGGGCCTTGAGCACGGGTGATAGGCACATGGCCCCCTTTAGAGTGTCAAAATCTTGCTGACACAGCTCTGTTCAGATCACCTGACATGTCTGCTTCTTGAAAGTTAGCTCTGTCAAGGGCACAACAATGGTGTCATACTGCTTGACAAATCTCCTGTAATAGCCAGTGAGGCCTAAGAAGGCCCTCACCCCTGTCTGGGTTTGGGGGGATTCCCAAGCCAGAATGGTTTCAATCTTGGCCCAGAGAGGCTGCACCTTGCCTCCTCCCACTTAATTATCCAAGTATACCATTGACCCCTGCCCTAACTGGCACTTGCTGTCCTTGATAGTCAGGTCAATCCTCTGAAGAGCCTGAAGCACTTCTCTCAGTTGGCAAAGGTGGTCTTCCCAGTCAGAACTGAAGACTGCAATGTCATCCAGATAGGGAGCACAGAATTTCTCGGAGTGCCAGCATGAATCTGACAACATCACGGAGGCCCTCCTGGGAGCTTTCTCCCAGCCCTCTTTCACCAGATTGGGAGGTCCTTGTGCAGTGTGTCTGTACAGATGTTCAAAGGGGCTGAAGCCAATCCCCTTCTGCGGTACCTCCCTGTATGCAAATAAAAGGCATGTCAGGAGGATGTCCCATTACCACCTCATGGGATCTGACAGGCACATTATCATGCCTTTTAGGGTTCAGTTGAACCTTTCAACAGGCCCATTATTTTGCGGGTGGTAAGGAGTGAAGAGCTTGGAGGTTATCCCACACTCCTTCTACATGACCCTAATGTACCCTGAAATGAAGTTGTTACCCCCGGTCTGACACTACCTCCTTGGGGAGCCTTACACAGGTAAGGATCCCCATCAGTGCCCTGGCCACTACGGGCACAGTCACTGTCGTCAGAGGGGTAGTTTCCAGGTACTGTGTGACATGGTCCACCAGTCTAGGATGAAGTTGTTGCTCATGGCTATCAAAGGACATAGGACTCTGTGTGTGCAGTCTTACAGCCATGGACCAGGAGCCCTATTTGACCATCATAAATGGAAACCAAATCTCATCAAAACTCATCAAGCCTTTTTTTAAACTCTAATACCTCGAAAACAACTAAACGGATTTACACCAAATCACATAAGGTGTGTTTTTTAACCAAGAGCTAGCTTTCTGCCAAATTTGATGTAATTCCGTCAGGTGGTTAGGGATGTAGTCGTATTCAAAATCCCTATAGGAAAATGTATTTTCGGACTCTCCCTTTCTCGGCCTCCGCTCAAAGGATAAGCTCAAATGAAAGCATTCACATCCACTAAGACCCATGACTTTGTACCAATATGCCTCTACGAAGTATTTGTTTGAATCTGTCATCTAAAAGTTATTAAAATCAGGCTGAATAAAGTCGTATAGTAGGAAATTACTTTCACAAAATTCAGGAAATAATCAGGAACCTGCATTTAATTTTACCCTTTATTTTTCACAGAAATGTGGCTTTTGCACAACTGTACCACTTTCCAGAAACATTACTGCATCACAATGACAAAATAACCATCAGTAGAGAAAATGGAAGCGAAGTGGGATTATGACCGTTTGTTTCAAAGACCATTAACCTCAAAGACATCCAGTCTACGCATATGAATTTACCTCTAGAAACAACATTCAATCCCTTCATCCACTTGGTGCAATTGCTGCCACTGACTTAGTTATCTTAAAAGTCATTTTAGAAGTAATAATATAAAATGGCAAATTCCTCAATGAATACCTTAATCTTCCTCAACATCTTCAAATCAAACATAGAAAAATCATATAATAGGAACATTCAAAACTAAGTTGTTGATCTGAACAATACACAGACACCAGGAAACGTCCATGGTGGCATGCACGCACTGTCTGAACATTCCTCCTTTTAGCCCGGACAGACACTGACTTCAACCTCACCTAATGTCAGAAGGTTAAAGACCAGGGCCCATATTTCTACGTTATTTACGCCACATTTGCGTAATTTTTTTATGCAAAAGCAGCACAAACTTACAAAATAGAATTGTATTTTGTAAGCTTGCGCCGCTTTTGCGTAAAACAATAACGCAAATGCGGCACAAAAAATAAGTATAAGTATGGGCCCTGATGTCAAAACCCTTACCTAAAAAGTTGCTTAACGTCATCTGTCCTTATGATTGTAATAAACTCCATGAACAATGCCACAGTGCTTTTTGAAAGTTACCAATTGAAGACTCTTAAAGTAATTGAACCTCCAAGATACTCGTCACAACTGAGTCAGTGGCAGCCTTGCTCAGCTGTTGGTCATGTATCACTCCATCTAACAGGAATTCTAGACATCACCTGATGATAACAAGATGATAGTACACTGCAAGATCAAGATATGGGTTGATAATGTCTATGCAATGCGGATATGCAAAGCCTCTTGTGTAAATGGCACAAATCCAATGTGGACAGAAGACAATACACGAACTAAAGGAGAAGTTTTATTTGAGTTTGCAAACACGCACAAAAACCTGTCATGCGAGTCAGAGCATCGTTGCACCCAACCAAACGCAACAGTAATATTGCTAAAAATCCACCACAAAATTGTGGATCTGCAGATCATTAAAAAAAAATCCTGGCTTCCAGCAATTAATGAAAAGACCACCTTGATTTCGTAATTAAAGAAAGTGCTAAACTGAGAGACAGACTCATGAACAGTTTAGAGCCATTCTTCACTCTCATGTGCTTTAACAAGTTGACAGAAACAAGCACCGGAAACAAGTAATCTATACTACAGATAGAATCATATGCAGCACTACAGATCAAATGAAATCTTTTTGTCAAATATTTTTAATTGTTAGTTACAAAAACATATACATGACCTGAGTGTACACTTCTGGGGTGGTCTGATACCAGTTTTAAGATTCAGAACGAATGTATACATAGCCGCAGCTTCTTATCCCTTTTTCATGCATAATGCCATTGTTTTTTTCCACAAACTTTTTTTCATACTCACAATTTAATCAGGAAATGCAACAGTTGTTGTCCCATAATCTCATAGCTCGCAGCAATCCAAAGAGCTATTAGAACAATTTCTGCCACCATCAGTTCATTCACGGACATTTCTTGCAGACTCCTAATAGTGTTTCAAATTTAGTAGTGTTCTTCATTTGGTTGCATGACACTCTAGCTAGAAAAACAATATTGACGTACAAATATTGTAAACAAATATTGAAAATGTACGAATTACAATCTTAATCACCCTTATAGTTAAGCTTTTATCTAAAATACAGCAATATCATAAACAAAAATAATTACATAACGATTATCACCTACTTGTTAAAACGAATGGAAGATAACAACCATCACAAAAAAAAAAATATTAAACTCCGGAAAAATGGCAGGATTCTAAACAAAATACATTACATTAATGATATTTACACATAAACAAATATGTCAGAATATAATAATGTACATTAAATCAATAAAGAGAACAGTAATTAGCATTTACTATAAATGGTGTAAAACAAAATCAACCTGGTAATAAAGTTGTCACCACTTACAGATCCCTAACTTTTTTCAGTGGAAAGATGACATTTTCAGTTCATATGTGAACCACGTAGACTATGGCTCATATGTATGGGCTTTGTGACACAGGGCAGCGCAGCAAGTCACCCTGCTGCGCTGCCCTGCAGCACAGGGAAAGGGAAGGATTGCGCCATATTTATCCAATATGGCACATTCCTGTCCTTTCTCCCTCCGCTGGCATCCTTTTTGCATGCAGCATTATTCTTGTGCAGGAAGGGACACAAACAATTCTGAGAGGCTTTTTGCTCTTTCTATGTGTGCTGCAAAATGCAGCATAAATACAAAAGAGGAACAAACAAGGAGAAATAAAGATATTTCTCCTCGTTACGCCTCTTCTGGGGAGGTGCATCTTTTTGGTGCATTCCCAGGCTTACAAGTTTTTGTAAATCTGGGAATGCATCAACATCCATGGATGTTGCGTGGGAACACCCATGAAAACTCCTCCCTTGTGCAAAGTAATGTATCACAGTGATTTGCAATGAGTTACATTACTCGAGATTTATGAAAGCACGCAGGGCCATGGAAGGTGGCCTTGAGTGGCTTCCTGAACCTCACTTAATCAGGCCATAAATATAGCTCTATGTGTTAACTAGACTTGTATATAAGTGATGGTTTTGGACAGCTGTGCCTTCCAGTGGATGGTGTCTGAACCACTCATAGGTGAATGATTTATACTTCATGAGAACAAAAACATAATATAACTGAAGGCTTTGTCATGATAACGAAAATATAATATAACTGAGGTGATGCTTTTTACCTGCAACCCACTGAAAGCGGGGTGCAGATAAAAGGCAAGGTTCCAGAATTATTCACTTCAAACAGGCAAACAGTATGTGGAGTCTTCTAACTTTAGATGAACAGGTTAGGCCCAAAACATGCTTGTTGAGATTAAGGAAAAAGTAGGAGTATCAACATCTGGTTTTCTCAGTAATATTCACAACATCGCTTTTAGCACTTGCAAATTTTAACCAAAACAAATTGTTATTCCATTCTGTGGTGCATGTGTTTTAGTCATCCAATGTTCATAGTACACAGCTGTTTATTTTTTGCAGTGATTCAGCCAACACATTTTCTCCCTGTAGCGACTGATTGGCCTACTGATTTCTCAAGGCTGGTTTTATTTATAGGTTGCCGACATTTAAGAGCACATGACAATGACTATATAATAAGATTGTATGATTGCATTCTAGTTCAACAATTCATAATGAGACAGAGTTGCTGTCAATATAAATAGTAAAAGTTGAGCACACTATGGTGGTCATTCTGACCTCGGCGGTAAAAGGCGCCTACCGCCGGTCAGAAATCCTCCATAATCCCGCCGCGGTCGCGGAAACCCGCCACGGTCATTCTGACCCGCAGAAGGCAAACCTCCGAAAATCCGACCGCCACAACAGACCGCCAGACCAGCGGTCGGCGGAAAGGTGGAGGTGACCACACCTCCACCGTCACGCCAACAGAAATACGCCCATGCCATTACGACCCACGAATCCACGCGGCGGTCATTCAAACGCGGTATTCCATTGGCGGGACACACCGGCGCGGTCAGAATACACACAAACGAACAAAACTCAGCCACATTGGACGATTTGAATCCCACACACCTGATACACATACACACACCACTCCCACACACACAATACAATATAAAACACACACCCACATCACCCACAAACCCCTACGCTTAAAAATTCGTAAAGAAGACAAGAGCGAGACACCAGCATCCAAAACATAACAGCCACAGCCACTCAACACCATCACCCACACACTATCCACACACAAAACAACACACACCACCACACTCAACTCACTTAAATACACATACTCCACCCCACACATCATACACACCACCCCATGGCACCCCAAAGACAACCCCGCTTCACAGACGAAGAACTCAGGGTCATGGTGGAGGAAATCGTTCGGGTAGAGCCCCAGCTGTTCGGCACACAGATACAATACACCAGCATTGCCCGGAGGACGGAGCTATGGCAGAGGATTGTCGACAGGGTGAACGCAGTGGGACAGCACCCCAGAAATCGGGAAGACATCAGGAAGCGATGGAACGACCTACGGGGGAAGGTGCGTTCCATGGTATCCAGGCACAACATCGCCGTGCAGAAGACTGGCGGAGGACCCCCACCTCAACCCCCACAATTCACATCATGGGAGGAGGAAGTCTTGAACATCCTGCATCCTGACGGCCTCGCAGGAGTCGGCGGAGGAATGGCTACTGGTAAGTTGAAGCTTCAATACTGCTTCCCCCCCACCTGCATGCCAAATCAGACCCCAACCCTCACCCCCATCCTCGAACCCCACCCTCACCCCCACCCCCATCCTCACCCCCACCCTCACCCCCACCACCATCCTCACCCCCACCACCATCCTCACCCCCACCACCATCCTCACCCCCACCCCCAGCACACCTATTCCCCGCCAATGTCTCACCATCACAACCCACACATCCCAAAACCTAGGCCTGCATGCGTCCACTAAGCATGGACACCCATCACCAAAGCATGCCCAATGCATATACACATCCCCCCCACAAGCCACCCTCACCAAAGCCCCCACACACGAATGCCAGCACTTGGGGACACGAGAACCCACAGATACACCCATATGCCACACATTGAAACTATAACCATACCTCTATACCCCTGCAGGACCCGACCGTCAACACACCGCGGCGGAGGGGCCAGAATTATCCACACCCCCCACCCAAGAGGCCGTCAGCGATGACAGCAGCTCTGTCGATCTGGACACCGATGACCAGCCCGGACCATCGGGGACCTCTGGACAGTCGGTTCCCCTCACACAGGCACAGGCCACTACAGACCCTAACCCCTCTGGGAACACCAGCACAGCTCCCACCCAGCGGGCCCATGCCTCTGTCTCCAGGGCGCGTCAATCTGCGGTGTGTCTACCACTACAGGGAACCCAGGATAACCCACCACCCCAACAACAACAGGGACCTGGGGGCAGTGGTAGTGGGCACACCGGCCAGGGGGCAGAGGCCCAGGGAAACAGGGCAACTCGGCGGGCAGCTGTGCGACAGGGGGGGGAGGAGAGGCCCAGGGAACCCACTCTCCACGAGGTCCTCACCACCATCATGGGAGCATACAACCGCTCCCAGGAGACGATGGCGACGGTACTGGCCCGGTTCCAGGAGATCCAGGTGCTGCAGGAGGAACACTATCGGGGGTACAGGGAGGACATCAGAGCCATCAACACCACCCTGGTTACCATGGTAGGGCTGCTGCAGGACCTCGTAAACAGCAGGGCAGACACTGAACAACACCCAAGGGCCCCTGCCACTAGCCTGGACCAAGAACAGCCATCCACCTCCGCCGGCGCTAGTGGACAGGAGGCCCCCGCACAGCAGCAGCCCACCAGACCCCCACCTCCTGCAGGAGAAGAACCACCCCGCAAGAGGGCCCTGAGATCTCGCAAGAAGACAGAGTAGGATGTCAAGACCCCCGCCAGCAAAGGATACCACCTGATGTCATCCCACTGTCCCACATTGTCACCCTGTCCATCCTTGAACTGCCCATGCTCCATCTCTCCACAGGCCTCTGGACAATGCACCTGTGTGACTGTTACTCTGGACTCTGCCATGGACATTCCTTCACCATAGCCCCCACCCACTTGAAACCACCCATCCCATTTTGAGCACTTCAATAAACACCTATTTTGCACCAAAATATCAGGAGTCTGGCTGTGATTTCAATAGATTGTAATTGACATGACAGTGCAAATATGTCCTTGTACATGGTGAAGTCAACAAACAGCTGCCACAAAGCTGTAGTCCATGGGGAAACGAAGCACCGGACTCGTAGTGGGGACCCCAGATCTGAAATAGGGAGGGAAAAGCCAAAACTCAGTCATCATACACTGGGGCAAATAGACAGGCAGCAGAGATGCTGCAGAGTAGTTAACATTTACTAAATTATCTTTGAAATGTTACCTGTGTCCTATTGGAAGTACTGTTCAATGATTCTGTCCCTGTTGTCTGTTTCAGCCCCGTCGTCTTCCTCCTCGTCACTCTCCTCAGGTTCCACCGCTGCCACAACACCACCGTCTCGACCATCCTCCTGCAGGAAAGGCACCTGGCGGCGCAAAGCCAGGTTGTGAAGCATGCAGCAGGCCACGATGATGTGACACACCTTCTTAGGTGAGTACATTAGGGATCCACCGGTCATATGCAGGCACCTAAACCTGGCCTTTAGGAGGCCAAAGGTGCGTTCGATCACCCTCCTAGTACGCCCATGGGCCTCATTGTACCGTTCCTCTGCCCTGGTCCGGGGATTCCTTACTGGGGTCAGTAGCCACGACAGGTTGGGGTACCCAGAGTCCCCCACTAGCCATACACGGTGTCTCTGTAGCTGTTCCATCACGTAAGGGATGCTGCTATTCCTGAGGATGTAGGCGTCATGCACTGACCCTGGGAATTTGGCATTTACATGCGAGATGTACTGGTCAGCCAAACACACCACCTGGATGTTCATTGAATGGTAACTTTTTCTGTTCCTGTACACCTGCTCCCTGTCTCTTGGGGGAACCAAAGCCACATGGGTCCCATCAATGGCACCAATTACGTTGGGAATATGTCCAAGGGCGTAGAAATCACCCTTCACTGTAGCCAATTCGCCCACCTCAGGGAAAATGATGTAGTTCCTCACGGATTTCATCAGGGCAGACAACACTCTGGATAACACCTTCGAAAACATGGGCTGAGACATCCCGGAAGCAATTCCCACGGTTGTCTGAAATGACCCACTTGCCAAGAAATGTAGTACTGACATGACCTGCACCAGAGGGGGAATCCCTGTGGGTTGGCGGATGGGGGACATCAGGTCGGGCTCCAGCTGGGCACACAGTTCATGGATAGTGGCACGGTTAAGACGGTAGGTCAGGATAATGTGGCATTCTTCCATTGTCGACAGGTCCACCAGCGGTCGGTATACGGGAGGATTCATCCGTCTCCTCGCCCAACCCAGCGGACGGTGCCTAGGAAGGACAACATGGAGCACACAGTCAGGCAACCCACAGGTACGTACTCACAGCTAGCACAGTATACGATTCTCTATGCAGTGAATGGCGTGTCTGAGTGGCTATGCAAGGCCTAGGCCTGTGTGACGCAGTTGAAATTGAGCCATGTGGGCCCTGGAAATGGCGGCTGCCTGACCTGTGAAGTGTGACAATGGGATGTGAGGTCAATGCGCTGGCGTGGCACACCGCGGCGGGCGGCGGGCGAAGACCGCGGCGCGAAGCCGCATTGGTTAACATTGAAGCCTATGGGTTTCAGGAGCCAATGGCGAAGGGCGCCGGCGGTGGCGGGACGCACCGCCGCGGTACGCACCGCCGCGGACGTGACCGCCATTTTCTATCTACTTATCCACTTGCGACTTGAACTTTCACAGGAGAGGACCTATACTGCAAGTGTTGCTGTGACCTCGGTCTGGAAGGGACAATGGCTGCTGCGACTGGGGAAAGGGCCCCTGCCTTCACTGGAGAGGAGTTGGAGAAACTTGTGGATGGGGTCCTCCCCCAGTATGCGCTACTCTACGGTCCTCCAGACCAACAAGTGAGTTTAATTCAATATGGATTTGGGGCCACTGGCTGGCTTGGGGGCCTGGCGGGGATGGGGGGCATGTTGGGGCTGGCGGGGGGCCTGGCGGGGGGCCTGGCGGGGATGGGGGGCATGTTGGGCATGGCGGGGGGCATGGCGGGGATGGGGGGCATGTTGGGCATGGCGGGGGGCATGGCGGGGATGGGGGGCATGTTGGGCATGGCGGGGGCATGGCGGGGGGCCTGGCGGGGATAGGGGGCATGTTGGGCATGGCGGGGGGCATGGCGGGGGGCCTGGCGGGGATGGGGGGCATGTTGGGCATGGCGGGGGGCCTGGCGGGGATGGGGGGCATGTTGGGCATGGCGGGGGGCATGGCGGGGGCCTGGCGGGGATGGGGGGCATGTTGGGCATGGCGGGGGGCATGGCGGGGATGGGGGGCATGTTGGGCATGGCGGGGGGCCTGGCGGGGATGGGGGGCATGTTGGGCATGGCGGGGGGCATGGCGGGGATGGGGGGCATGTTGGGCATGGCGGGGGGCCTGGCGGGGATGGGGGGCATGTTGGGCATGGCGGGGGGCCTGGCGGGGATGGGGGACATGTTGGGCATGGCGGGGGGCATGGCTGGGGGCCTGGCGGGGATGGGGGGCATGTTGGGCATGGCGGGGGGCATGGCGGGGGGCCTGGCGGGGATGGGGGGCATGTTGGGCATGGCGGGGATGGGGGGCATGTTGGGCATGGCGGGGGGCCTGGCGGGTATGGGGGGCATGTTGGGCATGGCGGGGGGCACGGCGGGGATGGGGGGCATGTTGGGCATGGCGGGGGGCCTGGCGGGGATGGGGGGCGTTGGGCCACTGGAAAGGAAAATGCTGAGAAACTTGAACGTGGTATTTCTCCCTCCCTCTACGTGTCACATAGGTCCGCGCCCATGAGAAGATCGGGATTTGGCGTGCCATCGCCAAGGAAGTCCGGGCCCTGGGGGTCCACCATCGACGGGGCACCCACTGCCGCAAGAGGTGGGAGGACATCCGCCGCGGGACCAAGAAGACCGCCGAGTCTCTGCTGGGGATGGCCTCCCAACGTAGGCGGGGTGCCTGCCGTCAACTGAGCCCCCTGATGTTCCGGATCCTGGCGGTGGCCTACCCTGAATTGGATGGGCGCGTGAGGGCAGCACAGCAGACACAAGGGGGTGAGTACAAGCATTATCTACTCTGTTGTCGCGCAGTGGAGGTGTCTGGGTGGGGAGGAGGGCTGGGGGTCCCCCTAGGCCAGGGCGATATCTGTAGGCTGGGCACCCCCGTAAGCCCCTGTGTCCCCAGCCACCACCCTCAGTAGTTTGTCAGTACAGCCATCCCTGGGCCGTGTCATCCATGGGTGCAGTTGTCAACTCTAGGCGTGTAGGCCATGTTCCACGGAATGCGTAGCGTACCCCAAGTGCGCAACTTAGTGCAGGGGGCATCTGTGTCTGTCATGTCCGCTAACTGTACCGGAGATCCATGTACTCAATATCCCTTTATTTCTCTCTCCCCCCCCCTTTTTGTTTGTCTTTCTGTGCTTGTGTGCATCAGCATCATCAGGCGGAGGAGAAGTGGCATCGGGGCAGGAGGGAGCTGCATCTCACATGGCCCAGGAGGGCCATGCCACAGAGTCAGACTGGACCAGTGAGACGGAGGGCGAGGGGAGCTCCACGACGGGGACGACTGGAGCCTGCAGCGACACGGACACGTCCTCGGAAGGGGGCTCCCTTGCGGGGGTGGCACCATCCGTGCCCCCCGCCATTACAGGTACAGCCGCCACCCAGCGCACCATCTCCGCCCTCCCAGCAGCCCCTCCGCGTTCGCCCCGTGCCCGCTCTGCCAGGAAGCCGGGCATCTCCTTCGCCCCAGGCACCTCAGGCCCTGCCCCTGTTACCCCCGCTGCCCTCAGTGAGGAGGTCATTGACCTCCTCCGAACGCTCATTGTTGGGCAGACTACCCTTTTGAATGCCATCCAGGGGGTGGAGAGGGAGGTTCATCGCAGCAATGCGTACCTGGAGGGCATTCATTCGGGTCAGGCTGCCCATCAGCGATCGTTCCAGGCTCTGGCCTCAGCACTGACGGCAGCCATTGTCCCTGTCTCCTGCCTCCCTCTACTAACTCCCTCCTCCCAGTCTCCTGTTCCTCTGCCTGTCCCACCCACACCATCAGACCAGCCTGCACACACCTCAACACCCAAGAGAAGCTCATCCAAACATAAGCACCACAGATCACGCAGACATTCACACACGCAACATTCCGATGCAGACATGCCAACAGTCACTACCACCTCTGTGACCCCCACCTCCTCGTCTCCCTCCTCCCTCCCTGTGACGTCTACACTCACACCTCCATTCACCTCACCATCAGCCAGTGTTTCCATCACCAGCACACCCTCCACTCCAGTCCGCACACGTGCAGTCACCACCCCCACTGCCATTTACACGTCCCCTGTGTCCTCTCCCACTGTGTCTGTCACCCCCTCTTCCACACCACACAAACGCAGCCACCCACCCACCCAACAGCCATCCACCTCACGACAGCCTATCCCTCCTGCACCTGCACCCAAAGACAGCAAACGTGACTCACCTACAACCACATCCTCTCCCTCCACTCCCATTCCCACTGTACCTACCACTCTCCATTGTCCCAAGAAGCTCTTCCTCGCCACTACTAACTTCTTTCCTGACCCTGAGCCCCCCCTCCTTCTCGTTGGGGTAAGAAGAGCACCTCAGCCACCACCAGCCCTGCAGCCCCCTTGACAAGGGTGCAGGGGTATTGGAGCCCGCCAGCCCGCATGTCTGGATCTTCGCCCAGCAGCAAGGGGACAGCCAGCCCACCCCCTGGGAAGAGGAGCAGAAGGCGGAAGGGGCGCCGCAGGAGCCCGCCTTCTACATCCCCCCCGGACACCACCCAGAGACAGTCACCAGCCACAGCTCCAAAGGGAGGAAAGGGCCACAGGCCGACGACTAAGGAGGGCAAGGGCAGCAAGTTGGAGAGGTCAGGCAGCAGGCCTGCTGCCCAGGAGGAGCCCACAACCCCCATAGCCGCTGCCCCGGGAGGAACCGGCACAGCTGCCCTGGGAGAGCCCACCACCCCCATAGCCGCTGCCCAGGGAGGACCCAGCCCAGCTGGCCAGGAGGGCCCCACCACCCACAGCCCAGGTGGGCAGTGAAGGAGCACCATCCCCGCTGCCCAGGAGGGCACCACCAGGCAATTAGCAGTTGGCCATAGACCGTCCGCCGTCTCAAGAACCGCTGAACTGGGCCCCGCCGTCTCAAGAACCGCTGAACTGGGCCCCGCCGTCTCAAGAACCGCTGAACTGGGCCCCGCCGTCTCAAGAACCGCTGAACTGGGCCCTTCAAGGCAAGAAGCGCTGAACTGGGCCCCGCCGTCTCAAGAACCGCTGAACTGGGCCCCGCCGTCTCAAGAACCGCTGAACTGGGCCCCGCCGTCTCAAGAACCGCTGAACTGGGCCCTTCAAGGCAAGAACCGCTGAACTGGGCCCCGCCGTCTCAAGAACCGCTGAACTGGGCCCCGCCGTCTCAAGAACCGCTGAACTGGGCCCTTCAAGGCAAGAACCGCTTAACTGGGCCCCGCCGTCTCAAGAACCGCTGAACTGGGCCCCGCCGTCTCAAGAACCGCTGAACTGGGCCCCGCCGTCTCAAGAACCGCTGAACTGGGCCCTTCAAGGCAAGAAGCGCTGAACTGGGCCCCGCCGTCTCAAGAACCGCTGAACTGGGCCCCGCCGTCTCAAGAACCGCTGAACTGGACCCCGCCGTCTCAAGAACCGCTGAACTGGGCCCTTCAAGGCAAGAACCGCTGAACTGGGCCCGCCGTCTCAAGAACCGCTGAACTGGGCCCCGCCGTCTCAAGAACCGCTGAACTGGGCCCTTCAAGGCAAGAACCGCTGAACTGGGCCCCGCCGTCTCAAGAACCGCTGAACTGGGCCCCGCCATCTCAAGAACCGCTGAACTGGGCCCTTCAAGGCAAGAACCGCTGAACTGGGCCCCGCCGTCTCAAGAACCGCTGAACTGGGCCCTTCAAGGCAAGAAGCGCTGAACTGGGCCCCGCCGTCTCAAGAACCGCTGAACTGGGCCCCGCCGTCTCAAGAACCGCTGAACTGGGCCCTTCAGGGCAAGAACCGCTGGCCCTTTGGCAGACGTGGCAGGGCAGGATCTATCTCGGGCAGGGCTGCAGGATGTCCTCTGGCCAACTTGCCTCCTCCAGTGGCAGTGGGGTCTGTTATGGACTGTATGGACTGTGGCTTTGCTCTCCCCAGGATGGCCCAGTGGGCAGGCCACCCACTGTATGGACTGTATGGACTGTGGCTTTGCTCTCCCCCGGATGGCCCAGTGGGCAGGCCACCCACTGTATGGACTGTATGGACTGTGGCTTTGCTCTCCCCAGGATGGCCCAGTGGGCAGGCCACCCACTGTATGGACTGTATGGACTGTGGCTTTGCTCTCCCCAGGATGGCCCAGTGGGCAGGCCACCCACTGTATGGACTGTTTGGACTGTGGCTTTGCTCTCCCCAGGATGGGCCAGTGGTCATGGAGTCCCCTCGTGGATCTGGCGTTGTGTACTCAAGTGGCTGAGGTGCCCCCCCTTCCCTTCCCCCTGAGGTGCCTGTCCTATTTTCTTTCTGATGCCCCTGCAGTGTTCTCTCCGTGGAGTTCTTGTCGTGGGACTGGGCCTTGCCCCTTTGCACAGGACCCCTGTGATCCACGGACAGTGGTTGGACTACATTTAGTAGCTGTATATATTTTGTACATAGTTTATTTATTTATTGGGATTATTGGTGTACATATTTCAATATATCTGCCCGTTTATGATCTCTTCTTTTGGTCTTTGCATTATTTCGGAGGGGGGTGGTTTGTGGGTTGTGACAGTGATCTGTGGGAATGCATTGATGTGTGTGTTGTAGTGGGTGTGGGTGGGTGGGTGTGTGCAGGTAATCTTTTCCCTCCCCTGTGTCGTAGGTGCCGTACTCACCGATGTCTTCCGCGCCGCCGGACGTGCTCCTGGTATATGAGGAGGAATAGGAGTGCGGGGATGACCTGCAACTCTGGCTCCATACTGCCGGAATCTCGCGTGGAGTGCGTAGAGGTGAGCGTTTTCCCGTTCGTAGTCTGTTTCCGCCGTGTTCTTATCGGCGGTGCTCCCGCCCCGGAAAAGGTGGCAGATTGGTGGGTCGTAATAGGGTGGGCGGTACTTTGTCTGCCGCCGGGCTGTTTGCGGGAACCGCCGCGCTGTTTGTTTGTACCGCTGTGGCGGTCGGAGTGTTAAGTTGGCGGGCTGTGTTGGCGGTTCCCGCCAGGGTCAGAATTGCATATTTTAGACCGCCGGCCTGTTGGCGGCTTGGCCGCCGCTTTATCACCGACCGCCAGGGTCAGAATGAGGGCCTATGTATTGATGCCAATGTAGTAACAGTATGAACCATAATATGTGATTCTAATGGAGATGGGTCTGAAAGTGCAAGATAACATCTTAAATAGGGCCTGATTTGGAATGTGGCAGACAGTGTACTTTGTCACAGTGCAACTGAGTATTCTGTCTGCCAAACTCTCAGTCTGCCCTCCTCATTTATAGATGGGCAGGCTGTAAGGTTGCTCTCGACATACAATGACAGAAAGCTTACTCCAAAAACCTGATAGAATAGGGACTATCAGAGGAAGGCATTACATCACAAGCTCTATTTATGGAGAATGGTGAAATTTGCTTATTTCTGTCCATCACCACCAGGAAAAACCTGATGTTGAGGAATAGAAAACAATAATGACCCCACACTCTGGGATACATCTCCTAAAGACCAGGGGTCATTATATTTTTGTTTTTGAAAAACAAAAAATATTGAAAACTTTGTAAACATTAATCTAATTTGGCCAAACCTTTGAAAGTTATCTTCCCTAAGGTGGAAGAACCTGAAGGGACCATCAGCATTGGTGTGGTCGGTTTCAGGACGGTATTCCATGCCCTGTAAGGAGATGGACCACCTCAACAGTTTGTGATTACCACCCCTCATCTGCATTAACCTTCTGAGGGGTCTGGGGTCTGTCTGAACCCAGAAATGAGAACCAAACAAGTATGGTCTCAGCTTCTTCAATGCTCTGACCACAGTAAAGACTTATCTCTCTATTGCACTCCACCTCTGTTCCCTCGGAAGGAACCTCCTACTGATGAAGGTTGCAGGCTGACCTAGGCCCTCTTTGTTTAGCTGTGAGAGTGAGGTCCCTTTGCCATGCTCTGAGGCATCTGTCTGCACAATGAATTATTTGGAGAGATCAGGAGCCTTGAGCACTGGTGCTGTGCACATGGCCTCTTTCAGGGTGTCAAATGCTTTTTGGCACACCTCTGTCCAGATCACCTGACATGTCTCCTTCTTGGAATTTAGCTCTGTCAAGGGCGGCACAATGGTGCCATATCACTTAAAAAATCTGCTGTAGTAGCTAGTGATTCCTAAGAACGAATGCCTTCACCTCTGTCTGGGTTTTGGGGATTGCCAAGTCAGAATGGTATCAATCTTGGCCTGGAGAGGGTGCGCTTTGCTTCATCCTACTTGATTACCTAAGCTGATCGTACTGGACTGAGACAGAGTCACAAGTTCAGACCGAACACAATGGAGTGTGGGGAGGCTACAGAAAGCCAGTTAGGCCCACTGCACAGGGTACCTTTAATCCTGGTTATAGAGCGGTGCATGGATTCGGGTCGAAGATGCACCACACAGCCTAGGCAATGCATTGGTTCTGAAATGTGGCGAGGCTGTGGTCCGAGGTCTTGTTGCATCATTGTTGAGTATCCCATTGACAGTGCTTACGATGCAATGTCCAATGTCGGGGATGTCGAGCACAGCTGGAAATGTGTCAGTTCTGAAGGGATGCGAGGTTGTGATGCAGAGTTTGGAGTCATTGTCAAGACTGAGGTCGACAAAGGATGTGAGGACCTGGGCTGTGGATACACTACACCCTTGGGGTGATGTGTCAGTTCCGAGGCTGAGGAGGCGATGGAGGTCTTCACATTGGACCCAATCCACACAACAGCATTGATGTTTTGGTTCTGCTTCGGGATGCACTGATCCATAGAGGAGATGTGTCAGTTTTTCTTGGGGATATGCCACTCAGCAGAGGCGTTGCATCGGTTCCACTGGCAAACACCATAGGCCCACTTCCAGGGGTCTAGTGCTGGTGTGGCACAACATGACAGGGTAGAGTTACAGATGACAGACCCCAGGTGCAGGAGCAAGAATGTTGGAATCCGGTTCTGTCCCTGAGGCTTCAGATCAGGAGGCCAGTCAACTAGCCCTTGGAGTCATTCTGGGTTCTGGGTTCAGGACATGCAGGTCTAGTCCTTCCCACTCTGGCAAGAGGGCAACAGGCATCAGGTCAGCACAGCAGGACAGCAGTTCCTTCAGAGCAGCAGTCCAGTGCAGTGGCAGTCCTTGTAGCAGCACAACAGTCCTTCTTCCTGGTAGAGTATCCACAGATCCAAAAGTGTAATGAAATGATGGTCTCTGAGGTCCTTCTTTTATAGACAGTTGTGCCTTTGAAGTGAGGCAAAGCTTCTAGGGGCATGCCTTTGAAGTGCAGAGATGCCTTGCCTTCCCAGCTGTGGGTCAAGACTAACTACGGGGGTATGCAGCCATTTGTATGAAGACAGGACACAGTCTATTCAGGAATAAGTAAGGCTGGACCCTGCTCACCCCTTCCATCTTGCCAGATATAGGGGGTCATTACGACCCTGGCGGTCGGAGACAGGGGTAATGTAGCGTCCGTACCGCCAACAGGCTGGCGGTATGGAGGCCCTTATGGCAGTGCAGGGGCCCCCTAACAGGGCGCCGGCCAGCTTTTCACTGTCTGCGTACCTGTCGCATGGCCGCAACACCGCCGGCTCCATTAGGAGCCGGCTCCTATGTTGCGGCCTTATCCCCATCGGCCCAGCGGGAATGTCGTGATGGGGGCCGCAGGAGTGCAGCCGCATTGGCGGCCGCACGGCGGTTACCGCTTGGCAATGCCGTAATGACCCCCATAGTCTGTTCAGTCACACCTCAGCTCACATTCTGTGTGTGGTGTATAGGAGGAATACACAAAGGCCAACTACACCCAGTCATGTGACCAAAGGTAGGCTGCACACACCAAATGGCTAAGGCAAGAAAATCCCAACTTTCTAAAAGTGGCATTTTGAGAATTGAAATTTAAAATCCAACTTTACCATGAATTAGGATTTTAAATTAGGACTCCTGAGACACCAAGCTTGAAGGAGCTAGCGCTTCACATTTGGAGTTTACTCTCATAAAATGCAATAAGGCACCTCCAATGTTATCTTATGGAAGAGATAGGCCTTGCTGTAGTTGAAAATGAATGTAGGAATGTTTTACTGCCAGGACATGTAGAACTTAGAACCACATGTCCAACATTTTAAATAGAATACACTGCACCCTGCTCTTGGGTTGTCTATGTCTAGGACCTTCCTTGGGCGTGAATTATATGTAGTAAAAAGGAAGTTTTGGACCTGGCAAAATGCTTTTTTTCCAGGTTGACATGACATGTTAAGACTGCACATGCAGGCCTGCAATGGGAGGCCTGAGGCAGGTTTAGTGGTCAATTTAAGTGCTTGACACAATCAGTGCTGAAGGTCCACATGTAGCATTTCCTTTATAGGCCCTGGGCACATTTAGTGCACTTTACTAGGGGATTAGAAGTAAATTAAATATACTAATTGGATTCAGGCCAGTATTATCAAGTTTTATGGAATAAGCACAAACAACTTTAGCAGTGGTTAGCAGTTGTAGAATGTGCAGAATCCTAAGGCCAGCAAAACCAGGAGGTGTGATAGCAGAAAAATAGGTGAAAACCACCCCAAGAATGCCAAATCTAACACTTCCCTTTTAAAGCCTGTGTCAAGTTTTTTTAACTGCAAATCAGAAAGATCCCGACATTGTGATCACATTATTTACCAGATTATTGGTTATAATAAAAACAAATCCCTGGCCTCTATAGTTTGCCTGACCACCAAAGATTTTATCCTTCAGAAAGTGTTTTTGCTTCTGCCTCATTTGCTATGTTTTCCACTTGAGTCTTTAGTCACATAAGTGCTTCTCACTGGCATTCCACATCTTGGCCTTGATATCTCTAAGTATTCTCTCTCCCTTTTACTCCGTGTTGTGTTGTTCAAGCCACTCAGTGTATTAATTTCTTCTGCGTTGCTTTAGAAATATACCAACGTTTTCTGTATGTTCTACTTATTATGGCTCACAAAGTTTCCATCACCTTAAAGTACAGCTTGGATCATCAACTTTTTACTATATATTGACAGCATTGTGTTTGGTTAATCATGTTTTCTATCATGCTTGGGGTTATGACATATTATGAAGTACCATTTGTTATCACCTTTCTACTTCTATCAATTTAAAACTCTAGTTTGTCATGAACATGTGTACAGGTGCCACTGTACAGCTAATTTTTTCAATAAATACTTTCATGCACAGTGTATCTACATGTTTATCCCTTGTCTAGTTTGTTTATTTGCTAAGAGGATTCCCTGGACTAATTTTCTATGAAGAAACACTGGGGCTTATTTTCAAGCCCCTAGTGCCACCGCTGCATCATTTTCTTGATGCAGCTGAGGCGCTAAGCAGTCCCCTACAGTGAGCCACATTTACAAACTGGTACAATGGGACCATTGTGGCAGTTTCTAAAGCCTTGTGCCACATTATACCTGTGCCAGGTATAATGTATGCAAGGTAGGCGTTCCGCATTAAAAGCCACACAGAACTGGCGCAGTGAAATCTGCAAGATTTCACTGCGTCATTTTGCACCTTCACAGAATCAATTTTTTAATGCCTGCTCGGAGCAGGCATTAAAGTTACGGTGGTCTTTTCAGTACTGGACCCTCCCTCGCATTGGTGGAGTAGCGTAATTTTTTTATGCTAGTCCAGCAATACGTGACTTTAGCGCCACAGATACGCCAGAATTTGTGATGCATCTGTGAAAACTTGTGCCATGGAGCTCTGTATTGTGAATAAAGCGCATTCATGGCGAAGTTAAGAGCGGTCAGGGCATCACAAGAAATCTGACTCATCAGAGCCCATGTGTAAGATTCTTGTAAATGAGGCCATTGTGTGTTGTTTATCTATATGTAGAGAAATACTTAGTTATCTAATCACAGCGCTACCAACATCGCGCTGAGAGAAAACAACTCACAGACAGAATCTAACAGTGTGGGTTTTGAATCCTCAATCTACTGAAGTGACCTGAGAGACCGCAATTTGTTTGTCGTATTTGTTGTTTTCAGAATAGCACTGCTCGATACTGTAAACTCTGTGCTTACTAATTTAAGTTTTTATTAAATTGATCAACAAGGATATTTGTAGCTTAGGTTTATGGATGGGCAAAGTGTGAGTGATATCGATTGCTGACTCTTATTCACCCAACAACTCATTATTAATGTATAGGTGTGTTTGTTTTTAGTTATGGTTGTCAGAGAGTTGGTCGTTCTGTAATTACAAATAAATTCCTCAGCACCTCAGTACATGCAAGAGCAGCTTGTTCAGCAGCTTTATGTGTAAATACGTCGGATGCTTTAAACAGTTTAATAGTCTGCAGCCTAACATTTTCAAGTTATGTCCTCCAGTTTATGATTCTCAGGTCCCAATATTGTAGAGGCAGACCATGTCATCTTTTCACATTAATTTGTAATATACCACATTGTAATTTCTAACCCATTTACGTTATTTGTACTTGTAATATTTTAAATACTTTAACAAGAAATCGCATTGTCCTCGCTCAGCGTGGAAGCCTTTTAATGGACAAACACAGTTCTACTATATTTAGCTCCTAAACTAATTTATGATTTTACTACAGCAGTTTGTGGTGCTGTCATACACCATGAAGGCACTGGTGTAGACTAAGGGGCATACTTACAAGCCCCGTGCAGCGCCGGTGTTTCATTTTGTGTGACACACCGGCAGCACAAAGTGCAGGCCCATATCTACAACACCACTCAAAGCCACTACGCATGACTTTTCATGGCCTTGTAGATATGATGTAAGGTGTTGCCTTACACTGCATCTGGGGGGTGTACCATGGGCATTGCGGTGGGTGTTTTGATGCATTCCCAGAATCACAAGAACCTGTAAACCTGGGAATGCGTCAAAACTGTACAGTCGCAGTCGCAGCAAAGAGAAACATCTTTATTTCTCCTCCTTGTTTCCTCTTTATATATGTTCTGCATTCTGCAGCACACATAGAAATAGCGAAATGTCTCCCAGAATGGTTTTTGTTTAGGAATGTGCACCTTCCTGAACAAAAACAATCCTGATGGCAATGCAGACATCCTTGCACCATCATCCAAGGGTGCCTGTGTTTGCGCTAGGCAGCAATTTGTGTGCCAGCTCAGGGGGAAAAGACAGAAATGCACTGTATCCTGTAAATGCAGTGCATTTCTCCCCCTTTCATGTGGCTCAGGGCAGCACAGCAAAATTACTTACTGCGCTACCCTGTGCAACAGGGCTTGTAAATAGGGACGGCCCCTTCGCTACGGCAAAGGAGCGTCGCCCCAGTGGCTGAGCCAGCAACAGAAAAATAAAACCATAGTTGCTTTTCTTTTTGTTGCTGGCTCAGCCAGCAGTGCAGGGAGGGTTGGACTGGGCCACAGGAGGTGGGAGGAGAGGAGGAGAGAGTGCACCTGCTGGCGGGCATGGTCCTTAGTAAGTAAACTTACAAGGGGAAGCGTATAGGCCGATTAACCTTTTGGATCACATGGAATATCCTAATTATGTAGTGACCAATGGCATCAATAATCAGCATACCCAATTAATATAATTAAAATCAAAACAACTACAACTATCAATTCATGAATAACCACAACTCCTTAAACCGTTTTAACAATTTTTATTTCCCTATTAGTTACAATACGAAGTCATCAAGTTAGCTTGATCTTTATTTAGTCCACAAAGAATTAGTTCATTAATTGCCATCAATACCGTAAACTAATTGGAACTGAGAAAACACATGCCAGGATACTTCAACAGAAGTCAATAAAGATGAATACGATGACACTAATAGCAGATTTCAGCAAGCAGTTCGCCAGTCATTTGTCACTGTCAAACGTCACGCTAGAAAGTCTACCTAACCCAGATTAGCATCAGCATGTTGGACTTCATGCAAAATAATTTAGAAAACATGAATTTAGAAAAAAACATCTTGCTACGAGTAAAACTATAAAACAGCGCAGTTGATACCTAGAAGAAAAGGCACAAGTTAATAAGTCACATTGTCATAGCTACCTATCCACGGAATAGATCAGCAACAAAGTCAGTCTTCGTTTTCAGGGCATCAATAGATCAGCAACACATCAGGCTCTCAGTGTGTGAGCCCAATGACAGAATCTCGAACTGCATCTCCTGATGTCATCAATTCTCCCCTCGCATCTGAGATTTTAGCCCCTTGTCATGACTTTTTATTAGGGTCTAACCTATAATATTAATTTTCCAAATCTATACATTTTAATATTAGTCCTTTCACAGCACATGGATTGGTCCACTATACGATGTTCTCATCATCCGGTATCGAATATGCAAACCTCAAAATGTGGCCAAAAAACACTTTTTACTCACATTTCGGCAATGGAAAGTTCTGGAATCTGAGAGGAGCCACGTATTTCCTTCCACCCAGCATTCCCCCAAGTCTCCTGATAAAAATGGTACCTCACTTTTGCTGATAGGCCTAGTGCCTGCGACAGGAAACGTCACAAAACGCAACATGGACACATCAAATGTTTACATTGAAAACTGACATGTTTTTTTCAAAGTGCCTGGCTGTGGATTTTGGCCTGTAGCTCGTCTGGCATCTAAGAAAACCTAAGCAAACCTGGACATTTCTAAAAACTAGACACCTAGGGGAACCCAGGATGGGGTAACTTGTGGCGCTCTCACCAGGTTCTGTTACGCAGAATCCTTTGCAAACCTCGAAATTTGACAACAAAAAAAACACATTCTGGTGATAGAAAGTTCTGGAATCTGAGAGAAGCCACAAATTCCCTTCCACCTAGCATTCCCCCAAGTCTCAAGATAAAAATGGTACCTCACTTGTGTGGATAGGCCTAGTGCCTGTGTCAGGAATGGATCACACAATGGTCAATGTTAATCCTTTCATGAGGGCAACTGTTGACCCTGGGGTGTTCCATTCCTGACGCAGACACTAGGTACAGGCACTCAAGTGGGATAGCGTTTTTATCAGGACAGGTGGGGAAATAATGTTACCAAGAATCCTTTGCAAACCTCAAAATTTGGCAAAA
The DNA here is from genome assembly GCF_031143425.1 of Pleurodeles waltl. Lineage (NCBI taxonomy): Eukaryota > Metazoa > Chordata > Amphibia > Caudata > Salamandridae > Pleurodeles > Pleurodeles waltl. Next base: position 481,030,913 of record NC_090438.1, on the reverse strand, counting down.
AAACACTTATTCCTCACATTTTGATGATGGAACGTCCTGGAATCTGAAAGGACCCACAAATTTCCTTCCACCCAGCATTCCCCCAAGTCTCCTGATAAAAATGGTACCTCACTTGTGTTGGTAGGCCTAGTGCCCGTGTCAGGAATGGATCACACAACATTCAATGTTAGTTCTCACATGAGGGCAACTTTGTGGAAACCACACAAACCACATCTCTGTGGACTCCACTGGGTGTCTAGTTTCCAGAAATGTCTGGGTTTGGTAGGTTTCCCTACATGGTCGCCGAGCCCAGGACCAGAACGCAGGTGCCTGCCCTACAAAACCAGGTTGTTTTGTGATGGATAATTTTGATGTCTCCACAACATGATTTGGGCGGTGGAATTCAGAGCTAAATTGGGGCGCTCACAAGAGAGCACTCTCTCTGTGCTTGCCGCCGCATGCACCTGCTCTCTGGGTTGGGCTAACCCACTATTGTCCCGCTGTTTGCGGAGAGACAGCAGGACTGTCCTCATCACTTCCCGCAGAATCACTGGAAGAGGAGTTGTCTGATGTGACTTCTCTCACTGAAAAATCACTCCCCAGAGTCTGCGCCATTATCCTATCCCTCAGATGCTGTATCAATATCTGCTGTCTCAGTCTCTGACCCTACGTCAGAGCTGTCCACTATAACTCGAGTTAGGGCTTGAGCAGCAGTCATCCACAAGACGCCATCTCTGCTACGGGCTAAACTGTCACCCTAAAACACTAATCTACATAGACAGTCACAAAATTGCTGGTGGGTGTGTGTGTAATGTGTGCAACAGTAAAGATCAACTACCTTTGCTTCTTCTTAAAGAGATTACTTTTATGTGTGGGTGTGGTTTCCCTGGGGGCCGATCGCAGCAATGACAAAAGTGCTCTCTCTCTCTCTCTCTCTCTCTATATATATATATATATATATTATTTTTTTAATAGGTGTATGGTTTCCCGGGGGGGGGGGGTCAATGGTGGCCCCCAGGAAAACCATAGCCCCCACAGGGGGTCAGCCCTGCTCGCGGGCAAAACCCTGTCAGTTTCATTTAAAAAAAATGCTTTATTACGTTTTATTAACTTCCCACCCAGGGGTAAACTAACATTGATTTTAAAAATAATATGCCTCTGGGGGGGGAGGTGGCCTGTTTTCAGAGGAGGCTGACCCCTTCAACTATAATCCTTGGTGTCTAGTGGGGTGTCCTAAGAGCCACAGCCAGGAAACCATTTCAGGAACCATTTCAGGAAGGTCTCACTTGAAAGGGGAGAATCTCCCCTTTCAAATGAGGCTTTCCTGAACGGTGGGGAGCCTTTTCTGGGCCCGTTTTCCCCACCGGAGCAGAAAGCAGCCTTACCTGCTACTTCCTGATCCAGTGGGGAAAACGAAGTGTGACGTCAGCACACCTATTGACGCGCTGACGTCAAAGAGGGGTGGGTGGGGGATTGATGGGGTAACATGGAAGCCCTTCCTTGTCTCCAAAGAGGGTATTAAATAAAAAATAAAAATAAAAAATAAAACCCCTCCCTGTCCTCGGCCACTGGTCATGACCCTCACCAGGAGGGTGTGTGGGCATCAGCCAGTGGCCGTCGCCCGCACTGATGGGGTTAAGAAGAAAAACAACACGACCCATTCATAATTTGTAAACAATGTAAATGGGTCCACAATGGTAGTCTGACTATGTATAAACATCTATTTGCTTCTGCTCCTCCACACAAACAAGGTTTAGTGGGACAAACGGTGTTCAGAAACTCCACTGACAAGTGTGTGTCGACTCTCTCATAGCATGGGTAAACTTCATGATTCCATATTGCAGAGGTTATTGCATGAGGACAATGCCATAAGTGCTGCCCTTCAGCGAATGTAGATACTTTCATTAAAAAACCCAAAGCACCCAAAACACCAGAAGGCTACTTGTGCTCAAGGGCTTAGAAGACAACGGGTCTAGATGACACCACCAATCGTACACAGTCAAGTGGAAAGAGGATGCTGAACACATCACTGGACAACCTACATAAAAAATCTATAATATGGACATCAAAATTACAGCAATCAGAGGGAGGCTGGATGCTATCTCAGCACAGATTTCAAAGTCAAAAACTTCAATATAATTACAGGGTGAGAGAATTGGTCAGATGGAAAATTTTCCAACTGAGCAGCAGGAGGCTAATGAGCCTTTAACCTTTTTCCAGCACCGTCATTACCTATGTCACAATCTTCAGGACAGACTTGAGAGTTTCAAAAACCTTAGGAGAGTAGCTGAGCCCATCACAATAAATATTTTAAGGACTTAATTAAGGCCTTCTAAAGGAGGTAGGTGGACCAGGACAGAAGCCTTCAACCCAAATGTTGTAAAGGGTGTTGCTGACTCTACTTGAGCTATTGCTGCAGGAAACTACTTGAGCTATTGCTGCAGGAAACGCTCTTTAGATGTGCTACCAAAAAGATGAAGGTACTGTTCCAGGTCTAGAAACTACTCTTTTTCCTGATGTTAGTCAAACATTATTACAAAAAGAGAAACTTGCAGGCCTCTGTTGATCAAGGAGCCCAGGCTAGTGTGTTGCATGGTGTTAGAATGAGAGTGGTTGTTGTTGAGGTCCTGTTTGTTTATCCTGGCAGAACCAGCTTTTGAATAATTAGAATCATTCAACAATTGGTACTGTTTTCTATAGGGTGTGCGATTTCTTTGTTGTTTTCATTTTTCTCCTACTATTTCCTCTCTACTGTTACCCGCTCTACAGTTCTTGAGGACTGGTGGAGCCTTGGATATGTTTGGCTTGGCATGTAGTCCTAAATTTGAGATGGGATTTTTTGATGTGTTAGCAGCTCTAGGAGAAAACAATGTAGCTCCACCGCTCCCCTCAGTAATGTATGATGTTTTGTAGTGTTTAGAGTTACAGGTATGATGTGATTGTGAGCCACCCAATCCATGATATTTCTGTTTGACTTTGCTTTGACTTCACACACATGGTCATGAACATATTTGTTTGCCATTCGTTCCTTGGCAATTCACTTTCCTGCATAACATATTAATATGATGTTAAAAATGTTGCAAAGTGGTGGTCCCACCGTGAAATTATAACTGTGGCGGAGCCGTCACGGTCCAACCCTCAACACCGCCAGGCTGCCACCAGCCTGCAGCCTGGCGGTCCCAGCAGTTGTAATCTCCCAGGCAAGTGAGCCATGGAAAGACTGGCGGAATGAGGGACTTGGGGGTCCCTAGGGGCCCCTGCATTGCCCATGTATTTGGCATGGCCAGTGCAGGGACCCCGATGCATTACGGGCAGTGGAATGTGCGATAGGTACTGCTGCACCCACCGTACGGCTGCAAGTTTAAGGCTCTGTTCACCACCGGCCCTGTGGTAAACTCCTAATGGGGCCGGCGGGGCTTAGGCTGCACAGGTGGCCTGATGGCGGGAAGAGATTGGCGGGTGGCCTCCGCCACCTGCCAAACTCATAATGAGGCCCTGAGTGTGCTGCTGTGTCAAATCCTGCTTGATAGTGCTGCTGGGGTTTCACATATAATGCTTGGGGCATGGTTCAAGGTGTGAGAACAGGGTGCCAAACCAGTTCTTGTGTATCCACTGTCTGGTTGCTGGAAATCACTGCTTTTTCTACCAGACTTCTGTGTTTCTGTTTATTGTGGGTACTATGACTGCCCCACACTAGATTTTAGAGTTAAATGTAGGAGGACTCTAGGCAACTGTGCAAGAAAGAACAAGAATCTTCCCCCAACTCGAAACAACCCTTGACAGTTGGTGAAGCGTGATGTATGAATGTATGGGCATTGGATGATATTCCAGTGCCCCTGGTGCATGAAACGGATTGGCATTCTGTGTAGTTGATGCATTGTATGGTCAAAGGCCTCATGTTTGGGCTCCTGCACATGCTCTGGGCACAGTCACTTTCTGTAATCTGACCCTGAGTCCATAGTCCTCTATGTCCACAGCTGAATTCCCCTCCTTCTGTTGACCTTTTACCTTCGTCCTGGGCCTCCCTCAAGGGAGATGCCCATTAGCGGCTAGTGCCCCTATTTCTCCAGGGGTTCCATATCTTCTTGAATTTGCAGAGACAACCCTGTGATCTGTACACCAACTTCTCTGCCCTCATACACCAATCTAGGTTGGATTCCCAATCCCTCAATGAGCGCATACTAGGGCTGTCCCAATGTTTAACTATGCCGCTTCTTGCAACTGCAAGGGCTATATTGCAAAACAGCAATGTCTATATCTCCACCATTTGCTCTCCACAGATCCCCAAAGCGGCAATTGGGATGTGAGCTGTCTGCACCTCTATCACATTGGATAATCTGGCCCCTACCCTCTTCCAGTATTGATGCACTGGTGCACAGCCCCAGATGGTGTTCAGCAAAGTGTCTCCATTGTCACAACCCCTGATGCAGCGGTCCAAGATGCTGTGTCCCATTCTGTTCAGTGTCACTATTATGTAGTATTCTTGGTGGAGTCATTTTAACTGGATCAATTAGAACCCCGCCTTTATTGTCACTTCTCTTGGTTATCGAATGGCCTTCATCCCACGCGTCATCTTCTGCTTTGCCTAAATCCTGTTCCCACCTTTACTGAAGTGTATTTAGTGGGCCAAGACTATAGGCGAGCAGCATTGTGTATGTTGAAGATATAGGGCCTCATTCCGACCCTGGAGGTCTCTGACCGCCAGGGCGGAGGGCAGCGGAAGCACCGCCAACAGGTTGGCGTGCTTCCTGGGCTATTCTGACCGCGGCAGTAAAGCCGCGGTCAGAAAAGGGGACCCGGCGGTTTCCCGCCGTCTTCCCCTGGCCCAGGGAATCCTCCATGGCGGCGCTGCTTGCAGCGCCGCCTTGGGTATTCCGACCCCCTTCCCGCCAGCCTGTTTCTGGCGGTTTTCACCGCCAGAACCAGGATGGCGGGAACGGGTGTCGTGGGGCCCCAGGGGGCCCCTGCACTGCCAATGCCACTGGCATGGGCAGGGCAGGGGTCCCCTAACAGGGCCCCATACAGATTTTCACTGTCTGCTTTGCAGACAGTGAAAATCGCGACGGGTGCCACTGCACCCGTCGCACCCCTGCAACTCCGCCAGCTCCATTCGGAGCCGGCTTCCTCGTTGCAGGGGCTTTCCCGCTGGGCCGGCGGGCGGCCTTTTGGCGGTCGACCGCCGGCCCAGCGGGAAAGTTGGAATGGCCGCCGCGGTCTTTTGACCACAGGGCGGTCATTCGGCGGTAACAGAATGACCGCCATAGTGTATGGGTGCATGGGGCGGCAATTACCTTAAATTCAAGGGTAGACTACTTCTCTAAGTCCTTTAAAAGGTCTTTATGTTTCCTGTCATTATGGTGTATCTGAAGGTATCAAGGGCATTGGCTTTCCATCCAGTCTGCTGCTTGGAGGGGGGTATCACCTCTCCCTCCCTCCTGACACCCACCATTGGTACTCCTAAAATGTCCCACTTTTTGTGCTTCTCAATTACCCTAAGCTTATTTAGAGTCTCTGGTTCCCATAGTGGTGTTGCCAATGCAATCTCCCTCGCCAGCCTATGATCCTTACAGCCCTCATGCAGGTCTCCATCACCATGGCCGTCTGTGGTGGGAACCCGGGTGTCCTCTCTGCTCCATACTGGTGTCACATCTATCCCTCTGGGTCCAGCATCGTCTATCTGCCAGCAGGGATTGTTATCGCTGGTCTGAGAAGATAAAAAACACTAGTTGGACAACCCATTAATATAACATGAGGTAAGGTAAAGCAATGCCCCCATACTTTCTCATCAGTGCTAGCAGGGTGATCCGTGGGGCTCCACCATCCCAAAGTAACATTCTGGTGATGTCATACACCTAATTTTGTATAACTTCCAACTCCACACAGGAGGGAAAAGCACCATCAGAGGCACCCATGCCTACAGACCCCAGGTCCACGCCTCAGTTTCTGCAATGCCATCCCAGACCTCATCGCCCCAATCGCCATTGACTCTGAGCAATACATCTTCCTAGGGGATATTAACTTCCACCTCAATGACCCTAGTGACACCAACACAACCGACCTCCTGGAAAGCATGACCATCTTGGTCCTCAAACAACCTGTCATCGCCCCTACCCGCACTGCAGGACACACGTTCAACCCCATTTTCAAAACCAGCGACAGAGTCAATAACAACCATATAACAAGTCTCACCTGGACTGATCACTACAACGTCAACTTCACCATCGCAGGACCCACCAACACTGGCACCATGTCCCACAGCTCCACGCAGAGAAGACAAGCAGAGATTTCAGAAGACAAGCAGAGGTTTCAGAAGACAAGGGAAACAATGCTCTCAACCCCCATCACCCAGGCACAACATCTGACCCAGAGCAGGCGGCTAACAATTTCTTCCAGTGGATCACAGAATGCACCAACACAATCGTTCCTGCCAAGCCATCCAAGTCTGAAGGACCCACCAAAAGAGCCAGCTGGTTCTGGCCTCACCAGAACAACCAAGAGAATTTGTCTCCCACCTATCAATTGGGAACCCAAAAAGATCATCTGTGGTGTCCCCTAAGGATTATCCCTCAGTCCCACCCTCTTCAACATGCACATGACCCCACCGGCCAACTCTGTCAGGTTACACAGGCTCAACATAATTTCCTATGCTGATGACATCTAGCGCATCCTCTCACTGTCAGAAGACGCCTCCACCACCAGAACCAACTTCCACAGATGTATGATGAACATCGTTGACTGGATAAAGGACAACTACTTCAAACTGAGATCAGACAAGACAGAAGTACTCATCTTTGGGAATAACACCTCGTTATAGACTGATGCATGATGGCCCCGTGTTAGTGAGGATATAAACTCCTCCTCGCAAGGTACCGCTTTTTTCTCCAGATCTGGGCTTTCCTGGACTCTTAATTCTTCTTCACCTACAGTATGGGTGATCAGTGCCTCCAAATCAATACTTTATTTACCTCCCATAAGACCACCCTGAATCAGCCGATTCCTTGTTTTCCTCAAAATAATTGTTATAAACTCTGTCACATGTTTATTAGTGACCCAATCTATGAGCACCCACAGGTTGAGGTTTCATCATACCCTTGATCGACCCAGGGATATCTGGCATGTTGTGGACATTGGGGAGTGGTCTGAGATGCCTCCAGGAAGGTATTGGGTGTCCCTGAACAAGCCCAATTAGTGCTTCAGAACCAGGATATAATCCAGCATGGTTAGCAACCTCATGTCATTTGACACATATAAATATTGTTACTGAATGTTTTGCCCCCCCACAAGTGTCCCATTGAGCACAAAGGGGGTCATTCTGACCCTGGCGGTCACCGACCGCCAGGACCAACTTCCGCGGAAGCACCGCCAACAGGCTGGCGGTGCTTCCTGGGCCATTCTGACCGCCGCGGTAAAGCCGCGGTCAGAAAAGGGGAACCAGCGGTTTCCCACCGGTTTACCCCTGGCCCAGGAAATCCTCCATGGTGGCGCTGCTTGCAGCGCCGCATTGGGGATTCCGACCCCCTTCCCGCCATCCCGTTCCTGGCGGTATTTACCGCCAGGAACAGGATGGCGGGAACGGGTGTCGTGGGGCCCCATAATGATTTACTGCACCCGTCGCACCCCAGCAACTCCGCCGGCTCCATTCGGAGCCGGCTTCATCGTTGCTGGGTCTTTCCCGCTGGGCGGGCGGGCGGCCTTTTGGCAGTCGCCCTACCCGCCCAGCAGGAAAGTCAGAATGACCGCCGTGGTCATTTGACCGCGGTTCGGTCTTTTGGCGGTCTCCGCCCGGTGGGCGGCGCCCGCCGCCCGGTGGGCGGCGCCCGCCGCCCGCCGGGGTAGGAATGACCCCCAAAATGTTTGACAGGTCCTACTGAGCACAAAAAGGTTGCAAGTGTTACTCTGTCCCAGTCCCCCTCTGCAGACAAGTTTAAGGCGGTCATTCTGACCGCGGCGGGCGGCGGTCACCGTCCGCCAAGCGGTTCCTACCGAAAGACCGCACCGCCGTCAAAAGATTGCGGCGGCCATTCCGGCTTTCCCGCTGGGCCGGCGGGCGACCGCCAGAAGACCGCCGGCCGGCCCAGCGGGACAGCCCCTTCAACAATGAAGCCGGCTCGGAATGGAGCCGGCGGAGTTGAAGGGGTGCGACGGGTGCAGTGGCACCTGTCGCGATTTTCACTGTCTGCTAAGCAGACAGTGAAAATCTTTGTGGGGCCCTGTTAGGGGGCCCCTGCACTGCCCATGGCAGTGGCATGGGCAGTGCAGGGGCCCCCACGGCACCCGTTCCCGCCATCCTGGTTCCGGCGGTGGACACCACCAGAAACAGGCTGGCGGTAAGGGGGTCGGAATCCCCATGGCGGTGCTGCAAGCAGCGCCGCCATGGCGGGTTCCCTGGGCCAGCGGGAAACCGGCGGGAAACCGCCAGCTCCCCTTTTCAGACCAGAATCGCCCAGGAAGCACCGCCAGCCTGTTGGCGGTGCTTCCGCCGCACTCCGCCATGGTGGTCATGGAACGCCAAGGTCAGAATGACCCCCTAAGTCTCCCCTGATGACAGTGTGAACATCTGGAACAGATAGCAGCAAGACCCTGATTTTTACCAGCCGCATCCATTTGCAGTCCCTGTGGTAGTTACCTGGGCGCTATTTTTAGGGGTATCCTGTTCCAGGTGCCAGAGGTGGCCGCTGGGCAGCCATCAGGTGATGCCCATGTCTGTGTGATGTTGAAAAGGACTGTTTTACTTATCAGGATCCCAACCCCCCTGGAACCAATTGAGAATCCTGTGTATACCACTATTGTGTATTTACCCCAGTTCAGTTTCATTACTGTTCCCCTTTTGATACTGCTGCACTGGACATTTATGTTCCACAAGAGGACCCAAAGGGTTACTCCCCCTATGATCTGGGGGCCTGGCCCCTCTATTTTGGATATTGCGCCCATAGCCATTCTGTGTCTGCTCTCTACTGTTGCTGCCAAAATATACTCCGTTTGGGTAAATGCATTACCATTCCCCCAACAATAACGAACCCTCTCCCCACATCCTCTGGCAGTGATCTTGGAACTTAGCATCCCCCAAAGCCAGAGGCATCTGTCACCCCCTAGACTCATGTTGGTTGGTGTAGCCTGCCCATGTGGCTCAGCACCAAGTCAGTGCTTGGATGGGTTGCAGGCCCACAGAGACTCCATGCAGTCTCAATAATTGTGTCTACGGTCATAGAGTTCACCTCCAGCGGTCTTCCCTCTTCTTGTTCAACTTCTGTTGCAGAGGTCTCCCCTCCAGTAGTGTCTTTTTCCACTTCCAGCACTTCCCATTTATTGCCTGGTGTCCTATTCCCTGGTGTCCATGTCTCTTGGCTCTGAATTTCAGTTACCACCCTATCCCTCTCAGACTCTGCCTGGGATTTTGTGAGGCTGGACCCAGGCGTGTTTCTTCACTCCTGCTTTGGTCTCTGACATTTGTGGCCCATGGTGTGATGACCTCTGGGATGTCAGGGTGTAGGATGACAATTTGCCTCCAGCCAGTCCCGGACCACTGCTGCTTTTTTTGAAAATGTGTGCCATCAGTGTCAACTATTTGCTGGAAATTGGAGGGCATATTTGAGATTTAATTGTCTCGGATGACGTTTCACTTCGATGTCTGTTTTTCTCTGCTTCTGCAATTTTGTAGTCCAGGTATATATTTACAGCTACCCCCTTCAGCTGTCATGGTCCATTGGTGCGTGCTGCTTGTAGGATGTAGTCTCTGTCACAGAAGATGAGGAGTCGCACCACCATGGATCTCGGCGGAGCCTCCAGCGGTGGAGGCACACCAGCTAAATGGCGTACCCTCTCCATAGTAAATAGTTTAGAAGGCTGTCCTTAGAAGACTACCGAGTTCAGCCAGCCCTCAATTTATAGTTCAGATGATGGGCTTCCACCCCACTTCGAGATGTCCTCTATCCAGACATTGTTGCAGCGTGATCGGCCCGCCAAGACGTCAAGCTTCACTGCCATGGATGTATTTTCTACTGCCCCAATGCTCTCCACCAGTTTCTTCTGGTTTGCCTAAAGTATTTCCACCTCCTGAGTCACTGTCTCCAGAGTGTTCTTGTTGTCTTCGATTGCCGCTAGGATAGTTGCTGTATGTGCTTCAAGACACTGGTCAGTTCCTTTTGTCGCAAGCGGATCCAGTTCTGCAACTCTTCCGTGAACTCCTCCAGGCACCCCTGCTTCAATCCCTTGGCCCTGCCCATCCCTATGGTATGGATCACAACCCCATTCTGATGTGCCCCAAGTACGAGGGTCTCCATCTGAGGGCTGCATCACTTAACTGCTGCAGGTATGGTCAGGTGAGGGGGCCTCCTGGCTGTCTCCTCGGTTCCTTGCCTTAGTGGGGCCCAGATTTCTCCCACCACCATGCCTCCTTCTCCTCAGGTGCTGTCAGGGCAGACACCCACACAGGGCTGCTGGCGTAGCTCTTCTGGTCTTCAGCTCCAGGTTCCAATGTGTCCCTACTGTGTAGAGTGTCTCTTCATGCCTCCATGTATGTGAGCTGGGCCCGCCTCACAGCACCTGCCCTATGCCCCCCCCTCAACCCCCGAGAGCCCCCACAATGCTTTTCGCAACACCGCAATCAGTTTCCCTAATCTCGACTCAGGGACCACATAAGCAGGAGATACAACCTCAAGCAAAACATCTGGCTACCCCCACAGGGCCCAAGCACCCCACAACACCTTCTCCTGGAACTCACCAGAGTGGTTTTTGGGCCACAGAATGGGCTCCAGACTGTCCGTTCAACCGACCTAGGTTTTGCCAGGCCCCCACTCCATTGTGGCCTTTCTCAGCTCTGTGGTCCCACTCCTCCATTATTCCCTGCACTCATCGCTTCTCAGCTGGTCACTGGAAGAACTGGGTGCACCTCTGTGGGGTACCTCTGCCACTGCTGCTGTCTGCCAGAGTGAAATCACTGTAAAATGGGGCAGCCTTTTTGACCACTAAGACCATCTTACCAGTCTCTCTGCAGTTCCCTCGGACATTCACTAGTCCCAGTACTGGGTCTCCAGCTGGTGCTCTGGATGGAGACACAACAGGCCAGCAAGGGTTCTGATTCTCCCCATATCAGCACTGCGGCTGCCAAATGCCTCAAATCCACAGGCTGACTCTGGAGCTCTCAGATCACGCAATCAGCTCCATGCATCACCAGGCCATGCTACCAAAGTGGGCAGGGTTGGCCCCAGGAACTTTACCCCATTGGTTAGTGCATACCGAGAATTTAAACCCCACCACCCTCCCACTAGTTCATGCCAGGTATAAATATGTTATCTACAGGCATCCACTTCAGAACACTCCTGGACCTACAAAGACACAAAAAGCCTAAGAGGCCTTTTCCTGAAACTGCCCAGCTGACCAGGGGCAACTGAACATGGACTGAGCCCTACAGTTGGCCTGTTTCTGCTGCTCTATGAGTCTCTAAGACCTTCCCCTGAGATCCTGGAGGGCTTTATAATGGTAGTCATGTGGCAGATTGGAACTTAAAGAACTGAAGTCAGAAAGTACATTATTTGACCAAGATGACCGTGGTTAGTGCCTTCAACCCGCACTCCATTGTGGTCAGACTCAAATTGTGCCTAGTTCCTGGTCCACTGTGACCACTGATTATCATTGGAGCATTACTATTCTTAGTGCTATTCCTGCCTAAGGGGGTCATTACAACTTTGGCGGTAAAAGCCGCTTACCGCCGTGCAGAAGACCGGCAATACACCGCCGCAGCCGCGGAATTCCACCACAGCTATTATGACCCACATCTCGGAATCCGCCGCAATTCAGACACCCACACAAGTCCGCCCACCAAAGGTCAGTGATAAACTGGCGAAAATAAAACATCCACTGTCACGCCCATGCTATCACGACCCATGAATCCATGCGGCGGTCTTTCAACCGCGGTATTCCATTGGCGGTACACACAGCCGCGCTCAAAATACACACACATCTCCAAAACACCGCCACACTGGACAATTCGAAATACACACACCTGATACACATACAAACACCACTCCCACACACCCAACAAACTATAAAACACACACCCACATCACCCACAAACCCCTACGACCAAAAATCAGAGACAAAAGCGACAGACAGAGAGCACAGCAATAGACAACCCCACCACGCAGAGGCACACAACACCATCACCCGCACAACATCCATGGACAAAACACCTTACACCACTACACATCACCACACTAATCACCACATACACCACCCCACACATCACCTACACCACCCCATGGCACGGCAAAGACACCCCAGGTTTTCAGAGGAGGAGCTCAGGGTTATGGTGGAGGAAATCATACGGGTAGAGCCACAGCTATTTGGATCACAGGTGCAGCACACCTCTTTAGCTAGGAAGATGGAGCTATGGCGAAGAATCGTGGACAGGCTCAACGCAGTGGGAAAGCACCCAAGAAATCGGGAGGACATCAGGAAGAGGTGGAATGACCTATGGGGGAAGGTGCGTTCCGTGGTCTCCAGGCACAACATCGCGGTTCAGCGGACTGGTGGCGGACCCCCACCTCCTCCCCCACAACTAACAACATAGGTGGAGCAGGTCTTGACCATTATGTATCCTGAGGGCCTCGGAGGAGTCAGTGGAGGAATGGACTCTGGTAAGTCAAATCTTAACTATCATATTCCCCACCCTACCTACACGCTATCACACACCCCCACCCTCACCACCTTCCTAATCTTGCAAAATCATCACTAATGTACTAATAACACAAACCACACATCGCAACACCAAGCCCTGCATGACACAACAAAGCATGGACACCCATCACTAAAGCATGCCCACTGCACATACTCATAACACCCTCTAACCATCATCACACAAGCCCCCACACAGGAATGCTAGCACTGGGGTACACGCTCACCCACCCATTGCACACCATGACACACACAGATGCAATAATCATGCTATTATACCCCTGCAGGACCACTACCTAACGTCACCAGACAGGAGGGTCCAGACATCTCTACCCCACCCACAGAAGAGGCCCACAACGACGACAGCAGCTCTGGCCAACTGGCTCCAGATGACCAGCCCGGACCATCGTGGGCCTCGGGACAGTCGGTTCCCTTCGCACAGGCACAGCCCAACACTGACCTTCCATCCTCTGGTAACACCAGCACAGCACCCACCCAGCGGGCCCATACCTCTGTCCCTAGGACACATCAATCAACTGTGTGTCCACCACTACAGGGAACCCAGGATAACCCACCACCCCAACAACAGCAGGGACCTGGGGGGAGTGGTAGTGGGCACACGGTCCAGGGGATGGGGGCCCAGGAACACAGGGGAACTGGGAGGGCTGCTGTGCGACAGGGGGCGGACAGGCCAAGGGAACCCACTCTCCACGAGGCCCTCTCCTCCATCATGGGAGCATACCACCACTCCCAGGAGACGATGGCTACGGTCCTGGCCAAGTTTCAGGAGACCCAGCGCATGCAGGAGGAACAGTATTTGGGCTTCAGGGAGGAGCTCAGAACCATCAGCTCCGCTCTGGGCACCATCGTAGGGGTGCTGAAGGACATACAGAACACCATGAGGGACACCGTGGCACTCCAAGGGGCCCCTGACACTAGCACGGACGATGAACTGCCCACCACCTCCGCCGGCGCTAGTGGACAGGGCGCCCCGCCACAGGACCACCACACCAGCACCCCACCCCCTGCAGATGGAGAACCACCCCGCAAGTGGTCCCTGAGATCCAGGAACAGGACAGAGCACGATGGCAAGACCCCTGCCAAGAAATGAGACCATCCTGATTGTCATCCCACTGTCCCACTTTGTTACCCTGTCCATATTCGAACTGCCCCAGCTCCACTTCCTATGCCCATATGGGCAGTGCACCTGTGAGACTAATAGACTGGACTCTGCCATGGACATTCCTCCACCATCCCCCTTCACCATTTTGCCACCCCCTCCAATATTTAGCACGTCAATAAACACCCTTGAACCACAAAACAATCTGGAGTCAGTCTGTGATTTTCAAAATTTGTATTATCTATGACAATGACAAAATCCTTTCGAAGATTGTAATGTAAACATACCTATGTCACACATCACAAGTCCATGAAGGATGCAAGCAGATGACACACGTTGGTAACCACACCTGTGAAACCGTAATGGAAATGTACAACTCAGTTACCAAATACTGCTTCAAATTGACAGACAGGATAGAGGTAGAAGTGTGAAAGTAAATGTACTAGTAAATGAATTGTTCTCACCTGTGTGTCACTGGAAATATTGCTGTATGACAGAGTCCCTGTTGTCAATGTCTTCTTCCACAACACTGTCATCTGGACCATCCTCCTGCAGAAAAGGCACCTGGTGTTGCAAAGCAAGATTGTGAAGCATAGAGCAGGCGATGATGATCTGGCACACCTTCCTTGGTGAGTAGAATAGGGAACCACCTGTCATATGCAGGCACCTGAACCTGGCCTTCAGGAGGCCTAAGTTGCGTTCGATCACCCTCCTAGTCCGCCCATGGGCCTCATTTTAGCGTTCCTCTGCCCTGGTCCTGGGATTCCTCACTGGGGTCAGTAGCCTTGACAGGTTGGGGTAACCAGAGTCCCCTAATAGCCACACCCGGTGCCTCTGGAGTTGACCCATCACATAAGGGATGCTGCAATTCCGCAGGATGTAGGCGTCATGCACTGAGCCAGGGAACATAGCATTTACCTGCGAGATGTACTGGTCTGCCAAACATACCATCTGTACATTCATGGAATGATAGCTCTTCCAGTTCCTGTACACCTGTTCACTCCTGCGGGGGGGACCAGAGCTACATTGTGTCCCATAAATGGCACCTATGATGTTAGGGATATGTCCAAGGGCATAGAAGTCACCTTTAACTGTAGCCAATTCGTCCACCTGAGGGAAAACTATGTAGCTCCTCATGTGTTTCAGCAGGGCAGACAACACTCTGGACAACACGTTGGAAAACATAGGCTGGGACATCCCTGATGCCATGGCCACTGTTGTTTGAAATGACCCACTTGATAGGAAATGGAGCACTGATAGCACCTGCACTTGAGGGGGGATTCCTGTGGGATGTCGGATTGGTGACATAAGGTCTGGCTCCCACTGGGTACACAGTTCCTGGATTGTGGCACGGTCAAACTGTATGTGATTAAATGTCGCTCCTCCATTGTCAACAGGTCCACCAGCGGTCAGTACACCGGAGGATTCAGCCATCTCCTCACATGTCCCAGCTGACGGTGCCTAGGAAGAACAACAGCGACCACCGAGTCAACCAATTCAGAGGTATGTACCCACAGCTACACAGAACACGACACAAAATACAAAACACTTTCTGTATGTGTGTTGACTCCAGGCCTAGGTATGTGTGACGCAGTTCAAAATGAAGCCATGTGGGCCCCTGAAATGTCAGATGCCTGACCTCTAAAGTGGGACAATGGGATGTGAGGTAACTGCGCTGGCGTTATACACTGTCGCGGTAGGCGGTCGTAGACCGCGGCGCAATGCTGCATTGGTTAACATAGGACCCTATGGGTCCCAGGAGCCAATGACGAAGTGCGCCGGCGGTGATGAAACGCACCGCCGCAGACGTCACCGCCGCGGACGTGACCACCATTTTCTATCTGTTCAATCACTCAATACCTGATCTTCGACAGGAGAGGACCTACACTGCAAGTGCTGCTGTGACCTCGGTCTGGAAGAGACAATGGCTCGTGCGTCTGGGGAAAGGGCCCCTGCCTTCACTGCACAGGAGTTGGAGAAGCTCGTGGACGGGGTTCTCCCCCAGTATACGCTACTCTACGGTCCTCCAGACCAACAGGCTGGATGTAAGTAGGAAGGGGGCAGAGTTCTGCGAGCATGAAGGAGTGTGAATGTATGTGCCACATGGCAAGGGCAGGTATGTGGGCCACTCACTTCGACGGTGCAGTTGGTAATGACTTCTCTTCTTCCCCTGTACATGTCGTGTAGGTCAGCGCCCACCAGAAGAAGGATATTTGGCGTGCCATCGCCAAGGACGTCCGGACCCTGGGGGTCCACCAGAGACGGAGCACCCACTGCCGTAAAAGATGGGAGGACATTCGCCGCTGGAGCAAGAAGACGGCGGAGGCTCAGCTGGGGATGGCCTCCACACGTGGGAGGGGTGCCCGTCGCACCATGACCCCCCTGATGTTCCCGATCCTGGCGGTGGCCTACCCTGAGTGGGATGGGCACATGAGGGCATCACAGCAGACACAAGGGGGTGAGTACACTCACATTCTCATGACTGCGCGCCGCGGAGGGGTCTTGGTGGGGGAGGAGGGCTGTGGGTTTTCCCTAGGCCAGGGCGAGTTCCGTAGGCTAGGCCCCTCCATAATGCAGGCCATGTGGCACTCCACCCCACCTCTGTAGAGTGCCAAGTACAGGTATACATTCTCCTGTGTCATCTATGTGTGCAGATGTCCACCATAGCCATGTAGGCCATATCCCAGGAACTGCATCTGTAGAGCCAAGAGCGCGGCATAGTGCATGGGGTTGCTGTGTCTGTATTGTCCGCCAACGGTAGCGGTAAGCCATGCACTCAACCTGTCTTTCTTCTGTTTCCACACCCCTTTTTGTGCTCTCCCTGTTCTCTTGTGAATTAGCATCATCAGGCGGAGGTACAGGGGCACCGGAGCACGAGTGGGCTGCATTCCACATGGCCATGGAGGGCCACACCACGGACTCTGAATACACCAGTGGGACGGAGGGCGAGGGGAGCTTCACGGCGGTGACCGGATCAGCAACCAGCGACACGGACTCGTCCTCCGATGGGAGCTCCACTATGGTGGTGGCAAAATCTGTGCCCCCCACTTCTACAGGTACAGCCGCCACCCCCCCTACAAGCACCGCCCTCCCAGCAGCCCCTCAGCGTTCGCCCCGTGCCCACTCACTGAGGAGGGTGGGCATCACCTTCGCCCCAGGCACCTCAGCCCCTGCCCGTCACCCCTGCTGCCCTCAGTGAGGAGGCCATTGACCTACTTAGGTCACTCACTGTTGGGCAGTCTAGCATTGTGAATGCCATCCAGGGTGTAGAAAGGGAGTTGCAACACACTAATGCATTCCTGGAGGGCATTCATTCTGGTCAGGCTGCCCATCATCGAACTCTGCAATCTCTGGCCTCAGCACTGATGGCAGCCATTGTCCCTCTGTCTAGCCTCCCCCCTCCAACTTCCTCCACCCAGACCCAATCCCCTGTACCTCAGCCTATCCCAAGCACACCATCAGACCAGCCTGAACACACGTCAACACACAAGGGCAGCTCAGGCAAACATAGGCACCACACATCCCACAGGCACTCACACAAGCATCACCCACATACAGACACAGCAACATCCACTGCCTCCACTGTGTCCTCTCCTCGTCGTCTCCCTCCTCCCTCCCAGTGTCGTCTACACTCTCACCTGCATGCACTACCACTACAGCCACTAGGACTCACACCAGAACACCCAGCACCAAACCCCGCTCACATGCACTCACCATCCCCACTACCATTTACACGTCCCCTGTGTCCTCTCCCAGTGTGTCTGTGACGCCCCCTCCCAAAGTACACAAACGCGGGCACACACACACCCAACATCCATCCACCTCACGACAGCCTCCAGAACATGCACCTGCACCCAAAGCATCAAAAGGTACACCTCCTACAACCACCTCCACTTCCTCCACTCCCAGACCCCCTCCAGCTACCCGTCCCAGTGTTCGTCAGAAACTTTTCCTGAGCAACCTTGACCTCTGTCCCACCCCTTCTCCAATTCATAGGTCCCATAGTAGCACCTCAGCCAAAAAAAGTCCGGTACCAGTGGTGGCTGTTAGAGGTATGTGGAGTGCACTGGGCACCAGGGCAGCCAGTGTGACACGGAGCCAAAGCACTGCCAGTCCACCCCCTGTGAAGCACCAGAAGTTGGGCAGTGCCCGACGGGAGAGGGTGAAGACTCCTGCAGGCAAAGCCGCTCACAAGGGTCCCGGGGGGAGTGTCGAGTCAGCTGTGACTCCTCCCAAGTTGGGGAAGGGGCAGAAGAAGTCACCAAAGTCTGGAAAGAGCAGCACGGCGGAGAAGGCCGCCATCCTCCCGGCTGCCCAGGATGCCACCGCCAGCCCCATCGTCACTGGTCCGGAGACCACCGCCAGAGTCAGTGCCCAGGAGAGCAGCACAATCGTCACTGGTCAGGAGACCACTGCCAGAGTCAGTGCCCAGGAGGGCAGCACAATCGTCACTGGTCCGGAGACCACAGCCAGAGTCAGTGCCCAGGAGGGCAGCACAATCGTCACTGGTCCGGAGATCACCGCCAGAGTCAGTGCCCAGGAGGGCATCACAATCGTCACTGGTCAGGAGACCACCGCCAGAGTCAGTGCCCAGGATGGCAGCAAAATCGTCACTGGTCCGGAGACCACCGCCATAGTCAGTGCCCAGGAGGGCAGCACAATCATCACTGGTCAGGAGACCACCACCAGAGTCAGTGCCCAGGAGGGCAGCACAATCGTCACTGGTCCGGAGTCCACCACCAGAGTCAGTGCCCAGGAGGGCAGCACCACTGAACAGGGCAAAGACTGCCATGGCAAGCACGGCTGAACATGGCAAGCACCGCTGAACAGGCCAAGCACTGCTGAACAGGGAAAAGACCGCCATGGCAAGCACCGCTGAACAGGGCAAGCACAGCTGAACAGGCCAAGCACCGCTGAACAGGGCAAAGACCGCCAACTCAAGCATCGTTAGCCCATGTGCGGCAGGGGCAGTGCCGGAACTGGGACCGTCACAGGGAGCGTGATGCACTGTGGGCACCAGTCCCTCTCCAGAACCAGTGGAGATATGCATCCACTCCGTCTGTCCTTAACAGGATGAAGCACTCTGGGCACCAGTCCCCCTCCAAAAACAATGTAGACTGTTATCCACTTGTGAGACTGTGGCTTTGCACTCCCCAAGATTGTACAGTGGGCAAACCACCCACTGCAAAGACTTGTGAGACTGTGGCTTTGCACTCCCCAGGATAAAACAGTGGGCAACCCACCCACTGCAAAGACTTGTCAGACTGTTGCTTTGCACTCCCCAGGATTGTACAGTGGGCAAACCACCCACTGCAAAGACTTGTGAGACTGTGGCTTTGCACTCCCCAGGATAAAACAGTGGGCAAACCACCCACTGCAAAGACTTGTGAGACTGTGGCTTTGCCCTCCCCAGGATAAAACAGTGGGCAACCCACCCACTGCAAAGACTTGTGAGACTATGGCTTTGCACTCCCCAGCACTCCCCAGGATAAAACAGTGGGCAAACCACCCAGTGCGACCCCCAACATCACATAACTCACACACACATGACACGCACGCAGGCACCACCAACACACACATGCACACACACCGACATACATGCCTACATCCACACACTCAGTCAGACACGCACACCCATATACGGACATACACGCACACATCCATACAGACATACATACAGACATACACGCACTCATTCCCAAAACATGCAACACACCTGAAAGCATGCACGCACTCACACACCCCCTCTACATACACAGACGCACACCCCCATGCACCCCCCCATGCACCCACACAACACCCCCACACCCACCTCCCCTAACGGACGATCGACTTACCTGTTCCGTCGATCCTCCGGGAGGGGACAGGAGCCATGGGAGCTTCTCCGCTGACACCACACTGCCAACAGAACACCGCCGCGCCGAATCACAGGACGTGATTCGCTGGGCGGTGTTCTGTTGGCATGGCGGTGGAGGTGGAGCAACCTCCACTTCCCCGCCGCCCGCCAGTATGGCTGTTGGCGGCTCTCCGTCCTAAAAAGGACAGAGAGCAGCCAACACTCATAATACGCCGAGCGGTAAACCGCCACTACTGGTGGTCTTCCGCACGGCGGTCCCTCGGCGGTCTTGTTAAAAGACCGCCGAGGTTGTAATGACCCCCAAAATGACAATAGGTTTTGTATGAATCAGGTGTGTTCTACTTATTTATTCTTTTTATCTAATGGCTGTTCATTCTTGTTGTTTTCTTTATCATTACTATGCCCTTCTTCCATTTCGAATGCACAAGTTTCATACACCCCACACACATGTGCCATTATTGTGTAAGTACTCATTTTTACCTAATCATTTGTCTGTTCTTTGGACATTTTGGGCCTTATTACAACTTTGGAGGAGGTGTTAATCCGTCCCAAAAGTGACGGTAAAGTGACGGATATACCACCAGCCATATTACGAGTCCATTATATCCTATGGAACTCGTATTACGGCTGGTGGTATATCCGTCACTTTACCGTCACTTTTGGGACGGATTAACACATCCTACAAAGTTGTAATCAGGCCCCTAGGCTTTTTTCAATTAACTATCATTTCGAGACCAACTTCCGATGTTTGCCGTAACAGGGGCCTTGATTAAGTTTACATTGTCATTAGAACTTGTCTTTAGAGGAGAACAGAGCTCACTAATTGCTTTCATTGAAGTACCAGTTGTTCATCACAATGGTGTTCATCTTGTGTGTTCACTTGCAAGACTGCATGCCAGCCCGATTGAGTAGTCAGCTCAATTTCATTGTCCGCCTCTTCAATATTAACTGACTTGTGGTTTTGATCTTGTCTTTCATTATTTGCAAATGTTTTAATATTTGAAACTATTATTTCTTCACTGGTACCATTTACTTCTACTTGATCTTTATTTTGCAATTGCTTTACGACTTTTTTCTTTTGCCTGAATCTGCAGCGGCTAGAAGAAAACTACATCGTATCAAATTAAATCCACATCATACGTCCCAAATATTTTAATCCATGAAGAAAATATATTGATTGAAAGAATGTTTAGAGAGATGCGGATAAAAAATAGATTAAATAAAGAAAACAAGAAACGTAAACCCACGCAAGTTACTCAGTGCATTTCCCTGTCAGTAAGGAGGGATGCCACCACCAACAACTAGAATCTGTCTGGTATTCACGGATCAGAAATTGTGGGTCTATGATCACAACGTTCATTAATAACTTTGACAATTGGTGCTATTTTCAATGTTGATATTTATCTAAACATAAGCTCTGAATACATACATGCTCCTTTTTCAATACCTCCAGTCGCTTCAAGGTTATAATCATCCATTACAGACAGGACTCTTTGTTGCAAATGTGTCAATGATGATTGCTTTTAGAATACCCACTCACCACCTCCTTCCACAATGGCGTTCCTGTTCTTCAATGAGCTTTTAATGCATCCATCACAGTAAATAATTGCTTAATTTTTAGAGGCTCACAGCCTTACTGGGCAGCTCACGTGTTTGAATAAATAATGAGGTAAATAACTAACTGAATAAATAAACAAGCACCATTCCAAGGAAGGTAGGGGAACATTCCACAGATAGGAGAGGCAAAACAATATAAAACACATTATCCTCTCATAGGACCTCCTCATCCCAGGAATTACAGTATGAGGTGGTCCTGCCTCCCAACAGGCACCCCAACACAGTAGTTTTTTTTTTATTTCCACTGAATAAAAGCCCCTTCCGCCCACCTCCATGCCTGCTTGATTGAAGTTGAAGGAGGATAATTTATTGCAAATCTCAAGATCTGATTTGCAGGATCTTATTAATGATGTAGTCCAAGCAGCTTTAAGAAAACTGCAAGCCCCCCAAAAATAAAGGGGGGTGTTGATGAGGATATCGATAACTCTAAAGGCAAATATGTGTAGGGAAAGGTTTGCACATATTCGTGAAGTGCTGGAGTTTGAACCAAAAACCTTGGTGGATGATGGGTTTTACTCGCAGTACAGCACTTCTGTGGCGGACGACTTGCGTATGCATAATATTATAAAATAAATCCTTGATAAAGAATGGAAGAATGGAAGGTTGTCAATAAGCAAGGTGGTCTCAGCTTTTTGAGCAATCAATATGCTCTGTATCAGTACCCACAGATTCCAATGGTCAACTCCATTTTGTGTTCTATGGCCTCTTCCTCTTAGTTATAATCTGAGGAGGTGACCCTTTTGGTTCATGTTGAAAAAAGTGGAGAGGGTGCTCTGAAGCGGGCATAAGGGTCAGCATGTATTCAGCCTATGCATCACAAGTTCTCAATAAGCCTTTGAGTGGGTGTTTGATTGCCTTCAGGACCAAGATGACCCAACCCCTATCCTAAATGGAGGCGTTGGCTTAGTTTCTGTCTGATGCCACTTTCAATAGCTTGTGGGCTAATTCCTCCTTTACAGGGGCTGCTGCGGCAGGGTGCAGGTCCCTGTGGACTAAAGCATAGCATCTGGAGGTGGCACAGAAGTAATTGATCCATACACTGCCATTTGAAGGTCCTACATTTTTTGAGGACGATTTGAACACTATGGTGAAGCTGTCAGCCGAGGAAAAGAAGATACTGAAGCATTTTCAATCAGTTAAGAATAAGTATTTTTCCACAAACAGAATTTTCAGACGGTGTTGTCCTCTTCACATCCCTTTTGAGGCCATGCTCGTGGTCGAGGAGCCACATTCGCCCACTTATACCGACCCCAGAATCAGTAGTCCTAGGGAGCAAGTCAGAAATGACTATACTGGAGCCAGGCCAGACATTGGGTTTTCCAGGATCAGTGGCTCCAGCTGATTTCAGTGGGTTTTATTGATCATCAGCCAAGGTTATCAGGATCCCCTTCATCAGTTGTCGCCCGATGGGTCAGTTTCGGGCTACCCTGTTATCAAAAAACCTCCAAAAACAGCATGCTACTTTGTCAAGGGTGGAGAAACTGCGTGCCAAGAAAGCAATTAAATGAGTGCCACCTCCAGAAGGTGGACTAGGATTCTACACCATTCTCTTCTTAGTTTACAAGCCAGATGGTTCCTTCCAGCCAGTCTTGGATTTACAAGCTCTAAACAGATTGATGAAAGTAGAGCAGTTTCGGGTTAACACTTTTCAGTCCATCATTTCTCTTATCCAGGAGGGTGATTTTTCGGCAACCTTGGATTTAGAGAGCACTTATTGTCACATCCTAATTCACACAGATGGCCAGACGTTTCTGAGATTTGCAGTGAACAATGTTCATTTCCAGTTCCAAGTGTTGCTATTCAGTCTGCTGACTGCTCCCGGACCTTCACTAAGGTATTTGCTCCAACCGTGGGTGTTTTGCAGCTTTGGGAGTTCTCAGTGTTTCCATACCTTGAGGCTGTTTAATCTGCACTTCCTCTCTTCCTAAAGCTATGATTGTGGTGAAGGCAAGGATTGCTCTACTTCAGCATTTGGGTATCAGACTGAACTTTGCGAAATCACAACTGATCCCTGTTTAACGGTTGCAGTTTATTTGATCTATATTCAACACTCAGACGGGGCAGTTTTTCTGCCTTCCACTCAAAGAGAGACTCTGAAAAGACTCCTGACAGTTCCCTTGTCCCAACAGTCTGCTCCAGCCAGGAATTGGTTTAGGGTGCAGGGATTAGTGACGTCCACCACTGTGAATGTTCCTTGGGCTCTTCTTTATCTCAAACCTCTCATCCATCATCTGTTGTCCCACTGGGATCCCTCCCTTGCAGATTTGGACTTCCCTGTTCCCCTTTCTCCAGCTCTGGTTCAGGACTTGAGTTGGTGGCTTCACACTCCCAACTTGGAGAGGGGTGTCAATTTTCAGCTATCTCCTCCATTGTAACTGACAACGGATGCCAGTCTGTAGCATTGGGGGCAACTCTGGGGACTTTGGAAACAAAAGGGGTAATTACGACCCTGGCGGTATAAGGCGCTTACCGCCGTGCAGAAGACCGCCAATACACCGTGGCGGCGGCGGTAAACCGCCACAGCTATTATGAAACACATCACGGAATCCGCCGAAATTCAGACACCCACACAATACCGCCACTCCAAAGGTCAGTGATAAACTGGCGGAAACACATCCTCCACCTCCATGCCAACAGAAACACGCCCATGCTATTACGACCCACGAATCCACGCGGCGGTCTTTCAACCGCGGTATTCCATTGGCGGTACACACCGCCGCGCTCAAAATACACACACATATACAAAACACCGCCACATTGGACATTTCGAAATACACACACCTGAGACACATACACACACCACTCCCACACACCCAACACAATATAAAACACACACCCACATCACCCACAAACCCCTACAACCAGAAATTCTGAGAGAAGGCGAGAGAGAGAGCACAGAATAGACAACCCCATCACACAGAGGCACACACCACCATCACCCACACAACATCCAAGCACAAAACACCACATACCACTACACTCACCACACTCATCACCACATACACCACCCCACACATCACACACACCACCCCATGTCACGCCAAAGACACCCCCGCTTCTCCGAGGAGGAGCTCAGGGTCATGGTGGAGGAAATCCTACGGGTAGAGCCACAGCTATTTGGCTCACAGGTACAGCACACATCAATTGCAAGGAAGATGGAGCTATGGCAAAGAATAGTGGACAGGGTCAACGCAGTGGGACAGCACCCAAGAAATAGGGAGGACATCAGGAAGAGGTGGAACGACCTACGGGGGAAGGTGCGTTCAACGGTATCCAGGCACCACATCGCGGTACAGCGGACCTGCGGCGGACCCTCACCTCCTCCCCCTCAACTAACAACATGGGAGGAGCAAGTCTTGACCATCTTGCATCCTGAGGGCCTCGGAGGAGTCGTCGGAGGAACGGACACTGGTAAGTCAAATCTTAACTATCACATCCCCCACCCTACCTGCATGCTATCACACACCCCCACCCTCACACCCTTCCCTATCACCCAAACTCCTCACTAATGTACTAAGAACACCATCTACACATCCCAAACCCAAGACCTGCATGACACAACTAACCATGGACACTCATCACTAAAGCATGCCCACTGCACATACCCAGAACACCCCCCAACCATCAGCACACAACCCCACACACAGGAATTCCTGCACTGGGGTTCACGCACACCCAACCAATGCACACCATTACACACACACATGCAATAATCATGCAATTATACCCCCGCAGGAACCCGAAGGAACGTCAACACACCAGAGGGTCCAGACAACACCACTCCACCCCCAGAAGAGGCCCACAGTGACGAGAGCAGCTCTGCCCTACTGGATCTTGATGACCAGCCCGGACCATCGTGGGCCTCAGGACAGTCGGTTCCCCTCGCACAGGCACAGCCCAACACTGACCTTCCACCCTCTGGTAACACCATCAAAGCACCCACCCAGCGGGCCCAAACCTCCCTACCCAGGACAGGTCAATCAGCGGTGTGTCCACCACTACAGGGCACCCAGGCTAACCCACCACCCCAACAACAACAGGGACCTGGGGGCAGTGTTAGTGGGCACACAGTCCAGGGGACGGAGGCACAGGAACACAGGGGAACTGGCAGGGCTGCTGTGCGACAGAGGGAGGACAGGCCAAGGGAACCAACTCTCCACGAGGCCCTCTCCTCCATCATGGGAGCATACCACCACTCCCAGGAGACGATGGCCACGGTCCTGGACAAGTTGCACAGCCCCGCTGGCCAATGATGGAATGTCATGCCACACACCAATGTCCAGTGTGAATATCGTCATGCCACACACCAATGCCCAGTGTAGAGATCGTCATGCCACACACCAATGTCAGTATCAGGACCGCGATGGCAAAACACCGCTGAACAGTCATGAACCTCAATGGCAAAGCACCGATGAACAGGGCAAAGACCGCCATGGTGAAGACCGCTGAACAGGGCAAAGACCGCCATGGTGAAGACCGCTGAACAGGGCAAAGACCGCCATGGTGAAGACCGCTGAACAGGGCAAAGACCGCTATGGCAAAGCACCGCTGAACAGGGCAAAGACCGCCATGGTGAAGACCGCTGAACAGAGCAAAGACCGCCATGGTGAAGACCACTGAACAGGGCAAAGACCGCCATGGCAAAACACCGCTGAACAGTCATGAACCTCAATGGCAAAGCACCGCTGAACAGGGCAAAGACCGCCATGGTGAAGACCGCTGAACAGGGCAAAGACCGCCATGGTGAAGACCGCTGAACAGGGCAAAGACCGCTACGGCAAAGCACCGCTGAACAGGGCAAAGACCGCCATGGTGAAGACCGCTGAACAGGGCAAAGACCGCCATGGCAAAACACCGCTGAACAGTCATGAACCTCAATGGCAAAGCACCGCTGAACAGGGCAAAGACCGCCATAGTGAAGACCGCTGAACAGGGCAGTGACCGCCATGGTGAAGACCGCTGAACAGGGCAAAGACCGCTATGGCAAAGCACCGCTGAACAGGGCAAAGACCGCCATGGCAAAGCACCGCTGAACAGGGCAAAGACCGCCATGGCAAAACACCGCTGAACAGTCATGAACCTCAATGGTAAAGCACCGCTGAACAGGGCAAAGACCGCCATGGTAAAGCACCGCTGAACAGGGCATGGACCGTGTAGGAATGAATGGACTGCCACATCAGGCATCCTTATCCCATGTGCAGCTGGGACAGTGACAGGACAGGATCTTTCACGGGGAGACGCATCCAGTCTGGGCACCAGTCCCCCTCCAGAACAAGTGGAGACCTGCATCTACTTGAGAGACTGTGGCTTTGCACTCCCCAGGATGGCACAGTGGGCAAGCCACCCACTGTAGAGACTTGAGAGACTGTGGCTTTGCACTCCCCAGGATGGCACAGTGGGCAAGCCACCCACTATAGAGACTTGAGAGACTGTGGCTTTGCACTCCCCAGGATACATCAATGGGCATGGAGCCCCGTCGTGGATCTGGCTTCGCATTCATCTGGCTGAGGTGCCCCCCCTTCCCTTCCCCCTGAGGTGCCTGTTTTATTTTTATCTGATGCCCCGGCAGTGTTCTCTCCGATTTTGGTCAGGTATCTATTGTGGGCCTCGCCCATGCATTTTTGGACTGTTGGTGCACGGACATTGTTGTGTACATATCTGCACTACTTCTTGTATTGTATATATAATTATGAGTGATTTAGACATATATATCTGTATATTTTTGTATGACATGTATATTGGCACATTACAATGTTTGACCAAAATTCGCTTTGTCTTTGGATTCTTCCGGGGGGATTGTGGGTTGTTAATGTGATATTTTTGACTGCATTGGTGTGTATGTTGTAATATGCGGGGGTGGGGGTGTTTGGTGGGTGTCCCCCTAACTTTTGTCTCCCCCCTCCCTGTGTCGTAGGTGCAGTACTCACTGGTATCTTCTGCGCCTACTTCGCTGTTGGTCGTAAAGGAGCAGAAAGACAAGGGCAGGTAGTATTTGGAGTTCGGGGTCCATGGAGTCGTCGTTCCTCGTGGGATATGTTAAGGTGGGCGTTTTCCCATAGCACAAGCTGTTTCCGCCGTGTTTTTATCCACGGTGAATCCGCCCCGGAAAAGGTGTCGGATTGGCGGGTTGTAATAGTGTGGGCGGTACATTGTCTCCCGCCTGTCTGTTGGTGGTGACCGCCGCGCTGCTTGTCTGTACCGCCGTGGCGGTCGGTGTGTTAAAGTGGCTGTCTTTGTTGGCGGTTTCCGCCAGGGTCATAATTCCCTTTTTTTGTCCGTCGGCCTGTTTGCGGTATTACCGCACCTTTTACACCGTCTGCCAGGGTCGTAATGACCCCCAAAGTGTCAATGGTCTCAGAAGGACAGCTTTTGTTCCTCCAGTTGGCAGAAGTTGGCAGCAATTTGAGAAGTGGTTCACGTGTTTCAGACCCAGTTGCACTGGACAAATCTGCCCTCCTCTATCCTTTACACTCTGTCAAGGCCCCTTTTCGGGGACATTTGCCTTGTGTTTGGGGATCCCTGGATTGACCTCTTTGCCTCTCCCCACAATGCCCTCATTCCGAGGTTCTGCTCGGAGATGGTTTGTCCTCAGGATTTGGCAGTGGATGTCCTTTCAGTTCCTTGGCCCTCAGGTCTTCTGTATACATTACCTCCAATTCCCCTCCTCACGGGGGTGCTGCAGAATATTTGGGTGTCAGTAATCTGGACAGCCCCATTTTGGCCCCATCATCTTTGGCTCCCTTTGTTACTCGAGTTATCCGAGGGGAACTTTATCAGGTTGCCGGTGATCCTGTCCCCATTTCAGTTCCTAGTTCTGTCATTGCCCTCTCTCCTTCAACTGAAATTGACGGCTTGGCTCTTGACAACTTACCATGGGAGACAATGGGGTGCTCTTCTCTGTTGGCAATGGATATTCAGAAGTCCAGTAAAGATTCTTCTCTTAAGTCTTATAATAAAAACTGTGACTCCTTCGTGAAGTGGTGTGCAGTTCATAGGCTGGATCCAGTTACAGGGGATCCACTACAAATTCTTGAGTATTTGAGGGATGTTTTTTAAAGAATTTGGTCGCATCTATGTTAGCTGCTCAGTGGTCTGCCACTAGAGCTTGTCGAGGATCTGGTGCTGTTCTAGATCGTATTGCTCCTTTGGCAATGGATTTGTTGTGGAGTTTGGCTTCTTCACCCATTGTCTCCAGTAATTGGACCTACCTGAGAATTGCCGACTGTCCTTCAGGATATCCAACTGCCTCATTTTTAATCTTTGCTTTAGGCTGACTTGATGTGATTGTCTTCTAAAATGGATTTTCTGCTCGCCATTACTTCAGTTCAGAGATTGGGGGAGTTGGGGCTTTACTGATATCCTATACCTATCTACAAATTCTCTCTGATATAGTGGTTCTAAGGTTGGATCTGGCCTTTGTATCAAAAGTTTCTCCAGGGTTCAATTTGCAGCAGGATGTTATTCTACTTGAATTTTCTGGTGATGGTGCTGGCCCGGTCCCCACCTCTTTGGATGTTTGAAGGGCTCTACGGGTTTTCGCCTTTCTCCAGTTATGTTTGTATCCTTTGGAAGGGATACTAAAGGAAAAAAGGTTGCTAACTCTACACACAATAGATTTGTGAAGTAGGCAGTTTCTCAATCCTATAAATCCCTGGCCCTGGATCCTCCTGTTCAGGGGTGTTCTATCAGATCTGTTTCTGCTTCATGGGTTGAGGCTGAAGGGGTTTCTATACAAGAAATCTGTAGGGCTGCCACCTGGCACTTGCATAACTCTTTTATTAAGCACTATCAACTGGGTGTGTTGCATGCTTCGATGGATAGTTTTGCTGTCGGTGTTGTGAAGGCAACAGTGTCATAAGCATGATTTTTTAAGTTGGGTTTTTATACTGTCTCTATGCCAACCTTTTTTTTTTGCTTTTAGGCTTGTGAGGTCCTCATACTGTAATGACTGGGACATGGAGGTCCTATGAGGGGGTAATGAGCCATAAGTTCCCGGTAATCTCCATTATGCCAATTAAAGTCATTCTTGTCCCAATCATGTCCCCTCCCTCCCTCCTCTGTTGTTGTGTCTGGTCTTGTTACTAGCAGGCATGGAGGTGAGTGAGAGGGGCCTTTATTCAGTGAAAATAAAAAATATTCTAGGATGTTAGGGTGCCTGTCAGGAGGCAGGACCACCTTATACAGAAATGACTGGGGCAAGGAGGACCTTTATGGGATTATGAAGATTATCGGTAAGTAACAGCTCATTTCCTTACCATGCAAAATAATGGGGGTCATTCCAACCCTGGCAGTCGGTGTTAAAGCGGCGGCCAACCCGCCAACAGGCAGGCGGTAAAAAAAATGGAATTCTGACCCTGGCGGAAACCGCCAACAGAGACCGCCACTTTAACACTCCGACCGCCACGGCGGGACAAACAAACAGCACGGCGGTCACCGCCAACAGACAGGTGGGAGACAATGTACCGCCCACCCTATCACAACCCACCAATCCGCCACCTTTTCCGGGGCGGTAGCCGCGCCGATAAAAACACGGCGGAAACAGACATTAGGAACGGAAAACGCTCACCTCTACACACTCCACGAGGAATCTGGACAGCATGGAACCCGAACTACACATCCTACCAGCTATTGTCTTCCTGCTCCTCTACCAGGAGCACGAACGCCGGCGCAGAAGACAACGGTGAGTACTGCACCTACGACACAGGGGAGGGGGGAGGCAAAAAATTACGGGGACACACATACGCGACACGCCCACCCTCACCCTCACCCACAACTACATACACATCAATGCAGAGCAACAACTCAGAGTGACACCCCCAAACCCCCCGGAAGAAAGCAAAGACAAAATAAAATGACCATGAAATTTGAAGTATATTGTACGGCTAAGTAAAAAAATATATCAAACATCTATAACTATATATACATATGTAAATTGTCCTGTCCAAATTGGGTATCAGCCATTGTTCGTGGGCCAATGGGCCTAAACACATGGGCAAAGCCCACACAGGATACCCGACCCCAATGGAGTGAACACTGCAGGGGAATCAGATAGCAAAACTACAGGCACCTCAGGGGGAAGGGAAGGGGGGGCACCTCAGCCAGATGAGTCCACGACGCCAGATCCACGAGGGGCCTCCATGGCCACTGTTCAATCCTGGGGAGTGCAAAGCCACAGTCTCACAAGTCTCTACAGTGGGTGGATTGCCCACTGTGCCATCCTGGGGAGTGCAAAGCCACAGTCTCACAAGTCTCTACAGTGGGTGGATTGCCCACTGTGCCATCCTGGGGAGTGCAAAGCCACAGACTCACAAGTCTCTACAGTGGGTGGATTGCCCACAGTGCCATCCTGGGGAGTGCAAAGCCACAGTCTCACAAGTGGATTACAGACTCCACTGGTTCTGGAGGAGGCATGGTGCCCAGAGTGCTTCGTGCAGCCCTGCCCGACACAGATGCGGGGCTGCCCCTTCTGCCAATGGGCCAGCGGTGCTTGAGACAGCGGTGCCCAGCGGAGCGGTGCTTGATTTGAAGGGCCCAGCGGAGCGGTGCTTGAGTTGAAGGGCCCAGCGGAGCGGTGCAGAGACGGCGGTGCCCAGCGGAGCGGTGCTTGAGTTGAAGGGACTAGCGGAGCGGTGCAGAGACGGCGGTGCCCAGCGGAGCGGTGCTTGAGTAGAAGGGCCCAGCGGAGCGGTGCTTGAGATGAAGGGCCCTGTTCAGCAGTTCTTGAGACGGTGGTGCCCTGTTCAGCGGTTCTTGACTTGAAGGGCCCTGTTCAGCAGTGCTTGACTTGAAGGGCCCTGTTCAGCGGTCCTTGAGGCGGCGGTGCCCTGTTCAGCGGTTCTTGACTTGAAGGGCCCTGTTCAGCGTTGCTTGACTTGAAGGGCCCTGTTCAGCGGTTCTTGACTTGAAGGGCCCTGTTCAGCGGTGCTTGACTTGAAGGGCCCTGTTCAGCGGTCCTTGAGACGGCAGTGCCCTGTTCAGCGGTTCTTGACTTGAAGGGCCCTGTTCAGCGTTGCTTGACTTGAAGGGCCCTGTTCAGCGGTTCTCGAGACGGCGGTGCCCTGTTCAGCGGTTCTTGACTTGAAGGGCCCTGTTCAACGGTGCTTGACTTGAAGGGCCCTGGTCAGCGGTTCTTGACTTGAAGAGCCCTGTTCAGCGGTTCTTGGGATGGCGGTGCCCTGTTCAGCGGTTCTTGAGACGGCGGTGCCCTGTTCAGCGGTTCTTGACTTGAAGGGCCCTGTTCAGCGGTTCGTGACTTGAAGGGCCCTGTTCAGCGGTGCTTGACTTGAAGGGCCCTGTTCAGCAGTGCTTGACTTGAAGGGCCCTGTTCAGCGGTGCTTGAGACGGCGGTGCCCTGTTCAGCGGTTCTTGACTTGAAGGGCCCTGTTCAGCGGTGCTTGAGACGGCGGTGCCCTGTTCAGCGGTTCTTGACTTGAAGGGCCCTGTTCAGCGGTGCTTGACTTGAAGGGCCCTGTTCAGCGGTTCTTGACTTGAAGGGCCCTGTTCAGCGGTTCTTGAGACGGCGATGCCCTGTTCAGCGGTTCTTGAGACGGCGGTGCCCTGTTCAGCGGTTCTTGACTTGAAGGGCCCTGTTCAGCTGTTCTTGACTTGAAAGGCCCTGTTCAGCGGTGCTTGACTTGAAGGGCCCTGTTCAGCGGTTCTTGAGACGGCAGTGCCCTGTTCAGCGGTTCTTGACTTGAAGGGCCCTGTTCAGCGGTTCTTGACTTGAAGGGCCCTGTTCAGCTGTGCTTGACTTGAAGGGCCCTGTTCAGCGGTGCTTGACTTGAAGGGACCTGTTCAGCGGTTCTTGACTTGAAGGGCCCTGTTCAGCGGTTCTTCACTTGAAGGGCCCTGTTAAGCGGTGCTTGACTTGAAGGGCCCTGTTCAGCGGTGCTTGACTTGAAGGGCCCTGTTCAGCGGTTCTTGACTTGAAGGGCCCTGTTCAGCGGTGCTTGACATGTGTGTCCAGGTCACCAGATCCGGCCATTACATGGATTTCACTCGCCACCTGACATGTGGCTGCCGGGCCCTTTTTGCACATCTGTCTTCTTGCTTGCGGGACCCTCCTGTGCTGCCGTCCCGGGCCCGTGGGTGTCCTCCTGCACACCTGGAATGGGGCTGGTGGGGCCCTCCTGGGCAGCTCTCCTGCTGCCGGACTTGTCGGGCGTGCTGCCCTTGCCACCCTTCCCTGCTCGTCTGTGGCCCTTTCCTCCCTTTGGCGGTGTGCCAGGTGGAGCCTGCTGTCTTTGGCCTGTCGCGCCGGGCACTGGCTTTCTTGGCTTTTTTTTCAGGGAGTGAGCTGGCCGTCTCTTTACTCCTAGCCGAAGTAGCTGGCCTTGAAGGTGGTGGACTCCAAAATCCTTGGACTGTTGTCTTTGTAGGTCCAGGTTTTGTGGTGGCTGAGGTGCTGATTGGAGTCTTATGAGATGGAGGGGGTGGGTCAGTTGTTGGAAACAGGTCAAGGTTGGAAAGGAAAATCAATTTAGAAAGACA
Organism: Pleurodeles waltl; assembly: GCF_031143425.1. Taxonomy (NCBI): domain Eukaryota; kingdom Metazoa; phylum Chordata; class Amphibia; order Caudata; family Salamandridae; genus Pleurodeles; species Pleurodeles waltl. The sequence continues at coordinate 480,998,178 of NC_090438.1, read as the reverse complement.
GGGACGGGTAGTTGTAGTGGGTATGGGAGTGGAGGAAGAGGATGTGGTTGTAGGAGAGTGAAGTCTGGTGTCTTTGGGTGCAGGTGCTTGTGCTGGAGGCTGTCGTGAGGTGGATGGCTGTTGGGTGGGTGGCTGGCTGCGTTTGTGTGGTTTGGAAGAGGGGGTGACAGACACACTGGGAGAGGACACAGGGGACGTGTAAATGGTAGTGGGGGTGGTGACTGCACGTGTGCGGAGTGTTCTGGTGGGTGTGCTGGTGATGGACGTAGTGGCTGAAGATGTTGTGCATGCAAGTGTGAATGGAGACGTCACAGGGAGGGAGGAGGGAGACGAGGAGGAGGGGGACACAGAGGAGGCAGTGGCTGTTGGCATGTCTGCATGTGGATGTTGCTTGGGTGAATGCTTGTGTGATGTGTGGTGCTTATGTCTGGATGAGCTTCCCTTGGGTGTTGAGGTGTGTGCAGGCTGGTCTGTAGGTGTGTATGGGATAGGCAGAGGTACAGGGGAGTGGGACTGGGTTGAGGAAGTTGGAGGAGGGAGGCAGGGACAATGGCTGCCGTCAGTGCTGAGGCCAGAGCGTTGAACGATCGCTGATGGGCAGCCTGACCCGAATGAATGCCCTCCAGGTATGCATTACTCCGGTGCACCTCCCTTTTTACACCCTGGATGGCATTCAAAAGGGTAGACTGCCCAACAATGAGCGTCCTCAGGAGGTCAATGACCTCCTCACTGAGGGCAGCAGGGGTAACTGGGGCAGGGCCTGAGGTGCCTGGGGCGAAGGAGATGCCCCCCTTCCTGGGTGAACGGGCACGGGGCGAACGCTGAGGGGCTGCTGGGAGGGCGGAGCTGGTGCACTGGGTGGCGGCTGTACCTGTTGTTGCTGTGGGCACGGATGTTGCCGCCACCACAAGGGAGCTCCCTTCCGAGGACGTGTCTGTGACGCTGGTGTCACCACGTGTCCCCGCTGTGGAGCTCCCCTCGCCCTCCGTCTCACTGGTGAAATCCGAGTCAGTTGCATGGCCCTCCATGGCCATGTGAGATGCAGCTCCCACGTGCTCCGATGCCACTTCTCCTCCTCCTGATGATGCTAATGCACACATGAACAGGAAGACCATCAAAAAAGGGGGGGGTGGAGAAACAAAGACATGTTGAGTGCATGCATTGGCGACACCGTTGGCGGAGAGGACAAACACAGAAGCCCCCTGCACTACGCCGCGCACTTGGGGTACACTACTCAATCCGTGGGACATGGCCTACAAGCCTATGGACGACAACTCCACACATAGGTGACACAGGGCCATGAATAGCTGTACTAGGCAACCTACAGAGGTGGGGGGCGGGGGCACAGGGCCATGCCTAACGGAGGGGCCTAGCCTACAGCAATCGCCCTGGCCTAGGGATACCCACAGCCCTCCTCCCCCACCCAGACACCTCCAATGTGCGCAAAATCAGCAGAATGTGCTTGTACTCACCCCCTTGTGTCTGCTGTCATATCCTCACACGCCCATCCAAATCGGGGTAGGCCACCGCCAGGATCCGGGACATCAGGGGGGTCAAGGTACGACTGGCACCCCTCCTACGTTGGGAGGCCATCCCCAGCAGAGCCTCCGCGGTCTTCCTGCTCCCGCGGCGGATGTCCTCCCACCTCTTCCGGCAGTGGGTGCCCCATCTGTTGTGGACCCCCAGGGTCCGGACGTCCTTGGCGATGGCACGCCAAGGCCCTCATTCTGACCCTGGCGTTCCTAAACCACCAGGGCCGCGGGCAACGGAAGCACCGCCAACAGGCTGGCCGTGCTTCATTGCCCATTCTGACCGTGGCGGTAAAGCCGCGGTCAGAAAAGGGAATCCGGCGGTTTCCCAACAGAATACCCCTGGCAGGGCTGAACATCCATGGCGGCGCTGCAAGCAGCGCCGCCATGGGGATTCCGACCCCCTTCCCGCCAGCCTGTTTCTGGCGGTTTTGACCGCCAGGAACAGGATGGCGGGAATGGGTGTCGTGGGGCCCCTGGGGGCCCCTGCACTGCCCATGCCACTGGCATGGGCAGTGCAGGGGCGCCCTAACAGGGCCCCAGCATGATTTTCACTGTCTGCATAGCAGCCAGTGAAAATCGCGACGGGTGCAACTGCACCCGTCGCACCCCTGCAACACCGCCGGCTTCATTCGGAGCCGGCCTCTGTGTTGCAGGGCCTTTTCCGCTGGGCCGGCGGGCGCTCCTTTGGCGGGCGCCCGCCGGCCCAGCGGGAAAGCCAGAATGGCCTCCGCGGTCTTTTGACCGCGGAGCGGCCAAATGGCGGTGACCGCATGGCGGGCGGCTACCGCCGCCCGCCGTGGTCAGAATGACCGCCCAAATGTCGATTTTCTGATGGGCGCTGACCTATGTGACATGTACAGGGGGAGAAAATAAAAAATCATCACCTTCTGCATGCTCGATGTGAGTGGCCCCCCATCCCCACCCTTGCCATGTGGCACATGCTCTCATCTGTCGTTTGATGCATGCCTCATTTGCTCCCCTCCCCACCATCTTTCATCCACCCGACTCAACCCAAGCATTGGCCACAAAGCATGGTCCCAATGTACTTAACTGTTGGTCTGGAGGACCATAGAGTAGCGCATACTGGGGGAGGACCCCATCCGCGAGTTTCTCCAATTCTTCAGAAGTGAAGGCAGGGGCCCTTTCCCCAGTCACAGCAGCCATTGTCTCTTCCAGACCGAGGTCACAGCAGCACTTGCAGTATAGGTCCTCTCCTGTGGATGATCAGGTATCGAATGATTAAGCAGATAGAAAATGGCGGTCACGCCCGCGGCGTTGCGTACCGCGGCAGGGCGTACCGCGACCGCCGGCGCACATCGTCATTGGCTCCTTAAACCCATAGGGTTCAATGTTAACCAATGCGGCTTTGCGCCGCGGTCTTCGACCGCCTACCGCCACGGTGTGCCACGCCAGCGCATTGACCTCACATCCCACTGTCGCACTTCACAGGTCAGGCAGCCGCCATTTCAAGGGCCCCCATATCTTAATTTCTACTGCGTCACACATGCCTAGGCCTTGCATCAACACTCATACAAGCCATTCAATGCATTGAGAATCGTGTACTGTGCAAGCTGTGGGAACGTACCTGTGGGTTGATTGACTCTGTGCTCCATGTTGTCCTTCCTAGGCACCGTCCGCTGGGACTTGCGAGGGGATGGAGGAATCTTCCCGTGTACAGACCGCTGGTGGACCTGTTGACAATGGAAGAAAGACATGTCATACTGACATACAGGCTTGTCAGAGCCACTATACAGGAACTGTGTGCCCAGCTGGAGTCAGACCTGATGTCACCCATCCGCCAACCCACAGGGATCCCCCCTCTAGTGCAGGTTCTGTCAGTACTCCATTTTTTGGCAAGTGGGTCATTTCAAACAACAGTGGCCATTTCATCAGGGATGTCTCAGCCTATGTTTTCCAAGGTGTTGTCCAGAGTGGTGTCTGCCCTGCTGAAATACATGCGGAGCTACATTGTTTTCCCTGAGGTGGGCGATTTGGCTACAGTGAAGGGTGATTTCTATGCGCTTGGACATATTCCCAACATCATTGGTGCAATTGATGGGCCACATGTTGCTTTGGTCCCCCCCCAGCACGAGTGAACAGGTGTACAGGAACAGAAAAAGTTATCATTCCATGAATGTCCAGGTGGTCTGTTTAGCTGACCAGTACATCTCCCATGTAAATGGCAAGTTCCCTGGGTCAGTGCATGACGCGTACATCATGCGAAATAGCAGCATCCCTTACGTGATGGAACTACTTCAGAGACACCGTGTGTGGCTAATTGGTGGCTCTGGTTACCCCAACCTGTCATGGCTACTGACCCCAGTGAGGAATCCCAGGACAAGGGCAGAGGAACGGTACAATGAGGCCCATGGGCATACTAGGAGGGTGATCGAGCGGACCTTCGGCCTCCTGAAGGCCAGGTTTAGGTGCCTCCATATGACAGGTGGATCCCTAATGTACTCACCAAAGAAGGCGTGCCATATCATCGTGGCCTGATGTATGCTTCACAACCTGGCTTTGCGACGCCATGTGCCTTTCCTGCAGGAGGATGGTCCAGATGGTGGTGTTGTGGCAGCTGTCGAGCCTTCGGAGAGTGAAGAGGAGGAAGACGAAGAGGACGACACAGACAACAGGGACACAGTAATACAGCAGTATTTTCAATGACATACAGGTAAGAATCAACACCGGCATTTTACATTTACTTAAAGTCTCCTGCCTCTCTACTGTATGAGTTTCCCCCCAGTGTATGTTAACTGAGTTGTGACTTTCCCTTCCAATTTCAGAGATGTGGGCCCCACTCCGTGACCTCTGCTTTGTTTCCCCATGGACTACAGCTGTGTGACAGTGGTATGTTGTCATCACAATGTAACTGGACATTTTGGCACGGTTCTGTGTAATACATGTGTTCAAAAATACAGGCAGACTCCAGATTATTTTTGTGCAATAAGTGTGTTTATTAAAGTGCTCAATTTTGGGTAATGGTTGCAATTCGGTGATGGGTGATGGTGGAGGAATGTCCATGGCAGAGTCCAGATTTTCAGTCTCACAGGTGCATTGTCCATATGTCTGTGGAAGGTGGAGCAGGGGCAGTTTAAGGTTGGACAGGGTGACAATGTGGGACAGTGGGATGACAATCAGGGGGTATCATTTCCTGGCGGGGGTCTTGGCATCCTACTCTGTCTTCTTCCTAGATCTCAGGCCCCGCTTGCGGGGTGGTTCTCCTTCTGCAGGGGGTGGGGTTCTGGTGGCCTGTTGTTCTTGTGTCGGGCCTCCTGTCCACTAGCGCCGGCAGAGGTGGTAGCCTGTTCTTGGTCCATGCTAGTGACAGGGGCCCTTTGTGGTGCCACATGGTCCTGCAATGTGCTGACAATCTGATTGAGAGCCACAACGATGGTGCCCATTGCGGAACTGATGTTTCTGAGTTCTTCCCTGAACCCCATAAACTGTTCCTCCTGCAATACCTGGATCTCCTGGAACCTGGCCAGGACCGTCGCCATCGTCTCCTGGGAGTGGTGGTATGCTCCCATGATGGAGGATAGGGCCTCGTGGAGAGTGGGTTCCCTGGGCCTGTCCCCCCCCCTGTCGCACAGTAGCCCTCCCAGTTCCCCTGTTTCCCTGGGCCTCTGTCCCTTGGACCGTGTGCCCACTACCACTGCCCCCAGGTCCCTGTTGTTGTTGGGGGGGTGGGTTAACCTGGGTGTCCTGTAGTGGTGGACACACCGCTGATTGAAGTGTCCTGGAGACAGAGGCATGGGCCCGCTGGGTGGGTGCTGTGCTGGTGTTCCCAGAGGGGGGTAGGTCTGCTGTGGCCTGTGGCTGTCTGAGGGGAACCGACTGTCCCGAGGTCCCCGATGGGCCGGGCTGGTCATCTGGGTCCAGGGAGACAGAGCTGCTGTCATCACTGTGGGCCTCTTCTGGGGGTGGAATGGACATTTCTGGACCCTCCTGGGCGGTGTTGTGGCGTTCGGGTCCTGCAGGGGTATAAGAGTATGGTTATTGCTTCTGTGTAGGCCATAGCGTGCAATGGGTGGGTGCCCGTGTACCCCAGTGCTGGCATTCCCTTGTGGGGGCTGTTGTGACAGTGGTTTGGGAGGGAATGGGTATGTGCAGTGGGCATGCTTAGGTGATGGGTGTCCATGGTTTGTGGTCGCATGCAGGGCTTGGTGTTGGGATGGGTGGGTTGTGATGGTGAGACAAGGAGGATGTGTGATGGGGGTGGGGGGGAGGGTGGGGGTATGATTTGGCATGCTGGTGGGTGGGGGGGGATGAAGTAGTTGAGATTAGACTTACCAGAGTCCATTCCTCCACCTACTCCTGCGAGGCCCTCAGGATGCATGGTCAAGACCTGTTCCTCCCATGTTGTAAATTCTGGGGGTTGAGGTGGGGGTCCGCCGCCAGTCTTCTGCACCGCGATGTTGTGTCTGGATACCATGGAACGCACCTTCCCCCGTAGGTCGTTCCACCGCTTCCTGATGTCGTCCCGATTTCGTGGATGCTGACCCACAGCGTTGACCCTGTCCACTATTCTTTGCCATAGCTCCATCTTCCTGGCAATGGTGGTGTTCTGCACCTGTGTCCGGAAGAGCTGGGGCTCTACCCGAACTATTTCCTCCACCATGACCCTGAGTTCAGCGTCTGAAAACCTGGGGTGTCTTTGGGGTGCCATGGGGTGGTGTGGATGAGGTGTGGGGTGGTGTTTGTGGTGATGAGTGTGGTGAGTGTGGTGGTGTGTGGTGTTTTGTGCGTGGATGTTGTATGAGTGATGGTGTAATGTGCCTGTGAATGCTCTGTACTAGCTGGTGGTGTCTCTCTCTGGCCTTCTCTCAGAATTTCTGGTCGTAGGGGTTTGTGGGTGATGTGGGTGTGTGTTTTATATTGTGTTGGGTGTGTGGGAGTGGTGTTTGTATGTGTATCAGGTGTGTGTATTTCAAAATGTCCAATGTGGCAGTGTTTTGGAGCTGTGTGTGTATTTTGACCGCGGCGGTGTGTACCGCCAATGGAATACCGCGGTTGAAAGACCGCCGCGTGGATTTGTGGGTCGGAATGGAATGGGCGTATTTCTGTTGGCGTGACGGTGGAGGTTTGGTCATCGCCAGTTTTTCTCTGGCCGTTGGTGTGGCGGACTTTTGTGGATGTCGGGTTTTTGGCGGTTTGCCTGTTGCAGGTCAGAATGACCGTGGCGGTTTCCCGCTCCCGCGGCGGTGTTATGGCGGTCTTCTGACCGGCGGTAAGCGCCTTTTACCGCCGAGGTCAGAATGACCCCCAATATGTGGAAAAATATACAAGAACTATAGGGAAACAGAAAAGGTTAAGAAAACAAAACAAAAAGAAGGAAAAAGAAGCAAAAGCTCAAAGAATAAAATGACCAATAGCACAATTGCTATTCTTCTAATTTTTAAAGCACCAATAGAGGCCCCCGATTAGCCAGAAAATCAACAAGGTATAACCATTCTACCCCCTGATATGATGAGACAGAGACAAGGCAGACTAGCCATGAACTGCAAATGGCCACAGAACAAAGGGGTGTAGTGAAATTTAAATTGAGACTATCATAGGCAACACCTAAGCCAACAAATATTGTGGTCTGCTCCTCTGGCAGCCTAGGTATAAGTGCCCAAAGCCCTCTGTCTTTCCAGAATAGTGCTAAGGAAACGATAGCGAGCAATCCTTTGCTATGCTCATCACCAGAGGCCTCAGCAATAAAAGATAAAGGGGCATATTTATTAAAGGCTTGCGTTGCCCTTGTGCCACACAACAGGACACAACAGCGATGCAGCTATTAAGTTAGATTTATCAAGCCACGCAAGGCCATCTTTCGTGACCTTGCCTGCCATGATAAATCTAGTTATGGAATGCAAATTGCTGCATGCATTACTCTACCCTAGGAAGGCATTCCGTGGGTGGAGCGTGGGTTTTCCCGTGCATCCACCCATGAATTTTGGCACATTCCTAAATTGACCATTTCTGGTAGACTGGGAATGCGTCAAAATGCTATGCCTCCCAGGTGAGGCGTTAACACTGAGAAATATATTTTTTTCTCCTTGTTACTTTCTCTTTCTGTGTGCTACAAATGCCTCTCAGGATAGTTTTTGTGCAGGAAGGTTTCCTACACAAATACATCCTGCTTACAACACAGGCAACCTTGCACCATGCTGCAAGGGTGCCTGCACTGGTGCTAGGCAGGACATTGTGCACCAGAGCAGGTAAAAAACGGGAATACGCCATACAATGTTAAGTAAGGCATATTCCTGCCTTTTTCCTATCACGCAGCACAGCACAACAAGGTGACTTGCTGAGCTGCGTGAATTCTTAATAAATATGCCCCAGATCTCTGAGGGCCTCAAGGAACCATGATTATATTCAGCATTCCATAAATCAGACAAATCTTTGGGCTGATAGAGGAACAAGGATCACTCTCGGCAGACTATACAGCAACTGATTCCTTGGACAACAAAATACTCATTACAGCCGACATCACCGAGTCGTGGTTATAAACCAGGAACCGGGACCACCTTTCATGCACACTATGGCCCATATTCATACTATTTTTGCGCCGCATTTGCGTCATTTGAGTCAATCCTCCTTCCTCACCGACCGAACACAGTGTTAGACTTCCACTATTCAACTCAGAACCCACAGAGATCAGCTGCGGAGTGCCTTGGGGATTGTCCCTGAGCCACACCCTCCTCAACATCTACATGGCCCCACTTGCAGTCATCATCAAAAGCCATGAACTCGATATCATCTCCTACTCTGACACCCAGCTGATTCTCTCCCTCATCGACGAACCCACAGCTGCCAAGAGCAACTTACAAAACAGGATGAAGGCATTCACCACCTGGATGAAGGACATCTGCCTCAAGCTTAACTCAGACAAGAGTGAAGTCCTCATCCTGGACTCCACCCCCTCTGCCTGGGACAACTCCTGGTGGCCCACAGTGCTCAGAAGCCTCCTTATACCCACGGACGATGCACAAAACCTTGGCATCATCCTGTAGTCCTCGCTCTCAATCAATCACCAAATCAACCCTGTTTCTTCCTCCTGCTTCCGTATGCTCTGCCTGCTTCAAAAGATCTTCAAGTGGATCCCCACCGAGTCCAGGAAAACAGTCACCCATGCGCTCCTCATCAGCAGACTCGACTAGGGCAACGTACTCTTCGCCAGCACCACCCAGAAACTCCTAAAGAAACTGCAGAACGAGCCGAACGCCCTGAATGCCTCTGCCAGACTCATCTTGAGCATCCCATGCCACAGCCACATCACTGGCCACCTGAGAGACTTTCAACAAAAGAATTACTTCCAAGTTCCTCATGCACAGCTACAAAGCCCTCCACAATGCCGGACCTGAATACCTCTACCACCTCCTCTCCTTCTATACTCCCACCAATCATCGCCGCTCCACCCAACTGGCCCTGGCCACCTTCCCACGGATCTACACACCACAGCTGGAGGAAGATCCTCCTGCTACCTCGCTGCAAAGACCTGGAACTCCCTGCCTCTGCACCTCAGGCAATCACCATCACTGCTGCAATTCAGGAAGGACCTCAAGACCTGGCTACTAATCAGCAGATCAACCCCCAACTCAGTGCCTTGAGACCCTCACGGGTGAAAAATCACTATTTATAAGAACCCTGATTGACTGGTATACTGTAAACACTCTTTTTTCTCACAGTTCATTCCCTCAAGCATGCCTTTTTCCATAGGACAATATAAAATAGCCTTATTGTTAGAAATGGGGTCTTTGGTTGGCAGTCAGGTTACCCCCTGTCCAAGCAAGGAACCTCACTCTAGTCAGGGTAAGTCATACACAATCCAAATTATCCTGTGCCCACCCTCTGGTAGCTTGGCACTGGGCAGTCAGGCTTAACTTAGAAGGCAACATGTAAAGTATTTGTGCAATAAATCATACAATAATACCATATGGCACCACAAAAATACACCACACAGTGTTTAGAAAAATATATAATATTTATCTGGATATTTGCAGGTCAAAACGATCAAAGATGCAATAAGTAAATGTAGAGATTTCACTGAAAAGTAATGTAAAGTGTCTTAAGTCTTTTTAAAGCAAACAAAGGGGGTCATTACAACATTGGTGGTAAAAGCCGCTTACCGCCGTGCAGAAGACCACTAACACACCGCCTCGGCCGCGGAATTCCGCCACAGCTATTATGACCCACATCTCGGAATCCGACAAAATTCAGACGCCCACATAAGTTCGCCACACCAAAGGTCAGTGATAAACTGGCGAAAACAAAACCTCCACTGTCACGCCAACAGAAACTAGCCCATGCTATCACGACCCACAAATCCACGTGGCGGTCTTTCAAACGCGGTATTCCATTGGCAGTACACATCGCCGCGCTCAAAATACACACACATCTCCAAAACACACACCTGATACACATACACACACCACTCCCACACAATCAATACAATATAAAACACACACCCACATCACCCACAAACCCCTACGACCAAAAATGTAGACGAAGGCCAGAGAGACAGCACAGCATAGACAACCCCACTATACAGAGGCACACAACACCATCACCCACACTACTTCCATGCACAAAACACCACACACCACTACATATCACCACACTCATCACCACATACACCACCCCACACATCACCTACACCACCCCATGGCATGGCAAAGACACCCCAGGTTCTCGGAGGAGGAGCTCAGGGTCATGGTGGAGGAAATCGTACGGGTAGAGCCACAGCTATTTGGATCACAGGTGCAGCACACCTCCATAGCTAGGAAGATGGATCTATGGCGAAGAATAGTCGACAGGGTCAACGCAGTGGGACAGCACCCAAGAAATCGGGAGGACATCAGGAAGAGGTGGAACGACCTACGGGGGAAGGTGTGTTCCGTGGTCTCCAGGCACAACATCGCGGTACAGCGGACTGGCGGCGGACCCCCACCTCCTCCCCCACAACTAACAACATGGGAGGAGCAGGTCTTGACTATTATGCATCCTGAGGGCCTCGGAGGAGTCGGTGGAGGAATGGACTCTGGTAAGTCAAATCTTAACTATCATATCCCCCACCCTACCTGCATGCTATCACAGACCCCCACCCTCACCCCTCCCCTATCACTCCAACTCCTCACTAATGTACTAATAACACAAACCACCCATCCCAACACCAAGCCCTGCATGACACAACAAAGCATTGACACCCATCACTAAAGCAAGCCCACTGCACATACCCATAACACCCCCCTCAACCATCATCACATAAGCCCCCACACAGGAATGCTAGCACTGGGGTACACGCTCACCCACCCATTGCACACCATGACACATACAGATGCAATAATCATGCTTTTATACCCCTGTAGGACCACTACCCAACGTCACCAGACAGGAGGGTCCAGACATCTCTACCCCACCCACAGAAGAGGCCCACAGTGATGACAGCAGCTCTGTCCAACTGGAACCAGATGACCAGCCCGGACCATCGTGGGCCTCGGGACAGTCGGTTCCCCACACCCAGTCACAGGCTACCACAGACCTTCCACCCTCTGGTAACACCAGCACAGCACCCACCCAGCGGGCCCATACCTCCGTACCCGGACACGTCAATCAGCTGTGTGTCCACCACTACAGGGAACCCAGGATAACCCACCACCCCAACAACAACAGGGACCTGGGGGCAGTGGTAGTGGGCACACGGTCCAGGGGACGGAGGCACAGTAACACAGGGGAACTGGGAGGGCTGCTGTGCGACAGGGGGCGGACAGGCCTAGGGAACCCACTCTCCAGGAGGCCCTCTCCTCCATCATGGGAGCCTACCACCACTCCCAGGAGACAATGGCAACGGTACTGGCCAAGTTTCAGGAGACCCAGCGCATGCAGGAGGAACAGTATATGGGCTTCAGGGAGGAACTCAGAACCATCAGCACTGCCCTGGGCACCATCGTAGGGGTGCTGAAGGAGATACTTAACAGCAGGAGGGACACTGTGGCACTCCAAGGGGCCCTTGACACTAGCATGGACGATGAACTGCCCACCACCTACGCTGGCGCTAGTGGACAGGAGGCACCGCCACAGGAACACCACACCAGCACCCCACCCCCTGCAGACGGAGAACCACCCCGCAAGCGGTCCCTGAGATCTAGGAACAGGACAAAGCACGATGCCAAGACCCCACCAAGAAATGAGACCACCCTAATTGTCATCCCACTGTCCCACTTTGTAACCCTGTCCATATTGGAACTGCCCCAGCTCCACTTCCTACGCCCATATGGGCAGGGCACCTGTGAGACTAATAGACTGGACTCTGCCATGGACATTCCTCCACCATCACCCGTCACCATTTTACCACCCCCTCCAATATTTAGCACTTCAATAAACACCCTTGAAGCACAAAACAATCTGGAGTCAGTCTGTGATTATGAAAATGTGTATTAGCAATGACAGTGAAAAAATCCGTTCTCAAATGTAATGTCAACATACCTATGTCACACATCTCAAGTCCATGAGGAATCTAAGCAGATGACACACGTTAGTAACCACACCTGTGAAACCGTAATGGAAATGTACAACTCAGTTACCATATACTGGTTGAAATCGACAGACAGGATAGAGGTAGAAGTGTGAAAGTTCTTGTAGTAGGCAGGAATGTGTTCTCACCTGTGTGTCACTGGAAATATTGCTGGATAACTGAGTCCCTGTTGTCAATGTCTTCTTCCTCTGCTTCCTCCTCATCACTGTCCACAGGCTCCACAGCTGCCACAACACCGTCATCTGGACCATCCTCCTGCAGAAAAGGCACCTGACGTCGCAAAGCCAGATTGTGAAGCATACAGCAGGCCACGATGATCTGGCACACCTTCCTTGGTGAGTAGAATAGGAAACCACCTGTCATATGGAGGCACCTGAACCTGGCCTTCAGGAGGCCGAAGGTGCGTTCGATCACCCTCCTAGTCTGCCCATGGGCCTCATTGAAGCGTTCCTGTGCCCTGGTCCTGGGATTCCTCACTGGGGTCAGTAGCCATGACAGGTTGGGGTAACCAGAGTCCCCTAATAGCCACACCCGTTGCCTCTGGAGTTGACCCATCACATAAGGGATGCTGCTATTCTACAGGATGTAGGCATCATGCACTGAGCCAGGGAACATAGCATTTACCTGGGAGATGTACTGGTCTGCCAAACATACCATCTGTACATTCATGGAATGATAACTCTTGCGATTCCTGTACACCTGTTCACTCCTGTGGGGGGGGACCAGAGCTACATGGGTCCCATCAATGGCACCTATGATGTTAGGGATATGTCCAAGGGCATAGAAGTCACCTTTAACTGTAGCCAAATCCTCCACCTGAGGGAAAACGATGTAGCTCCGCATGTGTTTCAGAAGGGCAGACAACACTCTGGACAACACGTTGGAAAACATAGGCTGGGACATCGCTGATGCCATAGCCACTGTTGTTTGAAATGACCCACTTGCAAGGAAATGGAGCACTGATAGCACCTGCACTTGAGGGGGGATCCCTGTGGGATGTCAGATTGCTGACATCAGGTCAGGCTCCAACTGGGTACACAGTTCCTGATTTGTGGCACGGTCAAACCTGTAGGTGATGATTAAATGTCGCTCCTGCATTGTCAACAGGTCCACCAGCGGTCTGTACACCGGAGGATTACGCCATCTCCTCACATGTCCCAGCGGACGGTGCCTAGGAAGGACAACAGCGACCACAGAGTCAAACAACTCAGAGGTATGTACCCACAGTCTACACAGAACACGAAACATAATCCAAAAAGTTGCCTGTATTTGTGTTGAGTCTAGGCCTAGGTATGTGTGACGCAGTTGAAAATGAAGCCATGTGTGCCACTGAAATGGCGGCTGTCTGACCTCTAAACTGGGACAATGGGATGTGAGGTAACTGCACTGGCGTTGTACACTGTTGCGGTAGGCGGACGAAGACCGCGGAGCAATGCTGCATTTGTTAACATTGGACCCTATGGGTCCCAGGAGCCAATGACGAAGTGCGGTGGCTGTGATGATACGCACCGCCGCGGACGTCACCGCCGCGGACGTAACCGCCATTTTCTATCTGTTGAATTACTCGATACCTGATCTTCGACAGGAGAGGACCTACACTGCAAGTGCTGCTGTGACCTCGGTCTGGAAGAGACAATGGCTTGTGCGTCTGGGGAAAGGGCCCCTGCCTTCACTGCACAGGAGTTGGAGAAGCTCTTGGACGGGGTCCTCCCTCAGTACACGCTACTCTACGGTCCTCCAGACCAACAGGTTAGTACACAGGGAGCACGTTGTATGGGCTATGCCTGAGTGTAGAGGGCTGGTTGTAAGAAGGAAGGGGCCACAGTTCTGCGTGCATGAAGGACTGTGAATACATGTGCCACATGGCAAGGCTAGGGATGTGGGCCACTCACTTCGACGGTGCAGTTGCTAATGTCTTCTCTTCTTCCCCTGTACATTTCATGTAGGTCAGCGCCCACCAGAAGAAGGATATTTGGCGTGCCATCGCCAAGGACGTCCGGACCCTGGGGGTCCACCACAGACGGAGCATCCACTGCTGGAAAAGATGGGAGGACATTCGCAGCTGGAGCAAGAAGACGGCGGAGGCTCAGCTGGGGATGGCCTCCCAACGTGGGAGGGGTGCCTGTCGCACCATGACCCCCCTGATGTTCCGGATCCTGGTGGTGGCCTACCCTGAGTTGGATGGGCGCTTGAGGGCACCACAGCAGACACAAGGGGTGAGTACAACATCATTCTGTGGACTTTGCGCGCAGTGAAGGTGTCTGGGTGGGGGAGGAGGGCTGTGGGTTCCCCTAGGCCAGGGCGAGTTCCATAGGCTAGGCCCCTCCATAATGCAGGCCATGTGGCACTCCACCCCACCTCTGTAGAGTGCCAAGTACAGGTATACATGCCCCTGTGTCATCTATGTGTGCAGATGTCGTCCATAGCCATGTAGGCCATATCCCAGGTACTGCATCTGTAGAGCCCAACAGCGCGGCGTAGTGCAGGGGGCTGCTGTGTCTGTATTGTCCACCAACGGTAGCGGTAAGCCATGCACTCAACCTGTCTTTCTTCTGCGTCCCCCCCCTTTTTGTGGTCTCCCTGTTCTTGTGTGCATCAGCATCATCAGGTGGAGGTACAGTGGCACCGGAGCACGAGGGAGCTGCATCCCACATGGCCATGGAGGGCCAAACCACGGACTCTGAATACACCAGTGGGACGGAGGGCAAGGGGAGCTTCACGGCGGTCACAGGATCTGCAACCAGCGACACAGACTCGTCCTCAGATGGAAGCTCCTTTATGGTGGCGGCAAAATCTGTGCCCCCCACTTCTACAGCTACAGCCGCCACCCCCCCTACCAGCACCGCCCTCCCAGCAGCCCCTCAGCCTTCGCCCCGTGCCCGCTCACCCAGGTGGGTGGGCATCACCTTCACCCCAGGCACCTCAGCCCCTGCTCCTGTCACCTCTGCTGCCCTCAGTGAGGAGGACATTGACCTCCTCAGGTCACTCACTGTTGGGCAGTCTACCATTTTGAATGCCATCCAGGGTGTAGAAAGGGAGTTGCAACACACAAATGCATTCCTGGAGGGCATTCATTCTGGTCAGGCTGCCCTTCATCGAACCCTGCAAACTCTGGCCTCAGCACTCACGGCAGCCATTGTTCCTGTCTCTAGCCTCCCCCTCCAACTTCCTCCACCCAGACCCAATCTCCTGTACCCCAGCCTATCCCAAGCACACCATTAGACCAGCCTGCACACACGTCAACACAAAAGGGAAGCTCAGGCAAACATAAGCACCACACATCCCACAGGCACTCACACAAGCATCACACACATAGAGACACAGCAACATCCACTGCCTCCACTGTGTCCCCCTCCTTGTCGTCTCCCTCCTCCCTCCCAGTCTCGTCTACACTCTCACCTGCATGCACTACCACTACAGCCACTAGGTCCCACACCAGCACTCCCACCACCACACCCCGCTCACCTGCACTCACCACCCCACTACCATTTACACGTCCCCTGTGTCCTCTCCCAGTGTGTCTGTGACGCCCCCTCCAAAAGTACACAAACGCAGGCACACACCCACCCAACATACATCCACCTCACGACAGCCTCCAGCACATGCACCTGCACCCAAAGCCACAAAAGTTACACCTGCTACAACCACCTCCTCTTCCTCCACTCCCAGACCCCCTCCAGCTACCCGTCCCAGTGTTCCTAAGAAACTTTTCCTGACCAAGCTTGACCTCTTTCCCACCCCCCCTCCAATTCATAGGTCCCGTACTAGCACCTCAGCCAAAAAATCTCCAGGACCAGTGGTGCCTATTGTTAGAGGTATGTGGAGTGCACCGGGCACCAGGGCAGCCAGTGTGACACCGAGCCACAGCACAGCCAGTCCCCCCCCAGTGAAGCACCAGAAGTTGGCCAGTGTCCGGCGGGAGTGGGGGAAGACTCCAGCCAGCAAAGCCGCTCACAAGGGTCCCAGGGGGAGTGTCCACTCAGCTGTGACTCCTCCCAAGGTGGGGAAGGGGCAGAAGAAATCGCCAAAGTCACTGACTCTGGCGGTGGCCTCCTGGGCAACGGGATGATGGCGGTCACCGCCATCATCCCCGCTGCCCAGGAGGCCACCGCCAGAGTCAGTGCCCAGGAGGGCAGCCCCATCGTCACTGGCCAGGAGGCCACCGCCAGAGTCAGTGCCCAGGAGGGCAGCCCCATTGTCAGTGGCCAGGAGGCCACCGCCAGAGTCACTGCCCAGGAGGGCAGCGCCACCGCCAGAGTCACTGCCCAGGAGGGCAGCACGATCGTCAGTGGCCAGGAGGCCACCGCCAGCCACAGTCCAGCTGCCCAGGAGGGCCCCGGCAGCCACAGCCCAGCTGCACAATGAAGGACCGCCAGCCCCAGCCCAGCTGGGCAATGAAGGACCGCTATGGCAAGCAACGCTGAACAGGTCAGAAACTGCAAACTCAAGCACCGCTGAACAGGGCAAAGACTGCCATGGCAAGCACCACTGAACAGGGCAAGCACCGCTGAACAGGTCAGAAACTACAAACTCAAGCACCGCTGAACAGGGCAAAGACCGCCATGGCAAGCACTGCTGAACAGGGCAAGCACCGCTGAACAGGTCACAAACTGCAAACTCAAGCACCGCTGAACAGGGCAAAGACCGTCATGGCAAGCACCGCTGAACAGGGCAAGCACCGCTGAACAGGGCAAAGACCGCTGAAAAGGTCAGAAACTGCAAACTCAAGCACTGCTGAACAGGGCAAAGACCGCCATGGCAAGCACCGCTGAACAGGGCAAGCACCGCTGAACAGGTCAGAAACTGCAAACTCAAGCACAGCTGAACAGGGCAAAGACCGCCATGGCAAGCACCGCTGAACAGGGCAAGCACCGCTGAACAGGGCAAGTCCCGCCAACTCAAGCACTGCTAGCCCATGAGCGGCAGGGGCAGTGACGCAACTGGGACCGTTACTGGGAGAGTGATGCACTCTGGGCAGCAGTCCCCCTCCAGAACCAGTGGAGACATGCATCCACTCCGTCTGTCCTTAACAGGATGAAGCACTCTAGGCACCAGTCCCCCTCCAGAACCAGTGGAGACATGCATCCACTCTGTCTGTCCTTAACAGGATGAAGCACTCTGGGCACCAGTCCCCCTCCAGAACCAGTGGAGACATGCATCCACTTGAGAGACTGTGGCTTTGCACTCCCCAGGATGGTACAGTGAGCAAACCACCCATTTTTGAGACTTGAGAGACTGTGGCTTTGCACTCCCCAGGATGGTGCAGTGGGCAAACCACCCACTGAAGAGTCATGAGAGACTGTGGCTTTGCACTCCCCAGGATGGTACAGTGGGCAAACCACCCACTTGTGAGACTTGAGAGACTGTGGCTTTGCACTCCCCAGGATGGTACAGTGTGGCAAACCACCCACTGTAGAGACTTGAGAGACTGTGGCTTTGCACTCCCCAGGATGGTACAGTGGGCAAACCACCCCCTTGTGAGACTTGAGAGACTGTGGCTTTGCACTCCCCAGGATGGTACAGTGGGCAAACCACCCACTGTAGAGACTTGAGAGACTGTGGCTTTGCACTCCCCAGGATGGTACAGTGGGCAACCCACCCACTGTAGAAACTTGAGAGACTGTGGCTTTGCACTCCCCAGGATACATCAATGGGCATGGAGCCCCGTCGTAGATCTGGCGTGGTGCACTCATCCAGCTGAGGTGCCCCCCCTGCCCTTCCCCCTGAGGTGCCTGTTGTATTTCTATCTGATGCCCCGGCAGTGTTCTCTCCGTTTTGATCAGGTATCTGATGTGGGCCTCGCCCGTGCATTTTGGACCCAGTGGTCCACGGACAATGAATGGTGCATTACCTGCACTACTAATCGTGATGTATATTTTGTTGAATGTGTAATTATATCTGTATATATTTGCTTCCTGTATTTTGATATATTACAATGGTTGAACTCATTTACTTTTGTGTTTGCATTCTTCCGGGGGGGTTGGGGGTTGTTACTGTAATGTTTGGATATGCATTGGTGTGTGTGTTGTAGTGGGTGAGGGTCGGGGTGGGGGTGGGGTGTTGCGTGTGTGTGTCCCTGACTTTTGCCTCCCCCTCCCCTATGTCGTAGGTGCAGTACTCACCGTTGTCTTCGCCGCCGGAGTTCATGATGGTTGTATGGGAGCAGGAAGACTATTGCAGGAAGAATTTTGAGTTCCGGTTCAATAGTGTCATCTTTCCTCGTGGGGTGTGTAGAGGTGAGCGTTTTCCCTTTGAAATGGCTGTTTCCGCCGTGTTTTTATCCGCGGTGAATCCGCCCCGGAAAAGGTGGCGGATTGGCCTGTCATAATGGTGTGGGCGGTACATTGTCTCCCGCCTGTCTGTTGGCGGTGACCGCCAAGCTGTT
The DNA here is from genome assembly GCF_031143425.1 of Pleurodeles waltl. NCBI lineage: Eukaryota > Metazoa > Chordata > Amphibia > Caudata > Salamandridae > Pleurodeles > Pleurodeles waltl. The sequence goes on along the minus strand of NC_090438.1, from coordinate 480,979,742 downwards.
TGTCTATACCGCCGTGGCGGTCAGAGTGTTAAAGTGGCTGTCTTTGTTGGCCGTTTCCGCCACGGTCGTAATTCCCATTTTTTTACCACCGGCCTGTTGGCGGTCTTACCGCTGCTTTAACACCGTCCGCCAGGGTTGTAATGACACCCAAAGTCTCTTTTCAGCACAAAGTACCTGGTTCTCCGCAATGGGCAGCAGAGGAGAAGCGTGGAAACATAGGAGGTGTGCATCGATTTCTCGGGCCGCACACAGTGATGCGTCATTAAGTTTCCACGCAGGGACGGCTGTGCCTCAATTTCCGGCGCTCGGTCGTGGATCCTCTTCGGGTTGCGGGATTTTTCGACGCCCCGGGGTCTGTGCGTGGAATCCTGGGCTTGTGGAGCGAAGTCACAAGCGCTGCGTCATTCCGGTTCGGCGTGCAGTGAAGTTTTCGCCGCGGGGCAGGCTGTGCATCGTTTTTAGCAAGCTGTGTGTCGAATTTTCACCGCACAAGGAGTTCAGTTGCAAGAAAGTCTTTTTGGTCTTGAGACTTCAGGGAACAGGAGACAAGCTCTATCCAAGCCCTTGGAGAGCACTTCTTCCCCACAGCCAGGTAGCAGCAAGACAGCAGGGCAACAGCAAGGCAGCAGTCCTTCACAGAAAGCAGTCAGGGGAGTCCTTTGGGCAGCCAGGCAGTTCTTTGTGGCAGGGTGCAGCTTCTGGTTACAAGTTTCTTCTCCAGGAAGTGTCTGAGTTGGAAGGGGCAGAGGCCCTGTTTATATACCCAAATGTGCCTTTGAAGTGGGGGAGACTTCAAAGAGTGGCTTAGAAGTGCACCAGGTACCCTTTCAGTTCAATCCTGTCTGCAAGGGTCCCAGTAGGGGGTATGGCAGTCCTTTGTGTGAGAGCAGGCCCTCCACCCTCCCAGCCCAAGAAGACCCATTCAAAATGTAGATGTATGCAAGTGAGGCTGAGCTTCCTGTGTTTGGTGTGTGTCTGAGTGAATGCATAAGGGAGCTGTCAACTAAACCCAGCCAGACATGGATTGTAAGGCACAGAAATATTTAAGTGTAGATAAATGCTCACTTTCTAAAAGTGGCATTTCTAAAATAGTAACATTAAATCCAACTTCACCAGTCAGCAGGATTTTGTAACACCATTCTGGCCATACTAAATATGACCTTCCTACTCCTTTCAGTTCAGCAACTACCACTCAACCCATGTATGAGGGCAGCCCCAATGTTAGCCTATGAAGGGGAGCAAGCCTCACAGCCGTGTAAAAACTAATTTAGGAGTTTTACACTACCAGGACATGTAAACTACACAGGTACATGTCCTGCCTTTTGCCTACACAGCACCCTGCCCACAGGGGTTACCTAGGGCATACCTTAGGGTGATATATATATATATATATATATATATATATATATATATTTATACATATATATGTGTAGAAAAAGGGGAGTTTTAGGCTTGGCAAGTACTTTTAAATGACAAGTCAAATTTTCAGTGAAACTGCACACACAGGCCTTGCAATGGCAGACCTGAGCCAAGGTTAAGGGGCCACTTAATTGGGTGGCACAATCAGTGCTGCAGGCCCACTAGTAGCATTTAATCTACAGGCCCTGGGCACACATAGTGCACTTTACTAGGGACTTATAAGTAAATTAAATAATCAAATTGGGTATGATCCAAAGTTACCATGTTTAAAGGGAGAGAGCATAGGCACTTTAGCACTGGATGGCAGTGGTAAAGTGTGCAGAGTCTTAAAACCAGCAAAAACTGTATCTAAAAAGTGGAGGGAGGCAGGCAAAAAGTTAGGGGTGACTACCTAAGGCTGTCAGGTCTAACATAATTATTATAAAACAAGAGAAGAAAATGTGAATAAATATGAATAAAAGAAAAAGAGCAAAAGTAGAGGTGAGACTCAGTTATAAAATACCTGAAAAAATGGATTGGAATTTCGGTTTATCCATTGGAAAAAAGGGAACAATTATAGAGGAGACAAAAGTCAAACTGATGTAGCATATAATTATCAATACAACCAATAATCATTGTATGTAGAGGAAAAAACAAATCCTATCAATAGGTACATCAAAGGTTATATCCCAATGGTCAGAAAGTACATTAAGGGGGTCATTCTGACCCTGGCGGCCGGTGGCCGCCAGGGCCACCGACCACGGGAGCACCGCCAACAGGCTGGCGGTGCTCCCACAAGCATTCTGACCGCGGCGGTTCAGCCGCGGTCAGAAGCGGAAAGTCGGCGGTCTCCCGCCGACTTTCCGCTGCTCGGGGGAATCCTCCATGGCGACGGAGCGCGCTCTGCCGCCATGGGGATTCAGACACCCCCTACCGCCATTCTGTTCATGGCGGGAAACCCGCCATGAACAGGATGGCGGTAGGGGGTGCCGCGGGGCCCCTGGGGGCCCCTGCAGTGCCCATGCCAATGGCATGGGCACTGCAGGGGCCCCCGTAAGAGGGCCCCGCAAAGTATTTCAGTGTCTGCCTTGCAGACACTGAAATACGCGATGGGTGCAACTGCACCAGTCGCACCCCTGCAACTACGCCGGCTCAATTCTGAGCCGGCGTCCTCGTTGCAGGGGCATTTCCTCTGGGCCGGCGGGCGCTCTTTTGGAGAGCGCCCGCCGGCCCAGAGGAAATGTCTGAATGGCCGCCGCGGTCTTCTGACCGCGGTGCGGTCATTTGGCGGCGGTACCTTGGCGGACGGCCTCCGCCGTCCGCCAAGGTCAGAATCAGGGCCTAAGTATCATATCCCATAAGTCAAAACACAATGACTCAGCCACAAGTGGATGATAATCCAAATAGTTCATAAAAGAAAAAGCAGAAGGAGGCATCACGATTTTAGGCACAACGTTGCAGTGTATTCTTTAAAAAGTCATAGATCTGGTTCTACTGATTGGAAGTTTGTCAGTTTGGTCTTGTTTTATATATTACATTCAGAGCTATTGTTCAAACCTGGTGTGGAATATTTTTGTGCAGAGTTTTCACTGTTTGACTGTTTGAAGTGTTGCACAAATAATTTACACATTGCCTCTAAGTTAAGTCCTGATGCACATAATGAAAGAACGGAAAATAAATCCTTAAGGAAGCTGTTAATGATATTTACATACTTCTTACAGTTCCTGCTCCCCTGAAACTGAGGCAGGTGGAGCAGGCAAGAGCCATTGCAACAAAGGCAAGTATCAATATTGCAACTAAGAGTTCTTGCCACAAGATGTTAGACAGTAACAATCATGCTGTTCCCTTAGTAAACACGGACAAGCACAGACGTCTCGATGGACTGTGTAAGAGACTTTGCCAACTTCTCTAATAAACCTGAGGTGATTGATGAAGAAGGTTTTATGATAAATTTCCCTTTTTGCTTGGTCACCTCCATTTTTTGCTGAATGGTATTGATGATGTTAGACTTTGCACACTGTAGCACTACTGATCAGTGCACAGTGTATGGGCAATAACCCCTAAAACATGTACAAATTGGCTAATACCTGAAAGGCTTATTTAAAAATGTTATAAGCCATCCATTAGTGTGACAAAGGACAACCTAGCTTCAGGCAGACCATTGTAGTCTGACTCCTGACTGCTGCATTGTAAAACATGTAGTGTGAAAGAGCCCTTTTTAGCAGGTAAAACACACCCTTAGCTGTCAAGGTAGGGTGCATGGTATTTAAAGGTGGAACATGTAGAAAATGAATGTTACCATGTCCTTACAGTGTCAAGGTCTTAATGGCTATTTTCACAGTGGCAGGCCTATGTAGAAACCAGAGTACAGATTAAAGTACTAATGCAGCTGTTTTAGAAAGGAACAAAGTAAATAAATAATTAAATCATTATTTTTAATAGTTATTAAAAATCAAACTCAATTGTGAAGCTGGATTTTGAATACATATTTAGCAAAATTAACTTTTAGAAAGAGTCCTTACCTGCCTGAACTGTCCAAAGAGGCATTAACATGAACCTCGGCTAGCACCCAGGTTGTGCTCAAGCCCAGCAATGGGTGTAAAAGAGGTGTGAAATGCCCCTCAGAAGCAAATAACAGGATGCATTGAATGAGCTGAGATGACTTCTCTGAAATCCACAAATGATTCAGAGTGAAGATGAGGGCATCCAGGTGACACTACACTGTCAAATCCTGCTTGACCGGTCTGTTGAGCCACATGTACCAGGGTACACTTGAAAGGCAGAAAACATGATGGCAGACAATTCTTAAGATTCTCCTATCTGTTTGCTGAAGGACCTTGCTTTTGTCCTACCAGGCTTCTGTATCTGGGTTTGTTGTGGGTACAGGTCATGTTTAAAACTGATGTTTAGTGTTAGATGTGGAAGGACACTGGTGATTTCCCCTTCACAACCCACCCCCCAGTTCTCAGAGCTCAAGTTTGGTATGGACGGGACCATCTTGAAATGCCCTGATGTATGGCATTTTTGGCCTGTAAGACAAACAGGAATGAATGAAAGTGGATAAGGTTGCTCCCCATAATGTTTACCCTGTGGGTTAGGGAGTGCCCAGAAGTCAAACCCACCCATATGCTAGTGCCAGGAATAAATGTGGCACCTCAGGGTACCTCATCAGAACACTGCTGCTAGACTTGCAAAAGGATACCAAGAAGACTGAACCTACTGTATTTGGCTTGTGTGAACTGTGGGACCGTAGAAGATCGGACCCCTTCACACTTGAAATCAAAGGACAGAAGGATATACAGGGAACATAAGGCTGATTCCTCCCTCTGTGCCTCCAGGAACATAAAAAACTGAAGCAACTGGAACTGAACTGGACTTTGCTGTTGTCCTCCACCTGACACCCAGAGAGCTTTTCGCTGCTCTCCCTGAAGCCCTGCCTGAATTGGAAATGTATTTCTGTGGTTGTTTGGTCACCAAAAGACGTTTGAGAACGTTTTCAAAACTTTTGCTGCAGAGCTTCAAGGGAACCCATTATGAAAAGATTCCAACCAGCAGTCCATGCTATCCGATTGATTTTCAGGTTTGTCCCAGGTGGAAATTAGTTTTTCTTGAGAAAAATGACAAAGTTCTTTTTCAGATTGAGACTTAGAAATGTTTTGTAGCTTCCCCACTTCCAGAGCCTAGCAAGGCCAATCTACTAGTTGTATCCTATGCATGCTCCATTGCAGTCAGCCTCAAACCAAGCCTAGGTCCCAGTCTACTACATCCATTGACTCCCATTGGTGCTTTGTGCTTCTTGGGGCTTTTTCCACTTAAAAGTATTAACAATTCATATCTCTGCTTCCACTTATTGGATTTCTGATGTTTGGATGTCATTTTGCTTATTAGATTTTCATCCATGCTACTGTGGTAGGCTACTGGCGGTACAGAGGAGTCTGAGCCTTAGGTAGGGTGAGTGATTTTATTTATATATTTAAGCTAGTGCAGTTAAAGTGATGTACAGGTATTGTGATGTCCGGAAGTCTTGTTGATTCTTCTGTTATCTTTTAAACCGTCTTGTCTTTACTCTTCCTTTAGGCTCGGTGGACGTCAGGTCATCTTGTCTCCCGCGGATACCGGAAAACAAAACACAGGAGATACCAAAGGTAAGTCGGTTGTGGGGTGCTTTGTGTGGGTTTTTAGGGTTGGCATGCAAGGAGGGAGAGTTCTCAGGGTTTGGTGGTGGAGGGTGCCCAGCTGTGAGGGTGTGGGGCTCAGGTACTTTCGGCCCGCTCTGTCTCTTTTATCATTCAGAGCTATGTCCCAGAGTGCTCTCAAGTGCTGCACCGGTGTTCCCTTTCCCCTGGCCCACCTCCGACCCTCCCCTTGTTTCCCCGGTTCCCTTCCCCTGTGCACTTATTGCTCTTCTGTGGGTTCTCTGTCCTAAGAAGGACCGTACCTTGTTTAGCCACGACCCTCCAGGGTCGTGGCGGGATTTGTAGGCTGTTGCGTCTCGACTTCAAGTGGAAGCTGCCTCGCAGGTCTCTGGAGTCTTGTCAGGGCCGAAAACCTCCTTCTCGGCGTCCGGCGGTTTTTCCTCCTCCGTCTTCCTCGGCTCCGCACGAAACTCCTCCTCCTTGAAGTCCGTCGTTTCTTTTGTCTCCCGAATCCGGAAATCCGCGTCTGAAGCGTCCGATGGCGTTCCCATGGTAACAAGGGAACGCGGAAGTGTGTTGAGAGAGACGCGCGAACAGCGCCAGCTCAGGGAATCACAAGACGCAGTCGAGGAGACCCATCTACAGCTACAAATTAGAGTGTCCTTTTAAAAGTGCAGTGTTTTTGACTCTTTGACTGTTTTGGCTGTTCCAAATGCTTTACATATTTTATCAAGATTAAGGGGGTCATTCTGACCTCGGCGGTAAAAGGCGCTTACCGCCGGTCAGAAGACCGCCATAACACCGCAGTGGCCGCGGTAAACCGCCATGGTCATTCTGACCCGCAACTGGCAAACCGCCAAAAACCCGACATCCACAAAAGTCCGCCACACCAAAGGTCAGCGAAAAAATGGCGATGACCAAACCTCCACCGTCACGCCAACAGAAATACGCCCATACCATTCCGACCCACAAATCCACGCGGCACTCTTTCAAACGCGGTATTCCATTGGCGGTACACACCGCTGCAGTCAAAATACACACACACATAGAAAACTCAGCCACATTGGTCAGTTTGAAATACACACACCTGATACACATACTAACACCACTCCCACACACCCAACACAATATAAAACACACACCCACATCACCCACAAGCCCCTACGACCCAAAATTATTAACAAAGGCTAGAGAGAGAGCACAGAATAGACAATCCCACAACACAGAGGCACACAACACCATCACCCACACCGAGTCCACGCACCAAACACCACACACCACCACACGCACCACACTCATCACCACAAACGCCACCCCACACCTCAACCACACCACCCCATGGCACCCCAAAGACACCCCAGGTTCAGTGACGCCGAACTCAGGGTCATGGTGGAGGAAATAGTCCGTGTAGAGCCCCAGCTCTTCGGGCACAGGTGCAGCACACCACAATTGCCAGGAAGATGGAGCTATGGCAAAGGATAGTGGACAGGGTTAACGCGGTGGGACAGCATCCACGCAATCGGGAGGACATCAGGAAGAGATGGAACGACCTACGGGGGAAGGTGCGTTCCATGGTATCAAGGCACAACATTGCGGTGCAGAAGACTGGCGGCGGACCCCCACCTACTCCCCCCGAATTTACCGCATGGGAGGAGGAAGTCTTGCACATCCTGCATCCTGAGGGCCTCGCAGGAGTAGGCGGAGGAATGGACTCTGGTAAGTCAAATCTTCACTACTGCTTCCCACCCCCACCCCACCTGCATGCCAAATCATACCCCCACCCTCACCCCCAACCCCATCACACCAACACCTAGCAAAAGGCTCACCATCACAACCCACCCATCCCAACACCAAGCCCTGCATGCGACCACAAAGCATGGACACCCATCACCAAAGCATGCCCACTGCACACACACATCACCCCCACAAGCCACCCTCACAAAAGCCCCCACAAGGAAATGCCTGCACTTGGGTACACGGACACCCACCCATCACACAAAATGCCACACACAGAAGCAATAACCATACCTTTATACACCTGCAGGACCCGAACGCCACCACACCGCCACGGAGGGTCCAGAGATGTCCATCCCACCCCCAGAAGAGGCCCCCAGCGATGACAGCAGCTCTGTCTCCCTGGAGCCAGATGACCAGCCCGGCCCATCGGGGACCTCTGGACAGTCGGTTCCCCACAGACAGCCACAGGCAACACCAGACCCAACCCCCTCTGGGACACCAGCACAGCTCCCACCCAGCGGGCCCATGCCTCTATCTCCAGGACACGTAAATCAGCGGTGTGTCCACCACTACAGGGCACCCAGGTTGACCCACCACCCCAACAACAACAGGGACCTGGGGGCAGTGGTAGTGGGCACACCGTCCAGGGGACAGAGGCCCAGGAACACAGGGGAACTGGGAGGGCTGCTGTGCGACAGGGGGGGGACAGGGCCGGGGAACCGACTCTCCAAGAGGCCCTCTCCTCCATCATGGGAGCATACCACCGCTCCCAGGAGACGATGGCGACTGTACTGGCCCGGTTCCAGGAGATCCAGGAACTGCAGGAGGAACGGTACATGGGGTTCAGGGAGGAACTGAGGAACATCGGTTCCGCAATGGGGACCATCGTTGTGGCCCTTACCCAGATCGTCACCACATTGCGGGACCATGTGGCACCCCAAAGGGCCCCTGTCACTAGCCCAGACCAGGAACAGCCTACCACCTCTGCCGGCGCTAGTGGACAGGAGGCTCCCACACAACGACAGGCCACCAGAACCCCACCTCCTGCAGAAGAAGAACCACCCCGCAAGCGGAACCTGATATCTCACAAGAAGACAGAGTAGGATTGCAAGACCCCCGCCAGCCTAAGATACCCCCTGATGTCATCCCACTGTCCCACATTGTCACCCTGTCCAACCTTGAACTGCCCCTGCTCCATCCTTCCCCAGGCATATGGACAATGCACCTGTGCGACTGAGAACTGGACTCTGCCATGGACATTACTCCACCCCCACCCATCACCGTTTCCCAATCATGTACCTATATGTAGCACTTAAAATAAATCACTTATTGCACTTAAAATAACAGGAGCCTGCTTGTATTCTTAACAAATGTATTACACATAACGGTGCAATAATGTCCAGTTACTTTGTGATGACAACATACCAATTTCAATAAGCTTTAGTCCATGGGCAAACAAAGCTGAAGTCAGGCAGTGGGTCATACAGCTCTGAAAAGGGAAGGGAAAGTCACAAATCAGTTAACAGGAACTGGGGGGAAACACAGACAGTGGAGACGCATGAGGCCTTAAGTAAATGTAAAATGGCGTGGCTGATTCTTACCTGTGTGCTACTGAAAATATTGTTGTATGACTGTATCCCTGTTGTCCGTGTCGTCCCCGTCGTCTTCCTCCTCTTCACTCTCCACAGGCTCCACAGCTGCTACAACACCACCATCTGGACCATCCTCCTGCAGAAAAGGCACCTGGCGTCGCAAAGCAAGATTGTGAAGCATACAGCAGGCCACGATGATCTGGCACACCTTCTTTGGTGAGTACATTAGGGATCCCCCTGTCATATGCAGGCACCTAAACCTGGCCTTCAGGACCCCGAAGGTCCTTTCTATGATCCTCCTAGTGCGCCCATGGGCCTCATTGTACCGTTCCTCTGCCCTGGTCCGGGGATTCCTCACTGGGGTCAGTAGCCACGACATGTTGGGGTAACCAGAGTCACCAATTAGCCACACACGGTGTCTCTGTAGCTGTTCCATCACATAAGGGATGCTGCTATTTCGCATGACATACGCGTCATGCACTGACCCAGGGAACTTGGCATTTACATGGGAGATGTACTGGTCAGCCAAACAGACCACCTGGACATTCATCGAATGATAACTTTTTCTGTTTCTGTACACCTGCTCACTTTCTTTGGGGGGAACCAAAGCCACATGGGTCCCATCAATGGCACCAATGATGTTGGGGATATGTCCAAGGGCATAGAAATCACCCTTCACTGTAGCCAATTCGCCCACCTCAGGGAAAATAATGTAGCTCCGCATGTATTTCATCAGGGCAGACAACACTCTGGACAAAACCTTAGAAAACATAGGCTGAGACATCCCAGATGATATGGCCACTGTTGTCTGAAAAGACCCACTTGCCAAAAAATGGAGTACTGACAGAACCTGCACCAGAGGGGGAATCCCTGTGGGTTGGCGGATGGGGGACTTCAGGTCTGGCTCCAGCTGGGCACATAGTTCATGTATAGTTGCTCTGTCAAGCCTGTATGTAAGTATGATATGTCGTTCTTCCATTGTCGACAGGTCCACCAGCGGTCGGTACACGGGAGGATTCATCCTTCTCCTCGCAAGTCCCAGCGGACGGTGCCTAGGAAGGACAACATGGAGCACAGAGTCAAGCAACCCACAGGTTCGTTCACACAGCTTGCACAGTACACAAATCGCTATGCATTGAAAGGCTTGTATGAGTGGCAATGCAAGGCCTAGGCCTGTGTGACGCAGTAGAAATCATGCCATGTGGGCCCTTGAAATGGCGGCTGCCTGACCTGTGAAGTGTGACAGTGGGATGTGAGGTCACTGCGCTGGCGTGGCACACCGTGGCGGTAGGCGGTCGAAGACCGCGGTGCAAAGCAGCATTGGTTAACATTGAACCCTATGGGTCTCAGGAGCCAATGACGATGTGCGCCGGCGGTCGTGGCACGCACCGCCGCGGTACGCACCGCCGCGGGCGTGACCGCCATTTTCTATCTGATTAATCACTCGAGACTGATCATCCACAGGAGAGGACCTATACTGCAAGTGCTGCTGTGACCTCGGTCTGGGAGATACAATGGCTGCTGCGACTGGGGAAAGGGCCCCTGCCTTCACTTCCGAAGAATTGGAGAGACTTGTTGATGGGGTCCTCCCCCAGTATGCGCTACTCTACGGTCCTCCAGACCAACAGGTTAGTACACAGGGTGCACGTTGAACAGGCTATGCCTGTGTTGAGTGGGGTGTATGTAAGATGGTGGGGAGGGGAGCGAATGAAGAGTGCAACGCACGAAGGATGAGAGCATGTGCCACATGGCAAGGTTGGGGAGGGGGGGGCCACTCACATTGACCAGGCAGAAAACTGATGCGATTTCCTTTACCACCCTGTACATGTCACATAGGTCAGCGCCCATCAGAAGATCGACATTTGGCGTACCATCGCCAAGGACGTCCGGGCCCTGGGGGTCCACAACAGACGGGGCACCCACTGCCGAAAGAGGTGGGAGGAAATCCGCTGCGGGACCAGAAAGACCGCCGAGTCTCTGCTGGGGATGGCCTCCCAACGTAGGAGGGGTGCCAGCCGCCAATTGACCCCCCTGATGTCCCGGATCCTGGCGGTGGCCTACCCCGATTTGGATGGGTGCGTGAGGACATCACAGCAGACACAAGGGCGTGAGTATCAGCACATTCTGCTATCTTTGCACGCAGTGAAGGTGTCTGGGTGGGGGAGGAGGGCTGTGGCTATCTCCAGGCCAGGGCGCATTCTGTAGGCTAGGCCCCTCCGTTAGACACGGCCCTGTGCCCCCGCCCCCCACCTCTGTAGGGTGCCAAGTACAGCTATCAATGGTCCGGCCTCACCCATGTGTGCATTTGTCGTCCATAGACCTGTAGGCCTAGTCACAATAACTGAGTAGTGTACCCCGATTGCGCGGCCTAGTTCAGGGGGCTTCTGTGTCTGTCCTCTCCGACAACGGTGTTGCCAATGCATCCACTCAACCTGTCTTCATTTCTCCCCCCCCCCATTTTCTTTGTCTTCCTGTTCATGTGTGCATTAGCATCATCAGGCGGAGGAGAAGTGGCATTGGCGCACGAGGGAGCTGCATCTCCATGGCCCCAGAGGGCCATACAACAGACTCCGAGTACACCAGTGAGACGGAGGGCGAGTGGAGCTCCACAACGGGGACCAGTGGAGACGTCAGCGACACCGACACGTCCTCGGAAGGGAGCTCCCTAGCGGTGGCGGCAACATCCGTGCCCACCGCCACAACAGGTACAGCCGCCACCCAGCGCACCAGCCCCGCCCTCCCAGCAGCCCCTCAGCCTTCGCTCCGTGCCCGCTCGCCCAGGAAGGCGGGCATCTCCTTCGACCCAGGCACCTCAGGCCCTGCCCCAGTTACCCCTGCTGCCATCAGTGAGGAGGTCATTGACCTCCTCAGGACACTCATTGTTGGGCAGTCTACCCTTTTGAATGCCATCCAGGGTGTAGAAAGGGAGGTGCATCGGAGCAATGCATACCTGGAGGGCATTCATTCGGGTCAGGCTGCCCATCAGCGATCGTTCAACGCTCTGGCCTCAGCACTGACGGCAGCCATTGTCCCTGTCTCCAGCCTCCCTCTTCTGACTCCCTCCACCCAGTCCCAGTCTCCTGTTCCTCTGCCTATCCCATCCACACCATCAGACCAGCCTGCACACACCTCTACACCCAAGGGCAGCTCATCCAGACATAAGCACCACAGATCCCACAAGCATTCACCCAAGCAACATCCAGATGCAGACATGCCAACAGTCACTACCACCTCTGTGTCCCCCACCTCCTCATCTCCCTCCTCCCTCCCTGTGACGTCTCCACTCACACCTGCCTGCACACCACCATCAGCCAGTACTTCCATCACCAGCACACCCTCCATTACAGTCCGCACACGTGCAGTCACCACCCCCACTGCCATTTACACTACCCTGTGTCCTCTCCCAGTGTGTCTGTCACCCCCTCTTCCAAACCACACAAACGCAGGCAGCCACCCACCCAACAGCCATCCACCTCACGACAGCCTCCGTCACAAGCACCTGCACCCAAAGACAGCACACTTGACTCTCCTACAACCACCTCCTCTTCCTCCACTCCCATACCCACTACACCTACCCGTCCCTGTCCTTCCCAAGTCGTTTTCCTTTCCAACCTTGAGCTCGTTCCAATCACTGACCCACCCCCTCCATCTGGTAAGAGTATAAAAAGCACCTCAGCCACCACCAGCCCTGCATCTACTGTGACCATAGTGCAGGGCTATTGGAGTCCACCAGCTCCTAGGGCAGGAACATCGGCCAGCAGCAAGGGGACAGCCAGCCCACCCCCTGGGAAAAGGAAAAAAAAAAAAGGGCCCGGCGCGACAAGACTGAGACGGCTGCCACCAAGGACAGTAGCCTTGCCCCGTCACCTGCCACATCATCCAAGGGAGGCAAGGGCCACAGAGCTTCAGCGAAGGAGGGCAAGGGCAGCAGGGCGGAGAAGTCAGGCAGCAGGCGAGCTGCCCAGGAGGGCCCCACCAGCCCCATTCCGGTTGTGACGGACGACACCCACGGGCCCAGGACTCCATCACAGGGGGGCCCCGCGACCGCAAGGTCGGATGGCGAATGAGCGGGAAGTCTTGCCCAGGTCTGGCTCCCTAGACACACAGGACAAGCACCGCCCAACAGGGCCCCGCCGGGAGGAGCACCGCTGAACAGGGCCCCGCTGGGAGGATCACCGCTGAACAGGGCCCCGCCGGGAGGAGCACCACTGAACAGGGCCCCGCCGGGACAAGAACCGCTGAACAGGGGCCCGCCGGGACAAGAACCGCTGAACAGGGCCCTGCCGGGAGGAGCACCGCTGAACAGGGGCCCGCCGGGACAAGAACCGCTGAACAGGGGCCCGCCGGGACAAGAACCGCTGAACAGGGGCCCACCGGGAGGAGCACCGCTGAACAGGGGCCCGCCGGGACAAGAACCGCTGAACAGGGGCCCGCTGGGACAAGAACCGCTGAATAGGGGCCCGCCGGGACAAGAACCGCTGAACAGGGGCCCGCTGGGACAAGAACCGCTGAACAGGGGCCTGCCGGGACAAGAACCGCTGAACAGGGCCCCGCCGGGAGGAGCACCGCTGAACAGGGGCCCGCCAGGACAAGAACCGCTGAACAGGGGCCCACCGGGACAAGAACCGCTCCGCTGGGCCCTTCATCTCAAGCACCGCTCCGCTGGGCCCTTCATCTCAAGCACCGCTCCGCTGGGGCCTTCATCTCAAGCACCGCTCCGCTGGGGCCTTCATCTCAAGAACCGCTCCGCTGGGGCCTTCATCTCAAGAACCGCTCTGCTGGGCCCCGCCGTCTCTGCACCGCTCCGCTGGGCCCTTCATCTCAAGCACCGCTCTGCTGGGCCCCGCTGTCTCTGCACCGCTCCGCTGGGGCCTTCATCTCAAGCACCGCTGGCCCATTGACAGTGCCGGTTCTGTGTCGAGCAGAGCTTCAGGAAGCACTCTGGGCACCATGCCTCCTCCATTAACAGTGGAGTCGGTAATCCATCTGATGGACTGTGGCTTGGCACTTCCCAGGATGGAACAGTGGGCAAGCCACCCACTGTAGAGACTTGAGAGACTGTGGCTTTGCACTCCCCAGGATGGAACAGTTGGCAAGCCACCCACTGTAGAGACTTGTGAGACTGTGGCTTTGCACTCCCCAGGATGGGACAGTGGGCAAGCCACCCACTGTAGGGACTTGAGAGACTGTGGCTTTGCACTCCACAGGATGGGACAGTGGGCAACCCACCCACTGTAGAGACTTGTGAGACTGTGGCTTTGCACTCCCCAGGATGGGACAGTGGGCATGGAGGCCCCTCGTGAATCTGGCGTCGTGGACTCATGTGGCTGAGGTGCCCCCCCTTCCCTTCCCCCTGAGGTGCCTGTAGTTTTATCATCTGATGCCCCAGCAGTGTTCTCTCCAATGGTATCTGGTCTCCTGTGTGGGCTTTGCCCATGTTTTTGTGCACATTGGCCCACGGACTATGGAACTTTGAGGGAATGTGCACGACTTATTGCCTATGTATATATTGTTGACTATGTTCATTCCTTATTTTTGTATCTTTTATATGGCATATTTCCCATACCTTTTATGGAGCTATTTATACATATATTTTATAGATCATTTTAATTGTGTCTTTGCATTATTCCGGTGGGTTTGGGGGGTGTCACTCTGACTTGTTGCTCGGCATTGGGGTGTAGGTATTTGTGGTGGGGGGGTGGGTGTATGGCGCATGTGTGTGCGCGTAAGCTTTCCTCCTCCCCCCTCCCCTGTGTCGTAGGTGCAGTACTCACCGTTGTCGTCTGCGCCGGCATTCGTACTCCTGGTAGATGAGCAGGTAGACAATAGCTGGTAGGATGTTTAATTCGGGTTCCATGCTGTCCTCCTTCCTCGTGTGTGTATAGGTGAGCGTTTTCCCGTTCGTAGTCTGTTTCCGCCGTGTTTTTGTCGGCGGGGCTCCCGCCCCGGAAAAGGTGGCGGATTGGTGAGTTGTGATAGGGGGGCGGTACATTGTCTGCCGCCTGCCTGTTGGCGGTGACCGCCGCACTGTTTGTCTGTCCCGCCGTGGCGGTCGGAGTGTTAAAGTAGCGGGCTGTGTTGGCGGTTGCCGCCAGGGTCAGAATTCCTTTTTTTGGACCGCCTGCCTGTTGGCGGGTTGGCCGCCGCTTTATCACCGCCCGCCAGGGTCAGAATGACCCCCTAAGCCTGTCGTCTCTGTGTTACAAATACCAGGGGTTGAGCGCAGGTTTAAATTACTCATGTCTTTGACAGGACTTAACAAGAAAGTGACTTTTTATTTGTGGTGGACATCAATCCACCCCAACCGATAAACTACTTTTTTCATTTGTTTAGCTTAACATGGATTCTTCAACGGATGATAGTGCTCCAGCTTGCCCTCTAGCAATAAAAGATGTTGTCAAAGCTGTGCAATACAGTAGATAACTATAAACACAAAGAACTCCTGAGTTTATTTCATTCGCAAAAACCTTCGGAAGAGAGGAATGCAGTCCTCACAAAACATCAGATTCCAATCAATGTTCATGGACAGGTGGGGGAACATTCCAAAGACAGATGAAGCGGTGCACAGGCTGAAATGTACCAGGTAGGAATAGATGGGTAAGGATAAAAGTGAAAGGGAAGAGAATAGAATACAACACTAACACTAGACTTAATTTTTGCAAAATGGTTTCCCAGATCTTGTGTGGGAGTCCTATGCACCTCTGTGTTAAATAACTGTGGTTAGTGAGATATAATTTCTTCCACGAGGATTTCCAACTTACTCTCTCCAAATTTCACTTTCCACATTCTAAACAGCATTTTATAACCAGCTGCACTGAGGGAGCTGGACATTTTCGATCATCAACTTTTGCTACTTTTGGATACCTTTGGAAACCTTAGGCATCCACAATGGCTGTGCAACTTCATCCAATTTAAAAATACTATCACAATTGGCAAGGAAAATCACTGAAGAAACATAAATACACAAACATACATTCAACCGTCCTTTACTTGACCAGATAGTGCATGCATCTATTTCTTGCTCAGTTTGCAAGTCTCTATTTCTCCAAGTTCCTCTTATCAACAATTTCATATGTGCCTCTTCCACAACATTCTTTTGACAGATCCCTGTCCTCTCTGTCTGTTGATTTATCTGGGTGCCTTGTATCTACCCTGTTAGAAACTGGGTTGATGATTGATTGGGGTATGAGCCCTGATCAAGCAGCAACCACACTCCTAGTCAGGATAAGTGTCGGCAAACCCTAAATGTACCTGTACTCACCCTCTGGTAGCTTGGCACAGAGAAGTCAGGCTTAACCTACAGCCAATGTGTAAAATATTTGTGAAACAGTTCAAACAGTAAAACGGTGAAAACAAGACACAAAAAGATTCCACACTAGGTTGGAAATTAAGATCTGAATTTAATGAAGAATACAAGACCAAAGCGGAAAAAATCCAATAAGTAGAACTTGTCATTAATTTTTAAAGGATAAACTGCAAAATAGCACTTAGAAGCAATAAGCTTATCTGGTTGTGCCGGTCTGGAACAAGGTCAAAAGTTCAGGCTGACTATGATGGAATGGGGGTGCTGGCTACAGGGACCCATTTAGGCCTGCTGAACAAAAATACCTTGAATCCAAGTAGTGGAGCGATGCATTGGTTCTGCACCCCATGCAACAGCAGCGATGCATGTGTTCCAAGATGCAGCAGGGCTGTGGTGCAAGTTCCTACAGTGTTGATGTCAAGGATCTAAGATGTTGTCGAGGTAATGAGTGCAGACGTTGTGCTGCACAGTTTCAGCGTCCTCTCCGAGTCCGGCGTCCACATGGATACAAAGACCTTGTGCGAGGAAAAATGCAGGAGTACTAGTTCTGAGGGTGATGCACTAGTATTGCAAAGTGAGGTACAGTGGCGAAGGGATCCTGGTTTCGCCAGTTCCGACACACGCAGTACAGGTCTTGTGTCAATTTTTTACATGCACCAGCTGGAATGCATAGTTTCTGCTCTCACATCTGAGGATGTGTTGGTTCCTCTGGAGCAAGGTCCTTTGGATCACTTCCAAGAGTCCAAGGCTGGGGTGGCACAACTTGGCAGGACAGACTGACATATGTCTAAGTCCAGGTGCAGGAGCATGGTGGTTGGAACTCTGTCATGTCCCAAATCAGGAGTCCAGCTGACTAGCCCTTGAAGTCACTCTGGGTTCAAGTGATTCAGGGCCAGTCCTTCTCACCCTGGCAAGGGAACAGCAGACAGCAGCGCAGCATAGCAAGGCAGAAGTCCAACGAAGCAGCAGTTCAGCCCAGTGGCAGTCCTTCAGCAGCACAGCAATCCTTCTTCCTGACAGAATAATCACAGAGAGTGTACTGAGTTGGTGGTGTCAGAGGTCGTATATCTATGTGTGCTTTTGAAGTGGGGGACACTTCAAAGACAGACTTTGAAGTGCAGAGAGGTCCTGCCCCTCGTGCCATGGCTCCAGGGGTTTATGTAGCCCTCTGTGTGGGGACAGGACACAGATTACTCAGGTGTAAGTGAGACTGTGGCCAGCTCCTCCCTCCCAACCTGCCAGAATGGACCATCAAGGCCGATCAAGTCACACCTAATCTCCCATTGTGTGTGGCTGTCTAGGGGGAATACACAAAGCCCAGCTGTCACCCACCCCAGGCATGTGAACAGAGATAGGCAGCAGGCACCAAATGGCTAAAGTAAAAATATACCTACATCCTAAAAGTTACATTTTCCGAATCACAATTTAAAATCTGACCACCACAAGTTATGATTTTAAATTGTGATTCCAATGACACCAAACTCGAAAATGTTTACCTCTTCCAGATTGTGAATTACACTTGTAGGGTGTAATAAGGTAATCCCAATGTTCCTATGGGAGAGGTAGGCCTTGCTGAAGTGAACACCAGCTTTGGGAGTTTTTCACTACTAGGATATGAAAACCTTAAAAATACATGTTCTGACTTTTGAATGTATTGCACCCTGCCCTCTGGGTTATCCAGTGCCTACCTTAGGGGTGATTCACATGTATAAAAAGGGAAAGTGTGGGCCTGGGAAAATGGTTATTTTGCCTGGTCTACATGGTAGTGTAGAACTATACACACAGGCTCTGAATTGGCAGGCCTGAGAAATGGTTAAAGGGCTTCTTACATGGGTGGCACAATCAGTGCTGCAGGCCCAAAGGGTAGCATTTAATGTAAAGGTCCCAGTGGCATATAGTGAACTTTACTGGATACATATAAGTATATTAAATATGCAAATTGGGGATAAGCCAATATTACTATGTTTAGGGGAGAGAAGACAAGCACTGAGCACTAGTTAAGAGTGGCAAAGTGCACAGAGTGCTATAGCCAGCAGCTACAAGGTCAGATATGTGTCGAAGGTAGGCAGAAAGTTGTAGGGAAGACCACCCTGAGTCTGTCAGGCCTAACATGTGTCCCCACCCAGCTGAAAGTGGGGAGAGCTACCCAACTCCTTGGATTTTCTCTTCACTAATGCGGAAGAACCTTGAGAGACCATCAGCATTGGTGTGCGCTGACCCCAGGCTGTGCTCCACTGTAAAGTCCATTCCCTGTATTGAGATGGGCCACCTCAACAGTTTAGGAGTTTCACCCCTCATCTTCATGAGCCATGTGAGGGGCCTTGGTCTGTCTGAACCCATAAGTAAGTCGCAAACAGGGATTCCCAGACCACAGCAAAAACATCTCTTTCAATTACACTCCACCTTTGTCCCTGTTGAAGTAGCCTCCTGCTAATGAAGGCTACTGGTTAGTCTAGGTACTCTTCATTCTACAATGCTAAGATTGCCCCTTTGCCATGTTCTGAAGTGTCCATCTGCACGATGGATTCCTTTGAATAGTTAGTAGTCTTCAGTACAGGTGCTGTACACATGGCTTCCATGAGGGTATCAAAGGCTTTCTCACAAGCCTCTGTCCGGATCACAAACCTGGACTGCTTCTTCAAAGTCACCTCTGTTAAGGAGACCACAATGGCTCCATATCCCTTAATAAATCTACTATAGTACCCTGTGAAGTCCAGGAAGGCCCTCACTTGTGTCTGAATTTTAGGGGTTTCCAGGCCTTGATAGTCTCAATCTTGGCCTGGAGGGGCTGCACATTGCCCCCTGCCATCAGGTGACCTAGGTACACCACAGATCCCTACCCAATCTGGTATTTACTGTCCTTGATGGTCAGGTCTGCTTGTTGCAGGGCCTGAATCACCTCACTGAGGTGTTGCGGGTGTTCCTCCCAGCTGGAACTGTAGACCAGAATGTCATCTAGTTTGGCGGCACAAAAGGCCTCCTTTTCAGCCAGGACCTTATTCCCTAACCACAACTGAATGCGGCCCTCTGGAGTTCAGTATTGTGACCTCTCTTTAGCCCCTTCAATCAGAGCAATCTATCAGTATCCTGATGTCAAAACAAAATTACTGAGGAATTTGACAGCGCCCAGCCTGTCAATGAGCTTGGGGGGTGGGGGGTGTACCCGTCTTAGTGATGGGATTGAGTCCACAGTAGTCCACACAAAACTTGAGTTCTAGTGTGGTGCCGGGTAGGGCACCCTTTGGTACTAGCACCACAGCGCTGGACCAAGGGCTACTGGAGACCTCAATTGCAACTAAAGTCAACATCTTGTTGAACTCCTCCTTGATACGGACCCTCACCTTATTTGAGAACCTGTAAATGTTGTTCTTTGCAGGGTTCTGTTTCCTGTCACTGTTGTGGACTCACAGGTATGTGTAACTGGTAACAGTCGCTCCGCTGCTCTGGGGTCAGGGAGAAAGAGAGGTTGATACCTTCTACTGACATATCAGGTTCATGTGCAGACAAGATGTCAGGGAGAGGTTCACTCTCCTCTTCCATCTGTCACTAAGAGTATGCTCACTTTGGGCCTCTCAAATTGAGACTCGAATCTGTTAACATGGAGCACCCTTAGGGACTTCCTAGGGATCTGGAGATCCACCACGTAGGTGAACTCTCCCTTCTGCTCCTTCACTTTGCATTGACCATTACAGTGGTCCTGGAGAGCTCTGGGCTCTTCTGACTCCATAACCCATACCTGAAGGCCAGGCTGAAACTCCACCAGAGTGGCTCTCTGGTCATACCATAGTTTCATGACTTCTTGGCTGGCCTTAAGGTTACTTTTTGCCTTTTTTCATAACCAGTGTATCTGGTTGTGGATGTCCAGAATATAGCTCATCTCATCCTCTGGGGATTTCCTGGAAGCTTGCTTCCACCCCTCCTTGACATAGCTCAGAGGTCCCCTAAAAGGGTGGCCATACAAAAGTTCAAAGGGACTGGACCCCGCTCTTTTCTGTGGCACCTCCCTGTAGGAGAAGAGAAGACATGGCAAGAGGACATCCCACTTATGCCTCTGGGGTTCATGTAGACCCATACTCATGCCCTTCAAGGGCTTGTTGAATCTCTCCACAAGGTTGAATTGGGGGTGTGGTGAACTTGTAGGTTTCACCACACTCATCCTACATGGACTTCACGTACGGGGACATGAAGTTAGTGCCTTTGTCACAAATCACCTCTTTGGGGAACCCAACACCGCTAAAGATCCCCATCAGAGCTCTAGCTACCACAGATGCAGTCACTGACCTCAGAGGAATGGCCTCTGGGTAGCAGGTGGCATAGTCCACCAAGACCAGAAAAAACCTGTTGCCTAAGGCTGTCTTGGGGTCCAAAGGTCCAATGAAGTTGATGACCATCCTTTCAAAGGGGTGCCAACAACTGGCAATGGATGCAAGGGAGCTTTTTGCTTTTTCACTGACTTCCCTCTGGCCTGGCAGGTGAAACAGGACCTGCAGGTTGCATCTGTAGCTGTCTTCATTTGGGGCAAATAGACGTTAGAAACACGTCTGGTAAAGGCCTTGTCTTGAGTCACATGTCCTGCCACGGTATGACGTGAGCCAAAGCCAACAGGAAGGCCCTGTAACATTTGCCACCAGCACACAGGCTTCCCCAGAACCAGAAGCCTTAGATTCACTATATAGAAAGTCATTCTTCCAGTTGGTTAGGTGATTGTCAGAGCCTTCACCTGCTACATAGGGTGAGGCTTACTGCCTCAAGCCCTCAAGAGTGGGGCACTCTTTCTGTACTTTGCACAATTCCTCTCAGATGCACCCACCTCAACTTGCCAGCCAGAATGCTCAGGTAGGTCAGCCAGTGCGGCAATGTCCTAGTTGGCCTGGGGTATTCCTCCTCAGGGACCCCATCAACCACCACCATGGAAAATCAGGGATGGTTTCCCATTCTCCTTGCTCCTCTCCTTGGCAGTTTTCTGGGCCATTGTGCCAAGCTCTAGACAACCCACATTTCCTTTGCTGGCAGCCATGAACAGTGTGGTCATACAGACCCACTCAGACAATCCCAACATTTCCTAGGGAGACCTGAGCTCTACCTCCCACCAGACAGTGTGCTCCAGGTCATTGCCTAGCAAACAATCTACAGAGATGGCAGGTCTCACAGCTACTTTCAGTGAACCTGAGACCCCCCCCCCCCAATGGACTACATGGCAGTGTAAAACTGCACACACAGGCTCTGAAATGGCAGGCCTGAGATATGGTTAAGGCTACTTAAGTGGGTGGCACAATCGGTGCTACAGGCCCTCAAGTAGCTTTTAATTTACATGTACATGTAGTGCACTTAACTGGGGACGTACATGTAAATTAAATATGCCAATTGGGTATAAACCAATATTACCATGTTTAGGGGCGAGAGCTCACACACTTTAGCACTAGTTAGCAGTAATAAAGTGCACAGAGTCCTAAAGCCAGCAAAATCAAGGTCAGCAAAGTGGAGGTGGTAGGCAAAATGTTGGGGGTAAGATCCCTTAAGGCTGTCGGGTATAACATGCCCCAACCTCAGTTTCATCACCTTACTCTGCGCGGTCCTTTTGATGGTGGTTGGAGTGGTCCCCTTTGTCCCTTTACATAGCCACTTTCTAGTCATCACTATCCACTTCAGCACATATGTTTTGTGCACAAAAACACAAAAAGCTCAGGCACTTCTGCTGAATGGTATTCTAAGCTGTGTTTGTTAATATTGATGAATTTCCCAAAAAATGAAACACCCACCCTTTTACACGTACTCGTCTCTCTGCCTCCTGTTTTGCTGTGCTCTGTTGGCAGCATGGGTGCAGCCTTGTTGTGATCCGTGATGCAGATGTGACCTAATTCTGACCTATTCTCAACTTGTTACATGAGTCCGGAACATTGTCACTGATACAAGCGAGCCCAGAAATAACATTACTATTGTGTTTCAACACTCTCCACTATAATCAACATTACTGTTGTAACTGGGTAAATATACACATTCACATTGGCACAGTTTCAGTGATAGCGTTTGGATATGGCAAAACTTTGATAGGTCGTACACATATCGAACAGCGGTTGTCATTATGCCTGCATAAATTCAGGTAATTTATCATCCCATGATTAATCGGGAGCTCAGTTGTACCTTGCATTTAGAAGGCAGTGGAAATCCCATGTTTTGGGTTTTCGATAATCAAGAAGTGGAAGCTCAACTTTTTCCATTGAGGCATTAAAGGTTTGGAAAACACTGCAACCAGCGCAATGGAGCATATCCCTGATCTTCTCATCATCAGCTCTTACACATAGGCCCTGATTTATACTTTTTTAGCGCACATTTGCGTCATTTTTTTATGCAAAAGTGGAGCAAACTTACAAAATATAATAGAATTTTGTAAGTTTGCACCGCTTTTGCGCTTGGGAAGCACTGCAACCAGCGCAGTGGAGCGTATCCCTGATCTTGTTCTCATCATCAGCTCTTACACATAGGGCCTGATTTATACTTTTTTAGCGCGCATTTGCGTCATTTTTTGACGCAAAAGCGGTGCAAACTTACAAAATATAATTGAATTTTGTAAGTTTACACCGCTTTTGCCTCAAAAAAATGACGCTAAAAAGTATAAATCAGGGCCATAGTTCCTTATCTGCAAAGCTAGAAGCATTTATAGGTAAAAAACCCAGAACCAATTACCCTCAGTTCAAAAACTTAAACAAACTGCCTCTTCCATTTTGCTTCTTATACCACTAGCTGGGACACAATCATAGCACATACGTGGCCCTCCTGCATATCACCCTCATGCATACATCCTTTCAGAGCTCATCTTGAAAACCCTGTACTTACATGTTGTTGCTATATTAAGACTACCTTCCATCACCTTCTTTCCTCTGCCATACGCAACATCCACGCTACATTGTTGCTTACCCCAAGCGACATCAGTGGAGTTTCCGCTTCAATATTCACATGAACAACGCTGGTCATAAATACTTCAACAATCAACAACTTTCTAATGCTCGCAGGAATGCATCTGCAGTGTTGCAAGGGCCCCAGTTAGAGAGATGAGACGTGAAAGTAAGGAACATACAAGTATATAGTCAAAAGAGTATCCCTGAGGAACAATGAACCACATGTACTAATACTAGGAATACAAATGTAGTAATTGTGATTCTCTCCGAATAGCAATTAGGGAATCAATATTCCTAATGTATAAAACTCTTTTGAGCTTTATAAGTGATTCATAGTGGGTTGCAACTAGGCCTACTTCATGCATATTAATATGCATAGTGGGTTGCAAGTCGGCCTACCTCATGCATATTAATAAGGTAGGTCGCAATTTGCGACCCATTAGGAATCACAGCCATCACAGGGATATTGAGCAAAACAAAACCATGTCTGTGATCGCTTTTTAATAAAATAGTATTTTTCATGCAACCCATTTTCCTTAAGGAAAAATGGGATGTGTTTAAAAATACAAAATTCAACTTGGCAATTTCATTTTTTAAGAGCAGGCAGTGGTCCTACGGACCACTTAATGCTCTTAATAAATATTATTATTCACATTCTCATTTACATTACCCCTTTTTGAATGGGTTACTACCAGTTTTAAGTATTACTGTTTTGCGACTGGAATTTGAATGCAAACAAGTATTACATACCATACTGATTTGGTATTTAGAAGGGACACCCTACACACGTCCTTCCAAATACTGAATCGCAAATGCAAAATGTGACTCAGTAACAGGTTACCAAATCATATTTTTTATTTTGTACATTAGAAAATAATTTTTCCAGTCGCAAATCAGGTCATTTGCGACCAGAGAAATGTTTTGTACATCTGGCCCAGTGTCCTTATTAATACCAGAATGGGACGGGGGAGGAACTCAGGATCCACTTTTAAGAGAACACATGGTGGGTAAAATAAGTTTACTTAAAGGATTTACCAGATGCTCAGGCACAGGGCTTACTTTAGAGCAGGTCGACAGGTGCAGCCGCACCAGGAGCTGACTTTTGTACAGAGGACTGTGTTTAAAAATAACATTTGGATTTAAAAGCATGTTTATACATAATAGAAATGTCAAAATAACTCTTGAGATAAACGTTACTGCTGCTGAGAGATGAGAATTTTGCCTAATGGTAGTTTTTACTCATCATAAAGTAGCGCAAAGGGGTGATGTGCCAGCTGCAAAGATTGTGTATCATGCATATCACAAAACTATGAGTAGCACTTTAAAAAAACATGAAATGTATGATAGGGGCTGTGAAGAGGTGAGGGACACTGTTGGAGAGTGGTAGTGAGGGATTTTGTGCAGAAGGAGGTCATGGAGAGGTGCCAACGAAACCTGCTGCACCAGGCGCAACCAGCACGAAAGCTGGCCCTGCTCGGCCAGTCAGTGACCATCCTATCATCAAAGTCCAACATTGGCGGGTTACAAAGGTGTTGCCCAACAGAATATGAGTATGAGTAACCGCTGAAAGGAGAACTAAATGCTGGAGGGTAGGGGTAGTGTGAATGGAATAGAAAAGGGACAGTCTGTGCTTTGCAGTTTCATCCGGTGCACATCTCTTGAGTTTCAGAATTTTCACAACCGTGTTTTCACAAACTAGTATTCTCAGGCAAGTTAAGCATACACTGCATGCATACACTACAAATGCACAGAAAACAAATATATTTATTATCATTAACAGACATCAGTCAGCATAATACATTTTGGAAGAACAAGTTCTTATGCTTACCAGCTTCAAAATGGCCGGTTGCATTGAACCTAAGATGAAGTTGTAGTAAGCTAATACTAGTAAATTCCAGGTTGGCAACAATCCCGGAAAGTGGGGTTAAAGGGAAGCAAGAACAAACAAAACAAATAATCCATATAATAATCCACAGTTAAATTACAATTCAGGTAGGTCAGGTAATCAAGGTGACCGAACAAGGAACACAATAGCAAAGGTGAGGTTTGGAACAATGTTGAAAACTCCGAGCAGTGAAGGAGCCAATGTAACATAGAAAAATACGTCAGACGCTTACCAAAGGGAAGTGAACTCCTTAAGTAACACCACTACCTAAAATGTGCAAGATCCGCCCTTTGACGTTATCAGGCTAGTAATCTCGGTGCCCCGGCTGTCACAGGTCGGTCCAGCATAGTCTCATAGAGATGCATACGGTACGTCTCTTTCATCTTGTCCCTATTACAAGCTCTGATCTCCATGCACCTTTTGACAGTAATCAAAAAGGAAGTGAAAGTGAGGATAGATATGAATCTCTGGTAATCAGATGTCCTAATTCCTTTGTAGACTGCAACAGTGTGATGTGCTGTAAGTCAGTTCAGAGGGAATCCTTCTTCAATGCCTCTATTAGAATTAAGGCCTGCTCCAGGCTTTAACTTACAGTCATATCACCAGCCAGATCATATCAACAGCCACTACAATCATATTAGACCAGTGAATGATGGTGCTGGGGTCAGATTAAAAAATAGCAATTGCGCATCAGACAGCACAAGCCAGCCAGGGACATTTTAAGGATTTTGGGGGCTCTGGGCCAAATGTATTTTGGGTGCCCCTGTGCAAAACAGCTTTGAATTTATGATACATTTTCAGCTCTTTTCTGCCTTCTTTGTCCAGGTCACTGACCGTGCACAGGCACACTCGTCCAAATTCTAAATGTCTTTACAGCTAATATTCGGATAAAGTGACGTGCTTCCAATATTGTAACAGCAGAAGCTCACTAATATTACTGCAAATATTCTCCGTGACACCATCGCAGTTCTCATTTGCGAGGTCCTGTTTTGATCTAAAAGAAACATTTTTATGGATGCTGCATGAATCATAACCACAACATTTCTCTGCAAAATGTGTGATAGACTCTCATACATCACCCACATTCAAAATACATGAAAGGAAAATGGTAATTAAAATAATCTGTTTAAGAATTGTTCAAGGTAATCAGATCAAGACCCTCTGCAGAAGAGAGCTGACTCTATCCAGAGGCCCCTTGAAAGGCTAGGGTCTTGGGCCTGACCCCGCTTTCACCAGGCCGTAAAACGTCTCTGAAGCCAGCAACAGCATGACCAGTAAAATAAGGTATGATGAACTGTAGATTCCCTACTACTCAGATGATTGCCTAAGCCAAACGTAATTACATGGAGCAGAGTAAGCCGGGTGGTGTGCACCTTGCAGCAAATAAATAACTGATTGAGTCACTATTGTGTCCTCCCTTCCTCCCCTAACCCAGCGATTATTAAATTATGTATTGTTATGACTGCTGCTGGGCTTCTCTGTGAATCTCTGCCTCCTCCATCCCAGTAAACTATGACAGTGATGTTTGGTGGAAGGGGAGGTATATTCTGCACTAAGTTAGTTCATCAGTTGCACAAGTATACAACTCTTAGGTATATCTATCAGCACACACTCTTTGGCACGTACACCATATAGAGATCCTGCCTGGTGTTGAACAAGCCACTCCTGTCATCTCATCGTGCTGCACATTCAATGTGTTGCATGAACTACTTTTCTGAAGTGCTATGTTCCATACTATGGCCCTCATTACAACCCTGGCGGTCGGGGTTAAAGCGGTGGTGAAACTGCCAACAGGCCGGCGGGAAAAAAATTGAATCACGACCGTGGCGGAAACCGGCAACATAGACAGCCACTTTAACACTCCGACCGCCACGGCGGTACAAACAAACAGCGCGGCGGTCACCGCCAACAGACAGGCGGAAGACAATGTACCTCCCACACTATTATGAGAGGCCAATCCGCCACCTTTTCCGGGACGGAACCAACGCGAACAAAAACACAGCGGAAACAGGACTTGGAAGGGAAAACACTCACCTCTCCACACCCCACGAGGAACCAGGACGCCATGGAGCCAGAACTCCAAATACTCCCTGCAATGGTATTCCTGCTCCTCTATCAGGAGCACCAGAGACGGCGGCAATGACCATGGTGAGTACTGCACCTACAACACAGGGGAGGGGGGAGGGAAAAGAGAGTGACACACACATGCAACACGCAAAACCCCCACCCCCACCCTCACCCACAACAATATACACACAAATACATGCTGCAACATTACATTTACAAGTGGAAGAACGCAAGGACAAAAGGAAATGAGTTGAACGATTGAAATCATTTAAAAAAACAGCAGTCAAAACTCGAAATACAGTATATACAATTATGTACACCAAGTACACAAGTCCGGATAGTGCACCAATTATTGTCTGTGGACCACTGGGCCCAAAATGCATGGGCGAGGCCCACACATGATACGAGACTTCAAACGGAGAGAACACTGCAGGGGCATCAGATCCAAATGAAACAAGCACCTCAGGGGGAAGGGAAGGGGGGCACCTCAGCCGGATGAGTGCACGATGCCACTGCTCCACGAGGGGGCTCCATGCCCACTGCTGTATCCTGGGGAGTGCAAAGCCACAGTCTCTCAAGTCTTTCCAGTGGGTGGTTTGCCCACTGCTGTATCCTGGGGAGTGCAAAGCCACAGTCTCTCAAGTCTTTCCAGTGGGTGATTTGCCCACTGCTGTATCCTGGGGAGTGCAAAGCCACAGTCATTCAAGTCTTTCCAGTGGGTGGTTTTCCCACTGCTTTACCTGGGGAGTGCCACAGTCTCTCAGGTGGATGCCTTTCTCCACTGGTTCTGGAGGGGGCTTTGTGCCCAGAGTGCTTCATCCTGCCAAGGACAGAGGTAGTGATTGCCTTTCTCCACTGGTTCTGGAGGGGGCTTTGTGCCCAGAGTGCTTCATCCTGCCAAGGACTGAGGTAGTGGATGCCTTTCTCCACTGGTTCTTTAGGGGGCTTTGCGCCCAGAGTGCTTCATCCTGCCAAGGACTGAGGTAGTGGATGTCTTTCTCCACCGAAGGTGGGGCACCATGGAAGCTGGCCAGGCTCCTGGAACTGACCACCAGGCTTGGACGACTGACCACTGGGGATGGCAGCCATGTCTGCGGTGGTGCCACTGGCTCAGGATGTCACGGGGCCGCTGGGGGTGCTTGCGGCGGTGTCAGTAGCGGCGGTGCTGGTGGCGGGCTCTGTGGCATCGGTGCTGGCGGCGGACTCTGTGGCATCGGTGCTGGCAGTGCGCTCTGTGGCAGCGGTGCTGGCGGCGGACTATGTGGCATTGGTGCTGGCGGTGGACTCTGTGACTGCGGTGCTGGTGGCGGGCTCAGTGACTGCGGTGCTGGTGGCGGGCTCTGTGGTGGCGGTGCTGGTGGCAGACTCAGTGACTGCGGTGCTGGTGACGGTGTATGTGGCAGTGCAGGTGGCGGTCTTCTCCGCTGTACAGGTTGGCGTCGACGTGGACAGAAGGTGTGACACTGGTCCCATTGTCGATGCCACCATGCCCTCTCCTGACCTGCCCTTTATTTTCTGGCCCTTCCCCACCTTGGATAGTGGCGCAGCTGTCTTGCCACTATCCCCTTTTGTTTTCCCTGAGCCCTTGGTAGCAGGTGTTTTCGCCTTCTCCCTCCGGGATGTGGGCAACTTTTTTACTTTTGCAGGTGGCGGAATGTCCTTGCCCTCGCTCCGTGGCACACTGGCAGCACTGATGCTTGGCGCACTCCAAAAGCCCGCAGTTGCTGACACCACTGTTCCCGGTGATGTGGTGGCTGAGGCGCTGGGTTTGGACCTGGAAAGCCTGGCCCTAGGGGACGGGCGGGCGGGGGAGGTGTAGGGAAGAGGTCAATATCAGCCAGGAAAAGTTTTTTCGACACACTGGGACGGGTAGATGGAGTGGCTTTGGGAGTGGAGGAAGAGGTAGTGGTTGTAGGAGGTGTACGTTTGCTGAATTTGGGTGAAGGTGCATGGGCTGGATGCTGTTGTGAGGTGGATGGCTGTTGGGTGGGTGTGTGCCTGCGTTTGTGTACTTTGGGAGGAGGGCTCACAGACACACTGATAGAGGACACAGGGGATGTGTGAATGATAGTGGGGGTGGTGAGTGCACGTGAGCGGTGTGTGGTGATGGGCATGCTGGTGATGGAGGTAGTGGCTGAAGATGTAGTGCATGCAGGTGTGAGTGGAGATGAGACAGAGAGGGAGGAGGACGACGTGGAGGAGGGGGACACAGTGGAGGCAGTGGATGTTGGTATGTGTGCATGGGTATGATGCTTGTGTGAGTGCCTGTCGGATGTGTGGTGCTTATGTTTGCCAGAGCCACCCTTGTGTGTTGAGGTGTGTGCAGGCTGGTCTGATGGTGTGCTTGGGATAGGCTGAGGTACAGGGGATTGGGTTTGGGTGGAGGAAGTTGGAGGGGGAAGGCTGGACACAGGGACAATGGCTGCCATCAGTGCTGAGGCCAGAGCCTGAAATGCTCTCTGTTGGGCTGCCTGGCCAGAATGAATGCCCTCCAGGTATGCATTTGCTTGTTGCCAATGCCTCTCGACACCCTGGATGGCATTCAAAATGGTAGATTGCCCAACAGTGAGGGATCTCAGGAGGTCAATAGCCTCCTCACTGAGGGCAGCAGGGCTGACTGGGGCAGGGCCTGAGGTGCCTGGGGCGAAGGAGATGCCCACCCTCCTGGTTGAGCGGCCACAGGACACACGCTGATGGGCTGCTGGGAGGGCGGAGCTGGTAGGGGGGTGGCACTGTACCTGTTGATGCGGGGGGCACAGAGGGGCCCGCCACCGCAAGGGAGCTCCCATCAGAGGAGGAGTCGCTGTCACTGCTGTCACCTCCTGTCCCCGCTGTGGAGCTCCCCTCGCTCTCCGTCCCACTGGTGGCTTCAGTCTCTGTTGTCTCGCCCTCCAGGGCCCAGTGGGATGCAGCTCCCTCCTGCTCCGGTGCCACTGCTCCTCCGCCTGATGATGCTATTGCACACAAGAACAGGGAGACCACAAAAAGGTGGGGGGAAGACAGAAGAAAGACATGTTCAGTGCATGCAATACCACTACTGTTGGCGGACACTACAGACACAGCAGCCCTCTGCACTACTATAATATACGGAAATACACAGTTCCAAAAAGTGTAAGAAAGGGTGAAACTGGGGTCCTAATAATTAGGAGCAAGAGTCCTCACACTCTATTGGGTGTCATGCTTCATCATCGAACATGCTCCTCATCAGACCGGCGCTGCAATGTCTGACGGGCTCCCCTTGTCTGGGGGCTCTTTGCCGGAGATCTTTTCTCGATGATGCCACAAACCCCAAAAGTGAGTAAGGGAAAACAAAGAGGGGAGAATATTGGAAAAATTAAAATTGGTTCATGACCCTCTGAATAATCAAATGTTATTAATCTGTGCAGGGAAATGGCCAAGATTAAAAACACAACAAAGGAGTGGGAAAGAGATAATGCTCCACCACTCTATATTGGTTAGTAGAAACAAGAGGAGGCCAGGAACTACCTGACGCACCTCAGAAGTGAGGTCAACATTTTTCGCGTCTCTATGGTCCTCAAAGGACCTAGGGCCAGATGTAGCAAAGTAGCAAATTGCGACTTGCAATTTGCGAGTCCCTGCGACTCGCAAATTGCAAGTCGCAATTTGGGATGCAGAAAGGTGTCTCAGACACCTTCTGCGAGTCGCTATGGGGTCGCAAAGACCCACCTCATTAATATTAATGAGGTGGGTCGCAATTTGCGACCCCATAGCGACTCAGGGCACTCACGGGGATGGAGGCCTGCTGGGAACAGCAGACCTCCATGTCCGTGACTGCTTTTAAATAAAGCAGTTTTTTTTTTCAAAGTGCAACCCGTTTTCCTTAAAGGAAAACGAGCTGCACTTTGAAAAATAAACCGAAACCCTTTGTCCATTGGACCACTGCCTGCTCTGAAAAATTATTTTTAGGTCCAGTCACAAAGGGGAAGGGGTCCCATGGGGACCCCTTCCCGTTTGAGACTGGGTTACCATCCACTTCAAGTGGATGGTAACTGCGAGTCCATTTGCGACCGCTTTCGCGGTCGCAAATGGAATTGCATACCATTGCGACTCGCAAATAGGAAGGGAACACCCCTTCCTATTTGCGACTCGGAAATGCATTTTGCGAGTCGGTGCCGACTCGCAAAATGTATTTCTACATAGCAAAGACGCATTTGCGACTCGCAAACGGCGATTTTCGCCGTTTGCGAGCCGCAAAGTCTTTGTTACATCTGGCCCCTAATGTACTTTGAATCTCTCCTACTATAACCTAATTAGACTCCTGCAGACTGTAACTGTCAGCACAAAGTCAAAAAAGAAGGATACCAGTCACTTACACGAGTCCAATCTGACCCGAACTTGCTGTTCCTATAAGTCACCCTGAGGATATAAAATAACAGTGAACAACATATGATTATAGTCCATCAATGATGATTATCAGAATGGGTACATAAATGACCCCAACAAAACAAGCAAATGGTGAAAAACCGTGTACTACAAAGTGATAGTGTAACAAGGTGGCAAACCCATGCAAGTTGAATGGAATTGTGCTTACCCTCCCAACTAGGGAAAGGGCTTCATGGGACTTCGTCGGCTTATAGCCAGGCTTTACAAACACTCTAGTCGTCAGCGCAGCAAGTGGTCATAAAACGGGACACACAAAACACAAATACCTCAAACCAAAAACCCCTTGACCCCCCACCCACTCCCCAAAACCAAAAACGCCCCACCCCCCCAACCCCACCCTAAAACCTAAAACCCCCTGACCCCCCACCCACTCCCCAAAACCAAAAACGCCCCACCCCCCCAACCCCACCCCAAAACCTAAAACCCCCTGACCCCACCCACTCCCGAAAACCAAAAACGCCCCACCCCCAACCCCACCCTAAAACCTAAAAACCCCTGACCCCCCCACCCACTCCCCAAAACCAAAAACGCCCCACCCCCCCAACCCCACCCCAAAACCTAAAACCCCCTGACCCCCCACCCACTCCCCAAAACCAAAAACGCCCCACCCCCCCAACCCCACCCCAAAACCTAAAACCCCCTGACCCCCCACCCCTTCCCCAAAACCTAAACCCACCACTTACCTTCGCCAAGTCCCTTCTTTGTAACTTAACCACGCATGTTTGTTGTTCAGAACATACGTAGTTAAGGCACAAAAAACCAAAGTTGTGGTTAAAAAAAGCGTTGTTGCGCTTTCGTTAACCACGACCTTCGTAAAAAAAAGTCGTAAAAAAGGATGTTTCCCCTTGGTGATCACTATTGAGGGGGGCAAGCTGTTTACATGTACATACCAGAAAACGACAGACCGCAATAGTCTGTTACAGTACGAGAGTCATCACCCCAAAGCACTGAGAGATAACCTGCCTTTCGGCCAGTTTTTACGACTCTGTCGCAATTGCAGTAATATACACTCATTTGACACGCAAGCATTAGACTTGCGGAATAAATTAGGTGACCGGCATTATCCTTACAAAGTGGTTAATACTGCCTATAAACGAGCAAGATATAGTGATAGGGACTCACTACTTCAGATGACCTCCACACCGTCAGAAAATAAACTGACATGTGTATCTACATTCACCCCACTGTCTAATACCATCAAGAAAGTAATCCACAAGAGATGGGATATTCTCTGCAGCGGTGGGAATGACATTCAAAAACCTTTGGTTGCTTTCAAAAGGACCACCAATCTTAAGGATATGTTGGTCCACACTCGCCCCAGACCCCGAATTGCCTCGACGAGACAAAGGTCCCTGTGGGATCTTCCACCAGTTACAGGTCATTTCCCTTGTGGTAACTGTAACGTGTGTTCACTGACCAAACACGTAGAGCCCCTTGAATTAGATCCAATAGGTAAGTGGCGGTTATTAAAACACACTAACTGCAATACCTCTAACTGTGTTTATTTGATCACCTGCCCGTGTAACCTACTTTATGTGGGAATGACCACACAAGCAGTTAAAATAAGGATTAACAAACATCGTAGCAATATTCGCTGCGGTCGTACCACCACCAAATTGAGTGTCCACTACATAGATACGAATCATAGTCCGGACGACATGTGGTGGGTCATACTGCAAACTTGCACACAGAAGGGGACAAGAGGTCTCTTTGAATTGGAACAACGTTGGGTGTTCAAACTCAACACACATCGCCACGGGCTAAATGACGAAATTCCCTGGACTAGTTTTTCTTATTAAAGTTCCAGTACCTTTTTGGGACATTTGTTTAGATTGTCCCAGATTGTCCACTACATTACCGGTGGAATCCTCCTTTAGTTTGGTTGTGGCTTTTTCTATATTTGAACTTGCTTCCTTTTACACATTACATTGACAGACACCAGGACAGTGAACTATCTGTACCACACCCCCATTTGACAACGGATGGGATAATAATGATTGATCTATTTTCATTTTTTTCAATTGTTAATATATTTTTGAATAAATGCATGTACCCCCGTTTTCTTAGACAAATTCAGAAGTGCAGGAAAACCCTTTTAAACATGCTTTAATCACATTATGAATCAACAGTCTTGCAATAGCCGCCACCTTCTGGCTCTGAGTGGTTTGCGCGTGGGAACGCTGCCCGTCTTTTATTTTGACTTGTCCCCAACGGAACGATTGGATTACGCGGAACGCGTTGCCGGGCAACGAGCACGTCATTCTGACGCTCGTATTTCCGGGTTAAGCGTTATTTTTACTCCCCGGCCTGCGACTCCCACTAACATTCGGGAACGCGGCTTGGGGTAGGTGACCCTCTGCAACCCAGGATTATCAAAAGTAAGTGCCTGGGCATTGGTTTACTTACCTTTTGGTCGGTCAAGTGTTGTTATCATTATTGTGGCGATCTCCTCCACAACGGAGATTACTACTCGTGCACGCTGCCCTTTAAGCGTGCGTTTTCCTTACGGAAAGGATTACTTCAGTGGACCTGATTTTGAGTCCGCTTCCCGACTCCGGTTTTGTCCTGGGTTTTTCTTTTTCTTTTTATTTAGAGACCAACTTCACCGGTGCTTTACATTTTTAGGTTGCTCTTGTCATACTGTTCGTATTTTGAACACTATATTTCTCTTTTTGTGTGTACCTTGTTTATAATAAGAGAGACCTGCTCATAAGACAACATAAGAGTGGGTTAATCAGGTATACACTTAGGAGTGTTATTGTACATATTATGAATGCATTAGCCAATTTCACTATGTGATGCATATCATTTAATTTTTCATTTTGTACCTTAATTGAGGTATTTGTGTTTTGTGTGTCCCGTTTTATGACCGCTTGCTGCGCTGACGACTAGAGTGTTTGTAAAGCCTGGCTATAGGCCGACGAAGTCCCATGAAGCCCTTTCCCTAGTTGGGAGGGTAAGCTCATTTCCATTCAACTTGCATGGGTTTGCCACCTTGTTACACTATCACTTTGTAGTACACGGTTTTTCACCATTTGCTTGTTTTGTTGGCGTCATTTATGTACCCATTCTGATAATCATCATTGATGGACTATAATCATATGTTGTTCACTGTTATTTTATATCCTCAGGGTGACTTATAGGAACAGCAAGTTTGGGTCAGATTGGACTCGTGTAAGTGACTGGTATCTTTCTTTTTTGACTTTGTGCTGACAGTTACAGACTGCAGGAGTCTAATTAGTTTATAGTAGGAGAGATTCAAAGTACATTAGGTCCTGAAGAAGCGTCGCTGGATCCTTTGAGGACCATAGAGACGCGAAACATGTCGACCTCACTTCCGAGGTGCGTCAGGTAGTTTCTGGCCTCCTCTTGTTTCTACTAACCAATATAGAGTGGTGGAGCATTATCTCTTTCCCACTCCTTTGTTGTGTTTTTAATCTTGGCCATTTCCCTGCATAGATTAATAAAATTTGATTTTTCAGAGGGTCATGAACCAATTTAAATTTTTCCATTATTCTCCCCTCTTGTTTTCCCTTACTCACTTTTGGGGTTTGTGTCATCATCGAGAAAAGATCTCCGGCAAAGAGCCCCCCGACAGGGGGAGCCCGTCAGACATTGCAGCGCCGGTCTGACGAGGAGCATGTCCGATGATGAAGCATGACACCCAATAGGGTGTGTGAGGACTCTTGCTCCTAATAATTAGGACCCCAGTTTTACCCTTTCTTGCACTTTGTGAAACAGTGTATTTCAGTATATTATAGTATCCGTAGGAGGGCATACACTGGAACATTAATCCTCCATATCCCCCTTCTTCGATTCAGTCCTTAGTACAGCATCCTTGCTGTG
Source organism: Pleurodeles waltl (assembly GCF_031143425.1). Taxonomy (NCBI): domain Eukaryota; kingdom Metazoa; phylum Chordata; class Amphibia; order Caudata; family Salamandridae; genus Pleurodeles; species Pleurodeles waltl. The sequence continues at coordinate 480,944,478 of NC_090438.1, read as the reverse complement.
GGATTATACAAGTTTGTTTCCTTAAGACCCTCGACATGGATAGTTTCCAGGGTCTCAGTTTCGATGATGACATCGTTTCCGCAATTCTACAGACTTCATCTGTTTTGTCTAATGACGGTGCAGGACCTTCGGTTCCACTAAGTAAGAAAGGGATAAAGGCGGTCATTCCGACCGTGGCAGTCGCCGGTGAAGCGGCGGTAAGACCGCCAACATGCTGGCTGTCTTTTTTCTGACATTCTGACCATGGCGGTTACCGCCATGGGCAGCCGCTGCTTCACCGTTCCTACCGCCACGGCGGTAACGACCGCCGGGCTGGAGACCTGGGTCTCCAGCCCGGCGGTCGTCACATACCGCCGGCGGTATTCCGACCCGCCTGACCCCGGCTTACCGCCATGGATTACATGCGGTTTTGGACCGCCATGAAATCCATCGCGGTAAGCACTATCAGTGCCAGGGAATCCCTTCCCTGGCACTGAAAGGGGTCTCCCCCACCCCCCACCCCCACCCCAACTCCCTCCCATACCCCCCCACCACCTCTGCCACCCCCAAAAGGTTGCAGGACCCCCCTCCCCACCCCGATCCCCAACATGTACACAGACATACACACATACACGCACGCATACATGCACACATTCATGCACATACACACGCCCCCCCGCATTCATGCACGCACTCTCAACATACACACATACATGCACGCCCCCATGCACACACTCTCAACATACACACACACCCCCCCGCATTCATGCACGCACTCTCAACATACACACACACCCCCCCGCATTCATGCACGCACTCTCAACATACACACACACCCCCCGCATTCATGCACGCACTCTCAACATACACACATACACGCACGCCCCCATGCACGCATTCTCAACATACACACACACCCCCCTGCATTCATGCACGCACTCTCAACATACACACACACCCCCCGCATTAATGCACGCACTCTCAACATACACACACACCCCCCGCATTCATGCACGCACTCTCAACATACACACATACACGCACGCCCCCATGCACGCACACAACTAACAACACCCCTCCATCCCCTTTCCCTAACGGACGATCACCTTACCTGTTCCGGTGATCCTCCGGGAGGGAACGGGACCCATGGGGGCAGCTCCGCCGACACCGCCACGCCAACAGAACACCACCACAGCGAATCACAAGTTGTGATTCGCTGGGCGGTGTTCTGTTGGCGTGGCGGTGGAGGTGGAGCTACCTCCACTTCCCCGCCTGCCACCAGTATGGCTGTTGGCGGCTCTTCATCCGGAAACGGGCGGAGCGCTGCCAACGGTCGTAATGGCCCGTGCGGAAGACCGCCAGCACCGGCGGTCTTCCGTACGGCGGTCCCTCGGCGGTCTACAAAAAAGACCGCCGAGGTCAGAATGACCACCAAAGTGTCCTCATTAAAACGAGATCTGGTAAAAACCGTTTTACACGGGACCATTATGACAGAATACCTTAGGGCAAATATAGCGCCGAATGGACTGCTTGTGTCCAACATGCCAAGGATCTTCCTACATGACTTGGGGGGTCATTCTGACTCCCGCCGGCCGCGGTAACCGCGGTGCCGGCGGGAGCCGCCAGAATACCGCTGCGCGGTCAGAAGACCGCCGCGGTTATTCTGTGTTTCCCGCTGGGCTGGCGGGCGACCACCAGAAGGCCGCCCGCCAGCCCAGCGGGAAACCCCTTCCCACGAGGAAGCCGGCTCGGAATGGAGCCGGCGGAGTGGGAAGGGTGCGACGGGTGCAGTAGCACCCGTCGCGATTTTCAGTGTCTGCATGGCAGACACTAAAAATCTTTTAGGGGCCCTCTTACGGGGGCCCCTGCAGTGCCCATGCCATTGGCATGGGCACTGCAGGGGCCCCCAGGGGCCCCACGACACCCCTCACCGCCATCCTGTTCCTGGCGGTGAAAACCGCCAGGAACAGGATGGCGGTGAGGGGGTCGGAATCCCCATGGCGGCGCAGCAAGCTGCGCCGCCATGGAGGATTCCTCAGGGCAGCGGAAAACCGGCGGGAGACCGCCGGTTTTCCGTTTCTGACGGCGGCCATACCGCCGCGGTCAGAATGCCCTTGGGAGCACGGCCAGCCTGTTGGCAGTGCTCCCGCGGTCGTTGACCCTGGCAGTCAATGACCGCCAGGGTCAGAATGACCCCCTTGGTCTTTAGGAAGGACTGGGCACAGATCGCCTGGAAATGCACACGTGACTGGCTGGTGTTGATTATCAACACGTCCAGACGACTAGCAGAATCCATGGCCATTCAGATCACTTTTATGGAAAATACATTGAAGACCACAGTCTCCATTGCGGCATTTAACAACCGACTGGCGGAAATAAATTCCGACCTTAACGAGACTAAAGAGTTTCTGACCCAACAGAAAATTACCAAATTACAGAAAGATATCAACAAATTCAACAGAGAAAAAGTCTATCCTTACATCAAGGAAGACTATTCTGTTGATACACAGTCTGTTTCGTCAGATGATTCTTCAACTTCTAGTAGGAAACCTCTGAAGTTTAGTCATAGATCCTCCTCGGATGGGTGGAGTACGGATGACGATAGACCGCATCCATACTTCAACTATCCCCAATTCCACCCAGGCCAGCCTCTAGCATGGCAACAGCCCTTCCCCTTCTACTAACCCTGTATCATGTTACCATACATGACTTTTTTAGGCCACGGCAGGGGCAGAGGAAGAGGCAGAAGGAGAGGAAGAGGCAGAAGAGTTCATTGGGCCCAGGAGGAGCCACAGATGGTCACATGAAGCCAGGGCAAAGTACAACTAACAAAGACTTAGTGGTCAACTTGTCATCAAGATCACTTACTCCTGACGAGACCAAGGTTCTTAATAGGGGTATGGGCTTTGTACCCACTCCAAAGGAAGACTTCTTCTGCCTCCAGTGTGAACTTTCTAAATTCTTTAGAAAAATCAGATTACAGGTCTTCTTTAAAGATAAACCCATTAATGACTTACCTTTAGACTCAGGTCTTAAGAAACCGTCTACATTCACGCCTCCTTCATTTTCCATGCCTTGCGAAGTCTTGGTATTTGAACAAGCAGTCATGACCGATGTAACCAAATTACGACCCAAGCACAGCTTTGTCAATCTACCCAAAGCTGAGAGCAATGTTCTTAGAGGACTGTCAGCTGATACCAATATCACCATCAAATCAGCTGATAAAGGTGGTGCTATAGTCATAATGAACACAGAGGACTATAGACGAGAATGCTTGCGCCTCCTCAATGACTCTACTTATTATGCTCAGATTCACTGTGATCCCACAGACAGAATACAAACTGAAATACGAGGCATGATAGAGGAGGCACTAGTAAATTCATGGATATCACAAAAAGAAGCTGAGTTTTTGAACACTGTGAATCCCCGCACACCTTACTTCTACTGTCTCCCGAAGATCCACAAAGGCAGAACCCCTCCACCGGGTTGCCCGATAGTTTCGGGGATAGGATCAATTCTCGAACCCCTATCTACTTTTTGTGACCATTTTCTACAACCCCTTGTACGTGAGTCAACTACTTACCTGAGGGATACTAAAGATGTCCTTAATCTGATAGAGTCTATTAATTCTACAGACTTTGTTGATGCTCTTATCACCCTAGACGTGGAAGCACTTTATACTAATATTCCACAAGAAGCCACTCTAAGGGTGGTTGTGACAGCCCTTCTAGCTGCCAGTTTAGATACAGCAACTCCAGTTCATTTCATTATGCATTGTGCTAATTTAGCTATGACATGAAAATTTCTTTCAATTCGAAGATCAGCTTTTCCGCCAGATACGAGGCACGTCAATGGGAAGCACCTTTGCTCCCAGTTTGGCTTGCTTCTATATGTATGACTTCGAAAAACAGTTCATATTACCAGATTCCAATCCTTTTTTTGACCATATTAAATTATGGCGACGTTTTATAGACGACATTTTGGTGGTCTGGCATGGCTCCATAAACGAGGTAGACACATTTACACAATGGGTCAACAGTTTGGACCCTTCTTTGAAATTCACCTCCTCAGTCTCTACCACCAATATTTCATTCTTGGATTTGGTGATCACTATTGAGGGGGGCAAGCTGTTTACATGTACATACCAGAAAACGACAGACCGCAATAGTCTGTTACAGTACGAGAGTCATCACCCCAAAGCACTGAGAGATAACCTGCCTTTCGGCCAGTTTTTACGACTCCGTCGCAATTGCAGTAATATACACTCATTTGACACGCAAGCATTAGACTTGCGGAATAAATTAGGTGACCGGCATTATCCTTACAAAGTGGTTAATACTGCCTATAAACAAGCAAGATATAGTGATAGGGACTCACTACTTCAGATGACCTCCACACCGTCAGAAAATAAACTGACATGTGTATCTACATTCACCCGCTGTCTAATACCATCAAGAAAGTAATCCACAAGAGATGGGATATTCTCTGCAGCGGTGGGAATGACATTCAAAAACCTTTGGTTGCTTTCAAAAGGACCACCAATCTTAAGGATATGTTGGTCCACACTCGCCCCAGACCCCGAATTGCCTCGACGAGACAAAGGTCCCTGTGGGATCTTCCACCAGTTACAGGTCATTTCCCTTGTGGTAACTGTAACGTGTGTTCACTGACCAAACACGTAGAGTCCCTTGAATTAGATCCAATAGGTAAGTGGCGGTTATTAAAACACACTAACTGCAATACCTCTAACTGTGTTTATTTGATCACCTGCCCGTGTAACCTACGTTATGTGGGAATTACCACACGAGCAGTTAAAATAAGGATTAACAAACATCGTAGCAATATTCGTTGCGGTCGTACCACCACAAAATTGAGTGTCCACTACATAGATACGAATCATAGTCCGGACGACATGTGGTGGGTCATACTGCAAACTTGCACACAGAAGGGGACAAGAGGTGTCTTCGAATTGGAACAACATTGGGTGTTCAAACTCAACACACATCGCCACGGGCTAAATGACGACATTCCCTGGACTAGTTTTTCTTATTAAATTTCCAGTACCTTTTTGGGACATTTGTTTAGATTGTCCCAGATTGTCCACTACATTACCGGTGGAATAATCCTTTAGTTTGGTTGTGGCTTTTTCTATATTTGAACTTGCTTCCTTTTACACATTACATTGACAGACACCAGGACAGTGAACTATCTGTACCACACCCCCATTTGACAATGGATGGGATAATAATGATTGATCTATTTTCATTTTTTTCAATTGCTAATATATTTTTGAATATATGCATGTACCCCCGTTTTCTTAGACAAATTCAGAAGTGCAGGAAAACCCTTTTAAACATGCTTTAATCACGTTATGAATCAACAGTCTTGCAATGGCCGCCACCTTCTGGCTCTGAGTGGTTTGCGTGTGGGAACGCTGCCCGTCTTCTATTTTGACTTGTCCCCAACAGAACGATTGGATTGCGCGGAACGCGTTGCCGGGCAACTAGCACGTCATTCTGACGCTCGTATTTCCAGGTTAAGCGTTATTTTTACTCCCCGGTTTGTGACTCCCACTAACATTCGGGAACGCGGCTTGGGGTAGGTGACCCTCTGCAACCCAGGATTATCAAAAGTAAGTGCCTGGGCATTGGTTTACTTACCTTTTGGTCGGTCAAGTGTTGTTATCATTATTGTGGCGATCTCCTCCACAACGGAGATTACTACTCGTGCACGCTGCCCTTTAAGCGTGCGTTTTCCTCACGGAAAGGATTACTTCAGTGGACCTGATTTTGAGTCCGCTTCCCGACTCCGGTTTTGTCCTGGGTTTTTCTTTTTCTTTTTATTTAGAGACCAACTTCACCGGTGCTTTACATTTTTAGGTTGCCCTTGTCATACTGTTCGTATTTTGAACACTATATTTCTCTTTTTGTGTGTACCTTGTTTATAATAAGAGAGACCTGCTCATAAGACAACATCAGAGTTGGTTAATCGGGTATACACTTAGGAGTGTTATTGTACATATTATGAATGCATTAGCCAATTTCACTATGTGATGCATATCATTTAATTTTTCATTTTGTACCTTAATTGAGGTATTTGTGTTTTGTGTGTCCCGTTTTATGACCGCTTGCTGCGCTGACGACTAGAGTGTTTGTAAAGCCTGGCTATAGGCCGACGAAGTTCCATGAAGCCCTTTCCCTAGTTGGGAGAGTAAGCTCATTTCCATTCAACTTGCATGGGTTTGCCACCTTGTTACACTATCACTTTGTAGTACACGATTTTCCACCATTTGCTTGTTTTGTTGGCGTCATTTATGTACCCATTCTGATAATCATCATTGATGGACTATAATCATATGTTGTTCACTGTTATTTTATATCCTCAGGGTGACTTATAGGAACAGCAAGTTCGGGTCAGATTGGACTCGTGTAAGTGACTGGTATCCTTCCTTTTTTACTTTGTGCTGACAGTTACAGACTGCAGGAGTCTAATTAGTTTATAGTAGGAGAGATTAAAAGTACATTAGGTCCTGAAGAAGCGTCGCTGGATCCTTTGAGGACCAGAGAGACTTGAAACATGTCAACCTCACTTCTGAGGTGCGTCAGGTAGTTCCTGGCCTCCTCTTGTTTCTACTAACCAATATAGAGTGGTGGAGCATTATCTCTTTCCCACTCCTTTGTTGTGTTTTTAATCTTGGCCATTTCCCTGCATAGATTAATAAAATTTAATTATTCAGAGGGTCATGAACCACTTTTAATTTTTCCATTATTCTCCCCTCTTTGTTTTCCCTTACTCACTTTTGGGGTTTGTGGCATCATCGAGAAAAGATCTCCGGCAAAGAACCCCCCGACAGGGGGAGCCCGTCAGACATTGCAGCGCCGGTCTGACGAGGAGCATGTCCGATGATGAAGCATGACACCCAATAGGGTGTGTGAGGACTCTTGCTCCTAATTATTAGGACCCCAGTTTCACCCTTTCTTGCACTTTTTGGAACAGTGTATTTCAGTATATTATAGTATCCGTAGGATTGCATACACTGGACCATTAATCCCCCATATCCCCCTTCTTCGATTCAGTCCTTAGTACAGCATCCTTGCTGTGGGATTATACAAGTTTGTTTCCTTAAGACCCTCGACATGGATAGTTTCCAGGGTCTCAGTTTCGATGATGACATCGTTTCTGCAATTCTACAGACTCCATCTATTTTGTCTAATGACGGTGCACGACCTTCGGGTCCTACTAAGGAAGAATGGGATAAAGTGTCCTCATTAAAACAAGATCTGGTAAAAATCGTTTTACACGGGACCATTATGACAGAATACCTTAGGGCAAATATAGCACCGAATGGACTACTTGTGTCCAACATGCCAAGGATCTTCCTACATGACTTGGTCTTTAGGAAGGACTGGGCACAGATCGCATGGAAATGCACACGTGACTGGCTGCTGTTGATTATCAACACGTCCAGACAACTAGCAGAATCCATGGCCATTCAGATCACTTTTATGGAAAATACATTGAAGACCACAGTCTCCATTGCGGCATTTAAGAACCGACTGGTGGAAATAAATCCGACCTTAACGAGACTAAAGAGTTTCTGACCCAACAGAAAATTACCAAATTACAGAAAGATATCAACAAATTCAACAGAGAAAAAGTCTATCCTTACATCAAGGAAGACTATTCTGTTGATACACAGTCTGTTTCGTCAGATGATTCTTCAACTTCTAGTAGGAAACCTCGGAAGTTTAGTCATAGTTCCTCCTCGGATGGGTGGAGTACGGATGACGATAGACCGCAGCCATACTTCAACTATCCCCAATTCCACCCAGGCCAGCCTCTAGCATTGCAACAGCCCTTCCCCTTCTACCAGCCCCGTCCCATGTTACCATACATGCCTTTTTTAGGCCACGGCAGGGGCAGAGGAAGAGGCAGAAGGAGAGGAAGAGGCAGAAGAGTTCATTGGGCCCAGGAGGAGCCACAGATGGTCACACGAAGCCAGGGCAAAGTACAACTAACAAAGACTTAGGGGGTCATTCCGACCTTGCGCGGCTACTGCCGCCCGCCAGGCGGAAACCGCCATGCGGCCCCCATTCCGACATTCCCGCTGGGCCGGCGGGAATGAGGCCGCAACACAGAGCCGGCTCCTAATAGAGCCGGCGGTGTTGCGGCCGTGCGACGGGTGCAGATGCACCCGTCGTGCTTTTGACTGTCTGCTATGCAGACAGTGAAAAGCTGTCCGGGGCCCTGTTAGGGGGCCCCTGCACTGCCCATGCCAGTGGCATGGGCAGTGCAGGGGCCCCAGGACACCCCTTACCGCCAGCCTCTTCCTGGCGGTGCAAACTGCCAGAAACAGGCTGGCGGTAAGGGGGTCATAATCCCCAGGGCAGCGCTGCTTGCAGCGCTGCCCTGGCGGATTATCCCTGCCGGGGCATAAACGGCGGGAAACAGCCGGCCCCGGCGGTGCGACGAATAGGGAAAAAAGCACCACCAGCCTGTTGGCGGTGCTTTGTTCATTTGACCCCCTTAGTGGTAAACTTGTCATCAAGATAACTTACTCCTGACGAGACCAAGGTCCTTAATAGGGGTATTGGCTTTGTACCCACTCCAAAGGAAGACTTCTTCTGCCTCCAGTGTGAACTTTCTAAATTCTTTAGAAACATCAGATTACAGGTCTTCTTTAAAGACAAACCCATTAATTACTTACCTTTAGACTCAGGTCTTAAGAAACCGTCTACATTCATGCCTCCTTCATTTTCCATGCCTTGCGAAGCCTTGGCATTTGAACAAGCAGTCATGACCGATGTAACCAAATTACGACCCAAGCACAGCTTTGTCAATCTACCCAAAGCTGAGAGCAATGCTCTTAGAGGACTGTCAGCTGATACCAATATCACCATCAAATCAGCTGATAAAGGTGGTGCTATAGTCATAATGAACACAGACGACTATAGACGAGAATGCTTGCGCCTCCTCAGTGACTCTACTTATTATGCTCAGATTCACTGTGATCCCACAGACAGAATGCAAACTGAAATACGAGGCATGATAGAGGAGGCACTAGTAAATTCATGGATATCACAAAAAGAAGCTGAGTTTTTGGACACTGTGAATCCCCACACACCTCACTTCTACTGTCTCCCGAAGATCCACAAAGGCAGAACCCCTCCATCGGGTCGCCCGATAGTTTCGGGGATAGGATCAATTCTCGAACCTCTGTCTACTTTTTGTGACTATTTTCTACAACCCCTTGTACGTGAGTCAACTACTTACCTGAGGGATACTAAAGATGTCCTTAATCTGATAGAGCCTATTAATTCTACAGACTTTGTTGATGCTCTTATCACCCTAGACGTGGAAGCACTATATACTAATATTCCACAAGAAGCCACTCTAAGGGTGGTTGAGACAGCCCTTCTAGCTGCTAGTTTAGATACAGCAACTCCAGTTCATTTCATTATGCATTGTGCTAATTTAGCTATGACTGAAAATTTCTTTCAATTCGAAGATCAGCTCTTCCACCAGATACGAGGCACGTCAATGGGTAGCACCTTTGCTCCCAGTTTGGCTTGCCTCTATATGTATGACTTTGAAAAACGGTTCATATTACCAGATTCCAATCCTTTTTTTGACCATATTAAATTATGGCGATGTTTTATAGACGACATTTTGGTGGTCTGGCATGGCTCCATAAACGAGGTAGACACATTTACACAATGGGTCAACAGTTTGGACCCTTATTTGAAATTTACCTCCTCGGTCTCTACCACCAATATTTCATTCTTGGGCTTGGTGATCACTATTGGGGGGGGCAAGCTGTTTACATGTACATACCAGAAAACGACAGACCGCAATAGTATGTTACAGTACGAGAGTCATCACCCCAAAGCACTGAGAGATAACCTGCCTTTTGGCCAGTTTTTACGACTCCGTCGCAATTGCAGTAATATACACTCATTTGACACGCAAGCATTAGACTTGCGGAATAAATTAGGTGACCGGCATTATCCTTACAAAGTGGTTAATACTGCCTATAAACGAGCAAGATATAGTGATAGGGACGCACTACTTCAGATGACCTCCACGCCGTCAGAAAATAAACTGACATGTGTATCTACATTCACCCCGCTGTCTGATACCATCAAGAAAGTAATCAACAAGAGATGGGATATTCTCTGCAGCGGTGGGAATGACATTCAAAAGGACCACCAATCTTAAGGATATGTTGGTCCACACTCGCCCCAGACCCCGAATTGCTTCGACGAGACAAAGGTCCCTGTGGGATCTTCCACCAGTTACAGGTAATTTCCCTTGTAGTAACTGTAACGTGTGTTCACTGACCAAACATGTAGAGTCCCTTGAATTAGATCCAATAGGTAAGTGGCGGTTATTAAAACACACTAACTGCAATACCTCTAACTGTGTTTATTTGATCACCTGCCAGTGTAACCTACGTTATGTGGGAATGACCACACGAGCAGTTAAAATAAGGATTAACGAACATCGTAGCAATATTCGTTGCAGTCGTACCACCACAAAATTGAGTGTCCACTACATAGATACGAATCATAGTCCGGACGACATGTGGTGGGTCATACTGCAAACTTGCACACAGAAGGGGACAAGAGGTCTCTTCGAATTGGAACAACGTTGGGTGTTCAAACTCAACACACATCGCCACGGGCTAAATGATGACATTCCCTGGACTAGTTTTTCTTATTAAAGTTCCAGTACCTTTTTGGGACATTTGTTTAGATTGCCCCAGATTGTCCACTACATTACCGGTGGAATCCTCCTTTAGTTTGGTTGTGGCTTTTTCTATATTTGAACTTGCTTCCTTTTACACATTACATTGCCAGACACCAGGACAGTGAACTATCTGTACCACACCCCCATTTGACAACGGATGGGATAATAATGATTGATCTATTTTCATTTTTTTCAATTGTTAATATATTTTTGAATATATGCATGTACCCCCGTTTTCTTAGACAAATTCAGAAGTGCAGGAAAACCCTTTTAAACATGCTTTAATCACGTTATGAATCAACAGTCTTGCAATGGCCGCCACCTTCTGGCTCTGAGTGGTTTGCGTGTGGGAACACTGCCCGTCTTCTATTTTGACTTGTCCCCAACGGAACAATTGGATTACGCGGAACGCGTTGCCGGGCAACGAGCACGTCATTCTGACGCTCGTATTTCCGGGTTAAGCGTTATTTTTACTCCCCGGCCTGCGACTCCCACTAACATTCAGGAACGCGGCTTGGGGTAGGTGACCCTCTGCAACCCAGGATTATCAAAAGTAAGTGCCTGGGCATTGGTTTACTTACCTTTTGGTCGGTCAAGTGTTTTTATCATTACTGTGGCGATCTCCTCCACAACGGAGATTACTATTCGTGCATGCTGCCCTTTAAGCGTGCGTTTTCTTTACTGAAAGGATTACTTCAGTGGACCTGATTTTGAGTACGCTTCCCAACTCCGGTTTTGTCCTGGATTTTTCTTTTTCTTTTTATTTAGAGACCAACTTCACCGGTGCTTTACATTTTTAGGTTGCCCTTGTCATACTGTTCGTATTTTGAACACTATATTTCTCTTTTTGTGTGTACCTTGTTTATAATAAGAGAGACCTGCTCATAAGACAACATAAGCGTGGGTTAATCAGGTATACACTTAGGAGTGTTATTGTACATATTATGAATGCATTAGCCAATTTCACTATGTGATGCATGTCATTTAATTTTTCATTTTGTACCTTTATTGAGGTATTTGTGTTTTGTGTGTCCCGTTTTATGACCGCTTGCTGCGCTGACGACTAGAGTGTTTGTAAAGCCTGGCTATAGGCCGACGAAGTTCCATGAAGCCCTTTCCCTAGTTGGGAGGGTAAGCTCATTTCCATTCAACTTGCATGGGTTTGCCACCTTGTTACACTATCACTTTGTAGTACACGGTTTTTCACCATTTGCTTGTTTTGTTGGCGTCATTTATGTACCCATTCTGATTATCAACATTGATGGACTATAATCATATGTTGTTCACTGTTATTTTATATCCTAAGGGTGACTTATAGGAACAGCAAGTTCGGGTCAGATTGGACTCGTGTAAGTGACTGGTATCCTTCTTTTTTGACTTTGTGCTGACAGTTACAGACTGCAGGAGTCTAATTAGTTTATAGTAGGAGAGATTCAAAGTACATTAGGTCCTGAAAAAGCGTTGCTGGATCCTTTGAGGACCATGGAGACTTGAAACATGTCGACCTCACTTCTGAGGTGCGTCAGGTAGTTCCTGGCCTCCTCTTGTTTCTACTAACCAATATAGAGTGGTGGAGCATTATCTCTTTCCCACTCCTTTGTTGTGTTTTTAATCTTGGCCATTTCCCTGCATAGATTAATAAAATTTGATTATTCAGATGGTCATTAACCAATTTAAATTTTTCCATTATTCTCCCCTCTTTGTTTTCCCTTACTCACTTTTGGGGTTTGTGGCATCATCGAGAAAAGATCTCCTGCAAAGAGCCCCCCGACAGGGGGAGCCCGTCAGACATTGCAGCGCCGGTCTGACGAGGAGCATGTCCGATGATGAAGCATGATACCCAATAGGGTGTGTGAGGACTCTTGCTCCTAATTATTAGGACCCCAGTTTCACCCTTTCTTGCACTTTTTGGAACAGTGTATTTTAGTATATTATAGTATCCGTAGGAGGGCATACACTAGACCATTAATCCTCCATATCCCCCTTCTTCGATTCAGCCCTCTGCACTACGCCATGCACTTTTAGTTCCTAGATTAATCCCATGCCCATGGGGTACAAGGTCTATGCCCGATTGCTGCACACATGGAAGTCACAGGAGCCTGACTAGGTGTAGATGGCTCTTACCACTGGTGGGGTTGGGGTGCCACATAGCCTGTCTCACAAAGGGTCCTTGCCTACAAAGCTCGCCCTGGCCTAGGGTAACCCACTGCCCACCTCCCCCACCCAGACTCCTCATAATGCATGCAGAGTCAGATGGATGTCACGGTACTCACCCCCTTGTGGCTGCTGTGATGCCCTCAAGCGCCCATCCAACTCCGGATACGCCACTGCCAGGATCCAGAACATCAGGGGGGTCATGGTGCGATGGGCACCCCTCCCTCGTTGGGAGGCCATCCCCAGCTGGGCCTCTGCCGTCTTCTTGCTCCAGCGGCAAATGTCCTCCCATCTTTTCCGGCAGTGGGTGCTCCGTCTGTGATGGACCCCCAGGGTCCGGACGTCCTTGGCGATGGCACGCCAAATATCCTTCTTCTGGTGGGCGCTGACCTACAGGAATAGTACAGGGGAAAAGGAAAAACTTTAACCGTCTGGACCGTCACAGTCATTGGCCCACGTTCCCACCCTTGCCCAGACGCACATACACTCACCGTCCGCTCATGCAGGGCTCAGTCCCCCCGTATCTTCCATCCACACCACTCCAAACAGACATTGCCCATGCAGGATGCTCACAGTGCACTCACCTGTTTGTCTGGAGGACCGTAGAGTAGCGTGTACTGTGGGAGGACCCTATCCACTGACTTTTCCAACTCCTCCAAAGTGAAGGCAGGGGCCCTTTTCCCAGACACATGAGCCATCGTCGCTTCCACACTGATGTCACAGCAGCACTTGCAGTGTAGGTCCTCTCCTGTCGGAGGTCAGGTATCAAGTGAGTGAACAGACAGAAAATGGCGGTCACGTCCCCGGCGGTGCGTACCGCCACCGCCGGCATACATCGTCATTGGCTCTTGGGACCCATAGGGTCCAATGTTAACCAATACAGGATTGCGCTGGGGTCTTTGACTGCCTACCGCAACAGTGTAGAACGCCAGCGCAGTTACCTCATATCCCCTTGTCCCACCTTAGAGGTCAGGCAGCCGCCATTTCAGGAGGTCACATGGCGTTAATAATAACTGCGTCACACCTATCTAGGCCTTGCATACACTCAGTAACAGGCACTTTGCGGATTTACAAATGTTTGCTAATTACATTTTAATACTTCAGTGTTGGCTGACTCTCTGCTCGCTGTTCTTGTCCATAGGGCACGTCCGCTGGGGCAGGTGAGGAGATGGCGGCATCCTCCGGTGTACAGACCGCTGGTGGACCTGTCGACAATGGAAGAGAGATACATCATAGTCCCCTACAGACTTGACCCTGCAACAATCCAGGAACTGTGTGCCCAGTTGGAGCCAGACCTGATGTCAGCAATCCGCCATCCCATAGGGATCCCCCTCTAGTGCAGGTCCTGTCAGTACTCCATTTCCTGGCAAGTGGGTCTCTTCAAACTACAGTGGCCATTGCATCAGGGATGTCCCAGCCTATGTTCTTTAACGGGTTGTCCAGAGTGTTGTCTGCCCTGCTGAAACACATGCGCAGCTACATCGTTTTCCCTCAGGTGCAGGATTTGCCTACAGTGAAAGGTGACTTCTATGCCCTGGGACATATCCCCAACATCATAGGTGCCACTGATGAGACACATGTGGCCTTGGTGCCCCCGCAGGAGTGAACAGGTGTACAGAAACCGAAAGAGCTACCATTCAATGAATGTGCAGCTGGTGTGTTTGGCTGACCTGTACATCTCCCATGTGAATGCCAAGTTTCCTGGCTCAGTGCATGACGCTTACATTCTGAGGAATAGCTGCATCCCTTATGTGATGGGCCAACTCCAGAGGCACCGTGTGTGGCTAATAGGTGAAGACAAGGACCCCATACCCTGTGAATAGTTGTCTGGTTCTGGGGTTGTCTCTAAGGGTTAGTGTGTGTCTAACAGTTGTCCCTCGACATTTGCAGGTGACTCTGGGTACCCCAACCTTTCATGGCTACTGGCCCCAGTGAGAAATCCCAGGACAAGGGCAGAGGAACGCTACAATGAGGCACATGGGTGAAGTAGGAGAGTGATTGAAAGGAGCTTCGGCCTCCTGAAGGCCAGGTTCCGGTGCCTCCATGTGACAGGTGGTTTTCTCTACTACTCACCAAAGAAGGTGTGCCAGATCATCGTGGCCTGCTGTATGCTGCACAACCTGGCTTTGCGACGACAGGTGCCTTTTCTGCAGGAGGATGGTCCAGAAGGAGGTCTTGTGGCAGCTGTGGAGCCTGTGGACAGTGAAGAAGAGGAGGCAGAAGAAGAGGATATCGATAACAGAAACAACGTTATCCAGCAATACTTCCAGTGAGACACAGGTAAGAAGATGTCACTGCCTCATACAATTGTTTGACCTATCATATGTCTGTCACTTTCACCCAGTGTATTGACCCTGACTTGTCACTTTGCCTTTCCATTTCACAGACGTGGGTCCCACTGCTATATTACCTCATGGACTAGAGCTATGTTACATCGGTATGTTGACAATGCAATCGACATTGCTATTTTCCAGATTTATTGCAAAAACACATTTGTGAAAGCACAGACTGACTCCAGATTGTTTTGTGATTCAAGGGTGTTTATTTCAGTGCAACTTAGTGGAGGGGGTTGTAAAATGGGCAGGGGTGATGGTGGAGGATTGTCCATGGCAGAGTCCAGTCTATTTGTTTCACAGGTGCATTGTCCAAAGGGGCATAGGAAGGGTGGGGTATGTGATAGCATGCAGGTAGGGTGTGGGATGTAATAATTAAGATCTGACTTACCAGAGTCCATTCCTCCAGCTACTCCTGTGAGGCCCTCAGAATGCAGTGTAGCCAAGACTTGCTCCTCCGATGTTGTTAGTTGTGGGGGAGGAGGTGGTGGGGGTCCGCCGCGAGTCCTCTGTACTGCAATCTGGTGTCTTGAGACCACGGAACGCACCTTCCCCCGTAGGTCGTTCCACCTCTTCCTGATGTCATCCCATGTTCTTGGATGCTGTCCCACCGCGTTGACCCTGTCTACGATTCTGTGCCATAGCTCCATCTTCCTAGCTATGGAGGTGTGCTGCACCTGTGATCCAAATAGCTGTTGCTCTACCGGGACGATTTCCTCCACCATGACCCTGAGCTCCTCCTCAGAGAACCTGGGGTGTCTTTAAGGTGCCATTATGTGGTGTGGGTGATGTGTGAGGTGGTGTGTGTTGTGATGTGTGAGGGGATGTGTTTGTGTGTGTGTTGCCTGAGGTGCGTGGATGTTGTGTGAGTGATGATGTTGTGTGCCTGTGGATGCTAGTGTTGTTTCTGGTGGTGTCTCTCTCTGGGCTTCTTTCTCAATTTTGGTCGTCAGGGTTTCTGGGTGATGTGGGTGTGTGTTTTATATTGGATTGGGTGTGTGGAAGTGGTGTGTGTATGTGCATCAGTGTCAGAGTCACCAGATCCTCGGGGTCTGCGCACGTTCCCAACATCTCCACCACAAGACAGCTCCAATACTCTGATTAGAATGTCACAGAGTCTAAGAGAGTCCAAGTGGGGAAAAGGGGATTAGGTAGGGAACAGCTGGGAAGGAGACCTGTAGGAAACAAAAGGTTAAACAACACAACATCAGAATAAAATCACATTTAGGTTCATAAAAATTCTCCGTTGAATCTAGGGTTCAAAGATACTCAGAACATGAAATAACACTCTGTTGAGTCTAGAGTTCAATGATACTCGGAACATGAAATAACACTCCGTTGAGTCTACTGTTCAGTGATACTCAGAACATGAAATAACACTCTGTTGAGCTTAGAGTTCAGTGATACTTGGAACATGAAATAACACTCTGTTGAGTCTAGAGTTCAGTGATACTTGGAACATGAAATAACACTCTGTTGAGTCTAGAGGTCAGTGATACTCGGAACATGAAATGACACTCTGTTGAGTTCTAGAGTTCAGTGATACTCGGAACATGAAATAACACTCTGTTGAGTCTAGAGTTCAGTGATACTCGGAACATGGAATAACACTTAGACTGAGGAAACATGAATGGCCTAGAACTTGACTCTAACTAGGTCTCAAGAAATCTAAGTCCCTGGAAAAGAACCAGGAATGGTTAGTACAATGTTTCATTAGGAATACAAGAACCTTCTAGAGCAATGTCCCAGAGCAAACACTGCCTCGTTACATGAGGACAAAAAGGCAATCCAAACATTCCCTGGAAAAACAATAGAAATTGTACTAAAGACTTAACATGCACATAGAATGCAACATCTAGAATTCTAGCACTTAGTTTTTTTAAATGCAGAAACATGAATTGCGCACATTGCAGATTTCCACAAGAGTATGTAAATGCCATGAAATGGTTGCGCACAATGAACATCATGAGTTAAGCACAAGAAATGAATTGCGCGTCTTGCCGATTCGAATGCCACCATGTGAATGCCATGAAATGGTAGCGCACAATGAACATCATGAGTTAAGCACAAGAAATGAATCGCGCGTCTTGCCGATTCGAATGCCACCATGTGAATGCCATGAAACGGTAGCGCACAATGAATAACATGAATTATGCACAAGAAATGAATTGCGCGTCTTGCCGATTCAAATGCTACTTAGTAAATGTCATAAAATGGTAGCGCACAATGAATATCAAGAGTTGTACACGAGCAAAGAATCGTGCGTCTTGCCGATTCGAGTGTCAGCATGTAAATGCCATGAAACACCAAGCGCACATTCACACGCACAAGAGCAAAATTGTTTTATCATGCAAATTAGGCCCAAGAACTCGAAAGACTTCGAGAACGGGATCGGGTGCCCAGCCCGACCTCCGTCTTACCGCCCTGATCAAGAATCACCAACAAAGTGAAAGGGCAAGGCCTGGAAGATCAAAGTAGGCCTCCGGAACAGGAGCTCAGGAAGTTGCTTCTGCTCTGCACCGGGACCTCTGAATAGTGAGCACGTGGTGCTGGGCTGGCTCCCTTATATAGAGTCTTGGCCCAGCCCACAAACCACACACAGTCATGTTGCAGAGGAAGCTTCTAGAAGGCCCTGGAAAGGGACCACACCCTGATACACTCTGAAAGCCTGCAGCAATACCTTGCAAATGAACAGTATTTACAAGCACCTTGAATATAAGTCTTCAGGATTAAACTCTGCAATGCAAAAGGTTAAACAACTACATATCAACATAGTGCATGAATTACGTTATCTCATCAGTGCTGGGTTTTTGCATTCCAGTCGCCCGTAGAGCACGCACTGCCCTGATGTTGACAATCAGGTGTGTGTATTTCGAATTGCCCAATGTGGTTGTGTTTTGTAAGTGTGTGTGTATTTTGAGCGTGGCGGTGTGTACCGCCAATGGTTTACCGCGGTTGAAAGACCGCTGCATGGATTCGTGATAGTGTGCGTATTCCTGTTGGCGTGACGGTGTTGGTTTTGTTATCGCCAGTTATCAGTGACCTTTGGTGTGGCGGACTTGTGTGGGTGTCTGGATTTTGGTGGATTCCGGCCTGTGGGTCGTAACAGCTGTAGCGGAATTCCGCCGCTGCAGCGGTGTGTTGGCAGTCTTCTGCACGGCAGCAAGCAGGATTTTACGCCAATGTTGTAATGAGGGCCTACATTGTATATGTGATGGATAGCTTGAGTGTTTCTGGGGTTGGTGCACCGGAACCAGCGTGTGCCAGAAAGATCAGACACTCAAAGCAGCATGAGGCTGAACTAATAAAAAATAAACGAGAAAAAGGGGCATATGTTTATCTCTTTCACCAATCCTCCCTATCATAAACTAAAGCAAACACCTGGCTGAACTGATTCATACTGCAGGATTCGATTATTTGAAAGGAATTCTTGATTTAAAAGGACCTGGAACCCTCACCCACAATTGTGGAATGCTTCATCATCAGGTTTTTACTCCTTTACCAGGATCTGGGCGGTGATTTAGATGGGCTCCCTTTATTCAGGAGTTCGTAGCTTGTTTTATCTTACTCTAACTCACTATAAGCGAGATTTGGTTGTTGTTATTCTGTGATTATTAGTGGGACTGGTAGGTTAAAATGGTCTTGAGGATTCTTGTTTGATTCAAGTTATGATGTCCACACCTCATGTACCAGGAGATACCGCATCTGGGGCACGAAGATCTGAGTGACTCCCAGATGGGTATGATTTCACGTGAAAAATGCTCAGTGCTGTACCTCAAAGAAAAAGGAGGCACAACGTCAGAGGTCCGCTGATCTGAGTCTCCCAGACCGTATGATCATTCACAAGCCAATTCCTAAGATGGTACGACCTCAGACAGAGTCACCCATCTCGTGCATGAAGAATTGAACCACACCAGACCCTCCCAGACTATCCCAAAAGAACGTAAATCCTGCACCCTCTGAGAGGCACAATGTCTTGTACACAATGATTTGAGTCACACTAGACCATCCAGACACACTCGGAACTTGGTTTCCGTACCTCTCTGCAATGAAGCACACTGTCTAGTGCACGATGATTTGTAGTTGCATGAGACTCCCTGGTCACATACTACAACACATGTTCAGTCGTGCCATACGTGGCCAAGTACACCACAACTCAGGCTGCCTATTCTGAGGGTTGGATCCAATGAACAGGGCACCGCACACAATGAACATGCATCCGAGGCTCACATGAGAGAAATGTAACACACTTGACAATAGTGGGCCCTCCAGGGTCACACCATCAAGACGTTTTGGCGTGCAGTTGTCCCCACGATGAAGGGACATTCACCTGAAGTGAGGGCAGTCCTTGGCAACATCTGCACCAGGCAATTCCATTCTCCAGACATAGGTCCTCATTATGAGACTGGCGGCTAATGCCGCCTACTGCCACGGCGATGTCCGCCAACATACAGTCTCCATGGCTACCGACGGTCCATGCCATTATGACCGTAGCCGGAATTCCGCCAGAAGGCTTGAAGAATTCTGGCGATGCTCATGACAGCGGACGGCGGTAAGGTGGCACTGCTGACAGCAGCAGGGCCACGCCAGCAAAACACTGCCTACCGTATCATGTCCATGATACGGCCTGGCAGTGTTTTGCTGGTGGACTCTGCTGCTGGCAGCAGTGCCGCGTCCCGTCTCCTGCCAGAGGACCCCCTGCAAGCAGGTACGTCAGGTTCTCCGACAGGAGAGGGGGGTGGGGGATGTTGTGTGCGTATGTGGGTGTGTGTGTGACTGTGTTTGAATGTGTGCATGTGTGTATAATGCCTGTGTGCATGAGTGTGTGTGTGTACGTGCATGTTGTGTCGTGTATTTGTGTTTGTGCCTGGATGTATGTTTGTGAGTTTTGCAGTGAGTGTGTATGTATGTATGCATGTGTGGATGAATGTGTGTATGGGTGTGTCTGTATGTGCGTGTATGTGTGTATATGTGGGGGGAGGGTGGGGGAGGACTCTGAGGCGGGGTAGGGGGAGACCCCTATCAGTGCCAGGGAATTCCTTCCTTGGCACTGATAGTGCCTACCACCATGGTTTCCGTGGCGGTACAGAAACCACAAAAACCATGGCTGTGGGTGGGATCAAAATTCCATGGGCAGCCTAGTGACAGCCGCCGGGCTGAAGACTGAAGTCTCCAGCTGGGCGGTCGTTACCGCCGTGGCGGTCGATGTGTTGACTTGGCGGTTTGGCTTTGGCCAAACTGCCAGTGTCATAATAGTGGAGGTAGGTATCGCCAGCCTGTTAGCGCCTATAGCACGGACCGGTGGGGTCGTAATGCCCCCATAATACTTAAGCCATGCTAATGGCATTGCTGCCAGGTGAAGTCCACTATAGGATGTAAACAGAGCAGTGAGCATTGCTCTCCAGATATTACCGGTCATCAATGTAAGTCCCTCCCAGGAGGTCTTTGATGTACCTGAGACCTCCTGAGAGAGCAGGGGGCCAGCCAACTGCCCTTGGAGAGTTACCCATTGGGATGCCACCCAGCAGCAGGCAATCAGCCCAAGGCCAGTCATTAAGCAGGGAGGGGAACCTGGATCCCCTCTTTGGACAGTTATCCTCCTGGGCTCATCAGATTCCTGTGCCAGTGTGCCCACGTGATCCAGAAGCAAAGATCCCATGTTGTCATAAAGGTTACTTTACCTTGCAGACATTGAGTACCACTAGTTACACTAGATGGTTCCTTTGAAGTTGGGGGTGGTTGAAAGGGTTCTCCTTTGAACCACAGATGTCTCCCCTAAATGTCCTACCTGTCTGCCCTGAGGCTCTGGAATGCAGATCTTTAGTGGGGCTATGCTCTGGCTCAGAGGCCAAATGTCAAAATCCTCTCCCCTAGTCTATCTATCCAGGACCCAAATGGCAGGGATCTGTTGTTCAGGATGCCCAGGTTTTATAAAGGTTGGCTGGGGAATGCACAGATGTACGCTACCCCAGTGCCCATAGAATGAAGCTAAATCTATAAGACACCAGAACCACTTCAGAACCTAGAAATGCCCACTTCTCTGAAGTGCCATTTCTAGGCCGTCAATGAGAAAACCACTTTTACCATCAAAAGGGGTTTGTCATCCTTAGTCCAACAATACTAAATATCACAAGGGTGCTCCCCTGCAATACACTATTGCAGCCGGACGTAATAAGACTCATTCTCCCATGTTACCTTATGGGTGTAGCAGTGCTCATAGACAGTGCAAACATGCATGGGTGATTGGCACTCCCTGGAACCTATGCCCTGCTGCACACCCATGACCGCCGGGCATACGGGGCCCGTTCCTTAAAGCTACTGCAGAGGTGCACTTACACCAATACTGGCCTGTTCTATCAGGCTCAGTTCCTATATTAAGGTACTTGTAAGCAAATGTGCACGCCCTGGCAAGTGATGCCAGCTCCCTTACATACATAGAAAACCCAGCAGGGGGCAAGTTGCACACCCAGGTGGGTGATACCTGTTGCCACTCACACATGGCAACACCTGAGTGCAAGTATGCACACACTGGCAAGTTGTGCCAGTCTCATTTAAACACATCCTGGTGCAAGTAGGCACCTAGAAACCAACTATCCCAAGCTCCCGTATATGTGAACTTCCATCTGCACATGGGCATGGAGAAGGATCTCTGGGCCTTGATCACTGTATGATCCGGCGCCCTTTGACAAGGGCACCCCTATTGGCAAGCTGTGCAAGGCACAACATACATGAAATCCCTCATTATGTATGTGTGAACCCATTGGCCTGGTATGACAGGATCAGTACCTCTGAAGCCCCATGGCCCTGGTGCACACCCTGGACCCTGCCATGGCAGGACCCATACACGTTGGTCAGCGCCACCTCTCCTCCAGGGGAGGACATGCATGCACACTTCTTCCCTTCCCATACAGGAGAACAGTGCCCCTTGCCCACAGCCACAAGTAGAAGACCATCCTACCCTTATGGATGCAGCTGAGCACCCCTTTAGGTAGGGGACACCCACATGGGTGTGCTCCCCTGCCCAGACAGAGTACCCCTTTGTACACCCGTCCAGCTCTCTGCCTACCACAAGCTCCACCATCGGGGCCCTCCAGGGAAGGTGTAAGGCAGCGCAGAGTTGGTCTCCAGCCCTGAGCTGAGTCACTGTAGGGCACCTGCAGGCCTCTTCCATATGCCTGGGACATTGTTAGCAGGGTCTTCTAGGGGATGGCCTTCCCCGGGTATGTGGTATGCCTGTTTCACAAGGCCCTCCTGGGTAGAGCACCTTAACCATGTCCTTACCCACCCCTTCCTATCATAGGTAGAATGGCCACAACCACCTTCCCACTGCCAGACAGTGGAGAAGTGCCCAGAGTTCTTAGGTCAGGTAGATAGAGTGAGAAAAGGGTAGGAGAAAAAGCTACAAGTTTCAGGAAAATCCCCTCAGCAGAGCCATGTCCAACACACAATAATTTTTGAGCTCAAGGGGTGGCCATTAGTCTCTTTATCAGAGGGTCTACTCGAGATATTCTCATCATACTTAGAGGCATATTTAAGAGCTCCTAGCGCCTCATTGTGCCACATCAGCATCATTTTTTTAATGCTAATGTGGCCCAACGAGGCCAAAATCACCACACTATATTTACAAAGTGGCGCAGTGCATGCATTGCACCACTTTGTAACCCCTTGCGATGCATTTTTGAGACACATTATGCCTGCGCCAGTCAGTTTCCACATTGGGGGACTGAAAAAATGGCACAAAGAAATCTAAAAGATTCCTTTGCGTCATTTTTTTCGACATGTTTAACATCTGCTGAAGCAGGCCTTAAAAGGGGCATGCCATTGTTTTCAATGGTCCCCTATGTACTGTTTAGGGTTAGCGCAAATTTTTTGGTGCTAACCTTGAACAGTGCATCAATAGTGTTAGAAAATCTGACTCTATTGGCCACTACCCTGCATCATGGTGCACCATATTTTGAATATGGCACACACATGGTGGCGATCGGGGTGTGCAAGGGGCCCCAAGAAAAGTGGCACTACGTATAATTTAGCATCACTTTTCTTAAATACCAAAATCTTTGTGCCCAGTCTGAAGCCACAAGAATGACTTGGGCCCAGTCGTTCTTGATCTTCTTGACAACTCTGGCCAGGCATCTTCAGCTGAGTTTGTGTGCCCTGGTGTTCAGAGAGTCCGTCAGGTGCTGAACCACCAGGGAAATGCCCTGAAGTTTTCAGCCATGTCCAGAGACACAGAGCCTCTTGACAACGAGTTCACAACCCCTCCCCGCCCTGTTTATTGCAGTACCACATGTTGGTGGTGTTGTCTGTGAACACCTGCACTAAACTTCCCTTGATTGAGGGAAGAAAGGCCTCAATGCCAATTGGATTGCACAGAGCTCCAACAGGTTGATGTGGAGTCCACATTCTGTAGGAGACTAGAGTCCTCTAATCTCCACCTCTCCAAGATGGCCGCCCTATCCCAGAAGTGTCACATCTGTTACCACTGTGAGATCTGGTTGGAGAAGAGAGAGGGCACTGCCATTGACTCAATCGTGGTTTGTCAGCCACCACTCCTGATCTTTTGCATTTAGCTCTGAGATCTGGACCAGGTCAGAGAGATTCCACTGATGCTGTGCCCACTGGCGCTTCAGGTCCCACTGCAGAGCCTGCATATGCCAGCAGGCATGCATCACCAGCAGGACACAGGAGGCAATGAGCCCCTGCAGCCCCAGTGTCAGTCTCACCGAAATCCAGGATAGAGGCTGAACTCTGGTATCAAAGCCTGAATATACTGGACTCACTGTTCGGGAGGAAAAGCCTGAACCTGCACCATGTGCATAACAGCTCCAAGGAAAGGAGGTATCTAAGAGGGAGTCAGGTGTGATTTTTGGCACATTGAGAGTGAACCCCAGTGAGAGCGAGAGGTCTGCCGTAGTCTGGAGGTGGGAGATGACATCCTGGGGGGAGCCACCTTCAACAACCAGTCATCAAGATAGGGGATGACTAGGACCCCTGACCTCCCCCGATGATCTGCAACCATTTCCATCGCCTTGGTGAACACCCAAGAGGCACTGGTAAGGCCAAAGGGAAGCATGGTGAACTTAAAGTGCTTGTGGCCTACTGTGAACTGCAGGTAACACCTGTGGCCAGGTAGGATGGGATGAGAAAGTATGAGTCCTGCATTTCTAAAACTACCATCCAGTCTCCTGGGTCCAGGGCAGACAGGACCTGAGCCAGGGTGAGCATTTTAAATTTCTCCTTCTCCAGGAAGAAATTGAGAGGGCATAGGCCTAGGATAGGATGAAAGCCTGTGTCCATTTTCAGCACCAAAAGTTGCGTGAGTAGCAACCAAGAGCCACTTCTGGAGTTGGCACCCTCTCTATGGCTTCCTTGGCCAAGAGAGCTGTGCCTTCCTGGAGGAGAAAGGATAGTTGATGCCCTATCAGCTGGTCATAAGTGGGTGGTATGGTCAGAGAGGTAGTCATGAGTTGCAAAACCCAAAACTTTTTGATGCAATGGCCCACCAGTGGGGCTGGTGATGGTGAATTTTGCCACCAACTGGGTGCCCATAGTGGTAAGAGGGAAGATTAGGAAGGTTTTAAGGCTGTGGCTACTGGGGGTTGGACTGGCCCGATCACTGAGTGCCGGAACCACAGTGTCTGTGGCTACCGCACCATTGGCCATGCAGAGGCTGGGGAGCATACTTGGTGCATGCGGTGGCTTGGAGGGGAAAGGTGCAGTTGGAGCTCCTTCCATGGCGATGAAAGGAGCAAAAGGTGGATTGTGGATTGTGGTATAACCCTACTGTCCTTAAAACAGTTCAGCCCTGAATCTGCCTTGTCTCCGAAGAGACTGGAGCCATCAAAAGGCATGCCCATGAGTGACGCTTGGTCATCCACAAAAAAAAACGGTCATCCTCAACTAGGCATGGTGTTGTATGGCCACAGTTGATTAAACAACTCTGCCTAGTGAGACGGTGGTATCTAGTCCACATTGTATCATGAGCCTAGAAGCATCCCTCCCATCGTCAATAGCCTGGCAGAGTATGGCCTGGTCCTCCTCCCAAACCGTTGGGAGCATCTGCGCAACCATATCCCACAAAGCGGTGAATAGTGGCCCAAAACTCATGCAGTGTTCACGGACTGTACTGCCAGGCTGGTGAATGAAAACAACTTCTTCTCGGAGGTGTCCAGCCTCTTGGATTTCCTATCCAGGGAAGTGGTAGGAAATGCACCAGAATTTACATAGAAAGTAGAGGCTTAGCCCTCAAAGCTCCTTGTGGTAGAGTGTTGTATAAGGATGTTTGGGTCTCCTGGGGCAGGGCAGTAGTGGTGGACAAACTTCCTGTTCACAGGAGCTCCTGTGGTGGGCTTGGCCCAGGTCCCGAGCAGGAAGTTGTAAGGGTTTAATTGAATGAGAGTTGGGGTTCTGAAGGGGACACTTCTGCAGCACCTCTGTCAAGACATTAGTCTTGACCACCACTGAAGGCAATTGAAGGAACTCAGCTGCCCTCCTCACCACCACAGTGGATTATGTTCCCTCCTCCATAGCCAGGATAGGGGAGAAAGCATGGCAGTATCTGAAGAAGTGTCCAGCCCACCGGCCTCACCCAGATTCTCATCCGAGTCTATGCTCTAATAAAGCTGGTATTCTTCAGGGCCCAGTATTCCCTCCCATTCCTCCCCAAGTCCTAGCCCATAGAGCTCAGACTCCAACCTGGAAGACAAGGCTCCAGTTGGTACCGGACTTTGCATCAGTTGTTGCCCTTCTGGCTCTGCATCTGAGTTGGGGATCAGAATTGGGGCAGCATCGCAGGAGGTGCTGGTGGCCCCAGAAGAGTCAACATTAGGACCTGTGCCAAGGAAGGTTGACCTGGCACACTTGCTGTCAGGCCAGAACTGAAATGGATCCTAAGAGCTTGAGTGGCACAGGGGCTCCCCCCAATCCTTGGGGCCCAAAGGTGCCCCAGAGGAAAAGGGCCACCCAAATATGAGGTGCATGGCCTCATGGAATTCTGGAGTTTAGTGAGGGTTGCTCTGGCTCCTGCAAACTCCAGGAGGCGCAAAGACAGCCCAGGCACTGTCTCTACTGCAGAGCCAGGCCTTGGTCAGTGACGCTCCGTCATTTGATCAGCCGATAGATGAGGTGAAGTTGAAGACCTCTTTGACTTCTTCTTGTGGCCAGACTTACCCGAGTGACCTGACGACTTTGAGTGCGATGAAGCTCTAGGGCTCAGCGACCACTCCGGGGACTTCCTTTTGGCTGGGATCTTGATCATTATGGCGTCCTATGTTGAGCCGCTAGGAGCTTGAGGGATCGCTCCTTCAAGGCCTTTGGGTGCATGGTACTGCAATCGGTGCAGGCCTTTGGTTCATGGCCGAGCTTGAGTCACCACAGGCATACAATGTGCAGGTCCGTCACCAACAGCGAGCGGTGACTGGGGCCAGAGGACTTGAAGCTGCCCTTACAAGAGGACATCCCTGCTACAACAGGAGGAAAACCCTCAAAAAGTGGTCAACAAAATGCCAAAACAAGTTAGTCAAAAATGACGAGGGGTACTTCTGTTCTGGAACGTAAGGACTGACTTCAGCACGCCTAGGTGGCATTTATATTGGCACCAAATCAAATCATTAACATTTATAAAGCGCGCTACTCACCTGTGCGGGTCTCAAGGCGCTAGGGGGGAGGGGGGGTTACTGCTGCTCAAAAAGCCAGGTCTTGAGGACTCTCCGGAATGCGGAGTGGTCCTGGGTGGTCCTGAGGCTGGTGGGGAGGGTGTTCCAGGTCTTGGCTGCCAGGTAGGAGAGGGACCTCCCACCCGCCGTGGAGCGGCAGATGCAAGGGACGGCAGCGAGTGCGAGGCCAGAGGAACGGAGGAGACGGGTGGGGGAGTAGAAGCTGAGGCGACGGTTGAGGTATTCCGGTCCCTTGTTGTGGAGGGCTTTGTGTGCGTGGATGAGAAGTCAGAAGGTGATCCTTTTGCTGACTGGGAGCCAATGCAGGTGTCCCAGGTGTGCGGAGATGTGGCTGTTGCGGGGTACGTCGAGGATGAGGCGGGCCGAGGCGTTTTGAATACGTTGCAGGCGTTTTTGGAGTTTAGCGGTGGTCCCAGCGTAGAGGGTGTTGCTGTAGTACAGGTGGCTCGTGACGAGGGCGTGGGTCACAGTTTTTCTGGTGTCGGCGGGGATCCAGCAGAAGATCTTGCGGAGCATGCGGAGGGTGAGGAAGCAGGCGGAGGACACAGCGTTTACTTGTGTGGTCATGGTGAGAAGAGGGTCCAAGATGAAGCCGAGGTTGCGGGCGTGGTCTGAGGGGGTCAGTGCTATGCCAAGGGCCGTGGGCCACCAGGAATCGTCCCATGCGGTCGGGGTGTTGCCGAGGATGAGGACTTCCGTTTTGTCCGAGTTCAGCTTTAGGCGGCTGAGCATCATCCAATCTGCGACGTCCTTCATGCCGTCTTGTAGGTTGGTCTTAGCGCTGGCGGGGTCCTTGGTGAGGGAGAGTATAAGTTGGGTGTCGTCGGCGTAGGAGGTGATGATGATGTTGTGCTTGCGTACGATGTCGGCGAGGGGGCTCATGTAGACATTGAAGAGTGTCGGGCTGAGCGAGGAGCCTTGAGGTACGCCGCAGATGATCTCGGTGGGGTCTGAGCGAAAAGGTGGGAGGTAAACTCTTTGAGAGCGGTTTGAGAGGAAGGAGGCGATCCAGTCCAGGGCCTAGCCTTGGATCCCGGTGGAGCGGAGGCGGGTTATTAGGGTGCGGTGACAGACGGTGTTGAAGGCAGCCGAGAGGTCGAGGAGGATGAGGGCGACTGTTTCACCGTTGTCCATCAGGGTTCTGATGTCGTCTGTGACTGAGATGAGGGCGGTTTCAGTGCTGTGGTTGGTTCGGAATCCGGTTTGTGGAGGGTCGAGAAAGTTGTTGTCTTCCAGGAAGTTGGTAAGCTGTTTGTTGACGGTCTTCTCTATTACCTTGGCAGGGAAGGGGAGGAGCGAGATGGGGCGGAAGTTTTTCAGGTCGCTTGGGTCAGCCGTAGGTTTCTTTAGTAGGGCGTTGACTTTGGCGTGTTTCCAGCTTTCGGGGAAGGTAGCAGAAGAAAATGAAGCGTTGATGATGTCCTGGAGGTGCGGGGCGATGATGTAGTCGGCTTTATTGAAGATGAAGTGAGGGCAGGGGTCCGATGGGGCGCCGGAGTGGATAGAGTTCATGGTGGTTTTGGTTTCTTCAGTGTTGATGTGGGTCCAGGCGTTGAGAGTGATGGCCGGGGGTGTGGGTTCGGTGATGCTTGGTTGGGTCTGGTGTCTGAAGCTGTCGTGGAGGTCGGTGATCTTGCGATGGAAGAAGGTGGCGAGGGAGTTGCACAGGTCTTGTGAGGGCGTGACGGCGTTGGCGTTGGGGGTGGAGAACTCTTTAATGATGCTGAAAAGTTCTCTGCTGTTGTGGCTGTTTTTGTCCAGTCTGTCGGTGAAGAAATTCCTTTTGGCTGCGCGAATCAGGTGGTGGTGTTCGCGGGTCGCGTTCTTGAGGGCGGTCATGTTGTCAGCGGTGTAGTCCTTGCGCCAGGTTCTCTCGAGGGCGCGACAGGTTTTCTTCGATTCCTTAAGGGTGTCAGAGAACCAGAGAGGTTTTTTGGGTGTTGGCCTGTCGATGCGTGCGTCTGAGGGGTGCAAGGTTGTCTGCGCAGTTGGTGATCCAGTTCGTGAGGCTGAGGGCTGTGTCGTTGGGGTCGTCGGTGGTGAGGGTGGGTTGGTTGATGGTGAGCGCGGAGAAGAGCTGTTCTTCGGGGATTTTGTTCCACTGTCGACGAGGGATGGGTTGAGTGCGGACGTGGCGGGTCTCGCGTCGGAATGTGAAATGGACACAGCTGTGGTCGGTCCAGTGTAGAGCGGAGGCGTGGCTGAAGGAGACGTGTTTGCTGGCGGAGAAGATGGGGTCAAGCGTGTGTCCGGCGATGTGGGTGGCGGTGTTCACCAGTTGCTTGAGGCCGAGGTTGGCGAGGTTGTCGAGCAGAGCGGTGGTGTTGGGGTCGTTGTTCTGTTCCAGGTGGAAGTTGAGGTCGCCTAGGAGGATGTAGTCCGGCGAGGCGAGGGCGTGGGGGGAGACGAAGTCGGCGATGGAGTCGCTGAAAGGGTCGCGCGGTCCGGGGGGACGGTAGGCGAGGGATCCTCTGAGGGTGGTCCTGGGCTCGGTGCAAATCTGGAAATGCAGGTGTTCAGCGGCGAGGGGGGTGTCTTCGGTGGAGGTGGTGACGCTGATGGAGTCTTTGAAGACGATGGCGATTCCTCCTCCTACTTGGTTGGTGCGGTCTTTCCTGGAAATCTTGTAGCCTTCGGGGATGGCAGTGGCGATGTCAGGGGCCGAGGAGGCGTTCATCCAGGTCTCCATGATGAAGGCGACGTCCGGTGCTGTGGAGTCCAGGAGGTCCCAGAGTTCAACGGCGTTCTTGTGGATGGATCGAGCGTTGACCAGGATGCACTTGGGGTGGTTGATGGCGCGTGGGCTGGTGGTCGTGGTAGTTGCGTGGTGGAAGATGCGTTTGCAGGAGTGGTGATACAGAGGGGGAGGCGAGTGAGGGAGAGAGATGAGACAGGAGCAGGAGGGCAGGCGCGGGGAGAGCAGAAGACGGAGCACGAAGAAGCAGAAGAACAGAAGACAGAAGATGAAGAGCAGAAGAAAGAAGCAGAAGAACAGAAGACAGAAGATGAAGAGCAGAAGACAGAAGACGAAGAAGAGAAGACAGAAGACAGAAGACAGAAGACCACAGAAGAAGGTACAGGAGACGAAGAGCAGAAGACAGAAGACTACAGAAGAAGATAAAGAAGAAGAGGAGCGCAGAAGACAGAGAAATACAGATGAAGGTGAAGAAGAGGAGCACAGAAGAGTACAGATGAAGGTGAAGAAGAGGAGCGCAGAAGACAGAAGAATACAGATGAAGAAGGAGAAGAGGGGCGGCGAGCGACAGAGGAAGGAGCCAAGAAGAGGGACAGAGAAGGAGAGGCACACGCGGGTCGCGGTGCATAGGAGAGGCTGAGAAGCACAAAGATGAAGAGAGAAGACGGGGAGCAGGAGTGAAAGAAGAGTACAGAAGAAGATTACAGAAGAGGAGCGAGGAGAAAGAACAGAGAAGGAGAAAAGAAGCAGGAGAGAGGGTGAGTAGCGCGGGGCAGGGCGAGGGGCTGGGAGGTGGGGGGTACTTACTGCGAGGTGGCTGGGAGGTCTCAGGAACCTGGAGGAGCTGGAGGAGCTGCAACGGCAGGGGGAGTGACCTACCCTTGGGACAAGGGTCGCTACCACTGTCGCGCAGCGGCCGGTATAAGAGGGAGGAGGGGGGGAAGGGGTCAGCTGGGGGCGAATGGGAGCTGGGGGGGGCGTGCAGGAGGTGGCGGCGGGAAATCGGAAGGGAGGGGGGGACAGGTAGAGGGAGAAGAGCTGGGGGAGGGGGGTCTAAGGGTGGTGGGGGGTGAGTTTTAGGAAGTTTAGGAGTTTAGGGAGAGAGATAGGAGTAAGGTTGGGAAGATAGGGGAGGGGGGGTTGTAGAGGCGGGTGAGGGTGAGAGGTAGAGAGAAAGGATAGGAAGATAGGGGTGGTAACGGAGGGGGTGGCGAGTGGGGGGGAAAGATAGAAAATAGGTAGATAGGAGGAGGTGGTGAGTGAGGGAGATAGATAGATAGTGAGATAGAGAGATAGGTAGATTGGTAGATAGGAGGAGTGAGGGAGGCAGATAGCGAACGGGGTAGATAGGGGTGATACAGAGGGGGAGGCGAGTGAGGGAGAGAGATGAGACAGGAGCAGGAGGGCAGGCGCGGGGAGAGCAGAAGACGGAGGATGAAGAAGCAGAAGAACAGAAGACAGAAGATGAAGAACAGAAGAAAGAAGCAGAAGAACAGAAGACAGAAGATGAAGAGCAGAAGACAGAAGACGAAGAAGAGAAGACAGAAGACAGAAGACGAAGAACAGAAGACCACAGAAGAAGGTACAGGAGACGAAGAGCAGAAGACAGAAGACTACAGAAGAAGATAAAGAAGAAGAGGAGCGCAGAAGACAGAGAAATACAGATGAAGGTGAAGAAGAGGAGCACAGAAGAGTACAGATGAAGGTGAAGAAGAGGAGCGCAGAAGACAGAAGAATACAGATGAAGAAGGAGAAGAGGGGCGGCGAGCGGCAGAGGAAGGAGCCAAGAAGAGGGACAGAGAAGGAGAGGCACACGCGGGTCGCGGTGCAGAGGAGAGGCTGAGAAGCACACAGATGAAGAGAGAAGACGGGGAGCAGGAGCGAAAGAAGAGTACAGAAGAAGATTACAGAAGAGGAGCGAGGAGGAAGAACAGAGAAGGAGAAAAGAAGCAGGAGAGAGGGTGAGTAGCGCGAGGCAGGGCGAGGGGCTGGGAGGTGGGGGGTACTTACTGCGAGGTGGCTGGGCGGTCTCAGGAACCTGGAGGAGCTGGAGGAGCTGCAACAGCAGGGGGAGCGACCTACCCTTGGGTCAAGGGTCGCTACCACTGTAGCGCAGCGGCCGCCATAAGAGGGAGGAGGGGGGGAGGGGTCAGCTGGGGGCGAATGGGAGCTGGGGGGCGGGGGCGTGCAGGAGGTGGCCGCGAGAAAGCGGAAGGGAGGGGGGGACAGGTAGAGGGAGAAGAGCTGGGGGAGGGGGGTTTAAGGGTGGTGGGGGGTGAGTTTTAGGAAGTTTAGGAGTTTAGGGAGAGAGATAGGAGTAAGGTTGGGAAGATAGGGGAGAGGGGGTTGTAGAGGTGGGTGAGGGTGAGAGGTAGAGAGAAAGGATAGGAAGATAGGGGTGGTAATGGAGGGGGTGGCGAGTGGGGGGAAAGATAGAGAAATAGGTAGATAGGAGGAGGTGGTGAGTGAGGGAGATAGATAGTGAGATAGAGAGATAGGTAGATTGGTAGATAGGAGGAGTGAGGGAGGCAGATCGCGAACGGGGTAGATAGGGGTGATACAGAGGGGGAGGCGAGTGAGGGAGAGAGATGAGACAGGAGCAGGAGGGCAGGCGCGGGGAGAGCAGAAGACGGAGGACGAAGAAGCAGAAGAACAGAAGACAGAAGATGAAGAGCAGAAGAAAGAAGCAGAAGAACAGAAGACAGAAGATGAAGAGCAGAAGGCAGAAGACGAAGAAGAGAAGACAGAAGACGAAGAACAGAAGACAGAAGACCACAGAAGAAGGTACAGGAGACGAAGAGCAGAAGACAGAAGACTACAGAAGAAGATAAAGAAGAAGAGGAGCGCAGAAGACAGAGACATACAGATGAAGGTGAAGAAGAGGAGCACAGAAGAGTACAGATGAAGGTGAAGAAGAGGAGCGCAGAAGACAGAAGAATACAGATGAAGAAGGAGAAGAGGGGCGGCGAGCGGCAGAGGAAGGAGCCAAGAAGAGGGACAGAGAAGGAGAGGCACACGCGGGTCGCGGTGCAGAGGAGAGGCTGAGAAGCACACAGATGAAGAGAGAAGACGGGGAGCAGGAGCGAAAGAAGAGTACAGAAGAAGATTACAGAAGAGGAGCGAGGAGGAAGAACAGAGAAGGAGAAAAGAAGCAGGAGAGAGGGTGAGTAGCGCGGGGCAGGGCGAGGGGCTGGGAGGTGGGGGTTACTTACTGCGAGGTGGCTGGGCGGTCTCAGGAACCTGGAGGAGCTGCAACGGCAGGGGGAGCGACCTACCCTTGGGTCAAGAGTCGCTACCACTGTCGCGCAGCGGCCGCCATAAGAGGGAGGAGGGGTCAGCTGGGGGCGAATGGGAGCTGGGGGGCGGGGCGTGCAGGAGGTGGCAGCGGGAAAGCGGAAGGGAGGGGGGGACAGGTAGAGGGAGAAGAGCTGGGGGAGGGGGGTTTAAGGGTGGTGAGGGGTGAGTTTTAGGATGTTTAGGAGTTTAGGGAGAGAGATAGGAGTAAGGTTGGGAAGATAGGGGAGGGGGGGTTGTAGAGGTGGGTGAGGGTGAGAGGTAGAGAGAAAGGATAGGAAGATAGGGGTGGTAACGGAGGGGGTGGCGAGTGGAGGGAAAGATAGAGAAATAGGTAGATAGGAGGAGGTGGTGAGGGAGGGAGATAGATAGTGAGATTGAGAGATAGGTAGAATGGTAGATAGGAGGAGTGAGGGAGGCAGATAGCGAACGGGGTAGATAGGGGTGATACAGAGGGGGAGGCGAGTGAGGGAGAGAGATGAGACAGGAGCAGGAGGGCAGGCGCGGGGAGAGCAGAAGACCGAGGACGAAGAAGCAGAAGAACAGAAGACAGAAGATGAAGAGCAGAAGAAAGAAGCAGAAGAACAGAAGACAGAAGATGAAGAGCAGAAGACAGAAGATGAAGAAGAGAAGACAGAAGACGAAGAACAGAAGACAGAAGACCACAAAAGAAGGTACAGGAGACGAAGAGCAGAAGACAGAAGACTACAGAAGAAGATAAAGAAGAAGAGGAGCGCAGAAGACAGAGAAATACAGATGAAGGTGAAGAAGAGAAGCACAGAAGAGTACAGATGAAGGTGAGGAAGAGGAGTGCAGAAGACAGAAGAATACAGATGAAGAAGGAGAAGAGGGGCGGCGAGCGGCAGAGGAAGGAGCAAAGAAGAGGGACAGAGAAGGAGAGGCACACGCAGGTCGCAGTGCAGAGGAGAGGCTGAGAAGCACACAGATGAAGAGAGAAGACGGGGAGCAGGAGCGAAAGAAGAGTACAGAAGATTACAGAAGAGGATCGAAGATTAAGAACAGAGAAGGAGAAAAGAAGCAGGAGAGAGGGTGAGTAGCGCGGGGCAGGGCGAGGGGCTGGGAGGTGGGGGGTACTTACTGCGAGGTGGCTGGGTGGTCTCAGGAACCTGGAGGAGCTGGAGGAGCTGCAACGGCAAGGGGAGCGACCTTCCCTTGCCTACCCAAACATCACTTCTGGTGCCGACGACTCAGACGATGCCACACGGGGCTGAACAACACCACCTATAGGCACACAGGGGTATTGCTCACAAGAAAACTTTCTGAGTCCAGTCTGATGCTTGGGGATAATTCTAAGGTGAGGAATCTGTGGCTAGAAGTCTCTATCAGATAACCCTTACTTCCCTTTACTGCTACCCATCCTAAAGCCTAAAAACACTTACCTTGATTTAGCTCTATCTTCCATTAGCTTACACATACCTTAGCTCTTACCCATCCCTTAACCCTTAAATCCTCCTTTTTAAAAAAAAACGTAATATTTTTGTAACTTGTATAAAAATACTTACCTGTGTGGTAAAACACCATAGGGTGAAGTACCAAAAAGGTTTCTGGGTGGTATCTACCTGCTTAGTAATGTCCTTTAGGGTAAAGACTACATAGCAATAGTGTCTTCCTACTTCACTTGGTCAATCAGAGACCCTCCTAGGTTTTGAATTGCTATTATCCACCATCATTTCTATTTTTCATATTCAGAAATACCTTGAACATATAGCAAAAGATCAGAAAAGAAATTGACTTAATGATCCGTACCAAATCACAAATAGGAAAAATAATAAAAGGGATTATTATTGTAAACTGGTATGGTATATGTCAAAGTTTTGCAACCACCAGATTGAAAAGAAGAATTATTTTAGCGAAATGGAAACACGCAAATTGACTTTTAGGGGGTTGAAGCGCATTCCTTGGACATCAATACACTGTAGTTGTAGATTACTCACAAGAATAACCAGCAGTCTAGTTTCAGACATCTCTGAAATGTGTCTGGGAACACTCCGCAGGCACTGAGGTACCAGAAGGCAATGTACAAACTGGTAAGCTGTTGTTTGACAAAGTTAAATCCCTCCTGGAGGTGTTTGGCTTTGTTCCAGTAGCTTACCTGAAAAAAATGTCTTAAAACAAAAATCTCACAGCAGAGATTTCATGTAAAGATAGTGCATTGTTTGGCTAGAATAGCCAATCAACCTGATTAACATTCAGGGATAGACACAGTTTTAATTTATTTTATATCTAACTTAGAAGAAGTAGTATGCTGATTATGAAACTGGCAGTCTCCCTCTAGCAAACATTAGAGGAAGAAAAGTACCATATCCACAGGTGTGTATTGTGAGCACATAATTGGTTAAATAGTTGCCTACTGATTGTCATTTGGTGTCCTACCCCACTAACCAGGTGTCAGGAGGTTCAGTTTGGGGAAGTTATCCCTAAAAGGTGTGCAGCCAGGAGCAGTATATGCCACTTAAAGGAACCTGGTAGTTTTAAAAAAATGTTTTTAATTTGGGAAGACATTTGGGGAGCAGGCATTAGATACTTGGACCACTTTCTGCTCCCCTCAAAGTCACCTGACATAATTCTCAGAGGGGAAGTAGCCTGCAGGGGACCTCTAAGGAAATGGGCTATTAGTTGTGTGGCGTGCATAAGTAATGAGTGCACATTCTCCCTTCACTGGCTGGGAACCAAACATCCCATTCTAGTACTTGACTCTCTCAGGGTAGCGAAGCAGCGCAGTCCAAATACTACTCAAGGGAGGTGGTGTGGGTTAGTATTCACTATTCAATAGTACAAAATGGCACTCAGTAGTCAGTCAAAACCCAGTCTTTGTTTTTTACTTAGAAAAAGGAAAAGTCAATTTATTATACACACACTAGTCAATATAACACAGTAATTTACAAATGCACATAAGGTTGTTGGAAATACATTTGATAACAGTAATTTGGGTCCTCAAAGGGTCAGTTTTGCCACATTTCAAGATTAGAATCACATATATTGAGAGAACATTTCATTACATCATTGACTCTAGCAATCATACTCCTTCTGCATCTATTAGGACTAGTAAAGCATTGCCCGCATTCCCAGCTTTAAATCATGACATACTGACTTTACCGACAGTAAACATGACATCCCTTTATGCACTTATCACTGAATAATCAAGCATTACAATAACGTTCTCACTTCATTAACAGAAACTTTGCAGACTCTCAGTGATATGGATCACTGTTAGCATTAATAAAGCATTTTAACGCATGGTGCATAAGACTTTGAAAACACTTTGAAATCTCTCAATAGAGCATTTTCATTATGAACTATGGGGGTCATTACGACCCCGGCGGTCGGTGCTATAGTGGAGGTGTTACCGCCAACAGGCTGGCGGTACCTACCTCCACTATTATGACATTGGCAGTTTGGCCAAAGCCAAACCGCCAAGTCAACACACCGACTGCCACGGCGGTAATGACCGCCGGGCTGGAGACTTCAGTCTCCAGCCTGGCAGCCGTCACTAGGCCGACCATGGAATTTTGACCCCGCCCTCTGCCATGGGTTCTTTGGTTTCTGTACCGCCACGGAAACCATGGCAGTAGGCACTATCAGTACCAAGGAATTCCTTCCCTGGCAATAATAGGGGTCGCCCCTGCCCCCCTCCCCAGAGTCCTCCCCCACATTCCCCCTCCCCCTCCGGATCCCCCTCACATATACACACATAAACGCACATACATACACGCCCATACACACATGCATACACACATTCCCCAACACATGCATACATACATTCACACTCACTGCAAAACTCACAAACATACATCCAGGCACACACGCAAGCACA
The DNA here is from genome assembly GCF_031143425.1 of Pleurodeles waltl. Classification (NCBI taxonomy): domain Eukaryota; kingdom Metazoa; phylum Chordata; class Amphibia; order Caudata; family Salamandridae; genus Pleurodeles; species Pleurodeles waltl. Next base: position 480,907,764 of record NC_090438.1, on the reverse strand, counting down.
CAACACAACATGCACGTACACACAGACACACACACTCATGAACACAGGCATTACACATGCATGAACGCATTCAAACACAGTAACACACACACCCACACATGCACTTACCTGCTTGCAGGGGGTCCTCCGGCAGGAGACGGGATGCAGCGCTGCTGCCAGCAGCAGCGTCTGCCAGCAAAACACCGCCAGGCCGTCTCATGGAACATACTGTAGGTGGTGTTTTGCTGGTGTGGCGCTGCTGCTGGCAGCAGCGCCACCTTTCCGCCGTCTGCCACCATGACCGTCGCTGGAATTCCGCCAGCCTTCTGGTGGAATTCCGGCTACGGTCATAATGGCATGGATGGTCAGTAGCCACGGCAACAGTATGTTGGCGGCCAGCGCCGAGGCATTTGCCACCAATCTCATAATGAGGGCCTATATCTCTGAGTCTTAGGCCACAAAAACTGCAGCCACAACCTTGTCCCCTATAGAGTGCTGCACTCCTAGCTGTTGAGCTCTAGCTCCAGCCTGGTGATTGTTTGAAAAATGTAGATAATTCACCCCTGGCTCCCCTGCCAGCTATCTGCATGGCCAGCACCTCCGAGTGCAGCCATGGTAGCCTGCAGTCTCTTTTCCCCGTCTGCTCCTGCAGCCAGCATACTGCCCCTCGTGGGGGCTGTCCTGTCCCCCAGAGATGGGCATGGGAAGCAGGAATCACAATTTTGCTCCCCTTGCAACTTCCTTGTGCTGGGGAGTCCTGGTGTGGGTGTAATGATGGTACCCACAATCTCTGTGAGTGGAGGAGATGCAGGGATGGGTTCCTGACCCCCAGACTGTTGCATAGCCCAGATGTTAAGTCTTTTCCCCAACTATTCTTAAGGGGGTGTAAGAGGATCAGCTTCCCTGGTTCTGGGGAGACCCACATTGGTCCTGAGGCCAACTGAAGCTAGACTCCTTAGTCAAGATGGGCATCAGGGGGGTTCCTCCTTCAAGTTGTCTAGGGCTGCCGCCTCCACTATGAGTCTCCAGCAGAAAATCACAGCCATGAGAGAACTCTCTGTGTTGTGCAAGACCTTTTAAGTGGGGACAGAAGGTTCTAGATTTGAGGCACCCCTGGCCTTTCCTGCGGTGCCACATCACCTCTACACCCCTGTCCCTGCCCTCCTGCCAAGCATTCTGGGATAATTCAAAATGGCATCAACCGGGAGTTACTAGCCACATCTGCCCCAGGAGCCTCAGCTCTGCCCCTCATTGACACCATTACCAGGGCCTTTCCCACCAAATCTTCAAAGGGACAGCCCTCCTGTGCTGGCTACAGAGGTCAGGGCTTCCTCCTTTGTTCAGCGGGCTTGGTCTGGTGCATTCCTAGTACAGTGTGACAGCTGACTGGTTGATGAAGTTCCTTCATACCGACCCCTTTCCCCCTCAGGAGCTGATTGAAGCACTGTTAATTGTTCTCTTTGTGTGGGGAGGCCTTTGTTGTTGCTGTTGGAGATAAATGGAATTTACTTGGCAAAGCAGGGGGACAAAAGGCCTACACTCTGATCCTAAGATGAGCAAGAGAAATATGACAATCCTGAATGAACCATAAGCTGTACAGATCTCTTTTTGGAATTCTCACATTTGGGCTTGGCATTCAGACTCCACCCCAGTTCGATAAGTCACAGGTTTCTTTAGGCCAAAGTAAAGGGAAGCGGCTCTCTGAAACAGCATTCCCTGTAGGTTTATAATGGAGTGTCACTTCAGACAAGACAGTAAACCACACTGACTTTCCCTATAAATGTACACTAAATTATAAAGCCTACCCCAGGTCATTATCAAATCCTGCAGGGTCCCCTCTGGACCAGGCTACCTGTGCACAGTTATCGGGCTGCACATGCCAGGAGTCTCCCACGCGTAGCCCTCACATGTATTCACACATTTTCATGTGTAACCAGCCAAGTGCCCTTTACCTTTGCTGCATCACAGCAGCCTCATCTTAAAAGCTTAAAAGCAGACACTGGCAGTAAACATGCGCAGTCCCTTTACCATGAATTTACAGTGGATGAGTTACAGTTTGTGAGGCTAACCCACATCAAAAGGTCAAAAACTAGGAGATCAAAAAGCAAAAATTCCGGGTGGATTTGATGGGCAGAACCCATTGCCTTACAGGAACCTTTCTCCTTTGCAAATCAGTTATCATTTTTTTTGAGGTGTCAGTAACTGGTGGTTGCAAACCATTGTGGTTCATAAAAACAACATAGGTTACTGCAGTTGATATCCACTGCCTTCCACTTGGACAACAGAAAGCGTGAAACCTGGTAGACGGGTTCCATTTTTTGCTTTGAATCCTGCTTCATAGCAGCTAAATACACAGGGTCATATTTATACTTTTTAGCGCCGCATTTGCATCATTATTTGACACATAAACGGCGCAAACTTACAAAATACAATTATATTTAGTAAGTTTGCACCGTTTATGTGTCAAAAAATTACGCAAATGCAGCGCTAAAAAAGTATAAATATGGGCCATGGTTCTCTATATTTCAATTGGTTAACTTTTCAAGAATGTATTTACAAAAAAATGCTTTTGCATATTATTTAAAACATTTATAGGGCAATAATTACCTGCAGTATTTCAGTAGCCCTTTTCGAAGATGGGTAAAACCTCTGCATCCTTCCACAATGAAGGGATTGGTACACCTGCAGCTTTTGCATTAGTGATAACATTGATACAAGGCACCTCAGCTTTAGGATCAGAATGAAATAAGTCTGCAGGATCTTTGTCTAGTCCCAACCCTTTCCTTCACCTCTTGGAGGTGACAGCTTTCCGGGCTTCAAGCAGAGCATAAGCCCTAAAAAAGGAAGTGGGTGTGGGAACTAACCAAGTTAGGCAGTATGTAAGTGACATAATGGAGCGTGCCTTAACAGCTCATACTGCGTGCATTGCGCGTGGCATCACAGGAAGTGACCTCGCAAGAACAGCCATCACTAGAAGTAACCTCAGATATTAGGACCTCAAACATATGGTTAGCAGGTCTATCATGAGTACATCTGAGAGCATTATGAGATTTAACAATAGAGATTTTGTGTTGAGGTTGTGCCAAAAAAGTGGTGTAACCTTGATGCAAAATCTGGGCTCAACTTTTACATTTTATTTTTTACTCTGTCACAAAGAAATTGGAAACAAGGAGAAACACTGCAGTAGATCTGTTCTGCATAATTGGTTGTAAAGTCTGCATTTTAAAATGTCTTGTGGGCTTAAGGCACCTGCTGCAGAGACCTTTGTATGCCCAGTAAATCGCAGGGAATAACAATAATGGTAAGATAATTCTGGAAGTTAGCGTTTTTGCTGGTGAGATCTATGTAAATAATTTATTGTCAATGAATAATGTGTATGTTACATGAAGCACTCTGACACCCTGCAGTTTGCATAAAAGAAATAAAATAGTGGCATTTAAATTGCTATTTGTGTAAATACTGGGGACACTAACACATCGAGCATTCTACAGTACATGCATATTTCTTATGCACAAAGTCAAAAACATATCTTTCTTAAGTACCTGTGAAGTAAGTGATAACAAGCTGTTTGCCCTTTTCCCCCGCCACTGGATTTGCATCTAGGTGTGAGGCTATGGATGGTGCTCAGCCAGGATCATGTTGGAACATAAGGAGGCCTGATAGCCCTGTAGCTTCACCCTTTATCTTTGGCCCAGATGTTTGAGAAAATAAAAAAGCCCCATTCCTGTCTGCACATTGATGCTGGGAATGGAAAGCAGCAACGTGCAGGCGCTGCTGAAAGTATCTGTGTCTGAAAATTACACTGGACAAGTCCAGCATATTTCACTGAGGACCAGCTTCTTGGCAGGGTGAACGGCGTCTACCCTGTGAAACTAGTGGGCAGACGATGTCAACCTGCGTGTACTCCCGACTTGTTCCCTGGTTTAAAGTAGAGAAATGTCGATAATATAACTGATATTGCTCGTGGGCAGGATATTGCTACATTCAGTTTTTGGCTAACTAGATGGAGTCTAGAGCGAGTAGACTAAGGCGACTTTAAATGAGCTACCCAGTCGTTTGGTTCTATATATGTGCCTCAGGTTTCATGGCAATATTATGACCACCATGGCTTACTATATGGCCAATGCTTTTTAGTATTGTATTTTTGGCCACTAAGAGCTCTTCCCAGGTTCAGAACTCCCAAACCATTTTGACAATCCCTTAGGTGTTTTTGTAAAGGAGTCTAGTTTCAGCTTTTTTGATCTTATCTAGCTTAATAGTCACCAAAAGATCAATCCTGGCAGCCATGAGTGCTGTAATAAACCAGTTTTGTAGCTATGGGCTCTATTTACAGGTTTGCAGCCTTTCTGGAAGAACTCTTTAAGTTTTGCGACTAATATATTATGGGTCTCTGTGATTACTTTTTGCTGTTCCAGTTTATAAAATATCGAAACCAGTGAAGTAAGTACTGTGTCATAATTTTTTGCAATCACATTGGCAGAGCAACCAATAGCATCTAATTGTATTTTCCTTTGTTACTGCTTGTTGAAGAGGCCTGTACAATGGAAGAAGGTATGGTAGCATGGTGTTTAAGCAATAGGCACTGGATGCTAAGACGCAGGGGGGTCGTGGTTGCTCTCTTTTCTATTAAAGACTATCAAGCATTGCACACCAAGCTCTGACATCCAATAGGATGTAATCTATGTTACTTCTGTGCCCCTCCCTCTGAAACATGGGAGCAGCAATGCTATCAGAGACGTAGCAGCCATTACAGGCACAAAGAACATATGTGTTATAGTTGTCAATTGCAATACAGCTGATTCTTGCAGGCAGCCAATGGAATGAGAATGTCCCGAAATTGATCCTCCTTTTAGCCAGGTCCCTTGTTTCAATTGAGCATACAAATGTTAAATAAAAATCATATACAATAAGAACATGATGGCCGTTAAGATAAGAACTCAATAGGTTATTGAGAATTCGAAGAGTGTCCGACTTGTTGCACTCATGAGAGCAAGAGTGTTTTTGATACTCTGGGCACTTTACCACTGCTATCCAGTGCTAAAGTGCAAATGTGTCTATGTAAAATGTATGTATAATTGGCTTCCCATGATTAGCATATTTGATTTACTAGTAAGTCCCTAGTACAGTGCACTAGAGGTGCCCAGGGCCTGTAAATCAAATGCTACTAGTGGGCCTGCAGCACTGGTTGTGCCACTCACATGGGTAGCCCTGTTAACATGGCTCAGACCTGCTACTTCAGTGTCTGTGTGTGCAGTTTTAAAATGCCAATTTGACTTGGCAAGTGTACCCACTTACCAGGCCTAAACATTCCCTTTTCTTACATGCAAGGCACCCCTAAAGTAGGCCCTAGGTAGCCCCATGGACAGGGTGCAGTGTATGTTTAGGGTAGGACATATACTAATGTGTTTTATATGTCCTGACAGTGAAGTACTGCCAAATTCGGTATTCACTGTGCCAGGCCTATCTCTCGCATAGGTTAACATGAGGGCTGCCTTTAAATATCATTTAAATGAATATCAAGTGCAGATTCCCTTTGGGAGCAGATAGAAATAAGGAGTTGTGGGTCTCTGAGCTCACAATTTAAAAATACATCTTTTAGTGAAGTTGGTTTTCAGATTGTGTGTTTGAAAATGCCACTTTTAGAAAGTAGGCCTTTTCTTGCTTAAACCATTCTGTGACTCTGCCTGTTTATGGATTCCCTTTCTGGGTCAGTTTGACAGCTGGGCTGTTTGCACCTCTCTCTAGACAGTGACACAAAGGGAGCTGGGGTATAGCCTGCATATCCTGATGAGCCATCTGTGCTGGGACGGAGGGTGGGAGTGGTCACTCACACCTGAAAGTGTGTATCTGGGGCCTGGCCTGGGCAAGGCAGGATCTTACAAACAAGAGAGACTTTCCTTTGAAGTTTGCCTCCTTCAGAGGCAGTAAGGAGTATAAGTAGTGGACCCAAACCCCATGAAAATTAGATCACTTTTGGATTCAAGAGGAACCTTTGCCAAGGAGTAGAGCTGATGAGCTGAGAAGTGCTGCCCCTGCCTGTGACTGTGCTTTGTTGGGCTATCCTGCAGTTGCTGCTTCTGCCTGTGAAAGGGGATAAAGACTGGACTTTGTTGTGCATTCCTGTTTAGGAAGAATCTCCAAGGTCTTAAACTTAGCTTGCCTCCTGTTGTTGAAGTCTCAGGGCCATCAAAGATTTTTCCTGCCAGCACATAAACTGTCTGCTGAGACTCCTGCCCTGCCAAGTAGTGACCTATCCAGTCCCTGGGCCCTTAAAAGGTGAAGCTGGCAGACAAGAACCGAAAATCCACACACAGACTGCAGTGCAGGGAAATTTTTTATGCACCTTCCGCAATGCGGCTGATAAACAACACGCCGTCGGCTTCATGGCTAAAATCTGGGCTCCACCAGCATCACGGCTGGGAGATTGAAGCAAAACGGCTGGAGAAACGACACACAACACCCGCTCACGGAGGATGGTAACGACGTAAACCCCACGTAGCATGGTTTTCTGACACTGTGTGATTGGATTTTCCACACATCGTTCCTGGGCGTCAAGGTCAACCCTACTCTGTGCAGGTTCAAGGTGCCCCGTCCGGAAATCGGCGCATCGCTGTCTTGCGAGGGAGAAAAATGACGCATCGCTGACCTGACCGGAGAAGGAAATGATGCACAGCCTCACTTACGAGTAAGGAATCAACGCATGGCTGACTTTTCTGATGCACGCTCACCCGTGCGGCTTTATTTTCTACGCTAGCCAGGTACTTTGTGTAACAACCGCATTCTTACTGTTTTCCAAGGATTAAGACATTTAGGCCCTCATTGCAACATTGGCGGTAAAAGCCGCTTACCGCCGTGCAGAAGACCGCCAATACACCGTCGCGGCCGCGGAAATCCGCCACAGCTATTATGACCCACATATTGGATTCCGCCGAAATTCAGACACCCACACAAGTCCGCCACACCAAAGGTCAGTGATAAACTGGCGATAACAAAACCGACACCGTCACGCCAACAGAAACACGCCCATGCTATCACGACCCAAGAATCCACGCGGCGGTCTTTCAACCGCGGTATTCCATTGGTGGTACACACCGCCGCGCTCAAAATACACACACATCTCCAAAACACCGCCACATTGGACACTTCGAATTACACACACCTGATACACATACAAACACCACTCTCACACACCCAACACAATATAAAACACACACCCACATCACCCACAAACCCCTATGACCCAAAATTATTGATGAAGGCCAGAGAGAGAGCACAGAATAGACAACCCCACCACACAGAGGCACACAACACCATCACCCACACAACATCCACGCACAAAACACCACACACCACTACACATCACCACACTCATCACCACATACACCACCCCACACATCACCTACTCCACCCCATGACATGGCAAAGACACCCCAGGTTCTCCGAGGAGGAGCTCAGGGTCATGGTGGAGGAAATAGTATGGGTAGAGCCACAGCTATTTGGAGCACAGGTGCAGCACACCTCCATATCTAGGAAGATGGAGCTACGGCGAAGAATAGTCGACAGGGTCAACGCAGTAGGACAGCACCCAAGAAATCAGGACGACATCAGGAAGAGGTGGAACGACCTACGGGGTAAGGTGCGTTCCGTGGTCTCAAGACACCACCAGGCGGTACAGCGGACTGGTGGCGGACCCTCACCTTCTCCCCCACAACTAACAACATGGGAGGAGCAGGTCTTGACCATTATGCATCCTGAGGGCCTCGGAGGAGTCGGTGGAGGAATGGACACTGGTAAGTCAAATCTTAACTATCATATCCCCCACCCTACCTGCATGCTATCACACACCCCCACCCTCACCCCCTCCCCTATCACTCCAACTCCTCACTAATGTACTAATAACACAAACCACCCATCCCAACACCAAGCCCTGCATGACACAACAAAGCATGGACACCTCTCACTAAAGCATGCCGACGGCACATACCCATAACACCCCCCCCAACCATCATCACACAAGACCCCACACAGGAATGCTAGCACTGGGGTACACGCTCACCCACCCATTGCACACCATGACACACACACATGCAATAATCATACTTTTACACCCCTGCAGGACCACTACCTAACGTCACCGGACAGGAGGGTCCAGACATCTCTACCCCACCCACAGAAGAGGCCCACAGTGATGACAGCAGCTCTGGCCAGCTGGATCCAGATGACCAGCCCGGACCATCGTGGGCCTCAGGACAGTCGGTTCCCCTCACACAGGCACAGCCCAACACAGACCTTCCACCCTCTGGAAAAGCAAGCACAGCACCCACCCAGCGGGCCCATACCTCCGTACCCAGGACACGTCAATCAGCTGTGTGTCCACCACCACAGGGAACCCAGGATAACCCACCACCCCAACAACAACAGGGACCTGTGGACAGTGGTAGTGGGCACACGGTCCAGGGGACGGGGGCACAGGAACCCAGGGGAACTGGGAGGGCTGACGTGCGACAGGGGCGGACAGGCCAAGGGAACCCACTCTCCACGAGGCCCTCTCCTCAATCATGGGAGCATACCACCACTCCCAGGAGACGATGGCTACGGTCCTGGCAAAGTTTCAGGAGACCCAGCGCCTGCAGAAGGAACAGTATTTGGGCTTCAGGGAGGAACTCAGAACCATCATCTCCGCCCTGGGCACCATCGTAGGGGTGCTGAAGGACATACAGAATGCCATGAGGGACACCGTGGCACTCCAAGGGGCCCCTGACACTAGCATGGACGATGAACTGCCCACCACCTCCGCCGGTGCTAGTGGACAGGACGCCCCACCACAGGACCACCACACCAGCACCCCACCCCCTGCAGATGGAGAACCACCCCCCAAGCGGTCCCTGAGATCCAGGAACAGGACAGAGCACGATGGCAAGAACCCCGCCAAGAAATGAGACCACCCTGATTGTAATCCCACTGTCCCACTTTGTAACCCTGTCCATATTGGAACTGCCCCAGCTCCACTTCCTATGCCCATATGGGCAGTGCACCTGTGAGACTAATAGACTGGACTCTGCCATGGACATTCCTCCACCATCACCCCTCACCATTTTACCACCCCCTCCAATATTTAGCACTTCAATAAACTTCCTTGAACCACAAAACAATCTGGTGTCAGTCTGTGATTTAGAAAATGTGTATTAGCAATTACAGTGACAAAATCCGTTTTCAATAGTAATGTCAACATACCTAGGTAACACATCACAAGTCCAAGAAGGATGCAAGCAGATGACACACGGTAACCACACCTGTGAAACCGTAAGGGAAATGTACAACTCAGTTACCAAATACTGGTTGAAATTGACACACAGGATAGAGGTAGAAGTGTGAAAGTACTTGTAGTAGTCAAGAAAGTGTTCTCACCTGTGTGTCACTGGAAATATTGCTGTATGACTGAGTCCCTGTTGTCAATGTCTTCTTCCTCTGCTTCCTCCTCATCACTGTCCACAGGCTCCACAGCTGCCACAACACCGTCCTCTGGACCAGCTTCCTGCAGAAAAGGCACCTGGCGTCGCAAAGCAAGATTGTGAAGCATACAGCAGGCGATGATGATCTGGCACACCTTCCTTGGTGAGTAGAATAGGGAACCACCTGTCATATGGAGGCACCTGAACCTGGCCTTCAGGAGGCCGAAGGTGCGTTCGATCACCCTCCTAGTCTGCCCATGGGCCTCATTGTATCGTTCCTCTGCCCTGGTCCTGGGATTCCTCACTGGGGTCAGTAGCCATGACAGGTTGGGGTAACCAGAGTCCCCTAATAGCCACACCCGGTGCCTCTGGAGTTGACCTATCACATAAGGGATGGTGCTATTCCGCAGGATGTAGGTGTCATGCACAGAGCCAGGGAACATAGCATTTACCTTGGAGATGTACTGGTCTGCCAAACTTACCATCTGTACATTCATCGAATGATAACTCTTCCGGTTCCTGTACACCTGTTCACTCCTGTGGGGGGGGACCAGAGCTACATGGGTCCCATCAATGGCACCTATGATGTTGGGGATATGTCCAAGGGCATAGAAGTCACCTTTAACTGTAGCCAAATCTTCCACCTGAGGGAAAACGATGTAGCTCCTCATGTGTTTCAGCAGGGCAGACAACACTCTGGACAACACATTGGAAAACATAGGCTGGGACATCCCTGATGCCATGGCCACTGGTGTTTGAAATGACCCACTTGCAAGGAAATGGAGCACTGATAGCACCTGCACTTGAGGGGGGATTCCTGTGGGATGGCGGATTGCTGACATCAGGTCTGGCTCCAACTGGGTACACAGTTCCTGGATTGTGGCACGGTCAAACCTGTAGGTGATGATTAAATGTCGCTCCTCCATTGTCAACAGGTCCACCAGCGGTCGGTACACCGGAGGATTCCGCCATCTCCTCACATGTCCCAGCTGACGGTGCCTAGGAAGGACAAAAGCGACCACAGAGTCAAGCAACTCAGAGGTATGTACCCACAGCTACACAGAACACGAAACATAATCCAAAAAGTTGTCTGTAGGAGTGTTGAGTCCAGGCCTAGGTTTGTGTGACGCATTTGAAAATGAAGCCATGTGGGCCCCTGAAATGGCGGCTGCCTGACCTCTAAAGTGGGACAATGGGATGAGAGGTAACTGCGCTGGCGTTGTACACCGTCACGGTAGACGGTCGAAGACCGCGGCGCAATGCTGCATTGGTTAACATTGGACCCTATGGGTCCCAGAGCCAATGAGGAAGTGCGCCGGCGGTGATGATACGCACCGCTGCAGACGTCACCACCGTGGACGTGACCACCATTTTCGATCTGTTGAATCACTCGATACCTGATCTTCGACTGGAGAGGACCTATACTGCAAGTGCTGCTGTGACCTCGGTCTGGAAGAGACAATGGCACGTGTGTCTGGGGAAAGGGCCTCTGCCTTCACTGCACAGGAGTTGGAGAAGATCATGGACGGGGTCCCCCCCCCAGTACACGCTACTCTACGGTCCTCCAGACCAACAGGTGAGTACATAGGGTGCAAGTTGTATGGGCTATGCCTGGGTGGAGAGGGCTGGTCGTAATAAGGAATGGGGCAGAGTTCTGTGAGCATGAAGGACTGTGAATGCATGTGCCACATGGCAAGGGCAGGGATGTGGGCCACTCATTTCAACGGTGCAGTTGGTAATGACTTCTCTTCTTCCCTTGTCCATGTCATGTAGGTTAGCGCCCACCAGAAGAAGGATATTTGGCGTGCCATCGCCAAGGACGTCCGGACCCTTGGGGTCCACCAGAGACGGAACACCCACTGCCGTAAAAGATGGGAGGACATTCGCCGCTGGAGCAAGAAGACGGCGGAGGCTCAGCTGGGGATGGCCTCCCAACGTGGGAGGGGTGCCCATCGCACCATGACCCCCCTGATGTTCCAGATCCTGGCGGTGGCCTACCCTGAGTTGGATGGGCGCTTGAGGGCATCACAGCAGACACAAGGGGGTGAGTACACTCTCATTCAGCTGACTTTGCGCGCAGTGGAGGGGTCTGGGTGGGGGAGGAGGGCTGTGGGTTTCCCTAGGCCAGGGCGAGTTCCGTAGGCTAGGCCCCTCCGTAATGCAGGCCATGTGCCACTCCACCCCACCTCTGTAGAGTACCAAGTACAGGTATACATGCCCTTGTGTCATCTATGTGTGCAGATGTCCACCATAGCCATGTAGGCCATATCCCAGGAACTGCATCTGTAGAGCCCAACAGCGCGGCGTAGTGCAGGGGGCTGCTGTGTCTGTATTGTCCGCCAACGGTAGCGGTAAGCCATGCACTCAACCTGTCTTTCTTCTGTCGTCCCCACCCCACTTTCTGTGCTCTCCCTGTTCTTTTGTGCATCAGCATCATCAGGCAGAGGTACAGTGGCACCGGAGCACGAGGGGGCTGCAGCCCACATGGCCATGGAGGGCCACACCACAGACTCCGAATACACCAGTGGGACGGAGGGCGAGGGGAGCTTCACGGCGGTCACCGGATCAGCAACCAGCGACACGGACTCGTCCTCTGATGGGAGCTCCCTTGTGGTGGCGGCAAAATCTGTGCCCCCCACTTCTACAGGTACAGCCGCCACCTCCCCTACCAGCACCGCCCTCCCAGCAGCCCCTCAGCGTGTGCCCCGTGCCCGCTAACCCTGGAGGGTGGGCATCACCTTCGCCCCAGGCACCTCAGCCCCTGCCCCTGTCACCTCTGCTGCCCTCAGTGAGGAGGCCATTGACCTCCTCAGGTCACTCACTGTTGGGCAGTCTACCATTGTGAATGCCATCCAGGGTGTAAAAAGGGAGTTGCAGCACACTAATGCATTCCTGGAGGGCATTCATTCTGGTCAGACTGCCCATCATCGAACCCTGCAATCTCTGGCCTCAGCACTGATGGCAGCCATTGTCCCTGTGTCTAGCCTCCCCCTCCAACTTCCTCCACCCAGACCCAATCCCTTGTACCTCTGCCTATCCCAAGCACACCATCAGACCAGCCTGCACACACGTCAACACACAAGGGAAGCTCAGGCAAACATAGGCACCACACATCCCGCAGGCACTCACACAAGCATCACCCACATACAGACACAGCAACATCCACTGCATCCACTGCGTCCCCCTCCTCGTCGTCTCCCTCCTCCCTCCCAGTCTCGTCTACACACACACCTGCATGCACTACCACAACAGCCACTAGGACTCGCACCAGCACACCCACCAGCACACCCCGCTCACGTGCACTCACCACCCCCACTACCATTTACACGTCCCCTGTGTCCTCTCCCAGTGTGTCTGTGACGCCCCCTCCCAAAGTACACAATCGCGGGCACACACACACCCAACATCCATCCACCTCACAACAGCCTCCAGAACATGCACCTGCACCCAAATCATCCAAAGTTACACCTCCTACAACCACCTCCTCTTCCTCCACTCCCAGACCCCCTCCAGCTACCCGTCCCAGTGTTCGTCAGAAACTTTTCCTGAGCAACATTGACCTCTTTCCCACCACCCCCCCCTCCGATTCATAGGTCCCGTACTAGCACCTCAGCAACAGAATCTCCGGTACCAGTGCTGCCTGTTAGAGGTATGTGGAGTGCACCTGGCACCAGGGCAGCCAGTGTGACACGGGGCCAAAGCACAGCCAGTCCCCCCCTGTGAAGCACCAGAAGTTGGACAGTGCCCGACGGGATAGGGGGAAGACTCCAGCCGGCAAAGCCGCTCACAAGGGTCCCGGGGGGAGTGTCGACTCAGCTGTGACTCCTCCCAAGGTGGGAAAGGGGCAGAAGAAAGCGCCAAAGTCTGGGAAGAGCAGCACGGCGGAGAAGGCCGCCATCATCCCCGCTGCCCAGGAGGCCTCCGCCAGCCCCATCGTCACTGGTCAGGAGACCACCGCCAGAGTCAGTGCCCAGGAGGGCAGTCCCATCGTCAGTGGTCAGGAGACCACCGCCACCAAAGTCAGTGCCCAGGAGAGCAGTCCCATCGTCAGTGGTCAGGAGACCACCACCAGAGTCAGTGCCCAGGAGGGCAGTCCCATCGTCACTGGTCAGACACACCGCCAGAGTCAGTGCCCAGGAGGGCCCGGCAGCCACAGCCCCACTGGGCAATGAGGGACTGCCATGGCAAACACCGCTGCACAGGTCAGAGACAGCAAAGTCAAGCACCGCTGAACAGGACAAGCACCGCTGAACAGGGCAAAGACCGCCATGGCAAGCACCGCTGAACAGGTCAGAAACTGCAAAGTCAAGCACCGCTGAACAGGGCAAGCACCGCTGAACAGGGCAAAGACCGCCATGGCAAGCACCGCTGAACAGGGCAAAGACCGCCATGGCAAGCACCGCTGAACAGGTCAGAAACTGCAAAGTCAAGCACCGCTGAACAGGGCAAGCACCGCTCAACAGGGCAAAGAACGCCATGGCAAGCACCGCTGAACAGGGCAAAGACGGCCATGGCAAGCACCGCTGAACAGGTCAGAAACTGCAAAGTCAAGCACCACTGAACAGGGCAAGCACCGCTAAACAGGGCAAAGACCGCCATGGCAAGCACCGCTGAACAGGGCAAGCACCGCCAACTCAAGCACCGCTAGCCCATGTGCGGCAGGGGCAGTGACGGAACTGGGACCGTCACGGGGACAGTGATGTACTCTGGGCACCAGTCCCCATCCAGAACCAGTGGAGAACAGCATCCACTCCGTCTGTCCTTAACAGGATGAAGCACTCTGGGCACCAGTCCCCCTCCAGAACCAGTGGAGAACAGTATCCACTCTGTCTGTCCTTAACAGGATGAAGCACTCTGGGCACCAGTCCCCCTCCAGAACCAGTGGAGACATGCATCCACTCTGTCTGTCCTTAACAGGATGAAGCACTCTGGGCACCAGTCCCCCTCCAGAACCAGTGGAGCCTGTTATCGACTTGAGAGACTGTGGCTTTGCACTCCCCAGGATAAAGCAGTGGGCAAACCACCCATTGAAAAGACTTGTGAGACTGTGGCTTTGCACTCCCCAGGATGGTACAGTGGGCAAACCACCCACTGAAAAGACTTGTGAGACTGTGGCTTTGCACTCCCCAGGATGGTACAGTGGGCAAACCACCCACTGAACAGACTTGAGAGACTGTGGCTTTGCACTCCCCAGGATGGTACAGTGGGCAAATCACCCACTGAAAAGACTTGTGAGACTGTGGCTTTGCACTCCCCAGGATAAAGCAGTGGGCAAACCACCCACTGAAAAGACTTGTGAGACTGTGGCTTTGCACTCCCCAGGATACATCAATGGGCATGGAGCCCCCTCGTGGATCTGGCGTGGTGCTGTCATCCGGCTGAGGTGCCCCCCCTACCCTTCCCCCTGAGGTGCCTGTTGTATTTCTATCTGATGCCCCAGCAGTGTTCTCTCCATTTTGCTCAGGTATCTAGTGTGGGCCTCGCCCATGCAATTTGGGGACAGTGGTCCACGGACATTGAATGGTGCATACCTGCACTACTAATCGTGATGTATATTTTGTTGAATGTGTATATATATCTGTGTATATTAGCTTACTGTATTTTTATACATTACAATGGTTGCACTCATTTCCTTTTGTCTTTGCATTCTTCCGGGGGGGTTGGGGGTTGTTACTGTGTTGTTTGGATATGCATTGGTGTGTGTGTTGTAGTGGGTGAGGGTCGGGGTGGGGGTGGGGGTGTTGCGTGTGTGTGTCCCTGACTTTTGCCTCCCCCTCCCCTATGTCGTAGGTGCAGTACTCACCGTTGTCTTCGGCGCCGGCGTTGATGGTCATCGTACAGGAGCAGGAAGACTATCGCAGGGAGTATTTGGAGTTCCGGCTCCATGGTGCCCTCCTTCCTCGTGGAGTGTTTGAGGTGAGCGTTTTCCCTTTGAAATGGCTGTTTCCGCCGTGTTTTTATCCATGGTGAATCCGCCCCGGAAAAGGTGGCGGATTGGTAGGTTGTGATACTGTGGGCGGTACTTTGTCTCCCGCCTGTCTGTTGGCGGTGACCGCTGAGCTGCTTGTCTGTACCGCCGTGGCGGTCAGAGTGTTAAAGTGGCTGTCTTTGTTGGCGGTTTCCGCCACGATCATAATTCCCTTTATTTTTCCGTCGGCCTGTTTGCGGTCTTACCGCCACTTTGACACCATCCGCCAGGGTTGTAATGACCCCCTTATTCTTTTGAAAATTCATTTCTTGACTTGTGTATATTGGATTTTTGTTGTTTTGGTCTTGTTCTGTTTATATAAATATTACCTATTTTCCTAAACCGATGTGGTGTCCATTTTGTAGTGTCTTCACTGTATTACTGTGTGTGTTGGTACACATACTTTACACATTGTTTCTGAAGTTAAGCCTGTCTGCTCTTGCCAATCTACCAACGGGGTGAGCAGGGGTTAACTGAGTGTGATTCTGCTTTACCCTGACTAAAGTGAGGGTCCATGCATGGACAGGGGTTAACCTGACTGCCAACCAAAGACCCCATTTCTAACACCCACTCAACTCAACGCACCAATAAAATGTTAAAGAAATGAACATTAGGTTTCACAAATCCATGTAACCAATGCGTGACTTTGTTCCTTAACTGCTCAGGCCTGAGGCACTAGGCGTGGAATATTTCCCAGGACGAAAACTTATGGACAGGTAAAAAGGGGGCAGATGGATTACAGGAGGAAGCACCCTGAGATGCTGCTGCTAAGGTTTATATCCTAAGACTTCAACATCACTCAACCCTCTACCCTCTACCTGAGAGTTCAGGCCAGAGATTTTCTACTAGAAATCTAGTCCCCTAAAGACCCAGCAGATACTTCCACATCTTTGTAGGTTAAAGACCGAGATAGTGCTAACAAAGTAGCCACATTAGGTGTAGTTAGAGAGTTGGCCTCTGCAACAGATGATCCTACCCTCTGTTGTACCAAATGACCTTGACCATCCCCAACCGGTCATAAAAAGGACAAAGTCTATTTGCCACAATAGTAATAAACTTAGCACGTAGCAGCTCTATAAGTGCACTCTGGCTGGTCACCTTAAATTAATCTGAAGCAAGTTGTGTAGATGGGGTTTTGTCCTGTTCCTGTGTATACCTGGCTTTCTTCAGTCTTATTTTTCACTTTGCTGCTGAGTTGGTCTGGTGTGGGGGGGAGATGTGGGTGAAGTAGCAGCATTGAGAAATAAAGAAAGACAAGTCCCGCTGTCCAACTCAAGGTTGGAACAAAGAACTTCTGCAACTGTTTCAAATGGCATTTGTATCAGCTAGAAGGGAAAGATATCTTTCTTCCAATTCAAATTTCTTTGGATATAAACCCAATGGCCCACTAAAGTAATCGGTCTATGGTTGAGTTTTTGGGCACGTTTTGCTGGTTAACTTCTATGTTGCGCATCCTCATTGCCCTCATTGGAAAACGTTCTATTAACATCATTTGATCACTAAAGTAGAATATCATAACCATTTTGAAAAAAATATATAGGCCCACATTATGACATTGGCGGTAAAACCCACTTACCACCATGCTGACTGCCGCCAACATACCTCCTCCGCAGTGGATATCCGTTCAGCATATTATGACACACACACACCAATCCTCCACTATTCAGACACGGACACAAATCCATCACACCAAAGGTCAATGATAAACTTGCGGTATCAAAACCCACACCGTTATGCCAACAGAAAAACACCCATCACATTATGACCCAACCGTGGTAAACCACTGGTGGTACATACCACCGCGCTCAAAATACACACACACATACAAAACAACACCACATTGGACAATTCAAACTACATACACCTGACACCCATACACACACCACACCCACACACCCACACCACTATAAAACACACACCCACATTACCCACAACCCTTTACGATTACAAATAATGGTCAACAGAGACAGCAAGAGCACTCACACAACCAAAGCCACAGACCACTCACACCTATAGACCACACACGCACCCCACATCACACACCCCAACACATTACCCTACACACCCTCACCTACACACCTTCCACAACAACCATGGCACCACAAAAACACCCCCGATTCTCAGAAGAGGAGCTAAGGATCATAGTGGAGGAAATCATCAGGGTAGAGCCACAGCTATTTGGAGCACAGGTGCAGCAGATATCGATAGCTAGGAAGATTGAGCTATGGTGGAAAATCATGGACAGGGTCAATACCGCACCCAAGAACCAGGGATGACATAAGGAAGAGGTGGAACGACCTATGGGGGAAGGTACGGGGGAAGGCATGGGGGAAGGTACGTTCCATTGCAGCAAGACACCAACTCGCTGTACACAGGACTGGCGGTTGACCCCCACCTCCTCCCCCATAACTAACAACATGGGAGGAGGACATCTTGGCAATCATGCATCCTGTGGGCCTGGCCAGAGTAGGAGGAGGACTGGGCTCTGGTAAGTCAACCCTATACTACTACTACCCCCCGCATGGCACCACATACCCTCACTCCCATCACTCCACCACCTCCCACACACCCCACAATCACGTCCCACTCATCCCAATGCCAAGCCCCGCAATGCATGGACACCACTCACAGCCCTGCATGGACACCAATCACTAAAGCATGCACACTAGAGAGAATCAGCTAGCCCACCACACACCAACTCACACAAGTGAAAGCTGCTATGGCAAATACAACCAAATAGGGCAACCCACCGATGCACAATATGTCCCACACAGAAACAATAACACAGCGTTTACATCCCCACAGGTATCCCAACCAATGTTACCTGAGAAGAGGTGCCAGCACTATCCAGTCCCCCAACTGAAGATGCCCACAGTGATGATAGCAACCCTGGTCGCCTGGATCTGGATGACCATCCTGGCCCAACAAGGACCTCTGGACAGTCGGTTACCCAGGCACAGTCACACACCACCACAGAGCCTCCCCCATCTGGAAACACCAACACAGCACCCACCCAGCGTACCCACACCTCTGTCCTCAGGACACGTCAATCAGCAGTGTGTCCACCTCTACAGGGACCCCAGGCCACACATCATACTCAAGACAATCAGGGACCTGGGGTCAGTGGGCACACAGTTCAGGGAACAGAGGCACAGGACAACAGGGAAACTGGGAGGACTGCTGTGTGCCACGGGGAGGACAGGCCCAGGAACAGATTCTCCAGGAGGCACTCATCAAGATCCTGGGAGCATACTAACATTCCCAGGACACGATGGGCCAGATCCTGGACAATGTGCAGGAGAACAGGCGGCTGCAGGAGGGACAGTACCAGGTGATCAGGGAGGACTTGCAGGTCATCAACACCACCCTGGTCTTCATTGCAGGGGTGCTGGCAGACATGGCCAACATAATGAGGGAGTCAGTCTCACAACAGCGAGCCCCTACCACTAGCCAGACATCTGAACTGCATTCCGCCTCCGCTGCCGCTAGTTGACAGGAGGCCCCGCCACAGGACCAACAGGCCACCAGCACCTCTCCCACTGCAGAAGGAGAATCACCCCGCAAATGTTCCCTGTAATCCAGGCAGAAGCCAGAGACTATTGCCAAGACCCCCACCAGGAAATGAGACTCTCCTGATTGTCACCCTTGTGTCGCATTCTGTCACCCTGTCCACCTTGAACTGCCATTGCTCCCCTTCCTATTTCCCCATGGACAATGCACTTGTGCTACAAATAGACTGGAACAATACCCTAGACTTTCCTACATCATCACCCTATCTCATTGCACTTGCCCCTCTTCTTCTTAGCACTTCAATAAACACCCTTGGAAAAAATAGACGTATGGAGTATGTAACATTTTTAAGTATGTATTCGCTTAACCAGGTTCAAACATTGCAATTCAACTGTACAGTAATTGAGCACATAGGAAATACCTGTATTTGGCTGCAGTGATCACACCAGGAGCGAAAGTGGGGCACCAACATATGTAAAATGAATTGCCAGAGGGTACTGTAAGTGGGCATAGAAGTGGGAAATAACAGCATGCCAGTGCCAAACATATGCAAATAATTGACAATGAAATGTGAAGTAACACTGTCTTACCCGTGTGCCATTGAAAGTATTGTTGTATCACTGCTGTTCTGTTGTCCTCATCCTCATCCTCTGCCTCCTCATCATCACTGGCCACAGGGTCCACTGCTGCCACATGGCCATCTCCAGCCTCCTCCTCCTGCAGAAAAGGCACATGACGTCTCAAGGCAAGGTTGTGCAACATGCAGCGTGCCACGATTATCTGGCAGACCTTCTTGGGTGAGTAGCACAGGGATCCACCTGACTCAGATGGAGCCCCCACCACCAACCATGGTTGTGCAGCCATCCAAGGCTGCAGGGGATGGGCTGGAGCTTCCTCCCACCACCAGCAGCAGCAGCAGCAGCAGCAGCAGTAGCACCACCACCACCACCAGCAGGAGCCAGCCTTCCGAGGCTGCAGGGGATGGGCTGGAGCTTCCCCCCACCAGCGGCTGCAGCAGCACCACTTCCACCACTGAGCAGCCGGACGGTATGTAGTCCTGCCTCCATGGGCTGCTGTGCGGCTGTTCCTAGCAAATCCAGTGGGTATTACACCCACCTGAGAGACTGTGACTTTGCACTCCCCAGGATCAAGAGCACAGGGCACGATGCCCCCTCCAGAACCAGTGGGTAAGACACCCACCAAGCCCAGCCTCCCCAGAATCAAGAGCACAGGGCACAATGCCCCCTCCAGAACTAGTGGGTAAGACACCCACCAAGCCCAGCCTCCCCTGGATCCAGAGCACAGGGCACGATGTCCCCTCCAGAACCAGTGGGTAAGACACTCCCCAGGACCATGAGCACAGGGCATGTTGCCCCCTCCAGAGCATGTAGGCAGATCACCCACTTGAGACACTGTGGCCTTGCAGTCCCCAGGACCAAGCACAGGGCATATTGCCCCCTCCAGAGCATGTGGGCAGATCACCCACTTGAGAAACTATGGCCTTGCATTCCACAGGACCAAGCACAGGGCATGTTGCCCTCTCCAGAGCATGTGGGCAGATCGCCCACCTGAGAGACTGTGGCCTTGCAATCCCCAGGACCAAGCACAGGGCATGTTGCCCCCTCCAGAGCATGTGGGCAAATCACCCACCTGAGAGACTGTGGTCTTGCACGCCCCAGGACCAAGCACAGCACATGTTGCCCCCTCCAGAACCAGTGGTCTTGTTCCATCTGCCGGCTGAGGTGCCGCCGTCTCCCTGAGGTGCCTGCCTTTTTTCCAACTGATGCCCCTGGAGTGTTCTCTCCATGTTGGTGCAGGTGACAAGTGGGGCCTTGGACTTTGGCCTGTGGGCCTGTGGCCCATGCACACTGAGGACTGGACAGTGTCCCTTGAACTGTACATTTGTATATAGCAGTTACATTGCATATATCTTATTTCTATTGTGTTGATCTTATTGCACTCGCTTTGGATACATTTATGTTGTCCTTGCATTTTTCATCCGAGGTACAGGGTACAAATGTCTTGGTAATGCAGCTGATTGTGTGTATGGTGTTGGGTGTGTGTGTGTTGCGTGTGTGTGTCACTCTCTCCCCCCCCACATTGTGTGCTAGGCGGCTGTACTCACTGTCGTCGTCTTCGCCGTCGTTGGTGTTCGTGGTGGAGCAGCACGTAGAAGAGCATTGGGAAGACATGCAGCTCGGGCTCCATGTCGGCGTGGTTGTTCCCTGTGTCTCAATGGTGAGTCCTTTGACTTCTGAGCACTGTTTCCACCAGGCTTTTGATGTCGTTGGTACCGCCCCAGAGAAGATGGCGGTTTCCTGTGTCTTAATACGGTGGGCGGAACTTTGACTTCTGCCTGGCTGTAGGCGGCTACTGCTGTGGTGGCTGTTGTTTTCGCCCTGGCGGTTGGTGTGGTAAAGTGGCTGTGTATCTGAGTTCTCACCGCCGTGGTCATAATTTGGCGGTACTTACCGCCAGCCTGTTGGCGGTATTACCGCCACTTTATCACCAACCGCCGGGGTTGTAATAAGAACCATAGTTTTTTTCTGTGGGCCATATGTTAGGTTGTTATATAATGATGTGCATGATCTGCTATAAACTCAGTCAGAAAATTACACAAAAAAAATGTGAGCCAACTAACTCAAAAGATAGTCTGCAGTTTGTAGAAGGTGTGTAACATCAGAAACCCCATAATCCATTAAATACTAAACTACTTTGCACTTCACAATAAAATGCAAGCTTAATATTAAATACAGCAGACTTAAGGACTGCATTCTTGGCTCAACATTGGTAAGCAGACTTCTTTTCTGCAATGGTTCAGGTACTGTGGGTTCAGATACAAAATATTTTTATAAAATGATAGTTGTGCTCAAGTGATGGTTGTCTGGCCTGACATATGCTAGGTTATTAGGCATGCGCACAGTGGTATAAGGTGTACATATTTTATTTAATACAACCTGTTTAAAAGGTGCATAAGACAACATACAAAATTAAATTGATGTCCAATACCAATAAATTCAATGACTTAGCAACAAGTGGTAACTGTCAAACCATCCTGCTCAAGACTGTGCCGAGATACTGCAGCACAAGCTGTGAGCAGTTCACACTTAGATGGCCTCAGACAGGTGGGGCTTTCTTCCTCGTAGCAGTGCCCATCTCCTGTCATCAGTGACCCTTTGGAGTGTTATGCGGATGCTAGTCCAAATGGGAAGAATCCTTTCTGAATGTTTCTGGCAGACATATCTCTTCTTCTTCCCAGAGTTCCTCCCAGAATGCTTTCCTTACAGGAGGAGCTTCTACATCAATTTCCCAGACTAGGATGGACAATATTTAGATTTCTCTATTTGCTTATATACAATCTCAAATGGAGGTTTAAAGAAATTTTGGGAAATTCAGAAGCATATGTACAAGCCCCTAGTGCCACCTTTCGTTGCCTTAGAGTAATTTTTTTTACGCTAAGACGGCATTAAGGAGGCCTTTCTCCTGCACCGTATTTACAAAGTGGTGCAATGCTTGCATTGCGCCACTTTGTAAACCCTTGCTCACATTATGGAGATGACAAGGATAATGTAAGCAATGGGGGCGTTCTGACGCAGGGAGGCCTGAATAAAATGGCGCAGTAAAATTTACAGCATTTCACTGCACCATTTTTTCCATCACCTGTGGAGGGCAGGTGTTAAAATGACGCTCCCATTTTAATCAATGGGCCTCCCTGTGCTTTGCTGCACTAGCGTCAAAATCTTTTATACTAGTGCAGCCAAGCGCCACAATAGCATAAAATATTTTTACACTATTTTCCAAATAACTGCCATGGTGTGCCGTATTTTAAATACGGCTCAACCATAGTGTTGTGAGGTGGGTTAGGCGCGACGCAAGAAAAGTGGAACATCGGGACCGATGCACCACTTTCATGTAAATATGCCCTTTTTCTGTTTGACTACCTATATTAGTAGATGTTGAATAGATTCCCTCTGCACCACAGGGTATTTCAAAAACCAGAGTTCAGTAGAGAGCAAGAACACTATGCAAGGCGTTCAGCTCAAGTCCTAATTCAAACTACAGTAGCAACCTCAAGAACTTCAACAACTGTGGGATGAAAATGTTACTTTAAGATAGGCCTTAACTCCTGAAGTTACTGACTTTAACTGCTGGAGCTAGAGACCTTTCAGTGGTGTAGCTAACAGCTCCTTATTTCCCAGAGATCCAAGAGTTGTCAGACTCATTAATCTCCTGTGTGCCTGGGGAGAGGGTGCCTCAGCCTCAGGCTGCATAGCATTTCTCTTCTGACCGGGAGGTGGGGCAGGCAGAGACATGAAAGGAAAGGACTTTACTTTCCTTCCATGCCTCTGTAAGCATTTCGGCAGCCCGATCGCTTCATGATAAATTGGGCCTATTTTAATTAGGCCGATCTACCCCCGGGGGGGGGGCAGAAGCCACTAGATACCAGTGTTTTTTTTTTAATGTTATGAATGAAGTGGAGCGACCCCTTGAGCAAGAGTTGCTCCCCTGGTGGGCAATTTATTATTGAGCATTTTCTGCCCCCCCCGGGGGGAGATCAGCCTATTTTAATTAGGCCAATCTGCCACTAGACACAAGGGATCATTTTGTTGTTGTTTTGTTTTACACATGGGGAACGACCCTTTAGGCAAGGGTCGCTCCTCTGGGGCACATAATCTTTGGGCCATTTCAGCCTCCCTTCGGGACAGATTGGCCTTTTTTTTTTAGGGCAATCTGCCCCCAGGGGTGAGGGGGGGGCAGAAACCACTAGACACCAGGGATTTTTTTTTTGTCAGTTTCAAGCAAGGGGAGCGACCCCTTAGACAAGGGTCACTCCCCTAGGGGGGACACATTTATATTAGGCCATTTTTCTGCCCCCCAGGGTGGCAGACTGCCCTATTTTATTTAGGCCGATCAACCACTAGGCACCAGGGATTTTTTGTGTTTTTTACAGATGGGTAGCGACCACTTAGGCAAGTATCACTCCCCTGGGGGGGAAATTTATTTTAGGCCATTTCTGCCCTCATGGGGGCAGATTGGCCTATTTCTATTAAGTCAATTTGCTCCCAGGGGGTGGGGGGCGGAAACCACTTAGGCACCAGGGATTGGTGTGTGTGTATGTTTGTTTTGTTTGGGGGTGCAGCCCCTTGGGCAAGGGTCGCTTTGGCGCCATAGGGGGGCATATCAGCCTATTTATGGAAGGCCCATCTGCCCCCAAGGGGGGCAGAAAGCCCACCAGAGACCAGGGAAGATTTTTCTTTTTTTTTTAAAGAGCGTGGGGTTATGGCCATACATCCACCCCAAATAAATGGGGACAAAGTTGTTCCGCCCACCGTTGGGCAGATGGGGGAATTACCTCCGATCCACTCCCAAAGGAGTTGGGGGGACAGAAAGCCTACTAGATGCCAGGGATTTTTTTTTTTAAATAGTGGGATGGTGGCTACCTACCAGTATGGGCATGGTTATGTGCCCACCCCAACTAAAGGGGGTAACAGTCTTTCAGCTCTCCCCCCACACTAAAACATCTTATCCCATGGCAAGCAAGAGGACATTTGATTATTTGGAGTTTTGGTTTTACATTGGGCCATGAGGGCTTGGCCAACTCTCAAAATCGTCCCACTTGGAATGGTGAGGGCTGCACTTTTTGGACTTTGGGATGCTGCCATGTAGAAAAATCTATGAGACCTAGACACATCTGAAAACTAAACATCTGGGTGAGTCCAGGGTGGTGTGCTTCACATGCAACCAGCACCATTTTCTTACCCACAATGCCTTGCGAACCTTCAACTTTGCTTGAAATCACACATTTTTCCCACATTTTTGTGATGGAACCTTCCGGAATCTGCAGGAATCCACAAACTTCCTATCACCCAGCATTGTTCCATTTATACTGATAACATTTCTGCCCCACTTGTCAGCCTAAAAATGCTATTTTTTTCAAACTGCTCTTTTGGACCTGCTTTGGTTCCCCCACATTTTGTACATGTTTTTGGCTCTTCCCTGTCACAGGCACTTGGCCCACCTACACAAATGAGGTATCATTTTTACCGGGAGACGGAGGGGAAGGTTGGGTGGTAAGAAATCTGTCCCTGTGCGGTGATCCCACACAGAAATGTGGGAAAATGTGATTTTTTTAAGCTAAATTTGAGGTTTGCTGAGGATTCTGGGTAAGAAAACACTGGGGGATCCATGCAAGCCACACCTCCCTGGACTCCCTCTGTGTCTAGTTTTCAGAAATGTTTGGGTTTGGTAGGTTTTCTGAGCCCAGGACCAAAATGCAGGTGCCCCCCAGCAAAAACAGGTAGCTTTGTACTTGATCATTTTGATGTGTTCACATACTTTTTTGGCACATTTCCTGTTGCGGGCACTAGACCTACCCACACAAGTCAGGTGCCATTTTTATTGGGAGACTTTGGGGAATGCTGGGTGGAAGGAAATTTGTGGCTCCTCTTAGATTCCAAAACTTTCTATCACCTAAATGAGGAAAAAGTGTTTTTTGGTCATGTTTTGAGATTTGCAAAGGATTCTCGGTAACAGAACCTGGTGGAGCGCCACAAGTCACCCCTCCTGTGTTACTCTAGGTGTCTAGTTTTCAAAAATGCACAGGTTTGGTAGGTTTTCCTAGGTGCCGGCTGAGCTAGAGACCAAAATCCACAGCTAGGCCCTTTCGAAAAAACACATCAGTTGTTAATGTAAAAATGTGATGTGTACATGTTGAGTTTTGGGGCGTTTCCTGATGTGGGCACTAGGTTTACCCACACAAGTGAGGTACCATTTTTATCGGGAGAGTTGGGGGAATGCCAGGTGGAAGGAAATTTGTGGGTGCTCTCAGATTCCAGAACTTTCTATCACCGAAATGTGAGGAAAAAGTGTTTTTTTTGCCAAATTCTGGGGTTTGCAAAGGATTCTGGGTAACAGAACTGAGAGCCCCTTAAGTCACCCAGTCCTGGATTCCCCTAGGTGTCTAGGATTCAAAAATGCACAGTTTGGTGGGTTTTCCTAGGTGCCTGCTGAGCTAGAGGCCAAAATCCACAGCTAAGCCCTTTGCAAAAAACAGGTCAGATTTCAATGTAAAAATGTGATGTGTCCATGTTGCATTTCCAGTCGCAGGCACTAGGCCTAACCACACAAGTGAGGTACCATTTTTATCGGGAGACTTGGGGGAATACAGAATAGAAGAACAAGTATTATTGCTCCTTGTCTTTCTCTACATTTGTTCCTTCCAAATGTAAGACAGTGTGTAAAAAAGACGTCTATTTGAAAAATGCCCTGTAATTCACATGATAGTGTGGGAACCCCGGAAATCAGAGTTGTGCAAATAACCACTGCTTCTCAACACCTTATCTTATGCCAATTTTGGAAATACAAAGGTTTCCTTGATACCTATTTTTCACTCTTTATATTTCACCAAATGAATTGCTGTATACCCAGAATACAATGAAAACCCATTGCAAGGTGCAGCACATTTATTGGCTCTGGGTACCTAGGCCCATATTTAAACTTTTTGACGCAAAACTGCGCTAACGCAGTTTTGCGTCAAAAGAATTAGCGCCGGCTAACGCCATTCTGAAGCACCATGCGGGCGCCGTATTTATTGAATGACGTTAGCCGGCGTTAGCCGCCGGCGCCGTCTGGTGTGCATTAAAAAAAACAACGTACACCAGGCAGCGCCGGCGTAGGGGGAAAATGGCGTATGGGCGTCCACAAATGGTGCAAGTCAGGCTGAGGCAAAAAAATCGCCTCAACCCGATTTGCGCCATTTTTTTACGACGCCCAACCCCCATTGAAATGACTCCTGTCTTAGCAAAGACAGGAGTCATGCCCCCTTGCCCAATGGCCATGCCCAGGGGACTTCTGTCCCCTGGGCATGGTCATTGGGCATAGTGGCATGTAGGGGGGCACAAATCAGGCCCCCCTATGCCACAAAAAAAAATAAAAAACAATACTTACCTGAACTTACCTTAATGTCCCTGGGGTGGGTCCCTCCATCCTTGGGTGTCCTCCTGGGGTGGGCAAGGGTGGCAGGGGGTGTCCCTGGGGGCAGGGGAGGGCACCTCTGGGCTCATTCTGAGCCCACAGGTCCCTTAACGCCTGCCCTGACCCAGGCGCTAAAATCCGGCGCTAATGCAGGTTTTTTAGACCCGCACACTCCCGGGCGTGATTTTTGCCCGGGAGTATAAATCCCACGCACATGCCTCGGAGTCGATTTTTTAGACGGGAACGCCTACCTTGCATATAATTAACGCAAAGTAGGTGTCCACGCTAAAAAATGACGCTAACTCCATGGACTTTGGCGCTAGACGCGTCTAACACCAAAGTATAAATATGGAGTTACTTTTGAGTCGAAATTGCGTAAAAAAAAACGACGCAATTTCGGCGCAAACGGAGTATAAATATGCCCCCTAGGGTTCTAGATGAACCTACAAGCCCACTATACCCCCACAACCAGAAGAGTCCAGCAGATGTAATGGTATATTGCTTTTCAAAATCTGACATCGCAGGAAAATGTTACAGAGTAAAACATGGAGAAAATGGTTGTTTTTTTCACCACAATTTCAATATGTTTTTATTTCAGCTTTCATTTTCTGTAGGAAAACTACACAGATGACCCCTTGCTGAATTCAAAATTTTGGTCTACTTTTCAGAAATGTTTCACTGTTTGGGATCCAGCATTGTTTTCACACCCATTTCTGTTACCAACTGGAAGGATGCCAAAAGCACAAAAATAGTAAAAATGGGATATGTCCCAGTAAAATGACAAAACTGTGTTGAAAAATGTGGTTTTCTGATTCGAGTCTGCCTGTTCCTGAAAGCTGAGAAGATGGTGATTTTAGCACCGTAAACCCTTTGTTGATGCCATTTCCAGAGAAAAAAACCCACAAGCCTTCTTCTGCAGCCCTTTTTTCCAATTTCTTTTTCTAAAAAACAAATTTTTGCTGAATTTTGGCTATTTTCTTGGTCTCCTCAAGAGGAACCCACAAACGTTGGGCACCTTTCAGAATCCCTAGGATGTTGGGAAAAAAAGAACGCAAATTTGGCATGGGTAGCTTTTGTGGACAAACAGTTATGAGGGCATAAGCACAAACTGAACCAAATAACCAAAAAGAGCCCTGGTACCCGAGGGGAAAAGGCCTGGCAGCAAAGGGGTTAATTGTACACGTTGTTTGTGTTCGCTCAATACATTCAAGATTGAGTGAAAGTTGACTGTCTTCTTAGCTTCTTGTACAGTTCAGCCTGATTCTGGGCTGTGCTATGGTAATGTCCAATGATCTATGTCTGACCAATTTTGCATATTTTTATACGGCTTTTAAAAAGAGACTCAAAAAGCTTGATGTGGTCTCTTCAGCAGAAAGAAAACCCTTCGGACATCCATTGTGTCTTGACTTATATTACCAACTTTTGTCAGTTTTGTCAGACAGCTGCAGAAACTGTGTGGGTTGAAAGAACCCTGAGGACACAATTTCGCAGAGACCTGAAAAAATAAGATAAGGGCAAGTTAATCAAACCCAAAGAGTTGTATTTGACACCTCACCAGAATCTAGATAGATTGTGTCGACCACCTAAAACCCATAGAAATTGGAGGTCAATGAAAAGAACAATATGGTGAAAAAATAGCTCGTAGAAGTCGATAATATGTGTTGAAATTAAGGAAAACTACAGCTCAATGTGTAAAAGTGGAGATTGGAAAAAGCGGTAGGGAACTGCAACTAAACAGCAAACCCAAATATTTGTATTTGCCTCCTCAACAGCACTACACTCCTAGAGCCCATGGAATAGCATCCCTTTTATGAATGTAATAAAGCTTTTGTTAAAGACAACTCTTAAATAAGCAAAAAAAGTAAAGTTTTCTTTTTAAACGCAGTCCCATTTCCTTTAAGGAAAATGGGCTGAATTAAAAAAAACAAAAATTTGCTTTATTGAAAGGCAATTACAGATATGGTGGGTTTCTCACCCCAGCAAGCCTTCATCCATGGGATGGCCTTCAATCTTTGTGATTCACAATAAGCGACAAACCTCATTTATATTCATGAGTTCGGTCAGATTGTGACGCACCATGGTTAGGATTTTTAGGAATTTACTTATTAGGAGCTATGTCTGTTCTTAGAAATCTTTACAGGGTGCAAAAAATAGTGTTTTCAATTTGAGACTAGCATATTACGACCAGATTTTTGTATGTTTGATCCCATATGGTTAAATATATGCTAATTTTCCAATAAGCTAAATTTCTGGAAAAGAGTTTATCTAAACAATTAGTTATTACCACAAAAAGTAACGCAGCCTTGATTAGAGAGGGTGATCATGTACCTGACATTGGAGGGTAATCACGAGGCACTACACCTTTTACTATTTGTAATTTTAGAAACTGATTTACATAATGACGATGGGGCATTTCACCTTCTAAAATGTCATAATTTATACCAGTTGAATGCTTTAGTTGGACCACAGAGGTTCTTGGAATACCTGTAGACAAGTATGGAAAGGGCAAAGAGCATTTACAACTAGTATCTTTAGGTCCGCACTCAGGGCGGAGATCTGCCCTGAGTGCGGACCTAAAGGTACTACTTGTAAATGTCCTTTGTGAATTCCCAAAGTTGTAAACTTAGACCTTTGGTCTAAGTTCAGACCAAACGTCTAAGTTTAGCTTTGTGAATCGGGCTCAATGCGTTTTTGACCTATCCATAGCTTTTGAGTGGCAATGCGAGACAGGAAGTACGGACTGGACAATAAAATATATTGAGGTATTCCTGTCCAACTCTAGATCGTAGCTGATTTCCCTTATCCCTGGGGATCTGAAGCCGTGTCTTCCACCTATGGCATATAAAATAAAAAAAACAGCTCTAACTTTCTAGAAGTTTCACACTGTCTTGCCGCCATGTAGGAGGATGATAGTTATTTCAGTTTCACAATCTTTCCCTACATGGATATCATCAAACTATCCCTACTTGGTGATGTCATACTCTCACAAAAGAGTTTTAGGACTGTTGGACTTGTATTGCCAGATGTATATGATGTATTCTTTTTATATTTCTGCTTCAGTATCCATGTTCCATTTCATATATTCATGCATCTGAGTGTACGTTTTTCATTTATAAACTGTGCTACATTTACTACTGATTTATTGCACATGTATGACATATGTTTACAACATTGTGTTTTGACAACGCATCAATTATGAATACACATTTATTAATGTGATTTATAACGTGCTACAGGATTTAGTGAATGTGAAACAGAGTTAATATGCTAATTCTTGCAGCACACATCATTCATTACACGATCTGCCCTTTTAAAAAATAATTAGAAAAGTGTTGAAATCTCATCTCTACTTATGTTTCTCTTATGAAGGTGCTTTGTAAAATGTTAACTTTGCTTCCATCTTTCTATCTTCTTTCTGTGACGCTTGCACTGTCACAATTTTTCATCCTTTGGCTCGCCATGTTCTTCAGAGATTCCATTTGATTCAGACTTTAGCAGGTAGATTCTTTCTAAAACTGAAGAGACATGTTCATATCATATCTCTTTCCACTCCGCCCCTTCGCACGCTGTATTCCAATAGTGAAACTCTCGGCTTTCAAGGCACTGTATTTCTACCATCAAATGTTCTACAATAAAAATCCGGCTTCTATCATAAACCAGTTTACTCATACACAATTCATCCAGATGGGCGGTAAGGTCCTCACAGGACAACCTTCTTATCATTCCTGGACTACAAAATAATACAGACCGCATTCTTTTTTCCTCTCTGCTAAGGCACTTCTCTCTTCAAAAAAACATGGAGAAGCTTTTGATTTTTAGGATACATCTCAAGGACATTCAATTTACGTTCTCCCTTCAAATCTTCTAACCTAAGCGTCTCAAACCTAGTCAAGTGTTAGCACCAGGATACACTGCATAAGGGCATCATTGTGCTCATTTCACAAGCTCAGAGAAAAATAGGATAATGAATTAGTTTTACATTTTTGGAACAGGATTTGAATGTTGTATGACTAGATTATGTGATCATAAATGTTTTAAAAGTTTGTGCATCTGAATCTGACTTGCGTATTTAAAAAAATAAAATAACTAATGACATAAAATTCAAGGGGCTTACTGTAGAGGGGAGAGTGAGCCATGCAATCTGATACACACTCTCTTGCCTTCATCACGACCCTGGAGGTCCAAAGACCGCCAGGGCTGCTCTGGCAGTGTCACCACCAACGGGCCAGGGGTGAATACTGTCACATTAGGAGTTTGGTGGTTTGGCCGAAGCCAAACCGCTGAGCCTTCACCCGTCCCGAGCACTTCCAGCAAATGGATGCCGTGATACCCCTAGTATTTTTCTGGCAGTCGCACCACCAGAAAAAGCTGTCATTCTTGCACCCTGGCAACAGAAATAAGCATTCCTGTCTCCAGGATACACTTGCACACACATCCACATACCCACACACATGCACTCACACACTTCTACACACAAACACCCCCTCACTCACCCACGCAAACGACATACACACCCATTCACACTGACAAACACAAACACCACACTCACTCACGCATTCACTCCCCCTCCTCCATGCGTATACATACATTCACACCCCCTGCACTGCATTCATGCACGCATTCACTCCCCTGCCCCCCATGCGCATACATACATTCACACCCCCCCTACACCGCATAAACGCACACCCTCCCCTGTTGGAAAATCCACTTACCTCGTTTGTGGAGGTCGTCCGGGAGGAGATGGGTCCTGGCCTTCCACCACCGGCAGCGCCTCGCCATCTGGACACCGCCACACCGCATTATGGGTTGTAATACGGAGAGCGGGCCCTTTTTGGAGTAGCGGTACTGGTGGCGCTTCTGCATGGCTGACCGCCAGCACGACTGCTCTTGGAATTCCACCTGATTTCAGGTGGAAGTCAGAGGTCAGTCGTATTAGGGCAGTCTTCCGACCACCAGCACTGTCGTGATGAGTGCCATAGTCTTCTGTTTGCAGGCTTTCACAAATGTTTGTAATGCCATTCCAATTCATCTTTGGGAAATATTCTTGCCAGAGGCATGTGACAGGTGGGAGAAAGCTTATATTGGACTTTTTTGCAGGCTCCCTACAGACAGTATTAGCTCCTTGTCACAGACTTAATTGTATCCAATACCTTAACATATACTTGAAGAGGGGGTTGGCTCTGTCCACTGCTCTTGATGGCTTTATTGTCCATTTTCGTATCTCTCTTCACAATGTACTAGTTTTCCTCAATTTTCTGTCTGCCTCTCAAGCTCCTGGAGCATTTTGATTGGTTGAGTGTCTCCTTCCACTGCTGAACTCGGGGGAAAAAAACATTATTTGTATTTTTTCTCTGCCATTTGAGCTTCAACACTCCATAGGAATAAATGCTCTGCTCCTCCCTTCCTCTCTTTCTATTAGGCTGTTGTTTATCCTTTCTCTCCCCCCTCTCCTCTCATCTCTCTATACCCAATCATTGATTCAACCACGTCCCCCCTATTGCATCCATATTACTGTACCACTACCTACATCATCAACATCGGGTACTGCTGTAGCAGAAAATCACTTTATCTCACCTTGGCTGCCTCTCTATCTCCCTACCCTCTGCCTCCTGCTTACTTCTGCTGTCATTGACACTGCACATGTTTCCAGAATTGTGCTGCCATTGGCCAATAGCAGCTTGCCATCTTAAAATACATACTTCTAAGACGACTGTCACTTTTTGTGTAGAGAAGATATGGTCAGTATCTTGAAAGTACAGGACATAACTTTCCAAAATGGATGCCTGCCATTATTATCTTTGTCAGTTTACAAGCATTGGCATTATCAGTAATGGCAGTGATGGCCATTTTAGAAAGTTATTTTCCAATCTTCAAGGGTGGCTACCATGTAACTTATAGACACAACACACCTTGAACTATACCCATGCTCTTCTTAATAACCACATCCTTAGCCCTTAAAGACTTAGGCCCTCATTACAACCCTGGCAGTCGGTGTTAAAGTGGCGTTAATACCGCCAACAGGCCGGCAGAACCAAAAATGGAATTACGACCACGGCGGAAACCGCCAACATAGACAGCCACTTTAACACTCCGACCACCACAGCGGTACAAACAAACAGCGCAGCGGTAACCGCCAACAGACAGGCGGAAGACAATGTAC
Organism: Pleurodeles waltl; assembly: GCF_031143425.1. Taxonomy (NCBI): domain Eukaryota; kingdom Metazoa; phylum Chordata; class Amphibia; order Caudata; family Salamandridae; genus Pleurodeles; species Pleurodeles waltl. The sequence goes on along the minus strand of NC_090438.1, from coordinate 480,874,721 downwards.
CGCCCACCCTATCACAACACGGCAATCCGCCACCTTTTCCGGGGCAGAACCAACGCGAATAAAAACACGGCGGGAAACAGTAAACAGAAGGGGAAATCACTCACCTCTCCACACCCCACGAGGAACCAGGACGCCATGGAGCCAGAACTGCAGATCCTGCCGGCAATGGTCTACCTGCTCCTCTATCAGGAGCTCCAGAGACGGCAGCGACGACCACGGTGAGTACTGCACCTACAACACAGGGGAGGGGGGGAGGGAAAAGGGAGTGACACACACACGCAACATGCAACACCCCCACCCCCACCTTCACCCACAACACCATACACACAAATACATGCTGCAACATTACATATACACTCCCCCCACCCCACTTCAATAACGCAAGGACAAAAGGAATTGATTTGAACGATTGTAATCAATAAAAATCCAGTAATCAAAACTCTAAATACAGTATATACAATTATTTACAGCAACTACACAAGTCAGGATAGTGCACTAATCATTGTCCGTGGACCACTGGGCCAAAAATGCATGGGCAAGGCCCACACTAGATACCTGACTCCAAACGGAGAGAACACTGGAGGGGCATCAGATGGAAAATAAACAGGCACCTCAGGGGGAGGGGGGGCACCTCAGCCTGATGAACGCACGACGCCACTGCCCCATGAGGGGGCTCCATGCCCATTGATGTATCCTGGGGAATGCAAAGCCACAGTCTCTCAAGTCTTTTCAGTGGGTGGTTTGCCCACTGCTTTATCCTGGGGAGTGCAAAGCCACAGTCTCTCAAGTGTCTCAAGTGGGTGGGTTGCCCACTGCTTTATCCTGGGGAGTGCAAAGCCACAGTCTCTCAAGTCTTTTCAGTGGGTGGGTTGCCCACTGCTTTATCCTGGGGAGTGCCAAGCCACAGTATCACAAGTGGATGCCTTTCTCCATTGTTTCTGGAGTGGGCATTGTGCCCAGAGTGCTTCATCCTGCCAAGGACAGAGGTAGTGGAAGTGAAACTCCACTGGTTCTGGAGGGGGCTTTGTGCCCAGAGTGCTTCATCCTGCCAAGGACAGAGGTAGTGGACGTGACACTCGACTGGTTCTGGAGGGGGCTTTGTGCCCAGAGTGCTTCATCTTGCCAAGGACAGAGGTAGTGGATGTGACACTCCACTGGTTCTGGAGGGGGCTTGGTGCCTAGAGTGCTTCATCGGACGAATGACCACTGGGGTTGGCAGCCATGTCTGCGGTGGTGCCACTGGCTCAGGATGTCGCGGGGCTGCTGGCGGTGCTTGCGGCGGTGTCAGTCACGGCAGTGCTGGCGGCAGGCTGTGTGGCGGCGGTGCTGGCTGCGGGCTCTGTGGCAGCGTCCTGGCTGTGGGCTCTGTGGCAGCGGTGCTGGCTGCGGGCTCTGTGGCAGCGGTGCTGGCTGCGGGCTCTGTGGCAGCAGTGCTGGCTGCGGGCTCTGTGGCGGCGGTGCTGGCTGCGGGCCCTGTGCGGCGGTGCTGGCTGCAGGCTCTGTGGCGGTGCAGATGGCGGTGCAGGTGGCAGTGCAGGTGGCGGTCTTTTCCGGCGTACAGGTTGGCGTCGACGTGGACAGAAGGAGTGACACTGGTCCCTCAGTCGGTGCCACCATGCCCTCTCCTGACCTGCCCTTCAGTTTCTGGCCATTCCCCACTTTTGAAGGTGGCGCAGCTGTTTTGCCACTATCCCCTTTTGTTTTCCCTGACCCCTTGGTGGCAGGTGTTTTCGTCTTCTCCCTCCGGGATGTGGGCAACGTTTTTAGCTTGGCAGGTGGCGGGATGTCCTTGCCCTAGCTCCGTGGCACACTGGCAGCCCTGATGGTTGGCCCACTCCAATAGCCCACAGTTGCTGGCACCACTGTACCTGGGGATGTGGTGGCTGAGGTGCTGGGTTGGGACCCGGAAAGCCTGGCCCTCGGGGAAGGATGGGGGGGGAGTAGTAGGGAAGAGGTCAATATTAGCCAGAAAAAGTTTTTTAGACACACTGGGACGGATAGATGGAGGGGGTTTGGGAGTGGAGGAAGAGGTAGTGGTTGTAGGAGGTGTACCTCTGCTGGATTTGGGTGAAGGTGCATGGGCCGTAGTTTGGGAGGAGGGCTCACTGACACACTGGGAGAGGACACTGGGGATGTGTGCATAGTAGTGGGGGTGGTGAGTGCACTTGAGTGGTGTGTGGTGATGGGCGTGCTGGTGATGGAGGTAGTGGCTGAAGATGTAGTGTATGCAGGTGTGAGTGGAGACAAGACTGGGAGGGAGACATGGAGGCGGGGGACACAGTGGAGGCAGTGGATGTTGGTATGTCTGCATGGGTATGATGCTTGTGTGAGTGCCTGTGGGATGTGTGGTGCTTATGTTTGCCTGAGCCACCCTTGTGTGTTGATGTGTGTGCATGCTGGTCTGAAGGTGTGCTTGGGATAGGCTGAGGTACAGGGGATTGGATCTGGGTGGAGGAAGTTGGAGGGGGGAGGCTGGACACAGGGACAATGGCTGCCATCAGTGCTGAGGCCAGAGCCTGAAATGCTCTCTGTTGGGCTGCCTGGCCAGAATGAATGCCCTCCAGGTGTGCATTTGTTTGTTGCAAATGCCTCTCGACACCCTGGATGGCATTCAGAATGATAGACTGCCCAACAGTGAGGGGCTGCTGGGTGGGCAATGCTGGTGGGGGGGTGGCGGCTGTACCTGTTGATGGGGGGGCACAGAGCGGCCCGCCACTGCAAGGGAGCTCCCATCAGAGGAGGAGTCGCTGTCACTGCTGTCACCTCCTGTCCCCGCCATGGAGCTCCCCTCGCCCTCTGTCCAACTGGTGGCTTCAGACTCCGTTGTGTCGCCCTCCAGGGCCTAGTGGGTTGCAGCTTCCTCCTGCTCCGGTGCCACTGCTCCTCTGCCTGATGATGCTATTGCACACAAGAACAGGGAGACCACAAAAGGGGGGGGAGACAGAAGAAATACATGTTCAGTGCATGCAACATATAAATCAAAAGGTATACACAGTTCCACTAAGGGAATGGAATCCTATATATCAACAGTCCCTCGGAATTTAACTTGTTGGAACAAGAGCTCTCACTCACCATTTGGTGACATGCTTCATCATTGGGCTATGCTCCTCGTCAGGCTGGCACTGCAATGCCTGACGGGCCCCACAGGGGGGCTCTTTGCCATAGATCTTTTGATAATGAATGCTAGCCGGTCAATGTATATAGTGTGTAGGATTGGTAAACAGAAAAAAGAAAGAGTGCTGTTAAAAATGACTAGAGGTGAAACGTATTTTATTAGGATAACTAACCTCTGTCATGATTAAAAACAGATGTGAGGGGGAGGAACAAGGTAAGGTCTCATCTCCCCTGAAAAAAGAAAAATATAACTAACTGTCATCAAATATCTCAATTTTAAAGTGTGGTGGGTGTAGGTACAGGATTATCTGTACTAATATTAAATCAAGGTCAACATGTTTCTCGCTTTTCAGTCTGTACGATCTCACGCGATTCTTCAGGACCAATTAACCTACCTAATCCTAAAGTTAACTGTTACCCATAGTAGGGTGATCTTCATAGAGTTGGAACCTGGAATATAGGAGACAGATCGTAAGTCACAAAATGGTACAGAACATTCAATGATGTGTAATGTGTGAATACAATCAATTAACATACACGTGATATCTCCCCTTGGTGATGTGCAAAAAGAGGTAGGTGGAGACAATGAAAAAACAAATAAACGGCAAAAATAGCCTTCCTTACCCTCCTCATACTAGTGGATGGGCCCCATCAGGTAAGGTATCAAACTAGCGTGGCCCAACATGGTCTACATATACATACAGGTATAAGAAAGAAGACATTATTAGGTAGAGGTATCAGAGTCATCCATTATGTATAGTAGCATCAACACATATCATACTACTGGATGACATTTCTCTATATACTACTGTGTTCTCTCTCCAAAGATATCTGGTCAGAGTAGAAGGTATTGGTATAGAGGTGCCAATATCAAATATAAAGTAGTAGTCAAGTATCATGTAGAGAGGCAAGAAAATAAGTAAGTGCACAGTGTACCCAAAGTCCACAGTAAATCAACAGCCTACATTGAAACAAACAGGGTGTTTGCTAGTGTGCTCAATAAATATTTAGCATATTCAATCAGCAATGGTCCCTATACTAAGTATATCAAATAACAGGAACATGGACTGAATCTTAAGGCCCAAAACAATTGCACCGGAACTCTTTGAAAAGCCGGCACGACCGAGCAGCATCGAGCATAACAGCCGCCGCTATGAGGACCGTGTAAAAGTCCTGGTTTCCCACATTCAAGCGCGTGTATCACGGAGCCCGATATCCAAAATGGGATCTCAAAATCGGGTTAAAGATAAATCCGCGCGTGCTCTGGCCACTTACTTGGAATCATCCCACGGCTGGCGGCTCCACCTGCCCCGGCTTGATACTCCCAGAAGTTGTGGATCGGCCGGTGGGCGGAAACTTTAAAGAGACCGTAGAGACAGAAAAAGGACCAGAGCACGGGAGGCCATCTGGTCTGTCGTGTCAGGGAACAAATAGTAAACAGCAAAAAAGGACAGAAATGACCTAGACACAGCGGGGGCCAGGTGGAGCCGCCAGCCGTGGGATGATTCTAAGAGCACGGCCAGAGCACGCGCAGATTTATTTTTAACACGATTTTGAGATCCCATTTTGGATAGCGGGCTCAGTGCATGACGCCTACATTTTGAGGAATAGCAGCATCCCTTATGTGATGGATCAACTCCAGAGGCACCGTGTGTGGCTAATAGGTGAGGACAAGGACCCTATACAGTGTGAATAGTTGTCTGGGTATGGGGTTGTCCCTATGGGTTAGTGTGTGTCTGACAGTTGTCCCTCGACATTTGCAGGTGACTCTAGTCACCCCAGCCTCTCATGGCTACTGGCCCCAGTGAGGAATCCCAGGACAAGGGCAGAGAAACGCTACAATGAGGCACATGGGCAACTAGGAGGGTGATAGAAAGGACCTTCGGCCTTCTGAAGGCCAGGTTCCGGTGCCTCCATATGACAGGTGGTTCTCTCTACAACTCACCAAAGATCATCGTGGCCTGCTGTATGCTGCACAACCTGGCTTTGCGACAACAGGTGCCTTTTCTGCAGGAGGAGGGTCCAGCTGGAGGTCTTGTGGCAGCTGTGGAGCCTGGGGACAGTGAAGAAGAGGAGGCAGAAGAAGAGGATGTGAACAACAGAAACAACGTTATCCAGCAATACTTCCAGTGAGACACAGGTAAGAAGATGTCACTGCCTCCCACATCTCATACTATTGTTTGAGCTATCATAAGTCTGTCATTTTCACTCAGTGTATGGACCGTGACTTGTCACTTTGCCTATCCATTTAACAGATATGGGTCCCACTGTGTGCCCTCTGCTATATTTCATCCAGCCCTACAGCTATGTTTTATCGGTATGTGAACAATTAAATTGACATTGCTATATTCCATTGTTATTGCTATTACACATTTGTGAAAGCAGAGATTGACTCCAGATTGTTTATGTTATTGAAGTGTATTTATTTCCGTGCAAATAAGTGGAGAGGGTTGTAAAATGGGCAGGGGTGATGGTGGAGGAATGTCCATGGCAAAGTCCAGTCTATTTGTTTCACAGGTGCATTGTCCAAAGGGGCATAGGAAGTGGAGCAAGGGCAGTTGATGGATGGACAGGGTGACAAAGTGGGACAGTAGGGTGACATTCAGGGGGGGTCTCATTTCCTGGCGGGGGTCTTGGCAATGTTCTCTGTCTTGTTCCTGGATCTCAGGGACCGTTTGCGGGGTGGCTCTCCATCTGCAAGGGGTGGGGGGCGGGTGTCGTGGTCCTGTGGCGGTGCCTCCTGTCCACTAGCGCCGGCGGAGGTGGAGGGCTGTTCATCATCCAGGCTAGTGTCAGGGGCCCCTTGTTGTGCCACAGTGTCCCTCTTCGTGTTGACAAGGTCCTGCAGCACCCCTGCAATGGTGACCAGGGTGGTGTTAATGGACTTGAGTTCCTCCCTGATCCCCAGATAGTGTTCCTCCTGCAGCCGCTGGGTCTCCTGAAACTTGGCCAGTACCATTGCCATCGTCTCCTGGGAATGATGGTATGCTCCCATGATGTTGGAGAGGGCCTCGTGGAGAGTGGGTTCCCTGGGCCTGTCCTCCCCCTTTCGCACAGCAGTCCTCTCAGTTCCCCTGTTTTCCTGTTCCTCTGTCCCCTGAACCGTGTGTCCACTGCCACTGCCCCCAGGTCCCTGATTTTCTTGGGGTGGTGGGTTTGCCTGGGTTCCCTGTAGTGGTGGACACACTGCTGCTTGACGTGTCCTGGGGACAGGGGTATGGGCCCGCTGGGTGGGTGCTGTGGTGGTGTTTCCTGAGGGGGAGGCTCTGTGGAGGCTTGGGCCAGTGTCAGGGGAACCGACTGTCCCGAGGTCCCAGATGGGCCAGGCTGGTCATCTTGATCCAGTTGTGCAGAGCTGCTGTCATCACTGATGGTCTCTTCTGTAGGGGGAATGGCTATGTCTGGTGATGTTAGGTAGGGGTCCTCAAGGGGTGTAAAGGCATGATTATTACATCTGTGTGTGCCATTGTGTGCAATGGGTGAGTGATCCTGTACTCCAGTGCTTGTATTCTTGTCTAGGTCCTTGTGTGATATTTGGTTTGGGATCTGTGTGGGTATCTGTAGTGGACATGCTTTGGTGATGGGTGTCCATGCTTTGGTGTTGCATGCAGGGCTTGGTGTTGGGATGGGTGGGTTGTGAGAGTGGGACATATGTGAGGTGTTGGAGTGATGGGGGTGAGGGTGGGGGTATGTGATGGCATGCAGGTAGGGTGGGGGATGTAATAGTTAAGATTTGACTTACCAGAGTCCATTCTTCCTGCTACTCCTGCGAGGCCCTCAGAATGCAGTATTGCCAAGACTTGCTCCTCCCATGTTGTTAGTTGTGGGGGAGGAGGTGGGGGTCCACTGCCAATACTCTGTAATGCAATCTGGTGTCTGGAGACCACGGAATGCACCTTCCCCCGTAGGTCGTTCCACCGCTTCCTGATGTCATCCCTAGTTTTTGGATGCTGTCCCACTGCGTTGACCCTGTCGACGATTCTGCGCCATAGCTCCATCTTCCTAGCAATGGAGGTGTGTTGCACCTGTGATCCGAATAGCTGTGGCTCTACCCAGACGATTTCCTCCACCATGACCCTGAGCTCCTCCTCAGAGAACCTGGGGTGTCATTGAGGTGCCATGATGTGGTGTGGGTGATGTGTGAGGTCGTGTCGGTTGTGATGTGTGAGGGGTTGTGTTGTTGTGTGATGTTTGAGGTGCGTGGATGTTGTGTGAGTGATGATGTTGTGTGTCTGTGGATGCTAGTGTTGTTTCTGGTGGTGTCTCTCTCTGGCCTTCTTTTGAAATTGTTTTTGTAAGGGTTTGTGGGTGATGTGGGTGTGTGTTTTATATTGGATTGGGTGTGTGGGAATGGTGTGTGTATGTGTATCAGGTGTGTGTATTTCGAATTGTCCAATGTGGTTGTGTTTTGTAAATGTGTGTGTATTTTGAGCGCGGCGGTGTGTGCCGCTAATGGAATACCGCAGTTGAAAGACCGCCGCGTGGATTCGTGGGTCATGATAGTGTGAACGTATTCCTGTTGGCGTGACGGTGTCGGTTTTGTTTTCAACCAGTTTATCACTGACCTTTGGTGTGGCGGACTTTTGTGGGTGTCTGGATTATTGCCGATTCCGAGCTGTGGGTCGAAATAGCTGTAGCGGAATTCCGCTGCTGCAGCGGTGTGTTGGCGGTCTTCTGCACGGCGGTAAGCAGGATTTACCGCCAATGTTGTAATGAGGGCCATAGTCAAAAGACAGGGGGCCCAATAAAAACTTACACCGTACTGACAGGGTGGTAAATCCACACCCATAAAGATGGCTACTGAGCGGTAACATCCCACCAATTCTGTTCAATATGAATGTATTTACATGGGATGGGAATAACCTTCTGGACCTTGATTTAACCACAGAATTCTAATTCCACAAGGTATTCTCTTTATCATGAGAATGGTAGCTCACATTTACCTGTTCTGTGCTGAAGGTATATGTGAGAAGGGCTTCTTTGGTGTGCAGGGAGGCAGGTGGAAGGACAGGTGAGTCTGTAATTTGGCAGGTTGAAATTACATGCTCACCCTGTGTCATGGTTGAGAATAGGTCAGGGCAGGAAACGGGTCCGAACTCAATGCAGCCTGTTTGCAAAGCGATTTTACTGGCTTGGTTTTCTGGCTGTTAAAATGGAGTGTGTTGTTCCTGCTCCTGGTAAACCTGGGTTCACGTGCAATGGCCCATTTATGATTGAGCAGAGTGGAATTCCGTGAGAGTATTCATAGCCACAGTAGTTATATAATATGTTAAAAAAAAAAACTTAGCAGTCCAAAATAGTGGATAGGGTTGATGAGCTCAGATATCTAGAAAATGTCCATGTACTCTTTCACAGCAGACAACTGATATTTTGGTTTATATTTAAGACATTCATAGAAGGCTCTCCAAGACAGTTCCAAGAACCATTCTTCATGTGATGAGACCACAAGTCCAGTGCTTCAGAGTACATACTTTTGCTACTGCCAAGGATCTAACACCCCCAACCAACCCCAGGATGTGGAAATTTTAAATCCAAAATGTCATTCAATATCACCAGTTTGACTGATGGGCCGAAGATGTATAATCTGTATTGAATCTTACATACAGCAGACCAATTTATGTCGAAACATGGGCACGGGCAAAGAGTATGCCGAATGCCATAATCAGTTGTATAGTTTTCTTTCTACAGCATGGAGAAACTTTGAGTGCTGTTAAAAAAGTCAACAGGAAAATACATAAACACAGAAAATTCGGTGAACTAATTAATTTAAATCCATGCTTTTATTTGTATTTACAAATGAGACAAGCTAAACTGAATAGTATGAGATATACATGAATGCACAAGCTCTATATTTATTGAGAATACATTTGTATAATGTGTCACTACTCAACAATCTTGTTGGTTTGAAGTACAGCCTGGAGGAGGTCATCAAGCTGTTCCAAGTCACAACAAACCAACTCCATATCCAGGTGTGGAAGAAGAGTGGTCAAGAGTCGGATGACATTCATTCGGAGATTTTTGAGTTTTTCAAGAGAACTGTTATAGAAAAACACAAGTGCAAAGAAAGCATATGATTAGTTAAATATGCACCATTATATTTTAATGCATCTACATTTAATTAAAAAGATTGGTTTATGTAATTAAGATTTGCTGGTATAGATTTCATTTTTCGGTGGCATGGGTTTTAGGAAGAAAAGAGGTATATTCACAGACAATCTAGTCCTCTACATCATGAGACACTCAGTCATCACTACTACATCGTGGGAAATTGCACCATTAAAACTAAGTAACCTAACATATCAAGGGTAAGTGTTAATTAAAGTGAAATACTAAAAATTAAATAAATCATTTTGCGGAATTTGAAAAAAGAGGGGTATAATATCCCATGATGTAGCGATGGTTATGCTGCTCCCCACATTGTAGTGGCACCTAATACAGTGAAATACAGCTGTGAAATAGTATGTAATGTAAACTATATATTGCTATCCTATAGTCGTCTACCTCTATATGGAATATCCCTTTAGATTCACACCATAGATATTTATTTACTAACAGTTTGGAAAGGAGAACAAACAAAGAAATAGTGTGTTACTCCTTTCCCTAAATAGCCTCAGGAACACCAACGTCACCTACTGAACTGTTTGTCTGGTAGAAAAGGTCTCCAAACAAAGGCCTTTGCTTTCCCAGCATGATCTTCACAATATATAAACTAGCTAAATGTTCAGCAAAACAGAGAAATGGTGTTACGTGTTTTGCCCCTTTAGAAAGATGTCCATACCCCGCGGACTTAAGTGATTTCAATGTGAAGCTAGAAAAATCTGCTCAATAGAGCAATGTAAGAATCGCAGTCCTCACAGAGACACTTGTACAACCCTATTGGTACGATTGTCTGATGAGGAGTCCAGACCACTACCATTAGTTAGGTCCTGTAATGTCACATGCACTTTATTTTGCATGTATGTCTATTTTGTATAAACAATACAAAACAAAAATAAAAGGACATGTACACCTCAGTAGTCAATATCAAAGTGGTCAAACCTTGAAAATGTACCCAACTGGCTCACATAAAATAAAAATGTACACCTCAATAGTCAATATCAAATTGGTCCTCTCCTTCACTCTAGGAGGGGCCAATGCAATTTTTGGCTCTAACACTGCAAGGGCAACAAAGACATCTCCATGGGTCTTCCAACATTGCATGTACCACATGAGGATGTTTTCAAACATTTAGGGCAAAGCAGTGGTCTTTGGCAGACACGTTATAAAAAGGGGGGCCTGGTTCATTGGAGGGTCCAGGCTAGCAAGATTAACAAGTCTCAAATATTTTGGTATTACACTCGATGAAAGCGAGGGCAGTAAAGCTCAGCTAGGCTGCTTGAATTTGATGGCGAAACATCTAACATCCAGGATGGTCCAACTCAAGAGAAGCCTAAGATGTGAAAATACAAATGTACTACTAAGGGTGGAGGCAACTAAGTTGATGCCACCATAACAAATGATTGCAATGGTGTTTAACAACCATGTCTATGAGTGGCTCGATAAACCGCAATATATCTGCTATTGCTGCCTATGTGTACTCTCAGACTGCACTCGCCAATCTCAAATAAGACTGGATTTTAAATTACCACAGCAAGACGTGGTATTACAGGCCACTTTTTGTCTTATAATGTCAAACTTTGAAAATGTACCCAACTGCTCAATGAAACACCTGCTCTGGGAGAAATTTCAAGAGCCTGATTAAGGCCCCAAGTGTGGAAGATCTAATAAATAACACCTGTTAGACCTGACAGCCTAGGGTAGTCATCTCCCAACTTTTTGCCTGCCTCCCTCCACTTTTCTGACACTGTTTTTGCTGGTTTTAGGACTCTGCACACTTTACCACTGCTAACCAGTGCTAAAGTGCATATGCTCTCTCCCTTAAACAAGGTAACATTGGTTCATACCCAACTGGCATATTTGATTTACTTGTAAGTCCCTAGTAAGGTGCACTACATGTGCCCAGGGCCTGTAGACAGAATGCTACTAGTGGGCCTGCAGCACTGCTTGTGCCACCCACATAAGTAGCCCCTTAACCATGTCTCAGGCCTGCCATTGCAAGGCTTGTGTGTGCAGTTTCACCGCCACTGCGACTTGCCATTTAAAAGTACTTGCCAAGCCCTAAACTCCCCTTTTTCTACATATAAGTCACCCCTAGGGTAGGCCCTAGGTAACCCATAGGGCAGGGTGCAATGTAGTTAAAAGGCAGGACATGTACATGTGTGGTTTATATGTGCTGGTAGTGGAAAACACCTAAATTGGTTTTCCACTACTGCGAGGCCTGCTGCTTTCTTAGGATAACATTAGGGCTACCCTCACATACTGTTTGAGTGGTAGATTCTGATCAGAAAGAGGTAAATAGGTCATATTTAGTATGGCTGGAATGGTAATACAAAATCCTGCTTATTGGTGAGGTGGGATTTTTTATTTCTATTTTAAAAATGCCACTTTTAGAAAGTGAGCATTTCTCTGCGCTTAAAATCCATCTGTGCCTTACAGCCTGTCTCTAATCCACATCTGGGCTATGCTGGTTGACAGCTCACTTGTGTATTTCACACAAACACAGGATACTCAGTCACACCTGCACTCATCTGCATACTGAATGGGTCTTCCTGGGCTGGGAGGGTGGAGTGCCTGACACTTACATTTTATAGGCTAGTGGCCTGCCTTCACACAATGGACTGCCAACCACCCTACTGGGACCTGGCAGACAGACCTGTACTGAAAGGGGACCTGGTGCACTTCAAAACCACTCTTTGAAGTCTCCCCACTTGAAAGGCATTTTTGGATACATAAACTGGGTCTCTGACCCCACCAAATCAGACACTGCTGGACCTGAACCTGCGACCTGTCAAGAGGAACGGCCTGTCTGCCCAAAGGACTCATCTGGACTGCTTTGTTGTGAAGGACTGCTGCCCTGCTGTCCTCTGACTTTGCTGAGAAGTGCTCTCCAAGGACTCGGATTGAGCTTGCCTCCTGTTTTCTGAAGTCTCAGGGCCAAAAAGACATCATCTCTTCAAGGAAACCCCTTGTGCGCTGAAAATCGACAAACGGCCTGCTGGAAATGACACAGTGCCTGCCCCGCAATGAGAAAATCGCCGCACTGCCGAACTGGAACGAGGCAGCACGACCTCCCGAGTGAAGAACGAGGCAGCACCATCGCTGCGACCTGAAATTCGATGCATAGCCATACCGGATCAACGCCTAACCGAGCCAGAACGATGCTTCCTGACTTCCTGTTTGAAGAATCAACTCAGTGCCTGTCGTGCGACAGAAACCTCAACGCACCACCTACTGGACCAACGCAAAGCCTGTGACTTCTTCCTGTATGCCCAGGATTTTTCTCGCATTGTCCCTGGATGCCAAAAGATCCCCTCATCGCAGTAGGAACCAAGACTGCATGCCGGAAATTGACGCAAACCCCTTGCAGCATGGAAAGAAAAGACACATAGGTGGTCATTACAACCTCAGCGGTCTTTTTACAAGACCGCCGAGGGACCCCAGTGCTGAAGACCGCCAGTCCAGGCGGTTTTCCGCTCGGCGCATTATGACCGCTGGCAGCCATCCGTCCTTTTCCGGACAGAGAGCCGCCAGCAGCCATACTGGCAGACGGCGGGGAAGTGGAGGTAGCTCCACCGCCCCGTCAACAGAACACCACCCACCGAATCACGTCCTGTGATTCGGCGTGGCCGTGTTCTGTTGACGGGGTGCTGGCGGCGGAGCTGCCCCCATGGATCCCGTCCCCTCCCGGAGGATCAACGGACCAGGTAAGTTGATCGTCCGTTAGGGGAGGGGGGTGGGGGGTGTTGTGTGATGTGTGGGTGCATGGGGGTGTGCGTCTGTGTATGTAGAGGGGGTGTGTGAGTGCGTGTATGCATGCGGGTGTTGTGTGTTTGGAAATGAGTGTGTGTCTGTCTGTATGTATGTCTGTATGGATGTGTGCTTGTATGTCTGAATGTGTGTTTGGCTGTTGGCATGTATGTTGGTGTGTGTGCGGGTATGTGTGATGGTGGTGCCTGCGTGCGTGTCGGGTGTGAATGTGTAATGTAATGTTGGTGGTAGGGGTGGGGAGGGGGGTCCTGCCACCTTTGGGGGTGGCAGGGGTGGTGGGGGGTGTAGGGGAAGGACTCAGGGTGGGGGAGACCCCTATCAGTGCCAGGGAAGGAATTCCCTGGCACTGATAGTGCTCACTGCCATGGATTTCATGGCGGTTCCAAACCCCATGAAATCCATGGAGGTCAGCCGGGTCATGATTCCGCTGGCGGTATTGTGACGACCGCCGGGCTGGAGACCCAGGTCTCTAGCCCAGCGGTCTGATCGGAGAAGTGGCGGATGACCATGGCGGTAACCGCCATGGTCATAATTGCTAAATTTTTACCGCCAGCCTGTTGGCGGTAAGACCGCCGCTTCTCCGCCGACCGCCAGGGTTGTAATGAGGGCCATAGTCTGTGCCATTTCGGAAAATCCAATGCACACCTTATGTTTCCATGCATCTCCTCCTCTGCGGTCTCTGGGCGTGGTAATTTTGATGCAAATGAGGTACTTTGTGAAAACAAGAGACAACTGTTGATTTCTAAGATTTAAGACTCTTTAAACTTGCAAAAGTGATATCTCAACTTGTGCTTATTGAATCTTTATCATTTTGACCTTAATTTAACTAGATAAATATCTTATATTCTTCTAAACCTGTGTGGGGTATTTTTGTAGTGTTTTCACTGTGTTACTGTATGATTTATTGCACGAATACTTTACACATTGCCTTCTAAGTTAAGCCTGACTGCTCAGTGCCAAGCTACCAGAGGGTCGGCACAGGATAATTTGCATTTTGTGCGACTTATCCTGATTAGGATTGTGATAAGGTGAATACCCCTGCTCTCTGGGGAGAAACCCCATTTCCAACAACACCTTACAGCAGAGAATGACAGTAAACTGTTAATGAAGTTAGCAAAGACAATTTCATTGGACCAGGACCTTAGGGCTTTAAAAGTTAAATTTCATGGCAGTTGAGCTGTAAATCTTTACCCTCAGACACCCTACTTTACGACTTGAGTACAGCCCTTCCAAACCATGCAAAGTACACCTTCATTTGCATTTTGGGCTTATTCCCCGAAGGTGCTATTGCTACAGTCGCAAGTATGGTAACACTGATGCACAATGCAGATGGGGCAGTATAGCACATGAGTTTTTAATACATGTGATCTGCATTTGTGACATTCTAAAACCTTTGAGGTGCTACTGGCGCCAGACAGTATGTCACACTTTAAACGTGAGGACATGTTGGGCAGCTGTCCTAACCTCTTTAAAAGGAGAATCATGTCAGCTATCTGGGTGCTTTATAAAGTTCATGAAAGCAGCAATTGCTGATCTAAAATGTGCATGATAGCCTTTTGTTCTCAAGCACAGAGCACTTTGACTTTTTGGGCTGCCCCTTACTGGCAAAGAGTACTTTGGACCAAGGGGGGCCAACCTGAAAGCAGTAAACTGCTATCTTAAATATCCAGGATGGCTCTTGTATTGGCAGTCTATCAAGTATGGAGCAATTTGATCTTCTGAGCTGCACTTTACAAGCATGGAGCACCTTAGCCTAGCCCAGGAATAATGAACTAGGAAGCACTTTTAGCCCTAAGCACTGTGTGCTGTCTCTTGTTTTCTATGACTAAGGATTTGCATGATGGTTTTTATATTGATGGCCAATCAACTATGATGCACCTCGTCTTTCTTGGCTGCATCTTACTAGCAAGGAGCACTTTAACCTTGTGCGGAAATGATGAGCTGAGAAGCACTTTTAGCTCTAAGCACCTTCGAATTGTGTGCTGCCCTAAGGTTTCCATGATTAAGGATTTAGAGAATGGGGAGTTTGATGCTCCAAATGGGGATCACAAACTTGATATCTTCGTCCTTTATAAAATCTTGTTTTTATTATGTTTTACAATTGCTATTTATGCTGAGATGTAAAGATTTAAATTTATTGAACATCAATAAATGCATTCATTCATTCATTAGGGGCAAAAAATAGCACCCATGGATGGCCCTGCTCAGTCGCGGCTCGCGGAGCCTGGAAGGGGCAGGGGGCGGGCAGGGGAGAATAAATATTTATTAATAATAAAAGAAAAACACTTACCTGTACGCCGCCTTGTCGCTCCGCTCCTCCACTTCGTCGCCGCATGCACATGCTCCCAGCCTGCCCTGCAGCCAATCCTGATGCTGCTCAAAGCATGGGCAGATTGGGAGGCTTTGCATGCTCTCTCCAGCCAGGCAACTGTGTTGCTGGGCTGGAGAGAGCCTACTGTGCATGTGTGTTTGGCCAGACCGAGACGTCCGGCCAAACATACATGCACAGTGAGGGGGAGTGCTGTGCACGGCACTCCCACTCACTGCTCATCACCCCGTGGCCCCACCCCTATACCAGAAAATGATAATAAACTCAGTTTATTATGATTTTATGTTAAAAGTTTTGAGGCTGCTGCTGCTGGCAGGGGGGAGGGGGTGACGCTCCTCTGCCCTAAAGGAGAAGCCGCCCCTACTGCTGCTGCATTGCATTCTCAACAGCAGGAGTTGCTCCTCAGTCCAATGCTAAAGACTCAGTTAAATTTTCAATACATTAATCAGTTGCCAACATGTGCAGAGTTACTGGACTCTCCGACATCTTCAATGGAGCAGCCAAGCATCTGTGCTGTGGAACAAGCATGGAAAGCTTCACAAGAACAGCTGCCCTTTCACTGGAGTCATCATTGATTTAGCTCTGATTTCAAAGACTCAAAAAGTCCTAATGGATGATGTAGTGGTTAAAGATGACATTCATTCCTTTCTGGGGTCCAGGCTCTTAAAAGCTGATGAAAGCCCTTCCTTAATTACTCTGGGATGGGCTCTGGATTAAGCACTATGATCTTGAGCGGGTGATTACCTCTTTTTCTTTTTTTCCAAGGAGGTATTATGCCTGAAACCTCATAATCCACTATGAAAATGTGAGTCAGCTTCCTCTCAATGAAAGGAAACAAACCTGTTCCTTATACTCAGGTGCTCTGCTATGTGGACATATGGCTGCCATTTGATCCATCAGCCTTTTCTCCCTACATTGGTGAGTCTTCAAGATATTTCCGAAACAAGCAACATCTTTCAGTCTGATGGCTTCATTGACAAATAAAAAAAACTTCAGAAAGTTAGGCATGAATTAAGAGCTGGCCTAACTAAAGTTCAGTCTTAGGCTGATGAAACTGAAGAAAACTCTCACTCACCTGTTCATAGAAATAATTTAGAAAGGATACTAAATCCTGCATGGGTTGATTTTCATGATCAAGACTCATAAAAAACTATGCGGCATATTTACGAGAAAGTGGCGCATCGGTCCAAATGCGCCACTTTTCTTGCGTCCTCCTTGCTCCCCCAATGACACCATGGTGGCACCGTATTTACAATACAGTGCACCATGACGGTCGTTGCCACAACAGCATCAACTTTTTTGACGATGTTGTGGCACTTTGCTGCACTAGTGCGAAAAATGGTGGCGCCAGTGCAGCAAAGCACAGGGAGGCCCATAGATTATTATGGGTGCGTCCCTTTAACGCCTACCCTGAACAAGCATTAAAAATGACTGGGAAAATGGCTTGTAAATTTCACAGTGACATTTTTTGGGAACTTCCTGTGTGGGAACGCCCTCTTGCATATATTATGTCTGGGGCAGGCATAATGTGGTACAAGGGGTTGCAAAGTGGTGCAAAGTATACATTGCACCACTTTGCAAATATGGTATGGGGGAATGGTTACCTTAACGCTGCCTTAGTGTCATAAAAATGATGCTAAGGAGGTGTTAAGGTGGCACAAGGGGCTTGCAAACATGCCCCTAAGTATCCTCAAGGTATGCTTTTAGGGAGGCTTATGTGCTGGATAAATAGCAGATACATAAGGCAATATGGCCCTGATTTAGATCTCAGCAGAGGTGTTACTCTGGGACAAAAGTGACGGATATCCTATCTGCCAAAATTGAAATACCATTCTTTTCTATGGCAGACGGAATATCTGTCACTGTTGCGACGGAGTAACCCCTCCGCTGAGATCTAAATCAGGCCCTATATGTATTTAGTAAGGGAGTCTGATTCTAATTATTGGTTTCTCTCTGATAAAATGGGAGTTGAACCACGATGCGGTGACAGGTGAAGTGTTTGCCACAGAAAATATTTATCTTAAAGAACAGCACTGTCTCCTTATTGGATAACAAAGAGAGGTCAAGCATAACCAAATGACAAGCCAAACCTTGATCCATAAATTCCAGAGGACCATCCCAAAAACCCATCAGGTCATATTTGGTACCATGTGGTAGCCATTCTCCTAATTGGAGTGGGGATGAACTTTGTTAGAATTGCTAAAAACTTGACAATATTGAACAATAGTCTTCCTCAGAATGTTACCCAATACCAACAGGCTGGTGGTGGAACAAATGCTTATTGGGTCTGTGAGAGGTAAGTTGGGTCTCTTTAACAAAGACATGATTGTCCTTTCCTTAACAGTCTCAGGTACTACTGACTCACTGACAGATAAACTAATCAGGCGATGAATACTTGAAGCAGGGTCAATAAGAAAGCCAACGGGTGTGAGAGAGTAGGACAGAAGAGAAGTAACTTCCTCCAGACTGATCATGTGACGTATAGAAGTAGCAAAAGAGGATTTCTCCCTGGCTAATATGGAGATCTTAAGGGCCATACTCAAGGCCAAATGTACAAAGGATTTTAGCATTTGTAAACTCTCTGATTTGGAAAATTAGAGGGTTTGCTAATGCTAAAGCTCTTGTACATTATATACTAAAGGCATTTTGCGATTTGGAAATGTTTTTCAGATTTGCTAAATGTGTTTAGAAATGGAAAACAGTTTGGCGTCTGGAAAGGGTATATTGTAGGCACCCCTCCCAAATACCAAATCAGAAGCATATGTAGCAATGTTTTTGTGAAATTGAGTTGCAAAACATTGATATTTTACTGATCACCCCAAGTTGGAGTGGTTAACCCATTTGGCAAAAGAAACACAGTGGTCTGACTCCAGCAGGCCATCATCCACTTGATGGCTGTGAATCATATTGGGCCACAATTTGTGACAAACCTCTTTAATATCCATGAGGTAGGTCGAATTGCGGCTCACTATGAATCTATATTTTTGTAACCAACCTATTAGTAAATAAATGTCAGTTTGCAAAACACTGCACTTGTCACAAAAAATCTTGTCGCAATTTGTCACTAGTATTTTATGAACAATGTTTTATACATCTGACCTTTAGTCGCTGATCACGTCATGCAAATAATCCTGATTCTTTGGAATTTAGCGGAGAAATATTTACTAAGTGAGTTACAAAACGTCTGTGATGGTTTCACTTCTGGAGAGCAGAGGTGGAGGTAGAGGTGGTGGATTCAGATACTAATTTAAAGAGAGGATGTAGTTGGCGGTTTTGTTGCTTTCCTGAAAACAATACGTTTTGAGCAGCTATTATAGGTTTTTTATTATTATTTACCACACAAAAGATATATTTCTTCATATATTAGGTTATCAAGGTTCTTGTTCTTTCTCTTCCTTCTAGATTCTAACCTTGCATGCTTTCTGTTTTATGACTTAAAATCAGCAGAAACCCAGAGGCAGCTGAATGAAAGAATTCTCGATTTTAAAATATGCTATAGTGGATCTCTATTTTAACTGAGACTTAGGGAAGAGGTCAAATACCAAAAATACCAAAGGGCGCGAAATCTCATTAGTTGCAACCTCTATATGAGACTCCTCAACAGTAAGAGTGTTTTACAATAGGAATGTGGCTCTTATGGTGTTTCTTCTAGACAATAATTTGATTAATGTCAAAATATTTAAAGTGAACGGACGAGATGCACGGATTATTGGCAGAAATATTTAGAAAAGGTCTTACGAAGACTGCTTTGAGTACAGGCTCTTTGTTGTGAGTGGATCCATCATGACTGATTGTAGAGATTGAAATAATTTGTAGGCCCGAGACTAGTAGCTCTGTCAAACTGTTAATGATATAGTTAATCTACATATTAGAGTTCCCAGAAATAGTTAGAAATGAATAACATGCAGAAACAGTGCCAATCAATGAATGACCAAATGTGTTATCTATACCACCCTGGTGGATGGTAGTGGAACAGTGAAGGAGGCAGGAACTGCCAATGGAGAAAACAAGGAATGATTCAGTTATTTTGGTTACAAACAGTCCATCCCTCAATAAAAAGTGGCCATCGCTAGTCACAATTTTGCTTGGTACGTAAGTCAAGATGGAAAATTAGTATTAATGCTCGAACGTCCATGAAACATGCTGAACACGTTAAAAGCCATCCATCGACACTCTTTCTTTTAGTGAAATGTTCCTCGTTTATTCAGGGTAAATTGCAGAAGATTTACACTTTGAGTTGTTCTTTCTCTTACATTGATTGCTAGCTGGCTGCGTCAATAAGGGATTTGGAAAAAACGCACAGTAGCAGCGGAGTGAGCTTACCTGTCCTGTTGGCCCATTTCCCAGCATCTTCTCCACCTCCTGCAAGGGATGAGATGAGGTAAATTGAATGCTTAGTGGATATTTGACTATGAATATCTGCCCAATCAACGTCGAGTGACTGCTTTTCTTTCATACAACACTCTGTCGTTATGTAAATAGTATACTACAAAGCAACTCTGGAAGGCAAAGAAGTACCTAAAAACCTACTTTGAAAACGTGAACGGCGCTTTACCTTTATTTTTTTGTTTCAAATTGATCAAATTGTTTTCCTAATTAATACTTTTTATTAAAAAACAAAGTTATAACACATAACTCCAGTGAACGTAAGTAAAAAGTCAAAACAATTAATTATTGCTTGTACGTTCAACATGGTACGACACTCAGGGTTGAAACATCGAACTTTTTTGTCTCTGAGGGTCGCACAAGAGCAGCGGGTTGATTATGAACTCCAATTTTTGTGTTTTCCATCAAATATACACAAATATACTTGTATTAGTCTACGATTTCGACATCCAGCACCACAGAAAAGAAGAACATTTACCTACCTTCTTACGTTCTTCCTGCAGATTCTATGTCAGGACCGGAGGCTCCGTATTATGCTTCTCTCTCAATGCTTTATTTTTACAGCAGCCAATCACAAGAGAGTAACTAAAAAACAAAACATATCCCATCATTCAATGGAAGGCGTCATAACCATAGAGACCAGTACTGTATATAAGCTCACGAGGATAAAGCACTTCCTCTTTCTTTGCTGCTGTCGCAGCCAGTTAAGTGTTTTTCATATTCGATCTTATTTGGTGTTATTGTTAGCTTGCGCGCGCTCTTCGTTTTTGGCACTGTGGAGCGGGAGCGGGAGTTTCGCTAGAGGGGCTCTCCCCTAGCGAGGATCGGGAATCCGATCGGAGTACCGGCAGCAAGTATTTAATTTATTATTTCACTCACACGCACGCTCGCGCGCGCGCGCGCACACACGCACGCACGCTTTGGCGCGTGATTCATCCCGTTTGAATTGCCGATCGGCTCGTACTGCATTTAGGAGCCTGACAGCAAATTTCGGCGGGGTGCTAGCGGGCAGATTTCACCCGTTTTTTGCATCCATTTAACCAACGCTGCGCTCAATACCTGGCCGGTGACTCCCACCTTGCTCTGATTTCAGGCTTGGTGATACTCCCTGACGCCCTGGGACCATCTGGTCGGCCCAGGGTTGAAACAATTTTGCATAGGCTTTGCCTAGAGTGCAGCAGGCTGCTCCCTCCACGCTCAATTGTATTTTGGTGCCTTATAGCCTGCTGGGGTTCCGCACTCCCCCTGATTGTAGTCCTGGGCTACTCTGATTGCAGTTACCCATACTGCCCTGAACATGGCGCAATCCTTCGCATATGACGAGGAGGATTCTTATGGCGAAGACGCCCCTTCTTTAGAAGAGTCCCTTGTGGGTGCCCTTGATAATAGCGTTCAGCTATCCGTTAACAAAGCCTTGGCCAAGGCTTTTGGACCCCTGACTCACCATTTTGAAAATTTTGCGCGCCAGAAGGGTTGGGTTCCCCCCATCCCTCCGAATCAAGATGCCCATAAAGACGCCCCTGAGAATCTCCCTTCCACCTCCAAGGGCAAGTCAAAAAGGCAAAAATGGGCGCATTCTGAGCTGTTTGACAAGCTGGCCGCCACTATTCATTCTGAGCATGGTTATAGCTCACTCAATTTACAAGAGGTTCAGGATTCAGACTCCTCTTCTAATAATTCTCCAAATGCCTCGTCAGATTCTGACTCCTATTCTAGCGTCCACTCAGCATCTACTAAGCGCAAGAAGCGTTCTAAGACCAAACATCAGGCCCCCAAGGCGCCTCGTCTTCTTAATTTTAAGCCTGAGGACATTGTTCATCCTCGTTCCTCCAGCTGGACTCCCCCTCCAGAAGTAGCGTTGTACATGCAGGAGCATGTTAGAGCCGGCTTCGATAAGGAAGTTCGAGCGAGATTAAAGGCAGAATGCCCCAGACCAGAGCTGGAAGGCAAAGTCACCGATACCCCAGATGTAGACCCCACTATGGTGACTTTCCTAAAGAAGTGGGCTAAAGACCCTAAGAAGGGCTTGGATCGGGCATGGAGATCATGCCAGGATAAACTTCTAGACCTCACCGGCCCACTAGCAAAAATCCTGGAGTTGGCTTATGTCTCTAAAGAATCGAATGCCCCTATTGATCCTGACATTCTCATGGGTTGGGCACAACGCTCCATCTGCCTTTTGGGGAATGCCAATGTGGCGATTTCATCTGAACGACGCCGTTCTATTCTTATGCGTGTCGATCCCCAACTCAACGAACTAGCTTCTTCGGAAGCGGGGCAAGCCGCACAAGGCCTCCTTTTTGGAGCTCCCTTCCTCAAGGATTTATCCAGATTTGCGGCTACATTTAGCTCCATGGATAAGGCGCAGCTTTCCCTTAAGAAGGTATTCAGGGAGACTCTTTTTCGTAGGGCCGGACGCGGTCGGGGCCGCTCGTCAGGCCGTTCCTTCTATCAAGGCCCCAGAAGAGACTCGTTCTCCCGTGGCAGGGGTTTCTACAGGGATCAGCAGGCAGACAACACCTTTTACCCCACACGCCCCCGCGCAGGGAGATCTCGTTTCCGTAGAAACGCCTACAAGGGTCAGCAAGGAAACTCCCAGGATGCCTCCTCTGCAGGTGAGACTTATTCCTTTTTCGGAGGTACTGCTGGGGGGCAGGGTCCAAACATGTCTGGGGGAATGGCAGAGAATAACCAAGGACCCTTGGGTGTTGGAAACCGCTCGAGGTTTCAAACTGGAGTTCTATCGCTCCCCTGTGCAACGTTTTATCCCTCCCCTTCACCGTTTTCCCGTCCCGACCAAGAAATCATGAATTCGGAAATTCTTGCTCTTCTCAAAAAAGGAGCTATTTGTCGGGCAGACCCTCATCCTCGAGGGTTCATCAGCCCCATTTTTCTGGTGGAAAAGAAGGGCGGCGGTTCAAGATTAGTTCTAAACCTCAAAGATTTCAATGCCTGGATAGTTTACAGGCATTTCAAGATGGAGGGAATCCACCTCCTGAGAGATGTTCTTCAGGAATCAGATTGGATGGTTCGTTTAGATTTAAAAGACGCTTATCTAAGCATACCAATCTTTCCTCCTCATCGACGCTTTCTCCAGTTCTTCTGGATGAACCAATGTTTCGAGTTTCAGGTTCTCCCCTTTGGGCTTTCCTCCGCACCTTGGTGCTTTACCAAGATGATGCGCCCAGTAGTCGAATCCCTTCGGGCCAAAGGAGTTCGCCTGATCATCTATCTCGACGATCTAATCATTATGGCTCAAGACCTGTTGATTCTCCGGGAACACTTGTCCTGGGCAATCAATCTTCTTCAGAGTCTGGGATTTCTCATCAATCAGCCCAAATCTTGCCTTGTCCCATCCCAGCAGATGGAATTCTTGGGGTTCCAAATAGACTCTATTCGTTCCCTTCTGATCCTTCCGGCCCAGAAGATCCACAACATCAAGAAGGAGTTGCGTCTTCTGTTGTCGAAACAGTATGTGTCTTTGAGGAGCTTAGCCCGGATGGTAGGTCTTTTGTCATCCTCGATTCAGGCCATCTTCCCGGGCCCTCTTCATTACCGGGCCCTTCAACGTCTCAAAATTTCCCACCTTCAGAAGGGTCTATCGTACTCAGACAAGATTCCTCTGTCGGAGGAAGCCCGATCGGAGATCCAATGGTGGCTGGACCACATGGACGCTTGGAATGGTCGGGCGATATTCGGCTCTTCGCCAGATGTGATACTAGAGGCGGACGCCAGCAGGTGGGGCTGGGGAGCACGCTGCGGTGCTCTGTCCACGGGCGGTCGTTGGTCCCAGGAGGAACTCCGCCTCCACATCAATTGTCTGGAACTTCTGGCCGGTTCTTTTGCAATTCGGAGTCTGTCTCCCCTGAAATCAGACTGTTGCATCCTTTTGAGGATGGACAACATATCTGCGGTCAGATATGTGAACAAACTGGGTGGTACGAGATCTCCGATTCTTGCTCAGATTGCCAAAGAGTTTTGGCAGTTCTGTCTTCAGCACCGCATTTCTGTGATTGCGGAACATCTCCCAGGAGTGGACAACACAGTGGCGGATTGGAACTCCAGGTTTCTGCGGGATGGCAGCGACTGGAGGCTCCTTCCTCAGGTGTTTTGTCACCTCCACCAGTTGTGGGGTCCCTTTTCCATCGACCTCTTTGCCTCACGCCTGAACCGACAACTTCCGTTGTTCTTCAGTTGGAGGCCGGATCCGGAGGCGACAGCCACGGATGCCTTCCTTCAGGACTGGTCTCTCCATCTGGGATATGCGTTTCCTCCTTTCAACATGATTCCTCGAGTTCTATCCCAGGTTCGACGCCAGCGTGTAGGGATTGCTCTGGTGACCCCCCTTTGGAGAGCTCAGGCATGGTTTCCTCTAGCTCTCGAGCTGTTGTGCGACTTTCCGCTGTTGATTCCGCACCAGCTCAACCTGTTGCTGGACCCTCTGGGGAATCCTCATCCTCTGATGTTGTCAGGCCAGCTACAACTAGTGGCATGGAAACTTTCCGGAGACAATGGCTTTTGCCAGGTATTTCAGAACAAGCTTCAAAGCTTATCCTCCAGGCATGGTCCTCTGGTACACACAAACGCTATGCCTCTGCATGGAAGCGTTGGGTTACTTGGTGTTCGGAACGGGATTCCGATCCCATTAAAGCAGATGTCAATCTAGTAGTCAACTTTCTGGCCTCCTTGGCAGCTGCAGGCCTCGCGTACAGATCTATTAACAATTATTGATCTGCCATATCGGCGGGCCATGTTCCGGTGTCAGGTAAACCTATAGGAGAACACTTTGTGGTTTGTAAAACTGATGAGAGGTATCCGGCTTACTAATCCTCCCCTCCCGCGTTACTCCTCCCTTTGGGATGTTAACACGGTCCTGTCTTTTATTTCTTCTTGGCCTGACAATGAATTCTTATCTCGTAAACAATTGTCGGCCAAACTTACTTTACTTCTATGTCTTGTTTCATGTAAAAGAGTATCTGACATTAAAGCTCTGGATCTATCGGGAAGGAGTTTTACTCCTTCTGGGGTTTCCTTTTCGATTTCCCGTCGTACTAAGACAGGTACTTCTTCGATCTCCTATCCCTCTTTTCCTCACAATACTAAACTTTGTTTAGTTCAGTGTCTGAAGGCTTATGAAGCGTCTACAGAGGGATTCCGGAGAGACCCCGGGGGTCAACTTTTGATTGCTCTTAATAAACCTTTTAATCCCGTTTCCTCTGCTACTCTAGCGAGATGGATTAGGTGGATTTTGTCTGAAGCGGGCATTGACGTCTCCGTTTTTGGAGCCCATTCGGTCCGTGGAGCTATGGCTTCGAAGGCTTTTTCTCTTGGAGCCAGACTAGAAGACATTATGAGAGCGGCAGACTGGTCCGCTGAGTCTACTTTTAAGACTTTCTATTATAAACCTATTGTGGATATCGCGTCAATTGTGGTTAGTCAGCTTTGAACTAGCATAATACGAAGCCTCCGGTCCTGACATAGAATCAAAAATTTTCTAGCTTTCGCGTTAAGAATTTTCAATTCTATTAAGGACACGGAGGCGAGGATTATCCCACCCGGATTACAGAGATTAACATACTTAAGAGTTAAGTATTTTTTATGTTTTACTTTTCACTGTGATTGAATTGTATGCCCTCCCTTTGTATAAGAGTTTATGATCTCTTTTCCGTGGTCTATGACTAGCTTTTGTTTGTGTCCTCTAGGTTTTGAACAGAAACTATGAGGATCTGGACGTTCGTGGGATTCTCGGTCTGTTTTCCGTTGGATTCCTGGTCCCTCTTTTCAACGTGGTTCTTAGATTTCATTTGGATCCAGTTATTGACTGTTATTGACTGTTTTGTTGAATTTTGTTCAGCATCCGCAAAGAAAGAGGAAGTGCTTTATCCTCGTGAGCTTATATACAGTACTGGTCTCTATGGTTATGACGCCTTCCATTGAATGATGGGATATGTTTTGTTTTTTAGTTACTCTCTTGTGATTGGCTGCTGTAAAAATAAAGCATTGAGAGAGAAGCATAATCCTCGCCTCCGTGTCCTTAATAGAATAGAAAATTCTTGACGCGAAAGCTAGAACATTTTTGACTCTTACGTTCTTCCGGCAGACTCCGCACGTGATCCTTCTCAAGCGCCTGACAGGATGCAGTTTTTTTAAGCAAACCCAGCTTCACCGTGGACCTGTAGCGCTCCACATATGATGCTCTCCCAGATTCAATATAATGTATTACCGTCAGTGATGTGGGTTCCTTTATGTTGTTCCTCTCATAACTTGGGAGAATAATTATGAACGGAATGACCAGTAAAAAAAGATCACACGGACGAGGGGCAACAGATGGGTGTTAAAGAATCTTCTGGAAGATGTGTATCCATCAGAAGCAACCTTATTTCCCACATATTTCTTTTGCGAACTGCTCTCGTAGAGCCAAAAAAGGGGTATGACAAAAAGAAAATACCAGAATTGCACGAGGATTCTTTGAAGCACATCCTTTCTGAAATGAGTATACTCCTTCAAATGGGCATGTTTTAGAGAGGGAATGCAAGCACAGGCAGGTAACAGCCCGACAAATTGCCTGTACAGGAACAACCTCCTAACAAAGTTGAACTAACAGCTCTGCCCTGGCAGAGCAAGCGGTAAACCCCAAAGCTGGATCCCCCCAGCAAGTCTGTCACTCACTAATAATGACGGTGGCACTGGAATAATTTTCAGTGTGGGAGTGCTGCCATCAATCTTCCATCACTGAATAGAGATTGTGAAAAATCAAAGTGTTACATAAAGAACAAGTTTTACAGCTGACATCCTTGATGTGGTATAGCCCAAAACATTTTGCCTTCACCTCCTTTTTTTTGCTGAAGTCATGTTTCTTGGCATTAGGATTCCATGCACTTTACCACTGCTAAGCAGAGGTAAAGTGCTCGTCACCTCTTCCTTAAACCTGGTAAAATTGACCTACACCTGATTAGTACATTTAATTTATTTTTAAATACCTAGTAAGGGGCACTACATGTATAGGCCTTGTTAAATATATGCTACTCGTGGGCTATAGCACTCATTGTGCCACCCACGTACGTAGCCTTTTAGAAAATGTCTCAGGCCTGCCACTGTAGCCTGTAGTGAAGTTTTACACTGCAATTTCAATCCAGCAAAAAGGTCTAAAATGTCCAAAGTCACCTTTGTGGTATTTAAAAAGTAGGACATGTGCATTTAAGTTTTACATGTCCTGGCAGTGAAAAATTTTTTTTCACTGCTGTAAGGCTATCATTCCCAAATAAAAACACAGGGTTACTCTATTGCACTTACTACGTGCTAACTTCATTTGGGAACAGATAGACCAATTATGTTTACACTCAAATGTATTGTAATTTAAACTCTTCTTTAATGTTATAATGGGATTTTAGGTTGCAATTTTAAAAATCAAATTTTTTGGTTGAGAATAGCAGCGTGCAAGCGCTGCTTTTTCAACATGTTGGAATCTACGTGGGCTTTTAACCACGCCCACCTCACGCTGCTCCCTTTCACTTGTTCGGTGGCTTGCCGTTCAAAAATCCTTGCTTTGTCCCTCCTTGGGTTGGTTTTGTTACCGCCTTGGAGATCGACCCTCCTAAATGAATAACTGCATGTTTGCCATTACATTTGACTGCAAGCTATTTTTTTTCCCTTTTGTGTCTCTCCTTCGCGCTCACGGCGGCCATGGCACTTCAAATTGGCTTGCTTATGTCAACTGTTTTACTTTTCATTTTCAATTTATGTGGCAAGAAAAGTCCAGTTTTGAATTTACAACGCTAATAGCTCTAACTCGAGCAAACGCGAGACCCATTGCATTGCAAATGCTTGTTAGAAAGTTTGCATTTTTCTGTCCAAACCAACTGGGCCTTCCTGCCAGTGTCCTGGTTAACACAACTGTGAATAGCTATCCTGTTGTGGGTTGTACGTTGCTTCCAGGCTTTGGGACAAAAGAGGGGAGAGGGTCTCTCTGACAGGATTGTTGGGGAGATATTGTGCCCTGCCCTGGCAACTCAAAAGGGCCCTGTGTGCAGCACACATAAAGTAACCTGCCCCCAGGCATTTCCTTTGCCTTTGTCACCCTAGGCAGTTTAGAGCTAGGCCCAGAGGCAAAGGAAAAGTGACCAGAACCAGTTTTGGGAGTAGGCCAGGGAAGGAAATGCCCCATACAAAGGCTGGCACCGGGTAAAAAAGTAGACCTTCAGAATCTCTCCTCAGAACACTCCTGGGCATGTGGAAGATTCAGAAGAAGGGACTGTCCTGCTGTCTGAGGAATGGGATCTGTCCGGTTGACTGAAGGAGGAAGACTAGATCTGCTTTCCTTAACCCCAGGGTACCCAGAGTTGGCTGACCTCCTGTGTGACCTACAGGGACACACTAAGCTTCCAGAGCTTTCCCTTTAACTCCACAGCTGATCAGCACTGTCTGGACCTACCTGGACCTTGCTGAGCCCTGCTGCTTGTTTCTGCTGGAGTGACTCCTGATTCCAGAGAGAGGCCTCCAGGATTTATACCTTTGGTTGCCATCAGTGAGAACTCCTCTTGAAGAAAAGGTGACGATACAAAGGTTTTGGGCTCCTCGCGACCACAAATGACCTCTTTGAGATGAGAATCAACTGCTGGTGATGACCGCCAATGTGAACCTCCACTGGGACCTGCCTTTTGCACCGACAGCAACAGCCTGCATCGACCACTAACTCAAATCTCCAGCAATGATGGACTCTTGATGCTACTAGTGACATTCTGTGATGCCAGACCTGCTCCTCATGAAGACAGCCTCATCCTTGTGGCCACCACCAATGCAAACAGCACTCTTCGTGTAGACTTTAAGATGATAACTTTTTAGCCGTACTAACTTGTTTTCTGTATCTGATCCACACGTCATTGCACTCAGCTTCAACTTTCCCCCAGTCAAGCGTATTTTCACCTAAAACTTTAAAAATTATATCTGTGGTTCTAATGATTGGATTTTTATCGTTTTGGGGTCATTTTATTTATTCATCTTTACACTATTTTTCTAAATTGGTGTTGTGTTTTCATTATATTATTGTCTGAGTGCTCCGTAAATAACTTACACATTGCCTCTAAATTAAACCCGACTGCTTTGTGCCAAGATACCGAAGGGTTAAGCACAGGTTTATTTAGTGACTTTAGTGGTTCCCTCTGACAAGGAATGTGTAATTACTTGAGTGGGGCTTCCACCCCTCTCAACTAATAATCCAGTTTCTTACAACAAAGATAGCAAATAAACCATGACCATTCTGTAGGAAAACAATGGAGTATTGTGTGCATTTTGGAGCTCAATGTCACAAATATATGACGAAAGCATGGTGTCGGAGGGTATTGCCAAATACAGAGAGCACATGGTCAGTTCAAATGCCAATAAATGTGCATCACACATGTGGTTGTACTGCGAAATAGATAAAGCACAAATGATAATGTTTGGAAATTGGATTTCTGTGTATATTTTATATTTGTACATAATACACTTAAGGTGTCTTGTTTTTTAAGGTGTCTCATTAGTTCCGTTACAAGTAAGAATTACAAAAATAATTTGTATTTTTCTTGCTGCAGAAACAGTTTGAAATATTTTACATTTACAAGTATTTTAATTTCGTTGTGCATTAGTAAACATTTGACGTCCTGCAGCCTTTCCGTTCATGTATGCAAGCATGATTGTGATTTGGTTCACATAGCAAAATGTAATTACTATCTATTCTACAAAAGGAAAAATAAACATTAATCTCCATGTTAAATAAGAAGTAATTTGCAAGAAGACATTGCCTGACAGTGACGCCTGTCTATGAACTTGCAGCAAATGCGATAAGATAAACACAAAATGTAAATCACTCTTCATTGCTCATTCTCCTTCTGAATCCCTGCAAGGTTTTTTGGGGGGTAACGGAGGAGCATTCCCAGTGCACACACCTTCTTCCCGTGTCCCTGCTAATCATTAGGGAACTCTACCTCGAGACAGTGTGCTTCATAACTGACTTGCCACATTTTAACCATTCATAAGCAATAAAGAGATTATAATCAAACCTGAAATGACTACCCTTCTGTGACAGAGCCTAGGAAACATTACTGCCTCTATCAGAAGGTATAACAATAATTGTCCACAACTAAACTCTATTATTCGGCAACTACGTTGACTTAAACCTACAATTAACCTTATCCTTGAAAAAAACAGTCAATGGAGGAGAAGACTATGCCAGAAGCTGGCTCACCTTTCTAGTTATGACCACCAGAAATGCCATTTGAAAAGACAAAAAATGTAACACGCAAGAATAAAGTGGCTCAAGTACGTGCCCAATCATAAGAGTGAGAACTAAAGTCAATTTCCGCCATAAAGGGAGCCAGAGGGAAAGTTTTGTGCCCACATTACAGAAAACCCAAGGTCACAAGCAACTTACATATTGACACAGAGGTGGTCATTACGAGTCTGGCGGTCCATGGACCGCCACGGTGGAGGTGGCGGTTGCACAGCCGTGGCTCCGGCTCCGGCGAAGCAGACCACCATATTATGAGCACATGGATAGAACCAACAGATCACAGCCAAGTTGCCACCCGCACCACCACCGCAGACGGACCGCCGCAGCCGGTGGAAGGCATATCCAGGCTGGCGGTGAGGCTGTTTCCCACGACCCTATTCCCAGGCTAGACACCGCCAGGACTTCTGGGGCGGTCGCACCGCCACAAAAAGCCTGGCGAAACCGAATCACTCAAAAGGGAACACTCACTTTAAGGAACACAGGCACATCTGCAGGCGCCATGGGACACAAATTGCAAGTCTTCCCAATGCTCCTACTAGCTTTTGAACTCCAGGACCAGCGACGAAGACACCAACCGTAAGTACACCTTCCTAGCACACACTGGAAGGAAGGATATTAGTAGACACACAGCACACAACACGGCACGGAATGGCAATCCACACCCACACACACGCAAACACCCGTACCAACACCCACCCACACACAAACATACACACACATACACACACTCACCCACACCCAATTGTATATACACCACACATACATGCGGAAGTAAAGCCAAGGTTGTTACCATCAACACCAACGGTGCAGTGCTGTATATATATATATATATATATATATATATATATATATATACAATAAAAGCAACATAATAAACAATGTACAATGGGGCCCAAGGCCCAGTTCATTAAGTTCTTGATGCCCCTTGCACATTGGGCACAGAATGAGGGCCCAACTTGACCCCTCACTGCAAACTGCTGGCCTCCACTGGGCAGGGGCATCAATGGGGCATAGAGGCACCTCAGGGGTGAGGGGGAGTGCCGGTGGTTTGGGTTGGTTTGGGTTTGGAGGGGGGTCCTTACGCTTGGATGGGGGGGTTTGGGCTTAGACTTTGCTTTTGGTGGAGTGTGTTTGAGTCTGGGGTTGTGGAAGTCTTAGGCAGGGGAAGGCAGGGGAGGGGAAGAGTGACGACCAGGGGAGGACTGTGAGGTGGAAGGCAGGGGTGTGAGGAGAGTAACAGGACGCTTGGGGGGGCAGGGACAAGTTCACTGGTGGGGAACAGGGAAAATTCACAGAAGAAACATTTCACTGTGAATGCCTTCCAGGAATGCATTGGACTGCTGCATCTGCGATGCCAGTCCCTGGATGGCCTTCACGATGGTTGACTGTCCCACAGAGATGGACTTCAGGAGGTCAATAGCCTCCTCAATGAGGGGAACTGGGCTGATTGGGGTGGGGGCAGAGGTGCCTGCCGCGAAGGAGATGCCCACCCTCCTGGGTGAGCGGGTATGGGCAACTGGGTGAGGAGCAACAGGGAGAGCGATGCTGGAAAAGGGGGTGGTGGACAAGGATGTAACTGGAGTGGTCCCAGATGGGTCTGCCACTGCCAGGGAGCCAGCATCGGAGGAGGAATCAGGAGCACTCCCCTCACCCTCCGTCCGACTGGTCCCCTTGGCTCCGCTGGATTCAGCCTCCTGGGTACCGTGAGCTGCAGCTTACCCACTCACCAGTGCCCCTTCTCCTTTGCCAGATGATGTTGATGCACACAAAGACAGAGGAGGAGCAGGAGGGAGTGAGGGTGAGAGAGAGGGTGCATTGGGTCAATGCCAGCACAACAATAACATCATCAACTGCTGCCATGCCACGCCATGCCCTCACCTGTACATTCTACAACAGTGGGACACCATAGGGCAAACTACAGCTATACTGATGTGTACTGCTGATGGTGGTACAATTGTACCCATGTACTTGATGTAAGTCACACTAGTCACATATGCCCAGTACTTGCCAACTCCACATGGCCGTTTAGGGAAATAAATCCTGTACTCTTGTATCAACTGAACCCTGCATGGGTGGTAGCATGCCTCCTAAGCCAGTGACATCTAGAACACTGACATCTTGCCCCACTCTGCCTTCCCACACATACAGTCTAAGGCAGCACAATGAGGCCTCACTCATCTCCCCTGGCACAGTGGTCGGAGTAACACAGATGACAATGCCCTGACGCCTTAGGTGTACTGATGATGTTGGTAGGAGCTGGGTACCAAAACTTGTTTGAGGGTGACCACACAAATTACACATTGGAAGTACTTGCCCTCATAAGTCACTGACTGCAGAAGTTAGGCACACATTTCTGATACCAATCATGGCAGGGTGGCTGAGACCCATAGGGGACAGGCATCTATCTAGTACCTAAGCTACAGCTTCTCACTAGTCCACAATCTAAAAGCACCTAAGCAACACATTAACGAGGTGAGAGTGTGTACCTACCCACTTGTGGCTGCTGTGCTGCCCTCAAGCACCCATCCACCTCAGGGTAGGCCACCACCAAAATGCAGGCCATTAGGGAGGTCAGGGTCCGAAGGGCACCCCTCCCTCATTGGTAGGACGTCCCCAGCTGGCCCTCCGCGGTCTTCCAGGTCCAGCGTCTCAGGTCCTCCCACCTCTTTCTGCAGTGCGTGCTTCACCGGGCATGGACCCCCAGGGTCTGCACTTGCTTAGTGATACCCTTCTTCTGATGGGCGCTGACCTGCATGGGTGACATAGACAGAAGGAGAAAATCATGTAGAGTGGCATCACAGGGACAGCAGTGGACAGAACACATCTCACATATCTCATGGCCACACTCACATGTCTACACACCACTAACGCATAGGCTCCTCACCCATTTCCATGCATCCACTATGCCTGCCACGTCCCAATGCCTTACATCCACATACACATTGCTATCAGACATGACGGTGACATTAGACTCACCTGTTGCTCTGGTGCCCCATACAACTGTCCATACAGGGGAAGGACCCTGCCCACAAGCTTCTCAAATTCCTCCTGGGTGAAGGCGGGGGCCCTATCATGTGCAGGACATGGCATCTTGGCTACCAAAGTCAGAACACAGCAGTACATGCAGTAGAGGTCTTGCGTGCAGGAGATTCAGGAGTCAAGTGAGCATTGCCACATGAAATGGCGGTTACGTTCGCCGTAGACATCACCGTCACCGCAACAGCCAGTGGCGATCACCATTGGCTCCAGTCTCCCATAGACAACCATGTCATCCAATGAGGAGTTGCACGGCGGTTGTGACCGCCTACCGCCATGACGTCTAACACCGGCAGTGTGAGGTCACTTCCATCTGTCCTGTGAATGAAGAACAGGCAGCTGCCATTTTACATGAATGTTGTGAATAGGGGTTGAATGTTAGCTGCTTCATGGGTGAAAATTGTAACTTTTTAAAAGCTTTACTGTGTCCACACAGTCAATGCAGCTTTTTCTGACTTCTCCCCCTCCTATTCCTAGATACGGTGCAATGTTTTGGATGTGGCATGCTCCCTTTTACTGGACCCTAGTTGACCTTGCCACCCTGGAAGAGCGATACGTCATTCAGACATATCGCCTGAACCTTCAGACCTTCAAGGAGTTGGTGGCCTGATCTGTTGTCTACCTTCCGTCATCCCAATGCCATCCCTCCCACAGTACAGGTGTTGTCAGTCCTCTACTTTCTTGCCACAGGGTTGTTCCAGATGACAATGGGTGTGGCAGCAGGGATGTCACAGCCAATGTTTAGTAATGTTTTGAGGAATGTACTGTTTGCCCTGCTACGACATCTGCCCTGCTACATCAAGTTTCCCCAACGTGCTGATCTAACCACAGCCAAAGGTGCCTTCTATGATTTTGCAAATGCCCCTCATGTGATAGGGGCCATCAATGGCACACACATACCTTTGGTGCCACCCAGGACAGATGAAAAAGTGTTCAGGAACCATAAACATTTCTTCTCTATCAATGTGCAGGAGGTGTGTCTCGCTGACCAAAGTATCTCACAAGTGACTGCCAAGTTCCCTGGCTCTATGCATGACTTTTACATTCTGTGCAACAGCAACGTCCCACACATGATGGCACCACTACAGAGGAACCAGGTCTGGCTCATCGGTATATATCCATTCGTATGTGTGCCCCTGTACACTCAACTCTCTTCACACCCTGCCCCATCTCCCTCCTGGTCTTGACATGGTTCCAACCTCTGTGCACACAGGTGACTCTGGCTATCCCAACCTTCCCTGGCTACTGACACCTCTGAGACCTCTGACTACAGATGCTGCAATCTGTTTCAATGAGGTCCACGGTAGGACAAGGCGTGTGATTGAAAGAACCTTTGGGCAACTGAAGGCCAGACTCTGGTGTCTACATATCTCCAGAGGTGCCCTACTCTACAAACCACAGAAAGTGTGCCAGATCGTGGTTGCCTGCTGCATGCCACACAATCTTACCCTGATACATCACATCCCATTGCTGGATGCAGAGGAGGTGGCTGCTGGACCAGTGGCTGATTAAGGGTACATGGGGAGTGAAGAGGATGAAGATGATGAGGATGCAGCTAACCCCAGAGCAGAGTTGATATGACAATACTTCCACTGAGCTACATGTATGTTTTAGATGTATGTTATGTGAATCATCTCCCTGCTATTGTGTTGCTTCACATGTGACATGTTTGCACTTTTCCATTGTTCCCTGTACTGACACTTCAACTGCAATATGTGTGCTACACATTGAATGGCAGGGCAACATTACTGTATTGACTGTGCATTGACTGTGGAACATGCCTTCAGTTTAGCTTTGTCTGCTGTGATGGAGGGACCATTGGAGATGGTTGTCTTGGAGATGTGGGTCTCACATGGACATATGGCCAGAGCTGACATTTGGCAACTCACCCTTGGGACTTTGTAATTGTGGGGCATGTGTGTTGTGTGGGCATTTTTAACTCCTATAGTAAATGTTTGTTCCTGTCTTGTTCTATTTGCAGGGCATTTGTGTGGTGCACTCTGGTTCCCGCATCACCTGTTGCCTCCCTTGACACGTGTCCAGCCCATGCCTGCTCCACTATCATCCATGCTGCATACTCCTCCCCCTTCTGTAACTTACACAAACCTTTGACATGACAATGAGTTGACAGTTAAACATGTAATGCCTTAGTAAATGGTACTTCTTGCAATAAAGCATGTAAACAGTAGCTGTGCTCAATAGTGTTTATTTGGTGGGGCCATGGTGGTTGAACTCATCAGAGTAGTCTGGCCAGCTGTGTGTAGTCCGGGTCCAGTGTAGGGGGCCATGGGAGAATGTAGAGATGACAGTGGACAGTCAACAGGGTGTGTCAGTGACACACAAGGGAGAATGTTCTGGAGAGGGTCACTTCCTGGCAGTGGTTTTGGTCTTGGCATCAGTACCTGCAAGATGTCTGGTTGGATGTCCTCGCTTGCACGGGGGTCCCTCAGCTGCCGGGGTAGGAGTGCTGTCTGTCTGCAGGGCCTCCATTACACTAGCTGCCGTTGTAATGGAGTGCTCTGTTGGGATGTGGCTAGTGGAAGGGGTTTGCAGGTGGGTGGGGACTCACACAGGATGCTAGTCAGTTCCTTGAGCACCCCTGCAATGGTGGCCATGGTGGCATTGAGGACCTGCAACTGCTACATGGCCTCCTGATGGTATTCCCCCTGCAGCCTCTGGTTCTCCTGCATGGTGGTGAGTATCTGGCCTAGTGTGTCATGGGTTTGGTGGTATGCACCCAGGACGCAGGAGAGGGCCATCTGGGCAGTCTATTGTTGTGCCTGCCCTGTCCCTTGGACCACAGGTCCCCTCCCACTACCCCAGGTCCTCCTGTGCCAGTGACCCTGGCACAGTGTGCCCACTCCCAGTAGCACCAGGACCTTCATTGTTTTAAGTGTGTGCCCTTGACTCTGGCCCCTATTCTCTGGGATACACTTCTGATTGACCCGTCCCTTTGGCACTGGTTTGGGGAGGAAAGGCTGGATGAGGTGTGGCTGCAACATGGGAGGGTGAGTCTGGTGTGTCCAGGTGGGGCTGCTGGATATGGACTGACCAGTCATCCCTGATGGGCCTGGCAAGTTGTCACTGTCCGGGCATCTACTGGGACCTTCATACTTATGCGGACTGTCTCACCCTGGTATCCGCTGGCGGGTGGCAGTGGCAGTGAGACCTGTGGATGGAAAGGGAGTGAGTTCAACTTGGTAGATGTCTTTGTTGCCCACATTGTATGATGCATAGTGTAGCCTGACTTGCTTCCCAGTGATGGCAATGACAGCTGCAGTGATGCAGAAATGTTTTGGGGATGGGGATTGTGCCATTCTTTCTATGTGCCTTTGAGGGTTGAGGATAGTGGATAACAACACTGTCATTGCCATGTGTTGGAGCGCAGTCAAGGCTGCCAGTTAGTGTGGCATGTGTTTGGTTTTCCATGCAGGTGTTCCACTGTGCAGTGGGACTGTGTTCCTCCGATGTGTAGGGAATGTTGCATTGTGGGAGTTGTGGTGCTTGGGATTGTGCTTGGTATCCGTGCATTGGGGGGTGACTGTGTGGGGATGGTGGCAGTGGGATTCTGTGGCATGCAGGGGAGGGGCATGGGTGGCTGGGGTGGGGGAGAAGTGTGGGATGAGGTAGATTGGGGAGTGATGGGTGATGGGGACGCATGCTGGGCAGGAGTGGCTGATGCTTGGGAGGTGTTGACTTACCAGAATCAATCCCTCCAAGGATTTCAGTCAGGTCCTCAGGGTGCATGTTGTCTAAGACCTTCTCCTCCCAGGATGTTCGCTCAAGGGGTGAAGGTGGGAGCCCCCGCCAATCTTGTTCAGGGCAATCTGGTGCCTGAACACCATTGAACACAACTTCCCCTGTTGGCCATTCCACCTCTTCCAGATGTCCTCCCTTGTGTGTGGATGTGTGCCCGATGAGTTGACCCTGTCAGCGATCCTCTGCCATAACTCAGTTTGCATTGCCATCGCTGTTTTCTGGATCTGGGACCTGAAAAGTTGTGGCTCTACCCTGACGGTAGACCCTCAACTCATTGTCAGTGAAATGTGGGTGCTTTTGATGTGCCATTTTGGTGGGGTGGGGGTGTTTGGTTGTGGGTGAAGGTGGGTTGTGGTGTTGGCATGTGAGTGTGGTGTGTGCGTAGTGCAAAACATGCAGTTGTGTGGTGTATGCTGTGTGCAGTGTGAATATGCCTGTGGTGTATGGGATCTGTGTAAATGGATCGTCGCTATGTGTGCTGTTTGTAAGATTCGCAAGGGATTGTGGGTGTGTGTGGGGGGCTGTTTTAAGGTCCCACAGGGCAGGTGTTTGTGGTTTGTGTATGAGTCTCAGGTGTGGGGTATTCAAACTGTCCAACCGCTAATCATGTTCCACCAAGCATGGACCACTGGGCAGGGAACTGACACATGGTAGGGCGGACAGAATTGTATCAGCATGGTGGGGCTGGTGGTCAGACAGTCATTCTTTCGCCATTGGTCGGCCTGACGGTGCTGCATTTATGGCTGTTTTTCAGCGGTTTTCACTCTGTGACTCGTAATATGGCGGTCACTGTACCGTCAGCACTGACGATATGGTGGCGGTATTCTGCACGGCAGTCTTGCTCAGAAACCGCAAAAGTCGTAATGAGGGCCTAAGTCTGGGAAAAGCATACAAGCAAAATTACCTTAACTGAAAACATTCAGACAACCTCAAAGAAAACTGGTGAATAGTTACAATGTCATCCTGCAATGTGTCCAGCTCTCTCTCAAAACACCACTCAGTAAAAGCACACCTATGACTGGATTGGATCATCTTGGTGAAATGTCTCATAGTCTCTAGCAACATATCCAAAACACAATCATTAGGAGAGGAAAACAAAGAAGTCTAGCCTTTCAAGTTTCAAACATATTGTTTTTAAAAAGCCAGATTTAGATTAAAGAATGTACTTATTTTGTTCAGTACCAATGTTCTCCATCATCAGAAGTGGACAAGAATCAAGCTGGTTAGGGGCGTTCCTTCCAGATGTTACATTCCAGCAGGAAACTCATCTAAAGACCAACTGCCCAAAAATTCATATCCCCAAAAATAGACGCAAACTTTTTTTTTAACCTCTGCGGATCTGGTGGTAACGGGGTGGCAATCCTTTCAGGAAAGAGGCTCGACTGGCAGTTCTGTGATGTGATTAGAGACCCTGAGAGCAGGTGGCCATGGTTGAAGTTTGAAGCTAATAGTGCTCCGCTAGGCCTGTTTAATTATTATGCTCCAGTGTCCGATGACTCAGACACATTGTTGCAGATTTACAAGATTGCTGTGGGAGCTGATTTTGGGGGGAGACTGTCATTTTATTCAGGATTTAGCCTTGGGCACCTCAAACAAATCGAAAAAAACTACTTAAACCAAATACTAAAAAGGTCCTAGATGTAATCAAGCATGAGTTTGCCTTTACTGGATCCATGGAGGTTTGATCATCCTGGTACCACAAAATGTACATGTTTTTCATGATGATACCATACTGCTTCCCCCATCTGCTTTTTTTTTGCTCTCCTACTGTATTCAAAGGCTTGATTCTTATAAATGGGCCAATTCTTTCTCCGACCAATCTGTG
Source organism: Pleurodeles waltl (assembly GCF_031143425.1). Lineage (NCBI taxonomy): Eukaryota > Metazoa > Chordata > Amphibia > Caudata > Salamandridae > Pleurodeles > Pleurodeles waltl. The sequence goes on along the minus strand of NC_090438.1, from coordinate 480,836,138 downwards.
GTCTCAATTATGATTAATTTAGAGGTATCAAGGAGCAAGAGGCCTAGGTGGCAGCTGGACTGGTCATTATTATCTGATCAGGCATGGCTTGCAAATATGCGTTAGTTTATTCTGGGGGAGGCTAGCCCTCCCCAAAAAGTGACCTACTATGAGGCAGCTCTTCTAGATATCAGAATACTGTCTGGGTAAGCAACGCTTGACACATTCTTTCTAGACACAATGAAGCGGGAGGCTGGTATGCGGCTTCTGATCTTCATTAAGATCCCAAAATTACCACAAAAAACAGATATAGGCTAATACTGCGCTGGAGTGCCTGTTTGTCATTATTCGATTGTTCTAACCAAATTCTATCAGGTTTTACACTTCTGAATCTCTATGAGGCCAGGTATGTGGGCCTACAACTTTCTCTGCCCCACATTACATTTTGGTACCTCTCTGGGCTAAAGGAATTAGGATATTTATTTGCTCTATGGTAAATGTGTGACTTGGCAGGAGATTTGTGCATGGTGTGGTGATTCATGTAAGTGATTCTTTTTTAGTTATCAGCAGATTGTTCATTTTTTAAGATCCCACTATTTGGATTCCTATTTAGAAACAGTAAAGCTCTCACCCTCAGTGGCATTTTGGACTGAAATCGCTGCCACCTTCCTGTTTTTGAATTGAGGTTTTTGTTGGGGAAGTTTATTTTCTATCTTAACAGAAACTGCTGATGAGTGTTGTGACACTTTTGCGGTTTGCTGCTGTGACCGCCCACCTCTCTCACTGCATTTATCAAGTGAGCCCTGAAACTAGTGAGATTGGCATGTATCATTATATTGATATCTATCAGAAGTTTTTATATTATATCTATTTCTAAGGTTATAGCGGTTTGGAGGGGTCTGCGAATGCGAAGATTATCCCCTTTCTTTATTAGGTGTTTGTTTTTGTTTATTCCAATGTTTTTTAGAACCCTCAGGTGCTTGCTTGGTAGAATCCTAATTAGATGTACCCTGTAATTGTGGCTTACTTGGTCTGGCTCCCAGACTATCCCGATCAATACTAGAGTAGGTCTCGGCTATAATCTTTGGCAGCTCACGTTCTTGATCCTGTGCAGGAATGTCTTGGAGCCGCATGCGCACTGCTAGTGCAACTGCTTCACCTTTAAGATTACTTAATATTATTGAGGACTCAATGGCAAAATTGTCCATTAATTGCACCCAAAATCATACCTGGAGCAGCACTGTATTCATCTTGAATTTGTTTTAAAACATCCGGAAGATTGGCAAGTGTTGGTATACCGTGTGCGGTAGTAAGGAGCATGGCAAATACCGTGCCCCAAGTATTGCAGTTATCTACTGTCGGAACCATTCCAAATGGCAAGCACATAGTGAGAATTCTGTGTTTTATCTTGAGGTCCCATATGGGGAAATACTGTTTCTAGCGTTTTTTTTTAGTTAACCACAATGGAATTTCTTACTGTATGGCAGATAATTTACTCATAATTGAATGTACAGTCACAGTGTTAATGCCTGGTGTGACTGCATGCGGTTGTGCTGGAGCAGCACATACTGGGTTAGTATTTAATGTTTGCATTACAAACTGTACTAAGAATGCATATAGTGCTGTAAACTCAATACATAAGCGGCGACTTCAGCTACAGCCAAGGTGCCTGCATCAGGATGCGGTGTGTATGTGGCCAATAAGGACCACATCCCCATCTTGCCGGCCCACAAGCATTACTGACGGTTCAAGGTGGGCCACAAGCACTTTCAGTTTACCGTGCTCCCTTTCGGTCTCACCAGTGCCCCTCGGGTGCCCACAAAAATGATGGCAGTGGTAGCAACTTTCACAAAAGTGATGGCGGGGTAGCATGATTTCAGTCTTCCCCTACCTCGACGAATGGCTGTTGAAGGCTCCTATGCACCAGGCTCTTGTCACCTACCTTCAGACTATGGCAAACCTCCTGCATTCGCTGGGGTTCACTATAAACATGTTAAAGTCACACCTGACTCCCTCTCAGAAGCTCCCTTTCATCTGAGCTGTTCTGGACACAGTGCAGTTTCAGGCTTATCCTCCCGAGCAGCGTGTCCAGTATATTCAGGTTATGATACCAATGTTTCGGCCTCTATCCTGGATTTGGGTGAGACAAGCTCAGAGGCTGCTGGACCTCATGACATCCTGCATCCTGTCAGTCAAACATGTCAGATGAGATATGAGGGCTCTGCAGTGGGACGTGAAGTTGCAGTAGGTGTAGCATCAGGGAAATCTCACCGACACAGTTCAGATCTCAGAGGGAACTGCAAAAGACTTGCAGTGGTGGTTGGTGAACTGCAATTGAATCAGAAGCAGACTCCTCTCCCTTCCCCAACCAGATCTTACAGTAGTGACAGAGCTTCGCTTCTGGGATGGGGCAGCCATCTGGGAGAGGTGGAGATCAGAGACCTCTGGCCTCCAGCGGAATCCGGACTCCATATCAGCTTAGTGGAGCTCTGGGTGATCCGACTGGCAATGAAAGCATTTCTTCTGGTTGTAAAGGGGAAGATGGTGCAGGTGTTCACAGACAACACTACCACAATGTGGTACTGCAACAAGTAGGCCCTACATCTCAGGACATTTCTGGAACAGCAGGGCATAACCCTGGTAGTTCAAAACATGTCAGGTTCTCTGAACGTCAGGGTGGACGAACACAGCCGTCAATGCCTAGCAGATCACAAATGGCATCTCTACCCGAAGGTTGTGCAAGAACTCTTTCAGCAGTGGGAAGAGCCTTTGTTAGATCTGTTCACCTCCATAGAGAATGCACAATGTTAGCAGTATTGCGCATTAGAGTTTCCAAGACAGCAGTCGCTCAGCAACGCTTTTTTATCACAAGTAGAATTCAGGCCTCCTGTACACCTTTCCGCCCATACCACTTCAGCCCAGAGTTCTCAAGAAGATCAAGAACGACTAGGCCCAAGTAATCCTAGTGGCTCCGGATTGGGCACAGAGAGTCTGGTATCCCGAGCTTCAGAGAATGAGCATCACTCCTCCGATTAGGCTGCCCCTTCGGAAGGATCTACTGTTGCAGCAGCAGGGAAAGGTTCCCCACCTGAACCTGTTAACTCTATGCCTTTATGCATGGAGATTGAGCGGTAGCATTTGACGGCTTTTGACATGCCTCCCGAAGTCTGTAAATTTATTTTGGCAGCCAGGTGTCCCTCCACTAAAATGGCATACACCTGCCATTGTAAATGTTTTGTACATTATTGTGCAGAAAGAACTATTAATCCTCTTTCTTTCTGCTTATCTTTCTGATATCCTTCTCTTTACCCTATTCCCTGCCCAACAGGGTTCTACCTTAGGTACTCTCAAGAGCTATCTTTCTGCCTTATCGGCATTTCTTTGGCTGCCTGATCAGCCTTCACTGTTCAAATCTCCCATTGTACAGAGTTTCCTCAAAGGGCTTGTACTTATGTTTCCCCCATGCCCTTTATTATGCCGCAATGGAACTATTGTATGGAGCTAGGCATATTGTTGCAGAGTTCCTGTGATGAGGTGAAGCTGTTGGCTGTGGCCTCATGGTGGTGACTATTGAGAAGATCTCCTTGCAGCTGTACAAGCTCACCTCTATGCATTTGGTAAGTGTCCTCCTTTTGAGGTCTCACAGGAGCTGGTGTTAGTGTCTGAGTGCTGCCTTGTTGGTGGTTCTGGTGACAGCATACTGGCTGGATCTCCATTTTCTTTTCAGCTGCTTGCAGTAGCATTTTGATTCGTAGAGGTCACCTGTATGCTAGCTGACTTGTTTGTTGGTCCTTCTTTGTCTATGGTTTTTGATGGATGTGAGAGAATGTGTGCACTTCTTGATCCATTAGTGTAGTTGGTGATAAACATGTCAAGGTCATTGGTGATGTTGGGTTGGTCTATTTTGAGGACGTTGACCCAGTCTGAATAACACTGGATAAAATTTCTCCATAAAGTTTCCAAAAGAGGCAGTTTTCTTAGTGAGTGCATTTTAGATAGAACAGAATTTGGTTTCTTTTCTGACAGTCCTTTAATGCAAAAAGTCAAATGATCAGGCAAAGACTCATCAGCTCAGGGCTCGTTCTGGTGGCAAAAGATTGGGCAAGATGGTCTTGGCACTCAGATCTATTGGAACATAGGCCCAGATTTAAGAGGGCCTAGCGCCATGCCATCTCCATATTAGTGTCATTTCTTTTTACACTAATGTGGCGTTGGAAGGCCAAAAACACTGCACTATATTTATAATGTAGTTCAATGCATGCATTGCGCCAATTTGTAACACCATGCACCACATTATGCCTGCACCAGCCATAATGAATGCAAGGGGGGCGTTCCCCTGTTAGGGTGGCAGGAAAAATGGCGCAAAGAAATCTAAAAGATTTCTTTGCGTCCTTTTTTCTGGGATTTTGAATGCCTGCTCAGAGAAGGCATTAAAAGGAGGCTCCCATTGGATTCAATGGGCCTATGGGTGCTTTGCAGGATTAGCGACGACATTTTTGACTCTGGTCCTGTAAAGCGCCAAACTAGCGTAAAAGGTTATGATGCTAGTTCCCTAACTACCACCATGGTGTGCCGTATTTTAAATATGGCATTGGGGGGGGGGGGCGCTAAGGGGTGAAAGTAAAGTGGTGCTGCAATAGGTGCAGCACCACTTTTCATAAATCTGCTCCATTGTTGCATAGATTCTTGCCCACTTTTAAAAAAAACATTTTTATTAAGCAAAGATGAAATACATTATACAAAACACAAAGTAAAAATAGCTTAAAGCTTCCCAAAACTCAAGTCAAACTTTTGCATTAACAAACTAATCAGTGCAGCATATTTTTCACAATATAAAATAAATATAGCTCACCCCAAAAATTTGGACCAAATTTCTACAATCCAATAACACCAAGGGCCTGATTTATACTTTTTTAGCACTGCATTTGAGTAATTTTTTTAACAGTAAAGTGGCACAAACTTACAAAATATAATTGAATTTTGTAAGTTTGCACCGCTTTTGCATAAACAAATGACGCAAATGCGGCGCTAAAAAAGTATAAATCAGGCCCAAAGTGTGCAGATAATGCGCTAAAATCCTCAGATCCTAAAATCCCAAAATGGAATTAAAGTGCACGTGCGCTAAAGTGAGCAAGTGCTTACGTTAACAAATACAAATTATAGACAAGCCAATTCTAGAGTGCTGGTGTGCTGCAAAGGCTTGCTACCACCTAAAATACAAAGGCAAATGAAACAGAAAGTTAATATGCGATCCCTGACTTGAGGTACGAGAGCCCTGGTGGAAGGAACTACAGGGAACAGTAAAAAGCACATTGAAACACCAGGCCGGAGGGTCACATAGGCTCTCCATGCTAATCTGAACATATTAGGTTGATGAATAATTCCGTGAACCAGAAAAAGAAGATCCCCTACTGGACCTGATAGTGTCTGATGCTGTTCTAGTAAAGTGAACCTGTGCCAAAGTGCCAAGATAGGAAAGAATGACACCATGGTGTCAAGGGTAGTACTATTCCCCTATCACTGCGGTAACCTGGATAATTAATACAGCACCGTCCCCACAATTTATAAAAGACTGAAGTAGCTCCATGATGACTGAAATCTTTTTGGGCCCCTCGTCCTTTTAGCATGTGCCTCCACAAACCTTCTTGTTCTGGACATTTTTTTAACCAGTCCTCGTATAATGGGACCTGTTCTGTACCCCAAATTTGTAGAATCAGCAAACAGGCCACAAAAAGTGCAATTGACAACTATTTGTGTGGGTTTACTCAATCAATAGCCCTGTGTATGTCTAGTAAAACCAAAAAAAATCACAGCAATGGTTCCCACTCTATAACTATTCTAAATGTCGGACTCACGGCTAAAGAAAGATAATGCCAAAAGGGTACCAATCTTGGACAGGAGTAAAAAATATGAAGCCACGCACCAGAGTCCTAGGGGTATTATACGCCATCTACCAAGATAGGATCAACATGTTCTTAAAGTTAGCCACCCTCTAGGCTTTCTGGCCTAAAGGAAATCACTTGCCAATCATCCTCAGAGAATCAACATTGCATGGCTTCTCCAATCTTCTTTAGGACAATCGTCAGGCTTCTTGGTTACAAAGCAGCCTTTGCCAATTCCCTATACCCAAAAGGCTGGGCCTAAAAAGCTCCTGCAACACAGGATTGTAGTGAAGCCATTTTAGTGATGTTTGTGGGCACGTTATTTTAACAACTAGGCCTGATGTCTGTGCCCTTTAGTCTAGTAATGTTTCATTTTATTTCATTTTATTCTTTTAGAAACGATTACATTAGTGGTGATGTTTTATTTTCATTTATCTTGTTGTTCTTTCGCTTAGGAAAGCATATACATTTTTTGGCATAACATTCTTTTACTCTGTGCTTTCTTCAAGGCTGTGACAAGATAGGATTGTGAGCACAAAGTGGTACACCACGTCTCTAACATTTCACAGAAACATACGCATTTTTACCTGGGTACTCTTTCTCAGCGCATTAGTTCTATTATTATGAAAACATCTCTCTGTCCCCTGCACATTAGAGGGAAGTTCCAGACAGATGACCAATACTGCATGCTGTCAAACCTCGCTGCAGCTGTTCTCTGAGACTGCAGGGTCTCCAGCCTATATGGGGAAGGTGTCTCAATAGACAACAGGCTTCTTCACTACTGTCATACAGGTATGGGGTGGTGATGTCTTCCTGGGGGGTCCTGAAGGGTAGTATAGGAAGTTGGCTCTGTATATACTATCTCAAAGTGAAAGATAGTGTGCACAGAGTCCAAGGGTTCCCCTCAGAGGTAAGATAGTGGCAAAATTAGATAATTCGAATGCTCTATTTTGTGGTAGTGTGGTCGAGCAGTAGGATTATCAGAGAATAGTGTTAAGCATTTGTTGTACACACACAGGCAACAAATGAGGAACACACACTCAAAGACTTAGCTCCAGGCCAATAGTTTTTATATAAAAAAATTCTTCTTAATTTATTTTAGAACCACAAGATTCAAGGTTTGAAGTAAATACATAAAATGCAAGGTACTCCACACAGGTAAGTAAGGAACCTTGAATTAGAGCAGTAACATACACAGTTTTAGTTAAAACCCCAATAAGCTATTTTAAAAGTGGACACTGCAAAAATCAACAGTTCCTGGGGGAGGTAAGTAAGATTAAGTTTCTGAGGTAAGTAAGGCATTTACAAGTTCCGTTTCCTGGGCATAGGCATCCCACCGTTGAGGGTTCAAGGCAACCCCAAAGTCACTGCACCAGCAACACAGGGCCGGTCAGGTGCAGAGGTCAAAGGAGGGCCCAAAACACATAGGCGCCTATGGAGAACAGGGGCAGACCAGGGGGGTTTTGTAGAGCACTGGGGGGGGGACAAGTAGGCACACAAAACGCACCCTCAGCAGCACCGGGGCGGCCGGGTGCAGTGTGCTTAGCAGGCGTCGGGTTTTCAATAGGAGTTAATGTAGGGACCCGGGGGTCACTCTAGCGGTGCAGGCAGGGCTCAGGGGGGCTTCTCGGGCCAGCCACCGACTGGGCTAGGCAGAGGGTCACCTGATGGTCACTCCTGCACTGGAGTTCGGTTCCTTCTGGTCCTGGGGGCTGCGGGTGCAGTGTTTGGTCCAGGCGTCGGGTTCTTTGTTCCAGGCAGTCGCGGTCAGGGGGACCCTCTGGATCCTCTCTGTATGCGTCGCTGTGGGGGTCCCGGGGGGTCGTCTCAGGTTACTCACGAGGTCGCAGTTGTCTGGGAGTCCTCCCTAAAGTGTTGGTTCTCTGGAGCTCAAGCCGGGGGCGTCGGGTGCAGAGTATGAAGTCTCACGCTTTCGGCGGGAAGAGTGAAGTCTTTAAGAGTTGCTTCTTTGTTGCAAAGATGTTGCTGTTGTTGAACAGTGCCGCTGTTCTCTGGAGTGTCTTGGTCCTGCGGGTTCAGGGGAGTCCTCTGAGTCCTCAGAGGTCGCTGGTCCCTGTCGGATGCGTCGCTGTGCAGGTTCTTTGATTCTGGAGACATGCCGGTAGGGCTGAGAGCAAGTCAGTTGTTGTCTCCATCATCTCTGCAGGGCTTTCAGGTCAGCAGTCCTTCTTCTTGTTGTAGGTTGCAGGAATCTAATTTCCTGGGTTCTGGGTCACACCTAAAGACTAAATTTAGGGGTGTGTTTAGGTCAGGAGGGCAGTAGCCAATGGCTACTGTCCTGGAGGATGGCCACACCCTCTTTGTGCCTCCTCCCTGATGGGAGGGGGCACATCCCTAATCCTACTGGGGGAATCCTCCAATCTCAAGATGGAGGATTTCTAAAGGCAGGGGTCACCTCAGCTTATGACACCTTAGGGGCTGTCCTGATTGGGGAGAGACTCCTCCTTGTTTTTCTCATTGTCACCTCCAGCCTTGCCGCCAAAAGTGGGGGCAGTGGCCAGAGGGGCGGGCATTTCCACTAGCTGGGATGCCCTGGGGTGCTGTAACAAAGGCATCAGCCTTTGAGGCTCACCACCTGCAGGGAGAGGTGAGAAGCACCTCCACCCAGTGCAGGCTTTGTTTCTGTCCTCAGAGAGCATCCAAAGGCTCTTACCCCAGGGGGGGCAGAAACTCGTCTCAGTGCAGACTGGCACAGACCAGTCAGTCCTGCACTGAAGGATTGGGTAAAATACATGGGGCATCTTCTAAGATGCCCTCTGTGTGCATTTGGTAGTACATCCAACACTGGCATCAGTGTGGGTTTATTATTCTGAGAAGTTTGATACCAAACTTCCCAGTATTCAGTGTAGCCATTATGGAGCTGTGGAGTTTATTTTGACAAACGCCCAGACCATAAACTTAATATTGCCACAGTGTACTTACAATGTCTAAGAATAGACTTAGACACTGTAGGGGCATATTGCTCATGCAGCTATGCCCTCACCTGTGGTGTAGTGCACCCTGCCTTCAGGCTGTAAGGCCTGCTAGAGGGGTGACTTACCTATACCACAGGCAGTATTTTGTGTGCGTGGCATCCTGAGGGGGATGCCATGTCGGCTTTGCCTTTTTCTCCCAACCAACACACACATTCTGCAATAGCAGTGTGCATGTGTTAGGTGAGGGGTCCTTTAGGGTGGCACAACACATGCTGCAGCACTTAGGGACCTTCCCTGGTCACAGGGCCCTTGGCACCACCGGTACCTTTTACAAGGGACTTAACCGTGTGCCAGGGAAGTGCCAATTGAGGAAAAATAGGACAATTTTAAGTGAAAGCACACTGGTGCTGAGGCCTTCTCAGTCAAGTCAGCATCAATATCAGGCAAAAAGTGGGGGGTAACTGCAATAGGGAGCCATTTTCCTATAGGTAGATTAGGGCTTATCCTGCTGTGCTCTAACATAGAACAGTAGTGGCATAGGTAGGAATCATGCATACTGCATAGTGACAGTGTAGTGGGACTTTTCTTGCATTTCACTTTTCTTGTCACCATTCTGCTTCTAGTATGTTTCATCATCCTAATTATTGCATTTCATGTTATTGTATGTAGGGCGCAGCTGAGTCAATAAATCTTTTTGAACCATTCCCTGCTTCTGTTTGTCTTTGCATGTGTGAGTCAAATATAACAGAGAGAAAAGGATGAGATCTGATTCATCACGATTTCTCTGAAAAGTCACAATATCATGCACCCAGTTGCCACAGATCACCCCTGCTTTTGAGCCAAGGTGAGGTGCTACTAACTGGCCGGAAACAGATTAGGCCAACAGTCGTCACATGGTGTGGGATTGAATTCAATTCCCCAAAATTCAGGTGATGCTGCTGCCCAAACTCAGCAGCCTCATTGGTACATTGAGAGCCACCACAACATGGTGCCGCAAATGCTTGGTCAGGGCCTAATTTCGGATCTTCCTGAGAATCTCTGTCTGACTACGTGCTAAAGACACCTTAATACTATATACAGAGATGTCCATAGTATTGAGGATTTCCTCCTCAGCTAGATTAGTAGTAGCTATTTGATGCTGTAGGCTGTTCAAGCTTGAACCCTCAAAGGAGCAATTCCCATTTGGTGCCCTTATCTCTAAACAGGTACATTTACCATGGCAAACCAGCAACAGGTGGTAATTGCAGTAAACATGCAACCTCCCCTCACTGCTCATTTATTAGCTAATGGCCTTGCAGCCCAAGGGGTTCCTCTTACCTTTGTAGTTGAGGCTCATCCAGCCTATAGAACAAAATCATTTTATTCTTGGGTCAGTTTTCCCCTCAGTTGATGGGAACACTAATAAATGCCATCATTACTCACCTGCTAATGCACCTGTACAATACAGAGCATTCGCATACTTAGAGATACCTCTATCTTTTTAAGACCACCATAACTGGCATGATGGGGCCGTACCCCACTCAATACTTCATGTTAGGTTAGGTCCCCTGAGTAATGAATCACCCTCAGTTAACCCCCGCTTACTCCCTTGGTAGCTTGGCACAAGCAGGCAGGCCAACACACACAGTAACTCAGTGAAAACATTACAAAATGACACAACACAGGTTTAGAAAAATAGGAAATATGTATCCAAACAAAACAAAACCAAAATGACAAAAATCCACCATACACAAGTCAAGTTATGAATTAAAAAGCAAGAAAGAGTCTTAAATCCTTGAGAAAACATTAAAAACACTGTTAGCATTGAACATGAATAACATGCACGGGCAAGTGTGCGCCAGAAAGGGCTAGCGATGTGTCGATTTCTCACCCGCAAGCAAGACCGTGCGTCGTTTCTCCTACTCCGGTCACATCAGCATGCGTAGTTTCTTCTCGCCGCAGGGGAGCAGTGCGTCATTTTTCCACGCCAACCGATGTTGCGTGGAAAATCCAGCCACACGCTATCAGGAAACTGCACTGTTTGGGTTGCGACATTATCAGCCTCCGTCAGCAGGTGTTGCACATTGTTTCTGCCGCAAAGCCGGCGGCGGGTCGCTTTTCAGCCGCGTCTCGGAAGGTGTGTCAAAATGTTTCCCGCACAGCGGTCTGTGCGTGGATTTTCAGTCTTGGTCTGCCAGCTTCACCTACAAAGGCCCCAGGAACTGGATAGGGCACCACTTGGCAGGGCAGGAGTCTCAGCAGAGAGTCCAGTTGCTAGCAGGAGAAGTCTTTGATGGCCCTGAGACTTCATCAACAGGAGGCAAGCTCAGGACAAGCCCTTGGAGATTTCTTCACAAGCAGGAATGCACAACAAAGTCCAATCTTTGTCCCTTTGCACAGGCAGAAGCAGCAACTGCAGGATAGCTCCACAAAGCACAGTCACAGGCAGTGCAGCACTTCTCCTCAGCTCTTCAGCTCTTCTCCAGGCAGAGGTTCCTCTGGATGTCCAGAAATGATCTAATCTTTCAGGGGTTTGGGTGCCCTTCTTATACCCAGTTCTGCCTTTGAAGTAGGCCTACTTCAAAGGAAAGTCTCTCTTGTTTGTGAAATCCAGCCTTGCCCAGGCCAGGCCCCAGGCACACACCAGGGGTTTGGAGACTGCATTCAGTGAGGGCAGGCAGAGCCCTCCTAGCACAGGCTACAACCCAGCTACCTTTGTGCCACTATCTACAGAGAGGTACAAACAGCCCAACTGTCAAACTGACCCAGACAGGGAATCCACAAATAGGCAGAGTCACAGAATGGTTTAAGCAAGAAAATGCCTACTTTATAAAAGTGGCATTTTCAAACACACAAACTCTAATCCACCTTTACCAAAAGATGTATTTTTAAATTGTGAGTTCAGAGACCTTAAACTCCACATGTCTATCTACTCCCAAAGGGAATCTACGCTTTAATCATATTTAAAGGCAGTCCCCATGTTAACCTATGAGAGAGATAGGCCTTGCAACAGTGAAAAACGAATTTGGCAGTATTTCACTGTCAGGACATATAAAACACATTAGTATATGCCCTACCTTAAACATACACTGCACCCTGCCCATGGGGCTACCTAGGGACTACCTTAGGGGTGTCTTACATGTAAGAAAAGGGAAGGTTTAGGCCTGGCAAGTGGATACACTTCCAAAGTCGAATTAGCAGTTAAAACCTGCACACACAGACACTGCAGTGGCAGGTCTGAGACATGATTACAGGGCTACTGATGTGGGTGGCACAGCCAGTGCTGCAGGCTCACTAGTAGCATTTGCTTTACAGGCCCTTGGCACCTCTAATGCACTGTACTAGAGACTTACCAGTAAATCAAATATGCCAATCATGGAAATCCAATCAACAATACAATTCACACAGAGAGCATATAGACGTTAGCACTGGTTAGCAGTGGTAAAGTGCTTAGAGTTCAAAAGCCAATGAAAACAGGCCAGAGAAAATAGGAGGCAGGAAGCAAAAAGATTGAAGATGACCCTGCAAAAGGAAAAAAAAGTCCAACAGAGGCATAGAGGGAGGGAAAGACTGAAAGGGTATGGAATAGCCCTTCTGTATGATCTGTAAAACCCATTTGTCCGATGTTATGGACTGCCAGTGAGGGAGATGAAATAGAATCCTCCCTCCAACTGGACACGAGTGGTCTTGCAGAATCATACTAGGAAGACTTGAGTGCTGTGAAGGAGGGGGGCTAGGTGGCAGCCGACCTCTGGCTAGACCCTCTGGGTCTGAAGGTACCAGAGCCTCATCCTCATACTGGATGTTGAGTTGACCGAAGATGGTGGCTGACTGGTGGGTGGCGTGGCACCCGCAAAAATCAGACTGCTGGAGAGCGGATGCCAAGAGGCCAAAGGATCTGGCCATAGCCCGAGAGTCTTTGAACCGCTCAAGCGCAGAGTCTGCCTTTTCTCCAAATAGGCGTGAACCATCAAAGGGCATGTCCATAAGGTTCACCTGGACATTCCCTGAAAAGCCAGAAGTACGAAGCTAGACATGGTGGCGAAGGACCACCTTTAATGAAATCACTCTCCCCAGTGAGTCGGTTATGCCCAAACCACAGTTAATCGTAAACTTGGATGTTTCTCCCCCATCTTTAACAGCTTGTGAGAGAGTAACCCGTTCTCACTCCGGAACTTGGGGCAGCACCTGTCCCACTGTGTCCCACAATGTATGGGAAAAAAGGCCCAATAGGCATAAGGTGTTTATGGACCTCAATTCTGGGCTTGAAGAAGACAACATCTTCTTCCCAAATAGGTCCAGCCTCTTGGATTGCCTATCCGAGAGAGCACCATGGGAAGTGGAGGCCTGGACCACAAAGCTCTCCAGGGTGGGGTTTTTTGGTGAGGAAACTAGGATCATTAGGTGCTGGTCTATGGCAGCTGCCAATTGTCCTATTAACAGGAGCCCCTGTGCTGGGTTTGGACCACATCCCCAGCAGTACATCAGTGAGGGCTTCATGAAAGGGTAACATTGGTTCTGATATGGAAACCCCCGGCTGAAGCACCTCAGTCAGGAGGTTAGTCCTGACTGGCACCATAGGAAAATCTACGAACCATCATAGCATATGAAGCTCCGCCCTCTGTAGCTACAGTAAGAAGTGAGATCATGCCAGTATCTGGAGAGGTATCCAGCCCTCTGGCTTCCCCAAGTTCCTTATATCAGTCCAAATGCACCAAACCATATTCTAAAGGGTCATGGGACTCCTCCCCTGTACCTGGCCAATCGAAATAAGCTGCGCCCCGGAGGGTAGGTCTATTATTTTGGACCAGCGCGACACAACTGTTAGCCGAGTCCTTGGGACGTGCTTACCAAGGAGCCTGTTCCCGACTTGGGGGTGGGCGACCTGACTGTTGACCTGGCTTAGTGTACTTCAATGTAAGTGACCAGCCTATATTAACTATTGATGTAATTTCCATATCACTTATTTTGTGTATTTGGAGAGGAGTTTACATACTGAGTGTTCTGGTCCTGATGAAGCGTCATTGGATCCGTGAGGACCGCACGACGTGAAACATGTTGACCTTGTCTTAGGAAGTTCTGTAAATAGTCAGACCTCCGCTCTTACCGTTCTTTGAAAGTAATTGAGCATTGATACTCATTTTATTACTTTCCTGTGTTTTTAATCTTGGTTTCATCCCTGACTATTGATTAAAATGATGATATATGCAGCGATGTTTAACCAATTTTATCCTTAATTTTCTTTGTTCTCTCCTTTTTTACGGGTGCTTGAGTGTAGGCATGTCCGCTTAGATGGTGCTACCTCTTTAGTTACCATCGGTCCAACACGGCTTAGTGCCCCCCCATGTGGGGAGCCCGTCAGGCATTGCACAGCCGGCCTGGCGAGGAGCATTACCCGATGATGATGCCAGTCATCCATTGTGATGCTTGAGGGCACTCGCTCCTGATGATTCGGGTCTCCCTAGTTCTCTTTTCTTCTCGTTGTATGGAACAGTGTACTTTTGGTTTTTTGCACTATTATTGGGAGAATGTACACTGGACCAAGTAATCTCCCGGTCCCTCCTCTTTTTCCTTTACAATCAAAATAAGCCCCAGGCACTGATCTGGCACCTATCAGCGCAGTCAAAGTTGGAATCAGCATAATCTGACGCTTTTCTGGATCATCTTGGATGAGGATGGGGCTCGCACTACCAGAGGGCACTGGCTGTGTGCTCTCAGCATCGTTCCGGATCCAGTATTGGATCCAGGAGTCCCCAGTGGCGCCAAGGCTGAAGCCGCCGGCATTGGAATCCGAAGGGGCCCCTGCCGACCCCATGGGGCCTGAAGGTGCAACAGTAAAGGTGGCGCACTCAAATATGAGGCGCTTGGCTTAATAAAACTCCCTGAGTTGAGCGGGGGTCGCACCGTATCCCGGAAAGGGAGGGAGACCTGAAGTCCACCCTGGCATCGGTTCCATGGAACTGTGCTTGGAACGTTGACGTTCCCAAGACGCCTCATCAGCCCATTGGCATGGCAAAGACAAAGACCGCTTGGACTTCTTCTTTCTGTGCCTTTTCCCTGAGTGCCCGGAGGACCTCAAGTGTGAAGAAGAGGACTTAGGGCTCCTGGAGTGGTTCGCAACCTCCTCTTTGATACAGACCGTGACCTCCTAGGATTCGCGCCAACAGAAGTCGACTGCCGGACCGCCATGAGCTTCAGAGACCTCTCTCTCAAAGCTTTTGGGGCCATGGCCTGGCAGTCGGAACACAACTTAGATTTGTGGTCTCTGTCAAGGCACCAGAGACATACCTGATGGGGATCCGTCACCAACATGGGCAGCTCGAATCCGGACCTGCGCTTAATCAGAACGGAAGGAATAGAACTGACGTACGTGCGCCAGGGTGGTGCCTTTAAAGGTGACTGTGACGTCCCAGATGGCTCCAACGATGACACCACGAGGATCCGAATGACACCACCCGATGGCGCGCGCAGGGTGCTGCTCAGCAAAAAATTCCAGATTCCAAGCTGACACCAGAAAATTCTAAGATAAGGAATCTGAAGCTAAAAGTCTGTATCAGATTTCTTCCACAGTAAAATAGGAAAAATCTATGGCAACTTCGATCAACAGTCAGACACCAAAGATCTCATTGCCAACGTGACCACTGCCTAACGGGACACACATCTGACTGAATGGAAAACACATACTGAAGAAGACACAGCAGCGATCATTAAGATGAAACACTCAGGGGCCTCAATGGACCGATGCCCCCACCATATTTCCAATGTGGGAAGACCACTAATCAGCAACATCCTCACCCACCAAATTTGCCACCTCCCCAGAAGCTTGAACACCCTCCTCAAAAATCAATTTTCCCACCCTAACTAAATGAGCAACTTCTATATCATCTCTCTGCTCCCATACCCTACCATAATGATGGAGAAGGCCATCAACAAACAATTCACAAATGACCTGAACTCTAAGATGTACTGAACCACACCCAATCAGAATTCTCTATCAAAAACAGCACAGAAACATCACTCATCGCGGCCACAGATGACATCTGCACAATACTGGACAATGGAGTTAACTGAGGCCCTCATCCTTCTTGAACTCTCTGCAACCTTCAATAATCTTCCCCCACACCCTCATCAGAAGACTGCACACCATAAGCATCCAAGGTCCGGCCCTCAACCTGATAAGCTCCTTCCTTAGAGTAAGAAGACAAGTCAGACTACCACTCTATACATCTGACTCCAAGGATCTGATCTGTGGAGTCTCTCAGCCCATCTTTAGTCAACATCCACATGACTTTGCTCACCAACATCATCATATCCCAAGGCATCACTATTGTGTCCTATGCCAATGACACCCAACTCATCCTTTCTCTGACCGACAAGTCCACTGCCACCAGAACCAACCTCTCCATCTGCATGATCAACGAAGCAGACTAGATCAGATATAACTGCCTGAAATTCAACTCTGACAAGACGGAAATTCTGACCTTCTTGATTAAGAACTTTCCATGGGACTCCAGCTCATGGCCAGCAGATCTTGGACCACACCCATACCAAATAACCATGCCAGTAAACTGGGAACCATCCTGGATGACAAGCTCAACATGACAGCACAGGTCAATGCGGTTTGCTCCTCCTGTAACGCCACGGGTCAAAGCACGACCAGGGGCTCACTCCACAGTCTCCGTGGCATTCCATGTTATACAGCTGGATGCTTCAAACACTTGCAGCATAGGGAGTCCTGCAAGGGGCCACAGAGGGTCATTCTTATAGGCCATATTCTTGCTCTCTGTGGTTTCATATTCCCAGAATTCCTGAGAAATGTTTTTTATTTAACTAATGCATCATGAAGGCTCTCTTAGGGTTCATGGCTCAGCATTTCCCAATACATCATAACAGCCTCCCTACTTCCTCTATGTCACTTCCTGTTTTGGAGTATATAAGGAGAAGAACTGTCTTTCTATTTTCCCCTGCTACACTTGTCACTCCTGCTGGTGTATGTTCACTTCTGCTGGTGTATCTCCGCTCCTGCTGGTGAATCATCACTCCTGCTGGTGTCTCCTTGCTCCTGCTAGTGATGTCTGCTCCTGTTGCTCCCCTTCTGAACCTTTCTATTTTCCTGGCTCTGGCTTTTCCACTAGCCTCAATTGAGCCTTCTGAGTCTTGCTGCAATCCTGGTCTTGTTCCATTAGTATCAGTCCTCATCATCCTCCAGGAAGCCTTCGATTGCTATCAAATGTTTTTTCCATTCTGGATTTTTCTTCTTGGGGGCTTCTTCTGGAGGGCACTATCTGCTTAGACGTTCCATTGTTGACTGCATTGTGGCTATCAGAAGGGGTCGCCCATATCTTTGGTAGACAAGGACAGTCACAACCTGGACTTGTGGATATTCCCATCACTGCAAAAAGAATTCAGTCCACTGAGGAACTTGACAGACTGCAACATCTAATTTCCATGTCTGACTGCAGGAGCATGAAAGCTGCCTCAGGCTGGGCTGGTGGATCCTGAACAAGCATTGGTTCAGACAGTTCAACAACAAGCTCAAGAATTGCAAAATGAAAAATTGGCCTTATGTCTAGTGCTTACTGCCAGAGCATCCGACGTGCCATCCATTTCACCAACAAACCTTCATTTTTCTGGAGGTCCAAGGAAATTAGGAGAATTTCCAGACTCCCCGACAGTATTCTTCGCCTTCCATCCAGGCCAGTTTACTGTGGATAGAACCAAAGTGGGGTATCTGATCAGTGCTGTATCAGGCCTGGCATTAGCATGGGGCACTCCTTTGGCAGCTGCAAACAACCTGAGCCTTTCTGAATATGCAAACTTTTTCACAGCCTTTAAATGGATGTTTGAAAAAACTGGTTTAGAGACTTCAGCTGTTGAAGCTCTTTTGGACATTCAGATGGGTAATCAAGACTCGCTTCTTCCAGTTATCAGCTGGGACCACACGGGTGGACAGGACTCTTAGCTACTCTCTTTCACTGGGGCCTTTGTGAGGAAATAAATAATGAACTGGTACATTCACCCCATGCAGAAACAATGGTGGTGTTAATGGATCAGACCCTATCTAATGAACACGGACTCAATGAATGCAGATGTGAGTTCAGCAAACCCCAAGAGCAACTTGTCTTAGTGGTACAAAGATTGACAACCCTGTTTTCGAGAGCCGAGTGACTGCTGACTTCGAGTGTGAAGACTGTGCCCTTCCAAGTTCCTTGGCTTATTTATGTCGATCCCAATGGTACATAAAACCTTTATGTAATTATGTTCCATCTGGATCCACATTTGCAATATTATTAAATAACTGCAATACACATCGTATTGAAAGTCAACCTTTTTCCTGTGCTTTAATGTCATGCTCTGATCCTCGCTTACGTGAGAGTCAGGCAGTAACCAGCCAGTTTAAACAGATGTGAGCTAGTCTGCATGTGCTCACCATTGTGAGGGGCAAAGGGCCTACCTTACACTAGCCCTGGCATTCCACAATCAGGTGTCTTTGGGATCTTCCCCATATGATGCATGGAAGTCTTGCTTTTAAGGCAATCCCGAATGTTGACAGCAACAGCCTGGTAACACCTCTGGCGGCTAATCAGACATCTCTGCCTTCCACCCTTTCCTAAGTCATCACAAAGTGGATGGGGTGTTAAAAATAAACATCACTGACCCCCACCCTTTGATGAGATGGTAAAGGGTGGGATTACAGTGAGTACATGGAGCGAGGCTTTTTATGTAGAAACGGTGGGAAGAGGCACATCTGAGCAAGTGATTCAATGGAGGTGAAGCTGGAAACAAAAGTCTTTCAGCCTCTGTTTAACAAAGCTTCAGCCTTGAAATTAAGAAATCCTTCTCTGAGAGACTCTAAAACCAAAACAGGCATCCAGCTCGAACAAGGAAGAAAGAGGATGGATGCAGTGTAATGGCCAGAGCTGCAGACATTCAGGCAGGCGACTCAGGTACAAATTTCGGCACAGGCTCAACATCCTGTGATTCTTGGCAATTCACTTAATCTCCCTTTGCCTAAAACTCAAAAATGTTGATAGTCGTGTGTAATATACCTGGTGCTCGTGTAAAGCGGTCCCCTACTTTTGGGTCGAGTTTGAAACATTTTCAGACTCAAATATCTGCGATGAAAACATGTTCACATAACAGGGGCTGAAGTAGCCTCAGCATTCAGGCGGTATTTCTTCGGATTTGTTTTTACAGAAATATAATCATGAACAGCATTTATGAAAAGTGCCAACACAGTGGGAGATAGATTGTATTTAATACATTTTTGATTTATCAGAGTGATTGGCATGTACAAATTAAATGTAGCCAGCAGTCCATTTATTTGGTTTCAAGAACGTACTTCAAGGTGACCTATTCACATGGAAGCAAATACCAACAGATATAATAAATACACAACAAATAGAGGTGGGAAAACCACTGAAAGCCTGAGCCAGATGCCTGACTCAACTCAAGGTCATCTGAGAAACCTAACCCCAAATTAATCAGAGTTTTCACAGGGGAGCTGTGAGATAGTGGCAAGATCAAATGTCAGCCTCACCTCAACACCATGTGACTCACATTATCTATGTGCCAGAACAATGTGTAAGGTAGTCTGTTTTGAAGCACCCTTGTGCCAGATTTCTGCTATGTAAAACTGTCAAAAATGTGGGTTCTGCCTGTCACCTTGTACACCATGAATTAAGAATTAAGCATTAACCTTTGATTAAGGCATACACTTCTACGGGCTATATTGCACAATGTGAAACCTGAAAATGTAGGCTCAATCCCATCTTCCCTGTTTTAGCAAATTGTGTGGTCCTAAGTGAATACTTTATTTAATTGCACCTCTTTTGTCTTCATTTTCACATATGACAGCACCTTGTAATCATATACACTGTGCATTCTTCTGTGCATAAAAGCATGGATCTGTTAAGAGATGTATTGAGGAGCTACAAGGTTTAGATTGGACTGCCAATAATGTATTGAGGTGTATGTCTGACCTCTAGCACGAACATCACACAGCCAGATTGTATAGCGAGCCATTAACCCCTCACCATGAGAAAGAGATGACACAAGACCTGGAGCAGAAGACTGCCATTGCCTGGCATCGGCTTGACTCTCGACTTCCAAGGTAGGCACTGAGCAGCAGGCACTGCCAGTGGCTCGCATTGAGGTACATTCAAATAGGTATGGGAACTGTGATCCTGAGTGCAACTAGGGCAGGAAAGGATCCTTAAGAGCAGATACTGCTTGAATATGGTGATGTGGTCTGAGACATGATAAAAAGGATAAAATATTCAACAGCTATTTTGTTGGCCTTTCATTTCTGGGTAAATACATTAAAAAAGACACATAAAATGAAAAATACATGAAACTTAAAAACAAAAACTTTGGGAATTGCAGTCTTAGGTTGTGGCAGTTCAGTCAGTGCATATGTCAGTTTGTGTAAACAGCCAGTCCAAGAAATAAATCATGTTTGGCTCAGTGTGGGGAATAAATAATGATATGCATATTTATAGTTCTATGAAGTCCCAGTCTGTGACTAAAAGTTCTGTGAATATGCAAGTGATTTTCTTTTTACATTGTGTTATCCAAAGAATTATTTAATGATAACCTTGAGGTGCCTCTAGCTGAAAGGGAAGGGATCAAGGGTCTTCTGTACTGTCAAACCGTAGGAGAGACAAAAAGTGAAAGAGGAAACAGGCCACCTGTGCAGTTGGCTAATTAACAAATCTAAAGGCTGCTTGGGAACCAATATGTGTGGCTTTAATTGATGAAGCCATTTGAGACTTCATGGAGGCAAATATGTAGAGCTGAGTTTTGGAATGTTTCTTAATAAAGGAAACTTATAAAAAAGGTGTGCATCAGGGACAATCTGATTGGCGTATACTAAAAATATATATTTTAAAAGCACTAGTTTTATCTTAAATACTGCATCTTATAGCACATTTTCTGGCAGCCTCCCCTTCCACTGAATGACTAATCTGGGTGATTTGATGGCACCAGGCTTATGTATTTTAGTTGAAGCTAAAATGTTTGTCTGAAGGAGAGGGTCAGGGCAAATGATAAATGCGCTCTTTGAGTTGCAAACACAGTACTGGCCAAACAACGCAGGTGTCCAGACCGCTATCTGCTCCCCAAGACACTAAAATGCAGAATATACTGTGGAAGGGAGGCTGCAAGAGGCAGTCTGTTGATTGACAGTATGTGGATGGATCATGCAATGCGCAACTAAACTTGCAAATGTATTTTATTTCACCAGCTCTCCCAGCACTCCATTTGCACCCAAAAGAGCTCAATTACCACCAGTCCCCCTCTTCAGACAAACAGTTTAGGAGTATCTAAAGCGCCAAAGCTCGTTCCATCCATTCCCCCAAGAACAATGCTAATCAGTGCTAAAGTGCATATGCTCTCTCCTTAAAACATGGTGACATTGGCTCATACCCAATTGGCTTGTAAGTCCCTAGTCAAGTGCACTACATGTGCCCAGGATCTGTAAATTAAATGCTACTAGTAGGCTGCAGCACTGGTTGTGCCACCCACATAAGTAGACCCATAACCATGTCTCAGGCCTGCCACTGCAGTGCCTGTGTGTGCAGTTTCACTGCCACTTCGACTTGGCATTTAAAAATAAATGCCAAGCCTTAAACTCCCCTTTTTCTACATATGAGTCATCCCAAACGTAGGCCCTAGGTAGCCCATAGGGCAAGGTGCTATGTAGGCAAGAGGCAGGACATGAACATGTGTGTTCTATATCTCCTGGTAGTGTAAAACTCCTAAATTTGTTTTACACTGCTGTGAGGCCTGCTCCTTTCATAGGATAGCATTAGGGCCACCCTCATATACTGTTTGAGTGGTAGATCCTGATCTGAAAGGAGTAGCGAGTCATATTTAGTATGGCCAGAATGGTGATACAAAATCCTGCTTAATGGTGAAGTTGGACTTTTTATTACTATTTTAGAAATGCTACTTTTAGAAAGTGAGCATTTCTCTACACTCAAATCCTTCTGTGCCTTACAATCCACATCTGGCTAGGTTTAGTTGACAGCTCCCTTGTGCATTCACTCAGACAACCCCAAACACAGGATGCTCAGTCACACTTGCACACATCTGCATTTTAAATGGGTCTTCCTGGGCTGGGAGGGTGGATGGTCTGACACTTACATGTCAAAAGACAGTAGCCTGCCCTCACACAAAGGACTGCCACACCCGCTACTGGGACCCTGGCAGACAGGATGGAACTGAAAGGGGACCTTGTGCACTTCTAAGCCACTCTTTGAAGTCTCCCCCTCTTTAAAGGCACATTCGGGTATATAAGCAGGGTCTCTGACCCTACCAACTTAGACACTTCTGCGGTAGACACTTCTACTTCACAGACTCTTCCTGGAGAAGAAACCATGAACCAGAACCTGGAACCTGCCAAGGAGACCTGCCTGGCTGTCCAAAGGACTCACCTGTCTGCTTTTATGCAAAGGACTGCTGCCCTGCTGTCTTGCTGTCCTCTAGCTCTGCTGAGAGGTGCTCTCCAAGGGCATGGATAGAGCTTGCCTCCTGTTCCTCGAAGTCTCAGGACCAAAAAGACTTCATCTCTGCAAAAGAACTCCTTGGGTGGCGAAAATCGACGCACAGACTGCAAGAAACGATGCACCGCCTGCATTGCGGTGAAAAATTCACTGCATGCCAAACCGTAACAACGCAGCCCGACTTCCTGACGAGGAGATCGACGAAGCGCCAGCGCTGCGACCGGAACGTCGATGCACGGCCCACTGGATCAACACAAAGCCGACCCAGAATGACGCAGCCTGACTTCCTGAGAGGAATCGACACAGCACCTGCCGTGCAACAGAAATTTCCATGCATCCCCCACCGGATCGATGCAGCTCCTGTGACTTCGTCCTGCAAGTGCCAGATTTCACTGCATCATCCCCGGGGTGTCTGAAAACCCCGCAACCCAAAGAGGATCCGTCACAAAGTCTTCCCTGCGTGGAAAATAAATGATGCATCGTCTGTGTGCAGTAGGAGAAATCGACTCACACCTCCCCATTTTCCACGCATCTCCTCCTCTGCAGTCCCTTGCAGAGAATTTGAACGCAAACCAGGTACTTTGTGCTTGCAAGAAATATTTGTTGCTTTTTAAGAACATTTTCTAAGTGGTATCTCAACGTTTACTTATTGAATCTTGATCATTTTGACCTGCATTTAACCAGTTAAATATTATATATTTTTCTAATCACTGTGTGGTGTATTTCTGTGGTGTTATACTGTATTATTGCATGATTTATTGCACAAATACTTTACACATTGCCTTCTAAGTTAAGCCTGACTGCTCAATGCCAAGCTACCAGATGGTGGGAACAGGATAATTTGGATTGTGTGTGACTTACCCTGACTAGAGCGAGGGTCCTTGCTTGGACGGGGGTAACCTGACTGCCAACCAAAGACCCCATTTCTAACACCATAAAAGACCGGTATCCCTTACCTCTTTTCAAGGATATTTCAGAGCAGGTCAGAGGACCCAAAATATTCACCAAGTGAGACCTTCCAAGTGCCTACCATCTCCTTTGTAGCACAGAAGGAAATGAGTGGAAGACCGCCTTCAGAACCCACCTTGGGCAATTTGAATATTGCATTATGCCTTTTGGATTAAGCAATGTTCCAAACATTTTCCAGTGCTTCATGGATCACATATTTGCAGACCAGTTAAACTAGAGTGGTGTAGTATATTTAGATGACATTCTAACTTATTCATCTGATCCCTCCTCCCACCACAATCATGTTTGTCATGTCCATGACAGACTACGCCAAAATAGAGTGCTCTGCAAGACTGAAAAATGAGAATTTGATCAGCCTAATGTGGAATATTTGGGATACCATGGACCCCCAGAAAGTGGCTGCCATTCTTGAAGGGCCTTCTCCTTCCTCTATTAAGGAGACTCAGGCCCGCATTACGACCCTGGCAGTAAATGCTGCCCACTGCTGTGCTGATGGCAGCTAACACACTGTGAGTGTGGCGGTAATCCGCCACGGGTAGTATGACCCAGACATAGAATACCGGCACTATACAAACACCCACACAAGTCCGCCACACCAAAGGTCAGTGATAAACTGACGATATCAAAACACACACCATTACGCCAACAGGAATACGCCCACAGTATCACGACCCATGAATCACCGTGGTGGTCTTTCAAACGTGGTAAACAATTGGCGGTACACACCGCTGTGCTAAAAATACACACACACCAACAAAACAACACCACATTGGACACTTCAAACAACACACACCTGACACCCACACACACACCACACCCACCCACTCACACCACTATAAAACATACACCCACAATACCCACAACCCCTTACGGCAAAAAAAAAGAGACCAAGCACAGAGAGACAAGCAAGGAGCACCCACTCAATCAGAGGCACAGACCACCATCAGCCATACACCATTCACAGCATACACCACAACACATCACCCCACACATCCTCACACAATTCGCACACACCACATCAATGGCACCCCAAAGACACCCCAGATTTTCAGAGAAGGAGCTAAGGGTCATGGTGGAGGAAGTCATCCGGGTAGAGCCACAGCTTCTCGGATCACAGGTGCAGCAGACGTACATTGCTAGGAAGATGGAGCTATGGCGGAGTATCGTGGACAGGGTCAATGCCGTGGGACAGCACCCAAGAACAAGGGATGACATCAGGAAGAGGTGGAACGACCTACGGGGGAAGGTGCGTTCCGTGGTTGCAAGACACCAGATTGCTGTACAGAGGACTGGCGGTGGACCCCCACCTCTTCCCCCACAACTAACAACATGGGAGGAGCAAGTCTTGGCGATCAAGCATCCTGAGGGCCTCGCACGAGTAGCTGGAGGACTGGACTCTAGTAAGTCAAATCTTTACTACTATATCCACCACCCTACCTGCATGCCATCACAAACTCCTACCCCACCCTCACCCCATCACCCCACCAACTCACATATACCCCACTATCACGACACACCCATCCCAATACCAAGCCCTGCATGCAACACCAGTGTATGGACACCCATCACAGACCTGCATGGACACCCATCACCACAGCATGCCCAGTAGAGAGACTCACCCAGCCCACAAAATCAGCACTTCCACAAGGGCCAGCCGACAGGGAAATCACAATCAGAGATGGAAACACACCCATTCACAATATGGCCCACGCAGATACATTAACAATGCATTTGCATCCCAACAGCACCCCTACTCAATGTCACCGGAGAGGAGATACCAGCTACATCCAGTCCCCCCCCCGCCGAAGAGGCCCACAGTGGCGACAGCAGCTCTGCATGCCTGGATCACGATGACCAACCTGGCACATCAGGGGCCTCTGGACAGTCAGTTCCCCTGCTACAGTCCCAACCCACCACAGAGCCTGCCCCTCAGGAAACACCAGCACAGCGCCCACCCAGCGGGCCCATGCCACTGTCCTCAGGACACATCAATCAGCAGTGTGTCCACTACTACAGGACCCCAGGCAATCCCACAAACACAGGATGATCAGGGACCTGGGGTCAGTGGCAGTGGGCACACAGTTCAGGGGACAGAGGCACAGGACAACAGGGAAGCTGGGAGGAGTGCTGTGCGACAGGGGGAGGACAGGCCCAGGGAACCCACTCTCCACAAGGCACTCTCCAACATCCTGGGAGCATACCACCATTCCCAGGAGACCATGGGCCAGATACTGGCCAAGTTGCAGGAGACCCAGCGGCTGCAGGAGGGACAGTACTTGGGAATCAGTTGGATGGGCGCTTGAGGGCATCACAGCAGCCACAAGGGGGGAAGTACTGATTCAGAGTCATGACTTTGCACGCGTTAAGGTGCTACCTGGGTGGGGGATGTGGGCTGTGGGTGCCCCAGGCCAGGGTGAACATGGCAGTGTAGGTCCATTGTTGGGCAGTCTCTGGAGCACTCCTACCACAATAGTGTAAGCGGCCATCTACTACTGGGCAGGGTCCTGTGGGTTTCAGGTGTGCAGATGCTGGCATTAGGCATTGAAACCCTCGGGCTGGTGACTAGCTGTGTAACTGGTAGTGCATGGCCTAGTGCGTAGGGCAGCTCCCTGTGTGTAGTGTACACCAATAGTGGTGTTGTTGATGGCATTGACCAAGTGTATCCTCTGTCTCTCCCCCCTTTTTGTTTTGTCACCCTGTCCTTGTGTTCATTAGCATAATCTGGTGGAGGAGCAGAGGCACCAGCGACGGAGGGAGCTGCATCACACATGGGCCTGGAGGCCGAATCCACTAAGAGTGAAGGCACCAGTGGGACGAAGGGTGAAGGGTGCACCACAACGGGGACAGGAGGAGAGACCATAGACAGCGACTCCTCCTCCGATGGTAGCTCCCTGGCGCTGGCGGACACCTCTGTGCAAACCCCAAGAACAGGTACAGCCGCCACCCCCTACCAGCACCACCCTCCCAGCAGCCCCTCACCGTGTTTCCCGTGCCTGCTCACCCAGGAGGATGGGCATCTCCTTCGCCCCAGGCACCTCAGGCCCTGCCCCAGTCAGCCCTGCTGCCCTCAGTGAGGAGGCTACTGACCTTCTGAGATCCCTCTCTGTTGGGCAGTCAACCATTCTGAATGACATCCAGGGTGTCAAGAGGCATTTGCAACAAACAAATGCATACCTGCAGGGCATTCACTCTGGCGTGGCAGCCCAACAGAGAGCATTTCAGGCTCTGGCCTCAACACTGATGGCAGCCATTGTCCCGCTCCAACTTCCTCTACCCAGTCCCAATCCCCTCAACCTCAGCCTATCCCAAGCACACCTTCAGACCAGCATTCCCCCAAATCAACACACAAAATTGTCTCAGGCAAACATAAGCACCACACTCCATCTCACAGGCACTCACACAAGCACCATGCCCATGCACACACACCAACATCGAATGCCTCCACTGTGTCCCCCTCCTCCTCATCATCCACCTCCCTTCCAGTATCGTCTCCAGTCACACCTGCATGCACCACATCCTCATCCACTACCTCCATCACCAACACGCCCATCACAACACACCCCTCACTGGCAGTCACCACCCCCACAACTATGCACACGTCCCCTGCGTCCTCTCCCAGTGTGTCTGTTACCCCTCATCCTAAAGAACACAAACGCAAGCACCCACCCACCCAACAGCATCCAGCCCATGCACCTTTACCCAAACTCAGCAGACAGACACCTCCTACAAACACACCCTCTTCCTCCACTTCCAAACCCTTTCCATCTTCCTGTCCCAGTGTGTCTAAAAAACTTTTCCTGGCTAACGTTGACCTCTGCCCTACCCCTCCCCCCATCCTTCCCCTCTGACCAGAGTGTCCAGATCCCAGGCCAGCACCTCAGCCACCAAGTCGGCGTCCGCTGTGGTCACTGCAACTCCCAGAGGCTCAAAGGGGGCACCCGTCATGCCAGGCAGTGTGCCACCGTCACCTGCAAAGGACCAACCCCTTCTGCCACCTGCCAAGGTGAAGAAGGGGCCAGCATGTAGCATGGACAAGGAGCACGACCACACAGCAAGGCCTCCTCCAAAACTCAAGCTGCCAGTCCCAAGGTCCCAGCAGCATCTGCCAAGGTGAGGAAGGGTCAGAAAAGCCAAGGCAAGGCACTACTGGCCTTTGCGGCACCAGGTGAGGGCCTGGTGCCCACCATCAGAACCGACAGCCCCAACACCTGTACTGCGACAAGCAGCGCCACAAGCACCGCCACATGCACTGCCGTAAGCACCGCCACCTGCACCTCCACCTGCCCCGCTGCTGCCACAACAACTGTCAGCAGCAGCATCCCCAGTGGGCAGCAGTCCGAGACTGCAGGAGACGGGCTGGTGACTTCCTTCGCCACTACCAGCACCAGCACGACGGACAGCCCAGCCAGCATCCCCACTGCAGGCCCCACCACAGGCACCGCCACCTGAAGCAGACTGGGCACAAAGCCCCCTCCAGAACCAGTGTAGACATGCATCCACTCCCCCTATCCTCGGAAGGAAGAAGCAGACAGGGCACAAAGCCCCCTCCAGAACCAGTGGAGAAGTGCATCCACTCCCCCTATCCTTGGCATGATGAAGCAGACTGGGCACAAAGCCCCCTCCAGAACCAGTGGAAGAAGGCATCCACTCCCCCTATCCTTGGCAGGATGACGCAGACTGGGCACAAAGCCCGCTCCAGAACCAGTGGAGATGCCACCCACTTGAGACTGTGGCTTTGCACTCCTCAGGACCAAGCAGTGGGCAAACAACCCACTTGAGAGACTGTGGCACTGCTCTCCCCAGGACCAAGCAGTGGGCAAACCACTCACTTGAGAGACTTGAGAGACTGTGGCTTTGCACTCCCCAGGACCAAGCAGTGGGCAAACCACCCACTTGAGAGACTTGAGAGACTTGAGAGACTGTGGCTTTGCACTCCCCAGGACATCGCTGTGGGCATGGAGCCCCCTCGAGGACTAGTGGCATAGTACCATCTTCCGGCTGAGGTGCCCCCTCTTCCCCGTTCCCCTGAGGTGCCATTGTGTTTTCGACCTAATGCCCCTGCAGTGTTCTCTCCGTATTGAGGCAGGAGTCAAGTGTGGGCTTTGCCCATGATTTTTTGCCCAGTGGGCCATGGACATTTACAAAGGACAGTGTACGGAATTCTGTACATATTGTAAATAATTGTATATCCTGTTTTGCGCTTCATTAAGTATATCTGACTATTTCTAATATATCACTGATTTGACTCAATTCCTTTTGTCCTTGCGTTCTTCCAGGGGGTTACCGGGTGTCAATGTTATGTTGATGTATATTTTTGTGTGTATGGTGTTGAGGGTGAGGGTGGTGGTATTGCGTTTTGCGTGTGTGTGTGTCACTCTCTTTTTCCTCCCCCCGTGTGCTAGGTGCAGTACTCACCGTCGTCGTCGCCACCGCCTCCTGTGATAGTCCTCATGTATGAGGAGGTAGAACAGCATGGGTAGGACCTGCAGCTCGGGCTCCATGGCATCCTGGTTCTTCGTTGAGTATCGAGAGGTGAGTGGTTTCCCTCCTGTGTTCTGTTTTTGCCATGCTTTTGATGGCGTTGGTATTGCCCCGGAAAAAAAAGGCGGATTGGCGGGTTGTGATGGGGTGGGCGGTTCATTGTCTTCCGCCTATCTGTTGGCGGTGACCCTTGCGGTGTTTGTTGCTACCTCCGTGGCTGTCGGGTGTTAAAGTGTCTGTCTGTGTTGGCAGTTTCCGCTGTGGTGTGATCCCATTTTTGTTTCCGCCGGCCTGTTGGAGGTATTACAGCCGCTTTTACACCGCCCGCCACGGTTGTAATGAGGGCCTCAATGTTTCCTTGGTTGGGCGAACTTCTATTGCCAGTTTATTCAGAATTTTTCCTCTCAAACTAGCCTGGTCACTAAAACTCTCAAGAAAGGATGTATGATGTAACAAAGCATGCATATATCACGCATGCCTTCGAACGCGGTCTCTACAACAACTGCGTCTTTACCATGCATGCCTTTTCCAAGCATGCATTTACAATAAAATTTGTTGAAAAAAAACCTTCCACCCCCCTGCCGAGAGCCCTAAGCCCTCACCCTACCCCGCCCTGTCCTAAAACCTACCCCGCCCTGTCCTAACACCTATCCAGACCCTGGCCTAAACCTTAAAACCTACCCTGCCCTGTCCTAAAAAGTACCCCAACCCTCCAACCCCACCCTAAACTCTACCCTGTCCTAACGCCTATCCTGTCCTAAAAACTGCCAATCCCCTGCACTAAACCCTAAAACCTAATTACCCCACCCAGTCCTAAAGACTATCCGAACCCCCACCCACACCCTGAACCCTAAAACCTACACCGTCCTTTCCTTAAAACTGCCCCGACCCCCTGCCTTTGTCCTAAACCCTAAAAGCTACCCTACCCTGTCCTAAAACCTACCACAACCTGTCCTAAACTACTCTGACTCCCGCCCTAAACCCTAAAACCTACCCTGTCCTAAAACCTAGCCCACCCTGTCCTAAAAATTACCCGACCCCACCCTAATCCCTTAAACCTACCCTGCCCTGTCCTAAAAACTACCCTGCCCAGTCCTAAAACCTACCCCTCACTGCCATAATAACTACCCTGACCCCCCACCCTAAAACCCTACCCTACCCTAAAACCTACCCTGTCCTGTACTAAAAACTACCCGACCCCCACACTTAACCCTAAAACCTACCCTGTCCTGTCCTAAAAACTAACCCAACCCCGCCTCAACCCTAAACCCTAAATGCTACCCTGCCCTGTCGTAAAATCTACCCCGCCCTGTCTTTAAAAACTACTAACCGACCCCCCCACCCTAATCCATAAAACCTACCCTGTCCTAAAAACTACCCCTCCCTGTCAAAAAAACTACCCCGACCCCCTGCCCTGAAACCTAAAACCTACCACGCCCTCTCCTAAAAACTACCCGACCGATCACCCTAACCTATAAAAACGACCCTGCCCTGTCCTAAAACCTACCCCGCCCTGTCTTCAAATCTACCCCGACCCTCACCCTCAACCCAAAAATCCACCCTGTCCTAAAAACTACCCCACCCTGTCATACAAAATAACCCTGACACCACCCTAAACCCTAAAATCTACCCCGTCCTAAACCTACCCTGCCCTGTCCTATAAACTACCCGAGCCCCGCTCTAAACTCTAAAACCTACCCTGCCCTGTAATAAAACTATCCCTCTCCCACCCTAAACCCTAAAAGCTACTCTGCTCTGTCCTAAAAACGACCCCGCCCCTACGCTAAACCCTAAAACCTACCCTGCCATAAAATTGACCCCACCCTGTCCTAAAAACTACCCCACCTCCCTAAATCCTAAAAGCCACCCTGCCCTGTCCTAAAACCTACCCTGCCCTTTCCGAAAAACTACCCCAACCCCCTGCCCTAAACCCTTAAACTTTCCTTGTTCTAAAAATGAACCCACCCTGTTCTAAAAACTATCCCGACCCCCCCAAACCCACAACCCCGAACCCCACCCTGAACCCTAAAACCTACCCCGCCCTGCCCTAAAAACTACCCTGACCCCCTGCCTTTGCCCTAAACCCTAATAGCTACCCTGTCCGGTCCTAAAACCTACTCCGACCCCCCCACCCTAATCCTTAAAACCTACCCTGTCCTAAAAACTAACCCGCCCTTTCCTAAATACTATCCCGCCCCTACCCTAAAACCTACCCTGTCCTGTCCTAAAACTACCCCTCCCCTGCCCTAAACCCTAAAAGCTACTCTGCCATGTCATTAATCCTACCCCATCCTGTCCTAAAAATGACCCCGACCCACCCTAAAGCCTACCCTGTCCTAAAAACTACCCCACCATGTCCTAAAAACTACCCCGATCCCTGCCCTAACCCCTACCCTGCCCTGTCCTAAAAACTACTTCAATCCCCGCCCTACCCTAAAAGCTACCCTGCCCTGTCCTAAAACCTACCCTTTTTTGTCCTAAAAACTACCCTGACTCCCCACCCTAAACCATAAAACGTACCCTGTTCTAAAAACTAACCCACTCTGTCCTACAAATGACCCCAACTCCCTGCCCCTACCTTGTACCCTAAAACCTACCCCACCCTGTTCTAAAAACTACCCCAACCTCCTACCCCCACCCTGTACCTGAAAAACCTACCCCACCCTCTTCTAAAAACTACCTTGACCCCCCAAAAGCTACTCTGCCATGTCCTAGAAACCTACCCCACCCTGTCCTTAAAACTATCCCACACTAAACCCTAAAAGCTACCCTGTCCTAAAACCTACCCCGTCCTGTCCTAAACACTATCTCGACCCCTCACCCCTTCCTAAACACTAAAAGCTACCCTTTCCTAAAAACTACCTCGACCCTGAACCATAAAACATTCCCCACCCTGTCCTAAAAACTACCCCGACCCTCTGACCCTGTACTAAAAACTACCCCAACACCCTCTGCCCCCAAAACCTGGCCCAACTTACCTCTCTCTCCTCTGGTCGCTGCTCCTTCCTCTCTCTGCCTTTACCACGCATATGTGTGGTAAAGGCATACACGCTAAACGCATGTGTAGTAAACACATATGCGTGGTAATGGCAGCGTGGTCAATACATAGAGTTACACTGACCGCATTGCTAGTGTTGTTTTCCTCAAGAAAGAAAACCTAAAAATTGGACTTACCTGGAATGAACAAGCTGAAACAGCCTTTCAAAACTTGAAAAAGCCTTTTTTTCCAGGCTCTAATTCTACTTCATTAAGATACCTCCAAAACATTTATAGTCAAGGTGGACGTCTCTGATAGAGCACTTGGGGCAGTCTTGCTTCAACAACAAGAGGATGATGGGCTAGAGCACCCATGTATTTGACTGTTATACATCTTAACTGATTCAGAGAAGAACTGCTTAGTTCTAGAAAGGGAACTCATGGTCATGAAAATACCCTGTTGTGAGTGGAGACATATCCTAATGGGAACCAAAGAACCTTTTGAAATCTGGACTGATCATCGGAATCTACAGTGCCTTTGCAACATGCAATGTCACAACAGTCAATCAATCAATTAAAGCGCACAATTCACCAGTGAGGGTCTTAAGGTGTTGAGGACGGGAGGAGGAGAAGGGGGGGGAGATGCTGCTACTGCTTGAACAGCCAGGTCTTGAGAAGTTTCCTGAAGGTAAGGAGGTCTTTGGTCTGGCGCAGGTGGATGGGAAGAGTGTTCCACGTTTTGGCGGCGAGGTGTGAGAATGATCTACCACCGGTTGTAGTTCTGTGGATGCGTGGGACAGTTCGAGGGTGAGGTCGGCGGAGCGGAGACGCCAGGTCAGGGTGTAGAAGGAGAGTCGTCTGTTGAGGTATTCTGGTGTAGTGTTGTGCAGTGCTTTGTGAGTGTGGATGAGGAGTTTGAAGGTGATTCTCTTGTTGACTGGGATCCAGTGCAGGTTTTTCAGGTGGTCTGTGATGTAGCAGTAGCGGGGGATGTCCAGGATGAGGCGTGCGGAGGCTTTCTGAATGCGTTGCAGCCTCTTCTGGAGTTTGACCGTAGTTCCTGCGTAGAGGGCATTGTCGTAGTCCAGCTTGCTGCTTACGAGGGCTTGGGTGACTGTTCTTCTGGTTTCGGTGGGTATCCATTTGTAGATCTTATGGAGCATGAGGAGGATGTTAAGGCAGAAGGAGGAGATTGCATTGACTTGCTGGGTCATGGATAGTGAGGGGTCCAAGATGAATCCTAGGTTGGGTGCGTTGTCGGTGGGAGTCGGAGTGGTTCTGAGAGTGGCACGCCACCAGGAGTCATCCCATGTGGAGGGGGAGGAGCCAAAGATGAGGACTTCCGTCTTGTTGGAATTGAGTTTGTCATCAGTATAGAACAGTCATGATTATAACCTTAATCCCAGGAACCCAGAAAGAGCTGGTGCTCTTTCCCAACGTTATCATGAGAGTCCAACTACGCTTTAGCAGCATATTGCAAATGCATAATCAGAACAACTCAGTCATTCTTTCATGGAGTTCAGGCAGGGTACACATCTCTAACAAGGGAAGTAAGGAGTTCCTTACCAAACCAGCTCCATAAACAAGACAAACTTTACTATACGGACAAGGCAGGCAAGGCCCTATTTCTTCCAAACAAAGAATTACAGCTCAAGATCCTTCAGATGTGCCATGAATCACCAATAGCTGGTCATCGAGGCGTCACATCTATCATAGAGTTAATCCTTCGATCTTTCTAGTGGCAATTTGTAAGTGAACATACTGAAATATATGTAACTTCTTGTTCAATATATGCTCAAGCTAAGTCGTGTCATGTCGGGCCTTTAGGACTGTTGCATCCCCTACCAGTTCCTCCGGCACCTTGACATACAGTGTCCACTGATTTCATTTCAGCCTTACCCCCTCTGCAGTTAATTGAGTTATAATGGTGACTGTAGCTTCTTCTTGTAAGATGAAACATTTCAACCCTCTAAGAAAGTTGCTTTCCGCTAAAGAATTGGGGGGCATTTTTATGCATGAAATATTCCATCCCCACGGTCTTTGACAAACCATTATCTCCGACCAAGGTCCTCAGTATGTATCCTGCTTCTAGAAACATTTCTGTAAATGCTTACACCTCGAGGTAGCTCTTTCTTCTGGTTCCATCCAAAAACCAATGGTCAGACCAAACGCCTAAACCAAAGCCTAGAACAATATCTTTTTTTTTTTTTATTCAACTAAAAGGAACTGGACTTCTCATCTGTTTCTTGCTGGCTGAATTTTCTTATAACAATGCAGTTCATTGTGCCTTAAAAACAACACCCTTCTTTTGTTTATATGAATATCATTTGTTGAATCTTTCCATCAGGTTACAGGGCTCTACCTCAGTTAGGGCAGCTGCTTCCAGAATTCCTGAGCAATGGTTTTTACTTAACCAATTGATTATGGAGGCTCTATCATGTATTCATGACAGCATTTTCCAATCCATCATGGTGGCCTCACTTCTCCTTCTACATCACTTCCTGTTTTAGGGTATCTAAGGAGCAGAACTTTTTTTCTCCTTTGCGTTGCAACACTCATCGCTCCTGCTACCATCACTCTTGCTGTTGCCTTCTTGCTCCTGCTGATGATTAATGCTCCTGTTGCTTCCCTTCTGAACCTTTCTATTCTCCTTGTTCTGGCATTTCCTGGTCCTGGTTTATCTGTGCCTTCTGAGCCTTGCTGCAGTCCTGGTCTTCTTCCATCAAGACCAGTCCTTAGCAGCCTCCTGGGAGTCTCCAATCACCATCAGACATTTTTTCCCTTTGGGTTTTTACCTTTAGGGGGATCCTTCTGGAGGGTACTATCTGCTTAGACGTTCTTTTGTGGGCGGCAGTGTGCCTATCAGAAGGGGTCGCCCTGCCTTTGGCAGACAAGGACAGTCAAAACCTGGACTCACAGATTTTCCCATCGCTCCATGGCTGAAAATAAATCTCAGTCCGCTGAGAAACCTAACACCTTCTGCTTCTACATTCTCCACATGCTTTGCAAGATTTTTAAATTGCTACTACTGAGCACTAGATGCACCATCACAAAAGCCTTTATCAAAGGCAGATTAGACTACGGCAACACAGTCCACACAGGGATTTCCAACCGTCTCCTACACCAACTCCAAACCATACAAAGCACTGTGGTGAGACTCATCCTCAACTTCCCACAGATCACCCACATCTCACCACACCTCAGAAAGTATTACTGGATCCCCATCCACAAACAAGTCAATTCAAACTCCTCATGCTTACATACAAGACACTGCACAACATTGGAACAACATACCTGAACAACTGCCTTCATTTTCACTAACACACCTCAAACCTGCACTCAGTCACACTCTCAGATGCAGACACCCCTGCACCCACAAAAGCAGAACGAGAGGTTGTGCATTCTCCTACATCACACCCTCCTTCAAAAAATAAGGGCCTCCTATTCCTCAATTTTTGAATTCTTCAAGAAGCTGAAGACTAGCTCTTTGACTAACGCTGTTGGGGCGGACAACCCTACACCCTAGCCCTTTGCCTACAAGCCTACCTCTTTGGAATGATCTTCCTTCCGATCTACGTCAGGAACATTCAGAACTACTTTTTAGGAAAAAATTCAAGACCATTCTTTTCTGTAGGTAGCGCTCTCAACTCTCCTAGTGACAGCACCGGTCAGGTTAGGTTAGCGCTGGGATGCCTTCGGGTCACTACGCGCTTTATAAATTCTTAAACTAAACTAAAACTAAACTACCCAAGCATATGGAGATCCTCATGGGTGAGTAGCACCCCAAAACAAATCCTAATACCGTAACACAACGGAACTGTTCCGCTGTCAATGCCTCATGGCCATAGATCTATCTGCTCTTTGCAGACCATATCTGGTCTTGTTGATGAAAAACGATGTGGTGTATTGTCCATTATAGCTCCCCTGATTCTTTGGAAGGAAAGGTCAGACGAATCACTTTACACCCCTTAACTTCAAGACACTGATAGGTAGTTTTCAGTCCTGAAGAGACACCTTTGTTTATATCCACGTTGTAGAGTCCATTCTAAGAGAGATGCATCTAAAGCAGCTGCTACCTATCAGACCATTTCCTAGAGCCTAATAAATCAAAATTGTAAATACAAACAAGAATTAAGCTCACAACCATTAGCTGAGGAGAATTCAGATCTTGTCCCAATCAAACATTAGTCACGAGTCATGTTATGAAATTGATTTTGCTTCAAATAAGACGATGACTTGTTAATCATAATCATCATCCTCCACAAGTCAATGTAACATGCTATCAGATTCATTGGTTAGGTGTGAAGTGTTCATATAGCACATCATCCCTAAAGGCTACATGCGTATTTGTCTGATGATGTAAAACAAACATTTTGAAATTGTCGCTGACCTAGATGGGCATGGTGAAGTCTGCTTGGACTTCTTCTTCTTTTTGTGCCTCTTACCTGAGTACCCGATGACCTTGAATGTGAGGAAGAGGACTTAGGGCTCCTGGAGCGGTACAGCGACCTCCTCCTACTACGGGACCGTGACCTCCTCGGAGTCGCGCCGACCGAAGACGGCTGTCAGGCTACTAGAAGCTTGAGAGATCTCTCTCTCAAGGCCTTTGGAGCCATGGCCCAACAGTCGGAACACAACGTCGAATCGTTGTCCTTCTCCAGACACCAGAGACACACTCGGTGTGGATCCATGACAGACATGGTGCGATGACATGCACCACACAGCTTGAACCCTGTCTTTCTCGAAGACATCGTCAAACAATCAAAAAAACTTGACAAACTGTCAAAGAAAAAGGGTAGCTCTTCCCGGATCTGCGCTTAAATGGCATGGAAGGTAAATAACTGATGTACGCGCGCCGGGATGGTGCCTATATAGAAATCCGAGACATCACAGATAGCTCCAACGATGCTGATGACGCCACCTGGAGCCGGATGACGCATGCGGATCCAAACAACGCCACCCGACGGCACGTGCAGGGTACTGCTCAGCAGAAAAATTCTGTATTCAAAGCTGACGCCAGGGAATTCTCAGGTAAGGAATCTGCAGCTAGAAGTCTCTATCAGATGCACTAAAATA
Source organism: Pleurodeles waltl (assembly GCF_031143425.1). Taxonomy (NCBI): domain Eukaryota; kingdom Metazoa; phylum Chordata; class Amphibia; order Caudata; family Salamandridae; genus Pleurodeles; species Pleurodeles waltl. The sequence continues at coordinate 480,799,355 of NC_090438.1, read as the reverse complement.
CTAGCATTAAGACCATTTAGCCTACTACCCAATCTGATGCACGAAAAGATATGGGTTTTAAAGCAGGTAGAGAAAGGGCGATAAAGCCACAGCCTTATTGTCACTTGATGCTGGAAAGTCATTTAACCAGGACAAACTGGTCCTTCCTGCAAGGTGGAACTGGGACCTCTCTTTTTGCAAGGGAGTATGGCACATTACCAGAATCCAGTTGCCAGATTAACATAAATTGGAGACTCACCATTATAACTGATATGAAGAGTGGGCAAGGTAGGGAAGTCTGCTATCACCACTGCTGTTTTATCAACACGTTTCCCAGTAATACATTTCAACAAATGTTTTCCATTACATTGTAGTTAGTGGTAAATCGTTTTGGATATTTTGAGGTTAGTGTGTAATCTTGTTCTTTTCCGGCCCGACAGATTTAGCATGACAGAAATGTCCAGAAGGCAACAGTCACTAACCTTACAATCCTTTAACCAAGTCAATCCACATTTACAAAAGAACATTTTCATAGGAGGAAAGCTGTCCACTGCTTTAAAGGTAGGTGTTGGCAAAAAGGTCCATTTTGTATAATCATCTGTTGAGGCACCATCAAATTCATAATGTCCGAATTTGTTCCTCGTATTCCAACAATCAAACACATTCACCTCTGGCTGGTTAAGTACATTTAGTCATACATGTATTACAGGTCTAAGACACAAAAATACAAGATGTGGCTAGTCATTTTTTAACATTTTGAACTGTTTCTCTATATTCTCCCAATTTCAGTTGATTTATAAATCTTGGCAGAAGATATATATTCGTTAGAAAATAGATGATGAGTCAAGACAATATTTTCCTCCTTCAGGAATGTAGAAAGTCTTCCATATGAATGGTGTTTAATGTGTTTTTGCTCCTCCACTGATTAGCCATTAAAATAAACACATTTTAAGACTGTTTCCTACACTATAACTATAACTATGTCTTCTGGATGCCATGCACAACACAATTCTCTGTCTGTCAGATGTTTGAGGGGAGTTGTATTTACCCTACCAGTGAAAACAATGCCCCAGTGTGCATAGTAAATCGGAATGCATGATACATTGTTTACCATGCATTGCATTTCAAATTATGCTCCACAAGCTCAGAGCATTTGATTTTCTCTTGGTTATTGCTCTCCTTAATCCTGAAGTTCCAGCAGGAGCTAAATAGTGAAGCTTTTGGCTCCTATGATGGGATATAGGCTGCCCTCTGCCAAATGCTTTTTAGTCAAAGTCTGACTGTTTTAGAAGTCAAGGTTACCAGAAATTACTCAGCAATTGCTTAATTTTGTCACTGCTTCGGTTGAGGTATCTCCTTATTCATACTAAACTTTTCTTTCCTCCCCTTTTGAACCAGTTTCATGACCTCAATCTATTTCATAAGAGATGATGCAGTAAGAAGGTGCAACATGAAGCATACAGAAAGTGAGACTCACTAAGACATTAGGGCCTCATTAACAAGGCCCTAGTGGCACACTTAGCCACCAGAGCATCATTTTTGTTATGATTAGGTGGTGCAGTGTGCCCGCCCATATTTACAAGGCCACACAAAGCCACCTTGCATGGCTTTTCATGGCCTTGTAAATATGTCCATTTTCACACATAATTCTGCATGAATCCATGGGAGTTGCTGTGGGTGTTCCTAAGTGATACCCATTCCCAGATTTACAAGGCTGGGAATGCATCAGATTCCTATGCCAGCTCAGGGGTGGTGCTAGAGTGGCACAACAGGGAAAAATAACATAATTTCTCCCTGTTTTTTCCTCTTTCTCTGTGTGACACACAGAAAGCGGAAAACTACATTAATGATTGTTTATGTCCAGGAAGGTGTCTCTTCCTGCACATAAACAGTCATCCCTGCAAAGCAGGCACCCTTGCAGCATGGTGCAAGGGTGCCTGCATTGGCGCTAGGCAGCAGTTGTGCAGTGGAAAGTACAGGGATGCATCATATTTCTGTAAATACAACACATCTCTGCACTTTCAAAATGAGACAGAGCGGCGCAGCAACTGGCTTGCAACACCACGCTGTGCCATTTCCTAGTAAATTAGGTCCCTAGTCTTTTCAAAGAAAAATATAAAATATAAACCAGGTTAAAATACTGCATCTATATTTATCAGAAAATAGTGCTCAAAGAGCAAAATCATCTATGTGACAATGAACAAACTTTCGCATGGATTGTTAATTAATAATGATTTGCAAAAAAACATATCCTAAAGACTTTCACTTATCTTTATAAAAGTAACAGCACAAAAAACAAACCTTAGTCTAATTGACATATTTGCATAGAAGAAAATTGATTCTGATTCCCTATTTCACCAAATGGCTTGTTTATGCACCACTGTATCTTTTGTTGACATACTCAGGATAAAATAAAGAAATTTAAGATTTTAAGAGGAGAAAAATTCTTCAGATTTTATAATTAGGAATTATATGAAAGGATAGTTATACAAATGGATACACGACTACTAATCCAGAGAGAGTGAACTTTGATTTAATATGGTTATCCCCAATTTGGAATTCCCTTCGGTTGCTGACAACCTTAGAGCAACCAGCTCGTGGAATTTACAGAGATATAAAATTGCAGTTACTCAGTTGTCAAATTCACCCAATAAATGGGTCTATTTTATATGACCAATCTTAATGTTTATTGAATGTAGAAGGCAATTTCCCACAGATTAGTCACCTGTAAATAAGACCTGAAATTGATGAAATAGATTTTTTGGCACTAGGGGCCACATGTACGAACGATTTTGCACGGCGCAAACAGCAAATCTTGCAGTTTGCGACATGCAAAATGCAGTACCTGATTCACAAACCCAGTTTTGCGATTCGGTGAACTTTGTACCGAATCGCAAAACGGGACTGTGACTCGCAATTAGGAAGGGGTGTTCCCTTCCTAATTGCGACTCGCAGTCCCATGGATGATTGTTTTGCGACCGCATCGCAGTTAGCACCAGTGTCACACTGGTGCTAACACATTCGCAAACGGGAAGGGGTCCCCATGGGGCCCCTTCCCCTTTGTGAATGTCACTGAAAACATTTTTTCAGAGCAGGGAGTGGTCCTAGGAACCACTGCCTGCTGTGAAAAAATGAAACAAAAACGTTTCATTTTTTGTTTTTGTAATGCATCTCGTTTTCCTTTATTGTATTTAAGCAGGTAGACGGCTAATGTGACATAGAAAAGAGTTTTGCATTAGGTGGCACAAACTCTGTTTTTTCTAATATGGAGACATTTTTTTAAATCGTAAAACAAAATTGGGATTATTGTGACAATTGGTAGTAATAGTGTTTCTTTTTTCTAGCTTTTTTATGACTGCTTGCCTTCGAACGTAAATGTGTAATATAGCAATGGTGCTAAATATGTTGTATGTTAAAGTGTTTTCATGCCACTAAGCAATACATTTGTCTTAAATTTTAATGAAACATAATAAAGGGGTTTCAAGTTTTTTTTTTGGCCTATTCGCGTTTTGTGATACTTTTACATTGATGAAATATACATGCAGCTCATGACCTTTTGCATACATATTAAAAAAGTACTTTACATGATGGTTCTACTGTCCAGTGTAATTCTGGCAAGGTTTTAGCTGGAAACACACTTTTTATAAATCACCTTTTAACATCACCCCTGTCTGGGCTGGTGCACATTAAATGTGTCTCTCTCAGGGTCTCCATCTGTCTTTCTGATTTGTTTAGTTTTTCCTCAAGCTGTAGTTTTTCCTCTGTCACCCTCTTCAGTTCAGATTTCAGCTTCTCGATTTCAGCCTGTCGCCCGTTGTTCTCTTGGAACCCAAGGGTCACAGGTTTAAGCTGAGTTTTGGGGAGTCCAGCCTCAAGCATGTGTTTCTCCTTTTCGGGGTCCTCCGTCTGTACCAAGAAAGGGAAAATTAAAGTCATTGTGCATCAAATTTGTATTTCACAAGAAAGGGGACAAATTATACACTAAGGTGAAACTAAATCATTAAGCGTGGTGTTTGTATATGCTACATTCATTTAACTTCAATCATATCAACTACAAAATAAGAACCCAGAGGTGGGTAGGGGTCTTTAATATATCGGGCCAGGTCTTTACTTGATAAAATTGTGTGTGTTGCGGTGGTGTAATTGAAGCCAATACACGATTATTATTTTTTTCAAAAGATCAAAATCTACGATTTTGCACTTAATGAATGCGTACAGTGTCACCTTTTATGTAGTCAAAAAATCCTTCAATATAAGCTGGCCTTTAGAGCCAATTACTTTTTTAGTCAAAGACTGAGGGCCTCATTTACAAGAATCTGACACATCGGCTCCTATGTGTCAGCTTTCCTATGCTGCCTTGTGCCCCCCTAACGAGCTCCATGGCACTCGTTTTCCACAGATGCTTCAGAATTCCTGACGCATCTGTCGCACTAAAATAAAGCACTGCTTGACTAGCGTCATTTTAAAAAGCTCTGTGCCACTCTAAAGCATGCTCAGAGCAGGCGTTACATTTTTCACGCTGTGAAGGCTTCTAATCGGGGAACGCCTACCTTGCATACCTTGGGCCATATTTATACTTTTTGACGCTAAACTGCGCTAACGCAGTTTAGCGTCAAAAAGTTTTGCGCCGTCTAACGCCATTCTGAAGCGCCATGCGGGCGCCGTATTTATGGAATGGCGTTAGACGGCGCAATCAGACCGGCGCTGCCTGGTTTGCGTGGGAAAAAAACACGTAGACCAGACAGCGCCGGCGTAGGGGGAAAATGGCGCATGGGCGTCTTAAAATGGGGCAAGTCAGGTTACGTCGAAAAAATCGTCTTAACCCGACTTGCGCCATTTTTTAACGACGCCCATCCCCCATCAACATGACTCCTATCATTGTAAAGATAGGAGTCATGCCCCCTTGCCCAATGGCCATGCCCAGGGGACTTGTGTCCCCTGGGCATGGTCATTGGGCATAGTGGCATGTAGGGGGGCACAAATAAGCCTCCCCTATGCCACCAAAACAAAATATAAAAAAAAAAAAAATTATACTTACCTGAACTTACCTGAATGTCCCTGGGGTGGGTCCCTCCATCCTTGGGGGTCCTCCTGGGGTGGGCAAGGGTGGCAGGGGGGGTCCCTGGGGGCATGGGAGGGCACCTGTGGGCTCATTTTGAGCCCACAGGCCCCTTAACGCCTGCCCTGAGCAGGCGTTAAAAAGTGGCGCAAATGCGCCGTTTTTAGCCACGCCAACTCCCAGGCGTCTCTTTTGCCCGGGAGTATAAATACCACGTAAAGTCCTGGGAGTCATTTTTTAGACGGGAACGCCTCCCTTGCATATCATTAACGCAAGGAAGGGGTTCACGCTAAAAAATGACGCACATTCCGGGAACTTTGGCGCTATTCGCCTCTAACGCCATAGTATAAATATGGCGTTAGTTGGCGTTAGTTTTGCGTCGAAATTGCGTCAAAAAAAACGACGCAATTTCGTCGCAAACGGAGTATAAATATGGCCCCTTATACCTGGCGCAGGTATAAGGTGGCGCAAGGCTTTACAAGCTGGCGCAATGGTCCCATTGCACCAGTTAGCAAATGCGGCACACTGTAGGGGACTGCTTTGCGCCACCACTGCTACAAAATGAAGCAAATAGGAAGTATGGGTCACAATAGCCTTTTCAAAGACAATTGTAAAATGTAAACTAAGATAAAATGCTGAATATATTTTATCACAAAATTGTTCCCCTAGAGCAAACCAAGAATGTGATAATGAACAAACTTTAGCATGGGTTATTACTTGATAGTCTGTGCTTTTCATTGACTCCGATGAATATTCCTCCTCTTCTCCACTTATTCAATTTTTGTAAGCTTATTGTCCCCAGTACAAGACCTAAAAGTGGAAGGGCAGTGCCCTTACCATTTAAACAGGCCCAGGTTTAAAAGAAGGCCCAGTACACAAAACACTGGCTATAGAACACATCTCCTGAGAGTGGCCTTGATAGAAACCGTGAAAGAGAAGGGATGGCCTAAAAAATCAAATTGAGGCACTGGTCAGAAGGGAAGAAGGACTAGACCAAGTGTAGATATTTCGCTGAAAATTATACCATCGGCAAAATATATAAGCTAGAGGAAAAGCTGCCAGCATTGAATAGACAAGTAAACGTCTCTTTTCAAACAGGTGAATTGGAAGATGAGGGGGTCCGATTGCCACAGACATGCTGAAAAACATTCCAGACTAAGCCCATAATAATTTTAGAGAGGTGCAGTGACTGAAACATTTCTCCAGAGTCTCTTGTGACAAAGGGCCAGATGTATCAAATGTTTTTGCATTCGCAAACGGTGCGAATCGCAAAAATTGGTCGTTTGCGAATGCAAAAACATGGTCTGCGATGCATGAAAGGCATTCGCAGACCAAAGATACGAAATCGCAAAAATAGTGATTTTTTGCGTTGCGACTTGGTTTTGCGAGTCGCATTTTGCGTCTCGCAATTTGCGACATGAAATACAGAGTCGCAATTAGAGATTCGGTATTTCAAGTAGGAAATTGCAAGACGCAAAATGCAACTCGCAAAACCAAGTCGCAATTCGATGCACCAAAAAATCGCAAATTGCGATTTTTCGCAGAATGGCATTTTGCACATGCAAAATACCACTAAGTGAAACCAGGTGGTAACCAGGTGCAACCTATATAAAGAGGCCCAGAATGCCTCAGCCTCTTTTCCACAATGGCTGCACTCTACGTCATGGCGAGGAGAATGAGGATCTTGGCAGGTTTGAGGAGAGGGAGGAGGAGACAGGAGCGCATTTCAGAGTGCGCATTACACTTTTTGACCAGAGGAGGAAATATTTGAGAAGTACAGGTTGAACTCAGCCATGATACTTGACCTGAAAGCTGATCTACAACCCATAATGCAGCGCACAACACATAGGACTCATAGCATCCCCACCCAAGTGCAGGTATTATGCTCCCTCCACCTACTTGCCTCAGGGAGCTATCAAGGGGTCATAGCAGCAGCTGGAAGGGTCTCACAGAGTACCCTCACTAGATTTGTCAATGCATTTATCAACGCCATGCTGAGCAGAATACACCAGTACATCCGATTCCCCCACACCCCACAGGAAATACAGCAGACAAAAATAGATTTCTACCAGATAGCACAGTTCCCCCACATCCTAGGTGCCATAGATGGGACACATGTAGCAATCTGTCCATCATCAGGCACAGAGTATGTGTACCACAACCATAAATACCAACATTCCATGAATATACAGGTGATATGCAATGCCTCCTATATCATAACTGATCTCGTGGCCAGGTACCCAGGGAGCACACATGATTCGTACATCTTTCGCCACAGCGGGATTCACACAAGACTGCTAGCTGGGGAGTTTAGTGAAGGATATCTACTCGGTATTGACCCTCTGTATACTGGTGCATTGATGGCGTGCTGATGTCAGATGGCTCAGTTACTCATTATTCCCTCTGTTCCTTCCAGGAGACAGTGCCTACACAGTGCGCACCTACATGATGACGCCCTACCTCAATCCTACAACACCTGCTGAACGGAGATACAATGCAGCACACAGGGCAACCCGCAATGTGGTGGAGCGCACCTTTGGGCTGCTGAAGAGTCGGTTCCAGTGCCTCCACAAAAGTGGAGGGGCACTACAGTACAGCCCAGAGACATCATGTAGAATAGTGGCAACTTGTGCAATCTTGCACAATATAGCTACCACCAGGGGCATACCTGTGGAAATATGTGATTCTGAATCTGATGAGGATGATGATCCCATACCACCCCTACAGCCAGCAGACCAGACCAGTGCAGCAGAGGGCAGGCAAAGGAGTGCTGACATCATGCACAACCATTTCAGATGTAAGTATGAACAACACAAATCGACTGACAATTGTACTTGTAGTAAGTTCATTTATTACCTTAATGTCCGGTAATATCAGTTCCACTAGTAGCAACAATAAGTAAATGAAACAATAAACAAAAGCAGTTAACAGATTTTCACTATTCCTTCATAGTTTCCTGTATGGCACAAACATTTACTGTCCCCTGTGGCCAATACTCTCATTTCCTCCGGCTACGCAAGCCACTCGAGTGCGCAGTTGCCTCACTGGCACCTCTGTTTTCCGCCTCAGTGACAGTGCTGTGCCTGGCACTGCAACGTCTAGCATCAGTTGTGGGCACAGCTAAGCTGCTGAGGCTAGATGTGTCCTCAGTGTCCCCCAGTCCCAGTTCACTTGGTGTGGCTGAGCGGTTACCCATCATATTGTCTATCACACACGTGATCTGCACCAGTCCTTGTGCCACATCCCTACTGCTGTTCGTTGTTGCCACCTGTGCGACCACAGCACGCCGCAATATGAGGGCTGTTGAATTTGCCAGCCGATTGACAGAGCGAAAAAAATGCCAAACATCCCCATAAAACGTCTCTCCTGTCTGTGGTGGCTAACTCTGTCGTGACGCAGCTCATGACACAGTTCCCTCACTGCACTAGTCAGCACCCTGGTGTTCTCCGATGCTTGGATCTGTCTCTCATGCAGCTTATTGATGTTCGCATTGAGACACACCAGCTGGCGATGCAGCCCCCCCATGTTTGTATTGTGTGCCTGCATCTGATTTTTTTGTTTTGCTGGCGCTGCTGCTTTCACATAGCAGATTCCAGGCCACCGAACACTGATGGTCCCTCACCTGCTTCAAAAGCCTGTGCGCCTGCATACGTAGGCATCCTGTGGGGTGTTGAGCTACGCTGTGGCCGGGGCTCCTGCATACCAGTGCATCTGCCACTTGGGGAAGGTGTGTGAGTCATCCTGCTGGTCATCAGAGTCCTGGCTAAGTTCTGGTAGTGGTACTGTCCTAGCCCTGCGTCGGATGGGCGCTATGTTCTGTGACTCGCTGGTTTTTGAGTCAGAAGCAGGGTGGATTTCTGTATCCCCTGCAACGGCAAATGCTGTAGCTGCTGGGCCTGGGCCACCTGCAACGACAATATGCAGCATGTCAGTAATGTATGTATCAACAAAGGTCACACAATGGTAATAAATGTATAGTTACTTCTCATCACAATGTTGTGGGTGTTGTGCTCTTCTGCATGTCGCTCTGCCTAATTACATTCTATGTGCTACTTTCAGCTCTGGGTTGTGGACTACTACTCCCATAAGGTATTGTTGTGCTGCTTCTAAGATGTGGAATGGACTACTTCTCATAATGCTTTGCCCTATTTGCTAATTCCTAAGGGGCTTTTGAACATACACATATGGGGTTACATTTCAATATTGCACTTACCTTTACTGGTACTTGGTTTGCCGGATGTGTCGATGTCAGTGACCCCACGGACTGCTTCTGGGAGGAGTGTCGACTCCACTAGGTCTTCCATCGGGGTGGAGGGTGGCTCTGTGGGTGGGCCGCCTCCTGTGCTCCTGGCCTCCTGCAGTCGTCTTGCCACCCTCTCCTTGGCACGGGACTGCAGGTCGTACCACCTCTTCTTTATTTCCTCCACAGAGTGCTGCGCTACTCCATCAGCGCAGATTTTGGTCTGAATGTCTGCCCAGAGTCTTTGCTTTTCACTCTCAGGCACCTGGAGTGAGCTTTTGCCAAACAAACGGTCATGGCTCCTCACAACCTCCTCTGTGAGCATCTCCAGCTCTTGCTCACTAAACTTTAGTTTCCTCTTCCTTTCTCCCTTCTCCTTTCCCTGTGCAGAGGTTTCCATGGTGGTTCTGCAGTCCTGCCTTCTTCACAGAGTTGCTCACTGTGGCTGGGCTGACTCTCTCTGAGTGCTAGTTTGGGTGTGGCACCTGCAAACTGCCTGGGATGACTCACTTCCTGCTTGTGATGTCATCAGGATCCTCCAGGTGTGCGTTCTCGCAATTTGCGATTTTCAATTACCGAATCGCGATTTGCGTTCTCGCAAATTGCAATTCGGTATTTGGGCCTTGCAAACCACAAATAGCGATTTTTAAGAAATCGCTAATTCAGATTCGCTATTGTGATACATGGCCTATTGCGACTCGGAAATAGCGATTTCTTAAAAATCGCTATTTGCGATTCGCAAGGACATATCATGAAACATCTGGCCCAAAATCCTTATTGAAGATCATGGAAAAGATAATTTGACTGAAACTGGTCTTATCGATTAATAAAAACTGCCTGCTTACCTCAGCTTTGTAATATTATCCAGATGATATTTCTTGCCGCTTTTTGCTCAGTTTTGTTTTCCTGCGAAATCGCTTTCCTCTGTTTTAACATGAAAGAGTTTAGTCTGGCAAAAGGAAATAGACAACTTTCTCTTCTTATGAATAATGGGAATCCTATCACCAGGGGAGTAGCTTCAGTGGGGAAGTTTGGTGTGTTACACCCCCTAATTATTTAATTTTCTGGTAAATAGTTGGGTACAGGTTATTTCAGTTGCGTATGGTAAAGTGTCTGTCTGATTTTTACATACACACAGCCAAAAAGGCACACATACTCTCTCAATTTTAAAAGTCTTGAAAGTCTTCAAAATTGTTTGTTATTTTACAAAATATTTTATCTCAGTACCCCTACCAATCTGCAATCCTCTACCTCTTGACTGCTTCTTAAGCCCCTCTCATGCACCCTGTTTGTCATATTGTTGTGGGTTCATTTTAGCGGTTTGCTCGATCAAATACATTTTAGCTTAGGCCTACCTAGTTATTTCATTCATTCATTTTATTTTATTTTATCATGCCTTGCTTTTATCAGGGATGTTTTATTTTTCCAATCAGTTGCTATTCAACGACGATGTTGTTATTAGTTCCTTTACACAACATTTCATTCTGTTCCTCTGCTCAAAGCTGTACCTGATAGGTTATCTAGTATTACCGCCACAAGCGTGCAGAGCCAACCTTCAAAACTTAGCTGCATTACCACATCAGTCCTGTTCTCAGAACGCAACACGTATTGTTATAAAAACATCATCCAGGCCAAAGAAGGTTAGAGAGGTCAGTCCAGCCAGAGGCGCCACCCTATGCTGTGTGCCACTTCATTGCAATTTTGCTGACCTCAGCCTTGTCTCTACAGCCAACTCAGGAAACAACGAGAAGACCCCTGTTTTCAGGTATGGGGGCAGGAGTCCCTTCCAGAGACTAGTATGGGCAGAAAGGGCTATCACTGCTATGCTCTCACACAGATGCTATAAGCGTAGGTAGGATTTCTTAGACATATTTGTATTCCAGGATTCATTTTCTGTTTCTCACTCATGATAACAATTCTAACTGTGATATGTTTCATTGTTCTAATAATTGCAGCTCATGTCTTTTCTCAGAGAATGCAGTCTTTTCAGTGAATGCCTTGCAAACTGTCCTGCATCTCTTTGTCTGCCTTTGCTTGTGTGAGACTTGTGCAAATGAGAGAAAAGGGCAGGATCTATCAACCGCGACATCCCTGAGGAGTCAAGAGTGTCACCTTTTCTAAGCTGCCACAAATCACCTTTACTTTCTAGATTCGGGTGAAGTTCTGCTAGCTGGCTAAAATGATTAGGCCGATGGATTCCAACCAATGAAGGAATGACTCAGTCACCCACACATGGTGGTGCTGCCACCCGAAAACCTGCAGTCGTACCCCAATGGCAAGACCTCTACAACAGTACAATGTATTTTAATATTATATGTTGGAATCTAACATCCCCCAATCAAACTGACCAGGCTATGCCCCTGACTATCATCTACTCTTGACAGGCCCTTCACTGTGATGCTTCTGACAACTTAAACCCCTCTGACGGCGACCACACTTCAACATGTATCCCAAAGACAGATGCCCAACTAATACCTTAAATGTGATTTGTTTGTACTTAGGTTCAGATCTGTTGTGGAGTTACTCTATTGTGAAAGCACTGACACATTATCCTAATAGAAGATTGTTAGGAAATGTTGGCATTCTCAAACCCAAAGGGCCACTTCAACTTCGCATTACTGTTATTTAGACTAAGGGATGCATATTCCAACATGTTGCCAATCAAGCCCTGGCTGGATTAAAGATCTTAAGGAGTGGGGGTGGAGTAGCTGGGTAGAAGATCAGATGTCAGATGTGACTAATATGAGCTACACTCCAGCACCTTTTTGTTATAACTAAATTCAGCTGTTGTATGGAAAGAATAAATAAAGTTGGAGTATTTTGGGCAAATTTAAGGTATAACTATATATATATCTTTAGAAGCTGTAATGGTTGGTTAGCTTAAGTTTGGTTTGTGAAGAAAGAACTAATAAAGTTTTACTAACTATAACAAATGTGTAACAGTTTTTTAATACATTTTTAATGGTTTTTATTTTGTAATAACAGTGTTTCAAATTGTAGATCGTCGCGTGGAGTGTTCTTTAGTGGATTGTTATACAATACAGTGAAAGACAGTGTCATACAGTATAGTGTCGTACACTGGAGTAGAGTGGAGTGGTGTACAGTGGAATAGCATAGAGTGGAGTTATGTAGAGTGGCATAGAGTGAAATGGTGTGCAATGGAACAGTAGAGAGTGAAGTGGTGTACAGTGGAATGGCACGCAGTGCCATGCAGTGGAGTAGCATAAAGTGGAGACACGTAGGGTGTAATAGCGTAGAGTGGAGTGGTGTAAAGTTCACTTACTCCACTTAATGGTGTCATTTGAGATGTCTTGAGTGTTGTCATAAAGTATGTCATAGAACATGTAATGAGTGATGTAACATGTGAGGTAGTAAGCAGTGCATGGCAGGGATGCAAGTTATAGTTAGCTCTGCGGATTTTTTTAGTTCAAAACGTTATGTTGGCATACTCACCTAACTATAACTTCACTTTAACCTTTGATTTATCCAGTGAATTTCTAGGGCTTTTTAACATAAAGATAATATTATATTAACATATGTTAAACCACTCCACCCTCGCAGGAAAGCAAGCTTGCTTGGCATCAGGGCCTACAAACAACTCTCCATGGACAGCCAGCCACAGCCATTCAGGCCTTCGGCTATGCACAAATGGGATGGCCAACCCCTACAGCCAACCCTCACAGGCATCCAGTTCCCTGTGGGGGAAGGGGTCCATGACTCCTTGTTCCCAAGCCACTACTAGCCCCACAACACCATCCTCTGGGACCAAAAACAAATATATTAGGGAGGGGGTGCACTGCCCCCCAAACCCAAATGGGCCCCAGGGACCCATCCCATGGGTCCATATGTTAATTATAGGGGATGGAAGCTTGTGGACCCCTCCCCAATCTTTAGGAGACCCTGAAGAACCCATGCCCGGGCCGAACATTTGTATTAGGGGAGGGGGCATGTGTCCCTTTGAACCCAAATGAGTCCCAGCTACCCCATTCCTTGGAGACCATAAATTGAATATCGGGGAGGGAATCTATGGCCCCCTCCCTGAAAGTTAAGAGGCTAGGGGGTCCCCATCCCCAGGCCAAAAACAAATATTTTAGGTGAGTGGGGCATATAACCCCCTGCTTGAGCCCAAATGGGCCCTGGGACCCCATTCTTAATGCTAAAGAATAATAATTTGCGGCTAGGGGAATCTGGTCCCCGCCTCAAGTCTTAAGAGCCCCAGGGACACCACCCACGGGGTCACAAATGGTTATTTTTGAGTAGGGGTGCATGACCCCCTCCCCAAACCCAAATGGGCCCTGGCAACTACATCCCCTAGGGCCAACCACCAATAATATGGGAGGGGGCATGTGGTTCCCCCTTCCAGAGCCTTAGGAGGCCCTGGGGACCCTATCCCACAGGGCCAATCACAAATATTAGGGTAGGGGCCGCTAGTCTTGGGAGGCCCCAGACACTCCATTACCCAGGGCCAACCACTGATAATAGGGGGACATGCAACCTCCTTCCCCGAGCTTTGTTAGGCCCTGGGGCTGAATTGCATAAAAAGAGAAGGCATGTGCTTGCCCTCCTCTAGCTTTCTTGAACCCCTAAGGACCCCATCTCTGGGGCAAATAACCATATTTAAGGGGTAAGGGCCATGCAGACCTCCTTCCAGAGGAAACTGTGGCTCTGAGGACTCCATCTCCTGGGGCCGAATGTAATAAAAAAAGGGAAGTGCCCTGTTGCTCTTACTCCCTTAGCATATTAGGCCCTCGGGACCCACCTGCCATGGCCAAATTCTATTACTAAAAGGAAGGGGGGCCATGTGGCCCTCTCCTGAGCCTTATTAGACCCCAGGGACCCCATCCCTTGGAGCCAATTTCCATATTCAAGGGGAAGGGGCATGTAGCACGCCCGACCCTCCTTTGGCTGGGGACCTTATCCCCCGGGCCACAGGTGAATGCCCCAGGGCCCACCTGGGGCACTGAAAAACCTCAAGCTGGAGGCTGCAGGGAGAGCCCCAGGACCCCTGCAGTCACAGCCAGTCATGCATGGTGCGAAAGCTGCCATTGCATCAGGGTACACTGCAGCCGGAGTCAAGGGAGGATGCCACTCTCTACTTGCTTACAACGGCTCTTGGCTGTGCCAATCTGTGCCTACTCTCCTGTGCTGCATGAAGACTAAGGGGCATATTTCTGAGTTCCTTGTGCTGCCATTGCATCACTTTTTGTGATGCAACAGCGGTGTAAATCTTACACTTATATCTATGAGGTCACGCAAGCCACTTTGCGTGGCTTTGAATAGCCTCATAGATATTGAGTAAGGCAAGGCAGCGCAAATCACTGTGTTGCCTTACTCTGCACAAGAGAGACATTTCATGGGTGTTGTGGTGCATGTTTCCATGCAAAGCACCCATGGATTTTGACATATACCCAGCTTGTAAACCTGGGGATGCACCAAAAAAACATATGCCTTCCCATGTGTTCCTCTTTCTATGTGTGCTGCATTCTGGAGCATGCATAGAAAGATGAAAAAGCGTCCCAGGAATGTTTTTCTGCAGGAAGTTGCCCTTTCTACCACAAAACAATCCTGCCTACAATGCACATTCCCTTGCACCATGGTACAAGGGTGCCTGCGTTGGCACTAGGCTGCCAAAACGGCACCAGCACAGTGGGAAAAGACAGGAATGTACTGTATTGCTTAAATACAGTACAGTTCTGCTCTTTCCCATTGACGCATGGGAGAACAGCAAGGTGACTTGCATTACTGCCCTGTGCCAAAAGCCCATAAATATGGGCCTAAAGGCATAGGACTGTAAAACACATACTAATGCTGGGCAACACAACTAACAGCTTCATTAATTGCTGCATGCAGTTGCCTTTCTGAAGCAGCTAGGCACAGTGTGCCAATGACCAGTGTTTTGGCATTCATGTTGCTCAAGTAATGAATGGGCTACCTATGAGGGTCTTTCGTCCTGAAGCTGCCACATTTACTCAAAAGTTAAGTCTACCCCTTGGATTAACTCTCCACTTAGTGTGAAATGGAATACCACAAATGAACAAAATTAATAGTGTGAATAGATTCATTATCCTAAAGTGATCATTGTTTTTCTCATTTGCTTAATCCCATACTCACTCATTTATCCTCTTATTGCATGCACAAACATACACCTTTCAGTGGCTGTTGAGATGGAAATATTTCCGGCATGGGGAGCAGGTGAGTATCCCTGACCTGAGTGACTCAACTGCATGTGATATCTGGTATTCAGGCTTTTTGTTACGCACAGCTCACACACTAATCCAGCACGTGATCTGAGACCATGGCCTCTCCTTTGACTCTGAGATCATGTGTCTAGTTCTGGGACCTGACAGGGTGTATCAATAGAGCTATATAGCTTACTTCTTCCCATGTCCTGGGTTGTTGACATTAAGTGGGGGTGGCTGCAGGTCATTTTTATAATTCTAGAACTTAACAAACCTTTTTTCTCCGATTTCGAAGGGATGTGGTGCCTACTGTCTGATAATATGCACATTTTTTTTTGTTTGAGACACTCAGGGCCTCATGTGTTCGTACCGCCAACAGGCTGGCGATACGAATTGCCATATTATGACCACGGCGGTACCGCCGCGGTCACACCGCCAGGACGGGGGTTTACCACCATGGATGTCCCGGCAGTCAGAATCCACCAGGGCAGCGCTGCCCTTGGGATTTTGACTCCCCTTACTGTCAGCCTGTCCATGGCGGTAGCCACCGCCATGCAAAGGCTGGCAGTGAGGGGAGTCACGGGGCCCCTGGGGGACCCTGCATTGCCCATGCACTTGGCATGGGCAGTGCAGGGGCCCACAGGCACAGCCCTGTCGCTATTTTCACTGTCTGCCTGGCAGACAGTGAAAAGCGCGACGGGTGCTGCTGCACCCGCCGCACCGCCACATTGCCGCTGGCTCCATTAGGAGCCGGCTGCAATGTTAGGGCCGACATCCCCACTGGGCCGGCGGGCGAAAACTCTCTTTCCGCCCGCCAGCCAGGAGGTCCAAATGCGGCCGGAGGGTTTCCAGCTGCATGGGCGGCCGACTGGCGGTTCAGCCTTGGCGGGCGGCCAACTGGCGGTTTAGCTTTGGCGGTCAGCCTCATCCCACCGCCAAGGTTGAAATGAGGGCCTCAGACCCTTGTGCTGATATCCTGCGTGAATGTTGAATGTGTGTTGTGTAATGCATGTAAATTTGTGAGACTCCATATGGATCAGAGTGTAGAGTTCTGAGACCGGAATCCATTGTGGATTGCTCCTGGTTTGATATGGAAAAAGATGGAGATGGTGGTACAGGCTCCTGAGACAGTGTAATTGAATAGCCCAGATTCCTGAGCTGAAGAATGTAATCCTCAATACTGAAGTGTTGAAGGATGGATATAGGGCTGACTTTAGAAATTCTATGGAGACCTTTTAGCAGGGAGCTGCAGCTTTTATTGCTATAGTGAAAGAAGCTTCCAGGCAGTACTTTTTGTCTTTCCCTGAGTACTACTTCAGGAAAGATGATGACAGCCAAGTGCAAAGGTCTCACTTGTGTTTTTGCTCATTATTTGGTAATTTCTGCCCGAGGAGGGCAATGTAACTACCTATTACAAAAGCCATTACTTTTTACAAAAACTGTGCCAGAACTGCAGAAAGAACATGAAATATAAAAAAGAAGCATCTCAAACTGGTTCCTGGGAACTGACAATAGAACAAACGTCTCCTTCTTTGAAAGTGTGTATAAGTGAGGTACCCAAACTATCCCACTGGGTTCCAATTCCAATTTCTTCAAGACTAAGGAAGTGCTCTGCAGAGTACACAAAGAACTACTGATATTTGCAGATGGAATCTGTTGGTCATCCAGTCTCCTAGCAGTGAAAGGACATCATCTGGAAGTATCCAGCTGACCAGTAGGAACTGGACCTGGACAGGACTTAGATGTTGGCCTCTGCCTGACACCCAGAGAGTGCCCTTCCCTAAGGGCCTCAGGGCTCTAGAAGTGTATTTCTTTGGATGTTTGGGCATCAGAAGGAAGTTTGGAAAATGTGAAAAACATTTCCTCCAGAGCATCATTGCTGTCTTCAGTAAAAAGTATCCAATGGCTGTTCAATGGCATCAAACTGAATTTCAGCTGTGTCTCAGTCAGACTCATGGCACATTTGAGAAAGTGACTAAGGGGCCACCGACCACGGGAGCACCGCCAACAGGCTGGCGGTGCTCCCGAGGGCATTCTGACCGCGGCGGTTCAGCCGCGGTCAGAAAGGGTAAACCGGCGGTCTCCCGCCGGTTTACCACTGCCCGTTGGAATCCTCCAAGGCGGCGCGATTCTGACAAAGGTTTTAAAGAGTCTTAATCATTAGAAATAAACAGTTGTCTCTTTGTTACACACAGTACCTGGTATGTGTCAAGAATAACGACGCATGGAGACTGCAAAGGAGGGGATGCGTGGAAAAATAAGATGTTGCATAGATTTTTTTGACGTGGCACAGACGATGCGTTGTTTCTTTCCAGGCTACAAGGGATTTGTGCCATTTTTCAGTGCACAGTCTTGGTTCCTCACTGCCATGCGGGGATATTCTGACGCCCAGGGACGTGCCTTGAAAATCCTTGATGCGCTGGAAGAGGGCACATGCACTGCGTCGATCCGGTAAGTGATGCGTCAAAGTTTCAGTCGCAAGGTAGGCGCTGTGTCAAATTTCCAGTAGGAAAGTTGGAGCTGCGTTGTTCTGGTCGGCTGTGCGGCAATTTCTCGGTTGCAATGAAGGCTTTTTGTCGATTTCTGCAGGCGGTGTGTCGATTTTCGATGTACAAGGATTTTCTTGAAGAGATGAAGGCTCTTATTATGAGTTTGGTGGTATTCGGGAAAGACCGCCATGGCGCCACCTTACTGGCAGCGGTGGCAAAATAGTGACCTCCAGATTATAAGTCACAAAACACAAACCGCCTAAATACAGACACAAAACCAACACTGGCATGCCAACCTACGGCGAATGAGTGACTGATCAATCGCCAGCCCCACCACGCCGACACCATTCCCACCGTCATATTATGAATCAACCTCCAGCACAGTGGAACATGCACGGTGGACACCGTAGGTGGTTCACACAGTGGCGGAACAAAAAGGCACAGTGGAAAGTAGCTAACAACAAATTGGCCAGTTTAAAAATCCCACACATGATAACCATACACACACCACGCACACCTGACCACGCCACCATATAACCCCCCCAACAAGCTGTTGCGACAAATACGAGCAGCTACACCTGAGACCAAGCACACACTAAACACTGCAAACAAAGATCACACAGCACATATTGCACAAAGCAACACCTCAGCTCACCAGCACACACAGCCAAACACCCCGACACCACCACACACCCCTTACTCCACCCGACACACACAACACATTCCCACCCCACAACATGTCACACCAGAAGCACCCACGGTTCCCCGACAATGAGTTGAAGGTCATGGTGGACGAGATCATCAGAGTTGAGCCACAGCTCATGGGTGTCCAGGTACAAAAAACATCAATCACCAAAAAGACGGAGTTAAGCAGAGGATCGTCGACAGGGTCAATGCAGTCGGCACATACCCACGCACAAGGGGGAGGACATCAGAAAGAGGTAGAACGACCTCAGGGGGAAGGTCCGTTCTATTGCCAGTAATAAGACCGGCGGTGGGCCCCCACCACCCTAATCTAAACCAATGCCTGCAGTGCAGCAGCTTTCATTGCTATCATTGGGAAATAAGTTGAGCCACTGCATGCTTTCACAAAAGGGACACAACAACAGCAGTCACACAACTAACATTCACAGTATCCGTCCACAGGTTCTCCTGCCACTGACACCCTGCAAAGGATTCCAGGCTCAGACAGCCCTTCCCAGGATGAAGGCCCCACTGGATGTCTGGATGAGGATGACTTGCCTGGGCCACCTGGGGCCACTGGGCAGTCCACCAATGGCACAGCCACCCTGGACACACCGGAAGACCCTGCCCATGTGGCGACATCAGCACAGCCACACCCAGAACCCCAAACCTGTGCCCCAGGGAGCCATCAATCAGAGTTGTGCCCCGTCGGTCCGGCTGCTACTGGGAGTGGACACACTGTGCCAGGGGCACAGGCACAGTGGGAGGGTAACCATGACCCAGGGGTCAGGACAGCCACAGCAACTGACTGCCCAGGAGGGCCTCAACCACACAGTGGCCCAGGTCCTCGACAACGTGCAGGAGACCTAGCGGCTCCAGGGACAATAGCATCAGGAGGCCATGCAAGAGTGGCAGGCCCACAATATCACCATGGCCTCCATTGTAGGGGTGCTCAATGACCTGACCACTGTCATGCATGAGTCCACCACCCACCAGCAGGCCCCTACCACTGGCCATATCCAATCACAACCCTCCACGACAGCGGAAGCCAGTGGCAAGGAGGCTTGTCACAGGTCTCGCAGGACACCAGCACCCCTACCCCTGAAGCTGAGGAGCCCCCATGCAAGCGAGGACATTCAAGTAGACATCCAGCCAGACATGATGCCCAGACCACAACCACCGCCACGTAGTGACCCAGACCTGAACATTCTCCCTTGTGTGTGACACCCTATCGACTGTCCACTCCCCTATCTCCATCTACCCATGGCCAGCAGACTGGACCTGGACTATCTACAGCTGGCCTTACCATTCTGATGGTCTCCGCCGCCATGACCCCAATCATTAGCCCTCACACTTGTACATCACAAATAAACTACAACTGAGCACAGTCTATTTCTACGTGTTTATTTGCCATGAGTATGCATGGAACTGCCAATACTTGTACAAGTGGCAACCCATCGTCCAGCACATTCATGGGAGGGTGACAGCGGGAGGAGCAAAATGCCAGGAGGTAGATCGTGGAGCAGGCAATGACTGGACATGTGTGTCAATGGAGGCAACAGCCCAGGCAGGGAGCAGAGAACACCATAACATTGTCGTGAAAGGAGAGCAAGACTAGGACAATAATTACTGTAGTAGTCACAGATGCCAACTCCACACAAATGCACTGTAGGAACAGGTATTCAGGGCAGATATGCCAGGCAGGTCCACAACCATATGGCCAGTACCAACACACATACACAACACATACCAACCCAATGGTCCCACCCTCATATTGCCCAGCGCCAGACCTGGCCCCATACCCACTGCCACCAACAACAATGTTGCACTGCCACCCAATGTCGACTCCCAGGATGGATGCTGCACAGATGCAACAACCCTGTGTGGCACACACATAGTACCTGCACTGGCAACTCAGGGAACATTCCACATACACATTGATGAAACTAGTGCACCAGCACAACACCTGCCTGACCATAGGCCTGACCTGTACACTGTGACTACCTCAGTCATGGACACATGTGACATACCCCCAACCCACCCAGAGTCAGATCTGCAACCATTACCATCAGTGGTCACAGACAAAAGGTGGCATCGGGGACAAGGCAAACAGTTGTAGAGGACACATACCACACAGTTTGCACATACCTGTAGCTTAGCCGAAGTAATGTCGAATCAGCTCTGACCTGGAGTCAGTTGCATCCTCATCACCATCCTCTTCATCACTCTGCATGTCCCCTTCATCAGCCACTGGCACAGCTACCCCCTTCTCTGCATCCAGCAATGGGATGGGACGCCTCAGGGCCAGATTGTGCAGCATGCAGCAGGTAACAATGATCTGGCACACATTATGTGGGTTGTAGAGCAGGGCACCCCCAGAGACGTGCAAAAAACGGAACCTGGCCTTCAGCAGGCCAAACCATCTCTTAACAACCAATCTGGTAAGACTGTGATCCTCATTGTAATGGTCCTCTGCAGCTGAGGTTGGACACCTCATACATACATTGTTAGAAATGGGGCCTCTAGTTCGCAGAGGTATACACCCTTGTCCAAGTAGGGATCACAATCCTAGTCAGAGTAAGTCACACACAATCCAAATTATCGTGTGCCCACCCTCTGGAAGATTGGCACTGATAGTCAGGCTTAACTTAGAAGGCAATGTATAAAGTATTTGTGCAGTAAATCATACAGTAACACAGTGAAAACACCACAAAAATACACTACACAGGTTTAGAAAAATACGTAATATTTATCTGAATAAAATAAGGTCAAAACGACAAAGATCCAATAAGCACAAGTTGAAATATCTCTTTCAAAAGGTTTTAAAGAGTCTTAATCATTAGAAATAAACAGTTGTCTCTTTGTTACACACAGTACCTGGTATGTGTCAAAAATAACGACGCATGGAGAAAGCAAAGGAGGGGATGCGTGGAAAAATAAGATGTTGCATAGATTTTTTTGACGTTGCACAGACGATGCGTTGTTTCTTTCCAGGCTACAAGGGATTTGCGCCGTTTTTCAGTGCACAGTCTTTGTTCCTCACTGCCATGAGGGGATATTTTGACGCCCAGGGACGATGCCTTGAAAATCCTTGACGCGCTGGAAGAGGGCACTTGCACTGCGTCGATCCGGTAAGTGATGCGTCAAATTTTCAGTCGCAAGGTAGGCGCTGTGTCAAATTTCCAGTAGGAAAGTCGGAGCTGCGTTGTTCTGGTCGGCTGTGCGGCAGTTTCTCGGTTGCAATGAAGGCTTTTTGTCGATTTCTGCAGGCGGTGTGTCAATTTTCGATGTACAAGGATTTTCTTGAAGAGATGAAGGCTCTTATCATGAGTTTGGTGGTATTCGGGAAAGACCGCCATGGCGCCACCTTACTGGCAGCGGTGGCAAAATAGTGACCTCCAGATTATAAGTCACAAAACACAAACCGCCTAAATACAGACACAAAACCAACACTGGCATGCCAACCTACGGCGAATGAGTGACTGATCAATCGCCGGCCCCACCACGCCGACACCATTACCACCGTCATATTATGAATCAACCTCCAGCACAGGAGAACATGCACAGTGGACACCGTAGGTGGTTCACACAGTGGCGGAACAAAAAGGCACAGTGGAAAGTAGATAACAACAAATTGGCCAGTTTAAAAATTCCACACATGATAACCATACACACACCACGCACACCTGACCACGCCACCATATAACCCCCCCAACAAGCTGTTGCGACAAATACGAGCAGCTACACCTGAGACCAAGCACACACTAAACACTGCAAACAAAGATCACACAGCACATATTGCACAAAGCAACACCTCAGCTCACCAGCACATACAGCCAAACACCCCGACACCACCACACACCCCTTACTCCACCCGACACACACAACACATTCCCACCCCACAACATGTCACACCAGAAGCACCCAAGGTTCACCGACAATGAGTTGCAGGTCATGGTGGACGAGATCATCAGAGTTGAGTCACAGCTCATGGGTGTCCAGGTACAAAAAACATCAATCACCAAAAAGTTATGGCTGAGGATCGTCGACAGGGTCGATGCAGTCGGCACATACCCACGCACAAGGGGGAGGGCATCAGAAAGATGTAGAACGACCTCAGGGGGAGGGTCCGTTCTATTGCCAGTAATAAGACCGGCGGTGGGCCACCACCACCCTAATCTAAACCAATGCCTGCAGTGCAGCAGCTTTCATTGCTATCATTGGGAAATAAGTCGAGCCACTGCATGCTTTCACAAAAGGGACACAACAACAGCAGTCACACAACTAACATTCACTGTATCCGTCCACAGGTGCTCCTGCTACTGACACCCTGCAAAGGATTCCAGGCTCAGACAGCCCTTCCCAGGATGAAGGCCCCACTGGATGTCTGTATGAGGACGACTTGCCTGGGCCACCTGGGGCCACTGGGCAGTCCACCAACGGCACAGCCACCCTGGACACACCGGAAGACCCTACCCATGTGGCAACATCAGCACAGCCACACCCAGAACCCCAAACCTGTGCCACAGGGAGCCATCAATCAGAGTTGTGCCCTGTCAGCCCGGCTGCTACTGGGAGTGGGCACACTGTGCCAGGGGCACAGGCACAGTGGGAGGGTAACCGTGACCCAGCGGTCAGGACAGCCACAGCAACTGACTGCCCAGGAGGGCCTCAACCACACAGTGGCCCAGGTCCTCGACAACGTGCAGGAGACCTAGCGGCTGCAGGGGCAATAGCATCAGGAGGCCATGCAAGAGTGGCAGGCCCACAATATCACCATGGCCTCCATTGTAGGGGTGCTCAACGACCTGACCACTGTCATGCATGAGTCCACCACCCACCAGCAGGCCCCTACCACTGGCCACATCCAATCACAACCCTCCACGACAGCGGAAGCCAGTGGCAAGGAGGCCCGTCACAGGTCTCGCAGGACACCAGCACCCCTACCCCTGAAGCTGAGGAGCCCCCATGCAAGCGAGGACATTCAAGTAGACATCCAGCCAGACATGATGCCCAGACCACAACCACCGCCACGTAGTGACCCAAACCTGAGCATTCTCCCTTGTGTGTGACACCCTATCGACTGTCCACTCCCCTATCTCCATCTACCCATGGCCAGCAGACTGGACTATCTACAGCTGGCCTTACCATTCTGATGGTCTCCGCCGCCATGAACCCAATCATCAGCCCTCACACTTGTACATCACAAATAAACTACAACTGAGCACAGTCTATGTCTACGTCTTTATTTGCCATGAGTATGCATGGAACTGCCAATACTTGTACAAGTGGCAACCCATCGTCCAGCACATTCATGGGAAGTTGACAGCGGGGGAGCAAAATGCCAGGAGGTAGATCGTGGCGCAGGCAATGGCTGGACATGTGTGTCAATGGAGGCAACAGCCCAGGCAGGGAGCAGAGAACACCATAACATTGTCGTGAAAGGAGAGCAAGACTAGGACAATAATTACTGTGGGAGTCACAGATGCCAACTCCACACAAATGCACTGTAGGAACAGGTATTCAGGGCAGATATGCCAGGCAGGTCCACAACCATATGGCCAGTACCAACACACATACACAACACATACCAACCCAATGGTCCCACTCTCATATTGCCCAGCGCCAGACCTGGCCCCATACCTACTGCCACCAACAACAATGTTACACTGCCACCCAATGTCGACTCCCAGGATGGATGCTGCACAGATGCAACAACCCTGTGTGGCACACACATAGTACCTGCACTGGCAACTCAGGGAACATTCCACATACACATTGATGAAACTAGTGCACCAGCACAACACCTGCCTGACCATAGGCCTGACCTGTACACTGTGACTACCTCAGTCATGGACACATGTGACATACGCCCAACCCACCCGGAGTCAGATCTGCAACCATTACCCTCAGTGGTCACAGACAAAAGGTGGCATCAAGGACAAGGCAAACAGTTGTAGAGGACACATACCACACAGTTTGCACATACCTGTAGCTTAGCCGAAGTAACGTCGAATCAGCTCTGACCTGGAGTCAGTTGCATCCTCATCACCATCCTCTTCATCACTCTGCATGTCCCCTTCATCAGCCACTGGCACAGCTACCCCCTTCTCTGCATCCAGCAATGGGATGGGATGCCTCAGAGCCAGATTGTGCAGCATGCAGCAGGTAACAATGAGCTGGCACACCTTATGTGGGTTGTAGAGCAGGGCACCCCCAGAGACGTGCAAAAAACTGAACCAGGCCTTCAGCAGACCAAACCATCTCTCAACAAACAATCTGGTAAGACTGTGATCCTCATTGTAATGGTCCTCTGCAGCTGAGGTTGGACACCTCATGAGTGTCAGGAGCCAGTGCAGGTTGGGATAGCCAGAGTCACCTGTGTGCATAAGTGGACGAGGCATATCAGGACCGGGAGGGCAATAGGGCAGGGACACAAGGGTGCAGTGAGCTGATGGGCACACAAATGAAGGAGTACATTCCGATCATGTGTGGGATGCTGCTGTTACACAGGATGTAGGAATCATGCCCAGAGCGTGGGTTCTTGGCGGTCACCTGGGAGATGTACTGGTCTGCGAGACAAACCACCTGCACATTGACCGAATTAAAGTTTTTTTGTTTTCTGTACACCTGTTCATTCCTCCTGGCTGGCACCAAGGCGATGTGATTGCCGTCAGTGGCACCTATGGCATATAGGATGTGTGCCACAGCATAGAACACAGCCTTGATAGTGGGCAAATCTGCACGTCAGGGGAACCGGATGTAGCTGGCCATATGTTTAATCAGGGCACACAGTACATCCTTCAGGACGTTGCTGAACATGGGCTGCGACATCCCACTTGCGAGGCCCACTGTGACCTGGAAGTAGCTGAGGCAAGGTAGTGGAGAAATGACAACACCTGCACTGTGAGAGGGATGGCATTGGGATTGCGTACGGCAGGCAACAGATCCTGTTCCAACTGGGCCACTAGTTCCATTATGGTCACAGGGTTCAGACAACAGGTCTGAATGATGTGACGCTCCTCTAATGTGGCAAGGTCTACTAGGGACCTGAACACCGGTGCATTCCTCATCCTCAACCGTGCATAGTACCTGGGAACAGGGGAGTGGTGTTAAGTGCGGCATAGACATATGATGCACTAAATTTCATACACATCACACATTCTAAATGTGAAATGTTGCCGTCTGTCTGCATGCATGGGACAGTTTGAAGTGAGATCTCCTGGTGGCGTAATACGTAATAGCGGGAGGCGGTCACGACCGCCGTGCTACTCACCATTGGCTCACACTACACTGTTGCCACTGGGAGGCAGGAGCCAATGGTGATCGCCGCAGGCGGTGACGGTGTTGTCCACGGCGGCCGTGACAGCCATTTCATGTGCTCATGCGCACTGAACCCCGTGCACTGAAGACCTCCACTGGGTGTGCTGCTGTGTACTGACTCTGATAGCCAAGATGCCACGTCCAGCAGGAGACAGGGCCCCAGCCTTCACCCAGGAGGAGTTGGAGTGGCTTGTTGTAGGACGCTGGCTTGTAGTGGGTGCCAAGGGGTACTTACACTCTGTACCAGGTCCAGTTATCCCTTATTAGTGTAGAAGAGGTGTCTAGCAGCTTAGGCTGATAGAAAAGGTAGCCTAGCAGAGCAGCTTAGGCTGAACTAGGAGACATGCAAAGCTCCTACTATACCACTGGTGTCATATGCACAATATCATAAGAAAACACAATACACAGATATACTAAAAATAAAGGTACTTTATTTTTATGACAATATGCCAAAAGTATCTCAGTGAGTACCCTCAGTATGAGGATAGCAAATATACACAAGATATATGTACACAATACCAAAAATATGCAGTAATAGCAATAGAAAGCAATGCAAGCAATGTACAGTCACAATAGATTGCAATGAGAGCACATAGGTATAGGGGCAACACAAACCATATACTCCAAAAGTGGAATGCGAACCACGAATGGACCCCAAACCTATGTGAGCTTGTAGAGGGTCGCTGGGACTGTAAGAAAACAGTGAGGGTTAGAAAAATAGCCCACCCCAAGACCCTGAAAAGTAGGTGTAAAGTGCACCTATGTTCCCCAGAGAGCACAGAAGTCGTGATAGGGGAATTCTGCAAGGAAGAACAACACCAGCAATGCAACCAAAGTGGATTTCTGGATGAGAGTACCTGTGGAACAAGGGGACCAAGTCCAAGAGTCGTGACAAAGTCGAGAGTGGGCAGATGCCCAGGAAATGCCAGCTCAGGGTGCAAAGGAGCTGCCACCTGTAGGAGGCTGGACTGGCTTGTAGTGAGTACCAAGGGGTACTTGCACCTTGCACCAGGCCCAGTTATCCCTTATTAGTGTATAGGGTGTCTAGCAGCTTAGGCTGATAGATAATGGTAGCTTAGCAAAGCAGCTCAGGCTGAACTAGGAGACGTGTGAAGCTACTACAGTACCACCTAGTGTCATATGCACAATATCATAAGAAAACACAATACACAGTTATACTAAAAATAAAGGTACTTTATTTTTATGACAATATGCCAAAGTATCTTAGAGTGTACCCTCAGTGAGAGGATAGGAAATATACACAAGATATATATACACAATAGCAAAAATATGCAGTATAGTCTTAGAAAACAGTGCAAACAATGTATAGTTACAATAGGATGCAATGGGGAAACATAGGGATAGGGGCAACACAAACCATATACTCCAAAAGTGGAATGTGAACCACGAATGGACCCCAAACCTATGTGACCTTGTAGAGGGTCGCTGGGACTATTAGAAAATAGTGAGAGTTAGGAAAATAACCCTCCCCAAGACCCTGAAAAGTGAGTGCAAAGTGCACCAAAGTTCCCCTAAGGACAAAATAGTCGTGTTAGAGGGAGAATGCAAGGAAAACACAAATCAGCAATGCAACAACGATGGATTCCTGTCTGAGGGTACCTGTGGAACAAGGGGACCAAGTCCAAAAGTCACAAGCAGCTCGTAGCTGGGCAGATGCCCAAGAAATGCCAGCGGTTGGTGCAAAGAAGCTCTTACTAGGCTGAAGAGCTGTGAATACTGCAGGAACGACAAGGGCTAGAGACTTCCCCTTTGGAGGATGGATCCCCCACGCCTTGGAGAGTCGTGCAGAAGTGTTTTCCCGCCGGATGGACGCCAACAAGCCTTGCTACACGCAAATCGTGCGTTTGGCGTTTTTGGACGCTGCTGGGGCCCAGGAGGGACCAGAAGGTCGCAAATTGGTCCTGCAGAGAGAGGGGACGTCGAGCAAGACAAAGAGCCCTCACTGAAGCAGGTAGCACCCGGAGAAGTGCCAGAAACAGGCACTACGAGGATGCGTGAAACGGTGCTCGCCGAAGTTGCACAAAGGAGTCCCACGTCGCCGGAGACCAACTTAGAAAGTCGTGCAATGCAGGTTAGAGTGCCGTGGACCCAGGCTTGGCTGTGCACACAGGATTTCCGCTGGAAGTGCACAGGGGCCGGAGAAGCTTGCAAAGTCGCGGTTCCCAGCAATGCAGCCCAGCGAGGTGAGGCAAGGACTTACCTCCACCAAACTTGGGCTGAAGAGTCACTGGACTGTGGGAGTCACTTGGACGGTGTCGCTGGATTCGAGGGACCTCGCTCGTCGTGCTGAGAGGAGACCCAAGGGACCGGAGATGCAGCTTTTTGGTGCCTGCGGTTGCAGGGGGAAGATTCCGTCGACCCACGGGAGATTTCTTCGGAGCTTCTGGTGCAGAGAGGAGGCAGACTACCCCCACAGCATGCACAAGCAGGAAAACAGTCGAGAAGGCGGCAGGATCAGCGTTACAGAGTTGCAGTAGTCGTCTTTGCTACTATGTTGCAGGTTTGCAGGCTTCCAGCGCGGTCAGCGGTTGATTCCTTATCAGAAGGTGAAGAGGGAGATGCAGAGGAACTCGGCTGAGCTCATGCATTCGTTATCTGAAGTTTCCCCAGAGACAGAGACCCTAAATAGCCAGAAAAGAGGGTTTGGCTACCTAGGAGAGAGGAAAGGCTACTAACACCTGAAGGAGCCTATCACAAGGAGTCTCTGACGTCACCTGGTGGCACTGGCCACTCAGAGCAGTCCAGTGTGCCAGCAGCACCTCTGTTTCCAAGATGGCAGAGGTCTGGAGCACACTGGAGGAGCTCTGGACACCTCCCAGGGGAGGTGCAGGTCAGGGGAGTGGTCACTCCCCTTTCCTTTGTCCAGTTTCGCGCCAGAGCAGGGGCTAAGGGGTCCCTGAACCGGTGTAGACTGGCTTATGCAGAATTGGGCACATCTGTGCCCAACAAAGCATTTCCAGAGGCTGGGGGAGGCTACTCCTCCCCTGCCTTCACACCATTTTCCAAAGGGAGAGGGTGTCACACCCTCTCTCAGAGGAAGTTCTTTGTTCTGCCATCCTGGGCCAGGCCTGGCTGGACCCCAGGAGGGCAGATGCCTGTCTGAGGGGTTGGCAGCAGCAGCAGCTGCAGAGAAACCCCAGGAAGGGCAGTCTGGCAGTACCAGGGTCTGTGCTACAGACCACTGGGATCATGGAATTGTACCAACAATGCCAGGATGGCATAGAGGGGGCAATTCCATGATCATAGACATGTTACATGGCCATATTCGGAGTTACCATGGTGAAGCTACATATAGGTAGTGACCTATATGTAGTGCACGCGTGTAATGGTGTCCCCACACTCACAAAGTTCAGTGAATTGGCTCTGAACAATGTGGGGGCACCTTGGCTAGTGCCAGGGTGCCCTCACACTAAGTAACTTTGCACCTAACCTTTACCAGGTAAAGGTTAAACATATAGGTGACTTATAAGTTACTTAAGTGCAGTGTAAAATGGCTGTGAAATAACGTGGACGTTATTTCACTCAGGCTGCAGTGGCAGGCCTGTGTAAGAATTGTCAGAGCTCCCTATGGGTGGCAAAAGAAATGCTGCAGCCCATAGGGATCTCCTGGAACCCCAATACCCTGGGTACCTCAGTACCATATACTAGGGAATTATAAGGGTGTTCCAGTAAGCCAATGTAAATTGGTAAAAATGGTCACTAGCCTGTCAGTGACAATTTGGAAAGAAATGAGAGAGCATAACCACTGAGGTTCTGATTAGCAGAGCCTCAGTGAGACAGTTAGTCACTACACAGGTAACACATTCAGGCACACTTATGAGCACTGGGGCCCTGGGTTACCAGGGTCCCAGTGACACATACAACTAAAACAACATATATACAGTGAAAAATGGGGGTAACATGCCAGGCAAGATGGTACTTTCCTACACAACCCCCCCCCAAACGAAGGACAATAAGACTAGCCATTACCTGATGAGTCTTCATTGTCTAAGTGGAAATATCTGGAGAGTCCATCTGCATTGGAGTGGCTACTCCCAGGTCTATGTTCCACTGTATAGTCCATTCCCTGTAGGGATATGGACCACCTCAACAATTTAGGATTTTCACCTTTCATTTGTTTTAGCCAAAGTAGAGGTTTGTGGTCTGTCTGAACAATGAAGTGAGTGCCAAACAGGTATGGCCTCAACTTCTTCAGAGCCCAGACCACAGCAAAGGCCTCCCTCTCAATGGCAGACCAACGCTTTTCTCTAGGGGTCAACCTTCTACTAATAAAAGCAACAGGTTGATCCTGGCCCTCAGAATTAAGTTGTGATAGGACTGCCCCTACTCCTAATTCAGATGCATCAGTCTGGACATAGAATTTTTTAGAGTAACAAGGGCTTTTCAGGACAGGTGCAGAGCACATGGCCTGCTTCAGCTCCTCAAAAGCTTTCTGACAGTTTGCTGTCCATAATACCTTTTTAGGCATTTTCTTGGATGTGAGGTCATTAAGAGGGGCTGCAATGGAGCCATAGTTCTTAATGAACCTCCTGTAATACCCAGTGAGGCCTAGAAAGGCTCTCACCTGAGTCTGAGTGGTAGGGGGAACCCAATCAATAATAGTTTGGATTTTCCCCTGAAGTGGTGCAATCTGTTCCCCACCAACAAGGTGTCCCAGATAAACCACCTTACCCTGCCCTATCTGGCACTTTGAAGCCTTGATAGTGAGGCCTGCCTTTTGCAGGGCCTCTAAAACTTTCCAAAGGTGGACCAGGTGATCATCCCAGCTGGAGCTAAAGACAGCTATATCATCCAAATATGCTGCACTGAAAGCTTCCAGCCCTTGCAGGACTGTGTTCACCAACCTCTGAAAAGTGGCAGGTGCATTTTTCAAACCAAAAGGCATTACAGTAAACTGGTAATGTCCTCCAATGGTAGAAAATGCAGTCTTAGGTTTAGCATCTTCTGACATTTTGATCTGCCAATACCCTGCAGTCAAATCAAAAGTGCTTAGATACTTGGCAGATGCCAGTGTATCTATGAGCTCATCTGCCCTGGGTATAGGGTGTGCATCAGTTTTGGTTACCAAGTTGAGACCTCTATAGTCTACACAAAACCGCATTTCTTTCTTTCCATCTTTAGAATTGGGTTTTGGTACCAGTACCACAGGAGAAGCCCATGGACTGTCAGAGTGCTCAACCACTCCTAGTTCCAACATCTTCTGAACTTCTTGCTTTATGCAGTCCCTGACATGGTCAGGCTGCCTATAGATCTTACTTTTGACAGGTAAACTGTCTCCAGTATCTATAGTGTACTCACACCAAGAAGTGGTGCCTGGCACAATGGAGAAGAGTTCTGAAAATTGTCCTAGGAGATTTATGCAATTATCTTTCTGCTCAGCAGTAAGACAATTAGCCAAAACTACACCTTCCACAAGAGCATCTTGTTCTGTGGAAGAGAAGAGATCAGGTAGAGGATCACTGTCTTCTTCCTGTCCCTCATCTGTTGCCATGAGCAGGGTGAGATCAGCCCTGTCATAGTAGGGTTTCAGGCGGTTGACATGGAGCACCCTAAGGGGACTCCTGGCAGTGCCTAAGTCAACCAAGTAGGTGACTTCACCCTTCTTTTCAACAATTGTGTGGGGTCCACTCCATTTATCTTGGAGTGCTCCTGGGGCCACAGGCTCCAAGACCCACACTTTCTGCCCTGGTTGGTACTGAACCAAAACAGCCTTCTGATCATGCCATTGCTTCTGGAGCTCTTGGCTGGCCTGAAGGTTTTTACTGGCCTTTTTCATGTACTCAGCCATCCTTGATCTGAGGCCAAGTACATAATCCACAATATCCTGCTTAGGAGCTTTTAAAGGTTGTTCCCAACCCTCCTTTACAAGTGTGAGTGGACCCCTAACAGGGTGTCCAAAAAGAAGTTCAAAGGGGCTGAAGCCCACTCCTTTCTGGGGTACCTCCCTGTAGGCAAAAAGGAGGCATGGTAGAAGGATATCCCATCTCCTGCGGAGTTTTTCAGGGAGTCCCATAATCATGCCTTTGAGAGTTTTATTAAATCTCTCCACCAGTCCATTTGTTTGTGGATGATAGGGTGTTGTGAACTTGTACGTTACACCACACTCCTTCCACATGGCCTTTAAGTATGCAGACATGAAATTGCTTCCTCTGTCTGATACTACTTCCTTTGGGAAGCCCACCCTGGAAAATATTCCCAGGAGGGCCTTTGCCACTGCAGGAGCTGTAGTGGTTCTTAAAGGAATTGCTTCAGGATATCTTGTGGCATGGTCCACTACCACCAAGATAAACCTATTGCCTGAAGCAGTAGGAGGGTCAAGGGGGCCAACTATGTCAACCCCTACCCTTTCAAAGGGAACCCCAACCACAGGCAGTGGGATAAGGGGTGCCTTTGGAGTGCCACCTGTCTTGCCACTGGCTTGACAGGTTTCACAGGACTTACAAAATTCTTTTGTGTCCTCAGACATCCTAGGCCAATGAAACAGTGGTACCAATCTGTCCCAAGTTTTCATTTGACCCAGGTGCCCAGCTAAGGGAATGTCATGTGCCAGTGTTAGGAGGAACTTTCTGTACTCCTGAGGAATCACTA
Source organism: Pleurodeles waltl (assembly GCF_031143425.1). NCBI lineage: Eukaryota > Metazoa > Chordata > Amphibia > Caudata > Salamandridae > Pleurodeles > Pleurodeles waltl. Next base: position 480,766,793 of record NC_090438.1, on the reverse strand, counting down.
ATCTCCTGGCAGCTCCAGGTTTAGGATCCCTATGCTCAGTGTACAAGAGGTTGTCCTCCCAGTAAACTCTGTGTGAGTCACTGACATCCCCATTAGCCTGTTTGACAGCTTGCTGTCTGAGACCCTCTAATGTGGGACAGGTTTGCTGTGCCACACTCAGCTCCTCTCTGGCAGGCCCCCCTTCACCCAAAAGCTCAGCAGTATCTGCTTCCAGCTCCTCTGGTGTAGGTTCTGCACAGGGAGGGAATTCTTCTTCCTCAGAAGTAGAATCCACTGTAGAGGGAGGGATAGTAGGAAGTGGTTTGCTTCTACTAGCCCTAGCTTTAGGGAGCACTTGGTCCATTGTTCCAGGATCCAAGCTTCCCTGTCCTTTTTGCTTTTTGGCCTGAGCCCTTGTCAAAGCAAAAATATGCCCTGGGATGCCCAGCATTGCTGCATGGGCCTCCAACTCCACATCTGACCAAGCTGATGTCTCCAAATCGTTCCCTAATAGACAGTCTACAGGTAAATCTGAAGCTACCACAACTTTCTTTGGACCAGATACCCCCCCCCAGTTGAGATTTACAACAGCCATGGGGTGGCTTTGTGTTATGTTGTGAGCATCGGTTACTTGGTACTGGTGTCCAAGTATGTGTTGTTCAGGGTGCACCAGTTTCTCAATCACCATTGTGACACTGGCACCTGTGTCCCTGTAGGCCTGGACCTCAACACCATTTATTAGGGTTAGTTGCTTGTACTTCTCCAAGTTATGGGGGCAAGCAACCAAAGTGGCTAAGTCAATAGCCCCTTCAGAGACTAAAGTAGCCTCTGTGGTCTCCCTAATCAGACCAACCCCAACTAAATTACCAAAAGTGAGCCCAGCTACTCCCTTGGATTGGCTATTAGTAGGTTTGCTCCCACCACCACTGCTATTAGTAGGGACACTAGGTGTAGCAGTAGGGGTTGTAGTGGTAGGAGCTGTGGTGCCTTTCTTTGGACAACTGGGATCTGTTGTCCAATGGCCTTTTATCTTACATAAATAGCACCATGGTTTCTTTTCCTTGTTCTGATTAAAGGAGGATTTGGGCCCACCACCCCCACCAGAGTGTTTTTGTGGGCCTGATGAAGACTCATTTTTAGATTTGTCCCCACCCTTGTCAGAAGACTTACCATCCTTCTTTTTGTTGCCATCTTTGTCACCCCCTGTATGAACTTTTCTGTTCACTCTTGTTCTGACCCATTTGTCTGCCTTCTTTCCCAATTCTTGGGGAGAGGTCAGATCAGAGTCCACCAAGTACTGGTGCAACAAATCAGACACACAATTATTAAGAATATGCTCTCTCAGGATCAAGTTATACAGGCTGTCATAATCAGTAACTTTACTGCCATGTAACCACCCCTCCAAGGCCTTCACTGCCTGGTCAATGAAATCAACCCAGTCTTGTGAAGACTCCTTTTTGGTATCTCTGAACTTTATCCTGTACTGTTCAGTGGTTAAGCCATAACCATCCAGGAGTGCATTCTTAAGAACTTGGAAATTGTTAGCATCATTTTCTTTTACAGTAAGGAGCCTATCCCTACCTTTTCCAGTAAATGATAGCCATAGGATAGCAGCCCACTGCTTTTGAGGGACATCCTGTACAGCACAGGCCCTCTCAAGTGCAGCAAACCACTTGTTAATGTCATCCCCCTCCTTGTAAGGGGGAACTATCTTATGCAGATTCCTGGAATCATGCTCTTTTGCAGGATGACTATGGGGAATACTGCTGCTGCCACCATGGGTATCTAAACCCAACTTCTGTCTTTCCCTCTCTACTTCTAAAGACTGTCTATCCAAATCCAGCTGTTGCTTCTTGAGCTTCAGTCTGGTTTGTTCCACTCTCAATCTATTGAGCTCCCTTTCTAACAATCTGTCATCAGGGTGGGTGGGAGGGACATTTCTAGATACAGAGGTATGATGGGAATGAACAGAAGGAGACCTGTCCCTTACAAGGGGCACCCTAACAGCTTGGCTACCAGCATAATGTGAGAGCACATCATCAGTATGATGTGATTCAACCTCTGTACCAACTATGCTAGACTGTCTAGTAATGGGCAGGCTGAGAAGTTTCTTTCCTGAACCTTTTCCTGGGGGAGTCCCTGGATCAGATTGAGAACCATTAGCTACTTTTTCTACAGATTGGGCACTTATGGCCTTATCCTGTACTCTAAGCATATTAATTAACAGTTCTAAGGATGGATTCTTCCCTACACTCAAACCTCTCTCTATGCAGAGACTCCTTGCTCCTTTCCAGCTAAGGTGATCATATGCAAGTTTGGACAGTTCAATTTTTTTTCCTGTGCCAGACATTTTTTAGAGAGAGTTAAAGTGATAGCAAAAGAGAAAAAAGTTTTCAGAACTTTTTGGAAAGACAGAAAAAAACTTTTTAAACTTTTAAGAACTTTTTGAAAGTTTAGAAGTACTTTTCAGCACTTAGAAAAGAGTGAAAAGAGGAAATGCAAAACTTTTTGGCTATGTGTATATACACTGACCTTGTTTTGTATATTTTTCTCTTATGAAAAGTACAATGACAAGAGTGGTAAGTAGTCTCAAAGCACTTATCCCACCGCTGCACAACCAATGTAGGAGGCTGGACTGGCTTGTAGTGAGTACCAAGGGGTACTTGCACCTTGCACCAGGCCCAGTTATCCCTTATTAGTGTATAGGGTGTCTAGCAGCTTAGGCTGATAGATAATGGTAGCTTAGCAAAGCAGCTCAGGCTGAACTAGGAGACGTGTGAAGCTACTACAGTACCACCTAGTGTCATATGCACAATATCATAAGAAAACACAATACACAGTTATACTAAAAATAAAGGTACTTTATTTTTATGACAATATGCCAAAGTATCTTAGAGTGTACCCTCAGTGAGAGGATAGGCAATATACACAAGATATATATACACAATAGCAAAAATATGCAGTATAGTCTTAGAAAACAGTGCAAACAATGTATAGTTACAATAGGATGCAATGGGGAAACATAGGGATAGGGGCAACACAAACCATATACTCCAAAAGTGGAATGTGAACCACGAATGGACCCCAAACCTATGTGACCTTGTAGAGGGTCGCTGGGACTATTAGAAAATAGTGAGAGTTAGGAAAATAACCCTCCCCAAGACCCTGAAAAGTGAGTGCAAAGTGCACCAAAGTTCCCCTAAGGACAAAATAGTCGTGTTAGAGGGAGAATGCAAGGAAAACACAAATCAGCAATGCAACAACGATGGATTCCTGTCTGAGGGTACCTGTGGAACAAGGGGACCAAGTCCAAAAGTCACAAGCAGCTCGTAGCTGGGCAGATGCCCAAGAAATGCCAGCGGTTGGTGCAAAGAAGCTCTTACTAGGCTGAAGAGCTGTGAATACTGCAGGAACGACAAGGGCTAGAGACTTCCCCTTTGGAGGATGGATCCCCCACGCCTTGGAGAGTCGTGCAGAAGTGTTTTCCCGCCGGATGGACGCCAACAAGCCTTGCTACACGCAAATCGTGCGTTTGGCGTTTTTGGACGCTGCTGGGGCCCAGGAGGGACCAGAAGGTCGCAAATTGGTCCTGCAGAGAGAGGGGACGTCGAGCAAGACAAAGAGCCCTCACTGAAGCAGGTAGCACCCGGAGAAGTGCCAGAAACAGGCACTACGAGGATGCGTGAAACGGTGCTCGCCGAAGTTGCACAAAGGAGTCCCACGTCGCCGGAGACCAACTTAGAAAGTCGTGCAATGCAGGTTAGAGTGCCGTGGACTCAGGCTTGGCTGTGCACACAGGATTTCCGCCGGAAGTGCACAGGGGCCGGAGAAGCTTGCAAAGTCGCGGTTCCCAGCAATGCAGCCCAGCGAGGTGAGGCAAGGACTTACCTCCACCAAACTTGGGCTGAAGAGTCACTGGACTGTGGGAGTCACTTGGACGGTGTCGCTGGATTCGAGGGACCTCGCTCGTCGTGCTGAGAGGAGACCCAAGGGACCGGAGATGCAGCTTTTTGGTGCCTGCGGTTGCAGGGGGAAGATTCCGTCGACCCACGGGAGATTTCTTCGGAGCTTCTGGTGCAGAGAGGAGGCAGACTACCCCCACAGCATGCACAAGCAGGAAAACAGTCGAGAAGGCGGCAGGATCAGCGTTACAGAGTTGCAGTAGTCGTCTTTGCTACTATGTTGCAGGTTTGCAGGCTTCCAGCGCGGTCAGCGGTTGATTCCTTATCAGAAGGTGAAGAGGGAGATGCAGAGGAACTCGGCTGAGCTCATGCATTCGTTATCTGAAGTTTCCCCAGAGACAGAGACCCTAAATAGCCAGAAAAGAGGGTTTGGCTACCTAGGAGAGAGGAAAGGCTACTAACACCTGAAGGAGCCTATCACAAGGAGTCTCTGACGTCACCTGGTGGCACTGGCCACTCAGAGCAGTCCAGTGTGCCAGCAGCACCTCTGTTTCCAAGATGGCAGAGGTCTGGAGCACACTGGAGGAGCTCTGGACACCTCCCAGGGGAGGTGCAGGTCAGGGGAGTGGTCACTCCCCTTTCCTTTGTCCAGTTTCGCGCCAGAGCAGGGGCTAAGGGGTCCCTGAACCGGTGTAGACTGGCTTATGCAGAATTGGGCACATCTGTGCCCAACAAAGCATTTCCAGAGGCTGGGGGAGGCTACTCCTCCCCTGCCTTCACACCATTTTCCAAAGGGAGAGGGTGTCACACCCTCTCTCAGAGGAAGTTCTTTGTTCTGCCATCCTGGGCCAGGCCTGGCTGGACCCCAGGAGGGCAGATGCCTGTCTGAGGGGTTGGCAGCAGCAGCAGCTGCAGAGAAACCCCAGGAAGGGCAGTCTGGCAGTACCAGGGTCTGTGCTACAGACCACTGGGATCATGGAATTGTACCAACAATGCCAGGATGGCATAGAGGGGGAAATTCCATGATCATAGACATGTTACATGGCCATATTCGGAGTTACCATGGTGAAGCTACATATAGGTAGTGACCTATATGTAGTGCACGCGTGTAATGGTGTCCCCGCACTCACAAAGTTCAGTGAATTGGCTCTGAACAATGTGGGGGCACCTTGGCTAGTGCCAGGGTGCCCTCACACTAAGTAACTTTGCACCTAACCTTTACCAGGTAAAGGTTAGACATATAGGTGACTTATAAGTTACTTAAGTGCAGTGTAAAATGGCTGTGAAATAACGTGGACGTTATTTCACTCAGGCTGCAGTGGCAGGCCTGTGTAAGAATTGTCAGAGCTCCCTATGGGTGGCAAAAGAAATGCTGCAGCCCATAGGGATCTCCTGGAACCCCAATACCCTGGGTACCTCAGTACCATATACTAGGGAATTATAAGGGTGTTCCAGTAAGCCAATGTAAATTGGTAAAAATGGTCACTAGCCTGTCAGTGACAATTTGGAAAGAAATGAGAGAGCATAACCACTGAGGTTCTGATTAGCAGAGCCTCAGTGAGACAGTTAGTCACTACACAGGTAACACATTCAGGCACACTTATGAGCACTGGGGCCCTGGGTTACCAGGGTCCCAGTGACACATACAACTAAAACAACATATATACAGTGAAAAATGGGGGTAACATGCCAGGCAAGATGGTACTTTCCTACACCACCGGATAGTAGAAGCTGTGGATTCTGCAAGAACGACAAGGGCTAGAAACTTCCCCTTTGGAGGATGGATGTCCCACGTCGTGAAGAAGCTTGCAGAGGTGTTTCCGTGTAGAAAGACTGGAAACAAGCCTTGCTAGCTGCAAGGGTCGCGGTTAGGTTTTTGGATGCTGCTGTGGCCCAGGAAGGACCAGGATGTTGCCAGTTGCGTGAGGAGACAGAGGGGGCGCCCAGCAAGAAAAGGAGCCCACTCAAAAGCAAGCAGCACCCGCAGAAGTGCTGGAACAGGCACTACGAAGTGGAGTTAACTGGAGCTCACCCGAAGTCACAAAGGAAGGTCCCACGACGCCGGAGGACAACTCAGGAGGTTGTGCACTGCAGGTTAGAGTGCTGGGGACCCAGGCTTGGCTGTGCACAAAGGAAATCCTGGAAGAGTGCACAGGAGCCGGAGCAGCTGCAAAACACGCGGTTCCCAGCAATGCAGTCTAGCGTGGGAAGGCAAGGACTTACCTCCACCAAACTTGGACTGAAGAGTCACTGGACTGTGGGATTCACTTGGACAGAGTTGCTGAGTTCAAGGGACCTCGCTCGTCGTGCTGAGAGGAGACCCAGAGGACCGGTGAAGCAGTTCTTTGGTGCCTGCGGTAGCAGGGGGAAGATTCCGTCGACCCACAGGAGATTTCTTCGGAGCTTCTAGTGCAGAGAGGAGGCAGACTACCCCCACAGCATGCACCACCAGGAAAACAGTCGAGAAGGCGACAGGATCAGCGTTACAAGGTCGCAGTAGTCATCTTTGCTACTTTGTTGCAGTTTTGCAGGCTTCCAGCGCGGTCAGCAGTCGATTCCTTGGCAGAAGGTGAAGAGAGAGAGATGCAGAGGAACTCTGATGAGCTCTTGCATTTGTTATCTAAAGAATTCCCCAAAGCAGAGACTCTAAATAGCCAGAAAAGGAGGTTTGCTACTTAGGAGAGAGGATAGGCTAGCAACACCTGGAGGAGCCTATCAGAAGGAGTCTCTGACGTCACCTGCTGGCCCTGTCCACTCAGAGCAGTCCAGTGTGCCAGCAGCACCTCTGTTTCCAAAATGGCAGAGGTCTGGAGCACACTGGAGGAGCTCTGGGCACCTCCCAGGGGAGGTGCAGGTCAGGGGAGTGGTCACTCCCCTTTCCTTTGTCCAGTTTCGCGCCAGAGCAGGGCTGGGGGATCCCTGAACCGGTGTAGACTGGCTTATGCAGAGATGGGCACCATCTGTGCCCATCAAAGCATTTCCAGAGGCTGGGGGAGGCTACTCCTCCCCAGCCCTGACACCTTTTTCCAAAGGGAGAGGGTGTAACACCCTCTCTCTGAGGAAGTCCTTTGTTCTGCCTTCCCGGGCCAAGCCTGGCTGGACCCCAGGAGGTCAGAAACCTGTCTGAGGGGTTGGCAGCAGCAGCAGCTGCATTGAAACCCCGGGAAAGGTAGTTTGGCAGTACCCGGGTCTGAGCTAGAGACTCGCGGGATCATGGAATTGTCTCCCCAATGCCAGAATGGCATTGGGGTGACAATTTCATGATCCTTGACATGTTACATGGCCATGTTCGGAGTTACCATTGTGACGCTATACATATGTTGTGACATATGTAAAGTGCACGCGTGTAATGGTGTCCCCGCACTCACAAAGTCCAGGGAATTTGCCCTGAACAATGTGGGGGCACCTTGGCTAGTGCCAGGGTGCCCACACACTAAGTAACTTAGCACCCAACCTTTACCAGGTAAAGGTTAGACATATAGGTGACTTATAAGTTACTTAAGTGTACGTTATTTCACTCAGGCTGCACTGGCAGGCCGGTGTAAGAATTGTCAGATCTCCCTATGGGTGGCACAAGAAATGCTGCAGCCCATAGGGATCTCCTGGAACCCCAATACCCTGGGTACCTCAGTACCATATACTAGGGAATTATAAGGGTGTTCCAGTATGCCAATGTAAATTGGTGAAATTGGTCACTAGCCTGTTAGTGACAATTTGGAAAGAAATGAGAGAGCATAACCACTGAGGTTCTGGATAGCAGAGCCTCAGTGAGACAGTTAGTCATAACACAGGTAACACATACAGGGCACACTTATGAGCACTGGGGCCCTGGCTGGCAGGGTCCCAGTGACACGTACAACTAAAACAACATATATACAGTGAAATATGGGGGTAACATGCCAGGCAAGATGGTACTTTCCTACACTTGTGGACGGGGTCCTGCCCCTGTATGGACAGTTGTATGGGGCACCAGTGCAGCAGGTGAGTCCATTGTCACTGTCCTGTATGTGAGCTGTGTGCATGGGGATGGGGGCCTTGGTAGGTGGCAGTGCGAATGGAGCATGGACATGGGTGGAGGGCTGAGGGCTACATTGGCTGATGACATGTGGGTGTGGAAGTGAGATGTGTGCTGTCCACTACTGTCCCAAGATTGCCACTCTACATGATTATGTTCTTCTGTCTATGTCACACATGCAGGTAAGCGTCCATCAGAAAAAGGGGATTTGGCGTGCCATCGTCAAGCAAGTGCGGACCCTGGGGGTCCATGCTCGCAGAGCACCCACTGCACAAAGCAGTGGGACGACCTGAGACGCTGGGCCTGGAAGACCGCGGAGGCCCAGCTGGGGACGTCCTCCCAATGAGGGAGAGGTGCCCGTCGGACCCTGACCCCCCATAATGGCCCACATATTGGTGGTAGCCTACCCTGAGGTGGATGGGTGCTTGAGGGCAGCACAGCAGCCACATGGGGGTGAGTACTCACTCTCACCTGTGACATGTGTTGACATGATGGCCACGGGCGGGTACAATTGGGTAGCTGTGGTGTGGATGCTAGGTACACTGATGTCCACCATAGGTTGTGTCCATCTGGGCAAGATTGACATCACAGGTGTGAGGAATGCCATACAGTCAGTAGGTGCGAGGCAGACTCCTTCAATGAAAAACTGTGTGGCCGCCTACTTGCAAGATCTGCATGCCAGCACATGGCAACTGGATCTTCAGAGCTGGCGTGTCAGTGCATTGTGATTGGTCCTGACCAACCACTGCGCTAGGGGTGTATTCATGACCTCAGTCAGCTGGCAGGCACTGCATGTATGGTGGGGTGGATGCACAAATTGGTGACAGTGCTTCTTGATAATAGCAAAGCGGGCCTGCCAACTAGCCGTGCAGGATCCTCTTGGGTGTCCAGTCCATTGCATGCTTTTCTCAACAGCCATGGCTCGTGGCCAGGTACTGGACAGGTTTGACAGATATGACACTCCTCATGTAGAGCTATGCCTCAGTCAGACCATCAGCGGTTGACATGTGCATTGTTGAGGTTTCCCCCATGGTGTCACTAAGTAGTAGGATGTTCAGAGGTGGGCATAATGTATAATAATATGGCATTGAGGTCATTCCGACGCGGATGACGGAAGCACCGCCAACAGGCTGGCGGTGCTTCCCTGCCCATTACCGCCGCGGTCAGAAAACCGGGTCCGGCGGTTTCCTGCCGGATTTCCCCCGGCTGGGCGAATCCGCCATGGCGGCGCTGCTTGGGGATTCTGACCCCCTTACCGCCAGCCTGTTTCTGGCGGTTTACACCGCCAGGAAGAGGCTGGCGGTAACGGGTGTCTAGGGGCCCCCTAACAGGGCCCCAGCCTGTTTTCACTGTCTGCCTAGCAGACAGTGAAAAGCGCAACGGGTGCAACTGCACCCGTCGCACACCTGCAACACCGCCGGCTCCATTCGGAGCCGGCTTCAGTGTTGCAGGCCCCCTTCCCGCTGGGCCGGCGGGCGCTAACATTGTTAGCGCCCGCCGGCCCAGCGGGAAGGTCGGAATGGCTGCTGCGGTCTTTTGACCGCGGAGCGGCCAAATGGCGGTTCCCGCCAGGCGGGCGACGACCGCCGCCCACCGGGGTCACAATGACCCCCTAAATGCAGTTGTTCTACCCTGTATGATGTTTGTGCTGGCACTGACCAATTGCACCCTGTCTCTCTCCCCCTCCCTGTCCTCCTCTGTCTTTGTGGGCATCCTCATCATCTGGCGAAGGAGAAGGGGCACCGGCGAGTGGGCAAGCTGCAGCCCACAGGATTCAGCTGAGGGGACCAGTGGGACGGAGGGCAAGGGGAGACTGGATCAACCACTACTTCTTCGGATTCATCCTGCGATGGTGGTTCCCTGGCGGTGGCGGACCCATCTGAGACGACCAAAGCACCATCCTTGTCTGACACCCCACATACCAGCACCACCTTCCCTGTAGCTCCCCACCCAGTTGCCTGTGCTAGCTCTCCCAGGTGGGTGGGCCTCTCTTTTGCAGCAGGCACCTCTGCCCCTGCCCCAGTCAGCCCTGCTGCCCTCAATGAGGAGGCTATTGACCTCCTGAGGTCCATCTCAGTGGTGCAGACAACTATCATTAATGCCATCCAGGGACTGACATCCAAGATGCAACAGTGTAATCCGTTCCTGGAAGGCATTCACTGTACCTTGTCTGGCCTACAGAGATCATTTCAGGCTCTGGCTTCCTCGTTGACGGCAGCCAGTGTCCCTTCTTCTTCCGCCCCACCTCCAGCTACCTGTTCCCAATTCCACATCCCTCTCCCCTCACCCATCCATGGCACACCTATTGACCCACATGCATCCACATCAACAGACATGGTATGCAAGGACAAACATAGGCACCACAGACGTCACCACCACCATGCACACACTCAACACACACATGCAGACATGTCAACATCCACACCCTGCAGCAACTCCCAACCACCTCTCCCTCACAGTCGACACAACACTCACACCTGCTGTCAGCATCACATCAGTCACTGTTACTGCCACATGTGCCCTCACTGCCACTGTCACAACATCTTCTGACCCCCATTCATGTACCCCATACACCACTGGCGCAGACACCACAACTATCAATACACCCACATACAGGACATCCACCCTACCTGCAGACACCACTCACATTTCTCCCCTGCCATCTTCCTGCATCTCCTCCCCACCTCCTCCCAGTACATCTAAACACACACACTCACCCACTCAACATTCACTCAGCACACACATTTCATCCAGCCATGCATCTGCACCCATGGCACATCCAGGTACACACTTCACAACCATACCCACTCCCTCCACTCCCAAACGTCTTTCCAGTGACCTCCCATGTGTTCCCAAAAAACTTTACCTACAAGAGTTTTCCCTGTTCCCCACCTCTGACCCAGTCCTTGTTCCTCCCAAGTGCCCTTATACCCTTCCTCTGCCCCAGCCTCCCACATCACAGTCTGCCACTGCCCCTCCACCACCTGCCACATCTGCCCCTGTCATATCCACTGCTCCTGCTGCCAAACCAAAGCCCAAGCCCAGTCCCTCCTCTTCCCAGGCCAAGTACACTCCTTCCACTTCCAAGGCCAAGCTCCTGCTGCCAAACCAAAGCCCAAGCCCAGTCCCTCCTCTTCCCAGGCCAAGTCCACTCCTTCCACTTCCAAGGCCAAACCCACACCCACCCCCTTGCTAAGCCCCCCATCCAAGGGCAAGCCCAACCCTCCCCCATTTTTAAGCCCCCACCATCCAAGGGCAAGCCCAGGGACCGTCCATCTAAGGGCACCCCTAAGGGCCCCCCTCCAGGCCCAGACGGAAGTACACCCTCTCCAAGACGAAGTCCTCCCCACCCCCACCCTCCCTCACCACTGAGGGGCCTGCATTCCCCATTGATGCCCTTGCCCTGTGGAGGTATGCACTTTGCAGACAGGAATCTAGTTGGGGCTTCATCTTGTGCCCAGTGTGCTCGGGTCAATATGGATTTTGGACTGGCCCTTGGGACTGTATGTACATTTGTTGATGCACATTTTAGCAATGTATGGTTTTCATGTGACACTACACCATTGGTGTCAAGTTACCCACCTAGTCTTGGCTTTCATTCACCATGTATGTGTGGTGGTGGTGTGTATTGGTGTGTGTGTGTGTGTTGGTACGGGTGTTTGTTTGCGTGTGTGTGTGGGTATTGCTTCACCTGTCATGTGTGTGTTGTGTGTGTGTGTACTAACATCGTTCCCTCCAGTGTGCTAGGCTGGTGTACTTACAGTTGGTGTTGTGGTCGTTGTTGCTGGTCTGGGAGTTGCAGGGCCAGGTAGAGGATTGGAAGGAGTTGCAAATCACATGGCACCTACGGACGTGCCTGTGTTCCTGAAGGTGGGTGTTCCCTTTTTATTATTCATTTGCACCAGGCTTTTTGTGGTTGTGTTTCCACCCCGCAAATCCTAGCAGTGTGCAACCTCATAATATGGTCGTGGGATGCTGCCTGACTGCCAGGCTGGAGATGGCTGCACTTCCGCTTTAGCGAACTGAACAGTGACTTGGCTGTGTTCTGCAGATAACTTTCCAGGACTTGTAATATGGTGGTCTTCACCGCCGGGCCTGCGGCAGTGCGACTGCCCACGGAGGTACGCTGACCGCCAAACTCATGATGAGGGCCGAAGTCTTTGTTGGCCCTGAGACTTCAGAAATAGGAGGCTAGCTCAATCCAAGCCCTTGGAGATCACTTTTGGGGAAGACAGAGGGGGTGATTCTGACCTCGGCGGTAAAATGCCCTTACCGCCGGTCAGAAGACCGCCATAACACCGCCGCGGCCGCGGTCAACCGCCACGGTCATTCTGACCCATAACGGCCAAACCTCCAAAAATCCGTCCTCCACTGCAGCCCGCCACATCGGCGGACAGCGATAAACTGGAGATGACCAAACCTCCACCGTCACGCCAACAGAAATACGCCCATGCCATTACGACCCACGAATCCACACGGCGGTCATTCAAACGCGGTATTCCATTGGCGCTACACACCGCCGCGGTCAGAATACACACACAGCACCAAAACACAGCCACATTGGACAATTTGAAAAACACACACCTGATACACATACACACACCACTCCCACACAATCAACCAACTATAAAACACACACCCACATCACCCACAAACCCCTGCGACCCCAAATACTGAGAGAAGGAGAGAGAGACACAGCAGATAATCCAAAGCAAGACACACTGAGGCACACTACACCATCACACACACCACATAGTAGCACAAAGCACCACTCACCAACACACTCCTCATCACATACACCACCCCACACCTCACCCACACCACCCCATGGCACCCCAAAGGCATCCACGCTTTTCGGACCAAGAACTCCGGGTCATGGTGGAGGAAATCCTAAGAGTGGAACCCCAGCTCTTCGGCTCGCAGGTGCAGCACACCAGTATAGCCAGGAAGGCGGAGCTATGGCAGCGGATCGTGGACAGGGTCAACGCGGTGGGACAGCATCCCAGGAATAGGGACGACATCCGCAAAAGATGGAACGACCTACGGGGGAAGGTCCGGTCGATGGTCTCGAGGCACAACATCGCGGTCCAGAAGACTGGCGGCGGACCCCCACCCACCCCTCCCGAATTTACATCGTGGGAACAAGACGTCTTGACCATCCTGCATCCTCAGGGCCTCGCAGGAGTAGCCGGAGGAATGGACTCTGGTAAGTCCCATCTCAACTACTATATCCCCCACACCCCACCAGCATGCCAACCCACACCCCCACCCTCACCCCCAACCCCCCAGCACACATCCTTCCTGACAATGTCTCACCAGCACAACCCACCCATCCCAACACCAACTCCTGCATGCCAACACAAACCATGGGCACCCATCACCTAAGCATGACCACTGCACTAACCCCTCCCCCCCACTAAATACCCTCACAACACCTCCCTCCAGGGAATGCCTGCACTGGGGGACAAGGGCACCCACAACACGCATGCTATTGCACACACAGAAACAATAACCAAACTCTCTTACCCCATGCAGGACCCGAACGACAACACACCAGCCAGGAGGGTCCAGAAGTCTCCATCCCACCACCGGAACAGGCCCACACTGAGGATAGCAGCTCTGTCGACAGTGAACCTGATGACCAGCCCGGACCATCGGGGACCTCTGGGCAGTCGGTTCCCCTCACCCAGACACAGGCCACACCAGACCCGACCCCCTCTGCCGACACCAGCACAGCTCCCACCCAGCGGGCCCATGCCTCTGTCTCTAGGACAGCTCAATCAGCGGTGTGTTTGCCACTACAGGGCACCCAGGCTAACCCGACACCCCAACAACAACAGGGACCTGGGGGCAGTGGGAGCGGGAACACCGGCCAGGGGACAGAGGCCGGGGGAAACCGGGCAGCTCGGAGGGCTGCTGTGCGACAGGGGGGGGAGGAGAGGCCCAGGGAACCCACTCTCCAAGAGGCCCTCACCACCCTCATGGGGGCCTACCACCACTCCCAAGAAACGATGGCGACGGTACTGGCCAGGTTCACTGAGATCCAGGCACAGCAGGAGGAACGCTACATGGGCTTCAGGGAGGAGCTGAGAATCATCGGGACCGCAATGGGGACCATCGTCCTGGCCCTCCACAGGATAGAGGACGCGTTGCGGGACCATGGTGCACCACACAGGGCCCCTGTCACTAGGCCGGACCAGGAACAGCCTACCACCTCCGCCGGCGCTAGTGGACAGGAGGTCCCAACACCTCGACAGCCCCCCAGAACCCCACCTCCTGCTGAAGAACAACCACCCCGTAAGAGGAGCCTGAGACCAAAGAAAAAGACAGAGTAGGATGTCAAGACCCCCGCCAGCAGGACATACCCCCTCAAGTCTTCCCACTGTCCCACATTGCCACCCTGTCCAACCATGAACTGCCTATGCTCCATCCTTCCACAGGCAAAAGAACAATGCACCTGTGAGACTGAGAACTGGACTCTGCCATGGATATTCCTCCACCCCCACCCATCACCCTTAGAATCACATGTACCGGTATCTAGCACTGTAAATAAATCACATTTTGCACACAAACCTGTTTTGAGTCATGCTGTATTATTAACAAAGGGATAACATATTACTGTTCAATTTCTGTTCTGTCAATTAGTCATGACAACATACCAATGTCAATACGCTGTATTTCATGGGCGAACCAAGCAGAAGTCAGGTACTGAGTCAGACAGCACTGAGAAGGGAAGGGAAAGGCATAAATTAATAAAAAACATCTGTGGGGAACTACAGAAAGTATAGATGCAGGAGGCTAGAAGCAATTGTGAAATGGCGTGGGTGATTCTTACCTGGGTGTTACTGGAAATACTGTTGTATCACTCTGTCCCTATTGTCTGTGTCGTCCTCAGAGTCTTCCTCCTCTTCACTCTCCACAGGCTCCACGGCTTCTACAACACCACCATCTGCACCATCCTCCTGCAGGAAAGGCACCTGGCGTCGCAAAGCCAGGTTGTGAAGCATACAGCACGCCACGATGATATGGCACACCTTCTTTGGTGAGTACATTAGGGATCCACCAGTCATATGCAGGCACCTAAACCTGGCCTTCAGGAGGCCAAAGGTTCGCTCAATCACCCTCCTTGTACGCCCATGGGCCTCATTGTAGCGTTCCTCTGCCCTTGTCCGGGGATTCCTTACTGGGGTCAGTAGCCACGGCAGGTTGGGGTAACCAGAGTCACCTATTAGCCACACACGTTGTCTCTGTAGCTGCTCCATCACATAGGGGATGCTGCTATTTCGCATCACATACGCGTCATGCACTGACCCTGGGAACTTGGCATTTACATGGGAGATGTACTGGTCAGCCAAACAGACCACCTGGACATTCATCAAATGATAATTCTTTCTGTTTCGGTACACCTGCTCATCGTCTTTTGGGGGTACCAAAGCCACATGCGTCCCATCAATGGCACCAATGATGTTGGGGATATGTCCAAGGGCATAGAAATCACCCTTCACTGTGGGCAAGTCACCCTCCTCGGGGAAAATGATGTAGCTCCGCATGAGTTTCATCAGGGCAGACAACACTCTGCTCAAAATCTTAGAAAACATAGGCTGAGACATTCCAAATGACATGGCCACTGTGGTCTGGAATGACCCACTGGCCAAAAAATGGAGGACTGACAAAACCTGCACCAGAGGGGGAATCCCTGTGGGTTGGCGGATGGGGGACATCAGCGCTGGCTCCAGCTGGGCACACAGTTCATAGATAGTGGCACGGTCAAGTCGGTATCGAAGGATTATATGGCGTTCTTCCATTGTCGACAGGTCCACCAGCGGTCGGTACACGCGAGGATTCCTCCTTCTCATCCCAAGTCCCAGCGGACGTTGCCTAGGAAGGACAACATGGAGCACAGAGTCAGCCAACCACAGGTACGTACAGACATCTTGCACAGTTAAAGAATGGCAATGGGTTGAAAGGCGTGTATGTGTGGCAATGCAAGGCCTAGGCCTGTGTGTCGCAGTCAAAATTAAGCCATGTGGGCCCTTGAAATGGCGGCTGCCTGACCTGTGAAGTGGGACAATGGGATGTGAGGTCACTGCGCTGGCGGGGCACACCGTGGCGGTCGAAGACCGCGGCGCAAAGCCGCATTGGTTAACATTGAAGCCTATGGGTTTCAGGAGCCAATAACGAAGTGCGCCGGCGGTCGCGGTACGCACCGCCGCGGTACGCACCGCCGCGGACGTGACCGCCATTTTCTATCTGCTTAATCACTCGAGACCTGATCATCCACAGGAGAGGACCTATACTGCAAGTGCTGCTGTGACCTCGGTCTGGAAGATACAATGGCTGCTGTGACTGGGGAAAGGGCCCCTGCCTTCACGTCTGAAGAATTGGACAAGCTCGTGGATGGGGTCCTCCCCCAGTATGCGCTACTCTACGGTCCTCCAGACCAACAAGTGAGTACCCCGGGTGCTAATGGAATGGGCTATGCCTGTGTGGATTGGGGTGGATGTAAGTTGGTGGGGTGGGGTGGGGGGCGAATGAGGAGTGCAACGCCCGACAGATGAGAGCATGTGCCATATGGCAAAGTGGGTGGGGGGGGGGCAATTACATCTAACATGCAGGCCATTGATGATTTCCTCCTTTCCACCCTGTACATGTCTAATAGGTCAGCGCCCATCAGAAGATCGATATTTGGCTTGCCATCGCCAAGGAAGTCCGGACCTTGGGGGTCCACAACAGACGGGGCACCCACTGCCGCAAGAGGTGGGAGGACATCCGCCGCGGGACAAGGAAGACCGCAGAAAGACTGCTGGGGATGGCCTCCCAACCTAGGAGGGGTGCCAGTCGCACCATGACCCCCCTGATGTCCCGGATCCTGGCGGTGGCCTACCCTGAATTGGATGGGCGCTTTAAGACATCACAGCAGACACAAGGGGGTGAGTATCAGCACATTCTCCTATCTTTCTGCGCAGTGGAGGCGTCTGGGTGGGGGAGGAGGGTTGTGGGTGACATTAGGCCAGGGCGCTTTCTGTAGTGTAGTCCTCTCCCTTAGGCATGGCCCTGTGCCCCCGGCCCCCACCTCTGTAGGGTGACAAGTACAGCCATTGAAGGTCCAGCATCTCCCATGTGCGCGTTTGACGACTCTTGGCCTGTTGTCTTAGTCAGTAGTACTGAGTAGTGTACCCCGAATGCGCGGCTTAGTGCATTAGGCACCTGTGTCTGTCCTCTCCGCCAACGGTGTTGACATTGCATGCACTCAACCTAGTCTTCTTTTTTCTCCCCCCACCCTTTCTCTTCATCTTCTTGTGCATGTGTGCATTAGCATCATCAGGCGGAGGAGATATGGCATCGGAGCACGAGGGAGCTGCAGGACACAAGGCCCCGGTGGGCCCAGGAACAGACACCGAGGGCACCAGTGATCCGGAGGGCGAGGGGAGCACCACGACGGGGACCGCTGGTGAGAGCAGCGAAAGCGACACGTCCTCGGATGGGAGCTCCCTAGGGGTGGCGGCAACATCCGTGCCCCCCGCCTCTACAGGTACAGCCGCCACCCAGCGCACCAGCCCCGCCCTCCCAGCAGCCCCTCAGTCTTCGCTCCGTGCCGCTTCGCCCAGGAAGGCGCGCGTCTCCTTCGCCCCAGGCACCTCAGCCCCTGCCCCTGTTGCCCCTGCTGCCCTCAGTGCGGAGCTCATTGACCTGGTAAGGACGCTCATTGTTGGGCAGACGACCCTTCTGAATGCCATCCAGGGTGTGCAAAGGGAGGTGCAACAGAGCAATGCGTACCTGGAGGGCATTCATTCGGGTCAGGCTGCCCATCAACGAGCGTTCACTGCTCTGGCCTCAGCACTGACGGCAGCCATTGCCCCTGTTTCCAGCCTCCCTCTTCTGACTGCCTCCAGCCTGTCTCTGTCTCCTGTTCCTCAGCCTATCCCATCCACACCATCAGACCAGCCTGCACACACCTCAACACCCAAGAGCAGCTCATCCAAACACAAGCACCACAGATCCCGCAAACACTCACCCGAGCAACACCCAGATGCAGACATGCCAACAGCCACTGCCACCCCTGTGTCCCCCTCCTCCTCGTCTCCCTCCTCCCTCCCTGTGACGTCTACACTCACACCTGCATGCACCCCAACATCAGCCAGTGCTTCCATCACCACCTCACCCTCCAGTACAGTCCACACTCGTGCAGTCACCACCCCCACTGCCATGTACACGTCCCCTGTGTCCTCTCCCACTGTGTCTGTCACCCCCTCTTCCAAGACACACAAACGCAGGCAGCCACCCACCCAACAGCCATCCACCTCACGACAGCCTACAGCACCAGCACCTTCACCCAATGACAGCACACCTGACTCTCCTACAACCACCTCCTCTACCTCCACTTCCATCTCCACTACTCCTACCCTTTACCTTGGTCCTAAAAAACTTTTCCTGGCTAACCTTAACCTCTTTCCCCCCGATGACCCCCCCCATCCATCTTCAAAGAGTCCCAAGAGCACCGCAGCCACCACCAGCCCAGCTTCGGGTGTCACTGTTGTGCCTGGGTTCTGGAGCCCACCCTTTGCCAGCAGTGACACATCGAGCTGCAGCAAGGACACGTCCAGCCCCCCCCCCGGCAAGAGGACCCGCAAAACCAAGGACCGCCGTGCGAGGACTGACAGGGCTGCCCCCAAGGAGCAATGTGAGGCCACTTCACCACCCACACCATCTGGGGGAGGCCAGGGCCCGAGAGCCCCATCAAAGGAGCGGAAGGGCAGCAGGAGCGCGGAGAAGGTGAACCCCACATGCCACATCCCAGCTGGGAAGGAGGACACTAAGGAGGCCAGGAGTCCGTCCCCGAAGGGTCCAGATACGTCACGGTCCGAGGGCGACTGAACAGGGAGTCCAGGCCAGGTCTGGCTCCCTTGACCTGCTGGATGGGCACCGCTGAACAGGGCCCGCGGTGCAGAAGAGCACCGCTGAACAGGGCCCCGCCGTGGAGATAGGCACCGCTGAACAGGGCCCGCGGTGCAGAAGAGCACCGCTGAACAGGGCCCCGCCGTGGAGATAGGCACCGCTGAACAGGGCCCGCGGTGCAGAAGAGCACCTCTGAACAGGGCCCCGCCGTGGAGATAGGCACCGCTGAACAGGGCCCGCGGTGCAGAAGAGCACCGCTGAACAGGGCCCCGCCGTGGAGATAGGCACCGCTGAACAGGGCCCGCGGTGCAGAAGAGCACCGCTGAACAGGGCCCCGCCGTGGAGATGAGCACCGCTGAACAGGGCCCCGCCGTGGAGATAGGCACCGCTGAACAGGGCCCGCGGTGCAGAAGAGCACCGCTGAATAGGGCCCCGCCGTGGAGATAGGCACTGCTGAACAGGGCCCGCGGTGCAGAAGAGCACCGCTGAACAGGGCCCCGCCGTCTCAAGCACCGCTCCGCTGGGCCCCACCGTCTCAAGCACCGCTCCGCTGGGCCCTTCATCTCAAGCACCGCTGAACAGGGCCCCGCCGTCTCAAGCACCGCTGAACAGGGACCCGCCGTCTCAAGCACCGCTCCGCTGGGCCCTTCCTCTCAAGCACCGCTCCGCTGGGCCCCGCCGTCTCAAGCACCGCTCCGCTGGGCCCCGCCGTCTCAAGCACCGCTCCGCTGGGCCCTTCCTCTCAAGCACCGCTCCGCTGGGCCCCGCCGTCTCAAGCACCGCTCCGCTGGGCCCTTCCTCTCAAGCACCGCTCCGCTGGGCCCCGCCGTCTCAAGCACCGCTCCGCTGGGCCCTTCCTCTCAAGCACCGCTCCGCTGGGCCCCGCCGTCTCAAGCACCGCTCCGCTGGGCCCCGCCGTCTCAAGCACCGCTCCGCTGGGCCCTTCCTCTCAAGCACCGCTCCGCTGGGCCCCGCCGTCTCAAGCACCGCTCCGCTGGGCCCTTCCTCTCAAGCACCGCTCCGCTGGGCCCCGCCGTCTCAAGCACCGCTCCGCTGGGCCCTTCCTCTCAAGCACCGCTCCGCTGGGCCCCGCCGTCTCAAGCACCGCTCCGCTGGGCCCTTCCTCTCAAGCACCGCTACGCTGGGCCCCGCCGTCTCAAGCACCGCTCCGCTGGGCCCCGCCGTCTCAAGCACCGTTGATGGTTCATTGTGCCCACCATGCCTCCTCCTTGACCAGTGGAGACTGTCATTCACATGATGGACTGTGGCTTTGCACTCCCCAGGATTGAACAGTGGGCAGCCCACCCACTGTAGAGACATTGAGAGACTGTGGCTTTGCACTCCCCAGGATTGAACAGTGGGCAGCCCACCCACTGTAGAGACATTGAGAGACTGTGGCTTTGCACTCCCCAGGTTGGTCCAGTGGCAGCCCACCCACTGTAGAGACATTGAGAGACTGTGGCTTTGCACTCCCCAGGATTGAACAGTGGGCAGCCCACCCACTGTAGAGACATTGAGAGACTGTGGCTTTGCACTCCCCAGGATTGAACAGTGGGCAGCCCACCCACTGTAGAGACATTGAGAGACTGTGGCTTTGCACTCCCCAGGATTGAACGGTGGGCATGGTGGCTCCTCGTGGATCTGGCGTCGTGGACTCATGTGGCTGTGGTGCCCCCCCCTTCCCTTCCCCCTGAGGTGCCTGTAGTTTTTACATCTGATGCCCCTGCAGTGTTCTCTCCAAAGGACTCAGGTCTCCTGTGTGGGCTTTGCCCTTGTTTCTCAAGACTTTGGCCCACGGACATGCTGAATTGGTAGGATGTGCAGGACTTGGTACTTCAGTCATACACTGATGTGTATGTCATTTGTTTTGTTGTGGATATCTTTCATGGTTGTACGCTAATTTTCTGGAGCTTTTTGGTACATAAATATTTATTCCAAATATGATTATGTCCTAGCATTTTTCAGGGGTGTTTGGGTGGTGTCACTGTGACTTGGTGCTCTGCATTGGTGAGTACATGATTGGGGGGGGGAGGGTCGCATATGTGTGTGCCCGTAACCTTTCGTCCTCCCCCTCCCGTGTGTCGTAGGTGCAGTACTCACCGCTGTCGTCTGCGCCGGACTTCGTACTCGTGGTAGATGAGAAGGTAGACGAGAGCAGGTATGATGTTCAATTCGGGTTCCATGCTGTCCTCCGTCCTCGTGGAGTGCGTAGAGGTGCGCGTTTTCCCGTTCGTAGTCTGTTTCCGCCGTGTTTTTATCGGCGGTGCTCCCGCCCCGGAAAAGGTGGCGGATTGGTGAGTTATGATAGTGTGGGCGGTACATTGTCTGCCGCCTGCCTGTTGGCGGTGACCGCCGCGCTGTTTGTCTGTACCGCCGCGGCGGTCAGAGTGTTAAGTTGGCGGGCTGTGTTGGCGGTTCCCGCCAGGGTCAGAATTCCATTTTTTGGACCGCCAGCCTGTTGGCGGGTTGGCCGCCGCTTTAACACCGACCGCCAGGGTTAGAATCACCCCCAGAGTCTTTTCAGAAACGTCAGAGGCCAGCAGGGCAGCCGTCCCTTCCAGCACAGCAGTCCAGATGAGTCACTTGGGCAGCCAGGCAACTCCTCTGACAGGGTGCAGGTGTAGGTCTAGAAGTGTTTGAGTTGGTGGGGTCAGAGACCCAGTTTATATACCCATAAATTCCCTTGAAGTGGGGCACAAGTTCCACTTTCAGCCCAGTCCTGTCTGCCAAGGTCCCAGTGGGGGATTTATCAGTTCATTGTGTGAGGGCAGGCCACTGGCCTTTGAAATGTAAATGTCAGGCCCTCCACCCTTCCGAACCAGAAGGACACATTCAATATGCAGATGAATGCAAATGTGACTGATTGACCTGTGTTTGTTGTTGTGGTTGTCTGGGTGAAATGCACAAGGGGCTGTCAACCAGCACAGACCAGACATTCATTGGAGGCAGGCTGTAGGGTACAGATGGCTTTAAGTGCAGAGAAATGGTCACTGTCTAAAAGTGGCATTTCTAAAATGGTAATATAAAATCCAACCTCACCAATAAGCAGGATTTTCTATTACCATTCTGGCCATACTAAAAATGCCCTGGTTACCCCTTTCAGATCAGAATCTATCACTCAAAAAGTATATGAGAACAGTCTTAATGCTAGTCTATGAAAGGAGCAGGCTTCACAGTAGTGCCAAACTAATTTAGGAGTTTTTCACTACCAGGACATATAAAACAGAGATGTAAATGTCCTGCCTTTTACCTACATAGCACCACCCCTCATGGGTTACCTAGGGCCTACCTTAGTGGTGACCAACATGTAGAAAAAGGGGAGTTTAAGGCTTGGCAAGTACTTTTAAATGCCAAGTCAAAGTAGCAGTGAAACTTCACACACAGGCCTTGCAGGCCCACTAGCAGCATTTGATTTAAAGGCCCGGGGCACATGTAGTGCACTTAACTTAGGACTTATAAGTAAATCAAACAATCCAATTGGGAATGAACCAATGCTACCATGTTTAAGGGAGAGAGCGCTGGATAGCAGCGGTAAAGTGTGCAGAGTCCTAAAACCAGCAAAAACTGTGACAGAAAATAGGAGGGAGGCAGGCAAAAAGTTGGGGGATGACCACCCTATTGCTGTCAGGTCTAACATACACTTGTCATTTCAACTTAGATCAGTACAACCCATGTGTATTGAGCAAAGCATGACACATAACATAAGTAGTAGTACATCCACACATTTTAGTATACACATTCTTCTGTTATGTAAATACAGTATATTGTCAGGTGCACCATGCTGCCATTTAGAACCATAGACATGTTGTTACCTCCTTATTACACATTCGTAACAGATCTCTCTGCCTCCGCTATGTAGCTTTATGAGCAACTAAACGCCCAGCTGAACAATGCAGCATGAATGAAATTTGGCACCTCCAGGTGCTGCATGGTGTAGATGTTCAAACCTGTAGAGCTAGAGTTGTGTTGCTGGGAGAACCTTCAGCACTGAGTACACCAGAAAGAACAGGTAAGATCTATTTGTGGTATCCCACTGCACATAATTGTCTGAGAAATAGCCTGGCAGACCCTCCTTGCTTAGCTGGATGTGCACAAGCAGGAGCACAGCTGTACGTCTTGCCATATTGAACATGAATTATTTCATCTGCATATTTAAATATTTTTAGTTTCATGTTTATATTTCTTATTATGGCCATGTTGTCTGTATTTGTGCCATTAAAGTTACCTAAGGAATAGATTTTTTTGTAATAAAAGTATTTAATGCTGTATCACAAGTTCACAATCAGGAACTTGGTAATAAAAATCTTATTTTTTTCTGAGAATGGTTAGACCACCATCTTCATATTGCCTTTTTAATTTTACAACATTGTCAATTTAAATTATACTATGTAAACACAGATCATACAGAATGTGAAACTAAACCTTTTGACATCGTATCACACCCATAAAGCCATGTCATTAATATACAATGCAACTTAGAATTATCCGCCATCAAAAATCCAGATATTAGTGCTGCATACTGCACCCATCAGTCATTATTTGTTACCCTTAGACTCATGCCTACATACCTATTTGCCATCATGAGGAGATGTAAGGGTTACATAGCTTGAGTAAGTCGAGGCATCCCATGTCTTAAGTTGATGTTTCTATGTGTATATTATAGACAAAGCACACTCCTTGAAGGTGAAGTAACATGTCCTTCAGTTGCACCTTTGTTAAAGACAGACACCCACTGTTAAAAGTGACACATGGGAATTCTAATCTTGCACTGGAATGGAGAGTAGTGTATGTGACAGTGCCACTCTTTGTAACATTCACTTTGGAAAGATGAAAGCTATATTTCATATGCATGAATTAGTGGACCCACACACTCATTAGTGTTTTCCTTTCTTACTTTCCTTTTAGCAGGCAGCCAAGTCCAAATTGTGAGTGAGGGGCACAGGAGCAAAGAATAGGAAGAATGCTGGCAGCTAGAAGACACCACCATTAAAGATGAGAAGGAGGGAGAAGGCACCAGTGAGGAAGGTGTAACCACTGAGAGTCACTTGATCGTCAAAAATACTCTGGGTAGAGACTGCAGAGTCCACAGAGACAGTTGTTGCATTGGATGCTAGATGCCAGAAGGAGGCCTCCTGACCCAGAAGATAGATCTGTGGTGTCCCAAGAGGCCATTCTGAAGCTGCCTCCGCCAACAAATAAGAGGCCTCCACAAAATGGGACCTTAAGCTGCAGCTTTTGCTGTCCATGTTTCTAGTTCTTCCCCTCAAATTTGGCAGGCAAGCTCAGCATTCACATTGACATCCCTGAGCCCTCAAGTAGAACTCCGCCCTGGTCCCTCAGTATGTTACTGTGGCTGTTTTTCAGGAGGCCATGAGGCAACAGATTACATATTCAGATTACATATACTGTTCTCTAAGGGCCTCCAAGAGGTGATATCAGCATTGAAGGCCCAGCAATAAGCACAGACTGAACATAGAAAGCTCTGCTGCCTCCTATCCTCCAGGATTTTTGTCATTTTGTCTCTTTGAGAGATCTGCCTCTACCCACTTGCTAACATTGTGCCTCCCTGTATGTCTCCCTCCTCCACCACATGTGCCTAGACACTCTAAATGCTTGTGCATGAGGAAGAGATATGGGTAATCCTCATGACTGAACCAGAGGATGACCAGGAACTTTTGCCCTCAATCCAGAGAAGTGTTTCTAATACACATCTGGACTGGGGGACGGAGTTTAAATTTGAGATAATCTTTTGGCTTTTGCTTCAGATATTAGCTTTGGAACGATTCCACTCCATCCATCCAAGATAAAAAACTTTGGAACACTGTTTTGAGCACTTATTGGACAATTTGCCTCTTTTTTATCATTGTAACCAAGTGCCCGTCTACATAGACTTGTATCCTCAAGTTCCTGATGCATTTTTGTTCTGTTGGTACCTCCCTCCAAGTTGACACATCTTCCTTAAGACATCTTCCCTTGTTTGCTCTCCCTTTCCTTATGCCTTTGACTTATCCCTAAAACCCATGCACCATTTTCAACATTATGTAAAAGGAATTATGCAGCTGGACACAGGCCTGTCTATGAGAGAGCCAGTCTAGGCTGAATGCCCAAGGCATGTATTTTTGCACACTCTTCCCTCAGCACCCTGAGATGTTTTCAGTGCAGCGTCACAATGTCTTGGAGATATTTATCTATGATGTACAAGACACAGGTCTGTTTGTCAATTGCCCTTGGGAGTCCTGCTGGGTAGCCATGCAACAGTTGACAATTATCCTCATCCACAGTTGAATGCAGTTGAGAAAACAATCCTCTAAGAGATAGGATGTTCTCATGCCAACTCCCTTACCAGCATGTGTGGCCATGGGACACAGCTAGCTGGTTGACAGCTGAGAGGTTGTGGTGGGCAATTGCTCAATTGGACAAAAGTTAATAATACACAAGGTTTCCTCTCCCTCAAAGATTGAAAGAAGATCTGAGTTTAACCTGGATGTGAGGATGGAACAAGAAAGGCAAAATAGATATCTGTAGCCTGGGGGTGGCTGGAGGAGAGCCCAGCATAGCAGGACCAAATTACCATGGCTTATTAGCTGTTATCTGGGCAAGATCCCTAGGAGACAGACAGCTGGTAATCTGCGATGATTCTTGGAGGTATCATGCTGCGTGGGGCCAAGAATCTGATTGTCTTCAACACTGACGGCCAGCAAGATCGATTGGGTATTCTTCCAGGACTGCACACTGTCCTCTGCTTATAGATGGTATGGCATCACCTATAGGATGTTTGTCCCAAGGTGCTGCAAGTCAAGAGTAATGGATCTTGATACTTAGATACTGAATAGGTTGCATAAGCAAAAGTTAAACATATTGTATATTAGCTAATAATGCATAGATGACACTCCACCAAGTAAAACTGAAATATTATTTGCAAATAATGTTATTTGTTGCTTACAATGCACCCCTATACATGAGCTATAAGAGCATTGTGTGTTTCCTTGATGTCAACTCCTTAGGAAGAGTCCCATAAAATGGGAATGTACATATGGTCATTCATGCAGCAGCTGCAGAAAAGTGTGAATATAAACCTTACGAATCTTACATTGAGACAGAGGGAAAATGTAATAGGTAACACAAGTGTATCAATGCTAATAAATGTAAACAGGAGATATGACATATTATTCACAAATGGAGAGATGGCTACATGGAAAAATATTTCTTAGAAATGAGAAAGGTTGAAACATATCAAATGGAAACAGTGGTATAATTATTAGGGTGCAAATATACCTAGGAGGCAGAATAGCTGCTTGCAGCATGTCCAGTGATGTATTACAAAAGCTAGTGAGTAGTGTGAACACAAGCAGCTGTTGTATCACTGAAGATGTTAAAAAACAGTTTTAGAGAATTGAAAAAAGCCAAAATAAACAGTACAAGGGTGTAGTAACAATCTAATGTCACACAGAAAATAAACATCCACAAAGGCCCATCCTGAGTGACAGCTATTGGGAAGGTGTCAATTATAGGTAGACAATGAGATGTGGTCAGTGATAGCTAGGTACATTGACAGAGGATGTCAATCAAAAAGTGTCTGCAGTGATGTAATAGGTGGATAGAGTGGGTGTCAGGAAATGCATACTTACCAATAAAGAAACATATTTTTAGATTGTCTTCTGAGGAGAAAGACATCGGACATATTGATTCACCTATTGGACTTATTATTGAAAGATGATTCACTATCCTTATAATGCACTGAATTACATTGTTAACATGCTCACATGTATAGACAGGGAAATATGCTACAGCAATTCACAATTGACCTGGCTGTAAAATTACCAGTCTTTACCACCCTTCTGATGTCTGTGAAAAGTCCACATGTTGATACATTTGTTGGAGGGGCAGAGTAGATGGTAGCAAGAGGAGGGTGGGCTGACAATAAAGAACGTTTAGGGTAAATTTATATAATTATAATTATATGGATGAAAATATTTTAGGCTGATTCAATTGCATTATGAGCTTGTGTTGAGTACGTTGTCTCAGGACATATAAAGTAGATATATTAATAACAGTATTGAGGCACGACATACAAACATATACAAGTTTCTAGAGTGTGGTTGTGATATTGAAAGTAGTGTGTCATGCCTGCCAGTGTGGCAGGATTGCATATATGGGTATTGTCTGATTGTAGCTCTGCCATAGAAGGGGCTTCCCCAGCTCCAGGTGTCATAAACAATGAACCTGACTTTAGGATTGTATATAAGAAATATAGAACCTGTGAAGCTTTGGGGGGTAAGCTCTGGGTGAGCTGCATGTGTGACATATGTGCCTATCTGTAAGGGACAGCAGTGTGGCATTAGTGGGAGCTCTAATATAGTTGACATGTAGTTGGAAATAATAGGGGTTTAGTTCTTACCCAGTCTGGTGTTAGGATTTCATGGAACAGGCAAGCCACATATTAGGACAAATAAAATGCTCGAGCTTTAGGAAGAGCCTTAAGAATCTGTAAGCTAGAAAGCTTTCCTTTGCCTGCCTCCTTTCATCCTGTCACTTCTTTTTCAGATCTCCACAGTGTATGTCTTAATCCCCAAAGAGGCATGGCTGCCTTCTCTACTGGGGGTGTATGAAATTGCACCATGTAGGTCTCTTTAGTGATTCATAACAAGGTTCACTTCAAGGTCTCTCTCCTCAGCAGTGAAGTTCATCTTTCTCTTGAGAGTGTGGATGCATCTTGAAGATTAGAGCTTTTGGATAGCATCTACAAAATGCTGCAGTCCAAAGGAGTAGAAAGAAAATGACAGATCATTCCATGCCTCCAAATTCTCCAACCGTCTCAGTAACTCCCTTGCTTCCTCTGACACAGACATCCTGTCTACGTACCAGACATCCTTGGCTAACCTGCATTATTCAATTGCTACCAAGGTCTGCAATGCAGTGGACCTGGGGACAGTATTTGAAACGATGAAGGTAAAAGACCAGCCACTCATGTCAAACTTCTCAAGCTTACAGTCTCAAACTTCAACAGACATCAAATTTCCTGTTTTATCACTTTTACCCTCCTGCCTGGCAATTTTAATCACACCTTCATTGAATCTAACTTGACTCTCTCTGGGTGCTACTCACAAAGGTACACTTAAAGAAAATGTACATGTGTAAGTTTACTCTACACTTTTGAATAATTCACAATTTTGGCTGTTTATGATTTACAAGTGTAACGTTACTCAAAGGTGTGGATGTACATGTCCCTCCCCACTAAAACAAGGGTGAAGTCAGTAAAATGTTACATACAACCTTAAAGTTGCAACTGTATTTCATGATCTTCACACTCGATGGAGACCTCTGCTGTTAGGGCAGAGATATCCCTGTGGGAAAGTATGGACACAAGATATACATTTTATTGATGTTAGAAAAAATCATGAAAATACATTTATTTTAAATGTTAATGTTGATTAATTTTATATATTTATCTGAAAGGTATAACAAATTTAGGAAAATGTTAAAACACCATTAAAGATATTTTGAGTTAAATATTTAATTAATTTAATTATTTATATATTTTTTAATTGTGTAAAACAATCCATCTAAAGTAAATGTTTTACATTTATTTATTATGTATAAAAATTACGTTAAGTTCTGTACTGAACTAATTTTATTTAGTTTAGTTATTATTTTAAAATAAATTTAAATTTATTTTTAAATTCAAAAGGTTATTAAATATTTTATGAGTAAAATAACATGTATTTATAAATATATTTATTGTTACCATTAAATTACATTTACATATACTTTTTAAAAGTTAACATTTATTTATTTAAAAAAAAAATCCTATGGGGTTCCATTTTAAGTTCCTACCACCGTTATTTGCAATGAGAGGGTGCTGTGGCACAAGTGGCTAGCCATTCCGGGTGCTGGCCTTTCTCCAGGTCTGCTCTGGAATATGTTTAATACTGTTTTAGGACCATTTTGGCTATAGTAATTTTAGGATTGGAGTTTGCAAATAGCAATGGTCTTACCCTTTTGTGGGTGGGCTCATGCCCCTCTCTAAACCCCTCACAACCCTTCTTTAACCCCTCCTTACCTTACTCCTCAGAAAACCTCTCCCAATTAGTTGTAAGTATTCACAAGAGCGCACGATGGAGCATGAGAACAGCATTTGACCACAACAGCCGCCACGTAGTAACCTTCAAGGTATATTTAGGCCCACAATATTACTGTAAAAACACAGTGCTACCTCACAATTAAAAAGTTACAAAATCACGACCCTCTTTCACTAAAGGCAAATGTTCAGCACGAAAAGGAAAATATGACAACAAAAGAAATATACTAACTGGTGAAAATAAAATAGTTAACAGTAATTGTTTCTATTTATTTGAAGCAGCCATCTCAATGTTACTCAAGTTAAACACTCAAACACCCTTAAAATTTAAACCGAAAATGGCATTTGGAACAAAAAGACAAAATGTACTTATCTCCTGAAGAGCACCAATCAAAAGAAGAAAGATGGCATGGATTTAATATAGGAACTGGAGTGTTCTATTCCTATTGTGTGTTCACTCAAGTTTCTAAAATTCTAAAAGTTCCTTAAAGTGCTGCAAGTGAATAAAGAATATTATGTGTAATGCTCAGCTCATTTCTTGCCATAAAACCACCTGTTGAGCAGCCTATGGTCATAGCAGAGGGTTATTCCAGGTTTAAATGCTAGAGTTGCTTCAATCTGGGCTCAAAACGTAACCCAGAAACATACTTAGAGCGCTTGGGCTTTCCAAAACTACAATTCAAAAAACAAAAATTAACATGGGAGAGGGCATCAGACCACCTTTTGAAGTAAGATCCAACTCTCCCAAACCTTTCTTGCATGTATTACGCCACCCTGTAAATACGGCGCAGGGATTTTGGCCTCGTTGGGCACATCAATGTTAAAAAATAATGAAGTTAATGTGGCACAAGGTGGCGCTAGGGCATTATAAATATGCCCCATAGTCTTTGACAAGTGAGCCAGGAGGAACCCAGGTGGTAGTGTGGACTCAACGACAATCCCGAATGACCATCGGAGTTAACTCACATCTGCACTAAATGAAGAAGTTTAGGCACAACTCCCACAGACTCTACCACAAATTCATATAATTAGTCCACTCTAGGCAAAATGCTATTGCTTTAAAAGACCTGACCAACACACCCCACAAATCTTGACAAGTGTCACAAATTCACAGAAGAGAACCTTGACCCTTATGGAGGCCTAAATAATAGCATACCTGAAAAGTAAATATTAAATGCCTTTTATAGTATCTACATATATGGAGTTTATCACATTAATGAATGCTGATGGTAGGACCTGTCACAAAAACAAAAGTAGAGAGTCCTTCATTCAGCCATTAGTTCCATGTCCTCTCTAGGAATCAAGTGAGTGCTCACTAAAAACTCAGCATGACATTGCTCAGCTTAGTAGTAGCAAGGTCTTCTAGTTCACCCTCAAAGTGGAAAAGCTGGGAAAGGTTTTCCGTCATCTCTAAGCAACGTCACAAAAGTACGTGTGAAACGCTGGAATCCAGAAACACCCTATAGGGAACTGAAGCCGACTGGACCCATGTCCTGATGAAGACCTCCATAGAAGTGTAATCCCGATCAGGAGGTGGAGAGGCAAAAATATTACTGAGGAGCATACATTAATTAAATAGGTGGACATTTGCCATAGATACAAGTCTACATATTTAACAGCAGATATTTGTATTCATTGGTGTAGCCTTGGTGGCCTTGGAGGGACACTATTTAATATATGCCACACATGTTTTGGAACCAGCAGACTTCGATGGCAACTACTCAGTGAATATGTGAAATTTGGGAGTCCTTTTATTTAAATTTGTAAAAAAGAAAAGTTTTAATGTATTATTTGCATTTCATTACTACACATATGGTATCGGAAAGGGGGTGGTAAATGCATTTCATTACTGCACATATGGTATCGGAAAGGGGGTGGTAAATGCATTTCATTACTGCACATATGGTATCGTAAAGGTGGTGGTAAATGACTGGCATGTCTGTGAGTTATATACCTACATGGATATGCTTAGATAAAATAAAATAGTATGGTTTTTAATAAAAAATGTGCAGATATATGTTGTTGTGAAATAAAATAAGAAAATGAATACTTTTAATTTAATTCAAAAGAAATTAAGCAGCACTACACTAACGTTCTTGAGTTGTAGGTTTCTAGGACAAAGACACTGATGACTGACTCAAGGACCCTCGACTTTTTCATTTATAGCAGCTGAGCACAGCTTAAATTCCCCATATCCACTAGTGTTAAAGAGTGAATCTAAACCTGCTCTAAAATGTAATGTTTATTCCACTGCAAGGGCCTTCATGGAAAAAGAAAATATAATAACACGTTTCAGGAGTCATAATTTTCATAAATACAACTCCCCAACTCGAGTGTAGAAACCTGGTGGCAAGAATGAGAACAACATGCAGGTTTAACTGCTCAGGAAAGACCATTCGACCTATTCTCAATTGGCGTAGAGGTGAAAATAAGAACTTCATTACAGGTGCGCCACTGTCATCATCAATAGCGCTGAACATACTAAAACCATCATCCTCAACAAAATTCACCATCACCACAGGCACCTTATTTACTCAGTTTTACACCAGTACAGAAACGAGAAAAGTAGGAAGAGTTTCATGTTAACCATCAAGACTAACAAAAGCCACATAATCCTTATGGATCAAAACAAATGCTCCAGCCTCACTATCGCTCTATTGAAAAAAGAGATAACATGGATACACAGATATTACCAATATACAGAAATCCATCACCTCCAACTGCCCTGCGGGTCCAGACCATGTTGTCAAGCTGAAAACTAGTGACTGCCTCAAGTTTAAAAACCTTAAGTAGCTCATTCGGAAAGGCAATTCCTGACTAAGAGTCAACAACTGAGCAACCAATCAGGGCCTGGAAATCATTAATTGGAACATTGCTGGTGTCGCCAACAAGAGAAATGATCCAGACATTTAAAGACTTCCTATAAAGAAACAAAATTATTCCCTTTCAAGAGACTTGGGGCCTGATTTTGAACTCGGCGGATGGGTTACTCCTTCCCAGCGGTGATGGATATCTCATCCACCAAAATCTAAATCCCATTCTATCCTATAGGATTTCGATTTCGGTGGATGGGATATCCATCATCATTGCGACGAAGTAACACGTCCACTGAGTTCTAAATCAGGCCCTTGGTTAGGGGCTAAACAAATTGCACATCTACAGGCACCCTAATGCCTTGCAAACATACCCAGAAACCTACAAATAAAATGGTTTGAAAAACCCCTTACATTGCCTCTTGCCACATCTTCCATTACTTGAACACAGACAGCAGATATTTCCTTGTCAGCCAATATATCCCTCACATTCATACATTTCTACATTTAAGGAGAGAGAAATGATTTGCAAACTTTGCTTCAATCAGTGGAAAAGCTCAAACTGAAGTCTTAAGCTTATTGCTTAAGATTTCAATACTGGAACAGGAGCATCTTGAAGACAGGACGAGGATGCTCTTAAAATGCAAAGTGAAGTTGGTCTTTCTACCTAACCCCATAACCTTAACCCCTTCGCTGCCAGGCCTTTTCCCCCTCAGGTGGCAGGCCTTTTTTTGGCTATTTGGGGCACTTTGCACTCAGGCCCTCATAACTTTTTGTCCACATAAACTACCCATGCCAAATTTGCGTCCTTTTTTTCCTACATCCTAGGGATTCTAGAGGTAGCCAGAGTTTGTGGGTTCCCCTGGAGGAGACCAAGAAATTAGCCAAAATACAGCGCAAATTTTGTTTAAAAACAAAATGGGGAAAAGGGCAGCAGAAGGAGTCACTTGTGTTTTTTTACCTGAAAATGGCATCAATGAAGGGTTTGCAGTGCTAAAATCACCATCTGCCCAGCTTTCAGGAACAGGCAGACTTGAATCAGAAAACCACATTTTTAACACAATTTTGGCATTTTACTGGGACATACCCCATTTTTAATATTTTGTGTGCTTTTAGCCTCCTTTCAGTTAGTGACAGAAATGGGTGTGAAACCAATGCTGGATCCTGGACAGCCAAACATTTCTGAAAAGTAGACTAAATTCACAATTCAGCAAGGAGTCATTTGTGTAGATCCTACAAGGTTTTGCTACAGACAATAACAGCTGAAATAAAAAAAAAATGAAATTGAGGTAAAAAAACAGCCATTCCTCCCCATGTTTTAACTTTTTCCTGCAATGTCAGATTTTCTAAGCAATATATCGTTACGTCTGCTGTACTCTTCTGGTTGCGGGGATATATAGGGCTTGTAGGTTCTTAAAGCCCCCTAGGCACCCACAGCCATTAAAGGAGCTGCACTTTGCAAGTTGTTTTAATTGTATTCCGGGTATACAGCAATTCATTTGCTGCACTATAAAGAGTGAAAAATAGGTATCAAGGAAACCTTTGTATTTCCAAAATGGACACAAGATAAAGGGGGTCATTCTGACCCTGGCGGTAATTACCGCCATGGCGGAGGTCGGCGGTAGCACCGCCAACAGGCTGGCGGTGCACCGCTGGGCATTCTGACCGCGGCGGTTCAGCCGCGGCCAGAAACGGAAAGTCGGCGGTGTACCGCCGACTTCCCGCTGCCCTTGAGAATCCTCCATGGCGGCGGAGCGCGCTCCGCCGCCATGGGGATTCTGACACCCCCTACCGCCATCCTGTTCCTGGCGGGTCTCCCGCCAGGAACAGGATGGCGGTAGGGGGTGCCGCGGGGCCCCTGGGGGCCCCTGCAGTGCCCTTGCCAATGGCATGGGCACTGCAGGGGCCCCCGTAGAAGGGCCCCACGAAGAATTTCAGTGTCTGCTTTGCAGACACTGAAATTCGCGACGGGTGCAACTGTACCCGTCGCACCTCCCCACTCCGCCGGCTCCATTCTGAGCCGGCGTCCTCGTGGGAAGGGTGTTTCCCGCTGGGCTGGCGGGCGGACTTTCGGCGGTCGCCCGCCAGCCCAGTGCGAAACCCAGAATGACCGCCGCGGTCTTTTGACCGCGGTACTGTCTTCTGGCGGTTCCCGCTTGGCGGGCGGCTACCGCCGCCCGCCAAGCTTAGAATCACCCCCAAAGTGTTGAGAAGCAGTGGTTTTTGCACATTCCGGGGTCATCATACTAGCATGTGAATTACAGGGCATTTCTCAAATAGATGTCTTTTTTACACACTGTCTTACGATTGGAAGGAAAAAATGTAGGAAAAGACAAGGGACAATACCCTTGTTCTTCTATTCGGTGTTCTCCCAGGTCTCCTGATAAAAATGGTACCTCACTTGCATGGGTAGGCCTAATGCCCGCAAAAGGAAACGCAACATGGACACATCACATTTATACATGACGTGTTTTTTGGAAAGTGCCAGGCTGTGGATTTTGGCCTCTAGTTCAGCCGACACCTAAGGAAATCTACCAAACCTGTGCGTTTTTCAAAACTAGACATGTAGGGAAATCCAGGATGGGGTGACTTGCTGGTCTCTCACCAGGTTCTGTTACCCAGAATCCTTTGCAAACCTCAAAAAAACATTGGTTATTTTTCAACTAAATAACTGAGGAAATGACATGGTTCCTTCCAATTGTGAAGGCCCTGCCCTAAGGGCTCTGCACTCATCCATCCATCTTTTATTTTTACATTTCCACCGGGTAGTAGTTATAATTGGCTCACTGGCCGGGAAAGCCCGTGATGAGAAGAGAATTACTCTTAAAGCAACTGTTATCCAGCGTCATAACTATTATGAAACGCTCATGAAACACCGTTTCTTGTGTTGCAGTCACCTATAAAGATAGTTCCGGTAACGGTATGGAGAGAGGGGTGAAGTGGCGGTGTTTATAGACTTTGCACAGTTACACTGCTCAGATGACTCACAGTCACACATCCCCGACAATACGGGTGGAGCAGTTCAAAGATCAGAATGCGAAAGAGGAATATGAGGTTTGAATCTTTCAAGGCCTGAATAGCAGGAACCTGTTCTACAGCTGCATAACTGACTGACTGCAGCACCACGAAGCGAGCCGCTATACTTATTTTGTTAAAGGTTGAGTGGGTTGAGAAGAGTTTAAAAAGTATTACCAAGCTCACAAGTCTTGTTCCCAAATATAAGAACGACAGTTACAAATATAACAGAAAAAATACAAGTACTTATAAGACTCAGTAAGCGACCTCCGTGTTGCAGCACATCAGGGGACAAAGAGGGGGCCATCCGGCGCACGCCCACTTTTAAGGGATAATACTTTACCCCTCCCGTCCGTCGCATACCCTGCGACCACTTCCGGTCACAACCCATCTCAGGCCCCCACCCCCTCCACTGCGGAGCGACTAATAATGCCCACCAGCAAATGGCGAGGGGCTCTTAGCCATAAGGGCAGGTAGTAGAAAATGACACTGTGTCAAGCTAACAAACTGATTAAACGAAGAACGGTTTGCTTGGCAGTTGCTATTTCCAAAACATTTATTACAAAATGGAGGCCCTAATTCTCAGGAACACTGGCACATAATTAAGATATTCAAGCACTTGTGAGTAGAGCTCCAAAGAGCCCCAGCCCCCTCTTTATTTATTTCCTCGCTGTTTACAAATATTTCCTTATTCGGTGTTTCAATGGGAACTAGCTGCCTGGCCATGAATATTACTCTATGAATCACTTTAATTTTATACAAGGAGAGCGTGGCTGTAAGTGGGCATTTGTTTCATAGTTGTGCAATTTGCAGTGAAGGCTGTCAAATGAAGTTTTGATTACTTGTTAAATGGGAATAGAGGGATCCTGAGATTCAACACTATAGTTTACAGATATGATCAAGACTACCTACCTTATTAGTGATCTACAGCAAGGATTTCTCATCAGCCCTATTTACCGCTGCCAAAAGCTCAGTTTCGTTAAACACTATCAGCTCAAAACCACATGCTAAAAGGACTCGGCAGGTAATAGGGATGCTGATTTCTTGCAGTCATACATTCTTTACATCACCAGCATGACTATTTTTAACCTGAAATGTTTATCAGTTGGCTTCTTTATAAATAAGCCAACTAATAAGCTTTTCATGTGAAACTGGCAAATGTCATACATTAATTTAAAAGCTGCAATCAGGCAAATAAAATGTATTATCCTATGACAACACCTCTGCATTAACATTTTTAGAACAACAGATGCGCCCATTGGAGAAAGAGATTATGAACCGCTTGGCAGAACCAGATTGTCTCCGTCATCTACTCAAATTATACAGCGAGGCCGAAGTGTGCCTCCACAAACAGGACTACAAATTCCATTTAACTAGATGACATGCAGAGGGTGACTGCTTGGGGAGACTATTAGCATGACTCGTTTGTGACGAACATAAACACACCCCAATAGGAGCCATTAAACTACACAACAACTCCATGGCCGCCACACAACCTTCCATCAACAAAGCCTGTAGAGACTATTACCATACTTCATATCAAACACCCCTGTCTCTTGCCCCTGCACAACTGAAGGCGTTCCTGACCGATGCCCCTATGACCCATTTTTCTCCTTTACAAATAGCTGACCTTGAAGAGCCCATTCGGCTTGAGGAAATACATACAGCTATTACCCAAATGGCCTGGAATAAAACGCCAGACACGGAAGGCCTGCCGATAGCATATTATGCTACATATTCCACACATCTCCCCAACCCCTACTAGAAGTATTGCAAGAGGCCTGGACATATGTATAGCTACCGGGATCTCAACGGAAGGCATTGATCGTAGTTTTGCCTAAACCAGGTAGTGTTCTAACAGATGTGCATTCATACAGACCATTCTTTTTCTTTAATCTTGATTGTAAAATATTGAGCAAAATTCTGGCAAACAGGCACCTCCCCCTAATCAAGATGTTGGTCCATGAAGACCAATCTGGGTTCATACCAGGCCATAGTAAGTTCCTAACTATCAGGCGTTTGCTACGTATAATGCACGAAACCCCATCTGCAGTGTACAATCAAGTCACAGTGTCATGGAATATTGAGAATTCATTCAATACCCTCAGTTGGGAGTTCCTGTATATAGTCCTACAACAAATGGGTTTCAGCAAGAGATTCTTGAAATGGGTCTGCACTTTATATGCTAACCCAACGGCCAGAGTGAAAACGGGTCAACTTATATCTGACAGCTTTTTGATCTCAAGAGGCACCAGGCAGGGTTGCCCACTTTCGGCACTGTTATTTGCGATTGCAATGTAGCCTTTGGCTTGCCATTTGTGCTCACATGCTCGGCAATGGGGGATTCCAAATTTAGGCAATTATCATATTATATCACTCTATGCGGATGATGTACTGATATGGCTCAGAGACGCAAAAACGTCCTTGCCTGGTTTGATGACCCTCCTGAACACATGCGGGGATCTCTCCGGCCTTTGTCTTGTTTATTTCCCCTGACACAGGTTCTTCCATCCCTTAGGGATATACCCTCAGTACATCACCTACGGTGGTGCTATGAATCTATCAAATATCTGGGCATACAAATATACCACTATGTAGAGGCTCTCACAGACAGCAACCTGGGCCATACACTTCGCTTAATTTGCAGATCTCTTCCCTTCTGGGGATCCTAACCGCTCTTGCCACTAGGAAAAGTGGCGATAGCTAAGATGCTGATACTCCCTAGACTGTTCTATTTTTTTCACCCCTTCCAATACCAATTCCCAAGGTTCCTTTGTGAACTGAATGGCTTACTATTGGAACTAATATGGGTGAAAGACAGATGCTGAGTGGCACTAAACAGTATTCAACGTCCACTCCTAGAGGGGGGGGAGGGCTAGGCACACCAGATTTCCAGCATTATTATGCCACAGCACAACTACAGTGGCCCCTACAGTGGCTCAGCGAATCTCCTAGCGCAGAAAAAGAGATGGTGCCTGCCTTCAAGATTATGTGATCGCACATATCATCCGCTTGGAGGAACCATTCTAATGTGGATTGCTCGAAAGTGCTGGGGCAGATATGTTTGGGGCAAATCTCGCACCCTCCCCTGTACTCCCTCCTGATTCCCATAACCCAAATGCCCGGTGGACTCGCCTTAACCACACACCATGACTTAGCCCCTTGGACTGAGGGGGCGATCATGACACTGGGACACCTTTTTGATAATGGAACCATTATGTCCTATGCAGACATTATGGAGCTTGCCTCTCTGGGACCAGGTCATTTCCTAACGAATCACACTATTCACCAGATACTAAGGGACACATGGGACACTGGTAACATGGAACCATCGCTGTCGTCTGTTCTTCACACATTACTATCGGACATTGTCCAGAAAAGAGCCATATCATCATACGTAGCACTAACTGCAAGTACTAAGGTGCCCCTGGAGGGGGCACTCACGACGTGGAACTCCATTCTCCTACAACAATTAACTTTAAAAACATGGATAGGAGCTCTCCAACATGCAAGGGAGGTCTCCTACAACCTCCGATTTTGGTTCACCCAGCTCAATTACATTCACCAAGCATACGTATCCCCACAACACATTAAACACATGTTCCCCAATTCTGCACCTAAATCTCAGAGAAGTAGATTAGAAGAAGCAGGATTTTACCATATGGCGTGGAATGTCGCCCCACTACTGAATGTGTGGCACATTATTACTGCTCAAATTGCTGAAATGACAGAACATTTATTGACCCCGTCCCCTGAATCATGCCTCTTGGGAGTACGCAGTAGAACCAAAAAAGACAATTACCTGCACAGATTTATTGACCTTTCATTTATTTATTTGTTCAATCGGGAGATAGCCATGCAGTGGAAGACACCCCTACAACCGGAAACCACTAAATGGCTCCGGACAGTATTACTATGGGCAAAAGCGGAAGCTAGAGTTTTGCGCTCACTACGTGAGGTCAGCTACGCGTGGGAAGTGAAAGCAGGGACATGTTTGTAGGGAAGTTAGAGGCTAAAAATGACATTTATCCACCATGACGGGGGCCCTAACAATAGAGTTTCTGCTCTGCAATTACATACCTTCATACACCAGTGACATGGTGTCGCTATTATTAGACATAAGGATTAAGACTAAGTTACAGTTTATGTCACGAAATAATACATAGACACCCCTCCTTGAACGTTTTTTTACCATGTTTACTCTCAACTGACATAAATAATATTTTAACCAGAACCCCTCACTCGAATCACTTGGACTTTCATGCTTTGATATGCCTAGCGCTCAATTATGACACGCCCCCATGGATCATTCACACCTCATGGGCAAGTCGACATTGGTCTTTGGTATTAACTGATAACTGTGCCTAGGTGACAGCAATGTGACCTACAATAAACGTATATACTCTGCTGTGGTTTGGCGGTGTGGTCTCCCCATTGATGTGTTCTCGCGCCCCTCTCATGACGCCGCCCTCGAAACTGCGATTGTTATTGTTTGTTGTATAATAAACAATAAAAATATCTTTAAAAAAATGACAGACACCTCTGCTCCCCTACTTTCTCCTTTGTTAATGAACTCGCCAGCCAAAAACTTTATTAGTCAAGTCCATCTTGTTCCCACGCCCGCATATCAAAGAAACATCACTTATGAAAAAGCTATTTTAATCACCAGTTAGTCAAAACACCAGTGAATAGTCAAATGCGATGCCAGCACCAAGTAATCAGAAAAAAAATCTGTTATCTCAGTACAGCGTCGGGAATAAAAAAAATTCTAGCTTACGCATCAAGAATTTTCAATTCTATTAAGGACACGGATGCGAGGATTATGCTTTCTCTTTCTTTTTACTGTTCCAACAGCAGCCAATGAAACAACAGTAAACAAAAAACTTCAATACCCAAGAGGTATAGCAATAGTCACATGGGCCAATCATATCCCATAACCTATCCCCATAAAAGCCATGACCTCGATAGTCACTTCCTCTTTCTTTGTAACAGTCAGATAAGAATTGAACACTGAAGGAAACGAAACTCCTTACAGAAGAGTAGATCCAGAAAAAACTCTGAACAGTCCAACATCGTGGTTCCATCACCACCAACGAACCAGAAGAAGCTTGCGACATCAGTCGACTCTCCAAGAACCGGAAAATCAAGGACTCAACTCCTGTTGCTCAAGAAAAAGACCATCCGAACATATAACGGAGTCTTCTGATCCGCTCCTAAAAGAGATAAAAAGATTGCCAGTAATATCTTCAATGGATATAACATCCAAAAACAATCTACACACTGTCATAACACAACGTGATGGGAAATACAAAATTTGTCAAAATCCTGTGATAACATCATTTAAATTAAATAAACATCTATGTTGCATATTAATATAAGGGTGGGATAATCCTCGCCTCCGTGTCATTAATAGAATTGAAAATTCTTGACGCGTAAGCTAGAATTTTTTTTATTCTATGTCAGGACCGGAGGCTCCGATTATGCTTGTTCAAAGCTGATCAACCACCACAGTCGCCACATTAGCCAATGGTTTATAATAAAATTTTCTAAATGTGGATTCTGAAGACCAATCAGCTGCTCTCATAATGTCTTCCAGACGAGAGCCAAGGGCAAAGGTCTTGGAGGCCATAGCTCCTCTAGCAGAATGAGCTCCATATTTACAGGTGTCAATACCTGCCTCATTCATCGACCACCTCATCCATGCAGCCAAAGTAGTCACAGAAACTGGCTTAAAAGGCTTTTGTAAGGATATTAAAAGCTGACCTTTATCATTTTGTCTGTCAACAGTAGCCGCTTCATAATCTTTCAAACATTGAACTACACACAATTGTTGATTATCAGTAAATCTAGGATAAGTTACCAACCTGCTATTGGTTTTAGTTCTTCTGGTGATGTTAAAGGTAACTCCTTCTAGTGAATAAATTCTACCTGCCAAATCCAAGGCCGTAACATCTGAAACACGTTTACAGGAAATAAGACAAAGCAACATAGTAAATTTTGCTGACAGTTGCTTCCTAGAGAGATAACGGTTAGAAGGCCAATTCACTTAAAATCTTACCATTACATCAACATCCCAAAGGATAGAATATTTAGGTTGAGGAGGGACTGACAAACAAATCCCTTTCATTACCTTACAAACTAAAGGGTGTTCACCTATCGGTTTACCTTCTACCTGCGAGTGACCCGCAGAAATAGATGACCTAAAATTATTAACTGTACGAGAAGCCAGACCCGAACTGGCTAATTCAGCCAGAAAATTCACAATCATGTCAACACTCGTCCCCATGGGATCGATACTCCATCTGTCACACCAACCGGACCATCTGCGGCAAGCTGAGGAATACCTCTTATGCGTACTTAATGACCAGGATTGTTTAATGAAGTCTGCAGCCTGTTGCGAAATTCCTGGGGAACTCCATTTCACCCTGAAACCGCCCAAGCCATCAACCACAGCTGGTTAGACAGAACCAAAGGATGTTGAAGGCCCTCCGGACTCATCAGAAGATTCCGACGAGGAGGAATGTGAAGGGGAGGAGAGCAAGCCAACTGCAGTGCTAACGGGAACCAGGGTTGAGCCCTCCACAGAGGAGATATCAGAACAATGTCTACCTTCTGTCTCCTCACTTGCGCTAAAACTCTGGGAATCATCTCAAATGGCGGGAATGCATATCCCCGAAACAAACTCCAATCCTGAAGAAATGCATCTGTCGCCCGAGCTATCGGGTCTGGACGGCAACAGAAAAATACAGGAATCTGACAATTGAGACGTGAAGCAAAAAGATCTATGTCGCAAGAACCCAGTGTCAGAAGGATCTGCTGAAAAAAATGTTGACTCAATTTCCAGTCGCTGGCATCCCTCAAGTACCTGGAGTTCCAATCCGCTATGGTGTTCTGTTCCCCCGGGAGACAGACTGCCGTGACTCTTAAACGGTGAAGGAGGCAATAATGCCAAAATTCCTTTGCTATCTCTGCCAACATTTTGGACTGAGTGCCTCCCAGTTTGTTGATGTATCTCACTGCTGAGATATTGTCCATCCTCAATAAGATACAACAATCCCCCTTCTGGGGAGAAAGACTCTTGATGGCAAACGAGCCCGCTAGCAGTTCCAGAAAGTTGATGTGAAGATTCATCTCTGTCTGAGCCCAACGACCCCCGTCGCAATCGAGCCACACCGAGCTCCCGAGCCCCACTGGCTGGCGTCCGACTCTATTATCATATCCGGGAAAGAACCAAAGATGGCTCTGCCGTTCCAGGCTTCCATATGAGTCAGCCACCAATGAATCTCTGACCTCACTTCCTCGGTTAGAGGAATCTGTTCCGAATAGGAAAGACCCTTGAGCAGATGTTGAATCTTCAACCTCTGGAGGGCTCGGTAATGGGGTGGAGCCGGAAATATTGCCTGAATGGAGGAGGATAGGAGATCTACTATCCTGGCAATGGCTCTCAAGGACACGGACTGGTTGCTCAAGGCTAATCTCAGTTCCTTCTTGATGTTGCAAACTTTGGGTGAAGGCAGAATGAGTAGGGCTCGTACTGAATCTACCTGAAAACCCAGAAAATCTAAGACCTGGGAAGGATTCAACAGTGACTTCTGAGCATTGATAATGAATCCCAAATCCTGTAATAGCTGAATAGTCCATGCTAAATGACTCAGGAGACTCTGAGTGTCCTGAGCCATCAGCAAAATATCATCCAGGTAAATTATCAGCCGGACACCCTTGGCTCGAAGGGACTCCACTACAGGTCTCATCAATTTTGTGAAGCACCACAGGACCACTGACAGGCCGAATGGAAGTGCTTTGAACTCCAGACACTGACCTCTCCACAGGAATTGGAGGAAACGTCTGTGTGGAGCAAATATTGGGACTGACAGGTAAGCGTCCTTCAGATCTAGACGCACAATCCAGTCGCCTTCCAACAGGATGTCTCTTAACATATGAATACCCTCCATTTTGAAGTGCCTGTGCAAGATCCAGCCATTGAACTCTTTGAGGTTCAAGACAAGACGGTGACCTCCACCTTTCTTGTCCACAAGAAAAATAGGACTGATGAATCCCTCTGGATGAGGAGCGGAAAAAACTACAGCTCCTTTGTCTATAAGCGCTTGTACTTCTTGATCTATAATGGAGAGATCTTGTTGGGAAAAATACATTGGATTGGTAAAATGGGTCTGCTTCGGGGTACTGTAAAACTCTAGTCTGAAACCTGTCACTGTTTGAAGAACTCAAGGGTCCCTTGAAATCAGTTTCCAATTGTGCAGGAAGGAACCGACCCTGCCCCCCAAAGTCACTTGTGAATAGGGAATTATTCTTACCACAATATCCTGCGTCTTGAATTGCGGTCTGCTGTCCTCGTCTGGGACCTCTGCAGAATCTTCCCCGACCGCCTCGAGAACGGGTGGGATAGAAGGTGACCTCTGTAGGTTCTCCTTACCAGTTTCCCCTACCTCTGGGGTAATAGGCTTGAGGGCTTGAGAAGGCTCCTTGGCCGGGCATACGCCCTCCGTAACGACTGGCCCTGAGAAAAAGGCCGCTCTTGAAGACCTTTTTAAGGGATAACTAGGTTTTGTCCAGAGAGGAGAATGTAGAGCAAAATTTCGACAATTCTTTCATGAATGGAGTGCCAAATAACAAACCATCCGTGGCAGGACCAGCGTCGGAAGAAGACAAATCATTGAGCTTGGGATCGATGCGCATCAAAAAGGTCCGTCTGCGCTCGGTAGAAAAAGCACAGTTAGTGTTGCCCAATTGGCAAATGGCCCTTTGTGCCCAGCCAATTAAAATGTCTGTGTCTACCGCCAAACCAGATTCTTTAGATTGGAATGCTAACTCCAAAATTTTTGTAAGGGGACTAGACATGTCTCGGAGTTTATCTTGACAAGAACGCCAAGCTCTGTCAAGACCCTTCTTAGGATCTTTTGAGAATTTTTTCATAAAGACTACCATTGTGGGATCTACTTCAGGCGTATCTGCTACTTTCCCTTCCAAGTTGGGTCCAGGACATTTGGCTCGGAGACGAGCACATACCTCTTTGTCAAACCCTTTGCGTAAATGAGATTGAACATAATTAGCTACCTCCGGAGGCGGGACCCAGCTGGACGCTCTAGGGTGAACTATTTATGTGAGGTCAAAATCTAAGACTTTCAGGGAAGACCTCTGTCTCTTGGGTTTTTTACTAGGACCCGGAACTGCAGAGTCATTTGAGTCAGATGAGTAGTCATCATTGGAGGATGAAGGTGTATCAGCCGAATTATTACTGCTGTAATTGTGTTCACCTGCCCGCTTGCGCCAAAGCTTTTCAAAGGCAGCAGCCTGGTCACACAGGGCATTAGAATCGCTCTGCTTTCCTGAATCCATGGGTTTAGGATGTTCACTAGGAGCCGGAAGCCCTGGCATCCACCGTTGATTACGAGCGTAATCAATCAATTGACCCGAGAAGGGTCCCAAAGCTTTGACCAGAGCGTCATTAACTGATTGTTGCACCCTTGTGTCAAGGGCCTCAACCAAATTCATTTCCAGCTGGGCAAAATTCTCCTCAGGATAGTATCCTGATTCATCATCATGCCACTGAGCCATGCTCCTGCTTCTTATGGAAGTACATACACTTCAATAAAAAAGTAAATGAAATGCAGGAGTTCAAAAGGGGAGTGCAAAAACCCCTGCCAGGTTGATTGTAATCAGTGCATAAAAAGTGGAGGGAGCAGACCTGGGAAGAACAAGTACTATCGGCAGTGCCTATTCAATTTATACAACCCCCAAGTCAGGCTGAGGGGTGGCAGGGAGCACAGAAAAGGAAGGCACTCAAGTGGGGCAGTCAATTGGAGTCGTTCCACAACAACAAGCTGGCTTTCCCATGTGAAACGAAGGAAGGAAGCCGAGAACGCGCGCGTGGCACGACGCAATGACAGAAACAGAAATAGGACTACGCTAATAAAGCATAGTCCACTCCTGCTCCCGCTCCACGAAAGCACAATAAACTCGGCCAAGCGGCACGAGTAAAGATAATCAAACGCGCACTGCAATTGCCGCTAAATGCAAGTACAA
Source organism: Pleurodeles waltl (assembly GCF_031143425.1). Lineage (NCBI taxonomy): Eukaryota > Metazoa > Chordata > Amphibia > Caudata > Salamandridae > Pleurodeles > Pleurodeles waltl. The sequence continues at coordinate 480,722,051 of NC_090438.1, read as the reverse complement.
TAACATTTTACATAGTCATAAAAGTTTAAGAAAATCGAAGAGCACTTATCTGCTGCGGAGCAGCAAAGAAAGAGGAAGTGACTATCGAGGTCATGGCTTTTATGGGGATAGGTTATGGGATAGGATTGGCCCATGTGACTATTGCTATACCTCTTGGGTATTGAAGTTTTTTGTTTACTGTTGTTTCATTGGCTGCTGTTGGAACAGTAAAAAGAAAGAGAAAGCATAATCGGAGCCTCCGGTCCTGACAGAATTGAAGGGTGAGAAGTACGAGTTTCAGAGCCTAGCGAGCATGACACTGAGCAGTCTGTTCAAACTGAAGTGTCCTTCAATAAAGATAAAGACATGCTTAAAGTTACAAAATGACTTTCATAAAGATCCACTGGACGAAGATTACATAAAGCAGACGCAATCAATAATGTAGAAATACATTGCTCTCCTTAAGAGTAATTTCCTATATTTCACACTAAGCACGGTCCAGCAGAGGCCATATTCATTTCACCACTGCAAAATAACGGCCATCTTAACCAACTTCCAGACAGGCCGTTTACTTGCGAATGAGCCCTCAAAAGAGTCAGATTGCACCTGTTAGCTGCAAGTGCCAGTGCTCCATAGCCCTGCGGCAGCTCAGGAGCTTGGTGTTTCTCGCCATAGTTTGAAAATAAAAACATTGTAATGGTGAAAAGAAAACAAAGCTAACAGCCCAGGCAGTGATGCGCTGTGAGCATCAGTTGCCAGCAGCAGCTCTTCGGGAGGATTCTTTTGGCAAATTAAGAGGCCCATATTTATCAATATTTCACACAACACAGCGCAGCATGCCTAGTTGCTCTACGCTGAGCTGCGTGAAATGGAGAGGGCAGGAATGCACCGTATTTAACATTATATGGCACATTCCTGCTCTCTGCCTGCACTGGGGCACAAACTGCTGCCTCGCCAAAGCAGGTAGCCTTGCACCATGTCACAAGGGTGCCTGTATTGTAGGCAGGCTTGTTTTTATTTTCTTCCTTATATGTGTGCTGCAGAATTCAGCACACTCAGAAAGAAACAACAAGCTAAAATAAAGATATTACTCTGTCTTGTGCCTCTGGGAGGGAGGCGTACAATTTGTACTCACTCCCAGGTCTACCAGTGCTGGAAAATCTGGCAATGGGTCAGAATGCATGGGCGGATGCAGGGGCATCCACGCTACACCCATGGCACATCTCCCTGTCATAGAGTAATGTATGGAAATGATTTATTCTGCCTTGCGTTACTCTAGATTTATCAAGCCACGCAGAGCTGCGCACAGTGGCCTTGTGTGGCTTTATAAATCTCATTTAAGTTTTTTTTTTTCCCTTGTGTCCCCTTGCTTAGCACATGGGTGATGCAAACCATTCATAAATATGAGCCTAAGTTTTCCTTATGTGTAGGAGCCACACTCCAATCTCCCTACTACCTCGTATCTCACACAACTTCTTCAATGTCTGTTGAAAAGGTCGGTGAAGTCTGACTTCTTTGCCTTCCGAATCTACAGACCCTTGATGCACATTTAGAGGTGGTATACCAAAATGCTATCACTCACAGTGAAGTAAGCCATTTGCTTAAGTAGGTTGACCATTGGCCAATGTTATAACCTTTGGTAGGAGGCAGCATAATGTGAATGACAGCTGAACAGACCAATGGATCATGAAGCTTGTCTCAAAGCCCCACTTTAGCCCCTTTGCTGACAGGCTTTCCCCCCCTCAGGTGCCAGGCCGTTGTTTGGCTACTTTGGGATGTTCGCACTTAGGCACTCATAACTTTTTGTCCAAATAAGCTACCCACGCCAAACTTGCGTTCATCTTTTCCAACATCCCAGGAATCCTAGAGGTACCCAGAGTTTGTGGGTTCCCCTGGAGGAGTCCAACAGATTAGCCAAAATACAGCAAAAATGTATTTATTGTTTTAAAAAATTGGAAAAAAGGGCTACAGAAGAAGGTTTGTGGTTTTTTTCCCCCTGAAAATGGCATCAACAAAGGGTTTGTAGTGATAAAATCACCATCTCCCCAGCTTGCAGGAACAGGCAGACTTGAATCAGAAAACAACATTTTTCAACACAATATTTGCATTTTTACTGGGAGATACCCATTTTTACTATTTTTTTGTGCTTTCAGCTTCCTTCCAGTTAGTGACAGAAATGTTTGTGAAACCAGTACTGGATTCTGGACAGCTAAACATTTCTGAAATGTAGACAACATTTTGATTTCAGTAAGGGGTAATTTGTGTAGATCTTTCAAGGTTTTCCTACAGCTAAAATCAAAGATATATAGAAATTCAGGTGAAAAAACAGCCATTTTACTCCACATTTTACTCTGTAACTTTTTCCTGCAATGTAAGATATCAAAAGAAATACACAGTTGCGTCTGTAGGACTCTTCTGGTTGCGGGTATATATAGGGCTTGTAGGTTCATCTAGAACTCCAGGTACCCAGAGCTAGGAACTGCACCTTGCAATGTTTTCATTGTATTCCGGGTATACAGCAATTCATTTGCTGAAATTAAAGAGTGAAAAATAGGTATCAAGGACACCTTTGTATTTCCAAAATGGGCACAAGATAAGGTAAACAGTGGTTATTTTCTCATCTCTGAACTCCAGGGTCTCCATGAAAGCATGTGAATTACATGGCATTTCTCAAATAAGTGTCTTTTTTACACACTGTCTCACATTTGGAAGGGAAAAATGTAGAGAAAGATGAGAGGCAATAACACCTATTCCTATTTTCTGTGTTCCTCCAGTTCTCCCTATACAAATGGTACCTCACTTGTGTGGGTAGGCCTAATGCCCGCAACAGGAAACGCAACATGGACACATCACATTTATACATGACGTGTTTTGTGGAAAGTGCCAGGCTGTGGATTTTGCCCTCTAGTTCAGCCGACACCTAAGGTAATCTTCCAAACCTGTGCGTTTGCAAAACTAATCCAGGATGGGGTGACTTGCTGGTCTCTCACCAGGTTCTATTACCCAGAATCCTTTGCAAACCTCAACATTTTGCAACACAAACACTTTTTCCTCAAATTTCGGTGATAGAAAGTTCTGGAATCTAAGAGGAGCAACAAATTTCCTTCCACCCAGCATTCCCTCAAGTCTCCCGATAAAAATGATACCTCACTTGTGTAGGTAGGCCTAGTGCCAGCGACAGGAAATGCCCCAAAACACAACTTGGACACATCACATTTTCCAAAAGAAAACAGCTGTTTTTTGCAAAGTGCCTAGCTCTTGGATTTTGGCCTCTAGCTCAGCGGCACCTAGAAAAAACCTAGCAAATCTGGACATTTCTGAAAACTAGACACCTAGGGTAACCCAGGATGGGGTAACCTGTGACGCTCACACTAGGTTCTGTTACCCAGAATCCTTAGCAAACCTCAAAATTTGGCAAAAAAAAACACTTTTTCCTCACATTTCGGTGCTCCAAAGTTCTGAGATCTGGGGTGCCACAAACTTCCATCTACCCAGCGTTCCCTGAGGTCTCTCAATAAAATTGGTACCTCACTTGTGTGGGTAGCCCTAGTGCCCGCGACTGGAAATGCCCCAAAACATTATGTGGACACATCAAAATTATCAAATACAAAGCTACCTGTTTTTGGTGGGGGGCACCTGCGTTTTTGGCCATCTAGGGAAACCTACCAACCCCAAACATTTCTGAAACCTAGACACCCGTGGGAGTCCAGGGAGGTGTGACTTGCGTGGATCCCCCAGTGTTTTCTTATCCAGAATCCTCCGCAAACATCACATTTAGCTGAAAAAAAGTCACATTTTTCCCACATTTCTGTGTGAGATCACCGCATCTGCACACATTTCCTACCACCCAACATTCTCATCATTCTCCCAGTAAAAATGATACCTCACTTGTGTAGGTGGGCCAAGTGCCTGTGACAGGAAAGAGCCAAAAACATGTCACAAATGAGGGGTAACCAAAGCAGGAACAAAAGGGCAGTTTGAAAAAAAAATGTTTTTAGGCTGACAAGTGGAGCAAACTTTTCATCGGTATAGATGCAACAATGCTGGGTGGTAGGAATTTTGTGGATCCCTGCAGATTCCAGAAGGTTCCATCATAAAAATGTGGGAAAAATTTGTGATTTCCAGCAAAGTTGGCGGTTTGCAGGGCACTGTGGGTAACAAAATGGTGCAAGGTGCATGTGAAGAACACCACCCTGGACTCATCCAGATATTTAGTTTTCAGATGTGTCTAGGTCTCATAGATTTTGTTCTATGGCAGCATCCCAAAGTCCATAAAGTGCAGCCTTCACCATTCCAAGTGGGACCGATTTTGAGAGTTAGACAAGCTGTTGTGGCCCAAATGTAAAACCAGATCCCAAAATAATCAAATGTCCTCTTGTTTGCCGTGGGAAAATATGTTTTAGTGTGCGGGGGAGAGCTGAAAGACTGTACTCTCTTCAGTCGGGATGGCCGCATAACCATGCCCATACTGATTGGTAGCCACCACCCCACAATTGTTTTATTTCCCTGGCATCTTGTAGGCTTTCTGTACCCCCCACTCCCCTCCCCTGTGGAGTGGATCAGGGGTAATTGCCCCATCTACCCACCGGTAGGCAGAACAAATATGTCCACATTTATTTGGGGTGGGGGTATGGCCAAACCCCAAACCCTCTTTAAAAAAAAAAATATTCTCTGGTCTCTGGTGGGATTTCTGCCCCCTAGGCCTTTGTGTGTTTTATTGTACACTATCCCAGAGTGACCCTCTCTACCTATATCCAATATGGCAGAACCTTTCCTCCCTGGTCAGAGCTTCCTGTGCCCATCCAGAAGTGTTAGCAAACCCTCCCATGTGGTCAACTTCAAACCAGTTCTGAGGCAGGGATTTCCCATCTATATTGCTTCCTAGGATTCAATATTGCAATCAAAGCTTTAAAAGACTGAGTTATGTCATGGGCTATCTCTTCAGAGTATTCAAAAGAGGGTGCTTTGATCTTGCAGTCTCCCAACTACCCCTTGACAGCTTTGGCAGTGTTGGGCTTTTTGGAATCTGAATGAATCCCTGTAATGTGTGGAATGTATTTATGTAAACACCATTTTATTTTGTAGATCATTTCCTAAACCCCCATGTTATGTACAGCGCTCTGTTACTGCTGCCCTGGGTGCAGGCTACATAAACACCAATATATACAATAACAGTACAAAAAAGAGCAGTACAAAAGAAACAGAACACATCACCAGTACAACAAAATGCACACAACACATTTATGCAAATATTCATATCACACATTACCACATCTAAAAACCTGCGTTTATAATACCACAATAAAACATGTTTGCACCATTCACTACCTTAATTTAACCAAGAACATGTAATACGCCCATTACAAATATTTATGGAAAGTGCAACATATGCAAGGGACCAAATTAAGATTACTGTTAAAATCACCCTAAGGTCTACTCCTAGCACACAGGTAGTCAATAAAACTTTTGGCATTTACTCTTTAGAGTATTCCTTGGTTTACTGGTCCCCTAAATGGACAACAAACAGCAATGAAAACTACTCCCCTATCTAAATTACAAAAGAAAAATGTTATTGTGAAATGCAAATCAAACATAGAAAAACTACCTTTTATTGTATATCAAATAAAGCAAACCCTAACAACCTAATCATAATCTTAACATGACAGATAACATACAACAAAAATCATATATATAAATGACAACACAACATAAACTTACACAGACCACAATCAAGACAACATTTAACAAAATATATTGAGAACAAACACACTATAACCAAATATCAAACAATCAAAAACAAATAACCCAATCTTAGCACAAATAATTTTCTCAATCTAATAGCATACATATAGATGAAAATTCAATATACTTCTCGATATAAGCAGATATAGTAAAATAAACGTCCTTTCTTGTATGTGGTGGTTTTATATATATTGTCCACCAAAATCATATGCACTTGTGCTCAGCCAATTTTTTATAGATCTCCAAAATATATATCAAAGTCTCTGCATGTTACGAGTCCTCCTTCCATACAAGACTTTTTTGAGGGGTTCTTTAGCGATCAAGCACTTCCTGGTCCTCGAAGAGAGCACAAGTTCACAATGCTGTCTATTCATGAAAAGGTCAGAGTATAATGATCCGTCATTAGATGTATCAAACTTAAGTAATCCGTTGCCAACTTTGGTACTTCGTTGCCAACGTGCGTTTTGGTGGATTTAAACTTTTTAATGTATTAATAATCCCACAGCCACCTTCCTCAGGGTACGTATATAGAAAGCACCAAAGACATAACTTCTCCTTGAGTTACAGTAGTGTACTGTAGGGGATGATTGTTCGTATCAATGCACTGATGTGTATATTGATTTCCTTCTAGGGTGTAGGTATTCTTACCTTTGTATACATATTTCTGTATTTTGGTTATCTATCATTGGGTTTCTATACTTCTTTTCTTTGTTTTGGTTTGTCACTTTTGTTAGTGGTCTCTTGATGGAGAGCATTAAAACTTTCAGTTTCTCTGAGGCTGTTTTTTCTAGGATTGTGGGAACCACTTCTAATGTTAAACAGGGCTTAACTCTCTCTAACAATCTAAAAGATGATTGGATTAAGTTACTTAATTTGAAGAATAAGGCACGTAGAACAGAAGCTCATGCTGAGTGTATTTTGGAATACCTTAAAGCGGGGGTTATTCCAAATGGACTAAAAGTTAGGAACATACCGGGCCTCTTTGTTGAAATTAAAATCTTTTTAGAAAAATGGTCCCTTATTTCCAATAGATGCTCCAGAGATTGGATGCTATTCATTATTGAGACTGTGCGTGAAATTGTGTCCCTTTTGGTCAAAGGAATTAGAAGATAAACTCAAACAGACCACCGCATTAGAAGCCAAAAGAAAGTTAGAGGAGGTTTCCAGGGATTTTGTGTCATTTAATCACTACTTAGTAAAAAGGAAGACTGAAAAACTGAGGAAAGACATTTGTTATTTTACCCTAGAAAGAACATATCCATATGTATCTGAGAACTACTATTAACAGTCAGCTCAGACGTTCCAAGAGAAACAGGATTGGACATCGAAAAAGAAAGTCACCTTCTCTGACACATCAGACTCAGAGGGCGAGGGCAGCTCGCATCATTTTGATACTTTTGGTGACAGATGAAACCAAGCAGATCAGAGTTACAATAATACTCATTTTTTAGGCAACAGGTGAAACAATTACAGGTCCAGTCCTCGCTACAATAGAGGGAACAGATTTGTAAATTCAGAACAGCCTCCTCATTTCTTACAAACCAGATGCAATCAATATTGGCGGGACTAGACAACATTCTGATTTTTTATTTAAGTACAACGATTCTGGATACTAACTCTGAGAGAGTATTGTCAAAAGGACTGTCCTTTGTTCCGAACACTCATATCAATAAATTCAAACTCTTTAGGGATATACATGCTTTCTTTAGGAGGATTTGTTTTAAGAAATACTTTGATACACCTCATTTGTCAACAGAAGTGAATAGATCCGGCTTAAGACCGGTCTCCTTGTTTACCCTAGATATTGAGTGTCAAGGACCGGATATTTGAAAAAGCGGTTCTTAAGAAAGTGATCAATATTATTGAGATATGCCCCCAAACCAAAATTCAATTTGACGAAGGATGAAAATTTGGCTTTAAGACGCTTCCAGGACAACAGACAGATTACCATTAAACCCTGTGATTAAGAAGGTGAGATTACTGTTTTTGATACAGTACAGTATACGGATAAAATGGTGAGTATGTTACAATGCAAAGACTTTTATAGGAGGGTACTTTTAAACCCAGAACTACGGATTAAGAATATGATAAAAATAAAAAAAGCTATTTAACATTACAACAGATTTTGATTTGTCAGAAAGAATTTGAGTTTCTTACCCCTAAAAATACTGGACTTCCTGTTATCTATGGGCTGCCCAAAATTCATAAACATCTGAGTGATCCCCCTTTGCGACCTATTGTGTCGTCTATTGGTTCTGCTATTGAACCACTGTCACAATATGTGGATAACTTTCTTAAACCTTTGGTTTTCGATCTCCCCTCTTATGTTAGAGATACGGGTCATATTTTTTCTAAAAAAGAGGGTGTCCAATTCAATCCAGAGAACAAAATTTTGGTTACAATGGACTTGGAAGCATTGTATACAACTATTCGTCAACAACAAGCGCTTGAATGCGTTAGACAGGCTCTGATAGACACTGAGGCCCTCATTCCAACCCTGGCGGTCTATGACCGCCAGGGTGGAGGGCAACGGAAGCAACGCCAACAGGCTGGCGGTGCTTCCAGGGCCATTCTGACCGCAGCGGTAAAGCTGCGGTCAGAAAAGGGGAACCGGTGGTTTCCCGCCGGTTTTCCCCTGGCACAGGGAATCCTCCATGGCGGCGCTGCTTGCAGCGCCGCCATGGGGATTCCGACCCCCTTCCCGCCAGCCTGTTTCTGGCGGTTTACACCGCCAGAACCAGGATGGCGGGAACGGGTGTCGTGGGGCCCCTGGGGGGCCCTGCACTGCCCATGCCACTGGCATGGGCAGTGCAGGGGCCCCCTAACAGGGCCCCATGAAGATTTTCACTGTCTGCTTTGCAGACAGTGAAAATCGCGACGGGTGCTACTGCACCCGTCGCACCCCTTCAACACCACCGGCTCCATTCGGAGCCGGCTTCTATGTTGCAGGGGCTTTCCCGCTGGGCCGGCGGGCGGCCTTTTGGCGGTCGCCCAGCGGGAAAGCCAGAATGGCATCCGCGGTCTCCTGACCGCGGAGCGGCCATTTGGCGGTGATCGCATGGCGGGCGGCAGTCCGGTCAGAATGACCGCCTGAATCTAGCTCTTTGAATCAATTTATCAGCGACTGTCTTGAGATAGTTCTTTACAACAACTATTTTGAATTGAATGCGAACATTTTGCAACAGATTAAAGGAGTTAGCATGGGAGCAGCTTGTGCTCCCATTGTAGCTTATCATCCTAGATGTCAGAGGCAAGGCATTCCATTCAGCCAGTTTTTGTGTATCAGAAGAAACTGCACTGATATGAAGGACTTTTTGGAACATTCCGAAATTTTGGCCAAGAAATTCTTACTAAGAGGTTATACTACAAAACTGATAAAGGACTCTTTGAAAGGAGCAAAATACTATGATCGTCAATCCATGTTTCAAAGGAATAGCAAAAAGGTTAGTGAAAGGCTAGTATGTGCCATTCGTCATTCAAACATAAATGATAAAATCAGACAAATTATTAATTTACAATGGCATATCCTTAACATTAGGTCAGATTCGGAACCATTAGATAAACCCCTTTTTGCTTTAAAAAAAACAATAGCAATTTGCGAAACATTCTAGTCAAGTCAGGAATGAATAACTGTAGGGACCTACACCAAAGTCTATCTCAGGTTTGGAACCGATTACTGGTAACCATAAAAGTGGAAACTGTCTACCGTGTATGGGAGCTATAGTCTGAAATAGAATCATGTGTAACAACAAGTCCATTGATTTGAAAACGATGTCAAACTGCAGATCAAAGAATGTGGTCTATTTGATTCTATGCCCATGCAATCTAGGGTACGTTTGCGAAACATCAAGAGAGTTTAGAATGAGGTACTATGAACATAGAACAATGTTGAAGACCCACAAACAAGACACTCCTCCAGTCACTCATTCGACTGAACAAAATCATAAAGAAGATGACATCAGATGGACGATCTTGGAGAAGATTGTCCCTAAAAGTGGATATAATACAGACAAGGTAAGGAAGAAGCGTGAAGTCTTTTGAATTTTCTATCTGGATACATTTCGTAAAGGATTGAATGTGGAAATACTGTGGCAGAATACCCTATAGGAGGGTTTAACTTAACCACCATGTTTAGAGAAAGGGTATACATCTCTATTACAGACTTCAGGTATTCTGTATTACCCTCCCATTGAAATGCCATGTAGGCAGCATATTCGCCCTTGTATGCTCAAAAGTTACCTTTAGGATTTCTTTTGATTACCACTTTACTTGTGACAAATTATTTTGCAACCATTAGTGGAATAAGGTTTATACCTTTCAAGCATGACCGACATCGTTTAGGTGTTTGTTAGCCTTTACATTTGAATAGTCCTTCCTCTATGTTTTGCCTCTTCTTGCAGCGTTGTTTGAGCTGCTATAAGAGAGACGTTGAAGGGAACACTCGCTGTTTTAATAATGGACTGAATGCGGTTATAGCAGGAATCCCATCACCCCTTTATTAGAAGGTGAGAGGTATAACCACAAAATGTGTTTTCTGTAGTAGTTTATTGTAAAATTTAGGCACTGTGAGCCACTCTGTGCCCTCTTAGCGGGAAATGCTCGATGTGTGAGTGGCATGCAATTATTTTATTTTTTTACCTTTTAGTGTCTAATTCAACAACAGGGTGCCGGTCATTTTACCAGTGCGATTAACAGATTTTATGTAGCTCTTTGACTGTGCGTTTTTGCACAAATTCACACGATATTAGGTTCCAGGCGCTTGTTATATTTATCACAGTTATACATGACTTCAATGCGATAGATGCGAGCCATTTTTTCTTTGTGTTTCTGAACTATAAGCTAAATGCTGTTGGTAAAGTCTGACGCAACTTGCCCAAGTAAAAGGTCGATTGCTATTAGTTTCCCTGTTGTAGTGGTTATTTATTATCTCTTGGCCTCGATGTAGTTGATATTTACTTTTTTGTAGAGTGACAGACAAGAATACATTTGACACATTTTTGAAGGGCGAAACCCCAAAAGTTATGGTAATCAACTCGCAGTTTGTGTCTTTTTCATGGTATAGATGTCTTCACTGTTTGGTGGCTTTTCTTTTCTTATTTTGAGGTTGTTCACATGCTTGCTTGCTGCCGGGATGTGTTGTCCTTTTTTTTGGTTTTGACTACACAGTTAATGGCTCAGAAGTCTAATCTTTTCACTGTTTTATTTTATTTTATTTTTTCTTCTGGGTTTTTAAGTTTGTGAAGGTGTGGGTACTCACATCCAGTTATCTTTTATCTTGGTTCCCATTGGATGATATCTAATTATTTATTTATTGTAATATACAATACAGTTGTTACACAGACATTCATAATATTGAATAATACATCCTCTTTATTCTCTTGACCTAGATGCATCATTGTGTCCTTGGTGCTTTCTATATATGTGCCCTGAGGAACGTGGCTGTGGGATTATTAATACATTAGAAAGTTTGAATCCACCCAAACGCGCGTTGGCAACGGAGTACCAAAGTTGGCAACGGAGTACTTAAGTTTGATACATCTAATGGCGGATCATTATACTCGGACCATTTCATGAATAGACACCATTGTGAACTTGTGCTGTCTTCGAGAACCAGGAAGCGTTTGATCGCTAAAGAACCCCCAAAAAAAGTCTTGTATGGAGAACTCATAACATGCAGAGACTTTTATATATATTTTGGAGATATATAAAAAAATTGGCTGAGTACTAATGCATATGATTTTGGTGGACAACATATATAAAACTGCCACATACAAAAAAGGACTTTTATTTTTACATACCTGCTTATATTGAGAATTATATTGAATTTTCATTTTTATTTGTTTTTGATTGTTTGATATTTGGTTAAAGTGTGTTTGTTCTCGATATATTTTGTGATATGTTGTCTTGATTGGGGTCTGTGTAAGTTTATGTAGTGTTGTCATTTATATATATGATTTTTGTTGTATGTTATCTGTCATGTTAAGATTATGATTAGGTTGATAGGGTTTGCTTTATTTGATCTACAAAAAATGGTAGTTTTTTCTATATTTGGTTTGGATTTCATAATAAAAATTTTCTTTTGTACTTCAGATAGGAAAATAGTTTTTATTGCTATTTGTATGGTTTTCTCTCCTTATCATTTCATGGATCCCTTTGTGAGCTTTCTCCTAAATGGACTAGACTTTGGTAGCAGAGGTTGTAGCATCGCTCGGACACCTTCATATTTATGTTGCAGTTATTCAAAAATGTGTTTTTGCTGTAATGTTAGAGGGAGCTATGGTTCTTAGTTTTCCATTCAAAGTCATAGAATATGTGGGTCGTTACTGGTTGATGCCTAGTTGGTTATGATAATGATAAAGCTATTTTAATAGTGAGTGCTTTGATTGGTGCACAGGTATAGTGGTTTATACCAAGTCTGCCACCTCCTATGGGCCAGATTGCTGACCTAAGGGAAAGACTAAACCCCTTGGCTGTGACTGCTGCACCTGATTCAGGCTTTCCCAGAATAGACCCCATATTAGGTAAGGTTGGTTTATAAGGCACTTCACAAGGGATTCATTTGGAGACCATACCCATGATCGCACTCTGACGATATTCCGTGTCACACAGATACCACTTCACTCTTAATTAAAAACACAAGACAGGCTTGTCTTGTTCTGAAACCTCCAGTGGGGCTTCATATTGGCAGACATCACTCTACATCTTTTGATAGCTCTGTTTTTTGCCTTTTCGCCATGCATGACCTACAACATCCACTGATAATTTCCCAACATGCTAATGAACTCACTCATTATTTAAAGCACAAAAATTACTATCATTTCTCCACAATGCTGGACGAGACACTGCACTGATTCAAGAAACACATCTTTCACAAACTGAAAGCGAGAAACTCAGAGGAGGCTGGGCTATGTGTGAATACTACACTTCTGAAAGTTCTCGATCAGACACGGAGTCAGTTACATCAAAAGCCTATCTTAAAAGCAGGGGGGGCTATTTTGATCCTGAAAGAACTACCCTTATGGGTGAGTAGGACATGGTCAGACCCAGAGGGACACTATGGCCGTCATTATGATCCTGGCGATCTACAAACCATCAGGGCTGTGGTGGCGGTCTGACCACTGCCAAAGCAGTGGTCCGACCGATTTAGCGGCAGTCAGACCGCCACATTATGCAGACAGTGAAATGCGTAACAAGTGCTGTTGCACCCTATGCACCGCAACATTGCTGCCAGCTCCATTATGAGCCGGCTTCAATGTTGTGGACTGTTCCCTGCTGGGCCAGCGGGGAACTTGTAATGGGGCCCACAGGAAGGCGGCTGCACTGGCAGCAACCTGACCGCAGAGTTTGGCGGGCCCGCCAAACTCAAAATAACCCCCTATGAGTTCATAAAAGCAGCTACACAACAGCAAACTTCCATTTTAGGAGCCATATATGTTTCAATTGGCAAGAAAGGTTTTTTAGGGCTATAGAGAGACTTCAAAACCCTCTCCCACAAGCTAAGGTGCTAATTGGGGGTGGGCTGGAACTTAGATCTGGACACTTTATTAGATAAATCAGATCATTGCACAATAAATCATTTTGGAAACAGACATGGCTTTGGTGACTTCATGCCAGACCATTTATAACTGGACCAACGGTGGCTTACTGTCCCAATTATCGAGAATACACAGTCACTTCCTACACACACAAGAGGTGAACCTATATGAACAAATTACTTACCTTCAGTAATGCATTATCTGGTAGAGACTCTATCTAGCTGCAGATTCCTTACCTTACCAAGCTGATGCCGTGAAAATCTAAGGTAAGGAATTTGCAGCTAGAAGTCTCTATTCGATAGAGTATTTATGTGTATTATCCCCCATGCTAAGTGGTATTACTAACTCAGACATAGGGGGTCATTCTGACCTCAGCGGTAAAAGGCGCTTACCGCCGGTCAGAAGACCGCCATAACACCGCCGTGGTCGCGGTAAACTGCCACGGTCATTCTGACCCGCAACTGGCAAACCGCCAAAAACCCGACAACAACAAAAGTCCGCCACACCAATGGCCAGCGAAAAACTGGCGATGACCAAACCTCCACCGTCACGCCAACAGAAAAAAGCCCATGCTATTCCGACCCACAAATCCCCGCAGCGGTCTTTCAACCGCGGTATTCCATTGGCGGTACACACCGCCGCGCTCAAAATACACACACCTTTACAAAACACAGCCACATTGGACAATTCAAAATACACACACCTGAGACACATACACACACCACTCCCACACACCCATTACAATATAAAACACACACCCACATCACCCACAAACCCTTACGACCACAATTGCGACTGAAGGCCAGAGAGAGACAGCACAGAATAGAGTACACCATCACACAGAGGCAAATCACAACATCACCCACACAATATCCACGCACAAAACACCATACACCACCACACTCACCACACTCTACAACACATACACCACCCCTCACCTCATCCACACCACAGGTTTTCTGACGCAGAACTCAGGGTCATGGTGGAGGAAATAGTTCGGGTAGAGCCCCAGCTCTTCGGGACACAGGTGCAGCACACCACCATTGCCAGGAGATTGGAGGTATGGCAAAGAATAGTGGACAGGGTCAACGCTGTGGGACAGCATCCACGAAATCGGGACGACATCAGGAAGCGGTGGAACGACCTACGGGGGAAGGTGCGTTCCATGGTATCAAGGCACAACATTGCGGTGCAGAAGACTGGCGGCGGACCCCTACCTACTCCCCCAGAATTTACAGCATGGGAGGAGCAAGTCTTGCACATCCTGCATCCTGAGGGCCTCACAGGAGTAGCTGGAGGAATGGACTCAGGTAAGTCAAATCTTCACTACTTCATTCGACCCCACCCCACCTGCATGCCAAATCATACCCCCACCCTCACCCCCACCCCCATCACACCAACTCCTTGCAAATGGCTCACCATCACAACCCACCCATCCCAACACCCAGCCCTGCATGCGTCCACAAAGCATGGACACCCATCACCAAAGCATGCCCACTGCACATACCCATCTCCCCCACAAGCCACCATCACAACAGCCCCCACAAGGGAATACCAGCACTGGGGTCCACGGCCACCCAGCCATTGCACACTATGGCACACACAGAAGCAATAACCATACTCTTATACCCCTGCAGGACCCGAACGCCACCACACCGCCCAGGAGGGTCCAGAAATGTCCATCCCACCCCCAGAAGAGGCCCCCAGTGATGACAGCAGCTCTGTCTCCCTGGACCCAGATGACCAGCCCGGCCCATCGGGGACCTCGGGACAGTCGGTTCCCCTCACACAGCCACAGGCCACAGCAGACCTACCCCCCTCTGGGAACACCAGCACAGCTCCCACCCAGCGGGCCCATGCCTTTATCTCCAGGACACGTCAATCAGCGGTGTGTCCACCACTACAGGGCACCCAGGTTGACCCACCACCCCAACAACAGCAGGGACCTGGGGGCAGTGGTAGTGGGCACACGGTTCAGGGGACAGAGGCCCAGGGAAACAGGGGAACTGGGAGGGCTGCTGTGCGACAGGGTGGGGACAGGCCCAGGGAACCCACTCTCCACGAGGCCCTCTCCTCCATCATGGGAGCATACCACCGCTCCCAGGAGACGATGGCTACGGTACTGGCCAGGTTCCAGGAGATCCAGGTACTGCAGGAGGAACAGTACATGGGGTTCAGGGAAGAACTCCAAGCCATTAGTTCCACAATGGGGACCATCGTCGTGACTCTTACCCAGATTGTCACCACATTGCGGGACCATGTGGCACCACAAAGGGCCCCTGTCAATAGCATAGACCAGGAACAGCCTACCACCTCCGCCGGAGCTAGTGGACAGGAGGCCCCCACACAACAACAGGCCACCAGAACCCCACCTCGTGCAGAAGAAGAACCACCCCGCAAGCGGTACCTGAGATCTAGGAAGAAGACAGAGTAGGATGCCAAGACCCCCGCCAGCAAAGGATACCCCCTGATGTCATCCCACTGTACCAGATTGTCACCCTGTCCAACCTTGAACTGCCCCTGCTCCATCCTTCCACAGGCATATGGACAATGCACCTGTGTGACTGAAAAGCTGGACTCTCCCATGGACATCACTCCACCATCACCCATCACCGATTTTCAAGCATGTCCCTAAATTTAGCACTTAAATAAAATCACTTATTGCACTAAAATTATCTGGAGTCTGCTTGTATTTTGAACAAATGTATTAGACATAACGGTGCCAAAATGATCAGTTACATTGTGATGACAACATACCACTGTCACACAGCTGTAGTCCATGGGCAAACAAAGCAGAGGTCACACAGTGGGGCCCACATCTCTGAAAACGGAAGGGAAAGTCACAACTCAGTTAACATAAACTGGGGGGAAACTCAGACAGTAGAGAGGCAGGAGACTGTAAGTACATGTAAAATGGCGGTGTTGATTCGTACCTGTGTGTTATTGAAAATACTGTTGTATCACTGTGTCCCTGTTGTCTGTGTCGTCCCCGTCGTCTTCCTCCTCTTCACTCTCCACAGGCTCCACAGCTGCCACAACACTACCCTCTGGACCATCCTCCTGCAGGAAAGGCACCTGGCGTCGCAAAGCCAGGTTGTGAAGCATACAGCAGGCCACGATGATCTGGCACACCTTCTTCGGTGAGTACATTAGGGATCCACCTGTCATATGCATGCACCTAAACCTGGCCTTCAGGAGGCCGAAGGTCCGCTCGATCACCCTCCTAGTACGCCCATGGGCCTCATTGTACCGTTCCTCTGCCCTGCTCCGGGGATTCCTCACTGGGGTCAGTAGCCACGACAGGTTGGGGTAACCAGAGTCACCAATTAGCCACACACGGTGTCTCTGTAGCTGTTCCATCACATAAGGGATGCTGCTATTTCGCATGATGTACGCGTCATGCACTGACCCAGGGAACTTGGCATTTACATGGGAGATGTACTGGTCAGCCAAACAGACCACCTGGACATTCATAGAATGATAACTTTTTCTGTTCCTGTACACCTGTTCACTTTCACTGGGGGGAAGCAAAGCCACATGGGTCCCATCAATGGCACCAATGATGTTGGGAATATGTCCAAGGGCATAGAAATCACCCTTCACTGTAGCCAAATCGCCCACCTCAGGGAAAATTATGTAGCTCCGCATGTTTTTCATCAGGGCAGACAACACTCTGGACAAAACCTTAGAAAACATAGGCTGAGACATCCCTGATGAAATGGCCACTGTTGTTTGGAATGATCCACTTGCCAAAAAAATGGAGTACTGACAGAACCTGCACCAGAGGGGGAATCCCTGTGGGTTGGCGAATGGGTGACATCAGGTCTGGCTCCAGCTGGGCACACAGTTCCTGTATAGTGGCTCGGTCAAGTCTGTATGTCAGTATGACATGTCTTTCTTCCATTGTCGACAGGTCCACCAGTGGTCTGTACACGGGAACATTCCTCCATCTCCTCGCAAGTCCCAGCGGACGGTGCCTAGGAAGGACAACATGGAGCACAGAGTCAAGCAAACCACAGGTACGTTCCCACAGCTTGCACAGTACACAATTCGCTATGCATTGAATGGCTTGTATGAGTGGCAATGCAAGGCCTAGGCCTGTGTGACGCAGTAGAAATTAAGCCATGTGGGCCCTTGAAATGGCGGCTGCCTGACCTGTGAAGTGTGACAATGGGATGTGAGGTCAATGCGCTGGCGTGGCACACCGTGGCGGTAGGCGGTCGAAGACGGCGGCGCAAAGCCGCATTGGTTAACATAGAACCCTATGGGTTTAAGGAGCCAATGACGATGTGCGCCGGCGGTCGCGGTACGCCCTGCCGCGGTACGCACCGCCGCGGGCGTGACCGCCATTTTCTATCTGCTTAATCATTCGATACCTGATCATCCACAGGAGAGGACCTATACTGCAAGTGCTGCTGTGACCTCGGTCTGGAAGAGACAATGGCTGCTGTGACTGGGGAAAGGGCCCCTGCCTTCACTTCTGAAGAATTGGAGAAACTCGTGGATGGGGTCCTCCCCCAGTATGCGCTACTCTACGGTCCTCCAGACCAACAGGTTAGTACACTGGGACCATGCTTTGTGGGCAATGCCTGGGTTGAGTGGGGTGAATGAACGAAGGTGCGGAGGGGAGCGTATGAGGCATGCATCAAACGACAGATGAGAGCATGTGCCACATGGCAAGGGTGGGGATGGGGGGACACTCACATCGAGGATGCAGAAAATGTTGATATTTTGTTTTCTCTCCCTGTACGTGTCACATAGGTCAGCGCCCATCAGAAAGTCGACATTTGGCGTGCCATCGCCAAGGACGTCCGGACCCTGGGGGTCCACAACAGACGGGGCACCCACTGCTGCAAGAGGTTGGAGGACATACCCGCGGGAGCAGAAAGACCCAGAGGCTCTGCTGGGGATGGCCTCCCAACGTAGGAGGGGTGCCACTCGTCTATTGATCCCCCTGATGTCTCGGATCCTGGCGGTGGCCTACCCAGATTTGGATGGGCGCGTGAGGACATCACAGCAGACACAAGGGGGTGAGTACAAGCACATTCTGCTATCTTAGCGCGCAGTGGAGGTGTCTGGGTGGGGGAGGAGAGATGTGGGTATCCCTAGGCCAGGGCGATTTCTGTAGGCTAGTCCCCTTCGTAAGGCATGGCCCTGTGCCCCCGCCCTCCAGCTCTGTAGGGTGCCAAGTACAGCTATCCATGGCCTTGTGTCACCTATGTGTGCAGATGTCGTCCATTGGCTTGTAGGCCAAGTCTCACTGATTGAGTAGTGTACCCCAAGTGCGCGGCGTAGTGCAGGGGGCTTCTGTGTCTGTCCTCTCCGCCAACTGTGTTGCCAATGCATGCACTCAACATGTCTTTATTTCTCCCCCCCCTTTTTTTGTCTGCTCTTCCTGTTCATGTGTGCATTAGCATCATCTGGCGGAGGAGAAGTGGCATTGGAGCACGGAGGGCCATGCAATGGACTCTGATTTCACCAGTGAGACGGAGGGCGAGGGGGGCTCCACAACGGGGACACGTGGAGACATCAGCGACACCAACACGTCCTCAGAATGGAGCTCCCTTGTGGTGGCGGCAACATCCGTGCCCACCGCAACAACAGGTACAGCCGCCACCCAGCGCACCAGCTCCGCCCTCCAAGCAGCCCCTCAGCGTTTGCCCCGTGCCCGCTCACAGACCAAGGCGGGCATCTCCTTCGCCCCAGGCACCTCAGGCCCTGCCCCAGTTACCCCTGCTGCCCTCAGTGAGGAGGTCATTGACCTCCTCCGGACGCTCATTGTTGGGCAGTCTACCCTTTTGAATGCCATCCAGGGGGTGGAAAGGGAGGTGCATCGGAGCAATGCATACCTGGAGGGCATTCATTCGGGTCAGGCTGCCCATCAGCGATCGTTCAACGCTCTGGCCTCAGCACTGACGGCAGCCATTGTCCCTGTCTCCTGCCTCCCTCTTCCAACTCCCTCCACCCAGTCCCACTCCCCTGTCCCTCTGCCTATCCCAGACACACCTACAGACCAGCCTGCACACACCTCAACACCCAAGGTCAGCTCATCCAAACATAAGCACCACACATCCCACAAGCATTCACACAAGCCACTGCCTCCTCTATGTCCCCCTCGTCTCCCTCCTCCCTCCCTGTGATGTCTCCACTCACACTTGCATGCACCACTTCATCAGCCACTACGTCCATCACCAGCACACCCACCAGAACACTCCGCACACGTGCAGTCACCACCCCCACTGCCATTTACACATCCCCTGTGTCCTCTCCCAGTGTGTCTGTCACCCCCTCTTCCAAACCACACAAACGCAGGCAGCCACCCACCCAACAGCCATCCACCTCACGACAGCCTCCGTCACAAGCACCTGCACCCAACGACAGCACACTTGACTCTCCTACAACCACATCCTCTTCCTCCACTCCCATACCCACTGCACCTACCCTTCCCATTGCTCCTAAAAAGTTTTTCCTCTCCAAACTTAACCTCTTTCCATCACCTGACCCACCCCCTACATCTCGTAAAAGTCCAATCAGCACCTCAGCCAGCACAAGCCCTGGACCTACAAGGACCATAGTCCAGGGATATTGAAGTCCACCACCTTCGAGGGCAGCTACATCGGCCAGCAGCAAAGGGACAGCCAGCCCACCCCCTGGGAAGAAATAAAAAAAAGGCAAGGGCCGGCGCGAGAGGACAGAGACGGCAGCCTCCACAGGCACCACCCTGGCACCGTCAGGAAGTGGGGTGCCACCTGGCACATCTCCAAAGGGAGGCAAGGGACACAGAGGATCAGGCAAGGATGGCAAGGGCAGCACGGCCGACAAGTCCGGCAGCAGGTGAGCTGCCCAGAAGGGCCCCACCAGACCCATTCCGGGGGTGAAGGAGGACACCCACGGGCCCGGGACACCAGCACAGGAGGGCCCCACAAGCGAGAAGTCGGATGGCGAGTGAACACCATATATTGGCCAGATCTGGTGCCCTGGAGACACATGTGAAGAACCGCTGAACAGGGCCCTTCAAGACAAGCACCGCTGAACAGGGCCCTTCAAGACAAGCACCGCTGAACAGGGCCCCGCCGTCTCAAGAACCGCTGAACAGGGCCCTTCAAGACAGGCACCGCTGAACAGGGCCCCGCCATCTCAAGAACCGCTGAACAGGGCCCTTCAAGACAAGCACCGCTGAACAGGGCACCGGCGTCTCAAGAACTGCTGAACAGGGCTCTTCAAGACAAGCACCGCTGAACAGGGCCCTTCAAGACAAGAACCGCTGAACAGGGCCCTTCAAGACAAGCACCGCTGAACAGGGCACCGCCGTCTCAAGAACCGCTGAACAGGGCACCGCCGTCTCAAGAACCGCTGAATAGGGCCCTTCAAGACAAGCACCGCTGAACAGGGCACCGCCGTCTCAACACCGCTCCGCTGGGCCCTTCCTCTCAAGCACCGCTCCGCTGGGCCCTTCCTCTCAAGCACCGCTCCGCTGGGCACCGCCGTCTCTGCACCGCTCCGCTGGGCCCTTCCTCTCAAGCACCGCTCCGCTGGGCACCGCTGTCTCTGCACCGCTCCGCTGGGCCCTTCAACTCAAGCACCGCTCCGCTGGGCCCTTCAACTCAAGCACCGCTACGCTGGGCCCTTCCTCTCAAGCACCGCTCTGCTGGGCCCTTCCTCTCAAGCACCGCTCCACTGGACCCTTCAACTCAAGCACCGCTCCGCTGGGCCCTTCCTCTCAAGCACCGCTCCGCTGGGCCCTTCAACTCAAGCACCGCTCCGCTGGGCCCTTCCTCTCAAGCACCGCTCCGCTGGGCCCTTCCTCTCAAGCACCGCTCCGCTGGGCCCTTCAACTCAAGCACCGCTGACACATTGGCAGAAGGGGCAGGCCCGGATCCATGTCGGACAGGGCTGCACGATACACTCTGGGCACCAAGACTCCTCCAGTACCGCTGGAGTCTGTCATCCACTTGTGAGACTGTGGCTTTGCACTCCCCAGGATGGCACAGTGGGCAAGCCACCCACTGAAAAGACTTGTGAGACTGTGGCTTTGCACTCCCCAGGATGGCACAGTGGGCAAACCACCCACTGTAGGAACTTGTGAGACTGTGGCTTTGCACACCCCAGGATGGCACTGTGGGCAAACCACCCACTGTAGATACTTGAGAGACTGTGGCTTTGCACTCCCCAGGATGGCACAGTGGGCAAGCCACCCACTGTAGGTACTTGTGAGACTGTGGCTTTGCACTCCCCAGGATGGCACAGTGGGCAAGCCACCCACTGTAGGGACTTGTGAGACTGTGGCTTTGCACTCCCCAGGATGGCACAGTGGGCAAGCCACCCACTGTAGGGACTTGAGAGACTGTGGCTTTGCACTCCCCAGGATTGAACAGTGGCCATGGAGGCCCCTCGAGGATCTGGCGTCGTGGACTCATGTGGCTGAGGTGCCCCCCCTTCCCTTCCCCCTGAGATGCCTGTAGTTTTCCTATCTGATGCCCCTGCAGTGTTCTCTCCAATGGATTCGGGTCTCATGTGTGGGCTTTGCCCATGTGTTGAGGACCATTGGCCCACGTACAATGACAGAAAGCCAATTTTGACGGGACAATGTACATATGTGTATATAGTTATGGGATGTTCGACTTACTTATTTACTTAGCCTTACAATATATTTGAATCTCAATAACATATTATTTTGTCTTCGCATTCTTCCAGGGGGTTTGGGGGGTGTCACTCTGAGTTGTTGCTCTGCATTGGTGTGTAGGTAGTTGGGGGGGGGGGTCGCGTATGTGTGTGCCCGTATTCTTTTCGCCTCCCCCCTCCCCTGTGTCGTAGGTGCAGTACTCACCGTTGTCTTCTGCGCCGGCGTTCGTGCTCCTGGTAGAGGAGCAGGTAGACAATTGCTGGTAGGATGTGTAGTTCTGGTTCCATGCTGTCCAGATTCCTCGTGGAGTGTGTAGGGTGAGCGTTTTCCCTTTAGTAGTCTGTTTCCGCCGTGTTTATATCGGCGGGGCTCCCGCCCCGGAAAAGGTGGTGGATTGGTGAGTTGTGATAGGGTGGGCAGTACATTGTCTGCCGCCTGTCTGTTGGCGGTGACCGCCGCGCTGTTTGTTTGTCCCGCCGTGGCGGTCGGAGTGTTAAAGTGGTGGTCTGTGTTGGCGGTTCCCGCCAGGGTCAGAATTCCATTTTTTGCACCGCCTGCCTGTTGGCGGGTTGGCTGCCGCTTTAACACGACCGCCGTTGGAATGACCCCCATAATGCTGAATTGCACTTCAGATAACCATGCAGCATGGATTCTCATTGCACTAGACTTACTTGCACTTCCAAAGGGACACTGGCATATAAATAAGTCAAAATGTGAACCTCCAAATACCAAACTGACCCTACAGGGGTTTCTGCCCACAGACTAAGAGAAAAATCGACATCCAGTGACATCCCCCATGGGCTATGAGAAACGGGTAAGGCATGTGTGCTGGCTGTGATAATACATTACTCCGCAATATTAAAATTACAGGCACACTCTACCCAGAAGGGCTTAGAGAGGAAGGTGACACTTCTTGCAATGCAATATATATAACACAATACCCTCACCAGAGAAACAGGGTCAGCTCTTAAAGTCGAAATGGGATCTCAATGAGTTATACAATTCAAGAGATGAATAAACCCTATTCTATTAAAAAAACAGCACTATGAATAGGGGTGAGAACAGCCTACTGGAGCAACATAATTTAGAGACCACCCATTTCACATACAACATATATACTCAACATGTGACAAACTGTATTGTGTGTGCATTTTATTAATCATTTGTAGCAGGTCGCTGTATATTCCTTTAATGAGAGCCACTTAGCTGAATTATAATAAATGTATTTACCATGGAAGAAAATGTATACTTTCTTCAACATTATATTTGATATAAATAAACACTTGTGGCAACTGTATTCGTTTAGAACCTGCTGAAATCTAGTTTTGGCCTAATCTGTAACCAGGCCTCAGTGCACATGTTATGGACTCTGTGTTACTCTAGTGATGCTTAAAGCACGGTTTCTCATTTTTAACTGGCAAGGGGAGTACAAGCCAACTGGGATAGCTGTATTCATTAAGCCTAACCCATTTAGAGACTCTCCTAGGAAGTCAAAGACTAAATCCTTGCCCAAGTCCCAAAACAAGAAATGCCCAGGAATTTCAGGGAAGATAAGCCACGAGAAAGGTCCTAGTAAGAGACTCTCACCTGCTTGGTTCAACTCAGAGGGATTATCAATTGAGGGGTCTTTTGGAGAGGTGAATGCCTGTCCTGACCATTTCAACCCAGAGGATGCACTGGCAATAGCATCCCAGGATGTTCTCTGAAGAGACTAACTGACCCACCTGTTTCAACACAGCTCACAATGCAAGAATCCATTGGTATCAGAATCGGTGTTGGTGATGGGCTGGGATTCTCCAAACCATCACCAACTCTCCACCCAATTTCAGGTGCCGCCCAGGAGCCTGAGGTGGGCATTGCAGGAAATTCATTACAGACCTAGCCAATGTACAATCCTTTACAACAGCAGCAAGAAAAGTCAACTGCTCTCAAGTGGGGGGGGGGTATAGAGGGGCCCAGTGTTGCGGTGGATACCCAGCAAACATCGTTTGGCAGTCAAAAGCCAAAGCAGCTAGATATGATTGAATCTGGGGCTGAGACTGCTGTCATTAATAAAAAGGTGGCCTGTTTTGGACCCACTGGAGTCCTTCCCACTCCTCTTTCTGTTGCTGAGGGTGTCTAAGATGCCCATCTAGTTTTCAGTCCCTCCCTCAAATGATTTCTCTGCTAACAACTGGTTTGTGACTCTTTTAGCAGAAATCCAGGAGCTCAAAATCTCAAAGTTATTGGCTATCACATCTCTCCAGGAAGAAATGACCAAGACAGACAATAAGCTAACTCTTTTTTTGGCTCAACTTGACCAAGTGGATCAAAGAGTATTGGATTTAGAGAATAATATAAATAGGGGACAGAAATACACATATGATATGAAAAGGGAGCGTTCCTGTCTTTGAGTGAAGTTGAATGATCTTGTGAATTGTCCATGACAGTCAAAATTAAAATTTGTTACTATTCCTGAGGGTCAAGAGACCAAAAAGAGAGGTGTAACAGCTTTAGTTGAGACTTTGATTACAAATTAGGTACTCACTGACTTCTCAACAGACCTGTCTATTAGGAGAGCCCTTTGGGTCCCTTTTCATGCACCTTGGAATGGTAATGATTTTAGGATTAAGGAACAGATCTTATCAAAGGCAATTCAACAAGGGTCTTCTTGTTCGAGGATGGTGTTTAGCTATGTCTGCGGCAGCAGCTCACCATTTTCAAGAACTGAAGGATATGATTGGCTTGTTTGATGCAGCTTGAGCATAAGCTGCTCTATATCAGCAGTCTAAACTAAAAGTTATATTTTAAGGTCCCTTTTGGGTATTCTCCTCTGATGCACAGGCTAATTAATTTTTAAAACAGATTCAAAATGGAGAATGAAAATGGTGAAGGGAGAGAGCAAGCCAGTATCTGGAGATGTGTCCAGTCCATTGGCATCTCCTAGTTTCTCATTCCAGTCCAAAGTTTCACTAGGGGTGTGTAACTGGTATTCTTAAGGGCCCAGTGACCCTTCCCACTCTTCCCCCATGCCTGGCTGCTCCCTTCTGCTCTGAGTCATCGGGAATGAAAATGCGGTGCCTGAAGGCGTTCGGGAGGGGTCAGTCAACTCAAATATTTGGTGCATTGCCTAATAAAAATCCTTTTTTTGAGAGGGGGTCACTCCGGCTCCTAGAAACGGGGGGAGTTGTAGAGTCAGACCTGGCAAAGGCTCAGCAGAACCGTGCCTGGAACAAAGATGTTCCTCACTCGTTGTGTCGGCTGATGGATGAGGTGAAGTCTGCTTAGACTTCTTCTTTTTCTTGTGCCTCTTCCTTGAGTGTCCTGAGGACCTTAAGTGTGAGGAAGAGGACTTAAGGATCCTGGAGAGGTCCTGCAACCTTCTGCAGGAATGAGACCACTTAGGAGTTTCGCTAACTGACGTTGACTGCCGGGACCCAAGCAGCTTTAGAGACTGCTCCCTCACAGCTTTCAGTGCCATGGCCCGGCAGTCCATCCACGACTTCGAATTGTGGACATGCTCGAGACACCATAAGCACCATAGGTGCAGGTCTGTAACCGGCATGGCATGATGACAGGCACCACGCATCTTAAATCATGCCTTCCTAGATGACATTCTCGACATACTTCACATAAAATATTCAACAAAATGTTAAAAAAAAGCCCATTGAAAAGAGACAGAAGGGCAGATCTTCTCCAGATCAGAGCTAACTGCCATCCGCACACCTCGGTGGTGCCTATATAGGTGACTGTGATCACACTTCTGGTGCAAACAGCACCGACGATGACACGGGAAATAGAACAAAGCTGCCTGAAGCATGCAAGGGTACTGCTCACACAAATGTTTCTGGATCCAGTCTGATGCCTGGGAAATTCAAAAATAAGGAATCTGCAGCTTGAAGTCTCTATCAGATACATATTTTGTTATGACTCTATCTGGTTGCTAAGCTGAGGGTCTTCCCCCTTTCTTTTTTAGTGAGGGTGACTGGGAGTGAAGTGGAGGCTTGCCCACATGTAGGTTTTATTCCAGGGCACCCATATAGTGAGGGGAAAGAAATACATGAGGAGGTGGATGGGAGAACTTCTTTCTAGTATGAGGGGACATTGTAGGCCTTGGTTTTGGGGTGGTGGTGGAGTTGGGGTTTGTAGATGGGTGGAGTGAGGTCAGCGTAATGTTCATGAGGAGGGTGGGTGTTGGTTGTTGGTTGTACTGGGGGGCTTATTGATACAATGGTGGCACTATTGTTTGTGGAATATTTTTCTGAAACAGTTTTGGATCTTTGCCTTTTGTGAGCTAAAATGATAGGGTCATTTAAGGTGATCTCCTGCAATATAAATGGGCTTGGTAATAGACAGAAATATATGGCCACTCAGCTGGAAAAGGACGTTTAATACTAGTGTTATTTTTTTGGAAAGTAACTCATCTAAGATCAAATACTCCCAAGTTGCCTATTCCCCCTGGGGTTTTCTTATGCCTTTAGTTCATCTGCTGGGCTGGCATGTAGGAGGTTAGATATCTTCTTTTCTAGATCCCTGAATAGGTAGTAGAAATTATCAAGAGATAGCCGGGGTTGATAGCTTTGAGTTGTAGCATGTTTAGATTACCAACGTATTAACTTCATTACTTATTATGGCCCAATAGAAGGCAGGGTTGGGCTTCTTGACCAAACATATTCAGCTTTGATGAATGTAAGGAGGCTGAATATTATAGGGGAGATTTTTAATGTACTTCAGAATCCCTTGTTGGATACTTCCCGTAGGGATAAGAGACAATTACAACATAAATCAGCATTTTTGGTGAATCGATTTAAGCAAGAATATGGGCAGATTGACCCTTGACACATTGTGAATCTTGATTCTAGGCAATACAAGTGTTTGTCTAAACGTTTTAAGTCTGCATCATGAATTGATTTTTTTTATCTCAGTTTAGTAGGCTAGGCTCACAGATAAAAGGGAATATATTCTCAGTTCATTCCATCCTCTCTCTTCATGATGGAACTAGGTCAATTAATGCTAGAGGCACCAGATGGATCTTTAATATGTCCTTATTATTGGACAGGAACTGGAAAAATGATATGCATATTTTTATAGAGGAGTTGTTTAGGATTAATATGAATTCGGCCACCCTATTAACTATTTTGGATTTATTTAAGGCTTGCTTTCCTGGCTAGGTCATCGCTTTTAAAGCAAAACTAATGAAGACTCATAGGACACAAATCTAGGAAATGCAGGGAAATATAAAGAAGAAGATAAAGGCATTTCTTACAGTAACTTCTCCCTATCCCTGGTGTTAAAAATTTAGTTTCTGGTTAGCTGGGGTATGCACCTCAGCCAGGCAGAAACCACCACTCTAGTCAGGACGAGAGAGTTACACACCCAAGATAACTCCCGCTCAACCCCTTGGTAGCTTGGCACCAGTAGTCAAGTTTATCCTAGAGGCAATGTGTAAAGCATTTGCACAACCCACACAAAACACGTGACACAATAAGTACACCACAAAAGAAACACAACAAGTTATATAATAATAAACTGTATTGCATAAATCATCATTACACCAAACGGGATATGTATCAGTAATACCCCGCCTCACAAGCAGTTGTCAGAACATCACACAAGCTACTTGTACTCTACGAACGCAAGCAGCAGTCAGGTAACATATAATTTATTGGTATTCTGAAACACCAGCAGTAGTCAGGTTGTCCTTATCACCAAAAATGCACGTCACAATAACCATATTATCACAAATGCCAAGACATCATCATTAATGTACATGAATTTAAACATTCCCAGGAGAACCCATAAAAAGGAAACATCTCCTTATGGTATATGTCATAACAAACACACCCTACCCCTGCATGCCAGGCAGGCCCTGACCATATGTATGTCTCACCAACTTGGCAAATACAACATATCACGTAACCTCAGATCATGAGAAGCAGAAAAAATACAGAGGGTTAGAAAACACACAGATTATTCATCATCCCTGGAGTATAACTCGTTACTGTGATCATTACACACCATTGGTATTCTCAGAGGTACCAAGACCATGCATGAACCCACAGATTCAGTGCTCCTGTGCCTCTAGTATACAATGAGCAGTAATGTACTTCAGCTGGAGGTTGCAGGGCTCCATGGATGCCATCTAGGATGAATTGGTTACTTCAGGGTGACTGTGGGGCACTGGGACATCTGCATGACTCCAACAGTCAGCACGATACTGATCAGATCGAACTGTCTGGATCGGGGGCCTCCGATGAGGATTCCTCCCCGTCCTGCCAGCAGATCCATAGAAAAATGTCCCACAAGGTATCCCTCTACTCAGGGGGAAGCTCCCACCACAGAAATCTGCAGGGAGACCTCGTGGGGTCTTCTCCCACGCCTCCTATGAGCACAATCAGCTTGCCAAAAACAGGCATGCGGCGACTGGCAAGGTGGATTGCCCCACAGCTCCTGGGCACCACTGCAGCACGTCCGAGCTTCTGTGGACCACTGCGCAACAAGACAGGATCTCCCCTGATCTCCTCTGGTCTTCAGCGGGGCAGCTACTTCTCGCTGCTCCACTTCCGCTTGCTGGGCGGCCTACGCGGGCAGTGCAGTACCAGCCAAAGAAGATTCATGAATGCCTAGAAAGGTAGTCTCCAATGTCAGCTCAGAAAACCCTCAGGGTCCTCCCCTCATGGGACCCAGTCTTCTGCTCCCGCCACATACCTGCAGGTGCCGCCACTCACTCCAGCGGCACCTCCTCTGGGCCTTTGTGCTCTCTGCAGCTCGGGAGAGTTGCCTGGATCCTTCACTCCTGGCTGCTGCAGCCTCAAGGGAAATCTCTGGCCTGGCGGTGAGGTTGCTCCCACGTAGGTACCGGCTTGTGCCCCAGGGGCATCTCTAAAAGTGCGCCACAACCGCACTCAATAGCTCACTACGGGCGTCTCTTTTCTAGGTCTGCTGCGTCGGGGGCCACATCAGTACAAAAGGGGCCAGGCATGCTTCACTTGCGCTGCCGCCCCGACCAGAGGGGTAAAGTAGACTCCTCTCGCGCCGGCCACACTAGTGACAAACTGCATGTTTTGTGTGCTGTAACTGTCAGAAATAAAGCTATCTCTCTCTTTACGCTAAGGCTCCCGAATACAGTGCTTCCCTCATGCTAAGAGAACAAATGATAAAAGCACCCTCCTTTTTAATGAGATAATTACAAGCTGGCCTATTTCTCCATCATTTACTCAATCCATTGTTTTGAGCTTCTTACAGAAGGATAACTCGCCTCTTAATCCTAACTCTTGTAGGCCTATTGGTCCCCTTAATACAGACTATGAACATCTGATAAAGAGTTTAACCAATGGAGTAGCTCCAGTGGCCCAGAAACTTATCCAGGGCAATCAAAATGTTTTTCTTCGCCATAGACTTCTCAGCTATTAGAACATTGGAATGTTGCTAGCTCCATTGAAAACAATGGAGTGCTGCGGGCTTTTACTGGCCGGTAAAAGCCTGCAGCGCCAACATTCCAATGTTCGCTTTGTTCACAGCAACAGCTGTGAACAAAGCCTCACGGAGCCCGAGGGGATTTTAATCCCCTCGGGCTCCGTGATTTTTTTTTTTTAAATAGAACATTCTGCCCTGTGTGGCAGAATGTTCTAATAGCCTTAGAACCCGCTGTAGCGGGCTCTACCGGCTATTAAAGTCCCTCTCCCTTGTTAAATGCCCTCGCCTTCGGCTCGGGCATTTAATGCGGGGAGCGGGCCTTTAATAGCCGGTAGAGCCCGCTACGGCGGGTTCTAAGGCTATAATAAAACCAGAGCTGCCATAATTATGATCAACGCAGAAAAAGCCTTTGACTTGATCAGTTGGGTGGCCATTACCAGATCTGGAGGAAGTGTGGCTTCCCTTAGCTATTTATTGATCTTCTCAAGAATCTGTATTCAGGTGCAGTAGCTACGATTAGCATTAATTCAAATGATGCAGGTCGAGTTCATTTTTCAGATGGACCATATCAAGGTCTCAACTCTCACCAGATTTATTTACCTTTTTTACCAAACCTTTGGTTATTATGTTATGAAATGATCATTCTATTCCACCTCCAGTATTGGGAATATCTAAGGTCAAACATTGTGTGGATGATATTATCTTGCACTTGAATACAGATGAAGCTAATATCCAAACAGCCCTTGATATGTTTAATGATTTTACTTTAATTGGAGGCTATAAGATGAATCATAATACATCAGAATCCTGTGGTTCATTGCTTCAATGGAGTATCTCCCAGGGATCAGTGACAGTCTACTGGTATTAGGTATCTTGGAGTATTTGTAACCTCCAACATTCTAAACTTGTATGAGTTACATTATAATGCAACACTTTGCAAAGTCAAAAGATTGTTTAAGTCTTGGAATCTTTAACCTTTGTCAGTCAGTCATAGGCTGAGTTGCTTTAATTAAAAGGTCGATCCAACTCTTCCTTTTATTTATCTTTTCCAGCGTTCCAATTATACTCAATAAGATATTTTAAGGATATTGATCATTTAATTAGGAAATTTATATGGAAACAGCAACATCCACGTATTCCCTTGAAGGTTGTCCAAATAGGAAAGGATCAGAGAGGAATGGTGATACCTGATATTTATCATTATTTTCTGGCAGCCTTTGTAGATGATCATGCATGTTTTTATGATGATATGCTCTCATCTGACACATATAGAAAAATGGTGCAGGAGGCAGGATTTCAGTTTTCGTTCTTCGTGAAATTGTAGAAATGCCCAAAGAAATCTAAGTATAAAACTCTAAAAGCAATGATTCTGAGCACGAATCAACTAGGGGTAAAACATAATGTATCTGATTGTCCTCCTTTTATTCGGCATTGGATTGTAATAGTTTGGTGTTGCGGATTCCGGAATCCACAATTGCCCTTTGGAACAGTTAGCTCAACAAGACTCTGAGAATACGTCTGCATTATAATTTAGTTTCACACCAATGTTTAGCTTTTTGAGGAATAATAATCCCTACATAGACCGATTTACAGTGAATCTTTTAAAGCGTTTTTATAAATATATGATGAAAGTCGAGAGTTGGTAACAATTTCTGCTTCAGAAAACTCAGTAGAACTATATCCCAAAGTTTCTTCAAAAGGCATCAGCAGTTACTGGGTGTCCTAGTTCTCGAAATAAGTGGTTGGGTGTCTCGGCTTTTGGATACAAACATTTTAGAGCAGCTGATTTAAAAAAAAATAACGTTTTTTTCAAGATGGGTGCTCTACTATACCTCACAATTTCTAAATAAATACTTTACAATGTCTTAAATAAATGTTTTAGATGTACGAAGATGGCATGGGGAGATTGGGTGCATATTTTCTTTACCTGCCAAGCTTTGCAAGGTTTTGGCAACAGATATGTATGTTTATATATCAACAATTATTTAAAAGGATGGAACCAGGTTTATAAGAAGTTCTTTCTGGGGTGCTGGCAAATAATGAGGCTTTTGCAAAGTCTTAGCATGGGTTTATCATTTTAGCTGTCTCACTTGCTAGATCGCTCACTTTACAATGCTGGAAGACTGTTAAATGCTCGTCCTTTGGCCAAAAGCAAACAAATGAAAAATATGCGGCAATTGGAATACATTATTTCAAGAGGAACAATGAAAATGTAAATTTGAGCAGTTGTGGGGTTTCTTCCCTTGGGATATGGAGTGGGGATAACGCTACATAAGAAAAGGGGGGGCTATGTCATTCCTATTTGCACTTTAGGATTTAGTTTTTTTTTTTTATAGTTGCATGTTTGCACAAGCATATAAGCATTTTATAGGTATTATGCACTGTGTTTGATTGCAACTTGCACTTGAAATAATTTGCACTGACAATGTTGATACATTTTTTCTCTCCATTGTAGTGTAGATTGGGCTGAGTTTTAAATACTCTCTTATTTTTTGTCGAACATTGGACTTTAATGTTATCCATTTTTGTAAGTATTTTTGCACTTTAAATATGTATAAGCATCTATAGCTCTTCAAATCTATAAGTGATTACTGCATATTAATGATATGTTGGTTTGCAATAGGTATGACTATATATAGCTATATATGAACAGTTTGGATTACTAGCGGTCGACCTCGCATGTTAACCACTCTTCCAGGCCCTAACTTTCCTTTTCAATATATATAAGCCACCCTTAAGGTAGGCCCTAGACAGCCCTAAGGGCAGGGTGCAGTATTTAAAAACTGGACATGTACTTTTAAGTTTTACATGCTGAGGTAGAGATAAACTCTTAAATTCACTTTTCACTATTGCCATAGGTTATTACTGGAACTGCCTTATTACATTTTATAAGTGTAATTTAGAATCAGGAAGAGCTGGGACCCTCAAGTTTGGTGTCTTGGGAATCACAATTTACCATCACAACTGGGATTTTAAATTGTAATTCTGAAAGTGGCACTTTTAGAAAGTTGGCATTTTTTTTACTTTAAATCATTTAGAGCCTTCCACCTGTCTCTGAATACATGTCTGGGTGGGTGACAGCTGGGCACTTGTGTATTCCCTCCAGACAGCCACACACAAAGGGATCTTAGGTGTGACTGATTGGCCATCTGCATATTGATGGCCCATCCTGGGCGGGAAGGGAGGGAGGAACTGACTACTGCACCTGAACAGACTGAGTCCTGAGCCCTCACAAAGGGCTGCATACCCCCCTGGAGTGTGTCTAGAGCCAGGGCAGGGACTCTGTATGCTTCAAAGGCCTCTCTTTGAAGTCTTCCACACTTCAAAGGCACCACTGGATATAAGAACTAGACGTCTGACCTTACTGAGTCAGAACACATCTGGACCTGAGGACATTCTGCCAGGAAGGAGGACTGCTGTGCTGTTGAAGGGACTGTCACTCTGCTTGACCCTGCTGGACGTTGCTTGACTCCTGCTTTGCCTGCCCTTTTGCCCTTCTTGCCTGGGACTGAGAAGGTCTGGACCTGCGACTCTACATCCCCAGAACCAAAGTGACTATAAGGGCTTGCTGGCTTGTTCTGAAGCCTCAGGGATAACAAAGACTTCACTCAACTCTGCTACAGCTTCTGGACTCTATCCATTGTGAGTCCTAACCTTCCCAGGGGTGCCAATCCAGTCCTGGGCCCTTGGAAGTGGGTGCTGCAGCTGTTTCTATTGAAATCAATGCATCACCGTCACTGCAGTGATCAGAACTGCCACATTGCTCCTCGACACTGACACATTGCTGCTGCCCCCGAAAATGAAGACATCGCAGCACCAGCTGAACTCATTTTCTTTGCATCACCGGCTCTGTGGCTCGATGGCTATGCATCACCACCAATACAAAGGGATCAATGCGGCACTGCTGTTTGAGGACATCACATCAATGACTGTGTGGCTCAATGACAATGAATCCCTGACTGCACAAATGAAACTGATGCATCGCCTTTGCATCATCTTCTCTGCTCCTCACACAGGAGCGTCAACATCGATGCAACCCTACACCCAAGGTACTTTTTCAGAGAAACAAGGTTGGTCTCTGTAGGCGGCCTGTGCTCCATCGCAGTCGGCCTGACCTTTAAGCACTATATTTGTAGATAATCTATAAAAACTCATAGCTCAACTTCTATTGCTTGTGTTTTGGCATTTTGGTCTTGTTATGTTGATTACATTTTATTGTTCTAACTTGGTGTGGATTACTTTTGTGTAGTGTTTTCACTGTTTTACTGATTTATGTGATGCACAAATGAACAAGTTGCTTACCTTTGTTAACGCATTATCTGGTAGGAATTCTATCTAGTTGCAGATTCCTTCCCTTAGAATTTCCTGGCGTCAGTTGGAATCTGGAATTTTTTGCTGTGCAGTACCCTGCGTGCCATTGGTTGGCATCGTTCAGATGTGCGTGATGTCATCGCTGTTGTTGGAGCCGTCTATAACATCACAGTCACCTATAAAGACACCACCCCGGTCAGTTCTTTTACCCATGAACTTCCACACTAGAAGCGAAGAGTCATTGATAGAACCAACAGTTCGTCTGGGCAAAGACTAGGGCCCTGAAAGGGAGAAATTCTAACTCTATTAGACATATTTGCAGTGTTGGGAGGCATGGGTGGGTGTAAGGAATCTGCAGCTAGACAGAGTCCCTACCTGATAATGCGTTACCGAAGGTAAGTAACTTGTTCATCTGATAGAGACTTCTAGCTGCAGATTCCTTACTCTAGTATAGATACCCAAGCCATAACCTCCTGGTGGTGGGCTGTGGATAAATCTTCTTCACACTAGAAATTCCTGTAAGACCGAACTGGCAAAGTGTCCGTCTCTCTGGACCTGATTGTCCAGGCAGTAGTGTTTTGCAAACATGTGCAATGATGCCCATGTTGCTGCCTGACAGATATCCAGGACTGGAACACCTTGTGCTAGCACAGTGGTAGCAGCCTTGCCCCTGGTGGAATGAGCCCTGAAGCCCCCAGTAGGCTGCTTCCTGGCCAATTCGTAGCAGAGTTTAATGCAGAGAACGACCTAGCATGAAAAGATTTGTATCTGCACTGCCCGACCCTTCTTTGCTCCCACGTACCCCACAAAGAGTTAGTCATCCACCCGGATCTCTTTTGTGTGGTCAAGGAAGAACAACACTTTTTTGGGGTCTAGTCAGTGTAGACCCTTCTCTTCCTTAGAGGGATGCTGTGGAGCAAAGAAGGTGGGCAGGGTGATATTATGACCCAGATGAAATGGGATCACTACCTTGGGAAGGAAAGAGGCACGTGTCCTGAGAACCACTTTGTCGGGAAACATGGTGAGATACAGTGGCTTAGGTGAAAGAGCTTGCATCTCACTCACTCTCCTGGCAGCCACTAAGAAGGCAGTCTTGATGGTGAGCAGCCAGAGGGGACAGTTGTGTAAGGCCTCGAAGGGAGCACCCATGAGAAATGTGAGGACAAGATTTAAGTTCCATTGAGGCAGAACAAAGGGTGTAGGGGGAAATATATGTTCAAGCCCTTTAAGAAATCTATGTACAATAGAGACCTGAAAAGTGAAGGCTGATCAGACAGCCAAAGAAATGCCGATAAGGTGGAAAGATAGCCCTTGAGAGTACCCCAGGCAGAACCCTGCTGGGCAAAGATTAGTATAAAGAGAAGGATATCAGAAAGAGAAGCAGAAAGAGGATCAGTAGATCTTTCTGCACAAAAATATACAAAGCGTTTCCAATGGCAGGCGTATACCATTTTAGTGGAGGGGCACCTGGCTGCCAAAATAACTTTACAGACTTCGGGAGGAAGGTCAAGAGCCATCAACTGCTGCCGCTCAATCTTCACACATGAAGGTGCAGAGTTGACAGGTTCAGGTGGAGAACCTTTCCCAGCTGCTGCGACAGAAGATCCTCCCAAAGGGGCAGCCTGATCGGAGGATCGATGCTCATTTTCAGAAGCTCGGATACCAAACTCTACGTGCCCATTTCGGAGCCACTAGGATTACCTGGACCTGGTTGTTCTTGATCTTCTTGAGAACTCTGGGCAGACATGGTATGGGCAGAAAGGCATACTGGAGGCCTAATCTCCACTTGCGATGAAAAGCCTTGCTGAGCGATTGCCGCCTTGAAAACTCCAACTTACTGCTGACTTTGCACATTCTGTACGGAGGCAAACAGATCTAACCAAGGCTCTCCCCACTGCTGAAAGATTCCTTGTGCCACCTCCGCTAGGCATCTGTGGCTGAGTTTGTCTGGCCTGGCATTCAGAGAACCTGTCGGGTGTTGAACCACAAGGGTAATGCCCTGCTGTTCCAGCCATTTCCAGAGACGCAGTACCACATTGAGGTAATGTTGTTTGTGAACACCTGCACCATCTTCCCTTCTACAACAGGAAGAAATGCTTTCAATGCCAGTCGGATAACCTGAACCTGATATGGCGTCTGGGTTCTGCCAGAGACCAGAAGCCTCTGATCTCCACCTCTCTCAGATAGCTGCCCCATCCTAGAAGTGACGCATCTGTCACTACTGTGAGATCTGATCCAGGAGTCTCCAATGGCACTGAGGTCGAAGCCGATGGCTTGTAATCCAATGGGGCGCATGCCAACCCCACGGGCCCCGAAGGCACACCAGCGGGGGCAGCATGCTCAAATACGAGGCGCATGGCATTGTAAAACTCTATGAGCTTAGTGGGGTCGCTCTGGCTTCCAGAAAGGGGGGAGGCTCGAAGTCGGCCCTGGCATCAGTTCTGCAGAAATGTGCCTGGAACATCGATGTTCCCGAGATGCCTTGTCGGCCGACAGAAGTGGCGAAGTCAAAGCCCGCATGGACTTCTTCTTCTTTTTGTGCCTTTTCCCGAGTGCCTGCAGGACCTCGAGTGCAAAGAAGAGGACTTAAGGCTCCTGGAGCAGTCCTGCGACCTCCCCCTCGTTTGGGACCGTGACCTCCTAAGAGTCGCACCACCCCAAGTCCACTGACGGGCCACCATGACCTTTAGAGACCACTCTCTCAAAGCTTTCTGGGCAATGGCCCGGCAGTTGGAACATGACTTTGAGTCATGGTCTCTGTCAAAGCACCAGGGTCCGTCGCCGACATGGCGCGATGGCATGCACCACACTGCTTGAACCCAGTCTTCCTCTATGTCATCCTCACACAGGCTTCAAAAAGCTTTGACAAAAAGGTCAAAAAAGGCCTGCCAAAAAGGCAGAGGGTAGTTCGAATCCGGACCTGCACTTAACCGGCGCAGAAGGAAAAGAACTGACGTACGTGCGCTGGGGTGGTGCCTTTATAGGTGACCGTGACATCACAGATGGCTCCAATAGCCCCAACGACGTCACACGGATCCAAACGACACCACACAATGGTGCAGGGTACTGCTCAATGAAAAATTCTGGATTCCAAGCTGATGCCAGGAAATTCTAAGGTAAGGAATCTGAAGCTAGAAGTCTCTATCAGATACTTTACACAAAGCCTCTTATGTTAAGCCTAACTGCTCTGTGCCAAGCTACCAGGTGGTGAGCACAGGTTAATTTAGCGTGTGTATCTGATCTATGCTGACTAGGACAGCAGCTCCTGCTTGGACAGGGTGCATACCTCTGCCAGCCAGAAACCCAATTTTTAACAGAAATCTTTCACTTTTCTCAAATTTACACTCAAATGATGATTTGCCTATCTAGTTACTGTTTGTGATTAAAATGTGATTGTATGCTTAATGTACCACCCATATTAAACATTTACTTTTTTTTCAAAAAAAGGAGATGGCATCAGGAAACTTCTTTCATACTTTAAATGTGTGCTATTTAGAATAATGGACTAGACCCTATTCTGACTTTGCTGAGAGAAGACCCCTTCTCAACTCTGCTGTTTTCCCTTACCCAGAGTGCTAAGCTTCATGCTTGAATACTCAGACTCTTTCCAATGAACCTTAAATCAGGTGTGTCTGAAGCTGACACCTTCCTTTTATAATATCCCTTGATATTTTAAATACTTTATTTAGAATAGGGAGGCTTCTTTATGGACTGTGCATGTGTCATATTCTGTTCGCTGTATATTATTCTGTTTGGCATATTTTTGATTGAATTTAAATTTAGACTGCATGAAAATTTTAAGATATATACATTCTTCCCATATTCTTTTATCAATATTGCAGAGAAAGTTTATATACAAACTGAACTAATCTCTATGTTGTATTTGTGGAGCTATATTGGTTTCACTGTAACTGAAATGTATTCATATGTTGGCTGCTTTGTTATATGTCATGTCGACAATTGTTATATGTCATGTCGACAATCAAAGGTCCATACGACCACTGGGTGGTTTTGTTTGATGACATTATCAAGAGATTGAGATACAAAAAACGGTCAAGTGGAAGCCTCCCGCACTGTAGCAGCTGTAAAGGATGATCAGGGCTAGATAGTCCACACCCAGTGGAAACCTTCATGGTCCTTTACTCCTTTTATAAAAGCCTATATTCAGGGACACTTGAATAATGCAGCAGGAGATGGCCAAATAATGTGGCAAGGTTGAATAAATTATATGGCAAGAAAAAGCAAATTATGCAGCATAATGCTGCACATTTTGTAGCCGGATTACTTAATCATTTTATCATTTTTAAACTTGGTAACAATATCTGGGCATTGGTTACACCTCATTAGTACCATTTAATACCCAATAAGGAAGGCAAATGTGAGAGGTCACTGCGCTGTAACAGATGGTGTTGCATTATTACCAACTTTTGAACCGTTTGAGTTAGAAATAAAAACTGTTGCCAAAATATGCAGATTATGCAACAGATGATGAATTATGCAGCAAATGTGGCAAATCTATAATTATGTGAAAGTCGCCGGAGCCGCACAATTGCATAATTCCAGTGCCCCTGCCTATATTCAGCAGAATGTCAGGAAACTACTTCTGCATAAGGTCAGTTTCTTTCTGAAATACGATTATCTACGCTCAACCCTGAAATGGCTCAACATCTGGGGCCATATTAGGTAAAGGGCTCATTGTTTCTGTTTGTGCCACAGCACAGCTTTAAACAAGTGTGCAGGGCTCAAACAGGAACAGTGCGCCCTTTTACAAAGAATGCACTGCTCCCAGGGCAACCATGAACTTGCGCTGTCCTGGAGGAAGTGCACTGATTGAAGCACAGAGAGGCTTCTTCAAAGCCACTCTGCATTTTTACAGTGCAGGCAACAACCCACTTTAAAGAAGGGATAGCAACCACCACCCACAGGGGGTTATCTGGGGGTCCATTGGACTCCCTTTCTCCCCTCCAGAGGGCCGCCTTCAGGAGGCATACTGACAGTGTGCTACCTTTTTGTGCCAAATGTGAGTGCACATCCTAAGAGCTTGTTTGTGCCCGACCACACCAGCACTATCTGTATTACAGAATGGGATGCACCAGCATCTGCAGCGCCTTCCTTAATACCATTGTGCCCTGGGGGAGCACAAAGAAGGTGCACATGTCCATTGCACCCCAGGGCACAACGTATGCTATGGCCTCTGGAGGGAGATATAACAGAGCAAGAGAAAGGGCAGTTAATAGACAAGCTCCCCACCTCTAAAGCCAAGGGGTTAGACAGGTATCCTGCTGAGTGATAAGATAAATAAACACTATATCATCCCACTTTTGTGTAAAAAGAGCGTGAAGGAATGCCACCTTCATTCTTTAACCATAACTGAACAAAGTCAGAATCTCATTCATTCTCAAACAAGACAAAGGCCTCTTAAGTTGTGATAGCTACAGACCTACATCATTAATCAATGTTCACACATAGATACTAGCCAAGATATTAACCAATAGACTAATAGTAAAGTTATCATGTGTGATATAAAGTGAACAGGTGGGCTCTGCCCCAAACTTTTTCGGTAGCCAACATGAAATCACTTTTGCTATTTTTAGGCATGTATGCAGTGATCCAAAATCAAACGGCTTTATTTGAATCCCACAGCTGTGGTACTGTGTAATGGCTACATGCTGAAGTCTTTTGACATACATAGGAAATTGAGGCAAGGCTGCCCACTGACTCCATTATGTTTTGTCCTTAGCCTAAAACCACTGACGATCACAAACACGCAAACCATGTACAATAAAGTCAACCCCACCCCACTAAGCAACACAAAGCATTATTCTATGCAGTTGATATTCTATTAACCCCTTCACATTCAGCAAACGTAATCATACATATTACTGCACTGATCTCTGTATTCTCTGTGGTTTCTGGTTATAGAATAGAATGGGAGGCCTTGCTGTTAACCAGATACACAGCTGTTGCTGCCCTCTAGCTGAACCCCTTCAGATGATAATTGAAATATTTGGGGATATTTCTAAATAAAGTCCTTGATAACATGATAGAGGGTAATTTGTGTCCCCTTCTGGACTGGTTAAATAAAATATAGCAAGGGAGTCAGCTCTTAATTTATGTGAAGAGGGACTCAAGTGAGAAAGTTGAATGTGGACCCTTGTCATAGCTATGTCTTTACGATGCTCCCCTTAAAAATGACCAAGAAAATGCTGGTGGAATTATCCAACACGGTAAAACTGTTTGGGTAGGGAAAGAAAGTCTAGCCTTCGAATGAACAAACTGCATCTCTCCATAAAATGTGAAGGACTAAGGCTACATCATTTTGAGTCCTACTGGTTATCCTTTCAACTGGTGTGAATTCATTACTTTACGCATAACGTCTTGAAAATACCACAGTGGCTAATGATGGACAATTCACTTCTGGGAGGAGTAGGTGGCCTCAGTACCCTTTACCTGAAAGACAAGTGAGTGCTAATTTGCTACCACCTAATCCTACATGATATTGCTTTGCTTGACTGTAGTGCACTGACTATTGACAGTTTATGGCTTGATGTATGTATGTATGTATGTATGTATGTTTGTATGTATGTATGCATTTATGTATGTGTTGGACCTGGCCCTTTTTGCAAGGTTATCCCCAAGCTTTGTGCCTCCTTCCTCCTATTTTTTCTGGCCTGTTTTTGTTGGCATTAGGACCCTGGGCACTGCTAACCAGTGCTGAAGTGCCTATGATATCTGTCTAAAATGTATTGGTAAATGGTTTCTCCATGATTGGCATATTTGATTTACTAGTACGTACCTAGTACAGTTCACAGTGTTTGCCCCAGGCCTTTAATTCAAATACTACTAGTGGGCCTGCAGCACTGATTGTGCCACCAACAGGTAGTCCTATAGATATGGCTTAGGTCTGCCATCGCCCTGTCCGTGAGTGCAGTTTTAAACTGCCATTTCGATCTGGCAACTGCACCCACTTGCCAGGCTCAAACCTTCCCTTTTATTACCTGAAGGTCGCCCCTAAGGTAGGACGAAAGCAGCTCCATGAGAGCTCATTGGGAATTAAATTGGTTGAAAGTTACATATACTGGAGGTGCTAGCGCAGGTGTTTTAGAAAAAAATATTAATGAGTGTTTATGCATTTTGAATAATAGGTTTATGTATAAAATAAAATGATGTAGAAAAATAATGCACACATTTGAACATGTGATCGTGAAGAATGGCCACCAATTTTAACAAAGTGTACTAATCAATAATTAAATATTATGAAATCTTGAATATATGTTAGCCTAATGCAGTAATATGTCATTTGAGGGTTGTGCAGTAAGCTTCTGCTTTATTAATTGTAGGCCTTAACTTAGCGAGTGTCTTGGCCAATTTGCCAGGCCTCACGTAAAAGCTGTATTTCTTAGCGTTTAATAAAAATGCTGACCAAGTGATTTAAAATGTGAATTTCTATTGTATTGTCAAAATGTGCTCATAACTGAAGCGTTTCGTGTGAACCGACTGTTAAAAGATGATGTTCTTGCTAATGCAACATTTTATGTGTAATGTGTGTGAGACTGACTTTCCCAGGAAAAGAACAATGAAAATACTGACCAGAGTAGAAGCTGCAACAATATTGTTACCTGACAAGCCAGGTGATGAGGACATTGCAAGACAAACCAATTAACAACATGGGAAAGGAGTAGTATTAGAATTAATAGATTTGGGATATTAGTTTTATTGGACAAAGTGTGAACATACGATTAATTGACCAATAGGTATCTGGGGGATAGTTTAGGTGACTTTAACTTAACGACACTGCACAGCGAGAAGACAGACATTCTGCCCTTGCCTTCAGACAGTCATTTTGCCCATATTTTTCCTGACCGAGAGGTTGCTACTTTCTTATGTGTCTTGATCAGAGACGTACTTAACTTTAATGCTTAAAGACTTTGGACCAGATGTATCAAGCTCCCGGTTTGCATTTCTTAAATGGTGAATTTTAAGAAATCGCTATTTTAGAAATGCAAAATGGGATGTTTTTTTTTTTATTCAGAATCGCAATTTGCGAGTTGCAAATACCGAATTGCAATAAATTGCGAATCAGTATTTGCAAATCGCAAATTGAGATAAACAGCAAACCGGAACAGCCTGATGACATCACAACCAGGAAGTGAGTCAGCCCATGCTGTTTCCAGAAGCCCCACCCACAGGAGCAGGCAGAGAGACACAGCCCAGCACCAGGGAGGCAGGCTTCAGAGCCAGCCAGGACGAAACAGGAACACAGCTACTGATGGGAATGTGAAGGAGAAAGGTGACAGGAAGCGCACGCTCAAATTCAGTGAGCAGGAATTGGAGGTGTTCACTGAGGAAGTGGTCAGGAACCACAACAAACGTTTTGGAAAGAACTCACTCCAGGTACCTGAAAGTGAGAAGAGGAAACTGTGGTCAGAATCCAGACCAAAATATGCGCAGTGGGTGTTGCGCAGCGCTCTGTTGAGGAGATACGCAAGCGATGGTATGACTTTCATTCACGTGCCAAAGAGAGGGTAGCCAGCAGGCTAAAGAAGGCAAGTAGCACTGGAGGAGGACCACCCATCCAGACATCGTTCACATCACTGGAAGACATGGTGGAGTCGACACTGCTTCCTGAAGCTGTCAGTGGCGTCACTGACATTGACACCTCAGGCACACCCAGCATCAGCAAATGTAAGGGAGTAATGATGTGTCTCCCCACGTGTGCATGTACAAATGCCCCTTAGAAAATAGCTATTGGCACCATGCAGTTTGATAAGTAGTCCATGCCACATCTTACATACAACACAACAATGCATTATGGGAGTGGTAGTCCACACCCCTAAAGTGCAAATACCACATAAATATCAAGATTGTGTTAAGCCAAATAGAGAAACAACACAAAAGACTCTTAGTGATACAATGCCAGTGCACATTTAATACGATTATGCAACTGTTTCACTACTAATCAAAAATGACATGCTGCACATTGTTGTTCCTGATGTACCAACACAGCAGATGGTGCAAATGTGGGGGATAGCGAAACTCCCACTCAAACACCAGTGAGTCCTTCATACATGCACCAACTAGACGCAGGGCAAGAGTGCTACCTCTCCAAAAGTATAACCTGGACTCTGATGAAATGCCAGATGAAGAACCCATACCACCTCCAGAGGCTAGAAGCACAGTAAGACAGCAGTCCCTGCCCCAGCATCAATCCACTCCCCTCCGGAGGTGTCGCAAAGCAGGCAGACAGTGCACAGAGGAAGGTAAGGGCCCATCACTCTTTGGCTGCCTCCAAGTGCAGCCCCTGCAATGTAAACACATGAGGTCAATGCACAGGCAGTTGGTGTCAATTGATCATAACATGGGCGCAATGCACAGGCAGTTTGAGTCTCACAATGACAACATGGGAACAATGCACAAGCAGGTGGATGCACTCAATGAAAGCACGGGAGCAATGCACAAGGAGTTCAAAACTTTTAATGAAAACATGAGCAAGCTGCATGAGGGGCAGCAAACAGCAGCAGAAAACACAAAGAAGATGACAAATGCCATTAGGGAACTCTGCACTGTGATGCAGCAGGAGCATGTCAGCCACCGTAGGTGCCATCATCAATTGATGGGCAGGTTGGATGGGTTCTGCAGATCTGTCAATCGGCTCACTACCACAACTGCCTTGATATTACGGCATGCTGTGGGCATACAAGTGGAGATGGCACATTGCAGTCGGGATGTTGCACAAGGATTGGTGCAAATAACTAATGTTTTGGAGACAA
The DNA here is from genome assembly GCF_031143425.1 of Pleurodeles waltl. Lineage (NCBI taxonomy): Eukaryota > Metazoa > Chordata > Amphibia > Caudata > Salamandridae > Pleurodeles > Pleurodeles waltl. Next base: position 480,678,696 of record NC_090438.1, on the reverse strand, counting down.
TGCAGACAGCACAGAGTGCTACACCCAGCAAACTTGGTGGTGGGGATAGTGAGGAGCTCTCTAGCCTCAGCAGTGTCACAGCCCCTGTGATAGATCCTAGGTGTCACAGTACCAGACACAGTTCTGTCTTTGAACCTGCTACAAGAGGTGCCTCTGAGGCCACTGAGCACTGAAGTGGAGTGGGCGGATGTAGGAAGTAATGTTGAGGGGTACAGGGGACTAGCTTAACATGTAGAAAAACAGTTATACTATGATGCTAATAGTGTGACACTGTTACTTGCACCTGTTTATGTATAGTGCATAGCTATATCCTAATTACCCATATATTACCTGAAGTCAAGGCAATAAAGATGCTTCCTACAGCAATACATGAAATAGATGTGGTATTGTCATTACTTACATCAGAAATAGTTGCTTGTGATCTCAGCACGTCTTTGTTTGCCCTCTGCTGCACTGCTCTGTCTGCTGGGTGAAGGGTTGGCAAGGGATCATCATCCTCTTCTGAGTCCGGCTCGGTGGGTTCTACAGGTATGCCCCTCGTTGTAGCAATGTTGTGCAACATAGCACAAGTAGCCACGATTTTGCATGTTGTTTCAGGGCAGTACTGTAGTGCACCACCACTCTCGTGTATGCATTTGAAGGGGCTCTGGAGCAGGCCAAAGGTCCTCTCCAGAACGCTGTGGGCTGTCCTGTGAGCAGCATTATACCTCCTTTTGGCTGGCATTGCAGGACTCAGGTAGGGCATTAGTATGAATGACCGCACGGCATAGGCACTGTCTCCCGGAACGACAGGAGAGTAAAATGAGTAATTGTTATCCATGACATCACATATACATCAATGCAACATTGTCATCTATTATATTACCCAGTAGGTATTTTTCCTTAAACTCCCCGCAAGAAGTCTTGTGTAAATTCCACTGTGCCGAAAGATGAAGGAGTAATGTGTGCTACCTGGGTATCTGGCCACAAGATTGGTTATAATGTTGGAGGCATTGCTAATTACTTGTATGTTCATGGAATGTGTACTTTTACGGTTCTGATAAACGTACTCAGTGGCCGATGGTGAACAGACATGTGTCCCACTGACAGCGCCTATTACATGTGGGAATTGGGAAATCTGGTAGAAATCAAATTTTGTCTGTAGTAATTCCTGTGGGGTGTTGGAGGATCTTATGTGCTGTTGAATTTTGCTCAGCATGGCATTGAGAAATGCTTTGAAAAATTACAAGAGAGCACTCTGTGAGACCCCTCCAGCTGCTGCTATGTCCCCTTGATAGCTTCCTGAGGCTAATAGGTACAGGGAACATAATACCTGCACATGGGTGGGTATACTATTGGTCCTGTGTGTGTTGCACTGCAGTATGGGTTGTATATTAGCTATCAGGTCAATTATCATGGATGAGCTTAGCCTGTACTTATCATATATCTCCTCCTCTGTCTGGTCAAAAAAGGTAATGAACACTTTAAAAATGCACTACTGTCTCCTCCTCCCTCTCCAAAAGCCTGCCAGGATCCTCATCCTCCTCGCTATCACGTAGAGTGCAGCCATTGTGGAAAAGAGGCTGAGTCATTCTGGGCCTCTTTATATAGGTTGCACCTGTTTACCACCTTATTTCTCTTCATGGTAAATTGCATGTGCAAAAGGAAATTCTGTGAATATTCACTATTTGTGAATTGTTGATGCATTGCAAAAATGAATTTGCAATTCACATTCTGCGTATCACAAATAGCGACATGATTTTGCGATTCGCAAATCTAGGTTGCAAAATCATGTCACTATTTGTGACACACAGAATGCGACTCCGCTAATTCATGTCACAGTTGCAAGGAATCGTTATTTTTGCGAATCGTTATATTTGCACTGCAAATGCCTTTCATACATTGTGAAAGGTGATTTTGTATTCGCAAAAAGTGAAATTTAACGATTTGCACTGTTTGCGAATGCAAAATCCTTTGATACATCTGGCCCTTTGCCCTTTTAAATTCTGATGCTGAAGCCTGATGTCTTACTGATCGACTGATGTCCTGAGGACAAAGACTGATTCTGCTTTGCTGATCCACCCAGAGGATAGGTATATCCAGACTGTGATTATTATGCATATTTGTTTTTTCTTTCTACGTACCAGCTGCACTGATTGTCTATGGCTCTACCATACTTACATGTTTTCCAAATTTGTGTTACTAAATTGTTTTGCATGAAGCCCAACATGCTGATGCTAATCTGACGTTAGTTAAGGAGTCTCACTAATGAATTATGATAACAGGGACGAATGCTTGGTGAATTTCTATGCTAAACTTCCTGTACTTCATTTCGTTGATGCAGTTGACTTTGCTATTGATTTGCACCATAATCTTAGAATGTGTTGTAGTTCAAGCTTTGATGACGTTTCTTCCGCCGCTTTGGACAACCAGTATTGTTTCTGTATGTGTCTCATTTGATTTTGAGATTAATCTACATGACCTTAGCATTGTTAATATAAGGAAATAAACATTCTAAACTTTTACTAAAAGTGTGGTTATTAATGACTGAAAGGTCATGGTGCGTGGAAATTACTGACTCCATTGATTATTGATGTTACTGATTACTAATTGATTATTGACTATTGTACACTGATTATTGATTATGTACTGGATCTATGGTAAGAACATCTTAATTGCGAGTCAAAAGGTTCATCAACCTATTTGTGTCCCCTTGTAAGCTTACTTATTAAGGTCAGATGCGTTAACAGCAGACTTAAGGTTCATCTCCTTAGGAGCTTACCATAGACATCCGGTACGGAGTAACAGGTGCTAACAGAGGTGGTAGAGAGACTGATGGTTAGTCTCTTTAAAAGCGTATCATAGACATGCAGTACACAGTAACAGAGGTTTCCAGAGATGGTGGCAGCTTGTTGAGTTGCTTCTTTGAGAGTTCATTATCATTGAGATTTGGATTTTGTTTTTCAGTGATGATAATTGGAGAGAAAATGGTGTTACCTTGAACCCAGAAATTACGTTCCTAGATCTAGGATCCTGCCAATGGTTGTTTGAGGCTGTTCCCGGTGTTCTAGTGATATTGTGAAAGAAATAGGTTGCGCTTGCACAGCTTATGCAAATCGCAGGTGAATTGTGAGGTTTGTGAGGGTTAGGGATTTTTTGTACTCCAAATTAAGTTGTAGTAGGAGTGTACGTAATCCGCAGTGTAAGAGTAGTGATGTCGTAGAACTTCATATGTGTGTGGCGCTTTGTGTTCACAAATTGTCCATGTGGTTGTTGAATACGGACCCTGCGTGGTCTAAGACTCCGGAATATATTGAAAAGTGTATTGAACACTTGGTTTTATATTGTAATTTGTCTGGTTTAATAGGTCGATTGGGTGTGGTTGACAAGTCAGTGTGTGAGTTAAAGTCAGTGAAAGAAAATTTAGACTGAGATTTGGCGAGTTCTATGTGCACCAGGACAGAAACATTAATCAGTTGAGAGTAAAATTTGCAGGTCGAATTTGCTTGCGAATCTTGGAGACCAAGAAAGAAGGAGTAGCTGTAAGTGTGGGAAGAGCCATCAGTGAAAAATCCATAAGGTTTCTGAAGCGATTGTGTTACCTTTCCTCTAGTAAACCAGCAGATTTGTTTTTGGTTTTTGGTTTTTGATTAATGCTCGCAATATTTGCATTTGGGTTTGTGTGAATTAAGGTTAAGGAGGACAAGCTGCAATACTTTGTCGGCTGCAGTACGTGTGAGTGTGACATCATTGGAGCCACACTGGGATAGGTCGGTTAGTGAGAAGGGTCGCACGCGGATTGGCAGCTGTCCATGAGAGGCAATTGGTTGAGAACGTAGGTGAAGAGGAGGATGAGAAAGGCAGAAAAGACTCTAGAGGAGGCTAGATGGGATTGTGTTGTTCAAAAAGCATGGAAAATGGAGACTTTGCAGGTGATTAAGTTGTTTCCGGCATTAACGCAGGAGAATGAGAAGGAAGGAAAGAAAGCTACTAGGAAAACTAGTAAAAGTCTGTCTGAGAGTCAGGAGGCTAGAAAGTCTTCAACCGTAGAGGAGGAATCGGACGATGATGAGTTTATTACACAGTTATTGAGAGATCAACAACCACCATTTACAGTACATGAGAGTGGTCCAAGTACCAGTGCTGATCCGACAGCCCAACACAGGTTAATGGGACAGTGAGTCCGGTACAGGTTAATGCTAACCTGACACAGAGTGCAGTGCAAAGTGGTCTTAATGTGTCTACTACTCCTGCAGTGCAGACCCAGATGCGACCGCCAGAGGGCAGATAATTTATCCTGATGTGCCAATTATGAAAACAACTTCGAACTTAGTAGTGCCCACGGAGCAGGTCTTCCCGAGATGGATACTGGTTCAGACTGAGCCAACTCCGATTTTGTTGCCCCAGGTACAGCCACAGGTAATGCCAAGATTTACGCCAGTGACAGGGACACAGTCAGATATGACTCTGATGATGAATCAAAATATGGGAGTTACTCTCCCACAGAGTGTAGGTGCCAGAGCAGCCTCAGATGCTCTATCGCTATCCATTACTGTTGGTCCAGCGCTACCATTATTCGTACGGAAGAAGCTGACTGTAGATGAACAAGGAACAATGTCCCAGAGCCTAATGAGGGAAGGTCATAATGAACGTGTTCAGGTAGTCTCCCCTGTGGGACAGAATTTTGACGGATCAAGATCATTCTTAGACCTTAGTCCATTTGTAGCACTCCCAGATACTGCAACGGGTCTGAACGTTAAGTCAGAATTTGAAATTATTGACACCTCAGACTTCTAATGCAGTTGTACAGCAGGTGCCACCGATCCAAGCAAGTAACATTTTGTTAGAAGGACTGACAGGTCAGCATTTAACTGAAAGGTTAGACAAGCTGAATACCCCACATAGTGCCCCTAAAGGAAAGGAGTATTTGGATTGTGCTGGGCTAAGCATGGAAGTGGGTCAACTCATTGAAGGAACTATGGGGGTGAATAGATTAGAATCCTACACAGAGGCAGAATTGAGATATCTCTGCCCAAAGATTACGAGAGAAGTAAGCAAGGTGCATCAGAGATAAGCATACTTAGCAGAGAAGTACAGCATAGAAATAGAAAAAACTAAGCATTTGAAAAGGAGTTACAGATTAGACTTTGAGGTGAAAGATTTGGAACATATTAGATCTGCTGGAATGAAGACACACCTTAAAGAATTGCTTCAAAGTGCTCAGACCTGGGGAGCATTAGACAAGTGGGAATGCAGATGGGTAAAGAAAAGAGACAAGAGAAAAAGGGATTCGGTAGAGCTGACTGAAAATGTGCAGCAGGATAAAGATCTGTAAAGATTTTACCAATGAGAGATATTCCAGGGGGAACATTTGTTCCTGTCCCTTGGAGCAGAAGTGACATTCTATAATTTACAAATGATTATCCAAAATTGAGAGAAAAACAAGTAGAGTGGTATCAGCAGACAGACAGGTTCATAAAACTTGCGAAGTGTTTGTGTGAAGACTGAAACTCTTTACTAGAGATAGTGGTTCCAGCTGACCTGTGGATCGAGTGGAAGAGGAGTGTAGATTGGTCAACAAGTGAACCGGAAAGAGACAAAAATACAGGTGCGCCATCTCCTGAGGTAATGAAATATTACTATAAGATGACTGAGTTGCCGAAATCGAGAATTTCGCCCAAGAATATTGATTGGCAGAGGATTGACAGGACTGCTCAGGAAGCAAGAGTTGATACATGCGTACTACGAGAGATTGTTGTAGACATTCAAGCATTACAGTGGTACAGAAATGTTTGAGGCGAAAGATATGCTTCATTTTGTGTTCAGATTTGTGGAAGGATTGAGCCCTGAAATTAGCCAGATGATTGAGAGTCACTGAATTTGCTGGCAAGTAAAGCCGATTGATGAGATGTTGCAGTATGCGAAATACTGTAGTGATTAGATTGAATTGAAGCAGAAAAAGTTGAAAGAGAAGGCACTGGGGATGCAGATTAAAGCAGCTCAGACAGGAGTGCAAGGAATGTTTTCGCAGCAATTGCCACAGCAGCAGCAGGGGAACATAATGTTTCAGCCTCAGATGAGAGGTAGAGGTTGTGGAGGCAACTGAAATCATGGTCCAGACTTGAATACTGTAGTGGTTCAGAATGATGTACAGGGAATGAAGAGGCTATTGCCATGTGACATTTGCAGAGCCGTTGGACATTAGAAATGGGAGTGTCCGATGGCAGAGCAGGAAGGTGTTGTACAGCAGAGTAATTACATCAATTTATTCCAGAATGTGAGAGGACCAAGAGTGAGAGGTCCAAATAAAATTTTTCAGAATAATGTGAATCAAATAGAAAATTTTCAGCCCATGCAGCAGGTGCAAATGCCCCGTGCACAAATGTCACAGTTGCAGCCAATGCAACAGCAGGTTCCCATGGTACCTCAACAGAAAATTCAAATACCTCAAGCCCCGATGAAGCAGCAACAGATGAGGCTTTCTCAACAGGTCACAGGTCAGAGGCATAACAGAAATAGTAATACAGTGCACCAATTCCCGTTACACAGTGGGAAAGGAATAAATGATGAATGTACGAGTGATGGTTCCGATGAGAAGCTTGCGACTTCCTTAGAAGTAGATCAAAGAGGAAAGGTTATGGGTCACAAAGTTTCATTCTTGGTTGACACGAGAGCTACAGTGAGAAGTGCAGAAGTTCCAAACTTGCCCTTTTCAGGTATAACAGTCCAGGTTCTGGGGTTAGCAAACCAGTATTTGACAAACCCAATTACAGATCCAGTTCAAGTTCAAGTTGAGATTGGCAACTTTCGGGAATTGCATACATTTGTAGTCTGCCATTCAAGTCCGGTATCCCTACTGGGAAGAGACTTGTTGTGTAAAACAAATTGTTTAATTACTTGCTCAAATAATGGAATTGAGATTCAGATGAATAGTGATGAAGAACAAACTCCCGAAACAGTGTGTGAAACTATAAATGAGGAGTACCCTTTGATTCAGTTTTTCCCGATGTTCACAGTGAAAAAGCTCCATCCTGATTTGCAGGGAACGGTAAAAGAGAAGGTTGGGATTTGACAGGAAAAGAAGCAGGTTTGATAAAGGCGGTGGAGCCAGTCAAAGTTACTGTGAAGCCAAATGCAGTTTTTCCTCTACTTCTGCAGTACCACATGCCACAAGATGTCCTTATGAAAGTGGCTCAGATAATTACAGATTTTGTAAAGCAAGGGGTTCTGAAAGAAGTATTGAGCAGTCTATGTAACTCACCAATAATGGGTTTGGAGAAGTTCTGTGGGAAAGTTCGGATTGTTCAGAATTTGAGAATAATAAATGAGATTGTGGTCAAATGTTGCCCCTTGGAGCCAAATCCAGCTGTGATAATGTTCCAGATTCCATGTGATGCTGAGCGGTTCACTGTTATCCATTTGTCACAAGCATTCTTTCCTGTGCTTCTTCATGAGTATAGACAATTTCTCTTTTGTTTCAAATTTCTGGATCAAGTTTATTGCTGGTGCAGAATTCCTCAAGGGTTTTCAAAGTCACCTTCTATATTCAATCAGATCTTTCAAAAGAATTTGGAGTCGTTGGAATTGCTTCTCCAATCAACCTTGGTGTAGTACATTGATGACTTACTGATTGCGTCCAAGACGAGGGACTAGTGCAAGTACAATACAATTGCCCTGTTGAACCATTTGGAAAAGAATGCTCACAAAGTGTCTCAGCTGAAATTGCAGTACTATCAGAAAGTAGTGAAGTATTTGGGCTGCCAGATTGAGAAGGGTTCAAGAAAGATATCCAGAGAAAAGAATACAACAATATTGCAGATAAATGCCCGAACTACCCAGAGAGGTGTTAGAATGTTTCTGTGAACGGTGGTTTATTGTCGCCAATGGTTTCCAAATTTCTCAGCCATTTCAAGACCATTGCATAAGCTGACTCATAAAGAAGTCACTGATCCCATAGTGTGAGACCAGGATGAATTGAAAGATGAAGACGAAACTTGCACAAGCTATGCATTGAAAATATTTGACACTTTGGAAGAATTGAAAGCGCTGCAAAATAATGTTGACAGGGAAGAGAAAAGTTCATGGAGCAAAATGAAATGTGTGTGCAAAGACAAGATGAATTGTGGGTTTCTGAGGAGGGTCAATTGGTTTTGCCAGATAGCCTGTTGTCTCAAATGGTGAGTTATTATCATGGTCAAGCACAAATTGGGAGGGATGCCATGGTTTGCTTGTTCAAACATGATTTGTTCAACCCAAAGTTTAGACAAGTTGCTGCAGTAGTTTGACATTGATGTGTCATTTGCCAACAATTAAACACAGGGAAAGGGACAGTGGTTAATTTGGGCCACATTGGAAGAGCAAGAGGTCCATTCAGCAGAATGCAAATGGATTTTATTGAGATGCCTGTGTGTGGAGGTTTGAAATATGTGTTGGTGATTGTATGCATCTTTAGTGGAACAGATGAATGATACATTGAAGACAAGAGTTGCAAAGATGTGTGTGGCTACACATTTGAAATGGCCTGCCGCATTGCCTTTAGTGTTGATGTCAATGAGAAACACACCTGACAGGAAGACAGGATTGTAGCTACATGAGATCCTCATGGGCAGGGCAATGAGGATGCCAGTGATGCCAGCAAATGCACTTGTCAACATTACAGATGATATGGTATTGGATTACTGCAAAGGTCTGGATGATGTGGTCTGCTCTTTTTCTCAGCAGGTGGAAGCTACCACAATGCCACTGATCCATGACCCAGGACACAACCTGAGAGCTGGGGCCTGGGTTGTCATCCAAAAGCACGTGAGAAATACGTGTTTGGAGCCACGTAGGAAGGGACCCAACCAAGTGGTCCTGACGACTACTACAGCTGTGAAGTGTGCCGGAATTCAGAACTGGATTCACGCAAGTCCCACGAAGAAAGTGGCATGTCCACTGGATCATGAAGAAGCATTTTTGAGAGTACCAACAACAGTGAGACAAGTCTCAGGACCGAAAGGTGAACAAAGGGGAACTGAGACTGGATCTGAGCTCGTTGAGGACGGTTCAGTCACTACTGTGAGAGATGAAGGAGAAAACCTCCATGAGAGTGATAGAGAGCCTTTCTCAATTGAAGCAGCAGGAGAGCCTAGTCAGAGGAGGGCTTTCCCGGAAGCAGACGATCTTGAGAGACAAACAGAGCAATTGCCAGACCCAGAAGGGGAAGGAGTTGAGGTGGATCAAAGTCAATGTGATCTGACTCCTCCTGAACCGGTTGTAGGTCCGTCAAGAGAAAACACCACAGAACAAGGAAAAGGTTCAAGTTCAATTCTGAAGAGAATACTGACAAAGGGTCCATTAGAAGGACATAAGTGGCAGGAATCACAAGTGGAGAAAGGGAAAAAGGGGGTTGTCGAACCAAAAATCAAGGAAGAAATAAATACCACAAGGAAAGAATATCTAAGTGAAGGAGAGCTGAATGGTGATCAAAAATTGAAAAGAAAGAGGATAGCAAGTCGAAGATATGCAGGTCCTGAATGGGCGTATGCAACTATGAACGAATGGCAGCAAGAGTTTATGTATTTTTTTTTTATAGAGAAGTACCAGGTCAGTATTTTGGCACGTGAAGGACATTAATGAACTGAACTATTGAAACAATCTGGGAAAGATTTTAAGAAAGAGGCTGTTGAAAGTAACCGGAAAAGACATTGATAACCTGATTTGACCTTTTGAAACCTGATTTTGACAAAGCTTCTAACCGTTTTTGACAAGGGATCCTGGAAGTGAAATTGAACTGCTGAAAGAAGAGTTGTTTGTTTTTGATTTTGCTGCACGTTTTTCTATACTTCCTTCTGCGTTTTGATTCTTTACATATCATGAGTAACATTGGTCAACAAGGTAGAGATGCTAGGCGCTGTAAACATATGAGCATTGGTTTGGCGATTATGTGTGAGATATTGTTTGTGATGCTGATTCTGGGTATGTCTGTTCTTGACAAGAGGGAAGCCAACCATACTTCTGCTTTTGAGACAACTACTGCACTAATTGCATTAGAGAAGTTTAGGTTAGATGAGAAATATTTGCATGATGATACTAATGCGCAGGTAGAACTTTCTTCTAATATTTTCTATCGCTTATTGAGTGAGTATGTTGAGACAATGGATGCAAAGAATTGTTTTGTGTGTACACAGATTCCTTCATCAGTCGAGGAAGAAGTCACCTATCATAGCTTGCCTTTAACTTACGGGATAAGTTGTAGTCTGTTACTAACATGATTTTATAACCAGGAGTATATTCAATATTTTTATTCTAACTATGATGTAATTTTTCGTTTGTTCATATAATTAGGCATTGGAGTAGAGTAGCTAAGGATAATGGCATAGTAATAGTTAGAGGTTTCATTGAACCTACATTTATGTTTGGCACAGCTTATGCGCATAGAAATAACTTGACATGCTTGCTTACAGCCTTAGAGAAAAGCTTCTTAGATCACACAGATGACAGGAGGAAAGCATTAAAAGAGGAATTAGAAAAAGACTTAGAGGAAAGGGCTTACAAGAGTGATTATGCTTGCAATTAAAACACAAGGGAGACTAGCTTTAGTTGCACCACATGTAGGAAACTTTGTATGTATAGGACTAAATTGTGCACTGTCACTTTATTTGTGGGAAGGAGTGAATGTAGGCATGTGCTTTTGTTTCAGAGTAAATGGACATTTATGTTAAATCGACAGGAACCTGCTATTCCAGGGATTTACTACATCTGTGGACTTAATGCTTATTACCGTCTTCCAAGAGGATGGTATGGGACATGTTATTTGGAGATAGTTTTCCCAAGATTTATCAAATGGAGGATTTGAAAAAGTTTCCAAAAGTGACTGAATTACATCATGTAAGACAGAGGAGGGAGTCCTCTTCAGCGAAAGTGGGAGCCATATTTAAAGCAGTGATTCCTTCAGTGGGAGTCATTCTGAATTCGACAAAGATTAGAAAGTTGACTACTATTGTGGATAACATGCTGACAAATTTTTCAGGGGTCATACTCCTGATAGATACAGAATTAGCTGCTGATAGAGCTATGACTCTTGAAAATCATCTTGCTTTAGACATTCTTTTTGCAAAGGATGGTGGAGTCTGTAGAATGATTAATTCTAGGCATTGTTGTTCGTATATACCAGATAACAGTAAAGAGATAAGAGACTTACTTACTAATCTGACTAATGCAAGTGCTGATTTGAAAGAATTGAAAGAACCAGAACATTTGTGGGTAATAGTTAGTATGATGACATATTTAGTTATCAGAGGAGGGATTGCTAGCACAGGTGTTTTAATAAAAACTATTAATGAGTGTTTATGCATTTTGAATAATAAGTTTATGTATAAAATAAAATAACGTAGAAAAAGTAATACACGTATTTGAAAATGTGATTGCGAAGAATGGCCACCAATGTTAACAAAGTGTACTAATCAGTGATTAAATATTATGACATTTTAAATATATGTTAGACTAATGCAGTAATTTGTCATATTGAGGGTTATGCAGTAAGCTTTAGCTTTATTAATTGTAGGCCTTAACTTAGCAAGTGTCTTGGCCTATTTGCCAGGCCTCATGTAAAAACTGTATTTCTTAGCATTTAATAAAAATGCTGACCAAGTGAGTTAAACTGTGAATTTCTATTGTGTTGTTCAAATGTGCTCATAACAGAAGCTTTTCGTGTGAACCGACTGTTAAACGATGATGTTCTTGCTAATGCAACATTTTGGGGGTCATTCTGACTCCCGCCGGCCGCGGTAACCGCGGTGCTGGCGGGAGCCGCCAGAATACCGCTGCGCGGTCAGAAGACCGCTGCGGTTATTCGGAGTTTCCAGCCCAGCGGGAAACCCCTTCCCACGAGGAAGCCGGCTCCGAATGGAGCCGGCGGAGTGGGAAGGGTGCGACGGGTGCAGTAGCACCCGTCGCGATTTTCAGTGTCTGCATGGCAGACACTGAAAATCTTTTAGGGGCCCTCTTACGGGGGCCCCTGCAGTGCCCATGCCATTGGGGTCAAAACCGCCAGGAACAGGATGGCAGTGAGGGGGTCGGAATCCCCATGGCGGCGCAGCAAGCTGCGCCGCCATGGAGGATTCCTCAGGGCAGCGGAAAACCGGCGGGAGACCGCCGGTTTTCCGTTTCTGACCGCGGCCATACCGCCGCGGTCAGAATGCCCTTGGGAGCACCGCCAGCCTGTTGGCGGTGGTCCCGCGGTCCCCGGCCCTGGCGGTCCATGACCGCCAGGGTCAGAATGACCGCCTTTATGTGTAATGTGTGTGAGACTGACTTTCCCAGGACTAGAAGAATGAAAATACTGACTAGAGTAGAAGCTGGAATGATATTGTTACCTGACAAGCTGGATGATGAGGACATCACAAGACAAACCAATTAACAACATGGGAAAGGAGTAATATTAGAATTCATAGATGGGGGACATTAGTTTTATTGGACAGAGGATGAACATACAATTAACTGACCATTAGGGATTTAGGGGATAGCTTAGGTGACTTTAACTTAATGACACTGCACAGCAAGAAAACAGACATTCTGCCCTTGACTTCAGACAGTCATTTTGCCCATATTTTTCCTGACCGATCGGTTACTACTTTCTTATGCGTCTTGATTAACTTTAATGCTTAAAGACTTTGCCCTTTAAAATTCTGATGCTGAAGCCTGATGTCTTACTGATTGACTGATGTCCTGAGGATGAAGGCTGATTCTGCTTTGCTGATCCACCCTAAGGATAGGTATATCCAGACTGTGATTATTATGCATGTTTGTTTTTTCTTTCTATTTACCAACTGCGCTGATTGTCTATGGCTCTACAACAGTTAGATATTTTCCAAATTTGTGTTACTAAATTGTTTTGCATGATGCCCAACATGCTGATGCTAATCTGACATTAGTTAAGGAGTCTTACTAATGAATTAAGATAACAGGGACTAAAGCTTCGTGAATTACTCTGCTAAACTTCATCATGTACTTCATTTCGTTGACGCAGTTGGCTTTGCTATTGATTTGCACCATAATCTTAGAATGTGTTGTAGTTCAAGTTTTGATTGGATTGCGTTTTTTCCGCCGCTTTGGACAACCAATATTGTTTCTGTGTTTCATTTGATTTTGAGATTAATCTACATGACCTTAGCATTGTTAATATAGAGAAATAAACATTCTAAACTTTTACTAAAGGTGTGGCTATTAATGACTGAAAGGCCATGGTGCGTGAAAATTACAGACTCCATTGATTAATGATGTTATTGATTACTAATTGATTATTGACTGTTGTGTATTGATTATTGATTATGTACTGGATCTTTGTTAAGAACATCTTAATGGTGAGTCAAAAGGTTCATTGACATTTTCGCATCCCCTTGAAAGTTTACTTATTAAGGTCAGACTCCCTAACAGAGGAAAATGACCACGAGTCAATGTCCACTAAGAGCCACTGCCAATCTAAACCAAAATTGTTTAACACTGTTGTTGCACCAATGAGCCTTTAATTTTGGTGGAAAGCATCACAATATGGTTGGGGGTGGTGATTACTTCTCATCTGTGCGGAACCGTTTTCTTGCACTCCAATCATCTATCTAAACTATTACTTTATCACCCATCTATTCCTTACATGTCCAGCTTTCCTATCTCTCTCACCTGTCTCCTTCTAATCTATGTCTTTATCACCCCAGCTCTCTCATATATCTTTCATCGTTTTCTGAGTTTTCGCTCATACCATTCTGTCTCTTCATCTCTTCTCTCTCCTATACATCTGTTTATCCCTTTCTCGGTGTCTCTCTGAACACTAATTCTCATCTGTCCGCCCTCTGTCCGCCCTCTGTCTATCAGATGTCTCTCTTACCATTCTGTCACTTTTTCGCCTCTTTTTCACATCGGTTTCACTCTCTGTTTCTGTCTGTTTTTGCTGTATCTGTTGTTACAGTCTTGGTGTTTTACTACCACCCCATCCCATCCCAGTGTTGCTCTATCTCTTTCAGATAAAACTGCTTCTCTCTGTTGCTCGTAAGTCTCTAATACAACTCTTCTTCTGTCAAGTACAGGAACCTCTCTTTGCCTGTCGGTCACTCACCTGTCTCCCTGCAATGCCCCCACTCCTCTCTTCTATGTGCTGCCCCTAGTCATCTTGCCCCTTCCCTCGTCTGTTTCTCTCTTCTGCTGTAGTGCCCTCCTCCCTTATATGCTCACGGAAAGCCACAGACATGGAGACACTTTTTGCTTGGTCCCTTTCTAGAAGGAAAACTAATTAATTGTTTTGCAGGTTTGTTATTCCTTGCTCCATCAGGCCGTGCATCACTTTTCTTGAAAAGCTAAGTTGTACCTCCCCCCAAAACTCCCAGGTCACTGAAGAGTACCATTATCAGGTTACAGAAGAGCCACTTTTTCTAATAGTATAGCCCCAAGATTGTATTTATTTTAGTAAAGTAGACAGCCTAAAGTCCCTGTTCGCTTTGGGCTATCAAAAGTAAACAGAGCGCGTGAGAGCTCTTGTTTGACTTTTGCTCACGGCCCTGCCTCTCAGACCGTAGAGGCAACAGCAGGATCAGGTGTATTAAGGGGCAATCAGCAGTGCAGCTGTGACCTCTTTGGCACTCTTGCTCCTGGTAAATGATTATCTTTCATAATAGGAGGTTCTGCGTGTCTTTTGCTAAACCCAGCGCATCAGGATTTTTCGGGGCACATAAAATAGCATCTTACATGGTCACCAGCAATTGTTGTAAAACACTCCCTACTGAAATGTATGCCACGCCTCCTGATCAAGAAACGTCACATGCCTGTGTTCAAATTATCATGACGTACTCGTCATAGTATTAATCCCTTAGCTACTGGGCCTTTCCCCCCCCAGTGCTGAGTCCTTTGTTGGCTATTTGGGGTAGTTTGCGTTTTGACCCCCATAACTATTTGTCCACATAAGCTATCCAAGCCAAGTTTGCATTCTTTTTTTTCCAACATCCTGGGGATTCTAAAGGTACCCAGAGTTTGTGGTTTCCCTGGAGGAGACCGAGAAATTAGCTAGAACACAGCTAAAATGTTTTTTTTTGGAGAAAATGGGAAAAAAGTGCTGCAGAAGAAAGCATCTGATTTTTTCCCTGCAAATGGGACCAAGAAAGGGTTTGCGGTGTTAAAATCACCCTCTTCCCAGCTCTCAGGAACAGGCACACTTGAATCAGAAAACCAAATTTTTCAACACAGTTTTGGCACTTTACCAGGATATATCCTATTTTTACTATTTATTGTGATTTTAGCCTCCTTCCAGTAGTGACAGAAATGGGTGTGAAACTAATGGTGGATCATAAGTAGCTAAACATTTCTGAAAAGTAGACAACATTTTCAGCAAGGGGTCTTTTATGTAGGTCCTTCAATGTTTTCCTATAGAAAGTAACAGTTGAAATAAAGAAATATTGAAATTGAGTTGAAAACAATATCCATTTCTGTCTACGTTTTCTTCTGTAACTTTTTTCAACTATGGCAGAATTTTGAAAATGACATACTGTTCCGTCTGCTGGACCCTTCTGGTTGTTATATAGGGGTTGTAGGTTCATCAAGAACCCAAGGTATCCATAGCCAATAAATGAGCGGCACCTTGCAATAGGTTTTCATTGTATATGGCGTATACAGCAATTCATTTGGTAAATATAAAAATTGAGTAATAGATATCAAAGAAACCTATGTATTTCCGAAATGGGCATAAGATGTAGAGTTTATAAGCAGTGCTTATTTGCACATCTCTGAATGAGGGTGTATCCGTACTAGCATGTGAATTACAGTGCATTTCTCAATATAACTTCTTTTTTACACACTGTCTTACACTTGGATTGCACAAATGTAGAGAAAGACAATTAGCAATAACACTTGTTCTTCTATTCTGGTTTCCTCCAAATCTCCTGATAAAACCGCTAAAAATGGTACCTCACTTGTATGGGTAGGCCTAGTGCCTGCAACACGAAATGCCCTAAAACACTATGTAGACACATAACATTTTTCAATTGAAAATGGATGTGTTTTTTGCAAAGTGCCTAGCTGTGGATTTCGGGCTCTAGCTCAGCCAGCACATAGAGAAACATAGCAAACATCAGCGGCGGTTTCTCGTTGTGGGCGTCGGGGCTCCGCCCCCTTTACTTTCACCCCCATCGCCATCCCCAAAATAAAAGGAAAGTAAGTTGTTAAAATGCCAAAAATCTCACACTTCACTCGCGTGCAAGCGTCATTATGTTTTCTTGCTTCTGCCAGGATTGCTATACACTGCCGGTCTTCCAGTCACAATGAGTCAATGACTCTGAGTGACGCTTCTCACCTGGGCGAACATAAAGTCCCCAATATTTGCTGGGCTGACAATCTCACAGCCCTGAAGTCTGTGAGGTCATCAGCTCGGCAATTGTATAGCCTTTAAGGACAGTCCCGACCCCCTGATGACGTGGGGATGAAGTTAGCCTTGGGCGCTTCAGACTGAAGCTCTGCCGCATCAAGGGCTTCACGTCAGTCAGAGAATACGGAGGAAGCCACCCCACCCTTTCCCACCTCGTCACAGGGGAGTGGTCCAACCCAGTGACGAGTTGGAAAAGGGTTGGGTAGAAACAGGTGGGAGAATTTGAGTCTGCGCAGTTTGTATTCAGGACTATCAAAGACATACTGCACAGACTTGAGTTTTCTTAGCTGCTGTGCTTGATGCGTACTGCAGTTGTGTGTGACTCGGCCGGACGGGCTCACTAGCTTGGACACTCCAGACAGTGTAGTGCAGCCCCCAATCCTGTGGACAACGAGGTTAGATGTTTATGAGTCTGTTACTGAAAAGATTTTGATCAACAATTGTGTGTATGCTTTGGTTTTGTGCATTCTCTGCAATTTTTATATAGCGACTGGGAGACTATGGCCTGAAGGTAGCGCTAATGTATTTTGTAAAACTGAAATTTATGGTCACATTTGGTAGTTTTTTCAGAAGCGATAATGATCTTTTCACAACTGGCATTTTGAACGCACATATTTGAAAGTGCTTTCGTACGCATATGATAATGGATTTTGTTTTCTGAAAAGTTTTGGTGGGATTAAATGTTTGCCTAAGATCACACAATTTAAGTTAGGAACACCCGTATTATCCATGTTCTCTGGTTTTATTTTATAAAGCAGCCAGTAATTGAGTATCTATTAGACTTTCCTTGAGTTAAGGCTTTGATTTTGTACCTCTGCATTTCTCTGCCGTTTTTATATAGCAACTGCAAGAACTCGACCTGAAGGCAGCGCTAATGGTTTTTGTACAATTGGCGGTCTGAGCGCATGTATTTGATTGTAAGTATTTTCATACGCAAAAATTAAGAAAAAGAGATTTGGTGAGATAAAATATTTGCCGAAAATCACATATTTAAGTGGGGCAGCCCTCATTTATCCATGTTGTCTAGTTTCACTTTGTACAAATCAGCCAGTAATTACAGTTTTTATATAGCGACAGCAAGAAATCGACCTGAAGGTATTTCTAATGTTGCTCAGGCCGTGCTCTATAGTAATCTAGGCCACCTACAGGGTTTACATAGCAACTGTCTTACCTCTTAGTAAGTGCAATAATGGTTCATGAAATGATCACTTCAATAACTACTTCTCAGTGCAGTGTTATAAAGCCAGAGGTAAGAGCAGGGAAATTGTGCAGTGGTACAACACATAGGGAAATGAACAGACTCTATGGGACAGGTGGGACCCCTTGGTATGGTGAATGCATTTTTAGCTATGAATGTCATGGGGCCTAGTACCACCTAGAAGTATAACACCCTGCCAACCTATGGGCACTAGAAGACTGCCCTAACTGGAGGAGTGGAAAATGCATAGTGTTATCCTATTTGTAATAAGAGTTGCAAATAAGATGGTGACTGGCCTCCCCAAAAATGCTGTTGTGTCCCTCCAATGTGCCCCCACCTGACCCCACCATCAAAGGCGAACCCCAGCCCGTCACTTTCACACTTCACCAGCCACCACTGGCAAACATATATATTTTTTTTAACTAGACACCTAGGGAAATCCAGAATGGGGTGACCTGTGGGGCTCTCATCAGGTTCTGTCACCCAGAATCATTTGCAAACCTCAAAAGTTGTCCAACACAACATATTTTCTTTGCATTTCAATGATGCAAAGTTCTGTAATCTGATGGGAACCACAAACTTTCTTCCACCCAGCATTCCCCCAAGTCTTCCAATAAAAGTTGTACCTCACTTGTGTGGGTAGGCCTAGTGCCACGACAGGAAACGCCACAAAACACTACGTGGACACATCACATTTTTCCAATGAAAATGAACGTGTTTATTGCAACATGCCTAGCTGTTGATTTTGGGCTCCAACTCAGCCGGCACCTAGAGAAACCTAGCAAACCTATATATTTTTATAAAACTAGACACCTAGGGGAATCCAGAAAGAAGTGACTAGTGGGGCTCTCACCAGGTTCTGTCACCCAGAATCCTTTTCATAAATCAAAATTTGTGCTTTAGGTCCGCTGGCACATAGAGACACCTAGCAAACCTATATATTTTTTAAAACTAGACACCTAGGGGAATCCGGAATTTGGTGACTTGTGGGGTTCTCATCAGGTTCTGTCACTTGCAATCCTTTGCAAACCTCAAAATCTGCCAAAAAAAACACTTTGAGCATATTTCCGTGATGGAAAGTTTTGGAATCTGAGGGGAGCTACAAACTTCCTTCTACCCAGCATTACCCCAGGTCCCACAATGAAAATGTTACCTCACTTGTGTGGGTAGGCCAAGTACCCGCGACAGGGAAGCTCCCAAAAGATATTGTGGTGATAAAGATAACTAAGGTGAGTGTACTAATTAGTCCTGGGATTGAGAACCATTTAGGGAAACCTATCAAACCCAGACATTTCTGAGAAGTAGACATCAAGGGGAGTCCAGGAAGATATCGCTTGTGAGGATTCCCCAAAGCTGTTTTCCCCAGAATGCCTTGCAAAGGTAAACCGTTGAATAAAAACAGAATTTTTCCTTGGATTTCTGTGACGTCAACTATGGGAATATGCAAGGATCCACAAACTGCTTAATACCCAGAGTTCCACCAACTTGTCCCAATAAAAACACTACCCCACTGGTGTGCCTGGGCTTAGTGCCTGTGAAGGAACGTATCACACAATGGGCAATGGTAGACATTACAAAAGAGCTACTGTTGACCCTGGGTGATCCATTGCTGATGCAGGCACAAAAGTGGGGAAACGCTGGGTGCTGGGAATTTTGTGGATCCCTGCATATTCCTGTAGTTTGCGTGACAGAAATGGAAGGAAAAATAGAGTTTTTATTCAACGTTTGACCTTTGGCAGGTACTCTGTGCAAGAAAACCTTGGGAAATCCACAGGAAGTCACACCTCCTTGGACTCTTCCAGGTACTCAGTTTTCAGAATTGTCTGAGTTTGGTAGGTTTACCTATATGACAGCCGAACCCAAGACCAAAACGCAGGTGCCCAACTTACAAAACCAGGTCGTTATGTGATAGATAATTTTGATGTCTCCACAGTACAATTTGGACCCTTCCCTGTCGCAGCACTGTGCGATAATAGGGGTTACCCAAACTATGCAAATTGTCCATCAGGACTGCAAGTTGGGTTTCTGCACTAACCCCATTTTGAGTGTAAGGCCCGAAACTATCTTCAACTCTGCCAGCGAAGTGGAAGCCACTAGCGTTCCCTAGAACAGGGCCCTAGAGTGCCTCCATGTTCCCTCAGAAATTGTTCTGCACGCAAATTTGTCTGCTGCACCATTTGCTGAAGGAAGTCAACATCCAAAAAGAGATGGATGTAGTCAACTGGCAAAAAGTTGGCCGTATTGACTTTACATCCAGCGTCACCAAACAAAGGTGGAATTCGGCGGTGAACTAAATTAGGGAGCTACCAAGAGAGCACTCTAAATTTGCTTACCACCACACGCACCTGCTCTCTGGTTTGGGCTAACCCACTGTTGTCCTGTTGCACAGGCTGTGCTTGCACAGGGACAGCACGACTGTCCTCATCGTCTCGCTCAGAATCACTGGAAGAGGTGAAAATTCACCCCCAGATTCTGCTTCCTTGTCCTCACCCTCAGCTGCTGTCTGAATATCTGCTGTCTCAGTCAGACCCTGCCTCACAGCTGTCCACCATAACCCGAGTTATTGCTTTAGCAGCAGTCATCCAACGAGACACCATCTCTGCTACTGGCTAAACTGTTCCTCTAAACCTCAAGCCTATGTACGTGGCAGATATAGTGACAGAATTGCTAGTGTGTGTGATGTGTGCAGCAGTAAATGTTAGTCACCTTACCTTCGCTTCTTCCCTCAATCAGCAGGTACTCTGAAGACATTGAAAAAAAAAAAGGCACACTATTACTTCACCTTGCCCCATACCCATCATCACAGCCTTTAGCACTGGTGGCTCC
This sequence comes from Pleurodeles waltl, assembly GCF_031143425.1. Lineage (NCBI taxonomy): Eukaryota > Metazoa > Chordata > Amphibia > Caudata > Salamandridae > Pleurodeles > Pleurodeles waltl. The sequence continues at coordinate 480,658,309 of NC_090438.1, read as the reverse complement.
CAGTGCGACAAACTTTTTTGCCGCCCCCCCCTTCAATGACCTCCTCCTTGGATTCCCTCTCAACCACCCAGCAAAATTGTGCTTCATCTCTCCAAAGCCCCCCTCGCACATACATTTTATTTGTTTTAAAGCGCAAGTAACAGCTGGCTTTACGAATCCACTCAGTAATTCACATAAAATACAGATCTGTTTTTTGTAGCAGGCATATAAACCATCTGCGCTACTTTATGGCATCAAAAGTGAAGTCCAGAATGTGGAAACAATAATGCAGCAGTCCCAGCTGGGCTCTAGAATGCCCATATAATTATCAAAGTTTCCTCTTATCTTCAAGGAAAGACAGGACTCCTCCAGAATGCTGTTAGTGTAAACAAAGTTTATTGTGGAGAAAGTCTCCCCTCCATTCGCGAATTTTTCGCAAATATGCATGCGAAAAGTTGTGTTGCAATTGGCTGACTGCAACCTGACAAGAAAGTTGTGGCCGCCATTTAATTTCATGGGTCACAGTCCCTGGGGGTGAAAATCCAAATTGAAAGTGGTATAAGGGGTCAGGGTGAAAGTACCCTGACCACAGGAGTGTGATATAGGTGTGTTTTAGGGGCAAATTATGGGTTTAGAATAATTCTGTGTTACTCTGCACAATATTTGCAAAAATTCACAAATTTTCATGAACTATTTGCGAATATGGAAAAAATTGAAAGAAAAACCATAGACTCATTCATACACTAATTCATTCAATCATACATGCACTCAAAGACTCATACGCCCACTCACACACCCACTCAGACACCTCATGTACCCACTCAGACTCACACACCCAGTTTCAGACACACTCAAACAATCCTGCACCCAACACTCAACATGTCCACTGACAAAGACAGGCCCTTAGGCCAACCTAAGCTGCCCACGGCCAAAGGATGTGCATTGCATGGGGTTGGGTGGTTATAAGGGCTTAGTTGCAAGGCCTGGCTACACGGCTGGGGTTGGAATAACATATAATAATGAAAACTGCTTTACGTTAAAAAAACATAAAAATTCACTGAAAAAAACAAAGGTTACAGGGATGTTATAGTTGGGTTCTGAATTGGCCAGCGTGCAAGTTATAGTTGCATTAGGGCGCGAGTTATAGTTACTTAAAAGAACTCTAATTATAACTGTTGAATTTCTATGGTTTTGTAAGAGCAAATTCAGAACCTAACTATAAGGTATCTGTAACCTTTGTTTTTTCACTAAATATATATATATACATATTTTATAGCTGTGTGGTTTTCTTGGGGGGCGATCGTGGCCCCCAAGAAAACCACACATCTATAAAAAAATTGCCCCCCAGGGGGTCAGTCCTGCTCATGGGCGACCCACTGTCAATTAAAAAAAATAAATTTTCTTTACTTTAAATCCCCCCCTCCAACTAGAGGTAAACACACTTTTTTTTAGATTTGCCCCTTTGTGGCCCATTTTCAAAAGGTTTGACCCCCCAAGTCAATATCCTTTTTTTAAACTATTTTTAGCCCCGAGTGGTGCCTTCGGGCACCCACCCAGAAGTAAACAACTTTTAAAAAAAATATATTCCTATGAGGGCCGCCCCACCCACCCCCAGATGACATCCCTGCCGTCTAGTGGTGTTTTCATTGCCATGGATCTCTGCTAGGAAACTCCTTAAGAGCATTCAAAGTTGCAAACCGGCGGTGACCCCTCAAATTCCACCTTGGGATCTCCCAACAGCTTTGGAAGCTTAGGTTAAGCCTCCTTTGGAGCCGTTGGAATTTCCTGACATTTCTTGGATTTCAGCAAAGGTTGCCTTCCTTGTTGCCATCTCACCAGCTAGGAGATTGGGGAAATTTACTTTGCTTTTGATATCTTTTCCCTATTTTAATTTTTTTCCAGATTGGATCAGGACGAAGAACTACCCTATGTTCAGACCAAGGGTTGACTCTGTTTTTCATACTTCTCAGGAAATTATTTTACCGGTTTTGGAGACTGAAGATAATGTTCCTTCTCCTTTGGATGTCTGAAGGGCCCTTTTGATATACCTTGACCAAACTAAGGATTTTAGAGTTCTTCAAACACTTTTTGTGTCCTATGGTTTCACAAATAAGGGTAAGAAGGTTTCTATTCCTACACCTAGCAGGTGGGCCAGGAAAGCTATTTCCCAAGCTTATAATTCAGAGGGCAAGGTGATTTGTGGACATGTGATGGTCTGCTCGACTAGAGCAGTTGCAGCTTTATGGGCAGAGGCTGGAGGAGTCTCGGTTCAGGAAATTTGTTGGGCTGCAACGAGAGCCAGTTTTCACACTTTTCTTTCCCATTATAAACTGGAATTGTTGTCCAAAATGACCCTTAGGAGGTCTCCTTGTTATAGTAAGTTCTCTCGCTCCCTCCCTCCTTTCCTACACAATTATGTGCTTGGTACATACTGGAAGTGTAGAAGGGGGGAGGGTCCTCTAGGGGGATACTACACTTTTATGTAGAACTAAAGATAGAATTTGGTAGTATCTGTCAGAGGTGGGGGAAACCTCAGTTCATTTTTACTATAACGAGGAGGACTCCCAAGGGTAATGAAGATTACCGGTAAGTAAAAAATTAATTAGCATGAATCCATGTAAGCAATATCGAAGGAACAGGCCAAGGCCATGGCACCTCTTAAGCCTGCCTCAAACTCTCCAGCAGATAGACCTTGAGAGCTCCACTAGAGCACTTACCATCCGACACAAACTCAAAATATGGGATCTTCTGATATAAAGGTGGAAAAGAGGTGTGGTAGTGGCATTAAAACGTCTCTATGTCCTGTATAAAAAAAGAAGCCTAACAATCTATGTAAAGGTCCAAAAGTAACCCAACATACTGAGCATTAAAGAGGAATGGAAAAATGATTTCCACATACATTTCTTATGTAAAATTATCTTGGGAAATAAATAAGTTAAATACTCAGACTGCAATTTAACATACACATGCTCATGACTGAAATGTATTTTTTCTGAAGCATGTTACATTTTGTATTAAATCAACATCAATTAGTGAGCTTGTAGAGTCACACTGCTTCAAGACGCATAGGCACGGGAGCACATTTGCCATGAAGCAGCTGCGATTTTGTTTATTTTCTTTAATTTACCATTGCAACACCTTGGAGTGCAAAAAAAAAAGAAAGAAACATATTTTGAGAAGAGTGAGATGGGAGCAGACTGGTAGCAAACTACAGCTGCCGACTTGCCACCAAAAAATTAAAAAAATATATATATTTTTTAAAAAGGATATGAAACTGAACCGGTGATGGAAGGGTAGAACCAGCATGGATGGGCAAAGTAAATGCTGCCAAGAGGTGAGAACAAAGAAGAGGGGCACAATGGAGGAGCTGCTGATTTAAAAAAAAAAAAAAACTATGCTCATAAAACGCTCAAATGGACATGGTGAAACATAGGGGGAAATTAACGAGAATGGAGGGTTAGTGGAATGTGAGGCGAAAGCTGCACAGGGGAAAAAGCAAGTAAACACTTGCACTTCCATGGAGGATTGATAATAAAAGAAAAATTATTTCCCTGAATACACTGTGCGACCTAAATGGTCCCAAGTGGGACATACACAAATATAAGAGGGAAACCATTAAATCAAAAGCATGGAGGTGAGATAGACAACAGCATCCACCAGTCATAAGCAAGGGGCTGAACTAAAAGCTATTCTATATATACGGAAAACAACAGGTCTGGCTAACATACAGCTGAAGCTGTTTGTAGCTTAGACCTAACAAAACCCCATCATAAATAAGGCAAAGCCCCCCCTAACATCCATATTATATCAATCACACGCTAGGTCAGTCTAATCTACTTTAAAAGCCCCAGGTGCTTTCTGCTGGCTTTTAGCATAATGTCCCAGAGAGGGTAATAATTGGACACTTTAATGTAAAGACCTAGGTTACGAATACGGTTATTGACTAGCAAGCGTTGATGTCAGCAAGCATATGTTAGATATCTCCGCTTGCATGGTATTGCATGCGCTACCTTGAACCCCTTGCCTGTTATATAGTTTGGACAAGACTGTTAATATATGTGAAAAGGATTAAATCCTCCAGTTAGATCTGTGGATACTTCACTAGTATGCCAGCTCAAGCACATAACTGTTCATATCTCATAATTAGCCGTGGGTAAGTCAAATCTGACAGTAGATTTGATTGATTCAAGTTAGTGTAAGATTTTAGTTTGATAATAAGCATTGCCTTCATTGTAGAGATCTAAAATATGAATGCTTTGTTATTTCCCTCTAGGAGACACGGGCACAGTTGAATCACCAGTAGGGGTTGTTAGAGTGTCTGACTTCAATCAGTAAACTTAAAAGGGGGCACGAATAGGTCAATTAACCTTTTGACTCGCAATTAAGATGTTCTTACTATAGATCCAGTACATAATGATCAATACACAATAGTCAATAATCAATTAGTAATCAATAACATCAATAATCAATGGAGTCAGTAATTGTCACGCACCATGACCTTTCAGTCATGAATAACCACACCTTTAGTAAACGTTTGGAATGTTTATTTCCCTCTATTAACAATGCTAAGGTCATGTAAATTAATCTCCAAATCAAATGAAACACATACGGAAACAACACTGATTGTCCATAGCGGCAGAAGAATCATAATCTAAACAAAGATTGAACTACAATACATTCTTAAGTCATGGTGCAAATCAAATAGCAAAGTCAACTGCTTCAACGTTACAACATACGTGTAATCCAGCAGCGAAATTCATCAGGCATTAGTCTCTGTTGTCATGAGTCACTAGTGAGAATCCTTATCTAACATCAGATTAGCATCAGCATGTTGGGCTTCATGCAAAACAATTTAGTAACACCAATTTGGAAAAACATCTAACTATGGTTCTATCAAAACCGCACAGTTGGTACCTAGAAAGAACAAGCATTTGGGATGCAAAAGTGTTGTGTTTGCTCGAGTTAGAGCTCATAGCATTGTAAATTACTGACTGGACTTTTATTGCCACAAAGACTAAAATAACAAAAGGAAGAGAGCAAGGGTGAGCTGGCCCTGGAAAAGCCCCCCTCTGCTGTTGGTTTATGTTTACAGAGAGAGCTGTGGGGAGGAGTAACTGAACAAGAACCCACACTGTTGAGGGGAAACAGGCAAATGCCAAAAAATGTCCCTTACAGAAGAGATAAACAGGACATATCGTAATTACACAGTAATTTGTGCTGCTCCCAAAGTGAAAAAAGGCAGGACAAAGAGGCAGAACTGACCACTAGCAAGCAAGGATTTTTGAAGGACACTGCAACTAACATATCAAAAAGCTGGAACTCACTCTATAGTATACCTAAAAGTATACAGCAGGCCGAACGCTAACGCTCGACCTAAAAAGCAAATATGCATGATAATCACAATTCAGAAAATACCTATCCTCAGGGTGGATTAGCAAAGCAGAATCAGTTTTCGTCCACAGGACAAAACTCAATCAGCAAGGCATCAGGAATGAATGAATGACCGTCTTCTCACTGTGCAGTGTTGTTAAGTCAAAATTGTTAAAACTATCCCCTAAGTCCCTATTGGTCAGTTAATTGTATGTTCATCCTCTGTCAAATAAAACTAATACCCCAAATCTATGAATTCTAATACTTCTCCGCTCTCATATTGTTGATTGGTTCGTAGTACGATGTCCTCATCATCCGGCTTGTTGGGTAACAATATTGTTACTATAGTCAGTATCTTCATTGTTCTTGTCCTGGGAAAGTCAGTGTCTCACACACTACACATAAAATGTTGTATGAGCAAGAACATCATCTTTTAGCAGTCAGTTTACACGAAAAGCTTCTGTTATGAGCACATTTAAACAATACAATAGACATTTCACAGTTTAATTCACTTGGTCAGCATTTTTATCAAACCCCCAGTAATACAGCTTTACATGATGCCTGGCAAGTAGGCCAAGACAGTAGCTAAGTTAAGACCAACAATTAATAAAGCTAAAGCTAAATTCATAATCCTTAATATGACATATTACTGCATTAGTCTAACATATATTCAACACTTCATAATATTTATTCATTGATTAGTACACTACGTTAATATTGGTGGCCATCCTTCGTAATCATATTTTCAAATACGTGCATTATTTTTCTACGTTATTACGTTTTCTACATTAACTTATTATTCAAAATATATAAATACTCATTAATAATTTTTATTAAAACACCTGCGCTAGCAGGGTCAATTCGGCTGTTTAAGTGTATGCCATTGATTTTGTATTATGGGGAAATATATCCTGCTAACAACTCTATAATAAACCTCCAAGGCCTGCACTCTTAGTGTTGATTTACAATGGTTTATGTATTAATATTTCATTATTTTCACGTCAGCCTGATGCCTTGATAGATGGTCAGGTCAGTCCAACCGTAATGAAGGCTACACTGGCAGGACAAAGGCTCGCAATTTTAGAAGAGTGCATGAGGCAGATGCCTGTTCAGTGGATTCCCTCAGGAGCAGAGGCCAAACACCGAGAGCTCCGAAAAACATCCAACAGGGACATACAGGAGCTAGGCAGAATCTCATGCAACCGCAAACGCAAATAATTCAGGATTTACGAAAATGTAAGGGGAAAGAAGAGAAGTATTTTGTCCCTCGCAAGCATCCGTCCTTAATATGTATACGTTTTGACAACAGACTGTGAATAGACATTAGTGTAATCTCAGTAGAAAAAGTTTTCACCCCCTGAAACTGCATTTATTTATTTTGCGAATACAAGAAACGAAAGAAAAGGACATTTGAACAAAACCACATTTTGATAAAAGGAAATGAATCTGGTTTATATCCAAGATAATGTGCATATTCTTTCTTTACATCTAATTCGAGTATGTTGCCTATTTATGGGAACATGGTTAAGTGGATCAGCTTAATTTATTGCTACACTTGTGACATGTAAGTTCAAACTGCTGCAAGATCAGCTCAGGAATGGCAAAACTCTGATAAAAAGCACAAGCCATTTATTATGACTATTTATCATTATTTCCTCACAAGCACCACTGAAGAATGATTTTAAACATTGTTATCTTATGGTTCTGGTTAAATATAAGGTTTTTGAACATATTACATTCTGTCTATGCTCGCTGCAGTTCTGAAAACCAATAGCCATTAATGCACTGTCGGAACATTGAAAGGACAACAAGTTTTGCTATTTGTGAATTTTTGACAAGTAATTTCCACAGAGTTTTAGAAAACCTAATTGTGCTATTGTGAAACCATGGGGACAGCAATTCCTTTATGAAGCAGTAATTCCTTTTTATGCATTAACAGGATTAGGAGCCTGTTGAGACTAAACTTGTTCAATCATTAATCAAGACCATTCTTTAAAATTATCAGCTTTTCTACAGCTCTGCCGAAAAATGCTTGGAAATCCACTGACGTCAAGAATCGGAAATCTGTGGGAAAGAATGCCAACTAAGGAAATGTGAAAGGCTAATCTGTATTACCAGGGGGTACAGATAATTAAGTCTAATATAAAGTGATATAGGGCTTTGTCAGAAGTAAAACAAAGAGCCGTATTTCACAATATAATTCTAAATTACAGTATGTCAATTTTACCTATGCTTGGATGACAAGCCATGACCTAGCCATACGATCCGCGTTGACCCCATTTTAGTCGGGGGGGTCTGCAATGCGAGGCTAGTTTGAACATGTTTGCCAGGCCTAATTCTAGTTCCCATTCTGGCCTTGCATGAACTACTACTTTTGTTCTTGACTTCTGTGTTACATACCTTTTTCTGGAATTCTTTCTTTTCTGCCGAGATGTTTGCCAGCTTCCTAATCGAAGTAGATAGCTGTGTTTGATATTGTTCGATGTTTTCAACTGAATTTAGCTCCAGTAATCCTCCACATTCCAAGCAAAAACCTTTCCTCTCCCCATTAAATCCAGTTATCCGCTTGTCTCTATCGCCATGACGGCTGACATGCTTCCGAAACACAAAAAACGTTTCTAAGTTCAGATTTGGGACAGCTGTGTCATGGCCTTGATTCTTGTAACTTTTTAGAGGCAGCTCAGTGCTTACGGAATCATTTGAATGGGTTGGCTGAAGCTCGAGGTGGGGCCATACTTCATATTGCACAATACATTTCCCCTGCTCTTGCTTTCCTTGATTTGGATTTATGTTTGATTTCATTTCAGGCTGATTTGGACTTCTTGAATTTTCACCTATTTGGCAGTCCTCAAACAAGCGTGAAGGAGGGCTCTCGGGGAGGCCTGGGGTAGTGCTTCCACCATGTACAACGCTGTCACCATCTTTGTATTCTCTCCAGCAGATGTGTTCTTGGAGAAATGTCATAACTCTTGGACTATCAGGTGCATCTGGAAGTGAAGGTGGCATCTTTGAGAGGCATCGTCGCCTCTTCCAATGGTTATCTTCTTCCATTACAAGTCTATGTTTACTAAAACAAAGAGGAAAGGCACAGATGGAATATATTTCAAAACTGATCTAATCCATGAATTGACAACACAATCGCAACAAATAAGAACACAAGTAAAAAAGAACAGCAAATCTAATTCAGACGCCAAAGAACTTTGACCATCTTTCATGCAAAATCATAAGGTACTTTCCTTTACTGTCGTTGGTTTCTGATTGATCCTCAACACCCTAAGCTGATGTTTTACATTTTGAAATATTCCAAGACACCAAATAGGTTCAGTGTCCCAACCTGGTTGGTAGGAATATTTTTTTTAATGTAAAAGGTCTGTAGAGGAAAACCTTTATATTTTTTTCAAATTTTTGGCACAGGGGACAACAATACATGTTTCAACATTTTCCGCTACTGCCATTCCCCACCAAAGAAATTCACAGGAATGTCAAGTGAGCAAAAGGAAGATGCAACTCAAATCGAATATAAAGCAGATTTAACAGTAATTTAGAATTATTTTTTTCCTACAAATAGATATAGTTCTCTCAACAGATTATAAGTTGAAAGATTGGTCCAGCAATGCTTGGAAGTAGGGTCCTTGGATGTATCAGATAAAAAAGAATATACTATTTGACTAATCATCCAAGCACTGTTTTAGGTAGAGCAGCAGAGTCAAAAGTTATCAACTTCATGAAGTTGATTGTTGCTTATAGATAGTTCAGGATCGTGGGTCCTGATTTCTTTCAGTGTTCAGTAAGTTTTTGTCAGTGGTCTTGGCCATGGATTTAATTCTTGATGAGTAGATGAGTGCCCCATTGGTTTTCATGATAAAAAGATATAAAGGCTTCAGAAATTGCACATTGTAGCAATACGTATTCTCTCTGCAAGATACGTACAACACGTCTTAGGGAATATCTGTTTGACTGGACAGACACTAATGAACAGCCAGGAGTTACCTACTCCTGAGCTCAGAAGCAAAGTTTAATGGGCCACACAGTGCTCTGATCTGAATTTTACATTGCTTCATGACAACAAAGAAGTAGTTCTTAAATTTATTTCAGACTCTTTATTCCTCTTTATGTGTAATTTATTTTCAGGAACTTTCTATCATTGTGCCCATCAATATATCCAATAAATGCATTTATTAATTCTCTATGCATCTAGTTGTACCCTTGTACAGATTCAGCAACTTAAATACTGGAATTTACGTAATTGTTTCCTTCATTGGCATGCAATTTCATGACTCATTTAATACTGCCTTTCCTCACTAGAATGCCAAGCTCCTTGTGGTGTAATGGATGCCTTTACTTAACAATAGCTTCAGCAAGCATCTAAGAATCACTAATTGAAATCAGATGGAGTCATGATTAATACTACAATTATAACGTCACGAGAACATGTTTATTCAAAGAGGGAATGGGACACCACATACTGAATTTCTGGCTGTGAAAAAAATAAACAAAAGATGCCCTATCCGTCTAGAGCTTATAAAAGAGAGACTAAAATGGAAAATCTTAGCTTAAATCCTCTTTCCTTTTTCATGAGTCTTCTTCTGGAGGACATCAAATGACAAATCATAATAGCTAGATACACTGTATGGAGTGGGCTTCAATAAGAAACATATCACAGCATGGAGCTTGACATTGGATAAGATGGCCACCTAATTGTAGAGCTCTGCCATGCACAGTGTGTTTGAGAAGATATTAGATGGCCTATCATAGTTATCATATGGACCATAAGGGATGGGGGTGTGAAGTGCTGGAGTCCCTGGAGAGTTACTGCCTGCCAAGAGAGATCACCTGGGTGAACAGCACTCAGATCTTGAGACTGATGCTGGCAAGGATTCTGTGACACACACCAGATTGCTGACCACTGCAAAGAGTGAACTAGGAGTCCTTCTTCTAATTGGAGACTCCCCGCTCAAAGCAACTGCCAAGGCAAACAGAGGATGCTGTGGTGAGTCAAGCTGGAGACCTGCTTTTCCTTGTGCACAGACCTGCCTTGCATTGACAACAAAAGCAAAGATGTGAAAAGCAGATGAGTCCTCAGCAGGAACACTGAAGCGGAACCATTCAGAGCTTCAAGAACTATACTGGGAGAAGCTCACTGGGTTTCTTTTTGGAGGTGACAATAAGCAATCAGAATATTAAAATAAAAAAAGGGGCCAAATCTTCTGTGCACATCTGGACCTGTGGGGGACTCTTTCAGGGAGTAGGACTGCTGTGCTGCTGAAAGAACTGTCACTCTGTTGAACTGCTGCCCTAAAGGATTGCTGCCCTGCTGTGCAGGCCTGCTGCCCCCCTGCCTGGGTGGGAAGGTCTGGACCTACAACCTGTTCCCAGTCCCACCAGAGTGATTCCAAGGGCTAGGCTCTTGCAACTAGCATCTGGATTCAGCAACTGTGAGTCCTACCCTGCCAGGTGGTGCCATCCCAGTCATTGTAGATATATAACTTGATTTTTTTTGCCACATAAATTAGTCTACAGTGCCTCATAATTTAGTCCTTTCCTGTCACATAATTCAAGTGGCCCTGCTTATAAATAAATCACTTCAATTTACCTTCTTCCTCTATCTTAAAACATATACAATTATCATAGAAACCTTTATCAGTAATAAACTTCTGGCATTAGACTGTTTTGCTCAAAACACCATAACAAAAACATAATTTGGGACGAATTGGAGGTTAAAAGGAAAGAGGGAGTCGGGAGAAAAGATGGAGAGGAAAAGTGGCATAGTAACTGTGTCATGGGCCCTGGAGTGACAAAGTAAAATGGTTGACTGCAACTTTGGTAGTAAAATACAGAAGTAGTTAAGAGTTGAGTGAGGTCTGTAAGTCTCTGGGCCCTGGTGTGACTGCACCTGTTTCTCTATTGATAACTAGGCCTTAGGAGAGAAAGCAGGTGGGGCAGAAAAAGGGAAGGAAAAGGAATACAACAGAGAAGTAGTCTCAAAGAAATAAAAGAAAAAGAAGGGGAAAAACCCTAGAAACTGAAAACACAACTAAGAGAAGCAAGAGAGCAAACATGTGAGACAAAAGTAAAAAAGGGAAGGAAGCTACCGTCTGAAAGACAGAGGTGAGAATAATGAAAGAAGTGTGAAAAGAAGTAGAAAAGTGAACATGAGAGAAAAAGATGGTGAGAGAAAAAGCAGCAAAAGAACCAGGGCATGTATGTGTTGACACATTTACCATAGGAAAGAATAAGTAAAAAAGACAAAAAGAATGAAGGGAAGAGAAAAAATTGTGGAAGAAAGAATGCCTGATGAAGAAAAAAGAGAGGAATGAAACAAGGAAAGAAATAACTACGTTTTTGCAAGTTTGAAAGAGGAGGTAGCAAGGGCAAGAGGAAAATAAAATAAAGGGAGAGGAGTAGAAATAAATAGATGAAAGAAAGAGCTAAACTTAATGTGTGGATTTTAAGAGCTGGAAAGAGAAAAGTGGGTGAAAGGAAAGAACAGAGTGAGATAGGTGAAACAGACTCTCCCAAATATAGATGGCAGCTAAGAATAGATTTAATTGGTTCCCCAAGCCCTCAAACAGAATTCAGAGTGTGGAAAAGCAAGGGGTGTTGCAGAAAAGCAGAAGGTGCATCAGCAGAATTCTATGTGAACTCCAATACAGCAATATTGGGGTGCTTAATATCAGGATTGGGGGTATAGACAGAGCTGTGTCCGGCTCATTGGAAACAAAGCGCTGTGTATTCCTGGTATTGGAATAATGGGGCGCTGCAGGTTAGGGTTGAGGTGCACTGACAGAGTTACATGTGGGCCGCAGTACTGGAATAGTAATGGGTACACAAGGTTATAAGTGAGATATCTTAATGGAGCTATGTGTGGAATCTAGTATTGGCATGCCAGTGTTGCCGATTGTTAGCCTGGAGGTGCCTTGGTAAAGCTGCTAGTGGGGCCAGCATGGGACTGGCATTGCCTCTGAACCACAGAAGTGAGGAGTCCTGAAGGGTATGTGTATGAACCTCAGTACTAAAAGAAATGTGCACTGAATGTTAGAATTGATGAATTCTGGCAGTGCTGTGGTGGTTCCAAAGAACAGTGGCGTTTGATGTACGACTTGAAGTGCACTGGCTGAGCTGTGTTTTGCTCGGTTGGGTCCAGTATTGGTTTGGCAGTGGGACTGAATATTAAAATCAAGCTGCTGTAACGGAACTGTATGTGAGTGGGGTCAAAGTATAGGAAAAGGAAATGGCATTGACAGTGTAGAACTGAGGTACAGTGCTGGAGCTGCATGTGAGGTCCCAGTACTGGAACAACAGTGTGTGTACTGACTGTAAGAACTGAGGGGTGGGGTTCTGGAACTGGCAGAGCTGAGAGCCTGGAGTGTGTGAACGGAGGTGTACTGATGGAGCTGCGCACGAGGTCCCAGTACTGGCACATCAGTGTGTATTCTGACTGTAAGAACTGAGGTGCTCTGGCAGACAGCATGTTTGGGGTTCTGGCATTGACACAGCTGAGAGCCTGGAGTGTGTGAACTGAGGAGCACTGATGGAGTAGAACGCGAGGTCCCACTACTGGAACAGCAGTGTGTGTGCTGACTGTAAGAACTCAGGTACTCTGGCTGTACCATCTGTCCCTTGGGAGAGGGTGCCTTCTAAAGTGTAGAGGCATTGTCCACAAATTGCACCAGAGTTAAGGCATGTTGGCACATATTGTCTTGACTGCAGCACTACGGTCACAGCTGGTGAGCAGTCTTTTGATGACGTAGTAGAAGCTAGACGGAATCATACTTTTTAATTTTTTAACCCAGTTTTTGCACTGTTTTTGTGTTTCTGGTTACAATTTTTTACCCCTCTGGTTGCCATTTTGTTCGATAAAAAATACATAATTTTGGGGGGAAACAAAACCCACAATTTCACAAAAAAGAAAAAAAGTTTCTTCCTAGAACAGCCTTTTAGGGTTAAAAAAAGATGTGTGAGTGAGAATGTGTGTGGGAAGCTGTATAGGTGAGTAAGTGGATGTGTGAGTGGATGTATCAGTGAGTGATAGGTGCGGAAGTGCAGTACGGGTGAGTGAATGGGTGTATTAGTGGTGTATGGGTGAGTGAGTGTGTGTCTTAGTGACTGCATGGGTGAGTGAGTGGGTGCAGGAGTAACTACATAGGTGAATGAGTGGCTGTGTGAGTAACTGTGCAGGTGAGTGAGCGGGTGTGTTAGTGCCTGCATCAGTGAGACAGTGAATGCATGAGTTGTTGTCTGAGTATGTGAGAGGGTGTGTGAGTGGCTCTATCTGGAGTGAGTACCTGTGTTTCCATCTCTATGGGTGACTGAGTGCTAGTGTGAGTGGCTGTATGGGTGAGTTAGTGTCTGTGTAAGTGTCTTTATGGGTGTGTGACTGTGTGTGTTTGCAACTGTATGGGTGAGTGAATGGGTTTGTGAGTGCCTGCATGGGAGACTGAGTGCTTGTGTGAGTGGCAATTTGGTTGAGTGAATGGTTGTGTGAGTGGCTGCAGGGTGAGTGAATTGTTGTGTTAGTTCCTGTATGGGACAGTGAGTGCCCGGGTGACCTATTTTATTGGTGAATGACTGTGAGTGTGAGTGGCTGTATGGGTGAGTGAGTGCTAGTTGAGTGGCTGTATGGGTGCGTAAGTGAGTGTATTAAGGATTCTATTAGTGAGTGACAGGGTGTGTGAGAACTGCATGGATGAGTGAGTGGGTGTGTGAATGGATATATGAGTGAGTGAGTGACTGTGTGAGTGACTGTGTGAGTGCTTGTATGAGTGAGTGAGAGGTGTGTTAGTAGCCATATGGGTGCATGAGTGAGTGAGAGGTGCATGACTACCTGTATGGGTGGTAGTGCACATGCAAGTGGCTGTTTTGTTGAGTGAGTGGCTGAGTGAGGGTCTGCATGGGAGGGTGAGTGCCTGTGTTACTGGTTCTACTGGTGAGTGAATGGTTGTGTGAATGCCTGCATGGGAGAGTGAGTGCCCGTGTAAGTGGCTGTTTGGTAGAGTAAAGGGTTGTGTGAGTGGCTGTATGGAAGAGTGAGTGGTTGTGTGAGTGGCCGCAGGATGAGTAAATGCTATGTTAGTGCCTGTATGGGACAGTGAGTGTCTCTGTTACTGGCTCTATCGGTGAGTGACTGTGAGTGTGAGTGGCTGCATGGGTGAGTGAGTGCTAGTTTAAGTGGCTGTATGGGCGAGTTAGTGGGTGTATAAGGGGTTGTATGAGTGAGTGAGAGGGTGTGTGAGAACTGCATGGATGAGTGAGCAGGTGTGTGGATGGATGTATGAGTGAGTGAGTGACTGTGTGAGTGCTTTTATGAGTGAGTGAGAGGTGCATGAGTGGCTGAATGGGTAAGTGTGTGTGTGAGTGACTAGTTGAGTGAATGGCTGTGAGTGGCTGCATCAGAGAGTGAGTGGTTGTGTGAGTGGCTGTTTGGGTGAGTGAATGAGTGTGTGATTACCTGTAGGGGAAGGTGTGTGCCTGTGTGACTGGCTCTATAGGTGAATGAGTGGTTGTGTGAGTGGCTGGATAGGTGAGTAAGTGGGTGTGTGAATGGCTGTATGAGTGAGCGAGTGGCTGTGTGAGTACTTGTATGGGTGAGTTAGTGGCTGTGTGAGTAGTTGTATGGAAGAGTGAGTGGTTGTTTGAGTGGCTGTGTGGGTAAGTGAATGTTTATGTGGGTATCCGTATGGGAGAGTGAATGGTTTTGTGAGTACCTGTATGGGAGAAATGAGTGCCTCTATGACTGGCTCTATGGATGAGTGAGGGCTAGTGTGAGTGGTTGTATGGGTGAGTAAGTGCTAGTGATAGTGGCTGTACGAATGAGTGAGTGCTAGTTTGAGGGTCTGTATGGTTGACTTAGTCGCTGTATAAGAAGCTGTACAAGTAAGTGAGAAGGTGCGAGTATGACTGGATGGGCGAGTGAGTGGGTGTGTGAATGGCTGTATGAGTGAGTGAGTGAGGGACTCCGTGAGTGTTCGTATGACTGAACAAGAGGGTCCATAAGTTGTTGTACGGCTCAGTGGCTGGTTGTATGAGTAGCTGTTTGAGTGAGTGGGTGTAAGCATTGCTGCATGAGTGAATGAGTGACTGTGTGAGTGCTTGTATGAGTAAGGGAGAGGGCACATAAGTAGCTGTATGGGTGATTTAGTGCTCTGTGAGTGGTTGTTTGGTTGAGGGACTGGCTGTGTGAGTGGCTGTATGGGAGAGTGAGTAGTTGTGTGAGTAGTTGTATGGGTGAGTGAATGGTTCTGTGAGTGGCTGTATGGGTGAGTGGATAGTTGTGTGAGTGGTTGTATGGATGAGAGAATGGTTGTGTTAGTGCCTGTATGGGAGAGTGAGTGCCTGTGTGAGTGACTATGGGGGTCATTCTAACCCTGGCGGTCCAAGACCGCCAGGGCTAAAATGACGGGGGCACCGCCAACAGGCTGGCGGTGCCCCGCTGGGCATTCTGACCGCGGCGGTTTGGCCGCGGTCAGAAGTGGAAAACCGGCGGTCTCCCGCCGGTTTTCCGCTGCCCAAATGAATCCTCCATGGCGGCGCAGCTCGCTGCGCCGCCATGGAGGATTCTGACACCCCATACCGCCATCCTGTTCCTGGCGGTTCGCCCGACAGGATGGCGGTATGGGGTGTCGTGGGGCCCCTGGGGGCCCCTGCAGTGCCCATGCCAATGGCATGGGCACTTCAGGGGCCCCCGTAAGAGGGCCCCACTTTGTATTTCAGTGTCTGCTTTGCAGACACTGAAATACGCGACGGGTGCCACTGCACCCGTCGCACCTTCCCACTCCGCCGGCTCCATTCGGAGCCGGCGTCCTCGTGGGAAGGTAGTTTTACACTGGGCTGGCGGGCGGCCTTTTGGCAGTCGCCCGCCAGCCCAGTGTAAAACCCAGAATACCTGCAGCGGTCTAATGACCGCGGTGCGGTATTCTGGAGGGGGGAACTCTGGCGGGCGGCCTCCACCGCCCGCCAGGGTAAGAATCACCCCCTATATGTGTGAGTGAGTGCTAGTTTGAGTGGCTGTATGGGTGAGTTAGTGGCTGTTGAAGTGGGTGCATATGGTTAGTCAGAGGGTGTGTGAGTAAAGGTATGGGTGAGAGAGTATGTGTGGCAGTGAGCATATATGTGAGTGAGTGGCTGTCTGAGGGGCTGTATCATTGACTGGGTGTGTGTATGCCTGAATAATGAATGAGTGAATGGGTGTGTCAGTGGCTCCTTCAGTGAATGAGTGTGAGTGTAATGTATGGGATGAGTGAAAGAGTAGGTATGCGAGGGGCTCTATCACTGAGTTTCTCTAAGAAGCAGCATGGGCAAGTGATTGGTTGTGTGTGTCTGCATAAACAAGTGCTTGAATGATTGAGTCAATTGTTGTGTGACTTGATGAAAATTGGTTGTATTACACTGAAAATTTAAGTAGGAAACAGGCAGAAGAAACCAAAGGAAAGGTATGTCATGAGCAGTTTATATTTAAAACACTCTCTATGGAAATCTCTAAGCAATATGTCTGAGGTTCAAGAAGTGTTTTGAGACATGTAACGTCATTCATCTGCAGCCGCTATTGAAAAAGAAAAAGAAGATAAAACTATGCTGGTATTCAATCTTCAAAGTTACACAAACATAAGAATAGTCATCGCTAATACTGTAACACTGTATTACAATGTCGCAAAAATATAATTTTCACTTTTTTACTGTTCTCAGCTTTAATACTTCTTCACCGGTAACTGATGTTTGTGTAAAGCAATATCTTCGAACATTGGGGAAAAAGGAATCCATGAATTGTTAAAAAAAAAAACAAAGCTTTACAGTAGATCACTACAAATAAGTAATACTATGTATTGCACTCACTACAATTGAATAATTAGTGGCTTTTTCTAGAGTTACTATAGTAATTTAAACAAGCATATTTTAAATAAAATTGTTATATGATTATATTTGGTACAAAATCAGAACTAAATGTAAAGTATGGTTGAAGTTTTGAGATCCTTTTGAAAACTTCATTGCTGGTAAGCCAAAATGATCAAAACTGCAGAAGATCCATCTAAACAAAATCCCACAGAGTGTTTTTTTCCACAATTAGAATGTAGACTTTTGGTTGTAGAAACATAAGGAGACTTTTTATTTTATTTTTAAAGCCATTTTTTGGTTCAACTTGAGGCTGCTGTAATTGGAGTATGTCCATCAAGTTTTAGACTTTAATTTAAGAGTATTGTATTGAGTTGCTATATTAACTTTTTTCTGGAACATTAAAAGGACTCTTGATTTTTGAAGATATTTTTTAAAAACAACAGCCTTAATAGGCCGATTAATGTCTAGAAAAAGAGATGAACCACATGGAGGAAAAGGAGGACATATGCCACTTTTTTAAGCAGAATTAATCCTTTGCATTTTGGGTAAAGAATGAAAAGATATGAGTTTAGTAGCTTGAATAGAAGTTTTGGTTTGTATTTCAGGTTGATGTCATTACATTCTGTCCTTCCAATTTCACACCTTAAATAGACAGTGTTGTGTCCAGGGGTTGTATTAACTCCTTAGTAAAAGATAATAGCCAAAGTAGTAAAAGTTTTTCATGAAAGTGATATTTGTCCAGCTTTGAAGTTTGTAATTTTAGTTTCCAATTTGGAACCATCCAATCTACATCATTCTAGCATTACTATAAAGTATATTCCAGTTCTTTGTAGAAACAATGTAGACATGATATCTGAACTGCAGTTTGGGAAGGTCATATTATGGTTTGCATTTCTGTTCAATTTGTCAAAAGGCACAGTTTTAGAATCCAGTAATGTTAAGTAGAGAAATTGTACAGAATTGATTGCAATGCTAGATACGAAAGAGCAAACTTTACAGTCATGGTTCCATCTGTAACTGAGTCCAAATAAATCATCAATAGTTGCTTCTTCTTGTTCTAAAACTCCAAGAATGACCATAATAAGTTCTTGTGCGTCTTGTTGAGTGCTGAGAGTAAACATTATTTGTCTGCTACATGTATCCAAAAGATGGTGGATTCAAGAATGTACTGCACTTCTGTCAGCCTTTAGACATTGCAGCATAGCAGTTGACAACTGAACTGTTTCCCAACTGGTAACCTACAATTTCTCCATCATTTTCCAATGTTCTCTTCTTAGCATCATCTGTGCTTTCTCTTCTTGAGGGTCTGTAGACTGCTTTGTAATTTTCCACTGCGGACAGATTATCTGTTTCTCATAAGCAGGGTACTGGCCTAAATGAGGAATGTATAGACTTCTTAACCAATTGTGCTCTCTTACACAGCTTGCATCAGCAGTAACTTCCTTCTCATCCAAATAATTGAAAAACAAACTGGACAATGTTCTAATAATGTTCTAATTCTTGGCAATGCTACATATGGCATTCCTTCTTTGAATACAAAGCTTCCAACATTAACAAAAGCTGCATCTGCAATTAAACCCTAGGATTTATGGATGGTTACAGCAAACCCAGAGAGCGTGGGAACTTTTGCCACCAGATAGATAAGTCTTTTACAAGCAAACAACTTACAGTAAATTGGTCAATCTTCTTCTTACCATCAACCTGATCAAATGCTATAGTAAAATAGTCGACCTTGTCTATATTTGGAAAATGAATGAAATCAATAACTTTACCCATTATATCATTTACCAACCCTTTTTCAAAATTTAAATTTTGTCACAAAATAACTCAACTGTTTTTGCAGGCACATAAACATTTTCTAATCCTGCTGTCTTGGATACAGCTTTCTCTAAAGACTCCAATGTTGCTTTCAGTTTATCTCTCTGTAGTATTTGGACTCACTGATGTTCCATTTTATCAGTAGCTGTAATTTCCAAAATATCTTGTTTCTCCAGTTGTAGTAATTTTTCATTACAGTTGGAACGCTCTTGTAGAGTTGGCAATAAACTATATATTTCTCTTCTCTAATGATATTGAACATTAGTTCTGCTGCTGTAATATTAGATGGGAATAGATTCTTGATAAGGTGACTTTCAAAATCATGTTTCCCCTGTTTTGTCAGCACTCCCACTCTTATGTCCTTTAGTATATCTCCATACTCCATGTCAGATGCTTGGTGCATGTTTTTCACTAATTCGTTTTGTTTCAAAGATTAACCAAATATTCTTTTGGTCAATACTTATCTTGTTTTATTATGCAAATGTTTTTTGAAACAGGTTGTTCTTTTACAGGGGTAAGTTGAAGTAGGTCACCAAACATAGTTAAATGCTTTCCTCCAAAGAGTACATCATAGTTTGTTCTGAAAATCAGCTGCATCCTTAAGTGTATGAAGGCAAGCATCATGTTTGATACTATGCTCACTTCATCAAAGGTTAGGAGCTTCAGTTTTTTCAATATTTTTGATACCTCATGTCAAGCGTCAACAGAACATTTCTGATATACTAGTTTATTGTCATGTTCAACAGGTAGAATTAGTAGTTGAGTAATTCCTTTAATGTTACCTACAGCTAATCCTGTTGGTGCTACTACTACACATGACAAATTTGAACCCGTAGCCTTTTTTAGAGAGCTGGTGAGAACTTTAATTAGAAAGCTTTTCCAAGTGCCAGCTTTTCCACCAATGTATAGTAAAATTGGTTTATATGACGGACATTCACATTGCTTCTTCTTGTGGAGAAATCCATGCTGTATTTTATCTTTAACTTTGTTGTAAAAAAATTTCTGTTTATTGGTCAGTTGTTCCACTAACAGTTTCCTCTCTTACCTGTTGCATTTCAATCTCCATCTCATTCATAGCAAAAGCTGTTTCATTTTGAATTACTGGTTCTCCAAGAGGATATTGATGTGCTGGTGCAGAACTTTGGCAGCTTTTTGAATTATCCCTTGCTATATCAACAGCGAGGGTTTCTTCCTGTTCAATCTCATCTTTCAACATTTGCAAGTATGTTAGAACGACAGAACACTGAATACCATATTTTACTGTGTTGAATGAATTCATGAAGCCTTGCAAAAATGTGACTAATTTCATTGGTCCCAGAGAGTGTAGTATTCAAAATCCAAGAAGTTCTTGTCTTTTACTTTTATACTCCTGGCTTTGTGAGAGATCAACAACAAATGAGGCTAACTGCATTTTTGCTATTCTATTTTATGAGGGGTGGAAACTTTAAACAAATATGGGTGTTGCTTCTGGACAGAATGATCTGCACAGAGTAAATCCAGAAGAACCTGCTTAAGAGAGCATGAATGTCACTAGGACTACTTCTGTCTTCTGGTTTGTTGTGAGTATATGGCTGGCTTTAAATTAGATCTAGGGTTCTGTGTAGGTGGAACTGATAACTTCCATAGTCCATTCCCCTTTACATCTGCAGCATTCAGAACCAAAGTTTAGTGTGGCCCAAGAAAGGTAGGCCGGGGCCTAGGAACATTTTCTCCATTGGTGTGGAGTGTCGTAGGGGTCCCCCACCCACAGAATGGTGAACCCTACAAATCTGGACCCTTACCCAGACTTCTTCAATACACTTTCTGGCCCAGCAGAAGAGGACTCGGACTGCTATCTGTGACTTAAGAGGAGCCCTGAAAGACCTGACCTGCTCCTCTTGTGCCCAAGGAAAAGGACAAGACTTCAAGTGTCAGTTGGCTGAACTTCTGTGTGACTACAGGTACAAAAGCAGAAAAACCACTTTTTCCTGAATAACCAGTTGCCCTTTCACAGTGGACATTCACTAGTCTCTACACAAGGGCTTTGCCAAACCAAAGCTTGAAGTCCTAAAAACCACCTAAAGCCAGAGGGCATTTGGTAAAGAGCTAAGCAAAAAATGGACTTACTACAGTAAAGTTTTAGGACTTATAAAAATTCTGATGTCTAACCTTCAGTCGATCGGGACCAAGCACCAGAGCTTATCTGGCAAATGTGCTTCTTCACTGGGCTGAAGAAACAGGTACATACAGGTTGCAGCTTCTCTTCAGCAGCAAATTCAACAGGCACTCAGCAAGAAAGTAACTAGCCCCGTGGAGCCCTCTTTTAATTTCAGAGTGCCAAGCTAAAAGGATGTGACTGAAGCAATGACAGGCCTGGCATTGAAATTTGACTTTTCCTACTCTGAGCATTTCCTGCCAAAGTTAACATTTCCAGTGGCTCCTCACTGTACGCTGATCCAAACTTGGTAAGGCCTTCCTGGTGTTTGCCACGTTGAAAGATTCTGACTTCTGTTTTGCATACTAGAAGGGCCGATTTACATCTTGGAAATATAGATACTCCATTGTGCTGGAGTGTGTATAGTGCCAAGATAATAGTTCCCCCACCAAATTTAGATACGGGTGAACTTTATGTTAAATTCCGTCTCCTCCGTGATCAAACCCCCCTGATGGCTCTGCGGAGTAAGAGCCAATAGAAGGAGACATCTAATTACACACACCTAATTTAGATGGACAGAATTAATGGTTAGTTTTCATGTCTATCACCGCCAGGAAAATCCTGACAACAATAAGTAGTAAAAATGTCTAAATGCTCTCCTCGCTACGGAAGAGAACTCACATGGTGATGGGAACATTTTGTTTTTCAGTGTCAAAAAGGAAATCTCACTTCAGGATTTTGTTGTTGAAAATAAAAAAGAAAACAGTTTTATGCAGGGCTCTATCATTTTGACAGTCAATGCTTTAGAAATGACTATCAGCTTGGCGGTCATTTCTAAATTTGGGCGACGGAGTAATCTCAGCATGGCGAATGTTAATTCCTTCACCAAGCCAATGAAGATTACTTTGTTTGTCAAAGTATAAATTGGTCCCTAATACACAAAGGTAAGACCCTGGACCAGGCCATCACAATCAGCTTTAAAGTGTGACTAGGGCTTGTTTTACAGTGACCATTGGCGCTATCAATTTTTGGTTCTTGTAGGAAAATACCATTTTGCCTGGCATGTTACCCCCATATTTCACTGTATATATGTTGTTTAAGTCTATGTGTCACTGGGACCCTGCCAGGCAGGGCCCCAGTGCTCATAAGTATGTGCCCTGTATGTGTTCCCTGTGTGATGCCTAACTGTCTTACTGAGGCAATGTTAACCAGAACCTCAGTGGTTATGCTATCTCTGCTTTCCAAATTTGTCACCAACAGGCTAGTGACTAAATTTACCAATTCACATTGGAATACTGGTACACCCATATAATTCCCTAGTATATGGTACTGAGGTACCCAGGGTATTGGGGTTCCAGGAGATCCCTATAGGCTGCAGCATTTCTTTTGCCACCCATAGGGAGCTCTGACAATTCTTACACAGGCCTGCCAGTGCAGCCTGAGTGAAATAACGTCCACGTTATATCACAGCCATTTACCACTGCACTTAAGTAACTTATAAGTCACCTATATGTCTACCCTTCACCTGGTGAAGGTTGGGTGCCAACTTACTTAGTGTGTGGGCACCCTGGCACTAGCCAAGGTGCCCCCACATCATTCAGGGCAAATTCCCTGGACTTTGTGAGTGCGGGGACACCATTACACGCGTGCACTGTACATAGGTCACTACCTATGTACAGCGTCACAATGGTAACTATGAACATGGTCATGTAACATGTCTAAGATCATGGAATTGTCACCCCAATGCCATTCTGGCATTGGGGGGAGAATTCCATGATCCCCAGGGTCTCTAGCACAGAAGCCGGGTACTGCCAAACTGCCTCTCCGGGGTCTCCACTGCAGCTGCTGCTGCTGCCAACCCCTTAAACAGGTTTCTGCCCTCCTGGGGTCCAGGAAGCCCTGGCCCAGGAAGGCAGAACAAAGGACTTCCTCTGAGAGAGGGTGTAACACCCTCTCCCTTTGGAAATAGGTGTGAAGGCTGAGGAGTAGTGGCCTCCCCCAGCCTCTGGAAATGCTTTGATGGGCACAGATGGTGCCCATCTCTGCATAAGCCAGTCTACACCGGTTCAGGGATCCCCCGGCCCTGCTCTGGTGCAAAACTGTACAAAGGAAAGGGGAGTGACCACTCCCCTGACATGCACGTCCCAGGAGAGGTGCCCAGAGCTCCTCCGGCGTGTCCAAGACCTCTGCCATCTTGGAAACAGAGGTGTCTGTGGCACACTGGACTGCTCTGAGCGGCGAGTGCCAGCAGGTGACGTCAGAGGCTCCTTCTGATAGGCACTTACCTCTCTTGGTAGCCAATCCTCCTTCCTAGGTAGCCAGACCTCCTTTTCTGGCTATTTAGGGTCTCTGCTTTGGGGATCTCACCAGAAAACAAATGCAAGAGCTCATCAGAGTTCCTCTGCATCTCCCTCTTCATCTTCTGGCAAAGGATCGACCGCTAACTGCTCAGGACACCTGCAGAACCGCAACAAAGTAGCAAGACGACTACTAGCAACCTTGTATTGCTTCATCCTGCTGGCTTTCTCGACTGTTTCCAGGTGGTGCATGCTCTGGGGGTAGCCTGCCTCCTCTCTGCACCAGGAGCTCTGAAGAAATCTCCCGTGGCTCGACGGAATCTTCCCCCTGCAACCGCAGGCACAAAAAGACTGCATCACTGGTACTCTGGGTCCCCTCTCAGCATGACGAGCATGGTCCCTGGAACTCAGCAATCCTGTCGAAATGACTCCCACAGTCCAGTGACTCTTCAGTCCAAGTTTGGTGGAGGTAAGTCCTTGCCTCCACACGCTAGACTGCATTGCTGGGTACCGCGTGATTTGTAGCTGCTCCGGCTCCTGTGCACTCTTCCAGGATTTCCTTCGTGCACAGCCAAGCCTGGGTCCCCGTCACTCCTTTCTGCAGTGCACAACCTTCTGAGTTGTCCTCCGGCATCGTGGGACTCCCTTTTGTGACTTCGGGTGGACTCCGGTTCACTTTTTCTTCCAAGTGCCTGATCAGGTTCTTCTGTGGGTGCTGCCTGCTTCTGTGAGGGCTCCCTGAGTTGCTGGACGCCCCCTCTGTCTCCTCCTCCAAGTAGCGACATCCTGGTCCCTCCTGGGCCACAGCAGCACCCAAAAACCTCTAATGCGACCTTTGCAGCTAGCAAGGCTTGTTCGCGGTCTTTGTGTGTGGGAACACCTCTGCAAGCTTCATCGTGACGTGGGACATCCATCTCCAAAGGAGAAGTTCCTAGTCCCCTTCTTTCTTGCAGAACTCCAAGCTTCTTCCAACAGGTGGCAGCTTCCTTGCACCCTCAGCTGGCATTTCCTGGGCTCCTGCCCACTCTCGACACTGTCGCGACTATTGGACTTGGTCCCCTTGTCTTACAGGTACTCAGGTCCAGAAATCCACTGTTGTTGCATTGCTGGTGTTTGTTCTTCCTGCAGAATCCCCCTATCACGACTTCTGTGCTCTCTGGGGGTAGTAGGTGCAATTTACACCTACCTTTCAGGGTCTTGAGGAGGGCTATTTTTCTAACCCTCACTGTTTTCTTACAGTCTCAGTGACCCTCTACAAGCTCACATAGGTTTGGGGTCCATTCGTGGTTCGAATTCCACTTTTGGAGTATATGGTTTGTGTTGCCCCTATACCTATGTGCTCATATTGCAATCTACTGTAATTCTACACTGTTGCATTACTTTTCTTGCTATTACCTGCATAATTTTGGTTTGTGTACATATATCTTGTGTATATATCTTATCCTCATACTGAGGATACTCACTGAGATACTTTTGGCATATTATCGTAAAAATAAAGTACCTTTATTTTTAGTACTTCTGTGTATTGTGTTTTCTTATGATATTGTGCATATGACACCAGTGGTATCGTAGGAGCTTTACACGTCTCCTAGTTCAGCCTAAGCTGCTTTGCCATAGCTACCTTCTATCAGCCCAAGCAGCTAGAAACACCTCTTCTACACTAATAAGGGATAACTGGACCTGGCACAAGGTGTAAGTACCTCTGGTACCCACTACAACCCAGGCCAGCCTCCTACAGTTCTGTTTTCACTTGAAAATGTAAATACTTATACCTCCAGTTCCTCTTGTTGGATATTTGTTGCTTTGATGTAATTTTGTTTACTAAAATGTACTCTATTTTTCAAATTTGGTTTGCGATTTATATTGTTTGGAGTTTTGAATTTAATACTGGTTTGGTACTGTATAAATACTTTACACATAGCCCTAAGTTAAGCCTGTCTGCTCTGTGCAATAGCTACCAAGCGTTCATATTAATTTACTGGTATTTGGGGATCACCCTGGTGGGAAAGAGCTATTAGACCTGGACGGTGGTGACTGCCCAGCTATTCCAGAACTGGTTTGGAGTGACCACAAGGGAGAGCTTGTCCATTATCATAAGCACACCCCTGGTTGGGCACAGGAGCTTTGAAGTGGGACAGAACGGTTTGGCCATATTGCACTGTCCCATAAGGAATGCAGGAGTGTTGGGACAAGGATAGAGAGATGATGTGTAGCCCTAGGATTGGCCCAGGACTCCTGGCATCCAGAACATTCCACTCACACGTTTACACCTCTGCACTAGGGAGAGATAGACAGCAAGACCCTGGACCTTTAAGACGACAACAGCAACATGGACAGATGGAAGGAGAAGATGAACTAAGGATGTTGCCTCCAGCTGACCTCCTAGGACTAGATGGTTTTCTCCAGGGCCAGTGATTCTAGTCTCCTCATGCCCTCTGAAGACCAATGGGGGAAGACTTGAACTCCACTGCCCCATCCCATTCCCTGCAAGACAGCCAGGGGGAAGCAGCCTTAACCACGACTCCCGAATAACAAAGTCCTGGACAACGAAAGAGGAACAACGCTTTTGTTAACCATGACTTCCTTGTTCGGTGCCTTACCCACGCATGTGCTGAACCACGCACATGCATGGCTAAGGCACAGAAGAAGGAAGTAGGCTGAGGAGGACGACGTGATCAGGTAAGTGTGGCTGGAACTGGGGCTGTTTTAGGGGCGGGGTGGGGGGGTTGGGGTATTTTTAGTTTTAGGGACAGGAGTGGAGGGTCGGGTTATTTTTAGTTTTAGGTGGGGTCGGTGGTTTAGGTTTAGGGGTCGGGGTATTTTTAGTTTAAGGGGCGGGGTGGGGGTTGGGGTATTTTCAGTTTTAGGGGTCGGGGTGGTTTGGATTTAGGGGCGGGGAGGGGGGTCAAGGCATTTTTAGTTTTAGGGGTGGGGTGGGGGTCAGCTGGTTTAGGTTTAGGGGTGAGGGAGGGGGAGGGACATTTTTACTTTTAGGGGCGGGTATTTTTAGTTTTAGGGGCGGGGTGTGGGGTCTGGGGTATTTTTACTTTTTGTGGGTTGGGGTAGTTTAGGTTTTAGGCACGGGTGGGGGTTGGGGTGGTTTTAGGGGTGGGGCAGGGGCCGCAGTCATTTATGGGTGGGGGGTTGGGGTGGTTTTAGGTTTTAGGGGCATGGTGGGGGGGTTGGGGTAATTTTAGGGGCGTGGGTGGGGGGTGGGTTGGTTGGGTTGGTTTTAGGTTTTTGGGGCAGGGTTGGGGTAGTTTAGGTTTTAGGGATGGGGTGGGGGGGTTGGGGTGGTTTTAGGGGGGTGGGAGGTAGGTGTAGTTTAGGTTTTAGGGGTGGGTGGGGGATTGGGGTGGTTTCAGGGGTGGGGGGTTGGGGTGGTTTTATGGGGCGGAGTCCTGGTAATTTTAGGGGTGGGGTGGGGGGCCAGATGGGTCGCATGCTGGAACCATGCATGCTGTTCACTAATGCCTTTACCAGGAATGCCTTTACAATGAAAAATCATTGTTAAGGCATTCGTGGTAAAGGCATTAGTGGTAACAATGGGGTCGTTGTTCCGACCGTGTTGTTCAGGCATGCGTGGTTCCAGCATGCGTTGTTCCGACATATGTTCAAGCCAGGAATCCATGGGGTCTGTGGAGAGGAAAAATCAGAGGAGAAGGCTGGCACAGGGAGCCAAGGAAACCAGATCCCTGCCAGGCGTGTCTTTTTGGAGCCATAATACCTGCTGAAGACTAAAACTCCACAACAAGCCCAAGATCGTTAAAATTCGCCAAACTAGGCAGGAGATATTAATCTCTAAATAGCTTTGTCTTTGAACTTTTTTAAGAAAATGAGTGAATGGTGCCGTGTCAGTCCATTGCTCTGCCTCCCGTGGCTCCACCCTGTAAGCAGAGCCCTTTCCCTGGCTCCTCTGAACTCCTGACCCTTCTCAGGAGTTCAAGGCCCTCTTCCACCCGTAGGCTTCTGCCTGTGCCTCATCACTGGTGTCTAGTGGGAGAGCTCTGCTTTCCTACTAGGCTACCTTCTGCCTCTAAACTCCTTTTGCTTTGCTTTGCTCTCTGCTCTGCTTCACTACTGTTCCTTAATGATCCTTTTCCTCGTTTCTCTCACCCCGCTCTCTCTCTCTCTCAATTTCGCTTTCCCCCGCCGCTACTGCCCCAGCAGCCCAGCCCCCTTTTTCAGCTCTGCCCTTTTTCAGCTCTGCCTCCTTTTCTGTGCCATTTTTCATCCCCCTCCTGGCTCCCAGCTGTCCTCTCCTCCCCCCCTCCCTACTTAATGGCGGCCGCTGCGTAGTAGACTGAGCAATACCACTGACCTGGTCAGTGTATTCCTCTGCCTCCCGTGGCTCCACCCTGTAAGCAGAGCCCTTTCCTGGCTCCTGTGAACTCCTGACACCTGTCAGGAGTTCGAGGCCCTCCTCCATCCGCAGTCTTCTGCCTGCACCACATCCCTGGTGTCTATTGGGAGAGCTCTGCTTCCCTACTAGGGTACCTTCTGCCTCTGTCCTCCTTTTGCCTAGCTTTGCCCTCTGCTCTGCTTCACTACTGTCCCTTCGTCCTCCTTTTCCTCGTTTCTCTCTCACTCCGCTCCCTCTCTCTCACTTTCGCTCTCTCCATCTCTCTCTCCCCTGCCGCTTCTGCCCCCGCGGCCTGCCCCCTTTTTCAGCTCTATCCCCTTTTTCGGGTCCGCCCTCTTTTTCGTGCTGTTTTTCGTCCCCCTCCCGGCTCCCAGCTGTCCTCTCCTCCCCCCCACCTCCCTACTTAATGGCGGCCTCTGAGTGGTAAGCTGAGCAATACCACTGACCTGGTCAGTGCATTGCTCTGCCTCCTGTGGCTCCACCCTGTAAGTTGAGCCCTCTCCCTGGCTCCTCTGAACTCCTGACCCCTGTCAGGAGTTTGAGGCCCTCCTCCACCCGCAGGCTTCTGCCTGCACCTCATCCCTGGTGTCTAGTGGGAGAGCTCTGCTTCCCTACACTGCTACCTTCTGCCTCTTTACTCCTTATGGTTTGCTTTGCTCTCTGGTCTGCTTCACTAGTGTCCCTTACTGCTCCTTTTCCTCGTTTCTCTCTCACTTCACTGTCTCTGTCTCACTTTCGCTCTCCCCTTCTCCCTCTCCCCCGCCGCTGCTGCCCCCACAGCCCACCCCTTTCTTTGGCTCCGCCCCCCTTTTTGTGCCATTTTTCATCCCCCTCCTGCCTTTCAGCTGTCCTCTCCTCCCCCCCACCTCACTACTTACTGCCGGCCATGCCACTGGTGTGCCAAAGGCAAGTCCGTCTGCACCCATCACCGCCTGGACCGCGCCCAGCGCCAGAACCCCTGTCAGGAGTTCGAGGCCCTCCTCCACCCGCAGGCTTCTGCCTGCACCACATCCCTGGTGTCTAGTGGGAGAGCTCTGCTTTCCTACTAGGCTACCTTCTGCCTCTGTCCTCCTTTTGCTTTGCTTTGCCCTCTGCTCTGCTTCACTACTGTCCCTTAGTGCTCCTTTTCCTCGTTTCTCTCTCACTCCGCTCCCTCTCTCTCACTTTCACTCACTTCCTCTCTCTCTCCCCTGCCGCTGCTGCCCCCGGGGCCTGCCCCCTTTTTCGGCTCTAACCCCTTTTTTGGGTCCGCCCCCCTTTTTGTGCCATTTTTCATCCCCCTCCCGCCTCTCAGCTGTCCTCTCCTCCCCCCACCTCGCTACTTACTGCCGGCCATGCCACTGGTGTGCCGAAGGCAAGCCCGCTTGCACCCATCAGCACCTGGACCGCGCCCAGCACCAGAACCCCTGGCTCCCGTCCCCCCACCACTGCTACGCACGTCTTCACTACGACGACGCCACCCTCTGTGCCCTCAACACCGGTCGATCTCCCGCCTGCCTTCAAGCCTCACTGCAGACCACCCTCAGACCCTTCTCGTTCCGGAACTGCACCTTTCTCCAGCCTCCACGACAACGACCAACGCACCAAGGCAGGACGCAACCATCTCAGATGTATCCTCCTCAACACCCGCTCCGTCCACAAGAATGCAGTAGCGCTATGGAATCTACTCGACTCAGCATCCCCATACGTCGCCTTCCTGATCCCTCCTCAGCGCATGACATCGCCATAGCCATCCCAGATGGCTACAAGATCACCCGCAGGGACCTCTCCATCAAACCAGGAGGCATCGCCATCATCCACAAGAACACCCTTAGGATCACGACCAACTCCGAAGACACCCTCAGCACTGCCGAACACCTGCACTTCCAAATCCTCACTGACCCAAACACCACCCTCCGAGGGACCCTCGTCTACAGGTCCCCGGGCCCACGACAGCAGTTCAGCGACTCTATTACCAACATCATCAGCATGCATGCTCTCGCATCCACCTACTACAAACTCCTCAGAAAATTAAACTTGCACCTCGAGAACACCAATGACAACAACACTGCCACCCTGCTTGACAACCTCTCCAACCTCTGCCTCAAACAACTCATCACAACACCAATCCACTCCACAGGACACACACTCGACCCTATTTTCTCTGCCAGCAATCAGGTCTCTTTCAACCACACCACCTAACTCAACTGGACAGACCACCGCTGCATCCATTTCTCCTTCAAGAAACCCACAACACACCACCAACCATAACGGATCCCCCACCGCAGTTGGAACAAGGTCACCAAAGACCAACTTTACGCAACCCTCTCCCAGAACCCACCCATCGACACCACTGACACTGATGCAGCTGCCCGCAACTTCAGGCAATGGGTCAACACCTGTGCCAATACTCTCACCCCAATCAAGAATCCCTCCAACAGACGCACCGACAGAAAGGCCTTCTGGATTTCCCCCGACCTCCACGAATCTTAGCAAAGCTGCCGAAGGCTTGAAAGAAAGTGGTGCCAAGATCAGACTCTGGACAACCTCACAGCCTTCAAAAATGCCATCTGCAGACACCACCAACTCATCCGAGCCACCAAGAGAACTGCCTTCAAAGACCGAATCAACAACAACGCACACAGCCACAAGGGCCTCTTCAACGTCCTGAAGGAACTCTCCAATAACAATCCACTATCCCAAGACCTCTGCGACACCCTAGCCTCCTACTTCCACCGCAAGATTGCAGACATCCACAACAAGTTCAGCACCTATACTCCCCCGGCATCCACCACCACCACAGACTCACCTCCCACCAACCTCCTGCTCTCCTGGACCCCCGTCAACGACAACAACACCATCGAAATCATGAACACCATCCACTCCGGCTCTCCATGTGACCCCTGCCCTCACCACATTCTCAACAAAGCAAGCTCTGTCATCGCACTCCAACTACAGAAGATCATCAACAGCTCCTTCAAGTCTGCCACCTTCCCGGAGAGCTGGAAACACGCCGAGATCAATGCCCTCCTCAAAAAACCCAAGGCAGACCCAAAGGACCTCAAGAACTTCTGGCCTATCTCCCTGCTCCCTTTCCCAGCAAAAGTCATTGAGAAGGCTGTCCAAAGACAACTAACCCACTTCCTTGAGGAGAACCGCACCCTGGACCCTTCCAAATCTGGATTCCGCAGCAACCACAGCACTGAAACCGCCCTCATTGCCAGCCACCAACTACATCAGAACCATATTGGACAGCGGCGAAACCATGGCCCTCACCCTCCTGGACCTCT
The DNA here is from genome assembly GCF_031143425.1 of Pleurodeles waltl. NCBI lineage: Eukaryota > Metazoa > Chordata > Amphibia > Caudata > Salamandridae > Pleurodeles > Pleurodeles waltl. The sequence continues at coordinate 480,627,250 of NC_090438.1, read as the reverse complement.
CAGCTGTGTTCCACACCGTCTGCTACCACACCATATGCTCGCGCCTCAGGAATGCTGGAATCCGCGACAAAGCCCTGGACTGGGTCACCTTCTTTCTCACCGGCAGAACCCAGAGAGTCCGCCTCACCCCCTTCCGCTCAGAGGTCACCAAAATCATCTGCGGCGTACCCCAGGGTTCGGCCCTCAGCTCGACCCTTTTCAACATCTACATGACCCCGCTCGCTAACATCGCCCGATGCCACAACCTCAACATCATCTCATACGCCGACGACACCCAGCTGATCCTCTCCCTCATCAAGGACTCCGCCAAGACCTACCTCCATGAAGATATGAAGGCCATCGCCGAATGGATGAAGAGCAGCTGATTTAACCTCAATTCCGACAAGATGGAAGTCCTCATCTTTGGCTCCACGCCCTCCGCATGAGATGACTCTTGGTGGCCTGCCACTCTCGGAACCACTCCGACTCCCACCGACCACGCATGCAACCTAGGATTCATCTTGGACCCTTCACTGTCCATGACCCAGCAAGCCAACGCCCTCTCCTCCTCCTGCTTCAACACCCTCTGCATGCTCCGAAAGATCTACAAATGGATACCATGGATACCTGACCCGGCATCTCTGCTCCGCTGACCTCGCCCTAGCAACCGTCCCATTCGTCCGCAGAACTACAACCGGCAGTAGATCATTCTCGCACCTCAACGCCAAAATGCGGAAAACTCTTCCCACCCACCTGTGCCAGACCAAAGACCTCCTTACCTTCAGAAAACGTCTCAAGACCTGGCTGTTCAAGCAGTAGCAGCACCTCCCCCGTCTTCTCCCCCTCCCCTCCTCAGCGCCTTGAGACCCTCACGGGTGAGTAGTGCGCTTTACAAATTCCTGATTGATTGATTGATTGATTGTCATAATGTCAAGACTTACCCTATGTTGGGACGGTGCCTGGGGGTCAGGGAAAGCATGATTTTATTATTTGCTGGGGAAGGCAGTGTGCTTTGTCCCCTCCAAAGGCTCTATTGGCCCCAGGGACCCCATCCACCAAGGTCCAATGCCACCAAACCATGCCAGGCCGTGCAGCAAAGATGTGGCCTGATGAATGCTTGGGTGGGGTCCAGAACCCCATCCCTGGTCCCTTATGGGATCCTCCATCGGGTGGAACGATGCAAGAACCAATAAAAGACTGCCCACAAAGAAGCAAGTTGGGGGAAGCAGCACACTGACTCCTGCACTGGCATGAGACAATACTGACCACACCAGGAGCCAGCCAGGCAGTGCTGGAGTGGGTTCTCTGTGCTGCCCCAATGATGTGTACTGCTGTGGGGGCCCTTGGTGGGGTGGGGCGTCCATCTAAAAAAAAAAAGAGAAAAAGGAAACAAAAGCATGCAGCAAAGCCATGAAATACAAACAGCACAGTGGGATAACCCACTCATTAAATATTCACTTTTCTTTGGCTGGGGTTCCCCATAAAGCTCTCTGAGGGCTTGTTTTCAACTTTTTCTTTCATTGTACTGCCCCAAGGTGGGGCAGCAGCACCATCAATGTTTGTGAGGGAGTGTTTGGTGGGGGATGCAGGAGTTCAGTGACTTATCTTTAAAATGTAATCTTATTTCTTTCAGGTCATAGGAAGCATGACTTGGGCTGAGTGTTCAACCTATTTTAAGTGTTGCCAGAGATGTAGTTTGTTCCATTTCAGCATGGGAGTGCATGGATCACTACAGGTTAGTTCCATGACTGTATTTTATGTGGCCTCAAGTCATGCAAGAAAGACCCGGACATATGTTTTTATAATTTGCCATGCTTTTTTTAAATTACTTTATTGACAATGATGGTTGCTGTACATTGCAATGTTTAATATTAATAATGAACACCTGTGAGAAATTGGGTTGTTGGATTACTGGTGTGTGAGCCCTGGTCAAGCACCAGCCACAATCCCTGGCAGTGTGAACCACAAAATGTCACTAAATTAACCCTGTGTAGCTTGGTACAAAAGCAGTCAGGTTTAACATAGAGGCAGTGTGTTAAGAATTTATGCAACACACAAACAGAAATAAAGTGGAAAAACAACAAAAGAAAAATCACACACTAATTTAGAAAAATAGAGTACATGCTAATAAATAGTTTGACACAAAAAAGACAAAAATCTAATCAGTAGACCCGGAGTTATGAATTTTTAAACCTTCATATAAAATAAAAGGCGTAAAGATCAAAGCGACAACTATGGGCATCTGGTTGCGCGAGTCAATAAGAAGTGGGTTAGGCCTGGTCAGCGCTTATCTTCAGAAGATATTTTGAAGGAAAATGTTTTGGGAAGATAAAGTTCAGCAGGGCAATGCTGAAGCCGGTGTCTGAGGAAGGAGCACCATCATCAGGGAGCTGCTGGGCGGAGTCACATTGAAGGCTTCTACATTGGGACTTTTTTGGAAGTCAAAAGGTGGCTGTAGCCTGCAAGAGTTACAGGATGCCGGACATCCCTTTGGTGAAGGATCGCTAAACATAATTTGCTGCTGCAGAGAAGAATGTAGAGGAAGCAGATGCAAAGTCAGGCCGACCAGTGATGCACCTTGGGCAGATAGAGGAGCAGGCTGGTCCCGCATTCCTTGGGTCTCAGAGTAGTTTTTCTCCCTGGGTATATGGTATACCACTGCACAAGGCACTAGAGGTTTCTCTTTGAAGTACTTGGAATTTCTTGATTGTCATTCTGTGGCTGCCAGCTGGCTGAAAGGCTAAAGGCAGTGCACAGTTGCCCTTTGCCCAAGGGCACTGTGCGCCTGCCCTACTACCCCTATCCTGCCAGCAGATGGTTTATTCAGGCACAACTAATCGCTCTTTTTTGTGACAGTTTGAGAGGAATTCACAAAGTCTAACTACCAATGGCACCAATTCATGTGACCTAGAACAGATTACAGGCACCAAATGGCTAAGGGAAGGAAAGTGTCAACTTTCTAAAAGTGGCATTTTTAAAATTGTAATTTAAAATACAACTTTAAGATTAAAGAGGAATTTTAATTCCAATTTCATAGATACCAAACATGAAATGCTTATATGTACATAACCAAAGGTTAAGACTTATTACATATAATAAGGGGACCCACTAATATCCTATAGGACAGATAGGCCTCACAGTAATGAAAAACGAATTTCAGATTCTTTCACTACCAGGACATGTAAAAGTTGAAAATACATGCCCTACCTTTTCATTACACAGCACCCTGCCCTAAGGGGCTACCCAGTGCCTTAACCTAGGGATGATTTGTATTAAATAAAAGGAGAGTGTAAGGCTTGGCAAGGGTGTTATATTGTCAAGTTAAATGTGCACTTTAAATTTCATTCAGGCTGCAAGGGCTCACCTGGGCCATGTTTTAAGGGGCTACTTAAGTAGTGGCAGGCCCACTAATAGCATTTAATATACAGGCCCTGGGGATATAGTATAGCACTCTGCGAGGGACTTATAAGTTAATTAAACATGTCAAGTAGGTGTGAGCCAGTGTTAACATGTTTCAAAAAGAGAGCACAGTCACTTTAGCACTGGTTAGCAGCAGTAAAGTGCACAGATTTCTAAGGCCAACAAAAACAAATTCAGAAAAAATAGGAGTAAAGGCAAAAAAAAATGGACGGGGACCCTGGAGAGAGGGCCAAGTCCAACACAACCCCCCCCCCACCCAAAAGCCAGGGGAGAGTAATCAAAAATGTGATGTGCTTCCTTGCTTAGGCAATGGAACAGGGACAATGGCCCTCCATCGCAGATGCCTTTGCCAGGGACATGAATTCAGCAGGATCCCTCTGCCTACAGTCTCCTGAGCCACTGGACTGACACATGAGGAATCTTCTCTTCACATGTGGACCCCATCTGTACAAAACCTATCCCTAACTTGCTCAGAGATTAATCCCAGCAGGCTAACAGAACCACCATGACCAACATAGTGATGTGATTCATTCTACTCCTTGATCAGACTTCTCTCAATGTCAAAAGGCAGACCCCAAGTCATCCAGGGATCTCTGGCCTCTGAGGTTTCTCAGAGAGATAGGAAACAGCCCTGGGTGTTAGGGACCCTTCCACTTTCCTTCCCACCAGTCCAGAGGTGGTAGCTTGTGACTGGTCACTCAGCCCAACATCTGTACACTGAGGTTGAGGAGGGGTGAGTCTTTCTTCCCCACCCCTTCATCTGGGAATCTTATCCTCTATTTTGGAGAGGTAGCCCCAGAAATCTGAGCTTTCAGGGTGACCTGGGTGGCTGCCCTTCATAGCTCTCCGGATACTTAGGACTACTCATTCTCCAGAAGTGAGTCTATGGCATATGGCTACTAATTATATCCTTTCTCTGTGTCACCTACCCACTTCGCTTCAGGGATACCAGGGCCATGGGGTGGACAAATCTCTGCTGTTGGTCCTGAGTTACGCTACATACCTAGTCTGTGTATGCACTTGGGAAACCACCATTTCCACTGCCATTGTCTAGCTGGCCCTGGTGTCCTTCAGAGCAGTGGCAGGGCCCTCATTCACCTTGATCTAATGGAAGTGATGATTCCCACCCTCAGGGATCACGAGTTTACCGTCTGTGTCCACCTCCCAACTAAGGGAGATTAGGGCATGGTCTATCTCCTGCCTCTGGGGACTAAGGCGGTCATTCTGACCCTGGCGGTTGTAAACCGCCAGGGCAGAGTGCCGCGGAAGCACCGCCAACAGGCTGGCGGTGCTTCATGGGCAATTCTGACCGCGGCGGTAAAGCCGCGGTCAGAAAAGGGCAACCGGCGGTTTCCCGCCGGTTTACCCCTGCCCCAAAGAATCCTCCATGGCGGCGCTGCTCGCAGCACCGCCATGGGGATTCCGACCCCCTTCCCGCCATCCTGGTCCTGGCGGTAAAAACCGCCAGGAACAGGATGGCGGGAACGGGTGTCATGGGGCCCCTGCACTGCCCATGCCACAGGCATGGGCAGTGCAGGGGCCCCCTAACAGGGCCCCATAATGATTTTCAGTGTCTGCCTAGCAGACACTGAAAATCGCGACGGGTGCCACTGCACCCGTCGCACACCAGCAACTCCGCCGGCTCCATTCGGAGCCGGCTTCATCGTTGCTGGGGCTTTCCCGCTGGGCGGGCGGGCGGCCTTTTGGCAGTCGCCCGCCCAGCGGGAAAGTCAGAATGACCGCCACGGTCATTTGACCGCGGTGCGGTCTTCTGGCGGTCTCCACCCGGCGGACGGCGCCCGCTGCCCGCCGGGGTCAGAATACCCCCTAAGTGCCCCTACAGTTATACTGGCTACCCCTATAGAGGTTCCACCAGTCGGTGGTTTCTTAGGACAGACACAATCCCCCTGCTCATGACCTAACTGAAAGCACTCAAAGCAATGGGATTGGAAATGGGCACCCTGGTCTACTGCCCACCTCCCCTCTGTTTCACAGAAGGGGTATGAGAACCATATCCTCTCCTAATTATGGGGCTTGTCTGTGTCTCCCTTGACCTATCCCTTACTCTTTTGGGGGGACCTGAATATCACCCTTTTTAGGGTCACTACCCAGGTACCTTCTTATGGACCCTGGCACTGAGCCAGAGGCTCGTCTCACAAGCAAGCTGCTTAGGGTCAGGGAGCTTACAATCCACAAAATATCGGCACAGCTCCCTCATGTTTTTCTCATGACCCAGCATCAGTTTTTCTCAGCCATGCCTCTCTCAGCCTTCCTCTCTCTGCTTCAAGTTTCATTCTGGTTAGTCGGAATATGACCTCCCTCTTTCCCTTTCTGTCCTCCAGCTCCTCTGGGGACAGACCTTAGGCAGACCCAGTGCTTCTTGTCCTGATCATCCTCAGGGGGAGAGCTGTGCTCCTCCTGAAGCTCAGGACTCAGATTAGTCCTCTTCCTCATTATCATCCAAGTGGTTCCCTACCTTCCCAACATCTCTCTCTGGGGTGGACTGCAACCTCTGACCTTCCTTATAGGCTCTCAGGGCTACCTGGAAGTAACTAAGTAGCCATTTTGCTTTCTTTCAGGCTGGAAGCAGTGTCCGTGGAGGAAGTATCATAGCCTGGGAGCCGCTAGCTAAAGTCACAGTGAAGATTTCCAAGTTCGGACTTAGAGCCTGATTGAGATATTAGTGGAAGGGTCACTCCATCGCAACGGTGACGGATATCCTGTCTGTCCAAAATCAAATCCTAGAGGACATAATGGGATTTATGTTTCTGCGGACTGGATATCCATCACCGTTTTGACAGACTAACCTGTCCGCCAATATCTAAATCAGGCCCTTAGTCTCTTTTTGGGAAGTTGAAAATCCCCAGCAGGATGAGCCTGGAAGCTGTAGCCGATGAGCGTGCCACAAGGATGGATACTTCTTTGGCAAAGGACCACTGAACAAGATTTGCTACTGCTGAGAAGAACATAGTTGGAGTCAGGCCGACTGGTGATGCACCTTTGGTGGATAGACAAGTTGGTAGCTCCTGGTCTCTTGATTCTTAAAGCAGTTTTTAGACAAAGAGTCAAAAGTTTTGTCTGTTTGGCTGTCTGGGCACTTTCAACACTACCATCAAGGGCCCAGGACTGGAGGGTGTGGTTCTAAAAATTCTGGACCCATGTAATTTACTTTGCCACAGCAGTACGATTTTAGTATCAAAAGACCGATAATGACTAGTACACTAAGCATGAGCATTTTCGCTCAATTCCAGCAGCGTTTTCACCTCGAAATCGCCATTTTCGTCCTGCACTCGTGGCTCCCATTTTATACACGGGAGCCATTTTTAAAAGTTGCCCTCACATAGGCTTATAATACAGTCAGATTTGATTCCAAGGACACGTACACCTTGATTGACTTTTCTCTGACCTGGGCAAGCTGGAACCATTGCCTCAGGCCAAACCTGTTTGGTCAGTCCCTCTCCCAGTGGCCGTATCAGATAGCATCAAGGCACACCAGGCCATAAAACCCTTATTATCGCTCACACACCCTGCCTAACTTGCTCACACCTGCACCTGCTCTTTTCTTCTTCTTACTTTACGAGGGGGAGGTGCCCGTTTTTATTGGGGGTCCACACTTATCTGATGTGAAATTCTAGGCCTTGCCGGGTAATTTATTATGGGCTGGATGACATGAAATATGAGGTTTAATCATGACACTGGTTTTTCCTTTGTAGTGAAAACATGTGAATGACCAACCAAAATGTCAAGAATGTTTGCCTGAAGCTTAAAAAACTGTATATAAGGAAACCTGATTTTGCATTGACACACAGTCTCCTGAGAACATACAAATCGTGCTGTTGTACTTCTAGGACACTTGTCAATTGGTTGCAGCCAATAAATTCGATCTTTGACTTCACCTAGAAGACTCTGAGTTTCTGTAGTCTGAATCAGGAAAGTACCCGAGGTCTTTGAGTGTACCCTGGCACCGCTGGGTTACCGGATCAGTACCGGTTCTGAAAAACCCAGTACCTCAGTTGGCGCCCAAACGTGGGGCGATACCAGCGGTACCGGTCCAAGCCTGAGGTCGGTGGGGAGCTTCGTGTGAAAATTCTGGAGGAAGGCCGCCACTTCATCGACCCCTGCATGTCGACGTGGTCCGAAAGTCTTTGTTGCGAGGTTCCCCGCTTCCCGACGGCTATGAAGGACTGCTGCCCTGGCTATCGCCCTGATTTGGACTCTTGATTTTTGGTAGAGCGAAACGATAAGACGAGTCTTCTGGTGACGTCATTGATATTTTCAGTTAAGTATAAGTGGAGCGTCTCCCAGTCCTTAGTTGGACACTTGGTTTGGTCCTTAGTTGGACAGTTGGTTTGGTCCTTAGTTGGACATTTGGTTTGGTATCCCTTTGGGATCACTTTGATTTGGAACTTGCAAGTACCAAAGCCGAAGGACTTGTGTATTCACGAGACTATCGTAAACGATAATCCTTTGAAGTTTGAAGCTAGACTAGTGAGCGAAGATGCCTGGTCTTAGCAGACTTGGAAATTTGTTTTGTCTTGGTTGTAAAAGGGACTCCCGGTTGGGGGACTCATGTCCGGTTCCTCCGATTGGAACACCAACCTATGAACTATATGTGAAGCACGGAGTAGGCCCCATCACGTTTAATAAAGTATGGGTCCGCTATTCTTGGAAATAATTGAGAAAAGTTTTCTTTTTTTTCCTTGTAAATATGACTTACAACTAGGATCTGCAAACGGTTCTGTAAGTAAATTGCGACGGCGCTATTTATGAAAAATGGCTAAAGCGTGCTGTATTGTGTGTACTGAGTGTTTTCTGTTTATATCTGAAATGAGCTCAATGTGTGTTTGTGGGTCTTCTTGATGTTTACAGTTTGTTAAGTAAAATGTTGGTTAATTAATATTAAGTAGAAACTTAGAAAAAATCCAGAAATGAACCATGTGATGTGCTAACATAGCTATATGTTGCTCTTTAATTTATAGAATGAGCAATTGTGCACATATACAAAACTGCCGTTAAATGCTTAATAAATTAGAAAACACATTCAATAGATATAAATAGGGCCCCCCCCAAAAAAACGAAATTATCTATTTTCAATTCAGCCAGCACTTTCCCAGTTAAACATGGGTGGAATTTTGCATAACCTTCCTTTTAAATGAAAGTGGCTCAAAAATGTGACGCATTTCAAGTTAGGCTTATGCGCTTAGGCTTGTGAGTTAATGTATCCCAAATAATAGGCAAGGGATGCAGCTTGCTTTTATATGTGGAATTATCACAAAAAAAAGAATAATTGGGTTTTTATTTTTTTTTACAGAAAATTATTAATTATGGAAAAATTATTTAAAAAAGTAAGTGCCTTTCAAAATCGTTTTTTAATATTTATAAAGCTTAATACCTATACTATGACCTCCTAACATTAAAATTTAATTTAAGTTATGTTGCACCGCTAAAATGACATTTGTATGTGCAATTTTCCCTTGGCGCAGGAGCAAACAAGCTAATTTCTATAAAGTATAAGTTAATATTTTCAATGGCTGACTCATGGATTGTGTAATAGACATTCTGGTAATGCATATTATGCAAGAAAATTGTAGGATATTGATTTTTTAATGCCTAAAATATCAAAGTCGATTTTGGGCAAAAGCACTGTTTAAACTGCATTTTCTTTCATTCAGAGTACTTTTTAAAGTGTCTCAGGCTTCAGTAAATGCATACATTTAGGTTTGATATATATTTGCAGGTTGTGCCTTCTTATGATTCAATGAGTCAATGTGCCAGTACAAAGGCTTGTTTTAATATCAAGGTTGAAGGTTCTAACTTCAGCTGGGCCTACTGAGACGTTCATTCATTCGAGGTTGATGAAATATGTACCATTGCATGGGACTGCAACAAGCATTTATTCTAACAACTGGTATGTGTGTTATTAAGGTTTGTGAATTATTCACAGTAAATGTAGTTTAATAATCTGGAAATAGAGATAATTTTTTTTAGCGCCTAAAAAGGAAAAATTATTTTTTTTAAATAGAGTGAATTATTGCAGGTTAGAAGGAAAATAGAAAGGCCTACTGTCTTTGACAGATTCAGAGTGGCAGAAGCTAGGAGAGCTACAGAGGCTGGCTCAAGTCATGCTGCTGAGATGCTATCTTTAGTTTTCCCATAAACAATGGAGGAGGCTGTCGTGTTGACACTTGTGACCTTTTAAATTAGGGCCTTGTCTCTGAAAAAGGCAGAATGACCCTACGGGCCTCTAAAAGTGGGATTTCTGGTTTCTCCAGAAGAACAACAATACAATTAAAGAACTTAATTCCAAAGGGAAAATATAAAAAAAAAGGGGTTTCTTCGAAAGTCCCAACATCATGTTAAATGCTCTGCAGAACTGATACATTTGTGTCTCCGCTCTAAAAAAATAAAATGATGCCTGCTAGTTGCTTTTATTTGACAGAAAACGAAGTGTTGCATTAAGTCTTAGACAGAAAATAAGATGCAGCCCTTTTCTCAAATTTTGAAGGCTACATGCCTTAATGAGAACGATTTGCTAATTAAGACTTATTTTTCACAGTGGAAATTGTAGGTGCCAAATTAATATGGAGTGTCAGTGTAACAATTTTTACTTTTAGAAAGGTAAAACTAAGGTGGCTTGATGTTGCGAAGTAACTGACAAGAGGGTAACAGTTAAGTAATGGAAATTTATTTTCATGTATTTGGTCCTATCATGAATTGTTCTTGCTGGTCCTGTATGTTAGAAGAGAAACAGTAAAGTTATATTTGACAGCAGATTTCCATTGCCTGGTGATCTACTGTCAAAAGGAGGGTAAGGATTTTAAACCTGACAAATTAAACAGGCCCAAATATTGGGTTTTGGGCTGCAGGTTTACAGTGCATAAAGTACATGACATGGTGTTGTGTGTCACCGCTTATTCACACATGCTATTGTTTTGTCTATGCTTTTTGTGCTTGATACACAGCAAGTATATCTGATGGCTTGACGTTTTGTGCGTTTTTATTATTTTGTATTTGTTTTTTGCATGTTTGTTGCTGCTTTTGATACTATTACAAGCTCCCCTGTGTTGTGAGGGGATGGTCATGACAATGCCCATCGCTACGCAACAGTTGGTTGAACTTGTTCTGGTTACTAAATTCCACAGATAATGATATTTCATGCTGTGAACATAAAAGACAACACTTCACCAGTGAATGTCTATTTGGCTATAATGGTATTGAAGGAAAATAAAAAGAGATATACAGGATCAAAGTGTGTCACCTGCAGTTAGTCACGTTACTGCCCCTTCCCTTAAAGGAACAGGCAGCCCTACATTTATGTATCCTTGATTGGACCTAAGGATGAAATTATAGATCTGTGACTCAAGGTGGCCTAATTTCTATATTACATTAGTTAATGATGTTGTGTTTCCTAAGTAGCATATGGCTTTCGTTCCTTAAAAGAAAACTTGGTTTTCATTTTTTCCTGAAGAAGGAACTGAAACATTAGCTAGGAGTACCGTATATGTTGTAGTCGCCAACGGTAGAGTTAAAATTTGTGTAACTTTGGCCTTTGTGTATAACCCGTACTCTCGGTGTTGTGTCACATGCCTGACTATCACCCAAATAATTTTTTTTGTTCTTCCTATAGATTTTTTCTTTTGTTACTTCCCCTGACCAATGTCGCATCATGCTTAGTTATTGAGATTTTAGCTATGTCCTAGTCCCATTTCTCTTTTTCGAATTCCTTTCACCAGTCAGCCCTTTTATTATTATTGATGTATTGTTCAGGTTCACATTTCCAGACTGCAGTGATGTACCAGGGACCCCCATGTTATGTATAATTCCCTTTGGTATGACCAGACTGGTTTTCAAGAATTTGCCTTAGGCCTGCTTCAATGTTTTCCAGCCTGACTGTCAGGGTAGAGATAGACTGGTTAACTGACTCAATATTATAGTAAGACAAGTTTTCCATCTCAATAGGAGATATCTTATGTTTACCTTTTTGAACATGACGAATTTTCAATGTCTATTTTAATTTGGTTTTCGGTTCCCTTCTGTTCCTGCTACTTTAATTTTTGGTGGGATCAGATGTGTCCTAATCATGCAAATATCAGGACCCTCTAGTTCTTGTCTTTTTGTTTGCACATTTGACTATTAGCCTGTGTATTGCATAGTGCACCTGATGCACAGTTTTTAAAGGAAGGTTTCTACATGTCCCTGATAATCGGTATCATGTGATTTCTCTATTGAGATGTTCTAAGGTAAGGAGGAACACCTAGACTTAATCATTGAGGCAAATATGTGTTTACCCCATTAGACAATGCCACTGTGTGAGGAAATCCATTCAGATAGAATTCTCATGTAGCTATAGATGGCAGAGAATAATGGGGAGAACCCAATTAAAGATGCTAGAGACCCTGTTTTGCCCTTCTGCCTTTGTCTTTGTATTTTATGCCCATGGTGTATGGCTACTCCTTTGAAGATTGCAGACCACCTGCTTGCAGTCCCCTTGTTAAAAACCATGAACTGTTTTTTTTACTAAATTGAAGGAAACTAACAACTGTGGCACATTTCCTACGTCACTAGATTCTGCGGGTATCAAGTCATAATAACCTGCAGGACATTGATTTAAGCCTAATTCCCTTCAGTGACAGCTACAGATGAAAGACGTCTTGGCCCTACAGTCTCAGCACCCAGAAAGTAGCAAAGCTGGACAGGGATCGCCAGCGCATGGTATCGTACTTGCTCCATCAGACGGCGTTGGACATCGCAGAGCCAAAGTTTCAGTGTAAAGGAGCTAAAGAGAAGGATTCCTGTTGTTGATGGCAGAGCTGTTTTGAGGTTTCATTTCTCTACCTGTCATGTGCTGGTAACCTCTGACAGTGTGCAATCCCTTGAGCACCTTGGCCTGAGTTTTGGCCACACACCCCCTTTTCTTTGCTCCAATGGAAGAAGGGCAGTGCACCGGAGATTTCAAGTTTGGAAAAAGGCACTATATTGTGGTGCCCATGAAAGAGCAGCTTGAGCGTCCTCTGACACTAAATAATGAGTGTTGGAGTCTGAAAGTGCTGCTGAGCTTGAGCTATTTCCCAATTAATGGTGCTTGCGTCTGCACGAGATGATTTGTGCCCTTGATCAATGAAGAGCACATTGTTTGTAGTGTCTGCCACAGAGGAGAGACACTGGTGCATTGCTTTAAGACATTGAGACTTTCGAGTGAGCTGTGGGTGTTTGCCAGGAGGGCACTCCAACTAAGCAGTATTTTCTCACGAAGAGGCCTGAATTGAGAGGCCCATGTGAAAGAAAACAACAAAAGAAAATTTGATGGACAATAGAAGCCTGCCAGAGAGGCTTTTTGAACGGACTCTGGGCATAGTTGGTTTCACAAGAGGTTTCCGTGTGATTGTATAGACTAGGTGTTAGGAGACTGATTGTTTTGCTGGCATTGTTTTAAAGTACTATTCTGTTTAGTAAAAGCAGAATAAAGTCCATTTTCTGTGGAAAGAGTACCCCCTTTTCACCTTAGAGCATTGATGAGAGTCACCACTGTTCCACCTGAACATACAAAAATTACTGAAATGCAGAGGAGCCCTAAAAATGTTACTAGATAATTTTAGGATTTGCTTTTTGGTTAGGGTTGTGAAAAATTATTATTTCATAGTGGTCACTACTTTCTCCCGTTGTCTATATGTTCTTAATAACGTGTTTTCTAGTGTCTTTTAAACATGACGTTGTCATTTATGGGTAGGATTGTTTTTCTCTACTCAATTGACTTCTGCACCCACTTCCCAACCTATGTCTTTTCCTACTATTGTTTCTTTGCACTCTTTTCACCCTTTTCCTGAACATGAGCAGGTTAGATCAGAATTCGTAAGCAATTCTTTTGTACAGCTTCTGCATCAACACTAGTTAGTAGTGAACATCACTAATTGTTGGGTGTGTGATCTTATGCCACCTACTGCAGATAGAGGTATTCCTTATTTTGTCCTGCCATATGTGGCCTTTTTGTGCTACTTCATGTTCGAGGAGCCCTGTCCAGAGAGAGTTACCAAGTACTAGAATTTTGCTCCAGCAAGATCTCCATGGCCTTATAAACATAGACCTGGACTCAGATTAGCATGAGAATAGGTTTATTGTCTATGTAAGGGCAAAAGGAGGGTTTGTGGTTCTAAAAATTCTGGACCCATGTAATTTACTTTGCCACAGCAGTACGATTTTAGTATCAAAAGACCGATAATGACTAGTACACTAAGCATGAGCATTTTTGCTCAATTCCAGCAGCGTTTTCACCTCGAAATCGCCATTTTCGTCCTGCACTCGTGGCTCCCATTTTATACACGGCAGCCATTTTGAAAAGTTGCCCTCACATAGGCTTATAATACAGTCAGATTTGATTCCAAGGACACGTACACCTTGATTGACTTTTCTCTGACCTGGGCAAGCTGGAACCATTGCCTCAGGCCAAACCTGTTTGGTCAGTCCCTCTCCCAGTGGCCGAATCAGATAGCATCAAGGCACAGCAGGCCATGAAACCCTTATTATCGCTCACACACCCTGCCTAACTTGCTCACACCTGCACCTGCTCTTTTCTTCTTCTTACTTTACGAGGGGGAGGTGCCCGTTTTTATTGGGGGTCCACACTTATCTGATGTGAAATTCTAGGCCTTGCCGGGTAATTTATTATGGGCTGGATGACATGAAATATGAGGTTTCATCATGACACTGGTTTTTCCTTTGTAGTGAAAACATGTGAATGACCAACCAAAATGTCAAGAATGTTTGCCTGAAGCTTAAAAAACTGTATATAAGGAAACCTGATTTTGCATTGACACACAGTCTCCTGAGAACATACAAATCGTGCTGTTGTACTTCTAGGACACTTGTCAATTGGTTGCAGCCAATAAATTCGATCTTTGACTTCACCTAGAAGACTCTGAGTTTCTGTAGTCTGAATCAGGAAAGTACCCGAGGTCTTTGGGTGTACCCTGGCACCGCTGGGTTACCGGATCAGTACCGGTTCTGAAAAACCCAGTACCTCAAGGGGAACCACTTAGGGACTTAGTACTCACTCAGGCTGGATCCTGGAGTGGGTTCAAGATAGTTGGAGCCTTTGCTGTCCCTAAGGCTCTTATCAGGAGGCCAGCCAGCTAGCCCTTGGAGCCACTCTGGTAGCCCTGGGTTCAAGCAGTCGAACAGGGCTCAAGCAGAAGAGCAGGGCTCTTAGCATTCAATACAGGCTTTCAAGGAGCAAAACAGTTCTTCCATGTGCATGAAAGAAGTCTTCTGGAGTGCACAGCAGGCCGCAGCAGCAGACAGTACTCTGAGGGTCCTTCTGGAGGTCCAGAAAGTGAACTGAAGAGTGGATCTTAGGATAATATTTTTTTTATCTGTTACCTTCTTTGAAATAGAAGTTTCCAGAGAATTCCCTTTGAAGTGCTTGAACTTTCCTGTTTCCTTTGCCTTGGCTCCTGGCTGTCTGCAAGAACAATGCAGGGGTGACAAGTCCTTTAAGTGAAGGCAGAGCACAGCCTATTCAGTTGCAAGTGGGGCTGTGCCGAGCTCAGTCCCGCCATCGTGCCAGTGGTTACCACTCTAGGCACACCTTATCCTTCTATTGTTTGGATGACTGGAAGGAATAAAAAATGTCCAACTGCCAATTACACATAGTCATGTGACCAAGGAACAGGCTTCAGGCACCAAACTAAGACAGGAAATGCCAACTTTTTAAAAGTGGCACTTTCAAAGTTGTAGGTTAAATCTGACTTTACCATTAAAGAGGGTTTCAAACTACATTTTCTAGACACCAAACCCATCATGTTTCCTGTCCTCAATTTAAAGTTAGCATTTATTAAATGTAATAAGGCAACCTATGGGAGTGGTAGGCCTAGCAGAATAGAAAAACGAATTTATGAGTCTTGCACTACCAGGACATGTACAACTTAAAAGTACATGTCCAACTTTTTAATAATAAATCAGCCTGCTCTATGGGCTACCTAGGCCCTACCTTAAGGGTGACTTGAATATAATAAAAAGGAGGTTTATGGCTTGGCAAGTGGGTTAGATTGTCAAATAAAAATGTCAGTTTAAAACTGCATTTCAACTGTAATGGCAGATGTGGAGCATGATTTAAGGGCTCCTTAAGTGGTTGGCACAATAAGTGCTGCAGGTCCCCTAGTAGCATTTCATTTCCATGCCCTATGTATATTGTATACCACTTTTCAAGGGACTTATGAGGAAATTAAATATGGGAAACAGATTAAGCCAATTTTAGTATGTTTAAATGAGAGAGAGCAAGCACTAAACACTGGTTAGCAGGAGTACAGTTCACAGAGTCCTGAGGCCAACAAATTCATCAATATAGGAGGGGTGAAGGCAAAATGTTTGGGGATTACCCAGCAGAGAGTGCCAAGTCCAACACTGATGTTTAGAAAAAAATTAAATCTGATATTTCAGTGATAAAGCATGAGACACTGGGGAGGCTTATTACTAATATTATGACTTTGGTGCCGAGGACATTGCAGCTACATCTGGTTTGTATTAATCATTAAGAGGCATTACACATTGCCTGAAGCATTAAGGTGATCTCTGTTCGTAATCCTACTCCTGGTGGCCACTAATGTAATCTTGTCTGACTTGATCACTATTACAGCTCTAATATTATTAGTAGGCTGTGACAATTTTCATTGAAGATAAGTAGCACTTATTAAAGTAAAGGTTGGAGATCCCTGCTATATTTGGAATGGTTCATTCAGAAGTTATGTCAGATGCCATAGGTCTGCTCTGTTTTTTTTCTTATGAAAAGTAAAGGTAGTAGCTTTGACTTACTTTATTGTGAAATGAGAACGAAAGCCAATGAGCCTTTAATGGTCGATTGTTATTACATTATGTTGAAGGATGTAGACTCATCTTTTGTTACATGGAATCTCACAGATTAACATAACAAGCAATGGTTTTGGTGTTGGTTATCATCTAGAATAAACCCTGGGGATTGTAGATTTTCAACTGAATGTACGAGACCTTCACATCCATAGTGTTCCCAGTTGGGTGCTCTGGGTGTGGAGGTCACATCGACAGAGCGGCAGGGTCCAGCAGCAGGCCAGCACAAGATGGAAGCAAGCAGTTCCTCCTAGTGACCCAGCAGGTCACAGGTCAGCACAGCAGCAGCAGTCCAAGGCAGTTCCTGGTGAGTCCCTCCAGCATTCCGTGTCCAGTTACAAGTATGTTTCAGTTCCAAAGGGTTCCCAATTGTGGGGAAAAAATCCCCTGTACTTATACTCAGTTTTGTAGTGGGTTAACAAATAAGGGGAGAGGAGGTTCCAACCAGTTACAACTGGTTCTGGGAGTGCCCCCTCTTCCCTCCAGCAAAGGCTCCAAACATCAGTTGTGGGTAAACAAGCCCTTTGTGTGAGGCAAGGGCACAGCCTTTACAGATACATGTATGACCTGATTCCCCCTTCTCTCAGCCCAGGAAGACCATTCAAATTGCAGATTCACCTCTGGGACACCTCCACCATCCCTGTGTACAGGCAGGCTGAAAGTTATGCACAAGGCCCAACAGTCACTCTGCCCAGACGTGGATTGGAGTCAAGCTGCAAAATACCAGTTATAAACACAGAGAAATGCTCACTTTCTAGAAGTGGCATTTCTATAATGATAACAAAAAAACACCTATACCAGTAAGCAGCATTTCTCACTACCATTACAAACCATACCAAACATGCCTACGCTACCCCTAATAAATCAGACAATACCCCCACACATAAGACAGGGTATTTCCAATGCAATCCTATGCGAAGGCAGCACTCACAGCAGTGAGAACCCAAATAGGCTTTTTGTCACTACGAGGACAGGCCACGCAACCAGACACGTCCTGCCTTCTACATACATAGCACCCTGCCTTTAGGGCTAGCTAGGGCCTACCTCAGGGGTGATTTGCATGTAGTAAACGGGGAGTTTTGGGCCTGGCAAGTAAATTTAAATGCCAGGTCCCTGTGGCAGCAAACTGCGCATGCAGGTCCTGCTCTAGCAGGCCTAAGACAGGCTTGAAAGGCTACTTTACAGCATTGCAGGCCCACTAGCAGCATTTAATTTACAGGCCCTGGGAATAGGAATACCATTGTACAAGAGACTTACAGGTAAATTAAATGTGCCAATCAGGTATAATCCAATCATATCAAGTTTACAAGGGATAGCACATGCACTTTAGCACTGATTAGCAGTGACAAAGTGACCAGAGTCATAACGTCAGACAAAAAGGGTCAGAAAAATAGGAGAAGGCAAAAAGTCTGGGGATTGACCCTGCAGAAAGGGCGAGGTCCAACATAAGCAAATGTTGGTTACCTCTTCTGACAAAACATGGTGGTAGAAGACTTCCACTATGACGGTGACCTCTTCTGACAAACCATGGTGGTAAACAATTTTCACTATGATGATCCTTGCTGGGCCTCTTAGGAGAGTCTGCCAGTCCCTAGTAACAAAAAAGACATTAACTCTGCATACATATGCATACACAGAGAGTCCTTGACTAAGACCTCTGCTGTCTCCTTGAGCGTCATAGACATCATACTGCAAAGGGCTATGGGCTTATGTTTTTTATGTCATTAGCTTTATTGGCCTGTGCGAAACAGCATTTTCCCTGATCCCATCCGGCAGAATGACTGCAATTCAGTATCTGGGCTGGCGGCCAGGCTATTAATGTAACATTTTTAAAGGTTACTTCTCATTTCTCCCAACTATAATATTAGCATTTTGCAGCTCCCCAGAGACTCCTACAAGACCTCTCACTTTCCACTCGTATCACCTGAAGTGTGCTGTATCTTGCTCCACTATTACTAAATTGTTCTAAATTGGATGGCATTTTGGAATGGAATGGTCCAGTGCTTGATTATTTTACCATTCTAAGATGACTACTATATTTAGACGCATTGTTTTCGCCACCTTGACTCAGTACAAGATTTACGAGTTACGAGTATTTTGGTATAGCACAGAAACGGATTACACTTATGTAGTATCACGGCGCTAAGATCCAATGAGAGGAGGCATAACTAAACCTGACACTCACAAGAACATAAGGTTAATTGTCTCTATTGCACTATTACACTCTTGTTTGCACTCTTGCATTAATTCACCCACCCACTGACTCATGCTTGTACTCACTCACTTACACATCTGCAATAAAACAGACGCACATACTCTCAGTAGTACATGGAAGATGAAATAGACACAAAAGTAGAAAACAGAAAACATTTCACCACTTAAACATGAAGGGCATATGCCTGAAATACAAAAACAATTAGAAACAATGTGTTTGTCATCCAGGAGTCATTTCAAGAGAAAGACTATGAAGAATTATAAAACGTAAATAGAATTATTCATTAATTACAATTAGTGTTATGTTTATATATGGTAAAACCTTACCGAATCATTGCCTTGCCCATCAGTTATGTATTTCAAATATCTATGCAGTTGTAAATAAGATAGCAAATTACTGAGGACGAAGGCACTATTATGTAAAATATGTTGTGCTTTTTGAGGATTTGGAATCCTTTCATGCCCGAGAAGACATAAGATTCCAGCAACTCACCATTTTTGCGAGAGTACAATTTCCTTTTCTCGCTTCCACATTACATCATATGCAGAAAAATGTAAATCTATTTATATCATGTTGGCTCGAGGACTAGTCTTTTTCAGTAAACCTATGTACTTCTTGCTCAAGCTGGTGAAGTATTAGTGTTTTGCTAGCTATAGCATGTTTAATATTGGAAATGTCAATATCCTGTGAACCACACAACCTAAGGTATCATCAGGAAAGAAGCAGAGAAAGCCAGAACAAAACATGAAACTTGAAAAAAGTCACTTAACTTATTAGAAACTGCTGTCTACCTCTTGGCAGATCCGGGTCATAAAATTACCAGAGCATACAGAAACACTAATATAAGGAATGGAAAATGAGATGAGGTGTAAAAAATATATAAAAAATGCACCCACACATGTATAATGCGCATCCTTTCTTTTCATTTGATGGAGGAGTTTCTGTCTATCTCGATGCCCACGTGAAATTAAGTTGAACATTTTACTGAGAGATCCTCTATAAGTAGACCATGCTCTCTCAGACCCCGCCTCCAGTAAATGACCAGCTAGATAAACCTCTCCGGTAACGCGGTGCTAGCTGGCTGCTGGACATCATTCTTTCTACTTCAATACAACTTTAGCAATTTAACTCGGCCTAAAAACTTTTCTCTTTCTAATCCGGTTTGAAAAGAAACCTGGGTCAGGAGCCAAAAAGGACACGTTTTCCAGTTTGCATACTGGCGGCTGAGAAGTGACTCAACTCAGCTCATTGATCTTAGCTTGGAGTTTTCTACTGCCTTTCTATCTTTGTCCCCTTTATAATCGTCCAGTCCTTCTTCTTAAACTATTCTCTTCCGACCTTTCTTGTCAAATCTGCTTTATGCTTTGTCTAAAATTAAATACATTATATCACCCGATCTGGAAATAAGGTCCCCAGGGAAAAGCAATTCTGAAGAGACCCATGAAGGTCTCCAGTGGAGAGGCATGCAGGTGGAAAGTGTCCTGAATGTACCCAAGGAATATTTCTTGTAGAAGATAGGTGACAGGGTAAGAATTTCTTACACTAAATGTGTTGTCAAACAGAACTAGGTGATCAGATGAGTTGTATGCTCTCCTGTCTACTATCCGGTGACAGAAATCATTTCGCAATAATAGAATTCTTAACCATTCATTAATTTTTTAAAATTATGAATTCTAAACCCTTCACAATAAATGTGTTTTTCAAAACAAAAATAAGTCTCCCCCCTCTAAGTGTGGCAGTATTTGGTGATCTTGGATTGATCCTGAAGTACAGCTTGATGAACCCTGCGCTGAGATCTGTTATCCGAAATGCTCTGTCGTCGGTTCAAAACTATAATTACAGTAAAACAACAATGGTATTTAATGTTCTCTTTCACTGACCTCGGTGTCTGTGTTGCGCTGTCTTTGACAGGTGCACGTTTTGAAAATTGAGTGTCTGGCTTTTCCACAGGTGAAGAAGAGACAGGATCACTACGGTCTGGAGAAGAATGTGCAGCCTCAGGAGTCCCACAACTCTTATCCTCTGCCTCACTGCATAATTCTTTACTGTCCAGGCTCTCTAAGGCTGTTACCATGCTGGAGGAATCCTACAGTAGAAAGGAACAAAGATCTCAGGCACCCTGCTTTCATGATTATATCAGAGTGAATCCACAAAAACATTTAAGTGTATGGGAATTTGTACTGTAGGAATGCTCTTTTAGGCACGCATACAGGCCTTTGTGAATCAGACCAAAAAATCAGAACCCTGTGCCCAGCACGACCACAGCAGCATTCAGTGACCAGCACTGTTAACAAGGGTTGTCAGCAGCTTCTGCAGTGAGGCCTACTATTGAAGTCAAGGTGGGTTTCAGAGTTACATTGCACTAGTGATAAAATAGTTGTGAACTTTTCACCAGACCTGAAAGTGATAGCTACGACCTGGACTCGTATAAAAAATTAACAGTAATGGCTTTAACAAACAAGTTACTTACCTTTGGTAGTGCATGATCTAGCTGCAGATTCCTTACCTTTGAATTTCTGGGCGTCAGCTTGAGATTCAGAATTTTCTGCTGAGCAGTCGGGTGGCGTCGCTCAGATCCGTGAGCATCGCTCGGCTCCGCGTGGCATCGTCAACATTGTTGGAGCCGTCTGTGACATCACGGTCACCTATAAAGGCACCACCTCAGCGAGTGTACGTCAAATCTTTTACCCACGAACTTCCATGCCAGAAGCGCAGAGTGATGGATAGAACTAACAGTTCTGTGCAAAACTAGAGCCCTAAAAGGGATAAACCCTAACCCTACTAGACATACACACAGAGCGGGGAGGCATGGGTGGGTATGAGGAATCTGCAGCTAGATAGAGTCTCTACAAGATAATGCATTACCGAAGGTAAGAAACTTGTTCATCTGATATAGACTTCTAGCTGCGGATTCTTTAACTTTGAATAGATACCCACGCCATAACCTCCTGGCGGTTTTGCTGTGGCTACCTCTACTTGCATTCAAAAGTCCTGTACGACCAAATGGGCAAAGTGACCATCTCTCCATACCTGATTGTAGAGGCAGTAATGTTTTGCAAACGTGTGCAAAGATGCCCACGATGCTGCCTGACAAACATCCAGGACTGAAATGCCCGAGCTAGTGTAGTGATAGCAGCTTTGCCCCTGGTAGAATGAGCCCTCAGAAGGTTGCTTCATGGCCAATGCGTAACAGATCTTGAAGCAGAGAATGACCCAGCGTGAAATGGTTCGCTTCTGCACTGATCAACCCTTCCTTGCTCCCACGTACCCCACAAAGAGTTAATCATCCACCTGGAACTTTTGTGAGGTCAAGGTAGAACGACAATGCTCTTTTTGGGACTAGCGATGGAGTTGCTCCTCTTCCTTAGAGGGATAAGGTGGAGCAAAGGAGGTGGGCAGGGTGATATTGTGACCCAGATGGAATCGGGTCACTACCTTAGGGAGGAAAGAGGCACGTGTTCTGAGAACCACTTTGTCTGGGAACATAGTGAGATATGGTGGTTTGGATGAAAGAGCCTGCATCTCACTCATCCTCCTGGCAGATGTTATTGCCACTAAGAAGGCTGCTTTGATGGTGAGCAGCTGGAGGGGACAGTTATGTAAGGGCTCAAATGGAGCACACATAAAAAATGTAAGGACCAGATTTAAGACCAATTGTGATACAACAAAGGCGTAGGAAGAAACATATGTGCAAGCCCTTTAAAGGAATCTATGTACAATGGGAGATTTGAAAAGTGGAGGCTTATCAGGTAGCCAAAGAAATGCCGATAAGGCAGAAAGATAGCCCTTGAGAGTACCCAAGGCAGAGCCCTTCTGGGTAAGGGATAGTATAAAGAGAAGTATATCAGAAACAGAAGCAGAAAGAGGATCAATAGACCTTTCTGTACAATAATATACAAAGCGTTTCCAACGGCAGGCATATATTGTTTTAGTGGAAGGACGCCTGGCTGCAAAATTAACTTTACAGACTTCAGGAGGAAAGTCGAAAGCCATCAACTGTTGCTGCTCAATCCCCATGCATGTAGACGCAGCGTTGACAGGTTCGGGTGGAGAACCTTCCCCTGCTGTTGTGACTGAAGATTCTCCCAAAGGGGCAACCTAATTGTAGGATTGATGCTAATTTTCAGATACGGAGGATGCCAAACTCTCCTTGCCCAATCCGGAGCCACTAGAATTACTTAGGCTCGGTCATTCTTGATCTTCTTGAGAACTCTGGGCAGAAGTGGTATGGGCAATAAGGCAGTCAGGAGGCCTGAGTTCCACTCGCAAAGAAAAGCGTTGCCGAGCGATTGCCGCCTTGGAAACTCCAATGTGCAATACTGCTGACATTGCGTGTTCTCTGCGGAGGCAAACAGATCTAATCAAGGTCCTTTTCACTGCTGAAAGAGTCCTTTTGCCACCACCAGGTGGAGACACCATTCATGATCGGCTAGGCATCATCAGGTCAGTTCATCTGCTCTGGCGTTCAGAGAACCTGCTAGGTGTTGAACCACCAGGGTTATGCCCTGCTGTTCCAGTAATGTTCAGAGACACAGGGCTTCTCCACAAACGGTCCATGACCCCACACCGCCCTGCTTGTTGCAGTACTACATTACGGTGGTCTTGTCTGTGAACACCTGCACTAACTTCCCTTCTACAATAGGAAGAAATGCTTTCAATGCAAGTCGTATCGCCCGGAGCTTCAGTATGTTGATATGGAGTCATAATTCCACCAGAGACTGGAAGCCTCTGATCTCCACCTCTCCCAGATGGCCTCCCCATCACAGAAGTGACTCATCTGTCACTACTGTGAGATCTGGTTGGGGAAGGGAGAGGAACCTGCCTCTGACCCAATTGCAGTTCACTAACCACCACTGCAGGTCTTTTGCAGTTCCCTCAGAGATCTGAACCATGTTGGTAAGATTCCCCTGATGCTGCACCCATTGGAACTTCAGGTCCTACTGCAGAGCTCTCATATGCCATCTGTCATGTTTAACAGGATGCAGGAGGTCAAATGTCCCAACAGCCTCAGAGTCTGTCTCACTAAAATCCAGGATAGAGGCCGAAACATCAGTATCATAACCTAAAAATCCTGGACTCTCTGCTCAGGAGGATAAGCCAGAAACTGCACTGTGTCCAGAACGGCACCGATGAAAGGGAGCTTCTGAGAGGGAGTCACGTGTGACTTCGGTATGTTTATACTGAATTCCAGCGAATGCAGGAGGTTCACTGTCATCTAAAGGTGGATGACGAGATTCTGGGGAACAGGAGCCTTCAAAAGCCTGTCACAGAGGTAGGGGAAGACTGAAACCCCTAACCTGCAGAGATGAGATGCTAACACTGCCATCACTTTGATGAACCCCCGAGGGGCACTGGTGAGACCGAAAGGAAGGACAGTAAACTGAAAGTGTTCATGGCCCACCTTGAACCGCAAGTAGTGCCTGTGGGCAGGCAGGAAGGAGATGTGAAAATATGCATCTTGCAAGTCAAATTCTACCATCCAGTTTTCTTGGTCTGGGGCAGACAAGACGTGAGCATCTTGAATTTCTCCTTTTTGAGGAAGAGATTGACATCCCTTAATTCCAAGATAGGGTGAAGACACTTGTTCTTTTTTGGAATCAAAAAGTAGCAGGAATAACAACCACTGCCTACTTCTGACATTGGGACCGTTTCTATGGCTCCCTTGGCCAGGAGAGCCGCAACTTCCTCACGGAGCAAGATGAAATGATCCTCCATAAACTGTTCTTTTAGTGGAGGAATAGAGGGAGGGAAAGACTGGAAGGGGAGGGAATAGCTCTTCTGTATGCTCGGCAAGACCCATTTGTCTGATGTTATGGCCTGCCAGTGAGAGAGATGAAATTGAATCCTCCCTGCAACAGGGTGTGAATGGTCTTGCAGAATCATACTAAGGCATGAGTGCTGTGGAGGAGGGGGGTGGGTGGTGGCTGACCTCTGGCTAGACCCTCTGGATCTGAGGGTATCACAACCTCGTCCTTGCACTGGATGCTGAGATGATGGAGGATGGTGGCTGACTTGTGGTGGCGTGGTACCACACCCCTTCTCAAACCTCAAAAAGAGTGAAAGGAAGACTGCTGGTGAGCAGGCGCTGAGAGGCCCAAGAATCTGCCCGTAGCTCGAGAGTCCTTGAACCGCTCAAGCTCTGAGTCTGCCTTTTCCCCATAGAGATGTGAGCCATCGAAGGGCATGTCCATAAGGTTTGCCAGGACATCCCCCGAAATGCCAGACCTACGGAGCCAGGTGTGACATCAGAGGGCCTACGTGGATGAAAGCATCCTACCCAATGAGTCGGTCATGCCCAAACCACACCATATCGTAAACTTGGCTGCATCTCTCCCATTTTTACAGCTGGTGTGAAAGTGTCTCGCATGTCCTCTAGGACCTGGGGCAGCACGTGTGCCACCATATCCCGCAAATATGGGAAAAACAGCCCAAAAAGCATAAGGTGATTACAGACCTCAATGCCAGGCTGGAGGAAGAAAACATTTTCTTTCCAAGCTGATCCAGCCTCTTGGATTCCATATCAAGGGGAGTGGAAGGGAAGGCAACATGGGTAGTGGAGACCTGGACTACCAAGCTCTCCGGGGTTGGGTGTAGGGTGAGGAAACTGGGATCGTTTGGAGCTGGTCTATGGCAGCGGCTAATAGTCCTATTAACAGGAGCCCCTGCGCTGGGTTTGGACCACGTCCCCAGCAGGACATCAGTGAGGACTTCATTGAAGGGTAATATTGGCTCCGATGTGGAAACTCCCTGCTGAAACACCTCAGTCATGAGGTTAGTCCTGACTGGCACTGTAGGTAAATCTAAGTCAGAGAACTAAGCTGCCCTACGAACCACCATAGCATATGAAGCTCCCTCCTCCATAGTCACAGTAGGAGGTGAGAGCATGCCAGTATCTGGAGAATTATCCAGTCCACTGGCTTCCTCTAGTTCCTCAGACCAGTCCATATGCTCCAATCCATAATCTAAAGGGTCATAGGACCACTCCCATTCCTCTCCTGTACCTGGTTGTTCTGAAAAAGCCTCAGGTATTGATCTGGCCCCTGTTGGTGCCATCGAAGTCGGAATCAACATTGTACAATGTCGTTCTGGCTCTGGATCATCTGAGATAGGAATGGGGCTTGCTCCACTGATGGGGAGCGATGATGGAGGAGGCTGATTGTGTGAACTCGGCATCACCCCTGAACCAGTATCGGATCCTGGAGTCCCCAAAGGCACTAAAGCCGCCAGCGCCAAACCTGATGGGGCCCCTGCCGACCCTGCGGGGACCAAAGGCACGCCAGCGGGGCAGCCTGATCAAATACGAAGTGCATGTTATCGTAAAACTCTTTGAGCTGAGCAGGGGTGACTCCAGCTCCCGGAAAGGGGGGGAGACTCGAAGTAAGCCCTGGCGTCAGTTCCGCTGAACTGTGCCTGGATTGTTAACGTTCCCGAGATGACTCATCGGCTGACAGGTATGACAAAGTCGGAGTCCGCTTGGACTTCTTCTTCTTGTACCTCTTCTCTGAGTGCCTGGAGGACCTCGAATGCGAAGAAGAGGACTTAGGGCTCCTGGAGCAGTCCCGCGACCTCCTCCTCGATCGGGACCGTGACCTCCTAGGAGTCGCGCCAACCGAAATCGACTGCCAAGAAGCCATGAGCTTCAGAGACCGCTCTTTCAAAGCTTTCGGGGCCACGGCATGGCAGACAGAATACAACTTTGAGTTGTGGTCTCTGTTGAGGCACCAGAGACATACCTGATGGTGGTCCGTCACCAACATGGAACGATGGCAGGTGCCACACGGCTTGAACCCCGTCTTCCTCGATGTCACCTTGCACAGACTTCAAAAGACTCAACAAAATGGTTGAAAAAGGCCTGCTAAAAAGGCATAGGGTAGCTCGAATCCGAACCTGCGCTTCACCAGCGCAGAAGAAAAAGAACTGACGTATGTGCGGCGGGGTGGTGCCTTTATAGGCGACCATGACATCACAAATGGCTCCAATGATGTTGAAAATGCCACACAGAGTTGAACTACACATGCAGATCTGAAGAACGCCATCTGACGGCATGCACAGGGTACTGCTCGGCAAACAATTCCGGATTCCAAGCTGACGCCAGGAAACTCAAAGGTAAGGAATCTGCAGCTATTCAGGCCCATATTTATACTTTTTGACGCAAACCAGCGCCAGCGCAGGTTTGCGTCAAAAAGTTTAACGCCGGCTACCGCCATTCCAACTCGCCAGCTGGGCGTCATATTTAAGGAATGACGGTAGCCGGCACTGCGGCCTGGTTAACATCAAAATAAAATTACTCTAACCGGGCAGCGGAGGCGTAGGGAAGACTGGGGGTTGTGCATCAAAGAATGGTGCAAGTCAAGTTAGAGTAAAAAAAAAAAGACTCTTACCTGACGAGCGCCATTTTTTGATGCACAACCCCCATGGAAATGACTCATGTCTTAGTAAAGACAGGAGTCATGCCCCCCTGCCCAATGGCCATGCCCAGGGGACTTCTGTCCCCTGGGCATGGCCATTGGGCACAGTGGCATGTAGGGGGGCCCAAGTTAGGCCCCCCTATGCCACTTAAAAACAATTAAAAAATACTTACCTGCACGTACCTGCACTCACCATGGATGGGTCCCCCCATCCATGGGTGTCCTCCAGGGGTGGGCTAGGGTGGCAGGGGGTGTTCCTGGGTGCAGGGAAGGGCACCTATGGACTGCTTCCATGGTCTCCCACCATGGAAAAGAGCCCACAGGTCCCTTAACGCCTGCCCTGACCCAGGCATAATTTTTTTACGCAAATCGTGATTTACTTCATTTTCTGGCTCCGCCTACCAGCCGTGCGCCATTTTTGCCCAGTTGGAAAATATGGCGCACAGGTGTTTAAGTCATTTTTTGGATTGGAACGCCTACCTTGCATGTCATTATTCCAAGGCGGTTTCACGCATCAAGAACATGATGCACACTGAAAAATGTTTACGTTCGCGGGGTCAGGCGTCAAAGTATAAATATGGTGTTAGTTTTGCACCGAATTTGCGTAAAGAAAATTACACAAATCCGGCGCAAGCAAAGTATAACTATGCCCCTCAGTTTTATGGTTTGCTTTTTGTTATGTGCTGCAGTGAGAGTATACTGCTAGGGAAGTTGAGCTGTAAACCTAGTCTCCTGCCCCTCTTCTCACTTTACTCAGTGAATGAATGTTTTGTTTCCAGCTCCTTTGCAAGTGAGCTGTCCACAGTTATTTTACACAGATGTGTCTATCTGCCCAAAGCCTCACCTCTGGTATTCAGATTCCAAAATCTAGATCCTGGCTGTAGTAATAGAATGTGAGAGCTAGAGCACATCACATCTGATCAGTGAGTAGGTGGAAGACAAGGGGTTGTGGTGCTGTGCATAGTCCAGGCACGGATGGGCACAGACAAGCATTCCTTTGGCCCACCAGCAACATGCCCGGTGCAGGTGTTCATTTTGCAGCTTCCATTAAGTAGGTCTTCAGAAGGGGTGGAGTGCAGGGAGTGGAAAGTCGGGCTGGTAGTGGAGGGCTAAGCAGGAAATGGGTGAGCAGGAGGAGCATGAGAAGAAAGTAAGGAGAAGCAGGAAAGAGAAGAGCAGAAAGAGTGTGAAAAGGCACAAAAGGAACAGAGCACGGTTGAGAAATGTGTAAAGGTGACAAAAATAGCAGAAAAGAGGTGAAAAATTGTAGAAAGTCAAAAATACTGAACTGTAAGCTGAGAGAGAAAGAGCAAAGAGGAGCGCAAAAGTTGAGGCAGAGTCAAAATAGAGGAAACAGGCCAAAATAAGGCAGGCACTAAACAGAAGAATATGGCAATGAAATGGCAAAAGAGACAATGTCTGAAAAAACTGGCAAAAATATACAGTGGCAAGGACAAATAAAGAATTGGCAAAATAGACAAACTTGAGTGAGAGAGAGGGAGAGAGCAACAAGAAGGATCAGAGTGAGTCAGGTGCCTCAGTGCACAGAACTGGACTCCGCAAAGGTCTTGTTTGGTAGGAGGACAGGTAAGGTTTAGGAGCTAGAGCTATGCAACTGCTTAATATATGCATACATAAATGTGAATCTCTTCTTCAGCTCGTTATCATGTGTTCTTCCCACTGCATGTCTATTCTTCTTTTCCTGACCATAATATGTATCACCCAGTGCAGTTCTCCTCACTTTGTTGCACCCTCTCTCCATCTGCCAGCCCATAGCTATTTCTCTCTTTTCCATCTCCATTTCCCTAGCTCCCTTCAACTGACCTCATACCTTTTCAGTATCTCTTCTTTACTTCATGTCCCTTGAATTGTCTCTCGCTTGCCGTCTGCCTTTCCCTGTAACTGTCCTTTCTACGTTTTGCCTGCATGCACGTGCTTGTGAAATCTTTTGTTGATAAAAAAATCTTAAAAGGGCCTTAGAAACCACCTCCTACTTACCTGAACTTACCAATGTCTTGGTCCAACATTACTCTAATTTACATGCTTTTGCATGACCAGCACTTCATCTGCTCACTTAGTGTTCTCCTCTTTGCAGTCCACGCAGTAGTGTTGTCTCGGGACCAAGTACTCCTTCCGATTACTTGCTATTGGACACTGGCCAGTGTCCATCCTTTGGCTACAACACTGAAGGTACTTCATTTTTCTTTCAGCATGCTGTCTTCTCTCTTTTTTTCTTTCTGCATGCCATCTTTTTTTCTTCACTGCTGTCTTCTTCTTCTTTGCTGCAGACTTCATCCTTCACTGTCTCTTAGCTGCCATCTTCTTTCTTCTCTGTTGTCTTCTTTTTTTGCTGCCGTCTTCTTTCTCTGCTTCCTCTGGCTATGATGCTGAAAGTACTTCTTTATTTCTTCCTGCATGCCATTTTCTTTTTTTGCTGCTGTCTTCTTTCTTTGTTGCCATCTTCTTTCTCCGCTGTCTTCTTTCTTCGCTGCTGTCTTCTTTTTCCTTCTTCACATGCCGACCAAACTTTGATCATATTATGCAGTGGGTCTTTCTGCAAGAGAACAGTGGCCGTTCTAGGAAATGTAGGTTTTGACAGACTCCTCAACATCGACTCCAGCACTTTCATCTTCCTGGGAGACCTGAACTTTCACATGGAAGATCGCATCACCTTCCTTGAAAATCTGGGAAACCTCTGCCTCACCCAGCACAACACCTGTCCCACTGACGCCACCGGACTTCTTCTGGACCCACTTTGCTTCTCCTTCAACAGCAGTGCAATCCACAAACCATTGCCTATCACTGGGACTGATGATGTATTTGTGAGCATCAGCATCCCCGTTCTGAATCCCAGAAGACCCACCATCACTGGACCTACTTGCTGCTGCTGGAAAATCATTGAGATGGACATGCTTCCTCCTCTCTGTGCATCATTGTGAATCCACCAACAGCATAATGGAAGACATCAAAAACTTAAACAACTGCATCACAATCTGCCCCAACACCTTGACAGAACTCAAGCACATCAAATTATCAGGAACACAAATAAATCAGGCTGATGAAACAGCACTGTAAGCTACTGGAGCACAACTGGAGAATAGACCCAAACATTACATGGAAACAGCACTCATTGCCACAAAGGAAAACATCCCTATGAACCTTGAAAGTAGAGAGATTGCAGACTTCATCTTAGTGGAGCTCTTGGTGACCTTCGACAAAATATGACATTCCAGCCTCATCAGATGCTTACAAGAGATCAGCATTGAAGGACCTACTCTCCGCTGGATCTGCTAATTTCTTACGGAAAGAAGTCAAACTGTCAGCATAGCACCATACACCTCAGAAACCTGGAACCTCATTTGCGAAGTGCCTCAAGGTTCATCACTCAGTCCTGCCCTGTTCAACAGATATATGGCTACTGTTGGATTTGGCCAACCCAAACTTTTTGCAGGGTCATCCCCAAACTTTTTGCCTTCCTCCTCCTATTTTCCTGACTTCTTTTCATTGGTTATAGGACTCTGGGCCGTTTATGACAGCTGATCAATGCTAAAGTGCATGTGCTCTCCCTTCTACCTTTGATATAATTGACTTAAACCTGATTGTCTTACTTAATTTACCTGTGATTCCCTTGTACAGTGGTATCCCTTATACCCAGAGCCTGTAAACTAAATGCTAGTAATGGACCTTCAGCACAGCTTGCGCCACCCACAGAAGTAGCATTGCAAACCTGTCTCAGGTCTGCCACTGCAGGGCCTGCATGCGCAGTTTAATGCCACAGGGACCTGGCATCTAAATTTACTTTCTAGGCCTGGAACTCCCCTTTTACTACATATAAGTCACCTCCTAGGAAGGCCCTAGCTAGCCCTATCAGTATGGTGCTGTAAAAGGTAAAAGGTAGGACATGTGCCTGGTTGTGTGGCCTGTCTTAATAATGACAAACAGCCTATTTGGTCTCTCACTGCTGTGAGTGCTACCTCTCGCATATGATTGCATTGGAACTGCATTCGGTATTTTCTGATCTACTAAGGGTGGCGTGGGCATGTTTGGTATGGATGGAATGGTAGTGAAAAATGCTGCTTACTGGTGTAGGTGGATTTTTTATTACCATTGTAGAAATGCCACTTGTTGAAAGTGGGCATATATCTGTGCTTATAACTCTGGTGCTTTTGCAGCTTGACACCAATTCATGTCTGGGTTAGAGTGACAGCTGGGCTTTGTGCATACTTTTCAGACAGCCATCACAGAGGGAGTGTGGAACTGTAATAGGAGTACATCTGCATACTGAGTGGTTTTCCTGGGCTGGAAGAGGTGGGGCACACCTACATTTGTATAAGCTGTGCCCTGCCCTAACACGAAAGACTAATTTACCTCTTAGTGATGTCTGGAGCTAGTGTGGAGGAGAATGGACATCCCTGGAACTGGTTAGAGCTGGTTGGAACCTTCTCCCCACTTCTAGAAGCTGGGCAAAAGGAGTTTAGGTATAGGGATTGTTTCCCAAGTTCTTTGAGACACTGGTGAACACTGTGTAGACTTGGCACCAGAGGCTGCTGCAAAGGACTTAGAAGGAACCACGATTGGGGACTGTTCTGCTGATGTGCTAATTGAGGAGTCCTACGTCACCAAGGAGAATTGCCATTTTTGCTTAACACACCCTTCTGTGCTGGCCTGACTGCCTGCACCCTGCTCAGATGCCCCCACCTATCCTCCAGAGGGGTGGGCAGTGTGCCCCATGTCCCCCTTTTTACTGCTCAATAGTGTGGGGGAAGCAGCACCGTCTTTGGTCATAGCTCATGATAAGCACTTCTCCCCCACCTGACTCCAACGAGGGGTGCAAGGAGAACATCTCATGTTCATTGAGTGCTGCAATGCGTGAGGAGTGCTGCACCTGACCTGGAAAGCACATGAAGAGCGATTTATTCCTAGTGACACTAGGAGTGTGAAGAACGCTCTATTCTTTTTCTTTACAGCACGTATAGAGCAGAGGGTATAACTTGCTGCCTCAAGCCCAGCGTGAGTGGAATTCATGACATTCCTTGAGCTTGTGCGACCTCCTGCTCAGTGAGACATGGTCAAGAGGACCAGAAGACCCCAGTGGCGGCTGCTGGCAGTTTTCCCCAGAGTGCAGATGAGGTGTGCACTTTTGTGTGCCTCAGGAGCACAAGCAGGCACTCACTACGACTGAGTGAGGCCGCGTTGTGTTTCGTGGGGAAAGACGCATCACCGCCAGGCCAGGCATCTGCTCAGGCCTGCGGCCAGCCTTGGGAGCATGAGGGCTGCTTTGCAGGCATCCCGCCCCCAGGATTAAAGAACTCTGAAGGTAACAGCTGTGCCACAAGGATGCAGGCAGCCGTCTTAAGGTCTTGGTGATGTGGGAGGGATCCAAGAAGGTCTCCCTGCCCAAGGGGGCAACTGAGATACTAAGATTGAGTGCCAGGACAGATTCCGGTCTCCCGCAGCATCTGGGAGCGTGCCCCCTTTACCTCTGGTGGCATCTCTATAAGGGCACTACGTATGTCGATAGCAGGATGGGGTGGCGACCCTCAACAGAGGTCCCCAATCCTATTAGGACTATTTTGGTGATTACCGTACCTGGTATGAGTGCCACGGGAGTTCCTATGTAGATGGAGTGTGCTCCCTTTACCAAATGTCTTCTGAAAAAAGTGCAGTCTTATTACGACCTTCGTGTAGAAGGAGCTGTTGGGGATTCGTATAGAAGCTCACCATTATAATTCTGACTTGATTTCTGCTGCCTGTTCTACTTGCCATGTTGGGGTGACACACAGATTTTCAGGGTCTACCTTCTATGCAGGAGGGTAGAGTGTGTATGAGGACACATGTAATATGGAAATGATTCTCTTTGGACATTCCTGATGATTTTTTGGCCTTCATGATAGTGTTTCTTCCTTATTCTCTTCATAACCTATTCATTTTACATGTCGTGCTTGTAATTTTGTGGGGGGACATACAGATTCCAGGTCTTGGTACTGCAGGCATTGGGAGGGTAATGTTTGAGTATGACATATGTCATAAGGAAATGTTTTCATGATAGGTGCATTTATCTTGGTGACTATGTTGATCTGCCTTTGGGAAATGCTTCGTACTACGTGCCTTTATTTGTGGTGATACTGGTGACCTGACTAGAGCTTATCTTCCAGAATACTAGTAACCTATGTATTTACCTGACTATGGCTTGCTTTCGCTGAATACTAGTAACCTGTGTGATGTTCTGACAACTGCTTGTGTAGCAGGGTATTACTTATATATGTTGTTTTTGGTCTAATGATGTTTTATGCAATACAGTGTACTTTCATATAAGTTTCTTTGTGGTGTTTTTATTGTGTCACTATTGTGTGTGTTGTGCAAGCACTTTACAGAGTGCCTCTGGGATAAGCCGGACTGCTCATGCCAAGCAACCAAGGTGGCTAGTAGAAGTTTTCTTGGGTGTGTATCTCCCTTGTCCTGATTAGAGTGGCGGTCTCAGCCTGGATGAGGTGCCTACCCTAGCCAACCAGGAACACCACAGAGTCAGAGGTCGAGCCTCCCCATACGGCAGTCTCACAGTATGGACCGGCCTCCCACTACATGTCAGAACCTCCTCCTTCTCCCTTCTTGAACTCTGTAAGAATTATCCAGTAACATTCATGCCTGGCTATTACACTTGCTCATAGCCTCACAAGTGATTGCACTCTGCAAATGCACATTACATAACATAACATTGCTATTGCAAGAATCTAGCCATGAAGCAGCAGAATGCTGTATATAGTCAAGAACAAGCATAAAGAAGAAAGGGGAGCTGGTTTGAGGTGGTTAATTTATTGTGGTGTAGTGTTCTTTAAGGAAGTGAGTTTTCAAATCTTTCCTAAATTGGAGCAGTGTTGGGTCGAACCTGGCCGGTCCTGATGGATACAGGAATGTTGTTCAAGATCCTCGGTGCATTGATGGACTAAGTCTGTTGACTTGTTTTACTTTTTTACACATCTGAGTCACCATCCAGATCTGAGAGTATTAGGGCCTCAGCAGGATATCTGAACTCACTTTCTGGAAGAAATGGTTTGACTCTATTTAGAATTGAGAAGTAGTACCAGTATGCCTTTGTTTTTTTGACTTTTTGCTGTCATCTGTCAGTAGAGACCAAGCGGCTCTATGTATAGACTGAAGATGACTTGAGACAGTCCACTCCACAAGTGTTGGGAATCTTTGGTGACCTGAACATGTCCATGTGAACAAACTGGTGTTAAGCTGGAATGGTAAGAAGAGACCAGTGAAGGACACTACTGGTGAATCGTGAGTGAGACTCTTGGGTACCCAACAGGACGGGATGGTTGACTGTCAAAGCACCTGAGAGGTCCAGCAATATGAGGACACAAGAGTCATCCTCCTCTGTGGTCAAGAGGGCATTGTCTATAATGGATAAGTTAGTGGTTTCCCTGTTGCAGCATGATCTGAAGCCATACCAATAGTTCTGGTAGAGAAGGCTAGCACTGATGTGGTCTTGGAGTTTGGAGTTTAAAATAGATTGCTTTTTCATCTTGCTGATGAATAGCAGGAGACTAATGGGCTGATAAAGTTGGCGAGGTCTATTGTAGAGTAATCCACTTATTTAGGAGTGGATGAATCTGGACTGTCTTGATGGCTTTAGGAAGATACCTTGAGTGTGGGAGGCATTGACAATAGTAAGTAGGAGTAAGAGAGCATCTCAAGAGAGAGCTTTCATATAGGATGATAGTAGGATATCATCTTCGAAAGAATTGGCTTTGAAGGAGTAAGTCAGTAAAATCAGGGAGAGATAGGGCTTTGAATGCTAACCAGTGCATAAATCTAGGGGAAGGGGTCGGTGTATGAATTGAAGCAGGCTTGGTTTCATCGATGTATTATTGGATTCTCTGTATTTTTACAGTGTGGAAGAGGTTGATGACATTGCACTTTTCTGTGGAGTGAGGAATAGGTGAGTCTGACAGGGGGCTGATGCAGTGCTTCACTGTCTTGAACAGCGTTGTGCTTCTGTTGGTGGCTTCTCTGATGGTGTTGGTACAGTACTTTGCTTTGGCTGATGTTATGAGCTGTCTGCATGTTCAGCAGAGGGACTTCAATTTCAAGTGACTTAAAGATTTTTATAATTTTTCTAACCACCACATGCAATTAGTCCCCTTCCTTTCCTTCATTTAGCCCCGACTTCATTTCTCATAATCCTTGACCTGCGTTCATGTCTTCTTACTTTGCAGGGGCATGAGTGCTATACTGAGAACTGGCAAGAAGTAAGTAGCGTAAGAGGCAAAGCAAAGGCAGGAAGTGCCGAAGGAATGTTGGCACTGCTTGGAAGGAGGCTTCACGTCTTCGAAAAGCACACTATACAAGTTGTCTGAGTTCAATGAATAAAGCTGCATTTCCCATGAGGACACAGAATTGTCATGAGGTTTGAAAACGATGATGTCATTTTGAAGTTATCAACTATAAATTTATTGTGCACCTATTGCCCCTGTTAGTTGTGATACCCTGCTGCTGTGTGATACACTGCTGCTGCAGCTCGGACCTTGCTGTCAGAGTTCATGGAAAGTCTTGGAGATTGTTATTGAACAATTTGGAAATGATGGAAGTCTGAACTAACTATAGAGAACTATTGTCAGAAATCTAATTGTATTTGTGGAGACAAACTCTGTTGGAATAATGCATTCGCCATTGTTTCCTTCTCCTTCCCCCTTCATTTCACCTTTCTCTTCCCTGCCCTCACTCTCTCTTGCATCTTTTATCACCTGTTTCTTCCATGTTATCTTTTTCCATCCAACATCCCTTTGTTCGTAGTGCCTCATACAGTCCTCTTTTCCCACGTTTTAGTCCTCGACTTTCGCTGTCAAATCCTTCCTTTTCCTTTCCTCTATAACCTCTTGTTTTACCTTTCCTTTTTATCGTACCTCCTTCTCATGCTAATTATCTTACGGCACACTTTCACTCCAATTCTCTATTACCTTATTCCCTTCTGTCTGCTCCCTCTTACCCACTTTCTAAGAGATCCTTGACATTCTACCCCTGTCCTTCTTACAGCCTACCCTTTGCACCCCATCTTTCTTTACTCCCTTTTCCCCACATCGTGTATGCTTCATTCTCAATCTCATATTGGTTCTTTCCTTCACCTATTTGCTCCTTCTTTTCAAAATAAATTCCTTTTCTTTCCTTCTACCTTTGCTCTCCAGTTCTTAATGATCTTTTCTCGTGTCCTCCACAAACTAGAACTCAGCAGTAGTACTTCCTGCTAATGTTGTCACTGTTAAGAGGACTGTCTTCCAAAATGGCACCCCTTGCTATTCTCTCTTGTATATATGATCGAATGATGTCTTCTATTTCTCCGTCTTCAAAGAGTTTCATTTGTATTATAAATAGGGAATATTATATATGCATAATATGTTAAGGAGCTAATAAAGTGCCTTTTTTCAAGCAATCATATGCCTTTTCTGACTAATGTCAAATATCTCATGGAACGCTAAAATGTGCTCATAAAATGATTATTTCCCTCAGGATACAGCAATAATATTTATGTAATGTCTGCTGGGTGGGTCTGTTTTCTTTCTAAGGCAGCTTTTACAAATGTTCCTCTCATGTACGCCATGGCACCTACTTTTTATTTACCTCCTGTGAGCTCTCTGAGCCTCTTGATGGCTAAGAATTTTCAAACACAGGCGTCAAGACTGGATTTGTCAATAGGTTGCTCGAGTGGCCAGTTATTTACAATGTACCGCCTTGTGAATATTGGTTTTGCAACTAATACATTTTGGGATGGGAGATATTCGTCCAGCCTGCAAGCATACCATGGTCACAAAAATTATATTTATTCTCTATCTGATAAGACAAGGTGGAAGTGTCCGATACGGTTCAAAAAGATGAATGCTGCTCATAAATAGCTACTCTCACGCTTCTATCTCTGTTGGTCATTGGGGTCTTGTTTTCTTGACCTACCTTGAACAAATGACATCCTATGGCCAATTATTGCCGCTCCAGCTTCATTTGTGCGTAGCCTGGGCATAAGCATAAATAATTATGGCAGAAAACCCAATTTGCATTTATTAAACCTAGAACCTGTATCCTGGCATGAAACTGCAATTTAACAAACTTTCCTGCCCCCTCTGATACATGTTATTTCTCTTGGATTTGATTGATTTGCTTCGCTATGTTTCATCCCATCTGATCTACAGCTGTTGATCACTTTGCCTACATATTCTTTTCTAGGTTAGTCAGCTTCCTCCGTTCCTAAGCATTCTGCTTTACCAGTGTTACTTCAGGCCGCTTTGATTTATGATGCTGGAGAGCTGTGTTCCTCTTTACACAGTAATCTAGCCCAGTGACATGGAAAGCAATGATTCTCCCACCATATTCTTTGATGTGTTGCTACAAATTGTAGTATTAGTTTTGTTCTGTAACCAACTAAACAGGTCTGAAATAATGCGATTGTTTTGGTCAGCAAATGAACTCAGCACCATTGTCACTATTGTCACTCGGTCGCAATCATCAGAAGTCATTTTAATCCATAAGAACTCTCGTGAGGTACAGTTTAGTCTACAGTTTTATGTATTTTATTGTCCCTTTTCAGCTGTCTTGAAGTGCTTTAACTCCTATTGTAAACATCTACTTCTCAATCACCCTCCCAGCGAATACCATTCCGATTTTCCTACAGGCTTTTCAGACGATAATTCCAGCATTTAGCTGCAGCTACAGAAAAGAGGTGTGCATCGGAGGTCACAGCTCTTACCTAGGGTACATTAGGGAGAACTGGGGAATAGAATGTAAGTTAAGTGGAGGTTTGTATAAACTAATGGGCGTATTTACAAGTTATTGGTGTAGGGCAGCGCTACAAGGCTTCTTGCTGCTCTGTCCTGCCTCAAAACAAAGGACAGGAATGCGCAGTATCTATTAGATACGGCGCATCCCTGTCCTTTCCCCTTCCTCTGGCATACAATTGGCTGCCATGTGCTAATGCAAGCACCCTTACACTATGGTGTCATGGTGTCTGCGTTGCACGGATGATTGTTTTTGTGCAGGAAGGGACACCTTCCTGCATAAAAACAATCACAAGAGGTGTTTTCCTCTTTCTATGTGTGCTGCAAAATGCAGCACACATAGAAACAGGAAAAACGAGGAGAAATAAAGGTATTTCTCCTTGTTTTGCCTTCCCTATGCCTCCCTTGAGGAGGTGTAGACTTTTGACGCTTTCCTAGTGTTAGAAATTGGGTTTTTGGTTGGCATTCAGGTTACCCTCTGACCAAGCAAAAGCCCTCACTCTAGTCAGGGTAAGTCACACACAATCCAAGATTATCCTGTGCCCACCCTCTGGTAGCTTGGCACGAGCAGTCAGGCTTAACTTAGAAGGCAATGTGTAAAGTATTTGTGCAATAAATCATACAATACCACCATATAGCACCACAAAAATACACCACACAGTGTTTAGAAAAATATATAATATTTATCAGGATAATTGTAGGTCAAAACGAATAAAGTTGCAATGTGAATTTGTAGAGATATCACTGAAAAGTGATATAAAGTGTCTTAAGTCTTTAAAAAGCAAACAAAGTCTCTTTCAAGCACTAAGTACCTGGTTTGGAGTGGAAAATCTCCTCAGAGGGCCACAGAAGAAGAGATACGTGGAAAAATGTGTGTGCGTCGATTTCTCCCCAGCACACATGGACTTGCGTCGTTACTTTTTCACGCGGTGAAGTTGTGCGTCTTTTTCCTGCTTGTTTTCCGTCTGCGCGTCGTTCTGTGGGGCTGCGCGTCGAAGTTTCGCTCTCACGGCAGGCGTTGTGTCGATTTCTCCTCTGGAGGTCGGGCGGCGTTGTCCTTGCGAGGCCATGCATCGAAGTTCCGGTCGTCCCGAAGGCGTTGCGTCGATCAGCGTCGGTGTGCGGTGTTTTTCTCGCAGCGGAACAAGCTGTGCGTCGAAATGTTCGGCGCACGAAGCGTCAAAGTGAAAAAGAGAAGTATTTTTGGTCCTGAGACTTCAGGGAACAGGAGGCAAGCTCTATCCAAGCCCTTGGAGAGCACTTTCACAGCCAGACAAGAGTTCAGCAAGGCAGCAGGGAAACAGCAAGGCAGCAGTCCTTTGTAGAAAGCAGTCAGGTGAGTCCTTTAGGCAGCCAGGCAGTTCTTCTTGGCAGGATGCAGGTTCTGGTTCAGGTTTCCTCTATAGCAAGTGTCTGATGAGGTAGGGCAGAGGCCCTGTTTTATACCCAAATGTGCCTTTGAAGTGGGGGAGACTTCAAAGAGTGGCTAAGAAGTGCACCAGGTCCCCTTTCAGTTCAATCCTGTCTGCCAGGGTCCCAGTAGGGGGGGTGGAAGTCCTTTGTGTGAGAGCAGGCCCTCCACCCTCCCAGCCCAGGAAGACCCATTCAAAATGCAGATGTATGCAAGTGAGGCTGAGTACCCTGTGTTTGGGGTGTGTCTGAGTGAATGCACAGGGAGCTGTCAACTAAGCCCAGCCAAGCGTGGATTGTAAGGCACAGAAAGATTTAAGTGCAAAGAAATGCTCACTTTCTAAAAGTGGCATTTCTAGAACAGTAATATTAAATTCAACTTCACCAGTCAGCAGGATTTTATATTACCATTCTGGCCTTACTAAATATGACCTTCCTACTCCTTTCAGATCAGCAGCTACCACTTCAATACTGTATGAGGGCAGCCCCAATGTTAGCCTATGAAGGGAGCAGGCCTCACAATAGTGCAAAAACGAATTTAGGAGTTTTACACTACCAGGACATGTAAACTACACAGGTACATGTTCTGCCTTTCACCCACACAGCACCCTGCTCTAGGGGTTACCTAGGGCACACATTAGAGGTGACTTATATGTGGAGAAAGGGGAGGTTTAGGCTTGGCAAGTACTTTTAAATGCCAAGTCGAGGTGACAGTGAAACTGCACACACAGGCCTTGCAATGGCAGGCCTGAGACAAGGAAAAGGGGCTACTTAAGTATGTGGCACAACCAGTGCTGCAGGCCCACTAGTAGCATTTAATCTACAGGCCCTAGGCACATAGAGTGCACATTACTAGGGACTTATACGTAAATTAAATAGTCCAATCAGGTATGATTCAAGGTTACCATGTTTTAAGGGAGAGAGCATATGCACTTTAGCACTGGTTAGCAGTGGTAAAGTGTGCAGAGTCTAAAAGCCAGCAAAAACAGTGTCCAAAAAGTGGAGGGAGGCAGGCAAAAAGTTAGGGGTGACCACCCTAAGGCTGTCCAGTCTACCACCTAGCTTTACCAAATCTTGTGAATCTGGAATGTTTAAAATGTTGTGGGTGTTATTTGGGAACACCCAGGGTAACGCCCATGGCACACCTCGTTGCAGGGTGGGACAACACAGCAACTTGAACTGAATTGCCTCAGTTCATATTTACAAGGTCATGAAAAGCCACGCATGGTGGCTCTACGTGACCCTGTATGTATGGCACTCCAGTGTGTCCTGTCACACAGTCTCTGAAAGTGATGTTCCATCGGCACAGATGGGTTTGTAAAAAAGTCCCTTAATTTTGACACAATAAGATCAGGAGTACACTAAGGAATATCCCTGTATATGATGACCATGCATTTGAAAACAATCTTGCTTCAAATAGACAACCGATACAACTGTTTTAGCGTAGGCAAGGCTTGTTGGTATTTAGGAATCTTGCACATGGGATGGGCTGGTGTGTTTGGATTACCTGGAGACATTTTGAGAATGTATTGGGATTTGCCAAACAGAAAGAATTACCAGAGTTCATCTGTGAATTGTTTGACAATAAGCAGTAGGATGTGGTGTAGAGTTTTTAAGTAGAAGGAGCGGACACTGGTGTATTTAGCCATGTGTGCTTCCAAAGCAGCTGATATTTCAACAGAATCCAGAAGTTATGTATGACCAAAGAGGGGGTAGGACATTAGTCCACAGTATCCAACGAAGTAGGGTTATCTATTAAGGCTCACATACAAAGTGGTAAACCTTATAGGTTACCTGAAAAACTTTGATTTAAGGGATATACAGAGTTAAAATCATAACCTTTTAAATCTTTGAGAACCATTTAAATCACAAATGTCTAAAAAAGGCAAAAATTGGTGGTTCCTTGTGGTCACTGCAGGTGGGAGGACGTCATGCAATAAGTCATGGTGGCGGGTAAACTAAGGTCATGGCATGTTTTTGTTGACACATAGTTATGATTACTGGGTATAGAGCATGGCCAAAGGCCATGTACTGCTTTCAGAGTCCACTAAGCAAGGTTAAAAGACAGGTGCAATGGTCAATGATACTGGAGAACTGGGCTTGAGGTTAGGTGAAAGTCCTGCTACCAGTAGGTAATGTGGGTCAAAACATGTTTGGGCTAACTTCCTCAGTAATGTTTGTGTTATTGCGAACAGTGGAACCATATCTCCCACATATTCCTGGTCACAATTTCACATCTGATACTCCAATTATATCTCTGGCAGTATTGCACCTGGTGTCACCAATAACATCATCACCAGAATTGATTAGTGGACGTAAAATGTTGAATTTCACAAGAAAAGGGTACTTACCTTCTACAAAGTTCCTTCTGATGAATACTAATCTTTCTACAGGCTACTGTTGTGAACTGACAATAGACACTAGACAGGGTCCAAAAATGTAGGAACAGTACCATTTATTGTCAGAAGGTGACACTGCTTGGCTTTAGTTGTGGATCTGAGAGACAAATTGTTGGTGATGCCATGAACTGAATATAAAGCATCTTGATTGCTTGCTGATGGTGTCAGATCTGGCATGTTTTTCCATGTCTTAGCTGAAGCTTAGCACAGAAGCACATGCAACAAAAAGAAAAAAAAAACAATACAATGGCTAAATCCCTCAGAGATTGAAGCTGAAAGAGAGATAAGTAAGCTGTTGGAACATGCATCCATCTTAAGGACACTATACTCTTTGCATTAGGTCTTTAAGTCAATCACGCTCAATATATTAATCAAAAAGGAGAATGGTTGACTGCTGAAAATAAGACTATCACACAAGAAGGCTCTGAAGGATAGCCATACTCAATTATGATTCCTATCTCTCAAGTAAGCATTCAAACATGTGTAACTAAAATAATTTACAGACAGCCAGCTAACAGCTCAGAAAATATCTCAGTCAGAATAATCCTCAAACTAGTCAAAAAGTAGCAGAGTGAACTGTAAAACTCAATAGGGATCTTTAACTGATTTAAATCACCATGGCAATTCATTTTAGATTGTTTGCATTCAACACCTTACCATAAGTTGCACCCTTATAAGCACTGAAGAGATTATTGTCAGGTCTAAGTCCTTAGTCAGTCACAGATCGAGAATATTAGCTCTCCTAAATTTAGGTTTTTGCAGTCTTTCATTCTCCTGATAGAAAATGGTGTTGGGCAAATGAAAGCAACAACGTAAATGGTGCCAGGTGGAACTAAGTCACCACTTTGGGTAGAAAACATAGTTTAGCTCTAAATGCAACATTATTCTTGGGAACATACTGTTAAAAGGGAAGACACTGATGAAATCTCTAGTTCACTTTCATTCCTAGCAAAATGAATAGCCAAAGTGGAGCTTAACCTTTTTTTCTGGCTTTTGAGTATTCATATCATTTTGACAGCAATTTGTCTGCAAGTACACACCACCTACTACAGAAAACAGATATTTTGGATGGCCAACAGAACAACCATGGCCTTCACAAGGTAAAGAAAAATATTGAAGAGTTAGCATCTCAAGTAGCAAACTTGTAGACTTAACATTCTTACATTACAACTGAGACCGCTTCTAAGACAGTAGATACTCCATGACAGGCAGAGGGCATGGAGGACCAAAGCAAAGATCGAGGATAATAAGAGTGCATGGACCAACCCATAGCTTTCAGGGTGCAACATTTCTTGTACTTACAATTCTTTCTAACTAAATTGTATCTCAATGGAAATGCCAGGAAAGTGTAGTGCAAATTTTACATGCCTGGTATTGCTTCAGCACCTTTGACAAAATTCATCACTTTGGGAAGCTCTACCAAAAAATAAATCTGGAATTAGCTGTTGGATTGTTTAGTGAAATGTTTTACCTGGGGCAGACCCTAAGACATCATCTGCACTATTTCTTTTAGACGTCCCCACTCATGGCTCTGTAATATGCTTATAATGAGAAGATCCACTGGTGTTCTTAGATGACAAGTTAGATGACTGGCATTCCAACCAAATCCCCTGTCAGTGAAGCACAACTACAGTTTTAAAATTCAAAATAGAGGTTTTGATACTACATCTCCTGTTTTGTTAATATGCTTTGCTGTAGTGACGTCTGTCACAACCTGTTTCTCCTGACCTACTAAATAGAATAGCCTGGGAGCAATTCTCAGTGCTATCAAAGTTAGAAAAATTGCATGGGTTGAGATTCT
Source organism: Pleurodeles waltl (assembly GCF_031143425.1). NCBI lineage: Eukaryota > Metazoa > Chordata > Amphibia > Caudata > Salamandridae > Pleurodeles > Pleurodeles waltl. Next base: position 480,583,997 of record NC_090438.1, on the reverse strand, counting down.
TGCATCGGCCAACTCACATTCGTATGGCTGTTGTTAAGGCTAGTCCTGAATCAGAGCATCAAAATTCATTGACAAATGTGGCCAGTGAACTGTTCTCGCTGCTGAAAGTTCTGAGAACAAGCATATGGCAACAGAACAATTGTGATTCCCTGATTCCATCGAAATCCAGGTGCCTAAAACTTGCTACCGGTCCCAGTATACTATTAAACCACTACATGCATTGTGGCATTCCCTCTCAAAACTGGCCTTGTACACCTTTTTGACCCTTCATCTACTTGACTGGGTCTTATAGAAGGAATTATCTCCTCTATTGAACACAGCTCCTTGCTGAACTGAACGTTCCCAATTCCCCTCTGGCTCTGCAGTTTCCTGGGACCCTTCTTCTAGGTTGGATTTCCAATTGTCTTTCAACATTGTCCCAGTGGTAGTCCTTGTCAAGTCAACAATAGGAGCCAAAAAGTAAATGTCAAATAAAATGTAGGCTTTTCTACTATTTATATTATAGATGTGTAAAATCTCCTGAAGATATGCTTGTACTATGACATAGCATGTCATATCTTTTGGACAGCGTGTTGCTCATTATTACAATTAACATTGGTTCTATATACATTTTTGTACCTTATCCTAATAACAGCACTGCACCGTTGCACTACATCACGTTTGTTATTCATGCTATTCCTAAAATGTGAACTAATTGTTGGAACAAATAATTTGTTGAAATTTCCATTTTGTATACCTGGTTGATTACCTCAACGTTTTCTAACCATTTTTGCTTGTGTTTCTGGCTTGATCGTCCAAGTCCATTTTTAAGTCCTTTTTTTAATTAACTCGAACAGTATTGAAGTGAACTACTCCCTCAACCCGAATGAAATATATATAATGTGACATCGGTCATTTTACGCACGAGGTTATTGGTTACATCATATCATTGATGTCACCAGCAGCAACAAAGATGTATTTTGAATTGTTATGTGTAGGGTCGTGAGCAGTTTACTGAGGCAGCCTTGATTGTAAAAACGTATGGTAACTAGCAATGTTCAGAGGTATTTTTTGTCATTTAGATCACAACCACATGACTCCTAGTATTTAAAGCTGGGCTAAAAAATAAACCTTACGACATATCTATTGCAAAGTTGTTTTAGCTTCTGCAAAAGGGAGGCTCATTAAGTTATCTTACCTGGGATTCCTCACTGTCTGAAAACTTCTTACTCCTACTGGCTGGACTTTGTTCACTAGGAAAGGACGAAAGAAAAACAAGTGATATAATCCAGCTCACTCGTTGAGGCCATGAATATACCAGGAATCGTGCACCATTATTCATTTAAACATTGTTTCTTTCGGATTAAGACATTCAGTTCTTTTTAAAATGTTGTTCATGCACAATATTCAGTACTAATGTGATACATATACAAGAGAAAGACATCACAAAAATCTCTTTGTGGCTAAATGAAATTTTCGTTTGCGGCATAAAATGTGCTCTGATAAAGAAAATACATGTATGCGGCTTATATGGCAAAATGTGGTAAGATCTAAAAGAAAAAGTTACTACCTTTAAAAATGTTAGCACTCGTTATAACTTATTTTCCTCTGCATACAGTACTCTTTACCAATGGGATTATTCCATTCCACCAGGTAAAGGTATTCCACATCAAGCTACAATATTTTTACAACATATAATCTGAGATAAAATATGATCTTGAAGGTCAATGCAGTCTTTAAATTGCATTAATTTGACACAGTGAGGATCACTTCCAGAAACATTAGATGAAAACATACCATATTTAAATTTCACACTACTTTGAACCAACACACCTTTCACGTTGATGAGCAGTAGTTGGTATTATGTGAGATTTACTGGTCCATTTTTTGGTTCATCTAGTTAGTCTGTGAGGAGGTGAGGGATTAGAACTGGTTGGTGGGGGTACTATGGCTTTTACAATCAATGAATCAGAAATTTGTAAAGTGCACTTCTCACCCGTGACGGTCTCAAGGCACTGGGGGGGGGTGGGGGTGAGGGAAGGTGCTGTTACTGCTCGAACAGCCAGGTCTTGAGAAGTTTCCTGAAGGTAAGGAGGTCTTTGGTCTTACGCAGGTGGGTGGGAAGAGTGTTCTACATCTTGGCGGCGAGGTGCGAGAATGATTTGCTGCCGGTTGTAGTTCTGCGGATGCGTGGGACAGTTGCAAGGGTGAGGCCGGTAGAGCGGAGATGCCGGGTCGGGGTGTAGGAGAGCCGTATGTTGAGGTATTCTGGTTCGGTGTTGTGCAGCGCTTTGCGAGCGTGGGTGAGGAGTTTGATGGTGATTCTCTTGTTGACTAGGAGCCAATGCAGGTCTCTCAGATGGCCTGTGATGTGGCAGTGGGGGGGGATGTCCAGGATGAGGCGTGTGGAGGCGTTCTGGATGCGTTGCCGCCTCTTCTGGATTTTGGTCGTGGTTCCTGCAGAGAGGGCATTGCCATAGTTGTTTGCTGCTTACGAGGGCTCGGGTGACTGTTCTTCTGGTCTCGGTGGGGATCCATTTGTAGATCTTTCGGAGCATGCGGAGGGTGTTGAAGCAGGAGGAGGAGATTGTGTTGACTCACCACTGTGAACCACTCACTACCCCACATCGCAAAAGGCAAGCCTACAGAAACTACAAAGAGCCAATGGGTGTTCTTCATTTGCTTGAATAAAGTTTGGATTTGCATTGAAGACATGGAGACAGGTAAGTGGGTGGATCAAACTGAAGGATCAATGTGGTAACATACGTAAACAGACATGAACATATGTATTTTGGGTGCTTTAGCACATTAAACACTGACCTGTTGCCTTTGTCAATAAATGTTTAGTTTTTCTTAAAGCGGAACCAGTAAAATTCCAAGACAATGAGGCAGAGGAAGATGAGCAATACAGAAAACAAGCGTCCACCAGAGGTGACTTTGGCACAGGTGAGTAACCCTTTCTACAAATGCACAGTCTTTTTGTTTAGGACTAAGAGTATTTCACACTAACACTGTGTTTGCTCACTTTTCTTGGAAACAATCAAACAAAGCCTCATCTGAAGCATCAAATAAGGCAACACCATTTCTGGAGACTTTACAGCAATGAGCATTTATTTGCCTGACAGAGATTGAAATTGAAACAGCCGTCACAGTGCTTGGTCACAGCTGTACTTTCCCCTGTGGAATGAATAACAATCCCATCATAAGACCCTCTTTGCTACCCTACACTGAGCAGGGGCTCAGCAATCCTCTTTCAATTGGAACAATACCTTTTTTTTTTTTTACATTTCCACCCCTCTATAGCATCTACCATACTGTAGATGTATTATAATAATTTCCTCTCCTGGATATGTAATGACTGGAGCCACATCTAGAGTCAAGCCAAGGTAGACTTTCCTTCTTCTCGCTGGATGCCGAAAAAGAAAGGAAAGAAAAAGGAAAGAACGTAGACACCTGAAAACAACGATTCAAGTAGATTGTTGAAACGGTATTCAGCAACAATGAAGCTTTTAGAAAAGGGTCCTATTAACCCTGCAAAGAAAATATACCGCACATGCTTGTAATTCACTCGTCATTCAGAATGCTATCCTGGGAAGTTGGTATGTATGTACGAAAGTCCTTGCTTTATTCCTGACAAACAAATTTATCATCAAACTTGATTGATCCTATCTCGTACCAGCACAGATATTTATAGTAAGTGCTTACTGCCAGTCCGGAAATCTTTCTATTTATTTTCCACAGTCTTTATTACAACTTTATCAATTGCATAAATAGTATTCAAGTTACCAACTGTTAAAGAACATAGAGATCTACACTTGCGTAAATGGAATTTATTAGGAGCAAGATGGATCGGTCATTCTGGAGTATTTTTTTCCTGTTGCTACAGGGTCGAATCCCTCATCTCAGATCAGAAAACATAAATGATAAAAAATGGTAACCTTGGTCTAAGAAAAATCAAACATTTTCTTCCTATGATCAATTAGGTTTTTGTTGGGGAATCGAAAAATACCACTGCCTCTTCAGCTTTCTCGGGAAAGTGTAGCTGTGAGTTGGAAAAAATGTCATGTCCAAGTTACTAGGTAGTGTAGGAGGCTGGCCTGGCTTATAGTGGGTACCTGCTGGTACTTACACCCTGTGCCAGGTCCAGTTATCCCTTATTTAGTAGATTAGTAGTGTTCTAGCAGCTTTAGGCTGATAGAGGTAGCTATAGCAGAGCAGCTTATGCTGAACTAGGAGACATGCAAAGCTCCTACTATACCACTTACATCATATAGCACTATTTCATAAGAAACACAATACTCAGAGTTACTAAAAATAAAGGTACTTTATTTTAGTGAAAATATGCCAAAAATATCTCAGAGGATATACTCCCTTAGGAAGTAAGTACAATACAAAAAATATACACACAAACCAAAATCAGGTAAGTAAACAGTTAGAAAAGTATTGCAAACACTGTAGAATACAATAGGATGCAATAGGCTTAGGGGAAACACAAACCACATACTCTAAAACTGGAATGCGAACCACGAATGGACACCAAGCCTAGTGTAGTGTGTAGAGGGTCACTGGGAGTGTAAGAAAACACTGAAGGTGTCCAAGATACCCCACCCCAAGACCCTGAAAAGTAGGAGTAAAGTTACTCTACTTCCCCAGAAACACACTAAAGTTGTGATAGGAGATTCTGGAAAGACAACAACTGACTGCAAAGCACTGAAGACGGATTCCTGGACCTGAGGACCTGTAAAGGAACGGGACCAAGTCCAAGAGTCATGCAAGTGTCCAGGGGGAGCAGGAGCCCACTAAACCCCGGGTAAAGGTGCAAAATGGCTGCCTCTGGGTGGAAGATTCTGCAACAATGGAAGATGCCAGGAACTTTTCTTTTGCAAAGAAGATGTCCCACGGTGTTCTGGAGGATGCAGAGTTGTTTCCACGCAGAAAGACTGCATACAAGCCTTGCTAGCTGCAAAGGTAGCGGTTAAAGAAAATGGGTGTTGCCCGGGCCCCAAGGAAGGACCAAGAGGTCGCCCTTTGGAGGAGGAGACAGAGATGGCACTCAGCAGGGCAGAGAGCCCATGCAGAAGCAGGCAGCACCCTCAGAAGCACTTGAACAGGGGTTCAAGAAATCTGAGCACGGCGGTCGTGTCAACACTACAAAGGAGGGTCCCATGAAGCTGGTAGTCAACTCAGTGAGTTGAACAATGCAGGACGGAGTGCGGGGGATCTGCGCTATGGTGTGCACAAAGGATTCCTTGCAAAAGTGCGCAGAAACCCTAGCAGCTGCAGTTCACGCAGTACACAGGATTACTGTCTGGCGTAGGGAAGCAAGGACTTACCCCACAAAATTTGGACAGAAGGACCTCTGGACTGTCAGGGTCACTTGGATTCAGCTCCTGTGTTCCAGGGCCCAGGCTCGTTAAGATGAGAGGGGACCCAGAGGGCCGGTGATGCAGACATTTGGGCCCTGCATTAGCAGGGGGAAGATTCCGTCGACCCACAGATTTCTTCTTGCCTTCCAGTGCAGGGTGAAGTCAGACAGCCCTCAGAGCATGCACCACCAGGAAACAGTCGAGAAAGCCAGCAGGAGTGGGTGCTACAATGTTGCTGGTAGTCATCTTGCTACTTTGTTGCAGTTTTGCAGGCATCCTGGAGCAGTCAGCGGTCGATCCTTGGCAGAAGTCGAAGAGGGAGATGCAGAGGAACTCTGTTGAGCTCTTGCATTCATTATCTGATGAGAAACCCACAGGAGAGACCCTAAATAGCCCTCAGAGGAGGATTGGCCACCTAACCAGGTAAACACCTATCAGGAGGGGTCTCTGACGTCACCTACTTGCACTGGCGATGGCAGGGTTCCTCATCTGGCATTGACTTTGGTGGGGGGGTTTGTTGGAGTATTAGTATTAGTTAGCTAAGTAGAAACAGGAATTGATGTAGAAGGACTTGTTAGCAATGCAGCAGATCATGAGGATGATACATGCTTGTAGGGGGAGTCAGTGTAGATCCTTTAGCTTGAAGGTCATGTGGGTGGATTTCTTCACCCCCTTGAGGAGCCATGCTGCTGAGTGACAGATGCTTTTCCGATGGTGCCATCACTGCCACATCCACTTTCTCCTATCCTTGTCAAAGATCATTTGATGGTAGTCAGCGCTCAACAGGGGTTATGAAAGGTATTAAATGAATCTAACAGAATGGCATCCACAATTGAGGACAGTGTGCTAATCGGAACTATGGTTGAAACCATCAATTAGAGACATTTCCAACAAGTTTAGAGTTGGAAGATGAGATGCCAAAGATAGTGTTATTTTACATATTCTTTTACTTTAAAAATGCACCCTCTGATACAAACATGTACTTAATGATGCATTTAATTTTCATTGTGCGGTATCATTAGTTGCAATAAGAGATAAGCTATCAACAACATAGTAGTCACTCACTGCAGACCTGTGACAGATGATGGGTGCTTAGGGTGGCCCTGTGTTTGTCCCCAGTGAGTAGATATGATAGGAGAAGCATGCTACATTTTACTTTGGTAGTCTGAATAGCAACAGAAGGCTCATGTATAAAGATGGCCTTACAGTTCTAGCGTACAATTCTAGCGTGTGCTAGTGATCCAATGTCTTGTGGGATATTCTGCCTGCCTGCTTCACATAACGTGAAAATAACTGTGTGGACTGGAAGATCAATTTGGAAAAACCTGGATATTTCTATTTTTTATATCTATAGATGTCACAAAAAATGAAATCATATAACTAACAGAAAAATGTTCTGAATAAAAAAAAAAAATTAACAAAAGATTCCTCCTAAAGTAACAGATGAGTGAAACCTGGTAATGTTTCCATTCATTTTTTCATATGAAAAATATTACTGTTGCCTCACCTGTAATCATAACTAAAAATAACACTATTCTGTGAAGAGGCTTCTGTTATAATATACCTTGCTGCCAGTTTTGTGTTGTATACAACAGGTCCATTGTTCAGATGAGAGGGTGGTGTAGTACATTCAGGTGACTGAAATACTAACTCAAGCCCATTTTGGTTGATGCCTTCTGTCCCATTGCACGACGTGCTGGGCACAACCTACAATATAAATGTGAAAAGAATCAGACGCCATCTATACATGATTGTGTGTAATGATCAGAAACATTATTTAAATCATAATACTTGTATTCTTTGTAGTCTTTTCTTAAAAATGAAACCTGAAGTTTCACTGAGCTGAAGATGAATAGGATCGTGTTTATGACTGATGAGATCCTACGAAAATGATTACACTTCCTAAAACAAACTTGTAACAGCAGATTATCAAGCAAACCATACTGAAAATTAGTTATAGTGTTGGACCAAGCCAAGCTTTGAATAAACAAATATTGGATAATAGTCTACCTAAGCCAAGTGCTGTTGAAGAGGTATGCAGGCCTCTGAGGTATATATTGTGACTATCCTTTATATATCACTTTTGGATATACCTCTGGAATGCCAATCTTAGATGCTAAGAAGACTCTGGTAGAATGAGTATGAACATCTTTGGAATCATGTTGATCCCATTATTCAAAATTGTATAGCTTTGGATGTCTGGTATTGGTCTAAAAAGACATGCACACTGAAGCAGCAACACAATCTGTTACCAAGAGGTAAATAGGAGGTTAATTTTTGAAAATCTAAAAACAAATCTCCAAAGACTCCTCTAAGGAACCAAAACAGTGTGGAGATATATACAAGGCATAGAGTACAACAAACCAACCATCAGTTTGTACCTCACTTGAACAAAGTGTCCAAAAAGATCTGTACGTAGAAGAGATGTCAAACATGCACAGAAGGAGCACACGCACTCTCCCTCATACACAAACATGAAAAAATCCTCGAAATGTAAGACAAAAACAGCAGTGAGTCACAGTTTTACATGTGTTTAATAAGCCCAACTGGACTTGTCTGTTATGGTATCCACAAGCATGATTTAATAGACTTTTTGTTTTTAACACACTAAGAGGCTGTTCAGGGCACCAATGTGTCTCAAATAAAAGACTTTGAGTATGGAACCCATTGAAGATGTATCCAATTGAGGGGATGGCACTGCTCTGAAGGATACAAAAAGCCTTACTGCCTCTAAGGGAATTTGTTTCAGCATATGAGGAGCTTGTGCTAAAGTTGTCTGGCATTGCTGCACAGCCTGATATGGGGTTTGACACTGTTGGCATACATTTATTTATTATATTTACAGGTAAGAAGGCTTTCCACAGTATGGTTGGAGTTTCTTTGTAGTAGACTGAGAAGAATTAGAACTTCAAAGTTCAGAATAAAAATTGAAGGTATGACAATGAGCTCAATAATTATTATAAGAAGAACCAGACAAGGGGGTCTTCTGTCAACCACACAGAAACGGGGCCTCATTCTGAGGCTGGCGGGCGGCTGGCGGGAACCGCCATATGGCCGCTCCGTGGTCGAAAGACCGCGGAGGCCATTCTGGCTTTCCCGCTGGGCTGGCGGGCGACCGCCAGAAGGCCGCCCGCCAGCCCAGCGGGAAAGCCCTTCCCACGAGGAAGCCGGCTCCGAATGGAGCCCGCGGAGTGGGAAGGTGCGACGGGTGCAGTTGCACCCGTCACGAATTTCAGTGTCTGCTTAGCAGACACTGAAATTCTTTGTGGGGCCCTCTTACGGGGGCCCCTGCAGTGCCCATGCCATTGGCATGGGCACTGCAGGGGCCCCCAGGGGCCCCACGACACCCCATACCGCCATCCTGTTCCTGGCGGGCGAACCACCAGGAACAGGATGGCGGTATGGGGTGTCGGAATCCCCATGGCGGCGCAGCATGGAGGATTCCGTAGGGCAGCGGAAAACCGGCGGGAGACTGCCGGTTTTCCTGTTCTGACCGCGGCCAAACCGCCGCGGTCAGAATGCCCTGCGAGGCACCGCCAGCCTGTTGGCGATGCTCCCCCGACCCGCCGGGGTCGGAATGAGGCCCACTGTGCCTAGTACTGGAGGTGAAGTGTTTTTTCAATGGGGTGGCATCCCTCCTTTGCCTTGTTGGCATCAGTTCTCAACACTGCATTATTGCATATGTAGTTCTTTGTTGTGCTTCTAAGTACAGTGGACGATATTCATCAACCGGTATTGGTGCAGTAAGTACAGGACATTTCTAATTCACTTGTTTTAAGCTACCTCGCTTTTAGCAGAGAGTGGGTAATAGTCTTAGGAATTCTTAACATGGGGCTTTTAGTTCCTCGTGTCAGAAACCTCCCCAAGTTTGAGTGCATCCCAAATGGTTTGTCAGCCACAATCAGCTTGTTCTGAGGAGAGCCACAATTTCATTATGGTGTGAATACTCTGATGGAATGTCAGACAATCTTATTTTTTTATCAAATTTCAGGGAGCTGTTCAAGGAAGTTCCAATGGGTATATAATTGATGACTCTGGAAAACATGTATTAGAGGGTGGTTTAGTGGTTCTCAAAACTCAGCACTCTTAAGAGTGATCTTTTTATACTTGTAATGTATGAAATACCTTCTGGCAAACATTGTGCAAAAATATTTAAATTTAACCTTCATGAACCATTCTATTTTATTGGTAGAAACGTTTTCCTCCAAGGGACACAGATTGTACCATTACAAACTAATTTTGTTTGAGACTTGATTCTAGCTCCCTGATTAAAGGAAACTAGACACACTGACATACGCAACACAATAATGTATTATTACATGTGTAGCTAAGCTTTTTAGTATTCTGATTACGTTTTGCCACACATCATTGCAGTGGACACTACCATAATGGAAATCAAACTTGAGCCCTGTCGGTGTGACCTTCCAGCTACTGACCTATTGCACATACTCTGTAAGATGGCACACATGTTGCATTCTGTCATCTGCAGCTGGAGCTTCAACTCCACAACCCAACATACAGGGAGAAGTAAATGTGACCTGGAAAATAGACGCAGGCTTCTGCCGTTGGCAACAGATTCCCTGAATTACTGAAACTTGTCACCTGTAGTTACAGAGAGGCTACTTGTAAATTATTCACTATTATGGGCTGTGTAAACTACACATCAAGCACAAATTTGTGCAGAAGTCAACACATCTAATTGGGCTGTCTTACCAACATAAGTCCTAATTCACAAAGGTAAACTTACATGCTTGTCTAAGTTTATGATTGCTTGCTGTTCACAAAGGTATTTTGCGAGTAGTATCTTTACGACTGTAGAGTCTCCACACATAAAAAGATAGGACAGTCCTATCTTTTTTACGCTCGGAGACTCCACTGTTGTAAATATACTACTACAAAGCACCTTTGTGAATAGCAAATAATCATTATTTACACAAAAGTGGACGTTTACCTTTCTCAAACAGACACAGAAAAAAGACAGAAAAAAAGTGCATATTAGCCCCAGATCTACTTACCATTAGTAAATATCAGTTGGTTGTAAAAAGGAGTCGTTTTGTTGGCAATGAAGACTAATGCACAGTAACTTATATGCCTGTGACCACATGTGATTAACTCTTTTTCAAACCACAAACAACCAACTTTAGTGACATTTTCATGTGATGCAATTAGAGGTGAGATGAGGTGTAGGAAAATGTTGGTATTCCTCCACAGGACAGCACCTCAAAAACTTGATGAGATCTTGAGAAGAATCGGTCACCGAGCTCACTGGTACTGTTCGTATCCACTTGAAAGCCGGAATAGTTTAATTGTCCATGTCCAAGCTCCTGCCTCTTTCCTGTGGTTTCAACTTAGATCTAAAGATTGTATTTCTCAAAAGCTTTCTTTTCCACCAATTCAGTGTATATCTAACTGTGGTGGTTTACCCCTTTGAAGCTTTTTATCCAAATGGTCTTAGCATCCACCAAAAAATCTCTAAGAGAAATTTGTTGAACACTGCTGGGCATGTTTATGATTCACTCAGGTAAAGTTGGGAGAAATTAAAATACATTACAGGCTATGTCTTTTTCTAATTGTCTGCACATAAGGTCACAGCGATTTAGTTAAACCTAGGTTCTAAAACATCCTTAATTTATCCTCTTTACTGACACTCTGGAAAGGTATATAGATATCTTACCTGGGATTTCTCTTTGTCTGAAGACTTCATCCTCTGTGTAGAGGTACTCCGGTCCCTAGGAAAGGGAGAAAAAGAAAGTTATGTAACTGTCCTGTATTTGTGGTCCTGGTGATGCCATGAGATGTGTCTTTTATGACATGGAGAGATTGGTTTTATATGGTAAAAAAATACATTTCAGCTAAAGTGTTTATGTAAAATATTCAATGCTAACATGACAAGAACATAGAATAAAAAGTATTCTGCATGTAAAGTGCTGTGTAGAAAGATAATATATTGTGGTAGATCAAGATGTTTGGTTTCAAATAACATATAAACTTACATGACTCTGGCTTACTTGACGTGGTATTACATTTGTTCAAAGTATGTGCTGAGAACCTAATGGAGGCTATCTACTTTCCAGAAGGGAAGTGTCAGGAATGAGGGAGTTATGTGGAGAAGGGATTTATTTCTATGAGTGGTCGGCATAGAATTTGCAAGAGAAAGCTTGTACCGCTATGGAAGACAAGTCAATGGCAGCTGAAACATCTGGATCACCACTGGGGAATGTCAAGGGGAGTGACTTTAAGGTCATGCATGGTTTTGGGTCTTTATAAGCAGTCCGCTTTTCTTAGGAAAATGCCTGGCAAATTTCTATGTTGTTTAGATTCCCCTATCACTTCAATTTGTTCACTGTTATTGGTTCCTTCACCTTTGTTGTTTCCTTTCCCATCTCGGTTTGTTTCTGGATTACGATTTGCTGTTTGCTGAATGGTTGCCTGACTATACCTTGCCTCTGGATTGCTCATTGGTATTGGGTGTTGTGTTTGTTCCCCTCACTTCCTCCCTGAATTCCAGGTTTGTTTACAACAGCTTCCTTTTGCTTGGCTTAGGCTCCCTGCTGCCCGTCATAACAAAGCTGGTAAGCAATACCAACAATACCTTCTTTGCTAAGATACCTCCCACATTTTTGCACACCAGTAAAACCTTGTTTGTTTTTCATATCTTCAGTGTACATTTGGCATTCACATTTGAAAGTGCTATAGTGAAACCCTTGAGGTCTGAGAGACACGTGGTTGACAAGATTGCAACACTTAAGCTGTCTCGCCTCTTTCTCACTCCCATTCCCCGATATAGTTTACTGCTATTCAGGCTCACACATGCACTGCTGGAGCATCGTTCAGGGGAGTGGGGTGATGTATTTTACATTCTGTCTATCAAGATCCCCGAATCCTGACAGAAAGAAGCGCTCCATGCGCTGGCCAGGAGACCGCCCCCAGTCAAGGCTGTGTCCGCTATGGTGTCCCCAAGCTCATGGTCACCCAGCGGTGTATTCCACAAGTTTTCTGGAGCAACAGTCATTAAGGGCAGAGGTGGGACTCTGAAATCCAGAAGGAACAAACAATGTTAACCCCTTCAGTGACAAGGACGTAATGGTTACATCCGGTACCAGCCCTCGAGGGAAGCACTAGCGCTCCCCCTGATAGCCTCCCAAACCCCTCACCTTGGTCTGCGATGAAAGGGGAATCGCTTCTCCTTCCACCTCTGACCACCCAGTGAAGTCTGATGACATCAGCTTGCGATTGCGCGCTGACTTCATCAGAGGTCACCTCTATCGCGCTTGAAGCTCAGCTTCAAGCACAATCAGAAGAGAAAGGCCTGCATTTTTATTCCAATTGGGGGTGGGAGACGTCAGAGAGACATGAAAGGAAAGGAAAGGTATTTCCTTTTCTTTCATATCTTTCTGAGCATTCCTGCAGCCTGTTCGCATACCGATCGGGCTGCAGGAACGCCCACTAGACACCAGGGAGGTTTTATTTTTTGTATTTCTCATGAGGGAAGTGGCGCCTTGGGCAAGGGTTGCTCCCCAAGGGGGGGCAATTTTTTATAATGCCATTTCTGCCTTGGGGGCACATTGGCCTATATAAATTAGGCCTGTCTGCCCACAAGGGGGGCAGAAACCCCTAGACACCAGGGATTGTTTACTGTTATATTTTCTTAGAGGTGGGGAGCGACCCCTTAGGCAAGGGTCGCTCCCCTGGGGGGAAAAGTTATTTTAAGCCATGTCTGCCCCCTTGGGGACAAATCAGCCTATTTTTATTAGGCTAATCTGCCCCCAAGGGAGGCAGAAACCACTGGATACCAGGGATTTTTTTTTTAATGCCAATTTCAGGCAGAGGGAGCAGCCCCTTAGGCAAGGGTCGCTCCCTTGGGAGACAAATTTATTTTAGTCCATTTCTGCCTTCCTTGGGGGCAGATCTGCCTATTTTTCTTGGGGCAATCCACTAGACACCAGGGATTTATTTTTGCGCCAATTTCACGCAAGGGGAGTGACCCCTTAGGCAAGGGTCGCTCCCCTGGGAGGCAATTTCATTTTAGGCCATTCAAGTCCCCTTGTGGGCAGATCGGCCTACTTATATTAGGCCAATCTGCCCCCAAAGGAGGCAGAAACCACTAAACATCAGGGGGTTTTATTTTATTTTATTTTGTACAGATGAGAAGCCATCCCTTAGGCAAGGGTCGCTCCCCTAGGGGGAACATTTCTTTTAGGCCCATCTGCTCCCAAGGGGGGCAGAAACCACTTAGGCACCAGGGATTGATGTGTGTGTGTGTTTTGTATGGGGGTAGCCCGTTGGGCAAGGGTCACTCCCCATGGGACACATTACTGTTGGCCATTTCTGCACTGTGGGGGGGCATAAAGCCCACTAGACACAGGGGAAGATTTCTTTAAAAAAAAAGAGGGTTGGAGTATGGCCATACTCCAACCCCAATAAAATGGGGTCAAAGTTGTTCTGCTCACCGGTGGGTAAATGGGGCAATTGCCCCTGATACACTCCCCGGGGGCGGACGGACAGAAAGCCTACTAGATGCCAGGGAATTTAAAAAAAAAGTGGGGGGGGGGCTACCAACCAGTTTGGGCATGGTTATGCTGCCACCCCAACTGAAGGGGGTAAGTCTTTCAGCTTCCCCCACACACTAAAAGATCTCATCCCAACGGCAAGCAAGAGGACATTTGATTATTTTGGGTTTTGGTTTTACATTTGGGCCATGAGAGCTTGACTATCTCTCAAAGTCATCCCACTGGGAATGGTGAGGGCTGCACTGTTTGGACTTTGGGACACTGCCATGTAGTAAAATCTATGAGACCTAGACACATCTGAAAACTAAACATCTGGATGAGTCCAGGGTGGTGTGCTTCACATGAATCCCGCACCATTGTCTTACCCACAATGCCTTGCAAACCTCCAACTTTGCTTGAAATCACACATGTTCACCACATTTTTATGATGAAAGCTTCCGTAATCTGCAGGAATCCACAAATTCCTACCAACCAGCATTGTTGCATCTATACCAATACAAATTCTGCCCAATTGTCAGCCTAAAAACATATTTTTCCAAACTGTCCTTTTGGACCCGCTTTGGTCCCTCCTCAATTTTGACGTGTTTTTGGCTCTTCCCTGTCACAGGCACTTGGCCCACCTACACAAGCGAAGTATAATTTTTATCGGGAGATAGAGGGGAACATTGGGTGGGTGTGGTGATTTTACTAAGAAATTTGGAGAAAATATGATTTTTGTAACTAAATTCGAGGTTTGTTCAGGATTCTGGGTAAGAAAAAACTGGGAGATCCACACAAGTCACACCTCCCTGGACTCCCTTGGGTGTCTAGTTTTCAGACATGTCTGGGTTTGGTAGGGTTCCCTAGATAGCTGCTGAGCCCAGGACCAACAATGCAGGGGCCACTCCTGGCAAAAACAGGTAGTTTTGAAATTTATCATTTTGATGTGTCCACGTTGTGTTTTGAGGGTATTTCCTGTTACGAACAATAGGCCTACCCACACAAGTGAGGTACCATTTTTATTGGGAGATGTGGGGGACTGCTGGGTACAAGGAAGTTTGTGGGTCCCCTCAGATTCCAGAACTTTGCAGCACTGAAATGTGAAGAAAAAGTGTTTTTTGGCCAAATTTTGAGGTTTGCTAAGGATTCTGGGTAACAGAACCTGGTGAGAGCACCACAAATTACCCCATCCTGGGTTTCCCTAGGTGTCTAGTTGTCAGAAATGTCCAGGTTCGATAGGTTTTCCTAGGTGCCGGATGAGCTATAGGCCAAAATCCACAGCTAGGCACTTTGTAAAGGACAGGTCAGTTTTCATAAGAAAAATGTGATGTGTCGATGTTGTGTTTTGGGGTATTTCCTGTCTCGGGAACTACGCCTACCCACACAAGTGAGGTACCATTTTTATCAAGAGACTTGGAGGTATGCTGGGTGGAATGGAAGTTTGTGGCTCCTCTCAGATTCCAGAACTTTCTATCACCGAAATGTGAGGACAAAGTATTTTTTTCTGCCAACTTTTGAGGTTTTCAAATGATTCTGGGAAACAGAACCTGGTGAGAGTGCCACAAGTTACCCCATCCTGGGTTCCTCTAGGTGTCTAGTTTTCAAAAATGCACAGGTTTGATAGTTTTTCCTAGATGCCAGCTGAGCTACAGACCAAAATCCAGAGCTAGGAACTTTCCAAAAAAACATGTCAGTTTTCAAAGTAAAAATGTGATGTGTCCATGTTGCGTTTTGAGGCGTTTCCTGTGGCGGGCACTAGGCCTACCAACACAAGTGAGGTACCATTTTTATCATGAGACTTGGAGGATTGCTGGGTGGAAGGAAATTTGTGGCTCCTCTTAGATTCCAGAACTTTCTATCACTGAAATTTGAGGAATATGTGTCTTTTGTGCCAAATTTTGAGGTTTGCAAAGGATTCTAGGTAACAGAACCTGGTGAGAGCCCCACAAGTCATCCCATACTGATTTTCCCTAGGTGTCTAGTTTCCAAAAATGTATAGGTTTGCTAGGTTTCCCTAGGTGCTGGCTGAGCTAGAGTCTAGAATCCACAGCTAGGCACTTTGCAAAAAACAGGTCAGTTTTATTTGAGAAAATGTGATATGTCCATGTTGTGTTTTGGGGCATTTCATGTCACAGGCACTAGGCCTACCCACACAAGTGAGGTACCATTTTTATTGGGAGACTTGGGGGAACACATAATAGAAGAACAAGTGTTATTGACCCTAGCCTTTCTCAACATTGTTTAATTCCAATTGTAAGACAGAGTGTAAAAAAGACATCTATTTGAGAAATGCCCTGTAATTCACATGCTAGTATTGGGACCCCGGAATTCAGAGATGTGTAAATAACCATTGTTTTTCAACACCTATACAAGGTGTTATACCCATTTTGGAAAACCAAAGGTTTCCTTGATACCTATTTTTTACTCTTTATATTTCATCAAATGAATTGCTGTATACCTGATATACAATGAAAACCCATTACGAGGTGCAGCTCATTTATTGGCCATGTGTACCTAGGGTTCTTGATGAACCTACAAGTCCTATATATCCCGGCAACCAGAGGAGTGCAGCAGATGTAACGGTATATTGCTTTCAAATATCTGCCATAGCTGGAAAAAGTTATAGAATAAAATGTGGACCAAAATGGCTCTTTTTTCACCTCAATTTCAATTTTCTTTTTATTTTAGCTGTTACTTTCCATAGGAAAACCTTGAAGGGTCTACACAAATTACTCTTTGCTGAATTCTGAATTTTGTCTACTTTTCGGAAATATTTAGCTGTCCGGGATCCAGCATTGGTTTTACACCCATTCCTGTCACTAACTGGAAAGAGTCTTAAAGCACGAAAAATAATAAAAATAGGGTATGTCCCAGTAAAATGCCAAAATTGTGTTGAAAAAATGTGTTTGCTGATTCAAGTCTGACTGTTCCTGAAAGGTGGGAAGATGGTGATTGTAGCACAGCAAACCCTTTATTTATGCCTTTTTCAGAGAAAAACCTCATGCTTTCTTCTGCAGCACTTTTTTCCCATTTGTTTTTTAAAACGAAATGTTAGCTCTAGTTTGACTAATTTCTTGGTCTCCTCCAGGGGAACTCACAAACTGTGGGTACCTCTAGAATCCCTAGGATGTTGGGAAAAAAGATGGGAAATTTGGCATGGGTAGCTTATGTGAACAAAAAGTTATGAGGCCCTAAGCGCAAACTACCCAAAGTAGCCAAAAAATGGCTTGGCACAGGAGGAGGAAAAGGCCTGGTAGCAAAGGGGTTAAACTGGGCTTTTTCATTTACCAATAGAAGACCATTGCTTTCTGGAAAGAGTCATGAACAAGCTATAAAACCAGCCCTTCTCAAGATGGTGGTCTGTCCATAGAATCTTATATAGGGTTCCCAATTGAAGATACAATAAAGTCTATTTCTGTGATGACTCTGTTCCTGCTTCAGTTATATACAAAAGTGGTAATCACAAGAGTAGGAACCAAGAGAATCTGGCAATGAATCAATAAAGTATCTGCTGAAAATAAAAATGTATCGACCAAATGTGCCATTGCCAAAGGCACGTAGCATTTTCTTCTGATGAATATTAATTCCTCTGCACATTTTTAATTTACCCACTCATAACTACTAGATTTGAAGAACCACTGATCATGAAACAATGCCTCTTCTGTAACATTAGTGTCAACTTAAAATTGTTTTGAGAAAACAAAGAATGACGAAGTAGAACCAACTTGAGTTTTCCATCATCATACTGTAGTAGAATGAGAACTAGTCCTCTGAGAAGTTGTATTTGTTCCCTTTGCGCAAGTGTTAAACTTCAAGATCGGACCCTATTTAGAGTGCTCTGAATATGACAGCTATCCCATCTACCCAATTTAGATTTTATAGGGCCTCTGGGCATTCTAAACAGAGTAGATGGGACGTCTGCTACGCTGTGATGAATATCCAGCTTGCGCCCATCGCCTGTTTGTAGACTGTCACTCCTTTGTAAACATCATTCCCAAACAGCGGGCTGCTCATGCAATATTTTTTCTGTTGTGATGCATGCATTTTTGGGTCAAACTTATGCAGGCTGCCTCCTCCTGTGTTAGATGGGAGAAAAAGCCTGATCAAGCACAACAGAACAAATGTCATATGCAAGATCGATTGAGCAAAATTATCTTGGAAAGTAGAAAGTCAAAAAATGGCCTGTTTCTATTAAACGAACATTATGAAGACATAAAGGAAGCTAAACACAAGCAAACACACCATTAACACAGCGACATCAAATCTAGGAATTAATACAAAAAAACTACCAAATCTAGCACATTCCAAATACTGAATACAAAATGGTGCCTTTGTAGCAGTCGACAGTGGCACGAACTGGAGCAGTTGTGTCCCATAGACCACACAGCATTGATATGAGCACAAGGTATCCAATGAGATGGAACAGTGCAGCCCCTGTGCCACACATCCCAGAACGTACACAGCTGTGGAGGTCACAATTACTTTCATTCATACTATCCCACACATGTAAAAATGTGAAAAAGTGCATGGGCTTACTTAGTAACAGCTGCCATAGAAACAAAGCCAAAATCACAGATCACACACTAATCCAGATTTAGAACAAACAACACGCATATATAGGTTTACATGGAAGGGGACAGCCAGACACAGAGGACAATGAAGCAAATGCACACTATACGTTGGCAGGGAAAATTGCAGACTTACTGCCCAAGCCGTTTTATTGATTCCTGTTCAATATTGCCACGAAATGCATCATGTCAGCAAATAAAGCTACATCCCACCGCAGGGTGCACATGCCAGTCTGAAAAGCTTCTTGGTCAATCAAATCAACGCCTATTCCACTCACCAAAAGAGAGCCACACGTACCAAATGAATGACTAAATGCAAAAGGCCTCGTTGCCATGTAAAAGAAAGAGAACAGCGCATTGTAATAACAAGTGTGAGAGGGACAAAAGAGAAATCAGAAAATATAACACCTTCTCATCGGAGTCACATATATATCTAATCCAGCCACCGAAGAACTGATAGAGAACCACGTCAACCACTATATATTACCACATAGAGAACCACACTGCAGTCAACATAGGCGTCAGGGATTCCGACAAATGGCATATGGGGTAGTATAGTGTAGGATGATACCAGTGACTACAAAGTCAAATAACTGTGTATCACAACAGACTGTTAATTCCATCAAAGCCCATCTCCACATGATTTGGCATCAAAGGACATAACAGTTGTACAATGGCTCAGACAAAGATTAACTGTTCCAAGATGTGAGTGGTAGTGAATCAATACTAAGTGATAGAGATGGTCTCAGTTATCACATTGAGGGCCTACATTCCAGCTTCTAGCTATTGGTCAGATTGGGAAGAAGGGATGGCTTGAGGACTAAAAAGGAAGCAGCTATAAGAGTTGCCAGAGCTGACAGAAATGAATAAGGTGTGCATGGATAAATCTGACTACATTTGTGTTCATTTCCACACTAAAGGGAGGAGGTCAATTGTGCTTGTAGGCAGAGAGGATAAAAGAACACATCCAGAGAACCCTGCATATTCCACACCAAATCCCTTGAAAGATACTATAGCACAACTGTAGGTTACTGCACAAATCTTTAGTTATGTTTTGGAGAGAGTTCTGCATTACAAACACAAATTTCATAGCTGCCAGATCAAACAGGACATAGGCCCTCTCACTTGACTGTGACTAGAAGAGGGAAGTGACTGCCTGTAAAGACACAAGGATACAACAATGGCAATAGAATCCATGCACAGGAATTGCTATAGCTGGATATACATGTGGCCACTTTACTCCAAAGATATAGAGCCAAACTAGTGCCATATGACACGAACTTGTTGCAGAAGGGAAAGGTCATCTGCTTCGCTACACTGTTACCAAATGATTCATCAAATATCTTCCATGGATTTTGACAAGAGACCTGGGGCTGTCAATACAGACCATGATACATCTTAGGTGGACAAGGTATTGATTGCGTGGCAGAGCCTTTATGTGTGTTTATCGTGTTACACTAAATAAATGTCTCACTGAATGCGGAGCGTGCTAACTTAACATTACTTTTATATTCAGGTTTTGTATGTATGAGGTTCAAGGGAACGCAGCTAATAAAAGTGGACACGAGAGTGCCATATTTTTCTAAGTCATGCTACTAAGATCGAAAAAGAAAAATGTTTATTCTTTCGTGCACACACTGTTTATAAATGTGGCAGCTAAAGGGATAGCCTTAAGGGAGATGACCTTGTGAGTTTCGTTCTGTCGAAAGAAATATAGAAAGTAGCAATAACTTTCCACACACACTTTTTAAACAAAAACTATTGTTCAAATATCCTCCACAACGATCTAGGAGCTGAGCATGAGCCGAAGTACCCTCGCTCCTTTGAACACCACGTCTAAAACAGGCATACAAGATATTTATACAGGTACATGTTAGACACATGACCAGCTTCTGGAGGGAGTGCAGCAGCACGGATTGCAAAGTTTGAGCCCGGCAGGAAAGCAATGCATGACTTGTCATGTTAGCATATTGGCATACTAGCTTATTAGTTTGTATTTCAGATTTTACTCAACCAAGCTGCTAGAGAGCTGGTCAAAACTAACTTTGTGTGAAACTAGTAGGATAGGGAGCTGTTCTGAAATAAGACTGGAACATGTTTGACATGACAGGCATAATTGCTTCTGAGCTGCTCATGACATGTACAGTCATTCTAATGCCCACGATTTGCAGACACATAGTACATAACAACCATCATTTGGTTAGATCCCAATTTTGCAGGTACGCTTTTGCAGGTGTGACTACACTGGGTAGGCTACTGATATAAAAAGCAAACATACTGGGTTGTGATAATGTTCTGTGATGGCTTTGTATCTCATATTCTATGGCACAGGAACGATGTATGTTTCGTACTATGACAGTCAAGTTGTTTAAACATTTCTGTAATGTACTGTTTCATTTTCTTCTGCTATGGCAATAAAGTAGGAAAGAAATGAGGAAAATACAGTTTGTAGTGTGTGCTACTGGTTTCAGAGGTACAGGACGGGGCTCTACTTATACCACCTTTGGATGAGAGATTCTCTATCAGGTTTCGTTCCACTCTGAACACTCCTTTCCAGGTGTGCCTTATTCAGTTTGGGAAGTGCCATTTTGAGCCAACTCTTTTGCTAGCAGATAAGGGGCCATATGATGACTACAGTGCACATTCCTTGTTTGCGCCATAGCACACCTTTCAAAAGGTACTGATATATGAATGAGGGGAGTGAATTTTCCACATTTTAATTTGTATTACTTAAAACATTTAAGTAAGTTAAAACAATTAACATCACAATTTAGAAGCAGTTTTAATAAAATTATATGATTATTAATCCAGCATCAAAGTACAGGCAAGATGACCTGAGGGAAGGTTGTGGTACAGGTACCGAGGTATTGTGTGGGACACAGCAAGATTAGTAGGGATAACCTTGTTACCTTTGAAAAGAAGAAGAGGGTGTTTAGATGGGCCGACTTCAACATTAATGATCATCTGGGGCTGGGGTCACAGGAAATCTGAATACCTAGATCCCCTGGAATTGTTGTGCATGCACTGTTGTGCAACTGTTGTGTTGTGGAACTGTTGGGCAGCTTCTGCGGCCACTGCCCTGTCAATTTCTCTCTCTAAACATGGCTTTGCCAAGCATTGCCAAGGTGACAATGACAGTCCAACATCAGGCACAAGAACTCCAGAAGCTCTGGGATGAAAATCAGGTTTTGCGTCAAGCCCTGTAGCCAAAGCTTCTGATGGACCAGTGGAATCTTCAGCTCCTCACTATTCTGGTGACCCTCGGCAAAGAAGGAAAGTGTGGCATAGTAGAATGAATGTGCTGCCCCCAAGGCAGCTATGAATTTGCCCTGCCATGGAGTTCTTTGCAGTGCATTCATGTGAAATACAGAGCAGCTGTTTAAAAGCTGCTCTGTCTTTCACTGTGCCGGCCGCAACAGGCCTATACTTTTAAGAGAGATTAGAAATCCACTTGCAGGTGGGTGCAGTGAGTGAATGCACTTGTCTGCATGGGGATGTATGAGGTGTCCATAGCACCCCTTTACTCCATCAGAGGACTACCTTTACGAGGCACACTGAAAGTTGCCAGATTTTTGTGTTGCACATTCAGTGTGCCTTTTATAGGCATGGTTGTTTCTGTGCCTACATTGATACTGGGGCTTGGGTGCAGAGGCAAAGTGATTCTGTCATTTGAATGGGTCCACAACCTCATGCAGATAAATGAGGTAACAGCCTCTCATGATGTGCAACATGTGTGCCAGTGCTATCTGTATTACAAAAGAGGACCCACAAGCATCTGCAGCCCCTTCTGTAATGCCATTGTGTCCTGGGGGTGCTCAAAGCAGGCGCACATTCCCGTAGCACCCCCGGGACACAATGTATAATACAGGCCCTGATGACAAAATTTAGAGTGCAAAGAATCTATTACTTGGTGTGCAACCCGTCATACATGAAAAGTTTAGTGACAATATCGGGGATTTTATTACTATTCAAGGGACCATTCAGGTCTCTGATTGAATGAGATACAAACATTACTGAGGCATCTGCAGAGGCTTGTGCTGGGGTATGCATATGAATTAATATCTCCGGAAGCCAGGAAGCAGAAAAGGAAAAGTAGTCACACAGCCCATAACACAAATCCCATGAATCTGCTGAGAGCAGAATCACAGATGTCAAGGTATTTAATGTTCATAAATGAGTAATGGACACATTGTTCAAAGTGAAATGGCAGAGTGTAGCAGTGTTTATCGAGATGCATGATAATAAGTATCTGCTGTCCAGTGGTGAAATGATAGAAGGTTTTCAAATGAGCAGTGTCTGAGTGTACAGGACTATGGGCCTCATTCTGACCCTGGCGGTCTATGACCGCCAGGGTGTAGGTCGGCTGAAGCACCGCCAACAGGCTGGCGGTGCTTCATTTCTTATTCCGACCGCGGCTGTGAAGCCGCGGTCACCCAGCCGGGTCCGGCGTTTTTCCGCCGGATTTCCCCCGGCTGGGGGAATCCCGACCCCCTTCCCGCCAGCCTGTTTCTGGCGGTTTTCACCGCCAGAAACAGGATGGCGGGAACGGGTGTCGTGGGGCCCCTAGGGGCCCCTGCAATGCCCATGCCACTGGCATGGGCAGTGCAGGGGCCCCCTAACAGGGCCCCACAAGGATTTTCACTGTCTGCATTGCAGACAGTGAAAATCGCGACGGGTGGAACTGCACCCGTCGCACCCCTGCAACTCCGCCGGCTCCATTCGGAGCCGGCTTCATTGTTGCAGGGCCTTTCCCACTGGGCCGGCGGGCGATCTTTTGGCGGTCACCCGCCGGCCCAGCGGGAAAGTCGAAATGACCCCTGCGGTCTTTCGACGGGGTAACTTTGGCGGGCGGCATCCGCCGCCCGCCAAAGTCAGAATGACCCCCTATATGCCTTGGATATCAATAACAGCAAAAATACCGTCAGTCTGATCTACCCTATCCCTCCTCAACTAGGCACGTGTCCATGGTGTTTATTATATCCCTCTTACAACTCCCATAGTGGCTGCCACAAGTGTTGCAAGTAGCTCTCTATCCAGCACACTTGTATTCCTACTAATCCTAAAAGAGTTGCAATGGATCTGAGTAATATGCCTGTGAAGATTACAATCTTTTGAGAATGTGGGTGTTTGGTCATGCAATTACAAGGAATATGCTGGACAGTTTTAGGGTTCTCTACTAATCCCTGCCCTCCTATAAACAAGTTCGGAACATCAGCACTCCAAACCTATGTCTGGAGCAAAATGTCTGGCCATTGGGCTACCACACAGGTTACCAGCAATTCTGGGACATGGGTTTCATGGCAATTGAAGCTCTGCCCCTTGCCTGAGCAGCTACTGTGATAGTTGGCCTTTCAGGGAAGGCACACATAATACAGAGCATCAGTCATTCCTAACAGGTTCTCTTACTTCACAACTTGCCTTTGGCTCTTGCTGCTCCCTTGATGCTTTCATATGAAATGTTTCTTTGTTACCAAGTGTCTCTCTATATGGTATATTGTGCATGTTGCTTTGCGTGATTTTAAGTGTGTCGGTGAGTGCTGTGGTATCTCATCTATTTCATGCTAGCCAAGTTGTGGAGTTGTGGTAAAGTGGCATATCAAGCATTAGGTAAGTAGCATATGTCACTTACAAGAGGGCAGAAGGAGGTTGTGAGTAGTTAAGTGTGTATGTGTGTTTGTGTGTGGTGTGTGTATGTGTATGTGTGTCTGTTTTGTTTGCCAAAAGACAGGGCCAATTCTCCCAGTAGTAATGGTTCAACCGTACACTTAATATACATGTCAAATATGTTAATGTGTTGTGTGTGTCCTTAATATGGTCATAGAGAAGAGCTAAAAAGCACAAGATCGAAAAACACCCAGGCAACCTCTGTGATTCTTGATTGCAGATAATGGAAGATGCAAAGGTTAATATGTAAGTGTAGGAAACTGGCACTTGTTGCAGTTACCCTCCCACATTTTGCCTGATATTGATGCTGACTTGACTGAGAGTGTGCTGGGATCCTGCTAAACAGGCCCCAGCACCAGTGTTCTTTCCTTAAAAAATGTCAATTGTTTCCACAATTGGCACACCTCTGGCACACAAATAAGACCCTTGTAAAAGGTACCAGTGGTACCAAGAGCCCTGTGACCAGGGAGGGTCTCCAAGGGCTGCAGCATGTGTTATGTCATCCTAAGGGGCCCCTCACCAAAAACATGCACACTGCCCTTGCAGATTGTATGTGTTGGTGGGGAGAAAAATGCAAAGTCGACATGGCATCTCCCTCAGGGTGCCATGCCCACAAAACACTGCCTGCGGCATAGGTAAGTCACCCCTCTAGCAGCCTTACAGCCTCAAGGCAGGGTGCGCTATACTACAGGTAAGGGCATAGCTGCATGAGCACTATGCCCCTACAGGTTCTAAGTCCATTCTTACACATTGTAAGTGCAGTGTGACCATATTAAGTATATGGTCTGGGAGTCTGACATTTCAAACTCTACAGCTACATAATGGCTGCACTGAATACTGGGAAGTTTGGTATCAAACTTCCCTGATGCCAGTGCGGGATTTATTACAAAAATGTACACAGAGGGCATCTTAGAGATGCCCCCTGTATTTTTCCCAATTCTCTAGTGCAGAACTGACTTGTCTGTGCCAGCCTGCTGCTAGCAGACAAATTTCTGACCCCGTGAGGTGAGGGCCTTTGTGCTCTCTGAGGCCAGAACCAACGCCTGCTCTGGGTGGAGGTGCTTCACACCTCCCCCCTGCAGGAACTGTAAGACCTGGTGGTGA
Source organism: Pleurodeles waltl (assembly GCF_031143425.1). Classification (NCBI taxonomy): domain Eukaryota; kingdom Metazoa; phylum Chordata; class Amphibia; order Caudata; family Salamandridae; genus Pleurodeles; species Pleurodeles waltl. Next base: position 480,558,827 of record NC_090438.1, on the reverse strand, counting down.
GCCTCAAAGGCTCAGGCCTCGTGTTACAGTGCCCGAGGGCACTCCAGCTAGTGGAGATGTCTGCTCCCCGGACAAAGCCCCACTTTTGGTAGCCAGTTCAGCAGGAAACTTAGGGAAAACAAGGAGGAGTGACCACTTCAGCTGGGACCACCCCTAAGGTGTCCAGAGCTGAAGTGACCCCCTGCCTGCAGATTCACCATCTTGGTTTGGAGAAGAGAGACCAATAGGGAGAGGAATGTGCCCCCCCCGAAAGAGAGTGGGCACAGGAAGAGTGTAGCCACCCTCAGGGACAGTAGCCATTGGCTATTGCCCTCTGACCCCTGTAACACCCCTAAATAATGTATTTAAGGGCTTCCCTGAACCCAGCTCGCTAGATTCCTGGTGACCTGACAAGAAGAAAATGGACTGCTTAGCTGAAACCCCTAGCAGAGTAGAAGGAACACAACAACTGATTTGGCCCCAGCCCTACCGGCCTGTCTCCTGCTTTAAAGAACCTGCAAAAGAACAGCCACGCATTCAGAGGGACCAGTGACCTCTGCCATGCTCCAGAGGACAGCCTTGCACCAAAAAGGACCAAGAACTTATGCGGACAGCTGTCCTGTCCGAGAAGAAACCAACGACTAAGGACTCCCACCTCACTCCAAATGCGTGAGCCCTAACTACTCAGGAAGCCGACACCTACGGCCCGTGTCCAGGTGGCCCAACCAGCTAGAGAAGATCACTACATGGTGCTGAGCAAGTGACCACCCTGGGTTGACCTCTCACCCCTCCACGACAATGTCTGCAGGGGGAATCCCGAGGACCCCCCTGAACACAAAGCTCCGGGCAGAGATTTCCGATGTAAAGACACATTGCACCCGCAGCCCCCAGCCCTTAGAGAATCTGACCTCAGGTGCAGCTACGGGCAGCAGGCGCCCCTTTTCCCTGTCCAGCCTGTGGTCTTCCTGAGACGACCCCATTGACCTCACCTGCAGCCTCTGAGTGACCCACGGGGTCCCCTCATAGACCACCATTGGGCACCCGATGTCCTGTTTGCACCCTGCACCCGGCTGCCCCTGAGCTGCTGAAGGTGTGTATTTGATGCCTACCTGTGCCCCCCTAGTGCTCCTTCAATCCCCCTTGGTCTGCCCTCCAAGCTGCGGGTACTTACCTGCAGGCAGGCCTGATTTTGAGTACCCTCTGTCTCCATAGGAGCCTACGTTCAGTTTGCTCAACTTTGACTTTTGCACCCGGCCGTCCCCGTGTTGCTGGTGGTGGGTGTTTGGGGTTTTCTTAAACCGCGAATGGTGGACTTCCTAAAACCCGGACACTGAAACTGTAAGTCGAATACTTACCTATAAAACAATCTAACTTTTCTTCCACCTAAGGAACTGTTTCTAAAAATTGCACTGTGTCAAGTTTTAAAGTAGATTATTGCCAATATTTCAAGAACTGTATAACTTATCGATTTCAAACAAAGTACTGTTGATACGTGTGAAATACGAATCTATTGAGGTACTTACCTGCATCTGAATGTTGTGGTTCTAAAAATAAATTAAGAAAATATATTTTTGCTATATAAAAAAACATTGGTCTGGAGTTAAGTCATTGAGTGTGTGCTTCTATTGTCTGTGAGTAAAACAAATGCTTTGCACTACCCTCTGATAAGCCTAACTGCTCGACCACACTACCACAAAAGACAGCATTAGAATTATCTACTTAGCCAGCTTACTACAGTAAGGCAAAAAACTATCCTGAACGAGGGAGGAGAAAGAGTCAGGCATAAGACATTTAGGCCCTCATTCTGACCCTGGCGGTCGGTGATAAAGCGGCGGCCAAGCCGCCAACAGGCCGGCGGTCTAAAATATGCAATTCTGACCCTGGCGGGAACCGCCAACACAGCCCGCCAACTTAACACTCCGACCGCCACAGCGGTACAAACAAACAGCGCGGCGGTTCCCGCCAACAGCCCGGCGGCAGACAATGTACCGCCCACCCTATTACGACCCACCAATCTGCCACCTTTTCCGGGGCGGGAGCACTGCCGATAAGAACACGGCGGAAACAGACTACGAACGGGAAAACGCTCACCTCTACGCACTCCACGCGAGATTCCGGCAGTATGGAGCCAGAGTTGCAGGTCATCCCCGCACTCCTATTCCTGCTCATATACCAGGAGCACGCCCGGCGGCGCGGAAGACATCGGTGAGTACTGCACCTACGACACAGGGGAGGGAAAAGATTACCGGCACACACCCACCCACCCACACCCACTACAACACACACATCAATGCATTCCCACAGATCACTGTCACAACCCACAAACCACCCCCCTCCGAAATAATGCAAAGACCAAAAGAAGAGATCATAAACGGGCAGATATATTGAAATATGTACACCAGTAATCCCAATAAATAAATAAACTATGTACAAAATATATACAGCTACTAAATGTAGTCCAACCACTGTCCGTGGATCACAGGGGTCCTGTGCAAAGGGGCAAGGGCCAGTCCCACGACAAGAACTCCACGGAGAGAACACTGCAGGGGCATCAGAAAGAAAATAGGACAGGCACCTCAGGGGGAAGGGAAGGGGGGGCACCTCAGCCACTTGAGTACACGACGCCAGATCCACGAGGGGACTCCATGACCACTGGCCCATCCTGGGGAGAGCAAAGCCACAGTCCAAACAGTCCATACAGTGGGTGGCCTGCCCACTGGGCCATCCTGGGGAGAGCAAAGCCACAGTCCAAACAGTCCATACAGTGGGTGGTCTGCCCACTGGGCCATCCTGGGGAGAGCAAAGCCACAGTCCAAACAGTCCATACAGTGGGTGGCCTGCCCAATGGGCCATCCTGGGGAGAGCAAAGCCACAGTCCATACAGTGGGTGGCCTGCCCACTGGGCCATCCTGGGGAGAGCAAAGCCACAGTCCATACAGTCCATACAGTGGGTGGCCTGCCCAATGGGCCATCCTGGGGAGAGCAAAGCCACAGTCCATACAGTCCATACAGTGGGTGGCCTGCCCACTGGGCCATCCTGGGGAGAGCAAAGCCACAGTCCATACAGTCCATACAGTGGGTGGCCTGCCCACTGGGCCATCCTGGGGAGAGCAAAGCCACAGTCCATACAGTCCATACAGTGGGTGGCCTGCCCACTGGGCCATCCTGGGGAGAGCAAAGCCACAGTCCATACAGTCCATAACAGACCCCACTGCCACTGGAGGAGGCAAGTTGGCCAGAGGACATCCTGCAGCCCTGCCCGAGATAGATCCTGCCCTGCCACGTCTGCCAAAGGGCCAGCGGTTCTTGCCCTGAAGGGCCCAGTTCAGCGGTTCTTGAGACGGCGGGGCCCAGTTCAGCGCTCCTTGCCTTGAAGGGCCCAGTTCAGCGGTTCTTGAGACGGCGGGGCCCAGCGGAGCGGTGCGTGAGACGGCGGGGCCCAGCGGAGCGGTGCTTGAGACGGCGGGGCCCAGTTCAGCGCTCCTTGCCTTGAAGGGCCCAGTTCAGCGGTTCTTGAGACGGCGGGGCCCAGCGGAGCGGTGCGTGAGACGGCGGGGCCCAGCGGAGCGGTGCTTGAGACGGCGGGGCCCACTTCAGCGGTTCTTGCCCTGAAGGGCCCAGTTCAGCGGTTCTTGCCCTGAAGGGCCCAGTTCAGCGGTTCTTGAGACGGCGGGGCCCAGTTCAGCGGTTCTTGCCCTGAAGGGCCCAGTTCAGCGGTTCTTGAGACGGCGGGGCCCAGTTCAGCGGTTCTTGAGACGGCGGGGCCCAGTTCAGCGGTTCTTGAGACGGCGGGGCCCAGTTCAGCGGTTCTTGCCCGGAAGGGCCCAGTTCAGCGGTTCTTGAGACGGCGGGGCCCAGTTCAGCGGTTCTTGAGACGGCGGGGCCCAGTTCAGCGCTCCTTGCCTTGAAGGGCCCAGTTCAGCGGTTCTTGAGACGGCGGGGCCCAGCGGAGCGGTTCTTGAGACGGCGGGCCCAGCGGAGCGGTGCGTGAGACGGCGGGGCCCAGCGGAGCGGTGCTTGAGACGGCGGGGCCCAGTTCAGCGCTCCTTGCCTTGAAGGGCCCAGTTCAGCGGTTCTTGCCCTGAAGGGCCCAGTTCAGCGGTTCTTGAGACGGCGGGGCCCAGTTCAGCGGTTCTTGAGACGGCGGGGCCCAGTTCAGCGGTTCTTGCCCTGAAGGGCCCAGTTCAGCGGTTCTTGAGACGGCGGGGCCCAGTTCAGCGGTTCTTGAGACGGCGGACGGTCTATGGCCAACTGCTAATTGCCTGGTGGTGCCCTCCTGGGCAGCGGGGATGGTGCTCCTTCACTGCCCACCTGGGCTGTGGGTGGTGGGGCCCTCCTGGCCAGCTGGGCTGGGTCCTCCCTGGGCAGCGGCTATGGGGGTGGTGGGCTCTCCCGGGGCAGCTGTGCCGGTTCCTCCCGGGGCAGCGGCTATGGGGGTTGTGGGCTCCTCCTGGGCAGCAGGCCTGCTGCCTGACCTCTCCGACTTGCTGCCCTTGCCCTCCTTAGTCGTGGGCCTGTGGCCCTTTCCTCCCTTTGGAGCTGTGGCTGGTGACTGTCTCTGGGTGGTGTCCGGGGGGGATGTAGAAGGCGGGCTCCTGCGGCGCCCCTTCTGCCTTCTGCTCCTCTTCCCAGGGGGTGGGCTGGCTGTCCCCTTGCTGCTGGGCGAAGATCCAGACATGCGGGCTGGCGGGCTCCAATACCCCTGCACCCTTGTCAAGGGGGCTGCAGGGCTGGTGGTGGCTGAGGTGCTCTTCTTACCCCGACGAGAAGGAGGGGGGGGCTCAGGGTCAGGAAAGAAGTTAGTAGTGGCGAGGAAGAGCTTCTTGGGACAATGGAGAGTGGTAGGTACAGTGGGAATGGGAGTGGAGGGAGAGGATGTGGTTGTAGGTGAGTCACGTTTGCTGTCTTTGGGTGCAGGTGCAGGAGGGATAGGCTGTCGTGAGGTGGATGGCTGTTGGGTGGGTGGGTGGCTGCGTTTGTGTGGTGTGGAAGAGGGGGTGACAGACACAGTGGGAGACGACACAGGGGACGTGTAAATGGCAGTGGGGGTGGTGACTGCACGTGTGCGGACTGGAGTGGAGGGTGTGCTGGTGATGGAAACACTGGCTGATGGTGAGGTGAATGGAGATGTGAGTGTAGACGTCACAGGGAGGGAGGAGGGAGACGAGGAGGTGGGGGTCACAGAGGTGGTAGTGACTGTTGGCATGTCTGCATCGGAATGTTGCGTGTGTGAATGTCTGCGTGATCTGTGGTGCTTATGTTTGGATGAGCTTCTCTTGGGTGTTGAGGTGTGTGCAGGCTGGTCTGATGGTGTGGGTGGGACAGGCAGAGGAACAGGAGACTGGGAGGAGGGAGTTAGTAGAGGCAGGCAGGAGACAGGGACAATGGCTGCCGTCAGTGCTGAGGCCAGAGCCTGGAACGATCGCTGATGGGCAGCCTGACCCGAATGAATGCCCTCCAGGTACGCATTGCTGCGATGAACCTCCCTCTCCACCCCCTGGATGGCATTCAAAAGGGTAGTCTGCCCAACAATGAGCGTTCGGAGGAGGTCAATGACCTCCTCACTGAGGGCAGCGGGGGTAACAGGGGCAGGGCCTGAGGTGCCTGGGGCGAAGGAGATGCCCGGCTTCCTGGCAGAGCGGGCACGGGGCGAACGCTGAGGGGCTGCTGGGAGGGCGGAGATGGTGCGCTGGGTGGCGGCTGTACCTGTAATGGCGGGGGGCACGGATGGTGCCACCCCCGCAAGGGAGCCCCCTTCCGAGGACGTGTCCGTATCGCTGCAGGGTCCAGTCGTCCCCGTCGTGGAGCTCCCCTCGCCCTCCGTCTCACTGGTCCAGTCTGACTCTGTGGCATGGCCCTCCTGGGCCATGTGAGATGCAGCTCCCTCCTGCCCCGATGCCACTTCTCCTCCGCCTGATGATGCTGATGCACACAAGCACAGAAAGACAAACAAAAAGGGGGGGGGAGAGAGAAATAAAGGGATATTGAGTACATGGATCTCCGGTACAGTTAGCGGACATGACAGACACAGATGCCCCCTGCACTAAGTTGCGCACTTGGGGTCCGCTACGCATTCCGTGGAACATGCCCTACACGCCTAGAGTTGACAACTGCACCCATGGATGACACGGCCCAGGGATGGCTGTACTGACAAACTACTGAGGGTGGTGGCTGGGGACACAGGGGCTTACGGGGGTGCCCAGCCTACAGATATCGCCCTGGCCTAGGGGGACCCCCAGCCCTCCTCCCCCACCCAGACACCTCCACTGCGCGACAACAGAGTAGATAATGCTTGTACTCACCCCCTTGTGTCTGCTGTGCTGCCCTCACGTGCCCATCCAATTCAGGGTAGGCCACCGCCAGGATCCGGAACATCAGGGGGCTCAGTTGACGGCAGGCACCCCGCCTACGTTGGGAGGCCATCCCCAGCAGAGACTCGGCGGTCTTCTTGGTCCCGCGGCGGATGTCCTCCCACCTCTTGCGGCAGTGGGTGCCCCGTCGATGGTGGACCCCCAGGGTCCGGACTTCCTTGGCGATGGCACGCCAAATCCCGATCTTCTCATGGGCGCGGACCTATGTGACACGTACAGGGAGGGAGAAATACCACGTTCAAGTTTCTCAGCATTTTCCTTTCCAGTGGCCCAACGCCCCCCATCCCCGCCAGGCCCCCCGCCAGGCCCAACATGCCCCCCATCCCCGCCATGCCCCCCGCCAGGCCCAACATGCCCCCCATCCCCGCCAGGCCCCCCGCCATGCCCCCCGCCAGGCCCAACATGCCCCCCATCCCCGCCAGGCCCCCCGCCATGCCCCCCGCCAGGCCCAACATGCCCCCCATCCCCGCCAGGCCCCCCGCCAGGCCCCCAAGCCAGCCAGTGGCCCCAAATCCATATTGAATTAAACTCACTTGTTGGTCTGGAGGACCGTAGAGTAGGGCATACTGGGGGAGGACCCCATCCACAAGTTTCTCCAACTCCTCTCCAGTGAAGGCAGGGGCCCTTTCCCCAGCCGCAGCAGCCATTGTCCCTTCCAGACCGAGGTCACAGCAACACTTGCAGTATAGGTCCTCTCCTGTGAAAGTTCAAGTCGCAAGTGGATAAGTAGATAGAAAATGGCGGTCACGTCCGCGGCGGTGCGTACCGCGGCGGTGCGTCCCGCCACCGCCGGCGCCCTTCGCCATTGGCTCCTGAAACCCATAGGCTTCAATGTTAACCAATGCGGCTTGGCGCCGCGGTCTTGGCCCGCCGCCCGCCGCGGTGTGCCACGCCAGCGTATTGACATTGACCTCACATCCCATTGTCACACTTCACAGGTCAGGCAGCCGCCATTTCCAGGGCCCACATGGCTCAATTTCAACAGCGTCACACAGGCCTAGGCCTTGCATAGCCACTCAGACACGCCATTCACTGCATAGAGAATCGTTTACTGTGCTAGCTGTGAGTACGTACCTGTGGGTTGCTTGACTGTGTGCTCCATGTTGTCCTTCCTAGGCACCGTCCGCTGGGTTGGGCGAGGAGACGGATGAATCCTCCCGTGTACCGACCGCTGGTGGACCTGTCGACAATGGAAGAACGCCACATTATCCTGACCTACCGTCTTAACCGTGCCACTATCCATGAACTGTGTGCCCAGCTGGAGCCCGACCTGATGTCCCCCATCCGCCAACCCACAGGGATTCCCCCTCTGGTGCAGGTCATGTCAGTACTCCATTTCTTGGCAAGTGGGTCATTTCAGACAACCGTGGGAATTGCTTCTGGGATGTCTCAGCCCATGTTTTCGAAGGTGTTATCCAGAGTGTTGTCTGCCCTGATGAAATCCGTGAGGAGCTACATCATTTTCCCTGAGGTGGGCGAATTGGCTACAGTGAAGGGTGATTTCTACGCCCTTGGACATATTCCCAACGTCATTGGTGCCATTGATGGGACCCATGTGGCTTTGGTTCCCCCAAGAGACAGGGAGCAGGTGTACAGGAACAGAAAAAATGACCATTCAATGAACATCCAGGTGGTGTGTTTGGCTGACCAGTACATCTCGCATGTAAATGCCAAATTCCCAGGGTCAGTGCATGACGCCTACATCCTCAGGAATAGCAGCATCCCTTACGTGATGGAACAGCTACAGAGACACCGTGTATGGCTAGTGGGGGACTCTGGGTACCCCAACCTGTCGTGGCTACTGACCCCAGTAAGGAATCCCCGGACCAGGGCAGAGGAACGGTAGAATGAGGCTCATGGGCGTACTAGGAGGGTGATCGAACGCACCTTTGGCCTCCTAAAGGCCAGGTTTCGCTGCCTGCATATGACAGGTGGATCCCTAATGTACTCACCTAAGAAGGTGTGTCACATCATCGTGGCCTGCTGCATGCTTCACAACCTGGCTTTGCGCCGCCAGGTGCCTTTCCTGCAGGAGGATGGTCGAGACGGTGGTGTTGTGGCAGCGATGGAACCTGAGGAGAGTGACGAGGAGGAAGACGACGGGGCTGAAACAGACAACAGGGACAGAATCATTGAACAGTACTTCCAATAGGACACAGGTAACATTTCAAAGATAATTTAGTAAATGTTAACTACTCTCCAGCATCTCTGCTGCCTGTCTATTTGCCCCAGTGTATGATGACTGAGTTTTGGCTTTTCCCTCCCTATTTCAGATCTGGGGTCCCCACTACGAGTCCTGTGCTTCGTTTCCCCATGGACTACAGCTTTGTGGCAGCTGTTTGTTGACTTCACCATGTACAAGGACATATTTGCACTGTCATGTCAATTACAATCTATTGAAATCACAGCCAGACTCCAGATATTTTGGTGCAAAATAGGTGTTTATTTAAGTGCTCAAAATGGGATGGGTGGTTTCAAGTGGGTGGGGGCTATGGTGAAGGAATGTCCATGGCAGAGTCCAGAGTAACAGTCACACAGGTGCATTGTCCAGAGGCCTGTGGAGAGATGGAGCATGGGCAGTTCAAGGATGGACAGGGTGACAATGTGGGACAGTGGGATGACATCAGGTGGTATCCATTGCTGGCGGGGGTCTTGACATCCTACTCTGTCTTCTTGCGAGATCTCAGGGCCCTCTTGCGGGGTGGTTCTTCTCCTGCAGGAGGTGGGGGTCTGGTGGGCTGCTGCTGTGCGGGGGCCTCCTGTCCACTAGCGCCGGCGGAGGTGGTTGGCTGTTCTTGGTCCAGGCTAGTGGCAGGGGCCCTTGGGTGTTGTTGAGTGTCCGCCCTGTTGTTGACGAGGTCCTGCAGCAGCCCTACCATGGTAACCAGGGTGGTGTTGATGGCTCTGATGTCCTCCCTGTACCCCCGATAGTGTTCCTCCTGCAGCACCTGGATCTCCTGGAACCGGGCCAGTACCGTCGCCATCGTCTCCTGGGAGCGGTTGTATGCTCCCATGATGGTGGTGAGGACCTCGTGGAGAGTGGGTTCCCTGGGCCTCTCCTCCCCCCCCTGTCGCACAGCTGCCCTCCGAGTTCCCCTGTTTCCCTGGGCCTCTGCCCCCTGGCCGGTGTGCCCACTACCACTGCCCCCAGGTCCCTGTTGTTGTTGGGGTGGTGGGTTATCCTGGGTGCCCTGTAGTGGTAGACACACCGCAGATTGACGCGCCCTGGAGACAGAGGCATGGGCCCGCTGGGTGGGAGCTGTGCTGGTGTTCCCAGAGGGGTTTGGGTCTGTAGTGGCCTGGGCCTGTGTGAGGGGAACCGACTGTCCAGAGGTCCCCGATGGTCCGGGCTGGTCATCGGTGTCCAGGTCGACAGAGCTGCTGTCATCGCTGACGGCCTCTTGGGTGGGGGGGGTGGAGAATTCTGGCCCCTCCGCCGCGGTGTGTTGACGGTCGGGTCCTGCAGGGGTATAGAGGTATGGTTATAGTTTCAATGTGTGGCATATGGGTGTATCTGTGGGTTCTCGTGTCCCCAAGTGCTGGCATTCGTGTGTGGGGGCTTTGGTGAGGGTGGCTTGTGGGGGGGATGTGTATATGCATTGGGCATGCTTTGGTGATGGGTTTCCATGCTTAGTGGACGCATGCAGGCCTAGGTTTTGGGATGTGTGGGTTGTGATGGTGAGACATTGGCGGGGAATAGGTGTGCTGGGGGTGGGGGTGAGGATGGTGGTGGGGGTGAGGGTGGGGGTGACGATGGGGGTGGGGGTGAGGGTGGGGTTCGAGGATGGGGGTGAGGTTTGGGGTCTGATTTGGCATGCAGGTGGGGGGGAAGCAGTATTGAAGCTTCAACTTACCAGTATCCATTCCTCCGCCGACTCCTGCGAGGCCGTCAGGATGCAGGATGTTCAAGACTTCCTCCTCCCATGATGTGAATTGTGGGGGTTGAGGTGGGGGTCCTCCGCCAGTCTTCTGCACGGCGATGTTGTGCCTGGATACCATGGAACGCACCTTCCCCCGTAGGTCGTTCCATCGCTTCCTGATGTCTTCCCGATTTCTGGGGTGCTGTCCCACTGCGTTCACCCTGTCGACAATCCTCTGCCATAGCTCCGTCCTCCGGGCAATGCTGGTGTATTGTATCTGTGTGCCGAACAGCTGGGGCTCTACCCGAACGATTTCCTCCACCATGACCCTGAGTTCTTCGTCTGTGAAGCGGGGTTGTCTTTGGGGTGCCATGGGGTGGTGTGTATGATGTGTGGGGTGGAGTATGTGTATTTAAGTGAGTTGAGTGTGGTGGTGTGTGTTGTTTTGTGTGTGGATAGTGTGTGGGTGATGGTGTTGAGTGGCTGTGGCTGTTATTTTTTGGATGCTGGTGTCTCGCTCTTGCCTTCTTGACGAATTTTTTAGCGTAGGGGTTTGTGGGTGATGTGGGTGTGTGTTTTATATTGTATTGTGTGTGTGGGAGTGGTGTGTGTATGTGTATCAGGTGTGTGGGATTCAAATCGTCCAATGTGGCTGAGTTTTGTTCGTTTGTGTGTATTCTGACCGCGGCGGTGTGTCCCGCCAATGGAATACCACGTTTGAATGACCGCCGCGTGGATTCGTGGGTCGTAATGGGATGGGCGTATTTCTGTTGGCGTGACGGTGGAGGTTTGGTCACCTCCACCTTTCCGCCGACCGCTGGTCTGACGGTCTGTTGTGGCGGTCGGATTTTCGGAGGTTTGCCTTCTGCGGGTCAGAATGACCGTGGCGGGTTTCCGCGACCGCGGCGGGATTATGGAGGATTTCTGACCGGCGGTAGGCGCCTTTTACCGCCGAGGTCAGAATTACCCCCTTAGTACTAGAGAATCAAATTATGAAAGCTTTTTTACAGAAAAACACAGCAAAAATCAAAGACAAAAAGTCTTTAAATTGGCAATGAACACAATCAAAAATAAGGGAGCTAATGTGTTTAGATGTATCCATCTCAAGGTAAAGCCTTCTTATGTATGGTCAAGAATGGAATGGCAACAAACACTGTGTAGATGATTGTTGGAAATGGCCTCTCTGCAGGGTCACCCCCAAACTTTTTGCCTTCCTCCCTCTCTTTTTCGGACCTCATTTTTGCTGGCTTTAGGTCTCTGCACACTTTACCACTGCTAATCAGTGCTAAAGTGCATATGCTCTCTCCCTGAAGCATGGTAACATTGGCTCATACCCGATTGGCATACTTGATCTACTTGTAAGTCCCTCGTAAAGTGCACTACATGTGCCCAGGGCCTGTAGGTTGAATGCTACTAGTGGGCCTGCAGCACTGGTTATGCCACCCACATAAGTAGCCCCTTAACCATGTCTCAGGCCTACCATTGCAAGGCCTGTGTGTGCAGTTTCACTGCCACTTTGACTTGGCATTTAAAAGTACCTGCCAAGCTTTAAACTCCCCTTTTTCTACATATAAGTCACCTCTCAGGTAGGCCCTATGTCACCCATAGGGCAGGGAGCTCTGTAGGTGAAAGGCAGGACATGTATCTGTGTGTTTTACATGTCCTGGTAGTGGAAAACCCCTAAATTTGTATTCCACTACTGTGAGACCTCCTCCTTTCATAGGATAGCATTAGGGCTTCCCTCATATTGTTTGAGTGGTAAAATCTGATCAGAAAGGGGTAGCCTGGTTATATCTAGTATGACCAGGTGGTGAAGTTGGATTTTATATTACTATTTTAGAAATGCCACTTTTACAAAGTGAGCATTTCCCTGCACCTAAAATCCATCTGTGCCTTACAGCCTGTCTTCAATCCACGACTAGGTCAGGCTGGTTGACAGCTCCCTTATGCATTTGACCCAGACAACCACAAACACAGGATACTCAGTGACACCTGCACTCATCTGCATACTGAACGGGTGTTCCTGGGCTGGAAGGGTGGAGGGAAAATCGACTCACAGCTTGCCAGAAACAACGCACAGCCTGCCCAGCGATGAGAAAATTGCTGCATCGCCAAACCAGATTGACGCAGCCCGGCTCCCTGAGTGGAGATCGATGCAGCGCCTGCGTTGCGACCGGAACTTCGACACACAGCCTACCGGATCGATGCACAGCCGAGCCGGAATGATACAGCATCTGTATATCTATATATCTAGCTATCTCTTTTTCTCTCTTTTTAGATAGATAGATAGATAGATAGATCACAATTATTGTGGAGACGACCAACAGTTCAAGAAAAACTAAGCAGTGATACTGCTGATTGTATTCTTAGTCATTCCGACAGGTTAAATAAATTGCATAGATTGGGTTAAAGATGGTGGCACAGTATTTATCATACTGCAATGCTACATAGCAGAAAGTTAAGTAACTTCAAATGCATAAAATATGTTGTAGAACTAATACTTTTAAAAAGTTGTATGCTTGTTCTGTATTAGGTTCAGCAGTTTAGTATTAATGTGACAGTTTAACTGTTAATACTGTTCTTCCTAAATAATGTTTACAGACTTACTGATGTGGTGTTCTTGCATCTTGTCCTTGCCCCCCCTTACAAAATAGCCCTGCTCCAGGAGTTTACAAATTGACCTGCCATTTTCACTGCATGTATCATTGTATTTTTGAAGTGCTACACCAGATCCACTATCTATCCCTAAGAAAGAAAAATACTTGGGTATCCAAGTTTGATGAAATTTCTATTAATTAGGAACACATTAAAGACTGAAAAATGACCACAGCTTGTTCAATAATTTCTGCAGCATTAATGGTGATGTGGTATTTTGTGAATCATGTCCTTGTCCTTTTTTGTGATTTCTGAGTCTCAGGAGTGTACAAATTAGCCTTCTCTTGCTCCCTTTGCTTTGTAACATGCCATTCTGGAGGTTTCAGACCAGACCCACCATCTACCCCTAGTGGAATCAATTTGAAATCAATATGGCAAAGTAATAAATACAGTGAAAAAGAACCATGCCTATAAAACTAAGCAGTGTTCAACTCAAATAGTGTCATTCAAGTAATTTCTGCAAGCAGTCAACAGGGAGCCACAGTCAAATAAGACCATACGCGTACATGCAATCTAAATACAAGCCGTATGTCAACATATGGTTCAGGGTGTTCACAGAACAGCAGAATGCTACATGAAATGGCCAGTATCCTGCACTTTCACTGATTTAGAACAACTTTGATCATACAATCAGTCTTAAAACACGGTATACTTCTATCACCGCTTTATGTGCTACAGTCCTCTGTCCAATATAACAGTATGCTTGGTGCACACTTTCAAGTCACAGCATATGTCCTGGACCTTCACATTTGCTGGCCAAATGTGTTCTTTATAAAGGTATATACAATTCTTTTCAATTACGTCTTGACTAACAAGAAACATTAAGTTACCTGCACCTGATTATACAGAGATACAAATGAGAGGGGAATGAAACTTTCTAATTCCAATTTGTATTACTTAAAACAATTAAGTCAGTTTAAACAAATAAAATCACAATTTAGAAGCAATTTTAATAAAATATTATGATTATCAATCCAGCATCAGAGTACAGGCAAGATGACCTGAGGAGAGGTTGTGGTACAGATACTGAGGTATTATGTGGGACAGAGCAGGATTAGTAGGAACAACCTTCTTACCTTTGAAAAGAAGAAGAGGGGGGTTTAGCTGTCCCTACTTCAACATTAATGATCATCTGGGGCTGGGGGCATAAGAGATCTGAATACCTAGATCAACTGGAACCGTTGTGCAGCTCCTGAGGTCACCATCCTGTCCATTTCTCTCTCTAAACATGGCTTTGCCAAGCACTGCCAAGGTGACAATGACAGTCCATCACCAAGCACAAGAAAACCAGCAGCTACAGAATGAAAATCAGATTTTACGCCAAGACCTTGTAGCAAAAGCTTCTGATGGATCAGCCACTCCTCGCTATTCTGATGACCAAACAAGCTGAAGGAGTTTATTGATTCCCTGTTTGTGTTTTTTTCCTTCTGCCTGAACAGCTTGTCCATGACGGGGCTAAAAGTGTCCTGTTGGATTAGCATTATACTGGGTGGCCACCCTAGTAGCTGCTGATGATCCTTGTTTATCAAATTATGATGCTCTCCTGACTGCATTCAAGTGGATGTTTCAAAGAAGAGATCAAGTATACTCAGCCCAACAGGCCTTATGCAACGTCCACCAAGGAGGGCCTTATGTGACACCGAGCAATGAGGCTCCCTTAAGACTGGTAAATCAGGAAACTGTATCCTTTAACGTCATTGCTTCACCTACCCATGTTGCCATATAAGGGGTGCTGTGGCTAGCTCACCAAAACCCCTATATCATCTGGGAAACCGCAATATCCCTGACCTGTCCTTCCAATTCTGTCATCAAGACTGCTATTCTTCTGATGCTTATTGGGCTCCTAAAGGATATGGCTCAGTTGATGGCCCGGATCCTGAAAGGCTGAATCTTTTTCAAGGGGTACCAGTCCAAAGTCAGGGAGTTACTGATTCATTTGAAGAGCCTAAGGAATTGTCTTTGCCTTTTCATGGAGAATTCAACTATGCCATTCCAATTGAAAATGGCTCCAATGTCCATTTTGGAAGAATGTACTCCCTCTTAGAGATAAAAAAAAAGGCCTTATAACAATACTGACATGAACATTTTCAAAATAGTTTGATAACCTATTCTCCATCTCCTGCTGGGGCTTTCATGTTCTTGTACCCCAAAAGTGCAATGAACCAAGGACTTGTACAAACTTAAGAGGACCGTAGAAGATGTCAGTCAAGGACAGACATCTCCTTGTTGTAATCAAATTATTTTAGAGAATGTAAGAGGCTCAAAAGCCTTCACCAAAGTTCAATTCCAAGGGGCTTATAATCTGCTCCAAATAAAAGAAGGGGACAAGTGGAAATGCCCTTCAGGACTCCTCTCGGCCACTTCAAGTAACGAGTAATACCCTTTAGGTTAACTAAATCGTCTGCCTTCTTTCAGCACTTTATAGACATTACAACATTGGCGGTAAAAGCCGCTTACCGTCATGTAAAAGACCGACAACACACCGCCACGGCCGCGGAATTCCGCCACAGCTTTTATGACCCACAGCACGGAATCAGCCAAAATTCAGACACCCACACAAGTCCGCCACATCAAAGGTCAGTGATATACTGGCGAAAACAAAACCTCCACCGTCACGCCAAAAGAAATACTCACTACTACTGATACACCACTACTAATACGCCCACACTATCACGACACACAAATCAACGCAACGGTCTTTCAACCGCGGTATTCCATTGGCGGTACACACCGCCGCGCTCAAAATACACATACATTTACAAAGCACAGCCACATTGGACAATTCGAAACACACACACCTGATACACATACACACACCACACCCACACACCCAATACAATATAAAACACACACCCACATCACCCACACACCCCTATGACCAAAATCCCGAACGAAGGCCAGAGGGAGACACCACAAACAACTAGCAAGCATCCACAGGCACACAATACCATCACCCACATAACTTCCACGCACCTCACACAACACACCACTAAATATCAACCCCACTTATCACTACACACACCACCCCACACATCACCCACACCACCCCATGGCACGGCAAAGACTCCCCAGGTTCTCTGAGGAGGAGCTCAGGGTCATGGTGGAGGAAATCGTCCGGGTAGAGCCACAGCTATTCGGATCACAGGTGCAGCACACCTCCATAGCTAGGAAGATGGAGCTATGGCGCAGAATAGTGGACAGGGTCAATGCAGTGGGACAGCACCCAAGAAATAGGGATGACATCAGGAAGAGGTGGAACGACCTACGGGGGAAGGTGCGTTCCGTGGTCTCAAGTTGCCACCTTGCGGTTCAGCGGACTGGCGGTGGACCCCCACCTCCTCCCCCACAACTAACAACATGGGAGGAGCAGGTCTTGCCGATTCTGCATCCTGAGGGCCTCGCAGGAGTAGATGGAGGAATGGACTCTGGTAAGTCACAGTTTACTATTACATCCCCCACCCTACCTGCATGCCAACACATACGTCCACCCTCACCCTCACCCCCATCACTCCTACTCCTCACAAATGTCCCACTATCACAACCCACCCATCCCAACACCAAGCCCTGCATGCAACAACAAAGCATGGACACCCATCACCAAAGCATGGCCACTGCACATACACATACACCCCCCTAAACCATCATCACACAAGCTCCTACACAGGAATGCAAGAACTGGGGTACACGGACACCCACCCATTGCACACCATGCCACACACAGATGTAATAAACATCCTTTTATACCCCTGCAGGACCCCTACCCAACGTAACCGGACAGGAGGGTCCACACATGTCCACAACACCAACAGAAGAGGCCCACAGTGATGACAGCAGCTCTGTCCAACTGGATCTAGATGTCCAGCCCAGCCCATCGGGGACCTCTGGACAGTCGGTTCCCCTCACACAGTCACAGGCCACCACAGAGCTTCCCCCCTCAGGAAACACCAGCACAGCACCCACCCAGCGGGCCCATACCTCTGTCCCCAGGACACGTCAATCAGCAGTGTGTCCACCACTACAGGGAACCCAGACTAACCCACCACCCCAACAACAATAGGGACCAGGGGGCAGTGGTAGTGGGCACACGGTCCAGGGGACAGAGGCCCAGGAACACAGGGGAACTGGGAGGGCTGCTGTACGACAGGGGGAGGACAGGCTCAGGGAACCCACTCTCCACGAGGCCCTCTCCTCCATCATGGGAGCCTACCACCACTCCCAGGAGACGCCTGCAGGAGGAACAGTATTTGGGCTTCAGGGAGGAACTCAGAACCATCAATTCCACCCTGGGCACCATTGTAGGGGTGCTGAAGGAGGTACTCAACACCAGGAGGGACACAGTGGAACAACAAGGGGCCCCTGACACTAGCATGGACGATGAACTGCCCACCACCTCTGCCGGCACTAGTGGACAGGAGGCACCACCACAGGACCACCACACCAGCACCCCACCCCCTGCAGAGGGAGAACCACCCCGCAAACGGACCCTGAGATCCAGGACAAAGACAGAGAACGATGCCAAGACCCCGCCAAGAAATGAGACCACCCTGAATGTCATTCTTCTGTCCCACTTTGTCACCCTGTCCATCCTTAAACTGCCACAGCTCCACTTCCTATGCCCATTTGGGCAATGCACCTGTGAGACTAATAGACTGGACTCTGCCATGGACATTCCTCCACCATCAACCCTCACCATTTTGCAACCCCCTCCAATATTGAGCACTTAAATAAACACCCTTGAAGCACAAAACAATCTGGAGTCAGTCTGTGATTTCGGAATAGTGTATTAGCAATTACTGTGGCAAAATGCTCTTTCAATTTAATGTCAACATACCTATGTCACACAGCTGTAATCCATGAGGAATCAAAGCAGATGTCACACAGTGGGACCCACATCTGTGAAATCGTAAGGAAAAGTGACAACTCAGTGACCATACACTGGGTGAAAACGACAGACAGTAGAGAGGTAGTAGTGTTAAAGTACATGTAGTAGGCAGTTTTGTATTCTTACCTGTGTCTCACTGGAAATATTACTGGATCACCGAGTTCCTGTTGTCCATGTCCTCTTCTTCTGCTTCCTCGTCTTCACTGTCCACAGGCTCCACAGCTGCTACAACACCGCCACCTGGACCATTCTCCTGCAGAAAAGGCACCAGTCGACGCAAAGCCAAGTTGTGAAGCATACAGCAGGCCACGATGATCGGGCACACCTTCTTTGGTGAGTAGAATAGGGATCCACCTGTCATATGTAGGCACCTGAGCCTGGCCTTCAGGAGGCCAAAGGTCCGCTCTATTATCTGCCGAGTTCACCCATGGGCCTCATTGTAGCATTCCTCTGCCCTTGTCCTGGGATTCCTCACTGGGTTCAGTAGCCATGACAGGTTGGGGTAACCAGAGTCACCTGCAAATGGCGAGGGACAACTGTTAGACACACACTAACCTGTAGGGATATCCCCAGACCCAGACAACCATTCCCACTGACTTGCTTCCAGGTGTTCACCTAATAGCCACACACGGTGTCTCTCGAGTTGACACATCACAATGGGATGCTGCTATTCCACAGGATGTAAGCATCATGCACTGAGCCAGGGAATTTGGCATTAACATGGGAGATGTACTGGTCGGCCAAACACACCATCTGCACATTGATCGAATGATAACGGTTTCTGTACACCTGTTCACTCCTGCGGGGGATACCAAAGCCACATGTGTCCCATCAATGGCACCTATGATGTTGGGGCTATGTCCCAGGGCATAGAAGTCTCCTTTCACTGTAGGCAAATCCTCCACCTGAGGGAAAACGATGTAGCTCCGCATGTGTTTCAGCAGGGCAGACAACACTCTGGACAACACGTTGGAAAACATAGGCTGGGACATCCCTGATGCTATGGCCACTGTTGTTTGAAATTACCCACTTGCAAGGAAATGGAGTACTGACAACACCTGCACTTGAGGGGGGATTCCTGTGGGATGGGGGATAGCTGACATCAGGTCTGCCTCCAACTGGGCACACAGTTCCTGGATTGTGGCACGGTCAAGCCTGTAGGTGATGATCACATGTCTTTCCTCCATTGTCGACAGGTCCACCAGCGGTCTGTACACCGGAGGATGCCGCCATCTCCTCACATGTCCCAGCGGACGGTGCCTATGAAGGACAACAGCGAGCACAGAGTCAAACAACTCAGAGGTACGTAAACACAGCTTACACCGAACACAAATCATAATCCGATATTTGGCCTGTATGTGTGTTGAGGCTAGGCCTAGATATGTGTGACGCAGTTAAAAATTAAGCCATGTGGGCCCCTGAAATGGCAGCTGCCTGACCTGTAAAGTGGGACAATGGGATGTGAGGTAACTGCGCTGGCATTGTACACCGTCGCAGTAGGCGGTCGAAGACTGCGGCGCAATCCAGCATTGGTTAACATTGGACCCTATGGGTCCCAGGAGCCAATGGCGATGTACGCCGGCGGTGACGGTACGCACCGCCGCAGACGTGACCGCCATTTTCTATCTGTTCAATCACTCGATACCTGATCTTCGACAGGAGAGGACCTACACTGCAAGTGCTGCTGTGACCTCGGTCTGGAAGAGACCATGGCTTGTGCGACTGGGGAAAGGACCCCTGCCTTCACATCGGAGGAGTTGGAGAAACTCGTGGATGGGATCCTTTCCCAGTACACGCTACTCTATGGTCCTCCAGACAAACAGGTAAATACACTGGGAGCATGCGGTATGGGCTATGCCTGTGTGGAGTGGGGTGGATGAAAGATGGGGGGGGGGAGATTGAGGTGTGCATGAAACGACGGTGAGTGCATGTGCATCGTGGCAAGGGTAGGCCAATGACTGTGACGGTGCATTTGGTAATAACTTTTCTTTTCCCCCTGTACAATTCATGTAGGTCAGCGCCCACCAGAAAAAAGATATTTGGCGTGCCATCGCCAAGGATGTCCGGACCCTGGGGGTCTACCACAGACGGAGCACCCACTGCTGTAAAAGATGGGCAGACATTCGCAGCTGGAGCAAGAAGACAGCGGAGGCCCAGCTGGGGATGGCCTCCCAACGTGGGAGGGGTGCCCGTCGCACCATGATCCCCCTGATTTTCAGTGCGCAGTGGAGGTGTCTGGGTGGGGGAGGTGGGCTGTGGGTTTCCCTAGGCCAGGATGAGTTTAGGAGGAAAGATCCCCTTGTGCTGGCAGAGCCTGTGGCACCCCACCCCACCTGTGTACAGTGCCAAGTACACCTAGTCAGTCTCCTGTGAAATCGATGTGCGCAGATGTCATCCATAGCCTTGTAGGCCATGTCCCAGGGATTGAACAGTGGAGGCAAAGTGCACGGCGTAGTGCAGGGGGCTTCTGTGTCTGTCGTGTCCGCCAACGGCAGCGGTAATGCATGCACTCAAAATGTCTTCCTTCTGTCGTCCCCACCCCTTTTTGTGGTCTCCCTGTTCTTGTGTGCATTAGCATCTTCAGGCGGAGGAGCAGCGGCAACGGAGCAGGAGGGAGCTGCATCCCACATGGCCCTGGAGGGCGAGACAACGGAGTCGGAGTACACCAGTGGGACGGAGGGTGAGGGGAGCTCCATGGCGGGGACAGGAGCTGACACCAGTGACACGGACTCGTCCTCTGAAGAGAGCTCCTTTGTGGTGGCGGCAACATCTGTGCCCCCGCAACTACAGGTGCAGCTGCCACCCCCCCTACCAGCACCGCCCTCCCAGCAGCCCCTCAGCCTTTGCCCTGTGCCCGCTCACCCAGGAGGGTGGGCATCACCTTCGCCCCAGGAACCTCAGGCCCTGCCCCAGTCACCCCTGCTGCCCTCAGTGAGGAGGCCATTGACCTCCTCAGGTCCCTCACTGTTGGGCAGTCTACCATTTTGAATGCCATCCAGGGTGTAGAAAGGCAGATGCAACAAACAAATGCATTCCTGGAGGGCATTCATTCTAGTCAGGTGGCCTTTCAGCAAGCTTTTCAGACTCTGGCCTCAGCACTGATAGCAGCCATTTTCCCTGTCTCTAGCCTCCCCCCTCCAACTTCCTCCACCCAGACCCAATCCCCTCTACCTCAACCTATCCCAAGCACACCTTCAGATCAGAATGCACACACCTCAACACACAAGGGAAGCTCAGGCAAACATAAGCACCACACATCCCACAGGCACTCACGCAAGCATCACACACATGCAGACACACCAACATCCACTGCCTCCACCGTGTCCCCCTCCTCCTCGTTTCCCTCCTCCCTCCCAGTCTCGTCTACACTCGCACCTGCATGCACTACATCAACAGCCACTACTGCCATCACCAGCACACACGCCACCACACCACGCTCACGTGCAGTCACCACCTCCACTGCCATTCACACCTCCCCTGTGTCCTCTCCCAGTGTGTCTGTGACGCCACCTCCCAAGATACACAAACGCAGGCACACACCCACCCAACAACCATCCACCTCATGACAGCCTCCAGCGCATGCACCTTCAACCAAAGTCACCAAACCAACACCTCCTACAACCACAACCTCTTCCTCCACTCCCAAACCCCCTCCAGCTACCCATCCCAGTGTTTCCCAAAAACTTTTCCTGTCCAACCTTGACCTCTTTCCCACACCTCCCCCACCCTGTCCGCCTCCTAGGGCTCGACTCTCCAGGTCCCAACCTAGCACCTCAGCCACAACATCTCCGGGACCAGTGGTGCCTGTAATCACCGGAATCTGGAGTGCACCGGCCACCAGGGCAGCCAGTGTGGCACGGAGCCACAGCACAGACAGTCCCCCACCTGTGAAGCATCTAAAATTGGTCAGTGCCTGGCGGGAGAGGAGGAAGACTCCAGCCACCAAAGCCGCTCCCAGAGGTACAGTTGGGAGTGTGGAGTCAGCTGCGACACCTTCCAAGGTGGGGAAGGGCCACAAGAAAGTCATCAGGTCTGGGAAGAGCAGCACAGCGGAGAAGACCGCCATCATCCCCGCTGCCCAGGAGCCCACCGCCATCATCCCCACGGCCCAGGAGCCCACCGCCAGCACCTGCCCTGCTGCCCAAGAGGCAAGCACCTGCCCTGCTGGGCCAGACAGGACCGCCAGCACCAGCCCCGCTGGGCCAGACAGGACCGCAGACAGGACCGCCAGCACCAGCCCCGCTGGGCCAGACAGGACCGCCAGCACCAGCCCCGCTGGGCCAGAGAGGACCGCCAGCACCAGCCCCGCTGGGCCAGACAGGACCACCAGCACCAGCCCCACTGGGCCAGAGAGGACCGCCAGCACCAGCCCCGCTGGGCCAGAGATGACCGCCAGCACCAGCTACGCTGGGCCAGACAGGACTGCCAGCACCAGCCCCGCTGGGCCAGACAGGACCGCCAGCACCAGCCCCGCTGGGCCAGAGAGGACTGACGGCAACTGAGTCACTGCAAAGGACACCATCGCCACAAGCACCGCTGAAAAGGGCACCGCCGCCACAAGTACCGCTGAACAGGGCACCGCCGCCACAAGCACCGCTGAACATGGCACCGCCGCCACAGGCACCGCTGGCCCATGAGCACCAAGGGCACTGATGCTACTGAGTCCGTCACGAGCAGGATGAAGCACTCTGGGCACCATGCCCCCTCCAGAACCAGTGGAGAGATGCATCCACTACCTCAGTCCTTAGCAGGATGAAGCACTCTGGGTACCATGCCCCCTCCAGAACCAGTGGAGAGATGCATCCACTACCTCAGTCTTTAGCAGGATGAAGCACTCTGGGCACCATGCCCCCTCCAGAACCAGTGGAGACTGTCATCCACTTGTGAGACTGTGGCTTTGCACTCCCCAGGATGCAACAGTGGGCAAGCCACCCACTGTAGAGACTTGAGAGACTGTGGCTTTGCACTCCCCAGGATGGAACAGTGGGCAACCGACCCACTGTAGAGACTTGAGAGACTGTGGCTTTGCTCTCCCCAGGATGGAACAGTGGGCAACCCACCCACTGTAGAGACTTGAGAGACTGTGGCTTTGCACTCCCCAGGATGGAACAGCGGGCAACCCACCGACTGTAGAGGCTTGAGAGACTGTGGCTTTGCACTCCCAGCATGGAACAGTGGGCAACCCACCGACTGTAGAGACTTGAGAGACTGTGGCTTTGCACTCCCAGCATGGAACAGTGGGCAACCCACCCACTGTAGAGACTTGAGAGACTGTGGCTTTGCACTCCCCAGGATGGAACAGTGGGCAACCCACCCACTGTAGAGACTTGGGAGACTGTGGCTTTGCACTCCCCAGGATAAAGCAGTGGACAAACCACCCATTGTAGAGACTTGAGAGACTGTGGCTTTGCACTCCCCAGGATGGAACAGTGGGCATGTGGCCCTCTCGTGGATTTGGCGTCATGCACTCAACCGGCTGAGGTGCCCCCCCTTTCCCTACCCCTGAGGTGCCTGTTTTCTTGCTCTATGATGCCCCTGCAGTGTTCTCTCCGTCACGGTCAGGGATCTTGTGTGGGCCTCGCCCATACCATGTGGGCCCAGTGTTCCACAGACTTCATTGGAGCACTACCTGGACTACTAAGCTTGGTGTATATTTTGTTTATAGTGTACATATATATTTTTGCGTACTTCATTTTAATATATTACAATGGTTACACTCATTTCCTTTTGTCTTTGCATTCTTCTGGGGGGGTTAGGGGGTGTAACTATAATGTATCATGCTGTATTAGTGTGTGTTGTTGTGGGTGAGGGTGGGGGTGGGGGTGTTGGGTGTTGTGTGTGTGTGTCCCTGTTTTTTCCCTCCCCTGTGTCGTAGGTGCAGTACTCACCGTTGTATTCGCCACCGGCGTACGTGCTCCTGGTAGAGGAGCAAGAAATAAGGGCTGGCAGGATCTGCAGCTCTGGTTCCATGGCGTCCGGATTCCTCGTGGGGTGTGTAGAGGTGAGCGTTTTCCCTTTGAAGTACTGTTTCCGCCATGTTTTTGCCCCGTAAAGGTGGCGGATTGGTAGGTTGTGATACTGTGGGCGGTACTTTGTCCTCCGCCTGTCTGTTGGCGGTGACCGCCGCGCTGTTTGTTTGTACCGCCGTGGCGGTCGGAGTGTTAAAGTGGCTGTCTTTGTTGGCGGTTTCCGCCACGGTCGTAATTCCAATTTTTTTACCGCCAGCCTGTTGGCGGTCTTACCGCCGCTTTAACACCGTCCGCCAGGGTTGTAATGAGGGCCTATATCTTTTCTTACATACTTAACCAATTTGTTGTGGTCTACCTCGACAATATTGTACTTTATTCGCAAGACACTAATGAGCATCAGCAGCATGTTCATCATGTTCTGCATGGGCTCCGCCAGAACCAACTTTTTTGTATGTTCGAGAAGTGTGAATTTAACAAAGCTGAAGTCAAGTATTTGGGTTTTCGCCTGCACAACAATGGAGTCTCAATGAATCCTAGAAAGGTCTCAGCCATGTTGGATTGGTGTACTCCCTCCAACATCAAAGAAATTCAAAGCTTTTTAGGGTTTGTCAATTTTTACTGGAGTTTTATTGGTGACTTTGCCTGGCTTACTTGTAATGTCACTCTAATATTCAAGCAAGAGATGTTCAGTCAAGGTATTTAGTGGGACTCCTTAGCTGAAGAAGCCATTTAGAATTTGAAACTAGCCTTTACCCAAGCTCCTATTTTATGGCATACTAACTCTACTATAAAATCATTGTTAAACCCAATCCTACTGACCTAGTCATTGGAGTTATCCTTTTGCAACTTCACGAGAATGATAATTTAGAAGAACTTCCAATTTTGTAGTTGTCTCATATCCTCTCAGACTCAGAAAGAAATTATTCTGTCTTATAAAGCTATGACTATCAGCTGCTTTGAGGGGGGACATTGTTTGATTGGAGCGCATGACCATCAAAACCTCCACAGTCTCCGGAATATATACAATGTATAAACAGTCAAAAAGGCAGTTTAGCTGAATTTTTCAGTCAGAATGATTTTTTTATTGCCCACATTCATGGATCTAAAAATACTTCAGCAGACGCTCCTTCTCTGAGATATCTTGATTCTTCACTTATGAGCAGAACATTCTTTCTACACAAAGGCCCTCATTCTGACCTTGGCGGGCGGCGGAGGCCGCCCGCCAAAGTCCCGCCGTCAGGTTACCGTTCCGCGGTCGAAAGACCGCGGCGGTAATTCTGACTTTCCCGCTGGGCTGGCGGGCGGTCTCCTTCAGACCGCCAGCCAGCCCAGCGGGAAAGAGGCTTCCACGATGAAGCCGGCTCGGAATCGAGCCGGCGGAGTGGAAGCTGTGCGACGGGTGCAGTTGCACCCGTCGCGTATTTCACTGTCTGCGCAGCAGACAGTGAAATACATTTAGGGGACCTCTTACGGGGGCCCCTGCAATGCCCATGCCAGTGGCATGGGCACTGCAGGGGCCCCCAGGGGCCCCGCGACCCCCCCTACCGCCATCCGGATCTCGGCGGTCCGACCGCCGGGATCTGGATGGCGGTAGGGGGGGTCAGAATCCCCGCGGCGGTGCAGCAAGCTGCGCCGCCGCGGAGGATTCAATGGGGCTGCGGTACACTGGCGGGACCCCGCCAGTGGTGCCGGTCCGACCGCGGCTTTACCGCCGCGGTCGGAATCCCCATTGAAGCACCGCCGGCTTGTCGGCGGTGCTCCCGCGGTCCTCCGCCCTGGCGGTCAAAGACCGCCAGGGTCAGAATGAGGGCCAAAGTGTCAGTGGCGCTGCACAATCTTTTCTTGATGCTCTGACTGTTGTAGATATGGAAATAAAAGCTGCACCTCTGGAGAAGCTTAATGAAGGGAAGATGCACCACACAAATATTGTAATTGGAAAGTTCTTGAACAAAGAAGTGGGCATTTTAAATGAAGACACTGTGGGCCTGATTCTAACTTTGGAGGACGGTGTTAAACCGTCCCAAAAGTGGCGGATATACCACCTACCGTATTACGAGTCCATTATATCCTATGGAACTCGTAATACGGTAGGTGGTATATCCGCCACTTTTGGGACGGTTTAACACCGTCCTCCAAAGTTAGAATCAGGCCCTGTATCCTGAATGCTTCTGACTCAAATTGCTGATATTACCAATGGGGGGCAAAGATAAGCAAATTAGAGGTCCGATAGAGACAGAAGACCAATTATGTTTTCTCACAGCCTTTGCCTTACAACACTCATACCGCTCAATAAACATAGAAGGGAGAAAGTTACTAAACCCACCAATGGGAATCTCGACAAGGAGTGTGCTGCTAAAGAAAAAGTTGAACTCTTCTCAAACCTTAAATTAAGTTGCTGATAGGCAAGTTAAAGCAGCTACTTTAACGTCTGTTGTTAAAAACTAATTTGAGGTTGATGCAGAAGGAGCAATATTTGCAACAAAACTTGGTTTGTACATACAGGTATGAGGCTACACAAACCTCTGCAATTGACATATCTGTGCCTTCACCATCAGTACTAGCATCTGCTGTGACTATCCATTCTCCAGTTCAAAATAAGGTTGGAAGGTATGTGTCAAATCTACCACCAAAAGTAATCCTGGCCAGGCCACTGAAAGATCTGAACTTGAAGGGGAACTCAAATGAAGGTTTTGTGAAATCTTGTATCTACCTCCATAAGTAACACCATGTATGATGATACTAAGGGGGTCATTCTGACCCTGGCGGTTAGTGTTAAAGCGGCGGCCAACCCGCCAACAGGCTGGCGGCCTAAAAATATGAATTCTGACCCTGGCGGGAACCGCAAACACAGGCCGCCGCTTTAACACTCCGACCGCCACGGCGGTACAAACAAACAGCGCGGCGGTCACCGCCAACAGGCAGGCGGCAGACAATGTACCGCCCACCCTATCACGACCCACCAATCCGCCACCTTTTCCAGGGCGGGAGCCCCGCCGATAAAAACACGGCAGAAACAGACATCTCCAATGGAAAACGCTTACCTCGACACACTCCACGCGGAATCGGAACAGCATGGAACCCGAACTCCACATCCTCCCAGCCATTGCCTTCCTGCTCTTCTTCCAGGATCACGAACCTCGCCGCAGATGCCAACGGTGAGTACTGCACCTACGACACAGGGGAGGGGGGAGGAGGAAAGGTTACGGGCACACACATACGCCACACACCCACCCCCACCCTCACCCCCACCGAAATACCTACACACCTATGCAGATAAAAAAGTCAGAGTGACACCCCCAACCCCCCCCCCCCAAAAACAAAGACAAAAGGCAATGAATGTAAAAGTAGAACCATATTATTGCATCAATAAAGTATAGCGACCTTAGCAATATATGAAGAATGAATACACATCTAGAACTCTATCCATACAAGTAGCAAAAGTCCGGCCCAGTCATTCAAAGTCCAAATGTCCGTGGGCCAATGTGCAGCAACACATGGGCAAAGCCCACACACGAGATCGAGTCCATTGGAGAGAACACTGCTGGGGCATCACTAAAATAAAAAGACAGGCACCTCAGGGGGAAGGGAAGGGGGGGGCACCTCAGCCACATGAGTCCACGACGCCAGATCCACAAAGGGCCTCCATGCCCACTGTGCCATCCTGGGGAGTGCAAAGCCACAGTCTCACAAGTCTCCACAGTGGGTGGGTTGCCCACTGTGCCATCCTGGGGAGTGCAAAGCCACAGTCTCACAAGTCTCTACAGTGGGTGGATTGCCCACTGTTCCATCCTGGGGAGTGCAAAGCCACAGTCTCACAAGTCTCCACAGTGGGTGGGTTGCCCACTGTGCCATCCTGGGGAGTGCAAAGCCACAGTCCATCAGGTGGATTACAGAGACCACTGGTCATGGAGGAGGCATGGTGGGCAGAGTGCGTCGTGAAGGCCTGCCCGACACAGAACCGGGACTGCCAATGGGCCAGCGGTGCTTGACAGGAAGGGCCCAGCGGAGCGGTGCTTGACAGGAAGGGCCCAGCGGAGCGGTGCATGAGACGGCGGGGCCCAGCGGAGCGGTGCTTGACAGGAAGGGCCCAGCGGAGCGGTGCTTGAGACGGAGGGGCCCAGTGGAGCGGTGCTTGACAGGAAGGGCCCAGCGGAGCGGTGCTTGACAGGAAGGGCCCAGCAGAGCGGTGCTTGACAGGAAGGGCCCAGCGGAGCGGTGCTTGACAGGAAGGGCCCAGCGGAGCAGTGCTTGACAGGAAGGGCCCAGAGGAGCGGTGCTTGACAGGAAGGGCCCAGCGGAGCGGTGCTTGAGATGAAGGGCCCAGCGGAGCGGTGCTTGACAGGAAGGGCCCAGCGGAGCGGTGCTTGAGACGGCGGGGCCCAGCGGAGCGGTGCTTGACAGGAAGGGCCCAGCGGAGCGGTGCTTGAGATGAAGGGCCCAGCGGAGCGGTGCTTGACAGGAAGGGCCCAGCGGAGTGGTGCTTGAGACGGCGGGGCCCAGCGGAACGGTGCTTGACAGGAAGGGCCCAGCGGAGCGGTGCTTGACAGGAAGGGCCCAGCGGAGCGGTGCTTGAGATGAAGGGCCCAGCGGAGCGGTGCTTGACAGGAAGGGCCCAGCGGAGCGGTGCTTGAGACGGCGGGGCCCAGCGGAGCGGTGCTTGAGACGGCGGGGCCCAGCGGAGCGGTGCTTGACAGGAAGGGCCCAGCGGAGCGGTGCTTGACAGGAAGGGCCCAGCGGAGCGGTGCTTGAGATGAAGGGCCCAGCGGAGCGGTGCTTGACAGGAAGGGTTCTGTTCAGCGGTGCTCCTCACGGCGGGGCCCTGTTCTGCAGTGCTTCTCACGGCGGGGCCCTGTTCAGCGGTGCTTCTCACAGCGGGGCCCTGTTCAGCGGTGCTTCTCACGGCGGGGCCCTGTTCAGCGGTTCTGGTCACGGCAGGGCCCTGTTCAGCAGTGCTTCTCACGGCGGGGCCCTGTTCAGCGGTGCTTCTCACGGCGGGGCCCTGTTCAGCGGTGCTTCTCACGGCGGGGCCCTGTTCAGCGGTGCCTGTCTTGTGTTTCCAGTGAACCACACCTGGCCAATACTTGCCGCTCAGTCTGCATCGGACCTTTCCGTTGCGGGCCCTCCTGTGATGGAGTCCTGGGGCCCTGGCTCTCCTTCGATACCCCCGGAATGGGGCTGGTGGGGCCCTCATGTCCAGGTCGGCTGCTCCCTGCCTTTTGCTTCTTGCTGCCCTTGCCCTCCTTGGCAGACTCTCTGTGGCCCTTGGCTCCCTTACCCGATGTGGCAGGTGACGGTGCAAGGCTACCCTCCTTGGGGGCAGGCGTATCAGGCCTGTCGCGCCTGCCCTTCAGTTTTTTGGTCCTCTTCCCAGGGGGCGGGGCTGGCTGTGCCTTTGCTGCTGGACGATGTCCCAGCCCAAGGAAAGGGCGGACTCCAAAAACCAGGCACGACGTTCTTTGGAGTTGGTGGGCTGGTGGTGGCTGAGGTGTTTGTGGAACTCTTACGGGATGGAGGGGGTGGGTCAGGTGAGGAAAAGAGGTCCACTTTAGAGAGGAAAATTTTCTTTGGAGCCATGGGAAGGGTGGCTGGAGTGGGTATGGGAGTGGAGGAAGAGGATGTGGTTGTAGGAGAGTTAAGTGTGCTGTCTTTGGGTGCAGGTGCTTGGGCAGGAGGCTGACGTGAGGTGGATGGCTGTTGTTTGGGTGCCTTCCTGCGTTTGTGTGGTTGGGAAGCGGGGGTGACAGACACACTGGGAGAGGACACAGGGGACGTGTACATGGCAGTGGGGGTGGTGACTGCACGTGTGCGGACTGGTGTGGAGGTTGTGCTGGTGATGGGTGCAATGGCTGATGGTGGTGTGCTTGCAGGTGTGTGTGGAGACGTCACAGGGAGGGAGGAGAGAGACGAGGAGGTGGGGGACACAGAGGAGGTAGTGGCTGTTGGCATGTCTGCATCTGGATGTTGCTTGGGTGAATGCTTGTGTGTCCTGTGGTGCTTATGTCTGGATGAGCTGCCCTTGGGTGTTGAGGTGTGTGCAGGCTGGTCTGTAGGTGTGGATGGGATAGGCAGAGGAACAGGGGAGTGGGACTGGGTGGAGGGAGTCAGAAGAGGGAGGCTGGAGACAGGGACAATCGCTGCCGTCAGTGCTGAGGCCAAAGCGTTGAACGATCGTTGATGGGCAGCCTGATCCGAATGAAGGCCCTCCAGGTATACATTGCTTTGATGCACCTCCCTCTCCACACCCTGGATGGCATTCAAAAGGGTAGACTGCCCAACAATGATGGTCCTCAGGAGGTCAATGACCTCCTCACTGAGGGCAGCAGGGGTGACTGGGGCAGGGCCTGAGGTGCCTGGGGCGAAGGAGATGGCCGGCTTCCTGGCCTTGCGGGCACGGGCCGAAGGCCGAGGGGCTGCTGGGAGGGCGGAGCTGGTGCGCTGGGTGGCGGCTGTACCTGTAGGATCGGTGGGCACGGATGTTGCCGCCACCGCAAGGGAGCTCCCTTCCGAGGACGTGTCGGTGTCGCTGCCGTCTCCACGGGTCCCCGTGGTGGAGCCCCCCTCGCCCTCCGTCTCACTGGTCATGTCGGAGTCCGTTGCATGGCCCTCCGGGGCCATGTGAGATGCAGCTCCCTCTTGCGCCGATGCCACTTCTCCTCCGCCTGATGATGCTAATGCACACATTCACAGTGAAACAAAGAAAATGAGGGGGGGTGGAAAACATAAAGACAAGTTGAGTGCATGCATTGGGGACACCGTTGGCGGAGAGGACAGACACAGAAGCCCCCTGCACTACGCTGCGCACTTGGGGTACACTACTCATTCACTGGGACATGCCCTACAAGCCTATGGGCGACAACTGCCCACACAGTATACACTGGTCCATGAATCGCGTTACTAGGCACCCTACAGAGGTGGGGGGAGGGGCACAGGACCATACTTCACGGACGGGCCTATCGTACAGAAATCGCCTTGGCCTAGGGATACCCACAGCCCTCCTCCCCCACCCAGGCACCTCCACTGCACGCAAAATAGCTGAATGTGCTGGTACTCACCCCCTTGTGTCTGCTGTGATGTCCTCAAGCGCCCATCTAAATCGGGGTAGGCCACCGCCAGGATCCGGGACATCAGGGGGGTCAAGGTACGACTGGCACCCCTCCTAGGTTGGGAGGCCATCCCCAGCAGAGCCTCTGCGGTCTTCCTGCTCCCGCGGCGGATGTCCTCCCACCTCTTGCGGCAGTGGGTGCCCCTTCTGGTGTGGACCCCCAGGGCCCGGACATCCTTGGCGATGGCACGCCAAATGTCAATCTTCTGATGGGCGCTGACCTATGTGACATGTACAGGGGGGGAAGAGAAACATCATCACTTTTCTGCATGCTCGATGTGAGTGGCCCCCCTCCCCAACCTTGCCATGTGGCACATGCTCTCATCTGTCGTGCCATGCATTCGTCATTCGCTGCCCTCCCCTCCATCGTACATCCTCCCCACTCAGCCCAGGCATTGGGCACTATGCATTGCCCCCCGTGTACTCACCTGTTGGTCTAGAGGCCCGTAGAGTAGCGCATACTGGGGGAGGACCCCGTCCACGAGCTTCTCCAACTCCTCGGAACTGAAGGCGGGGGCCCTTTCCCCAGTCGCAGCAGCCATTGTCACTTCCAGACCGAGGTCACAGCAGCACTTGCAGTATAGGTCCTCTCCTGTGGATGATCAGGTCTCGTGTGAATAAGCATAGAGAAAATGGCGGTTACGGGCGCGGCGCGGCGTACCGCGGCGGTGCGTGCCGCGGCGGTGCGTACCGCGGCGGTGCGTACCGCGACCGCCGGCGCTCACCGCCATTGGCTCCTGAAACCCATAGGGTTCAATGTTGTCCAATGCGGCTTTGCGCCGCGGACTGCGACCGCCTACCGCCACGGTGTGCCACGCTTGCGCAATGACCTCACTTCACATTGTCACACTTCACAGGTCAGGCAGCCGCCATTTCAAGGGCCCACATGGCTTCATTCCTACTGCGTCACACATGGCTAGGCCTTGCACCGACAATCATACTAGCCATTCAATCCCGAGAGATTCGTGTACTGGGCATGCTGTGGGCACTTACCTGTGGGTTGCTTGACTGTGTGCTCCATGTTGTCCTTCCTAGGCATCGTCCGCTGGGACTTGCGAGGAGACGGAGGAATGTTCCCGTGTACAGACCGCTGGTGGACCTGTCGACAATGGAAGAAAGACACGTCATACTCACCTACAGACTCAACCGTGCCACTATACAGGAACTGTTTGCCCAGCTGGAGCCAGACCTGATGTCACCCATCCGCCGACCCACAGGGATTCCGCCTCTAGTGCAGGTGCTGTCAGTACTGCATTTTTTGGCAAGTGGATCATTTCAAACTACCGTGGCCATTTCATCTGGGATGTCTCAGCCTATGTTTTCAAAGGTGTTGTCCAGAGTGTTGTCTGCCCTGATGAAATACATGCGGAGCTACATCATTTTCCCTGAGGTGGGTGACTTGCCTACAGTGAAGGGTGATTTCTATGTCCTTGGACACATTCCCAATATCATTGGTGCCATTGATGGTACCCATGTGGCTTTGGTTCCCCCAAAAGACGATGAGCAGGTGTACAGGAACCGTAAAAATTATCATTCGATGAATGTCCAGGTGGTCTGTTTGGCTGACCAGTACATCTCCCATTTAAATGCCAAGTTCCCAGGGTCAGTGCATGACGCGTACATCATGCGAAATAGCAGCATCCCTTATGTGATGGAACTGCTACAGAGACACCGTGTGTGGTTAATTGGTGACTCTGGTTACCCAAACCTGCCTTGGCTATTGACCCCAGTGAGGAATTCCAGGACCAGGGCAGAGGAACGGTGCAATGAGGCCCATGGGCGGACTAGGAGGGTGATTGAGCGGACCTTCGGCCTCCTGAAGGCCAGGTTTAGGTGCCTGCATATGACTCGTGGATCCCTAATGTACTCACCAAGGAAGGTGTGTCATATCATCGTGGCCTGCTGCATGCTTCACTACCTGGCTTTGCGACGCCAGGTGCCTTTCCTGCAGGAGGATGGTCCAGATGGTGGTGTTTTGGCCGCTGTGGAGCCTGCGGAGAGTGAAGAGGAGGAAGACGAAGAGGACGACACAGACAACAGGGACAGAGTGATACTGCAGTATTTCCAGTGACACACAGGTAATAATCTACTCCTGCATTGTATTATATCTGTAACTGTAGTGGCTCTCTACTGTCTGACCTTTCACCCCAACGTATGGTAACTTAGTTGTGTATATCACTTCCTATTTCAGTGATCTGATCCCCACGGAGTGCCCTCTGGTTTTTTTCCCCATGGACTTCGCTGTGTGACACTGGTATGTTGTCATCACAATGTAACTAGAAATGTTTTGTTGGTTATATCGAATACATTTGGTTTAAATAAATAGATAGCAGAATCCAGTTGGTTAATGTGCAATAATTGTGTTTATTGAAGTTTTAAAATAGGTGTATAGTGCAAACAGGGTGATGGTGGAGGCATGTCCATGGCAGTGTCCAGACTGTCGTTCCTACAGGTCCATTGTCCATATGCCTGTGGAAGGTGGAGCAGGGGCAGTTCAAGGTTGGACAGGGTAAACAAGTGGGACAGTGGGATGACATCCGGGGGTTTCCGTGCCTGGCGGGGGTCTTGACATGCTACTCTGTCTTCTTCCTCGATCTCAGGCCTTTCTTGCGGGGTGGTTTTTGTTCTGCAGGGGGTGGGGTCCGGGAGGGCCGTTGCTGTTGTGTCGGGCCTCCTGACCACTAGCGCCGGCGGAGGTGGTGGGCTGTTCTTCCTCCATGCTAGTGGCCGGGGCCCTTTGGGGGGCCACATGGTCCCGCAAAGTGGTGACAATCTGGTTGAGTGCAACCACGATTGTACCCATTGCGGAACTGATGCTGCGCAGTTCTTCCCGGAACCCCATATTCTGTTGCTCATGCAGAAGCAGGATCTCCTGCAACCTGGCCAGGACTGTCGCCATCGTCTCTTGGGAGTGGTGGTACGCTCCCATGATGGTGGTGAGGGCCTCTTGGACAGTGGGTTCCCTAGGCCTGTCCTCCCTCTGTCGCACAGCAGCCCTCCCAGTTCCTCTTTGTTCCTGGGCCTCTGTCCCCTGGACGGTGTGCCCACTACCAGTGCCCCAGGTCCCTGTTGTTGTTGGGGTTGTGGGTTACCCTGGGTGCCCTGTACTGGTAGACACACCGCTGCTTGACCTGTCCTAGAGACAGAAGCATGGGCCCGCTGGGTGGGTGCTGTGCTGGTGTTTCCTGAGGGGGTTAGGTCTGCTGTGGCCTGGGGCTGACTGAGGGGAACCGACTGTCCAGAGGTCCCCGATGGTCCGGGCTGGTCATCAGGTTCTAGGTCGACAGAGCTGCTGTCATCACTGGGGGCCTGTTCTGGGGGTGGGATGGACAAATCTGGACCCTCCTGGCCGGTGTGTTGGCGTTTGGGCCCTGCAGGGGTAAAAGAATATGGTTATTGATTTTGTGTGTGCCGTGGCGTGCGATTTGTGGGTGCCCTTGTCCCCCAGTGCTGGCAGTCCCATGTGGGAGGAGTTGTGAGGGTGGTTTGTGGGGGGGGATGGGTATGTGCATTGGTCATGCTTAGGTGATGGGTGTCCATGGTTTGTGTTGGCATTCAGGGGTTTGGGTTGGGTTGGGTGGGTTGTGCTGGTGAGACATTAACAGGGAGTATGTGTGCTGGGGGGTTAGGGGTGAGGGTGGGGGTGTGGGTTGGCATGCTGGTGGTTGGGGGGGTGAAGTAGTTGAGATTAGACTTACCAGAGTCCATTCCTCCGCCTACTCCAGCGAGGCCCTCAGGATGCAGGATGTTCAAGACCTCTTGCTCCCATGCTGTGAATTCGGGTGGAGTGGGTGGGGGTCCGCCGCCAGTCTTCTGCACAGCGATGTTGTATCTTGACACCATCAACCGCACCTTCCCCCGTAGGTCGTTCCAGCGCTTTCGGGTGTCTTCCCGATTTCTGGGATGCTGTCCCACAGCGTTGACCCTGTCGACGATCCTTTGCCATAGCTCCGCCTTCCTGGCTATTGTGGTGTGCTGCACCTGTGTGCCGAAGAGCTGGGGCTCTACCCTGATTATTTCCTCCACCATGACCCTGAGTTCTTGGTCCGTGAACCTGGGGTGTCTTTGGGGTGCCATGGGGTGGTGTGGATGAGGTGTGGGGTGGTGTTTGTGGTGATGAGTGTGGTGGTGTGTGGTGTTTTGTGCGTAGATGTGGTGTGGGTGATGATGTTGGGTTCCTGTGTGTGTTGTGGTTTGCGTTCCCTGTGCTCTCTCTCTGTGTATTGCGCCTTGTCTCTGAATTTCGATTTGTGGGGGTTTGTGGGTGATGTGGGTGTGTGTTTTATATGGTGATGGGTGTGTGGGTGTGGTGTGTGTATGTGTATCAGGTGTGTGTATTTCGAATTGTCCAATGTGGCTGTGTTTTGTAAAGGTGTGTGTATTTTGAGCGCGGCGGTGTGTACCGCCAATGGAATCCTGCGGTTGTAAGACCGCCGCGTGGATTCGTGGGTCGTAATGGCATGGGCGTGTTTGTGTGGGCGTGACGGTGGAGGTTTGGTCATCTCCAGTTTATCGCTGACCGCTGATGAGGCGGGCTTCAGTGGATGTCGGGTTTTTGGCGGTTTGGCATTTGTGGGTCAGAATGACCGTGGCGGTTTACCGTGGCCGCGGCGGGATGATGGCGGTCTTCTGACAGGCGGTAAGAGCCTTTTACCGCCAGGGTCAGAATGACCCCCTAAATGTTATGCCACCCTTGAACCCTGTTCCTACTGAACTTTTTCCTTAGTTGGTTAATAAAACAGCTGATTGGATCACCACTATTTTAAGGAGGCCTACGGTTTTCTTTCAGTATATTAGCATGTTGAGACATGGCAGTTGGGCTGGTCACTCGATTAAATGACTCGAGGAGATTGTGCAGTACTCAATTTTAGAAATTTTTAAAATTGAGAACTCTGTTTAACAGTGGACAATGGGTCCATATTTTAATTCATCCATTAGTCCCATCCCACTGTGTTATTTTTTCAGTCCCCAGCCCTAATCAACCCATGTACAATCAGCCTACATATCAGTCAGGTGCTGCACTGCCCTTACAGGCATCACGTGTACAACACAAGTTATTTTCTTTCTCAGTCTAGGCTCCAAACTGTCCATGATGACAATAGGTTGGTGTCACGTTTCTTTGTGTGCGCTGGAGGCAAGCCTTTTGAAGAATACAATGGGGCAGGACATAGCTCTGCCCCAGCCATCCTGCCCACACTTAGGGGGTTATTACAACTTTGGAGGAGGTGTTAATCCATCCCAAAAGTGACGGTAAAGTGACAGATATACCACCAGCCGTATTACAAGTCCATTATATCCTATGGAACTCGTAATATGGCTGGTGGTATATCCGTCACATTTGGGACGGATTAACACCTCCTCCAAAGTTGTAATAACCCCCTTAGTCCATTTTGTGTCACCGTCTGGGAGGAAAACACAAACGCCTACAAAAGAGCTATTCACTGTCATTTGACACAGGATACTTGCAGAAGGCACAAATGGTTGGAAATCAAATGGCAACTTTCTAGAAGGATGGATTTTAAATTGCACTTCATTTGAGTCCAAATAGCATATTCCTTTGTCCTCCCAATTCAAAGTTAGCCCATATTAAATGTAATACGATAACCCAGTGTTAGTCGATGGGAGAGATACGCTGACAGCAGTGAAAAGGATTTTAGGAGTTGTTCACTGCCAGGACATGTAAAAACTTAAACCCACAAGTCCTGCCTTTAAAATACTTGGTACCCTGCCCTATGAGCATTTACAGCTTTTCTTAGGAGTGACCTTAAAGTATTAAAAAGAAACGTTTAGGCCTGGAAAAATGTTTATTTTGCCCAGTCAAAGTAGCAGTTTAAAGCTGCACTACAGGCTTCAATGGAAGTCCTGAGGCTTGCTTTAAAATGACACTTCGCGCTGCAGACCCACAAGTAACATTTAATTTACAGGCCCTGCGATCTAAAATGTGCCAAACAGGTGTAGGTCAATTTTACCATGTTTTGGAGAGAGAGCATAAACACTTTAGCACTGGTTAGCAGTGGTAAGGTGCAGAGAGTTCTAAAAGCCAACAAAAATAAATTCCGTAAAGAAACAGAGGTGAAGGCAACAAGTTTAGAGGAATACCACACCAAGGATGTCAGGTCTGGAACCGGGGCAGTCCTTGATGTGGGAGCTCATCTCCCTTTGGATCACTGCTGGACACAAGTGCGGGGGTCGCAAGCACTGAGGAGGGGTGCACAGGTGAGTGGAGTTCTGCCTAGCTGAGCAGTCATTGTGAGGCAGAGATCTGTCCAGGTCTGTTCCCCCCTTAACTGTGACCCATCTGGGATGGAGGAAGGGAGCAGTGAGTGGGCTGTGGTGAGCCAGGCACAGAGGTGCAGAAGTATCCAAAAAAGCTGGGGCCTCCTGTCTGTACAATTAGGATGCCTTATGAGTTGCAAAATAACAAACACTGCTGGATGGTTTGACTTGTATTAGGCCGGGCACTGAGTACTCGTGGGCCTCCCTGGAACTGTCTTAATGTGGCATACTCATCTAATCACTCATACTCTTGCTCAAGGAAATTCATTCAGTGGAATCTCATCCGGGTATGGCTTTTCCGTCAGAAATATGTGGAACTTTTCATTAACACACAACACTAAATCAGGTCCATCTTTGCATTTCTCAATCCTAGCCGCCTGTCTACTGCATATATACAAATGGAAAGATGTACTTAACTGTTCCTTTGGCTGTTTTTCCCTGGCAGGACTCAGTTCCTCCTCATTAAGTTCCTGTTCCTCTGGCACAGTACAGCTCCTTCAGTATAAACACAAATGAATGAAAAAATATATAACCACGGACAAGCCTGTTTAATTGTCTGATTTTTGTGGCAATGATAGGAGCCTGAAATCTACAGTAACGAGTACAGGAAAAACCTGAAAGCATTTACCTGTATTTTGGGTGAGGATGGAGGTCACAAAACCATTTATCAGGAAGAGAACAGCTATCCAGCCTGTTAGGTAACTTTCGCCATTTCAAGCATTGCTCACATTGTACCCAGGTCTGGTCAGGGATCGCTCTGTATGAATAGATGCGTAGATGTGAACAGTTTACCGATATGGAAGACATTATTTTTTTCTTACACTAAGCTGTAAATAATATAAATATCATAATCATAGTTTTTTTTTCAAAAACAAGCAACAGATGTTTTTTTAGAGTCCGGGTGTAGACTAACTGGAGTGGTGCCTTGGTTTAAGTGATGTGGTTTAAGATAAAATAGAACAAACATCAATCCCTTTTGTCTTGGGCTAAAATATAATTTAGAGTTACTCGCTAGCAACCAATACTTATGGTTGGAACACAGCATTCATAAAAATATTTCTTCACTAGCCTCAAACGTATGTTGACACAATCGAAATCATGAAAAAACATTTGCCAGGAAAGCATGAAAATGATTAACGATTATATTTTAATTGAACGAGGACGTTTTATGACAGTTTGATACAAACTGACAGAACAGCTTTCATCTTATTTCACAAGAGTGATGAGTTTTAAAAAATGATTAATTTCAAATAATTATGAATGTTAGTTACTAGTAGCCAAGGTCAGCATCTGCAACCACTGTCCTTGGAACGCATAGGGTAATGAAAGCAGAGGCAGGAGCTCTAGGAGTCATGTTTAAAGTTCTGTAGTTTCGACACCTTGCCCATGACCTTAACACCCTCTGTAGCGATTAGGAGGAGGTTTGATTCTTAAGGGTGGGACAAGTGGTGAAATCTGTAGCGTCACGAGGTTACGGTAAAAGTATGGGAGAAGTCATTTCCACTTCCTATTTCAGTTGGTATGAAGCCTATACAAAAATGTGACATCCATGGGTTTTTCTAGTCACCCAATCTATGATAACGTCAGTATGACCAGATTTTAAGAAGAACATCTTTATAGAGATGTGAGACGGACAGATGGCCTGATCATGGATTTCATAAGTATAGATGGTATCTTTATAATATAGCGAAGAACATATTAAACATTGTTTGACAATATTTCTGAACTTAAAACGAAAAACCAACATCAAATTTAGTAACACAATTGATACCACACAGAATGCTTTTTTGGATGAACTGATGAGTCCTGAAGGTGGATCCATTCATACAAGTGTCCAAGAACGCCAATTCGCCAAAATGCCAGGGGTAGCGGAAGTGACATCACAAACCATTTGACCTTTACTTTTACTTATACACACACACACACACACACACACATTTATACACATTCACACATACACATACTATTTCACATAAACAGACTCTCACCTGCAAGCACGCACACACCATACCTTTAACAGTATGTTTACTTACCTCAGATGCTAGTGAGGGTCATTTTCCAGCTAACTGTACTCCATTCTTTATAACACACTAATAGTGAATAATATATAATTTACCATTAGTGTAAAAAAACGGTCAGAAAACAAGGTAAAAGGAGCTCCAACCGACGTCTGCAAGGATGAACTGCCCTGTGCTACTTGTAGTGGGACTCCTGGGACTAATTTTGCCACCTCTGAGGGCAGGGGTCGCAAAGGGAGTGCCAGCCGCGACCCGTGGAGGCCTCTAAGTGAAGTCCATGCAAGTGTCTTTCACAATCAAGAGAAGATTAAAAAAAGTTACATTTACGTTTTTCAACCGTACGCGCTGAAAAAAAAATCTGCCGTAGTCACAGTTTACATAGTTAGGTATAATTACTTCTGATAAATGCGTTTAAAGAAGTAGACGTGCAATATATTGTAAGATTTAGGCGAAGGGGATACTCACAAGAAATCATATCAGGAGGTGTGTCATGTGTGCACATTAGAACAAGACAGGAAGTACTGAAGTAGTCAGCGTTACGCACTAAGACACACTGAGGGCCATATTTATACTTTTTGATGCAAAACTGCGCTAACGCAGTTTTGCGTCAAAAAAAATTAGCGCCGGCTAACGCCATTCTGAAGCGTCATTTATTCAATGACATTAGCCGGCGTTAGCCGCCGGCGCTGCCTGGTGTGCGTGAAAAAAAACGACGTACACCAGGCAGCGCCGGCGTAGGGGGATATGGAGCTTGGGCGCCAAAAAATGGGGCAAGTCAGGCTGAGGCAAATTTTTCGCCTCAACCCGATTTGCGCCATTTTTTTCGACTCCCAACCCCCATAGAAATGACTCCTGTCTTAGCAAAGACAGGAGTCATGCCCCCTTGCCCAATGGCCATGCCCAGGGGACTTCTGTCCCCTGGGCATGGTCATTGGGCATAGTGGCATGTAGGGGGGCACAAATCAGGCCCCCCATGCCACAAAAAAATAAAAAATAAAACACTTACCTGAACTTACCTTAATGTCCCTGGGATGGGTCCCTCCATCCTTAGGCGTCCTCCTGGGGTGGGCAAGGGTGACAGGGGGGGTCCCTGGGGGCATGGGAGGGCACCTCTGGGCTCCTTCTGAGCCCACAGGTCCCTTAACGCCTGCCCTGACCAGGCGCTAAAAAACGGCGCAAAAGCGGCCGTACGTCATTTTTTTTGACCCGCCCACTCCCGGGCGTGAATTTTGCCCGGGAGTGTAAATACGGCGCACATGCTGCCTCGGAGTCAATTTTTTAGACGGGAACGCCTACCTTGCATATCATTAACGCAAAGTAGGTGTCCACGCTAAAAAATGAGGCAAACTCCATGGACTTTGGCGCTAGACGTGTCTAACGCCAAAGTATAAATATGGAGTTAGTTTTGCGTCGGAATTGCGTAAAAAAAAACGACGCAATTCCGGCGCAAACAGAGTATAAATATGCCCCCTAACCTTTATTTTCACATTTTCCACATTTAACATCGCTATTGAAAGGATTAGCAACAAAAGACGGAAAATTTTACAGATTGAAAATATGTTACAGTTATGTATCAAGAAAGACCACTGTCATTAAAATAGTGACAAGAAGTGGCTCTGACCTTTTAGTTCAAGACACGAGTGAAAACATTTCCATGCAATAATTTTGTACACTGCAATAACGCAATTTTGGGAAAGTGCATCTTACATTCGCACAAAGGCAATACAATAAAACGCAGTTACTGTGGAGCCCCTGACAGCAGGAACGGCATTTATTTCTTGAAATGCCTTCGTGGACTTTTATTTGGGGCGAAGCTGAATGTAAACTCAAGGTTCGTGTTTCGGATCACATGAGCAACATTCTAAAAAATAACACCAAGTCAAGTGTTGCTGTTGATTTCTATGAATCAAGACCGAGTGATAGCCAACTTAAATTCCAGGTGCTAGAAACATGAAACCCAGTGGGTAATGCAGAAATCAGAAAACAACTACTTCAAAGAGAAATCAAGTGGATGGAATTGTTTGACACTATTCAACCAAGATGTGTGAATGACAGAGTAAAGGTGTGTTTTTAATAGACAGACTACATGAACAGATGACTTTTTTCAGCTTCCAATTAGCATTGTATATGGTGCCCCAAATCAACTGTTTTTGCTTTTTACCTTCCTATGTAAGCAGGAAGGAGGCTATATGTAGCTAATTTAGCCAAGTGATTATGTGTAACAATTATAAAAGTAATACGTACTTGCTAGTATAGTACGATTGATTTATAATATTTTAGTCTTATAAATCATTTTGATTAGCAGTAACATAAATGGGCTTTCCTATTTAATAATACAGTATTTTGGTTGATTCCACTATTAGAAAATGTGCATGTTTTGTAGGCCCCAGGCTTAGCCACCCCCGAACTCCCCAGGCACCCCCACCCCCGAAATCACCACCCCCATCCCAGACCATGTACAGCAGGTCTTCTTGTCTTACGCTAATTTTTTTCCTGCTTTCGCTTTTTCCAGCTCTGCGCCCCATTTTACTCTCTGCCTCCTGCAGCCCATTGATAATTTTTCTATCTTTACCTCCTGCTCGTGTGTTTCTCTTTGCCCCTGATCGTTTTTCTTTCTTTGTCCCCTGATCATTTTTCTCTCTTTGCTTTCTGCTTGT
This sequence comes from Pleurodeles waltl, assembly GCF_031143425.1. Lineage (NCBI taxonomy): Eukaryota > Metazoa > Chordata > Amphibia > Caudata > Salamandridae > Pleurodeles > Pleurodeles waltl. The sequence continues at coordinate 480,517,058 of NC_090438.1, read as the reverse complement.
GTGTTTCTCTTTGCCCTCTGGTCATTTTTCTCTCTTTGCCTCCAGCTGGTATGTTTCTCTTTGCCCTCTGATCGTTTTACTCTCTTTGCCTCCTGCTTGTGTCTCCCTCACTGCCCCTTGATCGTTGCTAGAAATTGGGTCTCTAGTTGGCAGGGTTATGCACCCTGTCCAAGTAAGGACCACAATGCTAGACAGGGTAAGTCAGTTACAAATTCTAAATTAACCTCCGCTCATGCTCTGGCAGCTTGGCAAAGAGCAGTAAGGCTTAATTTAAGAGGAAATGTGTGAAGCACATGTGCAACACTTACATTGCAGTAACACAGTAAGACAGCACAAAAGACTCCACACCAGTGTAGTGGAATAGAGAACATTTATTTGAGTAAAACAAAGCCAAAACAAAACAAATCCAATAAGTAGCACTCAAGATATTAATTTTTAAAGAAAAAACTGCTATGTAGTGCTTAGAAGTCAATAGCTATTGAAGGTTAGTTGAGGTTGCTCTAAACTGGGGTAAATCCAAGGTTTAGACCAACCACAAAAGAAAGGAGGCCAGATACAGGGCCCACGCAGGGCCAGTTAAATAAATACCTTGGACGGAGCGAGCCTCGGCATTGAAGCCTCGATGCGTCAGTTCCAAATCATGCAGTCCAGTAGAGGTATCATCGTCGCACCTCACAGTTAGGTCCCATGTCAGCGTCAAATCCCTTTCAATGCAGGCGATAGGTCTTCATCGAGCCACACAGCAATGCCCTTGGATTGCCGTTGTGTCGTTATTGAACCTCGCAGACGGGTCCCACGTTATTGTTGCATAGGCACTGTGTCAGCATCAAAGGGTACTGGTCAGTTCTGAGCAGTACAATAGTCTTGATGTATTTATTTTTGAGAAAAAAGAGCTGCAGAGCCCACTCTCAAGGTCTAAGACGCAATTGCCACTTCTTGGCAGCACAGGACTCACGGTGGCAGAGTCCAGAACCTGAAACCGAGTTGAGGAAAGTCTTTGATGGCCCTGAGACTTCCAGAACAGGCGGCAAGTCAGCAAGCCCTTGGAGTCACTTGGTTCTGGGGATGAAGAGATTCAAGTCCAGTCATTCTCACTCCCAGAAAAGGAAGGCATCAAGCAGCAGGGCAGGTACAGCAAAGCAGGAGCCCAGCAAAGTCCAGCAGAGTTCAAGCAGAGTAGCAGTCCTTTCAGCAGCTCAGCAGTCCTTCCTCCTGGCAGACTATCCCAGGCCCAGAAGTGTACTGGTTTGGTAGGTTCAGAGACCCTGTTCTTATACCCAAATGTGCCTTTGAAGTGGAGGTGACTTCAAAGAAGGGTCTTTGAAGTGCACAGATGTAATTTCGTCCCCAGCCCTGGCTCTAGACTATCAGAAGAGGGTAATTAGCCCTTTGTGTGGGAACAGACACACTCCATTTAGGTGTAAGTACCAGTTTCCGTCCCCCCTTCCTGCCCAGGAAAAGCCAACAGAATGCACCTGAATGCAGATGAGTAGTCACACATACCACAACCTTCCTGTGTTTGTGTCTGTCTAGAGGGAATGCACAGAGTGTAGCTGTCACCCTCCCCAGACATGAATTGGAGACAGGATGCAGGCACACAGAGCTGTAAGAACAGACAAATGCCCACTTTCTAAAAGTGCCATTTCTAAACTAGTAATGTTAAATCCGACTTTAGCAACAAAGATAATTTATCATTACCAGTCCAAAGATATGAAACATGATGCAGCCACTTCTTTCCGATCAGAAATTACAGCTTAAAGGCATATTAAGGAATTCCTAATGCTGGGCTATGAGAGGAGTAGGCCCCACAGTAGTGAAAAACAACTTTGTGAGTTTTTCGCTACCAGAGCATGTAAAACGTAAAAGAATATGTCCTGCGTTTTACTTACATAGCACCCTGCCCTATGGGCTATCTAGAGCCTACCTTAGGGGCGATTCACATGTAATGAAAGGGGAGTTTACAGCTTGGCAAGGGGTTTTAAATGCCAAGTCGAAGTGGCAGTGAACTGCACACAAAGACCCTGCAATGGCAGGTCTGAAACAGGTTTAAGAGGCTACCTGTGTGTGTGGCACAATCAGTTCTGCAGGCCCCCTAGCAGCATTTAATTTACAGGCCCTGGGTATATGGTATGCCACTTTACAAGGGACTTATGAGTAAATTGAATATGCCAATTGTGTATACACCAATGTTACCAAGTTTTAGGGGAGAAGCACATGCACTTTAGCACTGGTCAGCAGTGGTAAAGTGCTCGGATGCCTAAGCCAACAAAATGATTTAGTAAAAAGTGGAGGGTAAAAGGCAAAACGTTTGGGTTGACCCTTCAGAGTGGGCAATTTTCAAACAATTGCTTTCTTTTTTTGTCTCCTCCTATTGCATTACTCTTTGCCCTTAAGAGTTTTCACTCTCCAGGTTATTTTTACGCTCTTTTTTAATCCATTTTCTGCTCTTTTGCTAATTTCTCACTCTTTTACCCTCATGGTCAGTTTTCCACTTCTGCAGTTTTCTGCCTCCCAACAGCCCCACCCCCACCACCCAGCACCCTTTCCTCTTTCCAGGACCTACTTAATGGAGGCCGCAGAGCAGCGCTCTGGGGATGCTTACAGCAGAAGCATCATTGGAGCACCAAAGCACACCAAAGGCAAGCCCAGCTGTGCCAGTCCGCACCTGTACCACACCCAGTGCCAGGAACCCTGGCTCTCTGACTCTTCATAGCTACATTACTGCCACACATTGAGCTGTGGACTGAGAGTGTGAATTATTTTTTTATATGTTTTATTAATAATTTCAATGTATTAATCATATGGGCCCTCATTCTGACCTTGGCGGGCGGCGGAGGCCGCCCGCCAAAGTCCCGCCGTCAGATTACCGTTCCGCGGTCGAAAGACCGCGGCGGTAATTCTGACTTTCCCGCTGGGCTGGCGGGCGGTCGCCTTCAGACCGCCCGCCAGCCCAGCGGGAAAGAGGCTTCCACGATGAAGCCGGCTCGGAATCGAGCCGGCGGAGTGGAAGCTGTGCGACGGGTGCAGTTGCACCCGTCGCGTATTTCACTGTCTGCGCAGCAGACAGTGAAATACATGTAGGGGCCCTCTTACGGGGGCCCCTGCAATGCCCATGCCAGTGGCATGGGCACTGCAGGGGCCCCCAGGGGCCCCGCGACCCCCCCTACCGCCATCCGACCGCCGGGATCTGGATGGCGGTAGGGGGGGTCGGAATCCCCGCGGCGGTGCAGCAAGCTGCGCCGCCGTGGAGGATTCAATGGGGCGGCGGTACACTGGCGGGAGCCCGCCAGTGGTGCCGGTCCGACCGCGGCTTTACCGCCGCGGTCGGAATCCCCATTGGAGCACCGCCGGCCTGTCGGCGGTGCTCCCGCGGTCCTCCGCCCTGGCGGTCAAAGACCGCCAGGGTCAGAATGAGGGCCATAGTGAATTAACATATGAAAACAGGTGACTTCAGAAAATGGTTGCCATAATTAATTTCTGTTCTTTGTTTAAGCGAAATTCTAACTAAAGTTGTGGTTATTTTCCGTGGTTCAATGCTTACATAAAAGTGTGTGTTAAATAGCTTAATAGATGTGTACACAGCTACCCCTAGTGGGTTGCTGCACTATGTCTTACAAGGTCAAGTTTATTACAGTTCTTGCATGAGTTGAATGTTTTGTTGTTTGAAATTGTCACTAATACGTGGTTTCTTCCTTGAGAAGAGAAGTTTAGACGAGATGGAACAATGGAGGTACAGACGAGACGGAAGAGGAAAAGTTACTGTTATTAATATGTCCTGGTTAATGTTGATGTCACTGGATTTTAGGTAATCAATTAGAGCAACTATTGGTTGAATCGTAAATCACCCCATGTAATGACCAATCATAAACGTTTTGAAGACTAGTATAACAACCTGGGTAGGATTTTCTACAGACAGACTCTAGGAGAGGAGAAGAGTGGGAGATTCTAGGGAGTGATTCTGAGATTCTTAGTTTGAGTTCCTGATGGCTCGAGTCATACTAGCAGTGTGGGTTTAGCGGTCAATAGGCCCGATTCTCTGAAGGCTTACTTGATGGCGTCACTTTGCTGAAGTAGACTGCATGTTGTAGTTCTATGGGAAATATATGAGATTGCATTGTTATATGTGTCTCTTTTGCTTTGCAGGTACCAGCTGCAACATATAGTTTAAATGCTGCATAATAACAATACATTTATTTTCATATAAAAACCTGAGTTAGTATGTTTTTCTAAATGTATGTTTCTAAGTTCTTTTACATGAAATACAACATGTTGATGCTAATTTGTGGTTTGTGAGGGAATTACCTTTCAAATACTCAAAATCTATATTGACATTCTTTTGATTGTGTGTACTAATGCATACTTTACCGTTATTACCAATTCTAGTGTTATTAATTAGTGTTATGATACTGGAGGTTATTTGCTTAATTGATTTGATTAAATTAAGATATGACTCTAATCAGCCACAATTAATTCTATATGCTTCTCACTTGTGTTTGAGAGTTATTTTCGTGACATTACCATTGTTAATCTAGGGAAATAAATTCATAACTCTTCTTAATAAACTGGTGTGGTCATTGTTTGAGGTTCAGAATTCACAACATATTGTTACTGTTGATAATCACATTACTCATTGATTACATCCCCTCATTCATTTGTCGTGTCGATCCATTGACCTCTTGCACAAAATCCACTATTCAGTTTAAAGTAATAGCTAGGATTTTGTGGGATTTTGTGGTGCTGCAGCAGGACCATGGACACCGCAACATCAACTGCTGCAGCACATCTCCCCAGTCTATGGTAGGACCTTTTGCCTGTCTACACTGCTCGTTCTCCTGTAACACTGGAGCACTCGCCCTCACTAGGACCACTACCACGCCTACAAACCAACGAAACGCACCTGCTTTAGGACAACTCAACTGCCTCCTCCTCATCAACAGATGCTCACTCTGCAAACACGCCACCAAAATCTGGGACCTCCTCACCACCCTCATCCCGATATCTTCCTCACTGTGACCTGGCTCACCGCCACATCCACTCTCAACATCACCCCAGCAACATCCAATAGATGCAAAATCGCACACCGGGACCGCACCAACAAACACGGATGCAGGATTGTCATCATTCACAAAGAAAAAATCCACTGCACCACAGAAGATGCCACTCCCCAACTTCAAACTCAAAATTGACGCTGACCATGCCCCAGCTTTTGCACCCATTTCGCCATAGACTCCAAAGACAACATGTTCCTCAGAGACCTAATCTTCCATATCTTCAACAACAGCAACACCACCAACCTCCTTGACAGTATGAATAACCTCGAACTCCTCCAACTTGTCAGCAGCCTCATACACACCACCGCTCACTCACTGGACCCCATCTTCACATCCAGCAACACAGTAAACTACAAGCACATCACTGAGCTCACCGAGACTGACCACGCCCTCATCCACTTCAACATCACCAGTGTCCTACTGCCACCCGAGCCTCACTGTACCCCCACTGCAGCTGGAGCATAGTGTCAGAGAGACAATTTAACCAATGTCCTCAAAACATAACCGCCTGACACTGTATCTAACCTGGACCAGGGTGTCAAAAACTTCACCTCTGGCTCACCACTTGTACTGACAACATTGCCCCCATCAAGCCCAGCAGACACAAGAGATCCATCAAGGAGGCCAGAGGGTACACCAAATAGCTTAGAACTACGAAACGCAACTGCAAGCAACTGGAGAGAAAATGGCACACCAGCAAGGAAACCGCAGACAGGACCACCTTCAAGACAGGCCTCAACACTACCACCGGCTATTGAGAGAGATGGAAAAGAACACCCTTGCAGATGCCATCAAAGCAAGTGCCAGATACAGTAAAGAGGTCTTCAGCATTGTCCGAGAGTCTTCAATCCTTCAACCACTGAAAACAACATCACCTCCTCCCAAGAACTTTGCGACAACTGGCAAACTTCTTCTACAACAAGATTTGCACCGTCTACAATAACTTTGAACCCCAGCCAAAGCCTTCTGACATCCTCTGCCACCACACTCTCACAGAAACCAACCTAGCCACCAACTCACCACTTGAGACCAGCTCATCCCCCAAGACACCCGCACCATCATGAACTCTGTCCACTCAGGAGCCCACACTCTCCCTTTCCCACACCACATTTCAACCTCAGAAGCAACAGGATCAGCAGAAAGCCCACCAACCTCTTCAAGGCCTAGCTCACCACAGTCACCTTCCCCAAAGAATGGAAAAACACAGAAGTCAAGCTTCTACTCAAGAAATCTTGATCCGAGCCCAGCAACCTCAAAAATTATTGTCCTATTTCCATGCTACCCTTCCCCACAAAAATCCTGGAAAAGGCTATCAATTGCCAATTCACAGACAACCTGGAGCAGATCCTCCCAAACCAGATTCTGCACCAACCACAGCACTGGAACTGCATTGATCGCAGCCACCGACATCAGAACACTCCTCGACCACTGAGAAACAGCAGCTCTGATCCTCATTGACTTTTCAGCAGCTTTTGACACCATAGCCCATCACACCCTGATCAAGAGGCTAAATCACATTGGAATTCAAGGAAACACCTCAAGTAGATAGAAAGCCTCTTCACCAGGAGAATCCAGAGAGTCCGCCTATCTCCTGTCACCTCTGAACTGAAGGACATCATCTGTGGCATCCCTGAAGTCTCTTTCCTTACCCCCACATTGTTCAACACCTACATGATCCCTCTGGCCAGCATTGTTGGAGCCCACGGACTAAATATCATATCCTAAGCAGACAACACCCAGCTCATTCTCTCGCTTTCAGAAGACACTACAAACACAAGCAGCAACTTCCACAGGTATGTGACTAACATCACTGACTTGATAAAAAACAACTGCCTGAAACTCAACACAGACAAAACGGAAGTGCTGATATTCAGCAACAACACCACCCCCAGAAATAAGGCCTGATGGCCTTCAGAGCTAGTACCCTCGCCCAAACCCTCCAGCCATGCTAGAAACCTCAGCATAATAATGGAAAGCAAAATAACCATGAAATCGCAGGTAAACACAGTCTCCCCTGCCTGCTTCCTCACAATAAGAAATCCAGATACTTTGAAAAAATATATGAAATCTCACTTCAGTCAGATGCAATCTTTGCATTGAAAAAAAACATTAAACTTATTGTTGACTGCCCTGGTAGAAATTATTGTTCTGAGAAGAATAGTGGCTGCTCTCGGAGGCTTCACAAATTAACTTATCTAACAGGGTCAATAATAGGTGGGTCAGCCAAGTAAACAAATAGGCATGCTGTCCCTGAGCTTCATCATGTTTTTTCAAGCTCTTAATGGATATTTGGATGCCAATTCTATGGACTAAGACACTTGAAACCAATTGTTCCTAAATCACATGAGGTGAGAACCACATGAGAATGCATTCTTGTGTATCTAGACAAGAAGACCCATAGTAATGCCATCCACAAGGGCATAATTGAAAAATGTGCCATAAAATATAGATTTAGATGAAGACCTATGGATGGTGATATAATAATTACACTCAAAGTGACAAAAGGTTGGAAAGTTACTCTTACTCTCAAAATATACTGCAAAGTCTCAAAATGAGTTAGTACAGTGTATAGGGTTTGGTATGCAGAACCTACCCTGTGTAACTTATAACACATAATGAAACCAGAAAGGATTAATCAATCAATCAGTAGATTTATAAACTTGCATCTCACAGAAGTGAGATTGTAAAATTTCATTCAAATTACCTTTCTTATGAGACTGCACAACAGTTTGCTCCAGAGACAGGGTTCAAAATAGATTTCTTTTCTGTGTTTTCAAGTTCAAATATTATTCTTGAACACAGTTAAGATAAGCTGGTTTGACGACAATGAGATAAGCCATGAAAGCAGTTCTGATGTCTACTTATGTTATGAAGAACAGATCAGGACTAGCAGATGTCAAGCTAACTTTGTCTTCTGCTGAAGTGAGCCTAAAGCGGAGATTGGTGCCAAGGTATCAGGAACTTTCGATGAGTTGGGCTGTCAGCAGAGTAAATTCCAAACTGATGGTCAATTCTGAGCTTGTTGATATTTGCTGATGTCATGAACAAAACTTCTTCCTAGAAGGGGTTCAAATTGAGAGAAGCCTTGGACATGCAGTTTTTGATGGCGTCACTGCACTGCTTCAGTTGGTCCACATTTTTGTTGCATGATATCTCCAGATACATATTGTGAATCATCAAAGTGCTAGTGGATGGTAATATCCACACCTGACAGGAACCATATAGAGGAAGTGGATGACTGTTACTTTGATAATGCCTTAGTGAAGATTGCATGTAACAGTAACAATTCAGATCTGGAGGAATGTATCCAGACCAGCTGGGCTATGTTATTCATTCAAATCTTCAACTAGTGCAGGATGATACCATCAAAGCCCATTTGAAAATCTAGGGTTTTCAGAGTGCCAAAGACTGCAGAAAGTTCTGTTAATGGCATGTTACACTTCCTTTACCTTCCTGACCCTGGAACATTGAGATGCATGGAGGATAAGACTTTGCCTACCGAGCCTATGTATAGGAAATCCATGCTGACCCTTCTTGAAATGATCCAAGAAACCGAATACCACAATCTTGTATTTGCAAGACACATAGAATAACATTATACTTCCTTTGACTGAGAACAATGTCGTATTGCCCTCAAATGCTGGATGTATCAGACCTTATACATACACCAATAGTAAAGCTCTCCCTCTTTGTTCAAAGAAGGGTTGCCTCAAGATGTAGGAGTGTTGACTACAGGTAAGCGTCCTTTTTCCCTAAACTATTATTTTTGTTAACAGTGTTTCTGGGAAGTACGTGAGATCCACAGATGGGTAACATAAGCAGGGTCTATGAAGATGCACTTTCTCAGTATCCATTCAGCAGGGTCCAAGAAGTCTTGCAGTTCCCATTTGGTGAGACATGCCAAGTTCAAGTAGGTTGCAAAAATGCAGAGATCCATCTTGTCTGAAGTAAGAAGGGTTTTAGCAGCTAGTTAAAGGGTGATCATGGTCTATTGTTGCTTGAATCCATACTGGAATCTGGCAAGATGCCATTGCTCTTAATCTTCTCGTGGAAATTAGTAATCGCCTTCAGTCATCCCTCCTAGGGATTGTAAGTGTGTCTTCAGACAGTAATTAACAATTCATCAGTACCCAGTGACCGTATTGTTGAGGTTGGGCAAGAACAGTATGAGCATGAGAGTATTAAGGAAGGCACCCTGTATTAAGAATATGTTGATAATGCCTGGGAGGGAGTTAGAGCTTCACCAAAAATCCCCTTCAGTACTGACGACAGGATTGCATCATCTTCACATGCAATAGCCTTCAGAGTTTTAGTCGAGTCATTAGCAGACAGCCTGTTAAAGAATGACCACTTGGGTTGGTAAATGTGTGCACTTGATGTGTTGCCATACATTGATTACCTTTCCAAACTGGGTGTTGATATCTATGAGCTTCTTTTTCGCATGAGCAAATGGAGAGTTTGGAGAGTTGTTAACTCAGTTAACATTGAAGAACTTCTGCTTTTTATAAATGCTTAATTAATTGTGTTCATGTAGTAGGCAGTTGCGACATTTCAGGGAGACTACAATGCCTTGTGACTATTAGTCTTCACTCCTTTTTTGGCATCTGAAGGCATGCTTGCTGTCTATAAAGTGCTGGATGTTACATGGCGCTGAGGAAATGGTTTTCATTAAGTGGGAGTTAATAGGAGCATCAATAAGGGCTAATGTGGTTCATTTGGAAGTTTTGGAAGAGCTATTCAACGTCTTTGTTATCTTCAGTTGGCCTCTGTGAGTTGTAGCTGTGTAGGTGAGGTCACAGCTGATGACTGTTAGACCTGTCATCCTTGACATGGTTTTTCCCCTAACTTTTTGCCTTCAGACCGCCTGTTTTTGCTGACTTTGTTTTTGCTGGCCTTAGGACTCCCACAATTTACCACTGCTCACCAGTGCTAAAGTGCTTGTGCTCCTTCCCTGAAACATTGGCTTACACCGAATTGGCATCTTTAGTTTACTTGTAAGTCTCTAGCATAAATTAAATTCTACTAGTCAGCCTGCAGCACTGACTGTGCCACCCCTTTAAGTAGCACTCGTAACATGCCTCAGACCTGCTATTGCAGGGCCTGTGTGTGCAGTTTTAAATACTGTAATTTCAACCTGGCAAGGTAAACCCTTTGTCTGGCCCAAACCTACCTTTTTAATACATATAAATCACCTCTAGAGTCGGCCATGGACTTCCCAGAGGGCATTGTGCAATGCATTAAAAAAAATTGCAGCCTGTTTCTGGGTCACATGACTGGGCGGGGTGTTGGTGACAGTTGACCTTTGTGTATTCCTCCTAGACATCCACGCATAATGGACAGCTTAGGTGATGTGACTAGATGGGCCATCACTAGTAGGATGGGAGGGAGGAGCTGGGCCCAGCTCAACTTACACTTGAAAATGCTGTGTCCTATCTCCACACTAAAGCTGCATGCCCCTGCAGTTATTTTGGAGCCAGTACCAGGGAGGCAGGACATTCGTGCTCTCTCCCTACTTCAAAAGCATACCTGGGTGTAAATACTAGACCTCAGAAACCACCACTTCATTGCACTTCTGGACCTGTGGATACTCTGCCAGGAATAAAGGCTGTGGTGCTGCTGAAAGGACTGCCACTCTGCTGGACTGCTACCCTGCTGTGCTGACCTGCTGCCTGCTGTCCTCTTTCCTCTGGGAGAAGGAGTGGACCTGTATCTCTTGAACCCAGAGTGACTCCAGGGCTAGTTGTCTGGCCTCCTGATCTGAAGCCTCAGGCACATAATAGGCATCTGGACTCTTCCACATGTCAGTCTACCTTGCCAAGTGGTGCCCACCAGACCTGGACCCTTGGAAGTGGGGTTAAGGTACTCTGTCAGCCTCTTTGGATCCATTGGAATTAACGCATCTCCGCTGCTGAGTGGATTGGATCCATTGCCAAGACCCGCATTGCCGCTGCAGTCCATCAGAACCACCATTGTGTGATGCATCCTTGGCACGGGCCCTTGCATCCCTCCCTGACAGCAGCCTCTACAACAACACCCAATTCTGCATTGCAGCCTCGCTGCCCTTTGAACTGGTGCATCACCCTGACTGCACGCTGCGTCCTGGACTCCAGACTTAACATTGCAAGCCACACAGGATCCTTGACAATGATGCAAGCCCTAGCTTTGTAGCCTGCAGACATCTCAGAATCGACTTACCACTTTGTCTGTGTGACACTCTTTCAATGTGTCTCCTCGCGATGCTCAGCAAACCAGGAACTACTGTACTTTGTTCAGGGGGCCTAACTGGGGCCCTGTAGGTTGCCCATACTCCATCGCAGTCAGCCTGAACTTGTGGCTTTGTCCTGGTCTGGCCCGACGAGATACCGACAGTTGGCATGTTGTGCTTTTTGCCACTATATTCACTGAAATCTTTAAACTTGAATATCTCCGGTTTGCCTAATTGGAATGTTCTAATTTTGGTCTTGTTTTATTTATTAAACATTGCTCCATTTTTCTAATTTGGTGTAGGAGCTTTTTGCGTGGTGTTTTCACTTTATTATTCTTTGAAGTGTTGCTCAAATAACTTACGCATTGCCTCTAAGTTAAGCCTGACTGCTCTGTACCAAGCCACCACAGGATTGAGCACAGGTTAATTTAGGGTTGGCCTGTGCCTCACCCTGAGGGATTGTCATTGCTGCTTGTCCAGGGCTCACACCCCAGCCAACTAACACAACAAGTTGTCACAATGATCTTGTGGTCAGGTTAGTCAACTCAATGTGGTGAGTGTCAGTTGAGGTTTGTCATGGTGATCAAAGGAACTCTGAATGTCCAGACCAAAATTTTATTTGGTGTCAAACTAAACTTTTCTTCTCCTTCTCTGCCCTAATAAGCCAATTTGTATCTTGGAAATGGTGGGCGGGACAAGGAGGCTCCTTAGTAGCCTGAAGAATGGGATTACTGGACAGTTACATCACCCAAACACTGCACTGCTTCTTAGCTCTTCATGTCGCCTTCTTACCCCTCTGAGACTTTTTAAATGGTAGGTATGGAGGAAGGAGTGAAGAGGTCCCTTGATTAGCTGAAGGGGAAGGACAGGTGGCAAGCATGTGATCCAGGGTTGTATTGTTGGTTTGGATCATGGCTCTTCTACTTCACTGCTCCTGTAGGTCTTTTTATATGCTAGAGATGGTGGAATGGATGAGGAGTCTCCTGTTTGGCTGGAGGAGCGGGTCTGACCCAAGCATCCAAGTGCAGGCTGAGGTGATGATTTTTTATTTCATTTTCATTTAGCGTGGCACACAATTAGATGTTATTCCTAAAGAAGTAGAACCTGTTTTATTGGGGTAAATATAGATTGCATGGCTATGTTGCTGAGCTTCAGGCATGTACAGAGGTATTGTGATATCAACATCGATACTGTGACTTCACCTAAAAATGTTGATATTAGAAATGGGGTTTTGGTTGGCAGTCAGGTTACCCCCTGTCCAAGCAAGAACCCTCACTCTAGTCAGGGTAAGTCACACACAATCCAAATTATCCTGTGCCCACCCTCTGGTAGCTTGGCACTGAGCAGTCAGGCTTAACTTAGAAGGCAATTTATAAAGTATTTGTGCAATAAATCATACAATAACACAATATAGCACCACAAAAATACACCACACAGTGTTTAGAAAAATATATAATATTTATCTGGATATTTGCAGGTCAAAACGATAAAAAATGCAATATGAAATTGTAGAGATATCACTGAAAAGTGATATAAAGTGTCTTAAGTCTTTAAAAAGCAAACAAAGTCTCTTTCAAGCACAAAGTCCCTGGTTTGGAGTTGAAAATCTCCGCAGAGGGCCGCAGAGGAAGAGATGCGTGGAAAAAGGTGTGTGCGTCCGTTCCGCCCCTTCACACACGGACTTGTGTCATTATTTTCCATGCGGGGAGACGTGCGTCGTTCTCTGGGAAGAAAAATGGTGTGTGCGTCGTTTTCGCCCCTTCACACACGGACTTGCCTCGTTATTTTTCACTCGGTGAAGACGTGCGTCGTTTTCCGGCACGTGGACCGTCTCTTTCTGTGGGTCGCTGGATTACCAGATGTCCCGGGGTCTGTGCTTGGAATCCTAGGCTTGTTATCCGGCTGCGCGTCGTTCCGGTGGGCTGTGCGTGTAATTTTCTTCCTCACGGCAGGCATCGCGTCGATTTCCTCTCTGGAAGTTTGGCGGCGTTGTCCAGGCGGGCCGTGCGTCGAAGTTCCGGTCGCACCGCAGGCGTCGTGTCGAGCGGCATCTTTCCGGATCGGCGTGCGGTGAATCTTTCACCATGGAGCAAGCTGTGCGCCGAATTTTTCGGCGCACAAGGAGTCCAGTTGAAAGAAAGAAGTCTTTTAGGTCCTGAGACTTCAGGGAACAGGAGGCAAGCTCTATCCAAGCCCTTGGAGAGCACTTTTGCAGCAAGACAAGAGTTCAGCAAGGCAGCAGGCCAACAGCAAGGCAGCAGTCCTTTGTAGAAAGCAGTCAGGTGAGTCCTTTGAGCAGCCAGGCAGTTCTTCTTGGCAGGATGCAGGTTCTGGTTCAGGTTTCTTCTCCAGCAAGTGTCTGAGGTGGTAGGGCAGAGGCCCTGTTTTATATCCAAATGTGGGGGAGACTTCAAAGAGTGCCTTAGAAGTGCACCAGGTCCCCTTTCAGTTCAATCCTGTCTGCCAGGGTCCCAGTAGGGGGTGTGGCAGTCCTTTGTGTCAGAGCAGGCCCTCCACCCTCCCAGCCCAGGAAGACCCATTCAAAATGCAGATGTATGCAAGTGAGGCTGAGTACCCTGTGTTTTGGGTGTGTCTGAGTGAATGCACGAGGAGCTGTCAACTAAACCCAGCCAGACGTGGATTGTAAGGCACAGAAAGATTTAAGTGCAAAGAAATGCTCACTTTCTAAAAGTGTCATTACTAGAATAGTAATATTAAATCCAACTTCACCAGTCAGCGGGATTTTGTATTACCATTCTGGCCATTCTAAATATGACCTTCCTGCTCCTTTCAGATCAGCAGCTACTACTTCAGTAATGTATGAGGGCAGCCCCAATGTTAGCCTATGAAGGGAGCAGGCCTCACAGTAGTGTAAAAACGAATTTAGGAGTTTTACACTACCAGGACATGTAAACTACACAGGTACATGTCCTGCCTTTTACCCACACAGCACCCTGCTCTAGGGGTTACCTAGGGCACACATTAGAGGTGACTTATGTGTAGAAAAAGGGGAGTTTTAGGCTTGGCAAGTACTTTTAAATGCCAAGTCAAATTGGCAGTGAAACTGCACACACAGGCCTTGCAATGGCAGGCCTGGGACAAGGTAAAGGGGCTACTTGAGTGGGTGGCACAACCAGTGCTGCAGGCCCACTAGTAGCATTTAATCTACAGGCCCTAGGCACATACAGCGCACATTACTAGGGACTTATAAGTAGATTAAATAGTCCAATTGAGTATGATCCAAAGTTACCATGTTTAAAGGGAGAGAGCATATGCACTTTAGCACTGGTTAGCAGTGGTAAAGTGCGCAGAGTCTAAAAGCCAGCAAAAACAGAGTCCAAAAAGTGGAGGGAGGCAGGCAAAAAGTTAGGGGTGACCACCCTAAGGCATGTCAGGTCTAACATGTGTCCCCCCAGCTGAAAGTGGGGAGAGCTACCCGACCTCCTGGGTGCTCTCATCGCTAAGGCGGAAGTATCTGGAGAGACCATCAGCGTTGGCGTGGTCAACCCCTGGGCGATGCTCCACCGTAAAGTCCATCCCCTGTAGGGAAATGGACCACCTCAAGAGTTTTGGATTCTCACCCCTCATCTGCATGAGCCATCTGAGGGGCCTGTGGTCTGTCTGAACCCGGAAGTGAGTCCCAAACAGGTAGGGTCTTAGCTTCTTCAGTGCCCAGACCACAGCAAATGCTTCTCTCTCAATAGCACTCCACCTCTGTTCCCTTGGTAATAGTCTTCTGCTAATAAAGACTACTGTTTGGTCTGAGCCCTCCTCATTTAGCTGTGCTAGAACAGCCCCTATGCCATGCTCTGAAGCATCTGTCTGCACAATAAATTCCTGGGAGTAGTCAGGGGCCTTGAGCATGGGGGCCGTGCACATGGCTTCCTTCAGAGAATCCAAGGCTTTCTGACAAGCCTCTGTCCAATTCACAAACCTAGGTTGTTTCTTGGAAGTGAGTTCTGTCAAGGGTGACACAATGGTACCATAGCCCTTGACGAATCTGCGGTAGTATCCAGTGAGGCCTAAAAAGGCTCTCACCTCAGTCTGTGTTCTAGGTGGTTGCCAGGCCTTGATAGTTTCAATCTTGGCCTGGAGTGGCTGCACCTTGCCACCACCTACTAGTGTCCCAAGTACACCACGGAACCCTGCCCAGTCTGGCACTTACTAGCCTTCAAAGTCAGGCCTGCCTGTTGCAGAGCCTGAAGCACCTCCTTGAGGTGGAGCAGGTGTTCCTCCCAGCTGGAACTGTAGACAGCTATGTCGTCCAGGTAAGCTGCACAGTGGGCAGCTTCACCAGCTAGGACCCCATTAACCAACCGTTGGAACGTAGCGGGGGCATTTTTCAGCCCAAATGGCATCACCCGGAATTGGTAATGGCCATCAGGGGTGGAAAATGCTGATCTCTCTTTAGCCCCCTCAGTCAGGCCGATCTGCCAGTACCCTGAAGTAAGATCAAACGTACTCAGGAACTTGGCAGCGCCTAGTCTGTCAACGAGCTTATCAGCTCGGGGACGGGGTGAGCATCAGTCCGGGTGACTGAGTTGAGACCCCGGTAGTCCACACAGAACCTGAGTTCTGGCTTCGCACCTGGGGCAGTAGCCTTAGGATCAATACCACAGGGCTGGCCCAGGGACTACTGGATTTCTCAATAACCCCTAAAGTCAATGTCTTGGAGACCTCCTCCTTGATGCTGGCCTTCACCTTATCCGATAACCTGTAAATTTTGTTCTTCACAGGGGGACTGTCACCTGTGTCAATGTCATGAACACAGAGGTGGGTCAGTCCAGGAGTAAGGGAGAACAGGGGGGAGACCTGCTCTAACAGCTCATAGCAGTCTCCTTTCTGGAATGACGCCCTCCACTGACCCATCTCCTTCTTTGACAGAGAGGAGGTCAGGGAGAGGTTCACTCTCCTCTTCCATGCCCTCATCTGTGACCAGGAGCATACTGACCTCAGACCTCTCAAAGTTAGGTTTGAGCCGGTTGTGATGGAGGACCCTTAGGGGGTGCCTAGGGGTCTTGAGGTCCACTAGGTAAGTGGCCTCCCCTTTAGACTCCTTGATCTCAAAGGGGCCAGTCCAGCGGTCCTGGAGAGCCCTGGGCTCTACTGGCTCCATCACCCAAACTTTGTCTCCAGGTGAGAACTCAACCAGAGTGGTTTTCCGGTCATACCACTCCTTCATCACCTCTTGACTGGCCTCGAGGTTACTCTTGGCCTGCTTCCAGAAGCGTTGGGTTTGGTTGCGGAGGGCCAGCATGTAGCTGACCACATCCTGGGGAGGTGACTTGGGAGATTTCGCCCAACCCTCTTTAACAATGCTTAGGGGTCCCCTGACAGGGTGACCATAGAGAAGCTCACAGGGGCTGAACCCCACCCCTTTCTGGGGCACCTCTCTGTAAGCGAACAACAGGCAGGGTAAGAGGACGTCCCACTTACGCCTCATGGCATCAGTCAGGCCACTAATCATGCCTTTCAGGGTCTTGTTGAATCTCTCAACAAGCCCATTGGATTGAGGATGATAAGGGGTGGTAAACCGGTAGGTCACCCCACACTCATCCCACATGGACTTCCTGTATGCAGAAATGAAGTTTGTGCCCCTGTCATACACAACCTCCTTAGGGAATTCCACACGGGTAAATATTCCCAACAGGGCTCTGGTCACCACCGGTGCAGTCACCGTTCTCAGAGGGATTGGCTCTGGATAGCGGGTGGCATGGTCCACCAAAACCAGGATAAACCCTTTGCCCAAGGCAGTTTTGGGGTCCAAGGGACCAACAATGTCGATGCCCACCCTTTCAAAGGGGGTGCCAATAACTGGGAGTGGGAGCAGGGGAGCCTTAAGCCGTTTCCCTGTCTTCCCACTAGCCTGGCAGGTGGGGCAAGCTCTGCAGAAGTTATCTGAGGCTGTCCTCATTCTGGGCCAATGGAAGTGGATGTCAAGCCTGTTAAAAGTCTTGTCTTGGCCCAGGTGTCCTGCCAGGGGGATGTCGTGAGCCAGACCCAGTAGGAAGGTCCGGTAACACTGAGGGACCACCAGCACAGGGGCTGCCCCAGGACCTGGAACCTTACGCTCACTGTAAAGGAGATCATTCTCCCAGTAAATATGGTGAGTGCCAGAGGCGTCACCTGCTGCTTGGGCTGTGGCCTGTTGCCTCAGACCCTCAAGGGTGGGGCATTCCTTCTGCGCTTTGCAGAATTCTGCCCTGATCGGCCCACCCTCTACTTGCCCGCCAGCAAGTTCAGGTAGGTAACCCAGGTCAGCTATGTCCTCCCCAGTTGGCTCAGGGACCTCCTCCTCCTCAGGGGCCCCGTCCACCACCGTGGGAACATTTGAGGCGGGTTTCCCGCGCCTCTTGCCCTTCCTCTTTGCAGCTGTCTGGGCCATTTTTCCAGGCTCCAGACGCCCTTGACTCCCTTCCCTGGCAGCCATGGACCGTGTGGTCATGCAGACCCACTCAGGCAAACCTAATATCTCCAGGTGGGATCTGAGCTCTACTTCTTTCCAAGCAGTATGCTCAAGATCATTGCCTAACAGACAATCTACAGGCATGGCAGGACTCACAGCTACTTTCAGAGTACCAGAGACCCCCCCAACTCAAAGGGAACCAGAGCCACCGGTAGGTGACTCTCACGATTGTCAGCGACTATGTCCTGGTGGAATGTATTAGGGACTATCTGCTCTGTTGACACCAGCTGACTCTTGACAGTAGTCATACTGGCTCCTGTGTCACACAGAGCCTCCACCTTTTACCCATCAATGGTGACCCACTGCCTGTACTTGGAAGTATTTTGGGGCATGTGGGCTTTGGGCACCATTTCTCTTTCTCCCAGGGACACTAGGGAAACCTCTGCCTGCTCCCCAAAGCTATCTAGGTCCATCTCCCCCCGAGCGCTACACTAGTCAACCCAGATGTCTGTCCGGTAGTGGACGGTGCTCTCTTGGAACACTGGGAGTCGCCCTTATAGTGACCATACATGTAGCACTCTAAGAATTTGGGGTTGGATTTCCCTGATTTATCATTAGTCCCTGGCTTTTTCCCAAATCTGTAAGAGGAATGGTTGCCACCCCCTCCCTGGGAATTCTTTTGTGGGCCTTTTGAGAGTTCCTTATCTGTAAGTTTATCTCCCCCCTCTTTCTTCTGTTGGGAACCCTGACCACCTTTGTGGGTGTCCCCCCCAGATACCTTTTTGGACACTCTGGTGCTAATGCAGAGGTCCGCCTCCTCAGCAAGCTTCCTGGGAATCAGTCAGCTTACTATCTACCAAGTGCTGGTGCAACTCTGTAAAAGTAGTACTGAGCATATGCTCTCTTAGAATCAAGTCATATAACCCTTTGTAATCATCTACTTTGTTGCCCGCACCCATCCATTCAGTGCCTTACTGGAAAAGTCAAAGAAATCTATCCATGTTTGTGTGGTTTGTTTGGTGCTGTCCCTGAACCTCTGACGGTATCCCTCAGGGGTCAGCCCAAACTTGGCAAGTAAAATGGCTTTCTGAAGTGGGTATGTGTTTTGATCTGGTTTATCCAATGTGAGAAGTGTGTCCCTCCTCAATGGTGGCACATAACCCCACATAGCTGTACCCCATTGCCCTTCAGGAACCTCATGAGCCCTTAGTGCAACTTCATAAGCAGCTAACCATTTATCTATGTCATCGCCCACCACAAAACTGGGCACCACATTTATGGGTATACAAACCTTCTTTTTCTCCAGCAGGTCCTATTTGTATGCTGCCACCATTACTGCTGGATTCAGACTGTCTTGCCTTGATCTCCAGCTCCTTGAGACTCAGTTCATGAGCCAACAATAGTTTCTTTTCAGCCAAAGCTCTCTCAGCTGCAGCTTCAGCTCTTTCAGCTTCCTTGGCTTCTCTCTCTGCCTTCCTTTCCTCCTGTTGAGCCTCAATTTTCAGTTTTGCCATTTACAATTGGAACTCCCTTTCTTCTCTCCTTTCCTCTGTGGTCAGGCTTTGCTCAGAGACACTGCGCCCTGGTCTGGAAGGGGGCACAATTGCAGTGGTAACATCACCCACTGATGGCAACAAATCCTTTGAGGGGCCATTTTCTGGCTCCTCTTCCTCATCATCCTCCTCTAAATGGGCTTCTGCCCAGGCCCTCAGCGCCACTTGAAAGTCTTCCTTTCTGGAGGCCCCTTGGGTGGGTACTCTCATCACTTTGCAGAACCCTTTTAGCTGTTTGACAGTATATGTCTCCAGCAGGGTTAGGTCCAAATCTCCTGCTTGAGACCCAGCCAGAGACATGTTGAGTGAGGATTTAGTTTTTGAAAATTGTCAGGAAAAACTAATTTGCAAAAAGTGAAAAAAATCAAGTTGACCTTCAACTGTGGGTAGGTAGTGAAATACTTAGCAACTGTATGTCACTGCAAAAATACAAGTCCTATCCCACCGCTGCCACCAATGTTAGAAATGGGGTTTTTGGTTGGCAGACAGGTTACCCCCTGTCCAAGCAAGAACCCTCACTCTAGTCAGGGTAAGTCACACACAATCCAAATTATCCTGTGCCCACCCTCTGGTAGCTTGGCACTGAGCAGTCAGGTTTAACTTAGAAGGCAATGTGTAAAGTATTTGTGAAATAAATCATACAATAACACAATATAGCACCACAAAAATACACCACACAGTGTTTAGAAAAATATATAATATTTATCTGGATATTTGCAGGTCAAAATGATAAAAGATGCAATATGAAATTGTAGAGATATCATTGAAAAGTGATATAAAGTGTCTTAAGTCTTTAAAAAACAAACAAAGTCTCTTTCAAGCACAAAATCCCTGGTTTGGAGTGGAAAATCTCCGCAGAGGGCAGCAGAGGAAGAGATGTGTGGAAAAATGGTATGTGCGTCGGTTTCGCCCCTTCACACATGGACTTGCGTCGTTATTTTTCACTCGGGGAGGACGTGCGTCATTTTCCGGCACGCAGACCATCTCTTTCTGTGGGTCGCGGGATTACCAGATGTCCCGGGGTCTGTGCGTGGAATCCTAGGCTTGTTATCCGGCTGCGCGTCGGTCTGGTGGGCTGTGCGTGGAACTTTCTTCCTCACGGCAGGCGTCACATCGATATCCTCTCTGAAAGTCGGGCAGTGTTGTCCAGGCGGGCCGTGCGTCGAAGTTCCAGTCGCACCGCAGGTGTCGCGTCGAGCAGTGTCTTTCCGGATTGGCGTGCAGTGAATTTTTCACTGCGGAGCAAGCTGTGCGTAGAATTTTTCGTCGCACAAGGAGTCCAGTTGAAAGAAAGACGTCTTTTTGTTCCTGAGACTTCAGGGAACAGAAGGCAAGCTCTATCCAAGCCCTTGGAGAGCACTTTTGCAGCAAGACAAGAGTTCAGCAAGGCAGCAGGCCAACAGCAAGGCAGCAATCCTTTGTAGAAAGCAGTCAGGTGAGTCCTTTGAGCAGCCAGGCAGTTCTTCTTGGCAGGATGCAGGTTCTGGTTCAGGTTTCTTCTCCAGCAAGTGTCTGAGGTGGTAGGGCAGAGGCCCAGTTTTATACCCAAATGTGCCTTTGAAGTGGGGGAGACTTCAAAGAGTGGCTTAGAAGTGCACCAGGTCCCCTTTCAGTTCAATCCTGTCTGCCAGGGTCCCAGTAGGGGGTGTGGCAGTCCTTTGTGTCAGAGCAAGCCCTCCACCCTTCCAGCCCAGGAAGACCCATTCAAAATGCAGATGTATGCAAGTGAGGCTGAGTACCCTGTGTTTGGGGTGTGTCTGAGTGAATGCACGAGCTGTCAACTAAACCCAGCCAGACTTGGATTGTAAGGCACAGAAAGATTTAAGTGCAAAGAAATGCTCACTTTCTAAAAGTGTAATTACTAGAATAGTAATATTAAATCCAACTTCACCAGTCAGCAGGATTATGTATTACCATTCTGGCCATACAAAATATGACCTTCCTGCTCCTTTCAGATCAGCAGCTACCACTTCAATAATGTATGAGGGCAGCCCCAATGTTAGCCTATGAAGGGAGCAGGCCTCACAGTAGTGTAAAAACGAATTTAGGAGTTTTACACTACCAGAACATGTAAACTACACAGGTACATGTCCTGCCTTTTGCCTACACAGCACACTGCCCTACGAGTTACCTAGGGCATACCTTAGGGTGACTTATGTGTAGAAAAAGGGGAGTTTTAGGATTGGCAAGTACTTTTAAATGCCAAGTCGAATTGGCAGTGAAACTGCACACACAGGCCTTGCAATGGCAGGCCTGGGACAAGGTAAAGGGGCTACTTGAGTGGGTGGCACAACCAGTGCTGCAGGCCCACTAGTAGCATTTAATCTACAGGCCCTAGGCACATACAGTGCACATTACTAGGGACTTATAAGTAGATTAAACAGTCCAATTGAGTGTGATCCAAAGTTACCATGTTTAAAGGGAGAGGGCATATGCACTTTAGCACTGGTTAGCAGTGGTAAAGTGTGCAGAGTCTAAAAGCTAGCAAAAACAGAGTCCAAAAAGTGTATGGAGGCAGGCAAAAGGTTAGGGGTGACCACCCTAAGGCATGTCAGGTCTAACAGTTGACATTCAGGGGTATTCACACCATGTCTATGTGCCTCTAATTTGGAAATTACATAAAGTGAGTATGTACAAAACAGAGGATATATTTTTTTTCATTTATACGTTAAACGAAAATTGTGAGATGTTTTTCTGTACAACAAGTAGATATGATTTGTATGAAAAATTATAATGTGCATGAATTCAGTCTCTAACACCTCAGAGTTGGTGTGATTGCTATTTTACCTTGAATATGTGCTACATTTGTAATATTTTGCTCATAAAATTAATACTTTTATAAAAATACAATAAAAGATAGCAGTGGAGGTATTCAACTTCATAGCTCTTGAGTATGGACTTCATGAGGTGGCAGCTGGTACTTAGTTTAAGCGAAACAACAAAAGAAGGGGATCTCCAAGTAATCAAATAGGTCTAGATATCACATGAAATCACTTATTAGGATTATAATTGTTTGCACATTCATAAACAAGAACATACATTACACATACATTAAGTGAAAAATGTGTCCATGAGATACTTTTAAAGCTCACCTTATCTTCTGTCTAAACGCTAACCAGAGTTACATCCACGTTACACATCTTCAGTGCTGTGCCCATATAAGAGTCATTTGTTGGCAACGTAAAGAAATGTAAAGTATGATGGGGATTTTCAGATATATTTGGCCCTTGGCGTTGACTCCTGTATTTGGAAGGCAGATGACTGCTCACCTTGATGGGTAGACCATTATTAGAATGTATTAATAGTCATAGCGCCTTGGACAAAAAAATATTTTACTGAGCACGATGTCAAATTCACCTGATCCTGTAACCAATAAATGTGGTGCATAAGGTAAGCACTAAGGCCCATATTTATACTTTTTTAGCGCAGCATTTGTGCCGCTTTTTGACGCAAAAACGGCGCAAACTTACAAAATACCATTGTATTTTGCAAGTTTGCGCCGTTTCTGCGTCAAAAAATTACGCAAATGCGGCGCTAAAAAAGTATAAATATGGGCCTAAAAGTGCTAAGGTAAGGGCTGAGGCAGGATCACAAAACATTTTTGACAAAGGCTATTTCATGCCCTTGCTGATAAAGTTAAGGCAGTGCTTGCTCCAAACCCTTTTTATCACTATGAAAACAGCACTCTAGAGGTGGAAATGTGTAACAAGAACGTGTGTGTGTCATTTTGCTTTGAAGGTGATAAGTTTCGCTCTTTTTTGTGCTGCTGTGTTTTTGTGGTGCATTATTACATTAAGATTTTATTGCTGTATATTACTGTTGTTAGGTTGCATTCTGTATTGAATGCTTTGTTGTGATGTGTCCTGTTATGTTCCAATTGTGTTACGTTTCTTTGCACGTTTTTGTGTTATGTTATGTTGTTTGCTTTGATATGTTAACAAATGCTGGCACATTTCAAGCCAAAAGTATCACATGCATTGAAATTTCTTATGACAAGCAATCCTTTACCATGGTCTAAGGCCCTGATTACAAGTATGGATGATAATTATCGCACTTGGCCCCATATTTATGGATAGTTAGCATCGCTTTAGCATCATTTATTTTGATGGTAAAGCGTCACTAACTTAACTCCATATCTATATTTTGACGCATCAAATATTGGAATTAGCGCCATTTCTAGGAAGCGCCAACCCACCTTGCTTCAATGAGATGCAAGGTAGGCGTTCCCTTCCTAAAAATGACACTAGCCCCCCAGCGTCAGATTTAACACCCGACGCAGAATTTATGTGCAAATAGGAGGTGGGCCTAAATAATGGCGCTAAGCCCGATTAGCATTGTTATTTAATGCCTGGTCAGACCAGGTGTTAATGTGCAGGTAGGCCCATTTCCATGGGGTAACACCATGGAATGGGCACAAAGATGCCCACCCCAACCCCCAGCATCACCACCACCCACCACAGGGACATTACAGGAGGAGGGAACCCATCCCAGGTAAGTTGCAGGTAAGTGTATGTGTGTAGTGTGCCCTAGGGGGCCCCTTACATGGAGCCCCCTGGCTGTCACTGGGTATGTTGAGATTTCCTTGGGGATACTGGTCCCCTGTGGCGGGCATGGGGATGGTGGTAATGACTCTTGTCTATACTTTGTCAGGAGTCATGTTTTGGCTGCTTGTGCATCAATAAATGACGCTAAGCTGTCTAGTGGCAGATTTTTTGCCGCTAATCAGCCTACTGTCATATTTGACCCACTAGTGCCATTTCCCCTAATGCCATGTCTCACCGGCTAGCATCTTTTATTGAGACGTACCATTACTTAGCGCCATTATGCATCATTTCCTAAATATGGTGCATGGATGGTACTAGGGAATGGCATTAGCTCATGTTAAAAAAATGATGCACAACAGCGCTTTAGCAGTTGTGCGACATTTTTTATAAATATGGGCCTTGATAACTAATTATACCATGGGGTATGTTCTTTTTCAGTATGATATATTGCACCTTTACTAAGTTTTTAGGGTGTTTAACTCACCAAAATCTGTATGGTATGGTAAATACTTTTTCCCTGTTAAATTTCGTAAGTTTGACCTGCTGAGATTTAATGAAGGGTTAGATATTTAATTGAATGCAGCTGGTCATTACTGGGTGTGTTAAATACAAGCCAACACAGAATTCCAACCCCTGCACAAACAGTCAGAAAACACGAATCCACCAATATGCTGAAAATTTTGCATGCAGTGTTATCATGTTAAAATGGCAAAAAATAGAATTAATACTGCTTAGAAATGAGGGTATTATGCAGCATAATTTGTCTTTTCTTGCTGCATAATTTAGTCAAACCTGCCACATAGTCTGGTCTTCCTATGATGCATAACTCCAGTAGTTCTTCTTAAAGTAATAGAATCTTATACAACTACCTTGAAGTCCATTGGAATTGGAAACAAGAACCACATCACATAGGGCACTATGCCTGTGACTCTAAGAAACATACTGCCACACATACGAATGTGCATAGGAAATTGATTTTATTTTACTTGGTCATAAATCAATACTAACAACAACCAGTGGCGGCTGGCGTCTATGGAGGAGAGGGGGGCGGTCAAATGGGTGGGTGCACGTGAAAAAATAAAAGTAAAATAAAAAACACTTAATTTATCGGGACAGCACAGCATGTCATCCTCACGCCGGACGTCTTTTGCCTGGCCTGAAGTGCGGCCCAAAGCAAACTCCCTTTACCAATCCTGGAGCTGTTCATATGCGGTAAACCAGCATGAGAGCAGCGCCCTGATTGGAGGGGGCAGCTTTTCTCGGCAGTCCCCAGTACACTGGAAGTCTGCACTTGAACTCAACCCAGCTGTCTTAAGACAGCTGGGTTGAGAGGTTTAGAGTGCTCATGTCAGGCTGGTCGTCACAAGAAGGCCAACCAAAGAGACATGTGCACTTGAAACAGTGCACAGGTTGCTCTCTGCCCACCACTCCTCCCTGCTGCCACTCAGCAGGCCCGCCCAGCCTGACATTAGGTTCAAGACGGGATAGTGAGAAATAAAAGGGTAATAAATTACCCTTTTATTTTTCATCTCTGGGACTCTGGGGGGCATTTAAGTGGGGCGACGCTACCTGCTCTAATGGAGGAACCGCAACTGGCCACAACCATTCTTGGCGGTGTGGTTGCAGCACTGCTAAGGAATAGGGTATTATCTCTAATATTTGAGGAGTATGAGTGGGGTTCCTATCCTCACTGCCCCTCCAGGTGGCAGTAAAGTGGAAATTCATCCTGGCAACTAAGGAGAAATAGCTCACACAGAATGGCTATGTAAAAATTAAGAATTATGGATGGCATAAATTGGTGGAGATGTAACGGATGAAAAGCAGGAATGAGTTCACGTACTTGTGAAATAGCCAATGCCATCTGATTGCTTGATAAAAGTAAAAATCTGCAGAGACATCACGATTATTTATCATTCTCAACACTGCCTCAATGATTATAATGGTGACAAAACGAAAAGTCTGGATAGCAAAAGGCCCTGTAATTGCTAATTAATTGTTTTCACTTGACAGGACAAACAAACAAGCTAAGAACTTGATAAAAACGCAGCAGACAAACCGGTCTGGAAACTCTGGAAAGTTACATGCCATCGACTTGAAAATGAACATATACATTGAGAATAGCCCATGTCCTCTATAATCAATTACAAACTGTCACGCTCTTCCTAATTATCCTGTATATATCTGCTAAATTAACTGAAAAATAGAAGGCAAATTCATTTTAATAAAAATATATGCAATTCCAGCACTAGTAAATTGGAGGTCACTTATTCCAATTTTTGTACCTATACCTGTGGAATTGTTGGAGTAGTTATCTATCCCTAGTAATGTACAATCCAGTAGTACATTACAAGGAATGGATGAAAACTGCAACAACTCTCTCCCTTATATAAGCATCATACATAATACGTCTCCATCTGTGCCCCCAAGCTCTGTAACCATAGCATTAACAATCATTTTAAAAACCAGAGCTATAGAACACTACCACCCCTTTCTGTGGCATGGCAGAAATGCCCATGCCTTTTTTTATCAATAGAGATGTAAATTGTCAAAGGCCTACATATGTGGGGCATGCAAAATGTAACAAAAGAAAACGTATAGGTTTTCTGCAAGAGACTCTGCATGGGATGAATGAGCACAGGTAGAACTGAGACAACCCCTTACCCAGTGAGCACTACCTTCATTGCGAGAAATATACATCCTTTCAACAGTTACACAACAGATCATCTCTTGATACTCGGCAACATAATTGTGTTCTTTAGTATGATGTTCCAAGAAGCGTTTTATCTGCATACCCTGATCCTCTCATGATTCCACGTCTTGAGCCACAGAGTAGAGATACATTAGATTTTACGCTCACAAAATGCACTTGAATACAAAGGAAAATACGAAAGTACAATGGATTTTCGACATTTCTAAATACAGGAGAGAAAGCAAGAAAGTAGGCATTTCTGGGAGTGGCTCACTGCAGGAGCAGCGGCGCACTCACAAACCTTAAATATTGTGACCATTCTCGTACCGTTATCAGGTAGTTTGTCACCTTGCAAATGCGCACAAATTTGCAAAGTTCAAAGGCAAGACCAAGTGCTTTTCCAGACTGGGATAGAACGGTGCATAACTCCAACATGTATGGGAGGATGGGGAAATGAGTTTCTCAACGAGGAAATAGTATTGCACACAGAGAAAAAAAAAAGAAAAAAAGAAACAATTTAATTTCCCCATGATTTTCTCACAAATAATTTTCTATTGCCTTTGTTAAAAAAGGGAAGCCTCAAGAGGACATCTCATCTATAGAGTAGTGAAGCATGAGCCATGACATAATGGTTTCTCTGCCTCATTTAGAGGCAGTAGGTGTCTTACAGGGCAATCTCAGCTGTCGTCACTGTTGGAAACCTTTGAATAATAACACATCTGCTGCAGGCCTGCCTGTTGGTGTATATCAGAATGTCTGCTTCACTTAGAGACGTTCTTGTAATGTACATATTTCCTGTCCAGGTTCCTCCATGCCACATGGAGGAAAAATAAGCAATGACCACCATGCGCAGGAAGAAAACTCCTGGTGTGTCATGACCATTTTTTTTCTCTGTTGCAAAAAAAAAAACGCCTCTGGCTTTGCTTTGACAAGCATGCACACTGTGTGAGCTGGAGTACCTTAGCTAAGTACACCCAAGTCAGCACAGCGGGGATCTTTAAATAGGATGGGCAATACTTTTTAGAGGTATTGAGAGTAGGTCTAAATGACCGTGTTTGTCACAAACGTGGTGCAATGCATGAGTCACCAAAGTTCATTTGAAATCAGAAGCGTGTTTCTTACACCTTATCGGCGCCAGTCTCTTGGGAATTCTTGTACAATGACTTCTCCTTACAATAAGTGTTCAGTTTCTGTCCTAGTGCAGCCATTGTCAACCTAGAGGAAATAAAAATCAGTTACAAACATTTCAGCAACAAAGGCTTCCACCTTGCTAATATAAAATAAGTAGCATCCCAGTTTGAACCATATATATCAGAAACAACGAAATTCTAATCACATTTGCATCTATGGGAACATATTCTTTAATATAAAATGGCACACATTGGCTTTACCAAGAAGCTGATGAACAGCTACCCTGCCATACTGAATTGACATTTTCTAATGGATGATGCACATGGAGGCAATTCTGACCCCAGGCAGCACTGACTGAAGTTACTTACCAGTAAGCTTTATCACTCCATTTCTTCCTTCCTCGCCCTATTACTTACTTACATGAGATGGAGGCACAGCTGCCAACTCTTTTGTTTATTTCCCCTTCTGAAGATCCACCTTCTTGCACAAAATACACCCCCACCCCTGTCACTTCCTGTTCTTTTTTTCTTTTAAAGTAAGCCCCAAACCAATCATTGCGGAACAGCCAAAGAAGAATGTTCTTAAGGCACTATATCTACTCCTGAATCAAAGCACTCAAGAGCAACTGAGTCCAAACAGGAGCATCATAAACTTCCTTATAGAGTGACTGGATCTCACCATGTCTACGTGCTTTTGAAAAGCTGGCAGCCTAGGTGCAGCTCAGGACAAAAAAAGTGGAGCAAAACCTGAACGAACTGAAGGGAAGAAGGAGGAGATCCAGAATGCTTTCTGCTTTGGTTGATGCTGATGGTTCCAGAAACAGTGGTTTGAAAGAACTGAAGGTTGCTATGCATGCTGTTGGCTTTGAGCCCACAAAGGAGGAACTGAAGAAAATGATACCAGCCACTGGCAAGAAGGGATCAGACAAAAATAACATTGAGGATTTTCTTGAGATTATGGGCCAGATGTAGCAAGGCTTTTGCGCCTCGCAAACAGCAAAAATCGCTGTTTGGGAGGCGCAAAAGCCACATTGCGATGCCCATTCCCATTTTGCGAGTCGGTAACCTGGTTACCGACTTGCAAAATGGGAATGCGAGTCGCAAATAGGAAGGGGTGTTCGCGATGCAGAATTGCTTTGTGACCCCGAACGCGGTCGCAAAGCAATTCGCAGTTACCACTAGTGTCACACTGGTGGTAACCCATTCGCAAAAGGGAAGGGGTCCCCATGGGACCCCTTCCCCTTTGTGAATGGCCCTCAGAACATTTTTTCAGAGCATTTTTCAGAGCATTTTTTCAGAGCAGGCAGTGGTCCTATGGACCACTGCCTGCTCTGAAAAAATGAAATTGCATTTTTACAGACACCTAACATAATAGTGTCTTATTTTCTGTACCCTTCCTTTGATTACTCGCGCATACTCACCCTTGTTGTTTCCAGTTTCTTAATGTTTTATAAGAAAAATATTTTGCAGTAAAATAAACTGTATTCTTTAATCTTCTCTCTCTCAAACAGGAAGGGAAGGGTTAACATAAGTAATGGGGCTAGGAAGGTTCAGAGTAATCAAGATTACCACTAAGGAATCCAAACATTCCCTCATCTCCTTCCTCGTCCCTTTACTTACATGAGGATATAGTCACACAATACATCTTCATCACAATCTGCAATGTCAAGGTATATACCAAACCAGAGGACAAAAGGGCAGCACAAACTACAAACTTTATCTAAATACTTTGGAACCCATATAACATTTAACAGATGTCTTAAAACACATCTGTAATTTCCCTGACTTTATCACTGCTTTTAAGTTTGAAAAAGTAAAGTTTATTATTAGTTAATACAATAAGCTATAAAATACATCGGATAATTTAAGTGAATAAAATAATAACAGCTCAGTTACAATAGAAAAGTATCTCTCAAGAAAAGAAAACAGCTTTTGTATTGATGGAAAACATGACAAATATATATCTATTATATATGCATATGAAATTAGATAGAAAATATGATATCTCATAAAACTGTATCAAAAGACAAGTCATGATAACACCTTTGAACCAAAATACATCATTCACAAAGCCAAGTCCAATGTAAAGTATGAAATAAACATAGGCATTAGAGCTTTAGTAGCTGCCTTGCAATTCTTGAGACTCACCAGTTCACTCACCCAAAGAGACTGTTGAACAACCTTGAAATGAATCAAGAAAACCCTTCATTCTTATCACAGGTTTAGCCCACCTAGCCATGGTATGTTTAGATGATTTGCAATCTCTTGTAACAATGCCAAAGTTCATCAATAGATTTTCAAACTGCTTGAACTCAGCTAATCTGTGTAAGTATACCTTAGCTGTTCTGGCTATATCTGGCTATATCTAAAAGATGCAATCCTGAATCTTCACTGGATACAGAGTCAGAGCTAAGAACAGACAAATCTTTATTACATGGAGGGGGTAGTGTGGAGAATTCCGATGACCTGCTCAGAAATATACCTTTGGAATCCTACAGTGTTGACAAATCTGCTGAAACACTCTACCACTGATTGAGTGTTGGACTTGGCCCTTTCTGCCTTTTCTGCAAAACACTCTGCCACTGATTGAGTGTTGGACATGGCCCTTTCTGCCTTTTCTGCAGGGTCATCCCCAAATACCTTGTCTTTACCCTCCTGTTTTCTGAATCCATTTGTTTGGCTTTTAAGACTCTGTGCCTTTTACGATTGCTAAAGTGCTTGTGCTCTCTCCTTAAACATGGTAGAATTGATGTATACCGAATTGGCATATTTAATTCATGTGTAAGTCCATAGTGAAGTGCTACTACCTGTGCCCAGGGCGGGTAAATTAAATGCTACAAGTGGGCCTGAAGTATTGATTGTGCTACCCACCTAAGTATCAATTGTAAACCTGTTTCATGACTGCTATTGCAGCCTGTGTGGGGAGTTTCAAACTGTCATGTCGACCTGGCAAAAGAAATCCTTTGCCAGGCCCAAACCTTCAGTTTTAGTACATTTAAGTCACCCTTAGGATAGGCCCTGGACAGCCCAGAGGGCAAAATGCAATGTATATAAAAGGTAGGGCATGTGCATTTAGGTTTTACATGTCCTGGTGATGAAAAACCCTTAAACCTAAAATTGTTTTTAACTACTGCAGGGAGTACCTCTCCCACAGGATAACATTGGAGTTAACGTATTACATTTTATAAGCTGTAGTTTCCAAACGGGAGCATGTAAGCAGTTCATGCTTGGTGTTTTTGGAATTGTAATACAAAACTCTCTCTCATGGTGAAGTCAGACTTTAAATTACAATTGTGAAAATGCCACTTTTCAAAAATTTACATTTTCCTGGCTTACCCATCTGGTGCCTGCAGCCTGTCTCCGGGTCACAGAACTCTCTGAAGTTGGCAGTTGGGCTTTGTGGATTCCTCTTACACAGACATACACAATAGAGATCTTAGGTGTACCTGAAAGGGCCATCACTGGCAGGATGGGAGGTCAAAGATAGGCACAACCCTATTTCAACTGGAATAGACTATGTCCAGCCTCCGTGCAAAGGGCTGCATACACACTGTACTTAGTCTGAAGTCAGGAAAGGGAAGGCAGGACAAGTGGGAATTTAAAAGGGAAATCTATATAAGCGTATCCCACCTTCCAGAGGAAGGGCAACAGATAAAAATATTGGACCTCAGAAACAAACTGTTCAATACGCTTCTGGGTCTAAGGCTACTTTGGCAGGAAGAAGCACTGTTGTGCTGCTGAAAGAACTGTCACTCGGCTAGACTGATGCTCTGAAGGACTGTTGCCCTGCTGTTTTGGACTGCTGTCCTCTCGTTTGTCATTTCTTGTCATTTTGGTCTTATTTACTTATTAAAATTTACTCTGTTTTCCTAAATCTGTCATGGGACCCATTTTGTGGTGTGTTTTCACTGTGTTACTTTCTGACGTGTAGCACAAATACTTTATCCATTGGCTCTGAATTAAGTCTGAATGCTCTGTGCCAAGCTACTAGAGGGTGGAGCACAGGTTAATTTATTGGCTTGTGCCTCACCCTGACAAGGATTGTGGTTGCTGCTTGACAAGGGCTCATGCCTCAGTCAACCAACAACCCATTTTCTTATAGGGAACAGTCCTAGGAAGATGAAAACCTTTGCCTCAGGCAATCCACATGAACATTGTTTATCCCTTGTACGTCTGCTGCTCTGATCAAAAGTCAATTTTTGCTGCCCAAAAACATCTGGAAAGTTTGAAAAGTCAACAATTTTGGCTCTGTTCCAAACTGATGATTCAAGTAAGCCTTCATACCTTATTATCTGTTTAAATCACTAAAGGTTTGCCCATTAGTATGTGTGCAAAATGCTAAATAGCTAACCGTACTACTTTAATTTCTCTGCAGTTGGAACAGTGAGGTGCCCCCTGCTTGGACCAGCAACCCTGATTCATCTCAGATCCCAATAATGCAATCCACTCATTCACTGTCAGAATACTGACTCGAGAAAAGCAAAGTCTGTTCCTGTCCTTAACATTGAAGGAATAATCCAACAGTGGAGGAGATTCTGAATATTTTGAGACATTGAACTCATCCTCACATAATCTTTTGAGTGAGGGGACCAGTGCGGAAGAATGTTGAATACTGTGAGAAAGTGGATTATTGGTTGCGGTGGCTATGAGACCTTACCAAGAAATAATGTCACTATCATGTATCAGGCTCAGTTAGGGTACTTTAATTTAAACATTGCCTTAGTCTTGGGTAGCTATAGCACGAGGCAGCCAGACTTAACTCAAAGGAAATAAGTGTATAGCCTTTACCAGTACCAAAATAGTAAGTCAAAAACACATTTCAATGTATAAAAATGGCATAGATTTTAATAAACAAACAGCAAAATGTCAAAAATCTGATGACGGGAACCAGAGATATCATTTTAAGGAGTTTCATTTTTTGAATTTTCTAGCATCAAAACATGTAAAGCACCAACCAAAGGTATCTGGTAGCACTAGAACAGATAAAAATCAAAAGTTAAGTTCGACCACGATGGAACACGAGTCAGCTACAGGGACAAGGTTCATCCAGGTGAAAAGTTTACCTTCCGACTTAGGGCCTGATTTATATATTTGGGGTGTATATACTTAGTTGCAAGAGAGGATACGGACTGCCAATATGAAGGTCCACCTGGTTTAAATGCAGATGGACCTTCAATTTGTCCATAGTTGAGATTACTCCTCTCTGTGGTGACCAAATTTCTCACTTGGCCCTGGAGAGTAATGGCCATCAGAGAAATAGCTACATGTCCGCCCGCTCAATTTGGATAGGCAACTATGTAGTTATTTTTTTACTGTTTCTTACACCAGGTAAAACCTGGTGGTAAGGAGCCGTAAAATAGTTATAATGCTCCTCTAACCGTGGGAAAAGACTTCTATGTTGAAGAAAGCAATGTATGTTTTTTTAAAAAAGATAGTCCCTTCTTGGTACTTTCTTTGTGAAAAGAATAATGGATTACTCTGTGCTATGGGGCTGAATCCTACTGCCGCAGCCCCACAGCACAAAGAACCGCTGTCACCGATAATCTGGGCAATGCTTTTAATAATGACAACCTGCTTGGTGGTTATTTATAAATTAGGTGGGCAGCCTCTCCACCATGGGAATGGAATAATTTACTCCATTCCATGGCGGAATGGCGGGCCGCTGGAGAGTAAGGCCCATAGTTCTTTGTTATTGGCGGGAGGGTTGCTAGCTTGATCTGACTGAGGGGCTTGTTGACTGTGGACTGCTACTCAACATTCATCCCAGTGAAATCCTCCATGTGAGGACTTTAAAACTTCTCTGGAAGTCGCGCTGCTTTCAGTGGAGGAAACCAGCAAGTTGAATTTGACCAGAGTTGTGACAATGGTGGCTGTAGTTTGGTTGCAGCCTGATGGTAACCTCTGGTTCTTTTGTAAAAAAGTTCAGAAAACATTTTAATTGTCTAAACCTGCACACTTGAGGGTGAGAGAATATATTCTAGCACCAGCAAATGGCTCAGGAACATTTGGACTCCACTTAGTGAAGTAGGCTCCAGTCTCCGAGTCCCTCACTATTAGGGTCTAAGGTAAATCCAGTTGGAACAGGTCAGTTGTGATCTTCTTTGCTGCAGGCATCTGTCATCTTGCAGCTTTTGTGTTCCTGGAGCTTAACAGGCTAGTCAACCACTCTACTGTCCTAGGGGTCAAGTGGGAGCAGGCCCAGCTCTTGGGGTTACTCTAAACAACTAAAAAAGCAGACTCAGACCTTCATCTGATTTTCAGTCCTTTGGTTCAGCAGGTGGAGACCTTCTTCTGTCTTCCACAGGTCCAGCAGTGTTCTGAGTAAGATAGCCACTTTTATTCCTTGCATAAGCTTGTTGGTGGGGGAGACACCTAGAACAACAGGAATACAATTCCCAAAGGCAACACTTCCCACTCTTACATCATGTGATAGGGTTTGACACAACCCACAGTGCATCTCTCTGCCCAAATCCAGGATGTCAGAATCTTCCTTTCCTGGACCTGAAGTGTGTCTAGGGAAATGAGTAAGTCCCCCTGCATGATATGTTCTAAGACAAAGGTTCCCCCTACTGGCATTGGTGCCACTCTGGCTACTTAGGCAATGCGAGGGGCAGAAGTAGGTGGGAGTTACAGCTGCCTCTAACAGGGGATGTCCCTTTAAAGATTTAAAGTTGGTTCTTACATTTGTTACACTTTTCCCAGGTGTACCCTCACACCTGGGATTATAAACAGAATTGCTGCCTGAAGTAAAAACCGCAAAAGTAATGAACCCTATTTCTGAAAATACAGACGGGCAGATGTATACCTCTAAGATGTTTGGTTGCCATATCCGACTGGGCCAGATTCCATGCTTGCCCGTAGCACTGTTATTTGTTAAAAGTTGTTATGGATGAAGCAATATACTCATAATCCTTTATTCCTGAAAAAATACTTTCCCAAGATCTGTCCAGACCAGGTCCTGATGTATTCAAACTCTACTTTAGATGGAGATGTGATTTGGAGTAATTGATCAAGAAACATCAGATCTCAAATCAAATCAAATCAGGGTTTATGGAGCATAACTACTCACCCGTAAGGGTCTCCAGGCACTGAGTTTTTTTTCCTCTGAGCTTCAGTTGAAGAGCCAGGTTTTAAGATCCTTCCTGAATTGAGGTAGCAATGGTGACTGCCTGAGATGCAGGGTGTTCCAGCTCTTTGCCTCAACGTAGGCGAAGGATCTTCCACCAGCCGAGGTCTTCAATATGCAGGGTAAAGTAGCTAGTGCTTGTTGAGCAAAGCGGAGAGGTCTGGTGGGGGAGTAGAAGGTGATGCAGTGGTTAAGATAGGCAGGTCATGAGGGCCTTGTATGCATGGACAAGGAGTTTGATGTTAATTATTTTCTCAATATGAACCCAGAGGAGGTCTCTTAGGTGATTGGAGAGGTGTTTGCAGCGGGGTCCAGGTTGAGTCTGGCAGAGGCATTTTGGATATGCTGTAGTTCCTTCAGGTTCTTATGGGTGGTGCCGGCATAGAGGGTGTTGCCATAGTTGAGTTTGCTGGTAACCAAGGCATGGGTTACGGTTTTGTGGCAGTCCAGGGATCCATTTGTAGATCTTCCTGAAAAGTCGGTGTGTGTGAAAGCACGAGGATGCAACTGAGTTGACTTGGCGGGTCATGGTGAGCGATGAGTCCAGGATGAAGCTGTGGTTGCGTGCGTGGTTTGTTGGAGTAGGGGGGTTGCTGAGGGTGCATGGCCACCAGGAGTCATCCCAGGCCTATGTGGATGGTCCCAGGATGAGGATCTCGGTCTGGTCAGAGTTGAGCTTGAGGCAGCTGTTCTTCATCCAGGCTGTGAAGGCTTCCATCCTGTTGTGGAAATTCTTCTTGGCAGTAGTGGGATTTTAGGTCAGTGAGATGATCAGCTGGGTATCATCAGGGTAGGAGATTATGTTCAGTCGCTCATTGCTCTCATCACTATTTCCAAGCCCTTTAAATTCTGTCTGAAATGTGAGACTGGAATCAGTAGATCCTCCCGATAAGATTGAATTTAAATTAAATTGTTGTGAAGATAGGTGATCACAGGGGCTAGAACCTTTGCAAAATTTCCTTCTATTTCGAATCCTAACAGAAGAACTCTGAATTGCCAATGCATTGCCCATACAGAGATTCTGCGAACTCTTTCATGAGAATCTTTCATTGTTATATGGAGATATTGTCAAGACCCATAACAACTGCCTTTTGATTTGTTCATTCAACCGTTTCAGTCTGTTTCAGACAATCTCAGAATTGATAAAGCTAAAGAGGTTGCAGGAATCATGATGCAGAAACATTCAATGCGTAGATGCTGAGTATCCTTTATTTAACCAGCACCCTTGAGAACAACATGAAAAATCAACTATGAATATGGGAAATGCCCTACAACTTGAACGATTCATGAACGTTGGCCATTTTGGATCATTCACTGTAAAAATGGGCCACGCAGTGACTCACTTGCACAGTATTGTGAATATCATTGTATGAGGAGAAAGCATCTGCAGGAGTTCCTGTTTTCTTTAACATTAAGGAACCTAAGCAAAAGGTTCCTTCCTGGGGTGCAGTTTCAAGAGGATACACATCATTGTGCCTATTATGGTGAAATACAGAAGAGTGTTGGAAAGAGTACTCAAAGGTCTGGACACATAGATGAGCATGTTGTCCTGGGATGGCTCTGAGCAGCACATGTTTTTGGAGAACCTAGTAACCCTATATATTGTCACAACCTGAAGGGTTGTTTGGATATACTGCTGTATATCTTTTTGTAAATCAGCCAATGGGACAAGAGGGTACCAATGACAATGTTCTGCAAATAGCTGTGTTCTCCTTCTCATTTTCATTATTTCTTTATTTCAACATTTAGTTTCTAGGGGAAAAAACTTGAAGGATATACACACAAGATCCCTTGCTGAATTCAGGTTTGGGTTTGCATTTGAGAAATATATATCTTTCCGGGGTCTTCCATGGGTTCATAGCTGTCTGCCACAAACAGGAAGTGGGCTGAAACCATAACAATTAGAGAAAATGGACTACCTCTTAGACAAATGCAAAAAGTAAAGTAAAGAATGCTTTTGGTTCAATTCTCCTTGTTTCTGAAGGCTGGGAAGATGATGATCATAGCATAGCAAACATTTCATTGATACCATTTCTTTTAAAAAAAAAGCTTTCTTGCACAGCACTTTTTTACATTTTTCCCCGGCAAAAACACATTTTTGCTCTAGTTTGGCTTTTTAATTGGCTTCCTCTGAGGGAATCTACAAACCTAACGTACTGTTAGAATTTCCAGGATGTTGGTAAAAAAAATAGTAAGTAGGGTTGTTGGAAAAGATAGGAATCCCGTAGCTTTTTAGATGTGGAGTCTCCATTACGGGTGCAGAAACCCTGCAGTCGTAAAGATACTATTCATAAAATACCTTTCTGAATAAGAATAAATCGTAAACTTGCACCAAAATGTAAGTTTACTTTTGTGAATCAGGCCTCACATCCATAATCCTACAGTAGAAGTAGACCTTACATGCTATATACTCTTGTCCTTATTTATGAAGAATTGGAGTAGGGCAGTGCTGCAAGTCTTGCTGTGTTGTCCAACGCCAATGTGAAAGGGCAAGAATGCACCATATTTATGAAATACAGTGCATTCCTGTCCTTACCTCATACACTGGCACTGCCCAGCACCAAAGCAGGATAGTTTTTCCTGCACAAAAACAATCCAGAGAGGCATTTTCTTCCAGGATGCAGAATACATGGAAAGAGGAAAAAACTAGGAGAAATGAACATATTTCTACTCGTTAGGCCTGCTCTGGGGAAGAATAAGGTTTTGGTGCTGCCCCAGGTTTATGTTATTAAGTAAATCTGGGGCAATGTCAAAATCCATGGGTGTTGCTTCAGAAGACCAACTGCAATGCCCATGGAACATCTTCCTGGCACAGAGTGAGGCAATGCAGCAACTTGTGCTGCTTTGTCTTACTGTATATCTAGGAGGTACACAAAGCCAAACAAAAGTGGTTTTGCATTGGATGACACCAAAGATGAGAAATCCAGGAGTCTAGAGCAAAAGTTATCCAGAACACCTTTTGGTGCTCCCAGAATGAGTCCTAATCCTTTTAAGAAGAGACAATTCTTCTGCAGATGCCCTGAGGTGAATTAGCAGGATTGCTATTCTGTAACATCTATCTTCATTTAATTGAGAAGAATGTCTCTCTCAAATGCACAGATATCTGATACATTTTTTAGAATAATACCATAAGCAAAAAAGTCAACAAGCTTTCAATGGATGCTTGTTATAGATTGTTCAATACCTTTACCACACATTTCCAATTGAAGTAATTGCTTCATGAGGAGACGCTGATAAAGAGTTGACAAATTCTTATACTGTTCTGTAGCTGCCTTTCTTAAGATTTTCACCCATTCAGCACAATTGATCCAAGGAAAAAAAAAAAAAATGCAGATGAAGACATAGATAATAGCACCAGAAAGAACACAGTAACGGTGTTGCTCTTCACAACCAATTACGACTACCTACTATTCCAAACTTATTGAGCAAGTTCTTCAAACACAACAACTCTACCAGCAGAACTCATGCTCAGCCCCGTCTACAAGACGCATGAGCCACTTTTAATCAAATGGGCATTCCATCGGTGATGCTCTGGGTGTTCCCATGCAACACCCATGGAATCCATAGTAATCGGATGCATTCACAGATTTACAAGTCTGGGAATGCGTCAGATTTCTACGCCATCTCAGGGGTGGCATTAAAGTGGTGCAACAGGGAGAAATAAAATTATTTCGCCCCATGTTTTTCCTTTTTCTACGTGTTCTGCATTCTGCAGCACACACAGAAAGAGGAAAATGCCATGAATGATTGTTTATATGCGAGAAGGTGTCCCTTCTTGCACATAAATAATCATCCCTGCACCATATTGCAAGGGTGTCTGCTTTGGCACTAGGCAGCAATTTGTGCCCCAGCACAGGGGACAAGGACAGGAATGCAATGTATCTGCCCTTTTGTTTTGATGCAGGGCAGAGTAGCAAAAAGGCTTTCGGCGCTGCCTTGCGCCAAAACTTAGTAAATGAGTCCCACAGTGCTTCCTTGCATGCTTACACAGAACTTTTGAGTTTTGCCTTTGCACACAAAAGTAGCCTAGCAGCCAGCAAAAAACTCTGTTATGCACAAAAGTATTGTACATTCTAAAAAAAAGCAATATTTGGAAGCTAAACACATCAGCAACATAAAAAGACTTGCTGAAGACAGGGAACATAAATATGAGAGGCTTGCGCTGCCGGAACTTCCTTTTTTTTTATGCTCCGGCACAAGCCTCTCAACCATATCTATGAGGCCACGTAGACAAGTGATGTTAAATAGGGAACCAACACCCCTACCATTCCTAGAACTATGGTGCATTGCTGTGGAATCAAAGTTCTAACAATGCACAACCTAACCAGGTCTAATGGGGGCAGACATTGTGTGTAATGAGTTTTAGTTGTGGTGGTTCATCAACTAAAATTATCTTTAAACTGATAAATCCATTCATAGGGGCTTAGGCTTACTGAGATCACAATTCAACGATCGTAGAGGCTATTCTGAAATCTTGCCTTAACTCTACCTGTTTGCACAGTGCAAGTTCAAGTGCTAGAACAATGAACAGCAACATCATAAGTTCCAATTGTACCCTTCAATTCATTTAAACGATTCGCCTACTAATGTAAAACTTTCACTGAACCTACAAACTGAGGGGCTTATTTACAATCCCTCCGTGCCTACAATGCATTACTTTTTATATGGAAAAAAGTGACATACGGGTGGGGCAAGGAGCTTGGGAATAAGCCCAGTCATGGCTCGCAGTTCTTGAAAGCGGTGGGGCGGATGTGGCGTGACGGGGAGGGGAAGGTGGGACAGGGGTAGGAGGGTCTGGGGGGGGATACATTAAATTGTTTTAAAAAATAAAATAAAAACTTACCTGAACGCAGGCCGCGCCACTCCTATGTCTCTGCTGCAGCCCGCTGCCAGGCAGCTGTATTGTCGGGCTGGAGACAGCCTACTGTGCATGTGTGTTTGGCCGTCCCAAGACGGCCGGCCAAACACACATGCGCTCTGAGGGAGAATGCTGAGCACTCTTCCTCAGTGCACGTCACCCCGGTGGCCCCACGCCTTTCAGAACGAAAGAATAAAAAAACATAGTTTATGATCCTTTAGTTCTGAAAGGTTTGCATCTTCTGCTGCTGGTGGGGTGGTGGTGAGGGCGATGCTCCTCCGCTCTTATGAAGGAGCCACCCCTGAATAAGCCCCTAAGTTCTCTTCCTTGTACTGGTGCATGATGTATTTACAATGCATTAATCTCACTTCCTCTCATACTGACATGTCACACGCCCTTTTAGTTTCCTTGCAATGACCACTATTGGATCCTTACAATTGTTTTCTGAAATATGCATTGTTGTTTCTTTTGTGTACAATCTTTTCTTGCAATATTTTATGGAAGTATCCTCCTATAATAGTAGCTTGGTATTCACAGTTAAGAGGTTTTACAATCCTGAAAAAAGATGCAGCGTATCTTGGCGAGTGCTGGGCAATATAAATGTGTAGCACCTGATTACTTGTAATGTGCTTTCTTCTCTTTTACACTGCAGGAGGCAGATAACAGTCCACTAGAGCAGGAATGCGCCAGAGAAGGCAGCTCAGAGGCTGGGATAAACAAAAAAAGTGGCAACAAGACCGGAGGTCCCAAAGACCACAAGAGCAAGATGGGCCATAGAAGACTGAGCATGGTTTAAATAGAAATTCACACCTAAAATAGATGCTGGTCCTGTAATAGCGACTGGCGCCATTCCAGATCCGAAATCGGATCCATGAGGCCCCATTTAAGCTGAGGATGAAGCTGCCGGCGCAAAACCTGATGGGGCCTCCTCCGAGAGGGCTGGTCCACTCAAATACATGGTGCATGGCCTCATAAAATTCTTTCAATTGAGCAGGGGTCGTTCTGGCTCCCAGAAAGGTGGGGATGCTTGGAGTCAGCCCTAGCAACGATTCCGTTAAAATTTGATGTTCCCGACTCGCCTCGTAGGCTGAGGTGGAGTTAAAGTCCATGCCTTTTCCACAAATGCCCAGAGGTCCTCAATTGGGACGAAGAGGACTTGGGGCTCCTGGGGTGGTCCCACAACCTTCTGCTCGACTAGGACCATGACCTCTGAGAAGCTGCGCCTGCCGACACAAGGAGCTTCAGCAACCGCTCCATCAAAGCATTTGGAGCCATGGCCCGGTAGTAAAAGCACAACTTTGAGTTGTGGTTGCGCTCAAGACACCAAGGCATACCAGATGGGGATCCATCACCAACATGGCACAATGGCAGGCACCACACAACTTGAATCCCTTCTTCCTACATGACATCCTCTGCATAGACAAAAAGAGGTTCGACAAAAAGTTGAAAATAGGAGTGTCAAAAAAGACAGAGGTGTAGCTCTATTACTGATCTGCGCTAACTGGCACGAAGGAAAAGAACTGACGTGCGTGCGCCTTGATGGCATCTTTATAGGTGACCGTAACATCATAGACAGCTCCAGCAATGCCAATGATGCCACAAAGAGCCGAACAGAGCCATCCAATGGCGCACATGGGTATTGCTCAGCAAAAGTTCCAGATTCCTAGCTGATGCCTGGAAATTCAAAAGTGAGGAATCTGCAGCTAGAAATTAGATTACACAATGATGAACAGTTTTTTGCAACTGTTCACTGTGAGGACACAGTCTCATTTACTATTGTGCTTGTCAAAACTTTCAAATATTAATCTTTTAACACTGTGGGTGTACAAGTCACACTTGGGGGTGACTTATCTAATACATGAAGCTTGTTTTTTACATGTGCAGGAAAGTGTCCCTTTTGGCATGGTTGCCCCCCCCCCTTTTTGCCTGATATTGATGCTGACTTGATTGAGAGTGTGCTGGGATCCTGCAAACCAGTCTCCAGCACCACTGTTCTTTCCCCAAAACTGTACCATTGTTCCCAAAATTGGCACACCCGTGGCACACAGTTAAGCCCTTGTAAAAGGTACCCATGGTACTAAGAGCTCTGTGGCCAGGGAAGGTCCCCAAGGGCTGCAGCATGTATTATGCCACCCTGTGGGATGCCTCTCCAAGACCATGCACACTGCCTTTGCAGCTTGTGTGTGCTGTGGGGAGAAAAAAGACAAAGTCGACATAGCATCCCTCTCAGGGTGCCATGCCTACAAACCACTGCCTGTGGCATAGGTAAGTCACCCCTCTATCAGGCCTTACAGCCCTAAGGCAGTGTGCACTATACCTCAGGTGAGGGCATAGTTGCATGAGCAATATACCTCTACAGTGCCTAAGACCTTTCTTAGAAATTGTAAGTGCAGTGTGGTCATGCTGAGTATATGGGCTGGGAGTTTGTCATTATGAACTCCACAGCTCCATAATGGCTTCACTGAAGTCTGGGAAGTT
Source organism: Pleurodeles waltl (assembly GCF_031143425.1). Lineage (NCBI taxonomy): Eukaryota > Metazoa > Chordata > Amphibia > Caudata > Salamandridae > Pleurodeles > Pleurodeles waltl. The sequence goes on along the minus strand of NC_090438.1, from coordinate 480,475,018 downwards.
TGGTATCAAACTTCTCAGCACAGTAAACCCACACTGATACCAGTATTGGATTTATTGAAAAATGCACCCAGAGGGCATCTTTGCGATGTTCTCTGTATTTTAGCCAAACTTCTAGTGCAGGACTGACCGGTCTGTGACAGCCTGCCACTTCCAGACAATTTTATGACCACATGGGGTGGGAGCTTTTGTGTTCTCTGTGGCCAGAAACAAAGGCTGCACTGGGTGGAGGTGCTTCAAACCTCTCCTCTGCAGGAACTGTAACACCTGGCGGTGACCCTTAAAGGCTCAGGTCTCTTGTTACAGTGCCCCAGGGGAGTCCAGCTAGTGGAGATGCCCACCCCCATTACAAAGCCCCACTTTTGGCAGCAAGTCCGGCAGGAAAATTAGGGAAAACAAGGAGGAGTGACCACTTTAGCTGGGACCACCCTAAAGGTGTCCAGACCTGAAGTGACCCCGTCCTTGCAAAATCCTCCATCTTGGTTTGGCGGACAGCGACCAAAAGGGTTAGGGATGTGTCCCCCTCCCCAAAGGGAGTGGACACTGGAAAGTTGTAGTCACCCTCAGGAACAGTAGCCATTGGCTACTGCCCTGTGACCCCTGCAACGCCCCTAAATCCAGGATTAAAGGGCTCCCCTGAACCTAGCTCATCAGGTTCCTGATGAACTCAAGAAGAAGACAAGAAGGAGAAAAAGGACTGCTAAGATGACCCCCAGCAGAGAAGACTGAAGACACCAAGGGGGTCATTCTGACCCTGGCGGCCGGTGGCCGCCAGGGCCACCGACCACGGGAGCACCGCCAACAGGCTGGCGGTGCTCCCACGAGCATTCTGACCGCGGCGGTTCAGCCGCGGTCAGAAGCGGCAAGTCGGCGGGCTCCCGCCGACTTACCGCTGCTCGGGGGAATCCTTCATGGCGGCGGAGCGCGCTCCGCCGCCATGAGGATTCTGACAGCCCCTACCGCCATCCTGTTCATGGCGGGAAACCCGCCACGAACAGGATGGCGGTAGGGGGTGCCGCGGGGCCCCTTTGGCATGGGCACGGCAGGGGCCCCCGTAAGAGGGCCCCGCAAAGTATTTCAGTGTCTGCCTTGCAGACACTGAAATACGCGACGGGTGCAACTGCACCCGTCGCACCCCTGCAACTACGCCGGCTCAATTCTGAGCCGGCGTCCTCGTTGCAGGGGCATTTCCTCTGGGCCGGCGGGCGCTCTTTCGGAGAGCGCCCGCCGGCCCAGAGGAAATGTTTAAATGGCCGCCGCGGTCTTTTGACCGCGGTGCGGTCATTTCACGGCGGTACCTTGGCGGACGGCCTCCGCCGTCCGCCAAGGTTAAAATCACCCCCCAAGTGACTTAGCCCCAGCCCGACAGGTATGTCTCCAGCTTCTGAAGCCCTGCTACAAAAAGGTGACACATCCTGCAGGACTAGCAAGCTCTTAAAAGTCTCAAGATGATTGATTCATCCCAGAGGACCAAGATCTCCTGTGGACAGAGGCCCTGTCCAGAAAGAAACACCAGCAAAGAACTCCAGAACCACCCCAGATCAGTGAGCCCTGCCCACTCTACACCCGACGCCCCCGGCCCGTGTTCAAGTGATCCAACTGACTAGAGCTGGTCCCCAGGCAATTCTGATCTAGTGTCCACCCTGGGTTGACCCAACATGACAACACCTGCAGCCTAAATCCAGAGGACCCCTCTCACCATGAGAGAACCAGACGAAGACTCCCAACGCCAAAAGATACCTCTGCACCCGCAACCCGCTGGCCTTGGGGATCCCGACCTTCAGTGCAGCAATGTCCAACCTGCAGCCCTCCTCCTTGACCAGCCTTTAATTTCCCAGAACCCACCCCCTAGACTTAGCCTGCAGCATCTGTGTGGCTCTTGGGGTCCTCCATTGGGAAGCATTGGGAGTCTGAGGATGTGTGTGCACTCTGCACCTGACCGTCCCTGTGCCACTGATGGTGTGTGTTTGGTGCTGACCTGTGGGCCCCCAGGTGCCCCTCTAAGCCCCCCAGGTCTGCCCTCCGAAGACACAGGTACTTACCTGCAAACAGGTCTCCATAGGAACCCATTTTAAAATCTGCATCAACTTTTACCTTTGCACCCAGCCGTCCCGTGTTGCTGGTGGGGGTGTTTGGGGTTAACTTGAAACCCAACCTGTGGACATCCTAACCCTCAGAGACTGGAACTATAAGTCTTGTCCTTACCTTGAAACTGTGCTAACTTTTCTTCTCCCCTAGAAAATTGCACTGTCACATGTCTCTAGGTCCAGACATCACGGGCTGTAGTGAGGCGTAGAATTCGCTATTAGTGTCGCAATACGTGAGACTGGCTAACCAGGAATGAACGCTAGGCCCATATTCGGATCCCCATCGAAGTGCAAGCACCTGTTTAGCCAGCAGGGGCGATATCGCAGTGAGGCGTCCTATGGGCTTTTGGTAAGTCACCTGTGTAGCCGAGAAAGTCCGAGAGTCGGCCAGGTCACAGAGGCCAACCAACAATAGCCGTCAATCTGTCATATACCTCGCACCAAAAGGGACTAACGTTAGGGCAGGTCCTGGTCATAAGTGAAAAATCAGCGATCAAAGCAGAGCACTTGGGGCAAGTGGCTCGGATCCATTCGATCAGTGGCTTGGGGGTGATGTATGCCCTTGTAAGGAATTTGAAGTGTACTAGCTTGTGGTGTTGGTTAGGTGAGATGAATCTGGTCTGCGCGCAGCATGCCTCCCAGACTGTTGGGGTAGCGGGCGACCCAAATCTCTTACCCAGGATTCCCTTAGCCGTGCATCTAGAACCAGGAGACCCCTAATACAACCTTAATGTAGTATATACAGAGCCAGCTTCCTACAACATGACGCAGCACCTTCCTTTCCATGTGTTGCTATGGCTTTACCACAGCTTTAATGGAAAGTAAAAAAAGCCAATGGGGCATAGTTAATTTAGAAGTACAGTTTTTAGGATAGAGAATTTATGTGGTGGCAATGTATGGCAGTGTTGTGGTGCAGAGAGCCATAAAACAAACAAAAGTAAAGTCCATAACATGCAACAAATCCAGGGTGACCACGCCAAAAGAGGTGACTGGCCAAAATGCTATCCTCCCATTAATAGACACTTAGGAGTATCACTAAATTCCAAATGGCCTGAATTAAACCTCTCCAAGAAAGCTCTTTATATTTCATTTACACTTCATAGCACTTCTAACAGAACCAATTGATTTGAAAGCAGTGTATGAGTCAAGCAAACCTCACATTGGAGCAGCACAGTGATTCACTGTCTTGAAGACCCTTCCTTTATATCTACAAAGCTGATTCTGTGTCACTTCTGCAAAGAAAACCTGAATGAAGATATCTCAAACTGACTTGTACCTCCAGATGACAGGTGAGTACTAATCAGCTTCACTAAGATTTGATCAGTCATTGGTTAATAACTTATTGGATCTCTTCGATCCAAGCAAGTTTCTTACCAAAGAACGTGCTTTCTTTAAAGTCAAAGGGAGATGCCTTCTGTTACAGAGATGTTTTGCAATCTTGTAATGATAGCTGATAATGAGTGTGCACAAACGTTTACCACTTCAGATGGACAGGTTAGCTGGACATTGTATTGAGACTGTCTACAATGTCCTATACTTACCAAGTGCAGACTAAGGTTAGAGTTAATGAGAACTCATTGACCATCTCTGGATTTTCTACATCACTGCTGATTGTGAACTATTTTATGCAACAGACCTAAGAAACAGAAAGAGGAAAACACTTCTCACTGTTTTCTCACTGTTTCCGAATTGTGGTGTCTGAAAATAAAGCTCTAACTCAAAGACAAATCAGATTAAGTGAACTGATTTTACACACTGCGTGTGCATAAAAACAGGGGTAGGGCTCTGAACTAAGGCAGTGGAGCCCATCATGATACAGCCCAAGTGGTTGCTTATATTATACCCAAAGAGCAATAAATAGTAATGATAGCCACAGCCAAAACTGCCTGTGACCTACTACATGCTTTGGAACCTAAAGTTAAGCCCTTTCCCTTCATCCTCTAGGTCCAAACTGTCATCTTCAGTTAAATATCCTGTGTCATGCCTTCAATAAGATGCACATACTTTAAGTGATCTTGACTTTGCCTGGCACAACATGCGTAGGTACATCATCTATTAATTACAGGGCCTAAAGTAAAAGTTTGAGAAGCAGTTCCTTCCCATGAACACCTACCCTACTATAGTTTACAACTCCAAAGACATGAAATGCATGAGGTTTACCTCACACTGCATGATATTACTTCAATTTATCCCAATCCCAATGTCCTGGGAAGAAAGTAAAAAAAACATTTAGTCCTAAACTCTTGATTGTGGAATGAACAAGACTGTTAACTTGAAAGAAAGTTGTGACCCATGCCAACGGTTGTACAGCAGCTACTGCACTAAACAAGAAATACAACTCCTCTCACTGAGAATCTCAGAAGTTCCAAAGATAAATAAATATCTAAAATCATTAAGGAGATCCTTTGCACTGCAGTCATTTGCAACTCTGTGCCTCATCCCAGTAACTGTGTGAAAAGTTCATTAATTTGTTTGTAACTAAATTGGCCACCTTATAAATCAAATACCTCCCAGCAAAATGCATGCCTTATTTCCTCTATATCCTAACACTTCTCCAACCACCTGGTTCTTCTGCATACCTCCAGTGACTGAAAGAGTGGTTCTGTGAAATTATATTAGGCTACGGACCCACATTCCTTCAATCTTTTCAAATTAAATATGGTTGTGCTCAGTAGAAGACTCTTGTGAAGTTTTTCATATATTAAACTGTTTACATTAATACAACAGTAACACACAAAGTTGCTCATGGGGTTTGTGGAGAGAAGTTATGTGTATACATGGCTCTATGAACTATAGCATAGCCTGAATTTTAAAATTGCAAACAATGGTTGCATCTTTTCTTTGTGGCATGTGCATATTTTATTTCTAAATAAGCTTAAGTTCTATTTGTCAAATGCAATGGTATTTTCCCTTCTTTCACATGTGAAGAAATGTTTTCTTTATAATTATCATAGAATCTTTTGATTATCACATTCGAAAAGAACCCTGCAGTGTGAATCTTAGTTCTTGCACTTCATTTAGTTACAGCTAATGTAAGTTTGAAGGGCACAGAGTGAATCGTGTTAGTAAGAAAGCCTTGCTCAAGAACCAGTTGAGTATGTAATTGTATCATCTTGCTTTAACCTGATAGGACAGTCTTATGAGAACTGCATGAAGGTATGTAAAATGTTAGAGTAGTGTTCTTTTAAGATAGTGCAGAGCTGAATTGAGTTAAATTTCGAACTTAGAATTAGTGCAGAGCAAAGCAGGAGATTTTAGAGTACGCTCCAAAGTGAAAGTACTGACTTTCCTTTTGGCCTTTTCTTTGAGGTGACCCCCATGCTAGATCATCCTCTCTTTCATATAACTTTGCTATAATTTATATTCCAGATTAATTGAAGCATAAACAGTATGATTAATAATTAATGTTAACATGATTGTTGCCTTCTGAAACCATTAACTTTTAATAAACTGTTAGAAATGGGGTCCTTGGTGGGCAGTCAGGTTACCCCCTGTCCAAGAAAGGACCCTCACTCTAGTCAGGGTAAAAGAGAATCACCCTCAGCTAACCCCAGCTCACCCTCTTGGTAGCTTGGCACAAGCAGCAGGCTTAACTTCAGAGTGCTAGGTGTAAAGTATTTGTACCAAGACACACAGTAACTTAATGAAAACACTACAAAATGACATAACACAGGTTTAGAAAAATAGAAAATATTTATCTAAACAAAACAAGACCAAAACGACAAAAATCCACCATATACAAGTCAAGTTATCAATTAAAAAACAGTCTTCATGTGATTTTAAACACAACGCTAACGCTGTTAGCGTGGAAATGCACCTAGTGGTATCAAAAAATAACCCCTCATGGGCGAGTGTGCGTCAAAAGAGTCTTGCAATGCATCAATATCAGCCACGACCGTGTGTCATTTCTCCTTCAGTCGGGTTGGCATTCGTCGTTTCTTCTCTCCGAAGGAGAGCGATGCGTCAATCCGAACATTACTCTCCGGTCCGGGCAGGCCTGGCGTTGTTTTTACATGCCCAGCGATGTTTGCATCAGAAATCCTGCCACACCATGATTCGAAAACCACGCAGCGCGGGCAATCTCACCAGCCTCTGTCAGCGATGCTGCGCGTTGTTTCTCCAGCCGCGAGTGTTGATGTTGTCTCAGAGTTGCATCGATCTTTTCCCCGCACAGCGGTCTGTGCGTGGACTTCTTACTCTTGTTCTGCCAGCTTCTTCTTTCAGGGTCCCAGGAACTGGATGGGCACCACTTGGCAGGATAGGAGTCCCAGCAGAGGCTCCAGGTGCTGGCAGAGAGAAGTCTTTGCTGTCCTTGAGACTTGAACAACAGGAGGCAAGCTCTAGTTCAAGCCCTTGGAGAGTTCTTCACAAGCAGGAAGGCACACGAGTACAGTCTTTGTCCTCTTGCACAGGCAGAAGCAGCAACTGCAGGATAGCTCCACAAAGCATAGTCACAGGAAGGGCAGCTCTTCTTCCTCTGCTCTTCAGCTCTTCTCCAGGCAGAGGTTCCTCTTGGTTTCCAAAAGTGATCTAAAGTCTGTGGTTTTGGGTGCCCTTCTTATACCCATTTTGCCCTTTGAAGTAGACTTACTTCAAAGAAAAGTCTCTCTTGTTTGTGAAATCCTGCCTTGCCCAGGCCAGGCCCCAGACACACACCAGGGGGTTGAAGACTGCATTGTGTGAAGGCAGGCACAGCCCTTTCAGGTGTGAGTGACCACTCCTTCCCTCCCTCCAAGCACAGATGGCTCATCAGGTTGTGCAGACTACACCCCAGCTCCTTTTGTGTCACTGTCTAGAGAGAGGTGCAAACAGCCCAACTGTCAAACTGGCCCAGACAGGGAATCCACAGGCAGAGTCACAGAATGGTTTAAGCAAGAAAATGCTCACTTTCTAAAAGTGTCATTTTCAAACAGAGAATCTTAAAATCAACTTTACTAAAAAATTTATTTTTAAATTGTGAGCTCAGAGACCCCAAACTCCACATGTCTATTTGCTACCAAAGGGAATCTACATTTTAATCATATTTAAAGGCAGCCCCCATGTTAACCTACGAGAGGGATAGGCCTTGCAACAGTGAAAAACTAATTTAATTATTAGTTTTACTTCTACCCTTCACCTGTAGCCAGTCAGTCTATCACACTTCAGTACTTCCTTGTCAGGAGCTTGGCACTTTTTGTTCTTCTCCTGACAGGAGAATGGTCTGATCAAGCCTATCCCATCTACCTCTTCCCAGCTTCATTTTCTGACTTGAGATAAATTGCATCCTGCAGGTTACACAAGAGAAAATTTTGAGGTATGGAAAGCTTTCTATTCCATTACTTTCTAAAGATGCAACGTTATTCGTAAATTGTGCATTGAATTGACTATTTACAGTACTTCTGGTAGTGTGTAGATTAAGTGGGCAAGTTTCAAGTTGACTACACAGTGCGAAGGCACTGAACATATATTGTGTCATTTTTGCATCAAATGAAAAATCCCCTAAATACAGTTTGGAATCAGGCTTTAAATATTCCAGGTTCTTGAGTTATAAACCCTCCTTTCACATCCCAGGTCATAGCTTACCGGTAGTCATTGCTGCTTTCAAAATCTTGTTTGTTGGTTCTTGGTTTTAGGAAGTTGCATTCAATGACACCGATCACACCCACACCCCCCACAGGAGTTGTGGTCTGGAAAGGGGAGGAAAATAATTATTTTTATTTTTTTGTATATATGTTTAGTTTATTCATAAGCTCATAAAAACATATAAACATAGCAAATACCATGAAAACACAATATCTACATAACTGTAAGAAATCATTAGGAAATGTTATGTCTAAAAACACTTTGATAACCTCAACAATAACATCAGCATGATTAATTACAAATAAACCACAGTAGACTTCCAAAGACACTGCAGTAAAGCAAATAACGTGTCCCAATGACTTACAGTCAGGTGTACACAACCTACATTCTAGCTGGGCATCTCGCAGGCAGTCCGATCTCATCACACCTAAAGCATCTAGAAATGGCCAAAGTATCTGAAAAGAGACATGATTCAATGCTACACAAAAGGACAGAAGCACTAACTAATTCTCATTTGAGCAAAAAGGATACATGCACCCTATTAATGTTAGAATACAAAAATCTGTCATACCAATAGAAGGAATAGTTTCTTACCTGTAACTGCGGTTCTCTCGTAAGAGTATTTCCATGACAGTCATAAGCGCTAAATAGTTCCGCCCGCCTGTGGGGACCCCGGAGAACTTTTCTCAAAAGTGTCGATGTTCGGCTTTCTTCAGGAAGGCCTGCAAAGTCACTTAAGAATGTCATTATGCAGCATAAAGGAGAGGCTACAGAGGCCAACATTCTTCATCATGTTTGGTTCAAAAAGGGCATGCAAGGTAGATATACATTCAAATGCATGAATACTTTGAAGATTTCACAGAAAAAAAGCTTTTGCAAACCTTTTTGTAATGTTACATAAGGATGAAGGAATACAGGGCAGTGTAGCCCATAGGCTGCCATCATTCAGAAAGAAAAGGAGACAGTGCCTTTACAAACAGTTAGTCCTCCTATATCCCATCAGTCTCAGAAAGAGGCAGTTACCTCAGTTCTTTTTGCAGGCTTTATTCACTGAGATAACAATATATTTAAATTATTATCTTGTCTATTCTACCGGGGAGAAGGAAGGGTCGCTTATGACTATCATGGAAATATCCCTACGAGAGAACTAGAATTACAAGTAAGAAACTATTCCTTCTCTCATAGGGGATTTCCATGTATAGTCACAAGCGTTGAATAGAGTAGCAAGCCCATCCCCCTGAGAGCGGTGTAGTGGACAGGACAATAGTGTGATATTCATTTAAGAGATTTCTAAGCGAAGGCTATCCTACCTGAGCATCTGTCCTAGCATCAAAAGAAAGAAAGTAGTGCTCAGTGAACGTGTGGACAGACCTCCATGTAGCAGCTTTGCAAACATCTGCTAAAGGAAAGCCATGCTGCCAAATTCTACGATGAGAGGTTGGGATGTATCATCTGACCACCGTATTTCATCAGAAGGTCTGGCCTCCATGACAGCCTGAGATGTGGACGGAGTGACCGGTGAAGAAGGTCGGAAATCATCACTGCCTTGGCCATTCCGGAGCGATGATCATCCTGGTTCTGGAGCTGGACAGAGCAGGACTGCCAGGATTAGGGGAAGTGGCGGAAAGGCGGAAAGAAATTTACTGGACAGTCTATCCACAGAGCATTCCCCAATGTCCCTAGATGGAAATACCTGGAGGCGAAATTTAGGCAATTTGTGTTGTCTTTTGTAGTGAACAGATCGATAGAAGGAGTGCCCCACATGGAGAAGATGTATTGCATGACATCTTCATGTAGCACCCACTTGTGGTTTTTGTCTAGCACTCTGCTGAGAGCGTCCGCTTGAACCTTCTCTATGCCCGGGAGGTGAGTCGCTGTTATTGTTAGACTCCTGGTCGGAAGCCAGTTCCAGATTGTCTGTGCCTCAAGAGATAGAGTTATGGATCTGGGCCCCCTGCTTGTTCAGGTAGTACATGGTGGCTGTATTGTCTATCTGAACAAGAAGAGTATTCATTGTGAATGCCGGGAACAAGGCTTTGAGGGCCATACGAACTGCACGTAGCTCTAAGAGATCGATGTGAGCCTTGAATCTTTAGATGGTCCATCTGGGCACCCTATCTGAGCAACAATGCATCCGTGACTATCGTCTGCGTGGGGATTTAATGGTGGAAGGGCATCCTTTTGAGAAGATTATTCAGAAGACACCACCACTTGAGGGATCATGTTGCATGCGAGGAGTAATCCTGGCCTCCCATATGTCAGCTGATTCCTTTGATTCTCCAGGCACTCCTGCAAAGGTCTCATGTGGAGGCGAGCACTGGGGGTGAGGTAGACGCTAGACACCATTGATCCTAGGAGAGATGAGACGATCCTTGCTGTTGAATGAGGTGCTTTTTCGAGAGCTTGACATTTCAGAAGGATTGATAAATGTTGTTCCTCCGAAGGAAACACCTTTGCTTGAATGATGTTGATGCAGGCTCCTTAGTAGTGCAACCTCTGGGCAGGTGATGACGTTGACTTGGTGAGGTTGACCTGGAGGCCCAATTGTTGAAGGAGATGGTAAGACCAATTGAAATGTAGTTGGGCTTAATGAGATGTGTGTGCCTTTTTGAGCCAATCTTCTAGAAAGGGATAGATGAAGATTCAGTGCTTTCTTAGATGGGCTGCCACCACAGCCATGCATTTAGAGAATGTTCTGCGTGCTGACTTGAGGCCGAATGGGAGCACTGCAAATTGGTAATGGTCTTGTCCCACGAGAAACCTTTCCTATGCTTCCTGGCAATGGGAATGTGGAAGTCTGCATTCTGAACTTCTCCTTTCAAATCCATTTGTTGGCTACTCTTAGACCGAGAATGGGTCTGAATTTGTGCTTGTCTTTCTTTGGTACTAGAAAATACTGTAAGTAAATCCCTTTTCCACGTTGATTGGTGGGAAGTGGTTCTATCGCCTTGTTTTGTAATAAGGTGTTGTACTCTGCCCTGAGAGAACTGAGATGTGACATGGAGGGCTTTGGTGGAATAGAAGGCAGTGGATTGGTAAACCTGAGACAATATCCATTTTGCACAACATTCAGAACCCAGGCATCTGATATGATGATTTTCCACTCTGTCAGGTAATGCGAGATACTTCCTCCTTTCTGGAGTGGGTAACGGATGAGGGTGAACGAAGGGCTCCTTGGGTGGTTTGTTGAGTGGAACGACCTTGCATTTGTTTGAGTTGAGTTTGGTTTGATCTCTGGTGTTGTTGCTGTTGTTGAGATCTAGGTGGCACCCATTGTAGAGTTTGAACTCTGTGAGAAAAACCTGTAGTGGTAAGGATGAAATGACTTACACTGCTCTCTAGGTTTTTCATTGCTTACAGCTTTGAGAGTGTCTTTTTCCAATTTAATTCTAGACATCTCATCAACAGCATGAGAGACAAACAGAGTACAGCCTGTAAATGGCAGGTTCTGTATTATTTGTTGTGCTTCTGGCTTCACAGAAGTAAGACAGAGCCACAAGTGCCTTCTCAGGGATATTCCATGGCAAAATCCATGTGCAGCCAGTGTAGAAGAATCCACTGCTGCACTTTTAATTTGGTTAGAAACAATAGCCCCTAATTAATGATTTCAATAAAATCTTCTTTTCTATCTTTGGGAAAGTGATCGGCAAATTGGAGGATGGAGTCCCAAAGAGCACAGTCATATCTTCCCAAGAGGGCCGTGGCACTAGCTGTCTTCATCGAAATTGTGGATGTTGAGCAGACTTTGCCATCTGCCACATCTAGCTTTTTGCTCTCCTTGTCTGGTGGAGAGGAGGATGAAGGAGAGGTAGAATGATTAGCAGCTACAATAACAACAGAAACTGGTGTTGGGTCTGTCCTTAGAAATAAAGGCTCCTGCTCCAGAAGATGGTATTTCTTTTGAAGCTTAGAAGACGCAGGCTTGGCTGTGGCTGGTGTGCAGAATAAGTCCATCACCAGTTCTAGGAGACCTGGGACCAGTGGAAGCAAGGGCCTTGCTGAAGATCATTGGAGTAAAATCTTGAAAATTACAGATGTTGTCAGCGTAGGTACTGCCATAGGGATATTAAGTTTTGTAGCACCTTGGACAAGGACTACCTGAAAGGTGTTTATGTCGTCAATTGGAGAGACGCGAGGTGTAGGAGGGTCAGATAGGGTTGGAGAATAGTCTATGGTAGATGATGAGGATTGACATCGATGGAAGCGAGAGCTTGACCTATTGGTAGACCCATGATGGTGATGATGTCTGGAACTAGAAGAGCGACTAGATGACTGATGGCACAAATGTCTTGAGTTGGAGGGCACAGGAGTCGCAGGAGCCGTTTCAGAAGGTGGTACCGGTGGAGGCGCTACAGGAGCCAGAGGAGCTGGTGGAGGCGGTGGAAGCGGTGAAGGCATTGTCATATTTGGAGGAGGAGATGGCTGAGGAGAAGTTGATGGCAACAAGAGAAGTAGAAGATTTCGATGTGGAGTAAATCCTCCTCCACTTTCTTGGGGACCTCCTCGACTTCAACAAGTTCCTGGACGTTGATGTACAATGTTGACGTGTTCCACTTGATGTCGATCTTTCATGTTTCTCAACGTCCATTACCACAACATGTCAATGGCAACCTCTACAGAGATGTACTTCTCGACTTCGGGCGCCCATGTTGCCTCGACGACTTGTAAATTCTAGATGTCGAAGAGTGTTGAGACGCAGAGGTGTGTTGCTTTCTCACCATCAAACTTGTTCTGGACGGCGAACATGTCAGTGAATGAAAGTGTTGTCAATAATATTTGACTAGACATTTTTGTGGAAAACAAACTTTAAATAGGTGGAGCTCAATGCTTAAGGGTCATGTCAGCAGGAGCCGGAAAAAAAACCTAAGTTACTTAAAGAAAAAAAAGAACTTAAAAAGAACTTAGCCTGTTGTTAAGCATGATGGGATATAGGAGGACCAACTGCTCTTAAAGGCACAGTCTCCTTTTCTTTCTGTATAATGCAGCCTATGGGCGATACTGCTCTGCATTCCTTCATCTTTATGTAACATTACAAAAAGGTTTGTGAAATATGTTTTCTATGAAATTCTCAAAGTATTCATGCATTGTGAATGCATATCTACCTTGCCATGCCCTTTTTTAACCTAACATGATGGAGAATTGTGGCCTCTGTAGCCTCTCCCTTAAGCTGCATAATGACATTGTTAAGTGACTTTTCAGGCCTTCCTGAAGAAAAGCGAACATCAACACTTAAGAAGACATTTTGATAAAAGTTCTCCGGGGTCCCCAAAGGTGGGCAGAACTATTCAGCACTATACATTGAAATCCCCTACGAAAGAACAGTGCTAGCAGAACAACTTCTCAGATATATAGAAAAAGACACAACTTGCCTGTGCCAGTCATTACCCTGAAAATGCATTATGGTTATCCCAGGATCAAAGAAAATTGCACCGTATATTAGACTTAGCTTACAAAAAGTGCTTAGTGTGTCATTTAAGTAACAATTCCTTTAATGACCAAAGTTGAGATACTTACAACATTGACAAAAATAACGTCATTGCTTAAGGGAGATCAGGTTTGCCTATCTAGCTAATATCTAGGAAAAAGCATCGCTCTTGTGAACAATTTTCTTCTGTACATCATTTTTTTAAAGACACACAGCACAGAGCCAAGAAATACAAGTAACTCGGCATAACAAACCAATCACATTTGTTCTTATGCATGGTGAGAAAGTGATTGCAGAAACTGACTGATAGACACACTACATAGTGGAATGATCAGAGAATGGAGATGTGCACAACACTGTACACCACAAGTCCTCAAGATATCACGATAAATGTAAATCTGCTATCTACTTTGTTTTTAGGTCTCTCCTAGAAAACACCCTGTTTTCTATCAGTGAGTTAGAGATGGCCCTCGATTACAGCTTTGGCGCAATACTTTTGTCCTTCTACTGCTCATTTTTTTAGTTGCTACTATTTTCTTTGGACAAGGGTGTGTATTGCAGATATAATGCACCCTAGTTATCAATGCCCTTGAAACACTGCTACACCTTCTGGCTTGATGCGGGGGCTGGCTGGGACCACTAGAGAATGAGGATTGGCAGATGCCCCCCGAATCATCAGGATCCCCTCCAGACTTTGTTTGGTACAAACTTACTACCTCTACTGTGCCTCACTTCTGATTGATTGTACAGGTGAGCCTCCTTCCTAGCCCTACATGCTTTTGCTGCCCACAGACTCCCGTTGACTTCTAACACATGGTTTGGTCATGTCCTGTGATAACGTGCTATTGGACCACTGTGGTGAAGTAATTATCAGAGACAATGGAATGGGAGGTGGAACTTTCACCACAGATGCTAATACTGGATATATTTCAGAGTGTGGGTGGGTCAAGGAAGATTGAGCACTTTCAGGGGCAGGTACCACAGTTACCAAACAAGATAACAGCCTGTTAGAGAGCTCCCAAATCCCCTACACTGTCACAGGGCATCGTAGAGTGCGCTGGTGCGCACAGCAAAAGAAACCGGTGTTTGAAGTCAGAGGATGTCTCTTCAAAAATGAACAGATTTGGGTTAGATGGTGGGAACACTTTGGATTGAATACACCACTTTAATTAAGATTGTACGACGCCTATTCAGTTGCCCTGCTCGCTCCCCACTGTGCCTTGCTGTATTAGCTATATGCAAGTTGCAAGATGTACCTGTTGCATGACTGTCTATGATGTGCTCTTTGTACTGAAAAACAATAACATTGTTTATGTAAAAAAAAAAAAAATACATGCGGAATTGGTGTCCAATACAATGAATTTCACATGTTTGGATTGTTTAAAATCTTTGAATTGGAGGAAAAATGCCTGGTATTGACAAGGACATTTGGTAAAATAAGGATCAAAAGACAAATTTTCATGTCATTTCCCAAAAACATGTTATCGTAATCAGGTGGTACTTTGTTGAACATGATAAATTCTAACTCGGTGGAGTCAGAATTTAGCAGGTGTGATAAATATCACACGATTTACAGAACAGCTCGTAATGAGGGCCTAGCAGAATAAAACGATTAGGATGTGTTGATTATTGCACAACTCGGAATTCCTATCCTTGCACAGCTCTAGCGATTTAGCCCCTAACTTGTAACATGGCCTTAATAGAGTGTGCGGGCCATTGGGTACAAAAGATAAAGGACAAGATTTATACTTTTTGAAGCAAACCTACGTTACCACGTTTGTTTAAAAAAATATACCACCGGCTTGCGCCATTCCAGAGTGCCAGCTGGGTGCCATATTTAAGGAATGGAGCAAGTCGGCGCCAAGGTCCACTTAGCGTCAAAATACATGATGCTAACCAGATGAGGGAGGCGTAGGGAAAATTGGAGGTTGTGCATGAAAGAATGGCGCTAGTCAGGTTAGAGTCAAAATAATGACCCTAACCTGACTGGCGCCATTGTTAGATGCACAACCCTCATGGATATGACTCCTGTCTAATCAAATCAAAATCAAATCATTAACATTTATAAAGCACGCTACTCACCCGTGCGGGTCTCAAGGCGCTAGGGGAAAAAAGGGGGGGGTTAACGCTGCTCGAACAGCCAGGTCTTTAGGAGTCTCCGGAAAGCGGAGTGGTCCTGGGTCGTCCTGAGGCTGGTGGGGAGGGTGTTCCAGGTCTTGGCCGCCAGGAAGGAGAAAGATCTCCCACCCGCCGTGGAGCAGCGGATGCGAGGGACAGCAGCAAGTGCGAGGCCAGAGGAGCGCAGGTGGCGGGTGGGGACGTAGAAGCTGAGGCGTCTGTTGAGGTATTCCGGTCCCTTGTCGTGGAGGGCTTTGTGTGCGTGGGTGAGAAGTCGGAAGGTGATCCTTTTGCTGACTGGGAGCCAATGCAGGTGTCTCAGGTGTGCGGAGATGTGGCTGCTGCGGGGTACGTCTAGGATGAGGCGGGCCGAGGCGTTTTGAATGCGTTGCAGGCGATTTTGGAGTTTGGCTGTGGTCCCGGCGTAGAGGGTGTTGCCGTAGTCCAGGCGGCTCGTGACGAGGGCATGGGTCACGGTTTTTCTGGTGTCGGCGGGGATCCAGCGGAAGATCTTACGGAGCATGCGGAGGGTGAGGAAGCAGGCGGAGGACACGGCGTTGACTTGCTTAGTCATGGTGAGAAAAGGGTCCAATATGAAGCCGAGGTTGCGGGCGTGGTTTGTGGGGGTCGGTGCGGTGCCGAGGGCCGTGGGCCACCAGGAGTCGTCCCAGGCGGACGGGGTGTTGCCGAGGATGAGGACTTCCGTTTTTTCAGAGTTCAGCTTTAGGCGGCTGAGCCTCATCCAATCTGCGACGTCCTTCATACCCTCTTGTAGGTTGGTCTTGGCGCTGGCGGGGTCCTTGGTGAGGGAGAGTATAAATTGGGTGTCGTCGGCGTAGGAGGTGATGATGATGTCATGCTTGCGTACGATGTTGGCGAGGGGGCTCATGTAGACATTGAAGAGTGTCGGGCTGAGTGATGAGCCTTGAGGTACGCCGCAGATGATCTTGGTGGGTTCTGAGCGAAACGGAGGGAGGTAAACTCTTTGTGAACGGTTTGCGAGGAAGGAGGCGATCCAGTCCAGGGCCTGGCCTTGGATCCCGGTGGAGCGGAGGCGGGTGATTAGGGTGCGGTGACAGACGGTGTCAAAGGCAGCCGAGAGGTCGAGGAGAATGAGGGCGACTGTTTCACCGTTGTCCATCAGGGTTCTGATGTCGTCTGTGACTGAGATGAGGGCGGTTTCAGTGCTGTGGTTGGTTCGGAATCCGGTTTGTCAGGGGTCGAGCAGGTTGTTGTATTCCAGGAAGGTGGTCAGCTGTTTGTTGTAGGTCTTCTCTATTACTTTGGCTGGGAAAGGCAGAAGAGAGATGGGGCGGAAGTTTTTCAGGTCGCTCGGGTCAGCCGTAGGTTTCTTTAGTAGGGCGTTGACTTCGGCGTGTTTCCAGCATTCGGGGAAGGTAGCAGAAGAAAAAGAAGAGTTGATGACGGTCTGGAGGTGCGGGGCGATGATGTCGTCGGCTTTGTTAAAGATGAAGTGCGGGCAAGGGTCCGAAGGGGCGCCGGAGTGGATAGAGTTCATGATGGATTTGGTTTCTTCCGTGTTGATGTGGGTCCAGTTGTTGAGGGTGATGGCCGGGGGTGCGGGTTCGGTGGTGTTTGGTTGGGTCTGGTGTCCGAAGCTGTCGTGGAGTTCGCTGATCTTGCGATGGAAGAAAGTGGTGAGGGATTCGCACAGATCCTGTGAGGGCGTGACGGCATTGGCGTTGGCGCTGGGGTTGGAGAACTCCTTGACGATGCTGAAGAGTTCTCTGCTGTTGTGGCTGTTTCTAAGTAATGACAGGAGTCATGCTCCCCAGCCCAAAGGCCAGGCCCAGGGGACCAAAGTCCCCTGGACCTGGCCATTGGGCACAGTGCCATGTATTGGGGCCCAAGTTAGCCCCCCCCCATGGCACTTAAAAATAAAAGGTAAATACGTACCTCCACTTACCTATACTTACCTGGGATAGGGTTCCCCATCCTCTGCTATCCCTTTGGTGTGGGTGGCGGTGTCCCTAGGGCCTTGACAGGGCACCTGTGGCATTATTCCATGGTGTTACACCATGGAAAGTGGCCCACAGGTCCTCTAACGCCTGCTCTGACCCAGGTGTTCAATAATGGTGCCAAGCAAGCCTAGCGCCATTATTTAGGGCTGCCTCCCTCCCGTGCACCATTTTTGCACAGGAGGATAAATAAGGCGCTAGGGCTTTGAGTCATTTTTAGCCTGGGAACGCCTTTGACGCAAGGTGGTTTTCCGCAGGCAAAAAATGACTTTAACTCCAATATTTTGGCACTAAACATGTTTAGCGCCAAAATATAAATATGGAGTTAAGTTTATGCAGAATTAACATTTAAATAAATGACGCTAATTCAGCGTAAACAGGGTATAAATATGCCCCTAAGGGCCTGATTTATACTTTTTTTGCGCTGCAGTTGCATCATTTTGTGACGCAAAAGTGGTGCAAACTTACAAAATATAATTGAATTTTGTAAGTTTGTGCCGCTTTTGCGTAAAAAAATGACACAAATGTAGTGCTAAAAAAGTATAAATCAGGCCCTAAGTACTGCCAGTCGTCCACAACTCTAAGGTGAAATGTATGCTATTGAGAAGTGAGTGTTACAAGGCTGATTCCATCCTATGAGCCGATTCCGAGCATACTGGGCCCCATAGTCATTTGCATAAGTTTACTTACGTGATGTAATTTGGTAGTAGGACACATACTGAGCTCATTTTCAATCAACTAACAACTAAAATATTCAGCACAAAAGGCTGGAATTTTTCTTAGCTTAACTTGTTACTTTGAAATAATTTAAAATAATTGCTCGTAGGCATGCGTCAGTTAAAGCGTCTACCTACTAAAATGTCTCACATTGTTTCACTTGTCATTTATGAGGGCAAGCTATTCCAGAATCAATGAAATCTCGTTAACTCCGGTAATCTGGATACTGGGACAAATAATCAGGTAATGCATGTAATCTCGAAGAACACTTACCCTGAGCTGGCAGCCCACTTTCTCATAGGCCTTGATGAGTCGGTTGTTATGGTACATCATAATGCCAAACTGTTCCTTGCTCTCGCAGCTAAGTCCAAATGCTACCTTCACGCGCTTGTTCTGATAGGAATGTTAAAGAGGAATAAATGCTGACACCTGTGGCATTGAAAAACTGAAATATGAATATGACATGCACAAAGAGGGACCATGTTAGAAGACATCTAGGGAAGAAATATCTGTCTGGGTGTAAATATGGGCATAGCGGGGCAAAGTAAGGAAGACTTGCTCAAGGCAAACAGGTGGAATAAAGGACCGGCGGCTGTTTCCATTGGACAGAGTTTATTATCTACAACCAGGAAGGCGATCCAGTGGTAAGTGAGGTGCATCAGGAACCACCTTCTCATGTCGATGGGAAACCCACCACTGCCCTCGTGTGAACACCATGAGTAGTTGAATGCTGGTTGAAAACTAGACAGAACTTGCCTTAGCTTTAATGTACTGTAACTGGAAAAGGGATCAGGGGCTCGCAGAGAACAGACGTCATGTCAGTGGCTCACCCCTGCCATGTAAAAGTGTTCTGCTATCTTGCTGACCACACCGCACTCTCTGACCAAACATACTCTGCTCTGATATATATGAGTATAATGAGGAATAAGTATTGTAACGCCGGAAGATCATAGTGCCCAATTGGTAACAAGGGCCAAGAGAATAGAAATGTATCCTGCTCATGGACATAAATAAAGCACACTTATATATAGTGCTCAAAATCGGGAATTGGGTTTGGGTCCGAGAGAAATGTTTGGAGTGATTCTGATCGTTTCCTGGTGTATGTAAGAGTCACACCCGAGCATTGTACAAAGGACCTCAAGTGAAGCCCCGGTAATGGTTCCCCAAATACCATTACCTCACTTTCCTTACTTTTTAGGTCAAGCCTGGACAGCGCGCATGGAAGATCTGTTGTTAGGGGTATTGGCATTTGGTACCGCCTGCTGCTGCTTGCCACTTCCAATAGGTTGAACGCAGTGTTGCTCTCGTAGTGCTAACTCCTAAGTGGTTTGGCAGCCGATATGTCAATTCCTATACTTGGCTGAGGAACCCCAGCTAAGTAAAGTTTACCTACGCCTCTGATGTTTTTCTGTTGTTTGGACAGACTATTTTTCTTTGTTGCCTGCCTCTCATGTTTGTCAGTGGGCACTCGTATTCACACATGCAGTTCGTATTCCTTGTTTGCCTATCGCTTGGTCCTTAGTTTACAAGAGCAGTAATTACAAGTAGTTGTGTTGTACCTGTGTTTTTTACTTTTATTGTTGCTTTATATCGCATGAAATCAACCTAGGAATGAGTCCTCAACTGCGGCTCTCCCGTCATAGCGGGAGAGCCGATACTACAATATACACTGCACTCGGGAAAACTCACCGCATAATGTTTTGCAAGCATTCATTTTACAATACATTAGTGCTCATAATTCAGCCTGTGGTGGTCCTAGAGCAATGGGACCACCCCCAAAACATTTATTATGATGTGCTCTGTCTGTTCATGCAATCTTGTGGGTCACACTACATGAGAGGGGGCCCAAATATCATAACCTCTTCCATCATTTAGTGTATGTTTAAATTCTTTTGTAGCTGAAACTTTTGTTTTTTACAGCTGAGAGGAGTTTGTGTTATAAGGGCCTTGATTGTATTCTAACATCATTGCTTGGCCTGCAGATGTATAATGCTCGCTATGCCCTCCCGATATTGAAAGGATAATTGTTCTAAGGCACTACTGACTTAGTTGGCTTGACAGGCCCATCTAGGCACCACCAATGGTACTGCACCTTCTGCTAATGCACTACTGACTTAGTTGGCTCGATAGGGACATCTAGCCACCACCAGTGGTACTGCACTTTCTGCTAATGAAGGAACACACTTTGGGACATATTTATGCTCTGTTTGCGCTGAATTAGCATCATTTTTTTTACACAAATTCGGCTCAAACTTAACTCCATATTTATACTTTGGCGCTAGACCCGTCTAGCGCCAAATTAATGGAGTGAGAGTCATTTTTTTACCATGGAAACCTACCTTGTGTTAATGACATGGAAGGTAAGCGTTCCAGGGCAAAAAATGACTCAAAGGCATTTCCGCCTTATTTATACTCCCATTCAAAAATGACACACGGAGGGCCTTAAAAAATGACTTTAAACCCGTTTAGCGCCATTTTTTACCGCTTGGGTCAGGGCAGGCGTTAAGGGACCTGTGGGCTCATTTCAATGGTCTCTGACCATGGAAGCAGCACACAGGTGCCGTTCCCTGCCCCCAGGGACACCCCCCCCACCCTCACCCACCCCTGGAGGACACCCATGGATGGGGGGACCCATCTACAGTAAGTAGAGGTAAGTAGAGGTAAGTATTTTTTTTTTACGTAGAAGTGCCATGGGGGGCCGAACTTGGGCCCCCCTACATGCCACTGTGCCCAATGGCCATGCCCAGGGGACAAAGGTCCCCTGGGCATGGCCATTGGGCAGGGGGGCATGACTCCTGTCTTTGCTAAGACAGGAGTCATTTCCATGGGGGTTGTGCGTAAAAAAAATGGCGCATCTAACCTGACTTGAACCATTTTTTGGCACACAACCCCCAGTCTTCCCTCTGCCTCCGCTGCCCGGTTACCGTCATTTATTTTGACGCTAACCAGGCCGCAGTGCTGGCTACTGTAATTCCATAAATAAGGTGCCCAACTGGCACTTTGGAATGGTGGTAGCCAGCGTTAAACTTTTTTACGCAAATCTGCGCTAGCGCAGATTTGCATCAAAACGTATAAATATGGGCCTTTATTTCTGATAAAGATTTAATGTATTCACGGAAACTCAGCCCACAATGCTTTGCAGGCACTCATTTTACAACACGTGTGCCCATAACTCAGCCTGTGGTGGTCCTAGGACAATGGGCCCACCACCAGTACATTCAGAATGATAGGTTCTTTCGGTTCAGACCATCTTGTGGGTCACACTAGGTGAGAGGGGGTCCAGAAATCATAATCTTCCCCCCCCCCCCCCATTCAGTGCTTATTTAAATTCTCTCATAGCTGAAATTTTTTAAATCTATATCTATATCTATATATATATATATATATATATATATATATATATATATATATATATATATATATATCTGAGAGGAGTTTGTAAGAGTGTTTTGAAAGCCCTGTTTGGTTTGCAAATGTGTATTTTCCATCTTGACCTGATAAGGCACTACTAACTTAGTTGGCTTGACAGTGACTTTTAGCCACGCCCAGTGGTACTGTTCCTTCTGCTAATGAATGAACACAGTTTATTTCTTATAAAGGTTTAATGTATTCACAGCAACTCAGCCCGCAATGCTTTGCAGGCATTCGTTTTACAAGACATTTGTGATCATAACTCTGCCTCTGGTGGTTCTAGGGCAATGGGACAACCCCCACAACATTCAGAACAATGTGCGCTTTCTTTTTAGGCCATCTTGTGGGTCACACTAGGTGAGAGGGGGCCCAAAAATCATAACCTCTTTCACCATTTAAGGTGTATTTAAATTATCTTTACATTAAAATGTTTTTTTTTTTTAAACAGTTGAGAGGAGTTTGTGTTAGGGCTTTGTTTGTAAGAGTGTCCTGATTGCTTTGCAAATGTGTAATGTGCTTCTTGCTCACAAAAGGATAATTGTTCCAAGACAGTACTAATACTAGGGACATCTAGCCACTACCAGTGGTACTGCACCTTCTGCTAACGAAGGAACACTTTCTGAAAAAGGTTTAATCTAGTCACAGAAACTCAGCCCATAATGCTTTACAGACATTTGTTTTACGACACATTTGTGGTGATAACTCAGCCTGTGGTGGTTCTAGGGCAATAGGACCACCCCCAAAACTTTCAGAAGTATGTCCTCTTTCTCTTTAGACCATCCTGTGGGTCACTCTAGGTGAGCGGGGACCCTAATATCCCCTTCCACCATTCAATGCACATTTAAGTTTTTGCATAGCTAAAATGGTTGTTTTTATAGCTGAGAGGAGTTTGTGTTATAAGAGCTCTGTTTATAATAGGATATTGATAGTCTTGCTTGGTCTGTGATTTGCTCTTTCTGGGCTGAAGGATGATTATTCTATGAGAGTTCTATGGCATTCTAATTCAGTTGGCTTAACAGGGACATTTAGTCCCACCCTGTAGTACTGCACCTTCTGCTGTTGACTCTACAGGGACATCCAGTCATAACCAGTGGTACAGCACCATCTGTTGTTGACTCTGCGGGCACATCTAGCCAAAACCAGTGGTATGGTACCTTCTGCTATTGACCAGTGGTATTGCACATTCTGCTGTTGACTTTACAGGGACATCTAGCAAAGACCTGTGGCACCTCACCCTTGTGCTACTGACTTCACAGTTAAATTGTATTTAAAAGGCCTGTTAGGCCTGAAAATGTGTAATACTGTATGCCCTCAAGGGGCTGATTATATGATTACACTGCAATATTCTTTATCACTCTTTTGTGATTATGCCCTCTAGGGGCTGAATATATATTTATATGACCATGTTTCCTCCAAATGCTATTTTTACTGTGGTGCTCTGTGGGGGCTGTTCACACCATTACAGTATAACGCCAATTGTATGAAGAATTGCACAAATACAGTTTATTTCTGATAAAGGTTTGATGTGCTGCTTGGCAAAATATTTATAGGGTCCCAAATGCAAAGTTGTCATTATCAATTACAACACCAACAGCTTGAACTCTCGCTAATGAGAAACCTATTATGCTTGTTTTTTTGTGTGCAAGCCTGCTGGATTATACATCTTTTCAGCAGTATATCTTATAGCGTGGTTTGCATGGTAGCTCTTATACTGACATAGAATGTTATTGAAAACAATATTTTAAAAGTGGCTGCCTGAAAGATTGTATAAAGCAGTATAGTTACAACTGGAAGTCAATACAAATAGCTTAGTAAAAGCAGGCTAAATGACAAGAAATATTAAAGCTAGTTAGACAAGCTATACATTGCTATCAAGGCAAATAGAATAAAAGTGGAAGTAAATTAATTATGATATGGAAGGAATAGATAAGTATGATATGTCGGACATTTTAAAGTTTGTTTTCAAAACATTTTCTTGACTCAAGCATGCACTGATAATAATAAACCATACATTTGAGATTGTAGAATAGTGGTTTATTATATTTGATACTGTAGAAGAAGAAGAAAGGAAGAAGGAAGAAGGAAGAAGGAAAAGATGAAGGAAGAAAGAAGGAAGAACAAGGACGGAAGAAAGAAGAAAAAAGGAAGGAAGAAAGAAGAAGAAGAAGAAGAAAGAAGAAGAATAAGAAGGAAGAATAAGACGATCTTTCAGGGGTGGCTTATCTTTAAGAGTGAATGGGCGATGACCTGCCACCTGTGAGGTGCTAAACACTCCAGATGCTTGAATTAAAAGGAGATAACCACTTCTTTCTGGTATTGTACATGGAAACACGTTTACTTGAATATGATTCTGTTTCTATGCATACTAAGGCCCATATTTATGCTTTTTTGTGCCACATTTACATAATTTTTTTACGCAAAAGCGGAGCTAACTTACAAAATACAATTATATTTTGTACGTTTGCGCTGCTTTTGCATTAAAAAATGACTCAAATGTGGCGCAAAAAAAGTATAAATATGGGCCTCAGATTGTGCAAAGTAGTCCAGAGCTCTTTAGCTCATCAAAAGAGGAGTGAGTGAGTGGTTGGGGTTGAAGCATTTATCTTTATGTGCTGTGTGTATGTTTATGGCAATTCAGAGATTCATACCTGGATGTGTGAGGATGTAATTCAGCTACGTCCCCTGTCACAGGCACAATCTATTGAATTTAACAGACATACTGCATATGTCTTAATCAGCACAACACGTCTGTTAAAATACAGTGTGTCGGGGTTCAAATGAAGGCATCCCAGCATCCAATTGGAAGTGAGGCATAACAGCAGAAGCAGGATCCTCAGCCCTGTCCCAGCTTCTGATAGGTTTGGAGTTGCAGCCTTAACAGAAGCTGAGAAAGGACTTGCAGTAGCCTTGCTCGTCCTAGTCCCGCCTCTGTTGTTCTATAGTTCAAGGCCACCAACTAATCCGAACCAAGAGAACCGCCTTCAAAGACCTAATCAACAAAAAACGCACACAGCCACAAGGAGCTCTTCAACATTGTGAAGGAACTCTCCAACCCCAGCTCCAATGCCAATGACATCCCACCATCTCAAGGCCTCTGTGACTCCCTAGCCTCCCTCTTCCACCGCAAGATCGCAGCCATCCATGACAGCTTCAGCACTCAGACCCCCCCCCAGCAACCACCAACACCACAGAATCACCACCTACCACCGACCAGCCTCCTGCGCTCCTGGATCCTCGTCAACAACAATGACACCATCGAAATCATGAACACTGCTGCAGCGCGAAGAAATCCTAGCTATTATCTCAGACCAAATAGTCGATTTCACGCCTTAGGCCAATGGACCGACACGACACAGGTCAGAGGGGATATCAATAGTGTATACCATAATCATCACAATAAACAACAAAAACAAGAAATCAATAATCTGACTACACTGCAATGACCACACCAGTTTATTCAGAAGGGTTTTGAATTTATTTCCCTACATTAATAATGCTAGTCACGACAATAATTCTCAAACACAAATGATACATATAAAGAATCATCAATGGCTGGTTAGAACATCTTATATATCTGAGTTTAGTCAAAGCAAGTAAACAAATTAACTCAAGAATTATAACACAACTTAATAGCACCAGAATCTGCGTCAATGAGATAATATACATGAAGCAATAGATCAAAGAATGTCAGCACTAATCATGAGCATGGAAAGACAAACTTCATCTCTAACCACTATTTAGCATTAATATGTTGGGCTTCATGTAAAAGTTTTGGAAACACAAATTTAGAAAACATTCTATCTAAGGTTATATCAAAAATAATATCATTATGCAGCAATTAATTCATGAGTTGCAGTTGGTACCTGTAAAACAAAAGACACATAACAATTTACATTATACATCACCCATAAGGTCAATGAATAACAACAGGAATCACTTCAGCAAGGGGACACCATCATTCGAAACGATCTATAAATCCTCCATGTCCACATGACTGCACAACTCCCTCATTAATCTGAATCTGAAAATATCTCTTGAAAGTCTCTCTTGCGCCCTCATTATAACATTGGTGACAAGTCCTGCTTACCGCCATGCCGACTGCTGCCAACAAACCGCCACTGCGGCGGTATACCGCAACCCATATTATGACCCACACATAGGGGGTCATTCTGACCTCGGCGGTAAAAGGCGCTTACCGCCGGCCAGAAGACCGCCATAACACCGCCGCGGCCGCGGTAAACCGCCACGGTCATTCTGACCCGCAACTGGCAAACTGCCAAAAACCCGACATCCACAAAAGTCCGCCACACCAAAGGTCAGCGAAAAAATGGCGATAACCAAACCTCCACCGTCACGCCAACAGAAATACGCCCATACCATTCCGACCCACAAATCCACGCGGCGCTCTTTCAAACGCGGTATTCCATTGGCGGTACACACCGCCGCGGTCAAAATACACACACACATAGAAAACTCAGCCACATTGGTCAGTTTGAAATACACACACCTGATACACATACTAACACCACTCCCACACACCCAACACAATATAAAACACACACCCACATCACCCACAAGCCCCTACGACCCGAAATCATTAACGAAGGCTAGAGAGAGAGCACAGAATAGACAATCCCACAACACAGAGGCACACAACACCATCACCCACACACAATCCACGCACCAAACACCACACACCACCACACGCACCACACTCATCACCACAAACACCACCCCACACCTCAACCACACCACCCCATGGCACCCCAAAGACACCCCAGGTTCAGTGACGCCGAACTCAGGGTCATGGTGGAGGAAATAGTCTGTGTAGAGCCCCAGCTCTTCGGGCACAGGTGCAGCACACCACAATTGCCAGGAAGATGGAGCTATGGCAAAGGATAGTGGACAGGGTTAACGTGGTGGGACAGCATCCACGCAATCGGGAGGACATCAGGAAGAGATGGAATGACCTACGGGGAAGGTGCGTTCCATGGTATCAAGGCACAACATTGCGGGGCAGAAGACTGGCGGCGGACCCCCACCTACTCCCCCCGAATTTGCCGCATGGGAGGAGGAAGTCTTGCACATCCTGCATCCTGAGGGCCTCGCAGGAGTAGGTGGAGGAATGGACTCTGGTAAGTCAAATCTTCACTACTGCTTCCCACCCCCACCTCACCTGCATGCCAAATCATACCCCCACCCTCACCCCCACCCCCATCACACCAACTCCTTGCAAATGGCTCACAATCACAACCCACCCATCCCAACACCAAGCCCTGCATGCGACCACAAAGCATGGACACCCATCACCAAAGCATGCCCACTGCACACACACATCACCCCCACAAGTCACCCTCACAAAAGCCCCCACAAGGGAATGCCTACACTTGGGTACACCGACACCCACCCATCACACGAAATGCCACACACAGAAGCAATAACCATACCTTTATACCCCTGCAGGACCCGAACGCCACCACACCGCACAGGAGGCTCCAGAGATGTCCATCCCACCCCCAGAAGAGGCCCCCAGCGATGACAGCAGCTCTGTCTCCCTGGAGCCAGATGACCAGCCCGGCCCATTGGGGACTTCTGGACAGTCGGTTCCCCACAGACAGCCACAGGCTACACCAGACCCAACCCCCTCTGGGAACACCAGCACAGCTCCCACCCAGCGGGCCCATGCCTCTGTCTCCAGGACACGTAAATCAGCGGTGTGTCCACCACTACAGGGCACCCAGGTTGACCCACCACCCCAACAACAACAGGGACCTGGGGGCAGTGGTAGTGGGCACACCGTCCAGGGGACAGAGGCCCAGGAACACAGGGGAACTGGGAGGGCTGCTGTGCGACGGGGGGGGACAGGCCCGGGGAACCGACTCTCCAAGAGGCCCTCTCCTCCATCATGGGAGCATACCACCGCTCCCAGGAGACGATGGCGACGGTACTGGCCCGGTTCCAGGAGATCCAGGAACTGCAGGAGGAACGGTACATGGGGTTCAGGGAGGAACTGAGGAACATCGGTTCCGCAATGGGGACCATCGTCGTGGCCCTTACCCAGATCGTCACCACATTGCAGGACCATGTGGCACCCCAAAGGGCCCCTGTCACTAGCCCAGGCCAGGAACAGCCTACCACCTCCGCCGGCGCTAGTGGACAGGAGGCCCCCACACAACGACAGGCCACCAGAACCCCACCTCCTGCAGAAGAAGAACCACCCCGCAAGCGGAACCTGAGATCTCACAAGAAGACAGAGTAGGATTGCAAGACCACCGCCAGCCTAAGATACCCCCTGATGTCATCCCACTGTCCCACATTGTCACCCTGTCCAACCTTGAACTGCCCCTGCTCCATCCTTCCACAGGCATATGGACAATGCACCTGTGCGACTGAGAACTGGACTCTGCCATGGACATTACTCCACCCCCACCCATCACAGTTTCCCAATCATGAACCTATATGTAGCACATAAAATAAATCACTTATTGCACTTAAAATAACAGGAGTCTGCTTGTATTCTTAACAAATGTATTACACATAACGGTGCAATAATGTCCAGTTACTTTGTGATGACAACATACCAATTTCAATAAGCTTTAGTCCATGGGCAAACAAAGCTGAAGTCAGGCAGTGGGTCATACAGCTCTGAAAAGGGAAGGGAAAGTCACAAATCAGTTAACAGGAACTGGGGGGAAACACAGACAGTGGAGACGCATGAGGCCTTAAGTAAATGTAAAATGGCGTGGCTGATTCTTACCTGTGTGCTACTGAAAATATTGTTGTATGACTGTATCCCTGTTGTCCGTGTCGTCCCCGTCATCTTCCTCCTCTTCACTCTCCACAGGCTCCCCAGCTGCTACAACACCACCATCTGGACCATCCTCCTGCAGAAAAGGCACCTGGCGTTGCAAAGCAAGATTGTGAAGCATACAGCAGGCCACGATGATCTGGCACACCTTCTTTGGTGAGTACATTAGGGATCCCCCTGTCATATGCAGGCACCTAAACCTGGCCTTCAGGACCCCGAAGGTCCTTTCTATGATCCTCCTAGTGCGCCCATGGGCCTCATTGTCCCGTTCCTCTGCACTGGTCCGGGATTCCTCACTGGGGTCAGTAGCCACGAGAGGTTGGGGTAACCAGAGTCACCAATTAGCCACACACGGTGTCCCTGTAGCTGTTCCATCACATAAAGGATGCTGCTATTTCGCATGACATAAGCGTCATGCACTGACCCAGGGAAATTGGCATTTACATGGGAGATGTACTGGTCAGCCAAACAGACCACCTGGACATTCATCGAATGATAACTTTTTCTGTTTCTGTACACCTGCTCACTTTCTTTGGGGGGAACCAAAGCCACATGGGTCCCATCAATGGCACCAATGATGTTGGGGATATGTCCAAGGGCATAGAAATCACCCTTCACTGTAGCCAATTCGCCCACCTCAGGGAAAATAATGTAACTCCGCATGTATTTCATCAGGGCAGACAACACTCTGGACAAAACCTTAGAAAACATAGGCTGAGACATCCCAGATGATATGGCCACTGTTGTCTGAAAAGTCCCACTTGCCAAAAAATGGAGTACTGACAGAACCTGCACCAGAGGGGGAATCCCTGTGGGTTGGCGGATGGGGGACATCAGGTCTGGCTCCAGCTGGGCACATAGTTCATGTATAGTTGCTCTGTCAAGCCGGTATGTAAGTATGATATGTCGTTCTTCCATTGTCGACAGGTCCACCAGCGGTCAGTACACAGGAGGATTCATCCTTCTCCTCGCAAGTCCCAGCGGACGGTGCCTAGGAAGGACAACATGGAGCACAGAGTCAAGCAACCCACAGGTTCGTTCACACAGCTTGCACAGTACACGAATCGCTATGCATTGAAAGGCTTGTATGAGTGGCAATGCAAGGCCTAGGCCTGTGTGACGCAGTAGAAATCATGCCATGTGGGCCCTTGAAATGGCAGCTGCCTGACCTGTGAAGTGTGACAGTGGGATGTGAGGTCACTGCGCTGGCGTGGCACACCGTGGCGGTAGGCGGTCGAAGACCGCGGCGCAAAGCGGCATTGGTTAACATTGAACCCTATGGGTCTCAGGAGCCAATGACGATGTGCGCCGGCGGTCGCGGCACGCACCGCCGCGGGCGTGACTGCCATTTTCTATCTGATTAATCACTCGAGACCTGATCATCCACAGGAGAGGACCTATACTGCAAGTGCTGCTGTGACCTCGGTCTGGGAGATACAATGGCTGCTGCGACTGGGGAAAGGGCCCCTGCCTTCACTTCCGAAGAATTGGAGAAACTTGTGGATGGGGTCCTCCCCCAGTATGCGCTACTCTACGGTCCTCCAGACCAACAGGTTAGTGCACAGGGTGCACGTTGAATGGGCTATGCCTGTGTTGAGTGGGGTGTATGTAAGATGGTGGGGAGGGCAGCGAATGAGGAGTGCAACGCACGAAAGATGAGAGCATGTGCCACATGGCAAGGTTGAGGAGGGGGGGCCACTCACATTGACCAGGCAGAAAACTGATGCGATTTCCTTTACCACCCTGTACATGTCACATAGGTCAGCGCCCATCAGAAGATCGACATTTGGCGTGCCATCGCCAAGGACGTCCGGGCCCTGGGGGTCCACAACAGATGGGGCACCCACTGCCGAAAGAGGTGGGAGGACATCCGCCGCGGGACCAGAAAGACCGCTGAGTCTATGCTGGGGATGGCCTCCCAACGTAGGAGGGGTGCCAGCTGCCAATTGACCCCCCTGATGTCCCGGATCCTGGCGGTGGCCTACCCCGATTTGGATGGGCGCGTGAGGGAATCACAGCAGACACAAGGGGGTGAGTATCAGCACATTCTGCTATCTTTGCGCGTAGTGAAGGTGTCTGGGTGGGGGAGGAGGGCTGTGGCTATCTCCAGGCCAGGGCGCATTCTGTAGGCTAGGCCCCTCCGTTAGACACGGCCCTGTGCCCCCGCCCCCCACCACTGTAGGGTGCCAAGTACAGCTATCCATGGTCCGGCCTCACCCATGTGTGCATTTGTCGTCCATAGACCTGTAGGCCTAGTCACAATAACTGAGTAGTGTACCCCGATTGCGCGGCCTAGTTCAGGGGGCTTCTGTGTCTGTCCTCTCCGACAACGGTGTTGCCAATGCATGCACTACACCTGTCTTCATTTCTCCCCCCCCCCATTTTCTTTGTCTTCCTGTTCATGTGTGCATTAGCATCATCAGGCGGACGAGAAGTGGCATCGGCGCACGAGGGAGCTGCATCTCACATGGCCCCGGAGGGCCATACAACAGACTCCGAGTACACCAGTGAGACGGAGGGCGAGTGGAGCTCCACAACGGGGACCCGTGGAGACGTCAGCGACACCGACACGTCCTCGGAAGGGAGCTCCCTAGCGGTGGCGGCAACATCCGTGCCCACCGCCACAACAGGTACAGCCGCCACCCAGCGCACCAGCCCCGCCCTCCTAGCAGCCCCTCAGCCTTCGCTCCGTGCCCGCTCGCCCAGGAAGGCGGGCATCTCCTTTGCCCCAGGCACCTCAGGCCCTGCCCCAGTTACCCCTGCTGCCCTCAGTGAGGAGGTCATTGACCTCCTCAGGACACTCATTGTTGGGCAGTCTACCCTTTTGAATGCCATCCAGGGTGTAGAAAGGGAGGTGCATCAGAGCAATGCATACCTGGAGGGCATTCATTCGGGTCAGGCTGCCCATCAGAGATCGTTCAACGCTCAGGCCTCAGCACTGACGGCAGCCATTGTCCCTGTCTCCAGCCTCCCTCTTCTGACTCCCTCCACCCAGTCCCAGTCTCCTGTTCCTCTCCCTATCCCATCCACACCATCAGACCAGCCTGCACACACCTCTACACCCAAGGGCAGCTCATCCAGACATAAGCACCACAGATCCCACAAGCATTCACCCAAGCAACATCCAGATGCAGACATGCCAACAGTCACTACCACCTCTGTGTCCCCCCCCTCCTCATCTCCCTCCTCCCTCCCTGTGACATCTCCACTCACACCTGCATGCACACCACCATCAGCCAGTACTTCCATCACCAGCAAACCCTCCATTACAGTCCGCACACGTGCAGTCACCACCCCCACTGCCATTTACACGTCCCCTGTGTCCTCTCCCAGTGTGTCTGTCACCCCCTCTTCCAAACCACACAAACGAAGGCAGCCACCCACCCAACAGCCATCCACCTCACGACAGCCTCCGTCACAAGCACCTGCACCCAAAGACAGCACACTTGACTCTCCTACAACCACATCCTCTTCCTCCACTCCCATACCCACTACACCTACCCGTCCCTGTCCTTCCCAAGTCGTTTTCCTTTCCAACCTTGAGCTCGTTCCAATCACTGACCCACCCCCTCCATCTGGTAAGAGTAAAAAAAGCACCTCAGCCACCACCAGCCCTGCATCTACTGTGACCATAGTGCAGGGCTATTGGAGTCCACCAGCTCCTAGGGCAGGAACATCGGCCAGCAGCAAGGGGAAAGCCAGCCCACCCCCTGGGAAGAGGACAAAAAAAAAAAGGCCCGGCGCGACAAGACTGAGACGGCTGCCACCAAGGACAGTAGCCTTGCCCCGTCACCTGCCACATCATCCAAGGGAGGCAAGGGCCACAGAGCTTCAGCGAAGGAGGGCAAGGGCAGCAGGGCGGAGAAGTCAGGCAGCAGGCGAGCTGCCCAGGAGGGCCCCAACAGCCCCATTCCGGTTGTGACGGACGACACCCACGGGCCCAGGACTCCATCACAGGAGGGCCCCGCGACCGCAAGGTCGGATGGCGAATGAGAGGGAAGTCTTGCCCAGGTCTGGCTCCCTAGACACACAGGAGAAGCACCGCTGAACAGGGCCCCGCCGGGACAAGAACCGCTGAACAGGGGCCCGCCGGGACAAGAACCGCTGAACAGGGGCCTGCCGGGAGGAGCACCGCTGAACAGGGGCCCGCCGGGACAAGAACCGCTGAACAGGGGCCCGCCGGGACAAGAACCGCTGAACAGGGGCCCGCCGGGACAAGAACCGCTCCGCTGGGCCCTTCATCTCAAGCACCGCTCCGCTGGGCCCTTCCTGTCAAGCACCGCTCCGCTGGGCCCCGCCGTCTCTGCACCGCTCCGCTGGGCCCTTCATCTCAAGCACCGCTCCGCTGGGGCCTTCATCTCAAGCACCGCTCCGCTGGGGCCTTCATCTCAAGCACCGCTTCGCTTGGGCCTTCATCTCAAGCACCGCTTCGCTGGGGCCTTCATCTCAAGCACCGCTCCGCTGGGGCCTTCATCTCAAGCACCGCTCCGCTGGGCCCTTCCTGTCAAGCACCGCTCCGCTGGGCCCCGCCGTCTCTGCACCGCTCCGCTGGGGCCTTCATCTCAAGCACCGCTCCGCTGGGCCCTTCATCTCAAGCACCGCTCCGCTGGGCCCTTCCTGTCAAGCACCGCTCCGCTGGGCCCTTCATCTCAAGCACCGCTCCGCTGGGCCCTTCCTGTCAAGCACTGCTCCGCTGGGCCCTTCATCTCAAGCACCACTCCGCTGGGCCCTTCCTGTCAAGCACCGCTCCGCTGGGCCCCGCCGTCTCTGCACCGCTCCGCTGGGCCCTTCATCTCAAGCACCGCTCCCCTGGGGCCTTCATCTCAAGCACCGCTCCGCTGGGGCCTTCATCTCAAGCACCGCTCCGCTGGGCCCTTCCTGTCAAGCACCGCTCCGCTGGGCCCTTCATCTCAAGCACCACTCCGCTGGGCCCTTCCTGTCAAGCACCGCTCCGCTGGGCCCTTCATCTCAAGCACCGCTCCGCTGGGCCCTTCCTGTCAAGCACCGCTCCGCTGGGCCCCGCCGTCTCTGCACAGCTCCGCTGGGCCCTTCATCTCAAGCACCGCTCCGCTGGGCCCTTCCTGTCAAGCACCGCTCCGCTGGGCCCCGGCGTCTCTGCACCGCTCCGCTGGGCCCTTCATCTCAAGCACCGCTCCGCTGGGGCCTTCATCTCAAGCACCGCTCCGCTGGGACCCGGCGTCTCTGCACCGCTCCGCTGGGCCCTTCATCTCAAGCACCGCTCCGCTGGGGCCTTCATCTCAAGCACCGCTCCGCTGGGCCCCGCCGTCTCTGCACCGCTCCGCTGGGCCCTTCATCTCAAGCACCACTCCGCTGGGCCCTTCCTGTCAAGCACCGCTCCGCTGGGCCCCGCTGTCTCTGCACCGCTCCGCTGGGCCCTTCATCTCAAGCACCGCTCCGCTGGGGCCTTCATCTCAAGCACCGCTCCGCTGGGGCCTTCATCTCAAGCACCGATCCGCTGGGCCCTTCCTGTCAAGCACCGCTCCGCTGGGCCCTTCATCTCAAGCACCGCTCCGCTGGGCCCTTCCTGTCAAGCACCGCTCCGCTGGGCCCTTCCTGTCAAGCACCGCTCCGCTGGGTCTTCATTTCAAGCACCGCTCCGCTGGACCCTTCCTGTCAAGCACCGCTCCGCTGGGCCCCGCCGTCTCTGCACCGCTCC
Source organism: Pleurodeles waltl (assembly GCF_031143425.1). Lineage (NCBI taxonomy): Eukaryota > Metazoa > Chordata > Amphibia > Caudata > Salamandridae > Pleurodeles > Pleurodeles waltl. The sequence goes on along the minus strand of NC_090438.1, from coordinate 480,441,237 downwards.
GCTGGGCCCTTCATCTCAAGCACCGCTCCGCTGGGGCCTTCATCTCAAGCACCGCTCCGCTGGGCCCCGCCGTGTCTGCACCGCTCCGCTGGGCCCTTCATCTCAAGCACCGCTCCGCTGGGCCCTTCATCTCAAGCACCGCTCCGCTGGGGCCTTCATCTCAAGCACTGCTCTGCTGGGCCCCGCCGTCTCTGCACCGCTCCGCTGGGGCCTTCATCTCAAGCACCGCTGGCCCATTGACAGTGCCGGTTCTGTGTCGAGCAGGGCTTCAGGAAGCACTCTGGGCACCATGCCTCCTCCATTTGACAGTAGAGTCGGTAATCCATCTGATGGTCTGTGGCTTGGCACTTCCCAGGATGGAACAGCGGGCAAGCCACCCACTGTAGAGACTTGAGAGACTGTGGCTTTGCACTCCCCAGGATGGAGCAGTGGGCAAGCCACCCACTGTAGAGACTTGAGAGACTGTGGCTTTGCACTCCCCAGGATGGGACAGTGGGCAAGCCACCCACTGTAGGGACTTGAGAGACTGTGGCTTTGCACCCCCCAGGATGGGACAGTGGGCAAGCCACCCACTGTAGGGACTTGAGAGACTGTGGCTTTGCACTCCCCAGGATGGGACAGTGGGCATGGAGGCCCCTCGTGAATCTGGCGTTGTGGACTCATGTGGCTGAGGTGCCCCCCCTTTCCTTCCCCCTGAGGTGCCTGTAGTTTTATCATCTGATGCCCCAGCAGTGTTCTCTCCAATGGTATCTGGTCTCCTGTGTGGGCTTTGCCCATGTGTTTGTGCACATTGGCCCACGGACTATGGAATTTTGAGGGAATGTGCAGGACTTATTGCCTATGTATATATTGTTGACTATGTTCATTCCTTATTTTTGTATCTTTTATATGGCATATTTCCCATACCTTTAATGGAGCTATTTCTACATATATTTTATAGATCATTTTAATTGTGTCTTTGCATTATTCCGGTGGGTTTGGGGGGTGTCACTCTGACTTGTTGCTCGGCATTGGGGTGTAGGTATTTGTGGTGGGGGGGTGGGTGTATGGCGCATGTGTGTGCGCGTAAGCTTTCCTCCTCCCCCCTCCCCTGTGTCGTAGGTGCAGTACTCACCGTTGTCGTCTGCGCCGGCGTTCGTACTCCTGGTAGATGAGCAGGTAGACAATAGCTGGTAGGATGTTTAATTCGGGTTCCATGCTGTCATCCTTCCTCGTGGAGTGTGTATAGGTGAGCGTTTTCCCATTCGTAGTCTGTTTCTGCCGTGTTTTTATCGGTGGGGCTCCCGCCCCGGAAAAGGTGGCGGATTGGTGAGTTGTGATAGGGTGGGCGGTACATTGTCTGCCGCCTGCCTGTTGGCGGTGACCGCCGCGCTGTTTGTCTGTCCCGCCGTGGCGGTCGGAGTGTTAAAGTGGCGGGCTGTGTTGGCGGTTCCCGCCAGGGTCAGAATTCCTTTTTTTGGACCGCCTGCCTGTTGGCGGATTGGCCGCCGCTTTATCACCGCCCGCCAGGGTCAGAATGACCCCCATAGAAATCTGTCACTATACAGACACACACAAGTCCGCCAGCCCAAAGGTCAGTAATAAACTGGCGGTAGCAAAACCCACACTGTTATGCCAACAGAACTACGCCCATCACATTATGACCCACAAATCAATGCGGCGGACATTAAACCGCAGTCAACCATTGGCGGTACATACCGCTGCACTTAAAATACACACACACATACAGAACAACACCACATTGGACAATTCAAACTACACACACCTGACACACATACATAAACCACACCCACACACCCTCACCACAATAAAACACACACACACATTAAACACAACCCTTTACAATTTTAAAAAATTGACAATTGAGAGACACACCAAGAGCTCCCCCAGAGCCACAGAACACCATCACCCATTCACCATCCACGCACCCCACAGCACACACCCCAACACATCACCCCACACACCCTCACACACACCACTCACACTACACTCATGGCACCACAAAGACACCCCAGGTTCTCAGAGGAGAAGCTAAGGGTCATGGTGAAGGAAATCATCCGGGTAAAGCCACAGCTATTCGGATCACAGGTGCAGCAGACATCTTTGTTTTCCTTCCTTTTATTGATTTAAGGCTTCTTGTTTTATAATAGAGATGGATCTCTGAATCTGGCTGTATGCCGGTATAAGGAGCCCAGTGTGACCAGAAGTTGAAGTCATAGAACCACTTCTTCTGTACTCCCTCTGTAAGGGAACGCGTCAGCACTATCATCTGGTATTTAATATTACTAATATATCTAGTATGGAGAATAGTCGGGACAAATCACAGATATTTGATGGTGTCTTTTGTATGCATTAGGGTGTGTTTATTTTCATGCACTGCCTGGTGGCTTTGGATTTCTTTGGTGGTTAGTTTATGGTTTTTTTATCACTTTTCATATATCTTAACACTGGTTTTCTATATTTGTGCACTTTAGAGTTGTTTGATGAGAATTGGGTTGTGGTATGAAATAGGTGGCTAGCAGAATCTCAAGGAATTGTATTAAGTATAATATTATAGTATTCCTTATTGTTACTTTCTATATTCATTAGATTTGACTCAGATGGGAAAGACGAGAATTTAGAAGAACTGTGATATCAGTCACCGAATATTAAAAAGGAATTGCCCTGATGAAGGCGGTTCTACAAATCGGAGTTTTTCCGCCGAAACGCGCGTAGGCTTAGTTCCTACAGTTTTTTAAATGGAATATGAAATTCTAGGGTCCAAGTAGTTTTTCTCCTATGTATTTGGTGGAGTCGTGATCCTGTTCTAAATTTTCATATGTTACAGTTGTGAACGTTATTAAGGCTCTAAAGTAGTGCCATAAAGAAAGTATATATCCAATTTGTATTTTGTTGTATTTTGTATAGTTTGGACTTTCTGTTTCTCTGTTTCTCATGTTATGTTTCTATTATCTTTTGTGTTTTGTATTGTATAACTCTTTGTCTCTGTCTAACTATTATATATCAGTGTGTGTGTCTTTCCCTTTGAAGATGTAAATATTTATATATTATATTTGGTCTATTATTGTTTTGTTGTTGTACATGCATATGAAATAAATATCATTTTTTGTATTATATTTATCTTGACGGTTTTGGTTGTTTTATATTGTAAACAACAGTGTATATTAGCTGTAGCTCGTTTTCTTTCTTGTGTTCGCAGCAGACATCCATTGCTAGGAAGATGGAGCTATGGCGGAGAATCGTGGACAGGGTCAACATCGTGGGACAGCACTCCAGAACAAGGGATGACATCAGGAAGAGGTGGAACGACTTACGGGGGAAGGTGCATTCCGTGGTTGCAAGACACCAGATAGCTGTACAGAGGACTGGCAGTGGACCCACACCTCCTCCCCCACAACTAACAACATGGGAGGAGCAAGTCTTGGTAATACTGCAGCCTGAGGGCCTGGCAGGAGTAGCAGGAGGACTGGACTCTGGTAAGTCAAATCTCTATTACTATCACCCCCCTACCTGCATGCCATGACATACCCCCACACCTACCCTCAGCCCCATCACTCCACCACCTCACATACACCCCACCATCACAACACACCCATCCCAATACAAAGCCCTGCATGCAACATCAATGCATGGACATCACTCACAGCCCTGCATAGACACCCGTAACTAAAGCATGCACATTATAGACAATAACCTAGCCCACAAAATCACTTCTCACACAAGGCAAAGCTGACAGGGCAATTGCAACCATACATGGTAACACACCCATGCACAAGATGTCACATGCAGAAACAATATCACTGCATTTACATCCCCACAGGTCCCTCACCCAACGTCACCGGAGAGGAGGTGCCAGCAACATCCAGTCCCCCCTCCCAGAAGAGGCCCAGAGTGATGACAGCAGCTCTGGTTGCCTGGATCTGGATGACCAACCTGGCCCATCAGGGATCTCCGGACAGTCAGTTACCTAGGCACAGTCCCATACAACCACAGAGCCTCCCCCCTCAGGAAACACTACCACAGCACCCACCCCGCGTGCCATTACCTCTGTCCTCAGGACAAGTCAATCAGCAGTGTGTCCACCACTACAGAGACCCAAGGTCACCGCACAAACACAGAACGATCAGGGACCTGGGGTTAGTGGCAATGGGTACACGGTTCAGGGGACAGAGGCACAGGACAACAGGGAAGCTGGGAGAACTGCTGTGCGACAGGGGGAAGACTGGCCTAGGGAACTGACTCTCCAGTAGGCACTCACCAACATCCTGGGAGCATACCACCATTCCCAGGAGACGATGGGCCAGATACTGTACAAGTTGCAGGATACCCAGCGGCTGCAGGAGGGACAGTACCTGGGGATCAGGGAGGACCTGAAGGACATCCACACCACCCTGGTCACCATTGCAAGGTGCTGTCAGACATGGCCAACACCATGAGGGAGGCAGTGGCACAGCACAGGGCCCCTGACACTAGCCACACCGATGAAAAGCCCTCCACCTATGCTGCTGCTAGTGGACAGGAGGCCCCGCCACAGGAACAACAGGGCACCAGCACCCCTCCCTTGCAGAAGGAAAACCACCCCACAAACGGTCCCTGCAATCCAGGCAGAAGCCAGAGAACATTGCCAAGACCCCTGCCAGGAAATAAAACTCTCCTGATTGTCACAGTTGTGTCCCACTCCGTCACCCTGTCCACCTTTAACTGCCATTGCTCCCCTTCCTAGGCCCCCCTTGGACAATGCACCTGTGATACAAATAGAGTGGACTCTATCCTGAACTTTCCTCCACCATCACCCCAGCCCATTGCACATACCCCTCTACTTATTAGCGCTTAAATAAACACCCTTTGAAAAAATAAAAGTATGGAGTATGTCAAATGATTTAACTATGTATTTGTTTAACAAGGTTTAAACACTGCAATACAACTGTACAGTAATGTATACATAGGAATGACCTGTAAGTGGCCATAGAATTGGAAGAATCTGCCTGCCATGTACAATGTCAAATACAAAACTGTCAATGCAAAGTAAAGTTACAGTGTCTTACCTGTGTGTCACTGGGAGTACTGTTGTATAATAGCTGTTCTGTTGTCCTCATCCTCATCCTCTGCTTCCTCATCTTCACTGTCCACAGAGTCCACTACTGCCACACGCCCATCTCCAGACTCCTCCTCCTGCAGAAAAGGCACCTGGTGTCTCAAGGCAAGGTTATGCAACATGCAGCATGCCACGATTATCTGGCACACCTTCTTGGGTGAGTAGTACAGGGATCCACCTGTTAGATGGAGGCAACGAAACCTGGGCTTCAGGAGGCCAAATGTCCTCTCTATAATTCTCCTTGTTCGCCCATGTGCCTCATTGTAATGTTCCTCTGCCCTTGTCCTGGGATTCCTAACAGGGGTCAGTAGCCATGAGAGGTTGGGGTAACCAGAGTCACCTGCAAATATCGAGGGACAACTGTTAGACACACACTAACCCTTAGAGCCCACCCCATGCCCATACACCAACATGCACTGGGTGGGAACCAGTGCTCTCCTATTAGCTACAACCGGTGCCTCTGGAGACAAGCCATCACATATGGGATGCTGCTATTCCTCAGGACATAGGCATCATGCACAGAGCCAGGATACTTTGCATTGACATGGGAGATGTACTGGTCGGCCAGGCACACTATCTGTACATTCATCGAGTGAAAGCTCTTTCAATTTCTGAACACCGGTTCATTTCTCCGGGGGGGGGGGGGACAAATGCAATATGTATACCAGCAATAGCCCCAATAATCTTGGAGATATGTCCCATTGCATAGAAGGCAGCTTTCACTGTGGCCAAATCCTCCACCTGGGGGAAACAATGTAGCTGCGAATGTGAGTAATCAGGACAGACAACACTCTGGTCAGCACTATTGAGAACATTGGCTGAGACATTCCGAATGCCAAGCCCACTGTCATTTGGAAGGAGCCACTTGCCGAGAAATGGAGCACAGATAGGACTTGCACAACAGGGGGGATACCGGTGGGCTGACGGATAGCAGATATCAGGTCAGGCTCCAATTAGGCACACAGCTCTGTGATTGTGGCCCTGTCCAGTCTATAGGTGAGGATGATGTGCCTGTCCTCCATTGTTGCCAAGTCCACCAGGGTTCTGTACACGGGGGATGTCACTATCTCCTATTCATCCGCAGGGGTAGTAATCTAGGGGGCAAAACGGAGAGCAGCTGGTCAGTATGCCACATTTCCAAACAATACACTGCATTGCATGTTGTGACTGTAACAGTATGTTGTTGTATAGGCCCAAATGGTGCCTATGTGTATTGTGACGCAGTTAGGTGTCATGGCCTGCCCCCCCCTGAAATGGCATCCACCTGTCCCGTGTGGATGGACATGTGGAAATGATGTAATGCTGCTGATGTTGTGAGCCGTTGCGGGAGGCGGTTGAGTACCACCGTGCAACTCCTCATTGGTTGTAATTGATCCCTATGGGTTACAGTGGCCAATGGTGATGTACATCGGCGGTGACGGTACTCACCGCCACAGACGTGACCGCCATTTTCTATCTGTTCACTCACTTGCTACCTGACCTTCAACAGGAGAGGACCTACACTGCAAGTGCTGCTGTGACCTGTGTATGGAACTGACCATGGCTCGTGTCACTGGGGAAAGGGCCCCTGCCTTCACCGCTGTGGAGCTGGAGAGACTGGTGGATGGGGTCCTACCCCAGTACAGAATGCTGTATTGGCCTCCAGACCAACAGGTGAGTACACTGTGAGCATGTTGCAAGGGGCATGGATGCATGGAGTGCTGTGTGTGAGGGCCTCGTGTGGGGGGAGTTGGTGGAAGGGTTCTGGGCAGCGTGCTGCATGTATGGTGGGCAATGTCTGTCCGTAAGGGGATGTGAGGGCTATGGTGGACCATGAGTGTAACAGGCCAGACGGTATGACTGATACCTTTTTCTATGTTTCTTTTTCTGCAGGTCAATGCCCATCAGAAAAAGGGTATATGGCATGCCATCGCCAAGGATGTGCGGACCCTGGGGGTCTACGGCAGGCGGAGCACCCACTGTTGAAAACGGTGGGAGGACCAGAGACGCTGGGCAAGGAAGATGGCAGAGGCCCAGCTGAGGGTGGCCTCCCAATGAGAAAGGGGTGCCCGTCGCACCCTGATCCCCCTGATGCCCGCATTCTGGTGGTGGCCTATCCGGAGCTAAATGGGCGCTTGAGGGCATCACAGCAGCCACAAGGGGGTGAGTACAGTTTCCCAATATACTACTTGCGTGTGGTGGGGTGGTCTCCGGGTGGGGGATGTGGGCCTGTGGGTGACCCTAGGCCAGACCGAACATTGCAGGGTAGGTCCCATGTTGGGCAGGGTATGATGTGAACCACCTCCAACCAAGCTAGTAGGCATCCACTACTGGGCAGGGGTCTGTGAGTGTTAGGTATGCTGCTATTGGCATTAGGTATTCCTGTCCATGGGCTGGTGACTAACAGTGGTGTTGTTGCTGCCATTGACCAAATGTATCCTTTGTCTCTTCCCCACCCTTTTTGTTTTGTCACCCTGTCCTTATGTGCATAAGCATCATCTGGTGGAGGAGCAGAGGCACCGGCGAAGGAGGGAGCTGCATTCCACAGGGCCCATGAGACCGAATCCACCAACAGTGAGGGCACGAGTGGGACGGAGTGCGAGGGGAGCACCACAGTGGAGACAGGAGTGGACAGTTCCATAGGCTGTAGTGCATCATGGACCCTGCAAATCCTGTTGGTGTGCACCCAGGTGAGAGACTGTGACCTTGCACTCCCCAAGTGCTGCATCACATTGCAAAAGGCCCCTTCCAGAACCAGTGGAAGAAGCCATCCACTCACCCCCTCCTTGCCAGGATGAAGCACACTGGGCACAAGGCCCCCTCCAGAACCAGTGGAGAAGCCATCCACACACCCCCTCCTTGCCAGGATGAAGCACACTGGGCACAAGGCTCCCTCCAGAACCAGTGGAGAAGCCATCCACTCACCCCCTCCTTGCCAGTATGAAGCACACTGGGCACAAGGCCCCCTGCAGAACCAGTGGAGAAGCCATCCACTCACCCCCTCCCTACCAGGATGAAGCACACTGGGCACAAGGAACCCTCCAGAATCAGTGGGCAAACCACCCACTAGAGAGACTGTGGCTTTGCACTCCCCAGGATCAAGCAGTGGGCAAACCACCCACTAGAGAGACTGTGGCTTTGCATTCCCCATAATCAAGCAGTGGGCAAACCACCCACTTGAGAGACTGTGGTTTTGCACTCCCCAGGACCAATCAGTGGGCAAACCACCCAATTGAGAGACTGTGGCTTTGCACTCCCCAGGACATCGCACAGGGCATGTAGCCCCCTCCAGGACCAGTGGTGTTTTACCATCTTCCAGCTGAGGAGCCCCCTGTTCCTGTCCCCCTGAGGTGCCTGTGTATTTTCGACCTGATGTCCCTGCAGTGTTCTCTCCGTGTTGTTGCAGGAGTCAAGTGGGGCCTTGGCCTATGTGATGTGGCCCTGTGGCCCACGGACATTGAGGACTGGGCAGTGTCCCTCCATTTGTATATATGTATATACTGTTTTGATTTTGAAGCACGTTTTTCTAGTATTTTATCTTATTACTCTCACTTTAATGAATTCCTTTTGTCCTTGCATTATTCCTGAGGGGCACGGGGTGTATATGTAATGTTACTGCATCTGTTTGTGTGTATGGTGTTGAGGGTGGGAGAGTGTTGCGAGTTGCATGTGTGTGTGTCACTCTCTTTTTCCTCCCCCCTCCCTTGTGTGCTAGGCGGCAGTACTCACCGTGGTCGTCTCCGCCGGTGTTGCTGTTCGTAGTGCATTAGGAGGTATACAAGCATTGAGAAGATGTGTAACTCAGGCTCCATGGCATCGTGGTTCTTCCTTGAGTCTCCAGAGGTGAGTCCTTAGCCTTCTGTGTACTATTTCCACCGTGCTTTTGATGTCATTGGTACCGCCCCGGAAAAGGTGGCGGATAGGCCTGTTGTAATACAGTGGTCGGAACATTGTCTTCCACCTGGCTCTTGGTGGTTACCGCTGCGGTGCTTGTTGTTACCGCCGTGGCAGTCGGTGTGTTAAAGTGGCTGTCTGTGTGGACTGTTTCTGCCGTGGTCATAATTCAATTTTTGTTACCGCCGGCCTGTTGGCGGTACTACTGCCACTTTATCACTGACTGCCAGGGTTGTAATGAGGGCCTTAATCTCTTAAAGTCTCCTAAAGTCTCTGCTAAAATAATCTGACTCAAAGAATAAGTGACAGAACGTTAAATTAATTTGCACAAAGCTCATGATTGGTCAGGATATGGGGTGCTACGCATTCGACCAATAAAACTACTGTTAGATAACTAAAAGTTACACATTCATAGTACACTACATTTTAATTCGCCAAGATTTCATTGACAACATCATAAACTAAACACAATTTATAACAATTTATTTTTCTCTTCCATCTCGTCTGTGGATCCATTGTTCTGTCTCTTCAAAATCTCATGTTCAGGAAGAAATGTCTAACAATGTTGCATCTACTTCCATCCTCGAGGAAAAACAACTGGACAGTCAAACTTTAGAAATTACCTAATAAATATGACCTTGTAAGGCATAAGACAAAATTCCACTATGGGTAGCTGTTTACACTTCTAAAAACTATTAAACACACTCTTTTTTAATAAGCATTAAGTAATGAAAAACACAATTGTATTCTAAGCTAAAGTTAGCCTAAGTAAAAAACTAAATTAATTATGGTGGCCATTTACAAAACTCACCCGTTTTGTTAGCATTCATTAGAAAAAACACACATTAGTTCCTCAAGATCAGTACATATTTAATTATGAATTTCATCCTTAAAATCTCTGCTCTCACAACACCATCTACTCTGGCTCCCCATCCGACCCCTGCCCTCACCACATCCTCAACAAAGCAAGCTCCGTCATCGCCCCCCAACTCCAAAAGATCAACAGCTCCTTCAAGACCGCCACCTTCCAGGAGAGCTGAAAACTCTCTGAGATCAACGCCCTCCTCAAAAAACCAAAGATGGACCCAAAGGACCTCAAGAACATCTGGCCTATCTCCCTGCTCCCATTCCCTGCAAAAGTCATCGAGAAGGCTGTCAACAGACAACTGACCCGCTTCCTCGAGGAGAACAACACCCTGGACCCTTCCCAATCCACATTCTGCAGCAACCACAGTACCAAAACTACCTAATCGCCGCCACCGACGATATCAGAATCATACTGGACAACAGCAAAACGACGGCCCTCATCCTCCTGGACTTCTCATTCAAAACCGCCTGCCACCACACGCTATGCACATGCCTCAGCAATGCAGGAATCTGTGACAGAGCCTTGGACTGGGTCACCTCCTTTCTCACTGGCAGAACCCAGACAGTCAGCCTCCCCCATTCCGCTCTGAAGCCACCAAAATCATCTGTGTTGTACCCCAGGGTCCGTCCCTCAACCCGACCCTCTTCAGCATCTACATGGCCCACCATCTAACATTGCCTGATCTCACAACCTCAACATCATGTCATATGCCAACTACACCCAGCTGATCGTCACCCTCACCAAGGACTCCACCAAAACCAACCTCCACGAAGGAATGAAGGCCATTACCGAATGGATGAAGAGCAGCTGCCTCAAACTCAATTCCATCGGCTACACCCCCTCCGCATGGGATAACTTCTGGTGGCCTGCCACTCTTGGATCCACTCCGACTCCCACTGACCATACACGCAACCTAGGATTCATCCTGGATTCCTCATTATCCATGACCCAGCTAGTCAACGCCATCTCCTCCTCCTGCTTCAACACCCTCTGCATGCTCCGAAAGATCTACAAATGGATCCCCACGGAAACCAGAAGAACAGTCACCCAAGCCCTCGTAAGCAGCAAACTGGACTACGGCAATGCTCTCTACGCAGGAACCATGGCCAAACTCTAGAAAAGGCTGCAACGCATCCAGAACGCCTCTGCACGCCTCATCCTGGACATCCCACACCACTGCCACATCACAGGCCAGCTGAGAGTCCTGAATTGGCTCCCCGTCAACAAGAGAATCACCTTCAAAATCCTCACCCACACTCACAAAGCACTGCACAACACCAGACCAGAATACCTCAACAGACGTCACTCCTACTACACCCTGACCTGGCAACTTCGCTCCGCCGACCTCACCCTCGCAACTGTCCCACACATCTGCAGAACTACAACCGGCGGCAGATCATTCTCTCACCTCACCGCCAAGACGTAGTACACTCTTCCCACCCACCTGCATCAGACCATAGACCTCCTTACCTTCAGGAGACTTCACAAGACCTGGCTGTTCGAGCAGTAGCAGCACCCACATCCCCCCGCACCTTGAGACCTTCACCGGTGAGTAGTGTGCTTTACAAATTTCCCTGATTGATTGATTGAGATGGTCGACATGTTTAGGGCCGTGGAATGTGTGTGTGCGCTAGTGAATGTGCTTGCCACTATTTTCTAGCTTAAAACTGTTGAGTGTTCAGGACAGCATGTGCTTTAGTGTCAGCCCTCCAGAACACTCACACATGTGTCTTGTTTGAACCTATTTCCAAGGTGCAATATTTGTTCCCTGTTTTACAAAGCTATGATCTGCTTATGCAGTCCAAAGACAGATAACAAATGTGTTATCCTATGATGCCTTGCACCTGTACTCTTATGTTAAGCAATTTTGAGCTCTAGAAATATCTAAATAATGTGATGATTGCTGGTGTCTCTGCGCCCAGTTTTGTGTGATGCACAATACTAACTAACAGGGGTGGCTCCTCCACTTGGACGGAGGAGTGTCGCCACCTACCTTGCCAGCAGCGGCAGCTGAAAAACCTTCACCAGAAAACAATCATAAACTTTGACTGTTTTCTGGTAAAGGGGGCAGGGCCACGGGGGTGACGAGCAGTGATGGGGAGTGCACTCCCCCTCACTGCGCATATATGTTTGGCTGGCCATCTCGGGAAGGCGAGAACAGAACAGGCCTGCTTTTAAAGCCATTGTAGATAGCATCAAACAAAATGGTGCTCTGATGGTAAGAGGGTTGAGTATTTTAAAGGAGCATGCTGCTGTCTGCTATGATCTTCAGATTAGGAGTTTGGATCTTGGCAAAGCCAATTCAGCTTTCTATCTTTCTGAGAAAGAATTATTGAATTTCAGTAGTTGTAGTGATATTATAATTCTTGATTTTTGTTAGTACTGACAACCCCAGAAATACATCATGCAACACTGTGGATAGTAATTACATTTAGAAATGGAGCAGTTGCTGAAGAGAGCAGTTTAGGAGGCACTTATTAAAATAACTGTATTTAGAAATGTAGGCACAAATCGTCCAGCGTGCTATAGGTACTGCTCTGCCTTTTGGTGCAAGTTATTTAGGGGCATATTTATATTCTGTTTCCGCTGGATTTGCGTACATTTTTTACGTAAATCCAAAGCCAACTTAACTCCATATTTATATTTTGGCGCTAGACATGTCTAGCGCCAAAATATTGGAGTTAAAGTAATTTTTTGCCTGCTGAAAACTACCTTGCATCAATTAGATGCAAGGTAGGCGTTCCCGGGCAAAAAATGCCTCAAAGGCCCTAGAGCCTTATTTATCCTCTTGTGTAAAAATCATGCACAGGAACAGGAGGGCCTTAAATAATAGCGCTAAGCCTGGTTAGTGGCATTATTTAACAACTGGGTATCAGCAGGCGTTAGGGGACCTGTAGGCAGATTTCCACGGTCCAAGACCATGAAAATTACCCACAGGTGCCCCTCCCTGTCCTCAGGACATCAGGAGGTCACCTACAGATGGGGTACCCATCCGAAGGTAAGTCCGGGTGAGTATTGTTTTTGTCTAACACAGCTCGGTGCACTGACTTTGGGCACCCAGCACTGAGCTGGCCCCAATGGTAGCCCTTCCAAACAATGGCAAACCATGAAGAACCCATGAAAGCCAAAAGCTGCGGAGAGCTAACCCAATGTCCAATCTGTCATAATACACTTTTGTTGATGTATTGATGACAGGAGCTTTTCCAACAGGCTGCCAAAGCTTTTTGCAATAAAATCAGGTAAAGAATACATTACCAAACTTGAATTTAAGAAGTGCAGACAAGACCAGAAAATATGCCACTCACAGCAAAGCAGCCTTCATCCAGAACAAAATCCCAGCTCAGATCAAGCTTGCTCTTCCAGTCCTCATCTTAAAAAAATAATATGGGAAAACACCCATTTGAGGATAACCTCATTTACTACCAATAAGTAAAATTTGACCTCCTGTGTGACTCTTCTTCAAACCTTAGAGAGAATTCTGCCAGGCAAGGTCCTCTGACCATCACTACACTTCATTGTGCACATGATTGTAATTTTTGTACAATGCTGTTAAACTCCAGGATTTGCAAAGTGATACAATGAAGATTATCAACTATAAGCAGCATACGGACAGATCCTACCTCACCACTCATTTGAGAGTCGAGCCATCTGGATGATCTATGGTCCGGCAAACTAAAAATGAAAACAGATGTCAGATAATCTGACATAGAGTATCAGTATGATGGAGAAAGGTCAGCAGGCACTCCTTGAAAAATATGACTCAACTGTAACATCAAAGTTAGGCTTCCTCACTGTCAGGAATACAATGAAAAAGCAACTTAACTTTAAGAAGCAGGAGGGCCAGTCTGCTCAGCAGGAGGGCCAGTCTGCTCACCAACTGGAATATTAAAATAAATACCAGTTCAAGTCTCTCTCCAAAAGCCTCAACCAACACTGAATAAGCGGTTTGAAACATCTATCTTCCCAATCAGCTGTCAGTAACCTGAAGGACAGAGAGTAGTTGAAAAGGCTATGGACTCTCTGTCCCAACTCCTTGAGCGGCAAGGGTTGATTCATTTGCAGATGTTACATTTAGTTGATAGGAACAGGACCAACAGCGTGTCAATTTCCTTGAGCTCTGAACTTTGGACCTTCGGAACATCTCCCGAAACGTCAAGAAGGAGGACATGTGCAACCACCTGACGTGAGACAGTTAGCACATAACTCAGCATGCCAGGAAAATATTGTGGGGGGAGGGCTATGGGGATGTCTATGTTTGACTTCAAGCTATCTACAATTGATGCTAAGATGTTGTGTATTTTGTACCGGCCCAGCCTGTAATTTTATTATGAACTCAGACTCTGTTGGACTCAGGAGACCCAACCTTGTCCTTTATATCCTACTTTTGTAGCCAGTTTTATTAATATTTTCAATAATTTAATATATGGTGTGATATATGAGTAACATACATATTAAAGCTTTCACACTAATTACCTGATTGCTATGCAGCTATCAAGTGTAATAACACTCCTGGGACTCTCTTGGTGTCATCATTGAACATGCAGCTGTACATCATTGGGCTGCATATCGTACACTTTCTATTTTTATTTAGAAAAAACTCAGATGTTTGTTAACAATTGGCCAGGTCACCACAGGAGGCCTGCTTGAATATTCAATTTAGGAAATCCCAGGAGCGTACATGCTCAAGTGTGTCAAGGGCAGCAGACGACATATCCAACTTCAATTCATTATCAAATATCTACCCACATTATCACCTATAATTTATATGAAAAATTTGATCACGTAAATTTAATTTGTTATGTATACAACAATATACTGTTCTCATTTTCAAAGAGATATTTTACCATCTTTTCCAGGCAGTTTTAGGAGCATTGTGTCCCACATTGTCACTATTAAAGCTCCACCGCCAGTCCTGTGCGCAATGATAGAGTTAACTTCAACCTCTGCATGTTTAGTTGATTCCCTTCTCCATTGAGATATCTGTAAAGCATTTGAAGACTTCCATATCATCACAAGCTGTCTTTCAGATAATGATGGTGCCAAATTGGCAAATCTACATTCACGTTTTTTTTCTTTTTAGATCTAACCATTAGACAAAGTAAGCAAATTTGGTGGTGACACCCAATGAATGCTCAATAATTTCAGCAGTGCTGGTCCAAAAACTTGTTTTGGACAGAGGTGATTACTACATATTACATCAGTGCCTTCAGCTGAAATCTTAGGCACACATTATAGCCCTTCGGGAAGATCTTGGCGGTAGATTAGCGCCACATATGTACAGATACTACAATGTAGAATGCTGTGTTGAATCAATTTAAGTCTAGCTCTCCTGGAGATCTTTGCCCCTGACTCTGGAGTCTACTTATGGCAAGAAATAGAGAAATATTAAAAGTGTATTTAACACGAAACTAATATTAAATAAATAATGGTAATAATGTTAAAAAACAATGTAAATTCATTTTATATGTTTGTTTTAGGGTTGGAACAAAATTAAACTAAATGCTACAGGAATATTAATTATGTTTATATTTTTAACATTAACTTATGTTTGTTTATATTTTAAACTATTTTAAATAATTTAATTTAACAATATTTCCTATGGGGGTTTTGGCTTATGTCCCTACCCAGTACCAGTAGACAGCCTTGTGTAGTGCTGGACTTACTACTGTTTGTTTTTAGTAGTAACTTACACTTGGAGTTTGTTCATACTGAAAAGTAGTAAACTTACTCAAAAGTGTAAGTTACCTTTGTGAATCATGCCCTTCCAATACGCAGCCAATCTTATGAATGAGCTGGACAGAGGAAGAAGAGTCATGGGGAAACCTCTCATCATTTAACCCTTAGCAGACCCCTTCCAAATATGTAAAATATAACTGGAATCTTTCCGCCCTCCCACACCACCCCCGAAACAAAATATCCCATATCAATCTTAAGAAATGCTATAAACCTAGTGTCCTGCCACCCATGCATTCGACCTTCTTAAACAGTCAATCCCATCACAACAGGTAAAAACAGACATCTGGCCTCTAGCTATCCTCCCATACAACCCTTGCTTAGTCACCCTCTCCCATCTCATTACAAAATAAAAACAAGCATTTGCAATGCAATAGGCCTCGCATTTGCCAGAGTTAGAGCTATTGGCATTGTAAATGGCAATGTCTTTTACCTATGCATTTTGGTTTAGAGTTTAGTGGATGTATGTGATGTGGAGTGGAATTATATGGATTGAATTGGAATTGCTAGTTGTGGAATTGGGTTTGGGTGAATTGCATGGTTTGGAGTATATCTGTGCAGTGGAATAATGTTGCATGGTGAATGCATAGAGGTGAGAGCTGCACAGAATAGATAGGAAGGAAGATAGAGAGGGGTAGGTAGTTTGTGCAGGAAGTGGTGAATGAACTCAAGAAAGAGGAGCAGAAAGAGTGTGCGAAAGAAGGGGAGTGAAGTTCATAGATGCATAAAGAGGAAGGATTTTTGTACGCAGAAGACACCCTAAGAAGAGGAGGAGAGCGTGGGTTTGAGGGACTGAAACCTCATCATAATTCTTACTCACATGGGTTGCAAATAAAATGAAGTAAGTTCTGTTCTTTTCCCAAAGCTTTCTTTTTATGCAAGAATGTTTCACTTGTTGCTTTCAAAGGCAGAACTACTTGGTCGAAATGTTCACACTGCTTCTAGTGTGTCTTTTAAAATCATTGGTAATGGAATAATTGCATAAACTATGAAAGTAAGAAAGTCCACCTTAAATTCTTCAAAGGAACACCAAGGTTTGTTCTTTAAGGATAGATGAACTGAAATATTTTTAGTAGTTTTGTAAGATGAAAAGTCTAGGCTCATGCCAGAGCTACAAATGATAGGCAAAAGCCCAAGATATATGTGGCGGTATTGCCTGAAGGAATGTGTTACATAGTTTTGGCCCTGGTATTACATACAAGTGCTGTGCTCCCACTATAGAAAACAAACATGCTAATGAAAAGTCTCCTGGTGAGCTTAAAAAAAACATATCTTTCTGAAATTCGCTTTAATTTAAGAAGAGTGTTACAACATCATTGATTAAGGACTCTTGGGGAAAAATACAGAGGTTAAAAAAAAAGGCACATCTCCTGAGTCCCAGATCTACAAAGCACACATGCAGTCCCCATAACGTAACAACCTTCCACACACACCACAAAACAGAGCATAGAAATTTAAATTCCGTTGGGAAAATTCCAGAATTTTGCACTACATTAAATTTGTATTATGTAACATTTCGTAATTTTGACCTGCAGGATACTGGTTTTCACAGCAAATGTTTAACAGAGACATTTTCTGCTCAAAGCACTCTCCAGTGTGTATCTCATGTAACTTCTTCATGCAAAGTATGTTATCACCTGAGATACTGGCAAATGGCATTTCATGCTAAAAGTGCAATTTTACAACATTTCCGTTAAATTTTGCATAAAAAAATTAACAATTCCTAACACCCCTATGCCGATGCTGTGCAAAAGCAAACCACTCATCCCACAAAATTTGAGACTCGCTTAATTTATTTAAACACTGTTTGATACTCTGTCCAGCATAAAAAGATAAAACAGGAATTAAGTGGAAGATAATAAAACAGTTCACCTGAAACTCGTGACAAACTTTTCTATTGCACTGTTCCAAAGTTTTATTTGGTTAATTAAAAAAGCATTCCAGTCAGTCCTGTAGATAAATGTTTTTTTTTTTTTAATGACCGATTGAAATGAAGTGCAATGGAGCTAAACTACAAACTCGTCTAAATACAAATCGTGCATAATAAGAACGGAATAGCGTCTAAAGCGAAACCCTTACAGTCACCGAGGTATGTGTTGTCTACAGCAGAAACTATCTTCTTTCTTTCAGCCAGATACCTCCTCTGTGGCATTAATCCTCTCAATTATATCTTATTTTGTGATAAGAACCCATGCTGTGTACTTTAGACACGAGACAAAAGCTTTTGGCATGCAAGCTGCCAGGTAACGTGGCAACTGGGGCTGCAGGCCCTGCCTCCATGCCATTCAGTTTCACTGCGACCTTCAACAGCGTGCTTGATATTCTTATTGTGCTAGTACTATCTCCTAATATCTCACTGGAAACCAACAACCGACAGCAAACCAGTCAGCTTCACACCTTTGCCACTCCGATGAGGCCTTGCAGTTGTCTCCGTGTGAACGCGAGGATTGTAGAGAAAAGCCGTCAATTATTTATGACACGCCCATCCCTGACTGAACAGTACCCCGGCGCGAGGCTGAGTAAAGCAGCTCAGAACTGGGGCACCAGGCAAGCAGGGGTTAACAAAACAAGCATTTGGAATGCAATAGTCTCGTGTTTGCTCGAGTTAGAGCTCATAGGTTGTAAATTACTGACTGGACTTTTATTTCCACACAGACTGAAAACAAAACAAGCATTTGAACTGCAATAGCTCTCGTGTTCACTCAGTTTCAGCTATTAGCGTTTTCTTGCCACAAACTGAAAATAGAAAGTAAAACAGTTGACATAAGCAGCCGGTTCAAAGCACTGCTGAGAGCTCGCAGAGACAGACAAAAGGAACAAACATTTGTAATGCAAGAACGGAAAATGTGCGAGGGAGAGTAATGAATGGAATAAACAAAGTCACACATCACTGCAGGTGAAAAGTAAGTAATAGACTAGAGCCCTGTTAACAGAAACAGACTGGGGCCACTGAAGCAACCAGCGCTCTGGTCAAATGCTATTAGCCTTTGAACAAAGTAATCCCTAAGCACATGCTTCATAGGCACAAGTGGAAGGGTACAAGTACTAGGGCCATGCTCCAGGGAGTGTACAACTGTGGAAAAGGTGGGACAAAGAGCAAGGATTGAACACTAGCAAGCAAGGATTTTTTAAGGGCACTGAAACAAACCAGTGAAAAAGCAGAGACCCCACAAAGAAGTATAGAAGTATATACTAAAGTATATACAAGAGGCCTCGAATGCTCGACCTAATGAAACCTTTTCTCCACACCACCCTATGCAACGCCCCTTAAGCTCCCTGCCTGGCCAAAGCTCTTTTCTCTGCACTTCATAGAGCAGAACCCGGGCACCACACTAACAGGCTCTTTGAAATAGCTGCTGTCACAACAACCTACAATCAGCCGTCAGTGTGAGTCTGTGCAGATGTCCCCAGAGTGTAAACCTGGAAGTTGGATTCTCCTGAAACTTTCAGATCTGAAAGTGTCAGGAGCAGACAGGCAAGACAGAAATCCATCACCTGCAGTGGAGGCTGGTCAATTCATAAGGTGGTGGGACTATCAAATGAAATGTCATTTTGCTGCAATACAATTGCAGCATCTCAACAATAGTTTATATAAAACGGTACCCAGGACACACACAAACACTCACACACTCACACACAAACACTGGTGCATGCTTGCGGACAAGCACACAAACAACATAGGCATGACCTCACTTATAAACACAATGTAAAAACTTACCTAGGGTGGTCCTCAGCGCACAGTTTTCTCTGCATGTCGATTCCCAACTTTCAGATGAAGCAAACAAGGCACCAGAACAAGACTCACACCATTATGCCCAATCAGAAGATCTGACAGAACAGAAGGCTGCCCTTTTTGCTTTATCGTGGCTCTGATAAGGCATAAGTGCGCATGACTGACTGGCCCCCAATTCGCAATTATCTGACATGCTGCACTGTCTGACACTAGTGCAGCATGTCAGATATGTCAGATAATATTTGCATCTGTGAAAGGATGGGCTGTACCAGCCTGACACATGTAAAATACAGTCCAGGGGAGCCCTCTTGTGATGCAAAGTGATATTTCAGCTTTTACATGTAAACAAGTGATAAGTGAGATTGTTTCATTATATGTAAAAGTTGCAACATTTTCAAAACTGAGATGCAAGTTAGACCTGATTCTGGGGGATTAGCTACCCTTTTGTCCCCTAACGTCGGCCCTCGACAGCCTAAGGGCAGGGCGCAGTGTATTTAGAAAGTAGGACGTGTACTTTTAAGCATTACATGTGCTAGTAGTGAGAAACTCTTACATTTGTTTTTCACTTCTGTAAGTCTACTTCCCTCATAGGATAACATTGGAATTGTCTTCTTGATTTTATAAGTGTAACTTCCAATTCGGAAGAGATGGGACCCCCAAGTTTGGTGTCTCTCGAATTGTAATTTAAGACCACAACTTATGGTGAAGTCGGATTTTAAATTCTAATTCTGATTGTAGGAAAGTACCTTCTTTTTGGCATGGTTACCCCCACTTTTTGCCTGCTGTCAGTGTGTTTTGACTGTTTTCACTGGCATCCTGCCTACCAGGACCACAGTGATTGTTCTCTCTCCCTCTAAATTTGGTTGTTTAGGACTTTGCATCCCCCACAATTGGCATACTGGAACCCCCATATAAGTCAATAGTATACAGTACTTAGGCACCCAGGGCATTGGTGCCACAGGGGTTCCCCATGGACTGCAGCATGTATTGTGCCACCCATGGGAGCCCATGCAAAATGTGTCTGCAGTCCTGCCATTGCATCCTGCGTGAAAAGGAGCATGCACCCTTTCACTACAGGTCACCTCACCAGGTCACTGTAAGTCATCGCTATGGTAGGCCCTCCTAGCCCAGAGGGCAGGATGCAGGTACCTGTGTGTGGGGGCAATACTGCATGAGCAGAGGTGCCCCTATGAACTCCAGATCCATTACACTAGACTTTGTAAGTGCGGGGAAGCCATTTTACCCATGTACTGGACACATGTCCCTACCTGTGTCCAGCTACATACTGGTAACTCTGAACATGGGCATGTTTGGATTCAAACATGTCACAATCATACCCTAATACTCTTGCCAGTATTTGTTGTATGATTCCATGCCCTCTACCCTTAGAGGACCCCCAGCATTGCCCCTACCAGTCTTCTGGGGTTTTCCAGGCAGCCCGCACTGCTTCCACCCCTCAGATAGGTTTCTGCCCTCCTGCTGCTTGACCAGCTCAAGCAGGGGAAGGCAGAACAAAGGCTGTCTTGTGGGATAGGCATCATTTACTTCATCTTCTGGCCACTGGGATGGCAACTGGGACCTCCAGGAACCAAAAATCTGCAACTCCAGAGATGACTCCGCTCTGCAACATTGTTTCTCAGGCTCCTTCCAGCAACTGCAACATTTCCCTGCCTGTGCATCCTCTGAGGGTGACAAGTCTTCAGCCTACACAAGACGTAAGAAGGAGTCTCCCTTGGAATGAAGAATTCACTCCCCTGCATCCGCAGGCACCAACTGCAATGATGACTGGCAGCATGGATCCTCTCTCCTCCAGAACTGCATGGATCCTGCATCACAGGTGGTGATCTGGAGTGGTCCCCTTGGTCCTCTCAACCAGCTGTCCAACTTGGGAGACGGTAAGCCCTTGCCTTGCAGGACAGTACCCATGTGCACCTCGACTCTTTCCGCCACCAAGGCTTGTTTGTTCCTCCTCCAAGGGATCTTCAGGCTCCATGCAGCCCAGCCCCCAGCACTTCTTCCTGTAATGCTGTCTCCTGCCTGCTGCTCAAGGTACGTGGGACACTCCTCCAGGTGTCCTGAGTGAGCCTCACTGCGACTCCTGTGCCTGCTGCCAGTGGGTTGCCTGTGGGGGCTGCCACCTCTTCTTGTGACTTTCCCAGCTGCTGAGGGTCACCCCAAACTCCCCTCCTTGGGTCGAGTCCGCTGGAACTTGCAACACTTCTATGTCTCTTACATTTGCCAAGGGTTGTTGGTGGTTTTCCAGCACCACTGATCGACTGCATCTCGACCGTCAATGTGGGACATCACTTGCATCACTTCTGAGACCCCTCTTCAGCTCCTGTGCTGCACTGCTGACCTTCTTCATCTACCGTCAACCTGGTTCTGAATTCACAAAAGGGTGGATAGTGGCTCCTGCCACAACAGGACACTGCAACTCGAACTGGACTTGGTCCCTTCCGTTGCAGGTCCTCTTCTGTCAGTATCCTCTTTTGGGTTCTTCCAGCCTTGGTTGGGGCTTCGACAATCCTTTTCCAAAGTCCTACTGTTGGCTTTGGGGAAACCAGGTACTTGCCTCTGCTCTCCTGGTCTCTGAGGATCACTCTGGTGCTCACCTCTTGGGTTTCCTAGTTCCTCCAACTCCCTTCTACTGATTTCACTTCTTTGGGTGGAGGACTGCCTTTCAAATTCCACTTTTTTAATATGTGGGTTAGTCTTCCCCTAGGGCCCTGACTATTTGCTATTACGTTTACCAATGCCTATTGCTTTCTATGCTAATTCCTGATTGCTAATGTGTATTTAATAGTGTGTTTACTTACCTCCAGTTGGGTGATTGCCTATTCAGTATTCTTGTATTTGTATTACCATAATAAAGTACCTTTATTTTTGTAACACTGTGTGGTTATTTCATGTGTGTAGGTGCTGTGTGACTATAGTGGTATTGCATAAGCTTTCCATGTCTCCTAGATAAGTCTTGGGTGCTCATCCACAGCTACCTCTAGAGAACCCTGGCTTCCCAGACACTGCCTACACCTCTCTAATAGGGAATACCTGGACCTGGTATAAGTTGATAACACCATAGGGGCTCACCACACACCAGGTCAGCTTCCTAAAGTTGACATTTTCTTACTTTACCCGTCTAGCGCCTCCTGCCTTTTTCTGAATACACGCCTGGTTTGGTGACAGATGGGCTCCTGGGAATTTCCCATAGACAGCCACAAATAAAGGGAGCTTAAATGTGAGTGGCACGCCATCTACATCCTGATGGTCCATCCTAGGCAGGGTGGGAGGGAGGATCTGACGCTTTTTACCTGAATGGGCTATGACCTGGTCCCACACAAAGGGTTGTATAACCCCCTGTAATGAGTCTGGAGCCAAGGCAGGAAGGGCAGGGACTCTGTGCACTTCAAAGGCCTCTCTTGGAAGTCTCTCTCACTTCAAAGACACCACTGGGTACAAGAACTGGACCTCAAACACCACCAATTCAGTAAACTTCTCGACCTGTGGATACTTTGCTAGGAAGAAGTACTGATGTGTTGCTGAAAGGATTATCAGTCTGCTAGACTCTGCTGGACTCCTGCCCTGCTGCTCTCCTTGCCTGGTAGTGAGAAGGACTGGATCTGAATCTCACCAACCAAGAACTAGAGTGACGTCAAGGGCTTGTTGGCTTGCCTCCGGTTCTTCTGAACTCTCAGGGACATAAAATACTCCCAACTCACCTGCTACAGCTCCTAGACCCATTTTCAACCAGCTCATTACCACCAAGAAGCATTCAGTCCTGGGCCCTTGAAAGTGGTTTTATGGCTCCTAAAATCACACTTTTGGGCTCTTTGCAACTGCGAACCGGCCCGCTCGCCCTGGAACCACACTGCTTGCATTAAAAAATAGCGTGAGCCGGTGCAAGTTCGCCTCTTCAAATTGCAAGCACTGATGCTCATGACCGCTAGGCTCCAGTCCGGTCATCCTAAATGCCTATATGGCTCTTCAAGTCTGTGGACGACCACCAGCAACGCTCTCCTTACTCCCAACAAACTTCTTCCCTGCTAACAAGACTCTTGGATCAACTTTTGAGAAGGAAAAGCTTCGGCGGGACTTACCTTGAACTCTCCCAGTGCGGCACTATCGCAGACAGCTTAAACTTTTGGATTTACCCCAGTCTTGCTCAACTAGATAGCCCCAGCTAGAGCTTTATGGTTTTTGGCACTATATGACATTTCAATCTTTAAACAATTCATATCTAAACTTCTATTTATTGGATTTTTGTCCTTTTGGTCTTGTTATACTCATACAATTGAGCTCTATTTTTCTAAGCAGATGCCATGTTTTCTGGGTGTGATATTTTTCACAGTTTTATACTGTTTGAAGTGGTGCACAAATACTTCACACGTTGCCTTTTATGTTTAGCCTGCCACCTCTGTGTAAAGCTGCCAGAGGGTGAGTACAGGTTAATTTATGTTGAGTATCTGACTTAACCTGACTACGATTGTAGTTACTGCTTGGACAGGGTACATACCTCTGCCACACAGAAGCCCAATTTCTAACAATGAGTAACAGTGAATAATGGGGATGGTTTTCACTGAGTAGTTCTCAGTGACATTAAATGAACCAAGAGAGTGAAGCTCAAGTCATCCATGCAACTTAAAACTCTGAACAAAAGTGTAGGAGGCTGGCCTGGCTTATAGTGGGTACCTGATGGTACTTACACCTTGTGCCAGATCCAGTTATCCCTTATTAGTAGATTAGTAGTGTTCTAACAGATTAGGCTGATAGAGGTAGCTATAGCGGAGCAGCTTAGGCTGAACTAGGATACATGCAAAGCTCCTACTATGCCACTGATATCATATATAGCACTATATCATAAGAATCACAATACTCAGAGTTATCAAAAATAAAGGTACTTTATTTTAGTGACAATGTGTCAGAAATATCTCAGAGGATATACCCCCCTAGGAGGTAAGTAAAATACACAAAATATACACACAAACCAAAATCAGGTAAGTAAACAGTAAAAAAAGTAGTGCAAACACTGTAGAATACAATAGGATGCAATAGGCCTAGAGGAAACACAAACCATAAACTCCAAAAGTGGAATGCGAACCATGAATGGACCCCAGGCCTAGTGTAGTGTGTAGAGGATCGCTGGGAGTGTAAGAAAACACTAAGGGTGTCCAAGATACCCCACCCCAAGACCCTGAAAAGAAGGAGTAAAGTTACCCTACGTCCCCAGAAACACACTAAAGTCGTGATAGGAGATTCTGCAAAAACAACACCTGACTGCAAAGCACTGAAGATGGCTTCCTGGACCTGAGGACCTGTAAAGGAAGGGGACAAAGTCCAAGAGTCACGAAAGTGTCTGGGGGGGCAGGAGCCCACCAAACCCTGGATGAAGGTGCAAAAGGGTTGCCTCCGGGTGGAAGAAGCTGAAGATTCTGCAACCACGGAAGATGCCAGACACTTCTCCTTTGCACAGAAGATGTCCCACTGCGTGCTGGAGGATGCAGAGTTGTTTCCATGCAGAAAGATTGCAAACAAGCCTTGCTAGCTGCAAAGGTCACGGTTGAAGAAAATGGGTGCTGCCTGGGCCCAGGAAGGAACAGGAGGTTGCCCCTTGGAGGAGGAGACAGAGGTGGCGCTCAGTAGTACAAAGAGCCCATGCAGAACCGGCAGCACCCACAGAAGCACTTGAACGGGTATTCAAGAAATCTGAGCACAGCGGTCATCTCAACACTACAAAGGAGGGTCCCACGAAGCCGGTGGTCAACTCAGCGAGTTGAGCAATGCAGGATGGAGTGCTGGTGACCTGGGCTATGCTGTGCATGAAGGATTCCTTGCAAAAGTGCACAGAAGCCCTAGCAGCTGCAGATCACGCAGTACACTGGATTATTGTCTAGCGTGGGAAGGCAAGGACGTACCACCACCAAATTTGGACAGAAGGACCACTGAACTGTCGGGGTCACTTGGATCCAGCTCCTGTGTTCCAGGGACCAAGCTTGTCAAGATGAGAGGGGACCCAGAGGACAAGTGATGAAGAAGTTTGGTGCCTGTGTTAGCAGGGGGAAGATTTTGTCAACCCACAGGAGATTTCGTCTTGGCTTCCAATGCAGGGTGAAGGCAGACAGCCCTCAGAGCATGCACCACCAGGAAACAGTCAAGAAAGCTGGCAGGATTAGGCGCTACAATGTTGCTGGTAGTCGTCTTGCTACTTTGTTGCGGTTTTGAAGGCATCCTGGAGCAGTCAGCAGTCGATCCTTGGCAGAAGTCGAAGAGAGAGATGCAGAGGAACTCCGGTCAGCTTGTGCATTCATTATCTGAAGAGGAACCCACAGGAGAGACCCTAAATAGCCCTCAGAAGAGGATTGGCCACCTAACGAGGTAAGCACCTATCAGGAGGGGTCTCTGACGTCACCTGCTGGCACTGGCCACTCAGAGGCCTCCATTGTGCCCTCACACCTCTGCATTCAAGATGGCAGAGATCTGGGACACACTGGAGGAGCTCTGGGCACCACACCTGGGGTGGTGATGGACAGGAGAGTGGTCATTCCCCTTTCCTTTGTCCAGTTTTGCGCCAGAGCAGGGGCTGGGGAATCCCTGAACCGGTGTAGGCTGGCTTATGCAACGAGGGCACCATCTGTGCTCTTCAAAGCATTTCCAGAGGCTGGGGGAGGCTACTCCTCCCCAGCCCTTAACACTTATTTCCAAAGTGAGAGGGTGAAACACCCTCTCTCAGAGGAAATCCTTTGTTCTGCCTTCCTGGGACTGGGCTGGCCAGACCCCAGGAAGGCAGAAGCCTGTCTGTGGGTTAGCAGCAGCAGTAGCTGCAGTGAAAACCCCAGAGAGCTAGTTTGGCAGGTCCGGGGATCCATGCTGGAGCCCCGGGGATGCGTGGGATTGGCACCCCAATACCAGATTTGGCATGGGGGGACAATTCCATGATCTTAGACACGTTACATGGCTCTATTCGGAGTTACCATTGTGAAGCTACATATAGGTATTGACCTATATGTAGTGCACGCATGTAATGGTGTCCCCGCACTCACAAAGTCCAGGGAAATTGCCCTGAACAATCTGGGGATACCTTGGCTAGTGCCAGGGTGCCCTCACACTTAGTAACTTTGCACCTAAACTTCACCAAGTGAGGGTTAGACATATAGGTGACTTATCAGTTACTTAGGTGCAGTGTAAAATGACTGTGAAATAACGTGGATGTTATTTCACTCAGGCTGCAGTGCCAGTCCTGTGTAAGAATTGTCTGAGCTCCCTATAGGTGGCAAAATAAATGCTGCAGCCCATAGGGATCTCCTGGAACCCCAATACCCTGGGTACCTAGGTACCATATACTAGGGAATTATAAGGGTGTTCCAGTGTGCCAATCAGACTTTGTAAAAATGGTCACTAGCCTGCAGTGGCAATTTTAAAGACAGAGATAGCATAAGCACTGAAGTTATGGTTAGCAGAGCCTCAGTGACACAGTTAGGCCACACAGGGAACACATTTAGGCCACAAACTGTGAGCACTGGGGTCCTGGCTAGCAGGATCCCAGTGAGACAGGCAAAAACAAACTGACACACAAGTTTAAATGGGGGTAACATGCCAGGCAAGATGGTACTTTCCTACAAAAAGTCCCTGTTATTCACTGCTACCCGTCTATAATCTTTTGGTATATATGGCTGTTAGACCTATCAGCCTTAAGGTAGTTTTGCCCCAAACTTTTTGCCTGCTTGTTTTATATTTTTGCTGCACTTTTTAATGGCCTTAGGACTCTGAGCAGTTTACAACTGCTGATCAGTGCTTTGGTGCATTTGTTTCCCCCCTAAACATGGTAACATTTGTGTGTCCACAACTGGCATGTTTAATGTATTTGTAAGTCCCTTATAAAAAGATATACCCAGGACCTGTAAATTAAATGCTACCAGCGAGTCTGTAGCACTGAATGTGCCACCCACTTAAGTAGCCCTTTCAACATCTCAGGCCTGGTACTGCACATCCTGTGTGTGCATTTTTACTGACACTTCAAATTAGCATTTAAAACCCATTGCCAAGCCCTAAACACCCTTTCATTTTATGTAAGTTACCCCTAAGGTAGGCCATAAATAACACATAAGGAAGGGTGATATGTAGCTAAAATATGGACCTGTAATTTTAAGTTTTAAATGTCCTGACAGAGAAAAACGTCCATAGCCATTTTTCACCACTGGGAAGCCTACTCCTCTCACAGGTCAGCATTGGGACTTCCTTAATTTACTTTTAAGCTGCCCTCTTGATCAGAAAGGAGGAGATGCAATATTTTTCGCATTATTGGAATGGTAATGATAAATCCTCTTTGCTGGTAAAGTTGGATTTAGCATTACTATTTTAGAAATGCAACTTTTAGAAAGTGAACAGTTCTCTGCTCTTTCTCCTTTGTGTGCATTTCCACCTGCCTCCAATACATGTCTGAGGAAGGTGACAGCTACACTTGTGCATTCCCTCTAGAGAGCAACAAACACATGAAGGTTGGGTGTGTCTGAGCAATCATCTTCATTCATTTGCATTCTGATGGCTCTTTCTGGGCAGGAAGGGTGGGGGGAGCTGACACAAACCTGAATAGGGAGTGCCTGTCCCCACACAAAGGGCTGATTAGCCTCAACTGGAACCAGGGCTGGGAAGAAAGGACCTCTTTGCACTTCAAAGACCCTTCTTTGAAGTCACCTCCACTACAAAGGCACTTTTTGGGTATAAATACTGGGTCTCTGACCATACCAAACCAATACACTACTACACCTGTAAAGACCTTTGACAGGAGTAAGGGCTACTGTGCTGCAAGGAGTGCCACTGTGCTGGACTGCTTTCCAAGAAGGATTGCTCTCTGCTTTGATAAGTCACCCTGCTGCCTGCTCCTCTCTGCCCTGCTGAGGAAGGACTGGACCCCTCTCATCTGAAACCAGAGTGACTCCAAGGGCTTTTAGGCTTGACCCATGTTCTTGTGCAATCTCAGGGGGCATCAAAGACTTCCTACAACCATCACCTGGACTCTGTCTCCTGTGCGTCCTGCTCTGTTAAGTGGTGCCAATCTAGCCCTGGGCCTTTGGAAGTAAGTATCTGTGGTGCAACTCAAGAAAACCAATGCATTGATGATTTTGCACCTATTGGAACCGGCACATTTCTACTCACCACCAGTGCATCACTGCTGTTGCTCGAGCTACAGACGATGCATTGTCCCTGGACTCTGACGCATCTTCGGCTCTGCACGGCTCGGCGCAGAAGCATCACTCCAACCCAGCGATTTGACGATGACACTTCACCTCAACACCCAACACTACCTGATCTTCGATGCACACTTGATGGTGCATAGTTTGGAACTGATGCATCGCCTACATCTCCATGATACACAGAAACGCATCTCCTACTCTGCTCCACACATCAGGTCCTCTTCGCCAACACTTCTCCCAGGCAAGGTACCTTCTCAGCGGACCCTGCATGGGTTCTGTAGCCGGCCTGCCCTCCACTAAAGTCAGCCTGATCTTTGGATTTATGCCGGTTTAGTGCAATATCAAGTAACCTTTTAGTGCTATTGGCTTCTAAGCACTACTTTTTGATATATTCTTTAAAAAATCACATCTCGACTTCCACTGACTGGATTTTTTTTATTTTGGTCGCAATTTACTTATTAAAATTATTGTCTATGTTTCTTAACCAGTGTGGAGTCTCTTTGTGATTTTTACATTGTGTTACAGTGTGTGTTTGTTGTACAAATGTTTTACACTGCGACTCTTTAGACTAGCCTGTCTGATCTGTTCCAAGCTACAAGAGAGTGAGCACAGGTTATCTTGAATTGTTTATATAGCCTACCCTGAATACAGTGGCGGTTCCTACGTGTACATGGTACATTCTGTGACACCAGAAACCCCAGCTCTAACAATGGCCCACTCAAATTACCTACCATTCTTTAAACCATTATGTGGGTGCAGACAAGTAATGGAGGAGCCATACATAACAAGGCCTCTCCTGCTTGTCACAAAAAACCTGGCCTTCGATCAACCATCCCCCAACCACACCATCATCTGTGCCTTCCTTCCCGCCTCCTTTCCCCTCCTACATGCTCTCTGCGGTGCCAAAACTGCATTGACAGGCTGTGTGAGAACTCTATCAAAGCAGCCTGGATGTCCTTTATGATGTAGCCACACTGGGTACAGCTTTTGTTAACCAATGTTGCTAAATCATAGCAGTGAATTCCCAGATTTTAATTCTGTAATCCACAGTAGTCTAGCTCTGTAAGAGTCACAAATAACATTTAGAATTAAAGATCAATAGCAGTGAATTACAGTGATGTTGTTCACTGAGAGGTTCTGAGTGACATCCAATACTCAACAAAAGCGGAGCTCGAGTTGTATATGGTGTCACTCAGAATCCAAAGGTGAAAACTATCTGTTATTTACTTTTTACCCATGTATACTTTTATGTTGTGTATGGCTTTCGAGTGTATTTGCCACACTTCCAACTGGTATGCAGGAGGAGTATGCCATCCCATTTAACCCCCTTGTGAAGCTATGCCCTCTGGCCTCCATCAGAGAGGAGGGACAGTGTGCTCTGACAGGTTTCTCTGTAATTTCTCTGTGACATAGCAACAGTGGATTTATAATCTGATGTTCACACTAGTGGCTGTCAGTGTGAGCCATGAATGATAGTGATAGTTCTTCCCTGTGAAATTGATAGCTCAGAAATTGATACCTCAAACTGCCTGTCTGCACTTCTCTAAGCAAACTGAACTTCCATATTTTGCTATTGTAAAGTAGCATTTGCAAAGCATTCCATTCCAAATTGAACACTTATATCTGATTACATTGAGCCTTATTCTCAAATATTATTTTAGGTGTCCATGTGTGCATAGATATCATAGCCTAGATGCTCTACTCGACTAGGCTAGGCACATCTTAGGGCCGTCTTTATAGGCCCCTAGTGCCACAGGAGCGTCACTTTCTGTGACGCTCCTGTGGGGCTAAGCACTGCGCCGTATTTACAAGGTGGTGATAAGCCACTTTTTGTGGATTAATGCCACCTTGTAAATACAGCCCCTTTTCACCCAGCACTGTGCGTGGAAGGGGCGTGCAATGGGTGCCCACAGCAACACCCATTGCATTTTGACGCTGCCTCAGATTTATGACATTTCAGTGCACGCAGGACAGGCCAGTGCACAAGATGCCTGAAACAACAGCCTTCTTTGTCTTTCTACAGCCCTGGCCTGAATTTAGGCCAGGGAGGTATGCAGCAAAAGCTGCCAGGCCTGTTGTGCACCTGCCTGCTCCAGCGTGCAGTGCACACGGGACGGTGCACAAGAGGCCTGAAATGGCAGATTTTACCGCCTATGGACCTGGCCTGACTTCAGGCTAGGGCTGTAGGCACCAAACCTGCAGTTTCAGTCCTTGTTTGTGCACCAGTGTGCACAAACAACGACAACAAAAGAAAAAGACAAGGACTTACCTGGCTCTTCCCAGGGGTCCTCCTTTCCTCATAGTCCAATTGCGACGAGTCTTCTCTTCTTCAGTGGCTGCCTCCTGTGCTCTGGTGCCTGCCGCAGCCCAGTTATGGGTTGCAAAGTGCAAGTGCAGACTGTCTGTGTCTGAGCTGTGCAACCCATACTGGACTGCAGCAGGCACCGGGTGAGCTTTGCTCTGCTGGTGGTGCTAGCAGAGGCTTTTGGATAACTCTATGCTCCAACAGAGCACACAGTTCCAAAAACTCCGATAGCTCTGCCAGCAGAGCAGAGCTCCCCACAAAGGCCTAAATTTGACTCAGACAAAAATGAAGCACAGGTTGCACACAACAACCATGTTCATCCTAGTCAAAGATTTTACCTTCTAACTTTAGTTCTTATGGTCACAATCCACTGCACAAATTATCTTCTTTAGGTTTGAGGTGTGGGAGGGGAGTGTACTGTGCCAATTGTAGTGTCCTCCCACATGTAACATTAAACTCCAGTTTGGGACAGCCACTGTACATACATTAAACTCTGTGACAGAAGCCTGGAAGAGCAAAAGTAGGGTTTTCAATAGCTTTGGAATCTTGTTTTCCTTCATTTCAAGTGTGCCCCCAGTGTTATATGTAAAAGTCAACATAGAAGTCTGGTAAAACAGAAGTAGGGTTTCCCAGCAACCAGACTGTGGATACACAAGAACTGTTTTGGCATCCCTTTTCCCTTCCTGTTAAGTGTGCCCCAAGGGGTTATATGTTAACTCACCAGACTAGTCAGTAGGATCTGATATTCACACAGAATTTGACAAAAAAGGATATTCACACCCCGTCATGCATAATTGCTGAAACTCAGAGAAGTCATCCCTCCCCAATAATGATAGCCTATTGTTTGCTCTTGGGATGCATTTCACACCCTTTTCACACCCATTCAAATGTTAATCCCTGGCTAGGAGAAGTTTCAGAGCAAATGCAAATTAGCCTCCAGGAACTTCAGGTAGGCAAAAGGGAATATTAATTTGCCTTAATATTTAATAAAGTCCAACTTCACCATTGAATTGGATTTTTAATACCTAATACAAATAGTTGTTTCTCTCTAGTCCCATTCTGACATAGAGTATCAGAATGTTTAATCTGTACTTTTGTTTTCAGCATAGGACAGTGAGGCCTGCCATAGTAAAAACATAACCTTTGGGGGCCAGTCTTCTTATATTGTACTGTATTTGTATTTTTCATATTTATAAAGCTCATTCCGGCCAAGGCATCGAAGCACTAACTTGTGTCTTCAAAGACAGGCCATTATCAAAGATAATCCCCAGATTCTTGGTGGAACTAATGGTGACAGGTAAGTCCCCACATGCTGATTGTCACGAGCGTGAGCTCCATAGATCCCTGCTAGAGCCATAAAGTAGGATCTCGGTTTTATTGGCGTTCATCTTGAGCCAATTCAGGCCCATCCATCTATTAACCTAGCTCATGCAGTGGTGAAAACTATCAGCAACTTCTTCCCAAATCTTATAGACAGGGATGAATAATTGAGTGTCATCCGCATGGGAAGTGGCCAGGAAGTCAAAGGATAGAATAAGTCTGGCCAATGGTGCTACATACAGATTGAAAAGCGTGGGGTTGAGCGAGGAGCCTCAAGGGACCCCGCACGATAGCTTATAGGAGGGTGCTCTAAAATCTCCACAAGATACTATAGTGGATTTATCCTCTAGAAAAGACTTCAGAGTGCACAGAGCTGTGCCTCTGACACCTGCTTCATAGAGATGGTGTGTCATAATTTGAGGAGAGATGGTATCAAAAGCTGCTGACAAGTCCAATAGCACTAAGATGGCTCCAAGTCCCTCATCAACTAGTTTCCGAATAGTATCCGATGCAGTTCTGAGGGCCGATTCCGTGCTATGGGCTTTCCTAAAACCATGTTGAGTAGGGTCTAAACTACCCGAATCTTGGAGAAATTTGGCAAGTTTTCAATTAATATGTTTTTCAAAGATTTTAGTTTGAAAAGGTAGCAGAACCATAGGCCGAAGATTCTTAAAGTATTTTGCTTTACCATCTAATTTCTTTTTCAGAGGGACCACAGTCGCTTCCTTCCATGAAGGGGGGAGATTCCCGTAGTCGGGCCCTTCGAAATATCAGATCAAGTGCTGAGGAGACTAGGTCAGGGATGAGCTGTAAAATATGCGGAGGGCAAGGGTCACTAGGAGAGCCAGATTTAATGGTCATCATAAGCTCTTTAATCCTCTCCGCTCGTAACGGCTGAAAATTAATCAGCATAGGTCTGTCATCCTCTATAGAACTGTTTAGAGACTCATATGAATCCAATACTTCTTCAGATTGAGTGAAGCTGGCTTGAATTTGCAAAACTTTGCTTTCAAAAAAGGTATCCACCTTGTTGCAGAAGTCTTCAGAGTTCTCAACTTCTGAAGGTAGACAGGAGTTGTAAGGGAGCGTACTACTTTAAAAAGTTCTCTAGGAGCATTAGATGCTTCCTTAACTTTCCGTGAATAGTACTCAGTTTTAGCTGTGTTAATCGCGTCTTTGTAAAGACTAAGGCTAGCTCTGAGCTTTGCCTTGTCCATAGGATTAGAGTCTAGTTTCCACTTCCATTCTTGTTGGGGATATTTTCTTTACA
Source organism: Pleurodeles waltl (assembly GCF_031143425.1). NCBI lineage: Eukaryota > Metazoa > Chordata > Amphibia > Caudata > Salamandridae > Pleurodeles > Pleurodeles waltl. The sequence continues at coordinate 480,407,855 of NC_090438.1, read as the reverse complement.
GATTTATAAGGTCATTGGTAAACCAAGAGCAGCTGGCCGTTTACCTCCTTAAAAATCTTTAAGCGGGGCCAGCTGATCAATAGCTATTCTAATCCCTTGATTAAACCTGTCTGTGGCAGATAAAGAGAGTTCCTTTGTTGCTTCCCAGTCTGAGATCAGTGCTGGCCTTAGTTGGAAATCCTTAATGCAGTTCCAATGTCTAACTGGTTTCAGGGATGGACTGACGACTTGAATGGTAGGTAAATTCATCAAACTGAAGGTAAGGAGGTGGTGGTCAGTCCAATCCAACGCCCTATTGTGTAACAGAGCGAGATCATTGATATGAGCAAATATCCCATTGAGTAAATGGCCCGGTCTGTAAGTGGCTGTTGTGACTTTTAAGTTCCAATCAAAGTCTGCCATAACATTAAAGAACACGTTGATATGAGGGTACTGACTGTCATCAAAATGAATGTTAAAATCCCCTAATACTATGCATTTGGAAGTCATAGTTATTGGCTCAATTATGGATGGCCAATGATGCATAAAAATGGAGTGAGAACCCGGAGGTCGATAAATCAACAGCCCCTCAAACAGCGTAGGATTCCTCTGACCATGCACCCACACATATCTCCGATGCAGCACTTATGGCTTCCCACTGACAGCAGAAAGTGGACCTAAAAATCATCGCCAGCCCTCCTCCCCTACCAGTGGTTCTATCCAATTTAAAAAATGAATATCCACGAGGAGTCGCTGCTATTAAGTCAGGGCTAGAGTCTTCTCTAGCCCAGGTTTCCGTAGTAAAAAGGCAATCTAAGTTGTGCTGATCAATCAAATTTTGTATTTCGGTTTTATGTTTGACCAGGGAGCATGCATTGATCAGGGCACAGATCATAGAATTTGTGGTGACTAGCTCTATCTCTTTGTGGCTTTCTTGTGTCATCTGACGCGTGCAATGGGTGAGAGTGGTATTAGGTAGTGACCTAGATGACCAATTGCAATGTTAACACCTCCACCCTTCTGAATTTTCTGGGGAGACCCCAGCCCTATATTCCCACCCCTGCCTTCCTACTAATGAAAGAAGGGTGTGTGAGGAATACGAAATATGGGTCGAAGAGGGCCGTGAAGAAACATAGTTTCCAGCCCCCGGACCCGAACAGACGCGGACGGGTGCAGACGGGCTTGCCTTCGGTGCTTTATTGGTGCGCCCGCTGCACGCGTCCACTGTGCGGCTGCATCTTCTCCGTAATAAGAGCTGCCGGCTCACTTGCCCCGTGACCTCAGGTCAGCAGCTAGACTGCTAACCTGTGTTCCCCCCAAGATGGACGATGCCCTAGTGCTAGGGTGAAGGCTCTAACAGGCCCACACACCCTTTGGCAAGACTTCCCAAAAACAGAGGCGACTAAGGGCAGAAAGCGTCTTAAAATGAATAATATTCCACCCGAAGTTTGCGAGGACCAGAACTCACGTAAAAAATATCAGGTAAGTAAAGGCAGAGGCTTAAACAAGTAGAATATCGTCGGTAAAAACTACACAATTAAAAACAATTCAGATGAAAACTGGCACTCACGCGCTGTTCTCGCTGCGTGGCCGTATCTTCCCCATAATAAGAGCTGCCGGCTCACTTGCCCCATGACCTCAGGACAGCAGCTAGACTGCTAGCCTGTGTTACCTCAAGATGGACAATGCCCTAGTGCTAGGGGAAGGGCTCTAACAGGCCCACACACCCTCCGGCAGGACTTCACAAAAACGGAGATGACTTAGCGCAGAAAGCGTTTCAGTTCAAACATGGATTTACAAGAAAGGGAACAAATGCACAAATGTATCATCTGTGGGGGCAAGGTAACATGGGGAATGCTCCTAAGTTATGACTCCACCATAGCTAGACAGGACCCTCATGGAGAGCAAACTAGGCTTAAACTCTGTTAAAAATTACAACTTTCTAACATAATATAGTCCATTTTCTCTCTTGGAGATGCCAACATTTTCTCAACCTTCCTTCCTTGCAACTAAAGCAAAGTACGAATATGTCTATTTTGTTCTGCGTCAGCAGGAGGGCCATATACTTACTTACTCCACTAATATTGCTGATTGCTTTGCCTTTTATTATGAAGGGCTTTATGTCTGAGATAAAGCGGATACAATTTATGCAGTTCATGGAGCCTGAACCTGTCTCTGTGAAAAATGAGCTTCCTGGAAGAATACATTGATATAAAGGAAACAACAAGGGCTATTTTCCAAATTCTCCACTTGAAAATTCCTAGGGGAGGATGGATTGCAATGGGAATTCAATAACAATGGCAACACAATTCTTGAACCCATGCTATACGTAGCATTAAACAGGCTGAATACTTTTGCACTTTCGGACTAACCTCTAAAAAATGCATTATAACTGTCATCTACACAGAGGGAAAAGACCTGCTGAAATGTTCTAGTTGGAGACCCATTTATTTAATCACCATTGATGTTAAGTTCTTGGCCAAACTCTTGCCATCCAGATTATATAAAGTGATTAAGTTACTTGTACATATGTTACGGGTGATCTTTGTCCAGGGGCTTTCATATTGGAACCGCCTACACATACACATCCTGGGGCAAACTGAGTGCCTTCTGACTGATGCTTTGCCTCTCCCACACTCCATATGGGGAAGGCTTTTGACTGTGCCAAGTGGGAATATCTTTTTTGCATACATGATAGTTGCATTGGGCAAAGGTCAGATGGCTGTACAATCAACCAATCAATTTTAGAGCACAAGGCTATGCAAATAGAGTTTCCTAGTGCTGGTGGGAACGGAAGAACAAAAACTCAAAGGCTTAGAAAAGTCAGGTCTAAAGCATCTTCCTGAATGTTTCAGAGAGTTGCAGAGGCCAAGATGGAGAGGTTGAGAGTTCCATACCTTGGGTCCTAGCAGCCTAAATGACCATCCTCCCTGTCTAGACAGCCTGACTTTAGGACTAAAGGTGAAACTTGGTTCACTAGATCAAAATGTCCACTTATATATATAATATAAGGGCAAAGCAGAAAGTGAATACATGCTGGCTTGGCTTAGTGCAAAGCTTTATAAACATAAAATAAAGCTTTCCATTTAATAAATGTTGTTATTGGAAGCCAGCACAAACAATGAAGATATTGAGTAAATGAGTCCAATAAGGAATATGTATAGCAGACATACCACTCCATTTTGAACAGTTTGTAAATGCCTTATATGTAGGCCTGGGTGGAGTAAATGGAGTACGACTCAGTGGAATTCTGCAGAGTTAAAAAAAAACCTCAGTAGAATTCCGCAGAAGGAGAGTTCCCTGACCAGCGGAGTCCTCCTGAATGTGCCCATCTCGAAAGCGCTAAGCGGGGTCGGGCCAGCTCAGCCAGGCCCGACCCTGCTCAGCGCTTCCAAGATTGGGTGCATTCAGGAGGGCAGCAGGCCTCTTGTGCACCAGCCTGTCCTGTGTGCAGAGGCCTGAAACAGCAGCTTTCCTTCGTTGCTTGCGGCCCTGGTCTGGATTCAGGCCAGGCCCGTAGGCACAGAAAGCTGCCAGGCCTGTTGTGCACCGGCTTGCCCTGTGTGCAGTGTACACTGGACAGGCTGGTGCACAAGAGGCCTGAAACTGCAACTTTCACTGCCTACAGGCCAGGGCCGTAAGCAGCAAAAGCTGCTGTTTCAGTCCTTGTTTGTGCACCACTGTGCACAAACAATGACAACAAAAGAAAGAGACAAGGATTTACGTAGCTCTTCCCGTGGGTCCTCCTCTTCTTGTCGTCCAACAGCGATGAGTCTTCTCTTCAACATCTGACTCCTGTGCTCTGGTGCGAGCTGCAGCCCAGTTATGGGCTGCACAGCGCAAGCGAGACTGTCTGCGCTTGCGCTGTGCAGCCCATATTGGGCTGCAGCACTCACCGGATGAGCTCTGCTCCGCAGGCAGGGCCGTGGAGTTTTTTGGACAATTCCACGCTCCAAGCGGAGTGCAGAGTTCCAAAAACTCTATTAGCTCTGCCAACGGAGCAGAGCTCCCCTCAAAGGCCTACTTAAATGGCTGTTTTTGACTGCCAAATAGAGCACGTTGCGGTAATCCTGCCTGGAAATTACCAAGGCCTGGATGATCGTTATTGAGATTTGGAGGGTAAGCGCCAAAGTATCTTTTGAAGGCATCTTAGCAGACCAAAGTAGCAGGCAGCAACCTAAATAATTTGCTATCCATGGTAATTTTTCTATCTAGCCATATTCCCAGGTCTTTAACCACCTGCTTAGAGGTGAGGCAGTTGCCTAATTCCTCAGGCCACCATTGAGGACCCCATAGCAGGGGTTGATTAAACAGAACCAACACTTCTGTCTTGCTGTCATAGAGCTTCAAGCAATTAAGCCTCATCCAGTCTGCCACATTCTTAAGACAGTTTGTCAAATTAAGTTAGTACTGGAATTTGATGAAGAAAAAGATATACCAAATTTGTGTGTAATCAGCGTAAGACTAGTTCAACATTACATGGTTTGCCACTATGTCTGCCAAAGGACACACATAAATATTGAACGGTGTAGAGCTCAGAGAGGATACCTGAGAGGCACCATGTGGTAGCTTGGACACTGAAGATGTATAGGATTGAGCAATAACCTGGAAGGAGCCTTCTTTCGGGAAAGATTGAATCCAGGCAAGAGCTATGTTTTGAATACAAGCAAGTGCTTGTTGCCTGGGAAGAACCTGATGGGAGACAGTATCGAGCGAAGACAAATAAGGGACACACTACCTCCCTAGTCTAGCTATTGCCTCAAGTGCTCCATAACTCCTAGCAGAACAGACTCTCTACTATGTTCAGGTCTAAATCCAAATTGGGAGGTGTGCAGAATGTTAAAGGCTTCCAAATGAGCCAACAGCTGGGAGTTAATATTTTTCTCAACATTAGGTGTCCCAATTAGAAGCTTCTAAATGAAGTTTTTTTTAGTAACTGCAAAACTAAATCGTGTTTCCACGATTTAGGAAATGTGCCCCACAGTAAGGAATTATTTAAAAGCTAAACTATAATGGGAGGCAGAACATCACTCACAGAATTGAGCTAGTCTGTTGGCAAAGGGTCAGAAGGAGCACCCAATTTAATAGCTTTTACTAAATCTATAAATTAAGTGGTCTCCAATAGCAGAAACTGAGTCAAGTTGATTTTAGACTCAGTAGTTGTGAACATCAAATTAGGCCTGATCTCAGACTGCTGAAAACAAGAATGTGTAGTGTCAACCCTATTGTGGAAGTGTTCTGCTAAGCCACTATAGTCTTCTTAAGAAAGAGGAGGAAGTACACCACTGACCAAGTCTGATAATAATTTTGCAGTCCAAAGAATTTTCTCAGGAGCATTGTTGGAAGTAGAAATTTTAGCTGAGTAAAACATATTTTGTGCAGACCTACATGCTCTATGATGAGTTCTAGAAGTCTCCTTTAGCCTCTCTTTATGTTCCTCTGTGTAATGTGTGCCCCAGATGGATTCCAATCATTTTCTTTAAACAAATACCTCACTAGTAAACCAAGGAGCAGGAGGTCGTAAACTATCTTACTGGCCTGAAGTGGAAGCACAGAATCCAAACTGGAATGAATCCAATGATCCACAATAGAATTACGTGAATCCAGAGACCCTCCAGTTGAGGTATAGAATTTTGAAGCTAAAACAGAATTCCATAGCATTAAAGTTAGCACAGAATCTGGAGAGGCCTGAAACTCCTACCCCTCGAATCCCTAACTGCAGTGATCTGAATTCAGAAGATAGCAACATCTGTTGGTTTGTTTAACTGATTACTTTTTATTCAAAGTTACTGGACCGGACACCTCGTTTCCCTTCTGAAGTCTATAGCACAATCATTGTTACACTTTTCAGGATTTTAAATAAATTGCTGAACATGGAGAGCCTTGCCTATGTCACAATCCATTACCAATGCTAGTCTCTGTGGTTTTGATAGGATGTAAGTCACAAGAGGGCTTAAGTATCTTGGACTTTGGATTAATAGGGGACTGGAAAGGAAGACCGAAGAAAATGTGAAACCTCTACTTGGGTGGGCTCTGAATGATTTTAAAAAATGGTTTGCATCTCAATTAGTCTATGTGGTGCATAGTTCAGACAATGAACCTGATCATACTACCCTGGTACAGATACAACTTTAGTATGATATGTCAGTCATCCAGAAGTCCCAAATATATCAAAACATACATGTGGGGGTATGCGACCCATACTGAAACCTCATGCACACACTACATCTAAGTGGCCTCAGACTGCCACATATGGAATGCTTTTACCAAGACCACCATACATCACAACTTTCCTATTTCCTTCCACAGATGATATTATCCCCTTTCTGGGTGAACATCAATAATGGGTGCTTTAGCGCTCTGATGCACTGTTCCCATTATACTTGCGCAGTTCTCATTCACTGACCTTCCAAATTCTGTGATAAGAACCAAGCTGATTAAATGGAAGAATGCACACAAGAGCTTAAGGTAGACTCTTTGCTATATAATTGTACCCCAATAATAAAACAATGCAGAGTTGCTGGTTGGTGGATCTCCACTACAATGGGAAGATTGGTCCACTAAGGAGATCTTCCAACTTGAACAACTGTTCCCTGATGATATACCCACATTCAATTTGGACATAGGGTATACAGTCCAGGCAATAGTAGTAATCATTGCTTTGCTTTTAAAGCCTATTAGGACAACTTCTGATTGAGGTGTTGGATTATCCCACCTGTACGATTTCTTAAGGCATGGGGCACTTTTAGAGTGCGGTGTATGGGCAAAATAGCACACTTATAGATGGGTTGTTTTACAAATATGTTGAATGCTCTGTTAGATTCTAGTGAAAAACTATATTAACACAAGAGTATTTCACTGAAGACTGCTTGTTCTTGCTTTACTCCCAAGACTGATTTGCCAGAGACATTCGACTTAAATTATTGTTCTTTAAGGTACTGCACAACTCAATAGACTGAATGGGTCAGGCCTTCTCCACCATTTGAAATGCTGGACATGAAGCTAAGTGGGTTGGGATCTATTGCATATTTACCTACTCCCAACAAGCCTGGTTTTCTAAAGTATGAAAAAACAATGTATTCAACATATGTTGGCATCTTTGTCTTTAACCATTTACGTCTAATTTCTTTCATTCTGTCATCCCACCTGATTCCATGTGAAAGATGCTCAAATACAATGCAGAACTTAATAAGAATAATGGTTACACCCTAGTATTCAACACACATTATGAGAACATTCTTTTAATTCGCAATAAATAGCAATTATATAGTGACAGTGTCATATTCCAATGATTGTAGTTCACACCACTCTATCCCCATAAAAGCTTTATGGAGGTTGAATCAAAACTCATGTCTGCATTTATCAATGTTTCAGGACGGTAATAACGAATATCGAATGCAAAATATTGATGGGTTACAATACTGCGAGCACAATATTGAGGATCTGGTCTCAAGCGCATTTTTTACAATAGACGGGAAGTCAAACCTGAATGCAAAAGCACGATATCTGAGCAGTAAACACATGTTAAACCTGAATGCAAAAGCACCATGTCTGAGCAGTAAACACATGTTAATCAATTACCTACACGTTAGAGGATACACCACTGACTGTCTCATTCTTGCTGGATTTGCAAAGAGATAATACCTTCAATGGTTGAATACAGCAGACATCAAGGGGACTTTGTGAAGGATACAGTAAAGCTGGGTTTGTAGAAGTCACATTTCACATTGGCCAGGCTCTTGGTGATCAGACAGGTCTTCACCCTTCTCTGCCGCAAGTAAATTTGCATTCGTGGCTTCAAATACAGGATGGTGCAGTATGCCTGGAATCAAAAGAGAAGAATGTAATACATGCTCTGCTGAATCTCCTCACCAAGGAAAACTGTTAAACATATCAAATATCTTCTGTGCCTTCGGAATGATGACACTGATATTTTGTGACAATCTCCCAATTACTACAGAAAAAAGGTGCAGCTGAATGGGGATCCTTCTTGACAAGATTGAAATACAACTGTGATATCAATAAAATATTTTATTCTGAGACGAAACCAGACAGAACATGTTTTGACAAATAAGTGGCTGGTGTTGCTTCTGCAAGGCAGACATGTATCTGTTTTGTAAAGTGTTCATTCACAGCTCAGGTGGTCTCCTGTGGAGATATTAGAAGCAAGCTAGGAGCAGGTGGGATGAAACACTTATCTTCATGATCCAAAACAATTTGGACATTTGTAGAAGGGAGAATACCCGATAGGTTTGAACTGAGGCCACACATGGGAGTAAACACAAATACGAATACTAGTGCATGATTTAGAAGAGAAAATGCGATAAAAAAAGTTATCAACGTATTTTCTGTGTAACAATCAAACCTCTCTTGACAGTATTCCTTCTGAAATAAGGAGCCAGTAACATGAATAAAAGAATACCTCCTGCTCACAGTTAATATTGTTCTCAGCACTAGGTGCATTAACACTCTCTAGCTAATATACTGGGATACCAACCTATCAACCGCAGCTTAAAACTGTAGTACGTACATTCACATATCTTGGCATCAGGTGCATTATTCAAGAGAACTATTTACTTGCCCTTCATACCTGTCACCTGCCTGTTACTTTCAGATCTCACCAGTTTATGAGACAACACAATAACTGGCGACATGGGAATAAGGGACTGAAACCAGACTAAAGGTAAGTAGAAAGAACGAAGCAGAGTAGAAAAGAAAGAACGAAGCCAACTGAAAGAAGTAAATAAGTAAAGGAAGGGAGGATGAGCCCTAAATAGAGGGAGGAAAGTGAAAGTCGAATGAAGAAACTGAGAGATACAGTGTGGTCACTTAGAGAGATAAATGTGAGAGTGAAATAAACGAGGACAAGGAGAGAAAGAAGGGTGATGAAAATGAGTGGATAAAACAAAAGGGATTATTAAAAGTAAATATCCCTCTGAGTACTCAAACGCTGAAACTCTGCGACCAAGGAAGAGAGCGAAGTCAAGATAGAGTTGAATAGCAAAATATCAAGATAGTGCTGAATAGAAAAACATTAACTTACCTAGCGCTAAAAAGCAATAAGTACAGCCAAGCACTGTAAAAAAAAAGTGTTACTTGTACCTTATCCTTTGATGCTGAAAATAGAGGCAGTAGGCAGAAGGCGCAGGGCATAAGGGGATCGGGGTTGAGGAGTCTTGGAAGAGAGGATATGACCGAATTTTAATCAGGGCCACAGAATGTATGCGGCAGAGGGGGACCAAATTATGCTGCAGTGTTTACTAAATTATGCGACAAGAAAAGGTAACTTATGCGCCGTACATTTTGCGGTAGTATTACCTCATACTTTTGGCATTTTTACACAGGTTAACATTTTCTGGGAAAAAGGTTTCACCTCATTAGTACCAATTTGACATCCAAATACAGCAATAGTAACAGAAATGTGACCAGTCAGCCTTTGCAAAGGGACAACCATTATTGCTGCATTTTATAGTAACATTTGATAATTCTAAACTAGAAACTCATTTTTGCTGAAATCTGCCGATTATACAGCAGACGATGCTTTATTTGGAAAATGCGGCAAATCCGTAATTAAGGGGAAAATGCTGACACCACAAAATTGCATAATTCATGTGGTGCTGATTACAACCCAGTAATAATTGGGATTGAATGGAGAGTGAAAGAGCCCAACAGGACCAATATAAAAGTACGTGGGAAAAGAGGAGCAAAAGGGTGAAGCAGATTAGAACAAGTAGAAGATAAGTAATAATAGCTGAAAAGGGGAATTTGAAGGAAGATGTCAGAGATTCTGTAATCTACTTTGATCGGTATATAGTTCGGTTGGGTAATGATGCATCCATTGCAGAAGTCCTTACAGCTTGCTGATCACAGTTTCAAACCCTGGCACATTATGTCAACCCTTCCTCTGTGAATCGCAAGTGTGATTATTCACTGAGTTCGAGAGTAAAGGCCTGTACTGCAGGAGCTGCAGTGAGAACTACAAAGAAACCAATTGTAACGAGAGGGCCAGCTTGCGAGCCTGGGCTTCTCATCTATGTATATACATGTAGGAAAGTACCATCTTTCTTGGCATGTTACCCCTAATTTCTGCCTGTTTGTCAGTGTGTTTTGCCTGTTTCATTGGGATCCTGCTAGTCAGGACCCCACTGGTCATAGTTTGCGGCCTATGTGTGTTGTCAGAATGCTTAACTGTGTCGCTGAAGTTCTTCTAACCAGAATGCCAGTGCTTATGCTCTCTCTACTTACCAAATTTGTGATTACACATTAGTGACTCCATACTCCAATTCTGATTGGCACACTGAAACCCCCTTATAAGTCCCTAGTATATGGTACCTAGGTACCCAGGGCATTGTGGTTCCAGGAGATCCTTATGGGCTGCAGCATTTCTTTTGCCACTCATAAGGAGTTCATACAACCTTTCTTCAGGACTGCCATTGCAGCATGAGTGAAATAGTGCACACACTAGTGCCTAAGCTGCTAGAATACTGCCTACATTTCACTGATAAGGGATAACTGGACCTGGTATAAGGTGTAAGTACATTAGCTACCCACTACAAACCAGGCCAGCCTCCTACAGTACACCCCACACATACTCATATGTTCCTCAGAGACATAAAGACACACACATTCACAACTAGTTGATTACACGCCTTCTAGCAATTCTGCAGCCTCATTGGATAAAACATCTTGCCACCATTCAGTGCCAAACATTATACGCAAGTCATAAGCAGAGGACCAAGCTCCTTATTTACTGGTCTATTTCTTGCCCATTTTCCGAACACTGGCGGCTGTTGCCAATAACACTTGGTGGGGCAGCGCGTCTGTGAGGGGGTAGGGCTGAATAATAAATAAAATAAAACAACATACCTGCCGCTGCCGGATCCTGCCTCGGTGTTCCTCTTCGCTTGCTGCCTCGGTGCTTCTCTGCTTCCCTCCCGCACCCAATACAGATGCTGCTCTCATGCTGTTACCCAGCATGAGAGAAGTGTTGGGATTGGTATGAGCAGGCTGAAATGCCACTCAGTTAGGGACTGGGAGCCTGTGCTGGTTCTCCACCCGGCTGTGCACCAGTCTCTCTCTATCTATCTGCTACTCTAAGAAGAGGGGTGGGGCAGCTTATTTGGCCATGTACGTCGTTAGTAGACAATGCCTCCAATGCCAAAGGAAGAAAGCCTGCAATTGTTCGTTAAAGTTACTGCACAGTAAACTTTGTGACTACCTCCAAACTACCTGTAATCGAAAAAAGAAAAGGCTTTCATACAGAGTTAATTATTTTCATTTGTCTTAGCATGGCCTGGCAAGAAGGCCGCTTAGATGACTCTATAACAGTAGTCAAACAACTCCAACCCAAGAGAGAGGGGAATCAACCATTTTTTCATAAAGAGAAGAGTATAGACTCATAAACTCACAAAAACACAACCATTCACTTGTTTAACTATTGTTATAGAGTCAGGATAGGCCAATTTGGTTGCTATACCTTTAGACTACTTGTCAGGACCATTTGTTGTTTGTATCGCACCGTACCCATGACATATGGTTTACTGAGCCATCCCACTGTTATGTATTGGGGTGTCCAGGTGTGGCAGGAAGACACCAGAAGATGTAAAGGTGGCGTCCTGGACTGGTGATGTGCCGGGGGTGCGTGGCTGTGGGCACACAAGTGAGAGGGCTGGGACATCTTGGACCGTGGGTGGTGCTGAGGCAGGGGTGAACCCTGACTCTCCCAAGAAATGGAGAGATGGGCAGCTGACCCCCGATCCACATTCCTGGCTGTGGGGCTCCTGGTTGTGGCATACGGGTGGCTGTGTGACAGGATTGAGCCCAGAGCAGCAACTGAATGCACAACTAGGGAGGCACTGGCACACTTGCGGTACAGAGCACATCTGGCAACAAAAAGGAGCCTGTCGCCTGCATGCGGAGGCTTCACTGGCAAGGCATCCCAGGACTGCTGGTAGACTGATGCTGAGGTGCTGAGCCACATGCGAGCCAACTATGGCACCTGAGGGCTGTGGAGGAGAGCTGGGGGGATGGGGGACAGTGCCAGAAGATAGGAGCTGAGCCAGGAACATGGAGATTGGGACTTGTGTGAGGACTGGGGCAGCCAAGGCCCTGTACGACACCACGACAGAGGTAATCACAAAACCCCAGTGGGTTCATAAAACTGCCATTGGACCCCCGGATGGTGTATCTGGCAACAGGGGTCATTTCAACAGTGCATGAGAAAGTGCCAGGAGGAACAAATTGCAAGAACAATGGCTACTGCAAAGACCCTGGAAGACAGGGTGGAGGACGATGAAGGCTGCGACTACCTCAACAACCAGCAGGTAGAGGGAAGGTCAACTGAATCCTTCCTAGGGGACTGGATCCTTAACACTCTCAAACCAGAGGGCCTGTCTCACATGTTTGTAGTGGAGTGAGCAATGTGTCCTTGCTAGGGACCCTCTGAGGGCCCTTATGGCACAAATCTTTCACTGCAGCGACAGAGATTGTATCCTCAAAACTGCCCGGAAGACAGGAAGGTTGAAGTACCAAAAAATCACAGTATTGACATCTTCCCAGGCTGTACTCAGAAAGTGCAATCCCAATGAAAGTTGTTCATAGAGGTCAAGCAGAAACTCAGGAAAATAGGGTTGTCATACCATGCTAATGTTTCCTGTGCAGCTAAGGGTGGTCGCACAATGTAAAACCAATTTCTTTGACCAACCCAAAGATTTTTGGTCCTGGCTTGAATAATGGGATAAAGTACTGCACGATGAACAAGGCTCTTTGATGAATGGTCGAGTCGGCCTGAGGAGAAGCCAAGAGCTGCACACTCGAGTGTTTCCCAGGGACAGTCGTCGACGGAAGGCAACATTGAATCCTGAATCATTGTGCATGAGGATGGCACGCTCGCAGTGGTGCTGATGGATGGTTCAGGCTTCCAATGGTGAGGAGGGCCCAGCCTCGGCTTCGTCAGAGACTACCAAGGTCCAAACCGAATGACATTGTCGGTTGACCCTTGGAGGGGATAACTGGCCATGGTCCTGGTGTGTAATTACATTGGGGGGGGAGGGAGGTAATCCTGACATGGGGAACTGCATACGTTTCAGAAACATATGGTAATGGGGAATTAAATCTGGACCATTAGTTATATGTGGCTCTGAATTGTATTACTTCTGTATATTGACTTCCACGGGGGAAATCATTTGAGGCTCTATTAGGGTCAGCCAGACCTGGTGTAGTACTCTGCCCGACCGGGGAGGGAAAAATATCGACTTAACTCACTCCTGCACTTTGGAGGGACTAGATTAGTTTACTGTGCAAGGGTTGAACACTAGCTATAGAGACAGATTGTCAGCCACTTTGATCACAGTTGGGTGGAGGTAGGGATCTTGTGCTAGTTTGGCACAGGATAGAGGTCGATCATGACTGGTCTGGGTGGAATGGGGCATGGGGTTCATTTACGTTATGGTACAAGTCATGCTGTGGAATGCTCAAATGATACGCACAAGGATGCAGAGCTGAAAGAGGAAGATCTTCAGTTTATGTGGAAGCACTACATCAAAGGTATGGTGGTGACAGGGTACAAACTTCTTGTATGATGCAGAACTATAAGATTGCCACATGGAATGTCAGAGGCCTGGAGGCATGAAGAGGTACAGGGTGCACTCCAATTTAAAACGCATCGGAGTGAGCATAACTTGCTTAAAGGAAACACACCTTATTGAGAGTGAAGTGGACAAACTGAAGAAAAGATGGAGAGGCAACTAATTACATCCACCTTCTTCTCCTATGATGGTGGGACAGTGGTCTGGGTGACACCCGGCTCCCTTATTGCCTCATCTACTCAGAGACAGACTCACAGGGAAGGTACGTCTTAGTGTAACGAGAGCTCAATTGTGTGGATATAAGCATTTTGAATGTCTATGCCCCCAAACTAGATGATAGGGATTTTTTTTCCCAAGAATGCTGTCACTGGTGATGGATAATATGGTCGAAAGACTTCTGTGGGTGGGGAACTTCAATTGTGTTCTAGAAACAAACATGGGCAGGTGACCCCCAGGGCCTTAAATAAAACAGAAATGGTTGACACGCTGACTGAAGCTAAGCATAATCTGCGATGCAAGGATGAGTTAGGGGAAAGGCACCTAGTAAGGAGGCAGTATTCTGGTTACTCAGCTACCCATGGTACCTACAGCCAACTGAATTGGACCCTGGGTACAGCAAACATACAGGCGGACATGTAGATGGTCACCTATCTGGGTAGGTTTTTATCTGGTCATTTTTCTCTGCGTGGAGTGGAGTGGTACTGGGTTCAGGATAGACGGCGATACTGGCGAATGCAGACTGATGCCCTACTGGATTCACAGGTCAGGCAGATGTTAGGCAAAAAGATCACAGAATACTTGGAGGGTAACTTGGAATTGGCAAGTAGTAGGGGCACTAAATGGGAACAATTGAAAGCAGGTATTGGGGGGAATGGCTTGGTAAAGTGTGTGGTCTGTGCCAGCAATTGCAGAGTGAAAATGGGGACTTGGAAAATAAGCTGATGGAGGCAATAAAGGGGAAGTAGAGGAGCTGGATCAGGGAGTATCAATTGTGGCTCTTAGAATGCATTTGGAAGGCACAAGGACAGGCTTGACAAGTTTACGTGTTGGGAATACAGACAACAATTACATCAGGAGGGGGATAAACCTAGTAGGTTCCTGGCCTGGCTACTTAAGTGGGAGACAGCTAGAACACCACTAGTAGCGCTTCCACAACAGGATGGGACTGTGGCCACATCGTATTATTAATGAGACTCTAGGGGACCACTTATATGACCTCTATGGAGGGGGAGACGGCCTACACTGCTTTGGTGGACAGATATCTGGAGAGTGTGAACCTGCGTGTGTTGCTGCCCACGCTAAGGGACAAATTGGAAGCAGATATTACTCTGGAAGAGATCAGGGAAGCTGTGGGGAAATCACCGGGAGTGGCGTCTTCCCAGTAGAGTTTTACCAGTCTTACGTGGCCCACCTTGTGGGGCCGCTAATTGAGGTATTCCGAGAGGTGAGAGACTGTGGAACACTGCCCTCCTGCTTTAGGGAGGGAGTGGTTTTCCTGGTTCCAAAAACCGGGCGAGATGCAACAAAACTGTCCTATGGGCCTCTCAACAGGTACAAGGCGGACACAAAAGCGCTTTGTAATGTCCTAGCGAAGAGGTTGATTGGTGTGGTGGTAACTCTGGTGCATGAAGATCAGTGTGGTGTAATGCCCGGGCGAAGCACGGCTCTTAGGCCCTCATTACAACCCTGGCGGTAAATCCCGCTTACCGCCGTGCAGAAGACCGCCAACATACTGCTGCGGCCGCGGAATTCCGCTACAGGTATTACGACCCACAGCTCAGAATCTGCCACAATACAGACACCCACACAAGTCCGCCACACCAAAGGTCAGTGATAAACTGGCGATACCAAAACCGTCACCGTCACGCCAAGAAGAATACGCCCACACTATCATGACCCATGAATCAACGCAGCAGACTTTCAACCGTGGTAAAACATTGGCGGTACACACCGCCGCTCTCAAAATACACACACATATACAAAACACCAGTGGGACGGAGGGCGAGGGGAGCTCCACGGCGGGGACAGGAGCAGAGACCAGCGACAGCGACTCCTCCTCTAATGGGAGCTCCCTTGCGGTGGCGGGCCCCTCTGTGCCCACAGCATCAACAGGTACAGCCGCCACCCCCCTACCAGCACCACCCTCCCAGCAGCCCCTCAGCGGCTGTCCTGTGCCCGCTCACCCAGGAGGGTGTGCATCTCCTTCGCCCCAGGCACCTCAGGCCCTGCCTCAGTCAGCCCTGCTGCCCTCAGTGAGGAGGCTATTGACCTCCTGAGATCCCTCACTGTTGGGCAGTCAACCATTCTGAATGCCATCCAGGGTGTGAGAGGCATTTGCAACAAACAAATGCATACATGGAGGACATTCATTCTGGCCAGGCAGCCCAACAGAGAGGATTTCAGGCTCTGGCCTCAGCACTGATGGCAGCCATTGTCCCTGTGTCCAGCCTCCTCTCTCCAACCTCCTCCACCCATACCCAGTCCCCTGTACCTCTGCCTATCCCAAGCACACCATCAGACCAGCATACACACACATCAACACACAAGAGTGGCTCAGGCAAACATAAGCACCACACATCCCACAGGCACTCACACAAGCACCATACCCATGCACACATACCAACATCCACTTCCTCCACTGTGTCCCCCTCCTCCACGTCTCTCTCCTCCCTCCCAGTCTCGTTTCCACTCACACCTGAATGCACTACAACCTCAGCCACTACCACCATCACCAGCACGCCCATCACCACACCGCTCACGTGCAATCACCATCCCCACTATCATTCACACATCCCCAATGACCTCTACCAGTGTGTCTGTGAGCCCTCCTCCCAAAGTACACAAACGCAGGCACACACCCACCCAACAGCCATCCACCTCACAACAGCCTCCAGCCGATGCACCTTCACCCAAATTCAGCAGACGTACACCTCCTACAACCACTACCTCTTCCTCCACTCCCAAACCCCCTCCATCTACCCGTCCCAGTGTGTCTAAAAAACTGTTCCTGGTTAACACTGACCTCTTCCCTACACCTCCCCCCCCGTCCTTCCCCTAGGGCCAGGCTTTCCAGGTCCCAGCCCAGCACCTCAGCCACCACATCCCTAGGCACAGTGGTGCCAGCAACTGCGGGGTCATGGAGTGCGCCAACCATCAGGGCTGCCAGTGTGCCACGTAGCAAGGACATTCCACCACCTGCCAAGGTGAAAAAGGTGCCCACATCCCAGAGGGAGAAGCCGAAACCACCAGCCACCAAGGGGTCAGCGAAAACGAAAGGGGATAGTGGCAAGACAACTGCGCCACCATCAAAGGTGGGGAAGGGCCAAAAACAGAAGGGCAGGTCAGGAGAGGGCATGGTGGCACAGACTGAGGGACCAGTGTCTCACCTTCTGTCCTCGTCCACGCCAACCTGTATGGCGGTGAACACCGCCACCTGCACCGCCACCTGCACCGTCTTCGGCATGTCTATAGCCACTGTGACAGTCCCCAGCCTCTTCCCCAGTGGGCAGCCGTCCGAGGGTGCAGGAGACATCCTGCTTTCTCCCTCAGCAGGTGCTGACACATGCCCCGCCACCACCACCGCCGCCACAGACCCCGCCGCCAGCACCACCGCCACAGACCCCGCCGCTTCGGTGGTGTCGGTCATACGCTAGTTGGATTGCTTCCTTGCCGGGCTCAAACGATTAAGCGCCCCGGTTCCTCCGGGATAAAAACTTTGGAACTGGTTTCCCTAATCTCGGCCCGAATTTCGAACTATTAGCCGTACAGAAGATTCATTTTACCATCGAAAGCAATAAATTAGGTTTTGATCAGCTCACAAACAGGTCCTGTGGTAAAGACCCGGACTACCAAAATTATAAAAGAGGTGGCACTGCCCTTCCCGAGTCCTGATGAGGCCATGAGTTGATAGGCCGAAACGCATCGACCCCTTTTTGACGAGACTGAGGGCTTACAAATTAATGTATAGAGAATAGAGATATGCACCATACAATACCGTTTGAAAGCAATAGACAGGTGTTGGACAGCTGGGTGTATGATAAGCCGTCAGCCATTGTATTTCAGCGGATCACAATTTGAAATTTGTAATAGTGACCACAAAATAAAGAGTAAATGAAGGGCATAACCCTTCCCAGTGACACTGCCACAATTCAATGAGCAATTGTTGTTTTCTATTATGATTGTAATATAATGTGGATATATTCTTTCTAGAATGTTTGTAATGTGATGTACATTTTTGTGTTAATTTGTTTTTGTTAAAATTAATGAAATGTTTGTCGAATAACCACTGCTTACCTTTGTTATCATAATGATTGAAATAAACATGGGAAAGAAATAGTCCCTTAAAAAGTCAGGATTCGCCACTGACTTTGTGAAATTAATGACTGGATTGATCCCTTCCTGCTAGTTTTTGTCTTTGGATACAGACCCCGCCGCCAGCACCGCCACCACCGCCACCACCGCCACCACAGATACCGTGGCAAGCACCGCCAGCGGCCCCGCAATGTCCATGGACAGTGGCACCACCGCTGACATGCTTACCATCCCCAGTGGTCAGTCGTCTGAGGCTGGTGGTGAGTTCCAGGACCCTGGGCAGCTTCCATGAAGCATAACTGTCATCACTGTTGGCACCTGCAGGTGGAATGCGAAGCTGCAGCAGTGTGGGGTATGTCGCTGCCTCCATGGCGTATCATGCTACCTGTACCTCGCCAATGTCGTGCCACGCACACCCAGGTGAGTGAATTGTACCGGCCACACTGCTTGTGGAGCATACTGGGCACCAAGCCCCCTCCAGAACCAGTGGAGAGATAAATCCACTACCTCAGTCCTTGGCAGGATGAAGCACTCTGGGCACCAGGCCCCCTCCAGAACCAGTGGAGAGATACATCCACTACCTCAGTCCTTGGCAGGATGAAGCACTCTGGGCACCAGGCCCCCTCCAGAACCATTGGAGAGATACATCCACTACCTCAGTCCATGGCAGGATGAAGCACTCTGGGCACCAGGCCCCCTCCAGAAACAGTGGAGACTGTTATCCACTTGAGAGACTGTGGCTTTGCACTCCCCACGGTTAAGCAGGCAAACCACCCACTGGAGAGACTTGAGAGACTGTGGCTCTGCACTGCCCAGGATTAAGCAGTGGACAAACCACCCACTGGAGAGACTTGAGAGACTGTGGCTTTGCACTCCCAGGATAAAGCAGTGGGCAAACCACCCACTGGAGAGACTTGAGAGACTGTGGCTTTGCACTCCCCAGGATAAAGCAGTGGGCATGGAGCCCCCTCGTGCAGCAGTGGCGTTGTGCGTTCAACTGGCTGAGGTGCCCCCCCACCTCCCACTGAGGTGCCTGTTTCATTTCAATCTGATACCCCTGCAGTGTTCTCTCTGTTTCCAGTCAGGTATCTAGTGTGGGCTTCGCGCATGCATTTTGGGCCCAGTGGTCCACGGACAATGATTGGTGCACTATCCGGACTTGTGTAGTTGGTGTACATAATTGTATTGACTGGATTTTGAACTTTGATAATGAGATTTCCCATGATTACATTCGTTCAAATCATTTCCTTTTGTCCTTGCGTTCTTCCAGGGGGTGGGCGGGGTGTATGTGTAATGTTGCTGCATGTATTTGTGTGTATGGTGTTGTGGGTGAGGGTGGGGGTGTTGAGTGTTGTGTGTGTGTGTCACTCTCTTTTCCCTCCCCCCTCCCCTGTATTGTAGGTGTAGTACTCACAGTGGTTGTCGCCGCCGTCTTTGGTGCTCCTGATAGAAGAGAAGGAAGACCAGCATTGGCAGTATCTACAATTCGGGCTCCATGGCGTCCTGGTTTCTCGTGGGGTGTGGAGAGGTGAGTGTTTTCCCTTCTGTGTACTGTTTCCGCAGTATTTTTGTTTGCGTTGATTCCGCCCCGGAAAAGGTGGCGGAGAGACCTGTTGTGATACGGTGGGCAGTACACTGTCTTCAGCCTGTCTGTTGGCGGTTACCGCCGCAGTGTTTGTTTCTACCGCCGTGGCGGTCGGAGTGTTAAAGTGGCTGTCTATGTTGGCGGTTTCCGCCATGGTCATGATTAAATTTTTTTTTTCCGCCGGACTGTTTGCGGTATTACCGCCGCTTTAACACTGACCGCCAGGGTTGTAATGAGGGCCTTAATTTGCAAAGGCTTGCACATGTGATACAATCTGTACAATGGAGTGACAGGGTATTAGCACTGGCTTCAGTAGACATTAGTAAAGCATTTGATACGGTGGAGTGGTGCTATTTGCTGCTCATACTCTGGAAGATGGGGTTTTGTCCTCTTTTCTGTAAATGGGTCAGGATATTATACACGGCAGCCAGTGCTAGAGTGTGAAGTAGGGGTGTCTGATGAAGTGGAATGTGTGGCGGGACACGCGGCAGGGTTGCCCACTTTCACTGCTCCTCTTCACTCTTATGATGGAGCTACTGGCAGCGAAGCTTCGGTATGACATGTGAACTGCGGAATCGTGATAGGGGACGTCACACATCTCATATTCCTATACGCAGGTGATATTTTGTTCTACTTGCAGCGACCTCCAGAATCAGTATCTCTAGTTTTGGCACAGTTGGAAGAATTTGTGGGATTGGCAGTTATGTGCTTTAAGAAGCAAAAGTTGTTGCTGTTCCCCCTGGGGATTGTGGAGAGGACCCCAGAGGCGGACCTAGTTCTGCTGGTGCTGAAACGGGCAACCACTTCTTTTCAGTGTCTTGGTATAATGGTAGGATATACATTGGTCAGACAGCCCCTACACTTCATTCAGCTACTAATAAACGGATCGACAAATTCTGTTGCATTTTGGAACACACTGCAACTTTCTATAGCAGGCAGAGTTGTTATGGTGAGAATGGTGGTCCTTCCTAGATGTCTGTATGTATTCAAAATGCTCTTTATATGCTTTTGTGTATGCTGTTCAAGACACTGGACAGCTTGATGATCTGCTTGGTGTGGGCTGGGAAGAGGAGCCGGGTAGCATTGCCACAGCTCAAGTGAGTCCCATTCGAGGGTGGCATGGGTCTCTTAGACCTGGAACTCTACTACTATGCTTCCAAGTTGCAACATGCATCTAGGTGAGCATCAGGGGATGACAACTGGGAGGCAAAACTAGTGCATTGTACTTACAGTGCGCACTACTTGATGGCTCTCCTTATGCACAGCACATGTACACTGCCTGAACCCATATCTGATCCGGCAGGTGGTGGAGGTGTGGAAACGAGTGTTCACCAAGGTATTAAGCTGCCACCCATCACTGAGGAGCTAGTCATATAGATGCTCCTCCCATTCAGCTGCATTGGGGAAGACATGTCTGTGGTGAGATGGAGGAAGAGGGATATGAGACACTGGGTGATCTGTACTCAGAGGAGACAGTCCTCACTTTTGCAAAACATGGAGGCATTTGCAGTGGGGGTGCAACACCTACAATATGCTAAGCTGGAAACCCAGCACTTAGGCCCTCATTACAACCCTGGCGGTAAAGCCCGCTGACCACCGTGCTGACGGCCGCCAACATACCGTGTCCGCGGCAGAAATCCGCTACAGGTAATATGACCCACACTTAGAAATCCTCCACAATACAGACACCCAAACAAGTCCACCACACCAAAGGTCATTGATAAACTGGCGGTACCAAAACCCACACCATCACAACAACAGGAATACGCCCACACTATCATGTCCCATTCAACCGCGGTAAACCATTGGCGGTACACACCGCCGTGCTCAAAATACACACACATTTACAAAACACAACCAAATTGCAAAATTCAAAATACACACACCTGACACACATGCAAACACCACACCCACACACTCACAACACTATAAAACACACACCCACATTACCCACAAACCCTTACAATGAAATTTATGGAAGAAGCAGAGAGAGAGAAAAGCAAAGACAACACCAGCATCCAGAGGCACAAAACACCATCACTTATACACCATCCACACCCCAGGTTTTCTGAGGAGGAGCTCAGGGTCATGGTGGAGGATATCATCCGGGTAGAGCAACAGCTATTCGGATCACAGGTGCAGCAGACATCCATTGCAAGGAAGATGGATCTATGGTGGTGAATTGTCGACAGGGTCCACGCAGTAGGACAGCATCCAAGAACACGGGATGACATCAGGAAGAGATGGAACGACCTACGGGGGAAGGCACGTTCCGTGGTATCCAGACACCAGGTAGCCGTACAGAGGACTGGCGGTGGACCCCCACCTCCTCCCCCACAACTAACAACATGGGAGGAGCAAGTATCGGCGATCATGCATCCTGAGGGCCTAGCAGGAGTAGCAGGAGGACTGGACTCTGGTAAATCAACTCTTTACTATTATATCCCCCCCACCCCACCTGCACGCCATCACAAACCCCAACCCCCTACCCTCACACCCATCACTCCAACACCTCACATATACCCCACTATCACAACCCACACATCCCAATACCAAGCTTGCATGTGACAACAATGCATGGACACCCATCACAGACCTGCATGGACACCCATCACCAAAGCATGTCCAAGGGAGAGACTCACCCAGGCCACACAATCACCACTCACACAAGGGCCAAGGCGATATTGCAAGCACAGTAGTAGAGGGAAACACACCCATTGCACAAGATGGCACACACAGATACAATAACAATGCATTTACACCACAACACGACCCCTACACAACGTCAACGGACAGGAGGTGCCAGTCATATCAAGTCTCCCCACAGAAGAGGCCCATAGTGACGAGAGCAGCTCTGCACGCCTAGATCAAAATGACCAGCCCGGCCCAACAGGGACCTCTGGACAGTCGGTTCCGCTGCCACAGTCCCAAAGCACCACTGAGCCTACCCCCTCTGGAAACACCACCACAGCACCCACCCAGCGGGCCCATGCCACTGTTCCCAGGACACGTCAATCAGCAGTGTGTCCACCACTACAGGGAACCCAGGCAACCCCACTAATACAGGATGATCAGGGACCTGGGGTCAGTGGCAGTGGGCACACGGTTCAGTGGACAGAGGCACAGGACAACAGGGAAACTGGGAGGACTGGTGTGCAACAGGGGGAGGACAGGCCCAGGGAACCCACTCTCCACGAGGCACTCTCAAACATCATGGGAGCGTACCACCATTTGCAGGAGACCATGGGCACGGTACTGGCTAAGTTTCAGGAGACCTAGCGGCTGCTGGAGGAACAGTAGCTGGGGATCAGGGAGGAGTTGAAGTCCATTAACACCACCCTGGTCACCATTGCAGGGGTGCTGGCAGACATGGGCAACACTATGAGGGAGACAGTGGCATACCACTGGGCCCCTGACACCAGCCTGAAGGAGGAACAGCCTTCCACATCCGCCGGCGCTACTGGACTGGCGGAGGTCCTGCCACAGGACAAACAGGCCACCAGCACCCCACCCCCTGCAGAAGGAGAACCACCCCGCAAACGGTCCCTGCGATCCAGGCACAAGACAGAGAACATTGCCAAGACCCCCACCAGGATATAAGACTCTCCTGATTGTCACCCTTCTGTCCCACTCTGTCACCCTGTCCACCTTGAACTGCCATTGCTCCACTTCCTATGCCCCCTTGGACAATGCACCTGTGATACCAAGAGACTGGACTCTACCATGGACATTCCTCCATTATCACCCCCAGCCCATTGCACATCCCCCTCTACTTATTAGCACTTAAATAAACACCCATGAATCACAAAACAATCTGGAGTCAGTCTGTACTTTCACAAATGTATTATTACAACTACTTCGACAAATATCAATGTAAATGTTCATTTGCACATACCAATGTATGACAGTTGATGGGCAGCAGTAAACATATCAGAAGGCAGAATGAGGTACCCAGATCTGTGAAATGGAAAGCCAAAGTGAACTTTCAGGGTCCATACACAGAGGTTAAGAGCCTGACTTATGCAATGTCCTACAGTAGTCAGATATGAGATGAGCAGTGACAGTTTCTTACCTGTGTCTCACTGGAAGTACTGCATGATGATGTTGTTTCGGTTCTCAATATCTTCTTCCTGTGCCTCCTCTTCCTCACTGTCCACAGGCTCCACAGCTGCCACAATACCATCATCAGGCCCATCCTCATGCAGAAAAGGCACCTGGCGTCGCAAAGCCAGGTTGTGCAACATGCAGCATGCCACGATTATTTGGCACACCTTCTTCGGTGAGTAGTATAGGGAGCCACCTGTTAGATGGAGGCACGGGAATCTGGCCTTCAGGAGGCCCAAAGTCTGCTCAATAATAGTGCCATGGCCACTGTTGTTTGGAAGGAACCACTTGCCAGGAAATGGAGCACTGACAGGACCTGCACTAGAGGGGGTATACCTGTGGGATGGCGGATAGCTGACATCAGGTCAGGCTCCAATTGGGCACACAGTTCTTGGATTGTGGCACGATCAAGTCTGTAGGTCATAATGATGTGTCTGTCTTCCATTGTCGACAGGTCCACCAGGGGTCTGTACACCAGAGGCTGACGCCATCTCATCATCTGCCCCAGCGGAAGTGCCCTATGGAGGAGAATGGTGAGCAGAGGGTCATGTACCACATAGGTTGCACAAGTGTTTATGCAGGAATGTGAGTAAATCCGTGTGTGGCCTTGTCTGTCCATATTTCTGCCCAAATGTGCTGTGGTGCAGTTAGGTGCCATGCCATGTGCCACCCTGAAATGGCAGCTGCCTGACCTGTAAGGAGGGACAAGGGGATATGAGGTAACTGCACTGGCATTGTGCAGTGTCGCGGTAGGCGGTCGAAGACCGCCGCGCAATTCAGCATTGTTTGTCATTGGGCTCTTTGGGTTCCAGGAGCCAATGACGATGTCCGCCAGTGGTGACGGTATGCACCGCCGCGGACGCGACCGCCATTTTCTATCTGTTCACTCACTTGATACCTGACCTTCAACAAGAGAGGACCTACCCTGCAAGTGCTGCTGTGACTTGTGTCTGGAAGCGACAGTGGCTCGAGTGTCTGGGGAAAGGGCCCCTGCCTTCACTTTGGAGGAGTTGGAGAGACTAGTGGATGGGGTCCTCCCCCAGTACACGCTACTCTACAGTCCTCCAGACAAACAGGTGAGTACACTGTGAGCATGAAGCGTGGGACATGAATGTATGGAGTGGTGTGGATGTAAGATACATGTTGGGTTGGGGGCTGAGGCCTGCATGAGAGAATGGTGAGTGTATGTGTGTCAGGGCATGGGTGGGAAGTGGTGGGCAATGAGTATGACGAACCGAACGGGGGGTAAATTCCTTTCATCCTATACCTTTCGTATAGTTCAGCGCCCACCAGAAGAAGGGTATTTGGCATGCCATCGCCAAGGAAGTGCGGACCCTGGGGGTCTATTATAGATGGAGCACCCACCGCCGCAAGAGATGGGAGGACCTGCGCCGCTGGAGCAAGAAGACAGTGGAGGCCCAGCTGTGGATGGCCTCCCAACGTGGAAGGGGTGCCTGTCGCACCATGACCCCCCCTGATGTTCCGCGTCCTGGCTGTGGCATATCCGGAGTTAGATGGGCCCTTGAGGGCATCACAGCAGCCACAAGGGAGTGAGAACAGTCTCATTCAGCTGACTCTGCACGCTTTACGAGGAGTTTGGGTTGGGGATGTGGGCTGTGGGTTCCCCTAGGCCAGGGCCAACTTGGTAGGGTAGGTCCGTTGTTAGGCAGGCTCTGTGGCACTCCAACCCCAATAGTGGTAGTGGCCATCTAGAACTAGTCAGCCACCTGTGGGTTCCAGGTGTGCAGCAAATGGGGTTAGGCATAGTCCCCCATGGACAGGTGTTTTTCCTACTAACTGCTAGTGCATGGCCTAGTGCATAGGGCTGCTCCCTGTGTGTTGTGTCTGCCAACGGTAGTGGTGTTGCTGGCATTGACCATGTGTCTCCTCTGTCTCCCCCCCCCATCTTGTTTTGTCACCCTGTCCTTGTGTGCATTAACATCATCTGGCAGAGGAGCAGAGGCACCGGAGACGGAGGGAGCTGCATCCCACATGGCCCAGGAGGGTGAATCTACGGTGTCTGAAGGCACCAGTGGGATGGAGGGCGAGGGGATCTCCATGACGGGGACAGGAGGGGACAACAGCGACAGCGACTCCTCCCCTGATGGGAGCTCCCTTGCGGCGGCGGGCACCTCTGTGCCCACCGCAACAACAGGCACAGCTGCCACCCCTCCACCAGCACTGCCCTCCCAGCAGCCCCTCAGCGTGTTTCCCGTTCCCGCTCACCCAGGAGGGTGGGCCTCTCCTTCGCCCCTGGCACCTCAGGCTCTGCCTCAGTCAGCCCTGCTGCCCTCAGTGAGGAGGTTATTGACCTCCTGAGATCCCTCACTATTGGGCAGTCAACCATTCTGAATGCCATCCAGGGTGTCGAAATGCATTTGCAACAAACAAATGCATACCTGGAGGGCATTCATTCTGGTGTGGCGGCCCAACAGAGAGCATTTCAGGCTCTGGCCTCAGCACTGATGGCAGCCATTGTCCCTGTGTCCAGCCTCCCCCCTCCAACTTCCACTACCCAGACCCAATCCCCTGTACCTCAGCCTATCCCAAGCACACCTTCAGACCAGCATGCACACTCATCAACACACAAGAGTGGACATGGCAAACATAAGCACTACACATCCCACAGGCACTCACACAGGCACCATCCCCATGCAGAGATACCAACATCTACTGCCTCCACTGTGTCCCCCTCCTGCACGTCCTCCACCTCCCTCCCAGTCTCATCTCTACTCACACCTGCATGCACTACATCATCAGCCACTGCCTTCATCACCAGCATGCCCATCACAACACACCACTCACAAGCAATCACCACCCCCACAACCATGCACACATCCCCTGTGTCCTCTCCCAGTGTATCTGTGAGCCCTCCTCCCAAAGTACACAAACGCAGGCACACACCCACCAAACAGCCATCCACCTCACAACAGCCTCCATCCCATGCACCTTCACCCAAACTCAGCAGACGTACACCTCCTACAACCACTACCTCTTCTTCCACTCCCACACCCCCTCCATCTTCCCGTCCAAGTGTGTCAAAGAAACTTTTCCTGGCTAACATTGACCTCTTCCCTATACCTCCCCCCGTCCTTCCCCTCGGGACCAAGATGTCTAGAACCCAGACTAGCACCTCAGCCACCAAATCAGCGTCCACTGTGGTCCCTGCAAGTTTGGGAGGAACGAAGGGGGCACCCATCAGGGCTGCCAGTGTGCAACCTACTGAAGCTAAGGATCACTCGATTCCGCCACCTGCCAAGGTAAAGAAGGGGCCAGCATGCAGAAGGGAAAAGGTGCACCACCCACCCAGCAAGGCCTCATCCAGAACCAAAGAGGACAGTGCCAAGGTCCCAGCAGCGACTAGTAAGGTGGTGAAGGGACACAAAAGCAAAAGAAAGTCACCTCAGGGCAAGGAGCCTCCTGGTGAGGGACTGGTGACCCCCATTTCTCATGACAGGCCAGCAACCTGTACCACGGTGAGCATACCCGCAACGACCGCCACCTGCACCGCCACCTGCTCCGCCATCTGCACCGCCACCTGCACGGCAGCTGCCACAACTACAGTCACCAGCATCATCCCCAGTGGGCAGCCGTCCGAGGCTGCTGGAGACGGCCTGGTGTTTCCCTCCACTACTACAGACACCTGCACCACGGGCAGCATCGGCAGCATCTCTGCCGGAGACACCGCCGCAGCCACCACCACCTGCCCCACCACATGCCCAGCCAGTGCCCCTACAGCATACATCAGCAGCATCCCCAGTGGGCAGCCGTCCGAGGCTGCAGAAGACATCCTGAACCCTGCACACACTACATGAGGCACCAACACTAGCACTGCACTACCAGCAGTTTGCAGCCTATGTCGCCACAGGGTGGAGTGTGGCTCTGCCTCCATGGAGTATCATGCTACCTGTTCCCTGAAAATCTCGTGGCTCAGGCACCCAGGTGAGGGAATGGGAACTGCCACACCCCAGGTGCAGCATCACTGGGCACCATGCCCCCTCCAGAACCAGTGGAGAGATGCATCCACTAAGACAGGCCTTGGCAGGATGAAGCACTCTGGGCACAAAGCCCCCTCCAGAACCAGTGGAGAAAAGCATCCACTAACACAGTCCTTGGCAGGATGAAGCACTCTGGGCACAAAGCCCCCTCCAGAACCAGTGGAGAGATGCATCCACTAACACAGTCCTTGGCAGGATGAAGCACTTTGGGCACGAAGCCCCCTACAGAATCATCCTTGGCAGGATGAAGCACTCTGGGCACAAAGCCCCCTCCAGAACCAGTGAAGAAAAGCATCCACTAACACAGTCCTTAGCAGGATGAAGCACTCTGGGCACACATCACCCTCCAGAACCAGTGGAGTGATGCATCCACTAACACAGTGCTTGGCAAGATGAAGCACTCTGGGCACAAAGACCCCTCCAGAACGAGTGGAGAGATGCATCCACTAACACAGTCCTTGGCAGGATGAAGCACTGTGGGCACAAAGCCCCCTCCAGCACCAGTGGAGAAAAGCATCCACTAACACAGTCCTTGGCAGGATGAAGCACTCTTGGCACAAATCCCCCTCCAGAACCAGTTGAGAAAAGTATCCACTAAAACAGTCCTTGGCAGGATAAAGCACTCTGGGCACGAAGCCCCCTCCAGAACCAGTGGAACATGTCACCGACTTGAGAGACTGTGGCTTTGCACTCCCCAGGAGCAAGCAGTGGGCAGTGGACCCACTTAAGAGACTTGAGAGACTGTGGCTTTGCACTCTCCGGGACCAAGCAATGGGCAAACCACCCACTTGAGAGACAGTGGGCTTGCACTGGCCAGGTCCAAGCAGTAGGAAAACTACCCACTTGCGAGACTGTGGCCTTGCACTCCCCAGTACCAAGCAGTGGACAAACCACCCACTTGAGAGACTGTGGCTTTGCACTCCCCAGGACCAGGCAGTGGGCATAGAGCCCCCTCGAGGAGCAGTGGCGTCTTCCATCATCCCGCTGAGGTGCCCCCTCTTCCCTTCCGCCTGAGGAGCCTGTTTTTTTTTTGACCTGATGCCCCTGCAGTGTTCTCTCCATTTTGAGGCAGGTGTCATGTGTGGGCTTCGCCCATGCTTTTTGGGACCACTGGTCCACGGACATTTCATGGGACAGTGTACAGACTTGTGTACTTGCTGTAAATATTTGTTTATACTTATTATTTACTGTTCTCTTGGGCTATCCAATTGTTTGAATATTACACTAGTTAAACTCATTTGTTTGGTCCTTGCGTTCTTCCAGGGGGTGACCGGGTGTATCTGTGATGTTATTGGTTATGTGTGTGTGTATGTTGTTGTGGGTGTTGCATGCGAGTGTCACTCTCTTTTCCCTCCTCCCCTCCTCTGTCTGCTAGGTGCAGTACTCACCGTGGTCATTGCCGCCACCATTCGAACTCCTGGTAGATGAGAAGATACACCAACATTGGTAACACCTGTAGTTCGGGCTCCATGGCGTCTTGGTTCCTTGTTGGGTGTCGAGAGGTGAGTGGTTTCCCTTCCAAAGACTGTTTCTGCTGTGCTTTTGATGGTGTTGGTACCGCCCTGGAAAAGCTGGCGGATTGGTGTCTTGTAATAGTGTGGGTGGTACATTGTGTTCTGCCTGTCTGTTGGCGGTTATCGCTGCGGTGTTTGTTTCTACCGCTGTGGCGGTGGGAGTGTTTAAGTGGCTGCCTGTGTTGGCGGTTTCCGCCATGGTCGTAATTCAATTTTTTTGACCGCCGGCCTGTTAGAGGTATTACCGCCGCTTTATCACCGACTGCCAGGGTTGTAATGAGGGCCTTAGTGTTGACAGCAGGGTCGATGAGGCACATGGTGACACACATCTATTAAGAACCTCAAGGTGGCTATAGAGTCTGGACTTAACCTGTGGCTCAGCAAGTGTGGGGAGAGGAACTAGCACCACTCCTGAATGGTTCAGCATGGGTTGTGACCTGCAAACTGGTGAAGAAAATCTTGTGCAATGCTAGATTTAAATTGGTGCATTTCAACTTTATGCACCACATGTACTTAACTGCGGTCAAACTTAGTAGGATGTTTGCGGGCAGAGGGATGGACTGTCCCAGATATGGAGCGGTGGCAGGTTCTTTCTTGGATATGGCATGAGAGTGTCCAAGGGTGCATGATTATTGCCTACATGTTGTTTGAAAGTTGAGGGAGGTGACCACAATGACAACTGAGGAGTCACCTGAGGGGGGCCTTCTTGGTATCAATAAATGCTGTAGAGGGGGTAAAATGCATTGGAGGTCCCTAAAGTAGGCATTAGTTTTGGCTAAAAGGAAGGTGGCCATAGGATGTCTGGGTACAAATGCCCCCTCCATCATTCTTTGGTGTAGGGACGTGGACTAGTAGGTGATAGGTACATATGAAGCTCAACCACTGGGATGATAAGTTACAGGAGGACCTAGAAATCTGGGCCACACTACTGGAAAACATGTACACAGGTGAGGGTGGGGATAATGAACAGGGTACGCAAGGCACGGAATCCTATAACACACAAGTGCCCAACCTGGGGAGTGCAGGGTGGCAGCGACTGCTTCGGGACCAAGGTGAGCAGTACAACCTAGGAAAAGGGGAGTCATAGTGTCATTCACCTAGTGAGTGTAGCGGGGCCTGAATGTCTACATGTTGGGTGACAAATTGCTATTGAACTGGGGGTACTGGCAGGAGCCCATGGGGATGAGACTAAGTGGAGGGAGGAATACTATTCAAATATTTGATGTGTATAATTGATGATGATGGAAATGCACAGCGATTGTACCATTAACTATTACTGATGTTGTTCTTAATGTTTTCGCTTTCAACAGCAGGGGTGTGGATGCACATGAAAATGCATACTGCCGATACTATGTTTAGTGTGGCCCTATTCTTGGACTAATTGCTGATCAATGACCAAAAAAATAAATTTTCAACAACAATTATGTTCATTTGCCAAGAGAAAATGTAAATGTAAACATCAGCAAAATGCTGCGGTGGGTCCAAAATGTGACAGGCAGCTCATTGAGCCAGTGCCTGGTAAGGACCCACCCAAACAAGTCATTGGCTGAAAAAGACAGAACAAAGTGCCTTTACTGCATGTGTCCATTTATGTGGCATTTATGTAGCCCTTACTAATCCTGACAAGGTGTTGAACATGTGTATAATGAATGTTGTGTGTCGTATGTTGTGTGGAGGGTGTAGTGGCAACATGAAGAACTCGTAACTGGCTAGAGCTGTCAAGCCAGACCTAAAAAGTGTGTTCCACTTCATGTCCATTTCATGTCCTCTCACCCTACGGCTATACCCGACTGGCTTCCTTAAAGACCGGAAAGAAAGGGAGAAATTAATCTAGCACCAACGGAGAGACCATAAAGGATTAAAAAACAATGCAGAAGCTATATGAAATTAGGTTGGCCAGAAACAAAGACCAGCACAAATGCAAAAAAGAATCAAACCATTATCAGGTATATTCTATTATGGCAATAATGTGGGGCAGCTGGGTCAATGTTGGTGTGACCACTTCAGTATTTACCACAAGACGGCAAGCAGGTATGGGGATTCATTTATGGAAATTAATATGTTAGTGCCCAGTACCATAACGCATGGACTGTAGAAGAGAGTAGAAGTGTGTTTTATATATATATGCTTGTATAGAGAACAGGAAGGCATGAAGAAAGCGAAACATTTCTCTATTGGTCAGTGATAAATCAGAGGGAGGAGAGATGATCTAGTGCCTTAAATATTAAGATGTTGACCATGGAACCTGGATACTTGAGTTATCATTTAATCACCTCGCCAACAAATCTGGGTAAATCACTACATCCCAAAGTAATGTGAAAATGAAAACCACTGCATAGTATGCTGTCTAGTACTGTCCGAATTGTGGGGTTGCAAGCCTCCCTCATCCCCTATGGCATCAAATAATATGGTTTTGGGGTATGTTCTTAACAGGCCTCCACAAAGCATACTGTCCTTTATAGAGCATATCCTGTTTGAGATGATCCCGCTTTAGTAAACAATACATCCTCTGGAAAGTGCTCTCTGCTACTTGTTACGTCAACACGTACATAGAATCACTCAAATAATGTCTGTTTCCTAAAAATTCCCCATAAAAAAACATAAATACAACACAGTAATCACAATATAAATTGTATCATGAAATACATAAAATATGCACAATAAGATCCAAGATCATTTTGTTGTAGACTACAAACCAATTCATTATACCAACATAACAGTTTTGTACCGTAAGTACCAGTGGCAAGCTACTCTGTACTGTGATACACATAGCAGGTGACATATAAGTACAATCCATTATTTCTGCTGAAACACATACACAGGGCAAATAAAGAAATACTGGGCTTCAGTTTCATTTCCTAATAGGCACACAGGGCATAAAGTCAGCATTCGATAAAGAACCATTAGTGGACCAATTGCTAGTGAAACCTCTCAATAGTATAATGCAATAGATACACTTTGTATACAAATGCTTGGCAACGTAAGGTGTAATGTCATCCAAAAAATAGTCAATTATGCCTCCTGCACTCGCTGATCGATACCAAGCCTGCATAGGAAATGACCAACAGCGTGCATTTTGGACGTTACCCGTTCCCCTTGTTTAGAGCTCGTGGGAGCCCATATCTTGTAGGGCCCCCAAAGTTGTCAGTCAGCATTTCATGTATTTAAGCCATGAAAGGGCACAAGGATGGGCCAGTACTAGAACTTCTTGTAGACACAATCTATAAGGTTTCAGTTCCTCAATGTACCAAAGTCTGCACCCATGTAACAAGGCACTACGTTTTATTATATAAGCCATGTCTTTAATACCCATATTCAAATGCAATGGAAATGTAGGAGCAATTTTCGGCAGATTAAACAACAATTTTTTTTTAATGTATTCTCAGCAACAATCGTCCTGACACACTTTTTGCAACTCCATAACTCAGTATCACAAACAGCTGCTCTAAAAGCCTTTTGTTTCTAAGGCTGGTGAAACTGATCGAAAACTAGAGGATTTTTTTTTTAATACAGCCCTTGCAGAGTGTTTAAGAGTTAACTGGCCCCTGGAAATGTGCAGTGTCCAAGACATGGAACTAGCAACGTTCACCCAAAATGAGGGCCCCTTTCTATTGGTAACTTGCCCACAGTCAGTGAGAGCCTTTGCAGTTTGTGTGGGTTTAAACTCAAGCATTTAGTCTTCTGTGGATTCAACTGTAACTCCGATCCTTGCAGAAGAACACACATTGGTCTAATAAAGATTGAAGATCCATTAGTGTTTTGGGTATCTCAGCAAACAATAAAGAAATAATTTTATATCCAGCCAATTTAGGAGCATCATTTCTACAAGCATTGAGATAGTCAATGGCACCATTTATATAGAGTGAAAACCAACTTGGTGCCACTGCACACCCCTGCTTAATACCTTTGCCCATTGGAATACGGTCAGTTAAATCCCCATCCTTCCCCGATCTAACCTGTGCGTAGGTATTGGTATGGAGTCAGATGATTATATTGAAAATACTATATAGAATACCCATGCCTCTTAAAACTGCCCGTAGTTTAGATCTAGGGATTGTATCGAAAGCTGACCAAAGGTCGACAAATGCGACATACAGGTGTCTTCTTTGTAGCTTCCAACAAATAAAAACACATCGAGAAATGTGATCTGCTGTGATCTCTTTGCTCCTGAACCTAGCCCATAAGTGAGTAAGAAGTTTGTTAAGGAGCTGCCTACAAATTATTTTGGCAGATTATCAATTTAGGCTAATGGGGCTGTAATCGACCAGGTCCTCTTTACTTCCTTTTTTGTAAACTGGGATATTAACTGCACCCCGTCAACTATCTGGGCTATCGGATTGTGTAATTATTGTGTTCATCAGCTTATTAACAAATAGACCCCAGTCATGGGGTTTTGAAAGAAAGAGATCTCCAGGAATTTTGTAAGGGCCAGGGGCTTTACCACACTTCACAAATCCAATTGATGGTATAGTGTCATGTAGTGAGAACACCAAGCTCTCTTTAGCAGAAGCTGCTTAAGATACAGTGGATGCTTTTTCTACATAATAATTAGTTGGTACATCTACAAAATGTTTCATCGATAAGTGTGGCAGTATATGGCAAGTCAAAACAATCTGAGTATGTCTGCTGCCTTAAACAGCCAAATGCCAGAATTCCTTGATGTCCTTATTCTTTAGGGCTTCAGTATGGTCAGACCAGTACTTTTCTTACTGGGGTTTCTTTCTTTGAGTCAATAAATCCCTATAACTAGCCTTTGCCTCCCTTATTTTATACCTTGTGTCCTTCTTATTGACGTAATAAGGACATATTTTGCAGTCCTACAATTACTAAAACACCAAGAAGTTCTTTTGCCCCTCACCATCGTTTAGAATTCCTGAAAATATATTCACGAAGTGTTCCGAATAATTTGTTGTGGGCTAGGATAACCTTGGCACCACGCAAGTGTTCATGGTCATCTACCAACAGAGATTCCATAGTGTCGGCAACCTCCTTGTAGATAGACGCTAGAATGTCTCCAACACATATTTAGCTGTTCCCATGAAAGGGACCTACTATTATTCACAAAAATGTCACTCAAGTCAAATATGTGCTGGGGGGACACTTAGTTAGACTAAATAATCTATCAGTTGTTGTTTGGAGAGTATTATGATCACTGTCTGGCCGTTACACAATTCACATATCTTCTAGAACTGGCCACAGGCTAGTAGCGAACATATGTAATCCGTTATACTCCTATGCCCTGTTCTATTAAAAGCAGAACTCCCTTTCTTATCAGAGCGCCCCTCCCACTACAAGCTCTAAGGTCATGTGTCAAAGTTAATGATGACAGCTCTAATGCTGTAGTTGATAAGTTTTAATTTGGGCATGGCCCACTTCTCATCAACTAATTCGATTAAAGAAAATGTAGTGTCTAGGCACTCATAAGGTGGTATTAAAGTCTCCTGCTATAATTGTTGAACAGTTAGTGATTGTTTCTAAGCAGTCTCCCAACTTTTGTAATGTTTCACATTCATAATGTTGCTGAGTACTGCCTGTATAGGTGTTATAGAGCTTGACTACCTGTCCCTCACAGTAGTGATTAGTGATAAGCCTTAAGGATCCAGCAAAACAATTATCAACTGTTTGACTTTACAGGCTCATCAAATTTATGAGGCCCCAGGGCGGACGACCTACTCACTTGCAGTCTGTTTTAATACTGAAATTATAAAAGCCAGTTCTATAGGTAGAATTCAACAGCCAGTACTCTAAGAATAGGCATATCGACAAAGTTCCTCCATTCTGTTCCAAGACAAGATGTGTAGCATTGACATTCAGATTCAACTCTGAGTGTCCAATGGTCACATCCAACAAAAAAAACGTGAGGTATCAGCTACATTTAACCTCAGAGTACTACCAACCTTCAAGACCAGATTATTATTAGTACCAGATTCCCTAGGGGAGATGGGAAATGTTGCTAAAATGAAAGACCCCCACTTAGTGTTGTGTTTGAAAAGATTAAAAATTATCCTGTCAATCAATCCATGCCATTACTACAGTTGTTAACATGTCCCTCCAGTTGGATTAGATATAGCTTTCAAAACTTTTTGTACAACAGCAGTTGGTGAATTATACTTTACTTGATTGCAAGTACTGGAGTTGGACGTCGAACGAACTTCTAAGGACACAAAGCCAGCCACCTATATACCTTTGTTTAAGTACAATTGTGTATAATCATAACTTTCTGTACTGGATGGATAACACCAAGCTATTGTGATGTTGGAGTGAATCAGGGACTTGCACTGATGGGTATGCCTGATCCAATAAATAACTTTGTTGATTAATGAGGCTGCATCTTCCCTGGTCCCGTAGGAAAACGTAAGGACATTAATCATATAAACAACACTTAGATTCAAGAGAGGCTTGTTAACTCGAGGGATTGGAACGTGGTCATTCCCAAGAGACTCCACTCCGTGAATCTTGCTATAGTCTTCCTGGTGTTGGTTGTTTATGCAACCAAACTTCCTAGGGCACTAGGCTCTACATCTAGTGGCAAGTAAGGGTCCAATGGGGTTTCTAATTGAGTGAGGTCCATTCCTGGTCTCACACACCAGATCTGTGTTACATGGATACATTATAGAGTGTGAATGAGCTTGTGGAGTTGCTTATCAACCAAACCAACATCAACTTTAGTGGAATTTTCTGTTGTAACAACAGAAGTTTCACGAACCAGTGTTACTTATCTCGCCAAGACATTTCACATAAGTTAAAACTGCTGCATGTCACCACTTTCTGTGGAGTACAGACACTATCTACATCACTAAAAGTGCCTAGCTGGGCTTCCTCAAGGTTGAACAATGGGAAAATCTGTTAGTACATATTACATTAGAGGTAAAATCAGCTTGAATCTGTATTTCAGTAACTGGGACATCTCTTGTGCGGTGGTTAAACCAGCAGATGTTGTTGGACTTGGGTACTCAAGCCCTTTTTAAAAAAAGATTTCCCATATCCTATGAGACCCAGGTAGAGATTTGGTAAATTTCTCCTGATTTAAATAGTTTCAAGTTCTACAATTAGGGATTAACCGTTGCTAGCTTTATAGTTCATAGCTGCATGTTTAGCAGTTTTTAGGTCGAGCGCACAAGCACTTTGACGTGTTGTAAGTACTGTGGGCTTTTAATCACGCCCATCACTTTTACTCGTTAATGAGCTTGCCTTTCAAAAATCTATTGACATCATTGGTAAATGCTTTAAATTCGCCCCACCTTGAGGCTGCTTTGTTACCGCCTTGGGGACCGACCCTGTTACAAGGCTAACTACACGACTGCCCATATATGCTTTACTGTGGGCAAACTCCTTTTTTCTTTTCTTTCGGTCCTTGGCACTCATGCTCATGGCAGCCATAGCATGAAATACAACAATGCTACTTTTTTTTTTTTATTTCAATCGCTCTTTCAATGCATAATTGTATACAGCCCACAGATGCTTCCCATGGCACATCCTCATTCTGAAATGACAAAAGTGGCTGCAGGGTTGTGAGGGAAACCTTTCTCTCATAGACGCTGCATTGATTGCCAGCAACATTAATTTCCAAAATGAATTAACAAGGCATTGAGAGATGGAGCCAAGAATGCATGACTGGGCTATCTTCCCGTTTAAATACATTTCCATTGCATTTTTTCTTGGCGTGGGACATTTTTTATATTTTGCCAGTTCATGAGCTGCTTCGACTTTTTTTAAAGAAGAACCAGGCATTAGATATTCCATCACTCTTAGTAATCCTGGAACTGTTTTCAAACTGTGGTGCTGTTATAGCTTTAAAGCAGAAACAATCTTTAAAATTCTTCAAGATCTGCATGCTGGTAGCTCCACATCTAGTGGTCAGTATAACATATTTGTAAGTACTACTGTATTGCGCTTCCCATCACTGCACAATCATGCATATAAAATATATTTCTGGGCATAAAGGAACTCGTAGGTTCAGAAGATAGTGTATTTTGGTTGTGCAGTTGTCGTGTCCCAAGAAACAAGTGCCCATCAGTCCACAATGGGTGCTCGCTGGTTTCCCTCATCTGTGAGGCATTTTGGCTGGAGGCCATTTTATAATATCTCACTCTTCATGGAGGCAAAGGGGAGAGCAAGATAGACTTGGGTCGCCAGGGAGGCAATATATCAATAGTCATTAGTTTATGTGGAACTCGTTTTTTTTTAGGTGCTGTGTTTCATTTTTCAGCCCTAGGAATCCCAGACACAGAAGAAACCTGCAAGAGCTCATTACTCTGCTCTCCGCCAACCGGATTAAAAAATGTAATCGGAATTTAATACCTGTTTCTCCCTTGCTTAGAGTAAATACATAGAAATAGAATAAATACTTGGAAATAAAAAACAAGCATTTGCAATGCAATAGACCTCGCATTTGCCAGAGTTAGAGCTATTGGCATTGTAAATGGCAATGTCTTTTACCTATGCGTTTTGGTTTGGAGTTTAGTGGATGTATGTGATGTAGAGTGGAATTATATGGGTTGAATTGGAATTGCTAGTTGTGGAATTGTGTGGGGTTGAATTGCATGGTGTGGAGTACATCTCTGCAGTGGAATAATGTTGCATGGTGAAAGCATAGAGGTGAGAGCTCCACAGAATAGATAGGAAGGAAGATATTTGTGCAGGAAGTGGTGAATGAACTCAAGACAGAGGAGCAGAAAGAGTTTGCGAAAGAAGGGGAGTGCAGTTCATAGATGCATAAAGAGGAAGGATTTTTGTATGCAGAAGACACCCTAAGAAGAGGAGGAGAGCGTGGGTTTGAGGGACTGAAACCTCATCATAATTCTTACTCACATGGGTTGCAAATAAAATGAAGTTCTGTTCTTTTCCCAAAGCTTTCTTTTTATGC
The DNA here is from genome assembly GCF_031143425.1 of Pleurodeles waltl. Lineage (NCBI taxonomy): Eukaryota > Metazoa > Chordata > Amphibia > Caudata > Salamandridae > Pleurodeles > Pleurodeles waltl. Next base: position 480,369,912 of record NC_090438.1, on the reverse strand, counting down.
ACGAATGTTTCACTTGTTGCTTTCAAAGGCAGAACTATTTGGTCGAAATGTTCACACTGCTTCTAGTGTGTCTTTTAAAATAATTGGTAATGGAATAATTGCATAAACTATGAAAGTAAGAAATCCACCTTAAATTCTTCAAAGGAACACCAAGGTTTGTTCTTTAAGGATAGATGAACTGAAATATTTTTAGTAGTTTTGTAAGATGAAAAGTCTAGGCTCACGCCAGAGCTAAAAATGATAGGCAAAAGCCCAAGATATATGTGGCGGTATTGCCTGAAGGAATGTGTTACATAGTTTTGGCGCTTGGTATTCCATACAAGTGCTATGCTCCCACTATAGAAGACAAACCTGCTAATGCAAAGTCTCCTGGTGAGCTTAAAAAATTAGCTTTAATTTAAGAAGAGTGTTACAACATCATTGATTTAGGACTCTTGGGGAAAAATACAGAGGTTAAAAAAAGAAGAGACAGAGAAGCAATAGGCCAAAAAAGTGTCAATGCTAAGCTGGCACATCTCCTGAGTTCCAGATCTACAAAGCACACATGCAGTCCCCATATCGTAACAACCTTCCACACACACCACAAAACAGAGCATAGAAATTTAAATTCCGTTGGGAAAATTCCTGAATTTTGCACTACATTAAGTTTGTATTATGTAACATTTCATAATTTTGACCTGCAGGATACTGGTTTGCACAGCAAATTTTTAACAGAGACATTTTCTGCTCAAAGCACTCTCCAGTGTGTATCCCATGTAACTTCTTCATGCAAAGTATGTCATCACATGAGATACTGGAAAATGGCATTTCGTGCTAAAAGTGCAATTTTACAACATTTCTGTTAAATTTCGCATAAAATAATAAACAGTTCCTAACACCGCTATGACGATGCTGTGCAAAAGCAAACCACTCATCCCACAAAATTTGAGACTCACTTAATTTATTTAAACACTGTTTGATACTCTGTCCAGCATAAAAAGATAAAACAGGAATTAAGTGGAAGATAATAAAACAGTTCACCTGAAACTCGTGACAAACTTTTCTATAGCACTGTTCCAAAGTTTTATTTGGTTAATTAAAAAAGCATTCCAGTCAGTTCTGTAGATAAACGTTTTTTTTTTTTAATGAACGATTGAAGTGAAGTGCAATGGAGCTAAACTACAAACGCGTCTAAATACAAATCGTGCGTAATAAGAACGGAATAGCGTCTAAAGCGAAACCCTTACAGTCACCGAGGTATGTGTTGTCTGCAGCAGAAACTATCTTCTTTCTTTCAGCCAGATACCTACTCTGTGGCATTAATCCTATCAATTATATCTTATTTTGTGATAAGAACCCATGCTGTGTACTTTAGACACAAGACAAAAGCTTTTGGCATGCAAGCTGCCAGGTAACGTGGCAACTGGGGCTGCAGGCCCTGCCTCCATGCCATTCAGTTTCACTGCCGACCTTCCACAGCGTGCTTGATATTCTTATCGTGCTAGTACTATCTCCTAATATCTCACTGGAAACCAACAACCGACAGCAAACCAGTCAGCTTCACACCTTTGCCACTCCGATGAGGCCTTGCAGTTGTCTCCGTGTGAACGTGAGGATTGCAGAGAAAAGCCGTCAATTATTTATGACACGCCCATCCCTGACTGAACAGTACCCAGCTCAGAACTGTGGCACCAGGCAAGCAGGGGTTAACAAAACAAGCATTTGGAATGCAATAGTCTCGTGTTTTCTCGAGTTAGAGCTCATAGTGTTGTAAATTACTGACTGGACTTTTATTTCCACACAGACTGAAAACAAAACAAGCATTTGAACTGCAATAGCTCTCGTGTTCGCTCGAGTTTCAGCTATTAGCGTTTTCTTGCCGCAAACTGGAAATAAAAAGTAAAACAGTTGACATAAGCAGCCGGTTCAAAGCGCTGCTGAGAGCTCGCAGAGACAGACAAAAGGAACAAGCATTTGTAATGCAAGAACAGAAAATGTGCGAGGGAGAGTAATGAATGGAATAAACAAAGTCACACATCACTGCAGATGAAAAGTAAGTAATAGACTAGAGCCCTGTTAACAGAAACAGACTGGGGCCACTGAAGCATCCAGCACGCTGGTCAAATGCTATTAGCCTTTGAACAAAGTAATCCCAAAGCACATGCTTCATAGGCACAAGTGGAAGGGTACAAGTACTAGGGCCATGCTCCAGGGGAGTGTACAACTGTGGAAAAGGTGGGACAAAGAGCAAGGATTGACCACTAGCAAGCAAGGATTTTTTAAGGACACTGAAACAAACCAGTGAAAAAGCAGAGACCCCACAAAGAAGTATAGAAGTATATACTAAAGTATATACAAGAGGCCTCGAATGCTCGACCTAATAACCTATGGCATGCGTGGCATTCTTTCCATTAGCTTCCGAGGCATTGACTCTTTTGCTGCGCCCCCTCCCACCTTACACAGAGCATCACAGGTTCCCAGACTTTCATGGCCTGTAACAGATGCGAGCAGCACATTGCGCCCCAGCCTGGCTTTGAGTGTTATTCGAAGGTGCCAACTACTGTGCCCCCCTGGCAGACACAGAGCATGAGTGAAAATATGTCTTGTACTCAGGTTCGTAAGAAGAAGTCTACGGCTCCGTTTTTGCTACCTTCCCCACAAGCTGCCTTGATTTAATTCACAGACAGCTTGAATAAAGATTAGACAAACAAAGTAAACAATCTTTACAATGCTCAGATATCGATAATCATCACAGCCTCCAATCGTTCCAGGCACAGCCACTGGAATTATGTGGCAGGGAAAGACAAAAGACATGCTGCAGGGTTCACCACTGTATGTACAAAGGAAATTCCAGTTATTAATTTACAATTCCAATAGCTCTAACTCGAGCAAATGCAAGACCTATTGCATTGCAAATGCTTGTTTCCATTTTGGTGGGGTCTTGTAAAATTCTGCAAGTTTCCTTTTGCCCATACTGGCCAGCACAGAGCAAATCTCACAGCTGTATAAAACATGCTAACACAGCCCAGATGAGGAGAAGAACAGTAAATTAACAACAACACATATTTAAAAAGATAACAGCAAAACAACGTAAATGCCAAAGTACTTACCCATGCAGTAAACAGTTGAAGCCAAGAGGAGCGGCCCAGCCCACCCTCCGGTCAATGATGGGTGAAAACGGGCCTATCCTTGTTCCGGATGCAGTCCAAACAATTCCCGTGCAGGGGAGGGAGTCAAGTGCTATACGGCGCCTGTCATGAGGAATAGGCCTCCTACATGCCCTCCTCTGAGCTGAGGTTTGTGAGTCTTAAAGTCCTTCAATAGTGATGGTGTCCCGCACAGCTGGAATGAGATATGTGCTACATTTCACCAGGGAGGGTGCCTGTCTCCTCCCCCCCCACCTCTGAGCTAGAAACTAGGTTTGTGGGTCTTGAAGTCCCTTCGATAGCGATGGCGTCCAAGTACAAACAAATAAAAATCCAATTCATTGCCATTAACTTTATAATGCTCTTAACTTGTTTTAACGAGTTACTTACTGCATACAAGCTATTGCATAGTACATTTCTCTGATAAGGAGGGCGGAGGACGAAGTGGGTGTTAGATTTAAAGAATATTTGCCAAATGAATGATAGGAAACATGCCGGAAGAAAGATAAAAAACAGTTGTCTTGGATATTTCCAAGACATGGGAACTTGTGAGGAGGGGAAAAGCAGCACAGGCTGGCAGTTTACCCTATACAAGACACTTCTTCCTACTAAATTTGCTAGAGAAGGAGAGCCTCTTTTACAGTGCACTTTCCTTCTTACTCCGGTAGCTCTAGAAAGAGCCTAAGCTGAGAAATTAATGCATTGATGTTTTGTTCAAAATGTGTGTTAGGAAACAACACATATAACAAATAGAAGAAACAGAATAATGTAATGCGAATACATGTTTGCAACTAATGGGTGCAAGTAAGCAACTGGAAAAAGTCCTGCGTCAAACCTCTCATAAGCCAAAAGCACCCACCCACAACGTGATAAAATTGCACCGCCAACCAATATAGAGAGCAGAATATTCAGAACATAGCATTAGAGCATGACCACCATCTTCAGTTTGCAATGAGACCCTAGAACAAGAAGCTTTGGCACCCCTAAGAGTCACAGTGCTACAAGGCCAAACTAATGAAACAGTGTGTGCCATATGCATGTCACCTTGAAAAACCTTTGGTTTGCACTGTAACCAAGCCTAGCAGAGTTCCTGCCTGCCTTCCTCTGCAATGACTACAACAGAGTAGATTTTTCCGACCAGATAGAGTATCTAGGTATTTTTTCAGAATCTAGGGCTCCATCTAAAAAATAAATCAGCTTGCAGCAGAAGATTCGATGTATATTAATTTAAAGTACAGTGGAAGTAATTACTTGAATTCCAACACTGTAAGTAAGATTTAGGGCCTCTTTACGAGTTTGGCAGTCCACTGGCTGCCACACTTGCAGTGGTGGTTGGACCTCCGCACTTCTGGCTGTCCGAACACCAGATTATGATCCTAGTGGTAGGACCACCATGAGGCAGCCCTCCCCCACCAGGATCATGGATCTGAATAGATTGCGGTGGCAAAAGTAGTGGTTAGCAACAGAGGTGCTGAGTTCGACAATGTTGTGCTGCTCATAACTTCACTTTCCGCTAGGCTTTTCATAGTGGGGTCCCTGCCATGAAAAACGCTGGCAGAAAGGCAGTGCTGTTGGCCACAGGGTGGACCCTACACTGCCCACGACTAAGTTGTGGGCAGTGCAGGGTCCCCCCTACCAGCAGCCTTGGAATGCACACTGTCTGCTGTTGCAGACAGTGCACATTCGGAAGGTGCTTGTGTGTGATGGAATTGGCCTCAGCTCCCTTAAGAAAGTCGAGGCCAATGCCGCTTCACTGTTTCCACTGGGCTGACTGGTGGAAACGTTGTAATACAACGGTGGTTCGGCTTCTGGCTTGACGACCACCTCACCACCGCCATATTGGCAGGCTAAACCCCAAATAAGGCATCATGATAACAATCTGTAACCCAGGAACATTCAATGATTTTAGTCATGTTTTTATTCCTGCTCTTCTCTCAGCAGTGTCAATAGCCACATGCACCAGCATACTCAGTAGGAGCCCTTTACCTCAGCAGTGTACTTAATAACCACACATACCAGAATACACAGAGTAGGTGCCTTTTACCTCAGCAGTCTGGTATAGCATTATGCACCAGTACACACAAAGCAGGTGCCTTTTACCTCAGCTGCGTAGTTAATAACCACGTGCACCAGAACACACAGAGTAGGCGCCTTTTATCTCACCAGTGTATCTAATAACTATATGCATCAGTACACAGAGAGCAGGTGCCTTTTATCTCTGCACTGTAGTTAATAGCATTATACGCCAGTCAGAGCTGGCCCTTGCCTGGAGAGTGCCCTCTGCGGAACGACATTTGCTGTCCTCGCTGTCAGTGCTTGAAATTGAAAAATTAAAGTGCAGGTACTCTGTGCTAGAGTACCTGCTTGTTTCCCAGAAGTGCTGGTACTCTCCAATTAAAAGTATTACGTTTTTCTTGAGATGTGCCGGTACTCTCCCTCTCAAAATAAAAAAGTGCCGGTACTCAGTACCGGACAGTACCGGCCCATTTAAAGCACTGCTCGCTGTAATAAAACGAGACACGGGGTCCCTGTTAAAAGTCACTCCCTGGCTAGCTACATCAAAGCAGTGACTTGCCTCTGAAGACATCTCCTCCAACTCACCTAATTGACTCACAGCTTGGCTCTCTCAGGCCGGTGCCATGTTATTTATTGGAAGGGGGTGTTGGTGTGTGGGGCAGAGGGTGAAAGGTAGATGGGAGGGCAAGGAAGGGAAAGTACAATTTTAAACTCAATCTCTGAAGCCACGGTAGACAGACATTGCCTTGCGCAGGATCTTAATTTAGAGAGTTCCATGAGCATCTCTGAAGATTGGCGCCCTGGGCGTGGGCCCAGCTCGTCCATGCCAAAATCATCCCTGGCGCCAGTACACATACAGCAGGTGCCTTTTAGCTTAGCATCGTAGTTAATAACCACACACCAATACACACAGAGCAGCCGCCCTTTACCTCAGCAGTGTCGTTAATAGCCACGCGCACCAGTACACATAGAGCAGCTGCCTTTTAACCCAGCACTGTAATTAACAACCGCGCTAACATCCATACACACAGAAAAAAGTCTTCTACCTTCTGATCTCCTCCCTGACATGAGCACAGGAGCCTCACTTCGTGATTAGCAGAGCACTTTACTAGGCCTTTCTCACAAGAGCCCCTTTGTGGGGCTGTGCCTGCTAGCTCACAAATGAAAATTCCAGAACCTACACATAGATTCTGACTACTATGACTCATGTATTCACTTCCTCCACTGAATAGTTAAAAGACCACGGCCCTTAAAATACTAACAATTATTCCGTGTGCCAAACTACTGCAATTACGCATTAAAAGAGCGTCGGGGACGTAATTGGTTATGCTTTTAAACCATTTCAAGACCAGGTAAAAAAAGAAGTTATTTTGATAAAGAAAATAATCGGTTTACATAGTATTTAGAATACTGGAGACTGGCATCGGTAATACATTTATTACTTAGTTTACTCCTTTTGCAGTGGGTAGTACTTAACCGCCTCTAATCATCAATTATTATTGGCATTATTCTGACGGCCCTTTCAATAATGAGGCCCCATATTATCAAATCTATAAAGAAGAAATTTGAACTGTGCTGTGCTGCAGAGCTTTAAGAATACACAATATTTTAAATCTAAAAAGGATCGGAGTAATATAAAAAGGTAAACCAATGGGAAGGGCTCCTGAAGATGTGTTGGCAACATAGGTGAAGCGCAAGTTGGCAGGATGGCTCAGTGAGCTGAGCACTCAGCATTGACAAAATTCTGTATTCTAAAGATAATACCTACGACTCCCATCAAGAGAGTCTTACTTTTTCCAGTGTCAGTACAGTGAGTATAGTAAATTAGATTTTAGGTATTCCCTAGCCATTGGATCCCACCCTTTTGCCTTCTGTGGTCCACCACTTTATCATTACTAGAACCTGGGGACCCACACTGAATCATTATTGGAATCCAGGGAACCCCCACTGAGTCATTATTGGACACTGGGTACCCAGGCGTATAGATTGTTGATGATTTGATCTTCAAAATAATACACAGAAAGTACAGAGACAAGAATTCCATCAAATACATACACAAATATTAACACATTTTATTTAAATTACTGACAAATACAATAAAACAAATAAAAAAGTTAAATTTAATGGGAAGGTTGGAGCGTTTCCAAATTTAATTAAAGCCTCACGAAGTCTCTACTATATTCCGTATGATGCACCTACACTGCTCCCATGAGTCAATTTACGTATACTAATTTTAGCCTCCAAATTCAAATTCCTTGACGGTTATAATATGTTTTATAATTTTAAAATGTACATTTAGCCATGTCCCTTTATTAATATACACCTTATTCATTTGTTAATATTAGTTAATTTTAAAAGCAGTTATAGCCACCCTGAAGAGGCTTTGTGAACTCCCAGGGGTCCCTGAACCACAGGTTGAGAACCACTACCCTAGCAACCTAGGTTCCACATAGAAGCATCACAAAATTTAAAATAAATATAAGGTTTTTTATACATGAGAAAAAGGTAAAAAGTCTAACTCTTTTTTCACCAAATTCTCAGTTAAGGACAGCTGCATAAAATGTGCACTAATTAATCAAAAAGGCAATCCTTTCGTCTACACTCTGGGCAAAATATCACTTACCCGAACATGATGAACAGGAATAGTGTTTTTTAAATTAATTTAAAAATCAAGGATGCAGGTCTAATGTAAGCTTTTCACCTGATGTTACTTATTATAAGAATTTTGAACAATAAACGAGAGAAGCTAAATCTGCTGATTTTAGAAGAACACAGTTGTAATAATCTACTTTTCATGATCGCTTGCTCCGCCCTCAGAATTCACCATTAAAAACACTACAGGTAGATGAGAAGGAAACCTATTTTATGATTGTATTTTTCCACTCAGTTACAGTGCAATTCAAGACATAAAACTAGTTTTATTTCTCTGTCCTATGCTTCATACAGCATGTGCACTGCTTCTTTAGAGCATGTTTCTACATAACAAAGTGCTGACAGCAAAAGTAGGCCTGGATTTTAGCATGGTTCTAACCGCATAGTCTGATTACTGTCATGTTTCTGAATTTTTAAAAACATTTTAAACTCTGAATTTATTTTCTTTTGTCTTCTATTGTATTTATTTTATGTGGTTTTCTGTAGGTTATGTTGACCTTCATTGGAGCTCTTCAACAAAATAATAAACAGTGCAGGATTGTACTTCTGAATATTGACCCCCAAAATATTATCATAGAATAATATTAAGGACAGTGTATCAAGGGACAAGATATCGAAAAGTGCGTACATATAGGGGATCACTGAAATAATATCCATACACACAATATCCAAAAACAAAGCTATCGGCACATACATATCATTAACAAAAATATCACCTTCCTATACTTAACCAAAAAAACACAAATATCAAGAACAAAAATATTGTTGTTAAAAATATTGATTTTCACTTATACCAAAAACACAAATATTAGAAACAAAAAATGCTTTCTTTAAACAAACATATATTATGTCAAAAATATTGTCTCACACAATATCGACTACAATAATATCACCAAAATACTTACATTATCATGAATAAACATAAAACAAATGTTTACATTAAACAAATAATTGTAATAAACATTAACTATGTTGAAATATGCTACTATATATATTAAATCACAGAAATATTGATAATGTACCCCAATAAAATATATAGCTAGGATAATAACAATATAAGCAAACATACTTACACAAACTACACACCTTTATGCAACAGTCTGAATATATACATTTATGGTTATACCTGGCATCCTTGGTGCAGTTTCCCCCTAACTTTCTTGCTTTCAGACCTCCTGTTTTTGCTGGCTTTAGGACTCTGCACACTTTACCACTGATAACCGATGCTAAAGTGCTTGTGCTCTTTTCCTAAATCATGGTAACACTGGCTTATACCCAATTGGCATATTTAATTGTAAGTCACTAGTAAAGTGGACCTACACGTGTTCAGGGCCTGTAAATTGGATGCTATTAGTGGGCTTGCAGCACATGATGTGCCACCCGCTTCAGTAGCACTTCGAACATGTCTCAGGCCTGCCACTTCAGAGCCTGTGTGTGCAGTCTAAACTGCCATTTCTCCTTGGCAAAATAAACTTTTTGCCAGGCCCAAACCTTCCCTTATAATACATATAGCTCACCCTTAGGGTAGGCCCTAGACAGCCCAGAGGGCATGGTGCAATATATTTAAAAAGAAGAACATGTACTTTTAGGTTTACAAGTTCTGATAGGGAAATCTCTTTAATTCATTTTTTACTACTCCAAGGTCAATCTCTAACATAGGATGACATCAGAGTTGCCTTATTACATTTTAAAAGCATAATTTCCGAATAGGAAGAAATAATCCATTCATGTTTGGTGTCTCTGGAATCACAATTTAACATTTTAACTTAAGGTGTAGTCGAATTTTAAATGGCAGTTCTGAAAATGCCACTTTTAAAAAACTGGCATTTTCTTCCCTTAGCCATTTGATACCTGAAGCATGTATCCGGGTCACATGACTGGGCGTGGGTGACAATGGGGCTTTGTATAGTTCTCCTAGGCAGCCACACACAGTGGGAGCTTAGGTGTGACAGGATGGGCCATCCCTGGCAGGATGGGAAGGAAGAGCTCAGCCCCACTTACACTTGAATGGGCTTTGTCCTTCCTCCACACAAAGGGGCTAACCCTTGTAGTTAGTCTAAAGACAGGGTCAGAAACGCATGATATCTGTGCACTTCAAAGGCATGCCTCTAGAAGCTTCTCCACAATTCAAAGTCACCACTTTGTATAGACAATATACCTCAAACACAAACTATTCAGTACACTTCTGGAACTGTGGATATTTTGCGAGGAAGGACTGCTGTGCTGCTACAAGGACTGCCACTCTGCTGGACTGCTGCTCTAAAGGAACTGCTGCCCTACAGTGCTGACCTGGTCTCTGCTGCCCTCTTGTCTGGGAAAGAAGAACTGGGCCTGCCCTTCCTCTTGAACCAAGGATCCCAGAGTAGCTCAATGGCTAGACTGCTGGCTTCCTGATCTAAGCCTCAGGGACATAAGAGGCTCCCCAACTAGCTCCTGGATCCAGCTGCAGTGAGGTTCTGACTGCCAAGGGGTGCCTCTCAGGTCCTGGACCCTTGGTGTGGCTCATGGGCTCTTACAATCAAGCTCTTAGGCTCTTTGTGACTACCAATGTGCCCAATGGCACTGAAATCGCTCCAGTTGCACCAAAATTCAGCGCGAGTGGCCACTAGCCCATTTCCTTGCACAGCAGCATCGACAGCCCACAGCGGACCGCCAACACGAAGCTCCAGCCCACCCATCTGCAACACCCGGCTTGCTCTTTGCAGCATTCTGGCTACTGCCCGCAAAGCTCTCCTTGCTCCCCACGACCCTCTCCAATGCAAACAGGACTCTTGGCACAAAACTTGAGAAGGTAATACTTCAGTAGGACTAATCTGGGACTACATCTGAATTTTGCTCCAGAGCCTTCACCCTTAACTTCCAACTTTGACCCATTCCAGCACTACGCAATAGCCACAGTTAGTGCTTTGTGCTTTTAGGCACTATTTTACATTTTATTCTTTAAAAATTAATAACACTGGAGTAGGAAAGTCCCCTTTTTTGCCCTGGTCATCCCCAAACTTTTTGGACATATACTGGTTGTTACTGACTCTTGGCTGTGCTCTGGATACCGTTTACCTGTCCCAGGGCCAGTGCTCTGTGTAAAGTGAATATGCAAATTAGGCTAATTATATTTGTTAATATTAACCTACCTATATGTCCCTCGTATATATAGGGGATGTAGTTTTAGGGACCCTAGCATAGGTAGTGCATCCATAGGTGCACTACTGAGGTGCCCAGTGTCCTTGTAAAGGCAGGCCTGTCTTGCTGGCTGCTTTTAAATTAAAGTTACATGCAAATTCGACTTTGGAATTAAAAGTACTTCCAAAGTCTCAAACTACCTTATTTTTACACATAAGTCGTCCCTAAGGTGTGCCCTATGTGCCCTTTGGGATGGGTGCCATGCAACTATAAGCAAGGACCTTATATAAATAGTTTTATAGGCCCTGGTGAGGTAAAAAGCCACATTTGATTTTCTCCCATTGTAGGGAATGGCCTCCATAGGCTAGAATGTGGAGACTTTATTTTAATTGGTAAAGTCCCCTTAAGTGACAGATACCTCAAGTTTGGTATCAAGTTAATTGTAATAATAAATCCCACAAATTACAATTGTTGGATTTAATATAACTTGTTCAGGTAAAGAGTTTTAAACTTTTATCTAAAAAGTTTCCAACTTCAACCATGTAGTGCTTTGCTCTGATTGGCCAGGCTGCCTTGATGAGGTGTGAAGTAGCCTGGGCTAAATACAAAGAGATGTGCCTGGGGGAGGAAAACTTCCCTTAGCAGATTGAGAGGCATAAAGGGGGGAAAGCTACCAAACTGGTCTTCAAAGGCAGAGAATGACATGTGGAGCAACCCAGCACCTCTTTCACATCCTGCAAACCTAGACAATTAGGTGCCCCCTTGATAAGATTTGGAGAGAGTAGGAGAGGGGTGTGTTTAGGATTTTTAGCCACACCAGTGGGTGGGCTCAGCCAGATGTAATCTCAAAAAATCATTTTCAGCCATGATGGATTTTTGAGGAATGTTGCTCCCTGGGATTGATTTTTGCCACACTTCCCAAGATGTGGTCATCAGAGGAGGAAGAACCCTGACCCTAATTAGAGAACCAGGACCTCCCTGTTTTTCACCCAGGAGCAAGGATAAAACTGGCAGACCTGCACCCACACCTCAGATCCCTACAAGGAAGAACTATAGGAGAAGAAGGACGGTCCTGCTGGACCCCTGATTTGCACCTGGATACTACATTCTGGAGGACTGCACCAGCTGCACACATGGGCTTCACCACAAGAAGGACTTTTCCTGGCTTCAACTGGTTCAAGGAGGGACTCCTTGTTTGCTACAGGAGGAAAATTGCTAACCAGAGTCCGCTGCACCAACTCCTGAGGAAACAGACCAGCTGACCACTGTCCAGTGGCCAATGTAGAGTTTTTGCCAGGTGCATTATGGGAGTTGTAGTCCACACCCGCAAGGAGCATCTTAGAGCTTCTGGAACCTTGGTTTGAGCTGTGGATCTCAAAAGAACCTTAAAAGAACATCTGGGAGAAGATCCAGACGTTTGGAGAACTTTTTGAAAAAAACTCCATAAAGGGACCGACCCGCTGCAGCAACTCTAGCCGGCTTGCCTCAACCACGACTCGTCCTGACTTGAAGGTTTGTTCCAGTGAAGAAAATCTCAAAAAAAGTGACTAAGTCCAAATGTAGAAAGCTGACCGGAACCTCCCAGGCAGATTCAGGTTTGCCCCGATCAAAGGATTTTCATTTTGAAAAAACAACTAAGTCCGAAGGTAAAAACTTCCACCAAAGGCTCCTGAGACATGTATCTGAGGAAAAGTTCCAGGAGGTCGGATTGGACTGGCAACTTGGTTCAGCTGAAGAAAATCTCCAGAAAAATGACTAAGTCCTAAGGTAACCTTTTTATCGAGGCCTCCCATGGGCTGTAGCTGAGCAAGGCTCCATCGCGGTTAGCCTTAAACTTTGACTTTGCCCCGGTCCAGGTGCGATCAGATGACCAGATTGGCACTATTTGTTTCTAAACAGCATTACTTCTTTAAAAATTAATATCTCTGGTTCCCTTTATCTGATTTTATTTGTTTTGGTGTAATTTTAAAGCTAAAAATATTTCCTATTATTATAAATTGGTTTTTGATTTTTAAACTGTTTCCTGTGTTTTATTTATTTACTGTTTTGTGATATTTGAAGGCTTTACGCTTTACGCTTTGTCGCCTAAGTTAAGCCTTGTTGCTCGTTGCCAAGCTACCAAGGGTTGAGTTGGGTTTAATTTATTGAGACCTAACTGGACCTAAGTGGATGTTAGGGGCCTATTGCTAAGTGTAGGTACTTACCTGCCCCTACCAATAACCAATTTTCCAACACTCCGTTCTATCTATCAGATTCATGTTGTTTTGGTCTTGTTTCATTTATTAAATGTTGCTCTATTTTTCTAACTTGATATAGGACCTTTTTGTGTGCTGTTTTCACTTTTTTACAGTTTGAAGTATTTCACGGATATTATACCTATTACATATAGACATATTAAATCTATATATATATCACCTATTGGCAGTCACCAGTAGATAGTAATAGATAGGGCCTAATTCTCATAGATGAAATATTTTTTGTTTTGCAAATAACTTTGGCGCAGTGTAACATATCTTTACACAATTTTCACAAGTAATCCCTGATCACTTCAGCTGCTGTCTCAAAAGTTTTGGGGTGATCCATGAAACAGGAGCCGAGAAAAAAGGTATCATGCAATGTCTGATAGAGATTTTGAACATGACTACAGCCCAAAACACTGAACGGAATTACACACCAATTCTCGCAGAAAGCTAGGGCCCAAAACAGCCCTCTTTTGATTTGGTGTAAATTCGTTCAGCAGTTTTGGAGACATTAAAGGGAAAATAAATGTGTATATCTAGAGATGCAAATCGTACGCAGATCTGACATATCTCCTGCTTCACTCAGGGACTGTTGGCAGCTTCTTGGGACTCAGGCTTGTATGAGTCCCAAGAAAAAAGGCAAAAAAGCCTATAAAGGGGCAGGTTAGGAAAACCCTCACCCCGTAGGCCTGATGGTGGGGTCCCGCAGGGACCACATCGGGCCGAAAAACATTTTCTTTAAATTTCTTCAGCAAATTCATACAGGATCCACAAATGCAGGCAAAAGTTTTTTTAAAAAAACAAGTGCAGTTTCCCTACTTGCTTATACTGCAGCCCCCAGGTGGGCCAGGTCCCGGAGGCAAATGTTAATATATATATATATATCTATATATATCTGTATATTTTCGCCAACATTTGACTTGTAAAAGCCGATTTACAGTGTATGTTATTGAATGCCCCTGTGGTTTAAAATACATAGGGAGCGCCATATGTGAGACCAAAAAGCGGATTTTAGAACATATCCGAGCAACAAGAAATTTGGATAGGAGCTATGCTACTGCTAGACATATGGAACAGAAACATAGTAGCAAATGGGAAGTTATGAATTATTATGTAATTGATCAAGTACCAAAACAGGAACGTAGGGGGGGCAGAGAGAAGAAACTGCGTCAGTTAGAATCTGGACAGATATTAGACATTCGTCCATTAACCCCTCTTGGGCTTAATCAGGACGAAGAGTTATTTGTACACGTATAGGAAAATGAAAATTAGTATTGATTAATGCAGTAATTGACCACAGCATTAGTGATTGATATGAGTGAGGCATTCACATTTTTATGGTTAGTTTGTTTCTTTTGGTTGGTATTCACATGATTGTATTTAAGTTGGAATATGAGTAAGCACCATAAGATATTGCACCCAGACGTAATGCAGACATAAATCCCAGAGAATCTAGAGATTTTAGTCTAATTCTATATACTTTCAGTATTTTGCGGGGAGCAATTTAATAATAATTTTTCTGATATATGAAGGCTAATAATGGAGTATTATAAACTGAATTTTGGTTATATATATTCGTTTGAATCAATATGAAAAGTTGGCAACTACATTAACCAGAATTCATCGGAAATGTACTAGGAATAAGTAATGAACTTTAGTTAAAATAAGCGGTTCCAAACAAAGTTTCTCATATTGATGAAATTTGAATATGCTTTGTAATGTTACAAGAGGGAATTAGTTTAGTTTCACACGTTGTTTTTGTGTTTTTTTTTTTTCACATATTTAAATCGGAAAATGAGTTGGACAGGAAGTACCTATGATCAAGGTCTGGAGAGACCAAAACACGTCAGGGGTTTTAAAACAACTATGGATTGCTTTTGAGCTCAATAATAAAAGGAAGAAAACGAACAACTTTCGAGTGCGGTTATCTTTTTGGAAATCAAAAAGAATTAGTGAATTGCATGCGGGGGTCCTACTGAAGAACCGGCACCACCTTAAAGTGTAAGCACGCCATTCAGGACAACATTTCTTTTAACATATATATATATATATATACATATATATATATATAGATAGACTTTTTTTATTTTATTTTTGGCTTCCCCCCTCGTTATCACTGCTTACTCTTTGCTTTTCCACCATTTTTTGTGGGCCTTCTCCTTGCTTTTCCCTCACTTTCACTGTTTTCACTGTGCTTTTTAAAAAAAAATCATGTGCCCTCACTTTGCTTTTCACTCGTTTTCTCTGCTTTCTCCTTGCTTTTTTGGCCATTTTTGAGGGCCTTCTCCATGCTTTTTCCTCATTTTTACTGCTTTCTCCTTGCTTTTCCCCATATTTTTGTGTGCCTTCACCTTGCTTTTCCTCGTTTACACTGCTTTCTCTTGCTTCATATACCATTTTCCTTGTGCCTTCTCCTTGCTTTTCCCTCACTTTCACTGTTTTCTCCTTGCTTTTTTCACAGTTTTTTGTGTGCCTTTCCCTTGCTTTTCGCTCATTTTCACTGCTTTCTCCTTGCTTTTTCTGCCATTTTTTGTGTGCCTTCTCCTTGCTTTTCCCTCATTTTTACTGCTTTCTCGTTGCTTTTCCCCATGTTTTTGTTTGCCTTCACCTTGCTATTCCTCATTTTCAGTGCTTTCTCCTTGTTTCTTATATCATTTTCTGTTTGCCTTCTCCTTGCTTTTCCTCCTTTTTCACTGCTTTCTCCTTGCTTTTTCCCATGCTTTTTGCTTCCCTTCTCCTTGCTTTTTCCTCTGTCTCACAGCTTTCTTTTTGCGTTTTCCCTTGTTTTTTGAGCATCCTCTCCTTGTTTTTCCCTCCTTCACCCTGCTTTCTCTTTGCTTTTTCCCCCATTTTTTGTGTGCCTTCTCCTAGCTTTTGGCTCGTTCTCACTGTTTTCTCCTTGCTCTTCCTCCATTTTTTGTGCACCTTCTCCTAGCTTTTCCATCATTTTCATTGCCTTCTTGTTGCCTTTTCCCCCATTTTGTGTGACTTCTCCTTGCTTTTTCCTCATTTTCACTGCTTTCTACTTTCTTCCCCTCTTTTTTGTGTACCTTCTCCATGCTTTCCCAACATTTTAATTGCTTTCACCTTGCTTTCTCCATCATTGCTGCTCCCGCAAGCTGCCCGTTATTTCCCCTTCCTGTCTAACCCCACCCACTTCCTAAAAAAAGGATGAAAAGGGGGACCTGGGTGGGTCCAGGGCACCCAACAATTTAAGGTGAGGCTCCGAAGAATGGGATCCCTAGGACAATATTGGCTCAAGGAGGGGGCTGCGTGCCCCATTCCCTCTTTAAATGTTGGGCAGGCCCCAAATTATGGGGTCACTATGTCCAATATTGGACTAGGGAGAGGGGGCTTCATGCCCCCTTCCTCCTTTAAAAAGGTGGCAGGCCACAGGGCATTGGGTCCCCAGGGCTGAAATTGGCCTCATGAGGGGGCTGTGTGTCGCCCCCCTTTGTAGGCTGCCTTTTGAGGCTGAACACCATATGCAGTGTGGTGTTTGTTGCATGTTGGCATGTGGGGGTTGGCCGCAGGCCTTGCAGCCAACTACCCAGCCAAAGGCTGTGCATGGCAAAGGTTGGATTAATGTATGGTAATTAAATATTACTTTACATTAAAAAACGATAGAAATTAACAGAAAAAAATAAAAGTTGCAGGGACATTATGTTAGGAAATACAATTTTAAACAAAACATAGAAATTCATTAAAAATAACAAGCTTACAGGGATGTTATACCTAGGATCACATTTTACACGCACAAAATTATAGAAATTCAGCAGCTATACTTGCAGTTATCTCAAGTAACTATTACTCATGCCCTAAGGTAACTGTAACTCGCGCCCTAGCCGTGCACTGCCAATTACCCCACATATTGCAATATCTCATAACATCTTAGATGACATCATTGATGACATCTCAGCAACATTTGCTGTAAAATTATTGATGAAAAAACTGTGCATGTTGTGGTGCGAGTTATAATTACCTTAGGGCATGAGTTATAGTTACTTGAGATAACTGTAACTATACCTGCTGAATTTTTATGATTTTGTGCGTGTAAATTGTGAACCTTAATATTGCTATAAATCAGATGACCACTTTCTTTTCAACCAGGCTGCCACATGACTGACACTTCCAAAGTCATATTGTTCCCGGAATGCACTGGAAATAGTCTCCCAAATCACACTGAACTGCAGTGCATCATATTCAGTAAAGCATATTTGCATTATGTCACAACAATGAAGTCCCATTGCTCAACTTCCACTTTCCAGTGCAGATTGTGAAAAATCCTAAATGATCACATCTAAGGTGGAACAGCCTGGCATAGTAATAGTTCATTAATAGTTCATAATCCGATATAACCATATTGTCGCAGTCAATATCTAATGTTTGAAATTTAAAGTGCATTGAATTCTTCCTTGTGCGCATTCCCAACACAATGAGTACCAGTTTAAATGAATCGGGAACCCTGAAAGAGTTTAAAGGAGATGCACTCCACCCTCCTGCGTTCTCTTGCTCACCTTCACACGGAGGAAATATCAGAATAGCCCCACCCACCTAGAGTCAAACAGTTCATGCTCCCTCATTCCATGAAACAAACGTCCTCCGAAAAAGGAGCCACCAGCCCTGCAGAGTGGCCTCAGTAGATGGGGACAGAGCAACCCCATTATCAAACACAAAGAAGGAAAGGCACTGAGTCCAATTTCATGACCCTCCCAGCGTTTATTGAAAAGTTAGTACAATGGCTCTTGAGTACAATGCAGTACAATATAATACACAAAGTGCAGTGGGGAAAGAGAGGACAAAAGGAGAGGTGGGGAAAAATGGAAAACAGAAGGGGAGGGAGGGAAAAAGCACACACTGCAGATAATACAACAGTGACCACAAATATGAGAAGCCCCAACATCCAGGAAGAGCAGATCCTGTTGCCCCACTAGAAGAAATAGCACGCAGAGACATCCAACAGGAGAAGGTGGGAGTACTGAGGGGGGGAAGGGGAGGGTGTGTAGAGGGGTTATAGCAGAGAAGAGAAAAGAAAAGTATCACAAGCTGGTGACAGGGACTGTTTAACAGGGCAGAAGAAGGTAGTGTCTGGGTCCGCAAACGGGCACGGAGACAGAGGACACGGAGGGGGCCCAGAGTATAGCAAGGCATAGAGGTGAGTCTGAATGTGGAGGAATCGTCAATGAGCCTTGATCACAGGTGGCATAATTTTACAAAATAAGATAACCACTTTCTTTTAAACCGGGCTGCCGTGTGACTGGGAGTTCTAAAGTCATATCGTCACCATAATGCAATGGAAATAGTCTCCCAAAATACATTGAACTGCATCATATTTGCATTATCTCACAACACTGAAGTCCTATTGCACAACTTCCACTTTCCAGTGCAGATTGTAAAAAAACTAAAATGACCACATATAATGCCAAACAACCTGGTATAGTAATTGTTCATCATCTAACTATACTGTCATAGTCAATATCTGATATCTGAAATTTGAAATGCACTGAATTCTTCCTTGTGTGCAGTGCCCACACACACAGTATCAGTTTAAAAGTTGTAGGGAACCTGAACAAGTCAATAGGAGATGCACTCCCCCTCCTGTGTTCCCTTGCTCACCTCCATGCTGAGGAAATATCAGGATAGTCCTTAGCCACCTAGAGGCAAGAGGGTCATGCTCACACATTCCATGAAACAAACATCCTCAGAAAAGGGAGCCGGCGACCATGCAGAGCAGAGTCGATGGGGGTGGAGCAACCCCATCATCAAACACTATATATGTATAATATATTGAAGTCTATCGAACTACATATTAAACACTATAAATAAAACCTAAATTACCTTAGAAGGACATAACTGAAAAAAGATAAAACCAAACTAACTAGTAAAATCAAACTGTAAACAAACTTAATAAATAAAATCACAGAAACAATTACATCAACAACATAGGGCACACAAATTGTATCAACTTAATACATTAAAAACAACTAAAGCTGCAAGACTCTTGGTTCTCTGACAAGGCCCTAAAAAGAAATATATACATATATGGACACTACCTTGCAAAGTAAATTACATTTATAGTTAAATTAAAACATACTTGTGATTAAAATTAAAAACAAGGTAAAAAAGAAAATATTTAACAAAACACCCTCCAACTTCTATCTCTTTACAGATAGTTACTGAAAGAAAATACTACAACTTCAAAAAGTGCTACCCTGCCAAAAAACACCAATCACAAACCATAAAAAAGACATAAAAATGTAAGTATATAAACTATTATAAAATGCAAAATCACACCAAAACCAATATAAAATGAACAAAAATAAAACCTAATACCCTAAACCTCTGCAAATTACCAACAAATAAACATTTCAAATGAAACAGATGGTTTTTTTTTACTTTCATTAGAAAAGAAAGCACTTGCTTCTCATCACAACACCCCAAAGAAAAAGCAGCAAAAAAGTGTAGAACATCTCAGAATAACAAACATGTAGGTATAAATAATAAAAGCAGTTGCATAATTGTACATGTAAATAACAAACATAAGCATTTTAAAATTGTAATTCTTTATATTATTACACTACTTTCAGGCACAATGACAGAAAGCAAAATACATAACATCCCAGAAAGGGAAAGCAATCACTAAGTCACATGGGCTACACCTACAACCAACAAAGTACATGGATGGAAACGTGAACTGGAAAAGTACCAAATATTATTCTAATGCATGGTATGGGAGGGCCACCATAAAAGACAATGTTGTAATCAATGTAAGGGAACACAACCACCCCTCAAATGTGAAAAAGATAGAAGTAAGGGAGTGTTAGAAACTGGGTTTCTGGTTGGCAAAAGTATGCACCCTGTCCAAGCAAGAACCACAATCCTAGTCAGGGTAAGTCGCAAACATACCTTAGGTTAGCCTGTGCTCACCCAGTGGTAGTTTGGCACAGAGCAGTCAGGCTTAAATTAAGAGGCAATGTGAACACATTTGTGCAACACTTTAAACAGTACAACTGTGAAACCACCACTAAAAAAGACACCTGATTAGAATGGAGTTTAATTTTGTGAACAAAACAAGAACAAAACAACAAAAATCCAATCAGCAGAAGTTGAAATATGAATTTTGAAAGATTAAAATGCAATATAGTGCTTAAAAGCATAAAGGGCCAACCTGGGATATCTGGTTGCACTAAACCTGAGTAAATCCAAAAGTTCAGGCCGATAACGATGGCGGGTGGGTTAGGTACAGTCCCAGGTAAGTCCCACTCAAGATTTATCTTCTGAAGATTGAGCCAAGAGACCCGTTCATGGGGAAGAAGTTCACCAAGAGCAAGAAGAGTAGTGGTCCATGAATGTGAAGAGTCGGCCAGGTGTTGCAGACGGGTGGGCTGGAGACTGGCAGTCATGAGCAGCGATACTTGCTGTGTGAAGAGACGAACTTGCAGAGGCTTCTGCTGTTTCTTCGGGTGAGCAGTGTGGTTCAGGTGCGAGCGAGGCCATTCGCAGTTGTGAAGGAATCAAAGGTTTGTTTCAGGAATCAAAAAACACTTCCAAGGGCCCAGGACTGGATAGGTGCCTCTTAGGTGTCAGGAGCTGGTTGAAGACAGGACCAGGAGGTGTAGCAGGTGAGTTGGAAGTATTTTGTGTCCCTGAGACTTCATAAAAACAGAAGGTAAGCCAGAAAGCCCTTGGAGTCACTTTGGTTCTGGGATATAAAAATGCAGGCCCAGTCCTTCTGCTCCCAGGCAAGAGGGCAGCAGGTCAACTCAGCAGTGTCGCAGTCCTTGTGGCACCACGGCAGTCACTTTTCCTGGCAGGGTATCCACAGGTCCAGATGTTGTACTGAGATGGTGGTGTTAGAAGTCCAGTACTTATATCTGGTTTTGTCTTTGAAGTGAAAGAGACTTCAAAGAAGTGCACAGAAGTCCTCTCTTCCTGCCCTGGTTCCAGACTCATTACAGGATGCAGCCATTTGTGTAGGGACAGGGCATTGCCTATTTAGGGGTATATGTCAGCCCCTCCCTTCTATCCTGCACTGGTTGTCCATCAGGCTGTGGATGACCCATCAGTCACACCTAGGCTCCCTGAGTGTGTGGCTTTCTAGAGTGAAAGCACAAGCCCAGTTGTCATTGCACCCCAGATATGTATTTGGAACAGACAAAAGGAATCAAATGGCTAAAGTAAGAAAATACCAACTTTCCAAAAGTGGTATTTTCCAAACTGCAATTTAAAATCTGACTGCACCATAAGTTGTGATTTTAAATTGTGATTTCAGAGACACCAAACCTGAAAAGTCTATTTCTTCAAATTGGGACTTACATTTAAAAGATGTATTAAAGCAATGAGAATTTTATTCTATGGGAGAGATGTGCCTTGCAATAGTGAAAAAAATGAATTTGGGAGTTATCACACTACCAGGAAATGTAAAACTTAGAGGCACATGTCCTACCTTTTAAATATATAGCACCCTGCCCATGGGCTCTCCAGGGCCTACCTTAGGTGTGACATATGTATTAAAATTAGGACTGGCACACAGGATCTGCAATGGCAGGCCTGAGACATGGTTAAGGAGCTACTTAAATTGGTGGCACAATCAGTGCTACAGGCCCACTAGTAGCATTTAATTTTCATGCTGTGACACATTTAGTGCACTTTACTAGGGACGTACAAATAAATTAAATATGCCAATTGGGTATGAGCCAATGTTACTGTGTTTAGAGAACAGAGGTCACACACTTTAGCACTGGTAAAGTGCTCAAAGTCCAAAAGCCAATAAAAATTAGGGACCTCATTACGAATTTGGCGGTCAGACCGCCAGACTGTCATTTTGGTGATCCTAAAAAAACTGCCATTTTGGTAGTCTTTCAGAGCACCCTATTAGGAGTTACAAAGGCAGGACTGCTGACCGCAAACAAAAATGGCAGGCTGCGGTGGTGCGGCGGCCTAGAAATAGGCAGTCTGACCTCCAGCACCGACAGTACAGCAACCAATCACTGACCTTAAAACAAGCACACAGTCCACGTGGTGGACCCCCATGTTAGTCAGCCAATGGTTGCCCGAACCACGGTGGTCCGCAGTCAGCAAAGTAATACACAGCAGCACACTGAATACATTTTTAAAAACAACATAGCTGTCACACATTGCCACACTGGACACACCTGCAAAGGACACTATAAAACACACCCCTTCACACACCACAATCCTTTGCATTTGAATAGCAAGACAATAAATCCCAAGCATCTTATTTTGTAGAGTAAATAGATTAGGCACCCCTTTTTTCATCCATCCCATTGAACACTCTGCACACACTTTTGTCCATTCACACCCTATTGCACTTCCTCTGTTTAGTAAATCACTGTCACCCATTTTTTTGTTCTACCATGTCACATTCCAGATGAATTAAGAGTTATGGTGGATGAAATCATAAGACTAGAGCTACAATTGTTAGGAGCAAAAGTCCAGCATAATTCTCTTAGTAGGAAAATGAAACTGTGGGAACGGACAGTTGACAGAGTGAATGATGTAGGCACCACCCTGCGCACAAGGGAGGACATTAGGAAGAGGTAGAATGACCTCAGGGACAAGGTCCAGTCCCTGGTCTCCGGGCACTAGCTGCAGGCCAAGAAGACTGGTGGTGGCCCTCCCAGTGCCCCATTACATCTCTTTCCTTGGGAGGAGAAGGTCTTGGCCATCGTACATCCTGAGGGCTTGACTGGAATACCTAGGGGAGTGGAGTCTGGTAAGTCACAACATAAACAATATCTCCGAAAACTGTCATGTATGCTCACAGCTCACCTTTTGCCTCATTTTCTGTTACTACACACACCAGCCCAGTGTTCACCTGTCCAAATACCTATTTTGGGCAACTCACAATTGAAGTGTACTCATCTGGGGATATTACATTTGTATAGTGTGTGTAGTACAGGGACTGACATGACGTTAACTCCCAGCAGGCACTGTTCCTATAACTCCAAACACCAGACCAGTGTTCACTTGTCCAAATATCCCTGTTTGTTAAATATCAATTTAAGGCTACACACCTGGGAGATAACATTAGTCAAGTGTGTGAAATACAGGTACTGACATGACTAAAACTCCCATCAGACAGTATTCCTATAATCACAAACCATTGCACAGTGGTCACATGTTACAGTACATCTGTTATTGAACTCCCAAACACAGTGTACTGACCTTGGGGGAGAACATTGGTCAAGTGTGTGAGAGAGAGTGACCTAATTTCAACTCACAGGAACCACTGACTCCAACCACCAGCACAGTACCATTTGCTACAATACATCTATTAGTGAGCTCCCAATTGCAGTGCACTCACCTGGGGGAGAACATTGGTCAAAAGAATGTAGTAGAGAGTGCCATGACTGCAACTCCCAGCAGGCGCTGTTTATATAACCCCAAAAACCAGCCCAGTGTTCCATTGTCCAAAGACCCCTGTGTCAACCCCCAAATGAAGTGTGTGAAGTAGATGGAATAAACTGACTGAAACTCACAGGGGGTATGGTTTCTCTGACTACAAAACCAGAATAGTGTTCATTCGACAAAAACCCTCTGTTTGACAACTCTCAATGTTGGTTTACTCAGTTGGGAGGGTACGGTACCATTTGTATAATGTGTGTAGTAGAGGGAGTGACATGACTGCTAAGGCCAGGAGGTTTGTCACTCACCAGCCCAGTGTCCTCTTCTCCAAAGACTCCTGTTTGGTAACTCACACATAAAGTGTACTCACCTGGGTGGATAATATTTGTATAGTGTTGTGTAGAACAGGGACTGACATTACTGCAACTCCTAGGAGGCTCTGTTACTATCATTCCAACCACCAGCCCAGTGTAAGTTTCTCCTAAGACTCCTGTTTGGTAACTCACACATGAAGTGTACTCACCTGGGGGATGACATGTATCAATTGTATGAAGTAGAGGAAGTGACATGACTGCCAAGGTCAGGAGGAGCTGTATTCCTAACTCCAAAAACAGCCCATTGTTCACATGCTCAAATACCCATGGCTGTTAACTCTCAAATGAGGTTTACTCACCTGGGAGGATACCATTTGTACAGTGGTGGGAAGTATAGGGAGTGACCGGAATGCAAGGCCCAATAAGCCCTGTTGCTCCAACTCCAACCACAAATCAATGTTCACTCACCCTAACTCATCTATTTGTGAACTCTCAAAGGAGGTTTACTCACCTTGGAGGATAACATTTGTCAAGTGTGTGTAGTTTGGAGAGTGTTATGACTGTAACTCCCAGGAGGCACTGTTTCTATAAGTCCAAACACCAGACCAGTAGCCACTTGTCCAAATACCCTTGCTTGCTAACTCTCAATTGAGGTTTATGCCCATGGGAGTGACCAAGACACAGATCTGAGATGTGTCTGGCTACCTAGCTCCATCTTGACCTGCTAACCCAAGATAAAACTATTGAGGACAGGAAGTACAGCTTAACCAGTGTGCAAAACAATTATCTAAAAGGCCTCAAGACTCATAAACAGAATGGTATTAGTAGCAGACACATTCACACTGCACTGGCCACATCATGACTCCAGTCACATATACAACAACTCCTATGTCTGCCTGCATCATAATCAACTGGGCCTCAAAATGGCCAAAGACATATCTTGCATAGCCGCTGTTTTGCCTTCACTAGTGGCAAGATGGCATTCTCAAGCCATCCTCCCAAGGACTGATGATCTGCACATTTCAGCAACTGCTTCACTCAAAAAGATATGGCATGCTCCACAAAAGTCACAGCAATACAACCAATACCATGAGTACTTGCCATGATACAACTAACTGCAACTCAACTTTATACAAGGTTTTTGCGTAATGTAACACTAAATTGTTGGAAGTACATGACTACAGGGCATATTGCTGTCTGTCACACTGACAAGTGAATGTTAGGTTTTGACAGCTCCCCCTAATGATTAGGGATGAGCCATGTGTAACACAATAGATGAGTGATTGTTTGTGTTGACATGTCATGTGTTGTATACTGATGTGCTTTGCCTATTGACCCGGGGACCTAGGAGACAACTGTGTACAATCCACAAACAATTTCCTCTCCAGAGCCAACATCTGGCTGTGTACATTAACCAATCAAGTACTGTTTGTTGTTATAGTGGATGTAAATTATATGCAATAGACCACTACTCCTCAGTGTTAAAGGCCAAAGGTAAGGAAGTGATCGATCACTGTTCTCCGCCATGTGTCTGGTAAAATTTGTATTTTGGCATCTACCACCCAGAGGTTAGTTAACTACAATGTATGAAGGCCACTAGTGCCTCACTATTGTCTGTAACATGAAGATGACCAGCGTGCATGTGACAGAGCATACATTGTTCTTTGGGTACAGCTCAGAAGTACTTTCCCTTGGTAAGTGGGGAATGTCCATTGAAATGA
The DNA here is from genome assembly GCF_031143425.1 of Pleurodeles waltl. Lineage (NCBI taxonomy): Eukaryota > Metazoa > Chordata > Amphibia > Caudata > Salamandridae > Pleurodeles > Pleurodeles waltl. The sequence goes on along the minus strand of NC_090438.1, from coordinate 480,344,356 downwards.
TTTATGTGCCATCACTTTTGTGCCTACATGTTAATATGTGTCCCTTTCTCTTTAGTAAAACATTTGTAAGCTGCTGTTTCATGCATGGTCTACCTGTGTTGATGGGGTAATTTCTGTATTCCCTCACAAATATGTGCATGCCAATCTGTGTAGAATAAGACATTTACAGTGGGGGTACATTTCAAATTGTGTCACAGACAGGAGTGTGTCACCAATGATTATTGGCTGACACATACCCTCATGCATCACAGCATGTCATTTGACATGTACAACTGCAGTAGCAACAAGGGACATGACAGGTAGGCTTATAGTCTTTAACCACAGTGTGCATTTCCATTCCATTGATGTAGAGTCATGTAGCAAAGTGCTTTGCACATGTGAAATGGGAAAGGTTTGTAGCCTGACTGTTGGCATGCATCATGGAGTGACTTGCAGTTATGCCAAAATCACATGTGTTTGGGTACAGGCATTTATTCACAGGATTTGCATGACCAAAATGGAGACAATGATGTAACTTCCAATTGGCCAACATGTTGAGGGCCTTCAGCAAGTACTTGCAAATCTCTGGGGCTCTCCAGCATCCAAGCGACATATGGCATCTACTGATGCAATCAGAGTATGCAATTGTAAAGGGTGCCAGACATTAGTGGTGATTTCCCTGAGGCATGCTGATTCATTGTGTTGTGGAGGTTAGAGACATATCTCCCTGACATATTGCACATGATGTTTACAGGATCCATCCCCATGCCAAACCTTGCCAAATGTGTGGCCTATCTGAAAAACATTAGTACTAGTCCCATTACTCTATTGGGACAAATATCACTTTGGGAAGTGTGCATTGTGGAACTGTTTCTAGTGTGACATGAGTATTTCTATGTCACCTTCTCCAGGCTAAGCACTTTTGTCAGCAACATGCATGTTCTGGGCGCATCATTTATTATTGTTGGGTCATTATGTAGGTGACAAATAGATGTGCGCTTGACCTTGTGTGGGATCTGTGGGAATGGACTTGGCATTGGCCTACTATTGTATGACAACAGGTAATTGAGGTATGATCCATGGTGCAAAGCATTTAAGGTGATGAGGTCTCATTCTTGTTCAATGGTTACTGTTATTGCACAACTTCAGCCATGCAATTGTAGTTGCTGAGATCCTAATTTTCCTGTGGGCAACACTTGAGAGTTCAGATGGCATGTATACATATGGTATGGGACATGTAGAGGCCACTTAGGTGAGCCTGTTGCTGGGGAATACTTGACATAATGGTCATGTTTGCTAATCACAGCTGTTTTTCAAGTGTGATCATGGAAATGTGATGACCCTATTTCTCTTTGTATTTGCAGAATCAGCCCAGGGAAGCAAAGGAGACAGGAAACAGCTGAGTAGGGAAGCATCTGGCCATGGGACCTCTGGTCAAGACACCACGGACACAGAAAGACCCAGTGGCCTAGAAGGTGAGGGGAGTGCCACGGGGGAAAGCGAATATACATCCTCATCATAATCAGATTCTTCCTCCAGTGGCGACTCCCTAGCAGTGGCAGACCTGTTGTGACGTACCCCTGTGCCATCTTTGTCTGCCACCCACACTTCTATCACCACCCTCCCTGTTGCTCCCCACCCAGTTGTCCGTGCATGCTCACCCAAGAGGGTAGGTGTCTCCTTTGCCTCAAGCACCTCCACCAAGACTCTGTTATCCCTACTGCCCTCAATGAGGAGGCTATTGACCTCTTGAGGAGTATCTCTGTGGGTCAGACAGCCATTGTGAATGTCATCCAGGGGTAGTCCACCCAAATGCAGCAGACTAATGAATTCTTGGAAGGCATTTATAGTACAATGTTTCACCTACAGAGATCTTTTCAGGCTCTGGTCTATACACTGACGGCAGCCAGTCACTCCCCACCGTCTGCCCCCTTCAACTCCTTCCCAATCCAAATCCCCCAGTCACCTACCTACCCCAAGCACACATACCAATCTGCATGTACCCACCTCAACATACAAGAGCAGCACACATAGACACAAACACCACAAAACACACCAGCAGGCAAGCACCCAACACACACCCACACACAGAACAGCAGTCACCACCTCCCCAGACACCCCAACCTCCCCTACTGTACCACATATGGCATCAAGCATACCCACAGGCACCACAACAGTCAGTGACACCCATACCACATCCTGCATACCCACAGACACCACCCCAACAGACACATAGACATCCACCATATCTACCATACCTGCAGACACTTACCCAACATACACACACATCCACCACTCCGACATCCCCAGCACCTCCACCTCTCAGCCCCAAGACACACAAATGCCAACACTCACACATGCAATAGACACTGCCCAAACACAAGCATACCTCACACACGCACACACCCAAGACATCCATGCTGACAGAGCAGACAACCACTCCCTCGGCCTCCAAAACCCCACCATCTTCTGATGACCATTCCCATGTTTCTATGTCTGAGTTTTTGTTTGAGCTTGCTATTTCCCCTGTTCTCTTCTCCCCGTTCAAAAGCCAAGAGGCCCCACCCACCTCCCTCCTCATTCCTTCCACCTCCAAGTCCTCCTCATCACACCTGTCTCCCTGCAAGCACCAATACCCCTTCCCCCAAGAAGAAGCCCATCCATTCTAAGAAGCAGTCCACCCCTCCCAAACTCACCCATCCCAACTCTGACCCCTCCCCCCAAAGGATGATCCCTGAGGTGCCTGCCTGTCCACTTCACTCCCCTTCCTGTGGAGGTTCCTTGGCAGTAAAGGAGTCGAGTGAGAGCACAATGATGTGCCTGGACAATGCCGTATGGACTGGTCAATGGTCTTGGACTATTGAAATTGGCTTTTTAATAAACCCAAAAAGTTGTTTTTTGGGGGTATACATTTATCCTGCAATTCCTTTTCTACCTTTATGTTGTTCCTGAGAAACTTGTGCTGTTTGCCCACAGTTGTGTGCATTTCAGCCTGCTTGCTGATCCATTTCTTGTTATTTGCAGTATCTGACTTTGTGGGCAATGCTGGTGTCCCCCAAGACAAGGGTAAATGTTGAATGTATGGATATGTGGGTGTAAATGCAATTGTGGTGTCATAGCATTGTGTTCTGTTTGATATGGTAAGTATTTCACCTTGTGTTGTCCAATATGAGCAAGTATGGTGTTAGACCTGTACCCCTGGTATGGATTATAGATTCATCTGATGTGTGTCAGCTTGAGTTTTGTTTGTGAAGACATTGAGTGTGTTCAATTGTGTTAACTGTGTTTGCATTTGACTGTCCATTTAGCTGTGTGTACCTTGCAGCTACTTCATGCAGATGCATGTCTTATGTAGTTGGAGTCGTATGTGCTTACTTGACTTGCGCTTCCACATTGTGCAGGTAGGCATGTCATTTGGCTCTGGTATTGTTTGTCCCTGAGACAGATGTAGGGCCAATACCTGTGCAAATGTTGTTCAAGGGGCATGTGCAAAGTGAAATGTGTCTCAGTGCAGCATTCTTCCTTGAGTGCTCCTGATACCCCATTCCTATTGTGCAGGTATTGTTTCCATAGTGCGCTTTGTATAATTGTCTCCCTGTCTATTTTGCATCCCACTGCCCTTCCATTGTGTTGCAATGTGGGTGATATGTGTGTGTCCATGGCAGGTCTTTTTAATGGGAGTGGTGTTTGTGTTCCACACCACATCTATATATATATATATATATATATATATATATATATATATATATATATATATATATATATATATATATATATATATATATATATATATATATATATAGATGTGTGGAATTTGACGACAGTTCATGGCATAGGAGGAATGTGTGTGTGATTTGATTTTGTAGATGTGATGTTGCAGTGTTGTTGGTGTTGTGTGAGACAATGTTGTATACACTTCACTGTCCCTGTGCCTGAGATGAGTAGATGTGTGTTTTTGTGTAGTGTTGTGGTCAGTGTGAGTGACCTGCCCAAAGGGGGCGTTTTGTGACTGTGAATGTGTCCTGCTTTGTGTATGATTCTGACCCAGGACACAACAACGTGCACTTGGTCCCATAGCGTGATCCCCATATAATGTGGCTGTCTGTGCGACGATCTATTGTTGAGCATAATGACACAGTAGGTGTGTGTACTTATAGTCCTTTGCGTCCATGGTGGCATGGATTTTGTGCACCTTCGATGTCAGCAGCAGGACATGTGTGATGGGCTCCATGGCGGCACCAGATGTGTAAGGCTGCTTGTAGGTGAGTGTCTCCTTTTTTACTCCCTGTTTCTGCCTGCTGAGATGTGATGGTTGGATAGCCATGGTCACATTGGTGGTGTGCAACCTCATAATGTGTCTGGTGGAAACACTGTCTCCGCCAGCCTGTTTGTGCAGCCTCATCACCATGGCTCTATGTGCAGCCTGGCGGTGCCAGCAGAATGGCAACAGTCTTTGCTCCATATACCAGTATGACTTATAATATGGCAATCGAACTGCCATCCCAAAGGAGATCGGACCGCCAACGCCACCATGGCTGTCCACCGAACACAAAACTCATAATGAGGCCCTAGGTCCAAAAAAGAGGAGAAGGAAAGCAAATGATTTGGGGTACCCCGTCAACGAGGGACATTTTCCAACAGGGTGGTATTGCATAATATAGGAAAGGCAACCACTTGCTCTCAAGAGCCCACAACCAAAATCTGAAACTATGTACTCCGTAAACTCATCACAGTCCAACTACCACCTATCCCCACTTTAAAATGCTCAATTGTACAAACTAAAAAAAAAAAAACTGTAATTCTCATCCTTCCCCAAGAAATACCTGAACACTTACAAACTACAACTAATGAGGAACCCTTCCTGTTATATGACAACATAACCAATCAATCAATCGATCAGTTTTTATAAAGCGCAACTACTCACCAGTGAGGGTCTCAAGGTCCTGGTGGAGGGCATTCGATGAGCCATGTCTTAAGGTTTTTCCTGAAGATTGTGAGTGATGGGCTTTGTCTGAGGAGCGTGGGTAGGTTGTTCCAGCTCTTGGCTGTGAGGTAGGTGAAAGATCTTCCTCCGGCTGTGGTTTTCTGGATGCGTGGAATGGTGGCTAGTGCCTTCTGGGTGGATCGGCCAGGTCTGGCGAGGTTATGGAAAGAGATGCGATGATTCAGGTAGGCCGGTCCAATGTTGTGAAGGGCCTTGTAAGTGTGGGTGAGTAGTTTGAAGTTGATTTGCTTCTCCTCCGGGAGCCAATGAAGGAGTCTCAGGTTATGGGAGATGTGTTTCTGGTGGGGGAGGTATAGGACGAGTCTGGCGGTGGCATTCTAAATGAGTTGTAGTTTCCTGATGCGCTTTATCGTGGTACCGGAGTAGAGTGCATTGTCGTAGTCGAGCTTGCTTGTGACTAGGGTGTTGGTGACTACCTTGCTGCAATCATCCCGGATCCACTTGAAGATGTTGTGGAGTTGACTGAGGGTGTGCCAGCAGTAAGAGGTGACTGCATTTACCTGTCGGGTCATTGTTTGGGAGGAGTCGAGGATGATTCCCAGGTTGCAAGCTTGGTCCGTCGGAGTAGGTGGCGCGCTGAGCAATGCGGCCCACTAGGAGTCATCCCAGGCTGAAGTGGAGTTTCCGAAGATGATGCACTCAGTCTTGTCTGAGCTGAGTTTGAGGCAGCTCTCCCTCATTCAGGCAGTGATGGCTTTCATACTGATGTGAAAGTTCCTCCTGGCTTTGTCCAGGTCTTCATTGAGGGATAGGATGATTTGTGTGTCATCGGTGTATGACACGATGTACATTCTGTGGCTTCTGACGATGGCTGCAAGCGGGGCCATGTAGATGTTGAAGAGCATTGGGCTCAGGGAGAATCCCTGAGGGACTCCACAGCTGACTTCTGTTGGTTTGGAAATGAACGGTGGGATCCTGACACTCTGTGTTCTTCCGGTGAGGAAGAAGTGAATCCATTGCAAGGCTTTTTTCAGCGGATTCCTAGGTCGTGGAGTCTGGTTCATAAGGTGCTGTGAGAGACTGTCGAAGGCTGTTGAGAGGTCAAGGAGTATGAGTGCTGTGGTGTGGCCTCGGTCGAGGAGTCTGCGGATGTCATCGGCGGTTGAAAGACGAGCTGTCTCCGTGCTGTGGATGCTGCAGAAGCCAGACTGGGAAGTATCCAGAGAATTCTTGTCTTCGATGAATTGTTGCGCCTGTGAGTTTATCAGCTTTTTCCAGGAGTTTGGTTGGGTAGGGTAGTAGTGAGATGGGCTGGAAATTCTTTAGCTCTGATGGGTCTTCTGTGGGTCTCTTCAGGAGAGGGTGGACTTCGGCGTGTTTCCAATCATCAGGGAAGGTGGCTGTTTTGATAGAGCAGTTCAGTGTCTTGCAGACTTCAGGAGCGATGGATGCACTGGCTCTGTTGTATATGTGGTGAGGACAGGGGTCTGTGGGAGCTCCGGAGTGAATGCTGTTCATGATGATTTCAGTCTCTTCTTTGGTGTGAGTGGACCAGCTGTGGACAGTTTGGGTGGGTTCTAGGGGGCTGGGTCTGTCGTAGGTTCTGATGATGGGTGGGTTCTGTGGGAGGAAACTGTCAAAGATGTCCTTAATCTTGCATTGGAAGAAGGTGGCCAGTTTGTTGTAGAGGTCTTGCAATGAGGGGATGTTGGTGGCTTTGGAGGGAGGATTGGCGAATTTGTTGAAGCATTCTTGATGCGTCAGTGATGGTTGGCAGTGGCGGCTCTGAAGGAGGCGAGGTCTTCGCTGGTTTTGCTGTTTCTCCATTTCTTCTCTAGACCTGCAAGTGCACTTGGACTTTTGGAGTTCTGTGGTGAACCAGCTGGCTCTTTTGGGGATGTGCTTGACAGAAGTTGATCGGACGGGGGCACATTCGGTGATCCAGGCATTGAGGTTGCAAGCTGCAGTGTTGGCGTCATCGGTGGGGGTGATTTGGCAAAGGTCATGGTGAGTTGCTCATCTGTAATTTTGTTTCCTTTTCCCTTGAGGGGCCCTGGGGACACAGAAGGGGCTGTTGGGTGCATAGGGGGTGGCAATTTCTACAATAGCGTCAATGAAGGCTGGGTGGGGACTGGGTGGTCTGTAGGCAGGGGGGCCACGGAAGGAGGAGTTGTGAGTGGTGTGGATCAGGAAGTGTAGGTGTTCCATTGTGGTGCAGTGTTCTTCCGTGTTGACCGTGATGCGGAGTGAGGACTTGTGTACGATGACCAATCCACGGCCCGGACTGGAGGGCCAGTCCTTCCTTAGGATGTTGTATCCATCTGGGATTGCGATGGTGATGTCTTGTCCAGATCTAGGGTTGGTCCAGGTTTTGGTTAGGAATGCGATGTCTGGACGGGTGGGGTCAATCAGGTCCCAAATGTTTGCGGTGTGCTTATGGAAGGAGCATAAATTTTGAAGGAGGCAGTTGATGAGGTTGTGGCGGACGCCATGGTTTCAGGTCTGGGATGTTTCAGTTGTTTGTTATGGCTGAACCTGAGGTTGCAGCTCCAGCAGGAAAAAGGTCCATGGGTGTACTTAGGAGATGCGGTGTAGCAGGCGCTGAGACATCCGTTGTTAAGGCGATGTAGGGCCTTGGCGTCATAATGGAGGCTTGCCAGGGAATGGCTTGTTGGAGATCCAGGGTTCCTGGCGCTGGGTGCAGCCCGGGCGCAGACAGGCTTGCAGAAACCCTGCCCCCATTAAGAAGGGGAGGGAGGCGGGGGGTCCAGTCAGCTGGGAGGCAGGAGGGTGGGAAAAGCGCTTTGTGGAGGGAGAGGGGGGAAAGCCACAGGGGCAACAGTGGCGAGGGAGGAAGAGGGTCAAGGAAGAAACAGAAAATTAAGAGAAATGATAGAAAAAGAAAAAAGAAAAAATGAAGTGAAAAAGGCAGAAGTATAAAAGCAGGAGTAAAGGAGAGAGAATCTTACTTGAAGCTGACAACTAGGCCACCAGGGATGAGGTGTGTGCAGGAGCCTGTGGATGGAGGAGGTCCTCGAACTGAGAGTCAGACAGGCCCTCAGTTCGTTCCCAAGGCAAGGCAGAGGTACCAGCAGCAGCCAGAGGAGCTTGGGAGGACAACAGACACTGATAAGGAGGTCAGTGGAGTTGCCCTCTCACAGTGCTGTGGCCGTCATTTGGAATGGGAGGGAGGCGGGCGTCTGGTCAGCTGGGAGGCAGGAGGGCAGAAAAAATTGATTTGCGGGTGGGGAGAAGTGGGGCTGCAGGGGCAACAGTGGCGCAGAAGAGAGAGGGTCAAGGACGAGACAGAAAATGAAGAGAAACAATAGAAAAAGAAAAAACAAAGTGAAAAAAGGCAGAAGTGTAAAAGCAGGAGTAAAGGAGAGACAGAGAGAGATACTTACTTGTAGATGGCCACTAGTCTACCAGGGATGAGGCACAGGCAGGAGCATGCAGGTGGAGGAGGGCCTCAAGCTGAGAGTCAGGCAGGCTCTCAGTTTGTTACCAAGGCAAGGCAGAGGCAGCAGCAGCAGCCAGAGGAGCTGGGGAGGGCAACAGACGCTGACCAGGCGGTCAGTGGAATAAATGATAGGCAAATCCCAATATTTTCTACATACTACGGATAACCTACTATGCCATTGTCAAATCTGGATGATGGATGAACTATTCACTCAGATATGCATCAAACATGGTGAATATCAAAACACAAATATCCATTTCATTAATACCCTACTAACAAATAGGCAAAGTAGTACTTACTAGGAACTATTAAACTATATTCAACATAAAACAAATAATTACTACCACAAAAAAGAATCAATGACTTTGAACAAGGTATGATTCAAACTACTTTAAAATGTACTCCCCCAGAGCCATGCTAGATTGTTACTATCATTTCTAAGAAAGCATATGGAGACACCAGCATCCATCTGCATTAAGTGAGTGTGGAATATGCTACAAACAGTCAAATTGCTTTTGAAATAAAAAAATGATAGCAGTAGCTTATGTCATTATGACTTGGGGCTGATTATGAGTTTGGTGGATGGAAATATCTGTCAGCAAACTCTCAAAAGGGAGGTCGCTGCAGTGTTGGCAACCTCACCACCAGCCCCATTACGACTTTCCCACTTGTTGACGGGGTCACCCCAGTGGTAAAGGTGTGGCCACATTGCCGCCGGCTCATAATAGAGCCGGCAGCAATGCTGCCACATGCAGGGGGCACCAGCATCCTTGAAATGAGCATTGCCTGCAGAGCAGACAGTGCACATTTCAAGGGTGCTGGCAGGAGAGCACCTGCATTACCCTTGCCAATGGCATTGCAGGGTGCCCCCTTGAGGCCCCTGTACTTGTTCTCCACCAGCCTGTTCATGGCGGTGGAACTGCCATGAAAAGGCTAGTGGAGAACAAGGTTTTAATCAGCAGGGCAACAATGAGTTCAGCACCGACCTGGCTAATTACAATGAGCCCCGCCATCAGCCAGTTTGGCGGGTCTGCCCGCCAACCTCATAATGTGGCAGTCGGACAGCCACAGCTGCAGTGGTCCGACCGTCACAGTGAGTCTGGTGGTCCTAGGACGGCCAGACTCATAATCGGGCCAAAGTTAGCTAACCACTGCAATTTACCAATAGAAACCCCTTTCTACCAACACAATGAACACAAACTAAGCCTCCTAATTGATTATATAAAATATATTTAGGTTGGCAGACTACATTGCTGTGGACACAGATTCCAACCCAAATTTAAAATATCATGTTGGAATGTTTTTGACAGCATCTTGGCGCAGGAAGCCAAAATAAACAATGCAGTGAAAAGATAGAACAAAACCTTTCAATCCACACTAAAAATAACCAAACCAACACTCTATAAATGTATGTAAGCATTAGAAAAAGAGCAAAACTACCAACATATACAAATAGAGCAATCTGTACCCTAAATTGCGCCCAAACATAGCAAGCAAACCAATGTACAAGATGCTACACTTCAAAGTCACAATCTTCATAAACAACAAAGCAGTAATTACTTAGCAACAATAGCCACAAGCATATTAAAAAATAAAAACCAACCCACAAAGCTCCCAACAAATGACAACATAAACTCAACCAACATGACAAATCATTTTTTATATAAACATTAAACATAATAATGTATTACATCAGTCAAAACATTAAATACAATTCCAGTCTTAAATATAACTATCATAAAATAATATATAACTTTTCTATATTAAAAATCTAAACCTCAACAACTAAAAAGTTCAAAAAACAAACTCATTCTGTTATGTAGAATAATTACAACACATAAAATACACATTTCCAAATAACAATCATACAAATACTAAAATATAATTTTACCGCCCAAAAAAATAAAATTAAATATGAATTACTGTTCTGTAGCTGCAGATAATCCTCTGAAGCCATGTAGTCATAGTATAATCCACCAAAATTGGGGAAGATATATTCCAAAAAGCTTCACAAAATGCAAAAAATAAAACCAATTGAATAGAGATCCATTGAAGCAATCCAAAGTGTCTAGGAACCATAAATAAATGGAAATCAAAAATAATAATATCGGTTTACATTAGGCCTAACACTCGCCTTTTATTACGTATGCAAACACTAGGGTAGGCGCTAGATAAATATGTTTCTCACTACTGTGAGGCCAACCACTTTCATAGGTTAACATTGGGAATTCCTTATTACATTTAAGAAGCTGTAATTCCTAATTTAGAAGGCGTAGATATGACATGTTTAGTACCTATGGAATTGTAATGAGAAATCCTCTTTAATGGTAATGTCTAATTTATTGTTACAATTTTGAAAATGCCACTTTTAGAAAGTTGAAGTTGTTTCTGCTCTTAGCCCTGTGTGGCTGCAGAGTGTCTACAAATACACTTCTGGGCTGGGTGATAGCTGGACTTGGGCATTCCATCTAAACATCCACACACAAAGGAAGCTCAGTTGAGGCAGATGGACCATCAACATCTCTGTCATACACTTCCCTTGCTGCCCTGCATTACATGAAATACAGAGTTTTGTGTATTGGACGAATGCTCCATTGTGTCTGAAATCACACCTTGGTCCAAGTCAACCACAAACTAAGGGCCTGATTCACAAAGGCACATTTATAAGTTTGTGTATGTTTACAGTTGTTTGCTATTCAAAAATGTATTTTACTAGTAGTATCTTTATGATTGAGTAGTTTCTCCACATTAAAAAGATAGGACAGTGTGAAGGACCTAGTGCTTATTTAAAGTGCTCCAGAACCTATGAGCCAGGTTTGTGCTATGTAAAAACTGCAGGAAAAAAACTAAAATTTACAGAGCACAGGAACACAAGCTTTTCTTTCAAACTAAAAGTTTCATTGTGCTTTTTGATAACCTTTTTATCCCACTATACTTAGATGGTCATTACAACATTGGCGGTAAAAGCCGCTTACCGCCGTGCAGAAGACCGCCAACACACCGCCGCGGCTGCGGAATTCCGCCACAGCTATTATGACCCACATCTCGGAACCCGCCAAAATTCAGACACCCACACAAGTCCGCCACACCAAAGGTCAGTGATAAACTAGCGAAAACAAAACCTCCACCGTCACGCCAACAGAAATACGCCCACACTATCACGACACACGAATCCACGCATCGGTCTTTCAACCGCTGTATTCCATTGGCAGTACACCGCTGCGCTCAAAATACACACACTCTTACAAAACACAGCCACATTGGACAATTCAAAATACACACACCTGATACACATACACACATCACTCCCACACACCCAAAACAATATAAAACACACACCCACATCACCCACAAACCCCTACGACAAATATTGAGAATGAAGCACAGAGAGAGACACCACCAGCAAGTACAACAGCATCCACAGGCACAGAACACCATCACCCACACAACTTCCACACACCTCACACAGCACACCACTACATATCACCACACTTATCACCACACACACACCACCCCACACATCACCTACACCACCCCATGGCACGGCAAAGACACCCCAGGTTCTCGGAGGAGGAGCTCAGGGTCATGGTGGAGGAAATTGTCCGGGTCGAGCCACAGCTATTTGGATCACAGGAGCAGCACACCTCAATTGCAAGGAAGATGGAGCTATGGTGAAGAATAGTGGACAGGGTCAACGCAGTGGGACAACACCTAAGAAATCGGGAGGACATCAGGAAAAGGTGGAATGACCTACGGGGGATGGTGCGTTCCGTGGTCTCAAGACACCACCTGGCGGTTCAGCGGACTGGCGGCGGACCCCCACCTCCTCACCCACAACTAACAACATGGGAGGAGCAGGTCCTGGCGATTCTGCATCATGAGGGCCTCGCAGGAGTAGGTGGAGGAATGGACTCTGGTAAGTCAAATCTTAACTATTACATCCCCCACCCTACCTGCATGCTATCACATACCCCCACCCTCGCCCTCACCCCTATCACTCCAACTCCTCACAAATGTCCCAATATCACAAACCAGTCATCCCAACACCAAGCCCTGAATGCAACAACAAAGCATGGACACTCATCACCAAAGCATGCACACTGCACATAGCCATACACCCCCCTAAACCATCATCACACAAGCTCCCACACAGGAATGCCAGCAATGGGGTACACGGTCACCCACCCATTGCACACCATGCCACACACAAATGCAATAATCATGCCTTTCCACCCCTGCAGGACCCCTACCCAACGTCACCAGACAGGAGGGTCCAGACATGTCCACTCCACCCACAGAAGAGGCCCACAGTGATGACAGCACCTCTGTCTAACTGGATCTAGATGACCAGCCTGGACCATCGGGGGCCTTGGGACAGTCAGTTCCCCTCACACAAGCACAGGCCACCACAGACCTTCCCCCCTCTGGAAACACCATCACAGCACCCACCCAGTGGGCCCATACCTCCGTCCCCAGGACACGTCAATCAGCTGTGTGTCCACCACTACAGGGAACCCAGGATAACCCACCACCCCAACAACAACAGGGACCTGGGGGCAGTGGCAGTGGGCACATGGTCCAGGGGACAGAGGCCCAGGAACACAGGGGAACTGGGAGGGCTGCCATGCGACAGGGGACGGACAGGCCAAGGGAACCCACTCTCCACGAGGCCCTCTCCTCCATCATGGGAGCATACCACCACTCCCAGGAGACGATGGCAACGGTACCGGCCAAGTTTCAGAAGACCCAGCACATGCAGGAGGAACAGTATATGGGCTTCATGAAGATACTCAGAACCATCAGCTCCACCCTGGGCACCATCGTAGGGGTGCTGAAGGAACTACTTAACACCAGGAGGGACACTGTGGCACTCCAAGGGGCCCCTGACACTAGCATGGATGATGAACTGCCCACCACCTCCGCCGGCGCTAGTGGACAGGACGCCCCGCCACAGGACCACCACACCAGCACCCCACCCCCTGCAGAGGGAGAACCACCCCGCAAACGGTCCCTGAGATCCAGGAACAAGACAGAGCACAGTGCCAAGACCGCCGCCAAGAAATGAGACCACCCTGATTGTCATCCCACTGTCCCACTTTGTCTCCCTGTCCATAATTAAATTGCCCCAGCTCCACTTCCTATGCCCATATGGGCAATGCACCTGTGAGACTAATAGACTGGACTCTGCCATGGACACTCCTCCGCCATCACCCCTCACCATTTAACTTCCCCCTCCAATATTTTGCATTTAAATAAACACACCTAAAGCACAAAATGATCTGGAGTCTGTCTGTGATTTCGAAATAGTGTATTTGCAATTACAGTGACCAAATGTCCTTGAAATAGTAATGCAACATCCCTATGTCACACAGCTCTAGTCCATGAGGAATCTAAGCACATGGCACACTTTGGGACCCACATCTGTGAAACCGTAAGGGAAAGTGCCAACTCAGTAACCATACACTGGGTGAAAACGACAGACAGTAGAGAGGTAGTAGTGTAAAAGTACATGTAGTAGGCAGGAATGTATTCTCACCTGTGTTTCACTGGAAATATTGCTGGATCACTGAGTCCCTGTTCTGCGTGTCTTCTTCCTCTGCTTCTTCCTCATCACTGTCCACAGGCTCCACAGCTGCCACAACACCGCCATCTGGACCATCCTCCTGCAGAAAAGGCACATGTCGTCGCAAAGCAAAGTTGTGAAGCATACAGCAGGCCACGATGAGCTGGCGCACCTTCTTTGGTGAGTAGAATAGGGATCCACCTGTCATGTGGAGGCACCTGAACCTGGCCTTCAGGAGGCCGAAGGTCCGCTCGATCACCCTCCTAGTTTGCCCCTGGGCCTAATTTTAGAGTTCCTCTTCCCTGGTCCTGGGATTCCTCACTGGGGTCAGTAGCCATGACAGTTTGGGGTGCCCAGAGTCACCTGCAAATGGCGAGGGACAACACACACTAACCTGTAGGGATAACCCCAGACAACCATTCCCACTGTCTTGCTTCCAGGGGCTCACCTAATAGCCACACACGGTGCCTCTGGAGTTGACCCATCGCATAAGGGATGCTGCTATTCCGCAGGATGTAGGCGTCATGCACTGAGCCAGGGAACATGGCATTCACATGGGAGATGTACTGGTCTGCCAAACATACCATCTGTACATTCATGGAATGATAACTCTTCCGGTTTCTGTACACCTGTTCACTCCTGTGGGGGGGGACCAAAGCCACATGGGTCCCATCAATGGCACCTACGATGTTGGGGATATGTCCAAGGGTATAGAAGTCACCTTTCACTGTAGGCAAATCCTCCACCTGAGGGAAAACGATGTAGCTCCGCATGTGTTTCAGCAGGGCAGACAACACTCTGGACAATACGTTGGAAAACATAGGCTGGGACATCCCTGATGCCATGGCCACAGTTGTTTGAAAAGACCCACTTGCAAGGAAATGGAGCACTGATAGCACCTGCACTTGAGGGGGGATTCCTGTGGGATGGCGGATTGCTGACATCAGGTCTGGCTCCAACTGGGTACACAGTTCCTGGATTGTGGCACGGTCAAACCTGTAGGTGATTATCAAATGTCTTTCCTCCATTGTCGACAGGTCCACCAGCGGTCGGTACACCGGAGGATGCCGCCATCTCCTCACATGTCCCAGCGGACGGTGCCTATGAAGGACAACAGCGACCACAGAGTCAAACAACTCAGAGGTACGTACCCACAGTTTACACAGAACACCAATCATACACAAAAGGTGGCCTCTATGTGTGTTGAGACTAGGCCTAGGTATGTGTGACGCAGATGGAAATTAGGCCATGTGGCCCCCTGAAATGGCGGCTGCCTGACCTCTAAAGTGGGACAATGGGATGTGAGGTAACTGCGCTGGCGTTGTACACCGTCGCGGTAGCCGGTCGGAGACCGCGGCGCAATGCTGCATTGGTTAACATTGGACCCTATGGGTGCCAGGAGCCAATGATGATGTACGCCGGCGGTGATGGTACGCACCGCCGCGGACGTGACCGCCGTGGACGTGACCGCCATTTTCTATCTGTTGAATCACTCGATACCTGATCTTCGACAGGAGAGGACCTGCACTGCAAGTGCTGCTGTGACCTCAGTCTGGAAGAGACAATGGCTCGTGCATCTGGGGAAAGGGCCCCTGCCTTCACATCGGAGGAGTTGGAGAAGCTCGTTGATGGGGTCCTCCCCCAGTACACGCTACTCTACGGTCCTCCAGACAAACAGGTAAGAACACAGGGAACATGTTGTATGGGCTATGCCTGTGTGGAGAGGGCTGGATGTAAGAAGGAAGGGGGCAGAGTTCTGCGTGCATGAAAGACGGTGGGTGCATGTGCCACATGGCAAGGGTAGGGATGGGGGCCACTCACTTTGACGGTGCAGTTGGTAATGACTTCTCTTCTTCCCCTGTACATTTCATGTAGGTCAGCGCCCACCAGAAGAAAGATATTTGGCGTGCCATCACCAAGGACATCCGGACCCTGGGGGTCTACCACAGACGGAGCACCCACTGCCGGAAAAGATGGGAGGACATTCGCCGCTGGAGCAAGAAGACGGCGGAGGCTCAGCTGGAGATGGCCTCCCAATGTGGGAGGGGTGCCCGTCGAACCATGACACCCCTGACGTTCAGGAACCTGGCGGTGGCCTACCCGGAATTGGATGGGCGCTTGAGGGCATCACAGCAGACACAAGGGGGTGAGTACACTCTCACTCAGCTGACTTTGCGCGCAGTGGAGTTGTCTGGGTGGGGGAGGAGGCTGTGGGTTTCCCTAGGCCAGGGCGAGTTCCGTAGGCTAGGCCCCTCCGTAAGTCATGGCCCTGTGGCCCCCCACCCCACCTCTGTAGAGTGCCAAGTACAGCTATTCATGCCCCTGTGTCATCTATGTGTGCAGATGTCGTCCATAGCCTTGTAGGCCATTTCCTAGGAATTGCACTGTAGAGCCCAAGAGCGCGGCGTAGTGCAGGGGGCTTCTGTATCTGTCTTGTCCGCCAACGGTAGCGGTAATCCATGCACTCACCATGTCTTTATTCTGTTTCCTCCCCCCCTTTTTGTGGTGTCCCTGTTCTTGTGTGCATTAGCATCATCAGGCGGAGGAGCAGTGTCACCGGAGCACGAGGGAGCTGCATCCCATATGGCCATGAAGGGCCACACTACGGACTCTGAATTCACCAGTGGGACGGAGGGCGAGGGGAGCTCCACGGCGGGGACAGGAGCTGAGACCAGCGACACGGAGTCGTCCTCTGATGGGAGCTCCCTTGTGGTGGCGGCACCATCTGTGCCCCCCGCATCTACAGGTACAGCCGCCACCCCCCCTACCAGCACTGCCCTCCCAGCAGCCCCTCAGCCTTCGCCCCGTGCCCGCTCACCCAGGAGGGTGGGCATCACCTTCGCCCCAGGCACCTCAGGCTCTGCCCCAGTCACCCCTGCTGCCCTCAGCGAGGAGGCCATTGACCTCCTCAGGTCCCTCACTGTTGGGCAGTCTACCATTTTGAATGCCATCCAGGGTGTAGAAAGGCAGTTGCAACAAACTAATGTATTCCTGGAGGGTAGTCATTCTGGTCAGGCAGCCCTTCACCGAGCCTTTCAAACTCTGGCCTCAGCACTGATGGCAGCCATTGTCCCGGTGTCTAGCCTCCCCCCTCAAACTTCCTCCACCCAGACCCAATCCCCTGTACCTCTGCCTATCCCAAGCACACCATCAGACCAGCCCGCACACACCTCACCACACAAGGGAAGCTCAGGCAAACATAAGCACCACACATCCGACAGGCACTCACGCAAGCATCATACACATGCAGACACACCAATATCCACTGCCTCCACTGTGTCCCCCTCCTTGTCGTCTCCTCCCAGTCTTGTCTACACACACACCTGCATGCACTACCTCTACAGCCACTACGTCCCTCACCAGCACACCCACCAGCACACCCCGCTCCACGTGCAGTCACCACCCCCACTACCAATCACACGTCCCCTGTGTCCTCTCCCAGTGTGTCTGTGACGCCCCCTCCCAAGATACACAAACGCAGGCACACACCCAACCAACAGCCATCCACCTCACGACAGCCTCCAGCGCATGCACCTGCACCCAAAGTCACCAAACATACACCTCCTACTACCACCACCACTCTGATGCACTCTGGGCACCAGTCCCCCTCCAGAACCAGTGGAGAGATTCATCCACTACCTCTGTCCTTCACAGGATGAAGCACTCTGGGCACCAGTCCCCCTCCAGAACCAGAGGAGACATCCATCCACTACCTCTGCCCTTCACAGGATGAAGCACTCTGGGCACCAGTCCCCCTCCAGAACCAGTGGAGACATCCATCCACTACCTCTGCCCTTCACAGGATGAAGCACTCTGGGCACCAGTCCCCCTCCAGAACCAGTGGAGACATCCATCCACTACCTCTGTCCTTCACAGGATGAAGCACTCTGGGCACCAGTCTCCCTCCAGAACCAGTGGAGACTGTTATCAATTTGAGAGACTGTGGCTTTGCACTCCCCAGGATTCAACAGTGGGCAAACCACCCACTGTAGAGACTTGAGAGACTGTGGCTTTGCACTCCCCAGGATTGAACAGTGGGCAAACCACCCACTGTAGAGACTTGAGAGACTGTGGCTTTGCACTCTCCAGGATTGAACAGTGGGCATTGAGCCCCCTCGTGGATCTGGCGTCGTGCACTCATCCGGCTGAGGTGCCCCCCCTTTCCTTCCCCCTGAGGTGCCTGTTGTATTTCTGTCTGATGCCCCTGCAGTGTTCTCTCTGTTTTGATCTGGTATTGAGTGTGGGCCTCGCCCATGCATTTTGGGCCCAGTGGTCCACGGACTATAATTGGTGCAATACCTGGACTTGTATTATTGGTGCATATATTTGTTTATAGTGTATATATATTTTATAGTACTGTATTTTAATAGATTACAATGGTTACAATCATTTCCTTTGGTCTTTGCATTCTTCCAGGGGGGCAGGGGGGTGTAACTATAATATATAGACATGTATTAGTGTGTGTGTTGTAGTGGGTGAGGATGGGGGTGGGGGTGGGGGTGTTGCGTGTGTGTGTCCCTGTATTTTGCCTCCCCCTCCCCTGTGTCGTAGGTGCAGTACTCACCGTGGTCTTCGCCGCCGGCGTTCGTGCTCCTGGTACAGGAGCAGGAAGACTATCGCAGGTAGAATTTGGAGTTCCAGGTCCATGGTGTCCTCGTTCCTCGTGGAGTGTGTAGAGGTGAGCGTTTTCCCTTCGAAATTCCTGTTTCCGCCGTGTTTTTATCCGCGATGAATACGCCCCGGAAAAGGTGGCGGATTGGCCTGTCATAATAGTGTGGGCGGTACATTGTCTTCCGCCTGTCTGTTGGCGGTGACCGCCCCGCTGTTTGTTTGTACCGCCATGGCGGTCGGAGTGTTAAAGTGGCTGTCTTTGTTGGCGCTTTCCGCCACGGTCGTAATTGCAACATTTTTACAGCCGGCCTGTTGGCGGTCTTACCGCCGCTTTAACACCGTCCGCCAGGGTTGTAATGAGGGCCTTAATGTCTAGGTGAAATCAAATTTAATTAAGCATTTTAGACAGGCTTTTAAAAGTAAGTTTCACAGAATACTATTGCCATGTTTTGAGCCAGTACAATTAGTGAGCCACATCCTTTGCAATATTTCAACCAGAGCTCTCTTTTGTGTGTTGTTTCATTTATGTGGTACACAGGGATATTTGCTGAGTGAGTATTTACAACATCTTAGGGGGACATTTAAGCTAATTTTATATGTTAACTGTCATATGTGTTCAGATTGCTATGTTGTTTGTGGTATAGGTCAACTAACACAGTCTACTCCACACCATCCCACTTTACACCTTAATACTGTTAACCAAGAACACAGCTTGGTGACATTGAGCTATGTATTTACTTCATTTGTAGTTCCAAGCCTGCCAGGCAGCACAGCTGCCAAATTAATAAATACATTTTGGGGACATTATGAAAGCTGACCAAAGAATGTATTCTGCCCCTTGCTTGCCATTGGGTTTGTGGTTTGTAACTCACATTTGCTTGCTCTCTATGTGCTGGCTTTATTTGTTTCAGGCTGTCCAGCATGTCTTTGTACCTGCCTGTGTAGTATAGCCTGTTTACTGTATTCCTCTGCATCTGCTTCCTTTTTGTAATGAAGCCTTTCAAGTTTGTTCTTATTTTGATACTTTTGTTGTACATTCACAGACAGAGGTCACATGTCATGCCCAGTCTCAAGAGGGATCATGGTGTTTACTTTTCATTCTTTGACTTCAAAGGGAAAGGATTTATCTGACAACCTGGGAGTGTGCAGGAAAGGCTTTTTTCTAGCACACACAAAATGTAAATGTGCGTAAATGAAATGTGCAAATATTTGAGAATGTATCAGTATTCAGAAACCTCAAATAAAGTATATCATTTTTGTAATTCTGAAGTGTGCTGGAAATAAATATTTTAATAGGATCAAAACAAATCAATACACTAGGAGATGGCATTTCCATACATTAGTTGTTTGTGCGCTGTATAGTTTTATCAGTAAAAAAGTATGTCTGTGCAAATGTAATGGTTATGTCAATTGAAAATGTGTTGCCTGTAGTGGCAGTACCTACCACACTATGCATACTCCACTCTACCTCTCACCACTCTATGACACTCTGCTACACTCTATGCCACTCTACATCATTCCTTCTCTATTACACGACATGACACTCTATAACAGTCCACTCTCTACCACTCTATGCCACTCTATTTAACTCTATCCTACTCCACTCCATAGCACTGTATACCTTTCTTCTCCACTCTATTCCACTCTACTACGCCTTACTGTATGCCCCTCCACTGTATGCCACTCAACTCTATTACACTCCACTGTATGCTACTCCACTCTACTCTACTCTATGATACTCCACTCTGCTCCAGTCTATGACACCCTACTCCACTCCATTCTATGCCACTTCACTCTCGGCCACTCTAAGACACTCCACTCTACAACACTTCATTCCATTACAATCCACTCTATTCCACTACACTGTACACTACTCTCTGACTCTCTACTCTGCTCTATGCCATTCTACTCTATGCCTTTCCATGCCACCCTACACTACCTTACTCTAGGCCACTCTATGTCACCCAATACCAATACAAATGGTGGTGCACTGATGAATTATAATGAATTATAGAAAAAGTAAATTTTCACATGTGCTGTAATCCAAATCATCCTTTATTCACTTCAGTACTGAAAACTAGACAGCCATCGCATTTTGTTCACTGCATGTGACCAGGGCTTTAAAAATAATATATAGTAAAACATGTATACACAAACCTCATAAAAAAAATACCAAAAATTAAAAACATAATTGAAACATTTATAGATCCAAATAGGCCTTTTTACATATAGCAAACAGTACAAAAAAAAACAACCATGTAATTGTCACATAAGGACAGAAGAGAACACCTCAACAAATTTCACATGTACCCTCCCATATCTAACCCACTTAATACACCTATTTACAAGCATAATTACCAACACTGTAAACAAATCAGAAACCTACCAATGTAGGAAAAGACAAAATACCCACAATATGTCAAATAACATGCAACAAACCAAACCCCATATGTAAGCACATATGTAAATAACTACAATCATTATTATATATACTCATAACTGTCAGTCGTCATTTTTCTCTCCATTTAATGCCAGTAGTATAATAATAACGGTCACAACAGTGTGATATAATATAGAATACACTGATAGCTTATATATCATTACTATTAACTGCACAAATTATAATAAAGCAAACCCCATTTGACCCCCATGGGTATAGAAACATTTGGCCCTTGGTACCCAATTAATACAATGTATTGCAGCACAAAATCACATTCAATATAACACCCATGGTATTTCATCCCATTGCCCCTATAGTCCTCAAAAACTACTGTCCCCAAAGGGACCAGAAAGGGAGCACAAGTGCACAGCATTGGGATTAAGTGTGGGTAGCAGAAGTAAATACGTAGTTCTCAAACATGTATTCTTCCCACAAAGCACTCTACAAATCCGTCACATGGCCCATAACATGTTCCATACCAACCAACGTTATTTGCTTCTATGTATTCCCATTTGGTTCATGACTCTTCATATATACAGGGTCCTCATATTCTCGACCGGTCGTAATACCCATAGAGGTTTTAGACTGTTATGCCATTTTAATTGACACCTGGAATCAAACAACACACAAACACTTATACCACATAAAGATAGTAGTAGCATAAGAAAAGGGTATAAGTTCCCTGCCACACTCTTTTGAAGGAAACCTCACTCCCTCAGAGCAGTGTTTCCATATTCATCCACTATCCCACAGTATATAGATCGCCTGCTGCTGCACTACAATGTCTGAGTACCCTGCCACATAGTTTCAAAAAGACACCATCCGCTTGAAGTGGTGCTCCTGTATGTACCTGCTACATTGTATCTGCCATATGATTCTAAATGCCAATGTAACACATTATGGCGGGGGTTTCAAAGTTACCTACCTCCACACCAAAAGAAAAACAGAAGAGCCTCAAAGATGCGCTTCCGTATACACCCCCTATATTACATTGGGCCCATGCCGAGTGATTCGAAATGCCATTTTGACCTGCCAGGGCAGAGATTTCAAACTCTCTTGACTCCACCCCAAAACACAACAGGTTGTCAAAAAGAATTCCATTCCATAACCCATGCACCAACTGCCAGATTCCCCAATCCAATATCCATATTCTGAGACCCGCATTATGGGCCTCATTATGACCCTGGCGGTAGAGAACCGCCAGGGCCAACGGGGGCGGGAGCACCGCCGACAGGCCGGCGGTGCTCCCTTGGGCATTCTGACCGCGGCGCTTTGGCCGCGGTCAGAACGGGAAAACCGGCGGTCTCCCGCCGGTTTTCCACTGCCCCTAAGAATCCTCCAAGGCGGCGCAGCGAGCTGCGCCGCCGAGGGGATTCTGACAATCCTTACCGCCATCCTGTTCCTGGCGGCTCGCCCGCCAGGAACAGGATGGCGGTAAGGATTGTCGTGGGGCCCCTGGGGGCCCCTGCAGTGCCCATGCCAATGGCATGGGCACTGCAGGGGCCCCGGTAAGAGGGCCCCGCTAGTATTTCACTGTCTGCATAGCAGACAGTGAAATACGCGACGGGTGCAGTAGCACCCGTCGCACCTTCCCACTCCGCCGGCTCGATTACGAGCCGGCATCCTCGTGGGAAGGGAGTTTTTCCCTGGGCTGGCGGGCGGTCTTTTGGAGACCGCCCGCCAGCCCAGGGAAAAACTCATAATACCCTCCGCGGTCTTCTGACGGTATTATGGAGGGCGGCATCCTGGCGGGCGGCCTCCGCCGCCCGCCAGGGTCATAATGAGGCCCTTTGTCTCCTACCTGAGTACCTGTCCTCAGTCACCATGTTGCCCTGATAAGCCTTCTCACGTCCCAAAACACAACATGGTATGGCAACATGCCCGACACCCACTCATCTACTTATACACTACTGGGTTATTACATGGCCCTGATGTACTGACTCCATGCAATTAAGTGAAATGATCCCAGTTTAATCACTCCCAATCATAAACTCCAGAGCATGCACTAATCCGCCACATATACAGCAGATTAATTACAATGTTTCAACCCTAATTCCAACATTCACCTTGGTATACTTAGATGTACTTTGACATAAAACGTAAACCAATATTAACATTGAACCAGATGGTGGTTAGTTAGCACCTTGGGATTCTTTGATATACTTAACTTAATCAAGACCACATAAAAAGTAAACATAATTACAATATTCAAACGCTAATGCCTAAAATCACCTTGGACCACATGGCAACTAATTGTCTACAAAGTAACTCACAACTCCCCGTCAGAATATTCACTGGGGTCCTCAAATGTACAGTGATGGTACTCTTATCACATATCAACAATTCAAACCACACAACATGCATACTATAACACAATAGTGTTAGTCTAATCCCCCACAATATTCTGTGGTGACCCTTCCTCCAAGAAAAGTAATGGGGGGACAAGGAACCAATAACAAGAGTGATAATGTAAACCAAAAACAATCTAAGTCCACAGCACTGAATCTCCAAATGCCACCATCCAACCACCCCTGAAAGAAACTTTATACAATCACAGACAGAATACATTTTAAATTTTAAATTGACCCAGAAAAGAAGCTCATAAAGGAGACCAGGATTGTTTATAACATCCTCTATCAACAAAATCAGATTATTGGCCAAACAGATGCTAGCTTTTTGACCAACTCACAGGCCTGCTTACATATGCATAGCTTTTTAACAAGGCAAAGATATTAGATGCCATCCCTTACAAAGGACCAAAAATTAACCATACTATCTTACAGTCCTCAGATCACCAACTCCTAACAATTCACAATAGTGTCACAAAAAATAGTGGAATTTGTCATCCTCTTCTGACCAATCTTGATACATCTCTGGCTTGATCCATCCTGCTTAATTACATCTCAACATTAACTCTCTGTCCCCACCCCCAGCATTTAGGGGGACATGGTCAACCCCATGGAATCAGATATCGACCATACCTGCATGCTGTTTGTAGGAAAGTACCCTCTTTCTTGACATGGTTACCCTCTTTTTATGCCTGATGTCAGTGTGTTTGACTGTGTTCACTTGGGATCCTGCTAACCAGGACCCCAGTGATTACGCTCTCTCTCCCAAAAGTCTGTATTTCACCCACAATTGGCACACTGGTGCCCCATTATAAGTCCCTAGTATATGGTACCTAGGTACCTAGGGCATTGGAGTTCCAGGGGATCCCTATGGGCTGCAGCATATATTTTGCCTCCCATAAGGTGCCCAAGCAAAGGGTTCTGCAGGACCAGCCATTACAGCCTGCATGAAAAGGTGCAAGCACCCTTTCACTGCCTTTTTTCACTACACCAGGTCACTCATAAGTCACCCCTATGGCAGGCCTTCCAACCCAAAGCGCAGGGTGCCAAGTACCTGTGTGTGAGGGTACCCTGCAGTAGCCGAGGTGCCCCCATGTACTCCAGGTCCATTTTCCTGGACTTTATGAGTGCGGGGACACCATTTTATGCATTTGCTGGACATAGGTCACTACCTATTTCCAACTACATAATGGTAACATAGGCATGTTTGGTATCAAACATGTTGGAATCATACCCTAAGGCTTTTTGCAAGCATTGGTTGTATGATTCCATTCACTCTGGGGGCTCCTTAGAGGATCCCCAGTATTGCCATTACAGCCTTCTGAGGGTTTCCAGGCAGCCCAAGCTACTGCCACCTCCCAGACAGGTTTCTACCTTCCTGTTGCTTGAATAGCTTGAGCCCAGGAAGGCAGAACAAAGGATTTCCTTTGGGGGAGGGGTGTTACACCCTCTCCCGTTGGAAATAGGTGTTACAGGATTGGGAGGGGTAGCCTCTCCAGGCCACTGGAAATGCTTTGAAGGGAACATTGGTGCCCTCCTTGCATAAACCAGTCTACATCAGTTCAGGGACCCCCAGTCCCTGCTCTGGCATGAAACTGGACAAAGGAAAGGGGAGTGACCACTCCCCTGTCCATCACCACCCCAGGGGTGGCTCAGAGCTCCTGCAGAGGGTCCCTGGGGTTTGCCATCTTGGATTCAATGTTGGCAGGGAACTCTGGGAGCATCTAAGTGGCCAGTGCCAGCAGGTGACGTCTGAACCCCTCCTGATAGGTGGTTATATAGCTAGGTGACCAAGCCCCTCCCCCTTTCAGGGCTAATTAGGGTTTCTCTCTTTGTTGGTTTCTCAGATTCGGATTGCAAGAATCCAGCAGGAATGCTCTGCACCCTCCACTTTGACTTGTGACTGAAGAAACTGCATCTGGACTCTTCTGGATTCCACAAGCTGCAACAAAGAAGCAAGACACCTTCTTCAACATTGTATCTCTGACTCTTCCAGCAACTGCAACATTTGCCCGGTTGTGGATCCTCTGAGGATGGCCCATCGTCAGCCTGCATCAGAAGAAAGCTCCCTTGGAGTGAAGGAGTCTCTCCCCTGCTTCTGCAGTTACCAACTGTGACGACGACCAACTGCATTGATCTCCTCTCCTGCTAGGCTGCATGGAGCCTGCATCATGGGTGGTGGACTGAAGTGGTCCTGATGGTCCTCTCTCCCAACTGTCCAACTTGGGTGAAGGTAAGCCCTTGCCTGTCCACGCAAGACAGTAACCCATGCACCGCGTCCTTTGCAATTGCCTAGGCTTGCTGACATCCTTCCTCCAAGATCTTCAGGCATCCTGAAGCTCCAGCCCCAGCCCCAGCACTCCTTCCAGCGCTGCACAGCTCCCTGAGAGGTTCTCTGGCATCCTCTGGGAATCCTCTGGGTGCTGCCTGGGCTTCTTTGGGCTCTCTGTGTTGCTGAGGGGCCCCCTCTGACTCAACCTCTAGGTAGAGTCCACCTGGTCCTTCCTGGTATCCGGCATTTCCACTTTCCGCTAACCACGAGTTTTGCATGTGCCAAGACTTGTTGGCAGCACCCGAAGATGCAAACCCAACTGCAATCCTCCTTCCAGCGTGGGACATCACCTGCTTCCTCCAGGAACCAGACTTCGTCTTCTTGGGTGACTCTTCTTCTTCATAGGTTGTTCACCTTTTGCACCTTCATCCTGGTGCGTGGGGGCTCCTGCCCTTCCTGAACTCTGCTGTGCTTCTTGGACTTGGTCCCCTTCTTCCACAGGTCTTCTTGTCCAGGCATTCACTGTTGGTGGCTTGCAGTCTCTTCTGGGTTTTACATTCTTCTTCTTTACTTCTCTCTGTGTTCTGAGAAACTTACTGTGATTTACTCCTGTTTTCCTTGTCGCTGGGGTGGGTTGTGGTACTTACCTTGGGCTGTCCTAGTAGTCCCAGCTCCCCTCTGCACACTACACTTACCTAGCTTGGGGACTGACTTTCACATGCCACTGTTTTAGTATATATTTTGTTCTCCCACTAGGCCTATTTCTTCCTATTGTGATTTACACTAAGTGCACTATTTTCTAAATGTTTTTATGTCAATTCCTGCATACTAGTGTATATAACTTGTGCATTACTTACCTCCTGAGGGAGTATAGCCTCTATAGACTTTTTGGTATTTGCGTCATCAAAATAAAGTATCTTTATTTTTGTAACACTGAGTGTTTTTCTTCCCGAGTGTAAGTACTAAGTGTCACTACAGTGGTATTGCATGAGCTTCGCATGTATCCTAGATAAGCCTTGGCTGCTCATCCACAGCTACCTCTAGAGAGCCTGGCTTCCAGACACTGACTACACTACACTAATAAGGGATACCGGACCTGGTATAAGGTAAAGACTTAAGACACTTCATATCACTTTTCAGTGATATCTCTACAATTTCTTATTGCATCTTTTATTGTTTTGACCTGCAAATATCCAGATAAATATTATATATTTTTCTAAACACTTTGATGTGTATTTTTGTGGTGCTATATAGTGTTATTGTATGATTTATTGCACAAATACTTTACACATTGCCTTCTAAGTTAAGCCTGACTGCTCAGTGCCAAGCTACCAGAGGGTGGGCACAGGATAATTTGGATTGTGTGTGACTAGAGTGAGGGTCCTTGCTTGGACAGGGGGTAACCTGACTGCCAGCCAAAGACCCCATTTCTAACTTGATGCAACACAAGATCAATATACAAAAGTACTAATTACTATTTTCAGACATAATGACAGAAAGAGCATGATATATAACCACAGAAAGGAAAGCAATTATTAGGTCACATGGGCTACACCTACAACCAAGAAAGTACATTGATGGAAACTGTGAATTAGAATTAGAAATGTACTAAATACTACTCTATTGCGTGCTATGGGAGGGCCACTACAAAAGATGATGTTGTAATTAATATAAGGGAACACAACTCCACCCAAATGTAACAGAAATAGAAGTAAGGGGGCTATTGCAGGATATAAGAGAGGCAAGCGCTAATTCCCAGGAGCCCACACCCAAAATCCTAAAAGGTATACTCCCTAAAGTCCCCGAACACATCACAGGTCAAGTACCACTTATAGCCAATTTAAATGGTATAATTGCACAAATTAAACAAAATACTGGTGATGTCCCCGCTGCCCCTAAAGGACACCACAATATAGAAAACCCTAAACACTTAAAACTAACATTTAATAAAGAACCCTTCCTCCTGTTGACAACCTACACAATGATAGATAAATCCTAATATTTTCTCCAGCTTTCTAAAACTTTGTCAGACCTTGATGGGTGGAACATTCAATTCAATTAATTAACTCAGATATACACTATACATGGTAAATATCACTCAGCTATCCCTCTTATATATGTCCTACTCCAAATACCCAGATTACCACTTACTGCAAACACGTAAACCACAATAAACACAAAACAAATAATTACTATAAACAAAAAACAATAATCATGGACTTTGGACAAGTAATGAATCAAACCAGTTTGATAGGTTACCCACACACAGCCATGGAAGCTTTTTATTGTCATTTCAATCAAAGCTTATGGAGGACATCTCCAACAATCGGCACCAGTTGCGAAATATACTACAGACAATTTGCCTTTGAAATAAAAGAATTATAGCACCAGCTGATATCCCTATCACTGAAGTAGCAAAAGACTACCATTTACTGTTAGAAAGCCCCTTCTAACAACAAAACAACCACAAACTAAACCCCCTAATTGATTATTAAAAAAATATTTGGGTTGCAGGTTACATCGCTCCGGATACAGACACCAACCCAAATTTCAAATAGCATGGTGGAATGTCTATGAAAAGTCCTTGACAAAGGAAGCCTAAATAAACACTGCAGTGGAATCCACAGGTAGCCAGGGTATCCACCAGAAAAGGCATTACCGAAGGTAAGTAACTTGTTCTTCTGATGGATACAACTACCTGTGGATTCCTCACCTAAAGAATAGTGTCCCAAAACAGTACCGCCCCCGGAGGTGGGTGCCTGAATGGTGAAACCAAGAAATCCTGCAGCACTGAGCATGCAAAATGGCCATCCCTCCTAACTTCAGAGTCCAAACAATAATGCTTGGCAAAAATGTGGAGGGGTGCCCAAGTTGCCACTTTGCAGATGTCAACTACAGGAACACCTCTAGCCAAGGCAGATGAAGCCTCCTTAGCCCTGGTGGAATTGGCTCGGAGTCCCACAGGAAGTTCTTTCTTTGCTAAAGAATAACATAACTTGATGCAAAGAATGACCCACCTGGAAAGCATTCTCATATGGACAGCTTTGCCTCTCCTCTTCCCCACGTAACCGACGAAGAGCTGATTGTCTTGTCTGAACTCCCTCGTCCTGTCGACGAAGAAGCTCAACGCTCTTCTTGGATCAAGTCGGTGAAGCCTCTCTTCCTCCTTGGATGGATGAGGTGGAGGATAGAAGGAAGAGAGAGTAATGGACTGTCCTAAATGAAAGGGTGTAACAACTTTCGGAAGGAAAGCCGCCTTGGTCCTTAACACCACTTTGTCCCTGTAAAAGGAAGTACATGGGGGTTCTACACTAAGAGCCTGGAGCTCACTCACTCTTCTGGCTGTTGTTATAGCCACCAGAAAAACAGTCTTCAAAACCAAAAATCTCAATGGACAAGAATGCATTGGTTCAAACTGTGAACCCATAAGAAAGGTCAATACTAACTTAAGATCCCAATGTGGCATAACAGAGTGGGCGGAAACTTATTAGTGAGACCCTTAATGAACCTCAACACAGTAGGCAACTTAAGCAAAGAGGGTTGGTCTGGAAGGCACAGAAGAGCAGACAGCGCGAATAAATAACCCTTAATAGTGGCAACTGCACAACCCCTCTGTGCCAAGGATAAAGCAAACAACAGGATGTCAGATAAGTGGGCACTCAAGGGATCAATTTGATTCTCTCCACACCAACTCACGAATCTAGCCCACCTGCTTGCATAGACAGATTTGGTGGAGTGTCGCCTGGCCGATAATATAACTTCCACCACCTCAGGCGGGAGAGAAAAAGAACTCAGATTCCCCGTTCAACCTCCAGGCATGAAAGTGCAGGCTCTGGAGGTGGGGGTGTAGAACCTGCCCCTGCGACTGCGAGAGGAGGTCTGCCCTGTAAGGGAGACAGAGCGGAGGGCACAGAGAGAGTTGGAGAAGGTCTGAATACCACACCCTTCTTGGTCAATCCGGGGCTATTAAGATGACTTGGGCCCGGTCTTGGCCCATACTAAGGGTATGGGAGGAAACGCGTAAAGCAACTGACCCTTCCAGGACATCTGAAACGCATCCCCTAAAGCTTGTTGCATCGGATACTGGAGGCTGCAGAAAGACGGGCAGTGTGCGTTCTCCCGAGTGGCAAACAGATCTATCTGTGGATATCCCCACCTCTGGAAGATGTAAAGGACCAGATCTGGATGAAGACGTCACTCATGATCGGTCGAGATGCCCCTCGACTGAGACTGTCCGCACGCACGTTCAGAACTCCGGCCAAATGGTTTGCTACCAAGCAAATCTGATGGTCCTGAACCCAGGACCATAGCCAAAGAGCTTCTCTGCAGAGAAAGTACGATCCCATTCCTCCCTGCTTGTTGATATACCACATCGCGGTAGTGTTGTCCGTCAAGACTTGAACCAACTGACCGCGAAGGGAAGAGAGGAAGGCCTTAAAGAGCCAGACTTATCGCCCGCAGTTCCAACAGATTGATGTGAAACCTCTGTTCCACTGGAGACCAACGACCTTTAACCTCCAGGTCCCCCAGATGAGCTCCCCACCCTAGAGTGGAGGCATCCATTATAACTGTAGCCACTGGAGGAGGCAGCGAGAACGGCCTTCCTTGAGAAAGGTTGCCGACCACAGCCCACCATCGAAGATCCACTGCAGTGTCTCTGGAGATCCTTGTCGATTCCTCGAGATCTCCTTCGTGTTGAAACCACTGCCTGCGGACGCACCACTGAAGAGCCCTCATATGCCAGCGTGCATGAGTGACCAGCAGAATGCAAGAAGTGAACAGACCGAGCAGACGAAGGACCTTGAGGACTGGAACGACTACTCCATTCTGAAACATTGGAATCAACGTCTGAATGTCCTGAATCCGCTGCGGCGGAGGAAAGGCCCGATTCAATGTTGTGTCGAGTACTGCCCTATGAACAGGAGGCGATGAGAGGGCTCTAGGTGAGATTTGGGCACATTCTCCAAAAAGCCCAGATCGAACAACAACTGAGTTGCTGACTGCAGGTGATGCCGCAAGAGCTCCAGAGACTTGGCTTTGATCAACCAATCATCCAGATAAGGAAATACCGCTATCCCCCTTCTGAGCTCTGCTGCAACCACCACTATCACCTTTGTGAAGACTCGTGGTGCCGAAGTAAGACCAAACGGAAGGACCGCAAACTGATAGTGTTGCGACCCCACCACAAACCGGAGATACTTCCTGTGCGACTTGAGGATCAGGATATGGAAGTAAGCATCCTGCAAGTCGACAGATACATCCAATCTCCTTTGTTCAATGCCAAAAGAACCTGTGACAGTGTCAGCATCTTGAACTTTTCCTGCTTGAGGAACCAATTCAAAATCCCCAGGTCCAGGATTGGCCTCAACCGACCATCCTTTTTGGGGATCAGGAAGTATCTTGAATAGTATCCCGACCCCTCTCCTGCTCTGGAACCAACTCCACTGCGCCTTTCGACAAAAAGATTGGCACTTCCTGTTGTAGTAACAGAAGATGGTCTTCCAAACAGAAGGATGGGGGAGGGATGGGAGGAGGAAACTCCCGAAAGGGAAGAGTATAACTTTTCCCCACAATGTTGGTGACCCAAGAGTCCGATGTTATTGACTCCCACATGTGAAGAAAGGGAGACAGTCTCCCCCCTACAGGAGATGAGTGAACAGGGAGTGATGGAGAACTAAGGCTGCTTTCCCTGCTGCACCCCTCTGGAGGAAGAGGAAGAGGCAGAGTGCTGCTGGGCGGCCCCTCTAGTGCGATCTCTACCCCTGCCCCTGAAAGATCTATAAGGGAGAGCTCCTGAAGATTGCTGTCCTGCTGCCTGGAGCCTGCCTTGAAAGGAAGAGCCACGCCCAAACCCTCTAAACCTCCTAAATGATTTTAAGGAAGAGGAGGTGGCTGCTTGCAGTCCCAAAGTGGCCCTACTCTCCTTGGCTTTTGCTCCAAATAGTTTGTCCCCATCAAAGGGCAGGTCAAGCAGTGTTGTCTGTACATCAGGAGAGAATCCTGAAGACTGTAGCCAGGCATGCCGTCTTGTCGCCATGGATGTACCCATAGCCCTGGCCACCAAGTCTGAGGTGTCTAGTCCAGATTGAATCACCTGAGTCGCCGCATGAGCGTCCAAAAAAAGGTTAAGCACCTCTTCAGACAATCCAGAGTGCCCCTTTGCCTCGTCCATAAGAGCATAAATATATCGTCCTAGAATACAAGTAGCATTCGTAGATTTCAGAGCCATTCTACATGAAAAGAACGCCTTCTTAGCCAACTGGTCTGTTCTCTTAGACTCCCTGTCTGTGGGAACTCCTGGAAAAGATCCGGGGGCAGAGCGAGAGGAACATGAAGCCTGCACAACCAAACTCTCTGGAGTCGGATGCTTGGATAAAAACGCTGGATCACCTGGAGCCACTCGATACCTTCTTGCCACCGACCTGTCCACAGCAGTCAAAGTCACAGGCTTCTTCCACACCTCCCAAATAGGGTCCATAAGCGCCTCATTGAATGGAAGAAGCGGCTCTGCCACAGCTGATGATGGATGCAACACCTCTGTAAGAATGTTGGTCTTGACATCCTCAGCTGGAAGAGGAAGGTCCAAAAGGTCTGCTGCCTTCCGCCCCACGGCATGAAAAGAGGCAGCCTCCTCTATATACTCCCCTGGAGAAGCCAAGTCCCACTCCGGAGAAGTGTGTAAACCACTCGCCGTGTCCAATCCTTGCAGGTCCCCTGACGGCTCCACAATCTCTCCCTCCTCCAAGATCTGCTTCTCATACTCCTGCTCCTCTAGCAGCCTCAGAGCCAACCTTCTGGAGCGGAGCCTGGATTCAATCTCCGGCATCGATATGGCGTCAGCCGACGCCGAAGACCTCGGATGGCATTGATCCTTTGAGTCATCCGACGCCGGATCCATCGGCGCCATAGGCTTCTTTAAGGTCGATTGGAGCTGCGGTGAACTCATCGGCGCCGGGGCGGTGGACGTCATCGGCGTCACCAGTCTTCTAGGTGACGCCATAGGTACTGGCGCCGAACCAGCACTTCCAGAAGGAAGAAAGGGCATGAAGTGCGTCGGTCTATATGAAGCCGGAACACCCATGTCGAAGGCCAATGGACCTGACGGCCCCACATGCACACCTCCCAGTGTCATGGTGGCGAAGATGTTAAACATTGCATTGAGTAATGCAGCCAGGTCCATGCCCGGCGCCGGGGATGCCGGATAACTTTGTGGAGCCGTTGGCTGAGCCGAAGCTGGCATCGGTTCAGGCATCTCCATCTGCGTCGGAGAAGCCCTCTGCTCCTGATGCGGATCAACTTCAAAGACCGACAGTGGAGACGTTGGTGAAGCTGGAGTCATTGGAAGCGGAGGTGTAACAGTTGGGCTGACCTCCCAAGCCGATGGCGACCTCGAACGGGAGTGGTCCTTACTCGACCGGCGCCGTGATCCATGCCGGCACCGAGAGTCTCGATGACGCTGATGAGATCTCGAGGACTTAGAAGAAGATTCCCGGCGATGATGTTTCTCCTTCTTCTTCTTGGACCTTGCCAGGAACAACTTGGCCTTCCGCTCCTTCAGGGCCTTCGGATTCATGCGCTGACATGAACCACACGCCTCAACTTCATGGTCAGAACTGAGACACCACAAGCAATTTCCGTGTGGGTCCGTGACCGACATCCAACTTCTGCACTCCCTACAGGGTTTAAAAACCGACTTCCTTTGCTGCAACATTGTTACACCAAAGTGAAACTGTAGCTCCCTGGTAGCCTCAAAGAAAAAACGTTACTCAAAGGCATGGAAAAAAGGGAACTGACGTCTGCACGTCGACGAGGACCACTTATTGCCTGGATGACGTCATACGGCGTTGCGTGGGAGTCGGGCAATTGTGATGTCATCGTCGAAGTGCAGCGCTAGAAGAAAATTTCGATCGAAAGCTGGCGCGTGGGGAAAATTCTTTAGGCGAGGAATCCAAAGGTAGTTGTATCCATCAGAATGTGTATATACATATACGTACGCACATACATATATATTTATATATGCACACACATAAACGTACATAAAATAAAATAAAATAAAATCACCTACCAGTGCTCCTTATACAACTGACAAAAGTTCAATACCCCCAAGAAAAGTGAACCAACTAATACACTAAACAAATTCCAAAAATAAAGCGACACAGCATATTGCTTCAACATAAACTTCCCAGAAAAGCACTGCTTGATCCTTTTCGTTTGGCACATCGACCTAAACAAAAAACATACCAAGTCAAGAGTAAAGTTCTAACATCCAAACTACAATAGAAGGACTCCCACAGGACCATGCTTACCGCTAGTCAGTTACTCCAGTATAAAGAAAGGACAATGCAATCTACACGAAGACAAAATAAACACCAATCCATTAACCAGATTCCCACAAACACACTCAACTACCGGGCTTGAATCAATCATAAAGCTCAGGCATGCAAACAGTCCTTTTTAACCAAACACCTGGAGGGCATAGCCCCTTCGACATCACATGACCTATCCACACACTTGCGGTGGCCATCTTGGAACAGAATATCTTTCATCAAACCTATTGAATTCCTGATCAGTCCTAACATTCCATGCAAAAAATGGGCAACACTATGATGCATTCAAACATCAAAGTGAATGCAGATCTTATTAAACACAGGTATACCATCATAACTACCTCAGTGGTCAAATAGTCTATCGTATCCAAACGCTTGGAAGGCCTTACCCATTAAAAATCACATGACCAGTTCATAAAACTCTGATGTCTTGGAACTGAGCATCTTTCACCAGATCTAATCAGGATAGCCCATCTAACAAATTCCTAATCGGTCCAAAACATTCTATACTATAAATGACCAACAATATGATACACAAATCAAACTTAAATTAGACAGAGACCTCTTAAACATAAAAGTAAATGTGGATCCTATTACAAAAAGCTATGCAGTCATAGCTACATCAGTGGTCAAATAGTCCAAGTTCTGATACTGAGACCTTAGTATGGGGGCCCATACATGATCACATCCCCAGAGTGCATTAATACTGGATCTCACTCAAGAAAGCAAACTACCAGTACATAAGCCAGGGTCACCACACTCAATCTATGCCACCCTCATAACCTCACAGCCAAAAGGTATCCAACCAAGGTAGAAGAAGAATTGCAACACATCCCTACAATCATATACCACCAAGATACTAGGCATACACTACAAGGTTGCCAACACCTGCCGTTCCACCTGTTGATTTAATCCTTCCTTCACAGTATTCATTGTATTGGTCAGCCAAATCCATTTATTTTTGCACATTGTAAGTAGGCGATTCACATCATGTCTGCATTTAGGGTATTTCAGAACTTCTAACACAAAGCATTTCATTGGATTCGGTGCATGAGACATTTTCTGCTGGTCACCAGTAGATATAGCTAAGACCATATATATATATATATGTATATATATATATATATATATATATATATATATATATATATATATATATATATATAGAGAGAGAGAGAGAGAGAGATAGATATAGATATAGATATAGATATAGATATAAAAGTAGAATTGGAGTAGGTACTTTACCAGTATAAAGATTCTCATTCAGCTATGTTGATGGCCAATTGAAATTTAAATATACTAGTCAACTGAAGAGGTTGGTGATGGAGGTGAGAATATTGAATTGGAACATATTTGATATGCTGTTGTATACCTTATTATTAAAAAGTGAGTTCAAAGTACTTTATCTTTTTAGTTTAAACTATTGAAACTAGGTATCAAACATGCACACGAGCAATCACCAATGGCTATGATTGTTCCAAATACTCTCACCGCCATCAGAAAGAAAGAGAGAGGAAAAAACTGAAGGGCACCCATTCAGTGGAGTAGTTAGTGTTTGATTAGTAACTAGACTTTAATTGGTAAAAGGGGGTGGTCACATGGTATAAATACACTCTGCTTATGTGTAACTCTATGGCCAGTAGCAAGCTCAGGCAGAAACGCATTGCCATTTATCTTGGACTTGCACTCAGCACTTTATACTTCATACATTGAAATACATGGAATTGTTCTGGTTCTGACTTGGTGTGCCGCCATCATTTCTATGGGTGAATCCAGGGAAGACTGAGATGTGACCGTGGAATGACTGTTTAGTATATATATATATATGTATATATATATATATATATATATATATATATATATAGATATATAGATATATAGATATACATATATAGATATATATATATATATAGAGAGAGAGAGAGAGAGAGACATATCGGTCGGCAGTAGATAATTATAGTTAGGACCAAGTTTCCATAGAAAAAGAAAAGTATTTTTTTACTTGCCTATATCTTTGGTACCATTTGACGAATATTCACTACATTTTCCCCAAAAAAGTGTGCAGGTTTTTCTTGTTGTGCACCGGAAGCTTCGGAGTGATCTGTCCAGCGGGGCTGAGAAAAAGAGGGGGCCAAAACAGTTGCATTTTCCATGTTAATATCCATAGGACCTTTAGACACGCCTACAGCCTGACCTGCCCAACGGAAATACATCAAATTTGGCAGAAAGCTAGCTTTCAATATGAAGATTACACTCTTCCTTGTTTGGTGTAAATCGTCCAGGTGTTTAGGAGAAATTAAAGGGAAAACAAATTTTAATATCTAGGGCCGCAGATCCATTGTGATGTTTTTGTGAGGATCATGACGTATTCGCAAATGCAGGCGACAACAGAGATGCTGTGATTGGCTGGCGGGAACCTGACTACAAAGTTGCAGCCTATTATGGCCCCTGGGGCTGTAATTTGATATGAAAATTGCGAACAATGGCGAGAAAAATAAAATTGTCATACATACACTAATTCATTTAGTTACAGTGGTACTCAGAAAATCATGAACCCCTTCAAAGAACTACTGAGAAAGACCCAGTAGCAGTCTGATGCACGCATTCGCAGACACGGTCAGTCACACATGCACCCATTCACACTCTCACACACCCTTTCACAGATCCACTCACACCCTGACGCACCCATTTACAGATGCAGGTACATCCTCATGCACCCATTTGCAGACTCACTTGTACTGTCACACACTCATTCACAGATCAATCAATCAATCAATCAGTAATTTGTTAAGCACTACTCACCCGGTAGGGTCTCAAGGTGCTGGGGGAGGGGTTGGGGGTGCTATTGTTTGAAGAGCCAGGTCTTGAGGCGATTCCTGAAGGTCAGGAGTTCCTGGGTCAGACGTAGATTGACGGGGAGGGAGTTTCAGGTTTAGGCAGCAAGGTGGGAGAAGGATCTGCAGCCGGTTGTGGTCAGGTGGATGCGGGGGACAGTAGCGAGGGCGAGGTTGGCGGAGCGGAGCTGGCGTGTTGGGATGTGGAAGGTGAGACCCTCGTTGAGGTAGGCAGGTGCGGCGTCATGGAGAGCCCTGTGAGCGTGGTTCAGGAGTTTGAAGATGATCCTTTTGTTGACGAGGAGCCAGTGGAGGTCTCTGAGGTGGGCTGGGATGTGTTCGCGGCAAGGGAGGTTGAGGATGAGTCGTGCTGAGGCATTCTGGATAAGCTGAAGTTTCCTCTGGAGCTTGGCCGTTGTTCCCGTATAGAGAGCGTTGCCATAGTCCAGTCTGCTGCTAATGAGGGCGTGGGTGACCGTTCTTCTGGTTTCAACGGGATCCATCTGAAGGTCTTGTGAAGCATGTGAAGGGTGTTAAAACATGAGGATGAGATGGCGTTGACTTGCAGGCACTCAGAATGTTGGTGTGGATGGGTGCGTTGCTGTCGGCCTTGGCAGTGGTGGTGGTGGGGGACGGCGGTGCAAATCTGCCATGGAGGTCTGTAATCTTTCTGTGAAAAAAGGTGGCGAGGGAGTCGCAGAGGTCTCTCGAGTGGGGAGGGTCGGCAGAGCACTACTTGGGGTTGGTGAGTTCCTTGATGATGCTGATGAGCTCCTTGCTGTTGTGTGCGTCATTGTCAATTCGTTCTTTGTAGAAAGATCTTTTGGTGGTCCGGATGAGCTGGTGATGTTTGCGGATGGTGGATTTGAGGGCGACGTGGTTGCTTTCTGTTTGTTCTAGGTGCCACATTCTCTCGGCTTTTTGGCATTCCCGTTTGGGAATTTTGTTGGTGCGGGTGTTGGTGGTTTTCCTGAGTGGAGCGAGGGTGTTGCCGCAGTCATCGAACCATTGCTTCAGGTTGAGGGCGGTGGTGTTGGGGTCGCTGGTGTTGGGTGGTGGGGCGTGAGCGAGGTTGGAGATCAGTTGGTCCTTGGAGATCTTGTTCCACTTGCGGTGAGGGATTCGATGCTGTTGGTGGTGGGCGGTGGGTTTCTGGAAGGAACAATGGACACAACGGTGGTCGGTCCAGTGGAGTTCAGTGGTGTGAGTGAAGGTGACGTGGCTGCTGGAGGAGAAGATGGTGTTGAGTGTGTGGCCAGCTGAGTGGGTGGGCGTGGTGACAAGTTGCTTGAGGCCAAGGTAGGCGAGGTTGTCCAGTAGGACTGAGGCATTGCTGTTGCCGGCGTTCTCCAGGTGAAAATTCAGGTTACTGAGGAGCATGTAGTCCGTGGAGGAGAGGTCATGGGTGCTGATTGTGTCGTCAATGGTGTCGCAGAATTGTGGGCGGGAGCCCAGGGGTCTGTAGACAAGGGTTCCTCTCAGGGTGGTGTTGGCGCTGACGTATATCTGGAAGTGCAGATGTTCAGCTGCATCTAGGGTGTCGTGGGTGTCGGTTGAGATCCTGATGGAGCTTCTGTGGACTATGGCGATTCCTCCTCCTGGTTTGTTGGTGCAGTCTCTTTGGGTGATTTTGTAACCCTCAGGGATGGCTATGGCGATGTCGGGTTCTAATGAGGGGTTCATCCAGGTTTCGGTGAGGAAGGCGATGTCTGGGGAGGTAGATGTGAGCAGGTCCCAGAGTTTGATGGCGTGCTTGTGGACGGAGTGGGTGTTGAGGAGGATGCAGCTGAGGTGGTTGAGGTTGGTGGCATTGTTGTGGTGCTTGGTGGCTTAAGCGCAGGTGAAGTGGCATGTTCGGCATCAGAAGGGTCCGTGAGTGTGCCTAGGGGAGGTCTGGTTGCAGGTGGTGGGGCGGCCGGGGTTTAGCGGGAGGAGTTCTTCTGCAGTGTAGTGGCGTCTGGCAGTGTGAGAGGTGTGAGGGGCAGGGGGACTGGTGCTGGGCACGATCCAGGCACGGATGGGCGCAGACGGGCTTGCCCCTGGCATGCTTCCGGCGCACCACCGGCACGGCCGCACAGCGGCCGCCATTAAGAAAGGGTGGTAGGAGGGAGGAGCAACTGGGAGGCGGGGAGCAGTGGCAAATGGAGGCGTGAAGAGGGCGGGGGCGCAGGGCCCGCAGCGGTGGGACCCGGAGGAGGTAGAAAACCGGAAAAAAGGTCAGAAATAGAAAAGAGGCAATTAAACACAGTCAAAACAGGGAAGGCACAAGACAGAGTCTGAAAAAACAGAAAAAGGCCCAGAAACGGCACAAAAACACTAAGACAGGACAAACACAGGACAAACACACAATACTTACGGCAACCATTAGACACCAGGGATGAGGCGCAGGCCTGCGGTGGTGGAGGGCCTCGAACTCGTGGCAGCAGCGAGGGTGGGGTCGGGGACACGGAGGCAGGCTGGTGGAGCTGCTCAGCGTGATGAGTGATGCCTGGCCTTAAGGCAGGTCAGGGGTCACTCTCAGCGCCCTGCAGCGGCCGCCGTTAAGAAGGGGAGGTGGGAGGGGGGAGCAGCTGGGAGGCGGGGAGTGGTGGCAAATGGGGGCACAAGGGGGGTGGGGCCACAGGGGATGCAGCGGCAGGAGCGGGAGATACTCTCACACCTCCATGCACCCATTTGCAGACTCACTCATACTCTTGGGCACCCATTCACAGATTCACTCACAACCAGATGCACCTATTCGCAGACCCAGTCACACCCTCATGCACCCATTCCCAGACCCACTCACACAGCCATTTGAAGACCCAGTCACACCCTCACACACCCATTTGCAGAGCCAGTCGCACCCTCATGCACTCAATCACAGATCCACTTACACCCTGATGCACCCATTTGCAGACCCAGTCACACCATCATGCACCCATTGACAGTCCCAGTCACACTCTCATGCACCAATTCTCAGACCAAGTCACACCTTTATGCACCCATTGACAGACCCAGTCAAACCCTCATGCACCCATTGACAGACTCAGTCACACTCTCATACACCCATTGACAGACCCCGTCACATCTTCAGGCACCCATTGACAGACCCACTCACACTCTCATGCAGCCATTCACAGATCCACTCATACACCCATTCACAGATGCATTCACACCTTTTTTAACCCATTCAGTGACCCAGTGACACCATCATGCACCCATTCATAAAGCCAGTCACAACCTCATGCTCTGATTCATAGATCCACTCACACCATGATGTACCCATTCGCAGACCTAGGCACATCATCATGCAACCATTCACAGATCCAATCACACCCTGATGCACA
Source organism: Pleurodeles waltl (assembly GCF_031143425.1). Taxonomy (NCBI): domain Eukaryota; kingdom Metazoa; phylum Chordata; class Amphibia; order Caudata; family Salamandridae; genus Pleurodeles; species Pleurodeles waltl. Next base: position 480,304,251 of record NC_090438.1, on the reverse strand, counting down.
CATTCACAGACCTAGTCACACTCTGATGCACCCATTCATAGATCCACTCACACTCTGATGCACCCATTCGCAGATGAAAGCTCACCCTGATGCGACCATTCACAGGCCCACTCACATCCTCAAACACCCATTCACCAACCCAATCACACTCTTATGCAACCATTTGTAGATCCAGTCACCGTCTCATGTACCCAATCAAAGACCCACTCATAGTCTCATACACCCATTTTGAGACCCAGTTACACTCTTATAAACCCGTTTGCAGATCCGCTTACAACCTGACACACCCATTCACAGACCCAGTGACACCCTCATGCAGCCGTTTGCAGACTCACTCACAGTCATTCACACGTTCACAGATACCCTAAGACCCTGATGCACTCATTCGGAGACTCACTCACACCTTCATGCACCCATTCACAGGTCCACCCATACCCTGACGCACCAATTTGCGGACCCAATCACACCCTGGTGCACCCATTCGCACACCTAGGAACATCCATATGCAACCATTCACAGAACAAATGATCCAATCACAGACCAAGTCACACTGTCATGCACCCTTACATAGATGCACTCACATTCTGATGCACCCATTTGCAGATGTAGGGTAATCCTGATGCACCCATTCACAGACACACTCACACCCTCATACACCCATTCACAGACCCACTCACACCCTCACATACCCATTCGTAGACCCAGTCCTCCTCTCAAACACCCAATCACAGACCCAGTCACAATCTCAGAAACCCATTTGCAGGCTCACACTGTCATGCAGCCATTCACAGACTCACTCACACCCTGATGAAGACATTTGCAGACTCCCTCATACCCTCATGCTCCCATTCACAGATTCACTCATACCCTGACACACCCATTTGCAGATCTAGTTATACCTTCATGCACCTATACACATGTCCACTCAGACATGTATGCACCTATTCACAGATCTACTCAGACCCTCGAGGACCCATTCAGAGACCCAGTAACACCCTCATGCACCCATTCAGATTTACTCATACCCTGATGCACCCATTTGCAGAGTAACTCATATCATCATGCATCCATTCACAGATCCAGTCACACCCTCATACTCCCATTCATAGATCCACTCACACTTTGATGCACCCATTCGCAGACATGGGCTCACCCAGATGCAACCATTCAGAGACCCACTCACATCCTCATACACTAATTCACAAACCCAGTAACACCCTCATGCACCCATTCTTAGACCACTAAAAGACTGATTCAAATTTGTATATATGGATTGAGAGCCATACTCATGCAAATGTTTGGGGATTTCTTTTGAAAGTAATCTTTGGTGTCTGATATGGAAAACTTATTAATTTCAATTTTGAATTGGTTGGTGTGTATTGAAACTGCTTTTGTTTTGTGTTTTTGCGGCATATTCACAATGTTGCGACATCATCGCAAATATTTTGAAAAAATAAAAATATATACATACAAAGAAATGAACAAGAATTTCAGGAAATAAGGTGGCTCTCACAAGAGTCTTTGTGTTCATACTTAGTATGAGATAGTTACATGTAAGACTGGATGCAGAGTTTCAGGTTTGAAAGAAAAACTCTGCTGCCTTCGTCTGAAAATTGCACACCATCACTTCTATATATTCGATTCATGTGAAAGAGCAGGTTGGTATTGTATTACTGCCCATGTTATGGTCCCTGAGGAATGCAGAAACTGTTTTTATTAACATGTTTCCTGGCTTTGTCAATCTGTGGACAGAATTGATTAGACAGCTTCCATTTCTGCCTTTGGCATATGTTGGAGCACACGAAGACAGTGTGAGGAAAAAAGTGCTGATCAACTGTGCAAAGGCATCTTTCATTAGGATTTCCAGTCCAACCCCAAACAGTGTGCCCAGGTCATTACTATCACAGTGTACAATCATGAGGTCAGTGAGTTAGCAATCTCTAATGATTTTTAACCAAAGGCAGCAATTTTAGCCAAATCCACATCCCTGTCAGTGCCACTCTTTCCAGCAGCCTCTCTTGCCCAAACCACATAGCCATGTCCAAGAACCTACACTCTAACCATTTTAAAGTGAAGCAGTAGTAGTAGTCACGAGAAGGCAGGAACTGAATGAGGCAGTTTTGAAAATGCAATGCAGTCAAAATGAGGTCTGCTCCAGACTTAAACAAATGCATACTTTTGATTGAGTACAGTGAGTAGGTAGGTGACTGAAATTAGGTAGTATTTTTAAATGATTAGTAAGTCGTTTTTTCATTGGCTCTGTTGAAAATGAAATGTGTACTGCAGATTTACATATCGTTTCCATTATGTACACTAAACCACACCTACTGCAGCTGATTTTGTAACAACTATACCCTTTCTAGAATTTGCAGTGGTCTTGTGACCTACTGGTTCTACTGGGTTCCTATGGAGACTGTGCTAACAGTGTATTGGGGGAAGGGTGTTAAACAGAGATTTCTGCCTTTCCAAAGATTAAAAGAGTTTGTATTCATAATTGTGTGATAAGTGTTTACTTTTCTAGAGAGGAAATGCTGATTAAATGTGTACTATGCTCCTGAAGTCATAAAACTACCAAGCTAAATGTGTCTTTGGACACCCGTTTTTTGCGACTCTGCGTCACCATCCTGAAAAAGAAGTGTACCATACTGGGATCTTTTGAAAAGTGCATAAAGGGGTTAACACATAGTAACCATTCAGAAGTGTGCTTGCAAAACTAAAAAATTAAAGGTATGCTTTTATTTGCTCTCATCTGCATTATCACACGGTGCGAAGTTGAAATGGTTGCCATTTATGGTTGCTATGAGCAAGAGTGGTGACTCATTCTTATGCTTAGTTTTGCAATTGCTGAGAGTATTGAATCTATCTGATAAGAGAAAACAAATAATAATTTACTAACAAACTTCATTTTCAGGTATGTGAATTTAATTTAATTGTGAGAACATAACGATTCAAAAGATACAATTTTATATGAGATCATTAAAACATGTATAGAAAAGTATTGCAATTACCTGAGATGATTTGTGACTAGTTGTCTTAGTAGTTTTATATATTTATTAAGATGTGTAAGACAAAGTTTGAATGCGGTGCAGAGTAGCTGTGTGTAAAGTTGGTTTATAATGTGTTGTCATTTGAACTGCATATTGTAAATGCTGTAGTTTACTATATGCTGTAATTGCTACAAAAAAGATCTACAGTAAGTTTTAAAGTTGAACTTCAAAATGTATGACAAGATATGATAGTTTTATGTGTCTATACATGATGTCCTGACCACAAAGAATGTACTTTTTAGAAATCTGGGCTGTGTAGTCCTATTTATTCTGTTTTTCAAGAGAAGTACAACAGTCGGAATTGAAAGGGGAAAAAATTTCTATTGGTGTCTGTGAAGTATCTTTGTGTAAAAGGTCACAGGAATGTATTACATGAGTGTTAGAGTAGGGGTTGGTAAATTATAGGTCAGGATTCTATGTACTTAGATTGTAAGATATTTTCTTAGATGTAATAGTGAGTCAAATGTGTAGAACAATGGTACTAGGTGTAGTTAGACAAAGACTCTCTAAACTTTAAAAAGGCATCACACTGAGCTGGTAATGGCCCTCAGGAGTGAAAAGCTCTTGAGCTCCTTTAGTCAAGGCGATCTGCCAGTACCCAGACGTAAGGTCAAAGGTACAAAGGAACTTGGCAGTGCCTAGCCTGTCTACGAGCTCATCAGCTTGGGGATGGGGTGAGCATCTGTCTTTGTGACAGAGTTGAGACCCCGGTAGTCCACGCAGAATCGAAGTTCTGGCTTGGCACTGGGAGCAGCAGCCTTGGGAACCAAAACCACGGGGCTGGACCAGGGACTGCGGGACTTCTCTATCACCCCAAGTGCCAGCATGTTGGCAACTTCATCCTTGATCTGGACCTCACCTTATCTGACACCCTGTAAATTGTATTCTTTATATTTGGATTGTCTTCTGTGTTAATATTGTGGACACACAAGTGTGTGAGCCCAGGAGTGAGGGAAAAAGGGAAAAGAACTGCTCGAACAACTGGTAGCAGTCTCCTCTCTGATCTAGAGTCAAGGAGTTAGAGAGATTAACAACCTCCACTGACCCATCACCTTCCTTGGCAGAGAGAAGGTTGGGGAGAGGCTCACTCTTCTCTTCCATGCCCTCATCTGTCACCGGAAGCATACTTACTTCAGACCTCTCAAAATGAGGCTTCAGTGTGTTGTGGTGCAGTACCCTTAGTGGGTTTCTGGGGGTCTTGAGGTCCACTAGGTAAGTGGCCTCCCCCTTTCACACCTTGGTTTCGAATAGGCCAGTCCAGAGGTCCTGGAGAGCTCTAGGACAAACTGAATCCATCACCCATACTTTGTCTCCCGGTGAGAATTTTACCAGGGTGGCCTTTTGGTCATACCATTCCTTCATCACCTCTTGACTGGCCTCGAGGTTTCTCTTGACCTTTTTCCAGCAACGCTGAGTCTGGTTGCAGAGGGCCAGCATGTAACTAGACACAACCTGGGGAAGTTTCCTGGGAGTTTTCTCCCACCCCTCCTTGACTATGCTTAGTGGTCCCCTGACAGGATATCCATAGAGAAATTAAAAGGGGCTGAACCCCTCCCCTTCCTGGGGCACCTCTCTATAAGCAAAGAGAAAGCATGGCAAGAGGACGCCCCACTTTTGCCTTATTGCCTCAGGCAGGCCAGTGATCATGCCAATACAAGGAGTGTGTCCCTCCCCACAACTGGCACATACCATCACAAGACTGCCACCCATTGCTCTTCAGAAACCCCTTGACCCCTTAGTGCAACTTCATAAGCAGCCAACTTCTTATCAATGTCATCCCTCACCATATAACTTGGCACCACATTTTTGGGTATTCAAACCTTCTTTTTCCCAGCAGGTCCTGCATATATGCTGCCACCATCACTGTTGGACTCAGACTGCCTCACCTTGATAACCAGCTCTTTGAGACTCAGTTCATGGGCCAACAAAAGTTTCTTTTCAGCCAAGGCTCTCTCAGCTTCCCTCTCTGCTTTGTTCTCCTCCAATTGTAATCTTGCCAACTGCAGTTAAAATTCTCTGTCCTCCCTCCTTTCCTCTGTGGTTAGGCCATGGCTAGAGACACTGCTCCCTTGTTTAGCAGGGGGCGCAATTTCAGGGGTAACATCCCCCACTGCTGGCAAAAAATCCTCTGAGGGTCCATCCCCTGACTCCCCCTCCACAACATTCTCTTGTGAATGGGCTTCTGCCCAGGCCCTCAGTGCTTTTTGGTATTCCTCCTTTCTGGAGGCACCCCGGGTAGGTACTCCCATCCACTTGCAGAATCCCTTCAGCTGGTTAACATTGTATGTCTCCAGCTTGGCTAGGTCAAACTCTTCAGCTCCTGCGTGAGACCCAGCCAGAGACATGTTGAATGAGGATTAAATTAAAATGTCAGGCAGAAAACAAAATTACAGAAAAAGATAAAAAAATCAAGTTGACCTTCAAATGTGGGTAGGTAGTGTACACATAGCTATTGTATGTCACTGCACAAATTCAAGTCCAATCCTCACCTCTCATCACCAATGTTAGAAATGGGGTCTTTGGTTGTCAGTCAGGTTACCCCCTGTCCAAGCAAGGACCCTCACTCTATTCAGGGTAAGTCACACACAGTCCAAATTATCCTGTGCCCACCCTCTGGTAGCTTGGCACTGAGCAGTCAGGCTTAACTTAGAAGGCAATGTATAAAACATTTGTGCAAAAAATGCACCACACAGATTTGGAAAAATACAGAATATTTATCTGGGTAGATTAAGGTCAAAGCGAACAAATTTTGATAAATACAAGTTGAAATATCACTTTTGTAATGATAAATAGAGTCTTTTAGTTCTTAAAAACCACAATGGTCTCTTGCTAACCCAAGGTACCTGGTTTGCATAGAAATTATCTGCATGGGACCATAGAGCAGGAGATGTGTGGAAAACGGGGAGGTGTGCGTCAGTTTTTCTGGGCCCACACAGACGATGCGTTGATGCTTTTCGAAGCAGCAAGGGCTTTCTGTCGATTTTCGGCAAACAGACTTGGATCCCCTTCAGGTTGCAGGGTATTTGGATGCCCCGGGGATGATGCAGAGAAATCCTGGGTGTGCAGGACGAAGTCAGAGGAGCTGTGTCGATACGGCAGGCGATGCGGGGAAATTTCTGTTGCACTCATCAGTTGAGAACGACCACCCTAAGGCTGTCAGGTCTGACAGGGTCCCTCTGGCCAAAATCATTATACTTGTCTCAAAAAACTATAACTTGTGCCGTAAGGTAACTATAACTTGTGTCCTTGCCATACACTGCTACTTTTCCCACATATTAGATCAGTAATGACATCTTCTTTGACATCATTCATAATACAACTGCAACATTGGCAGTAAAATTATTGATGAGAAAACTATGTATGGTGAGGGTGTGAGTTAAAGTCACCTTAGGGCATAAGTTATAGTTTCTTGAGATAAGTATAAAATCTGAACCAAACTATAAAGTCCATCTAACCTTTGTTTTTTCAGTAAATTTGAAAGTTTTTTTTAATTCTCTTTCCTGAGTATAAGGTCCCTGTAACCTTTGTTTTTTCAGTGAAAAAATTTATATAGAAAGAGCATTTTTTCACTAATAAGTTTCGCTCCATTTGATAAATCTGCATGAAACTCTCCAAAAAAATGTCATCCAACTTCTACCTGGAAACTTTTGGGGTGCTTCATCATACAGGGGCAGAGAAAAAGGGGGTCCCAAAACATTGATTTTCTACGTATATATCCATACTTTATTTTCTGATCCAGAGAGATCATCCCCCCAGCGTCCAATGTTAAAAATGAAAAATGTTGTGCTGCAATTACTATGGATGATGCCCATTTCCATAATATGTTATAAGATAGTGGCTCCAGTTTCTGTACCATTTGTACTTATTCATTCAAGTCCTTGCTTGTTCTGTTGACACCCTATTTTTGTGTTATGGGCATACTGATGTTGTGCACTTTACCTGTGATCACGGTGACTTCGCCAAAACGCTTCCAATTTTGTGGATGTCTATTTGCATGAACTTGACGCAATAAACAGAATGTGTGGATATAATTTGGAGTTCACGCTTTCTTCTGTTTTGGGAAGCATCTTTTAGAAAATTTGAGTTCTCACTCCTGACTGTGCTCCACGTCTGAAGGAGCTCGTGAGAACGGACTGTAGTTATCATAGTAAACCCACTGCATAGTTGTACTGCTGCTTACTGTTTACACACCCTTACCATTGCTCTTCCTTGCAGTTTTACTTTGCTCCCTGCTTTGCATACAGACAAACCATTAGGCTCATCAACTGCACTATCCCTACTCCTGAAAGTCCCACAACACCACTGACACCTTCTCTCCCCTCACCACCCATCATACTGTTCCCATCCACTTCACCCACAAACACAACACACTCAATCTTCAGCCCATTAAGAACATTTACAATCACCCCCATGAATGTTGTCACTCACTCACACATTCTATAGCCCACTTTGCATACAAGTGTTCATGTAACTTTGCACATCTACATTCAGCCCTACACTATATAACATCTCTCAAACCCATTCAGAACACCTGCCCTCTGGTGGCATGCACATCCATCTTCAGCTATGTTCTCCAAATCAATCCTCAGCCTAACTACACACATTAATAGCGCTATTTACCATCAGATACCTTAAACATTACGTTTTGCACCCACACACCAGATTTCAAAGATTTCAAAGCACTACTAGCCAGTCCCAGCCCTCATTTAGAAAAAAACACCCTCAATTCCATTTCAAATCCCATTAAATTTTTTTACCAGAACTGCTGTAACTTCTGACTGTACACCCACATAAAGCCACAATTTGCACACACATCCTCATCTGTACACCAACAGCCCAATTTACAAATTACTTTTTGTTGTAGTACTACAGTACTATTACTTAAGTACTAAAAGAACAAGTTACTTACCTTCGGTAGCACGCTTTTTCTGGTGGATACACTAGCTACCTGTGGATTCCTCACCTTATGAATTCTCCCAATGCGCCAGCATTCAAGGGAAATTGTTCTTCCCAGCTCTCCACGTCGCCGAGGATGTCACAATTGCCCGACTCCCACACGACTCCGTCTGACGTCATCGCGCCAATAGGAGGTCCTCACCGGCATGTCAGTTTTCACCATTTTTTACGTGCCTTTGAGGCGAACAGGTGATCACCGACATCACATTGTCAACATAAATACATCAATCAAATATAATACATAGTATTTATTCAAATATGAACAGTAAAAACATATATATATATATATATATATATATATATATATATATATATATATATATATATATATATATATATATTGTAAGGAAATGCCTCCTTGGCATGGTTACCCCCTAACATTTTGCCTTTGCTGATGCTAAGTTATGATTTGAAAGTGTGCTGGGACCCTGCTAACCAGACCCCAGCACCAGTGTTCTTTCCCTAAACTGTACCTTTGTCTCCACAATTGGCACAACCCTGGCACTCAGGTAAGTCCATTGTAACTTGTTCGTTCTCCTGGTACCAAGGGCCCTGATGCCAGGGAAGGTCTCTAAGGGCTGCAGCATGTCTTATGCCACCCTGGGGACCCCTCACTCAGCACATGCACGCTGCCTCACAGGTTGTGTGTGCTGGTGGGGAGAAAATGACTAAATCTACATGGCACTCCCCTCAGAGTGCCATGCCAACTTCACACTGCCTGTGGCATAGGTAAGTCACCCCTCTAGCAGGCCTTACAGCCCTAAGGCATGGTGCACTATACCGCAGGTGAGGGCATATGTGCATGAGCACTATGCCCCTACAGTGTCTAAGCAAAACCTTAGACATTGTAAGTGCAGGTTAGCCATAAGATTATATGGTCTGGGAGTTTGTCAAACACGAACTCCACAGTTCTATAATGGCTACACTGAAAACTGGGAAGTCTGGTATCAACCTTCTCAGCACAATAAATGCGCACTGATGCCAGTGTGAAATTGATTGTAACATTCACCCAGAGGGCATCTTAGAGATGCCCCCTGAATACCTACCCGACTTCTAGTGTAGGCTGACCAGTTTCTGCCAGCCTGCCACACACCAGACATGTTGCTGGCCACATGGGGAGTGTGCCTTTGTCACTCTGTGGCCAGGAACAAAGCCTGCACTAGTTGGAGGTGCCTCTCACCTCCCCCTGCAGGAACCCTTTTGTTACAGCGCCCCAGGGCATCCCAGCTAGAGGAGATGCCCGCCCCTCTGGCCACTGCCCCCACTTTTGGCGGCAAGTCTGGAGGAGATAATGAGAAAAAGAAGGAGGAGTCACCCACCAGTCAGGACAGCCCATAAGGTGTCCTGAGCTGAGGTGACCTCTGCCTTGAGAAATCCTCCATCTTGAGTTTGGAGGATTCCCCCAATAGGATTAGGGATGTGCCCCCCTCCCCACAGGGAGGAGGCACAAAGAGGGTGTAGCTACCCTCAAGGACAGTACTTGGCTACTGCCCTCCCAGACCTAAACACACCCCTAAATTCAGTATTTAGGGGATCCCCAGATCCCAGGAAATCAGATTCCTGCAACCTGAAGAAACAAGAAGGACTGCTGACCTACAAGCCTGCAGAGAAGGAGGAAGACGACAACTGCTTTGGCCCCAGCCCTACCGGCCTGTCTCCAACTTTGAAAACCTGCTCCAGCGACGCATCCGACAGGGACCAGCGGCCTCTGAAGTCTCAGAGGACTGCCCTGGACTAAAGGACCAAGAAACTCCCATGAGCAGCGGCCCTGTTCAAAACCAGCTACTTCTTTGCAACAAAGAAGCAACTTTCAAAGACTGCAAGTTTCCCGCCGGAAGCGTGAGTGTGAAGTCTCAGCCCCCAGGACCTGAAGGAACTGAACTTCAACGCAGGAGTGACCCCCAGGTGACCCTCTGCCTAGCCCAGGTGGTGGTTGCCCCGAAAAGCCCCCCCTGTGCCTGCCTGCACCGCTAGAGTGACCCCCGGGTTTCTCCATTGTTTCCTACCTGAAACCCAACGCCTGCTTTGCACACTGCACCCGGCCGCCCCTGTGCCGCTGAGGATGTGTTTTGTGTGCCTACTTGTGTCCTCCCCAGTGCTCTACAAAACCCCCCTGGTCTGCCCCCGAGGACGCAGGTACTTACCTGCTGGCAGACTGGAACCGGAGCCCCCCTGTTCCCCATAGGCGGCTAGGTGTTTTGGGCACCTCTTTGACTTCCGCACCTGACCGGCCCTGAGCTGTTGGTGTGGTAACTTTGGGGTTGCTTTGAACCCCCAACGGTTGGCTGCCTATGCCCCAGAACTGAGCAATCCACAGGTAACTAGTGTAGCCACCAGAAAAAGCATTACCGAAGGTAAGTAACTTGTCCTTCTGATGGATACAACTACCTGTGGATTCCTCACCTTATGAATAGAGACCCAAAGCAGTACCTCAGTCGGAGGTGGATGCCTGAGTGATCAGAGCAAAAACTCTTGCAGCACCGACCGTGCAAAATGGCCATCCCTCCTAACCTCCGAGTCCAAGCAATAAAGCTTAGCAAAAGTGTGGAGGGAAGCCCAAGTTGCGGCCTTACAAATGTCAGCCACTGGAACACCTCTAGCCAAGGCTGAAGGGCAGACTTAGCCCTGGTGGAATGGGCCCTAATTCCAACAGGAGGATCCTTCTTTGCCAAAGAATAACAGATTTTAATACAAAGAATGACCCACCTTGACAGCGTTCTCTTATGGACGGCCTTGCCTTTCCTCTTCCCCACATAGCCAATGAAGAGTTGATTATCCACTCGAAACTCTCTGGTCCTTTCAATATAAAAGCTTAAAGCCCTCCTTGGGTCAAGCCGATATAGTCTCTCCTCCTCTTTCGATGGATGGGGAGGAGGGTAAAAGGATGAGAGTGGGATGGATTGTCCCATATGACAGGGAGTAACTAACTTTGGTAGGAAAGATGCCCTGGTTCTCAGCACCACCTTGTCTGCATGCTAAGATGTGAAAGGGGGTTTAACACAAAGAGCCTGAAGCTCACTCACACGCCTAGCAGATGCGATGGCTGTGAGGAACACTGTCTTCAAAACCAAAAGCCTTAAAGGACAAGAATGCAAAAGTTCAAATGCTGAACTAATCAGGAAAGTGAGAACCAAATTCAAATCCCACTGAGGCATAACAAAAGGAGTGGGAGGAAACCTATTGGTTAGTCCTTTTAAGAACCTTAAACCTATAGGGGACTTAAACAAAGAAGGTTGATCAGGAAGGCATAGAAAGGCCGACAGTGCCGATAAATAGCCCTTGACAGTCACAACTGCACAACCCTTCTATGCCAATGACAATGCAAACAATACAACGTCTGGCAAATGGGCTCGTAGGGGATCAACTTGCTTCTTTCCACACCAATCAAAAATTTTGCCCATCTGCCAGCATAGATAGTCTTGGAGGAGTGTCCCCTGGCCGACAAAATAACGTCCACTACTTCTGGCGGGGAGAAAAGGAACTCAGATTGCCCTGTTCAATCTCCAGGCATGAAGGTGCAGACTCTGAAGATGGGGGTGTAGAACCTGCCCCTGCGACTGTGAGAGGAGGTCTGCCCTGTGAGGGAGATGGAGCGGAGGGCACAGTGAAAGTTGGAGAAGGTCTGTGTACCACACCCTTCTTGGCCAATCCTGAGCTATTAAGATGACTTGAGCCCGGTCTTGATGAATCTTCCTCAGAACCCGAGGAATAAAGGGTATGGGGGAAATGCATAAAGCAACTGGCCGTTCAAGGACATCTGAAATGTGTCCTCGAATGCTCCTTGCACCAGATACTGGAGGCTGCAGAACGACGGGCAGTGTATGTTTTCCCGACTGGCAAACAGGTCTACCTGAGGAAACCCCCATCGGGTCTGGATGGAGGCATCACTCGTGATCGGCTGAGAAATGCCAACTGAGACTGTCCGCACGCACGTTTAGAACTCCAGCCAGATGGTTTGCTACCAAGCAAATCTGATAGTTCTGAGCCCAGGACCAGAGCCGCAGAGCCTGTCTGCAGAGAAGGTACGACCCTACTCCTCCCTGCTTGTTTATATACCACATCGCGGTAGTGTTGTCTGTCAGGACTTGGAACGACTGACCGCGAAGGGAAGGGAGGAAGGCCTTGAGAGCCAGACGTATTGTCCGCAATTCCAACAGATTGATATGAAATATCTGTTCCACTGGAGACCAATGACCTTTGACCTTCAGGTCCCCCAGAAGAGCTCCCCACCCTAGAGTGGAGGCATCCATTTTAACCGTGGCCACTGGAGGCGGTACTGAAAACGGCCTTTCTTGGGAAAGTTTGCCGTCCACAGCCCACCACTGTAGGTCCACTGCAGTGTCTCTGGAGATCGTTATCGACTCCTCAAGATCCCCTTTGTGCTGAAACCACTGCCTGCGGAGGCACCACTGAAGAGCCCTCATGTGCCAGCGTGTATGAGTGACCAACAGAATGCATGAAGCGAACAGACCGAGCAGACGAAGGACCTTGAGCACTGGAACGACCGCTTCACCTTGAAACATTGGAATCAAGGCCTGAATTTCTTCAATCCCCTGAGGCGGAGGAAAGGCCCAATTCAATGTTGTGTCCAGCACTGCCCCTATGAACAGGAGGCGTTGAGAGGGCTCCAGGAGAGATTTGGGCACGTTTACCGAAAATCCCAGATCGAACAACAACTGTGTTGTCATCTGCAGGTGATGCAGCACGAGCTCTGGAGACTTGGCTTTGATCAACCAATCGTCCAGGTAAGGGAATACCACTATTCCCTTCATCCTGAGACTTGCTGCAACCACCGCCATAACCTTCGTGAGGATCCGAGGTGTGGAAGTCAGACCAAATGGAAGGACCGCAAGCTGGTAGTGTTGCGACTCCACCACAAACCGGAGATACTTCCTGTGCGACTTGAGAATAGGGATATGAAAGCAAGCATCCTGCAAGTCAACAGACACCATCCAATCCTCTTTGTTCAACACTAGGAGCACCTGTGCTAGAGTCAGCATTTTGAATTTTTCCTGTTTGAGGAACCAATTCAAAACCCTCAGGTCCAGGATAGGCCTCAAACCACCATCCTTGTTGAAGATCATGAAATATCTTGAATAACAACACTGACCCCTTTCCTGCTGTGGAACCAATTCCACTGCACCTTTTGATAAAAGGACTAGAACTTCCTGCTGTTACAACAGGAGATGGTCTTCTGTGCAAAAGGAAGGTCGGGGAGGTATGGGAGGGGGAAACTCCCAAAAAGGAAGGGCATAACCTTTCCCCACAATATTGGGGACCCAGGAGTCCGATGTGATTAACTCCCACCTGCGGAGAAAATGAAATAACATTCCTCCTACAGGAGAAACGTAGGACGTAACGGACGGAGAACTAAGGCTCCTTTCCTTGCTGCACCCCCCCCGGATGAAGAAGAAGAGGCAGGGTGCTGCTGGGTGGCCCATCTTGTTCTAACTCTGCCCCGCCCTCTATAGGATCTATAGGGCAGACTTGAGGGTTGTTCGCCTGCTGATTGGGGTCTCCAACGAAAGGAAGCTCCTCGTCCGAACCCCCTAAACCTCCTAAAGAATCTGAATGGGGTGGCAGTGGAAGCCTGTAGACCTAAGGACTTGGCAGTAGCCCTACTCTCCTTAAAGCGCTCTAATGCAGAGTCAGCTTTAGCCCCAAACAATTTGGCCCCATCAAAGGGCAGGTCCCAGAAGGTCGTCTGGACATCCGTCGAGAACCCAGAAGACCTCAACCACACATGTCTTCTGGTAACAATGGAAGTGCCCATCGCTCTGGCGACAGAGTCTGTAGTGTCCAGACCCAACTGTATAACTTGCGTTGCAGCAGCCTGAGCATCCGACAGGAGTCCCTGCATCGCCAAGGGCAGATCCGGTAGCACAGCCTTGGCCGCGTCCATCAGAGCATATATGTATCTGCCCAAAACACAAGTCGCATTGGCAGATTTAAGGGCCATGCTACATGAAGAAAAGGTCTTTTTGGCAGACTGCTTCATCCTTTTGGATTCCCTGTCCGAAGGCATACCAGGGAAGGAACCAGGAGCCGAATGAGACGAGCTTGAAGCCTGGACCACCAAACTCTCCTGAGTTGGATGTTTGGACAGGAAACCCGGGTCCCCCGGAGCCACTCTATACCTCCTTGCAACCAATCTACTAACAGCAGACGAAGACACAGGCTTCTTCCAGACTTCCAGAATAGGCGCTGTAAGAGCATCAGTAAAAGGCAGTAGTGGCTCTGCAGCAGCTGAAGCAGGATGGAGGACCTCAGTTAGGATGTTAGTCTTAACCTCTACAGATGGTAGTGGGAGGTCCAGAAAATCTGCTGCCTTCCTTACCACAGTATGAAAAGAGGCTGCCTCCTCTGTAAATTCCCCAGGAGAGGCTAGATCCCACTCAGGGGAAGTGTCTAGCCCACTTGCCGAGTCCAAACCCTGATAGTCCCCCAGGGGCTCAGCAATTTCTCCTTCCTCCAGGAGTTGCCTCTGAAACTCTTGTTCCTCTAAAAGCCTGAGAGCCTTTCTCCTTGACCTTAATCTGGCCTCTATTCGTGGCGAAGACATGGAATTCACGGACGCCGAAGATCTCGGCTGAAGCAGACCAGGAGACACACCCCAATCCACGGATCCATCCGAAGCCGGAACCCGTGCTGAGGACATGTGGGCCCGCTTCACCGGCGTCGAATGAGTACGGGGCAACATCATCGGCACCATTGGTCTCGCAGGTGAAGTCATCGGTGTCGAAGGTCTTCAGGGCGGCACCAACGGTATCGGGGCTGGCACCAGACCAACACCCTCCGCAGGGCAAAAGGGCATAAACGGCGCCGGTCTATTTGGAGCCAGAGCGCCTATTGAAAAGGCAAAATGACCTGTGGGACCAGCCGGTGCACCACCAGGGGCCATAGAGCTAAAGATGTTGAACATGGCATTTAAAAATGCCGCTGGATCCGCATCCGGAGCCGGGAAGGCAGGATACCCCTGTTCCTCCTGTGGCGTCGGTGCCGGAAACGGAACGTCCGATTGCGCTCCAGGCGAGGACTCTCCTGAGGCTCAACCACCTCAAAGACTGAAGGCGCCGGAGAAGCTTGAGAACTCTGTGGTGATGGAGTCGCCGTCGGACTAACCTTCCACGTCGCATGACGCCGACTTGATAGAGACCTAGATCGGGACTGACCTCTATCCGAACGACGCCGGGAATCATGCCGACGCCGTTTCTTGTGCGACCTCGAGGATTTTCCGGAAGAAGACCTCCGATGACTCCTATGCTTCTCCTTCTTCTTTGCCTGGGCCAAAAAGAGTTTGGTCTCCTGTTCCTTGAGTGCCTTCGGGTTCATTCTCTGGCATGAACCACACTCCTCCACATCATGCTCAGAACTCAAGCATCACAGGCAGTCATTGTGCGGGTCCGTCACCGACATGCGCCCCCCGCACTCCAGACAAGGCTTGAATCCAGATTTCTGAGGAGGAGACATTGTAACCTACAATTAAACACCTTCGACAACAGTAACTCCTAAGAGCTAGGAAAAAAACATTATGCTTCGAAGGCACGGAAAAAAGGGAACTGACGTCAGCACACTGGCGAGGAATTCTTATTGCCACGATGACGTCAGATGGAGGCGCGTGGGGGTCGGGAAATTGTGACATCCTCGTCGACATGGAGAGCTGGGAAGAAAAGTTTCGGCGAATGCTGGCGCATTGGGAGAATTCATAAGGTGAGGAATCCACAGATTGTTGTATTTATCAGAAAATGTTATTCACAAACCTACAGCCGTACACTTTCACCTCTCCTATCCTTTTGATGTGGAGATCACAGCTCAAATAGGTGTATATTTCAATATTAAATGTCAGTGGGATCAGAGGGAGTTGTGGAAGAATGTAGGAAATATCTTCTACTAAAAGAGAGGTATTTATGGAAATTTAAGGAAGGGTTTCAGGAGGTACACACTAGTACAAATACATACCCACAAAAAGTAAGACCATTGCTGTTCACAAACTACACTTCTAAAGTTAATACAGCTCTAAACAGGTGCAAATGTACTCCAGTCTAGCAACACTCTTGCATAGTAGTTAATGTAGGAAGAAAGAAAAATGAATACTCTCATACACCAGGAAAATACAATAACACCTATTTTAGTGTTAGCACCAATCAATCCTTTTCATTTTGTTATTGGAGGCCCCACTCCCTGATTTGAGGAGGTGGAGATATGTCATTCTAGTGTAGCAGTAAATATGCACATGAAAAAATACACATTTGTATATTAAACTTTGTAAATTGGGCCCAAAATGTCAATGCGCCTCTGCACACCCCATTAATTCAGCTCAGAACATCACTCCTCAATCCCAGGTCCAGGTGCACAAAGGTGAACTTACACATACAAAGATAGAACTGTTTTATAATTTTATGTGCAGAGACTCCGCAGTTATAAAGATACTACTAGTAAAGTATAATTCTGAATAGCAAACAATTGTAAACGTACATAAAATAGTACATTTAACTTTGTGAATTAGACATCGACACTGCACATTCCTAATTACTAATTTATTTTCTATTTTCATGTTCTTAAAATACTTTAGACACTCTTTTTACAGTATATCATTCTTATTTTCACCTCCTTAAAAGTTTTTGGGGGTTTTTATAGAATTTTTAAGAATGTATGTACTTGGTAGTTCCCCCAATGTTATCCCTAATGTTGTCTCTTGTTACAAAAGAAAAATATACCTAAACTTGTGAGTTGGGAAATAACATTTATCTGTTTAGAGAGAACTGGTTAAGAGATTGTTTTAAAATTAAGGCAGGGCATAAATAGGGGTCCAGATATTCAAGTTCAAAAAATCCTCTGTGTAAACTCAGGAGATATCCTTTATTCAAAGGGTACCCATGATAGGATTAAAAGGAGGTTATACTACAAACCATGGGTGATTTGGAGATTTAATGACTCAATACACCCAAATTATGTCTTATGCCAACTCGTTTCGGCCTCCTACGGGATACCTTCTCTGGTTATCTTAAGTCCGGAGAGAGGGTCCTAGGCCTTTGTCAGGGCATAGAACAGTACCTTTGTAGTCTGTCATGCATGCTTCTGTCATGCACCAAGGTGGCAATAAGTGTTACCTTTATTTGTCCGAGGAGAGGACGCAACAAGACAACCATTATTCACACTAGGAAAGTCTGTTGACTAATCTTTGTAGAGAAAGTTAGGTGAGTCTTTTTCACAGGACAATACAATAAACCTATCCAGATACAAACATGTGTCACACATGTGATGCACTTCTATTAGAACGGTTTCAATACATGCGGGAATAACACATGACAAAGCAACAAATGTGCTCCACCTTACCCTACAATCTCCAGAGATCAACAACATTAGTCACTGTGGTTGGGGACCACTCCTGTAGTCACATACTAAAAACAGAAATTGTCATTCTTTTATTTAAAAAAACCCTTTCAAAGCTTATCCTGGAATATTATGTTTAGTCATCACTGATGGGAGTAGTTGGAGAAAAGTAGAGTTGACCTGGTTGTCAAACCACCATTGTGATCACACTGGATTGCCATCCTAATCAAACAATGAGTTCATTCATGTTGTCAACACACGTGTATTTATTAGTCACAAGAGGTGGATCAGCGAAGATAATGCTACCAGTGGTAAAAAAAAAAAAATGAATCCAAAATACTGCACTATTCATAATAGTGATGCACGCATTGTTGATCCCATATTGCAAATAATTTCTAGGGCCAGATGTATCAAAAATTTTGCATTCGAAAACGGTGCGAATCTCAAAATTTGTCCGTTTGCGAATGCAAAAATGTCTTTCAAGATGTATGAAAGGCATTCGCAAAGCAATTTCAAGGAATTGCTAAAATAGCGATTCACTGAAATTGCGACTCCATTTAGAGAATCGCAAATTGCGATTCTCTAAATAGGAAATCGCAAATAGGGAACTCGCGATTTCTGAAGCACATGTATCAAGCATTTCCTAAAAGCTAATTGGGTACTTAGGAAATGCAATTACCACCAAATCCAAGTTGGTGGTAAGCATGTGCAATTTTTAAAAATGCATTACAAATGCATTTTAAAAAATTATATGAAGCGCACACGCCTATAGGGCATGTGTGCGCTTCACATGTCCGCAAACATTTTTTTGGGGTGCATCAAAGGGGGCCTTAGACCCCCAGCACCCTGGGGTTTGCATTACCTAATTTGCAAATTCCTAACTGGAATTCTCAAATTAGGTAATGCAAAACCATTTGGACCTATGGGCCCACAGGCCCATAGGGATGAATGGAGTCCCTTTCCCTAAATGCGATTCGGTAATAGCGATTGCGAATATTAAGAAATCGCTATTATCAACTCGCAATTTCCATACATCCCATTTTGCATTTCTTCAGTGGCGATTTCTTAAAATTCGCTATTTATGAAAGGCAAAACGAGAGCTTGATACATCTGGCCCCTAGGGTCATAACGGGCTGGCAAGTGAATGTCATCACAAAGTCCATGAGGGTGTCCCATGTTCTGTTTTCAATGGTGCCCAACGGTCAAAGCAATGGCTTATACGAGAGAGGAAATTGGCTATAGTCCTGTATCATATCAGGCCTCTCAATAATTGTTACTATGTGTACAAGACAGACACTGTGATATCATTGTGACAACTCTCGATAGGGTAATAGAGTTGGCATATAGGGTATGCACTTGTGATGACCTGTTGCAAGTGCTCTTGTACACAAAAACACACCGACCTTATGCCTAGGAATGATGTGGTCAGGGAAAATGTATACTCCATTGTTTAATAATAGTAATATGAAGCGCCATGAGTAAAAGCACATAGTACAGTGATTGTCATTACCCAATGATGAGGGCGGTAGGAATCAAACTATTTGTATTGTGGCACAGCCCCAAACATACTGTCATTATGGTTTACAAGACTAGTACTCAAGGACACTCCTCCAGATCAACAATGTCATTCAACACACTAGAACCCCTGCCTCTCTAGTCCTTGCTTTGTCAATGCAATGGTCGAGCCTTGTAACCTACTCCAGGCACATGGTGCTGCTCCAACAAAAGGAACACTGGATGAGGCTGCAATAGATATCACATGGTGGCATCCGAGGGCATCCCTTCAAATAGCGTGTATGTGGCTTGCTTGGGGTTATGGGAAATGTAGACATTTCCCTGTATTGAAGTCCCATGTTCATAGGACATGATTGAAATGCGAAGGGAGGCCAAATATGGTGACAGTGACCAGGTGCAAAAGTCAGACGCAACATACTCTCTACACATTAGCAACTAAGGAATATATGGTGTAGATTGTTGAGGGGTTCTCTTCAACGATGTGGAAAAGGTGCAGTTATCTTTAACCCACATGCAAGACCTCACAGTATACCTAAGCACAAGGTTTTCTCCTGTACACATAAGTTGATGCTGGTAATTAAAAAATGTGGCGGGGGAATAACGTCACCACCCACCACTGGGAGAATAACGCCACCACACAAACTCCCCAAGAGGGTTACACTTGGGGCTAGTGGTTTATCTTCAAGAGGCGGTATCACTTATACTGTGCAGGCATCAGACAGTATGCTTTATAATGTCTCAATTAGTTACTTTCAACTCATCTTGAAGGGAAAGTATACAGTTCCTAAATTCTTTGTAGGTCACAGTGGTTCAGTGTTCAGATCAGAATAAGTTTGTTTGCAGTGTAATTCACCCTAATCCCTAGCCAAAGTATAACTGGGATCACGGTATTGTATAATTAATTCCACATGTGGCTGTGGGTAGATTATAGACCCATCTTTGTTAGCTCATGATGACTCTTGTCTGTAACATGAACCATCATCTTAGTAGCTGTTCTTTTGCACCTAAACATGCTCCTATGTTTATTTATCCTTATCTTGACTGACCTAGTGGTCGTGCCAACATACTTTAGCCCGCAACTTCATATCTTAATGTACACAACATTCTGGTTTTGCGATTGCTATATAATATCTTAAAGTCCATTGTGTCTTTAGGCCAAGGTGCTTTTATTCTTTCAGTAAGATGGCACACATTGCAGCTGCCACAAGGATAGTAGCTGCTCACCAGGGGTCTGTCCCATAAAGTTCTTTGGATCATTCCTGTAGGTTGATTCTTGGGTCTTGTATATACAATCTGGTCACGTAACCTTCTGGCTCATTTGAAAGAAAATATGTCTCTCCAGATTCAAAGGCCTTGCCTTGAGTAACCTCCGGTGTTTATTTACCAGTTTTTTTCATGTATTTGGAGAAAGGACTGTATATAGTCTCATATATATATTACTTTATTGTTTGGTCCCCTCACTCTGATCTATAGCAGCTGATCACAGTTGCTATTCCATGCCCTCTTTTCAGCTCTTATGATAATCATAGGGAAGTACTCCCATTCCTTAAGTTTCTACTTGAGAACTTTTGCTTGTTTCTTATAATCTTCCTTTTCTGTGCAGTTACGTCTTAGATGGAGGAACTGCACAAAGAGTAATTTTAGGGAAGACTCCTTGGGTGGAAACTGCTGAAATGGAGAAAGTTGTTCCTGCTTGTGGATTTTTTTATAGACTTCTGTTTTCAAGGATCCTTCAGATGAAAAGATCATATGGTCCAAGAAATTCAGCTCATAATTGCTCATTATAAATCGAAGAAATGAATCTACACAATTTAGCCATGTTGTAAATCCCTTTGCCTCACGTTCTGTTACTTGCCAGATTATATTAACATCTTTGACATATCATTTCGATAGTATGAGCTTCTCCCAATATGGATTTTTGTGGCATAGTATGTACTTGTTCTCTAGATTGTACACATATAAGTATACCAAACTTGAAACAAATTTGCTGGCCATCGATGTTCCATAGGTTTGTAGAAAGAATACCTCCTAGAATTCAAAATATTTTCTAGTGAGGGCTGTGTCCACAATCCAGAACTAAATCTCTTGGTGTAAGAGACTCCCATTGAATCTCTAAAAGACTAGATTCAACCACCTTCAATGTCTCCTCTTGTGGAATACTCATTTAGACTACTTCCACATTCATTCCAATCAGGGGTTCTTTCTCATGGTGGAAACTAATCTTGCCCAAAATATTTAGCACTTTCTTGGTTTTCTTAAGGTAGGTGGGTGTTTTTTTCCCCTATTGGTCTTAAGAACCAGTCACAGAACTTCGAGATGGGTTCCAGGGCTGAGTTGTTCCCAGATACAAGTGGAAAGCTTGGGGGTGGAGGGATACGCCTTTATGTACCTTCAATAAGATGTAAAAGTGTGGGAGCTTGGGTTCTTGGAGGTACAAAAACCCTACCTCCTTCTCAGTAATCCAGTAATTCTCTAGCCCTTTGTCCACAAGAAATTTTACTTCCTCCAATATGTTACTCATAGGGTCTTTTCTGAGTCTCTTATAGTCCCTTTCGACGTTTAGCAGCTTCAAGCACTCCTTCCTATACATATCCACTAAGAGAGTGATAATAGCACCTTCTTTATCTGCTGATTTTATAACAATGTCACTTGACTCTCTCAACTCAGTGATTGCCTGTTGTTCCAGCCTTGCTGTTTTGTGGAAGCAGGGCCTTGGTTCCAATTTTCCTATTGCCTCATCCACCGCTTCCTCAAATGCTAATATACCTGGTGGCATCAGATGAACTCACAGGATATCAAAAAATACTTAACAGATAACAAAGCTGATGGCACTTTCCCATTAACAAAGTGGGATGCATTGAAGGCCAACCTATAGAGATCCATCATGAGCTTAATGTCCACCAATGAAAAACTTCATAAATTACATAAATTAGAATCTAATATTAAAAAGATAGAACACACACACTGACATACTAAATGACGTGAATCACTATGTGTGCTACCTAAACTCCAATATGAATATAACAGTGTCTTAAGTGAGAGAGTCAAAAGGTGGTTAGAGATTAATATAGTGGAAAAGACGTGCTTAACTCCCTTGGTGCTGCGGGCGAGCTGGTCTCGTCCTGGCACACGGTTCCCGTGTGCCTGGGTCGAGACCAGCTTGTCCTGCACCCGGCCCAAGGGGGAGCGCTAGCACTCCCCTCATGGGCCTCCCTCCCACACACCCCAGTTTGGGATGGAAGATGAATCGCTTCCCCTTCCACCCCTTCCATCCCCCACCCCCCAGTGACGTCTGATGACGTCAGCATGCAAATCACGCGGTGACCTCATCAGAGATCACCTCAGATCACGCTGGAAGCATTCTTCCAGTGCAATTCCGGAAGAGAAATGCTTTTGCATTTCTCTTCCGACAGGGAGGTGGTGCGGGAGGGTCATGAAAGGAAAGACCTTTCCTTTCCTTTCATGTCTCTAGAAGCATTTCTGCTGCCTGATAGCAATGTCGTCGGGCAGCAGAAATGCCCACTAGACACCAGGGGATTCTTTTTTTATGTATTTCAATAAAGGGAGCGGCCCCTTGGGCAAAGGTTCCTCCCTAAATTATTTTTAGGCTATTTCTGCCCCCCCCCCTCCCGGGGGCAGATCGGACTAATATAATTAGCCCGATCTGCCCCCGGGGGGATATTTATTTTTGTTCATTTTTACTTTTGTATGTGTGGGGAGTGACCCCTCACTCGAGGGTCGCTCCCGGGGGCCATATTATTTTTAGGCCATAACTGCTCCCCCTGGGGGCAGATCAGCCTAATACAATTAGGCTGATCTGCCCCTGGGGGAGCAGAAACCACTAGACACCAGGGAATTTTTTTTTATCAATACTTACGCATAAGCGGAGCTGCCCCTCGGGCAAGGGCCGCTCCCCAGGGGGCCAAATTATTTTTAGGCCATTTCTGCTCCCAGGGGGGCAGAAAACCCCTAGACACCAGGGATATATATTTTTTTAAATTTTTTTTTTTATATGTGGGGAGCGACACCTTAGGCAAGGGTCGCTCCCTGGGTGGCCAAATTATTTTTAGGTCATTTCTGCCCCCTCTGGGGGCAGATACCACTAGACACCAGGGAATTTCTATTGATTTTATACTTATGGATAAGGGGAGCGGCCCCTTGGGCAAGAACCGCTCCCCAAGGGGGCAAAATATTTTTAGGCCATTTCTGCCCCCCCTGGAAAACCCCTAGACACCAGGGATACATTTTTATTTTGTTTATTTTTATTTTATATATGTGGGGAGCGACCCCTTAGGCAAGGGTTTCTCCCCAAATTATTGTTAGGCCATTTTGCCTAATATAATTAGGCCGATCTGCCCCCCGGGGGGGGGGGCACAAACCACTAGACACCAGGTTTTTTTTTTATCATACTTACCCATAAGGGGAGCAGCCCATTGGGCAAGGGCCGCTCCGCAGGGGGGGCAAAATATTTTAGTCCTTTTCTGCCCCCCCTGGAGGCAGATTGGCCTAATATAATTAGGCTGATCTGCCACCAGGGGGGCAGAAACCTCAAGCAAGACACCAGGGATATATCTTTTTAAATTTACTCTATGTTTTCAAGTATGGGGAGTGACCCCTTAGGCAAGGGTTGCTCCCCTTGGGGGCAAATTGTATTTAGGCCATTTCTGCCACCCTTGGGGGCAGATCAGCTTATTTTTGTTAGGCCAATCTACCCCCAAGAGGACATAAGCCACTAGACACCAGGGATTGGAGTGTGTGTATGTGTGTGTTTTGTTTAGGGGGCTGCCCCTTGGGCAAGGGTTGCTCCCCATGGGGGCACATTACTGTTGGCCATATCTGTTGGGGGCAGATTGGCCTATTTTTGGAAGGCTCATCTGCCCCCAAGGGGGGCAGAAATCCCATCAGAGACCATGGAAGATTGTTTTTACAAAATAAGAGGGTGGGGATATGGCCAGACCCCCACACCAAATAAATGGGGCCAATGTTGTTCTGCCCACCAGTGGGCAGATTGGGCAATTACTCCTGATCCACACCCCGGGGGGGCAGAAAGTATAATAGATGGCATGGAATAAAAAATAAAAAACAATTGTGGGGTGGTGGCTACCAACCAGCATGGGCCTGGTTATGCCCCCACCCTAACTGAAGGGGGCAACAGTTTTTCAGCTCTCTCCCGCACACTAAAACATCTTATCCCACGGCAAGCAAGAGGACATTTGATTATTCTGGGTTTTGGTTTTACATGTGGGCCATGAGAGCTTGGTAATTCTCAAAACCCTCCTACTTGGAATGGTGAGGGCTGCACTTTTTTTATTTTGGGACGCTGCCAGGTAGAAAAATCCACAAGACCTAGACACATCTGAAAACTAAACATCTGGTTGATTCCAGGGTGTTGTGCTTCACATGCACCCGCAACATTTTTCTTACTCACAATGCCCTCCAAACCTCCAACTTTGCTGGAAATCACACATTTTTCACACATTTTTGTGATGGAACCTTCTGGAATCTGGAGGAATCCACAAAATCCCTACCATCCAACCTTGTCTCATCTATACCGATAAAAATTCTGCTGCACTTGTCAGCCTAAAAATGTTTTTTTTTTCAAACTGCCCTAAGGACCCGCTTTGTTTCCTCCTCAATTTGGGCATGTTTTGGCTCTTCCCTGTCACAGTCACTTGGCCCACCTACACAAGTGAGGTATCATTTTTACCGGGAGACTGAGGGGATCATTGGGTGGTAGGAACTTTGTCCTGGTGCGGTGATCCCACACAGAAATGTGGGGAAATGTGATTTTTAGATAATTTGAGGTTTGCTGAGGATTCTGGGTAAGAAAACATTGGGGGATCCACTCAAGTCACACCTCCCTGGACTCCCTCAGATTTCTAGTTTTTGGAAATGTCTGGGTTTGGTGGGTTTCCCTAGATGGCTGCTGAGCCTAGGACCAAAAACGCAGGTGCCCCTCGCAAAAACAGGTAGTTTTGTATTTGAAAATTTTGATGTGTCCAGATGTTTTTGGGTATTTCCTGTCACGAGCACTAGGCCTACCAACACAAGTGAGGTAGCATTTTTATCAGGAGACTTGGGGGAACGCTGGGTGGAAGGAAATTTGTGGCTCCTCCCAGATTCCAGAACTGTCACCAAAATGTGAGGAAAAGGTGTTTTGTGGCCAAATTTTGAGATTTGCAAAGGAGTTTGGGTAACAGAACCTGGTGGGAGCCCCACATGTCACCCCATCTTGGTTCCCCTATGTGTCTAGTCTTCAAAAATGCACCGGTTTCGTAGGTTTTCCTAGGTGCCGGGTGAGCTAGAGGTCAAAATCTACAGCTAGGCACTTTGCAAAAAAACACATCAGATTTTAATGTAAAAATGTGATGTGTCCATGTTGTGTTTCATGTTGCGAGCATTAGTCTTACCGAAGCAAGTGAGGTACCATTTCTATCAGGAGACTTGGGGGAACACAGAATAGCAAAACAAGTGTTATTAACCCTTGTCTTTCTCTACATTTTTTCCTTCCAAATGTAAGACAATGTGTAAAAAAGACGTCTTTTTGCAAAATGCCCTGCAATTCACATGCTAGTATGGGCACCCCGGAATTCAGAGATGTGCAAATAATTACTGCTTCTCAACACCTTATCTTTTGCCCATTTTGGAAATACAAAGGTTTTCTTGATACCTATTTTTCACTCTTTATATTTCAGCAAATGAATTGCTGTATACCCGGTATAGAATGAAAACCCATTGCAAGGTGCAGCTCATTTATTGGCTCTGGGTACCTAGGGTTCTTGATGAACCTACAAGGCCTATATAGCCCCACAAACATAAGAGTCCAGCAGACGTAATGGTATATTGCTTTAAAAAATCTGACATCGCAGGAAAAAGTTACAAGAGTAAAACGTGGAGAAAAATGACAGTTTTTTTTACCTCAGTTTCAATATTTTTTCATTTCAGCTGTTATTTTCTGTAGGAAACCCTTACAGGATCTACACAAATTACCCCTTGCTGAATTTAGAATTTTATCTACTTTTCAAAAATGTTTAGCTTATCAGGATCCAGCTTTGGTTTCACACCCATTTCTGTCACTAACTGGAAGGAGGCTGAAAGCACAAAAAATAGTAAAATGCCAAAATTGTGTTGAAAAATTGGGTTTTCTGATTGAAGTCTGCCTGTTCCTACAAGCTGGGAAGCTGGTGATTTTAGCACCACAAACCCTTTGTTGATGCCATTTTCAGGGGAAAAAAACACAAGCCTTCTTCTGGAGACCTTTTTCCCCTTTTTTTAAAGAAAAAACTGAAATTGTCGATGTACTTTGGC
This sequence comes from Pleurodeles waltl, assembly GCF_031143425.1. Classification (NCBI taxonomy): domain Eukaryota; kingdom Metazoa; phylum Chordata; class Amphibia; order Caudata; family Salamandridae; genus Pleurodeles; species Pleurodeles waltl. The sequence continues at coordinate 480,278,092 of NC_090438.1, read as the reverse complement.
TAATTTCTTGGTCTCCTCCAGGGGAACCCACAAACTCTGGGTACCTCTAGAATCCCTAGGATGTTGGGAAAAAAGGACACAAATTTAGCGTGGGTAGCTTATGTGGACAAAAAGTTATGAGGGCCTAAGCGCGAACTGCCCCACATAGCCAAAAAAAGGCCTGGCACCTGAGGGGGAAAAGGCCTGGCAGTGAAGGGGTTAAAAACAAAGCAGGTAAAGCAGGTAAAGCAGGTAAAGCAGGTAAACCTCTATCAAAGTATCTAAAATCCACAAAAGCCAAATCCACCATGCATGCCATAAAGAATACAAATGATGACAAAAGCACTTCCACTCGTCAGATATTCAACATATTCCATGCATTCTATTCCTCCCTATATAATTTGAACAAAGAACCCTTCAAGGAAGAATGTCTCAAATATCTTGGTTCCGGCAATCTCCTCTATGCAGATAATAAAGATAGACCGTTTTCAGACAGACTTATAGAAATAAACAAAATTTGGAAACCATTCAGAGACTAAAATCCAGCAAAGGCCCAAGTCCAGATGAGTTCAATAGCTGATTTTACAAAACCTTTGCTAACACTATCTCTAATCCACTCAAATCTCTTTTTGAACAATTTATTTCAACTGTGCGTTGTTGGGCACAGCAATCAATGCGAGAATAGGTGTTATGTCGCAAGAAGGGAAAGACCGTCTAGATGTCAAAAGTACTGACCAGTCTTACTTATTCACATCGATAGTACATTATATGCAAAAATCTTTACTTCCAGACTTTAAAAAGTAACTGGAAAAATCATCCAACCCTTACAAACCAGTGTTCCTAAAGGAAGGCTTTCTGCGGAAAACAAGGCTTTTCTGCCATGTGATAAAAAGAGCAAAACACTCCAGCTCCCCCATGGCCACCATGGTCCTACATGTAGAATAGGGTTTTGACAAGGTCTCACAGCCATTTTTACACACAACCCTACAGAAATATAAATTAGGTCCTGACTTCATTTGTATGACTGTGGCGCCATATAACCAGTTGCAAGGATCAGACTTAATTGCCACCTCTCACACCCTTTACAGCTCACACAAGGAACCAGACAAGGCTGCCCTCTATCAGCCCCGTTATTTCTCCTTGTGATAGAGTCTCTTCTAAAAGCCTTTAGAGACAACCCCAATATCAAAGGTGTACCCTTCCTATCGCAGAGAAGTGATGGCTGCTTAAACTGACAGTGTATTAATTTTCAATGTATTAATTATCACGTCCTTCTAGAGATCTCCAAATACTCAGAGGTTTTGGGCTCCTCTTTAAGCAAAGAAAAGACTAACTATTTCCCCTAATTGTACACTGCACCTCCTCTGCTTTAGGACAATCCAATTGAAAATGGCAAAAAAGCAATCAATACCTCGGCATCTGTTTTGCAAACAATCTAAATGAATTTCTCACTGTAAACGAAGAGAAGACACTTACTAAAATCAATTAACTGCTCCAGAGGTGGTCTCCCAATCATTTGTCATGGTGGGGAAGAAACAAGACTATCAAAATAATGATTGCCTCATTAGTTAATTTTCTAATGAGTATGCTCCCTCTAACCCTCACAAAAGCCTTCCTTACATTGATCACCATCTTAAAAAACAAATTCATTTGGAATGATAAAAGGGCATGAATATCCCTAGAAAACCTTTAAGTTACTCAAAAGGAAATGGACCAGACTTTGCAAAATGTGAAACTGCCTATCTGGCAGCACAGGGCTCATGGTGGTTCTGCAGGGATGGCCTTTGACTTCCATGAAGGGTCCATGTAGAAACACAACTATTACATCACCTACCTCTTCAGCCCCTCTTGACATTAGACCTCTTTCTCATCCTGAACATTGCTCACTCTCTCCCCATAATTAATAATATGATACACACCCTGAAATACTTAGCTAAGACCCTAGAGAATAAAATGCACAATTAAACTCTCACATCTCTCTTGTACAAAAGACACATTAAAATACTTAACACAATACCGTTCTGGGAACATTGGCCTCAAAAAAGTATTAACACAATCCGAGATTTAGGCCCAATGGACAACCCTCTACCCTTCTTGGTGATTGAAGACAAATTTACACTACAAATATAGACTTCTATAACTTTCTGAAACTAAAACACACCATCAGGAGAATGGGTCATCTACATCAGACCAATCTCTCCCCATTACTATTCAATCTGATTGTGAGGAAATGCCTCCTTGGCATGGTTACCCCCTGACTTTTTGCCTTTGCTGATGCCAAGTTATGATTTGAAAGTGTGCTGAGGCCTGCTAATCAGGCCCCAGCACCAGTGTTCTTTCCCTAACCTGTACTTTTGTTTCCACAATTGGCACACCCTGGCATCCAGGTAAGTCCCTTGTAACTGGTACCCCTGGTACCAATGGCCCTGATGCCAGGGAAGGTCTCTAAGGGCTGCAGCATGTCTTATGCCACCCTGGGGACCCCTCACTGCTTTCCAGATTGTGTGTGCTGGTGGGGATAAAATGACGAAGTAGACATGGCACTCCCCTCAGGTTGCCATGCCAACCTCACACTGCCTGTGGCATAGGTAAGTCACCCCTCTAGCAGGCCTTACAGCCCTAAGGCAGGGTGCACTATACCATAGGTGAGGGCATAAGTGCATGAGCAATATGCCCCTACAGTGTCTAAGCAAAACCTTAGACATTGTAAGTGCAGGGTAGCCATAAGAGTATATGGTCTGAGAGTCTGTAATGCACGAACTCCACAGCACCATAATGGCTACACTGAAAAATGTGAAGTTTGGTATCAAACTTCTCAGCACAATAAATGCACACTGATGCCAGTGTACATTTTATTGTGAAATACACCCCAGAGGGCATACTAGAGATGCCCCCTGAGACCATACCGACTACCAGTGTGGGCTGACTAGTTTTAGCAGCCTGCCACACACCAGACATGTTGCTGGCCACATGGGGAGAGTGTCTTTGTCACTCTGTGGCTAGTAACAAAGCCTGTACTGGGTGGGGGTGCTTCTCACCTCCCCCTGCAGGAACTGTAACACCTGGCGGTGAGCCTCAAAGGCTCAACCCCTTTGTTACAGCACCCCAGGGCACTCCAGCTAGTGGAGTTGCCCGCCCCCTCCGGCTACGGCCCCACTTTTGACGGCAAGGCCGGAGGAGATAATGAGAAAAACAAGGAGGAGTCACTGGCCAGTCAGGACAGCCCCTAAGGTGTCCTGAGCTGAGGTGACTCTGACTTTTAGAAATCCTCCTTCTTGCAGATGGAGGATTCCCCCAATAGGGATAGGGATGTGCCCCCCTCCCCTCAGGGAGGAGGCACAAAGAGGGTGTAGCCACCCTCAGGGCTAGTAGCCATTGGCTACTAACCCCCCAGACCTAAACACACCCCTAAATCGAGTATTTAGGGGCTCCCAGAACACAGCAAGATAGATTCCTGCAACCTAAGACGAAGAAGGACTACTGAGCTGAAAAACCTGCAGAGAAGACGGAGACATCAACTGCTTTGGCCCCAGCTCTACCGGCCTGTCTCCCCACTTCTAAAGAACTGCGTCAGCGACGCGTTCCACAGGGTCCAGCGACCTCAGAAGCCTCTTAGGACTACCGTGCATCTAAAAGGACCAAGAACTCCCAAGGACAGCGGCTCTGCTCCACAAAGACTGCAACTTTGCAACAAAGAAGCAACTTTGAAACAACACACGTTTCCCGCCGGAAGCGTGAGACTTTGCACTCTGCACCCAACGCCCCCGGCTCAACTTGTGGAGAACAAACACTACAGGGAGGACTCCCCGGTGACTGCAAGCCAGTGAGTAGCCAGAGTTGACCCCCCTGAACCCCCACAGCGACGCCTGCAGAGGGAATCCAGAGGCTCCCCCTGGCCGCGACTGCCTGCTTCAAAGACCCGACGCCTGGTAAGGACACTGCATCCGCAGCCCCCAGGACCTGAAGGATCCGACCTCCAGTGCAGGAGCGACCCCCAGGCGGCCCTCTCCCTTGCCCAGGTGGTGGCTACCCCGAGGAGCCCCCCCCTTGCCTGCCTGCATCGCTGAAGAGACCCCTTGGTCTCCCATTGAACTCCATTGCACTTACACTGCACCCGGCCGCCCCTGTGCCGCTGAGGGTGTACTTTTTGTGCTGACTTGTGTCCCCCCCGGTGCCCTACAAAACCCCCCTGGTCTGCCCTCCGAAGACGCAGGTACTTACCTGCTGGCAGACTGGAACCTGGGCACCCCCTTCTCTATTGAAGCCTATGCGTTTTGGGCACCACTTTGACCTCTGCACCTGACCGGCCCTGAGCTGTTGGTGTGGTAACTTTGGGGTTGCCCTGAACCCCCAACGGTGGGCTACCTTCGACCCAATTTTGCACCCTGTAGGTGGTTTACTTACCTGCAAAACTAACAAACACTTACCTCCCCCAGGAACTGTTGAAAATTGCACTGTCTAGTTTTAAAATAGCTTATTGCCATTTGTGTGAAAACTGTATATGCTATTTTCCTAATTCAAAGTTCCTAAAGTTCCTAAGTGAAATACCTTTCATTTAAAGTATTGTTTGTAAATCTTGAACCTGTGGTTCTTAAAATAAACTAAGAAAATATATTTTTCTATATGAAAACCTATTGGCCTGGAATTGTCTTTGAGTGTGTGTTCCCCATTTATTGCCTGTGTGTGTACAACAAATGCTTAACACTACCCTCTGATAAGCCTACAGCTCGACCACACTACCACAAAATAGAGCATTAGAATTATCTTTTTTTGCCACTATCTTACCTCTAAGGGGAACCCTTGGACTCTGTGCATGCTATTTCTTACTTTGAAATAGTACATACAGAGCCAACTTCCTACACTCATGAAAATAGATCACTCAACATCCAAAATATACAAAGTGATCCAACCACCTGGGAAAGCTCTATGTAACCAATTACTGGAAAAATGTCCTCCCAGATCCCTCCTTTCCCTGATTCCTCGAATGAAATATTCTGGCAAAACATTTTACATTCACATGCCTCACAGAAAATATCCCAACGCCTCGCACAAACCCACTTCTGGACTATCCACCAAATACACTGGATGCCTGCTACACTCCACAAAGTGGGCCTAATCGAATCTAACACATGTTGGAGAAATGATGAAATACCAGGTGACCTGGAACACGTTACTCAAGTGAAAACATGTGGCTCCTTTAAGGGAAAATATCACAAATCTGATGTGTACAACAACCAATGTTCACTTTACCTCAGATCTCTCGACAATCGCTCCGGGTATCATGTCCTATTCTCACCCCACATTATGTGCCAATCACAACCTACAACCCATTGATCTTCTACTTACCTTGGTAAAAAAAAACATCCTCTCGGAGTGGAAATCCGATAGAACTATTTTCTATAAAAAACGGTCGGAACTCCTATGCTACACAAGGAGTGCTGATAACACTATATACACCTAGGTGTACTCATGCCATAGCTTCAAGAAAGTTGGGCCAATCTAGATCTATATCTGCAAAAGCATAAACCTCCATAACCCCACTAACTAATGCTACTCTCTTCCCACACACAACTGTAGCTTCACCTCCCTACCCGAAAATACCTACATAAGAATGAAGTGTGGACCATATGGTTGGGATACACCCCCCCCTCCACCCCTCAATACACCGCACATTCCCTAGTTTTTTTGTAGATTTTTCATTACTTTTTGTTTTACTAGATTTTGTCTCATTTTATTATGCTCAGCCAACACCGGTATTCCCTAAGGCAAACTTCTTCATACGTTGTCGCTCCTATTAGACTACACACATGTGCCTACTGTTGTACGATTACTTTATGTTTACACCCATATACCAACATGTGTTAATTCAGCGACCCACTCGGACATTTTCAGCAGCAGCAATTTTACAGAAAACTCATTTATCGCTAGAGCGTACCATTCATACTAATAGAATATACACTAAAGTTGCCGATAACATCCAATTCACCTGAAACGTTTGTCATGCTGTAAGTGGCTGGTCTTGGTGCTTTTAGTACATAATTCATGCGTTTTTGACAGACCATTAAAAATGTTTTACAAAATTAAGCGAAGGATATTGTTTTGCTGGCTAAAAGTCACAACTGGCGTGGCGAAAGTCTTCGGCCCGCGTTGCTCTAGGTAGGTTATGGATAGGAGTCCAGTGCTGAGTGCCCCGCCATTTTTGGTGAATATAATAACGTCCTTTCCAAGTCGCATGGAGCCAGATTTGAAGCCACTTTCCAGGCAGCAGTCGATGTTTCCACTCTGTTTTAACAGTGGATCCGCGGATCCGAAGCTGTAAAAAAAAAAAATAAGAAAGGCAAATGATGTCTAAGGACTGATAGAAAAGATTTTATCGCGAGATAGGAGAATTATAAATTATATAGTATTTTTTATTTCTCCTTTAGCTCAAACTTGGATGGCCCCAGATCAAATGCACATTTAATACCAATCTATTTGATAAACGTTTTAACAGTTAATGCTATTGCCTTTTCATCACCCATATCTTATTCAGATGTGGACTTTAGCTTGGAGAAATAGGCAATTATATCTGATTTACTTTTATTATGATCATGTATATTATAGTTTGTATGTTTTATTCATTTGGTTTAACAATCGAATTTGCAGTGTGCAAGTGTGCAATAAACAAACATGCACAGGTATTTCTACGGAACAGAACGCAGATTTAGCCTTTTTAGGACTGCACATGACCCGCCTGCATTTATGAATGCAAATATCCTAAATAAATCAACATTTTGATATCAGCTTGAGTCTGAAAATGGATTACCTGAGCATCCGCTGAAGTTTCAGAGGTGTCATTCCACTGCCATTATCAGTGAAGGTCAAACAAAGCTCCTTCTTTATTTCTGTGACGTCAATCCACAGCTGTTTTGCATTCACACTGGGATCTGCCGAAATATCTGCAGACAATTCAAGGAGGAAATAGGCAAAACAAAATCAGCAATAGAAGTAAATGGACCATCAAACGGTTTCCCTACACATTCATTTAGATGTTTGACTCGCAGAGCCCTGCCTTACCAGTAGATAGATAGATAATCTTTATTGCTCGATTAATAAAAACCATTGCAATGTTGTACAAAATCTGAATGTTCATTTTCAACAAATAAGATAAAACCCTGGAACCATGTGAGTGAGTAATGTCATGGCTATTGACGGATCAACCTTCGTCAATTTCTTTTGAACTAGTTTTAAAAACAACCCTCTGCAACAAAATGGGACTGAGTTGCCCTTAAACCAGGTAATGACTGCTAATCTGCAAAAACGAATGTGGTATGTCAGAAAGGCAGGTTTTAACAGCTTCTTTCTTTCAGGGCCTAGAGCTGGGCAGGTGCAGAAGGCGTGCAGCCTTATAAGTAAACATCACTTCCAAACACTAAGGCGTTCAAAGCACGTAAATAAATATTTCATTAATTAGAATGTATTATTTTAATTTCAAAATGTCATGAAGTTCTTCTCCCATAAATGCAATCATGTAGTGCAGTGGTTTCCAAATGTTTTCAACAAACGGCTCCCGTGACCTATTTCCTGTTGTCAGTGGCTCCCCATTATGTTACTCTTTTTTGGCAGGTGGGCGGTGTAAGCCCGTCCTCAGAGGTACTTTCATTTTTCTCCCTGAAAATAATTGGGTTGAAGCCCATGAAGGTATTATAGCGCTTGCCCACCGCGCAGTACTTGGTTGCCTATCCAGCTCCACCGGCACTAAGTTTTTGGATAGAGCTAGTAAAGCCAGAAAATTCATGGGGCGGCCAGACCAGAGCCCATTCAGGGTCTGGCTTGGCTTTAAGAGTCAACACACAAGCCGAATTCGCAAAAAAGAACGGTCGTGAATACTCTCTTTTATTTTCTCTCCATCTCGCTTAGGACTGCCACGTTTCTTTGCTGAAAATATCAGCCGCTTAGTTATGCTTCGAAACTCTGTAAGATGCAGGAGCTGCTGCTTGAAAACGTTATACTGTAAAACCCTCTTTATTATTATTTATAGGGCAATTCTGCATCTCTTTGCTTTAGTAATATTTTAATTATCGTATAGAAACCTGGAAAGTATTTTGAAGTGGCTTCTTCAGTATTTTATTTTTTGAGGTCAGGGCTCAAATGTTCAAAAATAGCAGCGTTTGTTGATGTTCTCCGTATTTCTATCGGTATTACCATAAAAAATACTGTTCAACCTCGTTAAATTAGTGGCTAAGTGGCAACCCCTTAGCAGCCTCAGATTTCCTTTAATCCCTTTTCGGTCTCTCGCTTCTCTTCCCTTATTTTTTTCCTCTGCTATTTTCTTCTTGTCTCATCCTCTCCTGTTTGTCTCTGTCTGCCTCCACGTTCTTTCTTTGCTCCCTCACTTCCTCCCTCCTCCAGCTTTCCCTCTATCGCTCTTTCTCTTCGTATGTCCTCACTTTATTTCACTTGTGCCCCCTACTGCTCTCTACATCTATTTTATCTTCTACCTTTCTCCCTCCTTCTCTTTGTTTCTTCATCTTGCCCTGTAGTCCCGTGTTTAACGGATGGGAATGTTTCTAGCCAAGGCTATCTGTCTACACAAGAACCAAAGTCCTTCCTTTCTCCCTCCCTGCCTCCTTCTCGAGCACTAGGAGTGTTACATCATTCCCCAAGCCCAGCTGGCGTAGCATATGAAGGGCTGGCCATTGTCATTTGGCCCTTTCCATTTTGATTGCAGAAATGCAAATCGCCAGTAGCACAGGCCAGCTCCTCTTCTGCTGCTCAGGGGAACTTGGCTCAAAAGTCCATTTGGTCCTCCGACTGAGCCAGAGCTGGACATTTGGTTCAAGCCAGGCTCGAGCCCTTAGTGTCGCTCACCCAGCTGTATCTACGGGGAACGGGATTACGGGATTCTTTTTGATAGTTCCATGGGTTGTGGTCCCAGTGGTTCCTGATCTGCATGCCTGTCCTGTATGGTTCTCAGGCATCACCTTTCCTTTGATGTCATCAATGGAGCCCACCACTTCTCCTGAGCCTCTCCTCCACCTGGTAAGTGCATCTGGGTTGGCTCTGTGCTGCCCTTTGCTACATTTGTGGCATGTAGAGCAAAGTGCGCTGCATTTTTCTTTCCCATGGATATCGTCAGTACTTCTCAGTCTGCCAGACCAAACACCCCCAACTCTCCCGGCCCACTCTTAGAAAAAGGTGCTACTTGGGCTCCTTCTGCTTCAGTAAAGGTGCGTGCTTGCAGACAGTCAGGTCTGGACTGTCAGGTAGATGGTTAGCCATCTGTTGAGATTAAGGGCTGAACTGTTTTTATATTTATTTTAATATTTATATAGTTCAGACCTAGGTTACAGATGACAAATCAATTTAAGAAAATGTACAAATGGGTAATCAAATCTTTTTAATACGCTGAATATATTACAATTTACAGTTAGAGTTAGGGAGACCGGATTTGAAGAAGTTGGGGTTAGAATTAAGGTATTTGGGTTCCAAGATTGGTAGTTTAGCCACGAACTAGCCCACTTTGCCTGTCTTTCTGCTTCCTACCCAGATTTATTAGAAATGCGAAACCCTGGCATTTTTCCTGAAGCCATCTGTAACAAAGTGTGCCGTATGTGTCCCTGCACTTTTATGGCTGGCCTTTGAGACAGCTTTTGTTATCTTGCCAAACTATTGTTTTCCAAAAAAGTCAAGCATATTAAACATTAGCAGCTTTTGGTCAGCCGGCTCTACCCATTAGTCTTTTGAATTGTCACTCACATTTTGCTTCTGCCTATCACAGCATTCAGCACTGGGCGTTTGGTCAGCCCCCTTTTCCAACTGCCTCCCTTCAGAGTAACTCAACAAAATCTTTGCAAGTTGCCCACATCAGCCTCAACGAAGATCCTTTCTCTTCAGCCATAAAGCTGGCTAAAAGTGTTTTTTATTTTATTTTTGTATATTATCATGAAAGAGCTGCTATTTATTTGGCTTGCACATAGTGCGGAGTTTGATTGTGATTTATTTCCTATCTCATTTTTAAGTCTGGTCTTAGCCAAGCTCTTTTGATTTTACACAAATTATATGCATAATATACATATCTGAAGGGTCTTTCAGCCAGCTCTTTTCTTCCTTAGGTCCATTTTTGTGTCATTCATATTTTGCTTCCTCCCACTGCAGCATATAGCATGGGGCAATGGGTAAGCCTACTTTTACCACAGTCTAGCTTCCCTTTGAGTGAGTACATTTTGCTCTTTTACAAGGAGCCCATCCTCTCACAAGGTAGTTTGTCTTCAGGGCCAATGTTTTTGTTTTTCATTTTATATTACTTTATTGTTGCCTTTGAATATAGAGCCTGATGTGATAGCAGGTCATTTTTGATGTGCGCACAAGGCACATTCTACATTTATCAGTTCCTGTCTCCTGCTTATCTGCTTTAGGAGAGGCCGTTGGTTATCTGGCTACTGCTGTTTTGCAGCATATCAGATTGTGTCCATCTGAAGCCATCCTTTATAAAGGTATTCTCCTTTTAGTATGCACACAAACACATTTGTAATCTGTATGTTATGCTAGTATGTATTTTCAGTTTACTGTCAGTGCTTTTTTATTGTGCTTATATAGACATTTAACTACTATATTACTAACTGAAGCTATGCCATTTATTCCAATTTGTCTATCTATCTATCTATCTATCTATCTATCTATCTATCTATCTATCTATCTATCTATCTATCTATCTATCTATCTATCTATCTATCAATCTGAAATGTGGTTACTGGCTGAGGAGGGTGAAACCCTTCCCAAACAGCAATCACAATTGTTCTCATGGTGAAGTCATAAGCAAATCCTAAATCAACCCTTGCTCAATTATCAGGTAGCTTAGCACAGAGCAGTCAGGCTTAGCTCAGAGGCAATGTATAAAGTGCTTATGAAACACTTCAAACAATAAAATAGTCAAAACACACCAAAAAAGGAGCCCACAAAAGAATTAGAAACATAGAGCGATTTTTAATGAATAAAACAAGACTAAAACAACAAACATCCAATCAGTAGAACTGGAGATATTGAATTTGAACGTTTTTAGAGAAAATAGCAGCAAAAGGCACAAAGTGCCAACTGAGGATATCTAGTCGCGCTGGACCGGGATAAAGTGACAAGTTCAGGCAAACTCCAATGGAGCACGGGCCGGCTACATGGGTTCAGTAAGGCCCGCGGAACAAAAGTACCTTCAATCCTGGTTTGCGAAGTATTGGGTGGATCTGCGTCAAAGATGGCTTGCGTAGTGGAAGCGATGCGCTGGTTCCAAGATGTGGTGAGGCTGCAGTGGGAGGTCCTTTGCATCAGCGTATAAAATCCCATTGTTAGGGGCAAGCAATGCAAAGTTCAGAGTCTGCGATGTGTTGAGCAGCTGGGGCGATGCATCAGTTTTGAGGAGCTGCGAGGCTGCAATGTGGACTCTGGTGTCATTGTTGAGGCTGCCGTCAATAATAGATGCAACTGAAGATGCGTTGCTCAGTGGTGATCCCAAAGGGAATGCAGGAGGCGGCAGAAAGACAAGTGTTTGCAACAGGTCCAATCTATGCAGCAGCTAAGATGCTGCTGTTCTGCTTGGGGTTGTGCTGAGCAGTAGAAGAGATGCATCAGGTCTGCTGTATCCACAGAGGCTGACAATGCACATTAAGTCAACTTCCAAGGGTTCAGGACTGGAGTGGCACGACTTGGCAGGGTAGACTCACAGACGACAGAGTCCAAGTACAGATGCATAGATGTTGTAAGCCTATGTCCCTGAGGCTTCAGATCAGGAGGCCAGCCAACTAGCCCTTGTAGTCACTTAGAGTTTTGTTTTGAAGAGATGCGTAGCCAGTCCTTCTCATCCAGGCAAGATGGCAGCACACAGCCAGCACAGGAGTCCACAGAGCGCAATCCAGCAGAGTGCCAGTCCTTTAGCAGCATAGCAGTTTTTCTTCCTGGCAGAGTATCCACTGGTCCAGAAGCATTCATAAGTGATGTGTCTGAGGTCCAGAATGTATACTCAGTTGGGCTTTGAAGTGGAGGAGAAGCTTCTAGAGGTTTCCATTCGAAGTCCCCAGATATCCTGCCTTCCCTGTCCTGCTCCAGACTAATTACAGGAGATATGCACCCCTTTGTGTGGAGGCAGGACTATTCAGGTATAGGTGAGACTGTGCCCAGCTCCTCCCTTCCATCCTGCCAGTGATGGCTCATCCAGGAACACCTAAGCTCCCTATTGTGGGTGGCTGTCTAGGAGAATACACAAAGCCCAACTGTTAGCTACACCTAATCCTGTGAACGGAGACAGGATGCAGGCACTACATGGCTAAGAAAATGCCAACTTTCTAAAATTGGAAGTTTCAGAATTACAATCTAAAATCCAACATCACCATAACTTAGGTTTTTCAAATTGTGATTCCAGAGACACCAAACATGAACTGGTGATCTCTTCCCATTTGGAAATGACACTTATAACGTACTAAGGCTTATCTAATGTTATTCTATGGGAGAGATAGGCCTTGCAGTAGTGGAAAAACAAATTTAGAGTTTTTCACTGCCCAAACATGTAAGACTTACAAATGCATATACTGCTTTTTAAATATATTGCACCCTGCCATCTGTCTGTCCAGGGTATACCCTAGAGGTGACTTTTATGTATAGAAAAGGAAGATTCCAGCCTTGAAAAAGGTTTATCTTTCCAGGTCAAAACTCCAGTTTTAAACTGTACATAGGCTGTGCAATTGCAGGCCTGAGACATGTTTAAAAGGCTACTTCAGTTGGGGGCACAATCAGTAATGCAGGCTATCTTACCAGTAGCATTTAATTTACAGGTTATGGGAACATGTAGGGGCATGGCCAAGATGGCGACCGGAGCGGCAGCATAATCTGCAGCTCCGATCCCGGCCATACAAAATCTCCTGTTAAGTAAGCGATCCCCAATTCATATCGACCTGGCGCCGCTGGGGGTGCCCCGACAGTGATTGCCTGTGCGGAGGCTCCGTTGGGCCGGACAGATGGGTGCAAGGCCTGAGTCAGGCCGATCGGAGGTAGGGCCTGAGGTGCAGCCAAAGGCCGTCGTGCACAGAGGCGCCTACCTGTTGGAGCGGAGACCGAGAGCAGCCTTGGGTTACCCTATGCCGCTCGAGCTGTCTACAGAAGCCATGCGCTCAATTCTGGGGCGCGGATGGAGCTGAGCGGGCCGCGTGTGGCCGAGAGGAGGTGCCGTGAGGTGCGGCCGGCTGGTCGGTGGCACACATCGGGCCGCGCCGCCCTGACGACACTGGCCCACAAGATTCAAGGTGGGAGCGTAAAATATAGAGGTGCTGCGCTACTGACACGCACCATAGATCATGGAGCCTGCATGGGAGCCGGGTCTACGGCCTGAATGAGATTGGCCCCGGGCCTCTGACCCTCCATCTGTCCCTGCTACGTACCAGGCTTACAGTCAATCCCAGGAGCGCTAGCTGGAGTACCGGGCACTATCTCTCACCCCTGTGGAGCAGGCTGAACTTTACATCCCGAGATCTGCGCTTGCCGCCATATGTTGAGCAGTTACCGGGTAGGAGTATGTGAAGAGATATGACTGCGGAAACCTACTGCAATTGTGAGTAAGCAGGCACAAAACTCCGAGCATCGAATGATCTCTTTCCCGCATCATTTGTCTACGAGGATGCAATCTGGGTGGTTTTAATCAGAAGGTTGCTACTTGGGGGCCTCTTTCGCTGCTGTAGGGACCAAATGGGCAAGCCAAAGATGGCAAAAGCACCTTTTGGGGCTAGGGATGCCCCAGACGCCCCAGCTACAGAGCAGGATATAACTGTCCAGGCATTGCGGCAGATGGAACTCACTTTGCGCAACAATACTTTGCAGTTTGAGAAGGTGTTGCAGGCTATTGTTGAAACCAAGACTACCCTGGAAACAAAGATTGGTGAAGTGGCAGCGGATGTCGGGCTGCTTAGGGCCGACCAACGCGTGCTGGCAGACCGCGTCTCGGAGACTGAGAAAGACCTGGTTGGACTAGCTCCAACGGTCAAAGCGCTACAAGAAAAGGCACTACGCTTGTCATTAGAGGTGGACGGACTGAAGTCCAGAGCTGACGATTCCAAAGGTAGATCTAGGCGGAATAATATCCACCTGGTGGGGTTTCCGGAGAGAGCCGAGGGCCCCTGTGCTGAACTATTTCTAGAAAAATGGCTAACAGAAACTGTACTGCGGGACAAAATCCCTAAATTCTTTTTGATTGAACATGCTTGCAGAGTCCCGGGCAGATCACCACCGCCGGGAGCGCATCCTCGCCCCATAATAGCCAGGTTACTTAATTATCGGGACAGAGACCTGATACTTCAGATGTTTCGCAAGATGGGCCAGCAGCACTTTGAGAATGTATCAATCATGGCTTATCCAGACTTCACTGCAGAAGTCCAGAAAAAAAGTAGCTCCTTCTACCAGATAAAAGAGCGCCTCTGTGAACATAACTTTAAATACGCGCTCTTGTTACCCACCAAACTGCATGTTCAAGACGGGCCCGAAGTACATATCTTCACCTCCCCAGATAATGCATGGACCTGGCTCCACGCCAAGGGTCTTGCCCAATCTGTGCACCTGGAAAACTCTGTGAAGGGATGGTCATCCCCCAAGGAGAAACGCAAACTCCGACCGCGCTCAAGGATCAAACCAACTGTGGAGCAGGTGGCAGAGGAGCGCTCTCGACTACTACAAGAGATGATGCGATTTGTGGCGGACCCTCTAGTGGAAACCTTGGAACATGGTAACACTAACCCGGAGCATGAAACCCATTCTGATTCTGCAGACTCCCTCCCGGGTCTGCTTCTCACCCCGCGGTCGGTGGACAGCATTTGACTTGTGGTTGGATATGGCTGACTGTCTAGGTACTGAGAATCTGTGGCCTGCTCGCAATTGGCCAAGCTGCCATTGGAGATCGTACCGAGATGTGGAGTGCGGGGAGTGGCACATGATCTGGGGCCTTCCTCGACGGCATGCTACAAGGCAGGTTAAGATCGAGCAAGCCCATCCGTTGGGCTAGGAATGGACACCTCTAAAACTGATCTACATCACTCACGCCCCATTCCATATGGAGCGGTTCGACCCTATACCTGCTTGCAGGACCTGTTCTGTTTTTTGCACACTTAGTGCTATTGTTTATCAGTGTTGTTGCTTTTGTTTTTTATTCAATGGGGTTCTCTCTTTGTTTTTACATGGGACTATTATATCACTACCACACAATACACTTATTCTGGAGGGTGGTGAGTGCATCGCAGGCTTTTAGGGGCAGGCGTGTCTGGAATAGGATGATCCAAATACTCCTCATGGCAGTCATGGGGTGGGACCTCTGCACCTCCCCACCGTTCTACTTTCCCGCATTCCCATGACTCTACAAGGTCGATCGCATACACCAAGATATAACGTGCTTGCATGGAATGTAAGGGGGATGGCAAACCCACGCAGGCGGCAGCGTATACATGCCTACTTGAAACGTCACCAGGTAAAACTCGGACGAATTGGAGGGTACAACTGTTGGACACGGGGTCCTCCTCCTTTACTCGTGGGTTAGTGATCCGGATCGCTCCGAGGGTACCATATGTGGTTGCCTACACGCGGATTGATCCTGATTGCAGGTATGTAGTGGTGGAGGAAAGCCTAGATGGTACACCACTGGCACTGGTTGCGCTGTATGCTCCCAACATTAATCAGCCTGGCTTTCTGCACACATTATCAACAGGCCTGTTTCGTGATCCAACAGTAGATAGCATCTGGTGTGGGGACTTTAACTGTCATGGATGTCCACATAGATAGGTCCTTCCCGACACTTCCGACTGCCCCAAGCGGTCGCATTTCGCGTGAGCTGACTGCTTGGAAGTCGACAAACGGGCTGTGTGATGTCTGGCGACTGCGACATCTGACACAGCGTGAATATTCCTATTACTCCCCCGTCCACGCTCTACACATCAGGATAGACATGATTCTCACATCGCAGGCTCTAATACATAAAATCAATGCAGCAGATTACCTGGCTCGCACTTTATCAGATCATAGCCCTCTTCATGTGACATTGGGTTGGGGAAAGCCGCACACACGAATCCCTACAAACGGCTGCAGGTAGAAGCACTGTCGGACCCCCCCTTTTGTATTGAACTTGCTCAGTGTTTATTCACTTACTTCTCTCTAAATGACAACACCGAGTCTAGCCGAGCAACTGAGTGGGACACCCATAAGGTGGTGGTGCAGGGCCACTGTATGGCCACCTCGTTGGGGGTCAGGCGAGTGTTGATAAGAGAGATTTTGGATCCGGTTGCGTGAGGCGGAGACCGCAGTAGTGGGCAATGAGATGACAATAGGGGAGCTATAATCACTGAGGGCAAATTACAGGGAATCGGACTAAGCAAACATGATTATAGACATTATATGACACGTAAAAATGCAGAGGGAGATAGAGCAGGCTGTCAACTGGCCTGGCTAGTTCGACAACCCTCTCAACCCTCACCTATAGGATCAGGTTGGGTTCAGGGAGGATGGTAAATTCAGAGGTAGAAATTAATGAGGCCTTCTACAAGTACTATCGGTCCCTGTACTCGTCCAATCCCTCTCCACCTGCAGTGCAGATGGCTGATTTTTTGGTGTCCTCTCCTCAGAGACGCTTACAGCCTGAGCAGGCTGACACGTTAGGTGGTCCAATTAGCATAGAAGAAATCCAGCTGGCACTATCGCAGATGGTCCGCAACAAGGCACCGGGTTCAGACAGCCTGCCAGTGGAATATCTGACATCTCAAACTACTCATCTTCTACACCCACTGCTATGGGTATTTAATAAGGCATATGATAGGGTGCAATTACCTGCTTCGATGAATGAGGATCTTATAGTTGTACTCACAAAGCCTGGCCGCGACCCCCTGGACATTCGATCATATCGCCCCCTTTCCTTGCTTAATACTGATTGTAAGTTGCTGGGAAAACTTTTAGCCAATAGATTCCTCTCAATTCTGCCGCATCTGATCCATGAGGATCAATCGGGATTTATACCTGGCAGAAGCACCTTCCTCAATATCAGAAGATTAATTCATATAATCCACAGCGCCAAATCTGAATCCCCTACCAGTGCAGTGGCCTTGTCCCTGGATATAGAAAAGGCGTTTGATACATTGAGTTGGGACTTTCTTATTGCCACGTTGGAAACAATGGGATTTGGGGCTGGATCCGTTTAATAGATTAAGACGTTCATCGCTCCGAGAATATGGAACGCTCCGAGAATATGGAACTCCTTACCCATCCACATCAGATCTAACACCTCCCACCTGTCCTTTAAGAAACTACTGAAAGAATTCCTCCTAAACCACCCCTCTCAGTAATAAGGGTCTCTCCCTCTCCACCCCCCCTTCCCCGAACTGCCACCCTTCTATCCGTGAGAACCCACTTGTACCCCCATTGTACAAAATGACTCTTGTCTTGTTGTGTTTCTTATGTTTATTCTTATGTTTATCATGTTTATTCTTATGTTTACTTCCTGTCATGCTGTAAAGCGCTCTGTTACCCTCTCGGTCTTGCTAGCGCTATAGAAAACTCTTAAAAATAAAATAAAAAAATAAATAAAAGACGTTGAATTCTAAGCCCATAGCCCGTGTGAAAACGGGGGAAGTTATCTCTGAGACCTTTCCAATATGCAGAGGCACCAGACAGGGGTAACTGCTGTCTCCCCTTCTCTTTGCAATCACCATGGAGCCGCTGGCGGCCAGGCTGCGCACACGAGCGTCTATATGGGGCATCCCGCAACTTAATACACATTATATCATTTCTCTGTCTGCGGATGACGCCTTGATATATTTGCGTGATCATACTATTTCTATGGTTGGGTTATGGAAACACTGTACACCTTTGCAACCATATCTGGCCTACTGGTCAACTGGACTAAATCTTGCATTTTCCTCTCTTCCCTGTACCATCTGAGCTCCACTCAGCTCTTCCAAATGATCAATTACCAGGGTGCCATACTACTTTTAAGTATTTGGGCATACAGCTCTATCACTCTATGGATGACCTCAGGGAGGGCAACGTAGATAGGGTTCTTCGCTCAGTGCTAGGTTCTTTACCATTCTGGGTGGCTCTTCCTCTTTCACCTATGGGGCGGATAGCTATCGCAAAAATGCTCATCCTCCCGAGATTTTTATATTATTTTACAGCGCTCCCGATCATCCTCCCTCGCTCTTTTTTCAAGACCTTACACTCCATTATGACCGATTTACTGTGGGGCTGGGACAGACGCAGAGTGTCTGTAACGCAATACCCACAGTTGAAAGGAGAACTGGGCATGCCCAACTTTGAATTGTTTTATGCAGTGGCCCAATTACAATGGCCGGCCTTATGGCTCAGTGAAAACCCTTCGGCAGAGCGTGCGGTGATAATGGAGATGTTGGCACCAATCCCAGTGCTCACTTAGCTTCTAGACGGTTCGCACGTCCACCACATAGCTCCGTTTTACTAGTAGCTGCAAAAGCGTGTTGGCAGCGATATGTCCACGGTAGGGGAGCCCCAGTGCCATACTCCCCCATGCACCCATGGACTCAGTTGCCTAAGGCCCAAATTCTAATAAGTCATCACAATGCATCCCTGTGGCGTGAAGCGGGCCTGGCAACTTCAGGTGCGCATTATGAGGACTCTATACTATGGTCCTTCGACGATCTCATGACGACGGCGGGGATTCAAGCCGGCGCCTTCATCACATACTGCGCGATCAAACACTTGTTGGGAGCCACATGGGAATGTGGTAGCGCTGAGCCGCAAGAATCACAATTGCTCACATTGATTTTATTGATTGGAAACACAAGGGGTACAATTTCCAGACTATACTCATCATTGTTAGATCAGGTATGCCCCAGACTGACGCGCGCCAAAGCCAGATGGGACAATGTACTTCCCTCTCCCTTGTCCCAAAATGCATGGACGGCGGCGCTATCCGCTGTCAAAGGGGTTTCTCGCAATATCAGACTTCGATATACTCAGTTCAACTATGTACATCATTCCTATTTATCCCCGGCCCATATAAAAAAAATATATCTGGGTTCGGACCCAGTGTGCCCTAGGTGTGCACAACCATCAGCAGTTTTCTATCACATGATATGGGCATGTCCCCCCCTGGTTATAGCATAGCAACGCATTACGGATACCATAGCCGATATTACATATTATACGCTACCTATGGAACCAGAATCATGCTTGCTGGGTCTGCACCTGCGCTTCAAAGGGGATAAGCAAGTACACAGGTTTATTGATTTGGCCTTCATGGTGTTTAAATGCTTAATAGCGACTCTCTGGAAAGCTCCAAATACTCTGGGATACAATAACTGGTTGCGTGACCTGATACAAAGCTTGTATGCAGAAGCGTACACACTACGTCAGCTCCAACACCGGGGATTGGCCCAGGGAGTGTCTGAAATATTGGATGCCTTTATTGTCACTATGGAGGCCAAAAATAACACCCACCCACCTTGAATTGTGTATACACCTCATTGTATTGTATTGGGCAGTCAAAGGACTTCCTCCTACTCACAGGTTATCTGTAGCCTGACAGAACTTACCCACATATCTTGCTTGCTACGCCGTTAAGGGCGTGGTAGGCTACTGTGTGTGTGGATCACTATTCATGCAAGAGTTCCCGGGTGAGAGGCCAGACAGAGAAAGGATTAATAGATGCGTAATAAGGCACCAATGAATACCCAATGTATGAAGATAGGTGTACATATACATAAACACATTTATATGCTCTTTAACTAAAGAAGGGTTAAATCTTAACACCCCATATGAAATATAAATACAATGTTCGCTATTGATGTGGCAAAGTTCTTACGATACAATACTACACTATATTACAATGTTTATTTTACCATCTTTACATATATGTAAATATGTATGTATGTACATGTTTTGCAGAACCTCAATATGTTTAATAAAACAGATTTGAAAAAAAATGGGCACATGTAGTGCCACTTTACCAGGGAGTTATAAGTAGGGGTGGGAGGTGAACTCTGCTCCGCTCGCAGAGTTTGCTGAGTTTTTCCCACGCCGCGCTATGCTTAGAGCTCGTGCTTGCCAACATTAAGTTTGTGAGTGCGAACAAGGAAAATCTCACTCCAGACCATCTCCCGGTGAGATTTCTCAATGTGGGCAGTTGTGGATGATTGCTACCACTCACACTGAGAAACCTTCCGTTCGCGCAGAGGAAGCTGCCGCTCAACTAGAAAATCTACTCGAGTGGCAGAAAAGAAGCAGCACCCTCTTGCTGTGTGAATGGTGCCATTCACACTGATTTTACAGTCCCAGACAAACACCCAGCCTTAAAAGTCAGCATAAACGGTTCAAACTAACACACCCTGCTACTTCGCGGAACTTCATGTAACGTGGTGGAATGCTTTGGTCACTTCGCAGAGTTTTGCATAGCGGGACTCTGTGAGCTCCACCGAGGCCTAGTTATCCGTAAATTAAATATGCCATTGAAGGATAAGCCCCTATTACCAGGTTTAGAGGAAAGAGCACATGCAATATAGCACTGGAGCAATGATAAAGTGCACAGAGTCTTTAGGCCAGCAAAATGAGGTCAGAAGAAATGGAGGAGAAAGGCAAAAATTTGGGGGGAAGACCACTCTAAGGCTGACAAGTCTAACATTATCTGTCTATCGTCTTTCTAGTGCTGCAAAGAACTAGAAAGACAATGGAGAAACTCTTACACGGAGGAGGTGAAAAGTATATAACGAGAATCTTTGACAGCTTATCATGTCCAATGTAAACATGCTGGTGCAACGTTTTATATGGGGAAAATTAAAAATGCTGAAAACTGCTTGCACACTCTTTTTAAAGTGGTGAAAGAACTTGCAGATGTCAGTGATGTCTCTTCAGTCTCTATACTATCACAAATTCAGTGTGATGATTGAGCGGACATTTTTATACAAAAACTTGAAAAGATTTATGCACAGCTAACTAAGGTGACTGTGAAACTGGGATCCGATCTGACTGTTGACTTTGGGAATTTGACAATGGGGGAACTTAGTCATGACATCTCGGATAATCATTTGGATACCAACCTGAAGTATTGGACTCCCAGCAAACTCAAATTACAAGACTCAAAGTGTTTAACTTTGATAAGGGAGCTCCTTAACTCTTCTCTACAGGGTGTGGTGATACCTCTGGGATGGAAACATGCTATGGTCTTACTCTTACTGTAAAAGACACATTTTGATTCTTTTAACTTAGAAAATTATTGTCCCATCTTTTTACTACCAGTCTTCTCTAAAGTACTAGAAAAACATGTCAATTCCCATCTCACGACCTTCATTGAGGCTAACAATTTTCTTCATAATCACAGTTTGGTTTTTGTCCCAGTCAAAACACTGAATCTGCCTTTCTGTGCATCATGGAACACCTGAGACAACATCTGGACTGTGGTGGTACTGCTGCACTCTTTCTACTGGATCTGAGTGCAGCTTTTAATAATGTATCCGATTCCAATTTACAAGATAGACTTGAGGCCCTCAATCTTGAAGGTTCAGCTCCGGGATGGCTGATTTATTTTCTGACAGATAGAATGTTCCAAGTTTTAGCAGCAGATACCAAATCCACACTTCGGGCCTTGACTTCAGGAGTCCCTCAAGGTTCGGTATTAAGTCCGCTCCTATTTAATGTCTATGTTCGTCTTCTAGCAAGTTTAATATTGAGCTGTGGGCTTGTTTCTTTTCGTATGTGGATGACATGCAGATTGTCTTTTCTCTTTCTTCGGATCAATGCCAAGACTCCTCTACTCTGATTCACGGTTTGAGCATAATCTTCAGTTGGATGAACAAGTATTCCCTTAAGCTTAATGGGGATAAAACAGAGGTTGTGATCTTGAGTAAGAACCCTGCTCTTTGGGGTCCTAGACATTGGCCATCTGATTTAGGAGCCTTACCCTCTCCATCAAGGAAAGTGAAAAATTGAGGCTTTTTGAACGATGAAAGGTTGCCCATGAGACAACAGGCAACCAAGATCATGGCAACATGTTTTGCTGTCCTTAGGTGACTGAGAAAGATCATCTGGCTAACCCCTCCTGCAGCTCAGAAGACCGTAGTCCAGGCTTTGATTTTATCCAGACTAGATAACGGTAAAATATTTTATTTAGGTGCTGACAAGACAATGATCAATTGCCTTCAAATAGTTCAAAATGCAGCTGCCACAGTGCTTTTTCGTCTGGCTAAATCAAAGTTTCTCTCCCATTTGTGTCAGGAATTACATTGGCTTAAGGCCTCAAAACGCATTGAGTTCCAGGTATTATGCT
The DNA here is from genome assembly GCF_031143425.1 of Pleurodeles waltl. Lineage (NCBI taxonomy): Eukaryota > Metazoa > Chordata > Amphibia > Caudata > Salamandridae > Pleurodeles > Pleurodeles waltl. The sequence goes on along the minus strand of NC_090438.1, from coordinate 480,255,834 downwards.
ACATGTTTTAAATCAAACAAGGCATAGGAACACTCTATATCCAGGAATTGATGACCCTTTATGAGCCTTCACGGTCTCTTCGCTGCTCTAATCTCTCTTTATTTACAGTACTGAGGTTCCGTCTTTTTCACATAAAAGGAAGCTCCGGCTCATACCTCGCCCTAGATTGTGGAATGCTTTTCCACAAGCTTAAAAAAATTGTAGCACATTGTTGGCCTTTCATAAAGACCTGAAGACTTGGCTGTTCCTAATCTTCCCATCTTCCAACATACCTGATTTGTGCTGTGGGCTGGGAAACCCCACAGGCATTACAAATCTATCTATCTATCTATCTATCTATCTATCTATCTATCTATCTATCTATCTATCTATCTATCTATCTATCTATCTATCTATCTATCTATCTATCTATCTATCTAACTGCACAATCCTCTAAATCTGTTTCTACAAGGCTCTCTATTTATTGATATGTTCAGCCCTCTTTATTTGTAATACATAGTTGCAAAAACATTACATACAAATACATTAGCAAACTCAAGAGGCTGTCAGTCAATGCCAAATCAACTGGCTTTTTTTGGGGTCTGGTGTTAGTCAATACTTCTTGGTTTTCCTAAAATTATACATATAACATAGTTATTGGGGTTTCAGCCAAACATCATGCATTATACTTGTGTTGGATCATTCAGAGTTTCCGATTTTTATTCCACCCACTCCGGCACGCATTCTAGGTCAGTGGGTCAGCCCCTTTCAGCCTTTGGCTGACCTCAAACGATTTGCAGCATTCTGCCGTTTCACAAGGAGCACATCCAGACACAAAGTAGTTGTCCTTGGTGTCAATGACTACTATGGCAATAAATGCATTTTGCAGATCCAAAAGTACTTTTCCCTTTAGCCAAATAGTTTTTTTTAGATTGATGAGGGTTCAGCAATTTAGCCAAGAATAACGTTTTGCAAAAACCATGAAAGAAGAACAAACCAAGAGCTGTCAATTCCCAAAGGCTGGCAGCCAGACTTACTGGCTTTGACAATGCTTTTTAACGTTGCTTTTCAAAGTGATTAAGTGACATTTTGACAATGTAGAGGCCTGCAATTGGAGTGTTTAGTTGGGTGATGATTTCTTCTAGTCTTCTTCACAAAAATGATGGTGTAATGCATGGCACAAGGGAAAGCATTTTGGTTCTTTTTAAATCACTACTAAAGCAGCCACATCAATGAATGTTTTCTTTTTTTTTTTTTATTTAACATTTTATTACAATCATACGGTGGCCACATTTCTGTTTTCTGTTCTTTTATATTTGTGGCATATGCTTGCAATAAAAATGTAACTAAAGCAAAACCACTCCACTGCGAAGTTAAGGCCAGACTAAATGGGTTTGCCAGCACTACTTTTATTTATTGTGGTGTTGTTTAGAAGATGTAAGTTAAGGCCAGCATTTGGCAGAGATGATGAAAAGGAATGGCAGTGGAGTGCGCATGGCCAAATGAGAAGTAATTGGCTAATTGGGTGGCTGAGCAGAAAGTGTTGTTTGTACTACTAAAAGCAAAACTGGAAATTGCACAAAAAACATAATCCAGATACTGAAGATACTTGAGCAGACGGGCAAACAGCCAACGATAACAAGTACCGTGAAAGATCTGTGGCAAGCTGGCAGGAACCTGCAGAGGAGGGCACAGAGAAAACAGCTGTGAAACACTGCTGGTAAGGTATAGCTGGGTTTTACACAGATACTTTTCGATATGTATTATACAGGAAATCCTCTATAATACTCCTCCTTGTGACTCTTACTATCCATTTGCACCTTATAGTTAAAGGAATATTTCACAAGCACCCTCTTAAAAGGCTATGGATTTTTAGAAAACATGTACTGTAAAATATACTGTTTCACTCTATTATTAAAACATCTTCTTGGGAATAACTTGCCTTGTGAAATGCACCAGTGGTAGAAGGAGGTGGTAGATTTCTTTTTAAGAAAACATATTGGGCATCAACACTTATTTTGAACTAAGCACAGACACATATTCTTTTCATTCTTTGCCTTCCATAGAACTGTACCCTTTGTCTCATGTAGAACGAGTCTGACGTAGCCTGGAACCCTCTCACTGCTGCAATGCCTCACATTATTGAATGTGCTCACGGTGCCTGGGTGTAGAGCTTTCTATAGATGTTGGGCTAAATCACAAAATATTTCTGATGGTGCTAATACATGCCTTTGGTGGTATATAAGGCAGTGCATGGTATATACACATTTTACCACTGTATTATCAAATCAGATGTGTGGTATTGGCAATGTGTGATCAGAATGTTTGTACACTTTTGGTATTTTGCATTCTGTTGTGGTGATATGTTGTGTTGTTTTTGTGCCATTATATTTTATGCTGCATTATTGAATTGTGTTGTACAGTCATTATGTTGTACAAATGACCTACCTTTGGTAATGTTATTTCTGGTGAATACTGTATCTAATCACAGATTCCTCACCTTTAGAATACCCCCAGGCACTAGTCTGGATCCAGAGAATTTTTCAACAGTGCTCCAGTACACCAATAGGTGGTGCCCTTTGGCAGATAATTGGCTTTGTACTTCCTTGGAAGCATCACCCTTGCAAGCTGACATCAGCTTCTTGTTTTCTCTTTCCATTCCCTAAGGCATGGAGCATAAAACAATTGTTGGTTACAGTGTGTTGATTGCTAACTTAGGACTTTTTTTGGGTGTTAAAGTGACAACTCCGCAGAAGGGGAGGTGGTAGGGCAGTAAGAAATCTGCGGTTAGATTCAGTAACCACCAGAAAGAGCATTACCAAAGGAAATCTTCCGATGGAAAGGTTCTTCTGATGGATACTTCTCACTATAGGTTTCTCACTGTTTGAACAGATACCAAAACAATACTTTCAAAAGGTGAAAGGTCTGTGGAGTGCACTCATAATAAAAGTCCTGTAGACCTGAGCAGGCAAAATGTCATTTTAACCAGATGTGGGTGTCAAGGCAGTAGTGCCTTTTGAACATATGCACTTATGTCCACGTCAAAGTCTGGAGATGTCAACCATATTGACCCTTCACACCAACCTATAGTAGTGGTGTTTGCCCTGTAAAAAGGCTCTCAGAGCCTCAGGAGGGTGAAAGTTTGGCCACTGTGCAGCAGATCGTGATGCAGAGGACTATACACCAGGATAGGAACCTCTTTTACAGAGCCTTCCCTTTCTATGCACCAGAAAACCAAAGAAAGATTTGGAGCCTTTCTTCCTCTTTCAAGGGGAGAGAGGTGCAAAGAATGCTGGTAAAGTGATGGATTGCCCTACGTTGAAGGGAGTCACAACCTTTGGTAAAAATGCCACCCCAGTCCTCAGCACTAATTTAGTCTTAAAGAAGTGTGGTGTGGGATGATTGCATTGAAAGTGCCTGCAGTTCACTCACATGATGAGCTGATGTAATTGCAACAAGGCAGAAAGTCTTCAAAGACAGGAGTCACAGCTAGCAGCTATTCACTGGCTCAAAAGATGTACACTGGAGAAAAGGCTAGATCTAGTTAAGGTCCCACTGGTGCATCACAAACAGTTTGGGAGGGACATGTGTAACAAGTCATTAATAAATCACCTCACAACTGGTGAATTAAACAAGATTGGCCAGCCCTGCAAATGTAGAAAGGCCAACAAATAACCTTTTACAATGTCCACTGCAAGGCCTTGATGGACTAAGGAACAATAAACAACAGAACATCCAAAGGTTATTCTCTAGGTCAGTGGTTTGGGCACCATACCAGATAACAAAGTTGTCCAGTTGTGGAAGGTCATCTGGCAGTGAGGGTGGCATTTAATACCTCAGACGACATCTCATATGCGGTCACTTGCCTCTGCATGGAGGCATAAGTTGTCATGGTTCAGGTGAAGAATTCGTCCCTATAGCTAAGAAAAGGTTCTCTAGAAGTGGTAGCCAGATGGGAAGATGGGGGCTCATGCTCAGGAGTTCAGGCACCATACTCTTATGGACCATTCTGTGGCAATTAGGATAAATTGGACTTGATCAAGATAGTGAAGAGAAGGCATAGGAATCCCTCATTCCATTTCAGCTGGAATACATTTCCTAACAAGTGTTCTAACCAGTCTCTACAATGCTTAAAACCATTGACACTGCATGTTCCGTACAGTGGCAATATAGGTCGAGCCAAGGCTCTCCCAGTGATCGAGAATGCTCCTCCTCAGGATGCAGGTGTCAACTAGAAGGATATTCTGCAGCTCCAGTCACCTCCAGAGATGTAAAACCTGTTGGCACAGGACCCAAGACCCTACTCCATCCTGCTTGTTGCAAGGTCATAGTATAGTTGTGTTGAAGGTGAAAATCTCTATCAGCCTTCCTGTGATGGACTGAGGGTAAGCAATCAGGTGTAAACAAATTACTTGATGCACCAGAAGGGTGATATGGAGCTAGCATTCTTCTGCTGACCACAGGCCTGTGATCTACATCTCCCCTACATTACTCCCAACTCACCAGTGAAGCATCCGTCACCTCTGTCAGCTCAGCGTTGGCAAGGGAGCACAATCTGCTGCAGGATAAATTGTGATTGGTCAGTCACCACTGAAGATCTAGGGTTATCTTCTTCGAGGTCTTAGTAAAATTGAAGAGGCAGCCTTGGGATTTCAGGTTCCATTACAGGGCCTGCATGTGCTACATGGAACTACATAAAGAGAAGCAAACAAGAAGCCTCAGGGGCATCCACATCGAGATCCAGGACTAAACCTGAAACGTCAGGATCATAGCTGAAATGTTCAGAACTTCTTGTGGTGGAGGAAAGGCCTTGAACCTCACATTATCCCCTTCGCTGCCAGGCCTTTTCCCCCCTCCTGTGCCAAGCCTTTTTTTGACTATTTTGGGCAGTTCGCGCTTAGGCCGTCATAACTTTTTGTTCACATAAGTTACCCACGCCAAATTTGCATCCTTTTTTTCCAACATCCTAGGGATTTTAGAGGTACCCAGACTTTGTGGGTTCCCCAGAAGGAGGCCAAGAAATTAGCCAAAATACAGTGAAAATTTCCTTTTTTTTTAAGAAAATGGGAAAAAGGGGCTGCAGAAGAAGGCTTGTGGTTTTCCCCCTGAAAATGGCATCAACAAAGGGTTTGTGGTGTTAAATTCACCAGCTTCCTAGCTTTTAGGAACAGGCAGACTTGAATCAGAAAACCCAATTTTTCAACACAATTTTGGCATTTTACTGGGACATACCCCATTTTAAATATTTTCTGTGCTTTCAGCCTCCTTCCAGTCACATTTCGGTGACAGAAAGTTCTGGAATCTGAGAGGAGCCACAAATTTCCTTCGACCCAGCGTTCCCCAAAGTCTCCCGATAAAAATGGTACCTCACTTGTGTGGGTAGGCCTAGCGCCCACGAAAGGAAATGGCCCAAAACACAACATGGACACATCACATTTTTTCACAGAAAACAGTGCCTACCTGTGGATTTTGGCCTCTAGCTCAGCTGGCACCTGGGGAAACCTAGCAAACCAGCACATTTCTGAAAACTAGACACCTAGGGGAATCCAAGATGGGGTGACTTGTGGGGCTCTGACCAGGTTCTGTTACCCAGAATCCTTTGCAAACCTCAGAATTTGGCCAAAAAAACACTTTTTCCTCTCATTTCGGTGACAGAAAGTTCTGGAATCTGAGAGGAGCCACAAATGTCCTTCCATCCAGTGTTCCCCCAAGTCTCCTGATAAAAATGGTACCTCACTTGTGTGGGTGGGCCTAGCGCCCACAAAAGGAAATGGCCCAAAACACAACGTGGACACATCACATTTTTTCACAGAAAATAGGTGTTTTTGCAAAGTGCCTACCTGTGGATTTTGGCCTCTAGCTCAGCCGGCCCCAGGGGGGGCAGAAATGGCCTAAAATAAATTCCCCCCCCCCGGGGAGCGACCCTTGCCTGCAGGGTCGCTCCCCTTGTGTGACGGCACAAAAAAAAAGATCCCTGGTGCCTAGTGGTTTCTTCCACCCTTGGGGGCAGAGTCACCTAAAATCATCCGATTTGACCCCAAAGGGGGGCAGAAATGATCTAAATACAATTTGCCCCTCCAGGGGAGCGACCCTTGCCTAAGGGGTCGCTCCCCATCTCTAAAAAAAAAACCAAAAAAAAAAAACACAATAAAAAATTAGTCCTGGTGCCTAGAGGTTTCTGCCTCCCCGGGGGAAGATCGCCTAATTACAATAGGCCGGGGAGGGCCAGAAATGGCATAAAATAAATTCTCCCCCCTACCCCCCCGGGGGAGCGACCCTTGCCTACGGGGTCGCTCCCCTTGAGTGACGGCGCAAAAAAAAAGATCCCTGGTGCCTAGTGATTTCTGCCCTCCTTGGGGTCAGATTGACCTAAAATCGGCCGATCTGCCCCCAAAGCAGGCAGAAATGGCCTAAATACAATTTGCCCCTCCAGGGGAGTGGCCCTTGTAAGGGGTCGCTTCCCATCTCTAAAAAAACAAAAAATAAACACACAAAAATTTGCACTGGCGCCTAGAGGTTTCTGCCCCCCCGGGGGCAGATCGGCCTAATAGCAATAGGCCGATATGCCCCCGGGGGGGCAGAAATGGCCTAAAATAAATGGAAACCCCCCCACCCCGCCCACGGGGAGCGACCCCTGCCTACGGGGTCGCTCCCTTTGCGTGACGGCGCAAAAAAAAAGATCCCTGGTGCCTAGTGGTTTCTGCTCCCCTTGGGGGCAGATTGACGTAAAATCGGCCGATCTGCCCCCAAAGCGGGCAGAAATGGCATAAATACAATTTGCCCCTCCAGGGGAGCGACCTTTTCCTAAGGGGACGCTCCCCATCTGTAAAACAACAGCAACAAAAAATCCCCGGTGCCTAGTGGTTTGGGGCAGATCGGCCTAATTAAAATAGGCTGATCTACCCCCCTGGGGGGCAGAAATGGCCTAAAATAAATTTGCCCCCCAGGGGAACGACCCTTGCCTAAGGGGTCGCTCCCCTTACGTGAAATTCACGAATAAAAAAAAAAACTCCCTGGTGTCTAGTGGTTTCTGTCCCCCTTGAGGACAGATTGGCCTCATAAAAATAGGCCAATCTGCCCTCAAGGGGGGCAGAAATGGCCTAAATATAATTTGCCCCCTATGGGAGCGACCCTTGCCTAAGGGGTCGCTCCGCACCTATAAAACAAAAAACTAAACAAAAACAAAACAAAAACAAAAATGTATCCCTGGTGCCTAGAGGTTTCTGCCCCCCTCCCCCGGGGGCAGATCGGCATAATAATAGGCCGATCTGCCCCCAGGGGGGGCAGGGGAGCGACCCTTGCCCACGGGGTCGCTCCCTTATGCCAATTTCCTTTTTGAAATAAAATCCCTGGTGTCTAGTGGGCGTTTTGACAGCCAGATTGCTTTCAATCCGGCTGCCAAAACGCAGAGAGAGACTTCAAAGGGAAGGAAATAACTTTCCTTTCCTTTGAAGCCTCTCTCGGCCTCCCCCACGTGATCGGAAGAGAAATGCAGAGCATTTCTCTTCCGATCGTGCTGGAAGCTGAGCTTCCAGCGCGATGGGAGGAGGGTCTGTGACAATCAGCGCGCGCTCGCGTGCTGATGTCACAGGGGGGTGGTGGGGTCGGGGTGGAAGGGCTTCCATCCCTGCCTTGGGGGGGTGGGGGGAACCCCACAGAAGGAGCGCTAGCGCTCCCTCTGGGCCGTGTGCCCAGGATGTAATGGTTACGTCCTGGGCACAGCAGCACTGTGCCGCAGGACTTAACCATTACGTCCACAGCACAGAAGGGGTTATGCAAGACAGACCCAAAAAGAGAAGTCTCTGTGAGAAAACCAGGAGGGACTTTGGCTCATTTATCGAGAATCTCAGTAATGTTAAGGGTTCCCTGGTCATCTGGAGGTGGTATACAGATGTCTATGCTGAGCCTGCCTTCAGCAGCTACTTGTTACATTATGAGCATGAAGGATCTCTCCATTTTTAAAATGGGAAGCCACCTCTTTCATGAACACCTGAGGGGTGAAAGTGAGGCCAAAGAGAAACACAGCAAATTAAAAGTGAACCGTAGGTAATGCCTGCCAAACTGGGATGTGCCCACCAAAACCATGGACCCCTTCCAGTCTCCCAACTCAAAAGTAGATAGAATATGAGCCAATTTTAGCATTCTGAGTTTGGCCTTTCACAGGACAGGAAATATCTGAGCCCCCCCATCCTTTTTTGGAATTATGAATATATCATGAAGAACAACTTTTGCCTTTCTCACAGTTCTCTACCTATTCTATTTCACCCTTAGTGAGTTAGAGATGTACCTCCTGCAGCAGGATGCACAGATGCTCCTCCAAAATGTGTTCTGGTGCAGGAGGAAGGTAGGGTGGGGAGGTAATAAAAGGCAGGGTGCAGCACTTTTGAACAATCTTAAGACCTAACTGTCAGACCTGATGGATCATCAGTCTGGGAGGAAATAATAAATCCTGTATCCCACTGGTTGGACGTGAGCAGAAACTAAAACAGCTTGGTGACCATTAGAGTGGAGAACAAGGAGTTAGAGAACTGGTGTCCCTACTAATTGGTATAATAGCTACTAGTGCCAACTGCATGGCACAAAAGGATGGGGCTGACTTCTGCTTCAATGGATTGGAAAGGTGGTGCTCTCTATTGGTTATCCTCCTGGAATTGCCCCTAAATTTGTGAAATTGATGTGGAAATTGATTTGCAGTAGTCACTAACCCAAAGAAATACTCAATGGCATTCTCTCTTTAAACCATTCCAATGTGGGGTCTGCCTCCTCACTGAAGAGTTGAGACAGTTCAAAAGACATGTGCATAAGTGATGCTTGAACTATGCCAGCAAATCCAGTCAAACTTATTCAGATGTACCTTAGAAGCACACCACTGGTACCTGTAGGAAAGTATGTTTTTTTTGGCATGTTACCCCCAATTTCTGCCTGATGTCAGCATGTTTGACTGTGTCACTGGAGTCCTGCTAACCAGGACTCCAGTGCTTATGCTCTCTTGCCTCTCAATTTTGTCACTGCATACTGGTAACCCAGTATTTCAACCCAAATTGGCAAATTGGTCACCCCTTATAAGTCCCTAGTATATGTTACTTAGGAACCCAGGGCATTGGGGTTCCAGAGGATCCCTATGGACTTCAGCATTACTTGTGCCACCCATAGGGAGCCCATGCAAAGGCTTCTGCAGGACTGCCATTTTAGCCTGTGTGAAATGATGCATGCATCCTTTCACAGCTATTTTCACTGCACCAGGTCACTTATAAGTCACCTATATGTCAGGTCTTCCCGTCCTGAAGGCTGGGTGCAAAGTACCTGTGCGTGAAGGCACCCCTGCACTAGCGGAGGTGTCCCCATGTGGTCTAGGACCATTTTCCCAGACTTTTTGAGTGCGGGAAGCCATTTTACGTGTGCACTGGACATAGGTCAATACCTATGTCCAGCTTCACAACTGTAACTCTGAATATGATGATGTAAGGTGTCTAACATCTGGGAATTGTACCCCAATACTGAATCTAGTATTGGTTGAACAAATCCATGCACTCTGGGGGCTCCACAGTAAACCCCCAGTACTTCCATACCAGACTTCTGAGGTTTCCCAGGCAGCCTCAGCTGCTGCCACCTCAAAAAACAGTTTCTGCCCTCCTGTCGCTTGAGCAGCTCAAGCTCAGGAAGGCAGAACAAAGAATTTCTGTTGGGAGAGGGGTGTTACACCCTCTTTCTTTAGAAATAGGTGATACAGGCATGGGAGGTGTAGCCTCCCAGAGCCTCTGGAAATGCTTTAAAGGGCACAGATGGTGCCCTCCATGCATAATCCAGTCTATACTGGTTCAGAGACCCCCAGTCCCTGCTCTAGCGTGAAACTGGGCAAAGGAAAGGGAAGTTACCACTCCCCTGTCCATCACCCCCCAGGGGTGGTGCCCAGAGCTCCTCCAGAGTGTCCCTGGGTTTTGCCTTCTTGGATTCCAAGGTGGTGTGGCACTCTGGGAGCATCTGAGTGGCCAGTGCCAGCAGGTGACGTCAGATCCCTCCTCAGATAGGTGCGTACCTGTATAGCTGACTAATCCCCTTTTCAGGGCAATTGAGGGTCTCTCCTCTGGGTGTTTCCTCAGATTCAGATTGCAAGACTCCAGCAGGAATCCTCTGCATCCTTTACTTCACCTTTCACCGACATAAATTTATCTGGACCCTCCAGGAACTCTACAAACTGCAAAAACGACTTCTGAAACATTGTATCTTCAGCTCATGCCAGCAACTGAACTATTTCCAGGTCGTGAGTCCTCCAAGGACTGCCTATCTTCAGCCTGCACCTGAAGAATGAACTTCTGTGCTTCAGCAGGCACCCCTCTGCAGCTACTACTGGTGGCGTGGGTCCCTTCTGACAAAGTGCGTGGATCCAGCAACACGGGTGGTAGACTGAAGTTGTCCTGATGGTCCTAAGGTCCAGCTGTCCAACTTTTGTGGCAGTAAGAGCTTGACTTCCCACGCAAGAGAGTACCCCTGTGCACAATGTGATTTGCAGTTGCCAAGGCTTGTGTGCGACCTTCCATGAAGTTCTTCATGCACAGCACACCCCCAGCCCACTCTCTGGTGATGCACAGCTTCCTGAGTGTTTCTCCGTAGGCGTGTGGGATCCCTTTGTGTCATGCTGCATGGGCCTCCATTTGCACCTTCTTTGTCCCCGTGCTTTGGTACTCCTGTGCGTGCTCCATGGTCTTCTGAGGGCTCTATGAGTGGCTGAGAGCCCTCTCTGTCTCTCCTTCCTGGGTAGAGGCCACCACGTCCCTCTTGGTCCTGGCCAGCGCCATTTTTCACTAACCGTGAGCTTTGCATGTGCCAAGGCTTGTTGGTGTAATCCAGCAATGCAAACCAGACTGCAATCTTCCATCCGCCTGGGAAATCATCGGCACCAACCAGGAACCCGCATCCATCTTCTTGGATGCAGTGCTGACTCTTCTTCTTTACTGGTGGTTCTTCTTTTGCACCTTCATCCGGGTTAGCAGGGGCTCCTGTTCTCCCTGGACTCTTCAGTGCTTCTTGGACTTGGTCCCCTTCCTCCACAGGTTTTCAGGCTGAGGAATCCATAGTTGGTGACTTGCAGTCTCTTCTATCATGTGTCCTTGTGTGTTCTAGGAAACGTACTGTGATTTACTCCTGCTTTCCTGGGCTCTGTGGTGGGTTTCATTACTCACCTTTGGTGTTTTCTTACACTCCCAGCACCTCTCTACACACTACACTTGCCTAGGTGGGAAACCGACTTTCGCACTGAACTATTTTAGTATATGGTTTGTGTTTCCCCTAGGCCCATTGCAACCTATTGTGATTTTCACAATTTGCACCGTTTTCTAACTGTTTGTACGGCTGTTTCTGCATTCTAGTGTATATACTGTGTATATTACTCACCTCCTAAGGGAGTATAGTCTCTAAGGTATTTTTAACATTTGTATCACCAAAATAAAGTAACTTTATTTTTGTAACACTGAGTATTTTCTTTCATGTGTGTAAGTACTGTGTGACTACAGTGGTATTGCATGAGCTTTGCATATGTCCTAGTTAAACCTTGGCTGCTCTGCTACAGCTACCCCTGGCAGCCTGGAATCTAGACATTGACAAAATTTCACTAATAAGGGATAACTGGACCTGGTATAAGGTGTAAGTACCTTTGGTACCCACTACAAACCAGGCCAGCCTCCTACAGTACCCACTGCTCTTCCAATGCAGTCTGAGGTGTCGTCAAGGCCTTCATAGATAATGTATTTCACTGCATCCTGCCCATAATGGATTGTCTGAGTCCTGAAGACCTTAGGTTGTTCTGAGACCACCAGCTACATTTTGATGGGCATATCCCATAAGGCATGCATGTATTGGCCCATTAGTTGCACTTCATTTATGGACTGGGGTGCCAAACTGGCAGAAGAAAACATATGTTTGTAAAACAAATGTAAATCTGATTGGATTATTTATCTGTGGAATTGATTAGAAATGACTAACCTTACTGGTTGAAGATTGCACAATAACAATTTCCAGAGCAGGATGCTTGGAGAGGAATTCTAGATCCACAGGCAAAGGGCTGTGCCACCTGACTACTTGTCAATGGATGGACAAGAACATGGTTTCAACCACATAGCTATCAAGGTATGTGTGATAGCCCCATTGAATGGAGCAAGGGCTCCAGAGTCACCAGCTATTATTGAAGAACCTCAATCAAAACATTTGCCTTAGTCTCAACAGTGAGCAACTGTAATTGTAGTAATTCAGCTGCCCTTCGAATTACCACTGCAAATGAGCCACTTTCTTCCATTGGCGGTCCATGTGATGAGCTAAGCTCTGTTTCAGAGAAGGTGTCAAAATCCCCAGAATTTTATAAGTAAAAGTATAAGGAATCACCTTCTATTAAATAAACTGTCAGCAGACCTCGGCGATGTCAACAACTACTGGCGATCTCTCTGCTCCCATTGTCGAACACAATATTTAAAAAAGCCATCAACCAAAAATTCTCCTAAAATCTGGAACGGAACCTCCTACTCGACTCCTACCAATCCAGATTCCACAGAAACCACAGCACTGAGACAGCCCTCATCACAGCTACCAATGACATCCAAACCCTACTTGACTGAGGAGAGACTACAGCACTGATCCTCCTAGACCTCTTGGCAGCCTTTGATAGGTCTTCCACCACACACTCATCACAAGGCTGCACAACATAGGCATTCAAGGAGTCGCCCTCAGATAGATAGCCTCTTTCCTCACCATTAGAACACTAAAAGTCTGTCCTCCCCCTTCACCTCCGAACCCAAGTAAATCACCTGTGGAGTACCTAAAGGAGCCTCCTTCAGCCGCACGCTCTTCATTGCTTATATGGCACCTCTGGACCGTATTGCCAAAACCCACAGAGTCAACATCATATCCTATGCTGATGACATAAAACTCAACCTCTCCCTCTCCAAAGAGACCACCAACAACATCAATTTCCAGAGCTAAATGACAGATGTCTCCAACTGGATGAAGGACAACTGCCTGAAGCTCAACACGGACAAGACAGAGGTACTGGTTTCCAGAAACAAACGTAACCCATAGGATCCATCCTGTTGACCCTCACATTGCAGACCTACTCCTACCCCCACTGACCACTCTAGGAACCTATGTATCATTCTGGACAACAAGCTAACCATGATGACTAAGGTCAACTCTGTCTCCTCCTCCGGCTTCTTCATCCTCTGCATGCTTCGTAAGATCATTAAATGGCTACCCAAAAGCCCCAGACATACCATCACCTAGACCCTTTTCTTCAGCCAACTGGACTACAGCAACACTCTCTAGGCAGGGATCGCAGCTCATCTCCTCCAATCACTACAGACCATATTGAACGCTGCAGTCAGACTAGTCCTGAATCCCCCTAGATCCACATCACCCCCTACCTCAGGGAACTGCACTGGCTCCCTGTACAGAAAAGATGCTAGATCAAGCTCCTGACCCATGCACACAAGGGCCTACACAACTGCAGACCCACCTACTTGAACCACTGCCTGAACTTTCATCAGCCCTCCAGATACCTCTTCTCCATGTCCATATCTCTAACGCTTCCCCCGCATGCGAAGTAGCAGATGTGGAGGACACTCCTTTTCCTAATTAGCAGTAAAGACATGAAAGGAGCTACCCTTTCATCTACAGACCATCTACAGATGAAAGTCCCTGAAGACCTGGCTATCCGGCTAATGAGCTGGACCCTGCCAGGGTCTGGATGCACTCCCGGATGACAAATAGCGTCCTACAAATCTACTGATTTATTGATTCATGAAATCATCAGTATAGCTAGAGGAAATCAAGACATTCGCTCTAAAACCTCACTCCATCATCATACGTATCATGTGATGTTCTATGTTCTGGTTCAGAATCAGAGGCAGAATGGAGTCTCTGTTGATAGTGCACTCTGGTAGAGGCAGCACAGCAATCTGTTGCACTTTCTTTATTTTGTGCCACGGCATTGGGTGTGTTTGAGCTGACATCAGTTTGTGGTCTGACATGGACGTTGGCACTGGATCATCAATCAGTACCAGTGGACCTGGCAATGGCGTTGGTGTAGCAGAAGCCAGCGTGGACCATCAAGATGGCATGGAAGTTTGTACCAGCTTCAATATAGACACAGTAGTGGGTCTCGGGGACAGATGGTGTGAGGGCGGAGTGATACTCTAACTGGAGATTTCTGCAGCTCTGTGGTGCTTCAAGGTGAACCAGGGGAGCCAGAAGCACACCACAGATTTACAGTTTAGCTTTCTTGAAGGCCTCTCTCTTCTGCAGGTTCAATAACAGCCGTGGGAGATGGGCATGTTGGGACCAGTTGAAGTATTAGTTCCATAACTGGAGACCTCAAAAGAGTGTAAATTTTGTCTTAGCACCGAAAGGGCTTTTTGGAGCCAGAGTGGTAGGAGACGTCAAGTTCCCCTTTGCTTTCTTTTATTTGTGTTAGACTTACCCAAATACTTTAGGTGGGAAATGGTGCAGCCTTGGAAACACCCCTTTGATCAGGTTTCGGCCTCCGAATTGGTCTGGACTGTGCATTGTCCATGACTTCTTCACATACAGCACACTCTGAGGTGCAATTTAATAGGCTACACAAAAAGCAGTTAGTTTTGGGAGCTATAACAAGAAAAGAGCAGCCACAGCAAGGATCTCCAACTCCAGGAAATGTCCCAATCATAGACATTTTTGCAAGCACAGCAGGATACATTCTGTGACTTCTAGAGGGAATTTTATCGGGACTTTCTGCAATCATCTGAAGGAATGTTTCAATAGTTTTATCCCCTAGCCATTATATGGGTGCCTTTCGTTTACTGGCATTCAACTTCTGCCAAAGGCAAAGTTAGAAAAATAAATTTATGCCGGTATAATCTACTGTGAAAAGATTTAATGCTGCATTTAAAGCACCTGTAAAGAACAGAGGAGCAAGATAGATGGTGGAAATAAATAATTTGTATCCCTATGCTTCAGCAGTGCCACTGCAGCAGCTGCTCTAGTAAAGTCAATGTGGTTTTGCAGAGTTGCCATGAAGTTTGTTGTTGTGTCTGTGCAGCACCTATTTTCACATGCTATGCGCAGAAATTTGTTTTGTTTCCTGTTTAGGACTGCCATGCTTTCCTTGGTAATGGCAAGCAAGAGATCATTCTGAAGTACCTTTTCTTCTAACAGAGAAAAAGTACTTCAGAATGGCCACCTTTGATAGGGCATTCGTTCTAATGCACATTAACTGACAGACCTTTGGCAGATGTGTTGCTAGTTATGTTTTTTTACTGATGGAACCCACTGAAGTTTCACTAGTGAAAACTTGGCACTTCACCCACCTCTAAATGGGGTGGGTGATGCGCGTGTTTGATGGATAAAGCATCCACCAAACTTTAAATGAGATTCCAAGTCTTCTATAAATGTGTACATTTAGTTGAGAATCTATAGCCTACTATTAATATGTTACTTACATTTAACAACTCCAAACTAGTTATCCTTTTTTTGCACTGCACTCACTTACAAGGGCCTCAAAACTCCAGATAGATAATAGAGAGTAGGATACACGTCTATGGAACTACCACACAACTCAATGATCTTGACGTGGAACACAGGGTGGCTGACATAATGGTGGATGCACGCTGCCATATGACCATCGGATCAGCAGTGCAAAGGCAATCATTTTCTTCCTTCACCTCTGAATGCTTCCTAATTGAAAAGGAAGGCTGTCTCCCCTTCATTAAAATCCAAACTGGCATACAGTCAAAGAGTTAAACCCTTTACAGCTGTTAAAAGGTTGCTTCATTATCGGGGCCAGATATAGCCCAAAAAGTCACATTGGATGCCCTTTTATATGCAAGCCAATATGGCTCTAAGTAAAAAGTGATACATTGAATGCTTTGAATTCCCCCCACCCTCATCCTCTAATTAACATAACGTTCCAATGTTTGGGTGTAAACTTTCTTATTGCCCCTTTACCCAATATTGGATTTTGGGCCTTTTCCTAAGTTTCCAAGTCCCAAAATCCGTCAGCCAGGATTACTCACAATGTTTCAGACTTTCACAGAACAGTTGGTCCTCTGAAAGTCCTAGCAGCCACTTTCTTCCCCTTTACCTTATTGGTCATTCTTCAAACAAGTCTGCCTGCATCTGGACCAATACTGTCCTATACTAGTGACACTTCTTGGCTATAACCTCTGAGCAACTATATTTTAAAGTACATAATTTTAGCAAACCTTTCTTCACCTTTTCTTCAATGTTAAATGACATACAAAAAACCCTTACCATTTGATGTTGCTTCTGTTCCTATTTCCCAAAGTCATGCTTCTTGCTGTCAGTCTGCTTCTTCCTGCCAATGTAATGTCCACATCCAGCTAAGGACGTTTCACTGCTATGTGTGAATATTTCACTCACAATCCCTGATAACCCTCGAAATGTTGACACTCCTCCACTAACTTAATTGTGTGTCCTGAACAGGGTAAAGCTTTTTTTCCACTCAATGCCCATCATGGCAGCAATTGTTCCACCTGCTCTTTCTGATGCGATCAGTATTCCAAACTCCTCTGAAGTACTTCATTGTAGGACATTAAGTTGTTAGTTGAGAGTGGTGAGACCCCAACTCAAATAATAATTGCAGTCCTTATCTGGGTGAACCACTAAATTTACTAAATAAATCTGAGCTCAACTCCCCCACCCATCCACCCACCCACCCCCTCTAGCTTGGCACAGAGTAGTCCATTAAAACTTAGGAGCAATTTGCATAGTATTTATTTACTACCCAAACAACACTAAAGTGAAAACACAACTCAAGAAAACTCATAAACCAATTTCGAAAAATAGGGAATATTGAACTAAATGAAATGACATGACAATGTTGAAAAACCAATAAGTACAACAGGATATAACATTTGATTCGAAAACAGGGCCAAAAAGCACAAAGTGCCAACCACAGGTATTTGGTCACACTAGACCTGGTCAAAATCAAACACCACCGTGATGGAGCATATGTTGGATACAGGAACCAGGTTTGTCTGGATCAGATATTTGCCTTTAGACTTATAGGCCCTCATTACAACCCTGGTGGTAAATACCGCCTACTGCCATGCTGACAGCCACTAACATACTGTATTCCGCTACCGGTATTATGACCCACACTGAGAAAACCGCCTCTATACAGACACCCACACAAGTCCGCCACACCAAAGGTCAGTGATGAACTGGCAATAGCAAAACCCACACCGTTACGGCAACAGGAGTATGACCCACGAATCACCGCAGCGGACTTTTAGCTGTGGTAAACCATTGGCGGTACACACCGCCACGCTCAAAATACACACACATTTACAAAACACCACCACACTGGACAATTCAAACTACACACACCACACCAACACACTCACACCACTATAAAACACCCACCCACATTACCCACAACCCTTTCAATGGAAAAAAAGATTGCCAACAGAGAGAGACACAAGCCAGGAGCACCCACTCACTCTGAGCCACAGAACACCATCACCCATACACCATCCACACACCTCACAGAATACACCCCAACACATCACCCCACACATCCTCACACATGTCACTCACACCACATCCATGGCACCCCAATGACACCCCAGGTTTTCAGAGGAGGACTTAAGGGTCGAGGTGGAGGAAATCATCCGGGGAGAGCCACAAATATTTGAATCACAGGTGCAGCAGACGTCCATTGGAAGGAAGAAGGAGCGATGGCGGAGGTTCGTGGACAGGGTCAACGCTGTGGGACAGCATCCAAGAACAAGGGATCAAATCAGGAAGAGGTGGAATTACCTACGGGAGAAGGTGCGTTCCGTGGTTGCAAGACACCAGGTAGCCGTGCAGAGGACTGGCGGTGGACCCACACGTCCTCCCCCACAACTAACAACATGGGAGGAGCAAGTCTTGGCAATAATGCATCCTGAGGGCCTCGCAGGAGTAGCAGGAGGACTGGACTCTGGTAAGTCAAATCTTTACTACTTTAACCCCCCCACCTGCATGCCATCACAAACTCCTACCCCTACCCTCACCCCATCACTCCACCACCTCACAAATACCCCACCATCACAACCCACCCATCCCAATATCAAGCCCTGCATGTAACACCAATGCATGGACCCCCAACAGAGACCTGCATGGACACCCATCATGCCCAGTAGAGAGACTCACCCAGCCCACAAAGCTCCACTCACACAAGGCCAAGCTGACAGGGAAATCACAATCATACAGGGAAACACACCCATGCACAAGATGGCACATGCAGATACACTAACACTGCATTTGCATCCCCACAGGACCCATACTCAACATCATCGGAGAGGAGGTACCAGCTACATCCAGCCCCCCCTGAAGAGGCCCACAGTGATGACAGCAGCTCTGCATGCCTGGATCAGGATGACCAACCTGGCCATCCAGGACTTCTGGACAGTCGGTTCCCCTGCCGCAGTCCCAACCCACCACAGAGCCTCCCCCTCAGGAAACAGCAGCACAGCACCCACCCAGCAGGCCCATGACACTGTCCCCAGGACATGTCAATCAGCAGTGTGTCCACCACTACAGGGACCCCAGGCAACCCCACAAACACAGGACAATCAGGGACCTGAGGTCAGTGGCAGTGGGCACACAGTTCAGGGGACAGCGGCACAGGACAACAGGGAAGCTGGGAGGACTGCTGTGCGACAGGGGGAGGACAGGCCCAGGTAATCCACTCTCCAGGAGGCACTCTTCAACATCCTGTGAGCATACCACCATTCCCAGGAGACGATGGGCCAGATACTGGCCAAGTTGCAGGAGACCCAGCGGCTGCAGGAGGAACAGTACCTGGGGATCAGGCTGGACCTTAAAAACATCGACATCATCCTGGTGGTCACCATTGCAGGGGTGCTGGCTGACATGGGCAACACCATGAGGGAGGCAGTTGCACACCAACGGGCCCCTGACACTAGCCAAACTGATGAACAGCCTTCCACCTCTTCCGGCGCTAGTAGACAGGAGGCCCCACCACAGGAACTACAGGCCACCAGCACCCCACCCCCTGAAGAAGGAGAACCACCCTGAAAACGGTCCCTGCGATCCAGGCAGAAGCCAGAGAACATTGCCAAGACCCCCACCAGAAAATAAGACTCTCCTGATTGTCACTCTTCTGTCCCACTCTGTCACCCTGTCCGCCTTGAACTGTCATTACTCCCCTTCCTATGTCCCATTGGACAATGCACCTGTGATACCAAGAGACTGGACTCTACCCTGGACTTTCCTCCACCATCAGCCCAGCCCATTACACATCCCCCTCTACTTATGAGCACATAAATAAACACCCTTGGATCAAATACTAATCTGGAGTCTGTCAAATGATTCAAATATGTATTAATTCAAAATTATCAAAGCATTGCAAGTCAAATGTACAGTGAAATATATTTTGGAATGACCTTTGGTGGGCAGCAGTACACAAAGCAGGTGTAACGCCGCGCTCTGACGCGGCGTCTCTTTCTGTCCTGGCGGGTGGAACACGCTACCGATATTCGGAGCGCCGTTCTCCGCGTTTTTTGACTATGCTTTCTGGGAAGCATATATTTCGCTCCCGGTCGCGCTACAGTTACTTGTAGCCTTTTTTCTTCTTTTATTGTTGGTGGTGGGTTTTTGTTGGGCTTTTTGCCTGTCTCTATCCATGTTGTGTCCATCTTGTCTTCTTCGTGTTTTTGTCCCAGCATGCTCTGTTTTTCTTTTATACTACTTCCTTTTTCCTATACTGGTCTATGGGCCTTTCCCAATCCAAGATGGTGTTACTTCCCTTTCCTGTGATGTCACTTCCCTTTTCTCTGTATATAAGTCAGTCAGTCTTGTTCCTCCTTGCGTTGCAAACACTTCCTTCTGGTTGTGCTGTTCGCTCCTGTTCTTTGTTCCTGCTTTTTTGCCTTGGGAGATTTTTGCCTGTTCTTTGTTCCTGCTTTTGCCTTGGGATATTTTTGCCTGTTTCTTTTTTCCTGCCTTGTACCCTGGATATTGCCTATTTTTGTTTCCTGTAGTCAAGTCCTGTTTTTTCTTGTTTTCCTTCAGGAGTTCCTGTTAGAGGCTTTTTCCCCAGTGTTGGGGTTTTTCCCCTCTGGGACTCCTTCTGGAGGATACGGTCTGCTTTGGCGTAGCCTGTCAAGCGGCACCGTGGCTACTAGAAGGGGTCGCCCTTATCTGGGAACATCCAGGACCTGTAGAAGACTTGGTGTATTCGCCAATCCGAAGTCCAGAGGTGAGAAGTCCAGCGCAGTACGTGACAGATTGCAACGCCAAAAGATTCTGCGTTGCGAGAGCGCCATGGAAGATCCACAGGGAGAGGTGTCAGAAAATGCTCAAGCTATGTTACAGACTGTCCAACAACAAGCCCAAGAGTTACAACAGTTACGGGCAGAGAACACTGCGCTACGACAGGTCTTGTCTTCCCGATCAATGGACATACCACCCGTATCTGCTACTATTCCTCAATATTCCGGAGATCCTTTAAAGATGAAGGAATTTTTGGACGCCCTGACGGTTTTCTTTGCCTTTCGTCCACTCCAGTTTTCTTCGGATAAGACTAAGGTGGGCTATCTGATCAGCGCCTTGTCTGGTCCAGCGCTTGCTTGGGCGACTCCTCTGGTTTCTGCAGATGACCCAGTCCTGGCTAACTATTCCGCTTTCCTGACTGTTTTCAAACAAATGTTTGAGAGACCTGGGGTAGAAGCAGCAGCTGAAGAAGCCTTATGTGACATTCAGCAAGGTAATCAGGATGTACTGCAGTATATAACCCGCTTCAAACAGCTGGCAGCTGAAACCTCCTGGGTAGAACGCACCTTCGTAACCCTTTTCCGCCGAGGCCTGCGTGATGAAATTAAAGATGAGCTTGTACACTCTTCCCCAGCTTGTTCTTTGAAAGAGTTAATGGATCAATCTATGAACATAGAGTATAGACTTCGAGAGCGCAAGATGGAAAGACGTAGAACTAGAGCTCCATACCAGCCCGGTACCTTCCGTGCTAGCAGTCGGCGAACGGAAGATAGTCCATCTGAAGCCTCTCCACCTCCCCATGAAGAGCCCATGCAGATAGATCTGGTTCGTGGGCCATTGACGGAGTCAGAAAGGGAGGAACGACGACGAAGGGGACTTTGTCTATACTGTGGTAAGGCTGGCCACCTGATCCGTAGTTGTCCGGTACGTCCATCAAGGCCTGCGGGAAACGCCAGCTCCCGTCCCCTGTAAGGAGGAAGGAGACGGGAGGAGCTGAAGTACCATCAATATGTTCCTCCAAAGAAATCATGTCCACCCTGTTTATCCTCTCAGTCAAGTTACAAAGTTCACAAGATCAAGAAGAACATCTTCTGGCTCTCCTTGATTGTGGAGCCAGTGGACTCTATCTGGATGAGACCTGGGCTACGAGTAAAGGAATTCCCTGCATTCCTAAAAAACCCCTGAGCAGGTTCACACAGTGGATGGCTCTCCGTTAACCTCAGGACCTGTGGTGGCCTCAACTCCTACTCTTTGTTTGACATTTGGGGGGCATCAAGAACACGTTGCCTTTGATCTCATAGCCTCACCAAATCACATCATGATTTTGGGAATTCCCTGGTTAGCCCGACACAACCCCTATATCAATTGGGAAACACGAACTATATCCCTAACGTCTTCATTTTGTCAACAGAATTGTTATTCTACTACTTCCTATTGGACTCCAAAAAGGTCCTGTCAGTCAACTAAGGATAACACTAACTCTATCAATATTATCCAGGGGGTTCCAGATTGTTATCAGGAATATAGCAGGATTTTTCAGAAACCTAGTAATCCTATTTTGCCACCTCATCGCAGTTATGACTGTGCTATTCCTTTAATTCCTGATGAAGTCGTTCCCTTCGGTCGAATGTATTCTCTGACAGACCAAGAAAAGAAGGTGTTAAGGGAATATTTAGATGACAACTTACACAACGGTTTGATTGCTCCTTCCACGTCCCCAGCTGCGGCTCCTCTCTTCTTCGTCCCAAAGAAGACTAAGGATCTGCGTCCTTGTGTGGACTTTCGTGAACTCAACAGAATAACGATTAAGGATCGATATCCACTGCCTTTAATTAGAGATATACTGGATGCCATTCAAGGAGCCAAGATATTTACTAAATTAGACTTACGGGGTGCCTATCATCTCCTTCGGATCAAGGAAGGAGATGAATGGAAGACTGCTTTCCGTACCCCTTTTGGGCACTATGAGTATCGTGTTATGCCCTTTGGACTGACCAACGCCCCTTCTGTTTTTCAACGATTTATGGATTCAGTGTTCTCTGATGTACTCAATCAATATGTAGTCATTTATTTGGATGATATCTTGATATATTCCTGTGATCCTGAGCAACATGTAGATCATGTCCTGCAAGTTCTGGAAAGACTCAAGAAAAACCAATTGTTTTGTAAACCTGAGAAGTGTGAGTTCCATAAATCTGAAGTAAGGTATCTCGGGTTTTGTATTAATCAACACGGAATATCCATGGATCCTGACAAGGTCAGTGCCATATTAGATTGGCCTTCTCCAACATCCATTAAAGAAACGCAAT
The DNA here is from genome assembly GCF_031143425.1 of Pleurodeles waltl. NCBI lineage: Eukaryota > Metazoa > Chordata > Amphibia > Caudata > Salamandridae > Pleurodeles > Pleurodeles waltl. Next base: position 480,233,287 of record NC_090438.1, on the reverse strand, counting down.
GTTTTCTTGGGTTATCAAACTTTTATCGTCAGTTTATTCAGAACTTTGCCCACCTACAAAGTTTCATAACACAAACAATTAAGAAAGAGAACCTGAAGAAGGGTTTCATTTGGACCAAGGAGGCTGAACATGCGTTTCAAGAATTAAAGACAGCCTTTACCCAAGCACCCGTGTTGCGTCATCCTGACAATACCAAGAAATTTATCGTCGTGACTGATGCCTCAGACAGAGCTTTTGGAGCAGTTCTGCTGCAGAAGCAAGACAGTCATGGATTGGAACATCCTATCTTTTATCTGTCTCATATCCTATCAGAGGCTGAACGAAATTATTCTGTACTGGAACGAGAACTACTCGCTCTCAAAGTAGCTTGTAAGGAATGGAGGCATTTCCTGATGGGTTCCAGGGAGCCTTTTGAAGCTAGGACTGATCATCGTAATCTCCAGTGTCTTCGGAGCTTTCAGTGTCGCAACAGTCGTCAGGCTCGATGGGCTTTCTTCTTTAGCCAGTACGATTTCGTGATCACGTACATACCTGGTTCCCAGAATTTAGTGGCAGATGCCTTATCCCGCAGATATCCTGACATAGCCCAGAACTCCTCTCCACATCTTATTGAGTCTAGCAGGATCATCGGAGCTACTCAATCTTTTCAAGAACGCGTTCAATCCGAGTACCAGTTTCTGTCTGCTTCAGAATGGGATAAAGTGACTCCTTTTTTGCAGAAGAAGGACAACTACTTCTATCATCAACATGCTCTCTTCCTACCTACCAAGAAAGTGCAGACAGAAGCCCTGCAAATGTGCCATGATTCTCCTATAGCCGGTCATCGAGGTATCAGGAAGACCCAGGAACTGCTTCAGCGATCTTTTTGGTGGCCTTCGCTAAAGACAGACACTGAAACCTATGTGTCAGCATGCCCAGTCTGTGCCCAGACTAAGACACCCCGAACTAAGGTGGCAGGTTTATTAAAACCTTTACCGGTTCCTTCCGCTCCTTGGTGTACTCTATCCACGGATTTCCTATGCTCTCTACCTACTTCCTCTGGTAATCAAGTAATCATGGTAACCGTAGATTCATTCACCAAGATGGCCCATTTTTCAGCCTTGAAGAAACTACCAACGGCCCCAGAAATGAGTCGCATTTTTCTACGAGATATTTTTCGCCTCCATGGTCTTCCTCTAGAGGTCATTTCGGACAGAGGGCCTCAATATGTATCACGTTTCTGGAGAGCCTTTTGTGCCTTCTTTAACATTGAGATTTCTTTATCCTCGGGTTTCCATCCACAAACGAATGGGCAAACTGAACGAGTAAATCAAGAACTTCAGCAGTATCTGAGATGTTACTGTAAAGCCACACAAAGCAATTGGTCGGAATATCTTGCTCTTGCCGAGTTCTCCTATAACAACACAATACATAGTGCGACCAAGACCACACCCTTTTATTGTACTTATGGATTTCATCCGAGGACTTTCACTACTGTTTCTCGAACATCCTCTTCTGTGCCTGCAGTCACTTCTTTTTCACGACAGATCCGTCGAATCCAGAGCCTACTTCACACTACTCTCCTAGCTTCGAAACAAGCTATGAAGCGAAAGGCGGATCGTTATCGGCAAGCCGCACCTTTGTATCAAGTGGGCCATAAGGTATGGCTTTCTTCCAGATTTCTACCATCCCGGTTTTCCACCAATAAGTTCAAACCACGTTTTTATGGACCCTTTCGAATTTCGCACATCCTGAATTCTGTAGTTGTGCGTCTCCGCTTACCTCATACCTGGAGGGTTCATCCTGTTTTCCATGTGTCCCAGTTAAAACCCTTTGTTCCTGATCCTTACCATCGCCAGTGCCAACGTCCACCTCCTCTTTCTATCAACGGACAGCCTGAGTATGAAGTCCAGGAGATCTGTGATTCCAGAATTTTTCGACGCAAACTACAGTTTTTAGTCCACTGGAAAGGATACCCCCTCAGTGACTGTTCGTGGGAAGATGCTTCCTCCGTCCATGCTCCCCGTTTGGTTCGCCTGTTTTTTTACAATCATCCTGACAAACCTGGAGCCTCGGGGAGGGGACCTACTGTAACGCCGCGCTCTGACACGGCGTCTCTTTCTGTCCTGGCGGGTGGAACACGCTACCGATATTCGGAGCGCCGTTCTCCGCGTTTTTTGACTATGCTTTCTGGGAAGCATATATTTCGCTCCCGGTCGCGCTACAGTTACTTGTAGCCTTTTTTCTTCTTTTATTGTTGGTGGTGGGTTTTTGTTGGGCTTTTTGCCTGTCTCTATCCATGTTGTGTCCATCTTGTCTTCTTCGTGTTTTTGTCCCAGCATGCTCTGTTTTTCTTTTATACTACTTCCTTTTTCCTATACTGGTCTATGGGCCTTTCCCAATCCAAGATGGTGTTACTTCCCTTTCCTGTGATGTCACTTCCCTTTTCTCTGTATATAAGTCAGTCAGTCTTGTTCCTCCTTGCGTTGCAAACACTTCCTTCTGGTTGTGCTGTTCGCTCCTGTTCTTTGTTCCTGCTTTTTTGCCTTGGGAGATTTTTGCCTGTTCTTTGTTCCTGCTTTTGCCTTGGGATATTTTTGCCTGTTTCTTTTTTCCTGCCTTGTACCCTGGATATTGCCTATTTTTGTTTCCTGTTGTCAAGTCCTGTTTTTTCTTGTTTTCCTTCAGGAGTTCCTGTTAGAGGTTTTTTCCCCAGTGTTGGGGTTTTTTCCCTCTGGGACTCCTTCTGGAGGATACGGTCTGCTTTGGCATAGCCTGTCAAGCGGCACCGTGGCTACTAGAAGGGGTCGCCCTTATCTGGGAACATCCAGGACCTGTAGAAGACTTGGGGGGTTATTCTAACTTTGGAGGAGGTGTTAATCCGTCCCAAAAGTGACGGAAAAGTGACGGATTTACCACCAGCCGTATTACGAGTCCATTATATCCTATGGAACTCGTAATACGGCTGGTGGTATATCCGTCACTTTACCGTCACTTTTGGGACGGATTAACACTCCTCCAAAGTTAGAATAACCCCCTTGGTGTATTCGCCAATCCGAAGTCCAGAGGTAAGAAGTCCAGCGCAGTACGTGACAGCAGGAGCCAGAGTAGAGCACAGTGATCTGAAAATAGAGATGCCAAAGGGTACAGTCAGTGGCCATAGCCATAAGGAAAGAGGCTGCCATGTACAATGTCCAACAGAAAACTGACAAGTAAAGTGAAGTTACAGTGTCTTACCTGTGTGTCACTGGAAGTACTTCTGAATTATATTGCTTCTGTTGTCAACATCTTCTTCCTCTGCCTCCTCTTCCTCATTGTCCACAGGCTCCACTGCTGCTACAAGACCATCTCCAGGCACATCCTCCTGCAGAAAAGACACCTGGCGTCTCAAGGCCAGGTTGTGCAACATGCAACATGCAACGATGATCTGGCACACCTTCTTGGGTGAATAGTACAGGGATCCACCTGTCAGATGGAGGCACCGGAACCTGGCCTTCAGGAGGCCAAAGGTCCTTTCAATAATCCTCCTTGTACGCCCATGTGCCTCATTGTAATGTTCCTCTGCCCTTGCCCTGGCATTCCTCATTGGGGTCAGTAGCCATGAGAAGTTGGGATAACTAGAGACACCTGCAAATATCGAGGGACAACTGAGACACACACTAACACTTAGGGACAACCCCATACCCAGGCACCTACTCACACTGTGTGGGGACATTGGTCTCACATATTAGCCACACCCGATGTCTCTGGAGTTGGCCCATCACATATGGGATGCTGCTATTCTTCAAGATAAAGGTGTCATGCACAGAGCCAGGATATTTGGCATTTACATGGGAGATGTACTGGTCCGCCAAACACACCATCTGCACATTCATAAAGTGATAGCTTTTTCTATTCCTGTAAACTTGTTCATTTCTCCGGGGGGGTTGGGACAAATGCCACATGTGTACCATCAATGGCACCAATGATGTTGGGGATATGTCGCAGGGCCTAAAAGTCAGATTTCGCTGTGGCCAAATCCTCCACCTGGGGGAATACGATGTAGCTGCGCATGTGTTTCAGCAGGGCTAGCAACACTCTGGTCAACACGTTGGAAAACATTGGCTGAGACATCCCTGATGCCATGGCTGCTGCTGTCTGGAAAGAACCACTTGCCAGGAAATGGGGCACTGACAGGACCTGCAGGAGAGGGGGGATGCCTGTGGGCTGGCGGATAGCTGGCATTAGGTCTGACTCCAATTAGGCACAGAGTTCTTGGATTGTGCCACGATCAAATCTGTAGGTTATGATAATTTGTCTGTCCTCCTTTGTCGCAAGGTCCACCAGGGGTCTGTACACTGGAGGATGCCGTCATCTCATATTCAGCCTCAGCGGTTGAAGCCTATGGAAGACAACATTGAGAAGAGGGTCATATTCACACACTATTGCACTAATGATGATTATTTTGCTTTACAGAACCAGTATGTGAATCCGACAATCTGTTGCTGTGCCGATGTCTACTGTGACGCAGTTAGGTGCCATGCCCTGTGCCCCCCTGAAATGGCAGCTGAATGACCTATGAGGAGGGACAAGTAGAAATGAGGTAATTCCGCTGGCCTTGTGTGCCGTCGCGGTAGGTGGTCGAAGTCCGCCGAGCAACTTCACATTGGTTATCATTGGGCCCTATGGGTTCCAGGAGCCAATAGCGATGTACACCGGCGGTGACTGTACGCACTGCCATGGACGTGACCGCCATTTTCTATCTGTTCATTCACTTGCTACCTGACCTTCAACAGGAGAGGACCTATACTGCAAGTACTGCTGTGACGTGTGTCTGGAAGCGACAATGGCTCATGTGTCTGGGGAGAGGGCCCCTGCCTTCACTGCGGAGGAGTTGTAGAAACTGGGGGATGTGGTCCAACCCAAGTACACATTACTCTATGGTCCTCCAGACAAACAGGTGAGTACACTGTGAGCATGATGCATGAGCCATGAATGTATGGGGTGCTGTGTGTGTAAGCCACATGTGGGGGGGGGGGCGAAGCATCCTGGCCAGAGTGATGCATCTAAGGTGGTCAGTGTATGTGCTTCAGGGGATGGGAGGGATCTGGTGGGCCATGAGTATGATGGTCCGGACGGTTGACTCATTCACTTTTCTCTGTCTTTTCCATGCAGGTCAGCGCCCACCAGAAAAAGGGTGTTTGGCGTGCCATCGCCAAGGAGATGCGGACCCTGGCAGTCTTTGACAGGCAGAGCACCCACTGCCGCAAAAGGTGGGAGGATCTGCGCCGCTGGGCAAAGACGACGGAGGAGGCCCAGCTGGGTATGGCCTCCAAATGAGGAAGGGGTGCCCTTCGCACCATGACCCCCCCCGATGTTCCTGTATCCTGGCGGTGGTCTATCCGGAGTTGGATGGGTGCTTGAAGGCATCACAGCAGCCACAAGGGGGTGAGTACAGATTCAGAATCCTGACTTTGCGCACGCTAAGAGTTACCTGGGCGGGGGATGTGGGCTATGGGTGCCCCTAGGCCAGGGCGAAGATGGTAGGGTAGGTCCATTGTTGGGCAGGTTCTGAAGCACTCCTACCCCAAGATGTGTTAGTGGGCATCTGCTACTGGGCATGGTTCTGTGGGTTTCAGGTGTGCAGCTAATGGCGGTAGGCATTGTACCCCATGGGCTGGTGACTATCTTAATAAATAGTTGGGCATGGCCTAGTGCATAGGGCTGCTCCCTGTGTGTTGTGTACGTCAACGGTAGTGTTGTTGCTGGCATTGACCAAGTGTATCCTCTGTCTCTCCCCCACCATTTTGTTTTGTCACCCTGTCCTTGTGTGCATTAGCATCATCTGGCAGAGGAGCAGAGGTGGGAGCTGCATCCCACATGGGCCTGGAGTCTGAATCCACCGAGGGTGAGGGCACCAGTGGGACGGAGGGCGAGGGGAGCACCACAAAGGGGAAAGGAGGGGAGTCCACAAATAGCAACTCCTCCTCCGATTGAAGCTCCCTGGCGGTGGCAGACACTTCTGTGCCCACCCCAACAACAGGTACAGTCGCCACCCCCCCTACCAGCACCGCCCTCCCAGCAGCCCCTCAGCGTGTTTCCCGTGCCCGCTCACCCAGGAAGGTGGGCATCTACTTTGTCCCAGGCACCTCAGGCCCTGCCCCAGTCAGCCCTGCTGCCCTCAGTGAGGAGGCTATTGACCTCCTGAGATCCCTCACTGTTGGGCAGTCAACCATACTGAATGCCATCCTTGGTGTTGAGAGGCATTTGCAACAAACAAATGCATACCTGGAGGGCATTCACTCTGGCGTGAGGCCCAAAAGAGAGCATTTGAGCCTCTGGCCTCAAAACTGATGGCAGCCCTTGACCTGTCTCTAGCCTCCCCCCTCCAACTTCCTCTACCCAGTCCCAATCCCCTCAGTCCCAGCCTTTCCCAAGCACACCTTCAGACAAGCATTCACCCAAATCAACACCCAAAAGTGGCGCAGGCAGACACAAGCACCACACTTCATCTCACAGGCACTCACAAGCACCATCGCCATGCAGACACACCAACATCCATTGCCTCCACTGTGTCCCACTCCTCCTCCTCGTCCACCTCCCTCCCAGTAGCGTCTCCACTCACACCTGTATGCACTACATCCTCATCCACTACCTCCATCACCAGCATGCCCATCACAACACACCCCTCACGAGCAGTCACCACCCCCACATACATTCACACGTCCCCTGTGTCCTCTCCCAGTGTGTCTGTGACCCCCTCCTCCCAAAGGACACAAACGCAAGCACCCACCTACCCAATAGCCATCCACCTCACAACAGCATCCAGCTCATGCACCTGCACCCAAAGTCAGCAGACAGGCACCTCACGTGACCACTCCCTCTTCCTCCACGCCCAAACACTCTCCCTCTTTCCATCCCAGTGTGTCTTAGAAGCTTTTTCTGGCAAACATTGACCTGTTCCCTACCCCTCCCCCCACCGTCCTTCCCCTTGGGCCAGGGTGTCCAGAACCCAGGCCAGCACCTCAGCCACTAAGTCGACGTCCGCTGTGGTACCTGCAACTCACAGAGGCTCAAAGGGGGCAGCCATCAGGCCAGCCAGTGTGCCAACAACCTCTGCAAAGGAAGAAACCATTCCACAACCTGCCACGGTGAAGAAGGGAACAGCATGCAGCAAGGCCAAGGAGCACGAAACACCCAGCAAAGCCTCCTCAAAAATTCCAGCAGCCAGACCCAAGGTCACACCAGGAAGGGGCAGAAAACACCAGGCAAGGCACTTCAGCTGTCGGAGGCTGCAGGTGAAGGCCTGGTGGCTACCAGCTCAACCGCCAGCACCACCTACACCGCGGCCAGCACCCTCGCATGCACCGCCGCTAGCACCGCCATAGGTCCCGCCTCAACCACTGCCACCTGCACCGCTAACAGTAGGACCACTACCAGCAGCAGCAGCCCCAGTGGGCAGCCATCTGAGGCTGCAGGAGGAGGGCTGGAGCCTCCCACCGCCACTGGCAGCATCCCCACCAGCACCGACACTAACACCAGTTTGCAGCCTTACCCGCCACAGGATGGGATGGAGTCTAGCCCTGCCTCCAAGGACTGTCATGCAACCTGTTTCCTGCAAATCGCGTTACTCAGACACCCAGGTGAGGGAATGTGAAGTGCCACACCCCAAGTGTTGCTTCACTGGGCGCAAGGCCCCCTCCAGAACCAGTGGAGAAAGGTATCCACTCACCCTTTCCTTGGCAGGATGAAGTACACTGGGCATAAAGCCCCCTCCAGAACCAGTAGAGAAAGGCATCCACTCACCCTATCCTTGGCAGGATGACGCAGACTGGGCACAAAGCCCCCTCCAGAACCAGTGGAGAAAGGCATCCACTCACAATATCCTTGGCAGGATGAAGCACATTGGGCTCAAAGCCACCTCCAGAACCAGTGGATGAAAACATCCACTTGAGAGACTGTGGCTTTGCACTCCCCAGGACCAAGCAGTGGTCAAACCACCCACTTGGTAGACAGTGGCTTTGCACTCCCCAGGACCAAGCAGTGGCCAAACCACCCACTTGAGAGACTGTGGCTTTACACTCTCCAGGACCAAGCAGTGGGCAAACCACCTACTTGAGAGACTATGGCCTTGCAATCCCCAGGACCAAGCAGTTGCCAAAGCACCCACTTGAGAGACTGTGGCCTTGCACTCCCCCGGACCAAGCAGTGGGCATGGAGCCCCCTCGAGGAGCAGTGGCGTTATTCCATCTTCCGACTGAGGTGCCCCCCCCTTCCCTGTCCCCCTGAGGTGCCTGTGTGTTTTCGACCTGATGCTCCTGCAGTGTTCCCTCCGTATTGAGGCAGGAGTCAAGTGTGGGCTTGGCCCATGAATTGTGGCCCAGTGGCCCACTGACATTTGGAAGGGACAATGTACGGCCTTATGTGCATATTGTATATTTTTGTAAATACTGTTTTTTCTAATCATTATGTATATCTGCTTATTTCTAATATATCACTGATTTAACTCAATTCCTTTGGTCCTTGTGTTCTTCCAGGTGGTTACGGAGTGTAACTGTAATGTTGTTGCATGTGTTTGTGTGTATGGTGTTGTGGGTGAGGGTGGGGGAGGAGGTGTTGTATGTTGCGTGTGCGTGTCACTCTCTTTTTCCTCCCCCCTCCCCTGTGTACTAGGTGCAGTACTCACCGTGGTCGTCGCCACCGCCTTTTGTATTCCTGGTAGATGAGGCAGTAGACCACCATGGGCAGGACCTGTAACTCGGGCTCCATGGCGTCCTGGTTCTTCGTTGAGTGTTGAGAGGTGAGTGGTTTCCCTTCTGTGTTCTGTTTCTGCTGTGCTTTTGATGGCATTGGTACCACCCTGGAAAAGCTGGTGGATAGGCAGGTTGTGATGGGGTGGGCGGTACATTGTCTTCCACCTGTCTGTTGGCAGTTACCGCTGCGATGTTTGTTGCTACACCCATGGCAGTCGGAGTATTAAAATGTCTGTCTGTGTTGGCGGTTTCCGCCTTTGTCGTGATCCCATTTTTTTTTACCGCCGGCCTATTGGCGGTATTACCGCAGCTTTAGCACCGACCGCCACGGTTGTAATAAGGGCCATAATCTTTTATGGAGGCTGAAAGTCTTCAGCCAGGCCAGGTAGCAGGCTGGATCTGATAAGGGACTCAATGATGCTGGGGAGTTGCGGCAAGAGGACTTACAGTTGATTCAAAGTTGTTTGGAGGTGGGTTTGGTGAAGTTGTCACATCCAGGGGAGCCATCGATCAGGTGCTGATTGGTGTCAATTCCAGTTAAACTTTGAGTTAGACAGGAAGGAGTAAATTCTTACCACATACAAGAGTCCAGGGCCTTTGCGACAGTACTTGGGGGTCAGGACTCACTCTCACAGAGGTGATTGGAGTGGGACATATCAGGTCCAGTTGCGACTGGTCAGCTGCAAGCAGGAAAGGGTGTCTAAAAGGGTGCTGGTGGCTCTGTGGCTCACATTGGGTGTCAGCCAACTGTTTCTTGGAGTCACTTCTTGGGTCCTGCAGTCAAGGCAAGAAGGTGTGACCTTCTTTCAGTTTCCTCAGACAGCAGGACAGACATTCTTTTGATTCTTCTCATGTCTTGAAGTTTTCTGAGAAGAGTTCAAGAAATGTACCTTTTATGCCCGGTGCCAACACATGGGTGGGGAATAATCCTTTATCCACACTATGAACCTATTCTGGGTAGCTGCACCCCCATTGGGTTTGGAGCCAGCCAGACTAGAAAGACAAGAGGGAGGCAGGCCTAGGTATGAGCTTCATCTGACAGTGACAGGGTAGGCATCTTTTGAAGCTTATAAGGGGTTTAGCACAGCCCCCAGACAATCCTGTGAAAGAAAGAAACCCCCTCCCCACACCTAGCTTTCTAGCTGTTCCCAAACTGAATTTAGCACTCATTAAGTGAATTAATAATGTAAGCCATTATTAGCCTTTGGGAGAGCCAATCTTACTACAGTGAAATATGACTTTGCAGGTTTTCCACTGCCAGGACATGTGCAACATTACATATACATGCCTTATTTTTAAATACCATGCACCTTGCACTGTGAGCATTTAAAGGCTACTTTAGAGCTGACTTTTAAGTATTAAAAAGAAAGGTTTAGATCCCTTAAAAGGGTTATTATGACAGGTTGAAGTGGAAGTTTAAAACTGCATATAAATGCCTGCAGGCATGTTTTAATAGTGCTAATTTAGTGGGAGACATACTGAGTATTGCAGACCACTGATAGCATTTAATTTACAGACCATGGGTACATACAGTACCATGTACTAGGGACATACTTGTAAATTAATTCAGGAGTGTACCAGTTTTAACATGTTTGAAAGGAAGAGCACAAACACTTTACCACTGGTAGTAGGGGTAAACTGAGCAGAGCCAAAACGGGTTCAGAAAAAAAAGGCAAAAATGCAGACAGAAAGCCACATAAATGTTATGGATCCTAGATTATCGATCCCACTCAACACACTTTCTCAGCTTTGCATTGTGGTAAGATACCGACAGGTGATATAACTGATGCCCTTTCGAAGACCTGGGGGGTCATTACAACCTCGGCGGTCTTTTTACAAGACCGCTGAGGGACCGCCGTGCTGAAGACCGCCAGTGGTGGCGTTTTTCCGCTCAGCGTATTATGACTGTTGGCAGCTCTATGTCGTTTTTCCGACGGAGAGCCGCCAACAGCCATAGTGACGGGCGGCGGGGAAGTGGAGGTTGCTCCACCTCCACCGCCACGCCAACAGAGCACCGCCCAGCGAATCACGTCCTGTGATTCTGCGCGGCGGTGTTCTGTTGGCGGTGTGGTGTCGGCGGAGCTGCCCCCATGGCTCCCGTCCCCTCCCGGAGGATCGACGGAACAGGTAAGTCGATCGTCCGTTAGGGGAGGGGGTGGGGGGGTGTTGTGTGCGTGCATGGGGGTGTGCGTGGGTGTATGTAGAGGGGGTGTGTGAGTGCATGTATGCTTGCGGGGGTGCTGCGTGTTTTGGGAATGTGTGCGTGTATGTCTGTAGGTATGTCTGTATGGATGTGCGCATGTATGTTTGAATGTGGGTGTGCGTGTCTGACTGTGTGTGTGGATGTTGGCATGTGTGTCGGTGTGTGTGCGTGTATGTGTGTTGGTGGTGCCTGCGTGCGTGTCGGGTTTGTATGTGTAAGGTAATGTCAGGGGTCGGGGTGGGGAGGGGGGTCCTGCCACCCTTGGGGGGTGGCAGGGGTGGTATAGGAGAGGGAGTCGGGGTGGGGGGTGGTGGAGACCCCTATCAGTGCCAGGGAAGAAATTTCCTGGCACTGATAGTGCTTACCGCCATGGATTTCATGGCGGTTCCTACCGCTGGAAATCCACGGCAGTAAGCCGGGTCACAATACCGGCGGCGGTATTGTCACGGCCGCCGGGCTGGAGACCCAGGTCTCCAGCCCAGCGGTCGTCTCCGCCCTGGCGGGCGGAACGGAGAAGCGGCGGATGACCATGGCAGTAACCGCCATGGTCATAATTCCCAAAAAAAGACCGCCAGCCTGTTGGCGGTCTTACTGCCGCTTTAACACCGTCCGCCAAGGTTGTAATGACCCCCCTAGACTTCATCCTAAAAATGACTCATGGACTGCCAAGAGGGCATAGAGATTCTGGCAAATGTTCCATAGAAATGTGCGCAAATACCAAAATATGTTGTTGGTAATTGCCAAAACATGCTAGATATAATACTCCATAACTACATAGATATCTTGCCACATGTTATAACCCCGTTTTTTTTCAACGACTGAAGTTCATCCTAATCACAGCTCACATTAGGTGAGACATTCAAAAATATACATGTTAACTTTACTTTGTGAAGTACATAGAGAAATTGGGGATTCTGATTCTCCAAAACTAAAAATTAAGTAGAACTTAGGTGTACTGAAAGAGGGGCAGGCCTTGGAGTTTAAGCGAAATGGCGCCCAACCAACTGCTCCCACCAAGGAATGGAGAACCTAGCGCCCATCTGGCATCATCCTCCACAATAAAGCCTTTTGGGGTGTCGGGAGGCTGAGCTCACTTGGGGGCCTTCTCTGCTGGTGGGGGAAACCAGTAGTGGTTCTAAGGCTGAGATAGTGGGCACGGCTGCCCCGGTTGAAGGCTAACTGGCAGCCAAAAAGGTGGAGGACCTGCTCTGGGCTGTGGGCATGTTGGTGGGGTACTTGCCAGGGGTGAGGGCCCTGTGCATGAGGTCAGGCTCTCACCTAGAAGTGGTGTCCATCTACCGAGCATGTACCGGCGCCCCACAAGACCCACACAACACATGCAGACAGGACCACAAAAACATGCCAGAGCCTGAGTGATGTCCTTCCTCAAGTCGAGTAGTGAACTCCCAGGGTCCTGAGGTGCCTGAGGCAGCAGAGGCCTCTTGTGTGATCTTGGAAGCCTGCCCAGGGGAAAATTGCAGCCCCTCCTACATGCATACGGGTGGCTTGAGGGGCCTGGCTACACAGCGTGGATAACTCCTGGTGAGGGAAGGACCTAGTCCCTGGAGGTGAAAGGGTGTGGATCTCCTATTCCCCTTCCCAGCCTAGAATTGCTACCCCCCTACATGTGGTGTAGTGTGGCACCCATTTCCTACCTGTCTGTTGAGCGGGGGATCTTGCTATGGGTGTCTGGTGCCTAGACACCTATGAGGAACACACTGACTCTGCCCAGTGGGACAGAGAAAAGGAACAGTAATTTGCCATGTGGGGATGTTGGCCTCCTGTTGGATGCTAGAGTGGTGCCCTACTAGGGGTAGACAGCTTTATCCTGGAGTGAAGTCAATATGGGGCAAGAGAGGGGACTCAAACCTGTACAGTTCAACAAGCTGGATAAATAAGCCTTCAGTTATGAGGCGGTTGGCATGACCACAGATTCGGCAGATGGGCAAGAGGAGGACCAGATCTGTCACTTAAAGACCTACTCTAAGCAGCCAAAGACACCAAATTCACATTAGAACACAAAATAGACATGGTAGTGTTGGAGTGTAGTTATTATAATCAAAATCAACATGAAATGTTTGCAAAATGAATGCCTAATGATGCTGCATAGAAATTGTATTGCTGTGTTTTACTAAATGCATGTTTGAAATGTGCCCACGGGGAGTGGCCACCAAGGTATACAATGATTTATGAAATTGACTAATGATGAATTATTAATGTACTAATGTATGATTTATGTTAGCATTAAGAATTACATGTTAAGGTTTTTGCTGAATTAATTTCTAGGCCTTAGTTAGCATGAGACGGGGCCTAGCTGCCGGTCTCATATGCAATTTGCTGACTTGCTGAAGGACATGCAGCCGTACTTTTCCAAAAGCTAGAAGAGGTGTGTAACCGTAGTAAATTCTTTCTCATGAGACTCGACTTGCTCAAGGAGACATTCTTGCTAAATGCAACAGTGTAAACTTGCAACAGGTACAAGGTCGCCTGAACTGGTAAAGACAATGGAACCACTGACTGAGACTGAGAGACTAAAATGTGTACCTGACATTCTACCCGTTGGAGACGTCAATTACAGGAGCCAATGAATTACGTGAGAACTGTTCAAAAGTGACAATTCTAATGAGGTGATTACCTGATCATTGGATGGAGATAATGGTGCACCAAATTGTGCCCAATTGTAAATTAGGGGACTGTACAACAAGTTTGATATAATCGTATGACACAAGGAGAAATCAGCCATTCATTACGTGCCTTTGCTATTGCCTAGACACTTTGTCACTCTGTCTTAAAGACTTTGCGGTTTGATTTTTCAAATGATTTTTTAAGAGGGAAGTGTCCCGTATTGCCTGTCTTGCTGAACTTTGCTGTGTTTCCTGGCCGATGGCGAATCAACTGATGTGCTGAGGATGAAGACTGGCTCTGTATGCTGACCCATTACGGAGGGTAACTATATGATAATGAAATTGTAATTGTCTGTTTGCCTTTCCTTTCTAGGTACCAACTGCTACCTTTTATAGAGACCATATTGAGATGTTTTCTAAATTTGTGTTGATAAATTGTTTTGCATGAAGCCCAACATGCTAGTGCTAATTCGAGGTTAGTTAAGGAGTTCACTAAACGGACGCAAATAGACAAATGACTGAATCAATGCTTTGTTGAATAAAGCGCTAATGATACTCTGCTAAAGTTAATCCATGTTGACGTCGTGCTTTGTTCTGATGTTTATGATCTTTGCTTTGATGAAATCTTATTCTAGTTGCCATATTGTAACATTACTGATGTGTTTTCTGGTTTTGAGAGTAATAAACTTGCTAGTAGAGTGTAATCAATAGGGAATAAATAACGTAAATTTTACTAATCTGTGTGTGGTCATTCATGGTTGAAAGGTCATGGTGTGATCAAACTTTATTGATGTATTTATCTAGAATGGTTTACCTTCACATATTGAATATTGAGAAAATTATTGATCTAGTGATTTATATGTTGATTAGTTGTCTCGTCCTAAGGTGTCTTCAATCAGGGTCAAAAGATTCATTGGCCTAAAACGAGTCCCAGACAAGTAAATTATCTAAGACGGGACGCGTTATCAATAGGAACTGATATTGCCTTCATCAGATTTGACTGCAAGAAACTTTCAACCAGGGTCACAACAGTGAAAGACACAGTCGAAGGACACTCGGATTCCCTCACAACACTTCAGCAGGAGGTCTGGTAGCAGAGGGAGATCACTTAGTGACTGCATGTAAAAGCGGAGGATGCAGACCCCAGACACAATAATATTCAAGAGGTGGGCCTCCCCCATTTGATACAAAGGTAAAGATGCAAACCACTTCTTGATTGAAGGGGGACACTGGGTGCTAGGGTCTCCCCTCAGGGCTGGAGCCAGGGCCCTTCCAATCATCCTCAGGGTCATTAACTGTAGGGACTGTGATGCCGACCATACAGCAACATGTCTAAATGGCCCTATACAGTACGAAAATGGCATGATCATTCTATTCCCGCACTACATGCAGGAGGAGGTCTGGGAATGACTGGAGGGCTGGTGGTCAGTGGAAAACAAGAGGCAATGATGTGAACTTCCCCATGGCAACATATGAGACAAGAAACTCAGCAAAAAAGAGAAGAGGAGAAAGATGCACCAATGGTCACAGAAGATCCTTGGTCCATGAATAGCCAGATATGTTTTGGTAGCTCCTACACAACCAGGACACCCCGGTGGTAGTGGACATTCAGTATAGTTGAGCCACAAACCAAATACGCCCTACCCCCAGTGACTACTCTTGCTTTCTTCTCTCTCTCTATTAGCTCTGGGAGTACTCAGGGGATTGAAGCTATACTATCTTTTTATTTATTTTGGTTTAGCAGGTTAAAATTTTATCCTGGAAAGGGTGGCAGGTGCCCTATGAATTGGGATGGCAGGTAGTTCTGAGCCTGCAATATGAGGCATTAGAGTTAGGAGTAGCAGTTGGGCAGAATTAAAGGGATTGTTGTTGCCACCTACGGAAACACTTGTACATGAGCACAGCATAAGGTGGGATGGAAGCCATGGGGCCACGGCAAATGTGAAGTAGCACTGAGATGGTGGCACAGTACAACCAGGGTGTTAAGATCCTACAATTGAACATTAATGGGCTAGGACATAAATTTAAGAGTGGAACACTGGTTAGATTCATTACCAGACAAGATCCAGAACTAATATTATTACAAGAGATGCACCTAGTGGGGAACAATAGTGGATTTATAGGTAGGGGAAGGTATAAAGTCCTGACCCATTCTGGGTTCCCCTCTGGCTCACAAGGGCAGGTATTCTTACCTGTAGATCGCTCCCACTCTCAATTGATCAACTTTGGAAAGACAGAGAGGGCTGGTATGCAGAAATTCTGGGGAAAAAGAATAGCTAGAGGGTGGTTGTGGTAAAAATGTATTTCCACCAGGGCTTACAATCGGTCATGTTAGACGTACAGGAAAGTGGATGATGCAGGCCCATACAGGACTCCTGATTATAGGGAGTAACGTAAACTTGACACTGCATTAGAAAATGGATAGATATATGATACCCGGCCCTCCAGGGCGATAAACCCATGCAACACTTTCTCACTGCTTTTGGTCTCCTGAATTTCTGGCTACACAAGACTATTCATATGTGGCCACCAACAGGTACTCCCTCTCTAGACTTGACCCCTCTTTTGCTCCAGTTGCACAGGTTAGCAGATATGGAAGAACACACTTTCGACTCTTTGGGATCTCAGTCCATTTTCTGCACACAGAGAACCCCTGGGGGAGGTCTGAATGGTGACTAGACCCATGGATCCTGCAGAACTGGAGTATTAGGACATCAATGAGACAAACCACAGAATACTAATTCAAAGAGAACTCTGGGTCAGTGGCATCAGGAGTGACCCTGTGGGAGCCCTAATAAAGAATAGCACAGGGAAACTTATTGCCATCCAATTTAACAGACAATGGGAAAATAAGGGATGTTGAGGGGCCTAGAATACCACTGGGCAGAGAAGGTAAACTACATCCAAAACTCACAAGAGGAGTGGGTTACCACATAGAGACAGGACTACAGAAAATGAAGCAAAGGTGCTCTTTTGTACAAAGCAACATAACCTATATGAGGTGAGTAACAAGGCAGGCAAGCTGCTGGCCTGCACAAAGGGAAGAGGGGCAATGATGGGTCAGAAATATACAGCCACCACAAAAAGGTGTGGTGAGGAATTGTTCAGGGAGGGTTTTGTATTCCTCTATACCTGAGTACTTCTATCCAAGGTGATCCCCTTAATCTCAAGGTCTTTTCAGACAAAGACAACACCACCACAACACATGGCCCAGCCACCTCAGAAATAGACACGAATAACCATCCATCAATGCACACCTTCAACATCATGTCACACAAACATTTCCTCAATATTATCATTGCAGCTGAAACATCAAGATCACCATCAGACCCAGCATCGCCAAAAATCTTTAAAGATATCTTTCACTCAGCCTGTGCAGGAGATATAGCCAGATGCCTATTCACTACATCCTTGAAACAAGGTTCATTCCCACCTGACCTCAAAACCTCCTACATCAGACCTCTCGTCAAAAATAAAAATCTTGACCCATCTGATCCTGCAAACTAGAGGTCCACATCAAATGGACCACTCTAAGGAAAACATTTTGAGAAAGTGGTGCTTACTCAACTCTCTCTTTAACTTTAAATAATATTAGGGCTTACTCTAAGTCCGGTTTTATAGCAGGTAGTGGCACAGTCAGTCATAATATCCATTATCTAAAATGCAGGGTGAACAAAAACGGAGTAGTGTCTCATTATTTCTTCAACTATCAACTGCATTTTGCACTGCCCACCATCGCACCCTACTTCAAAGACTTCAAATTATTGGAATCTGTGAAAATGCTTTAAAATGGATTGCTTCTTATCTCACAGGCAAAGTATAGCCTACCTACCCCCTTTCACATTCACAACACTGTGGTGTTCCTGAGGAGTATTTCATATTTCCACTATTAATCACTATCTCCCTTACCACATTACCAAATCTGATGAAATCATACAATCTCTCATTTCACAGCTATGCAGATAAAACCCAATTCATTTTAGAAATGGATAGCACCAAAGACCCTCACAATTCAAAACTTGATGACTGTTTATGCTGTGAACACATGGATGATGAATAACCATCTAAAGCTCCATATCGCAAATACAGAGATTATGACATGCAGACAATGTCAAAACTACCAGTCTACTATTATGTGGCCTAAGGAACTTGGAACACCTCTGACAACATTAAGAGAAGTTAGAAAACTACGCGTAACCACAGATTTAGAGCTGTCTCTAATACCACATGCTAACAATCTCACAAAGAGTGCATTGTACACAATAAAAACACTACTTCACATACCTTGCATACCTACATAAACTGTAATCCATTTTAACACTCATAATCTACAAGCTTGACTATGCCAATAACCTATTCCTTAACACACCCGCATTCATGATATGCAAAAATCAACTCATCCAAAATGCTGCCACAAAGCTTCTTCTCTACCTTCACCCAAGAGAATGCATGAGTCCAATTGTACATCTCTCCACTGGCTACCTACAGCTAGAAGGGCAATGTTCAAAGCACTCTGCATTGTGCACACAGCCTCACAAGGAAAAGGACAGCTATACCTACAAATTAAAATTAAGAAACACAAACCAAACAGAACACTGCACTCCAGGCTTGCACCATTTATCCCATAGGAAATCAATAGGAGGCAATGCTTTCTTAGTATAAGTTGCCATGCTTTAAAACTCACCACCAGCCAACATATGAAGCGTGCAGGACGATATACACTTCTGACGACAGCAAAAAACATGGTTATTTCCTAGATCACTTCAGCACCTGCATCCCCGTAACAGATCCCAGAAAACAGTTGCACCCTCAAGTGCAATCCTGAGCTTTCTAACCAGTGAATTGTAAACAACTCAACCAAAATTGCTTTAGTTATGCAGGTAGACAAAAAAGGTCTGACATGTGGTACGCCCTAGCATTATATAGATATGTACTTCCATATATTACAGTCATGGTCCACAATAATACTAAAAGAATAATATGAGGCGGTCAGCAGCAAATTGTAACTTATACCTCTTAAATACACAAGGCCTTTCTGCTCTGAGGGTTGTCCATCACCATCATTGTGCAGTGATAAACATCATAAAATGAACAGGAATGCATCATGCACTGTTTTGCAGCCGCGGAGGGACTTGAGGACTACACGCCCCTGAGTGCAGCAGTGATTGGAAGAGGCAAGGAAGTGCCACAGCGCAGGTTGGGTGTTACTAAAGGCCTGCTAGTACCCCACAGCGTGGGATGCATTCTCCACTGTATTGTGACAGCAGGGGCACTTGAGGACTACATGCCCCAGAGTGAAGCAAGAAGTGGACGAAACGAGCACAGTGCCGGTCGGGCGTTACTGAAGGCCTGCTACTACCCTGCAGTAGTGACTGTGGGAGGCAGGGAAGTGTCACAGCTCCAGTCAGGTGCTACTAAAAGCCCGCTACTACCTTGCAGCACAGGACATGCATGAGATGCGCCAGCGCATGTACCCAGGTGAAAAACAGGACAAGAGCTGGCCCATCTGCACCAGTCCCCGTCCGACTGAGGCTGGACTGGGGCCACTCTCTGACAAGGTTTTTTAACCAAACTTGTTACAGCATTTTAAGCGGTGCAGGGGAGTGCCATAAACCTTATATCTACAATGGTCAAGTGCAAAGCTATTGGATGCACTACTGTTACCCTCCGGTTGACCAGTACAGATACTATGCTTGAATGAGCCTTGGGTTTTGTTACCAGTGAAATTGCACTAACAGAGTGCACATTGTCTATAGAATTAGGGAAAGGGCCAGTTGACGCACCTAGTGCCCCCAGTGTATCTGAGGGAGATTTACAAGCTCCCAGGCAAGAAGAAATTTCTAGGCTGGCATAGGGCCATATTGCCCCAGTAATGACAGTATTGAATCCAACCCAATAGTTGAGGAGTGCACTATATAGGGAACTATAAGTGTTAGAGTGTGTACTTGGGCACATGGAGCATCGCCTATTGTGGTACTAACAGATATTCAAATACAAAATCAACATGGAGCCGCTTGGGTTAGTCAGGTGGAATTTTCATGCAGTCTCTACTATTATTCTGAGTAACATTCAAAGTGAAGCCAGGGTATTGGTCATACACCAGCACCTTACTAAGGTGCCTCCCAGTAAACAAAATGAGTTGTGCAAAATTATTTTAGCACTATATACAGCTTGCCTTAGATACTCATTTAATTGAAATGCAACTCAAGGCAAGTCTGAGAGAGAGGACACACCAAGAGATTAAGATCCCTTAATGAAAACTAGGCAACAGAAAACACAGATCTTCACAATCCGAAGAGTCTGGAGGGGGTTATCATTTGAGATAAACCTTAAAGAGCCTGTTAGGTTTAAGCATAATAATGACCATACTCCATGTTATTTGCAGCATTCTGGTTGATAGCAGATTATCAGTGAAGCATTCTTAGAAACTGTAGCCAGCTAACTGATTTTGTAGAGGAGATGAGTATGTCAGTAAGAAAGTTGAAAAGGGATAGTTACCAAAAGGACACTGAACAAAGTGTATTCAAATAAGAGAAAGGTTCTGACTGAAAAGCTTACTCCAAAAAGAGGAAAGTGACAGGTTTAACCAAACAAATGCCAGTCCTCAAGAAATGAGAGTGATGGCAATTCAAGACAGTGCAGCAGAAATAACAATAGTTTGCCTGACACTCAAAACGCATTGGTTCACAACACCAACTGATGAATACATACAAAATAAAATATCATGAGCTTGCACATGGCTCACATAAGATATATTAAGTAGAAATACTGATAGACGGAATATATCACACACAATAAGAGGTTTCCTTGGTCACATTTATCAAAAGACTACAATATCATCCTACCTGAGGATAATTGTCTGACATCGTTAGTTAGATAGCCACCATGGAAAGCATTGTCTCCTCTAGTACCTAAAGAGCTCAGCGTAAGGAATTAACAAATAACAAGAACATAAATAGGTCTGTCTTTAAAGGAATATTTCATGGTAATGTGCAGCATTAGAAGTAACTATCTTATGTATGTTGTGTGGAAGCAAAGAACTGTAGAATAATATTGGTGGTTAATGACTGCCCTCCTCTCATCTGTGCTGCTGAGAGAGAAAGACAAACACCATACATTATCTAGTTATCTAAGACACTTTTACAGCATTACAATGTCATGGGCATACCCCTGAAAGTTCAAGCTCAGAAAGGTGGATAACTAAACTGCTCAAAGCTTGTGGAGGGCCAGCATTTGTATGTGGAAGCACTCAATGCCTGTTCAATCAAAGTATGTACTCCTAGCTTCCAACCTATGGGTGGAGCCAAAGCCCCTCTCTAATGGTACTCACATAATTATCTGGTGACAGCTGCACTGTCAAGCCAGACCATAAAAAGTATGAGCTCTAAAATAAACTCAGACGCTGTATAGAAGTCAAATGGGATGGGATTCTGTGAGAAAGTAGCCTCTTTCTAGCCTTGTTACCCCCACTTTTGGCCTGTTTGTGAGTGTATGTCAGGGTGTTTTCACTGTCTCACTGGTATCCTGCTAGCCAGGGCCCAGTGCTCATAGTGAAAACCCTATGTTTTCAGTATGTTTGTTATGTGTCACTGGGACCCTGCTAGTCAGGACCCCAGTGCTCATAAGTTTGTGACCTATAGGTATGTGTTCCCTGTGTGATGCCTAACTGTCTCACTGAGGCTCTGCTAATCAGAACCTCAGTGGTTATGCTCTCTCATTTCTTTCAAATTGTCACTAACAGGCTAGTGACCAATTTTACCAATTTACATTGGCTTACTGGAACACCCTTATAATTCCCTAGTATATGGTACTGAGGTACCCAGGGTATTGGGGTTCCAGGAGATCCCTATGGGCTGCAGCATTTCTTTTGCCACCCATAGGGAGCTCTGGCAATTCTTACACAGGCCTGCCACTGCAGCCTGAGTGAAATAACGTCCACGTTATTTCACAGCCATTTTACACTGCACTTAAGTAACTTATAAGTCACCTATATGTCTAACCTTTACCTGGTAAAGGTTAGGTGCAAAGTTACTTAGTGTGAGGGCACCCTGGCACTAGCCAAGGTGCTCTCACATTGTTCAGGGCAAATTCCCCGGACTTTGTGAGTGCGGGGACACCATTACACGCGTGCACTACATGTAGGTCACTACCTATATGTAGCTTCACAATGGTAACTCCGAATATGGCCATGTAACATGTCTATGATCATGGAATTGCCCCCTCTATACCATCCTGGCATAGTTGGCACAATCCCATTATCCCAGTGGTCTGTAGCACAGACCCTGGTACTGCCAAACTGCCTTTCCTGGGGTTTCACTGCAGCTGCTGCTGCTGCCAACCCCTCAGACAGGCTTCTGCCCTCCTGGGGTCCAGCCAGGCCTGGCCCAGGATGGCAGAACAAAGGACTTCCTCTGAGAGAGGGTGTTACACCCTCTCCCTTTGGAAAATGATGTGAAGGCAGGGGAGGAGTAGCCTACCCCAGCCTCTGGAAATGCTTTCATGGGCACATTTGGTGCCCATTTCTGCATAAGCCAGTCTACACCGGTTCAGGGACCCCTTAGCCCTGCTCTGGCGCGAAACTGGACAAAGGAAAGGGGAGTGACCACTCCCCTGACCTGTACCTCCCCTGGGAGGTGCCCAGAGCTCCTCCAGTGTGCTCCAGACCTCTGCCATCTTGGAAACAGAGGAGCTGCTGGCACACTGGACTGCTCTGAGTGGCCAGTGCCACCAGGTGACGTCAGAGACTCCTTCTGATAGGCTCCTTCAGGTGTTGCTAGCCTATCCTCTCTCCTAGGTAGCCAAACCCTCTTTTCTGGCTATTTAGGGTCTCTGTCTCTGGGGAAACTTTAGATAACGAATGCAAGAGCTCATCCGAGTTCCTCTGCATCTCTCTCTTCACCTTCTGCCAAGGAATCGACTGCTGACCGCGCTGGAAGCCTGCAAAACTGCAACATAGTAGCAAAGACGACTACTGCAACTCTGTAACGCTGATCCTGCCGCCTTCTTGACTGTTTTCCTGGTGGTGCATGCTGTGGGGGTAGTCTGCCTCCTCTCTGCACTAGAAGCTCCGAAGAAATCTCCCGTGGGTCGACGGAATCGTCCCCCTGCAACCACAGGCACCAAAGAACTGCATCACCGGTACCTTGGGTCTCCTCTCAGCACGACGAGCGAGGTCCCTTGAATCCAGCAACTCTGTCCAAATGACTCCCACAGTCCAGTGACTATTCAGTCCAAGTTTGGTGGAGGTAAGTCCTTGCCTCCCCACTCCAGACTGCATTGTTGGAAACCGCGACTTTTGCAGCTACTCCGGCCTCCGTGCACTTCTGGCGGAAATCCTTTGTGCACAGTCCAGCCTGGGTCCACGGCACTCTAACCTGCATTGCACGACCTCCTAAGTTGTTCTCCGGCGACGTGGGACTCCTTTGTGCGACTTCGGGTGAGCACCATTTCACGCATCCTCATAGTGCCTGTTTCTGGCACTTCTCCGGGTGCTACCTGCTGCTGAGAGGGCTCCTTGTCTTGCTCGACGTCCCCTTTGTCTCCTGACGCAATTTGCGACATCCTGGTCCCTCCTGGGCCACAGCAGCGTCCAAAAACCCTTACCGCAAGATTTGCAGCTAGCAAGGCTTGTTGGCGGTCTTTCGGCGGGAAACCACTTCTGCACGACTCTCCACGGCGTGTGGGATCCGTCCTCCAAAGGGGAAGTCTCTAGCCCTTGTGGTTCCTGCAGAAACCTAAGCTTCTACAGTCCAGTAGCAGCTTCTTTGCACCCGCAGCTGGCATTTCCTGGGCATCTGCCCATCTCCGACTTGCTTGTGACTTTTGGACTTGGTCCCCTTATTCCACAGGTACCCTCGACTGGAAATCCATCATTGTTGCATTGCTGGTTTGTGTCTTTCCTGCAGAATTCCCCTATCACAACTTCTATGTCCTTTGGGGAACTTTAGTGCACTTTGCACTCACTTTTCAGGGTCTTGGGGTGGGCTATTTTTCTAACCCTTACTATTTTCTAATAGTCCCAGCGACCCTCTACAAGGTCACATAGGTTTGGGGTCCATTCGTGGTTCGCATTCCACTTTTGGAGTATATGGTTTGTGGTGCCCCTATCCCTATGTGTCCCCATTGCATCCTATTGTAACTATACATTGTTTGCACTGTTTTCTAAGACTATTACTGCATATTTTGGTATTGTGTATATATATCTTGTGTATATTTCCTATCCTCTCACTGAGGGTACACTCTGAGATACTTTGGCATATTGTCATAAAAATAAAGTACCTTTATTTTTAGTATAACTGTGTATTGTGTTTTCTTATGATATTGTGCATATTACACTAAGTGGTACTGTAGGAGCTTCACTCGTCTCCTAGTTTAGCCTAAGCTGCTCTGCTAAGCTACCATTACCTATCAGCCTATGCTGTTAGACACCCTATACACTAATAAGGGATAACTGGGCCTGGTGCAAGGTGCAAGTACCCCTAGGTACTCACTACAAGCCAGTCCAGCCTCCTACAGATTCCCCTTCAGAGTGAACAACACATTCTATTCCAATGTCTAATAAAACTAGAGTCCACACATGATACAGAACCTATCTTGCTTAACTAAAATATTTTTCTATTTCTGGTGCTTAAGCCTGACCATTCATGCTGTAGGGTATTGAACTATATGGATTGGCATCCACTTACAGTTACGTATGTAGTGTAAAATGCTCACATTATAGGACTGATGAAGATTTTGTTTGGTACGAAATATAAAACAACTCAAGATATCACAAATGGTCTCTTTAGTCAAATAATAAAATCTGAATCACAATATTTGATGGTGTTCACATTTGGGTTCCTCTAGTATGCTTATAAAACTGTACTCATTATTTCACGATACTAATCCATCACTAATTCTTGTTGGGTTCCAGAGTAGCTTCGACGCCTCGTCAGGGGTAGTAAGCACTATATAATACTATTACAATACAATATAATATTACCTCAAGGGTACAAGAACAGTTCTGCTTTCTTCTAGGGGTGGGCGGAACTCATGTAGTCTCATTCTGCAGAATTCCACAGAGTTACATAAAAACACGATGAGCTTCCACAGAGCTCCGCGAGTGGGCGGAAATCGGTATGTCATGGTGATTTTTAGCACTAGGAGCTTGTTTCTGCACTGAGAAATCAGTGCAGGCTGCACCACACGATGCACCAGAGGGTGCTGCTCAAGTTGGTTTTTCTGCCTATCAAATAGATTTTCTACTCGAGTGGCAGCTTACCAATGTGAATGGTTGCGATCGCACATGACCACCTGCGTTGGGAAAATCTCATCGGGAACCATCCTAGTGCCTAAAAATCTGCACTAGGGGACACCAGTTCTCATGCTCACCAACTCACTATTAGCGAGCCACGCTCAAGAAAAAACTTCGCCAAACAGCATTTGGTGGAGTTTGGCCGTATCTCAGCTTTACATGCATAACATGGAGTGACCAAAATTCTGAAAACTCTGCCAGCAGAGCGGAGTTTATCCCCACACCCCTAGTTTTTTCTCAGCAAGAATAATTGAACTGCATAGGTGTAAGGAAACAGGCTTTTTGCATGTTTCCCCCCACTTTGTGCCTCCATCCGGACTGTTAGCTACTGGTTATTCGACTCTGAGGGTACAGTGAGGCCTGCTAACCAGACCTCAGTGCCAATGATTTAACCCTCTACAAATTGCATGTTGAATTGGACACACCCAATTGGCAAGGCCTGGCTGACTTATACGTCCCTACTATATGGTATGCAGGGTGCACAGGACATGTAAGACAGAGAGACTGTTCAGAGCTGCAGGACTGTTTGTGCCACCCTTTGCATCACAAGGTACAAAAATGGATCCCAGCCTGCCACTTCAGACTGAAAGGACAATGTTTGCACTGCCAGTTCAACTATACCATTTAAACCAATGGCAAACTCACTCTATTCCTTGACATTATTTGTAAGTCTCCCATAAGGAAGGCCTATAGAGTGCTATGGCAGGGAGCTTTATCTTGTTAATTAAGACATATGTTTTACGATATGTCTTAGCAGCAACACTTCCAAATTGTCGTTTTCCTGGGGGTAAAGTTGATTGCCCCATTGACTAAAACAAAGTTACCAGGCGGCATTCCAACCTGGCTAACTTTTGACTGGGACATGGTCATGTAAAGTATCAAATTAATTGTGGCACTAAATACGACTCGTTGCCCTGGTTGAAATTAATGTCACTATTAAAGGTAAGCAACATTTAGAAAAGTTGCCAATCTGTGCTTTTCTCATCCAGCTGCCTTACAAAGGTATACACACACAGACAGCTTTCTGAACGCCTGTGGAGACACGTGAACGAGTCCAAGGCTCAGAAACAAAGTAATTGCTGCAGCAGCGAGGGGTCACCTTCTCTGCCAGAATGGTCCCTCTGTGTTAGACCAGAGTTGTGCTTCAAAGGAGAAGCCGTCTTTGATGGGTCACCCGGCCCAACACCCCTGAGCAGGATGCCCTTTTGTTCCTATAGACAGCATGGAGACAGGCCTAGAAAGGGAAAACTCACCCCCAAACTGGTTTTTACTGTGGGCATGTTGCCCTCAAGTAGCCACACCTCTAAGGTGGGCTACTTTGCTCCTGACAACGGAGGACCGGTTTGTGTCATCTTGAAGAGGGCAAGAATGTGGCACTCTGGAATAGCCAGATGCCACACATTGCAGGAACTTCATAACTTCGTAGGAGGGGACCCAGTATCCCATTGCCTAGTGAATGCATGGTCCCCTCAGGGCACTTTCCTGCGATTAATATGGCACCTTTGGCATGTTGACCCTCAATACTTGCTGGACTTGGAAGGAGGACGATAAGAAGACCACTTTGCACCCGTTGAAAGTGCACAAAGTGGAGAAGTGTGGCACAATGGTTAGAGCATCAGCCCCTGATGCAGAGATCTGGCCCGGGTCCAGGGTTCAATTCCTGCCTTGGTGGGACTTGGGCTCAAATCCCTTGGACCAGATACTCTTGCCTAGTGCCTAATCTAATTAATGGGTCCCACTCTGTAACTCTGGTAAATAACTTGCTTAAACTCCACAATGACCCTGACAGTGTTAGGATGCCTGGCGTCACCCTGAGGGTTGCCCAGGAGTGGGTGCCTCACAGGGAAAAGCCAGGAAGGGTTCCACAGTGGTATGCATACAGTGCCTTGAGACCCTAACGGGTGAGTAGAGCGCTATACAAGTGTGAAGTTTTTTCACAAAGAGGGGCTGGGACACCAGACCAGCTGTACCTGGACTAGCTGAGTTTGGACCCTGTTCTGCATGCCTGGCATGGGGAAAAGCTGATTCCCAGCCCCAGTCCAAAGCAGATACTCCAAAGGGTAGTTGGCTGACTTTCCAGGACAAGACTGGGGACGTTAAAGCCGAAAGAGTTGTAGCTCCATCTCTGGTAGCTACTACAGATGTTTGCTGCTACCAGATGCTGGTCACTCCAAAGGACAGTTCAGAGATAGCCAAAAGATGTATCTGTGTCTGCGGGACCCATAGGTGGTGGTTATGACCAGATTTGTCAACCAAGAGGGAAGCCAACCTCTACCAAAGATTTGCACTTTGTCCATTATATTACGAAATGCAAGGTCTGCATCAGAAGCCCTTAGAAGGTTGGAAAGAGGACTTTGTGTGACCCCAAGGGCCATGGACAGTCACCCCCACACACCTGTAGACCGAGGTCTCAACCAGAATTCACCCCCATCAACTGCACTGCACCAGGAGCATCCTTGAGCCAGCATTCCTCAGCATCAGGACGACTCCATTGTCGTCTATGGCGTTCATCCTGTTAAGTTTGAATCTTTCTCTTAAAGAGCTCTGGTGGCCAGGTAATTGTCCAAAGTGTGCTTTCTGGGCACTCTAGACCTCAATCCTGCCAGATTTGACCATCCAACTCAGGCCAGAGCTGTTGAACTAACTTTTACAAATTCTCCAACAGTTTCCAAACTTTTTGTTGGACAATGCTTGTTTGAAATAAAAGTTATACATTATTTCTGAAATCTGATTTCGAGAACCTCCCAGTGATTGAATTTATAAAAATCTGCTTTGTTTGGTCTCTACAAATTTCTTTGTTTTTATAAATTGGTGTCTTGTTTCTGTTTTGTTGTGTGAATTTCTTATATTGTTGTTTGGTGCTGTCAAATGCTTTACACATTGTTCCTTTGCTAAGCCTTACTGCATGAAGCCACAGCTAGCCAGGGTTGAACTAAGGTTAAGTAAACGTACCTGCCTGGACCCAAGTTGGTATTTTTGGGTGTAGTGCACAGTAAGGATTCCCAACCACACAATATAGTACACCCAAATCCTCCAAACAGGACTATCCTCATGTATTATTGTAGACTGACAATATCATATGACTGATGATGACTAAAAACATCACATATAAAGAATGTTCAGTGAGTGACTCTTCTACCTAGGAGTAGATAGAAAATTAATTTTAATGTACTATTTTTTGGATTGGAATTGTTCAGTGAAGGCAAAGGTTTGGCTCCAGAATTTCTGCAGATGCTTTTTTACTCTGCAGTTGCCAAATATGTTACAAATGTTGCCAGACCACATATTTTTTTTAACTTTAGAAGAGTGTACCTACCACTTTAGGCTGAGCAGGTTAAACCATAAAATGAGTTAGTAACTGCCCCCTGTTTGAGGAAAGTTGGAGTGCTCCCTGCTACTTGCATAGTTGTACTGTGTCCTTGCAAGCAGACACACTGGAAACAGATTATCTCCAGAGGTAATAACAAAAATATAGCCATTTAAGTTGTTTCTAGCACTTCAGGCTACATTTTGTGCTATAAACAATCCCCATAGTATATATGCACCACAACTATATTCAACTGCTGAAGAGAGCTTTACTCTAGCAGAAAAACGTTAATGGTTCTGCTAACTGCCATCTTGATGGATAGACTCCTCACGAAGTGTTAAATGATTATAGTAGTTCCTCCTTGTGGGAGGACAGTTCTGACCATCTGGTCCGCCTTCATTTTTTGCTTTTTGACTACCTGTTTTTTTACTTTTTACTGTGAGGGAGCCTTCTAGTCCGGGACTCACCCACAGTAAACTCATGGTAAAATGGATTGCACATGTTTACGGCCAGTGCTCCCTTGCTAAGGAAAGGCTGCTGTGGCGCAGCAAGAGTAGGAGGCCGCGGGCTGGTTACATGTGATCATGTGTGCACACATGTGCACCCATGTGAGGGCTGCATGGGGAGGATTCCTGGGGTGTGCAATCCAAGAGCTTCACTTAGGTAGCCTGACGCAGAAGGGACTATGCAGAGTAGGTGGTGACCTGGAGTAGGCTTCATGAAATGGGTGTACACATGTGAGGGATTGTCAGTGTGCTTACTTTCTTTTTACTGCAGGGCCACTCCATTAAATGTGCATGGGAAAGAGTGGCCTAGAGCATAACTCAGGTCCCCTAGGGCCCACAGAGATCAGAGTCACACCAATGTACACTGTTACCTGCATGTAAAGAATATGGTGCATTAGGTTACAAAAACATAGTTGTATAATTTAGGATTAGGGTCAATTACTGCTCTATCCAGCTGCCTAAGCAGGGCCTTGCATCAATAAGCCAGCTGTCAGCCCCTGCCAGGAAATGGGCGGAGAGGCCCTGGAAGGAATGTCAGGCAGGAGGGGCTGAGTTTCAGACCACGTGTGGCCCCAGCTCCTGGACTATGCCATTTTGAGCTATCCCAGAAGACTGTGCAGGAATGAGGGGGCAGGTACAAGGAAGTGATGTGGCACATCTGGATAGGCCAGAGATGCAAGCCTGCTGAACACTTCTGACCCCATTTATAAGGTCCTGCACAGGAGAGAGCTCTCTCTCTCTTGGCTGTGCTTCACTGCTGGACACTGTGACTGCAGACGGGCGTCATGGGCAACTGGAAGAAAGAACCTCCTGACTGTCCCCTGGGCCAGGGACTCTGCCCCTTAAGGACTTCATGCCCAGTGAGGCACATCCAAGGGCTAGGTAAGCTGCCCCCCTTGCCCCCTGAGGGCTAGTTGGGGGAAAGGCTGGGCTGGCGCAAGGAGAGCGCACTGCCCAGAAGAAAAGGAGGGCACCCAGAAGAAAGGCTGGCGTAGGGAGTCAGTAGGGCTGGATCCCCACAATCTGGGACCCTTCTAGGTCCGTAGGCATACAAAAGTGCTCCTGGTGGCAAGGGCTTATCACCAGGAGTGAAACAACACCATGATCATCAAAATCAGCCCATAGGAGGCTCAGATATACCAAGGAGAAGGTCAGTGACCTTTGACCTATTTCTGAGTGAGCAGCGATGCACGTGGGGCTCCCCCGCAGGTCCGGCCGAAGCCACTGGGGTGGGGCAGGGCCCAGGGGGCTGCCATAAGAGGAAGAGGAGCTGGGGGAGTGCTGTTGTACCCCTACTGCGGAAGAAGAGGAGGACATGATCCCCATCCCGGGGCCCTGTGAAGCCTGGCCCTTTCATGGAGGCAAGGGGGATGCCATCACGCATTCCCCCTTGCTGCGATTGTGAACGGGCCTTGGACCCCCTGTGGCCAAAGTAAAGTCAGGGAGCGCTCTCATGCTCCCTGTGAAAAACCACAGGGGGTGCCTTCCCGGGGCTCCACCAAGAACAATGGCCGGGGGCGCCATTACTTCCCATGCGAAGATGGCCATCAGCTAAGGAAGGGGCCAGTGGGCGAAGACAAAATCAGGGAGCGCAGTCGCACTCCCTATAAAAACACCAGCGGGGCCCCAGACCCTATCCTGGGGCCCCCACATGTGAGTCAAAGTTGAGGGCACTGTCAGGCCCTCACTGAATCCACCTAGATGGGCTCCAGACCCCATCCTGGGGCCCTGTGAAAACGAGAGTCGGGAGCACTGTCACACTCCCCAGGAAGGTGAGGAGGGCCCGATGCATCAGGAGAGGAACTCTCCAAGGCAGCCTGCCCGGCTCCCGCAGCCACTCACGTCTGCCCGCAGGAGCGGGCATACACCAAATGCTGGGCCGGCTCCTGTGGCACCACCTGGAAGTGCTGGATGCGTAGGGAGCCAGCTGGAGTGGCCAGCGGTGGGCTTCCTGAGCTGCTCCCCAACATGAACCACCTGACAGGGGTGTCCAGGTAGGACCGGACACCCCTGAACATGAGGGCAGTTGTGGGTGGACTCTCTGGGCTGCCCTCCAACGAAGAGGCAGCATAACAGGGTTGTCCGGGTGGGCCCAGACAACACCCCCCAAACAAAGAAGAACACGGCATAAACTAAAGAAAAGCGGCTCTCCCCGGCTCAGAGGGAGACCTGCTCATCACATATGCATCTGGGCCCAAAATGCCTTCTGAGGCCCAATGTCTTTATGAGTCCAGTTCTCAGCTTGTGGAGGCCTCAGGAAGAAGGGGCCACAACCAACTAAGTGCCCACAGACAGGAGGAGATGCAGGAACAGCACAGCCTCCCCCAACACAGTTTATGTCCCAACCCTAGATTGGGTGGGACAAAAGAATTATAACCCCCCCAAGAGCTCCAACACGAGGTGAAGCAGAAGTTTATTGGAACTTTTGTTCTTTGCTTATGAAACTGTGCTTTCTAGGGATGTAGGATAGAATTACACAATGCTAATGAGGGTAATCTAAAGGTAATCCTCATCTCCAAACTATTTTAACATGCCTCTACATGTTCTTTGTTCATGCTTATTACAGTAATGGGACTAACAGCCACCTCTCATCAAACTTACAGTCAAAAATTACATTGGAACACTAGGAAATGTTTTGCCATGTGGGTTGTTGAATTATATTTTCCCTCGGGGAGACGAGAATGATTACACCATGTCACTGAAGAGTAATTCCATCACTTTGTGTATATTTGTAAATTGTTGCATAGTACTGAGTAGTATGTGTGTGTAATAAATGTACTTTTACGTTATCAAAAGAAAAAGAACAGACTGGACAATCATTTATTAAGTGTTATGCTTGTGTGCTCGTGAATGGGGATTTTTAGCCCACACCATCTCCCTTGAGTAAGCCTTGGACTGCTCTGCAACACTGCCCTCTGAGAGTCAAGCACTACAATGGGATGTTTGGTTCCCATTGGTGGTCGTGTGCGGACCCATTACTTGTGCACGCCACACAACTAATGACCCACCTTCCAACACTCCTATACCTGCAAAAGTGACCGCTACTAAGGCAAGCTTTCTTAATGCTTGTGCACTTCACCTTCCTTGCGTGCAATGTCCTCAATGCAGACACTGAATAACATAATAACATATACTAACCATTCATTACTTTGTGAATGTTTTATAGTATGGCTCTGTGTAATCTGAAAGTGCCTCTTAATAGAAATATTGTGATTCCTGTGCTACAGTACAAGGAGTGTTCGAGAATGGGTAATTTCAAGTCCTAAAGACCCATACTAAAATGTTAGGTGACTCTACTGCACAAATATCTGAAGTTCAAGCTCACTTGTTAGCCTTCTGAAGGCTGATCTTTAGTTCACCTACTGATGGAGTCAGGTTTTGCTTTCTCTGCACGTGTACAACTTAAACCTTCTCCATTTACACTTAAATCAATTGAACAATGTAAAAAGGTAATGCAATAAAACCTAAACAGCTTTGAGGAAAATGTTTGCTCTACAGGAAAGTTAAATATATTCCAAATGCAATGGCTCATAGAAGAGAACAGAACTGTGCTAAAGGAACTGTGTTGTTGACTAAGCTTCAAAGAAACTAAGTACAAGTCTAAACGTTTACTGCTTTAACTCAACCTCAGTCTAAATTGGATGCATAAGAATGTAGGCATCAACTAAACGGGAAAACAGCACATGCAAGATTTCCTGATAAATTATAAATTTTCCTTTGCTGTTACTCAGCAGAACATCACTAACAGGTTTAGTTCAAGGATATTGGATAGGCACATTCCAAATTAAGATGTTAGTTATACCTAAAAAAGGCAGCAAGTGTAGGTAAGCATTTGCCCCTTGCTGACATTAATTCTACATTATCAAGGGTACAGAAAGGATATTGGTGGCCCTAGATGTGCAAAGTTACTAAACAATATATACAACAATGTTGGATTTGTCAACAAACGACTCCTTCTAAGGCCAGAAGACCTAGTCAACTTTTATAATATCCAGTAGGCCTTTAATGATTGTATATTTCAACCACACTGACATGTTGTGTATTGCAATTTAATTTAAATATATACTTGTTGCAGTTGGTTTGTGCTCTCTATTGCTGTGGGTGTGCACACAAAGGACTGGTAGTTCATAAAATGTCAAAAAAGTGCAGAGCGTGGAAGAAACTAAAGTGATACATTTTCTTGAACTCACTCCAGAACATGACCGGAAAGGAGTTTTTTTAACACCTCCTGCACTAAATATTGCACCTAATGACACCAAAGTAGCGCCATATTTATGATACGGTGCACCCTGGTGGTCGTTGGGCTAATAGCACCAGAATTCTTGATGCTATTGTGGCGCTTTGCTGCACTAGAGTAAAACATATTGACACTAATGTAGCAAAGGGCAAGGAAGCCCACAGGTTACTAAGAGTGCGTCATTTTAACCCCTGCTTTGAGCATGTGTTAAAAATGATGGCAAAATGGCACAGTGAAATCTTGTAAATTTCACTGTGCCATTTCTGCGGGCCTCCTAGCACAGAAACGCCCACCTTGCATACATTATGCCTGGCGCATACTGTGGCACAAGGGGTTACAATATTGCACCACTTTGGAATTTATTGGTGCAGCAAAAATGCCCCCTTAAAGGCACATTAGCATAAATAAATTATGCTAATGTGGTGCACGGAGGCGCTTGAGGCTTGTAAATGTGCCCCTTAGTCCATATGGCAACATGAGACAGAGAAGCCAGCAGGCTGCAACCTCCTGTAACCCACTGAGTATTACATGAGTAAGGTGCTTATTAGGTAACAATCAGTCTTGTGATGCTGACATGAGTAAATAGTGGACCCCAACCCCTCTTTCATCATGAATAGATACACACCTGACTTCACATTAGGAATGTAGTTTTGTATTTATTTAATATCAAAAACCTATCCTAGGTCAAACAAAATGAAGTTACTATTAAAATAAACAAAATAGTGGTCATGATACTTTGTCAGAACTATAAAAAATTCTGACAAATTAGTATGGTAATTTAGTATGTCTTTTCATTGATATCAAAACCCCTCCCTTCCGTAGGCTAAACAAATTTTTCAGTAAAAGGTGCCCCCTTATAACTATAAAATCAAGGTATCAAGCTATGCTACACCAAAATATTAAGACATATATTTGAATAAGCTGAATTATCACATTTTACAGGAACACATATTTTTACATTTGCAATTGTGAATTTATGTATCAAAAGTTGTACATCTGAATAAATGAACAACTATAACACATAAAGGGGATAACTAAATAAAAAAAATATAAGATTAAATCAAGGGCAGTACAAACGTTTCATACAGAAAATTGCCTAGTGTTTACCACAAAAACCTTTGCTGATGCTTGGTCTCCCCGACCGCACTGGGGGTGGTAGGGCAGAGTGCAGACAAGAAGTACTCGGTCCTAAACATAGTTGTTTTTGTCATTTGCCACTTGGGTGCAGGGGCCTGGTCTACTACAGCTCCCTAAAGTGGGCCAAGTACAACTTTTTCCACTCTAGACTCACTATAGCACAAGCAAGCAGTTACAGGCCTCCTACTGTGGATGAGTGGAGGGCAAGATACTCAGAACTCAAGAATCAACCAACAGACGCAATAAGGTAATGTCTAGCCCAGTGTTTATCATTATAAAAAGGAAAGCATTTTTATGATCTCACAGCAAAACTAAGAAAAACTGCAGAATGCTGTGTATTCAGTTAGCGAATACACCTTTTCCACTGCACAGTATTCATCCTCCTTTTCACTTTGAGCAGAAGTCCTGCTTTTTCTGTCCCTATCATTTCATGAAGTTAAAGAGTATTAAACTTAGGTGCAGTTAGCCTACATGTTTGCACTATTTTACGTATGTAGGACAGGTCAATAGTTGATCATTCCTTTAGCATCAATCAACAGTCTCTAGCAGGTGCATATAAACTCCCTGCATGCTTTTGGGTCCCTCATCCCTTGGTGCAGGTTAAACCCATAGTGTACATGCGAGTTGCTTTCAACAATCCTGGGCGTGCGGTGTGCGGCAGATGTGATAAACTTTTACCTTCACAGCATGGTTTTGCGGGGCTGCTGCTGCTGCGGCAGCATTTCTAGATGATGTTCCAAGATTAACTCGAGACAGAGGGGGTCATTCTGACCTCGGCGGTAAAATGCCCTTACCGCCGGTCATAAGACCGCCATAACACCGCCGCGGCCGCGGTCAACCGCCACGGTCATTCTGACCCACAACGGCCAAACCTCCAAAAATCCGTCCTCCACTGCAGCCCGCCACATCTGCGGGCAGCGATAAACTGGAGATGACCAAACCTCCACCGTCACGCCAACAGAAATACGCCCATGCCATTACGACCCACGAATCCACACGGCGGTCATTCAAACGCGGTATTCCATTGGCGCTACACACCGCCGCGGTCAGAATACACACACATCACCAAAACACAGCCACATTGGACAATTTGAAATACACACACCTGATACACATACACACACCACTCCCACACAATCAACCAACTATAAAACACACACCCACATCACCCACAAACCCCTGCGACCATAATTACTGAGAGAAGGAGAGAGAGACACAGCAGACAATCCATAGCAAGACACACTGAGGCACACTACACCATCACACACACCACATAGTAGCACAAAGCACCACTCACCAACATACTCCTCATCACATACACCACCCCACACCTCACCCACACCACCCCATGGCACCCCAAAGGCACCCACGCTTTTCGGACCAAGAACTCCGGGTCATGGTGGAGGAAATCCTAAGAGTGGAACCCCAGCTCTTCGGCTCGCAGGTGCAGCACACCAGTATAGCCAGGAAGGCGGAGCTATGGCAGCGGATCGTGGACAGGGTCAACGCGGTGGGACAGCATCCCAGGAATAGGGAGGACATCCGCAAAAGATGGAACGACCTACGGGGGAAGGTCCGATCGATGGTCTCCAGGCACAACATCGCGGTCCAGAAGACTGGCGGCGGACCCCCACCCACCCCTCCCGAATTTACATTGTGGGAGCAAGAGGTCTTGACCATCCTGCATCCTCAGGGCCTCGCTGGAGTAGCCGGAGGAATGGACTCTGGTAAGTCCCATCTCAACTACTATATCCCCCCCACCCCACCAGCATGCCAACCCACACCCCCACCCTCACCCCCAACCCCCCAGCACACATCCTCCCTGACAATGTCTCACCAGCACAACCCACCCATCCCAACACCAACTCCTGCATGCCAGCACAAATCATGGGCACCCATCACCTAAGCATGACCACTGCACTAACCCCCCCCCCCCACTAACTACCCTCACAACACCTCCCTCAAGGGAATGCCTGCACTGGGGGACAAGGGCACCCATAACACGCACGCTATTGCACACACAGAAACAATAACCAAACTCTCTTACCCCATGCAGGACCCGAACGACAACACACCAGCCAGGAGGGTCCAGAAGTGTCCATCCCACCACCGGAACAGGCCCACACTGAGGATAGCAGCTCTGTCGACAGTGAACCTGATGACCAGCCCGGACCATCGGGGACCTCTGGGCAGTCGGTTCCCCTCAGGCAGCCACAGGCCACACCAGACCCGACCCCCTCTGCCAACACCAGCACAGCTCCCACCCAGCGGGCCCATGCCTCTGTCTCTAGGACAGCTCAATCAGCGGTGTGTCTGCCACTACAGGGCACCCAGGCTAACCCAACACCCCAACAACAACAGGGACCTGGGGGCAGTGGTAGTGGGCACACCGTCCAGGGGACAGAGGCCGGGGGAAACCGGGCAGCTCGGAGGGCTGCTGTGCGACAGGGGGGGGAGGAGAGGCCCAGGGAACCCTCTCTCCAAGAGGCCCTCACCACCATCATGGGGGCCTACCACCACTCCCAAGAGACGATGGCGACGGTACTGGCCAGGTTCACGGAGATCCAGGCACAGCAGGAGGAACGCTACATGGGGTTCAGGGAGGAGCTGAGAATCATCGGGACCGCAATGGGGACCATCGTCCTGGCCCTCAACAGGATAGAAGACGCGTTGCGGGACCATGTGGCACCACACAGGGCCCCTGTCACTAGCCCGGACCAGGAACAGCCTACCACCTCCGCCGGCGCTAGTGGACAGGAGGCCCCAACACCACGGCAGGCCACCAGAACCCCACCTCCTGCTAAAGAACAACCACCCCGTAAGAGGAGCCTGAGATCCAAAAAAAAGACAGAGTAGGATGTCAAGACCCCCGCCAGCAGGACATACCCACTGAACTCTTCCCACTGTCCCACATTGCCACCCTGTCCAACCATGAACTGCCTCTGCTCCATCCTTCCACAGGCAAAAGGACAATGCACCTGTGAGACTGAGAACTGGACTCTGCCATGGACATTACTCCACCCCCACCCATCACCCTTATAATCACATGTACCAATATCTAGCCCTGTAAATAAATCACATATTGCACACAAATCAGTTTGGAGTCATGCTGTATTATTAGCAAATGTATTACATATTACTGTTCAATATCTGTTCTGTCAATTAGTGATGACAACATACCAATGTCAATACGCTGTAGTTCATGGGCAAACCAAGCAGAAGTCAGGCACTGCGTCATACAGCACTGAGAAGGGAAGGGAAAATCAAAAATTACCCACAAATATCTGGTGGGAACTACAGAAAGTACAGATGCAGGAGGCTAGAAGCAATTGGGAAATGGCGTGGGTGATTCTTACCTGGGTGTTACTGGAAATACTGTTGTATCACTCTGTCCCTATTGTCTGTGTCGTCCTCTGAGTCTTCCTCCTCTTCACTCTCCACAGGCTCCACGGCTTCTACAACACCACCATCTGGACCATCCTCCTGCAGGAAAGGCACCTGGTGTCGCAAAGCCAGGTTGTGAAGCATACAGCACGCCACGATGATATGGCACACCTTCTTTGGTGAGTACATTAGGGATCCACCTGTCATATGCAGGCACCTAAACCTGGCCTTCAGGAGGCCAAAGGTTCGCTCAATCACCCTCCTTGTACGCCCATGGGCCTCATTGTAGCGTTCCTCTGCCCTTGTCCGGGGATTCCTCACTGGGGTCAGTAGCCACGGCAGGTTGGGGTAACCAGAGTCACCTATTAGCCACACACGTTGTCTCTGTAGCTGCTCCATCACATAGGGGATGCTGCTATTTCGCATCACATACGCGTCATGCACTGACCCTGGGAACTTGGCATTTACATG
Organism: Pleurodeles waltl; assembly: GCF_031143425.1. Taxonomy (NCBI): domain Eukaryota; kingdom Metazoa; phylum Chordata; class Amphibia; order Caudata; family Salamandridae; genus Pleurodeles; species Pleurodeles waltl. The sequence goes on along the minus strand of NC_090438.1, from coordinate 480,195,414 downwards.
GGAGATGTACTGGTCAGCCAAACAGACCACCTGGACATTCATCGAATGATAATTTTTTCTGTTTCGGTACACCTGCTCATCGTCTTTTGGGGGTACCAAAGCCACATGGGTCCCATCAATGGCACCAATGATGTTGGGGATATGTCCAAGGGCATAGAAATCACCCTTCACTGTAGGCAAGTCACCCTCCTCGGGGAAAATTATGTAGCTCCGCATGAGTTTCATCAGGGCAGACAACACTCTGCTCAAAATCTTAGAAAACATAGGCTGAGACATTCCAGATGACATGGCCACTGTGGTCTGGAATGACCCACTGGCCAAAAAATGGAGGACTGACAAAACCTGCACCAGAGGGGGAATCCCTGTGGGTTGGCGGATGGGGGACATCAGGGCTGGCTCCAGCTGGGCACACAGTTCATGGATAGTGGCACGGTCAAGTCTGTATCGAAGTATTATATGGCGTTCTTCCATTGTCGACAGGTCCACCAGCGGTCGGTACACGCGAGGATTCCTCCGTCTCATCGCAAGTCCCAGCGGACGGTGCCTAGGAAGGACAACATGGAGCACAGAGTCAGCCAAACCACAGGTACGTACAGACAGCTTGCACAGTTAAAGAATGGCAATGGGTTGAAAGGCGTGTATGTGTGGCAATGCAAGGCCTAGGCCTGTGTGTCGCAGTCAAAATTAAGCCATGTAGGCCCTTGAAATGGCGGCTGCCTGACCCGTGAAGTGGGACAATGGGATGTGAGGTCAATGCGCTGGCGGGGCACACCGTGGCGGTAGGCGGTCGAAGACCGCGGCGCAAAGCCGCATTGGTTAACATTGAAGCCTATGGGTTTCAGGAGCCAATTACGAAGTGCGCCGGCGGCCACGGTACGCACCGCCGCGGTACGCACCGCCGCGGGCGTGACCGCCATTTTCTATCTGCTTAATCACTCGAGACCTGATCATCCACAGGAGAGGACCTATACTGCAAGTGCTGCTGTGACCTCGGTCTGGAAGATACAATGGCTGCTGCGACTGGGGAAAGGGCCCCTGCCTTCACGTCTGAAGAGTTGGAGAAGCTCGTGGATGGGGTCCTCCCCCAGTATGCGCTACTCTACAGTCCTCCAGACCAACAAGTGAGTACACCGGGTGCACATGGAATGGGCTATGCCTGTGTGGATTGGGGTGGATGTAAGTTTGTGGGGTGGGGGGCGAATGAGGAGTGCAACGCCCGACAGATGAGAGCATGTGCCATATGGCAAAGTGGGTGGGGGGGGCCAATTACATCTAACATGCAGGTCATTGATGATTTCCTCCTTTCCACCCTGTACATGTCAAATAGGTCAGCGCCCATCAGAAGATCGAGATTTGGCGTGCCATCGCCAAGGAAGTCCGGAACTTGGGGGTCCACAACAGACGGGGCACCCACTGCCGCAAGAGGTGGGAGGACATCCGCCGAGGAACAAGGAAGACCGCAGAAACACTGCTGGGGATGGCCTCCCAACCTAGGAGGGGTGCCAGTCGCACCATGACCCCCCTGATGTCCCGGATCCTGGCGGTGGCCTACCCTGAATTGGATGGGCGCTTTAAGACATCACAGCAGACACAAGGGGGTGAGTATCAGCACATTCTCCTATCTTTCTGCGCAGTGGAGGCGTCTGGGTGGGGGAGGAGGGCTGTGGGTGACATTAGGCCAGGGCGCTTTCTGTAGTGTAGTCCTCTCCCTTAGGCATGGCCCTGTGCCCCCGGCCCCCACCTCGGTAGGGTGACAAGTACAGCCATTGAAGGTCCAGCATCTCCCATGTGCGCGTTTGACGTCTCTTGGCCTGTTGTCTTAGTCAGTAGTACTGAGTAGTGTACCCCGAATGCGCGGCTTAGTGCATTAGGCACCTGTGTCTGTCCTCTCCGCCAACGGTGTTGACATTGCATGCACTCAACCTGGTCTTCTTTTTTCTCCCCCCACCCTTTCTCTTCATCTTCTTGTGCATGTGTGCATTAGCATCATCAGGCGGAGGAGATTTGGCATCGGAGCACGAGGGAGCTGCAGGACACAAGGCCCCGGTGGGCCCAGGAACAGACACCGAGGGCACCAGTGATCCGGAGGGCGAGGGGAGCACCACGACGGGGACCGCTGGTGAGAGCAGCGAAAGCGACACGTCCTCGGATGGGAGCTCCCTAGGGGTGGCGGCAACATCCGTGCCCCCCGCCTCTACAGGTACAGCCGCCACCCAGCGCACCAGCCCCGCCCTCCCAGCAGCCCCTCAGTCTTCGCTCCGTGCCGGTTCACCCAGGAAGGCGCGCGTCTCCTTCACCCCAGGCACCTCAGCCCCTGCCCCTGTTGTCTCTGCTGCCCTCAGTGCGGAGCTCATTGACCTGGTAAGGACGCTCATTGTTGGGCAGACGACCCTTTTGAATGGCATCCAGGGTGTGCAAAGGGAGGTCCAACAGAGCAATGCGTACCTGGAGGGCATTCATTCGGGTCAGGCTGCCCATCAACGAGCGTTCACTGCTCTGGCCTCAGCACTGACGGCAGCCATTGTCCCTGTTTCCAGCCTCCCTCTTCTTACTGCCTCCAGCCTTTCTCTGTCTCCTGTTCCTCAGCCTATCCCATCCACACCATCAGACCAGCCTGCACACACCTCAACACCCAAGAGCAGCTCATCCAAACACAAGCACCACAGATCCCACAAACACTCACCCAAGCAACACCCAGATGCAGACATGCCAACAGCCACTGCCACCCCTGTGTCCCCCTCCTCCTCGTCTCCCTCCTCCCTCCCTGTGACGTCTACACTCACACCTGCATGCACCCCAACATCAGCCAGTGCTTCCATCACCACCTCACCCTCCAGGACAGTCCACACTCGTGCAGTCACCACCCCCACTGCCATTTACACGTCCCCTGTGTCCTCTCCCACTGTGTCTGTCACCCCCTCTTCCAAGACACACAAACGCAGGCAGACACCCACCCAACAGCCATCCACCTCACGACAGCCTACAGCACCAGCACCTTCACCCAATGACAGCACACCTGACTCTCCTACAACCACCTCCTCTACCTCCACTTCCATCTCCACTTCTCCTACCCTTTACCTTGGCCCTAAAAAACTTTTCCTGGCTAACCTTAACCTCTTTCCCCCCGATGAGCTCCCCCATCCATCTTCAAAGAGTCCCAAGAGCACCGCAGCCACCACCAGCCCAGCTTCGGGTGTCACTGTTGTGCCTGGGTTCTGGAGCCCACCCTTTGCCAGCAGTGACACATCGATCAGCAGCAAGGACACGTCCAACACCCCCCCCGGCAAGAGGACCCGCAAAAACAAGGGCCGCCGTGCGAGGACCGACAGGGCTGCCCCCAAGGAGCAATGTGCGGCCACTTCACCACCCACACCATCTAGGGGAGGCAAGGGCCCGAGAGCCCCATCAAAGGAGCGGAAGGGCAGCAGGAGCGCGGAGAAGGTGGACCCCACATGCCACATCCCAGCTGGGAAGGAGGACACTAAGGAGGCCAGGAGTCCGTCCCTGAAGGGTCCAGAAACGTCACGGTCCGAGGGCGACTGAGCAGGGAGTCCAGGCCAGGTCTGGCTCCCTTGACCTGCTGGATGAGCACCGCTGAACAGGGCCCGCGGTGCAGAAGAGCACCGCTGAACAGGGCCCCGCCGTGGAGAAGAGCACCGCTGAACAGGGCCCACGGTGCAGAAGAGCACCGCTGAACAGGGCCCGCCGTGGAGATAGGCACCGCTGAACAGGGCCCCGCCGTGGAGAAGAGCACCGCTGAACAGGGCCCGCGGTGCAGAAGAGCACCGCTGAACAGGGCCCCGCCGTGCAGAAGAGCACCGCTGAACAGGGCCCCGCCGTGGAGAAGAGCACCGCTGAACAGGGCCCGCGGTGCAGAAGAGCATCACTGAACAGGGCCCGCGGTGCAGAAGAGCACCGCTGAACAGGGCCCCGCCGTGCAGAAGAGCACCGCTGAACAGGGCCCCGCCGTGGAGAAGAGCACCGCTGAACAGGGCCCGCGGTGCAGAAGAGCATCGCTGAACAGGGCCCGCGGTGCAGAAGAGCACCGCTGAACAGGGCCCGCCGTGGAGATAGGCACCGCTGAACAGGGCCCCGCCGTGGAGAAGAGCACCGCTGAACAGGGCCCGCGGTGCAGAAGAGCACCGCTGAACAGGGCCCCGCCGTGGAGAAGAGCACCGCTGAACAGGGCCCGCGGTGCAGAAGAGCACCGCTGAACAGGGCCCGCCGTGGAGATAGGCACCGCTGAACAGGGCCCCGCAGTGGAGAAGAGCACCGCTGAACAGGGCCCGCGGTGCAGAAGAGCACCGCTGAACAGGGCCCGCGGTGCAGAAGAGCACCGCTGAACAGGGCCCCGCCGTGGAGAAGAGCACCGCTGAACAGGGCCCGCGGTGCAGAAGAGCACCGCTGAACAGGGCCCCGCCGTGGAGATAGGCACCGCTGAACAGGGCCCCGCCGTGGAGATAGGCACCGCTGAACAGGGCCCCGCCGTGGAGAAGAGCACCGCTGAACAGGTCCCGCGGTGCAGAAGAGCACCGCTGAACAGGGCCCGCGGTGCAGAAGAGCACCGCTGAACAGGGCCCGCGGTGCAGAAGAGCACCGCTGAACAGGGCCCCGCCATCTCAAGCACCGCTCCGCTGGGCCCTTTCTCTCAAGCACCGCTCCGCTGGGCACCGCCGTCTCAAGCACCGCTCCGCTGGGCCCTTCCTCTCAAGCACCGCTCCGCTGGGCCCTTCCTCTCAAGCACCGCTCCGCTGGGCCCTTCCTCTCAAGCACCGCTCCGCTGGGCACCGCCGTCTCAAGCACCGCTCCGCTGGGCCCTTCCTCTCAAGCACCGCTCCGCTGGGCACCGCCGTCTCAAGCACCGCTCCGCTGGGCCCTTCCTCTGAAGCACCGCTCCGCTGGGCCCTTCCTCTCAAGCACCGCTCCGCTGGGCACCGCCGTCTCAAGCACCGCTCCGCTGGGCACCGGCGTCTCAAGCACCGCTCCGCTGGGCACCGGCGTCTCAAGCACCGCTCCGCTGGGCCCTTCCTCTCAAGCACCGCTCCGCTGGGCCCTTCCTCTCAAGCACCGCTCCGCTGGGCACCGCCGTCTCAAGCACCGCTCCGCTGGGCACCGCCGTCTCAAGCACCGCTCCGCTGGGCCCTTCCTCTCAAGCACCGCTCCGCTGGGCACCGCCGTCTCAAGCACCGCTCCGCTGGGCCCTTCCTCTGAAGCACCGCTCCGCTGGGCCCTTCCTCTCAAGCACTGCTCCGCTGGGCACCGCCGTCTCAAGCAGCGCTCCGCTGGGCACCGGCGTCTCAAGCACCGCTCCGCTGGGCCCTTCCTCTCAAGCACCGCTCCGCTGGGCCCTTCCTCTCAAGCACCGCTCCGCTGGGCACCGCCGTCTCAAGCACCGCTCCGCTGGGCACCGGCGTCTCAAGCACCGCTCCGCTGGGCCCTTCCTCTCAAGCACCGCTCCGCTGGGCCCTTCCTCTCAAGCACCGCTCTGCTGGGCACCGCCGTCTCAAGCACCGCTCCGCTGGGCCCTTCCTCTGAAGCACCGCTCCGCTGGGCCCTTCCTCTCAAGCACCGCTCCGCTGGGCACCGCCGTCTCAAGCACCGCTCCGCTGGGCCCTTCCTCTGAAGCACTGCTCCGCTGGGCCCTTCCTCTCAAGCACCGCTCCGCTGGGCACCGCCGTCTCAAGCACCGCTCCGCTGGGCACCGGCGTCTCAAGCACCGCTCCGCTGGGCCCTTCCTCTCAAGCACCGCTCCGCTGGGCACCGGCGTCTCAAGCACCGCTCCGCTGGGCCCTTCCTCTGAAGCACCGCTCCGCTGGGCCCTTCCTCTCAGGCACCGCTCCGCTGGGCACTGCCGTCTCAAGCACCGCTCCGCTGGGCCCTTCCTCTGAAGCACCGCTCCGCTGGGCCCTTCCTCTCAAGCACCGCTCCGCTGGGCACCGCCGTCTCAAGCACCGCTCCGCTGGGCACCGGCGTCTCAAGCACCGCTCCGCTGGGCCCTTCCTCTCAAGCACCGCTCCGCTGGGCACCGCCGTCTCAAGCACCGCTCCGCTGGGCACCGCCGTCTCAAGCACTGCTCCGCTGGGCACCGCCGTCTCAAGCACTGTTTATGGTTCACTGTGCCCACCATGCCTCCTCCTTGACCAGTGGAGACTGTCATCCACCTGATGGACTGTGGCTTTGCACTCCCCAGGATGGTCCAGTGGGCAGCCCACCCACTGTAGAGACATTGAGAGACTGTGGCTTTGCACTCCCCAGGATGGTCCAGTGGGCAGCCCACCCACTGTAGAGACATTGAGAGACTGTGGCTTTGCACTCCCCAGGATGGTCCAGTGGGCATGGTGGCTCCTCGTGGATCTGGCGTCGTGGACTCATGTGGCTGTGGTGCCCCCCCCTTCCCTTCCCCCTGAGGTGCCTGTAGTTTTTACATCTGATGCCCCTGCAGTGTTCTCTCCAAAGGACTCAGGTCTCCTGTGTGGGCTTTGCCCTTATTTCTCAAGACTTTGGCCCACGGACATGCTGAATTCGTAGGATGTGCAGGACTTGGTACTTCAGTTATACACTGATGTGTATGTCATTAGTTTTGTTGTGAATATCTTTCATGGTTGTACGATAATTTTCTGGAGCTTTTTGGTACATAAATATTTATTCCAAATATGATTATGTCCTAGCATTTTTCAGGGGTGTTTGGGTGGTGTCACTGTGACTTGGTGCTCTGCATTGGTGAGTACATAGTTGGGGGGGGGGTCGCATATGTGTGTGCCCGTAACCTTTCGTCCTCCCCCTCCCGTGTGTCGTAGGTGCAGTACTCACCGTTGTCGTCTGCGCCGGACTTCGTACTCGTGGTAGATGAGAAGGTAGACGAGAGCAGGTAGGATGTTTAATTCGGGTTCCATGCTGTCCTCCTTCCTCCTGGAGTGCGTAGTGGTGAGCGTTTTCCCGTCCGTAGTCTGTTTCCGCCGTGTTTTTATCGGCGGTGCTCCCGCCCCGGAAAAGGTGGCGTATTGGTGAGTTGTAATAGTGTGGGCGGTACATTGTCTGCCGCCTGTCTGTTGGCGGTGACCGCCGCGCTGTTTGTTTGTACCGCCGTGGCGGTCGGAGTGTTAAGGTGGCTGTCTGTGTTGGCGGTTCCCGCCAGGCTCAGAATCCCATTTCTTTTACCGCCAGCCTGTTGGCGGGTTGGCCGCTGCTTTAACACCGACCGCCAGGGTTAGAATCACCCCCAGAATCTTCTTGCAATTATATATTTTGAAGATATCTTCAGGCAGGCTCTGGGCAGATAGGGCTCGATGTTGGTGCGGGTGTAGTTATTCACTTCATGTGAGGGGCAGCAGCATTAGGTGCTCAAACCTGTGCTGAGCAGCTGGATGACATGTTCTGGAACAAACGTGTATAGATCATTTCATGAAATGTGCAGAGAGGCTGGAGGATTTTTAATGGATGGTAAAAGGGTTTTGCTCCAGAGGAAAGACAAACATAAGAAGAGAAAGGTAGAGGAAGAAAGGCCATTGAAAAAGAAGCAAGAAAATGAGAGTAACAACAAAGTTGTCACATATCCGCTGACTCTAATGTGATCTGGGAATAATCAACCTGTGCTGACTCAGTGTCCCTGAAGGTAAATGACATCAACGTTCAGCTATGCACTAACAATGTATGGAACTACCCATTTATGAAGGCACCACAGCATGTTCTTGCTGTGGTGCCCTTTCACTCCCCACTGAATTAATTTGTGTCCTGTGGCAGTGTACTACAGATATAATTTAAAAGGCATTATTTTTAAAACCCATGAAAACGCACCCGATCTGCACCATATAATTCCATCTTTGATTGTCTCCTAAGTTTCAGTTCTGAAAAAGATCTTATTAAAAGAACAAATATGCATTTTCATCTGGACATAAGTTTTGGCCTCCCGTAGCATGGCTCACCAACTATGAATTCAACACAACTGACAAAGAGCATCCCTCACATGTTATGCCATTTTTTCACATTTGTGTAGCTTCTGGCAGGTAGTAATGTCTAATAAAAAAAAATGCAATAATGAACAAGGTAGGCTTTGGCATGGGGCTCCTACACATCTTAAATATACTCAGTATAGGGTACCACACTACTAAGATACTGCATCCTATTTTGCAGTTTCAGGGACACCAAGTGCCTGTCCCAACAGACCTACTTGTTACATAGGCGTAACAGCATCAACCACCCTTTTCGAGGGTACTAGGTACAGGAACATACTGAAGATCTTCCCAAGGCCCATCCACACAGTGGGGTATCATTTTTATTAGGACAAGTGGGGGAAAGTTAGGTGGTAGAAAATGTGTGGCTCCCTGTAGATTCCAGACCTTTCCATCACAGAATTGTGAGGAAAATCTGTTTTTTAGTCAAAGTTTGAGGTTTGCAAGAGATTCCGGGTGAAACAACTTGGTGAGACCACACAACTCACCCCATCCTAGATTTCTCTAGGTGTCTAACTTTAAAAAAATTACAGGTTTGATGGGATTCCCTAGGTGCCAGCTGAGCTAAAGCGCAAAATCAACAACTACCCACTTTGCAAAAATTGAATCAGTTATGCGTGGTAAAATGTGTATCCATTTGCGTTTTGGGCCATTTCCTGTAGTGGGCACTAGGCCTACCCACACAAGTGAGGTACCATTTTTATCAGACGATTTACGGTAATACTGGGTAGCAGGGACTTTGTGACTCCCTACAGATTCCAAAACTTTCTATTACAGAAATGTTAAGAAAATGCGTTTTATAGTCAAAGTTTGATGTTTGCAAGGAATTCTGGGTAAAGCAACCTGATGATAGCCCTGCAAGTCGCCCCATCCTGGATTCCCCATGTGTTTATTTTATTATTGAGCTAAGGCCCAAAATCCACTGCTACCCACTGTGCAAAAAATGGGTCAGTTTTGAGCCCTAGCAGCCAAAAGGTAAAATAACAATATGTGAAAGCAAAATAATTAAAGAACAACACATAAACAAACCAATTAATGATACTATTTTCATAATTTTCTCTGTCAAAATGGTTAGATTATGGCAAACTATAATCACGTCTGTAAGATGATTTACAACATTCGTAATTAAATCTGTTGTATTAAGGGTGAAATCGTGAGCATTGAACAATATATACACACACACATACACACACACACACACACACACACACACACACACACACAGCGCCTTAAAACCACAGTTAAACTGAAAATATGGCTACTAAACAAAACCAAAAAAGATCCTGAAATCGATGACTTGTGGTAGCTACAGAAACCATGATTTACAACTCCACTATGCACTGATCATGATCTCGCACATCCGTATTGTGGACATGAATTCACAAATCCGTTCTGTAATTATATCAACACATACAATTTTCTTGAAGGCATAGTTTCTGTGCTTTTATTCTCTTGCACAAAGTACTAAAGCGTCTTAAACTATGTTGTTGGCATACACACACATGGTGTAAAATAACCCCTTACATCGCATTGACTTTAGTCTCGACCCGTACTGAGAGAGAGAGTATGCATGTATGCATTCGTGGGCACACATACCTAAAACAGGGAATTTAATGTATTAAGGTTCCTGTGGATGTTCTGCTGGAAATCGATTACCGATTTTCTTAATTTATTTACAAAGACTAGAGATTGGTAGCCAAAACGTCTTGACCATAGCCCACACACAGGACTTAAGCACTTTAGGAATAATGTTTACCAACTCGGCAGAAAAATAAAGAGGTAATACAGGAACTACTGGTAAAAAATGTTACTAGAATACGCATCTGTATAACATTCACTTCACACTAAAGTAAAATTACGAAGATACCTCGTTTTCAATCCTGCTCACCTCTCAAACTATAGCACTTTTTATGCGTTGTTACGCAGATGCATCAAACATGAGAGTATTGATGGAACAACATCCCGTGTGACCAAAGACATAAATCTTGCAGCAGACAGAACAAAGCTTTCTTTGTGAAGTCACTGGAATCTTGCAGTTGCAGTTGTCAACAGTGACCTCTCAGAGACGTCATTGGACTCTGAGCATTCCAGCGCGCTAGGAAAGGAGATGCAATATACTTTTGTATGTTCATCCTCCCCCAAGGCCCACAAGCGCTGGTGTAACAATCCTGAGCTGCCGGGTGTGTCTGCATGTCCCTGAGCTTGGCGGAAGTTTTGGCTTGCTGATAGGGTGACCGTATTTGAAGCCAGAAAAGAAAGATCTACCTGCTAGAAGAAATTGTATGGCTGACACTTCATAATCATACAGTGAGTAATGAAGAGGATTGCAACAAGGGCAGAAAGTAAGCTCCAGTAGGTAAAGAAGGCAAGAGAAGGGTGGCTGCAGTCAACCGGATTCGTTATGAGCCTGATTCACAAAGCTTGATTCCATTAGTGAATATTAGTAAGAGACTCGGGAGTCAATCTACTGCGAACCAGAAGTAAAGCATACTTAATTTCAGAAAAATCTTTGATATCAGTTCGGCTTTCAAAATTCCCATAAGAGCCCCCTGTCAGCATCCCTTCTGGCTTTTTTGAAGGGTAGGAGGTACAGAAGTTGCACATCCTCTCTGACTCTACGAAGAGACAGCAGTTTCCTGGCCAGCGAAAGCTATTTGTGTTGGTCTCACAGTTCCAGCATGCAAGGAATCATATCAATTGCATGAAAGGTGATGTGTGCAAGCCTGTTGCGGGGATGTGGTTTAAACGTGTTATGGCGAATTGCAATACACAGGTTACAGTTACAGGTTTGTCCTTGTGAGCCTGGTAATATATAACTTGATTTTTTACAGGTAACAATTGCATTCACGGCACTAGCAAAATAAAAGATTTGGGTAGGGAGCGTTACATAAATATCTTATTACTATTTAAATTTTTATTTACAATTTTAAAGGGTGGGTCACTGTAAATCCTGTGTATAGTTTAGTGTACTTTTACAATTGAAATAAGTCACTTTCTATAATGTACAATGTAAAAACGCATTATGTTGCTGGACATCTTAAAAGGATTTCCAATAAAAATCATTACCTAGTATATTTTGATACAGACTGATTGCCTTTCTCACAAATCTGACCTGAGCATTTAACACTGAGAGAGCGTAGTTCAAACATTACATATGCTAAAAGTGAAATGCTTATACCAATGCTTAACGATGCTGCATAGAAAACGACAATAAATAGCGATTAGCTTAAACGTGCATTTGAATTATGACTATAATATGTGAAGTTACCATTGTGTATGCGAACTAATGACAATAATGAGTAAAATTGTTTGCGTTATGATTAATCAAGCTTACATTAACATTTATGATATTGCATTGAAAATCCTATAGGCCTTAAGTTAGCGTGAGCTGTGGATCTAGCTGCCTAGCTCTCATATTAAAAGCATTTTTCTGTTTTTCAGTGTGCTGACTCGCAATGGGCCATGACCCTGCAAATGTTCCTTTTCTTTATTCCATTGTATCAGTACAGATTTTGTTCTCATCCGAATGCTTGCTGCTTTAGTATGAGTTTAAATAAAAAATTGAAACAAAAGTAGATTAATGTAATGTACAAGGACGTTAAACCATGGACAAAGGAACTCATGACCCGAGAAGACGTGCCAAACGGTGAAGTAACCCCCCGGATGTGCCACCTCCGAAGGCGTCAATTATGAAGACCAATCAAAATGTTATGAATTATCGTGGGGTGACAATTGGAATTACCTAATGTATAATTTGATAGGTTAAAGATAGTGGGGTATTAGCAAATGTCCAATAGAATTTTGGGGGAAGGTATTACGAAAAAGGGATAAAAACCCATGTCACAGAAGGGTCGAGAGAACTAGGTAGGGAATGCTATTGATTTTATCCAGAAACTCTGTCACTCTGTTTGGTGACTTGAAACTTATTAGAACATTGGAATGCTGGGGGCTCCATTGAAAACAATGGAGTGCTGCGGGCTTTTACTGGCCGGTAAAAGCCCGCAGCGCCAGCATTCCAATGTTCGCTTTCTTCACAGCAACAGCTGTGAACAAAGCCTCACGGAGCCCGTGGGGATTTTAATCTCCTCGGGGTCCGTGAACATTTTTTTTTTTAAATAGAACATTCTGCCCTCTAATGGCAGAATGTTCTAATAGTCTTAGAACCCGCCGTAGCGGGCTCTACCGGCTATTAAAATCCCTCTCCCTTGTTAAATGCCCTCGCCTTCGGCTCGGGTATTTAACGCGGGGAGCGGGCCTTTAAAAAGCCGGTAGAGCCCACTACGGCAGGTTCTAAGGCTATATTAAATCATTCTCACCCATAGACTGCCCCTTACACTTCTTCTCCTTATGAGGAAAGTGTCCCCTGTCCTTTAGATGAGTTCTGATTGATGGCGTTTTGACTGATGTCCTGAGGACGAAGACTGATCCTGAGTGCTGACCTAATCCTTGGTGGGTAATTATGACAATGCAATTTGTAATTTGTCTGTTTGCTTTTCCTTTCTAGGTACCAACTGCTCATTTTTGATAGAGACCATAGTTAGATGTTTTCCAAATTGGTGTTCTAAATTGTTTTGCATGAAGTCCAACATGTTGATGCTAATTGGTGGTTAGGATAGGAGTTCACTCTGACTTACGCAAATGACAGATGACTGACGTTGCGCTATGCTGAACTGACATACATATGATATTTGCTGTAATCTAATCTATGTTCACGCCGTGCTATGTTCTTATGTTTGTGATTCTCGCATTAATGAAATCTTATCACAGTTGCCATATCGTGACTATACTCTTATGTTTCTTGGTATTGACATTAACACTTTTGCTCGTAGATTGTAATCAATAGGGAATAAAATTCATAAAATTCTATCAAAAGTGTGGTTATTCATGGCTGAAAGGTCATGGTTGCGTCGACAATTTGATTAATGTCTTTATCCAAAGTAAAGTGCATTGTGGTAGTAAATATTGATGACATTATTGATATAAAGCTTGACATATTGATCAGTTATCTCGTCCTACGGTGTTTCACCACTGGGTCACAAGATTCATTGGCCTAAAACGAGTCCTAATGTGTAATAAATTAACATAGAAGGACGCGTTAACAACACCTTTAGTTTTCACATCCAGATAATATTTTCATCAAGTTATTCCCTTGGGGACTTACATTTGTTTAATGTGTGAGACAGTGGCCAAACAGATTTTTTTTCCCTCAAAATGTTATTCTCAAATAGGTTTCATCTTCTTAGTTATACCTGCAAGATGGCATTGTTGGGCCTGGCCCTTTTTTCTGGGTTTCCCCCAGATTTTTGCCTTCCTTTGCTGAACACCTTTTCGTTAGCTTTAGGATTCTGCTCAATTTTTTCCTGCTATCCAGAGGTAAAGTGGTTGTGCTTGCGCCCTAACACATGGTACAGTTGATATCTACCTGATAGGTATATATAAGTTACTTATAAGTCCCTAGTATATGGTACTACATGTACCTTGGGCCTGTAAATATAATTGTACTATTGGGACTGAAGTGTTCACTGTGCTTCCCACTAACGTAGCCTTTTTAAACACGTCTTAGGCCTGTAGTGCAGTTTTAAACTGCCATTTCGACCCAGCAAAAAAAAAAGCCTTTTGACAGACCTAAACTTTCCTTTTTAATACATATATGTAACCCCTAAGATAGGCCCTAAAGGCGCAGAGGGAAGGGTGCAATGTATTTTAAAAATAGGAAATGTGTGCTTAAGGTTTACGGGTCCTGGCTGCGAAAACCTCCTAAAGTCATTTTTCTTTGTTGTACAGGTTTATTCTATTACATTTAGTAAGTGACAACTTTGGATTGGGAGCAGGTAGAAATATGGCGTGTACACTCAAATGAATTGTAATTCAAAATTCTCTTTAATGATAAAGTTGAAATTTAAGTCACAATTCTAAAAATGCCACTTTTAAAAAAAAATCATTTTTCTTGTCCTAACCATTTGTGCCTTCTGCAAGTGTCCTGGATCATATGACTATAACTTTGCTGTTGGGGTTTGTGTATACTTACCAGACAATGACATAAAAGGGGACTAGATGTGGGGAGAATGGGCCATATTGCTATGATCACTGGAGGCATAGCTGTGCTTTGCCCCACTTACACTTTAAAAAGATTGCCTTCAGCACACATGATACTAGTCTTTTGTCACCTCAGATGTCTTGGTGACTTGACAGGGAAAAGGAAGAACATTCAAGAACTGGCCACTTCAAGGACTGGCACCAGAAATAGAAAATGGCCCTCCAGAGGACCACCCTGCTGTTTGAGGCCTGCATGGTCCCTCATAGCACTGCTCTGCTGCTACCAGAGGACTGCTCTGCTGCTTGAGAACTGCTGCCCTGCTGTTTGGGAAACAAGACTGGGCCTGCTCTCTCCATCCATTACACAGCTTGGCAGACTGAGAAAAAACGTAGGTTATGATTCTCATTATCAAACTATAATGGTTAGGAATTTTATTCTCCAGTGTTTGTTTTATCATCATAACTACCATAGGTTACTCCACATAAACTTGCCTTATTATCTTTTGTGTGTATACCGATTTGTCAGGGGTGGAAATAGGGTAAACCTCCCTGTTGTCCTTCAAACATTTTTCATCAAGTTTGTTGATGCCAATGGCCCTTTTTGCTGTCTCTGTAGCTATACTCAAATCTCAAGGAGCTAAGGAAATCGAATGAGGTATGTCTATAAAAAGGATAGTATGTACCACATTTTTCCAACAATCACTGAATGCCCATATTACTTAAGGAGATGGTGGCCAATGCACATACAAGGAGTTTTTTAAGCCAATATACATATGTGATAATTTGACAGTGTGGGGTACATGGCAAAGAAGATTATATGGTATGATAGATTGGAATGTGACTTTAGAAGGCAGTAGACTAAATGAGGAATACAGTATTTAGATATCATTAACACCTGCCTTGTTATTCAGATATGAATATCTTGGGAATGTCACTGGCATTACAGACAACTCAAGATTTCTCTTATATTCTCTATTATGTCACTCAGAACAATCATTTTTCACAATTGCCTATCTATAATTGTACTAGAAAAAAAAATATGCAATAGGTATTGTTGGACCTGACATCATTGACATGGTTTTCCCACAACCTTTGTCCTCCATCCTCCTGTTTTTGATGACTTTGTTTTTGCAGGCTTTAGGACTCTGCACACTTTACCACTGCTGATGAGTGCCACAGTGCTTGTGCTCTCTCCTTTAAACATGGTAAAATTGCCTTACCTACAATTGACACATTTAATCTATTTGTAAAATCCAGAGTTAAATGGTATCATATGTACCCAGGGTCTGTAAATTAAATGCTACTAGTGGCCCTGCAGCACTAATTGTGCTACCCACCTAAGTGGCCTTTAAAACATGTCCCATGCCTGGCATTGCACCTGTGTGTGCAGTTTTGGGCTTCCAATTCAACCTGGAAAAAAGACCTTTTGACACACATAAACCTTCCTTTTTGATACATATAAGTCACCTGTATGGGGAGGTCCTAAAAAGCTCATAGGGCAAGGTGAGGTGTTTTTAAAATGTATGACATGTACTTTTAGGTTTTACATATCCTAATAGTAAAAAGCTCTTAAATTAATTTTTCACTACTGCAAGGCCTACCACTCCTATAGGATAACATTGGATTACCTTATTATACTTAATATGCACTAACATTTAATTAGGAGCCGGCAGGAAAGCCACGTTTGGTGTGTAAAGTACTGTAATTTAAAACTCTCTTTATTATAAAGTTGGATTTTAAGTCACAATTCTGAAAATGCCACTCTTAGAAAGCTGTCATTTTTTTGTCCTAACCATTTGGCACCTTCACCCTGTATTTTGGGTCACATGACTAGGTGTAGCTGGCAGATGGTCTTTGTGTATTGCTCCCAGACAGTGAGATAAAGGGGGAATAGGTGTTGGTGGGATGGACCATCTCATCTCTGAACTAATAGAGAGGAGAAGCTGTCACCTACCATGCTTACACACCACAAAGCCTCTGCCTGAGCACACTCATAAAAACTTTCACACTAGTCTTTTGTGACCCCAGACAAGCTGAATCCAGGGCAGGGAGGCAGGAAATTCCAAACACCTCGGTGGGTGGAAACCTGCAGAACCTTTTCCTAATTTGAAGTGGGCACTAGGTATAAATATTGAACCATCGGGCCCAACTCTTCAGTACAACTCTTCACGTGTTGAAGACTCAGAAGGACTGTTGTGCTGCTCTGCGAGAAGAACTGCTACTCTGTGGGCCCGCCTCCCTGCCACTTGATTGAAAGGACTAAACCCGCATCTTGAGCCCAGGACCACAAGAGTGACTCCAAGGGATAGTTTGCTGGCTTTCTAATCAGAGCCTCAGGGACAGTGACCTGGGCTCTATCTGCTGTGAGTCCTTCCAATCTAAGAGGTTCCAGCTCAGTCCTAAACCCTTGGAAGTGGGCCTGAAGTTGGTCTGCCAGCCTAGCTGTGGTCCTGTGGGCAGAACTGATGCAGGGTGACCCAGTTCTCTTAGCTTCACTTCGGAACTGCCATGGCCCAACACATCCCTGCCACTGGACCTTGTATCGAAGCCTACAATCTCCTGGGAACCACTGCTGCACAACGCCTCCTTAACTGAGGCCTTTGCATCGCAAGCCTCTTGTCAATGACATCCTCAATGACAACGTGTGACTTTGCAGTGCAGCCCCGCAGCTTCTTCGAAAGCACAGGTACATGGAATATCTTTGACGCAGGACTTCACAACGCAAGCTCCTCATCTACAGCATCCACGGTGATGATGCAGGGCTCTACATCGCAGTCCTGGAGTTTCCTCGGAACTCCTGCTGTGCAACGCATACTCGACGTGGAACCTCACAACAATTCACAACCAGGAATAAAGATACTTTGTTCAGCAGGCCTAACATGGGCCCCAATATATTTGGCCCATGGTCCATTACAGTTGACTTGAACTTGTCATTTTGTCCTGATCCAGCACGACAAGATAACCCCAGTTAGTGCTTTGTCCTTCTGTTATTATTTTTTCCTAAAGCTTTTTAATTGCACATTTCTGGTTCTACTGATTAGATTTTTGTCAGTTTGGTCTCAGAAAATATATTAAATTGTACTTGTTTTTCTTTCCTAAATCGGTGTAGGATTTTTTTTTGTGTTGTGTTTTCACTTTAGTACTGTCTGAAGTGATGCATAAAAACTTTACTCATTACCTCTAAGTTAAGCCTTACTGCTTTGTGCCAAGCTACCAGAGGGTTAAGCACAGGTTAATTTAATTTGAAGTTAGTGTGTGTTTCACCCTGACAGAGATTGTGGTTGTTGTTTGAGTAGGTTTGCACCACCTCCCCACACCACCTTCAACCAGTAACCAAGTTTCCCACAGGTATCACGTAAAATATGGTCCAATATTGTCATGTCAGGATTCTGGTGATATTTACAAACTACTTGGCTTTCTGCCATGTGGTTTATATTTTCACCAGAACCAGTCGATAGCAACATTGAACCATATTGCACAGTAACCTGTTAAGTATTCTCTTGCTTTATATATCTAAACACTTTTGGGTGTTTTTTTGTTTCTTAAGTCTCAGAAAATATCACAAGTAGTGGCAAGCTATTTAACTCTCAGTTCACTACTGTCTATAGTCAGAACCTGAATGATTACTGGAATTACTTTTCCAAATTCACCTACAGTTAATACATAAGGGAGTGCTTTGAAGAAGCCCCGTTATGGGAAAATCTATGATCTTTCGTTTCTTTCTTCAGAAGTGTGTTTTTTTTTTAAAACAGACTGATGTGGCTAGGTAGTAGGTCTATCAATTCTGAACACCTGAAATTCAATTATGGGTCAGTACAATTGAATAGTTAACCTAGAATCAGATTGTGTATGTCTTTCATGCTCTAGAGTGATTGATATCACGTGGTTGTTTGCACGTGCACAATCTTTATAAACTGGTTTCAGATAGTCCTCACTCTGATAGACAGTCATGGAAAGGTTGCCTGTGTGTCCAGCAAAGTGTTATGCAAAGCCATAAATTTGCCCCCAACTAAAATTACCATTAGGTGACAAGATAGGTAGTTGTTGTAGATTGATTAGGTTTTCCATTGAGCTCTATGGCCATAAGCCTTAGTATTGATTACCGTGGATAGAAAATTTCTTCTGTCGGTACTTCAGAATAGTCATGAATTCTATTCTCTTAAAAAGGCACAAAATTTTAGGCTTTCGTAAGGGGTCTAAATTACAAAGATAATAGTTGTAAAGATATGGAAATCATCATGTCCCCTTAGTTAAAAATATAATTTTAGAATTATGAATACTTGTCAAATGTGAAAATGTCACGTGTCTTAAAGTGAAATTCTAAAAAAAACAGGCACCTCCCTTCTTCTCAGCTCTCTGTTATGCCAAAAAAATGCATCACTTTATTTGAATTAAAAATAGATTCGATTAATAAGAACTATAGCGATTATAGAAATGATACATTCTAACAACATATTCTTGTATGTAGTCACAAACAGTTTAACTCTGCTCAAAACCACGAAAAATCCTTTACCAAAAAAAATAAACGAGAATTGATTTCAAATTTAGAACAATTTAAAAAGGAACACTCGTTTCTCACGAACTAGCTGAAACTGATACATTATTAGAGAGAGACACTGAACTCTCGAGTTTTCCAAGAAACTTTGAAAGATAGCATCTTTTTCCAAAATCACTTCAGTTGATAAATCATGAGTTGTGGCTGTAAATTGTTGGGCGACGGCAACAGAGGAGGTTTGATTTCGTTAGCTGTGCTATTATTTGACTTTTGATCTATTTTGGGGAATAAGATTGGCCTTAGCTGCCAGTAGCTGACAAACTCTATGAGGAGAGTCCTAGCGTGTGCCTTGTCTTGATCGTGCCCTTTATCTACACAGTTGTTCATTTGACCTCAAATTGTAACGGTGTTTGTTTAAAATGTCGAATCCGAAGTTTTTTCTTCTCCCGTCAATGGACACAATATTTTCCATGTAGCAACCTCAGATTACTTTACAAATGAATAAAGTGATACATTGTAAATTGTACTAGCACCTTGTGTGGAATGTAGAGGTTTGCTCCATTAATAATTGAAATGCTGACTAAACGACTGTTGCCAGTGTGCGTTCTGCCTCTGTTGGAGGAAATCGCACAGGTGCCAATAGCCCTTTTAGCCGCATGCTGTCAGGTGATGACAGAAACTACAACCTCTGCCCTTTTTATGCAGCCTCGTCGCCAACACTGTCTCTTAACTGTGGGGCGGGAAATGAGCCGCTGTTGGAACCACCCCTATGGAGGGTGTTCACCACTGTTCGCCATTTCAGCAGTGGGCAATAATACTTAATTGATTCCAAGAAGTCCTGCCACTTTTCGTCAGTTAACTGTGGTACGGGTTAACCTACGAAAGTAAAAACTTAGGGGCATATTTATACTCTGTTTGCGCCGAATGTGCGTCAAAAGTTTTGACGCCCAATCAGCGCAAACCCTGCCCCATATTTATACTTTGACGTCCGACCCCGCGGGCGTCAAAATTCCACCATGTGCGTAATTTTTTGGAAGGGGGAACCAGCCTTGCGTTAATTATATGCAAGGTAGGCGTTCCCTTACAAAAAATGACTTTAAGGCCTGTGCCCCTTATTTATAGTCTGGCGTCATTTTGACGCACAGGAGGGGGTGGGCCTTAAAAAACGGCGCACAGCCTGATGTGCGCCGTTTTTTAACGCCTGGGTCAGGGCAGGCGTTAAGGGACCTGTGGGCTCGGAAGGAGCCCAGAGGTGCCCTCCCCTGCCCCCAGGGACACCCCCTGCCACCCTTGCCCACCCCAGGAGGACACCCAAGGATGTAGGGACCCATCCCAGGTAAGTAAAGGTAAGTTCGGGTAAGTATGTTTTTCCGATTTGTTTTGTGGCATAGGGGGGCCTGATTTGGGCCCCCCTACATGCCACTATGCCCAATGACCATGCCCAGTGGACATAAGTCCCCTGGGCATGGCCATTGGGCAAGGGGGCATGACTCCTGTCTTTGCTAAGACAGGAGTCATGTCAATGGAGGTTGGGCGTCCAAAAAATGGCGCAAATCTGGTTTGAGGCCTGAATTTTGCCTCAGACCTGACTTGCACCATTTTTTGACGCACAACCCCCATTTTCCCATACACCGGCGCTGCCTGGTGTGAGTCATTTTTTTTTACGCACACCAGTCCGCAGCGCCAGCTAACGTCATTCCATTAATAAGGCGCCCGCATGCTGCGTTGGAATGGCGTTAGCCGGCGGTAAAATTTTTGACGCACAACTGCGTTGGCGCAGTTGTGCGTCAAAAAGTATAAATATGGGCCTTATTTTACACAGAGGTTAATTGGATTTAACGTATGCCTTTCATTGTGATTATATGCTTCCGTTATTTCATTTAAAAATCTGTTGTTCTAGTTTGCTGCGCTTACTTTATAAATTACTGGCTTATTTTTCAACCAAACGTAGAGATTCTTTTTAGTTTGATAGTTAAAAGGCAGATTGTGTTGATAGCAAATTGTGCTGCAAACAAGGAGACAAAAATTGGATAATTACAATTTTAGGTTTCGTCAGAAAACAAGGCTCTTGCTTTTACATAAGATTAATATTTCCCCATTTTGTGTATAGTTTGCTGGATGAGTCAGAGAAAGACCTGGGAATTTGAAGACACATTAAGGGGCATATTTTTGGATAAATGAGGCAGTGCAGTACCTCACCTTGCGGCTCTGCTCTGCGTGATAGGGAAAGAGAAGGAATGCACCGTATTTAATATAATACGGCGCATTCCTGTCTTTTCTCTGGCCTAGCTCACCAAGTGCTGATTAGTGCACCATGATGTAAGAGTGTATATGTTTTAAGCAGGATTCTTTTTGTGCAGGAAGGGAAACCTTTGTGCACAATAACAATCCTCTGGAACATTTTCCTCATTCTATGTGTGTTGTAGGATGCGGGACACATAGAAAGAAGACGTAACAAGGAGAGAAAAATATATTTCTACTTGTTATGCCTCACCAGGTGAGGTGTACCATTATGATGCATTCCCAGGTCTACCAGTAATGGTAAATTTGGGAAGGCACCAAAATCCATGGATGGATTTGCAGGAACACCCACACTTCATCTATGGAATGCCTTAGGAGGGCAGAGTAATGGAACACAGCAATTCGTGCTGTGTTGTGTTATGCCTCACCAGGTGAGGTGTACCATTATGATGCATTCTCTGGTCTACCAGTAATGGTAAATTTGGGAAGGCACCAAAATCCATGGATGGATTTGCAGGAACACCCACACTTCATCTATGGAATGCCTTAGGAGGGCAGAGTAATGGAACACAGCAATTCGTGCTGTGTTGTGTTGTGTTACTCTAGACTTATCAAGCCACACAAGGCCACATGAGGTGGCTTGAGAAATCTAACTTAAGAGTTTAGTTGCTCTTGCACTCCATTGCTTGGTGCAAGGGCGATGCAACTCTTCAATAAATATGCCCCCAAATCAGTAGGAAACATATCCTGTGCAAACTCATGTGTGCACAGTGGAAGTCTGTGCCATTTTTGTTCATTTAGTTTGTTATATATTAAAATATTTTATATTGTGTGTACCACATGATGGGTGAACCAGGAGTGATCTTGTGTAGGATAGAGCTGTGCACCTATTTGTAATGATTGTACTGTGTAAGGGCTATGGGGGTCATTCCAACATTGGTGGTAACAGGCGTTTACCGCCGCGCAGAAGACCGCCAACACACCGCCGCGGAATTCCGCCACAGCTATTATGACCCACATCTCGAAATCCGACAAAATTCAGACACCCACACAAGTCCGCCACATCAAAGGTCAGTGATATACTGGCGAAAACAAAACCTCCACAGTCACGCCAACAGAAATACGCCCACACTATCATGACACACGAATCCACGCGGCGGTCGTTCAACTGCGGTATACCATTGGCGGTACACACCGCCGCGCTCAAATTACACACACTTCTACAAAACACCGCCACATTGGACAATTCGAAATACACACACCTGATACACAAACACACACCACTCCCACACACCAAATACAATATAAAACACACACCCACATCACCCACAAACCCCTACGACAAAAAATTCCGAAAGAAGGCCAGAGAGAGACACCACCATCCACAAACTAGCATCCACAGACACTCAGCACCATCACCCACACAACATCCATGCACAAAACACCACACACCACTACATATCACCAAACCTATCACCACACACCCCACCCCACACATCACCTACACCACCCCATGGCACAGCAAAGACACCCCAGGTTTTCGGAGGAGGAGCTCAGGGTCATGGTGGAGGAAATCGTCTGGGTAGAGCCACAGCTATTAGGAGCACAGGTGCAGCACACCTCCATTGCAAGGAAGATGGAGCTATGGCGAAGAATAGTCGACAGGGTCAATGCAGTGGGACAACACCCAAGAAATCGGGACGACATCAGGAAGAGGTGGAATGACCTACGGGGGAAGGTGCGTTCCGTGGTCTCAAAACACCACCAGGCGGTTCAGCGGACTGGCGGCGGACCCCCACCTCCTCACCCACAACTAACAACATGGGAGGAGCAGGTCTTGGCGAATCTGCATCCTGAGGGCCTCGCAGGAGTCGGTGGAGGAATGGACTCCGGTAAGTCAAACCTTTAACTACCATATCCCCCACCCTACCTGCATGCTATCACATACCCCCACCCTCGCCCCCTCCCCTATTACTCCAACTCCTCACCAATGTACCATTATCACAAACCACACATCCCAACACCAAGCCCTGCATGCAACACCAACGCATGGACACACATCACTAAAGCATGCCCACTGCACATACCCATACACCCCCCTAAACCATCATCACACAAGCCCCCACACAGGAATGCAAGCACTGGGGTACACGCTCACCCACCCATTGCACACCATGACACACACAGATGCAATAATCATGCTTTTACACCCCTGCAGGACCACTACCCAACGTCACCAGACAGGAGGGTCCAGACATCTCCACCCCACCCACAGAAGAGGCCCACAGTGATGACAGCAGCTCTGTCCAACTGGATCTAGATGACCAGCCCGGACCATCGTGGGCCTCAGGACAGTCGGTTCCTCTCACACAGGCACAGGCCACCACAGACCTTCCACCCTCTGGTAACACCAGCACAGCACCCACCCAGCGGGCCCATACCTCCGTCCCCAGGACACATCAATCAGCTGTGTGTCCACACCTATAGGGAACCCAGGATAACCCACCACCCCAACAACACAGGAGAACTGGGAGGGCAGCTGTGTGACAGGGGGCGGACAGGCCAAGGGAACCCACTCTCCACGAGGCCCTCTCCACCATCATGGGAGCATACCACCACTCCCAGGAGACGATGGCAACGGTACTGGCCAAGTTTCAGGAGTCCCAGCGCATGCAGGAGGAACAGTATTTGGGGTTCAGGGAGGAACTCAGAACCATCAGCTCCGCCGTGGGCACCATCGTAGGGGTGCTGAAGGAAATACTCAACACCAGGAGGGACACTGTGGCACTCCAAGGGGCCCCTGACACTAGCATGGATGATGAACTGCCCACCACCTCCGCCGCGCTAGTGGACAGGAGGCCCCGCCACAGGACCACCACACCAGCACCCCACCCCCTGCAGATGGAGAACCACCCCGCAAGCGGGCCCTGAGATCCAGGAACAAGACAGAGCACGATGCCAAGACCCCCGCCAAGAAATGAGACCACCCTGATTGTCAACCCACTGTCCCACTTTGTCACCCTGTCCATATTGAAACTGCACCAGCTCCACTTCCTATGCCCATATGGGCAATGCACCTATGAGACAAATAGACAGGACTCTGCCATGGACACTCCTCCGCCATCACCCCTCACCATTTAACTTCCCCCTCCAATATTTTGGATGTAAATAAACACACTTAAAGCACCAAAAGATCTGGAGTCTGTCTGTGATTTTGAAATAGTGTATGTGCAATTACAGTGACAAAATTTCCAGGAAATAGTAATGTCAACATACCTATGTCACACAGCTCTATTCCCTGAGGAATCTAAGCAGATGACACACGTTGGGACCCACGCCTGTGAAACCGTAAGGGAAAGTGACAACTCAGTGACCATACACTGGGTGAAATCAACAGACATGATAGAGGTAGAAGTGTAAAAGTACTTGTAGTAGGCAGGAATGTATTCTCACCTGTGTTTCAATGGAAATATTGCTGGATGACTGAGTCCCTGTTGTCAATGTCTTCTTCCTCTGCTTCCTCCTCATCAGTGTCCACAGGCTCCACAGCTGCCACAACACCGCCATCTGGACCATCCTCCTGCAGAAAAGGCACCTGGCGTTGCAAAGCCAAGTTATGAAGCATACAGCAGGCCACGATGATCTGGCACACCTTCTTTGGTAAGTAGAATAGGGATCCACCTGTCATATGGAGGCAGCGGAACCTGGCCTTCAGGAGGCCGAAGGTCCGCTTGATCACCCTCCTAGTACGCCCATGGGCCTCATTGTAGCGTTGCTCTGCCCTTGTCCTGGAATTCCTCACTGGGGTCAGTAGCCATGACAGATTGGGGTAACCAGAGTCCCCTGGTGATCATAGCAATGAATAAGGCATATTGAAGAAGGATGGCACGGTTCTTTGGTTGACTTGTTTAACTGCTGTATGATTAGTTTTCGAAGGGCACAACACATTTCAAGGCACTTTTAAATGCATTACTGTTCTACCTTTAGAAATGTTCGGAAAATCAGTAGTAGGAGGGTGCATTTTAAACAACATCTCATCACTTATATTGGTCAATAGTAGAGAGCATTGCCCAGCGATGAATTGATATTCTTATGAAAACCCGTGAAACTTTAAATCATGATTTTAAAGCAGCTTAAAAGATAGACATTGTTGAAAGCTAAAAATAATGTACATACATGTTTGTAAAGCGGGGTGGAAGATTTTGTCTATTATTCTTTTGGGTAAAACGAGTAACACGAGGTGCATTTTGAGGGAGGAGTAATGGTTTAGACCAGACCACAGGTCGGAACTTCAATAGACTGTTGCAGTAATAATAATAATAATAATAATGATAATAATAACTCTTAATTCATAGTGCTAGATAATGTTCAACTACAGTTTCTAAGCCCTGTAAATAACCAGTACAGTGGAGTTCTCTTGCAAACATTCCCGAAACGACTAATAACAGTATGCAACAAGAGCAGCCCAAGGTGGACCTCATAGGAGCCCTGGAGCTCTTTATACCACAACAGCAATGGCTCATACAGGTTTCATTTTTAAATAACCCTGCAAAATCAATGGGTTAATGAATTAATAGTGAGTGATCCGAATGCTTATGGTGAAGATGACTAATCTTAATAAGTTCCTGATTCATCATCTTTGGAACAAGGAGGGTAGAAGGCAAAGCACACAATTGTGGAGGACATTTGAATTGGCGAGGGGGCATTTGCCAGCCAGTCACACAAAGTGTGTGAAAAAATGATTCAAGGCACTACACTACTTCCGGGCCTTCAACCACAATTTTTGTCACTGTGATGACATGTTTTACAATAAACATCTTTTAGGCTCAATATGTGCTTTAAGGATCCAGCATTTCTGTAATATTAATATTTAGAGGAGCGAACAGAGTTCCCATGTCAGTCATTGCATTTTTTAGCCAGTGCTTGGATGCTGGTACATTATTATAGTTTTAGTGATTCCATTATGATTCCATTATGAGCATTGGCTGACAAATCACAGTTTTAGGCTAGCAGAAGTTGTCCTCTAATACATGAGGACACTTGGCAGTGGTGGAAGTATATGGCTTACATAATGAGGCATTATGACCAACACAACAACAGGATCATCCAAATTTCTAGTCATCCTGTCCGTTTCTATCGTAATGAGGTATGTTGTGCTATGAGATTTACTAGTTTAATACAATATTAATGTTTGTTTTCTTTGTCTTCAAAGAACATTGAGAAGCAGCAGAGTATGAACTTAGTGGTTCGCACATTCTGTCAATTATGCGTTCTAGGTTTAAAATAAAAAATGGGTGATATTTCTAAAGTGCAATATCTGGCATTGAGATTGGCATTTGGCACTTAGGGATGTTTTATGTCTGTATTGTTTAGTTGGCACCATAGCCTGGTGTGTGCTGATGTCTATATCCCCCTGTCCATAGTGCCCTAGAGTTCTTGGCTCTGTCTTCAAGGCTTAGTCCCCATGCCCTAAATCATGTTGCACAGTTTGCACATGCTGTGGTCAGTATGTATCATTATGGACTGTGTAATTGTCCTCTTGTACCTTTGTCTCCTTGCGGAGTATCAGATGCCAGGAATCAGCACCCTCAATGTTGTTATCCAAATCACCCTGTGATATTTCCTGCTTGTTTCAATGTGATCCTATTGTAATTGCTGGGCCCCTGTGTCTGTCTCCCTGTTAGTGTTTTAATGTCATAGTCCCTGTGTCAGCATCACATTGTCATTGTCTCAATACCAATGTGAGGGTCGCTGTGTCAGTGTTATTAGTCAGATGCATATCCCTGAGACATTGGCAACATCTCTGTCACTTATTAAGTGCCCTAGTGTCATTATCATATATTCAATATCACTCTTTCTGTGTCATGTCCTTTGTCATTGCTCCTACGTTAGTGTCCAATTGTGAGTTTTCCATTATCAATGTTTTGTGTCAATGTTCATGTGTCAGTTTTCCGTGGCAATGTCCCTGTGTCAGTGTCCAGGCACAAATTGCCAGGGTAAGTGTCTAAACGTCTCCACTTCAGCATCACAATACCTGTTTTTACATGACAAAGTCAGCAGACAGTGTCAGTACCCCTATGCCCTTACATTTGTAGTGTTGTTGGCCCCGTGAAGATGTCTTTTGTGAAAGTCAATGTCCCCATATCTGTGTCCCGGTGTAATCTTCCCATATCAGCCTCCCATGATAACTGTGCCAATGTTCAAGTATCTTATATATCAAAGTTTCTGACTTTGTGTCTGTGTCTTTCAGTGAGAATCCATGTCAGTGCTCTTGCGCCAATGCCCCAGCTTCTTAAATGTCCTTTCCTCATTACCTCATGCTATTATCCCTCCATCATCATGCCATGACTTAAGTCCAGTGTTACTGAAGGTACGTATGCTCCCGTGTCTTTGTGTCAGTGTCATTGTATCCATCCACACGTCAGTGTGTCAATGCCGGTACCCCTATCCCAGTGTTCTTTCCCTAGAGTCTGTGTCACTGAGTCCAGGTTTCGGAGGGATTAAGTAGCTTGGGTGTGTGGTGTTTATACCACCATAAAGTGCTATCAGTGAAAAGGAGAAGTATGGGGCATGCAATGCATAAAAGTACCTACGATGGCGAAGTTGGAAAACAGATGAACTGGTGACAGTTCAACATATCATTGACAATATATTTTCAGGAATAATAAAGTGAAAAAGTTGGGAAATAAATGTTTTGATTAAAGACAAAGCGAGAGCTGGTAAAGTATTTAAAAACCAGTTAACTTACAAGTGCCTTATTCTTTCTAGCATTATAATGCTGAAGTAAGCTATTTTGGAAATATGTGCTTTAAATTGTAGGGTATTGGTGCACTTTAACATGCATGCTTTAGTTCGAGTTACTAATGTTTTAAACGAGCTGAACTTTAATTTAAAATTACAGCTAATTGTTCACCCAGACATGCATAGAGGCACCGGAGTTTAGGGGATGCCAATGAGCAAGATGAGGAGCCGGGCCCTCATGCCCCCTCTTGACTACTGCCCTGTTCAATGGTGGAGATCCACATGCAGTGAAACCACTGCAAGGGTGTGTACAGTGGCGGCTTCTCCGTTATGGCGGGAGAGCATTGCCCCACTGCTGCAGTCAGCAGATCAAAACATGTAAAATAAAATGGTAATAGAGCAATTAATGAAACTAATTTATTATAATTTGTTTCATGACAGAGTCAGAGCTAAGTCTTGAGGGCAGGGACATCCTCTGACAGAAGCAGAAGGATTGGCACTGCAAGTGCACGTGTCGGTTTCGCCGGCTGTCTTAGGTGGGCCAAACCAACATGCACACTGAGACATCACCAGGATGTTGCATGGAGAACAGTAGGTATAGGCTCCCAGTCCCTATTGGAACATAAGACCAGCCCACTCCGCCCAACCACAGTGTTTCTCTCATGCTGGGTAATACAGCATGAGAGCAGCATCTGGATTGGTGCAAGAGAGACTGTGTGTCCGAGCATGGGGAGCTGAAGAGTACCAACGTGGCAAGGCAGCAGGTGAGTTTTCTTCCTTTTTTTTTATTACTGTCCCCCACTCTGGCCTACCACTGTTCCCAGCTAGCAGCTGCCTCTGGGTCTATTGCTCTGCGCAAGCCCCACCCCTGCAGAACCATTGTTGAAGTAGACAACACTTCCCCCAGTCTGCATTTACCATGCCCACCTTCCTGACTCCTATCTGACTTCACACAGTTTTCAAATACTTTGAGTATGCAGGAAACATCAGTGGTGTTCTTCCTCACAGCAGGGAAAACACTCAAAAAAGGACCCAACATTTCAGAATTAACATGGTTATTCCCCATTCTGTCAGAAAACTTGTAATCACCAGAATTCGGCATGGGTATGCTAGCTGGAATCAGGGATTCTGGCCCATCAACATATGCACTTAAAAGTTTGGCAACCTTGTAATTAGGGCCTTAGTGCATAAGCTGCCAACAGCAAACCTTGGAAACATAGAGCCAATCACTGATCATGCATTCCAAGCCATGCTGTATGCAAACCACATATTAATGATTTGTGTCAAAGCATGCACTAATGCAGAGAAATTCGGAGTTAAATATATCGACTTTAGATCTTGAACTTGAATGAAAACAGAAGCACAGTGGTGCCCTGCTCGATCAAACCCACACTAGAATTCTTAACAAAACATTAAGAAATCTGCCTTTTCTGCATGGTCACCCTAGAATTTTTGTATTTTTTCTGGGCCCTGTTTTGCTGGTTTTAGAATTTTGTGTGCTATGCCACTGCTAACAATTGTATACCTCTAAGCAGGGGTAAAAGCCAACTGTTGGCCCTGACAGAGGAAAGAGAGCTCATCTAAACAGGGAAGTGGTTTATGGAGAGCCAGAGCTCTGTTGGATACAAGGTGGGGTTTATCATTTTGGACTTGGGATTTCTGGGATTTTTTTGACAAAAAAGCAAAGAGAATGTGCTGAAAAAGGAGGTGGTTTAGGGCAAATGTACTTTAGATTTGGATACAAAATATTCTCCACTCACTGGCTAGTGCAAAGCCTAACACTGCCACCTCACCAGTATCCACCTAGAACA
This sequence comes from Pleurodeles waltl, assembly GCF_031143425.1. Classification (NCBI taxonomy): domain Eukaryota; kingdom Metazoa; phylum Chordata; class Amphibia; order Caudata; family Salamandridae; genus Pleurodeles; species Pleurodeles waltl. Next base: position 480,166,141 of record NC_090438.1, on the reverse strand, counting down.
CCCCTGGAAGAAAAGAACTAAACAACTCAGAGTTCCTGCGGGCACCAAGGGAATGGAACTGCTCTCAAGCAGTGGGGTGGGGGGAGTCAGGTGGGGGACCCCAAGATGGCTAAGCGTCCCACATAGGACTGGACCATATAGGAGCTGGAGAGAGACCCGGTGCCTAGAAGTCAGCCATGAGAATATGGAGGCTACAGAAGTGATAATAAAAAAAAAAAAACAATGGTTGATAAAAAAAGGGACTCAGTAATTTTCCCCCTTTCGCAAAATGCTAAGGCTTGACCCATGAAGGTGCACCCCTGGTGTGTAAAACAGCAGGTTTGTAATACATGGAGCTTTTTGCTGAGATGAAAAGGTATTTTAGCTATAGCATCCAGGCTTTCCCCACTGGTGGGTGTGAGATGCAAAAAGTTACAAAGGTAAAACCGTGGACCAAGACATTGAATCTATGCAGCAATGATGCGACTTTGATGGCTATGCAATCCATCTTTGTCTCATTTTAAACTTTTGGCATCAAAATCAATGACTTTATGGAGAGCTTGATGACAATGTATCCAATTTCGAAGGACCCTTGACAGTTTAAGCCTTTGAACCTTGCCCCACTGAAAGAGTCTGAGCTTCAAGAAAGTGAATAGAACTCAAGGTAAAAACTTTGACCGGGAGTACCAGCTTGGTGCATGAAAACTCCTCTCAACTGTTGCCAATCTGAAGTCATGTCTAGGTTCTGGTCATCCATAAACCGATATTTTCAGATAAGCAAAACCTGTGGTTAATCCTCATATATGCCCAGCATCAGTGCACCCACTAATGGCACAACCAACCAATTTGGTTGTCACCATTTAATGATTATAATTTTACACTAAGACTGAAGACACACTTTAATAAATAATTTTATCTCAAATATATTTCAAATACAAATCAGATTTCATATTCAAATTTCAATATTTTCATAGTTCAAAAAGAATCATGTGTTTTCACTTGATCTCACATACATCAGAATTATTTCAAATCAAAAGTCTTTGTATGCATGTTCAGTACATTATTTGATGTCAAACTCCAATCTGATGAAATGTCTGTACCAAGATGTGTTTTGCAACATATTTCACTCTCTCAAGGCAAAGTACCAGCATGATAACCAAGAATATTGTAAGCAACACTTGACTTTTATGATGCCTGGGCAGGTCAACATTACATGCCAACAGTATAGGGTGACCAGAATTCTAAAGCCAAAAACCAGGACATTTCACAAAAAGAGAACAAGGACTACAATTTTGCTTCAACCGCTTACGAAGAATGGCAGCTCTCATCGAAATAGAATTACAGAAAAAGCACTAAGAACATAAATAAAATGCAATTTTATAAAGCCAGTATAATACCTGTTAATGAAACTGCTTTCTGATAAAACCTTCAAACTATTTCTAGTTTGCAAAACAAAAAAGTCACCTCCCACCATTTTCAGACAACCATCTCTGAAAACCAGGAAATGAGCTAAATCTCCCAAAATCTCCAGGGACAGCTGGTGAAAAATGGAGACTGTCCAGGGACACCTGGTCACCGTAAAACAGTACCATCTAAAACTAAGTAGTTAGCTGACATTAGACTATTTGAGCAAGGATCTTCAGACTTTAATATTTTAGCCAAAATGTTACTGCTTGGACAATATTCCGCAAAAAGTACTTGACTCAAGGGAAATAGGGAAAAGGGGGGGCAGATTGGAGAAAATATGGTATTTGCTTAACACTGATATCTAAACATACAGCACTGGAATGACTCTAGGGGTGCCTTTTCTACTGGTACAACTGCCCCGCACACTGTAATAACTATTGGGAAAGGATGGCACGATGTTGGCAAGGGATAGAATATAAACATAACACAGCCACCATGAATGGATTTACACCAAATAGCAAAAAGAGTGATTTCTGGACCAAGAGCTAACTTTCTGCCAAATTTGGTGTAATTCAGTGGTTCAGGCCACAGTTGCATCTAAAATATCTATTGGAATTAACACGGGAAATACACTTTTTTGCCCCCCTCCCCCCCTTTTCTTTGCCCACTCTTGACAGAGCACCTCAAAACTTTCCATGCACAATAAGATACAACATCACACATTTTTGGAATGTTTCATGAAGATTTGTCAAACGGTGAATATAAACAAGTCAAGAAACACTTTTCCTATGGAAGCTAGGTCTTAATTATATATAGTACCTACTAGTGATCTGCAGTAACTAAGATATATCTATATATATTCACTGAAAAAACAAAGGTTACAGGGACTTTATAGTTAGGAAATAGATTTAAAAAAATAGAAATTCACTTTAAAAAACAAAGGTTACAGGGACGTTATAGTTAGGCTCACATTTCAAATGTACGAAACCATAGAAATTCACCAGTTATAGTATCTTAGCTAACTATGAATCATGTACTAAGGTAACTATAACTCGCGCCCTCGCCATGCACAGTTTTTTCATCAAAAATGTTACTACAGATATACCATAGATATTATCAATGATGTTATCAAAGATGTCATGAGTGCCATAATTTTGGGGGTAATTAGCAGTGCATGGCGAGGGCGCAAGTTATAGTTGGTGAATTTCCATGGTTTTCTACATTTAAAATGTGAGCCTAACTATAACGCCCCTATAACCTTTAGTATTTGAAGTGAACTTCTACGTTTTTTTTATAAATTCTATTTCCTAATTATAACGTCCATGTAACCTTTAGTTTATTCAGTAAATTTCTATGTTTTTTCTTTAACATAACGTAATTTTAATTACTATACGTTAATCCAATCATCTACAATAACTACCCAAAAACCCATACCAACCCTAAACCCTAAAAATACCTTAAAACCCCAAAACCCATACCCACCCTAAAACCCTAGAACTTCCCTTACCACCCAAAAACCCATACCCATCCTAAACTCTAAAAATACCCTTGCCTTCCAAAAACCCAAACCCACCCTAAACTCGAACATTCCCTTGCCACCCAAAAACACATACCCACTCTAAACCCTAAAATTGCCCTTGGTTCCAAAAACACATACCCACCCTAAACCCTATAATTGCCCCTGCTTCCCAAAACCCCATACCCACCGTAAACCCTAAAAATGATCTTGCCACGGAAAAAAAACCATACACACCCTAAAACCTTACATTACACTTGCCAATCAAAGCCCATACCCACCCTAAACTCTGAAATCACCCTTGGCAATCAAAAACCTATACCTACCCTAAACCGTAAAATTACCCTAGCCACCTAAAAACTCATACCCCCTACAATACTTATCTGTAAAACCTTAACAACAAATGTGCCTTTACCATTCATTCCTTTACAAAGAAATTTGTTGTAATGACATGCGTTGCAAAGGCATGCCTGGTAATGGCATGCGTGGTAATGTCGCATGGGTGGTTAAGGCTGCGTGGTAAAGGCATATGGGTTTCTGCCTTTGTTGTATAGGTTGTTTCCCATAAAGCACTAACCATAATTTCGATGACAAAATGAACCCCCTCATTTTGTTCCTCTCTAAATTAAATGTTTAAAGTTTTAACAGTTTGACTCAATCACAATGTCTTCAGCTGTGCCCCACTTTTGTCAATAGTAAGACTGTGAGCCTATAGTTGTTCTTCAGAACACTCTTGGAGGCTGCAGTAGAACACTGGGGAATCAATTCCATGTCAGGACCGGAGGCTCCGATTATGCTTCACTTCCTATGCTTCAATTTTTAAGCATCCAATCAAAATAAAATTTAATATCAACTACACATCCCATGAATATGTACATATCACATGACCAACCATAGAGTCCTAGCCTTATATAACTCCCATGAAACATAAACCCTCCTCTTTCTTTGCTGCTCCGCAGCCAGTTAAGTACCTTTGGCCTCTGTTATAACTATGTCTGCCATTGTAGGCATACCCTTTGCACTTTAGTCCTTAGTATCTTTTATGCATGCGTGCATGACGTCCTGATAGCGGTGCTCCGTTCTGAGGGCTTTGAGGAGTGTTTATCTTCCCTGCGAAGTGAGCTTGCTTTCTCGCTTTTTTTTTGTGGAGCGGGAATTAGGGAGCGAGGACAAGTGTTATCCTTCATGCTGTCCTCTTTCTATTCCCTGTGATTGGGGCCTCGCACGCATGCACAAACGGCTGACTTCCGTCAGCTAATTATATTTGATACAAACACGGGAGAGATGCGTGTTCCTGTCTCTGGCCCCACAGCTGTTTTGCTCTCTGTGTACGCCCGGTTGTGCTCCTGTCTGGACGGTAATTTACAGAATTAGGCTCTTCCTAGTACTTGTTTAAAGACAGGTCTCCCTCCACACTTTACCTTCTTTGGGCTTTGACACCCATATCTCTGGATTACCTTGGATTACAGCTGCCTTGGGGGAAGTATTTCCTCCCCACTTTGGTTTTGAAGTTTATTTGTTGGCAGAAGCTCTCTGCTCACTGAGATCCCTGTTCTTGCTACTATTGTGCCCTCTTCCTCTGGTTATGAGGAGGATCCTGGGAAAGGTATTTAGGGCCATATTTATACTTTTTGACGCAAAGCTGCGCCGGCGCAGTTTTGCGTAAAAGGTTTTACCGCCGGCTAACGCCATTTCGATGCGCCGTGCGGGCGTCAAATTTATACTTTGACGCACGGTGGCGCAACCAACAGGTGGGAGTCATTTTTTTTTTACGCACACAGCGGCGTCAAGTCATAAAGGAAAACAACGTTAATGCGACGTAAATGACTGTGGGTCGATTTACGACAGCGCAACCCGGAAAGCGCCGTTTTTTTTGACGCAACAGCATCAAAATTAGCCACGAACACTGCCCTTTCAGCAGAGGAGAGCCAAAATGGATCCCAGATGCCACTACAGACCCCAGGAAGATGACAGCAGACCAGGAACCAGCCAGGATGATCCATACAGGAACCAGGACATAAATAGAAAAAAAAGAAAGTGTCGCTTCAGTGCAGAGGAGCAGGAAATCCTGGTTAAAGAGGTGACGGAACACCAGCACCAACTGTTCATCACCTCTAAGTTGCCAATCAGCAGGAGAGAGGCCATATGGCAACAAATTGTTGACAAGATCAACAGTGTGGCTGAAGTACGCAGGACAGTCACCGAGTGTAAGAAACGCTGGCATGACTGCAAACGTAGGACAAAGGAAAAAATGGCCAGGAACAGGAAGGCAGCACTGCAGACTGGAGGGGGGAGTCCAGCACACCAGGAGGCCCTGGACCACATGGAGGAGATGGTCGCAGCCGTCATCCCTGAGGAGATCGTCACAGGGATTCAAGGACAGGACAGCGCAGACTACCACGAGACAACGCACATGCAGTGTAAGTCGCATGGGGAATTATAATGCTATAATGTTAACTGCAACCGGGGTGGGGAATACCTACTACACAATGCATGTAAGTCAGCATAGATATGGAGTGGCATGGGTAAAGGGGCACAGCAGGGGGGCATGCCCAGCACAGACAGAAGCTGGGGCACGACATAACACAGCACCAACAACAGTCCCATGGGGGCATCCTGTCATGACAACAATGGAGCTAAGGGAAAGCCTCGACAGGTGGGAAGGCCACTACGTCAAACTTACATCCTGGCACTCGTCAGTCAAAATATATCCTACATCAACTAGGTCCCTATCAGTAATCCAGTAGCCAAAACAACAACTGCAATGTAACTGCAACAACAGTTGACACTAACACCTCTGATCTCTGTGCAGCTATAGTAGCCAATGGCAGTAACCTCCCCATGGAACATACATACCTAAATTAGGGGGTGAGGATGACATCTGCAACAATCTCCAGAAATAAGACAAAGGCACCAGTACACGCAAATGTCAATGCCCATAGTTGACACATACATCAGCCAAAGTAAACAGCAATAGGAGCCACACAGCACTAATGACACACACATGCTGCAAATGTCAGGGTCCCTCACGTGCCTGGCTAACAAGGCAACATCACTAATGTCATACTGCTCAGACAACAACATTGAGGAGGGGACACATGCAACTGGTCACTGAAATACACCTGCACAGTCAGAGGACCAAATAGGACATTGATACTATAAACAGGGCAATCCAATTAAACACACATTACCCAACATCAGCTGGAAACATCAACAATGTCTACATCCATATCACATCGTAACATTGCCATGCATAGGATATGCCACATAACAATTACAATTAGGTCAATGTGAGCAAACAGATTTTGGGGCAGGTCCTGAGAGGCAAGTGTGCTGCCAGGGCAATCACAACACCCACAGCCAGTGAAAGGTCTCACCATACGAATAGATATACACGGAGGGTCGAGTAGGACAAAAAGATGGCTATTCCCTAATTGGTACAAAGCACCACCTAGAGGCGATTAGGCAGACAAGTCTGATAACTCTATATCATACATGTGACACACAGGTGGGGCATAGGCCTATAACAATGCCCATATGAAGGACAGCAGATACCAATACCAAACAAGATCACAAAGTAAAGTCATCAAAAGGCTTGCATGTTACGTCAAAATTGTCACAACACAGACACACTAATTGTACCCTGTTTCATTGCAGAGGAACATGGATCTCTTGCCGATATGCCTGTCCCTGATTTCCCTGATGACATGGATGACGAGCCCATAAACATTCCCCAGGAGACCATCCAAAAGGTCCTTGAAACCCTCCAGACCCCACCTTCAGTCACAAGGAGGAGCACAGAACAAGCAGCCATCACAGAAGAACCACCCACCACCCCAATTGTAAGACCTGCCAGCTCCAATACAGCTGAGGACTCTGACGACACTGGCACCAGCTTTGAAAGAACTGTAGTTGGTGTACAGCGGGAGCTGGCCAAGGAGGTGCGGGTGGGGATGCAAAATATGTCAGCCAGCCTTGAGGGGGTGCGCTCGTGCATGTTGTCATCTGCAGATCAGGCAGCAGCTATGCAAGCCCTAACATCTATACTGCAAGGACTACAAGAAACTATAAAGGAATTCACCACTGCAGTAAGAGAGTTGCCACAACACCTCGCACCCCAAACTTTCCACTGCATGCACGAACGCAATCATGACTCCCTCAGGGCTGACCTGGCTGCCTACCATCGTGATGTGGCTGCTTTTCTTAAAAACCAGCAGGCCCTCCTTGCGGCAGTACTGCCCTTAAGAACTTCACAGGGAGCAGCCCCCGGGATGTCTGACTCCACGTCTTCTAACACTGAGGTGTGTGTTGCCCCTTCACAACCAACAACAACAAGGACAAACCAGGCAACACACACATCAGAAGAAGAAGACATGGAACAGATCACATTCTCACAGAAGAGTACCCGGAAGCACTAGTCCCTGCACCATGGCCTACTTTGACCAAGGTCCTACGTTTTGTCAAATGCCAGTCTCACTACAACTATACTCAATGACTGTTCTGCTAACCACTGTATGACTTGTCAGCATTGCCAGTGAATGTCTCTCTCCTACTATTCGGCAAATCCTGTCCCTCTGCACTGTCTGTAACATCACCCCAGCATGTCAGGAGCATCATCCACACCCCTTCTGTAGGATCACCATGTAAGAATGCACCAGAACGGACTCTGCAAACATGGACAATGTACATTTTGCACTACAGCACCTATCAATAAATAGCACTTGCACACCTAATATGTCTCTGTGTAATTTGACACATCAACTGTGCAGTAGATAACTCTAAAGTGCCTGTGTGAGAACCATGTAGCTTGTCAATACAACTGTCCTGACATCATGTAGTCTGATACATCTGTGCAGTGGCCAGGATTGCATCATAGCCTGACCATCCTGAGGAGAATAACTGATGAAGGGACAAACCACACACAATTATGCTGTGTTGGACAGAATAATGCTCCATCTATAGCAATCCAAGTCAACTAATGGTGGCTGAGAAATGTAGGCACCATGCAATACAAAAAATTTAATTATGCAGCATAATCTAAGCAAACACAACTAAACACTGCATCAATCACCCTTTCTGAGTATACTTCCATGAAGAGAAGTCATGCTGAATTTTTACACACATGATCTATGTCAGCAATGAAGACAACAAGACAAGAGTGTTAACAACACCTCATCTACAAAGATGTCCCTGAACATCACACTGCAGTCCGACCTAATAAATTTACCACAATACCAAGTCTGGAAGCACACTTTGTGATGTAGAATACCTACTCATCAACACAAATCCTTGGTGATCCATGTAAACTACTAATGGTGGGTCTACCAAATGGTGGATACTTACCAAGTTAGCACAGGGGTAGCTGCCATGTTAAACCTCCATTTTCTGTGGTGTGTAGCATAGGACACAAATGTCATAGAAAAACAATCACCTACACTGATGTCAAGCCCATGATCAAGTAGCAGTTAACGCATAATGCAAAGGGTTAACTATATGTTTATTCCTATGTATTCACACCAGAGGCAACTAAGGGAAAAGTCATACCTACACTAATCTAACCTGACTACTCCTAACCCACAACTGTCCCTAACTAACCTAAGCTAAACTTACTGTACACATATAACGAATCGATCTAAACATCAACCCCCCACCCACCATTATGAGACAGGACACATGCAGGACAACACATACTAACCTACACACATACTATACTATCCTAAACAATCATATATATATATATATATATATATATATATATATATATATATATTTTTTTTTATAAACAGACAGGAATCCCAACATTGACCACCACCCACCCACAGAAAAATGAAAAATAGAAAGAATAAAGACCCCCCACCCTCCTCCCTAACACTAACTAAGCTAACAACCTAGACTAACCTAACACTAATCCCCAAAACCCAACTATCATTACAAAAAGGAAAGAGGAGAGAGGGGAGGGATATATTTAAAACAAGCAATAAAGTCCTAGAGGTTAGCCCTCCGTAGGGTCCGCCTGATGGACCGAACCCTTTTCTTAATGTAGGCCACATCCTGGCTTAGCTTGTCCACCTTGGTAATAAACTTGTCCATTTTCCTGTTTAAAGCCAGGAATGCCGCAGGGTCAATAGGAGGGGCTGCTGCAGTCTGTGTGCTGGCAGAGGTGCACGGTGTGGGAGTTGTTGTTTGGCCACTGGACTGTCCTGCAGCTCAGAAATTGCTGGGTCCAGGTCGTGCTGCAGAGGCAGGGTCAACTGTCCCCGCCGTTGCTGGGGCCACTTGGGGAGAACTGGTGGATGTGGTGGTGGTGGCTGTTGTGGGCAATGTTGGGCCACCCTGTGGTGAGGCCCACCATGCTCCGGAGGCCCGATCCGCTTGCTATTTTCGGGCCATCCTTCTGAACCCCGACTGCACCTGCAGGATGTGCCGGTATCTCATTGCACGCCTTTCAAACTGTTGTCTCTGTGCGGCACTCATGTTTGCAGCTGTGAAGAGAAAGGGCAACTATTTACCATAGGAAATGCATTGGGTGGAATAGCACAATGGGTCAATTGCACATTACTTTTACTGTATTTGTAACAGCTATTTTCACAACATAGATCATTGAAAGTCTCAGAGGAAGTACATGGGAAGCCTGCATACAAAAGGGCATCTCACACCTAGCATATCCATGTCTCTACATGATGGGTGACATCAGCCTACAGTTCTCATCCAAATAATGGGTTATGCAGCTGACATTATGGCTGTAACTCTTCCGCCTACTGACTTCACTACATATGTCACTCTATGTGATAACAATCACAACCCTCAATATCTGCCATTTGTAATTGTTTTTTGCTAATATAGAACTCATGTGCCACAACCGAATGTGTACACTAGGTTCAAAACAAAGTTGCAAAAGGTCACAAGTATGTGTAACATACTGGTTGCTACAGTCCTAGGTACCCTATTCCCAAACACATGGCAGTCTTTGAGGGTGGGGTGGGAAGAACAACCAACAATCCCATATTCAATGCACACCCAGGAGTGTATAGAAAGGTCAACAAGTATTTGCCTCCACACACAACACCAATGAAGGGCTAGCAACAAATTGGAGTCAGCCAAACCTTGTCCTATCCAAGGTCCACACATGTCAAAATGTACTGACTTAGGCCAACATCACATACTACCAGTGAGGCATATTTTACCACACACACAGAGGAGCAAGAACACCCATGATCATGAGTAGAATGAACACCTAGGCCATTGCACTCTAGTCCCACACACTTCTAGTTCAACTTGTGGAAGTACATGCCCCCGGAAGATCCAACCTACAGTGTACTCAGTCCATCCTCAACTAGGGAAGCTGCATATTTAAGACAAGCCTTTTGCAGAAGCTATCTGGGAGAATGTCAGTCTGAAATGCAGACTCAGTCCAAGCCAAGTCTCAGAGCAACTCTTACATTAACCAGTGTATTCCACATGACTCATCCCATTCCCCATAGCGGGCCCGACTGGAATGGCCTACAGACCCTAAATCTGAGAGATGGATAAGCATAGGTCTACTGAAACTGAAGTGATATTTGAAATCCCACTAATGGAACAATACTAATGAATGGGCAGCGCATCAAACCTTGAATTCTGTTGAACACACAGTAGTCCATCATGCATCACTAGCAAACAATAAAAATAGCACACATGCAACACTCACTGTAGGTGTCGGGGTCCGCAAAATGAGCCACCTCTCCCACAGTGTACGGTGCAGGTCCACCTGTAAAGCATGGAAGGAAGAATATACTCAGACTCCGTGCACTGACAAACAATTGCAATTACAAAGCCAATGTGAGAAAATGACATGCGTAATGAAACACTTTCACACATGCTCATACTGCATGGAATAATTCTTGAGCAACATTTACATTGGATGAGTCTCCTGCTACAGTTACACACCCTACTACACACATGCAGTGGCCAGGACAGTCATGTGGTGTCAAAGATGCACCTCCATTAGTATGCCCCAACAATATAGGGGTGCATTCATCTCATCATGTGCATCCCAGAGAGACATCCAAAAGCTGGTTACTTGAGGACTGCATGACCCCTCAAACTCAAACAGCCTATGTGGTCATTTTCAACACACACCAACCAGACACACGTGACATATGTGTGGACAACATAGCTAACTGCAATTGACGTGAAGGCAGCACTCATTTATAGCATCATATTGGGTTTACAAATGTCAGTCTAGCTATGGCGTCTACATATGTAGGTATGATGTTTCAACATCCATTTTTCACTGGCTATTGTGACCTGTAGAGTTCAAATTGAGGCATTAACGTGTCTCTTGTCTGACACAAAGGCAACACTACATTACATACAGCTACAGGCAACCGGTATGTGTAGAAAACATGAGCTACCTGACTGCTAGCATTTGTCTTCCTTCACATTGTGCAACAATTACCCAGTAGGTTTCCCTAGCATTACACACAGTCAGCTACTTATCTAGCAGATTGGGTAACAATCATCACATGTCCCCACACAGCTTTAAATTGTTCACATGTAATTGATGTGTACTCACCAACATGGCCACCAATCCTGATTCCCAGGTGGTCCAGCAGATCCTGCTCCCTGGATATCAGATCAGCCCAGTGGTGCTTAAGTTGATGGTCATTCCTCAGGCTACCATAGACACGGACCAAGTGATGGCGCACCTTCCCCCACCGGACTTTACGGGCCTCCGTGTGACACCCCTGTATCACACGACCCCCAGCCTCCAGCATGAGTGGGAGGAAATGGCAAACAAGCCATATAAATCCCCCCAATTCCTCCTCATCCATCCTGGCAAGCCGTGGCCTACCTGACATCTCTGCACTAACAAAGTGGAAAAAGTTGGACAAAAAGGAAAAGGGGGAAATGGGTAAAGGTAGAGTAGTAAAAAACAAAGAAAATTTAAGAATAAGAGCCCAACTAACCCCAAAATTACACTACCCAGAACAGACTCCCACAGACAATAAAATAAACACTGGACTTGACAAAATTATACAATACAGACTCAGACAGTATTCACCAACGAGACAATGATGACAAAAGCACAATAGAGAAGTACACTGGACACAAAAGCACTAAAACACTGGACAACACTTTCCACACAGCCACACAGTCTAGAATAATCTGAGACTGCAAAGTGAAAGTGAAAGTACACCCACAGTACAGAATCTGTAAACAGGATATCCTATTACATCACATCCTGCATAAAATGGCCGCCGTTTTTATTTTTCCGTTATGCGTCATTTTTTCACGCATACAGATTGTGCGTCATATTTTTTGACGCATAAGAGTGCACATAATGCAGAGTCAAACATTTTTTCGTCATTGTTCCCTTATATTTGTGTGAGGCTTATTTTACAGTTCTAGAGTTGAAATTTAACCCGCTGGCAAATATGATGACCAAATATGAAAATTAATTTTGACTCTGCATTATATGCACTCCTGTGCGTCAAACATTTATGACGCCCAAGCTGTATGCGTGGAAATATGGCGCATTATAGAAAATATGGTGGCCATGTAATGCTGGTTATTAATATATTTATTTTAAAATGATATTTTTTGACTCAGCATTATGTGCACTCCTGTACGTCAAAAAGTTATCACGCCCAAGCTGTATGCGTGGAAATATGACGCATTATAGAAAATATGGTGGCCATGTAATGCTGGTTATTAATATATTTATTTTAAAATGATATTTTTTGACTCAGCATTATGTGCACTCCTATGCGTCAAAATTTATGACGCACAAGCTGTATGCGTGGAAATATGACGCATTTTGACAAATATGTCTTTAATTTGTCAAATTGTGAAAAGAATTTTGTCATGACCAAACGGTGCTAAGTGATACACATTTGGGGTTAGCTATGGCACATGTCCCTTATAGGATGTATAGAAGGAATTCACAGTGTAATAGTAATGATTGCTCCAAATGGTTATTACCCATAATTGTACACATATTTTGGGTAACTGCTGATGGCTAATTTCAAATGATGAATGGGATACCAGGATGTATTCCATAGCAAAAATGTGTCCACATTTATCACAGTAATCCAAATTATCTATAGCCCAAATAGGTAGTGCAATTGTCACCTACACTTTTTATGGGGGTAACCATGTCCTAATTATGAATTTGTGTATCTTATATGTGTTTTACTTTGACATGTAGGCCACACATTCGCCTTATGCATGTGTGTACTTCACATGTGCATATTTCATGTATATTTGGGGGGTGGTAGAGGTGGACTTAGGCCCCCAGCACCCTAGGGTTTGCCCTTTCAGATTTGCTAATTTATCCAAGGGTTTCATTTATTCAGTAATGCTAAACCTGCAGCAGCAGGCTCATGGAAGCCCATAGGGTATGATTCACTGTTTGCCATTCAATAATCCCATTTTGCCGATTTGACGTTTGCCCTATTGATTCTTTGGAGCAATCGGACATACCATTTTGCATTGATATTTTTTGCTAAATCTCGACGTTCCTCATGTGCTGATGTCAAATAGGATGTTGATGTATGTGGCCCTTTATGCATTACCTGGTTTAGTGGCATGTTTCATTCATCCTGCTAGGTTCCAACTGGGACACTACTGTGATCGGCTGCTTGCAAATATTTTGTTGATTGGATGGCACATGTTTATATGTGTGGTCCAATGTAGATCCACTATCAACTGTCAGGGTGTATGTTGTCACTGTAACTTCCAGGTCTCCTCATGAGTTAGTGGCAGCTAATCTTGTTCCAATTGGGCATTGTTTGTAGCAAAAATGGAGAGAAGCCATTGAGGACATGGTCACCTACACATGGATGGTCCCACCCTGTCACTGAACACGTGTAATGAGACTTTCGAATGGGCAACCTTTTTGTGCTGAGTGAGAGAATGTCTCAGGTGTCTGGATCTGGCATGTGTCATTGCCACATTTGTACTCCAGTTGGCCTCTGTGGATGTGCAGAAGTAAATGGCTGGTATTCAATACACGACTCATCTTTATCATTTGAAAAAGTGTTACTCAGCGTTTTGAACAGTCAGGGTCCTCATATGTGTTGACTTTTCATGGACATTATCTGAGGTTGCTGGATTTGATGGAGGCCATTTACACCATCATACACTATGGTCCTGGTCCACTGTCACACTTTTAAGTTTAGGCATTAATGAAGGTCAGACAACGGAAGGGGCAAGATTTGGCTATTCATGGGCACTGTCACAAATCTGATGCAAATGACAGTCAGATGATGCACTACTATGTATTTGAGTATACATTGATGAGGCTAATGACAAATTATTGTCTGAGGTACAAAAGGTATTGGACAGCATGTGTGGTCCATAGGTGGACCCCACATATCTGTAGAGTGACCCACGGACAGGTGCCAGTCAGGCTGACAGGATGCTGGGTCAATCAGGTGCAAGCTCTTTCAGTAATCACATGATCCTCTGACTAGGACTGGTCAGAGGGAGCATTAGACAGTTGAGATGTCACACTGTGTATGTCCTGTGTTGCTTTGAAGGTGACACATGAACCCTGATAAAGTGTTACACGGCAACATTAGTGTCAAAGCTTAATGATGTAATGGCTCACATTCAAACATGTATGCAGTAGGAGGCATCTGCAGGGACAGGGCATGTACATTTGGGTGGTGTGCATGGAGGGGATCACAGGTGTGGCCTCCATCTGTGTCTCACTAGTCCTGTCAGATGGGATTAGCTGATAATTAGCCTACAGTACCTTTCACAGAAGAATCAATCTACAGGTGATACCAGGCCTTATAAACTCCAAGGCAGTGTATTATATGAGCTGTGTTCCATGCAGTGAGATGGTAGTATGACAATGGTCGGCATAGTAAAGGGTGTGGCACACTGGATGACTCTTGTGAGTGTGTGTGTGTGTAGATGAGGGAATCTGAGTGTACACAAATCGGCATTCCAGGGACCTCTTCAGACAGGTGGGGTGTGAGCAGCAGCAAGTGTGTGTATTGTTTTTAGAAAAGGGCTGACATGTAGATGGGATGTGATGTGCTGGATGCTTGTCATAGGTGTAGCACTTGTGCTGTGTATGTTCTGCTTATGTGTAACTCTAGTGACAGATAGTCATTGCAATGATAGTAAGTAGTTTGAATTACTGTTGGCAAGAGTCTAGTACTACATTCCTGTTCCTGAAGCATTAGCATGTGAACTGGCTGATGTATGAGGCCTGTTTTCCCCTAGTTGAGTGATGGTGTTTTAGTTGTGTGCCATCTGCAGCGATGATCCATGTTTCCTACATGTATGTGAGTCATATGTGTGGTCCTCAGCTATTGCCCTTCAAAGGTGAACTGTACAGGATGTCTGTCATTTACATGGTGTGTGTATTTGACCATTGTATGGTGGCCATTACATTTGTGGTGTATATTTTTTGTGTGATGATTGTTATGTCATTATTGCTTAATGAGACAACATTCTTCTTCAGCAATTTCAAACTAAAGGTGGGCAGAAATGATTAGGCCAAACCATGATGTGGTGTTTGTTATCTGTGTTTATTTACAATTGTGCATTAAGTGGTGATAGTAAAAATTAAGAAAATAAATTATTTACAATGTGTTGGCGCCTACGCACTCCAGCAGCTGTGTTTGGTTGTTCCCCCTCCTGTTGCAGGCCAGCATCCTCCTCTTCGTCGTCTTCAGGCATGTATGGGTCTGGTTCGAGGAGGGGAATGTTCCTTTTTACACAAATGTTGTGCAATATGGCACAAGTGAGTATGATCCTACAGACCATCTCTGGGGAATATAGTAGGCTACCGCTAGTGATGTCAAGGCAGCGGAACCTTGACTTTAGGATCCCAAAGGTGCGCTCGACAATGCTGCGTGTCCTCTTATGGGCATTGTTGTATGCCCGCTCTGCAGCAGTAGTCGGGTTCCCAAATGGTGTCATTAGCCATGGCTGGATGCCATACCCCTGATCAGCTGAAAGAAAAACACAGAATGGGATCATGTAGATGTAGCTGGCACTATTGAAAAGACCTTTAATGGCAGTAGTTGTCTTGTGTTGTCTGTGACTCTTTTGTGTACTAATGTGACAACCTATACTTGTAAGCTATACCTTCTGCATTGTGTTTTTTCCTTGGCTGAGCAAGTGTTTGTCTGCTAACCCTTTGTCAGCAGTATGTTTTGGGAATTGCAATAGAGTGTGTCCTCCCTAGCATTGTGACTTGTGATATAGGTGTCCGTGTGTCTTCACTGGGGGTGAGATGATAGTTCCATGCAGAGTTAAAATTGAAAGTGTTGTTAACACGTTCGTATCAAAGTACCCTGGACATCCCATCCCTTGAAACTTATGCAATGTATTATAACCTCAGTGTGTTCCTGTCTAGGTGTTGCTGTTGTGGTGTATGTGTTGTGTGTCCTAGAGGGTTGCTGTGCAGTGTGTATATAAGTAGGTTTCTGTACTTACCAACAAGTAGTCCATTGCCATACCGTCCATCCTGGAAGTGTTGGTTGATGGTGCTGTGACGGAAGATGAATGAGTCATGTACACTCCCAGGATATTTAGCCACGATGTTGCTGATCAATCCCTGGTGATCGACTATGGCCTGCACGTTGATTGAATGTGTGTGCTTCCTGTTGTGGTAGAGGTGTTCTGTTGCAGCAGGTGGCACAAGGCGTACGTGTGTGCAGTCGATTGCACCAAGGACGTGTGGGAAGCCACTGATGGCGTAGAACCCCTGTTTAGTTTCCTGCTGCTTCTGCAGTGTGTTAGGGAAGCAGATGTGGAGGGGTGTCAGGCGAATGATGGCATCCAGTACTTTTGGCAGAAATGCGGAGAATGATGGTTGTGATATTCCGCCAACCAGGGCACCAGTTGTTTGAAAGGAGCCACTTGCCAGCAGGTGAAGTACGGCAAGCAGCTTTGTTTCTGTTGGGATAGTGCGGGGTGTCACCAAAGTGGGGGCCAACTGCTGTTCAATGTTTCGCAGCAGCTGCTGAATGGCCTGCCAGTTCAACCGGTACCTCTGGATGATGTCGTGTTCCCTGAGGCCATGCAGGGTTGTTCTTGGGTGGAATATCCTCTCCTGCCTTCTGCGCTGCCTTTGGGGTCCCTGCTGTTGTTGTTGTAGCTGCTGTTGTTGCTGCAGGGCTCTGCGTCTATGTGCACGCTGGATAAAAATCACCTCCATGTCTCCCTGTTGCTGCTCTGCTGCTCTGTTGTTTGTTCTGTGTGTTCTGATTAAATACAGGTGTGTTTGCCCCATTTTAACGCCTGCCCTGACCCAGGCGTTAAATTTTGACGCACATCGGGCTTTGCATTATTTTTTTGCTCCGCCTCCCGGCCGAGAGTCATTTTTGCCCGGAAGCATAAATATGACGCACGGCCGTGTGCGTCGTTTTTTGGACGGGAACGCCTACCCTGCATATCATTAACGCAGGGCGGGTTGCCGCATCCAGAAAATGACGCACACGGCGGATTTTTGTCGTCCGCGGGCTCGGGCGTCAGGGTTTAAATATGGGGCAACGTTTGCGCTGATTGTGCGTCAAATTTTTTGACGCACAATCGACGCAAACGGAGTATAAATATGCCCCTTACTATGATGACTGTGGGGTCCTATGAACAAGACCTAGTCTATCCACTTGATGCTGGGGTGCGCCACACAATCAATGTGGCCTTGGCTCAGGCTAACCAACCAATAAGCATCACTTATTGGGCTTTGCTGAACAACAGGGCTGGCTCCCTAATACTGCGTTGTGCAGCTACAAAGATCTTTCAATCACGCACGAGCCTCTCAGCTCAAATTCTGATAATAACCCCCATTTTGAACAGTTGGTGATGATCTTGGCTAAGGACCACAACTATTCCTCCTCTCAGTCTGTTCCCAGCAAAAGTGCTAAGGGTGACTCTGACTCTTCTTCTTCCTCCATGAGAAGCCCTGAGAAGGAAACTGATTCCTTCCCGTAAACGGAAGATGAAATCACATCACTCTCATGCAGCCTCGCAACCTCTGAAAGTCCTCACTTTTGAGCCAGTGAATATTATACATCCTAGGTTGTCCTCCTTGTACCCTCCGTTAGAAGTGGCAGAATATGTGCAAGTTCACATACACCATAGTTTTGACAAATAATTTCAGTCGCGGCTGAAATCAGAGTGCCCCAGACCTGATTTCTCTTCTAAGGTCACAGAGACCCCTAAGATAGACCCCACTCTGGTGACCCAGCTAAAGAAGTTTTCTAAAGACCCTAAGAAAGGCATTAACCGTGCTTGGCGTAGATGTCAAGACAAGCTCTTGGATGTCTCAGGTCCTCTTACAAAAATTCTGGAGTTGGGTTTCCAGGCCAAAGAATCCAGTACTCCAATTGACCCTGAAGTTCTAGTGGCATGGGCTCAACTGGCTTTATGTTTTCTACGGAACACCAACTGCGCCATTTCTAGTGAAAGGTGTCATTACATTTTTATTAAGATGGACCCAAAATTTACAGATCTGGCCTCTTCAGAGTCAGGACCCTTGGATCACTGGTTACTTTTCAGAACTCCTTTTCTCAAGGAATTAACTAAATTTGCTGCCATTTATCCGAGCCTGGATAAAGCCCAGGGGTCCATCAAGAACCTTCTTCGCCCCCTTTTTTACCAGGGCCAGACGTTTTAAAGGGCGAGCCTTCAGCCACAGCTATTACCAAGGTCTTCCCAGAGGCTCCTACCATCAAACCGGTGTGGGTTACCAGGACTTTTCCTCTATCTTCTATCCCTCCCTCCCCCGAGTAGGCCGCAACCGTTTCTGAAGAGAGAAATCCAGAGGCTCCCAAGCCTCCTATCCGGATGCCAGTTCTACAGATGAGCCTAATATCCATTTCAGGTGTGATTTGGGGGGCACAACTGCATTGTTTCTAAACAATTGGCAAAATAATTAGTCAGGACTCTTGCGTCCTGGAATCGAGGTTTCAAGTCGGAAATGTACGATTCCCCAGTGGATAGTGTTTCTCCTCCTGAGATGTATTTTTCCCTACAAGATCAGGAGTTCATCTCCTCCAAGGTTTCAGGCCTTCTTGCCAAAGGGACCATAGTGGAAGTTCTTCCTCATCCTCGCAGTTTCCTCAGTCCCATCTTCCTCGTGGAAAAGAAGGGCAGTGGTTCCCAATTGGTTCTAAATCTAAAAGATTTCAATGTCTGGATTATCTACTGCCATTTCAAGATGGAGGGCATCCACTTGTAAAGAGATCCTACCGGAAAAGGACTGGATGGTCCACATAGATCTAAAAGATGCATATTTGACCTTTCCTATTTTTCCTCCTCATCAGAGGTTTCTGCAATTGCTTTGGCAGGTTCGCTGCAATGAGTATAAGGTCCTCCCCTTCGGCCTATCTTCAGCTCCTTGGGGCTTCATAAAAGTGATGCACCCAATAGCGGAATCGCTTTGGGCCAGGGACGTTCATCTGCTAATCAATCTGGATGATATCATCATCATGGCCCAATGTCAAAAGTCAAACAGTCAAAAGTCCATTCTGATTCCTTCACAGTGGATGGAATTTCTGGAATTTCAGGTGGATTCTGCTCTGGACCAGTTGCTTCTTCCCCCTCTCAAGATCCACAACTTAAAGAGAGAGCTGAAATTGTTGTTGTCCAAACAGACGGTATCTTTGAGATGTATAGTCCATATGGTGGACCTTCTGTCATTCTCGAACTAGGCTATTTTCCCGGGACCCCTTCCTTATCGGGCCCTTCAAAGTCTAAGGGGGTCATTCTGACCCTGGCGGTCATGGACCGCCAGGGCCAACGAGCGCGGGAGCACCGCCAACAGGCTGGCGGTGCTCCCATGGGCATTCTGACCGCGGCGGTACAGCCGCGGTCAGAAACGGGAAACAGGCGGTGTCCCGCCGGTTTCCCGCTGCCCATGGGAATCCTCCATGGCGGCGCTGCAGGCAGAATATCTCCTGGGTCGGAACAACTCAGTGACGGATTGGAAGTCTTGTTACCTTCAAGACTTCGGCAATTGGAGGCTACATCCGAAAGTCTTTCATTCCCTCCAATGCCTTTGGGGCCTCTTCTCGATGGATCTCTTTGCCTCTCTACTTTACCAGCAGCTGAAACAGTTTTTTATCTAGCGTCCGGATCCAGAGGCATTAGCAACCAATGTTTTTCCCCACAACTGGTCTCTGTTCCTAGGGTATGCATTTACCCCATTCATGAAGATCCCCAAGGCCCTAGCTCAATCTCGTCATCAGAGAGCGGAGCTGGTTCTAGTGACTCCCCTCTTGAGAGCTCAGACCTGGTTTCCTGTGGCTCTGGAAAAGAGTTGCTCCCCCCGTCCTTCTCCCTCCACTGTGGAATCTTCTTCTGGACTCCTTGGGTCTTTTTCATCCTCTGGTTCAATTGCACAACCTCTCCCTAGTGGCATGGAGAATTCAGGGAACAATGGTCTCTCCCAGGTCTTTTGAACAAGTATAATGACTTCCTCTCCCAGGCCTGGCCCTCAGGCATGCCTAAGCGGTACACTTCAGCTTAGAAGCTCTAGTGTAATTGGTACGGTGAACAAGGTGCTGAGTCATCTTCCACTGATTGTTCTTTGATTCTGAATTTTTTGTCTTCATTGGTGGCCTCAGGTATGGCCTATAGGTCTGTAAACAATTACAGGTCAGCCATTTCTGCGGGTCATTTGCCTATTGATGGCAAACCTGTGGGAGAACTTCCTATTGTGTGTTTTTAAACCCCCCCCTTATCCACATTATTCTTCCCTGTGGGATGTGAATATCGTTTCTTAGAATTCTGGCCTGCAAATAAATATCTTTTAAGGAAACAGCTTTCTGCTAAGCTTACGATGCTTTTGTGTCTGATATCTTGTAAGCGAGTCTCTACTGTGAAGGCCTTGGATTTGTCAGGTAGAGTTTTTTCTCCTGGTGGAGTGTCCTTTTCCATCGCTTGCCATATCAAATGTAATACTAGGTCGGCCTCCTACCCTAGGTTCCCAGATGATTCCTAATTAACAACCCTCATTTCTTCATTGCACTCCAATTATGAATCTCAGAAAAAAACTTAAATACAGTCCTATACAGTGATATTTTGTGCCCATCATAAATGTACATAAAATTCTTCATGGGAGTTCAATCCCTGGGGCATCAGGGTCTGTAACTCTATTATGTGATTTGATTCTTTTCTGCGAAGTAATTTTTCACAGTCGCCACCACGTACCATTTTTGGGATGCGATCAATTGCAAAGTATTTTAATGTTTGCCAATCACTTTGATGTTCTAATTCCATATGTTTTGCTACTGCATAGCTCCTATCCAAATTAACTGTTGTGCGTATGTGTTCCAGAATCCTTTTTCTTCTTACACAAATTGTGCTCCCTACATATTTGAGTCCACATGTGCATTCTATGATATAAACAGAGAATCTGCTTCAGCAGATTATGGGGGTCATTATGACCCTGGCGGTCATCGACCGCCAGGGTCAACGACCACGGAAGCACCGCCAACAGGCTGGCGGTGCTTCCTCTGTTATTCTGACCGCGGCTTTACAGCCGCGGTCGCCCAGCCGGGTCCGGCGGTTTCCCGCCGGATTTCCCCCGGCTGGGCTGAAACTCCATGGCGGCGCTGCTTGCAGCGCCGCCATGGAGATTCTGACCCCCTTCCCGCCATACTGTTCCTGGCGGTAAAACCCGCCAGGAACAGGATGGCGGGAACGGGTGTCGCGGGGCCCCCTAACAGGGCCCTAGCAGGATTTTCACTGTCTGCTTTGCAGACAGTGAAAATCGCGACGGGTGCAACTGCACCCGTCGCACCCCTGCAACTCCGCCGGCTCCATTCGGAGCCGGCTTCCTCGTTGCAGGGCCTTACCCGCTGGGCCGGCGGGCACTCCTTTGGCGGGCGCCCGCCGGCCCAGCGGGAAAGCCAGAATGGCCTCCGCGGTCTTTTGACCGCGGAGCGGCCAAGTGGCGGTTCCCGCCCGGCGGGCGGTGCCCGCCGCCCGCCGGAATCAGAATGAGGCCCTATGTGTTGCTTAATTTGATTGATATTTCCCATTCCTGTTACGTATTCCTTTTTGTTGATTCCAATAACACAAGCCTTGCACTTATTGCATTTAAAAAAAACAGGTTGTGTAAGCCATGATGTACCTGGATATTCAAAGTGGCCTCTCACCAAAAGATTCTTCAAACTTGGTGTTTTTCGATAAGTTACATGTGTATGGTCTCCTATAGCCTTTCCTATTACTGGATCTCTTTTTAAGACAAACCAATATTTGGACTTGTTTTGCCTCAGCTGAATATGACGTTAAAAATCTTATTACTTCTTCCTTTTACATTTTTTGGTTTCTCATATGATGTACCAGCCCTGATCTCGTGATGTCATGAAACCTATATATATATCTACACAGAGAGAGAGATATACATATATATATATATATATATATATATATATATATATATATATATATATATATATATATATATATTCATATATTTATAGATATAGATATATTCACATTACCTACTGCCATATGTACATATGGCACAGGAGACAAAATTCACTCTGATTCTGGAGTTTGCAGAATTTGGGCACTCTGCATTATGTAGAGTAACACAGGGTTCCCAAAACAAATTCCACCATTCTGCAAGGGGCAGATTTTTTTCTTCCCCCATTTGCACGCAAGCAAATTGTTGTTGGCACATGCTCGCATTAGTCTCAGGCTGCATGCAAGCACACAATATTTCGCACCAGCTAGAGCAGCTCCTGGCTGTGATAGCCCCATTACAGTGCCACTCGCGAACGACCACGGTTGCACCTCAAGCAGATCCTCTACTCAAGAAGCAGCTAAATCTACTTGAAAATATGTTTTTAAGTAGATTTTCTACTTCAATGGATTGTTTGTGTCATTTGTTTGGTGCAAGAAGCCTTTAATAAAAAAAAATCTAACAGGAAGTTCCCCAGAGACCCCAAATTTCTGTTCAAGTCAAGTAGACTCCTCCCAGTGCTTTGTCCAGCCCCTTGTCACTTTTCACTTGGAACTTGAGGAGGGAGGATCACTCTCTTTGTCTTCTGAATATATACCTTTGTATTAAGAAATTTGTTTTTGTGATATCACACAAATAAGTTCAAAAACTATTGTATGAGGGTGTTTTTTGTTTGATAGGGCATACACCAGTATTTCTTTGTACTTTTATTTGATTTTTAAAATCCATTGTGGTGAGTGGCCTGGAGTTTCAGTAGATGCCTAGTTATTTTTTTGCATTACGTTTTTTCAACTTTTGTAAAGGAAAAATGTTGGACAGTTCAGAACCTTTTTCCATGTTTGTTACATGTGCAATAGTCATCTATTTTTTCTATGTGGCTTAGTTGGCCAACTGGCCAGCTATTCAGTAGACCCAGTACTAGTCATCAGTGCATAAAAGAACTGTTTCTGTGATATATATTTTTTTAAACATAATTCAGGGGAGGGATGGAATTGGATGAAATTAAAAATGTTGGCTCTTGTTTGTATTTCATGTTTGTTTCTGCAGAAGTGTATATATGGGTTAATATTTGATGCCACAGCAGGAAGTGTGGTGTTACAAATTTTTTATAGCCCAATTAATTTTCAAGTTTGGGGTTACTGAATTAATGGTAGTGTTTTTTTCAGTGCTAGCATGCCTCCTTTGTCTGGCCAGTGTGTGTAAGTATGTTTGCAGTAGGGCACCATTTGTGCTTGTTCTCCATGCCACGTGCCAAGGGGCCATTTTGTGTAGTCTTTGTCCATAGGCCTGAATGTGTTCTTTGTTCTCCAATCCTCCTTGCTCGCTATTATTGTTTGACATTGAGGCTTGTGGCCGTTTTGTGTAGCGAGACAGAATGCATTTGTCATAGGCTTAATTTTTTTCTTTGTTCTCTATGTCCCCTTGCTAGCTGTTGTTGTTTGACCATGTGGCAGGCAGCCATTTTGTGCAGTCAACCAGTGTGATTTTGTCATAGGCTAGCATATGTCTTTTGTTCTCTATGCCTCCTTGTGCAGTGGTGTTGTTTGACCATGTGGCTGGTGGTCATTTTGTGCAACCAGACAGTGTGCTTTTGCCATAGGCTTACATGTGACATCAGTTTAATAATATGCTTGATGATCATTATAATATATGTATATTATGAATATGATTATGATGAAAAGTGTTTTATATGACATGCATTTATTTGCATTTTTCACCCGCTCCTCCTTGCCTCCCTGTAGGTTTCTGATACTCCTGTAGTACAAACATTAACAATTAATTTCTGCTTTTTATTTCTGTTTTAATTTTTTTTAAAGTATTTTCTTCTTATTTTTTAAAAGTTTTTTAATTGTAAATTTAATTTTAATTTTTGTATTTGTTTTTCAATTTGTTTGCATTTTGCTGCCATGCACAATAATTCATTTTTTAAGGTATCATTCTACCTCCTGACTGCCATAGTAGGTGAACTGCAGACACACCAGCATCATTAATTTTTTTAACGACTATTCCAATTTTCACCTGGACCACCTTGCCTGGTGTAGGCCCACATTAGCCTCCAATTTGTAAGGATTATTGCATTGACCCATGAAACTCCCTGACTGCCACAGAAGTCTCCTTTAGAATAGATGCACATAAAGCAAAGAGCTATATCTGTATGTTGTGTTATCCTGATTTAAATTTTATGTTATGGTGGTGTGCTTTGACCTTAAAGTGCTTGGCTATATTGTTGTTAATTATTACCTAAGTAACTAACCACACTAAACTATATTGGGGGTCATTCGGACCACGGAAGCACCGCCAACAGGCTGGCGGTGCTTCCCTGCCCATTCTGACCGCGGCGGTAAAGCCGCGGTCAGAAAAGGGGATCCGGCGGTTTCCCGCCGGATTTCCCCTGTCTGGGCTGAATCTCCATGGCGGCGCTGCAAGCAGCACCGCCAGTGAGATTCCGACCCCCTTCCCGCCACCCTGTTCCTGGCGGTTTTTACCGCCAGGAACAGGATGGCGGGAACGGGTGTCGTCGGGTGTCGTGGGGCCCCTGGGGGCCCCTGCACTGCCCATGCCACTGGCATGGGCAGTGCAGGGGCCCCCTAACAGGGCCCCAGCATGATTTTCACTGTCTGCTTAGCAGACAGTGAAAATCGCGACGGGTGCAACTGCACCCGTCGCACCCCTGCAACACCGCCGGCTCCATTTGGAGCCGGCTTCTATGTTGCAGGGCCTTTCTCGCTGGGCTGGCGGGCGCTCCTTTGGCGGGCGCCCGCCGGCCCAGCGGGAAAGCCAGAATGGCCTCCGTGGTCTTTTGACCGCGGAGCGGCCAAATGGCAGTGACCGCATGGCGGGCGGCGCGGTCAGAATGACCGCCATTGTCTTTGTCCATACTAATTCATACTGCAACCATGCCACATTTCACTGCTTTCTTGCTTGCTTTTAGGTGCACAAGAGAAGAGACATCATGCACAATATCGCCAAACAGAAGGCCTGTCTACAACACATGACCACACAACATGTGTCATCAGTCGTTAAATCTCCTCCACTTATGTAGTTCAGTACGACTGCCAACTGACAGCTGGCCCCAAAGAAAGATGCTGCCAGGAAAGTGGCAAGTGAGATGCAGCAGCTTTTCACCACTGGCATGCTGACAACAATCTTTATCAAGAGATATGTGCCTGCTGCACCGGCCTCCAGGGAGGAACTTTGGAGCAGCACTCCCTCATCAACTGCACCACCCCAACCTGAGCCCAATCCCATGTCTGTCAGTGAGGCAGCCAATGCAATCATGGCAATGCTGACCAACATTGACCTAGAACTGGATTTGTCCCTTTCACAAAGTAGCACCCAATCATTTCAGGAAACAAAGCAAAGTAGACAGCAGCTGCAGACGGTATTAGATCTTCCTGAAGTTGGAGCAGAACAGGAGGTTGAGCTTCCTGCCAAGCAAGAACCTCCTCTTTTAGAATCATTAGCTCCCAGATATCCAACAAGAAAAAGGAAGGGTTCTTCACCATCTTCTCCAAGCACCCCTTCTGATGATGATCTGGACATGGATTGGACTCCGGCAGAGTTTGAGAAATATTAGAAAAGGCAAAGGAAATGTTCCTGAAAGCCTTAGAATTATGGAAGGAGATGAGGAGGAGGATGGCGAACCAATCATTGTTATGGAAGCTGGCACAGAGGAGTGTGACATTACCCCTCCTATTCAATCTGCTCCAAAGGATGTGGCTCAAGTACCATACCAGCACCAGCTCCCATATTTGCAAAGCCGCTGCTGAGACCTGCACCAACCCCTACCTCAGTGGACGTATGCACTGCAGAGAGGCAATTCAGGGCACACCCACCTACCTCCAGTTGTTCTCCAGGCATTGGCACTGGCACACTAAGAAAGTACTCCTTCCCAGTTTGGGACTTTTCTTGCTTAGCAAGCAGGAGGAGAACATTGCAATATGCTCCATTTGCCATGCAAGTGTTTGTCGAGGTGAGCCTGGTTCACACTATTGTTGTAGAGGCTAAATGACCTGCATGAATCCGATGGGAGGAGCACCTTAAAGCTTGATGAATGTGATGGTGGTGGTGAGGAGAGCCAGGAAACATTAGCTTGAATCATGGTGGTAGGTCTTGAAGAAGATGAGGGTGACATCTTTACACAAAGCAGCCTTGACCCCAGCAGTGCACCAGCATCATCCGCCTCAGCGACCTCAAAATAGTACAAGAGTCAGATGGAGACACCACGGCATACAGTGACTAGCCCCCAACACACATTGAATTGTTTAGGCAGGAGGGGCCCTATGACCACAACCGCCCAATGGCACATTTGTACAGTGGAAACCTGGCTAAAATGTTAGCGCTGGACCTCATCCCTTTTCTTTTGTAAAAGGAGTGGGATTTTTAGAATTTGTGACAGCCATCGGCCCAAAAAGGAGGGTTCTAAGTTGGACCCGTTTTTCCAGACTTGTTGTTTCAGCGCTCCATCATGATGTGCTGTAATTGGTTGGACAAGCTTTCCAGCAAAGTGCTGTTCACACTATCCATCTGAGGACAGACATGTAGACTAGATGTCAAGCAATTAATTAATAGTGTAACATTGCACACTAGATCTCTTCTGTAGGGGTTAGGGCACAGCAGTCTACAGGTCTCAGCACTGTAGATACCTTTAAGGGCGTTCAGCGGCATGCCACAGTAGCCATGTTTGCCATGGAGAAATCCCATACAGATGCAAACATCGTGGAAGTATTTACCAGCAAGGTGTTTGAATGGCTGCAACCCAGAGGTCTCAGAATTTAATGTGTTGCCATAGACAATGGTAGCAATGATAGTCAAGGCCATGCCAGATGTTGACAAATTCAGGGTCCTGTGTTTGGGGTAGTGCATCAGCCTGGTTGTGTAGGATTATTTCAAAAAAGAAGACAAAGTCAGCAACATACTGACCACCTGCAGAAGAATCTACACTCATTTTAGCCATTCTTTTAAAGCCTGAAAGCAGTTGAGGATTATTCAGTGTGCTTATAGAGTACCAGTTAGGGCCCTCATACAGGAGGTGCCAACATGATGGGAAATGACCTTTTACATGTTGCAACATCTGTTTGAGCGGTACAGACTATGTCATTCAAAGAGGAGGTGATGCAATTGAGAAAAGTATGACCATGGATGCGGACAAATGGGTCCTAGTCAAATACCTGACACAGATGCTACTCCCTTTTGAGGTTTTCAGCTGGGAAGTTAACAAGAAGGATAGTACGACCGGCCAAGCTATCCTGCATCTGCTGCAGGGCCAGTTAAAAAAGAAAAAAGGTGTCTGAAAGGTTCATGCTCGCAGATGTAAATGAAAACGCAGAAGCGCATGCCTTGTTTGAGAGCTTAATCCTTCGCTTGGCTGTTAATACAAGGCTGCAAAATGGCATCATGTTGTTCAAAGAGTACATCTGTGCCACACTACTTGATCTACTGTACGAAAAAATTTGGCCACTTTAATTCCTTTTTCTGAAGGGGATGTTTCAAACTACAAGAGGTGGATTGTTGAGCAAGAAGAGGATCTGGAAGAAGAGCAGCTGGATATTACAATCCCACTTTGAAGTTCTGAGGTGCTGTCTTTAAATTCTAGAGAGAGCAGTCTTGACTCACAGCAGCCTCCACCAGAAACAAGAACAACAACCACAACAACAGGAACAGAAGAATTGGCCACAACCTCTGCATTGGCTTGGTTTCAAGTGGCAGGTCTTAGGTCCAGAGCAGAGGCAAAGACAAAAGCGGTTGAGTAAGTGGCAGCACCAATGACCATTAACAGGATGCCCCACGAGTATCTGGACGACCCAAAAGAGGTCTGTATGGATCAAAAGCCATTGGTGTATTGGTAAGGGAAGATACACAAATAGCCAGAGCTGAGCAGGATGGCAATAAAGTATCTGGCTTATCCGGTAGCCAGTGGGTCTGCTGAGCATGTGTGCACTGCAGCCGGTGCAATTGTCACAGTGAGAAGGACCTGTCTCTTTCCCCAGAATGTGGAGAGATTGACCATGATCAAAATGAAGCAATATTTCATAGCACATTATTAGATTGTTCCTGAAAGAGCACAGGAGGTGGAGGAGGATGACTGGTCAAAATCAAGCATGTTAGCTGACCAACTTTTGGGTCAACCACCTGAGTTTGAGGATGAACTCTACTTCCCTCACTGAGTAAGCCAACATAGTGCTTTTTAATTATTTATCAAAAAACTCATTTCTTTGTCAAAATAAATATAGCTAGTGGAACATTATGTTTGTGTCTGATTTATGCTGCCCGCCATTTTTAGTCACAGAAGATCACTGATTTACAAGACTGCCAAATTCCAATGTGTTGCTTGCATCAACGAGGAGATACAATTGTGTTCCACCATGTTTGGATTGGAAAAGGTAACTACTAAATATTGCACCAACGAGTGATGATATATTATTGAGTGAATGTCAGTAATGATTGATGATTTATGTGATGACAGACAGTGAAAGAGGGTGTTCAGCTAATTAGTAATCTGGAGTTCAATGATTTGCAATGGTTGAGGTCTGATGGGAGATACTTTTTCCTGATGGCGATTGGCCCTTTCAAACTTAGTGAAATGTATCTGCAGGGTCCACTCTTTTTTCTGGTTCTTCAGAAACTAGACCAGTCACTTTAGTTAACAAACACAAATCTACACAATATATTCCAATTCTGTTTCTCCACTTACTCTTCAACAGCAGTGCACTACAAGTTTATTTTGCTTGGGTCGGACTGGGATAGGTTTACTCGGAGTCAGGAGGGGGATGGAGGGACTCAGGGTTGGACTACCTTAAAAGTCAGAAAAAATAATTTATTGGCTTCAAAGGGAAACCACAATGATTATGACTCTGAGGCCTAGTACTCAGCTCTGTGGAATGGAGACAGCTGCATTGGTTTGGGAAACGCTACTGACTGTGTGTGCTACACTGCTGGAAAACATATAACTCCTCTTGTTTTTGCTCTGAGACATCTTGATACACTCCTGATGATGCTTACCTTCCTTCTGCTCTTCACTCTACAATACAGTTTCTGTTTTTCAATCCACAGGCCTTCACCTCTCCTGCATGAAGGAAAGGCGCAAGCTGAGCTCAACACACCTGCTTATGTACTGGACTGGTTCAGCCAGGCACCCAAGAGTGACAGACATTCTGAGAACAATGCAGCTATACCACACAATTTAGCAATATGGTATCAATTAGTTTCACTTCACTCCTCCATAATTTGCATTTTTCAAACCTAGATGACTGAACATTTACATAATAGCTTGGCTCTCTGAGGCAAAACAACTGTTTGCAATTAATTTAACTGAACTGTGTCATACTCATTACTTTCAGATTGATAATGATCTGTTGCTCATCGCCCTGGTGAATATTGTTGTTGTGTTGTGTAGTATTTGTATTTGACACACCTTTGTCACATCTTTCCCCAAATCTCTTTTCCCATCCATTCACCAAACCTCTAACCCTCTTCATTTAGGCTGTGTGATTTATTGAGGTGTGACTTAATTTACACCAAATGGATTACACACTTGGTGGGGAGGATATGGTTAATTGTGATACCAGCTCACTGCGGGATACTCTATTACCTGATCAATTGACCACACCAGCCCCACTTACCCATCCATGCATATAAGAACATAATTTGTCAACGTCATCAACATCATTCAGGCCATTGCAATGCATAAATGCTTAACCTTGTCCACTCCAGACTTTGAGTATACTTTTCCTGACTTGAGGATTTTACAACTTTGATATTAATTAAATGCCATGCTCATCATTGCACGGAGAAATTTACTATTGCTGGTTTTTGTCATAATATCTGGTATTCCTAGTTGTGTCATGGTGGTAGTAGTCTGGTCTCAGTTTTTCTAAAGCTATGAAATGTATAACCCACTAACTCTGTGTTTTTCTTTCAATGTAGTTGCCTGTGATAGATAACCCTTTTGATTAATTTTACAGTTGCAGTTTACATAGGTGGGCATGGGACCTCGTTTGTGATGCCTTCCCTGTGTACTACCATACCATTAAGAACGTTCCTTGGGAAACCCTCCAGTAAGGTTTTGGAAGATTGAAAGGGATAGCAGTCATTGGTTCATCTATTTAGGTAAGAGAACTATGAAGTGAAGAGAACTAGTTTAGTTAGTATGTTACTAATTTCTACTGTTGATAAGTAATTGTTTATCTAGGGTGTTGTAGGCAATACAGGGAGTGCAGAATTATTAGGCAAATGAGTATTTTGACCACATCATCCTCTTTATGCATGTTGTCTTACTCCAAGCTGTATAGGCTCGAAAGCCTACTACCAATTAAGCATATTAGGTGATGTGCATCTCTGTAATGAGAAGGGGTGTGGTCTAATGACATCAACACCCTATATCAGGTGTGCATAAATATTAGGCAACTTCCTTTCCTTTGGCAAAATGGGTCAAAAGAAGGACTTGACAGGCTCAGAAAAGTCAAAAATAGTGAGATATCTTGCAGAGGGATGCAGCACTCTTAAAATTGCAAAGCTTCTGAAGCGTGATCATCGAACAATCAAGCGTTTCATTCAAAATAGTCAACAGGGTCGCAAGAAGCGTGTGGAAAAACCAAGGCGCAAATTAACTGCCCATGAACTGAGAAAAGTCAAGCGTGCAGCTGCCACGATGCCACTTGCCACCAGTTTGGCCATATTTCAGAGCTGCAACATCACTGGAGTGCCCAAAAGCACAAGGTTTGCAATACTCAGAGACATGGCCAAGGTAAGAAAGGCTGAAAGACAACCACCACTCAACAAGACACACAAGCTGAAACGTCAAGACTGGGCCAAGAAATATCTCAAGACTGATTTTCCTAAGGTTTTATGGACTGATGAAATGAGAGTGAGTCTTGATGGGCCAGATGGATGGGCCCGTGGCTGGATTGGTAAAGGGCAGAGAGCTCCAGTCCGACTCAGACGCCAGCAAGGTGGAGGTGGAGTACTGGTTTGGGCTAGTATCATCAAAGATGAGCTTGTGGGGCCTTTTCGGGTTGAGGATGGAGTCAAGCTCAACTCCCAGTCCTACTGCCAGTTCCTGGAAGACACCTTCTTCAAGCAGTGGTACAGGAAGAAGTCTGCATCCTTCAAGAAAAACATGATTTTCATGCAGGACAATGCTCCATCACACGCGTCCAAGTACTCCACAGCGTGGCTGGCAAGAAAGGGTATAAAAGAAGGAAATCTAATGACATGGCCTCCTTGTTCACCTGATCTGAACCCCATTGAGAACCTGTGGTCCATCATCAGATGTGAGATTTACAAGGAGGGAAAACAGTACACCTTTCTGAACAGTGTCTGGGAGGCTGTGGTTGCTGCTGCACGCAATGTTGATGGTGAACAGATCAAAACACTGACAGAATCCATGGATGGCAGGCTTTTGAGTGTCCTTGCAAAGAAAGGTGGCTATGTTGGTCACTGATTTGTTTTTGTTTTGTTTTTGAATGTCAGAAATGTATATTTGTGAATGTTGAGATGTTATATTGGTTTCACTGGTAATAATAAATAATTGAAATGGGTATATATTTTTTGTTTGTTAAGTTGCCTAATAATTATGCACAGTAATAGTCACCTGCACACACAGATATCCCCCTAACACAGCTAAAACTAAAAACAAACTAAAAACTACTTCCAAAAATTTCAGCTTTGATATTAATGAGTTTTTTGGGTTCATTGAGAACATGGTTGTTGTTCAATAATAAAATTAATCCTCAAAAATACAACTTGCCTAATAATTCTGCACTCCCTGTATAGGGAATGACAGCATAACCCCCCTATTGATCAATATTGATATACAGAGTAGTAGGACAAGGGTATAACTACCTACAACTAACTGTCATACACTTTGAGAAGGGGATTAATAAGTCAGGCTACACGAAAAGGCATCAATGTAAAGTTAAAGTAAAACATGAAAACAACTTATTTTGGCATGAAGTAGAATAGATAGTATTCCCTTTATTCAAAAATGTCTAAAGTAAACTCACCTTCTCCACCCACAACAGGGCAAACCCTCACCCAAAACAATATCTCCCCAAGCAGTGTCCAAAAGTAAATGTCCGTAAAAGTCCAAAACAAAGTACAAAAGAAATTGCCCTGTTCAATTCCCACCTTCTCCACCTACAACAAAAAAGTTCCCTTCCACCAAAACAAAAAAATAAAAATGGCACAGAAGAGGGCTTTCTCCAGGAAGGTCAACAGGTCTTGAAGCTGAGCCTCGAGGTATGCCATCCAACGGCCCACGTGTGCCAGCTCATGCAGTATGCAGCAATGTAATGGGGGTCCAAAGAGGGGCAGCAATGGTGGTATAGGTGAAGGTATATACCAGATGTTGGCAGGACTGGTATTGATGTGGCCTGCAAGCACATGCAGCTGGAACTAGGGCCCAGGGCAGGGGCATGTGCCTCACCCACCTCCTCCACCAGCCGTTAATACTCCACCCAGGTAGCCTCTATCCTCTGCCGCTGGAGCCAGGCTGCTATCTCCTGCTGAGGTGTTGTTGGTGGTGTACCTGGAGGAGTAGCTATATCAAGAACGAAAAAAAAAGAAAAAATACAACTTTTAAGCAATGTTCTGTGCAAACACTTGTTTAAAATGATATAGTGGCACGGTAGGAGTACACTGCTGGTCCCTTAGGGCCAATGGAATTTCTTAGGTGATTGGGAAATTCACAGGGACATTATTTTACCCACACATGCCTCACATAAAAGCACTGACTGGCTGAAAGGAGTTAAGGCAAGAGAATCTTAGATTTTAAAAAAACTGAGTGAGTTTTATTTTCTGATAAACGACACAGACACTTTGCGTGGAAAAAGAAAACTAACTCATGAGTAAGCCATTATCCACTATGGAGTACAAGTATTCTATTCTTTCTGCGCTAAATGAATGGAGGCATGCTAGCTAGTGCATTGGGTATTAATTTGATACTTTCTGCAGTCTGCAGCTGGGGCAGCTGCAATGGACAATTATCTTACTTTGATTCAAATAGCCCTACTCTTCTCCAAATGCTTTTCAATTCTACCTTGACTCCAAAGAGGCACATGAGTAATACATATCACACAGGTCATGCATAGCATGAGGATAATTGATATCCTGTCTGCCAAAAGTAGACGGTGGGAAAAGCGATGCACTGCAGTTCAGTGAAAGGAACAGGATATATAGAATTTATTGGACATGTTTGTCACATCTGCAAAACACAAAATCACAGGACTTTAATTGCACTTTACCACTTCACTTGCTGGACTCACCCTCAAACGCAAATTATTTCAAATAAACATATTTGCTTGGCAGTGAAGAAAGGAAACTTAACTTACTCTACTGCAGAGTGCGTTAGAGGGAAAAGGCTGTGTAGGTAGAGGTTTTGCTATAGAATAGTGGGATATCACTGATCATCATACGTCTAAGCTTTGACTTAGTCAATCGCTGTAGTTGAAGGTTGGTGAATATCAAAAGGGAAAATTTTGAACAGGAGAAAATCCATGATGGTAGCCAATAAATAAATATATGAACCACTTGGTCTGTAAAATGTGGCACATTTAAAGAATGTCTTTTTCAATTTCTTTGGTAGTCTGGGACAGAATTTAAGAATGAACTAGGAAAAAGTACTAGGAGGTGACTGAGTGGACACTGGGAGGGAAGGGAAAGACACCTTGTGTTTTTTTCAGTTTGCAATTGTTTTTGTTTCAGTTTGCAATCCATTGAAAACTTTGCAAATGCCACATTAAATGAAGCAGTCGCACATTGCACAGCCACCACTGTAGTGCCAAACTAGACCATGCTGCAGTTAGGTCATTGCCCATGGGTTGCAAAATGCGATGGGCTGGGAGGTCATGACTGATGATGGGTGGGATCTGCCTCGCTTAACAAATACAGTGGGTTTATTAAATATTGTCAATAACCAACCAGTGTGACCGACCACCGCCCGTCCCTACTGCCGCAACTGTTGCATCAGCTGGCGCACTGGCGCTGGCCCCCATACTGGTGGTCAGTGCAGCTAGAAAAAACATTACACATTTTAGATGCCAGATACGCCTTCTCTTTTTTATCTTTTTAAAAAAACACAACTGCAATACATCACTACAGTTCAGTTTGCAGTATCTTTTCTTCTATTGAAAATATCACGTTAGGCATTTTGTTGGTTACAATTTTTAGAAAAGCTAAGTAATCAAGCAAACCAAAAACTTTTTGTGATGGAGGGGCAGAGATATGATGATGATTGGAGTCATTTGAAGTGCAATAAAGGTGTAGAATAAATTGGTCAATGAAGGACATATGGTTGTGGTTAGCAAGTGCAATAGGACCATCCTTATACTATTTTCCTGCCATGAAACTGCTGGGATACTTAATAATATATATAACTTAACATTGGGGTGGGGTCACGATAACCATGACCACTCTCTCATTGTTTCACTGTTTGATCATGAGCAAGAACAACAAAGCCTTCTCAACATACAAGCATAGAATAGCCTACTTGGGTCTGACAACTCTGCAATCTTCAACAGTAGAGTGCCTAATCTACTCTATTAGTCTTATAGTACAGGTCCACAGGCTATGTAAGGTAGAAGATAGGGAAAGCTTAATAACCAAGCAGAAGAAAGCTGCATATTATTACGGACAGGAGAAAGTCAGCTACAGAAATAAGAAATATAGAGAAAAGGATAATGCAGGGAGGGATTACAAGAATTAATAAACATTAAATAAAAGAAGAGGATTCGAGAAAAAAAAAAACAGTCACAGTATAAGAGAAATAAGGCAAAATTATTCAAAATAGGGAAAGGTAAAAGTTAAGGAAATAAATAATATTAAAAAGCACTTACTGGGACCAGCAGAGCTGTCAGCTGTAGCCGTTGCATTGGTGGCGGCATTGGTACTTCCACCAGCCACTGCACTGGTGGTGGAAGCCCTAGCCTGACCCTCCAATGCCCTCTTCTTCTTGCCCTTGGGTGCTGATGGAAGAAATAAAGAAGATAAAAAAATTAGATTAGTGGTACAGTTAATTTCCTAGAAAATATTTTGACAGGCAAAGGCAAGCACAGCAACATATTGACATTGTAGTTTTCTAAATCAGATTGTCTATATTACTAGTATCGAGTTGACCTTTTCCTAATTTCCTAACGTCACCTAAGCCCTATTCCAAATTTCTTGAACTACATTTGGGACTACTAATATATTGCAATGACTGATCTTTGCTTCACAACCTCCTTTGATGGGCTATCTCAGTCAGTTTCCCTTTTTAATGCATAGATGCCTATTACACATCACTGAGAGATTGCTTGGGACTGTATGAGCTACATAAAAAGAAAGACAGAGAAGGCTAACTCACTGATACTACTAATACCACAGTACTATCTTAGTGACAGGAGAGAAGAGTAAGCATGACTTCTTAAATAATCAGCCCACCCAACTGCCTACAGTGACGAGTAAAACTAAGTAGCACAAGCACCTGGCTCACTCAAATTGGATCACATAATATTCGTAACATTACTTGAACTTAACTTATTTCTGAGTGTGAGCAGCATTCTATTTCAACCATAAAATTAGCATAGTAGCACACAATAAATACATAATTACTCACCAAGCCCCGCCACCTGGAGGCCCAGAAGGTCCAGCAAATTCTGCTCCCGGCCCAGGTAATTGCCCAGTGGTGAATTAACTGCTGCTGGAGTGCGTCGAAATCCAGTTCACCTCAGTACACATAGTGCACCCTCCCACACAGCAGCCAACGCTCCCGCAGGCTGTATCCAGTCCCAGGCCTGCCACCTGCTGTCAGCATTGAGGGGAGATTGGGCTATACAAAAAAACCTAATGTTAGCAATCTCTACCTCAGATAAAAATGGTGCGGGTTGCACCCCTTGGTGGCGCCTGAGACTGTAAGATGTGGGGTTAGCACCTGCACTGGTGCCGCCTTGCCCATGCTTTGCCATGGTAGTGGGGGGTAGGAAAAAAAAGAAATAGGAAGGAATTGAAGGGAACTGAAAGGAAGAAATGAGGTAGTAAAAGGAAATAAAAAAAGAACAAAATGTCACATAAAAAAAGACAAAAACTTAAAGTACACAAACCCAAATATACACATTGATATAATAAAGGTAAAAAAGGGGCAGATAGGGGAAAGATTGAGGAGATTAAAGCTAGATTGAAATATAGTCCCAGAACCATGCACAGAACAGGTAATAAAAAATGGCTGCGTGGGCATGTGACCAATCCGTAAAAACGGGTGACAGAGCACAACTCTGCCCATTTGTTAAGTGAGGCGGAGTTCTTGTGGAGTTTTTTAGCCACTCTGCAGAAATCTGCATAGCAGAACTGCACGAGTTCTGCCATGGCCTATCTATCTATCTATCTATCTATCTATCTATCTATCTATCTATCTATCTATCTATCTATCTATCTATCTATCTATCTATCTATCTATCTATCTATCTATCTATCTATCTATCTATCTGTCTATATGCATATATATGTGTGTATGTGTGCATATATATATATATATATACATATATATAGGTGGTTCTCTGGTTATGGTTATGATTTGCAATGCAAGCACGCAATATATAACACGACTCACATCGCATGCCAAGATTTTTGCCCTCGTAGTCGGCTTCTTTTAAATTTTTCAAGTGGTCTATTGAGCATGGAGGGTGGCACGAGGTATGGCATTTGTTGTGAGTGTTGCAAACCATAAAAAGCAATTTCAGTCATTTTACAGATGTGAGCCAGAACCCTAACTCTGCATTTTTTCATTGAATATCTAGGATTTTTCCATGATACACTATACTTACACCGGTTTAGGGGAGGGACCTTCAGTAGTGTGTAGTGTGGGTTGGCCATACGGCTGGCAAGCGGCCAACCCAATATAGATAAAATTGGCTTGAGCACCTGGACTACAGCCCAGCCCTGCAGCCGACCCCTGCTAAATTCCTCCTTTGGTTGTGTTTAATGGAAGTTAACTGCAGGGCCACGCACTATTACCATATGTTGCAGAAGGCCTTACAGTGCCTACTAGAAATTAGCTATTTTTTGGTTTGAGGTTGTGGATTTAAAAATAACAATTTTTGTATGGGTTTTTTGTGTGTTTTTATGACATTTTGAGTCCTTTTACTGTTTTTATTCAACTCTTGTGGCAAACAGCCACTTACAAACTTTCTTTTATGTATGGAAATTACAGTAGTGTTTCTCTATCTTTTATCATCTCTGCGGTGATCATGCTCACCAGAACATATGCAGCTTGCACTCCATGCTATGGAGGGAGAACACTCTTAAGAGTGGAGTTATTTCCATCTGTTGATTTTTCAGGATATTCACAGGCATAGTTTCAATACGTCTGCCGCCGATGGCTTTGCAAGTGCTCTCTCCCTCTGCCGCCTTCCATACTCCTTCTTCTGCTTGGACCTCAAGTGTCTACACATAGTGGATGTCTTGAAGTAGTGGTGGCCTCTTGGCCCCATGCTCAGCTTCATGTTGGAGAATCTACACATCATCCTGCGCATATTTTGTTTGTATCCCTCTTTAGCAGGAAAAAATTGCTACGTGGTTTTTATTTGTTTACAAGCTTCCCCAAGACACTTCACGTCCTCCTGATCCTGTGAAGTTGCACCTGGTGGTCCTGACAGACTTAATTCCCTTGACTGCGCATTGGCTGGTGATGTTGTAGTAGAGAGCTGAACAAAGAGCTCTTCAGGTTCTCCTGCTTCTCACAAAATGGTGCCCAGAATCATGTACTGGTGGGCAGAACCACGGAAACACAATAGGTGCACCCACAGGGAGGTCAGGTACGAACTGCAATGAAGTTAAGTGAAACCCAGCAAACCACCAAGTTGGAAAGGTTTGGAGTGTCTGTAGGGGTGCCTTTTGTATTGGCTCTGATTTGGAAATAAATATCTGCAAAGGACAGACCCATCTTGCCGTAGGATACAACGGAAAGCAAATCATGGCACAGCAACCATCTGGAGTTGAGGAAAACAACAAGAAGGATTACAATGGTGTTATGCTTCTGTAGTTAGTAGACGCCTCCTAAAATGGTCTCTGACTTAGAAGTAACTGTCAGAGAGAGGGCACCATCGTTGCACGGGATAGAATGGAAAGCAAATCA
Organism: Pleurodeles waltl; assembly: GCF_031143425.1. Taxonomy (NCBI): domain Eukaryota; kingdom Metazoa; phylum Chordata; class Amphibia; order Caudata; family Salamandridae; genus Pleurodeles; species Pleurodeles waltl. The sequence continues at coordinate 480,127,711 of NC_090438.1, read as the reverse complement.
TGGCACAACCACCATGTTGAGTTAGGGAAAACCCTGATAAGGATTATTGTATTGTCATGCTTTTGTTGTCACCGGATGCCTCCTAAGATGGTCTTAGGTCGCTGCCCCCAAAATGTCATCACTGCAGCCCCATTGGTCGTCAGTGGCCCGTTCATATTCATGTAGGTGCACAGAGGGAGCGTGTTACAGCAGCATGCAGGTAAGTACTGTGGAGGTCTGACATTTATTTTGAGTTTCCATGCTAGCAACTTCCTGCTACCTACACCCCTTTCACACTCTTCTTCAAAGAAGGTACTCATTTCAATTGATGCTCTCATCCAGCTATGCAAGCATATTAATCCTGGAAGTGGTTGGGATATCCCTGCGCACAAATCGGGGAAGTACAAGAAAAAGGTGACCGATTACTCTTTGTGCAAGTTGTTCTGTATTTATTTATTTGTACATTAGTGTAAATTAGCCTCGAATTACATCCACATACAGATGCAAATGGTATTTGTGTCTGGAATTCTGTGTCCATTATCGAGTCTTATGTCAATAAAGGCTAGTGTGCGTATTCTACGTAAGGTGATGTCAGATTATGTGTTTTAGTTTACCTAAATGGTTTAATATGAACACATTTGAGCATATGTTTATCAAAGCTTTCAATTTTTGGTTAGATTTAGTGAGGATTTTTGTTGGAGAGGATTGGTAAATTGGGAATCTGATGATACCTACTTTTGGAGTTGAATGGTTAACGTTTGTGCATATGTTGACAGCATAAGCACATCAATGTGTAAAGAAAATACGTAATGTGAGTAATTTAGAGACACATTTTTAGGGTAGGTTTGTGTCATTGGAAAATGGTATGGGGAATAGTTTAGGCAAACTATTTAGACGTGACCACATTTATTTACATTAAGCAAAATTGTGCTGCTCCCAAATGTGTATTATCTAGATTTTGGGTAGTGGAAAGGATTGCTGTAAATTGCGGTACTTTTTTATTGATTTACGTTTGGACAAAAAAAATGGGTAATAAGCATTCACAAATGAAAACCGTTAATGTCAAAAAGTGCAATGTTGAGCTACGGAAGGAAAACGTGGATATATTTGGGTTAAAAAAACATGTCCTCAGTACAAAGTTAGGAAACAAATGATTTATTTTTGCGTGTGCATGTATCCTACTAAGCAGTGGAGTGTACTCAATATCGTGTGTCATTGCCTTCGAAAATTTATCAGGAGGTGAGAGCGCAGGACATTCGGAAGAAAACAAGAATGAAGGAGTATGGAAGTAAAAGGCCAACAAAGACTCCTAAAACTTGTCATACAGACAAGTACTGCAACGATTCAAAAGCATTCTTGATGTACATTCATTGCTTCAACTGCAGCCATGCCTGATCACAGACATAAAAGGGTTCACGCTCAGTGTGGAGAGAGGGACATACATTAATGAGAAATTCGCCTTACTTCTGGATGCCAACTGATGACATGATGGACCATTCAAAAGTGGTGCAATTCTGTTCCAAGCTACACCTCAACAAGAGGTATCAGATACAGCTAGGGGAATCAATTCGCTACATCACCACATTTGCTACGTGCCTGGTTTTGTAACAAAAACCTATTTTAAAAAATATGTTTTTAGCAGCACACGTTTTCCAGGATAAAACACAGAAAATGATCTGAGGATCCCCAGTTAACTACACTCTAGTGATAATATTCAGGTGTTTTCGACGACACACTAGAACATGATAACACTGTGAAAGTTTGGTGGTCTCAATGATGTCAATGTGGTGCTCAATAATCGCCTTTGATTGATGGAAGATGACTGAGTCAGATGAACATGTGCTTTTAACAAATGTGGTGTTCTGGAGGTCATGGGTTTGAATACTGGAAAACAAGACTCTACCTGACTCAGCCTTTTATCTTTCCCAGGTGGGTAAACTAAGTAACATCAATTGTGTAACAGTAACATCTGCTATTTACAGTGCTTAGAAACAACAGAAGAGTGACATTTACTACGGTATAAAGTACCTTATAATTATAAATTCTATAGACGTACAGTCTCACTAGATGGTTCTGTATCCTCTCACTACTTGAGTGAAGGCTTTGATGTCAACACCAAACCTTGCCAATATATTCTCACTATGTTTGTTTCTGGGCGTAGCCACTTACTATGAATGAAGCATCCATGATTCTTCCTACATCAGTGCACTTCTTCTAGGTCATTTAAGTGTCAAGTTGTATTTCAGGCAATCCAGTGATGAACTGCAATGGGTAACTAGCCTTGGAGACACTGATCCAGATTCCCCAAGATGCATCATTGCCCACACCAAAAGAACACTAACAAAGAAACACACAGCTAACTATCAAGAGGAAATTGAGAGTTTGGCTGCAGCCTGGGTTAGAAAATATCTTTCTTTATGTGCCTATTATTGTTTGTAAAGAAATGCCAGCAAGCACTGAGCAGTAGACACAATATTTGTGAATCCCAAGTCCGAAATTTGGGAATCCCAAGGGTTAAAGGCCACTCTGCATTGAGAGGAGTGGTTTAAGGTCACATGAACACTGTTTTAGAATTGTGCATAGCCACACAAAAAGCACAATCCCGCCATTTCTCATGTTTCCTAATGTTGAATTGTATCTCTAAGACCACAAACAACAAGGTTTCCCACTGGATCTGCGTATGGTGCACATCTACAGATGTTGTTAAGATGATCCAACATTTTGAGCACTCTAAAAATTGTTCACGAATCACAACTGGAGAGGACCCAACAGGCACAATGTTAAGTGTCAGAGAACTGAAAGCACTCCATTACATCAACAACTAGGAGGCATGCACCCAATCAAGCTCAAATCTGTGAATAGCCAAATCATCGACTTTGCACATAAGGCTCATGTTTTCTTTCTGACCACAAGAAAAATGCTAAGGCATAAGGTTTGATATCCATTCCTGGATGCACTGGTTAAAAATATGCTGTCCTCATGTCCAGTCTTCCAGAGTCTAGACGAGACTGTGAGAAAGTAGCCTCTTTCTAGCCTTGTTACCCCCACTTTTTGGCCTGTTTGTGAGTATATGTCAGGGCGTTTTCACTGTCTCACTGGGATCCTGCTAGCCAGGGCCCAGTGCTCATAGTGAAAACCCTATGTTTTCAGTATGTTTGTTATGTGTCACTGGGACCCTGCTAGCCAGGACCCCAGTGCTCATAAGTTTGTGGCCTATATGTATGTGCTCCCTGTGTGATGCCTAACTGTCTCACTGAGGCTCTGCTAACCAGAACCTCAGTGGTTATGCTCTCTCTTTACAAATTGTCACTAACAGGCTAGTGACCAATTTCACCAATTCACATTGGCATACTGGAACACCCTTATAATTCCCTAGTATATGGTACTAAGGTACCAAGGGTATTGGGGTTCCAGGAGATCCATATGGGCTGCAGCATTTCTTTTGCCACCAATAGGGAGCTCTGACAATTCTTACACAGGCTTGCCACTGCAGCCTGAGTGAAATAACGTCTACGTTATTTCACAGCCATTTACCACTGCACTTAAGTAACTTATAAGTCACCTATATGTCTAACCTTCACCTGGTGAAGGTTGGGCGCTAAGTTACTTAGTGTGTGGGCACCCTGGCACTAGCCAAGGTGCCCCCACATTGTTCAGGGCAAATTCCCCAGACTTTGTGAGTGCGGGGACACCATTACACGTGTGCACTATACATAGGTCACTACCTATGTATAGCGTCACAATGGTAACTCCGAACATGGCCATGTAACATGTCTAAGATCATGGAATTGTCACCCCAATGCCATCCTGGCATTGGGGAGACAATTCCATGATCCCCCGAGTCTCTAGCACAGACCCGGGTACTGCCAAACTCCCTTTCCCGGGGTTTCACTGCAGCTGTTGCTGCTGCCAACCCCTCAGACAGGTTTCTGCCTTCCTGGGGTCCAGCCAGGCTTGGCCCAGGAAGGCAGAACAAAGGACTTCCTCAGAGAGAGGGTGTTACACCCTCTCCCTTTGGAAAAAGGTGTCAGGGCTGGGGAGGAGTAGCCTCCCCCAGCCTCTGGAAATGCTTTGATGGGCACAGATGGTGCCCATCTCTGCATAAGCCAGTCTACACCGGTTCAGGGATCCCCCAGCCCTGCTCTGGCGCGAAACTGGACAAAGGAAAGGGGAGTGACCACTCCACTGACCTGCACCTCCCAGGGGAGGTGCCCAGAGCTCCTCCAGTGTGCTCCAGACCTCTGCCATCTTGGAAACAGAGGTGCTGCTGGCACACTGGACTGCTCTGAGTGGCCAGTGCCAGCAGGTGACGTCAGAGACTCCTTCTGATAGGCTCTTGCCTGTGTTGCTAGCCTATCCTCCTTCCTAGGTAGCAAAACCTCCTTTTCTGGCTATTTAGGGTCTCTGCTTTGGGGAATTCTGTAGATAACGAATGCAAGAGCTCATCAGAGTTCCTCTGCATCTCTCTCTTCACCTTCTGCCAAAGGATCGACCGCTGACTGCTCAGGACGCCTGCAAAACCGCAACAAAGTAGCAAAGACGACTACTGCAACCTTGTATCGCTGATCCTGCTGCCTTCTCGACTGTTTTCCTGGTGGTGCATGCTCTGTGGGTAGCCTGCCTCCTCTCTGCACTAGGAGCTCTGAAGAAATCTCCCGTGGGTCGACGGAATCTTCCCCCTGCAAGCGCAGGCAACAAAAGACTGCATCACCGGTCTTCTGGGTCCCCTCTTAGCACGACGAGCATGGTCACTGGAACTCAGCAACTCTGTCCCAGTGACTCCCACAGTCCAGTGACTCTTCAGTCCAAGTTTGGTGGAGGTAAGTCCTTGCCTCTCCACGCTAGACTGCATTGCTGGGTACCGCGTGATTTGCAGCTGCTCCGGCTCCTGTGCACTCTTCCAGGATTTCCTTCGTGCACAGCCAAGCCTGGGTCCCCGACACTCTAACCTGCAGTGCACAACCTCCTGAGTTGTCCTCCGGCGTCGCGGGACTCCCTTTTGTGTCTTCGGGTGAGCTCCGGTTCACTCCTCTTCGTAGTGCCTGTTTCGGCACTTCTGCGGGTGCTGCCTACTTCTGTGAGGGCTCCCTGACTTGCTGGGCGCCCCCTCTGTCACCTCATCCAGTGGTGACATCCTGGTCCCTCCTGGGCCACAGCAGCATCCAAAAACCCTAACCGCGACCCTTGCAGCTAGCAAGGCTTATTTGCGGTCTTTCTGCGTGGGAATATCTCTGCAAGCTTCTTCACGACGTGGGCATCCATCCTCCAAAAGGGAAGTTTCTAGCCCTCTTCGTTCTTGCAGAATCCACAGCTTCTACCATCCGGTGGCAGCTTCTTTGCACCCTCAGCTGGCATTTCCTAGGCATCTGCCCAATCTCAACTTTGTCGCGACTCTTGGACTTGGTCCCCTTGTTCCACAGGTACTCTCGTCCGGAAATCCACTTTGGTTGCATTGCTGGTGTTGGTCTTCCCTGCAGAATTTCCTATCACGACTTCTGTGCTCTCTGGGGAATATAGTTGCACTTTACACCTACTTTTCAGGGTCTTGGGGTGGGCTATTTTTCTAACCCTCACTGTTTTCTTACAGTCCCAGCGACCCTCTACAAGCTCACATAGGTTTGGGGTCCATTCGTGGTTCGCATTCCACTTTTGGAGTATATGGTTTGTGTTGCCCCTATACCTATGTGCTCCTATTGCAATCTACTGTAACTTTACATTGCTTGCATTACTTCCTTTTGCTATTACTGCATATTTTTGGTATTGTGCACATATATCTTGTGTATATTTGGCACCCTCATACTGAGGGTACTCACTGAGATACTTTTGGCATATTGTCATAAAAATAAAGTACCTTTATTTTTAGTATATCTGTGTATTGTGTTTTCTTATGATATTGTGCATATTACACCAGTGGTATAGTAGGAGTTTTGCATGTCTCCTAGTTCAACCTAAGCTGCTCTGCTATAGCTACCTTCTATCAGCCTAAGCTGCTAGAAACACCTCTTCTACACTAATAAGGGATAACTGGACCTGGTACAGAGTGTAAGTACCCCTTGGTACCCACTACAAGCCAGGCCAGCCTCCTACATTGGTTGTGCAGCGATGGGATAAGTACTTGCAACTGCTTACCACTTTGTCATTGTGTACTTTTCATAAGAGAATAATATACAAAACAAGTTCAGTGTATGTACACCTAACCAAAAAGGTTTGCTTTTCTTCTCTTACACTATCTGCTAAGTGCTGAAAAGTTCTCCTAAACATTCAAAAAGTTTCTAAAAAGTTGAAAAAGTTTTTTTTATCTGTTTCCTTAAAAAGTCCTGACACTTTTTCTTTCTTTTATCTGTCCCTAAACCTTTTTCTATCATGTCTGATGTAAGACCTTCTCTTGATCTGGTCAGCTCAGCTTTTGACCACCTTAACTGGAAGGGTTTGAGGAGTCTCTGCATTGATAGAGGTTTTGGGGTAGGGAAGAATCCCTCTAGAGAATTGTTATCTAACATGCTTATTGAGAATGAATAGGCCTTAGCTGGCACATCCATTGAGAAGTTAGGAGATGGTTCACACTCTGACTCTGGGGCACCCCTTGCAAGAGTGTTAGATGGTATCCTTCCCAACCTGCCCCTTAGCAGACCACCTAGCATAACTAGTACTAATGAGAGGATGTTATTCCTGCAGGCCAGGTTGTTAGGGTGCCAACTGTTAGGGACAGGTCTCCCTCTGTTCATTCACATCATTCTTCTGTGTCAAAGCATGCCCAACCCACCCACCCTGATGACAGAATGTTAGAAAGGGAACTCAATAGATTGAGAGTGGAAGAGTCCAGGCTGAAGCTTAAACAACAACAGCTGCCTCTAGACAGCGAATCTTTAGACTTAGAAAAAGAAAGACAGAGGTTGGGGTTAGGACCCCATGGTGGCAGCAGCAGTATTCCAGATAGTAATCCTGTGAAAGAGTATGATTCTAGGAATCTGCATAAGATAGTTCCCCCTTACAAGGAGGGGGATGACATTAACAAGTGGTTTGCTGCACTTGAGAGGGCCTGTGTTGTACAGGGGGTCCCTCAAAGGCAGTGGGCTGCTATCCTATGGCTATCTTTCAGTGGAAAGGGCAGGGATAGGCTCCTTACTGTGAAGAAAAGTGATGACAATAATTTAAAAATTTTGAAGAATGCACTCTTGGATGGATTTGGCTTAACCACTGAACAATACAGGATTAAGTTCAGAGAAACCAGAAAAGAGTCCTCACAAGACTGGGTAGACTTTGTTGACTATTCAGTGAAGGCCTTGGAGGGGTGGTTACATGGCATTAAAGTTTCTGACTATGAAAGCCTGTATAATCTGATCCTGAGAGAGCATATTCTGAATAACTGTGTGTCAGATTTGTTACACCAATATCTAGTGGACTCAGATCTGACCTCTCCCCAAGAATTGGGAAAGAAGGCAGACAAATGGGTCAGAACAAGAGTGAACAGAAAAGTTCATACAGGGGGTGACAAGGATGGCAAGAAGAAAGATGGTGAGAAATCTCAGGATAAGCATGGGGATAAGGGTAAAACCAAAGATCCTTCTTCAAATCCTAAACACTCTTCAGGGGGTGGGAATAAAACAAATTCTTCCTCTTCTTCACAACCTACACACATTAAAAAGCCTTGGTGCTTTGTGTGTAAAAATAAAGGCCATAGGCCAGGGGATAAGTCCTGTCCAGGTAAACCCCCTGAGCCTACCACCACTAATACATCAAGCTCTAGTGCCCCTAGCAGTAGTGGTAATAGTGGTAGGACTGCTGGCAATAGTCAAGCTAAGGGTGTAGTTGGGTTCACTTATGGGTCCATCATAGAAACTGGGGTAGTCAGTCCCAAGACAGTTTCTGTCACACCTAGTGGCATTGGCCTTGCCACACTGGCTGCTTGTCCCCTTACAACGGATAAGTACAGGCAGACAGTTTCAATAAATGGTGTTGAGGCCCAGGCCTACAGGGACACAGGTACCAGTATAACTTTGGTGACTGAAAACCTAGTGGTTCCTGAACAACACATCATTGGACAACAGTGTAAGATTATTGACGTCCATAACTCCACTAAGTTTCTTCCCTTAGCTATAGTTCAGCTTAGTTGGGGTGGAGTTACTGGCCCTAAGCAGGTGGTAGTATCACCTAGCTTACCTGTAGACTGTCTCTTAGATAATGACCTAGAGACCTCAGGTTGGGCTGAGGTAGAGTTTTATTCCCATGCAGCCATGCTGGGTATCCCTGAGGAATTGTTCCCTCTCATTTCTACTGAAATGAAAAAGCAAAGGAGAGAAGAAGGCCTGAAAACTCAGGATCCCTCTCCAACAACAGGTAAAAAGGGTATCACAGTATCCCCTAACCACCCTGCCATTCATGATACCATTCCTGTGATCGGAGAAACCTCTCCTGGGGTGGCACCTGTTCCAAGGGAATCATCAGCTGGCATAGCTGTACTCCCTGAGGTGGAAGTACCTCTCTGTGGGATAACTAATATTGGTGAGAAAAACAGCACCATTTTAGTTAACATGGAGCATCCCTCCAACCCTCCCAGAGAAACTTTAGTGCAGAAACCCTGCACTACCTCACAACACTTAGGGCAGCAACCATGCCCTAGTGTGGAGCTCATAGGACAGCATCCCTGCCCTGCTCCAAATCAAGAGAAACAGCATCCCCGTTCTCTCTTACAGCCACATGGACAAAGTTTTTGCCCAGCTATGGCTTTACTGAGACAGCATCCCTGTCTGGCATTCTCATCACTAGAAATAGGTCCAGTGGACAATTCCCACTGTGCTAAACTAAAACTTACTGATAGAAACTCTGAAAATATATCTTCACATTGTTGCTTAGCTAAAAAACTTCAAACAGGGTGGTTTACATCCCCACAGGGAAGTAACCATATAGTGGATGATAAAGGAAGTAACCAGTCTATTGCAGAGCTACTCTCTACTTATCACCACTTAGACAATAAAGTCTCAACTGGCCAAGTTTAGCCTTATTGTCCTTCGTTTGGGGGGGGGGGCTTGTGTGAGAAAGTAGCCTCTTTCTAGCCTTGTTACCCCCACTTTTTGGCCTGTTTGTGAGTATATATCAGGGTGTTTTCACTGTCTCACTGGGATCCTGCTAGCCAGGGCCCAGTGCTCATAGTGAAAACCCTATGTTTTCAGTATGTTTGTTATGTGTCACTGGGACTCTGCTAGCCAGGACCCCAGTGCTCATACGTTTGTGGCCTATATGTATGTGTTCCCTGTGTGATGCCTAACTGTCTCACTGAGCCTCTGCTAACCAGAACCTCAGTGGTTATGCTCTCTCTTTACAAATTGTCACTAACAGGCTAGTGACCAATTTCACCAATTCACATTGGCATACTGGAATACCCTTATAATTCCCTAGTATATGGTACTAAGGTACCCAGGGTATTGGGGTTCCAGGAGATCCATATGGGCTGCAGCATTTCTTTTGCCGCCCATAGGGAGCTCTGACAATTCTTACACAGGCCTGTCACTGCAGCCTGAGTGAAATAACGTCCACGTTATTTCCTAGCCATTTGCCACTGCACTTAAGTAACTTATAAGTCACCTATATGTCTAACCTTCACCTGGTGAAGGTTGGGTGCTAAGTTACTTAGTGTGTGGGCACCCTGGCACTAGCCAAGGTGCCCCCACATTGTTCAGGGCAAATTCCCCGGACTTTGTGAGTGCGGGGACACCATTACACGTGTGCACTATACATAGATCACTACCTATGTATAGAGTCACAATGGTAACTCCGAACATGGCCATGTAACATGTCTAAGATCATGGATTTGTCACCCCAATGCCATCCTGGCATTGGGGAGACAATTCCATGATCCCCGAGTCTCTAGCACAGACCCGGGTACTGACAAACTGCCTTTCTCGGGGTTTCACTGCAGCTGCTGCTGCTGCCAACCCCTCAGACAGGTTTCTGCCCTCCTGGGGTCCAGCCAGGCTTGGCCCAGGAAGGCAGAACAAAGGACTTCCTCAGAGAGAGGGTGTTACACCCTCTCCCTTTGGAAAAAGGTGTCAGGGCTGGGGAGGAGTAGCGTCCCCCAGCCTCTGGAAATGCTTTGATGGGCACAGATGGTGCCTATCTCTGCATAAGCCAGTCTACACCGGTTCAGGGATCCCCCAGCCCTGCTCTGGCGCGAAACTGGACAAAGGAAAGGGGAGCAGGTGACGTCAGAGACTCCTTCTGATAGGCTCTTACCTGTGTTGCTAGCCTATCCTCCTTCCTAGGTAGCCAAACCACCTTTTCTGGCTATTTAGGGTCTCTGCTTTGGGGTATTCTGTAGATAACTTCTGCAAGAGCTCATCAGAGTTCCTCTGCATCTCTCTCTTCACCTTCTGCCAAAGGATCGACCGCTGACTGCTCAGGACGCCTGCAAAACCGCAACAAAGTAGCAAAGACGACTACTGCAACCTTGTATCGCTGATCCTGCCGCATTCTCGACTGTTTTCCTGGTGGTGCATGCTCTGGGGGTAGCCTGCCTCCTCTCTGCACTAGGAGCTCTGAAGAAATCTCCCATGGGTCGACGGAATCTTCCCCCTGCAACCGCAGGCAACAAAAGGCTGCATCACCGGTCCTCTGGGCAACCCTCTCAGCACGACGAGCGTGGTCCCTGGAACTCAGCAACTCTGTCCAAGTGACTCCCACGGTCCAGTGACTCTTCAGTCCAAGTTTGGTGGAGGTAAGTCCTTGCCTCCCCACGCTAGACTGCATTGCTGGGTACTGCGTGATTTCCAACTGCTCCGGCTCCTATGCACTCTTCCAGGATTTCCTTTGTGCACAGCCAAGCCTGGGTCCCCGACACTCTAACCTGCAGTGCACAACCTCCTGAGTTGTCCTCCGGCGTCGTGGGACTCCCTTTTATGTCTTCGGGTGAGCTCTGGTTCACTCCGCTTTGTAGTGCCTGTTTCGGCACTTCTGCGGGTGCTGCCTGCTTCTGTCAGGGCTCTCTGACTTGATGGGCGCCCCCTCTGTCTCCTCATCCAAGTGGTGACATCCTGGTCCCTCCTGGGCCACAGCAGCATCCTAAAACCCTAACCGCAACCCTTGCAGCTAGCAAGGCTTATTTGCGGTCTTTCTGCGTGGGAACACCTCTGCAAGCTTCTTCACGACGTGGGACATCCATCCTCCAAAGGGGAAGTTTCTAGCCCTCTTCGTTCTTGCAGAATCCACAGCTTCTACCATCCGGTGGCAGCTTCTTTGCACCCTCAGCTGGCATTTCCTGGGCATCTGCCCAATCTCGACTTTGTCGCGACTCTTGGACTTGGTCCCCTTGTTCCACAGGTACTCTTGTCCGGAAACCCACTTTGGTTGCATTGCTGGTGTTGGTCTTCCTTGCAGAATTCCCCTATCACGACTTCTGTGCTCTCTGGGGAATATAGATGCACTTTACACCTACTTTTCTGGGTCTTGGGGTGGGCTATTTTTCTAACACTCACTGTTTTCTTACAGTCCAAGTGACCCTCTACAAGCTCAGATAGGTTTGGGGTCCATTCGTGGTTCACATTCCACTTTTGGAGTATATGGTTTGTGTTGCCCCTATACCTATGTGCTCCTATTGCAATCTACTGTAACTTTACATTGCTTGCATTACTTCCTTTTGCTATTACTGCATATTTTTGGTATTGTGTACATATATCTTGTGTATATTTGGCACCCTCATACTGAGGGTACTCACTGAGATACTTTTGGTATATTGTCATAAAAATAAAGTACCTTTATTTTTAGTATATCTGTGTATTGTGTTTTCTTATGATATTGTGCATATGACACCAGTGGTATAGTAGGAGCTTTGCATGTCTCCTAGTTCAGCCTAAGCTGCTCTGCTATAGCTACCTTCTATCAGCCTAAGCTTCTAGAAACACCTCTTCTACACTAATAAGGGATAACTGGACCTGGTACAGAGTGTAAGTACCCCTTGGTACCCACTACAAGCCAGGCCAGCCTCCTACAGAGACCTTTAGCAGCAAATAGATGGTTTAATGGCTAAGCATGGGACAACTGAGTAATCCTGTAATAGCATTAGTAGTGAAGGCACATGGTGTATCTTTCAAAACTGCTGGTGTACAGGCGAATGGATGTCAATCTCCAAATGTTAATCCAAAGTTTATATTATTCCTTAGGCGAACTGTCTGGTTGATCTCAATCAGCCGGAAGCCTGGCGAAAGCGTATTGTGGACTCTCTGGTGAGCACGTGGAAGGAGGTAAACAGAGACTAAATATTAAATGGAATAATTCTAACAAGTATTTGCAAAGCCAATAGGTCTTGCCTTTGAAACTATTGGGTCTGTACAAGCTTTTTGATTTTGCCTCACAGCACCGGCAAAAATGCCTATGCTGTACAGCAAGATCAAAGGGAGCAAAAGAGCAATGATGTGGCAGCTTCATTTTGTATGCATGCACATGATCATTTGATAATGATCCTTGGATGATTGGTAAATAACAAATAATAGAATGAAGTAGTGCAAAAGTGTTTTTATTTATAAAGTGGAAGGGCTAACAGCAACTTGGCTAGATAATTTGGTAGATTGGAGAATAAAAAAAATAGACTGAAGTAGTGCAAACGCACTAAAGCAGAAAGGCCAACAACAACTTTCTGACTAGACATTCAAAATGGCAAAAATGTAAATAAAAAAAACAATATGACTTTTGGAATTGAGGCGGTAAAAGGAGGAGCAGGTAGTGTAGCACATGAGGGAGGGAGCAACAAGGAGGGTGGAGAAGAGGCACATAAGAGAGAGAATAACATGAAGGAAGCTTAAAAATGTAACTAATAAACATTATTACATTACCAATTCAATTAACAAAAGTCCACCCACAGGACCACAGTGCTGCAAAGCAACAGATTAACACTTGTTCAAACCTGCAGCATGTATCCCTTCTGGGAAGACAGCTCAGAAATAAAGGAGGGATGTCTCAGTGCAGCAGAGCCGTGTACCGCCCTTACATGACGGAGCTCTTTCAACTTTCTACATGATATACTTGTCACTCACTTGTGTCTCTGTCATTGCACTGTATCTGTTGGCAGCAACTGCCCACAGCTGTATTCACTACCTTATCTACACAAACCCGGACACTTTTTCTGAAATGTATCATTAATATGGGCAGTTTAGTATCTGTTTGTGTCTAGTGCAGTGCTTAATTGGTGTAAAAAATTAAGTGTTGGGGCTGTTCTCTGAAGGCCACTTCAGTTTGGACCACCCATTGCCGCTGCCAAAGCAACCAATGACAGTACCAACATAACACCTAACCATCACCCTCCTACAAGTGTGGCAATTGAGACTATTTCAGGCCATACAAAGCTATAATCGTGATGTGAGAGGCTGGTATTATTCAATTTCAGTTGAAATTTACTTAAAAAACACAGTTGTTGTACTCACCTCAAAACAAAACAGTCAGCCCCACCACAAAATGGCCTGTTCCTAGAGCCAGTGCTGACAATTAAGTGCTGGTGCCAAGCAACTGGAAACCATTGATTCAAACTGAACACTGGTTTAGTTACAATGACACAACCCTCAGCAATAAAGAATGAACACGAACTAAATATCAAACTAAAACAACAAATATATTGAAGAAACTGAAGTAACACAAGAATAATTAAGGACAGTCATGAGGTGACAAACTGTAGCTGATAAAACCAGCGTATATATTGTGGACAATCACTGCATTGCACACCAGTCGAGACATGAGTGGTACACCGGTCTCTCAGGGTAAACAGCTGTGGTAACAAGGGAGTTCTGTGACTTCAGTGGGAGGAGGATACTTTGAGACTTTATTCCTGTTTGAAACAATGTTATGAGTAAAAATGATGAATACAAAATGAATATGCTGGAAAGCGCACTTGCAGGTTATAACTCCTGCTTTTGCGATCATTTTGTAATTTAAAGTACCAGTTCTATGTGTAACCTGAATGTATCAGTATAAATTCCCAGCACCTAGAAACAGGCCTTGGAGTTAAGTCAATAACATTAATTATATTGAAAAGAGGACCCAGCACCCAACCATATTTGTCAATGTCAAAGAACTTTATCTTCCATATTTTCAAATCCAATCATAAGTCACATAATTCCCCAATCAAGTCTTGCTAAAATTGTTGTTCTTTATTGATTCATATTGAAGATTAACAATCCATAGCCAACGCGTTTCATCCTAACAGAATTCTTCAGGGCTAAAAATATATAAACATATAAAACCATAATTTAATACAAAATGATATCTATTTTCTAAAATACTGTATATCCAAAATTCCATTAAACATGTTAAAATCACATGCTAACATCATCATGATTTTATGATGATATTCCAATTTACTATCACCATCATCTAAATTTCAGTTAAATAGTACATGTATGATATAAAGAATGGTGATGTTAGATACCCCGTGGCTACACATATAGAACAAAGTCATCCCACTTACACACAAATATGGTTTCATGGAGTGGAACATGTGCCCCATGATGAAAAGAGAGGGAATAGAGAATTGACACTGAGACAAGCAGAGGCAAAATGGATAAGTTGTTTATGAACAGTACAGGAAGGACTTAATGTTAACAATGAATTTCACTATTTTGGGGGGATTTAAGTATAGAAAGGATAAACTATATGAATAATTTTTGGAATTTTAGAGATGTGGTAATATATATGTATATTATTTTTTCTGTTTTCCCTATGGGGAATTAGAATTAGTGATAGAATTACTTCTCCCTTGAATAATTATGATAAGTGAGACGAATTGGGATATAAATTTCATTTCCCATTTCGGTGATTAAAATATTCGACAACTGTCTTCAGATTTAGAGAGTTGGACAACAAGAAAATTATGCACTTAATGATAAATTGTTGATTTATGAACTATGCAATAATGGCTTGTGACATGATTAATATTGTGGTCATGATTATTAAAATATGAATAGGAATTAAAAAATGTAAATAAACAATCTGGTACAGATCAATTACAACTGCACATACAATATAATAAATGTAAACACCATTTTAAAATGGCTACCAGAGATACATGTACTCTAACGAGGCTCAGAACGATCATCTGGTTGATCAACCACGCTGATATCGAAATGATGATGTATAACCAATAGAATCCTGTTCTGACCGAAGTTAAGTTATACAAAAATGTTGTTGGCAACAAGTATCGTAGTCGAGAATATGGATCACGTCCTTCAAATAAATAATCTTTTATAGACCATTTTCAGTTGAATTTAAGATTTAATAAACCTAGACACCATTACAAAATGGCTGCCAAAGTCATACGTACTTTAATGAGGCTTCAAATGAAACTGCCAGCTATGTCTGATAGTAAAACGAACATCCGGTCAATCAGCCTCAATGATATTGAAATGATGATGTATAACTAATTGAATCCTGTTCTGACCGAAGACAAGTTAAACATTTTTTGTTGGTAACAAGTATCGGAGTCCAGAACATGGATTATGTCCCTTAAATAAATATTTTTTTATAGATCAATTTCAGTAGAACATACGATCCAATAAACGTAGACACCATTTCAAAATGGTGGCCAGAGTCACATGTACTTTAATGAGGTTTAAAATGAACATCTCAGTGTGAGCGTTCTGCTAAAAGTATATAAGCCATGTGAGAGCACAGGGTAAGATTTGCAAGAACGTCGTTAAATGGAGCTTTGTTATGGAGTATGTCAAATGTCTTGATTATGAGGTAGGAGTTCCAGTTGATTAGCTTGGGTGATATTGAAATGACGTTGTATAACTAATTGAATCCTGTTCTAACCAAAGTTATTTTTCAGAATATTGCTGGAATTAAGTTTCAGAGTTCAGAACATGAATTATGTCTTTTTAATAAAACTTCACTAAGACATAGTTTAATAGAAGCATAGGAGGTTGAATCTGGCTGTCGTTGACATACCGATATTTATCTAGACACCAAGCGACGTGATAGTCATATGCATCGGCATGTATAGAGAAAAGGAAATACCGAATATGAGAAATTTGATCAATATTGACTTTGGCAATTCATTTAATTTAGTTTCAATTAATAAGAGAAGAGATAAAAACTTTTGTTTATTCGGACGTCAGTAATGTGGTAAATACGACCTAGCAAATAAAGATGACATTTCAATATGGCCGCTACAGACATATTTATTAAAATGAGTTCTGAAAGACACCAAGCAACGAGAGAGTCATATGCATCAGCATATAAAGAGAAAAGGAAATACTGAATATAGGAAATTTGATGTAAGGACAATATTGACTTTGGCAATTCATTTAATTTGGTTCCAATTAATAAGAGAAGAGAAAAAATCTTTTGTTTATTCGGACATCGGCAATGTGGTAAATATGACCTAGCAAATAAAGAGGACATTTCAATATGGCAGCTACAGACATATCCACCAAAATGAGATCTGAAAGGGACTATTTAGGTTTTAATCATCAATCTATTATGGACTAAGTCATATACTTGGGCCGCATGGTAGAAGCATGTTTGTTATAACACCAGATTCGATTTTGTAAATATAAACGCTTAACCGATATTGTATGTCGTGATAAGTGGTTGGAATAATGAGGCAGCATTGGTATTAAAAATATTAGAGCAGTGGAATTCAATATGGCCGCCATGGTAACCATATCAAATATTTGGATTGTTTTGGCATTTATAGATTTTTGTAAATTGGGCCAAGACACTTATTGAAATGCAAAAATGTTTGTATTTCTTCTGCCTCTGGATCATTCATGTACTATTTAAATGAAATTTAGATGATGGTGATAGTAAATTGGAATATCATCATAAAATCATGATGATGTTAGCATGTGATTTTAACATGTTTAATGGAATTTTGGATATACATACTATTTTAGAAAATAGATATAATTTTGTGTTAAATTATGGTTTTATATGTTTATATATTTTTTAGCCCTGAAGAAGTCTGTTAGGACGAAACACGTTGGCTATGGATTGTTAATCTTCAATATGAATCAATAAAGTAGAACAATTTGAACAAGAATTGATTGGGGAATTATGTGACTTATGATTGGATTTGAAAATATGGAAGATACATTTTGTTGACATTAACAAATATGGTTGGGTGCTAGGTCCTCTTTTCAGTGTTATAGGCCAGAATTTCTGGTTATCTGAGGCCTAGGGAGTTGGACCTCAAGACCCAAGCACCTATAGCATTCCTAAATGCATATGCAATTAAAGAATTAAGGTGCGGCAATGAACACCTTGACTCCCATTCTGTATTGAGAGAACATTAATTATATATTAGCAACACTCATTATTTATAACACCATGAACATGCTAGACTTTGGCATGATGAGACAGAAACTTCACAATTAAAAGTGCCCTATAAAAACTGCACAATTAAAAGATGAGCAACTCAGTTTGATTTTCACACTGCATACATATAGTAGGATAGCAGGGTAGGTTAAAGAACTTGCTACAGATCAGCCTTTTTTATCTGTCGCTGGTTGATAGCATGAGTGGGCAAAAGAAATCGTATTATCTGTGAAGCACAACTCTTGCAGTATGTGCTATGTACTGGTCCTCCGAGACAGCAGGCTTGCTCAGAGAATGTGTATCAATACAACCTTGCAGATACCTCTTTGTAGCCTGGAGGTGTCTCTTCACTTTTCGCTTATTTGACTTATGTTTTCATCTTTCTGAGGTTGATAATTCTCCACACAACACAAGAATGGAGACTTTGAATTTACAAGCTCTGTGAGTGGGGCCAAACAGGCACTCATTTTCTACCGGCCTTTACAAAAAAAGGAAATAAAAAAGTAAAGTACAGTAAAAGATGGTGAGTGCATTATAAATAGTAGTATCAGTATTATGGGCCTGATTTAGAGTTTGGCGGAGGAGTTACTCCATCACAAGGATGACGGTTATCCTATCCACCAAAATATAAATCCCATAGGATATAATGGGATTTATATTTTTGCTGAAGGGATATCCGTCATCCCTGTGATGAAGTAGCCCATCAGTCAAAATCTAAATCAGGCCTTAAGTCTATATTCGGTTTATGAAACCATAAAAGCACACAATACAATACATCAAAATGATACATCGCCAGAGTAAAATCAATAAATGCATCAAATCTACACCAAAAGGTTTCTGATGACCAATCCGCACTCAAAGGCTGCATACTTTGCAGACTTATTGTGGCCCAAGGCAAACTCATTAATTTAAGGGCATTACCAGTTTTAAGAGTACATGATAAAAAAATATAAAATATAAAGATAAAGTGCATTTGAAACTGCCCCATAGTCACAGCTAGAATGGCTATAGGCCTAAGCCCTTTATGTAAAACAGTTCTCATCCATCACTCCTCAACAAAGACCACAATATTTCCAAACAATTATACCATAGTGGATAATTCAGCAGCTAATACAGGACACAATGAAGCAGCAGCAACAAAAATAAAATACATTAATAGAATAACATTAATGTCTATCCTAAAATAATACAGATAAGAAAATCGAACCATAAGAACAATCAAGTCATATTATTCAAATCATTGTTCCAAGTTTGAAACCACTGGCAAACACAACAATAAAAACATCAGGTATAGAGGGATAACATTTGTCAATTATCAGAACCATACTTAAAAACCAACAATACAAATTACCCAATAAGGCCTTACTGTGCAAGCAGAGAACATAGTAGCATGAATGAGAGAACACAGACTTCATCTGACATTTCTATATCTAAAATGCAGCAGTTATAATCAATGTGTGTCCTTCCCAGTAAACTTTCCTTGTGTGTTTTCCCTGCCAGACTCCAGCAAGCACAAATTGACAAAATAGCCACAATATTGACATAAGCAGACAGAGCAAGGCTATTACTTCCCCACCACTTTACAGAGACTAACAACAGCAATGAACCTATAAACGAATGACATACTGCCTCTGTATGCAATAATTGTATGTACATGGTTGGTCTACAGGCTCTGATATTAAGGATTCTAAGCAGCGTAAATAGAAATGTTTTCCTAGGAACCCTATTTAGGTCACAGAATAAAAAGAAATGTAACTGGGATTGAGTAGACTTTGAATCACATGGGTAGGGAGTTTTTTGTTGCAGTATACTTGTGATGGGTAGGAAACCAGCAAATGGGCCATGTTAAGTCTAAATCTGACTAAACAGTACCAGTGAAAAGTAGGTATGATGGAAATGTATGGTTCTAGACGGTTAGTCATCAGCAAAGGTGAATATGCCACCCCCATCCTTATGCTGCATACTTGCTCATTTCTATGCGTTCCCATGAAGGCCATTAACTCATCCTTAACAAGAGCTTTGGCATGCCTTTCTAGCTTATGCGGCTGGTTTGAAAAATTGTGGTGACCCATTTCATACAATTGGGTCTTCACATATTGTAAGCAATATATATTATCCACCTTATCTAGCTTCAAACAATAACAATAAATAACAGCACACATCAAACTCCTCTATAGATCAAGTTAACGCCATGTGGAGCATGGCTCGAAGCAACCGGGAGCGTGGTGAAGGGAAGGGAAGAACACTATGGAGACAGCTTGAAAACAAACAAGTGCACTCTGGTGGAGTGATTAAGACAAAAGAAAGAAGTAATTCCCTAAAAGTGAGAAGTGGAAGAACGATGGGGGATGGGCTGACACAAGATGGACAAGAGAAGCCATATAATAAGGAGCAAATGAATGCAAGTGAAAATAAAGATGACCAATGTTAAGCAATGGGCAGGCCTCAATGCCCTCTATGTTCTGGGCAATCCTACAATACGTCTTTCTCAACCAGACAGCTTGTGCTGTCTGGTAGGCTCGACCGAAAAGAAACTGATGCACTACTAGTAAAAAACACTATTGGTTCATGACCTGAAACTATTGATAAAGTATGGAGTTACAAGGTATGAGTGGATTTTGGGTGGGATGAATGTAACAACTTCTGTATGAGACCCAGCTATTTTAAGGGCTGTCTACCGTGCAAACTATGGCGGTCATTCCTACCTTGGCGGGCGCCGGTCGCCGCCCGCCTGGCGGGAACCGCCAGAAGACCGTACCGCGGTCAAAAGACCGCGGCGGTCATTCTGTCTTTCCCGCTGGGCTGGCGGGCGACCGCCAAAAGGCCGCCCGCCCGCCCAGCGGGAAAGCACCAGCAACGAGGAAGCCGGCTCCGTATGGAGCCGGCGGAGTTGCTGGTGTGCGACGGGTGCAGTTGCACCCGTCGCGATTTTCAGTGTCTGCCAAGCAGACACTGAAAATCAATGTGGGGCCCTGTTAGGGGGCCCCTGCAGTGCCCATGCCTGAACCAGGCTGGCGGGAAGGGGGTCGGAATCCCCATGGCGGCGCTGCTTGCAGTGCCGCCGTGGAGGTTTCATAGGGGCAGCGGGAAGCCGGCGGGAAACCGCCGGCTTCCCTTTTCTGACCGCGGCTTTACCGCCGCAGTCAGAATAGCCCCAGAAGCACCGCCAGCCTGTTGGCGGTGCTTTCTCCGTGTAGGAATGACCCCCTATATGTTTGTGCAAGTAGATGTTGCATAGCAATTTTTCTGCATGACTTTAACATCAAATGGACCATGATCGTGAATTCACCAAATGCCAGGGGTAGCGGACCTTTGACCTTCAGTTTCACTCACATACACCTATGCTTACACATAAACACATTCACATATATACACATTCTCTCTCTCTCCTGCAAATACACACTCACACCCAAGCAAGCACACAACAGATATTTAAAATCATTTTTTTCGTACTTCGGCTGCCAGGGAAGGTGATATCCCTGCTAAATGTACTCGATTTTTTAATTACTCTAATAGTGAAAAATAAAACATTATTTACTATTAGTATAATAAAAAATGGACGTGGGTTAGGACTCCGCTCTCTTTGTTTTCTCAGCCTAACTGATGGTTGAGCAGCCACTGTGTTCCTGGCACTGATTTTGCCACCTCCGAGGCAGAGGGTCGAAAAGGCAGTGCCAGGGATAGCAAGGGACAAGCCAGGGGTCGCTTCTGCGACCCCTGGTGACCCCTAAATGACGGCCATGAAATGGACCATGCATTATAGTATGGGCATCATACGGAGGGAAAACAAGAGTATACTGAATTGTTTTAACCAGGTTTTGCCCTCTAGTTGAGGTGTGGCCCCAAAAGGACGTCTCTCCTCAGGTGTAGCAGCATTTTCATGAAGAGGTTACTTTAACTAATTTATTGTTAATCTAACCAGATGCGGTTTCTATTTTCCAGATGCGGTTTTTTATTTTCCTATTTTAGTGCGGTTGAGGCTGAGCCAAACATAGAATAGTGCACAATGCTACGAAGTAAACAATCAGAAAAGGACACGGGCAAGAAAACTACTAAAACAGTGAAGCAAAACTGCCCCTCGATATTGCTTTGGTAGCAAGTGTGGAAAAGAACAGTTTCCACATTTATCTAAACACAGAACTGGAGTACCAGCTAGAGTTTGGAGGCAAAGTAATGCAAATATACACCAAGATACAAGGCACTGTTAAAACGTATATGCAGAAATAAAAGTAAGTGACATTGAAATACGTTAAACATGTTTTACAATCTAGTAGGGGACTGCCTGTGACCTGCAGTAAGACTCGTTGGCCCATGACTAAGTGACTAGCGTAAGCGTGCATAGCCCTATATACTAATTGGGGTTAGCACGGTGTTACCCGCCACATAGTTTCAATTAGAGGCATGATATATTTGAGCATTCTGCATAATCAGAAATAGTATTTATTTACCAATAAGCTCTGCAATAGCGCTAAATGGGCAGGAGTGGATTTTCTTGTATTTGTGCAGCAAGCACTCGACAGTCATCTGAGGAAAGAAACAGAACGACGCACATTAATGGAGACGCAAGGAACACACATACTTTATGTTGGTTCAGTAACACTTGTGAAGCAACGCCTACATCACTCATGGAGGGCATTTTGGATTGAATTCCAGTAACCTTGTATGAAGCCATGGACCTCACAATGGTAACTCAGCACCTAGGAAAATCCTATTATCCATCTATCCAGTTTCCTCACTTATTCATTATTAAACCTACTCAAACACCTACAATATGTGTGAAGCAGGAGGGTCTAGGTACTGCATTGCTGATTGTGAAATGGGTTTTAATCCCGGCTTCGACAGGTAATCAAAAATAAATTGCTGCTTTATCTCTTTGTGCCATCACTGTTCTAGTGCACACCCATATATCATACCGTTCTAAGAACAGCACTGCTTGTTCATCAAGACACTGTTACTTAAAAAAATATTCGCTGTACAGCCTCGGGGCTCGATCTGTGCCATAACACCGCTGTACGTACCAAAGCCACCCCTACTACTTACAGTTTATTCATATTCTTCTCACCATTTCCTTAGATGCATTTCCCATTTTTTTTACCCAAGGTCCCATCTTTCACCTAACCTTTGTTTTGACTCTCTCCCTCATTACTTATTATTATTTGTTACTTCTCTCTTAAAATCCCGTCTGCTTGAATCCTGTCTTCTTAGACCGACACTTCTACTTCGTCCTTTACCACTTCTATAATTTTACCCGTTCTAACCCCTAGACTAACCTTGAAGGAACATTCAATCCTCCTGAACATTCCTTTGCTCCAGGCATGAACCTCAATTCACAATATGCAAGGTTTCGGAGAACTTAGATCGTGGTCCCTTTAATCACAGATGACATCATAGGCTTGACCCATTGCGTCATCCTGAGGCCCTCAGCTGCCTTGTAGATGAGGGAAAAGGAAAACGACAAGGACTATAAACTACACAAAATGAACAGGGTTTTGAGAGCCCCATTTGTTTTTGTCTCTGTAGTGTAGTAATTACCCATAAGACCAAGGGTAGTGTCAGGGATGACAAATAGCAAGTCAGCTGATCCTCTCCCTCACCAAGGACTCTGCAAAGACCTACCTCCATGAAGGAATGAAGGTCATTGCTGAATGGATGAAGAGCAGCTGCCTCAAACTCAATTCCGACAAGACGGAATTCCTCCTCTTCAGCTCCACCCCCTACGCATGGGATGACTCCTGGTGGCCTGCCACTCTTGGAACCACTCCGACTCGCACCGACCATGCAGGCTACCTAGGATTCATCTTGGACACCTCACTATCCATGACCCAGCAAGTCAATGTCATCTCCTCCTCCTGCTTCAACACCCTTCGCATGCTCTAAGAGATCTACAAATGGATACCCACCGAACAAGAAGAACAGTCACCCAAGTCCTCGTAATCAGCAAGCTGGACTATGGCAATGCCCTCTACGCAGGAACCATGGCCAAAAGAGGCTGTACCGCATCCAGAATGCCTCCGCACACCTCATCCTGGACATCCCCCACCACTGCCACATCACAGACCACCTGAAAAACCTGCACTGGCTCTCAGTCAACAAGAGAATCATCTTCAAACTCCTCACCCATGCTCAAAAAGCACTGCACAACATCGGACCAGAATACCTCAACAGATGACTCTCCTTCTACACCCCGACCTGACATCTCCGCTCCGCCAACCTCGACCTCTCAACAGTCCCACGCATCCGCAGAACTACAACCGGTGGTAGATCATTCTTGCACCTCGCCGACAAAACGTGGAACACTCTTCCCACCCACCTGCGCCAGACCAAAGACCTCTTTGCCTTCAGGAAACTTCTCAAGACCTGGCTGTTCGAGCAGTAGCAGCACCTCCCCTCCACACTCCCCCCTCCCCTCCTCAGCACCTTGAGACCCTCACGGGTGAGTAGTGCGCTTTACAAATTCCTGATTGATTGACGTGCAGCAACCTCTCAAAAATGATGTTAATTGTAGCAGAAGGCTGTTATACCTTACATCCTTGGTTGGGTTTTCCGCCAAACATTTTGGCTTCATCCCTCCTGTTTTTTTAATTTCTTTTTTGTTGGCTTTAGGTCTCTGTGCACTTTACCACTGCTAGCTGCTAACCAGTGCTAAAGTGCTTGAGCTCGCTCCCTAAAAAATAACACATGCATGATTGACACATTTAATTGATGTACAAGTGCCTAGTATATGGTATTACATGTACACAGGTCCTGTAAATTAAATGCTACAAGTGTCTGGTTTTAGAACAGCTCCCAACTGATACAGCCAGTTGTGAGTAAGGCAAATGTAGAAAGATATTGCAATTCATAATGATTATATTTTTGATTTTTATCGCCATTCAATTTGAGAAAAATAGAGTGCATGCAGTCCATGACATTAAGCCAACAGTTCTGAAAGTTTTGGAAGGGTCACTGAAATTATTGTCAAAGGATAGGAAAACCTGGGTGTCATTGTCACAGCACTTAAACCTGAAGTGGAAAGACTGGACAAGGTCTGCCAAAGAGTGTATATAAAGATTGAGAAGCATGAGAATCAAAGAAGAGTGCTATGGGACACCATATGAAAGGGATTTAAATTTAGATTCAAGATGGGTTAAGTAAACAGCTTGTGACCAATGGGAGGCAGGGTTGGTGGCCTATCAAATGCAGCTGACAAGTCCAATAGGACTAAGGCTGATGCTTTGCCCTCATCGATAAGCATGTTAAGGTTATGAAGAAATTATATAAGTACAGTCTAACTGCTATGTGAGAGTTGGAACCCTGACTACGTGGGGTCAAGAATTTTTTTGGCTTCTAAGAATAAAGAGATTTGTCTGTAGGTGTTTTTTCAAGATGTTTAATAGGAAAAGGTAAGGTAGCAAAGAGATTAGGCGAAAGATACTGAGAATGGAAAAATCTGTTGAGAGTTGTTTTAGGACAGGGATAATTAAAGCCTGTATCCAGCAATCAGGAACTGAGGTTAAGAAGGTATATTTGCTATGCAGAGCCAGTATTGCTTTGAGAAGTAACAGGGCACAAGAATGCCAGATATGAATAGGAGGTAGGGAATGGTCCGTTAGTGAGCTATAGAAGACAGAGGACATACGTTTGGACAAATGAAGATACGATAGAGGGGCAATCTTGGTAAGAGACAGCAACTGGAGCTAGGGGGTGGTCCAGCAGTAGCTTGGAGTTCAATATGATTGCTAGGAGTGGAAAACCACTTCATAACATGGACAGGACGATCAGACGGGTGGTGCCCCAAAAATGTGGTTGCCCCAGCATTCTGAACAAAGG
Source organism: Pleurodeles waltl (assembly GCF_031143425.1). Classification (NCBI taxonomy): domain Eukaryota; kingdom Metazoa; phylum Chordata; class Amphibia; order Caudata; family Salamandridae; genus Pleurodeles; species Pleurodeles waltl. The sequence continues at coordinate 480,102,628 of NC_090438.1, read as the reverse complement.
AAAATGGCTCACTTCTAAAGAGCAAGAGTTAAGCTTAATTACAGGTGAAGCATAGAAAAAAGAAACACACATCTTATTAATTTTATCCACAAAAAAGTGGATGTAGAGATATTGAGAGGACACTACTTTAGAAACTGTGCAGTAAATGGACGACAAAGAATATACAATGTTAAATAATTACCTGGTCCCATTACAGGCCTTCATTATTTTAGTTGCAAAGCAGTTTGATGCAAGCACCAGGTTTTTGTAAGAGTGCAGTGCGTCTTGTCACAGACCAATCTGCTCTCCAAGTATGAGTTATTTGCAATCCCCTTGGACTCTTTTATGGACACAGTATACCAGAGGGTAGAAGAAAATAGGCCATGCAAGCCCCATGGTAGGGGGGATGAGTAACACTCCAGCTAAAGCTCAAAGTGTCTAGGGCCCTAAGCATGACTTTGGCAGTCTTTACCGAAGACCGCCGTGTTGACGGCTGCCAAAAGACCACTACGGAGGCAGCAATCTACCCGGCATATCATGAGTCACAAACACAAAACTGCCAGAAAGCAGCCAAAATTACAGTCTTGCCAGAGCCAACAAAACCAGGAGAGAGTCGGTCCCACCACCCTCCCCGCCATGCCTACAACAAACCGCCCTCCAAATTATGACCCACAAATCACCACAGCGGTCACTCAACGGTGGTTACCTATTGGCAGTGCAGACTGCTGTGGTCAATTTTGCCACTCCACAACAGAAGCCAACATTGGCCAGATTAAAAAACCCACACCTGACACATATACACACACCGTACACACCCACCAACAGCACTATAAACCCCCCACACACAACCCACAATTCACTGCAAATTCGAAAATTCTGCTATACGTTGCCAGCCCACACATCTCCAGAACTGCACACAAATCACAGTCACCTATACATCCTTCATGCATCACACACCACACGTCATACCTCTATACCAAACACACACAACATTGCACTCAATCACTACTTCGCAGCATCCCACATACTCACACAACCTGCACCCCCACCAAACATTCCACCCTCTGCCCAACACACACACTACACCCCCTACACAATTGGCATGTCCCCACAAAAGAACCCCTGTTTCACTGATGAGGAGTTGCAGGTCATGGTAAACTAAATCATTAGGGTAGAGCCACAGCTGTTCGGTGCACAAGTCCAGCAGATATCCATTGCCAGGAAGATGGAGCTATGGTGGATAATCGTGGACAAAGTGAACTCCATGGGAACCTATCCACACACAAGGGATGACATTAGAAAGAGGTGGAATGACCTACGGGGGAAGGTGCGTGTAATGGCATCCATGTACCACATTGCCATAATGGAGACTGGGCGTGAACCCCCACCTCCTCCCCCATTGTTGGCAACATGGGAGGAGAAAGTTTTGTCTATCCTGCATCCCGAGAGCCTCACTGGGATCACTGGAGGGCTGGACACTGGTAAGTCACCATTACTTCTCCACCACCACATACAGCTGCATGGCATGTCTCCACGTCACCCTATCTCCCTTCAACACACTCCTTCCCAAACTGAGAGCCACCCCCATAACCACCCTCAACAATTTTCCCATGCATTCCCTGCCCACTTGAAGCACATCTCTTCAAGGTCATCATTCACACACATGAGTAATGCATGGTCAGCATTAAGCACTACCAATCCTACAATACGTCACCATACACAAACCAACGGTGAACAAAACACACCCATCCAATAGGGTAAGCCATAAGTGCTGAATATATATCTGAGAATGAAATAAACAAATATCATACATGTTCACAGGTACCCCAGCCAATGTCAGCAGGCAGCATGTGCCACATCAACCCAGTCCTCCACTAGAAGAAGACCCCAGTGATGACAGAAAATCTGGATGTCTGGATCTGGAAAATCTGCCTGGCCCATCTGGTATCACTGGTCAGTCAGACACCACAGGCAACACCCAGTCCACCACAGAGCACCCCACATCGGACTCCACTACCACAGCAGCCACCCTACATCCCCAAACCTCGGTCCCGAGGACACATCAATCAACAGTGTGCCCACCTATACAGGAACCCGAGGCAACAGCTCACAAGCAAGATGAAGCAGGTCCTGGTGTCAGTGAGTGGGCACACAGTTCAGGGGACACAGGCACAGGGGGCAGGGCCAGTGGGAGGATATCTTTATGCCAAGGGGTGGGCCAACCCAGGGAACCGAATGCCCAGAAGGCACTGTCACATGTCCTGGGAGCATACCAGAAATCCTAGGGCAAGATGGGCCAGGTACTTACCATCTTGCAGGAGAACCAAAGGCTGCATGGAACACACCACCAGGAAGCCATGCAGCAGTTGTAGGCCTTCAATGCAACCATGGCCTACACTGCAGGGGTGCTCAGTGATATGACTACCATCATGCATGAGTACATAACACACCAGCAGGCCCCTTTCACTAGCCAGTGCACTGACCAGCCCTCCACATCTGCTGAGGCTAGTGGACAGGAGGACAAGCCACAGGACTCATATATCACCAGCACCCCTGACTGGGCAGCAGAAGAACCACCCCGCAAACATTCCCTGTGAGCCAAACATTCACCAGAGACTGTAGCCAATACCCAAACCACTGACAGGAAGTGAGCCTCTCCTTCATGTCTCCCTTGTGTGCGACTGAGACACCTTGTTTTCTTTGGACTGCCATTTTTCCTATGGTCCCATGGATACTGGACCTGTGCTACAAACTAACTGGGCCACTACACTGAGGATTAGGTCCACCATCACTCCACTCTAATGCACTATCCCTTCCTTTGTGTCAATTCAATAAACACACTTAAACACATCTGAAGGATTTGTGCTTTTATTTCATCAATATGCAATGACTTGACCTTTATTATCCTGTGCAAATGTAATGTAAAGTGTGAATCTATACAATGCACAGTCAGCTTGGGGTACACAGGTCACCATCCACCAAACTGTGGAAGCAATCTGTAGGCGTTACATGAGTTCACAGTAGTGACCACACCAACATCTGTAAAAAGGGATAACATCAGTGACATTCAAATGAGAAATTAAAGGAAGTAAAGCAACATAAGCCCCTGTAACATAACAGCCTACATTCATCTGCTCAGATCAACTCAAACATTTGTACTGTAATTAACTCAAAACATCAGAAGTGAAGTGAAACAACTGATGTAAGGGCCTCAGACAAGATACCAAAGTTTTAGCTACGCCATATTGTCAGTATGCCAATCCCTCCTCTGCACCACCTAGTCCAGGCCAAACTGTTAGGGACAATGAAGTCACAAAGCGGTTGTGTAAGCACATTGTAATTCACACAACATTTCCAGCAACAAATACTAAGTACTGTATGGCATGAGGACACAGTTTGACGTGGGCATGTACTTGAAACTGCAAAACATCTGATACATTGCATAGGCAGAATAAGCTTTCCCACAATCATCATACCACTGGCACAACTGACCACAGATGGAACAGTGTCAGGTTACAGAATGCACACATTTGTGCTTGGTACATCATAGCTGCCACACAGCTCTTCAATGAAATGGTGGTGTAAACAGAAGGACAGTCTTACCTCAGTGTCATTGGAAGAACTGGTGTATCAGATGTGTCCTGTTGTCCACATCCTCCTCCTCCCCATCTTCTTACTTGTCTTGAGTGTCCTCTGCTGCCACATGTGCAATATCGCCCCCCTCCTCCTGCAGGAATGGCACATGCCATCTGAGGACCACATTGTGAAGCATGCAGCAGGCCACCACTATCTGGCAGACCTCTCCAGGGGAGTAGAGTAGGGATCCACCAGAAATATGGAGGCACCAGAACCTGGCTTTCAATAGCCCAAATGTTCTTTCGATGACTCTTCTGGTCCGTCCATGTGCCTCATTGTATTGATTCTCTGCCCCTGTCCTTGGATTCCTCACTAGTGTTAACAGTCAGGATAGGTTTGGGTAGCCAGAGTCAACTGGAAATAGTGTGAAACACACAGTACATGTGTACAATAGCACAGAGGACAACTCCAGGTGACATACAGTGACATATATTGTGTGAAACATCATGCTCATCAATGAGCCAGACTCTCTCTCTCTCTGTAGTTGTGCCATCATCTGTGAGACACTGCTGTTCCTCATTACGTGGGCATCATGCACAGATGCTGGAAACTTGGCAGTAACATGGGAAATACTCTGTTCAGCAAGGCACACCATCTGCACATTTATAGAATGGTAATTCTTCCTATTTCGGAATACCTGCTCATTTTTCCTGGGAGGGGCCAAAGCAATATCCCGTCAATTGCCCAATCACATGTGGAATGTGTCCCATTGTGTAGAAAGCAGCCTTAACAGCGGGCAAATCATCACTTTTGGGAATGAGATATAGCTGCTCATGTGTTTCAGCAAGGCAGTGAAAACTCTACTCAGGACATTAGAAAACATTGGCTGTGACATACCTGCAGCCAAGCCCAGTCACCTGCAATGATCCACTTGCCAGGAAGTGGAACACTGACAGCACTTGTACTGTAGGAGGTATAGCAGTAGGACTACAAAGAGCAGGAATGAGATCTGCCTCCAATTGTGCACACAGTTCAATGATTGTGGCCCTGTCCAGACGATAATTGAGAATTATATGGCGTTCCTCCAGTGTAGCCAAGTCGACTAGGGGTCTGTACATGGGTGCATTCCTCCTCCTTCTCCACAGTGATTGGTATCTAAACAAACCAAACATCACAAGTGTGTGATAGCAGGAAGGATAGACGCACAACATTGCAGTAAACAGAGCTGTCTCATACATTTCAAGCAAGCAATGATTGGAATCTGCTCTGGTGCACTCTACATGCAAACGGACTTCTGAAACCATGCATTCTCATTCATTTGCCATACTGCCTCACAGATGTAGTCGGAGCCGTGAGACGTGATCTGTACCATCACATTTAACATGTTTTGTCAACTACTCTTCTGCAAGCAGTGCACTGGTATGAGCTCTCATTAAAGAGCCAGAGTTCTCCACCAAACCTAACATCTATACGTGTTTGAATTGCCTTGGTGTGTAATATATGTACCTATGACACACATTTAATTAACTACTATGAGTATAGTCATCAGGGAATGGCACTCGCCTGCCCTGCATGCAGAAGACAGGTGGAAGTGACCTCACTCTGCCGGCGTTTGACGTCATGGCGGAGGGCGGTCTGAACCGCTGTGCAACTCCTCATTGGTTAACATTGCAGTCTATGGAGCAGAGGGGCCAATGATGATCACCGCCGGTGGTGATGGTGATTACTGGCGCGGACGTGACCGCAATTCTCAGATGCCCATGTCACTTGTCTCTTGACTTCACCCTATCAAGACCTCCACTGCGTGAGCTGCTATGTCCTGTGTCTGGAACCCACAATGGTCCATGGTACAGGGAATAGGGCCCCAGCATTCACAGCCAAAGAACTGGAGAAGCTTGTGACTGGGGTCCTACCCTTGTATGGACAATTGTATGGGCCTCCAAATCAACAGGTGAGCACCTTTTAGATATTTTGGAATCGACATGGCTGTATGTAAATGTATGTGTGTACATGCAGTGTGTCCTTCAGGAAGTGTTGTTTTCTGTATTCAATATGAACATAGAGGTCCGAGTGATGTGTAAGATGAATGTGGGTTCAATGCAGTATGTGGTCCATTGCTGTAACACAATGTAGTGTGTAGTTATTGGTGTCCTTCTGTCTGTGTTTCCTATGCAGGTCAGTGCCCATCAGAAGAAAAGGTTATGTCACCAAGGACATGCGGGCCCTGGGGGTCCATACCCGGTGGAGCGCCCACTGCAGAAAGAGGTGGGAGGGCCTGCGACGCTGGGCCCGGAAGACTGCGGAGGCCCAGTTAGGGACGTCCTCCCAACGAAGGAGGGGTGCCCATCGGACCCTGACCCCCTAATGGCCGCATACAGGCAGTGGCCAACCCAGAGTTGGATGGGCACTTGAGGGCAGCACAGCAGCCACAAGGGGCTTGAGTACATATTGTGTTCATTTCTTTCCTAATGCCTGGCATGGTCTTTGGATGGCAGGGTAATAGTCAGTGTATGCCTCAGTATGACCTTGTAGGTTATATTGTTACGTTCTGCATAGCTATGGTGAGTTTTATGTGCAATTGGTATTGGTCATCTACTGGTATTCCAGCCTCAGTAAGGGGCCTAAACCTGACTCACCAGTGTTGTAGTGATGCTCTGATGTCCACTGCCTAGGTGGTGTGACCTGGCAAATGCACGTTGTGCAGTCACTTTGTCGGAGTACTGTAGCTGTGCCTTTGTCAACAGGCAGACATGGATTAGTTAGTCTCAGTAGGTGTGCAGATGGTTGTGTCTTCGGAGTTCATTTTAGCTGTTGTTCCCAGACAATGTTGTAGTATTGTGGTTGTTACTGCATAGGGTAATTACCAGTGAGTCACTGTGATGTGTATGCCATATGCGCTGTTATTGCTGTAATTTACCCTGTTCTTCCTTTCTTTCTCCCCCACCCTCCCTTCTTTTCTTCTCCTGACCTTTTGTGCACTAGCATCATCTGGCAAAGGATTGGGGCATTGGTTAGTGGGGGAACTGCAGCCCACGGGACCCAGGAGGCAGCGTCCACCGATACAGAGGGGACCAGTGGGTTGGAGGGCGAAGGGAGCACCATGGGGGAGACAGGAGCTACAACAACTGACTCTGATTCCTCCTCCAATGGGAGCTCCCTGGTGGTGTGGGACCCCTCTGGGACCACCCCAGCATCCTTATCTTCTGCCACCCCTCGTTCCAGCACCACCCGCCCAGTAGCCCCCACCCAGTTGCCTGTGGCCGCTCACTCAGGAGCGTGGGTGTCTCCGTCACCGTAGGCACCTCAGCCCCTGCCCCAGTCAGCCCTGCTGCCCTCACTGAGGAGGCTATTGATCTCCTGAGATCCATCTCTGTAGGGCAGTCAACCATAGTGAATGCCATCCAGGGGCTGGTATCCCAGATGCAGCAATGCAATTCCTACCTGGAGGGCATTCACAGTGGCTTGGCTGGCCTACAGAGATTGTTTCAGGCTCTGGCCTCCTCTTTGATGGCAGCCAGTTTCCCTAGTTCTTCTGTCCCCCCTCCATCTACCTGTACCCAGTCCCAGTGCCCTTTCTCCCCACCCATCCCAAGCACACAATCAGACAAGCATGCACCCAAGACAACAGACAGGACTCGCAAAGACAAGCACAAGCACCACAGATAACTCCACAAGCATACACACAGCCCACACACAGAAGCACACACAACAACAGCTCCTGCCTCCACTGTCTCCCACTCCACCTCCTCCCTCACAGTCACATCAGCACTCACACCTGCAAGCACTGCATCCTCAGTCCCAGATCCTGCCACCTGTTCAGCCTTGCCCACAGTCACCAAAACAGCAGACACACAGACTAGCACCCCATTCACCACATGCGCAGTCACCATTACCACCATCACATCCACATGCAGCACACCCACCTTCTTACAGAAATCACCCCAACATACATTCACACAACCTGTTTGTCCTCTCCCTTCCTCTCTGCCACCTTCTCCCAAAACTCATAAACTCTCCCACTTAGACACCCAGTCCTAAACCTCTTCCCACACTGCGCCCCAATGTACCGAAAAAACTTTTCCTTTCCTGCCTTGACCTCTTCCCTACTCCTGTCCCACCCCATGTTGCTCCGAAACATAAGGTCCCGCTCCCCCAGACCTGTCCCTCAAGCTCCCAGTCCTCTCATGGCCCCCCTGGTGCTGCAAATGTCCCTCCCCCACTATAAAACCTCCCACTGTGGAGCACAGGGCAGCCACTCCCACCTCCCACTCCAGGCCCACTCCCTGCCCCTAAACAGAGGAGGAAGAGCCCACCCCCTCCCAAACCAAAGTCCAAAGACCACCTTCCAAGAAGAACGCCCCCACCAGCCCATCAAAGTGCCTGCCTTCCACATTGATGTCCCTGCCCAATGGAGTCACTTAGGCTGACAGGAGTCAAGTTGGGCCTATTCATTGCCCTGTGGGTTGCCATGGCCAATTGGACTGGCCAATGGCCCTTTGTATATAGTTCTGGTTTTTGTTTTGGTCACTATTCCCACCAGAATACAGTCTGGCTTTCTTTACTTCTGGCTTCTGTCATTGTTGTACTGTTCAGCACATTGTTCTCCGTGTGTGGCATGTGTATATGGTGTATGATGTATGTTGTGCATGTGGGTGTGTTACTCTCCCCTCCCTCCCTTGTGTGCTAGGTGGCTGTACTCACCATTGTCGTCTTCAATGGAGTCGCTGCTCCTGGACTCCCATTGCGTGGTACAGCATGGGCAGGACTTCCAGTGTGGGTTCCATGGCAGCCGCTGACTCCTCTGTATCCCTGGAGGTGAATGTATCCTTTCATATGGGTCGTTTCTGCCAGGCTTTTCATGATAGTGGTCCCGTCCCGGAAATCCTGGTAGTCTGGTAAATGGCGTTCCTCTGGGCTGAAGATGGCGACTGCTGTGGTCAGTGGTAGGACCGCACTGGCGGTTCAGGCGGTGCATTGGCTGTATATAGGGGGGATCACCACCATAGTCATAATATGGCAGTCTTCCCTGCCAACCTGGCGGCGGTACTACTGCCATCGCCGGCGTGGCAGTCAGCTGACTGCCAAAGTCTTAATGAGGGCCTAAGTGTCTAGCAGTTGAGCTCAACTAAATTATGTTTTACCATATATTGCAGAGCGGTAGGATCAATTTCAATAGAGCACCTTCAAAAGCCTTGGGGGAGAATAAGGACATTTAGGAAAGGTCCTAGTGTTAAAGAAATTGTCAGTCCAAAATTTATATGAAGGTTGCCCACAGATAATTATGTTTTAATAGGAAAATATAGGGTCAATGCTGTGACCACCAACATGTGTGGGGTTGTATTTATTTAATTTAAATTAAGCACTGATAGGGAGTCCAATAAAATGTCAGAGGCTAAGTTGTTTGCTGCCTTAATCCATACATTAAAGTTTCCCAAGTCTAAGAAAGAGGCATGGTAACAACTAAAGGAGCCAGAAAATCTGAGAGAAGTTTGCTGAGCTGAGAGCAAGGCACTGAGGATCGATCACACTAAACACCAGCAATAGTCTTTAAAGATGAGAAGGTGAAAAAAGGAGAGAGACACATAAAAGACACAGTTACGTGATCCTTAAAAATGATTGCTAAGCCGTCACCCAGGCTGTTTGGTGGGGAAGAGGGAATCCTTTGAACCCCCAACAGATATGCTGAAGCCAAATCAGGAGCAGTTGCTTTGGTTGCTCAAGATTAAGTAATATCTACAAACAGAACTCATGTAGGCACCTGTTATAGTTGCTTGAGATTACTCTAACTATAACAGGTGAATTTCTGTGGATTTGTACATTCAAAATTTGAGCCTAACTATAACGTCCCTGTAACCTTTGGATTCTAAGTGAATTTCTATGATTTTAAATTCTATTTCCCAACTACAACATGCCTGTAACCTTCGTTGTTTTCAGAGAATTTCTGTTTTTTTTTTTAACATAAAGTAATTTTCATTACTACACATTAATCCAACCACAACTGCGCATGGCCAGGCCCTGCGACCAACCCCCCTATAACTAGCCAATCTTGAGCACCTGCAGCCAACTCCGCTGTGCATGGCCTTTGCTCTCACTTGCTGGAACTGCAGTGTTTGCTCTGACTTGGTGGAAGCTGTCAAAGCTCCATCCAAGTCCGAGCAAACAGCTATGTCCCGGGGATAAGTACCCCAGGGCATAGCCGGACAAGGCCTTGGGGGTTGGCGGTCCTCAGAGCCATTATTTGCCCCACAAGGGGGACTGTGTGCCCCCTCCAACATTTCAATAAGCCCCAGGGAGGTGGCGGTCCGCAGGTCAGGAGATCCACAACAGACCCCCTTTATTATTTAAATTTAGCCCTGGGAAGGAGGCGGTCCCTTGGGCTGGCGAAGGGCTGGGTGGCCCCCTGCGTTTAATTCTATGTTGGCCCCGGAAGATAGTGGTCCCCGTGGCAGTAGGGGGGCCCAGTGCCCCCCCACATTTCATTCTATCTTCTGCCCCAGGAAGGTGGTGGTCTCTGAGGCTGAGGGAGGGGCTGGGCGGTCCCCCTGCATTTAATTGTATTATAGCCCCAGGGAGGTGGAGGTCCCCAGGGCTGCAAGGGGGCCAGGGAGTCCCCCACATTTAATTCTGTGTTTGGCCCCTGGGAGGTGGCGGTCCTCGGGCTGCAGAAATGCAAAATTTCAATGCCTCAGGGACTTGGCCCACCCATAGACTGTTAACAAAACAAGTGCAGGGTGGCGGTCCCCATGACCATTACTGGCTCCACAAGGGGGCTGTGTGGCCCCCCTTCAACATTTCAATCATCCCAGGGGAGGTGGTGGTCCCTGGGCAAGAGGTCTGCAACAGACCTTATTTAAATTTAGTCCCAGAGAGGAGGTGGTCCCCAGGGCCTGGTGCCCCCCCCCATTTAATACTGTGTTTGGTCCTGGAGATGTGATGGTCCCTTGGGCTGCAGTGGGGGGCTGGGTGGTCCCCCTGCATTTAATTGTGTATTAGTCCCGGGGAGGTGGGGGCCCCGGGGCTGCGAGGGGGCCAAGTGGCCCTAACATTTAATTGCATGTTAGCCACAGGGAGGTGGTGGTCCCTGGGGCAGAGGGGGACCAGACGGCTCCCCAATTCTAATACTGTGTTTGGAGGTGGCGGTCTTCGGGGCTGCAGAAATTAAAAATTTCAATGCCTTCGGGACCTGGCCCACCTGGGGTCTATTTACAAAATAACCACGGGAGCCTGCTTTTAAAAAAAAATCCCCAGATCTGCAAATCCCCCATGACTACCACCAAAATGTGAAAAAGATGCTTTTTTGGTGTGGGGGTCCCTGGACCCTTTTCTTCTTTTCAATCTTTTTTGTGGTACTCGGCTGAAGCCAAGTCCTAATGACTGCCAACACTTCCTTGTTGAAATGTTGGCAGCCAATCATATCTCCGCACAAGATCGGAAGGTTTCATTAAGCCTTTGCATCCCTATATGTAGAAAATTTTTGCTTTCTTTAATTTCTGCCAAATTTGGTGTAATTCCACCCAGTGGTTCGGGCGATATTTGTTTCAAAATCCCTAAGGAAAAATGCAGGGGAAAAAATGTTTCGGGTACCCCCCACTTTTTCTGGGCCCCCGCATGACAGGTCATGTCAAAACTTTCCAGACAGCAGCTGAAGTGAGCGTCATGTTTTGTTTAAAAAAAATCATGAATATTCAGCAAATAGCACCAAAAGTATTAGCAAAACAACTGACCCCCACTAAGATATATATATATATGTAAATATATGTGTGTGTGTTTGTTTTTTTTAACTTAAAAACTCAAGGTTAACAGGGATGTTATAGTAAAGTTCGCTTTTTACTCACAAAAAACATAGAAAGCAGTTATAGCTATACTTATACTCATATTAAGAAACTATAACTCATAGCCTAAAGTTACTTTCTGGCATGAGTTATAGTTTCTTCAGATAAGTATAACTATAAGTATAATGATAACTGCTGAGTTTCTCTGGTTTTGTGTGGGTAAAATGTGAATATAAGCATAAAGTCCCTGTAATCTTTTTTTCAATGAATTTCTATGGTTTTTTTTCAATGTAAAGTAATACATCAATACTGTATATTAATACAACCAGCAACCAGGCCCTGCGGCCAACCCCCCCACATGCACCCAACCCGACGCTGTGCACAGCTGAAGGGCGTGAGCGGCAAGGCTATGGTGTGTAGTTAGCAAGGTTTTTTCCCCAATTGGGACTTTGAATCCATGCGTACCCACAGGTACCTGCGGATCCCCCCATGGATACCTGCGGATGTGCCTCTCTAGATATACAAAATTATTTTTCCTTTATTAACTCCAAAACTACTGAACAGACTTCCACCAAATAACAAAAAGGGCTCCTTTTGGACCAAGAGCAAGCTTTCTGCCAAATGTGGTGTAATTCTGTCCAGCTGTAGTCATGTCTAAATTCCCTATGGGGAACTGCATGGGGAAAACACATTTTGAGACCTTGCTTTTTCCCAGCCCCTGCTTGACAAATCACCCCAAACTTTCCACACAGCAGCTAACGTGGCTGGCATTTTAGTTTTTGAACTTTTGTGAAAATCTGTCAAATGGTGCCAAAGTTATATGCAAAACAAAAAATGCTTTTCCTATGGAAACTAGGTCTTAGCTATAATTACCATTCACAACATAACCTTTCCTTTGTTTTCCTTATGTATACATATATACACAAACACACTAAAAAAGAAGGAAAACAAAGGAAAAGTTATGTTATGAATGGTAATATCTTACTCTACATTAAAGAAAACCACAGAAATTCACAGAAAAAAAACAAATGTTAAAGTAACGTTATAGTCAGGTGAAAATGTCAGTTAAAACATACCATATTAAACTAAAAAAAACGCAATCGCCAGGTATAGCTTACTGAGCTAACTCCAACCTGCGTCCCCACCATGAACTAAGATCACTAATGCCTTGTTCAATGACATGATTGATGACATCATTTAGAGTGCCTGGATACCATCACATATGATTAGCACACTACATAAATACCAATAACATGACATAACAATATCACTAATGGCATCTCAAATGACATCACTAAGGATATCACTGATGACATAATTCAGTGAGTGTGACAGTTTGCTATAGGTTCTGACACTGAAAGTTATTTAGTGACCTACATCTAGAGCATATTCTCTTTAATTTCTATACTGCTACTGAGTCTGTACATTCAAAACATGCTTGGCATCTTAAGTGGAGGGCGTGGACTGTGCATAGTAGGGCCTTGTCCACCTAATGGGGCTTAGGACCCTGGAGGGAGTGTGCTGTACACACAGCCTGTGCATTGAGTGCTGACTGTTTATAGGAGGGGTTTGGCCACCTAACAGCAATGGTATGTCTAGGGGAAGGGGACGATTGGCACAGTCTGCACATTCAGCACAGACTGTACGCAGTTTGGACTTGCCAACCTAATGAGCCTTCAGTTTCTGTAGGGTGTGTCCTCTACACGCAGTCTGTGCACTGGTCACAGACTGTGCATCATAAGCCCTTGCCCACGTAATGGGTTTTTCATAGTGTATTGAGAGTGAACTCTCCCTAAAGAGCTTTGCACAGCATCAAGGTGGTGTTTTTTTGGGGGGCTCTCCCAGTCCAGTAGGACTCCTGCAGGACTCTTGGAGGAGTACTACTGGACTCCCAAGTGGCCAGCCAATCAGATTTCTTTTTTTCCCATTTTTTCCCACAAGACTCCTGCGGCAACAGCTATTTATATATTTTTAACCTTAATTTCTCTAGAACAGCCAAACAGACTTCCACCAAATCACAGATAGCACCCTTTCTGGATAAAGTTCTAGCTTATTTCCACATTTGGTGTAATTCTGCTCAGCCATTTTTTTTGGTCTACTTTTCCTTATGAAAACGGCATAGGGAAAAGGCCTTTGGAGACCCCCATTTTTCTCAGCCCCTGCTTGACAGATCACCCCAAAACTTTCCAGGAAGTGACTAAGGTGGACGAACTGATTATTGGGAATGTTTAGTAAAACAAAACCACTGAAATTCACCACTATAAATTACATCTTGCATCCTCATTTTGCACAATGTTGTGCTCAATAATGCCATTCAAAATGCTGCAGTAATGTTATCAATGATGTCACAGAATATGTTATCAGTGACGGTTGTATGCCGGAACAACGAGTGCTTCAACCACCCATGCCTGAACAACGAGGTCGGAATAACAACCTCGTTGTTACCACTAATGACTTTACCACGAATGCCTTAACAGCGATTTTTCATTGTATAGGCATTCCTGGTAAAGGCATTAGTGATCGGCATGCATGGTTCCAGCATGCGTTACCCCTGGGCCCCCACCCCTAAAAATTACCGTGACCCCCCCACAACCACCCCATCCCCAAAATTACCACAACCTCAACCCCCTTCCCTAATACCTAAAACACCCTAACCCCCAACTCCACCCCTAAAACCTAAACCCTGACTCCCCCTTCCCCCGCCCCTAAACCTTAATCACCCCGAGCCCCCACCCCACCTCCAAAAACTAAAAATACCCCGACTCCCCACCCCACCCCTAAAACCTAAACCCTGACCTCCTCCCCCACCCATAAACATTACTCACCCGAGGCCCGGACCCACCCTCAAAAAAACAGCCCCAGTCCCAGCCCAACTTACCTCCTCCTTGATCGCATCGACTCCCTTCTTCTGTGCCTTAACCACGCATGTACGTGGTTCACACATGCGTGGTTAAGGCCCTGAACAAGGAATTAGTGGAAAACGAAAGCGTTGTTTTGCTTTCGTTTTCCACGGCTTCCTTGTTCAGGACTCGTTGTTCGGGATGCTTACCATCAGTGACTCAATAAGGAAGGTAATTTGCATTTCCTGGTGAGGGTGCGTTATAGTTAATTTAGGACACCAGTTATAGTTAGTAGCGATAATTACAAATGGTGAATTTCGGCTGTTTTGTTTTATTGAGTGAATTTCTATTTTCTTTAACAAGTCACCCAGGCTATGCACCTAATCCTCTGTGGGTGAACACAGCTACATCAAGTAACAATATAAACTCTATCATTTTAAGTGGCTTGTCAAAGGGTCAAAAAGAAATATATATTTCTATTGGACTTATCAAGGGGTCAACACATCAACATATACAGAGAATGCCCTATTGGCTTTGTTCAAAAGTCCCCTCTAACTATGATTAAATGTATATTTATAAATTCACACATTGCAATGTTTAATAATAGTGATTGCCACAAAATGTTTTCAAAAAAAGCATTTTTTGAATAAAAATATTAAACATGTGTTTGGCTCTTTTTTAAACATTTTTCAGTTCAAAACATACAGCCATAGAACCAAGAGCATACAACTCCAGCTCGGAGAGCTTTAAAAAATATGGTATGCTCTTGTGGGTTTATAGATTCATTCACAGAGAGGACTTAATGTATGGTTATTTTTTAATGTTGCTGGGGGGCTGATGTGGTCTCTTCAGCCTTCCAGAACATTTAAAAAAAAATGCTTGGCCCAGACGTGGGTCCCGTGATCACTATGCCACCAGATTCAAGCTAGCCTGGACGAAGAGGGGTGATACCCCGAAACCGGCCCTATGATAGTTGTTTCTGGTCCAGGGAGGACCTGGCCTGGCAGTTCGGGCTGGACTGTTCCCATGGGGAACAGGGTCAAAACTGATTTGCATATGGCTGGGTCCAAACCGGAATGGCATGGTGGGCAAATAAAACTGAAGGATTAAACTCAGATCTGTGACTGGGGGTGAATGTTTGATTTGTTCTGCATTCCATCCATCAACTGTCCTTTTTGCAATTATCACCCCAGGTGGGAAGGGTATGCCCAGACGTGGTTCCCGTGCTCACTATGCCACCAGATTCAAGCTAGCCTGGTCAAAGAGGGGTGATACCCCGAAACCGGTCCCAGGATGCTTGTTTCTGGTCCAGGGCAGACCTGACCTGGCAGTTGGGCTGGACTGACCCTTGGGGAACAGGGTCAAGACTGATTTGCATATGGCTGGGTCCAAACTGGAATGGCATGGTGGGCAAAATACTGATGGATTAGACCCCAATTTGTGACTGGGGGTGAATGTTTGATTTGTTCTGCATTCTGTCCATCAACTGTTCTTTTTGCAATTGTAACCCCAGGTGGGAAGGGTATGCCTAGACGTGGGTCCTGTGCACACTATGCCACCAGATTCAAGCTAGCCTGGCTGAAGATGGGTGATACCCCGAAACCAGTCCCAGGATGCTTGTTTCTGGTCCAGGGAGGACCTGGCCTGGCAGTTCGGGTTTGTACTGTTCCCATGAAGAACAGGGTCAAGACTGATTTGCATATGGCTGGGTCAAAACTGTAATGGTGTGGTGGGAAAAAACCCATACATTAAACCCAGATCTGTGACTGGGGATGAATGTTTCATTTGTTCTGCATTCTGTCCATCAACTGTTTTTTTTGCAAATGTCCCAGGGGTGGGCACCCTGGGTCATAGCAGGAACTGGCCATGGTGGGTGGCAGGCCCCAGGGTCATCTGTGCCTCCACAAAGGGGGCCACATGGCCACCCTTCAATGTTAAATTTGCCCCAGGAAGGAGGGGGCCCTCTGGACAGGAGGTCTACAATTGACCCCCTTCATTTTTTATTTCAGCCCTGGGGAAGTGGCAGTCCCCGGGGCTGCAGAGGGGCAGTGCAGCCACCCTTATTTTAAATAAATAGCCTTGCAAGGTGGAGGTTCCTGGGGCTGCGGGAGAGCCCCTTGCCACCTCCCTTAATTGTACTAACTTGCTACTAACTTGCCCCTCAGGGGTGATTTCCCCTGGGGCTGCCGGGGGCCACACAGGTCCCCTGCATAAACTTGTTATTTAGCCCCAGGGAGGTGACGGTCCCCGAGCTTTGGTAAAGGCCGAACAGGCCTCAGTCATATAAAATAAAAATGTTGCCCTTCGGAGATGGTAGTCTCTGGGGCACAGGTGGGGTGTGCAGCCTCCTGTATATTTTTGTGTAATCGTCCGGGGGAGGTGGTGGTCCCCGGACCAAATGTAAGCCCAAGGAGAGGGACCCCGTACACCCCCCTTCTTTCTCAATAGCCCCGGGAGCTAGACCATCTGGGGGTCAAATAAAAGGGTGAGAGACTGCCCTTTTTTAAACAATCTTAGAAAAATCTGCAGATCCATGGATTTGTCTGAGATTTACAAAACAAAATGCTTTTTAGTCCAGGTGGGGTCCATAAGGGACCCCTAGAACAATGCTAGGTGCTCAGGGTGACCCTATCCTGGCCCCTTGTCTTTTTTTCACTTTTTTTCTGGGACTCGGCTGAAGCCAAGTTCCAAAATGGCTGCGAACACTTCCTTGTTAAAGTGTTGACAGCTAATCATATATCAGCATGGGGACAGTTGGAGCCGCAGAGGATCTGTGGCCCTAGATATCTATATTTTTATACCTTTAGTATCTCCAAAACTACTGAAGGGATTTACACGAAATCACAAAAAGCACTCTTTGTGCACCAAGAGCTAGCTTTCTGCCAGATTTGGAGTAACTTCGTACAGCAGTTTGGACTGTTGTCATGTTCAAAAAATTTAAAAATCCCATTGACATAGAATGGTGAAAAATTGTTTTGAGACCCCCCCCCTTTTTCTCATTCCCTCACTTGACAGATCACCCCAAAACTTTCCAAATAGCAGGTTTTGAACATTTGGTGAAGATTTGTCACGCAGCGCCAAAGTTATTGTCAAAACAAAAAGTGCTCTGTCGATGGAAAAAAGGTCCAACTATATTATATATATATATATATTCACTATAAATTCTAAGGTTACATGGACGTTATAGTTAGGTTCAGTTATTACATGCACAAAACCATAGAAATTCAGCTGTTATAGTAAGAGTTATTTCACGTAACTATAATTTGTGCCCTAAGGAAACTACAACTTGTGCTCCCACCAATGCACCGTTTTTTTGTCAAAACTTTTACTGCAAATATTACATTGATATTATCAATGATGTTATCAAAGGTGTCATGAGTGGTGTCACTTGTGAGGTAATTAGTAGTGGATGGAGAAGGAGCAAGTGATAGTTAAGTTAGGACACGAGTTTTAGTTACTTGAGAGACCTCTAACAATAACAGGTGAATTTCTATGGTTATGTATGTTATAAAGGTTAGTCTAACTATTAAATCCCTGTAACCTTTGTTTTTTTAAGGGAATTTATAAGTTTAAAAAAAATTCTATTTCCTAACTATACCATCCCTATAACCTTTTGTTTCTTTCCGTGAATTTCTCTTTTTTTTTTTTAAAGGTATAGTAATTTTCATACAAGAGGATGTATCTGGGGGTGAGAGTCACTGTGAGAGTTTCTGTCTGGGTGTGAGAATGGGTGGATCCGTGTCTTAGTGGATGTGTCAGTGTCTGTGTGGGTCTGCGAGTGGATGTGTGAGTGTTTCAGTGGTTCTGTGAGTGGGTGTGGCAGTGTCTGAGTCAGTCTGTGAGTGGGTGTGTGAGTGGGAGAAAGAGATTGAAAAAGAAAAATTGAGAGTGAGAGAGAAAGAGAGGGCGAGGTAGAGAGATGAAGAATATTTTAGGCTTTGATGAATGATACACTTAGATATTTCTGGACAAATTGAAAAGAAAATGTCAATTAAAAAGAGTGAGGTCACCTTTCAGTATGAACCTTTTAAACTTTTGAAGTTTAGAAGTAATTAAGCAAGGAAAATGACTAGGGGCACACCTGGAGTGGAACCCTCAACATTCAGTGTGACTCCTTACTGTGATACTTCCAGACATACCTATACCAGTCACACCCATGCATGTGATTGGAAGGAAACGTGAATGTTCTATCACAAGGAAGCTTTAACAGTCAAAACATTACTAAATAAAAAAACACACTGCCAAGCGATACTAGGATTTAAACCTTCAGCCTACTGAGTGACTGCACAAGGCCTTGACCATTAGACCAGAAGTGGCTCTGTTCTGCTCTACATCCAAACGTAACTATAACATTTGTACCAAACATTTTGCTAGTTTGGTACTTTGAACTATTGCATGGAGAAACCATTGCAATGACAATCAATCTTTCTTCCATCCAAGCATGGAATGGAAGAGAAAGAAAGAGTGACAGGACTGCTGGGAGAGCCTGAAGGCCCCTGCGGCCCTAGCTGGCTTCCCACTTCCTGTGGGAGCAATGTTTTCATCAACAGATGAAAACTACACTTTCCGCCAGCGGGAGCGCCAGAAAGCGGACTTTGTTTGCTTTTGCTTTGTGGGGGCTGTGAGCACCCACCAATCAAAAGCAAACAGCTATGTCCTGGGGGTGGGCACCCAAGGACATAGCAGGAGCTAACCCTAGGGGTAGTGGTCCCCAGGGTCATCTATGGCTCCTGGAGGGAAGCTGTGGGGCCCCCCTCCAACCAAAATTGCCCCGGAAAGTGGTGGTCCCTAGGGTTCCGGGGGTCCGAAACAGACCCCCTTATCTTTTATTGTAGCCCTGGGGAGGTGGTGGTCCCCAGGACTGCGGGGGGGGCTGGGTAGCCCCCACATTCTATTTATTTAAACCCCAGGGGAGCTAGTGATCCCAGGGCTGCATTCAATTAACATTAGGCCCCAGGGAGGTGGGGATCCCTGGAGTGCTGGGGGGGTCCATAACGGAACCCCCCGATTATTCCATTTTAGCCCCAGGGAAGTAGTGATCAGCGTGGCTGCAGGGAGGGCTGAGAGGTCCCACCGCATTAAATTTGATTGAAGCCCTGGGAAGGTGGCAGTCTCCGGGGCTGTGGCAAGCCCAGGAGGGGGGGCCCGTACGCCCCCTCCTAGCTTTTTTTCTCATGCCCCTGGGACGTGGCCCACTCAGGGGCTTCATAAAAAGGGCGGGAAGCCACTGTTTTTTTTAAACATCAGGAAAATCTGTGGATCCGTACGCACTGATTTTTCAAAGTGTTTTAAAAAAAATGCTTTTAAGCTCTGGATTCCCCAGAACCAGAGCCAAGGGGTCAGGTTGTCCCTACACTAGCTCCTCTTGTTTGTTTTTATTAAGATGGCTGCCAACACTTCCTTGTGGCAGCCAATCAGATATCTGCATGGGACAGTTGGGTCCGCCGAGGATCCACATCCCTAGATATCTATATTTGTTTCACCTTTAATTTCTCCTAAACTACTGAATGGATTTACACCAAATTACAGAAAGCACAATCACAACCTGCACAACAACATCTACTTTCCTGTTACATTTGGTGTAATTCCATTCAGCAGTTTGGGCTGTAGGCGTGTCTAAAGATCCTAATGAAAAATTAGTGAGGAAAATGCTTTTTGAGACCCCCCCTTTTTCTCGGACCCTGCTTGATGGATCAACATGAAACTTACAAGACAGCAGCTGAACGGACAAAAGTATATGTTTTGAACATTTCATGAAGATTTGTGAAGCGCTGCCAAAGTTGTTGGTAAAACAAAAATCACTCTGCCTCTGGAAAATAGGTCCTAACTATATATATATATATATATATAAATATATATATATATATATATCCTTCAGAATACTGAAAGTATTAATAAGAGCTGTTTAAGGAGCACCTTAAATGACCCAGGATACTTTTTTTTAGGCTTTGTCTAAATCCAACAGTGTCCATTTACACATTTCAAAAGTTGTTTTTTGAGGGTGGGTTTGAACACATTTGAACACATTTCCTGGCCGCAACCGTTGGGTAGGTTTCCCCACATGGACTTTATCAGCATAAATTTTGCAGCAGTCCAACAGTTCATTTTCCCAAAGGGACCCTGTCCTCAATCTAGGAAGGTCTACCTTAAAGTAGGGTATCAAGCCTTATACTTGTCTTTTTCCACTTTCTTTCTACATTGCAGACACACTTAGGGTCTCTGTAGTGAGGACTAGGCTTTTTGGTTCTGACGAAACACCACTTCATTTGTAGAGACTTCTATAGGTGTGAAATGCGTTGACCTATACACAGGGATAGAAGAAATCCATCTTTTCCCTCACTTTTCTGCAGTGAGTGGAAGAGCAATATCTCTGGTGGCACTCCGTCCTTTGTTTTTAACCTTGACATAGACCCCACAGGTTTCAAATAAACACATAGGGTTGGGGGTCAATTTTAACATTCACCTTCCAGTCCTTCACTTTCTTCACCCAGAGGACCAGTCCTTCCTTGAACTCAACCAGACAGCATTAATCAAAGGATCTCCAGCAAAGAGCCCCCTTGTGGGGCCTGTCGGACACTGAAGTGCTGGTCTTACGAGGAGTAGGCCCAAAGATTGAGCATGCCACCCAATTGAGTGTATGAGGGCCCTTGCTTCTATTTTTAGAAGTGCCTAGACTGAACCTTGTCCTATTTAAGGGTCCTAGTTGGAACTCTGTGTTCTCAGTACTGTGTACCTTTATGTGGTGTTCACATTTGAACACAACCACTTTTGATATGTATTTTCTTATTTGGGTGTGATAGGAATTTACAAAATCAAAGTTTGTTCCTAATGCAATTATTCTGGAAAGTGGATGGGGGATACTTATGTTTGAGGACTGTGGCAACAGTTCTTTCAACTACAGCATTATCACTCACGTAGGGTGAAGTGTTATCTAGATTGTCCCACTTAAAGTTGATACATTAGGTCTGGCCTTATGGCTTGCCTGGAAATTTGTAGCTACCAATTATATGATCAGAAGAAAAAAGAACCTTTGGAAGTACTACTGAGAGTTGCTTAGGCTCTGCCCACATATTGGTCCCCCCAGTACATCATTTGATTGGGCAGCAGCTGAGTGCTTCCCTTGAAAAAGAGTTCTTGTACTGCACGTTTTGCCTTGTGGTAAAGCTAACGCTCAATACAGCAGGACTCAGTTGGTTATGCTAGTTAATCAGTGACAAAGGCTATATGCTTGTACTGTTTATGATGAAAATTTACAATAAATCCAGCAAGCATGACATATTTATTGTGAAATATGTACGTTAAAGCAAATAGGCCTATTATTACTCTGTATTGAAGTCGGCGAGGGAGAATAATGTTGCATGGATTTCACAGATTACCATAATGACCCTTCTAGGCCGTCTTTGGAGAGATAGTATTCTTCGTTCCCAACTGTAACTTTGTATACGTTTCTAATTTTATGGCCTTGTGAGAAAGGTTATGCTCACTTGAGTTGGTTATGGTGACAAGTCAATGATAAGTGCTAGAGGCCTGATTGGTTATTTGGGGAACGTTATGTCTGATGCCATAGGTCTGATCTGTTTATTATGGAAGGTTTTGCCAAAGGTGGAAGGCCTGGCTTACATATAGTGCAAAAGCATTTGATAAAGCCAATACGTCTTTAATGGTAGATTATTATCACACTGTGATACAGGCAGTTTATATGTAGTTTGGTACATAAAATCTAACAGATTGGGACACAATTGCTCAATGATAATACTTGTTACAAGGAATTTTATATTGTTTTGCTAACAGTAATTTTTAACATCTTTGTAATTTTTACTAAGTAACCATAATGGTTGCCATGTGTGACAGCTTGATACAGTAAGCACACTACCTTCGCAAGACAGCCACCTGATGCTATGTTTAATTACATTTATTTTTGCAAAAATGTGCCTGCAATGTTTAGGTGGCACCATGTTTTTTTCAAGTTTTATTCTTTCAATTTATTTTGCAGGTTGTTGAGTTTGAGTGTGTGTTCTATTGTGGGAGTGTAAGTGAGTGAATGTGGGAATAAGACAGTGAGTGGATGAATGGATGCATGAGTGGAAGGATTAGTGACAGAGTACATGTATGATGATTGTCACATGCCTAAACTTATGAACAACCAAGGAGGAACTTTCAGTTATAAGCTGAAGGTATTGGAACTGCCAACGCTTCTTTCTTCTATGCTTTCACTTCCTCATGTCTTTAAGTCAAAGCATCAATAGTCATGCAAAGCTTAATGCACAGTGAGGGCCCTGGTTGAATATAACACAATATTTATTTCTTGAACGCCACAAACTTGATGATGAATCATGAAGCTTATATAAATACCCCTCAGACTTTCAGTTTTGCGCCAACAACTAGTATGTAGTTTATGCCACAATGTTTTCTCTGTAGATAGAGCACAATTATCTAATCATGAATTTGGATATCAAAAAATCATGGGTAGCTAAAATGCATTTTTAAAACAAAACTACATCAGTCTAAGTTGCATGTTCTCCAGAACTCAGTCTTTATATATCGGCTTGTTCATTACTACATCTGTGATGCTCCAGAATCATACACACTAAAACAACAATTAAAACATGGTTTGTGGCAACCCATAAGTGATCCACATAGACAGGGGAAAGCAGTTTACCTCCTTTCTAAGGTATGTACTGGCTGATTGTTTGGGTCAAATATTTGCAGAGCTAGATTATTGTGATGTGGGTAAAGGCTGAAACTATACGACGGAACAGAGAAAGAACTCATAACCCATGAGCAGCAGTATGATCATCTTATCCCCGCTCTCTCAATATGGTCCTCAGCTTTCAGTGTGGGCTTCAGGAGTTCCTTGCCCTAAACTGATATTCTGGAAAATTAGGATGAGAAGCGGACCAAATCATCTGCAAAGACTTTATAAAGCTTGGCAGGAATTCCATCTCGACCCACCACTTTACCCAAGCGGAGAGATGCAATTGCATCATTGACTTCATGCAAGTTGATTATTCCCCTCTCAGGCATGTTGAATTTGAGTGATTGGGGCAAGGAATCCTGACAGACATTAAATACTTTTTACTTTACTCTTTGATATTAGTCATCCATGCCTTCCACACTATGAGAGATTGATAAAGCAAATAAAATTACTGGAAAATGGCATGACGATGGGGGATTTCCTTGTCTGAGTCATCTTGAATGCCGTTGATGAGATTCAGATTTTTTTACTTCTTGATTTTAAGGCTAGAGTCCTGATGATTTCCCCATACTCATAACTCTACCCCCTTTTCCACATTAAAGCAGCAGCAATTTTTCCCTGCATATGCACCCAATCTTCGACCATTTGAAAAAAACACTTCAGGTCATCAGGATCTTTGGAAAGAATTGAAGTGGCATGCACTCTTTCTAGCCTTGATAATTTCTCAATTTCATGCTTAACTCTATCCCATGACCTGTGATTCAGTTTGAACACATACTTTATCATCATTCCCCTAACATGCACTTTTAGGGCATCGCATAGCACTGAAAAGGAGGCAGTCAAGTATATTTAACCAGAGATTTATGCATCATACCAATATACTTAGGGTCCTAGACCATCG
Organism: Pleurodeles waltl; assembly: GCF_031143425.1. Taxonomy (NCBI): domain Eukaryota; kingdom Metazoa; phylum Chordata; class Amphibia; order Caudata; family Salamandridae; genus Pleurodeles; species Pleurodeles waltl. The sequence goes on along the minus strand of NC_090438.1, from coordinate 480,078,865 downwards.
GGTCATTCTTGTCGGTGTCTGCCCAGTGAAAGAAGGAATAATGGAGTTATGATCCAAATTAACTTTGGGTGGACTTCTATCTCAAATTTATAAGTAAGACCGGGCGGAGTGAGAATATAATCGATCAATGAATAATAATTATGGATATGTGAATTATAGGTATAACCAGGGTAGTATTTAGTTTTGGCCAAATGTCCACCAGCTTGTATACCTCATCAAAGTACCAATTGCTTGCCGCACTTTATTCATTTAGGGAATTGCTCTGAACTCAGTTAAAATCCCCAACACCTGATAGTGAACCTGAACAAATCAGGAGCTCTAGCATAATTGTGTCACAAACTGAAGGATCATCTTGATTTGGGCCATACACAACACAATTCATGAAACACATGAAAATAGATGGTATTGACCTCAATCTTTACAGTTACCCAACACTCATGTATATTTTCTGCTGTTCTAATTATATTGATACAGCAGGAAGGGCTGAATAGAATGGCCGCACCCCTAACTGAGACCTGTTGAGTAATTATCAACCCTCCCCAACATTGAAACCCATGCTGATGAAGGATTGACCAATTCTCAAATGGGACATATATCTCGGTGAGGCACAGAACATGTGGTTTGAAATGGGTTACAGTGTCTTTAACCAACTGTCTCTTAAGAGGGGTATTTAATTCTCTAACATTCCAGCACACACGCTTAAGAGCTGCCATCAAGTGAGATAAAGAGAAACATGTCCTACCCTACCAGACTAGGGCCATGGACTTAGCATGCTCCTTTGAATACTTGACAAATACATGTCATTATGCATACACAGTGTGTATGAGAAAAATAGTGGTCCTCCCATTTTGAATTTTACCCATGACAAAAAGCCCACCCCAACCCCATGCTAGGCCCAAACCCAAACACCCCTTCCAAAAAGCCCCTCTCAACCCCAGAGAGGGTCCTCCCCAAGAGAAACCATCCCTTCACCAGCCATTATGGAAGGATGGCCATAGTCCGGCCCTCTCCACCCCAGAAAAGACTAACCCCTGATGTGAAAGACAAAAAAAGAAAAGAAAGACAGAAGCCACCAACAGTGAGCCAAAGAAAGGTCTGTAAGGGCCACCCCCCTCAATACCTCAGGATGATTCACTAACTCCAGCAAGAGATTATGCCTAATAGAGTAGAAAGAGGTACATCACCCCAAGAGATTACATAATTGAAATTAGCCCTACCCCGTAATGAGACTCTATAGTGCACATCCTACTGCATTACCCTGAAACATCCTCCAGTTTCAAAGAATATAGAGCAGGGGCTTCAAAATAACATCACAAATCATTTACCTCAGAAAGACACCACACTCCTCTCCACTTTGGTGTTCACATGGGCTTTTTCAGTGGGTCTGTATTTATCAGTTGGCCGATCAATAGGAACCCCAGTTCTAACCTCCTGTGTCCCTGGGTCAGAGAGGTAGAAGGGAGTTTTCTCCTACATAGTTTACCTAGACTTGCAGGACATTTGTTCTGCAGCTTCAACCTCCTCATGACAGACATGGGTCTTGCCATATCGGATCACCTTGAGGCAAGCTGGTTCCTGAAGAAACACCTGTGCCCCAAGTTCTCTCAAGGGCATAATTAGCTTCTGAAATTTCCAATGGTGATGAACAGTGGAAGAACAAAAGTCAGACCTAACATAAAACTTGACAGAGTCAACAGTTTTTGAAGTGGAGGCTTAGCTCTAGAGCATATCTCTTGCCACAAAATAAAGTTTCCTACGTAAATCAGAATCAGATGAGGATTCTTTGTTGCTGAGTGTCTGGTATTATCCATCCAAGTTGGCAAGCAATGAGCCTGTTGAATCTGGGAGTCCCAGTCTCAATCTGAAAATTCAGGGAAGGCTTTCTGGAGAGGTTTCACCACAAACCTCCTTGGGTCACTACCTTCCTCATTCTATTGAACACCTAGAATACACAGATTATTACTGCAATGTCTATTTTCAAGATCCTCAACTTCGGCATGCATAGTATGCAACTCCAAATTGTGCACATTGACCGGTCCCACCAGCTGCATCACTGAATTGCCATTATTGATTGTCCTCTGCCCTAACTTTTTAATGCTTTTGGCAATTTGTTTAATATCCTGTGATATTTGATTAAACAATGCCTGCATTTTAGCACTGCAAGTTTTGATCTTAGCAAACTGACTGGCATTCAGAGTTGCCCTCCTGTATATAAAGAAAGATATCTTTAAGTGAGGGGTCTGGTCTGACAGCTGGCACTAAGTTTGTAAAGAGAATAGGGAGAGAATTTGAGGAAGAGAGCTGCTGATGGAAGGTCTCCTGCATACTGGTGCTTAAAAATACCCCGTGTTGCAGATTAGATTGTTATACTAAACTCAAATGCTCATGGCAGGTTGTTTTGGTATCTTATGGTCACGTAGGAGGAGGGCAGATCTGCTATCAGGGCCCCACACTTTGCCACCCTCTCTGTTAAACAGGGGCCTTAAGGAACCAAGAATCAAAATCACTGCCTCTCTATGCCTCCAATCTGTCAATTTCCCCTGATTTGAAACAACTGGCCTTTGATGGAGTGGATATTGAAGCATTCTGTCTTAGCACCATCCAACATTGAATGCCCTTCATTCAATACTACAAGATACTGATGATTCAGTCGACACATGTTTTTGGAGATTGTATTCCAGTAATAAGATAAATATTCAAAAGTCAGTGTATCCATTTCAAATGTGATGCCCAACCTAATTGAGAAGCCCACATGTTGTCAGCAGTGCAACTTCCAAAACAACCAAATAATGTTTCTACACCAATTCATAGAAAGTTGGCATTATGTTTCAATCAAAAAGGCTTGAAGTCTATAGTCAGCTGCTCTCAGAAAAGTACAGCCATATAATGTGTGTAAGATGTGTTAGCATCTATACCCCTTGATAAGGGAGAGAAAGTCCAGTTTTATTTTCAATAAGCACGTATATTCGACAATCAATTCCACTATATCGAAGGTAGTGTATCCACATATGTTTTTGACTTTGATAAGTCCTAGGCATACCGTATAGGCGCAGTGAATAGCCATGTGCAGTGACCTCAAGTCACACGTGACTATTCACTGTATTCCATATCTGATGGTGCTTAGATTGAGTAAAGAAACAACTTACACTTTCCATGAGTTGGACTACTGATTTCAAGAGGAAGAATTAAGGACTGAGATGCTATTGAGTGGTTGAAACAAAACGTATCATGGTGCCATATTATGATTGTTTAAATACAATTTGATTGTTTAAATACAATTGTAATAACTGCTCTAATATTTATTTCTTACATGAGTTGAGCAGTGGTTACCATATTTGTGGGGCCATGCTTGGGTACAGTGTGGCAAGAGATGTAAAATATTGTGTGAGCACCAATGTTTAACAGTACTGCGAAGGTGGGGAAGTGAGACATTTATACTAAGGTTGTCTTATATTGCATTTGTTTTCTTGGAATGGGGTGGTGCAGTTCCTGGAGGTCCAATTGAATGAATGGAAGCACAGTACTATCTAAGTCCTTACCTGACTCAGGAATTAAATAAATCTGAGTCTCGCTGTCTCTGCCACCCACAATTCCACTGTCCAAGCCAATAACCTCCCTTCCTGCCATGGGCTCCTTTTTTGAGGTGGACAAAAACCCATCTCTGCTGAAAATATCTGAGTTGCTCTGTTACGCGCTCTGGCTTTCGCTTGAGCTCCCCAATTCGAAGAGTCTAAGAGGTCTGCAGTGACCTCCATCATAGAGGTGTCTCCCACCATGCTCAAGCAAACTAAAAGGTGGGTGAGAGCAGAAGTAGCAACATCAAGTTCAGGCTTCAAATTCTGCTCCGTTGTACTTACATAAGACTTGACTTCCTGCTTCCACAGCAACAATTTCTCTGCTTCCCGGAAATGCAATCTGGAGTACCATTGTTGATGAACACCCGCTGAACTTCCTGGAATTCGAAAGGGTGGAATGACTTTTACTGACTCTGCCAGCAACTCAGTGGCCCATCATTGTCTCACAAGGGTTTGTTATGGGGGCAAAAGCATGCCTCCCGGTCACCTCTTGGCCAGCCCGAGCCATTCGCGAGCCCTGGCATCTCCCTGGCATAGCCCGGCCGACATCCCGCTCCTGGCTGTGCATCCACTCAGCTCTCGCCGACCGACTGGTGACAAATTTCCTCACAGCAGGGGATCTTTTGTCAACATTCCCCACAACACTAATGGGATTGCTACACATCATTCTTGGCCTGCCAACCACCATGCAAGCTGAATCTTGAAGTGATAGTTCAAGAGCCCTGAGCATGGCGTGTAACCACCATGATGCCATGGAGCCTACGTGTTTGTGAGAAAAACGCCAGTGTTTGGGAAGAGTAAACAGAATATAGATAATTTGGCAGGGGTGGGTTGCCATCTGAAGTTGGAGGGTTTCTCGGACTGAATATTAGTGCATAATTAAAGGAACTGGTGGCATCCTTACTGGGGTGGGAGGAGAGGGAGTAAGCATCTCAGAAACATGCTGCTATCTTTGTATCAGAAACCCTATGTAAGGGTAACTATTAACAGAGAAATTTCCCAGCCATTTCAGATCCAACTAGGCAACACAAAGAGCTGTCCTATTCCACCATTACTTAAAAAAAAAGAATTGTAGGCTTTCTTATTGAGCGTTCTGAATCATCAGCTTCTATCATCCTTTGCTACTCACTATGTCAAGTTACATGTGACAGCCTATGCAGATGACATGGCTGTATTTTCAGTCAATGTTATTTCTGACATCGCCATAATTGAACAAGAGGCATTTGAATTTAGTAAGATGTCTGGATACAGGATGAATAAAAATAAGACATAAATTATATTGAACCATCCTAATACCACTAATCATTTTTGTCTTACTCCCTCTGCAACTTATTTGGGTATTGAAATATGAGCTAACATGCAAGAAGTCCATTAATTCAATTATGAGAATCTTCTTTAAAAAACGACTGCTTCATTAAGATTCTGGAATCGATTACCCTTATCTATTATTGGGCGGGGCATTATTATCAAAATAAATGTATTGCCAAAGTTCTTATACTTGTTTGATGCTATACCACTTCATGTCCCCATGTCCTTCTTCAAGCGGCTGAATTATGTTATTAGTAGCTTTCGCTGGGGATAACAATGAACCAGACGCGCCCTAAAATGGTTCAAAACACTGGGGGAGGTTGGTGCCAGTGGTGGTGGGCGAAATGACAACACTGGACCTGGTCATTGAGTGGCAGCAAACTTTATTCAGACTCCTTCAATGCTCAAATACTAGTCCTATCTAACTTTCCCACCGCCCCATTACTGCTACTTAAGCACTCGCTCTGACGTCACTCCCCGGATCGTCCTAAATGTTTTCCATGAGGAGGGGGTCACCAGGTTGACCCCTTCCGCAACACACACCAGTGGGCTCCCCATATCCTGGGCGGACACTACATTTCTCCCCAACTAGATAAAAACATTAACATAGGGACAGAAAAGAGAACAAACAATAGCCCATCTTGGTGGACCAAGATAGCCCCTGTGGGCCAACAATGTGTACGCAACTGTAACTTTGAGCAGACAAAATGCTGCATGAATGTGTTTAGTCAGATACAAAATCAGCATGACGCGGGGATGGGTTCGGGTTGGACCAAAGATGGTATCTCCCAGTCCCTGACCTTTCACTTAGGGCCCTTGAGCTCCCGGTGTGGGATAGCACCTCATCCGTTGCTGGGGAAAGCTGATGCGTCTGGGCAGGTTGCTCAGAGGTGGTTCTGCCCCCAACACGAGGCTCAGGCAGCTGGGACGTGGCAAGCAAAGGACTCACATCATCTTTGTTACTTACAGAATGATTGTATAAAGGGCCATCCTCCTCGTGTCTGGCCAGTGGCAGAGTAGGAAGCTGTTTGAAACGGGACACATTTCTCGTAACACTCTCACCATCTTTTGTTGCGGTGACCATGGTCCCTTTGACAGCGGTCACAGTCCATCTCTTCCCTTCGAACAGTAGACAAAACTTGCCACCAGGGTGGCGATCTTTCACAAACACCATGTCCCCTACATGGACAGTGCTTCGCTGAGCTCTCCGCTTCCAGGAAGCATAGTCATTGTTGCGGGTTCTCCTTCTCGTGGACTGGTTCTGAGCACTGGGCTGATCGGCCCAGAGAGGGTGGGGAGGTATGGTATCCCTCACAACCCTTTCGAAGCATAGCTGGCTGGGAGTGACGCCCGGTGTGGCGTGACCCTGTACTCTTGCAAGAAAATGTAAATGGCACTTTCAATGTCCTGCGACTCAGCCACGGCAATGCGGATAGTCTTGGATAATGTTTTTAGGAACCGTTCCATCCCACCAATAGCCTGGGGCTACCTGGGCGTGACTCGGCAGTGGACAGTGTTCCTGGACTTTAAAAAGTCAGCCCACTTATGGCTGTTGAACGGGGTCCTATTATCTGTGCGCAGTTCCCCAAAGAGGCCATGAGTGGCCATCAAGTTCTCCATTTTCGGAATTACTACTTGAGCGGCGGTAGATGGAACCAACTCAACCTCTGGGTACCGAGAATAGTCGTCCATTACGACCAGCATGTAGGACCCATTGGGGAGACTCCCGAAGTCAGCACTTACTCTCTGCCAGGGGGTTGTGGGACCTTCTTCGGTGATGACAGGAGCTGGGGGATCAGGAGTACCGCTGGCTTGGCAGACGAAACAACTTTTGATGGTGTCTTCCACCTGTTGGTCAAGTCCTGGGAACCAAACTTTGCTTCTAAGTCTATTTTTGGACTTGACAATGCCTTGATGAGCACCATGCACCAGCATCACTGCTCTTGGCCCTAAACACGCAGGAAGCACCAGCCGAGATCTGAACAGGCAGCTGTCGTCGATGACCAAAGGCTTGTGCCTAACATTTAGGCCTCTTCAGTACGAAAGCTGTCAGGGTGTTGTAATGGCTGCAAGTCATCGGAGTGCACAGCCTCCATAGCCATCAGCAGGCAGTCATCTTGTCTGGTAGCTTGCACTACTTCGTGAAGGGGGATGGGCAGAGGTCTGGCCCTGTCGACTACCAGTCTCACATACTCCTTCATCTCAAAGGCTTCCTCCGCTTCTTGAGGGGTGGCTGGGCACGCGTGACGCAACAGAAAGTCTGCTGGATTCTTGGCACCAGGTTGGTACTCCACGTGCAAATCAAACTCTTGCAACTGCAGGATCCACTTTTCAATCCACTGTGGCGGTTTTGATGATGAGCCTTTGAAAAGTGGACGCAGCAGTTTATGATCTGTAACCAAAGTGAATGCTTTGCCGTAGAGATATATGTGAAAGTGCCGGCACCCCCAGTGGAAGGCTATAGCTTCGCGCTCAGTCTGGGAGTACCGCTGCTCTGTCTGTGTCAAAGTTCTGCTGGCAAAGGCTATAGGAGCCTACATTCCACAGTCTTGCTTCTGCGCTAGTACAGCCCCAAGTCCGGTGGGACTGGTATCGACAGACAGCTGGGATTCTCACCTGGGGTCGAAAAAGGCCAACGTGGTGTCAGCTGACAGGGCTCTCTTTGTGTTCCTGAAGGCAGATTCTTGTGCTTCACCCCACACCCAGGGATAGTCAGCCTTAGTGAGATCTCTCAATGGCCCTGTGAGGCCACAGTACGTGACCATTCCCAGGAAGCTCCTGACCCCGAGGTAGGAGCTGGGGCATCTTAGATATCTCTCACTTTGGCCGGATCCGGGCCAATCCCTTGTTGAGAGAACCGGCAGCCAAAGAAACTGATGCTGTCCTTCGAGAATTCGCACTTCTCATGATGCAGTGTGAGGCCATGGTCTTGCAGTCGGAGGAACACTATGCGTAGGTTGGTCCGGTGGCTCTCGAGCTTGGGGGCGTGCACGAGGATGTTATCACTTACATTCAGAACTCCTGTTAGCTCTCCTAGCACTCCTTTGATAGTGTGTTGAAAAATCTTGGCGGCGCTTGATAAACTAAAATGTAGGCGTGTGTACCTCCAGAGGCCCATGTGGGTGGAGAAGGTCGTGATCGGTCTGGACTCGGGGTGTAACACCATCTGATGGTAGCCTGACCGGAGGTCCATTTTAGAGAACCACTTGGAGCCTGAGAGTTCCCCTATTATATCGTCAATTGTCGGGGTAAGGTACCTTTCCTGCTTAATGGCTTGGTTGGGTAGGCGCATGTTCACGCAGATGTGGACGGCGTCAGGCTGATTGTTTTTTTTTCGCAATGACAATCAGGGAGACCCACGTTGTGGGTCCTGATACCTTCTCGATGATCCCAGCTTTTTGTTGGAGTAATAGTTCTTCTTCTACTTTTGATCGAAGGTGGAGAGCCACTCACCGGGGCTGGAAGGCGACGGGGACCATCGATTGATCAATGTGTAGTTGAAGGGGTGGCCCTTTGAGTCAGCCAATGCCACTAAAGAGGGTGTTGAACTCCTTGGTGAGGTCTTCCAGGCAGCTGGCGTGGATACTGAAGGCGAACTGAACTAGGCTGAGGCTCTGGACGGTCTGCCAGCCAAGCAAGAAGCCAGACCCTTCTTGCGACACATAGATCTTTGTGGGGAGTTCTGTGCCCTCATGTCTGACCTCAGCTGTGAAGGCACCCATGATTTGTAGGGGGCAAGAGTTTCCGAATGCATAGACAAGCACATTGGTCGGCTTGAGCAGGGGTCATGTTGTGAGGCTGTGGTACACCTCGGCAGCCATGAGGTTAATAGATGCACCAGTATCAATCAGAGTTGGTACAGACTGGCTCTGAAGGGTGATCTGGCATGTAGGTAGACGTCGACTATGGGCTGCACTTCTATCGATTGTTCTTATCACATGGACAACCTGTTGGTCGTCATCCATGTCGCTGCCTGACGAGGTGGCAGGGAGTGCTGTCATCGCTTTGACAGTCGTCTTGAAAGTAGGCTGTGTCTTGGGTGTCGACCGGCACACTTTTGCAAAGTGGTTGATCTTGCCACAGGCGCTGCAAGTTTTCCCACGGGCCAGGCACCCACTTGGATGGGGCACGGATCCGCCACACCAGCTGCACTGTCTTTCCTTTTGTCTTGCCCCAGAGTGTGCTGTTTTGTTCTTAGGACTGCATGTGACTACAGCATTGAGCGGCTCGGTTTTCACCTGGACAGGTGCTGCTTGTTCCATGTGGGCAGCCCACGCTTTCGACAGTTCCTGGAAACGCCCAAGTGTGAGGATGTCTCTCACCTACATGTTGGGTTCCTGCAGAATGTGTCTGCGGAGCTTCGAGGATGCGCATCCCTGGATAAACTGGGCCCTGATTTCATCCTCCTCATCTGATAGGGTACATGTGCTGGCCAGCTCCTCAAGGCGCATGTCGGATTCCTCCACCTTTTGGTGCGCTTGGCGTAGCAGGGCCAACAGGGCGAGGAGCAGACTGAAAAGCGCAGAACCTTGAGGTGCAGCACAAGTGGCAGTGAGTCTTCTCCATGCTGGAAAAATTGGGGCCAAGTTGCTGTGGAAACTCCCTTGACGCACTCCTGCCTGGGAGAGGGAGGCCTGCTGGGTGGGGCCCTCTGGGCGAGGCCACTATGGAGGCAGGGAGCGCCTGCGAGCGTTGGATCTGGTAGAGCTGGAGGGGGAGGGCCCGGGGTGGGTCCTGCTGTCACGGCGGCAACCCAGTGTTGAAGCTCACAGGAGGAGAGTGGAGCTCGCGTCGCTGCAGGGGGCATCTGGCCACGGGGCAGCGCCAGTGACTGGGGTGTGCCGTCGGTGCAGGGAAGGAGCCGGCATCTCTGAGAAGCATCTGTGGGGGGGTGTTGCACGGTGGCGACTGATGGAGAGGCAGCAGTTAGATGTGAGCAAGATGGGGAGAGACGCCCTCATCGCCAATGTGGTGTTGGGTGAAATGACGACACTGGGCCTGGTCGTTGAGTGGCAGCAAACTTTATTCACACTCCTTCAATGCTCAAATACTATTCCTATCTAACTTTCCCGCCACCCCCCTACTGCTACTTAAACACTCACTTTCACGTCACTCCCCTGATCATCCTAAATGTGTTCCATGAGGAGGGGGTCACCAGGTTGACCCTTTCCGCAACGCACACCAGTGGGCTTGCCCATATCCTGGGAGGACACTACAATCCGTATTGGATTTTAAACAGTATTCCTGGGCTGCCTTCGGAAAGCGTGTTTGCTGCCTAGTCTCCAATACAGGTGACCATAATATCCTGCTTATATATGATATTGTCTGAGGGTCGGAAGCTTGTTTTTCTAGACTCGATCTGAACTAATTTAAGAGGGTCGTCCAATTCAAGGTTATCCAGGATGCCTGGGCTATTTGTACAAAGTGGGGCCAAAATTGAAAGTTTTGTCAAATTCATCCATAGATACAGTTATGTAGAAATAATGCTTTCCCATCCATTTTTCATGATTCTGTCTTCAGCTATGGGATTAATTTGGCCTTAAAAATATAGGTCAGTTTTTCTCCAATGGTTCACTATTCTCCTTTACTGATCTATGGGACAAATTTTCTCTCTCACCCAAAAGTTTTCTCAAGTGACTTTAGTTACTGGATTATCGTTAATGGCAAAGTGGGTGGGAATGCAAGGGGGCTGTCAGGTGCCCTAGGTGCAGGACCTGGTACCAAATATCATCCATATGTTCACAAGCTGCTCACACTTTCTATTCTATTGGATGGATATTTGTCAATGCTTTCTCAGAAAAAGGGGTTTTGGGTAGAATTAATCTCTTGCTCTCTTTAGGACGGAAGACTAGGCCTGGTTATAGAACTCCGTTCCGCCGGTGGAGTTTGTGGAATTCGGGCACTTTGTGCTACGCAGAGTACCCAGATTCCGCAGTCCAGTGCAGAGTGTAGTTTGTGCAAGACTTCAAGTTCTCTAATGTTCGTTCCAGCTGCACCAGCGGCCAAAACAGGCCCGCTCGCGAACGTGAAGTCACGTCTGAAGTAGATTTTGTAGTCCAGAGCCACTAAATCGAGTCAAAAAGAGATTTCAACCAGATTTTCTTCCCCAGTGGACCCTGCAATTTGTTATTCAGATTGTGTTAGGCCTTTTTTTTCAAACAGGAATGAAGTGTGTCAGAGACTCCAACTTCCTGTTCCTGTCCAGCAGGCTCGTCCCAGTGCTTTCTCCATGTCCTGGTCAGTTTTCACTTGGATTTCAAGTAAAAGGATCATTCTCTTTGTCTCCTGGATATACCTTTGGATAAGGACTTTTTTTTTTAATCACACAAGGAAGTTCAAAACCTATTGTATAAGTGTGTTGTGTTTGTTTGCTTGGGCATGCACCAGTGATTTTTGTTGCTTTAATTTTACATTAGGTTTTAAGATGTGATAGTGTTGGGTGGGATGGAGTTTAAGTATGGGTCTAGTTAATATTTATTTTGCATTTCATTCATTTTTCACCTTTTGTAAAGGAAAATTGTTGCAGAGATCAGTACCTTTTCTACATGTTTGTAACATTTGCAATATTATTTTAGTATGTGGCCTAAATTTCCAAAGGGCCAGTTAGCCAGTCGGTCCAGTACTAGTAGTCATCAGTGCATAAAATAAATATGTCAGTGGCATATGTATTTAAAACTTCATTTAGGGCAGGGATGGCCTTGGATTTCATTTAGAATGTTGGCAATAGTTTGCATTTCATTTTTTTTGCAAAAAGTGTGTATATTGTGGGGAAATACTATTTGATGGCATAGGAGGATGTTATTTGACCATGTGACTAGCAGCCATTGTGTGCATGCAGCCAGTCTCCCTTTGCCATAGGCTTGCATGTGTTCGTCTTTGTTCTCCTTGTTCCTTGGTGTTGTTTGACCATGTGACTGGCATCCATTTTGGGCATGCAGCCAGTGTCCCTTTACCATCGGCTTGCATATGTTCTTTGTTTGCCATGCCTCCTTGGTCCTTGTTGTTGTTACATCATGTGGCCGGCAGCCATGTTGTGCAAGCTACCTGTGTCCCTCCCTTTGCCATGGGCTTGTCTGTGTTCTTTGGCTCCCATGCCTCCATGCTCCTTGTTGTTGTTTGACCATGTGGCTGGCTGGCAGCCATTTTGTGCTTGTAGCCAGTGTCCCTCCCTTTGCCATAGGCTTGCATGTGTTCTTTGTTTGCCATGACTTCTTGCTGTTGTTGTTTGACCATATGGATAGCTGGCAACCATTTTGTCCACCTAGCCAAAGTCCCTTCCCATAGGCTTGCATGTGTTCTTTGTTTGCCATGCCTCCTTGCTACTTGTTTTTGTAACTTGTTCTTTGACCATGTGGCTGGCTGGCAGTCATTTTGTGCGTGCAGCCAGTGTCTCTTTGACATAGGCTACATACAAACATTGTAATTATTGATCATTTGTTTTTTACGTTTTTTTAAAAATATATATATATTTTAATTTTTCAATTTTAATGCAATTAAAAAAAAAGATTTCTTTTTTATTTAAATATTTATATAATGTTTTACAATTTTCATTTTTTGTTACTTTTTTATTTTTAAGTTTAGTTTTTTAATTTCTTCCTTGTTTTAATTTTTATATCTTGTAACTTTTTTTTTTTTTCTATTTTTATTTAACTCTGCATTTTGCCTTGCTCCATCCATCCACATCCATCCGATCTATACCATTCCTCCATTCATCCATCCATCCACCCATCTACCCATCTACCAAAGACACACAGCTGCACTACAGCATTCAGTTTCTTATGTATAATTCCATTTCCTACAGGACACCCTCGCTGCGGAGCACGGTAGACAAATCAACAACGAAATTGCATTTCCCCTGGACCACCTTGGTGCCATTTGTTTTTTAAAGGATTATTCTATTTACCCATTCACCGCTCTCTGACTACCCCAGGTGTCTCCTTTAAAACAGATGGAAATAAAGCAAAGACCTAGATCAACCTGTTGCGCTGTCTAAATTGAAATGTAATTTTCTTATGGTGAGGTGGTGTAGTTTGCCTTTACAATGTTTAATTAAATAGGTATATTACATAAGCATAAAGTTTCACAAAAGACCCTGTAGGAGTGGAGTCTCCACAAACAAAAAAATAATTTGGTATGATTAAAAACAGGGAGGTACTTAGAAATAGGGTATATTATGTATCTGCCTTCCTGGTCCACATATTTTGAAGCCAACCCCTAGGCTTTTCATCAGGACCAAGAATGACTCCCTGGTACCAGTCTTTGCAGAGAGTTTAAATATACAAGCAAGTACTTTGCATGCTAAGTATGGAAAATACTACACGTATCTCCTGTGTTGACTTCAGAGCATTACATAGTAGCTTACTGGCTCTGGTATCATGAATTTGCTGGGCGGGGTGTGTGCTGATAGTCACACTTTCATCAAAGCGACACTCAGAACTTTTTGCCTATTTTTCACCTCTCCAGGGTCCCAATACTGTCACTAGGGCATCCATTAAAGTATTTAAACTGCTAGGAGGCAGGTATTTTAACCACTGTAGGCCACCCTCATTTCTATTTTCCCTTTCACCTGAGTCATATTGAGAAAATACTCTAAATAAAAGTGCTCCTGCATATCACGCAGGTCACGCAGGTCGTAGCATGCCCCCATTCCACAGCATTCCACAGCAGAATGAGAGGAACCCATTGATGAAGCATGCCACCAAGGGGTAACCGTAGTGGGTGAGGTTTTTCAAAACAAATATTCCACTCCTGATGGGTCTTTTGTGAAGTTATATAGTTATTTAAACATTTCAAACTCCTTCTCCCTCTTCTTGTTTTGAATATTACGTAAGTAACCAACCACACTAAGATTGCATTTCTCTGTACTATTTTCAACCTGCAACAATGCCACATTTCCCTAACTACATGCTTTTCTTGCGTGCATTTTTTTGGGGGGGCACAACAGAAGAGACCCCATATCACCTGCAGTACTGCCAAAGAGAAGACCTTACAGTTACTTCGGTCCACAGGAACCAAACTCTTTTGTTTGTGCATCTTAGTGCCGCTGCCAACGTAGAGCTTAAGATGGCCCTAAAGAAAGTTGTGCCTAACGAAGGGGCCAGTGAGAAAAGGCAGCTTTCTGACATTGGCGTACCAACAGCCACCTTTTTCAGTAGATGTGCACAACCCCCAACCCAAGCCCAAGACCATGTCTGTCAGTGAGGCAGCCACTCCAAACATGGCGACACTGATGACCAGTCATGTTGAATTGGATTTATCCCTTTAGCAAAGTAGTACCCAATCATTTCAGGAAACAGAGCAAAGTGGACAGCTGCAGCAGCCAGATCTTCCTGAGAATGGAACAGAAAAGGAGGTTGAGCTTCCTGCTGATAAACAAACTCTTATTTTAGAATCAATGGCTCCCAGATCTCTAGCAAGAAGAAGGAAGGGTACTACTCAACCATCTTCTCCAAGCACTACTTCTGATGGCAAAGATAGGGACATGGAGTGGATCCCAGCAGAGTCCAAGACATGCCAGGAGAGCCAAGGGAAAAGAAAAGTTTCAGAAAGCCTTAGAATCATGGAAGGGGATGATGATGAGAAGGATGATGACGACGAGCCAGTCAGTGTGGAAGATGGCACATAGGAGTCTAACACTACTATCCAACCTGCTCTGAGGGATGTGGCACTGGCAGCAACACCAGCTCCCATATTTGTAATGCCGCAGCAGAGACCTGCGCCAATATTTACCTCAGTAGAAGTATGCACTGCAGAGAGGAAATCTACACACCCACCTACATCCAGTTCTTCTTCTGGCATTGGCAGTGGCCCTATAAGAAAGTACTCCTTCCCAGTTTGGGACTTTTTTTGCAATTACCAAACAGGTGGAGAACATTGCCATATGCTCCATTTGCCACAGAAGTGTTCATCGATGTAATCCTGGTTCACATTATGTTACTAGAGGCCAAGCAACCCACAGAAAAAAACAACATGCAATACGGTGGGAGGAGCACCTTAAACATAAATGGCTCAACATGGATTCTGTAGTGAAGGTGAGGAGAGCCAGGAAACGTGAGCTACAACTCGGCAAATCACGGTGGAAGGTGAGGAAGAAGAAGGGTGACATCCTCATGCAAAGCAGTCCTATCCCCAGCAGTGCGCCAGAATCACCCACCTCAGTGACCGCAAAATGGCACAGGAAGACTCAGAGTCACATGAAGACACCACAGCATTTGGTGACTGCACCACCATGATGCACTTTGAGTCTTCTACCACCTACATCTCAAAAAGTCACCTGTGTCAGTGGCCCCAAAAAAGAAGAAAATCCAGGCTACAATTACGGGTATGTTTCGTATGTTTAGGCAGGAGGGTCCCTATCACCACAACCACCCAATGGCACATTTGTATGATGGGAAACTGGCAAAAATGTTGCACCACTGCACACTGGATCTCTTCTCTGGGGGTAAAGCAAAAGCTATCTAGAGGTCTCGGCCCTGAAGAAATTTTTAAGAGCATTTGTCAGCATGCAACAGTAGCCATATTCGCCATGGAGAATTCACAGACATCTGCAAGCATCTTGGAGGAATTTAATAGCAAGGTGTCTGAATGGCTGCGACCCAGAGGTCATCGAATTGGATTTGTTGCCACAGACAATGGCAGTAACATAGTCAAGGCCATGGCAGACAGTGGTTAGTTCAGGGTCCTGTGTTTGGCGTGCTGTATCTACCTGGTTGTGCAAAAAAAAGACATAGGCCCTCATTCCGACCCTGGCGGTTTGAAACCGCCAGGGTGGAGGGCAGCGGAAGCACCGCCAACAGGATGGCGGTGCTTCCCGGGCCATTCTGACTGCGGCGGTAAAGCCGCATTCAGAAAAGGGGAACCGGCGGTTTCCCGCCGGTTCACCACTGGCCCAGGGAATCCTCCATGGCGGCGCTGCTTCCAGCGCCGCCATGGGGATTCCGACCCCCTTCCCGCCAACCTGTTTCTGGCGGTTTACACCGCCAGAACCAGGCTGGTGGGAACGGGTGTCGTGGGGCCCCTGGGGGCCCCTGCACTACCCATGCCACTGGCATGGGCAGTGCAGGGGCCCCCTAACAGGGCCCCACAAAGATTTTCAGTGTCTGCTTTGCAGACACTGAAAATCGCGACGGGTGCCACTGCACCCGTCGCACCCCTGCAAATCCGCCGGCTCCATTCGGAGCCGGCTTCCTCTTTGCAGGGGCTTTCCCGCTGGGCCGGCGGGCGATCTCTTAGAGATCGCCCGCCGGCCCAGCGGGAAAGTTAGAATGACCGCCGCGGTCATTTGACCGCGGTGCGGTCTTTTGGCGGTTTCCGCCCGGCGCCCGCCGGGGTCGGAATGACCCCCATAGTCAGCAACATACTGACTACCTGCAGGAGCAACTGCACTTCTTTCAACCATTCTTTTAAAGCCCGGAAACAGTTGCAGATTATTCAGCATGACAGCACAATACCAGTTAAAGCCCTGATACAGGATGTGCCGACACATTGGAACTCAACCCATTATATGTTGCAACATCTGCTTGAGCAGTACAAACAGATCAATGACTATGTCATTCAAAGAGGAGCTGATAAAATTGGGAATGTTATGACCATGGATGAAGACAAATGGGGCCGAGTTAAATGCCTCACACAGATGCTGCTCCCTTTTGAGGTTTTTACTCAGGACGTTAGCAAGGAGGATGGGACAATGGGCCAAGCTATCCTGTTATTGCATCTGCAACAGGAGCAGCTAAAGAAGATGTCTGAAAGGTTCATACTGAGGGGTACGAACGAAAAACCAGAAGCGCATGCCTTGGTTAATAGCCTAACCTATTGCTTGAATTGTAATGCAAGGCTGCAAAATGACACCATCTCGTCCAAAGAGTACATCTGTGCCAGTCTACTTGATCCATGCTACAAACAAATTCATTCTGCTATCATTACTTTTTTCTGAAAGGGATGTTTCACAGTATAAGAGGTTGATTGTTGAGCAAGCAAGAGAACTGGAAGAAGAACAGCTAGAACTTAGAGTCCCAATCCGCAGTTCTGTGGTGCTGCCTTCAACTTCCACAGAGGGCAGTCTTGTCTTGTTGTATAGCTATTTTAGCCATGTTTTAGACACATTGGGCCTGATTCTAACTTTGGAGGACGGTGTTAAACCGTCCCAAAAGTGGCGGATATACCACCTACCGTATTACGAGTCCATTATATCCTATGGAACTCGTAATACGGTAGGTGGTATATCCGCCACTTTTGGGACGGTTTAACACCGTCCTCCAAAGTTAGAATCAGGCCCATTGTTTCAGCCTACTAGGCCTGCCGCTATGCACTGTAATCCAATTACATTTTATTCAGTATTGCTTTATTTTTCTAGCAATAGCCACATTTGCGGTGCTGCTTTATTTTCTTTATCTCATTGTACTTTCACCTAGGAAAGCATCACGTTCTTAGTACAACATATATTTCACTTTGTGCTTTATCCAAGGCTACAGTCAGATAGGGTTGCCGACAAACGTGGTATGCTGTGTCTTCAACATTCACAGAGAACACACACTCATACGTGAGGACTATTTCTTAGAATGTCAGCTGTTTTAATATAAAACACCCCTTTGTCCTAGACACGATAGAGGAAGATTCCAGCCAGATGACCACAACTGTATGGTGATTGGTTCGCTGCAGCTACTTGCTTAGATAGCTGGAACCCTGATCCATATGGGAACGGTGTCTCTCTAGACTACAGGCTTCTTCCTCCAGGCATGAGGGATGATGTACACCCACAGGGGGGGAAATCCGAAGGGCAGATTAGGGTTATTATGCTGTGTTCAAACGTAGTGTAGGTAGGAGAAATATATATATCACTCCTAGTAACAGTATGGTAGGACTGTTTTTGTGTTTTACTCTGTTAGTCACCTGCTTGCTTTTATTGTGTTTTATCATTCTAGTTATTGTAATACATGCCTTTTTATCTAAGATGCAGTTACTTCAATAAATCCTTATTGAACTATATTCTGCCTCTGTTGTCTTTGCCTGTATGAGACTTTTGGTAACTGAGAGAAAGGGATGGGATCTGATCAACCACAATTCCCCTGAGGAGTCTTTCTTGTCATGCACCCGGTTGCCACAGTCATCTCGGCCAGACATGAGGTGCTGCTAGTTAGTCAAAGAACTCGGATTAGACATCATGTGGTGTGGAATCATACTTCCTACCCACAATCCATGTGATCCTTTATCCCAAATCCAGTAGCCTCATTAGCATAATGAGAAGCTATGCGACAGTCTCACATCCACCAACCCTACCAACCAGAAAATCGGTGACAACAGCAATAGAAGAATCAGACCCAACCTCCTTATTGGCTTGGTTTCAAGTGGTAGGTCTTAAATCCAGTGCAGAGGCGAAGGAAAAAGTGGTCAAGTAGGTAGCAGCACCAATGACAATTCAGAGGATATTCCAGGAGTATCTAGATGACCTGAAAAAGGTGTATGTGGATCAAAACTCATTTGTGTATTGGTATGAAAATATGCGCCAATGACCAGAGCTTAGCAGGCTGGCAATAAAGTTTTTGGCTTGTTCTGTAGACAGCGTGTCTGCTGAACATGTGTTCAGTGAAACTGGTGCAGTTGTTACAGTGAGAAGGACCAGTCTCTCACCTCAAAACGTGGAGAGATTGACTATGATCATAATGAACCAGCATTTTATACCACCTGATTTCACCGTTTCTGAAACACCACAGGAGGAGGAAGAGGATGACTGATCATGATCAAGCATGTTAGCTGACCAACTTATGAGAGAACCACCAGAGTGTGAGGACGAACTCTACTTCCTGTATTTGGCATGCCACCTTAGAACTTTTTAATAATTTCTCGTCCAGCTTTTTTTTTTCTTTCATTGAAAAAAAGAAGAAAAATATACTAGTGCAACATTATGTTAGTGTTGATTTCTGCTGACCCAAAATTGATTTTATAATCACATATAAGCCCTGACTGGAGTTAAACCCGTGTGAAGTGAAGAAGCCCCACATACCATTCAGGACATTGGAGATGATGCCTGCCTCCCTCGCATGCCATTGCCTATCCTATTTTTACATCACTTAGTAGAGCTGTCCTAGAAGATCATTGATTAAAAGACTCACAGTGCCAATGCCAATGCCAAATTCCAATGTGTGGATACCATCAAAGAGGAGGTATTTTCTTCAACCACTGGTAACTAAGTAACTATTACATGAATTTTCGAGTGGTGATATATTGATTGATTGTGATTGAGAATTTGTGAGTGATGACTGATGTATGTGGTGGCTGAAAGTGAGGGAGGGAGTTCAACAAATTTCTAAACTTGTTTCCGATTCTTTGCAAGATTTGGGGGCTGACGGGTGATCGTTTTTTCCTGAAAGTGATTGGCCTTTCCAAAGTAGTGAAATCTACCTGCATAGTCTACTCCTTTTTCCTGGTTCCTCATAACAAACCAGCCACTTTAGTTACCAAAAACAAATCTACACAAAAAAATACTCCAGTTCTGTTTCTCTAATTGTTCTTCAATAGCAGTGCACTTCACAAGTCTACCTTGGTCAGTTTGGGACTGGGACAGAGTTACTCTGAATCTGGAGGAGGAAGATGGAAGGACTAAGGGTGGAATACCTCAGCAGCTAGAAAGGAGAAAGGTTTTTACTTCGAAGAGAACCAATGATGATGGCAAAGACTCTGAGGCCTAGTTCTCAGTCAGCTCTGTGTACTGGAGAGAGGTGCAATGATTTGAAAATGCTGCTGAGTATGTGTTTGTTGCTTTGCTGGCTCAAATGTGAAACTCCTCTTATGCTCTTGCTCTGCCTCTGAGTGTTCTTGGTACACTCTGGACTCCTCATGAAGCTTACCTTGCTTTCTTTTGTCCTTTTCCTTTACTCTATAACACAGCTACTGTTGTTTTTCAAAACACCATCCTTCTCCTAGTCTTCTACACAAACAACATTTGGAAAGTTCAAGACTCCAGCTTACCTACCAGACAGTTTCAGACAGGCACCAGATAGATGGACATTCCAAGAAGATTGGAGATGCATCACCCAGTTTGGCAATACACTATAGTTTTCCTTTTAACAATCATAATTTTTAGAACTGCTCATGTTACATTCAATCTTCCATATTTCAAAACTAGAAGACATAAAACTTAGGATATACTAACAGGGGTCTCTCCGGGGCAGAAAGACTGTTTCCAATTAATTTAGTGAACTGTGTCATACATACTTACTTATTACTTCGTTTCCTTCCACAACAGATTGATGGTGGTGTGCTGTTCAGCGTCCCGATGAATATTGTTGTGGTTTCTTTTTTGTAGTGTTTGTCTTTGTCACACCTTTCACCAATCCCCTTTCCCATCCATTCATTGAGCCCCTAACAATCTTCCCCCGGGTTGTGTAATTTATTGAGGTGAGACCTAATTTTACACCATAAATGGAGAAAGCAACACCACCTCACTGTATGACCTTCTACCTTCTATTACCTAAGCAATATTCCACACCAGCCTCATCAACATCTTCATTCATGCCTTGTGTGTGTGTTCCCTAATTGCTTAACCTGGTCCAAACACTCTTGAGTCTAAGCTCACTCCTCCTGACTCCGTGATTTAATTTCCTAAGTTTAGTTTGCTCAGAAGAAACTGATATTCCTAGATTTTATTATCATATCAGGTCTTCTTTGCTGTGTGTCAAATACTGTCATTGTGGTAGTCTGATTTCAGTCTTCCTAAAGTTGTGATAATATGATGATGACCCACTAACTCTCTGTTTTCTTTCAATCGAGTTGACCCTGATGGATAACCCTATGATTAATCCTGTAGTTGGAGTTCGCATAGGTGGGAGTGACACTTTCTGTGAAGTTCTGTCTTCCCTGTTAGTGTGCTAGCCTGCTACAACTTCTTCCTACCTACCACCCCCTTAAGATGCCATCTTGGGAAAAAACCCTGCAGGAAGAAAACTCCCTCACTTCATCTATTCAGGTAAGAGAAGAACTATGGATTGAATTAAACTTGTATAGTTAGTATTTAGCTCCTACTGAAGAAAATGTTGTCTGTGTGTACTGGCTTTTTGTAGGCAAAATAGGCAAGGGCAAAAATCTCCTTGTGGTCAATAATAGTTGCAGAGGGCAATAGAGCAAGGGTCTAAGTAAATGAGATACACTTTTTTTTAGCATAATAACAGGTTACACTAAAAGACAGCACTGCAACCTAAAAGTCTAACAAACCAAAATAAAGGTTTGAGACATAAATGAAGTTAAAAAAAATCTCCTTTATTATTTACATATAGAAAACTCTCTCTCTCCACCCACAACAGTCCCTCCTCTCTACCCAAACAAATAACGTGTCTCCAAAAAGTCCAACAAAAAGTCCAAAGTCCAGCCCAAATCCCTCCCCATCCTATCCACCCACAACAAGTCCTTCCCACTGTTAGAAATGGGGTTTCTGGTTGGCTAGGGTATACACTACCAACCAAGCTATGAGTCCGGGTCTCAGGCATCCTGGACACAGCCCACCCCACTCCCTCTCCTCTGAGACAAGACATGGGATCCCAAACCCCTCTCAGTACACTGGGAGCTACTTGGGACACAAGCCTTTCCCACCACACCTGGTTAGGAAACACCTAGACCACTCTCACTAGGAACAACCCCTAATGCCACACCAGAACCTCTGGTACACAACCAGAAGTCCACCTCCTTTGCAAGCTCCCTGGGGTCAGAGAGCTCACACACTGACAAGCGTTGGCGTAACCCTGAAAAACAACAATGAAGCAGGTGCTCTCTGACAATCAGATTAAACAGCCCTTCAAAATTGTTCACTGTGCTACCCTTCACCCATCTATTTAGTGCAATGCAGCAATCCTCCACAAACTCCTCCTAAGACTGGTGGGACAGTTTCATATAGCCCCTGAACCTCTTTCTGTATTCCTCAGGGGAAAACCATACTTCACAATCAGTGCGTTCTTCATAGGAGTACACCTCCCTGTCACTCTCTTCTAGAGTCAGTAGGGCATCCCCACCCTCCTCAGGAATATAGCTCCCTAGGCCAGTCCCCAAATCCTTCTTAGGGATCCTGCGCTCTACCAGAGCCCTCTCATATTCCCTTAACCACTGTAATATGTCACCCCCCTCTTGGACCCTAGGTAACAGATCTAAGGGTATGTGAGGAACATCTTTGCTACAGCACTCTATATTGCTGCCACCAATGGACTCCACCTGCAGCGCTGGTGAGTCCAGAACCTTCAGACTGCGCTCTAGAGTGAGTCTTTCTCTGGCAAAGGCCCTCTCTGACTCTGCAATCCTCTCCTGTACTAAGACCTTCTCCACCTAAGCCCTTCTCTCCTCAACAGCTAGGTGCGCTAACTGTAACTTCAGGTCCCTCTCTTCCCACCTATCTCTTAACTCATCAGGCATCAAGGAATGAGAGGTAACCCTGCTTCTTATACTGGACCCAGCAAGGGACTCCCTATCACTGGGGCCTTCCCTGTCAACTGGCGTCCCCGCCCGGTCATTCTCACCCTCCTGATCGGTCTCTCCACCGCTCTCTAGGGATTAGGTCGGGGAGCCCTCCCATTGGGAACCCTCGCTACATTCAGGATCCTCTGCATACCCCCTAGGCACACTCTTCCACCAGGTATGTGTCACAAACCTTTCAAAAAAATTCAGAGATCTCCTGAGCCCCCCTTCTACAGGCAGCCCTTTCTATCTGCAGAACCCCTCTAATTCCTCCTGCGTGTAAAATGGCAGGTCCTCTAAATCAGGCAGAACCCACCCACTCTAGTCAGGGCAAGGGAGTAACATGTCCAAGATAACCATTGCTCACCCCCTTGGTGGCTTGGTACAAGCAGTCAGGCCGAACCTGGAGGCAATGTGTAAAGCGTTTGCACAACACATAACACGTGAGGCACTATCCCCACCACAAAGGAAACAACACCAAGTTATATGAAAATATACTGTATTGTACACAGCGCAATTATTAGACCAAACAACACATATCAGTAATATCCTGCTACCTTAGCAGTTGTCAGAACGTTACACATTAGTTACTCTGCAAACGAGCAGAAGTCACATATAACACACAGGTTACTCAGTATTCTGCAACATAAGCAGTAGTCAGGAAACACGTTATTACACCAAAGCACTTGTCATAAGGATATCATAAAAGCCCATATTAGGAACATTATAAAACGTGTCAAGTCAGAAAAACATATTAGCATGTTATGCCCATAAAAGGAACATTTGCATACACATATGAAAACCTCATCAAACAGCTAGGCAACATATAAATAAATAAAAGTCACTAAAAAGAACTTATGGTGTACATACTGTCATTTAGTAGTACCTGGTTTGAGATGAAGGAACCTCCAGTGCCGAAAGAACGAGGAAGGAGCCCCTGGCGCTCCTCTGCGCAAAACGGGGGCCTCCTGAGAGTTCCGGGATAGAAGGGGGTGGCCAGCACCCCCTTTGTATTACTGACGGGCCCGTCCTGGGGCCCGCGATTGCTGTGGGCCCACCTGGGCCTCCACCGGCCCTCACGAGGGGGCCAAGGTCAGCAATTTCTTTTAGAAAGGAGGGGGGCGCCACGCACCCCTCCATTTTAATGATGGGCCCCTCCTGGGGCCCGCA
Source organism: Pleurodeles waltl (assembly GCF_031143425.1). NCBI lineage: Eukaryota > Metazoa > Chordata > Amphibia > Caudata > Salamandridae > Pleurodeles > Pleurodeles waltl. The sequence continues at coordinate 480,055,379 of NC_090438.1, read as the reverse complement.
ATCATTGGGAGTCCCTGGGCCTCCACTGGCCCTCACGAGGAGGGGGCCAAAGTCCACAATGTAACTGGGGAGGAGGGGGGTGTCACGCACCCTCTGCGATTGGTAACGGGCCCCTCCAGGGGCCGCGATCTCTGAGGGCCTCCCCGGACCTCACTGGCCCTTCCACTCCGGGAGGGGTTACCACAATAGCACTGGCCCTCCAGGGGCCGTGGAATGAGACCGGCGGCATGGGGGAGCATCTGGCGAGGCTTTCGCCCCACCCACGGTCAGATAGAAATTCCTTCAGGGCTCGGTGGGGCAGGGAGAGGCTTCCTTCTCCCCTGCCCGTCTCGGGCCTCGTACGGGCCCCTGCAGCCGCCTTACCTCCTGCCAACACAGGCAGAGGATGGCCTGGGACGCGAGGATCCTCCTTCCCCAAACGCGGCCTGCAGGTGCCCCGGGGGCACTCTCTTCAGTGCTCCTGTGTCCTGGGGGCACTAATCAAGGCGTGTGCTCGGTGCACGCCAGATCTCGTCGGATCGGCCCAGGTTGTAGCGGTGAGACTTTCTCCTAAGAAGCGGACAAGGCGCTCACCTCGCACCACGTCCCTAAACCAGAAAAAAGCGCTCATGCAGCGCTTGGTGAAAAATCCGGCAACAAGGAGCGCTTACACAGCGCTTAAGGAATGAAACGGTGAAGCGATTTCCCAAGCGCTAGTTCTTGCAAATACCGAAGCACTCCTTGGGCTTCATATGGTGGCAGGGGTCAGGGGCCACAGCACCCTGCCCCTGGGGAGCAGATTTTTTTTTTTAAGAAGCAGGTCCATGAGTGAAGGGTCCCAGCAACAGGCCAGCACAAAAAGGATGCAACCAGGTGGCAAGTCCTTATAGTGACGAACCAGCAGCAGTCCATGGCAGTTCCTGGTGAATCCAGGAGTCTCAAATTGTGGGCAGAACTCCCCTGTACTTATACTCAGTTTTTAAAGTATCTTATAATGGAAAGGGGAGGGGAGGTTCCAACCAGTTCCAAATGTAGGTGTGCCCCGCCTCTCCTTTCTCTGAGCCCAGGAAGACTATTCAGCATGCAGATGCACCTCTGTTACACCTCCACCCTCCCTGTGTACAGGCTGTCTGAAAAGTATGCACAAAGCCCCAACTGTCACTCTGCCCACACGTGGATTGGAGTCAAGCTGCAAAACACCAGAGTCATAAGCACAGAGAAATGTGCACTTCCTAGAAGTGGCGTTTCTGTAATAGTAATAAAAATACACCTACACCAGTAGGCAGCATTTATTATCACCATTACAAGGATACTAAACATGCCTACACTACTGGAATGCTAGAAAAGCCAGATAGTCAAGCCAACCAAAAGCTTTGCGTAATAGAGAGGCAGAGCTATAGCCTATGAATGATGATGACTCGGAATCATTGAAGAGCAAAGAAGGGGTGGAATACAAAATGGTCAATGAAAGACAGAAAAAAAGATAATGGAGGGATAACAGCAAGTAAACAAAACTTGGATAGGGGAGTTGGAAAAAAGGGAGACAGTATAAAAAAGTAAACAAGGCAAAATTAAAAGTAGTATAAAAGTGGAGAGAGGTAAAAGCTAGGGAAATAATAATCATCATTTCAAATGGGATAAGCAGAGCCATCAGCATTAGTACTGGTGGTTGGTGCCTTCCAAACTCCTGTGGGACCCACCGTTGTAGTGCCCCTCTTCTTGCTTTTGGGTGCTGGTGTAAGATTAGAAAGAAGATTTTAAAAAATACATTAGTGGTAGAGTTAATCTCCACAAAGGTATTATATAACAGGCAAATACAATACCACTGTGCTTAAATCAGCTTGCCTATGGTACTACACTAGTATGATCAACTACCGTTGAGTTGGCTATACTCCTAAAATCCATGTTCCAAATTTAACAAAAACTGCATTTGGAACTAATGAATTGCATTTGCAATGAAATAATCTTTCATTCTATTCTCATTTCTCTAGCCCCTTGATGGACTAACTCAGTCTCCCTTTTTTTGCAATGCATGCATACTTGCATCACTGTGACATTGCTTGCGACCGTACGAGCTACATAAAGTCACAGAGAACGCTACCTCACTGATCTCACTAATTCACTATGGAGACATGAGGACACAGGAGTCTGTGCTGCAACTGCTTTTTAAATAATCAGCCCTAGCGAGTGCCTATCTGTGAGTACAATAATGTAGCGCAGAGCACCTGCCTAGATCTAACTGCATCATATAATAATAATATTCTTAACGTAAACTAAATGTAACTTACCTCTGAGTTGAAGCCGCATGCTATTTGGAAAGAAAGTTAGCATTGTAGAACACAAGCACAGTAAAAATATAATACTCACCAAGACCCGGGATCTCAATGCCTAGCAGGTCGAGCAAGTCCTGCTCTCAGTCGATGATATCCGCCTAGTGATGCGTCAGCTCCTGGGTGGTGCGTTGGATCCGGGCGGCAGCTCTGACCAATCTGCGCACCCTAGCTCATTGCTGCCGATGCTACTGCAGGGGTAACAGCTTCCAGGCCTGTCACTTGCTGCCAGCATGGAGGGAAGGTACTGCTGCACATAAAGAAATGGTGCTTCCGCCTTCTCGCAGAAGATCGGCCGAGGCTGCACCCCTCGACAGCAGCACTTCCCACAAGGCAAGAGGCCGCTGGGCCCTCTGCTCTGTCATGGTGCTCGTGGGGTAGGGGTATGAGAAAAGAAACAGGAGTAAAAGGAAGGAAGAAATAAGGGAACAATAAACAAAAATACAAAAAGTCACAAAAACCACAAAAAAACGTAAAACACCATAAAAATATTGAGACACAAAAAGACACACTAATACAATAAATAAAAAATAGGGGAAGATCAAGTGTGGGGTGGAGGATTACAAAGATTGGGGACAGATTGGAGTTGAAAGCCCAGCACAATTTACATGGTGAAAACAAAGATGGCTGAGCCCATGCAAAGCGTGTGGTGCCGTTCGCGTGCTATTTTGAACGTGAAGACGTACTTCGCGTTGTGTTTCATGTCAAACGCAATGCGAATTGGTGCAACGGACAACTCCGCCCGCTAGCGGAACTTCACGTAGCACGGTGTAGTTTTTTAGCCACTTCACGAAGTTCCGTATAGTACGACTCCGTGCACTCCGTCCAGGCCTACTGAAGATGCTTCGGAGCTGTATACCAGCCCTTTTTTTCTCCATCATTGACGCCAGGATTTGCTTGGAGCACAATTTAAAAATAAGTTTTTACCCACTATCAATAATTGGTTAATTACAATGAGCCATTATTATGAGCTTGAATTGGCCGCACTGAAAATGATTGGGGACTGAGGTTATTTAAGATTGCGTAATACTTGGGGACTGTTTTTTCCTGGGGTGCCATAAAAGAAGCCTATATTGAAATGTTGCGGGTGGGGGGTAGCTCGTTGATAACTGCGGGCTCATGTATGATAATCTGTGATCTCTATTTATTGTATTGTAATGATGTGTCTTTTCGTTTATTTTGAATAACCGGATACTTGTGTCCCGTTTTGCGGTGTATTTTGACCTTCCCGTCCTAAAATTAAAAAAATTGTGATTAAAGAATGCCTCAACTCAAAGACATGCAGTTAACAAGTGGCTTTCTGAATTGTTTAAGCATTTTACTGGCTAAATTACAAGCCTTGTACTAGCTAAATTGAAAGCCTCTTCAACAGCTCAGTCTAACACTGACTTCCTTTCAAAACATTGTGTGGCCAGCGCTTGAATGTGCAATTTAACTAGTGGAACTTGTCGTCGAAGTCGTTACAACTTCTTGACATTTAAGGCTATTTACAGCCAGAAATAAATTACTGTTTAGTTATAAATTGTTTTAAAAGTGCTAAGTAGATTGTTTTAGTCTAGGAATTCATTAATTATCTGTGTGCATAAAGGTGTTTTTGCATTTGTTTTATAAACTAGCAATAAAAGCATTTCATGACACTCCTAACCTTGATTAGAACATTGGAATGCTGGGGGCTCCATTGAAAACAATGGAGTGCTGCGGGCTTTTACTGGCCGGTAAAAGCCCGCAGCGCCAACATTCCAATGTTCGCTTTGTTCACAGCAACAGCTGTGAACAATGCCTCACGGAGCCCGAGGGGATTTTAATCCCCTCGGGCTCTGTGAACATTTTTTTTTTTTTAATAGAACATTCTGCCCTGAGTGGCAGAATGTTCTAATAGCCTTAGAACCCGACGTAGCGGGCTCTACCGGCTATTAAAGTCCCTCTCCCTTGTTAAATGCCCTCGCCTTCGGCTCGGGCATTTAACGCGGGAGCGGGCCTTTAATAGCCTTTAATAGCAGGTAGCAGCTGGTACAAAATGTGAATAATGCCGCCAATAATGTCATAAGCTAACGGCGGCTTTACTGCATCATTCTGTTTGGCATCCTGTGGGTTGTGAATGACATTTCTATAGAGCAAAAGGTAGAAAAGGATGACCCAGTGTCCTTACATAAATTATTATATGTATTAATTTGTATCCTTTTTACAAATGTCTGAGAACAGTTTACTCTTTCTCAGGTAGGACCTAAGTATTTTCTATGACCAGAACAGATAAAAATCGCAAAATGCCTCATAGGAAGATCGCCACACCCTTTCCCGCTATTGTATCCCTATGATGAAGCTTACGTTTGGGTGGGAAAATATCACTCTTTGAGTGGGAGTTGGGTCAACTACACATCTTAGGGCCATGGCTACTGGTGGGAGAGTGTATTTCCTTATTGTATTGTTTATTTTTCACTTTTCCATTATTAATACAGGCAATAATCAAGGCCACTAGCATTATGCACCACAGGAACACCAAATTATGCAGCAGGGTTGACTAAAACGTGTGGCAAAAAAAAGCAAATTATTTTCAATAATGCAGCACATTCTTTGATAGTATTACATCATTATTTTCTGACTTTTACACATTGTGATACTGTATGGGCAAAGATTTCACATCATTAGCACCAATTTAACAAACATATACAGGGCTTCCACTGCGCCCAAAAACGATGCCATATGTTTAGTAACTTTTGATCTGGTTAAAATAGAAACGTAATCCTTTTTTGTTTACAAACTGCAGATTATGCAGCAGACGATGACTGTGTGGCAAACGTGATTTTATGCACAAAAAGAGCAGTGACCAAAGAATCGCATAATTCCAATGGCCTTGCCAATAATAAATTGTGGTTGCGCAATTGTGGCATTAACAAAGAGTGCCTTGTTTCAAAAGTTAAAACCTTTAATCAATATACTGTTAGATCGTTACAATAAAGGTTTCCCAGGCAGTTGATTGTTGGTTGTGTCAATCGTTCCTTTTATTTTTCAAGAAGGTAAACTTGGTTGTCATGCTGAACACTTTCCGTTTGTATCATGCTCAGCAAATACGTTTTGCCTGGGCTTTATCAAAGCTTCTTAACTCCAGCTCTCCTTATTTAGTAGTAGAAAACCGAAACAAATCTCCAGTATGGTGTTAAGATTTATGTATTTTATGTTTTTGGTTCCCTAGATGAGCTAGTAATCGTCTTCTATTTTACAGGGCCCTGTTCTTTTAGGCTGGTCCTCGTAATAACTGGTATGGGAAAAATGCAAGGTTTCAGTTTTCTGGTTTCTGTAGTAAAACAATGCTTTTTCAAAAAGGCAAAAGTATGAGGGTTGACCTCCTAAGAGGCAGCAGTGGTATGGGACTCCGCAATAACACATTCAAAGGAAGCAATACTTCAAATCATTAATCGAAAATTCACTGATGATATCCTGACTCTCCATAGGTGAATCAATATGACTGAAATCATTACCCTTATTATCATTACCTCCCGTCCCTCCCTCGCCTTCCTTTCAACCAATGAGGCTTCCTGCCTCCCTCTAGACCCTCCCTTCCCCTTTTAAACCCCCCCCACCCCTAACACCTCCTGTTTTTTCTGTCTAGCCCACACTAGACTTACCTTTCTCTTTTCCTCCACTGTGGGGCCTGGGGGACGTCGATTCCTGCACTCCTCGGGGCGCGGGGCCCCTTGAGGTGTGCTCTGGCCGGTCGCGTCTTTTCCGAGCAGGTGGGGCTGCTTGTGAGACACGGCCTGGGAGTCAGCTGACGAGGTCAGCCGGCTCTTTGCGGCTGGGGCGTCCATTTCCGGTTCCTCGGCCCGCAGAGCCGCGCTGAGGTGCCGGTAGGCATTTTTTGGATACAGGACTGGTAGGACGGGCGTTCTGCCCACATTTTTAACTAAATTCATTAATTTGGATCTTTGTTGGGATTGGTTAATGGATGTTTAGTGGGAGGTCCTGTGCCCTGTATATTTGGGATTGTATTCAGTGCGGTGGTAGTGCTATTTGTTTCTACCTTGCCGAAGGTGCCTGCAAAGCGACGTAGGATTGTTTCTTCCTCCTCCTCAGGAGAGGAGGGTGCTGCTGACATTTCAGCCCCTGGGGGTCACCAGGTTCCGGGTGGTGGTGCTGCGCCACTCATGTCCAGGGAGGAGGTGCAGGACATGATCGAGGTGGCTGTTTCTAGGGCTCTCCAGGCAGGGATGGCCAGGCCTCGCCGGTCTAAGGCTTCACATCCACCTGCTACTGTGGAGAGGTCCTCCTCAGAGGATGAGGAGGGGGAGGCTCCATCTACTTCCTCTGGGGGGAAATATGTCTCCAGGGAAGAGATGTGGGAGGTGATCGCACATGTACGGGACAATTTAGGTTTTCCAGTGTTTCAGCCTACGAGCTCTGACGCCTTCTAAGTTTGCCATGCCTTATCAGGGACCTGTGAAGGATATGGTGTTTCAGGAATGGAAGGATGTGGATAAAGCTCAGGTTCCACGATTCCTTCAGAAACTTTATTTGCTAGAGGGGGAGGATGTACTGTCTTCCTCTGTTCGCCTGGATTCAATTTTGGCTACCCTGATTGGCAAGACGGCTGTCAATCTGGAGGATTGTGTGCCTACTGATGCCACGGACCGTAAGGTGGATTCTGGGTTCAATGGGGCTTTTTGCGGCTGAGAATCTGGCCCTGAGAGCAGGTGTTTATTCTGCTTCTGCAGCCCAGTCGTTGGTACAGGACTTTGATAAGCTGGCGGTTGCTGTTCAGGAAGGTGCAGAGTGCTCTGAACTTCTGGCTGGTATGGAGCAGCAGGCCAGGTTGCTGGCGGACGTATCATCGGATGTGGTCCGTACTTCGGCGCTGGCATCTGGGGCTTTGATTGGGGCCCGTAGGTCCCTCTGGTTGCTGTCATGGAAGGCGGATTCTGGGGAGAAATCTGCTCTCCTGAGACTGCCCTTTGAGGGTCGTAGCTTGTTTGGAGATCAATTGCCTTCCATGCTTTCCAAGGCGTTTAAGGAAAGGAAGCATGCCTTACCTTATAAAGGGGGATCTGCTTCTGGCAAAGGGTGTAAGAAGCATTCTCGTTCTTCTCCCAAGATGGATGCAAAATCTTTTTCTTTCAGGAAACGTCGTTTTCAGCCCCGTTTTTCACCTAAGAAATCTGCTGCTTCGAACCGGGGTGGGTTCAAGAAGGGGTCCTGACAATCACTGTGGGCCTGGCATAGGGCAGGTTGGGGGTCGGCTAAGGCACTTTCTTTCCGCTTGGCAGGAGAGTGTCAGTGATCATTGGGTGCTGGACATGGTGGCCAATGGTTACGTCATCGATTTCGATGTGGTGCCTCCAGATTCGGGGGTGCGTCCTACTCCTCTGCCTGCGGTCGGGTCACGGAGAGAGGCGTTGTTGGACGGAGTGCGGGACTTACTTTTGAAAGGGGCCATTTCCCACGTTCCTCTAGAAGAAATGGGTCAGGGCACTTATTCTGTCTTGTTTCTCGTTCAGAAGGTGTCAGGAGGTTTTCAGCCTGTGCTCAATCTAAAAGGGGTGAATGCTTGGATCAAGACGGTGCATTTCCGCATGCTGTCAATTCAGACTATTTTTCCGATGGTCAGTCAGGGGGATTTTCTGGCGTCACTGGATCTGCAGGATGCATACCTGCATGTGCCGGTGGCAAAGACTTCTCAGCGGTTCCTACGGTTTGCTGTAGGCCTGGAGCATTATCAGTTTTGTGTACTGCCTTTCGGCCTCAAGTCTTCTCCCCGGATTTTCACAAAGGTGCTGGCCCCCCGGTGGCTTTGCTTCATTCAGAAGGGGTGTTTATTCTTCCTTGTCTAGACGATATCCTAATACATGCACCCTCGCAGGGACGGTTGAGAAGGCAGGTGGCCCGGGTATTGGTGGTCCTGCAAAACCGCGGGTTTTTGATAAACTGGGGGAAGTCAGATTTGGTCCCTTCCCAAGATCTGGTTTTTCTAGGGGCTCGTTTTCAGACTCTTCTTGGTTTGGTGACAGTGTCGGAAAAGAGGTTGGGTGTACTCCAGTCCCTGGTGAGAAAGGTCGTGTCGCAGGCTGCCCCCGTGCTCTTCTTTGGTCACGTCTGCAAGGTCATTTGGCGTCCGTAATATTTCTGGTTCCTTGGGCTCGGTTCCATCTTCTTTGCTTGATGAACTGGTTCCTGAGAAGGTAGGCGCCAGGGTCTGGTTCTCCGATGACGGGGATTCCGGGGTCAGGATTGATTTGCAAGGAGTTGGGATGGTGGTTGGGGGCCACTCATCTTCGGGTAGGCGTGTCTTTGTCACCTCTGAGCCCGGTGGTGGTTACGACGGAGGCCAGCTTCTCGGGTTGGGGTGCTTGGATGGGGTCGGCACAGATTCAGGACTTTTGGTCCCCACTGGAGGCCAATCGATCGTCGAATTGGCACAAGTTGAAGACGGTATTGTTGGCTCTAGTTCATTTCCAAGTGTCCCTGAAGGGAGTTGCGGTTCTTATTCGGACAGACAATTTAGTGGCCAAGGCTTATGTGAACCGACAGGGGGGGACCCGGTCGCAGGCGTTGTTCAATCTGGCCAGGGAAATTTTTGTGTGGGCTCAGGATTGGGTTCCTTCTCTCCAGGCTACCTACATTCGGGGGGTGGTCAATGTTCGGGCAGATCTGCTAAGCAGGGTGATTCCTTCCTCGCAACTTTTCTCCCTCCGGAGGTCGCTGTTACTTCATCTTGCTCGTCTCTGTGGGCTTCCGGTGTTGGATGTGTTTGCGTCACTGGAGAATGCGAAACTCAGTCGCTTCTGCTCCCGGTTTCCAGGCTTGGGAGGTGGACGGGATGTCATGTCCTTGGCCTCGGGGCCTTTTATACGCTTTCCCGCCATTTCCGCTGATCCGGGCCTTTCTGTTGAGAGTGCGGCTTCTGGGAGCCAGAGTTATCTTGATTGCACCCCATTGGCCGAGAGCGAATTGGTTTCCATTGCTGCAGTTGATGGCATCCAGTCGGATGTGGCCTCTTCCTCTCTGTCCGTCTCCCCTGGAGTTTCCTTGCCTCTTGCAGGGGTCATTGAGGAGGTTACACTTGACGGCCTGGAAGTTGAACGCAGGGGTTTGACGGATCTGGGTGTACCTGTGGCTTTGAGTTCTACTTTGCTGGCTTCAAGAAGGCGTTCCACTTTGATTTCGTATGGTAGACAGTGGAACGTTTTTTCTTCTTGGTGCTTCCGGCATTAATTGGATCCTACCGTCGCTTCTATTTTTGATGTGATGCAATTTTTACAGGATGGTGCACATTTGGGGTTGTCGGTGGCTTCTCTGAGGGTGCAGTGGGCAGCTATTCAGGCATTTCGGGGTCCTTTGCGTAATCTGTCTGATGAGGGTCATTTGATGCCTAGGTTTTTTTCAGGGGCTTCTTAATTTGTTTCCTTGCCCGGTACGGTCTTTACCTTCCTGGGATCTTTCCTTAGTTTTGGATGCATTGACGGCTGCCCCTTTTGAACCTCTGGGGGACTGTGACCTGCGCCATCTTTCTTTGAAGACGTTCTTTTTGGTGGCCATTACTTCGGCCCACCGTTTAGGGGAATTGGGGGCCTTGGCCTGTTCTTTTCCTTTTTGTAAGATTTTTCAGGATCGTGTGGTGCTTGTCCCGGTTCCTTCTTTTATTCCGAAGGTTAACTCTTCTTTCCGTGCTCGCCAGGAGGTCATCCTTCGTTCGTTTTATCCGGATCCTTCCTCGGATGAGGAGGTTCGGTTACATTCTTTGGATGTACGCAGGGTGTTGTTGGAGTATCTGCGTGTGGTGGCTCCTTTCCGTAAAGGGGATTCGCTTTTTGTGAATTTTGGTCTGGCCCGGAAGGGTGAGAAGCCTTCCACGGCTTCATTAAGTCGGTGGGTGAGATCCTTGATTCTGTTAGCGTTTTCGTTGAAAGAGGTGGTTCCTCCCTAGGGGATTCAGGGCCGTACTACCAGGGGTATGGCGGCGACAGTGGCTGAGCTTCAGGGGGCTTCAGTGGTGGAAATTTGCAGGGCCGCCACTTGGGCCTCTCCTTCAACATTTGTTCGGCATTATAGGCTGTCGGACTTGGGTAGTTTGGAGTCGGTGTTTGGTCACCAGGTCTTGTCCTCTATGAGGTAATAGGGGGAGGGTCTCGGTGGTTGTGTGCATTGTAATAAACTTCTTGCAACTCAGTATCCGTCTCCTGTGTTTCTCTTGCTATGTCTCATTGGTTGAAAGGAAGGTGAGGGAGGGACGGGAGATAATGCGTCCATTTCTTACGATAATGGCATTACTCCTAGTCCTACTCCCTCGCCTTCCTTTCCGTTCCTTCCCACCCCCCCGGTACGGACTGTCTGAGTTGCTGCTTGGGCTTGTTTTTGTACAGGAGGTGGTAGGGGTGGGGGGGGGGTTAAAAGGGGAAGGAAGGGTCTAGAGGAAGGCAGGAAGCCTCATTGGTTGAAAGGAAGGCGAGGGAGTAGGACTAGGAGTAATGCCATTATCGTAAGAAATGGACGCATTTTCAACTATGGTCCTCTTGGGGCTGATTTACTTCAGTTTTATTCAATGTTACAAACAGCTCTTTTGTCCACAAATAGTTTGCAGATTTTCCTATCATTGGTTGGAGGACATAGATCCTCTCTCTTTTAAAATATATAAAGGACTTGGCACAATAAATTGAGCACAATTTCCTCATGCTGTTATCCTTATCTCTTATCTGTTAATTGAACTTTTGTGTGAGCTCTTGGACCACTTCGGTGCTTCATTCCTTCTTTAGTGCTTCACTGGGCACTTTGGAATTGTACAACGATTGAAGAGCTCTTCCATCCAAAGGACAAGTTGTAGGAGGCTGGCCTGGCTTGTAGTGGTTACTAAAGGTACTTACACCTTGTGCCAGGTCCAGTTATCCCTTATTAGTAGAATAGAGGTGTTTCTAGCAGCTTAGGCTGATAGAAGGTAGCTATGGCAAAGCAGCTTAGGCTGAACTAGGAGACAAGCAAAGCTCCTACTATACCACTTATATCATATGCACAATATCATAAGAAAACACAATATACAGAGTTACTAAAAATAAAGGTACTTTATTTTTATGACAATATGCCACAGGTATCTCAGTGAGTACCCTCAGTAAGAAGGTAAGTAATATACACAAGTTATATGTACACAAACCACAAATAGGTAAGTAAGAGTCAGAAAAATAATGCAGTGTAGAATTACAATAGGTTGCAAAAGGTAGACATAGGTCTAGGGACAACACAAACCATATACTCCAAAAGTGGAATGCGAATCACAAATGGACCCCAGACCTATGGGAGCTTGTAGAGGGTCGCTGGGACTGTAAGAAAACAGTCAGGGTGTCCAAGATACCCCACCCCAAGACCCTGAAAAGTAGGAGTAAAGTGCACCTAGTACCCCAAAAGAGCACAATAGTCGTGATAGGGCGATTCTGCAAGAACAACAAACACCAGCAGTGCACTGAAAACAGATTCCTGGACCTGAGGACCTGCAAAGCAAGGGGACCAAGTCCAATAGTCGCAACAGTGTATAGGGGGGGGGGGCAGGAGCCCAGAAAACCCCGGATGAAGGTGCAAGGAAGCTGCCTCCGTATGGAAGAAGCTTGGAATTCTGCAAGAACGAAGAGGACTAGGAACTTCGCCTTTGGAAGGAAGATGTCCCACGTCGCGATGAAGGTTGCAGAAGTGTTCCCATGCAAAAATACTGCAAACAAGCCTTGCTAGCTGCAAGGGTCGCAGTAGGGGTTTTTGGGTGCTGCTGAGGACCAGGAAGGACCAGGATGTCGCCCCTTGGAGGAGGAGACAGAGGGGGCACTCAGCAACTCAGAGAGCCCTCACAGAAGCAGGCAGCACCCGCAGAAGTACCTGAACAGGCACTTAGAAGATTAGTGAACCGGAGTCCACGTAGTTACAAAAGAGGGTCCCACGACGTCGGAGGCCAACTCAGCGGGTTGAGCACTGCAGGATGGAGCGCTGGGGACCCAGGCTAGGCTGTGCATGAAGGAAATCCTGGAAGAGTGCACAGAAGCCGGAGAAGCTGCAAATCACGCAGTACACAGGTTTGAAGTCTAGCGTGGGGAGGCAAGGACGTACCTCCACCAAACTTGGGCTGAAGGGCCACTGGACTGTGGGAGTCACTTGGGTAGAGTTCCTGTGTTCCAGCGACCATGCTCGTCAGGATGAGAGGGGACCCAGAGGACCAGGGATGCAGTCTTTTGGTGCCTGCGTTAGCAGGGGGAAGATTCCGTCGACCCACAGGAGATTTCTTCTAAGCTTCTTGTGCTGGGTGAAGGCAGGCGACCCCAAGAGCATGCACCACCAGGAAACAGTTGAGAAAGCCAGCAGGATGAGGCGCTACAATGTTGCTGGTAGTCGTCTTCCTACTTTGTTTTGGTTTTGCAGGCATCCTGGAGCAGTCAGCGGTCGATCCTTGGTAGAACTCGAAGAAGGAGATGCAGAGGAACTCTGGTGAGCTCTTGCATTCGTTATCTGAAGAATTCCCCAAAGCAGAGACCCTTAATAGCCAGGAAAGGAGGTTTGGCTACAAAGGAAGGAGGATTGACAACCAAGAAGAACGAGTTACTTACCTTCGGTAACGACTTTTCTGGTGGATACATTAGCTATGGTCTGCCGAGAAGTGGCGACTGAGACTGTCCGCACGCACGTTCAAAACTCCGGCCAGATGGTTTGCTATCAAGCAAATCCGATGGTCCTTTGCCCAGGACCATAGTCGAAGAGCTTCTCTGCAGAGAAGGTACGACCCCACTCCTCCCTGCTTGTTTATGTACCACATCGTGGTAGTATTGTCCGTTAGGACCTGTACCGACTGACCACGAAGGGAAGGGAGGAAGGCCTTGAGAGCCAGACGTACAGCCCGTAACTCTAACAGATTGATGTGAAAAATCTGTTCCTCTGGAGACCAAAGACCTTTGATCTCCAGATCCCCCAGATGAGCTCCCCACCCTAGAGTGGAAGCATCCGTTATGACTGTGGCCACTGGTGGCGACTGCTGGAACGGCTTTCCTTGTGAAAGATTGTTGCTTGCAATCCACCACTTCAAATCCACAGCAGCATCTCTGGAGATCTTGACAGTACCCTCTAGATCCCCTCTGTGTTGAGACCACTGCCTTCGGAGGCACCACTGAAGAGCCCTCATGTGCCAGCGAGCATGCGTGACCAACAGAATGCAGGAGGCAAAAAGACCGAGCAGACGAAGGACCTTGAGGACTGGAACTACCGCTCCATTTCGAAACATTGGAACCAAATCCTGAATATCTTGAATCCGCTGAGGCGGAGGAAAGGCCCGACCCAATGTTGTATCCAGTACTGCCCCTATGAACAGGAGGCGCTGAGAGGGCTCTAGGTGAGATTTGGGCTCGTTCACCGAAAAGCCCAGGTCGAACAACAACTGGGTTGTTGACTGCAGATGACGCAACACAAGCTCCGGGGACTTGGCTTTGATCAACCAATCGTCCAAGTAAGGGAATACTGCTATCCCCTTCCTTCTGAGCTCTGCCGCAACCACCGACATCACCTTCGTGAAGACTCGAGGTGCTGAAGTAAGACCAAACGGAAGGACCGCAAACTGGTAGTGTTGCGATCCCACCACAAACCGGAGATACTTCCTGTGTGACTTGAGTATCGGGATATGAAAGTAAGCATCCTGCAAGTCGACAGACACCATCCAGTCTTCCATGTTCAACGCCAAAAGCACCTGTGCTAGGGTCAGCATCTTGAACTTTTCCTGCTTGAGGAACCAATTCAAGATCCTCAGGTCCAGAATTGGTCTCAAACGACCATCCTTCTTGGGAATCAGGAAATACCTTGAGTAAACTCCTTGACCCCTTTCCTGCTCCGGGACCAACTCCACCGCGCCCTTTAAAAGGAGGACTTCTACCTCCTGTTCTAGCAACAGGAGGTGTTCTTGTGAACAATACGAAGGGCGGGGCGGGATGAGGGGCGGAAACTCCCGAAAGGGAAGGGAGTAGCCTTTTCCCACAACACTGAGAACCCAAGTGTCCGACGTAACAGTCTCCCATTTGGTGAGAAAATGCTGTAATCTTCCCCCTACAGGAGAGGAGTGAGTGGGAAATGGTGGAAGCCTAAGGCTGCTTCCCCTGCTGCACCCCGCCAGAGGATGAGGAAGAGGCAGAGTGCTGCTGAGAGGCTCCCCTGGTGCGGACCCTACCCCTCCCCCTAAAAGATCTATAGGGATGGGAAGAGGCAGGTTGCTGATATCTTCCCCGAAAGGAAGAGGAGGAAGAGCCACGCCCAAATCCACGAAACCTCCTGAAGAATCTGGAAGAGGCCGTGGAAGAAGGAGCTTGGAGTCCCAACGACTTAGCCGTGGCCCTGCTCTCCTTAAAACGTTCCAAGGCCGAATCAGCCTTAGCCCCAAACAGTTTGTCCCCATCAAACGGGAGATCCAACAATGTGGACTGTACATCTGCCGAAAAGCCCGAGTTACGGAGCCAGGCCTGTCTCCTTTCCACCACAGTTGTGCCCATTGCTCTGGCTACCGAGTCGGTGGTATCCAGTCCCGTCTGGATAATTTGGGTCGCAGCAGCCTGGGCATCAGAGACAAGATCCAAAAGACCCTGGGGAAGCTCTGTAAACGAAGAGGAGATGTCATCCATCAGAGCATGAATATACCTCCCCAGGATACAGGTCGCATTAGTGGCTTTTAACGCCAGACTGCAGGACGAAAAAATCTTCTTCGACTGCGCCTCTAGCTTTTTTGAGTCTCTGTCCCCAGGCACCGTCGGGAAAGAACCAGGCGCTGACTTGGACGAACAGGAGGCCTGCACTACCAAGCTCTCCGGTGTAGGGTGCCTAGATAGGAAACCAGGATCAGTTGGAGCCGTCCGATACCTCCTGGCCACGGCTCTGTGAACTGCTGGGGAAGATGCCGGCCTCTTCCACACCTCTAAAACCGGATCCAGCAGAGCGTCATTAAAAGGTAACAGAGGCTCCGCCGCGGCTGAGGCCGGATGCAACACCTCCGTCAAAAGGTTTTGTTTCGCCTCCACCACCGGCAAAGGCAGGTCCAAAAAACTAGCTGCCTTCCGTACCACTGTATGAAAGGAAGCAGCTTCCTCAGTATATTCCCCCGGGGACGAAAGGTCCCACTCAGGGGAAGTGTCCAGCCCACTGGCCGACTCCAGTCCACGCAGCCCATCACCCGAGTCCTCTAGCTCTCCTTCCTCTAGGGCTCGTTGGTACTCCTGCTCTTCTAGTACCCGGAGAGCACGCCTCCTTGAATGCAGTCGTTGCTCAATCCGCGGAGTCGACAATGCCTCCGCCGAAGTCGGAGATCGGCGCCGATCTTCCGAAGCCACCGACGCCGCATCCGGCGCCACGGGTAACTTCGGCGCCGACTGAAGAGCAGCTGAAACAGATGGACCCACCGGAGTCACAGGCCGAAATCTCGACGTCGACGGGATGGAAATCCCTGGGGCCAATCCCTCCGAAGCCACCGGAGCGGCCACCGGCGCCGACACTGGCGCCGAGCCCACGTTCCCAAACGGGAGAAAGGGCATAAAGGGTGCCGGCCGAAGAGGCGCAGGATCACCCAAAGAAAAGGCCAAAGGCCCAGCCGGAGCACCCCCTGGAGCCATCTGTTGGAAGATGGCATACATCGCATTCAAGAATGCGGAACTATCGGCTCCAGGGGTGGGAAAAGCCGGATACTGGGGTGCCTGTCTCGGAGGCGACCCCGACGCCGGCCTCGGCGTCTGCGCCGGAGAAAACATTTGAGGCTCCAATACCTCAATCACCGACGCCTGTCCAGGCGAAGTTGGTGACGCCGGAGAGGGCAACGGCGTCGAAGGATGCGGCGTCACCGTGGGCTGACCTCCCATGTCTTTCGGCGCCGATCCGGAGACCTGGAACGAGCCTCCCTTGAATGACGCCGAGATTCTCTACGGCGCCGGGAGTCTCGATGACGCCGATGTCTTGGAGAAGACTTCTTGTGATGCTTCTCCTTTGACTTGGCCATAAACAGCTTCGCCTCACGTTCTTTAAGGGCCTTCGGATTCATGTGCTGACATGAATCACAAGTCGAGACGTCGTGGTCGGAGCTCAAACACCAAAGGCAATCGGAATGAGGATCCGTCACCGACATCTTGCCTCCACACTCACGACAAGGCTTAAATCCAGACTTTCTCTGCGACATTATTTCCACAGAGAAAGAGTACGCAGCAAGATATACACTGTAACCGCAAGAGTAACAGTTGCTCCCTCGAAGATAACCGTTTCGAATGCACGGAAAAAAGGGAACTGACGTCCGCACGTCGTCGAGGACCTCTTATTGCCTGTATGACGTCAGACGGCGTCGCGTGCGAGACAGTGACGTCCTCGTCGACGTGCAGAGACTAGTAAGAAGATTTCCGTCGAATGCTGGCGCCATGGGAGTATTCATGAGGTGAGGAATCCACAGGTAGTTGTATCCATCAGAAAGGTAAGAGCCTATCAGAGGGGGTCTCTGACATCACCTGCTGGCACTAGCCACTCAGAGCAGTCCAGTGTGCCCCCAACACCTCTGTTTCCAAGATGGCAGAGGTGTGGGACACACTGGAGGAGCTCTGGGCACCTCCCCTGGGAGGTACTGGTCAGGGGAGTGGTCACTTCCCTTTCCTTTGTCCAGTTTCTCAGCAGAGCAGGGCTGGGGATCCCTGAACTGGTGTAGACTGGCTTATGCTGAGATGGGCACCATCTGTGCCCATCAAAGCATTTCCAGAGTCTGGGGGAGGCTACTCCTCCCCAGCCCTTCATGCTTATTTCCAAAGGGAGAGGGTGTAACACCCTCTCTCAGAGGAAATCCTTTGTTCTGCCTTCCGGGCCAGGGCTGCCTGGACCCCAGGAGGGCAGAAACCTGTCTGAGGGGTTGGTAGCAGCAGCAGCTGCAGTGGAAACCCCGGAAAGGCAGTTTGGCAGTACCCGGGTTCTGTGCTAGAGACCCGGGGGATCATGGAATTGTCGCCCCAATACCAGAATGGTAATGGGGTGACAATTCCATGATCTTAGACATGTTACATGGCCATGTTCGGAGTTACCATTGTGACGCTATACATAGGTAGTGACCTATGTATAGTGCACGCGTGTAATGGTGTCCCTGCACTCACAAAGTCCGGGGAATTTGCCCTGAATGATGTGGGGGCACCTTGGCTAGTGCCAGGGTGCCCACACACTAACTAACTTGGCACCCAACCTTCACCAGGTGACGGTTAGACATATAGGTGACTTATAAGTTATTTATGCGCAGTGGAAAATGGCAGTGAAATAACGTGGACGTTATTTCACGCAGGCTGCAGTGGCAGGCCTGTGTAAGAATTGTCTGAGCTCCCTATGGGTGGCAAAAGGAATGCTGCAGCCCATAGGGATCTCCTAGAACCCCAATACCCTGGGTACCTCAGTACCATATACCAGGGAATTATATGGGTGTACCAGTGTGCCAATTAGAATTGGTAAATTTAGTCACGAGCCTGCAGTGACAAATTTGGAAAGCAGAGAGAGATTAAACACTGAGGTTCTGGTTAGCAGAGCCTCGGTGATACAGTTAGGCACCACACAGAGAACACATACAGGGCACATACTATGAGCACTGGAGTCCTGCCTGGCAGGATCCCAGTGGCACAAGGGCTAAAACAACATACATACAGTGAAATATGGGGTTAACATACCAGGCAAGATGGTACTTTCCTACACAACCCCTCCCCCCCAAATGAAGGACAATAAGACTAGCCATGACCTTATGAGTCTTCATTGTCTAAGTGGAAATATCTGGAGAGTCCATCTGCATTGGAGTGGGTACTCCCAGGTCTATGTTCCACTGTATAGTCCATTCCCTGTAGAGATATGGACCACCTAAACAATTTAGGATTTTCACCTTTCATTTGTTTTAGCCATAGTAGAGGTTTGTGGTCTGTCTGAACAATAAAGTGAGAGCCAAACAGGTATGGCCTCAACTTTTTCAGTGCCCAGACCACAGCAAAGGCCTCCCTCTCTATGGCAGACCAACTCTTTTCTCTAGGGGTCAACCTTCTGCTGATAAAAGCAATTGGTTGATCCTGGCCCTCGGAATTCAGTTGTGATAAGACAGCCCCTACCCCTAATTCAGATGCATCAGTTTGAACAATGAATTTCTTGGAGTAACATGGGCTTTTTAGGACAGGTGCAGAGCACATAGCCTGTTTGAGCTCCTCAAAAGCTTTCTGACAGCTAGCTGTCCATAACAAATTCTTAGGCATTTTCTTGCTTGTGATATCATTAAGAGGGGCTGCTATGGAGCCATAATTCTTGATGAATCTCCTGTAATACCCTGTGAGGCCTAAAAAGGCTCTCACCTGGGTCTGAGTTGTAGGGGGAACCCAATCCATGATTGTCTGGATTTCCCCCTGTAGTGGTGCAATCTGTTCCCCACCTAGCAGGTGGCCCAGATAAACCACTTTCCCCTGCCCTATCTGGCAGTTTGAGGCCTTGAGAGTGAGGCCTGCCTTTTGCAGGGCCTCCAACACTTTCCAAAGGTGGACCAGGTGCTCATCCCAGGTTAAGCTAAAGATAGCAATATCATCTAGATATGCTGCACTGAAAGCCTCCAACCCTTGCAGGACTGTGTTCACCAACCTCTGAAAAGTGGCAGGTGCATTTTTCAAACCAAAGGGCATCACTGTAAATTGGTAGTGCCCTCCTATAGTTGAAAATGCAGTCTTTGGTTTAGCATCTTCTGCCAATCTGATCTGCCAATACCCTGCAGTCAGATCAAAAGTGCTAAGATACTTGGCAGAAGCCAGTGTATCAATGAGCTCATCTGACCTGGGTATAGGGTGAGCATCAGTTTTTGTTACCTGATTGAGACCTCTATAGTCTACACAAAACCTCATCTCCCTCTTTCCATCTTTGGTGTGAGGTTTTGGTACACGCACCACTGGGCTAGCCCATGGGCTTTCAGAAGGTTCAATCACTCCTAGGTCCAACATTTCTGCACCTCTTGTTTAATGCAGTCTCTGACATGGTCAGGCTGCCTATAAATGTTACTTTTGACAGGCTGTCTCCAGTATCAATTGTGTGTTCTCACCAGGATGTTGTAGCTGGTGCAATTGAAAAGAGGTCTGAAAATTGGCCTAGGAGATTGATGCAGTTGTCTTTCTGTTCTGCAGTCAGACAATCTGCTAAAACTACTCCCTCCACTAAGGCATCTGCTTCAGTGGTGGAGAAGAGATCAGGGAGAGGGTCACTCTCTTCTTCCTGTCCCTAATCTGTTGCCATGAGCAGGGTGAGATCAGCCCTGTCATAGTAGGGTTTCAGGCGGTTGACATGAATCACCCTAAGGGGACTCCTGGCAGTGCCCAGGTCTACCAAATAGGTGACCTCGCTCTTTTTCTCAACAATTAGATGGGGTCCACTCCATTTGTCTTGGAGTGCTCTTGGGGCCACAGGCTCCAATACCCACACCTTCTGTCCTGGTTGGTACTAGATCAGAACAGCCTTCTGGTCATGCCATTGCTTTTGCAGCTCCTGGCTGGCCTGAAGGTTTTTACTGGCCTTTTTCATGTACTCAGCCATTCTGGATCTTAGGCCAAGTACATAATCAACTATGTCCTGTTTAGGAGCTTTTAAAGGTTGTTCCCAACCCTCCTTCACAAGAGTGAGTGGACCTCTTACAGGGTGCCCAAAGAGGAGTTCAAAGGGACTGAAGCCCACTCCTTTCTGGGGTACCTCCCTATAAGCAAAAAGGAGGCAAGGTAACAGGACATCCCATCTCCTCCTGAGTTTTTCAGGGAGTTCCACTATCATACATTTGAGAGTTTTATTAAACCTCTCTATCAGTCCATTAGTCTGTGGATGGTAAGGGGTGGTGAACTTGTAGGTAACACCACACTCCTTCCACATTGCTTTTAAGTATGCAGACATGAAGTTGCTACCCCTGTCTGATACTACCTCTTTAGGAAAACCCACCCTGGAAAAGATTCCCGGGAGGGCCTTTGCCACTGCAGGAGCTGTAGTGGTCCTTAAAGGTATGGCTTCAGGATATCTTGTGGCATGGTCCACAACCACCAAGATAAATCTATTGCCTGAAGCAGTAGAAGGGTCAAGGGGGCCAACTATGTCAACCCCTACCCTTTCAAAGGGGCACCCCAACCACTGGAAGTGGAATTAAAGGGGCCTTTGGAGTGCCACCAGTCTTGCCACTGGCTAGGCAGGTCACATAAGACTTGCAAAAATCTTTGGTGTCTTCTGACATACGAGGCCAGTGAAACAAGGGGACAAGTCTTTCCCAAGTTTTTATCTGGCCCAAATGCCCAGCCAAAGGAATGTCATCTGCAAGAGTGGGAAGAAACTCTCTGTACTGCAGGGGAATGATCAATCTCCTGGCTGCTCTAGGTTTTGGGTCCTTTGCCTCTGTGTTCAAGAGGTTATCTTCCCAGTATACTCTATGACTGTCACTGACATCCCCATTTTGCTGTTTGACAGCTTGCTGTCTGAGACCCTCTAATGTGGGACAAGTTTGCTGTGCCACACTCAGCTCCTCCCTGGCAGGCCCCCCTCCACCCAAAAGCTCAGCAGTGTCTGCTTCGAGCTCCTCTGGTGTAGGTTCTGCACAAGGAGGAAATTCCTCTTCCTCAGAAGGGGAACCATCTGTAGAGGGAGGGATAGTAGGTAGGGATTTACCCTTGCTACCCCTAGCTTTAGGGAGCACTTGGTCCATTGTTCCAGGATCCAAGTTACCCTGTCCTTTTTGCTTTTTGATCTGAGCCCTGGTTAAAGCAAAAATATGGCCAGGAATGCCCAGCATTGCTGGATGAGCCTCCTACTCCACATCTGCCCAAGCTGATGTCTCTAAATCATTCCCTAGTGGACAGTCTACAGGTAAATCTGAGGCAACCAGAACTTTCTTTGGACCAGTAACCCCCTCCCCCAGTTGAGATTCACAACAGCCATGGGGTGGCTAAGAGTGTTGTTATGAGCATCTGTCACTTGGTACTGCTGACCATGTAGGTGTTGTTCAGGGTGGACCAGTTTTTCTATCACCATAGTTACACTGGCTCCTGTATCCCTGTAGGCCTGAACCTCAGCACCATTTATTAGGGGAAGTTGCTTGTACTTATCCATATTAAGGGGACAAGCAACCAAGGTGGCCAAATCAATGGCACCTTCAGAAACTAAAATAGCCTCTGGGGTCTCCCTAACAAGACCAACCCCAACTACATTGCCAATAGTGAGCCCAGCTACACCCTTGGATTGGCTATTAGTAGTAGATTTCCCACCACCACTGCTATTACTAGGGGCAATAGAATTTGCAGCAGGGGTTGAGGTGGTGGGAGGTTTGGTGTTTTTGTTTGGACAACTGGAATCAGTTGCCCAATGGCCTTTGACTTTACACAAATAACACCAAGGCTTTTTAGGTTGATTATTTGAAGAGGATTTGGACCCACCACCCCCAGAGGATTTTTGTGGGCCTGATGAAGACTCAGAATGTTTACTTTTGTCCCCACCCTTGTCAGAAGACTTACCATCCTTCTTCTTGCCATCCTTGTCACCCCCTGTATGAACTTTTCTGTTCACCCTTGTTCTGACCCACTTGTCTGCCTTCTTTCCCAATTCTTGGGGAGAGGTCAGATCCGAGTCCAGTAGGTATTGGTGCAATAAGTCGGACACACAGTTGTTCAGCATATGCTCTCTCAGAATAAGATTATACAGGCTTTCATAGTCAGATACCTTACTGCCATGTAACCACCCTTCCAAGGCCTTCACTGAACAGTCCACAAAATCTGTCTAGTCTTGAGAAGACTCTTTTCTGGTGTCTCTGAACGTAATCCTGTATTGTTCAGTGGTTATGCCAAATCCATCCAAGAGTGCATCTTTCAATACTGTGTAGTTGTTAGCTTTACTTTCTCTAACAGTAAGGAGCCTATCCCAACCCTTTCCAGTGAAAGATAGCCACAAAATAGCAGCCCACTGCCTTTGAGGGACCCACTGTACCATACAGGCCCTCTCAAGTGCAGCAAACCACTTATTGATGTCATCCCCCTCCTTGTAAGGGGGGACTATCTTGTGAAGATTCCTGGAATCTTGCTCTCTAACAGGATTACTATCAGGAATACTGCTGCTGCCACCACGGGGAACTAACCCCATCCTCTGTCTTTCCTCCTCAATGTCTAGGAATTCCCTATCTAAGGCCAGCTGCTGCTGTTTAAGCTTCAGTCTGGTCTCTTCAACCCTCAACTTTTTGAGTTCCCTTTCTAACAAGTTATCCTCAGGGTGGGTGGGTTGGGAATGCTTTGACACAGATGACAAATTGGAAACTTCAGAGTGGGACCTGTCCCTATCTCTCTGGACCCTGGTAACCCGGCCTCTAGGGATAAAGGATGCCCTACTGATATGGGAACCCTTATCACTACCAGCATCACTAGGTGCCTTGCTAGGGCGCAGGCCCTGATCAGAACCCTCCCCACCCTTCTCAGGGAACTCTCCTGCGTCAGACTGGGAAGCTTCCACATTTTCTAACCTCTCATTTGATGGGCCAGACTGGTTCTGGTCATCCACAACAAGCATGTTAAAAAGAAACTCGTTTGTAGGGTTCTTTCCTATAACTAAACCTCTATATAGGCAGAGACTCCTTAAACTTTTGTAGTTCAAAATGTCATAAGTAGCATTGACAGTTTTGAGAGTGGAATCTACAACAGACATGATAGTAGAAGGTTTAGGGATAGGGAGAAGAGAGAAAAAGTTTTAGAACTTTTGAAAGCACAGAGAAAAAAACTTTTTCTAACTTTTAGAAAACTTGTAGAAGTTTTTAAGAAACTTTTCAGAACTTTGTAAAATGTTTTAGGATAGAAAAGCAAACCTTTTGGGTTAAGTGTACATACACTGAACTGTTTGGTATATGATTCTCTTATGAAAAGTACAAAATGACAAAGTGGTAAAGCAGTTGCAAGTACTTATCCCACCGCTGCACCACCAATGTAGGAGGCTGGCCTGGCTTGTAGTGGGTACCAAAGGTACTTACACCTTGTGCCAGGTCCAGTCATCCCTTATTAGTATAATAATAGAGGTGTTTCTAGCAGCTTAGGCTGATAGAAGGTAGCTATGGCAAAGCAGCTTAGGCTGAACTAGGAGACATGCAAAGCTCCTACTATACCACTTATATCATATGCACAATATCATAAGAAAACACAATACACAGAGTTACTAAAAATAAAGGTACTTTATTTTTATGACAATATGCCACAAGTATCTCAGTGAGTACCCTCAGTACGAAGGTAAGTAATATACACAAGTTATATGTACACAAACCACAAATAGGTACGTAAGAGTCAGAAAAGTAATGCAAACAGTGTAGAATTGCAATAGGTTGCAATAGGCAGACATAGGTCTGGTGGGCAACACAAACCATATACTCCAAAAGTGGAATGCGAATCACGAATGGACCCCAGACCTATGGGAGCTTGTAGAGGGTCGCTGGGACTGTAAGAAAACAGTCAGGGTATCCAAGATACCCCACCCCAAGACCCTGAAAAGTAGGAGTAAAGTACACCTACTACCCCAAAAGAGCACAATAGTCGTGATAGGGGGATTCTGCAAGAACAACAAACACCAGCAGTGCACTGAAAACGGATTCCTGGACCTGAGGACCTGCAAAGTAAGGGAGCCAAATCCAATAGTCGCGACAGTGTCCAGGGGGGGCAGGAGCCCAGAAAACCCC
Organism: Pleurodeles waltl; assembly: GCF_031143425.1. Classification (NCBI taxonomy): domain Eukaryota; kingdom Metazoa; phylum Chordata; class Amphibia; order Caudata; family Salamandridae; genus Pleurodeles; species Pleurodeles waltl. The sequence goes on along the minus strand of NC_090438.1, from coordinate 480,031,388 downwards.
GGATGAAGGTGCAAGGAAACTGCCTCCGGATGGAAGAAGCTTGGAATTCTGCAAGAACGAAGAGGACTAGGAACTTCTCCTTTGGATGGAAGATGTCCCATGTCACTATGAAGGTTGCAGAAGTGTTCCCATGCAGAAATACCGCAAACAAGCCTTGCTAGCTGCAAGGGTCATAGTAGAGGTTTTTGGGTGCTGCTGAGGACCAGGAAGGACCAGGATGTTGCCCCTTGGAGGAGGAGACAGCAACTCAGAGAGCCCTCACAGAAACAGGCAGCACCCGCAGAAGTACCTGAACAGGCACTTGGAAGATTTGTGAACTCGAGTCCACGCAGAGTTACAAAAGAGGGTCCCACGATGTCAGAGGCCAACTCAGCGGGTTGAGCACTGCAGGACGGAGTGCTGGGGACCCAGGCTAGGCTGTGTACGAAGGAAATCCTGGAAGAGTGCACAAAAGCCGGAGCAGCTGCAAGTCACGCAGTACACAGGTTTGCAGTCTAGCGTGGGGAGGCAAGGACTTACCTCAACCAAACTTGGACTGAAGGGCCACTGGACTGTGGGAGTCACTTGGATAAAGTTCCTGTGTTCCAGGGACAACGCTCATCAGGATGAGAGGGGACCCAGAAGACCAGTGATGCAGTCTTTTGGTGCCTCCGTTAGCAGGGGGAAGATTCCGTCGACCCACAGGAGATTTCTTCTGAGCTTCTGGTGCTGGGTGAAGGCAGGCGACCCCCAGAGCATGCAACACCAGGAAACAGTCGAGAAAGCCGGCAGGATGAGGCGCTACAATGTTGCTGGTAGCCGTCTTGCTACTTTGTTGCAGTTTTGCAGGTGTCCTGGAGCAGTCAGCGGTCGATCCTTGGTAGAAGTCGAAGAGGGAGATGCAGAGGAACTCTGGTGAGCTCCTGCATCCGTTATCTGAAGAATTCCCCAAAGCAGAGACCCTAAATAGCCAGAAAAGGAGGTTTGGTTACCAAGGAAGGAGGATTGGCTACCAAGAAAGGTCAGAGCCTATCAGAGGGGGTCTCTGACATCACCTGCTGGCACTGGCCACTCAGAGCAGTCCAGTGTGCCCCCAACACCTCTGTTTTCAAGATGGCAGAAGGGGGGGACACACTGGAGGAGCTCTGGGCACCTCCCCTGGGAGGTACTGGTCAGGGGAGTGGTCACTCCCCTTTCCTGTGTCCAGTTTTGCGCCAGAGCAGGGCTGGGGGATGCCTGAACCGGTGTAGACTGGCTTATGCAGAGATGGGCACCATCTGTGCCCATCAAAGCATTTCCAGAGGCTGGGGGAGACTACTCCTCCCCAGCCCTTCACACCTATTTCCAAAGGGAGAGGGTGTAACACCATCACTCAGAGAAACTCCTTTGTTCTGCCTTCCTGGGCCAGGCTGCCTGGACCCCAGGAGGGCAGAAACCTGTCTGAGGGGTTGGCAGCAGCTGCAGTGGAAACCCCGGAAAGGCAGTTTGGCAGTACCCGGGTTCTGTGCTAGAGACCCGGGGGATCATGGAATTGTCCCCCCAATACCAGAATGGTATTGGGGTGACAATTCCATGATCTTAGACATGTTACATGGCCATGTTTGGAATTACCATTGTGACGCTATACATAGGTAGTGACCTATGTATAGTGCACGCGTGTAATGATGTCCCCGCACTCACAAACTCCGGGGAATTTGCCCTGAACGATGTGGGGGCAACTTGGCTAGTGCCAGGGTGCCCACACACTAAGTAACTTGGCACCAAACCTTCACCAGGTGAAGGTTAGACATATAGGTGACTTATAAGTTACTTATGTGCAGTGGAAAATGGCTGTGAAATAACGTGGACGTTATTTCACGCAGGCTGCAGTGGCAGGCCTGTGAAAGAATTGTCTGAGCTCCCTATGGGGGGCAAAAGGAATGCTGCAGCCCATAGGGATCTCCTGGAACCCCAATACCCTGGGTACCTCAGTACCATTTACAAGGGAATTATATGGGTGTACCAGTGTGCCAATGAGAATTGGTAAATTTAGTCACTAGCCTGCAGTGACAAATTTGGAAATCAGAGAGAGCATAAACACTGAGGTTCTGGTTAGCAGAGCCTCAGTAATACAGTTAGACACCACACAGGGAACACATACAGGGCACATACTATGAGCATGGGGTCCTGCCTGGCAGGATCCTAGTGACACAAGGGCTAAAACAACATACATACAGTGAAATATGGGGGTAACATGCCAGGCAAGATGGTACTTTCCTACACAAGTATTGTGTTTTTTCCAAGTGCTGCAAGTCCTCTTTGCACTTCACCACCTCCAATGAAAGGGCATTTAAAATAAGCTAGGGCTCACACCAAGCTCACGCAGGGGCACTCAACCCCAGATTAGCTCCCCAGGATGACTAAATGATCATGTTTTTTTTTTTTTAATGCCGTGGAGTCTTCTGACTCCAGTGCAACTCTGGCAGGTTGAAATGCCAAACACAAGCAACCAAGTTATTCCGAATATCTTGGGCGCCAATGGACGGATTCCCATTGGGATTTTGCCTTTATGCTCCTAAAGTTGCCACCAAAGGCAATCATCTGGGACCTACTGTCTCTCTGACATAGATACATTCTACCCCTTAGCAGCACCTTCAAATAGGGGTATGGGCCTTTCTTCCTGTCCAAGTCTGTAGGTCTCCAGAGCTGAAATGTTCCCGGCAGATTTCCATGGATGATCACTCTCCTTGCCTGCACCCAGGCTTTCTGCCACTTATGGGGTGACTGTGCCTCTTGCAATATTATGTGCAATCCATTTAAAGGGTGTCCAACAAAGCAGCAGTCCAGTGGTTCAGTAAGCCCCTCCTTGAGAGTCTTCAGCATGTCCACCCTGAACCTGGCCTGAGAGAAAGTCATGGAGCTGGTATAAACAGCATTGTAGTGAGTTTGCAATAGTCCAAAATACCGAATCCAGGAGTCTCCAGATTCCAGGAGTGCATCAGTTCAGATGGTCCTTCCTCTTTTCTTGCTGAATCTTTCTCAGCTCTTTGAGACTATATAGGGCCTTAAAAAGAAAGGGGGAGTTTTCTTTGATTGGTGGGGCAGCCACACAACCTAGTAATGCCACATCATGCCTCCACCCATTAGTGCAACCAACAGAGCTAAGCATAGTGCCTGCCTCACCAAAGATGACAGGATCTCATTCCCAATCATCAGAAAGATGGAAGTAGGAGAATGGCTTGGTCTTTTGACAAGCACCAAAGGAGCATACCTGTGACTGGAACCATAGCTGCAAGTCTGAGCAGGGGAAGCCGCACATGTATCTTTGTGCAGTGGGGCTCAGGTGGGTACATATCAAGTTCAATCCAGATCCTAGAACTGTGTACAGAGCCATAGGGTGACTCTTAAACCACAGAACTTTTGCTCCTAACAGGGACATAGTCTGAAGCCCACACCAGAAACTAGAGACACACCTTGGGAGATTTGGGGTTGAGACAACTGTGGTGATGTTTCATATATCACAGTGCTTCCCTTCATAAACTAAGCAGCTCTAGCCTTTACTGTATCACAAAGATTCAGGTCCATGAACTGAAAAACATAGACCCGTCTCAACTGTCTGCTACATTGTGGCACATATCCTCTAAGTGCCAAGGTGTACCCTCTGTGGCTGAGGTTTTCCTCCCAAGAACTTCAAAAAGAGCTGCTGAGTAGCAGAAACGGACGTCGGTCTCCCAGTTGATGAGTCTTGGGAACATGCCACCATACTTTAGCAAGCAAGTGTAGTATGAAGGCTACAAAGTCTCTACCCTCACCACCTTCCTTAAACAGAAGAAGCCTAACCTTCAATGAAAGTGCCTATTGTGTTCAAGTCTTTTTGATATGCCAGCTAGTGCAGCAGTTAACTTTCCCAGTGAGACAGTTCAATACATGAATCTGATTAAGAGCTAGTTTGAAGAAATATCCCTTCTTGGAACAGGTGGGGTCATCCCTGAAGTGACCTGACTGCTGGCAGTCAAAACACAGCCTGTTGTTCAAGTGCTATTTTAGTCCTGGGTCCCCTTGCTTCTGCTTATCAGAACAGGGGTGGGATCTACTCTCATCATTCTTAGGTTTCTGTGGTACTGAGGGTACTCTATGGTGGGCTCCCTCCTTAGGTTTTTGTGGGCCTAACACCCCTTCTTGCAGTGCCGATGGGAAAACCAGGTTCTCACCCACTCATCAGCTGTCTCCCCCAATTCCCTGAGACCAGACACCTTTGAGTCCACTAGATACTGGTGTAACTTTTCTGCTCCACAATGTGTCCGGATGTCCTCTTTAAGAATTACGCTACACAGCCCCCTTATAAGTACTCATCTGGTTACCTTTAATCCAGCCCTCTATTGCTTTTATTGAGCCAGATACAAAGTCAACACAGAACTGTGTGTGTACCCTCTGGGTGACCCTGAACTCCAACCTGTACTGTTCTAGGGTTAGACCAAATTTTAGGCCTAGATATTTTCTCATGTGGGAGTAGGATTCTGCTTCATCCCCTCTAGGGCCAGAAGCCTATCCCTCCCAGCTACTGGTGTCAACTACCATAGGAGTGAACCCCAATATCTAGAGTGGACCCTTCTAATCCTAGGAGCCCTTTAAAATGCAGTCAACGATTTGTCAATGTCGCCCCCCTCTACATACATGGAAACTATTCACTTGGGAAGCCAAATCTACCACCCCTGGGTATCTCAGCATCTTCCTCATTGCCGCTGCCACCACTCCTTCTCCCTTCCTCCTTTGCCCACTTCTTCTCAGCTAGTTGCAGTTTCTCCTTCTCTAGAGCTAGGGCTGCTAACTGAGCCTGAAGCTGCCTCTCCTCAATGGACAGTTCTGGTTCCTCTGTGGGGAAGCCTCGCCTCTCTCCCATAGCTGGAAATATGAAGCTGGTACTAGAAGTAATGGACATTTTGTCCTTCGGGTCATCCTCCGCCTCCCTTTCACTCTTTTGAGCTGTCTGTGCTCGGGACTTAAGGGACCTAGTCAACTCTGCTTTCCTAATCCTATAAGCATCAGGTTGCCTATTGTTCCTACACTGTACCCTAAGCTCAGCTACCGTGAGTTTGGACATTTTAGCCAGATCAGTCTCCATGGTATCCCTAGATTTGGGTCACAACAAAAAACTTTGGCACCAAATAAACACAAGAACAATAATTAAAAAAAAAATGAGGTAATTCAAAAATTAGTCAAAATTTCAAAAATTAAAAAAAAAAAAATGTTCCAGGCCTCTTTAGTGGATTATTAACGATCTTCATTTAATTTATGTATGGTGTAGTTAAACACAGGTGCTATCCTCACAACTGAACAACAAATGTTGGAAGGTGGTTTATTAGTAGGGGTTGATAGGTACCCACCACTTGCAATAAGGCCACAATCACAATATAAGGTCCAGTCAAGGTCTCAATAATTTAATCCCTTGCTCAACCCTTGGTAGCTGGCAATGAGCAGGCAGGATTAATTTAGGGGATAGGTGTGAAAAGCATTTATGAAAATAGGAAACATTTTTATTTCTAAAATGAATCCAAAACAAAAAAAATCCAAACAAATACTGCCAACCAGGGACATTTGGTTGCGCTTGACCGTGATCAAGTCACAATTTGAGGCCAACCATCATAGGGCTCTCCTCACATACACTGAGCAGGAGGGTTCGTTCAAAGTTTTACTTTCAGACTTAGTCGTTTTTCTGGAGCTTTTCCTCTCATCGTCGGGCAAGGCCCCTCATCAGACCGGTATTCGATCATCAGCATGGCTGAGCACGAGCTCCCGGTCAACTCCTGGGAGTCTCTTTGACAGGAAAAAGCTCCTGCGCTTCAGTGGGACTAACCTGAAATTTGGGCCTGCTCACAGTTCGAGATCAGCAGCTTGGCTCCCATCATAGGGTTGGTCACCTTATGGAGCTTTTCTCCAAAGTTGCTCCAAACGTCTGCAGACTTCTGGATCTCTTTCTAGGAATCATGCTTTGGGTCTTCAGTGGTCCGCAACACCAATCCAAGGGTCTAGAAGCTCTGAGATGGTCCTTGAGATGTTTGACTACTTTTCCCAGAATGCACCTGGCAAATCCTCAAAAGTCCAGCTGAAGATGGTCATCTGGGCTCCTCTTGGTGGGGATGATACAGGTGAAACTCTTTTAACCTGTTGCTTTCAGGGAGGCCACTCCTTCACTTCTGGAAGCCAGGCAAAGTACTGAGAGCTGTAGTTCCTCTGTGTGCAGCAGGTGCAGTCAAGCACAGAGCAGTCCTTTGGAGTGCAGACCAGGGTTCTAGCAGAGCAGTCCTTTTTCTCCTTGTAGTGTCAGGCAGTGATCAGTATTCCTGGCCTGGCAAGCAGGGAGGCACCCCTGAACAATGGGGTGAAGGGTGCCACCTTCTGGGGTGAACACTTTCTGTAAAGGGTGAAAAAAGCAATCAGAGAAAGGACTATGCTACCAAATTCCAAAATGGAAAAACGTTCTCCTGTGGGTTAAGATCTCGCAAAGCCCTCCCATTGGTGTGGTCAAATTTCTTTAACATTCCTCTTCCTGCCCCTCTCTGCTAATCTAATTACTGGAGCTCCTTTCTGGCTGGGATGGCAGGAAGGGGAAGGGGTGAGCCTGTGTTCTGTCCTAATTGAAATTCCCCCTTTAAAGACCAGTTTGTCTACCCAACCGCTTCCTGCCTTTTGCTCTGCAGCTTGCAGATCTCAACCCACCAGATGTCCCATTGTCTCAATGCAGGCCACTTCACAACTCATTAAGGCAGATTGGCTCAGCCTGGCAAATACTAGCCAATCAGAGTAGAGCTGTTGGAACGCTGAATTTTGGCTCATCAGAAAAGCAAGCTCTATAAATTATTTTCTGTGATAGTTATAATACATATAACAGTGGCAAGCTGTTGTATTTATTCTAACTATCATTGTAAGTCCAAGAATTATATTTTTATCTATTTACTAGCAATAGTTATACTTTAATAAGGTATCCTCATGTTAGCCTATGGAGCTAATACACTACAATGTGGACAAAAAATTTACAGTTTTTTTCCCCTCACCAGGGCATGTAAAACATATTTTATGATGTCCCTGCTTATAGTTACAAGGCACCCTACCATGGGGCACTTAAGGGAGCCCTTAGGGGTGACTTATATGTGAAAATAACATAGTTTGAGACTTTGGAAGTACCTTTAGTTCCAAAGTCGAATTTGCTTATACATTTAATTTAAAAGCAGTCTGCAAAGCAGGGCTGGCTTTTACAGTACCAGCAAGCCATTCAGCAATGCACACTTAAGTGCATTAAATCTGTTGAGCCAGTAAACCTACATGCCTGATCATATACTACAGACGGATAGGTAGGATGTCATGCCAATTATAATTCTGCCTAATTTGCATATACCTTTTAATCAGGGCACAGGTAATGGGTCTGGTCAGCAGAGCCCAGAGCACCCTCAGAGTCAGAAAACCAGCATCTAGTGGTATAAATGAGGGCAAAAAGTGGGGGTACACTGCAAAAAGTCCTGGTTTCTCACATTGACGATATAGTGATATTTGGTGTAACCTTTGAACGCAGAAACATGCCACCACAGAAAGGTAAGATTAGTTTTATCAGCTTAGGTTTGACATTTGCAGGACATTTTTGGTAAATGAAGTGATTGCTTCATATATGTCAGGACTCTTCTAGGTTTCTAATCTTCAAACATTTTGAGGTTAAGTACTGCAGCTAGCCACACGCTGCAAATGGCTTTTGAAAATGAACTTTGAAGCCATTTCCTTACTCATGCTTTTGGGGTTTTCCTGTTCTGCGTGATAGGTCCACACAATGCATGTGGGACATGATTTAGGAAGTGTGGAAATGAGGGGTGATTACACATTTGTCATCCCGACATATTCCACAACTTTCTATCAAAGAAATATAAAGAAATTCACCTTTTTCAAATAAACTTTGACATTTGCAAGACAATCTTAATCAGGAAAGTTGGTCGGTTTCAAACAAGTGAAACACCCTGTACTCCAGTGGATGTCTACTTTTTAAGAAATGTCTGAGTTTGGTAGACTTCTCTGAGAGTAGGCTGATCCTGGGGCCAAATATGGCAGTCAACCGCTAACCTGACCATGTACTGTATTGAACATTGTTTTCTCCCTGCACATGGTCATTTTTTATCTTTTCATTTCCTATGTAAAAGGTTCATCCAGTGTGGGAACAAAGGAAAGTAGGACATTTGCTATTAAAAAATACACACTCGGATCATTAGGCATTATTTGTTTTTCACAATTTGTAGTGGTACTAGTAACCATTATCTTTAAACTCAGATGTTTTAATACAAGCAAAATGTGCATAGCATTCTCACACACTCAGTTTTATCCATTTGATTTTTCATTATCAAGTGATAAGCATGATTAGAACAATGACAAATCATTGTGAGTGTGAGCCATAGCTCATTTGTTGTTTCTGGGTAGTACAGGTTTTTCTACAAACACTCTCTCAAAAAGCTACAGATGAAAATCTTGTAACTTCATTTTTTCCACTTACATTCAATATTTTAATGCAATAATTTGATTCTTTAGGAAAACCTTGAAAGAAATGCATAACTTACTTGGTTCATCTATGAGTTTCACATCTGTTCCTCACAAATTCTGAGTGGGTAGTAACCACTAAATAGGAACTTTTGACTTCCACATTTAAATTGTTAAAACAAATGGTGAAAACATATGTCCTACTCTTTCAGAGAATACACCCTGTCAATGTCAGAAAATACATCTTATCAATGCCATGGTTAGAAAAAAGGCCACATGCTTTCCTGTGCAGCACATTTTTAAATGTTGCCATCTTTTAGCTATTTTCTTAGGTCCCTCCAGGACGAAATAACAATTCCTGTACACATTTACAAATCACAATGTGTGGGAAACAAGGATACATATGTGGCCTATATGTGTTTTGAGGAACATAGGTCATGAATACTTAAGCTTTAGCTGTCCATAACATCAAAACAGGGCTTAGCATAAGGGGAGAATGTAGCAGTCAACAGATTAAGGGGGTCATTACGAGTCAGGCAGTCACTAGACCGCCAGACTCATGGCTGCGGTCAGACCACACCAATGCAGTGCCATATAATGACCACGGCAGTCGAGCCATGGTTGGACCGCCAGCACAGCCAGGCTCAGAGATCCCGGTGTCTGGCAGTTGCAGCGGTCCTAATTCGCCAGGTCAGCGCTGCCCTGGGGATTACAACATTGTTCTCCGCCAGCAATGTCATGGCAGTTGCATCGCCATAAAAAGGCTGGCAGAGAATGGGCACTTGGCATGGGCAGTCCAGGGGTCCCACTGGCCTGCTCTGCAGACAGTGAACTTTGCAAGGGTGCTGGTCACTCTGCATCCTACAGCATTGACGCCAGCTCGATTGCGAGCCGGAGACAATACTGTAGGGTGTTTACCGCCAGGCCAGCGGGTTGAAACTCAGGTTTCTGCCCACTGACCTAGCTGGAAACTTCTAATGGGCCCAGCAGGGAGGTAGCCACTATGGCGGCAACCTCCCCGTTGGAAGTTAATTGGACGGCCTAAACCGTCCACCAACTTCATAATGAGGCCCGAAATGTGCTGCATTGCAGGATAATGGAAACTGAAAATGATGCAATATGTATTTCCTGGCCCACCATAAAACACGTCATCATTAGAAAACAACAAAAGTGAATAAGAATGCATATTGAATTGACATTACAAATGTATTTTGGTGAAAACTGCATAATCCTATTAAGGCCATGCACATTCTGGACAAAGAATTGTACCAACCTCTTCTGCAATATCACTCTTTCCCTGCAATAGCAATATCATAGGTGTTTAGGTTCAAACATATGCTAAACTTTTTATGACTTCATATATTGAAAGATGTATTGTTATATCTTCTGTGTTTTCCTGAATAATTTCTACTAGACTATGAAGTACTGATAAAAAACAATTATACTTGATTGTAAACATAAACATGAAAAAGTCTGTATTTCTGGTTTACCAGTTTCGCAAAATTCAAATAATGGTTTATAAAATACATTCTTCACCTCTAACTACAGTACTCGACCTTTGGTAAGTCTCATGAAATGACATGCTTAAATAATTCCCAGGTGGAAACCACAGTTCGCATTCAATGGCAATTAACCATAGGAAATTAATAAAACAATCACAACTATAGTAACACAACTACTTCATTGAAAATAGCCCAAGCTTCAGCTAAGTGAGGCAGGTGTCCTTTGAACGACAATCTCATCTGAGGCATCCGTGACTCAATATTCAGTTGACGTGTAAATAGGAATATACAAAGCTGAGCTGCAAAGCAGGGAGGCGGGAGGGACAAATTTGATCGATGATAGACAGCAATGCAGAACAATGTAGTTAAGGATAAGTAAATCATTTCTTCTCTAGCATTTGATCTTTTATGGGTTTATATGCTTGAATTAGACTACCAAGCAGTTTAGGCAATGACAAATAAAATAAATAGGGAAAAGGTTAACCTTAAGATTATGAAGAACTAAATATCCCATAGCACGCTCCTTCAATGATGCCCTGTCTAAACAGTAGTGCCTGGTGGATGTTTGGCGGCTCTTTCATGTTACTGCCCTGCAGGTGCCAGCCATTTGGACTTCAACATCCAGAGTCCAGTTTCCATTACCCTTCATGTGGAGTGAGCTTTGACTATTCCTGTCTGTGACGGCTTGTTTTACTGTGGCACAATATTGCACCTGCTATCCATCTGGTAATTCCTTGTTTAAAATGTGATACCTTGCGTAAAAAGTGATGTATTCCTATTAGGTTGTCCAAAAGAAAGCTGGAGCTGATGTTGCCACCTGAAAGGAAAAAATAGAGCCATGTAGTATCTGATTCATCTTCTAATGTCCACAGAACACTGATATTTCTGCTCTGTTGGAGGCATTTGGAAATAGGATCTTTCTATTCATGAGTCTGAAGAATGTCTATTGACTGTATTATCGACAAGTCTGTTTTAACATGCAGGGGGCATAGTCAACAATACATCTGAACAAGAACTTCCAGTTGTAGGTCAAATCAATAACGCAGGTATGAACCAGTGGCTGTAATGAGGTACAATCCTGGAGCCAGCCCTGTCACTGTAGGATGACAGCCTGAACTAGCTGATTAAAGCCCACATAAGCAATGTTGATAGCAGTGGTCTCTTCCTCCTCCTTGGAGAATAACTTTGGACACCTCCCCCCTCCTCAGAAATTAGGCCCAAACAAGGTGCTATTACATTCCACATTTGCCAGTCTTGAATATCTGAGGATTGCAAGGTGTTAGAAATTGGGTCTCTAGTTGGCAGTGGTTTGAACCCTGTCCAAGTAGGGACCCTCATTCTAGTCAGAGTAAGGGAGTCACACAGCTAAGATAACCCCTGCTCACCCCATTGGTAGTTTGGCAGGAGCAGTCAGGCTTATCTCAGAGACAAAGTGTAAAGTATTTGGACACACACACAGGAGCACAGTGAAAACAACACAAAAGTACTCCACACCAGTTTAGAAAAATAGTCAATATTTATCTGAGTAAAGCAAGACCACAAAAATCCAACATACAAGTAACAATATCAAGTTTTAAACCATAGGAATTAATGATTGTATCTCTTTAGCACAAAATGCCTGGGATGAGTCAAAAATAAAGACGATGCAGGCCAAAGGGAGGTGAGATGCCAAAAAGCAAAGCAATGTTTTGGTTCCTTACTGTGCAGGCGATGTGATGCATTGATTCTTTCCTTGCAGGAGAGGTGATGCATTGTTTCTTACTGGCAGGGGAGGTGATACATTGACTCTTTCCTCACAGGAAAGGTGATGCATTGATTTCCAGACACGCAGCCTTGGTTCCTTACTGCGGTGCAGGGTTGATGAGAAATTGACACCTCCGGGGACAATGCATGGAAAATCTAGATGCACTGTGTTGATGGAGCCATGGAGAAACAGGTGCTGCATAGATTCTGCAGCCACGAGATAGGAGCTGCATTGATTCTTCAGCCGCATGACAGGCACGGCATTGATTTTTCTGCAATGGGGCATCGGTGTATGATTTGTTTCTTCTGCAGGTCACGAGCTTACACTTCAAAGGGCCCAGGGACTGGAGTTGGCACCACCTGGCAAGTCAGGACTCTCAGCAGAAGAGCCCAAGCACTGGCAGATGAAGTTGTTGATGTCTCTGAGACTTCTTAAAAGGAGGCAAGCTCAGTTCAAGTCCTTAGAGAAACTTGGAAAGCAGGATGTAGAATGTAACGTCCAGTCCTTTCATTCCCAGGACAGAAGCATCAGGCCAGTACAAAAAAGCAACAGGCTGAGTGGCAGTCCCTCCTACAACATCCATCTCTTCTTTCTTGCAGGATGTCCTCAGTCTAGAAGAGTTCCAACTTTGTGGGGTCAGTGGTCCAGTACTTATACCCAATTCTGCCTTTGAATTAGGTAAACTTGAAAGAAAAGTCTTTGTAGTGCACAAGACCCTGCCTTTCCTGCCCTGGCCACAGGCACACTCCAGGGGGTTGGAGACTGCTTTGTGTAAGAATAGGCCAGACCTATTCAGGTGCAAGTGTCAGATCCTCCCATCACTCTAGCTCAGGAAGACCATCAGGATCTGCAGGGCACACCTCAGCTCCCTTTGTGTGACTGTCTAGAGTGAATTCACAAACAGCCGACTGTCATCCTGACCCAGACGCATATTCCACAGAAAGGCAGAGACATAGAATCGTTAAGCAAGAAAATGTCCACTTTCTAAAAGTGACATTTTCAAACTTACAATTTATAAACCAACTCCACCAAAAAATGTATTTTTAAACCTGTGAGTTCATCCCCAAACTCCACATCTCTATCTGCTCCCAATGGGAAATTACACTTAAAAGATATTTCAAGGCAATCCCCAAGTTACCCTATGGGAGAGATGGTCCTTGCAATAGTGAAAAACAAATTGTGCAATATTTCACTATCAGGACATGTAAAACACACCAGTACATGGCCTACCTTTTAAATACACTGCATCTTACCCATTAGGCTGCATTGGGCCTACCTCAGGGGTGACTTACATGTGGTAAAAGGGAAGTTTTGGGCCTGGCAATTAGGAGCACTTGTCAGGTCGAAATGGCAGTTTAAAACTGCACATACACACACTGCAGTGGCAGGTCTGAGACATGTTTACATGGCTACTCATGTGGGTGGCACAATGAGTGCTGCAGGACCATTAGTAGCATTTGATTTACAGGCCCCAGGCACACATAGTGCACTTTACTATGGAATTACTAGTAAATCAAATTTGCCAATCATGGATAGACCAATCACCAATACCATTTGGACAGAGAGCCCTTGCACTTTAGCACTAGTCAGCAGTGGTAAGGTGACAAGAGTACTAAGACCAGCAAAACCGAAATTCAGCACAGGATCAAAAACAGGAGGTCAGAAGCAAAAAGTTTGTGGATAATCCTGCAAAAAAGGCAAACACAAGGGAACCTGTAACATGAACAGGATTTGCTGTAAGAGAGGACACTTATTTATTATTCACATTTTTTATGTATTTTCTTATTTCTTGTGGATGTCTTTCTTTTTTTGTGGAAACCCACAGATTATTTTTTAAAGAAGGTGGTGGGGTGACCCCCAGGACTCATGGGCCCCACCAGCTCCCTGTAAGCAGTCTCATTTCACAGGGCCACTCGGTGATGGCTTTTTTCAAAAAATTATCCAGAAGTGTCCCGGTTCCCACCTGATGCACTCCACAACATATTTTATGTTGGAGGCCACAAGAGGAACCCCTTGGCCACAGCTTGCACTCTTCCCCTGTGTGGGCGAGCTGCCACTGCTCCCACCTGCAGCAGATTTCTTCTGCTCCCACCTGGTGGGAGCAGCTTTGTGCTTCCATCAGGTGGGAAGTCATTATGCTTTCCCTACCTGTACTCCCGAGCAGGTAAAATATGGTGTCCCGGGGTTGGTGACACCGGCACACCATCCCTGAGCTGACCCTGGGGAATGGAGTCCCTGGGGACCATTGAATGGCTCAGTGTTGGGAGGGGTGCACCCTCTTCCTATTTTTCAGAACTGTGGACCAGGAGATGGGGTCACCAGGGCTTTTTCAGGGTCATGTAGTGGGGCAGCAGGGCCCCCCTCCTCTTTCTCCTAATGGCGGCACTGAGGATAAGGTCCCTGGGGCCTTTCAAGGCTCAAGGAGGGGGGATCATGAACCCCACTACCTTTTATTTAGTTTGCAGCCCAGTAAGATGAGGTCCCTAGGCCTTCTCAGACTCGGGGAAGGGGGACAGGGCATCCCCCTGTTAAGATAATGTTGGCCCCTGGGGACTAAGTACCTAGTCCTAAGATGGCTACTGCCACATCGTAGTTGATGTGAAGGCAGCCAATCAGATCTCATTTTGAGGTATTTTGGCTCTGCGGTGTGAAATATACAGAGTGCTTGAGGCTTAATTACTAAGCAGATTTACACCAAATCACAAAAAAACACTTTCTGGACCAAGATCTAGCTTTCTGCCAAATTGGTGTAAATCCGTTTAGCCATTTGAGGTGTTGCTGTATCTAAATTTCCAATGGAAATCTGAATGGGGATATGTGTTTTGGGACGCCCCCCCTTTTTTCTCTGCCTCCGCATGACGGATCATCCAGAGCTTTCCAGTTAAGAGCTGAAGTGGAAAAACCTTTTTTGAGAACGTTTTCTAAAGATTTGTCAAACAACACCAAAGTTATTAGAAAAACAAAAAGCTATTTTCTTACGGAAACGCAATCCTAATTGTAAATACCCCATGGTAACAACAACTGGGTAATATATATTTTATATATATATATATATATATATATACACACACACACACACACATATATATATATATCTATATATATATATTGATATATACACACACACACACACACACAAGCACCAAGCACGCACGCACTCGCACACACACATAAACACACTATCTGTCACCACTGTGTAGTTATAGTTAGATCGGAGTCCCACTAGAAGATCGTTTTTTTGTTTTGCTAACAACTTTGGCTCGGTTTAGCGAATCTTCATGAAAGCATATTTAAGTTCCTAGTATATGGTACAAAATGTATCCAGGGCCTGGAAGTTAAATGTCTGTAGTGAACTGCAGCACCTATTGTGCTATCCAGTATAGTGGCAGTGTAAACATGGTTTCAAGTCTAAAACAGTAGCTGATCTGTAACAGTACAAAACATGCATTGTGACATAAAATAAACCCTTTTGATAGGCGAAATTCCCCCTTTTAAATTTTAGTAAGTCACCCTTATTTTAGGCCACGTAACCCACAAAGTACATTGTATGGTATTTAAAATTGGGACATGCAGAAAAATTACTATTACCATGTGCCTACAGTGACATGGTGGGAAAAGTTATTTTCACAGTGGCAGAGCCAGCTATCCTATGTAGAAACCCAGAATAGGTATGAAAATACTAATACTGTATCTTGAGAATGGAGCCAGCTAGAAACACAACTATGTTTAATAGTTATTAAAGCACAAACTCAATGATGAAGTTCGAGTTTTAATAAAAAAATAAGAAAAAGTACTTTTTAGGACTTGTAGAATGTTTCCTTCTTTCTGCCTGAAGTTCCTGGAGGCTAATTTGCATTGGCTCTCCAGCTGTTCCCAGGCAATGATGAGAATTGAATAGGTGTGAAAAATGAAATGCCTCACAGAAAGAAACAATAGGCTGATCTGAATGGACAGAGATGACTCCTTTGAGTTCAGCTGAGTATACAGAGTGGGAGCTGTGAGCCTCTTTTTGACAGCACAGTGTCAGATTCTCCCTGACATGTCTGTTGAGTCATATATAATAGTTGGTTCACACTTGAATAGGACAGAACAGCATGGTAAGACAGTTCTTGTGTATCCATTGTCTGGTTTCTGAAGGACGCTGCTATTGTCCTACCAGACTTCTGTCTCTGGTCTGTTTGTTGGGGGTACAGTGCCTGCCTCAAACTGAGAGCCCCTTGCCCACTCAAAGGGAAACAGAGCCACAAGACAGTGACTCTCACGTTTGTCTGCTATTACAACCTGGTGAAATATATTAGGGATTACCTGCTCTGAGGACGCCAGATGACATCTTAATGTAGTCATACTGGCTCTTGTTCTGTCTGACACACTGCTTGTGCTTTGAAGTATTGTAGGCGTGTGGCCATTTCAAATTATAGTTCTGTCAACCAGGGACACTGGGGAAACCTCTGCACTACCTCTCATGCTAACTGGGACAACCTCCTCCCCAAAGTGCTATACTATCCAAAGCTGCTATCTGCCCACCATTGGGAGGCTGCAATTTCTTAGGGCATTGGGCACCCCCCTTGTTGTACCCATATCTGTGACACTAATAGCATTTGGGGGAGAACCTCCCTGAGAATTTCTTCTCAGGGAAACTACTTTTTCTGATCAGTTTGGGACTGGGAATCTTTCCACTGATAACGGTTTTGGGACCTATAGAGAACTTGTATTTTTATTTTTGTCTCCCCCGCCTTTCTTTTGGTGGGGACTCTGTCCACCCTTTTGGTGATCCTCCTCCCCCACATAACTTCTTGTGGACCTTTGTAGTAAGCAATAGGTTAACTTCCTTAGAACTGTAGACAGTGAGCTTAGAATCAACAAGGTTTGTGATGCAGCTCTGCAAAACACTGACTGAACATGTGAGATCTGAGAATAAGATGGAACAGCTCATCATAAATCCAACTCTCCAGTGCCTTCTTTGAGTAATCCATGAAATCCATCCAGGACTGACCTCACAGCTTCTGGCTTTCCTTAAACTTTGTTCTAAACGTTTCAGGGGTAAGGCCATACTAACTGACAAAGGTGTCTTTTATGAGGGAATACTTCATCTTGCCCCCCTTCCCTTTGGCCAGTAGTAAATTATTTTCTTCATTTAGTAGTGCCTGTAGAGACTGGCTCCCAAATCCTCCTTGGGGACCCTGTGGATCTCTAGGGCAACCTCATAAGCCTCAAACCAACTGTCAATGTCATCCTCCACAACAATGTTAAGCACCAGGCTCTTGGGGATGTGGACCTTCCTGCCTCCACTGGACACCTGGTTTTCACTGCCATCCTTGCTGCTGGACTCAGTGTGCTTTTTGCCTTTGTGTCCAGCTCATTGAGACTCCCTTCATGAGCCAACAATAGTTTTCTTTCTGCCAAAATTTTTTCAGCCTCAGCTTTCTCCTTGGCTAAGACGATCTCGGCCTCAGTCCTCCGCTCCTCCAAGGCCCTATAGGCAGCTGCCTTCTCTACAGCCCTCTTGCAGCACCATCCTCCAAGGAACTCTTTGCAGTAGCCTCCTCTTTGGCTGCTTCCATTTTTAGCTTGGCTAACTGCAGTTGAAACTCTCTCTTGGCTCTCCTGTCCTCTAATTTTGCAGGGGACAGGGTGCAGGAAGAGATGCTGCTGCTTGCTGTGAATCCGGCAGAGAACCTCACCCCAGTGGACTGTCTTCTCAGGAGGTTTTGTCCCTCCTCCTCCTCACTCCTCTTCTCATCTTCCTTCTGCACTGTGGCTTGAAACTGGCAGGGTTCCTCCCAGGCCTTAAAGGCCTTCTGAATCCCCTGTTTATTGAAGCTCTTGGTTACAGGAGGCCCCCTTTTCCTTGCAGAATCACTTGAGCTCAGCGACAGTGTAGCTCTCCAAATTGTAAATCCAAAACTTTGGTGGTCATTTTCATATTGGTGGTAGAAACTGCCTACTGCCGCGGCGACCGACGCCACAATACCGCCACCACAGCTATAATCCATCCACCATATTATGAGCACTGCCACACATCCGCCCCAAGAAGGGTGGAAATCCAGCAGTGTTCATGGTGGCAGACGGTGGTAAGGTGGCGCTGCTATCACTAGCACCGCCACGCCAGTAGAACACCGCCAGACGTATTATGACACTTCATAAGGCCTGGCGGTGTTCTGCTGGTGGGGCACTGCTGGCCGTAGCAGCGCCCTTTCCCGTCCCCTGCTGGAAGACCTCCTCGACCAAGGTAAGTTGGGCTTCTGACAGGGGAGGGGGGGTGGAAGGGTGGGGGGTGTTGTGTGTGACTGAGTGTGTGCATGCGTGTGTGTGTGAATGCATCTGTTTGTTGTGTTGTTTGCATGGTTGTATGCATGTGAGTGAATGCATGTAAAAATGGTGAAGTGCACGTCAGTGTGATTGTGTGTATAAATGTGTGAGAGCATGTTTGGAAGTATGCATGTATCAATGCGTGTATGCCAGTGTGAGTGACTGTATGTAAGAACGTGTGCGAGCATGTCTGGAAGTATGCGTGTATGAATGTATGTATGCCAGTGTGAGTGATTGTGTGTAAGAATGTGTGCGAGCATGTCTGGAAGTATGCATGTATGAATGCGTGTATGCCAGTGTGAGTGATTGGGTGTATGTGTGGTATGTGTCTGTGGGTGTGTGCGTGTAAGGGGGGTGAGTGAGAGGATCGGAGGGGTGGGGGTGTTTGTGTTTGGATCAGAGGGTGGGGGGTGTATTTGAATGTCAGGGTGGGGGGGTTAGTGTTGGTACGGAGGCGGAGGGCTCTGGAAGGAGGGGAGCTGGGGGTGTCTGGTGTGTGTTCCGGGGGTGGGGGAGCCGCCTATCGGTGACAGGGAAGGAATTTCCTGTCATCGGTAGGACCTATCGCCATGGTTTTCGTGGCATTGCTAATGCCACGAAAACCATGGCAGTAGGCAGGCCCAGAATGCCACTGGCGATACTGTGCCGGCCGCCAGGCTGGAGATTGACATCTCCGGCCCGGCGGCTGATACTGCCAGTGCAGTATGAGTGGAGAAGTGGCGGGTTGGCTGCAGTCATAATGTGGCAGCATGTACCACCAGCCTGTTGGCAGTACTACAGCCACATTAACACTCACCGCCAGGGTCATAATGACCCCCTTTATGCTTGCAGGCAGAGTTACCGGTGCACAAAGTCAAGCGGAATGGAAGTGGGTTTGGAAAAAGCAAAAGAGGCCAATCAAGGAGAATTTCAAAAGAGATCAAATCTGAGGTCAGGTCATTTATCTGGGATTTTAGTTTTGCACAGAATCACTAAGTAACCCTGCACAAACACAAGTACTACATTCCATCGCTGAACACCAATGTAAGAAATTGGATTAGTGGTTGAGAAGAGTGATAGCCCTACTCAGACAACAACCACAGCCCTTGTCAGGATGAACTACAAAAGTTAGTAAATTAACTTTTGCTTAACTGTCTGATAGCTTGACACAAAAACAGTCAGGCTTAACTTACAGAAAAATGTGTGAAGTATTTATACAAAACACAATCAGTAATAAAGTGAAAGCACAACACAAGAAAAATCCCAAACCATTTTTTAAAAAATTGAGTAACTTTAATAAATACGGCATAAAGCAATGGGTTGCCATTACTGCCACTGGCTGTTGTGCTGTGAATGACGGCGTTTTGCCTGATCGAATGTGTACATCTGGCAGAAAATGAGTGCACCTCAATGGCTGGGTTGGTGGGCCAGTCAAATACTTTTTCATTTACTCGTCCACTTTATTTTCTTCTTCTTTTCCATTTCCTATAGCTCCTAACGCAATCCTTTTGGGCCACTCACTTTACTTTTATGATGTTCATATAACTCTCATATGTTTGTTGAGTGTGTGTCTCTGCTTTACTGTGGCTGGATAAGTGGGTGAATGAATGAATGAATCATTGAATGGGTGAGATGGGTGAATGTATGACTGCAAGGATGAGTGACTGAGTGCTTGTGTGATGGCTTTTTGTGTACCTCAACAGGCACTTTCAGAAATAAGCCAGATCTAGTGGCATTGCCAAAGTTTGTTTGGTATCCACATATATTTGCAATTCATTTACCACGACATGACTATTTACAGTTCTTACCTTGCACCTCTGTGACTTGGGCGAAAACGTTCCAGAAAGTACATGAAAATTCCCTACTTCCTCAGATTACCCATAGCAGTAAATAATTCATATGGAAAACGTTTCCTTTTTGAACAAAAAGGAAGCTCTGAAAACATTTTTTTAGAATTGCCAGCTTCAGTAACATGACGAATATTTTAAGTGTGGAGACTCTCCACAAGTAGGCTTAGGTAAAGAAGGACCCCAGAAAAGTACAGGAACGGCATATAATTCCAAATGTATCTTCCAAAACTCTTAGTACGGGAGTACGGCAAAGAATTTGGTGACAGTCATAAATGTCCGTGGTTCATATATATGCTCTTAATAAACTTGAATATAAGACTTGTTTAGCTACATTTGATAACGTAAAGCGCTGTGGAAGGGCTATTTCCTTCTAACATTGACATATTCATTTTGTTGCTTCCTACATGGAATCGCAGCGATATATAATGGTCAGTTCAGTTTTAATTTTGTAAAGAACAGTTCCCAAGCATAGATGAACTCAAACAAGCAGACTGGTGTGCCAAGGTAGCAGCGGCAAGATAATTATTTGGATGTAAAGGGAGAGGTATAACAAAACAAATAAGCCTGGGTACACCTCGCTCGAAGAAGGCAACGTCTTAAGAAGGATAAGGAACGATTGCAGACAATCTACATGCACTTAAAAATTGGTAAGGTTCATACAACAAACACCTGTAAAGAAAGCCTCGAGATCTCAAATAAGCATGCACCGAAGGAAAAGGAGAGTAGAACTAGAATACATGAGGGGATCTGATGGATGCAAAACCCCAGTAGCACCTTATGATGCGCACCTAGTAAATGGGTAAAACATTTGAAGTGTCTGGCACAGGAGAAAGCGCGAGGACAGCAGGCATCTGTGTCAATAAGGTCTGTATGTGAAGAGAGAGGTCCCCCGAGAAAAAAGCAGACTGGAAGGACAAGGCAGTTAATTATGCTGACGCATTTCATTTGTTCTCTCAAGTGATGTCTCTGCGCCCATGCCCTTTAAATAGACTCCTTCAAGAGCTCACAAACATTGTATACCCCTTGTTACCGGGAATGGTTATTTCTCCTACTCACCATCATTCGGAGGAATGGCATCACAACGAAGAAACCAACAGTGGGCAATGGAAGGAACACAAAAACTGGTGCCCACCCTCTCTCTGCCCTACTATTCCTCGTACGTTCCATGGAACTGCCTCCTCAGTGCACCAGGTGACCTTCCACGGGACCCTCTTTCTACCCCCAATTAACATAAATTTGTAAAAGGGGCGCACAGCTGTTAAGGCCGAAAACTGATTAGCAGAATTTCTCTGGCCAGAAACATAAGTGCACGCAGTAGGTGTGATACTCTCTTTTCCCTGCCCTACTCCTACTACTCTTTTTCACTCCAAACTTTCTTTTCCCAATTGCAGACAAGCCCTCTAAACCCTATCCCGGATATTGTCAGCCTCCATTTGTAATGAGTGTGGTGAAGCAGGAGGAATGGTTGCATCCATGTAACGAATGGCCCTCGTGTTCTCTTCCTACCTCCAACCCCTGCATCTTCTTCCTACCCCACTCCTTTAACAACCTCACCCCCTGACTTCCCTTTATCACTCCCCTGCCTCTCCATTGCAGAGGGTGGAAAACTGAAAAACACAGAGGAGCTGGCACAGTTGTAATGAGCAGCAAAATGGGTATAGTGGTTAGACATGGCAATACCTTAGCTACTTCCAAATTGCATATTAAATCACAGTAGAGCAAGGATGATTTACAACTATACCTCCTGTTAGGAGAAATTATTACAGAGTGTTACCCATACCAAGTGTTCTTAGCTCGAGAGATGTAAAATATGTTTCAGAAATTCATAATATATCTTTTAAGTTACTTTTCCAGCTAAGCTCAAAATGGGTCTGTAGTCGCAGAGAATGTTGAAGATCAATTATCTTACAACAGGTGGTGTGTGTCACATTATAGAATATTTCTAGCATTTGTTTTTGCTGTACTGTTGACCTATAGCTTGATATCTAAAAACTGATGGGGGAAAGAAGACATAGAAAGACAAGGCAGTAAAGCAAATTATTTCTGTGTGAAGCATTAGCCTACCTCAGTCTGGCAGCTCATTTTCTTGCTCTGCTCTCTCAACAGAATGAATGCTTAGTTTCAAATGCTGGCCAGGGTTTTGCCACTGTCTTGCCAGTATTCCTGTCACTATGGCAACTAAGAAACATTCTGTGACTTCATAAATAAAGCCTGCTCCTAGCTACCACTGTGATGCCCTCAGGACATTTGCCTACATCCTTGAGGTAGCCTGGTGTCAAACTATATAAATAAAATCTGAGTCAATTGAACAGAGCTAAATGTAAAATTAAAAGCCAACCTATACATACCAATCTGAGTGAAAAACACCATAAGATACTCAATGGTACAGCCATAGACATGCCAAGATATTCCGTTAGGGACGCTACCATACCTTTATATGTATAGAAAAATCATAAACTTCATTTTAATAGAAACAATATGCCGTATTATGTACTTGAAGTGCAAGGACTGAACAAGTGATATATGTACATTGCTTGTATTGACAATGACTAAGAATATAAAACATGGAATTAGATGCAAGATGATTGCAGCCCTTGGCAGGCATACAGCGGGGTTATTTGTGACATGGATATACTTGCCAGGAGCATAACGAGGGAACAGCTGGGCTGTGCACTTAAGGCTGAGTAGGCAGTTGCATCAGATTCTAGGTCACTGGGTTTGTGATGTTTACATTTATCCCGGGGCATCCGTGTTGGTTCCTGTGCCAATGCTTCATGCTTTAACGAAGGGGACATTGCATGGCCAGCCAGAAGTTATAGAATATCTCTGAAGACATCAGAAAATATTGAGGCTAAGCTGATTGAAAGCTATTTTTAGGAGTGGGCTAGGGCTGCTTACTGGAATGGAGGTCCGAGTGCAAGCGGTCAGCAGGTTTTCTCAAGAAGCCGTTACTAGTGACCGCAGGGTAGAGAGTTTTCACATTAGAAACCTATCTGGAATCCCTCTCATATTAGGTTATAGAAGGGGTTCCAGGTCCCACAATCTTCCCTCAGATGTGTGCTATCCAATGAATGACGTCATAGTAAGCCTCAAAAACTGAGCAGAAATTATCAAACAAAATAACATTATAAAATGTTCCAGTTTGTTAGTGATTTAAGACTGGGTAAAGAGTTTTGTTTCTCTTTACTGGATGCCCCCCTTAAATTAATGTGGCACTGTTACAGCAAGTGTTGAACCTACTAATTAACAGGATTACCCATGAACCACCAGGATCCACCATTGAGCTAAATAATGTATGGTATAAACCCTAAAGACTTTGACTGCAGAACTAGCAGAAAGGACTCAACCTTTTTTGGGGTCGAGGTCTGGGTGAAAGATGGAATTTGTGGAAACAGAGTACTCACAGAGGGTCTCCTTCTCGATTTAGAAGATAGTGATAATGGATTTTTAGTTCAAATATTTGCAGACATTGATCAGGTTTTTCTTCCTTGGTCAATGTAGCAGCTTGGAACTGGAACAAAGTGGGTTGGTGTTGGTACCACTTTTCAACTTATTTTTCAGACAGAGGGATGGTTCAATCTCTGTCCTAGGTTCTGGTTCTAGAGCAGACTCCGCCTTTGTGGAAGAAGATAGCTTTCACAGGAGGTAATAGTGGTGCTAGCTACATGCAAGAGTATCCAAAAAAAAGGGTATAATGAAGCGCGAAGGCTCTGCACATGGCCCTCATATCATCAGCCTTGCTGAAGCAGTACTCAGGGACAGACAAAAGGGAAGGCCCTGCATAGAAACGTATTTTTTAACAATATAATATGCATCCTCATCCCCTGACCTCTACCATCCACCAAATGGTAATGCTCAGGGAAATCTAATCAGTAATTCCTTGCTAAAAGGTTCAGGTAGACTTTCTAAGGGCAGCCTTGTCTCCATCATCCCTCACTTCACTGTATGGGTCTCCACCACTCAGCGTCAGGAATGTAGCCAATCCTCTTTCACTGTTGGTGAAAGCTGTATCCACCCACTATCCTTGTGCTATGTTTAACCAGGGCCCATATAAGAAAGACCAAACTGGCCCCTGAAAGTCTACTCACATTGCATGCAATCTCGCTATCATGTATATGCCACACATACATTATGTATCCACACATTTGACATGCACACAAAATGTCAGCACAAAGATCTAGGTGCTATACTGAAGCAAACCATTATATTACAATGTAGGTTGCACTCCCTTCTAGAACAGAGAAATGTTTCCTCTGAACTATTAATCTTCTAAAATTGATACACTGCCACCACCACTCTTTATCAACACAGGGCATGTACAGTAGTTCCATGTTGTAAAAGATGGCATGCCTGATATGCCCCTCCATGTCACAGAACAGGTTCTGAACCTTGGCATAATATGGGATAGGCTTAGCCCTCAGTGCACACACTAGATTAGCATGCTGGCAAATTCAGGATTTGCTGTCAGGCTACTCAGGGCAAGGGCTAACACACACATACCATATAGGGGAGATTCTATAAAGCATAACACACAAGGGCAAACCTGTGATACACAAATACTGTATACATCAGAATATGCTAGAATTAAATAACACAAAATGATGATGGACAGAGTGTTGAAACTTTTCAAACACTCACCCCCAGTCACAGATCTGGGTTTAATCCATCGTTCTTTTGCTCACCATGCCACCCCAGTTTAGACCCAGCCATATGCAAATCAGTCTTGAGCCTGTTCCCCATGGGAACAGTCCAGCCCGAACAGCCAGGCCAGGTCCACCATGGACTGGAAAGAAGCATCCTGCGACCGGTTTTAGGGTATCACCCTTCATCAGCCAGGCTAGCTTGAATCCAGTGGCACAGTGAGCAAGGGACCCACTTCTGGGCATACCCTTCCCTTTTCGGGCAATTTCAGTAACACAAAAGGATAATGGACGGAGTGTTGAAACTTTTAAAACACTCACCCTGTGTCACAGATCTGGGTTTAATCCATCGTTCTTTTGCTCACCATGCCACCCCAGTTTGGACCCAGCCATATGCAAATAAGTCTTGACCCTGTTCTCCATGGGAACAGTCCAGCCCGAACTGCCAGGCCAGGTCCAACCTGGACTGAAAACAAGCATCCCGGACCGGTTTCAGGGTATCACCCTACGTCTGGGCATACCCTTCCCACTTAGGGCAATTTTAGTAACACAAAAGGATGATGGACAGAGTGTTGAAACTTTTCAAACACTCACCCCCAGTCACAGATCTGGGTTTAATCCATCGTTCTTTTGCTCACCATGCCACTCCAGTTTGGACCCAGCCATATGCAAATCAGTTGACCCTATTCTCCATGGGAACAGTTCAGCCCGAACTGCCAGGCCAGGTCCACCCTGGACCGGAAAGAAGCATCCTGGGACCGGTTTCAGGGTATCACCCTTCATCAGCCAGGCTGGCTTCAATCCAGTGGCACAGTGACCAAGGGACCCACATCTGGGCATACCCTTCCCACTTAGGGCAATTTTAGTAACACAAAAGGATGATGGACGAACTGTTGAAACTTTTCAAACACTCACTCCCAGTCACAGACCTGGGTTTAATCCATCGTTCTTTTGCTCACCATGCCATCCCAGTTTGGACCCAGACATATGCAAATTAGTCTTGACCCTGTTCTCCATGGGACCATTCCAGCCCGAACTGCCAGGCCAGGTCCACCCTGGACGGAAACAAGCATCCTGGGACCGGTTTAAGGGCATCACCCTTCATCAGCCAGGCTAGCTTGAATCCAGTGGCACAGTGAGCAAGGGACCCACATCTGTGCATACCCTTTCACTTAGGACAATTTTAGTAACACAAAAGGATGATGGACGGAGTGTTGAAGCTTTTCAAACACTCACTCCCAGTCACAGATCTAGGTATAATCCATTGTTCTTTTGCTCACCATGCCACCCCAGTTTGGACCCAGCCATATGCAAATCAGCCTTGACCCTGTTCTGCATGGTAACAGTCCAGCCCGAACTGCTAGGCCAGGTCCACCCTGGACCGGAAACAAGCATCCTGGGACCAGTTTCAGGGGATCACCCTTCATCAGCCCAGCTAGCTTGAATCCAGCTATTATTATACCTTACTATTTTAGGGTTAAACCTATATTAACTGATAAAACCCCACTTAAAGGGAAGTATCCCCTATCAGTGTAAATATATAGGCACTGATAAACACCTTCACGTCCACAAACTAAAATGCCATTAAATTAAAATACAGTGAGGAATAATGTAATATTTGTAATTGTTCCTGAAGGGGCCAACAGAATGTGAGTTTGTTGTGCAAGACCGGAGCAATAAAACTGGTCTAAGATTAACCTGCCTGCATTTTAGGGATATTGTTTCTTTTCTTGTTTCTTCAAGTTTAGTATGCTTTGATTAAAGCTGTAGGTCTGATTTAATCGTTCTGTACACTGCAAAGAATCTGAGAGTAATAAAATCATATTTGATCTTTTGGCGCTGTTTAATTCTTTAATTCTGCTCGCTGATTTGTGAAATGGCTGGTTCATACAAATCTTGGCCAGCAAGTACTATAACATTTTCTCATACACACAAAATAGGTAAAACCCCTTGATACATCAGCCAACTTTGTTCACAAGTTAATATTGATAGCAGGTCAACTGTCACTCTCCCTGGGCTACAAACCTTCAATGCATGGAGTAGTGACAGACACCTGTGCAAACATATACAGCTGCAAGGTGTTCTATCATCATATGCGACACCTACAGCTAAACCTGGCTTTTTTACTATCTGCACTATACTGTGGGGGTTTTGAACCCATACTTACAATGTGAGCAGCATTACTTCAATCCCCAGAATATAACATGACTTTCAATAGAAGGTCAGGATTTACTTAGAGGCTGACACTTGACAAGGAGGAGCTACGAATCTTAACACATCAATAGCAGTACCACTTTCATGTAGAAAAAAGAATGCAACAAACAGAGGTAAAAATATTGGCAATATCAGATTTAGGGTGTTTAGAATGCAGGGCTACATATTAATCTGCTATAATTCAAAACTGTAAAATTTCTGTTGGCAGAGTTGAAAACTCCAACAATAACATAATACTTAACCCCTCATGTGCCTGGGGCGAGCTGGTCTCGTCCTCAGCCACAGTTGTCATGTGCCGAGGACGAGACCAGCTCGTCCTGCACCCGGCCCACGGGGGGAGCACTCTGCCCCCGTGGGCCTATCACCCACACCCCCAGTTAGGAATGGAAGGGGAATCGCTTGCCCTTCCACCCCCGACAATCTGATAACATCAGCGCGCCGAGGTCATCAAATGCTCCCGGGGACGCGCTGGAAGCCATTTGCTTCCAGCGCGTTAGGAGAGAGGACGGATTTAAGGTGAGTCCTACTCCTTGGTGGGATTGGAGGGAGTAAAACAGACACAGGGGGAAAGGAAAGAGTTTTTCCTTTCCCCCTGTGCCTGTTTTCAAAAGATTCCTGCTCCACGATCCCGGGTGAGGCCCGCGATTGTGGGGCAGGTATCCACCACTAGGCACCAGGGATGTTTTTTTGTTGATTTTGGGGAACGGCCTCTTGAGCAAGGGTCGCTCTCCTGGGGGCAATATTAGATCCGTGTTTTGCCCCCCCCCGGAGGGTAGATTGGCAGTTCTTGCGGCCAATCTGCCCACCAGGGGGAATCGAATCCCATTAGGAACCAGCGATTACATTTCTAATGATGTTTTGGGGCAATGACCCCTTGGGCAAGGTTCGCTGACCGGGGAGCAAGATTGTTTTGTATGTTTTGCCCCCCCTCACCCGGGGCTAGATTGGCCATGTTTTCAGCCAATCTCACCCCAAGGGAAGGGGCGAAACCCACTAAGCCCCAGGGATTGTGTTGTGTGTGTGTTTTGTGTCTTGGGGGCACCCCTTGGGCAAGGGTCACCCCCCCCAAAAGAGGCAGATTAGTGATGGCCATTTCTGCCACGAAGATGCCAGGGATTGTTTTTCTTTGTTTTTTTGTGTTGGTGGGGCACTTCCTTTGGCAAGGGTTGCCCCCAAAGGGGGCACATTACTGATGACCATTGCTGCCCTCCTTGGGGACAGATCGACCTATTTTTTTTTTTTAGGCCCATCTGCCCCACAGGGAGACAGAAGCCACCAAGATACCAGGGATTTTTCGTAATTTTTTTATTTTTTTTGGGTTGTGGGGCAGACACTTGGGCAAGGGTCGCCCCCCCCAAGGGGGGCATATAACTGTTGGCCATTTCTACCCCCCCTTGGGGGCAGATCTGTCTCTGTTTTATAGGCCCATCTGCCCCCAAGGGGGAAGAATCCACTTAGGCACCAGGGAGCATTTCTAAATGCTTGGTGGTGGGTTGTTTGTCAACTGGCGAAGTATTTGCATTTGTGATTATAACAGTTTATATCTCCTTTTTGTTCCTTTGCTGTGGCTCCTTGCGGTTTTGGCAGTGGTTGACCTGCAGTTTGCATAGTAGAAGAAATATCTGTAGATGAGTCTTTGGTCCTGTTCAAGGGGCATTTGTTTTTTAAGCAGTACATTCCTAGCAAGAGGGCAGGGTATGAATTTAAGATATATATGCTGCCTGAAAGTAGTACAAGATGTGTGTAAAATGTCTGGGTCTACACTGGTAGGGATTCCCGTACTGACCCCCCTGGTTGTCTGCCCAGTTTTGGAGTTAGTGAGAAAATTGTGTGGCAACTTGGTAGACGACTGTTTAACAAAGGTCACCATTTATACGTAGAGAAATTCTACACTGGAGTGCACTTGTTGAAGGAATTGTTCAGAGTGGACACTGTTGCTTGTGGCTCCATACGTTCTAACAAGAAAGGCTATCGAAGTAAGAAAATGTTGGGGGATCCACGCAAGCTACACCGTTTGGACTCCACCGTGTGTCTAGTTTTAAAAAATGTCCAGGTTTGGTAGGCTTCCCTATGTGACCGCCGCACCCAGGACCAAAAACGCAAATGTCCCCCTTCCCCACCACCCACCCTGCAAAAACAGGTAGTTTTGTAATAGATCAATTTTATGCGTCCACATTGTGTTTTGGGGCATTTCCTAATGCAGGCATTGGGTCTACCCACACAAGTGAGGTACCATTTTTATCGGGAGACCTCGGGGAACGCTGGGTAGAAGGAAGTTTGTGGCTCCCCTCAGATTCCAGAACTTTCCGTCACCGAAATGTGAGGAAAAAGTGTTTTGTGTGCCAAATTTTGAGGTTTGCAAAGGATTCTGGGTAACAGAACTTGGTGAGAGCCCCACAAGTCACCCCATTCTGATTTCCCTAGGTGTCTAGTTTTCAGAAATGTACAGGTTTTCCTAGGTGCCGGCTGATCTAGAGGCCAAAATCCACAGCTAGACACTTTGCAAAAAATACAGGTCAGTTTTCTTTGGGAAAATGTGGTGTGTCAATGTAGTGTTTATCGGGAGACCTGGGGGAACGCTAGGTAGAAGGAAGTTTGTGGCTCCCCTCAGATTCCAGAACTTTCCATCACCAAAATATGAGGGAAAAAGTGTTTTTTTTGCCAAATTTTGAGGTTTGCAAAGGATTCTGGGTAATAGAACCTGGTGAGAGCCCCACAAGGTTTGGTAGGTTTCCCTAGGTGCTGGCTGAGCTAGAGGCCAAAATCCACAGCTAGGCACTTTCCAAACAACATGCCTGATTTTAATGTAAACATGTGATGTGTCCATGTTGCGTTTCCTGCCGCGGACGTATTCAGAGACAGACAGCAGGCACCAAATGGCTAATGTAAAAAAAATGCCAACTTTCTTATAGTGCCATTTTCAAACCTGCAATTTAAAAAACAACTTTACTGAAAGATGTACTTTTAAATTATGAGTACAGAGACACCAAACTCCAATATTCTATTTGCTCCCACTGGGAAATTACACATAAAGGGTGTTTTAAGGCAATCCCCATGTTAACCTATAGGAGAGATAGGCCTTGCAGTAGTGTAAAACTGAATTAGTAGTTTTTCACTACCTGGACATGTTAAGCTTATAAGTCTATGAACAAACTTTTAAATACACTGCCCCTGCCTTTGGGCCTAACTAGGGCCTACCTTAGGGGTGACCTATATGTAATAAAATGGAAAGTTTGGGCTTGTCAAGTAGGTGTCCTTGCCAGGTCGAAATGGCAGTTTACAACTGCACACATAGGCTCTGCAGTTGCCGGCCTGAGACATGTTTAAGGGCTACTGTAGTAGGTGGCACAATCAGTGTTACAGGCCCACTAGTAGTATTTCATTTACAGGACCTGGACACATATAGTCAGGGCCACTGGAATTAATCGGCAGGGGAAGGTCAAATTATGCAGCAGGGTTGAGTAAATTATGTGGCAAGAAAAGGCAAATTATGCAGCATTATACATCACATTTTGTAATAGTATTACTTCATTACTTAGTCATTTTTAAACTTGTTAACACTGTCTGGGCATTAGTTACACCTCATTAGGACCAGTTTAGCACCCAAATATAGCAATAGGCTACAGAAAGTTGACCAGTCAACCTTTGCAAAGGACCTTCCACTGTGCTGCAACACATGTTGCTGCATTTTTTATTAACTTTTGAATCTTTTGAGCTAGAAACAATTTATTGTTGAAATCTGCACAATATGCGGCAGATGATGGATTATGGATTATGTGGCAAATCTACAATTATGTACAAAATGCAGCAAAATCGCATAATTCCAGTGGCCCTGCATATAGTGCACTTCCTAGGGACTTACAAGTAAATTAAATATGCCAATGTTAGAGGTGCAGAGCCTCTTGACAAAGGGTCACGACCCCACTCCGCCCTGTTTCTTGCAGTACTACATGACGGTCGTGTTGTCAGTAAACACCTGCACTAGCCTTCCCTTGATGGAGCAGAAAGGCTTTTAATGCCAGTCAGATCGTTCTGAGCTCCAGCAAGTTGATGTGGAGTCTGGATTCTGCCAGAGACCAGAGTCCTCTGATTTCCACATCTCCCAGATGAGCGCCCCATTGCAGGAGTGACGCATATGCCACTACTGTGAGATCTGGTTGGGGAATGGAGATGGATCTGCTGCTGACGCAGTTGTGATTTGTTAGCCACCCACTGCAGATCTTTTACAGTTCCCTCCAAGATATGAACCATGTCACAGAGATTCCCCTGATGCTGTGTCCATTGGAACTTCAGGTCCCACTGCACAGCCTGCATATGTCAGTGGGCATGTGTCACTAGCAGGATGCAGGAGGCCATGAGCCCCAAAATCCTTAGGATGTCTCACCGAAATCCAGGATAAAGGCTGGGACATCGGTATCTTTGCTTGAATAGCCCAGACTCGCTTGTTCAGCAGGACATGTCTGAAACTGCAGTGCGTCCAGCACAGATCTGATGAAAGGGAGCGTCTGAGAGGCAGTCAAATATGACTCTGACATGTTGATAGTATACACCAGTGAATGCAAGAGGTCTGCCGTTGTCTGGAGGTGGAAGACAACTCGTTAAGGTGAGCCCGCCTTCAACAGCCACTCATCGAGGGAGGTGAAGACTGGCACCCTGATCTCTGCAAATGAGCTGCGACCACTGTCACCACCTTGGTGAACACCCGTGGGGTGCTGGTAAAGCCAAGGGGAGCAGGGCAAAATGAAAGTGCTTATGGCCTGCTGTGAGCCACAGGTAATGCCTGTGGGCAGGCAGGACAAGAATGTGGAAATGAGCATTTTGCATGTCCAATGCTACTACCCAGTCTCCTGGGTCCAGGACAGACAGGATCTGAACTAATATGAGCATTTTGAATTTCTCCTTCTTGATAAAAGCAGATGAGGGGCAGTAGGTCTAGGATTGGACAAAGGCCTTCGTCTTCTTTAGCACCAGAAAGTAGCAGAAACAGCAACCACAACCCATTTGTGGCACCAGCACTCTCTCTATGGCTCCTTTGGCCAAGAGAGCTGTGACTTCCTGGCAGAGAAGTGAAAGATGATCCTCTGTCAGCCTGTCGTAAGGTGGTGGCAAAGGGGAGTGGTCATGAACAGGACAGAGTAGCCCCTTCTGACAATCTGTAAAATCTGCATAACCCACCTGTCTGATGTTATTAACTGCCACTGGGGCAGGTTAAGGCGTATCCTGACACCAACTGGATGCCCAAGATGGTATGGTTGTTATGGCTGCATGTGGTGAGGTAGACTGACCTAATTGCTGGCTACCCAACCCATGAAGTCTGTGAGTACCTCAGCCACGCAGAGGCAAGGAAGTGTGCACTGTGCAGTGGCTGGGAGGGAATTGGCACAGCTGGAAGCCTCTTCCTTAGCCACAAAAAGAGCAAAAGGCAGATTGTAGGTGATGTAGGGTGATAGAAAGGCCCAAGGAGCTGGCCATAGCCCTACTGTCCTTAAAGCACTCTAGCACTCAATCTGCCTTGCCTCCGAAGAGACAGAGCCAACAGAGGACATGTCCATCAGAGATGACTGGACATCCCCTGAAAAAACAGCCGTCCTCAACCAGGCGTGGCACCTCAAGGCCACCGGTGATTAAACCCCTCTGCTTAGTCATGGTGAGTCCACAGCGGATGATGAAAGTTGCTGGCTCTGTCCTGCCAGCAACAGTCTGGGAAAGCACGGCCAGGGCCTCCTCTGGGACATTGGCAGCACCTGCACAACAATGTCTTAAAGTGTGTGGGAGTAGCATCCCAAAAGGCATGTGGTGTTCATGGACCGCAATGCCGGGCTGATGAAAGAAAACATCTTCTTCCCCAAAGTGTCCAGCCTCTTGAATTCCCTATCCTGGGGAGCGGTAGGGAATGTACCCAGATTAACATGAGAAGTAGAGGCTTGGACTACCAAGCTCTCTGGGATGGGGTATTGGGTGAAGATATTTAGGTCCCCTGGAGAGGAGCAGTGGCAGTGGGCAATCGTCCTATTCACAGGTGCCCCTTTGCTGGGCTTGGAAGATTTCCCCAGAAGGATGTCAGTGAGGGCTTTGTTGAATGGGAGTAGTGGTTCTGAGGGGGTACTCCCGGTTGCAGCAGCTAGATCACTGCCACCGAGGACAACTGAAGGTCAAGGACCTCAACCGCCCTCCACAACACCATTTCAAATGACACTTCATCTTCTATAGCAATAGTAGGTGGAGAAAGCATAGCACCGCCGGAAGGGGCTGGGAGCGTTGGCAACGGAACCGGCATTTGAGAGGGTTGAGTTGGTATGACCAGCACCTGTCCGGATCCAGAAAAGGATCCTCAGGGCCCAAATGGAGCCAGGGCCAAAGCTGCCAGAGTAGAATCAAAAGGGGGGCCCTGCCAACTCCTCGGGCCCAAAGGTGCAGCAGAGGATTCTGTCTGCCCAAAAATAAGGCGCATGGCCTCATAGAATTCTTTTAAGTGGACGGAAGTTGCTTCGGCTCCTGGAAAATCAGGGAGGCATGGAGCCAACCCAGGTGGACTATACCGTGGAGCAGGCCTTGATGTGCAACACTCCCTCATCTCTTTGACTTCTCTTTCTTCTAATTGTGGGACTTACTCAAGTGACCCAACGACGTGGAGTGTGACGAGCATCTTAGAGTCTACGACCCCTCCCAGTACCTTCCTCACGACTGGGACCTTGAACATCGTGGCATCGCATGACGAGCCACAAGGAGCTTGATCACTCCCTCAAGGCCTTTGGGTTCATGGCACAGCATTCGGAACACAACTTGGGGTTTTGGTAGCACTCAAAGCACCAAAAAGCATACAAAGTGCAGGTCCATTGTAGGAAAGTACCATCTTGCCTGCCATGTTACCCCCATTTTTTACTGATATGTATGTTTGTTTTTGCCTGTGTCACTGGGATCCTGCTAGTCAGGACCCCAGTGCTCATAACGTGTGCCCTGTATGTGTTCCCTGTGTGGTGCCTAACTGTATTACTGAGGCTCTGCTAACCAGAACCTCAGTGTTTATGCTCTCTCTGCTTTTAAAATTGTCACTGCAGGCTAGAGACTAATTTTACCAATTCTGATTGGCACACTGGAACACCCTTATAATTCCCTAGTATATGGTAACTAGGTACCCAGGGTATTGGGGTTCCAGTAGATCCCTATGGGCTGCAGCATTTCTTTTGTCACACATAGGGAGCTCAGACAATTCTTACACAGGACTGCCACTGCAGCCTGAGTGAAATAATGTCCATGTTATTTCACAGCCATTTTACACTGCACTTAAGTAAATTATAAGTCACCTATATGTCTAACCCTCACTTAGTGAAGGTTAGGTGCAAAGTTACTTAGTGTGAAGGCACCCTGGCACTAGACAAGGTGCCCCGGCATTGTTCAGGGCAAATTCCCCAGAGTTTGTGAGTGCGGGGACACCATTACACGTGTGAACTACATGTAGGTCAATACCGATGTGTAGCTTCACAATGGTAACTTCGAACATGGCCATGTAACATGTCTAGGATCATGGAATTGTCACCCCAATACCATTCTGGTATTGGGGGGACAACTCCATGCATCCCCGGGGCTTCAGCATGGACCCCGGGTACTGCCAAACTAGCTCTCTGGGGTTTTCTCTGCAGCTATTGCCGCTGCCAACCCCCAGACAGGTTTCTGCCCCCCTGGGGCCTGGGCAGCCCAGTCCCAGGAAGGCAGAACAAAGGATTTCCTCTGAGAGAGGGTGTTACACCCTCTCCCTTTGGAAATAGGTGTTAAGGGCCTGAGAGGAGTAGCCTCTCCTGGCCTCTGGAAATTCTTTGAAGGGCACAAATGGTGACCACTCCCCTGTCCATCACCACCCCAAGGGTGGTTCCCAGTGCTCCTCCAGTGTGTCCCAGACCTCTGGCATCTTGAATGTAGAGGTGTGAGGGCACAATGGAGACATCTGAGTGGCCCCTCCTGATAGGCTCTTACCTGGTTAGGTAGCCAATCCTCCTCTGAGGGCTAATTAGGGTCTCTCATGTGGGTTCCTCTTCAGATAACGAATGCAAGAGCTCACCAGAGTTCCTCTGCACTTCCCTCTTCGACATCTGCAAAGGATCGACTGCTGACTGCTCCAGGACGCCTGCAAAACCGCAACAAACTAACAAGAAGACTACCAGCAACATTGTAGCGCCTCATCCTGACCGCTTTCTCGACTGCTTCCTGGTGGTGCATGCTTTGAGAGCTGTCTGCCTTCACCCTGCACTGGAAGCCAAGAAGAAATCTCCCGTGGGTTGACTGAATCTTCCCCCTATCAACGCAGGCACCAAACGTCTGCATCACCGGTCCTCTAGGTCCCCTTTCATCTTGACGAGCGTGGTCGCTGGAACACAGGAGCTGAATCCAAATGTCCCGACAGTCCAGTGGCCCTTCTGTCCAAATTTGGTGGAGGTAAGTCCTTGCCTCCCCAGGCCAGACAGTAATCCTGTGTACTGCGTGAAATGCAGCTGCTAGTGCTTCTGTTCACTTTTGCAAGACGTCCTTCGTGAACAGCACAGCCCAGGTCCCCAGCACTCCGTCCTGCATTGCCCACCTCGCTGAGTTGGACTCCGACTTCGTGGGACCCTTTTTTGTTGTGCTGAGACGAGCGCCGTGCTCAGATCTTCTGAACACCTGTTCAGGTGCTTCTGCGGGTGCTTCCTGCTTCTGCGTGGGCTCTCTCTGTTGCTGAGCACCCCCTCTGTCTTCTCCTCCACTGGGCGACCTCCTGGTCCTTCCTGGGCCCTGGCAGCACCCAAAATCCTCAACCGCGGCTCTTGCAGCTAGCAAGGCTTGTTTGTGGTCTTTCTGCTTAGAAACAACTCTGCATCCTCCAGCACGCTGTGGGACATCTTCTGACCAAAGGAGAAGTTCCTGGTACCTTCCGTTGTTGCAGAATCTTCGGCTTCTCCCACCCAGAGGCAGCCCTTCTGCACCTTCATCCGGGGTTTAGTGGGCTCCTGCCCCCCCCCCCCCCGGACACTTGCGTGACTCTTGGACTTGGTCCCCTTCCTTTGCAGGTCCTCAGGTCCAGGAATCCATCTTCAGTGCTTTGCAGTCAGTTGTTGTCTTTGCAGAATCCCTTATCTCGACTTTACTGTCTTTCTGGGGTAGTAGGGTAACTTTACTCCTACTTTTCAGGGTCTTGGGGTGGGGTATCTTGGACACCCTTAGTGTTTTCTTACACTCCCAACAACCCTCTACACACTACACTAGGCCTGGGTTCCATTCGTGGTTCGCATTCCACTTTTGGAGTATATGGTTTGTGTTGGCCCTGCGCCTATTTTCTCCTATTGCATTCTATTGTGTCCTACAGTGTTTGCACTACTTTTCTAAGTGTTTCACTTACCTGATTTTGGTTTATGTGTATATTTTGTGTATTTTACTTACCTCCTAAGGGAGTATTTCCTCTGAGATACTTTTTGCATATTGTCACTAAAATAAAGTACCTTTATTTTTAGTAAGTCTGAGTATTGTGTTTTCTTATGATATAGTGCTATATGATATAAGTGGTATAGTAGGAGCTTTGCATGTCTCCTAGTTCAGCTTAAGCTGCTCTGCAATAGCTACCTTTATCAGCCTAAGCTGCTAGAACACTTCTAATCTACTGATTAGGGATAACTGGACCTGGCACAAGGTGTAAGTACCACAAGGTACCCACTATAAGCCAGGCCAGCCTCCTACATCTATCACATCGGTCAGAGACAGGTCCCGTAGGGCTTGATGCCGGCATTCTTTGATGACATCCCAGCCACAACAGTAGGAAAACCTAAAAAACAGTCAACAGAATGTCAAAATGTTCAGTCAAAAAGTGACTGACGGGGTAGCTCTTCTCTGGATCCGCGCTGGCTGGCAGGGAAAGAAAAGAACTGACATCAGGCAGGAGATAGATGTTGCTGTCCCCAGTGCCCATCTCAGCCTAGCATGTGTTTGCCAACCAGCTTCACTTTGTATCACACAATAGTGGAGTTCTGGGAAACTGACCGAAGTGGAGCAGACAGATTAGAAGTTACTATCTGCCCCAAATGAGTGCTCATATATACATACTCTTTCATGGGCCATTACTTGAATAGCCCATGCAGCCTTGGAAACTAGATCGTCTAATCCAAGAATATTTCCTTCTCAATTAGATTTGAGCCACCATGCATTTAGTGACTCCAATAAAAAGGGACACATTGGTCTCCCATCAAAAAATGGTGGCAGAAATTCTGTCCACCGTATTACAAGTGCTTTGCAGGCAGTGCACTGCGCATAATGGTCAACAGGACATGCACCATGTTTTGACTGAGCACCCTATTCACCTAACCCTAAAGCCCTTAGTCTTCCCAAAGTGCTCTTCAGGGAGTTTAGTAGAATCTTTAGTCAGAATTTCAAAGGTAGATATGCTGGCACTGCCCGAGGAATGAGCCAAAAATGCATCCTCAGACACCTCCAACTTACTACCACACCCTGGAAGGAGTTCGAGGATTCAGTGAGGTGAAGGCACATGAAAGAAAATGTCTTTTTGAGTCTAATCAGGCTTCCATGATAAGGCTTTAGTAGAGATACACTTAGCACCCATGAGTATTCGACTGTGGGTGAGATGCACATGAAGAGGTAGTCAAACCAGAACACGTTTGATTTCATAGGATCTTGTGTAGGTAGAAGCAGATGTTTATGGGTGAAATAAAACTGCTCAAGGCACTAACCTGACCACAGTTGGCAGTATGTGTGTAAAGGCAATTGCATGGCTGTTGGCTGTCAGAATTTGTATTGTTTGCTAGAGTTGTGGTTCTATAATACGTTGGCTGATGAGTTGTTGA
The DNA here is from genome assembly GCF_031143425.1 of Pleurodeles waltl. Taxonomy (NCBI): domain Eukaryota; kingdom Metazoa; phylum Chordata; class Amphibia; order Caudata; family Salamandridae; genus Pleurodeles; species Pleurodeles waltl. The sequence continues at coordinate 479,993,861 of NC_090438.1, read as the reverse complement.
TGGCCCTGTGATTGGTATTTCAGTCCTCTTGGCATATAAATGTGATGGACCCTTGGATGGCAGCGGGCTGTTGATTTGAGTGTTGTCTGTGACAGGCGGTACAAATTGCTTTGTGTGGTATGGATGAAAGTTGTGCAAACAGACCGTAAAAAATGTGTTGCCTTCACATAGCTTTATGGTTCACTAACAGTAAGTGATGGGTTCAATATTTCAAAATTATTAGTACTGACACACTGACCCTATGACTACATGTAGTGCCAAAACCATCCAGTATGGATGTATGCTTGAGTTATGGACAGACTCACAAGGAACATTTACATCCCAACACATTTTTGAAACCTTGTACCTATAAGTGTCTAGGGTGGTGTAACATGCATTAAACCCATTCACAATTCCTTCCACATTTTCAACTTACCTTAATGGTTAAAATCAGAGATTACTCATATTTCTGTGACTTTCATAATTAAATGTATCAATACAATTCCTACTACTCAGGATTTCGACCTTTGTCCTTATTAAAATGCTAACTCTCTTGTGTGAATTGCCTAGTCCCTGTGACGCAAACTGTTCTAAAATGCAAAGTGGAGCCATTGGCAAAAGTGGTACCTGTGTTATTTGGGCCTGCGCTTAATGGCCTCCCAGAGAAACCTACCAGACCCACAATATTTCTGATAACTGGGCGGCTGGGGCAGTCCAGAGTGGATCCTACAAAGTTTTCTTACCCGCAATGCCCTGCAAATCTCAAACTTTGCTGAAAAGCACACATTTTCCTTACTTTTCTGTGATGGAATCTTTAGAAATCAGCAAGAATCCACAAAATTCCTACCATCCAGAGCTATCCCACTTGTTCTGATAAAACATCTTCCCCACTCCTATGGCTGGGCCTAGTGCCCGTGACAGGAACAGATCAAAACAACGTCAAAAGAAATCCCCGATTTTGGGAAAAGTTGGAGGTTTGCAGGGCATTGTGGTGGGATTCACATTAGGCACACCACCCTGGTCTCCACTCAGTGTCTAGTTTCCTGAAATGTCTGGGTTTGGTAGGTTTCCCTATATAGCCACTGAGCTTGAGCCCAAAACTTACAGCTACTCTAATTGCCAAATAAGCTATTTTTTGTGACAGGAAATATTGATGTTGTCACATAGTGTTGTGGGCCATTTCTTGTCACGGGCACTGGGTCTAACCACACAAACTAGGTACCATTTTTAGTAGAGGACTTGGGGAACACTAGGGTGTAGGAAATTTGTGGTTCCCCACAAATTTTAGATGCTTTCCTCACAAAAAAATAGAGGAAAAAGTTTGAGGCTTGGAAGGACTTCTGAGTAACGAAACCTTGGGAGAGCTATGCTGAACTAGGCCCCAAAATCCATAGCTACACACATTGCAAAAAATAAAATTAAAAAAAAGATCTGACAGGCATTCTGACAAAGGCCGATGGTAGGGTAGGCAAAGTAAACAGAATATCGACTTCAGAGCTGCCCAAGATCACACAGGGAGTAAGAAGAGAAAGGGATCCAAAGAGAAGCTTTGCACAAGGGAATGAGAAAGTCTAAGCTCAGAAAGAACAGACACTCAAGAGGCAATTTGGCATTCAGACTAGTGCCTAGGACGAAAGTGATTTATATATATCTCTAAAACCCAGTGACGGTCGCCACTAGGTAGTTATAGTTAGGATCTAGTTTCTATAGAAAAAGTGTTTTTTTTTTTTGCTAATAACTTTGGCACCGTTTGATGAATCTTCACAAAATTGTCAAAACATATACTTTGCTAAGTTCAGCCCAGTCTGGAAAGTTTCAGGGTGATTTGTCAAGCAGGGGCTGAGACAAAGGGGGGCGGGGGAGGTCACAAAACGTGTTTTCCCCATTCATTTTTCCATAGGAACTTTAGACACACATACAGTCTGAGCCACTGAAAGGAATTACACAAAATTTGACACAAGGCTATAATCTGTTCCACAGATCCAGCTTTTTGTGATTTGGTGCAAATCTGTTTAGTAATTATGGAGAAATATAAGGCCAAAAAATACTGATATATAGGGATGCGGATCCTCCCTGGATCCAACTGTCCCCCTTCTGATATCTGATTGGCTCATAACACTTCAGCAAGTAAGTGTTGGCAACCATCTTGGGACTCTGCTTCAGCCAAGTCCCAGAAAAAAAGACCAAAAAAAAGAGACAAAAGAAAAAGAAAACAAAAAAAGAAAAGGAGCCAGGGTAGAGTCACCCTGACCCCTTAGCCCTGGTGCTGGGGTCCCTGAGGGACCTCGCTAGGGCAAAAAACATTTTTTATATAACATTGGAAAAATCAGCGGATGAATCTGCAAATGTTTCTGATTTTAAAAAAAATAATAATGTGCTCTCCTGTGCATTTTTTAAATTGCCCCCTCAGGTCCCTGGGGCATCATAGAAGAGGGGGGTGCCCAGGGCCCCCCTCCTTGGGCTTTAATAAGCCCCGTGGATCCCCTCCTCCCTAGGGCGAATGTCCAAATAAGAGCGGGGGCCGCAGCACCCTCGTACCCTGGGGACCACCATCCCCTGGGGCAAAAATGTTTTTTTTAAGTAAGTGGGGGAGGTCCAATGGCCTCCCCCACAGCCCCAGGGACCACCACCTCCTCGAGGCTATTTAATTAATGTGGTGGGCCAGTGGCCCCCCGCACACCAGGGACTGCCACCCCCAATGCAAAAAGGTATTTATTTGCAGGGGGCCATGAGGCCTCCCCTGCTACCCCGGGGACCACCCCCCTTGGGCAAATGATTAGAAAAATAAAGGGGGTCCCTATGAGACCCTGAAGCCCTGGGGACCACCACCCCGTGTGGCTAATCTCATTGGAGGGGGGCCACGCGGCCCCCTCCTGGAGCCAGTGATGGCTCTGGGGACAGCAACTCCCCATGGCAGACTACTGCTATGTCCTTGTGCCCCCCCCTGGGACATACCCGTTTGCTGTTGCTTGCCTGCAGCACTGCAGCCAAGCCATGCCACAGCAAAAACTCTGCTGTTTGACAACAGGACCTCCAAAGCAGGTCCTGTTGTTAAACAGAAGAGCTTCCATCTCAGTGGGACAGAGATGATATGCTTCAGCAAACAGGAAGCTGCTGTCAAAGTACTGACCCTGCAGGGGATTTTATTTAAAAAAAATATATATATATGAAAGAAACCGTAGCTCAGTGTGAAGGTCGCAGGCCTTCACAGTAGGCTTTGGGGGTTCGAGTCCAGCTGGACTCATTACTATTTTTTGTTTGTATAAAAGAAATATAAATTTTTTATTTTAATTCGGATAGAAATATATAATTCTAAATATATCAGACATCAAAGCCTAAAAAGCACCCTCTCTCCCTTTCCTTTTCTCTCTGTCTCTCTTTCAATCATTTATCCCACTCACACACCCACTCAGACAATTACGCACCCACTCACACACGAGCTTACAGAACCAGACACTCATGCACCCATTCACAGACCCACAGACTCTCATGCACTCACATAGAGCCCCAGTCAGACCCTCACACACCTACTCAGATAGCTACACACCCACTCAGACTGTCACACACCCACTCATAGACCCACTGAAACCCTCATGCACCCACTCACAGACCCAAGCGGACACTGATGAACCCATTAACACACTGATATATGCACGCTCACACCCAGACAATCTGACAACCACTCTCAACCCAAGATACGGCCTCTCACACATATTCTCACACCGAGCGAGGCCCCGGACAACTTTAGCCACGCACAGCCAACGGGCAATGCGCAGCATGGGGTAGGGTGGTTAGGTAGGTTGCCTGCAGGGTCTGGCTGCAGTCTTGCGGGCAACCTCAGCTGCACATTGGTGAAGGCTGTGCACAGTGTAAGGTTGGGTGGTTATAGGGGTTTGGATTAATGTATATTAATGAAAATGACTATACGTTAAAAAAGCCATAGAAATTCACTGAAAAAAAAGAACAAAGGTTAGAGGGACGTTATAGTTAGGAAACAGAATTTAAAAACAACTCATATAAATTCACTGAAAAAATAAAATTGTTACAGGGACGTTATAGTTGAGCCCTAAAGGTCCCCGCCCCTGCTATGCACAGCCTTTTCATCCAAAATTTTACTGCAAATATTATGTAATCGAAGATGGCAAAAGTGGCTTAATTTGTGGGCAATTACCAGCGCATGGCGAGGGCGCAAGTTATAGTTATCTTAGGGCACAAGTTATAGTTACTATAACTGGTGAATTACTAAGGTTTTGTACATTTAAAATGTGAGTCTAACTACAATGTCCCAGTAACCTTTGTTTTTTTTCAGTGAATTTCTATGTTTTTTTAAATTCTATTTCATAACTAGAACGTCCCTGTAACCCAGGGGTCTTCAAACTGGGGGCTGGGCCCCCCTAGGGGGACCTTAAGTGATCCCAGGGCGGGCACCAGGCTCTGACTAAAAGAATCATTATACTGATAAGTGTTGTGTTTTAGTGAGGGACAGTAAGCCCCTCTGTAATGGGCCATCACTAACATCTTTTGTCATTTATATCCTGGCTGGCATGTGTCAAAAGGGAAGGGACTTTAAATACTCTTTAAACCCCTCATCCATGTTTCTAATAATCACACTGTGGATACTTTCACACATTATTAAAGCCTGCCTTACCAGAATAATATGTTTGGTAATCATGCATTTGACTGCAATTTTAAATCAGTAACAGAACTTAAATGGAATGATTAAATAAGTGTAGACATATGTAAGCATTGGCAGTTTAATAAAATAATATCAATTGTTTTTGGGGGGGGGCTGGTGATTTTTTTTTCACGGGGAGGGGGCATTAAATAGTTTGAAGACCACTGCTGTAACCTTTAAGTTTTTCAATATATATATATATATATATATATATATATATATATATATATATATATATATATATATGTGTACATATATATATATATATATATATATATATATATATATATATATAGCACATGGGGAAAACGCTCTGGAGCTCCACACAGTAAGAATGAAGCTCAATAAGCTCTTCCCCCACAATTACTGTTACAGATACTGACTTCAAATACTCAGGCAGTGTCAGAACCCCTTTTAGAGGGCCACTGGGCACCCACGGACAACCGGACCCAGCTGTGGGGGGGGAGGCCTTTAACTCCTTAAGTCTCAGGGCCCAGTCTACTAAGGATTCTGAGCAACTGAGCCAAGTACTCCTTCTGCACTTGACTCTCAGGGTAGGCGTGGTCTGAGCAGCCCAAGTCTCCCTTGGTGTGCACACAGATTAGTGTACAGGGGCTAACAACTTAAAATGCATGCAGCAGCAGAAATAAATCATTGTCAAGCAAAATGTTTGCTTTTATAATAAAAGATAAATACTTTATTTCTACTGCTACCCCCACAAAAGAAGAATACAAAATTAATGAACAACTTGCACAGTCCTCCCTTGAAGTCAGGGTTCTAGTGTTCTTCTGATGATTCCCTGTCCCACTCACTCCTCGTGTTAGCAATCGGAGTGTTTCCCCATTCACTACTGGTAACATCCTGGGAATGTCCCACTGCTATTACAAGTATTAAGAGTCCACTATGACCCAGATTTAAAGTCAAAGTGCACCCATGCTTAATTTAACAGTGAGTTCCTCCTTGGCCATCAGGCATGAAATAAGTCTAACCCACTCCAGCAGAAGAAAAGCGTTTAGAGTCCTGGACTGCACAACATCCACAGGCACTAGCAGTGGTTCCAGTCCAAGTCAGAAGAGTTGGCTGCACGTGGACTCAGTGGCTGCAGTCGGTGGCACAGACTCTCTCCCTCATGGTCACAGTCAAGCAGTGATTGGAGATTTGCTGTGACTTCTCCTGTGGGGTAAGTGTTCACAGGCTTCTGATGGTGAGGATGGTTACGATAATCCTGTTCTTGGTCCTAGGTGGGTGACTCACTGATCCAACGTGAAGAAATCAGTTGCCGTCCTTGTTGCTTGTGGTGATCTACAGGTCACCATCGCTCTCTGTCCATGAGTTTCAGCCCAGTAAACATTGCAAAGTTATTTACAACAGCCCCTCCTAGAATACAAGGCTTCGGGGTTTAGTGCATGCCATTTTTTACCACGGCTACCTTCAGGGCAGCCCTCTCCTGGCATATGGGGGTTGCCGGCTCAGGACCAATTGTTACCTCGCACAAGGTGTCTACCTGACAGGGCTCCCCACTGGACCCTGCTCCCTCGAACATTCTCTTCTTCCTCAGTGGGCACACTGATCTTGGTAAGCCGGCAGGCGCTGGTGCTCTAGGGCATGCGGATTTTGATTCCCTGGGTGATGTCACCTCACCAGCAGGGAGACTAGTAGTCCTTGACTTTCAGTCTTGGTCACAGGCAGAATTCTTGCAGCACTTTCCCTCCTCACACAGCCAGTCTGGCAGCTTGGCAGACAATTGTTGGGATCTCAACTTCCTCTTCTTATAGTCAATTTCCGGATACCAAATGTGATTTAGGGTCTGATTCTTTGAGGTTTTATGTTTTTGTCCTGCTTCTTTTGAAGTGTACTCTCTTCTGCTCCTTCTTCCTCTTGAAAAGCAGTCTGTCATTGCAGGGATGTCTTTAAAGGTGGTAACCCACAACACAAGCCAAGGGAGTTGCTTAGAGTTCACACCTAGATGTCAGCCAATGTTGTACGTTAATCAAAATGGTAGCTAAGGGCTCCCAGTCCTACTCTGAAAGGTTCCCTTATCAGCCCAATCTCCTTCTAAGATGTGCCCAGTCCCCATCCTTGTACCTATCACTGAATTTAAGAGAACATTTTGAAGTGTGCAGGAGAAAACTGGTCCTTCATCATCATCATAAGGAGCTTTATCCGGTCATCAAAAAAAACATCAAAGCGTACAAAACAAGACACTCCATATAAATTTACATTAATAAATACAAAAGATAAAACCTACGTAAAATACAAGCAACAATAAAATCAATCAATCCCCGAAACCCCAGCCACTGGGCATGTGTAATTAGCACAAATTATTAAACATGATTTATTCACATTATTTTTAAAAAATGGGTGCATATGTGCTATGCAGCCACAAGGAACTTGCCAACTGCCTCACCATAATAGTAGAAGTATTGCTTTTTAATATCCTGAGGGTTGTAACATATTGTCTGGTGCTCAGGCTCCGGCAGATAGGACGTATCCACTTACGCCGGGAAACAGTGTAAGCTGTACAGAAAACCAAGAAATGTTCAACCGACTCCAGAGCTGCACCGCAGACCGGGCAAATGTTCGATACAGATGTTGCTCTCCAGCTACTTTTCAAAGACATTAGTGGCAAACACCCATAACAAAAGTGAATATACAAGCTCTTGGCAAGGGGTTCAGGGATAATATCTAAAAGGGACTCATACGGGGGTACCATTTAAAATCAAAGAATTGATTGGTCAACCACCCATGAGTTGTAGCAAAAAGGTGACTGTCCCTAAGATAGGCCCAATTAACTAATTTCAGGGATTGCATCTGGGCTTTCCTTAAGCCCAGGAGATTTTCCAAAAAACTCCAAAGACCCAGGATACGGAACCAGTTTGACACATGCTTAAACCATGGGATGGAGGCTATGTTAGGTCATTTTAAAAAAATCAAGATGTGAATTCCTGTAAATACTGAGTTCCGGAGTGGAACATATCCTTACCCAGTATAACAGACTTTTTAAAACTAGCATATCTAAAATCCGATTAAGACCAAGATCAAGATAGATGGGAACCAGAGGGGTTCTGCCTGGACAAGCAAGTAATGCTCTAACAAAGCCAAATAAATCTTTAGGGCCGGAGATACAGCTCTCATGCCACCCCATTTATATATAAAATAAATAATGACATGCCAAGATGCAACCTTGAAGAACCCCCCCCGCTGTATGGGGATATGGCCAGTTCATTCCCCCCGATTGCCCCACCTCACCTGAGCATAGGTACCTTCATGGAGTCACGCTGAAAGATGAATTATGTTCCTGGGTCTACCCTCTTTATCTAAGACCTCTCATAATTTCCATCTAGGGACCAAATAAACTGCGGACCAATGATTCACAAAAGAGACGTACAGACTTTGTTTGGCAAGAAGTACTTACTTCCAATATAGAAGAGCCGACCGGGAGACCTGGTCTGCAGTACTAGATTTGGGTTGAAAACCCGCCTGATTGGGGGGGACAGCACATGATTAGCATCAACCAACTATAACAACCTATCCAGAACCTGCTTTGCAAAAAATGCTTGTAGGTTATCGATAAGGCTAATAGGTCTGTAATTATCAGGGGAGCTCACTTCACCTTTCTTATAGATGGGTTTTATTTCAGCTCCCTTCCAGGTAGAAGGGATAGGGCCCCCAGCTGCTATAGCATTAGATATCATATTGATGTAACTGGACCAGATTATCGGCTTGGATTTATATAGATCCCCTGGTATTTGGTCAGGGCCAGGAGTTTTGGAAGATTTCAAAGAAGCAATTGCAGCACTAGTTTCTCCCAAGGTAAAAACAATGCAGTCATCAGGAATACTAATGCCCACCCCAGACCCTCCTAACAAGGGGCTCAGTTCGAACTGCCTCAGGGGAGAAGAGTCGTAACTAGATGTATCACTGGGTAGAGCATAAAGATTGAAAAAGTGATCAGCCCAACTCTCCAGTTGGATATGATAATGACTAAAACTTCCACCCTCATTATGACTTTGGGAGAGTAACTTCCATAAAGTCCTATTATAATTTAAAATGTTGAATTAAGCAAATTCTGCCCTTGCTTAAGACACATCGCTGTTAACTGAAGGCCGTCGTTTTCCCATCACTCGTGGGATACCCCAGTATTCATCCACGTCAACAGTCAAATCTCTGCTGTTGGAAAATGGGTTATTGGTAAGGGCAGGTAAGTACCTACACTTAGCCATAGGCCACTAACCTCCACTTAGGTCCGTTAGGTCTCAGTAAATTAAACCCAGCTCAACCCTTGGTAGCTTGGCAACGAGCGACAAGGCTTAACTTAGGAGACAGACTGTAAAGCATTCAAATATCACAAAACAGTAATTAAATAAAACACAGTAAACAGTTTAAAAAATCCAAAATCAATTAAATAGATTATATTTTTATCTTTAAAATGACACAAACACGAATAAAATCGGATAAGGGGAACCGGAGATATAAATTTTCAAAGAATTATTGTTTTCTAGCGCATAGAAACAAAAAGCGCCAATCTGGTCATCTGCAAAGTCAAAGTTTAAGGCCGACCCTGATGGAGCCCGGCTCGTCTACAACCAGCGGGAGGCCTCGATCAAAAGTTTACCTTAGGACTTAGTAGTTTTTCTGAAGATTTTTCTCAGCGGGACGAACCTGCCAGTCCAATCCGACCTCCTGGAACTCTTCCTCAGATACGCGTCGCGGGAGCCCTCAGTGGAGATTTTTACCTTCGTTTTTTCGAGGTGAAAATCCTTCGACCGGGGCAAACCTGGATCTTGATCAGACGTCCTTGGAGCCCTCCTCGGATACGCTGGCTGGGAGGTCCCGGTCAACTTCCTATGTTCGGACTTAGTCTATTTTTTGGAGCTTTTCTTCACCAGGACGAACCTGCAAGTCAGGCCGGGTCGCAGTTGAGTAAAGCCGGCTAGAGTTGCCGCAGCGGGTCGTCCCTCTATGGAGCTTTTTTACAAATGTTCTCAAAACTTCTGGATCTTCTTCCAGATGTTCCTTTAAGGTTCTTTTGGGGACCACAGCTCACCCCAAGGTTCCAGAAGCTCTGAGATGCTTCTTGGGGGTGTGGACTATAACTCCCAGAATGCACCTGGCACAAACTCCTTTTTGGCCACTGGACAGTGGTCAGCTGGTTGGTTTCTTCAGGAGTTGGGGCAGGGTACTCTGGTTAGCAATTTTTCACCTGTAGCAAACAGGGAGTCCCTCCTTGAACCAGTTGAAGCTAGGCAAAGTCCTTCTTGTGGTGAAGCCCAAGTGTGCAGCTGGTGCAGTCATTCAGAGTGCAGGGCCCAGGTGCAGGCCAGAGGTCCAGCAGGGCAGTCCTTATTCTTCTGTAGTTCTTCCTGGTAGGGATCGGTAGGGAACTGAGGTGTGGGTGCAGGTCTGCCAGTTTTATCCCTGCTCCTGGGTGAAAAACAGGGGGGTCCTGGTTCTCCAATCAGGTGCAGGGTCCTTACCCCTGTGATGACCATTTCCTGGGAAGTGTGGCAAAAATCAATCCCAGGGAGCAACATTCCTCAAAAATCCATCATGGCTGAAAGTGATTTTTGGAGGTTCATCTGGCTGAGCCCACCCACTGGTGTGGCTAAAAATCCTAAGCACACCCTTCTCCTAATCTTATCAAGGGGGCACCTAATTGTTTGGGTTTGCAGGATGTGGGGGGGGGGGGGTTGCTGGGTTGCTCCAAATGTCCTTCTCTGCCTTTCAAGTCCAGTTTGGCAGCCCTCCCCCTTCCTGCCTCACCATCTGCTGAGGGGAGATCTCCTCCCACAGGCACATCTCTTTGTGTGGAGCCAGGCAACTTCACACCTCATCAAGGCAGCCTGGTCAGGCTGCCAGAGGCTAGCCAATCAGAGCACAGCAGGAAAAACACTGCATGGCTGAAGTTGGCAACTTTTCAGGTAAAGTTTAAAACTCTTTACCTGAACAAGTTATATTAAATCCAACAACTGGAAGTTGTGGGATTTATTATAACAATTATTTAATACCAAACTTCTGGTATCTGTTACTTAAGGGGACTTTTAAAATTAAAATAAAGTCTCCCCATTCTAGCCTATGGAGGTCATTCCCTACAATGAGGGAAAAACGAATTTTGCTGTTTTACCTCACCAGGGCTTATAAAACTATGTTTATAAGGTCCCTGCTTATAGTTACATGGCACTAAGCCCTAGGGGCACATAGGGCACACCTTAGGGGTGACATATGTAAAAATAAGGTAGTTTAAGACTTTGGAACTACTTTTAATTCCAAAGTCGAATTTGCATATAACTTTAGTTTAAAAGCAGCCAGCAAGGCAGGCCTGCCTTTAAAATGACACTGGGCACCTCAGCAGTGCACCTGTCCCTAAACGTACATGCCCTACCACATACTATGGACTTATAGGCAGGTTGACTTAGCCAATTATAATTAGCCTAATGTGCATACTGATTGTACACAGAGCACAGGCCCTGGGACTGGTTAGCAGTACCCAGGCCGCCATCAGAGTCAGGGAAACACCAGAAAAAAGTGGAAAATGGGGGCAAAAAGTTAGGGGGCCTCTGCAGTAAGCCCTGTTCTCTCACAGCTGCTATAAGAAAAGGGTTCAAATGAACAATTAATATCACCAGCAACCACTAAATTAATGGAATATCCAATGTATATGTAAATTCAATCAGTTGGGCCAAGGTCTGAGATTCTACACCTTGTGACACTGATCTAGCATATACATTAATTATTACAAGCCTAAAGCCTCGCTTGAATTCAAGCTTAACGCCTAGTAAATCCAGAGAGTCTATTTGTAGGGATGAGCGAGTGAACTGCAGTTTCCTATTTATCAATATCAAAAGGCCTCCCTTAGCCCGATAGCTACCCCCTGCAGCAGGCTCGGGCCTCCACATAAAAAGATAAAAAATCATCCAGGGAGACTGGGGCCAGAGCCCAAGTCTCCTGAAATATGCATATATCCTGCTTATTAACATAGGTCACCCACTCGGGGTCCATTAATTTGCTACTCAACCTTGCCAGATTCCAAGACATGATAGCTTAGCACTATAATCCATAGTACTAGGCCTACAACTCTGGGCCTATCCCGCAATCAACAGGCCCAACAAACACACCATCCCTACCCACAGGGGCCACTAGTATAATTGCAGCATAAGATTTAGTGGATAGTCAATCAATAGCAGTCAGGTGAGGGGAATTACTATCTGCCAAAGCACGGACATGTGATTGGCTGAGATCAAACTTCCCACCTACGATTTGCTTGGAAATTATAGGTGTAGTAATATCAGGCAAATCATCAGAGGGCGGCCACACTGCTCTATGTACCTTGCCTTCCACCCTGGAGACGCAATATAAAAGCGCTGGTTATCTCCGCAGTGTGCGACAGATGCATATTGTAAGGGAATCCCTCTGGGCCATGCTTCTCGACTGGGGTGGGACTTCATCCCCCTCCTGCACTGCTCCCTGGACCTTGCATCCCAGCCTGGAGATGCGCTATAAAAGTGCTGGTTATCTCCGCAGCGCGGGACGCGCGTATATTGTAAGAGAATCCCTCTAGGCCACACTTCATCCCCCAGCCTGCACTGCTCCTTGGACCTCACCTTCCAGCCTGGTGACTCCCTATAAAATGGAGAAAAAAAAACTAGTCCTTCTCTCTTCAGTGTGTGTCCCGCCCATCTTACAGGAATGTAGTAATTCACATGTCAGGGGGATTGCTCTGCCTCTACTCCATGCTTCAAAATTGCAAGCCTGGGTCTCCCAAAATGGAACCCTGAGCCCTCCCTGTATTGTACCATCCAAAGGCACATATACACCCAGTACATGTATACAGCATACGCACATTGCACATTACTGTATCCTCCATGTACTGTACCATTCAGAGGCACACATACATTCAGAACTTGCAGTCAACATGCACGCACTGCTCAGCACTGTATCCTTTATGTACTGTACCACTCATAGGCAGCACATCCTGCATCCTTTATGCATTTATCCTGCACACAACATACTCTTCATGTATTGTACCACTCAGTGGTACACATATTCCCAGCACATGCACTTCTCCTGCACGCCCTGTACAGGTACTGTACCACTTTCAGGCACATGCATCTCTAACACGTGCATACACCATGTGCACACTACTCAGGAGTGCATTGTCCCTGCATGCCACACTCTCCAGGCAACCACTACACACACCACCCCCCTGGCTTCTCACCACACCCACCTTCTGCGCTGTGCAGCACTTCACACCAACCTGATGTTGGCCAAGGGTGAGTTAAGCAGAAAGCAGCAGAACTTTAAATAGTGACTGAGTCTGTAGATCACACTCCACTGACATGAGTTAAAAAGGACCTGTTCACCCCTACTGATCACTACCCGGTATCCTATCACCAACGCACTTGTGCTTCTTAACTGCTGGGGAAGATTGTAGCCTAAACCATTACACGGGTAGCGCTTTGGGCACCCCTCCTGGTCCAACAAGACCTACATTTTCTAAGACAAGCATTCACTTCGGCTCCATGCCATTATCATGTGTAAATATACTAAAAGTATTTTTTGTTTTTAAGTAATATCTGGGAAGTCTCTTTACTGATCGCTGAAAAACGACAACCAAGTTAATGTTTTGCCGGCTTCATTTATGACCCTAACATGAATATATTATTTTACCATCTCACTGCAGACGTGACTGTAACCATTACTCCTCAGAATGGGATTGGGCTCAACCTCTTGCTCATGACCAAATGGGTTTCTTGTCTCTCCTGCTCATGATTTGATGGTTTTTCGCTCTCCTGATGAAGTCTTTTTACATGTCCCCAATGAAAAATGTTTATGCATGCAAGTTCTTCTGGGAATCGGTGATGGTTGCAGGTTCGCAGAAGTACCACTGGAATTTGTTGTGAAGTCTCAGGAAGCTGGAAGTCTATATTATAAGTGGAAACAAGTCTATGACATAAACTATAAAGCTAGTTCTCTTGTGAAATAGTTGCAGTTATTCCGATTTCCTCTCCACATCAGTCTTTTAAATATCATCTACATTTGAGGTGATTCTTTCAAGATTTTAGGTGAGAGGTTGACAAGGTGCTATAAGCCTTAGTCTGTCTGCATATAAAATGGGTTGCTTTTAAACCTAAAAGTACATCCCTTAGTGAAAATACAGACTTCAAACTAGAACATGTTCTCCCTCTTCCTCCACTTTTGTGATGAAAATAATAGTCCAAGCAATGTGTACATGCATAGCCAATTGGAACAGAGTTTAGCACTTCCTGTTCAGTTTAGGAAGTTTCTGCCTACTTACAATTACATTTGTGAGAATGGGAAGTAGTACTTTAGGAGTTATCCTTTATGCACTCCTACATGTCTTTGTGAATCATCCTCAAAATCTCCAACTCCCTGTTAGTAAATGTATTAAGAGGGTACAGTTCTTTCTATGTGTACTAACCCCATGTGAATATTTCCTGAATATTGTCATTTTATAGTTCTGGGGTCAATGTGTAAAGCCATGAAAAGGTAAGTAAAAGCGTATTACAGAAGTACCACTTTACATATTCCAAAATGCCTTTGTGAATAGGCCCCTGTGTATTTAGAATTTGTTTTCTGCTTTTGAACTGCAGTATGACTGTGCAGACACAATGCACACACAACCTTTTCTACATAAATCCAACTTCACAGTTGTGCTGTGCTATTTGAATTTTAGCAATGGGAAGCCTTGACAAAATTAAACTAATCGCAGCAATGAAGTGAACTATCTCGTCATGTTACTCCTCATGTCTTTAAAACTGAAAACAGCATCCCCTTTAAAGTCCTTTGGAAAGAAGTTGGGTCCAACAACAATCGCTGCCTTTACCAAAAATATCTAAGGGCCTGATTTAAAGTTTGGCGGATGGGGTTACTCCATCAGAAACGTGATGGATATCCTATCTGCCATATTACGATTCCATTATATCCTATGGACTTCATGATACGGAGGACGGAATATCTGCCACGTTTGTGACACAGTTACTCGTCCGCCAAACTCTAAATCAGGCACTTAGTCTAGAAAAAATATTTGGAAGTACACGTTCACATCTGTATTTTTATTATCAATATGGCAGCAATCAAATATAAGCTTTGAAACAATTATACAAATAAAATGCTCCATTTTATGTCGACAAACATTTATATGCAACATTTTATACTTTAGAGTGCCTTCCAAATAGACCTTCCTCCAAACAACAAAAATACAAATATGTGTAATGACGGGTCTTATAGAATAAGCACTTGCTAGGACACATTTATTAAACTTTACTATTGGATACAAAAATTCATTCATAAACAGGAGCTCTTCATACACTTCCGTCTTATCTTTTAACAGCTGGTTTCTCTGAGTGATGATAAAGGGAAAATAGAACTTTCTATGTGTACATTTTCTAGGAGGCAGCTTTATAGTTTATTACGGCAAGAGTACAAATGAAGCCTGGTAAAATGTGCTATTTATCACTTGATGTCTCCAAACTGAGGACATAATGGCACATGCTTTATGTAGTCCATCTCTGCCACAGCCCTGGTAATGTAGCTTTAATACCTTCTTTTATATCTAAATTAAGAGGATGTTCACTTCATTTTTACTTGTCCCCTTATTTTTAGATCTTTATGTTCTCAATGCCATTTAATTTACTCTTTCATCTTGCGCTTTACACTTATCAAAGCTCACATGAAAGATGTGTTTAATGCACGAATTTCAACCTGTGCAGATACTTCTGCAAAAGGTTTGGGGCTACACAGCCCAGTGATAAAAACAGCTGACGGCACCGCATAAAAAAGTATGGATCATTTCTCTGCCAACTCTACTTTGCACCAACCCTGGAGGGCAGCTTTCCATGTAATCTTTTAGAAACTTCAGCTCCAACATCTGCAATTGCATATGGGATGCCACAGCCACTGAGAATCACACATTTCTGAGTAATTCTTTGCAGAAGCAAGTACGGATCAGGAATGCAGGTTTAAGGTCTCTGGTTTGTTTTTCCCAAACTCAATTACCAAAGGTTTTCCAAGGAGATTGTATCCATTTACCAGCAACCGAGCGTTCTCTGCAACAGCAACACCTGGAAAAAAACATAACACAAACTCAGAGCCATTGACAACCAATTAACACTGTTGTTGTAAATGTTGACCTAACATCGTCAATGGTCAGCTACATCTTTCCTGCATGAGGGCCTCGAGCACTTATATCTCTAATTCTCCTTTCGGTGAAATCCCAGACAACAAACTCCCTGATTAAAGGAAATCAGAGTAAAATATACAATGT
Organism: Pleurodeles waltl; assembly: GCF_031143425.1. Classification (NCBI taxonomy): domain Eukaryota; kingdom Metazoa; phylum Chordata; class Amphibia; order Caudata; family Salamandridae; genus Pleurodeles; species Pleurodeles waltl. The sequence continues at coordinate 479,977,923 of NC_090438.1, read as the reverse complement.
TACTATTTTGGCAGATGTGTGAGGCGATCATAGGCTTAACCAGCTCATGTCATGTACATAATACCTTATGCCCCCATTCTGAGTGTCTTGAATTTCTTCTATTAAGTCCACTCGCCACCATGGAGGTACTGATACCAGGTGTTATGTGGTGGGGGAGTTAATGGGGGTTACAGGTTGAACCCAGAGGTTCCCACAGAAATTAAAGTAAACTGATCTGTTGTGTTTTATTAGATTTCCTATTTTTGATGGGGACTAGTAATGCTGCTACTGTACTCAACTGGAATTAAATGGCCACTCACAATGAAAGCCTTTCTACTAATGTAGTCTACCTAAATTGTGCCTTGGCTCTGTGAGACATAGGTAGGTTAGTGATATATGGGATAAATTACCCACTGATATGCATTATAAGGATATTGCAAGTCACCAAGGATTTCCATCTCAATATAAAGTAATGGAACTCCAAGGTGAATTGCAATATCCTCATGACGCACGGTAAGGTTTTTTTTATTATTTATATTACATGGTTTCACAATCACCTTTGCCACATACCAATTAAATCCTTGGCACAGTTGCTCTTTTATATGAAAGAGACAGAGCATGTTTGCAAAAATACAAATAGAATTTCCAGTGCAAAATAAACAAATAAAAGAAGCTGATAAATATGTGTTGCAACAAAAAAAAAAAAAATAATAATCTTAGAATCAGGTTAATACAAGTCAGTTTAAAAAAAAAAATGAGTAACAGCTCAGAATGTGTAGAGAAGCAGATGGATTCAAACCTCATAATTAACTAAGAAGTGCAAAAATAAACATATTGCAATAAACATTTCCTTTTTGCTTGTCATTGTACAGCTTGAAAAACGAAGCAGCAGAAAGAAAAGCCATGTCTCAATTTCTTTCTTTACACAGCAGCTTTGATAACCTCTGTGACCCAACTTACTTTCCCCCTCGGCTGCTGGCTCCGGCAGCAGACATTGGGATGTCAGAGCTGAAGTGTAATAAGTTACTACAGGTGAGGGGCTACACCATTTCTTTATGATAGACAACAGGGTGTCACAAATTGGCGATTATAAAGTAATTAGAGACAGGTTTTTACAGAGGGATTGCAGGCATTACATTCAAAATATTTCCAATAACTTAAAAGTAAAAACTAACAAACACATAGATAAACAAAACATAAATGTAATCTAATTTAAATAGTCAAAATAATATATGAACGTCCATAATTAATAATCTGAAGTAAAAAGACAATTATTATTATATATATATATATATATATATATATATATATATATATATATATATAAAATAAAATATTTAAACAATTAGATTTGTATTACCTTTAAAATTAAAATATATTAACAAAAACAAATATCCTATTTGATTTTTTTTTAAATATGAAAATAAATCTATATAACATATTTCCATAAATAACTGAAATATTAAAGAGCAATAGGAAATATTTAACAAAATAACAGCAATCAAAAATAAAGAACACTAGCAAATGTTCTGAACTTCAAAGGAGTCACATTGGCTATTTTAACTCCAATCTAAACAAATGTAGGAAATGTTTTGGACTTTGGAGTGGTTAGTCTTATTAGTCCAACGTCAATACAATCAACAAAAGAGAACATGTTGGACTAAGGAAAGGTTACATTTAGTACTCCCACTCCAATCTAAGCATAAGTAGGGAAAGTGTTAGATCCACTAAAATCTAAGTATCAGTAGGGAAAGTGTTAGACTTTGGAGGGGTAGATTGACTATTTCCACTCTGATGAAAAACCAAAATTGTGGAAAGTGTTGGGGTTTGAAAGGGGTTAGATTTAATATTCCAAATGCAATCTAAGCAACAGAAGGGAAATGATAGATCGTTGGAGGGGTTATATCTATCTCTACTCCAGTGTAGGCATCATTTAGGAAAATGTTGGACTTTGGAGGAATTAGATTTACTATTCCTATTCCAACGTAAGCAAAAGCAGGGAAAGAGTTGTACCTAGGAAGGGTTACATATACCATTCCAATTCCGTTCATTAAAAAACATTTCAACCCTTAGCTACATAAAAATATACCAACTATATTCAAAATAATATATGCTGTATATTCACTCAGTATTATACGTAAGTGACAAACAAATACAAACCTAATTGAACAAATAAAAAACTAAATCAATAAATTTAAAATAAATTGCTTCCCTACACCCAACACAAAACCATCAATTTCCAAAAATGTAAATCAATTATAAAACAGTAATATTAAAATAGTAACTAAATAAAACAAAATTAAAGCCAATAAGAAAAAGTACATTTTACAAAGTTTACACACACGCACACACACCAATGAATTAATTAAAATAAAACAGATAATTCACTTAAAAAACTAGACTGTACATAAATATTTACAAATTAAATATTCAATTAACAGAGAACAAATTGAGAGAAAAACCCAAATACTTATAGTTTAAATAATTTCCCACCCTATTCCCGTACAAACCCAACACGCAATGCCTAAATTAGTAATTTATCTATAAAAAAATAACATAGATGTTAAAAATCGTAAAATAAACCTAAATATTTACACAAACAATTAAACAATTTATATAGGTAATTACCAAATAAATATTTAACATTAAAAGCAACAATTCATAATTTAAATACGTTCCCACTCTATTGCCATGCAAACCCAAAAATCTGCTACTAAATTACTAATTAAATGTCACATACTGGACAAGCACAAGCAAACCTATTAAGTATAAATTATTTGAATTGTCTTGACTTTATTGAGGTAGCTGTACACCCCTGTGTGATATGTTTGGATACAGAAATGGGATACCACACACAGTCATCTATATACACAGGCAAAATTAAAAGAATAGATGTAAATTCAGACATACAGGCACACATGCAGACAAATGGATGGATTGAGTGGGTGTATACATGGATAAATAAAAGAAAGGTTGTAGGTGCATGCAACAGTGGATAGCTGGACAGATGAATGGGTGTGTGTGTGCATAATTAGAAAGATGTAAGGCGAATGGAAGTGTGAATACTAGGAAATGGACAAATTAATGAATGGAGGAGACTGTACGATGAATGCATGGGTGAGTGTGGATGATACTTGGAATGTTGGCTGAGTGAAATGGATGAATGCATTGGCGGAAACAGAGATAAAGGTGAAAAATGCATATATGGGGTGGAAGGAAACAAGGGGAAATGGACAAGTACATTACTTTGGGTAAATAGAGAGACAAATAAATGGGGTTGGATGGATGCAATATTCTTTAGCCCCCAAACCGAAAATTAGATAATAGCTTCTACATAGCCCCATGTTATGCCTGCTCACTTGGCAGCTTAAATTTCAGCTTTCTTTAGCCAACAGCATGTTCCATTCTGTGACGTGTACTTCTGTCATTAAGACTGTAAGCATGGTTTTAAATATACCAGTATTTAAGTGTTTTCTAAATATAAACAGTAGGATTCACTGTAGTGCCACTTGGTAGCCAAGGGGAGGGTTAACCGTCCACAGATTTGTGAGGTTGTTTATTTGGTAGAAATAATTTGCTCTTTAGAGTTGTGCCCAGCCAAGTCTACTTAGGATACAGGAGCCTCTGCTGGACTACAAGCATGACCGGGTTGTAGCTGGCATGCAGCTGCTCCAGCATGGATTTACTGGACATGCAACTTATTGCAGAACCCTCCAGGTAACACCAGGAACAGAAAGCAAGTGAGATGTATCAGCAGCAGCCCTACTTCAGATGTTTGTGTAAGTTAGCTGGTAAGCAGGCAGTCCAGTCATGGATGTTTCCTTCACTGCTGTAAGCTTGCTGGTGAGCAGCGAGTCTATTTATTCCTGGGGGCCCTTTCACCAACAAAGTTCCAACAGTGAAAAAACAGCTATGCTGTGCTGCTCAGCGAGTCTCACTTCCCAGTATCTCATCATAGTTCTGTGGTGCGTCAGATACTATGCTCAGGCACTACTGGCGGGTTGCTGCTTAGACCCACCTCTCAAGATCATTAAGGGCTCCAGCTGCTGCTTCCTAGGGACTTTCTACTCATAGAGAAGGAAATAGGTGTGGCCTGCTGCTCAGTTAGCCTGAAAAATTACAAGTGTCAAAGATTTATTTCACCATTCCACTAATCACCTTTTTATTTTCCTCGGTACAAGGCCCTAAATTGGATGGATATGGTCAGACATGCGTCCCATGCTCCAAAGGAATCAAGCTAAAACTCAGTGATGACGCCTAATGAGGCCAAATGTAGTCTAGCCTTGCTTGTGTTCTCAAATAGAGGAAACCTGATGCTGGCAATTTGGGAAAGACTGTTCATCTATAAACAGGAACATGTCTGATGTGCATATGATTGGTCTTTGTCTAATGTGATCCCTGTCTGAAGTGGTATAGTGGATCACTCAGGCATCATTCATTTAATGAGCTAGACAGCCATAAATGTATGGAACAGAATACAAACAATATAAAAAACACATAAAACCTGGTTAAAATGAGAAAAGCATAATGTCATAAAAATCAAACTATATATCAGAAGTATATCTTTCAAATATTACGAACAATCTGACACTCCAGGTCATTCTTAACAGTTAGAGTACTTCCAAAGTAGCTAATTACTGCTTCCAAGTAGCAAAGACTACTAAATCGTTAACTGCTGAAACATGTCATGCCTGTTTTATGCTGTCTTATTTTAGCAATTTGCAATATCAGTGCCAGAAAGTGTGTTCACAAGGGAATATATAAAGTGCAAAAGAGCATAGAGGGAATGATGTTTTGTTGTATGAGATTATCGCAAGAGCGTTTCAGAGGGTTATTGCGGGGACATTATGGAAAGTTCATAATCCGTGAACAGAAAATCAGAAGATACAATATTACAAGGATAAAGCATGATTAAGAACAATATAATGCTTATTTCATTAAAAAGTAAGCGGTGTGTTGAACAAAGATTCCATTAACTAATTACAAGTAGGTTGACGCACCTTATCTCTTCTCTTTTCCTGGCAATTCGAGCAGTCGTAATATGATAAATCACAGCATGGCAGATTTGCATTGATCCTACCTGTTAAAAACATCTCGCTACATTCTTGCCCTGTCTTATGTTAGTGGCTTGCAAAACCGATGCCGGTATATGACTAGGCAAGGAGCTATGTAAAGTCTGTACTGCTATGTTGAGTAAATTTATTGCAGTGACATTTCAGATGATTTGTAAAACAAGTTCCATGCAAAGGAAATGCAAACAAAAAGTTCAGTGTGCTGAGGCGAAGACATGTAAGGTAAAATCTATGTGGGTTGCGTATTAAAACAAGGTAGTGTTCCTGCACTCTAGCAGCTGTAAATGCAGAGTACATAACAGCCGCCTACGTACCTTAAGACGATGTATGAAAAATTAGGGATTTTGCTTGTTCTTTTGAGGCAGTATCAATACATTCTGGGTTAAAAAAAAAGAACTCTAGAACGGCCAACTTCATAAATGACCTTTTCACATAAGTGAGCCATAAAATTGAGGCCATGTTGCCCGATTATAAGCAATCCCTAAGAACTGAGACGGAGAAACAGGCCTCAGGCTTTCACGAAATCTTAAATCATAACATTAAAGGGGTCACTTTAATAGCACCTTCCAGGTAACCCATTCCTACATCAGAATGAGAACTATCTCCAGCCATTTGAAGAATTTCTGCATTGGTATGTCCCCAGACTCCACCCCATATAGGCCCACCAAAATGGATTTGCTCTTGCGTATTTATATTAGTTCTTTCACTGGCTTATGGCAAAGCTTCACGGCAAATCGAATGAATGTTTCAGTTACTGGAGTTGTGGAGATGCTGAGATCTTAAGTAGTTGTTCCCATTTTAACACAGAGACAAATGGGATTTCCAAATAGCTCAAGTTTTTAGCCTTGGCAATCAGAACTCTCCCAATCGAATAAGGCTTAGATTTAATATTTTTGGGACCACTCAACATAATAAACTGTTTAAAAAGATTTACTTTTAAATCTAGGTTGTGCATAAACCATGTAAGTGAGTTGAGAAGATTTGGTAGCCAGTTTGCAGTTCTTGCAATAAGGACTGCATTGTCTGCATATAGGAGAATTAGGATGGGGTGTGTCCAAACTTGTGGCATATCTTTTCCTTTAAGAGATAAATAGCTGCCCCCCATTAATATTTACGAAAAACAAGAATGGGACAAAGATGCAGCCCTGTGATACTCCACATTTTAAAAACCATCATTAGTGATCAGCCCTTGCCCCATATCAAACCTTTGCACATGTTACCCCGTGTAGGCACCTAAGAAGTGTGATAAGTACCTTCTCTACCCCCATGTTTTCCAGTAGAGTCCACAGTATGGAAAAATGTACCATATCAAAAGCACAGGAGAGGTCCATGGAAGCAATATGTATGGCACTTCTCCCCCTGGCCTTGACGTACTTCCCGATTATGAGGTACAGACGGAGGCATTACTCAACTGTTCAAATGCCTGGGGGGAGTCCAATTTGCACATTTGGGAAGATGCTATTTTCTTAGATCCACAAATCCCAATTGGAAGGAAGGACTCGGCCCAAGATTTTAGTTGTGGACTACAGTAAAGAGTGCAATAACAATTAGGGTGGTTCCTATCCCCTTTCCTAAAATGAGTACTATCACTGCTTCTTTCCATGAACCTATAACTGGGCCAACAACAACAGCTTGTAATACATTTAGTAATTATTGGAGCACACAGAGGAATGTCTTTGAAAATGTCCACTGGGACTCCATCAGATCCTGGCGCCTTCTCCGAAGTAACTTCTTTAATGTCAATAGTTTGACATAATGCAGCTGCCAAATCAGTTACTTCAATATTCCTCTCACTGAATGCCTGATTATTGATATAGTTTGCATTAAAGACCTTGGAAAAGTGATTGACCCATGTGTCGGTGGGTAGTAAACACTCAACCTTGGGAACTGCATTGTCTGGAAAAAAGGGAGGTTCACCACTTCCCAGGACCCACAGCTGTTCTTAGCATTACCTGCAGCTTCAAGATCCCCCCAAGCCTTATCTCTTCTTTCCTCTAATACTTTCTTATATGTCCACCAAGTATTTTTTTAAAATCTTCAGCACCCTTTGGGCATGATTTAAGTTTTTATTTAAGCTGTACATGTCCAAGCCAGGCTCTTGGAAGAAAACAAGTACTGCTGCAATTCCTAAACTGATGGAAAGGGCAAACATGATTGACAATAGAGCAGAAATAAAATTGTCAAAGAACAGGAAAAGAGTGAAAAAGATATATACATCAGGGGGAAATATTAATTTAAAAATGGTGATGCTTGCTTGTCCTAAGAAACAGCTGTCTGGGTATTCTAAACTTGTAAATGTAAATAAACAATGCAATTTAACACAAATTGTATGTGCGATAGGAGCAGAGGTATCTCTTAAAGCAACTACGAGTGAGGAGGAAAAAAAAGTCTAAGACATGGTAAGAAGTGTATTAATAGTATCCTGAGAGATACTTTGATAAGGAAAAGACTCTTGATTGCAGAAACCGAGAAGTAAGCCGCTATATCTAAATGACTATGATTGATCTAATTTGTTGTTTATTTTTCATTTTGTTGTGCTGAGTATAAGGCGGGAGGTGTGCATTACCCTGAATGGTAGATAAGTGATTGGGTAGGTTTGTGCAGCCACTACACAAGTGTGGGTGGGTAGATGAGATAATAGGTCAGTATACTGGGTGCGGTTATAGCCTGTATGCTGACTTAAAATGTTGTGGCGTGGATGCTTGTTCTGGAAATGTTCAAGAAGATGAAGACAAGGGTCTTACTTTGGTGGGTCATTCAATACAAGAATAGCTCATGAAAGGATGTATTCACAATGGCAGTGGTTATTTCTCCACGTTTGTATGGTTTGCAATTTGCAGCTCATGCACTGATTGTAGTTTTCAGAATTAGTAGCAAAGAAGTGAGCTATGCATCCATTTTCAGTGAAACTGTTCTGCTTAAAAAGCGTAAACTAAATCTGAAAACGGATGTCTCAGTTTGTGCTTGTGCATGGGCACTGACCAGTATCATGATATGGCCCAAAATACTGTTTTGCTGACCACATATTGCCTCAGACATGTTACTGTTGAGCACCTACAACAAGAAATGAGTCACGTAATATCTTTACATATTTAGAAACTAGTGTACAAACCTTTATCTCGCTTCCTTCATTGCATACTTACTAGGGAAAGTTATAAAGGCTTGGCCTCTCATACGACCGGTCAAAACTCGGAAATTAATCTGGGGTTCATTTTTATGCTGGAAACGAGCAAAGAGTGAAAACAGATCCTTAGGTGTCACCCGGGGACTGAGATTTTTCAAATAGAGCACCTAAAATAAGTGGAATGATGTTAGTTCCTGGACACCAACCATAAAAACCTTAAAGCACGTATGCCATTTCATGACTCTCTAATTTTACAATTTAATGTGTGAAAAAGCACAACCAAACGTACACGAAGTTGCAATTATAAAACCTGAGACATTCTTGCAGCTGGTCCATCCCCGACATTAGTACCTTTGACCTGGTTTTAAAGGCGTAATGAACACTAATTGCAATCAGTTATGGGGCAGTTTTCAGGATACACTCGGCTGCTTGTGAACAACTTTTCCATTTAAAATGGGGAAGAGAAACAAAAAGAGCAACAAACACTCATTCCTTCTTTTTCCTCTCTGCTTCCTTTGTAGTCATATTGGAGAGGAATACTAAAGGTTCCCTTCCAGAGCAGCCCTAGAAGAGTGTAGCTGCTTGGTGTCACATTTGCATGGCCCAACACTACATTCTTCGAACAGGAAAACCAGAAAGGGAGCACCCTGCCTCACACTCCAGCATGCAGTCAGTCCCAGTGCATCATGGTAAATGCAGTACACGTTCGTTTTTTATCCATAAAGTAAAATAAAGTGCCACTGAGTGGTACAGAAACCTGAGAGGACTTTTGGCAGCATTTCCAGCAACCCCACAGACAAAGCTGCTCTCTGCTGATGAAGGGCTTACCCAGAAACACGTGTCCAGGGATTTACAGCACTTGCTGCACCTACCAAGGTGAAAAACTTTAGTTTACTTTAAGGATAAAAAACGAAATTGTACTGCATTTACCATGATGCACTGGGGCTGACTGCATGCTGGAGTGTGAGGCAGGGTGCTCCCTTTCTGGTTATTCTTCTAACAGGACTAGGTTGCCATTCTTCAAACTCCCTCTGAGAAGGAACCTCTGGTACAGGCTTGTTGGCTGCAAGTTTGGATGGTTAGACTGCATTGGCACTGATTGGCAGTGGTTGCTGTTTGACTAAAGAACAAGGAATATTTACTGGAGTTCTACCACCAACACGCAGCTGTGTGGTGCACATTTCATTAAGACTAGTACTAAACCTGATGCCCTGAACAGACTTGGCTGGCCTGCCCTGCTAGTGACTTTGCCTATATGAAATCTCCTAGCCAGACTAAGGAACCTAAAGACACGGACAAAAGAGTGCCGAAAAGTCCTCAATACCACTCCCCAAAAACCAGAGGAAGGCAGCATATGAAACCAACTACTTTCAAGAATGAAAAAGCTCAGTGGTAACTCTACCTGGCGAGTGCACTACCTCTCTTCTAATAATGGTTGCTTTGTTACTTTTGTTCATCTTTATGGAACCACTCTAGTTGCCCTTTCCTGTTTTGCGGTATCCACCACAGCTGCCCTGGTGTCATGCGAGTGTCCTTTCCTTGCCCAAGTGAAGGAAATGTTGCTGTGGTCAAGAGGGCAGGGAGCAAGGGGCATTAATGTAAATAACCTACCTTTGATAATGCTCTTTTTGGTGGATACTAGGTCTAACTGCAGATTCCTCAACTATGGAATATACCTAGACGCCAGTCTGGATCCAGAAGATTTTTCAGCATAGACCCTGCGTGGCAGTAGCTGGATTTGTGCAGCTCCGCCTCAACTCGTTTCCACCCTAGAAATGAGGACTTGAGACACATGTAGGTGCCACAATATGACACTGGCATCAGTTTCTTTCTGGATTTCATCCATGCCTCAGAGATCAAAAAAAAAATTTTTGTGCTAGTGTGCATCTCTCTAATTTGGGACCTTTGTAGGTGGAGTCCATAGAACAGGGAGGTGGGAGGGCAGTCAGTAATCTGCAGTTACAGTATCCACCAGAAAGAGCATTACTGAAGGTAAATAACATGTTCTTCTCCTGAAAAACTAACTACAGTTTCCTAGCCTGCCGAATGGGGACTGTGGAATGACTCACACAAAAATGTTCTGCAGGACCAAATAGCCAAAATACCATTCCTAATAGACCTGGCTATCAAGGCAGTAGTGCTTTGTAAACGTGTGGACTGATGCCCAGATTGCAACTTATAAGACATCCAGGACAAGCACTCATCATGCCAATAGGATGTAGAAACCTTGGCTCTGGTGGAGCAGACCCTCTGTCCGTTTGGAAGCTGCTTCCATCGTACAGGAGATTTTAACTTAGAGAACTATCCATCTGGACAGAGTAAATGTCTGTATCACTTTGCATTTCTTTGTCCCAGCGAACCCCCAAAAGAGATGCTCGTCCATCGGATGGTCTTTGGTACACTCGATGTAACAGCTGAGTGCTTTTTTTGGTGTCCAAATGATGAAGTCTCTTCCTTCCCTTTCAAGGTGTGAATGATGGACTGCCTAACATGAAATCATGCAAGCACAACTTCTGGGAGAAAGAATGCTCTAGTCCTTGGCACCAGTAAGTCCAGAAAGAAGGTGGTGTAAGGAGGCCTGTTTCGCAAAGCTTATAGCTCACTTACATGACATGTTGACATTAATACCATGAGAAAGGCAGTTTTCAGGATCAGGAGAAGTAGGAAGCAGTTGTGTAACAGCTTGAAGGGAGTACACAAAGGTAAAGTAACAACAAAATCACAAAAAGCTTAAGGGGACATATGAGGTCCAAACCTTTGAGAAAGCGCATCACAACAGGTATTTGAACAAGGGTGGTTGGTCAGGTAAAAGCAAGAATTTACCCTCAGATTGTCCCACTGAAAGTCCTTGCTGGGCCAAAGACAAAAGAAAAATAAGACATCTAACAGTTTAGCATACAATGGGTCCATGTTACGGGTCTTACACCAAGTCACAAACTGTTACCTGCATCCAGCGAAAACAGATTTTGCAGAAGAGAACCTGGCTGTCAGGATGACATATACTACTTCTGAAGGTTTGTCCTCCCTGGCATTTACGGGTCCCATCAGGATAGGGGAAATGCCCTAATGATTTTCCAGTTCCAGAGGTGCAGGGCTTTGATGCAGAGTCAGGACCCTACCGCGCCCTGGTTTCTGCAATAGCACATAGTTTGGTATTCATGACAATGTGAATTAGACTCCTTTTGATGGATGGCAGGAACAATTTCAATGTTAATTGAATGCACCACAACTCCCACAGGTTGATGTGGAGGAGGGTGTCCCCCGGAAACTAGAGGCCGCTCATCTCCATCTCGCCTTGTTTAACTCCCAAACCCAGCAGTGATGCGTCTGTCATCAGTGCCAGCTATCGGTGCGGTAGGGAGAGGGATCTGTCCAACTGCAGTCGAGCAGCCACCACTGCAGATCACTTGCAGTCTTCTCTGAAACTGGGTTGAAGTCTAGAAAGCATACTGCAACTTCAAATCCCACTCCAGAGAGTGCATATGCCAGCAGGCAATAGTCAGCAAGCAGGATGGAAAGGGCCAATATGACAAGGAAACTAAGGACCATCCCCAATGAGAATGGAGAGCAAGGCTGAAACTTCGGGATCATAGTCTAAATCTCCTGGACTTGCGGTTTCAGAGGGAATGCCATACAGTGCACTGCATCCAGGATAGCTTTGATGTAAGGGAGCCTCTTCCGAAAGAGGCAGGTGTGACTTTGGCATTTTGATAGTGAACACCAATGATATAAGGAAGTTTGATATTGTCTGGAGGTGGTCTGCGATTGACTGTGGGAGCCCGCATTAAACAGCCAGATGTCATGGTTGGACAGGACTCTGGCTATGTGCAGTATTGACAGGACTGTGGCAACATGCCACTTGTTTATTTGCAGGTTGACAGGAGCAGGGTTAGGTCCAAGGGCCATGAGGGTGTCAGTCCTGGTCTCATTGAAAGGCAGTAGGGGCTCAGTCTGGTTTGCAATATTAGTTTGTACCTCATAGGAAGGCAATTACAGATCACAAAGTTTGGCTGCCAGTCTCACAACCATGGCAAGAGAAGACTCTTTTGTGGAAGGACCAGGGGAAGAGACCAACTGTCTGTCAGGTGAAGTGTACAGCCTACTTGCTTCTTACAGGTCCATATAAAAAGTGATGTCATGGTTGTCAGAACCCCGTTCAGGGGGCCACTGGGCATGCAGGGGTAACTGAGCTCAACTGAGGTGGTTGAGGCCTTTTACTCCTAATGCCCTGTGTCCAACCCTACTATGGATCCCACTTAGCTGGGCCAAGCACCCCCTTCTGTAACTGGCTCTCAGTTAATATTTTGACACGAGCAGTCAAGGCTCAGTCGGAGGGAAGTGTAGATACAGTGAACACAACTCATAAGTCAATGTGCAAGCAGCACCTAAGCATTTTAATTTTGACTGTGTCACTTTAAACACACACTGTCATCACACACACATTTGCCCTGCTGTGCACACTACTCCACACTGCACTCTCTGTGTAGTGTATGTCTTGTGAGCTCACATGTATTCAGCATGTTTTAGCCAGGTACTCAGTTCCTCATTAACTTGATGTAGGCCATGAGGGAGTTAAACACATAACAGAGGAACTTTTATGAAGGTGAGTGAGCCTGCAGGTGTCACTCTATGACACAGGGTATAAATAATCTGTTCACTACAGCTGATCGCTACACGGTATACTGCCAACACCGCGTTTGTGCTGTTTAATTCCTGGTGAAAGCAGTAGCCTTCCAACACTATGATGGTAGCACTTTGGGTGCCCTTCCCGGTCCAAAAAGATCACAATCCGTAAGACAGGCCTATGTTATGGTGCACATGCATGATTGCCAATGACAAAAAACTGCTTTAGCAAACCAGACAACAATACAGTTGGGCACTAAGCACAAGGGTACAGGTCTTCACCATGCAGAGGACTTTTCCCTCCCAACAATCACACTGTGAGGAGAACTGATTCTCACCATCACCTCATCGCGCTAAAAACTGGTTAGCTCTGGTTAGAGTCAGATCCGAATATTGGTGAAGTACTGGAGGATTGCTTCTATGGAATGACAGTGTCTAATTACAGTCAGAACATATAGGGGTCAGGCATGTAGGAACTGAATTGAGCGCTGTTTCTGCTAAGTTGAAACTCATTTAGTGTGGTGTTGGTGTTGTGGTGGTAGGAAGAGGCATGGTGCCAGATGTTTATTCGGAGCAGAATCGGCAGAATCCAACGTACTCCGAACCACTAGTGGTAACTCGAGTGGAGTACTCTGCAGATCCATGGAGCCAGAAGGTGTACCAGACCGCGCCAGTAAGGAGCCGAAGATACAGAGTATGGCCCCCTTAAGGGCCTAAACCTTTTGTGGCATCACAGACGGACTGGGAACTGAATCAGAATTAACTCCAGACTAGGTTTGTCAGTTCGGGAGCGAGACCGCTGGGGCACCTTGACGTCCTTGTGGCTTCTCAGATGAAGAATGGAGAGGCTGGGATGAGGCCTGCTTGGACGTTTTGTGTTTTTTGGGGTATTTATTTTTTACTTTGACTTACCAGAAAACTAGAAACACAATGGAGTCCTAATGCAGGACACACCCAGATAGAGGAAACTGGTCCATGTCCATGACTTCGAGAGAGAACGGCCCTTACACAACTTCCTTCAGTGCTCAGCAACATATAGCTTGGCTTTGCAGCCCTGGATCAATTTAGGGTTTATCAGGCCACACTCTGTGCATGACCTCAAACACGGAGGCATATCTCGTGGAGATATGTCACAAACATTTGTTTGCGGCAGTCCTTACAAAGCTTAAATCCTGTAGTTTTAAAAGAAGAAATATTACCTCACACACTGGAAAAAAAAATTCAGATAAAAAACTGAACAAAGTAGGAGCTAGTTCTGGATCCGTGTACAAAGATGTGTAAAGAACGGATGCTATGTTTTTTTCTTGGATCTGTGCACAAAGGTGTGCAAAGAACGAATGCTATGGTTTTTCATTTATGCTTTTCCAGTCATCACTTCCAGGGAGGAGTGCACTCGATGCAGAGCCGCACAACACCCTTTATTGACACATAGGGCCCAGACTTGCAACTAGGGATATTTTACAGTTGAGGAATTTGCAGTTCGAAGTATCTGTCAGAAAATGGGGTTTCCTAGGGGAAGTTGTGTCAGTGTTAACTACAGAGACATGAATACCATCTTTGTAATACATACACACAACATATCTTTCATATGTAATTTTGTGAAAAGTTGAACTGTACCTTACTCGGATTCCCAGGGCTGTAGGAAGCAAACCTAGGGATTTTCCTGATTTCATCCTCACTAAGACGATTCTTTTTTATTTCTTCTTCTGTCACAAATTCCACATGTTCTGTGACAACCACGGGCCCTCTGTTCCCTACAGATGGAGCACCAGTGGTTTCTGTTGCAGGGAGCCTGAGGAATTCCTTGTCATTTTCAGTTTTCTTCAGAAAGTGTTGAGGTCGGTTCAGGTCAGTGCTAAGATCTTCTTCACCGCAAACTGCAGGTGATGTGTCTGGGACAATGCAAGTAGGTGATGAGCTATTGCTCTTGGCAAGCTGAGGATTCCCAGCCGTGGTAGGCTTGATGATCTCATTATACACTGCATCCATGGAGCTTCCTTGATGACAACCAGTTCCAGTTGGGTTTACTGTTTCATCTGAATCATGGGACAAGAAACAAACACATCTGAGGTTTAGGTTTATGTGCTTGGCACAGCATTTGAGTGTAGTAGCTCATGACAATTGTAGTTTCTTGTATTTCACTTTTAGCCATGTTATAAAGACACATTCTGGGTGAGATCATGATTTTCTTTTTTTTCCCACAAAACAGTGAAAATATTTTACGCCTTGAATGACAGATTTGGAAATCTATTCTTTTTTACAATCATATAAATTCACAATGCAACAACGTGAACTTGGAGCTGAAAATTATTATGGTGGTTTATACTTTCATCAGTTAATGGAGAAAAAAAAGTGATTGTATTGCAATCTTTCAGCAGGCCTCTTTTTTTCCTCCTTCCCTTTCAGACGGAGCAAATCAACTTACTTACCATTTGAAGTATATACTTACAGCCTATTTACGTGAATACCCACTATATCTTATCATATTCTTAAGAACAATAGTGTCCCAGAAGAAGAGTTACAAATGTCACAAGGTCTATTGCTAGTCTGTTTCCTGACGTAGTTGTGGGCTCAAATTCAGTCAACCACAGGGCTACACAGGAAAAGAATATCCCAGAGGCACACACAACACAGCTCTGCTTCCACTAGTCAATCCTTGCACAAGTAGCTTTTCCACCTCATCAGCAGTGTACAGTTCAGGCAACTCACCCAACCTTATGCTCACCCACTCCTGAGAGTCAAACCAGGCTCACTAACGTCTACTTCCAATGGATCCCCATTCAGTCACCAGCTAGGAGTGTACACCTACAAGGGCATTGCACGCCTGGACCTGTCTGGGTCTGTTAAAGGCGAAATGCGAAACCCTCTGTCCCCGACTTCATTCTACAGCACTTCAAAGGAAATACACTACATATCTTCTACCCATAACTGTCTGTCCCCTCTCTATCACAGGCACAAGCCACCAGCTCATACCCATGCTCCACACACACACACACAGCTCAAAGATCATCATCCATAACATACTTGTCACCTCTTAAAACAAACACACTAAAAAGTAAACTGCACCACATGCTAATTAAAGACCACTTAGTAGTCATGAACTCAGCAGGCCTAGTTGACAGTTATCGTCAATAGCAAGCACACTGCCATTGTGGCAAGCACAGGGATCTGGCTCACTTTAATCATCACAAACATCTTTGATGCCCTGGGAGCACAAGACTATAACATCCACTACATCACCTGCACTAGAAGAGGTGAAAGGGGAGCTACATTCATCCAATATTCATCAAGTCTTTGCACAGTCTAGCATCAACCAGCCTTTAAAAGATTGAAGCGCCTATCCTGCTATTTCACTCCATCAGCCACAAAGGCCATCATATTTCCATGTATCTACCAGACTTATGGCAGCACACAAGCATCCAAAATGCTTTATTTTATCACGGCAGTGCCTCACTATCCTCTAGCTTGCTTCAAGAATAACATCTTCCTGAGAGGCTCTAACCTCCCATCAGAAACACCTTCCAGGGACATTGAGGACGTCTTTCTCAACATCCTGACCAATTTGCACATCGCCCAGTTTGTCACATTGCATACTTACACTATGGGAACATCTTGGACCTCATCTGCATTGACTTAACAAATCTCACTTGTCATCCACCACAACGCATGAACCAGAGTGAATATGCAACACCCTCTTTTGAACTGTGCAACACCTACTCAAAAACTTCAACCACACCTTCCAGAGGAATACAGATTTCTTGGCACCAAGCAGATCTGTCTCCAAGAAGCCAAACACTCCACCTCATGGTATAGCTAAAAGCTTACTCACAGCAAAAACACAATCACAGGACAATAGAGAATGCAAATTCAGGAAGACCAGGCAAAAGAGAAGAGTCCGCAAGTAAGCTGTTCATGCAGGTCTCTGGCGTAAACCCCACAACTGATCAACCACCCATCACTGTCAGAGGAGAACTGCCCAGCAATCAATCACTATTTCCAACACAAAATCTGACCACATATGTAAGGAACAATAGCACCCGTAGTCACCACAGCCTACCAAAATCCTTCAGTAGTTCACATCCTATCCAAAGAACAGAACCCAGATGGTCCACATGAGATTACACCAGTTCCGAAGTCATCCCCATCACCTGTGGCACTGCCCAAAGCTTTATCCTTTCACCAGTATTCTTCCATTTTTTTAAAAACTCACTGAGAGTCCATCTAAAATCAAGGGAATCAGTATTTGCTAATGCAAGGATGAGACACAGACTACAGCACTGAAGCAGTATCCCCGAGATCTACTGAATAGTATTGTAAATGAACAGCCTAATTACAAGCCTCTGTAGAATTATTCTGATACTTCGAAAACTTCACTGGTTTTTACTGCCAGCACATTTCATATTCAAGACCAGCTGCATCCTTCACAAAGCAGTCATCCCTAATAACGTACCATACTTCGTGACCATGATCGAGATCTCCTGTAGAACAGACACAACATATAGCAATACAATCACCAGGATGGAAGTAAGGAAGCACAATATGAAAAAGACAAGGAAGAAAGCCTAACCCCTTGCTGCACAATGCAACATATGAAACTACATATCAGTTCAAATTTGGAAGGTCAATGCTTTCCCCATTTCTGGAAAGAACTGACAACACACCTTTTCTGATTTCTCAAGGAGTCCCTACTTCCCACAACCAGTTCTCCAGCTTCTTCCATCTTCTTGGTACAGCCGGAATTCCCCTCTCATACTTTTTCCATTGTCCTCTATTGCCAAAAGCACCTCGTGCTGACCTGCTGTAAACACCTCTTCTGTACAATTCTCTGCTGCTTTGCAGCTAAATGTGTGCTTTATATATCTCATATATGCATACATCCACCATTACCTTATCTTACCATTACCTGTTCTTTAGAGCCTCTCATATTGCATCAATATTTACTTCATATTTAATCATGATACACCCTTGGTTAGGTTCCATAGGAACTGCTTCATTTAGTTGATTTCCGAACACATAGATCAACTACCTTCCCTCAGTTGCTACACTACAAAACATATTTTATTCAGTAAATCATCTCAGGTGAGTAGTTTTATCCAGTGAGCTTCACAAAGGGTATAGTTAATAGCCCATACGAAGTAACCATAGTACTGCTATCAGTTGAAAGAATTTAAGGTTACAAGACAGGTTCAACAAAGTTAATTGCAGAGAGTGTACGTTTATTTTTGTACCCCACGTCTGTAAAAAGAAACGTCTATCACCTTTCTATTGTAATATTAAATGCAGGAATTTTTTTTAAATCAGGGCCATCTAGGTTCTTATCTCGTCAACTGCAGGGTGAGCTTCCAAGCTGCAACTGCTATTTTAACTGGGATTACGAATTGTAGGGCCTTGATTCCATTAAATAATAACATTGTATGTGGTTGACACTTTTACTATTCTAGTGTTTTTCTCTTTTTACACGTAATCACCCGGCTAATCATACAGGTTGTCATTATGACATTGGCGGCGAGTGATAAAGTGGTGGTAATACTGCCAAATTATGACCATGGCGTTGATACCTCCCATAGACAGCCAATGTACCACACCAACCACCAGGGCGTTAGCACTACTGGCCACGGCGGTAGACATCAACAGCCAGGCGAAAGACCGCCCACCATATTATGACATAGCAAACCGCCAGGATTTCTGGTGCGGTACCTACACCATCAAAAGCCTGACGGAAACAGAACACAGAAAACAAAAGACTCACCAACAGGTACACAGAGGACTCCGCCGCCACCATGGAACCGGAACTTCAAGTCTTCCAGATGCTATTCTACGACATGGCCCTCTTGCGAACACCAACGCCAACGAAGGCCACGATGACGGTGAGTACAACCACCTAGCACCCAAGGGAGGGAGGGAGGAAAAAAAGAGTGACAAACACACGCACAACACACACCATTCACACACACACACCATACACAGAACCAGCTGCAGAGTTAAACTAATGTCACAGGGCACCGCTTAAAATAAAACAAGAACTATGAGAATCCACAAACACTGTAATTTGATGCCAACAGCCACCACATTGTCACCTGCATTTGGAATCAAATGGACAATGTTTAGAATGGGCCAATGGGCAGTCCAAAGTACAAAACGCCCACATGGCCACAGGGCACAGTCCAAGGCTCCACTTGATTCCTGACAACTTCCGGAATCCACTGTTCAGGGGCATCATGTTGGAAAGGGGCAGGCACCTCAGAGGGAAGGGGGGGGGGGGCACCTCAGCTGAAGTGAGGAACTTGCCCACTGGTTCTGAAGGAGGCTCCATGCCCATTGGTTTTTGCAGGGGAGTGCAAGGCCATAGTCTCTGAAGTGGGGAACTTGCCCACTAGTTCTGGAGGGAGCTCCATGCCCATTTGTCTTTGCTGGGGAGTGCAAGGCCACAGTTTCTGAAGTGGGGAACTTGCCCAGTGGTTCTGGAGGGGGCTCCATGATAATTTGTCTTTGCTTGGGAGTGCAAGGCCACAGTCTCTGATCTTGCCCACTGGTTCTGGAGGGGGCTCCATGGCCACTTGTCTTTGCTGGGGAGTGCAAGACCACAGTCTCTGAATTGGGGAATATGCCCACTGGTTCTGGAGGAGGCTCCATGCCAATTTGTCTTTGCTGAGGAGTACAAGGCCACAGTTTCTGAAGTGGAGGACTCACCCACTGGTTCTAGGAGGGGCTCCTTGAACAACAGTCCCTGTAGGGTGGCCTACATGCCCTCTGTTGGAGGTGAGGGCTGCTGTGTCTCTGCTGAAGTTGAGGGCTGCTGTGTCTGCGCTAAAGGTGAGGGTCACTGTGGATGCCCTCCAGGAATGCATTGCATTTCTGCATCTGGGGTGCCAGCCCCTGGATGGCATTCACAATGGTTGATTGCCCTACAAAGATGTATCCCAGGAGGTCAATCGCCTCCTCACTCAGGGCAGCAGGGCTCCCTGGGTCAGGGCCTGAGGTGCCTGCGGTGAAGGGGATGCCCACCCTCCTAGGTGAGCAGACACGGGCAACTCAGTGAGGGCTACTGGGAGGGCGGTGTTGGTACAGAGGTGGCAGCTGTACCTGAGGCTGGGGTGGTTCCAGAGGTATCCGCCACCACCAGGGAGCTCCCATCGGAGGAGGAATCAGAGTCAGTATTGTCACCTCCTTTCTCCGCTGTGGTACTCGCCTTGCCCTCCGTCCTACTGGTCCCCTCGGCGGCTGTGGACTCTGCCTCCTGGGTCCTTGGGGATGCAGCTCCCTCAGTCACCGGTGCCCCTGCTTCTCCACCAGGTGATGCTAATGCACACATGGACAGGATGACAGAAGATAATTGGGGGGAGGAGGGGAGCACTGGGTCAATTACAGCAACACCACCAAAGTTGACATACAAATTACCATCACACACAGGGATCAGAATTGAGCCACCACACTGTCATTACATTGGCTGAGTGCCACAGTAAGATGAGAGCCAACCACCGCCAACTGCACCCCTCCTGGGACCCACTAAGCCCTGTCTGACATGGAATGCTACCTATCTAGGTTACCAGATTTTGCTATACACCCATTTACCTTGAGCTGGATCACGCAGCAATGGCTGAGCTGGCATTAAGGGGCACCCACTAACTGAAACCCACCACCGGGATCCCATGCCAACCAAATGTAATTGTTGTCATGTTCACTGTACTCATCCTCTTGTGGCGGCTGTGCTGCCCTGAAGCACCCATCCAGCTCTGGGTAGACCACCGCCAGTGTGCGGGCCATCAGAGGGGTCAGGTTCTGATGGGCACTCCGCCTTTGTTGGGAAGCCATCCCCAGCTGGGCCTCTGCGGTCTTCTGGGCGCAGTGTCTCAGGTCCTCCCACCTTTTCCTACAGTGGGTGCTCCGCCTGCTATAGACCCCCAGTGTCCGCACGTCCTTGGCGATGGCACACTACAATCCCTTCTTCTGATGGACACTGACCTGCAGAGGTAATACAGAGAGGACACCATTAACCATACAATCCAGCCAGTCACACATATGGCCCAAAAAATACCCTTTTGATCTCCGCTGGCACACACATCACCTGGAGCACTGCATGTACACTACCACCAGCCATACCCACCACCCAAATTACACACTGCTAGCACACACATCTCCATGCAACCTTGTCACATGCATCATGCCCATGGTGTATTCACTTGTTGGTCTGGAGACCCATACAACTGTCAATACAGGGGTAGGAGCCCATCCACTAGGCGCTCTAACTCCTCCGAAGTGAAGGCAGGGGCCCTTCCCCCTGTCACATGGGCCATGGCAGGATTCAGACACAGGTCACAGCAGCACACGCAGTGGAGGTATTGTCCTGTGGAAAGTCAGGAATCAAGTGAGGTTTTAGACAGAAAATGACGGTTAAGTCCACGGTGGTGTACACTGTGAATGCTGCCACTAATCCCCACTGGACACTGTACTCCATAGATCCCCATTTTAGCCAATGAGGAATAGCACAGCGGTACAAGACCGCCTTCCGCCATGGCGCCTAATGCCGGCAGAGTTACATCACTTTCACCTGTCCATACTTACAGGACAGGCGGTCGCCATTTTATGGTGGTGGACAACATTTAGAAATAGGAAACTGCGTCACTGCCATAAATTGCACATACATTGTCATTCACATTGTCCGATTACATACATGCTCTATGTACACTGAGGTGGTGGTTCCATTGTTCAGAGTGTGACACCTTACTCACTCTTATTTCCCTTAGATACCTACCACTGAGGAGGAATAGGAGGACACAAAACCCGGTGTACAGACCCCTTGTGAACTTGGCTACACTGGAGGACAGACACATAATACTGACATAGACTAGACAAGGCCACAATCACAGAGCTGTGTAGTCAACTGGAGCCTGATCTGATATCAGCTATCTGTCATCCCACTGGGATCCCCCCTCTTGTACAAGTTCTATCAGCGCTCCTTTTTCTGGCAACTGGTTCATTCCAAGTAACAGTGGGCTTGGCAGCAGGAATGTCACAGACAATGTTCTCAATAGTGCTGGCAAGGGTTTTGTCTGCCTTGGTCAAACACATGTGCAGCTACATCGCTTTCCCCCCAAGTGGAAGATTTGGCCACTGTAAAGGCTGGATTCTATGCAATAGGACATATACCAAATATTATTGGTGAGACTGACGGAACAGATACTGCATTTGTCCTCCCCCCGCGCACAATGAACAGGTATTCAGGAATCAGAAGACTCACTCAATGCGCAAATAGTGTGCCTGGCTGACCAGTACATCTCCCACGTCACTGCCAAGTATCCTGGGTAGGTGCATGGCTACTTCGTCCTGTGGAATAGCAGCATCCCAAATGTGATGGCACAACTACAGAGGCACAGGGTGTGGCTAATAGGTGAGCCTGAGTCCCAACCCACTTTATATCAGTGTATGCCTTCTGGAGTCGTCCCCCATACCACTGTGTAAGACTAATGTTTGTCCCTCAATAATTGCAGATGACTCTGGCTACTCAAACCTACTGTGGCTCCTGACCCCTGTGAGGAATGCCAGGACAGGGGCTGAGAATCAGTATAATGATGCACATGGGCGAACCAGGTGGACCATAGAACGTACCTTCGGACTCCTGAAGGCCAGGTTCAGATGCCTCCATCCGACAGGTGGGATCCCTGTGCTACTCCCCTGAGAAGGTTTGACAGATAGCTGTTGCATGTTGCACAACCTGGTCCTCAGACAACATGTGCCTTATCTGCAGGAGGAGGAGATTGGAAATTCCCCTGTGGCAGCAGTGCACCCTGAGGACAGTGAGGATGCGAAGGCAGAGGATGAGGATGTGGTCAAAAGAACATCAGTTATACAGAAGTACTTCCAATGAGACACAGGTGAGACAGTGGAACTGACCATTCCTCTGATTATTTATCCTTTCAGTATGGCTGTTGCATGATGTAGGTGACTTATAAGTTACTTAAGTGCAGTGTAAAATGGCTGTGAAATAACGTGGACGTTATTTTACTCAGGATGCAGTGGCATTCCTGTGTAAGAATTGTCTGAGCTCCCTATGGGTGGCAAAAGAAATGCTGCAGCCTATAGGGATCTCCTGGAACCCCAATACCCTGGGTATCTAGGTATCATATACTAGGGGATTATAAGGGTGTTCCAGTGTGCCAATCAGAATTGGTAAAATTAGTCACTAGCCTGCAGTGACAATTTTAAAAGCAGAGAGAGCATAAACACTGAGGTTCTGGTTAGCAGAGCCTCAGTGATCCAGTTAGGCACCATACAGGGCACAACCTATGAGCACTGGGGTCCTGGCAAGCAGGGATCCCAGGGACACAGGCAAAAACAAACATACATACAAGTAAAAAATGGGGGTAACATGCCAGGTAAGATGGTACTTTCCTACACATGATGGCAGTCAATTCCTTTGCTTCTCAACTGACTGTCACCTATGCCTTCTCATTTTGCAGATGTTGGTGTTATAACAACTGTGTACTGATGACTACAGACAGCTACAGGTCATTTGTATGCTATCACAGAGTTCAGGTCATTTGCACAAGATGTAACTTTAACAATAATTGCAAATTTTCTTAACATAAAGCACTATCACTCAAGTTGTGTTCAAGGGTGTTTATTGTAGTGAAATTTATAGACGGAATAGTGCAATGGAATGAGGTGATGGAAGAGGTAAGTCAATGGTATTGGTCCAGTCTGTTTGTAGCACAGGTCCAGTGTCCAAGGGGCCATAGGAAAGGGGGGGCATAGGCAGTTCAAAGTGGACAAGGTGACGGAGTGGGACACAAGGGGGACATTCTGGAGGGTCTCATTTCCTGGCTGTGGGCATGGTCTTGGCAAGTGTCTCGGGCATCTGTCTGCGGGTTGGTTCAACTTCTGCAGTGGGGAGGGGTGCTGGTGGCCCGTGGGTCCTGTGACAGGGCCTCCTGGCCGCTAGCTGCAGCAGATGTGGTGGGCTGTTCAGTTGACTGGCTAGTGGAAGGGGCCCGCTTGTTTGCTGTATATTCCCTCATTATGTTGGCCATGTCAGCCAGCACCCCTGCTATGGAGGCCTCTGTGGTGTTGATGGCCTGCAAATCTTTCCTGATCTCCTGATGGTGTACTTCCTGCAGCCGCTGGTTCTCCTGCATGATGTCAAGAATCTAGCCCATCTTGTCCTGGGATTGTTGGTAAGCCCCTGGGACATTAGTGAGTGCCTCCAGGACAGTCAGTACCCTGAGCCTGTCCTCCCCCAGGCGCACAGCTGTTCTCCTAGTGTCCCTGTCCCCCTGTGTCCCCCTGTGTCCCCTGAATGGTGTGCCCACTGTCACTGACCCCAGGACCCTGACTGTCTTGGCTGCAAGGTGTGGACTGGTGTCCCTGTACAGGTGGGCACACTACTGATTGACGTGTCCTGGGGACAGAGTGAGTGCTGTGGTGTTGGATACGGAGGGGGGGGGGGCTCTGTGGTGGACGGACTGGGAGTGGGAGTGGGCTGGGGTGGCCGAATGAACAGTGGTCCCTGATGGGCCAGGAAGTTCATCCAGATCCAGATGTCCAGAGTTACGGACATCACTGGGGGGATCTTCTGTTGGGGGGACTGGCTAGCCGTGGCACCTCCTCGCCGCTGGGATTGGCTGGGGCACATGCGGGGATGTAAGTGATGTATTATGCTTCATGTCTGTGACATATTGTACATCCCTAGCTTCCCCTATATCCTTGCTGTTGCCCTGCCACCTTTGTTTGTGTATGGTGATGTATTGTGGGATTGTTAGTTCTCCATGCTGGTGGTGGGTGTACATGCAGGGCTGGGAGGGCTGTACATGCAGTGGGTATGGCATGTGGGGCTTAGCATTGGGGTTAGCCATGTGTAGGTGCACTGCATGGGATGGAGTGGAGGGATGGGAGTCAGGGTGAGGGGGTGAGATGGCATGCAGGTATGGGGGGGTAATAGTTCATAAATATTGACTCACCAGTGTCCAGTCCTCCGGCAAATCCAGTGAGTCCCTCATGATGCTGTATTGCCAATACTTGCTCCTCCCATGCTGTCAGCTGTGGGGGAGGAGGTGGGGGTCCGCCTTGCCTTTCTGCCTTGGAACCTACCTTCCCCTGTAGGTCGTTCCACCTCTTCCTGATGTCGTCTCTTGTTCTTGGAGGCTGTCCCATGGCGTTCACCCGACCCACAATTCTCCTCCAGAGCTTCATCTTCCTTGCAATGGATATTTGCTGTACCTGTGCTCCAAACAGCTGTAGCTCTACCCTGACCATTTCCTCCACCATGACCCACAACTCCTCATCTGTGAAACGGGGGTGCCTTTGTGGGGACATGGATGTTGTATGGTGTGTGTTGTGCAGTGCGTGTTGAATAATGTGGTTGTGTGTAGAGTGCGTGACAGATAGCTGGGTGTTAGTGGTGTGTGTAGTTGGTGTCTGATTTGCGTGTCTGTCTCATGGCTACTTTTTGTGTTCGTAAAGGGTTGTGGGTAATGTGGGTGTGTGTTTTATAGTGCTGTTAGTGGGTGGGTGGGGTGTGGTGTGTGTATTGGCGTCAGGTGTGTGTTTTTGGTTTTGGCCAATGTTGTGCTGTTTTGTATTTGGGTGGCCATTCTGACCGCACCGGTGTGCACTTCCTATGGTTTACCGCCGTTGAATGTCTGCCGTGGTGATTCGTGGGTCATAATGTGGAGGGCATTGTTTCGTTGGTGTGACGGTGTGGGTGTTCGTACCAACAGTTTAACACTTATCTTTGATCTGGCGTCTATGTGTTTGTGGTAGTATTCCGTTGTTTAGTGTGTGTGTCATAATATGGCAAACAGATGTTCGCCTCGGCGATGGTAAGTTGGCGGCTGTCACCGCGGCGGTTAGCGAGATTTAACGCCAATGTCATAATGACCACCACAATGCTTTACAAATATCACTGATAAAATAAATAAGTCTTCAACAGTGGATCTTTCATTAATTCCCATGTCTGAACATATTCTCTGTCATCGTCTGGGAATCCTTGTATCCAATGTTCAATAGTAGTGTACATGTACACAAAACAACATTAGAAATGCAATAAAACATACAAACTATCAACCTCATTTTATGGATTGACCTTAAGCCAATCCGAGGGAGAAGCACTCAACTCTGTTCAACTGCCAGATTTTTCACTGCACATTAGCTTTGGGAATTCTGAGGTGCTCTGCTACAGTCATTTTCAAATAAGTATTGATTTACATATGATTTCTTTAAATCACTTACTATTTCAACATTGCAAATAATGACTGACAAGACAATAAAAAAATCTTTTTTTTAAGAGATGTGACAAATTTGGGGTGAGAACAATTTACAGAAGTGACAAGCATCCTCTCTGTATAACCGGTCTATATCATGAACATTGTGACAAGTACAGGGACATTTGCTTGGCACACCTTAAAAAGACTCCAAGGGATAGAAAAAGGCATTTGGCACTAGACTTGAGGGAGAAAAAGTATATTCGTACTGTACTGCCTAGTCCTAAAAAGGCAAAGAATCAAAGAACTTTAGATTTGCTGCCTATTTCAAGGAAGGCCTAAAACAAGCATCTACTGCAGAGTAGAAACCCTGTAAACATGCTTTGAAGGTTCAGACTACTTGTCACCAGCTGAGAGAGGGAAAGAAATAGAGAACAAAGTAAGGAGGGAAAAGTGTGGTCAAGAACTTTCCTTCCTAGATAAGATTCTTCACACAGGAGGCAGCACACAAAATCTTTACCATACAAGCAAGCATTTAACATTGGTATAAAAAAAATCCAGTCAAAAAAACACTGTCAACGACAGTGACGACGACGGCATGGTCTATTTCACTGAAAAAGAAAGTGCATTTTTCGTCACTGGTGGCTACCTCATCTGCTGATGAGTCCTCAGCTCCAGACCACATAAACCCATTGTCAGAATGTAGGAGGCTGGACTGGCTTGTAGTGAGTACCAAGGGGTACTTGCACCTTGCACCAGGCCCAGTTATCCCTTATTAGTGTATAGGGTGTCTAGCAGCTTAGGCTGATAGATAATGGTAGCTTAGCAGAGCAGCTTAGGCTGAACTAGGAGACGTGTGAAGCTACTACAGTACCACTTAGTGTCATATGCACAATATCATAAGAAAACACAATACACAGTTATACTAAAAATAAAGGTACTTTATTTTTATGACAATATGCCAAAGTATCTTAGAGTGTACCCTCAGTGAGAGGATAGGAAATATACACAAGATATATATACACAATAGCAAAAATATGCAGTATAGTCTTAGAAAACAGTGCAAACAATGTATAGTTACAATAGGATGCAATGGGGAAACATAGGGATAGGGGCAACACAAACCATATACTCCAAAAGTGGAATGCGAACCACGAATGGACCCCAAACCTATGTGACCTTGTAGAGTGTCGCTGGGACTATTAGAAAATAGTGAGAGTTAGAAAAATAACCCTCCCAAGACCCTGAAAAGTGAGTGCAAAGTGCACTAAAGTTCCCCAAAAGACAAAGAAGTCGTGATAGAGGAATAATGCAGGAAAGACACAAACCAACAATGCAACAACTGTGGATTTCCAATCTAGGGTACCTGTGGAACAAGGGGACCACGTCCAAAAGTCACAAGCAAGTCGGAGATGGGCATATGCCCAGGAAATGCCAGCTGTGGGTGCAAAGAAGCTTCTACTGGACAGAAAAAGCTGAGGTTTCTGCAGGAACGAAAAGGGCTAGAGACTTCCCCTTTGGTGGACGGATCCCTCTCGCCGTGGAGAGTCGTGCAGAAGTGTTTTCCCGCCGAAAGAACGCCAACAAGCCTTGCTAGCTGCAAATCGTGCGGTTAGCGTTTTTGGACGCTGCTGTGGCCCAGGAGGGACCAGGAGGTCGCAAATTGGACCAGGAGAGAGAGGGGACGTCGAGCAAGACAAGGAGTCCTCTCAGGAGCAGGTAGCACCCGGAGAAGTGCCAGAAACAGGCACTACGAGGATGCGTGAAACGGTGCTCGCCTGAAGTTACACAAAGGAGTCCCACGTCGCCGGAGACCAACTTAGAAAGTCGTGCAATGCAGGTTAGAGTGCCGTGGACCCAGGCTTGGCTGTGCACAAAGGATTTCCGCCGGAAGTGCACAGGGGCTGGAGTAGCTGCAAAAGTCGCGGTTCCCAGCAATGCAGTCTAGCGAGGTGAGGCAAGGACTTACCTCCACCAAACTTGGACTGAAGAGTCACTGGACTGTGGGGGCCACTTGGACACAGTTGCTGGATTCGAGGGACCTCGTTCGTCGTGCTGAGAGGAGACCCAAGGGACCGGTAATGCAGCTTTTTGGTGCCTGCGGTTGCAGGGGGAAGATTCCGTCGACCCACGGGAGATTTCTTCGGAGCTTCTAGTGCAGAGAGGAGGCAGACTACCCCCACAGCATGCACCACCAGGAAAACAGTCGAGAAGGCGGCAGGATCAGCGTTACAGAGTTGCAGTAGTCGTCTTTGCTACTTTGTTGCAGTGTTGCAGGCTTCCAGCGCGGTCAGCAGTCGATTCCTTGGCAGAAGGTGAAGAGAGAGATGCAGAGGAACTCTGATGAGCTCTTGCATTCGTTATCTAAAGTTTCCCCAGAGACAGAGACCCTAAATAGCCAGAAAAGAGGGTTTGGCTACTTAGGAGAGAGGATAGGCTAGCGACACCTGAAGGAGCCTATCACAAGGAGTCTCTGACGTCACCTGGTGGCACTGGCCACTCAGAGCAGTCCAGTGTGCCAGCAGCACCTCTGTTTCCAAGATGGCAGAGGTCTGGAGCACACTGGAGGAGCTCTGGACACCTCCCAGGGGAGGTGCAGGTCAGGGGAGTGGTTACTCCCCTTTCCTTTGTCCAGTTTCGCGCCAGAGCAGGGCTAAGGGGTCCCCTGAACCGGTGTAGACTGGCTTATGCAGAATTGGGCACATCTGTGCCCAACAAAGCATTTCCAGAGGCTGGGGCAGGCTACTCCTCCCCTGCCTTCACACCATTTTCCAAAGGGAGAGGGTGTCACACCCTCTCTCAGAGGAAGTTCTTTGTTCTGCCATCCTGAGGGGTTGGCAGCAGCAGCAGCTGCAGTGAAACCCCAGGAAAGGCAGTTTGGCAGTACCAGGGTCTGTGCTACAGACCACTGGGATCATCGAATTGTGCCAACAATGCCAGGATGGCATAGAGGGGGCAATTCCATGATCTTAGACATGTTACATGGCCATATTCGGAGTTACCATTGTGAAGCTACATATAGGTATTGACCTATATGTAGTGCACGCGTGTAATGGTGTCCCCGCACTCACAAAGTTCAGGGAATTGGCCCTGAACAATGTGGGGGCACCTTGGCTAGTGCCAGGGTGCCCTCACACTAAGTAACTTTGCACCTAACCTTTACCAAGTAAAGGTTAGACATATAGGTGACTTATAAGTTACTTAAGTGCAGTGTAAAATGGCTGTGAAATAATGTGGACGTTATTTCACTCAGGCTGCAGTGGCAGGCCTGTGTAAGAATTGTCAGAGCTCCCTATGGGTGGCAAAAGAAATGCTGCAGCCCATAGGGATCTCCTGGAACCCTAATACCCTGGGTACCTCAGTACCATATACTAGGGAATTATAAGGGTGTTCCAGTAAGCCAATGTGAATTGGTAAAATTGGTCACTAGCCTGTTAGTGACAATTTGGAAAGAAATGAGAGAGCATAACCACTGAGGTTCTGGTTAGCAGAGCCTCAGTGAGACAGTTAGGCACCACAAAGGGAACACCTACATATAGGCCACAAACTTATGAGCACTGGGGTCCTGACTAGCAGGGTCCCAGTGACACATAACAAACATACTGAAAACATAGGGTTTTCACTATGAGCACTGGGCCCTGGCTAGCAGGATCCCAGTGAGACAGTGAAAACACCCTGACATACACTCACAAACAGGCCAAAAGTGGGGGTAACAAGGCTAGAAAGAGGCTACTTTCTCACACAGAACCAAGGTATTTCCCTTTTGATGATATTGGCAGATTTCACAACTGCATAAAAAGAGAACCTAAAAAAGTTCAGTTTACCCGCTTCAGGAAAAAAAAACTGAGAGAGCAATACCTGTGTTGGAATGCGTATGAAATTGCCTATAGAAGGAGTGTGGACAAGTCATTCTATGCTTGATAAAAAAGCATAAGGCATGTAAAGTCGGACTCAGTCGTGTCAGCAATAAGATCAAGGACTTCACCTTTGTCATGCAGAGCTCCCCCAATAAGGCGGCAGGAAATGGTAATTCACTGGGTAGAAGTGGCCAGTTCAATAAACATTGCTAATGCACCTGTAATTCTAGCACAAAATGACTGCTGGTTATGGTATGATATACCTCCATTTCTTGAAAAGCTGCATGAAGAAGACAAACGCCATGCCTAAGCCATGTTAAAGGAAGAAGAGGTGACTTCTTCTGCCCTCACTGAAGTTGCAAATGATTCCTAGACTGCTGAGTTTAGGCGGATAGGTTGTGCCACTGTGATGAGATGATATGGTTGGTTAAAGAAAACTTTATTCAGACTAGAAGAGCAGACCTGGACTATAGTTATGCCATCCAATGGTAAACATGCCTTTGGAAAAAAGACAGATGACACCTTGAAAACTATTTAAAATGATATAGACACTCCAAGACCACTGGACACTTTACAAAGATGACAGCGGTATCAGACATGTTATTAGTATGATCATTGTTGTTTACTTTTTAAAACATTCAAACCAAGTGCAAGTAAAGGTAGAACCCCTTCCCCCGCGGCCCCACACCTTACCACCCACTACCCCGCACAGCAAATCATAACCTCCAATTCAAAGCCTGCATGGAGACAGTAGGAGAGATCTATAGCCCACCCTCTAACTTTCACTCCAATCTACTGAATCTTGTGAATAAAAACAGTTAACAGGGAACCGTTAAAAGTAAAAAGGAAAGAAAAAAAATAAAAAGAGCAGAGAAAAAAAACACAGGTATAGGAAAGTTCAGAAAAGGAGGAAAAGAAGGACAGAAATTTGGGCACTGCTCCTGCAGGCTTAGTACACCTAGGGCAGGCTAAGAAGGAGGGAGCCAAACTTCCCCCCCTAATTCCAGATGTAAGACTGCATCACGAGTCAGCCACCTGGCCCTTCTTTGTCTGCCATGTCATCGGTCGCCGGATGAGTGTTGTCCAGATACATTTGTTCCATGCATGTGATGTCCTTAATCAAAGTGGGTATCCTCTGATTCTGAGGATAGGTCCTCCCTCAGTGGCGTCAGAGGTCCGCTTACTCTATTTCTGAGTGGGCCGTTGTTGTCGTTCAGTTAGTGGTGCGTCTCCCTCACCACCTGATGGTAGACTGGAACGTCCCCTCCTCCTTCGTTTGTTCCACAGGGTCCACTGTTGCGGGCTCCATCACCACATCCCCCTTTCCTGAGGTCAGGTCAGTGAGTTTTGGATTTCGTCTCTCCCTGAGGGGGCGTTCTTCACCTGACCGGTCTCGCCCCTTGTAGGAGGGCTCCCCTGCAGCCATTACCACGCTTCCTCTGGAGTGATTAAAAAAAAGAGCAACTTGCCCTCAAATAAAATCTTCAGTTTGGCTGGGAACAATAGCATGTAGTTCAGTCTGAGTGATCCATGTTTAGTTTTAATCGATTCAAAGGTACAACGTTGCTTCTGTACCTCGCAAGAGTAGTCTGGAAAGACCATAATCTTTGAATTCTCGTAATGGATTTCTCCCAGAGGGCGGAGTATTATGTCCCTGTCCAAGAAATTCAAGAAATGTGCTATTATGGGCAGTGGGGGAGCACTGGGAGGCAGCCTGGCATTCAGCGTTCTGTGAGCACATTCAATGGTGAAGCAGGAGGAGAACTAATCTGGCAGGAGGGATGCCTTCAGCCATGTGGTAAAAAATGCCTCCATGTCTGGACCTTCTGAACGCTGCGGGAAGCCCACAAAAACGCAAGTTGTTCCTCCGGGCACGATTTTCTGCCTCTTCCACCCTCCAATGTAAGCCTTTTGTCAAGGCACAGAATTCTGATGCCTCTCGATGTAGACCCTGAGTTATGACTTCCACTTCTAAAATCCTTGCTTCTGAGGTGATGACCCTCTCAGAAACATTTTGTAAGTCTTGTCTTAGAAGAGATACCACCGATTTCACCTCTATGAGCCCACCCTCCAGGGCCTCCCCCGAGGCCTGATTACCTGGTGCAGCACGCACTGTCGGGGCAGTAGACTCTGTTGCTGGAGCTGCTGTTGTGGCATAGTCGTCTATCTTTCCTTGCCTGAATGTTTTAGACTCCTTATCTTTACCATGGCGTCCCTTTCCTTGATCTCTGGTCAAGGGATGCCCACAGCGCCACATGCACAGGGGTCTGGCCACACCGCCAGGTTTTCTACCCCAATCCACGTCCTGGGGGTGTCAGGGCAGGCTGTTTCTTGAAGTCCTCACAGGGCTCAGGGCCACTAGTCTAGTCTGCACTATCTCAACCTGTCGGGTGTTGAACCTGGAACAGAGGGAGATGCATGAGCCCACGTGAGAAAATCCATTGTGAGGTCCGTCCGCTCGGCGGCCACAATCTTCATGCACCGGGCCCCATGAGGTACCACGAAAGCCTCCAAAGGGAGTGAAAGAGGCAGAGCTAAGTCCATCTGGAGGGTGGGGGAGGGGGGGGGGGGGCAGGTGTGGGAAGCGTCCAGGGCCAAACTTGCACATCAGATGTTATTTAGCATGAGCAGCCCCTCAATCACAGATTGGCACCGATGCAGAGGTATCACCCTCAGATTATGCAGGGGGTGAGGCCCGCATGAACGGTCGCAGGCAGTTCCTCTTCTCCATAGCCACCAGACGATGGACCTCTAATCGGGCTGTGAAAAACAGCGGCAATCTGGGCTGGAGAGGTAACCTCCAGGTGTCTTTATTGGGGTTGGAAAATGGAGGAAATTCAGGTGGATTTGCCAGTTGGAGGAGAGGTCCTACCTCCCAACGTGGGTTCATCTTCTCTGGTGAGGCCTCTGCATGGTAGTCCAGCATCTTCGGACCCTGCAGGCCACAATTCTATGCCATTGTGCGCACTGGGGGGGGGGGGGCTATGCTGGTTCACGGGTCCCTGTTGGCACCGGAGGGCCAAGAAATGGTGTGCCCTCCACTCACCAGACTACAGAGCCCAAGTGCCTCTCAGCCTTACTTGTGATCGACAGGAGGATAAAAGCAGGATTACATGGGAATTTTGGTGGAGCTCGATCAAAGAGCGTCCGCCATGTTAGCCTCCCAGGCCACGTCCCGTTTGAGGAAGATTATTAAACATAATGCCTCAAAACCAGGAAAATATGTTGACTTAAAATACCAAATATGTAACTCTATATCGGATAGATTTAAGGAATGGAAAACACAACTTTCAAGAGAATTGTAAACTGGAATATTACTAATTTTGTGTCATACCTTGATAATAGAGAGCCTTGAGGAAGGAATGTCGATCAGCTCCCTGAAATAAGGCATTTTCAATCTCCATCTCCCGCCGGTTCAGTTGTTTGCTTCCTGCAAATCTCTGGGGCAATGACAATATCCGCCTATGTTCAGAGATCTTGTCCTCAATAGCACTCAACCTTTCATTTACTGCATCAGGGGCAGCCCCAAGCCCCGATACCTAAAGATAAAGGTGATGAAGAAAAACTTTTAAAAGATTCAATATCTTTTGCAGCAAATTAAAGTGAAAAAATGAATTTTAGGAACAGCAAAGTAGGTAAAGTGGCTGACAGTCGACAAAGATGGCCTCAGCACTCTCAGGGCACTAATATCAAATCCTCCTGAAAGAGACGGGATTCCTGGATGCAATGACTGAGGGAAAGATTCCCAGCATGTTCAGCCCTAGAACAGCTACCTCTTACACAGATCACCTAAAAAATAAGTTATATTTGGAGAATAGTGGCCATTCCAGTCCCTAAGTAAATCTGTATGGAATAGCTGTGCATTTCTTCCTTTCAGTTGCAATCCCTCAAAGGAGCTTTGATACAGAAGTTGGTGGTCTTAATGAGGAACGGGCAAGGCTGTTCCTGTATTAGGTAACAATGTGCCTTGCCGACAAGATGTTGCAATGCTCATGCCAGGAAATCTATCCATTATCTTTCAGCTCCTCCAACCCCCAAGGAGCCTGAGGTCATTTAATCACAACCTTCTTGCAGCTTAGCAATATGCATACAAAGTATTCAAGCACAGATCACTTCATGTTCAAGTTTCCTCATTCTGGAAAAACCTGCCATTAGACCTAAAACACTATTAACCAATGACATTTTTAGAAGTCTCTTTCTGCATCTTGTGCAGCCTTTTATATTAGTGCTGTATATTACAAAAGCGATATGTAGCAAAATAAATCTGAACCTTTGTGTCTTCTAATCTGATGTGATACTTCGTTTGTTACCCATAATGTTGTTACACAGTTTGCTGCTGAGGTTTGGTATTTTCTAAAACCAAGAAGTGTACCCATTAGTATAATCAAAATATAAGATGAAGAAATTTGTAGGTATCTTTCTTCTTACACCAGAGAATAATCAAGTAACAGTTAAGAACGGCGTTGTCTAATCCCTCAACTTAAGAAGGACTGATTCGGTTATTTTGTTTTATGTTGCAGGCACTGGGATAAGTCTACAGGGAGTGCAGAATTATTAGGCAAGTTGTATTTTTGAGGATTAATTTTATTATTGAACAACAACCATGTTCTCAGTGAACCCAAAAAACTCATTAATATCAAAGCTGAATATTTTTGGAAGTAGTTTTTAGTTTGTTTTTAGTTTTAGCTATGTTAGGGGGATATCTGTGTGTGCAGGTGACTATTACTGTGCATAATTATTAGGCAACTTAACAAAAAACAAATATATACCCATTTCAATTATTTATTATTACCAGTGAAACCAATATAACATCTCAACATTCACAAATATACATTTCTGACATTAAAAAACAAAACAAAAACAAATCAGTGACCAATATAGCCGCCTTTCTTTGCAAGGACACTCAAAAGCCTGCCATCCATGGATTCTGTCAGTGTTTTGATCTGTTCACCATCAACATTGCGTGCAGCAGCAACCACAGCCTCCCAGACACTGTTCAGAGAGGTGTACTGTTTTCCCTCCTTGTAAATCTCACATTTGATGATGGACCACAGGTTCTCAACGGGGTTCAGATCAGGTGAACAAGGAGGCCATGTCATTAGATTTCCTTCTTTTATACCCTTTCTTGCCAGCCACGCTGTGGAGTACTTGGACGCGTGTGATGGAGCATTGTCCTGCATGAAAATCATGTTTTTCTTGAAGGATGCAGACTTCTTCCTGTACCACTGCTTGAAGAAGGTGTCTTCCAGGAACTGGCAGTAGGACTGGGAGTTGAGCTTGACTCCATCCTCAACCCGAAAAGGCCCCACAAGCTCATCTTTGATGATACCAGCCCAAACCAGTACTCCACCTCCACCTTGCTGGCGTCTGAGTCGGACTGGAGCTCTCTGCCCTTTACCAATCCAGCCACGGGCCCATCCATCTGGCCCATCAAGACTCACTCTCATTTCATCAGTCCATAAAACCTTAGAAAAATCAGTCTTGAGATATTTCTTGGCCCAGTCTTGACGTTTCAGCTTGTGTGTCTTGTTCAGTGGTGGTCGTCTTTCAGCCTTTATTACCTTGGCCATGTCTCTGAGTATTGCACATCTTGTGCTTTTGGGCACTCCAGTGATGTTGCAGCTCTGAAATATGGCCAAACTGGTGGCAAGTGGCATTGTGGCAGCTGCACGCTTGACTTTTCTCAGTTCATGGGCAGTTATTTTGCGCCTTGGTTTTTCCACACGCTTCTTGCGACCCTGTTGACTATTTTGAATGAAACGCTTGATTGTTCGATGATCACGCTTCAGAAGCTTTGCAATTTTAAGAGTGCTGCATCCTTCTGCAAGATATCTCACTATTTTTGACTTTTCTGAGCCTGTCAAGTCCTTCTTTTGACCCATTTTGCCAAAGGAAAGGAAGTTGCCTAATAATTATGCACACCTGATATAGGGTGTTGATGTCATTAGACCACACCCCTTCTCATTACAGAGATGCACATCACCTAATATGCTTAATTGGTAGTAGGCTTTCGAGCCTATACAGCTTGGAGTAAGACAACATGCATAAAGAGGATGATGTGGTCAAAATACTCATTTGCCTAATAATTCTGCACTCCCTGTATACAAGTGGGAATACTAATCTTTCAAAGGCTTACAACAGTGTAACTAAAGAATGTCCATTATATGCGTAAAATTCTTACCTTGCTACCCGAGTCCCTGCTTTTCCAAAGCAAAATTTCTGAATCTGTAAGACCAAGTTCCCTTAGAGAAGCAGTTTCCCTGTCGCTCTCCTGCAAGTTCTGGAACTGGGATAGAGTCATAGTACCTGCTGCCTCCTCGCCAAAAGGCTTGTATACTGTAGCCGGTGCAAAGCATCTTTTCTTAGATAGGCACCTAAAATCAAAGCAGAGAAACTCACAATTATAAGAATTAAAAACGGAGAAAATGTAGCCCTTTTAAGCTACAATGGAGCTCAAAAAGCACCAAAGTGACTAGCACAATGAAAAGAAGGCGAGAGTATAACTGTGGAGTATAAGTAATTTTACACTACTTCAAATTCTACGTGTGATATCAATGCATGTATATATGAATGATAATACAGAAGCCATTCACACTAACCAAAGAACTTTGTACTACACCTGGGGCCATATTACAGAGAGTGCTCTGGGGGCACAGTAGGTGTGCATGCCTGCTTTTCACACCAAACCCCATGGAGCACAAGGAATTGCAGAATTGGCTACTAATGCTTGTGAGGCCACTTCTGTAATAGTGATCGAGCTGCCGCACATGTAGTGGCAGCTCTATTCTCAGAGGACACTCCCAAATTTGAATGGGGGTGTGGCCCCACGCAAATGAGGGAACAACTCTGACTCTGCACCCGTGCCCTAACATGTCCCGGGCGCAGAAGCAAACATGTACTGAGGTGCGCTGAGAGTGCGCCACAAAATGGTGGTGCACTGTCAGTGCGTTCCCTAATGGAAGTCGTCTAGAAGGGGAATAGGCAGGTTGTCACCTGCACTATGAAACATGGATCGGCTTTGAAGTAGCCGCTGTGTTTTTCTGAATGTGCTGCACCCAAGGCAGCGCACATTTGCGCCTGGCCTAAGGGCAGCGCATTCATAATAATAGGACTCTCTGCGTGTGCACCCAGAGCACCTGTTTAAAGGTGAGTTATGGCTTTTTCTGCTTACTGTTCTTGCTCAAACAAGGCTCTCAATACCATCTCAGAATCTGATATAAACCAGATTCTGTACGTATCCTTTTTCTAACATTTATATTTTATACATTTTTTATGTATCTGACTGGGTTTTTTCTTGGAAATATGTATTGCTCGTGCTATAATTGTGTTTGGATCATTTTTCTCTGTCACTACAAACTTTTGTAGATGCTATCGAATATGCTATTTATATTCATGAACTTTGTGCTACGTGCTTATTGATGGGTGTGTTATGGATGACTTTCGATTACTGATGGATTTATGTTGTGGATATGCTTACTGTAAATGCATGCAAATAGAACAGTTGATGGACGGAATGCAGAACAAATCAAACATTCCCCCCCTAGTCACAGATCTGGGTTTAATCCATCAGTTTTTTTGCTCACCATGACATTCCAGTTTGGACCCAGACATACGCAAATCAGTCTTGACCCTGTTCCCCATGGGAACAGTCCAGCCTAAACTGCCAGACCAGGTCCTCCCTGGACCAGAAACAAGCATCCTGGGACCAATTTTGGGGTATCACCCCTCTTCAGCCAGGCTAGCTTGAATCGTGTGGCATAGTGGGCATGAACCCACGTCTGGGCATACCCTTCCAACTTGGGGTGACAAATGCAAAAAGAACAGTTGATGGACGGAATGCAGAACAACTCAAACATTCACTCCCAGTCACAGATCTGGGTTTAATCCATCAGTTTGGATTAAAATAAGATCTTTGTGACTGGGGGTGAATGTTTGCATTATTCAGAATTCCATCCACCATCTGTTCTATTTGCATTTACTGTATATGCATGGCATTCCTCATCCTGTCAGCTATGTATGATATGTTTAATTTTAAATCATATCAGCCTTGAGAAAGCCCCAGGCCTGCACGCCAGGAAGGGGTGGAACACATGTTGGCTGTTAGCTTTTCATGAGACGTGGTTCAATGTTTGACCTAACACCTTTTTCTAATCTCAAATAAAAGCAGCACTTTTTCAACTAATATTTGGATCTATGAGTTACCATACGGTGTAAGACAAAGGATATAATTGGACTCAATGTATTCTCTAATTTTCAGTGATTTCCATTTCCCAGTGGGAAAGGGGTATCTCCCAATTTTTAAGGACAATCGAGAATATTTGAAATTTTACTCAATAATGAAGGATTTGCGACCCCTGGGACAAAACCCCTCTCTTTTCAAAACACATATTGGTTATCTCGGTGATTGTTGTTAAATACTTGTAGGATCAATTTATATTGGATACTAATCCATTTTTGAATAATACTGATGGCCAGTTGCCAAGAAAAGAAGAACAACTCAATCAATCCGTATAGAAGAAATTTTCATGTCAAACCTGAACCCTAAGACCCATATCTCCAAACCTAACCAGATTTTGGATCGTAGCACCTTTCAAGCTTTGGAAAATGCTCTTAAAAAAAGCAACCTCTAAATCGTTGGAATAAGCATCTCTGAAGAAATATCTCGAGACTGATCGAATTCCCTATGTATTTTGATCTTCCCTCCAAATGGCACCTTAAATCCAGAGCACATCCAACGATGGGAACATGAACTTAAGGAAGCATCAAATAATATGATAAAACAACTGATTGATACTGCAGATGAAGAATACAAGGAATCCGAAAACGAAGTGGATGATTTGACCAAACGTATTGAGCAAGCTAAGTGGGGTGATATAAATAAGACAAATTAGGAATTCCTAAAGCAAATTATAGATGGGTTTGAAAAGCATCTAATTAAAAGGAAAAAGCACAAATTCAGACGGGACCAATTAGACTAACTGTTGGGACATGTGTATACATTTGCAAAGAAGTACAATTTGCTGCCAAAGCCTACACAAGAAGCAGAACATTCATCTTATTCCTCTGATCAAGACCGGAGTTCTGAAGTGCAATTGCCAGAAGCTAGTAAACTTCCACTAAAATCGAAGTTAATTTTTTTGAGGAAGTAAGACGACACAGATTAGGCATATGGATATCAAGCGTACACGATACAAGAACCCCTGAAGAAACATCAAAGAACATAAAGACAAATCCACCAACACCTGGGTTAACAACATGAGTAAGATGAAAGAATTGGAGAAGGGAGCAACAACAACTTAGCTACCTACTTTTCTAATACTTATGTCCAAAGCAGAAATGGACATTATGAATAAAGTGCTATCCTTCTGCTCAACTGCTATCTGGGATGCCACCAAAACACAGGCTGATCTTTTCAAATTTACATGTAAGCTAAAGTTGATATCATTGTTTCAGGATAAAACACGGAAGCCCCCTTTTCAGTCTATAATCACCATGACAAACATGTCTGTACAGGATTTCGGTAATATTGGTGTCCTCACCAATCTATCCAAAAATAGGGACTATATACTGGCTCAACTACTATGGCTACTGCCCTAGGAATTAACATCAGCGGTACAAACGTTAAAACCATAAGAAAAAAAAAAAAAAAAAAACTTTTCACCATCAGGAAATTTTACTGGTGCATTCCATATAGCTGTTTCACTGGCTATGGATCTGGCTTTCAATATATATCTATATCCGAAAACGCTACTTCTTGCCCCATAACATTTCAACTCCTAGTTCAAGCATTTTCTTTCTTATTCTCAACTTTTATAATGAATCGTTGGTGAGGGGCCCAAAATCCACTGGGGTTTTCACTTGCAATATAGAAGACAGTCCCCATAACACTGAATCCAGGGCCCCCACCTCCATACTGTAAAATATCTTCCCATTAGATCAGCTCTCTCTAGCATATCCTTGGATGCAGCACGAGGATGTTGTTAGAAATTACGTTGTTGGTTGACTGGAGTGTGAACCTGAGTCAAACAGCAAACACAATTCTAGTCAGGGTGTCAGGCAAACTCTAAATTAACCTTTGCTTATGGTAGGGTAGCTTGGCAAAGAGCAGTCACGCATAACTTAGAGTCAGTTTGTAACGAATTTGTGCAACACTTCAAAGTAAAACACTTGAAAACGCCAAACAAAAATACACCACACGTTGCTGAGGCGATGTGTTGGTTCTGAATGCAGCAAGGCTGCGGTGCAAGACCCTGATGCACCAACATCAAGGATCCTCTTGACAGGGCTAGCGTACGAAGACTGGTGTCAAGGGTGCATTGCGCAGTCGAGGCGATGCGTCTGCTCCGATGAGCCGCTACGATGTGGAGTTTAGGCATCGTCAAGGCTGCGTCAATGGAGATTCAAGAACCTTGCGCCAGGAAAAAGAGTTGTGCAGTGTTGGTTCCGATGGCAATGCGTCAGCTCCAATACACGCAACAGCGGCGATGAGTCACTTTGGTTCGAAGATGAGCCACTCAGCCAAGGCAATGCGTCCGTAGGTTTAGCAGAGGATGCATCGGTTCCGCTGCAGCAAATACCATACTCCCACTTCCAAGAGTACAGGATTGAAGTGGCACCACTTGGCAGGGCAGACTCAGAGGGTGAAGTGCAGGTTCACAAGCAGGTTGTTTGGAAGTCTTTTATCTTCCTGAGAGTTCAGATCAGCCAGCTAGCCCTTGGCGTCACTCTGGGTTCAAGCAGTAGAAGTCCAGCCCTCCTCACCCAGGCAGGGGAACAGCAAGGCAGGAGTCCAGCAATGCAGCAGTCCAGCAGAGTGGCAGTCCTTCAGTAACACAGCAGTCCTTCGGTAGCACATCAGTCCTTCTTCCTGGCAGAGTATTCACAGGTCCAGAAGTGTACTAAAGTGGTGGTGTCAGAGGTACTTATACGCAGTTGGACCTTTAAAGTGGGAGGACACTTCAAAGACCGGCCTTTGAAGTACAGAGAGCTCCTGTCCTTCCTGCCCTGGCTTCAGACTCACTACAGGAGGTTATGAAGTCCTTTGTGTGGGGACAGACCACAGCCTATTCAGATGTAAGCGTGGCTGTTTCCAGCTCCTCCCTACCATTCTCCCAGGATGGCCCATCAAGTCACACCTAAGCTCCCATTGTGTGTGACGGTGTACAGGAGTACACAAAGCGGAGTTGTCACCCACCCCAAACAAGTGATCAGAGTCAGGCTGCAGACACCAATTGGCTACAGTAAGAAAATGGCAACTTTCTAAAAGTGGCATTTCCAGAATTACAATTTACAATCCAACTTCACCATCAATTGTGATTTTAAATTGTGCTTTCAGAGACACCAAACTTGAAGAGCCATCTCTTCCAGATACTGAATTACACTTATAAGATGTAATAAACTAATCACAATATTATCCCCTAGAGAGATAGGCCTTGCTGCAGTGAAAAACGACTTTGGGAGTTTTTCACTACCATAATAAAAGATTTATAAAGTGGCTGTTTACTCCATCTGGAGTGTCCCCGCGCTAAGCGTACAGTCTCTATATTAAACCTTAAGTAGCAGCATATTCGGCCCTACGGTTCCTAAAAAAACACGGCTTAAGTTTCTTGGGGGAAAGCTGATTCTGGCCCTCCCTGTCTCATATCTAGAGGTAAAGTGTTCCATAATTTAGGGGCCAAAAAGCCAAAGGAGCATCCGCCCAAACATGCTTTTTCACCATGGGAATGGCAAAGAGCAAAGCCCCCGCCAATCTAAGACTTCTGCTAGGACAATAAGACTTTGCCATGGAGTGTAAATATCGGGTCCCTTTCCATTTATAATTCAGTGATAAAAACACAATGCTTTAAAGGGAACTCTCTTCCTCCCAGGAAGCCAATGTACGTTGGTGAGAGCGGACCCAATGGACAAGTGCCTCAAGATACTAAGCAGCAACTGTCAGCCACATTCTGTAATCTCTGACGTTTAGCCAGTCTATCTTATGAGACTTCAAGATACAGCCCATTACAGTAGTCCAGCCTGAAAATGACCAGTGCCTGGACTACGACTACTGATTTCCTGGTTGCCTCCAGGAGAAAGCCCAAGATTTTACTCAGAATTTTCAAAATGCCAAAACACAAGATCTAACGATCAAATGATAGATTGACATCAAACCAAATGCTGAGGTTCTGGCCCCAATACATCTGGGCACCATGCAGATGAGCATAAAGATGGTTGTTTTCCTACTATGAGAACCTCAGCTTTCCAACATTTAGCATGAGGCAACTTTGGGCCATCCACTCCACGAGATCGGCCAGACAAGAGCTCAGCCGAGCTGCAGAAGCTCATCCGTCCTGAGACAAGGTGATAGTGAGCTGTGAGTCATTGGCGTACGATTTGATGTTGAAGCTGTGATGCTTGATGATATCTGCAAGGGGGCGCATATAAAGACTGAACAAAGTGGGGTTCAAAGCAGAGCCATGTGGCACCCTCTGCTGCCTCCAGAAATAAAATGGTTGTTGAACCACTTAAAAGGTATGCTTCTGGAAGAAGGAGGCTATTCAGTGCAGGGCCGATTCCCTAACTCCCTTATTCCACAGCTGTTCTAGCAAAAGGCCATGGGATACGGTATCAAAAGCTTGATCAGTGCATCAGTTTTGCCCCATCATCTATATGTCTCAGGGTTTCGGACGCTAGCAACAATGCCGACTCCATGCTCAACTGCAGGCAGAGACCCAATTGGGTCTCATGTAGTAGATCCTCAGCTTCAATAAAGTTCATCAGCTGGTCATTTACATGTAGTTTTAGCAACTTTGGCAAAAAAAAACGCAAGCAGGGAATTAGGACTCAAATTTCTGGATTTGCAGGGTCTAAGGAAGGTTTTTTCAATAGCAGCACAACAATGGCCTGCTTCCACCTAAAAGGGACTTGCCCTAATATAAAAGACCTATTGAGCAGGTCACACAACCCTGGTAGAATTGCCTCCTTCCCACACTCCAAAATCATGGGTGAGGCCAGGTCATTTGAGGAGCCTGATTTCACCCTGCCCATCAGGGCACGCAGCTGATCAATAGATAAAACTAGAGAGTCCAGTCTTCGCTTTCAATGGTTTGAACCAGGCTTCAAGACTTCCTTCAGGGAGGAATCATACATGCTTGAGACCTTATCCCCAATGAAGTGGGTGATCGCATTGCACCCTTCTTCAGAAGGAGTAATGGTCATAGAAAGAGGATAGTGATTTGAAGATAGTAAATAACTACAGAGAGGAGTTCTGAGTTTGCCTGATTGTATTGGCATAAAAGAAGGCTGCATATAGTTCTAATCTGTTTATGATGGTCTTTAATGCCTTGCGATAAAACGCTTCCTCCTGAGTGTTGTAGTTTTGACACAACTGATGCTCAAGATTTTGCAAGACTCTATTTGCATCCAGAGCTCCTCAATAAACCATTCTGCTGACGGTTTAAGAGGTTTAGCTGTATCTCATCATTGACAATCAAGCACATCCTTAATCCAATTTTCCTACTGTAAATTAGCCACTTTAACACCACCACTTAAAGCTGGGCGGTTTAAGGCGTCAGGGTGACCTTCCTCCAACCATGTGATTTATTCTGACTACCTATGCTTGCAATAGATGTAGGAGTAGGCAAAGAGATTTGAAAAGGTATGACACAATGGTACGACCAAATAATGGGGATAGGGCAATCAACCACCATTTCTGTGAAATTAAAGAAGATCCGTTTGAGCGTATGGCACATATTGTGCATTGGCACATGTTCCAATTGGACATACTGGAGAGCCTACAAGTCCTCTATAAGAATGGCAGGCGACTTACACATCGCATCTTCCATATGAAGATTAAGATCACCCCAAATTATAAAAGTGAGTATAGCGCAATAAGAAAGGAAGCAGACTATTAGCCAGAGCAATGAAAAAATTTTAAGCCAGGCCCGGTGGTCGTTAAATCAGAAACTTCACTAGGGTAAAATTACTAGATAGATCTAAAGTAATAAAAGCTGCCTCACAGCCCACAATATTATCTCTGAGAAAGTGCAATGAAAAGGTTGTTTAAAAAAAAGATAGCAACCCCATTCCCCTTTGAGTCTGTTTGTCAAATCTCACAATCGAATAACCAAGCATAACAGCGGCTAAAATATCCGGCGCTGAGTGTTCTGTTAGCCAGGTCTCTGAAAAAAAAGAGAGTATCAGGCAGATGATCTACCAGAAAGTCAAAGACCTCCGCTTTGTGCTTAACAAGAGAGCAACAGTTAAGCACATAGCAGCATGCCCTCGGTGGGGTGGGCTGACTCTCACTTCCCCTAGAGGGCCCTAATAGCGGAGAGCATAATTAAAAATGTGCACCTACTGCAATCCCGGATATCAAGGGAAGCATCCAGCTTATGCACAGAGTCAGCAATAATTGGGGCA
This sequence comes from Pleurodeles waltl, assembly GCF_031143425.1. Lineage (NCBI taxonomy): Eukaryota > Metazoa > Chordata > Amphibia > Caudata > Salamandridae > Pleurodeles > Pleurodeles waltl. Next base: position 479,933,672 of record NC_090438.1, on the reverse strand, counting down.
AGTTGCCTAATTTCACTCCCTGGGTATCACCTGATGTCGGTCTGCAACCAGACAGGGGTCCTGGCCCCTAGCGCGGTCCAGGTGCAGATGAGTACCAACAAGCTTACCTTAGGTGCTCCTGCGGAGCGTCCCCTGCGCACCATGTCAACTTAAATAGTTTCTGAAAGAAGACTAGTCCGGCAACTACCAACAATGGCCCCAGCGATGTGACCCTTGCTAGCTTTGAGAGGCAAGTTGAAGTAAGCAGGCTGAGCACACAATGACGGCAAAACATAAAAGCAATGTAAAAGTAATATTAATGTCTAAAAACAAATTGTCCTCACACATTGGCAGTGCTACCAGAGGACTTACTGTCTGCTGGGCGGTCGAATCATGCCCCCACTTGAATAGTCTCCGACAGAAGACTAGGACATTAAAACTTTAAGGTACATGTCTTGCCTTTTAAATACATAGAACCCTGCTCTCTGGGTTGTCCAAGGTGTAGGATGCTGGCCTGGTGTGTAGTGGGTACCAAAGGTACTTACACCTTTAACTGTACCTGGTAATCACTTATTAGTGAAATGTGGTCAGTGTATAGAATCCAGGCTGTCTAGAAGTAGCTCTAGGCATAGCAGCCAAGGCTGAAATGGAGACATGCAAAGCTCTTGGAATACCACTGTAGTCACACAATACTTACACACATGAAAGACAATACTCAATGTTACAAAAATAAAGGTACCTTATTTTAGTCATACAATGCCAAAAATACTTTGTAGGCTATACTCCCTTAGGAGGTAAGTAAATTACACAATACATACACTAGTAACCAGAAACAGGTAAGTACACAGTAGGACAACAGTGCAAATAGTGAATACAATAATAGATTGCAATGAGCCTAGGGGGAACACAAACCATATACTAAAATAGTGGAATGCGGTTTCCTACCTAGGCAAGTGTAGTGTGTAGAGGGGCGCTCAGAGTGTAAGAAAACACCAAAGGTAAGTAAAATACCCCACCCCAGAGCCCAGGAAAGAAGGAGCAAAACACAGCAAGTTTCCTAAAACACACTAGAAGTCGTGATAGAAGATAATGAAAGAACCAGAAGAGACTGCAAGACACCAACAATGAATTCCTGGACCTGAAGACCTGTGGAAGAAGGAGACCAAGTCCAAGAAGCGCTGAAGAGTCCAGGGAGAGCAGGAGCCCCTGCTAACCCGGATGAAGGTACAAAAGAAGAACCACCGGTGAGAAGACAAAGTCAGTATTGCACCAAAGAAGACAGATGCGGGTTCCTGGTTGGCGCAGAAGATGTCCCACGCCAGATGGATGAATGCATGCAGTCTGGTTTGCGTCTCTGGATTCCGCCAACAAGCCTTGGCGCATGCAAACTTGCGGTTAGTGGAAAATGGCACTGCCCGGGACCAGGAGGGACCTGGTGGCCTCTACCCAGGAGTGGGAGGCAGAGGGGGCTCTCAGCAACTCAGAGAGCCCTCAGAAGACCAGGCAACGCGCACAGGAGTCCCACAGCCTGGGAACAAACAAGGTGCAAATGGAGGCCCATGCAGCACGACACAAAGGACTCCCACGCCGCCGGAAAAACACTCAGGAAGCTGTGCGTCGCAGGATGGAGTGCTGGGGGCCTAAGCTGTGCTGTGCACGAAGAACTTCTTGGAAGGTCGCACACAAGCCTTGGCAACTGCAAGTTACTCTGTGCACAGGGGTACTGTCTTGCGTGGGAAGGCAAGCTCTTACCTCCACCAAAGTTGGACAGCTAGACGTTGGGACTGTCGGAGTCACTTTAGTCCATCACATGTGTTGATGGATCCACGCCTGTCGTCTGGAGAGGGGACCCAAGCCACCATTCGTCGCTGCAGAGAGGTGTCTGCTGAAGCAGGGAAGTAACTTCGTCCCTCCACAGGAGATTTCTTCAGTTCTCCTAGTCCTCGGAGGATGCACAACCTGGAAACTGTTGCAGTTGCAGGCAGGAGCCGAAGATACAATGTTGCAGACGTTCTCTTAGCCTCTTTGTTGCAGTTTTGTAGAGTTCCTGGAGTAATCAGCGGTTGATTTGTTGGTAGAGGATCAAGTAAAGGATGCAGAGGATTCCTGCTGGAGTCTTGCAATTCGAATCTGAAAAAACACTCAGAGGAGAAACCCTAAATAGCCCTGAGAGGGGATATTGGTCATCAAACCAGGTGAGCACCTATCAGGAGGGGTCTCCAACGTCACCTGCTGGCACTGGCCACTGAGATGCTCCCAGAGTTCCCTGGCCACCCTGAAAACAAGATAGCAGAACCCAGGGACACTATGGAGGAGCTCTGGGTACCACCCCTGGGGTGGTGATGGACGGGGAGTGGTAACTCCCCTTTCCTTTGTCCAGTTTTGCACAGAGCAGGGACTGGGGTCCTTGAACCGGTGTAGACTGGATCATGCAAGGAGGGCATCATCTGTGTCCTTTAAAACATTTCCAGAGGCTCTGGGAGGATACCCCTCCCATGTCTGTAACACCTATTTCCAAAGGGAGAGGGTGTAACACGCTTCTCCTAAAGGAAATGGATTGTTCTGCCTTCCTGGGATTGAGCTGCTCAAGCCTCAGGAGGGCAGAAGCCTGTCTGTGAGGTGGCAGCAGCTGGGGCTGCAGTGGAAACCTCAGAAGGCTGGTATGGCAGTACTGAGGGGCCATGGTGGAGCCCCCAGAGTACATGGGATTGTGCAACCAATACTGGAATCAGTATTGGGGTACAATTCCCAGTTGTTAGACACCTTACACTGCCATATTCAGAGTTACCACTGTGAAGCTATATATAGGTATTGACCTATATATAGTGCACACTTATAATGGCATCCCCGCACTCACAAAGTCCGGGAAAATGGGCCTGGACGACGTGGGGGGGGGGGCACCTCTGCTTTTGCAGGGGTACCCTCACACACAGGTACTATGCACCTAGCCTTCAGGGTCCGAAGGATAGACATATAGGTGACTTATAAGTGACCTGGTGCAGTGAAAATGGCTGTGAAATAGTCCAGGCACTATTTCACACTGGCTGCAATGGCAGTCCTGAAGAAGTGTTGGTATGAGCTCCTTATGGGTGGCAAAAGAAATGCTGCAGCCCATAACGTTCTGGAGCCCCAATGCCCTGGGTACCTACGTACCATATACTAGGGACTTCTAAGTGGGGTCCAGTATACCAATTTGTAGTGGAATACTGGGTTACCAGTATGCAAGTACAAATTTGGAACCAGAAAGAGCATAAGCATTGGAGTTCTGATTAGCAGGACTCCAGGTGACACATTCAAGAATACTGACGAAAACAGTGAAACAGACTGACATGTAGAGCACAAACCATAAGCACTGGGGTCCTGACTATCACGACCCCAGTGACACACTCAAAACACACTGAGAAATAGGCCAAAAATGGGGTAACCATGCTAGAAAGAGGCTACTTTCTACAGGGCCTCACTTACGGGTGACTTACATCTATAAAAAGTAAAGGTTTGGGCCAGGCAAAAGGATTATTTTGCCATGTTGACATGACAATGTATAATTGCACGCAGGTCTCAGACATGGTTAAATGGCTACTTAGGTGATAGAACTTCAGTGCCAAAGGCCCAAAAGTAGCATTTAATTTATAGGCAATGGACACATGTAGTGCACTTTACTACGGATGTATAAGTAAATTAAGTATGCCAATTGGGGATAAGCCAATATTACCATGTTTAGGGGAGAGAGCTCAAGCACTTTAGATTTGGTTAGCAGTGCTAAAGTAAGAGCGCCCTAATACCAGCAAAAACGAGGTCAGATAAATCGAGGAAATGGGCAAATAGTTGGGGAGGAAGACCATCCCAAGGCTGTCAGGTCTGACAGACGTCCTCCCACAAACAAAGCTCTTAGTGTCAAATGGAATGTTCAAAATAGAAACACACCACAGAAGCAATGATGGCTAGTAATACTTTCAGTTTAATATGAAAATGATAGAAAGTTGTGAGAAAATACCTTTTTTTTATGTCAACTCCATTTTATGCCGAATTGTATTGCTGGTTTTTAGACTCTGCATGCTTGGGCACTGCTGTCCAGTGTCCAGTGTATGTGCTCTGGCTCCTAAAGCATGTACACATTTGTTAATCCCCAATGGCACATTTATCTCTTCTATAAGGCAATAGCATAAGGTGTAGAAAGAGCACCCAATGCACAGAAATGTCATATGTGGACTGCAGCATTAATTGTGCCATCCTCTAGTGTGACAAGGATAACGTCCATTCAGGCCTGTCACTGCAGCCTGACTGCTGCAGTTTAAACCTACAGTGTGAGCTGTGAAAATAGCCATTTTTGACAGGCAAAAATCTCCCGTTTAAATATTTTAAGTTGCTCCTATGTAGGCCTTGTAGCCCACAAAATAGGGTGCATGGTATTAAAAGGTGGGACATGTAGAAAATTAATGTTAACTTGAACCTACAGTGATAAAGCTTAAAAAGCTATTTTTACCATGGAAGATCAAACTGTTCCACATAAAAAAACTATAATACAAATTAAAATAATAATATTGGTATTTCAGGAATGGACCAGCTAAAAAATAACAAAACCATTATTTTTTTAAATTAAAAATCCAGTTCAATGGTGAAGTTGGATTTTTATTAAATATTAAGGAAAAGTTACTTTTGGGATGATACCTTTTTCCTCTCTATAGACCCTGGAAACTAAACTGCATGAACTCTCCAACTTCACCGATTCTGTGTTCAGCTAGGAAAGAGGTGTAAAATGCCTCTTGGGAGAAAACAATAGGCTAGCCTGAGTGGGCACAGATGACTACTGTAAACTGTACAGAATATGCTAAGTGGGGGCTGCAGGCATACAGTGACACCACACTGTCAACTCCTTCTTGACAGCTCTGGTGAGCGACATGCAACATTTGTGACGCACTTGAAAGGGAGAGTACTTAATGCTAAGATAATTATTGTGTATCACCTACCTGGTTGCTGAAGGGCACTGCTTTTCTCCTATCAGTCTTATGACTCTGGTTTGCTGTGGGTAGAAGGCCTGCTTCAAACTGAATTTTGATATTAGTTGTGGGTGGACCCTAAGGATTGTCACAGTACACTCCTTCACACACCCCTAGCTCTCAGAGCCCACGTTTAGTGCGGCCACAGACTTTCACCATATTGAAAACACCAGGACACGTTGCATGTTTACATTAAAGCAAACATGAACTACTGTAAATGTAGGTAGGTTTTGGCATGGGAACTTTAACTCCACTGATCAGAGAGGAACTAGGAGTGTCTTAGGAAGCCCTCACCCACAGACTTGTGAACCCTAAAAGTCTGGACCATCATCTAGCCTTCATCAGTACAATACTGGGCTTGCAAAAGGATATCAGGTGGACTGAACCTGGTGATCTGGACATCTGTAACCTGTAAGAAGGTCCTCCGGAAGTTGCACTCCAACTGAAAACCCAAGGACAGAAAGCTCTCCAAGAATTATAAGACTGATCACTGGGGGGCCTTCAGGAACATAAAAAAAGCTAAAGGTCATCCCCGCGAAGATTCCCAACTGACCAGTGTCTGGACTTGCTCTGGACTTTGCAGTTGCATTCTACCTGACATCCTGAAAGTATACAAGCGCTCTCCCTGAATTAATGAGGGTCTTTGATGTATATTCCTGCGCTTGTTTGGCCGACACCAAAAAATTTGGATACTGCTTCAAAAGGTCTGCTCCGTAGCTTGAAGAGTACCAATTGTGAAACATATCAGACCGTCAGCTCAAAGGAAATGGATTTAAGTTTAGGTTTGTCCTCCACAGAGAAGAATTTTTCTTCAGAAAAATTACAAAGTCCCTTTTCGAACTGGAACTTAGACGTTTTTTTTGCAGGACCTAGTTGGGTCAATCTACTTGATCTGTCCAACCCGTGCTCCATTCTTGTCTGCCTCAAATCACCTCTAGCTCCTGGTCTACGGCGAAAATTGACACCTTCTATTTGTTGCCAATATTTTCACTTAAATTCATATCTCTAGTGCCTCTATTTGAATTTCTTCATTTTTGGTGTAATTTGGTTTATGAAATTCTACTAAATTATTCTTAATTGTGGGATTTTTATTTTGTTGTCTTTTTTTTACTTTTCACATGTTTTTGTACTTCTAAATGTTCTACAAATGATCATACCTACCAGATATTGCACACAGGTTTAAATTATTGAAACCGTTTACTGGATTTATAAGATGGCAACTTTATCATTTTTGGTGGACACAATGCCACTCCAACTAATAAAACCACTCTCTCGAAGGAGTCATGATGAATCTACAGGCCTAGTGAATTTCATATAAAACATGTATCTCAGCACAGGATAAGCTCTGTTGCAGCACAAAATAATAGTATTCATTTATTCAGTTCAAACAGGACCACTGGAATTACGAGGCAGTGGAGTATCATTTTATGCAGCCACACTGAGTAAATTAATCAGTAGTGAATGGCAAATGATGCAGCTACTATGCAACACCTCTTTCCATTTAAAAAAACAACACTCCTGAACAGTATAGCGTGTTTTATAAATATTTGCAAGTGACAAACTAGGAGCTATTTTAAGATTCAATGGCATTACAGTCCTTAAAAAGAGATTAAACTTATTTATGACTTTCCAATGTCTGAGTGCTATGTTGAAATAAGCAGACATTTGAAAGCATGAACATTTGTTAACAGTGAAACAAAAATGAAGCATCAGTACAAGTCATCTTTACAGTAGCCCAGGATATACCTAACCAGATATTGAAAAAATCTACTAGCCCACTCACTAAGACAAGTCGGATTTTATCAGGGTGCACTATATTTAGGGCCTACTAGCCCCTTCTGGTGAGAGAGCTTGAGCTGGAAAGAACAGGTATTATGTTTATTCAGAAAATGAATGAGCAATAAAGATGCCTTTAAGTCTTGATTTATCTTGTCACAGTTGCTAAGCTGCGCACATATTTCAAAATATATAAGCAGTTTTAGCTCGTGTGATGAAAATAAAGATTTTTATGAGATCAAAACAATTCAGAACACTTTACTTGCTGATGTGAAAATGATAAATATTTGCTGAAGCCGATTTCCACACATTATAGTTTGTATGCTTTATAGTTTGATCAGTAACCATGCAGGTTAATGGGAAGGTTTGTGGCCGTTTGACAGGAAAATGTGCTGGCTGTACATTACAGTATGCTATCACATCATGCTTTAGTAATATTTTTATTAAAAGTGAGAGTTTTAAAACATGATATGAGAAACATTCCTGCCCCATCTTGAAGACAATGCTTTTTTGTGAACTGAGAAGCAAGGCAGAGGGCATGTGTGCCCTACATGTGGGCTAGATTATTTTCATACATGGAGCAAACGTGTAGTATATTAAATGAAACAAAAGAGTTGTGTACAGGAGACATACTGAACTCACATATTTGAAGGTGCTGTTATGCGTGATAAAGAAGAAAAAGGCAAATTGATTAAATAAAATATTTGCCTAGGATCACACAATTTGAGACCAGTTTATGGATCAAGTCCATTCCAGTTAGGGTGGATAGATTATTCAAGTCACTGGACCTGTAGGTCTGGAGACATTTTTATGATTTTTTAGGCCTGTTAACTTACCTTACAAATGTTAAAACATATATAACATTTATTATTATGACATACACCTTATGACCTACATACACAAAGGTTTCCCTGCCCACTAGTACAGGCATGGAAACCTTTGCTCTTGCTTGGCAGGAGCAATTTCAAATGTCCCGTCAAGCGAGAGCAAACACTAAGTCACCCCCCCCACCCCCGAGCAGACAGGAGCATGAAAAATGTTCTCACCCACTAGGAGCGGCTTTTTTCATCTGTTTTCCTGGCCGCACAAATTGCACCCACCCGCAGGGCACAGTATTTTTAGCTGCTTCCTGCAGGCAGAGAAATGCCGGCTCCCACTGGAGGCAGGGAACCGGAAGGGGCATCAATGGCCAATGAGTGCCATGGGTGGGCTGCAGGGCACCACCATTTACTGGCCGGGCTCCTTACGGATAGGGTCCCTGGGGCCAATACTGTCCCGTGGAGGGGGCTGTGTGCCCCCCTTCCTTCATAATATGGCCAGGCCCCGGGAGATGGGGTACCGGAGGATGGAAAGTGGCCGGGCGAGGAGGAATGTGTGCCCCCTCCCCATTTACAATAAGGCCAGCCACCTGGAGATGGAGTCCATGGGGGCCAAATACAGTCTGGGGAGGGTTCCACGTTTGCCCTCCCCTAAACAATAGTGGCGGGCCCCAGGGTATGGGGTCCCTGTGGCAGAAATCGGCCTGAGGAGGGGGGCTGCTTGTCCCAATCCTGGGTTGGCTGTGTTTGGGGGTTGGCCGTAAGCCTGGCCCTGCGGCCAACCCCCAGCCGTGCATGGCCCATGGCCATGCAAGGCGTGGGGTTAGCAGCATGTGGAGGGCTGACCTCAGGCCAGGCCCTGTAGCCAGCTCCCGCTGTGTTAAAAAAAAAAAAAAAAAGAAGGTTACATGGATATACGGATATTTTATAGTTGGGTTCAGAATTTACACACACAAAACCATAGGAATTTAGCAGTTGTAGATAGAGTTATCTCAAGTAACTATAACTTGTGCCCTGAGGTAACTAGAACTCATGCTTTTTTCTAGATATAAGGGTAATGCACATGAAACATGAAAACTGCAAGCAATCAAAGCTGGAAAAAACCTTTTCACTATATAACAGTCAAAATTTGTGTTTTGTGGATGTGACTAAGAATCTGTATTTAGAACTTGGCCATACATTTTTGATATCAGTCCCACTCTAGCACATGCAAATTCATTGCACTGTGTATACTGCTGGAAATTTACACTCACCGTTCCACAGAGATCGAAGTATCAAGCTGGTGGTGAAGGAGGCTCTTCAGCTGTCTTTGTCCTTCTGTCTCCAAGTCCTCCAAGATAAAGTCGTCACTGGAAAGACTGCTATTAACCCTGGTTAGACAGCCAGCAAAAAAATAAACATGTGCAACATTAATCACCTCGGAGCCAGTAAATAGCGTCAGGCAATTGAACTTTTTTTTTTTTTAAACATTTATTTCTTAGTTTGGCAGGTGTAGTAACATAACATTAAAAAAAAATAAAAAAAATTTAGCAGAGTCTTACAGTAGAATACAATGCTTAGTCCAATTATAAAGTCCTCCTAATGCATTCAAATTACATAAAAAAATGCATATCTTAGCCTGTGGTACCGGTTCTCCACCTCTATGTTATTTAAGTATCGCTGACTTTCCCCCAAATGACCTCAAATTTACACATAGCACATATCCGCTGAGCATACAGTTTTTCTTTTGATTGCACGACTTTCATCTTAGCTTCCTATGCTGTATCGGTAGGAGGTTCAGGCGACTTCCAGGCTTGAACAATCGATGATTTAGCTATAAGGGATGCAATAAACATAATTTGTTTTGAGCGAGTTGACAGACCTTGGTGTCGAGAGTTGCCTAACAATGCTCCAGATGGCTCTGGACTAGGAGCAACCGAAATTGCAGAGCTAACCCACTGAAATGTTTTCTCCCAAAATACTGCCAGATAATTGCAGGTGAAGCTTAAGTGAAGCCAATCCCCCCCGATTCGCCTGACAGCGTGGACAGGAGCCGGACACCTCAGGGTTTACTTCCTTTAGTCTAGCTGGGGTGTAGTATGGTAACCATTTTGAATAAAATGCGATTTATTTTTTTAATTGCCCCTCTGATCGCTTTATGTGATAGGATATTATGGTTTCTCCACTGCTGTAGGTCGATCCTACAGCCTGATAAATTCTCAAATTTTCAAAAACTGCGAAATCATCTCCGAAGAGAGCAGGGAATGAAGGATCTTGTACCAGCTACCTATACCTCGTAAATTTCCATAGAAGGCCTGAAACAGAATAGAGCTGGATGCATCTGATGCTCTCTCGACCGTTAGGAGAAAATGGTAGATTTGGGTGAAGGAGAACCTGAGATCGTTTGAGATATTAATCCTCTCAGTTTGACACTGGGCCCAGGTCTTAATTTGATACCCTAGTAAAAAAAAATTGAAAAACTCTTGAGACCCGCCTGTTCCCATTTTTGGATATATTCCTGGTTTAAATCTAACCCTATCATCCGGGAATCTCGAAGCCTGCACATCAGATGAAAGCTAGGGATTTGATATTTCTCCTGGACTGACAATATTCTAAAACAGATAATTACCGGCAATTTGTATCTTACACGTTTAGGGAGTCAAGGTAGTTTGAGGAATCGGGGAAGCTGGATGCCACTATCTGCTAACATACATTTAAGATAAAAATTGGAGTTGGGTGATGAGGTAGCGCTTTATGCCCAATCCAAAAAAAATACCTCATAATATGCCTTGAATTTAGGAAGCGCTAAACCCGCATCCTCCACCGTGAGGGCAAATTTTTTGAGTTGTAATTGAGGTTTCTTGTTGGCCCATTTAAATTGTCTGATCATTGAGTCTATATCTTTAAAAAACTTTTGGGAGTTTCTGAAGTAGGCCTGAAGCTTTCTTGAGGACAGAAGCATAAGTACGCTGAAAAGGATTGGAGAAATCATGTGTTACAAATATCCCTAAATATCTTATAGGGCTAGATAACTGGGACTGGACCCGAATTCCCGTTGGGAGAACCGATTTCTCAGCATTGTACAAAAGAGCTTCAGATTTAAAATGATTAATCCTATAACCGCCAAGATGCAAAAAAATCTTGATTTTTGTGAAGGCTCTGGCAATATTAAGCGGGTCCGCACAAAGATATAGAATCATATCGTCAGCGAACAGTTTGAGTTTAGACGCTTGGGTAAAAGGAGGATGTATGAGATGGTCTTGGTGAATAGCCGATGCCAAAGGTTCAATAAAAAGTGTGAACAGCAGTGGAGAAAGGGGGCAGCCCTGAGGGGGAATCTGCAATACTTGCACTGATCCTGCTATTGTGGATTAATTAAAACCCTGGCTTGGGCCTTAAGATATAGGCTACGGAGGGTCTGAATACATTTCTCTGGGAATCTAAACCTTACCAATATCGAAAACAAAACCTCCCATTGGACCAAGTCAAATGCCTTCTCGGCATCTAGCGTTATAATTGCTGCCGGATAGTTGTTATGTGAAAAATAATCAATCGCCTGAACCAAGAAGTTGGTGCTTGTGGACAGTAGCTGGCCGGGGAGAAATCACACTGTTCCTCCTGAATGAGCCCTTGTGCTACCTGTGCCATTCGGACTGCCAACATTTTAGTAAATAGTTAATAATCCTGATTTAGAAGACTGATCGGGGAATACAAGCCTGGATTTTCCGGTGGCTTATCCTTTCTTACAAAACTGACAACTACGGCCCTGGTAAAAGATGGTGGGACCTGCGCCCTTGTAGTATCTCATTAAAGAGGTTGAGCAAAAATTTGGCTACTTGACCCAACAAACTTTTATATACTTCGACTGGAAGGCCATCCTCTCTGGGGGCCTTTCCATTGGGTGTGTCCCGTATTGCCTCTGTTACTTCCGAGAGAGTACTAGTGGCTGATAACAAAGCTTGTGCCTCTCCATCGAACCTTAGTAGTTCCAGTGAGTTTAGATACCTCAGATTAATCAGTAAGTTAACTTGTGCTGTAGCAGTGTAAAGTTTTGTATAATGGGAGAGGAAAATATCTCTAGGCTGGCTCACAATTATGCCTTGATTGTCATTATATATAGCTTTAATCAAATTAACATTAGACTTTCTTTGGGGGCGTGTCCAAGATGGCGACCGGGTCGGACGCATAAATCGCAGCTCCGACCCGGCCTAAAATAATAATCCTCTACAAAGACCCTTGACCCGCTGTGGGGTCGAGAACCATCCCCCCCAGCCGCGAAACCAGCGTGGCGGGGGCGGCGGCGAGCGGAGCGGCGAGTGAGCTGCCTGGGGTGCTGGGCTCGCTTCTGTTCTGCGGGGCGCTCGGAGCGGCCATTACTGCCACGCGACCGCATTGAGCGGAGACGGGGGTCTTGGCCGGCTAGTTCACAGATTACTGGCACTGCCGGGGGTCACGGACGCGCGGGTGCTGCGGGCCCGCCGCGATCGGCCTCCACGCAGGAGCTGGTGGCCTGAGCCTCCCCTCAGCCCTCGGCGAGGAGCGAGAGGCAGAAAGCAGGGCTTGTGGTGAGCAAAAGCGGAATTACCGGCTCTCTCTGCCCCAGATCCTGCCACTGTCGGAGGCCCTAGGATATGGTGATATGCTCTCGGAGAGCCTCCGGCGCTTGGGGCGCTCGGCTCGCTGCTGATTTGTGGAGCGCTCGGAGCGGCCATTGCCGCCACGCGACCGCGCTGGGCGGAGACCGAGCGCTGACTGCACTAAAAAGGAGGTGCGGTTGGAGCCGCGATCGTGCGGAGTGTCGGGGATCCCCGTAGGCGGTAAGTGGCGGCTCGTTTGCGCTATTGCTTCGCCTCGGGGGCCTCGCTCCATTGATACTGCGGCCGGCAGTGGATACGACGGCTGCACAGGCACTACATAACTCTCCTGTACTCCTCTAAAAAACTTGTGGGCTATCATTTAACCAGGGCGATAACCAGGAGGCTACCAGTCATATAGAAATAAGGACAATTGAAAGGCTAGCCCAGGATTTAACCACCAGTGGCTGTAGCCACAAGGGAACAAAACACCCCATCACACTAGAGGCAAACAAAGAAAAGTTAAGCCAAGTTGGAAGACCTGAGAAAAGATAATATTACTACAATGTAAGACATTAACAGGAACACAACTAGCAATAAACTGTAGAAGTGACTGACCCAAGAGGCGCCTACCAGTAAGTGTGAGGTAGGAAAAGAGCGGACCGCCTGACATCCTCAAGCGCTGAAGCGCAGCTAAACCTTTCAGCACCATTTTAATCACGCTACCAGCATTAAAGCACCTAGCCAATGCGATAAAATCAAGCAACGCAACGTTAAATCCAAAGACCAACAACAGCATTGCACAAAAAACACCTAATGGGAAAACCAAAGACTCCACGAGCGCCCCCTGGAACCATGGATTCTGCTACGCCGCCCCTATCTTCCGGGGCCTCAGACACATATCAAGCCCTTCAGAAAATGGAAGGGACATTGCAAACGCACTCAGCACAATTCGAAAAAGTGCTACAAGCCATACTCGAGACCAAAACAACCTTGGAGGCGAAGATTGGCTCAATCACAGAAGATGTTAACTTGCTCCGCACGGACCAACAGGCGCTGGTGGAAAGGGTCGCTGAGCTGGAAAAAGACTCGTTGCACCTCACGCCATCTATGCGTGAGGTTAAGTCACAGCTGGGTGCTATAAAGACAGAAGTTGAGACACTTAAACGCAGAGCCGAGGAAGCCGAAGGCAGATCACGTCGAAATAACATCCGGTTCGTGGGATTTCCGGAGCGCGTCGAGGGCCCCAGCACAGAACTCTTTATCGAAAAATGGCTGACGGAATCGGTATTGAAAAATAATGTCCCAAAGTTCTTTTCCATAGAGCGCGCCCACAGGGTCCCGGGCAGACCTCCACCACCGGGAGCATATCCACGTCCCCTCATAGCAAAATTACTGAACTACCGTGATAGAGACCTTATACTGCAACGAAAAGCAGGCCCAATGCACTTTGAGAACACGCAAATAACCGCCTACCCGGATTTTACAGTAGAGGTACAAAAAAAACGAAACTCATTCTACCGGGTCAAGGAGCGTTTGAGAGAGCACAATATCAAGTACTCCTTATTGTTCCCCGCTAAACTTCGCATACAAGACAATACCCGCACTCTATTCTTCTCTACGCCTGAAGACGCATGGACATGGCTTCACGCAAAAGGTCTAGCTGACCCACTATCACCCAATGATAAAAGCCTACCTCCAAGGGATAAACGCAGACCTCGCAGTAAACATGATAACAAACCTACTCCTGAACAATCGAGTTGAACGATCGCTATTGCTACAGTCTACATTGCGATTTGCCAGCGCATCACCGACATCCTTATCTGGACAATCAGAAACAGATCCTGACCCAGAGTTAAACTCCGACTCGGCGGAGTCTGCCCGCGGCCCCAGCCTTACTCCACGTACAGCAGATGACATTTGTTAAATTTTTTCCCCTGTAGATAGGTGATCGCCTCACCCGCTACTCCTGTCTAGATACTTCCGTAGTTTGTCATCACAAAATTACTTTCCCTAACTCGTGTGGTCGGCTTGCTGCCGCTCCTGCTCGGCAAGGATACCAACATGCGCAAAATGGGCCGGGTCTAAGACACTCATCCACTTGCAGTCTTGGATAACCCCCGCTCCATATGGACCGTTACCCTAATTCGACAAGTTTTGTTTCCTTCCTGTTATTATTGCAACTGCTGCTAAGTATAGTAGATTTTATAGTTGTAGTTGAATGTAATGTTTTATTGTTATATGTATTGACATGTACTATTTACAGAGCGTCACAACACAATATACACCTAAGAGGCAGGCCACACACTCCAGTGACTAGGAGGCTAATTGACAAGTATGCGTTTCTAAGGACAAAGAAATTCAGGTTTACGCAGCCACAGGCGGTATCCCCCCATATTGACTCACTTAAATTCCATGGCATCCCAAAATCAGTGCTATACCACACACTATAAAATTCTCACATGGAATGTAAAGGGCATGGCATCCGCAAGCAAAAGGCAACGGATTTATACATACCTCAGGAGGCACCAGATACACATAGCGATGCTGCAAGAAACCCATCTAGTTGAGTCCTCGCTGGCATATACCAAAACGAAATGGAAAGGCCATTTATACGGGACCACCTTCTCAACATATGCTAGAGGAGCGATAATCTGGATAGCCCCCGGGGTTCCATACACTATGTCCCGCACGCAATGTGACCCAAACGGGCAGTACGTGGTACTGGAGGGTACTTTAGATGGAGTCCCCCTAGCCCTGATTACATTATACACTCCTAATACAAATCAACAAGACTTCCTCAAGGCACTGGGTAGCAGCATGCTCAGCGACCCCGCAACAGATGCCATATGGGGCGGGGACTTTAACTGCGTTCTAGATATCTTGAAAGACCGTTCTACCCCTCCATTAACTCACGCCCCGGCTAAACGAGCATCGCTTGACCTGGCAGATTGGGCATCTAATAATAGGCTAAGTGAAATCTGGAGAACTTTTCATCCCACACTACGTGAGTACTCTTTCTATTCACCAGTGCACAAACTTCACACCAGGTTAGATATGTTCTTCGCTACACCTAACATAATCCCAAAGGTAGCTACATCTGGCTACCTAGCCCGTACTCTATCAGACCACAACCCACACTACTCAACATTGCTCTGGGGCTACATACATGCCCGTATTCCAACATGGCGCCTGCAGCCAGACGCCCTGACTGACCCCCCTTTTAATACTGAATTGGCCACATGTCTGTCGTCCTATTTCTCTCTAAATAGAAACACAACATCAACCCGAGCAACTGAGTGGGATGCCCATAAAGTAGTAATTAGAGGGCATTGCCTGGCAGCATCTGTGGGCATTAAGAAAATGCTGACCACAGAGTTATTAAAATTAGAATCCGAAATACATAGGGCGGAGATCGAAGTCTCAACAAATAATACCCCACTAGAAACACTAATCTCACTGAAAGCAAAATACAGAGAAACGGATGACAGTCTTAGCAAGCATGACTACAGACACTTCAAAACGAGACAACACGCCGAGGGGGACAGACCGGGCAAACTGCTGGCGTGGCTGGTGCGTCAATCTCCGCAATCGTTGCCGATAGGGGCTATCAAATTACAAACAGGAATAGTGGTTAACACTCAAGCTGGTATTAACAAGGCCTTTTACACGTATTATCACTCGTTATACCAATCCTCTATCCCCCCTGCAGAACAACAACTGGCTGAATTTCTAGCTCAGATCCCTCAAAATTCAAATATTGTCAATAATGCTGACATGCTAGACGGCCCCATTACTATTGAGGAGCTTCGCTTGGCCCTCTCCCAGATGGCGCGCGGCAAGACCCCTGGCACAGATGGTGTACCACTAGAATACTATAACTCACAAAGCACTCATCTACTGCAACCCTTACTAGAGGTGTTTAATGAAGCACGAAATAGAAAACAATTACCAGACTCTATGAGGGAAGCATTAATAGTGGTCCTACCAAAACCGGGACGAGATCCACTGGATGTTAGATCATACAGACCACTCTCTCTTTTGAACTCGGATTGCAAACTCCTAGGGAAAATCCTAGCAAATAGATTGCTCCCCCATTTGCCGCACTTAAAACACCCTGACCAGTCGGGGTTTATCCCGGGTAGAAACACCTTTCTTAACATAAGGCGCCTAATCCGTATCATGCAAAATACCACTGACCCAAATAGTGTGACCGTGTCACTAGATATAGAGAAGGCGTTCGACACACTAGGTTGGGAATATTTATTCCGCACCCTCAAGGCGTTCGGCTTCCAGAGTGGCTTTATCAACTGGATTGCTACACTATATTCTAAACCAATAGCCCGAGTTAAAACCGGTCAGGTAGTGTCGGAAGCCTTTCCTGTAAATAGAGGAACCAGGCAGGGCTGCCCGCTTTCTCCATTGCTTTTCGCAAGAGCTATGGAACCACTCGCAATTAAGCTCAGGGGATGCGCACAAAGATGGGGCATACGGGAGTTTGACACATATCACATAATATCATTGTACGCAGATGATGCCCTGATATACTTGCGCAATCATTTTATCTCCCTTCCCGGGATAATGCGCATACTGAACATGTTTGCTCTTGTCTCTGGCTTACATGTGAATTGGTCTAAATCCTGTATCTTCCCTCTTACTTGTTTGCCCTCTGTACAGCGAGCGTCTCTCCCCATGCATCAACTACCATGGACACACCAGACCTTCAAATATCTGGGTGTTCAAGTATATCACTCTATGTCAGATCTAAGGGAAGGTAACATAGACAGGCTGCTTCGCTCCACCCGAGGCTCCTTGATATTTTGGAGTTCCTTACCTCTATCGCCAATGGGCCGGACAGCAATAGTCAAGATGCTAATATTACTGAGATTTTTATATTATTTCTCCGCACTTCCGGTGATCTTGCCGCGTTCGTTTTTCCACAAAGCGCATTCCCTGTTAACTGACTTGCTCTGGGGCAGAGACAGACGCAGAGTAGCTCTAACTACCACACACTATCCACAAGAAGAGGGGGGCCTGGGCATGCCGAACCTTGAGCTGTATTATGCAGCAGCCCAACTTCAGTGGGTCACTTAATGGCTCAATGAACCATCCAATACAGAGTCCACAGCTATTAGGGCTTACACAACCCCAACACCGACATTAACATGTTTACTAACGGGCCCCTCTCATCTACAACATAATACTCCCTTACTGGACTCGGCCAGACACTGCTGGAAGAGATACGTACAGGGCAAAGGGCAGCCCCTCCCCTATTCTCCCCTGCTCCCACTGCCACAGCTACCAGGTATCCAGGCCCTAACCTCTCATCATGACGTACGAGCGGTTAATACCCTGAATGTGGGAGATTTTTACTATGACTCCAGTGCAATCAGGTTTACAGACTTGGTTGCTACGGAGGTAATGAAACCGGGTGCCTTTCTGACATACAATGCCATAACTAATCTTCTACGTCACATATGGGGCTGCGGTCACAACGAACCAAAAGAATCTCCCCTGCTTACTACAATACTCTCTATGGGTGAGGCAAAACGCGCTGTTACCAAACTATATAAAATACTTCTAGCAGGTAGCTGCAAGGCCCTTACCCAGGTCAAGCACCGCTGGGACACCGTCCTTCCTGCACCAATTGCACAAAAATCCTGGGACACAGCCCTTAGTTCGATTAAGTTTGTATCTCGCAACTCCAGATTAAGATACACGCAATTCAATTATGTGCATCAAGCATATCTCTCCCCAGCTCGTATTCATAAAATATACCCAGGCGCTAATTCCATATGTACGAGATGTGCTACCCCCGCAGCAACTTTCTACCATATGGTCTGGGAATGCCATGCAATTAACACTAGCTGAAACCGCGTTGTTGCTACAACCGCAGACGTGGTTGACCTGCTATTAACCCCTACTCCAGTATTTTGTTTGCTTAACATACGCCACCGCACAAAAGGAGATAAACATATCCACAAGTTTGTGGATCTGGCGTTTGTGACATATAAACGCCTGATAGCTACACATTGGAAGGCCCCAAATGCCCCTTCTCATTCCCTCTGGCTGCGAGACCTGCACGATTACGCACTGGCGGAATCTCAAACACTAAGGCAATTACAAAATAGAGGTCAGGCACAAGGCGGGACTGAAAGCTGGGACCTTTTTGTAGTCAGAATTGAATCCAGAGATGACAAATATCCACCATGAGAAAATCCCTTTAATACTCCTGGGACACGCTATTACTAAAATTAACCATAATAATCAAGTTTGCTGAAAACAGTCTCATCCTGCTGTAACGCCATGCCTAACCCATAACTTATTTTCCCGCCAGACGCCCCCTGCAACTGTCAGCTCCCTACACCACAGCGCATACATAGTAATGAAGCCCTTAATGCCTACATAGTTATACGCTCTCAATATTATATTTGACGCTAACATACATATTTAAGAATAATAACCTTTATGTCAAGTGTTATTTGTTATATAATGTTAATTGAAAGCCAGTACACTAAAATACAGCTATGTTGTACAGCGTAATGTACAAACGTTAAGAAAAGCATATGGAGTGGGAAGCTGGGCATTCTCTCACCAAGCCTTATGTACTGTACTGGTATTCTTGTACCCTGTTTTGTATTAAGCTTAATAAACAGATTTAAAAAAAAAAAAAAAACATTAGACTTTTTTACTGATCAAGCCAGAAATTTCCCTACGTGCTAATTTCCTTCGTACTGTCTCTGAAAGACTGTATGCTGATTAAGTATTTCCTGAGACATATAGCAGTCTCTTAGACTAATTTGAGCCCTTTCGAATCTAGAACCGGTCTCATGGTTATGTAGGAATTGATGTCTCCTTAATGCTTCATCCAATTCTTGTTGTAGTTTAGACTTTTTCTCTTGGACGGCTTTATCGATCTAGGCCGTAAAATAAACTGCTTCACCTCGTATGTGAGGTTTGGCGGCTTCCCAAATATTAAAAAGGGGGGCCGAGCCTTTATTAGTGTTCAAAAGTTTGGTAACTGATGCTTTTGGGGTTGTAACCCAGCCTTCGTCTGCTAAAAGGGACTTATCAAAGCTCCAACATGGACGACTCATTTGTTTATTAGTCATAATAATACTAGCGCAAGGGACAGAGTGATCTGAAAAAGGATTAGCGAGAATATCTGACCCCTGTCTCGCCAAAGCAAATGAGACTAAAATAAAATCGCTCCTCTAGGCTGTATTATATCTTTTAGAAAAGCATGTAAATTCTCTCTCCTGGTGGTGGTCTGCCCTCCAAACATCTACCAGTGCTAGATCCGAAACCATCTTGGCAAGCAATCGAGATGCTCTCGGTTTATTGTGATTTTGATTCCTGCGTGATGTATACATCTGAATATTATGTATAATACTAAAGTCCCCTTCTGTAATAAAAAACAAAAAAAACAGAAAGTATAGACAATTGGTTGTACAAAGCCCGTAAAGAAGCTATATCGTCTTCCATAGGGCCATAAAAGCTCACACAATGAATATCCTTGCCTGCTACTGATGTACTGATTATTATCCAGCTTGTCTGTGGATCCTAAAGACCTGTTTTCCTACCCCAGGAAAGTCATGTGTGACTAAATTAGCCACACCCCGTACTGCTGCTCTGGCTGACGCAAAAACGATTGGGTGATGAAGTTAGGGGCTTTAGGCAGCTTTCCCTGGAGCTTTAGATGAGTTTTCTGAAGAAGGAATACCTGAGTTTGCGATGCCATTAACCAATTGAATATCGCTTGAAACTTTGTATTGTTATTGGCTCCATTCAAGTTGCAGCTTGCAATTTTTAAGCTATTGCCTATCATTCCCTTTATTTATGAATCGTTTTTCCTGCCCTCTCTTTCCTGGAAAACGTAAAAAAGGAAGGCTCAACGTCACCCTTATGAGGGCCATTTACGCATAGCGAAATTAATTTAAACCAAGTAGAATGTAAGACTTTCCGTTTATCACCTGCTTTTTTTGCCCTGCCCTGTGTACTGTACCCCACACCAACATGTGCCCTCCTACACCTTCTCGAAAGGCCAAACGTGTCATGGCCCTACCTCCCTGTATCACCCAACCCTTCCCTAGCCCAAGGCCAAGAGTGCAATCCATGGCACTCCGTGGACCTAGGCCCCCCATCGGTCAGCAGATGATGCACACCATATACACAAGCCCTAAAAGGGCCAAAATTTTGGGGAAAAGCATTGGATTAGTCTATCTTGCATACTGAACTCGTTGTAAAGTTCTTTCAAATCAGTTTTTCTTGAGCAAGCCCAATAAGTCCTTTGTGTGACGTACATCTTGAAAGATATGGACCTGCCCCTTGTGTAGAACCGTACGTTTTGCCAATTGAACAATGCCCCTAAACTCTTAAAGTCATCAATGAGGGCGACTAATTCTGTGTGCCGTCGGTCTGCCGCGAAAGACATATCAGAGAATACCCGAAAGCTGAAACTGTCATCAGTTTTAAACATTTTTGATTTAATGGCTTGTGATAATATTTGTTCTTTGATTCTAAAAGTCGCCAAAGTTGAGGAGTATAGTCTATTTTCCGTTTGCCGTCCTCATAGCAGGAACCTTGTGCACCCGCATGATGGAAAAGTCTGTATTGGAACAATTGGATGCAGCCCTTGTCAGAAGGATACACTTCGAGATTAGATCTGATATGACTTTAGTTACTGAGGACATTGCTTCAAGTTCTTCAGGGATCCCAATAAATCTCAGATTAGAGCATCAAGACCTGTTTTCAATGTTGTCAAGTTTGAACTGCGGTTCCTTGAGTTTGACTTGGAGATGGGTTCTTGCCGTTTGCTAGCGATGCTGAACGTCCTCCAGGTCGTAGACCCTCTGCTAAGCTTGAGTGATCCTCCCGAGAGCTGATTTAGATAGACATTCATCTGGCCCGGCTGCTCATTTTATTTTATAGGCCTCCTCCTGTGAAAGTTTTGCAATGCCTCCAGAATCTGTTTGAGCATGCCCTTGACAGATGGCTGGTCAGATATACTGCCCAGAGAAAAGAGAAAGTCCATAGGGCCTGGGGCAGTAGATAGTGGCCGAATATGGTCAGCTCTGATATTAACTATTGGATCTTCCACCACACCCCGGCAATCACAGGCACCTAGTTCTAGTTGATCGGAATGGACTTGATCCGTTGCATCCTTGGTAGCCATTGTTCTATTTGATCTTGCTCTTTTACGCCTCCCTTCGTATTGCTTGCTGAAAACAGGGGATATGGAGGTTTTACTTTGCAGTGGTCAGCCGCAGCAGAAGACGTGTTCTCGGGTAAAAGTAGATGGGGGCTTGGAGCGAAGGTTCCTTGCAAATCGGAAAGTATGGAGTTACTCATTTTGCCACTAAGAGCTGGTGATTGAGATTCAAAGAGTTGCTGCAGCAATGGTGCTGAGGTTAGTTGTTGTACCGCCATAGGGCTGGGCTGACAGGTCGACTGCAGAGTTTTATAAGAATCTGTGATCTCCTGGGCTCCTTAGGGGTCTCCTGAAATGCACTACAGCGGATCTTGACTGATGGAGATGGACTTTGGTCTTCCATTCGCGGGAGCCATATTCTTGGACTTGAGGGTTTGGGAACCACATGTGATTTAGTAGCAGTGTCTCGCTTTATAATTAGTAGAAGTTCTGGAAAGCGGACACCAAGAAGTTGCCCAGACGTTAATGCGGGGGATGCTAGAGGGGGTCTAGAGTTTCAGCAGGCCGCATCAGTGCTGCACTGACCGCCACCGCTGTTGCTCCTGATCCACCCTCTACTTGCGGAGTGCCTAGTGTTGCCCCCTTCAGGTTGCTTCAACCCCTACGAAGTCCCTGGCTGCAATAGGAATAGGAAGAGCCCTGCTTCAGCTCTCAATCAGCTCCAACGCTGAATTATGTTTACAAAATAAAGCTTCCCCCTTCCACTGACCTTTGCGTCTCTGCTTCTGTCAGCCATAGACCTCTAAGCACAGCATGTTGTTACAAATGCCAAACTTCCGCCTTAAAGCGAAGAGCGAGCAAATCCGGACTCATTGACTATAGTCCGCACGCCCCTGTGTGCAGAGCGATCCTTCAACCCCGCTCTCTCCTCCACTTCGCCAGAGCGCTGGGTTACCTCCTCCTCCACAATCCTCTGGTTCCGGGGCCGCGCCTCGACCCTAAATTCCAAATCAGGCAGCAAATTTCAAATGCATGCTTGGTGTGCCAGCACATCTCCAAAACATCCCAGAACATCGGCGTTGAGACATGCCAGCGTTTTTCCTGCTATGGCCTCGAAGACAGCGATGCCGTCCATCATCCTGCTGACCCGGAAGGGCTTCGGTCAGTCACAGAGCATGACAGGAGTTCCACATGACCCAAGTCACAATTGAACCTTAGCGCCTCTGTCTGAAGCGCGGGCTTATATACCAGAAAATGAATAACTAGCGCTGTTAACTCAAAAACATAATCTAATGTTCCCTTGCCTTCACTTAACTGAACAAAAATCTAAATTCACATAGCTAAAGCATGAAAAATGGGCTACCGTATGTGACATCGAGTACATAAGAATGTCGGATAAAGGTTAATAGTAGCAGCTGACCCACCTGCCCCCCCATTTTCAGATAATATCTCATATTGCATGTGAGAAACGTGAGATAGTAAGCCTCAACTATAAATTAATCATTATTTTCTCTTTCTACAGTGACAACTTACAGTTTGAACACAACTCCTCAATCATATTACCTTTCACGACGGAATACAGTTTTTTTTATTTTTTTAAATGTACCTTTTCTCTGAACCCACTGAAGCAAAACTATGAAGTGGCAGTTGCATTACAACTCTTGGAATACCTAAATAATAAGCACTAGCAAAGCCAAATATGTCCTGCCTATCCATGATCTTCTAGCCTTGTCAATATTTTTTAGCCATGTTGCACAGCAGCACACCAGCAATACGGAGGTAAAGAAAATAAAGAAAAAAACACTATGAAGTGAGCAGCATTGACAGCATCAAGCTTTATTTTTAATTATCAGCCATGCTGCGCAACAGCCAGCGCTGCTGTACAACATGGCTAAACAAACTCATTGACAACTCCATTAGATCTTGCATAAGCGAAACTGTTTGGCTTTGCCAATGCTTGTTTGTTTGCGTCTGAAGGAAACAGGAATAAGAAAGATCCAAATAAACAATATGTATCCAGCAACAAAGGTAAGCCTCTGTCTTTGCAATAGTTTTGCTCCCAGGTGTGGTAAAGCAGAATATGCAGATCTTTCTTTACAATCCACTAGGATGGGATAAATTTAAAAAAGAGAGACAGGGGGTGCAAAAAGATATTGGCTTCAGAAGTTCACCCAGCATGTACACAGCAGAAGAACAGCCTTGGAATGGAGTATGGGTAGTTTCCAGGTTAAAAGGCTTGCCAGTGACACATTAGCAGGCTTCTTTTATTTTTGATAGGGCGGACAAAGGCTGGGGGGTGACTTTACAGGCAAGCTGCATAAATATTTTAACACATCATTTTCTTTTCCCAATCTTCTTTTGTGTGTGATATTATAAATAAATGAAGAGCTAGGAATGTTGAGATGCATGCAAGTGTCGGGGGGGAAGCAAAACAGCGCTAGCAATAAGCTAGTGGTGCAAATATATGCCCCCTTTGGAAGTTTGTGAATCTTCAGTGTAAGCTAACAGGCTTTTTTCAGGTTCCCCCCACTTTTGCCCCATGTGGACTACTAGCTACTGGTTTTTCGACTTTAAAGAGAGTTCACTGAGGCCTGCCAACCAGATCTCACCATCAGTGTTCTAACCCTTTACAAAGGGTATGTCGATTTGGCTATACCCAATTGACAAATGCTGACTTACTTATAAGTCCCTAGGACATGTAAGGCAGAGTCTCCACCCAGGACTGCAACACTATTTGTGCCACACTGAGTATGGCAAAGGACAAAATGGCTCCCAGTGTGCCACTGCAGACTGGAAGTGCAGGGTTTACACTGCTAGTTCAACTTTGTCATTTAAACTCATGAAAAAAAATCACCTCTTTCCTTAACCCTATATAAAAATCTCCCATAAGGAAGAACTATAGAGCCCAAATGCAGAGAGCTATGTATTGCTAACAAGGACATTTATATATATGTCGTAACAGCACAACCCTTTAAATTGATGTTTTGCTTGGTAAAGGTCAGTAGCCCCATTGGCTAACACTGGCTGGCACCCCAGCCTGGAATACTCCCGAATGGGACTAACTAACTGGGTACTGTAAGGTATCAAATTCATTGTGGCATTAAAGCCAACCTGATGCCTAGGTCAATTTTAATGTCACTGTCTGCAATTTTTAGAAAGTTGCCACTCTGTAACCCAGCTGGTCCAGTGGCCTCACACCGGCCCTGGCCAACAGACAGCTTTCTGCCCACCTGGAGAGAAGTGTGAACGACTCCAAGGCTTAGAAACAAAGGGATCTGCTGCAGGGCGAGGTATTACTTCCCCTCTCAGGAAAACACTTGGGGTAAGTTGCCTTTGAAGGGCAAATAGTGATAAGACCCCCCAAGCAGGCTGCCTTTTGTTCATGTAGACTAGCTGGAGACCGGGCCAAAGAGGGAAAACTCGTACTCCAAACCAGTTTTCTCATAGGAGTGTAGCCCTTAGGTAGCCAAACATCTGGGGAGAACTATCAAACTCCTCACAATCAAGAGAAGGTCCGGCATCTTGAAAGAGGCAATAATATTGCACTTTGGGATCGCCAAATGCCACAAATCATTAGAACTTTGTTACCGAAGAAGAGGGGAACAACTAGTCCACTAGCTAGTAACCACGTTGTCCACACAGGGCCTTTCTTGGGATAAAATGGGCAGCCCTGGCACCCTGGACATCAGTACAAGTTGGAATTGGATAAAGGACCAAAAGACTGTCCTTCTGCCCTTGAAACGGCACAAAGAGAGGCTGCAATGCTGGAAGGACTGCACCTACTGCACTTTGAACTCGTGAAGGTTGGACTGTACCTGTGACTCCTGGCTCGGGGAAAGTTGATTCCCAGCCCCAGATCGAATCAGTGACTACGAGGGTCAGTCAGCTGGCTCACTGGAACAGCACTAGGGACATCAAAGCTGAAAGAGCTCAAACAGACAGAGCAGTGGTCACTTCTGAGGTATTGCCGCTGACTGCCGCCGGGCACCCCAAGAGACAATACAAGATACCCAAAACTCGTGCCCGAGTCTGCCGGACCTGGGAGTACCATATGATTCCGGATTTGTCACCAAGAGGAACACTAGCCCCCACCAATGGATTGCACCCTGACCGCTGTGTTACGATATCAGGAGCCCAGCTGAGGCTGGCCTGCTGTTGCAATGCGGATGCTTTGGGACCCAAGTTCAGTAGCCAAGGTCGCCCCGCCTCACCCATGGACCAAGGGATCTCCTGGAACTTACCCCAGTCGACCACACAGCACCAGGAGCATCTTTGAGCATCCTTTCATCCTGCATCCAGAAGCAGGACCTCTCCATTGATCTTGGTGGCAGTTGTTTCCTAAAGGTTGGAACTGGACTGGAAAAGGCTCTGGTGCCCAGGTAACTGTCCAAAGTAAACTTACTGGCCCCCTTGACCTCTGTTGTGTCGGATTTTGGCACCCAAGCTGGGCCAGAGTTGCGAAACAAACTATCAAACTTTTCAAAAGTTTTCAAACTTTTTGTTCACCAATGCTTGTTTGCGGTTAAATTACAAAGTTGGACATACTTACAAATTAAAATATACTCTATATTTATAAATTGTTATTGTTTCTCTTTCTAGTTGTGTCACTTTCTTGTTCTATTGCATTTGTACTGTTAAATGCTTTACACTAAGTTCCTGTGTTAAGCCTTGCTTTCAAAGCCACAGCTACCCAGGGCTGAGCTAAAGCCTGTACAAACTAGCCTTACTGGACCCAAGACAGTTTTTGCGAGTTTATTCCACAGTAGGGCCTGCACTCCCCCTGATTGTAGCTCTTAGTTATTCTGATTGAATCACATTGTTGAGTGCCTTATTACTAAGCTGGGGCACCAAGTCTCAATATGAAGACTTCAACGACGAAGAATACTAACTATCAGGACACTCAACACTCTTTAGAAGAAAGCCTGGCGGGTGCCTTTGACAATAGTGTCAGTTAATAAAGCCCTGGCAATTAAAAGTTTCATCCGTCAAAAGGGCTGGCTCCCTCCCCTTACCCCTTCGGATAACTTACAAGCCTCTCAGGCCAAGCCTTCTAAGGGCAAAGCTAAGGCCAAAAAGTGGCCCCAAACGGAGACCTTTGAAACAAGCATTTGCAATGCAATCGGTCTCGCATTTGCTGGAGTTAGAGTTACTGGCGTTATGAATTACAGTGTTTTTTACCCATGTGTTTTTGTTTGAAATAGAGTGGAGGTATGCGGTTTGGCATGAAATTATGTGGGTGCTGTTGTGTTAGGTTACTCTAGTCTGTGTTGTGTTATGCTATGTTGTGTTGTGTTATGCTATGCTGTCTTATGTTATGTTATGCTATGTTGTGTTATGATGTTATTTTATGCTCCAGGTATCTCAGAAAATCCTAACTGCCAAAAGCAAATACCACTACTGCATCCACAGGCACTAACTGACCTACAAGGCACGCACCATCTCTGCCCGCTCTGGTCTCTCAAAAATCCGAAGCATAATTTAGGCCAGTGTTCAAGTTTCATTTTTCTTTCAAGCAATCAACTGGCCGTTTCAATTCTGTGCAATAGACACATAAATGCGGAAAAGAGCCAGTCACATGTCAGGTTCGGCTGTGCAAGGCTTGTGGAGTTGGTGAAATCATTCAGATATCATAGTGACTTATGGAAGGCCGACCTAGCTGGGATAGAGCCAGTTACATTAAGTGTGGCTACACAAGGCTTACAGGGCTGGTAAGGAGTCATTCACATGACATGGCGACCTATGGAAGGCAGATAGAGCCGGGCACAAGAAGTATGGCTATGCAATGCTTACAGGGCTGGTAAGGAGTCATTCACACGACATGGTGACTTATGGAAGGCAGAGCTAGTCACATTAGAATCATATATGCAAGGCTTACAGGGCTGGTGAAGTGTTAGTTACATATAATCGCCTCTTATGGAAGGCCAACAGAGCTGGGGTGGAGCCAGTAACATTAGGTTTGGCTGTGCAAGGCTTACAGGGCTGGTGAAGAGTCATTCATATGCCACTGTCACTTATGGAGGGCTGACACAGCTGGGATAGAGTCAGTCACATTATGTTTGTTTGTGCAAGGCTTACAGGGCTTGTGAGGAGTTATTCACATGCCCTGGTCACTATGGAAGGCCAACAGAGCTGCGATAGTCATTTGCATTAGGAATGGCTACGCAAGGCTTAAAGGGCTGGTGAAGTCTTTAACATGCCACTGTCACTTGTTGAAGGCCGACAGAGCTGGGATAGAGCCAGTCCCATTAGGTTTGGCTATGCAAGGCTAGCGTGGCTGGTCAAGAGTCATTCATATGCCATGGTGTCTTATGGAACGCCGATAGAGACAGTCACATAAGGTGTGGCTACGCAAGGCTTGTAGGGCTGGTGAAGAGTCATTCACATGCCACGGTCTCTTATGCAAGGCCGAAAGAACTTTGAAACAGATCCATGACACCAACCATGGGAATAGATAAGGAAGAGTCAGTCACATGTCAGGCTTGATTGTGAAAGGCTAGGTGAGCTGGGGAAGTGGCAGTCACATGTCTGACTGATCACTCAAAGGTCAATAGATAAGGAACAGTCAGTCACATGTCAGGCTTGGCTGTGGAAGGCAGGCTGAGCTGGGGCAGTGCCAGTCACATGTCAAGTCCCAGACTGACACTGTGCAGTAAAACGTCACTCAGTCACACACGGTACTCACCCAAGACTGAAGTCAGCAGTCACAGTGTGCTTTGCGATTAAGCTGACAATGAAGTCTTGGAGCCAGGGCCACAGGGAGTGTGGAGGGGGGGGGGGAGGGGAGGGATTGGCGGCTGCCAGGCTTTGGCAGCCAGTGTCCCTGCTGAGGTGTCTGCCCATGGGGCTACTGGACATTGGCTGTGTCTATCGGCTGCAGGATGTAAGTGGCATCTGCTGGTGTCTCTGTGCCAACATCTGCCAGATGCAGGCAGTGCCTGTGAGCGTCGGTACCCAGGGCAGCCTGGGGAAGGTGGTGTCTGCGCCCGAGGCAGTCGGTGAAGGTGGTGTCTGCCGGTGTGTGCAGTGTCTACCGGTGCCTTGGCTGCTTTGTGTCAGCTGAAGAGACAGGAAACTCAATCAGCCAAGCTAGGATGGAGTAAACACCAGGCAGTCAAAGTTTATTCTTTGTTTATTTTGTGAACCTCTATAACATGCTTGAGGCCCCCAAAGAGCAGTATACAAGGGGCACAACAGCATAAAAAATATACAGAATAAAGAGGCTTATCTTATTTTCACAGGGTGGAAGGAAAGTTAAAAGTGCATTGTATCCATACATAATATTCTGAATAAACTGGTAGGAGTCATACAACGAGTTCACGCTGTTGTACCTGTTTGCGCTGTGAGCGCCATGGCCGCTATGCAGCACGAAGCAGAGAGACAAAAACATTTTTTAAATTGTTCAGCAATGCTGAAGTGTATTGACAATCATGAAATAATCCATGTGACGGGCAGTCTGCAAGGTGTGACAAAAACAACCTTGAGGCGGGACAAACGTAAAGCAATTACTAATTTCATCAAGTGATTTGTGAAAGGCAAGCCCAGGAACGAATGAAAGTGATGGGCATGGTTAAAAGCCCACAATACTTATGACAGGTCAAAGCTCCTGCGCGCTCGACGTAAATACTGTTGGCGACAGTCAGGGATAATCATGGTTATAGCGTCCCACAAGCCCAGGAGTGGGAGGATTTGCTGGATCCTTCTGGGCCCACTGATTGGGACTCCTTGTCCGCAAACCATACAGACAGTTATCAGGCCAACATTCAAGGTCCTAGTAAAGGAGACGGGCTGAACACCCATTGGAGTCCCATCCCAAAACCCCTATGGTGGACCCCTCTGCAAGAAGTGGCAGAATACATCCAAGATCACATCAGACAGAGCTTCGACAATGAATTGCGTGCCAGGCTTTGTGCCGAACGTCCCAGGCCTGAGCTAGCAGGGAAGGCCACAGAGACCCCAGAGGTAGACCCCACAATGGTGAACTTCCTAAAAAAATGGGCTAAAGACCACAAGAACAGCCTTGATAGAGCCTAGCGCTCAAGCCAGGACAAGCTTCTGGACATTTCCAGGCCCCTTACTAAAACCTTGGAGCTCGCCTTCCAAGCCAAGGAAACAAACTCCTCCATAGACTCAGACATCCTGGTGGTCTGGGCGCAAAAGGGGGGGGGGAGGGGAACTACTTGCGGGGGGGGGTAGAGGGGTTGGGTATGCCAGCTAGGAAATGCCAATGTGGCAATCTCCCCCGAGCATTGATGCTGTATTCGAATGAGAACTGACCCACAACTTAATGATCTGGCATCTTCTAAAGCTGGGTCTGTGGCGCAGGACTCCCCTTCGGTGCTACTATTATTAAAGACCTAGCCAAACTCACTGCAACATTCAGTTCCATTGACAAAGCGCAACTGACCTTGATGAAGGTGTTCCAGAACTCTCTTTTTTGCAAAGACAGACGACTGCGGGCTGATCGTCAGGCTGCTTCTCCCATCAGGGCCCCCAGTGAGATTTCTCCTACCGCAGACATGGTTATGGCCAATATCAATCAGCCAAAAACACTGTCTACCTCACACATTCTTGTGGATGACATCAACGTTTCCATAAAGGGCACGGCAGAGGTCAACAAGGAACCTCACAATCCAGCACTCATTCAGGTGAGAATTAGTCCTCATTCAGAGATAAAAAAAAATTGGGGGGTGGGAGGGCAGGACAAAATGTTTTTTACAACATTGGAAACTTCTAAACAAAGACCCTTGGGTTATCGAAACTATTCAGGGCTACTAAGTGGAGTTTTATCAATCCCTCTCTCAAATGTCCCCCCTTCACACCCTTCACTACCCCAGAGCTACATTTAGCCCTACAGGAGCAACAGGTCATATAAAAAAAAAAAGCAATCACTCTTACACAAAGAGGCAATACACCTTCTTCCCCACAACACATAAACTTCATCAGCACAATTTTCTTGGTAGACAATAGAGAGGGTGGATCCCGTTTAGTCCTAAATTTAAAGAACTTCAACGCCTGGGTAGTACACAGGCACATCAGGCAGATGGGTGCATTATTGTGAAGAACAGGATTCAGATCCCTTTACGGCAGATGTCAATTTTGATGATTCATTTCCTTGCTTCTTTAGCAGCATCTGTCCTTGCTTATAGGTCCATTAACAATTACAGGTCAGCCATCTCCGCTGGACATCTTCCTATTTCAGGGAAATCAGTGGAAGTACACCTCGTAGTGTGTAAACTTATGAGGGGCATACATTTTTGTAAAGCTTCTCAACCAAGATACTCTTCCCTTTGGGATTTTCATGTGGTTTTATCATTCTTAGAAAAATGGCCAGAGAATAAGTATCTTTCTTGCAAGCAACTATCTGCCAAGTTGACTACGCTGCTTTGCTTGATATCATGTAAAAGAGTCTTTGATGTCCGGGCCCTAGATCTGTCTGGCAGGATTCTTTTTTCCCTGACTGAGTTTCTTTTTCCATTTCCAGGCGGACTAAAACGAACACTAGGAAAATATTGTACCTTGCATTTCCTTATAACACTAAATTATGTGTGGTACAATGCTGTAAAGTGTATGAAGCTGTCAAGCAAATTTAGAAGAGATCCTGGAGTTCAAGTTCTCATTGTCCTTTAGAAGCCTTTTAAACCAGTCGCAGCTGCTACTTTGGCTAGATGGATGCGTTGGCTATTGACTAAAGCCAGAACACATATTTCCATTTTCGTAGCTCATTCTGTAAGAGGGGCTATGGCTTCAAAATCATTCACTTTGGGCTCAAGATTAGAGGATATTTTGAGAGCAGCGGACTGGTCATCAGAATCGACATTCAAGTCATTTTACTACAAACCAATTGTGGACGTAGCTTCAGTGGGGTTGGCTCAGCTTTGAGCACGAATAATCAGAGCCTCCAGTCCAGACATAGAATAAAAAAATGTTATAGCTGATGCAAAAAGAATTTTCAATTATTTTAAGGACACAGAGGCAAGGCTATACGTTATCTGAGTATGAGCTGAGTATATAATGTCCTATTATCTTGTCAGTTAGTACAATGGTGTGTTCCCGCTATAATATATACATACAATTAAGATAGAGTAAGTCTGTTATTCAATGCCATTTGCTAACGAGATATTTTGCTGAATATGGATATTATGGCTTCTTTTTCTCTGCCTTCCCAAGCATTGGCCAGAAACAGAGCTGAGCAGGTCGATTTCTCATGATGTGTTTCACCTAGTCGGTCTGGAGTCTCGCAAAAGATCCTGGGAAGTCTTTCTTCTTCAACCCCATTGGATGTGGATTCCTGATGAGTTTTTGCTTTTTTTTAATTTGCATTTTCTATTTTGTTTTACCTTTGGATGTTATGACTTTATTTTGCAAAGAAAGAGGACACAAAATGGACTCTTCTCTACTTATATGGACTGCCTTTATGTGATTGGGGCATGTGATATGGGTGACATACTGTAACATGGGTAGTGCAGTTTTTCTTTATTGTATTGTGATTGGTTGATTTTAATTACTTTTACAGTAAAGAGAGAGAAGCATAATCCTTGCCTCCGTGTCCACAATAGTATTGAAAATTCTTATTGCATAAACTAGAAATGTTTCATTTTAAGGTTTAATTCAGAAAACAGCTAGAAAAAATGTTTAAGGACAAAGGATATCATAAAGTTAAAAAAAAAAAAAAAGTAAAATGAAATACATTTCAATACATAACAAATACCACCAGATCAAGCTGAAAGGTTCTACAGGATGTGCTATGTGCCTGACATAGCGCGTCATCAGCTTTGTGCACTGACAAAGGACTGCTATGACAGTTGAACATCCAGTTCCTCCACACTACCCATTTGGTTTAATGTTGTCTGGATGTTTGTATTACCTTCAGGGAAGTGCACAGTGCAAACTGCACAGTATTCTGTGCAGACACAACCTGATCCAATAGAGGCCCGGAGCACTGCAGAGTGTGGAGATGAAATGTGCAACACTGGCTCTTGGCACCACAGACATGTCTGTCCAGTGAATTAAAACAGATGGCTTAGAGGCGGGGGTGTTGTGGCACGGCCCCGTGACACGACGAGCTGGGGACCAAAAGGGGAAAGTCGGCGCGCGGTGTATCACAAAAAAACAAAAGGCGGGTACATTTCCCCCTCTAAAGAGCGAGTGACAGCAGATCTCAAGCAATGCTGCGTGGGAAGGACAATGCTTGGAAACGATCGAAGAAATAAAAAAAAAATAACTGGAAGTGCATAATCAAGGTCCATTCACACACCAATGCATCTACAGCCTAGATGATGTACAGTGCACAATATGTTCTCTTTGGCTTGCGATGAAGGGCTGGAATTCTCTTCATTATATATAGTGCTTCATGTTGCACTTTTTCCATTTCTGCACTGTAAATAACGGGTTGTAATCTGAGCACTTTAAATGACAGACGTTAATACTTTTACCCAATTTGTAGCACCCAATTTACTTACCTCAGATGAGTGGCTGCTTCCTTGTTGATATACATTCAAACTGGGGATCACTAGACTATTAAAGATTGTTTTCTTGTGTTTCCAATAGTCACACTCACGCACCACGTTCGAGGATATCAATGCGTGCATGGATAAAGAATGCTGGCCAGGGGCTCTACTGACCTCGGGGCAGAGGTCAGATACACCTCACCCACACTGATTGAAAGTGTGTTCAAGGTTTGTGATGCAAGAGCGCTGCTGTTGGTCCCTACACAGCGATTCACAAAAAAAGCACACAGATCGAAGGTGCATGGGCTGCTTGTGTCTTTGGGGGCTCCACTGCTATAACATGACTACTCCCTATGTGGAGAAGATAGCTGCTCATAAGGATATTTGCAGGTGACCATTTGCTTAAAAAGTCTGAGCACACATTACACTGTGGACCACAGCCTCTTTACCCACAGTGCTTCGATGTACACATCTGTTGGTTACAGTGCATAAAGGAAGTAGCATAACAGCAGGAGCTGTCGCCCTGGAGAGCCAGGTTTGAGACTCAGCATCAGCTAAACATTCTGTGACTGGGCAAATCACTTAATCTCACCATGCCCAAACAAAGTAGAAAAAACCCACTATGATGGGGACAATGCTTTTCGAGGAGGGGTTTAGTAAACCAACAGAGAGAGGGGGCAGACTTTTGCAGAGGAGTAAAAGTATCCACAGATGGAAATCTGGCACAGAGGGGGAGAAGGTCAACCAACAATGATGGAAGATGGGCTGTTTCAAGCTTCGACAAGGAAGAAACGACAACGGTGGAAACTAGAAGAAATAGGCAACCACAAGGAAGAAGAAATAGTACATCAATCATATTCGGAGCAGCAGACAGTAGAAGAAATAGGCAACCACAAGGAAGAGGAAATAGTACCTCAATCATATTGGGAGCAGCAGACAGGTCCTGATTAACTTGAATCAATCAGTGCTTGGTCCCTGCTCCACAGAAATAAACGAAAATTATTTTTCCAATGCAAAAACCAATTGGGGAGCTTGAAAAGAAGAAGGGCATGAAGACAACAAATGGTTGCCATTTGCTGTATACAATAGTGTCTAGCAAGAGAGATACGTGTGCTAGTGCACTATGTCACAGGCTCACCTCTAAATACCTCTACTCTACAAGTTAGTAGCAAACCAGACTTATGTTCAATGCTAACACATCCCGAAGACTGTCTGGACTAGGCATTATGCTGTTGGACTAAACAAATATGGAAACCTTCATTTTTATATTCAAAACAATCAGTGTAAAGATTAAAATGGTTCTGCTCTGTGCTGATATCTGCTGCTAGCAGAAGTAGAGGAGGACCAGAATAAAGTTGCCTATCTTTACAGAACTAATAGACCTAAATTGTTTTTCTGTGAGTTTTTCAAATGTTGCACTTCACTGAAATTTCAAAACCAGTTTGTTTGCATCTATTCTGATATCATTCTGTTAGAATAAACATATGTAAGGAAAAGTGGAAAGCAGAATAGGTTATTCATTCCTTACCTGCTTTATTAAGCAGTATCCCATTCTAAATGCCATCCCTTAATTTTTAAGTCACTTTATGAATCAAGGTGCAAAGACACCTTTAATATTCCTTTATATGCTTTGATGTTTTATCTTTTCATGCTGCCATTCCAACTTTGACAGTTGTGGGCCAGTTGGAGGACTGTATAGCTACAAATGGAGGGCTTGCTACTTCAATAAATACAACTTCACTGTTCTACCAGGAAACTGCTATTTACTGCCCACCATAATTTAGTGACAAGGCAAACTGTTTTGAGCCTGCCATTTTACACAGTACATGTAATGGTGTGTTGCGCCAAGGACAGATATGTGTATTGCATCTTTTCACAGACCCAAACTGAGCTGCAGACTATAGTACATGAACAGAGAAAGTGTCAACCTATAAATTAAAATTTGAAAATATCCCTGAATGCTAGTGTTGTCTCACCTCACCGTACTAGAATGCCCTAGAAGTGGATTACAAACAAACCAAATAAACAGTAAGTGGCCATGTGACACTGCATTTTTAACAGTCATGTGTCCCTGAAATAATGTAACTACACCCGTACTATATACACGTACATGCTGGAAGGAGACATGCAGACGTGTCAGGGTGGCAGTTTGGAAAGAGATACCATTGCTCCTAAAAGAATAAGCTAAGACTGGCCAGACTCATTACTCTAAAAAATCAGAATGTGGAAGCAGTATTCAAGCTAGTACTTGAGCATGCTATAAACGGATCGTGTAGACATATTTTTTTTCCGTCTTACTGATGCTGTTGTGTCTTTGGTGCACACGCTTTTCTTCATGCTACTAGAAAACCTGTCTGGGCATACTCAGCTGGCTGCGGAATAGTGGCTACTCTTGAATTATGCACCCCTGTTGATCTTACTGTTTTCATGGCTGGTAAAACTTTATTATTCTAAGACTCTTCATCATCATTTTAATTTTGTAACACGTTTTGGGGTTTTAACCTTTTTGTGTAATTTTTATGCAATAATGAATAGTTAGTGTCTTGTTTCGAGTTTTGTTTTCTTTCTTTATTAGGTTCATTGAAACCATGAACTATACCTCTAATGTTTGCTCATCTGTGATGATCTCTTATTTTACTATGAAGATGGCGACTGTTTGTAAAGATTTTAAATAATCATACAATAAAAAATTACTGACAGATAACATTGTAATTTGCACTGTGACAGGCAGCGCTGCATTTTGATTGCAGCACCGCCATTATTTTTTTTTACACCATCTTTATCGAGTTTTCAGACATATATTACAGGCAGCAGTACAGACATTATCAATACAGCAGTAAAGCACATTGATCATGTCATAGCCCTATGCATGGTACCCAGATTCCATGACGGTATAGTAATATGTAACTGGCAAAACAGGAATTTCAACATGAGCCTCGAAACATATATGGAATATTAACAGAATTAGAGGTATACAGTCCTGGTTGTGAACCACCCACAGGTGTGACAAGTGGGTGGATGGGTTGATGGGGTGGTGGGGAAGGGGGGAGTATGGTGGGGTAGGGACATGTCAGGAGGAGGACAAGTGCCGCTGCAAGACTACATAGTGCTGAGTCGCAAAATCCAGCCACTTGCTAAAAAGCAACTGGATGAGTTATTCAATACGATGCTGGGGTCCTGACCTGAGACTGTGCCATTGATGTTCATCTCTTCCATTAACACTCTTTTTCAAAGTGCTGACATCTTTGATCAGTGGACAGAGGTACGGGAAGAGTATGATTTACCAAGGATCCAACAAATTGAAAGAAAGCAAAACAGAGAATGCAGCACACATTTATTTACGGTCAACTGTATGCATTTACCATCATATTGCATTTTGGTGATGATATTGTGAGACTTTGCACTTCTCTCTTCCATCAGGTAATATACAGCTTTTTACAGAACATGCTCAATAGCAGTTTTTATTGCCAAAAACTAAGTACAGGAATTAAGTTCAAAATGTGATTTACCACATGGCTGACAATTATCCCAGGAGTCAAAGGAAAAATAAACACGTGCTGGAGCAGCACATCACACATGGATCTGTCAAACTTGAGAGCTATGTTGTCCAAGAGAACACAATTTGGCAAAATGAGAAGCCTGAGTCCAGTCTCTAAACGAGAAGCATGAGTCCAGACTCTTGAATATACGTTTCCAACTAATCTAATTGACAGCAATCTGGGTGGCAAGGATTCTCATGGCAAGGCCAAAGGACAGCCCCTTCTCAAGGAAATGAGACTGTGTTGTGGGCCCTGCTCAGTTTTAGAGTACACTATTTCCAGTATATCTAGATGCTGTGATAATGCTGAGATTAGATGCCAAATATTCTACTTTCTAAAGGACCAGGTCCTGTGACATTGTGTATTTACTGGGCAGTAAGTGTGATAGGAACTAATATTTACCATTGGTGATTCAATGTTTAAAAATATTTCATTTTGTTTGGACATCAGAGCTGTTCATTTTCCAAAGTTGTCCCTCAAAGATTGCAATATTGAAGAATCAAGGAGTGGTAACGGGATTAGAACTCAAAATACAGCATGAATAGTAATCATACTCAATAAAATGTATTTTAATATGACATAAATTAGAAAACGGGAGATTCAGAATGAAGCACCAAAAATGTCCTACCAAGGGGCTCAGAGCCACCCGCTCTCTAATAAAAAGTACCTGGCTCATTCAAACAGCACGCATGCGGTAACTAACACCTGACCGATTTTTTTTTCCACCAGCAGGAGCAGTATATATCTTGGCCGCTAAAAAAAAAGTATGAAAATCCCTTAAGGTCGGTAATATTTCCTTTTATTCGTGCATGCTTAAATAGTAAACGTAACAAGAAAGCATTAAAACATTTTCGTGTGCTTGCTAAATAATCAATGACCTATAGTTGATATAAGCAAAGACAGCAAAGTCGTGTTAAAAAATAATATGGATCATTTTATATAACGGTGCTTATTTTTCTCTGAGAAAGGTATGAACCCTAGGATCAATAGCCATGTGTAGGCCATTTCTTCCAGTCCGCACCATGCAAAACCATGCCCGTTCTACATACAGCTCATCAAGCTGCAAAACACGTAATCAAAGCTTTTTTTTGTAAATCAATTCTTACCACCCCGTTTCCGCCGTACAACCCCGTTCGGTTTTTAAATTCGCCAATTTCACAATACTTGGGGCAGAAGTATATCATTTACAACTTAGACCAAATCGGTGACGAGATACTGTGCTCCGTGAAAAATGAATACAGATAGATTGAGGGCAGTCATTCCGTGATCGTGGTGGGGGGGGAATGCCCCATGCAACTCATACGCGGAGGTAAAAATTAACTCAATCAAAATACACAGTGTCGTAAAATCCCTTTCTGAACTCCACCGCCCAGTTCTCCTAGGCTCTCTCTCACCTCCTCATGTTTACAAAAAATCTTCTTACGATGGCGACTGGCCCGGGAGTACTGGGAACGAAACACTGGCACACACAGATAGAAAATACGTCTTAAGAGACGGCCATATTGGGTGAACCCGATCACGTCTCTGCCGGTGTTCTAACTGTGTGTGTCTCCCCATCTGTGTGTGTCCCCCCTGAAGTCAGAGAGAGGCACAGCGGTACGGCTGCTTCCTGCATGTGTGTGCCTCCCTCGCCTGTCTGTGACTACCCCGAACACGATATTACGCAACCTTTGGCGTCAAGTTTCTATAGTGCTTGCGCATTTCAAGTATAGTATTAATATTCGTAACGCTCGACTTTCAGCTTTACTCTCCTAACCTCAAAATGGCACCCACTTGTCTGAGTCGGTTGGTTTCTATGTAAACGTTCTCACAGACGCTAGTCCAAAAATGTTTTTCCGTAGTATTTTATGGGCGGTGGCCAAAGGGGTTGGGAGAGATGGAGGGGTCAGGGTTGTGATCTGAAATATATTGTGGCTGGAATGCAGCTGTGTCTTTAATTTGAGGAGAACTCATGTGGTAACAAACCGTAAGAGTGTTTTCCTTTTTTTCTTTTCCTAACACCATAGGTTATTGATTCTTATTATTTTTTCACTTTTATAGCGCAACGCGACCGAAGGCATTTGAGCGCTTTACATGAGCACCAGTTATAATACACAGGTCACCGGAAAATCAAGCATGTGTAACGCCAATAAGTTTCAAATTTAAAATGCGAGTTATTAGCTACCCCTTGGCGCATAAAAAAAACATTAATGACTGCCAGGACTAATAGTGCATAGCACACAGGTATATGCAGTGGCCATCTTGCAATGTTTGTTATGTGGGAGTGGAAAACTAAAAACAGATAAATATAGCACACATAGCCTGTTAACCCCTTCGCTGCCAGGCCTTTTCCCCCTCAGGTGCCAGGCCTTTTTTTTTGGCTATTTGGGGCAGGGAAGTAGGAAGTTGGCTCTGTATGCACTATTTCAAAGTAAGGAATAGTATGCACAGAGTCAAAGGGCTCCCCTTAGAGGTAAGACAGTGTCAAAAAGAGATAATTCTAATGCTCTTTTTTGTGGTAGTGTGGTCGAGCAGTAGGCTTATCAGAGGGAAGTGTTAAGCATTTGTTGTACACACACAGGCAATAAATGAGGAACACACACTCAGAGACAATTCCAGGCCAATAGGTTTTTGTATAGAAAAATATCTTTTCTTAGTTTATTTTAAGAACCACAGGTTCAAGATTTACAAGTAATACTTCAAATGAAAGGTATTTCAGGTAGGTACTTTGGGGCCTTTGAATTAGCAAAATAGCATATACAGTTTTCACATAAATGACATATAGCTATTTTAAAACTAGACACTGCAATTTTCAACAGTTCCTGGGGGAGGTAAGTGTTTGTTAGTTTTTGCAGGTAAGTAAACCACCTACGGGGTTCAAGTTTGGGTCCAAGGTAGCCCACCGTTGGGGGTTCAGAGCAACCCCAAAGCTACCACACCAGCAGCTCAGGGCCGGTCAGGTGCAGAGGTCAAAGTGGTGCCCAAAACGCATAGGCCTCAATGGAGAAGGGGGTGCCCCGGTTCCAGTCTGCCAGCAGGTAAGTACCCGCGTCTTCGGAGGGCAGACCAGGGGGGTTTTGTAGGGCATCGGGGGGAACACAAGTCAGCACAGAAAGTACACCCTCAGCAGGACGGGGGCGGCCGGGTGCAGTGTGCAAACAAGCGTCGGGTTCGCAATAGAAATCAATGGGAGACCAAGGGGTCTCTTCAGCGATGCAGGCAAGTGGGGGGCTCCTCGGGGTAGCCACCACCTGGGCAAGGGCCACCTGGGGGTCGCTCCTGCACTGGAGGTCAGATCCTTCAGGTCCTGGGGGCTGCGGGTGCAGAGTCTTTGCCAGGCGTCGGGTCTTTGAAGCAGGCAGTCGCGGTCAGGGGGAGCCTCGGGGTTCCCTCTGCAGGCGTTGCTGTGGGGGGTCAGGGGGGTCAGCTCTGGCTACTCACGGTCTCGTAGTCGCCGGGGAGTCCTCCCTGTGGTGTTTCTTCTCCACAAGCCGAGCCGGGGGCGTCGGGTGCAGAGTGCAAAGTCTCACGCTTCCGGCGGGAAACGTGTGTTGTTTCAAAGTTGCTTCTTTGTTGCAAAGTTGCAGTCTTTGGTGAACAGAGCCGCTGTCCTCAGGAGTTCTTGGTCCTTCTAGATGCAGGGTAGTCCTCTGAGGCTTCAGACTTTGCTGGACCCTGGGAACGTGTCGCTGGAGCAGTGTCTTTAGAAGTGGGGAGACAGGCCGGTAGAGCTGGGGCCAAAGCAGTTGGTGTCTCCGTCTTCTCTGCAGGTTTTTCAGTTCAGCAGTCCTCTTCTTCTTAGGTTGCAGGAATCTAGTTTCCTAGGTTCTGGGGAGCCCCTAAATACTGAATTTAGGGGTGTGTTTAGGTCTGGGGGGTTAGTAGCCAATGGCTACTAGCCCTGAGGGTGGCTACACCCTCTTTGTGCCTCCTCCTTGAGGGGAGGGGGGCACATTCCTATCCCTATTGGGGGAATCCTCCATCTGCAAGATGGAGTTTTTCTAAAAGTCAGAGTCACCTCAGCTCAGGACACCTTAGGGGCTGTCCTGACTGGCCAGTGACTCCTCCTTGTTTTTCTCATTATCTCCTTCGACCTTGCCGCCAAAAGTGGGGCCGTGGCCGGAGGGGGTGGGCAACTCCACTAGCTGGAGTGCCCTAGGGTGCTGTAAAAAAGGGGGTGAGCCTTTGAGGCTCACCGCCAGGTGTTACAGTTCCTGCAGGGGGAGGTGATAAGTATCTCCACCCAGTACAGGCTTTGTTACTAGCCACAGAGTGACAAAGGCACTCTCCCCATGTGGCCAGCAACATGTCTGGAGTGTGGCAGGCTGCTAAAACCAGTCAGCCTACACGGGTAGTTGGTTAAGGTTTCAGGGGGCACCTCTAAGGTGCCCTCTGGGGTGTATGTTACAATAAAATGTACACTGGCATCAGTGTGCATTTATTGTGCTGAGAAGTTTGATACCAAACTTCACAGCTTTCAGTGTAGCCATTATGGTGCTGTGGTGTTCGTGCATGACAGACTCCCAGACCATATACTCTTATGGCTACCCTGCACTTACAATGTCTAAGGTTTTGCTTAGACACTGTAGGGGCATAGTGCTCATGCACTTATGCACTCACCTATGGTATAGTGCACCCTGCCTTAGGGCTGTAAGGCCTGCTAGAGGGGTGACTTATCTATACTTCATAGGCAGAGTGAGGTTGGCATGGCACCCTGAAGGGAGTGCCATGTCGACTTAGTCGTTTTATCCCCACTAGCACACACAAGCTGGCAAGCAGTGTGTCTGTGCTGAGTGAGGGGTCCCTAGGGTGGCATAAGACATGCTGCAGCCCTTAGAGACCTTCCTTGGCATCAGGGCCCTTGGTACCAGGGGTACCAGTAACAAGGGACTTACCTGGGTGCCAGAGTTGTGCCAATTGTGGAGACAATGGTACATTTTAGGTGAAAGAACACTGGTGCCGGGGCCTGGTTAGCAGGGTCCCAGCACACTTCTCAGTCAAGTCAGCATCAGTATCAGGCAAAAAGTGGGGGGTAACTGCAACAGGGAGCCATTTCCTTACACAAGCCCCCCCAGCCCAAAGGCCAGGAGACTCAGCCAAAGCTGGGAGAATCTTCCTAGTCTGTCAGGCGAGGAAGAGTAGAGGAAATAGGCTGGTTTGTTGCAGGGCCGACTCTGCCTTACATCCTCCTGTTCAGGTCATTCCCTCTGGGGAACTGACCCACTTCCACAGTGATAGGACCAAGTCTGAATTGCCTCGTGTGTGTTTTTAATGTCTCCACCCATTCTCTCTATTTTGGGGTTAGAGGTATCCACCTCTGCTAATCTTATCTTAGCCAGGGTCACCCCTAGCTTTCCAACATCCTAGGGATTCTAGAGGTATCCAGACTTTGTGGTTTCCCCTGAGGGAGACCAAGAAATTAGCCAAAATACAGTGAAATGTAGGTTGTTTAAAAAACAAAATCGAAAAAAGGGCTGCAGAAGAAGGCTTGTGTTTTTTCCCCTGAAATTGGCATCAACCAAGGGTATGCAGTGCTAAAATCACCAGCTTCCCAGCTTTCAGGCACAGGCAGACTTGAATCAGAAAACCCAATTTTTCAACACAATTTTGGCATTTTACTGGGACATACCCCATTTTTATGATTTTTGGGGCTTTCAGCCTCCTTCCAGTCAGTGACAGAAATGGGTGTGAAACCAATGCTGGATCCCAGAAACCTATACATTTCTGAAAAGTAGACACAATTCTGAATTCAGCAATGGGTAATTTGTGTAGATCCTACAAGGGTTTCCTACAGAAAATAACAACTGAAATAAAGAAATATTGAAATTGAGGTACAAAAACAGCCATTTTCTCTACGTTTTACTCTGTAACTTTTTCCTGCAATGTCAGATTTTTTAAAGCAATATACCGTTACGTCTGATGGACTCTTCTGGTTGTGGGGATATATAGGGCTTGTAGGTTCATCAAGAACCCTAGGTACCCAGAGCCAATAAATGAGCTGCATCTTGCAGTGGGTTTTCATTCTATACCGGGTATACAGCAATTCATTTGCTGAAATATAAAGAGTCAAAAATAGGTATCAAGAAAACCTTTGTATTTCCAAAATGGGCACAAGATAAGGTGTTGAGGAGCAGTGGTTATATGTACATCTCTGACTTCTGGGGTGCCCATACTAGCATGTGAATTACAGGGCATTTCTCAAATAGACGTCTTTTTTACACACTGTCTTATATTTGGAAGGAAAAAATGTAGAGAAAGACAAGGGGCAATAACACTTGTTTTGGTATTCCATGTTCCCCCAAGACTCCCAATAAAAATGGTACCTCACTTGTGTGGGCAGGCCTAGTGCCCGCGACAGGAAATGCTCCAAAACACAACGTGGACACATCACATTTTCTCAAAGAAATCAGAGGTGTTTTTTGCAAA
The DNA here is from genome assembly GCF_031143425.1 of Pleurodeles waltl. Lineage (NCBI taxonomy): Eukaryota > Metazoa > Chordata > Amphibia > Caudata > Salamandridae > Pleurodeles > Pleurodeles waltl. The sequence continues at coordinate 479,891,007 of NC_090438.1, read as the reverse complement.
GTGCCTACCTGTGGATTTTGGCCTCTAGCTCACCCGCCACCTAGGGAAGCCTACCAAACCGGTGCATTTTTTAAAACTAGAGACCTAGGGGAATCCAAGACGGGGTGACTTGTGGAGCTCTCACCAGGTTCTGTTACCCAGAATCCTTTGCAAACCTCAAGATGTGCCTAAAAAAACACTTTTTCCTCACATTTCGGTGACAGAAAGTTCTGGAATCTGAGAGGAGCCACAAATTTCCTTCAACCCAGCGTTCCCCCAAGTCTCCCGATAAAAATGGTACCTCACTTGTGCGGGTAGGCCTAGTGCCCGCGAGAGGAAATGCCCGAAACCACAACGTGGACACATCACATTTCCTCAAAGAAAACAGGTGTTTTTTGCAAAGTGCCTACCTGTGGATTTTGGCCTCTAGCTCAGCCGCCACCTAGGGAAACCTACCAAACCTGTTCATTTTTTAAAACTAGAGACCTAGGGCAATCCAAGACGGGGTGATTTGTGGGGCTCTCACTAGGTTCTGTTACCCAGAATCCTTTGCAAACCTCAAAATGTGGCTAAAAAAACACTTTTTCCTCACATTTTGGTGACAGAAAGTTCTGGAATCGGAGAGGAGCCACAAATTTCCTTCCCCCCAGCGTTCCCCCAAGTCTCCCGATAAAAATGGTACCTCACTTGTGTGGGTAGGCCTAGTGCCCGCAACAGGAAATGCCCCAAAACACAAAGTGAACACATCACATTTTCTCAAAGAAAACAGAGGTGTTTTTTGCAAAGTGCCTACCTGTGGATTTTGGCCTCTAGCTCAGCCGCCACCTAGGGAAACCTACCAAACCTGTGCATTTTTGAAAACTGGAGACCTAGGGGAATCCAAGATGGGGTGACTTGTCGGGCTCTCACCAGGTTCTGTTACCCAGAATACTTTGCAAACCTCAAAATGTAGCTAAAAAACATTTTTTCCTCACATTTCGGTGACAGAAAGTTCTGGAATCTGAGAGGAGCCACACATTTACTTCAACCCAGCGTTCCACCAAGTCTCCCGATAAAAATGGTACCTCACTTGTGTTGGTGGGCCAAGTGTTTGTGACAGGGAAGAGCCAAAAACACATCGAAATTGAGGGGGAACCAAAGTGAGTCAAAAAGGGCAGTTTAAAAAAAAACATTTTTAGTCTGACAAGTGCAGCAGAAGTTTTATCGGTATAGATGAGACAATGCTGGGTGGTAGGAATTTTGTGGATTCCTGCAGATTCCGGAAGGTTCCATCACAAAAATGTGGGGAAAATGTGTGCTTTCCAGCAAAGTTGAAGGTTTGCAGGGCATTTTGGGTAAGGAAATGGTGCGGGGTGCATGTGAAGCACACCACTGTGGAATCAACTAGATGTTTAGTTTTCAGATGTGTCTAGGTCTTGTGGATTTTTCTACATGGCAGCTTCCCAAAGTAAAAAAAAAGTTCATCCCTCACCATTCCAAGTGGGACGATTTTGAGAGTTACCAAGCTCTCATGGCCCAAATTTAAAACAAAAACCCAAAATAATCAAATGTCCTCTTGCTTGCCATGGGATAAGATGTTTTAGTGTGTGGGGGAGAGCTGAATGACTGTTAGCCCCTTCAGTTCGGGTGGGGGCATAACCAGGCCCATACTGGTTGGTAGCCACCACCCCACTATTTTCTCTTATTGTTTTTATTCCCTGGCATCTAGTAGAATTTCTGTCCCCCCGGAATGTGGATCGGGGGTAATTGCCCAATCTGCCCACTGGTGGGCAGAACAACTTTGGCCCCATTTATTTGGGGTGGGGGTATGGCAATACCCCCAACCTCTTATGTTGAAAAAAATAATCTTCCATGGTCTCTGGTGGGCTTTCTGCCCCCCTTGGGGGCAAATGGGCCTTCCAAAAATAGGCCAATCAAGTTATGGCCAACAGTAATGTGCCCCCATGGGGAGCGACCCTTGCCCAAGGGGCTGCCTACCCTAAACAAAATACACACATAAACACACCAATCCATGGTGTCTAGAGGTTTCTGCCCCCTTTGGGGCAGACTGGCCTAACAAAAATAGGCTGAACTGCCCCCAGGGGGGCAGAAACGGCCTTATAATAATTTGCCCCCCTCCCACCCCGGGAGGGACCCTTGCCCAAGGGGTCGCTCCCCAAACATAAAAAAATAAAAATAAACAAAAAAAATAATATCCCTGTTGTCTAGTGGTTTCCTGCCACCCCCCACCCCCCTGGGGGCAGATCGACCTAATGATTTTAGACCGATCTGCCCCCAGGGGTGGCAGAAATGGCCTAGAAATAATTTGCCCCCGAGGAGCGGCCCTTGCCCAAGGGGCCGCTCCCGTTTATTTAAAATACAAACAAAAAATAAATTCCCTGGTGTCTAGTGGCATTTCTGCTGCCCGATCGCATTGCAATCGAGCAGCAGAAATGCTCAGAGAGACATGAAAGGAAAGGAAAAGCCTTTCCTCTCCTTTAATGCCTCTCTGCCCCCTCCACGTGATCGGAGGAGAAATGCTTGTGCATTTCTCCTTCGTTCGGGAGCTGGAAGCTGAGCTTCCAGCGCCTGGGGGAAGGCCTCTGCTGAGGTCAGCGTCACCAGATGCCACAGGGGGACCACAGGGGGGCGCAGGTGCGGAACGGGAAGCAATTCCCCTTCCATCTCTGCCCAGGGGAGGGGGGTGCTCGGCCATAGGGGGGAGTGCTAGCGTTACCCCTGTGGGCCCATAGCCGGACAAGGTGGTCTCGTCCTCGGCACCGGACGAGACCACCTCGTCCGGGGCACCCAAGGGGTTAAAGTGAAGTGAGTGCACATAGTGCCTTGCATTTTCTGGGTCCTCGAAAAAATACATATGTGTTAAACCATTTTCCCTCAGACATAGAATGAGTACAAACCTTTTGATACATGTCATTCCCCCCCAGTGGGGAACGGAAAGGAGCGCCAACAGACACGTGAGTGGGAAATAATGAAATTGAAGCATATCAAGATATAAAGAGACATAGGGAGTCGGAGGTCCTCCCAATCAAAGATAAAAAGCAAGGCATTATTACCAGCGCAAATATGTGTGGCCAGTTTTAAAACTAGTCATGGCTGCCAAGTTTCACAGGTCCTAGCGTGATGTGCTGCTCCTGTCCAGTTTTTTTTTCCTTTGATATAATGGGATAAACAAGACTACAAGTCCTAGAATGCAAATAAAAATCCTGGAGGAGAGCAGCACATCATGCATGGACATGGGAAACTTGGCAGGGCGGATTAGTTCACATCCAAGAAATGTCAGTTGATACAAACTGTGATGAACAACTAGTATCTCAGGTCCATTTATGATGTGCTGCTCCAGTTCAGGTTTTTTTTCTTTAAATTCTGGGCCTTCTAGTCTTGTTTATTCCACTATAAAACTGGACTACAATTCCCAGAGTTTAAAGCAAAAAAATCCTGGACTGGAGTTGGACATCATGTTTGGAACTGGGAACCTTCTCAGGTATAAACAATCCATTTACCTAAAGCCAGCAGCACCACAGTAGCCATTTGCTGAAACTGGTCGCCCAAAAGCCCCGTCTGTATTTGTATGTCATAGCTGTCAAGTTTTCAGATTTCTTATTTGTCACATTTACATGATTTCTGGGTGCTTATGTGTGACACTTCTTTGCCTTATGTGTGATGCTTTGAGTACCTCTTTAACATGAGAAGATCCAAAAAGATATGCCCATTTAGTTCAACCCGTTTAATAAATTCGTTAATTTCTTGAATTGATTTATAATCAACTACAGTGCTCCTGAAGCACTTATGCAATGTCACTAACCTAATTCCTTTTTCTAACATGATCACCATGGAAACATTTACTTATTGTAGTGCAGGACTGCTGCCTGTTATATAAGGTAAGACTTTAAGGAGCTGCTTTTCCATGTAACTGCCAGAAGTAGCATCTGCCCATCATCATTGGATGCTCTCGTTTGTCAGTACTGTAAAGTTGGTCAACATTATAGTTTTACTTTTAATTTTGGCTGCTGTTTATGGTTCAGGAGCAGTGGTTGGAGAGCCAGAGTGGACAACAATAGCTCCTAATTGTAGGAGGCCGGACTGGCTTGTAGTGAGTACCAAGGGGTACTTGCACCTTGCACCAGGCCCAGTTATCCCTTATTAGTGTATAGGGTGTCTAGCAGCTTAGGCTGATAGATAATGGTAGCTTAGCAGAGCAGCTTAGGCTGAACTAGGAGACGTGTGAAGCTACTACAGTACCACTTAGTGTCATATGCACAATATCATAAGAAAACACAATACACAGTTATACTAAAAATAAAGGTACTTTATTTTTATGACAATATGCCAAAGTATCTTAGAGTGTACCCTCAGTGAGAGGATAGGAAATATACACAAGATATATATACACAATAGCAAAAATATGCAGTATAGTCTTAGAAAACAGTGCAAACAATGTATAGTTACAATAGGATGCAATGGGGAAACATAGGGATAGGGGCAACACAAACCATATACTCCAAAAGTGGAATGCGAACAACGAATGGACCCCAAACCTATGTGACCTTGTAGAGGGTCGCTGGGACTATTAGAAAATAGTGAGAGTTAGAAAAATAACCCTCCCCAAGACCCTGAAAAGTGAGTGCAAAGTGCACTAAAATTCCCCTAAGGACAAAGAAGTCGTGTTAGAGGAATAATGCAGGAAAGACACAAACCAGCAATGCAACAACTGTGGATTTCCAATCTAGGGTACCTGTGGAACAAGGGGACCAAGTCCAAAAGTCACAAGCAAGTCGGAGATGGGCAAATGCCCAGGAAATGCCAGCTGCGGGTGCAAAGAAGCTTCTACTGGACAGAAGAAGCTGAGGTTTCTGCAGGAACGAAAAGGGCTAGAGACTTCCCCTTTGGTCGACGGATCCCTCTCGCCTTGGAGAGTCGTGCAGAAGTGTTTTCCCGCCGGAAGGACGCCAACAAGCCTTGCTACTCGCAAATCGTGCGTTTGGCGTTTTTGGACGCTGCTGGGGCCCAGGAGGGACCAGGAGGTCGCAAATTGGACCTGAAGAGAGAGGGGACGTTGAGCAAGACAAAGAGCCCTCACTGAAGCAGGTAGCACCCGGAGAAGTGCCAGAAACAGGCACTACGAGGATGCGTGAAACGGTGCTCGCTGAAGTTGCACAAAGGAGTCCCACGTCGCCGGAGACCAACTTAGAAAGTCGTGCAATGCAGGTTAGAGTGCCGTGGACCCAGGCTTGGCTGTGCACAAAGGATTTCTGCCGGAAGTGCACAGGGGCCGGAGTAGCTGCAAAGTCGCGGTTCCCAGCGATGCAGCCCAGCGAGGTGAGGCAAGGACTTACCTCCACCAAACTTGGACTGAAGAGTCACTGGACTGTGGGGATCACTTGGACAGAGTCGCTGGATTCGAGGGACCGCGCTCGTCGTGCTGAGAGGAGACCCAAGGGACCGGTAATGCAGCTTTTTGGTGCCTGCGGTTGCAGGGGGAAGATTCCGTCGACCCACTGGAGATTTCTTCGGAGCTTCTGGTGCAGAGAGGAGGCAGGCTACCCCCACAGCATGCACAAGCAGGAAAACAGTCGAGAAGGCGGCAGGATCAGCGTTACAGAGTTGCAGTAGTCGTCTTTGCTACTATGTTGCAGGTTTGCAGGCTTCCAGCGCGGTCAGCAGTCGATTCCTTATCAGAAGGTGAAGAGAGAGATGCAGAGGAACTCGGATGAGCTCTTGCATTCGTTATCTAAAGTTTCCCCAGAGGCAGAGACCCTAAATAGCCAGAAAAGAGGGTTTGGCTACCTAGGAGAGAGGATAGGCTAGCAACACCTGAAGGAGCCTATCACAAGGAGTCTCTGACGTCACCTGGTGGCACTGGCCACTCAGAGCAGTCCAGTGTGCCAGCAGCACCTCTGTTTCCAAGATGGCAGAGGTCTGGAGCACACTGGAGGAGCTCTGGACACCTCCCAGGGGAGGTGCAGGTCAGGGGAGTGGTCACTCCCCTTTCCTTTGTCCAGTTTCGCGCCAGAGCAGGGGCTAAGGGGTCCCTGAACCGGTGTAGACTGGCTTATGCAGAATTGGGCACATCTGTGCCCAAGAAAGCATTTCCAGAGGCTGGGGGAGGCTACTCCTCCCCTGCCTTCACACCGTTTTCCAAAGGGAGAGGGTGTCACACCCTCTCTCAGAGGAAGTTCTTTGTTCTGCCATCCTGGGCCAGGCCTGGCTGGACCCCAGGAGGGCAGCTGCCTGTCTGAGGGGTTGGCAGCAGCAGCAGCTGCAGTGAAACCCCAGGAAGGGCAGTTTGGCAGTACCAGGGTCTGTGCTACAGACCACTGGGATCATGGGATTGTGCCAACTATGCCAGGATGGCATAGAGGGGGCAATTCCATGATCATAGACATGTTACATGGCCATATTCGGAGTTACCATTGTGAAGCTACATATAGGTAGTGACCTATATGTAGTGCACGCGTGTAATGGTGTCCCCGCACTCACAAAGTTCAGGGAATTGGCTCTGAACAATGTGGGGGCACCTTGGCTAGTGCCAGGGTGCCCTCACACTAAGTAACTTTGCACCTAACCTTTACCAGGTAAAGGTTAGACATATAGGTGACTTATAAGTTACTTAAGTGCAGTGTAAAATGGCTGTGAAATAACGTGGACGTTATTTCACTCAGGCTGCAGTGGCAGGCCTGTGTAAGAATTGTCAGAGCTCCCTATGGGTGGCAAAAGAAATGCTGCAGCCCATAGGGATCTCCTGGAACCCCAATACCCTGGGTACCTCAGTACCATATACTAGGGAATTATAAGGGTGTTCCAGTAAGCCAATGTAAATTGGTAAAAATGGTCACTAGCCTGTTAGTGACAATTTGGAAAGAAATGAGAGAGCATAACCACTGAGGTTCTGATTAGCAGAGCCTCAGTGAGACAGTTAGTCACTACACAGGTAACACATTCAGGCACACTTATGAGCACTGGGGCCCTGGGTTACCAGGGTCCCAGTGACACATACAACTAAAACAACATATATACAGTGAAAATTGGGGGTAACATGCCAGGCAAGATGGTACTTTCCTACACAACCCCCCCCCAAACGAAGGACAATAAGACTAGCCATGACCTGATGAGTCTTCATTGTCTAAGTGGAAATATCTGGAGAGTCCATCTGCATTGGAGTGGCTACTCCCAGGTCTATGTTCCACTGTATAGTCCATTCCCTGTAGGGATATGGACCACCTCAACAATTTAGGATTTTCACCTTTCATTTGTTTTAGCCAAAGTAGAGGTTTGTGGTCTGTCTGAACAATGAAGTGAGTGCCAAACAGGTATGGCCTCAACTTCTTCAGAGCCCAGACCACAGCAAAGGCCTCCCTCTCAATGGCAGACCAACGCTTTTCTCTAGGGGTCAACCTCCTACTAATAAAAGCAACAGGTTGATCCTGGCCCTCAGAATTAAGTTGTGATAGGACTGCCCCTACTCCTAATTCAGATGCATCAGTTTGGACATAGAATTTTTTAGAGTAACAAGGGCTTTTCAGGACAGGTGCAGAGCACATGGCCTGCTTCAGCTCCTCAAAAGCTTTCTGACAGGTTGCTGTCCATAATACCTTTTTAGGCATTTTCTTGGATGTGAGGTCATTAAGAGGGGCTGCAATGGAGCCATAGTTCTTAATGAACCTCCTGTAATACCCAGTGAGTCCTAGGAAGGCTCTCACCTGAGTCTGAGTGGTAGGGGGAACCCAATCAATAATAGTTTGGATTTTCCCCTGAAGTGGTGCAATCTGTTCCCCACCAACAAGGTGTCCCAGATAAACCACCTTACCCTGTCCTATCTGGCACTTTGAAGCCTTGATAGTGAGGCCTGCCTTTTGCAGGGCCTCCAAAACTTTCCATAGGTGGACCAGGTGATCATCCCAGCTGGAGCTAAAGACAGCTATATCGTCCTAATATGCTGCACTGAAAGCTTCCAGCCCTTGCAGGACTGTGTTCACCAACCTCTGAAAAGTGGCAGGTGCATTTTTCAAACCAAAAGGCATTACAGTAAACTGGTAATGTCCTCCAATGGTAGAAAATGCAGTCTTAGATTTAGCATCTTCTGATAATTTGATCTGCCAATACCCTGCAGTCAAATCAAAAGTGCTTAGATACTTGGCAGATGCCAGTGTATCTATAAGCTCATCTGCCCTGGGTATAGGGTGAGCATCAGTTTTGGTTACTAAGTTGAGACCTCTATAGTCTACACAAAACCGCATTTCCTTCTTTCCATCTTTAGAATTGGGTTTTGGTACCAGTACCACAGGAGAAGCCCATGGACTGTCAGAGTGCTCAACCACTCCTAGTTCCAACATTTTCTGAACTTCATGCTTTATGCAGTCCCTGACATGGTCAGGCTGCCTATAGATCTTACTTTTGACAGGTAAACTGTCTCCAGTATCTATAGTGTGCTCACACCAAGAAGTGGTGCCTGGCACAGTAGAGAAGAGTTCTGAAAATTGTCCTAGGAGATTTATGCAATGGTCTTTCTGCTCAGCAGTAAGACAATCTGCCAAAACTACACCTTCCACAAGAGCATCTTGTTCTGTGGAAGAGAAGAGATCAGGTAGAGGATCACTGTCTTCTTCCTGTCCCTCATCAGTTGCCATGAGCAGGGTGAGATCAGCCCTGTCATAGTAGGGTTTCAGGCGGTTGACATGGAGCACCCTAAGGGGACTCCTGGCAGTGCCTAAGTCAACCAAGTAGGTGACTTCACCCTTCTTTTCAACAATTGTGTGGGGACCACTCCATTTATCTTGGAGTGCTCTTGGGGCCACAGGCTCCAAGACCCACACTTTCTGCCCTGGTTGGTACTGAACCAAAACAGCCTTCTGATCATGCCATTGCTTCTGGAGCTCTTGGCTGGCCTGAAGGTTTTTACTGGCCTTTTTCATGTACTCAGCCATCCTTGATCTGAGGCCAAGTACATAGTCCACAATATCCTGCTTAGGAGCTTTTAAAGGTTGTTCCCAACCCTCCTTTACAAGTGTGAGTGGACCCCTAACAGGGTGTCCAAAAATAAGTTCAAAGGGGCTGAAGCCCACTCCTTTCTGGGGTACCTCCCTGTAGGCAAAAAGGAGGCATGGTAGAAGGATATCCCATCTCCTGCGGAGTTTTTCAGGGAGACCCATAATCATGCCTTTGAGAGTTTTATTAAATCTCTCCACCAGTCCATTTGTTTGTGGATGATAGGGTGTTGTGAACTTGTACGTTACACCACACTCCTTCCACATGGCCTTTAAGTATGCAGACATGAAATTGCTTCCTCTGTCTGATACTACTTCCTTTGGGAAGCCCACCCTGGAAAATATTCCCAGGAGGGCCTTTACCACTGCAGGAGCTGTAGTGGTCCTTAAAGGAATTGCTTCAGGATATCTTGTGGCATGGTCCACTACCACCAAGATAAACCTATTGCCTGAAGCAGTAGGAGGGTCAAGGGGGCCAACTATGTCAACCCCTACCCTTTCAAAGGGAACCCCAACCACAGGCAGTGGGATAAGGGGTGCCTTTGGGGTGCCACCTGTCTTGCCACTGGCTTGACAGGTTTCACAGGACTTACAAAATTCCTTTGTGTCCTCAGACATCCTAGGCCAATGAAACAATGGAACCAATCTGTCCCAAGTTTTCATTTGACCCAGGTGCCCAGCTAGGGGAATGTCATGTGCCAGTGTTAGGAGGAACTTGCTGTACTCCTGAGGAATCACTAATCTCCTGGCAGCTACAGGTTTAGGATCCCTATGCTCAGTGTACAAGAGGTTGTCCTCCCAGTAAACTCTGTGAGAGTCACTGACATCCCCATTAGCCTGTTTGACAGCTTGCTGTCTGAGACCCTATAATGTGGGACAGGTTTGCTGTGCCACACTCAGCTCCTCACTGGCAGGCCCCCCTTCACCCAAAAGCTCAGCAGTGTCTGCTTCCAGCTCCTCTGGTGTAGGTTCTGCACAGGGAGGGAATTCTTCTTACTCAGAAGTAGAATCCACTGTAGAGGGAGGGATAGTAGGAAGTGGTTTGCTTCTACTAGCCCTTGCTTTAGGGAGCACTTGGTCCATTGTTCCAGGATCCAAGCTTCCCTGTCCTTTTTGCTTTTTGGCCTGAGCCCTTGTCAAAGCAAAAATATGCCCTGGGATGCCCAGCATTGCTGCATGGGCCTCCAACTCCACATCTGACCAAGCTGATGTCTCCAAATCATTCCCTAATAGACAGTCTACAGGTAAATCTGAAGCTACCACAACTTTCTTTGGACCAGTTACCCCCCCCCAGTTGAGATTTACAACAGCCATGGGGTGGCTTTGTGTTATGTTGTGAGCATCGGTTACTTGGTACTGGTGTCCAAGTATGTGTTGTTCAGGGTGCACCAGTTTCTCAATCACCATTGTGACACTGGCACCTGTGTCCCTGTAGGCCTGGACCTCAACACCATTTATTAGGGTTAGTTGCTTGTACTTCTCCAAGTTATGGGGGCAAGCAACCAAAGTGGCTAAATCAATAGCCCCTTCAGAGACTAAAGTAGCCTCTGTGGTCTCCCTAATCAGACCAACCCCAACTAAGTTACCAATAGTGAGCCCAGCTACTCCCTTGGATTGGCTATTAGTAGGTTTGCTCCCACCACCACTGCTATTAGTAGGGACACTAGGTGTAGCAGTAGGGGTTGTAGTGGTAGGAGCTGTGGTGCCTTTCTTTGGACAACTGGGATCTGTTGTCCAATGGCCTTTTATTTTACATAAATAGCACCATGGTTTCTTTTCCTTGTTCTGATTAAAGGAGGATTTGGACCCACCACCCCCACCAGAGTGTTTTTGTGGGCCTGATGAAGACTCATTTTTAGATTTGTCCCCACCCTTGTCAGAAGACTTACCATCCTTCTTTTTGTTGCCATCTTTGTCACCCCCTGTATGAACTTTTCTGTTCACTCTTGTTCTGACCCATTTGTCTGCCTTCTTTCCCAATTCTTGGGGAGAGGTCAGATCAGAGTCCACCAAGTACTGGTGCAACAAATCAGACACACAATTATTAAGAATATGCTCTCTCAGGATTAAGTTATACAGGCTGTCATATTCAGTAACTTTACTGCCATGTAACCACCCCTCCAAGGCCTTCACTGAATGGTCAATGAAATCAACCCAGTCTTGTGAAGACTCCTTTTTGGTCTCTCTGAACTTTATCCTGTACTGTTCAGTGGTTAAGCCATAACCATCCAGGAGTGCATTCTTAAGAACTTGGAAATTATTAGCATCATTTTCTTTCACAGTAAGGAGCCTATCCCTACCTTTTCCACTAAATGATAGCCATAGGATAGCAGCCCACTGCCTTTGAGGGACATCCTGTACAACACAGGCCCTCTCAAGTGCAGCAAACCACTTGTTAATGTCATCCCCCTCCTTATAAGGGGGAACTATCTTGTGCAGATTCCTGGAATCATGCTCTTTTGCAGGATGACTATGGGGAATACTGCTGCTGCCACCATGGGTATCTAAACCCAACTTCTGTCTTTCCTTCTCTAATTCAAAAGACTGTCTATCCAAATCCAGCTGTTGCTTTTTAAGCTTCAGTCTGGTTTGTTCCACCCTCAACTTATTGAGTTCCCTCTCTAACATTCTGTCATCAGGGTTGGTGGGAGGGACATTTCTAGAAACAGAGCTATGATGGGAATGAACAGAAGGAGACCTGTCCCTTACAGAAGCCACCCTAACAGCTTGGTTTACAGAAACATTACTACCAGTATGGTGAGAATAAATGCTTTTGCTATGATGTGAGACAACACTATTTATATGGTGTGGCTCATCATCATTACCATCTATGCTAGATTGTCTAGTAATGGGCAGGCTAGGAAGTTTATTTCCTGAATCTTTTCCTGGGGGAGTCCCTGAATCAGATTGGGAACTATTAGGTACTTTTTCAACAGATGGGGCACCTATGGCCTTATCCTGTTCTCTAAGCATGTTAAGTAACAGTTCCAAGGAAGGATTTTTCCCTACACTCAAACCTCTCTCTATACAGAGACTCCTTGCTCTTTTCCAGCTAAGGTTGTCATATGCAAGTTTGGACAGATCAACACTTTGGCCTGTGCCAGACATTTTTTAGAGAGAGTTAAAGTGATAGAAAAAGAGAAAAAGTTTTCAGAACTTTTTGGAAAGACAGAAAAAACTTTTTAAACTTTTAAGAACTTTTTGAAAGTTTAGAAGTACTTTTCAGCACTTAGAAAAGAGTGAAAAGAGGAAATGCAAAACTTTTTGGCTATGTGTATATACACTGACCTTGTTTTGTATATTTTTCTCTTATGAAAAGTACAATGACAAGAGTGGTAAGTAGTCTCAAGCACTTATCCCACCACTGCACAACCAAAGTAGGAGGCTGGACTGGCTTGTAGTGAGTACCAAGGGGTACTTGCACCTTGCACCAGGCCCAGTTATCCCTTATTAGTGTATAGGGTGTCTAGCAGCTTAGGCTGATAGATAATGGTAGCTTAGCAGAGCAGCTTAGGCTGAACTAGGAGACGTGTGAAGCTACTACAGTACCACTTAGTGTCATATGCACAATATCATAAGAAAACACAATACACAGTTATACTAAAAATAAAGGTACTTTATTTTTATGACAATATGCCAAAGTATCTTAGAGTGTACCCTCAGTGAGAGGATAGGAAATATACACAAGATATATATACACAATAGCAAAAATATGCAGTATAGTCTTAGAAAACAGTGCAAACAATGTATAGTTACAATAGGATGCAATGGGGAAACATAGGGATAGGGGCAACACAAACCATATACTCCAAAAGTGGAATGCGAACCACGAATGGACCCCAAACCTATGTGACCTTGTAGAGGGTCGCTGGGACTATTAGAAAATAGTGAGAGTTAGAAAAATAACCCTCCCCAAGACCCTGAAAAGTGAGTGCAAAGTGCACTAAAATTCCCCTAAGGACAAAGAAGTCGTGTTAGAGGAATAATGCAGGAAAGACACAAACCAGCAATGCAACAACTGTGGATTTCCAATCTAGGGTACCTGTGGAACAAGGGGACCAAGTCCAAAAGTCACAAGCAAGTCGGAGATGGGCAAATGCCCAGGAAATGCCAGCTGCGGGTGCAAAGAAGCTTCTACTGGACAGAAGAAGCTGAGGTTTCTGCAGGAACGAAAAGGGCTAGAGACTTCCCCTTTGGTGGACGGATCCCTCTCGCCTTGGAGAGTCGTGCAGAAGTGTTTTCCCGCCGGAAGGACGCCAACAAGCCATGCTAGTCGCAAATCGTGCGTTTGGCGTTTTTGGACGCTGCTGGGGCCCAGGAGGGACCAGGAGGTCGCAAATTGGACCTGAAGAGAGAGGGGACGTCGAGCAAGACAAAGAGCCCTCACTGAAGCAGGTAGCACCCGGAGAAGTGCCAGAAACAGGCACTACGAGGATGCGTGAAACGGTGCTCGCCGAAGTTGCACAAAGGAGTCCCACGTCGCCGGAGACCAACTTAGAAAGTCGTGCAATGCAGGTTAGAGTGCCGTGGACCCAGGCTTGGCTGTGCACAAAGGATTTCCGCCGGAAGTGCACAGGGGCCGGAGTAGCTGCAAAGTCGCGGTTCCCAGCGATGCAGCCCAGCGAGGTGAGGCAAGGACTTACCTCCACCAAACTTGGACTGAAGAGTCACTGGACTGTGGGGGTCACTTAGACAGAGTCGCTGGATTCGAGGGACCTCGCTCGTCGTGCTGAGAGGAGACCCAAGGGACCGGTAATGCAGCTTTTTGGTGCCTGCGGTTGCAGGGGGAAGATTCCGTCGACCCACGGGAGATTTCTTCGGAGCTTCTGGTGCAGAGAGGAGGCAGGCTACCCCCACAGCATGCACAAGCAGGAAAACAGTCGAGAAGGCGGCAGGATCAGCGTTACAGAGTTGCAGTAGTCGTCTTTGCTACTATGTTGCAGGTTTGCAGGCTTCCAGCGCGGTCAGCAGTCGATTCCTTATCAGAAGGTGAAGAGAGAGATGCAGAGGAACTCGGATGAGCTCTTGCATTCGTTATCTAAAGTTTCCCCAGAGGCAGAGACCCTAAATAGCCAGAAAAGAGGGTTTGGCTACCTAGGAGAGAGGATAGGCTAGCAACACCTGAAGGAGCCTATCACAAGGAGTCTCTGACGTCACCTGGTGGCACTGGCCACTCAGAGCAGTCCAGTGTGCCAGCAGCACCTCTGTTTCCAAGATGGCAGAGGTCTGGAGCACACTGGAGGAGCTCTGGACACCTCCCAGGGGAGGTGCAGGTCAGGGGAGTGGTCACTCCCCTTTCCTTTGTCCAGTTTCGCGCCAGAGCAGGGGCTAAGGGGTCCCTGAACCGGTGTAGACTGGCTTATGCAGAATTGGGCACATCTGTGCCCAAGAAAGCATTTCCAGAGGCTGGGGGAGGCTACTCCTCCCCTGCCTTCACACCGTTTTCCAAAGGGAGAGGGTGTCACACCCTCTCTCAGAGGAAGTTCTTTGTTCTGCCATCCTGGGCCAGGCCTGGCTGGACCCCAGGAGGGCAGCTGCCTGTCTGAGGGGTTGGCAGCAGCAGCAGCTGCAGTGAAACCCCAGGAAGGGCAGTTTGGCAGTACCAGGGTCTGTGCTACAGACCACTGGGATCATGGGATTGTGCCAACTATGCCATGATGGCATAGAGGGGGCAATTCCATGATCATAGACATGTTACATGGCCATATTCGGAGTTACCATTGTGAAGCTACATATAGGTAGTGACCTATATGTAGTGCACGAGTGTAATGGTGTCCCCGCACTCACAAAGTTCAGGGAATTGGCTCTGAACAATGTGGGGGCACCTTGGCTAGTGCCAGGGTGCCCTCACACTAAGTAACTTTGCACCTAACCTTTACCAGGTAAAGGTTAGACATATAGGTGACTTATAAGTTACTTAAGTGCAGTGTAAAATGGCTGTCAAATAACGTGGACGTTATTTCACTCAGGCTGCAGTGGCAGGCCTGTGTAAGAATTGTCAGAGCTCCCTATGGGTGGCAAAAGAAATGCTGCAGCCCATAGGGATCTCCTGGAACCCCAATACCCTGGGTACCTCAGTACCATATACTAGGGAATTATAAGGGTGTTCCAGTAAGCCAATGTAAATTGGTAAAAATGGTCACTAGCCTGTTAGTGACAATTTGGAAAGAAATGAGAGAGCATAACCACTGAGGTTCTGATTAGCAGAGCCTCAGTGAGACAGTTAGTCACTACACAGGTAACACATTCAGGCACACTTATGAGCACTGGGGCCCTGGGTTACCAGGGTCCCAGTGACACATACAACTAAAACAACATATATACAGTGAAAATTGGGGGTAACATGCCAGGCAAGATGGTACTTTCCTACACTAATCGCCTTTCGGTAACAACTCACAATAATGTGCTGAGTGGCAACATCATATTTATGTCATTTTTATTTATTAAGCACGTGTTTTATTGCTGTTAAATTTAAAAGTCACTTTCCGGCACTAATATTTGCTTGGGGTTCAGTTTTATTTGATGGTGTGAGGGAGGGGGTTAGTGTGAGAATACAAAAGAGGATGGGCCATGAAGAACACAGTGACTGTGATGATGATTAACCTGTTGACACAGGTGACACTGATGTTCAGATAGCAGTAGACACACTGTGATTGATACTGTCCCCACCATTCCTGTCCCTGGGGCTAGAGCATCAGTCATAACTAGAGTCTCACATTACAATGTTACTAGTCTCTTATCTCTGTCTCCCTGCATTTCCCTTATTTATATCTTCCTCAGTCCTCTCTTTTCTCATCTACCTCTCTATCCCACCTTCCCTGTCTGGCTCTTTGCACCTCTCTTCTATTTATCTGTACATTCCTATGCTCTATTTTTTGACATATGTGTTTATTGCATTTTACAAGACATGAATCAGGTAGAGCAGAACCAAAAGGGCCTCGTGCATAACAAGAAAGCAGCACTGCATAGACACAGATCGGCTGGAGCATCGTACAATTACCAGGTTTACAGGAATGCATCTAATCTTTTCAAATGACGGAGCCTAGCAGTCTGGAAAACTATACAACCTTAATTTTCTGATTTTTAATGAGGAAGCTTCTTCACTTGTATTGAAAATAATTATGTTTGACCACTGACTTTGTGTTTCACCACTGCAGATATTAGTTGTTCAATGTTCACCAGTAGCACATTACATTTTGTATTCAGTTTAGTTGCCTATTGGCTTTAACGTGGCATTAGACATTACATTCTGTATTCAGTTTAGCTTCCTATTGGCTTTAATGTGGCATTAGACATTACATTTTGTATTCAGTTTAGCTGCCTATTGGCTTTAACGTGGCATTAGACATTTTGGGGGTCATTCCGACCCGCCGGGCTGGCGGTGCCCCGCAGGGCATTCTGACCGCAGCGGTTTGGCCGCGGTCAGAACAGGAAAACCGGCGGTGTCCCGCCGGTTTTCCGCTGCCCTATGGAATCCTGCGCCGCCATGGGGATTCCGACACCCCATACCGCCATCCTGTTCCTGGCGGTATGGGGTGTCGTGGGGCCCCTGGGGGCCCCTGCAGTGCCCATGCCTGTGGCATGGGCACTGCAGGGGCCCCTGTAAGAGGGCCCCACAAAGAATTTCAGTGTCTGCCTAGCAGACACTGAAATTCGCGACGGGTGCAACTGCACCCATCGCACCTTCCCACTCCGGCGGCTCCATTCGGAGCCGGCTTCCTCGTGGGAAGGGGTTTCCCGCTGGGCTGGCGGGCGGCCTTCTGGCGGTCGCCCGCCAGCCCAGCTGGAAACACAGAATCACCGCAGCGGTCTTAGGACCGCGGAGCGGTGTTCTGTCGGGGGAACTCTGGCGGGCGGCCTCCGCCGCCCGCCAGAGTTGGAATCACCCCCTTTGTGTTCAGTTTAGCTGCCTATTGGCTCTATCGTGGCGTTAGACATTGCAGTTGAGACATTGCAGATGAGCTGTGTTTTTCCACATGGTAAACCAAGCTGTGGTTTTTCGTATTTTGTTCTCACCGAACCCTAACATGATAAGGGAGCGCATACTTTGTGTTTTTCTTTAGTCAGCCTTGGGAGAGACAGCCTTGAAAGCCTGGCCAACTTTTGACGCTTGTTTCTTCCAACTCTGACCTACAGTAGCCAGCATTTTGTTTTATAATTCTCTGAGGGGGAGGGCTTTCTAGAAAGTTCTCTATTCAAAGATATAAAAAAGATGACTTTGTTCAGTAACGTGGAATTCTGAGACTTCAGTCAGGAGTGGGCGCCAGCTGCCTGACGTGTCCCGTGGGGGTGGAAAATCTCTTTCTCGCAGTTGAACAGGAGTCATTCTTCTTGCTGGCATGGGAAAGATGAAGCATTTGGTGGGCCCTACTACGATGATGAATTTTGACTTTTATTCTTTGCTTTGAAGTTATGCTATAATATAATCACATATATTTGCTGTGTACATTGCAATTGAGAATCACTTTGATATATTTTCCTTTCATTGCTGTGACTACTTTTGAACGTGTGTCTCCAACCTACTAATCTCCTCTGTCAGGAACCTCGTGGTGAAGTAATAATAAATGTCTTCTTTAAACTAAGAAGTGCATTCCAGAGATTGTTTTCAGCTCGGTCATTAGTGAAAGCAAAACACTTGTAAATTTATTTTTCTGTTTTACAGCAGTGGTTCATCTCTTGGACCCAATCCGACAGTGAGGGGGCGGAGTTCAGATGATCAACAGTATTTATAATGTCTCTTTTGGCCACCAGGTAACCATTGCCAGCAAGTAGCCTCTGGTGTCATACGGACTCCAAACCCTCCATGACCTCCAGCAGAATCACCTTACGATTCAAGGCCGTTGGTGCATGTATTAGGTTGCCATGGCGTTGTGAACCTGCTGCCAAAAGGAATACATTAGTGGACAAAATCAAACCATGTAATAAGAGGTTGCCACAGCACGCACAGTCTGGAGTGGGAGGGCCCCAGTTTCCACAGCCTATCAGGACTATAGTAGTTGCTATAGAAGTAGTTGAATTGTGTCACTCTAATGTTAAACAAAATGGCAAGCATGAGTGAGGCCATCTTGGCCTCCTGCCAGTCGTCATCATCAATATCTCCCACATCCTTTTCCCCACTCGGATCACAACTTCATAGATATTGAGGAGAAGGGGCTTGTAAAGCCGGGATGTTCCCTGGTGCGCTAACGGGCCCAGCAGTAGTTTGGCCTCAAGCAGGTTAAACTCCGGTATGACCTCTAACCCTGTTTTATAGGTATCAAGAGCATGGCAGACCTGGAAACATTAGAAGAACTGGGATCTATGCAGGTCATATTCTGTCGCTAGGTGCTCAAATGCTTCAATATGATTGTATGATTGTGAAACTATCAGTCTCCTAGTTTGGAGGTCCCAATCAGGTTCCACCCAGGAAATCCCACAGTGCAGACTAC
Organism: Pleurodeles waltl; assembly: GCF_031143425.1. Lineage (NCBI taxonomy): Eukaryota > Metazoa > Chordata > Amphibia > Caudata > Salamandridae > Pleurodeles > Pleurodeles waltl. Next base: position 479,872,619 of record NC_090438.1, on the reverse strand, counting down.
TTGCTTCAGCCATGTTCCGGCCCACCAGGATGTCTGCTTCGGGCCTACTGAGCCATTTGATGTGCTTAGGGAGACTAGGGGGTCCACTGTATAAGAGATCTTATATCCCATGCCTCTACAGTTCAGTCAAATCGAGGCTCCCCACCCTCTTTTTTTATCTCCCTCTTCCCCTGAACAAGACAGTCCTGTGAGTGGCACTGTCCCAGCTGTCCTGCCTTTGGGGCTAGAGCAGCAGACGCAGTCAAAGTGAAGTGACTAGCTCATGTCATAGTTGCACTAGGTTCCTAGGTTCTCTTTATCCTTTTATCCATTTCTCCATCTTCTCACTTATATTGCCTTTCATTTTTTATCTCATCTGTTTTGTCTTCCCTGTCCTCTCTCCATATACTTCTCTCTTCATTTTCCTCACCCTCCTATCCCTGGTCACCTCTCCCTCCCCATCACTTTGTCTTTCTCATCATACTGTTCTCTCTTAAGCTTTCTCTCCCTGTTCTCTTTTCTAATATTGTCTCCTTCTCCTTTCTTGATCTCTCTTCTCCTTTCTCTCCCTCTTCACTATTTCTCTGTAATTTCTTTTAATCTAACCCTCTCCTTCTTGTTTTGCCTGCCTTCTTGTCCTCTATTTTTATTTCTTTGCTACCCTCCCATTTCCTCGCTCCTCCTATTTCGGCTGGATGATCCAGAGGCTGGATTGCGCCATGAAACCCTCTGCATACTGAAGTGCGACATCAAAAAAGTGTTTTCTCTTGCAGTGCCTGTCAGCACTAGCTGCCTGAAGCACACTGTGTATACCCCAGGCTGGTGGTCAGCTTTGATTTTTGTGAGGCTATCAGCAGGGGCTGTCAAATGTCAGTTCACCAAGCCATGGAGACAAAGGTGCCTAGATCTCATTCCTACCTGCTGCACCCTGCTACCATTCTTGTGGGGTGAAAGGAAAGCTGTTTAGGAACATAGGGGATTGGTCTGTCTGTGTTGGGTGCATGCAGTGCTCTAAAGTAATGCAGATGAAGTTATGCAAGTCTCTCTCCACTGTGCCAGGGATGGAGCCCCAAGGTCACTTTCACAAGGCTTGAAGTGACCCAGTTATACCCGCAGAGATACTTTTTCAGAAATGTCCCTTTATTTGGGTCAGAATATCGTTCCAGGTCCCTTCATCACTTCCCCACTGGTTACAGCCATTATGTCACACGAGAGCCAGAGACCCTGTGGTGGACGGGCCATGCTCCACTGCTCACCATGTCACTAAAGTCTATCCATTCAGGAGACGTTTAGCTCATGGTTAACAACAGCTCAGCCCATGGAAGGTTGTGCACCAAAGATGTAATCTTATTGGCTGCATTAAATCTCTTCCCTATCTTTCACTGTCAGTGGGAGTGATGCACCTTCCAGCTGCTAGAAATGCACCACCATGCAGAATGAGATAGGCGATGTGACTCAATATAATGACGTGTGATAACATTGCACACTTGTTGTAATGCAGAAAATTCCCTAAAAATACGTAAATCTAACCCAAGATGTGTGACACTTGACAGGGCTGGTACATATTTGTGCCCATCTGAAGGTGAAGAAGTAGTATTAGATATTTCTATGTGACAAAGCCTTGTGAATGCACATATTTCCATCAAAAAGTTGGCATCATGCCAGGAGGAGTGAGAGACAATTGTGTGTGGTTGACCTTTGACATTGACTAGTTGTACCTGCACACAAGATACAAGCAGGAGTTTGGGCAGCCATGCAATGTCTTGCGTACAGGGTTCAGAAAGTAGAGAAATTCAAAGGCTGCTTGGATGTTACTTTTTTAGCCCAAGAGTAAGGTGGGCTGAGAACCTTTGCCTGTCTTGAAGGTTCCTTGTGGTTTTGACTGGGAAGCCACCTTTGACACCACTGCTGTAGTTGATCTGTATCAGGGCCACAGTGAGGGTGACTGCCATGCAATGGTGAGTCATTAGTGGGAGGACAGTGGGACAGAGCCAGAAAACCACATTCTTTGGTACATCATTTACCTGTGGATGAATGGCAGCTCACAGTCAGAATCCACTCAAGGGGTGCTCCGCACTAATTCTTATCAGATGGGGAGAATTTCCATGATGAGGGGCACTTAAATGGGAGCACTAGGGATCTCTCATTTAGATCTGTTGAGGCACACTTAAAAACCTGCTGCTGTGCTCTATCACGTAATGAACTGTTGCACAGCAAGGTGGCATGTCTGCTAAGCATCTGAAGTATTTCTGGCAATAACTCAACATTGAAGATGTTAGTGAATCTCGCATTAGTAACACACATTAAATTAGGGTTATGACAATTTGTGTAAACAATTGTTTGTATGAAAGCATTCCATTAGTTGCATGCTATAATTTGGAAAATATGCACACAAACATTTTGTTAGGCCTTGTTGCAATTGGGCTCTGTCCATTCAGTATGCCTGGATTTTTTTGCTTTTTGAATGACCCAGTTTTTGACTTTTTATTGTGGGTGAGTCTCACTACAAGTGCCTCACCCACAGTAATTACATGTATACCACCAACGTCCACCTTTTTAAGATGAGGCTGCTGTAACGCAGCAAGCGTAAGGGGCACTTTGCCGGTTGCACGTGAATACATACATAGAAATGTGTGCGGGCTGCTCAAATGGGGGATTACTGTTGTGCACAGCCTGGTAACTGTGCACAGGTCTCCTGGTACAGATGGACTTTGCAGGATTGGGTATTGACCTGGGGTAGGTCTTGTAATGTTGATGTACACATATAGGGAAAGTCCGTATGGTTTACTGTCTTGTGTGCAGTTACGCTTCATTGTACAATTATGGGGAAGGCTGCCTTAGAGTGCAGCTCCACTTCCTTTTAGTCTACAGACACCAGAGCCATATCTATTTACAGTGTAACCTTTGTGAAAAGATAAATTCTACAAAGTCTAAAACCATAACTGTACAGCTTATGGGTCACCCAGGAATGTCATATTTCTCTAACTTACCTCAGGATCAGAGCCCAGGCCTTTTGTCATCCTGCTGGGCTGAGTTACCTACCTTCTTCTCCAGCATCAGGAACAATGGCCTCCCCCACAAAGGGCGCATTTAGCAGTGCTTAAGTCATCTACTGAGAAAGAAAGGGGTGTGGTGGATTGATCTGCATCAATAATCCAGCTGCCACTCTGTGCCAGGGAGAGGGCCTACCCAAACCCATTAAACAAAGGAGGGAGCCCAGACCTCTGGAGCCTAACCAGGAGATAGCCTCCTTTGAAGCTTTGCTGGGGAAGGCTGTGCAGTGATGTCAGCAAGAGGTGTAGCTGAGACGCCCCAGTGCAGATGTGGCAAGTGACTCCTGGATGACACCATTTTGAAATATCCTAGCAGGCTGTGCAGGGAGGTTGGGGCAGGGGTGGAGAGGTGATGTGGTACATCAGGATAGGCCAGAGGTGCATATCTGGTGGAACCTCTGGACTCCCACTTAAAAGATCCTGCATAGGGGAGAGAGCTCTCTTGGGTGTGCTTTTCTGATGGACACTGGAACTGGAGTCAGCCACGATGAACAGTTGGAAGGAAGAACCTCCTGACCATCATCTGGACTAAGGAGAAGAAGAAACTGCAGGTAAATGCTGTCTTGCTTTCCCTGCGACAGCAGGATGGGGCCCAGGACCCGATTCCTGGGCCCTAGAAGTAATACTGGTGAGGGAGCACCATTGCACTCCCCTGCGATACCAGGAAGGGGCCCACTCCATCGCTGGCCCCTGTGAGGAGAAACCAGATGCTGTGGCACTGTCACACTCCCCCCACCGAAGTGGCAAGGGGCCCTGAACCCCATCCCTGGGCCCGAAGAGGGCAAGGGAACACCAGCACGCTCCTACTGCGATAGAGAGGAGCTTAGAACCCCATACCTGGGCCCTGATAGCCAAGAAAGAGGGGGGGGAGGCGACTGCACTCCTTTCGCGTTGCCAGCTCACATCACTCTCCATGACTAGGGGAAGCAGGAGGCTAGTCACAAACTGTACACATGTCCGCAGAAGTGGGCAGGCCAGAAGAGTAAGGCTGGCTCCTGCGGCAGTGCACTGGAGTACTGACCATACAGAGAGGCGGTGAGCACAGCCAGGGATGGGCTTCATGGGCTGTTCCCCAATGTGGGTATCTTCACCACTGTGTCCGGGTGGGTTTGGGCACCCTGAGGTAAAAAAACATGTTGCGAGGCTCCAGACGAAAATCAAATAAAAACAAAGGCAAAGCAAGAAACGTCTCTCTTTGGCTAAGCGGGAGAGCGGCTAATAAAAAATGCATGCCCTCGCTGAGGGGCGCCTCATAAGTCCCTGTGGGGCTCGCCCATATTGTATGTGAAAAAGGGATAATTTTTGGCTTGTAGTAGCCCCAAAAGGACAGGGTCATTTCCAGACTAGGTCTAAAGTGTGGAGGGAGCTGCAGGACCTAAGTTGGGTCAGACTCTATAAAGATGACCTTCTAGTGTTTTCTTAGTATTTTCAAGCACTCCCCAGGCTGGAGCATGCGCTCACTCAGACATGCACAGACATTTTCTCTTGTGAATGCTGACAACCACTCATGTTCAAAGTATACTTGCTTTGTTGCCAAAAGTAAGTGCGTTAATTCAAAGTTATATTCAATTATTGGATTTCAATACCAGTGAATGTTGTCACATGTAATTTGTTGAACAAGATCCCCCTTATTTACGGAGCGGTAAGTGGGATCATGCAATATCATCAAGAAGCATTTTTATCAGCTTATGTATATCGCAAATTGCTGCATAGTCGTGAGCAGTGTGTGTGTAATACATTTTCTTTTTCTTTTTTTTGTTTAAAGAAAAAGCACAGCCTGGACATTAATTTATTGAATGTTATTATTGTGTACCTGTTTATGGTGATTACTAGCCCACCCCACCTCCATTGAGTAAGCCTTGAACCTCTCTGCTTCGCTACTCTGAGTGACTCTAGCGTTACAATGGGGTGTTTGGTTCCCACTGGAGGACAAATGCGGACCCATTACTTGTGCAGACCACACAACTAATGACCCATTTTCTTACAGGTGCTATAGTCCTTTATTTACTTCACTATCTTTGATAGTAAATAGGCAGATCTGGAATTAAGAACATTACGTAGTCTTGTTTTCTGCTTAAAAGGCTATTTAGGACCTGTAAGAAAAATATAATCCTACACATTTTTAATCAATGTGAATCCCAATAGAAGGAATCAGGTAGCATTTAAACCACTTTTGACACAACTCATCACTGCTGCAAGTCACCACTTTTCTGGGTGTGTACGGGGGTCCGGGTAATTTACTAGGGGAATCAAAATCTCATTTAAAAATAGAGGATGCCCCGCTTTTGTCAGATCTGGAAACATTCAGATGCCATTGCTGTAGAACAATGTGAACTTCTACATACTCCGGCTGTGCTGTAAGTTTGACAGAGGATACTCTTATTGCAACACAATGGTGGTCATTACAACCTCGGCAGTCTTTTAAGAAGACCGCCGAGGGACCGCCGTGTGGAAGACCGCCAGTAGTGGCGGTTTGCCGCTCGGCGTATTATGACTGTTGGCTGCTCTCTGTCGTTTTTCCGACGGAGAGCCGCCAACAGCCATACTTGCGGGCGGCGGGGAAGTGGAGGTTGCTCCACCTCCACCGCCACGCCAACAAAACACCGCCGAGCTAATCACGTCCTGTGATTCTGCGCGGCGGTGTGGTGTTGGCGGAGCCGCCCCCATGGCTCCCGTCCCCTCCAGGAGGATCGACGGAACAGGTAAGTCGATCATCCGTTAGGGGAGGGGGGTGAGGGGGTGTTGTGTGGGTGCATGAGTGTGTGTGTCTGTGTATGTAGGGGGGTGTGTGAGCGCGTGTATGCTTGCGGGGGTGTTGCGTGTTTCGGAAATGTGTGCGTGAATGTGGGTGTCTGAATGTGTGTGTGGATGTTGGCATGTATGCCGGTGTGTGTGCGTGTATGTGTGTTGGTGGTGCCTGCGTGCGTGTCGGGTGTGTATGTGTAAGGTAATGTCAGGAGTCGGGGTGGGGAGGGGGGCCCTGCCACCTTTGGGGGGTGACAGGGGTGGTGGGGGGTGTAGGGGAGGGAGTTTGGGGGAGACCCCTATCAGTGCTAGGGAAGGAATTCCCTGGCACTGATAGTGCTTACCGCCATGGATTTCATGGCGGTTCCTACCGCTGGAAATCCACGGCGGTAAGCCGGGTCACAATACCGGCGGCGGTATTGTCACGGCCACTGGGCTGGAGACCCAGGTCTCCAGCCCTGCGGTCGTCTCCGCCCTGGCGGGCGGAACGGGGAAGCGGCGGATGACCATGGCGGTAACCGCCATGGTCATAATACTAAAAAAAAGACCGCCAGCCTGTTGGCGGTCTTACCGCCGCTTTAACACCGTCCGCCAGGGTTGTAATGACCCCCAATGTGTTGGAGAAGTAGTGTGAAGTTCAGTATGAACTGGTTCAGATTGTTCAAGATCTGGCAAATATTGCCCATGAACAATTTGGATGAATTGTAGTGATCCACATAACAAATGTCTAGCACTGTGAGCACAGTCCAATAATAATCCCATGGTGGTCGATTGTGCCTTTAATTATGCAATAGAAGTGTGCCACAGCAACTCATGCTTGTTTCATTTTCAACACTATCTGTGGGTGGCAGCAAGATGACGGTGACTTAATTTTTAGGTTCTCTTTTCTCCCATTCCCAGGAGAATGAGTTTTGTATACCATCTACTGTATTTGTGGTTCATTGTATCTTGTGTGCACATGTTGCTGCCAGTGCTCACAAGAATAAAACAGCATGAATGTGCAAAGACCTGCAAAGTTTGGCCACATATCAGATTGTCTTCTTTGCCCAGACAGACCTATTGTTTCTGCAAAACGTCTAGCTTCTTCAAGAAGTTATTGGTAGATGCATTCCTCTTGTGTAATGTTCTGAAGGAATTGGGGTAGTGATATTTGTTGGCAGTTGAGAATGGTCAACGGGTAAGTTGATAGAGTCTTGGTAGTTCTTTCTGGCACCAGACAATGGAGGCAAAATCGTAGTTTGCGTGCCCTTCACATCAATTATCTATATTGTGAAGTGGGAAGCAGGTACGAAGATGGATTTCTTGGCAATCTTTTTGTTCACAAGCTCAGCTGGTGTCAATATCCAGATTAAAAGAGATACACAATGGTGCTTCAGTATCGGATAGGTGCTGTCTAGTTTCCTGCACCAGATCAATGGCATAATATTTCATATGATGTACTATCTAGTAATGTATTTTTTAGCACATTGTTTAAATCTCTCTGTGCACTACGTAATCTGTCTAACCTGGCTTAGCCATTAGTTAAGATCCTTGAAGTCAAGGTCTATTTAAGTGTGCCATTTGCTCATTCTACTAACCAGGTGGATTCTGGTTTGAAAGGATAAGAGGAGTGAAGATGTTTGCACTGCAGGTAGACACTCTGCTATCAATTTAGAAGCATAAGCCGGCATATGGTTTGAGTGAAATACATAATCTATGTGGATACAAAGCACTGTAAGTATTTTATGACTTGGTGAGCCAGTGCTTGTTGCAGTGGCAAAACCCATATAAAAAGAGAGCATGAACCAACTGCAGCCAAAAGGTACTGGTGTTGGTTGACCTGGGGAAGCAGACCAATATGATGTAGATACATTATCTCAAAGGGACTGATAGTGTTCTTGCTACAGTATTTGGTTTATTTAACGCTCAGGGTGTGCTTTGTAAAACAGTATTTTTTGGTAGCTTTTGACACGATTGGCTTATATTCTTTAATGAGGATCAGCAATAATGTTGACACCGCCATTGGTAAAAGCTGGGCCCTTATGGGCTGCTTTAATTAAATCCATTCTAGCTGATACATTGGAATCGGCCTGTCCTCTTCTCCTATGATTAAGACTGTAGGATCCACATCTAAAGCCAGACAAATAAGTATATTTAGCTTGCAACACTGCAATTGTGGTATGATTCTCATGTGTCACCTTTTTGCTAGAGTGATTTCTGGATCAGTTTTAGATTGTGAGCCACTAAAGGCTACTTAAAGTCTACAGCCTATAAGCAACAAGTTCTACTGCAGCATGCTCTATACAATGAATATCTTCACTTGTTAATGCTAACATAAGCTGAATGTCTCTTTAGAGAGCTTCTATCCTACACCAAAGTTGTTCGCTTTGATCGATTTCCCCCTTTGGCTTTGGCTGCAGTTATATAGGTCTTTATTGAAAGCTTGATCGCCAGTGTTTGAGTCTTGAATCAGCCTGATATATGTTGAATAACGCTGCTTAATGTCATCTATTTATGCAGTAATGTATCTCACTGCTTTTGTGCTAGTCTGCAAAATCCAGAGTCCTGAACTAGTCTAGTGGTGACCATCGGTGGTGAAAACCACTAGTGCAGAAGACTGTAGAGGTCTAATATGCAGGGTGTGTGATATAGATTGATAACCCAGAAACTCTGCTGTTAAGGGTTGAGCGCAAAGCGCTCTATCCTTGGTGTAATCTCTCCGTGGGCTTTTAGCCATGCCCCTGTCAAGCCCATCTGTTTGGTTGGTTTATGGGCTTGCCTTTTAAAATTCACTTGATTTCATTAGTGAAAGGCATGCACACGTCATGCCTTTTCTGGTGTTTAGCCTGCCTCAACCGGCCAACTACTGAAAACATACAAGGCTCCATGTTTTCTGTATGGTTTCTGTACTACTTTTTCTCTTTATTTCGTAGGCAGCGTGATCTCGCTGGGCAGTAGTCGAGCGCTTTGCATGACATCGACCCTGTTACATGGATAATTGCACTTTTGCCGGTTACATGGATAATAGCACTTTTGCCGATAGGTTTCACTGCAAGCGAACTTCTGTTTCCTTGCAAGAAAAGTCCGGCTGGGAGTTTACAACCCTAATAGCTTTAACTCGAGCAAACACGAGGGCCATTGCATTGCAAATGCTGTTTTTAAAATGTAGTCCAGCTCAAAATTTATTTTTGCTGCTCTTACCGTCTATTGAACCAAACCAAACACAGCTGGAATGCTTTCTTTAGCAGTCGATTTGAAAGTGGGGAATCCCAATAACTATTTTGCTTCTTGCAATAAGTCTTTCTTTAATTGTGATGGTTTGCACCACAAGACTTTACTGCAATGGTACAAAGATGTGTGCTACTGTTGAACAGATTTGAGACTCGGGTGCTGTTGGAGTTGTCTGTCCCTCACTGTAAAGAATGTGTGTGACCCTTCAGCTTCCCAGTACCATTCGAATTACCAAGTTGCACATTTTATCTATACTTTATTGGTATGCCTGAAGCCCTTCTAAGACAATAGTATGCTTGTCTAATCTATACTTGGATGAATATTGTCAGAATCCTTTTCAGAGGGCCATGGGACACGCAATGATTACTGGGTCCAACCATACAGGTTGGGGCTTTTCACTCATTATGTCCCCGGGCCCGACCTACTGTGGATCCTATGCAACTGGGCCAAGTACTGCTTCCCCATTTGACTCTCAGTAGTAGCTATGGTCAAGCAGCTCATTGCTCCCTCAGGATGGACTTGGGGCATGTGTATTCAGGTTGGTGAAACTGTCTCAAAATTCAAAGAGTGCACATCAGTATTAATAAATCAATGTCTAGTCAAATACATATTTTTATAACACAAAGTATTTTATTTCTAACTCTACACATTCAAAGCAGAGTTATGACACATACAAACAGTAACACATTTCCTCTTGAGTTAGGTCTGTTGTGTTTCACTAGCAAATCCCTATCCCACCTGCTCTTCAGAATGTGTTAGGGGTTATTCCTCATTCATTGATGGCCACTGATGGCCACATCCAGGGACTGCTCACTAGTAGGCCTTAGCCTAAAAGTCCACTCCAAATCTTCGTAAAATAATCAAAAGTGTCCTGGCACCACAGCACCCTCAGCAACAAGTTCCCTTGGGATTGATAGGCCCTTAACCAGTATTACCTGCTCCTGCAGCAAGAAGACTTGTAATATTCCCATGAGTGCCCTGAGTTTAGGCACCTGCACTGCTCCAGTCCTGTTCAGAGAGACAGCTGCACTTGTCTTTCTTCTGAGCATACACGGCCAACTCCAGCAGTGATCAGAGGTGCTCTGGTCCTCCTCCTGCATTGTAGGTCTTACGCTCCCCACACAGTGGGAAGGTGAGAAGGTATTGGATTCCTGTTCTCCCAGTTAGGGGTTCCAGTGAAGTTGCGATGCACACACTGCATCTTTCTCAATTTCACATCAGCAGCCTTTCTCTCATCATTGCTTCGTGGTCACCTATGGGACACAGCTCACATTTTTTTGAAAATGTGCTGATCCTCGCAGCCACTTACTTATCAGCAGCCCCTCCTGGCCAATGGGGTTACCATAGCACTACTGGCCAAGGTGCTGACTCTCGCCACACATTAGTCTGTACCAACACTGACTCTCAGGGCATATGGGGGTCACCGCTAGGCACAGCACAGGCATCTACCTTTCGTACCTGGCAATAACGTCACTTAAGTCCCTCCTGGCGTACAGGTCACCGCAACAGCCACTGCATCACTTTCCTCATCGTGCATAGCTGTCTGTTCATGGCTATCTTCACAGTGCCCCTCTCCTGGCCTACAAGGGTTGCAATCTGAAATGTGAACGTGGGCAATGACTCGATCGGTACAGTAGCCATCTCCTCACACCTTCTACCAAGAGTCCACTTGGTTGGGTTCCCGTCTTGACTTTGCTCCCTCTCACACTCTCCTCGTCCTCACAAGGCACACAGGTCTTGCCACGCAGGCAGGCTCTGATGCTCCACGGTCCAGAGCAGGTTTACTTGGGCTGGGTGATGGCCCCTCACTCAACAGGGAGACTGGCAGGCCTTGGCTCCCAGTCCTGGTCACAGTCAGAAGTCTTGCAGAACTTCCTCTCCCCAGGAAGACCACCTCGCTGCTTGGCAGATGACAAATGTTTAGGTCTCAACCTCCTCTTCTTTTGGTGTATTTCCGAGACCCCTAATGTGATTTATGGTCTGGGTCTTTGAAATTGTATATAGGGATCCTGTTTCTTTTAAAAATGTACTTTTTTCTGTTATTTCTCTTGAAATACTGTCTGTCACAGCAAGAGAGACTCTGAAGTTGATAGTCCCACAACACAGTCAGTTGGAGTGACTAGTGTTAACACCTGGTTGTCAGCCACAATTATACGTGCATCCAAAGATTAATCTTGGGCTCCCGGCTCTACTCTTTATGATTCCCTTATCAGCTCCTACCTGAGAAGTGCCCAGGCCCTTTCCTTGTGGTTTATCACTAAATCAAATAACACCTTTTGAAGTGTACAGGGGGTCTATTTCCCCTCTCCAGTGTGTCCCACCCATCACAGGAATGCAGGAGTACTCAAATCTGTCTGGGGGAATTGCTCTATTCCTCATATGTTCACTAGGCTGGACTAGGCTTCCCAAACTGGAACCCAGGGTCCTCCATGTAATTTGCCATTACAGGCACACTTGCACTCAGTGCATGAACATAGCACACACACTATTCAGTACTTTTACATCCAAGCATTGTGCCATCACAGACACACGTACATTCAGCCCCCACATTCATTCTGTGTGTATTCCTCAGTACTGAAGCCTTTCTTTGATGTGCCATGGTGTGCTACTTGCAAACACACACATTTTCAGTACGCACATTCCCCATGCGCCCATGGCATAACACTTGACCCTTCATCTAATGTACTTCTCCCAAGCACCCGAGCACCCAGGACATGATTTCTCTGTGCACACACTGCACAGCACTACATCTCTCATGTATTTGTATTCCTTTCCAATATGCATCCACCCAGTCTATGTATGCACTGCACAGACCAGCGTTATCCCTGTTCTGTACCCTTCCCAGTCACACATATATCCAGTGCAGTTTCACCACTCCTGCACAGTAGTCTACATCTAACTGCTGTAAGCCAAACATGAGTTAAGCACAGAGCAGAACAACTTTAAACAAGCATTGGCATATCCAGTCAGTCTCACATTTTGGATGTAAAAGCATGTGTGATTTTGTTGTTATTGCTGTATATTAGTAAGAAAAAGAAAAGTATGATTATATGCATGTATTCATATGTAATTCTAAGTTTGTTTGGTGTGTAGTGTGTATTGTTTAAGATTTAATAAATGCAAATCAAGAATACTTTTGATTGTTGTTTCATGTTTTTACTCTTTCTTGTATTTTATTTTTCTACCCTAAGTTTTTTTATATTACTACCCCCTTTTATGTACATGCAATTTTACAGTAAACATAGTTTTACACATATAGGGCCTGATTCTAACTTTGGAGGACGGTGTTAAACCGTCCCAAAAGTGGCGGATATACCACCTACCGTATTACGAGTTCCATAGGATATAATGGACTCGTAATACGGTAGGTGGTATATCCGCCACTTTTGGGACGGTTTAACACCGTCCTCCAAAGTTAGAATCAGGCCCATAATTCTTTAAACTGTATTAATCTGTCTATCAATCTCCTTTATCCGTCCATTGCATACAATTATGTTCCAGTGTTATTGGTAGATGACCCATTAATTTATCCTCAAATGTCTCCATTTGTGGATTGATAAAGAACCAATCTATTAATAGTTGATGTCCCTAGATTGGAAGTTGTGATCATTTTCAATTTGCGTTGTTAATGTTTTTTTTCTTGTGTACCTTTTTCAATTCCATATGTGTGGATAGTTAATGTCTCCTCTGTGGTTTTATTTGCTGTGAATAAAACTAGAGAAAAGAGTTTTGTTATTAGTACATAAATAGAACGGGAGTGGTTATGGTTTTGGGAATGTGTTTTAATTATGTTGTATAAAAGGGTGGCTACCATTTAGTTTGGCTAAAAGTAATTGGCACGGTGGGGTAGATTGGAGTAGGGTAGATTGGTTTAGAGTAGAGGGTTCAGTGGGAGTAGTTGAGGTACTATGAAGTGGGGTAGCATGGTGTTTGATTGAAGTGGGCTAGATTGGGATTTAGTGAAGTAGAATGTAGTGGGTTTTATTGGGGTAGTTTGTAATGGAGTAGAGTGGTGTAGATTGGAGTGTTGGTGTGGGGAAGATTGGGATAGTGTGGTATGGTGTAGATTAGGTGTTGTGTACTGGGGAGGATTGGCTGGATTAGAGTGGAGTACATTATGGTAGATTGGAGTAGTGTTGATTGTTGTATATTGGAGTGTAGCAGACTGTAGTATATTGGAGGGAGGTAGATTTGTGTGGAGTGTGTTAGTTTGTATTGTTGTATATTGTGAGGCTTAGGGTTTGGTTGATTAAAGTAAGGTGAGGTCGACTGAAGTGGGTTTAGTGGAGTGTAGTTATTTGGAGAAGGGTAGATTGGAGTGGAGTGGTGTATTTTGTAGTGGATTGGAATAGACTGGGTATATTGGTGTGGGGCAGAGTGGAGTGTGGGAGATTGTGGCAGTGTAGATTGGAGTGTTTTTTTTCTGGGTAGAATGGAGTGGGGTCTACTTAATTGTAGTGTGTAGATTGTAGTAGATTATTTTTTGTGAATTTGAATGTAGTGCAGTAGATTGGAGTAGAGTTGAGTGGGGTAGGTTGGAGAGTAGTGGAATGAGTTAGAATGGAGTGATGTATTTTGGAGTATGGTAAATTGGAGTGTAGTGGCTTAGATTGGGGTGTAGTGGTAGGTGATATTTTGTTTGTAGATTCAACTGGATTTGGATTGATTTGAGTTTAGTATATTGGGCAATTCTGGAGTAGACTGGAGTGGGGTAGATTGGGGCAGGAGTGGGGTAGAATGCGGTTGAGTGGGGTAGGTTGGAGTGGAGTGTGGTAGATTGGAGTAGAGTGGGATATATTAAAGTACTGTGGGATAAATCGTGTGGAGAGGAGTGTGATATATTAGCTGGAGTGGGGTTAATTTGGTGTGCTAAGAAGATTGGATTGTGGTGGATTGGTGTATTGTTCATGTGGTGGAGTATGGTACATTGGAGGTGTTAGTGTCTTGTAGATTGTGGTAGATTGTAGTGAAGACTGATAAATTGGGGTAGATTGTTGTGTATTACAATAGACTGTAGTGAGATTGGTATATATTGTAGTTGAGTGGTATATTTTCTCATAACTGGTGTAGAGTGGAGAAATGTCAAGTTGAGTGGTATGATGTGATGTGTTGTGGAGTGAGTGGCGTAGAGTTTAGTAGTATGGAGTTAAGTTTTAAGTTTAAGAGTGCCTTAGTTTGGAGGGCTGGAGGATGTAGTGGAGTAGAGTGGAGTGTTGTAGAATGGAGTTGTGTGATGTAGAGTTGAATGGCATAGAGGTAAGTAAAGTGTTGTAGAATGGAATGGTGTTGCGATGCATGGTATGGTAGTGCACTGCCATTGTAGATAACACAATTTTAATGAAAATGACCAGGGAGCAGGCCTACGCACCATGCATGGCACTACCAGAGAAATGGCTACTCAACAAGGAATGAGGAGGGGTACACACTGCCAACTGCAGCACACCTGGAACCCACACAGCCCTGACCAGTAGTTAATACTAGCAAGCTAGGTAAGCTGTATTTCATAATCAAACCTTTAGCCACCAGAGGACCTACACTGCTATGTCTGGCCTAGCCTAGGGGCACCCATTGACACACAGCCCCCACCGGGATACCACCCCTCCAGGCATGAGCTTCAATGATGGCCACTGTACTCACCCCCTTGTGGCTGCTGTGATGCCCTCAAGTGCTCATCCAGCTCCGGGTAGGCCACCACCAGTATGCAGGCCATCAGGGGGGGTCTAGGTCCGACGAGCACCCCTTCCTCGTTGGGAGGCCATCCCCAGATGGGCCTCTGTCGGTCTTCCGTACCCAGCGTCTCAGGTCCTCCCACCGTTTCCGACAGTGGGTGCTCCGCCTGCCATAGCCCCCCAGGGTCTACACGTCATTGGTGATGGCAAGCCATATTCCCTTTTTTTGATGGGCGCTGACCTGCAGAGGCAATACAAATAGGGGAACATGTAGGAAAGTACCATCCTGCCTGGCATGTTACCCCCATATTTCACTGTATATATGTTGTTTAAGTCCATGTGTCACTGGGACCCTGCCAGGTAAGGCCCCAGTGCTCATAAGTATGTGCCCTGTGTGTGTTCTCTGTGTGATGCCTAACTGTCTCACTGAGGCTCTGCTAACCAGAACCTCAGTGGTTATGCTCTCTCTGCTTTCCAAATTTGTCACTAACAGGCTAGTGACTAAATTTACCAATTCACATTGGCATACTGGTACACCCATATAATTCCCTAGTATATGGTACTGAGGTACCCAGGGTATTGGGGTTCCAGGAGATCCCTATGGGCTGCAGCATTTCTTTTGCCACCCATAGGGAGCTCTGACAATTCTTACACAGGCCTGCCAGTGCAGCCTGAGTGAAATAACGTCCACGTTATTTCACAGCCATTTACCACTGCACTTAAGTAACTTATAAGTCACCTATATGTCTAACCTTCACCTGGTGAAGGTTGGGTGCAAAGTTACTTAGTGTGTGTGCATCCTGGCACTAGCAAAGGTGCCCCCACATCGTTCAGGGCAAATTCCCCAGACTTTGTGAGTGCGGGGACACCATTACACGTGTGCACTGTACATAGGTCACTACCTATGTACAGCGTCACAATGGTTACTCCAAACATGGCCATGTAACATGTCTAAGATCATGGAATTGTCACCCCAATGCCATTCTGGCATTGGGGTGACAATTCCATGATCCCCGGGTCTCTAGCACAGAACCCGGGTACTGCCAAACTGCCTTTCCCGGGGTTTTCACTGCAGCTGCTGCTGCCAACCCCTCAGACAGGTTTCTGCCCTCCTGGGGTCCAGGCAGCCCTGGCCCAGGAAGGCAGAACAAAGGACTTCCTCTGAGAGAGGGTGTAACACCCTCTCCCTTTGGAAATAGGTGTGAACGCTGGGGAGGAGTAGCCTCCACCAGCCTCTGGAAATGCTTGGATGGGCCCTCTGCATAAGCCAGTATACACCGTTTCAGGGATCCCCCAGCCGTGCTCTGGTGCGAAACTGGACAAAGGAAAGGGGAGTGACCACTCACCTGACCTGCACCTCCCAGGGGAGGTGCCCAGAGCTCCTCCAGTGTGTCCCAGACCTCTGCCATCTTGGAAACAGAGGTGTTTGTGGCACACTGGACTGCTCTGAGTGGCCAGTGCCAGCAGGTGACATCAGGGGCTCCTTCTGATAGGCTCTTACCTCTCTTGGTAGCCAATCCTCCTTCCTACGTAGCCAAACCTCCTTTTCTGGCTATTTAGGGTCTCTGCTTTGGGGATCTCACCAGAAAACGAATGCAATAGCTCACCATCTCCCTCTTCACCTTCTGCCAAAGGATCGACCGCTGACTGCTCAGGATGCCTGCAAAACCGCAACAAAGTAGCAAGACGACTACTAGCAACCTTGTATCGCTTCATCCTGCGGCTTTCTCGACTGTTTCCAGGTGGTGCATGCTCTGGGGATAGCCTGCCTCCTTTCTGCACCAGGAGCTCTGAAGAAATCTCCTGTGGGTTGACGGAATCTTCCCCCTGCAACCGCAGGCAACAGAAGACTGCATCACCGGTCCTCTGGGTCCCCTCTCAGCATGACGAGCGTGGTCCCTGGACTGCATTGCTGGGTACCGCGTGATTTGCAGCTGCTCCGGCTCCTGTGCACTCTTCCAGGATTTCCTTCGTGCACAGCCAAGCCCGGATCCCAGACACTCTAACCTGCAGTGCACAACCTTCTGAGTTGTCCTCCGGAGTTGTGGGACTCCCTTTTGTGACTTCGGGTGGACTCCGGTTCACTTTTCTTCTAAGTGCCTGTTCAGGTACTTCTGTGGGTGCTGCCTGCTTCTGTGAGGGCTCCCTGATTTGCTGGGCGCCCCCTCTGTCTCCTCATCCAAGTGGCGACATCCTGGTCCCTCCTGGGCCACAGCAGCATCCAAAAATCCTAACCGCGACCCTTGCAGCTAGCAAGGCTTGTTTGCGGTCTTTCTGCGTGGGAACACCTCTGCAAGCTTCTTCATGACGTGAGACATCCATCCTCCAAAGGGGAAGTTCCTAGTCCTCTTCGTTCTTGCAGAACACCAAGCTTCTTCCAACAGGTGGCAGCTTCCTTGCACCCTCAGCTGGCATTTCCTGGGCTCCTGCCCACTCTCGACACTGTCGCGACTCTTGGACTTGGTCCCCTTGTCTTACAGGTACTCAGGTCCGGAAATCCACTGTTGTTGCATTGCTGGTGTTTGTTCTTCCTGCAGAATCCCCCTATCACGACTTCTGTGCTCTCTGGGGGTAGTAGGTGCACTTTACACCTGCCTTTTAGGGTCTTGGGGTGGGCTATTTTTCTAACCCTCACTGTTTTCTTACAGTCCCAGCAACCTTCTACAAGTTCACATAGGTTTGGGGTCCATTCATGGTTCGCATTCCACTTTTGGAGTATATGGTTTGTGTTGCCCCTATACCTATGTGCTCCTATTGCAATCTATTGTAATTCTACACTGTTTTCATAACTTTTCTTGCTATTACTTACCTAATTTTGGTTTGTGTACATATATCTTGTGTATATTTCTCATCCTCATACTGGGGGTACTCACTGAGATACTTTTGGCATATTGTCATAAAAATAAAGTACCTTTATTTTTAGTATATCTGTGTATTGTGTTTTCTTATGATATTGTGCACATGACACCAGTGGTATAGTAGGCGCTTTACATGTCTCCTAGTTCAGCCTAAGCTGCTTTGCCATAGCTACCTTCTATCAGCCTAAGCTTCTAGAAACACCTCTTCTACACTAATAAGGGATAACTGGACCTGGCACAAGGTGTAAGTACCTCTGGTACCCACTACAAGCCAGGCCAGCCTCCTACAGAACACCATTAGACAAACAGTCCATCCAGCAACACAAATGGCACATCATACCCGTTTCCATCACCATTGGCACCCACATAGCCCATCACACAACGTGTACACTGCAAAGAGGACATCCACCCACCCCCTTACACAAGGCCTTCACAAACACAACTCCATGAATTCATGCCACATGCATCATGCCCACAGTGTACTCACCTGTTGGTCTGCAGGCACATACAGCAGTCCGAACTGGGGTAGGACCCTATCCACCAGTCGCTCCAACTCCTCCGAAGTAAGGCAGGGGCCTTTTCCCCGGTCACACGGACCATGATAGGTTCCAGACACAGGTCACAGCAGCACATGCCATGTAGGTCCTCTCCTACGGAATGCCAGGAAACAAGTGAGGAATCTGATAGAAAATGGTGGTCACGTCCACGGCAGTGCATACCGTCACCACCAGCATAGATCTCCATTGGCCACTGTACCCTATAGGACCCAATTATGACCAATGAGGAATTGCACGGCTGTTCACGATGGCCTACCGCCACAGCGCACAACTTCAGCAGCATTACTACACTTCCATCTGTCCCTACACACAGGACAGGCGGACGCCATTGCAGGGGGCTGAACAGGCCTATGGATTATATCTGCGTCACAGAACAAATAGGCATATACTTCACAAATTAAACTGTCTCATTACATGTTTGCATATTGTGGACTGCTTTTGTGGCTCCATTGTTCAGTTTGTGACAGGCTCCTCACTCTTTTGTCCCTTAGATACCTACTGCTGCGGATGAATAGGAGATGGAGACATACCCCCTTGTACAGACCCCTGGTGGACTTGGCTACACTGGAGGCCAGGCACATTATACTCACCTATAGACTGGACAGGGCCACAATCACAGAGCTGTGTGCCCAATTGGAGCCTGACCTGATATCTGGTATCCGTCACCCCACTGGGATCCCCCTCTTGTGCAAGTGCTATCAGTTCTCTATTTCCTGGCAATTGGTTCTTTCCAAGTGACAGTGGGCTTGGCAGCAGGAATGTCGTAGCCAATGTTCTCAAATGTGCTAACAAGAGTGTTGTCTGCCCTGATGAAACACATGTGCAGCTACATTGCGTTCCCCCAGGTTGAGGATTTGGACACTGTGAAGGCCAATTGACGGAACACATATTGCCACCCCGCCAGAATGAGCAGGTGTTCAGGAATCGTAAATATTTCTACTCCATGAATGTGCCTGGCAGACCAGTACATCTCCCACGTTATGCTAAGTATCCTGGGTCGGTGCATGATGTCTTTGTCCTGAGGAATAGCAGCATCCCAAATGTGATGGCCCAACTACAGCGGCACAGGGTGTGGCTAATAGGTGAGCCCTGATTCCCACCCAGTATATGTTGGTGTATGGATATGGTGTGGGCCATATGGGATATTGTGTGGCTAAATGTTGTCCCTCAATATTTGCAGGTGACTCTGGTTACCCAAACCTATCCTGGCTACTGACTCCTGTGAGGAATGCCAGGACAAAGGCAGAAGAACGTTATAATGAGGCACATGGACGAACCAGAAGGATAATTGAAAGGACCTTTGGCCTCCTGAAGGCCAGGTTCCGGTGCCTCCATCTAACAGGTGGATCCCTGTGCTACTCACCCAGGAAGGTCTGCCAGATAGTAGTGGCATGCTGCATGTTGCACAACCTGGCCCTCAGACGGCAAGTACCTTTTCTGCAGGAGACTGGAGATGCCCCTGTGGCAGCAGTGGACCCTGAGGACAGTGAGGATGAGGAGGCAGAGGATGAGGATGTGGACAACAGAGCATTGGTGATACGTCAGTACTTCCAATGATACACAGGTGAGACAGTGCAACTTTACATTTCCTTGACTTTGGTTGTATTCTGTGTGGCATTGGCATGCTGGCATTTCCCCCTTCTTTGCCCACTTACTGTTACCCCTGGATATTCATTTTGCAGATGTTGGTGATTTGACAAATACTTCTGGTGTGATCACAACAGCCAGCTACAGGTCATTAATTCTATGCTCATTCTATGTACAGTTCATTTCCATTTGTTGTGGCTTTTTCAATCAATACATATTTGAAATACATGTTATACTCAAAGTTGTTTTTTATCCAAGGGTGTTTATTGTTGTGCTAAGATATAGAGGGAAAAGTGCAATGGGATGGGGTGATGATGGACGAGAGTCCAGGATATTGTTCCAGTCTGTTTGTAGCACAGTTGCATTGTCCATGGGAACACGAGAAGAGGAGCAATGGCAGTTCAAGGTGGACACGGTGACAGGGTGGGACACAAGGGGGAAAATCAGTAGAGTCTCATTTCCTGGCAGTGGTCTTGGGTTTTGTCTCTGGCTTCTGTCTGGGTCACAGGGAACGTTTGCGGGGAGGTTAACCTTCTGCATGTGGAGGGGCTGCTGATCCTGTGGCAGGGCCTCAAAACCACTAGCAGGAGCGGAATTGGAGGGCTATTCATATGACTGTCTAGTGGCAGGGGCCCGCTGGTGTGACACTGCCTCCCTCATATTGTTGGCCATGTCTGCCAGCACCCCTGCTATGGAGATCAGGGTGTTGTTGATGGCCTGCAAGTCCTCCCTGATCCCCTGGTACTGTCCCTCCTGAAGCCGCCTTTTCTCCTGCACATTGTCTAGGATCTGGCCCATCGTGTCCTGAGAATGTTGTTAGGCTCCCAGAATCTCTGAGAGTGCCTCCTGGAGAGTCGGTTCTGTGGTCCTGTCCTCCCCCTGGCACACAGTAGTCCTCTCAGTTTCCCTGTTGGCCTTGGCCTCTGTCACCCTGAACAGTGTGCCCACTGCCACTAACCCCCAGGTCCCTGATTGTCTTGTGTTTGAGGTGTGGGCTGGGGTCCCTGTACAGCTGGGCACACTGCTGATTGACGTGTCCTGGGGACAGAGGTTTGGGTACGCTGGGTGGGTGCTGTGGTGTTGGTTCCTGATGGGGGAGGCTTTGTGGTGGTCTGTTAGTGGGCTTGGGTGACCTGCTGTCCAGTGGTCCCTGATGGGCCACGTAGATCGTCCAGATCCTAAAGATCAGAGTTACTGTCATCACTGTGGGCCACTTCTGTTGGGGGACTGGGTAGTGACATTGGCTGGTGTACCTGTGGGGATGTAAATGATGTATTATGCTTCATGTGTATGACATATTGTACATCCCTGGCTTCCCCTCTATGGTTGGTGTTGCCCTGCCTGCTTTTACTTGTGTATGATGGTGTATGGTGGGATTGTTAGTTCTCTATACTGTGCATGCTTTAGTGATGAGTGTTGATGCAGGGCTGTGAGGGGTGTCCATTCATTGGTACAGCATGCAGGGTTTGGCATTGGGATTAGTGTGGTGCGGTGGTGGAGTGTGTGGGATAGAGTGGAGTGATGGGAGTGAGTGTGAGGGGGGGTGATGGTATGCAGGTATGGGGAGTGATAATTGTTGAGTGTTGACTTACCAGAGTCCAGTCCTCCTCCAACTCCGGCCAGTCCGTCAGGATGCAGTATTGCCAGTACCTGCTCCTCCCATGCTGTGAGTTGTGGGGGAGGAGGTGGGGATCCACTGCCAGTCCTCTGTATAGTGAGCTGGTGTCTTGCTGCAATGGAACGTACCTTCCCCCGTACATCCTTCCACCTCTTCCTGATGTCGTCCCTTGTTCTGGGGTGCTGTCCCAAGGCATTGACCCTGTCCACGATTCTTCGCCATAGCTCCATCTTCCTTGCTATTGATATTTGCTGTACCTGTGCTCCAAAGAGCTGTGGCTCTACCCTGACAATTTCCTCCACCATGAACCTTAATTCCTCCTAAGTGAAACGGAGTTGCCTTTGTGGTGCCATGGGTATAATTTGATGTGTGTTGGTGAGGGTGTGTTGGGTAATTTGTTGGGGTGTGTGATGTGGAGTGCGTGAGGGGTATATGGGTGTAAGTGGTGCATGATTCTAGTTGTCACAGTGTTCTTGGTGTCAGTCTTGTGCCTATGATTTGTATTCATAAGGGGTTGTGGGTACTGTTGGTGTGTGTTTTATAGTGGTGTGGGTGTGGTGTGTGTATGGGTGATTCGTGGGTCATAATGTGATGGGCGTTGTTCTGTTGGTGTAACGGTATAGGTTTTGGGACAGCCAGTTTATCATTGAGCTTCGGTTTGGCGGATTTGTGTATGTGGCTGTATTCTGTGAGACTGGTGTGTGTGTCATAATATGGTGAACGGATATCCGCCACTGCAAGTTGGCGGCGTCAGCGTGGCAGTAAGCGGGATTTACCTCCAGTGTCATAATAAGGCCCATAATTTGTTATATTAGGAAAGATAAGTGAGTGGTGAGGATTTTAGGTGGGATCCTATTATCTAGGTTGAGAAGTGAAAGATGTCAGTATGAGGTACACAACTGGGGGTGTTCGCCAGGTTTTAAAAGGAGTGTGAGAACAGCCCTCTTGCAATGTAGGTGGAAGGGTACGTGTCTCAAGAGATTCAGCGTACATATCAGGGAGGTGCGGGCTAGGAGATGTTTATATACTTTATATAAAGCACAAGTAAAGTCGGGTGCCTTGGACCCGTCGAGGGTGTAGATGGCCTGTGTGATCTCTTCACTGGTGATAGGCTCCCTTAGGAAGCATTGTTGGCAATTAGTAAGCCACGCCATAGCAATCGTTGCAGTGTCCGATGTCCCCAAAGAGTAGAGGCGCTCATAATAGTGTAGTAATTCAGCCATTGTGCTTTCATTGTCTGGGAGAAGTGCACCGTGGAGGAGCAAAGTGTTTTGATATACCCACTAAGTTGATTTGGGCAGAGAAGTCTCACCAGGGTAAGTCCTAGACATTCCCCTTCACAATACTGCCTAGCAGTGGCGTGTTTACCCAGGTATGCTATCTCCATATAAGCTAGATTCCAGAATTTGGACATTAAGACCGATCGCATATGCAATTGTGGGGCGCAATGGAGTCAGGAGTCCCTGCAATCTATGTTGCGTAGTTCAGCTTCAATAAGTGTCAGGGAGTGCATATATCGTGCAGTATACCTGCCTGTTTATAGATGCACAGTACAACAATATAGGCTTTGAATGCCTCCCATAGGCTGCCTGTGTAGAGGCAGGCTGTGAGAGTGAAGTATTTGACGATGGGTTTGTGCAGCTTAGAGCGGAAAATTGGGTCATGTAATGCATCGCATGGGAATCACCAGCTACGTTCTAGGCCAACGTAGCACCAGTCTGAGTGAGGAATGGTCTGACAATGTGTGTGGGAGGTGTGTCACGACAGTGATCCACTATGTCATGTTTATGGTAAGGAACCAATAGTTGTCTTGTCCAAACGTCATGGAGCATTGAGGAGAAGGTATATTCAGAGACACAGGGATGTCGCAGATGCCAACTGTCAAGTAATGCATGAGTGTCTGTAATTTTGTGAAGAACCTTCAGAGCTCGGGGCTTACTATGTGCCTGTGTGCTGGTGGAGTCACTGGACATGTTTTGCACCATGTTGAAGTCTCCGCCCATGAGGATAATGTTTTCCTTCACCCATACCATGTGTGTGTAAATGTCATGGTAGAACTCGGGTGTGTCCAAGTTCGTGGCATAAATGTTGATTAATAAAGCTTGTTTGTCAGTCAGGACACCAGTTAAGACAATGTAGTGGCCCTCAAAGTCTGAAAAACAGGACGTGGGAGTAGAAGGGACTCTTCTATGAACAAGTATGCACACACCCCTTGAGTATGATCTCTAGGATGAAAAGTATCCGTGCACCCTCCCAGAGGATGCAAATTTGTGGGATTCCCGGGTTAAGAAATGCTATTTTGATCCCATGATGGGAGAGGTATAGAAGCACCTGTTTCCCCTTTGCATGGGTTATTAAGGCCACATATAGTCATGTCAGCAGGATAAGCTCTGCCATATACGCTTGGCTAGTCAGTAATGTCATTTGGTATGTGTTGGACCTGGCTTTTTGACAGGGTCATCCCCAAACTTTTTGCCTCCTTCCTCCTATTGTTTCTGTCCTGTTGTTGTTGGCTTTTGACCTCTGGGCACTTTACCACTGCTAACCAGTGCTAAAGTGCATATGCTCTCTGTGTAAATTGTACTATTGATTGTTTTATCCATGACTGGCTATTTGATTTACTTGTAAGACCCTAGTAGAATGCACCATATGTGCCTAGGGCCTGTAAATTAAATGCTACTAGTGGGCCTGCAGCACTGGTTGTGCCACCCACTTCAGTAGCCCCTTAACCTTGTCTCAGGCCTGTCATTGCAAGGCCTGTGTGTGCAGTTTCACTGCCACTTCGACTTGGCATTTAAAAGTACTTGCCAAGCCTAAAACTCCCCTTTCTCTACATATAAGTCACCCCCAATATGTGCCCTAGGTAACCCCTAGAGCAGGGTGCTGTGTGGGTAAAAGGCAGGACATGTACCTGTGTAGTTTATATGCCCTGGTAGTGTAAAACTCCTAAATTCGTTTTTACACTACTGTGAGGCCTGCTCCCTTCATAGGCTAACATTGGGGCTGCCCTCATACATTGTTGAAGTGGCAGCTGCTGATCTGAAAGGAGCAGGAAGGTCATATTTAGTATGGCCAGAATGGTAATACAAAATCCTGCTGACTGGTGAAGTCGGATTTAATATTACTATTCTAGAAATGCCACTTTTAGAAAGTGAGCATTTCTTTGCACTTAAATCTTTCTGTGCCTTACAATCCATGTCTGGCTAGGTTTAGTTGACAGCTCCTTGTGCATTCACTCAGACACACCCCAAACACAGGGTACTCAGCCTCACTTGCATACATCTGCATTTTGAATGGGTCTTCCTGGGCTGGGAGGGCGGAGGGCCTGCCCTCACACAAAGGACTGCCACACCCCCTACTGGGACCCTGGCAGACAGGATTGAACTGAAAGGGGACCTGGTGCATTTCTTAGCCTCTCTTTGAAGTCACCCCCACTTAAAAGGCACAATTTTGTATAAAACAGGGCCTCTGCCCTACCTCATCAGACACTTGCTGGAGAAGAAACCGGAACCAGAAACTACATCCTGCCAAGAAGAACTGCCTGGCTGCTCAAAGGACTCACCTGTCTGCTTTCTCCAAAGGTCTGCTGCCTTGCTGTTGGCCTGCTGCCTTGCTGAACTCTTGTCTGGCTGTAAAAGTGCTCTCCGAGGGCTTGGATAGAGCTTGCCTCCTGTTCCCTGAAGTCTCAGGACCAAAAAGACTTCTCTTTTCCATTTGGACTCTTCGTGCGCCGAAATTTTCGACGCACAGCTTGTTCTGCGGTGAGAAAAATGCCGCACACCGACGCTGATCGACGCGACACCTTCGGGGCGACCGGAACTTCGACGTACGGCCTCGCAAGGACAACGCCGCCCGACTTCCGGAGGGGAAATAGACGCGACGCTTGCCGTGAGAACGAAACTTCGACGCACAGCCCCGCCGAACGTCGCGCAGCCGGAAAACAAGCAGGAGAATCCACGCACAGACCCCGGGACATCTGGGAATCCCTGCGACCCACAGAAAGAAACTGTCCGCACGACGGAAAACGACACACGACATCCCCGCGTGAAAAATAACGACGCAAGTCCGTGTGTGCTGGGGAGAAATCGACGCACACACCATTTTTCCACGTATCTCTTCTTCTGCGGCCCTTTGCGGAGATTTTCCACTCCAAACCAGGTACTTTGTGCTTGAAAGAGACTTTGTTTGCTTTTTAAAGACTTAAGACACTTTATATCACTTTTCAGTGATATCTTCTTAAATTCATATTGCATCTTTGATCGTTTTGACCTGCAAATACCCAGATAAATATTATATATTTTTCTAAACACTGTGTGGTGTATTTTTGTGCTGCTATATTATGGTATTGTATGATTTATTGCACAAATGCTTTACACATTGCCTTCTAAGTTAAGCCTGACTGCTCGTGCCAAGCTACTAGAGTGTGGGCACAGGCTAATTTTGGATTGTGTGTGACTTACCCTGACTAGAGTGAGGGTTCTTGCTTGGACAGAGGGTAACCTGACTGCCAACCAAAAACCCCATTTCTAACTGTATGTGTGTACCAGAATGGTCGTTCAACAGCAGAATAAAGTGCAACACACACCGAGTGGGCAACAGAAAACCACATATAACAAACAATTACTAACAAAGAAACCCTTCCCCCTCTCACACTAGAAACAATATAGCCAGCAAATCCCAAATATCAAACATAACAAAAACATCAACCCATCAAACGGCATTGCGACATACACCTCGGGGTGAGGCAACACCTCAGCAGGTCAGACCCATATTATACGTGATGCCGGAAATAGAATCATGCTATCACAGATCATAGCCCAGTGAAGAGGGGCTATAAGCAAAGTATAGGCAAGTAAGGGGTGGGAATGTGGGCGGCAATATCAAGATCCACCTCAGTAGGTCTGCTAGTAGGGAGTACAGTCAGTAGGAGGAGGGTGTTCTCTCAGCCAGAGTGGAATTGTTCAGTAGGTGAGGTGGATGTCATGGGAGGCGGGGAGCGTTCCGAGGTACTCTGCCTGGACTGAATGAGATTCGCAGCAGGCTGCTTACAGAAGTCCACGGCCTCAGCTGGGGTGTTAAAGAAGAGTGGATTCCCATTGATCTCAATCCGTAGATGCGCTGGGTATTGGGTGGCGTACTTGAAGACCAATTTACGTAGAGAGTTCTTGACAGAGTATTAGCACTGCCCCTCCTGAACAGTGATAGTAAAATCAGGGAAAAGAGAAATAGTGGAGCCTAGATACTGTAACTGGCCTCGGTCATGGGCAAATCTGAGTGTTGTGTCTCTGTCCCTATCGTTAAGGAGGAGGGTGATGATTGGGCAGAGCAGGTGCCTATGGGTGGCTTAGGGCCCAGAGACCAATGGGTATGCTGTACCACAAAGGTAGATGTGAAACTGTCCCAACCAAAGAGATCTGTAAAAGGTCACTCTATGAAGGTGTCCAGGCACCCCATGTCTGTGGGTTCTGCAATTCCCATAATGCAGACATTTTTCTGGCGAGAACGCGCTTCAAGGCCTTTGTTTTTAATAGCCAAAGTCTTGGGAATGAGTTCCAGTTTGCTGATGTGTTTAACTGTGGTTGTCACGCCATGTTCTAGCCTGGAGTTGCGTTCTTTGGCACCATCTAATCTAGTGGCCTGCCTGTCCAGTCGCTCCCCCATGCAATCGAGTTGACTTGTGTTGGCATCAAAACGCACATCGATAGAGCGTAAACCAGCTCGAAGCTCAGCCATAATAGCAGAAGTGCCAGTGGTGAGATCAGAACCAGCGTCTGTGTTGGGGGTTCATCCATGACTGATTGGATACCCTGGCAGGTGAGTTTGCTCTAAGAGCAATTTACGTTGTTTAGGATCTTCGCGACCCATCATAAGAGGCAGGAAGGAGGATGGCGGATATCGCCGATTGGTAGTAGTACAGTACCTAAGGAGATGTGATGGTGTGATTGAGGGAGGAATGGGCGTACATCACACCAAGCCCAGGGTGCAGTCACTGCGCTGTTTGGTGGTGTTAGCACAGCTAGATCATACGTTACCCGATGCCTCCTGTTAGAACAGAGAGGCCACTCAAAGCTGGAAAGTAGGTGATGCTCAGTGGTAGCATGGCAGGATATGTTAGTTATATTAAAGGCATTCGTGGTGTAGGCAGGCAGGTTCAGCTTGGGAGTACAGAGCAGTTGCAGTGCAAGACGAAATGCTGATATGCCTTGATGGGAGAATACAGCAGATTGAGTACTCAGGGCTCCCAAGCAGGGCAATGCATTAAACCAAAAGTGGGGATGGATTTCCACTTTCTTAAAGCGGAGTAATCCCATGTACCACAGAGGCTCACACATGGCGCCCACAGGGGATTAATAGATTAGGCGTCATGTCAGTAACTTTTGGGCGGCAGTGGGAGAGAAGGCACAGAAATCACAAGGGCATCTGAGCAGACCAGATATCAGTCTTCAGGAGATAAAGTGGTGAGGGTATCAGCATGGTCACCTGCCACCTCCTGCAAACTCTGGAATCTCCCCCAACACTGCAACAGCCGCACACTCACCAGTGCACTTGTAGTGATAGGGCATGAGACTGCTAATCACAGGCGAGGCTCTTAGCTGCGTCCGATTCTTGGTAGCAGGCCTCTGAGAGGGTCTTCAGTGAGGGGCAGAGGAAGGAAGAGGTGGGTTGTGTATGTGCCCACCGGATGACATCTGTTGCTGCAATCTGTGGGTTAGAGTCACAGAGCACCAGTGCCACTCAGTAGTCCAGGCCTTAGTCTCTCCTAGGCCCCTGTTGCAGGCTTGGCCACTGAGGCTGCGCTGGCCTCTCCTGGGTTTTTCATGTCAAAGAATGACTGTTATTTATTTAGTTAGGGAACTCATCCTATTTTGGTTTACCTTGGCTGTTCTTAATTTCCCAAATTAACCTATTATTTGATACACTTTTAGAAAATTGGCATTTTCTTGTCCTAACCATTTGGGGCCTGCAGCCTGCTCCTGGGTCACATGACTAGGTGTATTTGGTAGTTGGTCTTTGTGTATTCCGCCCAGACAGTCACACAATAGGGGGACTGGGTGTTGGCAGGATGCTGAGAGTGGAACTGTGCACAGGCCCACTTGCACTTCAAAAACACTGCCTCTGCTCACCCACAAAGCAATTCACACTAGCCCAGGTGTCTCCAACCAGTGGATTGTGAGCTACCGGTAGCTCCAAGACCCGTTCAGAATAGCTCACAGCATAAAGTTGATTCTTAAATAAGCGCAGCATCACATTTTTCCTTTTTAAGTTAAGGGAAGGCTGTGTTTGTTTCACATTATTATCATCAGGCCTGATAAGGAGCACTGCTAAGTCAGATTTATGTCCTATGATGAGGCACAGAGGTATTTAACTTTTAAATAAAAGTCCTTGTCAAATCAATATTCGAGGAGAGAACAAAATGATGTTTCTCAATACTTTTAAATCAGAGACAAATAAAATGAAGTTACCTTATGATTAAGTTAACTTTTAATTTTATCATTTTTTTTCAAAGTTTTGCATTTGCAAACAGCATGCATCTTGCTCCCAGCAAACAGTAGAACACTGTGCCATAGTTATAACTGAAAAATGCAGTCATTTTTAAATGGGAGAAAGTGAAAATGTTCCACATTATGGCATTTTTTGCCTTTAAATGTTTGCTGTTTAAAAATATGGTTGTATGTTTATGATCTACATGTAACATACCACATATGGGGAAAGGTATGTCCTGTGCCACAAGTACATACAACACAGACAGTCGGTTACCCATACACATATATCCCATTCATATGCACACATGTTCAAACATCCCCAAAGACCATGCTTTCGCTGACACACATGGCAACCCTGTCATAATGCCCTAAGTCAAAGTATTTTGTTCAAACCACAGTATCTGGCTCTAAGGACATTAGGCTTGAAGTCAAGGAAGCAGGGCGTGGAGGTGTCTGGTAATAACGTGCAAGGTGATTTCCACTGATCAGATGTAGTTCTTGCTACAGAAACGGTTGGAGACCCCTGCACTACCCTTTTGTGACTCCAGACATACTGGGAGAAGCGCAGGGAGGCTGGAAATTCTGGACATTTCTGTGTGTGTGTGGGGGGGTGAACTCCAGAAGCGTCTTCCACTTCAAAAGCCCTAGGAATAAAGTTAAGGCCCTAAGACCCACTCTTCGTTTCACTTCTGTGCCTGCAGAGGAGTCTCAGTGGACTGCCCTGCTGCTTGTGGCCTGCTCTGTGCTTCAGAGGACTGCTGTGCTGCACAAAGAGTACTGCCCTGCTTCCTGAAGCCTGCCTTGTGCCCTCAGAGACTGCCCAGCTGCATGAGACCTGCTTTTCTGCTTGAACCCAGGACTTCCAGAGTATCTCCAAGGGCCAGTTGACTGTTCTCCTGATCGGAGCCTCAGAGGCAGAAAAGGCTGTAGCTATCTTGACCTGCACTTGGACACAGCCTAAGAGAGCCCTGGCCCTCCCAGGTGCTAATTTTGGTGTATGTGTTATTATGGAGTAAAATGCATTACTGAAGGCTGGAGTATTTCCTCCAGAATTGGTATTTGCATGCTATTTGGTTCGTTAAAAATGTCTTTAAACTGCCCAATACATCAAAAATGTTTGAAGTAATTAAATTTCCTCACCAGTTTATCTAAACAACTCTGGAGATCCTTCCATGGTTACCACTGCAGTTGGTTTTTACACTATATGAGTTGTTATGAACCTACTGTTTTCTAGTGCTATTTTTGGAGGTATTTTCCTCCATATAGGGAAACTATACCTTTGTCATTTGTAAATTAATTATATCATAGAATACTCATGTTTGTGGTATGGGCAACATGGCGTTGGCGTAGCTGCAAGGCTCGTGAGCCCCGCACACCAGGAACCAAGCACACAGCCGCCGCTGTGTCCGCTGCTGAGCGGCCGAAACAAGGATTGCGCACCGTCCAAGGGGAACGAGCCCCCCCGGTTGCCCGGTCGCCGCCGCCGCCACCTGCAGAGGGAGAGACGAGGCGGCAGCGGCGCTCGGGTAGAGGACGCCGAGCGCCGCGTGAAATTTTGGAGCGATTGCCCGGGAGCTAGCGAAAGGGCGCTGGAGCCCCAGGAGGCCCAGGGCTTGTGGCTGTGCCGGGAGGCCAGAGCAGAGGCACCATGATACAGTGAGGGGGGTGTGTTTTGGCTGTTCCTACACACACCTAGAGGATAAGAGGGTGTGAGGAGTCTGGGCTATCCTTCTGACTCTCAAACTGATTACTCGTGTAAACTCGCAGCAACCAGGTACTGGGAGGAGGGCAAAATGAAAGTTTTCTGATGATGTGCATTGCAACCAACTCGCTCCCTATTTAAAAAAAAAAAAAGTATCAAACAGGTGGAGAATATTTTTTAAAAATCTTTTCAACATTGATATAGATGTGGAGGATTTTTTTGACTGTCAACCGAAACCCCATTTCTAATACGGACTATTTAGGTAAAGGTGTGGAGAACTTCAACAGTTTGATACAATTTATATTGTCTGACACTATCTGATACTGCCCTTTTTCGCGGCTGGGTAAAAGAGGAGGAGGGTTAAAAAAAGGGGTATAAAAGGAGAACTAAAAGACTCGGGGGCTCTAATGCTGTTGGGTGCACAAGTCGATCCTTCTTGGCACCTATATACTCCCTCAGGGCCTTTGAGGAGTGTGATTAAACGAGCAATATCCGATGCGCTAACGGCAGCAGCTGGAGTAATAGGACTTATTAGGCTGTTATCCCACGCGTTAAAAACAAATATGGCACCCAAAGCTACTCAGAATTCTGGAGACAGGAATGAAGGAGTTAAGACGACACACGTTGGAAGAGATAAAGGAGAGCCAGCAGGAGTAAACAAACGCCTGACGTCAATAGTAGGCAAAGCAGCTGGGAAAAATATGCTGAGATTGGGGAAAGATGCTAAAATGAGCGACAGTACTACCCCCCGCTGGAAATCGAGGGGAAAGGCAAAAGTCAATCTACTATTATGACTTTTCTTGCAGGCGGGGCGCAAGATAGCTTCTCTGCACATATAACCCCCACCTCTGAAAGCAACACGCTAGGGAAAGAACCTAGTCTCCCGAGTACCAGTAGCAAGAAGTTGTGTATCGAAAATAATGAACCCCTTGTTAAACCTATACAAGGCACCGAGAACTTGTCAGAGATCTAAGATAGTAATAGGGAGACAAGAGAGAAGGAGCTCGGCCCCCCCGCTGGGAGCAAGCAGCCCCAAACACAACAATCTGATCAATTTGAGCAGCAGGAGCGTCAGAGTAGGGAAGGAACTGCAAGCACATCAGGACCTGCAGCGGAAAGGGAGGACCTACATAATTCTCTAGGAAGCCCTAAAAGATGGGGTAAAATAACTGGAAAAGACCCCTAACTTGTGGATTGGGGCAAAGATAGTAGTGCTAAATTTTACTCTTTGACAAAAGAGTCTGATCTTAGCAGCGTCGATCACAGCTTTGGTGAGTCTGAAGATCCATCTGAGGCTGGAAATAAATCATCAAGCAATGAACCTACAGTGCGGCAGCTGCGCAGACAGCGGAAATCCGTAAAAACAAGGCCCTGTTCTCGGGAGGGTTTTGAAAACTCGACATCTATGGGTGGTAGGACTTTAAAGTTGGACTATTCCGGTATTGGACTAGCAGATACTCCCACCATAAGTAACCAGGGCTCAGTTAATGGTAATATGGAAACAGACACAGGAGGTCCTGCTGGTAATTCGTCTGTGATGGGCACCGAGGCAGGGATGCTGCAGTCAATATATAGTTCAATTAAAAAACTGCAAACAGAGACTAGGATCGAAAGCCGGCGTGCAAGGATTGCTACAAAGAGATTGCAGGGTACGGTCAATAAGGTTGCAAAATCGTGTACAGAAATAGAAGCTAAGTTATGCTCAATGGAAGAAAGGATAGTGGCAGTCGAGGAGGATGTCGATACTCTTAAAGAGCAGAGCGCTATGAGAGACGAACAATTGACGGATGTAATGTGGAAATTGGAAGATTTTGAGAATAGACAGAGAAGGAACAATCTTCGATTTCTGGGTATACCGGAAGGGCTAGAAGGAAGTAATATACAGACTTATATGGTCAACCTCCTGCGCGGGGCCTTCCCGGAACTGGGGAATTGGGATTGGGAGAACGAGCTGCAGCGGGTCCACAGGTTTCCGGCAACCCAGCAGGAGCGGGGCCAACGGGCAGATTCTAAATACCCCAGAGCTATTTTCATTTATTTTGGAAATTACTTACTTCGACAGGAGATATCTGATAAAGCTCTTCCTAATACCCCATGTACTGTGGATGGGGTTACCTTCTTTACTCGCCCTGATTTCTGTCATGCCACTGTCGAGCGGAAATGGCGGCTTCAACAGCTCATTAAACCATTCTCAGACAAAGGAGGGGAGGCATATCTGTTGGCCCCTGCTCGACTTAAAACAACAATGAATGGAAAAGTAAAAGTATTCACTTCAGAAATTAAAGCAAAAGAATATTTGATGGGGGTCAAGTAATAGAGCGCAGAGACACATGGAAGGTAAAGGTGCTTAGGAGACTGGTGGGTGGGCCCACACATACACAACACCAATATTCAGGCCATTGATGGTCTGATTGCTCAACAGGATGGGGGGGCCAGTCCCGGGGAGGGAGGAAGGGAGCTTGGGAGGAGGATGGAGGAGACTGGTCTGGGGCGGAGGATGGGGGAGGGGAAGGGGAGGAGGGAGGAGGAGAGGGATGGGGGAAGGGATAGAATGACGAGGGAACAAAATGTAAAGGAAAGGACCAAGGGAAGCAAGAGAAATGGAAAAAATAGGAAGAGGGGAACAAAGAGAGAAGAGAATTCAAGAGAGTGTGCAGTTAGACAGGAAGATCTGGGGGGGCAGAAAGAGAAAAGAAAAGAAACAAAAAAAATAGTAAATGGCTAGACTTCGAATTGCCTCAATTAATATATGCGTACTAAATGACCCTCGTAAAAGAAGGAGAGTGGTTGAAGAATTAAAAACCTTTAAGGCAGATATTTATTGCCTACAGGAGAAACATGTGGAATATAAAAACTCTGGAATTCTTGGCTCGCTCGGTATGAAAGTGATCGCTCGGTCAAAACAAGAGGTTAGAACTAAAGGGGTGGCAATATTAGATCGGACTAATAAATTAAATTTCATCAGGCAGAAGGCAGACAGGGGCGGGAGATGGGTAATTGTGGAGTGCAGTTATGGGCATAGTAGCTTTACATTATGCTCTTTATATGGGGTAGTCACGGACGACCCAGTAGTTTTAGATACCCTCGCTATTGAGTTAACAGGATGGGCCCCTCCCTATATTCTATGTGGTGACTTCAATTTCAATGGTTCTTGGGAGGGACTACAGGATTTATTAGCGCCCACAACTAAGAAGTATCAGGGGCGTAAACCTCGGGTATATAAGGCAATGGTCGCCATTCAGAAAGAATTAGGACTAGTGGACGCTGGGCGAAACTATGTAAGCCAGACCCTGGATATACTAATTATTCGGCCCCCCCATGCAAAATTAGCACCACTCGATTATTTTTTTATTTCTCCTGTATTATTAAAGCAGGGTAGGATGGAGTCATATCCACGGGCTATATCAGATCATAACCCCTTAGTATTCGATTTGGAATTGGATGGGCTAGAGCCAAAGGTTAGGAGATGGACATTTGAAAGGGGGCTCCTTAAGGATCTGGAATATTGTGAGTATATGAGAAAGTGGATAGTTGAATTCTTGGGGTTCAACCAGGGGTCAGCTCCAGTAGAGATAGTCTGGGATACCTTAAAAGCAGGAATTCGAGGTGAAACGTTGAGTTTCAGTTTTAAAAGGCAGAAAAAGGCCAAAGGCAGAATAAAAGACTTCCAAATGAAGCTGAGGGCAGCAGATAGAAACTGGGGTGGATATAAAGAGGGCTCAGGAGGAAGTCGCTATAGCTAAAGCAGCAATTAATGAGGTTATGGCTCAAAGAATAGCGGAGAAATATTTAGCACAGCGCTCACAAGGCTATGAGTATGGAGAAAAATCTGGGCGCTTGCTAGCGATACGGGCAAGTCAGAAAATAGCATCCGAGGTCATTAGAGAGATTAAAGATTGGCAAGGACAGATAGTATCAGAAGTGGATGGAATTAGGAAGGTGTTTCACAGATATTACACGGAACTATATAATGATACATCCGGAGGAAGAAATGCTGGAATTTCTATACCCCATTAAGGTTGATAAGCTATCCGAGAGTGATAATCTATACATGGGAGATTAGATAGATATCTCGGAAATTGATAAGGCAATGAGTGATCTTGCCATCGGAAAAGCCACAGGCCCTGACTCGATCCCCTTAGAGTTCTATAAAACTTTTAAAGTATTATTACTCCCGGTGATGATAGAGCTATTTATTCAGGTACGGAATGGAGGGGAAACCCCCCCATCATGGGATATGGCCAACATAGTAATGTTCTTGAAGAAAGGGAAACCCCCATTAAACCTGGCCTCATACCGGCCGATCACATTAATCAACAGTGATGCTAAAATATATTCAAAGATATTGTCCGCTCGATTATTCCTGGTGATTAGGAAGCTAGCTTCACCTAGGCAGCATGGGTTTGTCCCGGGAAGGGATACTACCGATCATATTCAAAGAGTTCTCGCACTCTTTGATGCTACGGAAGTAGCAGAGGAACCTATGGCAGTCGCATTATTAGATGCAGAGAAGGCGTTTGACCGGGTGAACTGGAATTACCTGTGGTATGTAATGGAGTATTATGGGTTAGGGAAGAAATTTATTGTAGCAGTAAGGGCTCTATATAGATCACCAGCAGTGAAAATACAACTAATGGGAGGACAATCCGAGGGTATCCAGGTCAGGTCAGGAGAGGTACTCAGGGATGCCCATGTTCTCTGCTCCTGTTTGCTTTATATATAGATCCCTTGCTTAGACAGTTGGAGGAGAATATCAAGATTCCACCGATACACAGGCAGGGATGGGATACAAAAGTCCTAGCATACGCAGACGACATAGCTATATTAACTCCCACCCCTGATTCGGCATTAAGAGAGGTGGAAGAGGTGACGATGAAATTTGGAAGATTTTCCGGATACCTGTTAAACAGAGCTAAAACGCAGCTACTGGCTAATCAATATACAAGCACCCAGGATACTCGAAGGGTGGATCACGCAGTATATCTGGGTATAAATAGAACACCAAAAGTAGGAGAAATTGTTAATTTGAATTTGGATCCCATACTTGCGAAAGCCAGAAAAGATATGTGCAGATGGAATAATCTACATTTTACTATTATGGGGAGGTGTAATATGGTCAAAATGATTTTCCTCCCTAAGCTGTTATATCTGTTCCGTGCTGTACCGCTGAGCTTTACAAACCTTAGATTCAAGGAGATCGATAGAGTGGTTATGAGATTCATCTGGTCATATGGTAAGTGTAGAAGAGCAAGTAAATTTATGTCTCTTCCTCGTGAAAGGGGGGGGGGTGGTCCTTACCGAATATAAAATTATACCAAATGGCAGCAGCTTTTGAGTATATGCGCCCATTATGGGGTCCTAAGAAAGAAGGGACCGCGGAAGAGGATTGCCCTAATATATACGAGTTGCAGATAGGAGCAGCAGCCAATGGGTGTTTGGTAACATTTCATGAGCCTGGATATTATAAGAAAACTCGATATAAGGTAAGGGAAGCGGCCTATAAGTGTTGGCGATCATGGTATAAAAAGGAAGGACTTGGCAGATATAATTATTATACCATGATTGAGAAGAATCCATTGCTCCCGGAAATATTTAAGGATAGATGTATGGCAAGTTGGGCCTCCTTAGGTATAGTGAGGTTAGGGAATTATTTCAATAATTTTGGGGTCAAGGCGTTTGGGGATCTACAGGAGCAGTATGGTTTAGAGCGAAGGGACTTCTTAAAATACCTACAGATACAAGATTTTCTCGCAAGGAAAACAGGGGGTGTGCAGGGATTTAGAAGTAATCAATTGTTGAATGACATTCTGGCCAAACCCAATATAGCAATTAAGTCGATTTACCCATTACTGCTGGCAGAACAGCCTGACGATTTAGAGAAGAATAAGGAGAGGTGGAGAGAGAAGCTAGTGGACGGGAGTAATAACTTTATAAGGTCACTAGAGCTGGGACACACTATCCTACTCTCCTCTTCCCTGCAAGCACAACATTATAAGACCATGTTTGACCTGTATCATACTCCAGCTCATCTCGTCAAATGGGGGAGCTTGTCAGGAATAAACTGTCCAAGATGTGGGATGTATGGAACAGACATTGTACACATGATGGCTACATGTGGGGAACTAATGGCTTTGAGGGAGGGTATTCAATCTGTCTTGAAAGAGGTTCTGGGATATGATCTAGCTCTTACCCCCGAGATCATGGTCCTAGGGGTCGCTGGAGAAGTGGGTGGTCCACATAGAGCTTTTATTTTTGTGGCTATGGCAGTGTATCGAATATGTATATCATCTGCGTGGTTGAATGTACGACCTCCGTCTTGGCAGCAATGGTTGGCTAGATTGCTGTCTGTATATCATTTGGAGATGGCACTGTATGAATGCAAGGGGAAACACGGTAGGAGGAAAGGGAAGGCAATATGGGGGTCATTTCAGGACTGGATTCTGGCTCATAATGATTAATGTTCAAATTAAAACCAGACTAACCTCCCCCAATTTAATTTAAACATTTGGAAATTTCTCCCCGTCTGGATCAGTCGGGCTGTTGTGCTTCCCATTATTTATTTAGGTGGTCCTTTTCTTCTAATGTTTTTCTCTCTTTGGTTTGAATTTCTTTTATTCGGTGTAAAATGATGTAAGAGTATATTCGCTGTATGATTCCTTTCCAAGAAATAAAAAAAGAAAAAAAAAAAGGAATACTCATGTTTATCGAAATGGCAGAAATAGGAGCAGCTTTGTGGAACAAAATGTTACATCTTGTGCAGAGACAAGTGCCTGTTCAATCTGCAGTTGGACCTCATCAGGATGTGGCATACCAGGATATGATGCGTAGATTTATCAAGCAACGCAAGGCCACCTTGCATGGCCCTGCATGGCTTGATATATCTGGAGCAACGCAATGCAGCACAAATTGCTGCCTTGCGTTACTCTGCCTCAAGGAAGTGTTACATGGATGAAGCGTAGGTGTTTCCACACATCAAACCATTTATTTTGGTACATTCCCAGAGTTACCATTAGTGGTAGACCTGGGAATGTATCAAAATGCTATGCATCCCCCAAGGAGGCACAATGAGGAGAAATATGTCTATTTCTCCTCATTGTTTCCGTTTTCTGCTTTTACTGCATTCTGCAGTGTGTGTAGAAAGAGGAAAGTGCCTCTCAGGATTGTTTTTGTGCGGGAATGTGTCTCTTACTGCACAAAAACAATCCTGCCTGTAACACAGGCCCCCTTGCTCCATGGTGCAAGGGTGCATTAATTGGTGCTAGACTGCTAATTGTGAGCCAACACAAGCAGAGGACAGATATGGAGCATTCCTGCTCTCCTTCTTTCATGCACCACAGCAAGATGCCTTGCTGTGTTGTGCTGCATGAAAGTTTGATAAATCTGGCCCTCATTTTGGAAATTTTTCTTAACACGTGCAATGTAAAAATGACCAAAGTTATGCAAGATTAGGCTTACTTAAGGGAAATTTCAATAGGGCCTGAAGTTATTTTAACAAAAGGAGAAGGGAAAAAGGTTAGCCGACTGTTCATTTTCTGTACGTTCTAGAGTGGTATCAATTCCATCTAGTCCTTCCAAACTAGCAGGATCCATACTCTGCAACGCTTTTAAATCAACATTACTGAAAAAGGTTAAGCTCTAAGGGACACCCAACACCTGTTCCTTTAGCGTGCTGTTTTGCTTTGCTGTAATCTTCGCTCACTTTCTTGTGCATGCCAAACCTTCTCTTTTTAATAGTAGTTACAAGGCATCTGGTTTTGGATATGGCATTTATCCTTTGTGGGATACTATCCCAGGTACCGTTTTTAATTGTTCAGAGATGTATGGTGGGACTGTGCACCAAATAAAACTTCATAGTTTGCCAGGACAGAGTCAACAAGCAGCTCTAAAGATTGTTCAGAAAATGTAGCCTTTCTTTCTCTGCATACATTTGCAGTGGCCATGTTTGCAAATAGATTACCTTTAAGCCAAGTAGCCTTTTTTTCTGATAACTGATCTGCCAAACAATCCTCTGAAGAGAAAGAAATATTTCTCTTAGCTTTCCCAAACAGGCTTTTCCAGCAACAGCTACATTTGAATCAATTATTGGCAGCAAAGTTCACAAGCCTGATTATCTATCAGCATACAAAAATGTAAACACCAGTGACACCCTTTGCTTATAATTCCACAGATCCAACTCCAACACATTTGTGACTATTCCTAATGTTTGTTAAACACGCCCTTCTAAATTATCGACAGAACAGCAACTCCGTACTTAGGACTTAATAGGAACCTTTAAAATAAGTTCATAAATAACATTAACCTTCCAATGCTAAATGTTCAAATGAGAAATGGAGATAATTAATTCCACTTCACATAGAACAAAATCGGCACCCAAGTGTTGCCCCTCCAACCCAGGACCCTTGAAAGTGATGATAATGATGCCCAGGTAGCCAAAATCCAAACTTTGGAACTTGAAACAATTTCTGCCAAACAGTGCTCTGAGAACAGAGATTAGACCGGGACCATTCTTCTTGCTGATCCGCTCAAAGTGCAGCACTGGTTGGCTTGACTTCATGATAGCTTCCACTACATTCTTCTCTGCAGCAGGCAAATTCTGTTCAGCGGCTTCTGTCCAGAAGGGTATCTGGCCTCTTGGAGCCCTCTTTGACTACAGCCAGTAGCTTTGACTTCCAAAACAGAGAGTAAATGCCTGATTGTGACTTTGGCGGTCCTCAAAGCAGACTGCCAAAGCCGTGTGGAGGGTGTCACCATCATACCGGTGGCACCCTCCCAAGTTTATTACAATGTTTCTGCTGGGCTGACCGGTGGGAACATTGTATTCTGCATTTCCGCTGGGCTGACCAGCAGGAACAGTGCTACAATATTGGTCTTGGCTCCTTTAAAACAGCTGAGGCTGATATCGTAGTACATAAGCACCATTGAAATGCATAGTGTCTGCAACGCAGACTGCACATTCCGAAGATGCTGGTTGGGGGCCTCTGCACTGCCATGGCATAGGCAGAGCAGGGGCCACCATGTAGCCTCCAGCACTGGCTTTTCGCCAGGCTTTCCATGGTGTGGTCCCTGCCAAGGAAAGGCTGGCAAACAGCTGAGTTGTAATCAGCCAGGCGCTGCTGAGTTCAGCACCACTGTGGCTGAGTATAACTCAGACTATCATCAGCCTGTCGGATTGCTAGACTCATAATCCGGCCCGAAGTCGGAATGTAGAGCCTTCACCGCAACTTTATCCTACGAGTCCCCGATGATGACTCCTCCACAGACATCGCCTGCTGCTTTACCCAACTGAACTTTACCTTCTCACATTTTTTCACAAGAATTCTTCGAAGTCCAAAGGTAAATGTAGACTGGGCCCTATCCACTTCATATATGCTGACCACACACCATCGCAGTTGGCCCTAACTTTCAACTTGCCCTGGTCTCATATGATCAGATGCCCATGGTTGGCATTTTGATCTTTGAGGAGCTATTGTTCACTTTAGTCTTTAAAAATTTGTAACGCTGGTTCTCATAGCTGCCAAGTTTTCTGCATGCTCACGTGTGACATTTTCATGTTTTTCTTATACTTATGTGTGAAAATACAATGTGCATGACATTTAGAGTGGCACTTTATCTCAAATAGAACAAAGCTGGTGGGTCTGTGTAATGATATAAACATCAGTAACTATTTTTTGTGCAACGTAATGGCCTAGAAATGGCTTTAAACCTCTGTAATGTTTCTGAGTGCTTATACAAAATGACAGACCTACTTCCTTTTTCTATTGATCCTTGTGGAGATATTTGTTGTGCCATAATGAACTATAAGCACGTTATACTCCTACTATCGAGGAATGTGCTCACATCCTGTGAAACAGCCACAAACCAGTAGGTGACAAACCACAAAGCCCTTAACGCAACCAACCAAATAGGTTACTAACTAAAGTTAATGTCATGTTGCCCCTAGAATCCCAAAATGAAAAGGGTTCTTGACTAAACCCCCGGGACTTGCAAAAGGAGTTGCCAACATTACAGATGACCTCATAAATACTGTATGCCATGGACTTTTGCAACCTGCTTCTTATTCACATGCTGATTGATGGTGGCTACAATTTACTTGCATTGTAAATTAAGACTGAATGATATTGTTCATTTTTGTATTCATCACATAAAACATTTGCTGAGAAGGCAATGGGGAGATGTGGTCTAGTGACTGGGCAGCATGAGACTTAGGCCCTCATTACAACCCTGGCAGTAAATCCCGCTTACCGCCGTGCTGAAGGCCGCCAACATACCGTGGCCGCAGTGGAAATCCGCTACAGCTATTACGACCCATATCTCGTAATCCGCCACAATACAGACACCCACACAAGTCCGCCACACCAAAGGTCAGTGATAAACTGGCGATAGCAAAACCTACACCGTCACACCAACAAGAATACGCCCACACTATCACGACCCATGAATCAACGCTGCGCTCAAAATACACACACATTTACAAAACACAACCACATTGGAAAATTCAAAATACACACACCTGATTCACATACACACACCACACCCGCACACCCACAACACTATAAAACACACACCCACATTACCCACAACCCCTTACGACTACATGTTTGTGAAGAAGCAGAGAGAGAGAGAATAGCTAACACTACACCAGCATCCACAAGCACACAACACCATCACTCATACAACATCCACGCACCTCAAACAACATCCCCCAACACAACACATCACACAGTACAACAAACATCACCTCACACATTACCCACACCACATCATGGCACCTCAAGACACCCCAGGTTTTCTGAGCCTGAGGAGCTCAGGGTCATGGTTGAGGAAATCATCCGGGTAGAGCCACAGCTATTCGGATCACAGGTGCAGCACACCTCCATTGCTAGGAAGATGGAGCTATGGCGGAGAATCATCAAGAGGGTCAACGCAGTGGGACAGCACCCAAAAACACGGAATGACATCAGGAAGAGGTGGAACGACCTACTGGGGAAGGTGCGTTCC
Source organism: Pleurodeles waltl (assembly GCF_031143425.1). Classification (NCBI taxonomy): domain Eukaryota; kingdom Metazoa; phylum Chordata; class Amphibia; order Caudata; family Salamandridae; genus Pleurodeles; species Pleurodeles waltl. The sequence goes on along the minus strand of NC_090438.1, from coordinate 479,831,159 downwards.
GTGGTATCCAGACACCAGGTAGCCGTACAAAGGACTGGCGGTGGATCCCTACCTCCTCCCCCACAACTAACAACATGGGAGGAGCAAGTCTTGGCAATACTGCATCCTGAGGGCCTCGCAGGAGTAGGAGGAGGACTGGACTTTGGTAAGGCATATCTTAACTACCATATTCCCCCACCCCACCTGCATGCCATCACATATCCCCACCCTCACCCTGACCCCCATCACTCCAACACCTCACATATGCCCCACTATAACAACCCACCCATCTCAATACCTAGCCCTGCATGCAACACCTCTGCATGGACACCCATTACCAAAGCATGTCCAGTACAGAGACCCACACAAACCCCAAAACACTAATCACACAATGGCAAACACAAGAATGCAAGCACAGGAGTAGAGGGTAACTCACCCAGTGCACAACATGGCTCACACAGATATAATAACTATGCATTTACACCCCAACAGGACCCCTACCCAACGTCACCAGACAGGAGGTGCCAGACATATCCAGTCCCCCCACAGAAGAGGCCACAGTGACGACAGCAGCTCTGCACGTCTGGATCAAGATGACCAGCCCGGCCCATCAGGGACCTCTGGACAGTCGGTTCCCCTGCCACTGTCACAAACCACCACTGAACCTCCCCCCTCAGGAAACACCACCACAGCACCCACCCAGCGGGCCCATACTATTGTCCCCAGGACATGTCAATCAGCAGTGTGTCCACCACTACAGGGACCCCAGGCAAACCCACCAAACCATGACAATCGGGGACCTGGGGTCAGTGACAGTGGGCACATGGTTCAGGGGACAGAGGCACAGGATAACAGGGAAACTGGGAGGACTGCTGTGCGACAGGGGGAGGACAGGCCCAGGAAACCCACTCTCCACGAGGCACTCTCCAACATCATGGGAGCATACCATCATTCCCAGGAGATCATGGGCACAGTACTGGCCAAGTTTCAGGAGACCCAGCGGCTGCAGGAGTAACACTACCTGGGGATCAGGGAGGACTTGAAGTCAATCAACACCACCCTGGTCAACATTGAAGGGGTGCTGGCAGACCTGGCCAACACCATGAGGGACACAGTGGCACACAAACGGTCCCCTGACACTAGCCTGAACAATGAACAGCCCTCCACCTCTGCCGCCTCTAGTGGACAGGAGGTCCCTGAGATCCAGGCACAAGACAGAGAACATTGCCAAGACCCCCGGCAGGAAATAAGACCCTCCTGATTATCACCTTTTTGTCCCACTTTGTCACCCTGACAACTTTGAACTGCCATTACTCCACTTCCTATGCCCCCTTGGACAATGCACCTGTGAGACCAAGAGACTGAACTCTACCATGGACATTCCTCCACCATCACCCCAGCCCATTGCACAGCCCTCTCCACTTATTAGCACAGAAATAAACACCCTTGAATCACAAATCAATCTTGAGTCAGTCTGTACTTTCACATATTTGTAATTGCAACCTCTCACAGATATAGCAATGTCAATGTTCATGTTCACATGCCAATGTTACACAGTTGTTGGGCAGCAGTAAACATAGCAGAGAGCACAAAGTGGTACCCAGATCTGTGAAATGGAAAGGCAAAGTGACATGTCAGGGTCCATACACAGAGGTAAAAAGGCAGATTCATGCAAAGTCCTACAGTAGTATGATATGTGAGAAGCAATGCCATCCTCTTACCTGTGTCTCACTGGAAGTATTGCATGATGATGTTGTTTCGGTTGTCTATATCTTCTTCTTCTGCCTCCTCTTCCTCACTGCCCATAGGCTCCACAGCTGCCACAAGAACAGCATCAGGCCCTTCCACCTGCAGAAAATGAAACTGGCGTCGCAAAGCCAGGTTGTGCAAAATACATCATGCCACGATTATCTGGCACACCTTCGGGGAGTAGTACAGGGAGCCACCTGTCAGATGGAGGCACCGGAAACTGGCCTTCAGGAGGCCGAAGGTGTGCTCTATTATCTTCCTAATTCGCCCATGTGCCTCATTGTAGCGTTCCTCTGCCCTTGTCCTGGGATTCCGAACTGGGGTCAGTAGCCATGACAGGTTGGGGTAACCAGAGTCACCTGCAAATATCAAGGGACAACTGTTAGACATCATCCAACCCTTAGGGACTCTCCTATACCCAGACACCTATGGCAACCGTATTGGAACCTTGGGCTCACCTATTAGCTACACACGGTGCCTCTGGAGTTGCCCCATCACATAAGGGATGCTGCTATTCCTCAAAATGTAAGCGTAATGCGCAGAGCCAGGATACTTGGCATTCACATGGGAGATGTACTGGTCTGCCAAACACACAATCTGCACATTCATAGAATGGTAGCTTTTGCGGTGTCTGTACACCTGTTCATTCCTGCGTGGGGGGAAAAATGCCACATGTGTACCATCAATGGCACCAATGATATTGGGAATATGTCCCAGGGCGTAGAAGTCACCTTTCACTGTGGGCAAATCCTCCACCTGAGGGAACACGATGTAGCTGCGCATGTGTTTCAGCAGGGCTGATAAACACTCTGGACAACACGTTAGAGAACATTGGCTGTGACATCCCTGATGCCATATCCACTGTTGTTTGAAAGGAACCACTGGCCAGGGAATGGAGTACTGACAGGACCTGCACTAGAGGGGGGATTCCTGTGGGATGGCGGATAGCTGACATTAGGTCTGGCTCCAACTGGGCACACAGTTCATGGATTGTGGCACGATCAAGTCTGTAGGTGATAATGATGTGACTGTCTTCCATTGTCGACAGTTCCACCAGGAGTCTGCATACCGGAGGATGCCGCCGTCTCATCTCCTGCCCCAGCGGACGTGCCCTATGGAGGAGAAGGGTGAGCAGAGGGTCATACACCACATAGGTTTCACAAGGCTGGTTAGCACAATCGTGATATAATCGGTGTGTGCCTTTGTCTATACGTATTCCTGGCCAAAAGTGCTGTGACGCAGTTAGTTGGCCTGCCATGTGGCCCCCTGAAATGGCAGCTGCCTGACCTGTAAGGAGGGACAAGGGGAAATGAGGTAACTGCGCTGGTGTTGTGCAGCGTCGCGGTAGGCGGTTGAAGACCGCTGCGCAATTCAGCATTGGTTATCATTGGGCCCTATGCGTTCCAGGAGCCAATGATGATGTACGCCGGCGGTGACAGTACGCACCGCCGCAGATGTGACCGCCATTTTATATCTCTTCACTCACTTGATACCTGACCTTTAGCAGTAGAGGACCTACACTGCAAGTGCTGCTGTGACCTGAGTCTGGAAGCAACAATGACTACAGTGTCTGGGGAAAGAGCCCCTGCCTTCACTGCGGAGGAGTTGGAAAAACTGGTGGATGGGGTCCTCCCCCAGTACACACTACTATACGGTTCTCCAGACAAACAGGTGAGTAAACTGTGTGCATGGTGGATGGCACATGAATGTATGGAGTGTTGTGGATGGAAGAGACAGTGGGAGGGCACAGGCCAGCATGAGTGGCAATGAGTGAGAAAAACTGGACAGGGGAGTAACATCCATTCTTACTTCACTACTCCTCTAGGTCAGCGCCCACCAGAAGAAGGGTACTTGGCGTGCCATCGCCAAGGAAGTGCGGACCCTGGGTGTCTACCATAGACGGAGCAGCCACTGCCGCAAAAGATGGGAGGACCTGCGCCACTGGGGCAAGAAGACTGCGGAGGCACAGCTGGGGATGGCCTCCCAACGTGGAAGGAGTGCCCATCGCACCATGACCCCCCTGATGTACCGGATCCTGGTGGTGGCATATCCGGAGTTGGATGGGCGCTTGAGGGCATCACAGCAGCCACAAGGGGGTGAGTACAGTCTCTTTCAGCTGACTCTGCGCGCTTTACGAGGTGTCTGGGTGGGGGAAGTGGGCTGTGGGTTACCCTAGGCCAGGGCAGACGCGCCAAGGTAGATCCATTGTTTTGCAGGCTCAGCGCCACTCCAACCCCAAAGGTGGCAGTGGCCCTCTACACCTAGTCAGGCTCCTGTGGGTTTCAGCTGTGCATCAAATGGGTCTAGGCAGAGTCCCCCATGGGCATGTGTTTTTCCCCTGCACTGTTAGTGCATGGGCTAGTGCATAGGGCTGCTCCCTGTGTGTTGTGTCTGCCAACAGTAGTGGTGTTGCAGGCATTGACCATGTGTCTCTTCTGTCTTTCCCCACTTTTTGTTTTGTCACCCTGTCCTTGTGTGCATTAGCATCATCTGGTGGAGGAGCACTGGCACCGGAGCAGGAGGGAGCTGCAACCCACATGGCCCAGGAGGCTGAATTTACAGAGTCTGAAGGCACCAGTGGGACGGAGGGCGAGGGGAGCTCCACGACGGGGACAGGACAAGACACCAGCAACAGCGACTCCTCCTCTGATGGGAGCTCCCTTGCGGTGGTGGACACCTCTGTACCCACCGCAACAACAGGTACAGTCACCACCCTCCCTATCAGCACCGCCCTCCCAGCAGCCCCTCATCGAGTTTCCTGTGCACGCTCACCCAGGATGGTGGGCCTCTCCTTCTCCCCAGGCACCTCAGGCCCTGCCCCAGTCAGTCCTGCTGCCCTCAGTGAGGAGGCTATTGACCTCACTGTTGGGCAATCAACCATTTTGAATGCCATCCAGGGTATCGAGAGGCATTTGCAGCAAACAAATGCATGCCTGGAGGGCATTAATTCTGGCGTGGCAGCCCAACAGAGAGCATTTCAGGCTCTGGCCTCAGCACTGATGGCAGCCATTGTCCCTGTGTCCAGCCTCCCCCCTTCAGCTTCCACTACCCAGACCCAATCCCCTGTACCTATCCCAAGCACACCATCAGACCAGCATGCACACTCATCAACACACAAGAGTGGACATGGCAAACATAAGCACCACACATCCCACAGGCACTCACACAAGCACCTTCCCCATGCAGACACACCAACATCCACTGCCTCCACTGTGTCCCCCTCCTCCACGTCCTCCTCCTCCCTCCCTGTCTCATCTCCACTCACACCTGCATGCAGTACATCCTCAGCCACTACCTCCAACACCAGCACGCCCATCACCACACACTGCTCGCATGCACTCACCACCCCCACTACCATGCACATTCCCCATGTGTCCTCTCCCAGTGTGTCTCTGAGCCCTCCTCCCAAACTACACAAACACAGGCACACAGCCACCCAACAGCCATCCACCTCACAACAGCCTCTGGCCCATGCACCTTCACCCAAATTCAGCAGACGTACCCCTCCTACAACCACTACCTCTTCCTCCACTCCCAAGCCCCCTCCATCTTCCCGTCCCAGTGTGTCTAAAAACTTTTCAAACTTTTCCTGGCTAACATTGACCTCTTCCCTCCACCTCCCCCCCCGTCCTTCCCCTAGGGCCAGGATGTCCCGGTCCCAGCCCAGCACCTCAGCCACCAAATCCTCCAGCACTGTGGTCTCAGCACATTTTGTAACATCGCGGGCGGCACCCATCAGGGCTGCCAGTGTGCCACCTAGCAAGGCCAAGGATCAGACCATTCCACCACCTGCCAAGGTGAAGAAGTGGCCCACATGCCGGAGGGAGCAGCTGCGCCAACCACCTAGCAAGGCCTCCTTCAAGCCAAAAGGAGAAAGTGCCAAGGGGCCAGCAGCGACATCCAAGGTGGGGAAGGGACACAAGGCTAAGGGGAAGTCAACACAGGGCACGGAGCCTCCGGCTGAGGGACTAGTGTTGCCCCTTCTGGCAAACAGAACAGCAACCTGTACGGCGGTGGACACCGCCACCTGCCCCGCCACCTGCATGTCTGCTGCCTCAGCAACAGTCCCAAGCATCATCCCCAGTGGGCAGCTGTCCGAGGCTGCAGGAGACTTCCTGCTGTCTCCCTCCACAGGTGCTGACACATGCACCACCGGCAGCATCTCTGCCACAGACACCGCCGCAACCACCGCCACCAGCCCCACGACGTACACAGACAGTGCCACCACAGCCGGCATGGCAAACATTCCCAGTGAACAGCTGTCCGAGGCTGCAGGAGACATCCTGGATCCTGCACAGCGTACATGAGGCACCACACCCAGCACTGTTAGTACCAGCAGGAGGCAGGCACAGTCACAGCAGGGTTGAGTGTGTCTCTGACTCCATGGAGTATCATGCTACCTGTTTCCAGGCAATCTCGTGGCACACACACCCAGGTGAGGGAATGGGACATGCCACACTGCACGTGCAGCACACTGGGCAGAAAGCCCCCTCCAGAATCAGTGGAGAAAAGCACCAACTCACCCAGACCTTGGCAGGATGAAGCACTCTGGGCACAAAGCCCCCTCCAGAACCTGTGGAGAAAAGCATCCACTACCCCAGTCCTTGGCAGGATGAAGCACTCTGAGCACAAAGCCCCCTCCAGAACCAGTGGAGAAAAGCATCCACTACCCCAGTTCTCGGCAGGATGAAGCAGTCTGGGCACAAAGCCCCCTCCAGAATCATTGGAGAAAAGCATCCACTTGAGAGACTGTGGCTTTGCACTCCCCAGGATAGAGCAGTGGGCAAACCACCCACTTGAGAGACTTGAGAGACTGTGGCTTCGCACTCCCCAGGACCAAACAGTGGGCATGGAGCCCCCTCGAGGAGCAGTGGCGTCATCCCTTCATCCGACTGAGGTGCTCCCCCTCCCCTTCCCACTGAGGTGCCTGCTTATTTTCGACCCGATGCCCCAGCAGTGTTCTCTCCGTTTACAGTCAGGTATCGTGTGGGCTTCGCCCATGCATTTTGGGACCACTTGTCCACGGACAATGATTGGAACACTATCCGGACTTGGGTAGTTGCTGTACATATTTGTATATACTGATAATTTAAAGTTATCTTGGCCTATCTGAATTTTCGATGATTACACTTGTTACAATCATTTCATTTTGTCCTTACGTTCTTCCAGGAGGTGACCGGGTGTAAATGTAGTGTTGATGCATGTTTTTGTGTGTATGTTGTTGTGGGTGAGGGTGGGGGTGGGGGTGTTGCGTGTTGCGCGTGTGTGTGTCACTCTCTCTTTCCCCCCTCCCCTGTGTGCTAGGTGCAGTACTCACCGTGGTCGTTGCTGCCCTCTTTGCTGCTCCTGGCAGAAGAGGAGGTAAACGAACATTGGTAGCACCTGAAGTTCGGGCTCCATTGCATCCTGGTTCCTCGTTGGGTGTCAAGAGGTGAGTGGTTTCCGTTCCACAGACTGTTTCCGCTGTGCTTTTGATGGCGTTGGTACCGCCCCAGAAAAGGTGGCTTATAGGCCTGTTGTAATACAGTGTGCGATACATTGTCTTCCGTCTGTCTGTTGGTGGTTACCGCCGCGGTGTGTGTTGCTACCGCCGTGGCGGTCGGAGTGTTAAAGTGACTGTCTGTGTTGGCGGTGTCCGCCATAGTCGTGATTCCATTTTCTTAACCGCCGGCCTGTTGACGGTATTACCGCCGCTTTAACACCGACCGCCAGGGTTGTAATGAGGCCCTTACCGTCTCTAAGGGCTGTCGGTATGTATGCCACGTTTACTCTCCTAAAAGCAAAACTATGAACTTAATTTTGCAACAAGCTACTGGCAAAACTGTTGTTAGACATACCAGGTTTGCTAAGCACGTATTACGTTTAATTAATGCACATATCACTCTCATGCCACTGACGATATTAAAACATTCTGTGGGAATGAATGATGGTTAACTGTTTTCTGGGTGTCTTTCCATCTCATTCCAACAAGCCTAGCAGAAGCGCCAGCTAGGTGTGATTTGTAGCAGATTTCAAAGGTACACACTCAACATTAATAAACTGGAGTTTTTATTAAATATATATCCTCTGCTCACTGCTTGACACTGCCTCCCCTCTCTGTCATGCTCATGTCGTGCAGGTTTATCTCACTAGTATGTGACTGTGATTAGGGTGAGAGGTGTCGCAGACAGTCATGAGGCAGTTAGGTGACTCTCAGGTGGAAATTATATAACGAGTTCACACCTGGATGTGACATCTATGGGGAGGAATAAACAATGTATTTAGGTGACTAATCCCTAAACATGTGGATATTTAGCCAATTTGAATTACTGTCACTCATGATGCGTGATACGTGGCAGGTCTTTCTGCAGGTTGCTTTTTGTCATTTTGGTTGTAAAATAATTTATTAAAATGTAATCTATTTTCCTAAATTGGTGTGGGATTTTTCTTATTTTGTGTTTTTACTTTATTGCTGTTTAAGAGCTGATTGCTTTTGTGCAAACTTCCAGAGAGTTAAACACAGGTTAATTTAGTGGTTGTTTTTGTGGTTCAGACTGACATGGATTGTGGCTGTTGCTTGCATAGGGTCTCACGCCTCTCAACCTGCAACCTAATTTCCCACAGATATTATCACTGTTGAACACGTGCCCAACTTTCAAAGTAAATCAACATAAGAACGCGCCTTCCTTTAGTTTCCCTATTTCCATGGATTATTGAGCACAGTTATTACAGGTCCTCAAGGAAAGACTTAATATGTAGAAGAAGCAAACCGTTCACCGCAGCTCGCTGGTCAGGTTGACAATACTATCGTTCAACACTTCAAAACACTGCTTCCCTAGAAATTGTTTTAGAATTGCATTTATGAACACTTCAACCCATAGGGTGGCGCCAAAACCCTTTGCGTGGACAAGTAGGTCCTCCGTACGGGGAGGGCGCTCGTTGTATTGCATGAATGATTTGATTCTCTGTCCGAGTTGGATTAAATACCGTGCAGCTGCAGACATTTGCCCGCTTAGCCCATAGCGTTTTTTTGTCATTTCTTTCTCTGGTCTGTGTGCATAGCTGATAACAACGTTTAATTTATTTTTCAGAGCCAAACTCTGAGGTCTGCATAAATGGTTGATGTACGTACATTTGTTGTGTGCCCGGACGTCTGTTGGTTTGTACGTGCGTTATACGAAGCCAATGCTTGTTTACTATTTCAAAGGCTAAAGGCTAAACTAAAACAGGCAGAAAAACATAAATGCATCTTTTAATATTGTCAATGCCTAATGGTTTTTACATTTGGATACGCTTGTTGCGCAGTTTATTCCTTCTGTAGCACATAGATCTATGTTTGATTTCACCGTCCTACCCATGGCGATGTGCAACACCATTGTTCCTAACACAGTGAGGGGCACAGGGCGTGGTTATCAATGGTGGAGCAGCTGCACTGGTACTGGGATTCAGAGGTCTGAGGGGGCCCACTTATGACTGTAGTTCAGTACTTAACAGTGGAGAGGGGGCTATTTTGGTTGCATTCGATGGGGACCCTGACGTCCTTGCTAAGCCACTGGACTATTAAAATCAGTTATTTTAGATTTAAGCCTTCATTTTTTTTAGGGTCGAGTCTGCCAGTGCACGCATGTAGGCATGCGTCTGGTATGCAAGACACTGTTGTGTTTTGTAAAGGGCTAGGGCCCGCCTGTCACTCACCATTTGTTGGTGTGTGTGGCGCTCTTCTTTACAGCCTCCTAATTCGTCAAGGCATGTCTGCAATAATTTCCCTTCTTCTGTGTGGTCAGGGGTTAAGCACTAATTGATTTCAACGTAATTAGTGCCCTTCCGCTGTTCCCGACGTGATCAATGCACTATTTTGTTCTAAGTACCGGTGCCCCCCAAACCAAGGATGTGATTGGCAAAAGCAAGCCCAGCAGTACAAACAAAATTGCAAAGTTTTATTTTTCAAATATAACTTTTTTATGTTGTTAAGTCGTCTTTTCTCAGTTTCCACTGGTCTTTTTTTGTTTGTTTTTGCTCGTGGGCGCTGTTGTCAAAAGATGCCAATTAACTTGTTCGAAATATGGAAAACCTCGTGTATTGCAAATGTTTTTTTTTTTTTACATCTGTAATTTGTCCCGAATATTTCAGAAAATGTTACTTTGTATTGTCAGAGTTGGTTGAATCTATCCAGTTCCTGATAAGAGCGTGTCAACTACGATTGTGTCCACCTGGTGGCACTAACTGCTAACTATTTCCACATGCAATCCGATGAAAATGTATTTCTGAATCAGCTATTTGCTAAGCACATTCTATCAGATGTTGGAACCGTTTGGCTCTGTAGCATTCTGATACTAGGGATGTCACTCCCTTTTGCAAATGTGAAACGGTGATAATGTCATGCTGGCTCATTTTCAGCTTCTTTCTAATTGAACATGTGGATATCAAGGAGGGAAATAAAACGTCCATATGACTTGAAGTAGAAACTGTCATCATTAGTGTGCTGAGCTTTTTTGAATGCATTCATATTTATATTTTTGGTACATGTTTATTGAACGCGAGGAGTGCTCCAACACTACGGTGAGCTCTACAGTCATAACATAAACACAAACATCCTAGTATTTAACCAAAAGTGTGTTTTTGCGGATAAGTTGGCTTTACCTCGATTGCACTAATTTCGTTTTAAATGTTTTTTAAGAATGGGAAATACGAATATCATTCGTTAGTTTTAGAAAGGAACTAAAGAAACTGTCTCTCTTGATTGACTCGGGATCTAAATTTAAAAAGTTCTCGTTTCCGTCGGGAGCGTCAGCTCTAGGACTGCCGAAGCCACGCCAGATTTCAGGATATCCACATTAGATGCGTTTACATTCAGTGAATCCTAATTGAGCTCATTTACACAGACAGCGGTTATTCTGAATATTCTGGCTTCGATTCGGCCCGCAGGCTCGACGTTGGGCACCTCTGATTTATAGGTCTGCGGGGTTACATGTTTCACTCACATGCAGGAGAAATGTGTTGACTGGTTGTGGTGTGCATCTGGTGCTTAGAGGTTTACGTTTTGAGGCACCAATATTGAGATCCAAGATGTGTGGAATTGTATTCCAGCTCCGAGCAATTCACGCATCTCTCACAAAGAGCCATTGAGGAATCTCAGAAGACTTAACAGTTTTTAAATGTAAACTAAGTTCCCACTGTAGTTGGAAAGCAAGAGAGTAACTCAAACTTGTATTTACACATGCACTTTTACCGGGGGAGGTGAGGGGGTTTGGAAGTGGTTGCCTCTCTGTTCCTTCCATGCCATAGAAAGTTACATGACATAGAAAATGCTACGCTCTTCCCAGCCTCATTAACTATCCACCTGTGTGACCAGACATGCCTTGCTCTGTGCTAACAAAGTCAGTTTACAATGTTGGCTACTTATACCTGAAACATCCCAGTTTCAGCCTACTGGCCAACACAGTGTGAGTCCAGCTCCCTGCTAACAGGGGTTGCACTGACAGAGAAAGTCATTTTATAGCACCAGGCTTCAGACCGTTAAAGATCAAGTTTATTTAAATAACAGATTGCCCAGGAAAGATGCACAGAGAGGCTTTCTTAGGACATAGATCAATCACTAGGATGAACTTGTTTTAAGCACACTCCTAAAGAAAGGAGTAACCTTCATTTCAAGGAACATCACTGACGTTTTAAGTGGCAGACGTCACTGTGGCTAAGGATCCCCAGCCCTGTCACTCTGCTCTTATGGTGGAGATACAGCTTCTGTGGCTCTTCCACGATCATTCCTTAACTCTAGTATGTAGGCTGGGGCGATGAAAAATGGAGCACGTTAGGTTGAAATCAATGCTTCTTACACAAGACTGGGGCAGCCACGGCCCATCCTTTAGGGCAGAGAAGCCGCGCCCCTCCACCTTTTGCCCCTCATGAAGAGTGCCTGTCAGGCTGAGCAAAGGTCAGCCTGACATCCACTCTTCATGTTCACATCAGGTAGCCAGGTGTGAGACATGCGCGATTTGTGGAGACTCATGGCTGTCTGAGCTGAACTTTGCTGGGCTGAAGAGGTCACAGCTCCTCTGGGCGTGACCTCCTCAGCTCAGCAAAGGTGCCCTGAGTCCCTTCCCCTCGGTGACTAGGGGAAGCGTCACCCATCGACTTCAACCTGGGCGCTTCAGATTTAAGCCCTGAAGCGCCCAGGGCGAGTGTCAATCAGTGACACCTCGCCACAGATTGGGGAGGGGTCAGCAGTCTCACTGACCCCATCCCACTCTATGACGAAGTTGGGACTGCTGCCTTCCCTCATTGGCTGACCTGAGGTCAGCCAGTGAGGGAAGGCAGCAGTCCCAACCCTCCTGGAACCTCCGAAGCAGAAGGTAAATGAGTGTGAATGTAAATATGTGTGTTTTTTTTAATTTAAATGAATGTTTGGTTCATGTGTGTATGTTTGAATGTTGATGAGTGTTGTGTTGTGATGTACGTGCATGCGTGTATAAATGCATGAGTGTGAGTGTGTTGCCCGCCCCCCTCCCTCCCAAAATTACCGTCCGCCACTGGACTGGGGTGCTAAATGTTTTCTCTATTTGGAAGAATCCTAAACTATAATTATTATCACTTTTTTTTTTTATTGTGATCAGAGTGGTGCACTATCTGGTCTCACAACATATCAAATCTAATTAAAGGAAATTACACAATCTTTAGGTTAGACTTACCTTACCCATCACTCAGAGTGCTGAAATTCCTTCAGTTGTGGGGATTCCAGAAAAGTGTAATTCTAGAGATCTTTGACCCAGTGATCCCCTAGTTTCTTTAATAGTTAACCCTTGTGTATAAGGATAAGGTTGCAATTTAAATCCTATCTTAAGGCACAGTCCCTGGACTCCCATGGAGTGGGGTAGACTGGAGAGGGGTTGGGTTGATTTGGTTAGACTGAGTGGATTAATGTGGAATATGCATGGTGTGGTAATTGAAATGACCATTACATTTGCACCAAAATATGGTTTTACAGCACATAAACAACGTGTGCAAATGTCATCATCTATAGAATTGATGTGTTTTGATCATATTCAAATATTTGTTTCCACCACACTACTGAAATACACAGAAAATGTGCTTCATTTGTACTAATTCTGATATATTCTAAAACATCAGCACTGTTCTTGTTTTTGTAGTGTGCTGGAAAAAAAGACCATACCTTCTTCTACCCTTACATGGGTACTCAGCAAGATTGTAACATAAATTCTCTCACTTTGAAGTCAGAGAAAGAAAAATACACACCAAGCTCACTGGAAGAGACAGCCTGATATTTGACCTCTGTCTTTGAATGCACTACAAATGTGACAAGATAAAAACAAAATGTAACCCCTTCGGAGCCACGAACGTAATGGTTACGTCTGGTGGCACGGCACTGCTGCACCACCGTTCGTAACCATTACATCCTGGCCCCGGAGCAGCACTAGCACTCCCTCCCCATGGGCCTCTCTCCCACCCCCCAGGGCAGGGATGGAAGGAGAACCACTTCCCCTTACATCCCCGCCCCCACCGACCCCCGTGACGTCTGATGACGCCAGCGTGCAATCGCACGCTGACCTAATTAGAGGTCGTGATCGGAAGAGAAACACCTTCATTTCTCTTTCGATCAGGGGATGGGGGAGGTCAGAGAGACATGAAAGGAAATGAAAGGGTTTCCTTTCCTTTCATGTCGTTCTGAGCATTCCTGCAGCCTGATTGCAAAGCGATCGGGATGCAGGAATTGATACCAGGTATATTATTTACTTTTTGTTAACAAATAAAGGGAGCGGCCCACTGGGCAAGGGTCGCTCCGTGGGGCGCATTTATTTTAGGCCTTTTCTGCCCCCCTTGGGGGCAAATCGGCCTGTTTTTCTTAGGCCAATCTATAACCACTGGGCACCAGGGATTGTTTTTTATTTTTTACAGATGGGGAGTGACCCTTTAGGCAAGGGTCGCACCTCTGGGGGGCAAATTTATTTTAGGCCATTTCTGCCTCGCATGGGGGGAGATCAGCCTATTTTTCTTAGGTCTATCTGACCCAAGGGGGGCAGAAACCACTAGACACCAAGGATTTTTTTTTGCTCCAATTTCATGCAAGGGAAGTGTTGAAGCAGATATGTTAATTAGAAATTATTAATGGATGTTTATGCATTTTGATTAACAAGAAAATGATAGAAAAAGTTAACATGGAGAAAGTAATGTCCACATTTGAAAATTGCCCACAAAGGGTGGCTGCCAACTCATATGAATTACACTAAAATGGTTAGAAATGCGTGGAATATTGAAAATGCATAATAATAATATAGTAATAAGTCATATTGTCATATTGAAATGTATAACATATGTTTTGCATTATATTGTAGAGCTAACTAAGCCGAAGTTGTGGCCTAGTTATGCCAGGCCTCGTGCAGCAGCAGAATAACCACGTACTGTAGAAAACCAATGTGTTGAACTGACCCAGACCACTGGATGTTAGTAAAGTCTGCTTAGCTAGAATTTTCTGCAATGTACCGACGGACAGGAGATGATGGAACTAGGCATGTAACAATTTTGGTGGTGTACGACAGACTCAATGTACTTTCCAGGACCTGAATAATAGAGACACTGACTGGAGAAGAAGATGCAACAATTTCGATACCTGATGAGCCAGATGATGACGACATCGTACAGTGAACCAATAAACGAACTGAGGATGGCGTAATCTTAGAACTTATAGATTCGTAAAATAAATATTATTGGTTAGGGTATTAACTGGTGATTAACTGACCAATTAGGAATTAGGGGGATGGACTGGGTAACCTTAATAAAAAGTCATGACAGAGGGCTAAGACTGGAGATGAGAGGTGCGAGATGTGAGGGGTGAATTGATAATCTCAGAAGACGCGATTCAAGATTCTGTCATTGGGCTCATGCTCTGAGAGCCTGATGCGTTGCTGATCGATTGATGACCTGAAGACGAAGACTGTCTTTGTTGCTGATCCATTCTGTGGATAGGTAGCTATGATAAAGTGACTGATTAACTTTTGTGCCTTTTCTTTCTAGGTACCAACTGCGCTGTTTTAGAATTTTTCTCCTAGTTAGATATTTTTCCAAATTCATGTTCTAGATTGTTTTCGCATGAAGTCCCACATGCTTAATGCTATTCTGGGTTAGGTAAGGTTTCTTTGGGTGACGTTGACAGTGACAAATGATTGACAAACTGGTTGCTGAACTCTGTCATTAATGCCGATATATTTTGATTCGTTGGCATATGCTGAAGCATTAGAATGCCTGTTTACACATGTTCTGATTAGATTATGTTATTGGCGGTCACTAATGAGCTAATTCTGAGCTGATTGAATAAAGTTTGTTCTAACCTGATGACTTAGCATTGTAACAAATAGGGAAATAAAATTGTTAAACCGTATATTGAGTTGTGGTTATTGATGAAATATTGATGTTATTATCTGCTAACTAAGATTTGGCTTATTGATTATTGTTTTGTGCATTGATTATTGATGTTCATCAATTACTACATAGCTAGGATACTCCATGCGATCCAAAAGGTTCATCGACCTATACACGTCCCATTGTAAGTTTACTTACTAAGGACCTGGCGCGCTAGCAGGAGCAACCCTTTAGGCAAGGGTCGCTCCCCTGGGAGGTAATTTTATTTTAGGCCATTTCTGGCCACCTTGGGGGCAGATTGACATTTTTCTATTAGGCCTATCTGCTCCCAAGAGGGGCAGAAAAAATTAGTCACCAGGGATTGGTGTGTATGTGTGCGTGTTTTTTGTTTGGGGTGCAGCCCCTTGGGCAAGGGTCGCTCCCCATGGGGCACATCACTGCTGGACATTTTTGCCCCCTTTGGGGGCAGATCGGCCTATTTTTGTCAGGCCTGTCTGCCCCCAAGGGGGGCAGAAAGCCCACTAGACCCCAGGGAAGAATTTTTTTCAAACAAATAGGGTGGGGGTATGGAAATACCCCATCGCAAATAAATGGGGACAAAGTTGTTCTGCCCACCGGTGGGCAGGTGGGACAATTACCCTTGATCCACTTCCCGGGAGGGGGGGGGGGCAGAAAGCCTACTATATGTCAGGGAATAAAAAAAAAAGTGGGGTAATCAGGTGGTGGCCACCAACCAGTATGGCCGTGGTTATGCCCTCACCCCAACTGAAGGGGGTAACAGTCTTTCAGGTCTCCCTCTGCACAGTAAAAGGCCTTATCCCAACGGCAAGCAAGAGAACATTTGATTAATTGGGGTTTTGGTTTTACATTTGAGAGATTGGCTAACTCTCAAAATTGTCCCACTTGGAATGGTGAGGGCTGCACTTCTGGACCTTGGGACTCTGCCATCTAGTAAAATCTATGAGACTTAGAAACATCTGAAAACTAAACATCTGGGTGAGTCCAGGGTGGTGTGCCTCACATCTACCCCGCACCATTTTCTTACCCACAATGCCCTGTAAACCTCCAACTGTGCTTGAAATCACACATTTTCCCCACATTTTTGTGATGGAACCTTACGGAATCTGCAGGAATCCACAAAATTCCTACCACCCAGAGGAGTCGCATCTATACCAATAAAAATTCTGCCCCACTTGTCAGCCTAAAAACATTTTGTTTCAAACTGCCCTTTGGACCCGCTTTGGTTCCCCTCAATTTTGACATGTTTTTGGCTCTTCCCTGTCACAGGCACTTGGCCCACCTACACAAGTGAGGTATCATTTTTATCGGGAGACTGAGCACTGAAATGTGGGGAAAAAGTGTTTTTTTCCCCGATTTTGAGGTTTGCAAATGATTCTGGGTAGCAGAACCTGGAGAGAGACCCACAAGTCACCCCATCCTGGATTCCCCTAGGTGTCTAGTTTAAAAAAATGCACAGGTTTGGTAGGTTTCCATAGGTGCTGGCTGTGCTAGAGGCCAAAATCCACAGCTAGGGACTTTCCAAAAAACACGTCAGATTTCAATGTAGATATGTGATGTGCCCATGATGCGTTTCCTGTCGCGGGCACTAGGCCTCCCCACACAAGTGAGGTACAATTTTTATCAGGAGATTTGGGGGAACCCAGAAAAGGAGAACAAGTGTTATTGCCCTATGTCTTTCTCAATTTTTTTTCCCTTCCAAATGTAAGACAGTGTGTAAAAAAGAAATCTGTTTGAGAAATGCCTGTAATTCACATGCTAGTATGGGGACCCCGGAATTCAGAGATGTGCAAATAACCACTGCTTCTCAACACCTTATCTTATGCCCATTTTGGAAATACAAAGGTTTGCTTGATACCTATTTTTCACGCTTTATATTTCTCCAAATGAATTGCTGTACACCTGGTAAACAATGAAAACCCATTGGAAGGTGCAACTCATTTATTGGCTCTGTGTACCTATGGTTCTTGATGAACCTACAAGCCCTAAATATCCCTGCAACCAGAAGAGTCCAGTAGACGTAACCGTATATTGCTTTCAAAAATCTGCCATAGCTGGAAAAAGTTATAGAAGAAAACGTGGACAGAAATGGCTCTTTTTTTCTCTTCAATATCAATATTTATTTTTTTATTTTAGCCATAGGAAATCCCTGAAGGATCTACACAAATGACCCCGTGCTGAATTCAAAATTGTTTCTACTTTTCAGAAATATTTAGCTGTCTGGGACCCAGCACCAGTTTCACACCCATTTCTGTCACTAACTGGAAGGAGGCTCTAATCACAAACAATAGTTAAAATGGTGTATGTCCCAGTAAAATGCCAAAATTGTGTTGAAAACTGTGATTTTCTGATTCAAGTCTGCCTGTTCTTGAAAGCTGGGAAGATGGTGATTTTAGCACCGCAAACCCTTTGTTGGTGCCATTTTCAGGGGGGAAAACCATGTGCTTTCTTCTGCAGCCCTTTTTCCCCATTTGTTTAAAAAAAAAAATTGCCGTATTTTGGCTAATTTCTTGGTCTCCTCCAGGGGACCCCACAATCACTGGGTACCTTTAGAATCCCTTGGATGTTGGAAATAAAGGACACAAATTTGGCATGTATAGCTTATGTGGACAAAAAGTTATGAGGGCCTAAGTGCGAACTACTCCAAGTCGCCAAAAAAAGGGAAAGGCCTGGCAGTGAAGGGATTAAAGGCCTGTTTACAGAAAGCGAGTCATGGAAGAATACAGTAAACACGGTTTAGGCAACAAAACAGATGAAATGACATGGAGAGCCTAAAGCAAATAAAGCCAGCAAATAGAAAGCCAGAAAGTGTGTTAGAAAACACAAAGCCAATGGTAATCACCCAGCAGAATGCATTCCTAGGTCAACTTTCTGAAAGTCCCCAAGATTCCTGTAGCAAACCAGACAGCTGCATTGTCTGGGAGGCTGCGACCTACAAAGGATGGTAGTCTAGATAGCAAACAATATCAGGAATATTTTTTGATGGCAATATTTGATATCACTTTCTCCTCAAATCTTAGGAGCTATTGCCTAAACAAATCGTTTGAGGTATGTGAACTCTATTTCCTTACATCTCTGACAATGCCATAAGTCTTTGCTGATAGACTGGTTTACAAGTAATGGTGTTTACATGTTCAAAATTTCTGTAATTGACATCGAAATGACCGGCAAAGATGATAACCAGTTTTCAGGTGATCTAGCAAATAAAAAATTGAGTACAAATGTGACGATATGTTTCTACGGTATTGTGGGAAACTAAGTTCTGCTGGCATTTTTTGTTTCATACATGCTAATGCGTGCTAATAGTGCATAAATGTTTCCTTACTTCCTGACAATGTTGATTGCAAACTGCCTGTGTAAGTGGAACGAAGAAACTTGTCATGGTACACGGTTGATAATTTGCTGAATGGACACAGATGAAATGCCAAGATTTTCCAGCGAGCTGATGATCGAATATAATAAAAAAAATTAACAAGTTTTGAATAAAGTTGTAATTGTAATTTTAATTGAAATGTGTATATGATTTCCATAGAAATTGTTTCCAAGTAAAATTCGATGGTGAGTTGATTATGTATTTTATCTTTCAAGACTGAGATGCAAAAGCTACTGTGCCTTTCTCATCCAGGGTAACTGATATAGTAACATCACCTCCTCTGTTGGACAGCAGACCCATGGGCACTTCTAAATGACTCCAGTGGACCATTTTCCTCAGCTCAAGCATCAGTCTATGCTGATATCTAGCTTTATTCAACTCTTGGTTTCCATGATGTGTCCCATATCAAATCCAACTGCCGTAATATCAGATGCTTTTAGTATGCCTTTGATAATGATTTGCCATGTTAGATTTTGCCTGAAGAGTGCTCTTGGAGATGTTACATGTCATAAGGTAGCGTTCAAGGCCAGGCAGGATAGCAGTCAGAGTTGGGACAGTGGGTATTTTCTAGGGATTCATTCAAGGATACCCACCAATGGCAAAGTATAGATCCATTTTAGAAACTGGAACTTTGTCCTGCAAAACTTCCCGACCTACCAGCAACTAATGAAGGAGGAAGCATCCCAGCCTGTTGTGCCCGGTCGAACTCCTATTAAATATGTTAGGGAAGAGCTGTTTTCAGCTCCTGTTTGAAGGTTTGCCCTCCAAAACTTACTTCCATGAACTGAAAATTGGCCAGTATCCGAACAGGTACTCAAAACACTTTAGATCTTAGTATGCTGTGGTCAGCTGTTTGCCTCTTGACTATGCTGAACCTATAGAGCCTGATCTGCTGGAGGATGAGAAAGGATGCAATGCTCTTGTGCTATGGGAGGTTCCTGTCACTGCTATATAAATATCACTTGATTGATATGCTAGTTGGGATAACAGTTATGTGGGGCACTGGAAAATGTTGCAGGAGGACTGAGGTCATTGGGACATAGAAGAAACCAAGACCAAAACCACTTACAGGATCTGTTTTGCCTGAGTAAGTACATTTTGAAGGCCATATCTGAATGATAAAAGCGCTTTATATCCACATTACAGTTGGACCAGGATAATCTACCTGACTAAGGTAGTCTTAGATACCTGCCTTCGAGGCCCCAAGATTTGCTTGATGGCTGAAATCTTTATTCTACTATATAATAAATAAAATGCGACAGCAGACACACCTAGTTTTATGCTGTACCCTCTCAAAGATTGCGTAGTATCTCAGTACCTTAACTGAACTCATGTTGTAAAGATTATTCTGTGGCATTTTACGGATAAGGAACCGCCCAGTTTCTCTGAGAGATAGTCTGAAGATTGCCTTTTGTCTGGCGTGCTCTGGCTGTACCAGTCAGTTAACCCTTCACCCGTCACCCTCCTCCTCCTACCGTCGGCTTACCCATCGCACCTCTTCAGGCTTTGAAGGAGATAGCTATGCAGTGATTCTAAAATTCTCTTTCACATAAGGTGGGTAGAGTCCCTGGAAGGGCTCATTTACTGAATGGAGAGAATCAATTCCAGCAACCACTCTATTAAGTGTCCGCATGAGTTATGGTAGCAAAGAAAGCAGACTTGGTTTAATCAGTGCAAATGTGACCTTTAGCTGCGTGACAATTATGCAAGGATGTCCTTTAAGGAACAGTTTTAAAATAACCAACATTATCCATGCTTTTGCAGGCCACATAATTAGGCTAATCAGGGCATGGGCTGGTCTAGCCCTTCTAGTGCTTACAAAAAATGTCTGTAATACACTTTGGGGTGCTGTACAACACTGTAGGAGTACTATTGTAAACATCACTGATTATCCCAGCCCTGAGGGGGCAAATAACGGAAGTAATCTGTGGAGATAGGTAACATGGCAATCCGCTCTTCTCGACACATTTATTTTGAAGATTTTTGCATCGCAAAAAAACACCTTGGGCGTCAGAGCGCTGTACACAGTCGAACATTGCCCTTGGGTGTGTAGGAGAACAGCTGGAAATGTAGCATACAGGGAGTGCAGAATTATTAGGCAAGTAGTATTTTTGAGGATTAATTTTATTATTGAACAACAACCATGTTCTCAATGAACCCAAAAAACTCATTAATATCAAAGCTGAATATTTTTGGAAGTAGTTTGTAGTTTGTTTTTAGTATTAGCTATGTTAGGGGGATATCTGTGTGTGCAGGTGACTATTACTGTGCATAATTATTAGGCAACTTAACAAAAAAAAATATATACCCATTTCAATTATTTATTATTACCAGTGAAACCAATATAACATCTCAACATTCACAAATATACATTTCTGACATTCAAAAACAAAACAAAAACAAATCAGTGACCAATATAGCCACCTTTCTTTGCAAGGACACTCAAAAGCCTGCCATCCATGGATTCTGTCAGTGTTTTGATCTGTTCACCATCAACATTGCGTGCAGCAGCAACCACAGCCTCCCAGACACTGTTCAGAGCGGTGTACTGTTTTCCCTCCTTGTAAATCTCACATTTGATGATGGACCACAGGTTCTCAATGGGGTTCAGATCAGGTGAACAAGGAGGCCATGTCATTAGATTTCCTTCTTTTATACCCTTTCTTGCCAGCCACGCTGTGGAGTACTTGGACGCGTGTGATGGAGCATTGTCCTGCATGAAAATCATGTTTTTCTTGAAGGATGCAGACTTCTTCCTGTACCACTGCTTGAAGAAGGTGTCTTCCAGGAACTGGCAGTAGGACTGGGAGTTGAGCTTGACTCCATCCTCAACCCGAAAAGGCCCCACAAGCTCATCTTTGATGATACCAGCCCAAACCAGTACTCCACCTCCACCTTGCTGGCGTCTGAGTCGGACTGGAGCTCTCTGCCCTTTACCAATCCAGCCACGGGCCCATCCATCTGGCCCATCAAGACTCACTCTCATTTCATCAGTCCATAAAACCTTAGAAAAATCAGTCTTGAGATATTTCTTGGCCCAGTCTTGACGTTTCAGCTTGTGTGTCTTGTTCAGTGGTGGTCGTCTTTCAGCCTTTCTTACCTTGGCCATGTCTCTGAGTATTGCACACCTTGTGCTTTTGGGCACTCCAGTGATGTTGCAGCTCTGAAATATGGCCAAACTGGTGGCAAGTGGCATCGTGGCAGCTGCACGCTTGACTTTTCTCAGTTCATGGGCAGTTATTTTGCGCCTTGGTTTTTCCACACGCTTCTTGCGACCCTGTTGACTATTTTGAATGAAACGCTTGATTGTTCGATGATCACGCTTCAGAAGCTTTGCAATTTTAAGAGTGCTGCATCCCTCTGCAAGATATCTCACTATTTTTGACTTGTCTGAGCCTGTCAAGTCCTTCTTTTGACCCATTTTGCCAAAGGAAAGGAAGTTGCCTAATAATTATGCACACCTGATATAGGGTGTTGATGTCATTAGACCACACCCCTTCTCATTACAGAGATGCACATCACCTAATATGCTTAATTGGTAGTAGGCTTTCGAGCCTATACAGCTTGGAGTAAGACAACATGCATAAAGAGGATGATGTGGTCAAAATACTCATTTGCCTAATAATTCTGCACTCCCTGTATATCAAGGATACACAGACCCTAAATAGAGGATGAAAGGCTGCCAGGAAATACACAGCCCCCAGTGTGACTAAAGAATGAAGGCCAGTCTATGGACACAGCCGCAGATGTGAATAAAGAATGCTGGCAGTCCAATGATTCACAGCACCAACACTGAATAAAGGATGCAGGGCATTCCAGGGATACACATCTCCTAATGTGAATACAAGATTTAGGGCACCCCAATGATACACAGCCCCTGATGTGAATAACGAATCAGGGCAGTCCAAAGGTACACAGCCCCGGATGTGAATAAAAAATGCAGGGAAGTCCAAAGATACATAGCCTCCAAGATAAAACAGCCCCCGATTTGAATAAAGGATGCAAAGCAGTCCAAGAGCACTCCCCACTAAACTGAATAAACGATGCAGGAAATTAGGATACACACCTCCTAATGTGACTAAAGGATGCAGGGCAGTCCACGGATACAAAGCCCCTAATGTGACTAAAGAATGCAGAGCAGTCCAAGCATACACAGCCCCAAGTGTGACCAAAGGATGCATTCACTTCAAAGAAACACAGCCACTAACATGACTAGAGGTCCAGGGCAGTCCACGGATACACAGCTCCTAATGTGACTAAAGGACATAGGGCAGTCCAAGAATATGCAGCCCCCAGTGTGACTAAAGGATGCAGAGTATTCCCGGGATTCACGGTCACTGATGTGAATAAGGCATGCAGGGCTGTTCCTAGCTACACAGCCCATGATGTGAATAAAGGATGCAGGACGGCCCCAGGACAAACAATTCATGAGGGTAAAATAATCTGAATATTCAAGGGTACACAATCCCCAAACGACACAAAAATGCACGGACCCACAAGTGAATACAGGTTACAAACACCCCAAAGAGTGTACTATCAGAATATCGACCAACCAAAATATGGGTAGAGTATCAGAACTATATCATCAAGCTAGGTATTACAGGATCCATACGTAAGAATACACTATAATACATTTTACAAATGGATAACCACTAGCCCATTAAGGCGAATCCTAAAGGAGGTATTTAAATTACGTTCAAGGGAATAACAGATCTATAAATGACCAGTGGCTGTAACTAAAAGTAAGGTCCTCCCCACCTGCAAAGTACACGGAGGGCCCCTCGTCCGAACTTATTCAGGAGTTCTCAGACCTTGTAATGTGCTAGGAGGCCCTTTGGAGCTCGGAGGCCCCTTCGCTCCGCAGGGGCTGCGGGGTCCCTTGTTACGCCCCTGTAAATTACTTAAGGCTTGAAGATGGCTCATTGACTTAACGCTCGGTGCTTACATCTGCTGTAAGCATCCCTTCTTCTAATGTCAACATACTAAGCACCATTATATTGACTAATATCAGCACCCGCGCATACATGGTAAAGAAGCGAGGTACGAAGAGCTATATAAAAACAAATTATTTTCATTTGTTATGAGCTGAAACATTATAACTATGATGAAAATGTGCCTCTTGTCGGAAAATGCATTTCAAAGTCTTTATCCCTATTTAGACGTTCAACGTGTCCTCAAACTCAAACGCTATCTTTCAGTGAGAGCCAGCCTCGCTGCAGGAAACACATACTTGCAGATTGGCTACGATTTAGAAGCTTGATATCCCGTGGGGACTAATGGGGTAGGAGTGGTGGCTGCCCATGGCTTTCAGACACAAGCCTGTATTTTGGTTTATCTTCATGTAAATCCCATACATTTCAGCTCCGAGCATTTTCCAACGAGAACCAGCTCTTGTTATCGTGCCGCGTGCTTACAAGCAGCACACTCTGCAAGCCAGGGGGAACAGCAGCGCTGAGAATGAAATGTTACCTACTGAGGTGTTGTTCATATCCCAAGCCGGCATATATGTGACCATACAGTGCAGTTATTTGCTAGCAAGAGGGCCTCCTAATTAAATGTATAAATATATCGACTCTGACAGGAAGTCACGTTCATATTTCGGCTCGCGTGCATTCCATGTTGGCTGTCTGTAATTAAGGATCGGATCCCAGGGTTTCTAAGGCAGGGCGGGAACAGAGTTTTTCACTAAGAATGTGGGACCCATTCGATTTTTGGCGCATGTAAGCTGATTTTAGAAGTGCAAGCCCCCCCCCCACCCCCTTGCAAACTTAAGTTCTCAACCCTGATTCCCATAATCAGAAATTATAGAGATATGGGGCCAGATGTACCAAAGGATTTTACCCATTCTGTGTCTATGGGAAAAAGCTTTCGTACATATGGCCCAATGTTCCTAAACTGAATATATTAATCCAGAAATTCATATTCAGGGGGGCTCCTCCTCAATGGCAAATGAACGTTGAACCACTGGCTACAAGCCTGCAGCTGAAAAATAAAACAATATTTTACTGCACAGGCCCGAGGTTGTGTCTGAGCGGCAGTCACTGCTGCTCAGACCAATCCTGGCACTGCTTACATGCTATGTTTAGCTTGTAAGTGCAGCACCAGGAATGCTGGGGAGCCTCTTCTGGTGTCCCAGCAAATGCTGCAGGGACCTCAAAGGACCACCAATAGGTTGCACATCGAAGCATTATTGGGATTCTAGAAGAGGCTACCAGACTGGCAATCTCCCCTGCCCACACCGGAGAACCTTGATCACACCCTAATGTCCCCCACCACCTTGCCATGTGAGGAATCACAATGGTTCCCAGCGCAGCTATACAAGAAGCTGCCACTCACTAGTGAGCTGTGGACTGTATGTGCAGGGCTGAGAGTGCTTCATCCTCTACGAGCCTGGGAGGCTGCAGATTGAAGCTCATTGCACTAGGATACCCGTCATTAGAAAGTGACTCCAGGACCTGTGCCTGGAGCCAGTCACCTCAGCTGCGCCTCTGTTCACAGCTGAACCAGAAGGCTGCGCACAGAAGCACAGACAGTGGGCAAACTAAAAAATAAACAAAGTCAAACAGATGGAAACCGGTCCACTCCAAGGTCACTGCGCCATTATGTTTCAATGTGATGTCCATCTTAGGAGTAGGAAATATACTGCACTCTTATACTATGTGTAGTGGTCATTCAGCTGCTGACACACGTGGCATGACAACTATTAACCCCTTCGCTGCCAGGCCTTTTCCCCCTCAGGTGGCAGGCCTTTTTTTGGCTATTTGGGGCAGGGCGAGCTCAGGCCACTCCCCACCTGGTGTCCCAAGTACACCACAGAACCCTGCCCTATTTGGCACTTACTTGCCTTAATAGTGAATCCTGCCTTCTGCAGGGCCTCAAACACTTTACAGAGGTGCTGTAAGTGCTCCTCCCAAGTGGAGCTGAACACCGCAATGTTATCCAGGTATACAGCACTGCAATCATCCAGTCCAGCCAACACCTGGTTGACCAACCTCTGAAAGGTGGCAGGGGCATTCTTCATCCCTAAGGGCATCACACAAAACTGGTAGTGCCCATCTGGTGTGGAGAAGCAGACCTCTCCTTTGCCCCTTCAGTCAGGGCGATCTGCCAATATCCAGAGGTAAAATCAAAAGCACTTACATTCTTGGCAGCACCTAACCGGTCAATGAGCGCATCAGCTCAGGGGATGGGGTGCACGTCAGTCTTGGTGACTGCATTGACTCCCTGGTAGTCCACACAGAACCTAAGTTCTGGGGTGGCACCAGGAGCAGCAGTCTTTGGGACCAAGACCACATGGCTGGCCCAAGAGCTACTGGAAAACTCAATAACCCCTAATGCTACATAGAGACTTCTTCTTTGATGCTAGCCCTAACCTTGTCAGTCACTCTGTAAACTTTATTTTTGACAGGAAGACTGTCCCCAGTGTCCACATCATGTGTACACAGATGAGTGACCCCAGGGGTCAAGGAAAACAATGAGGTGAACTGTCCCAACACCTGGCGACAGTCCCTCTGTTGCTCTGGGGTCAGGGAGGGGGAGAGCTTCACACCCTCCAGAGACCCATCTTTCACCTTGG
The DNA here is from genome assembly GCF_031143425.1 of Pleurodeles waltl. Lineage (NCBI taxonomy): Eukaryota > Metazoa > Chordata > Amphibia > Caudata > Salamandridae > Pleurodeles > Pleurodeles waltl. Next base: position 479,805,114 of record NC_090438.1, on the reverse strand, counting down.
CAGACTGGAGGTCAGGAAGAGGCTCACTCTCTTCCTCAATCCCATCATCTGCCTGACAGGTTTGGCAAGGCCTGCAGTAAGCGTCTGAGTGCCTGTGCATTTGGGGCCAGTAAAAGTGGGTGACAAGCCTCTCAAAGGTCTTGTCCTGCCCAAAGTGTCCCACCAAAGGCACATCATGAGCCAGACCCAGTAGGAACGCTCTGAAACACGGGGGTACCACCAGCACAAGGGCTGACCCAAGCTCAGCAACCTTAGGCTCACTATACAGGAGGCCATCCTTCCAGTAAATCAAATGTGATCCAGACTCCTTGCCAGATGCCTGGTCTGCAGCCTGTTGCCACAAACCCTCCAGAGTAGGGCATACTTTCTGTGCCCCATGGAATGCTTCCCTGGTGGGTCCCCCTTCCTGCTGCCACTGAGTCAGCTCAGGGACCCTCCCCAGTTCAGCCACCTGTTCCCCTGTAGGCTCCAGATCCTCCCCCTCAGGTTCAGCCTCCCCTGGACCGTGGGAACTTTTAGAGCCAGTTTCCTGTGCCCCCCGCCCTTCCTCTTTCTGGCAGACACCTGGGCCACTCTTTCAGGCTCCAGGTTCTCTTGTTCACCATGACGGGCTGCCATGGACCTGGTGGACACCCACACCCACCCAGGCAGACCCAACATCTCCAAGTGAAACCTGCGTTCCACCTCCTTCCAAGGGGAATCCTCCAGGTCATTGCCAAGCAGACAATGTACAGGCATGGTTGGACTCACAGCTACCCTCAAGGAACCTGATACCCCCTCATCTGGTCACTCAGCCACCTTTTCCGGGGCAGTACCAATGCCATCAAAAGCCTGGCCGAAACACATCACAGAAGAGAAAAGACTCACCTTTGGAGACACAAGGAAGAACCATGCCGCCATGGAACCAGAACTGCAAGTTTTCCTGATGATCTTCTATATCATGCTCCACCTGGAACACCAACCCCGGCGAAGACGATGACGGTGAATACAGCCGCCTAGCACACAAGGGAGGAGGAGAGGAAAACAACAGTGACACACATACACAACACACACCCCACACACACACACCATACACCATACACACAACCAGATGCACAAGAAAATCAATTTATCCCAGATAATTGGCAGAATATTGCAAGGACAACAGGAATTGACAAAAGTCATTGTAATAAGATCAACATCAGAATTAATATGTTGATGTGGCAATGCAACAGATATATACAAATGTACAAAAAAAAGGACACTGCCCATTCCATAGTTCACAGGGCCCACGTGGCCACAGGGAAAAGTCCAAGGCCCCACTCGATTCCTGCCCCAATACGGAGAGAACACAGCAGGGGTATCAGTTGGCAAATAGACAGGCACCTCAGGGGGCACCTCAGCCAGATGCAGAAACAAGACCACTGGTTCTGGAGGGGGCAACATGCTCTGTGCTTGGTCCTGGGGAGTGAAAGACCACAGTCTCTCAAGTGGGTGACTTGCCCACTGGTTCTGAAGGTGGCAACATGCCCTGTGCCTGGTCCTGGAGAGTGCAGGGCCACAGTCTCTCAAGTGGGTTACTTGCCCACTGGTTCTGAAGGAGGCAACATGCACTGTGCTTGGTCCTGGGGAGTGCAAGGCCACAGTCTCTCCAGTGGGTGACTTTCCCACTGGTTCTGGAGGGGGCAACATGCCCTGTGCTTGGTCCTGGGGAGTGCAAGGCCACAGTCTCTCGAGTGGGTGACTTGCCCACTGGTTCTGGAGGGGGCAACATGCCCTGTGCTTGGTCCTGGGAAGTGCAAGGCCACAGTCTCTCGAGTGGGTGACTTTCCCACTGGTGCTGGTGGGAGCAGGCCGCACAGCAGCCCATGGAGGCTGGACTATATGTCGTCCGCTGGCGGTGACGGCTGCACTGTGGTGGTGGTTGTGGGAGGCTCCTGCTCAGCCCCTGCACCCTCCAATGGTTGCACAGTGGTAGTGGTTGGGGGAGGCTCCTGCTCAGCCCCTGCACCCTCTGATGGCTTCACTGTGGTGGTGGTTGGGGGAGGCTCCTACTCAGCCCCTGCACCCTACGATGGCTGCACTGTGGTGGTGGTTGGGGAAGGCTCCTGTTAAGCCCCTGCACCCTCTGATGGCTGCACTGTGGTGGTGGTTGGGGGAGGCTCCTGCTCAGCTCCTGCACTCTCTGATGGCTTCACTGTGGTGGTGGTTGGGGGAGGCTCCTGTTAAGCCCCTGCACCCTCCAATGGCTGCACTGTGGTGGTGGTTGGGGAAGGCTCCTGTTAAGCCCCTGCACCCTCTGATGGCTGCATTGTGGTGGTGGTTGGGGGAGGCTCCTGCTCAGCTCCTGCACTCTCTCATGGCTGCACAACCAGGGCTGGCGGTGAGTGCTCCATGACAGCTGCTGGTGCAGGCTCCTTCCCCTTCTTTGTGGCTGGTGCAGGCTCCTTCCCCTTCAGTATTTGTGGCCTGGAATCCTTTCCACCATGAGTAGGTGCTGCTAACACTGGGCCCATGGACTGTTTGGCTGAAGTGCTTGGCTGGGTCCTTGCTACCCTGGCCATACGTGCAGGATGGGGAAGAGGGGTAGGTAAGAGGTCAATATGGGAAAGGAAAAGCTTTTTGCGGGCATTGGGGCGGAAAGAAGGAGGGGTAATGGGAGTAGAGGATGAGGGAGTGGTTGTTTGAGGTGTTTGTCTGCTGGATTAGGGTGCAGGTGCGTGGGCTGTATGCTGTTGTGAGGTGGATGGCTGTTGGGTGTCTGAGTGCTTATTTTGTGTACTTTAGGAGTGGGAGACAGACATGGTGGGAGAGGACACAGGGGATGTGTGCATGGATGTTGTGTAGGTGTCTGCTAGTGAGGTGTGTGTTCTGCTTGGTGTGGTGCTGATGCTGATAGTGGATGATGATGTAGTGTATGCAGGTGTGAATGTGGACATAACTGGGTGGGAGCTGAAGGAGGAGGAGGAGGCGGAGACAGTGGAAATAGTGGATGTTGTGCCTGCAACTGAATGGTGTTTGTGTGAGTGACTGTGGGATGAAGTGTGGTGCTTGTGTTTGCTTGTGACACTTTTGGGTGTTGTCTTGTGTGCATGCTCGTCTGGCTGTGTGCTTGGGATGGGTTGGGGCTGAGGAGAATAGAACTGGGACGTGGAAGTCGGAGGGGGGACAGTTGAAACAGGGACAATGGGCAGAGAGGAGGCCAGAGCCTGGATCGATCTCTGTTGGGCCGCCAATCCACCATGAATTGCCTCCAGGAATGCATTAGATTGCTGCATCTGGGATGCCAGCCCCCGGATGGCATTCACAATGGTTGACTGGCCTACAGAGATGGATCTCAGGAGGTCAATAGCCTCCTCAAATCGGGGCAGCAGGGCTTCCTGGCTATTGATATTTGCTGCACCTCTGCTTCAAATATCTGTGGCTCTACCCTGACTATTTCCTCCACCATGACCCTTAACTCCTATTCAGTGAATCATGGTTGCCTTTGTGGTGCCATGGGTGTTGTGTGATGTGTATTGGTGAGGGTGTGTTGGGTAATTTGTTGGGGTGTGTGATGTGGAGTGCATGAGTGGTGTATGGGTGTGAGTGGTATGTGGCTCTAGTTTCCGCAGTGGTCTTGGTGTCAGTTTGGTGGCTATGATTTGTATTCGTAAGGGGTTGTGGGTAGTGTGGGTGTGTGTTTTATAGTGGTGTGGGTGTGGCGTGTGTATGGGTGTCAGGTGTGTGTTTTTTTACTTGTCCAATGTGTTGTTGTTTTGTCTGTGGGTGGCCATTGTGAGTGCGGCGGTAGGTACCACCAATGGTTTACTGCTGTTGAATGTCCGCCGTGGTGATTCGTGGGTCATAATGTGATGGGCGCTGTTCTATTGGTGTAACTGACCTTTGGTCTGGCGGATTTGTGTATGTGACTGTATTATTGGATTGGTGTGTGTGTCTCATAATATGGTGAACGGATATCCGTCACCGCAGCAGTAAGTTGGCGGCTGTCCGCATGGCGGTAAGTGGGATTGTCCACCTGTGTCATCATGAGGGCCTTAATCCTTTAGAAAACAGCGAGAACGTTGTTAGCGTACAAAAGTACCTAGGTAGCATCAAAATAAAGCCGCACCAGCGAGCATGTGCCGGAAAAGGCCAACAATGCGTCGATTTCTCACCCGCAAGCGAGAACGTGCGTCATTCCTTCTCTCCTGAAAGAGAGTGATGCGTCGAACCGGACAGGCACCTTGGTCCGGCAAGGCTTTGCGTTGTTTTTTCACGCCTGGTGATGTTGCGTTGAAAATCCGGTTACACGGTATCACAAAACCACGATACATGGGGTTTGCGTCGTTATCAGCCTCTGTTAGCAGGTGTTGCGCATTGTTTCTCCAGCTGCGTTGTGACGATCTTCCAGCCCCGATGCAGGTGGAGCGGTGATTTCAGCCGCAAAGCCAGCGGTGCGTCCATTATCAGCCGCGACACAGAAGATTTGTCGTAAATTTCCCTGCACAGCAGTCTGTGCATGGATTTTCAGTTCTTGGCTACCAGCTTCACCTCTCAAGGGCCCAGGGACTGGATAGGGCACCACTTTGCAGGGCAGGAGTCTCAGCAGAGAGTCCAGGTGCTGGCAGAGAGAAGTATTTGATGGCCCTGAGACTTCAGCAACAGGAGGCAAGCTCAACTCAAGCCCTTTCAGATTCTTCTCAAGCAGTAATCCACAGCAAAGTCCAGTCTTTGCCCCTTTCAAAGGAAGAAGCAGCAACTGCAGGATAGCCCAACAAACGACAGTCAGAATCCGGGGTAGCAGTGATCCTCAGCTGTTCAGCTCTTCAGCTCTTCTCCTTGGCAGAGGTTACCCTTGAAGAAATCTAAATCAGAGGTTGGGTGCTCTTCTTATACGCCTCTCTGCATTTGAAGTAGGCCTACTTCAAAGGAAAGTCTCTGTTGTTCACAAGATCCTGCCTTGCCCAGGCCAGGCTCCAGGTTCACTCCAGGGGGTTGGAAACTGGATTGTGTAAGGGCAGGCACAGCCCATTCAGGTATAAGTGCCTACTCCTCCCTCCACTCTAGGTCAGATGGCCCATCAGCATATGCAGCCTACTCCCCATCTCCCTTTGTCTCACTGTCTAGAGGGAATTCACACCAGCCCAACTGTCAGTCTGACCCAGACAGGGAATCCACAAACAAGCAGAGTGACAGAATAGTATAAGCAAGAAAATGCCTACTTTCTAAAAATGTCATTTTCAAACAAACAATCTTAAAACCAACTTCATCAAAAAATGTATTTTTTAATTGTGAGTTCAGAGACCCCAAACTCCAAGTGTCTATCTGCTCCCAAAGGGAATCTATGCTTTAAGGATATTTAAAGCAGTCCCCATGTTAAACTATGAGAGAGAGAGGCCTTGCGACAGTGAAAACCGAATTTGGCAGTATTTCACTGTCAGGACACGTAAAACACATAAGTACATGTCCCACCATTAACATACACTGCACCCTACCCCTAGGGCTACCTAGGGCCTACCTTAAGGGTGCCTTACATGTATAAAAAGGAAAGGTGTATTGCCAAGTTGAATTGGCAGTTTAAAAGGGCACACACAGACACTGCAGTGGCAGGTCAGAGCCCGGTTTACAGGGCTACTCGTGTGGGTGGCACAACCAGTGCTGCAGGCCCACTAGTAGCTTTTGATTTACAGGCCCAGGGCACCTGAAGTGCACTTTACTAGGGACTTACTAGTAAATCAAATATGCCAATCAGGATTAAGTCAATTACACATACAATTTACACAGGAGCACTTGCACTTTAGCACTGGTCAGCAGTGGTAAAGTGCCCAGAGTACCAAAAGCAACAAAAACAGAGTTCAACACAGTCAAAACATTTGCATGCAAGATTCAGCACATAATATTATCCTTATTTCACATAATTATTAACATCCCATTATCTTCTTTCAATGTTCAAATTCAAAGCTCTCCAATAATCCAATTATATTCCAATATTTTATTTTTAATTCTTTATTGCTTATCTTAATCATTCTTTCCATTTAAGACAGCCATTAGCCATTAGCCAACGCGTTTCGTCCTCATGGACTTCATCAGGGCTTCCAGCTGGGGGTCCAGGCGCTTAGTCCGTGGCAGAGGGGCACGTCCTGCTGGGAAGTGTTCAGTCGTGTGGGTCGAAGTGTTTCTCCAGTGGTGAATGACACCCTCTCATGGGGAGGATGGGTGTGTTCTTTCAGGCCAGGGCGGCTGGATGTCCAGCTCCTCCAGGGGTCTCCCAAGCCCTCGTACCCCTGAATCAGCCTCTGTCTGCTGCTCCCAAAACATGGGAAGCAGAGGCAAAATAGACAGGGGAGACCACTCAAAGGGTGCCAGGTCTAACAAGAGAAATAAATAGATACAAGATATAGAGGAACAGATGCAAGAATTGGTATATATTTTAAATTTCATAAATGTATGTGTATATTGAAATGTGCATGTTGTGCTTTGTATTGTGTATCTTTTAGATATGCATGGGTGTAATGTATTTACATTTGTAGGCGTGGTTTGTGTAGATGTGGTGTATGTGGAGGCATGTCCCCTGCACTCATTTCCAGTTCCACATTTAGTCAGGAGAGCACCAAACTCACATCTCATTAAATGGAACTCTTTGTCTCTTCTCCTTGTCCTGTTCTGTCTGGACTCTTTCAATAGCCAGAGGTATTGCACCCCCCCATTTTCCAGACCCCAGTCTCTTCCTGACTCCAAAATGTAGAGCTCTGTAAAAAAGCAGTATTTTTAATGGAAAGGCCAGGAGCACTACACACATTTGTTTCAACACCAATTGGAAAAACCCCTCTGCATCTGGTGGACTCCTATTTCATACGGTCAAAAAAACACATTTTAGATTTCTTGTGGCTTGATTTATATGTTGACAGAAAAGGAACTTGTTGTGAGGGAGTTCCCTTACAGCCATCACATGTCCGCCCACTCTATTTATATGCAGGCAGAGCATATGTTTGGCAACAGCAGAAACTACTGGACTCCACCATGGCCAAACTTCTCTGATGGCCTGAGGGAGTAAGGGCCATCGGAGAATTGGCTATATGTCCATCCAGCCCATTATTGTGGGCATACCTATATGCATGTTTTTTACTGTCTGCCACTGCCAAGCAAACCCTGACGTAAGGGACACTAAAAAATAAATAATGCCCCCCCACCCATTCATGGAAGATAACTCCTATAGCAAGGGGACATTGTCTGTTTTATTTTTTAAAAGAAAATCCCGCTTTGGGATTATCTTTTTTAAAATAAAAAAACAACTGTTTGATGCAAAGCTCTGTCATGTTAATGGAGCCCTTCTTCAAACAATAACAAGCATTGACAGGAACTGCTGTCACGGTGGTTGCTGCTAATGATTTATAAATGAGCTCCTGCTTGGTGGTCATTTATAAGCTAGCGGGTGGTACCTCCATCAGGGCGACAGAGTAATTTACTCTGTTGCCCTGGTGGGACAACGGGCCATCGTCCAAGATATAAATCTAGCCTTTGGTTTTCATGTGGGGTTGCATGGCTGTCACTTGCTAGCTGCTCTCCTCAACTAATAATGCGAGCCTTGCAATATTGCTCCATCGCCACTGTCACTGGCCTAGACTGCCTGTGTCTTTACTGCCAGCTGTGTGGATACCACCCACTATCATGCTTGTCTCCCATCTATCTTTATGTGTGAACTGTCTTTGTTGGTTTACAAAAACCTCTACAGTCACATTTGCAATAACAACGTTATTCATACAATTAAATATGTAGTTTGGTCTCAACAGGCATGATTCACAAAGGTAAACTTATGCTTTTTTGTAAGTATACTATTTTTTGGTATTCACAAACTACAAATTTAATTTTACTAATAGTAATTTTAGGATTGCAGACAATCCGCATTCTTGGAGGACACTCTGCACACAAAAAGATAGACCTGTCCTATCTTTGTATGTGCTGTTATCCGCCCCGACTGCAGTCTCCACAGTCGTAAAATTACTGTTAGTAAAATTAAAAAAGTAGTTTGTGTATACCGAAAAAATAGCACATTTACTCAAACGTATAAGCTTACCCTTGTGAATTAGGCCTAACATTTTTAATACGAAAATCTTCCGGTTCTAACCAATCATCCAATAAGTACTAACATTTTGTTTTAGGTATATTTTTGCCTATATATCTATCTATCTGTTTCCCCAGCCATACCTGATCCATTCATTCAAGGACACACCACACATCCATCCACTCATCAAGGTATCCATCAACTCACTTATCTAAGCATTTATTCCAACATCCGTCATTCCACAACCCATCCAACCATCCGCCCCACCGCTCACCCACCGGCCCATCCATCCTAATCTGCACACTAAAACTGGAAGGGGGAATGGCATTTTTCAGAACTGTGCAAGCGCACTCTTCAAACAGAGGATAGAAGTAGGAACATAGATGGACTCAAAATAAATAGTATTTTATATGTTGTGCCTAATGCCCTTAAGTAGATGTCATTTTATTGATTTATATGTATAAAGGGGATGTACACAATAGGGTAGCTTTATGTTCGAAAACGTTTTGTCTGTATGTTGCTGACATCTTCGAGATCAAAATTACACAGATCACTTACATTTCTAGGTTAATTAGATTGCGTTGACATCTGGGCAGTTTTTGCATTGACAGCTGAACTAATTCACTGGTGCAAAGTGGCATTTTTTATTTGCTCAGTTGATGCAACTGTTGCTTGTCCCCTTGTCCCGTGTTGCAAATGAAGTTGCACTAACGCTTGCACTAACGTCTTTGCGAGCTGTGTGAGCGGAAAATGTTAGTGCACAGAATCCACCCGCATATGGTTATGTCAGTGATACAGACACAGCCTAGCTCCGCTCCTAAAAATGCACTTTTACATGCATGTCCCCAGACTACCCAGCCATCAACCCTCAATTAAACTATCAATTTATACTCCTTCGTCACTGGCAACAGCTGACAGTCAACCCTGTATCTCAGCCTAACTGGGCACACGGATTCCAAGCTACCAGTCACATCCTACAGCCATGTGGCGTTGCATGCATCATGCGCAGGTGGGGAGGAGGCAGTTTCCACAATCTCTCGTAGCGGCGCCCCATATCCCCCATGTCGTATGTTTTGGAAACAGTAATAAACATGTTTATTTAAAAGAGTATGACCGCTCCTATCTAGGCAAGCACGCATCAATATGTCTGGCAGCTAATCTCCTTTATTTATAGCCCTGGGAATTTTCAGAGATTACACCGGAAAAGAAAAATGACCATCGTTTTGTCTATCGCCTGTTATCACAACGTTGTTTCCTTGTGCTGGAAATGACTGGTGTTGTAACTGAACTCAATAGTGTTTATGGTATGGAATTTAGAAAGATGGAAGGCAGAGCACACCTCTACGAAGTGTTTACATTTTAGCAGTCAGAAATGGATGGATGCACGTTAGTCACTCGCATGGGTCATTCTGCTCCGGCGATCCACACTCACTATTCTTTTTTCAGGGGCTCTGATGCAGCAACTACAGCCTCAGATGTAAGCACTTCAGGGGTGCTATCGATGACAACATGAATGTTTCATCACCATTTCAAACAACATCGCCCTCTGTACCCTCCTCAAATCATATATTGTTGTTTCTTTGCACGCATCGACTAGTCGTCACTTTCTTCATTTAAACAGCCTATTCAATGGGCGTGGACTTCAGTGATTGCAAGACAAAGGAACAACTGATGCCAGACTTTTTACATTGCTGCGGGGACCTCAAAGGACCACCAATAGTTTGCCCATCGAAGCATTATTGGGATTCTAGAAGAGGCTACTAGACTGGCAATCTCCCCTGCCCACACCGGAGAACCTTGATCACACCCTAGTGTCCCCCACCACCTTGCCATGTGAGGAATCACAATGGTTCCCAGCGCAGCTATACAAGAAGCTGCCACACATTAGTGAGCTGTGGACTGTATGTGCAGGGCTGAGAGTGCTTCATCTTCTACGAGCCTGGGAGGCTGCAGATTGAAGCTCATTGCACTAGGACACCCGTCTTTAGAAAGTGACTCCAGGACCTGTGCCTGGAGCCAGTCACCTCAGCTGCGTCTCTGTTCACAGCTGAACCAGGAACCAGAAGGCTGTGCACAGAAGCACAGACAGTGGGCAAACTAAAAAATAAACAAAGTCAAACCGATGGAAACCAGTCCACTCCAAGGTCACTGCTCATTATGTTTCAATGTGATGTCCATCCTAGGAGTAGGAAATATACTGCACTCTTATGCTATGTGTAGTGGTCATTCAGCTGCTGACACACGTGGCATGACAACTATTAACCCCTTTGCTGCCAGGCCTTTTCCCCCTCAGGTGGCAGGCCTTTTTTTGGCTATTTGGGGCAGGGCGCGCATAGGCCCTCATAACCTTTTGTCCACATAAGCTACCCACACCAAATTTGCGTCCTTTTTTCCCAACATCCTAGGGATTCTAAAAATACCCAGACTTTGTGGGTTCCCCTGAAGGAGGACAAGAAATTAGCCAAAATACAGTGAAAATTTAGTTTAAAAAAAAAAAGAAATGGGAAAAAAGGGCTGCAGAAGAAGGCTTGTGTTTTTTTTCCCTGAAAATGGCATCACCAAAGGGTTTGCAGTGCTAAAATCAGCAGCTACCCAGCTTTCAGGAACAGGCAGACTTGAATCAGAAAACCCAATTTTTCAACACAATTTTGGCATTTTACTGGGACATACCCCATTTTTACGATTTTTTGTGCTTTCAGCCTCCTTCCAGTCAGTGACAGAAATGGGTGTAAAACCAATGCTGGAACCCAGACACCTAAACATTTCTAAAAAGTAGACAAAATTCTGAATTCAGCAATGGGTAATTTGTGTAGATCCTACAAGGGTTTCCTACAGAAAATAGCAACTGAAATAACAAAATATTGAAATTAACGTGAAAAAAACAGCCATTTTTCTCCACGTTTTACTCTGTAACTTATTCCTGAGATGTCAGATTTTTGAAAGCAATATATCGTTACGTCTGCTGGACTCTTCTGCTTGTGGAGATATATAGGACTTTTAGGTTCATCAAGAACCCTGGGTACGCAGAGCCAATAAATGAGCTGCACCCTGCAGTGGGTTTTCATTCTCTACCGGGTATATAGCAATTCATTTGCTGAAATATAAAGAGTGAAAAATAGGTACCAAGAAAACCTTTGTATTTCCAAAATGGGCACAAGATAAGGTGTTGAGGAGCAGTGGTTATTTGCACATCTATGAATTCCGGAGTGCCCATACTAGCATGTGAATTACAGGGCATTTCTCAAATAGACATCTTTTTTACACACTCTCTTATATTAGGAAGGACGAAATGTAGAGAAAGACAAGGGGCAATAACACTTGTTTTGCTATTCTATGTTGCCCCAAGTCTCCCGATAAAAATGGTACCTCACTTGTGTGGGTAGGCCTAGCGCCTGTGACAGGAAATGCCCCAAAAAACAACATGGACACATCACATTTTCCCAAAGAAAACAGAGGTTTTTTGCAAAGTCCCTACCTGTGGATTTTGGCCTGTAGCTCAGCCGGCACCTAAAGAAACCTACCAAACCTGGACATTTTTTTAAACTAGAGACCTAGAGGAATCCAAGATGAGGTGACTTGTGGGATTCTCATGAGTTTCTGTTACCCAGAATCCTTTGCAAACCTCTAAATATGGCTAAAAAATACTTTTTCCTCACATTTCGGTGACAGAAAGTTCTGGAATCTGAGAGGAGCCACATATTTCCTTTCACCCAGCATTCCCCCAAGTCTCCCGATAAAAATGATACCTCACTTGTGTGGGTAGGCCTAGTGCCCGCGACAGGAAATACCCCAAAACACAATGTGCACATATCACATTTTTCCACAGAAAACAGAGGTGTTTTTTGCAAAGTGCCTACCTGTGGATTTTGGCCTTTAGCTCAGCCGGCACCTAGGGAAACCTACCAAACCTGTGCATTTCTGAAAACTAGAGACCTAGGGCGAATCCAAGAAGGGTTGACTTGTGGGGCTCACACCAGGTTCTGATACCCAGAATCCTTTGCAAACCTCTAAATTTGGCTAAAAAACACTTTTTCCTCACATTTCGGTGATAGAAAATTCTGGAATCTGAGAGGAGCCACAAATTTCTTTCTAACCAGTGTTCCCCCAAGTCTCGCGATAAAAATGATACCTCACTTGTGTGGGTAGGCCTACTGCCCGCGACAGGAAATGCCCCAAAACACAATTTGGATAGATCACATTTTTCCACAGAAAAGAAAGGTGTTTTTTGCAAAGTGTCTACCTGTGGATTTTGTCCTCTATCTCAGCCGGCACCTAGGGAAACCTACCAAACCTGTGCATTTATGAAAACTAGAGACCTAGAGGAATCCAAGATGGGGTGACTTGTGGGGCTCTCACCAGGTTCTGTTACCCAGAATCCTTTGCAAACCTCTAAATTTGCCTCCTCACATTTCGGTGACAGAAAGTTCTGGAATCTGAGAGGAGCCACAAATTTCCTTCCACCCAGCATTTCCCCAAGTCTCCCGATAAAAATGATACCTCACTTGTGTGGGTAGGCCTAGTGCCCGCGACAGGAAATGCCCCAAAACACAACATGGACACATCACATTTTTCCACAGAAAACAGAGGTGTTTTTTGCAAAGTGCCTACCTGTGGATTTTGGCCTGTAGCTCAGCCGGCACCTAGGGAAACCTACCAAACCTGTGAATTTTTTAAAACTAGAGACCTAGGGGAATCCAAGATGGGGTGACTTGTGGGGCTCTCATTAGGTATTAGGTTCTGTTACCCAGAATCCTTTCCAAACCTCTAAATTTGGCTAAAAAACACCTTTTCCTCACATTTTAGTGACAGAAAGTTCTGGAGTCTGGGAGGAGTCACAAATTTCCTTCCACCCAGCATTTCCCTAAGTCTGCCGATAAAAATGATACCTCACTTGTGTGGGTGGGCCAGGTGCCTGCAACAGAAAAATGCCAAAAACTTGTAGAGATTGAGGGAATAGCACAGCGAGTTGATAAGCACATATTCTTCTTTTATACATCTTTGGGCTGACTCTGCTTTGGGGACCAACACAAGTGATGTGCCATTTTACTTGGGAGACTGAGGGGAATGCTGGGGAGTAGGAATTTTGTGCTGGAGCGGTGATCATACAAAGAAAAGTCAGGAAAATATGCATTTTTAAGCAAATTTTGAGGTTTGCAGAGGAGTCTGGGTAAGAAAATGTTGGGGGATCCACGCAAACCACACCTCCCTGGACTCCTTGGGGTGTCTAGTTTTTAAAAATGTCTGGGTTTGGTAGGTTTCCCTAGATGAAGGCCGCACCAAGGACCAAAAAGATAGGTGTCCCCTCCCCCCCAAACACAGGTAGTCTTGTAATATATCATTTTGATGTGTCCACGTACGTCTGTGATCTGCCAAACACAAAAATTGTGAAAAGAAACGCACTTAGATTATGTGAAAGAGACGCCTCTCCCACCAACCAAGTTGGTGGCATGCTTCATCATCAGGGTCGCACCTGAGACACCTAGCGTGTCACAAGTGTGCTGTGATGTCTGATTACAGCGGAGCAGGTTTTGTCATTTTTACAACACATACTGGTTGGATTTGGCATGAGGGTGAGTGATGGTTCAGTAGATCAAATTTTATTAACAAGAGATTTCACAAAAGTGAAATGTACTGTTAATAACTGAAAGGCCAAAAAACGGAACCAATGACTCACAGCTCGTGAGCTGTAAAGCAGCGTCAAGGCACCAACCGTTTTACAGTCCATTCACACACCTTTCATACATGACATGCACAAGACTATTCACGCTGCCAGCCACTGGCCCAGCACATTACAACACATGCATCGACAGACAGAGCCACTCAAGGGCCCATCACTTACATACGCCCACATGCCTGATACAGAAGTCACACTAGCTGATGGGAGTGTGTGGATTGATGTTTGGCTGGCACTGCCAGCCAAGCGCCACCCCACGCACACTGCCAGCCAAGTGCCACCCCACGCACACCGCTGGCCAAGTGCCACCCCACACACACCGCCATCACTTTTTTTGTTTATAAACAAAAAAGAACCCACTAACTAATTATAAAATAAGTACAAAACTACAAACACAAAAGCTCTAACTAAATACATGACAGTAATGTCAATGTGAAACTGAACATATGAAAATATAAAATAGACAGTTTACACTCATGGCATTTCCCAAAAAGATTTCTTCGAGTGGTAACTTCTAAAACATTCGGCCACACACAGCCCAGGCTTTGAAGGGCAATCGGGCAGTACATCCAGCTCTCCCTCCGGGTACCTCTTCGGGAACATACTCCACAGTGGGAGGAATGTGATCTGGAAAGTGGCAATCTTTCAATCTAGCCACATCCTCCACCACTGCTACTCTAGGAACTCTTGCCTGTTCCACCACAATAAGGCTCTCTATCACTGACTCCTGAAATTTAACAAATTTCATCCTTGACTCAGGTGAACAATCCTTGAACACAATAAAAGCATTAAAAGTTGCCAAATGAAATAAATGTAGGGCCAACTTTTTATACCACACGTAAGACTTACGAAGAGCAGTGTAAGGTTCCAACCTCTGATCTACTCTATCAACACCACCCATGTGCCTATTTAGTCCAAAATGCACACAGGTTTGCACATTTCGGCAACCTGACCCCAAACAGTCACAGGGGAAGTTCTCTCATCATGGACGGTAGATAGCATGTACACATTCCTCCTGTCTGAAAATTTTAGAGCTAGCAGCTCATTATTCCGCAAGGCACTGCACTGTCCCCTCTCAAGTTTTTTACAGACAAGCTCCCTTGGATAACCTTTCCGGTTAGAACTGATTGTGCCGCAAGCAACAGTGTCCACTCTAAACAACTCCTTGAACAAATGCACTCCAGTGTAGAAATTATCCACATACAAATGGTGACCTTTGTTAAACAGTCGTCAATCAAGTTACCACACAATTTTTTCACTAACTCCAAAAGTGGGCGGACAACCAGGAGGGTCAATACTGGAATCCCTACCAGTGTAGACCCGGAAATTCTAAATGTATCCTGTACTACTTTCTGACAGCATATACAATTTAATTCCATACCGTGCCCTCTTACTAGGAATGTACTGCTTAAAAACTAAAAGCCCCTTGAAAAGGACCAAAGACTCGTCCACACTTATCTCTTTGACTGGAACATAGACCTCTGAAAACCGATCTACAAAATGATCAAGGACAGGCCTAATCTTAATAAGACGGTCACAATCAGGGTGATCTCGTGGCAAGGCTAAAGCATTGTCTACAAAATGCAGCATACGAAAAAGAAGCAAATAGCGGTTACGTGTCATAGTTGTAGGAAATATAGCCGTTGCCATCAAGGGACTAGTAGACCAATAAGAAGCCAGTGACGGCTTCCTTATCAACCCCATCAAAAAAGTCAAACCTAAAAACTTTTTCATCTCTTCCAGATATGTGGGAACCCACTGAGTAGCTCTAGACTGAGGCCTAAGTCTGGCAGCGTTGTCCCTCAACTATTGCTCCGCATACAAATTAGCCTGCTCCACAATCTCTTCCAAAAATACATTGTCCATAAACAAGTGAAAGAAATTGACAGGCAAAAAGTTTTCCGTATTGACTCTACACCCTGGGAGACCAGTAAATGCAGGTAACTGTGGCTGCTCCATGTTTGGGGCAATCCCGGTGTCAGGTCTTCTAATGGGAAACCCTTCAGCCCCAGGCTCCTGCACTCTCGGCACATCAACGTCCTCTTCTAAAACAGGCCCTTCATCTGCACTGAGAGTGGCTTCCTCATCAGAAGAATCCTCTCGGACAGAAAACTCACTACCAGAATCTCTCACTTCCTCCTCAGCCTCAGATGCAGAGTCAGTCTCATAATCATGGGCTGAAGAGGGCACAAAAAGCATGCCAACAACCTGCTGAGCGGTCACTCTGTGGCTAGCCATGATCCTCACTAACAACAAATGGATTGGCAACAACAACCAGCGTTAAATGAGTAATAAACAAAGTGTAGCTTTATCACAAAGAGTTATGTACTAAAAAACTATACCACTCACTTGCCTGAAAAAGCTACACACCAGCAACTACTCTGCATGGACACAGCAATCACCAATGATATCTCACTAAAAAGTAAAAAAAAAAACCAAATTAGACATATGACAACACAAATATCATTGTGCTCAAATCTAAGGACAATTTCACACACAATACTGCATTTAGTACACCACCTGCAAACATGTCATTCATGCGTGTCAACAATACTCCTTTGGAGTAAATTGCTTTTACTTACCTAAAACATGCAACTATGCAAACCGCAGGACAACTACTGCCAAAACCACAAGAATCCACAGCAAAGGAAGCAAAAGCTTTTATCTAGAACAAAAAGAAGAAATAAACTGTTATAATCACGACTACAAATACGTCGCCAGTTGACAGACACCCCGCCACCAAGAACTTAGAAATTGTCCCTGGTGCCTAAGTGGCTTCTGCCCCCCTTGGGGGCACATGGGCCTAGAAAAAATAGGCCGATCTGCCCTCAAGGGGGGCAGAAACGTCCAGCAGCTCTGTACACTGTTTGGGGGGACGACCCTTGCCAAAGGTGCCACCCCCCACACACAAAACACACACACACAGGATCCCTGGTGCCTAAGTGGATTCTGCCCCCCTTGGGGGCAGATGGGCGTAAAAAAAATTGGCCGATCTGCCCCTAAGGGGGACAGAAATGGCCAACAGCTCTGTGCCCCCTTTAGGGGGCGACCCTTTCCAAAGGGGGCAAAAGGGGGCACCCCAGCATAAGACAAAAAAAGGGGAACAAAACAAAATCACTGGCGTATTGGTGGTTTCGGCCTAAAAAAATAGACCCTTATTTTCCCCCTTTGGGGGGGCGACGCTTGCCCAAGGGGTGCCCTCGAAAACACACACACCACTCAATCCCAGCCAAAAACATGGCCGATCTAGCCCCAGGGGGGCCGAAACATATAAAAAATGATTGCCCCTGGGGCAGCGACCCTTGTCTATGGGGCCGCTGCTTAAAAACACAAGGAAAACATAATCCCTGGTGGTCTAGTGGTTTTCGCCCCCTCCCACCCCCCCTTAGGGCAGATTGGTAAAAAAAATGGCCGATCTACCCCCAAGGGGGGCCGAAACAGGATTTGAAATAGCCCCCCTGGTGAGCGACCCTTGCCCAAGGGGTCGCTCCCCAAAATGAAATTAAAAGAAAATCCCTGGTGCCTAGTGGGGATCCCTGCTCCACGATCGCGGGCCCTCCCGCGATCGTGGAGCAGGAATTGCAGGAATTCACTGAAAACAGGCACAGAGGGAAAGGAAAAACTCTTTCCTTTCCCCCTGTGTCTGTTTTTCCACTCCCAACCGCCCCCCAGGAGAAGGACTCACCTCTTTCACGTCCAAGCAAATGGCTTCCAGCGTGTCGTCGGCTGTGAGCGCGCTGACGTCATCAGATTGCTGAGGGGGGGGGGTCGGGGTGAAAGGGGAAGCAATTCCCCTTCCATCCTCGACTGGGGTGTGTGGGTGGGAGGCCCACGGGAGTAGCGCCAGCGCTCTCCCCCGTGGGCCGGGTGAAGGACGAGCTGGTCTCGTCCAGGGCACACTGCAACTGTGTGCCTGGGCGAGACCAGCTCGTCCACGGCCTGGAGGGGTTAATTTGTGTCAGCTCTGTGGTAATTAAAGCTTGGGTTATGTGCGTGTGGGGCATTAGAGGATAATATTGCGCCAAAGCATTTCATGAATACTGCACCATCCATAAACTCCAACTAACCTATTTCATATGGAGATGACTACAAGTATTGTCCAATGAAATGCTGTATTCCTGGCAATCAACATGTGGGTGGAGCCAAAGCCTCAGTCTGTAGCACTCCTGAAAGCTCTTTTTTAGGTTGATCACCTAATGTCTGGTGACAGCTGCGCTGTCAAGCCATACTTAAAAAGTAGTTAATTTAGCAATAACTGACATTGACAGATGGATAGTGCCTAAATCAATAGTGTGTTGTGAGCCAAGTTCTTTGAATCTCTATGAAGGTATGTGGGTTCTCTAGAAGCATCCCTGGTTTGCTTAGCTGAATTGCACTAGTCTTCATAAATGGCACATATATGCCATACTAGTACCAAACAATAACCAATTATGCAGAGACTTAAAAAAAAAAACTGAAGCTTATAGCTTTAGTTGAAGGAAACCTGGACTACTTGCCTGCCTTATTTTAGTTGATGAGGCCACATTCTTTAGGAAACCTGCCTTTTCTGCATCATTGCTTCAGATTTTTCACCTTTTACTTGACCCCATATTTTTTCTTTAGCATATATTTTATTGTATATTTGCTTTAGAATTCTCTACACTTTGACCCTGGTAATCAGCTGTAGAGTGCCTGTGCTTTTTCTTTGACCTCTGAGCTTGAGAGGAAGGATCCATGTCCCAATTCACCTCTCAGGAGCATAACATAAGAATCAGGAATACATGGAAGAAGAAAATGAAGATGACATTAAGGAGATTGCAGTGCCAGAGAAGGGTGTGTCCAAAAAAGCAGTCTCAGCTGCATTGTCCAGAGCACACCGCAGTATGTTAGCCCATAGTTTGTCTCCATCAGGGCTGGAGGACAGACAAGCACAGATGGCTTTGAAATTTCAGTTGGTTACCCTTGCCTTGGAGGTAAAAACAAGTTGGCTATAGCTGTAAAGAAGAGAAGGTGGCTGCTGAGGAAAAGAAGGCAGTGACAGCAACATTGGCACTGGAGGGCAACAAGGTAATCTTGGATTGGTTTACTCTTAATTGGAATAGTTAACATACCTGTAAGTCCTTAGTATATAGTGCAAGTTGTACCCAGAGGCTGGAAGTTAAATGCCACTAGTAGACTGTAGCATCTATTGTGCCTTCCACAAGAGTAGTAGTGCAAACATGGCTTAAGGCCTACCCTACATAGCCTAACTGTAGCAGTGTAAAAACTGCAATTAGGCCTGACAAAATGAACCCTTTTGTCAGAACAAAACCTCCCTTTTAAATAAAAATAAGTCATCCCCTATGTAGACCTTATGGCCCACAAGGTAGGGTGCCTGGTATTTAAAAGTAAGTTATATAGAAAGTTAATGTTAACATGTCCTTGGAGTGACTAACATTTAAAAGCTATTATACTATGGCATACCCAGCTGTCTTACAAACAACACCAGGGTACATATTAAAATCCTAATACTGTATCTCAGGAATAGAACTAGCTAAAAACATAGTTCAAAAAACAGTGTAATACCTTAATACTTATTACAAATCCAATTCAGTGGTGAAGTCAGAATGTTTAATAAATACTAATGAAAAGTAACTTTTAGAAAGTTACCTTTTCTCTGCCTGAAGCTCCTTGGGACTTATTTGCTTTAATTCCTCAGCTTCACCCAGCCTATACTTGGCCCACATTAGGTGTTAATAAGGTGTGAAACTACTCCCAGGAGCTACTCAATAGGTCACTATGATTGACAGGTAGATCTGTATGGGCAGGGATGACTCCTTTGACCTCAGCAGAAGGGTGGGGGCTGTAAGCATCCTTTTTGACATTACAGTACTGAACCCTGCTTGAGTGTCAAATACTGCTTGATAGGTCTGCTGGGTTCACACATAACACGTAGGGAGCACAAGAAAAGAATGGAACAAAGAGGATGGCAAGACAATTCTTGTATGTATACTATCTAGTTGCTGACGGATCCTTCTTTTAGCCTACCAGACCTCTGTCTCTGAGTTCGTTGTGGCGACAGTGACTGCTTTAAACTGGATTTTAGTGCTAGATATGGGAGGACACTAGGAGTACCATAGTACATATCTCTCACACACTCCAGCCCTCTGAGCCCAAATTGAGTGTGGCTGAAGACTTTCACTGTTTTGAAAATTCCCAAAGCTGGTAGGGTTGGGCCCGGGAACCTTCACCCGATTGTTTAGGGCATGCACAGGAGTCATTCCCACTCCTGTGGAGGTGCCACATTTGAGCCTAACCTGTGGTAGGCATAAATGTGGCTGCCTGTGACCTGAGAAGAGCCCAAAATGATTAGACCGGTTCCCTCTTTAGTAAAGATGTGAACTCAAAGGGTCATAAGGCTGACCTCCTGATCAAGCTACAGGAATACAACAAACTACAAGATGCCTTTCCTTTCCTGCAAGTACTCAACTGACCAGTGGCAACTGGAAATGAACTGGACCCTGCTGTTGGCCTCTGCCTGATACCCTGTACGTTTCTAACTACCTCCCCTGAAGTCCTGCTGGGTTCAGAAGTGTACTGCTGTGATGAATTGGGACTTAAAGGGCTGATTCAGATGGTAAACGTTTTGACTAGGATGAAACTGGTTGGTGTATCAGACTCACGATCCATTGTGGTCAGCCTCAAATTTCACCAAAAAACGAACACACCGGACAAGACTATGCATACTTGGTGAGGTCTAGTTCCAAAGACATTTTGATGTATGTAATGACCTATTCCTGTAGTACTCTTTTATGTACCCTTACATTCCTTTCTGAATTGGCACAAAAACATCTAAAATGGGAATATAATGAGACTAATTAGTGAATGTTCTCACAGCAGTTTCTCTGCCAGGGCATCGGGGACTCTGCCCCCTATACTTTGACCGCCCCTCCAGGTTCAGCCATTGCCAAAGGTAAAATACACTCTTTACATCTGTTTTTAAAAAAGAACAAAATGTACTCACACATCTTTCTTCAGGCTGAGGCTGTTGTTGGTGAGGGTAGTCTCATAACAGTGATGACACACTGCCAGCGATGCTGATGCATTCCCTAAACGTCTGTGGGCAGTTCCAGAGTCTACAGTTTTTGATGGGCTGGCAAGCTTACAGCCCAAAGGCTTAAGAAGTCATCACCTCTGCAAAGATATAGCCTGAAGGACCAGTCTCCACCCACTGATGATGTTTGGGTAAAGTTGGCTGGGTGTTTTAGACTGAAGATCTGGAGAACTAGTGCTTTGCGTCAGTCAGGGAGTGGACAGGATTATCATTCCACCCTTTCCCAAATCATCATAGGGCGGTGGGTCTCTGAGACGAGTTGGGAAAGGGTGAGGTAGAGGCTGCAAGCAGGTGGGAAGCTGGAAAATCGAGTCTGAACAGTTTGTCATCACACACTGTGCAGACTCGAGGTGTTTGCTCAGGTCCAGCTTTATGTGGTGAGAGCGCGCACTGGGTGCTGATTTGGATTGCGGGCGCTGTGTTTAGCAATGACTTATGAAACTTGCAATTCAAAAACACCTGTTGAAAAGTTACTTGTTTCCAGCTTTCAGGAAGCAATTAAAATGTCAAGATTACTCTTGTGATTAATGTTCCTGCTAGGGAGAGAGGTGGGAGTGTTGTCTAGCGGCAGCTTAGACTCACCATAAAGCAGCGGAGAGGGTTAATATGCTGCTGCAAAGAAGAGAACTATACTTTATGTGGATAGATGAGTGGATTAGTAAAGCCAACCTTTACAAGCGCTTTAAAACAAATTAATGTATGTGAAAGAGGGACTAGAGAGAGATGAAGGGGCTCATTTGGAGGGTGATAGTGAGTGAATCCGAGAGGATGGTCATGGGGTGGGAGGTGCCAAAAGGCACTGTCGCACAGGGCGCCACCAGCGCTAAAGCCGCGCCTGCATTTGCTTCCTGTGCTGCTGGTAACTGCAGGACCGTATGGATGCCCTGATTTGAGCTCCAGCTTCGTTCTCTGTGTTTCTCTAGGCCTGCATTGGCAGCCAGGAGCTGAAGAGCAGAAAAGGCGGCGCGCACTTCAGGTGTGTGTTGGCGTCACCTAGAATCTTGAACATCCCTGGCCATTGAGAGTTCCAACGTTTTCCTAGTGCCCCCCCCAGCCTTGTGAGTGAACCTTTGCACCAAGCGAGGTAAGCACAAAAAAAAAGCTTAGCAAGTATTGGTCCAGGCAATTGCACGCTGAATTTGCTGTAATTCAGTACAACAATAGTAAAAATCATGGGAACAGAGCATGTTGTGCTGAAACTTTTAAATGAGAGTCTGTACAGAGCGAGTTACTTGCTACACAAACTCATAAAATATTTGTTTTCAACTCTAAAAGAAATTAGCCCATGGGCTGCAAAGTGCAAACCCCTCTGCCCTCTCAGTAAAAAAGAGACGAGGCAGTGGAGGGGAGGGGTGCGGGGGGCCGAGCCGAAGCCCGCACCAAGGCAACAACGCTGGCCATTAATCAGCTCAGTCATAGGCAGTTGTCAGGCAATGGCCAGGAAGCCTTCCTGTAGGACTTTTATGTGGTGTATATCTATACAGGACAGGTGCTCATGAGAGCCAACTGCATAATACACAGTACAACGTCCCTGCTGCGCACGGTGACCTTGGGTCTCATGAGTGTGCGCCTTTGGCTATGAGGAAAACCACTACCCGCATCCCCTGTGCTACAGAAAAATGTCATGGGTTCTGCTTTGCTGAGGACAGGCTGTCTGTTCCTCTCCTCCACCCCAAACATACTCCGTCTGCAGTGGCGTAACGAGAATTGGGAGGGGGGTGGGGGGGGGGGGGGGCACCACTGGACATTACTCCCCTCCCCCCAGGACATACTCAGGAGCTCTCAGACGAGGGTACCACTGTGCTGAGGGAGCCCCCAGGAGCTCGGGGACCGCGGGGACTGCGGTGGCCTTTATTACGCCTCTGTCCATCTCAACACGAATTTAAGGGCCAGGCTCTGTTAATTTGAGCCTAACATTTGGTCTAATATTGATCAATTCTTCCCTACGACTGCGAACCGCCAGTTGTTAATCTGGCGCAGTACATCTCTCGAAGAAAAGTTCAGACTGGTTTAACATTTCAATGTTTCAGTGATACTGGCTCCACCACACATGGCTCACTGTTCACGATGTCTGCCAGGCCCAGCAGCGATCGCGTGTGCCAGTCAGCAGTCCCCGCCAAAGCATCTCCCAGTAAGCCCTACATGATTTATTAGCACACACCACACACAGTACATAAATAGGGTTTAAGAGAAACAGCCAAGTCTTTTCGTTGTTCTAGTTTGCAATGAAACATAACTATTGATCAGTGCTCATTTTGTAAATAAAGACGTGCCAGTGCTCAAAGCCCTCCTCTTAAAACACACGGCTGCTGCTATTAAATGTGCGAACATGGAATACAGAGGCAGCGTAATCCTGAAGCCATCTCGGGCCTCTTCAATCCACTTAAAGCCACTCCCTACCCCTTCAGCTCACTCTTGCAGCTTTCTGCTGTCTCCCATTGCGACGCTTTTTCGTTTTTCTCTTCCTCCGTCTTTCCCATACGTGTCTTTTGCTCGCAGTAAATGCTTGAGGCAGAAAAATAAGCGCCGGCCCTCACAAATAAGTGCCGGTGCTCAGCACCGGAAACAACAAGCACAAATTAAGCACTGCTATTGATTCTCTACAGGTTTCAATATTATACCTTACTACATTCAAGTGCTCTTTTCTTAATCACATGCATTTTATTTTGTTTTCTGTGTATTGATGTCATTTTTTCATTGCGTGAAACAGGTCTTCTGTAACGAATTCCGTAATGTACCCACATATTTCATTTGGTACTACTGTAGGGCTGATACTTTTACTAATAGTAAAAAAATATGAATTCACATGAAATTATAATGGATAAAACGGATTCTACTAACCTTATTTCTTCCCTGTGATTGCCTTCTTCATTCATGACTTTTGGTGTAAGTGACATACCTACAGTTACCAGAATTGTTTCTTTAAAAATGATACCCCGTTGGGACATTGCTGATTTAAAACTTTCAGGATGTTTATCACCCGCTTTTAAGTTTTGCTTTTAGAAAATCTGTCATAACCATGTTGTTTCTACAACCTTCACTAGTTTATGGTACCGAGAGGCAATTCAGTCTGTAGAGCTGTGCGCAACAGATAACTTAAAAAACAAGCAATTGCAATGCCATAGTCTCGCGTGTGCTCGAGTTAGAGCCATTAGTGTTGTAAATTCTTAACTGGACTGTTCTTGCCACAAATTGCAAAGGAAAAGTACAAATAAGGAAAAAGAAGTCCGCTGGCAGTCAAACATATCGGCAAATTGCAATTATCCATGTAACAGGGTCGATGGCCAAGGCGGTAACAAAACTGCCCCAAGGAGGGACTAACGTAAAGCATTTACCAAAGTCAAAGGATTTTTGAAAGGCAAGCCCTCAAACGAGTGAATGTGATGGGCGTGAGGTGGGTGTGGTTAAAAGCCCACATAGATACCAACACGTCGGCAAAGGAGCGCTTGCGCGCTGCTATGCTCAACCTGGTGACACCAACTAATACTAAGGAAAGCGCAACAAACAGAGGCAGTGATTCTAACCGCGGCGGGCGGCGGTCGCCGCCCGCCATGCGGTTACCGCCAAATGACCGCACCGCGGTCACAAGACCGCGGCGGCCATTCTGGCTTTCCCGCTGTGCTGGCGGGCGACCGCCAAAAGGCCGCCCGCCAGCAGAGCGGGAAAGACCCAGCAACGATGAAGCCGGCTCCGAATGGAGCCGGCGGAGTTGCTGGAGTGCGACGGGTGCAGTAGCACCCGTCGCGAATTTCAGTGTCTGCTAGGCAGACACTGAAATTCTTTTTGGGGCCCTCTTACGGGGGCCCCTGCAGTGCCCATGCCATTGGCATGGGCACTGCAGGGGCCCCCAGGGGCCCCGCGGCACCCCCTACCGCCATCCCAGGATGGCGGTAGGGGGTGTCAGAATCCCCATGGCGGCGGAGCCCCCTCCGCCGCCATGGAGGATTCTCAAGGGCAGCGGAAAGTCGGCGGTACACCGCCGACTTTCCGTTTCTGGCCGCGGCTGAACCGCCGCGGTCAGAATGCCCAGCGGTGCACCGCCAGCCTGTTGGCGGTGCTACCGCGGTCATTCGCCCTGGCGGTTTTTACCGCCAGGGTTAGAATGACCACCAGAGTTAGCTTAAATGAAGAAAAACGATAGGGTCAACTTAGCTGTGGAAAAGCCAAAATGTGCACTGGGAGAGGAATGCGGGTTGTAATGAGAATAGAAGGGAAGCCTCCACTACGGGCTACCGGGGTCTTTTTAGAGTTTCGGTGTATAAATAGTTTGGATGAAGATGCATTGGCAATACAAGGGGGCGAGAGGGACTCCCGGAGCTAGAATAACTGCGCACAATGCCCAGTCAACATGTCATGTGCACTGCGGATATGCAACAGAGGCATACCCTCAGCAGATTAACAAAAATCAGAGCAGGTGAGATGGCACAGCTTTAATTTTAAACAAAGCAGGCTTCCAGTGGTGAAACTACAGACATACTGGGGAGGGGAGTCAGAAACGTGCACCAGCATTGCCACAAAGAACAGGACGCAAACTGACAAGAAAAAGCAAGCCTGAGGGAGGGAGCACAGTGAGAAGCTGCATCAAGTGGTACCGAATTCATGCCAAGCAAAATCCCACATACAACAAGCAGAACAGAGATTGTTAGTAGAGGTCACCAAGATCCAATCCCTTCAACAGATACAGATTTCTAACCAAAGCATCAATCGTTTTGGTGTATGCCATCAATCCATACAGTCATGACCAGGCAAGGCGCAATCAAGACCTCCAAATCCCTGCCAGTACGCAATGCATCGTGGCACCTTAACCAACCAGGGCCAGGGTTTGTCCATCATACTGTATTGTGAGAGAGGAGTACGTACGGCAACAGCCACTTGTTTTACGGAATCCTTGCTCTCAACAGGGGTGGACATTAAAGATGGTCGCCACTTAACTAAAAAGTGGTCATGGTCCACTCTCATCCGAAGTGACCCAACTACCTGCAGAACAATCAATATATACATTTGCCACACCATACAAGAATCCTAGCATTACTTCCATCTCAAGTACCACCAATTGGCAATATCGCTACATAAAAAGGGTGCAAGGGCTAAAAGCACCCTACAAATAAATATAATGAATTACGGAGGCTGGGTAGAATCATCCCTGCCCACTTTAGGGAACAGGAGAACAAGGGACCCACAGCATGTCCCATTAGTGGGAGCTAGAGCGTGAAATGATCCAAATAAACGGCCCATTGTAACTGGCCTAATGTCAGGTGCCTGGACAAAGGCCGACCTTTGACCTCTCCATGAGCTGGGGAGGCCAAGCCTTTGAGTAAGAGCAGGTACCCTCTGATGTGTAGAGAGCCCTGTACCAGGATCGTTTTTTCGTCCAGTGTTCTCTGTTGGCCACAAAGAGTCCAATTACACACAGGCAGCAGAACAGCAGTTATCCTAATTGTGAAGAGACATTCTGCGTGGAGCTCAACCCTAACGCAGGAGCTCTGTTTCCCTTCCCACCAGGCAGGAGCATTCCACTGGTTGGGTCTCCAGGCCCCCTCCCAAACACAAGGTGGGCTGCGGAGTCTGGGAATTTAGTACTGCAGAGCTGCAAACGCGCGCTTAAGTTTAGACATCCAGAGATTCCGGAGCCGTGAAGAGGCGCTTTGGACATGCGCAGACGGTGGTGCTGGAACACTGACTAGGGAGCCTGCTTTAGTCAGACTGACAAAGGAGAATAGGCTTCTGGGTACTCACTCAAGTATATATTAATTGACTATGGCAGACTACCCTTAGGCTCCTAGCCCCATTTGTAACCTATCGGCAAAAGTCCAATTATCTACGTAACTGGCAAAAGTGCAATTAACTATGTAACAGAGTCGATGTTATGCAAAGCGCTCGACTTCTGCCAAGCGAGATCACGCTGCGAACTAAAGATAAAAAGTAGTCCCTAAACCTGATGGGAAACAGCGAGCCTCGCATGTTTCCAGTAGTTGGTCGCTGCGCTCGAGGAGGGCTAACCACCGGAAAAGGCATGACGTATGCGTGCCTTCAACTAATGAAAGCAAGCAGATTTCAACAGGCAAGTCCATGAACCAATAGAAGACACTGATGTGACATGAACAGGGCTCCGAGCACTTTTCTAACTCTTAAAGCGTCTCGCAAGCGAAACGCATGTGCAAGCACATGCGACGCAGGCTCGACTCTGAAAAAGAAAATTGCCATATGAACATAATATTTGCTCCTGTCAAGGGATCGCTGAACTCTAGAGAGCTTGTTTTCCGTGTAAGACCAGAAGATACTGACACAGCAGAAGTGTGCTGACTGCTCCTGAATTCATGATCTGTCATTCAATATATTATGTTTCCTGCATAACAGACTCCCCTGCAGAGATCTCTGACTGGTACTTTATCCGTCATTTGGACGACTTTACTTACTCACCTGCAGAGTACTCACCTCTCATAAGTGGGGGTCCACCCAAAATTCATACTTGCCTGTTAATGTGATCTTAAACAACGTCCCATTTATCCCATCCATAGAGTTTTGTGTGCGACTAGTAAAAGCTGGATTTGCATTATATACTTCATGTGTGCAGGGATCACTGAGTTAAAAAACATTTGTGCTTTGTATTGTTTTTCAGTGATTTATATAGCGCTCATGGAAAGGCCTTGCAGTGCTTGTATGCAGCTCCCAGCAGCAGTGCTGCCACCTGGTGCATAATTGCAGGTGCTTGTTTGTCTCAAATGTCAAGGTATACAAGGGCTTTAACATTTCATTATGGCACTGTCTGCATACCATTGAGGGCAGAGCATACCTGTAGGGCCCATGGTATTTCGGTACCATGACAGGGCTCTCTCTTGGCATACTCTCTGCGTTTCCCTTTGTATTTGTATTTGTATTTGTATTCTGCTGCAGACTATATACAGCTTGTGTACTTTGGTGTGGTGTTAGTGATGTAACACACCATTGCAGACTGGAGATGCCTCTAGGCTGTGAGTAACCCAGAGGGGCACAGTCCGGTTTATCAACCAGGCACACACTACAGAATTTGTGAAATCTGACAGGTCGAATGGCCAGTGGTGCCACAGGCAGCTATCTGTGCCCCTGTTAGCAGGGCTGTGTATTATTGACTTACATCGGGCTGGATTTGGGGCACCACTTTTGGTACTCTGGCATTTTTCAGTAATCCCCTTTATCTGCACACCCCAGAGTAAAGTTCACATACACCACCCCATACAAAGCTCCTGTCACTCACATTAAATATACCCAAAGTTCCATCGCTTTCACCAAATTCATGCAAAGCGCCCCAAGGCAATTTGCTTTATAGTAAGGAAACAAGCATGGATACAATCATGACGTGTTTTTGCTGGTTTATTTCTTCTCTTTTGTGTCAGAAGATGTTATACTTAAAACTATGTTTGTCTCCATAGCTTCCATTTTATTTTATTTTGTTTTGCATTTGTCATAATGTTGTGTTTATTTTGTTTGAGACTCTTGACAACAAAGGCCTGTAGTGGTTTATGAAGTGCCCTTCCGAGGTATGCCCTATAATAAGATTTAGGACTGGTGCAGGGTTCCTCGTGGCAATGTCCAGGCACAGTCAGTGATGCCAAGTGCTTCCTGGCATGGGATTGACCATATACCAGCCCTAGTGACCTATTAAAGACACCAAAAGGTAGTATAATACAAGTACTGGGGTTTGTGAAATCACATGGTGGAGTATGGAACTACCTGGGTGTCATGTGTCACTGGAGGGCCCATACATGACACTGAATCAGGGCATGGCAGATGGAGCTGTGATGTGGCACTTTTTGAGAACCTATGGATCTATACAAGGCATAGCACAGGAGTATGTGGTACTATTGGGGCATGAGCTTTTTTTTTGGGCAGACATGACACTCCCTTATCACACAGTAAATGGAAAGGTGGGAGTATGTGCAGGTTAGACCTTTTCATCCTTGGCGTGGTCTCCCTTAACTTTTTGCCCCTGTTTCCCAGGTTGTTGATGTGTGCTGGACTCTGATTTTGCTGTTTTTGTTACTCTGGGCACTTTACCACTGCTAACCAGTGCTAAAGTGTAAGTGCTCCTTTACAAAATGTGTATGCAATTGGCTTATCCATGATTGGCATATTTGATTTATTGGTAAGTCCCTAGTACAGTGCACTAGAGGTGCCCAGGGCATGTAAATCAAATGCTACTAGTGGGCCTGCAGCACTGGTTGTGCCACCCACCTAAGTAGCTCTGTAATCATGTCTCAGACCTGCCACTGCAGTGTCTGTGTGTGCAGTTTTAACTGTAAATTCGACTTGGCAAGTGTACCCACTTGCCAGGCCTAAACCTTCCCTTTTCTTACATGTCAGACACCCCTAAGGTAGGCCCTAGGTAGCCCCAAGGCCAGGGTGCAGTGTATGGTTAAGGTAGGACATAAAGTAAAGTGTTTTATATGTCCTGACAGTGAAATATTGCTAAATTCGTTTTTCACTGTTGCAAGGCCTGTCCCTCTCATAGGTTAACATGGGGGCTACCTTTAAATCTGATTAAAGTGTAGATTCCCTTTGGGAGCTGATGGACATTTGGAGTTTGGGGTCTCCGAGCTCACAATTTAAAAATACGTCTTTTAGTAAAGTTGATTTTAAGATTGTGTGTTTGAAAATGCCACTTTTAGAAATTGAACAGTTTCTTGCTTATACCATTTCTGTGACTTTGCCTGTTTGTGGATTCCCTGTCTGGGTCAGTTTGGCAGTTGGGCTGGTTGCACCTCACACTAGACAGTGACACAAAGGGAGCTGGGGTGTAGCCTGTACTAGCGCGCCCGGTCCTTAGTAAGTAAACTTACAAGGGGATGCGTATAGGTCGATTAACCTTTTGAATCGCATAGAGTATCCTAGTCATGCAGTAATCACTGAACCATTAATCAACATCAATAGAACAAGATAAACACCTTAAGAAACCACAAAAGAAACCAATACTAATCAGAAATAACCATCACTCATGGAAAAGGTTAACAATTTTTATTCCCTATTGATTACAATTCTAATCCAATGTTAATTATGCCTTTATTAATTAATCTTTATTAGTTATCAAGGAAAACATTTTCTCCATAGAAAACATAAGCAACAATTGCAAATCATAAGTCAGTGAATATCAGCATTAATGAAGCAATTCAGCAAACCAATTTGTCAGTCATTTGTCATCGTCAACATCTCCCCTGTCAGCCTCCCTAACCAAGATTAGCATCAGCTTGTGGGTCTTCATGGGAAAACAGTTTAGATAAAACATTAATTTGGAAAAAAAATCTATCTAAAGAGAGAAAATCTAATCAGAAACAGCGCAGTTGGCACCCAGAAGGAAAGGCACAAGTCGTCAGTCACATTTTCATAGCTACCTATCCAAGATGGATCAGCAACAAGTCAATCTTCGTCTTCAGGTCATCAATTGGTCAGCTACGGATCAGGCTCACAGAGTATAAGCCCAGTTATCAGCACATCACACAGCGTCTCCTGACGTCATCAACTTTCTCCTTGCAGTTCTGATTTCGCTCCCTTTGTCATGACTTTTAATTAGGGTCTCCCAGTCCATCCCATTAACTGCTAATTGGTCAGTCTTGTCAGAAGTTATGACTCTAACCTATAGTGTTTGTTTACCAACTCTTCAATTTTGCATAGGCCTCGTGTCCCATAAAACTGATTGATCCTTCTTTCGATGAGAGCATCATCCAGCTCTTCAGGTAACAAAATTTTGCATACGAGTCTTTAGTCAGTGCTTCTATTGTTCAAGTCCTGGGAAAGTGCATTTAGCCTACACTACACATAATTGTATCAAATTGTCTTCATCATCTCCTGTCCGTTGGTACATTTGCAGAATGTTTTAGCTGAGGGGCTTGAACTCTGAGCGGTTCAAGGTTGCTATTCCCGGTTACCAGTCCTGTGCAAGACACTCGAGTTTTTCATGTTCAGAGCTAGCAAGGCCCAAAGAAACCAGGCCTTTAGTCCGGCTAATTTAAGAATATGAATTAACATAAAACATAGGTGATACATCCAGTTATGATATATTAGTATGTTTTCTTATAAATATTTACACATTTTTCTACTATTTAGCATCTGTTAATACACATGGTCACCACTCTCCGTTGGCAGATTTTCAACTACACACATTGTTTTCTAATATTAATTTCTTTATGCATTTATCTCATTAATAAACACACATTAATCATTAGTAATTTCTTTAATTAGCATATCTGCTCCATCAGTCCCTCCTCCAATGACTAAATATGTCATCACACCTTCCTTGTCAAAATTTTACAAATTTGTCTCAGATGTATTTTGCCTTCTTCTTGAATTTTCCCTATAAATTTGTTCTTCCCTCCTCTGATCATTCTTAGTTTTCATTAATTTTACCCTTTGCCATAATTTGCATGTACCCCATAATCCTAATATGGAAACAATCACAATTAATATTCCCTGGACAATTTTCCATGATACCCCATTCCAAATTTGACTAAACCAAGTTCCCACAGAGGCAAATCCATTTCCAACCTTCTCCCAAACCCCTGGTTCCTTCAATTCTTTTAAATCCTTGCTTGAATTAGTTAAATTAGTAAGTAAGTCTCTTATCTCTTTATCATTCTCAGGTATGAACGAGCAACACTGCCTAGCATTAATCATTTTACAGACTCAGCCGTCTTTCGCTAAAATTATGTCTAAAGCAAGCCTATTTTGAAGCGTCATAGCTCTATTTGCAGCCAATTCAGTATTTAACAGGAGTATTGCTCCTGTAAAGTTTGTCAGCATATTATCCACAATAATAGACAATTTTCGTATCTTGTTTGCATTCAAAATATTATGGCCCTAAAAATATCTCCCACAATTGCAGAAGAGCTTTCTCTCCTCTGTCGCACATGATGTAATTCAGTCACTTTCGGTATTTTCTTTAGATCAGCTATCTGATAAATCTTAGGGAAAACTATCCCTAAATAGCATGTCCCATACCATCCTCTAGGAAAACGGTAATAAGCATTAAGTTCACAAATATTATAAATTCCAGGAATCACAGGGGCCTGACCATTTAACATAAAAGTCCATTTACTCTGAAACAAAAACACATGCCTACATTCACCGTTCCCACAAATAAAGTGTCAGTGCATGATTTTGGCCTATATATATATATAAAGCTTCCCCACGTGTAATGCAACTAAAGCTAATATCCCTTGTGTTTTAATAGCAATATAAGCATAGTCCTTTTCTCCAGCCCTTTCTCCAATTTCTCTTTTAATGCCTTCCTTCTATCATCAGTATGCCCTATAAAGCTCTTTTCTATCGGGGTTAATAGGAGGTTAAATTATTACGGTGTGCATATGCAGTTCCAAATGTTAGTGTTGGTTCAAAGAATCCTCTAACTAATACTATATCATGCTCCTTAGCTATTTTACTCAAATATCTAATAATAGAAACAAAGTAAAACACAACATCATAATTTGAATAGAAATATTGAATATACTCTTGGTTATAGAATCTGGTTAGTAGCAGACTACATGTTATGCCATAAGTTAAAGGCAAGCTATGGTACGTAACCCCTTCTTCCACAGAGGAAGGAATTTGCGTACACACAAGACAATTCTTTGCATCCATTGTTTCCACATATTCACTCAACAACCAATAGAAAACATTAGAAGAAAGTTCTCCTTGTGTATTAGTATAGTCATGCAAATATATTTCATCTAGCTTGAACCTCTCGAAAGCTGTTAGTGTAGTAGTTTCATGAACAGGAGTAACAGCAGCTTCTTTCATCTCATGAATAAACATACCCACAATCATTATTATAAACATTATTCCACACACAATTGCCACTCCAACACTCAAATATCTACAATATCTAATATTTCTAACACTACTATTTAATTCAGCCATGATCTGTAAAGAATCAGAAAGCAGAAATAACCCTTAGTTAAGATGCAACAGGAAAAATAAAAAATCGATAAAAAAAAAAAAATATGCTCCTTTCCCACAATTCAATTTCATACACAGGAACCCTTTTTCTCCTTTGTCAACAATCAGTTAGCAGCTTCTCACATCAGGTTTCAATTGTCATATTAGGTTATCAAAGTCTTTTCCCCGGGTTTATTTCAACAGTCTCCTTTTTAGATTCTCCTTTAGATGAGCCCAACAACTCAGTCCATTGATTCTCTTCAGGTTGCATCAAAATACTGATTCGGAACTTCTCTGTCAAAGCAAAAGGACATGAACTCATTTTGCCATTCACTTGTTGCTGCATATGCCCACTCAGGACCTGCGTATCTTCGACTGGTCTTTGAATACATTTAGGCTTCAACCAAAGCTTTTTTTCTTCCTTGTCTGCATTATCCTGAAACGTTTTCAATTCCTCTAGGGTGTTAATTATTTTCAAAGCAAAACTTGCACAATTAGTTTCTTCTTCAGGAATTAGTTCCCATTTGTCTTTAAACGATATACAGTTAAATGTGCAAAACCTTGCGACTTGATCCGCATATCCATTTCCCAAGGAAATGTAATCCTGTGTCTTTTGGTGTGCACTGCATTTTACCACAGCAATTTCTTCAGGTAACTGAATTGCGTCCAACAACTCCTTGATTCGGTCACCATTTCTCACTGGGTTTTCCAGTAGAGGTCATAAAACCTCGCTGTGACCACAACTGGCCAAAATCATGAACAATTCCAAATCCATATTGACTATCGGTGTAGATTGTTACTCTTAACCTTGCAGAGACGTAGCAAGTCCTAGTAAGAGCTACTAGTTCTGCCACTTGTGCAGAATATACACCTGGAAGCCATAAAGCTTCTAATGTGCCTGTAATTGTGCACACAGCATATCCTGCTCGCAACGTGCCTGTTCCATCTCTGAGACACGAACCATCAACAAAGACAATTTGGTAATTTTTCTTCTAAACACTTGTCTTTAATGTCAGGCCTCGGTTTTGTACATAGTTCAGTTACCTCAAGACAATCATGTTCAATATCTTCCTCCTTTTCAATTTCGACAGTGTCACTTGGAAGTAATGTTGCTGGATTCAACACTGTGTATCTTTTCAATGTTACATTTGGGGCACCCAATGTGCTCGTTTCATACCGTGTCAGTCTTGCACTCGTCAAATATTGTGTTTTCGTCCTTGTCAGTAGTATCTCAACAGAATGTGGTACCATTACCGTCAAATGGTATCCCATGACTAGCCCCTCACATTGGGAAAGACTGTGACCAACTGCAGCTACTGCGCACAGACAACCTGGTAAAGCTGCTGAAACCGGGTCCAAGGTAGCTGAAAAATAAACTACTGGGCGATAAGCACCTCCATGGACCTGTGTCAGGACAGACAAAGAACGCGTTCATGACAAAACAATGTGAAAGGTTTTGTGTAATCAGGCATTCCCAGTGCTGGAGCTCTGCACAAACTCTCTCTCAATTTGGTGAATGCTTTCATTTGGTCCTCCTCTAGGGTAATAGGATCTGTAACTTATGTGTCAACTGCTGTAAGGGTTTGGCAATCTCAGCAAAATTTGGAAACCACTGTCTACAGTACCCCACCATTCCCAAAAACATTCTGACATCTCTCTGTGAAGTTGGGGGACTTCTTTGCAGAATCATAGTAATCCTTTCCCTGGAAATTCTTCTTAATATTTTCTCAATCTGATGTCCCAACTAATTCACTAATTTGTGGCAATACTGTAATTTCACAGGTGAGACTGTAGTGTAGCCATTTTTAATATAGCTTCATGCATGTTAGTTTAACATTCTAGGCCGCTGTGCACTTTGCCCTAGATATATTTTATTCAGCTTCGCACTGTTATTTTACAATAACCAGTTTTACGGTCTTGTTTTAATTTCTTCTATCACAATGTTTAGCTTAGTTCAGCACTGTGTTCTCAAATAATGCATTCTCGATCGCCCTGTGCTTCAGTCAAGGCTACAGTCTGGTACATTGCCGGTAAACGTGGTAGAAGTTTAGTCTCCAGTATTCGAAGAAAATACACATGCTTACGTAGGGACATTTTCTTAGAAACTCTGCGTGTTAGTTATAAAAACACTTCCTAGTCCTAGTATACGTCAAGAGGGAGATTCCAGCCAGGGACCGACAACTAGATGCTGAATGCCCCGTTGCAGATGCTGATGCAGATTACAGGCCTTTGCTCAGGTATGAGGGTTGATGTCCTCCAGGGGGAACCTGAAAGGCAGGCTTAGAGCTTCACATGCTGTGCTCGAAATATAACTGAGAGAGAAAATAATCTAGCTGCACTATGATAGCCTTATTCTTGTGCTTTACTCTCATCGTTACTATTTTAATTTTACTGGGTTGTGTAGTTCTGGTTATTGCAGCTCACGCTTTGCTATCTAAAATGCAGTCGTTTTATTAAACCAATCTCTAAAACTTAAACTGCCTTTGTCATTTATATATGAGACCGTACTGTGTATGAGAGAACCGGTTGTGACCTGAGTGATCACGACTTCCCTGAGAAGTACTAAGATGTCATGCGCTCGGCTGCCCAACTGTCTCTACCATTCGGGAGAGATGAGGCACTGCTAGTTAGCCGGAGCAAAACCCGGATTTAGAGTAACAGGTGTCATCCACCGTGGGTCAGACTTAGTCCCCCACACTGTGAATGATCTTGCCGCTCAAAATCCAGTAGGCTCATTAGGATAATGAGAGCCTATGCGACATGGCGCCGCCAACGTTTGGTCAGGCTCTCATTTTCGGGTCCACCGGCATATCTCGGTCTCATTTTTATATAATGACCCCTCAGTTCCGTATACGGAGATGTCCGTGGTACTGAGGATTTCCACCACCGCCGTATAGGTAATCCTATTTTTCAGCTGGTGGTTGTTCAAGCTTGAACCTTAAAAGGAAAAAAAAAACATCTTGGTGTGTCTTCTCTGAACTCTTAGTGCTTTTATAATGGCGAATACCCAGGTTGTACAAATAGCTCTTAACATGAGACAACCGCTCATAGCACATTTGCTAGCACATGGCCTTACGGCCCGGGGTGGTCCAGTCACGTTTGTGGTGGATGCCCACACAGCCTATAGAGCAGAACTTTTTTACTCTTGGGTCACATTTCCAGCAGTTGATGGGAACACAAATACATTTCATACATATACAGTAGCGATCTCGCCTGGGCAATACAGGGCGTACGCATATTTAGAGATACATCAGTCTTATCAAGAACATAATAATTGGCTTGATGGCGCCCTACCCCATACAATATTACCAGTAAGGTTAGGTCCACTAAGTAATGATGGTCCTACCTGTCCTTTATTGGCCACATATACACCTCATCCTGCGGCTGCGAATATGGCGGTAGCTGAGGTTCGACGCATATATATTGAGTTAACGGCGATATACAGACGATTAGTACAATTTGTGATGCAGACACTAAATACAAACCCAGCGCGTGCTGCTCCAGCACAACAACATGCAGTAACACCAGGTATAAATCCGGTGACTGTACACTCTATTATGGGTAAAGTCCCAACCAAACGAGAGGAGACTCCGTTTTGGCTAGCACAAAAAATGTATATGCTGGAGGCAGTATTTCCCCAGACGGGACCTCAGGATAAACATGGAATGTTAACTATGTGCTTGCCCTTTGGGATGGTTCCTACAGTTGAACACTGTAATACATGGGGCACGGTATTTACCGCGCTCTATACAGCAGCACATGGTACACCGACGCTAGCCAACCTACCGGAAGTGCTTAAACAAATTCAAGATGCATACGGGGCTGGCCCGGCACTAGATTTGGGAATGCAACTGATGGGCAACTTTGCCACAGTTTCTTCAATTATCCTAAGTAACCTTAAAGGGGAAGCAGTTGCCCTTGCAGTGTGCATGCGGATCCGTGACGTCTCGCAACAAGATCAGGAGCGAGAGCTGCCTAAAATAATAGCGGAAACATATTCCAGTTCCGTTCGAGATAGCGTTGGGGCTATACCACAAAAAACTCAATTTCAGGGTAAAATTAATAAAGACAATATTAAACAACAACCTGAGGGTAATAAGAAACGCTGGGAGAAAAACAACAAACACCTAAAAAAGAAAGGGGAGAATCTCCACGAGTGGAGACCCCACAGAATAGATATAATCTCAGGAATAGAGAGAATATAAAAACGCCTGATAGATATCAATATACTGATACACGCCAATCTCGTTCATTTCAGGACTCATCGGAAAAGAGAAATGAGAGAGGTGGGCGATCAGAGCGGAGAACAGAGTACGTGAAACCGAGACAGGAATCACAACGCACTTCGGAGGTTTCTGTTAAGAAGGAAGAGAAACCAGTACAACAAAAACAACAATTTAAAAATAAAAAAGTGGCAGCTGTCTTAGTCAGATATGCCACTCAGGAAGAGGGTTCTCTTGAAGAACAAGAACTGGGCTCTAGCACTGCTAGACAGCGTGGCAGAGGTCACAATAGTTCACCGGAATCTTCTAGAGCATCTGGAGGTGAAAGCAACTGATGACTTTATACAAGTAGAAACAGCGGACATGCGTGTCTCCGAACCCAATAGGGTGTATAGAGTAACTCTACAGTTGGAAGGAGACATTGAATGCACCACACACGCAATCTTTTGGGACCGTGTAGTAAAAATATATGACATTTTGTTGGCTGAACAAGATTGGCCGCATGATTTTGTCCGCACCTGCCCATATGGAGAAGAGGTCATTAAACCTTCCTTCTCGCCCCTTGTTCCAGAGGAACTCGCTGCGTCCTGTTCTATAGAATAGGCTCTAGCACAAGCACCTGTGTTATATAGAAATCACGTAGGGTGGGATAGGGATTCTCCATACCATGTCATTCCCATTAAAAGTGAACCTCAGCCACAACCGCAGTATCCAATAAAACATGAAGCAAGGGCACCGGTGAGAGATACTTACGCAATTAGAATACGAGGGAAGTAGCTGCTGACCCTAACTTATGTTCGGGGTCCACCCCAGGAACCTGGAGGGGCTGTAGTTTAGAGGTCATATTTACAAGTAATCCTGTTGCATGGTGCTATTGTGAAACATTCAACAGGTGACAATGATTGATTGATACTTTTGGGGACGTTTGTAGTACTTCCATGATATCAAGATTAGGCCAAGGCAGAATTGCAATTTTTCCAGATTCAATTGAGTAATTT
Source organism: Pleurodeles waltl (assembly GCF_031143425.1). Classification (NCBI taxonomy): domain Eukaryota; kingdom Metazoa; phylum Chordata; class Amphibia; order Caudata; family Salamandridae; genus Pleurodeles; species Pleurodeles waltl. Next base: position 479,767,220 of record NC_090438.1, on the reverse strand, counting down.
CTGTAATTCCCGTTACTCTTTGTGCTGAATTACGATAATGACAGCATTATCCCTGCTTACATAATTAAGGGTAATTTCTGAGGAAAAACAATCCTACAGCGAGAGCACAATTAGTGAGCACGAGCGGCAGCTCGTACTCCTGGTTCAAATTCTGCTGCATTCAGCCCAATTTCTTAGCACAAAAAGCATGCATCCTGATGTCCGTTTTGGAAGTGAGGGTGCATTTTGTGCTAAGAAAATAGCTTTAATGCCTGAAGTAAGTTGGGGAACAATCCTACCCCAACAGCCAATTTAGCGCCATTCCTTTTGACCAAAATGCATTCTATTGCCCATTTTAGATGCCAGGGCCCTTTTCCACTACGAAAATAGAGCTAAATGCTGGGGTTAAGTTGGAGGAAAATCCTACTTTAAGAGCACTCGCTATTCATTTTCAGTCGCATTTAGCGCTATTTCTTAATGCAAAATGCATTCTTGAGCCCATTTTAGACTTGTGGGGGCATTCTTGCACTAATAAATAGGTACAAAACACAGAAGTACCCTTCTAGTGCGATTATGCATAATTTCCTGGAATGTGTAGGCAATTCCACATGATTGTAATTCATTGAATTACACAAGTTCTGCCCATCTCAAATCTGGACATCCAAAACATGTCAAAAGCGTGTGTAATGACATAACTTAAGAATGTATATGTGCCTTGTTTTACCTCTAGTAAGGCTGTGTGCAATGAACATTCTAAGAATGTGAGAAGATGAAGGAAGAGGCAATTCCAGGAATTACCTGCATGAAAGACGTGATATTTGTTTTAATGTGGTTATCTTGAGAATGCTACAGACATACCTTGCATTTACTTTACTAATAACAAATTATTTCTAACTAAACAAATCCTTTTTAGCACATTAGGATAATCAAGGACCGGGAGAAAAACATAATTGTCTAACCTGTACCACACAGTTTACATGCAGCTCTTTGATGGCAAGTTCCTAGCTCACTATGGTAGATTATGATTGTAACTTATAAACTATACAATAACAAAATGAGCTCTGGGACAAAAGCAGTATCCCACTGAGCTATGCTGAAAATACTGTTCTGTGATCTGCATAGTACACGTTCTTTGCAGCAGGCAGATTAACCCTCTGTGCTGCCATAGATGATTCAAAACTGCCAGTAGACAAAACCTGATCCCTCTCTAGCAGGCACATTAATCACTTGAATTATCTTGGCACTTTTAATGTTGCCTGAAAACTGTTGGCTATACAAAGAACTATACAGTGCTTGTAAAAAAGCTGCATCACTACAAAACTGGCCCACAGTAGCAAAAGCGGGCCACATCTTTCCAAACTCCTGGTGAAATGCCCGATGCCCAGTACGGCCAGTTTGACCTTGGCTGTGACGTGGTCCGCATGCCATGTCTATTTTGGAATGTTCATCATTCTATGGTGAATGAGGGTATTCTTTCTTTTTGTATAGCTTTTCCTGCCTAAGACACATTTCCCTTTTCACCAGTGTTCAGTGTCACCTGGTTTCTAGTGGCTGTCCTGTGGTGAGATGTATAGTGCTCCCAGATAATGGACAAAGGGCTAAGGCATGGGGAGATGTTGCCCCCTTACAGAATGGCCATCTGCGCTGTGCCCAGGAACTTAATTAAACTTCAAAAAGTTCTTACGTTGTCATAGGCAGATGTAGCTCACACTTGGGCTTGGCCCCTTCATTATGCTGCTAGCCAGACACACACCAATCCTAGTGGGAGAGTGGCTGCCCCCACAATCAGTTTTGGGTGATCCCAAGGGAGGTTTTGACCATTATCACAGCCACACCTCTGGGTGGCAAATAGAGCTGTGCACAAGAGAAAAAAGGTTCTGCCATGTTGGCTTCAGGTAGAGAGGGGCACTCTGGGATAGTTTACAGTAAAGCACAAAGGCAGTGCTGCAAAAATAGGTAGGGCACTCCTGGGAACTTTTATCTATTGGTTATGGAATGGCCAGAAGTCTCCCCCACCCTCAGGCTGGCTATAGGAATAAAAATGGCACCCTCAGTACCCCCTTCAGAACACATCTGGACCTGTTGAGCACATAAGGACTGTGCTCACTGTCGAATCAGAGACCCCAATGGCTGGACCTGCTCCCATTTGTACCCACACCTAAGACATGCACTCCAAGGGTCAGTTGGCTGTCCTCCTGTGAAGCCACAGGTACATAAAAGCTGCAAGAAGCCCACCTTCCTGAAGAGCTCAACTGATCAGTTCCAACTATACCTGCCATAAACTATGCTGGTGGCTTCCCTTGGTGTGAGTCCCGACCAACAAGGGGAGTCCATAAGGTACTGGGGCCCTTGAATAAGATAGGTCTCATTGCATACTTCTCCTTCCTGAACCTAACAGCTGGGAAGCAAAAACATTTTCAGTGATTTTTGCCTGGAGTACCGACGGAAGACTGGGACCAGCCTGCCGAGTAAATTAGACAAAAGTGTGTTGCTGCTAGGCAAAAGAATCAGGTTTTCCAGAGCTTTATCACAGCAGCAAATGTATTAATGTGTGATGTCATGGAGAAGGTTCCCAGTCTCGTAGACACTGTTTGGTTGTAGCTTGCAGCCTTGCTCCGCTGGAGGAATCCAATGTATTAATGGAGTAGAGCTGTAACTTTGGTGAATAGCAATTAACTTACCATTTTGTAGGTGTGCTTTTGTATTTGCATGAGCCTCCCAGGTACCCCTTTATTTTTCCTTCCACTCCTTTTGGAGTTGATAATCCCATTCTCTAACCATTCTTCCTTGTACCTCCTCATTTAAACATAAAATAGAGACAAGTGTGGGGGGAGGTCTCAGCACTCGTGCAGGAGAAGTTAGCACATTATCATTAGGGAAGGTGTAGGCAGTGATCTCCGTTTGCATGCTAGTGAGTACGACTTTTTGAGTACTTAAAGTAGTACTATTAAAGTACTACTTTGCGTACTAAAAATGGTTGGGTGAATAGGCCCCATACGTTCACATAAATTCAAACGAAACATATGGCCTTATTAACAATAGCTATTCCCTGACTTAAGACTGCCTTTAGTCAGTCTTAAGAAAGAAGGAACAGTCATGATATATCAGTGGTGTTGCCCTGTAGTGTACCCATTTTTAATGTAGCTTTCTGCGCGTTTGCTTAAAGTATTAGGCCTCTGTGCACTTGGCCCTAGATGCATTTTATTTAGCCTCGCACTGTTATTTTACAATAACCAGTTTGACGGTCTTGTTTTATTTTCTTCTATCACACTGTTTAACTTACTTCAGCACTGAAGTTCTCAAACAATACATTCTTGCTCACTCTGTGCTTCAGTCAAGGATACAGTCTGGTACATTGCCGATAGACGTGGTAGAAGTTTAGTCTTTAGGGTTCGTAGAAAGTACACATTCTTACGTAGGGACATTTCTTAGAACACCGGTGTGTTAGTTATAAAAACACTTCCTAGTTCTGGTACACGTAAGAGGGAGATTCCGACCAGGAACCTACAACTAGACGCTGACTTCCCTGTTGCAGATGCTGATCCCGATCACAGGAGTTTGCTCAGGTATGAGGGTCGATGTCCTCCCGGGGGAACCTGAAAGGCAGGCTTAGAGCTTAACATGCTGTGCTCAAAATAGAACTTAGAAGAGAGAACGTAATCTAGTTGCACTATGATAGCGTTATTCGTATGTTTCACTCTCCTCGTTACTATTTCAGTCCTACTGTGTTGTATGGTTCTGGTTATTGTGGCTCACGCCTTGTTATCTAAAATGCAGTCGTTTTATTAAACCAATCTTTAAAACTCAAACTGCCTTTGTCATTTATATATGAGGCCACACTGTGTATGAGAGAACTGGTTGGGATCTGAGTGACCACGACTTCCCTGGGAAGCACTAAGATGTCATGCGCTCGGCTGCCCAATTGTCTCTTCCCTTTGGGAGAGATAAGGCACTGCTAGTTAGCCGGAGCTCAACCCGGATTTGGGGTGACAAGGGTCCTTCGCCGTCGGTTAGACTTAGTCCCCCACACTGTGAACGATCTTGCCGCCCAAAAATCCAGTAGTCTCATTAGGATAATGAGAGCCTACGCGACATGGCGCCGCCAACGATTGGTCTGGCTCTAATTTTCGGGTCCACCAGTCTCTCTCGGTCTCACATATTATAATGATCCCTCAGTTCCTTTAACGGAGACGTCCGTGGCACTGAGGACTTCCACCACCGCGATATAGGTAACCCTAAATATAGCGGATGGTTGCTCAAGCTTGAACCTTAAAAGGAAAGACCCCGTTTTGGTGTGCCTTCTCTGAACCAACATTGTTTTTCTAAAGGCGAATCCCCAGGTAATACAAATAGCTCTTAATATGAGACAGCCGCTCACAGCGCATTTGCTTGCACATGGTCCTACGAACCAGGGTGGTACAGTCACGTTTGTGGTGGCCGCCCATGCACCCTATAGAACAGAACTTTTCTACTCCTGGGTCACGTTTCCAGCAGTTGATGGGAATACAAATACATTTCACACATATACGGTTGCGAACGCGCCTGGCCAGTACAGGGCGTACGCATACCTAGAGATACCTCTATCTTATCAAGAACATAATAATTGGCTTGATGGCGCCCTATCCCATACAATATTGCCAGTGAGGTTAGGTCCACTGAGTAATGATGGTCCGACCTGGCCTTAATTGGCCACATATACATCACATCCTGCGGTTGCAAATATGCCGGTGGCTGAAGTTCGTCATTTATGTACAGACTTAACGGCTACATATAGACGCTTAGTACAATTTGTGATGTAGACCCTAAATACAAACCCAGCGTGTGCTACTCCAGCACAACCACATGCAGTAGCCCCAGGTATAAACCTGGTGACTGTACACTCTATCATGGGTAAAGTTCCAGCAAAACGGGAGGAGACTCCATTTTGGCTGGCACAGAAAATTAATACGATGGAGGCGGTATTTCCCCATACGGGACCTCAGGACAAACATAGAATATTAACTATGTGTTTACCATTTGGCATGGTTCCCACAGTGGAACACTGTAATACATGGGCCACGGTGTTTGCCGCGCTCTATACAACGGCACACAGTACACCGACCTTGGCCAACCTACTGGAAGTGCTTAAACAGATTCAGGATGAATACGGGGCTGCCCCAGCCTTAGATTTAGGAATGCAACTGATGGGCAACTTTGCCACGGTTTCTTCAATAATACTAAGTAATCTTAAAGGGGAGGCAGTTGCACTTGCGGTGCATATGCGTCTTCGTGACGTCCCGCAACTAGATCAGGAGAGGGAACTGCCTAAAATAATAGAGGAAACATATTCCAGTATCGGTCGAGAGGGCTAGACCGCAAAAACCACAGTTTCAAGGAAAAATTTGTAAAGACAATGCGAAACAGCAACCTGAGGGTAATAAGAAGCGCTGGGAGAAAGAACAACAGACACCTACTGTAAAAAAGAAAGGGGAGAATCTCCGCGTACGGAGACCCCGCAGAATAGGTATAATCTCAGAAATAGGGATAATTTGAAGACGCCTGATAAATATCAATACACTGATACACGCCAATCTTGTTCCTTTCAGGACTCATCGGAAAAGAGAAATGAGAGAGGTGGGCGGTCAGAGCGGAGAACAGAGTACGTGAAACCGAGACAGGAATCACAACGCTCTTTGGAGGTTTCTGTCAAGAAGGAAGAGAAACCGATACAACAAAAACAACAGTTTAAAAAGAAATAGGTGGTGGCAGTCTCAGTTAGACATGCCACACAGGAAGAGAGTTCTCTTGAAGAACAAGACTTGGTCACTAGCACTGCTAGACAGCGCGGCAGAGGTCACAATAGTTCGCCGGAATCTTCTAGAGCATCTGGAGGTGAAAGCAACTGATGACTTCATACAAGTCGAAACTGCAGATATGCGTGTCTCTGAACCCGATAGGGTGTATACAGTGACTTTACAATTGGAAGGAGTCATTGAACGCACTATAAACGCAATCTTTTGGGATTGTGTAGTAAAGAGATATGACATTTTGCTGGCTGAACAGGATTGGCCGCCTGACTTTGTTCGCACCTGCCCAGTTGGGGAGGAGATTATTAAACCTTCGTTCTCACCGCTTGTTCCAGAGGAACTCGCAGAGTCCTATTGCATCAAGTGGGCTCTAGCACAAGCACCTGCCTTATATATAAATCAAGTAGGGTGGGATAGGGATTCTCCATATCATGTAATTCCTATTAAAGGTGAACCTCAACCACAACCGCAGTATCCAATAAAACATGAAGCAAGGGCACCGGTGAGGGAAATACTTACACAACTGGAATACCAGGGGGTAATTGAACCCTGTGTCTCACCGATGAATAATCCCTTAGTCCCTGTAGCTAAACCGGACCATTCATACAGAATAGTCTTAGACTACAGACATTTAAACGGACATACACGTAGATATGCTATACAAAACTCACATAGCACTGCACTAATGAGCAACATTGTGCAGAAAAAATATAAAACGACTTTGGATATCTCAAATGGGTTCTTCTGCCTGAATATAGCGCCTGAAAGCAGAGACTTAACAAGCTTTAGCGCACTAGGCTCCCAGAAAAAATTCTGTCATTTGCCTCAGGGGTATAAGAACAGCCCAGGACTGTTTGCAGCTCGTGTGACTGCTATTTTACACGAGATAGACCCTGAAGCTTTGTCATATGTGGATGATATATATCTCACGGATGACGAGTTACTACAACATTTAAGACGGGTAGCCCGCATTGTTGTAGGGTTTGCCAAACTCGGCTACAAATGTAACTTCAAAAAGTAAAAAATTGCCTTCCTCAGCGTCCTCTTCCTAGGATATGAGCTGTCGAGCCTAACGCCACAATTTTTAGAAAAATGTGCACAACTGCAACCACCAAATATGATTAAAAAACTACAATCATTGTTGGGCTTTCTAAATTTTGGCAGAACATATATTCCTGATTATGCTACACGCATAAAACCTTTATATGAGTTAATACGTCCTGATTTTTCAAGTAAATTCTGGACAATTGAACATACAAATACTCTTCGCAAGTTACAGGCAGATATGCTAGCAGCAAAACATTTACACACACGGGACAATAAGACACATTTGGTCATCAGGGTAATAGCTGGGGCCATCGGTTTTGCTTATGTCACATTTAATGAAGGTGAGACAGTCCCGATTGCATACAGATCACACATGTATTCCGCTGCTGAACAACGCTTTGCACCCACGGAGAAAATTCTCACTGCTGTGCAGATGGCTGTTATTAAAGAAAGACCTCTTGCCCAAGGAAAACACATTATTGTTGTTTCTCCTATTCCGGCCTTAGAGGTTGTTACAAAAGCTAGCGTCCCGAACGCAAAAGCACTTCATCCACGATGGATACAATGGGCTGCGTCTTTAACAGCCACTGATGTAGACTACATTTTCGACCCAAAGTTACAAACTCAAGAATTTCTACAATATGAAGTAGAATATCCAGTTCCCGCTGACACCTTGCCTATTGATCAATATCATGTAGTCATGTACACCGATGGCTCTGCGCAACCAGCGATTGGAACTAAACGTCAATATTCTGCTGCATGTGCGGTCGTGAGCGGCTATATGAAGGGGGAGAAATTCTGTCCCCAACATGCCTATACACAGACTTTAGAGGATTGTACAGCACAATTGGCTGAGCTAAAAGCTCTACTAATGGCACTAGAACATACGGATCCGACACAGTTCACACTGATTGTTTGTGACTCATATTATTGCGTCCAGTCTTTTACTGAATACCTGCATTACTGGCACTTGAATGGGTTCAGAGATTCAAAAGGCAACACCATAAAACACAGACTCCTGTAGGGGAAGGTAGAAGACCTGAAAGAGACGCTATCCAAAGTCCATGTTGTGCATACACATGGACACCAGCGCGTTGGAATACACGTTGCTGGAAATACTTTGGCTGATGAAGCCGCAAAGTCGGCAGTGGCAGTCGCCACTGTAGCTGCAGTGACTCGTTCGAGTTCCAAACTAGACACAGACATTATGGCTGCCATAAAAGCTACGGTTGATGGTACGCCTTATCCTAAAGGATTTCCTAATAAATATCAATACTTGATGGGAAGTATGCTGAACCCTGAAGTTACAATTCCAGGCGTAGGCGTACGCGACATCCCCAATAAAGATGTAAGACCACAATTGATTAAAGCAGCGCATGAAGGGGTGTCATCTGCACATGCTGGCGTGGCGGCTACAATGTCACTATTGCAGGCCCGTTATTGGTGGCCTGTTCTCTATAAAGAGACTAAGCAGTATGTCCTTTGTTGTGACATCTGTCAACAAATTAAAGTTTCCATGGCTAAGCGCCCGCCGCAGACGCCCCTCTTAATCTCAAATAGACCGTTACAATGTGTGTACTTGGATAATTGCGGTCCATTAACACCTGATAGTGCATACAAATATATATTAGTCACTGTTGATTCTTGCTCCAGATTTGTGTGGGTGTGGCCACAATGCTCAGCTGACGCTCGGACTGTTATTAAAGATTTGCGAGTCTTTGTCAGTACATATGCAGTTGCGGCATTCCATTCGGACCAGGGCCCTGCTTTTGCCTCAAGGGCATTCAGGGACACCATGGCTTTGTTGGGGGTCCAGCTCCAGTATTCGTCTCCATTTCATCCCGAGGGAAATTCTGACGTGGAGCGATTAAACCGAAATTTAAAGCAATCCTTAACAGCCAGAGTCTTAGGTACGGGTCGTAGTTGGTTAACCCACCTGTATGGAGTTCAGAGAGCACTAAATAACCTGCCTAGAAGGTCCCTGGGGGGTCATACTTCATATGAGTGCTTGTTCGGAACACAAATGTTTGTTCCGGATCTTGATGGTCCTGGTGTGGAGGCAGCGGAAACACCTTTTGACATAAATGTTTGTGTCACTGTTTTACAGGAATTACAGCAGTTCCGTGAAGATAACTCTTCTAAAAGTGTTGCCTCCACAGGAATTAAGGATGTGCCAGTAACACCTACCGACTGGATTCCCAGAGTTGGGGATCTTGTGCGTGAAAAGGTCGCAGTGAAAAAATAATTTGGCCCTTCTTATCGAGCACCAGTCCCTGTATTGGGGATACACGGTACCAGAACTGTTATTCTACCACCGTTGCCAGGTACCAAAGAAAATCGCTTTGTTTCCAGTAGTTCCCAAATCCCTCTCACTACTGGAGAAGAAGTTCCGCTTCAAGTTGTTTATACCAACACTGATGCCTCTCCGAGCATGGGGAGGGTGGATGATGACGATCTTGCATTAGTTCCACTAACAACAAGCAACTTAGAAACATTTGATCAAGTCACTATGACTACAAGCCAGACAGATGGTGCTGTCTACTGTGTACCACCACAGGAAACACCAACTCCCCCATTGACTACGGCAACGCCTTTTGCACAAACTGCCTCTGGTTACTTTGCCGACTACAACGACGGTCTTTCAGACTCGTTTGCCTCTTCGACTGATACATTGGCTTAAAGAAACATACTTAGTTTTTCCATGGAACTATGGGGGTCATTACAACTTTGGCGGGCGGCTAATGCCGCCCACCAAGCTGTAACCGCCGTGCGGCTGCCAATGCGGCCGCACTCCCGCGGTGCCCATTTTGACATCCCCGCTGGCCCGTCGGGCGGAAACCAAGTTTCCGCCCACCGGCCCAGCGGGGATGTGGGCCGCAACATGGGAGCCGGCTCCAAATGGAGCCGGCGGTGTTGCGGCCGTGCGACGGGTGCAGTTGCACCCGTCACGCTTTTCACTGTCTGCATAGCAGACAGTGAAAAGCCGCATAGGGCCCTGTCAGGGGGCCCCTGCACTGCCCATGCCCTACGACTCCCCGTACCGCCAGCCTTTTCCTGGCGGTTCAGACCGCCAGAAAAAGGCTGGCGGTCGGGGACTCGTAATCCCCTGGGCAGCGCTGCAAGCAGCGCTGCCCTGGCGGATTACAACCGCCGGGGCCATTGTGGCGGAAAACCGCCGGCCCCGGCGGTGCGACCGCGGCTCTACCGCCGTGGTCGTAATACGCCAGGAAGCGCTGCCAGCCTGTTGGCGGTGCTTCCGTCGAAACAGCCCTGGCGGTCTTGGACCGCCAGGGTTGTAATGACCCCCTATGTCTGGCTTTACCTGACTGTCCTAGCCTTACTGCTTTGGATCGGTTTTGTCGTTACTTTTGTCTTGTTAATACATGCTCATTTTCTTCCCGAGAGATCAGCGGTTGAACAGGTGGAGGAGGTTTTGAAACCACACTTTTCTTCACATAAGATTCGAAGAGACTTGTCTTTTGTGAACATTTCTGCAGTGCCAATTCCTGATGGGATTGTGTGGGACAAAGTAATGTTTGATATATATGGTCCCACTGAAATCATTCAAATACCATATGTGTTAAAGTTACCCATGAACTATATAGTTATACCAGGCATTGTATCTGATGATTGGGATGTGAAAACAGTTGATTCAATGATGACAGAATTGCAATATTATTCTATGAAAAGGAAGATGTTTACAAGTTTAAAGAAAATTATGGTGACATGTTTTGCTATAATTATTATGGGCACCACTTCATACATAAAGCGAGCAGTCCAAAAATGATATTTGATTATACACAATGGGAACATTGCCCAACTCCCCCGCAAGGGAGTTCAAAAACTTATTTTGAAAAGTTTGCGTATTTTTCTGGGCATCATCAAAAAAATGCTGAGTCATAATATTTTAAGGTAACTCTGACTAGGGATTGACCAACACGAAATGTATATATTCGGACTCCTTTGTTTCCCGGTTATCAATTGAAGGTTATGAATATTGGTCAAAGAATGTTGATTTGAAAAGTGTTTGGGGAACAAAAAATTGGCAGACCAAGGGTAGAGAAACATTGTTTAGAGCATGTCTCTTCCCCATTCAAATGATCTTTTTAAATGAAACAGTACAACAGACAAGTTTTTTAGGCTTAGCAACAATTAGAGAATTAAACATGCCCAGGATACCTGCCCCTGCAAAATTTAATAACTGGCAAAAGTACACAAATGCTACATTTAGTGAGCTTAATGAGTGGGTCCAGAATGGTACATTTAATGCTTCACTGACACGTCCAGGCGGGTGGTTATTGTGGCCAGTAGATACCAACGGGTGTCATCAACGTTTTGTCACCTCCTCAGGGAGTTTCTGAACGAGTAGGTCAGACCCTCGCTATATATCACCAGAACATGCTGAAATAATTACAACATATAGTGGTGGAAAATTGTGCCAACAGTGGCTAAAATCATCCTCACTAGATGCGGTTAAGACACATCTCAGTCTCCTGTCTAACAACACTGACTTACAAGATTTTTTGTCAGGCCCAAAGATGCCACATAGGAAGCGTTTCTTGTATGAGGTATACAATAAAATATGGAAACTTTCCCAACACGAGGCTGCAGCCCGGTTAAGGCAGATAGATCAGGAAAATCTGAAAAAGGCATTTCCCTTGTGGATAATGGGATTCACACCTTGTCCGACCGGATATATACAATTACCAACTTTGTTTCTTCTGCTATAGACATTATACGATCTGATATGTCTTCTTTATATCATGGACAGAGTCAGACCAGGTCCATTATGCAGTTGGGTTGGACACTCCAGACATTGAAGGCGGGTTGTGTTCCGTGGCAGCACATCAGTGCCAGGGAAATATTTTTTTCCTTTAATTTGACGCAACAACAACAACTAATGGCTAAAAAGGAGGCGACCGATGTCATGCTTAACATTGAAAAGATAGAAAGATTGCCTTCTACCGTTGCCGAGATTCCTTCAGCAGAGTGGTCGATACACGGGGTTATTAATCTGCCTATTTCTACATTACAATTCACTTCTTGTTTGAAACATGTTCCGGTAGGCAGATATGAAAAGTTGGAAGATAGTTACATCCATGAGGTGTGGGAGCTTCCCTTCTCGTACAAATCCCTCAATGGCATGAAAGAGGTCTTTCTTAGTGGTAATGAATGCGAGACTTCAGTCAGCCATTCGATGATTTGTAAGCAGCTGTCCTTGCATGGGGCGTGTAATGCCTCTGTTGCGAACTTGGCTTGCTATCTGAAGGGAGTTCCAGTCCCCTTGATTAAACGCATGTTCCAGGTGCTTTCAAACGGCAGCTGCGTCCTCCTCAAAAGTGAAGACTGTTGTGGCATGCGGGCCGGAATAGTTTACGTTGTTTCGGTCTCTAAGGTCGTTACATGCTGCGGGAACGTGTTGTTTCCCCCCACTAAATTTAGGGCGGTAGCAGATATCTGGCCTCACATTGCTACTTCCAGGGTGAATTTTGACAAGTTAAGTAGACTGAAGGCTTTATTGTTTCAGAAGCATGTGGCCCTTACATCTGCACGCGCGACCTACGCACTTCAGGTGGCAAGGTCATCGGCAGAAATACAGTCCCTGTTAAATACGAACTTTCCGAGACACTTTGGTGAACTTGTGGGACATATATTTAATACATCCGGCACGGCTGGATTAGCACATTTTTTCAAAGCTGTTGGTATTGGTTTTGTTCACACCTTTTCCTCTATATTCGGTTTAATACCTTTGGCTATTCATTCAATTTTCGGAAGCATTTTTGGGGGATTTCCAATAACTTTGGCTTTATTAGTCGGCATTTTGCTGTTGCTGTTGTTTTTCCGCAATGGCTGTCCCGCCGCAACAAGGACAAATGAAGGCGCTCCCATCAGCGCAGCTGTGTCATGAACGCATGATGCAGTACTTTGGAGCAACACTCCTGGAACATTTGGGGTGTGACTGGTCTCTGTCATTCAGACCAGTTTTGGATTGTGTGCAGCCCTTGTTTCGGTGCCGTTGGTGTTCTTTTGAACATGCACTGGAAGTTTGTCTCTCACAGCAACGCCCCTCAGTGATTGATGCTGATCTGTTAATGTTCTCGTTGAGGGTTCATTACCAGACATGCGCGCTGCGGCTGCGTTTGCTCAGAGAAGCTGATTACGAGCTACCCTTCCTGGAGGAAGTTACCATTCACCTGTTCACAGGCACTGCATAGGATGCCGCCTTGGTTGACACTGGGGCTATGGAACACACCTGCTCCTTGGTAGTTTTTGGCGTGGATTTACCGGTTTTGTCATCTGCCAAGGTGGAGAATTTCCAGCTTTCCATGACTGATGCTTGATTTGGAGGTGTCCTAAATTGTCATTTTCCTTTGAATTTGGCTTTTGGCCGCATGCTCATTTTAAAAATTGCCAAATAGTATGCATGTGTGTCCTCTTGACTTGTTAAAATTAAGTAGGGTTTTAAATATATTTTAGTTTAGGGCATTTTTGCTTAGGCTTAAACCATTTTCTACCGACAAGGGGAGGGTGTAGTGTAGCCATTTTTAATATAGCTTCATGCACGTTAGTTTAACATAGTAGGCCGCTGTGCACTTTGCCCTAGATATATTTTATTCAGCTTTGCACTGTTATTTTACAATAACCAGTTTTACGGTCTTGTTTTAATTTCTTCTATCACACTGTTTAGCTAAGTTCAGCACTGTGTTCTCAAATAATGCATTCTTGATCGCCCTGTGCTTCAGTCAAGGCTACAGTCTGGTACATTGCCGGTAAACGTGGTAGAAGTTTAGTCTCCAGTATTCGTAGCAAATACACATCCTTATATAGGGACATTTTCTTAGAAACTCTGCGTGTTAGTTATAAAAACACTTCCTAGTCCTAGTATACGTCAAGAGGGAGATTCCAGCCAGGAACCGACAACTACATGCTGAATGGCCAGTTCAGATGCTGATGCAGATTACAGGCCTTTACTCAGGTATGAGGGTTGATGTCCTCCTGGGGGAACCTGAAAGGCAGGCTTGGAGCTTCACATGCTGTGCTCGAAATATAACTTAGAGAGAAAATAATCTAGCGGCACTATGATAGCCTTATTCTTGTGCTTCACTCTCATCGTTACTATTTTCATTTTACTGTGTTGTATAGTTCTGGTTATTGCAGCTCATGCTTTGCTATCTAAAATGCAGTCGTTTTATTAAACCAATCTTTAAAACTTAAACTGCCTTTGTCATTTATATATGAGACCGTACTGTGTATGAGAGAACCGGTTATGACCTGAGTGACCATGACTTCCCTGAGAAGTACTAAGATGTCATGCGCTTGGCTGCCCAATTGTCTCTACCATTCAGGAGAGATGAGGCACTACTAGTTAGCCAGAGCAAAACTGGGATTTAGAGTGACAAGTGTCATCCACTGTGGGTCAGACTTAGTCCCCCACACTGTGAACGATCTTGCTGCTCAAAATCCAGTAGTCTCATTAGGATAATGAGAGCCTACGTGACAAGACCTTATGTCCAAACTCTCCCAAATGATTCAACAGGGCAATCAAGTCAGGCTTACAGTTGTCCCTTGTTCTGGATGCAATTAACAAATCATCAATGTACTGCACAAGAGTTGATTGGCATGGCAATTCCAACGACTCCAGATTCTTTTTCAGGATCTGATTAAGCAGGGATGGTGACTCCGTATACCCTTGTCGAAGCCTGCACCAGCTGTAGACTCTGTCTAAGAATTTGAAACTAAAAAGAAACTGACTATCTTCATGATGAGGCACAGAAAAGAAAGCCTGTGACAGATCTACCACTGTGAACCACTCTGCATTGCAAGGAATCTGAAAGTGTATCACCGCTGGATTGGGCACTATCAGACAACATTTAACCACCATGTCATTCACTTTCCGCAAGTCCTGAACAACTCGTACTTTCCCTCATGGCTTTTTCAAACCCATTATCGGTGAATTACATGGGCTGCTCAGAACTTGACCTGCTGAGCAAGCATCACCTGTTGCTGCTTCATCAGGGCTTGAGGTATTTGCATTTGCTGTCTAGGTACCATGGGGGCCTGCTGCTGTACTGGCGGTAATGGAGCAAATTGTGCACACAGCACCTGCATTTGCTGCACCAGCAGGAAATTCTGTCCTCAATTCTGAACATGAGGAATAAATCCTTTCATTTTTGGGACTTTCACAGTTTGAAATGTACTGACGTCACCTTGCTGAAGCACACCATCCTGCACCACCAACAGACACTCCCGCTTCCAGTGTCCCACGTTTCTGCACAAATGACACAGTAACATATTTTTCATACCTTGCATGTCATTCTGAACAACCACAGCTCCTAAGTACGGACCACACATCATATCCGTTCCACACCCTCTACCCCTCACTTGAGGTTGGAACATAACAGCTCTCTGTTACAGCGGTATAGGCGGTACTAAAGCTCCCTGCACTCCTGTTTGAGCTGCCTCTATTTGAATCACCATCGCCTTTTCCTTCAATTTCTTCTGTTTCAATTCAATTTTATCACTACAGTATTTTGCATATTGCAACACCTCATCAATCGGCTTTGCTTGCCATCAAATTAAATGATTCCTAATAATCTGACCTACCTCTGGTCTGAGACCTTAGACAAACCTGAACACAAAATGCAACATGTCTTTCGGCTCAATTGCTTCCTTACCACTTCCTTATCAATTGCTTCCTTACCACTGTACTCCTTGAATACTTTCAACAATCTTTCATAGTATTTATGTATTGATTCTTTAGACTCTTGGACCGTTCTATCAATCCACTGCCAATCAATGTTTTTGGGAGAAATCCTTGTCCTTATGAACTCAATTACCTTTTAATAATTTTTCATTACCTCAGGTGAAGGCGCACCTGTTACTTTATCCCTTTCTGGTTCACTTGTTGGCCAGTCTATTGCTGTCTTGCACTCAACCCATAAATCTGCCAGCACCACTATTTCCAATAGCGTGTTCAAGTCTTCCCACAAACATTTGGAAAGCTTCACAAATCTCTCTGTCTTTTGATACCACTCAACCGGCTTCTCTCTCATTTTGGATAATCATTTGTAAATGACAATATGTCACTCCTGTGCCACGGAACATGAACAAACTGCCCTCCTGGGATTTCTCTCATTGGAAGCATCTTGACGGATTCCCCCTTGTCGACACCTTTCGCCCCTTCTTGGGAATCCCGTTTTCGTTTATCTTTTTTCTTTGTCTACCTACCTTCCCACTTCTCTAATGCTCCCCAAATCTGTGCACTGTGCATCAGTTCTCTCAGGTGTGGTTGCATTCCTGCTGATCTTATGTGTTCAAAATCCTTTGCTTCAAAATCTAATCTGTAGATGTGTTTCAAATGCTTTGTCTTCTCAATGTCAATGCCATGTTTTTCTGCTAACTCCGCCAGCTTTTGATGTATTTTCCTCACCTCTCTCGGGCCTCTCTCTGTATTTCTCCCAGTACCACTTGATGCATTGCCACTCTACTCTACGCCATGCAGCTCCACACCATTCGGGACTGCGCCACACCAATAACGTTTGCCATGCGGAACAGCAGCCTGTGATTGTGCTGGTGTGCAACATGCTAAAAAAAAACATTGACAGAGCCAATAGATCTTGCAAAGACAAAGGCGGTCATTCCAACCCTGGCGGTCGGTGATAAAGCGGCGGCCAACCCGCCAACAGGCTGGCGGTTAAACAAAATGGAATTCTGACCCTGGCGGGAACCGCCAACACAGCCCGCCACTTTAACACTCCGACCGCCACGGCGGGACAGACAAACAGCGCGGCGGTCACCGCCAACAGGCAGGCGGCAGACAATGTACCGCCCACAGTATCACAACTCACCAATCCGCCACCTTTTCCGGGGCGGGAGCCCCGCCGATAAAAACACAGCGGAAACAGACTACGAACGGGAAAACGCTCACCTCTATGCACTCCACGAGGACGGAGGACAGCATGGAACCCGAATTAAACATCCTACCAGCTCTTGTCTACCTGCTCATCTACCACGAGTACGAACTCCGGCGCAGAAGACAACGGTGAGTACTGCACCTACGACACAGGGGAGGGGGGAGGATGAAAGGTTACGGGCACACACATACGCCCCCCCCAACTATCAACATACCAATGCAGAGCAACAACTGAGTGACTCCCCCCAAACCCTCCTGAAAAATGCAACGACATAATAAAATTTTAAATTAAATTTATGTAAAATTAGGTTCATTGAAGTCATGGAAAATTATCGTTATGAAATATCAAAGCAAAAATCATGAACAGTGCGAAAGCTATGTACAAAGTCAATAAGTCCTGCTCAGTGTGTCAAATATCCACAGTCCGTGGGCCAATGTGTACCAAACACATGGGCAAAGCCCACACAGGAGACCTGAGTCCGTTGGAGAGAACACTGCTGGGGCATCAGATGACAAAACTACAGGCACCTCAGGGGGAAGGTAAGGGGGGGCACCTCAGCCACAGGGGTCCACGACGCCAGAACCACGAAGGGGCCACCATGCCCACTGTGCCATCCTGGGGAGTGAAAAGCCACAGTCTATCAGGTGGATTACAGACTCCACTGGTCATGGAGGAGGCATGGTGCCCCGAGTGCAGCGTGAACACTAGCTCGACACAGAACCGGCACTGTCAATGGGCCAGCGGTGCTTGACAGGAAGGGCCCAGCGGAGCGGTGCTTGAGGCGGCGGGGCCCAGCGGAGCGGTGCTTGACAGGAAGGGCCCAGCGGAGCAGTGCTTGACAGGAAGGGCCCAGCGGAGCGGTGCTTGAGACGGCGGGGCCCAGCGGAGCGGTGCCTGAGACGGCGGGGCCCAGCGGAGCGGTGCTTGACAGGAAGGGCCCAGCGGAGCGGTGCTTGACAGGAAGGGCCCAGCGGAGCGGTGCTTGAGACGGCGGGGCCCAGCGGAGCGGTGCCTTTCTGCACGGCGGGGCCCTCTTCAGCGGTGCCTTTCTGCACGGCGGGGCCCTATTCAGCGGTGCCTTTCTGCACGGCGGGGCCCTCTTCAGCGGTGCCTTTCTTCACGGCGGGGCCCTCTTCAGCGGTGCCTTTCTGCACGGCGGGGCCCTATTCAGCGGTGCCTTTCTTCACGGCGGGCCCTCTTCAGCGGTGCCTTTCTTCACGGTGGGGCCCTCTTCAGCGGTGCCTTTCTGCACGGCGGGGCCCTCTTCAGCGGTGCCTTTCTTCACGGCAGGGTCCTCTTCAGCGGTGCCTTTCTGCACCGCGGGGCCCTATTCAGCGGTGCCTTTCTGCACGGCGGGGCCCTATTCAGCGGTGCCTTTCTTCACGGCGGGGCCCTCTTCAGCGGTGCCTTTCTTCACGGCGGGGCCCTCTTCAGCGGTGCTTGTCCAGTCATTCAAGGGAGCCAGACCTGGCCAGGACTCCCTGCTTAGTCGCCCTCCGACCGTGCAGTTGCTGGACCCTTCTGTGACGGAGTCCTGGGCCCGTGGGTGTCCTCCCTCACACCCGGGATGGGGCTTGTGGGGCCCTCCTGGTCCGCTCCCCTGCTGGCTGACTTCTCCGCCCTGCTGCCCTTGCCCTCCTTCGATGAGGCTCTCTGGCCCTTGCCTCCCCTGGATGTTGTGGCAGGTGACGGCCCAGGACTTTGCTCCTTGGGGGCAGCCGTGTCAGTCTTCTCGCTGCGGCCCTTGATTTTACGGGTCCTCTTTCCGGGGGGGGGCTGGCTGTCCCCTTGCTGCTGGCCGATGTATCAGTGCTGGGAAAGGGTGGACTCCAAAACCTGTGCACAATGGTGACACTAGAAGCAGGGCTGGTGGTGGCTGAGGTGCTCTTGGGACTCTTAGCAGATGGAGGGGGTGGGTCAGGTGGGGCAAAGAGGTTAAGTTTGGAGAGGTAAAGTTTTTTAGGACCAATGTAAAGGGTAGGTGTAGTGGGTATGGGAGTGGAGGAAGAGGATGTGGTTGTAGGAGAGTCAGGTGTGCTGTCTTTGGGTGCAGGTGCTTGTGACGTAGGCTGTCGTGAGGTGGTTGGCTGTTGGGTGGGTGGCTGCCTGCGTTTGTGTGTCTTGGAAGAGGGGGTGACAGACACAGTGGGAGAGGACACAGGGGACGTGTAAATGGCAGTGGGGGTGGTGACTGCACGTGTGCGGACTGTACTGGAGGATGTGCTGGTGATGAAAGTACTGGCTGATGGTGGTGTGCATGCAGGTGTGAGTGGAGACGTCACAGGGAGGGAGGAGGGAGACGAGGAGGAGGGGGACACAGAGGTGGTAGTGACTGTTGGCATGTCTGCATCTGGGTGTTGCTTGGGTGAATGCTTGTGTGATCTGTGGTGCTTATGTCTGGATGAGCTGCCCTTGGGTGTTGAGGTGTGTGCAGGCTGGTCTGATGGTGTGGATGGGATAGGCTGAGGAACAGGAGACAGAGACAGGGTGGAGGCAGTTAGAAGAGGGAGGCTGGAAACAGGGACAATGGCTGCCGTCAGTGCTGAGGCCAGAGCATTGAACGATCGTTGATGGGCAGCCTGACCCGAATGAATGCCTTCCAGGTATGCATTGCTCCGATGCACCTCCCTCTCTACCCCCTGGATGGCATTCAAAAGGGTAGACTGCCCAACAATGATGGTCTGTAGGAGGTCAATGACCTCCTCACTGAGGGCAGCAGGGGTAACAGGGGCAGGGCCTGAGGTGCCTGGAGCGAAGGAGATGCCCGCCTTCTTGGGCGAGCGGGCACGGAGCGAAGGCTGAGGGGCTGCTGGGAGGGCGGAGCTGGTGCGCTGGGTGGCGGCTGTACCTGTAGAGGCGGGGGGCACGGATGTTGCCGCCACCGCTAGGGAGCTCCCTTCTGAGGACGTGTCGGTGTCGCTGGTGTCACCACGGGTCCCCGTTGTGGTGCTCCCCTCGCCCTCCGTATCACTGGTGACCTCGGTGTCTGTACCATGGCCCACCGGGGCCTTGTGAGTTGCAGCTCCCTCGTGCTCCGATGCCAATTCTCCTCCGCCTGATGATGCTAATGCACACATGCACAAGAAGATAAAGAAAAAGGGTGGGGGGAGAAATAAAAACAGGTTGAGTGCATGCATTGTCAACACCGTTGGCGGAGAGGACAGACACAGGAGCCTCATGCACTACGCCGCGCAATCGGGGTACACTACTCAGTACTTGTGACTAGGCCAACAGGTCTATGGACAACAAATGCGCACATGGGTGATGCTGGACCATCGATTGCTGTACTTGGCACACTACAGAGGTGGGGGGCGGGGGCACAGGGCCATGCCTAAAGGAGGGGACTACACTACAGAAAGCGCCCTGGCCTAATGTCACCCACAGCCCTCCTCCCCCACCCAGACGCCTCCACTGCGTGTAAAGATAGCAGAATGTGCTGGTACTCACCCCCTTGTGTCTGCTGTGATGTCCTCACGCGCCCATCCAAATCGGGGTAGGCCACCGCCAGGATCCGGGACATCAGGAGGGTCAAGGTACGACTGGCACCCCTCCTACGTTGGGAGGCCATCCCCAGCAGTGACTCGGCGGTCTTCCTGGTCCCGCGGCGGATGTCCTCCCACCTCTTTCGGCAGTGGGTGCCCCGTCTGTTGTGAACCCCCAGGGCCCGGACTTCCTTGGCGATGGCACGCCAAATGTCGACTTTCTGATGGGCGCTGACCTATTTGACATGTACAGGGTGGGAAAGGAATTTTCATCATTTTTCTGCATGTTAGATGTGATTGCCCCCCCCTCCCCAACCCTGCCATGTGGCACATGCTCTCATCTGTCGTGCCTTGCACTCCTCATTCGCTCCCCACCCCACCATCTTACATCCACCATACACAACCCAGGCATAGCCCATTCAACGTGCACCCAGTGTACTTACCTGTTGGTCTGGAGAACCGTAGAGTAGCGCATACTGGGGCAGGACCCCATCCACAAGTTTCTCCAACTCTTCTGAAGTGAAGGCAGGGGCCCTTTCCCCAGTCGCAGCAGCCATTGTCTCTTCCAGACCGAGGTCACAGCAGCACTTGCAGTATAGGTCCTCTCCTGTGGATGGTCAGGTCTCGAGTGGTTAAGCAGATAGAAAATGGTGGTCACGCCCGCGGCGGTGCGTACCGCCGCGGTGCGTACCGCGACCGCCGGCGCACATCGTCATTGGCTCCTGAGACCCATAGGGTTCAATGTTAACCAATGTGCCTTCGCACTGCGGTCTTCGACCGCCTACCGCCACGGTGTGCCACGCCAGCGCGTTGACCTCATATCCCACTGTCACACTTCTCAGGTCAGGCAGCTGCCATTACAAGGGCCCACATGGCTTAATTGCTACTGCGTCACACAGGCCTAGGCCTTGCATTGCCACTCATACAAGCCTTTCAATGCATAGCGATTCGTGTACTGTGCAAGCTGGGTGTACGTACCTGTGGGTTGCTTGACTCTGTGCTCCATGTTGTCCTTCCTAGGCACCGTCCGCTGGGACTTGCGAGGAGAAGGATGAATCCTCCCGTGTACCGACCGCTGGTGGACCTGTCGACAATGGAAGAACGACATATTATACTTCAATACCGACTTGACCGAGCCACTATACATGAACTGTGTGCCCAGCTGGAGCCTGACCTGATGTCCCCCATCCGCCAACCCACAGGGATTCCCCCTCTGGTGCAGGTTCTGTCAGTACTCCATTTTTTGGCAAGTGGGTCTTTTCAGACAACAGAGGCCATGTCATCAGGGATGTCTCAGCCTATGTTTTCTAAGGTTTTGTCCAGAGTGTTGTCTGACCTGATGAAATACATGCGGAGATACATTGTTTTCCCTGAGGAGGGTGATTTGGCCACTGTGAAGGGTAATTTCTATGCCCTTGGACATATCCCCAACATCATTGGTGCCATTGATGGGACCCATGTGGCTTTCGTACCCCCAAAAGACGATGAGCAGGTGTAGAGAAATCGAAAAAATTACCATTCGATGAATGTCCAGGTGGTCTGTTTGGCTGACCAGGACATCTCCCATCTAAATGCCAAGTTCCCTGGATCAGTGCATGACGCGTATGTCATGCGAAATAGCAGCATCCCTTATGTGATGGAACAGCTACAGAGACACCGTGTGTGGCTAATAGGTGACTCTGGTTACCCCAACCTGCCTTGGCTATTGACCCCAGTGAGGAATCCCCGGACCAGGGCAGAGGAACGCTACAATGAGGCACATGGGCGAACTAGGAGGATTATAGAACGGACCTTCGGGGTCCTGAAGGCCAGGTTTAGGTGCCTGCATATGACAGGTGGATCCCTAATGTACTCACCAAAGAAGGTGTGTCATATCATCGTGGCCTGCTGTATGCTTCACAATCTTGCATTGCGACGCCAGGTGCCTTTCCTGCAGGAGGATGGTCCAGATGGTGGTGTTGTAGCAGCTGTGGAGCCTGTGGAGAGTGAAGAGGAGGAAGACGACGGGGACGACACGGACAACAGGGACACAGTTATACAACAGTATTTTCAGTAGCACACAGGTAAGAATCACCCACGCCTTTTTACATTTACTTCTGCCCTCCTGCATCTCTACTTTCTGTGTTTCCACCCAGTTCCTTTTAACTGATTTTTGACTTTCCCTTCCCTTTTCAGAGCTGTATGACCCACAGCGTGACTGCTGCTTTGTTTGCCCATGGTCTAATGCTTATAAACATTGGTATGTTGTCATCACAATGTGACTGAACATTATTGCACCGTTATGTGTAATACATTTGTAAAGAATACAAGCAGACTCTTGATTTTTGAAGTGCAATTGGTGATTTATTTTAAGTGCTGCATATGGGTCCATGATAGTAAAACGGTTATGGGTGGGGGTGGAGTAATGTCCATGGCAGAGTCCAGTTCTCAGTCGCACAGGTGCATTGTCCATATGCCTGTGGAAGGATGGAGCAGGGGCAGTTCAAGGTTGGACAGGGTGACAATGTGGGACAGTGGGATGACATCAGGGGGTATCTTATGCTGGCGGGGGTCTTGGCATCCTACTCTGTCTTCTTGTGTGATCTCAGGTTCCGCTTGCGGGTGGTTGATCTTCAGCAGGAGGTGGGGTTCTGGTGGCCTGTCGTTGTGTGGGGGCCTCCTATCCACTAGCGCCGGCGGAGGTGGTAGGCTGTTCGTGGTCCGGGCTAGTGACAGGGGCCCTTTGGGGTGCCACATGGTCCCGCAATGTGGTGACTATCTGGTTGAGGGCCAGGACGATGGTCCCCATTGCGGAACCTATGTTCCTGAGTTCGTCTCTGAACCCCATGTACCGTTCCTCCTGCTGTGCCTGGATCTCCTGGAACCTGGCCAGTACCGTCGCCATCGTCTCCTGGGAGTGGTGGTATGCTCCCATGATGGTGGTGAGGGCCTCTTGGAGAGTGGGTTCCCTGGGCCGGTCCACCACCTCTCGCACTGCAGCCCTCCCAGTTCCCCTGTTTCCCCGGGCCTCTGTCCCCTAGACGGTGTGCCCACTACCACTGCCCCCAGGTCCCTGTTGTTGTTGGGGTGGTGGGTCAGCCTGGGTGCCCTGTAGTGGCGGACACACCGCTGATTGACGCGACCTGGAGACAGAGGCATGGGCCCGCTGGGTGGGAGCTGTACTGGTATTCCCAGAGGGGGTTGGGTCTGCTGTGGCCTGTGTCTGTATGTGGGGAACCGACTGTCCAGAGGTCCCCGATGGTCCGGGCTGGTCATCAGGTTCTAGGTCGACAGAGCTGCTGTCATCACTGGGGGCCTGTTCTGGGGGCGGGATGGACAAATCTGGACCCTCCTGGCCGGTGTGTTGGCGTTCGGGCCCTGCAGGGGTAAAAGAGTATGGTTATTGCTTCTGTGTGTGCCATGGCGTGCGATTTGGGGGTGCCCTTGTCCCCCAGTGCTGGCATTCCCTTGTGGGAGGAGTTGTGAGAGTGGTTTGTGGGGGGGGATGGGTATGTGCAGTGGTCATGCTTAGGTGATGGGTGTCCATGGTTTGTGTTGGCATTCAGGGATTGGTGTTGTGTTGGGTGGGTTGTGCTGGTGAGACATTGGCAGGGAGGATGTGTGCTGGGGGGTTGGGGGTGAGGGTGGGGCTGTGGGTTGGCATGCTGGTGGTTGGGGGGGTAAGGTAGTTGAGATTAGACTTACCAGAGTCCATTCCTCTGCCTACTCCAGCGAGGCCCTCAGGATGCAGGATGTTCAAGACCTCTTGCTCCCATGCTGTGAATTCGGGTGGAGTGGGTGGGGGTCCGCCGCCAGTCTTCTGCACAGCGATGTTGTGTCTTGACACCATCGACCGCACCTTCCCCCGTAGGTCGTTCCAGCGCTTTCGGATGTCTTCCCGGTTTCTGGGATGCTGTCCCACAGCGTTGACCCTGTCGACGATCCTTTGCCATAGCTCCGCCTTCCTGGCTATTGTGGTGTGCTGCACCTGTGTGCCAAATAGCTGGGGCTCTACCCTAATTATTTCCTCCACCATGACCCTGAGTTCTTGGTCCGAGAACCTGGGGTGTCTTTGGGGTGCCATGGGGTGGTGTGGGGTGGTGTTTGTGGTGATGAGTGTGGTGTGTGTGGTGGTGTGTGGTGTTTTGTGCGTGGATGTAGTGTGGGTGATGATGTTGTGTTCCTGTGTGTGTTGGGGTTTTCGATAGCTGTGCTCTCTCTCTCTCTCGCCTTCTCTCCGAATTTCTAGTAGTGGGGGTTTGTGGGTGATGTGGGTGTGTGTTTTATAGTTGATTGGATGCGTGGGAGTGGTGTTTGTATGTGTATCAGGTGTGTGTATTTCAAATTGTCCAATGTGGCTGTTTTTTGGAGCTGGGTGTGTATTTTGACCAAGGCGGTGTGTACCGCCAATGGAATACCGCGGTTGAAAGAGCGCCGCGTGGATTCGTGGGTCGTAATGGCATGGGCGTGTTTGTGTTGGCGTGACGGTGGATGTTTGGTCATCTCCAGTTTATCGCTGACCGCTGATGAGGCGGCCTTCCGTGGATGTCGGGTTTTTGGCGGCTTGGCAGTTGTGGGTCAGAATGACTGTGGCGGTTTACCGCGGCCGTGGCGGTAGAATGGCGGTCTTCTGACCGGCGGTAAGACCCTTTTACCGCCGAGGTCAGAATGACCCCCAAAATCTATTGGCTTTGTCAATGCTTATCAAATTATGTATGTTTTCGCCTTCATGTATAAACTGAATTATTTGCAATTGTCATTTTACCAATAATTGAACTAAAAGTCAGAAGGATATTGTTGTTTGATTTTCTTTACCACCAAAGACTTCCTATTCCTGACAGAATGTGTGGAAATAGGCGCCCCAAGTGTCTTTGTAGTCATCGCAGTATAGGAGAGAGAGTCTCTTCACCTCTACTTCCAAGTCACAATGATGGCAGATGCCTTTCTCTTTGTGCCACTGGTCTCTATTTTGGCTAACTGGCCTCTTTTTGGCAAGTGTTTCTCTTAGGCAATGTGCTGGTTCTGCCCACTTCCACCCAAGCACGCACCACCTTCTCCACTGACACCTTCTCCTTCTGTGTCCTCTACCCCAAACGTCCACCCCATCTATCCTAACTCTAAAGTCCACTTTCACTCCACTTCTTCTCTTTATTTTCTTTGTCTGGCCTGCCCCCATTTCTGATTTACCATCTCTCCTCTCACCATTCCGCCTGTGCTCTTTCCTGTCCCCTTCAATGCTCTGCTCCCTCCCCTGTACCCTCGCTCTATGCTGTCTGTCATTTAGCAGGCATTTGCTCCCTTATCACAGTATCCAAGAGCTGGCCTTTTCTCACTCCCCCTTCTCTCTTTGCACTCAGAACCATCCCTTAGTCACACAACCCTGGAGCAGATGTCAAGCAATCCCAAGAACCATTATTTGTGGTACAGTGCTTGAGACGCTTGAAGCCATTTTACATGCTTTTACAAAAGCAGCAGTTGCATTCACGGGCCTAGAAACAGTATGCTCACTCCAATCACCTGCCTTTGCTTGGGTCTCTCGTTTACAGCACACATAGTTGCTGGTAGTAGAGCTACGGGGATGCAATAGCCCCCCAAAATACCTAGAAAATCATGATGGAGTACAGTAGGTGAATTAGCAATAAAGAAGCATTTACATTTTGTTTTCATCTTGCAACATTTGGTGGGCATTCAAAAACAGGTCAAATGTCAGGTTATGTCTTCTGTCAAATTGCTGTATATTCTTTTAACACCTATATTGATGTTTTCTTTTTCTGACTGTGGGGAGTTTTGTTAATTAAACTGTGTGACAATCTTGCTGGGGTACCTTGAATCTGAAAGGAAAGGCTCTAGGTATTATTTTATTAACACTGCACAATTTAAATACCTATAAATGAACTGCACACATTATTCAAAATGTTTTAACAGTTAGAGTTAGGAAAGAACAAACACAGTGAAACCCCTTTAATAAAGGCACTTTATTTGGTGATGCACAAATATTTTTTTGATAAATATTCATGACACTTGTGTTATACACATTATCATTTTTGTGTGAAACAGTTTAAGAGATAAATTGCATGTCTGTGCAAATGCAGTGCGCTTTTCAATGGAAACCGTGCTTTCTGTAAATGAAGGCATGCTATTACTGTACACCATGATGAAGTGATATATGTGAAACACTGGTCTCCAAAGTGCACCAGCAGCTGTATATCACACCCTAACCATTACCCTGCTGAATGAGCGTGGCTTATTTTCTGCACTTGTTCTTACTGTGATGCTTGAATTTTCTACAAAGTGTATGCCCTCAGTGACGTAATCTTTTTGGCAGCACCCGCAATCAAAAACTGAAATTCTTTTCAGCTACACTGACAGCCTGAAAGGGGGGCATGTGATGTGAGTGCACTCTGAACACTGTGGACACGGGGACGTCAGAGGCAATGGATTGCTGGTCCTAAATTGTACACAAAAATTAGCACATTTATGAAACGGGAAGAAACAAGCTTTATTTACAGAATGGAAAATCACCTATAATTAGTCTAGACCAGCCTAGAGCAAGCAAATACACAGAGTGCTTGTAGGGCATGGAGGAACAGCCATGTATCTACCATTCAATCTGCCTCAAAATATTTCAATGTTATGTGCTGAAGGAGCAGCTAAATCATAATCATAATTGGTATCAGACACTGCATAAAAGTGTATGTTCGCGTTCACCCCTTTGCTAGAGAGTGTTTGGTATAGCTTGGTATGTTTAATTAGTGTAGTATGCTCTTGCCTGCACTTGTGAGGCAGACAGCATTAGCGGCAGATACATTTCAGGTTGGTTAAAGATGTGTCTATGGATTTTGAGGTGTGTAGGCTCTTCCCAGAAAGACTGTACAAGCTGTGGCAGGTGTAAAAACTCTTTATGCTGCAGTCCACTTGTGGCATATTAGCTCATTGATGTAAAGTGCAGCAGAGTGTGTTAATGTAGGCTACATAAGTTTCATGCTGGCCTGTAACCAAACGCCTTTCGCAACTGGGTATGTTTAAGACTCATCACAAAGTTAACCTGTTTAAAAATACACTTAAATTGCTGTCTCTTATACACATGGCCCAGGTACTTCATTTATCAGTCATCAGCCTACAGCCCTTATGGCTAACAATGCTCAGTGACGAGCAGGCTCGTTTAAAAGCCAATTTTAGAAATTGATTATGTTCCATTTAAAAGTTAGCAGTACAGTTGCACCCTCAAGCAAAGTGTTATTAACCTGTTTTAATTAACAGTCAAAAAATGTAACAAGTCTTCAATTTAGTGATTTAAAGACTGCATAAAACTGGAATGAGCCCTGCACACCACATCCTGGGCAGATTACTGATTTAACATGTTGAAGCTGTTTAGCGGTTGTTATTGTGTATTCAATGGACTCCAGCTTCAAAACTTTCATCATCTTTTAATTATCCACCAGGCACAAGGGAGGAAGTCAGCAGAAAGGTTTTCTACAGGCACCAGAGGAAATCTGTGGATAGTTTGGCAAGCACCAGGGTGGAAATCAGCAGATGGTTTATCACCAGGCACAAGAGTGGATCTCAGCAGGAAGGTTTTCTCCAGGTCCCACTGGAAGCTGGCAGAGAGTTTATCAAGGGGCACCATTTAACAAATTTGCAGAAAACGTTATTTACAGGGGCTAAAAAGGAACTTGAGATATAGTTGCAAGGCCAGACAAATAACTAAGGGCCTGGTTAAGATCTTGATGGTGTTACCACCAAGCCACGTCAGCAGCGGTCCCAAAAAGACCGCCAAGTTGGCGGTCTACCTCCCTCTATATCTGGATGTATTGCGGCTAAGCTGAGGACTGCCACGACAGAGTATACACTGTCGCACCAGCTGCATCCAGCAGCTGAGGCAGTGGACTCTTATGTTGTTGACTAGGCCCTCTTTCACCGTCTTGACAACGGAATCCTGCTAAACCTACCTAGATCACCTACCTAGATCACACAGTTGTGCTGGTGGTGTTTCAGCGGTGGGTCCACGACGGGGAGAGTCCATTGCGGGACCCGAGCAGTAAAGTACCATGGCTGTGATCATTGGTTGGAGTAGCTCACACCTGTTGATTATTGGACAATTGAGGACACCTGCAAAACACACTATAAAACACACTCTATTCCAGACCATGATCCTTTGCCATTACACTTCAGCAGATCATTCAGGCACCCAAAATTTCCAGCCAAGAGAAAGGTTTTGCTTTGCTTTGTTTTCCTCTTTCTCTGTGTTATTTCTTTTACAATTTGACTTAATTTAATTGTAGTTAATTTTTTGTGCACTATAAAATCTAAATTGTTTCAAGATCACCATGGCAGGGAGGAGAAATCCCTGTTTCACAGAGGGAGAGACAACTGTCATGGTGGATGAAATAATTAGAGTAAAGCCATAATGTTTTGGAGTACACACACAAAATACTACCATTTCCCAGAAAAGGCAAATGTGGTCCAGAACAGTGGACAGAGTGAATGCTATAGCTAACAATCTGTGCACACAGAAGGAGATTAGGAAGAGGTGGAACGACCTCTGGGGAAAGTCCGTTCCCTGGCCTCCAAGAGTCACCTGTTGGCCCAGGGTACTGGTGGTGATTCTTCCAGCATCCTTTTACAACTAAGTCTCTGGGAGAAGAAGGTCTTGCAGATCCTACATCCTGAATGCATGACTGAAATCCTTAGTGGAGTGGAGTCTGTTAGGTTGCACTTAGCAATGCCACCACAATCACAAATGTTCCTAAATTAGAAGTTTAGAATGTTTCAACACACTTTTCAAAACAGTTTAAAGTAAACCTGACTCCCTAAAATATCTTGTGTCATATCAATTACTCACATCATGGTGGTATCTCTCTTTTGTAACAGTGTTCAATAAGTTAAACTAGATTGTGTGTTGTTCACCATGGATCACCCCTCACATTTGCTTAGTCCCTTGCTTTCTATTAATGTATTTTGTTGTTCTCACAAAACAGATCCAAACTTCCATCCATTTGCACAGGAAGGTATATTGTCTGTAAGTGGTATTCTCATCTATTCACTTCATACCCATATTTGTGTATATGCTGTAAATGTGTGTCCATCTCTGCTATCGTAATTGAAACAGATATGTGCAACTCATTTTCAAACAAGTATTGTCTATGATGTGAATAAATGACTACAAGTACCATGATGCCCTGTTTTTGTATCTGCAAAACTAAAGTGCTGTGTAATGTTGCTCCACCTTCCTTAACTTGCACACATCTCAAACGATTGTGCAATTCACAGTAACCATGTCAAGCCATGGTTTAAACTGTCAGTTGTTGTGTATCTCAAGCATGTTGACACCTTCTCATATCTGCATTGAAGTGATGAAATGCCAACATATTTCATAGTCCTCTGCATCTAAGAGTTATTACATTGTGATGTGGCATGTTGTATAAAAGTAGTATTCTCACACAATTTACATTGCACTGTCCATATGATGACCAAGGACAGTTACATTTTTAAGTTTATCCACTTTGATTTTAATGTCATGTAGCCTACTATGCCTTGGAATAGTCCAGTACTGTAATCTACACACCACTGTGTTGGTTTGAAAGGCTACTACATGTAATGTGCAATGCTGAAATCACACTTTTGTATTCCAGGACATCTCTACAGTGCCATCACTGGAGTTGGCATCTGTATAAATCAGCCTGCATATGTAAAAAGATAAAAATCACACCAAGGCCTTATCAGTCTGATTTTACATTTTTAGATTGCCTCATTTGTAGCTAAAGACACATAAAATGCACTAAATAGTTATTAATGACATATTCTCTGCATCCTTCTCAGGATTAACACCCCAGACCAGTGGAACAGCGACTGCCACACAAAACAGCTCCACTCCAGACCAGGGGCCAGCCTTCAGTGAGGACACCACTCCTGCAAGTCTAGATGAGCAACCTGGTCCATCTGGTCAGTCTAGCCAGACAGCTCCAGTGGTTCACACTCTGCCCACACCTACTCCTCCCATCCCAGCTGTAACAACACCTAGCCATGCATACACCCACTTCCTGTGTCCAAAGGAACATCACACCAATCTTGTGCCCCCCAGTCCTGGCTGCAGTTGAGAGCACACCAACACCGCTTCCAGTTCTGCCAGGAACCAGTGAGATGGGGCACACTACTTCTAGGCAAAGGGTAGTGGGTTAGGGATAGTGGGGGGGGAATCTGTGGGTCAGCCACCAGAGGCCACTGAGGTCTTAGTCAGTCAAACCACCATTAACTAAGTCCTGGGTGCAGTACAACAGTCCCAATATGTGATGGGTCACGTAGTAATTGAGCTCAGAGAAATCAAGGAGGTACAGAGGTAATGCGTAATCATAGTGAAAATATGAAAATATGAGTTCTCTTACTGGGGTGCTTTATGACATATACCACCATGAGAACAGGGCTTTTCCCATTCCACTTGCCCCTTTCTGTGTACACTCTACATTTGGCACTAATACACCACACCAGCCACAGACAGGAAGAACCTGCCACACAAGGAGCCTGCTCCTTCCTCCCCCCTCCACCTCAGAGTGGACGGTCATCCGGACCACCAAGAGAAGATGGCAAGACCGCCAGCTCCAAGAGATGCAAATCCTGATTTTCTCCAGTGTGTGTCTAGCATTCACTCTGCGGACTATTTCTGAGACACATTTACCTTTTCTGAGGACAGCTGCATTTTGTACATTGGACTCCAAACAGTTTTGGCTGTACTCCCATACTTTAATTTACCATGATATACTTCTTTGTTTAATTTCCACATTTTTTGATTGACATTTCAGTTTTTTGTTGCATGCTAATAAATGGTATAGACACAGCCATTTATGCTGGCCTTCCATTTGTCATTTTTGTCTTCCACCATCGTGTAATCATGTCATCTGAAGATTTATTTTCCAAAGAAATTTTCTAATGACAAAGAGGTAACGTGTTATCCATTTTATTCAAAGGAAACAAGCATAAATCATGATGTATTTGGAAAATACATATGTTGGCAACAAGTTTTGAAGAAAATAAATCTGTGTTACAAGAACCAGGCCTAGCCCCAAAAGTCTGTGCTATTTAGGGTTATACACTCCATGACCTTGAGACCATGGAGGAAAGAAAATATTTGAGGTGATTGAATTAAATAGGCAGACTATCACTTTTGCATGATCTCTATTGGAGTTATACATCCTGCTCTCACAATAGGAATCCCAGATCAATTACACCTATGGTCTACATCATGGCAGTACCACCCGTTGGGGCCACATTACCTGTACAGGACACAGTGGCAATATCTGGTGCAATGACACACTCACCATTCAGTGGTGTGGAAACAAAAGGTCCTATGACATATGAGGAGAAACATCAACAGCCACCTCCACTGTCCACAAATTGAAGATTTAGCCAATGTGAAGGAAGAATAGTATGCTCGGACTACACATACACATGTGGCTTGAGTAAGTGAAGTGGAACATATTGCCTTCATTGGCAAGATTTAACAGAAAACTGGTCTGATAGTATATTTTGAAATTCCATACTCATGCGCAGCTCGCTTTGATCACAAAGGGCGGGGTGGGTGGGCCGCGCAGGGGTGGGGGTGTTAGGATTGGAGGGGATAAAATGTAATTTAAGAAAAAACATAAAAATGTTCCTGTTTCACCGCTCCTCTTTCCCCCATTGCTGCAGGCAGGCACAGGCTCCCAGCCTGCCCTGTGGCCAATCCTGATGCTGCTCAGAGCAGCATCCGGATTGGCTGGGAGCTCCCAACCAGGGTGCTTCCATTCAGACTGGGAGCCTGTGCATTCTCTCTGAAGCCCGGCAACTGTGTTGCTGGGCTGGAGAGAACCTACTGCGCATGTGTGTTTGGCCGGCCCGAGATGGCCGGCCAAACATACATGCACAGTGAGGAGAGTGCTCTGTGCTCTTCCATCAGTGCTATCACAACTGTGGCCAACCCCTTTTACTCCTTTGTTGCCAGGCCTTTTCCCCCTCAGATGCCAGGCCTTTTTTTGGCTATTTGGGGCAGTTTGCGCTTAGGCCCTCATATCTTTTTGCCCACATAAGCTACCAACGCCAAATTTGATTCCTTTTTTTCCAACATCGTAGGGATTCTAGAGGTACCCAGAGTTTGTGGGTTCCCCTGAAGGAGACCAAGAAACCAGGCAAAATTCAGCATTTTTTTTTTAAATGAGTAAGAAAGGGCTGCAGAAGAAAGCTTGTGGTTTTTCCCTGAAAATAGCATCAACAAAGTGTTTGTGGCGCTAAAATCACCATCTTCCCAGCTTTCAGAAACAGGAAGACTTTTCACCTTTTTCAAACAACTATGAACTGCATATGCCTATGTGGATAAATATTTTCTTCAGATTATATGTATATTTCTATTTATTTATAGTTTCTTTGGAAAATATGTATTGCTACAATGTCATAACAATAAAATACACACACACTCTTTAAACCTGTCTAAGTATTTTTTACCCATGATTCTAATGATGTATTGTATGTGCATATGTGTGTGTATTCATGTGTGTGTGTGTGTGTGTGTGTATATATATATATATATATATATATATATATATATGTATGTGTATATGTTGTTTTTGTGCTTGGCATGTTCATGGATCATTGCATGGCTCCTGGTTTTTGGGTTGTTATACTAGATATCTATGAATTCCTGCTCTCATCTTATCACACTTATCTACTCATCACTCTTATGTCATGTCTCTATCAAACTATCCTCCTTTTTCACTCTGACTCATCCCAAATCCCTTCTACCACTTTCATCTCCTAAATATCTCTGCCTAAGCTCTTCCCTCCACCTCCACATCTAACTCACCAAACCTCAATCTACCTCTGTGACCTCCCACACAACCCTACTAAATTCTCCTGCATTCATCTCACCCTGCTACTATGCTCTCCCTAACCCTTCCACATACTCTTCCCCCTCCGCCCCCCTTTACTCATCCCAAGCCTTTGGGTTGAGTAAATGAAGGATATACTCCCAATTAACACTTCGGGATTTCTTTCCTCCTCCACCCCTCCATTACTCCAGTCAATCTAACTAACAAACTCTCATATCCGCGGCTCAAATTAACTCATAATAATACTAAAACTGTACTCATTATTTAACAATACTAATCCATCACTAATTCTTGTTGGGTTCCAGAGTAGCGTGCTACTCATCGAAAAGCGCTTCGACGCCTCATCAGGGGTAGTAAGTGCTATATAAATACGATTACAATACAATACAATACAATCAGAAAACCACATTTTTCAACACAATTTTGGCATTTTACTAGGACATACCACATTTTTACTATTTTTTGTGCTTTTAGCCTCCTTCCAGTTAGTGACAGAAATGGGTGTGAAACTAGTGCTGGATCCCAGAATTCAGCATGGGGTCATTTGTGTAGATCCTACAACGTTTTCCTACAGAAAATAACAGCTGAAATAAAAAAAAAATTGAAATTGAGGTGAAAAAAACAGCTATTTTTCTCCACGTTTTACTCTGTAACTTTTTCCTGAGGTCAGATTTTTGAAAGCAATATACCGTTACGTCTGCTGGACTCTTCTGGTTGTGGGGATATATAGGGCTTGTAGGTTCATCATTAACCCTAGGTACCCAGAGCCAGTAAATGAGATGCACCTTGCAAAGGGTTTTTATTGAATACCAGGTATACAGCAATTCATTTGCTGAAATATAAAGAGTGAAAAATAGGTATCAAGGAAACCTTTGTAATTCCAAAATGAGCACAAGATAAGGTGTTGAGAAGCAGTGGTTATTTGCATATCCTTGAATTCCGGGATGCCCATACCAGCAAGTGAATTACAGGGCATTTCTCAAATAGATGTTTTTTGTACACACTGCCTTATGTTTGGAAGGAAAAAATGTAGCAAAGGACAAAGGGAAATCACTCTTGTTTTGCTACTCTGTATTCCCCCAACTCTCTGAATACAAATGGTACCTCACTTGTGTGGGTAGGCCTAATGCCCGTGACAGAAAACGCAGCATGGACACATCACATCTTTACTTTGAAAACTGACCTGTTTTTTGGAAAGTGCCTTGCTGTGGATTTTAATCTCTAGCTCAGCCGGCACCGAGGAAAACCTGCCAAACCTGTACATTTTTGAAAATTAGACACCTAGGGTAATCCAGGATGGGGTGACTTGTGGGGCTTTCACCAGGTTCTGTTACCCAGAATCCTTTGCAAAACTCAAAATTTGGCCAAAAAATGCTTTTTCCTCACATTTCGGTGACAGAAAGTTCTGGAATCTGAGAGGAGCCACACATTTCCTTCCACCCAATGCTCCCCCAAGTCTCCAGATAAAAATGGTACCTCACTTGTTGTGATGCTATTAATGGTGTTTGACCAATGACTTTGTGTTTCGCCACTGCGCATATTAGTTGCTCAATGTTCACCAGTAGCACATTATGGCCCTAATTACAACCCTGGTGGACGGTGTTAAAGCGGCGGTAAGACCGCCAACAGGCCGGTGGTAAAAAATTAGCAATTACGACTGTGGCGGAAACCGCCAAGAAAGACAGCCACTTTAACACTCCGACCGCCACGGCGGTACAAACAAACAGCGCGGCGGTCACCGCCAACAGACAGGCGGGAGACAATGTACCGCCCACACTTTTATGACAGGCCAATCTGCCACCTTTTCCGGGGCGGATTCACTGCAGATAAAAACACGGCGGAAACAGGAATTCCGAAGGGAAAACGCTCACCTCTACACCACCCACGAGGAACGAGGACACCATGGACCCGGAACTCCAAATTCTACCTGCGATAGTCTTCCTGCTCCTCTACCAGGAGCACGAACGCTGGCAGCGAAGACCACGGTGAGTACTGCACCTACGACACAGGGGAGGGGGGAGGCAAAAAACAGGGACACACACACGCAACACCCCCACCCCCACCCACTACAACACACACACTAATGCATATTAATACATCACAGTTACACCCCCAAATCCCCCGGAAGAATGCAAAGACAATAGAAAATGAGTGTAACCATTGTAATATATTAAAATCAAGAAGGCAGAAATATATATATACACCATTTACAAAATATATACCAAGCACAGTAGTCCAGGTAGTGCTCCAATTAAGTCTGTGGAACACTGGAACCACACGGTATGGGCGAGGCCCACACAAGATCCCCGACCATGACGGAGAGAACACTGCAGGGGCATCAGAGAGCAACTAAACAGGCACCTCAGGGGGAGGGAAAGGGGGGGCACCTCAGCCGGTTGAGTGCACGACGCCAAATCCACGAGGGGGCCACATGCCCACTGTTCCATCCTGGGGAGTGCAAAGCCACAGTCTCTCAAGTCTCTACAGTGGGTGGGTTGCCCATTGCATCATCCTGGGGAGTGCAAAACCACAGTCTCTCAAGTCTCTACAGTGGGTGGTTTGCCCACTGTTCCATACTGGGGAGTGCAAAGCCACAGTCTCTCAAGTCTCTACAGTGGGTGGTTTGCCCACTGTTCCATCCTGGGGAGTGCAAAGCCACAGTCTCTCAAGTCTCTACAGTGGGTGGCTTGCCCACTGTTCCATCCTGGGGAGTGCAAAGCCACGGTCTCTCAAGTGGATAACAGTCTCCACTGGTTCTGGAGGGGGCATGGCACCCAGAGTGCTTCATCCTGCTAAGGACAGAGGTAGTGGATGTGATTCTCCCCTGGTTCTGGAAGGGGCCCTGTGCCCAGAGTGCTTCATCCTGCTAAGGACAGAGGAAGTGGATGTGAATCTCCACTGGTTCTGGAGGGGCCTTGTGCCCAGAGTGCTTCATCCTGCTAAGGACTGAGGTAGTGAATGTGTTACTCCACTGGTTCTGGAGGGGGCCTTGTGCCCAGAGTGCTTCATCCTGCTAAGGACAGAGGTAGTGGATGTGATACTCCAGTGGTTCTGGAGGTGGCCTTGTGCCCAGAGTGCTTCATCCTGCTAAGGACAAGGGTAGTGGATGTGATACTCCACTGGTTCTGGAGGGGGCCTTGTGCCCAGAGTGATTCATCCTGCTAAGGACAAAGGTAGTGGATGTGATTCTCCACTGGTTCTGGAGGGGGCCTTGTGCCCAGAGTGCTTCATCCTGCTAAGGACAGAGGTAGTGGATGTGATTCTCCACTGGTTCTGGAGGGGGCCTTGTGCCCAGAGTGCTTCATCCTGCTAAGGACAGAGGTAGTGGATGTGATTCTCCACTGGTTCTGTAGGGGGCATGGTGCCCAGAGTGCTTCATTCTTCCCGTGACGGACTCAGTAGCATCAGTGCCCTTGGCGCTCATGGGCCAGCGGTGCTTGAGACGGCGGTGCCCTGTTCAGTGGTGCTTGAGACGGCGGTGCCCTGTTTAGCGGTGCTTGAGACGGCGGTGCCCTGTTCAGCGGTGCTTGAGACGGCGGTGC
The DNA here is from genome assembly GCF_031143425.1 of Pleurodeles waltl. Taxonomy (NCBI): domain Eukaryota; kingdom Metazoa; phylum Chordata; class Amphibia; order Caudata; family Salamandridae; genus Pleurodeles; species Pleurodeles waltl. The sequence goes on along the minus strand of NC_090438.1, from coordinate 479,730,637 downwards.
CCTGTTCAGCAGTGCATGAGACGGCAGTGCCCTGTTCAGCGGTGCTTGAGACGGCGGTGCCCTGTTCAGCGGTGCTTGAGACAGCGGTCTCCATTGCAAGGACTCAGCTGTTGGCGGTCCTTCATGGCCCAGCGGGGATTTTGCTGGCGGTCCTTCATGGCCCAGCGGGGCTTTTGCTGGCGGTCCTTCATGGCCCATTGGGGCTTTTGCTGGCGGTCCCTCTTGGCCCAGCGGGGCTGGTGCTGGCAGTCCTTCATGGCCCAGCAGGGCTGGTGCTGGCGGTGGCCTCCTGGGCAGCTGGGCTGGTGCTGGCGGTCCTGTCCTGGGCAGCTGGGCTGGTGCTGGCGGTCCTGTCCTGGGCAGCTGGGCTGGTGCTGGCGGTGCTGTCCTGGGCAGCTGGGCTGGTGCTGGCTGTTCTGTCCTGGGCAGCTGGGCTGGTGCTGGCGGTCCTGTCCTGGCCAGCTGGGCTGGTGCTGGCCTCCTGGGCAGCGGGGATGATGGCGGTCTTCTCCGCCGTGCTGCTCTTCCCAGACTTGCCGGGTTTCTTGTGGCCCTTCCCTACCTTGGAAGGTGTCACAGCTGACTCCACACTCCCACCGGGACCCCTGGGAGCGGCTTTGGTGGCTGGAGTCTTCCCCCTCTCCCGCCGGGCACTGGCCAACTTTTGATGCTTCACAGGTGGGGGACTGCCTGTGCTGTGGCTCCGTGCCACACTGGCTGCCCTGGTGGCCGGTCCACTCCAGATTCTGGTGACTATAGGCACCACTGGTCCCGGAGATGTTGTGGCTGAGGTGCTAGTTCGGGACCTAGGAGACGGACGGGGTGGGGGAGGTGTGGGAAAGAGGTCAAGGTTGGACAGGAAAAGTTTTTTTGACACACTGGGACGGGCAGCTGGAGGGGGTTTGGGAGTGGAGGAAGAGGTTGTGGTTGTAGGAGGTGTTCGTTTGCTGACTTTGGGTGAAGCTGCATGCGCTGGAGGCTGTCGTGAGGTGGATGGCTGTTGGGTGGGTGTGTGCCTGCGTTTGTGTATCTTCGGAGGGGGCGTCACAGACACACTGGGAGAGGACACAGGGGACGTGTGAATGGTAGTGGGAGTGGTGACTGCACGTGAGCGGGTGTGGTGGTGGGTGTGCTGGAGAGGGACGTAGTGGCTGTAGAGGTAGTGCATGCAGGTGTGAGTGTAGACGAGACAGGGAGGGAGGAGGGAGACGAGGAAGAGGGGGACACAGTGGAGGCAGTGGATGTTGGTATGTCTGCATGTGTGTGATGCTTGTGTGAGTGCCTGTGGGATGTGTGGTGCTTATGTTTGCCTGAGGTTCCCTTGTGTGTTGAGGTGTGTGCATGCTGGTCTGTAGGTGTGCCTGGGATAGGCTGAGGTACAGGGGATTGGGTCGGGGTGGAGGAAGTTGGAGGGGGGAGGCTAGACACAGGGACAATGGCTGCCATCAGTGCTGAGGCTAGTCTGAAAAGCTCGCTGAAGGGCAAGCCTGATCAGAATGAATGCCCTCCAGGAATGCATTTGTTTGTTGCAACTGCCTTTCTACACCCTGGATGGCATTCAAAATGGTAGACTGCCCAACAGTGAGGGACCCGAGGAAGTCAATGGCCTCCTCACTGAGGGCAGCAGGGGTGACTGGGGCAGGGCCTGAGGTGCCTGGGGCGAAGGTGATGCGCACCCTCCCAGGTGAGCGGGCACGGGGCGAAGGCTGAGGGGCTGCTGGGAGGGCGGTGCTGGAAGGGGGGGTGGCGGCTATTCCTGTAGATGGGGGGGCACAGATGTTGCCACCACCAAAAGAGAGCTCCCATCAGAGGACGAGTCCGTGTCACTGGTCTCAGGTCCTGTCCCCGCCGTAGAGCTCCCCTCAACCTCCGTCCCACTGGTGAAGTCCGATTCCGTAGTGTGGCCCTCCATGGCCATGTGGGATGCAGCCCCCTCGTGCTCCGGTGCCACTGCTCCTCTGCCTGATGATGCTAATGCACACAAGAACGGGGAGACCACAAAAAGGGAGGGCACGACAGAAGAAAGACATGTTGAGTGCATGCATTACCGCTACCGTTGGCGGACACGACAGACACAGAAGCCCCCTGCACTACGCCGCGCTCTTGAGCTCCACTGTTCAATTCCTGGGAAATGGCCTACAAGGCTATGGAGGACATCTGCACACATAGATGACACAGGGGCATGACTAGGTGTACTTGGCACTCTACAGAGGTGGGCTGGGGTGCCACATGGCCTGCCTTACGGAGGAACCTTGCCTACGGAACTCGCCCTGGCCTAGGGAAACCCACAGCCCACCTCCCCCACCCAGACCCCTCCACTGCACGCAAAGTCAGCAGAATGCGAGTGTACTCACCCCCTTGTGGCTGCTGTGATGCCCTCAAGCGCCCATCCAACTCCGGGTACGCCACCGCCAGGATCCTGAACATCAGGCGGGTCATGGTGCGACGGGCACCCCTCCCACGTTGGGAGGCCATCCCCAGCTGAGCCTCTGCTGTCTTCTTTCTCCAGTGGCGAATGTCCTCCCATCTTTTCCGGCAGTGGGTGCTCCGTCTGTGGTAGACCCCCAGGGTCCAGACGTCCTTGGCGATGGCACGCCAAATATGTTTTTTCTGGTGGGCGCTGACCTACATAATTTGTACAGGGGAAAGAGAAAGTTATAAGTGATTGGCCACCATCCCTACCCTTGCCATGTGGCACATGCAGTCACTGTTGTTTCATGCATGCCGCACTCTCCCCCCTTCCTTCTTACATCCACCCCTCTCCACACAGGCATAGCCCATACATCATGCTCCCAGTGTACTTACCTGTTTGTCTGGAGGACCGTAGAGTAGCGTGTACTGGGGGAGGACCCCGTCCACGAGTTTCTCCAACTCCTCCGATGTGAAGGCAGGGGCCCTTTCCCCAGACACTCGAGCCATTGTCTCTTCCAGACCGAGGTCACAGTAGCACTTGCAGTGTAGGTCCTCTCCTGTCGAAGATCAGGTATCGAGTGATTGAACAGATAGAAAATGGCGGTCACGTCCGCGGCGGTGCGTACCGTCACCGCCGGCGTACATCGTCATTGGCTCCTGGGACCCATAGGGTCCAATGTTAACCAATGCAGCATTGCGCCACGGTCTTCGACCGCCTACCGCGATGGTGTACAACGCCAGTGCAGTTACCTCACATCCCATTGTCCCACTTTAGAGGTCAGGCAGCCTCCATTTCAGGGGCCCACATGGCTTCATTTTCAACTGCGTCACACATACATAGGCCTAGACTCAACACACATACAGGCCACTTTTTGAGTATGAATGGTGTTCTGTGTAAGCTGTGGGTACGTACCTCGCTGTTGTCCTTCATAGGCACCGTCCGCTGGGATATGTGAGGAGATGGCAGCATCTTCCGGTGTACCGACCGTTGATGGACCTGTCGACAATGGAGGAAAGACATGTTATAATCACATACAGGCTTGACCGTGCCACAATCCAGGAACTGTGTACCCAGTTGGAGCCAGACCTGATGTCAGCTATCCGCCATCCCACAGGAATCCCTCCTCAAGTGCAGGTGCTGTCAGTGCTCCATTTCCTTGCAAGTGGTTCCTTTCAAACAACACATCCCTTATGTGATGGGTCAACTCCAGAGGCACCGTGTCTGACTATTAGGTGAGCACCTGGAAGCAAGTCAGTGGGAATGGTTGTCTCGGTCTGGGGATATCCCTCCAGGTTAGTGTGTGTCTAACGGTTGTCCCTCGCCATTTGCAGGTGACTCTGGTTACCCCAACCTGTCATGGCTACTGACCCCAGTGAGGAATCCCAGGACAAGGGCAGAGCTACGCTACAACTAGGAGGGTGATCGAGCGGACCTTCGGCCTCCTGAAGGCGAGGTTCAGGTGCCTCCATGTGATAGGTGGATCCCTATTCTACTCACCAAAGAAGGTGTGCCAGATCATCGTGGCCTGCTGTATGCTTCACAGCTTGGCTTTGCGACAACAGGTGCCCTTTCTGCAGGAGGATGGTCCAGATGGCGGTGTTGTTGCAGCTGTGGAGCCTGTGGATAGTGAAGACGAGGAAGCAGAGGAAGAAGACATGGACAACAGGGACTCAGTGATCCAGCAATATTTCCAGTGAAACACAGGTAAGGATACACACCTGCCTACTACATGTACTTAAACACTGCTGCCTCTCTACTGTCTGTCTTTTTCACCCAATGTATGGTCACTGAGTTGTCACTTTCCTTTACGATTTCACAGATCTGGGTCCCACAGTGTGACATCTGCTTTGATTCCTCATGGACTAGAGCTGTGTGAAATAGGTATGTTGACATTACAAATGAAAGAGCTTTTTGCCAGAGTTATTGCTAATACAGTATTCCGAAATCACAGACAGACTCCAGATTGTTTTGTGCTTTAAGGGTGTTTATTTTAGTGCTCAAAATTGGAGGGGGTAGCAAAATGGTGAGGGGTGATGGCGGAGGAATGTCCATGGCAGAGTCCAGTCTATTAGTCTCACAGGTGCATTGCCCAAATGGGCATAGGAAGTGGAGCTGGGGTAGTTTAAGGATGGACAGGGTGACAAAGTGGGACAGTAGGATGACAATCAGGGTGGTCTCATTTCTTGGCGGGGGTCTTGGCATTGTTCTCTGTCTTGTTCCTGGATCTCAGGGACCATTTGCGAGGAGGTTCTCCCTCTGCAGGGGGTGGGGTGCTGGTGTGGTAGTCCTGTGGCGGTGCCTCCTGTCCACTAGTGCCGGCGGAGGTGGTGGGCAGTTCATCGTCCAGGCTAGTGTCAGGGGCCCCTTGTAGTGCCACAGTGTCCCTCCTGGTGTTGAGTACTTCCTTCAGCACCCCTACGATGGTGCCCAGGGTGGAATTGATGGTTCTGAGTTCCTCCCTGAAGCCCATATACTGTTCCTCCTGCAGGCGCTGGATCTCCTGAAACTTGGTCAGTACCGTTGCCATCGTCTCCTGGGAGTGGTGGTAGGCTCCCATGATGGAGGAGAGGACCTCGTGGAGAGTGGGTTCCCTGGACCTGTCCGCACCCTGTCGCACAGCAGCCCTCCCAGTTCCCCAGTGTTCCTGGGCCTCCGTCCCCTGGACCGTGTGCCCTGACCGCTCAGCCCTCCGCAGGGCTTGGTCGCCCCACTCACTGCTGCCGCTCCTGCCTGCCTTTGCCGCCTCCAGCCTGCAGATTCCTTCGCTCGCTGCTCCTGGGATTTCCCGCCGCTGCCTCCCTGCGGCCCCGCCCCCCTGTGATTCCATTCGCCGGACCGCTCCCGCCACCCAGCTGCTCCTCCCTCCCGGCTCCTTACTTAAGGGGACCGTAGGGGACCACAGAGTGTGACCGCTCAGCCCTCCACAGGGCTTGGTCGCCCCACTCACTGCTGCCGCTCCTGCCTGCCTTTGCCGCCTCCAGCCTGCAGATTCCTTTGCTCGCTGCTCCTGGGATTTCCCGCCGCTGCCTCCCTGCGGCCCCGCCCCCCTGTGATTCCAATCGCCGGACCGCTCCCGCCACCCAGCTGCTCCTCCCTCCCGGCTCCTTACTTAAGGGGACCGTAGGGGACCACAGAGTGTGACCGCTCAGCCCTCCACAGGGCTTGGTCGCCCCACTCACTGCTGCCGCTCCTGCCTGCCTTTGCCGCCTCCAGCCTGCAGATTCCTTCGCTCGCTGCTCCTGGGATTTCCCGCCGCTGCCTCCCTGCGGCCCCGCCCCCCTGTGATTCCATTCGCCGGACCGCTCCCGCCACCCAGCTGCTCCTCCCTCCCGGCTCCTTACTTAAGGGGACCGTAGGGGACCACAGAGTGTGACCGCTCAGACCTCCACAGGGCTTGGTCGCCCCACTCACTGCTGCCGCTCCTGCCTGCCTTTGCCGCCTCCAGCCTGCAGATTCCTTCGCTCGCTGCTCCTGGGATTTCCCGCCGCTGCCTCCCTGCGGCCCCGCCCCCCTGTGATTCCATTCGCCGGACGGCTCCCGCCACCCAGCTGCTCCTCCCTCCCGGCTCCTTACTTATGACGCCCCCAGAGCGACCGCGCAGCGGACGCGCGCAGCGGGAGCACCGACTGAGCGCCGAAGGTGCGCCAAAGGTAAGCCCGTCTGCGCCCGTCCGCGCCTGGACCGCGCCCAGCGCCAGACCCCCTGGTCCTCGCCCTCGCCAGCACACCCTGCACAGCTACGATGCCAGAACCCTCCACGCACTCAACGCCGGCCGAAACACCGCCTGCTACCAAGCCACCCCGAGACGCACCCACGGACCCTTCACCTGCCTGACCTGCCGCTTCACCAGCCTACGACCCAACACTGCACCTACTAAACCGAGCCCCAGCAACAAACACCTGATGTGCATCCTGCTCAACACCCGCTCCGTTCACAGGCATGCCGTCGAACTCTGGAACCTCCTCGACTCGACAGCACCAGACATCGCCTTCCTGACGGAAACCTGGATGAACGCCTCCTCAGCACCCGACGTCGCCATCGCCGTCCCAGAAGGCTACAAAATCACCAGGAGGGACCGCGTCAACCAGACAGGAGGAGGCATCGCCATCATCCACAAGAACACCATCCGCATCACGACCAACTCCGATGACACCTTCACCTCCGCCGAACACCTCCACTTCCAGATACACACCAACCCCAAGACCACGCTCAGAGGCACCCTCATCTACAGACCACCGGGACCACGCACACAGTTCAGCGAAGACATCACAGACTTCGTCAGCCCCCACGCCATCAATTCCACCAATTACATCCTCCTGGGGGACCTCAACTTCCACCTGGAGGACGACAAGGACCGCAACACCACTGCTCTACTGGACAACCTGGCCAACCTCGGACTCAAGCAACTGGTAACCACCCCTACCCACCACGCCGGCCACACGCTTGACCCAGTCTTCTCATCCAGCAAATATGTCACCTTCAGCCACTCCACCAATCTCCAGTGGACTGACCACAGCTGCGTCCACTTCAGCTTCAGTAAAACGATGACCCACCACCACCCTCAACAAACCCCCCGCAGGAGCTGGAACAAGATCACCGGCGACCAGCTCACCACCTTCCTCAGCCAGAACCCCCCCACCAGCTCAACGGACCCCAACGAAGCCGCCAACAACCTCACACAGTGGATCACCAACTGCGCAGATGCCCTCGCACCACTGAAGAAGAACCCCCCCAGCAGACGCAGCAGCAAGAAAGCCTCCTGGTTCACCGACGAGCTCATCACCTCCAAGAAGAACTGCCGCTCCCTGGAGAACACCTGGCGCACCAACCAGACCACAGACAACATGACGGCCCTCAAACACGCCACCCGCAAACACCACCAACTGATCCGCGCCACAAAGAAGACAGCCTTCAAGGAACGACTGGACAACAACACCCACAACAGCAAGGAACTCTTCAGCATCGTCAAAGAGCTCTCCAACCCCGACGCCGGAAACAATTACATCACTCCCTCGCAAGACCTCTGCGACTCCCTCGCAGCCTTCTTCCACGACAAGATCGCCAACATTCACAACAGCTTCGGCCCACCAACCACAAACCCCACCACCGAACCGATGCCCCCCACCGCCACCCTCCGCACCTGGACCCCAGTCAGCACCGAAGACACAACACGCACAATGAACACCATCCACTCCGGATCCCCTACGGACCCCTGCCCACACCACATCTTCAACACGGCCGACCACATCATCGCACCCCACCTCCGTGACATCGTCAACGCCTCCTTCAACACCGCCACCTTCCCGGAGTGCTGGAAACACGCCGAGATCAGTGCCCTGCTGAAGAAACCAACTGCAGACCCCTCCGACCTCAAGAACTACCGCCCCATCTCGCTCCTCCCGTTTCCTGCCAAAGTCATCGAGAAGACCGTCAACAGACAGCTAGCTGCCTTCCTCGAGACCAACGGATCCCTCGACCACTCGCAATCCGGCTTCCGAGCCAACCACAGCACGGAGACCGCCCTCATCGCAGCCACAGACGACATCAGATCCCTAATGGACAATGGGGAAACTGCGGCCCTCATCCTCCTGGACCTCTCCGCAGCGTTCAACACTGTCTGCCACCGCACCCTGGTACAGCGCCTGAACAACACCGGCATCCAGGAGAAGGCCCTGGAGTGGATAACCTCATTCCTCGCCGGAAGAACCCAGAGAGTCCGCCTCCCCCCGTTCCGGTCAGCGGCCACCGAAGTCATCTGCGGAGTTCCACAAGGGTCATCGCTCAGCCCCACCCTCTTCAACGTCTATATGAGCCCCCTCGCAACCATTGCACGTCAACACAACCTCAAGATCATCACCTACGCCGACGACACCCAGCTGATCCTCTCCCTCACCAGCGACCCGGACGCCGCCAGAGCCAGCCTACACGAAGGGATGAAAGACGTCGCCGAATGGATGAAGAACAGCCGCCTGAAACTGAACTCAGACAAGACGGAGGTCCTCATCCTGGGATCATCACCATCCGCCTGGGACGACTCCTGGTGGCCCCCCGCCCTGGGAGCCACCCCCAAGCCAACGGACCACGCTCGCAACCTAGGCTTCATCCTGGACTCCTCCCTCTCGATGACCAGACAAGTCAACGCCGTCTCATCTTCATGCTTCAACACCCTGCGCATGCTTCGAAAGATCTTCCGTTGGATCCCCACCGAGACCAGGAAGACGGTCACCCAGGCCCTCGTCACCAGTCGGCTGGACTACGGGAACGCCCTCTACGCCGGCACCGCCGCCAAACTCCAGAAGAAACTCCAACGGATCCAGAACGCCTCAGCACGACTCATCCTGGACATCCCCCGACACAGCCACATCTCCGAACACCTGAGAGACCTGCACTGGCTCCCCGTCAACAAAAGAATCACGTTCCGACTCCTCACCCACGCACAAAAGGCCCTCCACGACCTGGGCCCCAAGTTCCTCAACAGCCGCCTGACCTTCCACAAGCCCACCCGCCAGCTCCGCTCCGCCAGCCTCGCTCTCGCCACCGTCCCCCGCATCCGCAGAGCCACCGCCGGAGGAAGATCCTTCTCCTACCTGGCAGCCAAGACATGGAACTCCCTCCCCATCCACCTCCGGACAACGCAAGACCATCTCGCCTTCAGGAAGCAACTCAAGACCTGGCTGTTCGAGCAGTAGCGTTCCCCCCCCCCCAGCGCCTTGAGACCCTCCGGGTGAGCAGTGCGCTATACAAATGCCTTTGATTGATTGATTGATTGACTACCACTGCCCCCAGGTCCCTGTTGTTGTTGGGGTGGTGGGTTATCCTGGGTTCCCTGTAGTGGTGGACACACTGCTGATTGACGTGTCCTGGGGACTGAGGTATGGGCCCGCTGGGTGGGTGCTGTGCTGGTGTTTCCAGAGGGGGGAAGCTCTGTAGTGGCCTGTGACTGGGTGTGGGGGACCGACTGTCCTGAAGTCCCCGATGGGCCGGGCTGGTCATCTAGATCCAGTTGGACAGAGGTGCTGTCATCACTGTGGGCCTCTTCTGTTGGTGGTGTGGACATGTGTGGACCCTCCTGTCCGGTGACGTTGGGTAGGGGTCCTGCAGGGGTATAAAGGCATGATTATTGCATCTGTGTGTGTCAAGGTGTGCAATGGGTGGGTGACCGTGTAACCCAGTGCTAGCATTCCTGTGTGGGACCTTGTGTGATGATGGTTTAGGGGGGGTGTATGGGTATGCGCAGTGGGCATGCTTTAGTGATGGGCGTCCATGCTTTGGTGTTGCATGCAGGGCTTGGTTTTGGGATGTGTGGTTTGTGATGTTGGGACATTTGTGAGAAGTAGGCGTGATGGGGGTGAGTGTGAGGTTGGGGGTATGTGATAGCATGCAAGTAGGGTGGGGGATGTAATAGTAAAGCTTTGACTTACCAGAGTCCATTCCTCCATCTACTCCTGCGAGGCCCTCAGGATGCAGAATCGCCAAGACCTGCTCCTCCCATGTTGTTAGTTGTGGGGGAGGAGGTGGTGGTCTGCCGCCAGTCCGCTGAACCGCCAGGTGGTGTCATGAGACCACGGAACGCACCTTCCCCCGTAGGGCGTTCCACCTCTTCCTGATGACATCCTGTGTTCTTGGGTGCTGTCCCACTGCCTTGACCCTGTCCACTATTCTTCGCCATAGCTCCAACTTCCTTGCAATGGAGGTGTGCTGCACCTGTGCTCCGAATAGCTGTGGCTCTACCCGGACGATTTCCTCCACCATGACCCTGAGCTCCTCCTCCGAGAACCTGGGGTGTCTTTGCCATGCCATGGGGTGGTGTGGGTGATGTGTGGGGTGGTGTGTGGGGTGATAAGTGTGCTGATATGTACTGGGGTGTTGTGTGAGGTGCGTGGAAGTTATGTAGATGATGGTGTTGTGTACCTGTGGATGCTAGTGTTGTTGCTGGTGGTGTCTCTCTCTGGCTTTCGTTCGTGATTTGTTGTCGTGAGGGTTTGTGGGTGATGTCGGTGTGTGTTTTATATAGTATTGAGTGTGTGGGAATGGTGTGTGTATATGTATCAGGTCTGTGTATTTGGAATTGTCCAATGTGGCTGTGTTTTGTAAATGTGTGTGTATTTTGAGCGCGGCAGTGTGTACCGCCAATGGAATACTGCGGTTGAAAGACCGGCGCGTGGATTAGTGGGTCATGATAGTGTGGGCGTATTTCTGTTGGCGTGACGGTGGAGGTTTTGTTATCGCCAGTTTATCACTGACCTTTGGTGTGGCGTACTTGTGGGGGTGTCTGAATTTTGGCGGATTCCGAGCTGTGGGTCATAATAGCTGTGGCGGAATCCTGCGGCCGCGGCCGTGTGGTGGCGGTCTTCTGCACGGCAGTAAGCGGCTTTTACCGCCAATGTCATAATGACCACCTATATGTTTTGTTCAGTTTAGCTGCCTATTGGCTTTGACATGGCGTTAGCCATTACATTCTGTATACAGTTTAGCTGCCTATTGGCTTTGACATGACATTAGACATTACATTTGATATTTAGGTTAGCTGCCTATTGGCTTTAACATGGGGTTAGACATTGCAGTTGAGACATTGCAGATGAGCTGTGTTTTTCCAAGCTGTGTTTTTCCACAAGATAGACCAAGCTGTGTTCTTCACACCAGACTATAGCTGATAAGAGAGAGTACATTTGGTGGTTTCCTTTCTGCTCAGCCTTGGGAAGAGGAGAAGTCTAGGAGATCTGGCCAGTCTCCAAAGGCTTGCGTAGTTTTCCCGAGTCTGAGAGGAGGGGGCACGTTTTTGGAACGATGGCTCTGGACAACGGCAGAGTTAGTTAGGGGGAATCTACTTTGATTTCAGACAGGAACTAGACGTCAGTTGCCTGTCTCCCGTTTGGGTAGAAAATCTCTTTCTTGCAGTTGAACGGAGTCATCAACTTGAAGCCCCAGAAAGATGAAGCTGAATATAGGCCCTACTTTGACAGCCATGCCCTATGGTGATGAATTTTGACTTTTATGCTTTGCTTTGAAGTTATGCTATAATATAATCACATGTATTTGCTGTGTACATTGCAACTGAGAAGTACTTTGATATATTTTGCTTTCATTGCTGCGACTACTTTTGAACGTGTGCTTCCAATCTACTAATTTCGTCTCTCAAGAACCTTGTGGTGAAGAAATAATAACAATAAATTTCTTCTTTAAACTCAGAAGTGCATTCCAGAGAGGTTCTGTAAGCTCGGTTATGAGATAAGAGTAGGAAAGCAGAACACTTATGTGGGTAGAACTAATGCCCACTACATGAAATTCCTCGAAACACAGGGGGTCATTCTGACCCCGGCGGGCGGCGGAAGCCACCCGCCTGGCGGGAACCGCCAAAAGACCGTACCGCGGTCAAATGACCGCGGCGGTCATTCTGACTTTCCCGCTGGGCCGGCGGGCGACCGCCAGAAGGCCGCCCGCCGGCCCAGCGGGAAAGTCCCTTCAACAATGAAGCCGGCTCCGAATGGAGCCGGCGGAGTTGAAGGGGTGCGACGGGTGCAGTGGCACCCGTCGCAATTTTCAGTGTCTGCACAGCAGACACTGAAAATCTTTATGGGGCCCTGTTAGGGGGCCCCTGCACTGCCCATGCCAGTGGCATGGGCAGTGCAGGGGCCCCACGACACCCGTGCCCACCATCCTGTTCCTGGCGGTAAGAACCGCCAGGAACAGTCTGGCAGGAAGGGGGTCGGAATCCCCATGGCGGCGCTGCAAGCAGCGCCGCCACTGAGGATTCCCTGGGCCAGGGGAAAACTGGCGGGAAACCGCCGGTTCCCCTTTTCTGACCGCGGCTTTACCGCCGCGGTAAGAATGGCCCAGGAATCACCGCCAGCCTGTTGGCGGTGCTACCGCGGTCGTTGGCCCTGGCGGTCGGTGACCGCCAGGGTCAGAATGACCCCCACAATGTGGACACATCACATTTTCCAAAAGAAAACAGAGCTGTTTTTTGCAAAGTGCCTAGCTGTGGATTTTGGCCTCTAGCTCAGCCAGTACCTAGAGAAACCTGCTAAATCTGTGCATTTAGGAAAACTAGACACCTAGGGAAATCCAAGATGGGGTGATTTGTGGGGCTTTCATCAGGTTCTGTTACCCAGAATCCTTTGCAAACCTCAAAATTTGGCTAAAAATTGCTTTTTCCTCACATTTCGGTGACAGAAAGTTCTGGAATCTGAGAGGAGCCACACATTTCCTTCCACCCAGCATTCCCCCAAGTCTCCAGATAAAAATGGTACCTCACTTGTGTAGATAGGACTAGTGCCCACAAAATGAAATGCCCCGAAACACAATGTGGGCACATCACATTTTCCCAAAGAAAACAGAGCCGTTTTTTACAAAGTGCCTAGCTGTGGATTTTGGCCTCTAGCTCAGCCGGCACCTAGGGAAACCTTACAAACCTGTGCATTTTTTAAAACTAGACACTTAGAGGAATCCAAGATGGGGTGACATATGGGGCTCTCACAAGGTTCAGTTACCCAGAATCCTTTGCAAACCTCAAAATTTGGCCCAAAAAAAGTTTTTTCCTCACATTTCGGTGACAGAAAGTTTTGGAATCTGAGAGGAGCCACAAAGCTCCTTTCATCCAGCGTTCCCCCTGTTTTCCAGATAAAAATGGTACCTCACTTGTGTGGGTAGGCCTTGTGCCTCAGAAAGGAAATGCCCCCAAACATTATCTGGACACATCACAATTATCAAATACAAAACTATCTGTTTTTGAGGGGGGGGGTCACCTGCATTTTTTGTCCTGGGCTCAGCAGCTATATAGGGAAACCTACCAAACCCAAACATTTCTGAAAACTAGACACCTAAGGGAGTCCAGGGAGGTGTGACTTGCGTTGATCTCCCAGTGTTTGCTTACCCAGAATCCTCAGCAAAGCTCAAATTTAGCAAAACAATGACATTTTACCCACATTTCTGTGTGGGATCACTGCATCGGGACAAGTTTCCTACCACCCAACATTCCCCTCAGCCTCCCGGTCAAAATGATACCTCACTTGTGTAGGTGGGCCAAGTGCCTGTGACAGGGAAGAGCTAAAAACATGTCAAAATTGAGGGGGAACCAAAGCGGGTCCAAAAATGCAGTTTGAAAAAAAACATTTTTAGACTGACAAGTGCAGCAGAATTTTTATCAGTATAGATGAGACAATGCTGGGTGGTTGACATTTTGTGGATTCCTGCAGATTCCGGAAGGTTCCATCACAAAAATGTTGGGAAAATGTGTTATTTCCAGCAAAGTTGGAGGTTTGCAGGGCATTGTGGGTAATAAAATGGTGCAGGATGCATGTGAAGCACACCACCCTGGACTCACCCAGATGTCTAGTTTTCAGATGCGTATAGGTCTTGTGGATTTTTCTACATGGCGGCGTCCCAAAGTCCAATGAGTGCAGCCCTCATCATTCCAAGTGGGACGATTTTGAGAGTTAGCCAAGCTCTCATGGCCCAAGTGTAAAACCAAAAACCAAAATAATCAAATGTACTCTTGCTTGCCAAGGGATAACATGTTTTAGTGTGCAGGGGAGAGCTGAAAGACTGTTACCCCCTCCACTTGGGGTGGAGGCAAAACCATGCTCATACTGGTTGGTAGCCACCACCCCACTTTTTTTCTTTGTAATTCCCTGGCATCTAGTAGGCTTTTTGCCCCTCCCGGGGTGTGGCAGAACAACTTTGTACCCATTTATTTGGGGTGAGGGTATGGCCATACCCCCCACCCTCTTTCTTTGAAAAAAATCCTTCCCTGGTGTCTGGTGGGGTTTCTGCCTGCCCTGCCTTACAAAAATAGGCTGATCTGCCTCTAAGGGCAGAAATGGCCTAAAATAAATTTGCCCCCAGGGGAGCGACCCTTGCCTAAGGGGTCGCTTCCTTGCGTGAAGCTGACCTAAAAAAATCCCTGGTGTCTAGCGGTTGGGCAGATTGGCCTAATAAAAATAGGCCGATCTGCCCCCAAGGGGGACAGAAAAGGCCTAAAAACAATTTGCCCCTCCAGGGGAACGACACTTGCCTAAGGGGTCCCTCCCCTTATCAATGTAAACAACTAAAAAAAAATCCCTTGTGTCTAGTGGCTTCTGCCCCTTGCGGGCAGATTGGCCTAATCAATATAGGCCGCCTGCCCCCAGGAGGGGCAGAAAAGGCTTATAAATAAATTGTTTCCTGCGGAGCAACCATTGCCTAAGGGTTCGCTCCCCTTATGCCAATTTCATTATACAGAAATCCCTGGTGTCTAGTGGCTTCTGCCCCCCCTTGGGGCAGATCGGCCTAATCAATATAGGCCGATCTGCCCGGCCGAATAAAATTATTGCCCCTAGGGGAGCGACCCTTGCCGCCTAAGGGGTCACTCCCCTATGACACAAAACAAAAAGAAAAACAATCCCTGGTGTCTAGTCGATTCTGCCCCCTGGGGCAGATCGGCCTAATCAATATGGGCCGATCTGCCCCCAGGGGAGCAGAAAAGGCTTAATAATGATTTGCCCCCCTGGGGAGAGGCCCTTGCCCAAGGGGACGCTCCCCTTATGTAGTAACACACACAAAAAAAAAAATCCTGGTGTCTAGTGGGCATTTCTCCAGCGGGCTGCAGAAATGCTCAGAATTACATCAAAAGAAAGAAAAAGCCTTTCCTTTCTTTTGATGTCTCTGCCTGCTCCCTCCTCCCGAGGGGAAGAGAAATGCTTAGCATTTCTCTTCTGCATTGCGCTAAAAGCATGAGAAGCGACCTCTGATGAGGTCAGCACACAATTGCGTGCTGACGTCATCAGATGTCACTGGGGGGGGATTTGGGGTTTGAAGGGGAAGCTATTTCCCTTCCATCCCTGATGGTGTGTGTGGGTGGGAGGCCCGGGGGGAGCGCTAGCTTCCCCCCGTGGGCCGGGTGCAAGACGAGCTGGTCTTGTCCTCGGCACACGAGCGCCGTGGCCGAGGCCGAGACCAGCTCTTCCAAGGCACCCAAGGGGTTAACAAACGAAACAATAATAAACATGGTTTATTATTGTTTACTTTGTTAAAGGTTTTGCAGCTTCTGCTGCTGGTGGGGGGCACTTATGAACCACAGAGGGTAACCCAAAAACCCGACCGGGCTGGGTAGAAGATAATCATTACATACAACAATGCCCTACCAGGGAAAGATGGACAAATTATTATACATCATATGGCAACATAGGTGAAAGCAAAAAAACTATTTATTCATATAAATATATGTATATTCATTTATTTACTTATACATAAATATCAATTTAATATATTCATCCTATATGGACAGCCCATCTACTAAAACAACACACTAAAGGACAGATAGTGTGAGGAAAAGTGATTGTGATAGAAAGAATAATAATACATATTCCAATTAATCAAAAACCTATATAGGGGGCGACTCTCCTCCGCCCTAACAGAGGAGCTGCTGCTGTCCATTCTATGAGAGTGCAAGTTGTCTCTTCACACAATTTGTCCATCTCAAGTGGGTGTCCGTCCCAGGCTCAACACATGTTCACTTTGTACTTCCCAACAGTAACATATCACTGCAATTGTCACAACTTTGGAATGTTCAAATGAAGATGACATGGTAAAGGACCCTGAAACAGACTAACATGGGATAATTAATGATTTTACATATTCAATCTGACTCAAATGACAAGCAAAGTTCAGCCCTGTCAATGACCACAACACTCAATGTAGGGAAACAGTGATCGAATACCATATATGCCGTGGACTTTTCTGCACTGACCATTCCTACCAAATTACCATTGCAGACTGATATGTTCCCTATGTCACAAGTTGTTCTGACATTGGAGTTTACAATTTGTAGAGGTAAACTTACACTCAGGTGAATAAGTAGTCAATCACATCTTGACGTAAGTCAACTTCTTCTTCTTCACCATTGCCATCTTCATTGGGAATTTCAAGATCCTCACCAGGGGACTTGTCACAGTCTCCCTCCTCTGCAATTACAGGGATGTTTCTCCTTAGGGTGATTTTGTAGAGAATGCAGCAGGCAACTGTGATTTAGTACACCTTATCGGGTGAGTAGAGGAAGGCTCCACCGGTCCTGTCCTGGCACCTAAAGCTGGCCTTTAAGAGCCCGAAAGCCTGCTCCACTGGCCTTCAAGTTCTTTCAAGGGCCTCATTGAAGCGGACTTCCCCTGGCATTGTTGGATTCCTCAACAATGCCAATTTTCACAGTCTGTTAGGATATGCTGAGTCTCCTACATGGAATCAACACATCACCAGATTACTACATACCCAGCCATTGTCCCTTTCTAAATTAGGATTCAGACAAAAGATCCTCAAGTCATATTGCACTTACCAACAAGCCAGGACCTCTCCGGTCCAAGTTGTGACATCTGCATGGGTATGGTGCTGTTCCATAGTATGAATGAATCATGTGCTGATCCAGGCAAGTGGGCACACACACTTGAGTTGTATAAATCTGGTAAGCAGACAACTTACACATAGATGGAATGGAAGTTCTTCTGATTGCGGTAGACCTGTTCCCTTGCATGTGGTTGCACCAAGGCAATATGTGTGCCATCTATTGCTCCAACCACATGGGGTAGTCCACCCAAAGCATAAAAATCTCCCTTCACAGAGGCTAAATCCTGTGGACATGGGAATTGGATGTAGCTGTTGATGTGTCTCATCAAGGAAGCAAGGACTTCCTGTAGCACACCACTGAAAGTTGGTTGTGACATGTCCCTAGATACTGCCACATATTTTGTGTATTGAAAAGTGCCAGGAGCCACAAAATGCAGTACTGCCATGAGCTTCACTCTTGGTGTTATAGCTGTTAGACTCATATTTTGAAGCAGGAGATCAGGCTCCAACTGATGAGGCAAATTTGGGGTAGTTTGGCTATTTAGCCAAAATGTCATGATGATGTTCCTTTCCTCCATGGTGGCAAGCTCTGGAAATGACCGTAACAGTGGCTGAACCCATGGCTGGGTTCAGATGTCAATATGTATGGAAAAGAAAATATCAGCTGAAATGGTCACACCATGGTTTTCACATCAACACACATCTTCAGTCTTGGTAATATTCGGAATGTCTTTGTTAAATACATGTACACACATTGTTATCCAATTTTTGGAAGTTCAAAAAACATTTTTACTTTTTATCTAATATTTTGCATTGTGTGCAAATAATGCATTTGAAATATATATGTGCAAATAATACATCTTTTTAAAACTTTAAAACAAAATACAGTCAATGGATGTATTAGTTCCCCCGCGGAACTATTGATGTCACACACAGTCACAGTTCACATTTTATTGTGTCATATCTTGACAAGAACAGTGTCATTTATATGAGACCTTTAGAAATACACTAGCCTACATTTTGGATGCTGGTGATGCAGTAACAATTGAAAAATGCCTAGCTTCATACCCTAAAATGGCAGATCCCTGACCTTGCGGTCAGAACATTGGCTACCCTCTGCCCTCTCAGTGCATGTTGATCACCAGTAGGTGGAAACCTCCACAATGGTACCTGCCATAGGCTAACATGTGTGGTGGCTACACACAGACGCCAATGGCTCTGTCCGTCTCTGTCACTGATCGTGTCTGCCATGTACTTATACGCGACGTATTGCAAATAAAATCACTTGCCAGCTAACACTGCTGCCAACCAGACCTTCTTATGTTTTCCTGCTGTGTGTGACCTCTGGAAGCCAGAATGCCAGGTAAAGAAGGTGACAGGGCCCCTGCCTTCAGCATAGAGGAGGGAGCACTCCTTGCCAGGGATGTCCTGTCACTGTACAGCCAGCTACATGGGAGCCCAGAGGAATAGGTAAATGTCTGATTGGGGAATGTCTGACTGAGTAACCACTTCCTTTTTAATCCACAGGCTGATTTGTCATTTTTTGTTAATGGGGGAAGTGCTATAATTGAGATTAACAGAATGATGTAGCTGGGACATATTGCTGTTTGCCACTGTCTGAAATGTCTATGCAAGGCAATGTTAAGTCTCCATAAAGCAGAAGCTGTAGAGAGTGCCCATGTAATACACAAATCATATGTCATCACACAAACTGCAGGCCACTGACTACCAGCGGCCAGTAGACAGTGTACCAGTATTATAACTAACAACATACAGTCCATGTTTAAACAATAGTGATGTTGAGGGAAAATGTGGAGGGTCTGGAGTTGTTTGATTGCTGTACTGCCGTGTGGGATTCCATTCTGTGTATTATGCAACTCTGTATGGTTTTACCCTGTCATGGAGCCACGTATAGGTAAAGTTGTTTTATTTGAAGCAAGATCAGATGACACTGACTCACAATCATCCATCCTAGTCTGTCCCATTCCAACACACACTGGTTCATACATTCCACAAATCTCTGCTCTCGCTGACACATAGCATCCCTTCTAGCTTACCCTTAAACACTGAGGCCCATATTTATACTCCGTTTGTGCCGAATTAGCGTCGTTTTTTTCGACGCAAATTCGGCGCAAAACTAACGCCATATTTATACTTTGGCGTTAGACGCGTCTAGCGCCAAAGTATGGGCAAATAGCGTAATTTTTTGGCGTGAACGCCTTCCTTGCGTTAATGAGATGCAAGGAAGGCGTTCCCGTCTAAAAAAATGACGGCGACGCAAATGCGTCGTATTTATACTCCCGGGCAAAAATCACGCCCGGGATTGGCGGGTCAAAAAACCCCGCATTTGCGCCACTATTTAACGCCTGGGTCAGGGTAGGCGTTAAGGGGCCTGTGGGCTCAAAATGAGCCCACAGGTGCCCTCCCCTGCCCCCAGGGACCCCCCCTGCCACCCCTGCCCACCCCAGGAGGACACCCAAGGATGGAGGGACCCACCCCAGGGACATTCAGGTAAGTTCAGGTAAGTATTATTTTTTATATTTTTAATTTTTTTTGGTGGCATAGGGGGGCCTTATTTGTGCCCCCCTATATGCCACTATGCCCAATGACCATGCCCAGGGGACATAAGTCCCCTGGGCATGGCCATTGGGCAAGGGGGCATGACTCCTGTCTTTACTAAGACAGGAGTCATTTAAATGGCGTCTGGGCGTCGAAAAAAATGGCGCAAATCGGGTTGAGGCGATTTTTTTGCCTCAACCTGACTTGCCCCATTTTAAGACGCCCTAACGCCATTTTCCCCCTACGCCGGCGCTGCCTGGTCTACGTGGTTTTTTTCCACGCACACCAGGCGGCGCCGGTCTGCTAGCGCCGGCTAACGCCATTCCATAAATACGGCGCCCGCATGGCGCTTCAGAATGGCGTTAGACGGCGCAAATTTTTTTGACGCTAAACTGCGTTAGCGCAGTTTAGCGTCAAAAAGTATAAATATGGGCCTGTATGTGATGCAGATCATTGGTTCTGACTCTTGGGAGTTTAGGCAGGACACTAGTGAAGCAGTGCACAGGATTATGTGCAAAGATTATATGTGTGAGTTGCCCTTTACTAGCTCATAATGATTATGAGTAATCAGGGGTGGCTCTCACAACAGGATGGGTTGCATAGCTCTGGCCAAGATGATGTTGTAGGCCTGATTAGGTAACATCAGGAACTAGCAAGTTTTGATAGGGCTCATGAACTCACTGCTAATCAGTATTTCCTTGCTCCCTTTTCTTTTTTTTCGTGTAACAAATGTAGGGGGTCATTACAACATTGGCGGTAAAAGGTGCTTACCGCCATGCAGAAGACCGCCAATACACCGCCGCGACCGTGGAATCCCGCCAAAGCTATTATGACCCACATCTCGGAATCCGCCGAAATTCAGACACCCACACAAGTCCGCCACAACAAATGTCAGTGTTAAACTGGTGAAAACAAAACCTCCACCTCCACGCCAACAGAAACACGTCCATGCTATTACGACCCACGAATCCACGCGGCGGTCTTTCAGCCACGGTATTCCATGGGCGGTACACACCGCTGCGCTCAAAATACACACACATCTCCAAAACACCGCCACATTGGACAATTCCAAATACACACACCTGATACACATACAAACAACACTCCCACACACCCAACACAATATAAAACACACACCCACATCACCCACAAACCCCTACGACAAACAAATAGAGACGAAGGCCAGAGAGAGAGCACAGAATAGACAACCCCACCACACAGAGGCACACAACACCATCACCCACACAACATCCACGCACAAAACACCACACACCACTACACATCACCACACTCATCAACACATACACCACCCCACACATCACCTACACCACCCCATGTCACGCCAAAGACACCCCCGGTTTTCCGAGGAGGAGCTCAGGGTCATGGTGGAGGAAATCCTACGGGTAGAGCCACAGCTATTTGGCTCACAGGTGCAGCACACATCCATAGCCAGGAAGATGGAGCTATGGCGCAGAATCATGGACAGGGTCAACGCTGTGGGACAGCATCCAAGAAATCGGGAGGACATCAGGAAGAGGTGGAACGACCTACAGGGGAAGGTGCGTTCAGCGGTCTCCAGGCACAACATCGCAGTTCAGCGGACTGGCGGCGGACCCCCACCTCCTGCCCCACAACTAACAACATGGGAGGAGCAAGTCTTGACACTCATGCATCCAGAGGGCCTCTGAGAAGTCGGTGGAGGAAAGGACACTGGTAAGTCAAATGTTAACTATCATATCCCCCACCCTACCTCCATGCTATCACACACCCCCACCCTCACACCCTCCCCTATCACTCCAACTCCTCACTAATGTACTAATAACACAAACCACACATCCCAACACCAAGCCCTCAATGACACAACTAAGCATGGTCACCCCTCACCAAAGCATGCTCACTGCACATACCCAGAACACCCCCCCAACCATCATCACACAAGCCCCCCCACAGGAATACTTGCACTGGTGTACACGGTGAGCCACCCATTGCACATCATGACACACACACATGCAATAATCATGCACTTATGCCCCTGCAGGATCACGAAGGAGCGTCACCACACTGGAGGGTCCAGACAACTCCACTCCACCCACAGAAGAGGTCCACAGTGACGATAGCAGCTCTGCCCTACTGGATCCTGATGACCAGCCCGGACCATCGTGGGCCTCGGGACAGTCGGTTCCCCTTGCACAGGCACAGCCCAACACTGACCTTCCACCCTCTGGTAACACCAGCACAGCACCCACCCAGCGGGCCCATACCTCCCTACCCAGGACACGTCAATCAGCGGTGTGTCCACCACTACAGGGAACCCAGGATAACCCAACACCCCAACAACAACAGGGACCTGGGGGCAGTGGTAGTGGGCACACGGTCTAGGGGACGGAGGCACAGGAACACAGGGGAACTGGGAGGGCTGCTGTGCGACAGGGGGCGGACAGGCCAAGGGAACCCACTCTCCACGAGGCCCTATCCTCCATCATGGGAGCATACCACCACTCCCAGGAGACGATGGCGACGGTCCTGTCAAGTTTCAGGACACCCAGCGCCTGCAGGAGGAACAGTATTTGGGCTTCAGGGAGGAGCTCAGGACCATCAGCTCCGCCCTGGGCACCATTGTAGGGGTGCTGAAGGACATACAGCAGACCTTGAGGGACACCGTGGCACTCCAAGGGGCCCCTGACACTAGCATGGACGATGAACTGCCCACCACCTCTGCCGGCGCTAGTGGACAGGACGCCCCACCACAGGACCACCCCACCAGCACCCCACCCCCTGCAGACGGACAACCACCATGCAAGCGGTCCCTGAGATCCAGGAACAGGACAGAGCAAGATGGCAAGACCCCCGGCAGGAAATGAGACCACCCTGATTGTCCTCCCACTGTCCCACTTTGTTACCCTGTCCATACTTTAACTGCCCCAGCTCCACTTCCTTTGCCCATATGGCCAGTGTACCTGTGTGACCAATGGACTGGACTCTGCCATGGACATTCCTCCACCGTCCCCCATCACCATAGTACAACCCTCCTCTATTTTTGAGCACTTCAATAAACACCCTTGAACCACCAAAAAATCTGGAGTCAGTCTGTGATTTGGTAAAATATATTATCAATGACAGTGTCAAAATGCGTTTCTAATTGTAAAGCCAACATACCTATGCCACACATCACAAATCCTTGAAGGATGCAAGCAGATAACACACATTGGTAACCACACCTGTAAAACCGTAATGGAAAGGTACAACTCAGTTACCAAATAATGCTATGAAATTACACACAGGATAGAGGAAGACGTGTGGCAGTGAATGTAATGGTAAAAATGAAAATGTTCTCACCTGTGTGTCACTGGAAATATTGCTGTATGACTGACTCCCTGTTGTCGTTGTCTTCTTCCTCAGCTTCCTCCTCATCACTGTCCACAGGCTCCACAGGCTCCACAGCTGCCACAACACCGTCATCTGGACCATCCTCCTGCAGAAAAGGCACCTGGAGTCGCAAAGCAAGATTGTGAAGCATTGAGCAGGCGATGATGATCTGGCACACCTTCTTCGGTGAGTAGAATAGGGAACCACCTGTCATATGGAGGCACCTGAACCTGGCCTTCAGGAGGCCGAAGGTGCGTTCGATCACCCTCCTAGTCCGCCCAGGGGCCTCATTGTAGCGTTCCTGCGCCCTGGTCCTGGGATTCCTCACTGGGGTCAGTAGCCAGGACAGGTTGGGGTAACCACAGTCCCCTAATAGCCACACACAGTGCCTCTGGAGTTGACCCATCATATAAGGGATGCTGCTATTGCGCAGGATGTATGCGTCAAGCACTGAGCCAGGGAACATAGCATTTACCTGGGAGATGTACTGGTCTGCCAAACATACCATCTGTACATTCATGGAATGATAACTCTTCCGGTTGCTGTACACCTGTTCACTCCTGTGGGGGGGGGGGGCAGAGCTACATGTGTCCCATCAATAGCACCTATGATGTTGGGGATGTGTCCAAGGGCATAGAAGTCACCTTTTACTGTAGGCAAATCCTCCACCTCAGGGAAAATGATGTAGCTCCTCACGTGTTTCAGCAGGGCACCCAACACTCTAGACAACACGCTGGAAAACATAGGCTGGGACATCCCTGATGCCATGGCCACTGTTGTCTGAAAAGACCCACTTGCAAGGAAATGGAGCACTGACAGCACCTGAACGTCAGGGGGGATTTCTGTGGGATGGCGGATTGGTGACATCAGGTCAGGCTCCAATTGGGTACATAGTTCCTGGATAGTGGCACGGTCAAACCTGTAGGTGATGATTAAATGTCGCTCCTCCATTGTCAACAGGTCCACCAGCGGTCGGTACACCGGAGGATTCCGCCATCTTCTCAATTGTCCCAGCTGACGGTGCCTAGGAAGGACAACAGCAACCACATAGTCATCAAATTTACAGGTATGTACCCACAGATACACAGAACACGACACCAAACACAAAACCATTCCTGTATGTGTGTTGAGTGTAGGCCTAGCTATGTGTGACGCAGAAGTAAATGAAGCCATGTGGGTCCCTGAAATGGCGGCTGCCTGACCTCTAAACTGGGACAATGGTATTGTGAGGTAACTGCGCTGGCGTTGCACACCGTCGCGGTAGGCGGTGGTAGACCGCGGCGCAATGCAGCATTGGTTAACATTGGACCCTATGGGTCCCAGGAGCCAATGAACAAGTGCGCCGGTGTTGATGATACGCTCCGCCGCGGACGTCACCGCCGCGGACGTCACCGCCATTTTCTATCTATTCAATCACTCGATACCTGACCTTCGTGCTGCTGTGACCTCGGTCTGGAAGCGACGATGGCTGCTGCGTCTGGGGAAAGGGCCCCTGCCTTCACTGCTCAGGAGTTGGAGAAACTAGTAGACGGGGTCCTCCCCCAGTACACACTATTCTATGGTCCTTCAGACCAACAGGTAAGTACACAGGGAGCACGTTGTATGGGCCAGGCCTGGGTGGAGAGGGCTGGTTGTAAGAGGGAAGGGGGCAGAGTTCAGGGAACAGGAATGCATGTAAATGCATGTGCCACATGGCAAGGGTAGGGAGGGGGGACACTTACATCGACGGTGCAGTTGGTAATGACTTCTCTTCTTCCCTTGTGCATGTCATGTAGGTCAGCGCCCACCAGAAGAAGGACATTTGGCGTGCCATCGGCAAGGAAGTCCGGACCCTGGGGGCCCACCAGAGACGGGGCACCCACTGACGGAAAAGATGGGAGGACATTCGCCGCTGTAGCAAGAAGACGGCGGAGGCTCAGTTGGGGATGGCCTCCCAATGTGGGAGGGGTGCCCGTCGCACCATGACCCCCCTGATGTTCCGGATCCTGGCGGTGGCCTACCCTGAGTTGGATGGGGGCTTGAGGGCATCACAGCAGACACAAGGGGGTGAGTACACTATCATTCTGGGGACTTTGCGCGCAGTTGAGGGGTCTAGGTGTGGGAGGAGGGCTGTGGGTTTCCCTAGGCCATGGCGACTTCCATAGGCTAGGCCCCTCCTTAATGCAGGCCATGTGGCACTCCACCCCACCGCAGTAGAGTGCCAAGTACAGGTATACATGTCCCTGTGGCATCCATGTGTGCAGATGTCCACCATAGCCATGTAGTCCAGATCCCAGGAATTGCATCTGTAGAGGCCAGGAGCACGGCATAGTGCAGGGGGCTGCTGTTTCTGTATTGTCCGCCAATGGTAGCGGTATGCCATGCACTCAACCTGTATTTCTTCTGTTGTCCCCCCCCCCTTTTCTGCTCTCCCTGTTCTTTTGTGCATCAGCATCATCAGGCGGCGGTACAGTGGCACCGGAGCACGAGGGAGTTGCATCCCACATGGCCATGGAGGGCCACACCACGGACTCAGAATGCACCAGTGGGACGGAGGGCGAGGGGAGCTTCACGTCAGGTACTGGATCACCAACCAGCGACACGGACTCGTCCGCCGATGGGAGCTCCCTTGGGGTGGCAGCACCATCTGTGCCCCCCACTTCTACAGGTACAGCCGCCACCTCCCCTACCAGCACCGCCCTCCCAGCAGCCCCTCAGCGTTCGCCCCGTGCCCGCTCACCCAGGAGGGTGGGCATTACCTTCGCCCCAGGCACCTCAGGCCCTGCCCCAGTCACCCCTGCTGCCCTCAGTGAGGAGGCCATTGACCTCCTCGGTTCACTCACTGTTGGCCAGTCTACCATTGTGAATGCCATCCAGGGTGTAGAAAGGGAGTTGCAACACGGTAATGCATTCCTGGAGGGCATTCATTCTGGTCAGGCTGCCCTTCAGCGAACCCTGAAATCTCTGGCCTCAGCGCTGATGGCAGCCATTGTCCCTGTGTTTAGCCTCCCCCCTCCAACTTCCTCCACCCAGACCCAATCCCCTGTACCCCAGCCCATCCCAAGCACACCATCAGACCAGCATGCACACACCTCAACACACAAAAGTAGCTCAGGCAAACATAGGCACCACACATCCCACAGGCACTCACACAAGCATCACACACATACAGACACAGCAACATCCACTGCCTCCACTGTGTCACCCTCCTCATCATCTCCCTCCTCCCTCCCAGTGTCGTCTACACTCTCACCTGCATGCACTACATCTACAGGCACTAGGACTCGCACCAGAACACCCAGCACCACACCCCGCTCACCTGCACTCAACACCCCCACTCCCATTTACACGTCCCCTGTGTCCTCTCCCAGTGTGTCTGTGACGCCCCCTCCAAAAGTACACAAACGCGGGCACCCAAACACCCAACATCCATCCACCTCACGACAGCCTCCAGTACCTGCACCTGCACCCAAAACACCTAAAGTGACACCTCCTACAACCACCTCCTCTTCCTCCACTCCCACACCCCCTCCAGCTACCCATCCCAGTGTTCGTCAGAAACTGTCCCTCTGCAAAGTTGACCTTTTTGCCCCCAACCCCATCCCTCCAATTCATCAGTCCCGTCGTAGCGCCTCAGCCAAAAAGCCTCCAGTACCAGTGGTGCGTGTTCAAGGTGTGTCGAGTGCACCGGCCACCAGGGCAGGCAGTGTGACACGGAGCCAAGGCACTGCCAGTCCACCCCCTGTAAAGGCCCTGAAGTTGGAAAGTGTCCGACGGGACCGGCTGAAGACTCCTGGAGGCAAAACAACTCACAGGGGTCCCAGCTGGATTGCAGAGTCAGCTGTGACTCCTCCAAAGGTGGGGAAGGGCCAGAAGAAGTCGGAGAAGGGCGGCATCCTTCCCGGCGGCCGGGACGTCACCGCCAGCACCGTCGTCACTGGTCATGAGACCACCGCCAGAGTCATTGCCCAGGAGGGCACAAGTATCATCACTGGTCAGGAGACCACCGCCAGAGTCATTGCCCAGGAGGGCACAAGTATCGTCACTGGTCAGGAGACCACCGCCATAAGCATTGCCCAGGAGGGCCCCGGCAGCCACAGCCCCGCTGGGCAATGAGGGACTGTCATGCCACACACCAATGCCCAGTCCAGAGACCGCCATGGCAAAGCACCGCTGAACAGGGCATGCACCGCTGAACAGGGCAAGCACCGCTGAACAGGGCATGCACCGCTGAACAGGGCAAGCACCGCTGAACTGGGCAAAGACCGCCATGGCAAAGCACCGCTGAACAGGCCAAGCACCGCTGAACAGGGCAAAGACCGCCATGGCAAGCACCGCTGAACAGGCCCAGCACCTCTGAACAGGGCAAAGACCGCCATGGCAAGCACCGCTGAACAGGGCATGCACCGCTGAACAGGGCAAGCACCACTGAACAGTCCAGAGACCGCCATGGCAAAGCACCGCTGAACAGGGCATGCACCGCTGAACAGGGCAAGCACCGCTGAACAGGGCAAAGACCGCCATGGCAAGCACCGCTGAACAGGCCAAGCACCGCTGAACAGGGCAAAGACCGCCATGGCAAGCACTGCTGAACAGGCCAAGCACCGCTGAACAGTCCAGAGACCGCCATGGCAAAGCACCGCTGAACAGGGCATGCACCGCTGAACAGGGCAAGCACTGCTGAACAGGGCAAGCACCGCTGAACAGTCCAGAGACCGCCATGGCAAAGCACCGCTGAACAGGGCATGCACCGCTGAACAGGGCAAGCACCGCTGAACAGGGCAAAGACCACCATGGCAAGCACCGCTGAACAGGCCAAGCACCGCTGAACAGGGCAAAGACTGCCATGGCAAGCACCGCTGAACAGGCCAAGCACCGCTGAACAGGGCAAAGACCGCCATGGCAAGCACCGCTGAACAGGCCAAGCACCGCTGAACAGTCCAGAGACCGCCATGGCAAAGCACCGCTGAACAGGGCATGCACCGCTGAACAGGGCAAGCACCGCTGAACAGTCCAGAGACCGCCATGGCAAAGCACCGCTGAACAGGGCATGCACCGCTGAACAGGTCAAGCACCGCTGAACAGGGCAAAGACCGCCATGGTAAGCACCGCTGAACAGGCCAAGCACCGCTGAACAGGGCAAAGACCGCCATGGCAAGCACCGCTGAACAGGCCAAGCACCGCTGAACAGTCCAGAGACCGCCATGGCAAAGCACCGCTGAACAGGGCATGCACCGCTGAACAGGGCAAGCACCGCTGAACAGGGCAAAGACCGCCATGGCAAGCACCGCTGAACATGGCAAACACCGCTGAACAGGGCAAGCACCGCTGAACAGTCCAGAGACCGCCATGGCAAAGCACCGCTGAACAGGGCATGCACCGCTGAACAGGGCAAGCACCGCCGAACAGGGCATGCACCGCTGAACAGGGCAAGCACTGCTGAACAAGGCATGCACCGCAGAAGAAGGAAAAGACCGCCACATCAAGCATCGTTATCCCATGTGCAGCTGGGACTGTGACGGGACAGGAACTGTCACGGGGAGACTAATCCAGTCTGGGCACCAGTCCCCTTCCAGAACCAGTGGGGAGATTCATCCACTACCTCTGTCCTTCACAGGATGAAACACTCTGGGCACCAGCCCCCCTCCAGAACCAGTGGAGGCTGTTATGTACTTGTGAGACTGTGGCTTTGCACTCCCCAGGATGAAGCAGTGGGCAAACCACCCACTGTAGAGTCTTGAGAGACTGTGGCTTTGCACTCCCCAGGATGAAGCAGTGGGCAAACCACCCACTGTAGAGACTTGAGAGACTGTGGCTTTGCACTCCCCAGGATGTAACAGTGGGCAAACCACCCACTGTAGACACTTGAGAGACTGTGGCTTTGCACTCCCCAGGATACATCAATGGGCATGGAGCCCCGTTGTGGATGTGACGTGGTGCTGTAATCCGGCTGAGGTGCCCCCCCCTTCCCTTCCCCCTGAGGTGCCTGTTGTTTTTCTCTCTGATACCCCGGCAGTGTTCTCTCCGTTTGTGGACAGGTATCTTGTGTGGGCCTCACCCATGCATTTTTGGCCTAGTGGTGCACGGACATTGAGATGTGCATATCTGCACTACTTCTCGTACTGTATATACCTTTGTGTGAGTTTATATATATCTGTATATAATTGACACATGTATATTGATACATTACAATGTTTGAACTGATTTCGTTTGGTCTTTGCATTCTTCCGGGGGGGTTGGGGGTTGTTACTGTGATGTTTGTAATTGCATTGGTGTGTGTGTTGTAATATGCGAGGGTGGGGGTGGGGGTGGGGGTGTTGCGTGTGTGTCCCCCTGACTTTTGCCTCCCCCCCTCCCCTATGTCGTAGGTGCAGTACTCACCGTTGTCTTCGCCGCCGCCGGCGCTGCTCTTCGTAGATGAGTAGGAAGAGAAAGGCAGGTAGGATATGTAATTCCGGCTCCATGGTGTCCTCCTTCCTCGTGAGATATGTTAAGGTGAGCGTTTTCCCATTGCAGAAACTGTTTCCGCCGTGTTTTTATCCACGGTGAATCCGCCCCGGAAAAGGTGGCGGATTGGCGGGTTGTGACACTATGGGCGGTACATTGTCTTCCACGTGTCTGTTGGTGGTGACCGCCGCGCTGCTTGTCTGTACCACCGTGGCGGTCGGAGTGTTAAAGTGGCTGTCTTTGTTGGCGGTTTCCGCCACAGTCATAATTCCCTTTTTTTGTCCGCCGGCCTGTTGCAGGTATTACCGCACCTTTAACACCGTCCGCCAGGGTTGTAATGACCACCGTAGTCACTGTTTGGTGAATATACATGTGAATATCCTAAATGTAATGTCACAGCATTACTGCCAAAAAGAAAAATTCTAATTTCTTTGCTTGTTCTATTCTGTCATACACACAGGTCAACACCCATCAGAAGTGAGAGATGTGGAAGGCCATCACAAAGAAGTCACCTGAGGGTCCACAAGCAGCACAGCCTGCACTATAGGAAGAGGAGGGATGACCTGCCTCACGCAACACAGAAGTCTGTGAAGTGCCAAGTTGGGCAGTCCTTCCAGTGTTCCAGGTGGCTGCATCACACCCTAAGCCCCCCAATGGCCCTCCTTCTTGCAGTGGCTTACCTTGATGGGCAGCTGAGGGCCAAACCACAGCAACAAGGGGGTAGGTCATTGCAGATTTTATTGTGTTTTAACCACTTTACTTTTCAGCTATGTTGTATGGCATCAACATTGAGCTTGACACACATCCAAAGCCCATGAGGATTGCTTGAGATGTAAGTTGATCAGACAGTGTCTGATGCTGTATGTGGTGTATTGCTTTGTGCTGAAGGTTGCCACTCAATTTCTTCTCACAAGACAAGTACAGTTGTGGGCAAACACATGGCTGCATGCAAACATAGGGGTTTTGATCATTTTCTCAAGGGTATGTGGGACAGTTTCTCAAAACATGCCCCATGTCATGACTGGTTCAGGTGGGATGGTGAGTCACAAATGTGAGCAGCGAACCTTGACCCCATTACTAGTAATTGTGGCAAACTGCGCAATCATAATGCAGCTGATATAACAGGCTTGAGAAGGTGGTGCTATGACAAAATGAGAATGTGCATCTACACCAAATGTATGGGAATTTTGTGTACAGTGGCATCATTCCTTATCTGACACATGTTTGAAAGCAGTTTGTCCAGCAAACTTCTAGTAAGTTCATGGGGACAATAGCAGGTTGCCCTGAGTCCTTAGTCTTTCACAAGTATGCATGTAAGCCAGTCTGTGATTACCAACGTGAATTTGTCAGCCAAACTGTATTTACTGCAACAAATAGGAATGTGTCCACATTGGTTAGAGAGTTGTGATTCCCACAGACAGCATTTTGATGTCCCTAGTTCTGCCAAGAGGAGAAATTGATAATGAAAAGCATTGTGATATTGAAAGGGACATTTGCATAAGGAAGGTCACATCACATAGATGTGTGGTGTCTCATCTTGAGCAGTCAATTTCCATCCCAATACCTTGTCCTTTGGGAAAAGTGAAACGATTGCTGCTCTGTACTGTAGTGGCTCAGAGGTGTCTCCAGGCCTATGTGTTTACTCATGCTGATGGTACCCTTTGTCATGAAGGGGACTACAAGTGTGTAAGTGACAAAGGCATACATGATATGGGAGTTTGGATGGGGGATTACTGAACTGTTGTGTGATGTACATTGATGTCCAATTGTATTTTCATAGATACTCTAAAACTGTTGTATCTGTGTTTTCAGCATTAACTGTGCAAGGTTAAGATGACAGTGGTCACGTTGGCAGGGATGAAGATGGGCACTGGGGATCAGGTGTGGACACCACGAAGGGACCTGATGGCACAGAGTGTGAGTGGGCTGGCCAGGAGGTCACGAGTGATTCAACAGCTTCCTAGACATCCTGCAATGAAGACCAGTTGCTGGTTGGGGCAGACCCTGGAGCAACTGTAACACCTGTGTCATTATCAGCCCCCATTCCAATCGCCACCCTCCCTCTTGCTTCCCCCACAGTTGGCTGTAGTTGCCCCCTAGAAGGGGTGGCGTTATCATTGCTGCAGGCACCTCTGTTCCTGCCCTGGTGTCCCAGGCTGCGCTCAATCAGCAGGCTGTAGACCTTTTATGGACTATCAATGTAGGCCAGACCGCACTTCTGAATGTCATCCAGCGGCTGGCTAGCCAGAACACGCAGATACTGGCTTACCTGGATGGCATTTACAGCATTCGCGGTTCCCTGTCTGACCTACAGCGGTCAATCCAGGCTGTGGCCTCCTCATTGGGTGCAGCCTCTCACCCACCCCAACCTCATGCCTACAATCCCACACTTTTCCCATCCCAAATCCCTCAATCCAGCCCTATCCAAAGCACACGCAAACACATGCATGCACCCACTGCAACAGCCACAAGCAGCACATCCTCACACCAACACAGCAAAAAACACACAGACACACACATGCAGGCACTACATATACCCCTTACCACCACCACCCCAGCATACATGTGGACACAACACCCACCACTACACCCACACCCCTGTCTGCCACCCACCGCTACAAAACACCCACACACACCACCAGCACACCCACAATCAGCACACCCATAATGGCACAAACACCAACACACATTACAGACACACCCCAAGTCAGCACACCCTCCACTTCAGCAATACCCATAGAAACCACCAGCAAACCCACAACCAGTGCACCCACCACACACATCACAGGCACACCCCCGGTCAGCACACACATGCCCCAGCACAGACACTACAGCAACACACACCACAACACACACACACAAACACTGAACCCAAACACCCACACCCGCCCACTCAACACTCAAACCAAAAGATACAACACATACATCAGACCCTCAGGCACCCACACCATCACACAACAGACACAGACACTCTCTCTAACTCCCAACCCAAACTCCCTCCCGCTCACACTACCCTTTTCCCTAAGGAGGATGTGATATTTTCTCTGTCCCTGATCTCTTCCACCCCTCCCAAACATCCACACACCCCACCCGATGTCTTCATACCCCTTCCAAATCCCAAACTACACTTTCAATATCCCACACCACACCACCCCTTCCACATCCCACACCACCCATTTCAAATCCAAAGCCACCTATATCAAAACCAAACCCCTTCCAAACCCAAATCCACTCCTCCCAAATTCAAGGACCCCCCCTCAAAGTGACATAATTGAGGTGCCTGCTCTTTCTGCCCCATAGATGTCCCTTTCAAAGGAGGTTCCATTTTGGCAGTGACGTTAGGAGGCAAGTGTGAGCTGACAGCCATTATGGCCCACATGGGCAGTCAAAATACTTGCACATGGTGTTTATCTACATGGACTATTTCTTCTTTCATTTGAGAGAATTATCTCTGCTTTATAGAAAGTACTTTTATTTTGAGAATACCTTTCTAGTGTCATTGTTTTTTGCTACAACGTGTTTGCTGATGATGTTACTTCGAAAATGTGTGCCATGCACTTTCTCTCATTTATGAGAGTGACAAACACATGTTTTATATTTCATTTTTTTGTAAATGAATACATAAGTGTTGTACATTTGTGATGGATATTATAATTTTGGTGCAAGCATTCATCATGTTACTGGACACTTACACAAAACGTATGTGTCTTTCTGATATTGTGACTGGAGAATGCAAGTTTGCTTATTTTGACATGATGTGTCAATAATATGCACATATACATTTCCTAGGGCATATGAAACTTTGGGGTTCAATATAATGTACAGTTTGACATCAATTGCAGACACCAGGGAGGACAAGTGAGCTTCCATGATCTCTTCTATGTTTGCAGTCTAGTGGTAACATTGTTTGTACATTCTATGTACACTCCCTTGTAGCTCTTTGTTTTGCATTTGCCACAGTGTCATGGTGTAGAATAATTCCTATAGGGGATACTATTTATATTTGGGGCTATTGTTTGTGGAGACTATTGCACACACCTTTATGGTCACAATTTGAATTGGGATTGCTTTACCTTATGGTAAATGTGTCCAGTGCCATGAAGGCAAGTCATGCCAGATTGGTGGGTAGTACAGACATCACAAGGTGTATTTTAAAAAACTTTTATGAGTGCGACACTGCAGGCAAATACATTGCACGTCATTATGCTGTTGTCTGGGGACCTTGGGTAAAGGAAGTCAAGTCCTGTACTGTTGTACTGCGCCAAGTCCATGGATGCCAGTTGATATGTTGACTTTCCTCCGGTTCCAGCAATGACAGCATCATTTTTTGTCTTTTTCTAGTAGCAGCAGGGGTATCATCACCACGACTGGGTTCATTTCGGCAGGAAAGAGTAAAAGTGGAAAAAAGGTGAGTTTTGTCCTTTTAGTGCCCCAAATCCACAAACTCAGGTGTGGAGGTTTAGCCACCACAGTTGCATCGGCAGGACTGCACATCATGATTGGCTCAGCGTTAAAAGGCTAGAGTCTACCACCGCTGTAATTCTTGGCGGTGGTGGCAGACCGCCTGTGGTCTTTCGCCTAGAAAAATCGCTGATATCTAAATACAGCGGGCAGACCGTCATGGCGACAGGCGGGTTTTCAGTTGGAAAACTGATGGCGGGACCATTACCAACATCTAAATCAGGCCCTAAGTGCTGCTACTTGTATGTACTTTACAACATTTCTTGCTGGTATATCTATGGTATTTAAAATAATATATGCTGGTGTTTTCTATTTAATAAGAATTCAAAATAGAGTTTAAGTTTTCTTTGTCCTGTTCATATTTATTGCTTGCCAAAATGAACACAGTTGCCAGTTTACTTTCAGAACCATTTTTAGAAATGACGCACAGATAAATTTCAAGTGAAAGCATTAGAATCTGACAAATCCAAAATAAACATTGAGCAGCATTCATAAGACCGAAGGAAGGGTTACACACACAGGTTTACATGAACATGGTTTGATAAAATAGAGTGGTTTACCACAGGCACTTCTGAAAATGCCTTATTCTTTTTCCTCTGCTTGTTGTTTGGGGTGGAGTAAGCTAGACAAGAACTTGAGTTACTGACTTAAAACATCCAGCAGAAAAAATAAAGAGACATGATTCCAGTGAACCATACTTGACCAATGTATTAAAGTTATTTTTATTTGGAAAATCAAATATTGCACTGCCGTTAAATGAAGCCTATCAGAAAGGAGTAATCATACATAATGACGAGGTTGATAAAAGCCGTTATATACTATAAAAATTGATTGACTTTGTGAAATTTTGTGGAGCCCTTGAATTCGCATTACGGGGCCAACATGAAACGAGAGACTCACTAAATCCAGGTGCCCTCAGAGGGCTGGTTAAGTTAGTGGCATTTCTGCTTTTTTATACCTGTTCCCCAAAATGGACTGAAATTCTTGAACAGATAGTTTCAGAAGGAATACCAAAAGGGTATGCAACTCACTAGAACTTCAGCATTTGAGCTATCAATATGATTCACAAACACAGATGCAAGAGATCTATTGCAGAAAATAGTAAATTTGATGCCGTTTCCATATGTGAAGCACAGGGTTTTACCAGAAATCTGGAAGACAAGAAGTTTCTTTTTTTCTTTTTTTGTTCCATAGCATAATGCCTCAAGTCAAGACATTGACACATTATTGGTACATAAAGCCACTTTTGACTTTTTGATAAACATTAACAAGGTACATGAATGTATTGGCAATTTGAATTGTAAATTGCCACATGATTCTCAATTTATAAATGAAAACTGCAGATAAATACCTTGATACAAGAGGCAAAATAAGTATGTGACATAAATGTTTTGCATTCCAGGGAGCGTTTTGCATTTACAAGGCAACTCATCAGTGCAACTCTACTGCATAGTGACCTATTTTTTTAAAGACATGACAAATGTTTTCCTACTGCAGCACTCAGTCAAATGGTGCAAGCATATCCAGTGTTAAACAAGTCAAGATTGTGCACTGAACATTCAAACCTGTCTGGAAGACAGGACTTTCTGCAGACTACAGGTGGTGCCATGGCCTTTTATATATTGTTATGCCAAATCAGCTTACAGAAATCTTTTTATGAGACTCTTTAGTAATTGAGAATACTCCTGACAACATCAGAAGCTGAAAGATGTTTTTCCACAATGAAGATGATAAAAACGTTTTTTAAGAAGCACAATGACCCACGCAAAACTAAATGCATTAGCCATGCTGTCAATGGAAAACGAGCTAATAAATCAGATTCCAGAATTCAACAAAAAACAATTGAAAAGTTTGCTCACATTAAAGAACGGTGTGGAAATCTTCTATATAAAAAGAAGTGATGTAAATACACAAAATATTGTGAATCATTGTTTTCAGTCAATATGTGTTGTTTTAATTTGAATTGTAATATTAAAGAATACTGTAGGACCCTTGTATGAAAGTAACTGCACTATGTGTTTCCTGTATGTTTCAGCCTCTTGCATCATCTGAGAGGAATTCAGACATACTCATCCTTACAAAGCCACATACACTTGGTGCTGCTTAGGGGTATTACTTAATGAACCACTCTGATCTTTTATCAAGTTCCCAGCAAATATTGCCAAGTTTTGTAAACACCCTAAACTCTAGCAATCTTTCAACTAACTTACAAACTTGAGCAAGGGAGTCACTCAGACTGTAACCATGTACTTTCCATTATATACTTAAAGACAGTGCTCAGTGGGTAACATCAGTCTTGTAAGAGACTACAGGATTACATGTATTAGTCTGATCTTTCCTGAGGACCTTGTAGTCTTAGTTTCCAAACTGTGACCATGTAGCAGTGTCCTTTATGAGAGGAACTGATTTTCTTCTAGCTAGTTGTCTGAAGAAGCTAGAATTGTTCACTCTTTTTCTAATTGCGAAATCATAAACTGCAATGTTTTCTCTGCTGGTAGAGGCCTGTAGAATCTTGGATGTAAATTTGGGTTGTCCACTATATCGGAGAGCATCACATGGGCTTTATATATGGGAGTGAATTTGCTAATAATCTTTTTAACTGTAGAATCATGGACTTCAATATTGATTGGACATGGCTTAATATCCTTACATATTGAAGATCAGACTAGACTACTTGAGACCATTGGTTTTCATTAATCCTAGGCATGATGTGTTAACTCAAACATGATTGCTCAACACAAAATTAATTTTTTTTAACATTTTATATACAGTAGTCAGCACCTCCTGTTGATCAAGTGCATTTGTTTAGCAGCACCTGATTCTATTCATCGTCCTCAGTGATGCAAAAGCTGTAAGAGTGTACCTAAATTTTCATGCAAGGCATCTGAATGTTGGCACATTTATGATTGATAAATGATAATATAACAATGTTTATATGTTGGAACATGTAGAATTATCTATTAGTAAGATTTTGTAATGGCTAGGTGGGTGTCAGATATAAATGTGTAAACCCATACACCCTTAAAATAGTGTTATTTCTTCATCACACCACACATATTTGATTTAAATATTTATTTACATGCGTTTTCTAAACTACTGATTAAGCTATGGCCTTATCAGAGACATGAAAAGTATTTAAAATTATATTATATGAAAAAACACTTTTGGAACAATTCAACCATCCCTTCACAAAGTTTTTGGTTGTCTATTTTTCAAAAAAGGAATTTTTGAACACCATTAACTATACTTGCATCTCTAAATATAAATATATATTAAGTTTTCCAAATTGCTCATTGGCCAGCTAGCTTTTGAGTGAAGTATATTTACGTTCTGTTTTTTAATTGTAAAACTACCCTTCTCAAAGTATGAGTTATTTTCAAAAAATGTATGCTATTTTTTCCAAAGGGATATTTCTTTTTTTGTGTTGTATTTTTTTATTGGAGAAAAAACAAGTACATTGACTCCAAAACATACTGCAATATAAGACAATAATCTAAATGAGTGCTAAACAAAGTGCATTGATTAAGAAGGAAAGTACCAGAGGGGGGATGGGCAGTACAGGACTAATGTGTGGAGGAATTTGGTGAGGAAAATAGAAATAGTAAAGGAGTAATGTATAATAATGGGCGAAGGGGAGCAAGAGTCATCCTTGGGGGCTCTCATAGGTAAACCTAAGTGGCATGGCTGAATGGACCTTGCATGACTAAGTATCCGGGAAGGCGGCCAAAGGGAACCGGTGGGAGTGAGGGGTGTGGAGCCGTGGTGGGGGGGCCATAAACAACAATGGACTGGGGTACTGATAGTGAGGCATATGATGTGATTGATGCAGGATGATGAAGGAGAATTTGTAGGCTCTGTGACCGCATTGAGGACAGAACATAGGTGAGTCGGATGCAGGCAGGCCCTGCGGGTGGTTTCAGTGTGGGGGGAGGAGGAGAAGAGAAGGGGACTGGGGAGAGGTGGTGGGGAAGGGAGAGGGAGAGGAGGAAGGGAAAAGGAGGGGGGAAGGAGTGGTGCAATGGGGGAAACCGAGGGATGGGGAGGTTTGTTTAAGGTGGAGTGGGTGGGGGAATAAAATGCCAGCCGTGGTGTTTATTCGTGGAGGGGTACAGGCTATCAAGTGTCCGTGGGTTCACCCAAGAGAAAGGGTGCCCATGGTCTGCTAGAATAACACTAATTGGTCCTGTAGGCGGTAAATGATTAATTCACCGCCGCTGACTGGACCATCGCTACTGTCCATTCCTCTGGCAATGGCAGCGTGGGAGAGCGCCAATGTGGAGTATACAAATCTTGGCGGTCATGAGGGCCTTGTGTGAAAGGTGGCATTGTAGGGGAGGATCAGGGAGGGAGAGAAAGGCTATCCC
Organism: Pleurodeles waltl; assembly: GCF_031143425.1. Classification (NCBI taxonomy): domain Eukaryota; kingdom Metazoa; phylum Chordata; class Amphibia; order Caudata; family Salamandridae; genus Pleurodeles; species Pleurodeles waltl. The sequence goes on along the minus strand of NC_090438.1, from coordinate 479,692,735 downwards.
AAAAAAAGGACAAGGAATATAGTCAAGTACAAAACCCGACTGATTCAAAGATAAACAATAATTTTGAAAAAAACGGCCGGGTGCAGGCAACTAGCAGCAGCACTGGACCCTTGACGAATGTGTGACTACAGGGTGGTGCTCCCATGCGGCTCTGATGTTAACATTGGCTTGTGAAACTCGAATTCTGAGTGTGCTGACAAATGACAGAGTATCTTATGGCATGAATTAACTAGCCTCCTGACAAAAGGACAGGTAGGGCTTTGTCTTATAATACAGGGACAGGGCGAAGGTCCTGACGAAGGCCGTATGACCCTAGCTGGCATTAGAAACAGGCCAAAACATGTTGACCCTCTTCAGAGATTGGGGTGTACAGGTTATTAACTCCTAAAACACCACCAATTATATGTTAATCCTGTCCAGGCTGTACCGGAATAAAATAGGACGAATGAAAGCCTGAGTCAGTTTGATTTGTATATTGTTTCTGTTGTTCATCTTCGGTCCCTGCGCCATAACTGTTGGTCTTGTCTATTGTGTTTACATGTTCCCCCACCCTTACTGCTCCACTCCAAAGGGGATTCATATGTTTGGAGTGTGTTAGCAGGGCCCTATGATGAAGCATGCCACAATTTGTGAGTGAGGGCCGTTTTTTCAAAATTATTGTTTATCTTTGAATCAGTCGGGTTTTGTACTTGACTATATTCCTTGTCCTTTTTGTGGGATAACTTTGGTTAAGGGAGGTCGGGCAGGAATTCCTTCTCACCCCTTTATAGTGTGTTGATGAGGGAGAGAAAGGCTCCTTAAGCATCAGAGAGGCACCCACGGTGTCGCTAACTGGCATTCAAAAGGGCTGGACCGAGGGGCATTTGCGGAGGATATGGTTGAGGTCACCATGGCTAGCTGGGCATCTCCAGCAGTTTGCATGTGGCAACATGCCCACCCTATGAAGTTTCACTGGCATCCAGTGCCACTCACGGAGGGATTTGAAGAGACAGAACTTCAGGCGGTCTTCCCATGCGCCCCTGTCCAGAGCTTGCATAATATCCCACCAGTCCTCTTCCTTGATTTCTGTCTGCTGTCGGGATTGCCATTTGCTATGGAGGGTGTCAATGAGAGGTTGCGAGAAAAGGTGGTGCGTGAGTACCTGATAGAGGCCTGACATTACCCCCCCCGGAAGCAGCAATAAGTCCCCAGGTATGATACCACAAGTGAGACAGGGAGGGTCAAAGGGCAGGGCCCCATACAGCACCATAGGCAGTGCAACAGTTGAAGGTGTCACTATGCCTGGTGCGGAAGGAGGCCAAATTCCTCTTGGATGCTCTTGAAGGCTTCAGATCACCATCAGCAAGGATCAGGTCCAGGCTATCCATGCTCGCAATGCACAACTGTGTCCAGTTAAGGGTCTTTCCATCCATGCAGAGGTAAGTGTTTCCCCAGAGGGGACCCGGGAGCTAAGATAGGGGTGTATACCGAGAAGGCGATGTGCTCTAAGCCAAGTTATATGCATGGCCTGGAGCATCGGATTGGGTCTGAGCAGGCGAGGGGAGCAACATTTTATAGGGGGTCAAGACCACTGTGGTCAGAGAAAATCAGTCAGTCAGTGGAGACCCATTGTGGCGGGTCCCGCAGTTCAGGAAGCATGTATGCCAGCTGTGAGAGACTGAGCGCCAGTGTGATTTGTTCTATTGAGGGGAGTCCCATACCCCCATGTGAGTGATGTGCCATGAGCTTGGCAGATGCTAAGCTTTGGTGGGAGGATCCCCATGTGAAGGCTCGGATTTCCATATAAATTGGAGGGTCCCCAGAGGCACAGATAGGGGGATCATGCCCAGCACGTATGTGTATCATGGTAATGTGACCATCAGTACTGCATGTACCATGCCCCACATGGACAACCCCAGGTACGATCACTTCACAAAGTCTTGCTTCATGTGAGTCATCAGGGGGCCTAGGTTATCCTTCACCATATATTCCAGCCCTCTGTTAACAATAATACCCAAGTACTTAAGTTTGGACTGTGTCCATCAGAAAGGATAACTATGAATGGCCGCCCTCATTGTGATGGTTGAGAGGGGCAAGGCTTCACTGTTAACCCAGTTTACCTGTTATCCGGACAGGGTCGCAAAATAGTCTATGAGTTGTAGAAGTGCCGGTAGGGAGCTACGTAAATTCTGCAGGGTAAGTAGGATATCGTCCACATATAGGTAGAATTGAGACATCCCCCCCAGCGGGGTAGGCGGGTGTGGAGGGCAAGGGTTCCACAGCCAGCAAGAATAAAAGTGACAAGAGCGGGTAGCCTTGTCATGTTCCCCTCTGAATTGGGAAAGGATCGGACAGGAACCCACCACAGTTAACCTGGGTGGTGGGGTGATCATATAATTGTCAGATTTTGGTTATAACTTGATCTCTGACTGAATTGGTGTAAGGTACCGAATAGGTATTCCCAATCTATTCAATCAAATGCCTTTTCGGTGTGGAGGGATAGTGCCAGAGCTTCCTCCAGCTGGGCCCTGGCCTCCCAGAGGGCATGGGAAAGGGTGCAAAAATTATTTCTAGAAGCACATCCCAGCACAAATCCCACTTAGGTGTTGTGAATCAGGGATGGGATAACCTCACAGAGACGGGAGGACAGCACGCTGGCAAGGATATTGATATCTCCATTTAGGAAAGAGATGGGGCAGTAGTGGGAACACAGTAGATGGTACTTCCCCAGTTTGGGGAGGACTGCTGTGACTTCCCTGTTGAAAATGGGGCCCAAGGATTCCACCTGGACAGACTCTCGGAAGACTTCATGGAGGAAGTCGATGACCTCCACATCTGCCCACTTATAGAATTGTGCGGGACAACCGTTGTCCCCAGCTGCCTTATGGTATGGGAGTTTGGACATGGCTTGTGCTACTTCCGTTTTTCTGATCTCACCCTCAAGGATGGTCCTATCCTCCTCTGAAAGGCTGGGTTGCTGTGTGCTCTCCAGGAACGGCTCTACCCGGTCAACGTCGACTGTCATTTCAGGAGTGTAAAGCGTACGGTAAAAGAACGCATGGGTGGGTGAGGAGTGCGCCACTCAATGAGTTGATGGCTGGGATTGCCTGCGCCACTTCTGTTTGATGCAATTGGGCCGTCAGTAGGCATCCAGCTTTTACCCTTGTTCGTAGTGGTGGCTTTTCAGACGCAGTAGCCCATACTCAGATTTAGATGTGAATAGTTAATTGACAGCTACTCAGGCCTGTGCTAGACAACGACAAACAGATAGTGTGGGATGTTCTGTGTATTGATGGGTGAGGGATGCAATATCAGTTTCTAATTCTTTTTGATGGGCCACCCTTTGTTTGTTAGTCAGTGCTGCATCTTGCATCATTTGCCCCCGTATTGTTGCCTTCTGGGATGCAACTGAATCCTTATTTTCCTCTAGAAAGCTGGAGATGTGCGTTCTCAACTGTGATTTGCTCTTTGGAGTACGGTAGGTTGTAATAATAAATGCCAAGGTTTACAACCCGGGGTGATAAGACCTATGTCTACAGACAGTAGGACTGGAGCATGATCAGAGAGCGCAGTGGTGAGGACCCGGGAATCCTGGACATGAGCTACCACTCTATGCAAGGTGAGGAAATAATCAAACCATGATTGTGTACCAAGTGCAGATGACAGAAAAGTATACTCCTTGTCCGCCAGGTAAACAACCCTCCAATGGTCCACCAGGCCGTGAAATGAGAGCAGATCCCTTAGCAGGACCCTGTCTGGATTGTTGCTCGTGTTCAGTGGGCCCGTTCTGTCGAGCACTGCATCTCAGGGGTGAGATTCCAGTCACCCCCAATTAAATACTAGGAGGCTCTCTCTCAATGAGGAGAAGATTGATTTGGAGGAATAAGAGCGTTTGGGGCCCGTGCGCAAGTATACAGAGCCAATGCAAAATGAACGTTCCCCTACCTTTAATTTGGCAAAGGAATATCTGCCATGCGCATCAGACCAAGACTTAGCAATTGTGACGGGCAGCGTTTTTCAGAGCAATAGCACCACTCTTCATTTCCTGGTCACCCCGTTTCCTGTTGTTGGTGCAGCCGTACAACTGCTGTGTATCACCTTCACCACCCAATCGCAGCACAATTCAAGGTCGTCAAGATGCGTCTTCTGCAGTAGGGCCACATCTGCCCGCTTCGATTGGAGGTAGACAAAACACCTTTTTGTGTTTCACATAGTGATTCAGCCCATTTACATTTCAAGATAGCACTCTGAGGGAGTGAAGGGTAGGAGAGGCTGAAGTAGCCCTGTCCGTGGTACAGGAATGTGCTGTGTGGGGGAGGTGGGGTGAGAGGGAGGGAAGGTGGCGGGGGAGCGTTTAGTCAGGGTTGAGGGTATGGGTGCCAAAAAGAAGGGGGGAAGGTAAGAGGCCTTGATAACAAAAAGGAAAGGGTGAGTGAGGGTACCTAAAGGCCCAGTCCAGAGTGGGGGAGGGCTGAAGTAAGGATGTAGAAGGAGACAGGTATAAGATGAGGCAATTTAGAGTAATGCAAGAGGATGTGGGTATAAGATGGGTGCGGTAGAGAGTGTGGAGAGTTAGGGAGGATGTAGAGCTAGGGGAAGAAGAGAAGAAAGAGAGGGTAGGTGGGGAGGGTAGTGGAGAGCCCGGCTCAAGACCAGGGAGAGCTCCAAGGGTCTAGGTCTGTGAACCTCGGTTCCGAACTTGTGGAGCCAGCTCACCAGATGGGGTACCCCGGGAGGCAGGGTATTTTTAGAGGCAGAAGACAATTGAGGACTCAAGCGGAGAGGAGTGTCAGAGGGCTAAGCAGGAGGGCTGCCGGAGGCCACAGGATCTCACTGTTATGGAACGGTAGTACAAGTTAAGAGATGTTACCTATGTTTTGTGAGGGGGCACCTGCAGGGTTATGAAGTTGGAGAGAGCTAGGGATGTGTCGGGGTGTAGCAGTGGGGTTGAGCTAGGAGGGGATGCAGACAGGTCAGGGTTGGGTCCCATGGTGGGCAGAGTCACACAGGCACCCGCATAGGGTGAAGCCCGACTTCTGTGTCATTCCTTGTGTAGGAGAGATTGTGAGAAGGACAACGATGCCAGAGGACATCCTATAGGGTATCATAAGCATGGGTTACATTTCAAACCATTAACTACTTGTACAGCAAAACAGGTTAATCAATGGAAATAGACAGGTGTAATGTTGCAGTTTAAACATCAATAATACAGAGTAGAACATTGAGTATCGATAGCAGACTCGCCTGAGTGAGAGTAGGAGCGGGAGGGAGGAGAAGGGAAGACGGAAGCGGCAGGGTTTTATCGGGGTAGGAGTGAAAGGGCAGGATAGAAGGTGATACTCAGTGCCAGTCCCAGGAAGGATGAGGCCAAGACAGGATATGGAGCGAAACATTCAGTGAGTAAGTGGTCATGCATTAGGATACTCAGCCATCCGATAAATGCAGGGTGCTAGTCTCAGCAATTGCTCCATGGAAGGAACATGGATAAAGTTCATAGTGCTATAAAGGCATCTCAGTCTGGGTTGGGAGTAAGCTTCATTAGCGATCGTCATTTGTTCCTGTCTTGGGCTTGAGTGAGGTGTGCCACTGCTTGCAGCACCAGGTCTCTGTCATCGTGAGGTCTGGTAACTCTCTCAGTGACCCTGCCTCTGTGGTGTATCTGCGATTAGTATGGCATAGCCCTTCCATGTAGGCAGAGTGAGACTGGGGTGCTGTGGGGCCGCTATGCTGTGAGTGGTAGGAACTCAAGGGTGCAGTGTTCATTTCATGGGGGGATGAGTTCATCTAGGAAGAGAAGCAGATCCTCTGGGTCAAAGAAAACCCTTGATTTGCCATCCTTTGTGATCCACATTGGGCTGGTTCAAATAGGCCACATTTTATGTCCAAGTGGTGGTGTCCGGCCAGAGGGAGAGGAAGGCTTTACTGCATTCATTGGTCTCCCTGGAGAATACTTATCTCCGAACCTTCGCAACAGTGTGGGCCATAGGAAGGAGCCACGGAAAGGAGCTGTCTAGCCTGCTCATGGCTCAAAATGTAGGTGATTATGGGGAGAGGGTGTGATGATCCATCCTGCCATAATGGACCCACACAATGCGCCCTCTGGAGCTCCAGGGGTGGTTCAAAGGTCAGGCCAGTGAGTGCGGGGAGGGTGTTCTTAAGGAATCCCTTGACGTCTGATACCTCCGCACGCTCTAGGAAACTGAAGAAGCGGACATTGTCCCTGCGACTTCTGTCTTCCAGGTCGACGACTTTGCTTCAGAGGAAGAGAAGTTCCTGGTCCCTTTCCCGTAAAGTATTGAGATGACCGTCCACGACCCAGATACGATGCTCCAGGTCCGTCACATGATTCTGGAATCCCACAACGTCCATGCGGATAGATTTGTTTTCTGCAGTGAGTGGAGAGATGTTGGAGTCCATGCCTTCCAGCTTACGCCACACCACCGTGATTTCCTGAAGGATGCAGTCCGTGGTAGTGTCCAGCGCTGAACCCGCGGGGTCATCAGCCCAGCTGGATGTCGATAGTCCTTTTGCGGTGGCCCTATGATGAGTTTGGAGAAGTGCTTCCGTAAAGAGCAGTTCTTGTGCAAGCTTGCCTGGAGGTTTGCTGTTGGATTTGTCAGAGGGCATCTCTGGTAAGGACAGGTGAGCGGCAGCTGGGGAGGGGGAGGCAGTGTGCTTCTGTTATCGTATGGCCCACTCCCCTCTGTGGGTGCAGGGATGATGTGGGGTGGGCCCGATGTAGTTGGTGTCTTCTGTCAGGCAGGGGTGCACCGGCAGAAGGTGTGATGGTCTTCGTTGGGCCGAGGAACGGCAAAAGCAGGCCTATTGGTTGTTGCTGGACTCCGAATGCAGGGGGAGGTGGCTCCCACCAACTGGGCGTGCGGGTGGTGGATGAATCGCTGTGGGAGGCCCGTAACCACACATCACACACTGTATCTCATTCAGCAGGCTGGTTGTTGTGCTTGAGGATGGCTACCTGCGCCCCACGTGGCTGCTGGTTAGCAGGGGTGCTCGATGGGGGCTTCAGAACGTTGTTGTCTGTCCAGGGCGATACCCCCACAGAGGGAGGATCTGTGGATGGTGTAATTACTGGCCCAAAGGTGGGCACTGCCACAAGACTGGAACGAGGTGCTTGACTCAAGCGATGATCTGGTGCCTCCTGCCTTGTATTATGCTGCCAGGCCCATAGGCAGCTAGAAAAAGTCTCAGGAGCAGTGCTTTGGGGGTATATCAGGCTCCCCCATGTTGTTCAATGTAGCTTGTCCTGCAGTGTGGGTGGAGGGGCGGTCCAATGATGCAGCGAATGGCAGCGGCACTCATTACAGGGGCTCCTCCCCCCACTCAGACCTGAGTCAAAGCGCTGGTTCGTAGTCGGTGTAAGCTCACTAATATCAGTAGTTGGGAGGAGGCCCCTACTGCAGTCTACTGGGTGTGTGTTCAGGCTCCCCAGTGGTAGATCTTTCCATCTGTTTTGCCGCTGGCAGGTTGGGGCCCAAGAGCAGCCCTCTGGGTGTACTTTCAGGCTTCCCCTGTGTCACATTGTACGGCCAGGCTGGTGGTCGACTTGGGGGGCGTCCTCGGGAAAGTCCACTGTCCCCAGTTTCAGGCTCCCCCTGCGATGTACAGTGTTGCAAGTCCCTCAGAGAGGTCAGGGGCGCAGCCCGATGCTATTGCAGGTGGTGGAAGTATTCACTACAGACCGCTGGTCCACCCGTGCTCAAGCCTGAGTCCAAGCACTGGAACATAGTTGGTGTAATCTCACTAATATCAGGTGAGCTGCTGCCTCCCCAGTGACTCCAGTTGGCATTGGGTTGGGTAGGACTCCACCATTGGTCCTCAGGGTCTGGAAAAAAGCCGCTGCATGCACTGCAGGCCCGCTGGTGAGTGGAACTTGCAGTTCCAGCGGCCATCCATGTTCGTGGCCAAAGCACGCCCCCAAATGGAATTTTCTTCATTTTGTAACCAATTATGTAATATAAAGAACTCTTTCACCTACTGTGTACTGCTTTGACCAGATAACTCATAGAAGAAACAGACATGCACTACAGGGAGGAAAACATTTTAAGTACTGCCTGAATATATTTTATCCACTGCATGCTTCTCTGTGCTTTCAGTTCATGAAAGTTGCTTTTGTACATGATCTTGAGTTTGGATATGTAAAAATGAACTGATATATGTTTCTGTGGAACAAGTAAGCCTTGAATCTGTTAGACCAATCTGAATGCCATTTTATCTCTCGCATGCACTGGCACAATAGACCATTTCGACCTATTTATGCAACAACATTGTGATAAGACCCAGCTTATCCTTTTTGTCCTCAATGTACCAGCGTGACATGTATTCACAGGGAAGTAAGAGAACTAATTTTCCAAACATTTTGTGAGAGGGATACCAATCCCAAAACATCTTGCCCACTGCACACATTGCTAAAGAAGGAAGTCTGGCTTGCCTACAAGGTCAAAAAAATTCGAAGATACTTTAGGAGTTCTTGTACAAAAGTCTATGAAAGCTATGGCTTTTTGTTCTTTTTATTCTAATTGTTTTTCTCGAAAATGCATCATTTTATCCCATTGTTTTTAAAGAAAGTTTTGCACAGCAAATGGTGACTGGCCTCCCAAAAAATGCTGTGTCACCCTGAGGTGAACCCCAAAGCTGCCCCACCATCCTCAGCTCAGGCCCACTACTCTCAAACCTCACCAGCCACAACTGAATATTCTTTTACAGTTCTCATAAGTGGAAGGAACTGTGCTCTATTCTCTAATATGGAGTTGGATGTGTCAAGGCTGATTCTCTAAACCATAAAAGAGCACTTAAAACAGTACTCCTATACCACTGCCTCCTTTGTTAATAACTGTTTTTGCGAATCATCTTCGTAGTCTTAACTGGGTGAAACAGAAAACATTACACTACTATTAACAGTTTATGTGGCTGAATTAATTCTTACTATTTCATGCCCTCCATAGTTACAGAAAATACACTTTTCCCTCAGGATATGGCTGTACATATTATATATACAATTTGTATGATAAATGGTAAGTTATTCCCCTTAAGGTATTTTATTAATGTTGCATTTTCAGCTAATACGAGATTTGGAATGTGTACCTAAACAAATATTTACTTTCTTTTTTTTTTAAATGAATACAAAAGTCGTTGAACAAGTACAGTAGTGCAAGAATGTGTACTATGAATAAAAGTAATTTAAAAACACATATTCATGGTGAAGACATATATTTGTTTAAAGATTTATCTAACACACAATAAGGGGGGTTTTAATGTTTTGCCACAAATTTATAAATTAACAGAATCTTCCTCAAGGTGGAGTCACAGTCAACCAAGCTGTTCTAAAAATTAAAGGCACCGGTCAAAACATTTCGAAATGGGATTACCTGCTATCCACACTGGGCAAATTTAAATCAAACAATTCGGTTCCACTGTACATAGTTTTCCAAAGGCAGGGTATAGTATTCATGCAAGGGTGCATACAAATGGCCGAACTGAATCATCATAAGCAGCAAATGTAAAGGCCCTTAAAGTAATACCACGTAAAACAAAATATGAAAAAATCAAGGCACACAGTGCACCTAAAAGAGTTTAAATAAGACTTTTTACAAGACAGAGGATAATTTAGGTATTCCTATGTGATACAACAAAATACAGCAACATCTTAAAGAAAATAAGAAAATAAATAGCTGTTAAATAAATAGTGTTTTAGTGCCCACCAGTTGACGTACCAAATGAGTGAGGTGAGTGTCTCCTTTTATAGAATTGGTTTCCGTGGTGGTGCAACTGCAGGGGAAACATTGGTGGTGTGCAGCTTCATAATCTGTCCAGCAGGAACATGGTCTCCGCCGGCCTGCAGGTGCCTACCGTCAACCGTGGGGGCCTGACTACGCTGGCGGTGCCGGTGGTTGATTGGCTGTATTCTGTGGGGAATACCGCCATGGTCATAATTTGGCAGTTTTCTCCGCCAGCCTGTTGGCGGTACTACCGTCATTGCCAACATGGCGGTCATGAAAGTGACAAACTCATAATGACCCCTCAGGGTCCACTGACATCACAGAAGCTTGCTGGGCCACAATAGAGAACCCAGAAGAATTTTCTTGAGAAGCAGACCAGTTAACTAGTTGTAACTGGTTTGGCCCTGAACTTGTTTAAGGCTTTTGGTTGGAAATAGGAAAAGAGTGAGAAAGCCACCTTACTGTCACTTTAAAATGGTATTTGCTAGAAGTCTCTCTAGAGGAAGGCGAGGACTTTGGTGCAAAATCAAAGACTGAACTGGCAACAGAGGCACTGTCCACAGGCTTGTGATAGCCTGAAGGATGAGAAATCCGTCTGTAGTGGAAACACAAGCCAGAGACACACCACATGAACACTATGAAGTTTGGAAGCTGGGAAAGGTGCCTGCCTGAGACTTTGGCCCTCATTACAACCATGGCGGTCAGTGATAAAGCAGCGGTAATACCGCCAACAGGCCAGCGGTAAAAAAAATGGAATTATGACCATGGCGGAAACCACCCAGACAGACAGCCACTTTAACACACCGACCGCCACGGCGGTAGCAACAAGCACCACAGCAGTAACCTCCAACAGCCAGGCGGAAGACAATGTTCCGCCCACTGTATTAAGACAGGCCTATCCGCCACCTTTTCCGGGGCGGTACCAACGACAACAAAAGCACGGCGGAAACAGAACACAGAAGTCAAAGGACTCACCTCTGGAGACTCAGGGAACATCCACAATGCCATAGAGCCCGAGTTGCACATCTTCCCCAGGCTTGTAAACCTCTTTCTGCATTACGAACATCAACGGCGGCGAAGACGACCATGGTGAGTACTGACGCCTAGCACACAAGGGAGGCAGGGAGGAAAAAGAGAGTGACACACACACGCAACACGCAACACCCCTACCCCCAACACCGTACACACAATCAGATGCAATAACATTACATATCCACCCCGTACACCTCAGGAATAAAGCAAGGACAAAAGGAATTGATTAAAGTGAGGGTAATAAGATAAAATAGTAGAAATACGTGCTTCAAAACCAAAAAGTATATACATATTTACAAATAGAGAGACACTGCCCAGTCCCCAATGTCCGAAGGCCACAGGGCCACTACACATAGGCCAAGGCCCCACCTCACTCATGCAACAACACGGAGAGAACACTGCAGGGGCATCAGATAGAAAATACACAGGCACCTCAGGGGGATGGGGAATGTGGGGGCACCTCAGCCGGAAGATGGTACAACGCCACTAGTCCTGGAGGGGGCTACATGCCCAGTGCTTAGTCCTGGGGAGTGCAAGGCCACATTCTCTCTAGTGGGTGGGTTGCCCACTGCTTGGTCCTGGGGAGTGCAAGGCCACAGTCTCTCTAGTGGGTGGGTTGCCCACTGCTTGGTCCTGGGGAGTGCAAGGCCACAGTCTCTCTAGTGGGTGGGTTGCCCACTGCTTGGTCCTGGGGGGTGCACGCCACAGTCTCTCTAGTGGGTGGTTTGCCCACTGCTTGGTCCTGGGGAGTGCAAGGCCACAGTCTCTCTAGTGGATGGCTTCTCCACTGGTTCTGGAGGGGGCCTTGTGCCCAGTGTGCTTCATCCTGGCAAGGATGGGGTGAGTGGATGGCTTCTTCCACTGGTTCTGGAGGGGGCCTTGTGCCCAGTGTACCTCATCCTGGCAAGGATGGGGTGAGTGGATGGCTTCTTCCACTGGTTCTGGAGGGGGCCTTGTGCCCTGTGATGCAGCACGTGGAGAGTGCAAGGTCACAGTCTCTCACCTGGGTGTCACACCTACAGGATTTGCAGGGTCCAGGACGCACTACAGCCCATTGAGGCAGGACTACACACTGCCCCCCGGCGGTGACAGCTGCTCAGTGGTGGCAGTGGTGGGGCTGGTGTCGGGGCTGGCAATGGTGGGGGGAGGCTCCAGCCCATCCCCTGCAGGCCCGGACGGCTGCCCACTGGGGCTGCTGCTGCTGGCAGTGATGCTGGTGGCGGTTCTGGTGGCGGTGCTGGTGGTGGTGCAGGCAGTGGTGGGGGAGGCTCCGGCCCTTCCCCTGCAGCCTCGGACAGCTGCCCACTGGGGCTGCTGCTGCTGGCAATGGTGCTGGTAGCGGTGCTGGTGGCAGTGCTGGTGGCAGTGCTGGCAGTGGTGTTGGGAGGCTCCAGCCCTTTCCGTGCAGCCTCGGATGCTGCCCAATGGGGCTGCTGGCAGTGGTGCTGGTGGCGGTGCTGGTGGCAGTGCTGGCAGTGGTGGGGGGAGGCTCCAGCCCTTCCTCTGCAGCCTCATAAGGCTTCCCACTGGGGCTGCTGCTGGCGGTGCTGGCAGTGGTGGGGGATGCTCCAGCCCTTCCCCTGCAGCCTCGGACAGCTGCCCACTGGGGCTGCTGCTGCTGGTGGCGGTGCTGGTGGTGTTGCAGGCAGTGGTGGGGGGAGGCTCCAGCCCTTCCCCTGCAGCCTCGGACGGCTGAACCTTCACGGTTGGTGGTGGGGGCTCAGAATCCGTCCTAGCACCAGGCCTCCTGTCCTGTCTGCCTGCTGGTGGAAGCCCCTTGCCCTTCCCTTTGGCAGCTGGTGGTGCCTCCTTGCCCTTCCTTTTGGCAGCTGGTGGTGCCTCCTTGCCCTTCCCTTTGGCAGCTGGTGGTTCCTCCTTGCCCGTCCCTTCGGCAGATGGTGCAGGCACACTTTCAGTGCTGATGCCTGGTTCCCTAGAGCCTCTCCCACCTGCAGTAGCTGTCAACACTACTGTGGCTGTGGAGTGGGTGGCTGAGGTGCTTGCCTGGGTTCTGACCACCCTGGCCCGATGTGAAGGACAGGTGAGAGGGGTAGGGAAGAGGTCAACGGTGAAGGTTTGGGAGAAGAGGAAGTGGTTGTAGGAGGTGTCTGCTTGCTGATTTTTGGTGCAGGTGCATAGGCTGGATGCTGTTGTGAGGTGGATGGCTGTTGGGTGTCTGAGTGCTTGTGTTTGTGTACTTTGGGAGGAGGGGGCACAGTCACAATGGGAGAGGACGCAGGGGATGTGTGCATTGATGTGGGAGTGGTGACTGCCAGTGATGGGTGTGTACTGATAGATGTGCTGGTGATGGTGGTAATGGATGAGGATGTAGTGCATGCAGGTGTCAGTGGAGACACTACTGGGAGGGAGGTGGATGAGGAGGAGGACACAGTGGAGGCAGTGAAAGTTGGTATGTCTGCATCTGGATGGTGTTTGTGTGAGTGCCTGTGGGATGATGTGTAGTGCGTGTGTTTGCCTGAGCCACTCCTGTGTGTTGTCTTGTGTGCATGCTGGTCTGCCTGTGTGCTTGGGATAGGTTGGGGTTGAGGGGAATAGAACCGGGCAGAGGAAGTTGGAGGGGGGAGGCTAGAAACAGGGACAATGGCTGCCATCAGGGAGGAGGCTAGAGCCTGGATTGATCTCTGTTGGGCCGCCATGCCAGAGTGAATGCCCTCCAGGAATGCATTTGTCTGTTGCTAATGGGCTGCCAGACCCTGGATGGCATTCACTATGGTTGACTGCCCAACAGAGATGGATTGCAGGAGGTCAATAGCCTCCTCACTCAGGGCAGCACGGCTAACTGGGGCAGGGCCTGAGGTGCCTGGGGCGAAGGAGATGCCCACCCTCCTGGGTGAGCAGGCACGGGAAACACACTGAGTGGCTGCTGGGACGGTAGTGCTGGTACGGGGGTGGTGGCAGTACCTGTAGCTGGGGTGGGCACAGAAGTGTCCACCACCACCAGGGAGCTTCCATAGGAGGAGGTATCACTGTCAGAACTGTCCCCCTCCTGTCTCTGCTGTGGTGCTCCCCTCGCCCTCCGTTCCACTGGTTCTCTCACCGTCGGTGGATTCGGCCTACTGGGCCCTCTGGGATGCAGCTCCCTCTGTTGCCTCTGCTCCTCCGCCAGATGATGCTAATACACATAAGGACAGGGTGACAAAACAAAAAGGGGGGAAGAGACAAAGGATACACTGGGTCAATAGCGGCAACAACACCACCGTTGGCATACACGACACACACACACAGGGAACAGCCCTACACACTAGGTATTGCACAACCAGTAACAATGCTAGTCACCAGGCCAAGGACAGGAATATCTAATGCCAATAGCAGCATACCTGACACCCACAGACCCGTGCCCAGCAGTGGAGGCCTACTAGCTTGGTAGGAGGTGGTGTTCATCATCCCCTGCCCAACATGGGACCTACCCTGCAATGTCCGGCCTGGCCTAGGGGCGCCCACAGGCCCACATCCCCCACCCGGAGACCACTCCACTACGTGCAGGTAGTATATTGGGAAACTGTACTTACCCCATTGTGGCTGCTGTGATGCCCTTGAGTGCCCATCCAGCTCCGGATAGGCTACCGCCAGTATGCGGGCCATCAGGGGGGTCAGGGTTCGACATGCACCCCTTCCTCGTTTGGAGGACATTCCCAGCTGGGCCTCCGCCGTCTACCTTGCCCAGCGTCTCAGGTCCTCCCACCGTTTGTGACACTGGGAGCTCTGCTTGCCGTAGACCCCCAGGGTCTGCACATCCTTGGCGATGGCATGCCATATACCCTTTTTCTGATGGGCGCCGACCTGCAGAAAAATACACATAGAAAAAGGTATTAGTCAGACCGTCCGGCCTGTTACACTCATGTCCCACCATTGCCCTCCCATCCCCGTACGCACAGACATTGCCCACCATACATGCATCATGTTGCCCAGAACCCTTCCACCAATCCCCCCCACACGAGGCCCTCACACATGGCACTCCATGCACTCATGCCCCATGCATCGTGCTCATAGTGTACTCACCTGTTGGTCTGGAGGCCCATACAGCATTCGGTACTGGGGTAGGACCCCATCCCCCAGTCTCTCCAACTCCGCAGCGGTGAAGGCAGAGGCCATTTCCCCAGTGACACGACCCATGGTCGGTTCCAGACACAGGTCACAGCAGCACTTGCAGTGTAGGTCCTCTCCTGTTGAAGGTCAGGTAGCAAGTGAGTGAACAGATATAAAATGGCGGTCACGTCCGTGGCAGCGCGTACCGTCACCGCCGACGTGCATCACTATTGGCCACTGTAACCCATAGGGCCCAATGACAACCAATGAGGAGTTGCACGGTGGTACTTGACAGCCTCCCGCAATGGCGCACAACGTCAGCGGCATTACCTCACTTCCACATGTCCATCCACCCAGGACAGGCGGATGCCATTACAGTGGCGGGGAGGAGGCCATGGCACCTAACTGTGTCACAGTACACATAGGCGCCTATCCAACAATATACTGTTACAGTCACAATATGCAATGCAGTGTAGTGTTTGGAAATGTAAAATACTGACCAGCTGCTCTCCATTTTGCCCCATAGATGACAACCGCTGCGGATGAATAGGAGATGGAGACATCCCCCCGTGTACAGACCCCTGGTGGACTTGGCAACAATGGAGGACAGGCACATTATCTACACCTATTGACTGGACAGGGCCACAATCACGGAGCTGTGTGCCCAATTGAAGCCTGACACAATATCTGCTATCCATCACCCCACTGGGATCCCCCCTCTTGTGCAAGTCCTATCTGTGCTCCATTTCTTGGCAACTGGCTCCTTCCAAGTGATAGTGGGCTTGGCAGCAGGAATGTCACAGCCAATGTTCTCAATAGTGCTAACCAGAGTATTGTCTGCCAAGATTACATCATTTCCCCCAGGTGGAGGATTTGGCCACAGTGAAAGCTGACTTCTATGCAATGGGACACATACCCAACATCATTGGGACAATTGATGGAACACATGTTGCATTTGCCCCCCCCCCAGCAGAAATAAACAGGTGTTCAGAAATCAAAAGAGCTTTCACTCCATGAATGTGCAGATAGTGTGCCTGGCGGAGCAGTACATCTCCCACGTCAATGCTAAGTATCCTGGGTCTGTGCAGGATGCCTTTATCCTGAGGAATAGCAGCATCCCATATGTGATGGCTCAACTCCAGAGGCACCAGGTGTGGCTAGTAGGTGAGCCCTAGTTCCCTCCCAGTGGATGTTTGGGTTATGGGTATGGTGTTGGCCATAAGGGTTAGTATGTGTCTAACAGATATCCCTCGATATTTGCAGCTGACTCTGGTTACCCCAACCTCTCATGGCTACTGACCCCTGTGAGGAATCCCAGGACAAGGGCAGAGGAACGTTACAATGAGACACATGGGTGAACAAGGAGAATAATAGAAAGGACATTCGGCCTCCTGAAGGCCAGGTTTTGTTGCCTTCATCTAACTGGTGGATCCCTGTACTACTCACCCAAGAAGATCTGCCAGATAATCGTGTTGCATGCTGCATGTTGCATAACCTTGCCTTGAGACGCCAGGTGCCTTTTCTGCAGGAGGATGAGGCTGGAAATGGCGTGTGGCAGCAGTGGACCCTGTGGGCAGTGAAGATGAGGAGGCAGAGGATGAGGATGAGGACAACAGAACAACAATTATAGGACAGTACTTCCAGTGACACACAGGTAAGACACTGTAGCTTCACTTTACATTGACAGTTTTGTGTTTGACATTGTACATGGCAGGCAGATTCTCCCAATTCTATGGCCACTTACTGTACCCTTTGGCATCTCTATTTTCAGATATCTGTGCCCCACTCTGGCACCTGGTGTGTTGACTGCAGCCTACAACAGGTCATTCCTATGTATTTATTCCTGTAAAGTTGTATTGCAGTCTTTCACACTTGTTAAACGAATACATAGTTCAATCATTTGACAGACTCCATACTTTTTTCAATGGTGTTTATTTAAGTGCCAAGAAGTAGAGGTGGTAGTGGAATGGGCTTGGTTGATGGTGGAGGAAAGTCCAGGATAGGGTCCAGTCTATTTGTATCACAGGTGCATTGTCCAAGGGGGCATAGGAAGTGGAGCAATGGCAGTTCAAGGTAGACAGGGTGACAGAGTGGGACACAAGGGTGACAATCAGGAGAGTCCTATTGCCTGGAGGGGGTCTTGGCAATGTTCTCTGCCTTCTGCCTGGATCGCAGGAACGTTTGTGTGGTGGTTCTCCTTCTGCAGGGGGAGGGGTGCTGGTGGCTTGTTGTTCCTGTCGCAGGGCCTCCTGTTCACTAGCGGCAGCGGAGGTGGAGGGCTGCTCATCAGTGTAGCTAGTGTCAGGGGCCCGGTGGTGTGCCACTGCCTCCCTCATCGTGTTGGCCATGTCTGCCAGCACCCCTGCAGTGGTGACAAGGGTGGTGTGGATGTCCTTCAGGTCCTCCCTGATTCCCAGGTACTGTCCCTCCGGCAGCCGCTGGGTCTCCTGCAACTTGTCCAGTATCTAGCCCATCATCTCTTGGGAATGGTGGTATGCTCCCAGGATGTTGGTGAGTGCCTCCTGGAGAGTTGGTTCCCTGGGCCTATCCTCTCACTGTTGCACAGCAGTCCTCCCAGCTTCTCTGTTGTCCTGTGCCTCTGTCCCCTTAACCGTGTGCCCACTGCCACTGCCCCCAGGTCCCTGATCGTCCTGTGTTTGTGGGGTGTCCTGGGGTCCCTGTAGGGGTGGACACACTGCTGATTGATGAGTCCTGGGGACAGAGGTATGGGCCTGCTGGGTGGGTGGTGTGCTGGTGTTTCCTGAGGGGGGAGGCTCTGTGGTGGTATGGGACTGTGCCTGAGTAACCAACTGTCCAGAGATCCCTGATGGGCCAGGTTGGTCATCGAGATCCAGGTGTCCAGAGCTGCTGTCATCACTGTGGCCCTCTTATGTGGGGGACTGGATGTTGCTGGCACCTCCTCTCCGGTGACGTTGTGTGGGGGACCTGTGGGGATGTGAATGCAGTGTTATTGTTTCTGCGTGAGACATCTTGTGCATGGGTATGTTGCCCACTATGGTTGTGATTGCCCTATCAGCTTTGCCATGTGCGAGTACTGATTTTGTGGGCTAGGTGATTGTCTCTAATGTGCATGCTTTAGTGATGTGTGTCCATGCAGGTCTGTGATGGGGGTCCGTGCATTGGTGTTACGTGCAGGGCTTGGTATTGGGATGGGTGGGTTGTGATGGTGGGGTACATGTGAGGTGGTGGAGTGATGGGGTGAGGGTAGGGGTGGTGGTACGTGATGGCATGCAGAGAGGGGGGGTGAAATTAGTAAAGCGTTGACTTACCAGAGTCCAGTCCTCCTGCTACTCCTGCCAGGCCCTTAGGATGCATGATTGCCAAGACTTGCTCCTCACATGTTGTTAGTTGTGGGGGAGGAGGTGGGCGTCCACCGCCAGTCCTCTGTACTGCTATCTGGTGTCTTGCTACCACAGAACACACCTTCACCCGTAGGTTGCTCCACCTCTTCCTGATTGAAAGGCCGGTGGTATGTTGGCGGCAGTCAGCATGGCGGTAAGCAGGACTTACCGCCAATGTCATAATGAGGGCCTTATTCTTTCAAGCCCCTCCGGCCTGACTAAAGACAAGAGGCAGCCTCAAGCTGGGAGCTGTGTTGTTTGACTGGAGGGGGGAACCCTCCAGTGGTCACTTGTGAGTACTGCACAGCAAATTTCATTGACTGTCCATACAGAACGTGGAAGCCATGTGGTATGGGGCTCCCACTTTAAAATGATGTAACTTTGCAGTGACTAATCCAGCTTTTGTTATTTTTTAACTTATTTTAATTGTAAAATACTTTTACAGTTTAACTAAATTTGTCTGGGAGCTTTACTAAGTGGTTTCTTGATGCACATGTTCTGGTGGTAACAGTAAACCTTAACACACATTCTCTGAAAGTTGATTTCCATTGTTCTTGCACTACTAAGAGGTAGACAAGGCTGTCTAAGGGAAACTGATTGCCTGACATGGAGCTAGTTTGCACACAGTGGGAGAATTTGCCTCAATGGGCATCCTGATGTCCTATACAAATATCTCAAGTCAATAATTCTAATATCTTTCTCTCATCAGAATGGTCTGCTATTGGATCGTTATGACCCCATCTCAGCATTTCACTGTGTTGAGTAATATAGAAAAAACAATAAACAATAATCACCTCTTGCTTTTCATTTGGTTCTTCTTGAAGCCATTCCGGTTGATTTAAACCTGTTGTGCTACTTCAATGTTTTGCAAGACAGTAGGCTCATCCATGTTGGCAATTGCAGGTAATATTAACCTCTTCTGTTCCCTGTTTTCCCATTAGGATTTCTGGGTCTATAAAAGTTGTTATAATGGAAGCGTGAAAAGAACAGCGACCACCTCATAGGATTGACACATTTCAAGGACCTTGGAAATAGTCACCATCTCACACGTATGGGATTGAAAGATTTTACGGACTTCAAGAGCTTTATGTTTTTAATGTTTGGTCCCGGCATTTGTAGGATGAGGAGAGCCTTCCAAATAATGTCTCCAATGTGAAAATATTTCTAGATAGCCCGAAGTTCCAGATCATAAATTGTGTACTTATTTTCACATTGGATCAAAATTTGTGAAAGGTAGGCCACTGGATGTATTTCTTGTATAGCTAGATCTTATTGAGATAAAATAGCTCCTACAGCAAATGTGGAGAGAGCTCTAAATTCTCTAAAAAGAATGATGTAAAACTGAGCAGAATCTAATGTTCTCTTCAGTGTTTTGAATGCTGTTTCCTGTCTAGTCTCCTCCTTGGCAGAAACTCCTTTCTTGGTTAATTTGGTGATGGAGGGTACAATGTCTGAAAGTCTTTAAATTAATTACCTGTAAATATTCACAAGTCCTAAGATTCTTTAGATTTCTTTTACTGTGTAAGTCTCTTATCAATTGCTTCCATTTTCTTTCCAACTGTTATTATTTTTAGTAGATTATACTTAGCATCTCTATCTGACTGATTGAGAACATCAGTATGTGTAATTACGAAATGCTCAAAAGTAAAATAGCTTAAACGCCAGAGTCTTTCAAGCATTCTCCATGTCAAGCCTTACTCCAGTAGTGTCTGACTTCTGGAAGTTCTGGAACAAGTCTTAGTTAAGTCAGGATTATGATATACTTACCCATAGAAAAAGTGTGAGAAGGAGGCCCATGATTCCTATTTAGTTATAGATTGCATGTTCACTACCAACAGTAGAGTTATACATATTGCTTATCCAGTTTTGAAGTAGTTACCTTCTAGTTATATTGGACCATGCTCTAATTTTCTTGATATATTCTCTAATAAATTGCATAGAGGGAGGCTTAGTTTATCTTTGTTGTAAATTGATCTCACATGAATTTCCTACAAATCCAGCATGCGCAGGGCTTCAGGACTTGAGTTTGACATTCCTGATTTATAGTTATGTTACAGTGCATTTAAGACAACCCTAAAAGAGTAGTGATTAGCCATGTAGCCTTTTATATATCGCCTTTGATGTTGTAAACCATCAGCTCCTCATTAAATTAATATCCAGCCTTCCCATTCAGGAAAATGTAGTTAGGTGATTTTATCCATTCTTAGGGAAATAACACAATCGATGCAGCCAGAGCCATTATATCTAATCTTAGATCTTTGTTGTGGAGGGTTTCCTGAGATTCTGATTTTTCACAGTTACTTTTTGATTTGTTTCTTTCCTCTTTGAAAAAACAAACCCTTGATTGCAGTACAAAACTTACTTTATATATGTATGCTGATGACATCCATGTCCCCCTTAATGTACCTGGAGGCAGACTGAGTGCAGAGAATTCAGTTGAAATCCTACATCCTACATCTAGCTCAGAGCAAAAATGGATGTGACAGAACTTTCTAAAAATAAATACATCCAAAATGGAAATCATGCTAATTTGTAACAGTCTTAACATTTGGGATGTGAAATGGTTGCCTTTAACCCTGGGCCTAAACCCTCAACCAGTACATGAGCTAGGAAATCTCAGAATATGCATTGATTACGATCTCTTTATCTTGTGGCAGGTAGCTAGGCCTGCCTGCTTCTTCCATTTAAGTACTACATGGAGTCTTCCATTGAATAACTTTGTTTTACACATCATGGCAAGTACCACATTTGTCCAGTCAAAAATACATTTTAGCACCACTCTATAGTGAGGCTTCTTTAAAAATAACATTACCGAGCTCTGAAACATTACAGACACAGCAGCTAGACCTAAGAATGTTCCTTTGAGCTGCATGGGGAAAAATCAGTTTAAAGTTCCATTCCTGAATCCAGGTTTAAGCAATTGGGTGACACAGAGTTTTAGTGATGCAGAGGTCTTTCGTCTGGAACTACACACCTCTGCATATCCTCAATAAATCCAATGATCTGAAGTTTCATAAGTATATGAAGATCTAGTGATTTTCATTCCAATGCTTTAATTGTTATTACTTAGGTGTTAAATGTGCTTGATAAGTACCCACAAATAAGTAAAGAGCCTGAAAGAAAGCAACAACTGAAAGGGAAGCCAACTCTCTTCTTTAAGGTTACAAAAACATTTTAGAACATCTGATCAGAATACATGCAAAACATCTTTACATAAGAACATATACTTAAACAATGAGGTTTACTAGTAGATGTACCATCCTTGCTAGACCTTCATTTCTTCAATTTAACACTCAGAATTATGGCAGAAATCAATCAAGTGAAACGATTCAAGTCGCTTACTCAGAAGGTTGAAGGGAAACACGGAAAATGTATACTTTGAGGGAAGATCATGGTAAGATTTACACAGAAACAGTAGATATAGTAAATTGAATTATGAAGCTTCATAACATTTTATGTTAAACTGAGATAGGTACATCAGAGATACATGTAACATTTTTTTAAATGTTGGTCAGATTGGGATGTTTAGTGAGCCAGTTAGTTTGTTAGACAATCTGAAAACTCTAAAAGAAATCAGGTTTTGATAGTATTCCACTAAAATAAAGGACATCTATGGCTCTTGTGGATTGACTGTGTAGTTATAGGACCTTTGGAGAGGGCTGGTGTTAATTAGATAACACAACATTTTATGATTTCCATCCGGTTGTTTCCGTAGAGGTTTGAGTGGACTCCTATAATTATATTTGATTGATCATGCTAGCGCACCTTGCTTCATAAGAGCCTTGGATGCATGGAATATCTTGGCCATAAATTAAACCATGAGGGAATCAAGCCAGTGCCATTCTGAATATCCGTATTACAACTTCTAAACAGAAAAATATTCCTTTGAATGAATATTAAGCCAGAATCAGTCAGGATATATAGTTTTTTACTGGATGCCTTAACATGTCATATCTTCAATTACAAAGAATAAAGTCCTATATTGAACCCAGGAGCATGCACATTTGTGGTGTTTTGACAAAATATTGATTTAAAAATATCAGGAGACAGAAATATAAGAAATTACATTTTGTGAAACCCAAATATCATGATAAACAAATATTTTCGACAAGAATATTGATTTTGAGGTAAGTAATATTGTTGTAAATATTATTAATGTTTTCAATATCGTTTTTCACGAACATAGTAGTTCAAATTTGTTTTTTAATTATTTTAATGCATTTTAGTTGATATATTAATTTTAGGTGTTGCTACTATTTATATGTTATTAATTTTTTTAATATAGCTTGTAATTTCAAGTGATTTCGAATAGTGTGTAGGGTTTTTTAGTTTGTAGGGAGATAAGGTGGGTAGTTAATTGGGTAATAAGTAATTAATAAATATCTTTTAGATTTTATTTAATTATATGATTGATATTTATTATGTCATTTCTGTAATGCTGATTTATTTTTGTTATATTTGCAGGCTGTTAGGTGTGTATTGGTATAGATTGTGAAGTTAAGTAATAATTAACAATAAATTATTAATGGTTAATTAGTTTTTAATGTATATTTAATTATAGAATACTCATTCAGTTGTGGGATGCTAGGTTTGTAGGGGTAAAGAATGGGAAGTTAATTAAGTAATACTTCACTTCTTTTCAATTTAATTCAATTCAATTCAATTTGTATGTATGGCTTGGAACTCAATTGAGATCCACATTAAAAAAATAAATAAACATTAAGACAATACATTTATCCCTGCCCCCGTTTGCACACAAAATCAGGATGAACCTGTTTAAAACCCATGCAATATTTTTTTTTTAAGAAAAAGAGTCCATCAATACTTTTTACAATGGTATGATTATACAATACAATATTCAGATATGAAGTGCAGAAAGCAAGATAGTGCAAATGTGCATATCAGTGCAATTGGAATCAATTTAGTGCAAATTGTACTAATTTGATTTGAAAGCATTGCCTTAATGTTAAGATAAAATAAAGTATATCCAAAAAAGTCTAATACTTTAGCTGTCCCCCCCATAAAAATACGAAGACAATCTAAAATATCAGATAAAATACTGTCTAATTGTACCAAACCCTTTATAAAGTGCATCATAATAAAGTGCTTCTATCCAAAACACCTAAAAATCATGGGCATAAAGCGAGTGAAACCGTCATATACCTTATTCATCCTCCTCTGGGGAAACCTCATTAGATATTTAACAGAACATACACATATCTTTGCATACCCCCTTATCTCTCATGGAACTATGGTGTGATGTGATATAATAAAAGTGCATCACTGTGACAGATCCGCCTGATTATTTTATTTCATCCAACATCCCAGCGTCGATTTTCAGGCAAATCAACCAATCTACTTTACAGGATGTATACTTAGAATAGGTATAAAAAACATTTAATTTTTTTTAAAATTCCATAACAGAATAGTTCATTAGGCTGATCATGTAAAGCTCAAAGGAGTTCAGATGCAGACAACAAAGAGAGTTGAAGACAAACATACTTTAACCATTTACGCCGGGATGAGTCAAGAGATGGACAGACACATTGAACATGATTTAAATCTTGGGTTTCGGCAAGACAGAGATTACACTCTTTAGCCGAGCCATGCCATTTCGCCAGAAGCATGTTCAAAGGAAGCAACCTCTGGCGAAGCAGCATTCAAAAGGGCTTAACCCTGTGTGGAATTTTCCAAACAATATAGTTTTTTTTTTTTTTTTTACTTCTAAAGAATTTACTAAATTCATAAAAGGTCTCTTATTTACACAACTCTCAAAGACTAGCGGAAAACTCAATGATCATGTTGCATGCTTCAATCCGTTTTTCAAATGCAAGGGGGATATTGCTAGGACTTGATTTCGGTCTAACTCCAACCTTTCGAGAGCATTAGAAAAGTTCTTACAAAGGGAGTATTTGGGGTTATTATTATTTGGAAAAATGTATTTCCTTAACACTGACCTTATAGTATTTTCCTTGCTCCTTATAAGCGAAGCAGCCACACGTATAACTCCTGCTAATCCTTGGGCATGCGCACTTCGAGGCCCCATTTCTAGCCTTAATGCCGCTACTGAGACAGCAGTGTTAAAAGGCAAAAGTTTATTAAGGATTTTACCTTGCAACTGATTCAAGAACCCTCATTTAGAGATATCAATAAATTCCATGCCATAAAGAAGGGACACGAGGATTTTAGGCGATATAGTGATAGGAGGTGTGCAAAATGCCTTCTTCCGGTAGCTCTGTATAACCTAAACCTCTTGCTTGACACTCAGCTTTCAATTTATTAGAGAAAATATGAGCTACATCACTGAGGTTCCCACAAACTATTTTCCCTAAAAAGGGATACAATTTCACAATTTCCAGCTTTTGCTTTCCTAATGACCAGTGGAAGCCAGGAAATGTTATCTTTTTGATTCCATTTAGGCAGAGGACCCTGCTTTTTGAAGCATTGATCTTTAAAGAGTGGGACTCAGAATATTTTGACAGAGACTGAAGATGATTTTGTAAACCTTTAGGGGTTGGGTCAAAAATGATGATGTCACCAGCATATAACACACAGCTTAATAGGTACCCACCTATTTGTGGAGGAAAGCCCTTACTCTGGGACAAGAAAGAAGGAAAATCTGAGATGTATAAGGAAAAAAAGCAGGGGCGCCAATAGACATCCCTGCTTTAATCTATTCACAGTAGGAATCTCTTGGGATAATCCTTTATCACCCCCTATAAGGATTCTACACCAGGTACTAGAGTAAAGAGCTTTTATCAACTCCAGGAGGAATGAAGGCATCCCCATACTAGCTAACTTTCTCCATAACAGATCTCTATCCACTTTATTGAAGGCTGTTGAAAAAGTGATAAAGGCGGCATAGACCACTCCAACTCTTAGTTTCACATATTTTTCCGTAATAACATGGAATGCGGCAATGTTATCCAAAGTACTATGATTACATCTAAATCCTGCTTGCTCCAGGGGAATAATATCATTCTCCTCTGCCCAGGTGGAAAGTCTTGAAAGCAGACATTTAGTAAAAAAATTCAAACAGCATCCAGAAAGGAGATCTGCCGGTAGTTGGCAGGACAATTTCGATCACCCTTTGTATATAAAGGAACAATAATACTACCAACCCCGGGGGATACTTCTGGAGAGAAAACACCTTCTAAAAACCACAAATAGAATCTTACTCCAAGTACTTATATCTTGTTTTAATACAGAAATGGGAAGATCATCAGGACCCATTGCAGCAGAGGTACGCATTGAGTGAATAACACGTTCTATCACCTTTACTGAGGGGGGTGAAAGAATGCATCTCAGTACTTTCAGGGGCCCGAAACGGTTCTACGCCATTTGAGGCATACAGGGAGGCAATAAATTCAGGCCAGCATACTCCGAATATGGCGACAGGCAAAGATTGAAACTCTAGACCCACAGCCCTCGCCCACCAATGCCCCAAAATACCTTGCCTGACCCTTTGCTGCTGCTTCTTGGAGGTGGATCCATAGCCTATCCCCAGAATCTCTTGCGAGGCGGGCCTTCAAATGCCTTATTCTCCTTCTCAGCAGAGCCACCCTAATATTCCTTTCCCCTGAGTATGCTAAATACTGACACCTAACTAGATTGTTTATTTCCCTGTTTAAGTCAAGAAATGGGCGGGGAATTAATTTCTGGTTATTCATTGACATACCGGACCATGAGATGGTAACATCTGCTTCATAAATTTAGTAAAGTGATGCAGTCCATTCCCTTCCCAACTACTCAGATCAGCAACTGCTATTATTAACATCTCCAATAAACTTAAAATCCCACTGTGTCCTCCCTGTCTTTTTGTCAAAGACCCGAATTGACCCACTCAGGCTTCCAAGTCTCCATCAGTGGTAAATGTGTGTCTAATGTGAAAAAAGCAAGTTATGGTCACTGTGAGGGGTAGTTATAATCTTAATATCATCCAGTAGACAATAAGTGTAATAACCAAGCACCAAATAATCTAGGATTGCCCTTCCCCCCGGAGAAATATGTATAAGGGAAGCAGGAAAATCAAAGGGAAGCCTTCCATTGGCAATGATGCAGTAATTTTTCCTAAGAGAATTGAGTACGTTTCCCTCTTTTATTTGTTCTTATCGAGGGAGGGAATACGCTAGCTGGATACTCACAGCGCAGCTTCTCTCTCTGTCTCGCGCATTGGACAAGAGGCATGGTTAGATATCTTGCAGGTTAGGTCTCTCATTAAAACTATAAATGGAGGAAACTCACTGTCTAATGCATTTTCTATATAGGCGAATACCTTCTCTAACAAGAGATCATAGGCTGCCTCGGAGGGAACATTAACGTTAATTAATAACAGCGGGGTAGGACACTGAGTTGTATTATACAATTGGAGGGTTAAGGCCATAAAAAGATTACTTGAATCTTTATAACAAACAAAATCCCATTTAAGTGTATTGGACAGTAGACAGGCTGCTCCCCACCTTCGCATGCTCCCTTTCAGACGTAGTGGCCTTGCAGTCAATAACAAAATAGTCATCCCATAATAAATCTATATCAGACCAAGTTTCCTGGAGGCAGATCAAATCAGGATTTAGCTGGCTAGGATAGGATAATTTTTCTCTACTAAATTTTACCCCTGCTACATTCCAGGAAATAATTTTTAGGCCTCTGCTAGTTAGAGTGTTGAGACAAGGACCTGGACCCCCACGCCTGTTTTAGGACACCTGGGAGCCAGCCCCATTCATCCTGAGCACTAGTATTTGGTTGCTTAGGTGCAGGTTGAAATTCCCTCAGTAGCACCCGCCTATCATTCCCTATTAGGGAAACTTTAAAAGCGTGCAGATCTATTTTAGAACTAATCATAGACTGTGCAACATGTTTAAATTACTTAACTACTAATTATTATTTGTAAATTAATTTATTATGTAAATTTTAGAATACATATTTATTTTCATTTTATTTGAGTTACTGGATGCTAGGTTTGTTTGGGTTTAGGGTGGGAAGTTAATCAAGTAAGAATTAACAATTAGATAATTATTTCATTTATTTCAAATAAGTGAGTTATGTAATAGTTATTTTTTTGGTTATATTTTAAGTGTGGGTTACTAGGTTTGTAGGATACAGGGTAGGACATTAATTAATTAATTACTTAAAAACAATTACTCATTCATTTATAATCATTCCCTACTGTTGCCCAGACTGGAGTGGGAATACTAATTTTTACCCCTCCAAATGCAACACCTTCCCTATTGTTCCTCTGACTAGAGTGGGAATAGGAAATTTCATTCTTCCAAAATCCAGCACTTTACCTACTGTTGCACAGACTAGAATGGGAATAGTACATTTTACTCCTCTGATATCCAATGCTTTCCCTAGTAATGCCCTGTTTGGAGTAAGGATAGTAAACTTAACCACTCAGAATTTTAACACTTTCCCTACTGTTGTGTTGTTTGGAGTGGCAATAGTAAATTTCACCCTTCTGAAACCAAGACTTTGCCCACTGTCATACAGATTGGAGTAGGGATAGTAAATTTTACCCCTCCGAAGTTCAACACTTTCGTTACTTTTGTGCTGTTTGGAGTGGGAATAGTAAATTTAACCCCTCTAAACTCCAATGCTTTTCCTACTGTTGGGTAGACGGGAGTGGGATTTGTAAATTTCACTCGTCCGAATGCCGATACTTTCCCTATTATATTGGTGACTGCAGAAGGAATAGTAAATCTAACCCCTCCTAATTCAAATACTTTCCTTACTGTCGCATTAACTAGAGTTGCAAAAGTATATTTAACATTCTTAGACTCAAATTGCTTTCATAATACTGGTTAAATAGAATTTATAGCATTGTTTCATTTCTTTATATTTTATAGTGTTTATTTTCATTTTAAAATTTACATGAATGTTTATTTTATTTATTGTAAATGCATTTTTTGGAGTTTCAATTTTTAATCTTTTATTTCTTGTCTACTTTAATTAATATATTGTTTCCTACTCAATGATTTATATTTTTATTGTGTATGGTACATGCATATAATACAAATATTTATTTTATACTATATTAATTGTATTAATATTTTAATGTTATTATTGTGAATATATATTCATATTAATGCATTAACCCCCAGGGTGCCTGGTACGAGCTGGTCTCTTCCTCAGCCACGGTTCCCTTGTGCCGAGGACGAGACCAGCTCATCCTGCACCCACCCCTCCCACCCCCTCAGTGACGTCTGATGATGTCAGCGCTCATCAGAGGTCACCTCCCCTTCCAGCACAAACGGAAGAGAAATGTAAAGCATTTCTCTTCCAATTAGGAGATGGGGACAGGCAGAGGCCTTTCCTTTCCTTTCATGTTTCTTTGAGCATTTCTGCAGCCCTATTGTGAATCGGCACCAATTTCATGCAAGGGGAGCGACCCCTTCGGCAAGGGGTGCTCCCCTGGTGGTCAAATTTATTTTAGGCTATTTCTGCCCCTCTTAGGGCCAAGGAGGCAGAGACCACTAGGCACCAGGATTTTCTTTTTTTTTACAGATGGGGAGCGACCCCTTAGGCAAGGGTTGCTCCCCTGGAGGTTAAATTTATTTGAGGCCATTTCTATTTCTATTGGCCCATCTGCCCACGGGGGTGGGGGTGGAAACCATTTAGGCACCAGGGA
Source organism: Pleurodeles waltl (assembly GCF_031143425.1). NCBI lineage: Eukaryota > Metazoa > Chordata > Amphibia > Caudata > Salamandridae > Pleurodeles > Pleurodeles waltl. The sequence goes on along the minus strand of NC_090438.1, from coordinate 479,663,951 downwards.
CTAGTGTGTGTTTTGTGTGGGGAGGCAGCCCCTTGGGTAGGGGTCGCTCCCCATGGGGGCACATTACTGTTGGGCGCAGAACGGCTTATTTGTGTAAGGCCCATCTGCCCCCAAGGGGGGCAGAAAGCCCAGCAGATACCAGGGAAGAATTTGTTTAAAAACAGAAGATGGGGGTATGGCCATACCCCCACCCCACATAAATGGGGACAAAGTTGTTCTGCCCACTGATGGACAGATGGGGCAATTACCCTCAATCCACTCCCCAGAGGGACAGAAAGCCTACTAAATGCCAGGGAATTAAAACAAAAAAATAGTCGAGTGGTGGCTACCAACCAGTATGGGCATGGTTATGCCCCATCCCCAACTGAAGGGGGTAACAGTCTTTCAGCTCTCCCCCTGCACACTAAAACATCTTATCCCATGGCAAGCAAGAGGACATTTGATTATTTTTGTTTTACATTTGGGCCATGAGAGCTTGTCTAACTCTCAAAATCGTCCCACTTGGACTAGTGAGGGCTGCACTTTTTGGACTTTGGGATGCTGCCATGTAGAAACATCTACAAGACCTAGACACGTCTGAAAACTTAACATCTGGGTGAGTCCAGCTTGGTCTGCTTCACATGCACCCCACACCATTTTCTTACCTACAATGCCCTTCAAACCCCCAACCTTGCTTAAAATCACACATTTTTCCATCATTTATACCAATACAAATTCTGCCCCACTTGTCAGCCTAAAAACGTTTGTTTCCAAACTGCCCTTTTGGACCCGCTTTGGTTCCTCCTCACTTTCAACATGTTTTTGGCTCTTCCCTGTCACAGGCACTTGGCCCACCTACACAAGTGAGGTATAATTTTTACCAGGAGACTGAGGGGAACATTGGGTGGTAGGAACTTGTGCCGGTGTGGTGATCCCACACAGAAATGTGGGAAAATTTGATTTTTTAAGTTAAAAAGTAAAATTTTAAGTTAAATTTGAGGTTTGCTGAGGATTCTGGGTAAGAAAACACTGAGGGATCTATGCAACTCACACCTCCCTGGACTCTCTCGGGGGTCTGATGTTTGGGTCTGATAGGTTTTCCTAGATGGCTGCTGAGCCCAGGACCAAAAATGCAGGTCCCCCGCAAAAATAGTTCATTTTGTGTTTGATAATTTTGATGTGTCGACATAGTGTTTTGGGGCCATTTTCTGCTGCGGGCACTAGGCCTATCCACACAAATAAGGTAGCATTTTTATCAGGAGACATGGGGTAACACTGGGTAGAAGGAAGTTTGTGACTCCCCCCAGATTCCAGACCTTCGCAGCACCGACATGTGAGGAAAAAGTGTTTTTTTGCCAAGAGGACCACAAGTTACCCCATCCTGGGTTTCCCTAGGTGTTTAGTGTTCAGAAATGTCCAGGTTTGCTAGGTTTTTCTAGGTGCCGGATAAGGTAGAGGCCACAATGCACAGCTAAGCACTTTGGGTCAATGTGATGTGTCCACGTTGTGTTTTGGGGGCATTTCCTGTCACGGGCTCTAGGCCTACCCACACAAGTGATGTACCATTTTTATCGGGAGACTTGGGGGAATGCTGAGTAAAAGGAAATTTGTGGCTCCTCTCAGATTCCAGAACTTTCTATTTCTGAAATGTGAGGAAAAAGTGGTTTTGTTTGCCAAAGTTTGAGGTTTGGTAAGGATTCTGGATAACAGAACCTGGTGAGAGTGCCACAAGTTACCCCATCCTGGGTTCCCCTAGGTGTCTAGTTTTCAGAAATGTCCAGGTTTGCTAGGTTTCCCTTGGTGCTTGATGAGCTAGAGGCCAAAATCCACAGCTAGGCACTTTGCAAAAAACAGGTCAATTTTTTGGGGGAAAATGTGATGTGTCGATGTTGTGTTTTGGGGCATATCCTGTGGTAGGCACTAGGCCTACCCACACAAATGAGGTACACTTTTTTATCAGGAGACTTGGGGGAATGCTGGGTGGAAATTTGTGGCTCCTCTCAGATTCCAGAACTTATTATCACCGAAATGTGAGGAAAAAGTGTTGTTGTTGCCAAATTTTTAGGTTTGCAAATGATTCTGGGTAACAGAACCTGGTGATAGCCTCACAAGTCACCTCATCCTGGATTTCCCTAGATGTGTAGTTTTCAAAAATGCACAGGTTTGGTAGGTTTCCCTAGGTGCCGGCTGAGCTAGAGGCCGAAATCCACAACTAGGCACTTTCCAAAAAAGACATCAGATTTCAATGTAAAAATGTTGTGTGTCCATGTTGCGTTTCCTATCGCAGGCATTAGGCCTACCCACGCAAGTGAGGTATCATTTTTATCCGGAGATTTGGGGCAACACAGAATAGAAGAACAAGTGTTATTGCCCCTTGTCTTTCTCTAAATTTTTTCCTTCCAAATGTAAGACACTGTGTAAAAAAGACGTCTATTTGACAAATGCCCTCTAATTCACATGCTAGTATGGGGACCCCGGAATTCAGAGATGTGCAAATAACCACATCTTCTCAACACCTTATCTTGTGCCCATTTTGGAAATGCAAAGGTTTCCTTGATACCTATTTTTCACTCTTTATATTTCACCAAATGATTTGCTGTATACCTGGTATGCAATTAAAACCCATTGTGTGGTGCAGCTCCTTTATAGGCTCTGGGTACCTAGGGTTCTTGATAAACCTACAAGCCCTATATATCACCACAACCAGAAGAGTTCAGCAGAGATAATAGTATATTGCTTTTGAAAATCTGACATCGCAGGAATTGTTATTTTCTGTAGGAAAACCTTGTAGGATCTATACAATTGGACCCTTGCTGAATTCAGAATTTTTCATACTTTTCAGAAATGTTTAGCTGTCTGGGATCCAGCATTGGTTTCACACCCATTTCTGTCACTAATTGGAAGGAGGCTCAAAGCAAAAAAATAGTAAAAATGGGGTATGTCCCAAGAAAATGACAAAGTTGTGTTGAAAAATGTGTTTTTCTGATTCACGTCTGCCTGGTTCTGAAAGCTGGGAAGATGGTGATTATTGCACTGCAAACTCTTTGTTGATGCCATTGACAGAGAAAAAAAAGCACAAGCCTTCTTCTGCAGCCCTTTTTTCCCATTTAAAAAAACTGCCCCAAATAGCCCAAAAAAGGCGTGGCACCTGAGGGGGAAAAGGCCTGGCAGCGAAGAGGTTAAAATATTAAACAAATAATATTATGTAAAATACATATCAATGTTTTGTAATACTTATATTCTATATATTCATAGTGATAAATTTAAAATATGAAAAAGAATAATGTAAAATTAATATTTTTATTAATTATGTTACACTACTCATATATGTGTATAGTGTATATATATATATATATATATATATATATAGAGAGAGAGAGAGAGAGAGAGAGGGAGAGAGAGATATATATATATATATATATATATACAGATATATAATTTTTTTCACTGAAAAATACAAAGGTTACAGGGGCGTTATAGTTAGGTTTTACTCATACAGAAACATAGAAATTCTGCAGTTATATTTAGAGTTCTTTTAAGTAACTATAACTCGCGCCCTAAGGTAACTATAACTTGCGCCCTTGCCATGCACAATTTTTTTAAGAATAATTTTATTGCAAATTTTGCAATGATAATATCAAAGATGCCATTCAAGATCTCATCAGTTATAATAAAATGGGGAGTAATTAGCTGTGCATGGTGAAGGCCCGAGTTATAGTTACCTTAGGGTGTGAGTTATAGTTACTTAAAAGAACTATAACTATAACTGCTGAATTTCTGTGGTTTGGTACGAGTAAATTCAGAACCTAATTCTAACATCCCTGTAACCTTTGATTTTTTTCAGTAAATTTCAATAGTTATTTAACGTAAAGCAATTTTAAATACTGTACGTTATTCCAACCCCGCCAAACCCTTATATCCACTTAACCCCATGCACATCCTTTGGCTGTGGGCAGCGCAGGTTGGCGACAGGGCCTGTCTCTGTTAGAGGATCTGTGAGTGGGTGCGTGAGTGTTTGAGTCGGTCTGAAAGTGGGTGTGTGAGTCTGAGTGGGTGCATGAGTGTCTGAGTTGGAGCACATGAATGAGTAAATGAATTAGTGTATAAATGAGACTGTTGTTTTTCTTTCAGATTTTTCCATATTCATGAATATTTCACGAACATTCGCAAATTTTCACAAATATCACTCTTGGTGATTCAAAATTATTTTTAAACCCATTATTTGCATCTAAAACACACCTATATCACACCCCTGGGTTCAGGGTACCTTCACCCTGACTGCTTATGGCACTTTCAATTTGGATTTTCACCCCCGGAAACTGTGTTCTGTGAAATAAAATGGTGGCCGCAACTTTGTAGTCAGGTTGCGGTTAGCCAATTGCAACACTTCCTTTTGGACGCGTATTCGCGAAAAAGTGCAGAATTTTGCAAAATATTTGTAGCCATATGGTAAACTCTTGAGAGCAAGAAGAAATTGCAGTAAGGATAGTGATTTTATGGCATAAATGCAAACAATGAGAAATACATTTCTAGAGAGAGGATACTCTGACAAATTAATTGACAGTACGTGTGAAAAAGTACTTTCATTAGATCTGGAAAAATTGCTGATATCACAGAAATATATTAATGCAGATGATAACCAAACAATCAGATTAATTACTACCTTTAATACTCAAGCATGAGAAATAAAAAACATCTTAATGAAATATTGGAATATTCTTAAAACTGATGAACATTTAGCAGACTCAATTGGTCAGCAACCTCAGGTGACCTTTAGAAGATGTGCATCTCTAAAAGATCGTCTATGTAAAAGCCTAGTGCAATAATCCCAGGCAATAAGGAATTGATAGTTCAGGGCTTTTTTACATGTGGCAAATGTAAAGCCTGTAAGGGCAGTAATAATTGTCGCAAGATTCAGCTATCTAAGAATACACACCCCTTTGTTATTAGAAAGCACCTTAATTGTAATACTGAATACTGTGTATATGCCTTTAGCTGCCCGTGTAACAAATATTATATTGGTAGCACAATCCATAAAGCGAAGAAAAGAGTATTGGAACATATGAGAGCTATAACCAATGAAGATAATACATATCCGATTGCGAGACATTTTGCTGCTGCTCACCAGGAAAATAGGGATTTGTTGAAATTTTGTGTGCTAGATAGCATTCCTGTCAGTATAAGAGGTGGCAATAGAGAACTGGAACTTAGACAATTAGAATCTAAACTAATGATCAAATATTCTACTATTTTTCCACATGGGTTTAATCAGGATGAGGAACATTCAGTTCATCTCAGTTCTACTTAGGTATGGGGGGTAGTAATCTATATTGTAAGTAAAACAAAGAATACTTGTTAAATGCCATTAGTATTATTTCTTTTAATAATGAATTTTTATGTCATATTTTGTTATTCAGGTATAAAGAAATTGCTGATTTCTGTTGGTGAAATGCAAGGAGCTATTATATCTGCAATAGGGTCTTCAACCCTTGACGAGTCCATTCTACATACTAGATAAGTATTACAACATTAATTCTATACAGTTTTAGTAATAATAATATAGTTTTTTAAGAGACCCGTCACGCAAGAAGTACATGCATGTATTTATAGGTATTTTGAGCTCCTTTTACATTATGAGAGAGATATATAGGAGTGAATTCATATTGAGTTCCTAGATTATGTAGTGCATTGTACGAATTTCATTTAAATATGGCCGACACTTTTGCAATAAGTACCTAGAGACTAGTATAGCTTGTTTTTTCTATATATCTTTCTCTTATATTTGTTCCTGTAAATGTTCTCTTGATGCTCAATTGCATAGATAATGCAATATTCACTCTATTTTGACATGGGAACAAGTAGTTAATGCATGTCCATATATATGAATGAAGTAACAATAATTTTCGTGATTATGTAATGTATTATATGAACTCCATTTCAAAACGGCCGACACTTTTGTAATGAGTGTTTAGAGACTGACATTAGTCCCTTTTCTATGTTTTTTCATCATTCTCTGAGTTTAAATGTATGCACGATGGAACATTCCCTTTGACCTGTGAACAAGGAGCTAGTGCTCCCAAACGCGTTAGGATTTCTTTTGTTTAAGTAATAAGCACGCTCTTGTATGGAGTCGCGGCTTGTTGCTTCTCGTCGTGGGATTTTGTTCCTTTGATGTTTGGACAATGTCTGACTGATATATATATATATATATATCTATCTATATATATATATATATATATATATATATATATATACATATACAGATTTCTGCTGCAGGCCGATTACAACCGCCAAGCTGGTCGGTGTCGGATTAGCGGATGCAGGCACTACTCACTATATCAAAAACACACTCAAAGTCTTGAGAGATGAAACCTCACTCTGGGATGGATTTTGGCAAATGTATTGAATGCGAGGCTCACGCGTATCGACCTGGCGGTCTTCCTCAGAGCCACATGCACCGTACAAGACAAGCCCCAAGTGCTTTCAAGACAAAACAACAAACATGTTTGAGAGACATAAACAACATACTGCAAAAACAGTATTGTGGTGTCAAAGCTCCCAAATGATTCAATTCTCATTAAGTAACAATTCATAGGGCTAAAATACTAAGATATTTTTACAATAAATATACAGCAATCTATATTTCAATTAAAAAATGATAACAATAAATAAATGATTCCACCCTGTGGCTGACCTAATACCTGGAATTCATGAATCAATTTTACACTGTCAACTGACATACCATAAGAGATCATAGGGGAGCAAATGTTTTTAGGCATCAGTCATACAATATGAAATAAGCACCTATGGCCTAGCATCCTGGTTGAAATGATATCCCCAGAATTTAATAATTACAAGGAAAGCCCCAAAATGTTTTATAGTAATTCTGAACACATTTTGTTCATTAATACCTCATAAAGAAAAAGATGAAAGACACAAAAAAAAAGAGAAAAAAGGGGGGAGGGGAGAAGGAAAGAAATTATTATTGCATGGATGTCATTGATATTGTTCTTTAGAATCCATTCAACCAATATGAACAAACACCTCCTCTCAGAGTTCAGCCCTCCTAGATGTTTACTCGCAAGTAAAATAATGTATCTTGATTCCAATTCTCTGAGAATTTGTTCTGTATCTCCACCTCTTGGGGACAGTGGCACTCTGTCAATACCGAAAAAAGAAAGCTTCTCAATATTGGAATCATGAAATTTATGCCAATGTCTTTCTACAGGGTAATTAAAATCACGATACTTAGTGGCACGGAAATGTTCCAGAATCCTCTTTTTAACTGGAAAAAATTGTGCTATGCACATAGTACAAACCACATGTACTATACATAGATATAAACCACAACATCACTATTGCAATTAATGGATTTCTTGATAGTACCCATTTTACCCATGGGTAATGTGTAATTTTTCTTATTTGTACTATGGGTGCAAGCTTTACATTTTCCACACTTGAAGAATCCTTTTTGGTCTTTAATCCAATTGCCAGTACCCTCATATTCAGGAGCAAAATAACCATGGACCAAACAGTCCGTAAAAGATCTACTTTTTCCATATGTGAACAAAGGGAAGGGAGTTAAATTTTTCTCAATCACTGGATCGGATTTAACCAGGTGCCAATACTTTCTCAAAATGCCACCAATCTTACCAGATTCACTATTGAATGTGGTAATTAACCTGATCTCATTTTGGTCTTGAACTTTCTCTTTTTTAACCAACAGGCTATCTCTGGTGATCTTTGCCACTTTCTTGCATGCTCGCTTGATCACATTAAAAGTATAACCCCTGGTTCGAAATCTTTTCACCATGTTATTCTGTTCCACATCAAATGCAGCAGCTGTACTGCAATTGCGTTTAGCTCGAAGTAGTTCTCCATAAGGGATGCTCCACTTGAGCTTAGAAGCATGACTACTGCAGGCATGTAATATGCTATTTCCTGTAGTGTTCTTTCTGAACAAATTTGTATGTATGGTCTCACCATCAATCCTCACCATTACATCCAAGAATTCCATCTCGGTTTTATGTATCTTGTGGGTGAATTTCAAATTCAGATCATTATCAGCAATAAAGTTCAGAAAGGCACTTAGTTTGCTCTGTGGGCCATCCAAATGATGAACAAATCATCAATTGATTGTTTAAAATTAGAAATTGAGTCCAATCCTCATTTTGCTCTGTCCAAATGTATTTTGCTTCCCACCAACCCATAAAAGTACAGGCATAGCTCGGCACGAAGCAACTTCCTATAGCAGACCAGGTCACATGTCTATACCATTGGTTGCCGAACAGGAAGAAATTGTGATCAAGACAAAACCGTAATAGAGCCAAGAGCATCATCGAATGATCATATAAATACAATAATCTATCCCTGAAAAAATATATACAAGGTTGAATGCCCAGATCATGATTGATACAAGTGTAAAGAGATGTCACATCAATAGTCACCAGGGTATTATCAGATTTCCAAAGAATCCTTTGTAATTTAGGTAAGAAATCTGTATAGTCCCGACAATATGATAATAAATTAAGTACATAAGGACATAGAAAATAATCCCAAAATGTAGACACATTTCCCAATAAACAGTTTTTTGATGAAACAATGGGTCTACCCAGGGGATTTGAGAGGTTTTTGTGAATTTTGGGTAGCATATAGAAACAAGGAGCAGTGGGTTTGTCAACCCTCAAAAATTCCTCAATATCCAAAATCCCTCTCTCATACCACTCAGATAAAACAGTATGAAAGAGAGATATATTGTTTCTATAGATGCTTCTATCAGATTTCTCATAGCAACCAGAGTAGTCCAACTGTCGCTTAGCTTCCTCATATCTCACCACATCCCATAATACCACATTGCGTCCTTTATCCTCAGGCTTAAACGCAAAGGAAGTGTTATTGCTCAGAGATTCCAAGGCCTGCCTCTGTCCTGGGCTCAAGTTGATAGCAAACCCATTCTGACTGTTGTTCCAGAGGTTAATAAGGTCCCTGATTACAACTTCCTGAAAACAATCAATTACATCATTTGGGATGTTAGGGTTAAACTTGGACTTTGGTTTAAAGTGACTCTTGCTGGCCATATCAATCTCCAAACCCAAATCACAAAGTAATTCCCTCTCAGAGACCACTCCTGATTGAGACATTCCAATTCTCTTAGTAAAGCGAGGCCCTCAATATCCCCAATACATAATTTGTCAAACATTTGATTTTCCTCACCCAAAATCACATTCTTATCAGCATTGTTTGATTTCTCATTCTGTTGAGTGAACAACTTCAATAGCTTGAATTTCCTGATGAAAAGAAATAGATCCACACATGTCTGACAATAATGAAAATTAGCCGTAAGACGAAAAGTCAACCCCAGCTTGAGGAGCGATTGTTCATCCTTATTGAGCTCATAGGTCAAAAGATTAACCATAGTCAGTTTCTCCTCACCCTTTATTTGCCCTGCCTGTTGTGCTGAGTATTTCTTCCTTGGGACAAATCGTCCCGTGTTCTTGTACCTTCTCTTCCTTTTCTGTTTGTCTGTTTCCGCTTCCTCCTCCTCTTCCTCCTGGAGGCTCGCGATGAGAACGCTGATTTACCTGTAAAAAAAGTAATCATCCAGTGTTGTGAACAGCATTTGATCTGATCTGTCACCCGATTGTTGTTCATCCATATCAGACTAATTGTCAGTACTGGAGTCTGAAGTTGTCAATTCTTGTTGTTCTAATGAGTCAAGTTGTTTAAATTCCTGCCATGCCCAATCAAATGTCTTGCCAAAGGTCAGAATCCTGCTGGTGGTATAATCAATCTTATCTCTCAGGAACTTTCTCCTTTTCTTTAGCTTGATTTCCTCCTCATATTTTATGAGTCTCGCTTCCATATCAATAATACATTTTTGAATTTCTGTCTGTGAAGTCTGTTTGTCCAACCAATCTTTCAATCTCTTAATCTCCTCCAAGACCTGCTTAACTTCAATGGCCGCATATTTTGATAGAAGTCCTAACATACTTTTATATGTAGATCCCGTCTGATTGGACCATTCCTCCAAAAATTCAGGGTGGGGATTCTGGTAAGTCAGGGTAATCAAAATTCTTAGGCCTCTAGAGACCCTCCCGACCTCAATGTAATGGTCCAATGACATCACCTCCCAACAGCGATTAATTTCCGTCTTCCATAATTTTTCAAAATGAAAAAGATTTTGTTTAAGAGTCCTTATCCCTTCTGAGTCGGGATATACCAAATGTCCTCCATTACCCTGTTGGTCCACAAATACCTTCATTAAAGAGATTGCGCACTTCATCAAGCCGTTTCCGTATGGCTTCACTGATTTCCAATCCTTATATGTTGCTGTCGTGCTGGAGATATCTAAATCAACAGTCCATTTTCTGCCAAAAATACCATCCTCTGCTGCCTGGAACTTCAGAAAATCGAAAGGCAGGATCCTGCCAGTCTAATATTAATACCTTCTTTGTAGAAAAACAGTATCAGCAATGGTGGTGGCAAAATTCGGGAATTGTGCTTGAAAACAGATTCCTGCTGCAGGCCGATTACAAATATATATATATGTATATATATATATATATATATATATATATATATATATATATATATATATATATATATATATATATATATATATGAATTCACTAAAGAAACCCAAAATACTGAGGCCCAAAAAGTGGCGGTCCGACCATAGTTTCGGGAAACACCATAAATAAAGCAAAGCAAATTCTTGTAATGACAAGAAAGGTCAGGACACTTCCAGTGAAATCAAAACTTTTACTATCATGCAGATTATTCCTCCCAACGCGTTTCAGCTGTAGCCTTGTTCACAGATGGGGGAGCTTAGCACATTAGCATACAAATACCTGAAATCAACAAAACTAAAGACAGACAAATACACCATATAAATCGAATTGCTTTGAAAAATAGTGGCCATATTGAACTAGTCCCTTATGCATAATATGCCTTCCACACTTTAGTGTTGTTCTTTATCTTAATGTAGCTCAACCTAAATAGCAGGTATCTTCATTAAATTAATTATTTGTTCCTGTCCTGCATGCTTTTCATAATATTATTATGATCTCTTATAGTTAATATATGCCATACTACTGTTCTCTGTACTACATTAAATATATACATGTGCTCATAATCCCATACTCAAAAATCAAAAGAAACCCTGTGCATGAAAAATCAACCTTGATACTATCAATAAATGTCCATACATCTATACCTAAAATTCAAAATAAATGTTACAGTCTTATTCCCTAACTTATGCCCAGAAGTAACTAACCAAGATGACTACTCAGTTCCTCGCTGGAGTTCAACCCTCCAGGCGAAAGTGTCATAAACCTGATAATGTATTTGGACTCCAAAATACGCAAAGTTTTTTGTCTGTCACCACCCTGTCTATTACTCTTAACATGGTCACATACCAAATATCTCAATAGTTTCTCATTTCCTTGATGTACCTCTTGAAAATGTCTCGCTACCGGGTAATTACAATCATTATTCCGGATAGCTCTCATATGTTCAAGGACTCTCTTTTTGGCCTTATGGATTGTACTACCCACATATATCCTATCACAAGGGCATCTCAGACAGTACACACAGAATTCAGTATTACAATTAAAATGTCCTGTAATCCGATGTTTGTTTCGTCCGTTACCCCAAATGACGTCTGTACGGTTAACACTATATCTGCAAGCTTTACAGCGTTGGCAGCAGTAAAATCCCTGAATAGGAACCCCAGTCTGTATCGTGTTATCAGCACTCATTATCATGTTATGCTCAAATCATCACGTATAGATCTTCCTTTTCGAAATGTGATAGACGGCAGATCCTGCAATACACTACTCAAATGGGAGTCCGTTTACAAGATGTGCCAACTTTTCCTCAAAACTTGTCTTAACTGGAAAGCTTGATTTGAGTAACTGGTAATAAATCTTATTTTTTGCTCATCATCCTTCATGGTGTTTGAGGAATACAGAAGATCCGATCTAGTTTTGAGGTCCACCTTATCAACTGCTGTCCTAATCATCTTGTCACTATAACCTCTTTCCGAAAGTCTTTGACACATTACACTACATTCCTGTTGGTAACTTTCATTGGTGCTGCATATTCTTTTAGCACGTAACAACTCCCCATATGGGATACTCCTGATGAGATTAGAGGGGTCAGCACTTTTTGCATTCAACAAGCTGTTCCCAGCTGTCGCTTTGCTGTCTAGTTTAGTTGCCACCCGATCATTATCTATACTCACTTCCACATCTAAGAATTGAATTGCAGTCTTACTGTACTGTGCACTTAACTGTATGTTAAACTGATTCAGGTTCAATAGCGTTACAAATTCCCTAGCTGTTTTTTCATCTTCTCTCCATATTACAAAGATGTCATCAATGTAACGACACCACAATATCACTTTGTCCTCAAAATCTTTTAAATCTTGGGATACTTGCTCCTCCCACCAGCCCATGAATAAGTTTGCATAGCTGGGAGCGAAGCAAGTACCCATAGCTGTCCCTTTTAGTTGTTTGTATATTGTGTTGTCGAACAGAAAAAAGTTATTTGAGAGACAATACCAAACCATATCACAGATCATCTCTGTGTGCCCCAGGTGTGAAATAGATCAGGCTCTCATGAAGTGTCTCACGGCCCTGAGACCCAGATCATGTTGGATACAGGTGTACAGACTGGTGACATCCATGGTTAATAGTAGGAAATCATTTTCCCAATGTAAACCATCCATCAATTAAAAAAAATGTGTAGTATCCTTAACATACGAGGCCAAACTTCAACAAAAGGTCGTAAGAAATAGTCAATATATCTTGATGTGTTTTCCAATAATGAGGACATCGCAGGCACAATGGGTCTGCCAGGAGGATTAACACTATCCTTATGGAGCTTGGGTAATAGGTACAGGACTGGTGTCTTGGGATGATCACATTTGAGAAAAGGATATTCCTCCCATTCAAGTAGACCTGTCTCCCTCCATTCTGCCAGCATATTGTGACATCTAGCAGTGGACCTCTTTACATCATATTGTTCGGCTCTAACATAACATTCTACTACACTCAATTGTCTCACTCCCTCCTTCAGGTAGTAAGTCCTGTCCAAGACTACTACATTACCACCCTTATCCGATTCACGTATCACAATATCGGGGTCCTTAGCTAGTGTATCCAATGCTGTACGTTGACTGGTAGACAGATTATCTAGTTTTTTACCTGATGCACTGAACCTGATTTTCTTTAACTGTCTAATTACATCCCTCTCAAACATATCAATGGCATCATTTTGTATGGCTGGTAGAAAGGTAGATTTAGGTTTAAATGGGCTAGGACATGTAACATCTACATTTAAACCTAAGACCCCCAAATTTATAATGGGATCATCATGTGCCTGTATGTTATCATCCAAAATGGATAATGTGTGTAACATGTCAATATCAGAAATCAATATTCTACTTATTTGAGCCCTCTCCCCTATCATTGGGTGTGTTGTTACCTTAGTTTGAAACCTTAGTTTGAAGTGAGTATAGATAATGATCGGGTGGCAACTAAACTATGCAGAAAAGCAACAGCTGGGAACAGCTTGTTGAATGTAAATAGTGCTCACCCCTCTAATCTCATCAGGAGTATCCCATATGGGGAGTTGTTACGTGCTAAAAGAATATGCAGCACCAGTGAAAGTTACCAACAGGAAGGTAGTGTAATGTGTCAAAGACGTTCGGAAAGAGGTTATAGTGACAGGATGATTAGGACAGCAGTTGATAAGGTGGACCTCAAAACTAGATCAGATCTTCTGTATTCCTCAAACACCATGAAGGATGATGAGCAAAAAATAAGATTTATTACCACTTACTCAAATCAAGCTTTCCAGTTAAGACAAGTTTTGAGGAAAAGTTGGCACATCTTGCAAACGGACTCCCATTTGAGTACTGTATTGCAGGATCTGCCCTCTATTACATTTCGAAAAGGAAGATCTATACGTGATGATTTGAGCTATAACATGATAATGAGTGCTGATAACACAATACAGACTGGGGTTCCTATTCAGGGATTTTACTGCTGCCAACACTGTAAAGCTTGCAGATATAGTGTTAACCGTACAGACGTCATTTGGGGTAACGGACGAAACAAACATCGGATTACAGGACATTTTAATTGTAATACTGAATTCTGTGTGTACTGTCTGAGATGCCCTTGTGATAGGATATATGTGGGTAGTACAATCCATAAGGCCAAAAAGAGAGTCCTTGAACATATGAGAGCTATCCGGAATAATGATTGTAATTACCCGGTAGCGAGACATTTTCAAGAGGTACATCAAGGAAATGAGAAACTATTGAGATATTTGGTATGTGACCATGTTAACAGTAATAGACGGGGTGGTGACAGACAAAAAACTTTGCGTATTTTGGAGTCCAAATACATTATCAGGTTTATGACACTTTCGCCTGGAGGGTTGAACTCCAGCGAGGAACTAAGTAGTCATCTTGGTTAGTTACTTTTGGGCATAAGTTGGGGAATAAGACTGTAACATTTATTTTGAATTTTAGGTATAGATGTATGGACATTTATTGATAGTAATGTTGATTTTTCATGCACAGGGTTTCTTTTGATTTATGAGTATGGGATTATGAGAACATGTATATATTTAATGTAGTACAGAGAACAGTAGTATGGCATGTATTAACTATAAGAGATCATAATAATATTATGAAAAGCATGCAGGACAGGAACAAATAATTAATTTAATGAAGATACCTGCTATTTAGGTTGAGCTACATTAAGATAAAGAACAACACTAAAGTGTGGAAGGCATATTATGTATAAGGGACTAGTTCAATATGGCCACTACTTTTTCAAAGCAATTCGATTTATATGGTGTATTTGTCTGTCTTTAGTTTTGTTGATTTCAGGTATTTGTATGCTAATGTGCTAAGCTCCCCCATCTGTGAACAAGGCTACGGCTGAAACGCGTTGGGAGGAATAATCTGCATGATAGTAAAAGTTTTGATTTCACTGGAAGTGTCCTGACGTTTCTTGTCATTACAAGAATTTGCTTTGCTATATATATATTTATTTTTTACATCTTTTTGTTTCATATTTTCATGTAAATGCAAAATGCACACACACCCATATACACCCACCATATATACATGTGTGTATATAAATATATATTTATATAGAGTATTCAATATTATTTGAAGATATTTAATTTATATTATACTAAATTTAGATATAAAATCTTTATTATTTACGACTTGAAACTCTATACTTTATAAAAATCGATGTTTTGTATATTTTTGGACAATATTAGTATCAACAATATTTTATTTCCAATATCTTTTTAGTTACCATTAGAAATATAGGAGCACGATATTGTGGTAAATGATATTTTTGACAATATATTTTTGTCAACAATATTGTTACGATGATATTGCGTCAGTGACCCCACAATCACCAATGATGAGTGCTCTCCTTATTTTCAGCTATCTCATGACATTAGATATGAGTGGTTATTATCTCTGTTGATACTTATTTTTACTTTCAATCCTGTACTTTAAAGTTTGGAAGTAGTAAATCTTTCAAGAATTCTGTTTTCTATTGTCTTAATTTAAGGTAGGTGCTTATGCATGTATTTGAAGAAAACCAATATGTTCACGCCCAGAGATGATGAAAATAATGGCAGATTGTTGCACTTGACCCTTTCTGCTGAGTCATCACCCTTCTGTTTTCTGATCCCGTTTTCAGTGGCTTTTAGGAATCTGTGCTCGTTATCACTTCTAACCAATGCTAAAGTGCATGGGCTCTTCCATTTAAACATGGTGAAATTAGCTTGCATGCAGTTGGCACTTTAATGTACTTGTAAGTCCCTAGTAAAGTAGTACTGCATGTACCCAGGGCCTGTAAATTAAATGCTACAAGTGTGCCTTGCAGCACTGGTTGGGCCACCCACTTAAGTAGCCCTTTTGAACATGTCTCAGGCCTGCCATTATAACCTGTAAGTGCAGTTTTAAACTGCCATTTCAACCTGACATAATAACCCCTTTGCTAAACCTAATCCTTCCTCTTTAATATATAAAGTCATCCTTAGGATAGGCCCTAGGAGCCCACGGGGCAGGGTGCATTTGTTTAAAAAGGAGGTCATTTACTTTTAAACTTTCATGTCTGGTTAGTGAAAAACTCTCAAATGTGTTATTCACTATTGCAAGGCATGCCTTTCCCATAGGCTAACATTGGGTTACCTTATTGCATTTAATAAGTAGTAACTTTTGGTTGGGAGCAGGCAGGACTGTCAAGTTAGGCCTTTAATTAATTGTAGTTTAAAACACTCTTTAATGGTAAAGTCGGATTTTAAATCACAGTTCTGATAATGCCACTTTTAGGAGGTTGGCATTTTCTTGTCCTATTTGCTACCTGCAACCAGTTTCCTAGGTTACATGACTAGGTATAGTTGACAGTTGGCATTTTTCTATTCTTCCCTGACAGTATAACAAAGGAGAGACTGTATGTTGGCAGGATGGGCCATCTCTGACTTGATATGGGGGACATATGGGGGACATAGTTGCCACCTACCAGACCTACACTTACAAGGCACTGGCTCAGCTTACACACAAAGGACTTCACACTAGCTTATTGTACACCCAGACAAGTTAGGGACAGCATAAGAAGGTAGGAAATTCCAGACACCTTTGTAGTGGGAGGACTCTAGAAGCTTTACTAACTTTAAAGTAGGCACCACGTGTAAATATTGAACCCTCGGACCCATCTCTTCAGATCACTTCTGGCCCTGTAGACTCTGCCAGGAAGAAAGACTTTCCAGCTGTGGAATCTGCCCTGCTGACCTCCTTTTGGACCAAGGACTGCTTTGCTGCCCAAGGCCACAGTTGCTGCCCTGGGTCTCTTCTGCTGCTGCAAGCTGACCTACTAAACTCAACCTGACTGTGTGAACCTGGGAGTCCAAAGAATCTCCAAGGTCTATTGGCTGGCCTCCCGTTCAAGCCACAGGAACATAACTGGCATCTTTGACTTCAGTACATAGCAACGTGTCTTAACACAGCATGATGCAGCCATCGACTTCAGCCCAGCATGAGGCAGCTCATCTTTGATGCATCTCAGCACAAGCTTCCTTAAGCCCCACCATCTTCCTCGACACTGGACCCTGTGTCGTAGCTCTTTGTCAACGGTCATCGACTCCACCACTGCACGATGCATCTCAACGCTGGTCCTCACATCACAGCTCCTTGTTGAATGCTACTTGATGCTGACCTGTATAACTCAATGCAAGGACTTTGCATCTCAACGCCCAGGGCATAAGATACTTTTCAGCAGTCTGAACTCAGTCCTGTACCTAGCCCATGCTCCATTACAGTTGGGCTTATCTTGTGCCTTGGACACAGTCCACTGCAACCAGATAACCACAGTTGTTAGTTTTTGCTTGTCAGCACTTTATTTCTTCAAACCCTTGAAAATTACGTGTCTCCGGTTCTACTGATTGATTTTTGTCATTTTGGTGTCAAATAAGTTATTAAAGTTGACTCTGTTTTTTTAAGTGTGCTATTTTTCTCACAATGTGTTTTAACTTTATTACTGTCTAAATACTGCATAAATAATATTCATGCTGCCTCTAAGTTAAGCCTGACTGCTTTTGTACCAGAGGATTAAGCACAGGTTAAAATGGAATTAGCTTGTGTTTCACCCTGACAAGGACTGTTTTTGCTACCTGAGTAGAGTTTCACACCCTCTCAACCAGTAACCCAGTTTCTCATAAGGATTATTCTTTATACTAGGGCTATGTATCCATTGTCACCAAAATAATATTTAGAAGAAAGGGTGGTGCCTGCTTGTCTCTTAATTCTTTGGTTATAGTAACTTGAGATGGGATGCCTTGGTTTCTTTAAAATTGGATATGGGATGTCTTTATTTGTTTGAATTTCATGCTTTACCAATTAAGAAGTAAGTGCATCAGATATTGTGATTTTCCAATTTGTAACTTATTGTTTTCTTGATCCTTATACGTATGTGTTGAAAGTGACCACCTTTTTTGGTACTCCCCCATATTTTTGCTTTTTGTTGCTGAACATGTTTTTGTTAGCCATAGAATTATGTGCATCTTACCCCTGGGAACTCATGATAAAGTGCTTGTGGTCTTCTTTTCAAACTTGGTAAGACTGACATGCACTGAACTGGTACACTTAATTTGCTCATAAGTCCCTAGTATATGGTACTACCTTCACCCAGGGCCAGTAAATTAAATGCTACTAATGGAATGCAACACTCATTGTACTGCCCACTATAGTAGTTCTGTAAAGCATGTCTCCAGGCCTGCCACTGGAGCCTGGTCTGCAGTTTTAAGCTACCATTTAGCCCTGGCAAAATAAACCTTTTGCCAAGCCTAAAATCATGCTTTTTAATACTTATAAGTCACCCATAAGGTAGGTCTTAAAAGCCCACAGCCCAGGCTGCCTGATATACAGAAGAAGGACCTATATATTTAATGTTTGCATGTCTTGGCAGTGAAAAACCTCCAAGTCATTTTTCACTGTTACAAGGGTGGCTGTTCTATAGGTTAAGACTGGTTTACACTATTCCATTTATTAGCTGCTAATTTCAGTTTGAGACTAGCTTTAGGAATGATTCAAGGACTCATTTTATTAGTCCTCCTACTCTAAGTTGTAATTTTCCTGCCTACGACCAAAACGCTTTCCTGCCAGTGTCCAGCAGTCCCATGACCCCTTATGGCTCCTCTCTCACCTTTATTTATTTATTTATGTGTTTATTTCTGAAGCCTACTCACCTTTGTTGATGACCACACTGGAACCCCACTCTTCTGCAGCCTGCCATCATTGACCTCTACTTCAGCGCCAGCTTGTAAGTTGCCCCACCTACGACATATCAACAACCATGTTCCCTCAATAATTGTTTCTATGCCAAAAGGTAAACTTTCCACAGGGGTAAACCTGGTCCATGTAACAGACTGAAGATCCATCTCAGTCAGCCTTATCTTTGGACTTTGACTTGGTCAAGTGTGCCCAGACACCCCACGGTTGGTGCTCTGTGTTTTTTGGTGCTAATTTTAATTCAAACTTTAAAAATGTGACTTTCTGGTTCTGCTTATTAGATTTTTGTTATTTTGGTGTCATTCTATTCATTCAAATCATCCCTATTTTTTTTAATTATTTTAGGATGTTTCTTGTGTTCTGTTTTCTTTTTACTACTGTTTGAGCACTGCCTCGAAGGTAAGCCTGGCTTCCCTGTGCCATAGCTGCTAGAAGATTGAGAACAGGGGTATTGAGTGACTTTTTGGTTCACCCTGAAAAGGTCTGTGATTATTAATTGAAGTGGGTTCTCACCCCCTCTACTAATACTCTAGTTTCTTACAATACGTGAAATCCATAGGAAAGCCTCCTGAAAATTGTGTTGTAACATTTGTTTTACTACCATGAGAACATAAGGATGAGGAAATCCATGATAGGGAGCTTCTAAGAATTGTCCTTTTGAATTAGATCTATTGCTAAAACGTAGTTCTCTCCAATACATATTCATTGTTGAGTTTTAAAAAATTGTTCTTGTGTTTGTAGGACTTACTAAAGATAGAGCTCCTGATGTAGGAGTAAAATGACAAAGATATTCCTTCAAATGACTAGATGATCATTTTGTCACATAGCCTGAAGTAACAGTATTCTTAACCTGGGAGGTACCAGTACAGAAAAAGTGCAACATATTGGACAACTGATGTGCTCTGAAATCAGCATAACTGGGTCACTAAAATAGCAGGAATTGGATCAAATAAATTGAGCAGAGTAAGTGGTAATTTATGGCATGGTATCGGCATCTGTTGTCTGCTCACAGGAGGACTAAATAGTTGAAAAGCTGAAACATCAATGTTTAGCACATCAGACACTGGTAAATGGCTTTTTGTCTATGGGACTTTGCGGGCATGTACTGCTTTTGGTTGGAAATGTAGCAGCGCTTGGTGACATATCTAAAGTAAACAACACAACACAATACAATAATACACACAAAGCAACACAGCACAATTAAAACACAAGGCACAGCACAACAAAAAGGTAAAATCATCAGAGCACATCACAACATACACAGTAGAATATCACATTGAAATAATGCAGTATAAAAACAGCAAATCAAAAATACAGAACACATTACCATTAGAACAAAATATCACACCGTAAGTATACACAAATATTCTTGTCAACCATTACCATCTATAAAAGTCTACTTTATTAATGCGGTAGTAAAAGGTTTTGCGTCAAGCCAAGCTCAACTTACCACCATGGACATGAAATAACTTCATTCAAAATATTTTGCGAACCACTGGGTCAAGTTATATTAATCATTATCTATGTTCATATAATGCAGCACTTTTTTCGTAATAAAAAAGTAACTCATTAACAAAAATTGTATAGACAGGAGACCTTTCCACACAAGATTTAAGTAAACGACAAGTTACAAGGGACAAGTGTTACATATTTGTTTGCTTTCACTTTTCTCCAGTTATCATCATCGATCAGTCATCATTTGCTATACCTCTAAATGTGCTTACTCAGTGATATACATTTCACTAAAATGATAGTTTGTTTGAAAATTAATAAACTATAACAGCAATCACCAGTCACAAACCATACTAATAAAGGATAGGGTATGTGAAAAATGTACACAAACACAACCAATCTTAAATTTACTCCGAAGATTAAGAGGATTTGGGTTAAATTCTCAACAAAGAAAGCATATCAAGCATTTGGCCGCCACGTCAAGGAAGTATTTCGATTGGTAATTTAGTGTAATGAAGGCGCCAGCAACAGTCCTTTCACCAATGTATGTATGCTATCACAGCTATTCATAAGTCACGCCTGTGGAGCGCTTACCACACTACTGCATGTTTTGGTGCTTTGCAATGGCGGCTGGCTTGCATTTTCAGTGGTGGGGTGGGTTATGGGGTACAATAGTAAAGTTTTTTTTAAATGTCACTTACCTTCCTGCTGTCCTCACGGCGCACTCCTCTCCCCACGAACGTGGAACCAGGAAACTATACTAACCAATCCTTGCACTGCTCCCATGCTGTTAGACAGGATTAGAGCAGCATCAGGATTAGAGGGAGCGGTCTCTCTCAGCACTCACTAGAGT
Source organism: Pleurodeles waltl (assembly GCF_031143425.1). NCBI lineage: Eukaryota > Metazoa > Chordata > Amphibia > Caudata > Salamandridae > Pleurodeles > Pleurodeles waltl. Next base: position 479,642,838 of record NC_090438.1, on the reverse strand, counting down.
GCAGGAGGCCTGTGATAAACAGGCAGACTGTAAAGTCTCTGGGGCTCTCGCTGTGGCCAAAAGCTGTAAGAAGTTGGTGTGAGGAGCCAGCTTTTATTTACGTTTACATTTAATGTAAATTACATTTAACAGGAACTCAACTGCAGCACCTGAAAGGTGCCAAACACAGCTTTAGATAAGGTTTACCGTTTCAGATGCTTCTAAGGATAAATGCCAGCATGCACAGTTAAACGTATACAGTTAATAGGCACTGAAACAGGAAGGAAGCATCCCTAAAAAAGCAGGAACCCACCCTTTACTTTGGCACTTTCTGCTAATTCTCACTCCAGAGTAAAGTGATAAAGTTTGAGACCTCTTATGTTATGCACATTATTATGCTTAAGCTATTCTTATAGTCTATGAAAAGGTAAATTCCAAGGTGGTGACTTCAGGAATCAATTTCCACCAATAAGTAATTAGTTGTAGGTTTGTTATTCCCAAGCAACTTTGATGGTATCATAATGAAAAAAACATTGTCAGAATTTGAATCTAAGTTATATGTTTTATATATTTCCTATGCCTCTCTTTTGCCATTTCTTAAGGCAGTAACAGATGTTGGTATTAACAAATTAGTGATATTCAGCTTATCAACCACTGGAAGTTAGAATATTGAGTTTGCCTTGCCAAGTTTCAAACGTGTGGACTTTACATGACCACAATTCTTTTTGATAAGCATTCAACTCATTGAACCATTCCGCTAAGTAAAGAGTCTATTACTGTGTTTCATTCATTAGGGACATATTATATATACCTGTTCACTATCTTTCATTTAGTAAAGAGTAAAGAGTCTATTACTGTGTTTCATTCATTAGGGACATATTATATATACCTGTTCACTATCTTCCATTTAGTCTGAAAACTATGGTAATATATCATAATCATTTATGAATTAATACTACATTAGCGTCTGTCCTGAAAAGTGTCTATTTCATGTAATAAGCACGTTTCAAAGTTCTCATATAACACCAGATAAGAGACAAGGGAATAGGGAGAACACGATAGGCCCAAAATAAAGTAGTTTGGTTGAGTAAGAGAACAACCATGGGAATGCAGAACTGCGTGTGCCAAGGTCCATATTTTAGTGAGTAGAGACAGGTCTCGGGGAGTGATAATCAATATGTGCTGTATTCAAAACTAGCTTTTGTTTATCACACACTTACTACCAGTGGTTATCCCGATTTTAAACGCTTACACCCTTTTAAAAAACAGCAGGAAAGGAATGCGTTCACAAAATGATTCCCCAAAAGAGCACAATTTGGTTACATGAGAAAGTCATAAATAAAAAAACACATCTTCTGTGTTCACGGTTTCCTGCTTACTCACTACAGCGCAAATGGGATGAGTTACTCCATAATTTAATTCTAGGGAATGTCCTCCAGATTGAACTGTCACTGCATTGGTGGCCCTGCCCAGCTTTTTAGTTTGAGCTTGACAGCGCAGCGCTGCCTGCAAGATGTTTTATATTCAATATGGGCTTTTAACCACACCCAATCTTGCCATTTATTCTTTGTTGTGTTTTTCTCAAATGCATCACTTTTATTGGTGCATTGTGCTAAATGTCCCTCCTTTGCGTGCTAAGTTCCCGGCCAGGGAGCTTTCACTAAGAGAATATTTTTGCTGACCATCACGCTATGTCACGCTTCCTCCTGTTCCAGCGTGTGATGGCCCCTCCTCCCTTCTCTCGGCTGATTTCAGTTTTCCCTTTAATCCGAGCCATGATCCTTTCTCCTTGTGGCTCAGCACCATGCTTCATGTTGGAAGGAATGTGTTTTTTAAACCATTGAGCCTTGCTTGTGTCTGAAACCACATGCAACCAGCCCTGGCAGAGGAGGTTAGGATGGCCTTGCCTCAATATTATTGGCAACAGCCCCGATTGCACCGTATGGCTCAGTACAAAAAAATGCCGGTAAAAGGCAGGCCGGTGAAATAAATGCACTGATTTGTAAGTGCTGCCTCCTGGAAAGCAGTCTACCTGTCTGGAGCGTTTTGTTGGTGCCTGTTGTGCAGGTCCTTCCTGCCCCACAGTTAACCTGAGGGGTTACTTTCCTTTTTTAGGTCGAGCCTAGACAGCGTCCAGGCACTGTCTGGAAGACTTGTCGTTAGGGATATAGGCATTTGGTCCCAACTGTCGCTGCCCGCCCCTCCAATAGGTTGAAAGCAGTGTCACTATTTTACTGCTGCCTCGTAAGTGGTTTGGCTGCCAATACATCCCTTCCTGTACTTGGCCGAGGAGCACTGGCCAAGTACAGTTTACTTATGCCTCAAATGTTTTTCTGTTGCTTGAACTGACTATTTTTCTTTGTTTCATGCCTCTAGTGTTTGCCAGTGAGCACTTGTGTTCCCGCGTGCGCTTCGTTTTCCGCGTTTGTCTCTCACTTGTTCCTTAGTTTACATAGGCAGTAATTAGATGTAGTTGTGTTGTACCTCTAGTTTGTACTTTTTTATTGTTGCTTTTTATTGCATGAAATTGACCTAGGAATGAATCCTCAACAGTGGCTCTCCCAGCACAGCAGGAGAGCCGATACTACAATATTCACTGCACTCGGGGAAACCCACCCCATAATGCATTTCAGGCATTCACATTTGTGCCAATATTTCAGCCTGTGGTGGTCCTAGGGCAATGGGACCATCCCCAAAACATTTATAACGATGTGCTCTTTCTGTTCAGGCCATCTTGTGGGTCACACTAGGTTAAAGGGAGCCCAAATATCATAACCTCTTCCAACCATTCAGTGTATGTTTATATTCTCTTGTAGTTGAAGCTTGTTAGAAGTTGTTTTTCTGGTTGGCTAGGGTATGCACCTAAGCCAGGCAAAACCCGCCGAATCTAGTTAGGGAAAGGGAGTTACACCTTCAAAATACCCCCTGCTCACCGCCATGGTAGCTTGGCACAAGCAGTCAGGCCTAACCCCCAGACAATGTGTAAAGCGTTTGCACAACACACGTGACACACTATCCCCACCACAATGAAAACACAACACCAAGTTATATGAAAATATACTGTATTGTACACAACGCAATTATTAGACCAAACTTCACATATCAGTAGTATCCTGCTACCTTAGCAGTTGTCAGAACGTTACACATTAGTTACTCTGCGGAACTAGCAGTGTCACATATAACACACAGGTTACTCAGTACTCTGCAACATAAGCAGTAGTCAGGAAACACGTTATTACACTAAAGCACTTGTCATAAGAATATCATAAACGCCCATATTAGGAACATTATAAAACATATAGCAAGTCAGCAAAACATATTAGCATGTTATGCCCATAAAAGGAACATTTGCATACACATATGAAACATCATAAAACACATGGGCAACATATAAATAAAAAAATTCTCTAAAAAGAACTTATGTTATATATATTGTCTCTTAGGAGTACCTGTGTAAGATGTAGGCACCTCCAGTGGCTGCAGAATGAAAAATGGGGCCCCCAGTGCTCCTCTGCGCCAAATGGGGCCTCCAAGAGTTCTGGGTTGGAGGGGGGTGGCATGCACCCCATCAGTATTAGTGATGGGCCCCTCCTGGGGCCTGTGATCGCTGGGGGCCCCCCCTGGCCTCAACTGGCCCTCCAGAGGGGGGGGCAAAGCCAGGACACAACCAGTGGGGCCACAGATGGGGGCCTCACCAAACACTCGCGGGGGCCTTCAAAACACAATGGAGGACCACGCGGTGCGGGGCTCCTACAGCGAGGCTTCCACCCCGTTTGCGTCCTCAGGAAATGGCTGGGGGCTCCACTGGGCAGAAACGGGGGATCTGGCGGTGCGGGGGGCCTCCGGCGAGGCTTCCGCCCCGCCCGCAGTCTCCAAAAATACCCTTAGCACCACGGGAGCCATCACGCTCTTATCTCAGGGAATAGGAGGGAGGGATTCCCCCTCACCCCATGTGTCCTGGTTCCAGGGCGGCCATGGAATCCAAAGGGAGACCTCCAATTAGGTCTTCCTTCCTCCTGGGACTGCCTGTATGCAATCGGCCACACCCGGTCTGGTGCACGAGTCTCCTTATTTCTTCTTGCGGTGGTGTTGGGCCCAAGCAAGGGCCTTCTGGTGCCCTGGGGGTGCTCCTCGGAGTGTATCTCGCCCCAGGGGCACCGATAGGAGCACACTTGCTTCAACTTCCTTTTCTTCGTGCCCCATGGGCACAGGGCAGCGCAGATCCCTTGCGCTGGACGAAAGCAGCACGCCCAGGCTGTGGCGGTGATTATGGGGAAATAGGCAAAGCGCTATCAAGCACGCATCGCCCAGGTCGCGTCGGTGAGATTTCCTGGCGGCAAAACATTTGCTTTACAAAGCGCAAAATGAACAAGCCAAAAAAAAGGCTTCCAAGGCATCTGAAGGGATCTAACCAGAGCGCTCTTCTGGCGCTATATGACATTGGTGAAGCGCTCTTCTAGCGCCTTAGCGGATCCTAACAGGGGTCAGGAGCTACAGCACCCAGCCCCTGGGGGACAACAGCAAAAATGGAGCACAGGGCGGCAGGGCCCAGCAGCAGGCCAGCACAAGGTGAATGCAGGCAGTTGGCAGTTCCTCAAAGTGACCAAGCAGGTCACAGGTCAGCACAGCAGCAGCAGTCCATGGCGGTTCCTGGTGAGTCCCTCCACCAGTCTGTGTCCAGTTCCAGGTGAGTTCGAAAATGTCACCAAATTGTGGGAATAACTCCCCTGTACTTATACTCAGTTTTTACAGTGTCTTACAATGGAAGGGGAGAGGAGGTTCCGACCAGATACAGATGGTTCTGTGAGTGCCTCCTCTCTCCTTCAAAGTAGGCTCCAAACATCAGTTGGGGGTAAACAACCCTATTGTGTGAGGCCAGGGTGCAGCCTTTACAAATGCATGTGTGCCCTGCATCTGCCTTCTCTCAGGCCAGGAAGACTATTCAGTATGCAGATGCACCTCTGTGACACCTCCACCCTCCCTGTGTACAGGCTGTCTGAAAAGTATGCACAAAGCCCAACTGTCACTCTGCCCAGACGTGGATTGCAGTCAATCTGCAAACCACCAGAGTCATAAGCACAGAGAAATGCACACTTTCTAGAAGTGGCATTTCTGTAATAGTAATAAAGAATACACCTACACCAGTAAGCAGCATTTCTTACCACCATTACAACCATACCAAACATGCCTCCGCTACCCCTCATAAATCAGACAATACCCCCTACATATACAGCAGGGCATTTCTAATGCAATCCTATGAGAAGGCAGCACTCACAGCAGTGAGACACCAAGTTAGGCTGTTTGTCACTACCAGGAAAGGCCACGCAACCTGGCACATGTCCTTCCTCTTACATATATAGCACCCTGCCCATAGGGCTAGCTAGGGTCTAGCTTAGGGGTGACTTACATGTAGTAAAAGGGAAGTTCTGGGCCTGTCAAGTACATTTAGATGCCAGATCCCTGTGGCAGAAAACTGCGCACACAGGCCCTGCGCTAGCAGACCTGAGACAAGTTTGAAAGGCTACTTCAGTGGGTGGCGCAAGAAGCGCTGCAGGCCCACTAGTAGCATTTAATTTACAGGCCCTGGGTATAGAGATACCACTGTACAAGGCACTTATAGGTAATTTAAATATGCCAATTAGGTGTAAGCCAGTCATACCGACTTTAGATGGAAGAGCTCCTGCACTTTAGCATTGATCAGCAGTGATAAAGTGCTCAGAGTCCTAGAGCCAAGAGCGAGAGGTCAAAAAAAATAGGAGGAATTAGGTAAAAAGTCAGGGGGTGAACCTGCCACAAAGGGCAGGTCCAACACAACCCCCCCCACCAGCCTAAAGCCAGGAGAGAACAATCAGTACCTTGATGGGCTTCCCTGATTGGGGCGATAGAACATGGACCCTGGCCCGCCACTGCAGGGGCACGCTCCAGTTCTATGCAAACCTGATCTCAGTTGAGTCTCTCTGTCAATGCTTCCCAGGCAACCTAGACTAACCCATGGGGGCTCCCTAGCTGCCAATGGCCAGAACCAGGCCCTAGGCCATCTAGGAGCCTCTGGTCTCTGAAACCACAATGAGTGGGGGGCGGTAGCCCCAGGTGCATAGAAACCTGTCTCTACTCCATTTCCAATCAGTTCAGGGAGTCTACCCTGCCACTGATCCACCAACCTAGGGTCTGTGTCCATAGGTTCCACAGGGGCTAGAGGTGAGGCTCTCCTCCCTCTACCCCTCCTTCTAGGATCAGGCCCTCCTCTCCTAGGAGAGGAATCACCAGAATCCAAAACTGCCAGGGTGCTGGGTACAGCAGTCCTTCACAACTCTCTCACCAGCCCAGGATCACTACCTGGCCACTGACCACCCAACCTAGGGATGATACCCTTGGGTTGCACCGGGGTTCGGGGCAAGTTTCCCCCTCCCTGGACCCCAATTCCAGAGTTCTGCATCTCCCCACCTTGGGAGAGGCCATCAGCAGTTCTACACGGGGGTGAGCACACTAACTGCACCCCCAACCAGGTCAGAGTTTATCCCCTGAACCTGTCCATCCAGTCCAGGGACGATACCCTTAGACTGGACCATTGCCCAGCAAACCAGGACTTCTTTGGGAGCACACCTACCCCCTGCCAGATCAGAGCTTACCCCCTGAACCTGACCATCCAGCTCAGAGTCACCACCCTGCGGTTGAACCACTGCCTGGCGCACCAGGACTTCCTTGGGAGCACACCTACTCCCCATCAGGTCAGAGTTTATCCCCTGAACCTGATCATCCAACCCAGAGTCATCACCCTGCCGTTGAACCATTGCCTGGCGCACCAGGATTTCCTTGGGAGTACACCTACTCACCATCAGGTCAGAGTTTACCCCTTGAACCTGATCATCCAACCCAGACACACCACCCTGCAGTTGAACCATTGCCTGGCGCACCAGGACTTCCTGGGCGGCACTCCTACCCCCCACAAGGGAAACACCTTCCTCAATGGCCACACAAAAGTCTGGTTGGCACAGGCCTCCTGGCCTCTGCCCATCTGACAGAGTCTGGATTCCCCCAACCCAGAAATGGTCTCACCAAGGTCATTCCTGGGGAGCTCTGCTCTAAGAACTGACCCCTGACCCTCCAGGTTCTCCACTGGGGCCCGCAGCCCCCACACAACCCTACACTTGGATTTCAGCCTCCTCCACTCTGGAGTGAGACTACCAGACAACAGGACCGGCGGAACGCTATCACCAGCCACCCACCCAAGTCCTAATGGCAAAATGGGATCCCTCTGAGCAGCTGGCCCTACGGTGCAGCCTAGGCTCCCCTCCTGGCATCCACTCATGGAACCAACGAGGCTATGAAACTGGGTCTCGGACATCCTGGGGCATAACCCACCCCCACTCCCTCTCCTCTGAGACAAGACATGGGATCCCGAACCCTCTCATTACACTGGGACCTACCTGGGATACAAGCCTTTCCCACCACCCTGTTGGGAAACACCTAAACCACTCTCATTAGAAACACCCCCTAATACCACACCAGATCCTCTGGTATGCAACCAGAGATCTGCCTCCTTTGCAAGCTCCCTGAGGTCAGATAGTTCACACACTGACAAGTGTTGGCGTAACCCTGAAAAACAACAACGAAGCAGGTGCTCTCTGACAATCAGGTTAAACAGCCCTTCAAAATTGTTTACTGTGCTACCCTTCACACATCCATCTAGTGCAATGCAGCAATCTTCCACAAACTCCTCCCAAGACTGGTGGGACAGTTTCTTACAGCCCCTGGACCTCTTTCTGTATTCCTCAGGGGAAAAACCATACTTCACATTCAGTGCGTTCTTCATAGTGGAGTACCCCTCCCTGTCACTCTCTTCTAGAGTCAGTAGGACATCCCTCCCCTCCTCAGGAATATAGCTCCCTAGGCCAGTCCCCCAATCCTTCTCAGGGATCCTGCACTGTATCAGAGCCCCCTCATATTCTTTTGACCACTGACGTATGTCACCCCCCTCTTGGAACCTAGGTACCAGATCTATAGGTATGTGAGGAACATCTTTGCTACAGCACTCTACATTGCTGTCACCACTGGACTCCACCTGCAGCACTGGTGAGTCCAGAACCTTCAGGCTGCACTCATCAGCAAGCCTCTCTCTCGCAAAGGCCCTCTATGCCTCTGCTATACTCTCCTGTACTGAGGCCTTCTCCACCTCACCTCTTCTCTCCTCAACAGCTAGGCACGCTAACTGCAACTTCAGGTCCCTCTCTTCCCGCCTATCTTTTAGCTCCCCAGGCGTTAAGGGTTGAGAGGTAGCCCTGCGTCTTACACTAGACTCAGCAAGGGACTCCCTATCACTGGGGCCTTCCCTGTCAACTGGTGTCCCTGCTGGGACATTCTCACCCTCCTGATCAGTCTCTCCACTGCAGTCCAGGGATGAGGTCTGGGAGCCCTCCCATTGGGAATCCTCGCTACACTCAGGATCCTCTTGGTACCGACTAAGCACACTCTTCCCCTGGGTACATGTCACAAACCTTTCAAAGAAATTCTGAGATCTCCTGAGGTCCCCTTCTACAGCCAGCCCTCTCTCTCTACAGAACCCCTCTAATTCCTCCTGCGTGTAAAATGGCAGGTCCTCTAAATCAAAGGTTAACCCCATTTTGAAAAGGTACAGTAAACACAAGTGTGACCATCTAAATACCCAAGTGTTAGAACTGAAAACAGGAAAAATGACCAAAGAGAGAAAGTTAAGAGAAGCAAAACATGTGATGGTCTAAACGCAAACTTTGTAGTGAAATAATGAGTCACAATGGTATTCAGCAAGCGCAAGTCCTATCCTCACCTCTGACGACCAATGTTAGAAATGGGATTTCTTGTTGGCTAGGGTATGCACCTAAGCCAGGCAGAACCCATCCACTTTAGTCAGGGCAAGGGAGTTACACGTCCAAGATAACCCCTGCTCACCCCTTTGGCAGTTTGGCACGAGCAGTCAGGCTTAACCCGGAGGCAATGTGTAAAGCATTTGCACAACACACAGAGCACACATGACGCACTAGCCCCACCACAAAGGAAACACAACACCAAGTTATATGAAAATATACTGTATTGTACACAACACAATTATTAGATCTCATATCAGTAATACCCTGCTACCTTAGCAGGTGTCAGAACATTACACATTAGTTACTCTGCAGAACTAGCAGCAGTCACATATAACACACAGGTTACTCAGTATTCTGCAACATAAGCAGTAGTCAGGAAACACGTTTTTACACTAAAGCACTTGTCATAAGAATATCATAAACGCCCATATTAGGAGGATTATAAAACGTATGGCAAGTCAGAAAAACATATCAGCATGTTATGCCCATAAAAGGAACATTTGCATACACATATGAAACATCATAAAACAGGTAGGCAACATATAAATCAATAAAGTATCTAAAAAGAACTTATGTTATATATATTGTCTCCTAAGAGTACCTGTGTAAGGTGTGGGAACCTCCAGAGGCTGCAAAATGAAAAATGGGGCCCCCGGTACTCCTCTTCACTGAACAGGAGCCTCCCAAGAGTTCTGGGTTGGAGGGGGCGGCACACAGCCCCTCTGTATTAATGAGGGGCCCCTTCTTGGGCCCACAATTGCTTGGGGCCCCCCCAGGCCTCAACTGGCCCTTCTGGGGGGGGGGGCAAAGCAGGATACAAGTGGGGACACAGATGGGGGGCCTCACCTGACTCTTGAGGGGGCCCCCAAAACACAATGGAGGACCACGCTGTGCGGGGTGCCGCCGGCGAGGCTTCCACCCCGTCCGCATCCTCAGGAAATGGCTTGGGGCTATACCGGGGCAGAAACTGGAGATCTTGTGGTGCAGGGGGCCTCTAGCGAGGCTTCTGTCCTGCCCGCAGTCTCCAAAAATACCCTTAGCGCCACAGGAGTGATCACACTCCTAGTGCAGGGAATCAGGGAGAGGGATTCCCCCTCAACTCCCGTGTCCAGCATCCAGGGCGGCCCTGGGATCCAAAGGGAGACCTCCGATGAGGTCTTCCTTCCTCCTGGGGCCGCCTACATGAACTCGCCCGCACCCGGCCTGGTGAGCAAGTCTCCCTATTTCTTCTCCTGGCTCGCGGCAGTGTTGGGCCCAAGAAAGGGCCTTCTGGTGCCCCGGGGGTGCTCCTCGGAGCGTACCTCGTCCCAAGGGTACTGTTAGGAGCACACTTGCTCCAACTTCCTTTTCTTCATGCCCCGGGGGCACAGGGCAGCGCAGATCCCTCGCGCTGGATGTAAGCAGCCCGCCCGGGCTGCGGCGGTGATTATGGGGAAATACACAAAGCACTATCAAGCGCACCACGTCCGGGTCACGGTGGTGAGATTTTCTGGTGGCAAAGCATGCCCTTTGCAAAGCGCAAAGTGAACAAGCCAAAAAAAAAACGCTTCCAAGGCGTCTTAAAGGATCTAACCAGAGCGCTCTTCAGGCACTATATGACATAGGTGAAGCGCTCTTCTAGCGCCTTAGCGGATCCTAGCAGGGGTCCGGGGCAACAGCACCCAGCTCCTGGGGGACAACAGCAAAAATGGTGCACAGGGCGGCAGGGCCCAGCAGCAGGCCAGCACAAGGTGAATGCAGGCAGTTGGCAGTTCCTCAAAGTGACCACGAAGGTCACAGGTCAGCACATCATCAGCAGTCCATGGCGGTTCCTAGTGAGTCCCTCCACCAGTCTGTGTCCAGTTCCAGGTAAGTTCCAAAATGTCACCAAATTGTGGGGAAAATTCCCCTGTACTTAAACTCACTTTTTACAGTGTCTTACAATGGAAGGGGAGAGGAGGTTCCAACCAGTTACAACTGATTCTGGGAGTGCTCCCTCTCTCCTTCAGCACAGTCTCCAAATATCAGTTGGGGGTAAACAACCCTATTGTGTAAGGCCAGGGCACAGCCTTTACAAATGCAGGTGTGCCCCGCCGCTCCCTTCGCTCAGCCCAGGAAGACTATTCAGTATGCAGATGCACCTCTGTGACACCTCCACCCTCCCTGTGCACAGACTGTCTGAAACGTATGCACAAAGCCCAACTGTCACTCTGCCCAGACGTGGATTGCAGTCAATCTACAAAACACCAGACTCATAAGCACAGAGAAATGCACACTTTCTAGAAGTGGCATTTCTGTAATAGTAATAAAAAATACACCTACACCAGTAAGCAGCATTTCTTACCACCATTACAACCATACCAAACATGCCTCCGCTACCCCTCATAAATGAGACAATACCCCTTACATATAAAGCAGGGCATTTCTAATGCAATCCTATGAGAAGGCAGCACTCACAGCAGTGAGACACCAAGTTAGGCTGTTTGTCACTACCAGGACAGGACACGCAACCTGGCACATGTCCTGCCTTCTACATACATAGCACCCTGCCCATAGGGCTAGCTAGGGCCTACCTTAGGGGTGACTTACATGTAGTAAAAGGGGAGTTCTGGGCCTGTCAAGTACATTTAGATGCCAGGTCCCTGTGGCAGAAAACTGCGCACACAGGCCCTGCGCTAGCAGGCCTGAGACAAGTTTGAAAGGCTACTTCAGTGGGTGGCGCAAGCAGCGCTGCAGGCCTACTAGTAGCATTTAATTTACAGGCCCTGGGTATAGAAATACCACTGTACAAGGGACTTATAGGTAAATTAAATATGCCAATTAGGTATAAGCCAGTCATACCAACTTTAGATGGGAGAGCACCTGCACTTTAGCACTGATCAGCAGTGATAAAGTGCTCAGAGTCCTAGAGCCAACAGCGAGAGGTCAGAAAAAATAGGAGGAATTAGGCAAAAAGTCAGGGGGTGAACCTGCCACAAGAGCCAGGTCCAACAAAACGTTTACTTCTACATCTGAGAGGAGTTTGTGTTATAAGGGGCTTGTTAGTATTCTGATATTCCTGCTTGGCTTGTAGATGTGTAATGCTCACCACGCGCTCCTGATATTGAAAGGATAATTGCTCTAAGGCACTACTGACTTAGTTGGCTTGCCAGAGATATCTAGCCACCACCAGTGGTACGGCACCTTCTGCTAATGAATTAACACAGTTTATTTCTGATAAAGGTTTAACGTATTCTCCGAAACTCAGCCCATAATGCTTTGCAGGCATTCATTATTCAACACATTTGTGCCCATAACTCAGCCTATGGTGGTCCTACGGCAATGGGACCACCCCCAAAACATTCAAAATGATGTGCTCTTTCTGTTTAGGCCATCTTATGGGTCACACTAGGTGAGAGGGGCCCAAAAATCATACCTCTTCCACCATTTCATGTGTATTTAAATTTTCTCTTGGTTAAAATTTCTGTTTTATAGATGAGAGGAGTTTGTGTTATAAGGGCTATGTCTGTAAGAGTGTTCTGATATCCCTTTGTGCTTTATAAATAATGTGCAATGTGCTCCTGAAAGGATAATTGCTCCAAGACAGTGCTAATTTAGTTGGCTCCACATGGACATCTAGCCACCACCACTGGTACTGCACCTTCTGCTAATGAATGAACAGTTTCTGATAAAGGTTTTAATGTATTCACGGAAACACAGCCTATAATGCTTTGCAGGCATTCATTTTACAACACATTTGTGCCCATAACTCAGCCTCTGGTGGTCCTAGGGCAATGGGTCCACCCCTAAAACATTCAGAAGGATGTGCTCTTTCTGTTTAGGCCATCTCGTGGGTCTCTCTAGGTGAGAGCGGACCCTAATATCATAACCTCTTCCACCATTCAATGCATGTTTAAGTTTTCTTATAGCTACAATGTTTGTTTTTACAGCTGAGAAGAGTTTGTGTTTTAAGATCCTTGTTTGTAATAGTATATTGATAGTCTTGCTTGGTCTGCACTTTGCTCTGTTTGGGTTGAAGAATGATTATTGTTCCAAAGCACTCCTAATTCAGTTGGCTTGACAGGGATATCTAGTAACTGTCAGTGGTACTGCACCTCCTGCTGGTGACTCTACAGGGACATCTAGCCATAACCAATGGTACTGCACCGTCTGTTGACTCAGCAGGAACATCTAGCCACGACCAGTGATACTGCACATTCTGCTGTTGACTCTACAGGGACATCTAGTAATGACCTGCAGCACTGCAGCAGTGCACCCTTGTGCCACTGACTCCACAGTTAAATGATATTTAAAAGGCCTGCTAGGCCTGTAAATGTGTAATACACTATGCCCTCAAGGGGCTGATTATATGATTACACTGAAATATTCTTTATTACTGTTCTTTATGTGATTATGCCCTCTAAGGGCTTAATATATGTTTATATGACCATGTTTCCTCCAAATGCATATATTTTTTTTTACTATGGTGCTCTGTAGGGGCTTTTCAAACCATTACAGTCTAATGCCAAGTGTATGAAGGAAAGCAAACAAACACAAATTATGGACGGGATGCGGAACCAATCAGACTTTTCACCCCAAGTCACAAATCTGGGTTTAATCCATCAATTCTTTTGCTCACCTTGCCAACCCAGTTTGGACCCAGCCCTATGCAATTCAGTCTTGACCCGGTAACAGTCCAGTTCGAACCCAGATCTGTGACTGGGGGTGAATGTTTGATTTGGTCTACATTCCGTTCATCAACTGTTTTTTTTTTGCAATTGTATGAAGGAATGCACAAATACAGTTTATTTCTGATAGAGGTTTAATGTGTTGCATGGCAAAATATTTATAAGGTCCCAAATGCGAGGTTGTCATTATCATTTACAACGCCAACAGCTCTAACTCTCGCTACTGCGAGACCTATTACATTGCAAATGCTTGTTTCTACTTTGTAGGAAGTGGCTTGTGATGACATCTGTTGGAAGCCCCAAGGCATCTGTGCTTTTTTTCTGCCTTCAAAACATGTTGTCATTTTGTTTCCAGGCCTCTGTCAGCCCTAAACAAATACCAAGCTGAGCGTGCTGTGTATCTATCACCCTCGCAATCACAATCAGCCGGCAGAGCCGGGCCTGTGGGAAGAGAGGGAAAGGAAGGGAACACAGATTAGGCATGCCCATCTGTGGGAGAGTTGAAGACTGGCTCCTTTTGCCATTTGCTGCTTGGCAGAGACCCTGAAAGTCGCGTTCAAAACCTGCATTGGCAAAGTCAGTAGGTCTAACTTTAATATGTGCAGGAGGACATGCAGCAAGACATTCATTACAAAGGGACACATATGCAGACGCAGGCTAACATACATACAAGTACCTTTAATATTTTGCTTTATATTCCTTTCTCAGAAGACAGTTAAAAGTTAAATGGTTTATCGAGTGTTTTTTTAATCTCATCACTAGTGGAACCGTGCACTCTTATCAGACACTCCTAGCCCCACATGACGTGGCTTTCTTGAATGCAGAAACACTGTTTTGAACATATTTGATTACTGTTGTAATCCATCACTTCACTATTTTAAATATTGTTGTTCTTCAGCTGTATTTTCAGGATAGCAGAAACTCGTAACGCTGAAAATTATTTTTATCAGCTCCTAATTTTGCTTACTTATATATGTTATGAATGTGCGGATTTGTAGGGTGTTTTTGGTACACGTACACAGATTCAGGTTTCTTGTCTTAATGCTGTTTGCAATATATATGTGTCTTTGTGAAATTGTGACTTGTGCATATTTATGTTTTAGTCACTGATGTACGCATGTTTGTATGTGTACATTTCTGTTCTTTGTCATTATCCTGCATATGTTGCTGCTTGTATTTGTACACTTGTGTTTCAATGTGTGCTGCAATGTTATATATGTATGTGTTGTCATGTTTCTTGTTTTTTGTGGTGTGTGTGTTTGAATGTTTATTCAAGTGCACCTATTCATGTTTCTTTCCTTTTGACTCTATACGTTTTTGTATAACTATGTAAAATTGTGCATTCCTGGTTAGATGTATTCATATTTCTCCATGAGAATATTCAGCTGTGTCGTATGCATGTGTATTAGAATTGGCTGTGTGCATGCCCTGGCACATGTGCCACAGATGTGTTTTGGCTGCCTCTTGTTTACATTTTTTGTGTGTATAGCTGTAAATGTGCACATATGTTTGAACTTGTGCATGTCTGTGCATGGTTTGCCTACATGTGTTGTTTTTTGCATATGTTGGTTTTTGCGCGTGTAGGCCCTCATTTGTGTGTATATGTGTTGAAACGTGTGAATGTCATGGCCTGCAGGTAGAAGTGTCTGTTAGTATAATTTTATGATTATCTTTTAAGGTGCAATTATCGTGTTGTTTTGTGGCTCTGTGTGCATGGTCTGTGTTTGTACAGTTATGCCTTCATACGTGTGAATGTCTGTGTTTGTGTCAGTGTGAATGTGTACGTGTTGATATTATTTATATTTGCTCCATTGCTTTGAATGCATGAATTAAGGAAGTAATTTTGCTAAATTAAAATTCTACAGACCTGGAGATTGAAAGTGGTGATTTTTATTTAATGACACACATCAAGGAAACATGGCAATCATATAGGATTTATTGCCAGCATTATGTCACCGGGCAATTTACATATAGGGGGCACCAAATTAGTTGTTTTTTTCAGTAATTCAGGCTTTAAATAATCTTATTCCTGTCTAGCTATGACGGTGACCTCGGTCTAAAATGTAGGTCATGAGCAGTAGAGGTTAAAAATCCCACCTCTCACTGTTGTAGTTACTTTATACATACACCTACTATTTATGTGTCAAAAAAGCGAGTGTGTGCACAATTCTAAACGTGTCGCTGGTGACGTAGCTCACGTTCTTTAGCTTTTCAAGCATGTGAAGAGGCGGGATCATCGTGTGGGCTTACAGTACCTCTTCCATTGTCCAGGGATCTCAATGGGCTGAGAATGCAGGCTTGCATTGCCCTATGTTCTGCATGCTAACATTAAGTAACTGGAGTTAGGCTCTATACATTTACAGCATGTGATCCTGCAGTCACTTCGCCGCTTCAGTCAAGAGAAGTGGCAGGGGGTCGAGATTCCGACTGCTAACTAAGCGGAAGTGGCATGGTGCATCTAGAGGAATAAAGAGAGACACTGCTGTTTGGATTTTCATGGTTGCCAGAGCACTTTTCTGGTAAATTTTTTTGGTGTGAGAGCATCCCTGTGTGCTGCTGTCGGGTGGGAGATATGACATTTTTCTATATTTTTATAAGGTTGCCAAAGATTCGCAATGTTGGGCAAAAATCAGTGCTTTTGACATTGCTTCTCTGTTTTCTGCCCTCACTTTCTTCCATTCACATGGGGATAAACCAATCAGATGCCGACTATGCTGTTTACACTGGCAGCTTTCATGGGCTATTAAGGAAGTGCATGCACACTCAGTGATTTTGTGGCTCTACAGAAGATGGAGGTCCTCAGTATAGCATGTGCTTTCCCTATCTGTGTTTTTGAGTCCTGCTTGAGCGCTCTGGCTGGGACTTCAGAATCAAATCTCCTGTGTCTCAAACCTTTGGTGTGGTCCACTGAATTTGACGAGATGCATTTGTAATCCAGTTTGGCCTTGTAGTCTAGGGGGAGGTAAAGCACTTCTAGATTACCTACTTGAAGGATTAGATGTGAGGACCTTTTTTCAATTTAACTGTGAAAGCAGGCTTTTTGATTAGGTGAGGTGCGAGCAAGTTAATACTCGTTTGGCCTGCTGGAATTGGGTTGTTGAGGGGAATGCAGATGATAAGGGTAAGATTGAAGCACTCCTTTAACCTTTAAGGTCCTGAATAATGAAATCATCAATTTTTGTGTGTGACTGTTTTCATGGCTGAAGATCATCCTTCGCTGAGCAAAGCTCTAACAATCTGGTTATTCCATCTGCCTGGGACCATTTTCCTTTTACCTTTCTGATCGCGATTTCAGTGCCATGATGCCTTTAGGTGATTGTCCGCTTTATAACTTGAAGTTAAGCAGCATAACAGTCCTGTGGCAGAGCCAAAGTGCAGTAAAATGTGCATTGCACCACCAAAACGTTCAGACAAAGTGCTTCTTTTGTCTACATAATTTATGGGTCCCCACACAATGTTAGTGGGGACCCCAAAATAATAACTCCTCCCACCATTTAGTGTCTTTTAAGTGCTCTCATGGCTGGAACTTTTGTTTTACATCTGAGCGTACTTTATGTTCTAAGGGCCTTGTTTGTAATAACATTGTTATAGTCTTGCTGCTCCTGACAATGTGTAATACACTACACCCTCTAGGGTCAAAATATATGATTACACTGCATTATTGAATGCCATTTTCTTTTGTGTGGTTATGACCTATCGGGGTTAAATATATAGCTACATGACCAATTTTCTTACAAATGCTACTTTCATTGTGGTGTCCTGTAGGAGCTGTTTTAAGCATTACCGTCATATCATCATGCTAAAGTATTTGTGACGCATGGAAACTTGCCCATAATGCTTTGCGGGGCATTACTTTTATAAAACATCTTTGCTGATAACCCAGCCCATGGTGGTCCTAGGACAATGGGACAACAACCACCAAAACGTTCAGCACATCATGCTGTTTCTGTCAGCATCATCTCTGGGTCCCTCCACTAGTTTAGTGGAATGCCCAAAATTATAACACCTCCCACCATTCAGTGTCTTTTTAAGTGCTCTCATGGCTGGAACTTCTGCTTTACAGCTGAGAGTAGTTTGTTTTTGTAAGGGCCTTGTTTCTAATAGTGTTGCAGTAAGCTTGCCAGGCCTGACAATGTGTAATGCCTTCTAGGGGCTAGATATATGATTACACTGCATTACCTTCTGCGATCTTCTTTTCATGTGGTTATGCCCTCTAGGGGCTGACTATATGGTTACATAACCATGGTCCTCATTACAACCCTGGCGGTCGGTGTTAAAGCGGCTGTAATACCGCCAACAGGCCGGCGGTAAAAAAAAATTGGATCACGACCATGGCGGAAACCGCCAACACAGACAGCCACTTTAACACTCCGACTGCCACGGCGGTAGAAACAAACACCGCGGAGGTAACCGCCAACAGACAGGCGGAACACAATGTACCGCCCACTGTATTACAAGGCACCAATCCGCCAGCTTTTCCGGGGCGGTACCAATGCCAACAAAAGCATGGCGGAAACAGTACTTGGAAGGGAAACCACTCACCTATCGACACCCAACGAGGAACCAGGATGCCATGAAGCCCGAGTTACAGGTGCTACCAATGTTGGTTTACCTCCTCTTTTCCCAGGAAGATTGGCGGTGACGACCACGGTGAGTACTGCACCTAGCACACAGGGGAGGGGGGGAAAGAGAGTGACACACACATGCAACACGCAACACCCCCACCCTCACCCATAACACCATACACACAAATACATGCATCACATTACATTTGCACCCCGTAACCCTTTGGAAGAACGCAAGGACAAAATGAAATGATTGTAACAAGTGTAATCATCGAAAATCCAGATAGGGAAACAGGTCTGTAAAAGATCATTATATACAAATATGACAGCAACTACACATGTCCGGAGAGTGATCCATTCATTGTCCGTGGACCAGTGGTCCCACAATGCATAGGCGAAGCCCACACATGATACCTGCCTCAAAATGGAGAGAACACTGCTGGGGCATCAGGTCGAAAAAAAAACAGGCACCTCAGGGGGAAGTGGAGGGGGGTGCACCTCAGCCGGATGATGGGACGATGCCACTGCTCCACGAGGGGGCTCCATGCCCACTGCTTGCTCCTGGGGAGTGCAAAGCCACAGTCTCACAAGTCTCTCAAGTGGGTGGTTTGCCCACTGATTGGTCCTGGGAAGTGCAAAGCCACAGTCTCATAAGTCTCTCAAGTGGGTGGTTTGCCCACTGATTGGCCCTGGGGAGTGCAAGGCCACAGTCTCTCTAGTGGATGCTTTTCTCCACTGGTTCCGGAGGGGGCTTTGTGCCCAGGATGCTTCATCCTGCCAAGGACTGGGTGAGTGGATGCTTTTCTCCACTGTTTCTGGAGGGGGCTTTGTGCCCAGAGTGCTTCATCCTGCCAAGGACTGGGTGAGTGGATGCTTTTCCCCAATGGTTCTGGAGGGGGCTTTGTGCCCAGAGTGCTTCATCCTGCCAAGGACAGGGTGAGTGGATGCTTTTCTCCACTGGTTCTGGAGGGGGCTTTGTGCCCAGAGTGCTTCATCCTGCCAAGGACTGGGTGAGTGGATGCTTTTCTCCACTGGTTCTGGAGGGGGCTTGGAGCCCAGAGTGCTGCACATGGTGTGTGGCAGTTCCCATTCAGTCACCTGGGTGTCAGAGCCACAAGATTTCCTGGGAACAGGTAGCATGATACTCCATGGAGGCCGGACACACTCCACCCTGCGGCGACTTAGCCTGCCAACTGCTGGTACTGCCAGTGCTGGTTGTGGTGCCTCATGTACTCTGTGCAGGGTCCAGGACGTCTCCTGCAACCTGGGACGACTGCCCACTGGGGATGATGTTCATGTTGGCTGTGATGGCACTGTCTGAGCACGTCGCGGGGCAGGTGGCAGTGGTTGCGGCGGTGTCAGCGGCAGAGATGCTGGCGGTGGTGCATGTGTCAGCACCTGTGGAGGGAGACCCCAGGACGTCTCCTGCAGCCTCGGACGGCTGCCCACTGGGGATGATGCTGGGGACTGTATCAGAGGCAGCAGATGTGCAGGTAGGCGTGCAGGTGGTGGTGCAGGTAGTAAAGGTTGCTGTTCTGTCTTGCAGAAGGGGTGTCACCAGTCCCTCACCCGGAAGCTCCGTGCCCTGAGCTGACTTCTCTTTAGCCTTGTGTCCCTTCCCCACCTTGGAAGTCGCTGCTGGGACCTTGGCACTGTCCTCTTTTGTCTTGGAGGAGGCCTTGCTGGGTGATTGGTGCGGCTTTTCCCTACGGCATGTGGGCCCCTTCTTCACCTTGGCAGGTGGCGGAATAGGGTGATCCTTGGCCTCACTAGGTGGCACCCTGGCACCCCTGATGGGTGCCGCCCGCGATGTTACTGGACTTGCAGGGACCACAGTGCTCGAGGATTTCGTGGCTGAGGTGCTGGGCTGGGATCTGGACATCCTGGCCCTAGGGGAAGGACTGGGGGGAGGTGTAGGGAAGAGGTCAATGTTAGCGAGGAAAAGTTTTTTTAGACACACTGGGATGGGAAGATGGAGGGGGTTTGGTAGTGGAGGAAGAGGTAGTGGTTGTAGGAGGTGTACGTCTGCTGAGTTTGGGTGAGGGTGCATGGGATGGAGGCTGTTGTGAGGTGGACGGCTGTTGAGTGGGTGTGTGCCTGAATTTGTGTACTTTGGGAGGAGGGCTCACAGACACACTGGGAGAGGACACGGGGACGTGTGCATGGTAGTGGGGGTGGTGATTGCACATGAGTGATCTGTAGTGATAGGCATGCTGGTGATGGAGGTAGTGGCTGAGGATGTAGTGCATGGAGGTGTGAGTGGAAACGAGGCTGGGAGGGAGAGAAGGACGTGGAGGAGGGGGACACAGTGGAGGCAGTGGATGTTGGTTTGTCTGCATGGGTATGGTGCTTGTGTGAGTGACTGTGGGATGTGTGGTGTTTATGTTTGCCATGTCCACTCTTGTGTGTCGATGAGTGTGCAGGCTGGTCTGATGGTGTGCTTGGGATAGGCTGAGGTAGAGGGGATTGGGTCTGGGTAGTGGAAGTTGGAGGGGGGAGGCTGGACACAGGGACAAATGGCTGCCATCAGTGCTGAGGCCAGAGCCTGAAATGCTCTCTGTTGGGCTGCCATGCCAGAATGAATGCCCTCCAGGTATGCATTTGTTTGCTGCAAATGACTCTCGACACCCTGGATGGCATTCAGAATGGTTGATTGCCCAACAGTGAGGGATCTCAGGAGGTCAATAGCCTCCTCACTGAGGGCAGCAGGGCTGACTGGGGCAGGGCCTTAGGTGCCTGGGGCGAAGGAGATGCCCACCCTCCTGGGTGAGCGGGCACAGGAAACATGCTGAGGGGCTGCTGGGAGGGCGGTGCTGGTAGGGGGGGTGGCGGCTGTACCTGTTGATGCGGTGGGAACAGAGGTGCCCGCCACCGCAAGAGAGCTCCCATCAGAGGAGTCGCCGCTGTCACTGGTGTCTCCTCCTGTCCCTGTCGTGGAGCTCCCCTCGCCCTGCATCCCACTGGTGCCTTCACACTCCGTACATTCACCCTCCTTGGCCATGTGGGTTGCAGCTCCCTCCTGCTCCGGTGCCAATGCTCCTCCGCCAGATGATGCTAATGCATACAATGACAGGGTGACAAAACAAAAAGGGGAGGAAAGACAGAAGAGACACATGGTCAGTGCCTGCAACAACACCACCGTTGGCGGATACAACACACATGGAACAGCCCTAAGCACTAGGCCATGCACTAACAGTTCAGGGTAAAATCACATGTCCATGGGGGACTGTGCCTAGACCCATTTGATGCACACCAGGAACCCACAGGAGCCTAACTAGGTGTAGAGGGCCACTACCATTTTTGGGGTTGGACTGCCACTGAGCCTCCCTAACAATGGATCTACCCTGGCACGTTTGCCCTGGCCTAGGGGAACCCACAGCCCACTTCCCCACCCAGAAACCTCATAAAGCATGCAGAGTCAGCTGAATGAGACTGTACTCACCCCCTTGTGGCTGCTGTGATGCCCTCAAGCGCCCATCGAACTCAGGATATGCCACTGCCAGGATCCAGAACATCAGGGGGGTCATGGTGTGACGGGCACCCCTTCCACGTTGGGAGGCCATCCCCAGCTGGGCCTCCGTCATCTTCTTGCTCCAGCGGCGCAGATCCTCCAGTCTTTTGTGGTAGTGGGTACTCCGTCTATGGTAGACGCCCAGGGTCCGCACTTCCTTGGCGATGGCACGCCAAATACCCTTCTTCTGGTGGGTGCTGACCTAGAGGAAAAGTGAGGTAAGAATGGATTTTATTCCCCCGTCCGGTTCATCTTACTCATTGGCCACAACCTCCTCCCTGGCCCAGAAACACATGCACTGACCATTCTCACATGCTGGCCTCTGTCCACCCCCGTATCTTCCATCCACGCCACTCAATACATTCATGTCCCATCCATCATGCTCACAGTGTACTCACCTGTTTGTCTAGAGGACCGTAGAGTAGCGTTTGCCCAACTCCTCCGCGGTGAAGGCAGGGGCCCTTTCCTCAAACACTGTAACCATTGTCGCTTCCAGACTCAGGTCACAGCAGCACTTGCAGTGTAGGTCCTCTCCTGTAGAAGGTCAGGTATCAAGTGAGTAAACAGATAGTAATTGGCGGTCACGTCCGCGGCAGTGCGTACCATCACTGCCGGCGTACATCGTCATTGGCTCCTGGAACCCATAGGGCCCAATGATAACCAATGCTGAATTGCGCTGCGGTCTTCGTCTGCCTACCGCGACGCTGCACAATGCCAGCGCAGTTACCTCATTTTCCCTTGTCCCGCCTTACAGGTAAGGCAGCCGCCATTTCAGGGGGCCACATGGCAGGGCAAGTAACTGCATCACATCACTTTTGTGCAGCAATACGGACAAACAGCACAACACACCGATTACATCACAATTGTTCTAAACACCCTTGTTCAAGCTATGTGGTGTATGACCCTCTGCTCACCCTTCTCCTCCATAGGGCACGTCCGCTGAGCCAGATGATGAGATGGCGTCATACTCCGGTATACAGACCCCTGGTGGACCTGTGGACAATGGAAGACAGACACATCATTATCACCTACAGACTTGATCGTGCCACAATCCACGAACTGTGTGCCCAGTTGGAGCCCGACCTAATGTCAGCTATCCGCCATCCCACAGGAATCCCCCCTCTAGTGCAGGTCCTGTCAGTACTCCATTTCCTGGCCAGTGGTTCCTTTCAAACAACAGTGGCTGTGGCATCAGGGATGTCACAGCCAATGTTCTCTAAGGTGTTGTCCAGAGTGTTGTCTGCCCTGCTGAAACACATGCAGAGCTACATCGTTTTCCCTCAGATGGAGGATTTGCCCACAGTGAAAGGAGACTTCTATGCCCTAGGACATATCCCCAACATCATTGGTGCAATTGATGGTACACATGTGGCATTTGTCCCCCCCCTGGGTATGGGAGAGTCCCTAAGGGATGGTGTGTGTCTAACATTTGTCCCTCGATATTTGCAGGTGACTCTGATTACCCCAACCTGTCATGGCTACTGACCCCAGTGAGGAATCCCAGGACAAGGGCAGAGGAACGCTACAATGAGGAACATGGGCAAACTAGGAGGATAATAGAGCATACTGTCGGCCTCCTGAAGGCCAGGTTCCGGGGCCTCCATCTGGCAGGTGGCTCCCTATAGTACTCACCGAAGAAGATTTGCCAGACAATCGTGGCATGCTGTATGTTGCACAACCTTGCTTTGTGACGCCAGGTGCCTTTTCTGCAGGAGGATAGGCCTGAGTTGGACTTGAGGCAGCTGTGGAGCCTGTGGACAGTGAAGAAGAGGAGGCAGAATAAGAAGATATAGACAACCGAAACAACATCATCATGCAATACTTCCAGTGAGACACAGGTAAGAGACTGGCACTGCTCCTCTCATATCGTACTACTGTAGGACATTGCATGATTCTGCCTTTTTACCTCTGTGTATGGACCCCGACAGTTCACTTTGGATTTCCATTTCACAGATCTGGGTACCACTTTCTGCCTTCTGCTATGTTTACTGCTGCCCAACAACTGTCGAACATTGGTATGTGAAAATGAACATTGACATTGCTATTTTTCTGAGAGGTTGCAATAACACATTTGTGAATGTACAGACTGCCTCCAGTTTGATTTGTGATTCAAGGGTGTTTATTTCTGTGCTAATAAGTGGGCTGGGGTGATGGTGGAGGAGTGTCCATGGTGGAGTCCAGTCTATTGGTATCACAGGTGCATTGTCCAAGGGGGCATAGGAAGTGGAGTAATGACAGTTCAGTGTGGACAGGGTAACCATTTGCGGGCTGGCTCTCCTTCTGCAGGGGGTGGGGTGCTGGTGGCCTGTTGGTCCTGTGGCGGGACCTCCTGTCCACTAGCGCCGGCAGAGGTGGAGGGCTGTTCATCATTCAGGCTAGTGTCAGGGGCCCGTTGGTGTGCCACTGTGTCCCTCGTGGTGTTGGGCATGCCTGCCAGCACCCTTGCAATGGTGACCAGGGTGGTGTTAATGGACTTGAAGTCCTCCCTGATCCCCAGGTACTGTTCCTCCTGCAGCCGCTGGGTCTCCTGAAACTTGGCCTGTACCGTGCCCATGGTCTCCCGGGAATGGTGGTATGCTCCCATGATGTTGGAGAGTGCCTCGGGGAGAGTTGGTTCCCTGGGCCTATCCTCCCCCTGTCGCACAGCAGTCCTCCCAGCTTCCCTGTTGTCCTGTGCCTCTGTCCCCGGAACCGTGTGCCTACTGCCACTGATCCAGGTCCCTGATTGTCTTGGGTTGGTGGGTTTGCCTGTGGTCCCTGTAGTGGTGGACACACTGCTGATTGACGTGTCCTGGGGACAGAGGGATGGGCCCGCTGGGTGGGTGCTGTGGTGGTGTTTCCTGAGGGGGGAGGTTCAGTGGTGGTTTGTGACAGTGGCAGGGGAACCGATTGTCCTGAGGTCCCTGGTGGGCCGGGTTGGTCATCTTGATCCAGGCGTGCAGAGCTGCTGTCGTCACTGTGGGCCTCTTCTGTGGGGGGACTGGATATGTCTGGCACCTCCTGTCCGGTGACGTTGGGTAGGGGTCCTGTTGGGGGGTAAATGCATAGTTATTGTATCTGTGTGTGCCATCTTGTGCAATGGGTGAGTTTCCCTATACTCCTGTGCTTGCATTATTGCCTTGGCCCTTGTGTAAGTGGTGATTGTGTGCCCTGGCTGAGTCTCTCTAGTGGGCATGCTGTGGTGATGGGTGTCCATGCAGGTCTGTGATGGGTGTCCATGCATTGTTGTCACATGCAGGGCATGGTATTGGGATGTGTGGGTTGTGATAGTGGGGTATCTGTGAGGTGTTGGGGTGATGGATGTGAGGGTAGGGCTAGAAGTTTGTGATGGCATGCAGGTAGGGTGGGGGGATATAATAGCAAAGCTATGGCTTACCAGAGTCCAGTCCTCCTGCTACTCCAGCGAGGCCCTCAGGATGCATGATCACCAAGACTTGCTCCTCCCATGTTGTTAGTTGTGGGGGAGGAGGTAGGGGTCCAGCGCCAGTCCTCTGTACTGCTACCTGGTGTCTTGATACCACAGAATGCACCTTCCCCCGTAGGTCATTCCAACTCTTCCTGATGTCATCCCGTGTTCTTGGATGCTGTCCCACTGCGTTGACCCTGTCGACAATTCTCCGCCATAGCTCCATCTTCCTTGCAATGGATGTCTGCTGCACCTGTGATCCGAAAAGCTGTGGCTCTACCTGGATGATTTCCTCCACCATGACCCTGAGCTCCTCCTCAGAAAACCTGGGGTGTCTTTGAGGTGCCATAATGTGGTGTAGGTGATGTGTGGGGTGATGTTTGTTGTGCTGTCTGATGTGTTGTGTTGGTGTGTGTTCCTTGAGGTGCGTGGATGTTGTATAAGTGATGGTGTTGTGTGCCTGTGGATGCTGGTGTTGTGTTTGCTATTCTCTCTCTCTCTGCTTCTTCCAACAAAATCGTTGTAAGGGGTTGTGGGTAATTTGGGTGTGTGTTTTATAGTGGTGTGGGTGTGGTGTGTGTATGTGTATCAGGTGTGTGTATTTTGAATTGTCCAATGTGGTTGTGTTTTGTAAATGTGTGTGTATTTTGAGCGCAGCCGTGTGTACCGCCAATGGTTTACCGCGGTTGAATGACCGCCACATTGATTCGTAGGTCGTGATAGTGTGGGCATAATTCTGTTGGCATGACAGTGTACGTTTTGCTATCGCCAGTTTATCACTGACCTTTGGTGTGGCGGACTTGTGTGGGTGTCTGTATTGTGGCGGATTACAAGATGTGGGTCGTAATACCTGTAGTGGATTTCCGCCACGGTATCTTGACGGCTGTCAGCATGACGGTAAGCAGGATTTACCACCAGGGTTGTAATGAGGGCCCATGTTTCTTTCAAATTCTATTTTCATTGTGGTGTTTTCTAGGGGCTGTTCTAAGCATTACAGTCATATCACCATACAAAAATATTGGTGGCACACGGAAACGTGCCCCATAATGCTTTGCAGGGCATTACTTTTACAAAACATTTTTGCTCATAACTCAGCCTGTGGTGGTCCTAGGACAAAGTGACCAGCTTCAAAACATCGACCACAGTGTTCTCTTTCTGTCTACATCATCTCTGTTTCTCCACTCTGTTAGTGGGGACCCAAAATAATAACCCCTACCACCATTTGTCATCTTTTTAAGCTTTCTTATGGCTTGAACTTTTGTTCTTTTAGTTGGGAGAAGGTGTGGTTTTTGGGCCTTGTTTGTAATATCGTTGTAATAGGCCTGCTAGCCTAGGAAATGTCGAATGCACTACATTCTCTAGGGGTTATATATATGATTATATTGTAATACTTTCTTCTGTTTTTACAGGAGGTTATGCCCTTTACTGGCTAACAATATGGTTACATGACTGTGTTTCTTACAAATTATATTTTTGTTATGGTGTTTGAGCATTACAGTCTAATGCCAAAAGTTTATTTCTGATAAAGGTTT
Source organism: Pleurodeles waltl (assembly GCF_031143425.1). Taxonomy (NCBI): domain Eukaryota; kingdom Metazoa; phylum Chordata; class Amphibia; order Caudata; family Salamandridae; genus Pleurodeles; species Pleurodeles waltl. Next base: position 479,616,356 of record NC_090438.1, on the reverse strand, counting down.
ATATAATAAAGGTATATGTTATAATAATCTCTCCTTATTACAATTATGACCATGATTCAGGCTAACGTAACATCCTTATCACACTATGACTGTTTGAACCCTCCTGATATGTTTAGGTGACCCTTCTACTCTGTGGCTGTCTTTTGGGGGGATTTTTGTAGGCAGCCAGCAACTCTGATGGTGGGTTGATAAAAGTGGTATTCTATTAGAATTAGCAGATTTAAATAAGGATGCTAAATAGCAACATTTTCATTTATTGATGCAGATAAAGGAAGAAGGTAAATGGAAGTGCTTTAGTTATATGCAAGGCCACTTGAATTACATGGCAGGAAAAGACACAATTATGAGACACGGTTGACCAATTTATGTGGCAAGAAAAGCCCTGGTATTAACTTACAATGCCAATAGCTTAACTTAAGAAAATGCGAGACCTATTTCATTGCAAATGCTTGTTTAATACAGTGTTTACTACCAACATATTATGATAAAGTAATTAAGCAAGATTATATGTCAAGTATTCTAGTGCCACAACTAAAACATACCTGCAGGTACTACATCCAGTGGTGAAGATTGGGTGTCGGTGTCAAGCTTGGGAGTCATGTCAAGCTTTTTTGAATACCTTTTGCTACCTTAATTGAGCGTTATTCCATCTGCACAATTGATCTGACAATAATCGTAATAGCGACCAGTGAAAGCTAACTCCAAAAGGTGGCAGAAGTGTATGCAGCTCAGTCACAGTGTGACACACTAATCATACTCAATCAACTTATTTTCTGCTCAGATCTACTTCTCTTAAGTAGATTAGGAGTGTCGTTTAGAGGAGGGTTATATGTAAATAACACCCCCCACCAAAACAAGTGTTCCATTGAATCCCTCACCCCACTCTTTCACATGTTGCTCTTTCCACGAGCAATGCAGCCCTCAGTCACACTCGAGACCATATTTTGGGGCCTTGAAAAATGTTTTGACTACCTGTGGGTTAGATAAAAAGGGTTAGAACAGGTTTAGTTTTTCATTAAAATTATATAAAATCTTTCAGATAGTGAGGCTGGTTATCAGTTAAACTGCCAACCTTCGTAATCGATGTGAGAGCAATGGGTACTATTGCACATGAGTTTGACTTTCTTTGCCTCAGATGAGCTGAGAAAAGATAGGGTTCCAACATTTTCATCAAAAGTGAGCAACATTTTTAAATAACAATTGTCACAGAGAAGTAAACTTGCAAGCGAGAGTGGGGGCTCATGATGTTTAGCACTTTTTAAAGGGGTGCTCACTTTGTAATTAGGAAATGCTACAATTTCCTCAATACATTTTCACCTCAACACGTCAATAGTACGTAATGATAAATTTGAAGCTAGATGATAAAGTTGCAGAACCATTAATCAGCTTGGACTATGTGTCTCAGGTACAAAAGTTACCTTTAGCCTGTTTACTGAGTCTCTTGGTTCTTTGGATGGAGGTTTTCAGGAATGAAAGACACGGAGGAAGAAAGTGTACAACTTTTTTAGATTCTGCTTTAAGTGGTGAGTAAAGAAGATTGCATAACAACAGAGGTGAGGTGCATACGGGTGCAAAGAACTGTAGCAACAAGAGGAGTTGAACATAGTTTAACATTTTCTTTAAAGGTTGTGGGGTAAAGTATAGCCCCTTGGAGCACCACAGATCTGCTGGTGTCACTTGACCATGAGGAGAATGTTAGTATTACCTAGGGTAAACAAAGGGTTGTATGTTTATGCTTGGCGCAACGTTGATAAGTGTGTGGACATAACTGTATGTGATTGTATGGATCCTGGATGTAGGGCAAAGTTTATACATTTGGTTACTCGTGGTACGATTTTTCAATAAGATGTTAGCTCCCATTTCAAAAAAGGTAAGACTGGAAATTTACGGGCACATTGCTTAAGTCCTTTGGATTCCACAGTGTGTGTTGGTACTCAACGGTCATTTGTCCAGGCAGCATGAAGTATGTTGGGCGAGAAAAGAAATAGAAAACAGTTCCTGATTAACATTTCAAAGGACAGAGTCTCCAGCAACCGTCCAGGTAAATGGTAAACCTTCTTAAAGAGAATGGCATCAGACCATCCCAGGTCGTCATTATACCACCTTGGAATCAATGGGTGATGTAAGAGATTTATAAGATGCGATATATAGAAGTAGAAAGACTACTCCTGCATGAAAAACTAGTAGAAACAATGCTAAACCACAGGCTACCGCTGGTGATTTCTCATTTCAGCTCCTGCTGGGTTTTAAATCCAGTATTATCGTGGGTCACAGCTGGATGAGCAAAGTAAAAAACAGTGATTAAACAGTGGTAGACTGGATATGTACGGCTGCAGCCATGCTGCACATGATCACATAGTCTCCCTGAAGTGTTGTAGCTGGAGGAACAAACTCTTTGGGAGCTCTAAGACCTCTTGGTTTTGTTAATTGTTTAAGTGTGGTCATTGTGGTGTTGGGCCCTTGAGAAAATGATGTTTGTCAAGCCAGGTGGTGTCAGTACAGTAAAGGAAGGAAGGGTAAGGTGCTTTATGTTAATGTTACTGCTGGCTTGGCTGTTTTGGCTGTTTTGTGTAACTATTTTAGGAGTTTGCAGTTAAATAATTAGCAACAAAGACGCCTCAGATCCCAGACAGTTTGCTCCTTGGGTTACTGCTCTACTAAGAAATGCTTTCAAAGTGCAGCTTAGCTTCAGACACACGTCTGTCACTGTGTTTGATCTTCAGTGTCTACGGGAATGTTCCACACAGAAAAGCACACATTTGAACCTTATGACTGTGCACATGTATACATATGTACAGCTTAATTTTGATTCAAGGTGTTATGAGCTATGTATTGAACTCCCATATACTAACTCTAATTGAATAACTATAGCTGAATAACTGTACATAAAGCTCTGATCTTTGGGGTGAAAGGGAAGAGAGAAAGATGTAACCCTACAGACTCTAAACTACACAGTACCCAAATACAAACGTCCCCACTTTACCAAACTGTGTGATCTACATCCCCCATCGCTTTAGTCCACTGTACATCATATTTTTAACCATCCAATTTGAAATCACAATTTAGTACGGATCTGTGCTCTACATAAAGCTCACATATATGGATAGTACAAAATAGTCTTGTTTAACATTCGATAGCAGTAAGGCTATATAACTGGAGAACATGACAAAATGAAACATTTTGGGTGACTCGTGGCAATGTCATCAAGGCATGGTGGTTTTCTTGAATGTTTCATGTTTTTAAAAAATTACTTTAAAAAAATGGACCTTATCTTAATGATATAGTTATTTGCATTTTGATGGCCCAGCTTACACTTTGGCTCATAGAGCTAACCTTGAACCCTGGCTTGACCCTCCTCAAGGCCACTCTGTCTCACCCACACATTTAGGGCCAGAGGTATCAAACATTTTTGCAATTGCAAAAATGTGTTTTGGTATGTAACAAGTCCAATTCGCAATTCGGTAACTTGTTACCGAATTGCAAATTGGATTTGCAACTACATACCGATTTGGTATTAGGAAGGGGTGTGTCAAGGGTGTCCCTTCCTAATACCGAATCGCAGAGGCATGTTTGACTGTTTTGTGACCGCGAATGCGGTTGCAAAACAATCGCAGTTACCACCTACTCTAAGTAGGTGGTAACCCATTCGCAAAGGGGAAGGGGTTCACAAGGGACCCCTTTCCCCTTGTGAATGCTTGCGAAAACGTTTTTTAAGAGCAGGCAGTAGTCCCACGGGCCACTGCCTACTCTTAAAAAACGAAAAGAAAACTTTTCATTTTTCATTTTTAAACGCATCCCGTTTTCCTTTAAGGAAAACTGGCTGCATTTAAAAAAAAAGAAGATTGCTTTATTGAAATGCAATCACAGATATGGTGGTCTGCTGAGCTCAGCAGGCCACCATCCCTGTGATTGTAGCCATTCGCAATTGCTCGCAAATTACGACCTACCGCATGAATATTGATGAGGTAGGTCCATTTGCGAGCCCTTGAACTCCTGGAGTTTTATACATTCCAACAGCGATTACTTAATTGCGATTCGCAAAAAAATACAATTAGGTAATCGCTATTGTAAAGATTGATACATCTGGCCCTTAGCTTCTTCTGTAAGGCTTGGACTGGCCTGTCAGTAAATCTGGCAGTACCAGAAAAGACGTTCCGACAGGGCAGTGTGAGGACCGTTTTTTTAGGCAACTTGAGGGCCTGTTTTATCAGCACGTGTTCGCTAGCGTAGGACACTTTTAAGTTGGTGTTGCAGTCCGAGCTTGTCTCCTATGTCCTTGCTCCTAGAGCACCCTTCTAGCTTCTGCATTTAACGTCCTCACTCCTGGTTCCACATTTACCTCTTCTTGCCAGGCAAAACGAGTATCTCTGTGCTTCCAGGTAAGTAGAGATGCGGTAAACAGCAGCATTTACAATAACTAGGAATTGTTTGCTGTGTTTTAGCCATGATTGGAAGTTAACATTTACACTAGACTTTACATGGCATTTTAAGAATATGAGTGATTGATCCTTAAATGTAATGGAGCATGCCCTTTCTCCTCACATCATACCTTTCAAATACAACCCAGCTTTCAAATGAAAACTCTTTACTCTCTAGGGACTGCTTGCTCCTTGCCCCTGCATGCAGTAAATTGACAGGAATCAGGTTTCCAGTGGTTAACTACTGTACGTCTCATTTTATGTGTAATCATGTTAAGCTTAAGTGTTCTGACCTACTTCCCGTCATGGCGCTGCTGCGCGCGCCTTCTCTTTTATGTTTGTGCCAATAGATTTGACCTGGGCTGTCTCGCGGGCACATCTTCCGGTGGAGAGACACTGATCCACAGCCACTGACGGATTAATCTTTCATTGCGGCTGCCCACGGGGCAAAGCTGCTTAAAAGATGAGGTTCAGTGGGCTAATCTCCGTTCACCTTCACTTGAAACTGCGCCTCAGAGGTCTTCTTTATTTTCTTGTCAATCACTGTGAACAAGCTAAGGCCCCTTAGCTCTCTCCAGCAGCCCTCTCGATTTCCACTCTTAATTGAACTCCTGCTTTCGACTGCCCACGCACACCTGAACACGTAAGGTGTGTAATGAGAAGGAAGACAGACTTTGGTTAGAGTGATGCTGTTACATATGCAACACTACTGTTTGCTTGATCATTGAAACAAAGCCTATGTCATGAGGATATTTGTTCATGGCAGTGCTCCATTTTCCTTTTCAGGGTTAATTTCTAATTTGTCAGGGCTATTCTCAAAGGTAATTTACATTTGTGAGTCATTTACTCTGACAATTTTGAGTAACTTTAGTCGTTTGGGCAATTCACAAAACAGGAGTGTAAGTTTACTCAGAAGTGTAGACTTACACATTTGAACCTTCTGAAAAAGGAAGTGTCGCCAAACTTACACCTGTAAATTACTACTGCCAAAAACGAAATGGTAGTAAGTCCAACACCACATATGGGCAACCACCTGTACTGCAACACTCTTTCATAGAAAATAATCTAACATTTCTTTTTATTAAAATATAATTAAACTATATTTAATTAATTCTAAACATCACCTTTTATCATTTTACTGCATAATAGAACATTATTTTTACTTTAGGTTGAAATGTGTTTTTTAATTTAAACTTTAAAAAATGCTTTTGATTTCCTCTACATTAAATACACATGTAATTCCAATTTAAGCTAATTCTGCTGCAATATTCCTTATTTTGTTCTAGACTGAAAAAATATACAAAATAATTTGTCTTAGTATTTATATAAAGCTGCCTCTGCTAATTTGTTCTAAAATACGATAAATATATAATATTTTCCCTTTATTTTACCCTAGGGAGATCTCCACCCACTAAGTTGATTCTCAATATGGTAACGTATAGGGAAAAAATAAAAAAAAGTTTATTGAACTCCCCCAAAATTTGTGGAAATATTCGTTTTTTAAATATTAATGTAAATTCATTTTACTTATTTTTTTTGTATTTGGAACAATATTAACAAAAATGCTACAGCACTACTAGCTTGATTTTCAATTAAATGTTTAATAATTTAATTATAATGAATTAAATTAAAATATATTTCTGAAGTTTAAATAAATATGTTCCCAGTTAAAGTAAAATATTTAATTTTATATGTATTAATATGTATTACAAGTGCTGAATAGAAATAATTAAAAGTAATGCAATTATTATAATGAAAATAATATTACATTAATTTAAAAATTCAAAGAAAGTTGTTCAACTATTTTGTAATCACATATTAAGTATGTTTTATTTTTAGATATTTGTAACTCAAAATTATACTTTTATATATTTTTAATTATTTTAAATAATGTAATTTAATATAACATTGGTTTCTAATGGGGTTCTATTTTAAGCCCAGATCTCCATTATTTTCTATGGGGGTGTTGCAGTACCAATGTGTGCTTGACTTACTTCAACTCTAAAATGGAGTTATCTACCACTATTTTGTGCCACTTTATGGTTATATTAACCTTAAAAGAGCAGTTTGTGAATAGCAATTTGCTTACTCTTTTGAAGGTGGGTGCATGCCTCTCCCTACCCCCCCCTTACTCTTACCTGAACCCCTGCCATTAAGTAGTACATATGCTACCTTTTCCAGCCACTTCCCCTTTTCCACCCATATTTATTACTAAGGGCCTCATTCCGAGTTTGGCGGTCAGCAGTCTGCCATGGCGGAGGCGGTAGTCCGACCGCCGTCGATCTGGTGGTTGGACTGCCGTATTACGCATATGGAATCACACTAACAGAATACCGCCAGCGTTCCACCAGCACCGCCAGGAAGGACAGACCCCCAAGGTCACGCGGAAACACAAACACACCTGCGGAGCCTGTCTTGCCACCAGACTCATAATGAGGTTGTACACCGCCATTGTGGCCATAGCGGCCCAACCACCACATATCAGAAGGTGGAAACTGACAGTAGAAAGGGAGACAGTTACCTGCATGCAGACTTACACATCCGGTGTCTCTGTGGAGCTCTTCACAAACATCATGCCGCTGCTCCTGCTCATCCAAAGACAACAAAATTAACGCCACAGTGGATGCAAACAATTGTAAGTACAGATACCTTCCTGTATCATTAACCTCAAAAACAGCGTGGCAGGAGGCGCACATATCAAACCACACACACACTAACATACATCAACACGGATGCACACAAAGTCACTATATGGCCCCTTTGGGCAGAACACACAGCGGACTGGAACACTATAGAAATACACACAGCTGCATAGCTTGGGCACAGAGACAGTGAAGGCTACACAACATTGTCACACCACTAGCCACGGACTGTTCACACATATGCATTGAACACACATATGTATTGAAGTGGCATGGAACACAAACAACACCATCATTAAACATCACTACAATGGACACACACATCACAGCACAATGGAAGCGCAATGGCATGCACTAAACACAGAGACACAAACAGACAAAGAAAGCATGACAACTATACCTGCACGAATGGGGTGAGGGTATCTGGGACATCCAGGGAAGGGGAGACGGCACTAGGGCATACCTCACCTCAAACATGCCCCTCAAACAACATGTGCACAGTAAATGGCCATACATGGGTCCCAGGGACAAACAATACTAAACCCAAACGTCATGCACATATGCACAATGGGAAAGGGCCAGTCAGCAAAGCACATACAACTCCTACTGCATGGGACATACCCCTACAGGAATTAGCTGCAAGAGGCACACAACTAAATGGACACATGCACCTACAAATTCAAACACAGCAAGCACAATTGAACACACTCCATGTCTGGACAAACACAACTCAAGATGACACATATCAGATACATACAGACAGAAGCCATACCAGGGGGACAAGTTAAAGACCATACACGCCCACATTGCACAACGCAAAAAGAAATACTAACCATACCAAATACTACACAATGTCATGCCAGCAACATTGCATTTGCATAAACACAACGTATACCTTTTTCTTGAGGGACAACAGCAATGCCCACAAACTCACATATTGCAGACAACAGCACATGGAGCAGCAAGCAGGCCCAAACATACACAACTGGAGGCACACAACACAGATTACTCAGTAACAACATAATGGTGTTAAAGGTAATGCAGGACAAATGTGTACCCCAAAAAACAAGCTGCTTAGGTTTATCAAGTCCATAGGCCATTGGGTAGTCCAAACATTTCATATATAGTACAGAGTTGTGCATGAACTTGACTCCCAACTGCCAGGGAACCTCCACAGGAAGGAGCAGCAAGGGGGCAGGCAGGCACCTCAGGGATTATCTGGGGGATTGAGGGATCAGATTTGGGAGTGAGGGGTTTGGGCTTGAGTGGGGTGGTCTTCTTGGGATGGGTGGGCTTTTTCTTGGTAGGGGGAGGGGTCTAGGTGCTCGCTGGGGGCAGAGGAGGCCTTGGAGGTGAAAGGGACAGCCTTGGAGCTGGGTGGGGTCCTTTTGGGTGTGGTCCGAAGGGGAGAACAGGGGTAAGGCCAAGGTCACATAGGAACAGTTTTATGGATATATGGGGGCGGTCATCAGAAGGAGGTCAGGATTTGGAGGTTGATGGAGTGGTTGTCTGATGTATAGGTGTAGCTGTCATGGGTGCGTGCTTATGGGATGTATGCTTGTGGGTGTTTGTTGGGTGGGTGAGTGAGGGCATTTATGTGTCTTGGACTTGGAGGATGGAGGTGCTGGGTGGGTGGGTGTATGTTGGTGTGGTGACTGCAGATATGGTGGATGTGGTGGATGTATGTGTGTCTGTAGTTGTGGTGCATGTGGGTGTTGTGCTTGTGGTGGATGTATGTGGGTCTGCTGGGGTGGTGTCTTCAGGTAGGATGGGTGTGGTGCCTGTGTTAGTGACTGTTGTGGTGGTGTCTGTAGGCATGCATGATGTTGTGTGTGTGATGCTGGGGGTGGTAGGGGTGTCAGGATAAGTTGTGACTGTTGTCATTTCTGTAGGTTGATGTTGTTTGTGAGCATGCTGGTGTGCCTTATGTTTCTTGTGTTTGTGTGCACTCCATTTGTCTGTTGAAGTGGATGTCTACGGATTTGTTTGTTTGCTTTGGGTATGAAGGGGAAGGGGGATTTTGAGTGGGAATTTGGAGGTGGAGGAGGGACGGAAGGTGAGGGGTGACTGGATGCCATCATTGTGCAGGCCAGAGCCTGAAAAGATCTCTTTAGGCCAGCTGTTACACCATGAATGCCTTCCATGAATACAATAGTCTGTTGTAGCTGACTTGCCAATCCATGGATGGCATTCACAATGGCTGACTGACCCACTGAGATAGTTCTCAGGAGGTCAATAGTCTCCTCACTGAGGGTGAGCAGGCACGGCAAACTGGGTGGGGAGCAACAGAGAGGGCGGTGATAGAACATTGGGGTGGTGGACAAAGATGGTGCTGCGAGATGTGCCAGTTGGCCCACCACCAATAGGTAGTGGCAATTGGAGGAGGAATACAAGGATGATGATGCAGATTCGGGCTCCCCTATGGCACTCTCCGTGCCCCCTGGACCACTGGTTCTCTTCGTGTCAGTTGTCTCTTGACCCGAGGTCCTGTGGCCAGATGCGTCCCCACTTGGGTCATCCCGTCTTCTCTGCTTGCCTATGCTGATGCTGCAGGGTCAAAGAGGAATATGGTCATCACATGTCCATGTTAACACCTCAACCACAACTCATATTGACTAACAATACCATTCTGTCAACTAAGCTCCAGCAAAACTACAAATCTAAGTGGTGCATACATGTGCCATGACATATGCATGCATGCCATCTGGATTTACCTCAGTGGGCCAAAGTAAAATCAGGACCTCAGACAACTACATTGAATTATATCTGTCCTTTGCATGTTGGAGAGACTCAGAACTTTAAAAGAATATTAGAAGGCCCGCAACCTGTTGCCCAATGAGCACCAACATTACTAACCACATCTTGGGCATCCCAATCCTGGTGTCTGTCTGTGGATGAGTGCCTGTACCCAAACATGTGATGTAAACATCACTGCAACTCACTCCATGATGCATGCTGAAAGTCAGGGCACAATCTTCAATCATTACACATGTGCAATGCACTTTTCCACATGATTCAACATCAAGGGCATAGATAAACACAAAGTGGTTCCGCACTCTTGGCCTACATGTCATCTCCATCCTAGCTACTGCAATTCTACATGACAAATTACATACTATGACGGATGAAGGTATATGTCAGACAATGAACATTGGTGACACACTCCTGTCTGTGGCACCAAGATGAAATGGACAGGCATTGTAGATTTACTATGCCACTAACAGTTACCCATGTACGTATCTGTGAGGGAATACAAACATCATCCAATCAACATAGGTGGAACATGCATGCAACTGCAGCATAAAAATGGTTCCTAAAGAGAAAGGGACACATGCTGACATGTTTTGCACAAGGAATGCTGACAACAGTGATGACACATCATACATGTCAATAGACATTCCCCACTTACCAAGGGAAAGTAGTTTGCTACAGCTGCAAACACAAAGCTATGTAAGGCATGTCATATGTATGATGGACACCTACACATCACAGACTGCAGTGAGGCACCAGCACCAATCGTACACAGAAGATAACTAGCTCCTGGGTGGCAGATCTCTACATTCACATATACCCAGACACATGGCAGAGTACAGTGATCCACAATCTCCTTAACTTTGGCCTGTAACATATAGGAAGAGCAATCTGTTGGATAGAAACTAGGCCCACTAGAACAGCAATCAGTAAATGAATGATCACTGTACACAGCTATTTGTAGTCCCTGCTGAGCAAATGGTCTGTGGAATCCCCCCAGTTTTATCTTAGGTCCCAAGTCCAAAAGGCAAGGCACGCCAGTTTGGTATACATGGCATACCTACACAAAGAATCTCCCATCTACTATGTGACTCATGGCTCATCCCTCATTGTCAGGGGGAGCAGTCAGTACCTCACTCAATCACCTGGTAATGGGACAGGCAGGAATTTGCTGTGTACTCACCACCTTGTGGCTGTTGTGCTACCCTCAAATGCCCATCCAAATCCAGGTAGGCCACAACCAGGAAGCGGGCCATTAGTGGGGTCTTGGTCTGACCGGCTTCCCGTCCACGTTGGGAGGACAGCCCCAGCTGGGCCTCAGCGATCTTCTGGGCTCAGTGTCTCAGGTCCTTCCACCTCTTGCTACAGTATGGACCCCGGGGTCCACACCTTCTTAGATATGGCTCTCCAAATCCCTTTCTTCTGATGAGCATTGACCTGAGTGGATGCAAAAGACAAGACAAGAAATTATGTCAACAAGACCCATCTAAAAGGGCTGAGTCACATACATGTCAGTATACCAAGATGAGAACATCCTGTCTTACCCATACTGCCCAAGTGTGGCACATAGAAGTTACTGAATACAGGGAGATGACTACACTTTCGAATATTGTGCCCTACCCACCACCCAGCTTAGGCCGTGCATGGACTAGGTAGGTCAACTGACATCTTGTAGGACATGATCTAGCAATCTGACAGAGATCAGAAACACTAATAAACACATCACACCTATGTGGCTTCTGGAAGGGAAACTCCTCAGCTATGAATGCATCCAAACACTCACAATGTGTGAGAATGATCCTCTGCATACAGTCCTCACAGGCTACTGCCAGGGTACAAACTCAAACATCACACATGGTTAACAAGGAAGAGATTGGCATGGTGGGCACAGAAAGAATCTAGCCTGTCCATGTGTGGACATTTGCAAACACAGATACAGACTCATGCCACTTCAGAGAGGGGGGGGGTGTCTGTGTGTCTCATCATCAACACAAAACACACTTTTTGACTTATGTGTCCATAATGCATAGATTACCTTCAGAATGACATAGGCATGCATTGTAGATTTTCTACAATGTGACCAGACAATTGAGTCACATATCACGGGTTACCAGTAAACAACTTACAGTTTACACGTATACAATGTCAGAAATTCAAGGAGCCTGCACGGGACACATATGACCTGTATGAAGGTGGCAACAGGGCTGTGGGATTAAGGGACCCCTCAATGCTCTGAACACACATTGACAGAGATGCCAAGAGCACATCATTCACAGATCATCAGCTCTCCCATAATACCACGTACATTCCTATCAGAGGATAGAGCCTCAATGCACTGCATTTTAACACTGATGTAAGATGTGGCCTCATAACATGTTGTGCTGGGATACAGGGAGTGGGCACAGTGCCACAGTTGCGAAACAAAAGTGAATCAACACCAGCCCAGACTTGGACAAACACAGTGAGATTCCTCACAGGCCTCAGTCTCTTCAGGCTGAGCAGACAGACGTACATGAAACTCCATTCCCAACACTTTCATGCATGACAGTACATCATGTAGCCAACAGCCAATTGGCATGTGGTGTTTTTGTGCCAACCTGAGGGGCAGAGTATGCCAGGATATGCCTTCCAAACAAAAGTTTAGCAAGGGCAGATGTAGTTTGAAATGTCTGTTATACCATACACATAGCTCACATTAAACACAACTGGCACATACAACATGCTACAATGCTCATGCTGTCATTCAAATACATGTGCCCTCACATTGATGACATCCATGATGTAAGAGATGTACGGGGATGGATGACCTGTTGATGTGAGAGATATAATGTTTCAGGTTATATTGTGACATCTGCCTCCAATGGTTGACAGTGACATTTAGCCAAGGCTGTGTACACATTGGAATGGCAGCTTTTCCTTATGTGACTGACACACATGCTATCAATTGTATAGACCTGACATTTCTGAGATATGCCAATTCCATTTCAGTTAACCAGCTGCAGAATGTATGAGTTCATTAGCACTGGGAAAATGGTCATAAACTTACATCTCGATAGCAGTGCAGCCAAACAGTGGCTGGGCAGGATGTGGCTTTGATCCTTTTAAGTCCTAGTTGACTGTTATGCAGGCAGACCCTGGGCGTTGTTTTATATGTGATTGCAGTCATCATGTGCTCAGTATATTGTGAATATGTCTGCTGCCAATACCATTCAGGTGATGCTTCTTGAGGCCTTTAGCTGCTGTCCACAGTAATATTAGCTTGGCATAGCTGCTCAAGATGGATCTAGGTGTTTAGCTACATCACAGAGTGTACCATGATCTGTCTGTTGGTCCCTCCCAGGTCAGTAAAGTTCATTTGTGAGTTCACAGGCAGATGCTTTGTGACATGTACTGTGTCCTTGTGATTGGAGTTACAGGGACTGGCCTTCCTGGAATTTACAGTAATGTTACTCCAAGTATTACTGATTGCAGAGGACCCCTGACTTTTTGCCCCCATTTTTATCTTTTTGCTGGTGTTTCCCTGACTCTAATGGTGCCCTGAGTACTGCTAACCAGTCCCAGGGCCTGTGCGCTGTATAAAATAAATATTCAAATTAGGCGAATTATAATTGGCTAAGTCAACCTATCTATAGGTCCTTGGTATATGGTAGGGCATGTAGGTTTAGGGACCCCAGCATAGGTGGTGCCCCAATTGGTGCACTGCTGAGGTGCCCAGTATTATTTTAAAAGCAGGCCTGCCTTGCTGGCTGCTTTTAAATTAAAGCTACATTCAAATTCGACTTTGGAATTAAAAGTACTTCCAAATTCTTAAACTACCTTATTTTTACATATAAGTCACCACTAAGGTGTGCCCTATGTGCCACTAGGGCTGGGTGCCAGGTAACTATAAGCAGAGATCTTATAAAATAGTTTATACGCCCTGGTGAGGTAAAACAGCCACATCTGTTTTTCCCTCATTGTAGTGAATGGCCTACATTGGATAGAATGGGGAGACTTTATTTTAATTTATAAAGTCCCCTTAAGTATCAAGTACATTAAGTTTGGTATCAAATTAATTGTAATAATAAATCCCACAACTTACAATTGTTGGATTTAATATAACTTGTTCAGGTAAAGAGTTTTAGATTTTACCTGAAAAGTTACCAACTTCAGCCCTGCAGTGTTGTGCTGCTTTGCTCTGATTGGCCAGCCTCTCGCAGCCTGGCCAGGCTGCTGGATGACGTGTGAAGTGGCCTGGCTCAACACAAAGAGATGTGCCTGGGAGAGGAGATCTTCCCTCAGCAGATGGGGAAGCAGGAGGGCGGGAGGGCTGCCAAACTGGCCTTCAAATGCACGGAAGGACATTAGGATGTGAGCACCTCCCTCATATCCTGCAAACCCAGACAATTAGGTGCCCCCTGAGTAGATTAGGAGAGGGCAGGAAAAGGGTGTGTTTAAGATTTTAAGCCACACCAGTGGGTGGGCTCAGCCAGAAGTAACCACCAAAAATAATTTTCAGCCATGATGGATTTTTGAGGAATGTTGCTCCCTTTGATTGATTTTTGCCACATTTCCCAGGAAGTGGTCATCACAAGAGGAAGGACCCTGCACCTGATTGGAGTACCAGGACGCCCTGTTTTTCACCCAGGAGCAGGGATAAAACTGGCAGACCTGCACCCACACCTCAGACCCCTACCTGATTCCAACAAGGAAGAACTACAGAAGAAGAAGCACTGCCCTGCTGGACCCCTGTCCTGCAGCCGGACACTGCACACTGAAGGACTGCACCAGCTGCACACTTGGGCTCCACCACAAGGAGGACTTTGCCTGGCTTCAACTGGTTCAAGGAGGGACTCCTTGTTTGTGACAGGTGAAAAATTGCTGATCATAGTCCCTTGCACCAATTCCTGAAGAAACTGACCAGCTGACCACTGTCCAGTTGCTGTTTTGGAGTTTGCACCAGGTGCATTCTGGGAGTTGTAGCCCACACCCTCAAGGAGCATTTCAGAGCTTCTGGAAACTTGGGGTAAGCTGTGTACCTGAAAAGAACCTTAAAAGAACATCTGGAAGGAGATCCAGAAATTTGGAGAACTTTTGGAAAAAAGCTCCATAAAGGGACCAACCCACCGCAGCAGCTCTAGCCGGCTTGCCACAACTACAACCCGGCCGGACTTGAAGGTTCGTCCCAGCGAAGAAAATCTCAGAAAAAGTGACCAAGTCTGAATGTAGAAAGTTTACCGGGACCTCCCAGGCAGTGTATCCGAAGAGGGCTCCAGGGACGTCGGATCAAGATTCAGGTTTGCCCCAGTTGAAGGAGTTTCACCTTATAAAAAAGACTAAGGCCCATATTTATACTTTTTTAGTGCCATATTTGAGCCGCTTTTTGACAGAGAAATGGCTCAAACTTACAAAATACAATTGTATTTTGCAAGTTTGCCCTGCTTTTGCGTCAAAAAATGATGCAAATGCAGCGCAGAAAAAGTATAAAGGTAAAAATCTCCACCGAGGGCTCCCGTGACACGTATCTGAGGAAGGGTTCCAGGAGGTCGGATTGGGCTGGAGACTTGGTCCTGCTGAAGAAAATCTTCAAGAAAACGACTAAGTCCAAAGGTAACCTTTTGACTGAGGCCTCCCGCGAGCTGTAGCCGATCAGGGCTCCATCGCGGTCGCCTCAAACTTTGACTTTGCCCCAGTTGAGGTGCGACCAGATGACCAGATTGGCGCTATTCATTTCTAAGCGCTATAAAGCATTAATTGTTTAAAAATTCCTATCTACTGTTCCCCTTATCCAATTTTAATAGTTTTGTGTCATTTTGAAGATACAAATATAATCACGTTTTATAAGTGTTGGAATTTTACTATGTTTTGTGTTTTACTTATTCACTGTTTTGTGATTTTTAAATGCTTTACACTTTGTCTCCTAAGTTAAGCCTTGTTGCTCGTTGCCAGGCTACCAAGGGTTGAGCTGGGTTTAATTTATTGAGACCTAACTAGATCCAAGTGGAGGTTAGTGGCCTATTGCTAAGTGTAGGTACTTACCTGCCCTACCAATAACTCATTTTCCAACAATGCAGTTATTATATGTCATCCCCCCAGATGAGTGCATTTCTTGTGTGATGTACAGTGGACTGTTGTTTGGAGTGACAGTTGAAGGCATGTAACTCCCTGTATTACACAAACTATGTTGATGGTTTCCTCCCAGGTGAGCACACTTCAGTGATGATTTGCTACACAGGGGTATTTTGGGGGAGGACACAGCTTTGGAGGCTTGATTTGGGGGAGAATTGCCTGTTGTGAGTTGCAGACCTGTCACTCTCACTGCTTCACAACACCTGACTGCTGCCAAATACCCCAGTGAGTACACAACATGTGAGCTTTGATATACTGTTGTCCCCACGGAAGGGGACTCTGTTCTAGTTTTTGAAGTGACAGTGGCAGTGCCTCCTGGCCTTATCAGTCCTGTCAGTGCTTGTACTACCCACACACTATACAGATATCAACCTCTCAGGTGAGTACACTTCAATTGTGAGTTCAGGGACAAGGGTCATTGGAGCAGAGAACACTGTGTTGGCTGAGTGGAGTGACAGTAGCAGTGCCTCCTGGTCTTAGCAGTCCTGTCATTGCTTGTACTACCCAGAAACACTGTACAAATGTCATCCTCTCAGGTGCGTACACTTCGCTAGGGATGTGCCAAACAAGGTAAATCTGAGTATGATACACTCTTCTGGTTTTTGTAATTGTGGAACAGTGCCTGCTGGGAATTGTAGTGTTGTCAGTCCCTATACTACACACAACGTACACAGCTATTGTTCCCCCAGGTGAGTCTACTTCACGTGTGAGGTACCAGACAGAGGTCTAAGGACAGGTGGACACTGGGCCGGTGAGTCGGGTGACAGTGAAGGTGGTCAAAGGTGAGCAGTGAGCATGCTTGACTATAGAGTTGGTCATATTTTAGTGTTATGACTTACCTGACTCCACTCCCCCAGGTATTCCTGTCAAGCCCTCAGGATGGCCAAGACCATCTCCTCTCAGGATGTGAGTTGTAAGGGAGGGAGGGAGATCACTGCCAGTCTTCTGGCCATGCAGCTGATGCCTGGATTCCATGGAAGGTACCTTCCCCCTGAGGTCATCCCACCTCTTCCTGATGCCGTCCCTTGTGCGTGGGGTGGTGCCTACAGAATCCACTCTGTTGACTATCCTGTTTCACATTTACA
This sequence comes from Pleurodeles waltl, assembly GCF_031143425.1. Taxonomy (NCBI): domain Eukaryota; kingdom Metazoa; phylum Chordata; class Amphibia; order Caudata; family Salamandridae; genus Pleurodeles; species Pleurodeles waltl. The sequence goes on along the minus strand of NC_090438.1, from coordinate 479,599,352 downwards.
TTTTTCTGGCGATCGTAGTGTGCTGGACTAGTGCTCCATAATAATGTGGCTCTACTCCTATGATTTCATCCACAATGACTCTTAAATCATCGTCAGGGAAACAGGGACATTTTCCGGGGGGTCATAGTGGTGCTAAGCAAGTGGATTAAAATTAACCGGTGATGATGAGTTTGTGAAGTTGGAAAGTGCAAATGGATATGCCATGAAAAAGTAATGTGTGAAGGGTGTGGCATGTGATGTGTGACAATTGCAGGGGTTCCTATTCTGCTTCTTTTTTCTCTATTGTGTGCTCTGGTTACAGTGTGTTGCGTTGTAGATGCAAAGGATTGTGTTGTGTGAAGGGGGGTGTTTTATAGTGCTTTGCAGGTGTGTCGAGTGCGGCAATGTGTGCCAGATGTGTTGTTTTCAAATCCATCCAATGTGGTGTTGTGTATTACTGTGGTGACCGCAAACCGCTGTGGTTTAAAACCCCATTGGTTGACCACCATGGTTGAACCACCACTGTGTCTTTTCACTTGTAATACGGTCAGTGGTTGGTCTACGTGCTGTTGGTGCTGGTGGTAGGCCTGCCTATTTCACGCTCTCCACGGAACTGGTGATCTTGAGGTTTTTTGTCTGACTATTGTCAGTCCTGCCTGTGTACCTCGCAATGCAACAGTCTGTGTGACCACCAACATAACAGTCTTTTCACAGCCGCCACTATGGCAGACTGGCAGTCCGACCACCAAACTAGTAATGAGGCCCTAAGTGAGCTTACATGTGTGAGGATCTCCTGAGGAAAAAGATTGGAGAGGAGAAGATATATACTCATAGGTTTGTGAGTAGCATTTTGTAGTACTTTAGTAGCACTATTGTAATACTACAAAATGTACCACAAAATGCAGTTTGTGGATAGGCCCCTGTATCTTCTATCTCTGTATGCATGTCATATTAAATACGTTATTTTTTCTTTTGCTACAAAATGTAGAAATACGGATGTCTGTTTTTCAAAAAATTAAAATTGATCATATATGAGATTTATGGTAAATATCAGTAGGTTGGACCAGCTAAACATACCTGGAGTAAATTGCAGGGGCCCAGAAATCAATGCACACCTCAGAATTGCAATATCTGTGGTAACACATCTGTCCATAAAATAATTTATCTACCCTCTTGTAATGGGAGCCTTAAAGGAAAAGCTGGTTGTTTTAGTTTAACTGTGCTTACACCCAGGTGGGGAAATTCCTGAATATGACATTGCCTGCGTGGTGTTTCAGTGAGTTAAGTGCTTTGTGTGATCATCAAGGTTGACTCAGCCCTTCATCTTTCTAAGATTGATAACAAGAATTATTATTAAACAAGGTTGTAGTTACTGCACATAAAATGTTGAATCATTGTAATGCTGAATTCAACATCCCATATATGCTTCAAACTAACAGAACTATATTGTTCTAACAGCATTATGTTATGTTAGACACACTACTGTTCCTATCAAGTCATGTCACGTCACTAGTAACGTAATAATTTATTACAGAATAATGATATTACACTAAACCACTTTGCATTTATATTCTTCTTTAAGGCCAACCATGCACAGCAATAGTTTAGGATCTTTTCCAGGACATATGTCACTGTACAAGTTATACTACAGAATACAATACAATAAATGTCATAGGTTGTAGCACAAAACAGCCATCCAGAAGTGCCTTCCAAGTCCCCATTTCTGTGACACCGTCTTCATTTCCCTTTTTCCATGTTTATGCACAAACCTTGTTTTCAACCAGCTACCATTTAAGACTAATTTGTGGCATAGTTAATTTCAAGCAGTGCAGGTTATGCAAAACTACAAATGTATTAGTGCTACATTTAGTCAGCCTCCATGTATAGCCACTGTTAAGAAGATGAATCATTTAATTATTGTATAAATCCTGTTAGCTCATATTTGACTCATGTTTACTTGAGGGATTTGTATATTAATTTAAATGCATCTATCCGAATTTCTGTAAACCTATATATAACCACTTTGGTGTAACATACTGCATTAAAGCCTACCTCAAACTTGCAAATGAAATCCCCACTTAAAAATAAATAAATGTGATGTTCAATTAACATAGCACTAATGACGTGTGCCTGTAGTGTTTGCGAGTCATTTTCCATTTTTACTCAGGGGTGGCTCCTTTACTATGGTGAAGGACTATCGCCCCACTGGCTGTACCAGAAGCGGAAAAAAAAGATAATTTACTTTTGTTTTGTTTTTCTGCTTCTGGAACAGCCAGCATTGCAGGGAGGGACAGGGCTGGGCCACGGGAGGTGGGAAGGGGGAAGTGAGGAGAGTGCATTTAAGTGCCCATGTGTGTTTGGAGAAACTGCACAGACCCCAGGGCTGTGTCTGAGTGGCAGTCACTGCCACTCAGACCGTTCCTGGTGCTGCTTTCATGCAAGGTTTCGCTGGGACACCGGAAGAAGATGAGCGCAAGGTAAGTGGTTTAAAAAAAATATTTTTACCTCTTCTCCGCCCCGGCCACTCCCCTTGAGTTATGTGGTGGCCACCGCTGTTTTACTGATACTAATGTTCGCAATGAGTTACTCAAGTTATTGAGGAATAAAAGGGGGGTCAAAGGAGTAACTTTCCCATTTTAATTCTAATAGAAATCATTTCCCTCTGCAACAGGAAAGGGGTTGAACTGGATACACCAAATCTGGCATGATAGCAGAACTTTTCTCCTTGAAGGTCCTTTGTTTGGTGTGGTGGAAATTATTTTGAAGTTATTGAGAAATAAGTAGTACAACTTTGTGAAAAGGGATGTTTGAAAGTGTTAAGAAGTTAGAGATCTGGACAATTAGTCTATAAACTGTCTACGTACAATTAATAAAATGAAAAAATCTGATTGAAAGTAGGAGCATGTTTACCTATTGTTTATTTTGAGTCTGCGAACCCAAAGTCAGGACTGCGGACATGAAGCATCTGATTGGTGGGCCTTCAATAGAAAAAACTGTCTTGCAGCTACCAAGTGAGAGTGAGAGAACCCTGACTCATAGGCCGAGGTCTAGAATTGAAAAAAAACAAAAAAAAACTTCTTGTGGTGCCCTTCTACAGACCTGGGCCCTCATTCAACTGCCAACAGGCCGGCTGAAAAAAAATGGAATTATGGCCATGGCGTTTACCGCTATTGGTCATCCGCCACTTCTCCACTCCGACTGCCAGGGCGGTGACGACCGCTGGGCTGGAGACTTCGGTCTCCAGCCCAGCGGCTGTCACCAGACAGCCGGCGGTATCAGGACCCTGCATACCGCCATGGATTTCGGGTGGTTTGGAACCGCCATGAAATCCATGGCTGTAGGCACTATCAGTGCCAGGGAATTCCGTCCCTGGCACTGATAGGGGCCTCCCCCACCCCTGAGTCACCCCCCACCCCCAAAGGTGGCAGGACCCCCCTCCCCACCCGTACCCTCAACATGCCCAGACACACACCCCCTCTCCACCCCTACTCCCAACATGCACAGACACACACCCCCTCTCCACCCCTACCCCCAACATGCACAGACACACCCCCCTCTCCACCTCTACCCCCAACATGCACAGACACACACCCCTACACGCACACATACACTACAACAACCCATACCCGCTCACATACAGACATGCACACAGACCGACCCGCACACATTTCCCATACACACAACACACCCCCACATGCATACACGCACTCACACAACTCCTCTACATACTCACATGCACACCCCCATGCACGCACACAACACACAACACCCCCCACCCCCGTCCACTAACGGACGATCAACTTACCTTGTCCGTTGATCCTCCGGGAGGGGACTGGATCCATGGGGGCTGCTCCGCTGCTAGCTCCCCGTCACCAGAACACCGCCACACTGAATCATGGGATGTGATTCGGTGGGCGGTGTTCTGATGATGGGGCGGTGGAGGTGGAGCAGCCTCCACTTCCCCACCGACCGCCAGTATGGCTGCTGGCGGCTCTCCGTTCGAAAAAGGATGGAGGGCTGCCAGCAGTCATAATACGCCGCGCGGAAAACCGCCTGCACTGGCGGTCTTCAGCACGGCGGTACCATGGCGATCTTTGAAAAAGACCGCTGAGGTCAAAATGAGGGCCCTGGTGCAGAATCTGTGGTGTATGCGTGCTTTGGGCTTTGCTTGGACTGTTGTTAGGCCACTTCTGTTGTCTGCAGACTCTGATGGAACTGCAGATACAAAGAGTTTAAAGAGTCCACAAACTCTGCACCAGATGTGGCTGTTTTGAGCCCACCTGTGTTTGCTAATGTTTTTGGTCTGCAGACCCAACAGCATTTATTCTGAGTGACTTTAGGACATAGATGTGTGGCCTTTATGTTCTGGCATCCGGATGATGTGTCACGACTGGGGACAGCACAAACTATCTACAATCACCTGTAGAACGTCTTCTAGTAGACCTGTCAGGTTTTTCTTTCACTACTTTTGTGCACAAGATCTAATGGAGACAATGTTCATGTCTTTCTTTCGCATCCTCCACCCGTTGCTATATATACTAAAACATGAGAGTCAGGAGTAGAAGCAGGTAAAAGATTTGGGATAAGATATGAAACAGACATAAGACTCCACTGTTTGCCTTGTAACTTCTGGGATCATGGAAGGCTGTGGAAGAGTGCAGCATTTCGAGAATTTATTCTACTACCGCATTGGCACATCCTCATTGAGGGTGCTACCGGAAGTGTTGAAATGGGTGCAAAATAAGCATGGAGCTGCACCTTGTCTTAAATTTGGAATGTAATTTGATGGGCAATTTTGAGACAGTCTCCTCATTAGCTCTGAGTAAAGTCTGCATAACAAATGAATTTGTTATGCAAAACATAGCAGCTGACTCCCAGTATCTAAATGCTTTTTCCTTCGGTCATTTTCAGTACTCCTATACCAGATTGCCTAAATGATGTACCAATAGCTCTGGCCTTTTTGCTGTAAGAATCATGGAGGTTTTATAGTTAGATCCTGAGGTTTTCTCACATATCGATGATATATAAAATACAGACAATGCCTTAACTAAACACCTGGCTAGGATGGACAGAATAGTGACTTTGCTACCCTAATATGGATATACACGTACTTTTAAGAACTCTAAAATTGCATATTTGAATGTAAGTTTTCTTGAATGTGGCTTATCTAGTGAGGGTATAGATTTGACAATTAGCTTGCTACATATTTTCTGATAATTTAAAGCTTCTGAACACACTGGAAATACACAATCCGTTTTGTGGTTTCTTAACTTCAGTAAATCTTGCTTTCCACATTATGCTAAGTGAGTGCAGCTCTTGTACGATTTGATGCAAAACATGTAGGAGATTAAATATGTACAGGCACATGATATTAAAACAAAAGTTATTAGGGTTATTCCTAGAAGCTCAGGTTACCTAGACGTAGTTTCAAATGAGGGACAGACAACTCCCATCCTGTACAGATCTCATCTGTACTCCTCTGCTGATGAATGCTTCACTCCCACTGAGGAAATTGTCACTACTTTGCACACAGCCATATTGAAAGAGCACCCTTTGGTGCAGGAGAAACCGTAAATTATGGACTCTCTCATATCTACATTAGAAGGAACAGCAAAATCAAGCATGAAAGGCCAGAACCATAATGATTTCAGAATAATCTGACTACCCATCACAGGTTCCTGTATTCAGCACAAATTTTTGAAACACTATCCAAAGGTATGAATATTGGAAAGAAAATATAAATAAAAAAAGTATTTAGGGTACCACGTTTCATCAGATCAAAGGTACAGAGTCTTTACTTAGAACGTGTATAATACTAGATTTGAGGAAATAGAAAGTACCCCATTTTCTGTGGCTAAACACCCACATATTACACGGCTTTTACATGGAGTAATCTCTTTGCCAATTACCGCCTTTCATTTCAATGGTTGTCACAACCACAAGTCCTTAGGTTGGTATGAAAAAACACACATTGCTTTCCTTCATTTTGAATGGAAGCTTCCATTTCAATTCTATTGTTGAACAAAAAGCAAACCAGCAATCATAAGCACATCTCCATACACCAATCCTCTAGGACATTAACTCCTGAGATTCAATAACTCTGCATGGAGTTTGTAAGGACTCTAGACGTTCTCTGGTGTGTTTCAAGGCTCAACATTTTCATGTTGAGCCCTGAGACAAACAAAACATGAAATAATACACATTGAAAGAGTGGTTTGAGAGCCTTTTGCAGGTATGTCATTGATACATTTTTATTTTGAATTGGTCCAATAAAGCAACTTGAGACTAACATCAGTGAGTTTAAGAAAAAATATAAGATTAACAAGCACAATTTGTAGGTGATCTTCCATTGTAAACAGCAGCAACATGGAAATAGAAAGGTGATGACAAACCTACTTAAAAAAAGAAACAGGCAGTAACACTTTATTAAATTACTAGTTTTAAGGTCATATCACATTTGGAGCAGCAGCCAATCTCTCAAATTTAAACAGTGAAGAAAATGTTTGCCAATAACAAAACTCTTATATAGAACAAAGGAAATTCTGTGTAGGTTTGAAGAGACAGGATGTTTTGACAAATTCCTCACCCAAGCAATCAAAATGACTAGTAGACATACATGAGAAACCTTACTGTTGTCTGTAATGAAAGGAGCCAAAAAAAAACTATATTTTTTCTTAACATTCAGTAAAAGTTCTTATGCGAAGAATGTGATAAAGTACAGTTAAAAATCAATCAAGAAAGAGAAAATAATTCAACAAAAAGTTCAAATTGAAGCTAACTATTGCATTTAGCTGATGTAAAAATGTAAAAATGACAGAGAGACTTGTGGCTCAGAATGCATTGAAAATAAATTCCATTTGACTTCATTGAATATGATTTAGTACAACAATGGTTATCACATTAGAAACACAAATATTGAAGATTACTTACATTAATGACGTTATTGACTGGTTGTTCATTAATCTAAATCAACTTAATTCATAGGTGAGTGAAAGAGATGTGTTTTGTATATCCTGTGTGCTCACTTCATCAAAAAGGAAACCCCAATATGTTGTGTGATTTCACTGGATAGAAAATCTTTAATGTACGGTACCAAGCTGCCCATACGCAAAACGTTTGTTGGCACAGATGTTGTCAATAATCATGATCCCAAGGGGTTTGTTTCATCACTCCTTGCTGCACAGTACATACTCTTGTAGTGAACAAAGATCGGTGAGTGTGATGGGAATGTGCCCCTCCCTTTTGATTATTGAGATTTGCTATAAATTGCTTTCTGCTTGAAGACAATAACACTGCTACTTGTGGTCCAGAGGGATCATCTGCTTGTGCTGCATACACACTGCAACCAGTGGTGCAAGCTAGCTTGCCTCCAATAGTGTTGAAAGCCACAGCCCTGATGCACCACTACCGTGATGACCACAATGGGCAGAGATCGCCATTTACCATCATAGGCACTGACTCTATCCTGCAAGTCATACAAGCCTCTTGTTCAGCCCTTGAAGCTAAAAACAGGGAGGTGGAGGTGATGTAGCCCTTCTGCACAAAGACCTGCGCAATGTAGGCAACATTTCTGAGACCGAGGGCTGTATCTCAGAACTTGAGGACAAAACGTCTGGGAAAATGCAGTTAAGATGCCAAAAATCACACTAATAGGAACAACCTTTGCTTCATGGGCTTCCATGAAGGTTTAGAAGGCTCACCCCATGAAAAGGTTCTGGAAGGGTGGATTGCGTCCTAGCTCCCAGTGGCTCAGCACTTGACCTGCTTTGTGCTAAAACTGGCCAACTGCTTCCTGGTGCAACACCCTCCAGCAGGAGCCACCCTGGTCTCTCACGGTCAAGGTCCTTAGCTACAAATAAAGAGTGTGATTCTGAAAGTAGCAAGAACAAAATGACTTTCCAGACAACGCTCTCTTGGTTCAGAAGCACCAGAAAGCATTTGAATCCATTAAGAAACACATTCTGAGCAATGTACCTTTCCTATGTGCTTCTGCTTCCAGCCAAATTGAAGGGTCTTTATGAATCTTGCTCCTTTTTGTCCGACTCTTCGGAGTCAGTATTGGGCTGAACTGCAGCATGCAATGGACTCACCCACCGCATATCGCTTCCTTTCAGTACTCAAAGGCTACCTGCCGCTGTGGCTCCCAATGGGGCAACAGGTGGTACCACTTGTGGGCAGCATAGCTGCAGAAGATGGTGAAAGGGTGCCAACAGAACATCAGGGTCCTCTGATACAGAAGAAGGCTGTCAGGGAGCTGAAATCCACCAATTGGAGTGAGAACTTACTATCCCTCAAAGCTCCTGCGACCATTGTGTCTCTAACCCAGGATGTGGGCTGATGACCTTTCCTTAGTCGGGCTCAGTGACATGTCCTTCAATAGCTCTATGGGCGCTCCCGATGCTCCGATTATGCCAATGCCCTTAAATAGTTTTTTCTAGGCCAGCACAACTATATCCTTATTCTACCGTCTGGTGCATGTCTATTTCTAAGTGGATGCTTCCTTGCTACACCAATTGCTTGTTACGTTTTCTTGGGAGTTTGCATGACAGATGTTTCTAAGGTGGAAGTGTGGGGTTGAGGGTTACTGGAAAAGTTCAATGGTTTTGTTTTGATTTCCCTTTAAGTTTCTTTTGCTTTCACATTACATACATTCTTTAGAACCCATGTTCAACACACCCAGTATTCAAGTCCCTCTTGACCAACAGACATTGTCTCTCCCCATCCAGATGCTTTCAAACAGACCACATGATTCCTGCCCTTCCCATCTGAAGACAGAGTTTGAGGCCATGATGTGGAATATCAGTGGCCTCAGTGATCAAATTAAAGGATGTGCATTCCTCCACTTTGCCAAACACCACTCTCTACAATACCATGCCACAAGGGAACACATCTCCTCATGAACCACTTTGCCATATTTCCATGATTCAGATATGATAGGGCCTTCCACATGAGCAGCATTATAGGCTCGTGAGGTACTGTAATCCTTCTACACAAAGCCTTTCCTCTATCCGTTGCTCACTCAACCTCAGACCGCAATTGGGCATGCGTATGGAGGTGGGGCAAGCACTACAGTCCCCTTAGTGTTTTTGTCCCCCCCTCATTTAGCTAAAGCCTCTCTGGAACATCTCTGTGATGTAGTCATGGCACTGCCACCAGGCCCCACTATTATCGATGATAACTTCAATTCTGTGAGACACCAGATCAGACTCCACCGGAACATGGGCAGCCTAACCATGGACATCCTTTATCCTAGCATACTGGGCCTTCTCCTTTGGTCTTTGTGACTAGGAGGATGTGGCATCCACAAATTACTAAATACACCCATATGTCCACAGCCCACAGTAGTATGTAATGACTAATTCCTCCTCCTGGCCACATAAGTCCTGAGCATGCATGCCACTTATATTCTCTTTAGGGACATCCCGACCATGCACTGCTCCTGTTACACATTGACAACCTACTAGGAGTGATTGGCCGATGTGGCACTTGAATGCCTGGTAGATGGCCAATGCACTGACCACCTACCACGGAACCCCCGGCAACTCAAAGCCTATGGTGACCTCATTAAGGACTCAGTAGACTCAAAGAGCACAGCTTTAGGATAGAGTGAAAGTCCTGCATGGTAGGGCCAGAGCCTTCCTTAGTAGACAAAACTAGGCACGACTCCACCATATCTCAGATTTGCAAGCTGAAACCATGGCTCTTGAATTCAACAAGGTGATGAACACTCTCTGAGATTATTAATAAAGAGCAGATCTTTCCTCTGACAACTATGCATGGAGTAGACCAAGCAGTGCTGGATGGCCTCCATTTAATGCATTTACAAAAAGGGTGACAAGGCTTTGAAACTTCTTTACTAGCTTCTGATTCACAGAACAGGACATGATTCGGAACACCTCCGAGTGCAACTCCACACCTCCTCTGAGATTGCAACAACTTTAACCCCTTATTTTAATGCTTTATATGTACAGTGGCATTGCCCTATGTGTGACGATATGAACCACATGAACATGGACCTCCCATTGGCGACCCTGTCCTTAGTGGACAGGGCAACCCTCAAACTACATGTGACACTGACAGAGCCAACTCTATTGGCAACCTACAGTATGGAAAGACACCAGGGCCAGGTGGATTCCCAATTGTATATTATTAAAATAATCTCATCACTCCTCTCTACCCACCTCCTGGATTTTTACTTCAAGGTAGCAAAGTTGGACACTTCCCCCTTAGCTCAACCTGGCCACCATAATAGTGCTCCACAAACCCACCTGAACCCTGAGGAATGCTTCTCTTTCCGTTCCATGTCACTCATCAATGTGGAAATGGAAATGTCTGCCAAAAGTCTGAGCAATCACCCCCTGGATATTATGACCTCCCTTGTCAAGCCAGACCAATGTGGTTTTATGCCCTGGCGACCTGCCACTGCATCTGCATCTGCATATTGCCTTGGCACATCTTTGATGATTCAGTGATCCTGCTGCACTTATGCTACTGGAATTTAGAAAGCTGTTTGACTCTCTTGATATGAGGATCTTGTTCTATGTCCTCTCTCAGATGGGGTTCGGACCCGGCTTTCTGTCCTTTGTTAATGTGCTCTATGTATACCCTTGGTAACAGGGTAAATTGCATCATCTCACCTCCCTTCCATATTGGCAGGGGCACTGGACAGGGGTACCCTCTCTCGCCCCTGTAGTTTGCCTTGGCAATTGAGTTTTTAGCGGTCTGAGTGCATTGTACGCACAGATCTGGGCTTCCATTGGGAATATGACATGGAGGACCACATAGCATTCTATGACAATGATGTCCTGCTATTCATCTCCTAGCTACTTTCCTCTGTACTGCACTTCCTCCAGATGCTTCAACTCTATGGGGAGACACCTGGCCTTACAGTTAACTGGTCCAAGGCACTCCTGGTGCATTGCAGGGCAGCTGTGAATTGTCCCTCTGCAGGAATGCCTGCCTATTTTCATTTTGAGCTTTCAGTATTTGGGGTTATTTGTTGCATTGGAGTCTGGACTCACCTGGAGCCTCAATCTTACACTGCTCTTGCACAACTTTTATAAGGATATGGCTATATTATTCACCCTACCTATCAATGTCCTCGGTTGAGTTGCACTCTTTAAAATGATTCTCGTGCCTCAATTATTATATGCCTTGCAGAACTTCATCCTCTTTGTTCCTTAAACTTGGTTTAACACCCTAGCAAGAGCGGTGTGCTCCTTCTTGTGGTGTAATAAGACCTCAAGAATAGCCTTCCCCAAATGCATCCAATCACCCTATGATCGTAGGATGGGAATGACCGATGCCTGTCGATGGTATTGGTTCTCCCAAATCCTGACAATCAATGACTGGCTATTTGAGGACAACAATGATCCTATGTTTCACCTGGAATGACCACTTCTTACCCGCAGCCACATCTTGAATTGCCTCTACAGTGTCTTTGTGTGCAGTTTTAAACTGCCTATTCAACTTGGCAAATGTACCACTTGCCAAGCCTAAACCTTCCCTTTTTATACATGTAAGGCACCCATAAGGTAGGCCCTAGGTAGACCCAGGGTGCCGTGTTTGTTAAAGGTGGGACATGTACTGATGTGTTTTGCATGTCCTAACAGTGAAATGCTGCCTTTAGATATCCTTAAAGTGCAGATTCCCTTTGAGAGCAGATAGAAATATGGAGTTTTGGGTCTCTGAACTCACAATTTTAAAGTACATCTGTTAGAGAAGTTGGTTTGTAGATTGTTAGTTTGAAAATGACACTTTTAGAAAGTAGGCATTTTCTTACTTCAACCAATCTGTGACTCTGCCTGTTTGTGGATTCCCTGTCTGGGTCAGACTGACAGTTGGGCTGTTTGTGAGTCTCCTCTAGACAGAGACACAAAGGGAGCTAGGGTGTAGCCTACATATCCTGATGAGCCATCTGAGGCAGAGTGGAGGGAGGAGTGGTCACTTACACCTGAATGGGCTGCGCCTGCCCTCACACAATGCAGTCTCCCACCCCCTGGTGTGTGTCTGGGGCCTGGCCTGAGTAAGGCAGGATCTTGTGAACAACAGTGACTTTCCCTTGAAGTTTGCCTACTTGAAAGGCAGAAAGGGGTATAAGTAGGGGATCCAAAATCCCAGATTTGTAGATCACTTCTGGAACCAAGAGGAACCTCTGCCAAGGAGAAGAGCTGAAGAGCTGAGGAGAATGCTGCCACTGCCTGTGACTGTGCTTTGTTGGCCCATCCTGTAGTTACTGCTTCTGCCTGTGAAAGGGGACAAAGACTGGACTTTGTTGTGCATTACTGCTTGAGAAGAATTTCCAAGGGCTTGAACTGAGCTTACCTCCTGTTTTGAAGACTCAGGGCCATCAAAGACTTCCTATGCCAGCACCAGGACCCTTTGCTGAGACTTCTGCCCTGCCAAGCGGTGCCCGATACAGTCCCTGGGCCCTTGAAAGGTGAAGTTGACAGAAGAAGAGCTGAACATCGTGCAGGGAAATGTTTGACGCACCATCTGCAATGTGGCCGATAAACAACACGCCACCCACTTCGCGGCTCAAACTGACACAACACCTGCATCGCAGCTGGGAGATTAATGTATTGTGGCTGGTGAACCGACGCAATACCAACTTGAGGATGCTGATAACGATGCAAACCCCACGCAGCGTGTTCTTCTAGCACAGTGCAACCAAATTTCTCACGCTTTGTCCCTGGGCTTCAAAGTCATTGTGAACCTGCGTTTCTCCGAGGTGCCCCATCCAGAAATCGATGCATTGCTCTCTTGCGAGGGAGAAAAATGACGCATCACCTACCCAACGGGAGAAGAAATGACGCACAGCCTCACAGATGCATCGCTGACTTTTCTGGCGCACGCTTGCCTGTGCCACTTCATTTTTTACGCAAACTAGGTATTTTGTGTATAATCAACATTTCCATTGCTTTCTACGGAGTAAGATTCTTATTAATTTGCAAATTCATATCTTGACTTGTGTATGTTGGATTTTGGTTGTTTTGGTCTTGATTGATTTAGATAAATATTACCTAGTTTTCTAAACTGGTGTGGTGTCCATTTTGTAGTGTTTTCACTATATTACTGTGTGTGTTTGTAGAAATACTTCACACATTGCTTCTGAGTTAAGCCTTTCTACTCATGCCAAGCTATCAAGGGGGTGAGCAGGGGTTAACCAGGTGTGTTTCTCCTTTGCCCTGAGTGAGGGTCCTTGCTTGGACAGGGGGGTCACCTGACTGCCAACCAAAACCCTATTTTTAACAATATGCTAATAAATTTACTTTCTTTGTGGCGGTTCCAGAATAGTTATCTTCTTGGCCACCTGCTAAATGAAGGCAACCGTTTCATTGCTTGTCCTTTCCCACTTTGTGGTTCTAAGATGGCGGTGCTTTAGCGTGTTGGAATCAGTAGGCAATGACTGAATTGAGATCTTGTGTCTTCCTCCTATCTTTAGGAACAGTGGCAGCACCTCCCTTGAACATGGGCAACCCATTAGAACATTGCTCGCCAGGGATCGAGCTGTTGAGTTATATACTTCCCTTCTTCTCCACGTCCTCTTCCTCTTTTATCACTCATGGGATATTCAAATGATAAAGAATTTGTGACTGTATGTGGTGTATTATTGTGGTTGTATTTAGGGTATGAATGTGTGTGTGTGAGTGTGTATGTTCAAATATCTTTATGTGTTTGTGTTTGTCCATTTGAATTAGCTTTTATGTACATATGTTCAGTATTTGTGTTTTCTAGTGTTTATGAGACAATTTCATTACCTATATTCTAGGGCGTATTTCTTGCTCAAGTATTGACAAGGAAGGAACACTGCAGTACTGATAGGATTGAATATGCTAAGTAAATTGAGGGGTTTTGTTATTTGAAATGATTTTTTGTATTTGTTTCTCCCCTAAATTACTTGTTTCCCCACCTCGCTTAGTTTTACCTTTGTCTCTCTCGCATCTGTGCTGTAACTTACAATTGTGTGCATTATCTACCTACTGTCTCTTGGACCGTTACCTCTTTGCACTTTGTGTAACAGCTCATAGCCATGCTGATTGATCCTGACTGAATACACCTCATGACTCTACACAGATTAACAATCTGGCAGTTGTGTGTAGCTTTCCTGCAGCCCTTCATCCAAGACCTGGCAAGTATCCATTTCTCTGTCTAAAGAATATGCATCCCACACCATGTAGCTATGCTTGACAGTAAAAATGTATACAGTGGTATGAAACAATACGGGCCCTTTTGTCATTATTTGCCTGCGCGTTTAGCTATGTGTGAGTTGCAGTCACCTAAGCGAGCAGTGCCTAAGGATGAGCAGAACCCTAGTCTCTTAAGCACTTGAGAGATGTAGTTGAATACACTATAACGTACTAAGAAGTGAATTCGAATGAGTGAAAATACACCACATTATGATTTTTTTTTATTCTAATTGAATTATTTGAATATGTTTAACTGTTTTTTAGAGGACATCGGTTGTTGTAATGATAAGGATACAACCGCATTCCCTCTCACCTACAATTAAGATCGTACGTGACTTCACAAATGCCATTATAAAACAAGCATTTGCAATGCAACGGGTCTCACATTTGTTCGAGTTAGAGTTATTAGCGTTGTAAAGCAAAAAAAAAATGCAGCGTGATCACGCTATGTAAAATGCAGCGCGATCGCACTGTGTGAAAAATAAACAGATAAAGTAGTCCGGACTCCAGGCTGAAAACATCAAGCCTCGTATGTTTTTGGTACTTTACCGGTGCTGTGTAGGTGGGCTAAACACCGGAAAAGGCATGACGTATGCATGCCTTTCACAAATGACAGCAAGCGGATTTTAGAAGACAAGTCCACGAACCAATGTAAGTGACTGATGTGGCATGGGTGTGGTTTCAAACCCAAAGAGAGATTACAGAATGGACGGAGAATTTTGTGCTCACCCATAAAAATTACAATTATGGTACTTGACCAATGCTAAAGACATTTTGTCGGGTGGCCAGATTATAGAGTCAATTTTATGTGTGTTTAGGTGGGACTTTAACATGTATCCTGACTTGGTCAATGGATTAGTAAGTAACAAGTAAGGCTTCCGCTTTCCTGTTTTTACTGATTTTTGCAGATAAATATAGAGAGAAAACAATGTGTTTCCTGTCTGTATTTATTTGTAAAAGTGAAAAAATACTGAAAATTGTGCTTCTGATCAATGACTTTCCATGCTGTCTTTTGTGAATTCCAAGACAGCAGATGAGCAGGTAGGCAGCATGGGGAGTTATAAAAGGCATATGATAAAATATATTTGTTGTAAATTGCTAAACTTTACCTGTGGGTGTAGTGTTTTGCTATATTTGGCTGCTGAATTTGTTAAAACACAACAGGCACCAAAGTATGAGTGCATGTCTATCAGTTAAATAAATGTGGAAATGTACCATTTTTACTCCACTTATTTGAAAAGCAGAAAATAAATATGGATAAATACTAATAAGTTGGTAAAAAATATATATGTTTAAATACAGAAGGAAATGTTTAAAAAATACCATAAAACCATTAGCCCTAATTATAAGCAAATTGGATATAAAACTACACTGGCGAAGTGGAATGTATTAGACTCAGTGTCAGATTTGATTATTATTCTTTCTTACCACTACCAAGAACATTGATCCTTAAGATAGCGTGCATTGAAATAAATGTACTCCCTATGTGAACTGTTCAAATTCCACATATCATTGAGGCACAATGATCACATGAGTTTGTGTTGGCACACCATTTGCCAACCCATAGTTGATGATACACCTTAACTTAAACAAAACTAAAAGAGGAACCCCGACCTCGAGTGTCAGGATAGGCCTTCCAGCATCAGGTGGAGTGGTCAATAGACACAAAAGAGAGGATGCTAAGGGTTTCTGGCTATAAGTGTTCCAACAACGAAATTTGTTGTGGAAAGTAAATGTCAGTAACCTCCTTGACTCTCTGGGTAGGTGTTGATGAGCAATCAAGGCCCTATTTCGATGAAGGTGGAAGTAGGGCAAGTGTAGTTACAACACACTAGAATTAGCACAATTGAAATAAAGTATAACTACCAATCCGAGGTTGGGTGTTTCACAACACTCAAAATAATATCTCATGATTTATAAAATCTGTTTACAATGTACTCTTTAATAGGAAAACAACAAGCATAAAAACACAGTACACAAATAACTCTCTATAATCCCACAACATGGTCTAGAGTTCCCAGTATGAATTTTCACAAAACCCAAATGTTCGTTTTAACAGACCTGGATTAGGAGAAAAACATCTATGTTATGTTATGAAAATGTATAGAGTGCATAGCTACCCGAAGGCCTCCC
Organism: Pleurodeles waltl; assembly: GCF_031143425.1. Classification (NCBI taxonomy): domain Eukaryota; kingdom Metazoa; phylum Chordata; class Amphibia; order Caudata; family Salamandridae; genus Pleurodeles; species Pleurodeles waltl. Next base: position 479,583,051 of record NC_090438.1, on the reverse strand, counting down.
AGCACTGTACAGAAAAACCTTTGAATATACAGCTTTGGGACACAAACTAAAATAACCACATTTTTAATAGCTCCTGGAGTGACAGTTCGTGGCTGGTTTGACGTCGATTCAGTGGTAATGAATTCCACAGTCTAGCTCCAAGATACAATATTGATCTTCCTCCCCATTTGGCCTTTTTTAATGGGGGAATGACAGCTAGGGCCTTGGAGGATGATCTAAGATGTCTGGTAGGTTTGTAAAAAGAAGCCAGGGTTTGCAATATTGGTGGGCCTTTGTCATATAGCGCTCAATGAATGTAACATAAAGATTTACATTTTATTGTTGCTCCAAAGGAAGCCAGTACAACGTTGATAAAGCTGATATGGCCGATTCATGCCTGGGTAGGTTGAAGAGAAGGCAGGCAGCAGTGTTCTGCACCACCTGCAATTTCTTCATAACATATTTTGGTGCACCATGAAACAGGGCGTTCCCATAATCCAGCTGAGAGATTATTAAGCCCTGTATGATGAGCCTCTTTGCAATGAACGGAAGTATTTTGAAAATCTTTCTAAGAAGTCTGAGTATGCCAAAACAGGAGGAGGATATTTTTTTAGCTTGATGATCCATGGTTAACCATGGATCAAACCATACTCTCAGATTTATAATGCTTTCTTTGGGCAATGGAAGATCTTCAAATGGTTTTAAGACTGGGGAGATTAAGGGCCTGATTCTAACTTTGGAGGACGGTGTTAAACCGTCCCAAAAGTGGCGGATATACCACCTACCGTATTACGAGTTCCATAGGATATAATGGACTCGTAATACGGTAGGTGGTATATCCGCCACTTTTGGGACGGTTTAACACCGTCCTCCAAAGTTAGAATCAGGCCCTAAGTTTGGTTTTGCCAGGTGACCCAGAAACATAACTTCTGTCTTGTCTCCGTTCAACTTAAGTCTACAGCTGGACATCCATTTGGAGATTGCCTGTAGACAAGAAATGATCCGAGAATTGCTTGAGTTCTTATCGGTAGAAAAGAATACCACAAGCTGGGTGTCATCTGCTTATGACACTACAGAGAATCCATAGAGCTCCACTACTTTTGCCAGAGGGGCCATAAAGATAATAAATAACATAGGGCTCAAAGAAGAGCCCTGAGACACCCCCCACTTACTCTTAAAACAGCTGAATAAAAACCTATCTATCACCATCAGACTGCAGTACCTAACTATGCTATCATTAGACATGTTTCTGAAACCGATACCTCTTACAGTGTCTGATCGATGACAACACAGGACCCCGTGACAACGGTAGGTCTCAATCTCCTGCCAAAATGGCTACATTTTAATGACTTCTCAACAGCAAGGGTGTGTTACACTAGAGGCTTAAGAATGTCTGAACAACACAAATAAAACATTACAGCAACAATAATTCAAGTAATAGTGTACCTGCCACTTGTAAGAGAATGGAACAGTGTCTTTGATTTTGTGTGCATGTTAACTAAACAGAGGGACAGGCGCCCACCCACAAGGAACGTTGCAATCCCATAATCACAAAGCGCTCACATCAGATCACTCCACTAGAGGGATCTTTCTCTGACTGGCAGGCTAGATAACTATGTGCTGGACCACCACACAAGAAATGGACAAGGATTAAAATAAAATATTAAAAGTTGGTGCTTTGAAGGATGAGTTCACTGGCACTTGCAGAAATTAATCTCTGAAACAGCCCACTTCTATATTTCGTGAGGTGATTTAAGGGCTCAGTGTATGATTGCGATCATGAGTTTTCTTCTCAACAGCCACCTGCTGTTGAGTGGGAAGCAGCAGGGCGTGCATCCAGGCACCCTCATGAGCTCTCTGGTCTCTTCGAGCTAGATGGGAGCTTCCATACAGAGAAGGCAGTAAGAGCAAGGCAGACTACCACATCCTTCAAGTTTTATGCAGTCAGACATGAGGCAAAGGACAGACTATGAGCTTCACGCTCTGGGTGAAACTTGTAGCAAGATGATCCATGCAGGTTAGATTATAGAAAACTGAATAGAAGCTCCAGCCTACATTTCAAAATAAATAAAGGTGGATAGATGCCCAATGCATTTAATATCCAGTGTATCCTTCCACTTCATATGGGCTGCCTGTTGCTTTGTGTTTGCTTTCTCATAGAGTAATCTGTGAGGCTCCTCTCCTGAGAAAGCATTGCAGGAGCAACTGTCAAGATGCATATATCCTAGTACATCTTCCAAGGGACTCCTGTGGTGTGAAGCAGCGTGTAAATCCTCCAGACATGACCTCTAAAAAGAAGAAGAACAGAAAGAAAAGTAGTGGGGAGGCCGCATTGGCCAGCCTACAAATGGCATTCTTAATTAAAGCTAAAGGTTCACTGTAGGCAAAGGGCAACTCTAAAACTGCAGCATTGATGCTACACATGTGGTCTTGAAGCCAAGTTCTCATGGTAAGCCAAGTTAATGGCACTATATATGCTGCAGCTCACTGGTGACATTTAACTTCCCATATCATAGGTATATTTACTGCACTACCTTCTATGGCCTTACTACAAAGTTAAACAGGCCAATTAGGAATTAGTCAACTTCATCATGGTTTATTGGTCAAAACACATACACTGGAGACTGGCCAATGGTATCCCAGTGCGTATAGTACAACAACCAACAGTACCACTAAGAAATAATGTATTTATCAGCCATCTTTATCAGCCTAAGGCATAACTAGGACCCATGGATATTAGAGAATAAATTGGCAGATGAAAGTCAAGCTTTATCCCCTACCTCGTATTGAGGGTGTGGGCTCCTGTATTTGATACCTGCTCAGCTTGTCAGTCTTGACTTTAACTTTGTTTTAAACTGGAAAAAAGTTACTTTGGCAATATCTTGTACAGGAGAAACAGAGATCTCAGTCTAGGATATGAAGGGACAAATTCTGTGATGCTATGCATAAGTTGCAAAAATGGCCTATAGCCAGTGGAAGAATGGTCAACATTAATGTAGGCATATTCCGCTGTTGGCCATTTGGATTCAGTGACATTTACAAAATAGTGTATGCATTGGGTTAGGGTTCTGTTTTGTCTTTCAGGTTTGCATTTTACTTCAGTGTGTAAACCTAAGGACAACGCCTTCTAGTTTCTTAGGTTGTAGAAAATCAGGGAAAATAACCTGGAAAATACTAAGGTGCACGGTTAAAGATGATTTTCTTGGGAAGGCCAATGAAATCTTGAAGCTCTCTGAAAAGAAAACCTTAGCCACCTTGGCCTTGAAAGGTCATTTTGAAGAAGGAGAAAAATTTGCCATTTTTGATAATGAACCTATGCAGATAGAAAATAAAATTTGTATAGAGTCCCAAGGTTGGTCATGTAAGTCCTATGATTACAGCATTCCGGGAATACATAAATGGCTGTCTTTAGTTTGAGCTTAGGCCTCACAGGATTTGACACAGAACTACACATCATGGTGAAGAAAATGCACTAAACTGAGTATAAAATCTTTTGACTTTTGACACTGATGACCAGGTACCAAAGAATCATAAGCAAGTTGAATTATGGAATGGTGTAACACATCTGTTGGCACAAAGAGGGTGGTTTTATGATTGAGTAATTGCGATTCAAGCTATTCATGCTATAGTTGCCATTCATGGAGTTAAGCCATGTTGCACTCTTTCTTGGCCACATATATGTATTGAGTTCCCTTGTTCCCTTTCAGATACGGTCAAGGAGGAAACAAATGCCAGAGCCAAAATGTCTAGGAAGGTATACTCTTGTTTCTCCATATTTTCGAGATAGGCAGTCAACAGTGAAATTTTTTACCCCAGAATGTAAGTAAGGTTTTAGTCAAATTCCTGAAAGAACAAAGTCCATCTGACTTGTCTGGTGCTGTTTTGAAATTCTGCATATTGTAAAACGTGTAGAGTGTGATGATGTTGTGCCCTGAATATGGAATGACTCCCTCCTAAAATGCGTCTTTGAAAACAAGGAGTTATTTTTTTAGAGCAGAGTAATTTTTTTACACCTGGTTATTTAGTGGGAGTAAAAAGCAATGGCTTTGCCATCTTGAATCAAGAAAATCCCAGATGGTTTTCTCAGAAGCCATTTTCATCAAAGAAATAATTTGTAGAGTTTTGGTGAAGAAGTTTCAGGGCTTTTGTAAATGGTTCTTTATTTAAAAAGAAGGCCTCAGAAGCATCATTAGTCCACCTTCATTGCTTTAGTAGGTACGTAATCGGAGCCTTTATTTTGGTACAGTTTCTAATGAAGTTCGTATAGTAATTGGCCAGTCCTAGTAGACAATGGTTTTCTCTGGCTAAGTGAGTGGATTCCATTCTAGGATAATATTTACCTTCTGTCTATTCATAGCCAAACTGTCTCTGAGAACATGTAAACAAGCTATTTTATGCAAGTCTTGTCAAATGAACACTTTTTCACGTTTTTCCAGGAGTTTGTTTCAGTAAATTTAGTAACTCCTGGAATTCTCTTTGTGCTTTGTAGTTTATAATATTGGATAGATAAGATTTAATCAAGGTATATGATTGTTTTGTCTGATTTACAAAGAAAGTCTGAAAATTACAAACACAGTTCACTTCTTCTACCTGGACGTAATTTTCAAACTTTGTGGAATTCAAAAACAGTTCAAGAAGTATGTTCAGAAAGTTAGTTTTCCCGGTGTAACCCTGAGAAGGTAATGTGATATTACAAGTAGGATCCTATTTCTGCTATGTGGTGTTCTCTATAGCAAAGTACTTTGCAGAAGTAGAATAGGATCCCCTCTGCAAATGCTCTTAAAAAACCTATCCACAGTGACAATATGAATCTCCATGATTACAGCTCCCCCCTGCACTACCAGCAAATCTGAGATGATCCCTCCTTCATCTCACCTTTTAGGCAAGCTTTGTGCCAGATTAATTTCTGATCCTTTCCGTGTGGAAAGGGGGTCTTTAGAAGTTTGGGTATGTCAACAAAAATGTGGGTGTTCCTGAACTTCCAAGGTAAGCCATGCCTTGGAATGCACACTTTTCCACCTTTTCAATCAGATTTATGGCTGCATAAATGGGTTTATACTTTCCTGAAATCCTTTGGTGGATTCCTAGCAGGACTAAAAAAGTACATTTTGTTGTACATTTACATCAAATTTGCCTTTCTGAATACGGCCCTGTTACAACACCTTCGTTCCTCCTTTGGGGGGGGTGTACACGGATCATCTGCAATGTGGGAATCATCATTACAACTCATCCAGAGTTCCTTTCTGACTTCTACTTGCTTCCCATTTCAATATTGTTTGCAACTGAAAACCCACATTTGTTTCCATAAACTTCAAGACCCATAATGCACTCCCAGTAGTCAATCAGACCGGGAATCTGTTTTCCATTTCTTCCTATGGGAATAGTCCTGCTGTTCCTCTGTACTAGATTCTCTACTCCAGGACTTGTGAGAGACTAGAATTGCACACACCTGTGATCAGTCTTGTGCAGCCCAGTCATGTGACTTTGCCCTGGGCTTGTTGCTGCCTGGAACTGCTTATAAGCTGCCATTTGCTGAAGCTCCCTTTTCCTGCATTGAAGTTTGTGTTTTTGTGAACCAGGTCTTGTTGGTTGTTTTCCAGTCCTGTTCCTGCTTGCTTTAGTCCTGTTTGCTGCGACCTGTTCAGCCTGCTACAGATTTTACCAGCCCTTCTAGCTTTTTCTTTTTCCTTTGTATTGTTTTTTGTGCTCTTAGTGCAGCCCTTGAACTGCTCCCTCTCTAATTGTTCTTAGTTTGTTCCTTCTGTTTCTGCTATTACTTTCCAATTACTTATTAATTTGCTTCTACCTAACTCCTCTAATTTCTCCTCTGTGTCTTAGATTGTGTCCCTGATTTATGTTCCCTTTCTCTGCAATTCTCATGCAGTCTGTAGTTCTCCCGAAGTTCAAGTCTCTTGCTTGTTACAGTTCCTAGAATCCTTGTGTATGACTTACCAGTTCTTCAGTTTTTCCTTGTTTTGATTCTTTTGAAGTTCAAGACTTGTGCCTGTCAGTTTCCTAGAATCCTTGTATAACTTGCCTGTTCTGCAGTTTTATTTTCCTTGCATAACCTGCTCTTGAAATATTAGCTACAGTTCTAAGACTCCTTTCTTTTTTCCTCTTGGGCTGTTGTGTCTGGTAAGTGTGCTATCAACATTCATCTGTGTATAAGTGTTTTCCTTTCTACAGGGGTTGGCCCCTGGTTTCTAGGAGGCAATTCCTGCCCCATCCTTTGTCTTGTGCTATATGTAGTCCTAAGTGCTTTATCTGTGACCGTGTGCCCTTGCTGATTTCCAGGAATTGCCACTGTGCCTCTAGCTAGACCCACAAGGGCTTGTCTTGTGTATGTAAGTACAATCCTTGTTTGTGCCGTAAGGATTCAGAGGAAGAATCACTTCTTCTGCCTCCCTTCTATGGGGCTTGCAGGGTGATTACCTGTAGGAGTAATCTTCACATAGGTATTGACTTTCCCCATGGGTAGTTCTCAGCCATACCTGTGTACAACCTTAGTGGTAACCAGTGTTTTGTCCATATTTGTTTGTTCTCTGTTTGTTCACGCTAAGGTTGCTCTGTCTTCACTATCTTGTCCTGTGCTCAACCTATAGCTGCTCCGTCCTGGTGTATACCTTTCTCTGCTCCTCTGCTTCGGTAAACTACATACATAGCGAGATATTCTGTGACCTCTAGGGGTGCTCTGCCAGGAATACTGACAGGCCCATTGTGCAGAATAACAGGTAAGAGAAAATGCCATCAGCAATGCCTGCTGAAGATTTGGATAGGGCAATCGGAATGTTTCAAATGGTCTTGTCTAGATATTCTACATAGGCCATGTGTTTTGTGAGGGATAAGTAATAGATCCGTCAAAAAGGACAGGTAGCATTCGATACCATGCAATAACTACTATGTAGAGTCCACTACATGTCATTTGATACTAACAACTATTTTCACCTCGTCCACCTGAATCTCATGTTTCCACATCAGTTATGAAACTTGAGGTGTCCATGAGCAATGGCATACTAGCGATATCCTCTTACTTTTATACAACCTTCACTGAATGGCTAGTCCACTAAATCTCATCTTCAAATGCAAGACGACTATCATTTCACAAGTCATTTCTCATCATTTTCCAGAACAAAGACATTGTATGTATCCTTTCCTGCCTGCACTTTCTCTCTGTGTGCCTGGACAGGGTGGGTTGATGATTTTCTGGGAATGTGAATTAAGGGAAGATTAGAGAGCCTTCTCAGTTCCCACACAAAGAAGTGATAACATATATTTTGTCGTTTTTGTGAACCACCCTCTCTCTCCTTGCACTGAATGTACTGTATTAATCACTGATATATGTTTAGGTGTTGTTGGCATAATAACAAGAAAATCCATCATGTGTGCATTAGTTTGTATTGTGATCCCTCAAATGGAATTTCTATATTGATCACTGTGTCATATGTCACTGATCTAACAACAAATAAAATTGTGTTCATAGAAAAAAAACACCCCCTGTCTCCATGGCATCTCATCCTACTTTTGCTTGTTGCAATAGTGTTTTTTTGATCATTTGCCTCTTTCTCCTCCATTAAGAAGGAGTGATCATTTTTCCCTGTTTTGAACTATAATGTTTTGGAAAGTTCCCAATAAGATAACCCTTGATTTCACAGTAGAGACCATAAATAATCTTCCGACATCTTTTTTTGCTTTCTTCATTATGCAGTTCTTATGTCAGTTCCAACTGCATATTTTCCTCTTCAGTCTTTGATTGCCTCCCAGATGGAGTAGGCGTAACCTGGGAATGGGTATGAAAGAAAGTTTACAACCTGATTTATTTTCCATTCTATCAGGTTTTCTGTACTGTATGCAACTCTCTATTGAACAAAATCTAATATAAAGTCTGAGAAAGGAGGCAAGTCTTATTACTCACCCTAGTTTATCTTTCACTCCTCTTTCAAACTCTTCCTGAAGCCTGTAAACAAGGTTGTTTCCACCTTGTCTTAAATTTTGTAAGTCTGGAGTTCCAAAGTACCTTGGCCAAATTCCATGATTTGCCATTGGTGGAATATTGTTTGTCTTGTCTCTGAAACATTGCCTTGAAACCTCTAGGAAGGCAGAGTAATTAGCTTACAAAGGACTTCATTGCACAACTAATGGGGTAATCCAAGCAAAGGCACATTGAGTGGAACTGCTGATTATATACTACGCCATGGCATGATCAGAGGCGTAAATGTGGAGTTCAAACATAAAATTAACCATGCCAGTTCCAATAAATTCCTTGCACCTTTTAGGGTTATTGTTGAAGTTTTGTTCAGGCAGTCTAACTAAATGTGGATTCAAGGAACCTTGCTTTAGGAGAGCCAAAGACTGCTAAAGTACGGCATTTTGTGAAATGAGGGACTTAATGTGAGAGTAAGGTTATTTATAACTTTGTCCAACTGATATCTTTCTGGATTCAGATGATAGTGTTGTAACCTGTGAAGAACAAGCTTCCTTGGTGGTGCTGTAGAAGTATTTTTGTTGTGAGAGAAAGCTTTGCTGCTTTTTTCCAAACATGATTCTAGATCAAAGGCTAGAACAAGAGTGTAGGGAGAAGCAGTTATGAGAAAACTCTAGTTCCTCAGGGAAAATAAACTGGATTCAGAAAATACCTCTGAGGCTTTAGACAAAACATCAGTCTGAAGTAAGGTAACAGGAACCAAATTCCAAAAAGCAAACAGAACATGGTGGAATGGTCTAAGCTAGCAACCAACTAAGAAGCATTGTTGTTACACAAAAACCAGTAGCTTTCGACTGCTTAAATAGTAGACCAGATGAAATGACCTGAAACAGAAAGGAACAAGATTAGGAATCAGAGTCAGCTCTTTTAGTCTGGGCATTGAGATCCTGAAACAAGTAGAAAACGAAAGGCTTCACTAAATAAAAACCGAAGAGGACTAACTAAGGTAGTAATATCCTGGATCATGAGTCAGGAAACATACCTAGTGATTTGTGAGGGTTTAAAAACAGTGAAGCTGTCCAATGCTAGTTCTCAGCCCCCTGCCTCAGCAAGGACCCCTTACTCACCCTGCATGCACAGGTCCATTTAAGTCCCACATAACAGCGAGGAGCAGATTGCCCACATTTCCTATCCAGAGAGTATTGACTGTACAGAGCTAAATTCATAACTGAGGTTTATGTGCTGCAGATAGTTTTTCGATCGTTTGTGATTTATTTATCTGAAATCTTTTGAAGACTCGTTTTTGAGTTTAAGAGGATATTTAATATTGATTTTAAAATCCCTACAGTGCTTATTCATAAGAACAATGGAAATGTAGAGCTTACTTGCGACCTTCTGGTGGATAAGTACTTAGTATATTTTAGGTAGGAGAGGCAGGCCGATAAAGAGGAACTAAAGGCTGTAGCAAAGGAAATCAGGGAGCATGAACATTAGAGGACACTTGTAAACAAATAGGTGGATGCCAAAAGGGACATTATGTAGGAGAAGACTAACATGCAGCAATGTGCCTTAAATGATATTTGTTTTCAGCTATCCACCCATTTACTGACAAGAAGCCCCAGATACTGAAGGAGTAGAAAACAACTATCTGCATAACTGTTTTTGGTTAGAGCAGAGTCTACCTCACTCTTACTTCTGAAACGGCCTCCTGATATACCATCGGCACTATACACATAGCATACGAGGTGGTGAAGAAAGCCCTTTATGTTTCCTTCAGATTGCAGAAAAATCCCCAGTTCATACTTTCTAACACTTTTACTAGAGAGGCATGTACTTCTTGGCTGAAGATCTCCACCAATTGCTGTGATTGCAGGCAGACTAATGTCTAGGAAGTCCTAGGACTAGTTTTGCAACCCATAGCGGCTCAATTATTCTTTCATGAATCTTCATGACTCTCAAGTATAGGGAGCCTGAAGTGAACTAGTTCTTTATCCCTTAAAGATGCCATGTTGGTTGGCCTGAAGTGAACTAGAACTTTGGTGGTCATTCTGACCTCGGCGGTAAAAGGCGCCTACCGCCGGTCAGAAATCCTCCATAATCCCGCCGCGGTCGCGGAAACCCGCCACGGTCATTCTGACCCGCAGAAGGCAAACCTCCGAAAATCCGACCGCCACAACAGACCGCCAGACCAGCGGTCGGCGGAAAGGTGGAGGTGACAAAACCTCCACCATCACGCCAACAGAAATACGCCCATGCCATTACGACCCACGAATCCACGCGGCGGTCATTCAAACGCGGTATTCCATTGGCGGGACACACCGCCGCGGTCAGAATACACACAAACGAACAAAACCCAGCCACATTGGACGATTTGAATCCCACATACCTGATACACATACACACACCACTCCCACACACACAATACAATATAAAACACACACCCACATCACCCACAAACCCCTACGCTAAAAAATTCGTAAAGAAGGCAAGAGCGAGACACCAGCATCCAAAAAATAACAGCCACAGCCACTCAACACCATCACCCACACACTATCCACACACAAAACAAGACACACCACCACACTCAACTCACTTAAATACACATACTCCACCCCACACATCATACACACCACCCCATGGCACCCCAAAGACAACCCCGCTTCACAGACGAAGAACTCAGGGTCATGGTGGAGGAAATCGTTCGGGTAGAGCCCCAGCTGTTCGGCACACAGATACAATACACTAGCATTGCCCGGAGGACGGAGCTATGGCAGAGGATTGTCGACAGGGTGAACGCAGTGGGACAGCACCCCAGAAATCGGGAAGACATCAGGAAGCGATGGAACGACCTACGGGGGAAGGTGCGTTCCATGGTATCCAGGCACAACATCGCCGTGCAGAAGACTGGCGGAGGACCCCCACCTCAACCCCCACAATTCACATCATGGGAGGAGGAAGTCTTGAACATCCTGCATCCTGACGGCCTCGCAGGAGTCGGCGGAGGAATGGATACTGGTAAGTTGAAGCTTCAATACTGCTTCCCCCCCACCTGCATGCCAAATCAGACCCCAACCCTCACCCCCATCCTCGAACCCCACCCTCACCCCCACCCCCATCCTCACCCCCACCCTCACCCCCACCACCATCCTCACCCCCACCACCATCCTCACCCCCACCCCCAGCACACCTATTCCCCGCCAATGTCTCACCATCACAACCCACACATCCCAAAACCTAGGCCTGCATGCGTCCACTAAGCATGGACACCCATCACCAAAGCATGCCCAATGCATATACACATCCCCCCCACAAGCCACCCTCACCAAAGCCCCCACACACGAATGCCAGCACTTGGGGACACGAGAACCCACAGATACACCCATATGCCACACATTGAAACTATAACCATACCTCTATACCCCTGCAGGACCCGACCGTCAACACACCGCGGCGGAGGGGCCAGAATTATCCACACCCCCCACCCAAGAGGCCGTCAGCGATGACAGCAGCTCTGTCGACCTGGACACCGATGACCAGCCCGGACCATCGGGGACCTCTGGACAGTCGGTTCCCCTCACACAGGCCCAGGCCACTACAGACCCTAACCCCTCTGGGAACACCAGCACAGCTCCCACCCAGCGGGCCCATGCCTCTGTCTCCAGGGCGCGTCAATCTGCGGTGTGTCTACCACTACAGGGCACCCAGGATAACCCACCACCCCAACAACAACAGGGACCTGGGGGCAGTGGTAGTGGGCACACCGGCCAGGGGGCAGAGGCCCAGGGAAACAGGGGAACTCGGAGGGCAGCTGTGCGACAGGGGGGGGAGGAGAGGCCCAGGGAACCCACTCTCCACAAGGTCCTCACCACCATCATGGGAGCATACAACCGCTCCCAGGAGACGATGGCGACGGTACTGGCCCGGTTCCAGGAGATCCAGGCACTGCAGGAGGAACACTATCGGGGGTACAGGGAGGACATCAGAGCCATCAACACCACCCTGGTTACCATGGTAGGGCTGCTGCAGGACCTCGTAAACACCAGGGCGGACACTGAACAACACCCAAGGGCCCCTGCCACTAGCCTGGACCAAGAACAGCCAACCACCTCCGCCGGCGCTAGTGGACAGGAGGCCCCCACACAGCAGCAGCCCACCAGACCCCCACCTCCTGCAGGAGAAGAACCACCCCGCAAGAAGGCCCTGAGATCTCGCAAGAAGACAGAGTAGGATGTCAAGACCCCCGCCAGCAATGGATACCACCTGATGTCATCCCACTGTCCCACATTGTCACCCTGTCCATCCTTGAACTGCCCATGCTCCATCTCTCCACAGGCCTCTGGACAATGCACCTGTGTGACTGTTACTCTGGACTCTGCCATGGACATTCCTTCACCATAGCCCCCACCCACTTGAAACCACCCATCCCATTTTGAGCACTTCAATAAACACCTATTTTGCACCAAAATATCTGGAGTCTGGCTGTGATTTCAATAGATTGTAATTGACATGACAGTGCAAATATGTCCTTGTACATGGTGAAGTCAACAAACAGCTGCCACAAAGCTGTAGTCCATGGGGAAACGAAGCACAGGACTCGTAGTGGGGACCCCAGATCTGAAATAGGGAGGGAAAAGCCAAAACTCAGTCATCATACACTGGGGCAAATAGACAGGCAGCAGAGATGCTGGAGAGTAGTTAACATTTACTAAATTATCTTTGAAATGTTACCTGTGTCCTATTGGAAGTACTGTTCAATGATTCTGTCCCTGTTGTCTGTTTCAGCCCCGTCGTCTTCCTCCTCGTCACTCTCCTCAGGTTCCACCGCTGCCACAACACCACCGTCTCGACCATCCTCCTGCAGGAAAGGCACCTGGCGGCGCAAAGCCAGGTTGTGAAGCATGCAGCAGGCCACGATGATGTGACACACCTTCTTAGGTGAGTACATTAGGGATCCACCTGTCATATGCAGGCACCTAAACCTGGCCTTTAGGAGGCCAAAGGTGCGTTCGATCACCCTCCTAGTACGCCCATGGGCCTCATTGTACCGTTCCTCTGCCCTGGTCCGGGGATTCCTTACTGGGGTCAGTAGCCACGACAGGTTGGGGTACCCAGAGTCCCCCACTAGCCATACACGGTGTCTCTGTAGCTGTTCCATCACGTAAGGGATGCTGCTATTCCTGAGGATGTAGGCGTCATGCACTGACCCTGGGAATTTGGCATTTACATGCGAGATGTACTGGTCAGCCAAACACACCACCTGGATGTTCATTGAATGGTAATTTTTTCTGTTCCTGTACACCTGCTCCCTGTCTCTTGGGGGAACCAAAGCCACATGGGTCCCATCAATGGCACCAATTACGTTGGGAATATGTCCAAGGGCGTAGAAATCACCCCTCACTGTAGCCAATTCGCCCACCTCAGGGAAAATGATGTAGCTCCTCACGGATTTCATCAGGGCAGACAACACTCTGGATAACACCTTCGAAAACATGGGCTGAGACATCCCAGAAGCAATTCCCACGGTTGTCTGAAATGACCCACTTGCCAAGAAATGGAGTACTGACATGACCTGCACCAGAGGGGGAATCCCTGTGGGTTGGCGGATGGGGGACATCAGGTCGGGCTCCAGCTGGGCACACAGTTCATGGATAGTGGCACGGTTAAGACGGTAGGTCAGGATAATGTGGCGTTCTTCCATTGTCGACAGGTCCACCAGCGGTCGGTACACGGGAGGATTCATCCGTCTCCTCGCCCAACCCAGCGGACGGTGCCTAGGAAGGACAACATGGAGCACACAGTCAAGCAACCCACAGGTACGTACTCACAGCTAGCACAGTATACGATTCTCTATGCAGTGAATGGCGTGTCTGAGTGGCTATGCAAGGCCTAGGCCTGTGTGACGCAGTTGAAATTGAGCCATGTGGGCCCTGGAAATGGCGGCTGCCTGACCTGTGAAGTGTGACAATGGGATGTGAGGTCAATGCGCTGGCGTGGCACACCGCGGCGGGCGGCGGGCGAAGACCGCGGCGCAAAGCCGCATTGGTTAACATTGAAGCCTATGGGTTTCAGGAGCCAATGGCGAAGGGCGCCGGCGGTGGCGGGACGCACCGCCGCGGTACGCACCGCCGCGGACGTGACCGCCATTTTCTATCTACTTATCCACTTGCGACTTGAACTTTCACAGGAGAGGACCTATACTGCAAGTGTTGCTGTGACCTCGGTCTGGAAGGGACAATGGCTGCTGCACCTGGGGAAAGGGCCCCTGCCTTCACTGGAGAGGAGTTGGAGAAACTCGTGGATGGGGTCCTCCCCCAGTATGCGCTACTCTACGGTCCTCCAGACCAACAAGTGAGTTTAATTCAATCTGGATTTGGGGACACTGGCTGGCTTGGGGGCCTGGCGGGGGGCCTGGCGGGGATGGGGGGCATGTTGGGCCTGGCGGGGGGCCTGGCGGGGATGGGGGGCATGTTGGGCCTGGCGGGGGGCCTGGCGGGGGGCCTGGCGGGGATGGGGGGCATGTTGGGCCTGGCGGGGGGCATGGCGGGGATGGGGGGCATGTTGGGCCTGGCGGGGGGCCTGGCGGGGATGGGGGGCATGTTGGGCCTGGCGGGGGCATGGCGGGGATGGGGGGCATGTTGGGCCTGGCGGGGGGCCTGGCGGGGGGGCTGGCGGGGATGGGGGGCGTTGGGCCACTGGAAAGGAAAATGCTGACAAACTTGAACGTGGTATTTCTCCCTCCCTGTACGTGTCACATAGGTCCGCGCCCATGAGAAGATCGGGATTTGGCGTGCCATCGCCAAGGAAGTCCGGACCCTGGGGGTCCACCATCGACGGGGCACCCACTGCCGCAAGAGGTGGGAGGACATCCGTCGCGGGACCAAGAAGACCGCCGAGTCTCTGCTGGGGATGGCCTCCCAACGTAGGCGGGGTGCCTGCCGTCAACTGAGCCCCCTGATGTTCCGGATCCTGGCGGTGGCCTACCCTGAATTGGATGGGCGCGTGAGGGCAGCACAGCAGACACAAGGGGGTGAGTACAAGCATTATCTACTCTGTTGTCGCGCAGTGGAGGTGTCTGGTTGGGGGAGGATGGCTGGGGGTCCCCCTAGGCCAGGGCGATATCTGTAGGCTGGGCACCCCCGTAAGCCCCTGTGTCCCCAGCCACCACCCTCAGTAGTTTGTCAGTACAGCCATCCCTGGGCCGTGTCATCCATGGGTGCAGTTGTCAACTCTAGGCGTGTAGGGCATGTTCCACGGAATGCGTAGCGGACCCCAAGTGCGCAACTTAGTGCAGGGGGCATCTGTGTCTGTCATGTCCGCTAACTGTACCGGAGATCCATGTACTCAATATCCCTTTATTTCTCTCTCCCCCCCCTTTTTGTTTGTCTTTCTGTGCTTGTGTGCATCAGCATCATCAGGCGGAGGAGAAGTGGCATCGGGGCAGGAGGGACCTGCATCTCACATGGCCCAGGAGGGCCATGCCACAGAGTCAGACTGGACCAGTGAGACGGAGGGCGAGGGGAGCTCCACGACGGGGACGACTGGAGCCTGCAGCGACACGGACACGTCCTCGGAAGGGGGCTCCCTTGCGGGGGTGGCACCATCCGTGCCCCCCGCCATTACAGGTACAGCCGCCACCCAGCGCACCATCTCCGCCCTCCCAGCAGCCCCTCAGCGTTCGCCCCGTGCCCGCTCTGCCAGGAAGCCGGGCATCTCCTTCGCCCCAGGCACCTCAGGCCCTGCCCCTGTTACCCCCGCTGCCCTCAGTGAGGAGGTCATTGACCTCCTCCGAACGCTCATTGTTGGGCAGACTACCCTTTTGAATGCCATCCAGGGGGTGGAGAGGGAGGTTCATCGCAGCAATGCGTACCTGGAGGGCATTCATTCGGGTCAGGCTGCCCATCAGCGATCGTTCCAGGCTCTGGCCTCAGCACTGACGGCAGCCATTGTCCCTGTCTCCTGCCTGCCTCTACTAACTCCCTCCTCCCAGTCTCCTGTTCCTCTGCCTGTCCCACCCACACCATCAGACCAGCCTGCACACACCTCAACACCCAAGAGAAGCTCATCCAAACATAAGCACCACAGATCACGCAGACATTCACACACGCAACATTCCGATGCAGACATGCCAACAGTCACTACCACCTCTGTGACCCCCACCTCCTCGTCTCCCTCCTCCCTCCCTGTGACGTCTACACTCACACCTCCATTCACCTCACCATCAGCCAGTGTTTCCATCACCAGCACACCCTCCACTCCAGTCCGCACACGTGCAGTCACCACCCCCACTGCCATTTACACGTCCCCTGTGTCCTCTCCCACTGTGTCTGTCACCCCCTCTTCCACACCACACAAACGCAGCCACCCACCCACCCAACAGCCATCCACCTCACGACAGCCTATCCCTCCTGCACCTGCACCCAAAGACAGCAAACGTGACTCACCTACAACCACATCCTCTCCCTCCACTCCCATTCCCACTGTACCTACCACTCTCCATTGTCCCAAGAAGCTCTTCCTCGCCACTACTAACTTCTTTCCTGACCCTGAGCCCCCCCCTCCTTCTCGTCGGGGTAAGAAGAGCACCTCAGCCACCACCAGCCCTGCAGCCCCCTTGACAAGGGTGCAGGGGTATTGGAGCCCGCCAGCCCGCATGTCTGGATCTTCGCCCAGCAGCAAGGGGACAGGCAGCCCACCCCCTGGGAAGAGGAGCAGAAGGCGGAAGGGGCGCCGCAGGAGCCCGCCTTCTACATCCCCCCCGGACACCACCCAGAGACAGTCACCAGCCACAGCTCCAAAGGGAGGAAAGGGCCACAGGCCCACGACTAAGGAGGGCAAGGGCAGCAAGTCGGAGAGGTCAGGCAGCAGGCCTGCTGCCCAGGAGGAGCCCACAACCCCCATAGCCGCTGCCCCGGGAGGAACCGGCACAGCTGCCCCGGGAGAGCCCACCACCCCCATAGCCGCTGCCCAGGGAGGACCCAGCCCAGCTGGCCAGGAGGGCCCCACCACCCACAGCCCAGGTGGGCATTGAAGGAGCACCATCCCCGCTGCCCAGGAGGGCACCACCAGGCAATTAGCAGTTGGCCATAGACCGGCCGCCGTCTCAAGAACCGCTGAACTGGGCCCCGCCGTCTCAAGAACCGCTGAACTGGGCCCCGCCGTCTCAAGAACCGCTGAACTGGGCCCTTCAAGGCAAGTAGCGCTGACCTGGGCCCCGCCGTCTCAAGAACCGCTGAACTGGGCCCTTCAAGGCAAGTAGCGCTGACCTGGGCCCCACCGTCTCAAGAACCGCTGAACTGGGCCCCGCCGTCTCAAGAACCGCTGAACTGGGCCCCGCCGTCTCAAGAACCGCTGAACTGGGCCCTTCAAGGCAAGTAGCGCTGACCTGGGCCCCACCGTCTCAAGAACCGCTGAACTGGGCCCCGCCGTCTCAAGAACCGCTGAACTGGGCCCCGCCGTCTCAAGAACCGCTGAACTGGGCCCCGCCGTCTCAAGAACTGCTGAACTGGGCCCTTCAAGGTAAGGAGCGCTGAACTGGGCCCTTCAAGGCAAGTAGCGCTGACCTGGGCCCCACCGTCTCAAGAACCGCTGAACTGGGCCCCGCCGTCTCAAGAACCGCTGAACTGGGCCCCGCCGTCTCAAGAACCGCTGAACTGGGCCCCGCCGTCTCAAGAACCGCTGAACTGGGCCCCGCCGTCTCAAGCACCGCTCCGCTGGGCCCCGCCGTCTCATGAACCGCTGAACTGGGCCCTTCAGGGCAAGGACCGCTGAACTGGGCCCCGCCGTCTCAAGCACCGCTCCGCTGGGCCCCGCCGTCTCAAGAACCGCTGAACTGGGCCCTTCAAGGCAAGAACCGCTGGCCCTTTGGCAGACATGGCAGGGCAGGATCTATCTCGGGCAGGGCTGCAGGATGTCCTCTGGCCAACTTGCCTCCTCCAGTGGCAGTGGGGTCTGTTATGGACTGTATGGACTGTGGCTTTGCTCTCCCCAGGATGGCCCAGTGGGCAGGCCACCCACTGTATGGACTGTATGGACTGTGGCTTTGCTCTCCCCAGGATGGCCCAGTGGGCAGGCCACCCACTGTATGGACTGTTTGGACTGTGGCTTTGCTCTCCCCAGGATGGCCCAGTGGGCAGGCCACCCACTGTATGGACTGTTTGGACTGTGGCTTTGCTCTCCCCAGGATGGCCCAGTGGGCAGGCCACCCACTGTATGGACTGTATGGACTGTGGCTTTGCTCTCCCCAGGATGGCCCAGTGGGCAGGCCACCCACTGTATGGACTGTATGGACTGTGGCTTTGCTCTCCCCAGGATGGCCCAGTGGGCAGGCCACCCACTGTATGGACTGTTTGGACTGTGGCTTTGCTCTCCCCAGGATGGCCCAGTGGGCAGGCCACCCACTGTATGGACTGTTTGGACTGTGGCTTTGCTCTCCCCAGGATGGCCCAGTGGGCAGGCCACCCACTGTATGGACTGTATGGACTGTGGCTTTGCTCTCCCCAGGATGGCCCAGTGGTCATGGAGTCCCCTCGTGGATCTGGCGTCGTGTACTCAAGTGGCTGAGGTGCCCCCCCTTCCCTTCCCCCTGAGGTGCCTGTCCGATTTTCTTTCTGATGCCCCTGCAGTGTTCTCTCCGTGGAGTTCTTGTCGTGGGACTGGGCCTTGCCCCTTTGCACAGGAACCCTGTGATCCACGGACAGTGGTTGGACTACATTTAGTAGATGTATATATTTTGTATATAGTTTATTTATTTATTGGGATTACTGGTGTCCATATTTCAATATATCTGCCCGTTTATGATCTCTTCTTTTGGTCTTTGCATTATTTCGGAGGGGGGTGGTTTGTGGGTTGTGACAGTGATCTGTGGGAATGCATTGATGTGTGTGTTGTAGTGGGTGTGGGTGGGTGGGTGTGTGCCGGTAATCTTTTCCCTCCCCTGTGTCGTAGGTGCAGTACTCACCGATGTCTTCCGCGCCGCCGGGCGTGCTCCTGGTATATGAGCAGGAATAGGAGTGCGGGGATGACCTGCAACTCTGGTTCCATGCTGCCGGAATCTCGCGTGGAGTGCGTAGAGGTGAGCGTTTTCCCGTTCGTAGTCTGTTTCCGCCGTGTTCTTATCGGCGGTGCTCCCGCCCCGGAAAAGGTGGCAGATTGGTGGGTCGTAATAGGGTGGGCGGTACATTGTCTGCCGCCTGGCTGTTGGCGGGAACCGCCGCGCTGTTTGTTTGTACCGCTGTGGCGGGCGGAGTGTTAAGTTGGCGGGCTGTGTTGGCGGTTCCCGCCAGGGTCAGAATTGCATATTTTAGACCGCCGGCCTGTTGGCGGCTTGGCCGCCGCTTTATCACCGACCGCCAGGGTCAGAATGAGGGCCTTTGTCTCTTAAAGATGTCAAGTTGGTTGTCCTATTATTTGACGTCTGAGTTTCCAAACTTGTCTTGGAACCCTGCATTACACAACTGGTCCCCACTGTTTACCACCCTAATTATATGCCAGTGGCATAGATTCCACCCCACATATTTTTATTCACAAGATTTACTATTGTCTGTAACACTGCCAATCTCATCTCCCTGGTAATACTACAAACAAAGAAGTAGGGATATATGATGGCAGTAACACTGGCCATTGCCATTTGACTTAATCAACAGCAAACTTTAACATAGACGAGAGACTAAAGCACCACATATGATTGACTCAAACTGTCACTCACATTAACTAACATCAACGAAAAAAAAGCAATCATTGCACATACCAATGACAGTCAGTCACAACTTTTAAAGTATTGTAATCAGATACCACTAACGAAAAAGTGTGGCTACATTAAAAAAAACTATGATCTAGCAATGGTCTGGCTGCTTGGACTGAAAGTTGTTAGAGCATATTTTTACAAGGTGTCAGTTATTTCAAAATGCGATTAATTTGCTATGTATTCCACATTTTGAACCCTTCTTAATGTCTGAACATCTATTTCAACTATTTCCCCTTCTGCCACAGTTGATGCACTTTAGTTAATTTAAAGGAAGTGAAATGTCAAACTCATATAATCCTAACAACTACTCCCTCTAAAGAAAAGGGCAACTAATGCTTTGCATTGATCAACACCTGCTCCTTGAACTACTGAACCAAACCCTCAGAGTGCCTTAGTCTTATGGTGTAGCAATGTTTATCTGCAGTATGTCTCTTGGTGGGCCACTGTAGGAGGCTGGCCTGGCTTGTAGTGGGTACCAAGGGGTACTTACACCTTGCACCAGGTCCAGGTATCCCTTATTAGTGTAGAGGGGTGTCTAGCAGCTTAGGCTGATAGAAAAGGTAGCTTAGCAGAGCAGCTTAGGCTGAACTAGGAGACGAGTGAAGCTCCTACAGTACCACTAGTGTCATATGCACAATATCATAAGAAAACACAATACACAGATATACTAAAAATAAAAGTAGTTTATTTTTATGACAATATGCCAAAGTATCTCAGTGAGTACCCTCAGTATGAGGATAGCAAATATACACAAGATATATGTACACAATACCAAAATATGCAGTAATAGCAATAGAAAACAGTACAAACTATAGTCACAATAGAATGCAATGGGGCACATAGGGATAGGGGCAACACAAACCATATACTCTAGAAGTGGAATGCGAACCACGAATGGACCCCAAACCTATGTGACCTTGTAGAGGGTCACTGGGACTGTAAGAAAACAGTGAGGGTTAGAAAAATAGCCCACCCCAAGACCCTGAAAAGTGGGTGCAAAGTGCACCTAAGTTCCCCAAAGAGCACAGAAGTCATGATAGGGGAATTCTGCCAGAAACAACAACACCAGCAATGCAACAACGATGGATTTCCTGACGAGAGTACCTGTGGAACAAGGGGACCAAGTCCAAGAGTCACGATCAAGTCGGGAGTGGGCAGATGCCCAGGAAATGCCAGCTGTGGGTGCAAAGAAGCTGCCACTGGATGATAGAAGCTGTGGATTCTGCAAGAACGACAAGGGCTAGAAACTTCCCCTTTGGAGGATGGATGTCCCACGTCGTGAAGAGTTGTGCAGAAGTGTTTCCGTGCAGAAAGACCGCAAACAAGCCTTGCTAGCTGCAAGGGTCATGGTTAGAGTTTTTGGATGCTGCTGTGGCCCAGGAGGGACCAGGATGTCGCCAATTGCGTGAGGAGACAGAGGGGGCGCCCAGCAAGACAAGGAGCCCACTCAGAAGCAAGCAGCACCTGCAGAAGTGCTAGAACAGGCACTACGAAGTGGAGTCAACCGGAGCTCACCCGAAGTCACGAAAGAGGGTCCCACGACGCTGGAGGACAACTCAGGCGGTCGTGCATTGCAGGTTAGAGTGCCGGAGACCCAGGCTTGGCTGTGCACAAAGGAAATCCTGGAAGAGTGCACAGGAGCCGGAGTAGCTGCAAAACACGCGGTTCCCAGCAATGCAGTCTAGCATGGGGAGACAAGGACTTACCTACACCAAACTTGGACTGAAGAGTCACTGGACTGTGGGAGTCACTTGGACAGAGTTGCTGAGTTCAAGGGACCTCGCTCGTCGTGCTGAGAGGAGAACCAGAGGACCAGTGAAGCAGTTCTTTGGTGCCTGCGGTTGCAGGGGGAAGATTCCGTCGACCCACGGGAGATTTCTTCTGAGCTTCTAGTGCAGAGAGGAGGCAGACTACCCCCACAGCATGCACCACCAGGAAAACAGTCGAGAAGGCGGCAGGATCAGCGTTACAAGGTCGCAGTAGTCGTCTTTGCTACTTTGTTGCAGTTTTGCAGGCTTCCAGCGCGGTCAGCAGTCGATTCCTTGGCAGAAGGTGAAGAGAGAGATGCAGAGGAACTCTGATGAGCTCTTGCATTCGTTATCTAAGGAATTCCCCAAAGCAGAGACCCTAAAAAGCCAGAAAAGGAGGTTTGGCTACCTAGGAGAGAGGATAGGCTAGCAACACCTGAAGGAGCCTATCAGAAGGAGTCTCTGACGTCACCTGCTGGCCCTGGCCACTCAGAGCAGTCCAGTGTGCCAGCAGCACCTCTGTTTCCAAGATGGCAGAGGTCTGGAGCACACTGGAGGAGCTCTGGGCACCTCCCAGGGGAGGTGCAGGTCAGGGGAGTGGTCACTCCCCTTTCCTTTGTCCAGTTTCACGCCAGAGCAGGGCTGGGGGATCCCTGAACCGGTGTAGACTGGCTTATGCAGAAATCGGCACCATCTGTGCCCATGAAAGCATTTCCAGAGGCTGGGGGAGGCTGCTCCTCCCCTGCCTTAACACCTTTTTCCAAAGGGAGAGGGTGTAACACCCTCTCTCTGAGGAAGTCCTTTGTTCTGCCTTCCTGGGCCAAGCCTGGCTGTACCCCAGGAGGGCAGAAACCTGTCTGAGGGGTTGGCAGCAGCTGCAGTGAAACCCCTGAAAAGGCAGTTTGGCAGTACCTGGGTCTGTGCTAGAGACCCGGTGAATCATGGGATTGTCTCCCCAATACCAGGATGGCATTGGGGGGGCAATTCCATGATCTTAGACATGTTACATGGCCATGTTCGGAGTTACCATTGTGAAGCTATACATAGGTAGTGACCTATGTATAGTGCACGCGTGTAATGGTGTCCCCGCACTCACAAAGTCCGGGGAATTTGCCCTGAACAATGTGGGAGCACCTTGGCTAGTGCCAGGGTGCCCACACACTAAGTAACTTAGCACCCAACCTTTACCAGGTAAAGGTTTGACATATAGGTGACTTATAAGTTACTTAAGTGCAGTGGTAAATGGCTGTGAAATAACGTGGACGTTATTTCACTCAGGCTGCAGTGGCAGGGCTGTGTAAGAATTGTCAGAGCTCCCTATGGGTGGCAAAAGAAATGCTGCAGCCCATAGGGATCTCCTGGAACCCCAATACCATGGGTACCTCAGTACCATATACTAGGGAATTATAACGGTGTTCCAGTATGCCAATGTAAATTGGTGAAATTGGTCACTAGCCTGTTAGTGACAATTTGTACAGAGAGAGCATAACCAATGAGGTTCTGGTTAGCAGAGCCTCAGTGAGACAGTTAGGCATCACACAGGGAACACATACATATAGGCCACAAACTTATGAGCACTGGGGTCCGGGCAAGGAGGGTGCCAGTGACACATAGCAAACATACTGAAAACATAGGGTTTTCACTATGAGCACTGGGCCCTGGCTAGAAGGATACCAGTGAGACAGTGAAAACACCTGACATATACTCACAAACAGGCCAAAAGTGGGGGTAACAAGGCTAGAAAGAGGCTACTTTCCCACAGCCACCCAGACTGAGCTTTTGGAAACCTATTATTGTTTGCTATTACTCCTTTCTCCAGTCTAAATCTCAAAACTCCTGGTTCCAGCTCCAGAAAAATTGCATGTTACACTATTGTGTGTGCTGATTTGCTATTAACGACCCGCTTTTGATTGTGTCTAAATAATTCACAAAGGGAATCCTCACTTCACAACAAAAGTGTTCATATCAGACTGCTACACTTTTGCTATCAGATCTATGCCTTAACTCAGCACTATTCTCTTTCTCTCAAGGCTTTGAACAATAGGTAATAGCACTAACAAAATTTGATCCACAATGTTACTACCAGGGGCACAGCCATAATTGTACATGACAGGACTGATAATTACCCACATTTGATCATAAGTATATACAATCATCCATTCTTCTGAGGTTGAAGTAAAACCCCACAGATGTGCTAACTTTGCAGAAACATTTGTTGAAAGCAGGGGCAGTTCCTGTTTTAGGGCATTCGGGTGTTGACCCACTGGTATTTTGACCCCCCATTAGATGGAAATTATATACACTAAATTACTTTGAAATCAATGCAGCAGCAGCCATCATCATTTAACATAGTGTGACTTACACGCAAGTTGCAACTCAGTCAGACTTCCAGTTGTGGGTCCAGTGAGGGCTCTGAAAGGGGTGGGTTGGAGCAGGACCTCCATTTGACAGGCATGCAACATGGTAGCATCCAGCGCACAGAATCTAGGCCACAAAGTATGCATGTTGAGTTGGACGACTGCCTTTCCCCGGCCAGCCGGACGTGCACCAGAGGCTTCTCTCTACTGCACATTAGGGAGCGTGGGTTGCTCAAAACCGCAGAACCCCAGTCTCCTAATGAGCAGTGAGTTTGCCCCCTCAAGTCAATCCCTGAGCTGCGCTTATGCTGTGTTACAGCAAGGGAGCAGCGTCTGGATTGGCTCAGCGACACGGTTGCTGGGCCCAGTCAGTTTAGGCCTTTGATGCATACTTGTGCACATAGCACAGTGGGGATGGGAGGCTGTGTCCACGGAGCATGACCAATCACTTCAATGGCTTATGTCAAGCCATGACTGTCTCTCTCCCCCCCTTGATGCACCAGAGCCAGACAGACCACACCTTCCAGTGTAATTCATGCTGCTGCCTGCTGTGGCATTGGCGGCAATGACTTGAGCGGCCTTTCTGCGACCAGTGACAAAGTTCCCAAGCACTCCATCGAGTGGACACCTCAGCAAAAGTAGGTGGCAGTGTTTGGCACAATATATATTTTTAACTGTGAAATAAATTATTTACTGTTATTTATTCTGTATACAGAGGCAGCAAAGGCGACCTGGGAAGTGTTTAGTGGGGTGTGGGGAAAGAGGGAGAAACAGGTGGTCAGGTCTCTTTACCACATGACCGGTCCCTTGTAGTTGTTCGGTCATTGCTTCATCCATGACGCAGTAAATGTCGCTGCACATATGCACGCAGTGTCACAGGTACACTGAAGGACTTTGAAAGTGACTTTATTGGGAAGAAGCACTACATAAACACTTCAAATAATTAAGTGACTGATGCTTACTGGGATGATGCAAACATTTCGGATATGCTAGGCAAAGGGCCATTCTGCCTTTTCTTTCTTTGGCAAGGATCATATGTGATGCTTTTGTGCGCTGCAATGTAGCTTTAAATGTACACACTTCCCGATGGGGCTGCCTAGAATCTTTCAGTGTTTGAATGATCGCTGCCCTTAATTGGCCTAAATTTGTCTTTGGTGCTAGATGACCTCACTCCTGCTGCCCACAATCTAATAATCCCTATACAGGAGTTCACTGCTACCAGGTTGGTAGTCATGGGTTTCAGACATATCTGCGAGTAGCTTCACTATAGAAATGTTATTTTCAAGGCACATGCCAAAATAAAATGAGTAAAGTTAAGTAAGGTTTTAATCAGCCACAGTTCACGTATACCGTCTTTACGAAGTGAACCAATGGATTTTAATCAAACCCTGATGGTTCAAATATGGAATTAAAATTGATTGCACCTTGAAATAATATGTATCCAGTGCTGAGTGTCCCACTGTCCACTCTGCTCTTGTGTCAGGTGCTTTGCAGGCAGTGCTTTGGTTGGTAGTGCTTTGAGGTCCAGAGGTTTGTAGTTGGCAATGTTATAATTCCTACTGGGATTACAAGTGTTTCAGCGACCTGAAGACACAATGGAGTGTGAATTCAAAACGAGCATTTCCTAGAGGACTTCATTAGGCCTTGCTATACTTAGCAGGCAAAAATAAATACACCCACGGTTCTCGGTTCCCTGATGCATGGCCTTGACCCTCTGATCATGAACCCACTGTGTTTGCACTGTGCAGTTTTTTGAGAGGTATACTTCAATGGGCCGTTCGCTGTTACTCAAAGTATGAGGCATGATTCAGTGGAATCCCCTACAGCTAACATCTGATTTCACCTTCTTTTTGCTCTATCAATTGAGAATGTTTGCATTACTTTTTGTTAATGTCCTAGAGACAACTCAGTGACCAATATTTATTTTAAATTGTAACTCAGACTTTATAACATAAATATATTGGCCTCTGAAATTAGCCAACATCATCTGTTTACCTGCTTAAAACCCCAAGTGGAATCAGCATTTCAGTATTTCTCCAGTATAGGTGGTCAGTGCATAATTTGTAACTAGAAACGTGCCGATGCCCAAAGCTCTCCTTTGAAATCTGCGGCTGCTGTATTTAAATGTGTGAGCACTGAATGCTGCTTAGGCACTAAGCCTAAAGCCATCTCGGGCCTCTTTAAATCATTTACAGCCATTCCCTGCCTCTTCAGCTCACTCTTGCAGCTTTCTGCTTTCTCCCTTTGTGGTGCTTTTTCATTTTTCTCTTACTTCGTCTTTCCCATGTGTGTCTTTTGCTCACAGTAAATGCCTGATGCAGAAAACTAAGTGCTTACCTGGGCCTCAAATATTAATGCCTGTGCTCCCCAACGGAAACCACTGGCTCAAATTAAACACTGTAGGTGCCACTTACACAAGTCCCAATGCAGCAATCTTTTAAAAGAATTACCTTTTTCATGGGCAGGGTACAAGAATGCAAAAGCATTTTGTCTATGCTGTTTTCATTTCAATCACATGCAGATAATATATACTGTTTTAAATACGGTGCTCTTTCAGTGTGACAAAGCCTTAAACACCTGAAGCTCATCCTGTGCTGATCGCTGCCTGTACCAATAAAACAGGAATCAATTCACATTTCCGACTGCACCATTAGTGATTAGGAACAAGCCAGTATATATATTTATATATACATCAAACGCTGAGCCAACACATGCAACTTTTACACCCCACCACTTACAAATGTCACCAGCCACCACTGGTTGAAAGGATTTTCTACCACAGTCTAGCAATTTCTCTTTCTTCACCCTCACATCTGTGTGAACAATGAGATCTGGAACTTTTCAACTGTTCACACATGATGACTCCCAGAGATTTTTAAAGAAGACATACATTAAATTTCCCAATGATCTACTGTTTGGAGATTCCTAAAATACGGCTTCACTTCTTGTGGGTTTGTGGAAGACCACTTGTTCCCATCTCTCCTAACCTTCCACACCACTCTGAGGTATTTAAAGGCTTCATCTCTCAAAGGCAACAATACTTAAAAAACAGATCAGCTGTCAGCATGCCATTTAGAATTTGGGAGTGTGTGGTAGTAGAAGTCTGTCTACTAAATATTGTGCTATGAGAATATTATAGCAAAAAGTACTGACAACCAAATACCAATACGGTTAATGGGTAAGTATGTGTTTACACTATAGTTAACTCCTTGTACAAAATACTCTGGCCATATAGTTTCAGGACCATATTTATCTTTGGATTGCATTGCTCCTATGCCATGCATGGTGTCACAAAATCAATGCAATCTTCAAGTCAGATTTACTAAGAAATGCAAGGCCAACCTGCTTGTTAAATCTGGGGTAATGCAAGGCAGTGCAAGTCGCTGCCTTGCGTTACTCTGCCCTGGGAAGACGTTCCATAGGTGGAACATTGAGACTGGTAAACCTGGGAATGCATCAAAATGCTACGCCTTCCCAACAGCGGCACAACAAGGAGAAATATCTTTATTTGTCCTTGTTGTTTTCTCTTTCTAATGTGCTTCATAATGCAGCACAGTGCGAAAGAGGAAAATGTCTCTAAGGATTGTTTTTATGCAGGAAAATGTCCCTTCCTGCACAAAACAATCCTGCTTGCAATGTATACAACCCTGAACCATGACACAAGGGTGCCTGGATTGGGGCTAGGCAGCACTGAATGATAGATATGGTGCATTCCTGCCCTCTCCATTTAACACAATGCTGCAAGTTTTCTTTCTGTGTTGTGCTGCATCACAGTTTGATAAATCTAGTTGTTAGAAATGGGGTCTCTAGTTGGCAGAGGTATACACCCTTGTCCAAGTAGGGACCACAATCCTAGTCAGGGTAAGTCACAACACAATCCAAATTATCCTGTGCCCACCCTCAGGTAGCTCGGCAATGAGCAGTCAGGCTTAAGTTAGAAGGCAATTTGTAAAGTATTTGTGCAGAAATTATTCCATAACACAGTGTATACACCACAAAAAGACACCACACAGGCTTCGAAAGAATAGAGAATATTTATCTGAATAAAATACCGTTGAAATGAGGAAAATCTAATGTACACAAGCAAAGTTATGAATTTTTAAATGTTAACTCCAACTAAAGCACCTAGAAACACAATAGCTCCGACTGGGGCTATCACGGTGTCGTTGGCGGAGTTGTTCCCAACAATTGAACACCACCAGTCCAGTTCATGGAGACACACAGACCCCCAGGTATAGTACCTTTTGAAAAGGAAGAACAAGGACATCGCACAAAGTCGAAAAGAGATGTCACTGGAGTTGGTGTGGCATCAGTCCCTTACAGCTCCCAAGGAAAGAGGCGTCAGTTTCATGCTGCAAAGCAGGTGGAGGTGAGGCTTTGGTTCGGTCCGGATGCAGGGGGAGATGATGTGGCACTGTCCGTGATGAGTCAATTCCTTATGACCCCGCAGGGTCACTGCTTCCGGTCTGACACGACGTGATGTGTCAACGTCGCAGTGTCGCAAAGACCGTCAGTGGAGTCACGGCAACATCGGACTTGTGTTGCAGGCCACGGTTGTTGCATGCAGCGAGGCCCATGGAACGGGAGTAGGCTGTGGCATCGCTGAAGTCGTTTAAGAGTCGCTGGAGCTGGGTACTAGCAAAAAACCAGTAGCTCAAGTCTTTGCTGTCCCTGAGGCTTCAATCCAAGCCCTTGAGAGCACTTTTTTGGGAAGGTAGAGTCCTTCCAGCACAGTCAGAGGCCAGCAGGTCAACAGCATGGCAACAGCATGGCAGCAGTCCTTCTCAGCAAAGTCCAGAGAGACATTTGGGCAGCCAGGCCAGTCTTCTGACAGAGTTCAGGTGCAGGTCCAGAAGTATCTGAGTTGGTGGGGTCAGAGACCCAGTTTATATACACAAAAATGCCTTTGAAGTGGGGGAGGCTTCAAAGAGTGGTTTTTGAAGTTCACAAGTTCCCCTTTCAGCCCAGTCCTGTCTACCAAAGTCCCGGTGGGGGGGGGGGTTATCAGTCCTTTGTGTGAGGGCAGGCCGCTGGCCTTTGAAATGTGTCAGGCCATCCACCCTTCCAGCCCAGGAAGACCCATTCAGTATGCAGATGAATGCAGATGTGACTGTGTTTGTGGATGTCTGGGTTAAATGCACAAGCATTTCTAAATAGTAATATAAAATCCAACCTCACCAATAAGCTGTATTTTATATTACCATTATGGCCATGCTATGTATGACCTGGTTACCCCTTTCAGATCAGGGCAGGCCTAATGCTAGTCTATGAAAAGCAGCAGGCTTCACAGTAGTGGAAAACACATTTAAGAGCTTTTCACTACCAGGACATATAAAACACATATGTACATGTCCTGCCTTTTACCTACATAGCACCCTGCACTATGGGTTATCTAGGGCCTACCTTAGGGGTGTCTTAAATATAGAAAAAGGGGAGTTTAAGGCTTGGCAAGTACCTTTAGATGCCAAATCAAAGTGGCAGTGAGACTGCACACACAAGCCTTGCAATGGCAGGTCTGAGACATGGTTAAGGGGCTACTTATGTGGGTGGCACAATCAGTGCTGCAGGCCCACTAGTGGCATTTCAATTACAGGCCCTGGGCACATGCAGTGTGCTTTACTACGGACTTATATGTAAATCAAATATGCCAATTGGGGATGAAATAATGTTACCATGTTTAAGGGAGAGAGCAAATGCACTTTAGCACTGGTTAGCAGTGGTAATGTGCACAGAGTCCGAAGCAAAAACAGTGTCAGAAAAGTAGATGGAGGCAGGCACAAAGTTGGGGGGTGACCACCCTAAGGCTGTCAGGTCTAACAGTAGCCCTTAGAGTTAAGAACAATACATCTATATTTACAAATATATCTTTACTTCCACAATACTTTGGTTGCAATATTTGTGCCACAAAGTGTGTATGTGGTATTTTCTTGGTGTAAATTTAGCCAAAAAGCAACCAATTGCCATACGTGGTCAAGGGCAGGCATACAGGGAACAAGTGATGGCAGGAGTAGCTGGGTTCTTGAAACAGATGTAGTGTTATTTAAAGAAGTGCATCTTCAACTCTTTGCTAAAGCAGAGTAGTATTGGAGTGGCCCTGATGGGCACAGTGATGTTGTTCTAGATACTGGGTGCATAAATAGAAAAGGCTTGTTGCCTTGCTTTTTATTTTTTTATATTTCTTTATATTTTGTAGTGTCCAGTCTGATGATGTTCCAGCTTCAGGTGTGCCAACAGCCACCAGAGATGATGAACCTGCATGCAAGATAAGCGGGGGTGCCAATCCTGATGGTTTTATAAATGATGCTGTCAATTCTGAAGATGGTACAGGCTGGCAAGGGAAGTCATTGGAGATTCACAAGGAGGGGGGCGTGATAAGATCATATTTCTTCAGGACCTGGATCAGACGTGCTACGGTATCTTGGATGCCCTTAAGGGGGCCAATGAGGATTCTGGCTGAATGAGTAGAGCTTTAACACTATCTAGATGCTATAAAATGAGGGCTTGAACAACATTTCTTAAGTCACTTTAGGAAAGAAGCAGTTCAACCTTCTCGAAGACAGAGCTGGTACCAGGCCGTCTTTGTATTTTTGGCAGTGTTTACCTTGAAGGTAAGGTTGGTATCCTGGGTGAATCCAAGTGACTTGGCTTTCAGTGAAAGATGGGGTTCAAAGTCAATAAGGTTTGTGTCATTGAACAAGGTTTATACTAAGTCTAACATGTTGTTCTTGGAAAATAACAGGCATTCTGTTTTGGTGGTCTGAGCCCCAGGTATGTATTAGACATCCAGATCTGGAGGTGCAGGCAATGTTTGAGGCATTGGATATCTGGAGTAGAAATTTGAAGTAAAGTTGTATATCATTGACATATTGGTGAATTCTGATGTTGTTATCTGTGAGTAGAGCCCTCAAAGGTGTCCATGCAGAGTTTAAAGATGACAAGAGACATTATGGAACCCTGGTGGGCTCTGCAGATATTAGAGATTTTTTAGAATTTGCAAATGCCCATGCAAATGAGTTGGTGTTGGTTGGAAAGTTAGGAGGAGAACTAGTGAAGGAGATTTCCAGTGAAACCCATCTGTGACTACAGGGTGTGGACGAGGGTGGAATGATTGTCTGTGTTGAAGGCAGCTGAGAGGTCCAGCAATAGCAGAAGTCAGCCCATTTGCACCAGTCCATGCCTGGACCATGCCCAGCACCACAGACCCTACTCCACACAAACTCCTCCACTACACATTACCTGACCTGCAACCACTCAACACAGGATGCCAGTACAACAGCTGCCTCCATGCCACACCTCACTCCACAGTAGGACGATTCTTGTGCACTCACTGCCACTTCTCTTGCAGCGACACTCCAACTCCACTTGCCATGCACACCTCATCCCGCATCACATGCCTGCTCCTCAATGCCAAATCTCTTTGCAAGCGCACCATTGAGGTTTGGGACCTCATCAACACACCCCCAGACATTCCTTATGTCACAGAAACCTGGTTCAACCTGTCATCCACCAAAGCCATCACCACATATTCCAAATCCATTGTGCTTCTCAAGAGCCTCAACAACATCTGACTCACACACATCATCCATGGCCCGCTCCACAGCTCGGGACACACCCTTGACCCTGCCTTCACTGCTAGGAGCAAGGTCACCTGCAGCCATGTCAGCCAGCTCACATGGACAGACCACTCCATTGTACACTTCCACATCAATGCATCCCACTCCAGAAAGCCAAAGCCAGCCAGCAACTTCAGATGCATTTGGAACAAGATAGTAGAGACTTACTCAACTCACACCTTCAGATCCAACTTACCTGTCCTCACCAGCAACCAACAAAATGAAAAAACACATTCAAAAACTTGATCTCAGGGTTTGTCAAAACACTGGCTCCCCTAAAGTGTCAGGCAAGAAAGAATAAACGTTGAAGCCTGCTGGTACATGCAAGACCTGAGAAGCTCCAAAGGTTACTGTAAGGAGCTGGGGAGGAGGTGAAGAACCAGCATAGAAACACCTGTAAATCCATGCTTAGAAGACATCAAGCCCAGATCAAAGAAGCCAGGCAAGAGGCATTCACACTGATACTGTAATCCTGCACCGACTCTGGCAAAGAACTCTTCAACATTGTTAGAGAATTCTCCAACTCCACAGCAGCCACCATCTCCCCATCCCAGGACCTCTGCAGCAACTTCTCAGACTTTTTCCACAATAAATCTACTGTAAGATCTCCAGTAATTTTGAACCCCAACCAACATCAGAAGACCTCATCGAACAGCTCCCCCACCACCAAGAACATCCATCAACTAACAGTCTGGAACCCCCTCATCACAGAAGATGCAGCCGGAATTATGAAGACCATCCACTCAGAGGCCCCCACTGAACTCTGCCCACACCATATCTGAAACTTGGGAGGAACACTGGTCAGCACCTGGGAGGATGCCTTGAAAAATGGTGGCATGGAAAATGATCGGTAGGGGTGAGAGAACTTCCCCAAGGAGAGCTTTAATGAAATACGGGTGTAAGACATTTTCATCTGAAGTGACTTTGAGGGAGTTGAGCACGTTGTCAAATCTGAAAGAGATATGACTTTGAAGAATGTCCATTGCGGGAGGAGGAGAACCAGGCTTGTTATTGTCAATGTGCTGTCAGATCATCTGTATTTTTTCACAGAAGATGTTGTGTGTGGATTGTGTGGTAAGATGGTCAAGTAGAAGGTGGATGCAGTGCTTGATTGTCTTTGAAAAGGTTCTGCTTCTGTTGGCAATTTCATTGATGGTGTTGATATTGTATTTTACTTTGGCTGATGTGGTGAGCTGTTGTGGAAGGACTTCAATATCACGGTCATTAGAAACTCTATTTTATTTCCATTTTCTCATTGTCTGCAGGTGGAGGTTTTTTGAGTACTCGGTAGCAGAAGGATTTGACTTGGACTTGTGCGTTTTAGTTAGCATTAGGCTGTCAACAGGCAGGTTTTTATTGGCAGGGTGCTAAAGAGGGAGAAAGGCATGGTGAGGTGATCATCCACTCCAGTGTCATGAATGACACATATTAGAATATTAATGATGTTGAGAAGATGAGGTTGAGGATATGATCTTTGTAGCATGTTGGTTGGATGACATGCTGTACCACATTGAGTGTGTTTAGGAGAGTGTTTCTTGAGTTGTTTGATCTTCTGTTGTCTGGAAGGAGGAAGTCAGTCACTCATGAGGGTGGTGTGAGCATGCTAGATGGGATGGATGTGATGACAAGGAGATTTGAGAATATATCAGTGATGTCCTATCTGGGCTAAGAAGCAGATAAAATAACATTTAAGTACATGATATTCTGCAACAGAGCCATTTGGCAGAATGACTGAACCACTGTATATCAGTGTTTCTCTCCCTGCAAAACTCTCAGTTCTTATCTGCTTCAGTGTTTTTGGCTTCAGAATATCAGAAGGTCTGACCTGTTTTGGAAGGTTCATCTGCAATCTATTCTTTCTTGCTCACAAGTACCATGATAGGCAATGAGGTTACATGCAGGAAAAGTGGCCCCAAAGTTAATGCTAACTCTTACTGTATGCTTTCATTCCCTACCAAGCCAAAATTCCAGTCAGTGGGTAAGACCCAAATCTTACCTCTCATGGAACAGATCAGAAGAAACCTCCAATCCAGGTTTTGACTCTGTGAAGGAGCAGAGACCTGTCTCATCAACAACTGAGAAAATATACTCTCCTCTTAGGATTTATGACAGTCTTGTTCTTTGGGGTAAGCAATTTTCCTAAGGATAGATTGATACATTCATAAATATTTTGAGTCATATCACCAAGAATCAATGGCCATATAGGTTTGGTAGGTTGCATACAAAATTAACATTGTTTTTTTTTAAAGTGTAATACGTTTCTGGGGGGAAGAATGTTATATACAGATTTGTGGTTATGGATGCCAGTTGAAAGTTTCTCTGCTTTTAGGGATGTGGATGAGAATGAGTAATGTTTGCTGATGGCTGTTGATGTTGGTAATGTGTGGATTGTGTGCTACAAACACTGTGTGTAGAAGCCATAAACAGTGACAATACCATGAGGAAACTGGAGAAGGTGATCGTGGGAGGATTACATAATGTCTATAGGTGACCAGGAATGGATGCTGATGTAGAATGTAATGTTAAGAGTTGTGCTTAGTGTTGAGGTAGCAATAAATGTTTTGAGCCAGTTTACTGCCTTTATTTCTAGTGGCGATAATGGATGAGCTGTAGATTAATGTAGTAGTTGATTTTTTGTAGGTCCTGTGGGCAAGGAACCACAATGACCCACCTCCCCAAATAATTCAGATATACCAAATTTTACTCTTTAACGGTTCAGCTCTACAGTTTTGTTAATGTTGCGGCTTTCCGTAAACTCATCAGATTAGCAGAGTACGAATAACATAACCAAATAGTGACTGTGACCACTCAATATTTTAATTTAAATTAAGGAAAATAAGTTTTAAACATTTATTACAGGAGATCTTAGTAAACTAATTTCAGAAAAATGCAATACATATAATGAAGACTCAGATACAGAACTCAGAATCAGAATGAGAAGAATAATCACTATTTAAGTATTAGAATCTCTCCAGAAATTAAGTGTCAAACTTCTAAAGAATTCTGATGGCATTCTAAGGTAAAAAAAGAAATCTCAATCAAATTGAACAGAGTCTTGGGAGAAAAAGGAGAAGTGACCCCCAAATCCCACCAAAACAGGGATTTTTATATACATTTCATGCTTAAACAATTAGCAAAACTGCAGGTTCAGCAAGGCAGCAAATACAGTCCAGAGATGCAAAATACAATATGAAACATTCTAAATAAAAGGTCATACAAATAATGTCTTCTGTAGGCCTACATCAGACCTCCCACCAGAAGTCCTTCAAAATGATAGACATGGAACACAGTGAAAATTTCATTCACAATACCTGCTTTCTGAGTAAAACCACCATTTACATCACAGATTCTGTGGTCCACGGATACTGTGAGGAGAGAAAAGTTTCAGCGGGTCACTGATTGGCAGGGGAAATGTGCAGGAGCAGGATAAACAAAGCATCAGAAACTCCAATTATTTTAATAAAATGTTCTCTAACACAAAAATGTGACATACTAAACTATGTTTTAAATACACTTCTGAACTATATCATTTTGCCTTTCTAGTGAAACAGCATTAGTTCATCAGATGACCATATGCAACCTGAATTATTAATTCACACAAATTATTTGTCCCCCAAAATTGAACATAAAAGAAAAAAGCTTCAAAATGTCATCCATGTTCTTCCTAAGCATATGAGATATGCATTTGTTAAACTGTTTTTTTTCATCAAGTGGATGGAGGTGAACTTTGTGTCGAAATGAACACAATGGCCCTCATTACAACATTGGCGGTAATGACCGCCTACCGCCTACTGCCACGGCCGCCAACATACCGCCCCCGTGGCTACCAGCCGGCAACACGTATTATGACCGCCGACGGTATTCCGCAAGAAATCAGGCGGAACACCGCCACTGGTCATGGCAGCAGACGGTGGTAAGGGGGCGCTGCTGACAACAGCACCGCCACGCCAGCAAAACACCGCCGACCGTATCATGAGCAATGATACGGCCTGGCGGTGTTTTGCTGGTGGACGCTGCTACTGACAGCAGGGCTGCAGACGGTCTCCTTCCGGAGGACCCCATGCAAGCAGGTATGGCGGGTCTCCGACCGGAGAGGGGGGTGGGAGGTGTTGTGTGTATGGGGGTGTGTATATGTTTTGGGATGCGTGCATGCGGGTGTGAGTCGCATTGGATGCATGTGTGACTGAGTGATTGTGAGTGCTATGTGTTGTGGATTCATGTGTGTGACAAGGTATGTTGGTGTGTGTTGCGGTGTGTGGGTATGTCTGTGTGCATGCGTGGGTGGAGGTGGGTATGCATGTGTGCATGTGTGTATATGGGTGCGCATGTGGGTGTGTATATGTTCGGGGGCAGGAGCGGGTGGGGAGGACTCTGAGGAGGGGACTGGGGTGGGGGAGACCCCTATCAATGCCAGGGAAGGGATTCCCTGGTACTGATAGTGCCCACCGCCATGGTTTTCGTGGCAGTACAGAAACCACGAAAACCATGACGGTAGGCCGGATCGTAATGCCGAGGGTGGGAATGTGACAGCCGCCGGGCTGGAGACAGAAGTCTACAGCCCAGCGGCTGTTACCATCCTGGCGGTCGGTGTGTTAAATTGGTAGTGTTGGATGGCAGTCACCGGCAGGGCCCAAATCCAATTTTTTTTACCGTCGGCCTGTTGGCGGTATTAGAACCACTTTAACACTGACTGCCAGGGTTGTAATGAGTGCCAATATCTTTAAAGGACCATGGTATTCAGCACATCAGGAATTCACTATATCTTAATACACAAATTCAATTAAGAATTTGGCCCAACGTGGAATAATGACTCAATTCACAGATTGTTTTCTGAGATGTGTGATATAGCCAAAAACAATGATGGATTTTGTTGACAGGAAATTTGCACGAGCTGCATGTTGAGTATTTGTTGAAATTTAAGCCTCATACCTGCGTTGAAGTAGTGAAAGGTAATTCAACAAATGTGGCCGGTAAGTGGGGGAACTTTAGTAAAGTTGCTACATGTAGTGAAATAAAGAGGAATGGCAACTTTCATCAGAATGTTTGACTGAAATACAATATGGGCAAAAGTAGGCTACAAAAAAGTACTTGTGAGTTGAAATAACCATCTCAGAGTAAATACGTCGCACTATGGTAATTTCCGTTTTGCATGTTGTATTTTGTGAGAATGATGGGCGGGTTTCTTTTTTTTTCTCTTTAATCCATGGTGTTTTTTTTGTCCAAAAGTAGGGAGGCATGTTATAACTTTAGATCTGTTTCAATCAGAATGTAGATTGTTTCAATGATTGCGATGCAGCGTGTCTGAGCTTGGCAAAATATGCATCTACCTCCTTCCTCTTAGTTGGTTTTGCGGTGGATCCAAAATAAAACTTCT
The DNA here is from genome assembly GCF_031143425.1 of Pleurodeles waltl. Classification (NCBI taxonomy): domain Eukaryota; kingdom Metazoa; phylum Chordata; class Amphibia; order Caudata; family Salamandridae; genus Pleurodeles; species Pleurodeles waltl. The sequence continues at coordinate 479,546,316 of NC_090438.1, read as the reverse complement.
TACCACTATTTGTTGCTTCTGCTGTGCTTCATTCTCTGGTAAGTGGTCTCAAGCCCCTTCTGTAGCGGAGGTTTGATGGCCAGTTCTGTGAGATTACCAACTCTTGAGTTGATCTCCTCCCATGTCCACAATAGTTACAGTTTGATGTGGCTTTAAAAACTAATCTGCCATTTTTCTTGGTCATAACTGCTTTTTAGTTACCCTAAGACTGTGTACCTGTAAAACCATTTTTCTTAAAATCTGCTGTTTCCTAAGAAGTGGTATGGTGGGTTCCCAAAAAAGTTGAACTGTCTTCTACAGATCTCATTGGCAAGAACGTCAGACGTAGCTTAACTAAACCATGTCATGCACTTTTCTCCTGCTATTTCCTTGAGTCACGTGGTCTAAAAAAAACATAGCTTTGAGCATGGGTGAGTGAATGTGTGCTCTGCTGCACTCTAGATAAGGTCGTGCTATACACATACCTATACATAGTACATAAATTCAGATAAACAAGTGACATATGATGGCATGAATGCAGAAATGGTTGGTGTCACTGTGGATGGCATGAGGTACAGTTAGTATATGTGCAAAACTATCACTATCTTTAATGCTGTTTCTCTCAGTTTGCTTAAACATGTTATTATGTATGTCTTAGCAAAGCCACACTTTCCTGTACATGCAGTTTATTTTGTTTAATACAAGTGAAAAATAAACAGCTAATTAACTTGTCTTTGCTTTGGTTGCGATTATGGGTATTGTGGTAAATCTACAGAATCCCTGCCTCTGGAAAATCCTGATTCCATAAGATAAAAATTGTGAAATCACCACATTGTCCATGCTCCACAAAATCAGTGCGATGGGCAAAAAATGGATGCTGCCTTTATAACTCTGTTATCCAGTTCCAACTATAATAATAATACTGCATACTTGGATGTCAGAACTTCAAAATGTGGGTGACTGAGCCCTTCCACACCATCAGAAATTGTAGCCCATTTCCTGGCTAGCTCACAGTACTTCACTCAAACCCCTAATCCTTTTGGGGAAAAGGTGATTGTTACAACCTGTACATGACACTGTGACTCCCTAGAGAAGTTGTGGAAACAGATCTCTCCCTTCTGTTGTATTACTCATGCATGCCCATGCAAAACACAAGAGCGATACAAGATAAGCTTTCAATAAATTTATTGAAAAAGTCATATTCTTGCATAGAAAGAATGAGCTGCAATAACTAGGCAGATGAAACTAAGAAAATTAACCAGCATAAAGAACATGGTAAAGATGATGAACAATTCAACTATGGTAAATGAGTTCTAGAGTTGTCTACCTAACCCAAAGATTATGCTGAGAGCATAGCGGTGTACCCTTCTGCCTACCCAATCTATAGGATTAGCCTTAGCCCCATTCCTTAAAATGGTGTCAGGAGTCAGCCTGCAAAATGGAAGCTTGTAGATTAACATCAGCAAAGCTGCATGTTGAACACAGCATTTGTTCCAGGATGGTCGCGGATGGAATGCCCTTGTGTCCCTTCCGGGTCAGTGCATTATTTTTATAATAAAACCACACTGTGTTGGAAGCACAGCTCTGATGCAATGCTTTATCTAGATTATATAAGCTCTCTCTTGAATGGGAAATCCAAGCATTAGGATAGCGTGTACAGTGTTCTTAGCCAATGTGTACAATGTATTCCTAGAATAATATCATGCAAGCAAATTAAAGTATGTAAAAAGTCATTGTTAAAAGTGAGGCAGCTAAAACTTGTAAAATCTGAAATGAAGCTAAGAAACAGGGGGAACCAACTCATGCCCAAAAGGACCTCACAACAACTCCAGATAAAAATTGAATGTGTGCTAAACATTGCACCATCCAGGCTAGCCAGAAATAGCAGTTTTGAATGTTCTGCAGCCACAGGAGCAAGCTGCAAGACTTTTGGGGATTCAAAAATCTACAAATCACCATGGAAATCATATTTGTACACCAACGAAGGTGCAAAGAAAATCATCATTTGAAAAAGAAAGTAGATGACCGCCATTGTCACATTAGGATTTGCCAAGTCGAACAGCAGGCAGGATCTATCACGATCTGTCTCTCTCATCTGTCCCACCCGATAGACATATCAACCACAAAGATTTGTTATAGAGGCTAGTAGAAGCTTTCGGGCAACAAGTTCACCATTTATGACCTAAACAATGTTGTCCCATGTGCTCCTAAATCTCATGACCAACGTATTCCTTTAAATTTGATTCTGACACTGACATCTCCTATTGCAGGTAACTCGTGTAATGAAGAGTCCAAAGTTGAAGACTCAACATGGTTTGCTTGCAGATCAGGGACATCCACAGCAGCCAAAACCAGAGCCGAGGCCAGACCCAATGTTGTATGTGGCAGAGCGGTTGTATAATAATAATGCATGTTCCATTTAACACAGGTCTGGTTGCATATAAATGTGCTTGCATTTAATACTAGACAGTGTGTGTAATAGGATTAAGGCCTAGAAACAGGACAGAGAAGAAAAACTTCCCACTTCTGTGGCGTGCATGTTGTAACCAAGCTGCATGGGACATGAATGACCTTGTGGAGATCTGTCTTAAAAGGAACAACAGAAAATTAGCATTTTCTTCTTTAGCTTTCTTATGGTTTTGCAAAGAAGCACTGTGTGTACATTCTTGTAGCAAAACAGGAGTGGAGGACATGTGTTCCTTCCTCGATACATAAGAAATAAATAGTGATAAATATATTCAGTTTTCACTGGTGCATGGGTGGAGTTAGACACATGGACCCGTTGCTGAAAGGAGATGCTGAAGGCTGAATTCTGACAGATGACAACATACCTTGTGCCAGGAAACTATGCAACATAACTAAGGTTTATTAGACTGTCACAGCCACATATGTTAGATGGTTGTTAACATTTGAACACATAGGTAGGAAATAGGACAGTACGATAAAGATGTTTGATGAAACATGATTCAGGTTTGCCTAACATTTGCTCTGATTTACATATGATCCGCTGAGTTTATAATCATCATGATTTTTTGGATACATATGATTTGTAGATAAATGCTGCATAATAAATTATATAAGTGTGAAAAAACATTGATTACATGCACATACTGATTTGGGGTGCAAGAACAGGACTTGCTTCATTATCATCTGCAGATAACAGATTCTCTGACAGGTTTGTCTGACTTCCAACAGTACCTGTTTAGGCCTGTCTGAACATAACTCATTTGAGAAGGGGGTGAGAGAAAGCCGTCAATCCTCTTTTTTCCCCAAAAAGGGCCTAGGTCTTGTAGTAGTAGGGTGATCTATTGAAATTGAAACCAATAATATTGGTTTGAACATGACAGCGGCATGGGCTTGTTAACCCAGTGCTGGACCCTGCAAATCAACTATACTGCAACATCCAAGGCAGGCCAATGAAAGTCAGCAAACACTGTCTCATCCAAGGCTTGACCCTGCAAGTCTTTAACTACCACTCCATTCTAGGATAGACCCAGCAAGTCAGCAACCACTGCCACTTACTGGGCCTCACCGACATGTCTGCAACACTACTCCAACAAAGGCAAGCACAAGCACTTGCACCATAGTGACACCAGCCACAATAGCCCTGGCAGGAGCAGGGATTGGTGGTGTCGAAACTGAATCCATCAGTGTCATCTCAGTATCATCTCAGTCCAAACCTTCTCTGCTTTCATGGTGCCAGATACCATTGTCAATACTGTGGCAAGTACGGCTAGGCGTGATTATCACTGTTATGTCCCACTGTTGAGTAGCACATCCACATCCATTGTAGCAACCAGATCCAGCTTTGCAGCAACAAACATAGAAGCTGCTACATACCTGCCAATTCTGCAAAAACTGTAGTTAAGAGCTCTTCCACTGCTGTTCCGATACCAGTAAAAAAGTAGAGGCTTGAATCCTGCTTGAGAATATCATTTTATTCCCTGGAGAGGGGGGGATAATGTTACCTTGGTAAAAGGGACTGTGGAGTCAATTTGTTCATCAGATGGTCAGGATGAATGGAACCCAGTACAAATCATAACAGAGGAGGATATAAGTGCCAACCTCCATGATGTGTCCCATCGACCTCCTGAGTCAATGCCAGTGCAGCTTAAGCTTGGCCAATACAGGTCAAACAAGGAGAATGGACATGTTGCTGTCCTTATAGTAGACAAGCAACTTGCCTTCCTATTACACAGCTCAGTCAATGTGTGTATAATCCAGCCATGGTCTTCCAATTGCAGCAGTCTCCCTGCCCTAGGTATCATTAAGGAGAGAGGCTCCTATGTTTGTTCCAGCATGCTACGGAAGCCACTCTTGACACTCTCTGTACATTCTTCCACCTTTAGGAGTGATAAACATCCTATTAGCTATTTCCTTACCTCTAATCCAGTTTCCATCACGTCCTCTAAATTTCCATTTCAGCCCAGGTCTGTAAAAACCTTCTTTCACAAGATGGCTTCTATTCAAACTTTCTGTGAAGGAACAATCGGGCAATGCTTAGCTCTTCCCAAGCATAATGGTCAATTTGTCGGTAATTTAATCACATCCTCAACGAAGCATGGTGCTACTACTTCCTGTATCTTCTTTCACCTACTTGCTGCAAAAGGAGCTGTTACTTTCAGTACTTCCTGTTTCACTCTTCAATGGGAGCTATAGCTTTCAGTACCATGAATCACAAGGGCTCTAAGAACTGGGATGATGAGTTTCCCTTCTGGTTACTTGCACCCAGCTTCTTGTATTTCTCTGCGCTTACTGCTGGACACTTGCTACATCACACAGAATCCTGCTTAATCTTTTTGAATCCTGTTCTATCCCCTGTTTTTTTACTCAATCTCTTGGATTCCTGATCCTGCTGGATCCGGTCTTCATCTAATCCAGTCTGGGTTTCGTGAGTGTCAAGTTCCTTAACAATGTTCTACTTTAGATATTCTGTCTGGCAGGAGGTGTTTTAATATCACATGGATTTTTTCTCCAATCACTGACTCGTCAAGGAGATACCTATTGCTTCCTCGTCATACTCCCAAGTGTCAATAACACAGTGACTACAGAAAGGAGTCAACCTTACTTCTGGCAGCTTCAATGAAAGAAGAAGTTGTGACTGTAGAGTTCATCTATTGACACGTTCCTGGGTTCAGTGATGTTTTGAACAAGCAACTAGGGTGCATGCATCAAACTTACTAGTCCACACAATGATGAGGGATCAGCAGAGGTACAAAGCCCATTAACATACACATGACAAACCCATCTCACTCTTTTTGGACTGGCCCTAATTCAGCAGAAGATACAAAAGCATACACAAGGCAGTCAGCATTAGAAAGCATGGGAAAGTTGTTGGAGAGACAAAAGATGATACTGTTTCAAATGGTTCGCTTTTGGGCAAGTGCTCATTCCACTGCTCCTTCCATGCCAATACACTCATCCTCTTCTCAGAGAAGTAAGAGATCAGCCCCTACCGCTCAACTACTGAGCCTGAAGGGTAGTCTGTCCCAAGCAGAATAAATAGACGATGTCTTATTTCCACCTCTTGTTTTAATGCAGTTCAATGTCTTTCAGTTAAATAGCCTTTTTTTTCTATTGTTACAGTGATGTTCACATTATCTGTGTTTGAGGGTATTTTCAAGAGCAAGCACCTTTCCTGAACACATTTCTTGCAAGGGCTTGAGGGTGCTGAGGTTGGATCATACTAAATACAGAATAATTGTAAGTGGGTGGCTCTCTATACAGTGTACAAAAATGATGTGCACTGTGCAGAGAGTCCGAGCAACCCCATGATTGTTCACAGAGGTAAAAACTAGACCACCTAATGCTCTAATTTTTGTGGTAGCTTGGTCGAGCAGTTAGGCCAATCTTGGAGAAGTGCTAAGCATTTGTTGTACTCACAGTATCAATAAATGTGGACATACACACAAAAGAATAACTTGAGACCAATTTACAAAAATACTTCAGATTTTTAAAAACATTTTAAAACCAAGATGATCAAAATCGGGTAAGTACTTTTTAAGTTATGACTTTTCAAAGTTTAGACAAAGCAGTCTTTTGTGCGTTATTGCGCACCATAGGAATCAATGGGACAAAACCTGAAAAAATGCATATAAAATCAATGCTTTCACAAATGTCACCTTCTGGTTTTAGGCCAAGGTCATCGAGATGTCCTGTGGGCCAGCTGGAGAAGTTTGTGTGGATCCCGGTTCAAGCGGGAGCAGTGGCTAAAAGTCTTGGCGCTTGTGCAGGAGAGGCAAGGGGGGACCATATGGAAGTGCACTGCACAGGTGGATTTAAAGGTGAGTCCTATGGGTCCCCTTGGAGTGGAGAGGTTGCAAGGGGTTGGGGACCCCTAGAGCACAGCTGGTTCTCCGATGCGAGAGCCAGGGAGGCTGGGTGATAAGCAGATAGGTCAGCCAAGAGCTGTGCGAAAGGAGCCTTTGGAACCAAGGGGCAGGTTACTTGGAGGGTGGATTGCAGGTTGGCACGGCCACCCCGAGGGGGCTGGTTCTCGGGTGTCCTGAAGTCCCTTGACTAGTGCTTACTTCTGGTCCTCGATGAATCTGGGCTTTTCTTCTGGGTGTCCGTTATTGGGGGTGCAGTACCCCTGGCTATTGCACTGTTCAGCCACTGGAGGTTGCAGTGCCACCTAACTTAGCACACTTGCAGTGTTTGTCCGCCGTGTCCATTGAGCGAAATTTAGTCCATCTGCTAATTCTGGTTCCATGGTCAGTGGCTGGTCAGTGAACTGCACTTCACTGGATCTTGCTTGCTAGTTGAGGGGAGTGATGCTTTCACTCTGGAGGGAGGTCCTTGGCAATTTTTAGAAGGTTGGAGGTCCTCTAAGGGTTCTTAGAGTCTGTACAATGTCCAGTCAAACCCTCAACTGCCACTGTCGGGTCCTGGATGCAGCAGTCATGGTTTGGCACTTTTTTCTTCTTGCAGCAGGACTTCTTTTCTCGAGCATTGGGTGTCCTTTGAAACTGGTCTTCTTGTATCCGTCGAATCTGATCTGCAGGTCTAGGAATGCCCACTAAATACTGCATTTAGGGAAGTACCTGGTAGTGGTCAATGGATGATCTACCTTAGAGTGGCTACACCCAATATGTGACCACTTCCTGCAGGGAGAGGTCCCATCCCTAACTCTAATTTGGCCAGTTTCCTACCTTGCAAGATAAGGAAAATGCTCTGGAGAGGTCCTCTCACCTGCTACACCTGAGGGGTGGTGAAGGCAGCAGGGGGCCACTCCTAGTCTTTGTGCATTTTTCTACTGTTGCAACAGAGAGGGTTTCCAATAGAAGCGGACATCTGCTGCTAGCAGCAGGGCTGGAGGTTGAGTTTCAAGGGCGGCAAGCCCTTTGAAACTCGCATGCAGGGCAGTGCACATTCCTTGGGGTGGAGGTGTAACACCTTTGCCCAGGAAGGGCTTTGTTTTCTGGTCTCAGAGAGCAAAAGCCCTCATCCCAGGGATCCAGAATCTTGTCTTGTAGTGAAACGGTGGTTGGGACCGGCAAGCAACCATGCCGGGGCTAGTTAGCTTTGCAGGGGTCACCTCTAAGGTGGCCCCTGGGTACATTTTGCAAAAAAAATAAAACTGGTATCAGTTTGAATTTCTTGCTCTGAGTTGCTTGATACTAAACAACACAGGGTTCAGAGTGGCCATCATGTAGCTATGAAACTCATACTGATCAGTGTCCAGCACATGCATTTAAAATGGCTGCTCTGTACACTTACAATGTCCCAGATTTGGCAAGGACACAGTAGGGGGATATTGTTCATGCACCTGTGCCCTCACATGCATTATAGTGCACCTTGACTTAAGCTGTAAGGCCTGCCAGAGGGGTGGCTTACCTATATCACATGCAGTGTGTAGTGGACAGGTCACACAGGCTGTGTGCTATGTCATGTTTGCCTTTTAGGATTGCACCAGGGCACTCAGCCTGCTCTTCCTCGTCACTACTCACTCTCCCCAATTGCATTGTCAATATCCTCAGACATAGGTATGCTTTGGCTTCCAGCCATATTGTTGAACATGGTACGGATGATTACAATTGCTCACCCCACTGGTGTAACAAAACTTGTGCCCCCCCTGCAAAATACATGGAGGGAGGCCCCTACTCTCCAATTCCAGTCAAGGGCTCTCAGGCCAGGGGCCCGCTGCTTGGCAGAGTACCGGAGGGGGCCCCTTGGAAATCAGCCCCCTACCCCCCAACTCACCGCAAGGGCTGTGGGGGCTATTATTACACCATTGCCTCAACCTTTATCAAGTTTATCCCCAAGGGCACCACCAGTGCATGGCTGATATTTGGGACCAAAGACATGTTTGATTATGTAACATTTAGATATGTGCGCATGGATGTTTAACTACTCATCCACAATCCTGATTCTTACAATAGCTTACAATAGCTTCATCAGAAATGTTTCAAGTGGTAAATGATATCATCTACAGAGGATGTATTGATAGGTGTGTGCATTTCAGATGATGAGGATTACCTCATTTACAAGCACTACATTCCATTTTCTCAAATAAAAGTGCGTCTTTTTCTGCACATTTACGCCAAAATGGTACACAAGCAACATCAAGTTACCCATTCCTGCATGAAAGTTCTCATTGGTACAAATTTCCATGAAGAATACGAGCCTTCCGTAGAGTCCAGCAACTGTGGGATGCCATGTGGCTCAACATGTGAAATGGGGAATCAACATAACTATAAGAGTCAAAATGCATTGTGTTGTAATGATGACAGACATTTCTGGGTACAGTGAGCATGTTCACTGGTCTTCTGCCCCCCTTGCTTGTGCAAAATAACAGATAGGATCCTGTCACATATTGCAAACGACAACTGTCTTTTTCACACAGTTGTCATCGGTAAAGTGGATGGCTGTGTCAAGTATAACTAAGGAGCCATGTTGAGGCAGGTAATGTGTCTCTAAGGTGTGAGTAATGTGGCTTCTCTTCAGAATCATGGCATTGTGTATTGAACCTGGAAATCTGGCATAGCAATGAAAGAACAATAAAGCTATATTACACATTATCTACAAATGTATTGCATTCTGTATCTTCTGGTTGTAATCCCTTTGTTCCCATGTCCATGGAGCAACCAGTACTACAGGAGTGCAGGCTAGGTATGTATGGCCTGGTTTGAGTTCTGGAAGAAAGTTGGCAAATGAGATGGTGTGCACCAAAGAAATGAATGGCTGAATGTAGTGTGGTGCAAACAATTCAAGTACAGCTAACATTTTCAGAAGGGGGGTATGTTTGTGTACATATCAATGTTGAGTTCCAATGCACCACCAATTAAAGCCATGGTGATCAATATTGTGCAGGAAAGTGGATTATTCATTGAGGTGGATGGTGGTCCTCTTCCAGTAATAATGGCCCTATTCTTGAATAAGTCCAGTTTAGTAACTTGTAACTTAACTAACTTACATGTGTAAAGCACTTACCAGTACCAAAACCGTTAGAAATAGAAAATCTAGTCTAATTTAGGTGTTTGTAGCACCTAAAAGAACAGAGCACCAACCGCAGGTAGCTTGTCAGGCTAGACAGGTCAAAGAAAAAATTGCGATGGAGTGCAGGTCGGTTACAGGGAGCGTGTTCATTCTGGTGGAAACTTTACTTTCTGGCTTGATTATTTTTCTGGGCAAACGTCTTCATCAATAAGCTTGTCGGTGGGTCGAGGTCCCAGGTAGATCTTAAGAGTGGTTCGTTGACAGTGGCTGTCTGAAGGGTTGGGCCTCAGTGGGATTTTTAGGTGTATTGGGAAGTTTGAGGCTCTTGACTTCAAGAGTGAGAAAACTCCAAGAGGGAGAACTACAAAGTTGAGGACCAGGAAGGCATTGTCGTCAGGTTGTTGCTTATTGTTGTTCCCTGTGAAATTCTCTACGTTCGGGCTTAGGAACTTTTATGGCAGTCAGAATCCTTCCAGCGGAGCAACCCAGGAAGCTGATGCTGACCCACTGTTTGACATTGGCAGCTGCAGCTCAGCAGTGGTCTGGTGGTGGCCTCTAGTTCTTTTTGCAAAAAGTTCACAAAACATTTCTAAATGTCCGGTCTTGACATTTTGAATGGGTAAAGAGTACACTCCAGCACCAGTCAAAGATCCAGGACCATTTGGGCACCCCTTGCCTGAGGGCACCAGCAGGATCCAGGACAAATTCAGTTGGAAATGGTCAGACGGTCTCAGCAGAGATTTGGGCTTCATGCAGCTTTGTACTCCTGGAGATGAACAGGAAGCTATGCAACTGTCCCTTGGAGTCTTCTCTTCTGTCCTGAGTACAAGTGGGGAGCAGGTCCTGCCCTTGGGGTTTCTCCTCACAGGTTCAACAGCTTGTACAGTCCTACTTCTGGCTTTCACAGGTCAAAGGGTATTCTGAAGTGGGTACTGAGGGTGCCATTTTTATACCCAGTGCCAGCCTGTGCTTGGGGGAGACTCCTGGCCACTCTCTAACCAATGAGGTAAAAGGGCTGAAGACATGCTTGGCATTGTCACTTTAGTGGCAGCACAATAGGTGCTGCAGTCCACAAGTGTAATTTAACTGATAGACTTTAGCATATACTAGGGACTAATACGTAGGTTAACTGTGCCAGTTAAGCTTTCTAACCAAATCAACAAGGTATAATGGGACAGGGCACATGCACTGGGGCCTGGGTGCACAGAGTCCAAAAAGCAACAGCATCAGCTAAAAAAAATGGGTGTAATCATGCATGAAAATACATTTTCCTACTGCGTTCATATCAAGTCTGAGACTTATTAAAATCTGTGCCATTCCAAGTTTTAGGGAATGCAAGCTTGTAATATCATAGAGCCCTTTGTTTTTCTGCTTCCTGCTGCTGAGACCATGAAGCAGCTCAAGTATAAAGCTTAGCGTTATGAAGTGAAGGAGAATGGGAGTTTCTATGGTTTTGTTCTGCACTTTGTAGATTGCTTATATGGGCTTCTGTCACTGCTTCACCTGCTGCTTCACCTGCTGTGGCTATTGTTTTATGTGTGCCTCTTTTGTGTATATAAAGGAATGTGTAATTGGTTGCAGATTTGTTTTTCACGCTGCATGCTTTGATCTTCTATATGGCTAAATTGTGAGTATTTATTTGGTGATGCTTCCTGGCATGTTTCTTGGAGTTTGTTGTTGCGTTAGGGCATTGAGTTGACTTATCAACTATTTTGGGTTGAAGAGGTTTTGCGGGTTAAATTTTACTAGTTTATCATGACACTGCAAACTTGTAGGTACATTTTCTTTTTTTGCTGTAAATATCATTTACAGCAAATTTAAATTTAATATCATTAGCGATAATGTCTTTATTTGAGAAGAATTGCACGGAGGGAAGACTGCTATAGAAAATTTCCGCATGCGCTTATTATCACATGCTGCAATTTAATTATCAGCAATACCCACCATTTATCAGATGTTTTATATTTCGCTATCACCCTACTTTTTTCGTCTATAACGAGTGGAACAGGGATTGCAAGCGACATTAAACAAGACATGAAGCAATGATGATTCCGCATGATTCGTAAGTACAGCGTTTGTCTTTAAATTAGAACCTCAATAAGTTTGTTCTTATTGAACTATGATGTATGTTTCAGATGGCCATTTATCAGTTTGTTGAATGTATTTTGTTTTTATGTTTTGGTTTGTTATAGACACATTTATTGACAAACTGAACACGTTTGAAGGAGGCCTTCATTTGTGAAGCTCAACATATGCAAATATATACAGAATGCAATACCATATAACCTGCTTCTGATGTTGCTTCTTTACAGACTTAAGGGCTTATTTGTGAAACCATTGCATCGCCAGTGTGTCACCTTTTCCCATACACAGGGCCATATTTATACTTTGTTTGCGCCGGAGTTGTGTAATTTTGTTTGACGCAAATTCAGCGCAAACTTAACTCCATATTTATATCTTGATGCTAGACCCATCTAGCGCCAAAATATTGGAGTTAACGTCATATTTTGGATGGGTGAACCCACCTTGCGTAAATGAGATGCAAGGTAGGCCTTCCTGTCCAAAAAATGACTCAAAGCCCTAAGCGCCATATTTATTCCCTTGTGCTAAAATGATGCACAGGTGGGAGGCGGATCCAAAAAAGTAAGCACGTTCAGCGTCAAATTTTAACACCTTGGTCTGACCATGTGTTAAAATGAGACACATACACCACCACTTAAGGAAATTTCATAGAAGGAACATTTGCTACCTCCAGGACAACGTGGAAGTCATACTGCTCCAGCTAGGTACACACTGAAGACGTCCTCAACAACAGCAGGTCCCTCCACCTCCACAACAGCAACCCCAAACACCCCCACAGCACCCACAAAGGCAATGCAGAAGGCAGGAGAGGATATTGCAGCAGAGGACAACCCTCCATGGCCTCAGGGAGCAAGACATCATCAGGACTTACTGTCTCAACCGGGAGTCTATTTTAGGCCTGCTGAACCAGATTGCACCAGACATTACAGCCAGGCTGCAAACTCCCAATAACATACCACCTGTTAGAAATGGGGTCTTTGGTTGGCAGTCAGGTTACCCCCCTGTCCAAGCAAGGACCCTCAAACTGGTCAGGGTAAAGGAGAATCACCCTCCGCTAACCTCCACCCACCCCTTTGGTAGCTTGGCACGAACAGGCAGGCTTAACTTTCAAAGCAATGTGTAAAGTATTTGTACCAACACACACAGTAACTCAGTGAAAACACTACAAAATGACAAAACGCAGGTTTAGAAAAATAAGGAATATATTTATCTAAACAAAAAAAGACCAAAACGACAACAATCCAACATACACAAGTCAAATTACAAATTTTCAAAAGAATAAGAGTCTTAGGCCCTCATTATAACCTTGGAGGTCAGTTGACCACCACGCCGGCGATGGAGGTAGTACCGTCACCAGGCCGGCGGTAATGACCACCAAAAAATGACGCTGATCCCTCCCATAGACACCCAATGTACCGCAGCAACTGCCAGTGCAGTACGAACACTGAACACGGTGGTGGCCATCTACAGCCACATGGAAGACAAGGATCTGCCCACCATTTTATGACATAGCACACTGCCAGGATTTCCGGGACAGTACCAATACCACAAAAAGCCTGGCAGAAACACATCATATAAAAGGAGACACACCTCCAGGGACACAGAGGAGTCAGCGGCCGCCATGGAACCTGAACTGCAAGTCTTCCAGATGCTGTACCACGCCATGGCCATCCTGGAGCACCAACGTCGATGAAGACGACAACAGTGAGTACAGCTGCCTAGCACACAAGGGAGAGATGCGAGAGTGACACACACATGCACAACACACACCATACACACACTCCACACACCCAGAAGCAGCTGCAGAGTAGATCGACTTCAACGGGATCCAGGAGCAAACAAAGCCAAGAAACGTACCTCTGTTCCAACCGGTGTAATCGTGTTGGATGAAGAGCCCAAATCCCAAAAATACACACACCATACACACACTCCACACACCCAGAAGCAGCTGCAGAGTAGATCGACTTCAACGGGATCCAGGAGCAAAGAAAGCCAAGAAACGTACCTCAGTTCCAACCGGTGTAATCGTGTTGGATGAAGAGCCCAAATCCAAAAAATACAGAACTGTATATATACCTGCAGGCCCAATGGCCGGTTCAAAGTCAGTAATGCCCATAGGGCAAAGTCCAAGCCCCAACTTGACTCCTGACAACATCGGGACTCCACTGTTTAGGGGCATCATGCTGGGAATGGGCAGGCACCTCAGGGGGCAGGTTATTGGGAGGTGGCTCGTTGGCCTCTGGTTTGGGAGGGGGCTCCTTGGCTTTTGGTTTTGGAGGTGGATGGCTGTTGGGGGTCTGAGTGCAAGCATTTGTTTGTCTTTGGAGGGGGCAGGCGGTGGGGGAGGTAAATAGGATGAGTGGATGGCTGTTGTGGTGGTGTCTGCAAGTGAGGTGGGTGTGCTGCATCAGGTGGTGATGGTGGTGACTGTGCATGTGGTGTGTGGGGTGCATGTCTGCTATTGTGGTGACTATGGGCAAGGCTGTGCAGGTGGCAGGTGCAGTGACTGTTGATGCAGTGCATGCAGGTATGAGTGCAGATGTGACTGTGAGGGAAGAGGAGGAGGGGGAGACAGTGGAGGCAGTGGATGATGCTGTGTGTGCATCTGGGTGTTGGCTGTGTGAATGCTTGTGGACTGAAGTGTGCTGCCTGTGTTTGTCTGTGCAAGATTTGTCTGTTGTTTTGTGTGCAGGCTTGTCAGACTACGTGTGTGGGATGGGTTTGGGGTAAAGGGACTGGGACTAGGAAGTGGTAGTTGGAGGGGGGACGGAAGAAACAGGGACACTGGCTGCCATCAGTGAAGAGGCCAAAGCCTAAAACGATCTCTGTAGGGCCGCCAAGCCACCGTGAATTCCCTCCAGGAAGGCATTGCATTGCTGCATCTGGTTTACTGTGCTACAGAGATGGATCTCAGGAGGTCAATAACCTCCTCACTGAGGGCAGCAGGGATGACTGGGGCAGGGCTTAGGTGCCTGGGATGAAGGAGATGCCCACCCTCCTGGGTGAGCAGGCACAGACAACTTGGTGGAGGGCTACTGGCAGGGCTGTGCTGGTATGTGGGGTGGTGGTAGAACCTGTAGCTGGGGTGGTCCCAGATGGGTCCGCCACCACCACGGAGCTCTCATCGGAGAAGGAATCAGAGTCAATTGTATCAGCTCCTGTCCCCCCTACGGTGCTCCCTTCGCCCTCCGTTACACTGGTCCCCTTGGGGTCTGTGGACTCTTCCCCCTTGGTCCCGTGGGCTGCAGATCCCTCGCTTACCAGTGCCTCTGCTCCTTCGCCAGATGATGCTAATGCACACATGTATAGGATGACAAAATGAGAGAGGGGGAAAGAAAAAGAGCATTGGGTCAATCACAGCACCAACAGCATAGATTGCATACACATCACTGTGACACACTGACTAAGAATGGGCAGTATGAACCACACTGGCATACCACTGGCTAAGTACCACAGCAGGTAGGAGCCAAACACTACCATCTGCACATCAACTAGGACCAACTAAGCCCCGTCTGCTATGGAAATCCAGCTATCTAGCTATCAATAACATGCATTTCACACAATAAACCTAAGCTGGACCATGCAGCAATGTCTAACCCAACATATTGGGGCATCCACTAACTAGTAACCTGCACACAAATCCCATGCCAGGCCACAGAGATGGTTGTCAAACACACTGTACACACACCCTTGTGGCTGCTGTGATGCCCTCAAGCGCCCATCCAGCTCTGGGTAGGCCACCACCAGTATGCAGGCCATCAAGGGTTTCAGGTTCCCTCGTTGGGAGGCCATCCCCAGCTGGGCCTCTGCGGTCTTCTGGGCCCACCGTTTCCTGCAGAGGGTGCTCCGCTGACTATGGACCCCCAGGGTCTGCACATCCTTGGCGATGGCATGCCACAACCCCTTCTTATGGGTGCTGACCTGCAGAGGAAACACAAACAGAGGGACACCACGAACCAGACAATCCAGCCTGTCACACATATAGCCTACAAACTGCTTTTGCCCCTCAGCAGGAACACACATGACCTGTATCTCTGCATTTACACTGCCACCAGCCATACCCCCAAATGACACACTGCCAGCACAGACACACGCACCAACATGTAGCCATGTCATATGCAACGTACCCATTATGTACTCAACTGTCTGTCTGGAGGCCCATACAACTGCCCATACAGAGGTAGGACCCCATCCACGAGCCTCTCCAACTCCTCCAACATGAAGGCTGAGGCCCTTTCTTTTGTTGCATGGGCCATAGCAGGTTCCAGACACAGGTCACAGCAGTACACGCAGTGGAGATGTGGTCCTATGGAAAGTCAGGAATCAAGTGAAGTGGTAGAAAGAAAATGGCAGTCATGTCCACAGCGGTGAACACCATCACCGCCGCCATTGATCATCATTGGTTTCCATACTCCATAGAGGGTCGTGTTAGCGAATAAGAAATTGTACGGCGGTGCAGACCGCCTCCTGCCACGACGCCTAACACCGGAGGAGTGACGTCACTTCCACCTGTCCCTGCATACAGGACAGGCGGTTGCCATTTTCTACTGCTAATACACATGTCATGTACTGATTTAGAAGTGCGTCATTGTAGTCAAATGTAAACACCTAGACAATTCCAGTGTCGAACATACAAACATGCTCTGTGTACACTGCTGTAGTGTGTTCATAGTTCCTGTTGTCAATGCCTTCTGACTTTTGGGTCCCTTAGGTACCAACCACTGCGGAGGAATAGGAGGAGAATGCAAGCACTGTGTACAGATCCCTTGTCCACTTGGCTCCACTGGAGGACAGGCATATCATTCTCACCTATCATCTGGACAGGGACACAGTCCCAGAGCTGTGTGCACAATTGGAGCCTGATCTGATACCTGTTGCACAACAGTAATACCCCCTCTTGTGCAGGTACGCTCGGTTCTCCATTTCCTGGCAACTGGCTCTTTCCAGGTGACAGTGGGCTTGGCTGCAGGATTGTCACAGACATGTTCTCTATTGTGGTTGCAAGGGTATTGGCAGCCTTGCCCAAACACATGTGCAGCTACATTGCATTCCCCCCCGGGTGGATTAATTACCCACTGTGAAGGCTGAATTCTATGCAATGGGACATATATCACATGTTATTGGTGCCATTGATAGGACCCCTGCTTTCCCAACTACACGGGGCGTGAGGCAAGGCTGTGTCTTGGCGGCCACCTTATTTCTCTTGTATATTAATGCCTGTTTGCCATATCTCTTAGACTGTCAAAGTGACGCCCCTAGCCTGGGCGGGCAGAAGATCCCCTGTCTTCTGTTTGCAGATGATACCCTATTGCTATCACGCACTGCTATAGGCCTTTCTAGGCTGCTCTCCAGATTCCTGGAGTTTTGCACTGACCATGGGTTATCAATTAATTCAGCAAAAACAAAATACATGGTTTTTGGAGATAGTAGGAAAAAAATGAAGAGGCCTGTATATTTAGATGATGTCCCTTTGGAAAGGGTGGGTACCTTTGATTATTTAGGTATCAAAGTGGAAGATTCACATCTTTGGCATGCCCAGCACCATAAATCTTTATTATGCCTGAAGCAGAGGGCGGGTGGAATTGTCAGATTTGCCTCTAGTTCCCCGAAATTTGCAATGTCTCCCACACTGGAAATATACGAAGCTCAAGCTAGGGGGGCCGCCCTATATGGAGCCGAACTTTGGGGCCATTGTAATCTGGCGAATCTGGCTAGCGCGGAAAACCAGTTTTTAAAAATGATGCTTAAGGTTCCATCGAGTACCCCATCCTTGCCCATTCATCTGGACCTAAATCTTTTCTCAATCTCACAGATTGCGGCCCTAAGGCCCCTGCTGTTTTGGATTCGGCTGTGGACAACTGATGCCCTAACCCCTTTTCGGTGTGGCCTCCTAAATGTGGTGGGCCGTGATTTTAGTATTAAACCTAAATGGTGTGTATTCGTTGAACAATCTTTTTCCCATCTGGGGTTAGGCTCCTATTGGCATGATCCTATTTCTATTCCTAAAAATGCTGCACAGCTGTTAAAGGATGCTTATTGGCATAATGTTCAGGTTGGACAATTTGCTGGTTCTATTCCATTGTCCATGTCCGACAATTTTTAACTTGTTAAATGCCATTACGAATTTGAGCCCTTTTTCGATGCAAAGTTATATCCATTTGCTCGTGCCCTCTTTATCAGGTTTAGGATTGGGTCCCTCCCCCTGTGTTGCCTTACGTTCAAATGGTCCAGTTCAACTAATAGATCTAAAGGTTGCCAGATGGGTTGTAAAAGTGCAGAAACTGTTTCACACTTTTTCTTCCACTGTCAAGCATATCACAAACAAAGAGCACTTTGGCTCATCCCGCTTTTTAAACAATTAGGAGTTAGATCCTGCCTCCATGCTGAGAGAATTTTAAAAAGCGACACGTCCGTCAAGATAGCTCTACCAGTGGCAAGTTTTCTCGAGTCTATCTGGAGGTTGAGATTAGCAAGTTTAAGGGATAAAATGGTGTAGTTATTGTCTAGTACTATTTATGTATATTTATCTGACTTGGATGTATGACTGTAGCTTTTTTTTGCACAGGACATGGATCTTGGCTTGGGTCCTTATGGATTATTTATAAACCTATGGAACTGTTCCCTTATTTTATGCCGTGAGAATTTTAAAGCGAAAATCATCCACCTAGACAGTTTTTTTAATGGGGGGAAAAAGGGGAAAATTCTAGTATTATTATGATATCTGAGTTCAGCAATTTCAAGGAGCAAGAGTGGGGAACTAATTTTTAGACTTATCTATTTATATTTATCAAATTGGATGTGTGTTTGCTCCACAGTATTCAGATATTGGTGTATTATATTTTCTAACTAGTGCTGATGTAGAGAATTATTTTCATTTTTAAGTATTGTTTTTCATTATATTAAGTGATGTTTATCTGACTGCTTATTTCTTGGTTGTTTTTAAAACCTGTCTTGCCCCTTTTAACTGTATTTTTACCTTTTTTATTTTATTATCACCTCCGTGCTTTTAGAAGTCCTTTCTTTCTTTGTTGTGTATTGTACTTTAATGGTTTGTTTTTACACACCGAAATAAAGTTAAATGATGAATGATGATAGGACCCATATTGCCTTAGTACCCCCAGGGCCAATCAACAAGTGTACAGGAATAGGGAGAGTTTCCACTCACTCAATGTCCAGATGGTGTGCCTTGCTGTACCTCACTGCCATGTTTCTTGGGTCGGTGCACAATGCCTTTGTCCTGAGGAATAGCAGCATCCCACAGCTGATGGCACAACTACAGAGGCACAGAGTGTGACTTATAGGTGAGCCTGAGTCCCCACCCAATGTATGTCAGTGTATGCCTTCAGGAGTCATTGTGCAAGGCTAATGTGTGTCCCTCACTTCTTGCAGGTGATTCCGGCTACCCAAACCTGTCCTGGCTCCTGACACCTGCTAGGAATCTGAGAACAGTGGCTGAGAATAGGTACAATGATGTTCATGGGTGTACCAGGAGGATTGTTGAAAGGACCTTCGGTCTCCTGAAGGCCAGGTTCAGTTGCCTCCATCTGAAAGGTGGATCCCTATGCTACTCCACTGAGAAGGTCTGCAGGATTGTTGTTGTGTGCTGCATTTTGCACAACTTGGCTCTCAGACGCCATGTGCCCTATCTGCAGGAGGAGAGGGGTGACAATGCAGCTGTGGGAGCAGTGTACATTGAGGACAGTGAGGAGGATGTGGACAACAGGACACATATGATACAGCTGAACTTCGAATGCCACTCAGGTAAGGCTGTTGAACTAAACCCTACTCCATTTCAGTGTTGTGCTGTGTGGCTGTAGCATAATGCAGTCACTACCTTTGCATCCCACCTGACTGTCACCTATCCCTTCCCTTATTGCAGATGTTGCTGTGGTTACAACAGTGTAATGCTGTGATGTGTACAAACTGCTAAGACACATTTGTAGGATGGATCAACATGTCACTGGACATTTGCACAGGATCATGCAGTTCATTACAGTACAATACATTGTACATTACCTACTGATAAAGCACAATTACTCAAGTTATGTCCAAGGGTGTTTATTTAAAATTGGTATACAATGCGAAGTGCAATGAAGTGGGGTGATGGTTGGGAAAAGTCCAGTGTATTGGGGCAGTGTGTTGGTTGCACAGGTCCAGTGTCCAAGGGCCCATAGGAAGTGGAACAATGGCAGTTCAAAGTGGATAAGGTAGCGCAGTGTGACAAAAGGGGGACATTCAGGAGGGGCTCATTTCCCGGTGGTGGTTTTTGTCTTGGCAGCTCTCTCTGGTGTCTATCTGGGTTGCAGGGACCGTTTGTGGGGTGGTTCTCCTTCTGCAGGGGGAGGAGTGCTGGTGGCCTGTGGGTCCTGTGGCAGGCCCTCTGTCCACTAGCTGCAGCAGATGTGGAGGGCTGGTCAGTACATTGGCTAGTGGAAGGGGCCCGCTGGTGTGCTGTCTACTCCCTCATGATGTTGGCCTGCTACCCAGCACCTCTGCAATGGAGACAATGGTGATATTCAAGGCCTGCAATTCTTGCTTGATCTAAGGTATAGGAAATTGATAATTGTGACGTTCTCATTTGAAATTCAATAAGGCAACAATGTCCGACACCCCTTCAAGGCCCACCACTGGTTCTTCTGCATGATGTTTAACACCTGACTCATCTTGTCCTGGGATTGTTGGTAAGCCCCCACGACATTCGTAAGTGTCTCCTGGGCAGTCGGTTCCCTGGGCCTGTCCTCCCCCTGGCCCACAGCTGTCCTCCTACCGTCCTTGGCCCCCCTATGCCTGTGTCCCCTGAACAGTGTGCACTGACCCCAGGACCCTCATTGTCTTGCCTGTGAAATGTGGACTTGGGTCCCTGTACAGGTGGGCACACTACTGATTGATGTGTCCTGGGGACAGAGGTCTGGGGACGTTGGTTGGCTGCTGTGGTGTTGGATTCTGAGAGGGGGAGGCTCTGTAGTGGACTGGGTGTGGGATGGGGTAGCCAACTGACTAGTGGTCCCTGATGGGCCAGGGAGTTCATCCAGATACAGAGCTCCAGAGTTGCAGTCATCACTGGGGGCATCTTCTGCTGGGGGACTGGGTAGACGTGGCACCTCCTCGCCGCTGAGATTGGCTGGGGAAGCTGTGGGGATGAAAGTGGTGTATTATGCTACATGTCTGTGACATATTTTGCATCACTAGCTTCCCCAATGTTATTGTTGTTGCCCTGCTACCTTTGGTTGTGTATGGTGATGGACAATGGGATTGTTAATTCTCCATGCTGGGTGTACATGCAGGGCTGGAAGGGATGTGCATGCAGTGGGTATGGCATGAAGGGCTTGGCATTTAATTTTGATAATTGTGGTGGTGCACTGTGTGGGATGGAGTGGGGTGATGGATATCAGGGTGAGGGGTTGTGGTGGCATGCAGGTATGGGGGTGATAGGTAGTAAATGTTGACTCACCAGTGTCCAGTCCTTCGGCTACTACAGTGAGTCCCTCAGGATGCAGGTCCATCGCCAGTCCTCCTGATGGCGAGCTGGTGCCTTGCTTCAATGGAATACACCTTCCCCTGTACGTCGTTCCACCTATTCCTTATGTCGTCCCTTGTGCGTGGATGTAGTCCAACTGTGTTCACCCTGCCTACGATCCTCTGAAATAGCTCCATCTTACTAGCAATGGAAATCTGCTGGGCCTGTTCTCCAAACAGCTGTGGCTCTACCCTGATTATTTCCTCAACCATGACCCGTAACTCCTCATCGGTGAAATGTGGGTGCCTTTGTGGGGACATGGGCGTTGTGTGGTGTGTGTATGTTGTGTAGCGGGTGATGTGTGGTGGGTGTTGGATGAATAGATAGTTCTGATATGTATATGCACTTCTCTTTTGGATTGGCGTCACAAAGTGTAACCATCTTCTCATGATAGCAAAGGATTGTGGGTGATGTGGGTGTGTGTTTTATAGTGCTGTTGGTGAGTGTGTGGGGTGTGTGAATTTGTGTCAGCTGTGGGTTTTTTGTTCTGGCCAATTTTGTCTTGTTTTGTATTTGGGTGGCCATTTCCGCCGCAGCGGTGTTCACCGCCAATGGTTTACCGTAGTTGAATGTCCGTTGTGGTGATTCGTGGGTCATTATTTGGAGGGCGTAGTATTGGTGGCATAACGGTATGGGTGGTAGTACCGACAGTTTACCACATTCAGTGGGTCTGACGGATCTGTGGTTGTGACTGTTTTCTGTCGGTTTTGTATGTATGCGTCATAATCTGAAAGATGGATGTCCACCTCCGTGGCTTTATCCTGACGGCAGTCAGCGCGGCAGTATTCAGTATTTACCGCCAAAGTCATAATTAGGGTCTTAATCCTTAGAAAACAGTGAGAATGCTGTTGTTACACAAAGTACCTGCTTAGCGTAAAAAATAAAGCTGCACCGGTGAGCATGCGTTGAAAAAGTCAGCAATGCATCGATTCCTTACTCGCAATTGAGGCCGTGCGTTGTTTCATTCTCTGGTTGGGTCGGCGATGCATCAATTTTCTCCTGCAAGAGATCGATTTCCGGATGGGGCACCTCGGATCTGCGCGGAGTTGTGTTGACTTTGATGCCCAGGGACGATGCCTGGAAAATCCAGTCATATGGTATCAGGAAACCATGCTGCGTGGGGTTTGCTTTGTTATCAGCCTCTGTTAGCGGGTGTTGCGCATTGTTTCTCCAGCCGTGTTGCATCGATCTTCCAGCCACAAAGCAGGTGGAGCGTTGATTACAGCCGCGAACCCGGCGGTGCGTCATTTAGCAGCTGCGTCACAGAAGGTGGCGGTCTGTGCGTGGATTTTCAGTTCTGGTCTGCCAGCTTCACCTTTGAAGGGCCCAGGAACTGGATAGGGCACCACTTGGCAGGGTAGGAGTCTCAGCAGAGAGCGCAGGTGCTGGCAGGGGAAGTCTTTGATGGCCTTGAGACTTCAACAACAGGAGGCAAGCTCAGTTCAAGCCCTTGGAGATTCCTCTCAAGCAGGAATACACAACAAAGTCCAGACTTTGACCCCTTTCACAGGCAAAAGCAGCAACTGTAGGATATCCCAAACAAAGCACAGTTACAGGCAGGGGCAGCACTTCTCCTCAGCAGTTCAGCTTTTCTCCTTGGCAGAGGTTCCGCTTTGGCAGAAGTGATATAATTTTCAGGGGTTTTGGGTGCACTTCTTATTCCCCTTTCTACTTCAAAGTGAAGTCTTTGTTGTTTTCAACATCCTGCCTTGCCCAGGCCAGGCCCCTGACACACACCAGGGGGTTGGAGACTGCATTGTGTGAGGGCAGGCACAGCCCTTTTAGGTGTAAGTGACCACTCCTCCTCTTCCCTCAGCCCAGATGCCTCATTAGGATATGCAGGCTTCACCCCAGCTCCCTTTGTGTCACTGTCTAGTGAAGCAGTGCAACCAGCCCAACTGTCAAACTGACCCAGACAGGGAATCCACAAACAATCAGTCACAGAATGATTTAAGCAAGAAAATGCCTACTTTCTAAAAGTAGCATTTTCCAACACACAATTTAAAAACAAACTTTACTAAAATATGTATTTTTCTATTGTGAATTCAGAGACCCTAAACTCCACATTTCTATCTGCTCACAAATGGAATCTGCACTTTAATAATATTTAAAGGCAGCCCCCATGTTAACCTATGAGAGAGATAGGCCTTGCAGTGAAAACCAAATTTGGAAGTATTTCACTGTCAGGACATTTAAAACACACGAGTACATGTATCACCTTTAACATACATTGCTCCCTGCCCATAGGGCTACCTAGGGCCTACGTTAGGGGTGCCGTACATGTATAAAAAGGGAAGGTTTGGCCTGGCAAGTGGGTACACTTACCAAGTCGAATTGGCAGTTTAAAACTGCACACACAGGCACTGCAGTGGAAGGTCTGGCCCATGTTTACAGGGCTACTAAGGTGGGTGGCACAACCAGTGCTGCAGGCCCACTAGTAGCATTTGATTTACAGGGCCTGGGCACCTCTAGTGCACTGTACTCAAATAAATCAAATATGCCAATCATGGAAAGTCAATTACACATATATTTTGCTTATGAGGACTTGCACGTTAGCACTGGACAGCAGTGGTAAAGTGTCCAGAGTAACCAAAATAGCAAAAACAGAGACCAACATACATCAACAACCTGGGAAACAGAGGCCAAAAGGTAGGGGAGACCAGACCAAGGAAGCCAAGTTTAACACCACCCATCACAAAACTCCTCACTGTTCTGCGCATGCTGGCTCCTGGATCCTTTCAGACAACAGGGGCACTAGTGATTGGTGTCTCCCAGCCATCAATATCAGTTGTCTTGTCTAAGGTCCTAGATGTCATCATCCGCCTCACACCCCACACCCCACCATATCTGCTTTCCAAACAGCCAACATCTGCAGCAGGAGACCAAGCAAGGTTTCTGTCTAATTGTTCGATTTCTGCATGTGCTGGGTGCAATGAGCTGCACCCATGTAAAACTGGTGACACCTGCTGAAACAGATCATCTCTACAGGAACTGCAAGCACACCCATTTGTTAATGTGCAGGCCATTGTGGACCACCGTGAGCTCTTCACGTACATCTCAGCCAAATATCCCGACACTGTCCAGTAGGCTTTCATATTCCGGTACTCCACCATCAACGAGCGGTTCAAGGATGAACAATATGGCAATCCAGGGTGAGCACGCCGACGGGTAGGTGTCTCAAATTGAAGACGCCGTTAGCAAAAAGCTATAGACTGGACCGTGCTACTCCCTAAGGGGCCCCCTACACGAAGAGGGCGGGGTGACCTTTTTTGGTTCAGACTACTGACGAGACAGTTCACATGAATGTAAGTGACTGCTATACACATAATTAGATAGTGTTTCTTTCTTTTTTTTGGTATATAGCCAGGAGAAGTCTAGTTTGATGTAGGTCCTGATGAAGCGTTAGAGGATCTTTCACGACCAATATTACGCGAAACATGTTGACCAGATCCTAGGGGAAGGTGACAATTTCCCAATACTCTAGGCTTTTCTTAAGTGGTCGAGCATTATTCTCTAATTCCACTTAATAGTGTTTTTTAATCTTGATCGTAACCCCTCTGGATAGATATTAAACAGAATAAGTTTAGGGGTTTCTAATCAATCTTAAATTCCGTTCACTCTCCTGCCAGTTACAGTGTCTGACCTCCACAACTTCAACGGCAGCCACCACATACCAAAAAAGATCTCCGGCAAAGAGCCCCCGAAAGGGGAGCCCGTCAGACATTGCACCGGCCGGTCTGACGAGGAGCTTCCCGATGATGAAGCATGACACCCTCTTGGGTGTGTGAGGGTTCTAGCTCCTAAACTTTAATTGTTCACCCTACAGCCAGGAACAGTGTACCTTTTGTTGTTGATTACAATATGGCAATGGCCTGCTTGTCGGTAAGTCAACCAACCAATCAAAACACACACAACACATCAACCCTGTAGGACAAACAACATATACACCACAACAAATACTCATGGGCATGGGACCATAGATTTCCTGGCAACAACACATATGCCACATGCCGCAGTACACCGCAATGATTGGACATCACAAACGCAGACACCCACATGTACCTAACACACCTACAAACTAACAGCCACACCACATGAAGGACAGGTGGAGTTATGTCCCCTTTGAATACAAAACAAGACCACAAACCACTACACGTGTCCACTGATTAACTACTAAATATACTTCACACACATTAGATGAAACTAATAATAGCCCTGCTATGTCAATGGCAAATGGCCTGGCCATGTAAAGAAAGTCACACCTAGGCACATCTCCACTTCCTTCATGGTGTGCAAGACTCAGGCACAATCTTCATCAAATGCCACCCAAGTGGTGCCAACAACAATATCTCATCTACACATACCTAACATACCTGTAGGCTGAACATACATCTGTCAAATGCATTGTTTTGCACACATAGAAAGACTAATACACCTGCCATTAAAGACTATGGGGCAGAATCATGAGAAAGGGTGCCACAACTACTCAACCGACACCTCACATGCCCCACTTAGCACTCGCTAACACCATCATGCCTGTACTATAGACTATTAATAGTTCACTATGGTGCTGATTCACTGCTACACTGTAATGTACATGGATGCCATAGTAGGCCCATGTAGGAGGATGAAGGACATGACTGGCCATACATGCACTGCACTCAGTGACACTTCAGAAAAATAGCTGGGCCTACTCCCAAATTCTGCACTTTGTGTGTGTAGTAAGTCTGGCTGAAATCCAATTACTAAGAAGCTAGGACATACACCTGTACCAAATATGATCATCATAATAATATGTGATACACACCCTTGGACACCAGGGCTCATCATTAGTTTGTTGTCCGGCAGAGGCCACACGGCAATCTTCCACTGCTGTTGGACCGCCATTGTGGTCTACACCCTGCCGGCCCTACTAGGAGTTCACTGCTGGGCCTGTGGGCGGAAAACCACCCACCAGCCCAGCTGGGAAAAGGGCCAAAACATTGCAGCCGGTTCTTAACTGAGCCCGCTGCAATAAAGAGCTGGCTGCAATATTGCATTGGGGCAGGTCCAGCAGCACCGGTTGTGCTTTCTACTGCCTGTTATTCATGCAGTGGAAAGCGCTAGAGAGCTGCCCATGGGGCCCCGGCACTGCCCATGCCAGGTGCATGACTAATGCAAGGGCCTCCAGGAGGCACCTAACACCCCCATTCCGCCAGCCCTTGTATGGCAGTAAAACCTGGTGATGTTGGCGGTCCAACAGTGGAGGATCCACCACGGTCATAATGTGGTGGTCATACTGACACAGCCGTGGCAGTCCAACTGCCACTGTGAGTCTGGCATTCTTGAGACCGCTAGATTTGTAATGAGGGCCAAGATGGCTGACACAACCATCATCGGCCACTAACACCCACTAAGTGTTGCACTGCATTCGTAATGCCACATGCCAACATCAACAGAATAGGCTGGATTTGAAGGCAACTATGCTGGCTACACATCTGACACCATTGTGCTGCAAGGAGGTGGTAGCCTCCATCTAACATAAGGACCCTGGTACTAATATGGAGTACACAAAACATGTTACATACATGATGAGCATAGGTATTGGAATCCAGATGGTCATATACAGGTCCTTAAATTAGTACCCAAGAATGTCATGTACATCAACACAGTCAAATTGAACCATATTACAAGATGAGGATCACATTCACCACTCAAACTGCAACCAACTACTGCCATGGAATATTCCAGATCCCGCTCAAGTCTTTACTAAATTTCACCCTCTTATCTTTGTAGCTGACCAAGGTTATGACGTACAGCCGTGAGTCATGACACCATTTGCAAATCCAACAACCAATGAACAGCGTGCCTACAATAAAGCACACCAGAGAACACGCAGTGTGGTGGAGAGGACCTTTGTGCCTTCTCAAATCTAGGTTCAGGTTCCTGGACTTGACAGGAGGAAGCCTTCTGTATGCTCCCTAGCTGGTATGCAAGATTATGCTGGTATATGCTATCTTGCACAACATGTGTATTAGAAACAATGCCCCCTGGGATGGACCAGCTGATGTTCACACTGAGGAGGAAGAGGATGATGGGGCTGAGGCCCTTGAAGGGGAACAACCAAACACAGTGGCAAGAGTTCGCAAGAGACTGACCATTGTTGAGAACTTTTATACCTAGTCAACCAAAAAAGTACTTTGTAAATACCTCCAATACATGTTTGTTTAACAACATAATCCTTGGTCTACTCATTGTCCAATACGTATACCATTGGAATGTAACTCTAACCTCTGGGAGTGTGTCAGAAACACGAAAACAACAAGTATGGTACACACATCCTTGGTGATGTAGGGGGTTCTACAGACTCCATCTCACATATCAGTGGCACCCAAATCCTTGGCATGTGACTTCTGAAGGCCAAGATCCATGCATCACTACATATATTGTGCCATCATGTGGCCAATGTGCAATTTTATAGGCCATTCACCACCATAACACCATGCCTAACAGGTTATTTGCAAGGGGACCACACATAAGGTAGGGGCTGTCAAGAAATAGAGGTTAAGTAATGTTAGAACTGAACACTATCACTACTCTGTGTGATTGTAGCTTTTCTTGCACAGTACACTTGTGTCAAGAGGGGGGACACCATAGGTAATGATGCTCCTTCAGTAATTGCCCATAGAATGTAATCAATATTGGAAGCTGAGCCCGCACAGTGTGTCCATGGGAATATGTTCTGTCACTGCAATTGGCTACATCCCTGACACATGGAGGACTGTAAATCATTTATGGCACAATCACATTGGCTGGGGAATGGCCAATGGCTTGGCAGTGACATATATCAGCTAGGGGCGTTGAATCCATATACAAACACTTAACAGACTTTATGGTTCTATGAAGTTTAATGGGAGAATGCATTAGCCCAATGGTTTACATGTAGGCAGAGTGTGTTACACACTGTATCTACATAGGATGCACACCTGTCACACAAATTGGCTTGATTCACACATGACACTTGCATGACAGATCCATTGCATGGTACCAAATGTAACTAAATAGCTCATACATATACTGGCCTCCAATATCACAATCAGGTGTGGCATGTGACAACATGTGCAGCATTGTCCTACACTGTCAGAGACCCACATCACACTGAGTGGGAGTAGACACAGCCGTATCGGTAGCATCTGTCAAAGAATAAATACAGCACTAAGAAGAAAATACACCTCAACTTCGTTCAGTCATGGTAAGAGTCAGCTTGGTTGTGGCATGCTGGGAGAATCGCATTTCTATGTTCAAAGGAGGATGTGGATGGACAGCTCTGAGATACTCGCAAATTCTTGCTGATACAACACGCCATGCCACGTTGAGACTATTCAAGTGCTGTGGCATGTGCAATGTCGTGTGTATAGCACTCATTACATCTCACTAATATCGCCAATGGGACATTAACTACTAAGTTGACAGTTGTAGGAAAAGAGTATATCTCCACATTATACAAGTCACATGTTGTATCCTGTCCCTAATACACCAGACAGTGTTGCGGTAGAAGAGGTGTACAAGGTGCTAGCAGACCAAAGAATGGGATAAATGGAGGGCACAATACATACCTCACCAGTTATGATAGAAAAAAGGGATTTTGACCAGACATACACCAGAACATACACTGTAAAACACCAATGTCTACATGTCAAACTTTAACTGATGTACAGAGAGGGTGGCCACATTCGTACATGACCCAGACATGTTTGCCACAAGCATTCCATGGTAGTTGCCATTCGCATGGTAACAGAACAGGAGACAATCTCATTTAACTCATCTGTAACACGTCATTTGTCCAACCCTGGCATCACAACAGTTATTCAACTCCTAAGCAAGCTGAACATGGACACACCTCCAAAAATCCACACATCCTACATGTGTAAGCACATGACCGCTGTACCTGAGAGGGGAAGACTGACATCAAGTACTGCATTGGAATTCATTACAACCAGGTCTGTAAGACCACATTTGTGTTTGTCTCCATCTACTAGGGAGTGAGCACAGGCTGAAATGAGCTTTCTTTAATGGTAGAGATACTAGCTCAATAAACCCATGTACCACTGCTCTGACAACATCAACGTATGATAAGGCCAGATGGTTGATGCAAGTGCACAGGGGGGCAGAGTGAAGTGGAGCACTATTAACTTGCACCTTCACATGCAGCCATGCATTTGTGTTGCCACACAAACTCACATATTGATGAAGATGGGAAGGCCTGCCATCTATGCCACACTGCAACACTGTGGTACGGCATTGTATGTGACAGTCATGACTAACATGATGTTGACAAATCTGAATATATATTTCGAGGCAGGCACACATATCTCAAAGATCTCTGCACACATGTCCCACCATAATGGGCCAGCCATGGTAATGTGAATGAATTCAGTTCAAAAGCTAAGCTAGCAGCAAAATATTGTCATAGGTATCACAAAACCTGTGGGAGTAAAAATATTCTCATCAATTATGTAGTGACATTCAGAACAGCAGTGTCAGTGATGTGACACACAGGCAATAGTAAAATACAAACTACTGTCTATGCAGGAAGATAACAATGTGAGCTTGCACATCCTCTTGACACAGCAATCTTGTGATGTATCACACAAATGACAAAACCCATGTCTATACAGACACATGGCATATGGTATTGTTCACCAAAACACATGTCCATAACATCTACAGCAGCTAAGATGCATGGGAAACTCCATGGTACATGTGTAGCTGACACAACTAGTTAAACATGATAAGTAACCAGTGAGCAGACAAACATGCACACTCAGCTTGACAGGGGATACGTGATGTCAATGCAGTCCCAGTCCATAGTATAAAATGTAATGGCTGACACATGCCTTAGCATGTGCTTGAGACAGGTCCTAAATACAAATATGTTTGTAGGTATGTAGACATATATTGCCCACAGACATAACTATGAACTCCACCTGCTACTCACTGGTCATACACATATGTACACACATAGCACACATGTGCCAACATACATGTGGACACAGTGTAGGGACACATGCACAAATGCACAACGTACAAGTGAGTGCCTACAGCTGACTCATGAATGCTTGTATTGGTTGCACATCCCAATGACACCGTAATGACATTAATGCATATACTTGCACATGTAGCTAAAAAACATGTACCACATAGTAGGACAGCCCATGCAACATGTGAATTGAATTAGGGTGCATTCAAGGGCTACAATGGAAAAATGACACTATTCCGATATGCATAAAACAAATGGAGCAAATGCATCAACACCACACAGCAACGTGGAAAACAATGACGCCTGGGCCCTGAGCAGCTATTCAGCATTACTACTACTCTCAGTGCACCATGGAGAAAAATTGATGTATGACGTCAAAAAAAACACGCATGGCGCAAAAAATGTGAAGCACACGCCCAGGAAGTGATGCACCAGGACATCCTGCCTGCAAGCATGGTACAGTAAGTGTAATTTCACTAGAACTTCACAGTGTGATCCCCTCTCACTGTGAGTGATTGTGTTTTGGAGGTTGTAAGGAAATGCCTCCTTGGCATGGTTACCCCCTGACTTTTTGCCTTTGCTGATGCTATGTTTTGAATTGAAAGTGTGCTGAGGCCTGCTAACCAGGCCCCAGCACCAGTGTTCTTTCCCTAACCTGTACTTTTGTATCCACAATTGGCACACCCTGGCATCCAGATAAGTCCCTTGTAAATGGTACCCCTGGTACCAAGGGCCCTGATGCCAAGGAAGGTCTCTAAGGGCTGCAGCCTAACTTATGCCACCCCGGAGACCCCTCACTCAGCACAGACACACTGCTTGCCAGCTTGTGTGTGCTGGTGAGAACAAAACGAGTAAGTCGACATGGCACCCCCCTCAGGGTGCCATGCCAGCCTCTCACTGCCTATGCAGGTATAGATAAGTCACCCCTCTAGCAGGCCTTACAGCCCTAAGGCAGGGCGCACTATACCATAGGTGAGGGCCCCAGTGCATGAGCACTGTGCCCCTACAGTGTCTAAGCAAAACCTTAGACATTGTAAGTGCAGGGTAGCCATAAGAGTATATGGTCTGGGAGTCTGTTTTACACGAACTCCACAGCACCATAATGGCTACACTGACAACTGGGAAGTTTGGTATCAAACTTCTCAGCACAATAAATGCACACTGATACCAGTGTACATTTTATTGTAAAATACACCCCAGAGGGCACCTTAGAGGTGCCCCTTGAAACCTTAACCGACTATCTGTGTAGGCTGACTGGTTCCAGCAGCCTGCCACAACCGAGACATGTTGCTGGCCCCATGGGGAGAGTGCCTTTGTCACTCTGAGGCCAGTAACAAAGCCTGCACTGGGTGGAGATGCTAACACCTCCCCTAGGCAGGAGCTGTAACACCTGGCGGTGAGCCTCAAAGGCTCACCCCCTTTGTTCCAGCACCACAGGGCTAGTGGAGTTGCCCGCCCCCTCCGGCCACGGCCCCACTTTTGGCGGCAAGGCCGGGGGAAATAATGAGAATAACAAGGAGGGGTCACTGGCCAGTCAGGACAGCCCCTAAGGTGTCCTGAGCTGAAGTGACTCTAACTTTTAGAAATCCTCCATCTTGCAGATGGAGGATTCCCCCAATAGGATTAGGGATGTGACCCCTCCCCTTGGGAGGAGGCACAAAGAGGGTGTACCCACCCTCAGGGCTAGTAGCCGTTGGCTACTAACCCCTCAGACCTAAACACGCCCTCAAATTTAGTATTTAAGGGCTTCCCTGAACCTAAGAATTTAGATTCCTGAAACTACAAGAAGAAGAAGACTGCTGAGCTGAAAAACCCCTGCAGAGGAAGAACAGAAGACACCAACTGCCTTTGCCCCAGACTTACCGGCCTGTCTCCTGCCTTCCAAAGAAACCTGCTCCAGCAACGCTTTCCAAGGGACCAGCGACCTCTGAATCCTCTGAGGACTGCCCTGCTTCAAGAAAGACAAGAAACTCCCGAGGACAGCGGCACTGCTCCAAAAGAACTGCAACTTTGTTACAGAGGAGCAGATTTAAAGACCCCTGCAAATCCCCGCAAGAAGCGTGAGACTTGCAACACTGCACCCGGCGACCCCGACTCGACTGGTGGAGAACCAACACCTCAGGGAGGACCCTCCGGCGACTCCGAGTCCGTGAGTAACCAAAGCTGAGCCCCCACAGCGACGCCTGCAGAGGGAATCCCGAGGCTCCCCCTGACCGCGACTGCCTGAACCTAAAGTCCCGACGGCTGGAAAAGACCCTGCACCCGCAGCCCCCAGCACCTGAAGGAACGGAACTTCTGTGCAGGAGTGACCCACAGGAGGCCCTCTCCCGTGCCCAGGTGGTGGCTACCCCGAGGAGCCCCCCCCCTTGCCTGCCTGCACCGCTGAAGAGATCCCTTGGTCTCTCATTGAACATCATTGAAAACCCGACGCGTGTTTGCACACTGCACCCGGCCGCCCCGCGCTGCTGAGGGTGTACTTTTTGTGCTGACTTGTGTCCCCCCCCGGTGCCCTACAAAACCCCCCTGGTCTGCCCTCCGAAGACGCGGGTACTTACCTGCTGGCAGACCGGAATCGGGGCACCCCCTTCTCTCCATTGGAGCCTATGTGTTTTGGGCACCTCTTTGACCACTGCACCTGACCGGCCCTGAGCTGCTGGTGTGGTAACTTTGGGGTTGCTCTGAACCCCCAACGGTGGGCTACCTTGGACCCAAAACTGTGACCTGTAAGTGATTTACTTACCTGCTAAAGATAACAATACTTTACCTCCCCCAGGAACTGTGAAAATTGCAGTGTCCACTTTTAAAACAGCTTATTGTGTTTTATGTAAAAAGTATATATGCTACTGTGATTATTCAAAGTCCCTAAAGTACTTACCTGCAATACCTTTTAAATGAGATATTACATGTAGAATTTGAACCTGCGGTTCTTAAAATAAACTAAGAAAATATATTTTTCATTAACAAAACCTATTGGCTGGATTTGTCTCTGAGTGTGTGTTCCTCATTTATTGCCTGTGTGTATGTACAACAAATGCTTAACACTACTCCTTTGATAAGCCTACTGCTCGACCACACTACCACAAAATAGAGCATTAGTATTATCTCTTTTTGCCACTATCTTACCTCTAAGGGGAACCCTTGGACTCTGTGCATACTATTCCTTACTTTGAAATAGTGCATACAGAGCCAACTTCCTACAGAGGAGCTGGTGGATTTTTGGTGTTTAGAGGTCTTGTGGTATCCCTTGTGCTGTGTCCTGTTTTTCTGGTGTCTAAATTGTCTATTTAATTGTAATGTGAATTGAAAATGTACTGTTTTTTCATTGTATTGTGGGGTGTCTGTCTGGGGTAGTTTAGTTGTTGGGGCAGTTTGGGTAGTTTGAGGTAGTTGTTGGGCTTCAGTTTCCTTTTCTTATTTTTTTTTTGGGTGGTGACCTTTCCCCATTGGAAATGTCTGGGAAGGGTAGGAAGGGGAAAATGTTGTCTGATGAACAGGGGGAGGGGTTCATATGGTTAGTGACTCATTACCTGCCTCTGGTGCTGCAACTGGGTGGCTGGGTGATCCTCGGCTACCCCACCGAGGCCAGGCGGAATCCTGCCATTTAAACCCCGTTGTCTTTACAAAGTGGCGCAATGCATGCATTGCACCACTTGGGAAAGGCTTGGCACACATCATGGCTGTGCCAGGCACAATGTATGCAAGGGGGCCGTTCTGGCACAAAGGGGGCCTCCAAATTAGCACAAAGAAGTTAATGAAATTGCTGCACCCCATTTGCGGTGGATTTCTTAACGTCTGCTCTTTGCAGGCCTTCAAAATATGCTCCCATTATGATCAATGAGCCTCTGGGTCCTTAGCAGGACTAACGAAAAAACGTTTGACGCTAATCCTGCAAAAGGCCAGAGTACTGCCAAACAATTTTGATGCTACTCTGCCTAACTACCACAATGGTGCACAGTCTATTGGAGACAATGCACACATGGTGGTATCAGGAGTGCGGTAGGGCCCGCACTTCATGCCACTTCCATATATATGGACCCAAGTGTAGTGATACATGCACAGTTACATTTTTCAATAAATAGCTAAGAATGACACTTGTACCATAAAACATGCAGGAAAGGGTGTGTAAAAATGAGATAGAGAGAGCAAACTCCAAACTTCAGAGTCACAACATATTTTCCTAAGTAGAAATTCGAAATACTCTGTAGGGCTTCTGAGTGAAGGTGTGCAATTTGGGCATATATATATGTATGAGAAGGGCCCCTATGTACTCACAGAAGTTTCTGTGATCTGTAGCAACTCCTGCTGAGTGCATCATTGGCCTTCACATGTATACATGATGTTGGACCCCACTGCCATCATGGTGTGACTTACTTATGACTACGCACACATATGGATGTGAGTAAGGGGTGTACTAAGGCCCACAAGAACAGTATAGATGCAATAGGTGCTGCAGTACTGTAGTACTGTAGGCCTCTTGGTGTCATTATGCAAGGCCATGTAAGGGAGCTTCACCATGCACTGGGTCCAGACTACTGGCAGTTCCATTTGACTTGTGTATTGTGTATCAGAGTCAGCCTATATGATCTCCATGACCACACACATGTGCTGGGTCTGTTCCACTGGCCTGCTGCTCCTCACTGACAGTATGGGGCTGCACTGCTTCAGCTCCATCACTGGCGCATCACTCACTAACCTGCAACACCAGCTGCATCTTCCTCTGACCACTGAGCAAGTGTGTCTGTGTTGAGCCATATTCATATGCCCGTGTACTCATCCCTCACTGGTTGAACAATGGTATACCATGGCAACGATGGCAGGGCACACACATTTGGCAATACATCCATGTTTCAGATCAATTAATATGCAGGTATTTACAACTATCTTCACACAAGTCCACTGCCATTGCAATTTTCATGTGACTTGTGATGGCACACACATTTAATTTACTTCACTGAAGGATGTATAATGTCAATCCTCAACACCTTGGAAAACCCACACAACCACAGGGTAGCAGTTTATCAGTTTGCTATGTTCATGATATAGATGTATACTTGTAGGAAAGTATCATCTTGTCTGGCATGTTACCCCCATATTTCACTGTATGTATGTTGTTTTAGCCCTTGTGTCACTGGGACCCTGCCAGGCAGGGCCCCAGTGCTCATAGTATGTGCCCTGTATGTGTTCCCTGTGTGGTGCCTAACTGTATCACTGAGGCTCTGCTAACCAGAACCTCAGTGTTTATGCTCTCTCTGCTTTCTAAATTTGTCACTGCAGGCTAATGACTAAATTTACCAATTCTCATTGGCACACTGGTACACCCATATAATTCCCTTGTATATTGTACTGAGGTACCCAGGGTATTGGGGTTCCAGGAGATCCCTATGGGCTGCAGCATTTCTTTTGCTACCCATAGGGAGCTCACACAATTCTTACACAGGTCTGCCACTGCAGCCTGCGTGAAATAATGTCCATGTTATTTCACAGCCATTTACCACGGAACATAAGTAACTTATAAGTCACCTACATGTCTAACCTTCCCTTAGTGAAGGTTGGGTGCCAAGTTACTTAGTGTGTGGGCACCCTGGCACTAGCCAAGGTGCCCCCACATCATCCAGGCCACATTCCCAGGACTTTGGGAGTGCGGGAACACCATTACACGCGTGCACTATACATAGGTTACTACCTATGTATAGCGTCACAATGGTAACTCCGAACATGGCCATGTAACATGTCTAAGATCATGGAATTGTCACCCCAATACCACTCTGGTATTGGGGGGACAATTCCATGGTTCCCCGGGTCTCTAGCACAGACCCCGGGTACTGCCAAACTGCCTTTCCAGGGTTTCCACTGCAGCTGCTGCTGCTGCCAACCCCTCAGACAGGTTTCTGCCCTCCTGGGGTCCAGGCAGCACTGGCCCGGGAAGGCAGAACAAAGGATTTCCTCTGAGAGAGGGTGTTACACCCTCTCCCTTTGGAAATAGGTGTGAAGGGCTGGGGAGGAGTAGCCTGCATAAGCCTGTCTACACCAGTTCAGGGATCTCCCAGCCCTGCTCTGGCACGAAACTGGACAAAGGAAAGGGGAGTGACCACTCCCCTGACCAGTACCTCCCAGGGGAGGTGCCCAGAGCTCCTCCAGTGTGTCCCAGACCTCTGCCATCTTGGAAACAGAGGTGTTGGGGGCACACTGGACTGCTCTGAGTGGCCAGTGCCAGCAGGTGGCGTCAGAGACCCCCTCTGATAGACTCTTACCTTTCTTGGTAGCCAATCCTCCTTCCTTGGTAGCCAAACCTCCTTTTCTGGCTTTTTAGGGTCTCTGCTTTGGGGAATTCTTCAGATTACGAATGCCAGAGCTCACCAGAGCTCCTCTGCATCTCCCTCTTTGACTTCTACCAAGGATCGACAGCTGACTGCTCCAGGACGCCTGCAAAACAGCAACAAAGTAGCAAGACGACTACCAGCAACATTGTAGCGCCTCATCTTGCTGGCTTTCTTGACTGTTTCCTGGTGGTGCATGCTCTGGGGGTCGCCTGCCTTCACCCTGCACCAGAAGCACAGAAGAAATCTCCTGTGGGTCGAGGGAATCTTCTCCCTGCTATTGCAAGATCCAAAAGACTGCATCACTGGTCGTCTGGGTCCCCTCTCATCCTGACGAGCGTGGTCCCTGGAACACAGGAACTCTACCCAAGTGACTCCCACAGTCCAGTGGCCCTTCAGTCCAAGTTTGGTGGAGGTAAATCCTTGCCTCCCCACGCTAGACTGCAAACCTGTGTACTGCATGATTTGCAGCTGCTCTGGCTTCTGTGCACTCTTCCAGGATTTCCTTAATGCACAGCCTAGCCTGGGTCCCCATCACTCCGTCCTGCAGTGCTCAACCCGCTGAGTTGGCCTCCGATGTCGTGGACCCTCTTTTGTAACTCTGCATGGACTCTGGTTCACAAATCTTCCAAGTGCCTGTTCAGGTACTTCTGCTGGTGCTGCCTGCTTCTGTGAGGGCTCTCTGAGTTGCTGATCGCCCCCTCTGTCTCCTCCCCCAAGGGGCGATATCCCGGTCCTTCCTGGTCCTCAGCAGCACCCAAAAACCTCTACTGCGACCCTTGCAGGTAGCAAGGCTTGTTTGCGGTATTTCTGCAT
The DNA here is from genome assembly GCF_031143425.1 of Pleurodeles waltl. Taxonomy (NCBI): domain Eukaryota; kingdom Metazoa; phylum Chordata; class Amphibia; order Caudata; family Salamandridae; genus Pleurodeles; species Pleurodeles waltl. The sequence continues at coordinate 479,509,148 of NC_090438.1, read as the reverse complement.
GGGAACACTTCTGCAACCTTCATCGCAACACGGGACATCTTCCTGCAAAAGGAGAAGTTCCTAGTCCTCTTCGTTCATGCAGAAATCCAAGCTTCTTCCATCCGGCGGCAGCTTCCTTGCACCTTCATCCGGGGTTTCCTGGGCTCTTGCCCCTGGACACTGTCTCGACTATTGGACTTGGTCCCTTTGCCTTGCAGGTCCTCAGGTCCGGAAATCCATTGTCAGTGCACTGCTGGTGTTTGTTGTTCTTGCAGAATCCCCCTATCACGACTATTGTGCTCTCTTGGGGTAGTAGGTGTACTTTACTCCTACTTTTCAGGGTCTTGGGGTGGGGTATCTTGGACACCCAGACTGTTTTCTTACAGTCCCAGCGACCCACTACAAGCTCCCATAGGTCTGGGGTCCATTCGTGATTCGCATTCCACTTTTGGAGTATATGGTTTGTGTTGCCCCTAGAACTATGCTTGCCTATTGCAACCTATTGTAATTCTACAGTTTGCATTACTTTTCTGACTCTTAGGGCCTGATTACAACTTTGGAGGAGGGTGTTAATCCGTCCCAAATATGACAGATATCCTACCCACCGTATTACGAGTTCCATAGGATATAATGGACTCGTAATACGGCAGGTGGTATATCCGTCACATTTGGGATGGATTAACACCCTCCTCCAAAGTTGTAATCAGGCCCTTACTTACCTAATTGTAGTTTGTGTACATATAACTTGTGTATATTACTTACCTTCTTACTGAGGGTACTCACTGAGATACTTGTGGCATATTGTCATAAAAATAAAGTACCTTTATTTTTAGTAACTCTGTGTGTTGTGTTTTCTTATGATATTGTGCATATGATATAAGTGGTATAGTAGGAGCTTTGCATGTCTCCTAGTTCAGCCTAAGCTGCTTTGCCATAGCTACCTTCTATCAGCCTAAGCTGCTAGAAACACCTCTATTCTACTAATAAGGGATAACTGGACCTGGCACAAGGTGTAAGTACCTTTGGTACCCACTACAAGCCAGGCCAGCCTTCTACGATACTGCACCTGATGCAGGCTGACATGCTATGGTTGTGATAATGGGCCAGCCACTGCAACAACCATAGCATGTCCCTCAGGCGGGATATGCATATTCAAGCTGTCCCATATGGTCATGGAGGTGTTGTGCTAACGGACAGCTGCATGACAATGCCATGTGGAATTGGTGCAGTGAAATGCACCACAGGGGAGTCATGGACAGTTATGATTTGTGATTGTGTGGGTCCACCTCATCATTGAGTGATCATAATTGTCTGTCAGATTCACTGATCTTCCATTAGGATGACTTCCTCACACAGCCTAACAAGTTTATACTGAACTATGTTGTCCATTTGCATGAACTTTGCATTTACAGTAAACAATGTTGACCATTTATGTCTTACAGGTGGACCTACCCCATAAACCATTGGAAAGGTAGTGAAATTCATAGACCCCGATGCATCCTGTAAGTGTCATATTGTGGCTCCTGTTAGCTACTCCAGGGTTTGGTTTGAGTCAGTCAGAAGCGTGGAATGCAATGAGTGATGTTTTTTCTGGACCAATGATCAGAGATCATAGGAGGATGGATGGTGACATCATGGGGCATGTGTAGGAGGCCCAAGCGCCACCGGAGCTCCAATATTTCTGAGGCTCCGGGGACGTTATGCCCTGCACCATGTATACAAGGTGGGCTTACAATACATTTTGTGGCTTCACCTTTCCTTGTCAATACAGCCCCTTCACTTGCAGAGCTTTGTGTGGAAGGAACCTGCAATAGATGTTGCTGTGGCTGTGCCACAGCAACACCCATAGCAGTTAGACGGTGTCCCAGATCAACACATTTTCTTACACCAGAGGCTGTACCAAATTCTGAAAACACACCAAGGTGTGGCGTTAGCAGGGCACAACGATCTAAAATATATTTTGTTGTCCCCTATATTTTTGCTCCTTCAATTTGGCAGCCCACATCAAAATTGCGATGACCCTTTTAAAATAATGTTTGTGTAGGAAGGTGTTCCTCCATGCACAGTGACAATCTCCCCCTCAACCCAGGCAGCTATACACTGTAGGGCAAGGGTGACTGGGTCAAGTACTGGAAGCAAAATTAGTGTATGTGATAACACAGTGATGTGCCGTCTCCTAATCAACACGGCGCATCGCTGCATTGTGAATATGGTGAAGTGTTGTGCTGCCAATTGTCCGTCAGCATGGTGCTCCGTCATATTCCCATCATGTATGTTGTAGGGTTGTGCAATGAGATTGGCTTGCTTGCAGTTCTAAGGGCAACGTGTGCTGGCAGAGAATTGTGTGTAAAAGGAATAGTAATGGCTGACCACATATTCATGGACGTCTGCCATCATAGGTCACAGGACAGTTGTGTATATACATAGCATGCCTGTTGTGAACAGCCTTGTCACAGCACCATAATCAGCAATGTGTGCCACACATAGCTTACACTTATTGACAAGATGGCACAGATATAGGGTTCTAACTGCAGTACTCTTTAGGAGGATTCTGTAGGAAACATACACACACCACAGATGCCTAAGGTCAGGACCCTCCAGAGATGATGAGGTAGTGGTACAGCAAGGAGCCGAAATGTGCAGAACTGCACTTATCAGTGTACACAGTGTGTGGACAACTCCACTCAATGTGTTTCAGGTAAAAGTCTATTAATCTCCTAACACCAGATGTCAGCAGTTTTACTAATATGGTGCTGCCACTACGGTAATTGTGACTGATGTAAGTCACATCACAGATGCATTAGAAGGCAATGCTCTGTGTGTAGCTGGTGCTGTGAGGATATCTGACATGCATTTGCTAATGATGTAAGATGCTTCTGGATACAGTTACATCACCCAAAGCTGTGACACAATTACTGTGGCCTTAAGGGCATCCATGCAGCCACCATGTGTGTGCTATTGAACTCACGTAGGACTACATGGCACAGGACAGGGGGCTTCAGTGCTGTAATGTCTTGACCACAGTGATGTGCAGCTCTGGGTTTGCTCAACCTTTCTCATGGCAAGATAGCATCAGTTGTGCATGTGGCTACAGCATGCACAATGCAGCTGGACCCTTGTAAAGTAGGCCAGGTCAGGTTTTACACCTTGACACATGAATGTGGATGTACTAAAACATAGAATACCAGCTTTGTAGTTAGCAGCCCCCCTAACAAATGGGCCACACCTCCACTCCAAGATGAGTGTTCAGTCCTTGGTGTACCACTAGGGGTGTTGAGCTGATGGATTGCATGCCCAACACCCCTTCTGCTCAGGGAAACAGGATATCCAAACTTATTGAGACACATGTTGCTCACACTGTAGATGTGAGTGATGTTGAGCAGGCCATTATTGGTTCCTATCAGCTGTGGCCCCTTTTGATTTACAATGGATTGATGTCATCTCACTGACGTACAAGATATGGTGATGTATGCTTGGATATAGACGCCGATGAGGAGCAATTCATTTGTTTTAGGAATGTCTGTAGGACCGTATATGTAATCAGCTGTAGCAGTGTATGTTACAAATCTGTACATACTCCACCCGGTGCTGATACTGATGGTTGCTTGACCTCATTTTACAGCTTCCAACATGACTAATAATGAGAGGCAGCAGTTCACACGGAGGGCTGAGAGTTACCGCCACATCCTGGAAGTGCATACAGGATACCGCCGCATGGCACGCCATTTCCGTGCAGAAAAAGCTTTTGAGGAATGGAAAGCATTCCCACACAGGAGACCCACACAGGGGACCCACACAGCCGCCCAAGAAAATGCCCAGAACGAGTTCCTCAACCTTGCAGGAGGATCCCAGCTGTACCCACCGCATCCACATCTGCAGCACCAGTCACCACACAGGCACCAGTTTTGCCACTACCAGCCTCTGGGCCATCTCAGTTTGAAGAGGATCTACATCGGGACATCAACCTAATCCTCAGTCATTTGGACAAGTTGGAGGAAGATTTGGCGGAAGACTGCAACATTTTTAGATATGTCAAGAAGAAGGTGAAGAAGTCCAAGAAATGGACTTGTGCAGTAATGGACTACCTCGTAGTTCTTTCCCCTCCCTTTTAAAGTTGTAACATATTTTAGTTTGTGTTTTATGTAGTTAGTGGTAGGTTAGTATAGTGTAGCAATCAATAAGGATAAGTGTAGTTGGGGGTTGGTTACTATTCCTATGTGTTTATTGGTGGTTGGTTGGGCAGGGGGGGGTCACGTTGGGGTATGTATGTGTTTACATAAAAAATACAGAAAATACAAAATTAAATAAAAGATAAAACATAAAAAAAAAATATTTTTTTTTTAGGCCATAGGATTCGTTAGTACATGTGTAGTTGTAGTAATTGTTGTCCTACTTGTTTCTTAATTCTTAAGGAGTTGGGGGGCAATGTTTATAGTGTGGTGTTTTATGTGTAAGTTACGTTTAGCATAGGTTAGATAGATGTAGTTGTATGATTAGTATAGTTAGTATAGGTTAGTTTAGGATAGGGTAGTTTTTAGTTGTTTTTAAGTAGATTTTTTATAATAACTATCTTGTTATGATTGCATACATTTTGTGTGATTAGTGTGAGTCTCAGGGTTCTCCCCATGAATGCACTAGGCAAATTGGGGAAATGCCCTAGGGAATCTGTTCTGCCTTCAAAATGCTCATTTACCATGTGCTACCCCTATTAACAACGGAGGTGTCACATTGAATGCAGCATGACATCTACTAGTCCATGCATCTGCCATCCAGTGTACCCCCCATTCCTGATAACTATGTATACTTTGTATTGGACAGGTAAGTCTGGTACATCAGCTGTCAGTGCTGGGGTCCTGTAGTAACAATGTTGGGAACTGTGACACATCTGTCAACAGCCACAAATGGAACTCCATTCTGCAACACTGACAGTGGCCATCACTGATAAGGTTAGCTATCTCGGTACCACACCTAGTTCTAATGGTACTCCCAGCTGGCAATATTGCCCTACACTCGCTTTTCAGCCATACCTGCAGTATATGATGAGGAAACCATATATGTGTCCTTCATTTGTAACATACTCAGTAAATTGCTTGTAGGAGATAAGACCAGTATACACATTTGTCATGTTCGGATCCTTGGATATAGCTTTGTGCCCCCAGAGTCCTGCACTCATGTACTGATATTTTGTGACCAATGACATGGATTAACACATTACATTCATTTAGCTGTGTAGATGGATCACAGTAGACGTAGACATGCTAAATGTGTACAAGGTGTTTATTTACAAGTGGAAGTGTGAAAGTGAGATATTTACAATATCCAGGTCAGAGACTCCATTTGTGAAATCCAGATATTTGTGACACAATACAAGTCCAGGGTTGAGGGACATGTCATGAGACATGCTCCGGAGTAGTGTCTTTAAGTGTGCAGGAAAAACATTGCCAATTGGTAAGTGAGAGACAATGACAGTCCATAGCAGACAAGTCAATGCTGGGTGGATAAAGAATGCACATATCCTACTGCGTCAACATTGGCATGATCTTAAGCCCAGAACTAAGGAGAAAACTGGCCATGTGGCACAGACTGATGTTTCTGGGTACTTTTCAGAGTAAAAGTAATTTGTTTCACATCTTCATCCTCTGATGTGTGTGGTACCTCCTGTGCCATTGGTGGTGGTGGTGGACAGGTAGAGAGGGCCTCACATACTTCAGGGCTTAAACATGTGGAGTCCAAGCTCGCGGCAGCTGCCATTTGTGGTATGACATACGGCATCACTGCAGCAAGGAGGAACTGCTGATTTTTCAGTATAGCTGCAACATCCCGGTGGTGGGCAGCCGTCTCTTCCCTGAGGGAGGCCACTTCACGCTGAATGGACTCCAGCCTGTTGTATGTCATGCTACTGCCAGTTTGGGAGGGCAGTTGTGGTCTCTCTCTCACGGCAGCAGCTATGTCTGCCAGACACTGCTGGACTCCACGCAGTGGGAAATGTGTGCCTCGGATGGCAACTGTGTTTTCATTAGCTGTCACAAGGCACATGTACACTCCCTCTAGGCTGCCTGCCACAGTCTCCATCCCCATCCAAACCTGCTTGGCCAGCTCCTGCTGGAATCCTACCACTGTCCTCTGAAAGCTTGTCTCTGGGTCCTCGGAGTCCTGAGCTGTGTTTGTTCTGGCAGGTAGTATATTTTTAGTGTTGAGTGGGTCATCTTGGGAGGCCTCATCATTGGGTGTCCTCCTTGCAACTGGAGGTGGTGGCTGGAGGTATCCCAGGACATCCTGGAGAGTCTGTTGGCTGATGGTTGTCAGCTGGTCATCCGGGTCATCAGTGAAATCCAGGACAGGCAGATCAGCAGGAGAGCCATCATCCTTTGCAATGAGATAGTGTAAAATCAATCTTTCTATGTTGTGGCTGTTGACCTGGAACATCATTTAATAGCTATTGGAGCCTCAGTGACTACTTACAGCCCAAACTTTGTTCTTGTACATTATGGGTCCTATTTATCAGCCCTTTGCCACACCTGACTGTCATGTAAAGGGAAGCTCAGGTGGCGCAATGGGCTGCTCATATTTACAAGGTGTGATGTATTCCCTTATAGTGGCTTGACACCACTTTGTTATTATGGTCCCCTTCCATGCATCAATTTCCACGGGAGGGCTTTGCAATGGTTGTTGCGGTGGTCAAGCCACACCAACACACATTACATTTTGCCCCTGTCCCAGTTTTACGTGTTTTCATACACCTCAGGCGGCACCAATATCTTACACCACCCCAGGGATGGCATTACCAAGGCGCAATGATGAAGTATACTTTGATTGCTCCTCTTGTTTAAGTTTGTGTAGGTGTGCTGCATTCCACAGCACACATTGACCTAGCAGATTGCCATTTCTGTTTCTGGTTGTGCTGGAAGGTGCTCCTCCTACATAACTATGATGTCCCCCTCAACGCAGCCAAATGCATTGATAGTGCAAGGGATGCAAGGGATGCAGCATTGTGGCAGGGCAGCTAATTTATTACTGGCACTGGGGTGGACCCAGGGATGGCCGACATAGGTATCATTTATTGATGTGAACAGCATTTTGTACATGACCGTGCCTGATGCCACTAAATTATGGACATAGCCAGTTTCAACTTTGATTAGGACCTCTAGCTAGTTTGAAGGAGATATTGCAGCTAGTTGTACAAGTGCACACATGGGCCGTCATTCCAAGTCTGGCAATCCTATGACCACCAGACTGCCATTGGCAATATGACCACCACCAACAGTGCAGGTGGAACATGGACAAATGGCCTGGCACTGGCAGGTTGCCACCAGCTAACGGACTGGCAATGCCACCTGTCTTATGAAACCAGCCCAGCATTACATTCAGCGCTACCTTCCAGATTATGATCCCACTTTTCCACCAGCCTTTGTATGGCAGTCCAACCACCATGCACAGGATGGTGGTAATGCGGTGTGGTGTGCCCCTGTGACCAGGCCCTTTGCACTTTCTACTGCCTAAATTGCGGTAACAAGTGCAGTGTGTGCTGGCACACCCCATGCACCCCAAGATTGGCGCTGGCTCTATTTGATCCAGCAACAATGTTGTGGTAACTTCCCCACAGAGCTGACATGAGGAGACACGGTTTCCACCCACCATCCCAGCGTGAAACTCGTAATGCCAACTGCAGAGGTAAGACCGCACTGGCAATCTTACCAATGCCGGACTTGCCCGTGTGCCATCCTACACCTGTCAATGTGATAATGTGCACCATGATGTTCACAGACATATACCATATGTTTTATTTGTGTGATTATTTCCCCCATTCCTATGTGGCTCACATGGTTGTATCAGGGTTTTTGTGGGTTTACCCAGTATGTGTTGTATTCTACAGATTGCAATCTGTAGTGCAAATTTTTCTCCAGTGGCACAGTTCTGATCAGCATCAATACGTGTGGCTCAACACTACACCTGATTAGGTACACAGGGCAGTGCCATGTTTACTGTGATACTGGACCACCTTGCAATTCCTGCAGCATCTGCACAGATTAGTTCTCCCTTCACCCAGACAGGCATTGATGCAGCACGATGAAGAATTGGCTGCCTTGTGGGGATGTCTTGTATATGTGCAGAGTGGTGTTCCTATACTGCGCATGTCCAAGTAATGTTAAATAAGGTGCAATTTTAATGTGTGCTGTGAGATGCAGCACACATGTGTTTCAGCAATGGGACATGGCAGTAGTGAAGTGTTTCTGCAAGAGCCACCTCCATAACATAACCCCAGGAACGGTATTGACTTTCTTCATTGTCTCTAATGTCTAAGTTGTGTAGGTAGAGAGTAGGTTTGACTATATGCAAGGGGTGTTGTGATGACACAGACACAGTAATTAGATGTGCCTTCCATCCAATGTGCTGCATATGTACATGTTGGTGTATTGCCCTGGAGATTGACCTATGTCCAGGTTGTGTATGTGTTGTGGTGCATGGCACAACCAAGGAGTGTGTACATGTGTTGCTTATGTGTGAATAGTGCATCTTGATTCATGGGCAATGTGTCCTGCTGCAATCCTTTAACATGCATTTAGTGTGTCCTATGGGCCTCCCCCTTCTGGCATTTGCAAAATTAGCAGTTATTTCCCCCATGCAAATTACCCTGCATTTGTGGTGGTTGTTGGAAGTCTGTGCTACCCTGTCCTTGTTTTCCTATGACCAGTTCTTCCGGGATAACTGCTGCAACCATCTCCTCCATCTCATTCAGGTTCTCCTGTGGTGCTGGACTTCCAACCCCAGTTTGCAGGGCTGCCTTTCTGTTCCTGGCCGTGTTCTCTTTAGTTCTATGCTTGCAATCATGCCGGTGCTTTTTGCACTCTGTGACAGTTCGCTTTACCTCTGCCACACTGTTGATTTTGTCTACTTTTTGCTGCCATATAGCCTCTCTCTTACCAATTGCCAGTTTGTAGGTGGCAAAGAGCTGGTGTTGGTGCTACTTCACCTCTCTGACAAGGATGTAGTGCTCCTCCTCACTGAACCAACAGTTTCTCTTTTTCTTGTCCTTCTCCTGGGACTTCTGTGTATCCTCCTGGCTGGTGCCTGGGTGTATGGGTCCCCCTGGGTCTCTCCTGGCCTGCTGCTTCCATCTTCCCTTTAATGCACTCTTTCCTGCTTGTGTGTCTAAAGTTGACGCAAATGCGGTGTAAAAATGGTGCACATCCGTTTGTGACATGTTTACGTGCTGCAAAACGTGTTAGAGTCCGTTTTGTAGCATTAACATCTTTTTTCCTCATGACAGGGCGCAAGGGTTAATGTCATAATTTTTTACTCTAACCATTTCTTAGCGCCATTGTGTGTCATAGTATAAATATGACACACAAATTGCACTAAGAAATGGCACAAACCGGCGCTAAAGTTTTTCACACAAAACTATGTTTGTGCAGCTTTGCATCACAAAGTATAAATATGGGCTACAAAGTGACACACCAGCTGTGCAAAGGGCTTGGTAATAAGACCCTTAAGGCCTGATTTAGATATTGGCTGCGGGGTTACTCCCAGTCAACAGTGACAGATATCCTGTCAGCCAAAAGCTAAATCCCATAATTTCCTATAGAATTTAGTTTTCAGGGGACAGTATATCCGTCACCATTGTGACGGAGTAACCCATCAGCCAAAATCTAAATGAGTCCAAGAAATACTTTGTCTTAAATGTGAGGTGTATCCTATCCACCTTGTTACGATCCCCATAGGAGATAACAGCATCGTAATATGGGGGACTGGATATTTGTCACATTTGTGAGGGAGTATTACTCTCTGCCAAGACTCAAATCAGGCCCTAGATTGGATACCTTAAGAATTTAAATATGTCTAAATGACGGGAAACATACTAACTCAATGAGAAACTGGCACAAAATATATATCAAGCAATCCATCTTATGCGTTGTCTTTCATCATAACAAACGCCGATTCTGATTATGAAAAATAATTTTCAATGTTGATTAATAGTTTTTCTGAAATGACTTTGCAATAGGTGCCACCAGATAAATTAAATAGCTTATTTCCCAGGAATGTATTCATGCATCGCTTTAATCTCACAGTTTTTGCATGGCATGCGTTTGCACCGATGTGTACAGTATGTGTTCACACAGAATGTCCTCTGTCAGAGACAATATTGTTTTGCTTCAAATTATGCACTCTTTCTTGTCATATTAATTTTTTCGTACTAAAAAATGATATTGTTCTGACAATTGAATCAAAGAGCACAACCCTTCTGTACTGACAGTGCCCTTCATGTGAAGCAGTCAATTCAGCAACTCACTCGCACCCTGTCTTAAACTGTACTACAACAGAAAAATTATGCTGCAGGAAAAGCTTCTTCCTTTGATAACAAAAAACATTTTCTGGTATCAGCCGACTTTATGGACAGCTTGTTTTCTGCAAACCTCTGGTTATTTTGCGCTGCCTCTGTCACTGTCTTCTTTCGGTTAATCTATGCCAGCACGAAACCCACAATAAGGGCAGTAAGGTAACAACTTATGAGGGGCTGTACAATTTAATTGCTTGGGAGAAATTGTATAGTCTTTGTTTTCCAGAACTGTGCCAGCACCTAACTGACAGCAAGCTGACTGAGCCCAGGAGGCTTGCGCAGGAAGCGGACCATTGGGAAAGCACCAGGGTCCAGAAGAGGTATTGGAGAGACTCTGCCAAGGCAGGGTCCCCATTAGAAGTAGAAGAGGGGTAAGGGTAAACAGGGGGAGTTCTGTAAAGGGCCCTAACATAATTACCAAGGTAAGGATTCTTAGCCCCCAGTTGAAAAGAAACCATTGGTTCTTCACAGGGAAACGTGCAGAGAGGGGTCCTGTCACTGTGCCCTTTCCTCAGGATCTGCACGCTGCTGAACAAAAGGCTCACCTCCCGGCTTTACCAACTCAGAAAGCTGTTATAGCACAGAGTTATGGTGAAGCCAGGCGGGGTGAAGGGAATTAGGGTAGGGAACTGCAGGGAGAGAGATATGAAAAGAAAAGGTTAGAACAAATATGCATATACTCATTCATAACAGTATAACTCACCAATAGACTCTTGAATAAAGGCGTCTCCGTGATATCAGACTGAGACCCTTTGTGAATTGAGCGTAGCCCCCTCTGTGAACCATGGAAGAAGAACAAACTGCAACCTCTGAACCTAGCGATGGCAAGAGCCTTGGACTATGGACATACTCTGAATATCAATCATGCAACAACTATTCATTCATAGACATAAACGTTTGATCTCAGCCTAGAAATTCTCAAAGACTTAAATATGTATCTCACATATTATGCTTCCCAAAAACCAATGAAACTATAATTTGCTTATCTCCGAAACGTTTTCACATTTACTACCTATGCCTGAAAGTTTTACTCATTGAACTTGAAATGCTTTGTTCGTTGGGCAGACGCGCCTTGCTTATTGTTCAGGAATCGCTTTGATCATCATACATGAAGTGCTTTGTTCAATATGCCAGAGAGGGCTTTTACTTGCTTTGTCTGAAGCGCTATGCTCGTTATGCTAAGGGGCGCTTTACTCATGTGGCCTGAAGCGTTTTGATCCTCGTGTCAAGACCGCTTTACTCATGTGACCTGAAACGCTTCGATTGTTGTGCCAAGGGCGTGTTACTCATGTGTCATGAAGAGCTTTCATTGCTGTGCCAAGGGCGCTTTACTCATGTGGACCAAAGCGCTTTGATTGCCGTGCCAAGGGCGCTTTACTCATGTGGACTGAAGCGCTTTGCTCGTTGTGCTTAGGGGCGCTTTACTCATGTGGACTGAAGTGATTTGCTCATTGTGCTTAGGGGTGCTTTACTCATGTGATCAGAAGAGCTTTGATCGTCGCGCCAAGGCCACTTCACTCTTTGAACTGAAAACGCTTTGCTTGGTGTGCTAAGGGGCGCTTTACCTTTGGAAGTAACAACTCCCTTCAAGATTGGGCTCATCAAGACCTTACCGCTACGTGTACGACCTACTCATATCTGAATTCACCATGGAAACAAGGATACTCCGATTCACTGTCAATCTGCCATGCAGGAAATCTGCTCTTCTTCAGAGGAACCCCCACGAGGTCTGACTGCATCGAAGTCTTCAAAATAGTGAGCAATGTGCTTGGGTGTGGCTGGACTTTATAGGCCTGCCACACCCCAAGATGGCCGCTGCCTCTAGAAACCTGGAAATTGTAGTCCATTCCTAAAATAGCACTAAGTGCATCTTGTCCACCAATGTCCTGACCCTGCAGCTACATGAGCTTTACAACAGGGCAGGCTACGCTGATGACCCCTTTTAGAACAAGAGGGGATGACAAGTGGTGCACATGAAGTGCTGCAAATATGCGTAGTGAAGTTTCGGGCGGGACGTGGACCGCGCACAGCTTTATTCCTGACAGGTCACTGAAAGTGATATACATGTGATAAGGTGGGCCACATGAGTGGGGATCCCAAATGTCCCATGGGGACACAGGCACCCACTGGTGCTCATTCACAGGGTTTGTCTGGTGTAGCTCTTGGGCAGGAGTTGGTTTCAGGTGGGTGGCAGCCAGTTGAGATGACCCTTGTCTCACTAGGGGACAGTGAGATGGTCCAGAGGACCCTTGTGCCTGAGAACACTAAGAAGTACAGGCAGTGGTTGACCATCAATGCACAGAGGGTGGAGGCTCTAAGAGGCACAGGAGAAGGTGTGACTATGGTGAGAAGTCACTTAGTGTCTGAAGAGCAGGTAGTTCCCCAAGCACTTCACCAAGTAGTTGTGGTAGACAACTCTGAGCCTCTGTGCAAGGTGGTGCATGTTTCCTTTGATTGGGGGGGGGGTCTCAGCTTCCTTGATGGTAGCTGTAAGTCCAACCATTCCTGTAGATTGTATGCTTGGTAATGACCTGGAGGATTCTCCTTGGAAGGAGGTGGAACACAGGTCTCACTTAGAGATGTTCAGTCTGCCTGGGTGTGAGTGTGTGTCCACCCTGTCAATGGCAGCCCGTCTGGATGATCAGGAGGCCCTGGAGCCTTAAAGAGTGGCCAAGGTGTCTGCCAGAAGGAGCAAGGGCAACCGGCATGTGAAACCCCCTCCAGAGGTTCCCACGGCATGGGAAGAGGCTGGACCTGAGGGGGATGCCCTGAAGCCTACAGGGGAACAGGTGGCTGAACTGGGAGAGGTCCCTGAGCTGACTCAGTAGCAGCAGGAAGGGGAACCCACCAGGGAAGCAATCTGTGGGGCATAGAAAACATGCACTGCTCTAGAGGGTTTGTAGCACCAGGCTGCAGACCAGGCATTTGGCAAAGAGTCTGGATCATGCTTGATCTACTGGGAGGACAATCTCCTATATCGCGAACCTAAGGTTGCTGAGCCTGGGGCAGCCAATGTACTGGTGGTACCCCAGTGCTTCAGAGACTTCCTACTGGGTTTGGCTCATGATGTGCCTTTAGCTGGACATTTGGGGCAGGACAAGACCTTTGAGAGGCTTGTTACCCACTTTTTACTGCCCCCAAATGCGCAGGCACTCAGATATGCACTGTAGGTCTTGCGAAACTTGTCAGGCAAGCGGCAAGAGTGAGGGGAAATAGAATGCTACCCTCCAACCTTTTCCTGTTGTCAGCAACCCCTTTGAATGGGTTGGTATTGACATTGTAGGGCCTCTGGATCCCAAGATAGCCATGGGCAATAGGCTTATCCTGGTCTTGGTGGACCATGCCACTTGGTACACAGAAGCCATTCCTTTCCGATCAGTCACTGCCCCTGTGGTGAGACGTGCATTGATGTTTTTTTTTTTACCCACATGGGGTTCCCCAAGGATGTGGTATCTGATAGGGATATCTACATATATGAAGTCTCTATGTAAGGAGTGTGGGGTAACCTGCAAGTTTATCACTCCTTGCCACCCCAAGAAAACGGTTAGGTTGAGATATTCAACCTCAGTTTGAAGGGCAGGAACATGGTCCTGTCAGAGCACTTGAGGCTGAAGTGGGAAGTCCTCTTGCCATGCCTTCTTTTTACCTACAGGGAGGAGCCACAAAAGGGTTTTGAATTTAGCCCTTTTGAGTTGTTTTTTGGCCACCCTGTCAGGGGACCTCTGAGTCTGGTTAGGGAAGGCTTGGACAAGGTCTCCAGTAAGGCCCACCAGGATGTACTCAGCTACATTCTGGCTTTTAGGAACCAGAATGCCCGTTCCAGGAAGCTCGCTCAAGAGAACCTGGAAGCAAGCCATGGAGATATGAAATGGTGGTAGGACCAGAATTCCACTTTGGTTGAGTTTCATCCTGGACAAAAAGTGTGGGTGATGGCCCGAGTGGAGCCTCACGCTCTCCAAGAGTGATGTCACCTATCTGGTGAACTTGCGGACTCCTAGGAACCCTTTGAGGATCCTGCATGTGAAGCGCCTCAAGCCTCACTTTGAGAGGACAGAAGTCACTATGCTCTTGGCAAAAGATGAGGAGGTGGAGGAAGAGAGTGAGCCTCTTCCTGACCTCTTGTCTGCCAAAGAGAAAGATGGTTCAGTGGAAGATGTGAACCTCTCCCTCTCACTGACTCTAGAACAACAGAGGGACTGTCGACAAGTGTTGGGACAGTTTGCTTCTTTCTTTTCCTCGATCCCAGGGGTCACGCACTTGTGCATACATGATGTGGACACTAGGGGCAGTCAACTTGGGAAACATAAAGTTTACAGGGTGAGTGACAAGGTTAGAGTTAGCATTAAGGATGAGGTATCCACAATATTAGCTCTTGGGGTTATTTAGTTTTCAAGTAGCCCTTGGGCCAGTACTGTGGTCTTGGTCCCAAAAGCTTTTGCTCCTGGTGCCACTTCGGAACTCAGGTTCTGTGTGGATTACTGGGGACTCAATGCGGTCACGTAGACTGATGCAAACCCCATCCCCTGAGCTGATGACCTCATTGATCAGCTAAGGGCTGCCAAATATTTAAGTACTTTTGATCTGACCTCTAAATAGTGGCAGATTGCTCTGACTGAGGGGGCTAAGGAGAGGTTTGCATTTTCTACCCCAGATGGGGACTACCAGTTTACGGTGATGACCTTTGAGATGAAAAATGCCCCTGCCACCTTTCAGAGGCTGGTTAACCAGTTGTTGGCTGGATTGGAGGATTTCAGTGCAGCCCACCTGGATGATATTGTTGTGTTCAGCTCCACTTGGGAGGAACACTTGCAGCACCTCTGTAAAGTGTTAGAGGCTCTGCAGAAGGCAGTCCTCACTATTAAGGCAAGTAAGTGCCAAATCACGCAGACTTCTGTGGTGTACTTGGGACACCAGATGTGGAGTGGGCAGGTGGCCCCCGACAACCAAAGACTGACACCATTCTGGCATGGGAGCCCCCAAGACCCAGACTAAGGTGAGAGCCTTTTTAGGTCTCACAGGTTACTATAGGAGGTTTCTTAAGGGGTATGGCAACATTGCTGCTCCCTTAATGGAGTTAACTTCCAAGAAACATCCAAAGAAAGTGATCTGGACTGAGGATTGCCAGACAGCTTTTGATGCTCTGAAGGCAGCCATGTTCACGGCACCCGTGCTGAAGGCACCTGACTTCTCTAAAGAATTTAATGTGCAGACTGATGCTTCAGAGCTTGGTATGAAAGCAATGTTGTCATAGCTAAATGAAGGGGCCTAGACCAGCCTGTCATTAGTAGGAGGTTACTTCCCCAGGAACATACGTGGAGTGCAATTGAGCGTGAAGCTTTTGCTGTGGTCTGGATGCTGAAGAAGCTAAGGGCCAGATGTAGCAAACTTTTGCGAGTCGCAAATGGCCCGAATAGCAATTTGCGACCCCGCAAAATCGGAAACGGGATGCCAAAATCCCATTTCCGACTCGCAAATTGTGACGCGAGCCATTACCGACTCGCAAAAATTGCGGCCCCATTTTGCGACCCGCAAATAGGAAGTCGCAATTTGCGAGTCGCAAACCAAATACAATAGCCACTCGCAAATTGCGACTAGTCGCAAAAAGCCCATTTTGCACTTCCAATTTACCACTAACTCAGAGCAGGTGGTAACCAGAACCAAAGTATAAAAGGAGACCCAGAAGGCACCTGGGTTACTCAAGATGGCGGAGATATATGTGGTAGCAATGAGGAGGAGAGCCCACGCCACACAGCAGATGAGGAGGAGGAGCCAAAAGACAGGAGAAGATATACAGAACCAGGAAGACGCTTTTCCAACAAACTGAGGAGGAGATATATGATAAATAAAGACTTAGCAGTGCAGCAATACTAGATTTAATAGAGCTACTCAATCCTCAGCTTCAACGCCAGACTGTGCGCGGCTGCGCCATCCCTACACATGTGCAAGTGCTATGCTCACTGCACCTTTTGGCCTCGGGTAGCTATCAGGAGATCATTGCCGTGGCAGGTGGGGTATCCCAAAGTGCACTCTCACAGTTCTTCAGAGAATTCCTAGATGCCTTACTCACACACATGTCCAGATACATATACCTACCCAGGAATGGGCCAGAAATCAACAGCACCAAGTTGGAATTTTACAGGATTGCCAACTTCCTCCATGTCATAGGGTGTGTAGACGGGACACATATACAAATATGCCCACCTGCAAATTTGGAATATCTGTTCCACAACCGTAAGTGTACCAACTCACTGAACATCCAGGTGGTATGTGACGCCCATTATGTTATCACTGACATGGTTGCCAAATTTCCAGGGAGCACACATGACTCCTACATTTTCAGGCACAGTGGGATACACCAACGCCTAGAACGTGGGGAGTTTGGAGACGGATACCTCCTAGGTATAGCTGAATACACCTTGAAGACATACACACAGGTCAATGTGGAACCAATCTATGCCCAGCTAACATTGTACATTTTGTGCCAAACAGGTGACAGTGCATATGCATTACGACCATGGATACTTACCCCGTACTTAACACCCAGCAATGAGACAGAGAGGCGATACAACAATGCCCATAGGAGGACCCGCAATATCATAGAGAGGACCTTTGGACTGCTGAAGGCAAGATTCAGATGCCTCCACAGAAGTGGAGGTGCCCTCCAGTATAACCCAGCAACAGCTTTCAGGATAGTTGGTGCATGCACTATACTGCACAACATTGCCACCAGACGTGGGTTACCTCTCACCCCAGAAGACCCAGATTCGGAGGATGACGAGCAAGAGCTACCACATCGCCATTATGGGGATAGAAGCATTGCAAATCAAGGCAGACTGAGACGGGACCACATTGCTAACCAATACTTTGGAAGGTACGTGCTAACTCTCACCACACTCACTAATGTCAATGAGTCCAGGTGTGAAGTGGAACAAACAAGGAATTTAATAATGTGCACCAAAAAAACTATATACATGAACTACAGTTCAGGGGCTGTAAAAGTCCACCTGGCATGAGGACACATTAACCTCATGTGCCTCTACTCCAGGACAGTGCGTAGCTCACACTCTACGCCGGCCTCGCCCAGCATGGCTGGTTCCTGGTGTGTCAGCAGTGCCCTGCCTTGCGCTACCCTGGTGTCACTGGTGGAGACACTGCTCACAGTGGAGCCCTCCTCGCTGTCCTGCGGCATGTCGGCCGCGCCCCTTGCCACCTGTCGTGCCTCCATGAGATCTACGGCGTGGCTGAGACGTCCCAGTCCACGTGCCACATCACTGGCAAAGTGGCCCATGCCCACCTGGAGGCTGACCGTGCGCCGTGACAGGCCAGTGGTGTTCACTGCCAGCCTGACGATGGAGGCAGACATGCGATCTAGCCGGTGGATGAGCTGCCTGTCACGACGCCTTGCACCCTCTCTCTCAGTGATGAGTTCTGCCACCAGTTGTCTCGATTGGAATATTATGTATGACAACTTTTCCTAATACCAACTGAACTGAATTTGGATATTGTTATTAAAGCACAGGAAATTTGGAACTATACTTGAAGTTTATTTTGCATTTCAATTTGTGTGTGTACATTTTGCTTTTCCAGAGATACATGGGATGTTGTTTTACGATTTTGGACATTTACAGTGACTATGGCAGATATCTACACAATTAAACTATTTGTTTAATTGTGTAGATATAACGAGTGCCTCTTGTTGTTTATTGTTATGAGCTGTATGGATTGCCACACAGTTGGGGCTTGGGGGTGTGGTCCTCCAAGGGTGCACCGTGTGTTAATTGTGGTACAATTCGACATATACCTCATAGCCTTGAGCGCCAAATTTCTCCCATTAGTTTACACCTGCATCGGTTAAGAATAAAGATGGGACATGTACTGATGTATTTTACATATCCTAATAGTGAAATACTGCCAAATTCGGTTTTCACTGTTGCAAGGTCTATCTCTTGCGTAGGTTAACATTGGGTCTGTCTTTAAATAACTTTAAAGTGCAGTTTCCCTTTGGGAGCAGATGGAAATATGGCGTTTGGGGTCTCTGAACTCACAATTTAAACATATATCTTTTGGTAAAGTTGTTTTTTAGATTGTCTATTTGAAAATGCCACATTTTCTTGTCCACCAGGCAGTGACACACAGGGACCTGGGGTGTAGTCTGCATATCCTGATGGGCTAGCGTGGAGGGAGGAGTGGTCATGTACACCTGAATGGGCTGTGCCTGCCTTCACACAATGCAGTCTCTGACCCCCTGGTGTGAGTCTGGAGCCAGGCTTGGGCATGGCAGGATCTTGTGAACAACAGAGATTTTCCTTTGAAGTTTCCCTACTTCAAAGGCAGAAAGGGGTATAAGTAGTGGACCAAAAACCCCAGATTTTCAGATTCCTTCTGGAACCAAGAGGTACATCTGCCAAAGAAAAGAGCTGAAGAGCTGGAGAAGGAGTACTGCCCCTTTGCCTATGACTGTGCTTTGCTGGATTGGCCTACAGTTGCTGCTTCTGCCTGAAAGAGAACAAAGACTGGACTTTGTGGTATCATCCTGCTTGTGAAGAATCTTCAAGGGGTTGGATTGAGCTTGCCTCCTGTTTTGAAGTCTCAGGACCATCAAAGACCTCCTCTGTCAGCACCTGGACTCTCTGCTGAGACTCCTGCCTTGCCAAGTGGTGCCCTATCCAGTCCCTGGGCCCTTGAAAGGTGAAGCTGGTAGAACAAGGTCTGAAATCCATGCACAGGGAGCCGTGAGAGGAAAATTTCCATGCACCACCTGCAACCCCTCACTGGGTAATTTTTCCATCCACGTGCTGGCAGATTTCACCCGCATCGTCGCTGGGCGTCAAAATCATTGTGAACCTGCATGTATTCAAGGTGCTCCGTTCGTAAATCGACACAACACTCTTGCAGGAGAGAAAAATGACTCATCGCCTATCTAACTGAAGAAGAAAGGATGCACGGCCTCCCTTGCGAGTAAGGAATCGACACATCGCTGATTTGTCTGATGCACACTCACCCGTATGGCTTTATTTTGGATACAAACCAGATACTTTGTGAAAAAACAATGTTTCCATTGTTTTCATGGAGTAATACTTTTGGATTTTAAAAATTAATATCTTGACTTGTGTATGTTGGATTTTTGTTGTTTTAAACTTGTTTGATTTAGATAAATAGTGGCTATTTTTCTAAACTAGTGTAGTGTCCATTTTGTAGTGTGTGTGTGTGTGTGTGTGTGTGTGTGTGTGTGTGTGTGTACAAATACTTTACACATTGCCTCTGCGATAAGCCTGACTGCTTGTGCCAAGCTACCAAGGGGGTGAGCAAGGGTTGTCCTAGGAGTGTATCTCCATTACCCTGACTAGAGTGAGGGTCCCTGCTTGGACAGAGTGCAAACTGACTGCCAACCAGAAACCCCATATCTACCAATGTATAACAGATCATTTTCCTTGCACTATTTGTTTCTTCACAATATTGGCTCACATTCGAGTGCATCAGGGCTGCATTTTGGCTCCAAACATATTCAATATTTGTGTGAGTTTCTTAGCCCACCCTGTTATAACTATGTGGCCATGCACAGCTTGTCTGAATCTGAAATGTCATTCTTATTATTAGAACTCCTAAATGTTGGGAACTTGCCTTATCGATTTCTGAGGGTAAAGAGCACAACATGACTCCACTAGGATCATACCTATGCATATCTCCATGCTCCCATTCACTCCCAGCAGCCATGAGCTATTCCTTCAAGGTCCTTTATATTATCCAAAGGGCCCGACCTGGTGTTGGGCCTACTTTCTTTAAAAGAATACTTTAGACTTATTGGCCAAGACAAGGATCCTGATTTAGAGCTAGGCAGATGGGTTACCCAGGATGAGCACAGTTCAATAATGCTTTACTGATTGACATTGGCGCAATTCATGATGCACACTGCACTCTGAAACATACCATGGTGTGATCCAGGATGCCTAAAGTAAGTCTTGTTCTAATATTCTACCAGGATTGGCAACCACTACTTGATGGTAAAACTTGCATCAGGAACATTCATAGCTACCTTGCTGTGGTAGTACCATTAAGAGATGATTGTTTCTCATAACATAACAGGTATCAACATTTTTATCTAACTGGTCATTGGACGAGCCCAGGGACAGCACACTTTAAAGATTCTTCTACTGAGACAGTGAGGCAGTAACTGATACAGTCCATCTTCTGGCACGTGCCATCATATAATCTATCACCCTCTGAAAAAGTCTTTTTTGCAATACTACTGCTACTAACCTTGGATATAAAGCCTAACATTCTATATTCTAACTGTCAAATTCTGGAACCTTCCTCAAGAGAAGTTACAAATTTACTTTCTTCAACTGTGCCTTCCAGCACTCTTGGCTGTGTTTGTTATCATAGTGCCACCGAGCCCACCAATCCATCTTCGGAATACTCCTGAATTGCTGAGCCAAGACCACAGTTAGCACATAACCCAACCCCATAGCCCGATCCGGCTCCCTTTCATTTTAGACTAACTGTGGGACGTATCCGGTTTCATCCTATCTCACCTTGAAGCATCCCTCTTTCTTAATCAAAATTGGAGCACATTTCATGTCCTAATGCACAGCACATACACTCATTCCCAGTTCCAACTGCCGGTCAGTCACACACAAGGCTAGTATCTTTCAGTATAAAATACATTGCTCGTCTTGCTTAAGTGTTCCTCGGCATTGCTTCCTGATCTTTCTCCTCAATAATGCATGATATAATTGCCAACTAGGGTGCTTCTCTGCTCCTCGCACCTATCTCTTAACGCATTGGTCACAACATGCAACACTCTTCCCACCCAGGAAAGAAAGCCCATGCCTGTCCATCTCAGCCAATGGAGGCCATATTGGAGACATCAGTATTTTTATTATACAAATGCAGTTAAAGCGATGTGTGTGTTACGGGTAGTAAACGTTCCTCGTGTCCGCCTCATTAAACGCCAGAGGCCATTTTCGACAACCTTAAGGAAATCCTTATCTTCGGTGAAAAGCTCTGCACCATCTCTCCATGAAATAGTTTACATTTGGATGTCCTAATTCTCCTTGGCCCTCCTTTGCATTTCTAGTTCATGCCAGTGTTTTGAAAACAGCTTTTTTTAAAAAAATTGACGCCCACAAGATGCCGAGGCTAAGCTTGGCAACCTTTTATTTCCATGGAGGAGAGTGGCGTGTGATTAATAAATGTTGGAGATGGAGATAGCGAGGTAAATCACAATGGGAGACACGACACGGAGGGAGATTGATGCGAGCACGAAACAGCAATCAGGGAGCGGTGAAAAATGATATCATTTTTGCCAAGTCACCGAGAGCGGTAGGGAGAGGAGAGAGCAGAAGACGAGTAACCGGGGCAGCGCCTGAGCACAGGAGAACAGTGTATAATGGACAAAAAAACATGAAGTCCGAGGTCTGCTGTTTACCCGATAATACCACAGAAAAAATCTTAAGCGAAGAAAAAAGTAAAGACCATGATATTTTGTTATTCTATGACGTTGGTGCCATTAAATAATAGCCTAACTGCATCTGGAATGCTCTTGAAGACGGTATTTGAACTATAGGATAAGAAAGTGTGGTTTAGAGCAGTCATTGGCGCTTCAAGTCTATGATGTATCCCGAATCTAGATCCAGAGATGGAGGCCTGGTAAAACATCCGTTCGCTTAGACCTGAGGCTAAACACGTGTACTTTGTCGTGTAGTCAGCTTGCTGTTCACAGCGCCACATTACACTTTGGAAGAATTTGTCCTAGCGCTCTCACTTTCACGATGTGCTGCGAAAACCCAAGTGATGCAGGCACAAAAGTAACATGTTTTCCTACGAAACGTATCTCAGCTTCACTCTCCAGGGTAAATGGTTTCCAATTAAGAACAACGGCCCCAGCCTTAATATTGTCACCATCTTCATTAACATTTTCCAGGACCACTGAAATTATGCGATGCTGCAGCCCTAGTGTTTCCACTTAATTATGGATTTACCGAATTTGGCAAATAATCCATCCACCATCCATTACATAATTTTCTAATTTCAACAACAAAAACGTGTTTGTCTAGCTCAAACAGATCAAAAGCGCTGCACAATGTACCTCGCTGTGGCAGACCTTTTGCAAAGGTTAACTGGTCACCCTTGAGTTACTGACTGCAGTACTCTGGTGTTAAACTGGTATTAATGGGGTAAAGCTTTTACTCATCCAGCTTTAACATGTTTAAACAAAAAACTAGCACTGCTTTACTGCTACAGAATGAGCTATGTTACACCACATCTTAAACGTTCTTTTTCATATAATTTAGCCAACCATGCTGCATTATTTGGTCTTCCATTGCTGCATAATTCTAGTGCCTTTGTAAGTACCCACAGGTTGGCACCTAACATGACTAAAGACTCTGTGACATATTTACAGGAAGTGACACAACACTGTGTTGTGGCAGCAATGCGTCAAAATAATTTGCTTCGGTCCGACTATTTCTTAAGCCATGGATGTGTTGTATTTACAACATGGCGCACCATGGCAGTAAGGTCCCACGCTATGTCAAAAATATGATGCATCTGTGGGAGGGATGTCAGAAGGAAAACTGATGCTTGTGCTGCAAAAGCGACACATAGGTGATTTGCGACACATAAAGCAAGGCAGTTCAGCTGTGCTTCACTTTTGAGTGCAAATTGCATTAGAAATCCTTGGAAAAGTGATGCATTTTTCAAAAAGCTTTCCCCATTCACAGAAAGGAAAATTTGGAGCAGGCACCAGCTGCAAGGGTAACAATCCTAGCAACCCCAGCACCAGCCAAGACTTGCAGGCAGAGTCACAGGGGAAGAGGAAGATGAATTTTAGGGAGAAGAAGAATCACATACTAGTAACTGAGGTGACAAAGCATGAACATCAACTCTTTGTCGCATCAAAAATGCCATTAGGGAAGGAAGAGGCCATATGGAAGTCCATAGTGGATAAAATCAACAGTGTAGGTCAAGTCAAGAGGACAATGACAGACTGTAAGAAGCTCTAGCATGACTACAAGCGCAGGATCAAGGAGAACCTGGCCAGCAACCTAAAGGTAGCCATGGGCACTGGAGGAAAGGACCTGAGGTCTGGGAGGAGCTGATGTCCTTGGAGGAGCAGGTGGGATCAGTCATTCCAGCCAAGTTGGTGGCAGGAGTGGAAGTACATAGTGCAGCCTATGAAGACCAACAAGACACACAAGGTAAGTGGCAACAAGGGTCAAGTGCACCACATATGTCAGGTTCTGCAGTGCAGCATGCTACCTTTATGCGTTTCACTGCACTGAGTGTAAAGGAAAGGGATAGGAATGGCCACATGTCCAACCACATTTCATAGAAATGTAACTTAAACCACATATCATAGAAATGTAACTTAAGAAAAACACTTGTGTTGCACAGCCCAGTCCACATTCGTCATGTCTGGTCAGTCCATGTGTGATGCTCTGCACCAGTCCAGCTTCACCATTGGGTCTTTGTAATTTTTGCGCAATATATACCATCATTATTACTATTATTATTTTTATTATTATTATTATCATTATTATATACATTTTTTAGGACTAGTATCCTGGCACTGAGGCAAAAAGTTGTTTAAAAGGAGAGAATGACAAAGTAACACACTGATGCAAACATCTCTTGTTTTGGGCATCACCAAGTCTTCAGGGCTTTCCTGAATTTCAGCAGATTTGTGTGCACTCTCAGAGTGGATGAGAGCTTACTCCACAACTGGGCAGCTTTGACTGAAAAGGCTCGTGCACCTTGTCAAATCTTTCGGAACCTATGTTTTTTGCATCAGAGTCCAGGACTACAAGTCCCACAATACCAAACAAAAGATCTGGACTGGAACACTGCAACATGGCAGGATAAAGGAACCCTGACCATCCGGATTTGGATCATGCATGCCCCCTTGCACTGTGAGGTTAGTGGTTTTCTCATGGGGCCATGCAGCCAAATCTGGACTGCAAAGCAATATAATGGAACTGGGGTGTGAGAGGATCAATTCCTCACCTGAGTGGAGAGTCAGGTGTTGGGCATGTGAAGTACCACCACATAGGACCATGTGCAGAGCCATGTCCAGAGCGTCATAAGTACAACAACAGTGGCCCGGGCAGCAGAGCAAGTGACCATACTGTGCTGCCCTGTGCCACAGGGAAAGGGCAGAAATGCTTTATATGTTAAAAAAGGGCATTTCTGTTCCTTCCTACAGTGCTGACATCCTTTTGGCTGCCTAGCATCAATGCAGGCACACATTGCATGCAGGATTGTCTTTGTGCAGAAAGGCATACCTTTTTGCTCAATAACAATCCATGGAGGCAATTACCTCTTCCTGTCTGTGCAGCAGAATGCAGCAAACATGGAAAGAGGCAAAAAGGAGGAGAAACAAAGTTATTACTCCTTGTCATGCCTGCCATGGGTATGCATATTTTTTACACATTTCCAGGTTTATCCGTCGTTGGACTGGCCTGGCCCTTTATTCAGGTATGTCCCCAAACATTTTGTGTTCTTCCTCCTAACTTTTCTGACCTGCTTTTGTTGGTTTTAGGACTCTGGGCACTTTGCTACTGCTAAGCAGTGATAAAGTGCAAATGCTCTCTGTCAAAAATGTATTGGTGATTGGCATATTTAATTTACTAGTAAGTCCCTAGTACAGTGCACGGTGCGTGCCCAGGGCCTGTAAATTAAATGCTATTAGTGAGCCTGCAGCACTAATTATGCCACCCAAATGAGTAGCCCTTTAAATATGCCTCTGGCCTGCCACGGTAGTGCCTGTGTGTGCAATTTTAACCTGCCATGTCGGCCTAAAACTTCAATTTTATTACCTGTAAGACACCCCTAAGTTAGGCCCAAGGCAGCCCCATGGGCAGGGTGCAGTGTATTTACAAGGTAGGACATGTCCTGTTATGCTTTACATGTCATGATATTGAAATACTGCAAAATTGTTTTTTCACTAAAGTAAGGACTATCTCGCCCATAGGGTAACATGGGGATTGCCTTGAAATATCTTTTTTCCCCACTGGGAGCAGCTAGTTATCTGCGGTTTGGGGTCTCTGAACTCACAGTTTTAAAATACACCTTTTGGTGAAGTTGTTTTTTGAATTATAAGTTTGAAAATGCCACTTTTATAAAGTGGGCATTTTCTTGGTTAACCATTCTGTGCCTCTGCCTGTCTGTGGAATATAAGTCTGGGTCAGGAGGACAGTTAAACTGTGTATTCACTCTAGAAAGTCACACAACGGGAGCTGAGGTGCACCCTGCATATCCTGATGGCCTAACATTAGTCTTCCGGATCTAGAGTGGTGGGAGGAACTGACACTTGCACCTGAATAGGGCTGTGACTGTCCTTACACAAAGTAGTCTCCAATCCCCTGGAGTGTGTCTGGGGCCAGGGCAGGAAAGGCAAGGTCTTGTGCACTACAAAGATTTCTCTTTGTTGTTTGACTACTTCAAAACAGAAATGATTATAAGTACTGGACCTCTGACACCACAGAGTTAGAACACTTTTGGACTGAGGACAATTTTCCAGGAAGAAGAGCTGGATGATGTACGATGGAGCTGCCACTCTGCATGTCAAAGCATGATCAGGCTTCCATATGTGTATGACAGTCAGTGGAATCACCGAGCCTAAATGAGGATTGCCAGAGGAGTCATGTACACATTCGAGTGAGTGGGGATCAGTCTAACAATGTGTGATACTCAACAGATAATCATCTCTGGCAGCAGTGAAATGGGCTGAGCGTGAGTGCTAGCTATCTACGTAGTTTAACTGTGTATATCCCCTCAGAGTTCACACACAGTGGCCACTGTTTAGGCATATAGTACACCCATGGCACGTATATGCACTTGCACATTCCTACAGTGTAGCAGGTTGCTAGCTGTGTAGAGTAGTATGGACGCATGACCAACATGAACCTTGGCCACATGAATTCACAATGTGCATGCCAAACAGCACAACAAGGCAGCCTGCCATTATGTAGTGTGTGTAAGGCTGACAGCAGAATCAAATTGAATACATCAACAAACACTGTTCACTTTTACAGGAGCTGTGGCCTGAGTTGTGGCCACAGGGAATGCTAGATACACTGGTGACTTGGGACAATGTTGGTGCATTGTGCACAGTAGTACTGTGAATATCTGAAAAATTGTTACACATAGCCATCATGAAAAGAAGTGCCGACCATCAAGCTGGATGTGTACCTTAACTCAACCTATCCGCACTGGCAGGGCTGGCCAGCAAGCTGTGTAACTGTGGTGTAATGCGCAGTATGACACAAACAAACATCCTTGTCACACAGTGGTATGTGAACAATGCATAGATACTGCCATCTGAAAGGCAAATACATTACCACTTCCCCTCAATATATACAAGTCAGACAGGTACCACACATCAATGTTGAGTGAATGAGTTTAAATACTGTATGTCAGCCCGATAACTACTGTCAACATCTAGCCTTGAACAGTATTGACATATATCCATTTTATTGCAGAGGGAGAATCAACTCTGTCTGACCTGCTACTGGTATAGGAAGATCAACCTGCTGCCAATGACCTCCTGCCCCCCACCTTTCCGCAAATCCTGGATTATATTGTCTCACCTTCTCCAGGTGTGGGAGGGGCTGACAGCGTCATCGGCTCTCCAGAGGAACTGCCTACAACTCAGCTTAGCCCATCAGCAAGTCCCTGGCTAACTCTGGACCCCGAGGACCTGCAGGCTATATTTCAATGCCAAGCAGTAGGAGTCCAGTGGCAAATATTGGATAAGGTGCATACAGGGATGGACACCATTGTGGGAACCCTAAAGGGTGTCTGTAGGTGCCTCAGGCCCAATAAGGACACCTCCGATGCAATTAGAGGCACATACACTCTGCTCCAGAGATTGGAACAGTCCCTGGCTGACATCTTTGGTATCATGAATCAAAAACAACAGCAACAGCCCTGCCAATGTGCACCCGTGAGGTTGCCGCCCAGCTGGGGGGGGGGGGGAGGTATGCAGGACATCCTTCAATCCATGCAATGGAATCAGGACTCCTTTAATACAACAATGGGTGCCTTCCACCATGACTTTGTTGTTGTGCTGACAAGCCAGTTGGCTCTTCTCAGTGCTGCCTTTCTTGTTGACACAGGAAAATACTGCTGGGGTCAGGACAGCCACATCATGAGCCCCTGATGTGTGTTTGTCCCAGATGCTAATGCACAAACACCACCACCCTCAGGGGAGGCACATCAAACATCAGAGCAGGAAGATGTGGATTTCCACACTTTCAGACAGAGAACTTCCCAGTAACATTTGTCTATGGCCCTTGGCCAGTTTCCCATTGGAACTGTGTTGAGTAACATACCATCTCCCTTGCCATCTGGCACTGTCTACTTTGTCATTGTCCACCTGTTCTTCCTATCCCTTTGTGGACTGTCAATGTAGCCTCCCTTCTCCAATGGCAACTTGGATCTCCTCCTCACTGGAATACTCCTCTCCTACACGTCTCATTACATGTATCCCCCCATGGACCCTGTCTGGATATCATTTAGCTCTAAAACAATGTTGGGGTTGTAGTTACCCAAGACAGCAAACACCAAGTGCAAAAAATAGTATTTGGTCAATGGTAAGGGTGAACTAGCATTTGCTGAGGGTGGATGCAGTTACAGGACAGGAGGGGAGCACCGTCATGCATACTAGCCAGCAAAGTGGCTGTGACAGTAAAATGGTGCAAGGGTAAGTGTATAAGTGACTGGCAACAGTGTGTGAGTCAAAATATCATTGAATAGTGACATTGGTTTGACAGAATCATCTATTCAATACTTTAGCATAACTTATACACATACAGTGCAACATTATGTGAACACCTATTTCGGGCTGTGTATCCCTTCACAGCAAGAGTGCCACTTACAGTGCACAATCATGTTTGAAGATCCCTTAAGTGACTCCATGGAAAACTTGACAGGATCTTCTCTGTAGGTGTTTCACCTCTGGAAATCCTTCAGCATGTGCTTAACACGACCTAAGCATATATGACAACTCCTGCACAGTAAATCATGAAGCAGTTGTGTGAGTAGAAAAAATTGTTTATTAATGTATATAGAAAACGTATTAAATCTAAAACAAACTGCACTACACTACTTTACGTAGTTAATCTAAACTATGACTAAACTAACCTATGATATCTAACCTACACTACCTTAACTAAAATCCATCTTAAACTACCTTACCTTAACGTATACTACTCTACACATATAACACAACAGACATGTTAAACATCAACTCATCACCCCCTCAATACGCATTTTCACACAATAACAACACAAACTTCACCTATACACAAACTATCTAAACACTAAAAGCTAAACAAACTTAATAACACACCCACTCGTATCCCCAACTGTCAGAAAGTGCCTCTTTTGACAGGGTTAGTCCCCCACTGTTTGCATGGACTTTGTTGTGGTTTCAAAGATGTTAGTACCCAGGGCCCTTGCTAACCAGGTTCCCTGGGCCAGATTGCTTTCCCAAACCTGTTGTGGTGCATTGACACAATTGACAACACCTTTAGCTGCCACTATAAGTCCCTAGTAAATGGTACTTAGGTACCCAGGGCATGGGATACCAAGGGAAGGCCCTTCGAGGCCATGCATCCAAGTGCACCCAGCACTACCATTGCAGGCTGTGAGTCCTGGTGCAATCCCAAAATGCAAAAACTGACATGGCGCACAGCCTTTGTGACCTGTCCACTACACACTGCATGCAATATAGTTAAGCTACCCCTCAGGCAGGCCTTCCAACCCTAAGGCAGGGTTCGTTATAATGCATGTGTGGGCATGGATGCATGAACAATATGCCCCTTCTGTGTCCTTGCCAAACCTAGGACATAGAAAGTGAACAGAGCAGCCATTTTAAATGCATGTGCTTAACACTGGTCAGTACGAGTTTCACAGCTATACGATGGCCACTCTGAACCCTGGGTTGTTTGTTATCAAACAACTCAAAACAATAAACCCAAACTGGTACCAGTATCAGATTTATTGCAAAATGTACTCAGGGGCCACATTAGAGGTGCTCCCTGCAATAGCTAACTAGCCCTGGCATGGTTTCTGGCTGGTCACAACCACCCTGCCACCACCAGACAAGATTCTGGAACCCTGGGGTGAGAGCCTGTGCTCTGTGGGTTCAGAAACAAACCTTCCTGGGCTGAGGTGTTACACCTCCTTCCGCAGGAATGTGCACAGGCCTGCCAGCGAGTTTCGAAGAACTTAGGGCCAGATGTACGAAGGCGTTTGCGAGTCGCAAACGGCGAAAAACGCCGTTTGCGAGGCGCAAAAGCCTCACCGGTATGCAGAAATGCATTTTGCAAGTCGGATCCGACTCGCAAAATGCATTTCCGACTCGCAAATAGGAAGGGGTGTTCCCTTCCTATTTGCGACTCGCAATGCAATTCAATTCCATTTGAAATGGAATCGCAGTTACCATCCACTTGAAGTGGATGGTAACCCAGTCGCAAACGGGAAGGGGTCCCCATGGGACCCCTTCCCCTTTGTGACTGGAAAAAAAAAAAATTCAGAGCAGGCAGTGGTCAAATGGACCACTACCTGCCCTAAAAAAATCAGAAACTAAAGGTTTCGTTTTTTTTTTCACAGTGCAGCTCATTTTCCTTTAAGGAAAACGGGCTGCACTTTGAAAAAAAAAAACTGCTTTATTAAAAAGCAGTCACGGACATGGTGGTCTGCTGTCTCCAGCAGGCCACCATCCCCGTGAGTGCCCATACTCGCAATGGGGTCGCAATCACTTTTGGTGGGAGCAACAATGAAAAAATGCACAAAGGATAGGAGGAGTGGCCACCCCCAGCTTGCACCACCCCTAAGGTGTTGCAGGCGAGGTAACCTCTACATTTCATTTTCCTCCATCTTGTATGGTAGGAAAATAGCCTATCAGAGATAGGAAAGCAACCACTGCCCACAGGAGGTGGTTTGATAGTGGGTGTAGCCACCCTAAGGTAGATGACCTATTGGTCACTACTGGGGACTCCCATAAACGTCCCCAAAATGCAATGTTTAGTGGGCACCCCTCAACCTGTACATCAGATTCCAAAGACAGAAGAAGGCCTGCAACAAAGAAGACCCAAGGCTTGACAACCTCATTCCTGCTGCACAAAGAAAAAGGCACCAAACCCTGCCTGCTGCACCTAAGACTCAACCATCACTGCTGAGGGGTTGCATGGACATCAGACAGACTTTACAAAACCCCAGAGGACCTCCAGCCTTCAGCAAATAGCCAAAGATCTCTCTCCAGAGTGAAGGCATCACTCCCTGCAACAAGGAAGCAAAAGACCAGTGAAGTCCAGTTCACTGACTGACTGCTGACCAAGGAACTGTACTCAGCAGCCAGACTAAATTCCACCTGATGAACCCGGAGGATAAAACGTGAATGTGTGCCAAGATTGGTTGCACTGGATCCTCCACTGGCTGAACCGTGCAATAACCTGGGGTACTGGGCACCCAAAGTCAGACATCAAGAAGAAAATTCCACTCTGGACTCTCAAAGGACCAGGAGCAAGCTCCAGTTGAGGGTCTTCAGGACACATAAGAACCACCCCCAAGAGTGGCCTAGCTGACCTGTTTTCAAGTGCACCTTTGAGCACAGCTCCAAGCTCACCTATCTGCTCTGCACCAGGCCCCCCGGGCCCTGCACCGGAGTACCAGCTGTGCTCTGAGGTTCTCCCACCCCTTGCAACCTCTACCCTCCAAAGGGGCCCATCAGACTCACTTTGAAGTCTGTGCATTGCTTTTCCAAGTGGTCTCCCGCAGTGGTCCAGCACCAACTCCAAGGACTTTTCAGCAGCTGCTCCCACCAAATCCAGGAGCCGCCCTAACTTCTCCAGCAGGTCCACAGGACATCTCGACAACCTTGATCCAATAAACAAAAGGGGACATTGCCTGATTTTCTATGCATTTTTAAAATTTTCTCCAATTGATTCCTATAGTGGGTCATTATGCACAAAAAGACTGTTTTTGCTCAACTTTGAGAAATCATAACTTATAAAGTATTTACCCAATTTTGATGATCTTGGTCATAAAAAAGTTATAAAATCTGAAATATTTTTGTAAATTTGTCTCGAGTCATTCTTTTGAGTGTGTGTCTAGATTTATTGATGCTGTGAGTGCAGCAAATGCTTAGCACTTCTCCAAGATTGGCCTAACTGCTCAAACAAGCTACCATAAAAATGAGAACATTAGGTTGTCTAGTTTTTACTTCTGTAAACGAAGGCGGGGTTGCTTGGACTCTCTGCACAGTACGCATCAGTTTTGTTCACTATATAGAGAGCCAGCCTCTTACACCAACTAACAACAATTCACTCACTAAATGTAAAAATTACTAAAACGAAACTAACCTATGCCTACATCAAAACCTATACCAATGTATGTTAAAATATCGCTCTTTAATAACAATATTTACAAAACACGGGAAGGACAGAAGGTGAGAGGGAAGCCTATATGTGGTCCGCAATCCTGTCCACTCACTGCTGCAATGTCTGGACCATCCACATAAGAGTGGCCACTTGGAGTTGCAATCCTACCACATGAATTGTTAAGTCTGAGAGGTCCTTAGGGGCCGGGTCTCAAATTTGGCTGTACGGTGACTGTGGGCAAAAGCTATGGTGCTACAGCTGGCTGAGCACGTGCAAGGCCAGGAACAGCAACAGATCCATCACCATGGTCCACTGGTACATCCTGGCTGGTGCTTGCTTTGTCTCATCCTGGTGGGCCCTGAGATGTAGACTTCCAGTTCTCATCTGCCTTCACTTCAATGTACTGAAGAGCCATGACCCGTAGGCCCCTGCAACATGGCGGATGTGGCAGTATCTCTCCAAATGTGTGATGTGGGCTTTTTGCTGGTAAGCTGCTATATTGTCTGTTGGAGAGGAAGGAACTATTTATCAGACAAAGCTGAACTAGGAGCTGTTTTAATCAATATTAGGCTTAAGTTTTTGAGAATCTCACATGTGACATTTCTATCCCAAAAAATGCTTGATTGAAAAATGCCCATGCCCATTTGTCATAATAAACATATATGTATCTTAATGTAACAAAGCAAAAGTACTCAGGTGTTGCCATTGCAGGTATATGAAATTGCAGTGTCTGCCAAAATCAATGTAGAAACATGTTAATACTGAGACTGATTAGGAACTATGTTGTTGTGTACACATGAAATGGAACACATGTTCCCTCTAGCTACTCACTGGGGTTTATTATACAGCATGCAATGTTATATTCCATGGCCAATACCCTATGTGAAATGAGTAATGTCTAACAAGTAAAGGTATTGTGCCTCAGCACTGCGTAACAGAAATGGCAAAAACACAATGCCACATGCATTGCTACACAGACTGACTCTGTGCCGGGCACTTGAAACATGGATGGAGGGTGGCTAATTACCTCACATCAAACAGACTTGTTGGACACTTCTCCTATTTTGACTAAGAGAACTACCAGGAATGCCATTAGATCACTCATTTCATGTACTTCTAAAAATAGCATGTGCCCTTTACACATCCTAGTGTCTGTCCATACATGTCAGCAAGGAATGCCACCTTGATGCACATCACTTCAAGTCATATCCATGTGATGAATGTGTGCATGTATGCTGTAGATCTCATACGTGCAAGTAACTTGTGCTGCATCTTGCAGGTCTTTCCCAAAATTGAATCAAGAGGGACAGCTTTGTTTTGGAAACCAATATGGGTAATGCCACCATTAGGCAGACTGTGTAATGGGCTGTATGCTGACAAACAGTGCAGACAAGCATGTGGTTCTTTACACATTTGCCTTTTCCTAAACAAAACACCACAAAGGTATGAGCATGTATCAAGTATGGACATAACATATACAACCTCATGAGTCAGGCCTTTAACTTCATTACAATGTCCCACATCACCAGGGTCAACAGAAGTCCTCAGGCAAGGACAATTGTTGACCCTCGTGTGATCCATTCCTGTCGTGGGCACTAGGCTCAGGCACACAAGTAAGATAGCGCTTTTATTGGAGCAAGTAGGGGAATGCTGGGTGGTAGCAATTTTGTGGATCCCTGTACATTCCTGTAGTTTACGTCACATAAATGCAAGGACAAGTTGTGTTCTTATTCAATGTTTCACTTTTGCAGGGTATTCTGGGTAAGAAATTTTGGGGGATCCATGCAACTCACAACTCCCTGGACTCCCCCGGGTATCTCCTTTTAAAAAATGTCTGGGATTGATAGGTCTCCCTACATGGTTGCAGACCCCAGGACTAATTAGTACACCTACTGTAGTTATGATTATTGCCACAATATGTTTTGGGCCTTTTGGTGTCACAGCCACTTGGACCACCCACACAAGCGAGGTAGCATTTTTACTGGGAGATCTAGGGAACACTGATGGTAGGAAATGTGTGCTGGCCCAGTGATTCCACAACGTTCCCACAGAGAAATACAAGAGAAAAGTTAGTTTTTAGCTAAACTTTGAGGATTGCGAGGAATTATTGGTGAAAACTGTGGTGAAAGTGCTTGCAAGTCAGACCATCCTGGATACCCCGAGGTGTTTAGTTTAAAAAAATGTGCAGTTGGCTAGGTTTCCCAAGGTGCTGGCTGAACTAGGGTCCAAAATCTAGAGCTACCCATATTGGAAAAAGAGGGTCAGTTTTCATTTGAAAAATGTACTGCGTTCATATTGTTTTTTTGGGCTGTTTCCTGTCAGGGCACTAGGTCTAGCCACACAAGTGAGGTACCATTTTTAATATCAGGAGACTTGGGGGTATGCTGGGTAGAAGGAAGTTTGTGGCTCCACACAGATTCCAGAACTTTTCATTACAGAAATATGAGGAAAATTTGTTTTTTAGTCAAAGAGGTTTGCAACAAATTCTGGGTAAAAAAAACATGGTGGGAGGTAGGCATGTCGGCCCATCTTGGATCCCCCTATGTGTCTAGTTAAAAATAAATATAGGTGTTCTATGTTTCCCTAGGTGTCAGCTGAGCCAGGGTCCAAAATCTAGAGCTACCCACTTTGGAAAAAGAGGGACAGTTTTCCATGGAAAAATGTGTGGAGTCCATGTTGCTTTTTGGGCCATTTCCTGTCATAGGCAGTAGGTTTACCCACACAAGTGAGGTACCTTTTTTATCAAGTGACTTGGGGGAATGCTGGGTAGAAGGAAGTTTGTGGAGCCCCACATATTTCAGAAGTTTCCATCACGGAAATTTGAGGAAAAAGTGTCTTTTTAGTCACAGTTTAAGGTTTGCAACAGATTCTGGGTAAAGGAAATGGGGTGACAGCCACACAAGGCAGCCCTTCCTTGATACTCCTAGGTGTCTAGTTTTAAAAAAAATGTAAAAGTTGGCCAGGTTTCCCTATGTGCTGCTGAGCTAGGAACGAAAATCTAGAGCTACCCAAATTGAAAAAAAGGGTCAGTTTTCGGTGGAAAAATGCACTGCATCCATGTTGTGTTTTGGGCCTTTTTGTGTCACAGACACTAGGTCCACCTACACAACTGAGGTACCATTTTCATCAGGAGACTTGGGGGAATGCTGGGTAGAAGGACGTTTGTGGCTCCTCACAGATTCCAGAACTTTCCATTACAGAAATGTGAGAAAAATTTGTTTTTTTAGGTAAAAGTATGAAGTTTGCAAGGAATTCTGGGTGAAAAAACGTGGTTGGAGCCAGGCAAGTCAGCCCATCCTAGATACCCATATTTGTCTAGTTTTAAAACATGTACAAGCTTTCTAGGTTTCCCTAGGTGACAGCTGAGCTAGGGTCCAAAATCTAGTGCTACCCACATTGTAAAAAGAGGGTCAGTTTTCAGAGGGAAAATGTGCTGAGTCAATGTTGCTGTTTGTGTCATTTCCCGTCATTGGCACTAGGTTTACTCACACAAGTGAGGTACCCGTTTTATCAAGAGATTTGGGGGAATGCTGCATAGGAGGAAGTTTGTGGATCCCCACATATTCCAAAACTTTCCAAGGTTTGCAAGAGATTCTGGGTAAAACAATTGGGGTGACAGCCACACATTTCAGCCCATCCTGGATACCCCTAGGCGCCTTATTTTTTTAAAAAAATGTACATGCTAGCTAGATTTCCCTATATGCTGCTGAGCTAGGGTCCAAAACCTACAGCTACCCAAATTGAAAAAAAGGGTCAGTTTTCGGTGGAAAAATGCATGGCATCCAGGTTGCGTTTTGGGCCATTTTGTGTCCCGGACACTAGGTTCATCTACACAGCTGAGGTACTATTTTTATCAGGAGACTTCGGAGAGTGCTGGGTGGAAGGACGTTTTTGGCTTGCCACAACCTCTAGAGCACTGATACTCAAAGTACGGCCCTCCTGATGTTTAATTGCGGCCCCCTGGTGAACAGTAGCACTGGGCTGCTGTTCACTTGACAGCACAGGAACAAACAGAAAGCTGTGACACAAACCGGTATACTTTATTTACATGTTATTTAAAGTAACAGTATAGAAGAAAAGGTGTCCTAGACAACCCCTCATTAGAAACACGTTTAGTTTTAAAGACATCTTGCACTTAACATGCAGAAACATGATCAACTCTGCAAACGTTAAAAAAATGTATTTTATCAACATGCATGAGAATTTACCTTAGAAAATAAGATTATCTCACTGCATTAGAGGCATTAGCAGTGACAGTTTACAAAACATTCATGCCGCCCCTATTTGGAAAAAAATGCTAATATTGAACCAAGACGCTACTCACTTGTAAGGTGCACTTTGTGCGTAGTCTTGTTATATAATTGGAACAACATTATAGTTTTGTACAGCACACATCCTGAACTCGTATGTGTCAAGGGGCTCTTATATGTGGTAGTGAAGAAAAGGGAGGCAATTGCCCAATTGCCTAGGATCACACAATTTGGTTAAGTGGTGATGCTAGGACTGATAACCAGGTTTTCTGGTTTCACATTTTGCATTTCACTGACCAGATGAGTGTCTCTTTCCCTCTCATTTTTAACATTAAATGTTAATGCTTTGACTTTAATTCTAGG
The DNA here is from genome assembly GCF_031143425.1 of Pleurodeles waltl. Lineage (NCBI taxonomy): Eukaryota > Metazoa > Chordata > Amphibia > Caudata > Salamandridae > Pleurodeles > Pleurodeles waltl. The sequence continues at coordinate 479,472,834 of NC_090438.1, read as the reverse complement.
GACATGAGAATAGAGCATTGATGGCACACAGAAACCATGGGAAGGCTCATTTTGTTGTTCATGCTATGCAGCTGCTTTGAGTCACCCTACGCCAACCTTTCATCACCCCAACCCTCGATGTACTGGCATCTGTGCGGCCCTCGGACATGCCACAGACAGAACTTTGTGGCCCCCGGAGTATTGTTTGCCAGTACCTATGCTCTAGAGCTTTCCATCTCAGAAATATGAGGAAAATGTGTTATTGTAGCCAAAGTTTGAGGTTTGCAAGGAATGTTGCGTACACAAATGTGACAAGAGGTGCACATGTCAGCCCATCATTGGTACCCCTATGTGTCTAGTTTAAAAAAATGGACAGGTTGGCCTGGTTTCCCTGAGTGCGGGCTGAGCTAGGGTCCAAAATCTAGAGCTACCCACATTGGAAAAAGAGGGTCAGTTTTGAGTGGAATAATGCAATACGTTCATGTTTTGTTTTGGGCCATTTCCTGCTGCAGGCACTAGGTCTACCCACACAAGTGGGGCACCAGTTTTATCAAGAGACTTATAGGAGCAAAGAATGGTAGGACATTTGTTATTACCAAATGGAGTTCGCTACATTTGTGCCTTTCAAATGTAAACCAGTTTATAAGAAAAATTACATTTTGAAAAATACCCTCCAGTCATACACTAGTACGGGTACCCACAAATTCAGCAATGTATAAATGACTGCTGCTCCCAAACACTACATCATGTGCCCATATAAGTTTTCTTCATACCCATTCTTCACTCTGCCTATTTCGCTATTAGAATCTGTCTATACTCGGTACTCAATGAAAACTCATTGTATAGTGCAGCTCAGTTGTTTATTCTGGATACCTTGGGTTCATTGAGAACTTACAAACCCTATATATGCCCGCAACCAGAGGGGTCTATCAGACATAATGGTACATTGCTTTTGTCAATTTGCCACCTTGAAAATAAGATACAGATGAGAATGCCACAAATGGCAGATTTATTTGTCCTACTAATTTTCAATATTTCTTTATGTCAACAGTTATTTTCCTTTGGAAAACATTAATGGATCTACACATATGACCACTTGTTGAATCCAGAATTTTATCTACTTTTCAGAAATGTATATCTGTTCTGAATCACCAGTGGGCTCATACTGGTTTTCACTACAAACTAGAAGTAGGTTGAAAGCACAAACTATTGGGAAAATAGGCTACCTCTTAGAAAAATGACAAAACTGTGGCACAAAATTAGGTTTTTTGATTCAGCTCTGCATATTCCAGAAAGCTGGGAAGAGGGTGACTTTAGCACAGCAAACCGTTCAAGGATGCCATTTTTAGGAAAAAAACTCTTACCTGGAGCACTTTTCCCTTATTTAAAAACAAAAGTCAAAATTGTACTACATTTTGCTTGTTTTCTTTGTCCCCTGTATTTTTCGAATACCCAGGATGTTGGAAAAAAAGGATGCAAATTTGGCATTAACAGCTTATGCGGAAAATAAGTAATGGAGGTCAAAGCATGAACTACCCCAAATAGCCAAAAAAGGGCTCAGCACTTGGGGGTGGGGAAAGGCCTAGTAATGAAGGGGTTAAGGAATTGTGATCATTTTCAAAATAACATGTATGTTAAATTGGTAGGTGTGCATCTGACAGCCTTTCCAACCTGTTGTGTGATGACATGTGAGTGTGCTCCCCTGCAACATAAATGGAGAGTGGCCCCACAGTTTGGAGTCAGTAATGGCCTGGCAGGACAGGTGACAACACTCTCTGAGCAGTGCTGGATGGGTCCCCAAGCATCTCTCTGCTTCCCCTGTACTGCATGGTCTGTTTGGGCTAGTGCTAGGCCACTATGGATCTACCTCTATTGCATGGTTCTTTTTCTCAACACAGTTAGCATACTAACCCAAAACATATGTGACCCTTTGAGTCATGAAAGCAATAACAGATTTTTGATAAGGAGACAGCCACAAGCTCATGGTATATATGTACAAACCAACAGGCTCACTAACTTGCAGGCCGAGATGCTCAATGAGATCAACCTCCTGCCTGACTGACCACTTCTCCCCATCTGTGCTTCAAATGATGGAATGTTCTTACGATGCCAAAGACACGGCCTATGTGTAGATGCACCTTCTCCCATCGCTGCTTCATCTCCTGGGTAGGCTAAGCCTGGCTTATCCTAACCCCTGTGGAGATCATGTTTGCCAGGTAGAATACTAGGTGCCACAGGAAATCATGAAACTTTTCCTCCGACAAATTCTGGATCTGCCCCTCCCCGACATTCCCATCCCCAAACAAAACACCCATACTGACACTTAACTTAACTTAAAACTTCCCCGACGCTTAATACTACACACCTCTTAAAAGAAAAACACCCAACAATACAGTGCACAATTTGATTACAATACACAAATAACACTTTTGGGACAGAAACCAACCAGTCTCTCCAGCAAACACCAAACACCTCCACCAGCCAGCGCAGACAAAAAGACTGTAAGGGAAAGTGAAAGTAACTTCATACTTCCTGGTTTGCAGTATGGCAGAGCCATCACATCATTTCCTGGGTGGATGTGTCACATTTTCTACAAATGCATCATTTTTTCTGACTCATCGTTTGAAAATTAGGAAAAACATGATTTACACACAATGCATGTCAATGAACAGTGCATTATTCTTGACACATTGGCATGGATGCATGGCTTCCAAGCAATGCACCAGGTGCCACGGGTCACCCAAAAGGCTAATGAGTGTGTTTTTATTGATACCACTAGCATATTGTGTGTGGGACACTGTAGCACAGTGTGCAAAGCAGGTTAACACCCCAAGGGATCAGTTATCTTGCTCAAATATTCTGAGCTGACATGCTTGACGACTTGGAATGTGGTACATGTATATGCTAACAGTGCACATATGTGTGACAAATTGCATTATTGGGGTGGACACTAGGACACGCAATATATGACTGTGAAATCCTCTGACATATTGGAAATTCTTGAGACCTTGACATTATTTATGTATCTTACAGTCTGTATCATGCTTGGCTGGACGTTGATAGCTGTGTAGTACTATTTTTTTTATTACACAGATATTGCAGTCTGATGCAAATGTAATACACATTGCCATACATTACTGTGGCAAAACGTGAGGAACATACTATCTGTCTGCATTCCTGACATAAGATGTGTTACAGACGCATTACAGAGACAAGGAATGACATACACCAGCGTTTCCAAACTTCTGACTTCTGTGGACCCCCACTTTATCATTACTGGAACCCAGGGAACCCCACTGAATCATTATTGGAATCCGGTGACCCCCTAGTGAGACATTTTTAAAAGCTGGGGACCTAATCTGTCAATATTATTTAATTTTCTAAGCAGTCGCAGACCCCCTGAGGAGGCTTTGTGGGCTCCCAGCGGTCCCTGACCACACGTTGGGAAACATTGACATACACTGGCTGCTTCAGCCACTGTACAGTGTATGTGACATCCAGATCACATACTGACTGTCTAGATATATCAGATATGTGTCTGGGCCTATGACACCTGTTAATATGTGTGAGACAACATTTACCAGATGATATAATTCAACGGCCACCATTAAATGTTTTGGGACACACACAGCCGCTGTCTGGGCTTGGTGTCAGGAAAAATATATGTGGCACATGCACATTATCCTTGCTGAAAAGTGTTTGCTTAAATTGTTAGCCCATATTTTGGTCATCATGCGGCCAGCTTGTGTAGCCAAAACAAGTGTGATGACTTCCAAAAAGGCATATGTTTACTATTGCCATGAATCACATTATTTGGCAACAGAGGGGGCTTATGTGAACTTAGAATGTGGGTACACATTGACCCTATATGGTCATCTGTGCATTTTCTGACCCATTTTGCCACTCTAACCTGGTATGCATCAGTGCTTGCTATCATGGCAGAAGTGATATTGCATGTATTCATCCCTTAACATCTACTGAGTTTTTTGGAATCTCTTTGTGCCCTGTTTTCACTAACACACATTGATGGAGCTGTAGGAGTGACAGCATTGTTTGTATCAAAGTGAGACATAACAACACAGTCACTTACATCACTGCAGGCAACAGTTGAATACTTTCCTAGTGGGGTGTATGTGCCAGCGTTGGTCTGAGGTATCCAATCCAGCACCGGCATAGTTAAGCATTCCACATGTACATGTGTTATGTGACATACAACAATGATTTTGGTATGTGCTTGCAAACATTGATGTAGAATATGGTGACGTTTTGGGTTGCACGGTGTGTTCAGGCACATCATGTGTGCCTCTGTTCATAGTCATCGGACTTTAAGTTCACTATACTGGCCTCCATGAACATAGACACACACTGTCATTGTGCACGGTTTACATTTGCATTCCCTTTTGGATTGTAGTAGGATATCTGACAGTCTGTACAATGTAGCAGCACAAATACTCACAACATGTCCACACTGTCCCACATTGCTAGCTTTATTTGGTTTATGTCTTCAACAAGCACTTGCGTCTGCCATGTGGTGATGATATGAACACTAATTTAAGTCAAGATGATGTTGTGATGTGGTGAGTGTAACACCCAGCAAGATACTTTGGAAGAGGCCTTAATATAGTTGAGGAGATGTGAGTGTTGTGATGTTTACAGTGATTGAGATATTGAAATTGTAATACAAAGGTAGGTTATAAACATTTATTTACATTTTACAGATATCAATCCATAAATCAAAATCTAGTCCATCCGGATACAGTAAACTTATTGAAAACAATTTTGTACAATGTACATCTCCATGTCCTCGCAAATTATTATTCAATTTCTCCTCGGTACCCATCCTCAGCCTCATCCTTTGCTTCTGGCTCCTCAGGAGGCACATCCCATTGAATATTAGTCCTTAAACTAATATTGTGTAGCATGCAACATGCCAGGATTATTTTGCACATCATAGGAGGGGAGTATAGCAATCTGCCATCGGACATGTTGAAGGAGCATAAGCAGGATTTGAGGATGCGGAAAGTCAGCTACACAATACCCCTGGTCTTGCCCAGTGGTTCGTTGTAGTAGCGGTGTGCCTCTGTCTGGGGATGTGCAAATGGGATCATGACCCATGGCTGAAAAGACAGGATAAGAAAAATCAGTCAATGATCATGATGATTGATTGATTGACCCACATTCAAGTACATGTCTATTATGTGCACAAAATGACTCATATGCATTTCTGCCAATATGGGGCCTACACTGACATTGGATGGCACTCATACCCATTCACATTTGTTATTACTGACACTGTACTAAACATACAAGTATACTGGCATGTGTGATACACTTACTAATTGAAAAAATTTATATTTCACACTTGAATGAAAATGGCGAGTCTTTACTGAGAGTGAGTATACCACTGAGGAGACACATATCCCACGCTTCTCAATTGCGTTGACTTGAGGCTATTCTTGACATGTCTGGCCTACTACATGTACTATTTTTGATTAGTTACCAGGTGCAGTTGGTGTGGTCACATTCATTCACACAGATATAGATGAGCCAGTAGCAGTCACTGTTGTTCAGTTGCTACTGCCATGAATAGATTAGTGAGAGCATGTCAATGTGGTACATCATTGTCTATACATTGCAGTGTATTGGGTCCGCTATGTTGACAGGAGCCAATTATCAGCAATGCAGTGGCTCACTGAGTAAGGACAGTGTAGAACATATTTTCGGCCATACAACACCATCCTGAGTTTTCAAGCTGCATTGGCACACAATAGAAAGAGTAGCACCAAGACAGGCACAATTGCAACATGTGTTATGTACTTTGTGCATGAGGTGCAACCTTTCTGTGTCTCACGGAATGCACCACACATAGGTTTAGGCACAGGGCTTGGTCGCCCCACTCACTGCTGCCGCTCCTGCCTGCCTTTGCCGCCTCCTGCCTGCAGATTCCTTCGCTCGCTAGCTGCTCCTGGGATTTCCCGCCGCTGCCTCCCTGCGGCCCCGCCCCCCTGTGATTCCATTCGCCGGACCGCTCCCGCCACCCAGCTGCTCCTCCCTCCCGGCTCCTTACTTATGACGCCCCCAGAGCGACCGCGCAGCGGACGCGCGCAGCGGGAGCTCCGACTGAGCGCCGAAGGTGCTCCAAAGGTAAGCCCGTCTGCGCCCGTCCGCGCCTGGACCGCGCCCAGCGCCAGACCCCCTGGTCCTCGCCCTCGCCAGCACACCCTGCACAGCTACGATGCCAGAACCCTCCACGCACTCAACGCCGGCCGAAACACCGCCTGCTACCGAGCCACCCCGAGACGCACCCACGGACCCTTCACCTGCCTGACCTGCCGCTTCACCAGCCTACGACCCAACACTGCACCTACTAAACCGAGCCCCAGCAACAAACACCTGATGTGCATCCTGCTCAACACCCGCTCCGTTCACAGGCATGCCGTCGAACTCTGGAACCTCCTCGATTCGACAGCACCAGACATCGCCTTCCTGACAGAAACCTGGATGAACGCCTCCTCAGCACCCGACGTCGCCATCGCCGTCCCAGAAGGCTACAAAATCACCAGGAGGGACCGCGTCAACCAGACAGGAGGAGGCATCGCCATCATCCACAAGAACACCATCCGCATCACGACCAACTCTGATGACACCTTCACCTCCGCCGAACACCTCCACTTCCAGATACACACCAACCCCAAGACCACGCTCAGAGGCACCCTCATCTACAGACCACCGGGACCACGCACACAGTTCAGCGAAGACATCACAGACTTCGTCAGCCCCCACGCCATCAATTCCACCGACTACATCCTCCTGGGGGACCTCAACTTCCACCTGGAGGACGACAAGGACCACAACACCACTGCTCTACTGGACAACCTGGCCAACCTCGGACTCAAGCAACTGGTAACCACCCCTACACACCACGCCGGCCACACGCTTGACCCAGTCTTCTCATCCAGCAAATATGTCACCTTCAGCCACTCCACCAATCTCCAGTGGACTGACCACAGCTGCGTCCACTTCAGCTTCAGTAAAACGACGACCCACCACCACCCTCAACAAACCCCCCGCAGGAGCTGGAACAAGATCACCGGCGACCAGCTCACCACCTTCCTCAGCCAGAACTCCCCCACCAGCTCAACGGACCCCAACGAAGCCGCCAACAACCTCACACAGTGGATCACCAACTGCGCAGACGCCCTCGCACCACGGAAGAAGAACCCCCCCAGCAGACGCAGCAGCAAGAAAGCCTCCTGGTTCACCGACGAGCTCATCACCTCCAAGAAGAACTGCCGCTCCCTGGAGAACACCTGGCGCACCAACCAGACCACAGACAACATGACGGCCCTCAAACACGCCACCCGCAAACACCACCAACTGATCCGCGCCACAAAGAAGACAGCCTTCAAGGAACGACTGGACAACAACACCCACAACAGCAAGGAACTCTTCAGCATCGTCAAAGAGCTCTCCAACCCCGACGCCGGAAACAATGACATCACTCCCTCGCAAGACCTCTGCGACTCCCTCGCAGCCTTCTTCCACAACAAGATCGCCAACATTCACAACAGCTTCGGCCCACCAACCACAAACCCCACCACCGAACCGATGCCCCCCACCGCCACCCTCCGCACCTGGACCCCAGTCAGCACCGAAGACACAACACGCACAATGAACACCATCCACTCCGGATCCCCTACGGACCCCTGCCCACACCACATCTTCAACACGGCTGACCACATCATCGCACCCCACCTCCGTGACATCGTCAACGCCTCCTTCAACACCGCCACCTTCCCGGAGTGCTGGAAACACGCCGAGATCAGTGCCCTGCTGAAGAAACCAACTGCAGACCCCTCCGACCTCATGAACTACCGCCCCATCTCGCTCCTCCCGTTTCCTGCCAAAGTCATCGAGAAGACCGTCAACAGACAGCTAGCTGCCTTCCTCGAGACCAACGGATCCCTCGACCACTCGCAATCCGGCTTCCGAGCCAACCACAGCACGGAGACCGCCCTCATCGCAGCCACAGACGACATCAGATCCCTAATGGACAATGGGGAAACTGCGGCCCTCATCGTCCTGGACCTCTCCGCAGCGTTCGACACTGTCTGCCACCGCACCCTGGTACAGCGCCTGAACAACACCGGCATCCAGGGGAAGGCCCTGGAGTGGATCGCCTCATTCCTCGCCGGAAGAACCCAGAGAGTCCGCCTCCCCCCGTTCCGGTCAGCGGCCACCGAAGTCATCTGCGGAGTTCCACAAGGGTCATCGCTCAGCCCCACCCTCTTCAACGTCTATATGAGCCCCCTCGCAACCATCGCACGTCAACACAACCTCAAGATCATCACCTACGCCGACGACACCCAGCTGATCCTCTCCCTCACCAGCGACCCGGACGCCGCCAGAGCCAGCCTACACGAAGGGATGAAAGACGTCGCCGAATGGATGAAGAACAGCCGCCTGAAACTGAACTCAGACAAGACGGAGGTCCTCATCCTGGGATCATCACCATCCGCCTGGGACGACTCCTGGTGGCCCCCCGCCCTGGGAGCCACCCCCAAGCCAACGGACCACGCTCGCAACCTAGGCTTCATCCTGGACTCCTCCCTCTCGATGACCAGACAAGTCAACGCCGTCTCATCTTCATGCTTCAACACCCTGCGCATGCTTCGAAAGATCTTCCGGTGGATCCCCACCGAGACCAGGAAGACGGTCACCCAGGCCCTCGTCACCAGTCGGCTGGACTACGGGAACGCCCTCTACGCCGGCACCGCCGCCAAACTCCAGAAGAAACTCCAACGGATCCAGAACGCCTCAGCACGACTCATCCTGGACATCCCCCGACACAGCCACATCTCCGAACACCTGAGAGACCTGCACTGGCTCCCCGTCAACAAAAGAATCACGTTCCGACTCCTCACCCACGCACACAAGGCCCTCCACGACCTGGGCCCCAAGTTCCTCAACAGCCGCCTGACCTTCCACAAGCCCACCCGCCAGCTCCGCTCCGCCAGCCTCGCTCTCGCCACCGTCCCCCGCATCCGCAGAGCCACCGCCGGAGGAAGATCCTTCTCCTACCTGGCAGCCAAGACATGGAACTCCCTCCCCATCCACCTCCGGACAACGCAAGACCATCTCGCCTTCAGGAAGCAACTCAAGACCTGGCTGTTCGAGCAGTAGCGTTTCCCCCCCCCCCAGCGCCTTGAGACCCTCCGGGTGAGCAGTGCGCTATACAAATGCCTTTGATTGATTGATTGATTGATTGAAGAGTGTTTAGGGTGACTTAAGTAATGTTTCCATGGCACACATGACCTGGGGTGGACAATTGATTTGAGAGATTTCATAGTTTACCTTTTGTTGGCTACACAACCTGCCTCATGACCATGACCACGAGAGTTACACGTGGATACACAGACAACACACATGGAAGCCCTTCCTTGCACACAGTGATGCAACACAGCATTTTTCATATGTTGCATTGCTCAGGATCTTTCCACCATTGAAAGGCAAACACAGTGGCTTAACGTGTCTTAACATGTTTGACTTGCGTGGTTGCATTGCACATATGCCATGATGTAGATATGAGGCACACCTTCCTACATATGCACTGTAGCACGAACCAAACACCGGGAAGGATATTTTATCATACATTATTTACTGTTCTTAGGTCAGTCGTACTTCAGATGTACTTACCAACCAGTAGACCATTCCCTTATCTCCCATTCCAGAAGCCCTCATTGATGATGGAGTGACTGAAGATGTAGGCATCATGAGCACCACCGGGGTCCTGTGCCAGCACACTGACAAACATCCCCAGATGGTCCACTATTCCCTGTACATTGAGTATGTGTGCTTCCCATTTTGGTACAGGTGGAATGTTGCAGCAGGAGGCACCATTTGCACATGTGTGCAATCCATTGCTCCCAAGATATGCAGGAAGCCAGCTATGGCATAAAAGCCTTGCTTGGTGTCCAGTTGTTGCTGCTGTGTCTTGGGGAACATGACATACTGGGGTGTCAAGTTGATGATGGCATCCAGGACAGAGGGCAGGAATGCCGAAACATATGGCTGTAAGATTCCTGCCACTCTGGATGTGGTGGTCTGGAATGACCCAGTTGCCAGCATGTGAAGGACTGACATCAGCTTGACCTGCAGTTGGGGGATGTTGCACCTCTGTGATGTCGGCTGCAGCCTTGGTGCTGCCTGGTTCAGGAGCGAGATGATGGACTCCATCCTGAGCCTGTAGTAGGTGATGACCTCTTCCCTGAGTTGAATGAGGGTAGTCCTTTAATGGTATATACACTCCCTTCTCCTGTGCTTCCTACCTGGTGGTGGGGGAGGAGGTGGTTGTCTTCTCGCTTCTCCTAGCTGAAGTACTAGCACCTCCATGGCATAGCTGAGCTTGCCAAAGTGCTTTGGGTATGTTCTGTTTACATATCAGTGTAAATGCAATATTCCTTAAGCCTGGGTTGCCGATGTGCAGGAATTTTGATGCATTTCAGGCTCTTGGGACCGCTTGTCAATGATGTTTCACTTTTCCATGGACTTGTAAATATCACTTTGTTGGTTCTGCATTGATTTCTATGAGGGAACGTCTACCTTGCATATATTTATTTATGCATGTCACAGGCGGTTCAGGTGCAGAAAAGTTCTGGCGTAGGCCTCCGAAAAGTGATGCAGTGGGCCTAATGTGTAGCTTTATAAATATGGAGAAAAGAATTTGCCGCCAGAGTATTAAAAAAATTATGCAATGGTGGTGCAAGCTCCTTGTAAATATGCCCCACGGTGTAGCCACGGAGGACCTGGCTTGGCAGTTCGGGCTGGACTGTTCCTACGGGGAGCAGGGTCAAGACTGATTTGCATATGGCTGGGTCCAAACTGGGGTGGCATGGTGAGCAAAAGAATGATGGATTAAACACGGATCTGTGACTGGGGATGAGTGTTTGAAAAGTTTCAACACTCCGTCCATCATCCTTTTGTTTTGCTGAAATTGCCCTGCGGGGGAAGGGTATGCCCTGATGTGGTTCCCTTGCTCACTGTGCCACTGGATTCAAGCTAGCCTGGCTGATGAACGGTGATACCCTGAAACTTGTCCTAGGATGCTTGTTTCTGGTCCAGGGAGAACCTGGCCTGGCAGGTCAGGCTGGACTGTTCCTACGGGGAGCAGGGTCAAGACTGATTTGTATATGGCTGGGTCCAAACTGGGGTGGCATGGTGAGCAAAATAATGATGGATTAAACCCAGATCTGTGACTGGGGGTGAGTGTTTGAAAAGTTTCAACACTCTGTCCATCATCCTTTTGTGTTGCCAAAGCCATTTGCTTTTGTGTCATGCAACTCAGTAATAGCAACAGTTTGAAAAATGGGGCAACATGTAATAGCCTTTTAACACAAACTAAATCTGTAGCAGTTGCAAGGACACCAGTGTCTGAAACCTATCACAGTTCACACTAGAGTCAAGCCACAGATCTCCATGATTGGATTCATCACATTTTCATTCAGTATCAGGCTTTACTCTTCTTACCCACACACTGATATGAAGGTTACAGGATGTGCTAGAACTGGGTAGATATATTTCTTTAGTTGACATTTTCATTTGGGAAATAACCATTCAAGTGAGAGAACTGTTCAAAATATTGAACTGTATACTTTTAAAATTTCAAATACTGTACCATCAGTATGGATTACATTATCTACTAGCTGACATCAATTTGATTATGCTTTTGCTGCTAGGCCTCCCCCCCATGCTAAGCATTACATTTCTCTATTTGGGGTAGTTCTTGCTTATCCCTCCATAACGTTTTGTCCACATAAGCAATTCATGCACACATGAAACCCTTTTTCCAAGATTCTGGGGATTCCAAAGGGTACCCTGGGTTTGTGAATTTCCCTGGCGGGGCTAGAGAAAATAGCCAAAATATAGCTAAAAATTGAGTTTGTTGAGAAAAATAGGAAAAAAGTGCTCTGGATAAAAAATTCTGCTTTTTCTTCAACATAGCAATAAATGAACAGTTTGATGTGCTAAGGTCACTATCTTCCCAACTTTTAGAAGCATACAGAGCTGAATAAAAAACATTTTTTTTTACTTCAGTCTTGACATTTTTCAAAGAGGTAGCCCATGTTTCCTTTTTTCGTGCTCTCAATCACCTTCCAGTTTCTGGTAGAAACCAGTGTAAACCCATGGGTGATCCAGAAAAGCTATAGATTCCTGTAGAGTAAACACAATTCCAAATTCAGCAAGGGGTCAAATGTGTAGATTCCTCAAGCTTTTCCCAATGACACTATGGGCCTGATTACAACCTTGACGGAGGGGATTACTCCGTCACAAACGTAACGGATATCCCATCCGTCGTACTACAAGTTCCATTATATAGTAAGTTCAGGAGGCTGGCCTGGCTTATAGTGGGTACCAATGGTACTTACACCTTGTGCCAGGTCCAGTTCTCCCTTATTAATAGATTAGTAGTGTTCTAGCAGCTTAGGCTGATAGAGGTAGCCCTAGCAGAGCAGTTTAGGCTGAACCAGGAGACATGCAAAGCTCCTACTATATCATATAGGTACTATATCATAAGAAAGACAATACTCAGAGTTACTAAAAGTAAAGGTACTTTATTTTAGTGACAATGTGCCAAAAATATCTCAGAGGATATAGGGCCTGATTACAACTTTGGAGGAGGTGTTAATCCATCCCAAAAGTGACGGTAAAGTGACGGATATACCACCAGCCGTATTACGAGTCCATTATATCCTATGGAACTCGTAATACGGCTGGTGGTATATCCGTCACATTTGGGACAGATTAACACCTCCTCCAAAGTTGTAATCAGGCCCAGAATCCCTTAGGAGGTAAGTAAAATACACAAAATATACATACAAACCAAAATCAGGTAAGTAACACAGTCAGAAAGTAGTGCAAACACTGTAGAATACAATAGGATGCAATAGGCCTAGGGGCAACACAGACCATACACTAAGAAAGTGGAATGCGAACCACAAATGGACCCCTATGCTAGTGTAGTGTATAGAGGGTCACTGGGAGTGTAAGAAAACACTAAGGGTGTCCAGGATACCCCACCCCGAGTTCCTGGAAAGTAGGAGTAAAGTACTACTATTTCCCCAGAAACACACTAAAGACGTGATAAGAGATTTTGCAAAGACCGCAACAGACTGCAAAGCACTGAAGACAGATTCCTGGACCTGAGGACCTGCAAAGGAAGGGGACCAAGTCCAAGAGTCACAAAAGTGTCCAGGGGGGGGCAGTAGCCCACTAAACCCCGGATGCAGGTGCAAAATGGCTGCCTCCGGATGGAAGAAGCTGAAGATTCTGCAACAACAAAAGGAGCTAGGAACTTCTCCTTCATGCAGAGGATTTCCCATGGAGTGCTGGAGGAGGCAGAGTTGTTTCCTTGGCAAAAGACCGCAAACAAGCCTTGCTAGCTGCAAGAGTTGCTGTTGAAGAAAAAGGGTGCTGCCCAGGCCCAGGAAGGACCAAGATGTCACCACTTGGATGAGGAGACAGAGGGGGCCCTCACCAATGTAGAGAGCCCACGCACAAGCAGGAAGCACCCGCAGAAGTCCTTGAACATGGGTTCAAGAAGTCTGAACATGGCAGTTGTCTCAACACTGCAAAAGAGGGTCCCACGACACTGGAGACCAACTCAGGGAGCTGAGCATCACAGGACAGAGTGCTGGGGAGCTAGGCTTGGCTGTGCATGAAGGATTTTGTGGAAATGTGCACAGAAGCCCTTGTAGCTGCAGTTCACGCAGTGGACAGGATTACTGTCTGGAGAGGGGAGGCAAGGACTTACCTCCTCCAAATTTGGACAGTTGGACTACTGGACAGTCTCGGTCACCTGGGTCCACCACCTGTGTTCCAGGGGCCAGGCTCATCAGGATGAGAGGGGTCCCAGAGTACCTGTGACGCTGAAGTTTGGTGCCTGCTTGGAGCAGGGGGAAGATTCTGTCAACCCACGGGAGATTTCTTCGTGGCTTCCAGTGCAGTATGAAGGCAGGCAGCCCCCAAAGCATGCACCACCAGGAAACAGTCGAGAATGTCAGCAGGATTAAGCGCTACAATGTCGCTGGTAGTCTTCTTGCTACTTTGTTGCAGGTTTGCAGGTGTCCTGGAGCAGTCAGCGTCGATCCTTGGCATAAGTCAAAGAGAGAGGTGCACAGGAACTCTGGTGAATTCTTGCAAGTCGTTATCTGAGGAAAAGCCCACTGGAGAGACCCTAAAAACCCCTTATAGAAGGATTGGCCACCTAGTCAGGTAAGCACCTATCAGGAGGGGTCTCTGACATCACCTGCTGGCACTGGCCGCTCAGAGGCCTCCAGAGTACCCTCACACCTCTGGATCCAAGATGGCAGAGGTCTGAGACACAATGGAGGAGCTCTGGGCACCAGCCCAGGGGTGGTGATGGACAGGGGAGTGGTCACTCCCCTTTCCTTTGTCCAGTTTCACGCCAGAGCAGGGACTGGGGGTTCCCTAAACCGGTGTAGACTGGCTTATGCAAGGAGGTATGTGCCCTTCAAAGCATTTCCAGAGGCTGGGAGAGGCTACCCCTCCCCAGCCTTTAACACCTATTTCCAAAGGAAAAGGGTGTAACACACTCTCTCAGAGGAAATTCTTTGTTCTGCCTTCCTGGGACTGGACTGCCCAGACTCCAGGAGGGCAGAGCCCTGTCTGTGGGGTGGCAGCAGCGGTAGCTGCAGAGGAAACCTCAGAGAGCTTGTTTAGCAGTACCGAGGGTCCATAGTGGAGCCCCGGGGATGCATGGAATTGGCTCCGCAATACCAGATTTGACATGGGGGGACAATTCCATGATCTTAGACATGTTACATGGCCATGTTCGGAGTTACTATTGTGGAGCTACATATTGGTAGTGACCTATATGTAGTGCACGTGTGTAATGGTGTCCCTGCACTCGCAAAGTCTGGAGAAATGGCCCTAATCTATGTGGGGGAACCTTTGCTAGTGCAAGGGTGCCCTCACACTTAGTAACTTTGCACCTAACCTTCAGCAAGTGAAGGCTAGACATATAGGTGACTTTTAAGTTACTTAAGTGCAGTGAAAATGGCTGTGAAATAACGTGTGCATTATTTCACTCAGGCTGCAGTGGCAGTCCTGTGTAAAGGTTTGTCTGAGCTCCCTGTGGGTGACAAAAGAAATGCTGCAGCCAATAGGGATCTCCTGTAACCCCAATACCCTGGGTACCTAGGTATCATGTTCTAGGAAATTATAAGGGTGTTCCAGTGTGCCAATTGAAATTGGTAAAAGTGGTCACTAGCCTGTAGTGACAAATTTAAAGGCAGAGAGAGCATAAGCACTGAGGTTCTGGTTAGCAGAGCCTCAGTGACACAGTTAGTCACTACACAGGTATTCACGTTCAGGCCACAAACTATGAGCACTGGCGTCCTGGCTAGCAGGATCCCAGTGAGACAGGCAAAAACAAACTGACATACATGTAAAAATGGGGGTAACATGCCAGGCAAGATGGTACTTTCCTACACTACGGAACTTGTAAAACGGCAGGCGGGATATCCGTCACGTTTGTGACAAAGCAATCCCGTCTGCCAAGGTCGTAATCAGGCCCTATCTGTTAAAATAAAGAAATACTGGAAATGAGTAGGGAAAAAGACCCATTTGTGACATCGTTTTCATCTGTCATTTTTTGTCACAATAGCTGATTTACTAAAGCACTATACCATGATGTCTGCTGGGCCCTTCTGGTTGCAGTGATGTATAGGGTTTGCAGGTTTTCCAAGAACCCAAGGAACCCAGAGCCCACTACTGAGATGAATCTTATAATAGTTTTTCATTGTGTACCAAGTATAGCCCAATTCATATGGTGAAATATGTAGACTGAAAAATGGGTATCAAGGAACCCTATATATTTCTGAAATGGGCACAAGATATAGAGTTTAGGAGCAGTGGTTATTTGTACATCTCTGAATTTATGGGCACCTGTACTAGCAAATGACTGAAAGATTATTTTTCAAAATGCCTTCTTTCTTACATACAGGCTTACCACCGAATGGCACAAATACAGTGAAATCCAAGTGGTGATAACAAATCTCTTACTATTCTATGCTCCCACATGTCTTTTACTAAAAATGATACCTCACTTGTGCAGGTAGGCCTAGTGCCTGTGACGGGAAACAGACCAAAAATGCAACATGGATGCATCACATTATTCAACTGAAACTGACCTGTTTTCTGCAAAGTGGATAGCTGTGGATTTTGGGCCCTAGCTCAAACTGCATCCAGGGAAACCTAGCAAATCTGTAAACATTTTTAAACTAAACACCTATGGAAATCCACGATGGGATGACTTGCATGGCTCTCCCTAGGTTGTGGTAACCAGAATCCCTTGTAAACCTCAAACTTTGATTGAAAAACAAATTTCAGTTACATTTCTGTGAAGAAATGTTCTGGAATCTATAGGGTGCCACAAAATTTCTTCCACCCAACATTCCCCTAAATCTTCTTTTAAAAATGGCCCCTTCCTTGTGTGGGTAGGCCTTGTGTCTGCCACAGAAAGCAACCCAAACGCAACATGGATACAGTACATTTTCCCACTCAAAAGGATCCATTTTTTGCAGAGCGGGTAGCTGTTGCTTTTGGGCCCTAGCTCAGCTAGCAGCTAAGGAAACCTGGCAAACTTGTACATTTTTATATAGATACTTAGGGAAATCCAGGATGGTGTGATTTGCATGTATCTCAGGAAGTTTCTTTTACCCCAAATCTACTCCAAGCCTGAAATCACACATTTTCCTTACATTTCTGTGATGGAAACTTCTTTAATCTGCAGGAATCCATAAAATTCCTACCACCCAGCATTGTCCCAGCTGTACTCATAAAAATTCTGTCCCAGTACCTGAATGCCCGAGCTGCTAGGGAAGCTCTTCCCCCAGCTCCCGAGGCTGAACTTAAAAAAATGAAATCCCTCTGGTGTTCACACCAGAGGCACTTCCTGCCTTGGGTGTGAGGACGGCTTTGAGCCGTCCTCAGCAAAGGAGGACTGCTACAGAGGATGGCTTGGAGTCATCCTCTGCACCCAAGGGGTTAAAGTCCTGTGTCATAAAAGGGCACCACCTGCTAGAAAATAACATATGGCTATTTTTGAGATACTGAAATAAAATGTTCTCTAAAGTTAATTTGAATATTTTGTTTCACTGTGGTTGCAAACATCTTAGAGTTATCATTCACAAACACAAAGTTCAAATTTACTTTCTTGGTAATGATCGCTAGGTTGGAATCTACAAGATATTATGTGCTGAAAGAATACACTGTTATTGTGCGTTTCTCCCTTACATGTGTTAGACTGCCAGGTTTCTCTATACCTCAATTGTCTTAGAACAGTCATCAATTCAAAGTCCTGCAGACAGGTAGATGGATCTTTGGTGTTGACAGAGTAGTGAGGAGATGTAATCAATATAAAAGCATCATGATTTCCTTTTTTTTTAGTTCAATCAATAATGAGCGTTAGTGTCAGTTAAAGGGTAGTATTCTCCAAGTATTACCATCAAAGGTTAATTTAATCAGTTGACTGATATTTGATAATAATGTAAATCAATATATTAAACAATAATTCCGTCAGTATGTCAATAATACAACAAGGTGTTCTATAAATAAACTCAGCATTCTAATTTAAATCAGGATTAAATGTGAGAAGCAAAACATGTGTCTGTTTGGATATCCGTGACGAATTCTGATAAGAGATAATCACAGCATGAGCATGAAACTTTAGCTTGGTAAGCTGGAAAGCATTCTCAGGTAGGATAACAGAAGACCAAGAAATAAGATAATACTTCTCATGAAGAGATGTCATAAAAACTCAATAAAGAGACTCCTCTCAGAGAGTCAGAAATGAAGGGAACTCTCATCTAAGGTAAAAGATGGATCTCCTCTCATGTGTGGAAAAAGGGGGCTCTCTCTAATCTACGAACACTCTCTAGTTTAAATACACAAATTCTAAGTTGCACCATTACTGCTCTTTCTTCTTCATGATGAACAATAGGATTTCAACATATTTCTGTAAACAAATTTACTCCCCATTTTCGCCACAGAGTACAATTGTCTTTCAGATATGTGTCCTTGAATGTTGTGGCACATCTTTCTTGTGTTCCAAAAACATCTTCCCATGAATCATCCTTCCTGTCACCTGCATATTTTGTCAGAACTTACTAATCAGTTGTCTAACACAAAACAAGTGTTTATTCACTAGCTAATAAACAGTAGCTTTTTAAAATGGCAATATCTGCTGCAAGAGAAGACAAACATCTTGCACAACAGCTAGTCAATGTGAGAAAACAAGCCCCTCAATATTAATGTAGTTTCTATTTAACATGGCAGCATCAGTTAGACTAAGTTAATATCTATAGTTTTCTTGATACAGGGCTTTATCATTTAAGTATGGTTGCCTACTACAAATTTTGTAGTTAGCACATTCATTTTTAAATGTAAGCTTTGCTGATTATTATAATGACGCATTTTTTAGCAACTAAATTCAGCACCTGCAATACCGCCTGCTTAATTTTATGCAGTAGTTTCCTGAATGCTGATATTCACAGGTGTCAGTATGAGAAATGTTTCAAGTTTTGAAATTTGACCTATGTCCACTAGATTAAAGAAAGAGTTAGGAGAAAGTTCACCAATGAAGCATGTTTCTGTTAATAGAGAAGAGCCAAGAGGAGACATAGACACACTGTTCCTGCAAAACCAGAAGAGTTAGTAAATCTAGTTCAAAATGATCAGTATTATGAAACCATACTAAACAAACATGCTTCGATTTAAAAAATATCTTCTACTCTAGACCTCCAGTTATTCATACTCATGGATTACACAGCCAACATCAACTTAAGAACAACTCATAATGATCTTCCTACTAAATAAGACGCATATTTTTGTTAGTAGTGAGAACCTCATAATACCTTAGCCTGAATGCATACTCATAATATATGTTTGCGATAAAGAACCCTCTGGTCTTTATAAGGATATTGTACGTCCATGGACGTCAATTCTGCACAAGGCCAGGGGTAGCAGAAGGGACATCACATGCCCTTTGACCCAACAACATCACAGGATGTGACATCATGCATCCTTTCAGGTGATGACATCACATTACCTTTGTGCTTGTTATTTATTATTTATATCATTTATAAAGCGCACTGCCACCAAACTGGTATCCTGGCGCTAAAACCACTAGTGGGGAGTCATAATACTGACGCTGACAGAAACTAAAAACAAAACTCAGCCTACTTAGGAAAGAGCGAGGTCTTTAAGGCCTTTCCAAACTGCAGTAAGTCAGTTAAAGATCCAAGAGAAGCTTTGAGTTGGTTCCAAAGTCTATCTGCTCCTTGATCGTATGTATCACAGAAGTGACATTCCTGACGAAAACCTACAATAATGTAAGATCATAACCAAAAAGTAACTAAATCAGGCAAAGGAGTTGTTTCATTGCTGCTCAAACATTCCACACATAGGTGCATAGTTATACTAGGAGTAAATTAATAACCTCGCCAGGTCCAGATGTAAAATACTAGAAAATGATCCAAGACTAAACAGAAGCATAAGTGCCTGATTAGAAGCTGGCATGTCCAAGTGAAATCTCAAATGTCTGGGATTAACCATCAAATGCCCACCTACAGCCTAAGACCTGCAAGCATGCTCAGTTAATATATCCAAATGCTAGACAATCACGAAAATACCTAAATATGCATCAAATCCCCAGGCACAACTGTTGTATGCTGTGAAAATTATCTTCCTTGGGTTTACATCATGAATTGTATTCACATTATTGAAACAGTCAGAGGGCTGGTATAAAGCACAGCAAATTTTATCCTACAGCTCTATTGAGATTTCTCACAAGGCGCCTCAATCCTGACATACATAATGCATTAATTCACCAGTGCCAATACATCTACAAAACTATTGCAATTTCCAGGTAACCATTTTGCCTTGGTCTACAAATAAGGACACCTAATGATTTCTCACACCTCTGCTATTGCCGCAGTAAACACAAGTAGTAAAGTAACTAGATTTCATTAGAGTTCTTATAGTGCACCTTGCAATGCACCCTATAATTACAGTAGCAAAACATGTAGGTCAGCTAAATATTTATTTGCATCATGCACTAATATATCAGTACAAAGATTTCTCTTTTTAGACTCTTGCCCTCAGACTTTCTTTCTAACTTGCTTTTACATCAATTTTTGTTTCATCTTTTGCCTTCCCTGTTTATATGCCTTTCCCCTAGTTCTTCCGTTTTTTGTTATTTTCTCACTCTGCAATTCTTTTTCTTTACCTTTCTCTCACGGATTTCTTTTCATTTTCCTGTTTTCTCCTCCCCTTCAAGCATCCCCTATTTTCTATTGTTTCGTGCTCTATACTCCTCTTTCTTCCTTTGCCTCACCATTACTTAGTTCTCTCATTTTCATCATGTGTCATTCACTGTCATCGTGGTGAGTACTTTGCTGACATCCAACCCCTGGAACCTCATCCCTGAAGGTTTAGTACCTCTTCCACATTATGTATGATCCTCAACCCGAGAGCAGATATAACTGTTGAAGGGGGGGGCTACAAGATATTTGGTCACTAGTAACATAATGAAAAGGTGAACAACACAGGAAGTTTCCCACTCAGAAAATAAGTATGGCATGCCCAACAGTAGTACAAACTTCACAACAGGTACTGCACAATTAGTGATCAAAGTTTCATATATACACACAATAGGCACACCACAGGCAAGTGTGCACAACTGCCCCAGACAAAATACAGGTTACTCACATGCCATCAGTATGTAAGTTTTCCTCTTAGAAATAGTGCAGGTAAAGTACTGTCTGTGGAAGTGCAAACATTCTCTAACAGAGGAGATTCAGGAGCCACATTGCAGGGTTCTATCACACTGAACCCAAACCAGCATTGCAAGATTTGCAGACACAAAAAGGTATTGTACAAACAGCACCTGATGATGTTTCCTTCACAAAATGAAAAAGCACATGTTCTTGGTGTAGATAGATACAGCATGGGCAGCATTTGTGAAAGACATGTTTACATGAAACTTGTATAGAATGAGAGAGGCAGGCATTAGTGCCTGCCTCTCTCACACAAAAGAGGTACAACATTGAGCCCTTCTTCTGTAAACATTATTTATTGGTTTTATCAAGCACACATAAAATACTGTAGAGGATCACGACACAGTAAACATCTCTATCACATGAGAACAAGTTAAAAAGAATCACATCAATAGGAAATAATAGTAAATTCAAAAGGACTGTCTCGTCCCAGTCTTCTACAGCAGGCAGCAGACTCCCTACTAACAGTGCTTGTGGTGCCTATTATACAGTCAGACTCACAAAACAGAAATGAATTGAAGAATAGAAAAGAAAAAACAACAGCAATATAATTAGCAAAAATAGGCATTCCCCACCCACCGGTCAAATCCAGGAATCCAAATATCCCACCAAAGTACATCTTTGAGGCCAGCATTCCTCCAGCCACTAGAAATTTCATCATGAGTAGCCAGGCATCTACAGCCCCTTATATATGATGTAGTGGAACCCTGGGTAATAGTGTATGATTAGGGTAGACAACAGAGGCCTTGTCCATCAAAGGTGCCCTTGTCCTCAAATGCACAGTAAACTCTACGGCCCTTGGAGAAGTCAGGTTCCCCAATCAGATTTCTGTAAATAACCTATCTCCCGCAGAGCGTATTGAGCACCTATGTCATCTAAACCACCTCTTTCTTGTAAACAATCAATCTTCTCTACCCCTGTTCTCTAAAGCTCCTCATTCTCATTGAAGTACCCCTCTTCTGTAATGCACCCCTCTCTGTAAAGCACCTCTCTTGTCTAAAGCACTATCTCAAGTAAAGCGTCCTCCCCTCTGATGCCCTACACTCCTCTATGACATTTCACTAATATAAAGTACACCAGCTGTAAAGTACACATCCTGTAAACCACCTTTCCTGTAAGCACCTGTTATTTAAAATACCCCTCACCTACAAAACACGTCTGCCAAGTAAATCACATTTCTCATGATACACTTTTCCTTGTTAAGATCATGTTTTTTAAAGATCCTACGCCCGCCTTCCTGTAAAGCACGTCTCCTTCAATGTACCTCTCTCCCGTTATTCACTCCCTACTGTAAAGCAAATACTTCTATGATATACCTCCCTCCTGTACAAAAAAACCTCTACAGTAATGCATCTCTGCTCGTAAATCATGTTTGTTCTCTAAAGCACTTCTTCAAAATATTATTTCTCTCACACCTGTTTCCCACTGGCTCTGTAGGATGGGGTTCAATTAAATACAATAATAATAAAAATACCAGTTCTACCTGGTGTAGGTAAAATAAGTGGTAGAACTTTAAAAGCTCAAGAAAGATACTAGTGCAGTCACTCTCTCGGTCTTGCACCAGGTGTATAGCCATATATAGGGCTTCCAATTTAAAACACAATGCTTCTAAGCCACACAAGGGTGCAAGTCAGAGACTTTCCCCTTCGAATAGCCCCGTTTATTTACCTCTCAATTCTAGTACAAAATGATGATCACTCTCATTATGAAGCAGCTGCAGGTATAATGGGAAGGCACTTGGGTGCTGGAGTACGACATATAAACCCTCACATGCTGTCTGAGAGCCTTGCAAGTTGTTACAGTTTGTTAACGAATGCACCTGGCCACGTGACGAACTGCCGTCTGAGGCAGAACTGGAGATGGAACTGGGACGTGGTTTCTGTGTGCAAGGCTTTGGAAACTAAGGGCCAGATGTATCATTATTTCCAATAGCGATTACCTAATTGCATTTTTTTGTGAATCACAATTAAGTAATTGGTACTGGAATGTATGAAATTCCAGGAGTTTCATACTGCGATTCGCAAGGGCTCGCAAATGGACCTGTCTCATTAATATTCATGAATAGGTTGCAATTTGCGAACCATTGCGAATGGCTACAATCACAGGGATGGTGGCATGCTGGGCTCAGCAGACCACCATGTCTGTGATTGCTTTTCAATAAAGCCATTTTTTTTTTTTTAACTACAGCCCGTTTTCCTTAAAGTATGAACGGGATGCATTTAAAAAAGAAAAATTAAAAGTTTTCTTTTCATTTTTTAAGAGTAGGCAGTGGTCCGTGGGACCACTGCCTGCTCTTAAAAAATGTTTTCGCATGCATTCACAAAAGGGAAGGGATCCCCTGGGGACCTCTTCCCATTTGCGAATGGGTAACCACCAATTTGAAATTGGTGGTAACTGCGATTGTTTTGCGACGGCATTCACGGTCACAAAACAATCATACATACCTCTGTGATTCAGTATTAGGAAAGGACATCCTTGACATGCCCCTTCCTAATACCGAATTGGTATGTAGTCGCAAATCCATTGTGCGATTCGGTAACAAGTTACTGAATTGCAAATTGGATTTGTTAGATACCAAAATGCAGTTTTTGCGATCGCAAAACATTTTGATACATCTGGCCCGAAGAATTTAATGGGACCAAGACTGCTGCTTTACTATTTTTATTTCAGCAGCAAAGTTATAGGTTAAGATAGTTTAAAAAAATCTTATTTACTATATTTTCCAGCTTTGCTTATAGTGCTCTTGTTGCTTTTCCCTGCAGCAGAAACGCAGAACATTTCCTAGAAAATAATTTAAGCACAAGATCTTATAAAATACATCTCAGAGCAAATTCTCCTTCCCCCACCACCACCCTTAACCCCCTTTGGTTTCCTCACCCCTTCAGAGCAGGAGACAATCTGCAAACTACAATACCCATATGTAACAAAGGTGGGGGGGAGTGTTTGCTTCATTTTACTCCCAGCAGCAGAAGCCAGTCCATTCCAGCGCTGAAGCAGAATATAGCTGCAAGCCCTGTGTACTTTCTGCATGTAACAATGTGCTACCCCGCTGCTTAGTCTGAGGCCCGTGGTCTCAAGGGGAGTGTCAGGGATGGCTAGCAGAAAGCCAGGGGTCTCAGCTGCGACACCTCGCAACCCCTTAATGACGTCCATGTCACAGCACAGGTGGGTTCTGTGACCATATAGAGTCAACTTGCAGTATCGTTCACAACAAAAGGTAAGGGGATATGTTATCTCATATAATATGTAATAACATAATATGTGTAAAACATTGTATAGCAGACATATGACCTGTGACACCCTGCTTCAACTCTGCATATTTAGGAAAGAGCAATTTAATCTAAAGTAAATACCCCCCAATGCAACCTGCTCCACGCTAAAAAGGCAGGTCTTGATGAAGATGCCACACATATAAAGTAGCTATGACTCTATGGCCCACATTTATACTTTTTTAACGCCGGGCTTGCGTCGCTTTTTGACGCAAAAACTGCACAAACTTACAAAATACATTTGTATTTTTTTACTCAAATGCGGCACTAAAAAAGTATAAATATGGGCCTATGTTTCAACAACTTGCTGGAATCAGCGGCTTTTGCCGAAACAAGGGACATCAATTATTTCTTGGGTGAAAGGTGGTGGAGCAAACAAACACATTTCTGTTACTGGCATTCATGTGAAAGACCTGATTTTCAGTTCCTGGACTGACTGTGCCGATGCTGCCTATTTCTGCAGACTGCCTGGAGATTCTGAGACAAGGGAAAATGTGGGAACGGAATCACGGTCTCTCAAATGACACTTTGGCCCAGATTTATGAAAAAGTGGTGCATCAACTCTGATGCGCCACTGCCTGCCTGAGGAATAAATTAGCAATGGCATAGAGGCAGGTCAGCTGTCTTTTTTTTACAGGCTGGGTTATAGCTGTAGGGGGCTGGCACTGCTTCTGATGCTGTATGATTCATCCTTTGGCAGAAGATGGCCATGTGTGAACTTCCTTATTTGCCTGTTTTGTTCGAGGGGCTGTGGGCATAATGCGACCTGCTTCCTTGTGGGTCCCTGCTGCCATGAACGTTACAAAAATAAAATGTCTGCTATATGTGGCAGTTCTTCCGCTTTTCAGTTTCGAGTGCCCTGTACTCATCCCATCTCCACCCTCCATCTTCCAGTCTCGCCCTCTTTGACCCTCTGTTAACCTCCCAATCCTCCTTCTGCTTTTGCCTAATTACAATGTGCACAACATTTGTTTTTGGTTCCTGCTTGGAATTAAGAAGAAGGAAGCAATGGTCACCCATTGACTTTCCAGTTTCTGAATTCTGAATAGGAAAAACATGGCAAATTGACATCAGCTCAGCTCCAGACATAATTCATACATGATCCACTACATGTGTTTAACATCTCGGTGTTGCCAAGAAGTTTCCTGCTGCATAAGCAAGTTAAAATACAGAATGAAAAGATTAAAGCAGCTACAGTGTGTCTGTGAAGTAGACATTGCAAGCAAGAATCTGAGTATTTAATAAGTGGCACACGAGCATCCAGGATTTCTGTATGCATGTGTGGCAATTATTTGTTTTCACAGTAGCTTTGGGACACCGAGAAGCCTTGAGCATTGGTATTGAACAACTATTTTTGTTTTGAAGGTAAATAGGATTACGGAGTTCTAATACAGAAAACTGCCTGTCAAATGCACCTTTAGAAACATCTTGTCAGCTTTACAGACACTATAAAGGAATGTGAATAGCAGCAGCCCAGCCCATTCTGTTGCCATAGTGACGTAATATTCAGTACAACCTATATCTATGTGTAAGTTCGGCATATGTGAAATATATGATGTGTTTATGCTTTGCATTCTCGGTTTACCTTTGGAAAGCAAAGATATGGTGCACCACTGAGATAACCACTTCTATTTTTGGTGTATTTCAAGGGCATCAAGTATTGTATTTATAGTCAACACATAAAAACTACATGTACAAGAATGCAAATTGAAACAAACATTGGCAAAGCTAGTAGGTTTTGCCTTTCAGACCTATTGGCTTTGTCAGATATTTTTAGACATGCTGTGCAGCATGGCTAAAGAAGAGGGGAAAAAAAGCACATGATGCGGCCAGTCGCTCCATTTTAACAGGAGCATGGACCATAAATGCACAGGAGTAAAGTATGACAGAGGTGCTTTTTCCCTTTTCATTTACGAATCCTAGTTGAATCAGTAAATAAAAAGAAAAAAAGTAGCACTAAAGCTTTGTTTTCTTCCAAGAGGTCTAGGGTTACAAAGGACTGGTGTGAAGTTCTTTGTGAGAGAAGTGGCCGAAGCTTCTTTGAAATTTAAGTGTAGGAGAGAACAGGTCCACCTTTGCCATCCTGGAAGGATGCCCCATCCTGCCAACAACTAGTAACACTTTTTCTCACTGTTGGAAGGAATACACAAAGACCATTTGCCAACTTTTCATAGCCATGTGACCCAACAAACAGACACCAAATAGTTAGGACAAGAACATTTCAATTGTCAAATAATAGCATTTTCAGAACTGTGACTTACAATCTAATTTTACAATTAAAGAAGGTTTCAATTTACCATTCTTTTGAAACCAAAATTTGACTTTCCTGCCTGTTCCTAATGTAGTTACATTTGTGTTTTGACCACTGACGTTATGTTGTACCACTTAACACTTGGCTTAGCTGTCCACCATCACATTAGTGGTCACCAGTTACAGACTCCATTTTGTATTCAGGTTAGCCTTAGTTTCACCGCCATGTTAAAGGAGCAAGTAGTTTTCCGTACAAAACGTGTTATGCAACATGTTTTCCATTCTGCATGTTCTTTTCTCACCGGAGGGTTAGGACATAACATGGAGGAGTCAGTCAGCAAGATAAGGATGTACTAGAATTATGTTTATGGTACAGCAGGAAACGGCTTAGGCTTGGGAGAGACACCTTGGAATATTGGCAAAGTTCTGACGTGTTTCTTTCACCTAAAATAGCCAGCAATTTTTAATACTTCTTACAGAGCGGGAGAGGTTTTTCCAGAAAGCTCTTTCATCATTTGTTGAAGGTATATAAGAGACCCAGGTCGACAGTGGGTGATTCAAAGACCTCAATCAGGATTTAGACAATGAATGCCGGATATAGTTCCCGGGAGGGTAGAGTTCTCCCTTTCTCGTTGTGGTCAGACCGTGGTGAACGACTTGCTGACAGGAGAAAGATGAAGCACCAGACAGGCCCTAGGGTATTGCCTTTTTATTAATTATACGATTTGCATTGTGTATGAATATATATACATATATCAATATAGGTGTATGTATCTAAGCATGTATATATTTTCTGTGTATAGATTGAAGATTCTATGTACATGGTCTTACTTTATTGTTGCACATTTTAAAAGTACACTTTCGGTTGTACAGGCCTTACTTCATGAGCCTTGCAAAAATATATAATTAATGTATTCTTCAGATTAAGAGGTGCATTCCAGAGAATCTTTTCTACTCCTCTCAGTGTGTGTATTTTGGCTCAGTCAGCAGTAAAGCAAAACACCTAATCAAAGGATAGTACTTTTTGAATATAGTAAGTTAACACAATGTTATCCTAAGGGAGAGGTAGGCCTCACAGTAGTAAAACACAAATTCAGGAGATTTTCATTATCAGTATTTATAAAACTTAAATGTATATGCCCACCATTTTAAATACACTGCACCCTGTCCTATGTGCTATTTAGGGCCTAACCTAGGTGGGCTACCCTTAGGTTAGATGGCACCCTAACTTAGGGGGACCTAAGTCCCCTTCTTAACTTATGCTGACAATTTGGTCATTTTGAGAACTACACAGACTGGCTTACAAAGGCAACTGGATCAAATGTAATCATACAACGTGCAAAACAACTTTTGCATTAATGATAATAAAACTAAGGTAATGTCCTTTGGTCAAAAGAGTTCTAAGTGAATCTGGATGATAGGTAGCAATTAAATAAAGAGGTCCAGAAAAACAATAAACCCAATTTAGTGATATCGGCCTGACGTATTGGTATCAGTACATATCCTATTTCCTGCTATATTAACTGTTATATTATTAAGTATTTATTATGCGTGCATTTTATCTGTGTAAATTATTATTGTATACAGTTTTTTGTAAAATTCAACAATATATTTTTAACTTTCTTTCTAACCACAAGTTCACAAAAAACACATGCACTCTTCTTGACTGCTTAATCCAAAAGAAAAAAGTAGTGCTTGAAAAGTAAGCAGTTAAAGGACACAAGTAATTAGGCCATTTTCGGGAGAGCGGGAAAACACAAAAAGAGGATGAAAAGCCCATAAAAGGTCATGGATACAAAACAAGTAAATGAGAGTGATATTAAATGCAACCACCCCTCTGCAAGCTGGCAATATCAATCAATCAATCAAACAATGTATAAAGCGTGCTACTCACCCGTCTTGAGTATGTCTTTTTGCAAACAGACAGCTATCTAGTAGGCAGTGGTGCCACTTTACTATACCAAAAATGAGTGGTAGAATTACTCAGACTTGTCATGGGACAATCACAGATATGAATTTGATGCCTGAATTTATCCTATTTCAGGAAACATAATTTTAAAAATGCTACTAAATATGCAACTTCTTTATTTCATAGACATTTTTTAAAAGGTTTTTAGAAAGACTTAGGCCCTCATTACAACCCTGGCAGTCGGTAATACCGCCAACAGGCCGGCGGTCACACAAATGGAATTATGACCGCGAAAGAAACCACTCAGACAAACAGCCACTTTAACACACTGAATGCCACGGCTGTAGCAACAAGCACCATGGCAGTAACTGCCAATAGGCAGGCGGAAGACAATGTACCACCCACATTATGACCAGCCTATCCGCCAGCTTTTCCGGGGCGGTACCAAACATAGAACAGAAACAGAACACAGAAGTCAAAGGACTCACCTCTGGAGACTCAGGGAACAACCACGACGCCATGAAGTCCGAGTTGTGCATATTTCCCATGCTTGTCTACCTTTTCCTGCATTATGAACCTCAATGCCAGCGAAGACGACCACGATGAGTACTGCCGCCTAGCACACAAGGGAGGAGGGAGGAAAAAGAGAGTGAAACACACATGCAACACGCAACACCCCCACCCCCAACACCATACACAAAACCAGATTCGGTAACATTACTTATCCACCCCGTACCCCTCAGGAATAATGCAAGGACAAAATGATTTGAAGAAAGTGAGTGTAATATGATGAAAAAACATGAATAAGTGCATTAAATTACATACGTATATACATATTTACAACTGGAGGGACACTGCCCAGTCCTCAATGTCCGTGGCCACAGGGCCACAACACATAGGCCAAGGCCACACCTCACTCCTGCAACAACACGGAGAGAACACTACAGGGGCATCAGGTTGAAAATAAACAGGCACCTCAGGGGGATAGGGAATGGGGGGCACTTCAGCCGGAAAATGGTACAACATAACTGGTCCTGGAGGGAGCTACACGACTTGTGCAATGTCCTGGGGAGTGAAAAGCCACAGTCTCTCAAGTGGGTGGTTTGCCCACTGCTTGGTCCTGGGGAGTGCAAGGCCACTGCTCCCTTCGCCCTCCGTCCCACTGGTGCCCTCACCGTCTGTGGATTCAGCCTCCTGGGCCCTGTGGGATGCCGCTCTCCCTGTCGCTGGTGCCTCTGCTCCTCCGCCAGAGGATGCTAATGCACATAAGGACAGGGAGACAAAACAAAAAGGGGGGGGGGAGAGACAAAGGATACCCTTGGTCAATGGCGGCAACAACACCACTGTTGGCGTACACAACACACTCACACACAGGGAACAGCCCTATGCACTAGGAAATGCACTACCAGTCACAATGCTAGTCACCAGCCCATGGACAGGGATACCTAACGACAATTGCAGCATACCTGAGAAACACAGACCCCTGCCCAGTAGTGGAGGCCTACTAGCTTGTTTGGAGGAGGTTGACATCAGACCCTGCCCAACATGGGCCCTACCCTGCACTGTCTGGCCTGGCCTAGGGGCACCCACAGCCCCACCCAGATGCCACCCCACCACGCGCAAGTAGTATATTGGGGCACTGTACTCACCCCCTTGTGGCTGCTGTGATGCCCCCAAGCGACCATCCAGCTCCGGATAGGCCACCGCCAGTATGCAGGCCATCAGAGGGATCAGGGGTCAGGTTTTGACAGGCACCCTTTCCTCGTTGGGAGGCTATCCCCAGCTGGGCCTCCACCGTCTTCCGTGCCCAGCATCTCAGGTCCTCCCACCGTTTGCGACAGTGGGTGCTCCACCTCCCGTAGACCCCCAGGGTCTGCACGTCCTTGGCTATGGCACGCAATATACCCCTTTTTTGACGGGCACTGACCTGCAGAGAAATACACATAGGAAAAGGCAGTCAGACCGTCCTGCCTGTTACACTCAGGGCCCACCATAGCCCTCACATCCCCTTCTGCACAGACATTGCCAACCATACATGAAGCACGCTGCCCAGGGCCCTTACCACAACCCACCCCTGACACGAGGCCCTCACACACAGCACTCCATGCATTCATGCCCCATTCGCTCACAGTGTACTCACCTGTTGGTCTTGTGGCCCATACGGCATTCAGTACTGGGGTAGGACCCCATCCACCAGTCTCTCCAACTCCGCAGTGGTGAAGGCAGGGGCCCATTCCCCAGTGACATGAGCCATGGTCGGTTCCAGACACAGGTCACAGCGCACTTGCAGTGTGTGTCCTCTCCTGTTGAATGTCAGGTAGCAAGTGGGTGAACAGATAGAAAATGCCAGTCACGTCTGCGGCGGTGCATACCATCACCACTGGCGTACATCACCAGTGGCCACTGAACCCATAGGGCCCAATGGTATCCAATGAGGAGTTGCACAGCGGTTTTCGACCGCCTCGTGCAAAGGCGCACAATGTCAGTGGAATTACCTCATTTCCACCTGTCCCTCCATACAGGACAGACAGATGCCATTTCAGGGGGGTCAGGCCATGGCACCTAACTGCGTCACAGTACACATAGGCACCATTTGGGCCTATACAATAGTATTGTGTTACAGTCACAACATGCAATGCAGTGTAGTGTTTGGAAACATGGAATACTGACCAGCTAGTCTCTGTTTGCCCCCTAAATTGCAACCACTGTGGATGAATAGGAGATGGAGACATCAACCCGTGTACAGACCACTGGTGGACTTGGCAACAACGGAGGACAGCCACATTATCCTCACCTATAGACTGGACAGACCCTCAATCACAGAGCTGTGTGCCCAATTGGAACCTGACCTGATATCTGCTATCAGTCAGCCCACCGGGATCCCCCCTCTTGTGCAAGTCCTATCTGTGCTCCATTTCCTGGAAAGTGGCTCCTTCCATGTGACAGTGGGCTTGGCAGCAGGAATGTCTCAGCCAATGTTCTCAATAGTGCTGACCAGAGTATTGTCTGCCCTAACTAAACACATGCGCAGCTACACCGTTTTCCCCCAGGCGGAGGATTTGGCCACAGTGAAAGCTGATTTATATGCAGTGGGGCATATCCCCAACATAATTGGGGCTATTGATGGTACACATATTGCATTTGTCCCCCCCCGGAGAAATGAACAGGTGTTCAGAAATCGAAAGAGCTTTCACTCCATGAATGTGCAGATAGTGTGCCTGGCGGACCAGTACATCTCCTATGTCAATGCAAAGTATCCTGGGTCTGTGCATGATGCCTTTATCCTGAGAAATAGCAGCATCCCATAAGTGATGGCTCAACTCGCGAGGCACTGGGTGTGGCTAGCAGGTGAGCCCTGGTTCCCACCCAGGGGATGTTGGTGTATGGGCATGGTGTGAGCCCTAAGGGTTAGTGTGTGTCTTACAGTTGTCCCTCGATATTTGCAGGTGACTCTGGTTACCCCAACCTCTCATGGCTACTGACCCCTGTGAGGAATCTCAGGACAAGGGCAGAGGAACGTTACAATGAGGCACATGGGGGAACAAGAATAATAATAGGGCATTTGGCCTCCTGAAGGCCAGGTTGCCTTGCCTCAAACTAACAGGTGTATCCCTATACTACTCACCCAAGAAGGTGTGCCAGATCATCGTGGCATGCTGTATGTTGCACAACCTTGCCTTACGTTGCCAGGTGCCTTTTCTGCAGGAGGATGAGGCTGGAGATGGGATTGTGGCAGCAGTGGACCCTGTGGACAGTGAAGATGAGGAGGCAGAGGATGAGGATGAGGACTACAGAATAGCAATAATACAACAGTACTTCCAATGACACACAGGTAAGACACTGTAATTACACTTTACATTGACAGTTTTGTGTTTGACATTGTCACTGGCAGGCTGATTTTCCCACTTCTATGGCAACGTACTGTACCATTTGGCATCTCTATTTTCAGATATTTGTGCCCCACTATCGCTCCTGGTGTGTTGACTGCAACCAACTACAGGTCATTCCTATCTATATATTACTGTACAGTTATATTGCAGTGTTTAAAACTTGTTAAACGAATACATGGTTAAATGGTTTGACAGACTCCATACTTGTATTTATTCAAATGGTGTTTATTTAAGTGCCAATGATTAGAGGGGGATGTGCAATGGGCTGGGGGTGATGATGGAGGAATGTCCAGGATAGAATCCAGTCTATTTGTATCACAGGTGCATTGTCCAAAGGAACGGGAGCAATTGCAGTTCAAGGTGGACAGGGTGACAGAGTGGGACATTATTTCCTGGCTGGGGTCTTGGCAATGTTCTCTGGCTTCTGCCTGGATCGCAGGGACCATTTGCGGGGTGGTTCTCCTTCTGCAGAGGGTGGGGTGCTGGTGGCCTGTTGTTCCTGTGGCGGGGCCTCCTGTCCACTAGCGGCAGCAGAGGTGGAAGGCTGTTCATTGGTTTGGCTAGTGCCAGGGGGCCGGTGGTGTGCCACTGTCACCCTCATGATGTTGGCCATGTCTGCCAGCACCCCTGCAATGGAGACCAGGGTGGTATTTATGTCCTTCAAGTCCTCCCTGAACCCCAGGTACTGTCCCTCCTGCAGCCGCTGGGTCTCCTGCAACTTGTCCAGTACCTGGCCCATGGTCTCTTGGGAATGGTGGTAGGCTCCAAGGATGTTGGTGAGTACCTCCTGGAGAGGCGGTTCCCTGGGCCTGTCCTCCCCCTGTCACAAAGCAGTCCTCTCAGCTTCCTTGTTGTCCTGTGCCTCTGTCCCCTGAACCATGTGCCCACTGCCACTGGCCCCAGGTCCCTGTTTGTCCTGTGTTTGTGGGGTGGCCTGGTGTCCCTGTAGCGGTGGACACACTGCTGATTGACGTGTCCTGGGGACAGAGGTATGGTCCCACTAGGTGGGTACTGTGCTGGTGTTTTCTGAGGGGGGAGGCTCTGTGGTGGTATGGGACTGTGCCTGGGTTACCGACTGTCCGGAGATCCCTGATGGGCCAGGTTGGTCATCCAGACCCATGCGTCCAGAGCTGCTTTCATCACTGTGGGCCTCTTCTGGGGGTGGACTGGAAGTTGCTGGCACTTCCTCTCCGGTGACGTTGGTTGGGGGACCTGTGGGGATGTAAATGCAGTGCTATTGTTTCTGTGTGTGTGTCATCTTGTGCATGGGTGTTTTGCCCTCTATGGTTGTCATTGCCCTGGCAGCTTTGCCTTGTGTGAGTAGTGATTTTGTGGGCTAGATGATTCTCTAATGTGCATGCTTTAGTGATGGGTGTCCATGCAGGACTGTAAGGGGTGTCCTTGCATTGGTGTTACATGCAGGGCTTGGTATTGGGATGAGTGGGTTGTGATTTTGGGGTATATGGGAGGTGGTGAAGTGATGGGAATGAGGGCAAGGGTGGGGGTATGTGATGGCATGAAGGAAGGGGGGGTGATAGTAGTAAAGAGTTGACTTACCAGAGTCCAGTCCTCCTCCTACTCCTGCCAGGCCCTCAGGATGCATGATTACCAAGACTTGCTCCTCCCATGTTGTTAGTTGTGGGAGAGGAGGTGGGGGTCCACTGCCAGTCTTCAGTATAGCTATTTGGTGTCTTGCTGCTGTGGAATACACCTTCCTCCGTAGGTCGTTCCACCTCTTCCTGATGTCATCCCTTGTTCTGGGGTGATGTCCCACGGCGTTGACCCTATCCACAATCCTCCGCCATCGCTCCATCTTCCTAGCAATGGACGTCTGCTGCACCTGTGATCCGAATAGCTGTGGCTCTACCTGGATGATTTCCTCCACCATGACCCTTAGCTCCTCCTCAGAGAACCTGGGTTGTCACTGTGGTGCCATGGGTGTAGTGTGAGTGGTGTGGGTGAGGATGTGTGGAGTGCTGTGTTGGGGTGTGTGATGTAGGGTGCATGGATGGTGTATAGGTGATGGTGGTGTGTGTCTGTGGTCTTGTCTGTGGTCTTGCTATCTCTTTTGTGGCACTTGTTTGTAATGGTAAAGGGTTGTGGGTAATGTGGGTGGGTGTTTTATAGTGGTGTGGTGGGTGGGTGTGGTGTGTGTATGTGTGTCAGGTGTGTGTAGTTTGAATTGTCCAATGTGGTGTAGTTTTGTTAGGTTGTGTGTATGTTGAGCGCAGCCGTATTTACTGCCAATGGTTTAGGGCCATTGAATGTCCGCTGCGGTGATACATGGGTCATAATGCTGTGGGCGTAGTTCTGTTGCCGTAACGGTGTGGGTTTTGCTACTGCCAGTTTATCATTGACCTTTCGGCTGGCGGGCTTGTATGTTTGGCTGGATAGTGACAGATTGCCATGTATGGGTCATAATATGGGTGGCGGTAATCCGCTGCGGCGGCGGTATGTTGGCGACAGTCAGCATGGCGGTAAGCAATACTTACCATCAATCTCATAATGAGGGCCTTAGTACGGTATTTTGTGGAAATGTAACACCCCTCAGCTCTTTATTAAGCAATTTCACTAGTATAGAACAGTCCAAGTGAACATTTTTCTTTGTTACGTTCACTTTCTGAATCATTTCCAAGCATCAAATTGTTTTCCAAGCCACTACTCTGCAGGTGTATGGACAATGTATGGTGTTGTCATATGTGACACTGCAGGCCTGCAGTTTGTGACAGAACATTTGTGTGACTGGCTGTATACAGTTCTTTACGCATAAATAGCAAAGAATCCTTCTGATTTTTACATAAATATCTTCTTAAAGCAATAATATTTTGTGTTGCATGACTAGTATTTAGGTTCTGGGCTATTTCGTGAGCTCTCCACTCAACAGTATTGAAATGGGTGGTATGCAAATCAGTGTAGTTGGGAAAATGTCTGCTTTAACATGCACAGTTTTGCTCATTTACAAAAATAGATACTTGGACAGGTCACACACATTCTAAATAGAAGTGGTAGGTTGTTCACTTGCATTCAGTGCCAGCTTTAAGGCGGTGCGACCAGTGCAACCGCACTGGGCGCTGACCTGGGGGGGGGGGGGGCGCTGTGTTTAGCAATGACTGGCTGCAGAGTTCCTTGTGTGTCTAGCAGTTTTCAGGCAGCAATAAAAATGTCAAGATGACTCTGGTGATTAATGTTCCTGATGGTGAGAGATAGAGTTTTGTTCTGTGACCGTTTTGACTCATCTAAGGTAGCACAGGGTTAATGTGCCTGCTCCAAAGAACAGGTCTGTGTGTTCTGTGGGTAGATGAGTGGATTTGTAAAGCCAGCCTTTACCAGCACTTTAAAACAATTGAAATGTATGTGAGAGAGGTGTATAGATAGGGATAAAGGGCACTTTGGCCTGGTGGTAGTGAAGGAATCTGAGGGGGAGGTCGTGGGTGTCAAGCAGGTGTAAAAAAGATTCTCGCACAAGGCGCCAACAGTGCTAAAGCCGGCCTTGCTTGCATTGATATATATATATGTCATCAGTGGTGCATACTGCTGAGAAGAGAGTGCACAGAAACCTTCCATTTCTGCACATGTTGAATAATAATTAGAAGAAACATTGTTGGACGGAGGGCTGCCTGCTAAATTCTAAGTGAAGCCCGGAGATTCACCTCAGAGCAAAGCCTTTATGAATTTAGAGCTACCCACTAGTTTTCTGGATAAAGCCCGACTGAAACACATCACGTTTGAAATTAAAGCACAATCCTTACCAAACTCTACTAATATAAATTCACAGTCAAATCATTCATGAAAAGACAGCTTTTTTGGGGACTGAAACAAAAGAGTAGAATGTAACTAGTCAACGAAATTGACCACCAACAATATCAACTTCAAACTATCCACTACCACTAAATTGTTCAAGTAGGTACACTTGGAGATGTATAGATTTACTATTCTCAACTCCACATCTACTTTCATGGAAATATAATGGTAGTTGGTATGTGGATTTAATATTGTTAACCCCTTCGCTGCCAGGCCTTTTCCCCCTCCTGTGCCAGGCCTTTTTTTGCCTATTTGGGGCAGTTCGCGCTTAGGCCCTCATAACTTTTTGTCCACATAAGCTAACCAAGCCAAATTTGCGTACTTTTTTCCCAACATCCTAGGGATTCTAGAGGTACCCAGACTTTGTGGGTTCCCCGGAAGGAGGCCATGAAATTAGCCAAAATACAGTGAAAATTTCGTTTTTTTCAAAAAAATGGGAAAAAGTGGCTGCAGAAGAAGACCTGTGGTTTTTCCCCTGAAAATGGCATCAACAAAGGATTTGTGGTGCTAAACTCAGCAGCTTCCCAGCTTTCAGGAACAGGCAGACTTGAATCAGAAAACCCAAATTTTCAACACAATTTTGGCATTTTACTGGGACATACCCCATTTTTGCAATTTTTTGTGCTTTCAGCCTCCTTCCAGTCAGTGACAGAAATGGGCATGAAACCAATGCTGGATCCCAGACACCTAAACATTTCTGAAAAGTAGACAAAATTCTGAATTCAGCAAGGGGTCATTTGTGTAGATCCTACAAGGGTTTCCTACAGAAAATAACAACTGAAAAAGAAAAATATTGAAATAGAGGTGAAAAAAAACATCAATTTTTCTCTACGTTTTACTCTGTAACTTTTTCCTGCAATGTCAGATTATCGAAAGCAATATACCGTTACGTCTGGTGGACTCCTCTGGTTGTGGGGATACATAGGGCTTGTAGGTTCATCAAGAACCAGAGGTACCCAGAGCCAATAAAAGAGCTGCACCCTGCAGTGCGTTTTCATTATATACCGGGTATACAGCAATTCATTTGCTGAAATATAAAGAGTAAAAAATAGCTATCAAGAAAACCTTTGTATTTCCAAAAAGGGCACAAGATAAGGTGTTGAGGAGCAGTGGTTATTTGCACATCTCTGAATTCCGGGGTGACCATACTAGCATGTGAATTACAGGGCATTTCTCAAATAGATGTCTTTTTTACACACTCTCCTATATTTGGAAGGAAAAAATGTAGAGAAAGACAAGGGGCAATAACACTTGTTTTGCTAATATATGTTCCCCCAAGTCTCCCGATAAAAATGATACCTCACTTGTGTGGGTAGGCCTAGCGCCCGCAACAGGAAACGTCCCAAAACGCAATGTGGACACATCCCATTTTTTTAAAAGAAAACAGAGGTGTTTTTTGCAAAGGGCCTACCTGTAGATTTTGGCCTCTAGCTCAGCCGGCATCTAGGGAAACCTACCAAACCTGTGCATTTTCTTAAACTAGAGACCTAGGGGAATCCAAGATGGGGTGACTTGTGGGGCTCTGACCAGGTTCTGTTACCCAGAATCCTTTGCAAACCTCAAAATTTGGCTAAAAAAACACATGTTCCTCACATTTCTGTGGCAGAAAGTTCTGGAATCTGAGAGGAGCCACAAATTTCCTTCCACCCAGCGTTCCCCCAAGTCTCCCAATAAAAATGATACCTCACTTGTGTGGGTAGGCCTAGCGCCCGGGACAGGAAACGCCCCAAAGCACAACGTGGACACATCCAATTTTTTGAAAGAAAACAGAGGTGTTTTTTGCAAAGTGCCTACCTGTAGATTTTGGCCTGTAGCTCAGCCGGCACCTAGGGAAACCTACCAAACCTGTGCATTTCTGAAAACTAGAGACCGAGGGGAATCCAAGATGGGGTGACTTGTGGGGCTTTGACCAGGTTCTGTTACCAAGAATCCTTTGCAAACCTCAAAATTTGGCTAAAAAAAACACATGTTCCTCACATTTCTGTGGCAGAAAGTTCTGGAATCTGAGAGGAGCCACAAATTTCCTTCCACCCAGCGTTCCCCCAAGTCTCCTGATAAAAATGATACCTCACTTGTGTGGGTAGGCCTAGCGCCCGCGACAGGAAACGCCCCAAAGCGCAAGGTGGACACATCCAATTTTTTGAAAGAAAACAGAGGTGTTTTTTGCAAAGTGCCTACCTGTAGATTTTGGCCTGTAGCTCAGCCGGCACCTAGGGAAACCTACCAAACCTGTGCATTTCTGAAAACTAGAGACCAAGGGGAATCCAAGATGGGGTGACTTGTGGGGCTCTGACCAGGTTCTGTTACCCAGAATCCTTTGCAAACCTCAAAATTTGGCTAAAAAAACACATGTTCCTCACATTTCTGTGGCAGAAAGTTCTGGAATCTGAGAGGAGCCACAAATTTCCTTCCACCCAGCGTTCCCCCAAGTCTCCCAATAAAAATGATACCTCACTTGTGTGGGTAGGCCTAGCGCCCGGGACAGGAAACGCCCCAAAGCACAACGTGGACACATCCAATTTTTTTAAAGAAAACAGAGGTGTGTTTTGCAAAGTGCCTACCTGTAGATTTTGGCCTGTAGCTCAGCCGGCACCTAGGGAAACCTACCAAACCTGTGCATTTCTGAAAACTAGAGACCGAGGGGAATCCAAGATGGGGTGACTTGTGGGGCTCTGACCTGGTTCTGTTACCCAGAATCCTTTGCAAACCTCAAAATTTGGCTAAAAAAAACACATGTTCCTCACATTTCTGTGGCAGAAAGTTCTGGAATCTGAGAGGAGCCACAAATTTCCTTCCACCCAGCGTTCCCCCAGGTCTCCCGATAAAAATGATACCTCACTTGTGTGGGTAGGCCTAGCGCCCGCGACAGGAAACGCCCCAAAGCGCAACGTGGACACATCCAGTTTTTTTAAAGAAAACAGAGGTGTTTTTTGCAAAGTTCCTACCTGTAGATTTTGGCCTGTAGCTCAGCCGGCACCTAGGGAAACCTACCAAACCTGTGCATTTCTGAAAACTAGAGACCTAGGGGAATCCAAGATGGGGTGACTTGTGGGGCTCTGACCAAGTTCTGTTACCCAGAATCCTTTGCAAACCTCAAAATTTGGCTAAAAAAACACATGTTCCTCACATTTCTGTGGCAGAAAGTTCTGAAATCCGAGAGGAGCCACAAATTTCCTTCTACCCAGCGTTCCCCCAAGTCTCCCGATAAAAATGATACCTCACTTGTGTGGGTAGGCCTAGCGCCCGCGACAGGAAACGCCCCAAAGGGCAACGTGGGCACATCCAATTTTTTGAAAGAAAACAGACGTGTTTTTTGCAAAGTGCCTACCTGTAGATTTTGGCCTCTAGCTCAGCCGGCACCTAGGGAAACCTACCAAACCTGTGCATTTCTGAAAACTAGAGACCTAGGGGAATCCAAGATGGGGTGACTTGTGGGGCTCTGACCAGGTTCTGTTACCCAGAATCCTTTGCAAACCTCAAAATTTGGCTAAAAAAACACATGTTCCTCACATTTCTGTGGCAGAAAGTTCTGGAATCTGAGAGGAGCCACAAATTTCCTTCCACCCAGCGTTCCCCCAGGTCTCCCGATAAAAATGATACCTCACTTGTGTGGGTAGGCCTAGCGCCCGCGACAGGAAACGCCCCAAAGCGCAACGTGGACACATCCTGTTTTTTTAAAGAAAACAGAGGTGTTTTTTGCAAAGTGCCTACCTGTAGATTTTGGCCTGTAGCTCAGCCGGCACCTAGGGAAACCTACCAAACCTGTGCATTTCTGAAAACTAGAGACCTAGGGGAATCCAAGATGAGGTGACTTGTGGGGCTCTGACCAGGTTCTGTTACCCAGAATCCTTTGTAAACCTCAAAATTTGGCTAAAAAAACACATGTTCCTCACATTTCTGTGGCAGAAAGTTCTGGAAACCGAGAGGAGCCACAAATTTCCTTCCACCCAGCGTTCCCCCAAGTCTCCCGATAAAAATGATACCTCACTTGTGTGGGTAGGCCTAGCGCCCACGAAAGGAAATGGCCCAAAACACAACGTGGACACATCAAATTGTTTCATAGAAAACAGTGCCTACCTGTGGATTTTGGCCTGTAGCTCAGCCGGCACCTAGGGAAACCTAGCAAACCAGTGCATTTTTGAAAACTAGAAACCCAGTGGAATCCAAGATGGGGTGACTTGTGGGGCTCTGACCAGGTTTTGTTACCCAGAATCCTTTGCAAACCTCACAATTTGGCTAAGAAAACACATTTTCCTCACATTTTGGTGACAGAAAGTTCTGGAATCTGAGAGGAGCCACAAATTTCCTTCCACCCAGCGTTCCCCTAAGTCTCTCGATAAAAATGGTACCTCACTTCTGTGGGTAGGCCTAGCGCCCACGAAAGGAAATGGCCCAAAACACAACGTGGACACAACATATTTTTTCACAGAAAACAGAGGTGTTTTTTGCAAAGTGCCTACCTGTGGATTTTGGCCTCTAGCTCAGCCGGCCCCAGGGGGGGGGGCAGAAATGCCCTAAAATAAATTTGACCCCCCCCAACCCCCCTGCCCGGGAGCGACCCTTGCCTACGGGGTCGCTCCCCCTGCGTGACATTGGCGCCAAAAAACAAATCCCCGGTGCCTAGTGGTTTCTGCCCCCTTGGGGGTAGATTGACCTAAAATCGGCCAATCTGCCCCCAAGGGGGGCAGAAATGGTCTATATTCAATTTGCCCCCCAGGGCATCAACCCTTGCCTGATGGGTCGCTCCCCATCTCTAAAAAAACAAACAAACAAAAAAAAAAAACACACAAAAAAAATTTGCCCTGGCGCCTAGAGGTTTCTGCCCCCCCCCGGGGGCAGATCGGCCTAATAATTGGCCGATCTGCCCCCGGGGGGGCAGAAATGGCCTAAAATAAATTTGCCCCCCCAAACCCCCGGGAGCGACCCTTGCCTACGGGGTCCCTCCCCCTGCGTGACATTGGCGCCAAAAAACAAATCCCCGGTGCCTAGTGGTTTCTGCCCCCTTGGGGGCAGATTGACCTAAAATCGGCCAATCTGCCCCCAAAGGGGGCAGAAATGGTCTAAATACAATTTGCCCCCCAGGGCAGCGACCCTTGCCTGATGGGTCGCTCCCCATCTCTAAAAAAACAAAAAAAAAAAAACACAAAAAAAAAATGTGCCCTGGCGCCTAGAGGTTTCTGCTCCCCCGGGGGCAGAAATGGCCTAAAATAAATTTGCCCCCCCAACCCCCCTCCACCCCCGGGAGCGACCCTTGCCTACGGGGTCACTCCCTCTACGTGACATTGGCACCAAAAAACAAATCCCCGGTGCCTTGTGGTTTCTGCCCCCTTGGGGGCAGATTGACCTAAAATCGGCCAATCTGCCCCCAAGGGGGGCAGAAATGGTCTAAATACAATTTGCCCCCCAGGGACAGCAACCCTTGCCTGATGGGTCGCTCCCCATCTCTAAAAAAAAAAAAAAAAAAAAAAAAAACACAAAAAAAAATTGCCCTGCCGCCTAGAGGTTTCTGCCCCCGGGGGGCAGAAATGGCCTAAAATAAATTTGCCCCTCTAACCCCCCCCTTCCCCCGGGAGCGTCCCTTGCCTACGGGGTCACTCCCCCTGCGTGACATTGGCACCAAAAAACAAATCCCCGGTGCCTAGTGGTTTCTGCCCCATTGGGGGCAGATTGACCTAAAATCGGCCAATCTGCCCCCAAGGGGGGCAGAAATGGTCTAAATACAATTTGCCCCCCAGGGCAGCGACTCTTGCCTGATGGGTCGCTCCCCATCTCTAAAAAAACAAACAAACAAAAAAAAAATTTGCCCTGGCGACTAGAGGTTTCTGCCCCCGGGGGGGCAGAAATGGCCTAAAATAAATTTGCCCCCCAACCCCCACCCCCCCGGGAGCGACCCTTGCCTACAGGATCGCTCCCCCTGCGTGACATTGGCGTCAAAAAACAAATCCCCGGTGCCTAGTGGTTTCTGCCCCCTTGGGGGCAGATTGACCTAAAATCGGTCAATCTGCCCCCAAGGGGGGCAGAAATGGTCTAAATACAATTTGCCCCCAAGGGGAGCGACCCTTGCCTAATGGGTCGCTCCCCACCTCTAAAAAAACAAACAAACAAAAAAAAAAACACAAAAAAATTGCCCTGGCGCCTAGAGGTTTCTGCCCCCAGGGGGGGCAGAAATGGCCTAAAATAATTCCCCCCCCCCAGGGAGCGACCCTTGCCTAAGGGGTTGCTCCCCTTGCGTGAAATTCACACAAAGAAAAAACTCCCTGAGAAATTTGCTAATTAAAGGTCCTCCTAAGTTATAGCTATGATGAGGATGGAGGTCTGTGGGGGCATTGGAATGGATGGTTTTCATGATTGAAATGGTGTCTTCCTTGATGAGTGTTCTTCAGTTGCTTAGGTGTGTGTCCAGGTGGGCAGGTTGCTGATGATGTATTTGTGGCTAGTTTGTATTTAGAAGTTATTGGAGATCTTTTCACTATTGCTGTGGGAGAAGTTGAAGAGGTTGTCGTAGAGTTCTTGGGAGGATGTGATGGAGTTGGCTGAGGTTTCTGTGGTAATGAACTCTTTGATGAGAGCAATAATCTCTTTGCCATTGTTAGAGATAGCATTGATCCGATTGGTGAGGGATCTTCTCTTGTCACCTCTTGGAAGGTGGTAGTATTGCCTGAGTTTGACCTTATAGGTTGATCTAGCATTGGCATTGGCCCGCCATTTCCTTTCCAGCTGTTTGCAGTATATTTTGGATTCTTGGAGTTTGCCCAGGTACCAGGAGGCCTGTTTGTTCATTCTGTGGTGTTTCTAAGTTTTGATGGGTGCAAGACGTCTGCACAGTTTGACATCCATTGGTTGAAGTTGGTGATGTCCTCAACTAGGATGCTTGTGGTGTTGGTTGGTCTGTTTCAAATGCACTGCGGACGTTCGTTTCCACTATTCTGTTCCAGTTCTGGATGGGTAGGTTGATGCTGATGGGAACATTGGCTTGTCATGTGATGAGGTTGTAAATGAAGTGGTCGGTCCATGTGAGTGGTAAGGCAGAGAGGTAGCTGATGCTGTTGGTGGAAGCAAGACTTGTGTCTAGAGTGTTCCCTGCTCTGTGTGTGGGGTCCATGATTATCTGATAAAGTCCTATGTTGTGCAAGCTCTTGAGGAGGTCGGTGGAGCAGGGGTCTTACAGGTGGAAGTTGAAGTTGCAAATAAGTAGGAAGTTCATGAAGTTCATGGTGCAGGGTGTCTGTTATGAGATTGCTGAAGGTGGCTTGCTGACCAGGTAGTTTGTAATCTAGGGTGCCCTTCAGGGAAGGGATGTTGTTCACTTGAAGTTTGAAATACATACATTCCATGAAAGGAGTGTCTGAGTCTGTGGTATTTGTGCATTTAAGGGTGTCTTTATATACAATTGCTAGTCCCCCTCCAGGTTTATGAAGGGGGTCTTGGCACGCAGTCTTGTGTCCTGCTAGGACAGCTACAGAAATGTTGGGAGATAAAGCAGGATTCCTCCAGATTTCTGTCAGGAAAAGGAGGTCTAGTAAGTTGTTGATGAGTGTTGGAAATGGCCCTTTCTGAAGGGTTTTCCCTGTCCTCTGGCTTCCGAACTCTTATTTTTATGATCTTGAGCTGAATTTTGTTTCTGCTGGCTTTAGGACTCTGGGCACTTTACCACTGCTGACCAGTGCTAAAGTGGAAGTGTTCCCTGTATAAATTGTATTGGTGGTTGGTTTATCAAAGACTGGCATATTTTATTTACTAGTAAGTGCCTAGTATAATGCACCATGACTGCCTAGGGCCTGTAAATAAAATACTACTAGTGGGCCTACAGCACCGATTGTACCACCTACATGATTAGCCCTGTAAACATGTCTCAGACCTGTCACTGCAGTTTCTGTGTGTGCAGGTTTATTTAACTGCCAGTTCGACCTGTCAAGCGCACCCATTTGCCAGGCCCAAGCCTTCTCTTTTACTACATGTAGTCACTCCTAAGGTAGACTCAAGGCAACCCCCTGGGCACTGTGCACTCTCTATAAAAGGTAGGACATGTGTGTTTTACATGTCCTGATAGTATAATACTGCTAAATTCAGTTTTCACTATTACAAGGCCTATCTCTCTCATAGGGTAACATGGGATTGCCTCAAAATATATTTTAAGTGTAATTTCCCATTGGGAGCAAGTAGAGATTTGGATTTTGGGGTCTCTGAACTCACAATTTTAAAATACATATTTTGGTAAAGTTGTTTTTTTAAATGAAAGTATGAAAATGCCACTATTAGAAAGTGAGCATTTTCTTGCTTAACCATTCTATGCCTCTGCCTGGCTATGGAACACACGTCTGGGTCAGGATGACAGTTGGGCTGTTTGTGAATTCTCTCTATAAAGTCTCACAAGGGGAGCTGAGGTGTGTCCTGCATATCCTGATGGGTGTTTCTGGGCTAGAGTGGTGGGAGGAGCTGATACTTGCACCTGAATAGGGCTGTCCCTGCCCTTACACAAAGCAATCTCCAACCCCCTGGAGTGTGTCTGGGGCCTCAGGGGGAAAGGCAGGGTCTTGTGCACTACAGAGACTTTCCTTTGAAGTCTGCCTACTTCAAATACAGAAATGAGTATTGGACCTCAGAGACCACAACTTCAGAACACTTCTGGACTGAG
This sequence comes from Pleurodeles waltl, assembly GCF_031143425.1. Classification (NCBI taxonomy): domain Eukaryota; kingdom Metazoa; phylum Chordata; class Amphibia; order Caudata; family Salamandridae; genus Pleurodeles; species Pleurodeles waltl. The sequence continues at coordinate 479,428,243 of NC_090438.1, read as the reverse complement.
AGTATTCTGTCAGGAAGAAGAGGTAGATGCTATAGGAGGGACTGCCACTCTGCAAGTTGCTTTGTTGTTCTGGCCTGCTGCTTGCTGCTTCTGTCCTGGGAGTGAAAGGACTGGACTATGCTTTCTACAAACTGCTTCCTAAGGTTCTCCAAGGGCTTTGACTGTGCCTGCCTCCTGTTAGAAGCCTCAGGGGCATCAAAGACTTCATCTGCCAGCATCTGGGCTCTTTTACTGAGAGTTCTGACTCACCAATTGGTACCAAATCCAGGGCCTTGAGAGTGAGTTCTGGTGAATCCACGAAGAAACCAAGTACACTAACTCCAGAGCGACTTTGGAGCTGGCACCCCTGTCCAACTCCACACTGCTGCCAGCAAAGGAGCTGTAGTCCTCACTGAGTTCAACTACCGTGACCAATGCCACACGTCAGATGCCGCTGCAGCGTCTTTGAAGTCCCACCAACATTCATGACACCCAACTCTGGTGCAGCACCTGTGGCACTGCTGTGTGATTACGACACCGCAAAGTCAACGCCTCACGCCTCACACCTCAGGTACTGTGCCTGGGGTCCGTGTGACTCCATGACTGGCCCAAACTCCCTCATGGTGTCATACTGTTCGGAATGACTCAATGATGTTGTGATAGCCCTAGTTGGAGCAATTGTGTTTGTAAGCACTTTACTGAGATTTAGGGGGTCATTACGACCCCGGCAGTCGTTGGTATAGTGGAGGTATTACCGCCAACAGGCTGGCGGTACCTACCTCCACTATTATGACATTGGTGGTTTGGCCAAAGCAAGAGGAGAAGAAGAAGACTTTTGTGGCAGATAAGGACCAGGGGGATTTGGGAGGTTTGAGAAAAGTATGGGAGTTAACTGGGGCATGAGGGGGCCTGAGAACAACAAAATGATGGCAAAGGTGCACAGAAAACAAGGGGAAGGAAAGTCAAGAGTAAAAGAGCAAGAGACACGTGATGCACAAGAACAGAAAGAGGGCAATTAAAAGTTGAGGAGTGTGAACATAAAAAGGTGAACAAGGGGGAAACCTCAGGGAGGCACGAACAAAGAGTGGAGAGTAAGGAAGACAGAAAAACAAGACTGCAAAGTGATAAAAAGAGAAAGGAATGCACAAAGAGTGGAAAGTAAGAAAAGCAGAAAAGGGCTAAAAAAGTGATAACAGGAGAGAAATTCACAGGCGGCAGCCTGAGAGAGGCAGGCAGAGAGGTGAGGAAAGAGAGAAAGAGAGAGCTATCGAGACAGAGACAGGGCCCAAAGAAGAGTGGGTATGTGAGAGAGTTTGAGGAGGGCAAGAACACTGTAGAGTAGAATTCGAGAGGAGGGAGCCTCGAGGCTTAAGGCTGGGTTGAAAGGGTCATGCAGCTAGTGCCATTGATTAGGTCCTTGGAGGCCAGGAGGAGCACAGGGTGGTGGTTGCAGCTAAATAGGTAGGAAAGAAGATTCCAGGAAGAGAGAAAACAAGGGAGGAGGAGAAGACAACATTGGATGCAGGTAAAAAATAGAGGAAGGCAGAAGGGTTGGAGGGTTGGGAAAAGCATGGTAGGGTGGTAGGGGGATGAGGCGACCTAAATGTGGCAAAAGGGACATAACTTAAGGGGAAGAAAAGTCTTGAGTCAAAGAGCGAGACAAGAGTTAGTTGAAGCACAAGAGCAGAGAGAGCAGAGAGAGAGCAAACAGAGGCTGAGAATGTGAACATAAGGGACACAAGAGGGAGGCCTGAAAGAGGCACACACACAGATTGGAGTGTGAGGAAAGAAGAAAAACAAGGTTGGAAAGTCACAGTAGAGAAAAGCTGAAAAAGGGGCTGAAAAGTGATAAGAAGAGAGAGGTACACAAGAGGGAAGCTTGAGAGAGAGAGACGGGCAGATCCTACTTTAGGTTATCTCCCTACCCCATTCCAGGGACACCAAAGTCATAGGGTGGAAGAAGTCTAGCCTATGGGCTTGAGTCAACCTACACTCATGTCTGGTGTACTGATCCGTAGAAACCAGCCTTTCCATCACCATGACCTGGCTGGCTTCGGTATCCCTCAGAGCATCGACTGGGGTTCAATTCACTATGGACTGGTGAAAGTGATGACTCCCACCTTCAGGGATCACAGGGATCTGAGTCTATTTCTTAGCTAAGGGAGACTTAGAGCGCTCAACACTGGGTGGTTTCTTAGGACAGAGAGACAGAGTTCCCCTGCTCATGTCCTAACTCAGAACAGTCAAAGCACTGGGGTTGGAAATGTGGTTGCCGGGGCCATCACCCACCAGAACCTCTCCCATTTTTCAGAAGGGTTTTGGGAACCTTCCTCTCACCTTATTCTGGGACTTGTCCATGTCACCTTTGACCTCCTTTTCACTCTGCTGCAGGGGAACTTGAACCACACAACTTCAGGTCACTCCTAGGTACCTTCTTAGACATTCCAGTACTGATCTAGAAGTCTTCCTCCTTTGCAGGCTCACTGGGGTCACTTACTTTACTATTAAGCAGGTATTGCACAGCTCTGTGAAGCAGGTACTGAGCAGGTGAGCCCTCAAAATTAAATTGTACAGCCCGTGAAATTGCCCTGACCCAACCACTCAGTGCCTTGTTGGCGTAATCCAAAAAATCTACCCAAGACTGGTTTGGAAGTTTCTGACTGTCCTTAAATCTCTTGCATTAGCTTTCTAGGGTGAGCCCAAGTTTGAGGACCGGAATGGCCTTCATAGGCGCATACTTCATCTGCTCCCCATCTCTACTGTAAGAAGGGTGTCCCTCTCCACTGTGGGCATATGTTTACACTAGCTAGCCCCCAATCCTCCTCTGGGATGCTGTGCATCCTCAGGTCTACCTCATAGGCAGAGAACTACTTGTATATATCACCCCACCACAAAGCTAGGCACCGGGTCTTGTGCTGTGTGAACTCTCATCTCTCCAGTGGACATTAAATGTACATTGCTACTATAGATGCTGGACTCTGCTTGCTTGGCTGTGATGACTAGCTCTTTAAAACTCATCTCATGAGACATGCTCCTTTCTTCCATGGCCAGTTTGTTGCCCGCAGGGTCCCGGGTGGCCTCCTCTGCCACCATCTTGGCAGCAGACCATAATGGGGTTTAGACTATTCCAGTCACATGGCAGAGGATACTCCCGCTATGCTGCCTTTAGTCCTGTATTAGATATAAATAGTATGCAAACATTACCATCAATAGCATGGTGGAATTGTTCATATTGTTTACCATTTTAATGAAGCTGATTACAGTAGTATGTCTCATATTTCTAATAATCACAGCACAGAAGGATGTGTGGCAATTGCATCATCAGTTGGCCTTATTGTGGAACTTCCATTGTGGAGCAACAAAAATAGAACCAAAACAGCAATTAACAGGAATGGTACCAACAAAATGCCTCCAAAAACACTTGAAAACAGAGAATGTAGAAAAGACAGAATCACTCCAAGTAAAGTCTGAAATGCAGAAACAAATCCCGACCCAATCACTTTAGAAAAGTGTTCTAAATCAGCAGTGTTCAAAGCATAAAAAAACATAGTGCACAAGTTCACCGAGATGCAGTGCCAAATTAGTGTGCAACAGCAATTGTATTTCTGAAGATGAGCTGAAGATGATCAAGCAACTTGGAGATGAAAAGTTTGTTTGGCAAAAGTTAATGCTAGGTCCTTCTGAAACAAAAAGGCTTTCTGTCTGCTTAGCTTATCAAAGTTAATTTTAGAATTAGGGACTGTTAGCTTCCCCCCGCTGTATGCATGGGTGGGTATAACACATTCACACAGCAAGTCACAACCTTGGAAACTGTTACAGCATAGGGGACACCTGACTTCATTCCACAGCAACATTAGTCATTGAGAACAAAGTAACCTCCATTAGAAAGTAATGAAAAGCTGGCTTAATCAAGGATGCAGGTTTTCCTTTCATGCGAAATTGACAATGGATGCATTGCACATGCCATACAGCGTTATTTCTTTCCAAAACAATGAGGGGCCCAAGGAAACTCCACATTCATTCCTTCTAAGAATAACCTCTTGATCACCACTCACACATTTGTAATCAAAAAGAAGAAACCATGTTTCACCCATGAAATTTCTATCCATCTGCTCGTATCTACCTACTTGAAAGTGTTTCAGACAAGACATGAATGGAAATATAGAGATACTTAGAGAAATGAAACCATTAATTAATCAAACATGTGGAGGCATCTCAGCTAGAGTGAAAAGCAATTTCTCTAAATGCTCTACATTAAGCATGGTATAAGTTGCATCTTTCTTTGTCATGACGTTTTGGAAACATGACAAGTTGTAAAAAAAAAAAACTATTCCGTTGCATTCATAATTTCCATGGCTCTCTGTATCATTTTAAAATCTGAATGTCCAACTCAGTTGGAAAATTGAGTTAATTGATTTTGCCCATGTAAAAGGGCAGACATCATTTTGTATAATATCAAATGGAGATGGCACAATATTATTCAGTGAGAATTAGACAATGTAGTTATGCCATTATCAACAACAGCTCATGCCTTATCTACAGTTTCTTTATCAATTTGATGTCATCTTTTAGCTTCTTGTTGTGAAACTTCCCTAACCTCATTATACAAAAAACCCTTTTGAATGTGGGTATCCGAGTCCTGATAGAAAATCTTGCAAAGCCATGTTGTTTATGAAAAGAGAAAAATGTTGCTTGACAGTGAAGTGGCATGTTCTATCCATTGCTGGCATAACTTACCCATTCTGTAGATAGTTACTACACCCGAATGTTTTGACTAGACATATCTGCAGTAGGGTCTGCTGGGTTAGAAAATGTAAATTGCAGCCATTAGTGTCAATGAGCCAATCACCCCTCTGAACCATAAAGTGAAGAACTGCATGTACTATTCTGCACAGTTTCATTAAGCTGTCCTTCTGTGAGATTCATGTACTGTTGCCGTTTATCAAACATGCAACAAATGGAATGCTTGGTGTATTTCAGTTTTTGACATTAGTCAAACCTAAGCGCAAAGGGTCTAATTCACAAAAGGACCCTGCAGCAGAGGCCCTGCATTCACGTCAGAGGCCCACACAGTCACAGTGGGATCTCACATTTGTGGCAAGACCTCCATGCAGCAGTTTGCATTGCAGGGGACCCACAAGAAGTGCAGGATTCCCAATACGACTATGGGGGCCACTGCTATAAACGTGTGGCCCCCGCTGCAACTGAGAGGCAATTTGATGAATTATGCCCTCAGTCTGTTGTACTGTTATGTTTATAAATATCATTTGCCGAGGGATCAAACAAGCTCTTAATTAAGCATCAATGCCTTGGACCTGCTAGTGTCTTGTACCCCAAATTAATTTCAAATCAATATGTTCTTTTCAATATTCAAAACCCTTCAATGTCAATTGGAAAACAAAGGAATTGGAATACATTTATTTCATTTATGTCAGTGTATTTCTCTTTGCTGAGGATGGAGTAAGTATATAATAGAACAAAACTGGTTCTATAGAGACATGACCAGAAAAATACGGAAGTCTTTTCAAATATTGTTGGGAAGTCCTTGAAGGTGGTGTTTCCAGGTAGTGCTCCCACTGTGTATAAATAAAAACAACACATAGAGTACTTGCTCTCTGTAAATAATGATGAGCATAATGATGGTAACAAAACAGTTCACCATAGTTCGCAGAATTCAAATCCGAATCCTCATGTTTGAATACTGTGTAAGATTCTAGCTCAGAAAACCTAGAGTAACAAAATCGTCCCTAGCAATCTTAAAAACATATAGAATTTGTAACATTTGTGTGGGACCAAAAATATTATATGGGGACTTATCCCCAAAATACCACCTTGGATGGTAAATGCAATAATGTTCACAAGGGACAAGTCTCTTCACATCTTATGTGAGGAAGGGTGGGGCATAAATATTTCAGCTACCAGTTCTGGAGAGGAACGCTTTGTGGAGATCCAGATGAAATGATGAAATACCAATCCAAAGGTGATACAATGAGGGAATCAAACACGTTTTTTTCAAACAAAACTATAAGGCACAATCACCATGCAAAGAAGTATGTGAGGAATCTGAAAAAGAAAATCCTTGACATCAGCAAAATAACCAGTGGCTGTCTGTGTAAAGACAGGAGTGATATGAGGCAAAGGAAAATCTGTAAGTACTTCCAAAGGTGGTTGATACTATGTATAATTTCATTGCCAAGAATAGCAGTGAAGCATTGTATACCCACATCAGAACCATATCCTGTGTTGCAGTAGAAACAGGAATGAGTGTGTGTTCAGCATCAGAAGACTCCATCCGCGGAGTGAAAATATTAGGACTGCTTAATGCATGCAGAGGGTTCTCTTGCAGGGTAAGGAGAGGAGGTAAAGAACTACCCAGATACCAATGTCAAACTGTGTTGATTGGTCACATGGTAGAACATGATTAAATCAATGGAAACTTGTACTTTCTGTTCACAACCAGAAAACAGGGTCAAAATCACAGTTTGAGTATTTTGAACATCAAGTGCAGGCACCAGGGCATGGTAGGTTGAGCTGAACTCCCTTTTCTCTGTAATCTTCTCTTGGACCAGATCTCTAACTTTTAGAATCCAGCCAGAAGTCACCGGTTGCTCCTTCACTTCATCAATTGTGGAAGCTTTTAGAAATAACATTTGAGTGCTCATCCCGGAAGGCTTGTAACTCCTATAAGACAGAAAAACATTATTTGATGTCAAATTGCGCAGCAATCGCCATTGTGGCAGGGATATCTAAATCTGGAACTTCATAAGGGGTCAAGCCACCCAAAGATCTTCTAGGCAGATTACTTAAAGCGTTCTGTACTCCATACAGGTTTTGGCTCCACCTATATCAAATACTCTAGCTGTTACGGATTGCTTTAAGTCATGATTCTTCCTTTCCACTATCAAATTTCTCTCAGTATGACAGGGTGAGGAATAACACACAGCAACACCCAGGGTTCTTATAGTTTCTCAGTAAGGCTTAGAGTAAGAATCTGGCTCCTGGTCAAAGTGAAATGCTGGTTATGCATATGTACCAATAAAGACTTGCAAGTCTTTGATAACAGTTCCAGCCTCAGCGGATCTCTGTGGCCTCACCCATAGAAATCAAGAACATAAATCAACAGGCAATAATATCCTTTTTAAGGCACCATCTGAATGGAGTGTTCCACAATAATCCAAATAGACACACTGTGGTAGTTATTAGAAATTAGAAATGGCATCTGCTGTGGCTGGGCAACGGTGGTGGTTTTCATCTGTTGACAAATGTCACAAGAGAGGGCATATTGTTAATTCTGTTACCCTGCCACCAGTACTATTTCTGAAATGAGGAAACTGTAGGCACCACACCAACATGGGCAGACTCTAGTCCTTCATGAGTATCAATTGTTACCACTATCCTGCTGCACTGGTTGGGTATCACTTGATCATCTGCCTCGGAAATGGAGGCAAAAGGAATGTTTAGGGCACTCAACAGATACGAGTATTTTGCTGGAAAATATTTTGGTTTTGGTAAGGCTTTGACACTTGCAGAAGCAGTGTCACAGCCATGATGTCATCATCAATTCTCGTAAGGGAATGAGTAACTGCAGTTACTTGCACAGTCTGCACAGCCGCCTTAGCAGCTTCATTAGCCAAAGAGTTCCCTACAATATGTATTCTAACACATTGATGAATCATTGTGTGTATTACATGAGTCTGTTGCAAAGCAATTTTACAAGCTGCTGCTTTTCCCCAAATCAACTTATGCTTGATAGGATTACTTTTAGAGTCTCGGAATCAGTTCAAGCACCAATAATTGAAATTATCATCATAGGACTGGATGCAGTAATAGGAATCTCACACCTTAAGTGTTGGCATTTCAGGATCCATACTCTGCAGTGCCAGAACCAAATGATTCAATTCAGCCAGCTGAGCTGTACAATCACCAAAAGTTTCTGTGTATGTTTTTTGTGCCTGAAATTCTCCATCTTTCATGACACCCTTCACTGCAGCACAAGCTGCTAAATACTTATGCTTAGTACAAATCAAATCAAATCATTAACATTTATAAAGCGCGCTACTCACCCGTGCGGGTCTCAAGGCGCTAGGGGAAAAAGGGGGGGGGTTATCGCTGTTCGAACAGCCAGGTCTTTAGGAGTCTCCGGAAAGCGGAGTGGTCCTGGGTGGTCCTGAGGCTGGTGGGGAGGGAGTTCCAGGTCTTGGCCACCAGGAAGGAGAAAGATCTCCCACCTGCCGTGGAGCGGCGGATGCGAGGGACAACAGCGAGTGCGAGGCCAGAGGAGCGGAGGAGGCGGGTGGTGACGTAGAAGCTGAGGCGTCTGTTGAGGTATTCCGGTCCCTTGTCGTAGAGGGCTTTGTGTGCGTGGGTGAGAAGTCGGAAGGTGATCCTTTTGCTGACAGGGAGCCAATGCAGGTGTCTCAGGTGTGCGGAGATGTGGCTGCTGCGGGGTATGTCGAGGATGAGGCGGGCCGAGGCGTTTTGAATGCGTTGTAGGCGATTTTGGAGTTTGGCTGTGGTCCCGGCGTAGAGGGTGTTGCCGTAGTCCAGGCGGCTCGTGACGAGGGCGTGGGTCACGGTTTTTCTGGTGTCGGCGGGGATCCAGCGGAAGATATTGCGGAGCATGCGGAGGGTGAGGAAGCAGGCGGAGGACACGGCGTTGACTTGCTTGGTCATGGTGAGAAGAGGGTCCAAGATGAAGCCGAGGTTGCGGGCGTGGTCTGTGGGGGTCGGTGCGGTGCCGAGGGCCGTGGGCCACCAGGAGTCGTCCCAGGCGGACGGGGTGTTGCCGAGGATGAGGACTTCCGTTTTTTCAGAGTTCAGCTTTAGGTGGCTGAGCCTCATCCAATCTGCGACGTCCTTCATACCCTCTTGTAGGTTGGTCTTGGCGCTGGCGGGGTCCTTGGTGAGGGAGAGTAGAAGTTGGGTGTCGTCGGCGTAGGAGGTGATGATGATGTCGTGCTTGCGTACGATGTTGGCGAGGGGGCTCATGTAGACATTGAAGAGTGTCGGGCTGAGTGATGAGCCTTGGGGTACGCCGCAGATGATCTCGGTGGGTTCTGAGCGAAACGGAGGGAGGTAAACTCTTTGGGAACGGTTTGAGAGGAAGGAGGCGATCCAGTCCAGGGCCTGGCCTTGGATCCCGGTGGAGCGGAGGCGGGTGATTAGGGTGCGGTGACAGACGGTGTCAAAGGCAGCCGAGAGGTCGAGCAGAATGAGGGCGACTGTTTCACCGTTGTCCATCAGGGTTCTGATGTCGTCAGTGACTGAGATGAGGGCGGTTTCAGTGCTGTGGTTGGCTCGGAATCCGGTTTGTGAGGGGTCGAGCAGGTTGTGGTCTTCCAGGAAGGTGGTCAGCTGTTTGTTGACGGTCTTCTCTATTACTTTGGCTGGGAAAGGCAGAAGAGAGATGGGGCGGAAGTTTTTTAGGTCGCTCGGGTCAGCCGTAGGTTTCTTTAGTAGGGCGTTGACTTCGGCGTGTTTCCAGCATTCGGGGAAGGTAGCAGAAGAAAAAGAAGAGTTGATGACGGTCTGGAGGTGCGGGGCGATGATGTCGTCGGCTTTGTTAAAGATGAAGTGCGGGCAGGGGTCTGAAGGGGCGCCGGAGTGGATAGAGTTCATGATGGATTTGGTTTCTTCCGTGTTGATGTGGGACCAGTCGTTGAGGGTGATGGCCGTGGATGCCGGTTCGGTGGTGTATGGTTGGGTCTGGTGTCCGAAGCTGTCGTGGAGGTCGCTAATCTTGCGATGGAAGAAAGTGGCGAGGGATTCGCACAGTTACTGTGAGGGCGTGACGGCGTTGGCTGGGCTGAACCATCAGTATATATTATGAAACCATATTGATCTACAGGCAAAATTTCATTTAACATGAGGTGTTCTTTTTCATAATGGAGAAATTCCTGTTTAAGTAATGTAGGGTCAAAAAAATAATCTATATCAGTAGCTGTCAAGGAAGTGGCCCAATGTATCCATAGTGGATGTAAGGCTTTGGTGTTAGGAGCACTCACAATTGTGGCAGCCTAAAGGCTGGAATGGACAGATTCCATTATTATGTGATTATCCTGAGCCAATGAGCGTTCTTTTAAGACAGCTGTTTGAACTGTAGTAAAAAAAAATCTGCCAATGCAAAACATATTTCTGCATTGGAATAAAAATGTGTTTTATGTGCAATTAGTACTCTTTCACCTTCACTAAAGGTAACGTGTAGCCAGTGAAACCCACAATTATGCAGATAACCAAATTAGTTTTGTTAACACAAGTGTTTAAGTGTTTAGATGCAAACATCTCAGTTTGCAATGTTTGAAAAATATTGGTATGTTCAGTAGTCCACGTTTTGTGAGAAAAATCTGGGCAAATTAAATTGTACAATGGTTTAACCTTTTGTGCATAATCTTGTATGTATGTTCTACCAATGTTTAGAAAGCCTAAAAGTGATTGTAGCCTTTTTCAAGTATTTGGTTGTTGCAATAGAGCACACTTCTCTGAGAAGTGAGGTGCACGACTTCTGACTTCATTTGATAATTCATATTCTATGAACAGGACAAGCAGAAAAGCAATTTTTGATTTTCAAAAGTTGAGGTCTGCAAATCGTAGGATTATCTGATCAGGCCAAATGTGTATTTAAAACATCATCTATGAGGTAAATGTCATCAATGTATGACAACAGGTCTGCTTCAATTTCTTGTAAAAGTGACATTAGAAAGGAATTAAATGGTCCTGGACTGTTCTTGTACCCATGGGGGAACCTACAAAACCTTCATTGTGCCCCTAGGGTGGTAAACACCATTAAATCTGTGCTTTCCAGGCACTATTTGTAACAGAAAAATGCATTGGAAATGTCCAATGTGGTTTTGTAATTTTTACGAACAATGTTGTTCATTAAAACTGCACTACGTGAATTTGGTACAGCAAAGTTGCATGTATGACACTCTAAGGGGCATATTTATACTCTGTTTGCGCCGGAATTGCGTCGTTTTTTTTTACGCAATTCCGACGCAAAACTAACTCCATATTTATACTTTGGCGTTAGAGCCGTCTAGCGCCAAAGATCTCGGAGTTTGCGTCATTTTTTAGCGTGGACACCTACCTTGCGTTAATGATATGCAAGGTAGGCGTTCCCGTCTAAAAAACTGACTCCAAGGCATGTGCGTTGTATTTATACTCCCGGGCAAAAATGACGCCCGGGAGTGGGTGGGTCAAATAAAATGACGTACAGGCGCCTTTGCGCCGTTTTTTAGCACCTGGTCAGGGCAGGCGTTAAGGGACCTGTGGGCTCGTAAGGAGCCCAGAGGTGCCCTCCCATGCCCCCAGGGACACCCCCTGTCACCCTTGCCCACCCCAGGAGGACACCCAAGGATGCAGGGACCCACCCCTGGGACATTAAGGTAAGTTCAGGTAAGTTTAAAAAAAAAATGGCACAAGTCCCCTGGGCATGGCCATTGGGCAACGGGGCATGACTCCTGTCTTTGCTAAGACAGGAGTCATGTCAATGGGGGTTGGGAGTAAAAAACAAATGGCACAAATCGGGTTGCGGTGCAAATTTTGCCTCAGCCTGACTTGCCCCATTTTTTGGCGCCCAAGCTCCATTTTCCCCTACGCCGGCGCTGCCTGGTGTACGTCATTTTTTTTAACGCGCACCAGACAGCGCCGGCGGCTAACGCCGGCTAACGTCATTGAATAAATACGGCGCCCGCATGGTGCTTCAGAATGGCGTTAGCCGGCGCTAATTTTTTTGACGCAAAACTGCGTTAGCGCAGTTTTGCGTCAAAAAGTATAAATATGGCCCTAAGACTATGCGATGTGAGTAATCTGGTTTAGATACTGGAAATAAAATATTATTCATAGGAGGGATACAAGGCTCAATCAGGCCTTGATATTCTAATTACAATACAATTTCCCTAACACATTGTTTAGCTTCATGTTTAATAAGAGTATTGTAGTTGCATTTGCATGCTGGACCTTAAAGGTAAGACGTGATGAGGCCAATCTTTATCCCATCCTACTTGACTGCGATATAATGAAGGGACTTCTGCAAGAGCCCATTTTGTTGCCTAATATCTTTTATTTCCTCGGGAACCAAACTATAGAAGGATGGTAAAATTACATCCACCCTCTGTGGGACTTCTTTAACAAACTCATGCGGCAATCTACCTTAGCTAAGAGAATGTTATAAGCATTAGGCAAGTCCTGACGGAATTTTACTTTAATAGTATGCAATATATTACCCTTGATTTGGTTGTCCAAATCAAAAAGTCTTCCAGGAGGGCTGAGCCACTAATCTGGAGTTTCAACTTCAATATAGTAATTAGTCAGTCTCGGCACCAGAAACTCTTGAAGAGCATGGCAAATTGTTGTTACCCCTGATGAGCTGTCAAGCAGTGTTTTCACCCATGTCTTGTTCAGAAGAAGCATCCTGAGGACTTGTGGCATATTGATCTGAAATTCTTGCCACTTTGTTCTTTTTGAATTGGGGTGTTTGTTGTGAACGCTTCTCTTACTTTTTTATGATGAAATCAGAAGAGCATTGTGAGTCTTTTTCGGTTTCACAGACTCTTCCTGTCTGTGCTCGCCTTATCCCACTCTCTCTGACTTTCTGTCTGATGAGTCCTGAAAGGAGCGAAAAGGATGTGTATCAGAATACTGATACCTATCAAGATGTTAAAATGTATCACAGGTATGTAAATCGTAACATTTCTCAGTAGACTCTGGATGAGGAGATCCTCTCCATGTTTTCTGTTTTCCTTTTTATTTGTTTTATCCCAGCACTTTTTAGAAGACTCTGGTATCTGCTTGGTGGTATATGCATCAGACTTTGCTTTACGTTGAGGCTTACCAGGCCTAGCTCCCAAATTATCACCACCTATTGATGCATGAGTCTCAGAAATTATTTTAGGTAGCTTGCATTCCTGAACCGCAGGAGGGAGAGCTGCAAGATGTTGGCATATCAATCAATTTCAGCCCCAAATCCAGGGCAGCGGCTGGTCCATGTTTATTTTGAATTTGCTTTAGCAGGAAAATCAGCAACTGTTGGAATAATGTGTGTTACAGTATATACAGCAGCAACAACTGTACCCCATGTAGCACAATCTTCAACTGGGGGAACGATACCAAGCAGTAGGCACACGGTGAGAATTCTAAATTTGTATTGGGCCCCTGTATGACGAAACACTGCTCCAAGCTGGTTTGTTTTTTGTGTGATCCAGAATGGAATTTCTCCCTTTTTGGTGTGTATTTTATCTATAATAGAATTAATAGTAATTGGACTAAACACAGGTAGAGTTCACTGTGGTGGCACACCATGAACAGTCCTTGCTGGGGCAGTTGTTGTTGCATGCATAACAAACTGCATTAGATCTCATTACAGTTTTTGTAGGTGTGTAGCCCGCTAAAGCTCACCAGATTGCCCCATCATTACTGAGGGGACCCAGTCTTACATGTTGTAGTGTGTGTGAGAAGGTGCCTTGGAACACGTTTTGATGTTCCTGAAATGTTGTTCCTATCTCTAAATATTCATAAACTCTATATTGAGCTGGCACTGCTGTTTAATTGTACATATTAAATGTTTGTATATTGGCATTGACTGCAGGAACATGATTTTACCCATAATAGAATCAATAGCAACTGAACTAAATACAGGTTGAGCTAACTGTGGTGGGAAAGCATGAACAGCCCGTTCTGGGTCAGTTGTTGTTGCATGCATAACAAACTGCATTAGACCTCAATACAGTTTTTGTAAGTTGTGAGTATTTAATGGCCCTAAATTTGGATCTTGTGTGTAGCCCGCTAAAGCTGACCAGATTGCCCCATCATTACTGAGGAGACCTAGTCTTACATGTTGTAGTGTGTGTGGGAAGGTGACTTGGAACAGGTTTTGATGTTCCTGAAATGTTATTGGTATCTCTAAATATTCATAAACTCTACATTGAGCTGGTACTGCTGTTTCAGTGTATGTATGAAATGTTTGTGTATTGGCATTGACTGCAGGACTAAAAGGTTTCGCATTTAAAAGTTTTGTGTGCCTCAATCACAAAGGTAACATCTTTCCCCACCAGGAGCAAGCCCATGTACAGTTAAATGTACAGTTACTGCCTGTCTTCAGTTAACAGGAATAGCAATTTGTTGTGCCATGTTTAATGACTGGTATTCAAAGAAAGAACATTCTTTGGTGGGGTAATCCTTTTAAAGGTTCAAGCTTAAAGAACCTAAATACATACATTTTTGCTTTCTATTAAGCTGAGGAAGATAAATCCCTTTCACCACGGATGTTTCTGTGTAGAGGTGAAAAGGAGACCTATTAAGTTACGTACCTGACCTAAAACGTTGGTGGTGCCATGTTATACGGCTAAACATGCATATAATCAGATTTTTTAATATTTCTAAGCAAGAATATACAATGAACATTTTTAGTGCTCAAATTGGCAGCAAGACAAGTGTGGGAACATGGGGTAGAGCTACCCTCCTAAGAATAAACAGCTCTGTTTTTAGTTTTTTTTTTTATCAGTAGGAAGACTTGAATTCAAGATGTGGAAGGGAAGCATTTCGTAATTAGTCCCTGCAAATGTAAATTTTGTACCACCATCGAAAGAACAACCATGAGGGCATGGCTGGCAGATGTAAACATTCTGCCAATAAAGCTCATAGAGATTGCATATCGATGACTGTAGGTAGTTACCAGAGCCTTGAACATGATCCTCTTGTCTCTGAGAGACAGTGAAGGGCCTTTACACTGGAAGCAATTGTAATTGTATTTATATAGTGCTTGCTACCCCAGATGAGGTGTCAAAGAGCTTTTCTGTGAGTAGCACGCTACTCCGAAACCCAAAAGGATTAGTGGTTGATTAGTATAGAGAAATATGAGAATGGTATTAGTGTAGGGAGGAATGAGTTATTTTGAGCAGAGGACATGTGAGTCTGTTAATTGATTTGAATAGAATAATGGAGTGATAGAGGAGGGAGGAATCCAGAAGTGTTAATTGGGAGATCATAGCAGTAAGATGAGGTTTGGGATGAGCAAAGGAGAGGTGGAGGATGTAAGAGTATGTAGAAAGGTATTAGGGAGATCATAGAAGTTAAATGGAGTTTGGGATGAGTGAAAGCAGAGATAGATGAAGGATAATTTAATAGGGTTGGTTTGGAGTTTATAGACGTAAACTGAGGTTTGAGGTGAGCCAAGAGTGATAGATGAAGGAAGAGTCTGGGAAGGGTTATTTTGGAGATCATAGTAGTAGAATGGTTTTGGGATGAGACAGAGAGTGGAGATAGAGGATAGATTGATAGAGGTATAGTATGATGGTCAGACAAAGTAAAGCTTTAGAGAGAGTACAATTGTATTTTCTCCTGCACAGTAGGACTAGAGTAATAAATATATAGATACATGATTACATAATCAAGGGAATACATTTGTAAGGAATATAATATAATGTGATTTACAGCTGTATCGTACAAACACAGGCTTTCAAGAGTTACAGTATTTGAAGTTAAATTATTTGTGTATTTTTATAACAGTATTTTGTCTTTCAGCAATATTTCAATAGTGAAATGCTTATAGATAAATAGTTAAGATAATATTTACCTATTGTGATAGATAAAACAGTGAATCATAAGCATCTTATCAAGCAACTTATATAGAAATGTTTCAATGACTTCTGAACATGTCAAGTGTAGAATAATATTCACACACACACACATACATATATATATATATATACATATATATATATATTAAGAAACATACACATATCATAATATATATATACACATGCATACACGTACACATACATACATATACATATTTAAATGAAGTCAAATAAACATTTGTTAAAGAAGTCTAAAGAGTATGTATGTATTTTAAGATAAAATAGTTATCATACGTATTTGTACAAAGAAATACAGCACACATATCTAGATATATACACATAATCAAATTACATGTTCACATACACGGGGATATGCAGTACATTGCTGTTTGAGTATGGTGCTTATGTAGGAAAGAGCCAGCTCTTCTTCTGAAGATAAGATAGCTATTCGTGGTTCTTATATTTGGCGGTAATAAGTTTAATAGTTTGGCCACTTGAGCAGAGAAAGATATACCACTGATTGTCTTTTCCTTTTGGTGGTGTTTTGAGGTGAGGTGCCAATCCTGAGTGCAGGTTTCTCTGTTGAATGTATGTGGTGATTTTATTCCTGGTGAAAAACAGTCCTGCTCCATGTATTGCTTTGTGGGTGATGCAGAGAAGCTTGAAGGTGGATCTTCTGGCAACCGGTAACTAATGCAGGGCCCTCAAGGCAGGGGAGATGTGGGATAGTGGCTTTACATGTATGAGCAGTCTGGCTGCTGAGTTCTGAATGCATAGTAGTTTTTTTCATAGTAGACAGAGATGATCCATGGTAGAGACCATTGGTGTAATCTAGCTTAAATAGTACATCTTAAAAAGTACAAGAGACATAGGGGGTTATTCTAACTTTGGAGGAGTGTTAATCCGTCCCAAAAGTGGACCTCCTCCAAAGTTAGAATAACCCCCATAGTAGCCTTCAACTGGAAATCTGAGGTGGTGGAAGATGCGCCACAGAGTTTTCATGGTGATGAAGCTTGATCTTGCTAATTTGTCCCCTTGAGCATTCATTGCTAATTTGGGGACCATGGTAATTCCAAGGTTTCTTACTTCCTTAAATAGTTTAGTAGGTGGCCCCAGATTGTCAGGCCAGGCGCAGAATGGGTTATCATTTTTCCAACCGCCACATGTGAGTATTTCTGTTTTGTAAGCGTTCAGCTTGAGATGACTCCATGTCATCGACTGATCAATGGCTCTGATGAAACTGAAAATTTGTGAGTTTTTGATGTCTTTGGGGCATTCCAGTTTAAGGGGAATTTGTGTGTCATCTGCATAGTTGTAGGGTGTGAGTTGAAATTCATTGATCATTGTTAGTAATGATCTCATGTAGATGTTGAAAAGCATGGGTGAGATGATTGAGCCTTGAAGGACCCCTGCATTTGTGGAGTAGAGTTTAGATGAGAAAGGGGGAATATGGATGACATTTGATCTGTTTTGAAGGTAGGATGTGATCCAATCGAGAGCAGTCCCCTCTATGCGGGCATTGCAGAGTCTGTGTATTAGAGTGCCATGGTCAACTGTGTCAAAGGCAGCTGAGAGGTCCAGGCGAAGTAGTGCAGCAACTCCATTGCAGTCTATTGTGTTTTTAGGATCATCCTAGATGGCGATGAAGGCAGATTCAGTGCTGCTTCATGGGCAGAATCCAGTTTGGTAGTCTGAAAGTGTGGAGTTATCTTCAATGAACTGTGACATCTGGGTATCAGTTTGTCCAGGAAAGGAACATTTGTAATCAGACCGTAGTTGTTGGGTTCCTGTGGGTCCAGGTTTGTTTTCTTTAATAATGGGCATATGTATGCCTTTTCAAGATCCTTAGGAAAAATTTCCATAGTTAAAGAAGTATTGAAGATTCTTCTTACTTGTGTGGTAACAGAGGTAGATAAAATAATATTCCTGAAGATGTGGGGTGGACAAGGGTCAGAAGGGCAGCTGGAAGGCCTGCTTGCTTTGACCAGATCCATACATTCACTTTGTGATACTTGTGTGAAGGAGTGCAGAGGCTGGGTTGGGTAACTCTTGCAGGGAATTTTTGCATATGGGTTAGTGCTTTTGGTTTTCCGTTGTTTTAAATAGGCATCCAATCTGTCTGCCTTGGTTGTGGAAGGATTTGCAAGCTTGTCTGCGAAATCTTGAGTAATGGGATGAGTTCCTTCCATGCATTTAGGTTTGCAAAAATAATTGATAAATTTATAAAATTCTTAATTTGCAGATATAGCATTTTGAATTATGTATGAGTTTTACCTTTTTTTTAACCTTTTTTGGGTTATTGATTTGTATATTCTGTTAAATTTGCATAGCTGGATTTTGTCTTGTATGTTGTTTGATTTGAACCAGGTTCGTTGCAGCCTTCTGGTTTGTTGCTTTATCTTTTTTAGTTCTGTATTTCTCCAAGGTGCATGTTTCCTTTTGTCTGGTTTAGTTTTTCTTAGTGGTTTTAGGATATCAAAAGCTTCTTGTAGCCACTTCTAGAGTTTTGAACAGAATTCATTGTTTCTAGATCTGTGTTGACTGTTAACTGTGTTTCTAAGTGTTCAAAACTGAGTTTGTTCCATGGTTGATAGGTGGATGTACGTAAGGTGGTCTTGGGTGGGTTGATGTGTGGTGTTTTATGTTGGAAAGTAACCACATGGTGGTGTGACCATGTGATTGGTGTGATGCTTTGAACAGTAACTAGTTCTGGGTTTGCCAAAACAACATCTAGGATGTGCGTATTGATGTTTGTGGAATTGTGTACAATCTGATGTTATAATTATAAAAGATAACACTTTCACAGAGCCTGCATGCAGACTTACAGCTGCATTTTAGACAAACTCAGGCGGCCTAACATTTTTTTAGAAACAGTTAGTAAATACCATTTCAATAATCCTTGCTCAAATGTTTTAATGCATTGCCCACAATCAAATGATAGGATCTGCCCAATCCTTCTAGCAGGGCTATGGACATATGTAAAATTACAGAAATACTGAAAGGCCAATTTTAAATGGCAACATGCATAATTGTTGGTCAGTCTGTAAGCTTTGATTAAAGATGCAGCTCATCTCTCTGTGATTGTAATCTTTGACATCAATTTCTTTAAGTTACACTTTTGAAGTTTACAGCCATTTAAAGACTAGGCCCCCTTGTGTTCTGAAAAACTATTGTAGTTTTAATACCAAAAGAATTATTTCAATGTATAGCTTATGAAAATGGGTTATGGTTTTACATATTTCCTTCTTGTAACAACATATGATGAACTAATTATGCATTTTCTGTGCATAGATTCATAATGAAATTGTTTTATAAAATTATTTTTTCTGAAAAACAATATTTGACCATGACATCTAGTGAATGCATTTACACTTCTGAAGCACTTTTCAAACCCTCCTGCTGACCTAGAGTTGAAGGACAGTGGCAAATGAGTGTAAAATTCAAAATCAAAATTAACTATGGTGGGATATGTGACATTAATAATTAAACAGGGCTTGTGAACAACCACTCATTGAATTGTGTTCTAAAAACAACAACTTTTGCTTGTGTTCTTAGAGGGGATGGCAAGTATGGCAGATTTTTGCTTTGCTGTAGGAAAGACCTTTTCAACACATATGACCGCCACATTTATGGACTTTGAACAAGTGCCAAAATAGAAGAGTGAAGCTGTTGGAGTGTTACTACTACATGTTTTCAAGAAAGGATGCAGCATATTGTTAGAAATTTGAATATTATTATTTTCGTGACCTGATACAGATTCTTAGGGGCATATTTATACTCCGTTTGCGCCGAATTTGCGTCGTTTTTTTCGACGCAAATTCAATGCAAAACTAACTCCATATTTATACTTT
This sequence comes from Pleurodeles waltl, assembly GCF_031143425.1. NCBI lineage: Eukaryota > Metazoa > Chordata > Amphibia > Caudata > Salamandridae > Pleurodeles > Pleurodeles waltl. The sequence continues at coordinate 479,408,841 of NC_090438.1, read as the reverse complement.
GGCGTTAGACGCGTCTAGCGCCAAAGTATGAGGAATGAGCGTCATTTTTTTGCGTGAACGCCTTCCTTGCGTTAATGAGATGCAAGGTAGGCGTTCCCGTCTAAAAAAATGACTGCGACGCAAATGCGTCGTATTTATACTCCCGGGCAAAAATCACGCCCGGGAGTGGGCGGGGCAAAAAACCCCGCATTTGCGCCTCTTTTTAACGCCTGGGTCAGGGCAGGCGTTAAGGGACCTGTGGGCTCAAAATGAGCCCACAGCTGCCCTCCCATGCCCCCAGGGACACCCCCTGCCACCCTTGCCCACCCCAGGAGGACACCCAAGGTTGGAGGGACCCATCCCAGGGACATTCAGGTAAGTTCAGGTAAGTATAATTTTTTTTTTTTTTCTTTTTTTTTGGGCATAGGGGGGCCTGATTTGTGCCCCCCTACATGCCACAATGCCCAATGACCATGCCCAGGGGACATTAGTCCCCTGGGCATGGCCATTGGGCAAGCGGGCATGACTCCTGTCTTTACTAAGACATGAGTCATGTAAATGGCGTCTGGGCGTCGTTAAACATGGCGCAAATCGGGTGGAGGCGATTTTTTTGCCTCTACCTGACTTGCCCCATTTTAAGACGCCCTAACGCCATTTTCCCCAACGCCAGCGCTGCCTGGTGTACGTGGTTTTTTTCCACGCACACCAGGCTGCGCCGGTCTGCTAGCGCCGGCTAACGCCATTCAATAAATACGGCGCCCGCATGGCACTTCAGAATGGCGTTAGCCGGCGCTAATCTTTTTGGCGCAAAACTGCGATAGCGCAGTTTTGCGTCAAAAAGTATAAATATGGCCCTTAGTGTTCCTAGTTTTATGGGTCTATATTAGTCTGGGTGCAACCATCTGAATAATTTGTAGTTAAAGAGCATACTTAGGTATCCTGGACATAATCAAGGTGAAAATACACTATCACCTAGATCATGGTCATGCTTAGTTCAATGGAAGTAAAAGGGAGAATTTTCATGAGCACTATGAGCTTCCTAAACAGGTGACAGTTGCGTTAACGATTTGTGGTTTAAAAGATAACTGGGATCGAAGATAATATGAAGATTCCTAATCTTGAAAGCAATGTTAGGAATAGAGCCAAAATAAAAAGTCTACCATGCTAAAGCCCAGCAGGAAGAGAAACCCCCAAAATGTGTATTTTGTCAGTGTAGAACTTTAAAGTCTTGAAAGTTATCCACTCACATACCGACTAGGTATTGTTATAGCATGATTTAAGTGGAAAATGTATCATCAATATGCATGGTAAATTGAGTGTGGTCCACATAACAAATATGTAAAACCAAATGAATGAATAAGAGCAGAAAGGGAAAGAAAAAATGAGTGAAAAAGTGTGAAACTCAGTGAAGGGACCTGTGGAGCTTACTTTAAATTAAAATGAGAAAGGATTGAGATAAACTTCTGGGACACTGCTGATAAGGATGCCACTCATACCATCTGCCTCCCAACCTACCTTTAACTAATTGCTAATGAAGAACAGTGTCAGAAACAATTTCAAAAGTGGTGAAACTATCTAGGTGAAGCAAAGCAGCACACTCACCACTATCCAAAATCATTGAAGTACCTTGAGTGCAGCAATAATTACTGAAACATTGCTGTGTGCTAACTTGATACTTCATATACTGAGCCCTGCAAAGAAGGGTGTTAGAAATGGGGTCTCTGGTTGGCAGTCAGTTTGCACTCTGTCCAAGCAGGGACCCTCAATATAGTCAGGGTAAAGCAGATACACAGCTCAGATAACCCCTGCTCACCCCCTTGGTAGGTTGGCACAAGCTGTTAGGCTTATCTCAGAGGCAATTTGTAAAGTATTTGAACAAAACACACACAGTAACACAGTGAAAACACCACAAAAGGACTCCACACCAGTTTAGAAAAATAGGCAATATTTATCTAAATTAAACAAGACCAAAACGCCAAAACTCCAACATGCACAAGCAAAGAATTAAAATGTTAAAATAAAAAGAGTCTTAATCCATAGAAATCAATGCATGCGTTATTTTAGTACAAAGTGCCTGGTATGCATCGAAAATAAAGCTGCAAGGTCAATGGTGCATCAGAAAAGCAGGACTTGCTTTGGTTCCTTACTCGCAAGTGAGGCCGTTCATCGATTTTTTACTCGCGCTGGAGGCCATGCGTTGATTCTTTTCTTGCAAGGGAGGTGGTGCATCGATTCCAGATGCGCAGCCTCGGGTCCATGTGGGTATGTTGAAGACTTTGACGCCCAGGATCCATGCATGGAAAGTTCCTATGCACTGTGTGAAGAGTCCATGGTGAGAACAGGGGATGCGTAATTTCTCTAGCCACGAGGAAGATGTTGTGTTGAATTTTCAGCCGCAGGACAGCCAGTGCATTGATTTTTCTGATGCGCACACAGCAGTCCGTGGATTTTTCCCTGCAGATTACCAGCTTCCACTTCTAAGGGCACAGGGACCGGATTTGGCACCACTTAGCAAGTCAGGACTCTTAGCAGAAGAGCCCAGGCACTGGCAGATGAAGTCTTAGATGTCGCAGAGACTTCAGAACAGGGGGCAAACTCATTCCAAGCCCTTGGAGAAACTTCACAAGCAGGATTTCAGAAAGCAAAGTCGAGTTCTTTCCCCCTTTAGGCAGAAGCAGCAGCAGGCCAGCACAGCAAAGCAACAGGCAGAGTGGCAGGTCCCCTTCAATCATCAAGCTCTTCTCCTTGGCAGAGGTTCCTCTTGATTCAGAATTAATCTGAAAATCTGTGGTTTTGGGTCCACTACTTATACCCCTTTCTGCCTTTGAAGTAGGCAATCTTTAAATGAAAGTCTCTATTGTTCACAAGACCCTGCCTTGCCCAGGCCTGGCCCCAGACACACTCTAGTGGGTTAGAGTCTGCATTGTGTGAGGACAAGCACAGCCCTTCCAGGTGTGTCAGCTCCTCCCTCCCCACTCCAGCCCAGGAGACAGATCAGGATATGCAGGATACAACCCATCTCCATTTGCGGCACTGTCTGGAGGGATTTGAAAAGTGGCATTTTCAAACAGACAATCTAAAAAACAACTTTACCAAAAGATATATTTTAAAATTATGAATTCAGAGACCCCAAACTCCACATCTCGATCCCAATGGGAAACTGGACTTAAAAGATATTTAAAGGCAGTCCCCATGTTATGCTATGAGAGGGATAGGCCTTGCATTAGTGAAAAACAATGTGGCAGTATTTCCCTATCAGGACATGTAATACACATCAGTACATGCCCCACCTTTTACATACACTACACCCTGCCCATGGAGCTACCTAGGGCCTGCCTTAGGGGTGACTTACATGTAGTAAAAGGGGAGGTTTAGTCCTAGCAAGTGGGCACGCTTGCAAGGGCGAATTGGCAGTGCAAGACTGCCCATACAGACAGTGCAGTGGCAGATCTGAGACATGTTTACAGGGCTTCCCATGTGGATGGCACAATCAGTGCTGCAGGCTACTAGTGGCATTTGATTTACAGGCCCTGGGCACCTCTAGTGCACTTTACTAGGAAATTACTAGTAAATCAAATATGTCAATCATGGATAACCATTCACCATTACAATTTAGACAGGGAGCACTTGCACTTTAGCACTGGTTAGGAGTGCTAAAGTTCCCAGAGTATCAAAACCAGCCAAAACGAATTACAGCACAGGGTCCAAAAACAGGAGGTCAGAAGCCAAAAGTACAGGGAAATCACACCAAGACCTGCCAGGTCTAACAAAGGGATTCTCAAATAGGTGAATAATTCTAAATTAACAGCACAGACTTCACAAAGGACAGTTGTGAAACTGGAAAGCGATAATTAAACTGAGGGGTCTGCAAAGGTTTTTTTTAGTAGGTCTTGGACCAGGTATGATTTTAATTTCCCTCTCATGGAAGCTACTTAATTGCAAATATATGGATGCACACTTGAGTAGGGACTAAAGAAATTGCAGCTGTGATGTTCTGCATTGTTCTGGGAGGACAAATATCTAAGGCACATCATTATTATACATAAATCAATTTAGTTAAAATAAAGTTCCTCTCCAACAGTGAGAAGGTAATTTCCTTGTTTTTTATTATGCTAGAGTTTTCAGAGACAATCTGTTACCCGATGACTGGTTGCCTAGGAAAGGAAGCTCTTAATTACTCAATTTGTTTAAATGAAGATAATTTATTCTAGAGAGGCAATCTTGGGGAGGTAGTGGAATTTGGGACAGTGTGATATTTAACAATATGAAACAGCTGTGAAGTTGCTTTTGCTGTCTGAATTAGTGTAAGATGGATGTTGGCTCTAGCCAAGCACATTTCTGCTTTATATTAATTTATGGTATTTTGCATGTGATTTTGGTCTCAGAACTGGCACATTTGATCCAGGAATGCTCATGTGGCTTTTGATTCTGGTATATTCTCTGTGTAACAAAAAATCTGAGCTTTCACATTTCAACAAGATAAACACTAATTTCCTGGGCCTAAGTATGCCCAAAGATGAATCTTTTCTTGTCTTTAAGTTGTGTTTACCACTCTACATAGGGTTTACATATTTTATAAGTAAACTTCTGTTGGCGTGTGACCTCCTATACCAATGTATACTTGTTTACATGGGCAATACAGTTTATCTCATCACTTGCCTATGTAAACAAGTATACATTGGTAGTACTATTCGACCTTTGAAGACTTGGATTCAAGAACACTATCGCAATATACAAAAAAATGACACTAAATTGCCCTTGATGGATCATTTTGTGGAACATCATCCGAATGCTCATACTTTCACCTTTTGTGGGCTTTTACAACTGAAACCACATCCAAGAGGTGATAACTTGGAATTACACCTATGTCAAAATGAAAGCCGAATTATCATTTGTTTTGATACCGTACGACGAGGCCTAAATAAGGATCCTGAATGGCATTATTGGTTACTTTAGACCAGCTTGAAACTTGGTATATCAAGGGGACCTCACTAAATAAGATGGAAGACTTCTTTTCTCTTTTGTTTAAGACTGGAAATATGATGACATTTTCTGGAATAATCATTAATTACCATGGATATTTTTTGTTGCAGTAATTATCCTTTCTCTACAAAACCTTTTTTTTCGGCTGTACCAAGTCAAATTTTCATTAGGATATTTGACATTTTGCTTGACCCAACTCTTGATTCAATAAATCTGTCCATCTAAATTTTGGGCTTAGTCCCTTTTTTCTTCTCATACACAACAACTCAACTCAATTTTCTTTAATGACAAATTTCGGATCTAACACCTTATATTATTACTGTACCCTTTTTACATTTCTAGTACACATGATTCTGTAATATATGACATTCTCAATTAACGTTAGTAGACCCAGGGTAGTCAGTATTAATCTCACCGGTTGATAGTCCCATATTTTCCTTTTCCTTTCAATGTATTTAGGGAGAGTATGTGTAGCTACATTCAAATTATTTAAACATTATGAACATCTACTCTTGCAACTGCTATAATATATTAAGAAACTCAAAATAGTAGTGCAGTGGAATAGTATGTGCACATGTTATGATATCTCTCCAGGAGAGACTCTTTAATTGGACGCGGCCGCTTATCTTAATTTTGTTTTTTACTTTTATTTTTCTTTGCCTCTCCAGATATTAAGTTAATATTGTTTATACAGGTTTACTTTACCTAGGTAAAGTTTTGCCTGTTCATATTCTCACTGAGATATTTGGAAGTATATAAATGTTTTTCCGATCTATTATGGCGCCCCAAAATCTAGCTACTTTGTTTCCTTAAGGCACAAAATATAATAGCAGGACTAAGCGTCAAACTATCTCATGCTCCATAACTATAAGGTTAATACCATATTTATAGTTTATTCTATCCAGGCAAAATTTGCCTCATTCATATTCTCACTTTTAAATATATATGTCTCTTTTCAATCTAATATGGCGCCCCGAAAACGAATTTCTTCGGTTCCACTTCGTCACAAAAACAAAAGATGGACTAAGTGTCAAACTATCTTATGAATAAAAGCGTGGGCACACTTCAATTCGCCAATCTAAGACGCGATAACGGCATACGGCTGCCGCCTGCTTCGAATTTCTGACACAAATCATGGTATTGATGTAAGTGCCCACAACTCTTAATTTTTGCCCCCCGGTTCGCTTTTTGAAGTAGATTCTAGATTTAAAACTCCTATTTACAGCAAAATATGATACCCGATTTCTTGATTTTTTTTTTACGCAGGACGGGAACTAACATAATTTGACTATACGTATGCTTTTAGGCAATATTTTCCGTGCACTATCTGTCACTATTTGAATTTAGATGAATTACGACATTGACGGTATTTCACACCTATTTAAATCTTCTTTAACCTTATGTAAATGGATACTCATTTTACCTTTATTACTTCCATGCACATTACAAACGCCGTATTCTTAGATGAATGTTTTTTTCTTTCTTCTTCTTTTTTTTTAGACCACATACTACATGATGCATTTCTCTATATAAATTCCTGTAATGACTAGACATCATCAGATCATTTGTTATACATGATTATTGAAATGGTATGTTAGTTTTGCTGTACTTTTTTGCTAACGATTTTTTGGATCATGTAATGCATTAAATATCATGAGGATTTTCCACATATCACTAGTAATTTCACTTTGCAATATTCAGTGGATGGGCCAGCACCTCTTTATGTATTTTCTAAGCACCCTTAACTCACAAGTTTTCTCCTCTCCAGTATTATTCTGTCAAGTTATTCAACTTACCAACGAGACTTGGATGACGGGAATCTTACGATCCCTTTGGTGTTTCTCTTGTTTTCGCTCCACTGAATTTAACTACGCTAAATCAGTTTCTTATGGTGGTGTTTTCCTCCTTCACCTTTTTCACGTAGTAGTATGGATTTTTTATCCTGCATGCCCCATCACTTGCCCTTCACTTACCGGTGGTGTCTTCCTTTTTAACACAAGTCATTCATAATTGACTGCCTTCTGTTTGATTACTTACAGCCTTGAGAAAGCCCTAGGTGGACTCACCATAGAGGGCGAAACCTGTGTCGGCTGTGTCTGATCTGGAAAATGTAATAAATGATTGAATATTAAGCACAGTCTGCAAGTTTATTTCATAAACATTGGATATCATTGAACAAAATTACAAGTGGGTTCTCACTCTCAACTTGTTCGGACTTTTCTACATAAGGGGGATTTTGGTCCATACCCTCCGATTGAGTTCCCACCACAAATCTCTTTCAATCCTTAAAGGGCATTTACACAGGAAGAAAAAATCTGGACCATCACTCTCTGAGATCAGTAAGTTATACACACCATTACTTATGTGGCCATTAATCACAGCACCAGTTTAGTAAAGTTTAAACATTTATTGCCCTGAAATTAACAATGCTAAAGTCATGTAAACAATACGCAAGACCCAATGATAGAAATACAGAAACAACACAGGCTATCCAAAGCGTCTGAAGAATCTCAATCTTGCCTATGCATTTACTATTAAACACTCCAAAAGAACAACACAGAAGAGCAACAGAATTAAGTGAATAGTAGAAACAGTGTACACTTAATTTGTGCAGTTGAATGAATCAAAATCAATTAATATACATTAAAAATCAAATGTTAGGTCAGGCATCCCTAGCTAACACTCTAATTCGAAATGCACGAGTGGACTTCATGCAAAAATAAAAATAAGACAAAAATTAATTTGGAAAACATATAACTATAGCGTTAACCAAAATAAGGCCCTCATTATGATCTTGGCAGTCTGGGCCGCCATGCCGGCGGTGGCAGGAAATACCGCCATCTGGCATGGTGGCCCAGATCGCCACATAATGAAGACAGGGAGCGCCGCCATAGGCGGCCCTCCTCCACCGCCAGGCTGCCTCCGACAGGCAGCCTGACGGTGGACGGCATCATTATCCGACAGGGCAGCGCTGCTGCCCCTCGGATAATGATCCCATTTCCTCCAGCCTTTCCCTGGTGGGTTCCCCTGCCAGGGAAGGGTTGGTGGAAGGGGTGCTTCGGGGCCCCCTTGGAGGCCCTTGCACTGCCCATGCACTTGTTATGGGCAGTGCAGGGGCCCCTGTGCAGTGCCCCATCACGCAGGTCACTGCCCGATTTACGGGCAGTGATCTGCGCGACGGGTGCAGCTGCACCCACTGCACAGAGGCATTGACGGCAGCTCCATGTGGAGCCACCGACAATGTCCCTGCCAGGCATTCTGCTGGGCCAGCCCAATGAATGTATATTATACGGCCAGCAGGGTCCCGGGGGGCTGGCGGTCTATAGAAAGACCGCCAGCATGAACATGGCGGTGTTAACCGCCGTGTTCATAATGAGGGCCTAAGTGTTGGATTTTCGAAAGAGAAAACCTGCAAAGGGAAACAAATGCACATTAGTTATAACTCTCTGTGTTAGACTTGGCATTCTAGGCATGGTCTCCCCTAACTTTTTTCCTCTGCTTCACAGGTTGTTGATGTGTGCTGGACTCTGTTTTTGCTGTTTTTGATACTCTGGACACTGCTAACCAGTGCTAAAGTGCAAGTGACCCTATGCAAAATGTATGTGTAGTTGGCTTATCCATGATTTGCATATTTGATTTACTAGTAAGTCCTTAGTAAAGTGCACTAGAGGTGCCTAGGGTCTGTAAATCAAACGTTACTAGTGGGACTGCAGCACTGGTTGTGACACCCACATGAGTTGCCCTGTAAACATGGCTCAGACCTGCCACTGCAGTGTCTGCATGCAGTTTTGAACTGCCAATTTGACTTGGCAAGTGTACCCTCTTGCCAGGCCTAAACCTTCCCTTTTCATGCATGTAAGACACCACTATGGAAGGCCATAAGAAACCCCATGGGCAGGGTGCAGTGTGTGTTAAAGGTGGGACATGTACTGATGTATGTTACATGTCCTAGCAGTGAAATACTGCTAAATTCAGTCTTCTCTGTTGCAAGGCCTATCTCTCTCATAGGTTAACACGGGGCTGCTTTATATAACTTAAAATAGTGCAGATTCCCTTGGAGAGCAGATAGAAATTTGGAGTTTGGGGTCTCTAAGCTCACAATTTAAAAATACATCTTTTAGTGAAGTTGGTTTTTAGATAGTTACTTTGAAAATGCCACTTTTACACAGTAGCCATTTTCTTGCTTAAACGATTCTGTGACTCTTCCTGTTTGTGGATTCCCTGCCTAGGTCATTTAGACTGTTGTGATATTTGTGAATACCCTCTAGACAGTGAGACTAAGGGACTTGGGGTGTAGCCTGCATATTCCGATGAACCATCTGTGCTAGAGTGGAGGGAGGAATGGTCACTTACACCTGAATGAGCTGTGCCTGCCCTCTCACAATGCAGTCTCCAACGCTCTGGTATGTGTCTGGGGCCTGGCCTGGGCAAGGCAGGGACTTGAGCAACAGATACTTTCCTTTGAAGTAGGCCTACTGAAAAGGCAGAATGGGGTATAATTAGTGGAACCAAAACTCCTGAAAAATTAGATCACTTCTGGATTTAAGAGAAACCTCTGCTGAGGAGAAGAGCTGAAGAGCTTATTGAGAAGTGCTGCCCTTGTCTGTGACTGTGCTTTGTTGGGCTATCCTGCAGTTGCTACTCCTGCCTGTGAAAGGGGACAAAGACGGGACTTTGTGGTATATTTCTGCTTGTGAAAAATATCAAAGGGCTTGGACTGAGCTTGCCTCCTGTTTTGAAGTCTCAGGGCTATCAAAAACTTCCTCTGCCAGCGACTGGACTCTCTGCTGAGACTCCTGCCCTGCCAAGTGGTACCCTATCCAGTCCCTGGGCCCTTGAATGGTGAAGTTGGCAGAACAAGAGCTGAAAATCCACTCACAGAACGCTGTGCGGTAACATTTTCAATGCACTATCTGCAAGTGGCTGATAAACAACGCCCCACCAGCTTCGCGGCTAAAATCAGTGCTCCACCTGCTGCACGGATGGGAGATCAATGCATTGTGGCTAGAGAAACTAAGTGCAACACCCGCTTGCATCTGGTGATAACAACTCAAACCCCATGCAGTGTGGTTTTCTAACACCATGCGACCGGATTTTCCACGCATCGTCGCTGGGCGTCTGCGCAGATCCAAGGTGCCCCATCCGGAAATCGTTGCATCGCTCTCTTGCGAGGGAGAAAAACGACTTATCGCTGACCCGAATAGAGAAGAAACGATGCACGGCTTCCCTTGCGAAGAAGGAATCGATGCATCGCTGCCTTTTCTGATGCATGATCGCCCAAGCAGCTTTATTTTTTACGCTAACCAGGTACTTTGTGCAAAATCTGCTTTTCCATTGTCTTCTATGGAGTAAGATTCTTATTTTTTGGAAAATTGATATCTTGACTTGTGCATGTTGGATTTTTGTTGTTCTTGTTTGATTTAGATAAATATGACCTATTTTTCTAAAATGTGGTGTCCATTTTGTAGTATTTTCACTGTATTACTGTGTGTGTTAGCACAATTACTCTACACATTGCTTCTGAGTTAAGCCTGCCTGCTTGTTCCAAGCTACGAAGGGGGTGAGGGTGGGCTTACCAGGTGTGTTTCTCCTTTACCCTGACTAGAGTGCGTGTCCTTGCTTGGACAGGGTGTAACGTGACTGACAACCAAAAACCCAATTTGTAAAACTCTCCTAAATGAAATGCCAGTCGACAGTATCTTCATCAGCAGAGCGCAGGAACATAAGATCTTTATTAGTCAGCATCAGGATATCATGGGAGAACAGGTCAGTAAAGTTGAGCCTATTATAACTGAACTGTTAGAATCATAAACCAGACGTAAATAACAGAACTGAACAAAATCACTAAAAATGCAGAACGGAAAATAAGCTCAGGAAATGGAGAACTAACTTGCATCACCTAAAGCTTTGCTATGTTAAATTTCCAAACAGTTACTGGCTAAACCTCTATTGGACAAGAATATGAGGTGGGTTAGTACACATCCAATCAGGCTTTGTCTGCACCTCAGATATAACTCTTCTCTAATCCTCTATCCAGGATTGGTTCACGTTGTCACTCCATTCTTCTCTCCGGTCAGCAGTTTCCATACAAACATTAACATTTAAACTACCTAGAATCATGACATGTTGCTTCCTGCCAAAAACGGAGGCCCATTGTAAATGTTAAACTTATAACTTGAGAAAAGTACAAGAAATGAAACATGCGCCTGAGACAGAAAAATTCAAATTGCACAGGATGTTCGATGAAACATTATTTGCAAAGTTAGTACACATTTAAAAATTGTGTTTCTGAAAAATTACTAAAACATGAGCCTTTCAACTAATGCTGAATATGAAGAATAAAACATTTCTAATAATTTTCAAACCATTAACTTTTAAGTACATTTACTTATGATTAATTTAAATACATTCTAATTAGACATTATTATTTTACATTCGCTTCATTGTGGCTGACACCATAGCAATCACTTTTCAAAGCCACACATTTATTTTTCTATTACACATTTTTCAGTTAGGCCTGTTAACACACGTTATTACACTTTATGGTTGAGTGACAGGTTTTTATTAATAATTATTGCTCTCTTACAATCCCTCCTTTGATGACTATATGGGTCTCCACAAAAGAACATACAGTAATAAGAGTGAGACAAGTCAAAACTTTGTTTGTTTAGTATAGTATACGGGTGCCCCATTGGTTTTAATAACCCCTCTGCCAGTATGATATTGATGAATGTGCCAGTTCCCCTTGCAAGAATGGAGCCAAATGTCTGGATGGTACAAGTTCATATGCAGGTGACAGTGCAGAAAGTATGTAATCAGCCAGGTATGGAGGAAAATTGCTTGCTGCAAGACAGCCACCTCTATTTTGTGAGACCAGCTTTTTCCCTGTGCTCTAATTCAGCATAGTGATCAAGAAATCCTAGGAGACTGGTAAGGAGCCCCAGACTTTCTGGAAAATCTTGTTATTTGCTAAAAAAGTGTTGCTGCCCGTGCCTTTTTACTGCAGGCCACCTGTGTTTTAGCCAGCTTGGCCTTTTTAAACTGCTGTCTTTCAGCCATGTCTGTTTGAAATTTCCCTCCTAGTTTGTGACAAAAGACTGCATAAATCCAATGCCCCCTCTTTTTTAAGAAAAAAGGCTACAAACACCTCAGTGGCTAAACAGAGTATGTTCAGGAGACTGCTTAATCTGTTTTTGTGATTTAAATTGTGTTTAGAAAGTGTTGCCTCATCACTTGTTTTCGCCTTGAAAAATCCAAATATCTGAGTGCGCGACAAGCAGTATTTCAGTGTTTTTCAGTCTCTCCCTTACCTGGAAGGTAGACTCTGCTAGCTTGTAAGTGTGGATTCAGCCTGTCTGTATCCAAGGGGATTCTGAAAAGAGCAGCAGCTCCTTCCTCCCTTTCACAGGGGTTGGGTATCAGTTAACTTGACCCTTATATATGTTTCTATTGGTTGTTGCATATGTTGTTGTAATTGGTTGCTGGGATTAGTACTTCTATTGGCTTAAGGATTAGGGTTGGTGTTGTGATTGGTACTAGGGTTGGGATTCCTATTGGTTCATGATTTTAAGGTTGGTGTTGTGATTGGTACAAGGGTTGGAATTCCTATTACTTCATGATTTTAGGGCTGGTGTTGTGATTGGTATTAGGGTTGGGATTCCTATTAGTTCATGGTTTCTGGGTTGGTGTGATTGGTTGTCAGGACTAGGGGTATGATTGGTAAATAGGGCTGGGTATTCCATTGGTTTGTGGGTTTAGGGTTACAAATCTGATTGGTTAGGGTTAGGACTAGGTTTCTGTTGGCCAATAGGGCTATTTAGGCCTTGGGCTCAGGACGTCTCATTTCGAGTATCGAGGCTAAGAGTGGAGAGGATAAAGGCAGTTGTCTGTTTGGGCCTCTTCAAGACTGATCGGGCCTAGGGCTAGAAATGCTGCCCAATTTTCCATTTACCAGAAAGGACCTTACTCCATCCACATCCATCAACATGCAAACACATTATCAGCAAAGACATCCAACTCTTGCATCACAAACTTACTTTATACAGATTGCAATGTCTCATCAACCAACACAAAACCCCACATACCACACCTATACACATATCCACCAAACCTACAACAGTAAGACACCTTCATTCTCATATCAAACACTACTCTGTCCATTCCCACTAACAGAACCTGCCATCACCCACACATCACAAAACCACATTATACATTACTTTCCGCCATCCAGATACACACTCCCTGTTCATACAAACCAACAGCATTATCCTCTATTTGCTCCTGCCCGACCCTCTTTTATCATGACAATACCTAAACCCAGCCTTCCAACACACCATATACAAACACCCTTCCCCTCTCTTCACCAATTACACACAACAATACAATCTTTACACTCCACTCCACCACACATATTACCACGTCCAGTGATCAAAACTAACACAGACATCCCTGACCTACATTCATTCCCTCTTATACACCACATACATTCTTCTCCAAAACACATCAACACCCCCTGTAATATTCTAATACCACTCACCAGCTCTAACTCACATACAAATCCTTCACAGAAAACCAATACATCAATATCGCCTCTCACTATTCCACACAAAAAAAACAGACCACACACATCAGCACTTCAAAAGTACACAGACTCTTATAATATTTTCCGTCACACCCATTACCACTCTCAAAACTACACAAATGATACAAATCCTGCCCAGTCTTTACTCTTCACAAACATCTACCTCAAGCACCCCAACACAGCAACATTTATTCACCTGCCTCTCATCCATTCCACAATTTAGAGTCTTGCATTATGATCCACATGATCCTCCACCACCCATAAATCATACTCCTTTCACACTAAACTGACACAAACAAAATACACAACATGCCACTCTTAACAATTTTGCATCCCATTGTCTTTTACACAATAAGGCTACTCTACAAAACAAATACACTCGTCAAGTCACTCTCAGCCACAAAGTCCACCACCAAAACACACAGACCCAACAAAATGCCTCCTAAGCCAGCTGGAAGAAGAATACTGTATTGAAAAACTGGATTATTGTGACCCTCACACAGTTATCACACCTAACAACACACATGCTACAAGCTCAAAATATACTGCTCACCCTTCTCCAAAACAAAATAACACCACCACCAACACACATCTTCTAAACTGCCTAGTCATAAATGCCCGATCACTTTCAAAAGGAGGCACACATCTACGACTTTCTCATGGACACACAACCTGACTTACTATTCGTAACGGAATCATGGTTGGGAAATTACATGGCCCCTGTGTTGCATGAAGCCATTCCTCCAGGATATCAAACCATCACACAAAACCGTATAGGCAAGAGAGGAGGTGGACTAGCTATTATATTCAAACAAGCAATAAATGTCAGTAAAATAGACAACATTTCCATACAAGGTTGTGACGCCCTCCTCACCAGATGCAACCGTACACCAACTTCCTCCTGTAATTTTCTCCTCATTTACAGACCTCCACCTAACAACTCAACATTCACAGACACTTTTCTAGATACAGTCTCAAACCTTATAATATTATACTCAAACCTATGCATTATTGGGGGACATAAACATTTGGTTTGACAAACCCAAAATGCCCCACACAAAAGCTATCACCACTGTCCTAGCCACATTGAACCTACATCAGATTGTACACAATCCCACACACATCACTGGACACATCCTAGATGTCATTTTTGCTAAGCCTGAACTAGTTACTGTTCAAAGCATCACACCAATCACATGGTCAGACCACCATTTGCTAACTTTCCAACATAAAACACCACAAATCAACACACCCCATAGCAACTTACATACATGCATCTATCGACCCTGGACCAATTGTGAAGGCTCACAAACACAACCAATAGCCAACACAGATCTAGGTACAAATAATTTGGTTCCAAAACTTTACGAGTGGCTACAGGAAGCTTTTGATATCCTAATACCAGTCAGAAAAACTAACCAGGACAAAAGAAAGCCAACACCATGGAGAAAGACAGAATTTAAAAAGATAAAGCAAAAAATCAGAAGGATGCAACAGACCTGGCTAAAAAAAAAGACAACATCCATGACAAACTTCAGCTACACAAACATAACAGAATGTACAACTCCTCAATCAAAAAGCTAAAAAAGGGTTCTAGTCAGACAGAATTCAGAATGCTAAATCTGCAACTTAAAGAATGTTATAAAATGTTCAATTAATTTCGAAAACCTAAATACATGGGAGTAAGTCATCCCACTACTCAAGATTTCACAAACAAACTGGCAACTATTACACAACCAAGGCAAACACATTGGTCTTCTATTTAAAACATCAGCACCAACCCCTTTCCTAAAATCCCCTCCAAGAATAAACCAACCCAGCTTCTGTACTCCTTCAAACAGATATTACAAGGTGAATTTATGGGTCTGGTCAAAGCAGGCGGGCCATCCGGTTGCCCTTCTGTACCTTGTCCACCACAAATCTTCAAGAACATTCTTTTATCTACTTCTGCTACCAGACCTATAGGAAGAATCATCAATAACTCTTCAACTACAGGAACTTTTCCTGAAGATCTGAAAAAGTCATACATATGTCCTTTATTAAAGAAAACAGACCTAGACCCACGGGACCCAGACAACTACAGACCAATTACAAATGGACCTTTACAGGGCAAAATGATAGAAAGAGCAGCATTCGCCCAGATGTCACAATTCAGTGAAGACATTTCCATACTTTCAGACTACCAAGCTGGATTCTTCCCAGGAATAGGCACTGAATTGGCACTCATAGCAATCTGGGATGATCTTAAAAACATAGTTGACTGCAATGGAGTTGCTGCACTGCTTCTTATGGACCTCTCAGCTGCCTTTGATACGGTTGACCATGACACTCTAGTTCAAAGACTTCACGAAGCCAGCATAGAAGGGACTATTCCTGACTGGATTACATCCTACCTTCAAAACAGAACTAATATTATCTATTCTCCCCCCTTCTTGTCCAAAACCTACCTCACAAAAGTAGGTGGCCCCCAAGGATCAATCATCTCACCTATGCTTTTCAACAACTACATGATATAATTACCAGAATTGATCAATGAGTTTCAACCCACATGCTACAACTATGCAGATGACACACAAATACTACTTAAATTTGAATGCCCCAAAGACATTGAAAACTCACAAATCTTCAGTTACCTCAGAGCCATTGAACAGTGGATGAATTGGAGCCATCTCAAACTGAATACTTCCAAAATGTAAATAATCACATGTGGTGACTGGAAAAATTATGACCCACTATATGCCTGGTCTGACGATCTCGGACCACCTCTCCAAGTATCCAAGGAAGTTTAAAACCTTGGAATTACCATGGACTCCAAGTTAACAATGAATGCCCAAGTGGACAAATTAGCACAATCAAGCTTCATCACCTTGAAGACTCTGCGATGCATCTTCCCCCACCTTGGATTTCCACACAAGGTGCAGGCTACTATGTCTCTTCTACGATCCAAAATGGATTATGCCATTGGCCTCTACCATGGATCATCTCTATCTGTTATGAAAAAAACTACAACATATTCAGAACTCAGCCATGGGGGCTACTTTTACATGTAAAGCCACAAGCCCACATCTTCCCTGCCTTGAGAGCGCTACACTGGTTACCCATTGCCAGAAGATTCACCTTCAAGCTGCTTTGTATCACCCACAAAGCTATACATGGAACAGGACCACTTTTCATCAGAAACAAAATAACCAAATACATTCAACAAAGAAACCTCCACTCAAGATTGGCAACCCCCCTTAAAACACCACCTTACAAGAAAAAGACAATAGGTGGTACATCCTTCTCCATTCAAGCAGCCAAACTATGGAATTCATTACCCCCATATATGAGACCCATAGTAACGATCTTGACTTCAGAAGACTACACAAGAGTTGGCTCTTTCCTTCATAACCACCATATTCAAATAACAATGGACCTTATATGTCTGTGTTGATGAATATTTATAATCTGACTAGGCATATATTCTAGGTATGTATAGTTCTTTAAGAAATATGTATTGTTACTATTTCATAATAATAAATTATACACATACTCTTTAAGCCTGTTTAACAAATGTATCCATGTATATATATATATATATATATATATATATATATACACACACACACATATATATATATATACATACATGTGTATATATATATATATATGTGTGTGTGTGCATGTACACACATATATATATATATTTATATATATGAGTGTGTGTGTATATACAAATATAAGTGTATATTATTCTATGATTAACATGTTCATAGGTCATTGCATAGCTCCTAGATAAGTTGTTATATTAGATACTTATAAATTCCTGCTTTCTTTTTTATATCACAGTGATCAAATATTATCTTATCTATTTAACAGCAAGCATTTCGCTATTCAAAAATTGGGGAACGTAAATGAATGTTAGAAAAGTACACTTAATAATTAACTTCAAAAATTACAAATCTTGAAAGTCAGTGCTTATACAATACTACTTTTCTTCTCATATTATTATACCCATTATTATATTCCTTGCACATATATTCCCTTACTATGCATTTACTTATCTATGTATTTATTACTCTAGTTCTAGTGTACTAGAGAAAAATAAATAAAATTAAATCTATAGATAAAATTAAAATGATAAATAATTAAATTAAAATTATATATATGTACATAAAATAATAAATAAATAAAAAATAATAGATTGTTTACCCTGTCTCCCCATCACTCTATGTCTCTAACAATCTAGCCTCCATCCCCACTTTGACTCATCCCAAACCCATTCTACTACTTTCATTTCCAAAATAACCCTGCCTAAGCTCTTCCCTCCTCTACCGTAGCTAGCTCACCACAAACCTCAGTTTACTACCATGATCTCCTAAACAACCCTACTAAATTCTCCCTCATTTATCTCACCTTTGACTCATCTAAAACCCATCCTGTTACTTTGATCTTCCTAACCCTTTCCACAGAATCTTCCCTCTTCCATCTCTCATTTACTCATCCCAAGCCTCATCCTATTATATAAACTCCCAATTAACACTTCTTGGTTCTTCCCTCCTCTATCCCTCCATTACTCTAGTCAATCCAGCTAACAAACTTACATATCCTCTGCTCAAATTAACTCATAATAATACTAATACTGTACTCATATTTCCTTATACTAATCCACCACTAATTCCTCTTGGGTTCTGGAGTAGTGTGCTACTCGCCAAAAAGTGCTTTGACACCTCATCAAGGATGGTAAGCGCCATATAAATACAATTGCAATATCTACTATTAGATTTCTCTGTTTTCTCCATTTCTCAGAATTTCTCAGATCATGAAAGTATTTGCTTCTCATCTTTTCCATTTTAATTTCTTCCCTCCTCGGTTTATTTTTCACCCTTTGTCTTTATATGAATCTATACAATTTGTAAAATCCAATTATACAAATGAGAGATACATCCACTATTAATAATGGTTTCAGTATCATTCCCACAACACCTTGACCAAGGATTCCCAACCAATTTTTCACTTCAGTAAAACATTTGCCTATATTTTCCCACACACTTGGCTCTTTCAGGTCTTTCAAGTCATAATTTAGAGTTGTCAAATTCTTAATGAAGATCTTAATTTCTTAACTGTTATCAGGGATAAAAGTGCAACAATGTTGTGCTTGAAGCATCCTACAGACTCCACCTTCCTTGGCTAAAAGGATGTCTAATGCAAGACAGTTCTGAAAAATCATCAAACGTACCGCAGCCATTTAAGAAATCCATTATTGTAATTGCTCCAAAAAAATCTGTTAGCATTTTATCTACAATAGTAGACAGCTTTCTAATTCTCATATGTCATTCAGAACAACTCCTACAGAAGGAATAATTGCTCCAAGTATATCTCCAACTATTTCCGGATAACTTGCTCTTTTTGATCTTGGTCTCAGGTTCTCATGTGTATTATCTATGTTGTCCATATGATAAAAATTAGTAAAAACCACTCCTAGGTAGCAAGTCCCATACCATCCCCTATGGAGACGATAATAGGCATTTCTTCAACAGTTGTAATAAACCCCAGGAATTGCAGGATCTTGTCCATTCAGCATAAAGTCCCATGTGTTCTTGAATAGAAATACATGTCTTCATTCACTCATTCTCACAAAGTTAGTATCAGTTCTAGATTGTGGTCTGTATATACAAAGCTTTCCTACATGTTGGTAGTCTGAAGCAAACTTCCCTTGTGTGTTAGTTACACTATATGTATAATCATTCTTAAAAGTGCATTTTACTAAACCCTTCTTCATTTCTTCTTACATTGTTTTTCTTCTATCATCAGTCTGATCGAGGAAAGTTTTCTCAACTGGTGAAAGTGTGCATGTAAGATTATTTCTATGTGTATGGACAGTTCCAAATGTTAGCGTATGCTCATAAAACCTCCTACAATGGTGATATTTCTAGGTCCAGCAATAGTATTTAAGTGTTGGTTAGCTGGAACAAAAGAAAAGACAACTTCAAAATTAGAATAGAAATATTGTATGTATTCCTGATGATAAAGCCTTGTTTTATAGAAGACTGCAACTAATCCCATGTGGTAAACTATGATATGTAATTCCTTCTTGCACTGATGAAGGAATTAGCGTATGTTAGGCTTGGCATCCTTGGTGTGATTTCCCCTAACTTTTGGCTCTGCTTCCAAGGTTGTTGATGTGTGCTGGACTCTGTTTTTGCTGTTTTGATACTCTGGGCACTTTACCACTGCTAACCAATGCAAAAGTGCAGGTGCTCCTGTGTAAAATATATGTGTAATTGGCTATCCATCATTGGAATATTTGATTTACTAGTAAGTCCCAAGTAGAGTGCACTAGAGGTGCCCAGGCCATGTAAATCAAATGCTACTAGTGGGCCTGCAACACTGGTTGTGCCACCCACATTAGTGGCCCTGTAAACATGGCTCAGACCTGCCACTGCAGTGTCTGTAGGTGCAGTTTTAAACTGCCAATTCAACTTGGCAAGTTTATCCACTTGCCATGCCTAAACCTTCCCTTTTTATACATGTGAGGCACCCCTAAGGTAGGTCCTAGGTAGCCCCATGGGCAAGGTGCAGTGTAAGTTGCAAGTGGGACATGTACTGATGTGTGTTACATGTCCTAACAGTGAAATACTGTTAAATTCAGTCTTCACTGTTGTAAGGACTATCTCTCTCATAGGCTAACATGGGGGCTGTCTTTAAATATTAGAAAGTAGGCATTTTCTTGCTTTAACCATTCTGTGACTCTGCCTGTTTGTGGATTCACTGTCTGAGTCAGTTTGACAGTTGGACTGTTTGTGAATCTCCTCTAAACAGTGAGACTAAGGGAGCTGGGTGTCGCCTGCATATCCTGTACTAGAGTGGAGGGAGGAGTGGTCACTTACATCTGAATGGGCTTTGCCTGCCCTCTCGCAAAGCAGTCTCCACCCCCGTGGTGTGTGTCTGGGGCATGGCCTGGGCAAGGCAGGATTTTGCAAACTAGAGAGACTTCCCAAAGGCAGAAAGAGGTATAAGTATTGGACCCAAAACCCCTGAAAATTAGATCACTTCTGGATTCAAGAGGAACCTCTGCCAAGGAGAAGAGCTGAAGAGCTGAGGAGAAGTGCTACCCCTGCCTATGACTGTGCTTTGTTGGAATATCCTGCAGTTGCTGCTTCTGCCTTTGAAAGGGGACAAAGACTGGACTTTGTTGTGCATTCCTGCTTAAGAATCTCCAAGGGCTTGAAATGAGCTTGCCTCCTGTTTTGAATTATCAGGGCCATCAAAGATTACCTCCGCCAGCACCTGGACTCTTTGATGAGACTCCTGCCTTGCCAACTGGTGACCTATCCAGTCCCTGGGCCCCTGAAAGGTGAAGTTAGCAGAACAAGAGCTAAAATATCCATGCACAGAACGCTGTGAAGGGAAATTGTCGAATAACCATCTTCAATGCAGCTGATAAAGGATGTGCCACCGGCTTTGTGGCTGAAATCAACGCTCCACCTGCATCACGGCTTGGACATCGACACATCACAGCTGAAGAAACATCACGCAACACCGGCTTGCGGCTGATGCTAACGATGCAAACCTCATGCAGCACTGTTTTCTAACACCGTGCGACCAGATTTTCCACACATCGTCCATGGGAGACAAAGTCACCCCGACTCTGCACGGATCTGAGGTGCATTGTCCGGAAATCGATGCATCGCTCTCACGCGAGAGAGAAAATCAACACATCACCAATCCGAATGGAGAAGAAACAGCGTGCGGCCTCCCTTGCGAGAGAGGAATTGACGCATCGCTGACTTTTCTGCACTCACTCGCCCATGCGGCTTTACTTTTGATGCAAACCAGGTACTTTGTGCAAAATCATCGTTTCTATTGTTTCTTTGGATTAAGACTCTTATTCATATTTTAACTTGTGTTTGTTGGATTTTGGTTGTTTTGGTCTTGTTTGATTTAGATAAATATTACGTATTTTTCTAAACCAGTGTGGTGTCCATTTTGTACTGCTCGTGCCAAACTACCAAGGGGGTTAATGGGGGTTAACCAGGTGTGTTTCTTCTTTGCCCTGACTAGAGAGGGTCCTTGCTTGACCGGGGGTATCCTAACTGCCAACCAAAGACCCCATTTCTAACAGCGTACATACATAACATTTTCTCACATCCATTGTCGCAACATATTCTTACATCAAGTGATAGAAAACATTAGAGGAAGATCTCTTTGTGAGCTGTCTAGGTGAAAGTGTTTCTCATCTCTATTAAACTTCACTAATTTAGAAAGTGTAGTCATCTCTGGAAGAGGTGTATAATTAGCTTCAGCTTTATCAGAAACATTCAACAAATTTATCAACACATATACTACTGCAAATCAAACACACATACATTTGCAACACCCATTGTTTCTATTGCTATTGGTGCCCGTGGCCTGTTAAGAATCAGAAAGTGAAAAAAAGGATAGATTTAACTATGCAGCCAAACAAAAATCAAAAATAATTTTCAGTCTTCTTTGCGATTATTTGCAGCAGCATTCAGGGTTCTCTCCAGAACTTTGCAAAAAATCAGTTTAGCAGTTTTGTCAAAATCAGGCTCCTATGTCTCTTGTTAGATCATGATCTGCTGATCACTAACTATTACTTCTGGTATATTATGTCTCTCTTGTTCAATTGGCAATGTGATTTCAGAACTCAGTTCAAATGTGATTTCAAGTTCCAAAGTGTAGAACTGGATTGTCACGGTCATAACAAAAGGACATACATTTTTGTTCCCACTCATCAGCTGAGTGGTATGCCCATTCAGGACCTGAGTATCTTCAAATTGCAACTTTCTTTCTTTTTGATCTTCAATTTGCACTCGGTTCTCCTTCACTCAGATCTGTTTGTTCTGTTGTTTCTGCTTCTTCACTTATGCTCAACAGTACATGAGAAATCTTTTCAGTTGCATGCAAAGTAGGCTACTTATCTAGTTTTAAAGTCTTTCTAGACAGTGATAGCAAAATAGGACTTACAATTCTTCTTAGTCAGCAGGAATTTGACAAGCACTTCTTTCACTTCACTTGCTTCACCTGTACCATTAGCCACTTCAGGAGGAGTCAAATCTGCATAAGTTTGATTCAACTAAACTCCATTTTCGGCTTCTTCAGGAAATGAGTTCTGCTATATCTCTTTTTCCCAATCGTCTGTTTCTGGGAGAGTCCTCCTTAGACTTGACTCTCCTGCTACATCCCCTTCGGATTTTGTTGACAGAGGAGTATTAGGGTTGTCCTGTATTTCATCTCTCAAAGGTGTACCTGGATCCTCACCAGTTTCTACTACCTTTATTTTTGCAGTCTCTTGCTCTGTCTTTGTCCCTTTCTCTTCCTGAGACTGTATTACTTCAGCTGGTGCTCTTAGCAATCCTGGATCTTCTTCCAGGGGATAGGACACATTGCCAGTAATGCTGGCATGGACCCAGTTCGGAACTCCAGCACACTTCACAGCAGTCATCGTTACCAGGATAACCTGGTATGGGCCCTTCCACCTAGGCAACAAGCAAGTCTTCTGCACGTGCTTCTTTATCACCACCCAATCAACAGCCCGAAGACTGTGACACTGGTCTTGGGATGGTGGCATGACTTTATCTTCCACCTGGTGAGACAAAGAGCAAACCACATCAGCTAGAACCTTGCAGTAATCCATTACCAAGTCATCTGTTATGTTTACAAGTGCTTTTGCAGGAAGGCTGGCAATCTCGTTGGTCTACCCTTCAGGATTTCATGTGGGAAGAGTCCATTCTTTCTGTCAGATGTATTTTTCATGCTCATCAAAGCCACAGGAAAAGCATCTGGCCATTTCAAATTTGTGGATGCACACATTTTTGCCAATCGAGCTTTCAGAGTTCCATTCATTTGTTCTACTAATCCCGAAGCTTCAGGACGATAGCCACAATGCAGTTTCTGCTCAATGGTTAAGGCTGAACATAGGAATTTAATCACCTCGTCATTGAAGTGACTTCCTCTATCTGATTCTAAAGAGGCCAGAAAACCAAACCTGAGTATCAACTCTGTAAGTAACTGCTGTGCTACTACTGTGAGTTTATCATTTCTACTTGTAGGGTAGGATTCAATCCAGTGACTAAATATACAGACAATCACCAACACGTATCTCAAACTACCACGCACAGGCATCTCAATGAAATCCATCTACATTCTGTTAAATGGACCACCTGCTCCTCCAATGTGACTCAAATTCACAACTGTTCTCTTTCCCATGTTCATTTGTTGTCATGTAATGCATCTGTGACAAATTGCTTCAGTCTAAATTTCAAATAGAACCAAGATTGCCTAAATGTTCGAATCATTGCATCTCTGCCAATGTGTGTTTGACCATGATAGTATCTAGCCATTTGTGTCAGCAGACAGTTTGGCAAAACTGCCCTTCATTTGAAACCCACATTTCATCAATTTCTCTTTGAATGCAACCCAATTCTGCCCAGCTTTTTTTTTTATCTTCTGGAGCCTCATCTTGGAGTCATTTTATCTTCTCCCAAGTGTCAATTACTGTCAACATAAAACTTTGACTTGTCTCATCAGTATTCATCGTACCAACATTTTTCCATTGTTCATTAAAAGTGACACAGTTAAGTGTACATAGCCTCGAAAACTGATCTGCATAGGAATTTCCCAAGGAGATGAAATAGCTTGACTTCTGATAAGCACTGCACTTAACTACACCAATCTTTCAGGCAGTTGTAGTGCTTGTAACAAATCATGAATTCTATCACCATTTCTAATTGGTGAGGCAGAAGAGGTCATGACACCTCTCTGGGACCATAAATGCTCGAAATCATGTACAACACAAAATCTATTCTGGCTGTGTGTAAAATTCAGAATTTCCAGCTGTGCAGAAATAAAGCATGCTCTAGTAAGAGCCACCAGTTCAGTCACTGGTGCAGAAAATACTCCATGAAGTAATGAAGCTTCTAGTGTGCCAGCAACGTCTATTGGTAGCAAGGTTGCAATATTAAGTACATTACACCTTTTAGGGATAATATTTGGGGAACCTAAAATCAGGAGCTCGTACTTTGTCAAACGGTTATTTGTCAGGTATTGAGTTTTGGTCCTGGTAAGCAAGATCTCAACTGAGTGAGGGACCAGTACAGTTAAAGTATGTCCCATCAAAATGCTCTCGCCTTGAGCGATACTAACACCAACCGCCTCTACCTGCTTAAGACAGCCTGGTAAAGCGGAAGTAACTGGATCCAGTGTAGCTGAAAAATATGCTACAGGGTGATTTTCACCACCATGTACCTGCGTTAGGATATAAAGAGCATAGCAATCACAATAATTACAAAGCAATAAAAATGATTTTGTGTTGTCAGACATTCCCAGAGCTGGTGCTCTGTACATACTTTCTCTCAACTCAATAAAAGCTTTCATACAAGCTTCATCGAAAGGTACAGGATCAATAATGTCTTTGTGGGTCAATCTCTGTAATGACTTGGAAATAACAGAAAAATAAGGAATCCATTGGCAACAGTAACTCACTATTCCCAAAAACATGCTGACATCTCTTTGATTAATAGGAAGATTCATTTGTAAAATAACTATAACCCTTTCACTGGACACCTTTCTTGCACCTTTCTCTATTTGATGTCCCAAGTATTTCACTTCTTTCTTACAATACTGTAATTTTGCTGGGGACACTTTGGCCCTCATTACAACCCTGGTGGTTGGTGTTAAAGTGGCAGTAATACCGCCAACAGGCTGGCGGTAAATACCACCATATTATGACCATGGCGAAAAGATCTCCGAAAGACAGCCAATGTACCACACCGACCGTCAGGGCAGAAAGAAAAAGCCACCACCGCGGTAGCCACCTACAGCCAGACGGAAGTCAATGTTCCGCCCACCATATTATGACCCTGAAAACCACCACCTTTTCCGGGGTGGTACAACGACATCAAAAGCCTGGCGGAAACTGAGCTCAGAAGTGAAAGGACTCACCATTGGAGACACATGGAACAACCATGCTGCCATGGAGCCTGAACTGCATGTCTTCCCCATGATCTTCTATGTCCTGCTCCACCATGAACACCAACGCCGGCGAAGACGATGACGGTGAGTACATCCACCTAGCACACAAGGGAGGGAGGGAGGAAACCGAGAGTGACACACACACACTCAACACCCCTTAACACCATACACACACTCAGCTGCATTACAAAATCTATTTTACCCCCGTAACTCGGATGAATAATGCAAGGGCAAAATGAATTTGTAAAAGTGAATGTAATGAGACCAACACAGAGTGAAAAATAAGTTAGGTAATATAGTAGATATATACATATGTACAGAAAAAGGGACACAGCCCAGTCCACATTGCCACAGGCCAAATTCCAAGGCTACACATGTCACCTGCTTCAACACTGAGAGAACACTGCAGGGGCATCACTTGGTAAATGGGCAGGCACCTCAGGGGGATGGGGGATAAGGGGCACCTCAGCTGGGAGATGAAACAAGACCACTGGTTCTGGAGGGGGCAACATGACCCGTGCTTGGTCCTGTGGAGTGCAAGGTCACAGTCTCTCATGTGGGTGTCTCACCCACTGGTTCTGGAGGGGGCAACATGCCCTATGCTTGGTCCTGGGGAGTGCAAGGTCACAGTCTCTCATGTGGGTGTCTCACCCACTGGTTCGGGAGGGGGCATTGTGCCCTATGCTCTTGATCCTGGGGAGTGTTGGCCATGTGGGTGTCTTACTCACTGGTTCTGGAGGGGGCATTGCGCCCTGTACTCTTGATCATGTGGAGTGTTGGCCATGTGGGTGTCTTACCCACTGGTTCTGGAGGGGGCATCATGCCCTGTGCTCTTGATCCTGGGGAGTGCAAGGTCACAATCTCTCAGGTTGGTGTCATACCCACAGCTCCCATGGAGGCAGAATTACATACCGTCCAACGGCGGTGCCGGCTGCTCAGTGGTGGTGGTGCTGCTGCCCATCCCCTGCAACCTTGGATGGCTGCTCAGTGGTGGTGGTGGTGCTGCTGGGGGAGAGGCTCCTGCCCTTCCCCTGTAACCTCAGATGGCTGATCAGTGGTGGTGGTGGTGCTGTTGGTGGGGGGAGGCTCCTGTCCATTCCCTGCAACATTGGACGGCTGCTCAGTGGTGGTGGTGCTGATGGGGGGGGCTCCTGCCCATCCCCTGCAACCTGCATGGGATGCACAACCATGGTTGGTGGTGGGGGCTCCGTCACAGTTCCTGCCCCAGGCCCCTTGGTCCTCCTGCCTGCTGGTGCAGGCTCCTTGCTCATCCTGGCAGCTAGGGCAGGCACCTTTCCCTTCTTGCCTGCTGGTGCAGGCTCTTTTTTCTTCCTGGCAGCTGGGGCAGGCTACATTCCCTTCTTGCCTGCTGGGGCAGGCTCCTTGGTCTATCAGGCAGCTAGGGCAGGGTCCTTTCCCTTCTTGCCTGCTGGTTCAGGCTCCTTGTTCTTTCTTGCAGCTGGAGGAAATGGGAGTGGTTTTTGGAGGTATCTGTCTGCTGCTTTTGGGTGCAGGTGCATGACCTGTATGTTGTTGTGAGGTGGCTGGCTGTTGGGTGTCTGAGTGCTTGGTTTGTGTACCTTGGGGGGACAGACACAGTGGGAGAGGACACAGGGGATGTGTGCATGGCTGTTGTGGAGGTGTCTGCCAGTGAGGTGTGTGTTCTGCTTGGTGTGGTGATGATGCTGGTAGTGGATGATGATGTAGTGCATGCAGGTGTGAGTGTAGACAGAACTGGGAGGGAGGTGGAGGAGGAGGAGGAGGAGGGGAGACAG
Organism: Pleurodeles waltl; assembly: GCF_031143425.1. Taxonomy (NCBI): domain Eukaryota; kingdom Metazoa; phylum Chordata; class Amphibia; order Caudata; family Salamandridae; genus Pleurodeles; species Pleurodeles waltl. The sequence goes on along the minus strand of NC_090438.1, from coordinate 479,381,547 downwards.
TGGAAACAGTGGCTGTTGGTGTGTCTGCATCTGGATGGTGTTTGTGTGAATGTCTGTGAGATGAAGTGTTGTGCTTGTGTTTCCCTGTACCACTCTTGTGTGTTGCCTTTTGTGCATGCACGCCTGGCTGTGTGCTGGGGATGGGTTGGGGTTGAGGAGAATGGGCCTGGGAAGAGGAAGTTGGAGGGGGGAGGGTAGAAACAGGGACAATGGCTGACATCAGAGAGGAGGCCAAGCCTAAATCGATCTCTGTTGGGCCGCCAATCCAGTGTGAATGCCCTCCAGGAATGCATTAGTCTGTTGCATCTGGGCTGCCAGCCCCTGGATGGCATTCACAATGGTTGATTGCCCTACAGAGATGGATCGCAGGAGGTCAATAGCCTCCTCACTCAGGGCAGCAGGGCTAGCTGGGGCAGGGCCTGAGGTGCCTGGGGCGAAGGAGATGCCCACCCTCCTGGGTGTGCGGGCACGGGAAACTCAATGAGGGGCTGCTGGGAGGGCGGTGCTGGTACAGGGGTGGTGGATGTACCTGTAGCTGGGGTGGTCACAGAAGTGTCCTCCACCACCAGGGAACTTCCATCGGAGGATGTATCTGTGTCAGAACTGGCCCCTCCAGTCTCTGCCATGGTGATCCCCTCACCCTCTGTCCCACTGGTGCCCTCAGCGTCAGTGTACTCTGCCTCCTGGGTCCTGTGGGATGCAGCGCCCTCCGTTGCCAGTGCCTCTGCTCCTCCACCAGTTGATGCTAATGCACATAAGGACAGGATGACAAAAAGGGGGAGAGAGAGACAAGGGATACACTGTGCCAGTGGTTGCATCAACACCACCGTTGGCGTACACAGCACCCTCACACACAGAGAACAGGCCTACTCAAAATGCCATAGCATTAGCAGAGAAATAGCTTGCCACCAAGGCATGGGGAGGGGCACACACCTCCTAATGCAGCGCACCTGGGACCCATGCAGCCCTGACCAGTAGAGGATGCCTACGAGCTAGGTAGCAGGATTATCCCTTCAGAACGCTAGCCACCAGGAGACCTATGCTGCAATGTCAGGCCTGGCCTAGGGCACCCACTGACACACATCCCCCACCCAGATACCACCCTACCATGCGTAAGTTGTAATGGTGGACACTGAACTCCCCCCCTTGTGGCTGCTGTGATGCCCTCAAGCGCCCTTCCAGCTCTGGATAGGCCACTGCCAGTATGCAGGCCATCAAGGGGGTCAGGGTTCGATGGGCACCCCTTCCTCGTTGGTAGGCCATCCCCAGCTGAGCTTCTGCTGTCTTCCATGCCCAGCGTCTCAGGTCCTCCCACTGTTTGCGACAGTGGGTGCTCCGCCTGCCATAGGCCCCCAGGGTTTACACGTCCTTGGCGATGGCACACCATATACCTTTCTTTTGATGGGTGCTGACCTGCAGAGGCAATACGCACAGGAAAATAGAATTAGACAAACAGTCCTGCCTGTTACACCTATGGCCCACCATACCCCTTCACTTCACCATTTATACACACATGGCCCAGCACACAACCTATACGCCACCCAGAGGACATCCACCCACCCCCATTACACAAGGCCTCCACACGCACAACTCCATACAATCATGCCACATCCATCGTGCCCACAGTGTACTCACCTGTTGATCTGGAGGCCCATACAGCAGTCCATACTGGGGTAGGACCCCATCCACCCATCTCTCCAACTCCCCCAAAGTGAAGGCCTTTCCCCAGTCACAAGTGCCATGGTAGGTTCCAGACACAGGTCACAGCAGCATATGCAGTGTAGGTCCTCTCCTGTGGAAGATCAGGTAGCAAGTGAGGGATCAGATAGAAAATGGCGGTCACGTCTGCGGCGGTGCATACCGCCACCACCGGCGTAGATCACCATTGGCCAATGTAACCCATAGGGCCCAATGTTAACCAATGAGGAATTGCATGGTGGGTCCCGACCGCCTTTCGCAACGGCGCACAACGTCAGCAGAATCACCTCACTTTCACCTGTCCCTCCACACAGGACAGGCGGACGTCATTTCGGGGGCAGGGGGGTGTCATGGAAAATTTCTGTGTCACTGGTGAAATTAGGAGATACTGGACAAATCACACTGACCCATTACAAGTAAACAGCATGCAAGGTTCTGTTGTAGCCCCATTGTTTAGTTTGTGACCGGCTCCTCACTCTTTTGTCCCATAGATTCCTACTGCTGCGGATGAATATGAGACGGAGACATACCCCAATGTACAGAACCCTGGTGGACTTGGCAACACTGGAGGACAGGCACATAATACTCACCTATTGACTTGACAGGCCCACAGTCACTGAGCTGTGTGCACAATTGGAGCCTGACCTTAAATCTGCTATCCGTCACCCCACTGGGATCCCTCCTGTTGTGAAAGTTCTATCAGTGCTCCGTTTCCTGGCAACTCGTTCTTTCCAAGTGACAGTGGGCTTGGCAGCAGGAATCTCACAGCCAATGTTCTCAAACGTGCTGACAAGAGTTTTGTCTGCCCTGATTAAACACATGTGCAGCTAAATTGTTTTTCCCCTGTTTGAAGATTTGGCCACAGTGAAGGCTGAGTTCTATGCAATGGGACATATCCCCAACATAATTGGGGCAATTGATGGAACACATATTGCATTTGTCCCCCCAGTCAGAATGAACAGGTGTTCAGAATCAGAAGAGTTTCCACGCTATGAATGTACAGATGGTGTTCTTGGTGGGCCAGTACATCACCCACGTCAATGCTAAGTATACTGGGTCGGTGCATGATGCCTTTGTCCTGAAGAATAGCAGCATCCCAAATGTGATGGGCCAAATACAGAGGCACAGGATGTGGCTAATAGGTGAGCCCTGGTTCCTACCCACTAGATGTTGGTGTATGGGTATGGTGTAGGCCATATGGGATAGTGTGTGGCTAAATGTTGTCCCTCAATATTTGCCGGTGACTCTGGTTACCCCAACCTATCATGGCTGTTGACCTCTGTGAGGAATGCCAGGACAAGGGCAGAAGAACCTTATAATGAGGTCCATGGGTGAACCAGAAAGATAATTGCAAGGACCTCTGGCCTCCTGAAGGCCAGGTTCCGGTGCCTCCATCTGACAGGTGTATCCCTGTGCTACTCACCCAAGAAGGTCTGCCAGATAGTGGTGGCATGTTGCATAACCTGGCCCTCAGACGCCATGTCCCATTCCTGCAGGAGGAGGAGGCTGGAGATGCCTGTGCGCCAGGAGTGGACCCTGTGGATAGTGAAGATGAGGAGGCAGAGGATGAGGATGAGGACAACAGAACATCACTGATCATACAAAACTTCAAATGGCACACAGATAGGGCAGTGTTACTTCACATTTCATTGGAATGTGTTTGAATTTCTGTTGCACTGGCATGCTGATATTTCCCACCTCTTTGCACACTTTCTGTTCCCGCTGGCAATTCCTTTTGCAGATGTTGGTGACCTCACATATACTCCTGGTGTGATCACTGCAGCCAGCTACAGGTTATTAATTGGTGCTCATTTTCTCCACAGTTGAATTGCAATGTTTGTACCTGTTTCAATGAATACATGACATACTCCAAACTTCTTTTTTTCCCAAGGGTGTTTATTGAAGTGCTAAAATATTGAGGTGCAAGTGCAAGGGGATGGGGTGATGATGGAGGAAAGTCCAGGGTATTGTTCCAGTCTATTTGTAGCACAGGTGTTTTTTCCAAGGGGACATAGGAAGGGGAACAATGGCAGTTCAGGGAGGACAGGGTGACTGAGTGGGACACAAGGGTGACAATCAGGAGAGTCTCATTTCCTGGTGGGGGTCTTGGCAAGTGTGTCTGGCTTCTGTCTGGATCACTGGAAACATTTGCCTGGTTCTCCTTCTGCAGGCGGAGGGGTGCTGGGGGCCTGTGAGTCCTGTGGCGGGACTTCCAGGACACTAGCGGCAGCGGAGGTGGAAGGCTGTTCAGATGTCTGGCTAGTGGCAGGGGCCCGCTGTTGTGTGACTGCCTCCCTCATAATGTTGTCCGTGTCTGCCAGCACCCCTTCTATGGACATTAGGGTGTTGTTGATGGCCTGCAAGTCCTTCCTGATCCCCTGGTACTGGAATTGTCCAATGTGGTGGTGTTTTTTTCTGTGGGTGTCAATTTTGAGCGCAGCGGTATGTACCTCCAATGGTTTACTGCCGTTGAATGTCCGCCATGGTGATCTGTGGGTCATAATGTGATGGGCGTAGTTCTGTTGGCGTAAGGGTGTGTGTTTAGATATCGCCAGCTTATCACTGACCTTTGGTGTGCGGAATTGTGTCTGAATACTGACGGATTGGTGTGTGTGTGTCATAATATGGTAAACGGATATCCGCTGCGGTAAGTTGGCGGCAGTCAGCGTGGTGGTAAGTGGGATATACTGCCAAAATCATAATGAGGGCCTTTATGTCCATTTTCACCCAAATAATTCAATAAGGCAATAGTATCATGCCTGCATGCTTCCTGTGTTTTTGAAGCAATCAATAAGTCATCAATGTTCTGAACCAATGTTGATTGGAAAGGCATTTCAAATGATTCCAAATTCTTTTTCAACACCTGATTTGATATTGATGGGGATTCTGAAAAGCCTTGTGGGATCCTACACCAGCAATACACATGATTGCAGAATTTAACACAGAATAGAAAATGGCTATTCTCATTCTATTCTCAAAATGCTTGTGACAAGTTCATTACTGTGAACCATTATGCATCACCATTAAGCACCACTGGACAACATTTGACCAGAGTTTCATTGATCTTTCTCAAATCTTGAACATTGTTTTTCACAAACCCATAATAGGTGAATTACATGCGCTGCTCAGCACTTCTTTCAAAACTCCTTGTTTAACAAAATCTGCAATTACAGGAGTAACTCCAATTACATGTGGTGCCATGTGATATTGAGGAGTTTTTGGTAAAATTGCATTAGGTTTTACTGTGACTTTGACTGGTTCAACTTCTTTAATTAGACCAATATCTTTTCCAGAAAGATCCCAAACTTTCACATTAACTGTATCTCGTAAATCATTTGGCAGGTCTGATACTGTAAATGCAGGATAAAGGGTAATCAGTGAAACTCTTCATTAATCAAATTACAATTTCCAACTGGTAAACAGGTTTCCTCATAATTACTATTTGTTTGGATGGTAATTCCATCATTTGTACAAGTAGTCGAACATTTTGTTTTTCACAACAAATCTCTTCCCAGAAGGAATACTGGACTTTAGTCACAAACTACAAACTGTGCATGGCTTCGAAAGTACCAGTTTTAACAGGAATCAACTCAGTAATCAGATTTGTCAAGTGCTGATTCGCTACTCCCACAACCTGTACTGTTTTCCCAGAAAGTGGCACATTATGAACTTCTGCATTTCTGACAGTAAAGCGTGTAGCTCATGTGTCATCCAAGAATGGGACATTGTGACCCATTTCTCTTTCATTTACATAAGGAACACTCTGATCCACCTCTAATAAAGCTAATAGCACATAGGCGGTCATTACAACATTGGTGGTAAAAGCCGCTTACCGCCGTGCAGAACACCGCCAACACACCGCCGCACACACGGAAATCCGCCACAGCTATTATGACCCACAGCACGGAATCCGTCAAAATTCAGACACCCACACAAGTCCGCCACACCAAAGGTCAGTGATAAACTGGCGAAAACAAAACCTCCACCGTCACGCCAACAGAAATACGCCCACACTATCACAACCCACGAATCAACGCGGCAGTCTATCAACCGCGGTATTCCATTGGCGGTACATACCGCTGCGCTCAAACTACACACACATCTACAAAACACAGCCACATTGGACAAATCGAAATACACACACCTGATACACATACACACACCACTCCCACACACCCAATACTATATAAAACACACACCCACATCACCCACAAACCCCTACGACCAGAATCACTGAGAGAAGGCCAGAGAGAGACACCACCATCAATAAACTAGCATCCACAGGCACACAACACCATCACCCACATAACTTCCACGCACCTCACACAACACACCACTACATATCAGCACACTTATCACCACACATACCACCCCACACATCACCCACACCACCCCATGGCACGGCAAAGACACCCCAGGTTTTGGGAAGACGAACTCAGGGTCATGGTGGAGGAAATCGTCCGGGTAGAGCCACAGCTATTCGGATCACAGGTGCAGCACACCTCCATTGCTAGGAAGATGGAGCTATGGCGAAGAATAGTGGACAGGGTCAACGCAGTGGGACAGCACCCAAGAAATAGGGATGACATCAGGAAGAGGTGGAACGACCTACGGGGGAAGGTGCGTTCTGTGGTGTCAAGACACCACCTTGCGGTCCAGCGGACTGGCGGCGACCCCCCACCCCCTCCCCAACAACTAACAACATGGGAAGAGCAGGTCTTGGCGATTCTGCATCCTGAGGGTCTCGCAGGAGTTGCAGGAGAAATGGACTCTGGTAAGTCAAATCTTTACTATTACATCCCCCACCCAACCTGCATGCCATCACATACCCCCACCCTCACCCTCACCCCCATCACTCCAACTCCTCACAAATGTCCCAATATCACAAACCACACATCCGAACACCAAGCCCTGCATGCAACAACAAAGAATGGACAACCAAGACCAAAGCATGCTCACTGCACAAACCCATACACCCCCCTAAACCATCCGCACACAAGGTCCCACACAGGAATGCAAGCACTGGGGTACACGGTCAACCACCCATTGCACACCATGGCACACACTGATGCAATAATTATGCTTTTACACCCCTGCAGGACCCCTACCCAACGTCACTGCACAGGAGGGTCCAGACATATCCACACCACCAACAGAAGAGTCCCACAGTGATGACAGCAGCTCTGTCCAACTGGATCTAGATGACCAGCCCGGCCCATCGGGGACCTCGGGACAGTCGGTTCCCATCACACAGTCACAGGCCACTACAGAGCTTCCCCCCTCTGGAAACACCAGCACTGCACCCACCCAGCGGGCCCATACCTCTGTCCCCAGGACACGTCAATCAGCAGTGTGTCCACCACTACAGGGAACCCAGGCTAACCCACCACCCCAACAACAACAGGGACCTGGGGGCAGTGGCAGTGGGCACACCGTTCAGGGGACAGAGGCACAGGAACACAGCGGAACTGGGAGGGCTGCTGTGCGACAGGGGGAGGACAGGCCAAAGGAACCCACTCTCCACAAGGCCCTCTCCAACATCATGGGAGCCTACCACCACTCCCAGGAGACGATGGCAACGGTACTGGCCAAGTTTCAGGAGACCCAGCGCCTGCAGGGGGAACAGTATTTGGGCTTCAGGGAGGAACTCAGAGCCATCAATTCCACCCTGGGCACCATCGTAGGGATGCTGAAGGAAGTACTCAACACCAGGAGGGACACTGTGGAACAACAAGGGGCCCCTGACACTAGCCTGGAAGATGAACTGTCCACCACCTCCGCCGGCGCTAGTGGACAGGAGGCACCGCCACAGGACCACCACACCAGCACCCCACCCCCTGCAGAGGGAGAACCACCCCGCAAACAGTTCCTGAGATCCAGGAAAAAGACAGAGAACGATGCCAAGACCCCCGCCAAGAGACCACCCTGAATGTCATCTTTCTGTCCCACTTTGTCACACTGTCCATCCTCAAACTGCCCCAGCTCCACTTCCTATGCCCATTTGGGCAATGCACCTGTGAGACCAATAGACTGGACTCTGCTATGGACATAACTCCACCATCACCCCACCCCATGGTGCAACCCCCTCCAATATTGAGCACTTAAATAAACACCCTTGAAGCACAAAACAATCTGGAGTCAGTGTGAGATTTCGAATTAGTGTATTAACAATTAGTGTGGAAAAATGCTCTTACAATTCTAATGTCAACATACCTATGTCACACAGCTCTAGTCCATGAGGAATCAAAGCAGATGTCACACAGTGGGACCCACATCTATAAAATCGTAAGGGAAAGTGACAACTCAGTGACCATACACTGGGTGAAAACGACAGACAGTAGAGAGGTAGTAATGTTAAAGTACATGTGGTAGGCAGGTTTGCATTCTTACCTGTGTCTCACTGGAAATATTGCAGGATCACCGAGTCCCTGTTGTTGATGTCCTCTTCTTTTGCTTCCTTGTCTTCACTCTCCACAGGCTCCACAGCTGCAACAACACCGCCATCTGGACCATCCTCAAGTAGAAAAGGCACCTATCGTCGCAAAGCTAAATTATGAAGCATACAGCAGGCCACGATGATCTGGCACACCTTCTTTGGTGAGTAGAATAGGGATCCACCTGTCATATGGAGGCACCGGAACCTGGCCTTCAGGAGGACGAAGGTCCGCTCAATTATCCGCCGTGTTCGCCCATGGGCCTCATTGTAGCGTTCCTCTGCCCTTGTCCTGGGATTCCTCACTGGGGTCAGTAGCCTTTACAGTGAGTGCATGTGCCACATACCAAGGGTAGGGATGGGGGCCAATGACTGTGACGGTGCAGTTGGTAATAAGTTTCTCTTCCCCCTGTCCAAATCATGTAGGTCAGCGCCCACCAGAAAAAATATATTTGGCGTGCCATCGCCAAGGACGTCCGGACCCTGGGGGTCTACCACAGACGGAGCACCCACTGCCGGAAAAGATGGGAGGACATTCGCCGCTGGAGCAAGAAGACTGCGGAGGCTCAGCTGGGCATGGCCTCCCAACGTGGGAGGGGTGCCCGTCGCACCATGACCCCCCTGATGTTCAGGATCCTGGCGGTGGCGTACCCGGAGTTGTATGGGCGCTTGAGGGCATCACAGCAGCCACAAGGGGGTGAGTACACTCTCATCCTGCTGATTTAGCACGCAGTGGAGGTGTGTGGGTGGGGGAGGTGGGCTGTGGGTTTCCCTAGGCCAGGGTGAGTTTAGTAGGCAAGGTCCCTCCGTAGGGCAGCCCATGTGGCACCCCACCCCACCTCTGTAGAGTGCCAAGTACACCTAGTCATGTCCCTGTGTCATCCATGTGTGCAGATGTCGTCCATAGCCTATTAGGCCATGTCCCAGGGATTGAACAGTTGAGACCAAGAGCGCAGCGTAGTGCAGGGGGCTTCTGAGTCTGTCGTGTCCGCCAACGGTAGCGGTAATGCATGCACTCAACATGTCTTTCTTCAGTCGTCCCCCCCTTTTTGTGGTCTCCCTGTTGTTGTGTGCATTAGCATCATCAGACGGAAGAGCAGTGGCACCGGAGCACGAGGGAGCTGCATCCCACATGTCCATGGAAGGTGAGACTACGGACTCGGAGTTCACCAGTGGGACGGAGGGCGAGGGGAGCTCCACGGCGGGGAGAGGAGCTGACACCAGGGACACAGACTCGTCCTCTGATGGGAGCGCTCTTGTCGTGGCGGCAGCAACTGTGCCCCGCATCTACAGGTACAGCTGCCACCCCCCTACCAGCACCGCCCTCCCAGCAGCCCCTCAGCCTTTGCCCCGTGCCCGCTCACCCAGGAGGGTGGGCATCACCTTCGCCCCAGGCACCTCAGGCCCTGCACCAGTCACCCCTGCTGCCCTCAGTGAGGAGGCCATTGACCTCCTCAGGTCCCTCACTGTTGGGCAGTCTACCATTTTGAATGCCATCCAGGGTGTAGAAGGCAGTTGCAACAAACAAATGCATTCCTGGAGGGCATTCATTCTGGTCAGGAGGCCCTTCAGCAAGCTTTTCAGACTCTGGCCTCAGCACTGATGGCAGCCATTGTCCCTGTCTCTAGCCTCCCCCTCCAACTTCTTCCACCCAGACCCAATCCCCTGTACCCCAGCCTATCCCAAGCACACCTTCAGACCAGCATGCACACACGTCAACACACAAGGGAAGCTCTGGCAAACATAAGCACCACACATCCCACAGGCACTCACGCAAGCATCACACACATGCAGACACACCAACATCCACTGCCTCCACTGTGTCCCCCTCCTCCTCGTCTCCATCCTCCCTCCCAGTCTCGTCTACACTCACACCTGCATGCACTACATCTACAGCCACTACTGCCATCACCAGCACACACACCACCACACCCCGCTCACGTGCAGTCACCACCCCCACTACCATCCACACGTCCCCTGTGTCCTCTCCCAGTGTGTCTGTGACGCCACCTCCCAAGATACACAAACACAGGTACACACCCACCCAACAGCCATCCACCTCACGACAGCCTCCAGCGCATGCACCTTTACCCAGAGTCACCAAACGAACACCTCCTACAAACACAACCTCTTCCTCCACTCCCAAACCCCCTCCAGCTACCCATCCCAGTGTCTCCCAAAAACTTTTCCTGTCCAACCTTGACCTCTTTCCCACACCTCCCCCACCCCGTCCGTCTCCTAGGTCCCGACTCTCCAGGTCCCAACCTAGCACCGCAGCCACAACATCTCCGGGACCAGTGGTGCCTGTAGTCACCGGAATCTGTAGTGCACCGGCCACCAGGGCAGCCAGTGTGGCACGGAGCCACAGCACGGACTGTCCCCCACCAGTCAAGCATCAGAAGTTGGCCAGTGCCCGGCGGGAGAGGGGGAAGACTCCAGCCACCAAAGCCACTTCCAGGGGTCCCGGTGGGAGTGTGAAGTCAGCTGCGATACCTTCAAAGGTGGGGAAGGGCCACAAGAAACCCGGCAAGTCTGGGAAGAGCAGCACGGTGGAGGAGACCGCCATCATCCCCTATGCCCAGGATGCCACCGCCATCATCCCCGCTGCCCAGGAGGCCACCGCCATCATCCCCGCTGGGACAGAGAGGACCGCCAGCACAATCCCCGCTGGGCCAGAGAGGACCGCCAGCACAAGCCCCTCTGGGACAGAGAGGACCGCCAGCACAAGCCCCACTGGGACAGGGAGGACCACCAGCACAAGCCCCGCTGGGCTAGAGAGGACCGCCAGCATAAGCCCCGCTGGGTTAGAGAGGACCGCCAGCACAAGCCCCGCTGGCACAGAGAGGACCGCCAGCAGCTGAGTCGCTGCAAAGGCGCCCGCCGCCTCAAGCACCGCTGAACAGGGCACCGCCGCCTCAAGCACCGCTGAACATGGCACCGCCGCCTCAAGCACCGCTGAACAGGGCACCGCCGCCTCAAGCACCGCTGAACAGGGCACCGCCCCCACAAGCACCGCTGGCCCATGAGCGCGAAGGGCACTGACGCTACTGAGTCAGTCACGAGCAGGATGAAGCACTCTGGGCACCAGGCCCCCTCCAGAACCAGTGGAGTACCACATCCACTACCTCTGTCCTTAGCAGGATGAAGCACTCTGGGCACCAGGCCCCCTCCAGAACCAGTGGAGACTGTCATCCACTACCTCTGTCCTTAGCAGGATGAAGCACTCTGGGCACCAGGCCCCCTCCAGAACCAGTGGAGACTGTTATCCACTTGAGAGACTGTGGCTTTGCACTCCCCAGGATGCAGCAGTGGGCAACCCACCCACTGTAGAGACTTGAGAGACTGTGGCTTTGCACTCCCCTGGATGCAGCAGTGGGCAAACCACCCACTGTAGAGACTTGTGAGACTGTGGCTTTGCACTCCCCAGGATGCAGCAGTGGGCAAACCACCCACTGTAGAGACTTGAGAGACTATGGCTTTGCACTCCCCAGGATGGAACAGTTGGCAACCCACCTACTGTAGAGACTTGAGAGACTGTGGCTTTGCACTCCTCAGGATGGAACAGTGGGCAACCCAGCCACTGTAGAGACTTGAGAGACTGTGGCTTTGCACTCCCCGGGATGGAACAGTGGGCATGTGGCCCCCTCGTGGATTTGGCGTCGTGCACTCAACTGGCTTAGGTGCCCCCCCCTTTCCCTCCGCCTGAGGAGCCTGTTTTCTTGCTCTCTGATGCCCCTGCAGTGTTCTCTCCGTCATGGTCGGGGATCTTGTGTGGGCCTCGCCCATACCGTGTGGACCCAGTGTTCCATGGACTTCATTGGAGCACTACCTGGACCACTAAAATTGGTGTATATTTTGTTTATGGTGTATATATATATTTTTGGGTACTTGGTTTTAATAGATTACAATGATTACACTCATTTCCTTTTGTCTTTGCATTCTTCCGGGGGGGTTGGGGGTGTAACTATAATGTGTAAATCTGTATTGCTGTGTGTGTTGTCGTGGGTGAGGGTGGGGGTGTTGTGTGTTGCGTGTGTGTGTCCCTGTTTTTTCCCTCCCCTGTGTCGTAGGTGCAGTACTCACCGTTGTCTTCGCCGCCGGCGTTCGTGCTCCTGGGAGAGGAGCAAGAAGATGAGGGCTGGAAATATGTGCAGCTCTGGTTCCATGGCGTCCGGATTCCTCGTTGGGTGTGTAGAGGTGAGCATTTTCCCTTCGAAGTCCTGTTTCCTCCGAGTTTTTGTCCGCGGTGAATCTGCCCCGGAAAAGGTGGCGGATTGGTAGGTTGTGATACTGCGGGCGGTACATTGACTTCCACCTGTCTGTTGGCGGTGACCGCCAAGCTGTTTGTCTGTACCGCCGTGGCGGTCGGAGTGTTAAAGTGGCTGTCTTTGTTGGCGGTTTCCGCCACGGTCGTAATTCCAATGTGTTTACCGCCCGCCTGTTGGCGGTCTTACCACCGCTTTAACACCGTCCACCAGGGTTGTAATGACCACCATAGTCTTCTTAATCCAAACTCTCACTCACAATTACATCACTCAATTCATCCTCACTGTGTACGGAGAACTGCGTAAAGAGTGGTTGACTGTTTTGACTTAATCTTTGACCCATCTTCTGCTTAGGTACCCCTATCTGCTGCTATGCCATTGGAGCTTGAGGTATTTGCATCTGCTGCTGTGGCACCATTTGTATTTGCTGTTGCATTTGCTATTGTGGTACCTGAAACATGGCATCTGTTGTTGGGACACTTGCATGTGTGGAATCTGCATGTGATTATTCATATTCTGAACATTTGCATTAGGATTCCAATTTCTTGGCCCTTATTATTGTGTTCATTCATCAGCACAACATCTTCCTGCACCATCATTGGATACTTCAGTTTCCAATGCTCAAAATTACCTGAAGCGTGACAAGGTAACATCTTCATTGTCTGCATATTAACTGTATTAACATTAGTATTCAGATCAACACCAACACAATTTCTATTTCGATTTTCAAAACCACCACATCCTTTTCCTCTCGCCTGACCCTGACTCTGGACCATTTGCAGGTTTCCCTGTTGTTGTGGAATTCCCTGCATCCCTGATTGTGTATCTCTAATCTGCATCACCATTGCTATTCCTTTCAGTTTTTTCTGCTTCATGTCAACTTCGACACTGCAATATTTAGCAAACTTTAATACTTCATCAACCGGTTTTACTTGCTAGCAAATCAAATGACTCTTAAGCATGTTGCTAATTTCAGGTATCAATCCTTCAACAAACACCAAATGAATCATGTCTTTAGGTTCAATTTTTTCTGTATGACTGTAATGCTTGAATGCCTGCAACAATCTTTAATAATATGCATGTATAGACTTCTTTGCTTCCTGAGCTGCCAATCAATATCTTTGGAGAAATTCTCATTTTCAAAAATTAAATCACTTTATATTAGCTTTTCGTTACTTGAGATGGTGCACCTGTTACTGGATCTCAAGGAGGCTCTCTTGTTGGCTAGTTAACACTCCTGTTGCATTCAATTCTTCAATCAGAGGGACTACTATTTTGAAAAGGATATTAAAATCCTCCCACAGGCATTTTGCCAGTTTCACAAACCTATCTGTCTGCTGGCACCGTTCCACTGGTTTCTCTATCAATCTCAGATAATCATTTGTGAATGACAAAATATCACTCCTGCTCCAAAGGACATGAACATAATTCCCTCCAGGAATTTCTCTCATTGGCAATATCTTTACTGGACTACCAGTCTACTGTGTATCAGTAGAGTTCAAATTAGCAGAATCTATTTTCTTCTGCTCTCTTTTCTGTACCCATCTACCTTCCCATTTATCTAACGCTCCCCATGTTTGACTACTTTGAATTAATTTCTTAATAAGAATTTTCATTCCGGGTGATCTCATGTTCCTAATGTCTTTTGAATCTAATTCTAAGATGTAACTCATTTTCAATGGTTTTGATTTCTCAATATTTCTCAATATCTACTTCATATTATTCTGCAAGTTCTGATAATTTCTGATGTGCCAGTCCTGTTCTGTTTGTGGCATCCTTACATATGAAGCATAACTCATCTTCATTCTATGAGTTAATTATATTTAATGCAAGTGTTCCCACAATCATTTCATTTTCTTTCCCCTTTAGCAACTGTTTTCATTGCTGATGCTCCACTCATTTTCTCCAACCAATCTGTTAACTGATGAGCTGTCAAGCCTTGTAAAGAAACATTATTATTCACATTGGGCACACATTGTGGAGTATTGCATGGCTGACAGATCACTCTCTCAGGTGTCATCAAAATTAAATTTTAATTTGGATTTAGTTTCTCCAAATTGTTAAATCCTGGAATAAGTTAAATCTATAAGGTGACCTGTTTTATCAAAAGTCTGATTTATGGGAGACTCTCGCAGAAGCATTGGGTTTCTCCATTTCTGCGTTTGTATTAAAAAGATTTTGCATATTGCTCTCATTATTTCCCTGGGCATACAATAGAACAACTGGACCAATTGTGACAAGAACTGTTAATGCTTCTGGGCTCGACAAAACATTCTGATTTTTCCAAAAAATCATTCCAGGACTCTGACCTGTAAATACTGAGGAACTTGTTTGCAATAATGTTACTGGAGTATACCTTTGCATTGTCTGAACTTGCACAGGGGTCATTGAATTAGGTGTAGACTCCTCTTGAACCATCACTAGTTTCTGGCAAATCTGTGGTGTCACTGATACTGCAATACTCAATGCAGAACTCACAATAGGAACTGTGGAATATATTAGAAGCTAAGATGCAGTCTGAATCATAGGAGTGTGAGTTACTATAATAGCTGGAACATTAGTTGTGACCTGTACCTGGCTGTCTGTTACCACAACTGGAGGTGGTGCACTTGGACTAATACTAGTACCTGAACTTGCCTCTAGTGTCACATACGGAGGGGGAAGATTTCTCAATAATTGTGTTATGAATTTATCATCATCTGAGTCACTATCAAAAGTCAGCGATCTCTTAGTTTCATCTGACTTCAACTCAATTCCTTCAAGGCCCTTATTCTTTTTCTTTGTCTTTGGTCTAACACTGAATTCTTTCTCTTGTGATATTGCAGGAAACATTCCAATACCCAGTAAGGTTTCTGTCCTCCAACATTTCTGCTCATTGTCCTATCTTGCCTCGAGCAAAGTTTTCTCAGCTTTTCTCATTCATCACTCACATTTTAATTTCTCTTGTTGTCTGGCCACTAGTTCCTTAATAGCTAAAGTTTCAAATTGTGCTGGTCTGGAAGGGGCTTTAATTCATAAAGCACTCTTTTTAAATTTTCTAAAATTCTCATATTAAAACTTCCATGAGCAGGAAACGCTAAACTCCCTTCCTTCTCTGTTATCTTGCACCACCACTTTAAACAAATACACGCTAATGGACCCTTCTCTTCAACTACTATGTATGCAGATGTGCCTTCTGGCGGGGTAATTTCTCCTATTCTGACTGGAATGAAAGCTTCTCCTCTTATTGCACTCTTAAACGCTTTGAAAAATTAATTTTTTCTTGCTACTGTAGACCAATAGAGAGCAGCTATTGTCCTGAGCGTCCACCAATCTGTTCCCAGCTCCTTTTCAACAACCGACCGATCCCAGTGCAGACCCAGTGACGTCACACTTACACACAGTGGCTGACAAAGCCTTGCTGATGAGCCGTGATTCAAACCCAATTCACATAGGAAACTAAATGTAAAATATTGCGAGCACCAAACAAAAATCAACACACCAACTTGTCTGCTCACTACAGGAAGGGGCGCAATCACTTTGGAAGCCTTACAGAATTTTAAATTGTGGCTTTTAGCTCTGACAGCTACTCCTTCGACGTATTGCTTTCTTTCATGGTGAAGTAAAATTCGACCTGCAAAGTTCACCCTTGACTAATACCAGATCCTCCCTACGTGCTCAGGAATCACCTAGTACCTGTCAAACTTGCAGTCCCTCAACACACACTAAGAATACTATTTGTCAACTGCTAGAAATAGGGTCACCGGTTGGCATTCAGTTTGCACTCTGTTCAAACAGGGACACTCATTCTAGTCAGGGCATGGGAGATACTCAATTCAGATAACCTCTGCTCACCCCCTTGGTAGCCTGGCACAAGCAGTTAGGCTTATCCCAAAGGCAATGTGTAAAGTATTTGTGCCAACACATACAGTAATACAGTGAAAACGCTACAAAATGGACACCACACCATTTTAGAAAAATAGCCAATATTTATCTAAATCAAACAAGACCAAAAGAACAAAAATCCAAAAAAACATGAGTAAAGTTATGAATTTTTCAAAATAATAGAATGTTTCTTTGTAGAAAACAATGGAAATATTGCTGTTACACAAAGTACCTAGTTTGCGTCAAAAAGAAACCTGCACATGTGTGCGTCGGAACAGTCAGCGATGCGTTGATTTCTTACTTGCAAGGGCGGCATTGTGCCGTTTTTCTCTGGTCAGGTAGGCCTGCTCATCGTTTTTCTCTCCCGCAAGAGAGCAATGCGTCGATTTCCGGACGGGGCACATCGGATCCACATTGGTTTTGACGCCCAGCAATGATACGTATGACATCAGGCCGCACGGTGATGGAAAACTGCTCTGCGTGGGGGTTGCGTCATTTTCAGCAGCCCCAAACAGTGTAGGAGGCTGGCATGGTTTGTAGTAGGTACCAAACATACCTACACCTCATACCAGGTCCAGTTATCCCTTATTAGTGAAATGTAGTCAGTGTCTAGAAGCCAGGCTCTCTACACATAGCTGTAGGCAGAGCAGCCAAGGCTGAACTAGGAGACACGCAAAGCTCTTGCAATACCATTGTAGTCACACAGTCACACAGTACTCAACACATAAAAGACAATACTCATTGTTACAAAAATAAAGGTACTTTATTTTAGTGACCCAATGCTAAAAATACTTTGGAGACTATGCTCCCTTAGGAGGTAAGTAAATTACACAATATATACACTTTTAACCAAAAACAGGTAAGTACGCAGTAGGAAAACAGTGCAAATAGTGAAAATAACAATAGGTTGCAAAGGGCTTGGGGGAACACAAACCATATACTAAAATAGTGGAATGCGAAAGTTGGTTACCTACCTATTTAAGTGTAGCATGTAGACGGGTGCTGGGAGTGTACGAAAACACCAGAGCCTAGGAAAGCAGGAGTAAAACGCAGCAAGTTTCCTAAAATAAACTAGAAGTTGTGATAGAAGATAATGCAAGAACCGGAAGAGACTGCAAGACACCAATGATGGATTCCTGGACCTGAAGACCTGTGGAAGAAGGAGACCAAGTCCAAGAAGCACTGAAGTGTCTGGGGAGAACAGGAGCCCCTGCTAACCTGGATGAAGGTACAGAAGAAGAACCACCGGTGAGAAGACCGTAGTGCACAGTATTGCCCCAAAGACAGATGTGGGTTCCTGGTTGGTGCAGAAGATGTCCCACATCGGATGGATGAATGCAGTCTGGTTTGCATAGCTGGATTCCGCCAACAAGCCTTGGCACATGCAATGCTCCCGATTTAGTGGAAAATGGCGCTGCCTGGGACCAAAAGGGACCTGGTGGCCTCTACCCAGTAGGGGAGGCAGAGGGAGGCTTTCATCAACTCAGGACCTGGAAACAGTTGCAGTTGCTGGCAGGAGCTGAAGATACGATGTTGCAGAAGTCATCTCAGCTTCTTTGTTGCAGTTTTGGAGAGTTCCTGGAACAGTCAGCGGTTCATCCTTCAGTAGATGATGAAGTAAAGGATGCAGAGGATTCCTGCTGGAGTCTTGCAATCCGAATCTGGAGAGACCCTAAATAGCCCTGAGAGGCTGATTGGTCACCCAACCAGGTAAGCACCTATCAGGAGGGGTCTCTGATGTTACCTGGTGGCACTGACCACTTATATGCTCCCAGAGTGCTCCACCACCTTGGAATCCAAGATGGCAAAACCCAGGAACACTCTGGAGGAGCTCTGGGCACCACCCCTGGGGTGGTGATGGACAGAGGAGTGGTCACTCCCCTTTCCATTGTCTAGTTTCGCACCAGAGCAGGGACTCGGGGTCCTGAACTGGTGTAGACTGAATTATGCAAGAAGGGCACCATCTGTGCCCTTCAAAGCATTTCCAGAGACTCTGGAGGCTACCCCTTCCATGCCTTTAGTACTTATTTCCAAAGGGAGAGGTTGTAACACCCCTCTCCTAAAGGTAATGACTTGTTCTGCCTTCCTGGGATTTAGCTGCTCAAGCCCCAGGAGGGCAGAAGCCTGTCTGTGAGGAGGCAGCAGCAAACATCAGAAGGCTGGTATGGCAGTACTGGGGGTCCACTGTGGAGCCCCCAGAGTTCATGGGATTGTGTAACCAATGCTGGAATCAGTATTGTGGTACAATTCCCAGTTGTTAGACACCTTACTTGGCCATAATTGGAGTTATCATTGTGAAGCTGTACATAGGCATTAACCTATGTCCAGTGCACACTTAAAATGGTGTCCCCGCACTCACAAAGTCTGGGAAAATGGGCCTGGACAACGTGTAGGCACCTCTGCTAGTGCAGGGGTGCCTTCACGCACAGGTACTTTGCACCCAGCCTTCAGGGTCTGAAGGCCTGAGATATAGGTGACTTTTAAGTGACCTGGTGCAGTGAAAATGGCTGTGAAAAAGTGCATGTACTATTTCACACAGGCTGCAATGGCAGTCCTGTAGACGCCTTTGCATGGGCTCCCTATGGGTGGCAAAAGAAATGCTGCAGCCCATATGGATCCCCTGGAAACCCACTGCCCTGGGTACCTATGTACCATATACTAGGGACTTATAATGGGGAGCTAGTATGCCAACTTGGAGTGAAATACTGGGTTACCGATATGTAAGGACAAATTTGGAACCAGCAAGAGCATAAGCACTGGGGTACTGATTAGCAGGATCCCAGTTACACAGTAAAGCATACTGATGAAAACAGTAAAACATACTGACAAGTAGGCCATAAACCATAAGCACTGGAGTCCTGACTAGCAGGATCTCAGTGACACAGTCAAACACACGGACAAACAGGCCAAAAATGGGGTTAGCCATGCTACAAGAGGCTACTTTCTCACATAACCTCCCCAAACGAAGGACAATAAGGCTAAACTTGGCCAGTTGAGACTTTATTGTGTAAGTGGCGATAAGTGGAGAGTAGATCGGCAATAGAATGATTACTCCCTTTATCATCCACTATATGGTTACTTCACTGTGGGGAGGTGAACCGCTCTGTTTGGAGATTTTTACCTAGAAAACAGTGCCAGTGCGTACTCTGAGATTCCCTATTTGTAAGGTTGTTAAAAAATTTCAAGTGGGGCAGTGTGACTGTCCCTGTGATCCTATGTCAAGACAGGGCTGCTGTCCCAAGGATTGCAATGGTAGACAGGGATGCTGTCTCAGCGAGACCAGAGCAGGGCAAAATGTTTTACCCCATGGCTTTAAGAGAGAACAGGGTTGCTGTTCATCTTGAGTTGGAACAGGACAGAGGTGCTGTCCTAAAGGCTCCACATAAGGACAGGGCTGCTGTTCTATGTCTTTAGAGGTAGTGAAGGGGTGCTGCATTAAAGTTTCTCTGGGAGGGCTGGAGGGTTGCTCCAAATTTACTAAAACAGTGCAGTTCTGCTTATCTGTTTTAGTGGTTTCAGACAGAGAGATACTTTTAACTCTGAGAGTTTAGCTTTGGTAGCTGGGGCTTCCTTGGCACAGGCTGTACCCCAGGAGAGATCTCTCCCACCACAGGAATGGTATCCTTAGTGGTAGGGTGGGGAACGGATACTTTGATACCCTTTTTACCGTTGGGGCGAGGCGGATCCTGAGGCTTCAGGGCTCCTTCTCTTCTATACTTTTTAATTCCACTTGAAATGAGAGAAAGCAATTCCACAGGGATATCCAGCATGGATGCATGGGTCCTAAACTCTACTTCAGCCCAACCTGAGGCCTCTAGGTCATTACCTAAGAGACAGTCTACAGGTAAGCTAGGGGCTACCACCACCTGCTTTGGGGCAGTAACTCCACCCCAACTAAGTTGCACTACAGCTATGGGTAGAGACTGAGTGGAGTTGTTGACAGCAGTAACCTGGTACTTCTGTCCAAGGAGGTGTTCTGCAGGTGACACCAGGTTTTCAGTCACCAACGTGATACTGGCACCTGTGTCCCTGTAGGCCTGGGCCTCAACACCATTTATTTGAAATTACTGCTTGTACTTGTCCATGCTAGTGGGACAAGCAGCCAAGGTGGCAAGGCCAATGCCACCAGGTGAGACAGAAACTGTCTTGGGGGCTTCTACACCTACCCCAGTATCTATAATAGACCCACATGTGAGCCCAACTACACCTTTAGTTTGACTATTGCCAGAAGTCCCACCACTATTACTACTACTAGGGGCACTAGATGTTGAAGTGGAAGTATTAGTGGTGGTAGGCTCAGGGGCTTTACCTGGGCAGGACGTATCCCCTGGCCTATTGTCTTTACCTCTACACACATAGTGCCAAGGCTTTTTATTCTGTGTAGAGGAGGAAGAAGAAGATGTTTTATCCCCACCCCCAGAAGAGTGTTACGGACCTCAAGAGGAATCTTTGTGTTTATGTTTGTCCCCTTGCTTGTCCTGAGATTTTTCACCATCTTTCTACTTTTCTTTGTCACCCCCTGTATGAGCCTTTCTGCTCACACTTGTTCTGACCCCTTTGTCTGCCTTCTTATCCAATTCTTGGGGAGAGATCTACACTAGGTACTGGTGTAACAAATCAGACACACAACTATTTAATATATGCTCTCTCAAAATCAGATTATACAGGCCCTCATACTCAGCCACTTTGCTGCCATGTAACCAACCTTCTAAAGCATTGACAAAACAGTCCACAAAGTCAACACAATCTTGTGAAGATTCTTTCTTGGTTTCCCTGAACTTGATTCTGTATTGCTGTGTAGTGAGTCCAAAACCATCAATGAGTGCATTTTTAAGGATGTCATAATTGTCTGAGTCTTCCTCCCTAACAGTGAGGAGTCTGCCCCTCCCTTTATCAGAGAAGGACAACCGCAGAATAGCAGCCCACTGCCTATGAGGGACCCTCTGAACTTTACAGGCCCTCTTGTATGGGGGAACAATTTTGTGTGGGTTTCTTGAGTCAATGGTGTCCTCCCTGACCCATAACTTCTGAAGCTACTATTGTTGCCACCATGGGGAATTAACCCAACCCCCTGTCTTTCCCTTTCCACAGCTAAGGCTTCCCTATCTAGGGCCAACTGTTGCTGTTGCAGCCTCAGCCTAGTCACTTCCAATCTCAGCTTTCTGAGGTCCCTGTCTAGGGAGTTATCCTGAAGACTGGATGTGTGGGACACGTCTGAGACTAAAGTGACATGGGAGTGAGCAGAGGTAGATCTTTCCCTAGCTTGTGTAACCCTAGTGCCCTGACCTCTAGGTGTGAAGGGAGCTCTAACTGTGTATGAACCCCTCCCACTGCCAGCTACAATAGATGGTTTACTAGGGGCAAGATTTTGTGAACTAGGAGACACATAAAGCTCTTGGAATACCATTGTAGTCACACAGTCACACAGTACTCAACACATAAAAGACAATACTCATTGTTACAAAAATAAAGGTACTTTATTTTAGTGACACAATGCCAAAAGTACTTTTGAGTCTTTACTCCCTTAGAAGGTAAGTAAATTACACAATATATACACTGGTAACCAAAAACAGGTAAGTACACAGTGGGAAAACAGTGCAAATAGTGAAAATCACAATAGGTTGCAATGGGCCTACGGGGAACACAAACCATATACTAAAATAGTGGAATGCAAAAGTCGATTTTGCACCTAGGCAAGTGTAGCGTGTAGAGGTGTACTGGGAGTGTAATAAAACACCAAAGGTAAGTAAAATACCCCTCCCCAGAGCCCAAGAAAGCATGAGTAAAACACAACAATTTTCCTAAAACACACTAGAAGTCGTGATAGAAGATAATGCAAGAGCCAGAAGAGACTGCAAAGCACCAACAATGGATTCCTGTACCTGAAGACCTGTGGAAGAAGGGGACCATGTCCAAGAAGCACTGAAGAGTCCAGGGAGTACAGGAGTGCCTGCTAACCTGGATGAAGGTGCAAAAGAAGAACCACTGGTGAGAAGACAAAGTCAGTATTGCACCAAGGAAGGTAGATGCGGGTTCCTGGTTGGTGCAGAAGATGTCCAATGCAGGATGGACGAATGAAGTCTGGTTTGTGTCGCTGGATTCCACCAAAAACCCTTGGCACATGCAGAGCTCGCGGTTAGCGGAAAATGACGCTGCCTGGGATCAGGAGGGACCTGGTAGCCTCTACCCAGGAAGGGAAGACAGAGGGGGCTCTCAGCAACTCAGAGAGCCCTCAGAAGACCGGGCAGCATGCACAGAAGTCCCACAGCATGGGGACAAATGATGTGCAAATGGAGGCCCAATCAGCATGACACAAAGAATTCCCACGTGGCCAGAGAACCACTCAGGAAGCTGTGCGTCGCAGAGTTCTGGGGGCCTAAGCTGTGCTGTGCACAAAGAACTTCTTAGAATGACGCACAGAAGCCATGGCACCTGCAAGTCACGCGGTGTACTGGGGTACTGTCTTGCGTGGGGAGGCAAGCTCTTACCTCAACCAAATTTGGACATCTGGACGTTGGAACTGTTGGAGTCAGTTTAGTCCACCACCCGTGTCGCTGGATCCATGCCTGTCATCTGGAGAGGGGACTCAAGACTGCTTGTTGCTGTAGAGCAGTGCCTACTGAAGCAGGGAAGTGACTCCGTCACTCCAAGGGAGATTTCTTTGGTTCTTCTGGTGCAGGCTGAAAACAGGCAGTCCTCGGAGGATGCCCAACCTGGAAACTGTTGTAGTTGCTGGCAGGAGCTGAAGATACAATGTTGCAGAAGTCGTCTTAACTTCTTTGTTGCAGTTTTGTAGAGTTCCTGGTGCAGTCAGCGGTTTATCCGTCAGTAGAAGATAAAGTAAAGGATGCAGAAGATTCCTGCTGGAGTCTTGCAATCCGAAACTGAAGAAACAGCCAGAGGAGAGACCCTAAATAGCCTAGAGAGGGGGATTGGTCACCTAACCAGGTAAGCACCTATCAGGATGGGTCTCTGCTTACACTGGCACTCAGATGCTCCCTGAGTGCCCCACCACCTTGGAATCCAAGATGGCAAAACCCAGGGACACTTTGGTGAAGCTCTGTGCACCACCCCTAGGTTGGTGATGGACAGGGAAGTGGCCACTCACCTTTCCTTTGTCCAGTTTCATGCCAGAGCGGCGACTGGGGGTTCCTGAACCGGTGTAGACTGCAGGTGGTGCATCGATTTCCCATCTGTGATGCAGGTGGTGCATCAACATTTTCCCTGCACGGCTCCTGTGCATGGATTTCTGTCTGGGTTCCACCAGCTTCACCTTTCAAGGGTCCAGGGACTGGATAGGGCACTACTTGGCAGGGTAGGACTCTCAGCAGAGAGTCCAGGTGCTGGCAGAGGAAGTCTTTGATGGCCCTTAGACTTTTCAACAGGAGGCAAGCTCAATCCAAGTCCTTGGAGACACTTCACAAGCAGAAGTATACCACAAAGTCCAGTCTTCTTTCTCTTTCAGGCAGAAGCAGCAACTGCAGTCCAACCCAGCAAAGCACAGTCACAGGCAAAGGGGCAGTACTCCTCCTCCAGCTCTTCAGCTCCTCTCCTTGTCAGATTTTTATAAGTGGGTCTACTACTTATACCCCTTTCTGAAGTAGGAAAACTTCAAAAGAAAGTCTCTGTTATTTACAAGATCATGCTTTGCACAGGCCTGGCTCCAGACTCACACCTGGGGGTTGGAGACTACATTGTGTGAGGGCAGGCACAACCCTTTCAGGTTTAAGTGACCACTCCTTCTTCCGCTCAAACCCAGATGGCCCATCAGGATATGCAGGCTACACTCCAGCTCCCTTTGTGTCACTGTCTAGTGGAGATTCATAAACAGCCCAAATGTCAGTCTGTCCCAGGCAAGGAATACACAACCAGGCAGAGTCACAGAATGGTGTAAGCAAGAACATGCCCACTTTCTAAAAGTGGCATTTTCAAACTAACAATCTAAAAACCAACTTCACTAAAAACTATATTTTTTAATTGTGAGATCAGAGGCCTCAAACTCCACAACTCTATCTGGTCCCAAAGGAAAACTGCACTTAAAAGTTATTTAAAGGCGGCCTCATGTTAACCTATGAGAGAGATAGGCCTTGCAACAGTGAAAAACAGATTTGGCAGTATTTTCCTGTTAGGACATGTAAAAACACACCAGTGGATGTCCTACCTTTAACATACACTGCACCCTGCCCATGAGGCTACCTAGGGCCTACCGTATGGGTGCCTTACATGTATAAAAAGGGAAGGTTTAAGGCTTGCCAGGTCGAATTGGCAGTTTAAAAACTGCAAAGACAGACATTGCAGTGGCAGGTCTTAGCCATGTTTACAATCAGTGCTGCAGGCCCACGAGTAGCATTTGATTTACAGGCCCTGGGTACATCTAGTGTACTGTACTAGGGACAACTAGTAAATCAAATATGCCAATCATGGAAAAGCCAATTACACATACAATTTACACAGGGAGCACTTGCAATTTAGCACTGGTCAGCAGTGATAAAGTACCCAGAGTAACAACACCAGCAAAAACAGAGTCCAGCACACAGTCAAAACATGTTAAGCAGAGGCAAAAAAAAACAGGGGAGTCTACGTCAAGGATGACAGGTCAAACATCAACCACGCCCAATTTACACAGGGAGCACTTGCAATTTAGCACTGGCCAGCAGTGGTAAAGTGCACAGAGTAACAACACCAGCAAAAACAGAGTCCCGCACATAGTCAAAACATGGGAAGCAGGGCAAAAAAAGACAGGGGAGACTACACAAAGGATGCCAAGTCTAACATCAACATCGCCTCAACACATGGCTGACTTTTCCGACCCACGAGCGCCAGTGCAGCTTTAGTTTTTACGCAAATCAGGTACTTTGTGTAACAACAACACTTCCATTGTTTTCTACGGAGAAAGATTCTAATATTTTTTTAAATGTACAACTTTACTACTTTTATATGTTGAATGTTTGTTGTTTTGGTCTTTTTTGATTTAGATAAATATTGGCTATTTTCTAAACTGGTGTGGTGTCCATTTTGTGGTGTTTTCAGTGTATTGCTGTGTGTGTTGGTATAAATACCTTACACATTGCCTTTGGGATAAGCCTGACTCCTTGTACCGAGCTACTAAGGGGGTGCGCAGGGGTTATCTTAAGTGAGCATCTCCCTTGCCCTGACTAGAATGCGGGTCCCTGATTGGACAGAGTGCAAACTGACTGCCAAACAGACACCCCATTACTTACATTGGTGATCAGCGGTGAGGATAGAACTTGTATTTGTATTTGGCATACAGTAATTGGTGTACATTACTGTTTTCAGTGCAGACCATTACGTGACCACATACTACTTGTTTTTGCTGATTCTGTTTTTGAACTTTTCATGCTTCCATGTTTTGTGATTTGTGAACTAATCTTGGGAACTCCCTAAAGTACTTTTCGAACTGTGCATTTTTGAGTACTCACCAACATGTCCCAATCTGGGGATGCACCAGCTGTGGTTACAAAGGCTGTTTTTGAGTTGGAGAAACTGGAGTAGTACACAGTGGCTCATGTGAAGCAGTTTTGTAAGGATCTTGGCTGCCCAATCAAGAGCTCCATCAGGAAGGAGGAGCTGCAAAAGTCATTGAGGGCCTGGGTGGCAGCCAAGGAGGCTGGGAGGGGGCCACAGAGGACGAGGAGAAGGGTCTGGAGGTGCAAAGTGTCCATAATGTTGTGTTGGGTAACTCTGTTCTGCCTGGGGAGAGGGTCTCCAGGGCAGGTATCAGTGTGTCACCCAAGGGTCTGACTCCTGAGGAGTTGCAGGACAGACAGATAGACAGAGAGGGTGCACCAGTTTGAGCCAGAGAAGCTTAATATGGAGATGGAAGAGAGGAGGCTGGCCATAGAAGAGAAAAATATGTTCTTGGCACATGAGCTCAGTTTGAGAGAGTTGAATCAGAGGAACCAGTCTAGCAGAGATGGTGGCGGCAGTACCTCAGTGCAGCCTGAGAGGAGGGTGCACATTCCTAAAGACCTGGTGAAGGATTACAAGAAGGAGGATGACATTTATCTGTGGTTCAATGAGTATGAGTCTGCTCTCCACAGGAGCATGTTCCCTGATGCACATTGGAGGGTGGGTCTGTGGAAGCACTTTGAGGTAGAGGATAGGGACACTCTGACTTCATTAGGGGATCCTCAGGGACTCAGCTAATCTATAATGAAGGACGCCCTACTCACCAGATATGGTCTTACGCCTGAGCAGTATATGGAAAAGTTTAGGTCCCATAAGAAGAAGGAATCCCAAACTTGGTTGGTGTGTGTAGACTCTTTTTTGCAGGCCACTGGATAGTTGGGTGAAGGGCAGTAAGGTGGCAACTTATGAGGGACTGTACAATTTAATTGCTTTGGAGAATTTGTGTAGTCTTTGTTTTACAGAGCTGCACCAGCACCTAATTGAAAGCAAGCTGCCTGACCCCAGGAAGCTTGCTCAGGAAGCGGACCAGTGGGAAAGCACCAGGGTTCAAAGGAGGTATTGGGGAGACTCTTCCAATGGTGGGCAGGGTCCCCATCATGAGAAGTTAGGATAAGGGTAAACAGAGGTAGTTCTCTAAATGGTGCAACCTAGTTCCCATGGTAAACATTCCCATCCCCCAGTTGAAAATAAACAATGGATCTCTACATAGAAACCTGCACAAAGGGGTCCCTGCCAGTGCTATGCATGTGATCAGATGGGCCACATAAGGGGGGGTCCCAAATCTCCCAAGGGGACACCAGCACCCACTTGTGCTCAGTCACAGGGTTTGGCCAGTGTAGCTCTTAGAGAGGAGTTGGTTCCAGTTGGGTGGGAACCAGCTGAGATGAACCTTGTCTCACTAAGGGACAGTGAGATGATCCAGAGGACCCTCTTGTCTGTGAACACTAAGAAATACAAGCAGTGGGTGACCATCAATGGACAGAGGGTGGAGGCTCTGAGAGACACAGGAACTAGGGTGACTACTGTGAGAAGTCACCTGGTAGCTGAAGAGCAGGTAGCTCCCCATGAACTTCAACAAGTTGTTGCAGTAGACAACTCTGAATGCCTGTGCAAAGTGGCGCAGGTTTCCTTTCAGTGGGGCAGGGGGTTCAGATTCCTTGAGGGTAGCTGTGAGTCCAACCATGCCTGTTGATTGTCTGCTTGGCAATGAACTGGAGGATTCCCCTTGGAAGGAGGTGGAACACATATCTCACTTGGAGATGTTGGGTCTGCCTGGGTGGGAGGGTGTGTCCACCCGGTCAGTGGCAGCCCGTCAGGGTGATCAGGAGGCCTTGGAGCCTGAAGGAGTGTCCCAGGTACCTGTCGCAAGGGCCATGAGAAATCCATCCCAGACGTTTCCAGAGTCCGGGAGGAGGCTGAACCTGAGGGGGACACACCAGAGCCTACAGGGGAACAGGTAGCTGAACTGGGGGAGGTGCCTGAGCTGATTCAGTTGCAGCAGGAAGGGGGGCACACCAAGGTAGCATTCTGTGAGGCACAGAAATCATGCCCTACTCTGGAGGGTTTGCAGCAGCAGGCTGGAGACCAGGCATCTGGCAAGGAGTCTGGATCACACTTGATTTATTGGGATTGTGGCCTCTTATTTAGTGAGCCTAGGGTTACTGAGCATGGGGCAGCCCGTGTGCTGATGATACCCCAGTGTTTCAGAGCCTTCCTACTGGGTTTGGCTCATGATGTGCCTTTAGCTGGTCATTTGGGGTAGGACAAGTCCTTTGAAAGCCTTGTCACCCACTTTTACTGCCCCCAAATGCGCAGGCAGTATGATACATAGTGTAGGTGTTGCCAAACTTGTCAGGCAAGTGGCAGGAGTGGGGGAAATGTGATGTTCCCTTCCAGATTTTTCCTGTGGTCAGCACCCCCTTTGAAAGGGTAGGTATTGACATTGTGGGGCCTGTGGATCTCAAAACAGTCAAGGGCAACGTGTTTATTCTGGTCTTTTGTGGACCATGCCACCCGGTACTCAGAAGCTATACCTTTTTGATCAATCACAGCCCCTGTGCTAGGCCGGGTTCAAAATGTTGGCATTAGGGGTTATTGAGTTCTCCAGTAGCCCTTAGACTAGTCCAGGGGTCTTGGCCCCAAAGGCTGCTGCACCCGGTGCCACTCCAGAACTCAGGTTCTGTGTGGACTACTGTGGATTCAACACCATAATGAAGACTGACACACACCCCATCCCCTGAGCTGATGAGCTTATTGATCGTTTGGGAGCTGACAAGTTTCTCAGCACACTCAAACTAATGTCTGGGTACTGGCAGATTGATCTAACTGAGGGGGCCAAGGAGAAGCCTTCATTTTTCACTCCAGATGGGTACTACCAGTTCCGGGTGACGCCCTTTCGGATGAAAAATGCCCCTGCCACCTTTCAGAGGTTGGTTAAACAGGTTTTGGCTGGGTTGGAGGACGTCAGTGCAGCCTACCTGGATGACATTGCTGTGTTCAGCTGCAGCTGGGATGAACACTTGCAGCACCTCTGCAAAGTGTTGGAGGCTCTTCAGAAGGCAGGCCTCACTATTAAGGTAAGTAAGTGCCTAATAGGGCAGGGTTCTGTGTTGTACTTGGGACATCTGGTGGGGAGTGGCCAGGTGACACCCCTGCAGCCAAAGATTGACACCATTCTGGCTTAGGAGCCTCCCAAGACCCGGACAATGGTGAGAGGCTTTTTAGATCTCACAGAATACTATAGGTGGTTTGAAAAGGGGTATGACACTATTGTTGCTTCATTGACTGAGTTAAACTCCAAAAAGGAACCAAAAAAGGTGATCTGGATTGAGGCTTGCTAGACAGCGTTTGATGCCCTGAAGGCAGCCATGTGCACGGCACCTGTACAGAAGGTGCCTGACTGCTCCAAAGAGTTTGTCATGCAGACTGATGCTTCAGAGCATGGTGTGGGAGCGGTACTTGCACAGCTAAACAAAAAGGGCCTAGGCCAGCTTGGAGCCTTCATTAGAAGGAGGTTACTTCACAGGGAACATAGGTGGAGTGCTATTGAGCAGGAAGCATTTGCTTAGGTCTAGGCTCTGAAGAAGCTAAGACCCTACTTGTTTGGGACTCAATTTCGGGTTCAGACAGACCACAGGCCCCTCAGATGGTTAATGCAGATGAGGGGTGAGATAAAAAACTGTTGAGGTAGTCCATCTCCCTACAGGGAATGGACTTACGGTGGAACACCGCCGTGGAACAGAACACACTGATGGTCTGTTCAGATTCTTTAGCATTAGTGATGAGAACTCCCCTGAAGGTGGGTAGTTCTCCCCACTTTCAACTCTGAGGGGCATGTGTTAGACCTGACATCCTTGGTGTTGTTTCCCCAATATTTTTGCCTCTGGTTCCCATTTTTTGATTGTGTGCTGAGCTCTGTGTTAGTTGGTGTTGTTACTCTGGTCACTTGTCCACTGCTGACCAGTGCTAAAATGCAAGTGCTCCATGTGTAAATTGTATGTGTAATTGGCTTTTCCAAGATTAACTTTTGATTTACTATTAAGTCCCTAGTAAAGTGCACTAGAGATGCCCAGGGCCTGTAAATCAAATGCTAAAAGTGGGCCTGCAGCACTGGTTGTGCCACCCACATGAGTAGCCCTGTAAACATAGCTTAGACATGCCACTGCATTGTCTGTGTGTTCTGTTTTCAGACTGCCAATTTGACCTGGCAAGTGTACCCACTTGCCAGGCCCAAACGTTCCCTTTTTATA
Organism: Pleurodeles waltl; assembly: GCF_031143425.1. Taxonomy (NCBI): domain Eukaryota; kingdom Metazoa; phylum Chordata; class Amphibia; order Caudata; family Salamandridae; genus Pleurodeles; species Pleurodeles waltl. The sequence continues at coordinate 479,351,608 of NC_090438.1, read as the reverse complement.
CATGAATGGCACCCCTAAGGTAGGCCTTAGGTTGCCCCATGGGCAGGGTGCAGTGTATGTCAAAGGTAGGACATGTACTGATGTCTTTTACATGTCCTGATAGTGAAATAGTGCCAAATTTGGTTTTCATTGGTGCAAGGCTTATCTCTGTCACAGGATAACATGGGGCAGACTTTAAATAACTTTTAAATGCAGTTTACCTTTGGTAGCAGATAGAGATGTGGAGTTTTGGGTCTCTGAACATACAATTGAAAAATACTCCTTTTAGTAAAGTTGATTTTTAGATTGTCAGTTTGAAATGCCATTTTTAGAAAGTGGGCATTTTCTTGCTTTAACCATTCTGTGACTCTGCCTCCTTGTGTATTCCTTGTCTGGGACAGACGGACAGTTGGGCTGTTTGTGAATCTCCACTAGACAGTGCGACAAAGGGAGCTGGAGTGTAGCCTGCATATCCTGATGGGCCATTTGGGCTAGATTGGAGGGACGAGTGGTCACGTTCACCTGAAAGGGCTGTTCGTGCCCTCACACAATGCAGTCTCCAACCCCCTATTCTGAGTCTGGAGCCAGACCTGGGCAAGACAGGTTCTTGTGAAAAACAGAGACTTTCTTTTGAAGTTTGCCTACTTTCAAGGCAGAAAGGGGTATACGTAGAGGACCCAAAACTTCAGATTTTTAGATTACCTCCTGACTCAAGAAGAACCTCTGCCAAGGAGAAGAGCTGAAGAGCTGGAGGAGGAGTACTGCCCCTTTGCCTGTGACTGTACTTTGCTGTGTTGGCCTGCAGTGCCTGCTTCTGCCTAAAAGAGGACAAAGACTGGGCGTTGTGGTATACTTCGGCTTGTGAAGTTTCTCCAAAGGCTTGGTTTGAGCTTGCCTCCTATTGTGAAGTCTCAGGGCCATCAAAGACTTCCTCTGCCAGCACCTGGAGTCTCTGCTGAGACTCCTATCCTGCCAAGTGGTGCCCTATCCAGTCCTTGGGCTCATGAAAGGTGAAACTGGTGGAATCAAGACTGAAATCCACGCACAAGAGCCATGATGGAGAAATTTTGACGCACCACCTGCAACACAGCTGTTAAAACGATGCACCACCTGCATTGCTGCTGGACAATTGACACAGCACCTGCATCGCAGCTGGAAAATCAACGCATCACCTCATCGTGGCTGGAAAAATGACGCAACACCTATTTTCGGCTACTGAAAACGATGCAACCCCCACGCAGCACGGTTCCCCATCACTGTGCAGGCAGATTTCACATGCAACATCGCTGGGTGTTAAAATCAACCTGAACCTGCCCGGATCCGAGTTGCCTGTCTGGAAATCGACGCATTGCTCTCTTGAGGGAGAGAAAAACTATGCATCATCTCCCTGACCGGAGAAGAAACAATGCACGGCCTCACTTGCAAGTAAGGAATCAAGGCTTTGCTGACTTTTCTGATGCACGCTTGCCCGTGCGACTTTATTTTTGACACAAACCATGTATTTTGTGTAACAATGTCTCCATTGTTTTCTACGGAGTAAGACTCTTTATTTTTAAAAATTCATAACTTTACTTGTATATGTTGTTTTTTTGTTGTTATGGTCTTGTTTGTTTTAGATAAATATTGGCCATGTTTCTAAACTGGTGTGGTGTCCATTTTGTGGTGTTTTTACTGTATCACTGTGTGTGTTGGTTGAAATACTTTACACCTTGCCTTTGAGATAAGCCTGAGTGCTTGGGCCAAGCTCCCAAGGGGTGAGCAGGGGTTATATTAAGTGTGTATCTCCATTGCCCTGACTAAAGTAAGGGTCCCTGCCTGGACAGAGTACAAACTGACTGCCAACCAGAGACCCCAATTCTAACAACTACACTCACCCTTTGGAGTACGCAAACTCCCTAATAAATTACGTTGGAGTACAAAAACTCCCAACTTCTCTCATACATCACATTTCACCTGCGATTTGCCAAAGCCTTGCAAGTGCAAACAAGCATTGGGGAAACCAACTTTCAACAAAAAAAAATCAAACCTTTAAACAAGCAATAGCAAAACCATGTCTCTCCAATCCAGGATGATGATGATTCTCTCCTATTGTGATGTAACCATAATCTGCTACCAAATTCTGTGGGCTTGTGACTGCCTATATCAGGCTAAGATGACACATAATAGGGCAGTGCCATCTACTACCATCAGAGATTGACTCTAATTTTTTGACTCAGGGTGTGATCATCCAATCAGACAATATTAATCAATCATCATCAAATATAACATCAAATAATCAACATATCCAAAATGGAGTCAGTAGGTTATACACACCATGGCCTATGTGGCCATAAAACACCACACCAGTTTAGTAAAGTTTAAACATGTATTGCCCTCAAATTAACATTGCAAAAGTCACATAAAGGATGTGCAAGACCAAATGAAAGAAATACAGAAAAACACAGGCTGTCCAAAGCATGTGAAGAATCTCAAACTTGCTAATGCATTTACTATTAAACACTCCAAAAGAACAACACAGAACAACAACAGAATTAAGTGAATAATGGAAACAGTACACATTTAGTTTGATCAGTTGAATTAATCACAATCAATTAATATACATTCAAAATTAAATGTTAGGTCAGGCATCCCTAGCTAACATTCTCATTCAAAAGGCATGTGTGGGCTTCATGCAAAACATGAAAACAGCTAACTATGGCGCTAACCAAAATAAGTGGTTGGATTTTCTAAAGAAAATACCTGCAAATCAAAACAATTGCACATTAGTTAAACCTCTCCTAAATGGAACAGCATTCAGCAGTATCTTCATCAGCAGAGTGCAGGAACACTCATACGTCAGCATCAGGACATGAAGGGAAAACAGCTCAGTAAAGTTGGGCCTACTATAACTGAACTGTTAGAATCATAGACAAGAGCTAAATAACAGAACTGAACAGAATCACTAAAAATGCAGAACTGAAAAGAAGCTTAGAAAATGGTAAACTAACTTACATCACCTAAAGCTTTGCTATATTAAAGTCCGAAAAAGTTACTAGCTAAACCTCTTTTGGACAAGACTATGAGGTGGGTTAGTGCACATCCAATCAGTTCTTGTCTGTACCTCAGATGTACCTCTTCTCCAATCCTCTATCCAGGATTGGTTCACATTGTCACACCATTCTTCTCTCCGGTCAGCAGTTTCTGTTAAAAAATTACAATTTAATTTACATTGAAATATGACGTTGCTTCCTGCCAAAAACTAAGGCCTGTTGTAAATGTTATAACTATTAACTGGAAAAAAGTAGAAAAAATGAAACATGAGCACAAGACAGAAAAATGCAAGTCACACAGTATGTTTGATGAAACATTGTCCCTCATTACGACCCTGGCGGTTGGTGATAAAGCGGCAGGAATACCGCCAACAGGCCGGTGGTAAAAAATAATGGGATCACGACCACGGCGGAAACTTCCAACACAGACAGCCACTTTAACACTGCGACCACCACGACGGTAGCAACAATAACAGCGGCGTTCACCGCCAACAGACAGGCGGAAGACAATGTACCACCCACCCTATCACAACCAACCGATCTGCCAGCTTTTCTGGGGCGGTACGAATGCCATCAAAAGCACAGCGTAAACAGTACCCAGAAGGGGAACCACTCACCTTTCGACACTCACGAAGAACCAGGACGCCATGGAGCCCGAACTTCAGGTCCTGCTCATGCTGGTGTATCTGCTAATACACCAGGAACACCAAAGAAGGTGGAGGAGACGACCACGGCGAGTACTGTACCTAGCACACAGGGGAGAGGGGAGAAAAAGAGAGTGACACACACAGGGAACACGCAACATCCCCATCCCCACCCTCACCCACAACACCATACATACAAACACATGCATTAACAGTACATTTACACCCCATAACCCCCTGGAAGAACGCAAGGACCAAAGGAATTGAGTGCAAATAGTGATATTTAGAAATATGTAGATAAAGTTAATGATTGTAAACAACAGTATATACAAATATTTACAATATGTACAGAAGGCCGCACTGTCCTTTGCAAATGTTCGTGGCCCAGTGGGCAAAATAACATGGGCTTCACTTGACTCCTGCCTCAAAACGGAGAGAACTCTGCAGGGGCATCAGGTCGAAAACACACAGGCACCTCAGGGGAAATGGGGGGGCACCTCAGCCGGAAGATGGTACAACGCCACTGCTCCTGGAGGGGGCTCCATGCCCACAGCAATGTCCTGAGGAGTGCAAAGCCACAGTCTCTCAAGTGTGTGGTTTTCCCACTGCCTGGTCCTGGGGAGTGCAAAGCCACAGTCTCTCAAGACTCTCAAGTGGGTGTTTTGCCCACTGCCTGGTCCTGGGGAGTAAAAAGCCACAGTCTCTCAAGTGGGTGGTTTGCCCACTGCTTGCTCCTGGGGAGTGCAAAGCCACAGTCTCTCAAATGGATACCTTCTTCCACTGGTTCTGGCCAGGGCCCTGTGCCCAGTGTGTTTTATCCTGCCAAGGAAAGTGATAGTGGATGCATCTCTCCACTGGTCTTGGAGGGGGCCTTGAGCCCAGTCTGCATCATCCTGCCAAAGAAAGTGATGGTGGATGCATATCTCCACTGGTTCTGGAGGGGGCCTTGTGCCCAGTCTGCTTCATCCTGCCAAGGAAAGTGATAGTGGATGCATATCTCCACTGGTTCTGGAGGGGGCATTGTGCCCAGTGATGCTGCACCTGGGGTGTGGCAGTTCCCATTCCCTCACCTAGGTGTCTGAGGCACGAGATGTGCAGGGAACAGGTAGCATGATACTCCATGGAGGCAGAGGCAGACTCCATCCTGCGGCGACTTAGGCTACAAACTGCTGGTAGTTCCGGTGCTGATGGTGGTGCTTAAAGTGGTGGGTAGAGGGTCCAGGCTGCCTCCTGCATCCCAGGATGGCTGCCCACTGGGGATACTGCTGATGACAGATGTAGTGGCACCGGCTGGGCATGTGGCGATGCAGATGGCGGTGCAGGTGGCGTTGCTTGTGGTGGTGTCTGCGGCAGAGATGCTGCCGGTGCTGGCCATGGTGTAGGTGCTGGTAGTAGTGGAGGGAGACACCAGGCCGTCTCCTGCAGCCTTGGACGGCTGCTCACTGGGGATGATGCTGCTGACTGTCGTTGTGGCAGCAGCGGTGCAGGTGGCGGTGCAGGGGGCGGTGCAGGTGGCGGTGCAGGGGGCGGTGCAGATGGCAGTGCAGGTGGCGGTACCTGCGGCGGTGCTTTCGGCGGTACAGGTTGCTGGGCTGTCTGCACTGATGGTGGACACCAGTTCCTCACATGGAGGCTCCGAGGCCTAAAGCGCCTTGCCTTGGATTTTCTTCCCCTTCCCCTCCTTGGCAGACGCTGCTGGGACCTTGGCACTGGCAGATGCAGTTTTTGAGGAACCCTTGCTGGGTGGGTCGTGCTTCTTGGCCGTGCTGCATGCTGGCACCTTCTTCACCTTGGCAGGTGGCTGAATGGGTTGGTCCTTTGCAGGGGTCGGTGGCACACTGGCAGCCCTGACAGGTGCCCCCTTTGATCCCCTGGGACTTGCTGGTACCACAGCAGACGCCGACTTGGTGGCTGAGGTGCTGGCCTGGGATCTTGACACCCTGGCCCGAGGGGAAGGATGGGGCGGGGGAGGCGTAGGGAAGAGGTCAAAGTTTGCCAGGAAAAGTTTTTTAGACACACTGGGATGGTGTCAGGGAGACCAGATCCTCGGGGCCTGCACACGTTCCCAACATATCAACCACTAGACAGCTCCAAAGCTCTGATAGATATACCACAGAGCCTGAGAGAGTCCAAGTGGGGGAAAAGGGGATTAGGTAGGGAACAGCTGGGAAGGAGACCTGTAGGAAGCAAGAGGTTAAACAACACAATGTCAAGATATAATCACATTGACTTTCAATAGACTATGGTTCTAAGAGTTCTTATACTGTAATCATAGATAACCTAAGAAATGACTATAACTAGACCTCAAGAAATCTAGGTACCTGGAAAAAGCAAGAATGGGTTAATACAATGTTTCATATGAGCTTTTCAGGAAATATCACATACTGTCTAGAATACAAGAACCTTCTTCTGCATTTTTACATGAGGACAAAGGCTATCTGAACATTCCCTGGAAACAACAGGAACTGTATTAGGAACTGAATATGCACAAATAATGTTGCACTTTTAATTGAGCGTTTCAAAGAAATCCAAAAGCTCAGGATCAATGTGTGCACCTCCACAAACACGGCACACCAAAGTTTTCAATGTCATGAAATGATCGCACACACTGCTGATCTAAAAGCCAAGCGTCTTATGCCAGGGTTGAATCGCGCACTCTGATGATTCAAACAAGAATATGCAAATGCCATGAAATGATCGTGCACACTGTTGCAAATCTGAATGCCAAGGTTTACATGTTAGAAATGAATCGTGCACTCTGCTGATTCAAACAAGAATATGCAAATGCCATGAAATCACACTCACGCACACAGAGAGTGTCACAACTTGGCCCAAAACTAGAATGTCTTTGAGAACGGGGGCCCAGCCCAACCTCCGCCTCACTGCCCTGCTCAAGGCTTACCAATATAATGAGGGCAGGCCTTGAATATCAAGGTAGGCCTACGGAACAGAAGCTCAGGAAGTTGCTACAACTCTGCACCGGGACCTCTGAATAGTGAGCACGTGGAGCTGGGCTGGCTCCCTTATATAGAGTCAAGCCCAGCCCACAAACCACACCCAGTCATGCTGAAGGGAAAGATTCTAGAAGGTCGTAGAAAGGGACCACACCCTAACACACTCAGTAAGCCTGCAGCAATACCTTGCAAATGAACAGTTATTGCAAACTTAATTAATAGTGCTTTTCAAGGTTAAACTCTGCAATGCAAAAGGTTAACATACTGCATATAAACACAATGCTGGGTTTTTGCATTTTTGTCACCCGTAGAACGCGCACTGTCCTGATGTTGACAGATGGGAAGATGGAGAGGGTTTTGGAGTGGAGGAAGTGGGAGTGGTTGTAGGAGGTGTACGTCTGCTGAGTTTGGGTGAAGGTGCATGGGCTGGATGCTGTTGTGAGGTGGATGGCTATTGGGTGGGTGCTTGCGTTTGTGTACTTTGGGAGGAGGGGTCACAGACACACTGGGGGAGAGGACACAGGGGACGTGCGCATGGTTCTGGGGGTGGTGACTACTGGTGACTGCTTGTGAGAGCTGTATTGTGATGGGTGTGCTGGTGATGGACGTAGTGGATGAGGATGTAGTGCATGCAGGTGTGAGTGGAGACAATACTGGGAGGTGGGTGGATTATGAGGAGAAGGGGGACACAGTGGAGGCAGTGGATGTTGCTGTGTCTGCATGGGGATGGTGCTTGTGTGAGTGCCTGTGTGATGAAGTGTGGTGCTTTTGTTTGCCTGCGCCACTTCTGTATGTTGATTTGGGTGATTGTTGGTCTGAAGGTGTGCTTGGGATCGGCATGGGTTGAGGGGACTGGGACTGGGTAGAGGAAGTTGGAGGGAGGAGGCTAGTCACAGGGACAATGGCTGCTATCAATGCTGAGGCCAGAGCCTGAAATGCTCTCTGTTGGGCCACCACACCAGAATGAATGCCTTCCAGTTATGCATTTGTTTGTTGCAAATGCCTCTCGACACCTTGGATGGCATTCAGAATGGTTGAATGCCCAACAGTGAGGGATCTCAGGAGGTCAATAGCCTCCTCACTGAGGGCAGCAGGGCTGACTGGGGCAGTGCCTGAGGTGCCTGGGGTGAAGGAGATGCCCACCCTCCAGGGTGAGCAGGCACGGGAAACATGCTGAGGGGCTGTTGGGAGGGTGGTGCTGGTGGGGGGGGGTGGCGGCTGTACCTGTTGTTGGGGTGGCCACAGAGGTGTCTGCAACCGCCAGGGAGCTTCCATCGGAGGAGGAGTCGCTGTCACTGGTCTCCCCTCCTGTCCCCGTCGTGGTGCTCCCCTTGCCCTCCGTCCCACTGGCGCCTTCACCCTCGGTGGATTTGGCCTCATGGGCCATGTGGGATGCAGCTCCCTCCATCGCCGGTGCCTCTGCTCCTCCGCTGGATGATGCTAATGCACACAAGGACAGGTTGAAAAAACAAAAAAGGGGGAAGAGACAGAGGATACCCTTGGTCAATGCCAGCAACAACACTACCGTTGGCGTACACAACATACAGGGAGCTGCCCTATGCACTAGGCCATGCCCAACCAGTTACTAAGGTAGTCACAAGCCCATGGGATACAATGCCTAATGGCAGCATCTCCCCACTTGAAACCCACATGACCCTGCGCAGTAGTAGATGCCCACTAACACCATTGGGTTTGGAGTGCTTCAGAGGCTGCACACAAGGGACCTACCCTGCCATGATCGCCCTGGCCTAGGGGCATCCACAGCCCACATCCCCCACCCCGCTAGCTCCTAAAGCGCGCAAAGTCAGGATTCAGAATCTGTACTCACCCCCTTGTGGCTGCTGTGATGACCTCAAGTGCCCACCCAACTCCGGATAGGCCACCGCCAGGATGAGGAACATAAGGGGGGTCATGATGCGACAGGCACCCCTTCCACGTTGGGAGGCCAGCCCCAGCTAGGCCTCCACCGTTTTCTTGGTCCAGCGGCGCAGGTCCTCCCATCTCTTGCGGGAGTGGGTGCTCCACCTGTGGTAGACCCCAAGGGTCCACACCTCCTTGGCGATGGCACGCCAAATACCCTTTTTCTGGTTGGGGCTGACCTAGAGGGAAAATACAGCAGAAAAGGAAATTACTCACCCATCAGGAGCGGCATACTCATTGCCCCCCAGTTCCCACCCATGCCCTGACGCACATATGCTGACCACCTCTCATGCAGCACTCAGCCCAGGACGCATCAGCACCCCCAACATGTGGCTTACATACACACCACTCCAAACATGCATTGCCCACACATCATGCTTGCAGTGTACTCACCTGTTTGTCTGGAGGACCGTAGCGTAACGTGTACTGTGGTAGGACCCCATCCACCAGTTTCTCTAACTCCTCCGCAGTGAAGGCAGGGGCCCTTTCCCCAGACACGGTAGCCATTGTCACTTCCAGACTCAGGTCACAGCAGCACTTGCAGTGTAGTTCCTCTCCTGTTGACAGTCAGGTAGCAAGTGAGTGAATAGTTAGAAAATGGCAGTGACGTCCGCGGCGGTGCGTACCGTCACCTCCGGAATACATCGCCATTGGCTCCTGAAACCCATAGGGCCCAATAATAACCAATGCGAATCTGCGCGACGGTCATCGACTTCCTACCCAATGGCACACAACGCCAGTGCACTTACCTCATTTCCACTTGTCCCTACTCACAGGTCAGGCAGCCGCCATTTCAGGGGGGCACATGGCATGGCACTTAACTGCGTCACAGCAGACATTGGCTCATCAACTGATTCTCAACTTCACATACTGCTTGTGTGACCTAAATTCAGCAACAGTTGTGCATTCTATGTGGAAATATGACCTTCTGCTCATCGTTCTCCTCTATAGGCTACAACCGCTGAGGCAAATAATGAGATGGTGGCATCCTCCGGTGTACAGACCCCTGGTGGACCTGTCGACAATGGAGGACAGACACATTATCATCACATACACACATGATCGTGCCACAATTCAAGAACTGTGTGCCCAATTGGAGCCAAGCCTGATGTCAGCTATCCGCCAGCCCACAGGAATACCCCATCTAGTGCAGGTTCTGTCAGTGCTTCATTTCCTGGCAAGTGGTTCCTTTCAAACTACAGTGGCCATGGCATCAGGAATGTCTCAGCCAATGTTCTCCAACGTGTTGTTCAGAGTGTTGTCTGCCCTGCTGAAACACATGCGCAGCTACATTGTATTCCCCCAGGTGGATGATTTGGCCACAGTGAAAGCTGACTTCTATGCCCTGGGACATATCCCCAACATCATTGGTGCCATTGATGGTACACATGTGGCATTTATTCCCCCCCGGAGAAATGAACAGGTTTACAGGACTAGAAAAAGCTATCATTCGATGAATGTGCAGATGGTGTGTTTGGTGGACCAGTACATTTCCCATGTGAATGCCAAATACCCTGGCTCTGTGCATGACGCCTTAATCTTGAGGAATAGCAGCATCCCTTATGTGATGGGTCAACTCCAGAGGCACTGGGTGCGGCTAATAGGTGAGCCCAAGGCCCCCACTCCGTATAAGTAGGTGTCTGGGTATGGGGTTGTCCCTAAGGGTTAGTGTGTGTCTAACAGTTGTCCATCGATATTTACAGGTGACTCTGGTTACCCCAACCTCTCATGGCTACTGACCCCATTGAGGAATGCCAGGACAAGGGCAGAGGAACGTTACAATGAGGCACATGGGCGTACAAGGAGGATTATTGAAAGGACCTTCGGCCTCCTGAAGGCCAGGTTCCGGTGTCTCCATCTGACAGGTGGATCCCTGTACTACTCACCCAAGTAGGTCTGCCAGATCATCGTGGCATGCTGTATGTTGCACAACCTGGCCTTGAGACGTCAGGTGCCTTTTCTGCAGAAGGATGAGCCTGGAGATGGTCTTGTGGCAGCGGTGGAGCCTGTGGACAGTGAGGAAGAGGAGGCAGATGAAGAAGATGTGGACAACAGAAGAAACATTATACAGCAGTACTTCCAGTAACACACAGGTAAGAGACTGTAACTCAACTTTACTTTACAGTAATCTTTTGGACATTGTACATGGCAGCCTCTTACCCTCTGTCTATGGACACTGACTGTAGCCTTTGGATTCCCTATTTTTCAGATCTGTGTTCCCCATTCTGGCTCCCGCTATATGTACTGCTGCCCACCAAAGGTCATCCTGTAGATTATTTCACTGAACATATACGTTGCAATGCTTTGATAATGTTGTACTAATACATTTTTCGAATCATTACACTGACGCCAGTATGGTATTCGTTTCAAGGGTGTTTATTTTTGTACCAATGAGTATGGGGGTATGTGCAAGGGGCTGGGTGATGGTGGAGGATTGTCCAGTTAGAGTCCAGTCTCTTGGTATCACAGGTGAATTGTTCAATGGGGCAAAGGAAGGGGAATAATGGCAGTTCAAAGTGGACAGGGTGCCAGAGTGGGACAGAAGGGTGACAATCAGGAGAGTCTTATTTCCTGGCGGGGGTCTTGGCAATGTACTCTGTCTTCTGCCTGGATTGCAGGGACCGTTTGTGGGGTGGTTCTCCTTCTGTAGGGGGTGGGGTGCTGGTGTCCTGTTGTTCCTGTGGTGGGCCTCCTGTCTACTAGCGCCGACGGAGGTGGAAGGCTGTTCCTCGGTGTGGCTAGTATCAGGGGCCCGGTGGTGTGCCACTGCCTCCCTCATGGTCTTACCCATGTCAGCCAGCACCCCTGCAATGGTGACTAGGATGATGTACATTTTTGTTAGGTCCTCCCTGATCCCCAGGTACTGCCCCTCCTGCAGCCGCTGGGTCTCCTTCAACTTGGCCAGTACCTGGCCCATGGTCTCCTGGGAATGGTGGTATGCTCCCAGGATGTTTGAGAGTGCCTCGTGGAGGGTCAGTTCCCTGGGCCTCTCCTCCCCCTGTCACACAGCAGTCCTCTCAGCTTCCCTGTTGCCCTGTGCCTCTGTCCCCTGAACCGTGTGCCCACTGCCACTGACCCCAGGTCCATGATTGTCTTGTGTTTGTGGGGTTGCCTGGGGTCCCTGTAGTGGTGGACACACTGCTGATTGATGTATCTGTGGACAGTGGTATGGGCCCGCTGGGTGGGTGTTGTGCTGGTGTTTTCTGACGGGGAGGCTCTGTGGTGGTTTGGGGCTATGGCAGGGGAACCGACTATCCAGAGGTCCCTGATGGGCCAGGTTGATCATCCAGATCCAGGCGTGCAGAGCTGCTGTCATCACTGTGGGCCTCTTCGGTGGGGGCTGGATGTAGCTGGCACCTCCTCTCCGGTGACGTTGGGTAGGTGTCCTGTTGGGAGCAAATGCATTGTTAATGTATCTGCGTGTGCCATCTTGTGAATGGGTGTGTTTCCCTCTTTGATTGTACTTTCCCTGTTGGCTTGGCCTTGTGTGAGTGGTGATTTTGTGGGCTGGGTGATTCTCTCTATTGGGCATGCTGGGATGATGGGTGCCCATGCAGGTCTGTGATGGGTGTCCATTCATTGTTGTTGCATGCAGGGCTTGGTATTGGGATGGGTGGGTTGTGATAGCGGGGTATATGTGAGGTGGTTGAGTGAAGGGGGTGATGGTAGGGGTAGGAGTTTGTGATGCCATGCAGGTAGGGTGGGGGATATAGTAGTAAAGATTTGACTTACCAGAGTCCAGTCCTCCTGCTACTCCTGTGAGGCCCTCAGGATGCATGTTCGCCAAGACTTGCTTCTCCCATGTTGTTAGTTGTGGGGGAGGAGGTGGGGGTCCACGCCAGTACTCTATACAGCAATCTGGTGCCTTGCAACCACGGAACACACCTTCCCCTGTAGGTTGTTCCACCTCTTCCTGATGTCATCCCTGGTCCTTGGGTGCTGTCCCACGGCATTGACCCTGTCTACGATTCTCCACAATAGCTTCATCTTCCTTGCAATGGAGGTCTGCTGCACCTGTGATCCTAATAGCTGTGGCTCTACCCGGATGATTTCCTCCACCATGACCCTTAGCTCCTCCTCAGAAAACCTGGGGTGTCTTTGGGGTGCCATGGATGTGGTGTGAGTGATATGTGTGAGGATGTGTGGTGTGATGTGTGGGGTGATGTGTTGTGGTGTATGCTGTGATGTGCGTTAATGGTGTATGGGTGATGGTGTTCTGTGCCTCTGATTCAGTGGGTGCTCCTGGCTTGTCTCTTTCTCAGTTGGCTATCTTTTTTTCCGTTGGAAGGGGTTTTGGGTAATGTGGGTGTGTGTTTTATAGTGGTGTGAGTGTGTGGTGTGTTTATGTGTGTCAGGTGTGTGTATTTTGAATTGTCCAATGTGGTGTAGTGCTGTTTGTTTTATTTTGAGCGCAGTGATGTGTACCGCCAATGGTTTACCACGGTTGAAAGACTGCCGCATTGATTCGTGGGTTGTGATACTGTGGGCGTATTCCTGTTGGCGTAATGGTGTGGGTTTTGCTATCGCCAGTTTATCACTGACCTTTGGTCTGGCAGACTTGTGTGGGTGTCTGTATCGTGGCAGTATTCTATGTGTGGGCCATAATACCCGTTGCGATGTCCGCCTTGTTCACGGTATGTTGGCGGCCGTCAGCACGGCGGTAGGTGGCATTTACCACCAGGGTTATAATGAGGGCCATTATTTGCAAAATTAGCAAAATTAGCACACAATTAAACATTATGGCCCTCATTATGACCCTGCCGGTCGGTGATAAAGTGGCGGTAATACCGTCAACAGGCTGGCGGTAACTACCACCAAATTATGACCATGGCGGAAAGATCTCCGAAATACAGCCAATGTACCACACTGACCGCCAGGGCGGAAACAACAGCCTCCACGGCGGTAGCCACCTACAGCCAGGTGGAAGTCAATGTTTCGCCCCCTATTTTATGACCCTGCAATCCTCCAACTTTCTGGGCCAGTACGAATGATATTAAAAGCTTGGCGGAAACACTGCACAGAAGTGAAAGGACTCACCATTGGAGACACAGGGAAGAACCATGCCACCATGGAACCCGAACTGCATGTTTTCCCGATGGTATTCTACGTTCTGCTCCACCACGAACACCAACGCCGGCAAAGACGACGATAGTGAGTACTGCCGCCTAGCACACAAGGGAGAGGGGAGGAGAACGAGAGTGACACACACATGCACCATACACACCCCACACACACGCACACCATACATACAACCAGCTTCACAAGAAAACAAGTTAATCCCCCTAACTCGGCTGAAAAATGCAAGGACAAAACAATTTTGCCAAAGTGTTTGTAATAAGACCAACACAGTAGAAATAATAAGTTAGGCAATTTAACAGATATATAAAAATTTACAGAAAAAGGGACACTGCCCAGTCCTCAATTGGCTTGGGCCACAGGCCAAAGTCGAAGGCCCCACTTGTCACCTGCTTCAACACGGAGAGAACACTGCAGGGGCATCAGTTGGTAAATAGGCAGGCACCTCAGGGGGCTGGGGGCACCTCAGCCGGGAGATGAAACAAGACCATTGGTTCTGGAGGGGGCAACCTGCCCTGTGCGTGATCCTGGGGAGTGATGGGCCACAGTCTCTCGAATGGGTGTCATGCCCACTGGTTCTGGAGGGGGCAAACTGCCCTGTGCTTGATCCTCGGGAGTGATTTGTCACAGTCTCTTGAGTGGGTGTCATGCCCACTGGTTCTGGAGGAGGCCAAAGTCCAAGGCCCCACTTGTCACCTGCTTCAACACAGAGAGAACACTGCAGGAGCATCAGTTGGTAAATAGGCAGGCACCTCAGGGGGATGGTGGGGGGCACCTCAGCCTGGAGATGAAACAAGACCACTAGTTCTGGAGGGGGCAACCTGCCCTGTGTGTGATCCTGGGGAGTGATGGGCCACAGTCTCTCAAGTGGTTGTCATGCCCACTGGTTCTGGAGGGGACAACCTACCCTGTGCTTGATCCTAGGGAGTGATTGGCCACAGTCTCTCGAGTGGGTGTCATGCCCACTGGTTCTGGAGGGGGCAACCTGCCCTGTGCGTGATCCTGGGGAGTGATGGGCCACAGTCTCTCGAGTGGTTGTCATGCCCACTGGTTCTGGAGGGGGCAGCCCACACAGCAGCCCATGGAGGTAGGATTACATTGCGTCCACCGGCGGTGAGGGCTGCACTGTGGTGGTGCTGCTGGTTAGGGGAGGCTCCTGCACATCCCCTGCACCCTCGGGCGGATGCACTGTGGTAGTGCTGCTGGTGGGGGGAGACTCCTGCACATCCCCTGCACCCTCGTACAGATGCACTGTGGTGGTGCAGCTGGTGGGGGAGGCTCCTGCACATCCCCTGCACCCTAAAATGGATACCCTGTGGTGGTGCTGCTGGTGGGGGGACGTTCCTGCACATCCTCTGCACTCTAGGGTGGATGCACAACCATGGTTGGTGGTGGGGGCTTCGTCACAGCTGCTGGCCCAAGCTCCTTGGCCTTCTTGCCTGCTGGTGAAGGCTTCTTGGCCTTCCTGCCTGCTGGTGCAGGCTCCTGCGCCTTTCAGGTGGCAGGTGCAGGCTTCTTGCCCTTCTTGCCTGCTGGGGCAGACTCCTTCCCCTTTAGGCTGGTTGGTGCAGGCTCCTTCACAAAAGGATGATGGACGGAGTGCTGAAACTTTTCAAACCCTCAACCCCAGTCACAGATCTGGGTTTAATCCATTGTTCTTTTGCTCACCATGACACCCCAGTTTGGACCCAGCCATTTGCAAATCAGTCTCGACCCTATTGCTCATGGGAACAGTCCAGCCCGAACTGTAAGGCCAGGTCCTCCCTGGATTGGAAAAAATAATCCTGGGACCGGTTTCAGGGTATCCCCCTTCATCAGCCAGGCTAGCTTGAATCCAGTGGCACAGTGAGCAAGGGACCCATGTCTGGGCATATACTTTCCAATTAGGGCAACTTTAGCAACACAAAAGGATGATGGCCGGAGTGCTGAAACTTTTCAAACACTCACCACCAATCACAGATCTGGGTTTAATCCATCGTTCTTTTGCTCCTTCCCCTTCAGTGTATGTGTCCTGGATCCCTTTTCACCACGAGTGTGTGCGGTTAGCACTGGGCCCATGGACTGTGCAGCTGAGGTGCTTGGCTGGGTTTGTGATGCCCTAGCCATATGGGCAAGATGGGAAGGGGGGGACGAGTAGGGAAGAGGTCAATGGTGGATAGGAACAATTCTTTAGGGACATTTGGGTGGGCAGAGGGAGAAAGAATGGGAGTGTAGGATGAGGAAGTAGTTGTTAGAGGTGCCTGTCTGCGGGATTTGGGTGCAGATGCATGGGCTGTATGCTGTTGTGAGGTGGATGGCTGTTGGGTGTCTGAGTGCTTGCGTTTGTGTACTTTAGGAGGGGGGCAGACACAGTGGGAGAGGACATAGGGGACGTGTGCATGGATGTTGTGGAGGTGTCTGCCAGTGAGGTGTGTGTTCTGCTTGGTGTGGTGTTGATGCTGGTAGTGGATGATGATGTAGTGCATGCAGGTGTGAGTGTGGACGTGGTTGGGAGGGAGGTGGTAGAGGGGGAGGAGGGGAGAGAGTGTAAATAGTGCATGTTGTTGTGTCTGCAACTGGATGGTGTTTGTGTGAGTGCCTTTGTGATAAAGTGTGGTGCTTGTGTTTGCCTGTGACACTCTTGGGTGTTGTCTTGTGTGCATGCTCGTCTGTATGTGTGCCTAGCATGGGTTGGGTTGAGGGGAATGGGACTGGGCAGTGGAAGTTAGAGGGAGGATGGTAAAAACAGGGACAATAGCTGCCATCAGAGAGGAGGCCAGAGCCTGAATCAATCTCTGTTGGGCCGCCAATCCAGTGTGAATGCCCTCCAGGACTGCATCAGATTGTTGCATCTGGGCTGCCAGCCCTGATTGGCATTCACAATGGTTGACTGCCCTACAGAGATAGATCTCAGGAGGTCAATCGCCTCCTCACTCAAGGCAGGAGGGCTAGCTGGGGCAGGACCTGAGGTGCCGAGGACGAAGGAGATGCCCACCCTCCTGGGTGAGTGGGCACGGGCAACTCGATGAGGGGCTGCTGGGAGGGCGGTGCTGGTACAGGGGTGGTGACTGTATCTGTAGCTGGGGTGGTCACAGAAGTGTCCACCACCACCAGGGAGCTTCCATCGGAGGAGGTATTCATGTCCAAACCATCCCCTCCAGTCTCCGCTGTGGTGCTCCCCTCGCCCTCCGTCTCACTAGTGCCCTCACCGTCGGTGGACTCAGCCTCCTGGTTCCTGTGGGATGCCGCTCCCTCCATTGCCGGTGCCTCTGCTCCTCCGCCAGATGATGCTAATGCACATAAGGACAGGATGACAAAACAAAATGGGGGAGAAGAGACAAAGGATACACTTGGTCAATGGTTGCACCAACACCACCATTGGCGTACACAGCACACTTACACACAGGGAACAGCCCTACGCACTATGCATTGCACTACCAGAGAAATTGCTAACCACCAAGGCATGGGGAGGGGCACAAACCGCCAAATGCAGCACACCAGGGACCCACTCAGCCCTGACCAATAGTGGATGCCTACGAGCTAGGTAGCAGCCCCCAGGGGACCTACGCTGCAATGCCAGGCCTGGCCTAGGGGCACCCACTGACACACATCCACCACCCAGATACCACCCTATCATGAGTAAGTTGTAATGATGGGCACTGTACTCACCCCCTTGTGGCTGCTGTGATGCCCTCAAATTCCCATCCAGCTCTGGATAGGCCACCGTCAGTATGCGGTTTATCAAGGGGGTCAGGGTTCGACGGGCACCCCTTCCTCATTGGGAGGCCATACCCAGCTGGGCCTCCGCCGTCTTCCGTGCCCAGTGTCTCAGGTCCTCCCACTGTTTGCGACTGTGGGTGCTCCGCCTGCCATAGACCCCGAGGGTTCGCACCTCCTTGGTGATGGCACACCATATACCCTTCTTTTGATGGGCGTTGACCTGCAGAGGCAATTCACACAGGAAAATACCATTAGACAAACAGTCCTGCCTGTTACACATATGGCCCACCATCCCCGTTCCCATCACCAATGCCACACACATAGCCCAGCACACAACATGTACACCTCCAAGAGGACATCCACCTACCCCCTTACATGAGGCCTTCACACACACAACTCCATACATTCATGCCATATGCATCATGCCCACAGTGTACTCATCTGTTGGTCTGGAGGCCCATACAGCAGTCCGTACTGGGGCAGGACCCCATCCACCAGTCTCTCCAACTCCTCCGACGTGAAGGCTGGGGCCCTTTCCCCAGTCACACGGACCATGGTAGGTTCCAGACAAAGGTCACAGCTGCACATGCAGTGTAGGTCCTTTCCAATGGAAGGTCAGGTAGCAAGTGAGGAATATGATAGATAATGACGGTCACGTCTACGGCGGTGCATACCGTCACCGCCAGCGTAGATCACCATTAGCCACTGTACCCCATAGGGCCCAATGTTAACCAATGAGGACGTTCACGACGGTTCCCAACCGCCTCCTGCAACAGTGCACAACGTCCACGGAATTACCTCACTCCCACCTGTCCCTCCACACAGGACAGGTGGAAGCCATTTCAGGGGGGTGGGGGCAGGCCCTGGATTAATGCTGCGTCACAAGAGATATTAGCACATACTAGTCAAATCACACTGACCCATTACATGTTTACAGGATGAAAACTACTGTAGTAGCTCCATTGTTCAGTTTGTGACCAGCTCCTCACTCTTATGTCCCTTAGATTCCTTCTGCTGAGGATGAATAGGAGATGGAGACATACCCCTGTGTATAAAACCATGGTGGACTTGGCAACACTGGAGGACAGGTGCATTATCCTCACCTATAGACTTGACAGGGCCACAATCACAGGGCTGTGTGCCCAGTTGGAATCTGACCTGATATCTGCTATCCGTCACCCCACTGGGATCTCCCCTCTTGTGCAAGTGCTATCAGAACTATATTTCTTGGCAACTGGTTCTTTCCAAGTGACAGTGGGCTTGGAAGCAGGAATGTCACAGCCAATGTTCTCAAATGTGCTGACAAGAATGTTGTCTGCCCTGATAAAACACATGTGCAGCTACATTGTTTTCCCCCAGGTTGAGTATTTGGCCACAGTAAAGGCCGAGTTTTATGCAATGGGACATATCCCCAACATAATTGGGGCAACTGATGGAACACATATTGCATTTGTCCCCCCGCCCGGCAGGATGAACAGATGTTCAGGAATCGTAAGAGTTTCCACTCCATGAATGTTTAGATGGTGTGCTTGGCGGACGATTACATCTCCCACGTCAATGCTAAGTATCCTCGGTCGGTGCATGATGCCTTTGTCCTGAGGAATAGCAGCATCCCAAATGTGATGGCCCAACTACAGAGGCACAGGGTGCCGCTAATAGGTGAGCCCTGGTTCCCACCCAGTATATGTTGGTGTATGGGTATGGTGTGGGCCATATAGGATAGTGTGTGGCTAAATGTTGTCCCTCAATATTTGCAGGTGACTCTGGTTACCCAAACCTATCATGGCTGCTGACCCCTGTGAGGAATGCCAGGACAAGAGCAGAAGAACGTTATAATGAGTAACATGGGTGAACCAGAAGGATCATTGAAAGGACCTCTGGCCTCCTGAAGGCCAGGTTCCGGTGCCTCCATCTAACAGGTGGTTCCCTGTGCTACTCACCCAAGAAGGTCTGCCAGATAGTAGTGGCATGCTGCATGTTGCATAACCTGTCCCTTAGATACCATGTCCCATTCCTGCAGGAGGAGGTTTCTGGAGATGCCCCTGTGCCAGCAGTAGACCCTGTGGACAGTGAGGATGAGGAGGCAGAGGATGAGGATGAGGACAACAAAACATATGTGATCCGACAATACTTCCAATGACACACAGGTAGGACAGTGTTACTTTACATTTCAATGACTTTGGTTGTAATTTGTGTGGCAATGGCATGCTGATATTTCCCACTGCTATGCTCACTTACTGTTCCCTCTGGCAATTCATTTTGCATATGTTGGTGACCTGACACATACTCCTGGTGTGATCACCACAGCCAGTTACAGGTCATTAATCTATGCTCATTCTCTGTTCAGTAAATTTGCAATGCCTGTACCTGTTTCAATGAATACATATTTGATATACATGTCATACTCCAAATGTTTTTTTTCTTCAAAGGGTGTTTATTGAAGTGCTAATATATAGAGGGGCAAGTGCAATGGGATTGGGTGATGATGGAGGAAAGTCCAGGGTATTGTTCCAGTCTGTTTGTAGCACAGGTGCATTGTGCAAGGGGGCATAGGAAGGGAAGCAATGGCAGTTCAAGGTGGACAGGGTGACTGAGTGGGACACAAGAGTTACAATCAGGAGAGTCTCATTTCCTGGTGGGGATCTTGGCAAGTGTCTCTGGCTTCTGTCTGGATCACAGAGAATGTTTTCTGGGTGATTCACCTTCTGCAGGGGGAGTGGTGCTGGTGGCCTGTGAGTCCTGTGGCGGGGCCTCCTGGCCACTAGCGGCAGTAGAGGTGGAAGGTTGTTCAGATGTCTGGCTAGTAGCAGGGGCCCGCTGGTGTGAGACTGCCTCCCTCATAATGTTGGCCATGTCTGCCAGCACCCTTGCTATGGAGATCAGGGTGTTGTTGATGTCCTGCAAATCCTCCCTTATCCCCTGGTACTGTCCCTCCTGCAGCCGCATGTTCTCCTGCATGTTGTCCAGGATCTGGCCCATCGTGTCCTGGGAATGTTGATAGGCTCCCAGGATCTCGGAGAGTGCCTCCTGGAGAGTCGGTTCCCTGGGCCTGTCCTCCCACTGGCGCATAGCAGTCCTCCCATTGTCCCTGGTGGCCTGTGCCTCTGTCCCCTGAACTGTGTGCCCACTGCCACTGACCCAGGTCCCTGATTGTCTTGGTGCGAGGTGTGCCCTGGGCTCCCAGTAGAGGTGGATACACTGCTGATTGACGTGTCCTGGGGACAGAGATATGAGTACGCTGGGTGGGTGCTGTGGTGGTGTTTCCTGATGGGGGAGGCTCTGCGGTGGTGTGTGACAGGGCTTGGGTAACCAGCTGTCCAGTGGTCCCTGATGGGCTAGGTAGGTCATCCAGATCTCGAAGACCAGAGTTGCTGTCATCACTGTTGGCATCTTCAGTTGGGGGACTGGATAGTGCTGGCACCTCCTCTCTGCTGACATTGGCTGGGGTACCTGTGGAGATGTAAATGATGTGTTATGGTTTCTGTGTCTGACATATTGCACATCCATGGCTTCCCCTCTATGGTTGGATTTGCCCTGCCAGATTTCACTTGTGCATGTTAGTGTATGGTGGAATAGTTAATTATCTATGGTGGGCATGCTTTAGTGATGAGTGTCCATGCAGGGCTGTGGGGGTTGTCCATGGATTGGTACAGCATGCAGGGCTTGGCATTGGGTTGAGTGGGTTGTGATGGTGTTGTGTGTGGGATGTAGTAGAGTGATGGGAGTGAGGGTGAGGGTATGTGATGGCATGCAGGTAGGGGGTGATAATAGTAGAGAGTTGACTTACCAGAGTCCAGTCCTCCTCCGACTCCGGCCAGGCCCTTAGGATGCAGTATTGCCAAGACTTTCTCCTCCCATGCTTTGAGTTGTGGGGGCGGAGGTGGAGGTCCACCTCCCGTCCTCTGGATTGCGAGCTGGTTTCTTGCTGCTATGGAATGTACCTTCCCCCGTAGGTCATTCCACCTCTTCCTGATGTCATCCCTAGTTCTGGGGTGCTGTCCCACGGCGTTGACCCTGTCCATGATTCTCTGCATAGCACCATCTTCCTGGCTATTGATATCTGCTGCACCTGTGCTCCAAATAGCTGTGGCTCTACCCTGACAATGTCCTCCACCATGACCCTTAGCTCCTCCTCTATGAAACGGGTGTGTCCTTGTGGTGCCATTGGTGTTGTGTGATGTGTGTTTGTGAGGTTGTGTTGGGTAATGTGTTGGGGTGTGTGAAGTGGAGTGCATGAGCGGTGTATAGGTGTGAATAGTGTGTGGCTTTAGTTGTGCAGTGGTCTTGGTGTCTCTCTGCTGGCAATGGTTTGTATTCGTAAAGGGTTGTGGGTAATGTGTGTGTGTGTTTTATAGTGGTGTGGGTGTGTGGTGTGTGTATGGGTGTCAGGTGTGTATTGTTTGAATTGTCAAATGTGGTGTTGTTTTGTTTGTGTGTGTCCATTTTGAGCCCGGTGGTATGTATCGCCAATGGTTTACTGTCGTTGAATGTCCGCCTTGATGATTTGTGGGTTGTTGTTCTGTTGGCGTGTCGGTATGGGTATTGATACCTCCACTTTATCACTGACCTTTGGTCTGGTGGATTTATGTGTGTGGCTGAATTCTGTCGGAGTGGTGTGTGTGATAATATGGTGAACGGATATCTGCCACTGCAGCGGTTAGTTGACGGCCGTCAGTGTGGCGGTAAGTGGGATTTACCTCCAATGTCATAATGAGGGCCTATGTGTCTGTAAAATTACTAAAACATGGGCTTTTAAACTAATGCTAAACATGAAGAATAAAACATTTCTAATAATTTCAAACCATTAACTTTGAAGTACATATTAATAAACTTCTTTTGTCAGCATACTTAATTATGATCAATCAAACTACATTGTCATTAGACATTATTATTTTACATTACAATTTATTCTTGCTGACACCATAACAATGACCATAGCATTCACTTTTCCAAGCCACAGGTTTATTTTTCTAGCACACTTTTTCAATTAGGCCTTTTAACACATATTATTACACTTTATGTTTTAGTGACACATTTTTATTAATAATGTTTGCTCTCTTGCACTACCAAAATATAGACTCAAAAATATTGGAGCAAAATATTGTCATGAAACGTTATTCTGTATTGACATCTAGTCTGAGGGATGTGCTCCCAAGGATGGATTTAACCAATATGAGGAACTTTTTGTCTATTTTAGTTTTACTTAGAATGATAAGGAAAGATGTTTGAGTGTGAATCACATGAGGAGGTAATTTGAGTATCACTAGATTTGGTGCACTTTTATATATATTCTTTATGTCCTGTTACAGGTACGCAGAAAAAGTGGCAATGCAAAAGAGCTATTATTATCGATCAAGGATGTCCAAAATCTGGGGACAGAAAAAAGTGGTGTGTGTTGGAAGTGTAAGGCGCGATCAGCATTATCGAAGCACATCCCTCAGACTAGATGAGTATATTTATTTATCATATATTCTTGGTGGGATTATTTTTTGCTCCTTTAAAATGTATTATATAGACACACGAGTCCATTTGAGTTTACATAAGGACACTGTTTAAATATGGCCGACAGGATGGCAGGAAAGCACTTTTAGGTATCTGTGTAAATGTAAATATTTATATAACTGGAAACGTACGCATATGAATTAGGAATATGTAATATGTAATGTGTATTATAGTTTGGGTTCATGCATGTGAGTAGTGATGTTAAATTTGATTTAAACTTTTTTTTTAATAATGGAGTGTGATTAGGCTGTAGTGTATGGATTCCACTTCAAAATGGCCGACATATTTGCAACAAGTACCTGTGAGTCCTTTTTTGATGTTGTTTAGTTGTCTTTTGATTTAAATGCATGTTGTGTTTTGCACTGGATATGACCTGTGAGCAAGTGGCTTCTGCTCCAAAACGCGTCAGGATTGCACTTTTAACTTGGAATCATGGCTTGTTGCTCTTCGTCATGGGACATCGGTCCCCGTGAGGTTTTGACAACATTTTGATGTTTTTAAGAGGGGATGCCGCCCTGCTGTGATTCACCGGAATAGTAAGTGGCTGGAGTTAAGGCGAAGCACTAGTTTTGTTTTTACATATATATATATATATATATATATATATATATATATATGTGTGTGTGTTGGACCTGGCCTTTTTTGCGGGTTCATCCACAGACTTTTTGCCTCCTTCCACCTATTTTGTCTGACCTCTTGCTGTTGGCTATGGGACTCTGAGCACTGTATCACTGCTGATCAGTGCTAAAGTTCAGGTTCTCTCCCTTCTAAAGTTGGTATGAATGGCTTATACCGAATTGGCATATTTAATTTACCTGTAAGTCCCTTGTACAGTGGTATCCCTATACCTAGGGCCTGTAAATTAAATGCTACTAGTGGGCCTGCAGCACTGCTTTCGCCACCCAGTGAAGTAGCCTTTCAAACCTGTGTCAGGCTCGATAGCACAGGGCCTGTGTGCGCAGTTTTCTGCCACAGAGACCTGGCATCTAAATTTACTTGCCAACCTCAGAACTCCTCTTTTACTACATGTAAGTCATCCCTAAGATAGACCCTGGCCAGCCCTATGGGCAGGGTGCTATGTATGTAGAAGACAGGACATGTGCCTGATTGCGTGGCCTGACCTGGTGGTGACACACAGCCTTTTTGGTTTCCAACTGCTGTGAGTGCTGCCTTCTCATAGGATTGCATTGGGAATGCCCTACCTTATGACTAGGGGGTTATTGTCTGGTTTATGAGGGGTGGAGTTGGCATGTTTGGTCTGGTTGCAACAGTAGTGAGAAATACTGCTTTCTGGTGTAGGTGGATTTTTTATTATCATTACAGAAATGACACTTATAGAAAGTGAGCATTTCTCTGTGCTTATGACTGGTGTTTTGCCGCTTGACTCCAATCCACGTCTGGGCAGAGTGACAGTTGGGCTTTGTGCATACTTTTCAGACAGCCTGTACACAGGGAGGGTGGAGGTGTCACAGAGGTGCATCTGCATTTTGAATGGTCTTTCCTGGCTGAGAGAAGGGGAGGTGGGGCACACTTTCATCTGTAAAGGCTGTGCCTTAGCCTCACACAAAGGGCTCATTTACCCCCAACTGATGTTTGGAGCCTGTGCTGGAGGAGAGAGGGGGGCAGTCTCAGAACCAGTTGTAACTGGTTGGAACCTCCTCTCCCACTCTTTGTTAAAGCTTTGCAAAACTGAGTACAACCACAGGGGATTTTTCCCCACAATTTGGAACACTTTGGAGACACTCTGGACTTTAACATGCTTGTAACTGGACACAGAATGCTGCTGGAGAGACTCACCAGGAACCGCCTTGGACTGCTGCTGCTGTGCTGACCTGTGACCTGCTGGGTCACTTGAAGGAACTGCCACTGACTGAATTCCCTTTGTGCTGGCTTGTGCTGGGCCCTGTCGCCCTGTGCTTCACCTGATGTTCCTAAAGGCTGGGTACTGCAGCCCATGCAACTGCCTGCATAGCGCCTCGTGAGCGCTTTCCCTTGTTGCTGAAGTGCATGAGGAGTGCTTCCTCTGGGGAAATCTAACGCTTTTAAAGCACTGTGCTTGCTTTCTGCACTGAGTAAGCGCTTATCTGTTGTCCCGAAATTACTGCCACCACCCAAGCATTTTGGGGACGTGAGTGCGTTGAAATACACTCCTTACAGTGCCCCCAGGGCACCTTAAAGTGAAGAATGGACCAATTGCGCTCCTAACGGTTGCCCCAGGGAGAGCACTCTCTAAGAAGTGTCCACGGGGCACCAGCCGACAGCTACTTTGGGCCCAGGATTACTACCCCAACCCAGAGGACCTTGCTCACCAGGATCGGGTGCGTGTGCTGGGAGACTGAGGCGCCGGGCTCAGGAGAGCTTACGGTGTGCCATCTCCCTTCCCCTCTAGTGGAGGAGACACAGTCTTGGAAGGCCATGCCTCCCTCAAGGATCAGTCTTCTTATCTCCTGCCCCGATTGCAAGAGAGGTACATGCGGCTGGGCGGGAACCTCGGAGATAGTCCTAGAGCTTCTGAGCTCAGTGAATTTAGCAGCCTACCTCCCCTTCTGGGCACAGGCTTGTCCTGCCTCCCTCCCGCACCCAGGATACATTTGTGGGTGGACCGCGGGGCCTTGAAGTGTGGGTGCATTATTCTACGGGACATATGGAGGCCTCCACAGAGGCCGCGCCCTGCTAAGGGCTGGTCTGTGCCCCCTCCCCCTCCTGTGTCAATAGAAGCACAGGAGCTCCTAGATAACACCCGGGGGGTGGGGTGAGGTATCACCTTCCCTGGAACCGCAGAGCAGGCACGTTCAGCGCTGCGTATAGACTGCATGGGTCACAGATTTGGGCACCAAGGGTGATATGTGTTCCGTTTAGGACTTTCCCTGCGGTTGTTGATGTTCCTGTTATCTGCATGCTTAGTGGCATATTTATCATGACCCATGCATTGATGCTAATAGGTTTTCATGATGTACCATATATTTGCTAAAGTTCCCTTTATGGGCATTACATGCTGATAGGTTTTCATGAATTGCCATATGTTTTCTAATGTTCCTGGTATGGGCATTTATGATCCTTTCATGCATTTTGTGCATTTCTATTGTAATGTTTTCCTGAATACTGCTTATGTTGCAGAATAACTGCTGATCTCTGCAGAGTAGCAGTACTGTGTAACATTCTAACAACTGCTTAGTTAGCAGGGTAATGCTGACATGTTGCGTTTGGTGTAATGAGGTTGTGTACAATACAGTTTATTTTTATATTACTTGGTGTTGTGTTTCCTTTGTTGTGGGGATAGTGCGTCTCATGTGTTGTGAGTGTTGTACAAATGCTATACACATTGCCTCTGGGATAATCCTGACTTCTCGTGCCAAGCTACCAATGGGGTGAGCAGGGGCTATCTTGTGTGTGTTAACTCCTTTGCCCTGACTACAGAGAGTGGGTTCTGCTTGGCTTAGGTGCAGACACTAGCCAACCAGAAACCCCATATGCTGGCACATATGCATATTTTCCCCCAAAAATATGTTTTTCTTTTCAATTTATACATCTTACAAGTGAAGTGCAAAAGAGAGGAACTCAAAAGGAAAATGATGACAAAGAGAAAGGTAACAATTTTTAACAATGTTACTTTTAAACATCAGGCTGGTCTGTAAATCGCTGTCTGAACCTCAAAAAAGTGAGTCCAATGCTGCGGCATGGAAGCCTAAATAGGTCCTACTTCACATTTCCATATGTTCTTACTTTTAGATTTTAAAATCAGTCTAGGAGATATTACGTGAAAGTGAGTACCAATGGCACCGGGTAACAGATAAGGAAAGCGCATGATGCACGAAGACCTGAAACACTAGCATTACCTTTTTTCCAACCTTTAGAAAACATATAGGCCCTCATTATGACCCTGGAGGTTGGCTGTAATATGGTGGAAAGTACTGCCAACAGGCTGGTGGTACTTTGCACCATATTATGACAATGGCGGTTTGACTGAAGCCAAACCACCAATGTACCACACGGACGGCCACGGCGGTAACAGCCACTGGGCTGGAGATATCAATCTCCAGCCTGGCGGCCGTCACTGTACCGCCTGTAGGATTATGACCCCGCCTACCGCCATGGTTTTCGTGGCTCTCTAACCGCCATGAAAACCATAGCGGTAGGCACTATCAGTGACAGGGAATCCCTTACCTGTCACTGATAGAGGTCTTCCCCACCCCCACCCCCCTCCCCAGAGTCCCCACACCCCTTCCTCTCCAAAGCCCCCTTCACACACGCACACACACACCCATTCCCACATTCATCCATGCATGCATACATCCATTCACACACACATCCCTCACACACTTTCATACATACACGCAGATACACCTGCACAGAACACAACATACACTTACTCACACCTCCATACATGCACACACATTCAAAACGCAACACAAACCCTCATACACGCATGCACAAACATTAACGCACACTCCCACACACACACACAACACCCAACACCCCCCTCCCCTTTCGGAGCACCCACTTACCTGTCTTTAAGGGGTCCTCCGGCAGGAGATGGGATGGGGCACTGCTGCCAGCAGCAGAACACCGCCAGACCGTATTATGGGTCATAATACGGCTGGCGGCAGTCTACTGGCGTGGCGCTGCTGGTGGCAGCAGCACCACCTTACCGCCATCCGCCAGCATGGCCACAGCTGGTGGAAATCTGGCTGTGGTCATAATACGGCGGACTGCTGGTAGCCGCGGCGACGGTCTTTTGGCGGCCGTCACCGCAGCGATAGGCAGTTTTTACAGCTGACATAATGAGGGCCATAATGCCATGAAGGACTATATATGTGCACTTCTGCTCATGCTTTTGAAATTGCAAGTTACAGATCTTCATAAACAATAAGCAGTACAATTAAATCATAAATCTCGTTTTCTTTTAACCCCATCGAAAGAAGATGCTGTCATTTTCACAATTATTACCACAGGAAAAGCATGTCATGATGTACCTCTCTTTGAGAGCACAACAGCAGGCTGAGGGACATTTATTACAGTTTGGGCAGTAGAGAATTTGTCCCTGCGAATTTCCCACTTAGGTCCTGCACAAGACAGGGACTTTTCTGAAGTAAATCACTCGAAAGATCAAGCTCTACCACTAGTAGAATTTCTACTGATACTTGAAGGCACTAGAAATGTACCTGTGAAAAGGAAGCACCATATGAAATCCACGTTCCACACCCAGCAGACATGCTGGGGAGGATTCCGTGTAGTTAACCTAACTATACTTACTTTTCCTTTTTTTTATATCTGTGTAACCATTTTTTAATGGCATACGTGTTTACAGTTCGGTCAGAAGATGATACATTTTAGAAATAGCAGAATTTCGGCCACATTTTTTACAGACTATTCCTGCTCTGTGGTAGACGATCATATAAGTCTCAGCAGATATTCCACAGTGAGATATCCTTTACCCTCCGCAGGGGCCTACTGAAAATCGGTTGATATTCATACTAGAGAAGTAAACAAGTGACCAGCTGCATTTAGCACTCTCCATCGATTTAATTCCAGCTATGCAGGGCTAAAAGCGTCATTATTTCCTCTCAACAAATAGTATACTTTTAAGGCTGTATGTCCAGACACTCACAAGGCATGGTGGGGTCAGCAGTCTGCAGCCACAGGTACCCGTAGGCTGGGATTTTGCCTGAATTTCAATTTATACAAACAATGATGCAACGTACAAATATATCTGGTGAGTCAAGGTACCCTATGTATATAGTTTCATATGTGATTTATTAAGCACAGGCTTAGCAACAAAGCAGCAGAGTACTGTACAAAACGTGGGTGCCAACAAGAGTAGGGGGCATGACAGGAGAATGTGAATATACAGAGGAGAAAAGGAGCCTAAAACAACGAGGACTATGGGAGGAAAATAACAGTTAAGTCAAACACAAGATGATTTCTATGGGTACACACCATTGGCTACAGGGGATGCACGGGGGTACTATGGTAAGTATGATATACAAGATGGTTGCACATTTATATGATGATGCTAGAAGTTCACGACGTAGTAGGGGGAAGAAGAGGAAGGAAAGGGCCGTGTTCCTGTCAGAAGGATCCAGTATCATCAGAAAAACGGCAATAAGAAGGAACTTGAGGAGCAGAAGGCAGTGAGTGTTGGATACTGCATTTTTGTTTCTCCTTTACAGCACCAGTTTTGTTATGGGTCCGGTTGCACTGTGATAAAGTGTTTAGGAATGAAGCTTGGTGGTTCCAATCATGGACAGAGCTACACATGTTTGCAGATTTTCAGAAGGAAGCTTTGTTCTTGTTTTCCCCTTAATTCCATTCATGAATTCTAGTCTGGTAATGTTGCTTCTATCCAGTTTATGTAGTCCATCTAATGTCTTGATCTTCACCACCAGATATGATCTAGTTCTGGAATTATCCGGTCTGTAAATGATACAGCACCTTTATAAAGGGATGTAGGGAAGGAAAGAGAGGCAGATGAATTCCGTAAGGGTTGGTGTAAAGGTTGGTGTTAGCCTGACACTTTTTATAGGCATTTTATAAGACGGGCCATTACCTACCAATTGCTCTTCATAGGAATCAGTTGCGCATTAAGGGTACTAGCTAAAGGAGCGGTGTCTCCATTGGGGTGGGGGAGGATCAGTGCCTAAATGGCAGCCATTAATTCTGCTGCTTGCAGGTGCATAGGCATCATGTGCAGTAGGGACAGCTCAAGGCAGACAGACTCCCTCTTCTCTGCAAAAGGAGTCCTGAAACTCAGATTGCTTTTAACTTTGGAACACAAGGCAGGATGTGTGCATTTAGACATGGATGGTGGCAAGGAAATTCCGTATCCAATGAATTATGTGTATTCATGATTCTCACAGGCAATGCTGGTTTTTGTGCTAGTGACTGCTGATGTAATTGTCTGCCACCAGGACTCTCATATATCCCTTGTACAGATTCTAAAGGATGGTGGAATGATGGAGCCTTGGCAGATGTTGCATGTTAGGTGGATGGACTTAGGCTTGGCTGAGCTTTACTGGACCATCTAGGCTCCAGTAGAATTCAAACTATTTCAGGGTGACTCCGAGAAAGCCCCTTGAAGTGTAAGAGTGTCCACAAGGGCCCAATAGTTGATGATGTCAAAAGCTGCAAGTGAGTCAAGCAAGATGAGAAGACAGGGATCACAGCTGTCAGAGATTAGCAGGGACTGGATGAGAGTCGTTTCCATTTTACACTGTTCTTTGAGTACAGCCTCGAAGTCCTGCAAGAGGGATTTATCCTTTTTTTGTTGAGTTGATTAGTGACAGTCTTCTCATTTATCTTCCTGAATGAAGACAAGTATGTGGTTTGTGCAGAAATGTGCAAGATCTCAACCGGATCCATCTTAGACCATTACAGAAGGATCTTGCATTTTGTGAGGGCATCTGGAAAGGCACCTTGCAGAAGGGAAACATTTACACTGAACAGTGGTGGTACCAGGGCTTCACTGAATAGCTCTATTATTATTTATGATGGGATCACATAGTCTTAATATGCCATGGTCTTCAGGAATTGGGTTAGGTTTATCTTGTCAACGATGCAGAGACTGTTCACAGTGGACCATTTCAGTGCTTTGCATATGAGATTCTTGTACAAATCTTGGTTGTAGTTTTAATGCCAATATAAAGGCAGGGCCTGAATATTTCTCTTTTTGTTTGTGTGGGTCGGCACCTTAAGAAGCTATGCAAAGTCAGCTGCCATCAGCTGGTGTGCAAGGCACCCATATTGGTCCAGGTTGATGCACCACTCGCTAGATCGAAGTCACCAATGACTCTACTATTCAAACTGATGTTGAGATGAGGCTTGAGATATTGGCGATGAATATTGAGTGTGAACTGTCTGTCTTGAGGTGGACGGTAGCAGTCTGGAGGTCAAACGAACGTGGATGATTTAAAAGGAACTTTGAACTGCTACAGATTAACTACATACATCATCTAAAGGACGGATAAAAGTACTTTACAGACCCAACACAGCACATTGTATTGAAAAAAGAATTCCTAAATAATTATGATGTCTGAAGTATGTATCTGTGGCAGGACGCTCTTCACAAACTAGTTCATTGCATTCACTATTGTTCTCCTTTTTTGTTGTGCTTTAAATGGAACCGTGGCATCTGTTACAGAATGGAAATTTGAGTGATTTGAAGTTATGCAGATGAAATTACAATAATTAAATCAGTCTCTCAAATAGTATTTCAAAAACTGCCTCTAGTTTGTTGCCTCGTCACTTTTTGAAGTGCAATGCAAGCAATTTCGATCTTCTCATGAGAAGTTTGTGTTCCTTTCAATATGCTTTGAGCTCTGCAAACCCAAAGACTTGATTTTAGATAAAGATATTATATTTTCTTTACACATTTTCATTATAGATTTTGATTTTTTAGTGGGACAAATGAGATTTAAAAATGTGTTTGAAGATATAAACTGCTTGGATGCCAGGAAGAAAAGCTTATTTTTTAAAAACAATAAGGCTCATTTTGCATTTCATCAGACCTACCTGTAATTTAGTTTTCAGAATCTTTTATCTGCTTTGAAGCAACGTGCTTTGCACTTAGTGCCCATCAGATAGGCCCAATTTACTTATGGGGAACAGGAGGGCCGCTGAGAAATGCTCATGTATACATATCTGATTTTCTGATGAGAGGCAGTGCATAAGGAAATTTAATTCAAGCACAATAAACATGGCGTGCCTACCATGTGTACTATGGTCGCTAATCGAGATTAAGGACTAATGACATCAGAATGCAGAAATTAGAAGTGAACATTTCTCCTGAAAAATTGAAGCATATGTGTTCGGAGAAATTAAATTCCAAACACTGATCGCTAATTTAAAGGACCAGACCAAATGTTCTCATGAACAGTATGACATTCTCAAACTGGGGCAAGTTCTACCTAGAGCAATGTGTACTGAAATGAAACTAAAGTGACTAACCATTTAAGGGTCATGAGGAGAAAAAGAAGAGAATTATAGACATAGGGTTGTAGCTGTTTTGTTATATGTTGAGCAGCTGCATTTAAGGTACAACCTACTCCTTGTATTTGGACAATGAGGAGCTGCATGCAGGCTGTATTTCCTTCAACGAATTTTTCTGTAAGCAAAACACACTACCTGTCTCTTACTTAGAAATAGATGAGGGTCTTTTCTAAACTCGTATGTCCATTTCACGGTCCACCTGCTTGAGTCAAATGGCTCTTGAAAGATAAATAGTTCAAAAGTAATCAAATTAATGTTTCCCGCCAAGCGATTCCATTTTACTTTCCTGACCTACAGTAGTTTACCACAAGCCGCTAGACCCAGCGTTCACACAAATAAGGCCATTATCAGCTAAAGTAAGGAATAGCACTACTGCCACCCTCACAGTGTGACTTTGAAGAGAATCCAGACAAAAGTGTAGCTCAAAACATCCTGTTTTAAGATTATGAAGCCTGGGCAAATGCAGTTTAGTATGAAGAGAATGTGATAATTTCACAAAGTAGCAGACTTTACCTACTTTGGGTAAGGTGTGAAGAAGACGAGGTTCTTCAGTTCCAAGTTAATTCTTCAGACATAGAAACAGCCTTAGCACAAGATACCTGTTGAAATATTGGTTTGCCTTTGTTAATCAAAAATTTGTTTTATCAGGTATGTAGATATTTTTAATGGCGTGTGACAGGCTAAAATCACAATCAATCAATCAAGGAATTTGTAAAGCGCACTACTCACCCATGAGGGTCTCAATGCGCTGGGGGGGGGGGCGCTGCAACTGCTCGGATAGCCAGGTCTTGGAGGGGGGCGCTGCTACTGCTCGAACAGTCAGGTCTTGAGGAGTCTCCGGAAGGTAAGTAGGTCCTTGGTCTGACGCAAGTGGGTCAGAAGAATGTTCCACGTCTTGGAGGCGAGGTGCAAGAATGATCTGCTGCTGGTTGTAGTCCTGGGGATGCGTAGGACGGTTGTGAGGGTGAGGTCGGCGGACGGAGCTGTTGGGTGGGGGTGTAGAAGGAGAGCCGTCTGTTGAGGTATTCTGGTCCTGTGTTGTGCAGTGCTTTGTGAGCGTGGGTGAAGAGTTTGAAGGTGATTCTCTTGTTGATAGGGAGCCAGTGCAGGTATCTCAGGTGGCCTGTGATGTGGCAGTGGCATGGGATGTCCAGGATGAGGCGTGCAGAGGCGTTCTGGATGCCTTGCAGCCTTTTCTGGAGTTTGGCCGTGGTTCCTGCGTAGAGGCCATTGCCGTAGTCCAGTTTGCTGCTTACGAGGGCTTGGGTGACTGTTCTTCTGGTTTCCGTGGGGATCCATTTGTAGATCTTTCGGAGCATGCAGAGGGTGTTGAAGCAGGAGGAGGAGATGGCGTTGACTTGCTGGGACATGGATAGTGAGGAGTCCAGGATGAAACCTAGGTTGCATGCGTGGTTGCTGGGGTGCTGGGGGTCGGAGTGGATCAGAGAGTCGCAGGTCACCAGGAGTCGTCCCATGTGGAGGGGGTGGAGCCGAAGATGAGGACCTCCGTCTCGTCGGAGTTGAGTTTTAGGCAGCTGTTCTTCATCCATTCGGCGATGGCCTTCATTCCTTCGTGGAGGTTGGTCTTGGCAGAGTCCTTGGTGAGAGAGAGGATCAGCTGGGTGTCGTCAGCATATGAGATGATGTTGAGGTTGTGAGATCGGGCGATGTTAGTGAGTGGAACCATGTAGATGTTGAAGAGGGTCGGGCTGAGGGACGAACCCTGGGGTACCCCGCAGGTGATTTTGGTGGCTTCAGAGAGGAATGGAGGGAGGCGGACTCTCTGAGTTCTGCCGAGGAGAAAGGAGGTGACCCAGTCGAGGGATCTGTTGCGGATTTCTGCATTGCTGAGGTTTGTGTATAGGGTGTGGTGGCAGACGGTGTCGAACACGGTTGAGAGGTCCAGGAGGATGAGGGCTGCGTTTTCGCCGTTGTCCAGTATGGTTCTGATGTCATCGGTGGCTGCGATGAGGGCAGTTTCAGTGCTGTGGTTGCTGCAGAACCCAGATTGGGAAGGGCCCAGAGTGCTGTTCTCCTTGAGGAAGTGGGTCAGTTGTCTGTTGACAGCCTTCTCAATTACTTTTGCCGGGAAGGGGAGCAGGGAGATAGGCCGGGAGTTCTTGAGGTCATTTGGGTCCGCTTTGGGTTTTTTGAGGAGGGCATTGATCTCGGCATGTTTCCAGCTCTCCGGAAAAGTAGCGGACTCGAAGGAGCTGTTGATGATCTTCCGGAGCTGGAGTGTGATGACGGAGCTTGCTTTGTTGAGGATGTGGTGAGGGCAGGGGTCGAATGGTGAGCTGGAGTAGATGGTGTTCATGATTTTGAGTGTGTCACTGTCGTTGACGGGGGTCCAGGAGAGCAGGAGGCTGGTCAGTGGTGAGTCTGTGGTGTTATTGGTTGCTGGGGGAGCTGAGCGCTGAAGCTGTTGTGGATGTCTGTGATCTTCCGGTGAAAGTAGGAGGCTAGGGAGTCGCAGAGGTCTTGTGAAGGTGGGATGTCGTTGGCGTTGGAGAGTTCCTTCATGATGTTGAAGAGTTCCTTGTGGCTGTGTGCGTTGTTGTTGATGCGTTCTTTGAAGACGGTTCTCTTGGTGGTTCGGATGAGTTGGTGGTGTCTGCGGATGGCGTTTTTGAAGGCTGTGTGGTTGTGTGTCTTATCTTGGCACCACTTCTTTTTGAGTCTGCTTAGATTCACGGTGGTGGGCGGTAAACCAGAAGGCCTTTCTGTCGGTGCGTCTATGGGCCTCATTACCACTTCGTCGGTCTTTTTGTAAGCCGCTGACAGCTACATTAGGAGTCATTGGAGGACTTCCGCCCATAAATGACTCCGAAGAAGCAGTTGCATCTCGGAGGGGATGGTGGGTGTAGTATGAATGTGAGTATGCGGAGGGGGTGGTGAATGCGTGTGTGTATGCGATTGAATGTGAATGTTTGTGTGCATTTATGTGCACGTAAATGGGGTGTCATTGCATGTTTGCAAGCGAGTGGTGGTGTGTGTCTGCATGTGTGCAAGTGAGTGGGGGGGGTGTCTGCATGTTTACGAGCGAGTGGTGGTGCGTGTCTGCATGTATGCGGGTGAGTGAGGGTGTCTGTTTGAATGTATGCATATGCCGAAGGGTGTGTATGTAAATGCATGCGTGCGTGAAGGGGTGGGTGTGGTGTTTGAAAGTGTGTGGATGGGTGGGGAGGTGTCTGCATGGGTGTAGACATGTGGGGGTGCATGTGCCGGTGACAGGAACAGGGATTCCTGTCATCGGGTGTGTTACTGCCAGCGTTTTTGTGGTGGGGTGACCGCCACAGAAAGCCTGGCAGTCTGTCGCCTAGTAATCCGGCCGGCAGGCAGAGGCCTGCCACAGGGCTGGAGGAGCTCACTACCTGCCACGTCGGTGTGACTGCACTGGCGGGCTAGGCTGCATTGTGGTGGTTTGACTTCTGCCAAACTCCACAACTCATAATGTGGCGGTCTTCACAGCAGGCCCGTCGACTGTGACCCTACCACCGCGGCCCTGACAGTCCTCGGACTGCCAGGGTCGTAATGAGGGCCTATGTGTAGTAAATCATACTGTAAAATGGGGGAGAGAGGGACTTCAGTCGAGCTGTTTGCTGTAGCTGAGCTCTGACACAGTGAAAAGAATTACATTTTTGTCAAACTTACGGGTATATTTTACCCTTGATTGTTCGGTACAGCAAGGACACCTTCCTGCATGTGGTCCATGTACAGCAATAGAAAAAATAAATGACACTATTGTGTCAGAATTCTTGTTAAAATTCTCAACACAATTTAGTTAAAATAGCAACAATTCAAGACCAAATTTAGACAAATAGGAAGAAGTTCCTATGGAGGGATTAGGTTGTATTAAAACATGCTTCTTGAAAGAAAATGCAACTTTGTAGGTAAAATGTATCAAAATAATGTGCCTAGTTGCGGTTACCAGAAACAACCACTAAGGGCTACAAGTGCATTAATTGTTGGAACTGAGGGAATTTGTTTGAAGAAAAATAGAGTTTCTGGGCCTGATTACAGGTTTGGTGGTCTTGAGACTGCCAAAGTTGCAGTGGCGGTCGGACTGCCTCACTCCTGGCTGTCTAACTGCCAGATTATGATCCTGGCAGCAGAACCCCCATGAGACGGCTGCCACCACCAGGATCTTTGATCATGATGGGGTGGCGATGGTCGAAGTCGTGGTCAGCCGCGGCGGTGCCCATGGCAGCACTGCTGTCCTGATCACAACTTTGCTTGCCGCCAGCCTCTCCACAGTAGTAATTGTACCATCATGGAAAGACTGGTGGAAAGCCAGTGCGAGGCACCACGGTGGGGAGGGGGAGGGGTATTACAGTGGCTCTCCTGCCAGCACCCTCAGACTGTACACTATCTGCTACACAGACATTGTGCATTCGGAGGGTGCGGGTGTGCAATGACATTGGCCTGGGCACACTTAAGGGAGCCGGGGCCAATGCCGCTGTACTGTTTTCACCAGGCTGAGCGACACAAATGTCATCATTCAACCTTTCCGCCGGTCAGCCCAGTGGAAACATCTTAATACGACGGGGTGGGGCCA
Organism: Pleurodeles waltl; assembly: GCF_031143425.1. Taxonomy (NCBI): domain Eukaryota; kingdom Metazoa; phylum Chordata; class Amphibia; order Caudata; family Salamandridae; genus Pleurodeles; species Pleurodeles waltl. Next base: position 479,315,262 of record NC_090438.1, on the reverse strand, counting down.
GCAGCTTGAGGGTGTCCTCATCCCCGCAGTTTTGATAGTCCGAAAGTCAGACCGCCAAAGTCAGAATCAGGCCCTCTGTCTTTTAAAAGCAGGTATTCAGCTAAAAGTTCTGTTTTGAATATAGTTGTTGAAAAAGCTGTGCAGAGTTTTAGTTATAGTTTATGTAGCATGACCTTGCGGCTCCCGTTGCAGTGACGCCACGTCTTGAGAGTTACAGCAGAGTCACAGCAAAATGACCATTTGCTATTGGTCAATGCTTTTCTTCTGCAGTTGTGTCACCCCTCCATACATTTGGTCTCCTCTACTTCTCGGACACAGCACAGGTTTCATAGGGGCTGGCAGAAGAAGTGTGCAGTTGCCAGTTATCTACTGGCTGTCACTCAGATAGATGCATCTAACTCGGTCTCGGGACCTTTGACACTCTGCTACATCAAGAGGGAATCTTCAGGACCTGGACCCCTTTGTTCATCTGGGCCAGCAAATGTTATATGCCTATTGACTTTTAGAACAAACTTCGTGGTCCAATGATTCAGGGTAATGGCAGAGATACTTTCGCCATAGACTTTCCCCAGATAGATCAGAATCCCTCCAGTCAAACAACAGACTTGTTTACCCTGTTCTGATCAGCTGCCTCCCCAGAATGCGTTTGCAGCAGTTTTTGAAGGCTGAACTCAAAAGGACTAGATTCCCCAAGCAAAGAGAGCTCTTAGCGTCTAGCAGTACCGTTTCTTAAAATGGCAGCTCTAAGACATACTAACTCTCTTTCTCGTTATATCTACCCAATGTCAGCCCACTCTTGCCTCCAGAGAAAAACCAACATTCCTTGGAGGCATCTGCTGCCAACCCATGGGGAGAATGACTAGGCTAAGTCCACAATGCCCCTTCCTTTGATAGGAGAGAAATACCATAAAGCCTATTGTCAGACAGATGTGACTTGGGAGTTGGTTGAACTGACACCATTGCCGTTGTGCTAAGAAAACTTTGAGGGTAACTTGTTGGTCATCTTACTCAAAGGTGATGAAGTTTGCTGTGCTAGCGGAAAGGACTTAAGCCATCTTTTCAGTCTGTGTAGAGTATTCAATATGTTATGTGACAATTTTACAACAAGTAATTTTATCATTTAAAAATCCCATGTAGCAATTTTTTTTACATTTTGAAGTATTTATGTGGCACCAATTATGGTTTTAGATAGTTCCTAAAGAAGGCAACTTAGTTTTTGAGCCTAAATGTTACTTGAAAACTACAACTTGAGAAAACAATGCTTCTAAGCTCATGTTATCTTGGAGAACGCAAGTAAAAAATAGTTTTCAGATTTAAACACTAAGCAACAGTGTTTACCTTTTTAATGCACAATTACAGCTGGTTTACAATAGTGTTAAATCTGTCATTTCAAAAGTGGAAATGGCTTCCCCTTTCCTTTCCTTTTGTTTAATTTTGTTTTGTTGAGTTTGGCTTTGTTTTGTTTTCTCTTTTCCTTTCATTTCTCTGATTTAACCTGAACTGCTGTATGCTGCTGCTTAAACCCATGTTGGAATTTTTGCTCCAGAGCTTAATGGGGCAAAAATTGCCTTTTTATCATGTATGCTCACTGTAACGATGTGGACGGTCTCTCCCAAATAAAAGCAATTATATTGTTCCTCCTCTGCCATTACATCATAAAAGATCGAAACTATAAATGCCGGAACATTACAAGTAGGAGCTAATAGACTTGACCTGTTCCTTTCTATTGGAGTGGGACACATGGTAAGGCTGGGTCAGACACAGAGGCTGCAGGTGGTTTCTTAGCAGGGGGTGAAGATGGAATGTCAGGAAGTGGGGCTGGGGCCACTGCTTTGTGCTTGGCACTAGATGAGTGTGGAGAAGCAATGCTTCACACCTGCTTGCATGGAGTATCTTTCAGGGAAGGAGGCTGGCAGTCATAACGAATTATCGGTGCTTTGTGGAGAGAGGCTACACGCAGGAGGAGAATGTGCAACGCAGAAGCATTCTGACAATGAACTACAATTTTAAGAAGATTTTGAACTTTCTCGTGTTCTGGCTATTCCCCAGCCATGCTGAATAGCTGGGTGTAGTTTCCTTTTGGCCCATGGGGTCTCTGCTAGGCAGTGATCTTACAATGTTGCTGCATCCAAGGACTTAATGAAGGATCATGGGAATACAGAGGAACATTGAGAAAGCTGTGGTGTTGATGAAAATAATGATAATAATGTTGGATTTTCTTTGATTCTCTCGAGGCAAGAGTGGGCTGGCCTTGGTTAGATATGGAAGTGGGAGAGGGTTAATATGGCTTACTGTTGCCATTTTAGGAAACTGATTTTTTCGGAGAGAAAGGCACCTTTTTTTTTTTTTCAACTTTTATTTTATTTGTATTTCAATTGAAGTTCAAGCAGGTATAATATAATGCCTAATACGTTGTATGATATACTTCTTGACATTCGTACAAGTGACACATTTAGGCTTCACAGGCAAAGTGAATTTACAGCATAACATAGTAGTTCCGTTTTGTCGCTAAAGTTCTCACCCCTTTGTTAGAATGCCAGCAGTACTCAGTTGTTCACTGGTTTTTAAAAGTAATCTAGGGCAGTGGGGGAGTGGGGGTGGCAGTGCTCACGTCCCTTAAGGCCACTGTCTAATGCCTTCAGCAGTGCGTATTTATGCTCTCTATGGATTACTAATCCAATTTGATATCTGCACTGCTTATCAAGAGAGTCAATCAGAAATGAAGCCAATAATATAACAAAACTAAGAGAAACAAAACAAACAATCTGCCCGTGGTCCTCATGTGTGTACAAGCAACCTGTGTGGCGACAATCAACATGAAAATCTTCATTTGAGTACTGTCCCGGAGTCTGCACATGGGTTGAGTGTGCAGGGGGGGCAGCCACCCACCCATGTAGCGGTCCCCTGGGATTACTGGAGGTAGTAAAAGGGTACACTCCCTACATCCCTGTTGGAAAATGGGTTATTGGTAAGGGCAGTTAAGTACCTACACTTAGCAATAGGCCACTAACCTCCACTTAGGTCCAGTTAGGTCTCAGTAAATTGAACCCAGCTCAAACCTTGGTAGCTTGGCAACGAGCGACAAGGCTTAACTCAGCAGACAGGGTGTAAAGCATTCAAATATCACAAAACAGTAATTAAATAAAACACAGGAAACAGTTGAAAAATCCAAAACCAATTTATAAAAATAGAATATATATTTAACTTAAAAATGGCACAAAAACAAAAAAATCGGATAAGGGGAACCGGAGATGTGAATTTTTAAATAATTAATGCTTTCTAGTGCATATAAACAACTAGCGCTCAAAGGGTTAAAAAGGGTCACACTTGAAAGGAACATAGGCCCTCATTACACCCCTGGCAGTGGGTGGTAAAGCGGCGGTAAGACTGCCAACAGGCCGACAGTAAAAAAAATGGAATCACGACCATGGCGGAAACCGCCAACATAGACAGCCACTTTAACACTCTGACCGCCACTGCGGTACAAACAAACAGCATGGCGGTCACCGCCAACAGACAGGCGGAAGACAATGTACCACCCACACCATTATAAGAGGCCAATCCGCCACCTTTTCCGGGGTGGATTCAACGCGAACAAAAACACGGCGGAAACTGGACTTGGAAGGAAAAACTCTCACCTCTACACACCCCACGAGGAACCAGGACGCCATGGAGCCGGAACTCCAAATTCTACCCACCATTGTCTTCCTGCTCCTCTACCAGGAGCACGACCAACGGCGGCGACGACCACGGTGAGTACTACACCTGTGACACGGGGGGAAGGGAAAAGAGAGTGACACACACATGCAACACCCCCACCCCCACCCTCACCCACTACAACACACACACCAGTATATGCTGAAGCATTACATTTACACCCCCCAAATCCCCCTGGAAGAACGCAATGACAAAAGGAAATGATTTGAACGATTGTAATCTGGAAAAATCCATTACTCAAAAACATATATACACTATTATCAAATATGTACACCAAGAATTCAAGTCCATGTACTGCACCTACATAGTCCGTGGACCACTGGGCCCAAAATGCATTGGCGAGGCCCACACTCAATACCTGATACAAACGGAGAGAACACTGCAGGGGCATCAGATTGAAATAAAACAGGCACCACAGGGGGAAGGGAAGGGGGGGCACCTCAGCCGGATGAGTGCACGTCGCCAGCTCCACGAGGGGGCTCCATGCCCATTGATGTATCCTGGGGAGTGCAAAGCCACAGTCTCTCAAGTCTCTCAAGTGGGTGGTTTGCCCACTGCTTTATCCTGGGGAGTGGAAAGCCACAGTCTCTCAAGTCTCTCAAGTGGGTGGTTTGCCCACTGCTTTATCCTGGGGAGTGCAAAGCCACAGTCTCTCAAGCCTTTTCAGTGGGTGGTTTGCCCACTGCTTTATCCTGGGGAGTGCAAAGACACAGTCTCTCAAGTCTCTCAAGTGGGTGGTTTGCCCACTGCTTTATCCTGGGGAGTGCAAAGCCACAGTCTCTCAAGTAGGTGGTTTGCCCACTGCTTTATCCTGGGGAGTGCAATGCCACAGTCTCTCAAGTCTTTTCAGTGGGTGGTTTGCCCACTGCTTTATCCTGGGGAGTACAAAGCCACAGTCTCTCAAGTCTCTCAAGTGGGTGGTTTGCCCACTGTCTCTCAAGTCTCTCAAGTGGGTGGTTTGCCCACTGCTTTATCCTGGGGAGTGCAAAGCCACAGTCTCTCAAGTCTCTCAAGCGGGTGGTTTGCCCACTGCTTTATCCTTGGGAGTGCAAAGCCACAGTCTCTCAAGTGGATAACAGTCTCCACTGGTTCGGGAAGGGGCTTTGTGCCCAGAGTGCTTCATCCTGCCAAGGACTGAGGTAGTGGATGCGATTCTCCACTGGTTCTGGAGGGGGCTTTGTGCCCGGAGTGCTTCATCCTGCCAAGGACTGAGGTAGTTGATGTGATTCTCCACTGGTTCTGGAGGGGGCTTTGTGCCCGGAGTGCTTCATCCTGCCAAGGACAGAGGTAGTGGATGTGATTCTCCACTGGTTCTGGAGGGGGCTTTGTGCCCGGAGTGCTTCATCCTGCCAAGGACAGAGGTAGTGGATGTGATTCTCCACTGGTTCTGGAGGGGGCTTTGTGCCCGGAGTGCTTCATCCTGCCAAGGACTGAGGTAGTGGAAGCAATTCTCCACTGGTTTTGGAGGGGGCTTTGTGCCCAGAGTACTTCATCCTGCCAAGGACAGAGGTAGTGGATGTGATTCTTCACTGGTTCTGGAGGGGGCTTTGTGCCCAGAGTGCTTCATCCTGCCAAGGACTGAGGTAGTGGATGCCTTTCTCCACTGGTTCTGGAGGGGGCTTTGTGCCCAGAGTGCTTCATCCTGACAAGGACTGAGGTAGTGGATCTGACACTCTACTGATGGTGGGCCAACTTGGAAGCTGTCCAGGCCCCTGGAACTGACCACCATCCTCGTACGACTGACCACTGGGGATGGCAGCCATGTCTGCGGTGGTGCCACTGGCACATGATGTGGCGTGGCCGCTGACGGTGCTGGTGGCGGCCTCAGTAGTGGCGGTGCATGCTGCACTCATTGGGCAGCGGTGCAGTTGGGGGGCTCACTGAGCATGCTGCTGGCGGCAGTGTCCTGGGCGGAGGTGCTGGTGGGGGGCTCACTGAGTGTGCTGCTGGTGGTGGTGTCCTGGGCGGCGGTGCTGGTGGGGGGCTCACTGAGCGTGCTGCTGGCGGCGGTGTCCTGAGCGGCGATGTCCTGGGCGGCGGTGCTGGTGGGGGGCTCACTGAGCATGCTGCTGGCGGCGGTGCCCTGGGTGGCGGTGCTGATGGGGGGTTCACTGAGCGTGCTGCTGGTGGTGGTGTTGGGCTCACTGAGCGTGCTGCTGGCAGCATTGTCCTGGGCGGCGGTGCTGGTGGGGGGCTCACTGAGCGTGGTGCTGGCGGCGGTGTCCTGGGCGGCGGTGCTGGTGGGGGCTCACTGAGCATGCTGCAGGCGGCGGTGCCCTGGGTGGCGGTGCTGGTGGGGGGCTCACTGAGCGTGCTGCTGGTGGCGGTGTTGGGCTCACTGAGCGTGCTGCTGGCGGCGGTGTCCTGGGCGGCGGTGCAGGTAGGGGGCTCACTGAGCGTGCTGCTGTCGGCGGCGGTGTCCTGAGCGGCATTGCTGAGGGCGGCGGTGCATGTGGCAGTGCCGGTGGCGGTCTTGTCTGCCGTGCAGGTTGGCGGCGACTTCCCTTTCTTTCTCTGGCCCTTCCCCACCTTGGATGGTGGCGCAGCTGTCTTGGCACTCCAAACTGTTGTCCTGGCAGAGCCCTTGGTGGCAGGTGTTTTGGCCTTCTCCCTCCGGGCTGTGGCCCACTTCTTTTGTTTTTGAGGTGGGGGAATGTCCTTGGCCTGGCTCCTTGGGACACTGGCTGCCCTGCTGCTTGGCGCACTCCAGAAGCCGGTTACTGCTGGCACCACTGTTCCCGGTGATGTGGTGGCTGAGGTGCTGAGTTGGGACCTGGAAAGGCGGGCCCTAGGGGATGGAAGGTGTGGGGGAGGTGTAGGGAAGAGGTCAAGGTTTGACAGGAAAAGTTTTTTAGACACACTGGGACGGGTAGATGGAGGGGGTTTGGGAGTGGAGGAAGAGGTAGTGGGGTAGGAGGTATTCGTTTGCTGACTTTGGGTGAAGGTGCATGGGCTGGAGGCTGTTGTGAGGTGGATGGCTGTTGGGTGGGTGTGTGACTGTGTTTGTGTAGTTTGGGAGGTGGGCTCACAGGCACACTGGGAGAGGACACAGGGGATGTGTGAATGGTAGTAGGGGTGGTGAGTGCACGTGAGCGGTGTGTGATGATGGGCGTGCTGGTGATGGACGTAGTGGCTGAAGATGTAGTGCATGCAGGTGTGAGTGGAGACATGACAGGGAGGGAGGAGGGAGACATGGAGGAGGGGGACACAGTGGAGGCAGTGGCTGTTGGTATGTCTGCATGGGTATGATGCTTGTGTGAGTGCCTGTGGGATGTGTGGTGCTTATGTTTGCCAGAGCTACCCTTGTGTGCTGAGGTGTGTGCATGCTGGTCTGATAGTGCTGGTAGGGGGGTGCTGGCTGTACCTGTAGATGCGGTGGGCACAGAGGGGCCCGCCACCGCAAGGGAGCTCCCATCAGAGGAGGAGTCGGTGTCGCTGGTCTCAGCTCCTGTCCCCGCCGTGGAGCTCCCCTCACCCTCCGTCCCACTGGTGAATTCGGAGTCCGTAGTCTCGCCCTCCAGGGCCATGTGGGATGCAGCTCCCTCCTGCTCCGGTGGCACTGCTCCTCCGCCTGATGATGCTAATGCACACAAGAACAGGGAGATCACACAAAGGGGGGAAAGAAAGTAGAAAGACATGTTCAGTGCATGAAATACTGCTACCGTTGGCGGACACTACAGACACAGCAGCCCTCTGCACTACGCCATGCACCTAGAGTTCCCTAATTAATCACAGGGCCATGGGGTACACGGCCTATGCCCGATTGCTGCACACATGGAAGCCACAGGAGCCTGACTAGGGGTAGATGGCTCTTAACACTGGTGGGGTGGGGTGCCACATAGCCTGCCTCACGAAGGGACCTTGACTACAAAACTCGCCCTGGCCCAGGGGATCCCACTGCCCACCTCCCCCACCCAGACACCTCCCATGGGCGCTGAATCAGATGAATGTGATTGTACTCACCCCCTTGTGGCTGCTGTGATGCCCTCAAGCGCCGATCCAACTCCAGATACACCACCGCCAGAATCCGGAATCACAGGGGGGTCATGGAGTGACGGGCACCCCTCCCACGTTGGTAGGCCAACCCCAGCTTGGCCTCCGCCGTCTTCTTGCTCCAGCGGCGAATGTCCTCCCATCTGTTCCGGCAGTGGGTGCTCCGTCTGTGGTGGACCCCCAGGGCCCGGACTTCCTTGGCGATGGCACGCCAAATATCCTTCTTATGGTGGGCGCTGACCTACAGGAATAGTACAGGGGAAAAGGAAAAACTATAACCTTTCGGACCGTCACAGTCATTGGCCCACGTTCCCACCCTTGCCCTGACGCACATCCACTCACCGTCATTTCATGCACGCCTCATCCCCCCCATCTCCCATCCACACCACTCCAAACAGGCATTGCCCATACAGCATGCTCACAGTGTACTCACCTGTTTGTCTGGAAGACCGTAGAGTAGCGTGTACTGGGGGAGGGCCCCATCCACTAGTTTGTCCAACTCCTCCGATGTGAAGGCAGGGGCCCTTTTCCCAGACACTTGAGCCATTGTCGCTTCCAGACTGAGGTCACAGCAGCACTTGCAGTGTAGGTCATCTCCTGTCGAAGATCATGTATCAAGTGAGTGAACAGAGTGAAAATGGCGGTCACGTCCGTGGCGTTGTGTACCGTCACCGCCGGTGTACATCGTCATTGGCTCCTGGGACCCTTAGGGTCCAATGTTAACCAATGCAGGATTGCATCGTAGTCTTCGACCGCCTACAGCGACGGTGTACAACGCCAGCGCAGTTGCCTCATATCCCATTGTCCCACATTACAGGTCAGGCAGCCGCCATTTCAGGGGGCCACATGGCATTAATTTTAAATGCCTCATACATATCTAGGCCTTGCATACACACTAAGACAGGCACATAGCGGATTGTCAAATGTGTGCAATAAAGTTGTTTTTTCGTATCTCAGTGTTGGCTGATGCTCTGATCGCTGTTCTCATCCATAGAGCACGTCCGCTGGGGCAGGTGAGGAGATAGCGGCATCCTCTGGTGTACAGACCGCTGGTGGACCTGTCGACAATGGAAGAGCGACAAGTAATAGTCACCTACAGACTTGATCGTGCCACTATCCAGGAACTGTGTGCCCAGTTGGAGCCAGACCTGATGTCAGCTATCCGCCATCCCACAGGAATCCCCCTCTAGTGCAGGTCCTGTCAGTACTCCATTTCCTGGCAAGTGGTTCCTTTCAAACAACAGTGGCAATTGCATCAGGGATGTCCCAGCTTATGTTCTCAAACGTGTTGTCCAGAGTGTTGTCTGCCCTGCTGAAACACATGCGCAGCTACATCGTTTTCCCTCAGGTGGAGGGTTTTGCCTACAGTGAAAGGTGACTTCTATGCCCTGGAACATATCCCCAACATCATAGGTGCCATTGATGGGACACATGTGGCCTTGGTCCCCCCCGCAGGAGTGAACAGGTGTACAGAAACCGGAAGAGTTACCATTCAATGAATGTGCAGATGGTGTGTTTGGCCAACTAGTACATCTCCCATGTGAACGTCAAGTTTCCTGGTTCAGTGCATGACACTTACATTCTAAGGAATAGCAGCCATTATGTGATGGGGTAACTCCAGAGGCACCGTGTGTGGCTATTAGGTGAGGACATGGACCCTATGGAGTGTGAATAGTTGTCTGGGTCTGGGGTTGTCCCTAAGGGTTACTGTGTGTCTAACAGTTGCCCCACGACATTTGCAGGTGACTCTGGCTACCCCAACCTGTCATGGCTACTGACCCAAGTGAGGAATCCCAGGACAAGGGCAGAGGAACGCTACAATGAGGCACATGGGTAAACTAGGAGGGTTATAGGAGGACTTCGGCCTCCTGAAGGCCAGGTTCAGGTGCCTCCATATGACAGGTGGCTCCCTATACTACTCACCAAAGAAGGTGTGCCAGATCATCGTGGCCTGCTGTATGTTGCACAACTTGGCTTTGAGACAACAGGTGCCTTTTCTGCAGGAGGATGGTCCAGATGGAGGTCTTGTGGCAGCTATGGAGCCTGTGGACAGTGAAGAAGAGGAGGCAGAAGAAGAGGACATAGACAACAGAAACACCGTGATCCATCAATACTTCCAGTGAGACACAGGTAAGAAGACCTCACTGCCTCCTACATCTGATTAAATTGTTCGACCTCTCATCTGTCTGTCACTTTCACCCAGTGTATGGACCCTGATTTGTCACTTTCCCTTTTGATTTCACAGATGTGGGTCCCACTGTGTGACCTCTGCTATGTTACCTCATGGACTAGAGCTGTGTGACATAGGAATGTTGACAATACAATGGACATTGGTATTTTCCTTAGTTGTAGCTAATACACATTTGTGAAAGCACAGACTGACTCCAGATTGTTTTGTGATTCAAGGGTGTTTATTTAAGTGCAAAATAGTGGAGGGGGTTGTAAAATGGTCAGGGGTGATGGTGGAGGAATGTCCATGGCAGAGTCCAGTCTATTTGTCTCACAGGTGCATTGTCCAAAGGGGCATAGGAAGTGGAGATAGGGCAGTTTAAGGATGGACAGGGTGACAAAGTGGGACAGAAGGATGACAATCAGGGTGGTCTCATTTCTTGGCGGGGGTCTTGGCATTGTTCTCTGTCTTTGTCCTGGATCTCAGGGACCATTTGCGTGGTAGTTCTCCATCTGCAGGGGGTGGGGTGCTGGTGTCGTGGTCCTGTGGTGGTGCCTCCTGTCCACTAGCGCCGGCGGAGGTGGTGGGCAGTTCATTGTCCAGGCTAGTGTCAGGGGCCCCTTGTTGTGCCACAGTGTCCCTCCTGGTGTTCACGAGGTCCTTCAGCACCCCTACAATGGTGCCCAGGGTGGTATTGATGGACTTGAGTGCCTCCCTGAACCCCAAATACTGTTCCCCCTGCAGCCGCTGGGTCTCCTGAAACTTGGCCAGTAGCGTTGCCATCGTCTCCTGGGAAATGATGGTAGGCTCCCATGATATTGGAGAGGGCCTCGTGGAGAGTGGGTTCCCTGGGCCTCTCCTCCCCCTGTCGCACAGCAGCCCTCCCAGTTCCCCTGTGTTCCTGGGCCTCTGTCCCTTGAACCGTGTGCCCACTACCACTGCCCCCAGGTCCCTGCTGTTGTTGGGGAGGTGGGTTAGCCTGGGTTCCATGTAGTGGTGGACACACTACTGCTTGACGTGTCCTGGGGACAGAGGTATGGGCCCGCTGGGTGGGTGCTGTGCTGGTGTTTCCTGAGGGTGGAGGCTCTGTGGTGGCCTGTGACTGTGTGTGAGGGGAACCGACTGTCCCGAGGTCCCAGGTGGGCCGGGCTGGTCATCTAGATCCAGTTGGACAGAGCTGCTGTCATCACTGTGGGCCTCTTCTGTGGGTGGAGTGGACATGTCTGGAACCTCCTGTCCGGTGACGTTGGGTAGGGGTCCTGCAGGGGTGTAAATGCATAGTTTTAGTATCTGTGTGTGCCATGGTGTGCAATGGGTGGGTGACCCTGTACCCCAGTGCTTCCATTCCTGTGTAGGACCTTGTGTGATAATTGTTTAGGGGTCTGTGTGGGCATGTGTAGTGGACATTCATTGGTGATATGTTTTGATGCTTTGTTGTTGCATACAGGGCTTGGTGTTGGGATGTGTGGTTTGTGATAGTGGGACATATGTGAGGAGATGGAGTGATGGGGGTGAGTGCAAGGGTGGGGGTATGTGATAGCATGCAGGTAGGGTGGGGGATGAAGTAGTTAAAGATTTCACTTACCAGAGTCCATTCCTCCAGCTACTCCTGAGAGAGTGTGTGTATTATGAGCACGGCGGTGTGTACCGCCAATGGATTACCGCGGTTGAAAGACCGCCGGGTGGATTCGTGGGTCATGATAGTGTGGGTGTATTCCTGTTGGCGTGACGGTGGAGGTTTTGTTATCGCAAGTTTATCACTGACCCTTGGTGTGGCGGACTCGTGTGGGTGTCTAGATTTTGGCGTTTTCTGAGCAGTGGGTCCTAATAGCTGTAGCGGAATTCCGCGGCCGCTGCGGTGTGTTGGCGGTCTTCTGCACGGCGGTAAACGGCTTTTACCGCCAATGTTGTAATGAGGGCCAAAGTCCAGAGTTCAGGCCACCCACGAGGTAACACTGTCACACTTACTTTCATAAGTGTTTGATTCAGGAAAGTGGTCCACAGCACCAGCCAAGGATTCAGAGACTCTGGTGTGCCTCTTGGGGTCTGGGACTACAACTCCCACAATGCACCTCTTCAACTTATGGAGTTGCTCCAAACATCTCCAAACTTCTGGATCTTCTTCCAGAGGTCCTTTTTGTGTCCTTGAAGTGTCCACAACTTGATCCAAGGTTCCAGAAGCTCCAAGGTTCCAGAAGCTCTGATCTGCTGAGGGGAGATCTCCTCCCACAGGCCCATCCCTTTGTGTGAAGCCAGGCCACTTCACACCTCATCAATACAGCCTGGCCAGGCTGCCAGAGGCTGGCCAATCAGAGCACAGCAGCAAAAACACTGCAGGGCTGAAGTTGGCAACTTTTCAGGTAAAGTGTAAAACTCTTTACCTGAACAAGTTATATTAAATCCAACAACTGGAAGTTGTGGGATCTATTATAACAATTAATTTGATACCAAACTCTTGGTATCTGTTACTTAAGGGGACTTTTAAAATTAAAATAAAGTCCCCCCATTCTAGCCTGTGGATGCCATTTACTACAATGAGGGAAAAACAAATGTGGCTGTTTTACCTCGCCAGGGCTTATAAAGCTATTTTTATAAGGTCCCTGCTTATAGTTACATGGCACCCAGCCCTAGAGGCACATAGGGCACACCTTAGGGGTGACTTATATGTAAAAATAAGGTAGTTTAAGACTTTGGAACTACTTTGAATTCCAAAGTCGAATTTGCATTTAACTTTAATTTAAAAGCAGCCAGCAAGGCAGGCCTGCCTTTCAAATGACACTGGGCACCTCAGCAGTGCACCTATGGAGGTACTACCTATGCTGGGGTCCCTAAACCTCAATGCCCTACCGTATACTAGGGACTTATGGTAGGTTAACCTTTTTTACACAGAGCCCAGGCCCTGGGACTGGTTAGCAGTACCCAGGGCACCATCAGAGTCAGGAAAACACCAGCAAAAAGTGGAAAATGGTGGCAAAAAGTTAGGGGGCCTCTGCAATCAGCCCTGTTCTCTCACAATCCCTCTCCTATAAACTCATTGTAGTGCTTCCGGTATCACTCTCATGATCAGAGTCTAGTCCCGCAGCACTGTTTTCCCAGCTATCCATTACCTCTGACCACAGTGGGGCCAGTGTCCTATGCCTCATCCCTTTGCTTTCTTCCCTCTTCAAGGCTCTCTCCTCCGCTCTACCCCACCTCGTGACATCTTGTGTCCAAGTCTGTAGGCTGGGACCCTCAACTTTTTTCCATGCCTTTGATGCTCAACGCTTAGCCAACACCAGGGCCATATCAACAAATCTGTTGCCCACTTTGAGAGAAAGGCATCTTTACGCAATAGGAACTAGGCCCACTTCAGTGAAAGGCTGAACGGTTTACTCAACATTTATGTCAGCTCTCCTACAACTGGAGGTGGTTGCATTTACTAAAGGTGATCCTGTGATGGAATAGGACTGGACTATGTTGCATATTATGCATGTGTCAAGTAACAATCCAAGGACTATTGGATGCATTAAATACCTACACACTCATAATTCTTACTAATGCGTATTGGCCAGAATAATATGAGTAATCACAAGTTAGAAAGTACAGAGAGATGGTTACCCAGAGAAGTTGCTAAGGTATATTCATTTACTATTACAGTTAAGCTAGCAACATTCTATGGCAAGTTACTGTCTTGCCTTGTAGACATACTTCACATCCTGCAGACTGTCTTGATCAACAGAAAGTAACAAGTCAGAATGGTGAATTCGGTGTCTCTGTTTTCTCTCTTAAACCTGTTTCTACAACTGGCCCTCAAATAACTTTTTGGTGGTTACTGGTGGAGATGGTGAGAGATGCAAGAGTGTGTTGGTCTTGTTAGGTTGTATGCTCAGGGCTAGTGTATCCTCTCATGCTACCATGGTGGAGCAGGCATCTGTATTCTCAGGTTGTGGTCAGGTTGGCATCAGGTGCAGTAGCATCATATGCTTGAGTTTGAAGTCAGCCAGCTTCAGGGAGTTAATCCTTCAAAGGTGCATGGGGCTATGTAGCCACCAGGAACTGATGGATGTTGGAAATGGTCCTTTTTGCATGATTGCCCTGTCTTTTTGGCTTCTGATCTCCTGTTTGTGATATATGCTACATTTTGTTTTTTGCTTGCTTTAGGACTCTAGGCACTTTACCACTGCTGACCAGTGGTAATGCAAGTGGTACCAGTTTAAATGGTTTTGGTGATTAGTTTATCCATTATTGGCAACTTTAATTTACTAGTCAGTTCAGAAGAACAGTGCTCCAAGTGTGCCCAGGGCCTGTATATTAAATGATATTAGTGGGCCTGCAGCACTGATTGCTCCACCCACACGAGTAGCCCTGCAAACATGTCTCAGACCTGCCGCGGGAGTGCCTGTGTGTACAGTTTTAAACTACCAGTTCGACCTTGCATGTGCACCCACCTGCCAGGCCAAACCTTTCCTTTTAGTATATGTAAGTCACCCCTAATATAGACCGAAGGCTGGGCAGGGTGCAGTGTATTTAAAAGGTAAGACATGCACTGGTGTGTTTTACATATCCAGATCGTGAAATACTGCTAAATTATGTTTTCACTATTCCAAGGCCTATCTCTACCACAGGATAACAAGGGGATTGCCTTGAAGTATCTTTTAAGTGTAATTTCCCATTGGGAGCAGATAGAGATTTGGAGTTTGGGGTCTCTGAATGCACAATTTAAAAATACATCTTTGGGTGCAGTTGGTTTTTGAATTTGTAAGATTGAAAGTGCCACTTTTAGAAAGTGGGCAATTTCTTGCTTAACCATTCTGTGCCTCTTCCTGGGTGTGTAAAACACAGCTGGGTCAGGATGACAGTTGGGCTGTTTGAGAATTCACTCTAGACAGTCGCACAAAGGGAGCAGAGGTGTGCCCTGCATATCCTGATGGGTCTTCCTGGGCCAGAGTGGTGGGAGGAGCTGACACTTGCACGACAAAGCAGTCTCCAACTCCCTGGAGTGTGTTTGGGGCCAGTACAAAGACTTTTCTTTGTAGTTGCCTACTACAAAGGCAGAAATGAGAATAAGGATTGGACCTCTGAGGCCAAAAATTAAGAATCCTTATGGACTGAGGACATTCTGCCAGTAAGAAGAGCTGGATGCTGTAGGAGGGACTGCCACTCTGCCTGTTGCTTTTCTGTGCTGGCCTGCTGCTTGTTGCTTCTGTCTTGGGAGTAAAAGAAATGGAATTTGCTTTCTACATCCTGCTTCCAAAGGTTCTCCAAGGGCATGGACTGAGCTTTCCTTCTGTTCGGGGACATCAAGACTTCATCTGGCAGCACCTTGGCTCTTTTGCTGACCATCTTAACTTGCCAAGTGGTGCTAAATCCAGTTGCTGGATCCTTTGGAGTGAGTTCTGGTGAAACCAAGAAGAAGCCAAGCACATAGACTCCAGAGCAACTACAGAACTGGTGCCGCTGTCTGACTCTGTGCTGCTGCCTCCACAGGAGCCATGGTCCCTGCTGGGTGCAATGACCATGACCAACACCACAGGCCCAATGCCGCTGCGGCACCTCTTAAGTCCTGTCACAGTGTGAGTCCCAAGTGCTGTGTCACTGACATCCGTAACACCCGACTCTGACTCTGTCGCAGCATCTATCGCCCTTTGGTGTGTTCGCAACATAGCGAAGTCGACACCTCGCATCTTGACGTCCTGGATTCATCCACCCCGCCAGATTGTAAGAAACCAACACCTCACCACTGATGCTGCATCACCACCCCTGCAACCGTAAGGAACCAACACCTTATCTCCCCTGCCTTGCAGTTAGGAACCAATGCCTCACCTCCCCGGTAGCAGTAAGGAACTAACGCCACACTGGGTCCAGCAATGCCTCACCTAACCGACTCTATGCAAAGTCTTTGTTTCATTGTTTTCCAAAGGTACTGTGGCTGGGGTCTGTGTGACACTGTGACCAGCCCACACTTCCATGTGAGTGGCATTGGACTGTTAGGAATGACTCCGTCTACAACGCAGTGCTAGCCCTAGTTGAAGCTATTGTATTTTTAAACACTTTACTGAGATTTAATCTTTAAAAATGTTTCTCTTTGCTTGTGCATGTTGGATTTTGGTCCTTTTGGTCTTGTTTTACTCAGATAAATATTGGCTATTTTTCTAAACTGGTGTGGAGTACTTTTGTGGTGTTTGTATTGTGTTACTGTGTGTGTGTGTACAAATACTTTACACATTGCCTCTGAAATGAGCCTGACTGCTCATGCCAAGCTACCAAGAGGTGAGCAGGGGTTATCTTAGCTGTGTGGCTCCCTTACCCTGACTAGTTTGAGGGTCTGTACTTGGACAGGGAACAAACCACTGCCAACTAGAGACCCCATTTCTAACAATGGACATAAAGAGAAGTGGCTGAGACATGTCATAAAGGGAACTGGTGCAAAGCTGGAAGAGAAAGGGTACCAGTGGAAGTGTTCACTCCATTTCCAATATTGGACAGACACCGACTCCACGAGAAGGGATGTAGACCTTCTAAGAAGTGTAAATAATAAGAGGAAAGTGAAGTCATGGTAGAGTTATGGGAAAGGAAAGATTTTCCCTCACAGAATCACTTTCTCTTCTCTGTTTACCATTACCAAGGTTCTTCCTCAGAAGATGCACACTGTACTGATCAACTTTAATTAATAGGACATTACAGAGAAGAGGAGCTAAATGAAAATAACTCACTGGAGAATTGTGATTGTACTTTGCTACCTCAAAAATATCCAAGCTATGAATGTAATCTCAGAAACTGTATTCACACTAAATATAATGCAAAATAAAACTTCCTGCCCTACAACTTCCTCTTGCGCCTCTTTGAAAACCATATTAGAGATTATTAAGCCGAATAAACAATTTAATTGCAACTATTTTTTACAGTTTTCAGAAAGGGTGCAAGCAGTCAGCTCCAACAGCCCAGCAGTTAAAATACCATTTATTCAAATTCCAGAAATAAAATATAATTCATGAGAAATATGAAAAAAAAGATTTCCTACACTATATGAGAAATGATCACAAGCTAATTGCTTGGTTACTCGATCACCCTTATTCTAGAATTAGAAATAGGGCTTTGTGGTGAAAACAATCTCTTAAAACTTTAGTCTCAGTACATCAAACCACTACTCAGACACTTCATGATAAAGCCTAAAGACAATCACTTGATAAGCTTGAAACAGTGTGGCACATTTTCCAAAAACATGACTAAGCTGCCCCAAATGAAAATGCCTTTGCCATGAAGAGCACCTATCTCTTTGAAAAATAATATACTGTTTCAATCCAAAAGCTAACTCTAAATTATATTCCGTCATGATTACATCTCAAAGATCAGTGGCTCTCGATGGATAAACCACAGCCTATAGAGAAAACTAAAACGTTCTACTAACTAATACAATAAATGAAGCAAGACATTGCATGAGGGAACTGTTTAAAATCTTTGGGGGGACAACAAATCCATGCCTGAGCAACCTGGACTGCACCCGTGATATCCATTCTAAAATTATGAACATCTATGCATAACATGTGAGTCCCATCTTGAAAAGTAGTGCTAGAATATGCAGAGTGCTATGTGAAGAAAAGTATATCCAAAGACTACAGTTATTGTAGCAGGTACAGCATAGAAGGTCCTTCAACAAACACTTCCAATTGCTGGGGGCAAAATGTTATGTTAAAATAATTTATAGAAACCTCCTACATCACTTGGTTTTCTTGATGTTGAACAGGGGTAGTCTCCTTGACTATGAAAGATATGCCAACCTGAAAAGTTTTGTTGAAATAGAATGTCTAAAATACAGCTAGTTGGTTTCTCCATGAAAGGAAGCTGGAAGGGACTTCCCGAGTCTGGGGCACAAACAGAAAAGATGCAACCGCTTCCTCTGGATTTTGCAAATTTAGGATCCTTCACAAAGTTAACTAACAAAGACCAAAGAGTACAAGTCAGTGCAAAGCAAAATACTTGTTTTGAGATAAATGTAAGGGCTTACATATTTGGTGCTTTAAAAGTCACACACAGGGACCCAAATTCAATGGGGTATGTGTTAGGGAGTCAGTATAGTTTAAGAGAGGCTGAGATTGGATTTAGGGGCATTCAAGATTAAGCAGGATATCACATTTTGTATCACATAAAGTCTGTTCAGTAAGATGTTAGGGATCACCAAGAATAATGAATTGGCCAAGTCCAGTCTCTCACGATCAATTTTGTAATTACTTGTCTTTTTTATTCTGTCATCAGAAATGATAAAATTGTGTTATAATTTGCAAAACAGAAGATAAAGACTACTTAAGCAATGGGAATAGTTGGTGTTAACTGATTGTCCAATGTTTTTCACAGATGATCAAGGGGTAGTTAAAGGGCCAATTTCTGTAGGCCATTAGGACTAGAGCCATAGATGCAACTTGCCACTACTGATCAGTTCTTTGGTCTATGTTCATTCAGCTGTGGGAGCAAAAATGCTACACCAATAATTCAGGACAGCCTAAAATAAAGGTGACCCAAATTTACCTCAGATGACCCTCTCACAGCTTGATCTTGAACGAAAAGGCTCCCTTCCCAACACCAATTTAGCGGAGTAATTATAAGTAACTGGGAGCACTCAATAATTGAGTTCTAAATCAGAGGAAAGTTAAAGGGTTTTATTACAAAAATCTCAAAATCAAGCAGTAAAGAGGAAATGCCATGAAGGTTCTCAAAAGCAAAGTTGTACAAAGTACTTTAAAGTACTTTAAAAAATCAGAGATCATTCTAAGTCCCAATGAATACCAAAATCATGATTAAGTTGTACAGACCAACAAAATCATGGCCTTTGCTGCCCCTTACCCAGCCCTTCAGTGCCTTGCTGGAATAGTTTAAGAAATCCACCTAATACTGATTTGGAAGTGTGTGGCTGTCTCTGAACCTCTGATGGTATTTATCAGGGGTCAGCTCAAATTCATAAACAAGTATGGCTTTCATGGAGGCATACTTTGTCTGGTCTTTTACCTCAAGTGTAAAAAGTGTGTCCCTTCCCACTGTGGACATGAACTTCCACAGGCAACCCTCCTCCAGTCCTGCTCTGGGACCTTGTGCACCCTCAGAGCTATCTCATTAGCAGAAAGCCACTTGTCACTCCACATAATTGGGCACCACTTCTTGTAGTATGCAGTCCTTCACCTCTCCAGTGGACACTGCAGGTACACTTCAACCATTGTTGCTGGACTGTGGGGTTTGCTTGACTTTCAGTTCCAGCTCCTTCAGTTCCACCTCATGCCAGAGAAGGATTTTTCCCAGCCAAGGCTCTTTCTGTCTCAGTCTTCCTCTCCTCTGCTTCTAGCATCGACTTGGCCAGCTGAAGTCTGAGCTCCATCTCTGAATTTCTGTTCTCCAGCTCCCTGGCAGATACACAGCCCCGTGCCCCATGCTGGGTATTTTCTGGGGCTGAGTTGAGTTCTCCTTGCAGCTCAGGACCCAGAGCTCGGTCCTCATCTCCTCATCCCCAGATAGTGCTTCACTCTCCTCATTATCATCACCATCATCATCTCCTGAGGTGGACTGCCACTTCTGTACTTCCTCCCAGGCTCGGGGGAATGTTCTGCAAAGGTAAAGTTCAGTGGCTCCCCGATGATTGAGCTCCCTCCTTGGACACCACCTGCAGCCTTGCCCCACTAAACTTTACCTTCTCAGAATATTTTTCTTGAAAATTCTTCTAAATCTGAAGGTAAGTGCTGACCAAGCCCAATCTACTTCTTCTATCCGACTTGCGCTCCATCTAGGTCAGCCATATTTATTTACTTAGACTCAGTATTGTCTGATTAGACATCCATAGTTGGCGCTTTCATCTTTTAGGTGCTAGTTTTTATACTTTAACATTTCATTATTGTTTCTGTGCCTCATAAATACTTTACACGTTGCCTCTAAGTTAAGCCTGACTTCATTGTATGTCAAGCTACCCATGGTTAAGCACATGTTTATTTAGTGAATGGTCTGGAGGCGTAGTACTGGGTGTGCTAGGAAGAAATCCAGCATATATATCAGGGGCAAGTACATTGTGGAAATCAAACAGTAACGTTTGTGCCCAAGTGTTAAACTACAACATTGAAAAAGCATGCTGTAGTGAAAATAATAAACTAAAAAAGATTACTTCCAGCACACAATGCTTATATTTGATAAATCAAATACCGTGTAATGACGGAGAATGCCTGTAAAATGCACACTAGTCTCATATGCATGTTAGTGTCTTTCATTGGTTCGTGGACTTGCCTGTTAAAATGTGCTTGCTTTCAATAGTGGAAGGCACGCATACGTCATGCCTTTTCCAGTGGTTAGCCCTCCTCGAGCGCAGCAACCAAGTACTGAAAACATGCGAGGCTCGCTGTTTCCCGTCAGGTTTGTAGACTACTTTTTCTCTATTTTCGCAGCACGATCTCACTTTGTCAGAAGTCCAGCGCTTTGCATAATATCGACCCTGTTACATAGTTAATCGCACTTTTGCCCGTTACGTACATAATTGCACTTTTGCCAATAGGTTTCATTACGAGTGAACTGTAGCAGCGCGATCACGCTGTTTTTTTCGTTCAATGTGGCAAGAAAAATCCGGTTGGGAGTTTACAACTGGTAATAGCTGTAACTCGGACAACTGCGAGACCCTAGTGCATTGCAAATGCTTGTTGCTTCTGTCATGGTTTTGTATTTTACCGACATGATTCCATTGGCTAATGCGAATTATAATGTCCTGATTTTGTCGTCCTAACAAATTCACCCATATTATATACCCAAAATAATATTTTCAAAATGTAATTTGCGGCAGTGTTACAGCACTGATAGAATTATGACATTCCTAATAGGAACTCAGAAAGATGCGCGTGGTTTGGTCTGGTTCTTTCATTGTAGCGACGAAATAAATCAGAGGATTGTCTCCTCTGTGCCCTATAGTATTTAGTTCAGAGTCATGCACTGGGAAAATTGAAATATGAAAGCTTCTGGAACTTTAGCAAAAGGTTAGACAAAGCAGACATTAAATAAAGAAATACCGAAAATGCCACATATCCACCTGGGTTGGTCGTGTGATATAAAGGAAGTTAGAACTGGTTGCATTTCGAAAAGTAATTCTGCCCATGTCTTATCTGAAAAAGACTGGGTCCACAATGACAAGGAAGAAACAAATGGGTGTATTAACAGAACGTGGTTGGCATACACTGCGTCCATCAACGTTCTGCAAAGATATATACAAGGTAATGTTTGTCTCACTGGGCTGGCCATATAAATCAGGGAAGAGACAACGCAGCATCGTTTCACACCCCTAGCTGTAGGCATCCATTTGGAGTCGTCTAAATGCAGTAAGGACTCTCACAATTGGCAGACTTATTAGCAAAAGTCCTAGGGGTGCCATGACAGCTGGACAGCGATAATAAAAAAGGCAGTCATGAGACATAGGATGTAGACCGAATTTATTGGAGAGGGTCTAGAGGAGGGTCCCTTGTTAATGTTTGTTGGCATTAGCAGCTGGTGTTTACTTGGCTGTGCCAGAGGAAGCACTGCGTGGGTTGATTTAACTACTGGGTAAGAAGGTGAGGGAGCGAATTAGATGGCAGGAGCCAGCATTAAGTAAACATTGAGCAATCCTTGAGCCATCTCTGTTTGCCTTAAAGAGCTTGCAATAGAACTGGTAAACAATCAAAAGTGATATTAATAAACCAGGTTTACATTTTTCAGACTTGATCATATCTATACTGATGAAACTCGATGTTTTATTGTGTTACATTTTGGTTGCTAGCTGGACTGAAAGAAAAAAAGCTGTAAGGAGGATTAAACTCTGATCAAGCGAGCGCCATCCAAAACTCACCTTATTTTCACAACATAACCTGCTTACCACATGTCAACAGGAAGCAGGGCCGTTGCTTCAGGGGACGTGTGTGGAGTGTGACACCCCCAAATAAATGCATTTTTGGCTTGGTAGTTGAGTCTGGAAGCCCTGAATTGGGTCTGCTATGTCTGTGTTGGTGTTTTCTCGTCATCTTGATTTCACTAACAGGGTTTAACTTGTTCATTTTTTTTTAATCAGGAACTTAAATGTACATAATGACTGATTCAACATGAATAGCCATATGAGTGGAAATCTGTGTCAGTCTCAAGTTTCCAGTCATACTACTGACAATCAAACACCGAAAAGTTGATGGGATGAATGCTTACAAAAGACTAACCACTGGCAATCCCTCGGGGTAGATTTCAAAACGTTTGTTATCCACACATTATGCCATTCTGGACAAAGGACCTGATTAGGGGTTTGACTGATGGAGCAAAGGCAGACACAATGGCAAAGAACTTTACATCTGCCAACGTGCATTTACTCTACCTTGAAAATGTACAGATGTCCGCCAGCCCTGTGGCTCACTTTCGACAACACTAACTCCACTGGGCCATTGAACTAAGTTTTACACCGAGAGTGAATTTTATTCTGTTGGTGGAAAACTTGTTTTTTTGCCTGACTCAAAATTGGGTAGGCGGACCTTGAGTTTGGCAGTCAGGGTATTCTTTCACCAGTGCAATGGAGTTCCTGTCTGCCAAACTCTAAACCAGTCTCAGAAACTCAACTAATGCAAATCAGTACTGACCCTGCTCCTAATTGGAACATCCAAACCCAAACCTTGGTCATCTCACTCATTCGCCCTGTGGCTCACTGTATTTTTTATTGTTGGGAAATTTCAGATTCACATCCTGAATTAGCAATAACTCTGACAGGCAGTGGATTTTATGGAAAATCCAATCAGCTCTATGAATTAACTGACTCTTTAGGACACCTGGATGCTATATTATGTGAATTCTACTGGTTTTTGAAAAACAGTTCTTTGTGTTACATTCAGGTGTAGGCAGACATGCCAACTTAGATAAATGTTTCACTGTGTGAAGAGGGGCCAGGCCATGAAAGAGGCAGGGCCTCGTGCCGAGAACAGCTTCTGTAAGAGGCAATTCTGCCCCTTTCACTCTTGATTGCCCCCATCTCCAATAAACCAAAAAAAATAATCTTGCTGAGGCAACTGCCACCGATGTCCTGTGGTGTTTTCACACCCCTTAAGTAACATCGGCTGTTCAGAGTGTCCAATAACAGCTGAAAAGTCACTATTGTACAGTGGTTTTCAGATGTTTTACCTCCCAATGTGTAATATTGCTTCCTCACCAGGTGACCATCAGGGGAGCTGATATCATGTGACACACAGAGGCACTGTGTGAGTTGGAAGGTCTGGTGTACGTGTAGTTTAAATTGCAAATAGGTATTTATATTGTTGGTGCTTCCAGTCGGTGTGCATGGACCATACTTTAGAGAAATTACATTCTTTCACTTGTTTTCTATATGAGCTGTTTGTCTGTTCCAAGCTGAACCCAAATATCAATGAAGGTTATTTTCAGCATGCACAGTTTGCTTCTGTATCTCACTGCCTATCAAATAGTATGTGGTGGTAAAATACACCTCAGCCTTAATGAAGTAATAGCATTATTTTGTAGGTCTGGCAGGGAGAGCATTAGATGTCTGTCAGGTCATGAAAAAATTCAGTACATAACGTTGCACAGTGAGAGGTGAAATGGGTCACCCCTCAGCCATTTGCAACTCACATTAGTTCCATTTGGTATCTAAATGTCATCTGTAACAGCAGCCTTGAAATAACAGTGACCAGTGTGGGCATTCTGGACACGTCTTTAGCTATCCCTGGAATATTGTAGGCCTACCTTAATTGTATTGTATTGTATTGGAATAGTATTTATATAGCGCTTACTACCCCTGACGAGGCATCAAAGGGCTTTTTGGCGAGTAGCACGCTACTCTGGACCCCAACAAAAATTAGTGATGGATTAGTATCGGGAAATATGAGTACAGTTTTAGTATTATTATGAGTTAATTTGAGCCGCAGCTATGAGAGTTTGTTAGTTAGATTGACTGGAGTAATGAAGGGGTGGAGGAGGAAAGAAATCCAGAAGTGTTAATTGGGAGTATATCCCTCATTTACTCAACCCCAAGGCTTGGGATGAGTAAAGGGGGATGGAGGAGGGAAGAGTCTGTGGAAGGGTTAGGGAGATCATAGTAGCAGGGTGAGATAAATGAGGGAGAATTTAGTAGGGTTGTGTGGGAGGTCATGGTAGTAGAGTGAGGTTTGGTGAGTTAGATGTGGAAGTGGAGGGAAGAGCTTAGGCAGAGTTATTTAGGAGATGAAAGTAGTAGAAAGGATTTGGGATGAGTCAGAGTGGGAATGGAGGATAGTTTGATAGAGACATGACATTTGATGATGGGTAGATAAGTGTGATAAGATGAGAGCAGGGATTCATAGATATCTAGTATAACAACCCACGCAGGAGCCATGCAATGACCCACGAACATGCCAAGCACAGAAACAACATATACACATACATACATATATATATATATATATATATATATATATATATACATACACACACACCTACAAACACACATGAATACACACACATATGCACACATATATGGACATACAATACATAATTAGAACCATGGGTAAATATACTTAGTCAAACAGGTTTAAAGAGTGTGTGTGTATTTTATTGTTATGACATAGTAGCAATACATATTTTCTAAAGAACTATACATAACTAGAAATAGACACATCATCTGAAAAAATATTTATCAACATAGGCATATGCATGGACCTAAGTTCATGGTGACTGTCCTTAATATATTTGAAACACAGTGGATATTATTGTGGCTATCTTTCATATAATACTGGCATATCATAATGGTATTTATGGGCTAAATATTGTCGTTATTGAAATAATGGGTGCAATCAAGAACTCTGTACAAATCATTGGCATAGTGGTAATTGAGTGCTAAGAGTTTCCATCTTTACAAATTGAGAACCGCTTGTTATCCATGTCTGCTAGTGCATTGCCTATCTCACTTACTTTAGGGCTGTTTGACATATTTTTGGCAATCCTCATAATAATGGTAATTAAATTCAGAATCTGTTTACGCATGACAGCATTAAATCATGATGGCTATTCAATTCTGAATCTGTTAATTTATGGCGGCATTAAATAAGGGCATATGGAAGAATAAAAAATCAGTATTTGGGACCTAGCTGGCATTTTCAAAAAATAGAAGAGCAAATTTTTCAGGACGGACAACTGCTGCCAACGACCTATGGATAAAATATCGATGCATCTCTAATCTTTCCAATACTGTAAGGTCCTTACATCTTAAGACGTTGCATTGCTGTGTGCACCTGCAAGGTATGAGACTGTAAGTTTTGTCTCTATAGTAGATGATTGTCATTTTTTTAACTTTTGAGAAATGATGGGCATGTGAAATTTCATAGCAAGCTTTGATTGAACTACATGCATTAAATATAGCTCTGTAACAATTTTTTAGGGAAATTGTTGGTAAAATGCCCTGATTTGCCACAAACGCCGCTAAGTCGGTTGGAACACAATTAAAATGTAACAGTGCACCTTCAAAACATCTGATTTTTACCAGTTTTAGTGAAATGCTGCTTCAAAACGAATCATTTGGCCCTATTTTTCAATCTGTTCTCATGTGAAAAATCGATCAGGCTTTCAACAAAAGACGGATTTATTCGCTATGCTTGTTATTTGCAATTCTTAGCAAATATTCATTCCTAGCCACCAATGGCCATCTGGCAAAACACTTGCCAATTTTCATTTTCCTTTAATGACATATGTACCTGGAAGCGTATTTATTAATTGCAAAGCTTCAATACTGTGTACATGGGGGAAATATCAAAGCCACTCATGATTCCGGGATTATATTTTGCTAAACCAGTACCTAAAAACTTTAACATAATTCGTACATTAGAAAAATACAAACGTTTATCTGATAGTTTATTGACATATTTTTTGTGGACTGCTCTCCAACTAGAAAGGGAAAGCTATTCAGTTACCCTTGTTTTTTTGCACAATCCAGATTTAACTTCAGAGTTTATTTGTCGCTTCTTTGCAAATCCAAATCACAATTAAAAGACTTTGGAGGCGGGGTGATTTTATGTGCAGCGCTTGCATGCATGCAAATATTGAAGAACAGTGCGTTCTTGTTTGTCTCATCTGTCAGACAACATACTGTTTTTCTAGCAATTGGACGGGTTCCAACATAGAAACATTTGCACAAAAATGCCAGCGCTGCAGCAAATACAATCTGCACTGGTGAACGTTTTTCAAACATAACCTCGAAGGGGTGGTGGCAAGGTAGAAAAAGCAGAATTAGCCCCCGACCTTGAAGTGAAATAAGGACAAACGACTGTGCACTGCGTTGTGGGAAAGCTAATCATGCTATTTCAGCAAAGCAAGCATTCAATGAAGAGAACACTGCTTTACCTCCAGAAATGGAGGTGAAAACAACCTTTAATGACCGAGGATGATAAAATAGCACATGCGAGTTAAATACTGTGTGGTAGCCTCCCGTGTGTTCACGCAGTACATAAGCAAGTGCCCTGGAAGAAAGAATAGAGTGGAGGGAGATTTTAAAAGAGTGAAGTGCTAGGGGACATGATGTAAAAGGATAATGGGCTCCCAGGTGACAAAATATCCGTCTTGAACTGAAAGATGGTCATTCAAGTTTGCGCTACAATCGCAAGAAAAATCTGGGACTCATGACAGTCATAACAGATACCTACTGTTCAAGTTTACCAGTCGTTGAATTCGGCGAAAATTGGGAAGATGTGCTTTAGGGACTGATTATGAGTTTGGCAGTCCTAAGACTGCCAAACTTGTTGTGGTGATCTAACCATCGTAATCCTGGTGATCCGACAGCCAGATTACAATCCTGGTGGTTGGACTGCCAGGAGACCACCGCCACCACCAGGATCAGTGATCCCGACGAGTTGACAGCGGTGGAAGTCATGGTCAGCCGTGGCAGTGCCGAGTTCGGCACCGCCGTGCTGATCACGACTTTCCTCTCCCCCAGCCTTTTCATGGCAGGGTCCCCTCCATAAAAAGTCTGACAGAAAGCCAGAGTTGAGGGACAGAGGGGCTCGTGTACTGCCCACGACTATGTAGTGGGCAGTGCAAGGGTCCCCCGTCAGCTTCCTCGGAATGTGCATTGGTTGCTTTTGCAGACAGTGCATTTTGAGGGTGCTGTGTGTGGTGGCATTGGCCCTGGCTCTCTGAAGGAGCTGAGGCCAAATCCGCCACACTATTTACGCCAGTCAGCCTGAAGAAACATTGTAATACGACAGTGGGGAGGCCACCAGCTTGACGGCTGCTTCCCCACCACTGTATGTGAGTTTGGGCAGTTGGACTGCCAAACTCATAATCAGCTCCTTAGTTGGTCATATTGACCACCAAATCACACCTGACTGTCATTCACCAGCAGGCCAGCGCTAACTCAAAACGTCCAATGATGACATCATAGGCTACTTCAAATCTTGCAAGCAATGTAACATTCTGCACAACAACACTGTTACATACAGATGATGGAGAGACACAAAAAAACCAGACCCATTTAGTAAACAAGACAAATGTCACTTTGAATCCTGTTCAAAAGAAAATAACACTAAAACATATGGGAGTGAAACAACATAACTCCTGCCAAACATCCTTTTCTACTTAAGCTTTTGAATTATCAACATCAAAGTGGTTACAAATACAACATATATCCACCCCAAGCAACCTGCACTCTAATCTTGCACACTTAATCTCTCCTTGCTAGTCTTCCCAACTTGCACACTATGCTTCTCTGTAGGGAGGGTGCCCCTTTTCGCATGGTTACTCCACACTTCTTGTCTGACAATGATGCTGACTTGACTGGGTGGGTGCTGGGATCCAGCTAACCAGGCCCCAGCACCAGTGTTCTTTCCCTACAACTGTACCATTGTTTCCACAGTTGACAGACCCCTGGCATGCAGATAAGTCACCGGTAAAAGGACCAGTGGTACACAGGGCCTTGTGATCAGTAAGGGACCCACATGCATGTATTGTGCCACCCTAAAGGGACCCCTCACCAAACACATGCACACTGCCATTGCAGCTTGTGTGTGCTGATGGGAAGAAAAAGGTAAGGTCGACATGGCACCCCTTCCAGGGTTCCATGCCCACAAACCACTGCCTGTGGCATAGGTAAGACACCCCCTAGCAGGCCTTACAGCCCTAAGGCTGGGTGCACTATACCACAGGTGAGGGCATAGCTGCATGAGCAATATGCCCCTACAGTTTTTAAATCCATTCTTAGACATTGTAAGTGCAGTGTGGCCATATTAAGTAAGTGGGCTGGGAGTTTATCATTATAAACTCCACAGTTCCATGATGGCTTCACTGAAGACTGGGAAGTTTGGTATCAAACGTCTTAGCACAATAAGCCCACACTGATACCAGTGTTAGAATTATTGTACAATTCACCCAGAGGGCATCTTAGAGATGCCCCCTATATTTTAACCAACCCTTTGGTGTGGGGCTTACCAGACTTTACGAGCCTGCCATTAAAAGATAGGTTTCTTACCTCATGGGGTGAGAGCCTTTGTGCACTCTGAGGCCAGAAACAAAGCATGCTCTAGTTTGAGGTGCTTCACACCTCTCCCCTGCAGGAACTGTAACACTTGGCGGTGAGCCTCAAAGGCTCAGGCCTCTTGTTACTGTTCCCCAGGGCACTCCAGCTAGTGGTGATGCCCACCCCCGACACTTTTGGCAGCAAGTCTGGTGGGGGAATTAAGCAACACAGGGAGGCGTGACCACTCCAGCTAGGACCGTCTCTAAGGTGTCCAGAGCTGAAGTGATCCCCTCCCTGTAGAATCCTCCATCTTTGTTTGGAGGACAGGGATCAATAGGGTTAGGAGTGTGCCCCTTTCCCCAAAGGGAGTGGGCACAGGAGGGGTGTAGCCACGCTCAAGTACAATAACCATTAGCTACTACCCCCTGACCCCTGAAATGCTCCTAAATCTACGATTTAAGGGCTCCCCTGAACCTAGCTCACCAGATTCCTGGTGACCTCAGCAAGAAGAAGAAAGAGGAAAGAAGAAGGACTGCTAAGCTGAACCCCCAGCAGTGAAGACTCCAGATGACAATTGACTTGGCCCCAGCCCTACTGGCCTGTCTGCAGCTTCAAGGACTCTGCTACATCCAGCAGGACCAGAGACTTCTCCAAACCCCAAGAGGACTGGCTGCCCACCAGAGGGCCAAGAACTCCAGAGGACAGCAGCCCTGTACAGAAGAAACCCTCCAAAAGACTCTATAACTGTCCCGATCCGCAAGTCCTGCCTCACCTGCACCCGAGGCCCACGGCCTGTGTCTAGGTGGCCTACTGGTCCAGAGCAGGTCCCTAGGCAATTCTGACCTTGTGTCCAACCTGGGTTGACCCCTCCTGGCTAACACGACAATACCTGCAGCCTAAATCCGCATGATCCCCGTGACCGTGAGAGATCTGAAAAAAGATTTGACGCCTAAAGGCACCTGCACCCACAGCCCCCTGGCCTCGAGGACTCTGACCACCAGCCCAGCAACGTTTGCAGGTGCCCCTCCTCCTTACCCAGCCTGGGGTCTTCCCTGGACTGGCCCCCTTCAACCCAGCCTGCACCATTTTTGTGACTCCCAGTGTCCCCCTGTTGTGTAGCCATTTTAAGTATAGCTCTATGCACGTTAGTTTAATACACTAGGCCGCTGTGCACCTTGACCTAGATATATTTTATTCAGCTTTGCACTGTTATTTTTACAATAACCAGTTTTACGGTCTTGTTTTAATTTCTTCTATTAAACTGTTTGCTTAGTTATCACCCTGTGCTTCAGTCAAGGCTATCGTCTGGTACATTGCCGGTAAACGGGGTAGAAGTATAGTTTCCAACGTTCGTAGAAAATACACATCTTTACGTAGAGACATTTTCTTAGAACATCTGCTGTGTTAGTTATAAAACACCTTCTAGTCCTATTACACGTTAAGAGGGAGATTCCAGCCAGGGAACCACAACTGTATCCTGAATTCTCAGTTGCAGATGCTGACGCAGATTACAGGCCTTTGCTCAGGTATGAGGGATGATGTCCTCCCGGGGAACCTGAAAGGCAGGATTAGAGCTTAACATGCTGTGCACAAAATATGATTTAGATAGGGAATAGTCCATTGATCCTAGTGGCACTATGATAGCATTATTCTTATGCTTCACTCTCATCATCACTATTTTAATATTGTTGTGTTGTGTAGTTCTGGTTATTGCAGCTCACGCTTTGCTATCCAAAATGCAGTCCTTTTATTAAACCAATCTTTAAAACTTATGCTGCTTCTATTGTCATTTATATATGAGACCGCACTGTGTATGAGAGAACCGGTTGTGACCTGAGTGACCACGACTTCCCTGAGAAGTATCAATATGTCATGCACTCGGCTGTCCAATCATCTCTACCTTTTGGGAGAGATGAGGCACTGCTAGTTAGCCGGAGCAAAGCCCGTATTTGGAGCGACAAGTGTGGTCAGACTCAGTCTCCCACACTGTGGACGATATTGCTGCTCGAAATCCAGTAGTCACATTAGAATAATGAGAGCCTACGCGACATGGCACCGCCAACGTTTGGTCAGGCTCTAATTTTCAGGTCCACCGGAGTATCTCAGTCTCATTTTATATAATGACACCTCAGTGCCATATACGGAGACATCTGTGGTACCAAGGATTTCCACCAGAGCCATATAGGTAATCCTATTACAGCTGGCGGTTGTTCAAGCTTGAACTTTAAAAGGAAAACCCCATCTTGGTGTGCCTTCTCTGAACTCATAGTGCTTCTAACATGGCGAATCCTCAAATTGTACAAATAGCTGCTAACATGAGACAACCTCTCACAGCACACTTATTAGCAAATGGCCTAATGGCCCAGGGAGGCCCAGTCATGTTTGTGGTGGACGCCCACGCAGCTTATAGAACAGAACTTTTTTATTCTTGGGTCACACTTCCAGCAGTTGATGGGAACACAAATACATTTCATACATATACAGTTGCGAACGCGCCTGGACAATACAAAGCGTACGCATATTTAGAGATACCTCTATCTTATCAAGAACATAATAATTGGCTTGATGGCGCCCTACCCCATACAATATTACGAGTTAGGTTAGGTCCAGTAAGTAATTATGGTCCTACCTGGCCCTTATTGGCCACTTATACACCACATCCCGCGGTTGGGAATTTAGCAGTAGCTGAGGTTCTTCGCTTATACATTGAGTTACTAGCAATATATAGATGATTAGTGCAATTTGTGATGCAAACTTTAAATACAAACCCAGCACGTGCTGCTCCAGCACATCCACATGCAGTAATACCGGGTATAAATCCGGTGACTGTACATTCGATTATTGGTAAAGTACCGGCCAAATGAGAGGAGACTCAGTTTTGGCTAGCACAAAAAATAAATACGCTAGAGGCAGTATTTCCCCATACGGGATCCCAGGATAAACATAGAATATTAACGATTTGCTTGCCCTTTGGGATGGCCCCTACAGTAGAAAACTGTAATACGTGGGGCACGGTATTTGCCGCTCTCTATACAACTGCACACGGTACACCGACGCTTGCCAACCTACCGGAAGTGCTCAAACAAATTCAAGATGAATTCAAGATGAATAGGGGGCTGCCCCGGCCCTAGATTTGGGGATGCAACTGATGGGCAACTTTGCCACAGTATCCTCAATCATTTTAAGTAATCTTAAAGGGGAAGCAGTTGCACTCGCAGTGCGCATGCAGCTCCGTGACGTTCCGCAACAAGATCAAGAACGAGAGCTGCCTAAAATAATAGCGGAAACATATTCAAGTATTGGTCGAGATAGCCTAGGGGCTAGACCACAAAAACCTCAATTTCAGGATAAAACAAATAAAGATACCTCCAAACAACAGCCTGAGGGTAATAAGAAACGCTGGAATAAAAAACAACAAACACCTAAAAAAGAAAGGAGAGAATCTCCACGTACGGAGACCCCACAGAATAGATATAATCTCAGAAATAGAAATAATATCAAAACGCCTGATAGATACCAATATACTGATGCACGCCAATCTCGATCCTTTCAGGACTCATCGGAAAAGAGAAATGAGAGATTCGGGCGATCAGAGCGAAGAGCAGAGTACGTGCAACCGAGACAGGAATCACAACGCTCTTCGGAGGTTTCTGTTAAAAAGGAAGAGAAACCTGTCCAACAAAAACAACAATTTAAAAAGAAAAAGGTGGCAGCAGTCTCAGTTCGACATGCCACACAGGAAGAGGGTCCTCTTGAAGAACAAGAACTGGGCTTTAGCATTGCTAGACAGCGCGGCAGAGGTCACAATAGTTCACTGGAATCTTCAAGAGCATCTGGAGGTGAAAGCAACTGATGACTTTATACAAGTAGAAACAGCAGACATGCGTGTCTCCGAGCCTGATAGGGTGTACAGAGTAACACTGCAATTAGAAGGAGACATTGAACGCACAATCTTTTGGGATCGCATAGCTAAAGTGTATGACATCTTGTTGGCTGAACAAGATTGGCTGCCTGACTTTGTCCGTACCTGCCCATATGGAGAAGATGTCATTAAGCCTTCTTTCTCGCCCCTTGTTCCAGAGGAACTCACTGAATCCAATTCCATTGAATGGGCTCTAGCACAGGCACCAGCATTATACAGAAATCACATAGGATGGGATAAGGAATCCCCCTACAATGTAATCCCCATTAAAAGTGAACCTCAGCCACAACCACAATATCCTATAAAACATGAAGCAAAAGCACCAATGAGAGAAATACTCACGCAATTAGAGTACCAGGGTGTGATTGAACCCTGTGTCTCGCCGATGAATAACCCTTTATTTCCTGTAGCTAAACCGGACCATTCATACAGAATAGTCTTAGACTACAGACATTTAAACAGTCATACACGCACATATGCTATACAAAATTTACATAGCACTGCACTAATGAGCAACATAGTGCGGAACAAATACAAAACAACTTTAGACATTTCAAATGGGTTCTTCTGCCAGAATATAGCGCCTGAAAGCAGGGACTTAAGAAGCTTTAGCGCACTAGGCTCTCAGAAAAATTCCGTTGTTTGCCTCAGGGATATAAGAACAGCCCAGGACTGTTTACAGCTCGTGTGACTGCCATTTTACACGAGATTGACTCTGAAGCATTGTCATCTGTAGATTATATTTATCTCACGGATGATGAGTTACTACAACATTTAAGACGGGTAGCCCGCATTGTTGTGGGGTTTGCCGAACTCGGCTACAAATGTAACTTTTAAAAAAAAACAATTGCCTTCCTCAGCGTCCTGTTCCTGGGATATGAGCTGTTGAATGAAGGAAAGAGCCTAGCGCCACAATTCTTAGAAAAATGTGTACAATTACAGCCACCGAATACGATAAACAAACTCCAATCATTGTTGGGTTTCTTAAATTTTGGCAGAACAACCATTCCCGACTATGCTACGTGCATAAAATCTTTATATGACTTGATACGTCCTGATTTTTTCAAGTAAATTCTGGACATTCGAACATACACGCACTCTTCGAGAGTTGCAGACAGATATGCTAGCAGCAAAACATTTACAAGGGACAACAAAACACATTTGGTCATCAAGGTAATAGCTGGGGCCATCGGTTTCACCTATGTGACATTCAGTGAAGGTGAGACAGTCCCGATTGCATACAAATCACATTTGTATTCAGCAGTTGAACAACGCTTTGCTCCTACAGAGAAAATTCTCACTGCTGTGCCGATGGCTGTTATTAAAGAAAGACCTCTTGCCCAAGGAAAACGCATTATTGTAGTTTCTCCAATTCCAGCCCTGGATGCTGTTACAAAAGCTAGCGTTCTGAACGCAAAAGCACTACATCCACGTTGGATACAATGGGCTACATCTCTGACAGCCACTGATCTGGATTACATCTTTGATCCAAAGTTACAAACTCAGGAATTTCTACAATATGAAGTAGAATATCCAGCTCCAGCAAATACCTTGCCCATCGATCAATATCATAGAGTCATGTACACCGATGGTTCTGCGCAACCAGCGATTGGAGCAGTCGTAAGTGGCTATATGGAGGGGAATAAATTCTGTCCCCTACATACCTTTACACAGACTTTAGGGAATTGTACAACACACTTGGCTGAGCTAAAAGCTCTGCTGATGGCACTAGAACATACAGATCCGGCACAGCCTACGCTGATTGTTTGTGATTCATATTACTGTGACCAGTCCTTTAATGAATATCTCCAATATTGGTGCCAGAATGGGTTCAGAGATTCCAAAGGCAACACCATAAAACACAGACTCCTGTGGGAGAAGGTAGCAGACCTGAAAGAGACGCTACCGAAAGTCCTAGTTGTGCATACACTTGGACACCAGCGCGTTGGAATACACGTTGCTGGAAATACTTTGGCTGATGAAGCTGCAAAGTCAGCAGTGGCAGTAGCCACTGTAGCTGCAGTGACTCGTTCGAGTTCCAAACCAGACGCAGACATTTTGGCTGCCATAAAAGCTACTGCTGATGGTATGCCCCATCCTAAAGGATTCCCTAATAAATATAAATACTATATGGGAAGTATGCTGAACACTGAGGTTAAAATACCAGGCGTACGTGACATCCCTAACAAAGATATAAGACCACAATTGATCAAAGCAGCGCATGAAGGGGTGGCATCTGCACATGCTGATGTGGCGGCTACAGTATCAATTTTACAGGCCCGTTATTGGTGGCCCGGTCTCTATAAGGAGAGTAAGCAGTATGTCCTTTGTTGTGACATCTGTCAACAAATAAAAGTTTCCACGGCCAAGCGCCCGCCGTAGACACCCCACTTAATTACTAACAAACCGTTACAGTGTGTGTACTTGGACCACTGCGGTCCACTAACACCTGATAGTGAAAACAAATACATATTAGTCGCTGTTGATTCATGCTCCAGTTTTGTAGGGGTGTGGCCACAACGCTCGGCTGACGCTCGGACTGTTATTAAAGATTTGCGAGTCTTTTTCCAATGCTGTGTTTTCACCCTGCACCCGGCTGCCCATGTACCGCTGAGGGTGTGTGTTTGGTGCTGACTTGTAGCCTTCCCAGTGCTCACCTAAATCTCCCAGGTCTGCCCTCTGAAGTCATGGGTATTTACCTGCTAGCAGATCTGGTTCCAAGTGCCCCCAGTCTCCATAGGATCCCATTCAAAATCTAACTACAAATTTGACCTCTCCACCCAGCCAACCCTGTGTTGCTGGTGGTGTAAGTTTGGGGTCATCCTGAACCCCAAGCAGTGGACATCCTACCCAGCAGAGCCTGGAACTGTAATTCGAGTACTTATCTCAAAACTGAACAAAGGGGTTCCTCTGTTTAATATAAAGAGAGAACTAGGGAATAAAGTCTATTTAGAAGGAAAATTCTTCTCTCTCAAATTCTAGTGCAATAAATCTAAACATTCAAGATTAAAAAAACTAACATATCAAATCACAAAGACCAATTATTAACACATTTTATTCATAATAATATTGACAAAATCTAAATATACCCCACATCGGACATGGAAAAACAAACAAACTCAAATGACACAGACAAGACTCAAGACGAAACACATATACAAAACAGATAAAACAAATTACAACAAACTATAAATATTTACTTCATATTTCGCAAATATATCAGACTTATAAACACATGCACAATATATCAGATAAAGAAATATAATTTCACAAATCATCTATCAAAAATCTAAATCTTCCTTTTCGTCCACAGATTTTATTCTTCACAGTCTTTGAATAGTCCTTCACTTTATTAAAATCTTTGATTCCAATGTACTTCCATGGTCTTCAATCAAATATATACCAACAAGTTTTTTATATTCTCAAATCTTCAACCTTGTTGAACAATGAACATGAATAGCAATCTTCTACCAGCCAACAAATTCCTTGCTGACGCGTGTTTCGGTGGATCCCAACAACTGCTAATACTTTTAGCCACCTTCCTCAGGGCTGTACACAAATGTGCACATATAATACTGGAATATTATCTACAAAAAAATATATATATAATCCAATGAACTGTATGTTACTTAAATATTATATTTAACCATATCCTACTCATATTTTCTCAAATATAATTGTGAATGCCACCAAGTGGTCAAAGCTTTGGATGTGCTGGAGGTGTCTTTCAAACGTTAAAAAGATAGAATGCCATCACCAAACAGGAAAAACAGCATAAACACCGTAGACAACCAAATATCTCAAAGAAACCCTCATCCTAAACACCATATCAGTGCTCAACTTAGTTCCTAAACATTAAAATTCACCTATGTGTCACCTTGGCCTCTTAAATAAACCACTTTTACCTCTCTTTTAAGAACTTTGTCATCGTTGTCACAACTCTGATGAGAATTTCAAATATAAATGCTCAATGTCAAACAATCTGGACTGAAAGCAGAACATTCCAAATTAGATGAGTTTTTCCAACGTACTCACTAATCATTCTATATTTGTCAAAGGAACCTTAATGTCAGGCTCTTCGCGTGTGCCCAAAGCAATTACATAACAGGGATATTACTCATAAAAATACCACACTGTAACTCAAACCTAACTGCATGTCTACACACAAAACCTACACCCATAGCTTCCTTCGGCTTCTAAAAAAGCCTGTCTTTTGCCCAAAATGTTCATTCACTTACTATTAGTTTAATCCAAACAGTACATGATGTTATGATGTCACCCGTCGTTTCCTATGCATATCAGATGTGCCGACTTACCGAACTCGCCTCGGCGCAGCACTTATGTAGCATTTCCTTGGACCGTATTGTCTATTACAATAGAAAACGTACTACACTACACAGCCTGCGCCCGACTGCAGCGTTAGTGGCGGCCATCTTAAAACATGTCACTCGGGGGAAAAAAACAGCAAATTATACTGGTTTTTACCTCTTCATCTCTAGACCCCTTCATGAAAACAGCATCAGGTTACAAAGTAGGACACTAACTTGCAGTGTATGAATTGTATTTAGTCTGGTTATTATAGTTTGATCAAAACGCTTCTAAAACCTAACAATTACTTATTACTCAAAAGTGTATTTGACTTGAACAATATAATTTAAGGTGCTAGACAGGCTAACCTTTGTACAACCTCTTGGAAGAATACTGAGCACCCTGAAACACTATTCCAAATTTGTGTAGAGGTTAATAGGTTTAAACTGCTGACTAAAAGCTATGCCAAAGAGAGACATCAACTAATAGCATTCTGCCATGGTATTTCTGCATTTAATCCTTTTCTATATGTATCTAGAAAAAAGGTCCAGAACACTTCTCGTTTTTTCCTTTTCTTCTCACAATCATCTGTTTCATTAGAACCACTTTTTTCTAATATTATCCATTTGATATCTTCTTCTTTATGCTTACACTCTTGCCAATGTGAGACCAAAGGGGAATTCACTCTCTGCGTCCTACATGCTGAACAGTGTTCATAATATCTGTATCTGAACTCCCTAGAAGTTTCACCCACATAGTCTAAATTACATGAGCATATAATGAGGTGAACTACATTTTTAGTTCTGCAATTTGTCTTGTGTCTTAATTCAATTTCCTTGTTGTTATATGTAATGGTGCTTGATGTTATCGCTCCCTTGCAAGCTCCACAAGTTCCATATTTATGATTGCCTTTCACAGGTTCTGAAACACAGATAGATTTTTGTACCAATTTGCTGTGCGTTTTCATCGCAGATTTAACCAAAATGTTTCTCAAATTCCGGTTTCTCTTGAACGCAAACAAAGGTCTTTCTAGTGGTTGCTGTTCTGTCCCCACATTCAGAATGTGCCATTGAGAATTAATGATTTTTCGAATCTTATCATTGATGTTAGAGTGGCGAATGGAGCTCACAAGTCTATTATTGGATTTCTTTGGATTTTTTTGAAAAATCGCTTGCCGATCATAGTATTTAGCTCTTTTTAGAGAATCCCTAACTAATTCATGGGGAGATCCTCTAAGTAAGAATTTCTTAGCTAGAATGTTAGAATGCTCCATAAAATCTGTCCTACTCGTATAGTTTCTCCTAACCCGCAGAAACTGACTGAATGGAATATTTTGCTTTTGACATGCAGGGTGATAACATTCAAAGTGCAACAATGTATTTCTTGCTGTAGGTTTGACATAAAGTGACATAGAAAGGACCCCCTATTTGTGAGCAATGCATATGTCTGAAAATTCTACATGGTTGCGATCATATTTCATGGTAAATTTAAGATTCATATTGCATAAATTTAACCAAGTGAAAAACTCTTGGAGTTGTTCTAACTCTCCCTTCCAGGCAAAAAAAATGTCATCAATGTATCGTGACCAACATTTAATATTTTCATAAAACGGGCCACTTCATTATAAATGAATTTATCTTCAAACAATCCCTCATATAGGTTACCTATGCTAGGAGTGCATGCCGCTCCCATGCTGACTCCTTTTTTTGATGGAAAATCGTGGAATTTAACTCAAAAAAGTTGTTGTACATAACCGTCTCAAGGCAGTCTTCAATAAATTGTTTGAGTAGTTTGGACTGCATGTTTTGTAGGCTATGTTTCACACATTCTATGGCTTGCTGTTGTGAGATGTTACTATACAATGCCTCTAAATCCATTGTTACCAGATATTCAGTATTAGAATCAAATTGCTTGCCTTCCAGTTTAGAAATGATATGACTGGTGTCTCTAATGTAAGAGGGAAGTTCCAGAACTAATGGTTTTAGAAAAATATCCACTTATTTGGATAATGGTTCAATTGCCGAACCTACCATGGAAACAATCGGTCTCATAGGTGGATTAATGGTATCCTTATGGATCTTTGGAAGACCATAAATTACTGGAAGTCGAGTGTTTTTCGGGGTAAGAAAATAAAACTCTTTCCTACAGATCACCTCTTGATGTAATGCTTTCAAATTTCTCAGATGTCTCTCTTTGGCATAGCTATTAGACAGCAGTTTAAACCTATTAACCTTTATACAAATTTGGAATAGTGTTTCAGGGTGCTAAGTATTCTTCCAAGAGGTTGTACAAAAGTTAGGGGGTCATTCTGACCCCGGCCGGCGGCGGTAGCCGCCAGCCTGGCTGGGACCGCCAGAAGACCGTACCGCGGTCAAAAGACCGCGGCGGTCATTCTGGGTTTCCCACTGGGCTGGCGGGCGGGCGACCGCCAAAAGGCCGCCCGCCAGCCCAGTGGGAAACACCCTTCCACGATGAAGCCGGCTCCGAATGGAGCCGGCGGAGTGGAAGGTGTGCGACGGGTGCAGTAGCACCCGTCGTGAATTTCAGTGTCTGCTGAGCAGACACTGAAATTCAAAGTGGGGCCCTCTTACGGGGGCCCCTGCAGTGCCCATGCCATTGGCATGGGCACTGCAGGGGCCCCCGGGGGCCCCACGACACCCCTCACCGCCATCCTGTTCCTGGCGGTCGAAACCGCCAGGAACAGGATGGCGGTGAGGGGGTCGGAATCCCCATGGCGGCGCAGCCATGGAGGATTCCCATGGGCAGCGTAAAGTCGGCGGTACACCGCCGACTTTCCATTTCTGGCTGCGGCTGTACCGCCGCGGTCAGAATGCCCAAAGGAGCACCGCCAGCCTGTTGGCGGTGCTCCTGCGGACCCCGGCCCTGGCGGTTTTTACCGCCAGGGTCGGAATGACCCCCTTAGACTGTCTAGCACCTTAAATTATATTGTTCAAGTCGACTACACTTTTGTGTAATAAGTAATTGTTAGGTTTTAGAAGCGTTTTGATCAAACTATAATAACCAGACTAGATACAAATCATACACTGCAAGTTAGTGTCCTACTTTGTAACCTGATGCTGTTTTCATGAAGGGGTCTAGAGATGAAGAGGTAAAAACCAGTATAATTCGCAGTTTTTTTCCCCAGAGTGACATGTTTTAAGATGGCCGCCACTAATGCGGCAGTCGGGCGCAGACTGTGTAGTGTAGTCCGTTTTCTATTGTAATAGACAATACGGTCCAAGGAAATGCTACATAAGTGCCGCGCCGAGGCGAGTTCTGTAAGTCTGCACATCTGATATGCATTGGAAACGACGGGTGACATCGTAACATCATGTACTGTTTGGATAAAACTAATAGTAAGTGAATGAACATTTTGGGCAAAAGACAGGCTTTTCTAGAAGCCGAAGGAAGCTATGGGTGTAGGTTTTGTGTGTATACATGCAGTTAGGTTTGAGTTACAGTGTGGTATTTTTATGAGTAATATCCCTGTTATGTAATTGCTTTGGGCACACACGAAGAGCCTGACATTCAGGTTCCTTTGACAAATATAGAATGATTAGTGAGTACGTTGGAAAAACTCATCTAATTTGGAATGTTCTGCTTTCAGACCAGATTGTTCGACATTGAGCTTTTATATTCGAAATTCTCATCGGAGTTGTGACAACGATGACAAAGGGGGTCATTCTGACTCCCGCCGGCCACGGTATCCGCAGGGCCGGCGGGAGCCGCCAGAATACCGCTGCGCGGTCATAAGACCGCCGCAGGTATTCTATGTTTCCCGCTGGGCTGGCGGGCGACCGCCAGAAGGCCGCCCGCCAGCCCAGCGGGAAACACCCTTCCACAAGGATGCCGGCTCCGAATGGAGCCGGCGGAGTGGAAGGGGTGCGACGGGTGCAGTTGCACCCGTCGCGATTTTCAGTGTCTGCATGGCAGACACTGAAAATCATGGTGGGGCCCTGTTACGGGGGCCCCTGCAGTGCCCATGCCATTGGCATGGGCACTGCAGGGGCCCCCAGGGTCCCCATAACACCCCATACCGCCATCCTGTTCCTGGCAGCCAAAACCGCCAGGAACAGGATGGCGGTATGGGGGTCGGAATCCCCATGGCGGCGCAGCAAGCTGCGCCACCATGGAGGATTCCCCAGGGCAGCGGGAAACCGGCGGTACACCGCCGGTTTTCCGTTTCTGACCGCGGCTGTACCGCCGCGGTCAGAATGCCCTTGGGAGCACCGCCAGCCTGTTGGTGGTGCTCCCGCGGTACCCGGCCCTGGCGGTCCATGACCGCCAGGGTCGGAATGACCGCCAAAGTTCTTAAAAGAGAGGTAAAAGTGGTTTATTTAAGAGGCCAAGGAGACACATAGGTGAATTTTAATGTTGAGGAACTAAGTTGAGCACTGATATGGTGTGAAGGATGAGGGTTTCTTTGAGATATTTGGTTGTCTACGGTGTTTATGCTGTTTTTCCTGTTTGGTGATGGCATTCTATCTTTTTAACGTTTGAAAGACACCTCCAGCACATCCAAAGCTTTGACCACTTGGTGGCATTCACGATTGTGTTTGAAAAAATATGAGTAGGATATGGTTAAATATAATATTTAAGTAACATACAGTTCATTGGATTATATATATTTTTTTGTAGATAATATTCCAGCCTATATGTGCACGTTTGAGTACAGCCCTGAGGAAGGTGGCTTAAAGTATTAACAGTTGTTGGGATCCACCGAAACGCGCATCGGCAAGGAATTTGTTGGCTGGTAGAAGATTGCTATTCATGTTCATTGTTCAACAAGGTTGAAGATTTGAGAATATAAAAAACTTGTTGGTATATATTTGATTGAAGACCATGGAAGTACATTGGAATCAAAGATTTTAATAAAGTGAAGGACTATTCAAAGACTGTGAAGAATAAAATCTGTGGACGAAAAGGAAGATTTAGATTTTTGATAGATGATTTGTGAAATTATATTTCTTTATCTGATATATTGTGCATGTGTTTATAAGTCTGATATATTTGCGAAATATGAAGTAAATATTTATAGTTTGTTGTAATTTGTTTTATCTGTTTTGTATATGTGTTTCGTCTTGAGTCTTGTCTGTGTCATTTGAGTTTGTTTGTTTTTCCATGTCCGATGTGGGGTATTTAGATCTTGTCAATATTATTATGAATACAATTTGTTAATAATTGGTCTTTGTGATTTGATATGTTAGTTTTTTGAATCTTGAATGTTTAGATTTATTGCACTAGAATTTGAGAGAGAAGAATTTTCCTTCTAAATAGACTTATCTCAAAACTGCACTAACACTTTTCACCCCCAGGACTGGTCTAAAAATTGCAGTCAACTTTTAAAAGTCAAAAGTGTTACTTGGCTGTAAACCATTTTATTTGCCAAATCTAATCAAAGTGCTATTGATACATATGTCTGATACTTACTTGCAAATATACTAACCTGCAACAAGGTCCTTTGGGTTCTAGAAATAAAGTAACAAACTATATTTGTCCAATATAAATACATTGGCCTGGAGTTAGTCATTGAGTGTGTGC
The DNA here is from genome assembly GCF_031143425.1 of Pleurodeles waltl. Lineage (NCBI taxonomy): Eukaryota > Metazoa > Chordata > Amphibia > Caudata > Salamandridae > Pleurodeles > Pleurodeles waltl. Next base: position 479,273,178 of record NC_090438.1, on the reverse strand, counting down.
CTCATTTATTGACTGTGTGTGTGCAACAAATTGTTTGCACTACCCTCTGATAAGCTTAACTGCTCGACCAGACTACCACAAAAGACAGCATTAGTATCATCCCCTTTAGCCTCTGTTAAGCTTCTGGGGAACCCCTGGACTCTTTGCAAAATATATCCCATTTTGATATAGTATATACAGAGCCAGCTTCCTACATTGGTGGATCAGCGGTAGGGTCTACGACTTTGCATTTGCTGGACTACTCAGCCAATACCTGATCACATTACTAAATTCCAAAATTGCCTTTATATTCAATTGATTTTCGAATTGACAATTTTTTTCTAAATTCTTAAAAGTCCTGCTAGGGCCATGGTAAAGTCCCCTTTAGCATTTCCTTTTTAGATGTAAAAGTTACTATAGTTAGGTGTTAGTAGCTAAAGTGGTTTTTAGTTCCTAAAAGTAATCCCCAACTTTAGCAACAAAATGAGTAGCTCAGAGGACATGGTTGTGGAGCTCATCCTCACCCCTTACCTCCATCTTGAGATGAGAGCGTTAAGGTCCCTCTCAAGACTGAAAAACATCAAAACTGGTTCACACCCTACCAAAGCGAAGCTCCAGAAGCTCTTGGCAGAGTACACAAGGGAACACCCTGCTGAGGAGGAAGACCTCCCCTCAGATGGGGAAGACGTTAGGGATCAGGAAGATGAACTCCCCTCTCCTAACCTAACTAGGGAAGACAGGGCCTCAAGGTTCCTGTCTCCAAGGATATTGCTCTGTTGTCCCTGAGGCTTCAAAACAGTAGGTAAGCTCTACTCCAAGCCCATGGAGTCACTTCTCATGCAGGAATGCAACAAAGTCCAGTCTCTGTCCACATGCACAGTGTAGGAAAGTACCCTCTTCCTTGGCATGGTTACCCCCTTTTCTGTCTGATGTCAGTCTGTTTGACTATGTTCACTGGGATCCTGCTAACCAGGACCCCAGTGGTTATACTCTCTCTCCCAAAACTCTGTATTTCATCCAGAATTGGCACACTGTTGCCCCATTATACCTTCTTAGTATATGTTACCTAAGCACCCAGGTTATTGGGGTTCCAGGGGATCCCTATGGGCTGCAGCATATATTTTGCCACCCATAGGGAGCCCAGACAAAGGGTTCTGCAGGACTGTCATTGCAGCCTGCGTGGAAAGGTGCAAGCTCCCGTTCACTGCCACTTTTCACTGCACCAGGTCACTTAAGAAGTCACCCCTACGGCAGGCCTTCCAGCCCAGAGGGCAGGGTGCAAAGTACATGTGTGGGAGGGCACCCCTGCACCAGCAGAGGTGCCCCAATGAACTCCAGGCCCATTTTCCCGGACATCGTGAGTGCGGGACACCATTTTCCGCATGTACTGGACATCAGTTAATACCTATGTCCAGCTACATAATGGTAACTCTGAACATAGACATGTTTGTTATCAAACATGTTGGAATCATACCCCACTGTTTTTCCAAGCATTGGTTGCATAATTCCATGCATTCTGGGGGCTCCTTAGAGGACCCCCAGTATTGCCATTACAGCCTTCTGAGGGTTTCCAGGCAGCCCAAGCTGCTGCCATCTCCCAGAAAGGTTTTTGCCTTCCTGCTGCTTGAGAAGCTCAGGCCCAGGAAGGCACGACAAAGGATTTCCCTTGGGAGAGGGATGTTAAATCCCCTCCCTTTGGAAATAGGTGTCACGTGTTTGGGAGGGGTAGCCTCCCCAAGCCAATGGCAATGCTTTGAAGGGGACATTTGGTGCCCTCCTTTCATGAACCAGTCTACACCAGTTCAGGGACCCCCAACTTTGCTCCTGCTCAAAACTAGACAAAGGAAAGGGGAGTGACCACTCCCCTGTCCATCATCACCCGAGGGGTTGTGCTCAGAGCTCCTCCAGAGGGTCCCTGGTTTTGCAATCTTGGATTTAAGTTTGGCAGGGAACTCTGGGAGCATCTGAGTGGCCAGTGCCAGCAGGTGATGTCAGAGCCCCCTCCTGATACGTGGTCACCCAGCTAGGTGACCAATCCCCCTTTCATGGCTATTTAGGGTCTCTCTCTTGGGTGTTTCCTCAGATTCAGCTTGCAAGACTCCAGCAGGAATCCTCTACAACCTCCACTTCGACTTCCGACCAAAAAAACTGCATCTGGACTCTTCAGGAACCTACAAGCTGCAAAAAAGAAGCAAGACACCTCCTGCAACATTGTATCTCTTGCTCCTTCCAGCGACTGCAACATTTCCCCAGTCGTACATCCTCTGAGGACAGCCTGTCTTCAGCCTGCATCAGAGGGAAGAAGGAATCTACCTTGGAGTGAAGGAGTCACTCCTATGCTTCTGCAGGCACCAACTGTGACGACGACTGGCTGCGTGGATCCGCTCTCCTGCTGAGCTGTGTGGATTCTGTATCACGGGTGGTGGACTGAAGTGGTCCAGGCGGACCTCTCTTCCAACTGTCCAACTTGGGTGGAGGTAAGCCCTTGCCTGCCCACGCAGGACAGTACCCCTGTGCACTGCATCCTTTGCAGCTGCCAAGGCTTGATGGCACCCTTTCCACAGAATCTTCAGGAATCTTGAAGCTCCAGCCCCCAGCACTCCTTCCTGTGAAGCACAGCTCCTTGAGTGGTTCTCCAGCAGCTTGGGAGCCTTTCTCGTAGTGTTGCATGAGCCTCTTCTACGACTCTCCTGTCCCCCTCCTGTGGGACTCCTTAGAGGGCTGCCTGGGCTTCTGTGAGCTTTCTGCGTTGCTGAGGGCCCCCTCTGGTTCCTCCTCCTGGGTAGAGTCCACCTGGTCCTTCCTTGTCCCTGGCAGCTCCAATTTCCGCTAACCAAAAGTTTTGCGTGTGCCAAAGCTTGTTGGTAGAATTCAAAGAGGCAAACCCGACTGCAATCCTCCTTCCAGTGTGGGACATCACCGGCATCTTCCAGGAACCTGACTTTGTCTTTTTGGGTGCAGTGCTGACTCTTCTTCTTCATAGGTGGTTCACTTCTTGCACCTTCATCCTGGTGGGTAGGGGCTCCTGCCCTTCCTGGACTCTGCTGTGCTTCTTGGACTTTGTCCCCTTTTTCCACAGGTCCTCTTGTCCAGGAATCCACTGTTGGTGTCTCCCAGTCTCTTCTGGGCTTTGCATAGTTCTTCTTTTCTTCTCTGTGTGTGTTCTGGGAAACTTACTGTGATTTGCTCCTGCTTTCCTGGTCGCTGGGGTGGGTTGTGGTACTTACCTTTGGGTTTTATTAGTATTCCCAGCTCCCCTCTATATGCTATGCTTACCTAGGCTGGCGGTAAATACTGCTAAATTATGACCATGGCGGAAACAGCTCAGACAGACAGCCACTTTAACACACCGACCGCCAGGGTGGAATCGACAGGCACCACGGCGATAACTACCTACAGCCAGACGGAAGCCAATGTTCCGCCCACTGTATTAAGACACAGGAAACCGCCACCTTTTCCGGGGCGGTACCAACGACATCAAATGTCTGGCGGAAACAGATCTCAGAAGTCAAAGGACTCACCTGTGGAGACTCGGGGAAGAACCACGGAGTCATGGAGCCCGAGCTGCATGTCTTCCCAATGTTGATTTACGTTCTGCTCCACTACGAACACCAACGATGGCGAAGACGACCACGGTGAGTACAGCCACCTAGCACACAGGGAAGGAGGGGTAAAAATAGAGTGACACACACACGCAACACCCCCGCCCCCAACACCATACACACAAGCAGATGCAGTAACATGACATATTGACCCCCTACCCCTCAGGAATACTGCAAGGACTACTCCAATGCATCAAAGTGAGTGTAATAGGACAAAATAGTAGCAATACGTGCATCCAAATCAAAAAGTATATACATATTTACAAATGAAGGGACACTGCCGTGTCCTCAATGTTCGTGGGCCACAGGGCCACATTACAAAGTCCAAGGCCCCACTTTACTCCTACAACAACACGGAGAGAACACTGCAGGGGCATCAAGCTGAAAATAGGCAGGCACCTCAGGGGGACAGGGAACGGGAGGTACCTCAGCCGGCAGATGGAACAACGCCACTGGTCCTGGAGGGGACAACATACCCATTACTCTGTACTGGTGAGTGCAAGGCCACAGTCTCTCAAGTGGGTGACTTGCCCACATTCTCTGGATGGGGCAACATGCCCTGTTCTTTGTCCTGGGGAGTGCAAGGCCACAGTCTCTCAAGTGGGTGACTTGCCCACGTGTTCTGGAGGGGCCATCGTGCCCTGTGAGCTTCCTCCTGCAGAGGATGGGGTGAGTGGATGGCTTCTCCACTGGTTCTGAAGGGGGCATCGTACCCTGTGAGCTTCATCCTGGGGAGGATGGGGTGAGTGGATGGCATCTCCACTGGTTCTGGAGGGGGCATCGTGCCCAGTGAGCTTCATCCTGGGGAGGATGGGGTGAGTGGATGGCATCTCCACTGGTTCTGGAGGGGGCATCGTGCCCAGTGAGCTTCATCCTGGGGAGCATGGGATGAGTGGATGGCATCTCCACTGGTTCTGGAGGGGGCATCGTTCCCTGTGAGCTTCATCCTGGGGAGGATGGGGTGAGTGGATGGCGATGAGGACACAGGGGACGTGTGCATGGATGTGGGGGTGGTGTCTGCCAGTGAGGTCTGTGTTCTGCTAGGAGTGGTGGTGATGTCAGTAGAGAATGAGGATGTAGTGCATGCAGGTGTGAGTGTAGACGCAACTGGGAGAGAGGTGCAGGAGGAGGGGGCCACAGTGGAGGCAGTGGATGTTGGTATGTATGCATCTGGATGGTGTTTGTGTGAGTGCCTGTGGGATAAAGTGTGGTGCTTGTGTTTGCCATGTCCATTCCTGTGTGTTGTCCTGTGTGCATGCTCGTCTGCCTGTGTGCTTAGGATAGGTTGGGGTTTAGGGGAATGGGACTGGGAAGAGGAAGTTGGAGGGTGGAAACAGGGACAATGGCTGCCATCAGAGGGGAGGCCAGAGCCTGGATTGATCTCTGTTGGGCCGCCAAGCCAGTGTGAATGCCCTCCAGAAATGCATTGGACTGTTGCATTTGGGCTGCCAGCCCCTGGACGGCATTCACAATGGTTGACTGCCCAACAGCGATGGATCGCAGGAGGTCAATAGTCATCTCACTCAGGGCAGCAGGGCTCACTGGGGCAGGGCCTGAGGTGCCTGGGGCGAAGGAGATGCCCACCCTACTGGATGAACGGGCACGGGCAACTCAATGAGGGGCTGCTGGGAGGGCGGTGCTGGTACGGGGGGTGGGGGCTGTTCCTGTAGCTGGGGTTGGCACAGAGGTGTCAACCACCACCAGGGAGCTTCCAACGGAGGAGGTATCCGTGTCCGAACTGTCCCCTCCGGTCTCTGCCGTGGTGCTCCCACCCCCTCCGTCCCACTGGTGCCCTCAGCGTCGGTGGACTCTGCCTCCTGGGTCCAGTGGGATGGGGCTCCCTCCATCGCCGGTGCCTCTGCTCCTCCGTCAGATGATGCTAATGCACATGCTAATGCAGATGATGCTAATACACATAAGGACAGGATAATAAAACAAGAAAGTGGGGTCAAGATAAAGGATACACTTGGTCAGTGGCGGCACCAACACAACCGTTGGCGTACACAACACACTCGCACACAGGGAACAGACCTACGCACAAGGCAATGCACTACCAGTTACAATGCTAGTCACCAGGCCATGGGTAGGGACAGATACTACCAACTTCAGCATACCTGGGACCCACACACAACTGCCCAGTAGTGGATGCCTACTAGCTAGGTTGGAGGAATTTCACATCAGAACCCTGCCCAACATGGGACCTACTCTGCAATGTCAGGCCTGGCCTAGAGATACCCACAGGCCCCCATCCCCCACCTGGATACCACCCCACCAGGCATAAGTAGTAATGAATGGAACTGTACTCATCCCCTTGTTGCTGCTGTGATGCCCACAAGCACCCATCCAGCTCCGGATAGGCCACCGCCAGTATGTGAGTCATCAGGGGGGTCAGGGTTTGACAGGCACCCCTTCCTCGTTGGGAGGCCATCCCCAGCTAGGCCTTCGCCGTCTTCCGTGCCCAGCGTCTCAGGTCCTGCCACCGTTTCCGACAGTGGGTGCTCCACCTGCCGTAGACCTCCAGGGTCCACACGTCCTTGGTGATGGCACGCCATATACCCTTCTTTTGATGGGCCCTGACCTGCAGAGGAAATATACACAGAGAAAGTATTAGTCAGACCGTCCTGCCTGTTACACTCATGGCCCACCATGCCCCTTACCATCCCCATTAGCACAGACATGCCCCAGAATACATGCTGCATGCTGCCCAGCCCCCTGAATAAACACATGTGCAGCTACATTGTTTTGTTATGGGTATGGTGTGGGACATAAGGGTTAGTGTGTGGCTAACAGTTGTCCCTCGATATTTGCAGGTGACTCAGGTTATCCAAACCTATCATGGCTACTGACCCCTGTGAGGAATCCCAGGACAAGGGCTGAGGAACGCTACAATGAGGAACGTGGACGAACAAGAAGGATTGTTGAACGTACGTTCGACCTACTGAAACCAGGTTCCAGGTGGATCTCTGTGCTCCTCACCCAAGAAGGTCTGTCAGATAATCGTGGCATGCTGCACAACCTTGCCTTGAGATGCCATGTGCCTTTTCTGCAGGAGGAGGAGGTTGAAGATGCCCGTGTGGCAGCTGTGGACCCTGTGGACAGTGAAGATGAGGAGGCAGAGGATAAGGATGAGGACAACAGCAGTGCAGTCATTTGTCAATACTTCCAGTGACACACAGGTAAGACAGTGTTATTTCATATTTCATTGACAGTTTGATGTGTGACATTGTCACTGGAAGGCTTTGAATTCCTACTTCTATGCCCACTCACTGTACACATTGGCATCTCTTTTTGCAGATGTTGGTGCCCCACTATTGCTCCTGGTTTGTTCACTGCAGCCAACTACAGGTCTTTACTATGTATACATTACTGTACCGTTGAAATGCAATGTTTAAAGCAAGTTAAACGACTACACACTTAAATCATTGAACATACTCCATACTTGTATTTTTTCAAAGGGTGTTTATGCAGTGCTCTGAAGAAAAGGGGGAAGTGCTATGGGCTGGGGAGATGAAGGAGGAAAGTCCAGGTTAGAGTCCAGTCTATTTGTAGCACAGGTGCATTGTGCAAGGGAGCATAGGAAGGGGAGCAATGGCAGTTCAAGGTGGACAGGGTGACAGAGTGGGACACAAGGGTGACAATCAGGAGTGTCTCACTTCATAGCAGGGGTCTTGCCAAGTGTCTCTCGCTTCTGTCTGGGTCGCAGGAAACGTTTACGGGGTGGTTCTCCTTCTGCAGGGGGAGGGGTACTGGTGGCCTGTTGGTCCTGTGTCCACCAGCGGCAGCGGAGTGCTGTTCAGTAGTCTGGCTAGTGGCAGGGACCCGCTGGTGAGCCACTGCCTCTCTCATACTGTTGGCCATGTCTGCCAGCACCCCTGCAATGGAGACCAGGGTGGTGTTAATGGACTTCAAGTCCTCCCTGATCCCCAGGTACTGTCCCTCCTGCAGCCGCATGTTCTACTGCATCTTGTCCAGGATCTGGCCCAGTGTATCCTGGGAATGTTGGTATAATCCCAGGATCGCAGTGAGTGCCTCCTGGAGAGTCGGTTCCCTGGGCCTGTCCTCCCCCTGGCACGCAGCAGTTCTCCCAGCTTCCCTCTTGTCCTGTGCCTCTGTCCCCTGAACTGTGTTCCCACTGCCACTGAACCCAGGTCCCTCATTGTCCTGGGTTTGTGGGGTACCCTGGAGTCCCTGTAGTGATGGACACACTGCTGACTGACGTATCCTGGGGACAGAGGTATGGGCCCGCTGGGTGGGTGCTGTGGTGGTGCTTCCTGAGGGGGGAGGCTCTGTGGTGGTGTGAGACTGTGCCTGGGTAACCGACTGTCCGGAGGTCCCTGATGGGCCAGGTTGGTCATCCAGATCCAGGCGAGCAGAGCTGCTGTCATCACTGTGGGCCTCTTCTGGGGGGGGACTGGATGTTGCTGGCACCTCTTCTCCAGTGACATTGGCTGGGCTACCTGTGGGGATGTAAATGCAGTGTTATTGTTTCTGTGTGTCACATATTGTGCATGGGTGGGTTGCCCTCTATGGTTGTTATTGCCCTGGCAGCTTTGCCTTGGTGGGCTATCTAATTGTCTCTAGTGTGCATGCTTTAGTGATAGGTGTCCATGCAGGGCTGTGAGTGGTGTCCAAGCATTGGTGGTGCATGCAGGGCTTGGCATTGGGATGAGTGGGTTGTGATGGTGGGGTGTGTGGGAAGTGGTGGAGTGATGGGAGTGAGGGTAAGGGTGGGAGTATGTGATGGCATGCAGGTAGGGGGGGAAGAAGTAGTTGAGAGTTGACAGACCAGAGTCCAGTCCTCCTCCTACTCCTGCCAAGCCCTCAGGATGCAGTATTGCCAAGACTTGCTCCTCCCATGTTGTTAGTTGTGAGGGTCCACTGCCAGTCCTCTGTACTGCGAGTTGGTGTCTTGCTGCAATGGAACACACCTTCCCCCGTAGGTCATTCCACCTCTTCCTGATGTCATTTCTTGTTCTGGGGTGCTGTCTCACAGCGTTGACCCTGTCCACGATTCTCCGTCATAGCTCCATCTTCCTTGCAATGGATATCTTCTGCACCTGTGATCCAAATAGCTGTGGCTCCACCCAGATGATTTCCTCCACCATGACCCTTAGCTCCTCCTCAGAGAATCTAGGGTGTCGTTGTGGTGCCATGGGTGTAGTGTGAGTGGTGTGGGTGAAGATGTGTAGGGTGATGTGTTGGGGTGTGTGATGTAAGGTGCGTGTGTGGTGTATAGGTGATGGTGGTATGTGGCTCTGGTTGTGTGTGTGCTCTTGCTGTCTCTCACTGCTGGCAATTGTTTGTAGTCGTAAAGGGTTGTGGGTAATGTGGGTGTGTGTTTTATAGTGGTGTGAGTGTGTGGTTGTGGTGTGTGTATGGGTGTCAGGTGTGTGTAGTTTGAATTGTCCAATGTGGTATTGTTTTGTTAGTGTGTGTGTGTATTTTGAGCACTGCGGTATGTATCACCAATGTTTTACCGCCATTGGCTTTTCCACAGTGGTGATTCGTAATGTTGTGGGCATTGTTCTGTTGGCGTAATGGTGTGGGTTTTGATACCGCCACTTTATCACTGACCTTTGGTCTGGCGCATTTGTGTGTGTGTCTGTATAGTGACGGATTGGTTTGTGTGTGTCATTATACGGTAAGCGGATATCTGCCGCGGCGGCAGTATGTTAGCGGCAGTCAGCATGGCGGTAAGTGGGATTTACCGCCAATGTCATAATGAGGGCCTGAGTGTTTTCTTTCATGTGTGTAAGTACTATGTGTGACTACAGTGGTATTGCATGAGCTTTGTATGTCTCTTAGATAAGCTTTGGCTGCTCATCCACAGCTACCTATAGAAAACCTGGCTTCTAGACCCTGCCTACACTACACTAATAAGGGATATCTGGACCTTGCATAAGGTGTAAGTACCATAGGTACCCACCACACACCAGGCTAGCCTTGTACACACAGGCAGAAGCAGCAACTGCAGGATAGCCCAACACAGCACAGTCACAGGCCAAGGCAGCACTTCTCCTCAGCTCTTCAGGTCCAATAATTATACTCCTTTCTGCCTTTGAAGTTGGCAAACTTGAAAGCAAAGTCTCAAGTGTCTGTAAGATCCTTTCTTGTCCAGGCCAGGCCCCAGCCACACACAAGGAGGTTGGAAACTGAATTGTGTGAGGACAGGTACAGCCCATTCATGTGTGAGTGATCTCTCCTACCCTCCGCTCCAGGACAGATGGCTCATCAGAATATGCAGGCTACACCCTAATCCCCTTTGTGTCACTGTCTAGAGAGAGGTGAAAACAGTCCAACTGTCAAACTTACCCAGACAGAGAATCCACAAACAGGTGGAGTCACAGAATCATTTAAGCAAGAAAATGCCTACTTTCTAAAAGTGGCATTTTCAAACAGAATCTAAAAACTAACTTCACAAAAAGATGTATTTTTAAATTGTGAGCTCTGAGCCCTAAACTCCAAATCTCTCCCAAAGGGAATCTGTGTTTCAATAACATTTAAAGGCAGCCCCTATGTTAACCTATGAGAGAGATAGGCCTTGCCACAGTGAAAACAGAATTTGGCAGTATGTCACTGTCAGGACATGTAAAACAACTAAGTACATGTCCCACCTTTAACATACAGTGCACCCTGCCCAAGGGGATATCTAGGGCCTACCATAGGGGTGCCTTACATGTATAAAAAGGTAAGGTTTAGGCCTGGCAAGTGGATACATTTGTCAAGTCGAATTAGCAGTGCAAGACTGCACCCACAGACACTGCAGTGGCAGGTCTGAGACATGTTTACAGGGCTACTTATGCGGGTGGCACAATCAGTGCTGCAGGCCCACTAGTAGCATTTGATTTACAGGCCCTGGGCCCCCTTAGTGCACTGTATTAGGGACTTACTAGTAACTCAAATATGCTAATCATGGAAAGCCAATTACACATACATTTTACCACTTGCACTTTAGCACTGGATAGCAGTGGTAAAATGCCCAGAGTAACAAACACAGCAAAAACAGAGTCCAGCACACATCAACAACCTAGGGAACAGAGACAAAAAGTTAGGGGAGACCACGCCAAGGATGCCAAGCTTAACATTTGCCAAATCTAATCAAAGTGCTTTTGATACATATGTCCGATACTTACTTGCAAATGTACATACGGGTAACAAGATCCTTTGGGTTCCAGGAATAAAGTACCAAACTTAATTTTCCCAATATAAATACTTGGCCTGGAGTTAGTCATTGAGTGTGTGCTTCTTTTATTGACTGTGTGTGTACAACAAAAGCTTTGCTCTACCCTCTGATAAGCCTAACTGCTCGATCTTCACGCACACACAATATGAGAAAACACCTTAAATAATATTCAAAATCCTCATCAGCGCAGACCACAAAAATCACTAAGTAAATGTCTGTTTAACACTCTGGACGCTTGGCACAAAGCACTCAGGCTTAACTTAGAGGCAATGTGGCAAGTATTTTTGCGGTACTCAAATAGTAATAAAGTGAAAACACAACAGAAAAAAATGGAAAACCAATTTAGAAAATTTGAGTACACTTCAATAAATGAAATCACACCAAAAGAACAAAAATCCAATATGTACAACTTGAGATATGAATTTTTAAAATTTGAAGTAAAAATATCTCCAGAAGTGCCAACTGCTGTTATCTGGTTGCACTAGCAAGGTGAAAGTCAAAAGTTAAGGCCAACCACAATGGAGAATGGGTCAGATATAAGGAGCATGTTCGCCCTGGTGGAAAGATTACCTTCTGACTTAGAAAGTTTTCTGAGGAAAACATGGTCACTGACGAGTGTTTGGTGGGGCAAGCTGCAAGCTGGATACCAAGCAGAGTTCGGTGATGGCGGGTTGCTGAAGAGCAGGGCCCCATCGTGGTAATTGATGAAGGATGGAATGTTCCGTCCAGGTGAATTCTGAAGTCTGCGTCCTGGACGACCTCAACATTGATGGGTTGCTGGTCAGTATAGGTCCCAATGAAACCCTCTCCTCATGGACTTAGAAATTCTGCTGGAAGTCATCTCTTTCAGCGGGGCAAACCAACAAGTTGAATTCAACTGGTGATTCAACATCGATAGTGATCCCAGCATCCCACCGGTTATTTGGAGGAGAAGTTGGCAGTAACTTTTTAAGTCCCAGCTTGTGCACTTTGGACAGGAGGAGTACACTCTAACACCACCCTACAGTCAAGGACCTGTGGAGAACCACTTGGGATTTAGGAATCACTTCGAGAGGCCAGACAAAACGGTACAGGCCAGGTCCAGTTGGAATGGGCCAGCTGGACAGTTGTAGTGAGAGAGGACTCTGGAGGCTTGGTGTGACCTGTAGCTTAACCTGGATTTCATCCAACAGACCCAATGAGTCACTTCTGGGGTCCGGGTTCAAGGCAAGCAAGCCCTGTCTTCCTTCAGTATTTAGACAGCCGGGCAGTCCTTTATTTTAAGAGTGTTTTCTGGAGGGTACTGGAATTGCCACATATATGCCCTGTGCCAGCCTGTGGGTTGGGGAAACATCTTGGCCAGTCCTTAACCAATGGGGTCAAAGTTCCCAGGAGAGACCCAACCAACTTTTGCAGCACCTTCTATGTGCTTTACTTTAAACTATTTCACAGTGATCATCTCTACCTAACTCCAACATGGGAGAACCCTACAATGCATGGTCAGAGCTCCCTATGTCCACCCCAGAGGTGTGGCAATGGAAATTGGCAAGCCCTCCCTTGTGGTCACTCCAAATCATTTCTGAGGCAGCCCCTCCTCCCCACTGGAGTTGGAGCCAAGATGACTAGGAAAACACAAGGAAAAAGGCCTGGGTGTTAGCTACAACTGCCAGTGACAGGGTAGACATTTCTTTGAAGGTCAGGAAGGGACTATGGAAAGCCCCTAGGAAATCCTGCTCAAACAGGAAAACAGTCATCCACTCTAAGACTTCTGCACACTGTCTGGGAGCAATCCACATCTCTCTGCACGCGAGTCCTTCAGCAGTCAATGGACATTGGCTTAAAGGCCCTTTTACTTTGGCAAAAAAATGACAACTTTCTAAAAATGCAATTTCTAAAACAGTAATATAAAATCCAACTTGACCACTAACGCAGATTTTAAATTATTATTAAAATGAGTCCTTGAATCATTTTTCTAGCTGCTCCAAAACTGAACATAAGTTTGGAAGCTTTTATATTATTACCCAGTATTGCCTGTATGAGAGCCAGCCTTGCTACATTGAAAAATGTCTTTGAAGGTTTTTCACTGCTAGGGCATGTAAATCATTAAATACACATGTTCTACATCTTAAATACCATTCACTTTGCCCTATGGGCATGTAGGACCTACTTTAGGGGTAACTAATAAGTATTAAAAAGGAGGATTTAGGCCTGTCAAAACGTAATTCTGCCAGGTCGAGATGGCAGTTTAAAACAGCACACCCGGGCTGCAGTGGGAGCCAGGGAACAGGTCTTTACAGTGCAACATTATTGGATGGCTCAATTAGTGATGAAACCCACTAGTTGTGTTTGCTTTGCCAGTGCTGGGTACAAGTAGTACTACATACCAAGGACTTATAAGTAAATTAAATGAACCAATTACAAATATGTCAGTTTAAGCATGTTTAAGGAGCGAGCACAAGTACTTTACCACTGGTCAGAAGGAGTAAAGAATCCAGAGTCCTATGACCAACAAGAAGAGGGTTCAGTAAAAGAAGGCAAACATCTGGGGGAATGCCATGCAAAAGATAGAAATGGTGATAATTTCCAAAAGTGCAGCAGCAGTGAATGCTTCCCTTGCATGAAAAATTATAATTGCTAAGAAGGCAGTATTGGAAGCTTCCCCCCCAAAAGAGAGGGCAAGACTCAGAGTTTTATGTATTGTATATGATTGTGTGAAATGGTGTGTGATTCGAGTGTACCTGGTATAATCAAGTTGTAATCAAGGACCTTGGGGGATAAAGCAGTTGTGTGAAACACATGAAGATTAGAAGTAGGCTCATGACTGTCCATGGTTAGACTCTATTGCCTTCCCTGCTGTACGCTGTCTCATGTCAGATGACCAATATATAGATTGGACATATGAGAGGAAGTCACATGCAACATAGAAGTGGAAGGAACTTGTAGATCTAATGTGGATGATCTGAGCATCTACATCGTCCACAAAAAACCATTCACAAACATACGAGGCACATGTTCACTGATGCACCATTGATAGCTTTGTCTGTGATGAGAGAAGCAAAAAACAACTGTTAATGTTTACCTAATAACAAAGTAAAAGGCTATGAAGAGGTGAACAAATAATAGCTGTACCCCAGAAATTGTACAAACTTTCATAAGGCCCAAATGGACCTTTGAAGTTAGAGTATTAAGATACAAGTTTTAAGGGTTATAAAAGCCCATTGCTATCATATATCTTTCAAAAATCTGTCAATGTGGATTGAAGTCTTTAGTGAGGTAAGATCTCTGGTGACCTGAACCTAAGAGGATCCAAGAAAGCAAGTGGCAGCTGCAGTGCCAGTTGGGAAAACTTACATTCAACTTTTCCTAAAAGAGTACAGATTATGGTCCTCATTACAACCCTGGCGGTTGGTGTTAAAGCGGCGGTAAAACCGCCAACAGGCCGGCAGTAAAAAAAATTGAATCACGACCGTGGCGGAAACCGCCAACATAGACAGCCACTTTAACACTCCGACTACCACGGTGGTACAAACAAACAGCGCAACGGTCACCGCCAACAGACAGGTGGAAGACAATGTACCGCCCACAGTATCATGTGAGGCCAATCCGCCACCTTTTCCAGGGTGGATTCACAGTGAACAAAAACACAGCGGAAACAGGACCTGGAAGGGAAAACGCTCACCTCTACACACCCCACGAGGAACCAGGATGCCATGGAGCCGGAACTCCAAATTCTACCTGCCATTCTCTTCCTGCTCCTCTCCCAGGAGCACGAACGCCGGCGGCGACGACCACGGTGTGTACTGCACCTACGACACAGGGGAGGGGGGAGGGAAAAGAGAGTGACACACACCCGCAACACGCAAAACCCCTACCCCCACCCTCACCCACTACTACACACACACAAATACATGTTGATACATTACATTTACACCCCTCAAACCCCCCTGGAAGAACGCAAGGACAAAAGGAAATGAGTTGAACGAATGTAATCAATCAAAATCAATTAGTCAAAAATATATATACACTAATAACAAATATATACACCAAGAATTCAAGTCCATGTACTGCACCTACATTATCAGTGGACCACTAGGCCCAAAATGCATGGGCGAGGCCCACACAGGATACCCAATCAAAACTGAGCGAACACTGCAGGGGCATGAGATCGAAATAAAACAGGCACCTCAGGGGGAAGGGAAGGGGGGGGCACCTCAGCCAGATGAGTGCACGACGCCAGCTCCACGAGGGGGCACCATGCCCATTGATGTATCCTGGGGAGTGCAAAGCCACAGTCTCACAAGTCTCTTCCGTGGGTGGTTTGCCCACTGCTTTATCCTGGGGAGTGCAAAGCCACAGTCTCTCAAGTCTCTTCAGTGGGTGGACTGCCCACTGCTTTATCCTGGGGAGTACAAAGCCACAGTCTTTCAAGTCTCTCCAGTGGGTGGCTTGCCCACTGCTTTATCCTGGGGAGTGCAAAGCCACAGTCTCACAAGTCTCACCAGTGGGTGGTTTGCCCACTGCTTTATCCTGGACAGTGCAAAGCCACAGTCTCTCAAGTCTCTCCAGTGGGTGGTTTGCCCTCTGCTTTATCCTGGGGAGTGCAAAGCCACAGTCTCTCAAGTCCCTCCAGTGGGTGGTTTGCCCACTGCTTTATCCTGGGCAGTGCAAAGCCACAGTCTCTCAAGTCTCTCCAGTGGGTGGTTTGCCCTCTGCTTTATCCTGGGGAGTGCAAAGCCACAGTCTCACAAGTCTCTCTAGTGGGTGGTTTGCCCACTGCTTTATCCTGGGCAGTGCAAAGCCACAGTCTCTCAAGTCTCTCCAGTGGGTGGTTTGCCCTCTGCTTTATCCTGGGGAGTGCAAAGCCACAGTCTCTCAAGTCCCTCCAGTGGGTGGTTTTCCCACTGCTTTATCCTGGGGAGTGCAAAGCCACAGTCTCTCAAGTGGATAACAGTTCTCCACTGGTTCTGGAGGGGGCTTTGTGCCCAGAGTGCTTCATCCTGCCATGGACAGAGGTAGTGGATGCCTTTCTCCACTGGTTCTGGAGGGGGCTTTGTGCCCAGAGTGCTTCATCCTGCCAAGGACTGAGGTAGTGGATGTGACAATCCACTGACGGTGGGCCTACATGGAAGCTGTCCAGGCCCCTGGAACTCACCACCAGCTTCGTACGACTGACCACTGGGGATGGCAGCCATGTCTGCGGTGGTGCCACTGGCACATGATGTGGCGTGGCTTCTGGCGATGCTTGCGGCGGCCTCAGTAGCTGCGGTGCTTGTGGCGCTCATTGGCCAGCGGGGCTGGTGGGTGGCCCAGTGAGCGTGGTGCTGGCAGCGGTGTCCTGGGCAGCGGACTGGTGGCGGTGGTGTCCTGGGCATCAGTGCTGCTGGCGGCGGTGTACTGGGCAGCGGTGCTGGTGGTGGCGGTGTCCTGGGAAGCGGTGCTGGTGGCAGCGGTGTCCTGGGAAACGGTGCTGGTGGCGGCGGTGCATGTGGCACTGCCGGTGGTGGTCTTGTCTGCCGTGCAGGTTGGCGGCCACTTCCCTTTCTTTCTCTGCCCCTTCCCCACCTTGGATGGTGGCGCAGCTGTCTTGCCACTCCCAACTGTAGTCCTGGGAGAGCCCTTGGTGGCATGTGTTTTGCCCTTCTCCCTCCGGGCTGTGGACAACTTCTTATGTTTCTCAGGAGGGGGACTGTCCTTGGCCTGGCTCCTTGGCACACTGTCTGCCCTGCTGCTTGGTGCACTCCAAATATCCTTCTTCTGGTGGGCGCTGACCTACAGGAATAGTACAGGGGAAAAGGAGAAGATATAACCGTCCGGACCGTCACTTGCCATGATGCACATACACTCACCGTCGTTTCATGCACGCCTCATTCCCCCCCTCAATCTCCCATCCACACCACTCCAAACAGGCATTGCCCATACAGCATGCTCACAGTGTACTCACCTGTTTGTCTGGAGGACCGTAGAGTAGTGTGTACTGGGGGAGACCCCATCCACTAGTTTGTCCAACTCCTCCAATGTGAAGGCAGGGGCCCTTTCCCCAGACACTTGAGCCATTGTCGCTTCCAGACTAAGGTTACAGCAGCACTTGCAGTGTAGGTCCTCTCCTGTCGAAGATCAGGTATCAAGTGAGTTAACAGTGAGAAAATGGCAGTCACGTTCGCGACGGTGCGTACCGTCACCGCTGGCATACATCTTCATTGGCTCCTGGGACCCATAGGGTCCAATGTTAACCAATGCAGGATTGCGCTGCGGTCTTCGACCGCCTACCGCGATGGTGTACAACGCCAGTGCTGTTACCTCTTATACCCTTGTCCCACCTTACAGGTCAGGCAGCCGCCATTTCAGGGGGCCACATGGCATTAATTGTAAATGCGTCACACATATCTAGGCCTTGCATACCCACTAAGACAGGCACATACCGGATTGACAAATGTGTGCAATAAATATTCTATTTAATACCTCAGTGTTGGCTGACTATGTGCTCGCTGTTCTCGTCCATAGGGCACGTCCGCTGGGGCAGGTGAGGAGATGGCGGCAATCTTCCGGTGTACAGACCGCTGGTGGACCTGTCGACAATGGAAGAGCGACATGTAATTGTCACCTACAGACGTGATCGTGCCACAATCCAGGAACTGTGTGCCCAGTTGGAGCCAGACCTGATGTCAGCAATCCGCCATCCCACAGGGATCCCTCCTCTAGTGCAGGTCCTGTCAGCACTCCATTTCCTGGCAAGTGGGTCTTTTCAAACTACAGTGACCATAGCATCAGGGATGTCCCAGCCTATGTTCTCCAACGTGTTGTCCAGAGTGTTGTCTGCCCAACTGAAACACATGCGCAGCTACATCGTTTTTCCTCAGGTGGAGGATTTGCCTACAGTAAAAGGTGACTTCTATGCCCTGGGACATATCTCCAACATCATAGGTGCCATTGATGGGACACATGTGGCCTTGGTACCCCCAGCAGGAGTGAACAGGTGTACAGAAACCGGAAGAGTTACCATTCGATGAATGTGCAGAGGTGTGTTTTGCCGACCAGTACATCTCCCATGTGAACGCCAAGTTTCCTGGCTCAGTGCATGACGCTTACATTCTAAGGAATAGCAGCGTCCCTTATGTGATGGGCCAACTCCAGAGGCACTGTGTGTGGCTATTAGGTGAGGACAAGGACCCTATACCATGTGAATAGTTGTCTGGGTCTGGGGTTGTCCCTAAGGGTTAGTGTGTGTCTAACAGTTGTCCCTTTACATTTGCAGGTGACTCTGGCTACCACAACCTGTCATGGCTACTGACCCCAGCGAGGAATCCCAGGACAAGGGCAGAGGAAAGCTACAATGAGGCACATGGGCGAACAAGGAGGGTTATAGAGAGGATCTTCAGCCTCCTGAAGGCCAGGTTCCGGCGCCTCCATATGACAGGTGGTTCCCTCTACTACTCACCAATGAAGGTGTGCCAGATCATCGTGGCCTGCTGTATGCTGCACAACTTGGCTTTGCGACGACAGGTGCCTTTTCTGCAGGAGGATGATCCAGATGGAGGTGTTGTGACAGCTGTGGAGCCTGTGGACAGTGAAGAAGAGGAGGCAGAAGAAGAGGACAAAGACAACAGAAACACTGTGATCCATCAATACTTCCAGTGAGACACAGGTAAGAAGACATCACTGCCTCCAACATCCGATACAATTGTTCTACCTCTAATTTGTCTGTCACTTTCACCCAGTGTATGGACCCGGATTTGTCACTTTCCCTTTCGAATTCAAAGATGTGGGTCCCACTGTGTGACCTCTGCTATATAACCTCATGGACTAGAGCTGTGTGACATAGGTATGTTGATAATAGAATGGACATTGCTATTTCCCTCAGTTATTGCAAATACACATTTGTGAAAGCACAGACTGACTCCACATTGTTTTGTGATTTAAGGGTGTTTATTTCAGTGCAAATTAGAGCAGGGGGTTGGAAAATGGTCAGGGGTGATGGTGGAGGAATATCCATAGCAGAGTCCAGTCTATTAGTCTCACAGCGCATTGTCCAAAGGGGCATAGGAAGTGGAGCTGGGGCAGTTTAAGGATGGACAGGGTGACAAAGTGGGGCAGAAGGATGACAATCAGGGTGGTCTCATTTCTTGGCAGGGGTCTTGGCCTTGTTCTCTGTCTTTGTCCTGGATCTCAGGGACCGCTTGTGGGGTGGTTCTCCATCTGCAGGGGGTGGGGTGTTAGTGTCGTGGTCCTGTGGTGGTGCGTCCTGTCCACTGGTGCCTGCGGAGGTGGTGGGCAGTTCATCGTCCAGGCTAGTGTCAGGGGCCCCTTGTTGTGCCACAGTGTCCCTCCTGGTGTTCACGAGTTCCTTCAGCACCCCTACAATGGTGCCCAGGGTGGTACTGATGGATTTTAGTTCCTCCCTGAACCCCAAATACTGTTCCTCCTGCAGCCGCTGGGTCTCCTGAAACTTGGCCAGTACCGTTGCCATTGTCTCCTGGGAATGATGGTAGGCTCCCATGATGTTGGAGAGGGCCTCGTGGAGAGTGGATTCCCTGGGCCTGTCCTCCCCCTGTTGCACAGCAGCCCTCCCAGTTCCCCTGAGTTCCTGGGCCTCTGTCCCCTGAACCGTGTGCCTACTACCACTGCCCTCAGGACCCTGCTGTTCTTGGGGTGGTGGGTTAGCCTGGGTTCCCTGTAGTGGTGGACACACTGCTGCTTGACATGTCCTGGGGACAGAGGTATGGGCCTGCAGGTGCTGTGCTGGTGTTTCCAGAGGGGGGAGGCTCTGTTGTGGCTTGTGCCAGTGTGAGGGGAACCGACTGTCCCTAGGTCCCACATGGGCCGGGCTGTTCATCTAGATCAAGTTGGACAGAGCTACTGTCATCACTGTGGACCTCTTCAGTGGGTGGAGTGGACTTGTCTGGAACCTCCTGTCCGGTGACGTTAGGTAGGGGTCCTGCAGGGGTGTAAGGGCATGATTATGGCATCTGTGTGTGCCATGGTGTGCAATGGGTGGGTGACCCTCTACCCCAGTGCTTGCATTCCTGTGTAGGACCTTGTGTGCTAATTGTTTAGGGGTCTATGTGGGTATGTGTAGTGGCCATGCATTGGTGATGGGTGTCCATGCTTTGCTGTTGCATGTAGGGCTTGGTGTTGGGATGTGTGGTTTGTGATAGTGGGACATATGTGAGGAGTTGGAGTGATGGGGTGAGGGTGAGGGTGGGGCTATGTGATAGCATGCAGGTAGGGTGGGGGATGTAATAGTTAAGATTTGACTTACCAGAGTCCATTCCTCCTGCTACTCCTGTGAGGCCCTCAGGATGCAGTATAGCCAAGACCTGCTCCTCCCATGTTGTTAGTTGTGGGGGAGGAGGTGGGGGTCCGCTGCCAGTCCTCTGAACCACGATTTGGTGTCTTGAGACCATGGAACGCACCTTCCCCCGTAGGTCGTTCTACCTCTTCCTGATGTCATTCCATGTTCTTGGGTGCTGTCCCACTGCGTTGACCCTGTCCACGATTCTGCGCCATAGCTCCATCTTCCTAGCTATGGTGGTGTGCTGCACCTGTGATCTAAATAGCTGTGGCTCTACCCAGATGATTTCCTCCACCATGACCCTGAGCTCCTCCTCAGAAAACCTGGGGTGTCTTTGCGGTGCCATGGGGTGGTGTGGGTGATGTGTGAGGTGGTGTTTTTGTGATGTGTGGGGTGATGTTTAGGGGGGTGTGGTGTTTTGTGCGTGGATGTGTATGTGATGGTGTTGTGTGCCTCTGTATGCTGGTGTTGTCTTTGCTGTGCTGTCTCTCTGGCCTTCGTCTAAATTTTTGGTCGTAAGGGTTTGTGGGTGATGTGGGCGGGTGTTTTATACTGTATTGGGTGTGTGGGAGTGGTGTGTGTTTGTGTTTCAGGTGTGTGTATTTGGAACTGTCCAATGTGGCAGTGTTTTGTAAGTGTGTGTGTATTTTGAGTGCGGCGGTGTGTACCGCCAATGGAATACTGCGGTTGAAAGACCACCGCATGGATTCGTGGGTCGTGATAGTGTGGGCGTATTCCTGTTGGCGTGACGGTGGAGGTTTTGTTATCTCCAGTTTATCACTGACCTTTGGTGTGGCGGACTTGTGTGGGTGTATAGATTTTGGTGGATTCCGAGCTGTGGGTCATAATAGCTGTGGCGGAATACCGCGGCCGCGGTGTTGTGTTGGCTGTCTTCTGCACGGCGGTAAGCGGCATTTACTGCAAATGTTGTAATGAGGGCCTATGTATCTGGTCTTCGTGTGCATGACTAATATGCTCACAACAGTTACATATGCTAGGGCGTTGCTCTGTCCCTGGCCTGAATCCACCAGTATTGTGCAATCGCGGAATGGATTGGCATTCATAGTTATTGCGAGGATGAAGTATCACATTTGCTCCTTTCAGTGTTTGTGCACCTAACCCTAACGCGTTAAGCCCAAGAGAATCCTTTTGGAATGTGTGTCTGTGTTTATAAACAACCTAAAAATAAATACATAAAATTAACCCGGATGCATTCTTGTCATAGTCACTGAATATGGAATACTTTTCAGTGCATGTAGAAAGGCATCTCATGAGTCTGAGAGGTCACCATCTTGATTTGAGCTATGACTGACTCCACAGCATGAGAAAAGTTTGTAGAACTAACCTCCCGTAGCCTCAGACTTAATGCCAAGAAGAGTGGGAAATACAACAGAGATGAATGAACCAAAGTTACGTCTTTTTTGGACAGGCGGACACCCTTTTTCTGTCTTCCAAGCCACAACTTGAGCAAAGTTCTGTAACATTTTTTTTACACCAAGTTTTAAAACATTTGGGATTGCTCTTACAGATATCAGCCTATTGCCTTAAATTGTAAAGTTCTGTGCACAGTTTCTCTTCGGGTACATAATACACTTTCAAGTTCCAACCGTTTCTTTATGTATTGTCTGCAGCAGCACCAGACGCTCATGCACAGAGCAGACAGTTCAGAGGATCAGACAGGGAGAATACATAATTTACCTTGGCCGCTTGTTTCTTCCGTGCCAGCAAACGTGTTTCCTTTTCAAGACCAACTTCAACTCACTGCCCCAAGAGTGAAGGTCCAAAGGTGGAGGCAGGCTTCACTGGCAGAACATGTGCCTCTATGCCCATGGGCGTGAGCAAGACTCAAGGATCACTAGCAATTTGGAACTGCTCTTCATCTCTGATTGAAGACAATGCTGCAAACTGATCTCCCCAGTTTTCTGTCAGGCAGTCAGATATTCTTTAGTGCAACAAGAAGGGAAGTGTTCTTTCCTCCTATCAGTTTTAGACAGCTCTGTTGGTGGTCAAGCAGGGACTGGAAATCACCTATAAGTGAATCAAACAAATATTATTATGCTTTCCCTTTCCCTTCAACAGTATGATGAAATTCCATTTCCAAGGATATTCTTTCCTTCAGAAATATCCCATTGTTTCTTTCAATGCAGATACCCCCCAAGGTGGAATCTTCTCTCTAATCTCTCAAATCGCTACTAATGGAGGTCCAGTTATTTTCAAGGATCAAACGAAATGACACAGTCAAGCCCCATCTGAAATAAACTTCATTTGCATGTGACTCTGCAGATCTTTTGTTGATCAGAATTTCACTGTGTAAGCTATCCACAAGCAGAAGTGAGATCGAAGTGGGGCATATTTTCCTTCTGTTCCCTAGTCTGTTATATAAGTCTGTTGTGTGTGCTTCCTTTGATGAAGCACTGCAGGAAGGAACAGTGAATGACAGGAAGGGTCTATGGTCAAAGATTGTAGCTAAGCTTTACCAAAAACTGTTAATAGTTTTAAATTGAATAAAGTTTATAAGTAATCAAAATCTGAATATTTCGTTAATTTTCTCTGTACGAATTGACTATAATCTAAAATTTTGATTTTGATGGCAAAATCCCGCCAAATATTGGCTAAAGTTAATTCTAGTCTAAGAATTGAGTTTGAAATGTTTTTCATCCTTACTGCAGGCAACATGCACTTCTAAGCGTTCTTGTTACATTCAGGTACTAGAGGCAAAATGAATTCCTTTACTCCATATTGGCTCTTTGTATAGTTGTAGAAAACATCTGCACTCAGCTGATTTACCAAAGGTCAGGTTTGGTGACTTTAATCTAAAAAGAATTGTCTTTGTCAGCCACCAGCTTCTCCAGCCACAAAAAATATCAGATGTACAGAGCAAAAGAACTGGTGGAAACATTAACAAAAATGGATCTCCAACATACAGTATCATTCAAAGCCTGTTGCTGGCAAGACTCCCTACGTCTTTGTCCTGTATGAGCTGGGATCCAATTCTTGTACTATTCATTTCCAGGTAGCACGTCCATTCAGCATTTCTCAGACAAGCATCGAATTACTTTGTGTGGTTCAAAAGCACAAAGAACCAAGGCCCATATTTATACTTTTTGACGCTGAATTGCACTAAGGCTATCCGGGTGCGGGAAGCGTAGGGGAAACAAGGAGTTTAGTATCAGATGATGACGTTAGAATGGGCAGAGGCAAAAAATGCCTTTGCCCAGACTAGCGCAATTTTTTGACATTAAAACCTCATGGACATGACTCCTGTCAGTTAAGACAGGAAACATGCCCCCCAATCCAATGGCCATGCCCAGGAGGCATATGTCCCCTGGTCATGGCCATTGGGCACAGTGCCATGTAGGGGGGCCCAAGTTAGCCCTCCCCCCATGGCACTTTGAAAAAAAATTACAAATACTTACCTGGACTTACCTGGACTTACCTGGGATGGGTCCCCCCATCCTTACGTGTCCCCCAGGTGTGGGCGTGGGTGGGTGGGGGTGTCCCTGGGGGCAGGGAAGGGCACCTGTGGGCTGTTTCCATGGGCTCTAACCATGGAAAAAGGTTCACAGCTCCCCTAGTGCCTGCCCATCCTTAGGTGTTAAATAATGGTGCTAAGCAGGCTTAGCGCCATTATTTAAGGCCCTCCTCGTACCGTGCGCGATTTTTGCATGGGAGGATAATTAAGGCACTAGGGCCTTTAGAGTCATTTTTTGCCTGGGAAACCTACCTTGCGTCTCATTGACACAAGCAAAAAATGACTTTACCTCCAATATTTTGGCGCTAGACAGGTCTAATGCCAAAATATAAATATGGAGTTAAGTTTGCGCTGGATTTCCATAAAAAAAAATGATGCAAATCCAGCGCAAACAAAGTATAAATATGCCCCCAAAACTCTGGTCAGAGTCCACTGGTACTCAGTTTTTTGTTTTTCCCTGAGTGCTCTTGCAGTCATGGGGACCATCCAGCAATATCAATGGTGAGGGTGCAGGCACTACCTACTAAATATACAATGAATTTATGAGAGGTTGCTTTCCCAAGTCTCTGTAACTCTCCATTTTCCTTGGCCAAGTGGTGAATGCCTCACTCAAAGTAGGTGATATCAAGGTTGAGCTGAGGTCTAAGATGATACAATTGTCACAGCCAGAGTTTATGTTTTTGTGTAGAATAATTACACTTTAGTAATATGCTAAAATATAGAGTATAAAGTAAAACTCGTACCCAAACAATGAAAGCTCACATATCAAATAAGTAACACTGGGCAGCCAGAGTACACACAACATATAGATGCCTACTAACAAACCACATTTTGTAGTATCTAAAGCAGCACTACAGTAGTACTACTCATGTGCAGCAAAATGCTATTCTCCAACCTAAAGGTGGAAACCTCCACCTCATTTCTCCCATCTTTTCAAGTAGGTATATATTTTTGTAGTAAATGTGGGAATGTGAATGGAATGACAAATAGGATGGGTGTATCAACATTTAAGGAGGATTTCTGGAGAGACATGTCAATACAATCACACACCAGCATAAGTAAGACCACTACAATTCACAAACTATACTTCCAAAGTTGATACAGCCAAACAAGTGTCAAAGCAGCTGTAAAAATACCCTTGCCTAGCTTTAGAATAAGTGAAGCACTACACATGGCCACTCACAGCTACTGCAGCACACTCCCATAGGAAACAATGACGCAAGGGAAGTACAAGAATATGTCTAAAAAAGTAATGTTAAACTAATTAAATAATTTCAACAATTAAATTATCTATCTATCTATCTATCTATCTATCTATCTATCTATCTATCTATCATTGTATAACCATATATCAATATAAATTTAAAATTAAATATAATGATTATTTATTTTATTAATTTAAATTTTAAGAATAAAAATGTATTGAACATTAACATGAATTTAAATTGATACAACACAACATTTAATAAAATATACTACATCTTAAATAAAATATTGGAGGGGTGGGCTTTATGCATTTTTATTTCTAAAATATTAATGCATTAATTTAATATATTAAATCAATTAATTAATACACATTTAATTTGATGAGCTAATGGCCCGGAACATTTTATTTTCTTAGTTCTAAGTTAACAATACATATTTTAATTAATTTAGATATTTCATATACATTAAAATATTGTATTAATTATTTGAAACAATAATAAAGTTTCATCATTTCTCAGAGAGATCTTCATTAGGGTAGCAGAGACCACTATCCCCATGTGTTGGTCCTACGCATCCTGAGCATTGTTTTTTGTCTATCTGAGGCACAGATACGTATGAGCTGTAGAGGGTACATCATTGTGCTACAGTATACATAATGGCTGTTTGGGTGAACATGAATTAATAATATGTTTATAAAGCTTGGAAATGCCCATCGGTATGTTTGCACTGGTGAGCTGCATGAACGAACTGTAACCATGTTAGAGCTAGGTGCGATTTCCTGAAAAGAATCAGGCTGTTTGGAAATTTTAGATACAGAGGACGACTGTCCCACAATTTTCTAGTGGAGAAAATAAAGCTCCAACCACTCTAAGTTGCCCATTTAAATGTAGGTACAACCAGATTTTTAATAAAGATGAAATTTAGTGTTCTTTCAGGGATCTTCCACTGGAATCCGCACTTCAAATATTCTGGGCCACAATCGTGAAGAGCCTTATGGACAATTCACAAGGCCTTAAAAGCTATTTGTTTCTTTACCAGCAGCCAGTAAAGTAAAAATAGTGCCTGTGAAACGGACTGGAACTTTGGTATGCCTAGAAGAAGATGCACAGCTGCATTTTGAAGGGTTTGGAGTTTATGTAATATTCACTGCTGAATACTGACATAATGCAATAAGAAATCCTTTTGTGTAAACTCTCTTTTTTGGGTGTCATACTAACTATGTGGAAAAATATGCAGTTGAAAATCAATGACATATAGTAGCATCACAGAGTGATAAGCCTTGAAAAAGTAGACAGTTAACATGTGGTAAGTATATTGAATATACAACGGAACAAAGAATGCTGGAACAATGCATGCCTAAGCAATGTGGTTATTTTTCATTGTAAAGGCGTGCCTGGTAAAGGCATGCGTGGAACAGCATACATGGTTCCAGCATGTGACGCCCCCCTGATCCCACACCCCTAAAAATATCCTACCCCTGCCCCCACCCTGCCCCTAAAACAATCCTACCCCAACCCCCTGCCCCACCCCTAAAAACAATCCTACTTCGATCCCCCCATCCCCGGCCCTAAAAACAATCCTAGCTGACCCCCTACCCCCACACCTAAAATCTGAAACTACCTGACCCCACCCCTAAAAACTAAAACTACCCTGACCCCAAACCCCGCCCTAAAAAACTAAAACTACAGCGACCCCCCACCCGAAATTAAAATCGAAAATTACCCCGACCCCCACCCCTCCCGTAAAACTACAGCGACCCCCATACCCGCCCCAAAAAACTAAAACTACCCTGACCCCCAACCCTAAAACTAAAACTACCCCGACCTCCCACCCCAAAACTACTGCAGCCCCCACCGCCGCCCCTAAAATTTAAACTACCCGATCACCCACCCGCCTCTAAAATCTAAAATTACCCCAACACCCCACACCCACCCCTAAAAACTAAAACTACCCCGACCCCCACCCCGTCCCTAAAAATTAAAACTATCCCAAACCCCCACCCCATGCCTAAAACTAAAACTACCTCAACCCCCACCCATAAAACTAAAACTACCCCCAGCCCATCCCTAAAACTGCTGCGACCCCCCACCCTGCCCCTAAAACTTAAACTACCCTGACCCCCACCCTTAAAAACTAAAAGTACCTCAACCCCCCTCCCCGCCCATAAAAAACTAAAACTACCCCAACCCCTAACCAGCCCCTAAAAACTAAAACTACCTGCATCCCCACCACTAAACCTACCCCCAACCCTACCCAAGCCCCACTTACCTGACTGCGTCCTCTCCCAATCCTGAGTCTGTTTTCCTCTGCCTTAACCAAGCACGTTCATTGTTCAGGACATGTGTGGTTAAGGAAGAGAAAAACAGAGCCATTCTTCACAAAAGTGTTGTTCCGCTTTTGAGGACAACGCACCTCATTGCTCAGGATTCATTGTTTAGACTGTTTCCCAAGTATATCTTGTGGTATGATTTTAAGTTTACAATTCAAACCAACCAGTGATCTCTCATTCTGTGCTCGTGGACTGCAATGCATACATCAAACAGAAGAAATGTGAAGAGAATAATCAACTTCATATAACAGTGAGTAAACTTCCAGTATGTACAAACAAAGCACTAAATGTGGGGTTAAAGGCCGGGGGGTGAAAGTGGAGGAAGGAGTGCAGGTTCTACTCAGAAGGGTCTGTGAACGAGGGGGGTGTAAATGCCAGTAGTGACAATAAAGGGGATAGGCCGCTGGGGGGAGCTGAAAGTTGGGTGGGTGGCAGTGAGCCTTTTGAGTAGTGGCAGAATTGGAGTGGTAAGGCGAACAGTTGTAATGTTCATAATCTGGGAGGATTGAAGCAAGAGAACTCCAAGGATAAGCGTGCACCAAGTTAGTTTGAAAATGAGCTCCATGAGGGATAGCATGTGAGAACGTTGTTCCATAGCTAATACATGCAACAGTCATATGAACCACCCACTGTGTGATGGATGGAGGAGTTGTCTGTTTCCATGCCAGCGTAATCAGTTATCTGGCTGCGTGAAACATGCAGCTAATAATTGTCCAGTCTGTGTGTGTCATAGTGGTCAGTGAAGTCGGGGTAGGCCCAATACCACTGTGTGGTATGTGGCTGGGAGTACCCCACCACCTCCTTGATATAGCTAATGACTTCTTTCCAAAACATTGTGATCTAAGAGCAAGACCACCAAATATGGCAAAAGATGCCCCGGTCAAATTTGAATCACCAGCACTGGGGGCACTGGGATCCCCTGGTAGATTTGCACCAGCTGAGAAGGTGTGTAATACCATTAATACATTAATTTATAAGCTGCTTTTCAAAGAGAACGGCTGTGAAACATTTTTGGGATGTCTCACCAAAGCATTCCCATTGCTTAAGAGAGATCTCTTTTTCCGCTTCCAAGTTTCATGCAGCTTGATATGGTTGAGGGGGTTCAGTATCAGGGGCCTCACGCAGAAACACGCAGCAGTCAGGATGAGTGGCTTGCTGCTGATGTCAAGCCTGTTCGCAGAGTGGGGTGCACGCTCCCCCAGCAGGTAGGCAAGGCTTAGGGGGTCATTACAACAGTGGCAGGCGGCTAACGCCGCCCACCAAGCTGTAACCGCCGTGCGGCCGCAAATGCGGGCGCTTTCACGCGGTCCCCATTACAACATCCCCGCTGGGCTGGCAGGCGCAAACCTAGTTTACGCCCGCCGGCCCAGCGGGGATGCAGCCGCAACATAGGAGCCGGCGGTGTTGCGGCCGTGCGACGGGTGCAGTTGCACCCGTCGCGCTTTTCACTGTCTTCTATGCAGACAGTGAAAAGCTGCACGGGGCCCTGTTAGGGGGCCCCTGCACTGCCCATGCACTGCACATGGCATGGGCAGTGCAGGGGCCCCCAGGGGCCCCAGGACTCCCCTTACCGCCAACAGGCTGGCGGTAGGGAAGTCATAATCCCCAGGGCAGCGCTGCCCTGGCGGATTCTCACCGCCGGGGCTAAAATGGCGGAAAACCGCCGGCCCCGGCGGTGCGACCGGGGCGCTACCGCCGCGGTCAAAATACGCCGGGAGGCACCGCCAGCCTGTTGGTGGTGCTCCCGTCGTTTTAGCCCTGCGGTTGTAATACCGCCAGGGTCATAGTGACCACCTTAGTTCTTAGAATCCAGCAGTGTGAGCAGTGCAAATGGGACTGGGTCAGAGAATGCAGTGTCACGGGTCGAGTAGTGTTGGAGGGCATTGAGCCAGTGTGTCACAAGAGGGAGGAAATTATTACCCTGAGGCAGGTGAATGTCTTTGCAACCAATCCTTGTGTTCTCTGTGATGTTGCACTCCCAGCAGCGCAGAGACTGCAGTGATAGCATACTGTTGTGGATTCACAGTGCACCGGCCCTCCAGCAGGCAAGAGGGGCCCAACAGTCAGCTTTGTCACCCCTCTCTGACTTGCTTAGGATGTGGCGAGGCACTCGCTTCCTCCTCCAGCCAAATCAGCTCACAGGCCATTCGGGTGCCAGGCCTGCTGCAGCTGCGTTCCCACTCAGGTCATGGAGGTGGAGTCTGGAGCCCTCCCTTCGACTACTCAGAAGCTTTAATCTAATCAGTGATGCTTGACCCCCCGTCAATCCAGAAGGCACAGCCTTGCAGGCAGAAGAGACAGTGTCATAGAGTGAGCAGCTCTCCACTGATCTCCCAGGGATATGTTGCAGCATCCTCAGGGTTGAGGCAGAGTGGGGCACCCCAGGGGTTTTAGCTGCCCACTCCACCCTCTGTGCAGCCCGTTATGGAAGGTTTCATCCAACTGTGTCCAAGTCCTGCCAGAGAGTGTGCTCCCCAGTTGATGGTGGGCGCAAGATGGTGGGGTCTGCTCAAGGAGGTTGAGTCTCCCATCGCACCCCTCTGATCAGCGCGCAAGACAGGGAACTCCCGACTGCAGTCTTGGAGAATAGAGTTTCGGTTCCCGCACCCTCATAATGCTTCAGATGGCACTGGATGGTACTCACGAGGCTGGAGATCTCAAGTTCAGCATCCTACGCCATCTTGAGCTTGGCCACACCCTGACTAATCAATTCTTGATAACACTAAGGCAACTAATAATGTTTTCTGGAGATGCAGTGGGATGCGCAGAAAACCTTTGTCATTATTCTCAAAATGCAAAAACATGATGAAGTGACTTTATTGAGTTGGTCTGAGAAAGTCAACATGTCATCAAACATTTTTTCAAGGTTCTTGACCTTTATGGAGGCGGTGAAAGAGTTCCTAAATCCTGAGACCTCCAACTGAAGGACTAGAAAGTTGTATCATTGCCGAACAGAAGGACCTCCATTTTTCCAGAAATAAGGTTGAGGCAGTTTTTTTCCATTCGTCTTCCAACTTCCAACATACAGTTGTGAAACCTACTTCTACCTCAAGATAGTTGCTTGAAATGGAGACCACAAGCCAGGTATCAGCTGCATTTGATACTGAGGAAAGCCCAAAGGACCTAATCAATCTGGACAGGGATATGACATGAACATTAAAAAGAATGGGCCCTGTGGGACTCCACAAGGAAGAAAGAAAGGCTTGGACATTTAATCACTGAGAGTAGCAGATAGTTCCCTATCTGAAATAAAAGAACTTTGTAGAGCCAAAGCAGGATCACTAATGCCTATGTTCTCAAGATGGGGTTTCAGCACAGAATGATTGATTGTGTCGAACACATCTGACAAATGTAAGAGGACGAGTGCTGCCTTCCTACCATTATCAACTATTGCTGTAACTTCTTCTATTGCTATTCTCAGGGCCGATGCAGCACTATAACTGCCTCTGAAGCCAAACTGAGAGGTTCTGTTTAAAAAAGAGGATAGTTCTACATTCATAGCCTTCTCCACTATTTTGGTTAGAAATGGCAGTCGAGGGAATGGGACAGTAGCTGTTAACGTCAAGAGGATTAGGTGAACGTTTCTTTATTAGTGGTAATACAGAGGTTTTTTTCCACAATCTGGGAATACTTCCTGAGTTAAGCATGCGATTTAAACGCTTGGTAGGATGTAAGGCTACAGTCTTTATTATTCAATATAGTATTTTGGAAGGGCAGGGATCTGATAGAGTTCTTGCTTTTATTCATTCCATTAGTTTTGTCACCAGCTCAACTGTCAGGGGAGTGAAACCATTAAGAGGCAGTTACAGAAAAAGGGCTTTCATGATTGGAATCACATAGGTCAGCTAGCCTGTTAGATGAGAACTCTTTATAGATATCATTGACTTTTGATTGAAAATAATTGCCAAGTTTGTCAGAAAATGATTGATTTGAGTCAAATGTATTATTGTTATTGAAATTTGCCAGTGTGTTAACCTTTTGAAAGAGCTTTTGTCTGAGTTTTTAGCGGGTTGAATTTTTCCAATGGAATTATTCGATTTTTCAATCATAATCATGGCTTTATATTCCCTTTATCTGTCTTTCACATGGATCATAGTTATTTCTCCATTTTTGTTCCAAGCTATGATAGAGTTTTTTTTGGGATCTTAGGTCCACATGTACGATCCCAACATTTTCCAAATTCCTAATTGTGACTTTGTGCGACTCGCAATTATGAATTCGCAAAATGTGATGTACAACAAGGTCTCAGGCATGGTTTGCAGTTCCCGAGTGGGTTGCAAGGGACCTGCCTCATCAATATTCATGAGGCAGGTCGCAATTTACAACCCATTGGGAATGGTCTGCACTCACAGTGATGGTGGCCTGCTGGAGTCAGAAGACCACCATGTGTGTGATTGCTTTTGAAATAAGGCATTTTTTTGGGTCAGGCCTGTGAGTGAATGCACTTGCGCATGTGTCTCACTTATGAGACACTGTTGTGTTCAGTAAAGGACTTTAAGCCTGCCTGTCGTTCACCATTTGTTGGTGTGTGTGGCACTCTTCTTTACAGCCTCGTAATTCATCAAGGCATGTCTGGCATGATTTCTGTTTCTCAATGTGGAGCAGGGATCAAGCACTAATTAATTTCAACTTAATTAGTGCCCGTCCACTGATCTCAATGTGATTGAGGTGCTATTTTGTTCTAACTTCCCACAAATAAACGGCTTGTGACCTGCAAAAACGTGCCCAGCAGGATAAACAAAATTGCCAAGGTGTTTTTTTTTCAGGCTAGCTTTATTTTATTTTGTTGAGTCATCTTTTCTCAGTTTTCACTCATGTTTTATTGTTTTTGCTAATGGGCACTTTGGTCAAAAGATGACAATTGACTTGTTTGAGATATGCGAGACCTATTGCATTGCAAATGCTTGCTTTTAAATGCAGCCTGTTTTCTTAGAGGAAAATGGGATGCATTTCAAACTTAAAAATGAAAAGTGTTTTTTTCTTTTAAAAGAGTAGGCAGTGGTCCGCCACTGCCTGCTCTTAAAAAATGTTGATGCCCACATTCACAAACAGGAAGGGATCCCTTGGGGCCCCTTCCCTTTTGTGAACAGGTTACCACCTCCTTCAAGGAATTGGTAAAGTATGAATGTTTTGCGACTGCATTTCGGTTGTACAACATTCATACGTGCCCCTGCAGCTTGCTATAAGGAAGGGACACCCTTAACATGCTTCTTCCTAATACCGAATGGCAAACCTTATTTTGCGAGTCAGTAATAGGTTACGGACTGGCAAAATAAGGTTGATACATGGCAAAAGGCCAGTTAGCATTTTCAAATGAACCAATTCATCATTTGCAAATGCTAAATACTTTTGTACGTATGGCCCTTTGTTCGTCGAAATGCCATGGAGCTGAGGGTTTATTTCTTTTATACTTTTGAAATTTTATAGAGGCCAACTGATCTATCGTTGAGCCAGTCCAAATGGTGTAGTTTAAGGATGCCAGGTCTAGGCCATTATCTAAGATCGTTTGGGATTCTAATAAGGTCACTTTAAACTTATCTGCTTCAATTGTTTACCAGGCTCGGAATTGAATAGTTTTGCAAGAGTTACTTTTTGGTGTTGCTCTTTTAGGAAGTATCAGCATAAAAATAACCACTTTATGGTTTGACCTGGTGAGCAGTAATGTGGATAAACCAGTAAGTATTGAGTTATTTGAAAAAATGCCATCCAAAGTATAGCATCTTGTGGCACAGTGCTTAGCACTATGATCCTCACTACATCCCTGGCGGTTGGTGATAAAGTGGCAGTAATGCCACCAACAGGCTGGCAGTAATTACTGCCAAGTTATGACCATGGTGGTGAGAACTCAGATAGACAGCCACTTTACCACACCGACCACCAGGGTGGAAACAAAAGCCACCACGGCGGTAGCCACCTACAGCCAGGCGGAAGCCAATGTTCTGCCCACCATATTATGAGATAGGAAACCGCCACCTTTTCTGGGGGGGGTACCAATGACATCAGAAGCCTGGCGGAAACAGACCTCGGAAGGGAAAGGACTCACCTTTGGAAACACAGGGAAGAAACACGCCGCCATGGAGCCCAAGCTGCAAATATTTCCAATGATTTTCCACGTCCTGCTCCACCACAAACACCAACAACAGCGAAGATGACCATGGTGAGTACAACCGCCTAGCACACAGGGGAAAGGGGGAGGAAAAAGAGAGTGACACACACATGCACCACCCCCCCCACCCCCAACACCATACACACAATCAGCTGCAGTAATAAAACATATTTACCCCGTACCCCTGAGGAAAAATGCAAGGACAACAGGAATGTGATAAAGTGAGTGTAATAATATCAGCACAGTAGAAATACGAAAAGGCAATGTAACTGGTTTATACATATGTACAGTTCAAGGGACACTGTCCAGTCCTCATTGTGTGTGGGACACAGGGCCACAGGCCAAAGTCCAAGGCCCCACCTGTCACCTGCAGCAACACGGAGAGAACACTGCAGGGGCATCAGTTGGAAAATAGGCAGGCACCTCAGGGGGACAGCCGGCAGATGGAACAAGACCACTGGTTCTAGAGGCGGCAACATGCCCTGTGCTTGATTCTGGGGAGTGCAAGGCCACAGTCTCTCAAGTGGGTGACTTGCCCACATGCTCTGGAGGGGGCAACATGCCCATTGCTCTGTCCTGGGGAGTGTAAGGCCACAGTCTCTCAAGTGGGTGACTTTCCCACATGCTCTGGAGGGGGCAAAATGCCAATTGCTCTGTCCTGGGGAGTGCAAGGCCACAGTCTCTCAAGTGGGTGTCTTACCCATTGGCTCTGGAGGAGGCATCATGCCCTGTGCTCTTGATCCTGGGGAGGCTGGGGCTGGTGGGTGTCTTACCCACTGGTTCTGGAGGGGGCATCGTGCCCTGTGCTCTTGATCCTGGGGATGCTGGGGTTGGTGGGTGTCTTACCCACTGGTTCTGGAGGGGGCAGGCCACACAGCAGCCCATGGAGGCAGGACTACATACCATCCGCCGGCGCTGACAGCTGCTCAGTGGTGGTAGTGGTGCTGCTGCTGCTGGTGGTGATGGGGGGAAGCTGCAGTCCATCCCCTGCAGCATCAGATGGCTGCTCACTGGTGGTGGTGGTGCTGCTGCTGGTGGTGGTGCCGGGAAGCTCCAGCCCATCCCCTGCAGCCTCAGATGGCTGCTCACTGGTGATGCTGCTGATGATGGTGGTGGGGAGGAAGCTCCAGCCCATCCCCTTCAGCCTTGGATGACTGCACAACCATGGTTGGTGGTGGGGGCTCTGTCTGAGTCCCTGCACCAGGCCCCTTATCCTTCCTGTTTGCTGGGGCTGGCTCCTTCCCCTTCCTGGCAGCAGCTGGTGCTGGGTCCTTGCCCTTCCTGGCAGCAGCTGGGGCTGGCTCCTTACCCTTCCTGGAAGCAGCTGGGGCTGGCTCCTTGCCCTTCCTGGCAGCAGCTGAGGCTGGCTCCTTGCCCTTCCTTGCAGCAGCTGGGGTTGGCTCCTTGGTCTTGCGGCCTGCAGCTGGTGCAGGCACCCTTTCCTGGAGGCTGCCTGGTGCAGGCTTTTTCAACCTCTGGACATGTGCCCTGGATCCTTTCCCACCACTAGTGGGTGTGGAGACTACTGGGTCCGTGGACTGGTTGGCTGAGATGCTTGCCTAGATTTTTACCACTCTGGCCAGACATGAAGGATGGGGGGGAGGGGTAGGGAAGAGGTCAATGGTGGAGAGGAAAAACGTCTTAGGGACATTGGGGCGGGGAGAGGAAGAAGCTTTGGGAGTGGAGGAAGAGGGAATGGTTGAAGGAGGTGTCTG
This sequence comes from Pleurodeles waltl, assembly GCF_031143425.1. NCBI lineage: Eukaryota > Metazoa > Chordata > Amphibia > Caudata > Salamandridae > Pleurodeles > Pleurodeles waltl. Next base: position 479,238,318 of record NC_090438.1, on the reverse strand, counting down.
TCTGCTGATTTTCGGTGCAGGTGTATGGGCTGGATGCTGTTGTGAGGTGGATGGCTGTTGTGTGTCTGAGTGCTTGTGTTCGTGTAACTTGGGAAGAGGGGTGACAGACACAGTGGGAGAGGACACAGGGGACGTGTGCATAACTGTTCTGGAGGTGTCTGCCAGTGAGGTGTGTGTTCTGCTAGGTGTGGTGATGATGCTGGTAGTGGATGAGGATGTAGTGCATGCAGGTGTGAGTGTAGACGGAATTGGGAGGGAGGTGGAGGAGGAGGAGGAGGGAGAGACAGTGGAAACTGTGGATGTTGGTATGTCTGCATCTGGATGGTGTTTGTGTGAGTGCCTGCGGGATGATGTGTGGTGCTTGTGTTTGCCTGTGCCACTCTAGTGTGTTGTCTTGTGTGCATGCTCGTCTGCCTGTGTGCTTGGGATAGGTTGGGTTTGAGGGGAATGGGATTGAGAAGAGGAAGTTGGAGGGTGGAAAAAGGGACAATGGCTGCCATTAGAGAGGAGGCCAGAGCTTGGATTGATCTATGTTGGGCCGCCAAGCCAGTGTGAATACCCTCCAGGAATGCATTATTCTGTTGCATCTGGGCTGCAAGCCCCTGGATGGCATTCACAATGGTTGACTGCCCTACAGAGATGGATCTCAGGAGGTCAATAGCTTCCTCACTCAGGGCAGCAGGGCTAACTGGGGAAGGGCCTGAGGTGCCTGGGGCGAAGGAGATGCCCAAACTCCTGGGTGAGCGGGCACGGGCAACTCGCTGAGGGGCTGCTGCAAGGACGGTGCTGGTACAAGGGGTGGCGGCTGTACCAGTAGCTGGGGTGGGCACAGAGGTGTCCGCCACCACCAGGGAGCTTCCATCAGAGGACATATCTGTGTCAGAACTGTCCCCTCCAGTCTCCGCCGTGGTGCTTCCCTCCCCCTCCATCCCACTGGTGCCCTCACTGTTGGTGGACTCTGCCTCCAGGGTCCTGTGGGATGCAGCTCCCTCTGTCACTGGTGCCTCTGCTCCTCCGCCAGATGATGTTAATGCACATAAAGACAGGATGACAAAACAAGAAAGGGGGAAGAGACAAAGGATACACTTGGTCAAAGGCTGCACCAACACCACCATTGGTGTACACACCACTCTCACACACATGGAACAGCCCTACTCACTATGCATTGCACTACCAGTTATAGTGCTAGCCGCCAAGGCATGGGGAGGGGCCCACAGCACCAAATGCAGCACACCTGGGACCCACACATCCCTGACCAGTTGTGGATGGCTACGAGTTAGGTAGCAGGATTAGCACTTCAGAACCCTGGCCAACATGGGACCTACTCTGCAATGTCAGGCTTGGGCTAGGGGCACCCACTGATACACATCCCCCACCCAGACACCACCTTACCATGCTTAAGTTGTAATGATGGGCACTGTACTCACCCCTTGTGGTTGCTGTGATGCCCTCAAGTGCCCATCCAGCTCCGGATAGGCCACCACCAGTATGCAGGCCATCAGAGGGGTCAGGGTTCTACAGGCACCCCTTTCCTCGTTGGGAGGCCATCCCCAGCTGGGCCTCCACTGTCTTCCGTGCCCAGCGTCTCAGGTCCTCCCACCGTTTCCGACAGTGGGTGCTCCGCCTGCCGTAGAGCCCCAGGATCGGCACGTTCTTGGCGATGGCACACCATATATCCTTCTTTTGGTGGGCGCTGGCCTGTAGAGGAAATACACACAGGAAATGGTATCAGTCAGACCGTCCTGCCTGTTGCACTTATGGCCCACCATACCCCTTCACATCACCATTTACACACACATGGCCCAGCACACAAGCCGTACGCCGCTCAGGGGACATCCACCCATCCCCCCCACATGAGGTCTCCACACACACCACTCCATGCATTTATGTCACAAGCATCATGCCCACAGTGTACTCTTCTGTTGGTCTGGAGGCCCATACAGCAGTCCGTACTGGGGTAGGACCCCATCCACCAGTTGCTCCAACTCCGCCGAGGTGAAAGCAGGGGCCCTTTCCCCAGTCACACGGTCCATGGTAGGTTCCAGACACATGTCACAGCAGCACATGCAGTGTAGGTCCTCTCCTGTTGAGGGTCAGGTAGCAAGTGAGTGATCAGATAGAAAATGGCAGTCACGTCCGCAGCGGTGCATACCGTCATCGCCGGTGTACATCACCATTGGACACTGAACCCCATAGGGCTCAATGTTAACAAATGAGGAGTTGCACGACGGTTCCCGACCACCTACCGCAACGGCGCACAACGTTAGCGGAATTACTTCACTTCCATCTGTCCCTCCACCCAGGACAGGTGGATGCCATTTCAGGGGGGGGGCAGGCCCTGGATAATAACTGCGTCACAGTTAAAAATTGGACACACAGGATAAATCCCACTTAACCATTACAAATTGACATCATGCATTGTACTGCTGTGGCTCCAATATTCATTTTGTGACCGGCTCCTCACTGTTTTGTCTGTTAGACTGCAACCGCTGTGGATGAATAGGAGATGGAGACATACCCCCATGTACAGACCCCTGGTGGACTTGGCAACAATGGAGGACAGGCACATTATCCTCACCTATAGACTTGACAGGGCCACAATCACAGAGCTGTGTGCCCAACTGGAACCTGACCTGATATCTGCTATCCGTCACCCCACAGGGATCCCCCTTCTTGAGCAAGTCCTATCTGTGCTCCATTTCTTGGCAACTGGTTCTTTCCAAGTGGCAGTGGACTTGGCAGCAGGAATGTCACAGCCAATGTTCTCAATAGTGCTGACAAGAGTGTTGTCTGCCCTGATTAAACACATGTGCAGCTACATTGTTTTCCCCTAGGTGGAGGATTTGGCCACAATGAAGGCTGACTTCTATGCAATGGGACATATCCCCAACATATTTGGGGCGATTGATGGAACTCATATTGCATTTGTCCCCCCCTGACAAAATGAACAGGTGTTCAGAAATCGTAAGTGTTTCCACTCCATGACTGTACAGATGGTGTACTTGGCAGACCAGTACATCTCCCATGTCAATGCTAACTATCTAGGGTCAGTGCATGATGCCTTTGTCCTGAGGAATAGCAGCATCCCAAATGTGATGTGCCAGCTACAGAGTTGAGCCCTGGTTCCCACCCAGTATATGTTGGTGTATGGGTATGGTGTGGGCCATATAGGATAATAATGTGTGGCTAAATGTTGTCCCTCGATATTTGTAGGTGACTCACGTTACCCCAACCTATCATGGCTACTGACCCCTTGTGAGGAATGCCAGGACAAGGGCAGAAGAATGTTGCAATGAGGCACATGGGCGAACAAGAAGGATAACCGAACAGACCTTTGGCCTCCTGAAGGCCAGATTCAGGTGCCTCCATCTAACTGGTGGATCACTGGGCTACTCACCCAAGAAGATCTGACAGATAATTGTGGCATGCTGCATGTTGCCTTGCCTTGTGCCTTTTCTGCAGGAGGAGAAGGCTGTGGACCCTGTGGACAGTGAAGATGAGGAGGCAGAGGATGAGGATGAGGACAACAGAACAGCAGTGATATGACAATACTTCCAATGACACACAGGTAAGACAGTGTTACTTCACATTTCATTGTCATTATGTAGATTATCTTTGGCACTTGCATGCTGTTTTTTCCCAGTTCTATGCCCATTCACTGTACCCTTTGGCAATTCATTTTGCAGATGTTGGTGCCCCACTATCGCTCCTGGTGTGATCACTGCAGGAAACTACAGGTCTTTCCTTTGTGAACATTACTGTACAGTTGAATTGCAATATTTGAACCTGGTTAAATGAATACATACTTAAAACATTTGACATACTCCATACTTGTATTTTTTCCAAGGTTATTTTTTGAAGTGCTAAGAAGAAGAGGGGCAAGTGCATTGGGATGGGGTGATGATAGAGGAATGTCCAGGGTATTGTTCCAGTCTATTTGTAGCACAGCTGCATTGCCCAAGGGGACATAGGAAGGGGAGCAATGGCAGTTCAAGGTGGACAGTGTGACTGAGTGGGACACAAGGGGGACAATCAGGAGAGTCTCATTTCCTGGCTGGGGTCTTGACAATAGTCTCTGGATCGCAGGGCCCGTTTGCAGGGTAGTTCACCTTCTGCAGGGAGAGGGGTGCTGGTGGCCTGTTTGTCCTGTGGCTGGGCCTCCTGTTCACTAGCGGCAGCGGAGGTGGAAGGCAGTTCAGATGTCTGGCTAGTGGAAGGGGCCCACTGTTGTGAGACCGCCTCCCTCATAATGTTGTCCATATCTGCCAGCACCCCTGTAATGGAGACCAGGGTGGTGTTGATGGCCTGCACGTCCTCCCTGATCCCCTGGTACCGGTCCTCTTGCAGCTGCCTGTTCTCCTGCACGTTGTCCAGGATCTGGCCCAGCATATCCTGGGAATGTCGGTAGGCTCCCAGGATCTCGGTCAGTGCCTCCTGGAGAGTCGGTTCCCTGGTCCTGTCCTCCCCCTGGCACACAGCAGTCCTCCCAGCATCCCTGTTGTCCTGTGCCTCTGTCCCATGAACCGTGTTTCCACTGCCACTGACCCCAGGTCCCTTATTGTCTGAGGTGTGCCCTGGGGTCCCTTTAGTGGTGGACACACTGCTGATTTACGTGTCCTGGGGACAGAGGTATGGGTACACTGGGTGGGTGCTGTGGTGGTGTTTCCAGGTGGGGGATGCTCTGTGGTTGTGTGTGACTGGGCCTGGGTAATTGACTGTCCAGAGTTCCCTGATGGGCCAGGTTGGTCATCCATATCCAGGTGACCAGATTTGCTGTCATCACTGTGGGCCTCTTCAGTTGATTGACTGGATAGTGCTGGCACCTCTTCTCTGCTGACTTTGGCTGGGATACCTGTCAGGATGTAAATTATGTGTTATTGTTTCTGTGTGTGACATATTGTGCATCAGTGGTTTGTTTGTATTTGCACTGGTAGCTTTAACTTGTGTAGCTTGGTATGTGGTGGGCTAGCTGATTCTCTCTAGTGTGCATGCTTTGGTGATAGGTGTCCATGCAGGGCTGTGAGTGATGTCCATGCATTGGTGGTGCATGCAGGGCTTGCCATTGGGATGGGTGGGATGTGATGGTGGGGTGTGTGGGAGGTGGTGGAGTGATGGGAGTGGGGCTAAGGGTGGATGCATGTGATGGCATGCAGGTAGGGGGGGGTGATAGTAGTACAGAGGTGACTTACCATAGTCCAGTCCTCCTCCTACTCCGGCCAGGCCCTCAGGTTGCATGATTGCCAAGATTTGCTCCTACCATGTTGTTAGTTGTGGGGGAGGAGGTGGGGGTCCACCGCCAGTCCTCTGGATAGTGAGCTGGTACCTTGCTTCTATGGAACACACCTTCCCCCGCAGGTCGTTCCACCTCTTCCTGATGTCGTCCCTTGTTCTAGGGTGCTGTCCCACGGCATTGACCCTGTCCACGATCCTCCGCCATAGCGCCATCTTCCTATCAATGGATATCTGCTGCAACTGTGCTCCAAATAGCTGAGGCTCTACCCTGATGATTTCCTCCACCATGTCCCTTAGCTCCTCCTCTGAGAATCTGGGGTGTCTTTGTGGTGCCATGGGTGTTGTGTGAGTTGTGTAGGTGAGGGTGTGTAGGGTGATGTGTTGGGGTGTGTGACGTGGCGTGTGTGGGTGGTGTATAGGTGTGGGTGGTGTGTGGCTCTGGTTTTGTCTGTAGTCATGGTGTCTGTCTCGTGCCAATGGTTTTGAATGGTAAATGGTTGTGGGTAATGTGTGTGTGTGTGTGTGTTTTATAGTGATGTGGGTGTGTGGGCGTGCTGTGTGTATGGGTGTCAGGTGTGTGTTATTCAAATCGACCAATGTAGTGTTGTTTTGTATGTGCGTGTGTATTTTGAGCGTGGCGGTATTTACCGCCAATGGTTTACTGCCATTGAATGTCCGCTGTGGTGATTTGTGGGTCATAATGTGGTGGGCGTTGTTCTGTTGGTGTAACGGTGTGGGTTTTAATACTGCCAGTTTATCACTGACCTTTGGTGTGGTGGACTTGTGTCTGTGGCTGAATAATGACGGATTGGTGTGTGTGTCATAATATGGTGAACGGATATCTGCCACCGCGGTGGTCTGTTGGCGGCAGTCAGCGTGGCGGTAAGTGGAATTTAACACCAATGTCATAATGAGGGCCTATATCACTTAAATCTAAGGTCTGGATGCTAGTATTTTTCTTTTGTTGTGAGCGGCCTTGGGAACATTGTTTCAGCACACATCTTGGTATGATGACTGGTATATTTTATAATAAATCTTAAAATGTGTGTGATAAAACCCTGAGGAGATTGTTGTTATGACATGTAAACCCCTTTGAGCAACAGCTGAATTTTGGGAATAGCTCTTACACGACAGAACCAGACAGGATAAAACCCTGCGTTTATAAGAGTAATTTATTGAACAAACAGCATGTGCACAAATAGACCCTTTACAGCTCACATATAGCCTGTCATGTTAACAGTTGGAACTGTCGGAAAATGTCTAAAAGTTACAACATATAGGCATACAAGGGAAAAAACAAAAGAGAAGTTAGCGGTAAATATTGGGTATGCATATACCTGCAACCAAGTATAATGCCCGTGTCTCATTACATAGGTGCATACCCTCTGAAGCCCTTACTGAACGCCCATAAGGGATTATGAATATGCACTCTTTGAGCGCGTTACCATGTCTTTGGGCAGGTGAGATTTGTGTTTAAATGACCTCTTGTGACCTACCTGTATTTCTGTTCAGGAGAAGCCACCTGCAGTTTCTGTTGTTATTTCTCCCTAGCTCTTTCAGTAGTTATGTAATCCAGACCACATAATATGGCTACATAAGGTAAATCACTGAAGTCATGCATTCCGTGGTGAGACGGTCAATGCTGCTTGCGAAGTCAGGAGGAGGGAAGATCCCTAACTATTCTACTATCCCTGCAACCCCGCATGGTCCACGCAGATCTAAAGTTAAGAAGTTTATTTGCAGCCATTTATGCCTTTGTGGACTCTAGAGTCATCAAAGAAACTACTTCAGGATGGCTTCCTGATTACTTCACTGGAAAACATGTGATGATCTTTTACTACTACAGGATGATCCTATGATAATTTCTGGATTAAGCTGTATCACTCCAGGATGGGTTCCTGATTACTTCAGTGGAAAACATGTGATGATCATTTACTACTGTGGGATGATCCCATGATGATTTCAGGATTAGATTGTATTACTCCAGGATGATCCTATGAGTACTTCATGATGGGCCTTAATAATTACAGAATGATCTTGAGATGACCACAGAACGGGACTCTATTACTCAAGGATGATCCCAGGATATCTTTAGAATGGGACTGTATTAGTCAGTGTTGATTTCACGATGAGGATGTATTACCCTACAATTGGTTTTGGCTGCATTACTTCATGGCAATTTCAGTATGGTTATGTATTATTTTAGGATGATCTTGAATAGTAATGCGTAAACCTTGTTTGACATATTCAGGAAGTTAAGAAATCCACAGTTTTATTAATTTGTTGGCTGAACAGATTACTACTACAAAAACAAGCATTGGAAAAGCCAATAGGTCTCACATTTTCAACCAAATGCCTTGACATTGTTTTTTTTGCTGATGGTCTGCAGTACTGGCAAAAAAAAAAAAAGTCTGAAAAACAGGGTGCCAATGCAATGTGGACACATGACACTGTGGTGGCCAAGAAGGATGACGCACATATGCTTGCCTCGCCATGCATGCACACCCATACTGCATGAAACAGCCACCGTTTTAATTATTGTTTCATTTACAGGTGCAAGGTGGTCACTCAACTTGGAATGCACGTAAATAAAAACAATAAAGTACAGATTTTAAAAAAGCTGTTGAAAACAGAGTGGGCAAGCAAGAAAATGAGAGCTGCCAAGCCATTAAAAAAACAAACAAAAAAAACAAAAAAAACTTTTTTAAGGATTGTGACAGGAAGAGAGCAATGAAAGAGAGGGTGGAGGGAGTAGTAAATGCATAGGGTCAATGGGTAGTAGGAAGGGTAGCAACAGAGGAGCTTGAGGCAGGGAAACAAATAAAAAGCGAAAACAAACAGCTGGGAAGCAAGCAATGGACAAGTTGTGGGTAGTGGAAGAGGGGCAACATGCAGCACCTGTTGAACGGTGGTACATCAGGTGGAGAGCAGTAAGCGGGGAAGGGAGCAAGAAATCACATGCTTTCTATGGAGTGCTAAAGAACACAAACATTGGCAAAGCCAATAGGACTCGCCTCTGTGACAGCTATTGGCTTTGCCAAAGTGTTTTAGCCATGTTGTACACCAGTATGGCAGCTGTTCAGCATGGCTAAAAGTCAGTGATGTAAATAAGGGTGGTGTGGAGTGTCATAAAGTACAGTCGAGCGTTATGGAGTGCCTTAGAGAGTTGTGGCTTGGGGTGGTGCAGAGTAGAGTGGAGTGTCGTAGTTTGGAAAGGCATAGTGTTGTGGAGTGAGTAGTGTGTGATAGGCATAGGGGTGGAAGGGCAGAGTGGAGTAGAGGGTCATAGATTTGAGTAGTGCAGAGTGGAGTAGAGTGCCGTGGAGTGGCAAAGAGTGTTGTGGAGTGGTATAAAGCAAAGTAGAGTGATGTAGAATGGAGTAGATTGTCAGAGAGTGGAGTGGCATAGAGTGGAATGGACTGAAGTGGTGTAGAGTCAAATAGTGTAGTGAAGTAGTATGTCATAGTGTACAGTAAAGTGGCATAGAGGGAGTTGCTTAGAGTAGTGTCACAGAGTGGCATATACTGAGTGTTAGAATGGAGTAGAGTCGCCTAAAGTGGAGTGGAAGAGAGTTCTGGAGTGGTGTAGAGTAGAGTATTGTAGATCGGAAAAGATTGTTGTGGTGTGGCAGAGAGGTCTGGACTGGGCTGTTGTAAAGTGGAGTGCTACAGTCACGCAGAGTGAAGTAGTGGAGTGGTGTCATAGTACAGAGTGGAGTACAGTGGCATGGAGTGGCATAGAGGGAGTTGCTTAGAGTGTTGTAGTGTCAGATTGGCACAGAGTGGAGTAGAGTTTAATGGAGTAGAGTGACAGAATGGAGTAGAGTGGCTTAGAGTGAAGTGGCATAAAATACAGCTGAGCAGAGTAAACTGGCTTAGAGTGCAGTGCGATAGAGTGCCTTGGTTTGGAGTAAAGTGGTGTATAGTTCATTGGCGTAGAGTGGTGCAGAGTGGAGTGGCACACTGGAGACTGCAATGGAGTACAGTGGTGCAGGGTGGGGTTGAGTGCAGTGACGGAGTAGATTTTTTTCAGTAGAGTGAAGTGGTGCAGGGTAAAGTGGAGTGGTGCAGGATAGAGTGCAGAAGTGTAGAGATGAGTGGCGTAGAGTGCATTGGTGAAGAGTAGACTAGAGCGGCATAGAATATAGTAACACAAAAGGATGATGGATGGAGTGCTGACAATGCAAACACTCACCCCCAGTCAGAGATCTGGGTTTAATCCATCGTTCTTTTGCTCACCATGCCACCCCAGTTTGGACCCAGCCATATGCAAATCAGTCTTGACCCTGTTCCTCATGGGAACAGTCCAACCCGAACTGCCAGGCCAGTTCCTCCCTGGACCGGAAACAAGCATCCTGGGACCGGTTTCGGGGTTTCACCCCTCATCAGCCAGGCTAGCTTGCTTCCAGTGGCACAGTGAGCAAGGGACCCACGACTGGGCATACCCTTCCCACTTAGGCCAACTTTAGCAACACAAAAGGATGATGGATGGGGTGCTGACAATGCAAACACTCACCCCCAGTCAGAGATCTGGGTTTAATCCATCGTTCTTTTGCTCACCATGCCACCCCAGTTTGGACCCAGCCATATGCAAATCAGTCTTGACCCTGTTCCTCATGGGAACAGTCCAGCCCCAACTGCCAGGCCAGTTCCTCCCTGGACCGGAAACAAGCATCCTGGGACCGGTTTCGGGGTTTCACCCCTCATCAGCCACGCTAGCTTGCTTCCAGTGGCACAGTGAGCAAGGGACCCACGTCTGGGCATACCCTTCCCACTTAGGACAACTTTAGCAACACAAAAGGATGATGGATGGAGTGCTGACAATGCAAACACTCACCCCCAGTCAGAGATCTGGGTTTAATCCACCGTTCTTTTGCTCACCATGCAACCCCAGTTTGGACCCAGCCATATGCAAATCAGTCTTGACCCTGTTCCTCATGGGAACAGTCCAGCCCGAACTGCCAGGCCAGTTCCTCCCTGGACCGGAAACAAGCATCCTGGGACCGGTTCGGGGTTTCACCCCTCCTCAGCCAGGCTAGCTTGCTTCCAGTGGCACAGTGAGCAAGGGACCCACGTCTGGGCATACCCTTCCCACTTAGGGCAACTTTAGCAACACAAAAGGATGATGGATGGAGTGCTGACAATGCAAACACTCACCCCCAGTCAGAGATCTGGGTTTAATCCATCGTTCTTTTACTCACCATGCCACCCCAGTTTGGACCCAGCCATATGCAAATCAGTCTTGACCCTGTTCCTCATGGGAAAAGTCCAGCCCGAACTGCCAGGCCAGTTCCTCCCAGGACCGGAAACAAGCATCCTGGGACTGGTTTCGGTGTTTCACCCCTCATCAGCCAGGCTAGCTTGCTTCCAGTGGCACAGTGAGCAAGGGACCCACGTCTGGGCATACCCTTCCCACTTAGGCAACTTTAGCAACACAAAAGGATGATGGATGGAGTGCTGACAATGCAAACACTCACCCCCAGTCAGAGATCTGGGTTTAATCCTTTTGTGTTGCATAGAATATAGTGTCAGAGAGGAGTGATGCAGAGTGCAGTGGTGCAGAGTAGCACATAGTGCAGCAGAGGAAAGTGCAGTCTTGAAGAGTAGAGTCTCAGAGTGCAGTGGTGTAGAGTACACTGGCATAGAGTGCAGTGGTGCAGAGTAGTGGAGTAGCACAGCTAGACTACAATGGAGTAGAGTGGCACAGGGTGGAGTCTAGTGGTGTAGAGTGTAGTGGCATAGAGTAAATTGTTTTAGAGTAGAGTGAAGTGGTGCAGGGCAAAGTGTAGATGTGTAGAGATAAGTGGCACAGTGCAGTGATGTAGAGTCACATAGTGTGCAGTGGCATGGAGTGCAGTAATGAAGAGTAGCCGAGAGTAGCCTAGAGTAATAGCAGAGAATGCACTGGTGTAGAGATGAGTGGTGCAGGGTGCTGTGGAAGAAAGTGCAGTCTTGAAGAGCAGAGTGCAGTGGTGTAGAGTGTATTGGCATAGAGTGTTGGAGAGTAGAGTGCTGTAGAGAGCAGTGGTGTCAGTTCAATAATTCAGAGTGGAATAGAGCATGCAGTGGTGTAGAGTTCAGTGGCAGAGAGTGCAGTCATGCAGAGTTGTGTCTTAAAGTGCAATGATGAAGAGTGCATTGGCGTACAGTAGAGTATTGCAGAGTAGAGTAGTGTAGAGAGCAGTAGCCTACAGTACAGTGCTGCAGAGTAGAATAGAGTGGTGTATAGCAAAATGATGTAGAGTGCAGTGGAGTAAAGTGTTGCAGAGTAGACGCTAGTGTATAGTGGTGAAGAGTGCAGTGGTGCAGAGTTGCTGGCGTATAGTGCATTGGTTTTGAGTAAAGTGGAATAAGGGGACATTGGGTAGAGTGCAGTAATTTAGATAAGAGTTGTTGGGATAGAGTGGAGTGGCATAGAGTGCAGTGGTGTACGGTTGAGTCATGTGGAGTGGCCTAGAGTCTGGAGTGGTGTACAGTGCAGCGGTGAAGCAAGCAAAGTTGCTTATTAAAGTAGAGTGCATTCGCATAGAGTAGAGTGGCGTAGAGTACATCTTTCTGCCCGTTTGCCACTCCTTTTCAGCCATCCCATCATCAATTACTTCTCTTTGCTGCCACCAATACTGCACATTCCACATCCCCCACTCCAGCTTTCCCTCAGTCTGTCCCTTTCCTGGCACCCAACATTGTTTCCCTTCATTCAGGACAATACCCTCCTCCACCCCCTTTACCATTCTGTGATCCAGTCTTGGCACCAAATCCACTTCCATTTTAAATGCCTTTGTCCCCTCCTATAAGCCATCCCTTCTTGTAACTGTTCCTATGTCATCCAACTCCATATTTATCTGCCCAACATCCACTCCTCCCACCTATCCCTATTCTCAACCATGCCTACCATGACCTTTCCTGTCACCTCTGCACTGCATTTCCTATCTGTCAGGTCTCCTTTCACACCAGTCAACCATTAGCTATAACACACTGTTTACACCTATTACCCGCTCCAACCTGTGGCCATCCCCGACTGCCCCTTGTGCTTAAGCCATTAATTAACAATTGTCTCCTATTTAAGACATCTTCTCCCACCAAGCAATGTCAACTTATGCCTTTGTTTATCTACAATTTACTTCTACTGTGACCCACCCAGCTACATTCTATTAACAGTAGTTACCCCACATCTATCCAGTGTCACTCATTCCCTGTCCGCTTCTATTAAACTGCCACATTGTCCCACCAGTCCTTCAATTCAATACTCTCCAATCTCACCCTCTTCCAAGAACCATATACTCAAACTATACATACCTGTCTTTGCCTGTTGAAATCCCCTCTCATTGTCTGTCTTGTCATACTGTCACACTCAATAGGCTCTCCTGACAGTGTGTTCCATTCTCTCAGACCACCTTCTTTTCTGACATCAAGAAAATGACTCCGTGAAGTATGTACTTTTCTGACATCAGGAAAATGACTCAGTGAGGTAAATACAAAGATTTCTAGTGATCTTGGGAAAGGTTTGCTTTGCGCTAAATAATACAGCAAGAGAAATGTAATTTCTAACCGTCATATGGGTGCTAATCACATGTGCAACAGTTAAAAGCAAGGCAGTAATTTTGATGGGAAAAGAGACTTCCATATTGTGGCTGGATTGCCAGGTGAAATCAGGAAACGGGGATCATCTGGGCTTCCTGGCTTGACCGAACTGTGTGATCCCAGGCATATAAGAGAACTAAGAGGCAATTCCGTTGTCATGTTTACCCTAAGAGGACTGTTAAAAGACAGGAGGCAGTAATGTTTCTCCGTATGGTACCTATCAATGTAGTCATAAAAACGGACATTTCAATGTGAAATGCTTTCTCATTTTAAAGGTTTTAAAGACACGGTATCATATTATATATTTGCTGCATGATTTACATACATAGCACTTTCAAGGCTCGGCTTGTGCATGAGTTCTAGGAGCCAAGCCATCTCTTTCCAGCTCCAGCAACTGTCTTTCCTGAATTTGCTGGCTTAACTTCCACCCCTTAAGGGCAGCGCCTCATTAATTAGTCTGAGTGCAGGGTCCTAAACAAAGCCCCACATTCAAGAAAGCCCATGTATTTTGGAGTCCGATACGCACTCTATAAAAACCCACAATTGTTAAACATCACAACAGAGGCTCTCTCCTGCATCCACCTCTTTCAAATAATGCAGGGGAAATTACACAGCAACAATGGTATGGGACAACCAGAGAAAAACATCACTTTCCCACTGGGACTTTACCTTGCATTTTCCAATTGAAAACGGGACTGGCAAAGTGTGTTTTCATTATTTCCACACAAATATTGTACCGATGCAAACTGTATGAGTTGCGTTCGCTACTCTTCCAACAGCACTCCTTCGAACTGGAGTAGGCACTACTAGACATTGCAAAACCACATTTACAAAAAATATATATATATAACTATGCCTCAACACTTAAGTACAAACACACTTTCGCGCCAAATGACCAGGCAGTAAATTTTTGGGCTCCATTTAAAAGGCAGTCTCCCGCCTTTCAAACAAAGCGCATCACACACACACACAACCCAACCCTGCCTCACTTTTCGCCTCTCCCCCGGTGCACACGTCTCCAGAAGAAATACTGACTGAAATAGAACAAAATTTCCCTTTTCTAGTAAGCACAGCACTGAATCCACGCACTGCCCGGAGCAACAGCAACTCTTTCGCCTTTCCTTCGCCATCGGACACACTGTAATTGTACTTCGGCTTCCGTTCCATTGCAAAAGAAACGTTCGGGTGGAAAAAACAGAAAAGGGACTACAGCGAAATCCCAGGGCAATTCATTAACTTGGAGGCCATCAAGCATTGGCAATGACAACTAGTGTCCTAACTAATAGAATGCATTCCTATCTGCAGGTGCACACATACTTAAGTGCAAACGTGTCCCTAAGGCATCAGAACGCTCTATGTGATAATGAGATACGTTACATGTGAGCCAGACGTTGCACATTTGTTTTCGGTACATGGAGGTTAAGAATCACGGGATGTTGAGCAGAGGTTGGCACTCCAACCTCGAAGTTGTTTCAAAGCTTCACTTGGAATTATGTTCTTTTATTATAACAGCCACACGTAATATTATGGAACTGTGTATTCTTTTATTATAACAGCCACATACTGTATAGTAGTTATTATTAGAGCTAGTGAAATAATGCTATAATTGAAAAGCAAACTTGGTGAGGTTGACTAAATTATGTGGCAACAAAAGACAAATTATTCTGCACATTCTGTGACATTATTATTTTCTTAGTTTGTTATTTTAACACACTTTGCTAAAGAGATCAGAACACTTAGAAAAATACTAATGTTTCTTAAGGGTGGATACTCAAAACATCTTATTCTGCAGCCCCTATGCAAAATGTTATTCTAAATAATAGTTTTGTCATGCATTGAAGTACAGAAGAACCCCTGTATGAAGACAGGGACTACTTTGCTAAAACAACGGTGGTTGGGGTTGTTTGCCTCTGGTGTCCTGTTAAGCATCCCTCTGAAAAAGTGCAAAGTATACTCCTTCCACACTTGACTGTCAGGGCCATGAAGACGACAGTCAAAGGCATCTCATGTGTAAACTAATATTTTATATTATATTCATTTTTGTATATTCTATTATTTTATATTACTATTATACAATACATATATATATATATATATATATATATATATATATATATATATATATATATATATATATATGAAAACACTCATTCAGTGATGCCGAAATTTCAAGAAAATAGGTCCACACTCCAGGATAAAGTTAGCAAGATTTATTCACAGCTCACGCGTATCGACCAACCTAACCGATGTGCTAGGCAGTAGGTGGAATTAATGAGTAAAATTATACTTTAGACCTATGGAAATCATTTTTGTAAACAGATGCAAAATAAAGGCACTCCTGTTGAACAAACAGCAGTGCAAATATACTACTACTTACCTCAATGTAAAGACTCTTGATGTAGTCCATTGCACATTCTTATTTTCCTACATAAGCAAACTTGTGTAATCAGGTACTCATCCTCAAATCATCAGAACAATCTTCTTTTGTGAAGTAATCAGAAAGTCATTTTCAAATCATCCTCAAGTCCTCAGGAAAAATCACACCTTGTGAAGTAATCAAGAAGTAATTTTCTAGTCATCCTCAAATCATCAAGCCTAGTTTCTAAAGGTTGCTGATGACTTCAAGAGCTCGATGATGTCTGATGACATGAAAATGACTTCTGAAGTAGTTGGATGATCATCCAATTACTATAGGATGGCTTCTAAAGTAATCCTCTTTGACCAGGGTACAGAGATTCTCGGTACCTCAATTAGAGGCTTCCTTGAAGGGCAATGATTGCATGCATGACTAATCTGCTGTGTAGGTAAGAAAGATGTAATATCTCAGCACCAAAAAAGTGAATTGCGTTGCTTTGTGGGCATTACTTACAATACAGCTTCTTCTCTTCTAGGGACCATGACTGAATGCATCATTTCTCGGCTGTCGGGAAAAAGATCACAGACGCAAGTTTGTTGTTGAAAAACACGCTCTTCTCGAGACGTCATACATCCTGTTTTCTTGAGAAAAGGTTACAGACATTATTCTTCGGGCGGGTGCCTTTGAGTACGTACATTTCATAGGTGATTGAAATTAGCCGATTCTTGATCACAAATATCTGCATGTTAGCATCTTGGTAGGTAGATATGGGGTTTGAAAAACTTGTTCACACTCACGGAGATGGGACTGAGTCTCAGCATGATAACAAAATGTTACGCCACGTTATGCAATGTTTTATTGTGATGACTATCAGGTTATGATGTTTTAGATTATCGGGGTTAGGTTTCCCTGGTTTCTTTATACCGGACAATGCCACTCAATAACATCCAATCTGATCCCTTTAGCCCTTCCACATGATAAGGGTTATAATGTCTCTTATATCACTCAAGTCAGTAGCTATTTTTGCCTTTTTTTCCTAGCAGTAGCCCAGGAGAGCCTCCAATGTCGGCATCAAATAAGCAGCAAGTCAAATCAGGGACCTGAGCTAGTGTGAATGTCCTTTCACATAGGCCCTTGAAAAGGTCCACCAACGACCAGGCATGCCAAATATCCCTTGCCAAAAAGCCTAGAAGTTGTAGCTTAGCTGAGTTCCAAGACTGCAGTACAATTTGCGTTGTGTACAAAGAAGAGGATCCCACAGGGTACATTATCTCTGCCACCATGGTAGACAAACGTCCAGAGATGACCCACAGAGAGCCTACCCACTTACTGCGACCGGTAATCTTCAGGTCTGCACTTCATCCAATATTTATTTGCCTCTTGCAACTCTGTATCTAACGTAGAGGGTTCTTGGGACACAAACGGTCCGGTGGAATCTGCCACTAGAAGGCCTACTCTCCCTTTCTGCTTGCAACCCAACCCTTGCCCCCCTTTGCTCCCCGAGGGTTGACTCCATCCTTAAGGAGAGACCGTTCTATGCTGGTGTTAACGCGTCCTTCTATGTCAATTTTATACACATTAGGACTCATTTTAGGCTAATGAATCTTGTGACCCAGTGGTGAGACACCGTAGGACGAGATAACTGATCAATATGTCAAGCAATATGTCAATAATTTAATCAGTACTTATCACCACAATATACTTTACTTTGGAATAAAGCATTTAATCAAATTGTCGACGCAACCATGACCTTTCAGCCATGAATAACCACACCTGTTGGTAGAATTTATGAATTTTATTCCCTATTGATTACAATGTACAAGCAGCAGAGTTAATCTCAAAATCAAAAAACATAAAAGTATAGTCACAATATGACAGCTATGATAAGATTTCGCTAATGCAAGGATTTCAAACATAAGAATATAACACGAAGTGAACACAGATCGTAACACAGCAAGTGTCATTTTCATCAAGTTTAGCACGGCGTAGCGTCAGTCATTTGTCTAATGCGTCAGTCAGAGTGAACTCCTAACCTAACCCCTAATTAGCATTAGCATGTTGGACTTCATGCAGAACGTTTTAGAACACCAACTTAGAAAACATCTAGCTATGGCCTCTATTAAAAAATACAGCATTTGGTACCTAGAAAGGAAAAGCAAACAGACAAATCGTAATTTGCATTGTCATAATTACCCTCCAGTAATAGGTCAGCACACAGGATCAGTCTTCGTCTTCAGGGCATCAGTCAGATCGCCTTCAGTCTAGCTTTGTCTAAGAGACAGGGGACACTTCCCTCATAAGGAGGAGAAGTGTAAATGGGGCAGTCTATGGGTGAGGATGGTTTATTAAGTCTCAAAGTCACCAAACAGAGTGACAAAGTTTCTGGATAAAATCGACAGCATTCCCTACCTAGTTTTCTCGTCCCTTCTATGACATGCGTTTTTATCCCTTTTCCGTAATACCTTCCCCCAAAATTCTATTGGTCATTTACTATACCCACTATCTTTAACCTATCAAATTTTACATTAGGTAATTTCAATTGTCACCCCATGATAATTTACAACACTTTGATTGGTCTTCATAATTGACGTCTTCGGAGGTGGCACATCCTGGATTAGTTCATCATCTTGACACGTTCCTCGGGTAATAAGTTCTTCTGTCCATGGTCGAATGTCCTTGAATATTTCTTTTAATCTACTTTGTTTCAAATTGTATAATAATTTGTACAAAAGCAGCTAGCATGCAGATGGGAACTAAACCAGTATAGTTACGTGGAACGAAGAAAAAGAACAAATGTAGGGTCATGGCCCTTTGTGAGTCAGCACACTGAAAAACAGAGAAAAATGCTTTTAATATGAGAGCTTAGGCAGCTAAATCCACAGCGCACGCTAACTTAAGGCCTCTGGGTTTTAATGCATTATTGTAAACGCTAATATAAGCTCGATTAATTATGATGCAAGAAATCATCTGACATTAGTTTGTGCACACAATGGTAATTTCATATTTCATTGACATAATTCAAACGCACATTAAGCAAATTACTATTCATTGTCATTTTCTATGCAGCATTTGTTAGGCATTTATATAAGCATTACACTTCTAACAATTGATACATTTAAACTACGCTCTCTCCGTCCCTCCTCTGATGATGTTCGTCATCACACAAACCTTTTCAATTTTTCACCTTGAGCATAATGCGCATTTCAACATCTTGCCCTTTATGTGAACTTTCCCAAATTTCATTGAATATTTTCTCTCTTTCACTTTCTTCATTTCTTCTTGTTCTTTTAGTCCAATTTCTCCTAATTTTATCATTAATTTTGCATGCCCCCCACAATCCTAATAGGCAAACCAAGATAATTAGTAACCCCATTAATATTTTTGCAAGGACCCCATTCCAAATATTGGTAAACCAACTCCCTACTCTGGCAATTCCCTTTCCAAACTTTTCCCAAACACCAAGATCCTTCAAGTCCTTCAAATCTGTACTATCTCTAGTAAGGTTAGTAAGCATACTTCTAATTTTCTTACTATTATCAGAATGAATGAGCAACAATGACGATCGTTGAGCATCTTGGAGACCCCTCCACTCTTAGCTAAAAGAATGTCTAAAGCAAGCCGATTTTGAAGAGTCATAGCTCTTTCTGCAGCAAGTTCAGTATCCATCAGGAGCATAGCCCCTGTAAAATTTGTCAGTATGTTATCCACAATAGTAGACAATTTTTGTATCTTCATAGAGTTTAAGATAACCCATACTGAAGGGATTATTGCTCCAAATATATCACCAATGACAGCCGCCACTGATTCTTGTTTTTGTCTAGTATGTTGTCTTTCAGACGTTTTAGGTAGTTGTTTTAGGTCATCAATCTGGTAGATCTTTGGGAAAACTATTCCCAAATACCATGTCCTATACCATCCCTTAGGGAGACGGTAATAAGCATTAAGTCCACAAATATAATATATCCCAGGGATCGCTGGATCTTGTCCATTCAACAGAAATGTCCATTTACTCTGAAACAGAAACAGATGCCTGCATTCACTCATTCCCACAAATAAATTGTCTTGCACAGATTTTGGTCTATATATACTAAGACGGCCTACATGTAGTGCATCTATAGCTAATTTGCCTTGGGTTTTGATTGCAGTGTAAGCATAATCATTTGCATATGTGCGCTTTTCTAATCCGTTTTCTAATCTTTCTTTTAATGCTTTGCGTCTATCATCAGTGTGATCTAAAAAACTCTTCTCTACAGGCGATAGTAAGCAGGTCAAATTATTGCAATGTGCATAAGCAGTTCCGAATGTAAGTGTTGGCTCAAAGAAACCTCTAACTAATTTTATATCATGTTCTTTAGCTAATCTATTCAAAAATTCAATCACAGGCACAAAGGAAAACACAACATCCAGGTTTGAATGAAAGTATTGCACATGCTCTTGATTATAGAATCTTGTTAATAGCAAGCTACAACTAATCCCGTAAGTTAAAGGGAGGCTATGATAAGTAACTCCCTCCTGCACAGATGAAGGAATCTTAGTGCACACATAACAGTCTTTCGCATCCATAGTCTCCACATATTCATTTAGCAAGCGATAGAAGACATTAGTAGAAAGTTCCCCCTTTGAATTAGTTCCCTCATGCATGTGTCATGCATCCTGCTCAAATCTTTCCAACGGTGTTAGTGTTGTAGTTTCAGGTTTTGAGGTAGCATTAATAGTCTTTTTCTCCAACCACGGCATTCCTACAATCACACCTAAAATCATTATTGCGCACACAATACCTACTATAAGGCTCAACCAACCACACACTTTACTTTTCTTGCTACTACTTCTATTATTAGCCATGTCTGTATAGAATCAGATAGTACAATAACAATCAACTAGAGGATGCTTTAAAATTCTCTGGCTTTCTGCGTGCATTTACATCGTCTGCACTCACTCCAGGACCCCTTTTTTCAGATCAGGTTAGCAGCTTGTTGTAATCAGGTTTTAAAGTCAATCCGGTTCTAGTGTCACTTTCGGTAATTTATAAAGTCTCTCTTTTGGTTTTCAGATTTTTCAGTTTTAACCAAAAAACAAATTCTGAATTCTTCAGGTACTGTAGTATTGGCCTGGTACTTCTCGATCAAAGCAAAATGCCAAGAATTATTGTTGCCATTCAGATGTTGTAGCATATGCCCATTCAGGACCTGTATGTCTCCTGTTTGCAATTCTTTTTCTTTTCAACCTTCGTTCACCTTGTTGTTCTCCTTCGCTTAATTCTTCTACTCGCGATGTATCACCTTCCTCTATTACTGTGTCTCTTAGCACACCTCGTATTTTAGAAAGTGGTTTGTTTGGCCTGTCTTCACCCTTATGGGTCTGATGTGTCTTTTCAGGACTTTGGACAGCACCCTCCCCTGGTACTACGGTGTTTTCGCTTGATGGACCTGCAATTGGTTCAGGAGATTTCGGCTCACTCTGACTTCTCTCTACTATTTCTCCTTCTTCTTCTTCTTCTACTTCTGGGTCTGTACCAGGTTCAAGTTCCAGCCTGTATCTGTCTATTTCTGGAAGAACTTCTTCTTGATTTTGTTCTCTTGTCATTTCTACTGAGATAGGCTCTCTGTCACCTCTCTCGAACTCATTGACTGTTTGAGGGACGAGGCTGTTCTCAGTGAGCTCTCCAGCGGTCTCAGTTCTTCCTTGACTGTTTTCTAGACCTGAGACTTCTCCTTCCGAAACAGGTGTGCTGGTAACTTCGAACTCTTCTTCTTCTGGACACATTACCTTTTTGGTGTGGCTGGCATGTATCCAGTTTGGAATTCCGGCACACTTTACAGTAGTGGTAGTTGTCAAGATCACTTGATAGGGCCCTTTCCAACGTGGCTCCAGACACGACTTTCTTACGTGCTTTTTGACAACCACCCAGTCACCAGCTTGCAGAGAGTGGCCTGGATTCCCAATCGGTGGCAAAGTGTTAGCTTCCACCTGGTGAGAGAAAGAGCGAATCACATCAGCCAAACCTTTGCAGTAATCCAACACCATATCATCTGTAATATTCACTAGAGCATTTGCAGGTACTGCTGGTAACCTCATAGCTCTACCCATGAGGATTTCATGGGGGGACAATCCGGTTTTCTTATCTGGGGTGTTTCGCATTGACATCAGCACTAGAGGTAATGCATCTGGCCACTTCATATTGGTAGCTGCGCACATTTTTGCCATTCTCGATTTCAGGGTACCGTTCATTTGTTCTACTAGTCCTGATGCTTCAGGGCGATAGCTACAATGCAGCTTCTGTTCGATGTTAAGTGCAGCACACAGGAGTTTGATCACCTCATTGTCGAAGTGTCTGCCCCTATCTGATTCTATAGAGACCGGAAATCTGAATCTTGGTATCAGTTCCCTAAGTAGTAATTTTGCAACTGTGAGACTGTCATTTCTTCGTGTAGGGTATGCCTCAATCTAGTGACTGAAAACACACACAATCACCAACACATATTTCGATCCTCCACAAACAGGCATTTCAATTAAATCCATTTGCATCTTGCTAAATGGACCTCCAGCTCTCCCAATGTGGCTCAAAGTTACCACTGTCCCTTTTCCCGCATTCATCTGTTGATAGATGATGCACCTGTGACAAATGACTTCGGCAGCATGTCTGAATTTTGAATTGAACCAATCAATTTTAAATGACCTGGTCATTGCGTCCCGCCCAAGGTGAGCCTGTCCATGATACGATCTGGCGAATTGTGATAAAAGGCTATTTGGTAGGACTAATTTTCCTTCCTCTGAAACCCATAAATCATCAGCTCTCTGTGTACATTGCATTCTTTGCCAAGAACGTTTTTCTTCTTTACTTGCACGTCTCTGTAATGTCTTCAACTCATCTAAGGTATCAACTACTCGTAATGCAAGATTCAAACATGTGTCATTTTTAGTTTGTGGTAAAAGTTCCCATTGCTCCTTGAACGATATACAGTTCAATGCACAAAACCTTGCGACTTGATATGCATAACCGTTTCCCATGGACACAAAGTCTTGTGATCTAGTATGAGCACTGCATTTCACCACGGCAATTTCAAGAGGTAACTGAATTGCATGTAACAAATCTTTTATGTGTTCGCCATTTTTCACAGGGGAACCAGATGAGGTCATGAAACCTCTCTGGGACCAAAGTTGGCCAAAATCATGTACAATTCCAAATCCGTATCTGCTGTCAGTATAGATAGTAACCTTTAAATTTACTGCTGCGTGGCATGCCTTGGTAAGGGCAATTAGTTCTGCCACTTGTGCGGAAAACACTCTCTCGAGCCAGGAGGCTTCAACAATGCCGGTTATAGTACATACCGCATAACCAGCTCTCAGCGTTCCAGCATAATCTCTTAGACAGGACCCATCAACAAACATGATACAGTCATTTTCTTTCAGTTGGGTGTCCTGAATATCTGGACGAGGTTTGGTACACAATTCGGTTACCTCCAAACAATCATGTTCAAATTCTTCTTCATTTTTGATCTCAGTGTTTTCAACAGGAAGTAAAGTTGCCGGGTTCAATACACTGCACTGCTTCAAGGAAACATTTGGTGATCCCAATATGATCGTCTCATACCTAGTGAGACGTGCATTAGTCATGTGCTGAGTTTTAGTTCGAGTCAACAGTATTTCAACTGAATGTGGAACCATTACTGTTAGGGGATATCCCATGACAATGCTTTCACATTGTGTGAGGCTCTGACCAACTGCTGCAACTGCGCGCAAACAACCCGGTAAGGCTGCTGCGACAGGGTCCAAGGTAGCTGAAAAATATGCTACAGGGCGATTTGCATCTCCATGGACCTGTGTTAAAACAGACAAAGAACAAGCATCACGTTCATGACAGAACAGCAGAAAAGGTTTCTCATAGTCTGGCATTCCTAATGCTGGTGCCCTGCACATGCATTCTCTCAACTCCAAGAATGATTCGAGCTCTTCTTTAGACAACACTATGGTATATGGCTCATCTTTGATTTCCTTGCCTGTCAGTTTTAATAATGGTTTTGAAATGATCGAAAAGTTGGGTATCCACTGACGACAGTAGCCCACCATTCCCAAAAACATCCTGACATCTCTTTTTGTGGTTGGAGGGTTCATTTGTAAAATGGCTTTTATTCTTTCCTTTGATATTCTCCTGGAACCTTTTTCAATCAGGTGTCCTAAGTATTTTACCTCTTTCTGACAGTATTGTAATTTCTTAGGTGATACATTGTGTCCATTCTTTCCCAGATGATTTAGTAAGGCAATGGTATCATATTTACAACTGTCCCTTGTTTTAAATGCAATCAGCAAATCATCAATGTACTGCACCAGAGTTGAATTAAAAGGCAGTACCAGAAGTTCCAAATCCTTTTTCAATATCTGATTAAAGATGGACGGTGATTCAGAAAACCCTTGAGGAATTCTACACCAACTGTACACCTTATCCAGGAACTTGAAACTGAACAAAAATTGTCTGTCCTCATGAAGAGGTATCGAAAAAAAGGCCTGTGACAGGTCCACAACAGTAAACCATTCAGCATCGCAAGGAACCTGAAACATTATTACTGCTGGATTGGGTACCACAGGGCAGCATTATATCACAATCTCATTTATTTTTCTAAAATCTTGCACAATTCGGACCTTCCCACAGGGCTTCTTCAAACCCATTATTGGAGAGTTACATGGACTGCTCAAAACTTCCTTCAAAACCCCTTGTCTGAGAAAATCTGCAATTATTTGTGATACTTCGATGAGAACGTCTTGAGTCATGTGGTACTGTGGCACTTGTGGGAATACTGCATCTGGCTTTATCTGGACTTTGACTGGCTCTACCCCTTTTATTAGTCCTACTTCTTTTCCTGTCAGATCCCACACTTTCTCTGTTACTGTCCCCTGTAGTTCAACAGGCAGGTCAATCAAGGTAAGCATTGGGAACAGGGTAATTAGAGGGTAATCTTTATTAGCTGTTCCTGTGTCTTCTTCTGAGAATTGTCCTTCGTCTCCCTCATCGTCGCTATTTGTCTGTACCTCAATTCCATCATTGGAACAGGTAATTGAACACTTTGTCTTGCACAGTAAGTCTCTCCCCAGTAGGGATACCGGACTTGAATCACAGACTACAAACCTATGTAGTCCCTGAAAATGACCAATCTCAACTTGTACTGGATCAGTAACCGGGTTTGTTAAATACCGGTTTGCCACTCCAACCACTCTTATATCTTATGTCCTGAAAGTGGCAATTTTGGGACCTCGACACTTCTGACTGTAGAGCGTGTGGCTCCTGTATCCATCAAAAATAAAACCTTGTAACCCATCACTTTCCCTTCTACATATGGACCCCTCTGATCCACCTCTAAGGATGCTGCAAGTCTGCACTCTTCACTGTCTGAGCTATCATCTGACCATTCCTCATTCATGCCGTTTTCACCTCGTAATGGGAACTGTTGTACTGTATTATTTTGACTCATTACTTGACCTGTGACCTGTTGAGGAATCATCACCTGTTGCTGTCCCATCGGAGCCATTGGTAATTGCATTTGCTGTCTAGGCACCATAGGAATCTGCTGTTGTGCTGGTTGCAATTGCACTGACTGAAAACGTGGCACTTGCATTTGTTGCATGGGCTGTACCCCTTGCATTTGTACTGGATTGTTCTGAAAATTTGTGTTTTGATGTCTCATTTTCGGACCTCATGAATTTTGTAACGCACCAACGTTAAAACCTTGCTGAACAGCACCATCCTGCACCATATTCGGGCACTCCCGTTTCCAATGCCCCACGCCCCCGCACGCGTGACATGTTGACATCTTCCTTACCCCTTGCGTGTCATTTTGAATTACCACCGTATCATGTCTGAACCACGGTTCAAAAACCCTCGGCCTCGACCTCTCGATTGTGCCTGAAGCACACCATTCATTTGCGGTTGCTGCTGTATCATCTGTTGAACTCCATTTCCCTGTAATCCAGCCTGTGCAGCCTTTATCTGCATCACCATCACCTTTTCTTTCAACTTTTTCTGTTTCAACTCAATCTTGTCACTACAGTACTTTGCATACTGCAACACCTCATCAATCGGTTTAGCTTGCCAACAAATTAAATGATTCTTAATCATCTGGCTAACCTCTGGTCACAACCCTTCAACAAATCTAAACACGAGATGGTTCATATCCTTTGGTTCAATAGTTTCAGTACCACTGTAGTGCTTGAATGCCTTTAACAATCTCTCATAGTAAGCATGTATTGATTCCTTAACCTCTTGAGAGGTCCCGTCGATTTTCTGCCAATCAGTCACCTTCGGCGACACCTTTTGTTTCAAAAACTCAATCACCTTATGATAATACTTCATCACCTCTTCAAAGGGTGCCCCAGTTACTTTATCTCTTGCCGGCTCTTTCATTGGGCAATCTACCCCTCTCTTGCACTCGAGCCACAAATCAGGCGGAACAATGATCTCATACAAAGTATTCAAGTCCTCCCAGAGACACTTCGCAAGTTTCACAAACCTATCTGTTTGCTGATACCACTCGATCGGCTTCTCTCGCAATCTAGGATAATCGTTAGTAAAAGATAGAATGTCTCCTCTGGTCCATGGCACATGAACTAGGATACCACCAGCTGTCTCTCTCATAGGTAATATTTTTACTGATTCCAGATCGGGTGAGGCCTTGACTTGATTAGACCCTGGACTGTCACCTTTTCCCTTGTCTCTTTTCTTTGCCCATCTGCCTTCCCATTTCTCCTGTGCACCCCGAATTTGTGCGCTTTGCAACAATTCTTTCAAATGTGCTTTCATTCCTGCAGATCTCATGTGTTCAAAATCTTTTGAGTCAAAGTCTAATCTATAACTTCTTTTTAGATGTTTAGTGTTTCCGATATCAATGTTGTATTTATCTGCCAGGTTCGCTAATCTCTGATGCACCTTGCCTACTTCTTTGGTAATTTTAGGGCATAGGAATCTCAATTCTGCCTCCGTGTATGATTCAAATCTATTTACTCTCATTGTACCTTCCTCTAATTCAGCAGCTTCTGCCCCTAGTCTCCCAAAGTTCAGGAATTCATCTTGTTTTTCTTTTCCAGGTTCAACTGTATCTTTTGTAGTCTTTTGCGAAGAGTAAGTTTTTTCTAACCATTCATTTAAATGTTGAACTGTGAAACCCTGTAATGAGATGTTCCCTGCATGCACCATCGGGGAACGTGAAGCGTACGTGCTCATTGTCTGTGGGGTTAGGACCCCTAGTCCCGCTTGTCACATTGCCTCAATGGGTGCTCCCACTGGACTAAGGTCCATTAAGGGCCTTGGTTGTTCAACTACTTGTTCCCCCGGAGCCATAATCTGGGGAGTTCCCATGACCCCTCCTCTTATCGCATCTTGAGTCATTTCTCCCTGCTCGCATACACCAGGTTTGCCTTGTGCATACAACGGCACTGGTGGACCCACAGTAATTGGCAATAAGATGGCAGCAGGTGTCTGACCTGTACCTAAACTGCGTGGAGCAGCGACTCCATAGGTCTGTTCTAATGTACCTGGGACAGGTAGCAATGGTGGACCGGTTACTGGGTTGTACCCTGGTATTAGTTGGGGTTGTGGCTGGGACAGTAATTTCGGAGTTGACTCAATCTGTATTAGCTTTGATTTTGTATATATCGGATCTGGCGGCACTATCAGATTTGTTGTAGTCTCGAGTACTGGGACGTCTGGGTATATCCTCTGTATCTGCGGTGGAGGTTGCAACTGTATCGGTATGTCTGGAGCAGTGGGTACACTGACACCATTCTGTAACAAAGTCATATCACTAGTCTGTGCCATATCAGCAGCTCCCTTTTCCTGCGTCTGGTTCCCAGGATCCGTGCTAGTGCTTGGAGCACTATCGCTCACCGCATAAGGTGGTGGACGATCATGTAACAGCCTGTCCATAAATTCCTCATCGTCTGAATCATCTTCCTCTTCGCAAGATCTTTTATTTTCTTTGGATTTGCCTGAGTCTTTATCTGTTTTACATGAGGCTTTCTTTCCCTTTGTTTCTTCACCTTGTGCTATCGCTGGAAACAGTTTTAGCCCATCAACTATTCCCCTTCTCCACATTTTACTCTCATCATCCCACCTAGCTTCCGTATAAGAATTTTCTGCCCTTCGCAATCTTTTCTGAAATTTCTCTTGCTTTTGTTTCAGAGCCATCAGATCCCAAACCGCTAACGCCTCATATTGTGCTGGCCTCGGAGGTGGTTTCTGTTCACTTAACATCCACCTCAATCGTGCGAGGATCCTTGTATTGAATGTTCCATATTCTGGAAACGCTAAACATCCCTCTTTCTCTGTTAGTTTGCGCCACTGTTTCATCCATAAACATGGAGCAACACCCTTTTCTTCCATAACTATATAAGCTGGGGTACCTTCGGGTGGTGTAGGCTCCCCATCAGTCGCTATGATATATGTATCTCCCTTCAAAGCGCTCTTAAATGCTTTAACAAAATTCATTTTTGCGATTTTCTCTTGTTTTGTATTTTAATCAGAAGTGACTTAGTTCCCAGGACACTCTTCACCCGCCTTTCTCAACCTATTGCCTCTCACGGACGGCAGCCAATCCATGCGTGACCCCTTTCGGCAACTGACCTATCTCAGCGCGGCACCACTGACGTCACACTCACATATACTGTAGCTGACAAAGTCTTGCGGCTCGTCCGCTCTCACTGAACCCATACAAACCCACACAAACTAATGCAATTATTGCG
Source organism: Pleurodeles waltl (assembly GCF_031143425.1). Classification (NCBI taxonomy): domain Eukaryota; kingdom Metazoa; phylum Chordata; class Amphibia; order Caudata; family Salamandridae; genus Pleurodeles; species Pleurodeles waltl. The sequence goes on along the minus strand of NC_090438.1, from coordinate 479,210,423 downwards.
AGCAACTTAAATGACAACACAAATCTGCTGGTTTACTACAGGAAGGGTAACACATTCGCTTCAGAACTTTACAGAGATTTCACTTGAAGCCTCAGCCGCTACTTTCTCCTTATCAGTTCCCGCATACGCAAGCAGAATTCGACCCGCAACTTCTACTCTCGACTTGTCAATGGCTTATTCTAGTGCACTTTAGAACTCACCAAATCTCCATCGAAGGTTTCCATACACACGTCTACTCAAACTTGACTTGTCAACCATGCCCGATTGACCTATCAAACCGCACAGATCACAACATAAACCCAAGTGTCTCCCACACTTGTATACTCCGGAGTCTTAGACCTCGACAGGTCCGTACATAACAACCAACCACGTGGATAATTTTTTAGCATTTTTAGCATTTTTAGCATTTAGCACACTCATATGAGGTACGCCGACTTCCCTACTCTCATACTGTGGAGTACGCCCACTCCTACTAAACAACACATAATTTGGCCTAAATACACACAAATCTTCACAATCTTCTGCAAAAAGGCATAAGCTAAGCAAGCGCAAAAACCCTAAACCACATACATTATGACGCCAAGAACATTCCCAAATCACTGAGGCAGGCTCCGAGATCCCAGGAAAGTCATGGTGAACTTAGAAATCCATCATACCTCCAATTTGCATTATCTCAGAAAAACAATTTAAACAATAATTTTCAGTCCTAGGGCCCCCAAGGGCCAAACCGTCACTCTGCTATCAGAACTGTTAACGCGTCCTTCTATGTCAATTTTATACACATTAGGACTCGTTTTAGGCCAATGAATCTTGTGACCCAGTGGTGAGACACCGTAGGACGAGATAACTGATCAATATGTCAAGCAATATGTCAATAATTTAATCAATACTTATCACCACAATATACTTTACTTTGGAATAAGGCATTTAATCAAATTGTCGACACAACCATGACCTTTCAGCCATGAATAACCACACCTGGTGGTAGAATTTATGAATTTTATTCCCTATTGATTATAATCTACAAGCAGCAGAGTTAAACTCAAAATCAAAAAACATAAGAGTATAGTCACAATATGACAGCTATGATAGGATTTCGCTAATGCAAGGATTTCAAACATAAGAATATAACACAAAGTGAACATAGATCATAACACAGCATGTGTCATTTTCATCAAGTTTAGCAAGGCGTAGCGTCAGTCATTTGTCTAATGCGTCAGCCAGAGTGAACTCCTAACCTAACCCCTAATTAGCATTAGCATGTTGGACTTCATGCAAACGTTTTAGAACACCAATTTAGAAAACATCTAGCTGTGGCCTCTATTAAAAAATACAGCAGTTGGTACCTAGAAAGGAAAAGCAAACAGACAAATCGTAATTTGCATTGTCATAATTACCCTCCAGTAATAGGTCAGCACACAGGATCAGTCTTCGTCTTCAGGACATCAGTCAGATCGCCTTCAGTCTAGCTTCGTCTAAGAGACAGGGGACACTTCCCTCATAAGGAGGAGAAGTGTAAATGGGGCAGTCTATGGGTGAGGATGGTTTATTAAGTCTCAAAGTCACCAAACAGAGTGACAAAGTTTCTGGATAAAATCGACAGCATTCCCTACCTAGTTTTCTCGTCCCTTCTATGACATGAGTTTTAATCCCTTTTCCGTAATACCTTCCCCCAAAATTCTATTGGTCATTTACTATACCCACTATCTTTAACCTATCAAATTTTACATTCGGTAATTTCAATTGTCACCCCACGATAATTTACAACACTTTGATTGGTCTTCATAATTGACGTCTTCGGAGATGGCACATCCTGGATTAGTTCATCATCTTGGCACGTTCCTCGGGTCATAAGTTCTTCTGTCCATGGTCGAATGTCCTTGAATATTTCTTTTAATCTACTTTGTTTCAAATTGTATAATAATTCGTACAAAAGCAGCTAGCTTGCGGATGGGAACTAAACCAGTATAGTTACGTGGAACGAAGAAAAAGAACAAATGTAGGGTCATGGCCCTTTGTGAGTCAGCACACTAAAAAACAGAGAAAAATGCTTTTAATGTGAGAGCTTAGGCAGCTAAATCCACAGCTCACGCTAACTTAAGGCCTATGGGTTTTAATGCATTATTGTAAACGCTAATATAAGCTCGATTAATTATGATGCAAGAAATCATCTGACATTAGTTTGTGCACACAATGGTAATTTCATGTTTCATTGACATAATTCAAACACACATTAAGCAAATTACTATTCATTGTCATTTTCTATGCGGCATTTGTTAGGCATTTATATAAGCATTACACTTCTAATAATTGATACATTTAAACTACGCTCTCTCACTGGCATGAGATAACCCCATATCGCTTCCATCCTGAAGCACACTATCACAGATAATTATTGGAATGTTCAAGAACATTCATACCTGTCTTTCTTTCAAGCTGTCCCCTGGAGGAAATGGCAAAACATCTTGGTCGATTTGCCACGAAGAAATTGGAAGGCCACCGTCTAAGGTTTAAAAAAATTGCACATAATGCCAAAAGCAGAATTCATATTCTCAGGAACAAACCACAAATATGTGGTATTCAATAACCCAAATGCCATTAACTTTTAATTACAATGTTATTACAATTTTCTGAATACCGAACGACTGCTTTCTCTTCTGATTCTCAGTGGTAACAAATTACAGTATTTCTCTGCCTGAATATGAAGGTACCAGCCAACTGTTCTGAGCATTATGAATCTACTAAACAGATATCTCTTAAATATACATCTTAGAAACATGGGAGAATCCACAAAAGATCTAACATTTGACACAGATAGTTTTAATCAAGATTTAATCTACACAAGCATTCAAAGACAGATCTGCCTCTAGCTCTGTGCCAAGGAGTCTCATGAGTTGTTCTGAGGAAGTACACTGATTCATTGTTTCTTGAAAGAGAGCAAAGTTTTTTTTTACCTTGTCATTAGGACCTCCATCTTATTATGATTAGTTTTTTTTTTAAATGACAGACTTCCACTAAAAAGACCCCGATAAGATTACAACACAGAAGCAGAGAGAGGATGTGTGATACACGAGCCATATCGGAATCTATGTGACACCTGCACAAATATACAAAAACGCCTGGAAGCTATGCAGTAATGTGGCGAATAAATACATGTACCAATTAAATAGCATTAGCAGCGTTGACAATGCAGATTCCTTAAGCATCCTAGAACAAACAGAAACCTTTGCAGGCTGATAGGGTAGTTAAAAGACAATATAGTTGGTTGAAAGCGACTCAGTTCCGCCTAAAGCTAAACCTTTGATGACGGTGTGAGTAAAGCAATTGAAAAAGAGGTAATAAATGTTGAAAGCGGCCTACAAACTGAGGACAAAGATACTACCTTTATCCACTTTCTCAGGACATCTAGAAAATCCAACAATACCAAATCTCTGGTCAGGGTTGGTAGGAATCACACTTTAAATGAGTAGAGTATTAGAATCTCCATGAACTAGTAGCTTGAAGTCACTGCTTATTATAGCAATTTAACTAAAAAAAACAGTTTAGAGAAAAGTTTACCTTTTTCCTGAACATTAACACCTATTTAGGCTGTTTAACCCCTTAACTGCTGAGGTCTCCCTACCTCACAATGTTGAGCCCTTTTTCACATTTGGTGCAATGCATGGTTTACCCATCACAATTTATTTCCCCCAAAAGATATCTATGACAAACGTTTATTCTTTCAGGTTCGACAGCTTATGAATCATACAGAATGCACGATTTATGGTTTACTCTGGAGGATCGTTAAAAAACAGCCAAAATGCAGGTAAAAGTGTATTTTTCCCATACGTGGTACCAACTAAAGATTTGCTCTGCTAAGATTGCCATCTTCTCAGCTCTCAGAAACACTATAAGTAGAACGAAAATCAATTTTCACCACAGTTTTAGAATTTCTTAAGCTGTGATCAATGTTTCCTTTTTTACAGTTTCTACTTTCTTGCAAATAGAGGAGGGTTGAAGTATGAAATCCGTGGGTAACCAGAAAGCTATACACTTCAGCAACTTAGACACAGCATGAATTATGCAAGGGATCATTTGTGTAGTTTGTAGTTATTTAAGAATCTAATTGCTGCATTACAAAAATATGAATACTGTATATTGAAAATAAGCAGGAAAAAGATAAAAAGTTTACAAGGTTTTCATTTGCATGTTTTAGCATCGAAGGTGATCTACAAAAGTAAAATACCTTTACATCCATCAGGCATTTCTGATCTCTGAGATGTAAAAAAACGTACAATATCCAGATATCGAGCCTCTGCCTACAAGTTTTTTCTTTGTTTTGACCATGCATCACTTCATAAGGTTAACTCTAATGAAAAAATGGGTATGAAGGAAAGCTATGCATTTTTTAACTGTACCCAGAAATCTTAGCTAAGGACTAGTGGCCATTTGTAATACTCCTGTTTATGGATTACCTGTAATGCAAGGTCTTTTTTAAGACATTTTGTGCACACTTACAACTGGAAGCTGAACCTATAAAGTAATTTAACAGATAATAATAATAAATGGCTGATCATTCCGCATTCTCACACTTTTTCCAATGAAAAACAGTACACCAAATGTGTTGCTGGGTCTTTCACGTGAACATGAAATGTCTAAAGAAATCCAGCCATTAGAGGAAAGGCAATAACATTTGGATTAGGTAGAATGTTTGGTGGTGGTTACCTGCTGAATTCAGGCACAAGACCACCCTACACCCAAACATACCTACCCACCCCATACACTCCGGAAAACTAGAGATAGAGAGTGGTGGGAGACGGTATATTTAGCTTGGATCACACCTCTTTTTGTTACCCAGAATGGCCTACAAACATAAAACTATTTTTCAAAAGCCAGAATTTCATCACATCTTTGAAGGATTGCTCCAGAAATTAAGGGGAAGTATGGCAGTTGTAGGGAACTGGACATTTTCTTTTACCCAGCATTCCCACACCTTCCAGTAACAAAGTGACCCCACATGAACAGATGGAATTTTGACTGGAAAAAGAAAAGTCAAAAAATGCTCCAATCTCTTTCTCCAAAAGCCATTCCTTTGGGATGTATGCAGCTGCTGGATCTGCACCCTCAAAACTTTCCAGCTGCATACATTTCTAAACACCGGACACTAAGTGGAGGCAAAAGTCCTACCACCCAATGTTGCCACCCATTTCCTGGTAAAAACAGCACCCCACTTGTGTGGGAAGACATTTTGCCCGATTTAGGAAAGGCCAAAAGCACACCATGGGAATATCGAGATTGATTCAAATTACATTGACTTTTGGGGTGTTGGTAGTTGGTCTATTTAGGCTCAGGGTCGACTGGCACCCTGGTAAACCTACAAAATCCAGATATTTCTGAGCACCATACATCCCGTAGAGTCCAGAGTGGTGTATCTTGCATGGATGTCATCACTTTCTTAACTAGAATGCCCCTGAAAATATCAAATTTGCATGGATGTCATCACTTTCTTAACTAGAATGCCCCTGAAAATATCAAATTTTGAGTGAAACTACAGAATATCTTCACCTTTCTGTGAGACAAAGTTCAAGAATCTGTGCAGAATGATGTACGTCCTACCATTCAGCATTTCCACACCTTTCCTTTTTTAAATTTATTTTTATTATTACAGACCAATTGTCTCAGCATTACCCGCCTTTGCATTAACATGGCATAAATACCATAGATACAAAAAACAAATTAATATATTCAGTGGAACCATAAATCAACCAAACAAGTGACAGTGTAATAACATTTTCTTCAAATTTCATCATCTGACTGACAATTACTAAATTGCAACATAACCCATAAAGTGACAGTTCAATGACAATTTCAACCATATTCAACCTCTAGCCGTCAATTCATGAGCTGATCTGTACCAAACGTAGCCCTCCAATTTCAAAATATATAACCCAGTAAAGTGATGTTACCCATGCTACATCTTACAACAATCCAAGAGCCCACATGTTAGAAATGGGGTCTTTGGTTGGCAGTCAGGTTACCCCCTGTCCAAGCAAGGACCCTCACTCTAGTCAGGGTAAGTCACACACAATCCAAATTATCCTGTGGCCACCCTCTAGTAGCTTGGCACTGAGCAGTCAGGCTTAACTTAGAAGGCAACGTGTAAAGTATTTGTGCAATAAATCATACAATAACACCATATAGCACAACAGAAATACCCCACACAGTAAAAAAAAACATTATAATATTTAACTGATAAGATGCAGGTCAAAACGATCAAAATGCAATAAGTATCTGTTCAGATATCACGGTCAGTGTGACATAAAGGCCCTCATTACAACCCTGGCGGTCGGTGAGAAAGCGGCGGTAATACCGTCAACAGGCCGGCGGTAAGAAAAATGGAATTTTGAACACGCCGAAACCGTCAACACAGACAGCCACTTTAACACTCTGACTGCCACGCCGGTAGAAACAAGCACCGCTGCGGTAGCCACCAACAGACAGGCAGAAGACAATGTACCGCCCACTCTATTATGACACACCAATCCACCACTTTTTCCGGGGCGGTTACAACGCCATCAAAAGCTCTGTGGAAACAGTACACGGAAGGGACCGACCCACCTCTCGACACTCAAGGAAGAACCATGGCGCCTGAACTGCACATATTTCCAATGCTGGTCTACCTCCTCCTACACCAGGAACACGAACGACGGCGAAGACGACCACGGTGAGTAACGCACCTAGCACACAAGGGAGGGGGGAGGAAAAAGAGAGTGACACACACACGCAACACCCCCACCCCCAACACCATACACACAAACAGATGCAACAACATTACATATACACCCCGTAACCCTCAGGAATAACGCAAGGATAAAAGGAATTGATTAAAGTGAGTGTAATATTAAAATTTAGACAAAATACGTCCTTAAAGCACAAAACTGTATGTACAATATATACAAATGGAGGGACAATGCCCACTCCAAAATGTCTGTGGCCCACAGGGCCATAACACATAGGCCAAGGCCACACTTGACTCCGGCCTCAATACGGAGAGAACACTGCAGGGGCATCAGGTTGAAAACACACAGGTACCTCAGGGGGACAAGGAATGGGGGGCACCTTAGCAGGAAGATAGTACAATGCCACTGCTCCTTGAGGGGGCTACATGCCCTCTGCGATGTCCTGGGGAGTGCAAAGCCACAGTCTCTCTAGTGGGTGGTTTGCCCACTGCTTGGTCCTGGTGAGTGCATGGCCACAGTCTCTCAAGTGGGTGGTTTGCCCACTGCTTGGTCCTTTGGAGTGCAAAGCCACAGTCTCTCAAGTGGGTGGTTTGCCCACTGCTTGGTCCTGGGGAGTGCAAAGCCACAGTCTCTCAAGTGGGTGGTTTGCCCACTGCTTGGTCCTGGGGAGTGCAAAGCCACAGTCTCTCAAGTGGGTGGTTTGCCCACTGCTTGGTGCTGGGGAGTGCAAAGCCACAGTCTCTCAAGTGGGTGGTTTTCCCACTGGTTCTGGAGGGGGCCTTGTGCCCAGTGTGCTTCAACCTGGCAATGAGGGGGTGAGTGGATACCTTCTTCCTCTGGTTCTGGAGGGGGCCTTGTGGCCAGTGTGCTTCATCTTGGCAAGGAGGGGGTGAGTGGATGCATTCTTCAACTGGTTCTGGAGGGGGCCTTGTGCCCTGTGATACTGATCCTGGATGGTTCAAGGTCACTGTAGGAAAGTCCTCCTTTTTTGCCTGATCACCCCCACACTTTTTGGATAGGTACTGGTGGTTACTGACTCTTGGCTGTGCCCTGGGTACTGCTTAACAGTCCCAGGGCCAGTACTCTGTGTAAAATGGATATGCAAATTAGGCTAATTATAATTGGCTAAGTTAACCTACCTATAAGTCCCTAGTATATGGTAGGGCATGTAGGTTAAGGGACCACAGCATAGGTGGTGCACACCTAGGTGCACTGCTGAAGTGCCCAGTGTCATTTTAAAAGCAAGCCTGCCTTGCTGGCTGCTTTTAAATTAAAGTTATATGCAAATTCGACTTTGGAATTAAAAGTACTTCCAAAGTCTTAAACTACCTTATTTTTACATATAAGTCACCCCTAAGGTGTGCCCTATGTGCCCCTAGGGCTGGGTGCCATGTAACTATAAGCAGGGACTTTATAAAAATAGATTTATAAGCCCTGGTGAGGTAAAATCAGCCAAATTCGTTTTTCCCTCATTGAAGTAAATGGCCTTCATAGGCTAGAATGGGGAGACTTTATTTTAAATTTTAAAGTCTCCTTAAATGTTGCATACCAAGAATTTGGTATCAAATTAATTGTTGTAATAAATCCCACAACTTCCAGTTGTTGGATTTAATATAACTTGTTCAGGTAAAAAGTTTAGACTTTACCTAAAAAGTTGCCAATTTCAGCTCTGCATTGTTTTTGCTGCTGTGCTCTGATTGGCCAGCCTGCAGCAGCTTTTGCCAAGCTGCCTTGATGAGGTGTGAAGTGGCCTGGCTTCACACAAAGGAATGTGCTTGGGGGAGAGAATCTCCCCTCAGCAGATGGTGAGGCAGGAAGGGGGAGGGCTGCCAAACTGGTCTTCAAAGGCAGAGAAGGACATCTGGAGCACCCAGCAACACCCCCACATCCTGCAACCCCAGACAACTAGGTGCCCCCTTGATTAGATTAGGAGAGGGCAGGAGAGGGGTGTGTTTATGATTTTTAGCCACACCAGTGGGTGGGCTCAGCCAGATGTAACCTCCAAAAATCAGATTCAGCCATGTTGGATTTTTAGAGACTGTTGCCTTTTGGGATGGATTTTTGCCACACTACCCAGGAAGTGGTCATCACAGGGGGACGACCCTGTACCTGATTGGAGGACCAGGACCCCCCTGCTTTTCACCCAGGAGCAAGGATAAAACTGGCAGACCTGCCCCCACACCTCAGATCCCTGCCAGATTTCAAGAAGAAAAGAACTAAAGGAGAAGAAGTTCTGCCCTGCTGGACCCCTGGCCTGCACCTGGAACCTGCACTCAGAAGGACTGCACCAGCTGCACACTTGGGCTTCACCACAAGAAGGACTTTGCCTGGCTTCAACTGGTTCAAGGAGGGACTCCCTGTTTGCTACAGGTGAAAAATTGCTAACCAGAGTCCCCTGCACCAACTCCTGAAAAAGTGACCAGCTGACCACTGTCCAGTGGCCAAAAAGGAGTTTGCGCCAGGTGCATTCTGGGAGTTGAAGTCCGCACCCCCAAGGACCATCACAGAACTTCTGGACCCTTGGGGTGAGCTGTGGACCCCAAAAGAACCTTAAAAGAACATCTGGGTGAAGCCCCAGAAGTTTGGAAAAGATTTGAAAAAATTTGTAAAAAAGCTCCAGAGAGGGACCGACCCGCCGCAGAATTTCTTGCCGGCTTGCCTCAACCGCTACCCGGCCTGACTTGGTGGTTCGTCCTGGTAAAGAAAAACCTCTGAAAAAGAGACTAAGTCCGAAGGTAAAAAGTTGACCGGGACCTCCCAGCCATCGTATCCGAGAAGGGCTCCACGGACGTCGGATCAAGATTCAGGTTTACCCCGGTCGAAGGATTTTCATCTCGAAAAAACGACTAAGTCCGAAGGTAAAAGTCTCCACCGAGAAAACCCACATCGCGCATCCGGACAAGGGCTCCAGGAGGTCGGATTCAACTGGCAGGTTCGTCCCAGTGAAGAAAAACTTCAAAATAAAGACTAAGTCAGAAGGTAACTTTTTAACCGAGGCCTCCCGCGACTTGTAGCCGAGCAGGGCTCCATCGCGGTCGGCCTGAAACTTTGACTTTGCCCCGGTCGAGGTGCAACCAGATGACCCGATTGGCGCTTTTTGTTTCAAAGCGCTAGAAAAATAACAATTCTTTAAAAATTCATATCTCCGGTTCCCTTTATCCGATTTTATTCATTTTTGTGTCATTTTAAAGATATAAATATAAACTATTTTTATAAATTGGTTTTGGATTTTTAAACTGTTTCCTGTGTTTTATTTAATTACTGTTTTGTGATATTTGAATGCTTTACACACTGTCTCCTAAGTTAAGCCTTGACGCTCGTTGCCAAGCTACCAAGGGTTGAGCTGGGATTAATTTACTGAGACCTAACTGTACCTAGGTGGAGGTTAGTGGCTTGTTGCTAGGTGTAGGTACCTACCTGCCCTTACGAATAACCCATTTTCCAACAGTCACTCACAGTCTCTCATCTGGGTGTCACACTTACAGGTTTTGCAGGGGCCAGGATGCACTACAGCCCATGTAGTCACGACTACACACTGCTCGCCGGCGGTGACGGCTTCTCATTGGATGGCAGTTGTGGGGCTGGCGGTGGTGCTGCCAGTGGTGGGGGAGGCTATAGCCTTCGGCTGCCCACTGGGGCTGCTGCTGCTAGCAGTGGTGCTGCTGGCGGTGCAGGTGGCTGTGCTGGCATCGGTGCAGATGGCGGTGCTGCCAGTGGTGGGGGGAGGCTTCAGCCCTTCCCATGCAGCCTCGGATGGCTGCCCACTGGGGCTGCTGCTGCTGGCAGTGGTGTTGCTGGCGGTGCAGGTGGCGGTGCTGCCAGTGGGGAGGGGAGGCTCCAGCCCTTCCCCTGCAGCCTCGGACGGCTGAAGTACCATGGCTGGTGTTGTTTGCCCAGATGCTGCTCCAGCTCCAGCCCCAGACACCATATCCATCCTGCCTGCGGCATCTGTTCCTTTTACATTGGCCTTGGCAGCTGTGGTCAGATGGCAGATGGTGGTGCCTCCTTGGGTCTGCCAGCTGGTGTTCCCTTCCTGCCCTTGCTGGCTGGTGGTGCCTCCTTCCCCTTCCTGACTGGTGTTCCCTTCCTGCCCTTGCTAGCTGTCGGTCCCTTCTTGCCCTTGGCAGGTGGTGCAGGCACACTGGCATTGCTGACGGGTGCCTCCTTGGACCCTCTCACACATGCAGTCGCTGTAGAAACTACAGTGGCCGTGGACTGGGTGGCTGAGGTGCTGGCCTGGGTTCTGCCCACCCTGGCCTGAAGTGAAGGACCTGTGGGAGGGGCAGGGAATAGGTCAAGGGTGGAGAGGAAAAGCCTTTTAGGGACACTGGGGCTGGAAGAGGGTGAAGGTTTGGGAGTGGAGGAAGAGGGAGTGGTTGTAGGAGGTGTCTGTCTGCTGTGTTTGGGTACAGGTGCACGGGCTGGATGCTGTCATGAGGTGGATGGATGTTGGGTGTCTGAGTGCTTGCGTTTGTGTACTTTGGGAGGGGGGCACAGACACAGTGGGAGAGGACACAGGGGATGTGTGCATGGATGTGGGGGTGGTGACTGCCAGTGAGGGGCGTGTAGTGATAGGCGTGATGGTGATGGAGGTAGTGGATGAGGATGTAGTGCATGCAGGTGTGAGTGGAGACACTACTGGGAGGGAGGTGGACGAGGAGGAGGAGAAGGACACAGAGGAGGCAGTGGATGTTGGTGTGTCTGCATCTGGATGGTGTTTGTGTGAGTGCCTGTGGGATGAATTGTGGTGCTTGTGTTTGCCTGAGCCACTTCTGTGTGTTGATTTGGGTGCATGCTGGTCTGAAGGTGTGCTTGGGACAGGCTGGGGTGGAGGGGAATGGGACTGAGTAGAGGGAGTTGGAGGTGGGAGGCTAGAGACAAGGACAATGGCTGCCATCAGTGAGTTGGCCAGAGCCTGGAATGATCTCTGTTGGGCCACCACGCCAGAGAGAATGCCCTCCAGGAATGCATTTGTTTGCTGCAAATGCCCTGCTAGACCCTGGATGGCATTCAGTATGGTTGACTGCCCAACAGAGAGAGATCTCAGGAGGTCAATAGCCTCCTCACTGAGGGCAGCAGGGCTGACTGGGGCAGGATCTGAGGTCCCTGGGGCGAAGGAGATGCCCATGCTCCTGGGTGAGCGGGCACGGGAAACTCGCTAAGGGGCTGCTGGGAAGGCGGTGCTTCTACGGAGGGTGGCATCTGTACCTATAGTTGGGGTGGGCACAGAGGTGTCCGCCACCGCCAGGGAGCTTCCATCGGAGGAGGTATCGCTGTCAGAACTGTCCACTCTTGTTTCCATTGTGGTGCTCCCCTCGCCTTCCGTCCCACTGGTGCCCTCACCTACCAACCCCTTACTCACAGACATTGCCCAACAAACATGCAGCACTCTGGCCAGGACCCTCAGCTCCTGCCTACATGAGGCTTACACACACAGCACTCCATACATTCATGCCTCATGCATCGTGCTCACAGTGTACTCACCTGTTTGTCTGGAGGACCATAAAGTAAACGTTACTGGGGTAGCACCCCGTCCACTAGTCTCTCTAACTTCTCGGAAGTGAAGGCAGGGGCCTTTTCCCCAGACACTCGAGCCATGGTCGCATCCTGACACAGGTCACAGCAGCACTTGCAGTGTAGGTCATCTCCTGTTGAAGGTCAGTTAGCAAGTGAGTGAACAGATAGAAAATGGCAGTCACGTCCGCGGCGGTGCATACCGTCACTGCCGGCGTACATCACCATTGGCTCCTGGAACCCTTAGGCCCCAATGATAACCAATGATGTGTTGCACGGCGGTCATCGACCGCCTCCCCCAATGGTGCACAGCGTCAGCGAAATTACCTCATTTCCACTTGTCCCTCCTCACAGGTCAGGGGGCCACCATTTAAGGGGGGAACAGATCATGGCACCTAACTGCGTCACAGCAGACACGGGCACATCAACGGACCTACACGTTCACATACTGTTTCTGTAAAAAAAAACGCAAGGCGTATTAATCTGAGGATATGTTTGAATATGACCATCTGCTCACCGTTTTTCCCCCTAGAGTTCAACCGCTGAGGATGAATAGGAGATGAGACATACCCCCGTGTACAGACCCCTGGTGGACCTGGCCACAATGGAGGACAGGCACATTATCCTAACCTACAGACTTGAGAGGGCCACAATCCATGAGCTGTGTGCCCAATTGGAGCTAGACCTGATTTCAGATATCCGCCACCCCACTGGTATCTCCACTCTTGTGCAGGTCCTGTCAGTGCTCTATTTCTTCGCTAGTGGGTCCTTCCAAGCGACCGTGACCATGGCAGCAGGGATGTCACAGCCTATGTTCTCAAACGTGCTGACCAGAGTGTTGTCTGCCTCAATGAAACACATGCACAGCTACATCGTTTTCCCCCAGGAGGAGGATTTGGCCACAGTGAAGGCTGGTTTGTATGCAATGGGACACATCCCCAACGTCATTGGTGCTATTGATGGTACACATATTGCCTTTGCCCCCGAGAAATGAACAAGTGTTCAGAAATCAAAAGAGTTTTCACTCTCTGAGGCCCCTATTTATACTTTTTGACGCACAACTGCGCCAACGCAGTTGTGCGTCAAAAATTTTACAGCCGCTAACGCCGTTCCAGCGCGCCATGCGGGCGCCTTATTAATGGAATGAAGTTAGCCGGCGCTGCGGACTGGTGTGCGTAAAAAAAATGACTCACACCAGGCAGCGCCGGCGTATGGGAAAATGGGGGTTGTGCGTCAAAAAACGATGCAAGTCAGGTCTGAGGCAAAATTCAGGCCTCAAACCGGATTTGAGCCATTTTTTTTTACGCCCAGCCTCCATTGACATGACTCCTGTCTTGGCAAAGACAGGAGTCATGCCCCCTTGCCCAATGGCCATGCCCAGGGGACTTATGTCCCCTGGGCGTTGTCATTGGGCATAGTGGCATGTAGGGGGGGCCAAATCAGGCCCCCCTATGCCACAAAAAGAATCGGAAAAAAATACTTATCCGAACTTACCTTTACTTCCCTGGGATGGATCCCTCCATCCTTGGGTGTCCTCCTGGGGTGGGCAAGGGTGGCAGGGGGTGTCCCTGGGGGCAGGGGAGGGCACCTCTGGGCTCCTTCCGAGCCCACAGGTCCCTTAACGCCTGCCCTGACCCAGGCGTTAAAAAACGGCGCCCATAAGGCTGTGTGCCGTTTTTTAAGGCCCACCCCCTCCTGTGCGTCAAAATGACGCCAGAGTATAAATAAGGGGCACAGGCCTTAAAGTCATTTTTTGGAAGGGAACGCCCACCTTGCATATAATTAACACAAGGCTGGTTCCCCCTTCCAAAAAATGACGCACATGGTGGAATTTTGACGCCCGTGGGGTCGGACGTCAAAGTATAAATATGGGGCATGGTTTGCGCCGATTGTGCGCCAATAATTTTGACGCACATTCGGCGCAAACAGAGTATAAATATGCCCCTGAATGTGCAGATAGTGTGCCTGGAGGACCAATACATCTCCCTTGTCAATGCAAAGTATCCTGGGTCTGTGCATGATGCCTTTATTTTGAGGAATAGCAGCATTCCATATGTGATGTTTCAACTGCAGAGGCACAGGGTGTGGCTAATAGGTGAGCCCATGGTCCCCACCCAGTGTCTGTTGCTATATGGGTGTGGGGTTGGCCCTAAGGGTGAGTGTCTGGCTAACAGGTATCCCTCGATATTTACAGGTGACTCTGGTTACCCCAACCTCTCATGGCTACAGACCCCAGTGAGGAATACCAGGACAAGTGCAGAGGAATGTTACAATGAGGCACATGGGCGAACAAGGAGGATCATTGAGCGCACTTTTGGCCTTCTGAAGGCCAGATTCCAGTGCCTCCATCTGACAGGTGGATCCCTGTGCTACTCACCCAGGAAGGTCTGCCAGATCATCGTTGCATGTTGCACAACCTGGCTTGAGGCGCCAGGTGCTTTTTCTGCAGGAGGATGAGGCTGGAGATGGGTGTGTGGCAGCGGTGGAGCCTCTGGACATTGACGAAGGCGAGTCGGAGGAAGAGGATGTGGACAACAGATCAACCATAATTCAACAGTACTTCCAGTGACATACAGGTAAGACACTCTAACTTCACCTTCCATTGTAGTTTTGTGTTGAACATTGTACATGGCAGCCTGATTTTCCTATTTCTATGGCCACTTGCTTTACCCTTTGGCATCTCTATTTGCTGCCCACTACCTATGTATCTATAACTGTACATTTGAATTGCTATGTTAACAGCTTGTTAAACGACTACATATTTCAATCAATTGACTGACTCCATACTTGTATTAGTTCCAAAGGGTGTTCATTTAGGTGCTAATAAGTGTAGGGGGTATTGCAATGTTCTGGGTTGATGGTGGAGGAATGTCCAGGATAGAGTCCAGTCTATTGATATCACAGGTGCATTGCCCATGGGGGCATAGGGAGTGGGGCAATGGCAGGTCAAGGTGGACAGGGTGACAGAGTGGGACACTAAGGTGACATTCAGGGGAGTTTTATTTCCTGGCAGGGGTCTTGGCAATGTTCTCTGTCTTCTCCCTGGATCGCAGGGACCTTTTGCATGGTGGTTCTCCGTTTGCAGGGGGAGGAGTGCTGGTGGCCTGTTGTTCCTGTGGCGCAGCCTCCTGTCCATTAGCGTCAGCGGAGGTGGAGGGCTGTTCATTGGTGTGGCTAGTGTCAGGGGCCCATTGGTGTGCCACTGCCACCCTCATCGTGTTGGCCATGGCTGCCAGCACCCCTGCAATGGTGACGAGGGTGGTGTAGATGTCTCTCGGGTCCTCCCTGATCCCCAGGTATTGTCCCTCCTGCAGCCGCTGGGCCTCCTGCAACTTGGCCAGTATCTGCCCCATGGTCTCCTGGGAATGGTGGTATGCTCCCAGGATGTTGGTGAGAGCCTCGTGGAGAGTCGGATCCCTGGGCCTGTCCTCCCCTGTCGCACAGCAGTCCTCCCAGCTTCCCTGTTGTCCTGTGACTCTGTCCCCTGAACTGTGTGCACACTACCACTAACCCCAGGACCCCGAACATCCTGTGTTTGTGGGGTTGCCTGGGGTCCCTGTAGTGGTGGACACACTGCTGATTGACTTGTCCTGGAGACAGAGGTATGAGCCCACTGGGAGGGTGCTGTGCTGGTGTTTCCTGAGGGGGGAGGCTCTGTGGTGGTATGGGACTGTGCCTGGGTCACCGACTGTCCGGAGATCCCTGATGGGTCAGGTTGGTCATCCTGATCCAGGTGTGCAGAGCTGCTGTCATCACTGTGGGCCTCTTCAGGGGGGGGACTGGTTGTTGCTGGCACCTCCTCTGTGGTGACGTTGTGTTGGGGTCCTGTGTGGATGTAAATGCAGTGTTATTGTTACTGCGTGTGACATCTTGTGCATGGGTATGTTCCCCTCTATGGTTGTTATTACCAAGACAGCTTTGGCTTGTGTGAGTTGTGATTTGGTTGGCTAAGTGATTGTCACTAGTGTGCATGCTGTGGTGATGGGTGTACATACAGGTCTGTGAGTGATGTCCATGCATTGGTGTTGCATGCAGGGCTTGGTATTGGGATGGGTGGGTTGTGATGGTGGGGTATATGTGAGGTAGTGGAGTGATGGGGGTGAGGGTAGGGATGGGGGTTTGTGATGGCATGCAGGTAGGGGGATGAAAGTAGTTAAGATTCATCTTACTAGAGTACAGTCCTCCTGCTACTCCTGCCTGGCCCTGAGGATGCATAATTGCCAAGACTTGATCCTTCCATGTTGTTAGTTGTGGTGAGGAAGTGGGGGTCCACTGCCAGTCCTTTGTACAGCTATCTGGTGTCTTGCTACCACAGAATGCACCTTCCCCAGTAGGTCGTTCCACCTCTTCCTGATTTCATCCTTTGTTCTGGTGTGCTGTCCCACGGCGTTGACCCTGTATGCTGTGATGTGCGTGTATGGTGTATGGGTGATGGTGTTCTGTGGCTCTGATTGAGTGGGTGCTCCTGGCTTGTGTCTCTCGGTATTGGCACCCATTTTTTCATTAAAAGGGTTGTGGGTAATGTGGGTGTGTGTTTTATAGTAGTGTGAGTGTGTGGGTGTGGTTTGTGTATGTGTGTCAGGTGTGTGTAGTTTGAATTGTTCAATCTGGTGGTATTTTGTAAATGTGTGTGTATTTTGAGCGCTGCGGTATCTACCGCCAATGGTTTATCGTGATTGAAAGACCGCTGCGGTGATTCGTGGGTCGTGATATTGTGGGCATATTCCTGTTAGCGTAACGGTGTGGGTTTGGCTATGGCTAGTTTATCACTGACCTTTGGGCTGGCAGACTTGTGTGGGTGTCTGTATTGTGGCAGAATTCTCTGTGTGGATCATAATACCCGTAGTGGAATACCGCCGCGGGCATGATATGTTGGCAGCCGTCAACACGGCGGTAGGTGGCATTTACCGCCACGGTTGTAATGAGGGCCTTAGTTTTCACACAGGTGCGGCTGTGCATTGATTTCTGACGCTTGGTTGTGGATCCTCTTGCGGTTGTGGGGTTTTCGGATGCCCCGGGGACGATGCTTGGATTTCCTGCACTGGCAGGAAGAAGTCACAGGAGCTGCGTCGATTCGGTGAGCATTGCGCCGAATTTTCTACCACACGGCAGGCGCTGCATTGATTCCTCTCTGGAAGTCAGGCTGCGTCAATCCGGCTGTGCTGTGTGTCGATCCGGTGGGCCGTGTATCGAATTTCCATTCGCTATGCTGGTGCTGCATCGATCTTCTTGATGCGAAGTGGGGCTGCATCGTTCCGGTTTGGCATGTGGTGAAATCTTCACAGTGGTGCAGGCTGTGCGTTGTTTCTGACGCAAAAGGAGTCCTTCTAGTACAGATGATGTCTTTTCGACCTGAGACTTCAGGGAACAGAAGGTGAGCTCTATCCAAGCCCTTGGAGAGCACTTCTTCACCACAGCAAGAGAGCAGCAAGGCAGCAGGGCAAGAGCAAGGCAGCAGTCCTTCACAGAAAGCAGACAGGTGAGTCCTTTGAGCAGCCAGACAGGTCTTCTTGGCAGGATGCAGGTTCTGGTTCAGGTTCTCTTCTCCAGGAAGTGTCTGAGCTGGAAGGGACAGAGGCCCTGTTTAAATAACCAAATGTGCATTTGAAGTGGGGAAGACTTCAAAGAGTGGCTTAGAAGTGCCCAAGGTCCCCTTTCAGTTCAATCCTGTCTGCCAGGGTCCCAGTAGGGGGTGTGGCAGTCCTTTGTGTGAGGGCAGGCTACTGTCCTTTGACATGAAAATATCAGGCCCTCCACCCTCCCAGCCCAGGAAGACCCATTCAAAATGCAGATATATGCAAGTGAGGCTGAGTATCCTGTGTTTGGGGTGTGTCTGAGTGAATGCACAAGGGAGCTGTCAACTAAATCCAATCAGACGTGAATTGTAAGGCACAGAAGGATTTAAGTGCATAGAAATGCTCACTTCCTAAAAGTGGCATTTCTAAAATAGTAATATTAAATCCAACTTCACCAGTCAGCAGGATTTTGTATCACCATTCTAGCCATACTAACTATGACCTTCCTACTCCTTTCAGATCAGCAGTTAACACTCAAACAATGTATGAGGGCAGCCCGAATGCTAGTTTATGAAGGGAGCAGGCCTCACAGCAGTGAAAAAACGAATTTAGGAGTTTTACACTACCAGGACATGTAAACTACACAGGTACATGTCCTGCCTTTTGCCTACACAGCACCCTGCCCTATGAGTTACCTAGGGCATACCTTAGGGTGACATGAGTAGAAAAAAGGGAGTTTTAGGCTTGGCAAGTACTTTTAAATGCCAAGTCAAATTGGCAGTGAAACTGCACACACAGGCCTTGCAATGGCAGGCCTGAGACAAGGTTTAGGAGCTACTTAAGTGGGTGGCACAACCTGTCCTGCAGGCCCACTAGTAGCATTTAATCAACAGGCCCTGGGCACATATAGTGCACTCTACTAGGGACTTATAAGTAAATTAAATAGTCCAATTGGATATGATCCAATGTTACCATGTTTAAAGGGAGAGAGCATATGCACTTTAGCACTGATTAGCAGTGGGAAAGTGCGCAGAGTCCTAAAGCCAGCACAAATGAGGTCAGAAAAAGAGAAGGAGGAAGGAATAAAATCTGGTGATGATCCTGCAGAAAGGCCATTTCCAACACCACACAAAAATGGAAGCTAAACGCTAAGAATGGGCAACCCCGCAAATCCTTCATCTTGCCCATTTCTTAATAACCGCTGGATGAAATCAAGGGGAGAGGTGATAACGGCAAGACAGAGGGGTAGCAGCATGAATTGTGAGTATCTTGAACTTACAAATAAAATGCTGCTTCATGGGCCTGAAGATCAACAGAGTCTCATATCTGACTTTCCATTGTATTTTAGGATCATGAATAATACTTGAAAGACTTGCTATCTTGTAACGATCTAACATATATATCATCAGCGAATTGTCAAACTGCAACCCCTGCATAGAAAACTAAGGCAGCTGTAAAGCGATGGACACAAGATACCAGTTCCTTAGACATGGAAGGGCTAAGCCTTCATCTGTCTCAGGAAGTTGGAGTATTTTTAAGCTGACCCTGGGGGACTTATTGCTCCATATAACTGATGAAAAACTGCTCTCCAATTTGTGGAAAAACCTTCAGTAAATTTACAGGGAGCACAACTTTCCTGACAAAACCGTTACTACACTTGTGTGTGTGAGCCTGTACATGAAAGTTTCAAAAACACACCCAGAAAACGTAAAGGGGCATATTTATACTCCGTTTGCGCCGAATTTGCGTCATTTTTTTCGACGCAAATTCGACGCAAAACTAACTCCATATTTATACTTTGGCGTTAGACGCGTCTAGCGCCAAAGTTCATGGAGTTAGCGTCATTTTTTTGCGTGAACACCTTCCTTGCGTTAATGAGATGCAAGGTAGGCGTTCCCGTCTTAAAAAATGACTCCCAGGCATGTGCGTGGTATTTATACTCCCGGGCAAAAATGACGCCCGGGAGTGGGCGGGGCAAAAAAACCCGCATTTGCGCCTCTTTTTAACGCCTGGGTCAGGGCAGGCGTTAAGGGACCTGTGGGCTCAGAATGAGCCCAGAGGTGCCCTCCCCTGCCCCCAGGGACACCCCCTGCCACCCTTGCTCACCCCAGGAGGACACCCAAGGATGGAGGGACCCATCCCAGGGAAGAAAAGGTAAGTTGTGGTAAGTATTTTTTTTACATTTTTTTTGTGGCATAGGGGGGCCTGATTTGTGCCCCCCTACATGCCACTATGCCCAATGACCATGCCCAGGGGACAGAAGTCCCCTGGGCATGGCCATTGGGCAAGGGGGCATGACTCCTGTCTTTGCTAAGACAGGAGTCATGTTAATGGCGTCTGGGCGCCAAAAAAAAAATGGCGCAATTCGGGTTAAGACGATTTTTTTGCCTCAGCCTGACTTGCCCCATTTTTGGACGCCCAAACGCCATTTTTCCCTACGCCGGCGCTGCCTGGTGTACGTGTTTTTTTTTCACGCACACCAGGCAGCGCCCGTCGGCTAACGCCGGCTAACGCCATTCAATAAATACGGCGCCCGCATGGCGCTTCAGAATGGCGTTAGCCGGCGCTAATTTTTTTGGCGCAAAACTGCGTTAGCGCAGTTTTGCGTCAAAAAGTATAAATATGGCCCAAAGATTTTTGGTTTGAATTACAACGATTCTTGGAACGTTGGTAGCTATGATATTTGGGACTGAATTGGTTGGCACCACAGACAACTTACCAACTCCAGAAAGACCTGAAACCTGGTCATCTGGAAGAGTCAAGTGTGGTGCGGCTTGCATGGAACCTGTAGTTATTTCTTACCCTGAACACCTTGCAAATGCCAAATTCTAGGTGAAATCACAGAATTTCCTCACATTTCTATGAAATAAAATTCTGGAATCTGTGGGGTATTATAAAAGTCCTATCACATAGTATTTTCACACTTCTGCTAATAAAAATGGTGGATGACTTAGGCAAACATCCTTGAAATGAAATGCCTTGAAAATCCCTGGCAAGTGTCAAGATATTTGCTTTCAATTACATTGTGCGTTACGATGCAGTTATCTACAGATTTGTGGCCTGGGCTCAGCCAACACATGAAGGAAACATTCCAACTCCAGATGTTTCTGAAAACTGGACTCTCAGGGTAACCCAGTATAGTGGTGACTTGCACTGATCTAACATTCTCTCACTTAAAATGCCCTGCGAACATAAAATACTGGGTTACTTTCTTATGCCTAATAGCCCTCCTGGGGTATAGGCCATCAACCAAAACTCTTCAGCCATCACTCTCCTAGACCTTTCTTTTCATCTGAATCCAGGTGTAACCCATTTCCTTGAAGTCAACCTTGAGGACCTGGTCCCAGCTGTTTCTTTATCTTCCTCTTTTCCTTTTCCCTTGGGCGTTCTAGGTCAGAGCTTACCTGGTGGTGTTTGATGCAGGCCTGTGGAGCCGCAGCATCTTTTCATGAATTCTTCATGAACAAGGAGTTGGAATGACTTTTGCCATAGGTCATTGTTGCTGATGGTCTTTGGACAGTGGATTATGAGGATTTTCCTCAGACAGGTGTTGATGAAGGTCTGGACTTTGTTGGTGGTGGATGCTACTGTGCTCCAAGCTTCTGCTCCACGCAGAAGGACCGATTTTACCATTGGTATTAAAAAGCCTGATTTTGGTCTTCAGCATCAGATCCCTTCCTGTACATAAACAATCTATAATGGCGATTTGACACATCTATGTGTGCTACAAAATGCAGCACATGTAGAAGTACCAAAGCATCATTTTGAATGCTTGTTTATGTGCAGGAAGGTGTCCATGGCATTTTGTTTCTTCTATGTGTGCAGCAAAATGAAAAGAAATGCAAAATGCAATTTGCATAGAAGTGCAAAAAAAAATAAAAAATGAGGAGAAATAAAAGCAGTCCTCCTCGATTTGCCATGCTAACAGCACCCCTGGGGTGGCGTTAGTTTTTGGCACTGCCTCAGGTTTACGACAACTCATAAATCTGAGGCAGAATCCAAATTAATGGGTATTGTTGTGGATTGCCCACCGCAACATCCATTGCACATTCCTCTGATGCACAAAACTGCAACAGAGGGGCCATATTTACAAGGAGGCATAACGCCACAGAAAAGTGGCACTACGCCTCCTTGTGAATATGGAGCAGTGATTAGCAACACCGGAGCGCCACGAAAGGTGATGCTCTAGTGGTACTAGGGGCTTATTAATTATGCCCCTCTAATGTTTTTAAATTGCTATTAGTTCCACTGTACCCCTATGGCATGGAGAAAGGAGCTATCTCAGAAAATATTTTAAGATGTGTATTTTGCCACAGAAGTATCATGGTACCCAAATATCTTGGGGAAACATTTAAATAGAAATAACATTCATAATAGTGTAAGTGGGGTGGCTCTGACAAGAGCCTTCGTGCTACTTGTGTGCTGTGCACACCTACAGATAGTACTGGATACTTTCCTTTAAGTTATTTAGGAAGATCCTGGACCCTTGAAATGCCCTTCAGCTCTTCTGAAGATACTAGACATGTCAAAACACATTTTATTGTGTATTATGGAGCCCATGCCAAAGTCCTGGAGTAATGCCAAAATTGCTTTATTGACTTAATTCCCGAACTTCACAGTCTTTGGACAGAATTGGTTTGACCACTACATTTTGCCTTCAACAAATGTTGGACTCCACAAAGGCAGTGTGGAGGAAGTGATTTATCAGCTCTTCCAAGCTTCCCTTCATTCCAACTGAATAGACTACTGCTGCAAATATGTCCAAATCACTCACTCCACAGTTCACAATCGTGACATCAGGGTGCTCACATTTCAAAATGCCTTCCACAATAGGTAGAAGATGATGCCATTTCATCCCTCTATTGTCATTCCAAGTAACATCCACTCTGGAAAATGCTAGTTCATTGTCAATGCTGCAATTGTTTACATACTCTAAAGAAACAAAATGTTATTTTAGAAAGTCGAATGAAAGCATGTTATGCTACTGAAGGGGTGAGATTCATCCTCAGAAATTGGAATGAAACTCCACTTTGGTCATCCACTGTACATGAGTGCAATTTAGCAGTAACACTCCTCAAGAACTAGAAACAGTAAATTAACCTGGGGACAATTATGTGGAATAAGTTGCTAGTTACCCATAAACACATAGAAAATTATACCTGCAACTAGGCCTATAAAGTACTGGAACTCATTTATTCTGTAAAAAAGCTGCACATTCTTAACTTCTTGTGGTATGTGTGTTGACTACAGTAGGTGGGAAAGGAAAATTCAAACAAACTGGAGTAACTCAGCCCTGCTATCTAACACGTCCAACTGAAAACTCATAATCAAGCAGTTGTCAAACTATAACTACTTCTGGTCTGTGTGATGACTGGATGTGACGAATAGAAAACAAAAGTCAAACTGAAGTAACTTGCCCATGCTTACTTACACATTTGTAATAAAACTCAAAATCAAACAGTGCACACCAGATTAGCATTAAGCTGGGAAACAGGGTATTCTAGAAAGTCTGCATGCTTTGGAGAGGGATGTGAATGAGCTCCAAATTTTCTCTGAAGCTATATACTCCACCTATATCTCACTCTGAAATGCCCCTTATATCCTTAAACTCAGCCTATTTCTCACTGTGAAAACCATAAACAGACTTGAAGTGCACCCACTCCTGACAGGTAAGAGCCCCTCCTAACCTTTATATTGCACCTACCCCTCAACAATAAAGTCTCTTTCCCATCCTTAAACACCAGCCACCCCTACATCTAAATATTCTAACTTCAAATAACCTCTATACGGTCTTGAAACATAAAGATACCTCTCCATTTATGCACTCCACCTATCCGTAAAAATGACATAACCCCTGAACATAGTTAAAGTTTATCAATCTGTTACTTCAGATGTCTCATGGCACTCAAAAATGTAAACTATGTGTTGTATGTACTAAATTGCACAATAATTACTAAATTAAACACTTGCTGGCAGAAAAAAACAAAAAACATTATTAGTTGTTTTATTTTTGAACCAGTAAAACAAGTTATGAAAAAGAAACTGTGTGAATTTTTCTACTTTTTCATTTTGTTTCACATTTTTAGTTGTACTTTTTAATTTGTGAGGAAGATAAAAAAAAGGAAAAAAATAAGAACTCGGAACTTGGATGAGAAGAAAATATTTTTGGCATATGTTCTTGTGAGCAGAGATCACTTGTTGTCTTGCAGAGACACTCTTTTCACTGACCAATATTAGTTTTGCACCAACAGTGCAATAAAGGCCAGTGGCTGCATGTTGGTCATCAGTCTCAATTGCCGCTGCTCTTAAATGTTCTTCTGGCATAGTGACACCATGTGTTAAGAGCTCCTGTGGTGCCAAAGATGAGGCAGATGGGGATTGTTCGCCATTGTCAACTCATTGACGCTCGGCTGGTGTGAATTATTTTTGATGCCAAGCATTTAAATGTTTGTGCATTACACAGGTGCCAAAGCTATATTTCTTTCCTGTTTGTCTATTAAAGTCTCTGTTACCTACTTTGCCCTGAAACAATTTGGGCAGAAACCTTTGATTGTCTCTCTGCAGCATAAAAACATTCTCACACCACAGATTCTCTCTCCTTAATCATCTTTCACATGGTAAGATTGCAAAGGTGGCAGATCCTCCTCTCTAGAAGCCATTGATGCTTTTAAGTGCCAGAATACAAAAAGTCTCACAAAAATGTAATATGCTGATTTACTGGTGTACAGTTAAAGGACATACCTTAAAGGGCTCTCAAGAGGGATAAACAAGATAAACATGCAACATAACAATGTTATGAACCAGTGAGAAGTGACTTTACTGTTTCACAGAGATGTGAACCAATACAAAGTGAGCTTTATAAATGGCATAGGCAATGACAGTAATTTTCAAGGTACAGTGGTAACAGCCACCTGCTGTGCATGGTCTTTTGCTGTGCGTAGAGGGGTTGGACGAAGGGCCTAGCCCAAGGCTAGGCCCTGCAGCCAACACCCCATGATCAGCCAATCCCACACCATGCACAGTATTTGGACATGCACAACGGAAGGTTGGCTGCAGGCCCTGGCTCCAGGCCTTGTGCTGGGGGGAGGAGGGGTTGGCTTTCTATATGGTAACAGAATATGACTTATGTTGGAAAAAAACCTTAAAATATAAAAACTGAGCCTACTGACTTCTTCAAGGGTGAATATAATATATACATGTATGTATAAAGCAAATCTATCATCCTTCTTCACAGGTCACCAATATTTTAATCAAAATATATTTGAATAATTAACACAATGCAATTTGTAGTAATATTGATTGATATAAAAATGTTTAATAAAGTTTTAATTAAAAAACATGCCTTTTACTCCTAGCTTTTACATCGTTTTTATTATTACATGTATTACATGTTATTTTGTACATGAAAAAATGTGAAAATAAATAGACGTGTCGTGTTTTATTTTTAATTAAAACAAATAGGATTAGGAGTCTTTTTTTAACATTCTGTTTCCCAGAAAATGAAATTGTTAAAACAACTACAAGAGGTCCTTGCACTCCAGCTGCAGACAATTGAGCTCCACCTGGGAGTGCAGAAAAATATATGGTAAGTTCTCCTAGGGTGATTGATTTAAAGGCACATGAGGCTTATTCTTATTGTACTGGAGTGCTGCTGGACTACCTGCAGCCCCCAACAACATTAAAAAGGCGTGCTGGTGTGTCTCCCTATTCTAAGGATACCACAAAGCAAAAATGGATACGTACATTAAAGAACTTGCAGGACATTGTAGAGCATTCACTCACCTCAAAGATGCAGTGAACAATAATAAATGGGTGTCCCCGTTCACTCATTTATTATTCACTTATTTTTTTAAATAATTTACTGCTGGTGTCCTAGTGCCTATCTGGGACACCCATATCTTATTCATACAAGGGGAGGCTAGGGGAGGGGTGAGGCCCCCTCCCAGAGTCTTTCCACTCTTTAGGGATCCTATCCCCTTAGACCATATATTTTTAACAAGGGGCACAGGTGCATGGTCCCCCTCTCAGCCACTGGTGGCCTAAGCACTCTAAACCCAGACTCTTTTTTTTTTTAATTAAGAAGAAGGAGCACGTTGCCATCCTCACCTTCTCTTCACAACTTGAGGGACCCCATCCCCTGGGTCTCTAGTGGGTGCCCCAGTGCCCGTCTGGGGTACCCAAAAACAACTATGTTGAAGGCTGGAGCCCCAGGGCCCCCTTCACTCCAGCCAGCTGCCCCAGCCAGCACCATACTAGGTGCTGGTGGGAGTTGACACTTTTCCATTGCTCCCTTCTAGCCAGAAGCAAATTGTTGTTTATGTGGCCTGGGG
The DNA here is from genome assembly GCF_031143425.1 of Pleurodeles waltl. Lineage (NCBI taxonomy): Eukaryota > Metazoa > Chordata > Amphibia > Caudata > Salamandridae > Pleurodeles > Pleurodeles waltl. The sequence continues at coordinate 479,184,344 of NC_090438.1, read as the reverse complement.
TTTCTGGGGCCCATATATGGTCTCAGTAGACGGGCCACATGCTTTCCTCTCCTTTAAACAGTATGTGGCCCAGAGGAATGGGGTCCATGGGTCCTGTGTGGCTCCAGGAGGGAGCCACATTCACACCTCCTCTCCATATTCATAAATATATTGAAAACATTGGGAGGCATTTTTGATTTTCAAACTCCTGCAGGATAGCAACTTTTTTTGACCCCCACATGGGCCAGAAGGGCAGAGTATCCCTACTTCTCCACCTTATGTATTTTTTTCTTTTTTACACTCAGGGCACAGGACTAAGTCCCCAATCCCAGTATTGGCTGCCTGCAACATTTTTTCTTCATGTTGCTGACAGCCAATCTTAGTGCTCCCTCCGATAGGAGCATGTTCTTCTCGCAGGGAATTTGCCCAAGGGAAAAAAAGACCGATGGCCAATCAGAATGCTCTATTTTTACAAATTGGGTTCAAGGGACTCTTGAGAAAGTCTCTTGAACCCAACTGCTCAGAAATACAAATAATTTTGATCTAAACTACCCAATGGATTTACCCCAAATCACAAATAGCACCCTGGGCTGGACCAAGATCTAGCTTCATGACAAATTGCAATTCCTTTCAGGAGTTTTTATGGTATTGCTTTCCAAAAAAATCTATGGAAAATGCATGGGGAAACTTGGATTTGGGACACCTTTCTTTCTCCAGTCTACTTGGTGGATCAACTCAAGTTTGGTATTGATTCTTTTATGTGTTTTCTTTTGCATTACAATACTACTGCACTACTTTGTCGGTAATTTCTCGTGGAGTGGTGAAGACTGGAATAGCATGGTATAGGGTGATGTGGAGTGCCATAGAGTTCAGTAGAGTAGAGTGGAGCACAGCGGTATATAGTGGGGTGGAGTAGAGTGTCGGAGTGGCATACAGTAGAGTGGTGTAGAGTAGAGTGGCAAAGAATGACATGGGGTAGAGTAGAGTACAGTGGAGTAAAGTGTAGTAGCATAGAGGTGAGGGGTATACGGTGGAGTAGAGTGGTGTCTAGTGCAGTGGAGTAGAGAAGTCCAGACTATAGTAGAGTGCTAGGAGGGAAGTGGCATAGAGTACAGCATGTAGAGTGCAGTGGCACAGGGCACAGTGGCACAGGTCTATAGTGGTTGGTGTGTAGTGGAGTAGAGTGGCATAAAGTGGATTGGCGCAGAATAGAGTGATGTGCAGGTCAGAGTTGCACAGAGTATAGTAGCATACAGTGCACTGACATAAAGTGCACTAGCATACAGTAGGGTGGTGTAGAGTAGAGGATACTATTGTGCAGTGCACTAGCATACAGTAGAGTGATTCAGACTAGAATACAGTGGTGTACAGTGCTCTGGCATACAGTGTGGTGGAGCGGAATAGAGTAGAGTGTCAGTGTCATAGAGTAGAGTGGAGTCCAGTGGCTTGGAGTGGCATAGGGTACAGTGGAAGAGAGGAAAGTGGGATAGATTGAAGTAAGGTCCATTGAAATGGTATAGGGTACAGTGAGTAGGGTGATGGACAGTACAGTGGTATATAGTGAATTGGGGTATAGTGAAGGTGGTAGAGTAGAGTAGAGTGAAGTGGGGTGGAGTAGAGTGGCATAGTGTAAAGTGGGGAATACTGAATTGGGGTAGAGTGTTGTAGAATAGAATAGAGTGGTGTACAGTAGAGTAGTGCAGAGTGATGTAAGGTGCAATGAAGTGGGTAGAGTAGATTGATGTAAAGTAGAGTGGGATAGAGTCAAGGGGGGTAGAGTCATGTGGGCTCGAGTCAAGTGGGGTAGAGTACAGTGGTGTACACTAGAGTGGCATACTGTAGAGTGACGTTGAGTGAAGTGGGGTCAAATGAAGTGGAGTGGAGTGGAGTGAAGTACTATTGTAGTGTGGCATAGAGTACAGTGCTGTACAGGACAGTGGCATAGAGTGAAGTAGGGTAGAGTAGAGTGGTGTACAGTTGAATGGCATGGAGTATAGTGGCATAGAGAGAAGTGAGGTTAAGTGAAGTGGGTTAGAGTGATATGGAGTAGAGTAGAGTGGACCACAGTGGAGTGGTGTACAGTAGAGTGACATATAGAAGCGGGGTCGAGTGAAGTGGGGTAAAATGAAGTGGGATAGAGTAGTGTGGCATAGAGTAGTGTGGCATAAAGTAGAGTGGCATAGAGTGAAGTGTGGTAGAGTGAAGTGGGGTGGAGTGAAGTGAGGTATGTGAAGTGGGGTAGAGTGACATAGGGGCATATTTATACTCTGTTTGCACCAGCTTTGCGTAATTTTTTTACGCAAATCCTGCTCAAACTTAACTACATATTTCTATTTTGGTGCTAGACAGGACTAGTGCCAAAATATTGGAGTTAAAGTCATTTTTTGCCTGCGGAAAACTATCTTGCATCAATGAGATGCAAGGTAGGCATTCCCAGGCAAAATAATGAGTCTAAGGGGCATATTTATACTCTACTTTTGCTGAAATAGTGTATTTTGTTTTACGCTATTTCAGCCCACGATTAACTCCATATTTATATTTTGATGCTAGACCTGTCTACATATTGGAGTTAAAGTCATTTTTTGCCTGCAGAAAACTACCTTGCATCAATGAAATGTAAGGTAGGAGTTCCCGGGCAAAAAATGACTATAAGGCCCTTGCGCCTTATTTATCCTCTGGTGCAAAAATTGTGCACGGAAGGGAGGCGGGCCTAAATAATAGCGCTAAGCTTGCTTAGGGCCATTATTTAATGCCTGGGTCAGAGCAGGCGTTAAGGGACCTGTGAGCTCACTTCCATGGTGGAACACCATGGAATGAGTCCACAGGTGCCCTCCCCAGGCCCCAGGGACACCCCCAGCCACACCAGAGGGCGAGCCGAGGATGGTGGACCCCATCCCAGGTAAGTACAGGTAAGTAAAGGAAAGTATTTACCTTTTTTATTTTTAAATGCCATAGGGGGGCCCAGAAATGGGCCCCCGTACATGGCACAGGGTGCAGTGGCCATGCCCAGGAGACCCTTGTCCCCTGTGCTGGCCATTGGCGTGGTGGGCATGACTCCTGCCTTTTCTAATGCAGAAGTCATGTGACATGGTAGGTTTAGTGCCATAAAGTGACGCTAATCTGGTTAAAGTCATCTTTTTTTACTCTAACCAGCCTAGCATTATTTTTTGGTGCTAAACACCCATCTCCCATACCGGCACCTCCATCCGGCTAACATAAATTTTTTTTACACTAGCCCACCCTTTGTTCTGGATTGCACCATTCCATTAATATGACGTCCCGCTGGCATCCTGGGATGGGGCAAGCCAACGCTATACTTTTTGACGCAACCTAGCATTAGCGCAGGTTTGCATCAAAAAGTATAAATCAGGGCCTAAGGCCCTAGCGCCTTATTTATCCTCTTGTGCAAAAATCACGCACATGTAGAGGAGAGGTCAAAAATGGTGCAAAGCTTGCTTTTAATAATTTTTTAAAGCCTGGGTCAGGGCAGGCGTTAGGGGACCTGTTGGCCTATTTCCATGTTGGAACACCATGGAATAAGCCCAAAGGTGCCCTCCCCAGGCCCCAGGGACACCCCCACCCACACCAGAGGGACAGCGGAAGAAGGGGACCCCATCCCAGGTAAGTATAGTTAAGTACAGGTAAGTATTTTTCTTTAAGTGCCATTGGGGACCCTGAAATGGGCCCCCCTACATGGCAGTGGGTGCTGTGGCCATGCCCAGGGAACCCTGGTCCCTTGTGCTGTCCATTGGGGTGGTGGGCATGACTCCTGTCTTTTCTAAGACAGTAGTCATGTGGTTTGGATGGTTTTGCATCAGAAAATGACTCTAGGCAGGTTAGAGTCATTTTTTGTTTACTCTAACCTGCATAACGTCATTCTTTGGTGCAAAACCCCTTTCTTCCATACCTACAGCCCCACCCGACTGGTGCACAGAAATGGTGCAAGTCGGTGCTAAGCGTTTTGTTGCAAAACTGCGTTAGTGCAGCTTTGCACCAAAAAGTATAAATCACGGCCATAGAGTGCAGTGGAGTTGAGTATAGAAGAGCAGAGTGGAGTAGAGTTGGGTAGAATGGAGTGGAACACAGTGGCTTGAGGTGGTGTACTTTAGACCTGCATACAGTAAAGTGCTCAAGGGTAGAGTGGTGTATGGTAGAGTGACTTAGAGTGAAGTGGGCTGAGTGAAGTGAGGTAGAGTGAAGTGGAGTAGAGTAGATGAGCACTGTGTAGAGTGGTGTACAGTAGAGTGGTGTGGAATAAAGTAGGGTAGATTGAAGTGAGGTAGAGTGAAGTGGGGAAAAATAGAGTGTTGTTAAATAGAGAGGTATAGAGTACATCAGCATAGAATGAAGTTGGTGGAGTGAGGTGAGATAAGTTGAAGTGGGGTAGGTAGAGTAGCATAATGTAGACTAAAGTCGGATACAGTAAAGTGGGTACAGTGAAGTACAGTGAAGAGGGGTAGAGTGGCATAGAGTAGAGTCAGATAGAGTCAGGTGGAGTAGATTGAAATGGGCTAGAGTGAAGTGGGGTAGAGTAGAGTGGAATATTGTAGCGTGGAATACAGTATAGTGGCCTAGTGAAGTGGGGTAGAATAAAGTGGGTTAAAATAGAGTATCATAGAGTAGAGTGGCATACAGGGCTGTGGCATAGAGTAAAGTAGTGCAGAGTAGAGTGGCATAGAATTGAGCGGTATAGAGTAGAGTGGCATAGAGTGAAGGTGCTACAGTGAAGTGGGGTAGAGAGAAGTGTGGTACAGTGACATGGGGTAGAATAAAGTGGCATAGATTAGAGTGGGGTATAGTGAATTGTCATAGGAAGTGGGTTAGAGTGAAGTGGGGTGCAGTGAAGTGGGATACAGTAGAGTGCTGTAGAGTGAAGTGGGGTAGCATGAAGTGGCGGGGAATGAAGTTTGGTCCAGAGAAGTGGGGTAGAGTAGAGTAGCATAGTGTAGAGTACGGTGGTGTAAAGTGGAGTGGAGTCAAAGTGGCTACAATAAAGTGGAGCAGAGTTGAGTGGCATACAATAGAGTAGCATACAGTAGAGTGACATAAAGTAGTGAGGGGTCAAGTGAACTGGGGTAGCAAGAAGTGGTTAGAGTAGAGTGTCATATAGGAGAGAGGCATAGAGTGAAGCAGGGTAGAGTAGAGTGGCGTGCAGTGGAGTAGGGCAGAGTAAAATTTAGTGGATTGGAGTACTGTGGTTTGAGGTGATGTACTGTAGAGTGGCATACAGTAGAGTGCTCAAGAGTAGAGTAGCATAGAGTAGAATAGAGTGGCGTAGAGTAGAATGGCTTAGAGTGAAGTCAGGTAGAGTGAAGTGGGGTATAGTAGAGAGGCATAGTGTAGAGTAGAGTACAGTAGATTGGTGTTGAGTGAAGTGGGGTAGATTGAAGTGGAGTAGATTAGAATGTTGTAGAGTAGAGAAGTGTAGAATAGAGCAGTGTAGAGTGAAGTGGGGTACATTGAGTGGCATAGAGTGAAGTGGGGTCAAATGAAGTGGGGTGGACGGAAGTGGTTAGAGTATAGTGGCATAGAGTAGAGTGGCATAAAGGATAGAGGTATAGAGTACAGTGGGTAGAGTACAGAGGCATAGAGTTCAATGGCATAGATTAAAGTGGCATAGAGTGAGATTGGATACAGTAAAGAGGAGTAGAGTGAAGTGGGGTACAGTACCATGCAGAACAGTACAGTGGTGTACAGTAGGGTGTTGTAGAGTGAAATGGAGTACAGTGAAGTGGGGTTTGATAGAGTGGAGTAGAGTAGAGTTGCATAGAATAGACTGGCGTAGAGTAAAGAGGAGTAAAGTGAAATGGGGTACAGTGAAATGGAGTGGAGTAAAGTGATATAGAGTCATGTGGCATACAGTAGAGGGGTGTAAATGACGTGTGATCGGGTGAAGCGGGGTAAAGTACAGTGGGGTAGAGTAGAGTAGGGTAGAGTAGAGTGGAGTACAGTGTGGTATAGTGGAGAGAGGTACAGTTGGTATGAATAGTGTACTGTAGAGTGGCATACAGTAGAGTGCTGAAGAGTACAGTGGTGTAGACTAGAGTTGCATAGAGAATTGTGGTGTAGAATTAAGGAGGGTAGGGTGAAGTGGGATAGAGTGAAATGGGGTAAAGTAGAGTCCATACAGTAGAGTGGTGTAGAGGGAAGTGGGGTAGTGTGAAGTGGTGTAGATTGACGTGGGGTAAAGTAGAGTATTGTAGAGTAGAGTGGGATAGAGTAGAGCAGCAGAAAGTGAAGGTGGGTACAGTGAAATGTGGTGGAGTAGAGTGGCATACAGTAGAGAAGGAATAGAGTGAAGTGTGGTAGAGTGAAGTGGGGTAGAGGGCGAGTGACATACAGTAGAGTGCCATAGAATATAGTTACACAGTGAAGTGGGTTAGAGTAGAGATGTGTAGAGTACAGTGTCATAGAGTAGAGTGATGTAGAGTCAAGTGGGGTGGAATGAAGTGAGGTGGAGCAGGGTAGGGTAGAATTCAGGACAGTGGGGTAGCATGAAGTAGGGTAGAGTGAAGTAGGGTACAGTGAAGTGGAGTAGCATACAGTGGCCTAGAGTAGAGTGGTGTCGAATACAGTAGCATAGAGTGCAGCTCCATAGTGTACAGTAGTATGGTGCAAAGTACAGTATGGTGGAGTATAGTGCAGTTATGTAGAGTAGATTGAAGTGGGGTACAGTAGATTGGTATAAAGTAGAGTGGTGTACAGTAGTTTAGCGTAGAGTGTGGTGTGCAGAGTGGAGTATCATGCGGTAGAGTGGAGTGGCGTAGAGTGGAGTGACATGTCAGAGAGTAGAGTGGAGTGTCATGCCATAGAGTTGCATGTCATACAGCGTGTTACAGTGGAGTGGCATAAGTGGAGGCATACAGTGGAGTAGAGTAGAGTGGAATAGCATAAAATAGAGTGGCGTACAGTTTAAGTCATAAAGAGTCCAAGTGGATAGAGTTGTGACATATAGGCCCTCATTATGACATTGGCGGTAAGTCCTGCCAAGCCGACTGTTACCAACATACCGCGGCGGTATACCACTACCCATATTATGACCCACACATAGCAATCGTCACTATACGGACACAAACACAAGTCAGCCAGCCCAAAGGTCAGTGATAAAATGGCGGTATCAAAACCCACACCGTTACACCAACAAAAATACAACAACAGCATTATGACCCACGAATCACCACAGCAGACAATCAACCACGGTAAACCATTGGCTGTACATACCGTGGTGCTCAAAATACACACACTCAAACAAAACAACACGACAATGGACAATTCAAACTACACAAACCACACACCCTCACCACTATAACACACACCCACACTACCCACATCCCTTTACGACTACAAACAATTGACAACTGAGAGAGAGAGAAACACCAAGAGAACCCACAGAACATCACCCATACACCATTCACTCACCTCACAGCATACACCCTAACACATCACCCTACACACCCTCACACACACCACACACATTACACCCATGGCACCACACAGAGACACCCCAGGTTCTCAGAGGAGGTGGTAAAGGTCATGGTAGAGGAAATCATCCGGGTAGAGCCACAACTATTCGGATGACAGTTGCAGCAGACATCCATTGCAAGGAAGATGGAGCTATGGCGGAGAATCGTGGACAGAGTCAACGTCGTGGGACAGCACCCCAGAACAAGGGATGACATCAGGAAGAGGTGGAACGACCTATGGGGGAAGGTGCGTTCCGTGGTTGCAAGACACCCGATAGCTGTACAGAGGACTGGCGGTGGACCCCCACCTCCTCCCCCACAACTAACATGGGAGGAACAAGTCTTGCCAATACTGCATCCTGAGGGCCTGGCAGGAGTAGCAGGAGGACTGGACTCTGGTAAGTCAAATCTTTACTACTTTCACCCCCCTACCTGCATGCCATCAAATACCCCCACCCTCACCCTCACTCCCATCACTCCACCACCTCCCACACACCCCACCATCACAATCCATCCATCCCAGTACCCAGCACTGCATGATCCACCAATGCATGGACAGGACTCACAGCTCTGCATGGGCACCCATCACCACAGCATGCACACTAGAGAAAATCACCTAGCCCACAAAATAACTACTCACACAAGGCAAAGCTGACAGGGCACTCACAACCATAGAGGCCAGCACACCCATGCACAAGATGTCACTAGCAGAAACAATAACACTGCATTTACATCCCCACAGGTCCCCCCACAGAAGAGGCCCACAGTGATGACAGCAGCTCTGCTCCCCTGGATCAGGATGACTAACCTGGCCCATCAGGGACCTCCGGACAGTCGGTTACCCAGGCACAGTCCCATACCACGACAGAACCTCCCACCTCAGGAAACACCAGCACAGCACCCACTCAGCGGGCCCATCCCTCTGTCCCCAGGACACGTCAATCAGCAGTGTATCCACCACTACAGGGACCCCGGGCAACCCCACAAACACAGGACGATCAGGGACCTGGGGCCAGTGGCAGTGGGCACACAGTTCAGGGGACAGAGGCCCAGGACAACAGGGAAGCTGGGAGGACTGCTATGCGACAGGGGATAATAGGCTGAGGGTACCGACTCCACAAGGGACTCACCAACATTCTGGGAGTATACCACCCCTCCCAGGAGACAATGAGCCAGATACTGGCCAAGTTGCAGGAGACCCAGTGGCTGCAGGAGGGACAGTACCTGGGGATCAGGGAGGACCTGAGGGACATCCACACCACCCTGGTCACTATTGCAAGGGTGCTGGCAGACATGGCCAACACCATGAGGGAGGCAGTGGCACACCAATGGGCCCCTCACACTAGCCACACCGATGAACAGCCCTCCACCTCCGCTGACGTTAGTGGACAGGAGGCCCCACCACAGGAGTACAGGCCACCAGCACCCCTCCCCCTGCAGAAGCAGAACCACCACACAAAAGTTCCCTTCAAACCAGGCAGAAGCCATAGAACATTGCCAAGACCCCCACCAGGTAATAAGACTCTCCTGATTGTCACCCTTGTGTCCCACTCTGTCACCCTGTCCACCTTGAACTGCCATTGCTCCACTTCCTATGCCCTCTTGGACAATACACCTGTGATACAAAGAGACTGGACTCTATCTTGGACTCTCCTCCACCATCACCCAAGCCCACTGCACATCCCCATTAAATTATCAGAAATTAAATAAACACCCTTTGAAAAAATACAAGTATGTAGTATGTCAAATGATTTAAGTATGTATTCCTTTAACAATCTGTAGACATTGCAAGTAGACTGTACAGAAATGTATATGTAGGTATGACCTGTATTTTGCTGCAGTCAAATACACCAGAGTAGGGCACAAATATCTGTGAATAGACATGTCAAAGGATACAGTAAGTGGCCATAGTAGTGGGAAAAACAGCCTGCCAGTGAAACTGCAATGGAAGGTGAAGTTACAGTGTCTTACCTGTGTGTCACTGGAAGTACTGTCGAATGATAAATGTTCTGTTGTCCACATCCTCATCCTCTGTCTCCTCTTCGTCACTGTCCACAGGCTGCACCACTGCCACAAGCCCATCTCCAGCTTTATCCTCATGCAGAAAAGGCACCTGGCGTCTCAAGGCAAAGTTGTGCAACATGCAACATGCCATGATGATCTGGCACACCTTCTTGGGTGAGTAGCACCTGTTAGATGAAGGCACTGAAACCTGGCCTTCAGGAGGCCAAAGGTTTGCTCTATAATTCGTCTTGTTCACCCATGTACCTCATTGTAATGTTCCTCTGCCCTTGTCCTGGGATTCCGCACTGGGGTCAGTAACCATGAGAAGTAACCAAAGTCACCTGTAAATATTGAGGGATACCTGTTAGCCAGACACTCACCCTTAGGGCTAACTCCACACCCATATACCAACATCCACTTGGTGGGGACCATGGGCTCACCGATTAGCCACAATGTTGGGGATATGTCCCATTGCATAGAAGTCAGCTTTCACTGTGGCCAAATCCTCCACCTGGGGAAAACAGTGTAGCTGCACATGTGTTTCGTCAGGGCAATCAACACTCTGGTCAGCACGTTTGAGAACATTGGCTGGGACATTCGTGCTGCCATGGCTACTGTCACTTGGAAGGAGCCACTTGCCAAGAAATGGAACACAGATATTACTTGCACAAGAGGGGGATCCCAGTGGTCTGACAGATAGCTGAGATCAGGTCTGGCTCCAATTGGGCACACAGCTCTTGGATTGTGGCCCTATCAAATCTGTAGGTGAGGATAATGTGCCTGTCCTCCATTGTTGCCAAGTCCACAAGGGGTCTGTACACAGGGGGAAGTCTCCATCTCCTATTCATCCTCGGCGGTTGTACTCTAGGCGGTAAAACGATTAGCATCTGGCCCTATGGGTTACAGTAGCCAATAATGACATGACTTAGCGTCATTTTGTGGGACTGCCACCTTCCCTTGTGTCATTTAATGACAATGATATGCAAGGCAGGCGTTCCCTCCTAAATACAGCCGTAAATACAGCACATCCCTGCATTTTGGAAAAGCCATAGCTGGGCGCAGGAAAATTGCTAGCCACACCGCGCTTCACAATTTCCTCATAAATGAGGCCCATAGTGTGCTATCAAGGCCTGTTGGAAATAGCCCTCCCTACAGCGTCACCCTCAAACCTTTTACCTTCGTCCTCCTAGTTTTTGCAGAACTTTTGCTTGTTGATCTTATGACTCTATGCACTTTATCACTGCTAACCTGTTCTAAAGTGTGTGTGCTCTCTCCCTAAAACATGATTGTATTGGCATATGCCTGATTTGCATATTTAATTTACATGTCAGTCCCTTATGGAGTGGTATACCCTATACCCAAGACCTGTAAGTTAAATGCTACCTTTGGGCCTGAAGAAGTTATTATGCCACCCACTTAAGTAGCACTTTAACACATGTTCCAAGCCTGCCAGTGTAACCTGAAGCAGTGCCTCACTGTAATGTTGCCTTGGCACTTAAAAACCTTTGTTAATCTTTAAACTCCCATTTTGTTACATATGTCACCCCTAAGGTAGGCCCTAGGTAACCCAGTGGGAAGGGTGCTGTGTAATTAAAAGGTAGGTACTTTTAAGTTTTCCATGTCATAGTAGTGAAAACCTCCCAAATACCCTTTTCACTGCTGTGATGCCAGCCCTTAGGATAACATTGATGATTCACTATTATATTTAATAAGCTGTAATTCCTAAACCAGAGCATGTGGCTATGTCATATTTGGTCCCTGTGATCTTGTAATGATAAACACTCTCTTAATGGTAAAGTTGAATTTATAATAACAAGTCTGAAAAGGCCACTTTTAGGAAGTTGGTATTTTCCTGCCCTTAGCCCTCTGTGCCTGGAGTCTGCCTTAGGTCACATGACTGGGTGTAACTGACATGTAGGACTTTGTGAATTCCTCCCAGACAGTCACACAATAGTAAGAATAGCTGCGCCTGAATGGGCAATCAACTGACTTCATGGGGGTGGAGCTAAGCACAGCCCTACTTGCACCTGAATAGGCTGTGTTCTGCTACCACACAATAGGCTTAACAACCCTGAATTGTCAGTGCAGCTCGCTAGGAGCCAGGGCAGGGGAGGTAGGAAACTCCTGGAACTTCAAAGAGCCCTTCTCGAAACTTCTCTCGACTTCTAGGAGCCCGGCAAAAGGGTATAAAATAGGGCCCTCAGACCTACTCCTCTGTTCACTACTGGAGCTGTGGAAGGACACCCAGAGGACTGATTGCTGTTGTGACATGCTTTGCATTCTGCCAAACTTCTGCTCTATCTGGAAGGACTGCTTTGGTGCCTGGAGCCTGCCTTGAACCTTCAGAGGCCAGCCCTGCCGCTTCACCTGCACCCAGGACTTCAGAAGTGACTCCAAGGGCCAGATTTGCTGGCCTCCTGTTCAGAGGCACAGGGACATAAAAGAATCCCACCATCCTGAGCCCGCACTTAGACCCACCCTGAGTGAGACCTGAACCTACAAGCAGTTTCTATCCACCCCTGGACACTTGGTTGTAGTGCTAAAAGTGCCTAGATGGTCATTTTCTAAAACTGAGGACTTGCTATTTTGAACCTTAAACTTTAAAAATACTAAACTCCGGATCTACCAATAGAATTCCGATGAATTTTGGTATAAGATAATGTAGGAGGCTGGACTGGCTTGTAGTGAGTACCAAGGGGTACTTGCACCTTGCACCAGGCCCAGTTATCCCTTATTAGTGTATAGGGTGTCTAGCAGCTTAGGCTGATAGATAATGGTAGCTTAGCAGAGCAGCTTAGGCTGAACTAGGAGACGTGTGAAGCTACTACAGTACCACTTAGTGTCACATGCACAATATCATAAGAAAACACAATACACAGTTATACTAAAAATAAAGGTACTTTATTTTTATGACAATATGCCAAAGTATCTTAGAGTGTACCCTCAGTGAGAGGATAGGAAATATACACAAGATATATATACACAATAGCAAAAATATGCAGTATAGTCTTAGAAAACAGTGCAAACAATGTATAGTTACAATAGGATGCAATGGGGAAACATAGGGATAGGGGCAACACAAACCATATACTCCAAAAGTGGAATGCGAACCACGAATGGACCCCAAACCTATGTGACCTTGTAGAGGGTCGCTGGGACTATTAGAAAATAGTGAGAGTTAGCAAAATAACCCTCCCCAAGACCCTGAAAAGTGAGTGCAAAGTGCACCAAAGTTCCCCTAAGGACAAAATAGTCGTGTTAGAGGGAAAATGCAAGGAAAACACAACTCAGCAATGCAACAACGATGGATTCCTGACTGAGGGTACCTGTGGAACAAGGGGACCAAGTCCAAAAGTCACAAGCAACTCGGAGATGGGCAGATGCCCAAGAAATGCCAGCGGTTGGTGCAAAGAAGCTCTTACTAGGCTGAAGAACTGTGAATACTGCAGGAACGACAAGGGCTAGAGACTTCCCCTTTGGAGGATGGATCCCCCACGCCTTGGAGAGTCGTGCAGAAGTATTTTCCCGCCGAATGGACGCCAACAAGCCTTGCTACACGCAAATCGTGCGTTTGGCGTTTTTGGATGCTGCTGGGGCCCAGGAGGGACCAGGAGGTCGCAAATTGGACCTGCAGAGAGAGGGGACGTCGAGCAAAACAAAGAGCCCTCACTGAAGCAGGTAGCACCCACAGAAGTGCCAGAAACAGGCACTACGAGGATGCGTGAAACGGTGCTCACCGAAGTTGCACAAAGGAGTCCCACGTCGCCGGAGACCAACTTAGAAAGTCGTGCAATGCAGGTTAGAGTGCCGTGGACCCAGGCTTGGCTGTGCACGAAGGATTTCCGCCGGAAGTGCACAGGGGCCGGAGTAGCTTGCAAAGTCGCGGTTCCCAGCAATGCAGCCCAGCGAGGTGAGGCAAAGACTTACCTCCACCAAACTTGGGCTGAAGAGTCACTGGACTGTGGGGGTCACTTGGACGGTGTCGCTGGATTCGAGGGACCTCGCTCGTCGTGCTGAGAGGAGACCCAAGGGACCGGTAATGCAGCTTTTTGGTGCCTGCGGTTGCAGGGGGAAGATTCCGTCGACCCACGGGAGATTTCTTCGGAGCTTCTGGTGCAGAGAGGAGGCAGACTACCCCCACAGCATGCACAAGCAGGAAAACAGTCGAGAAGACGGCAGGATCAGCGTTACAGAGTTGCAGTAGTCGTCTTTGCTACTATGTTGCAGGTTTGCAGGCTTCCAGCGCGGTCAGCGGTCGATTCCTTATCAGAAGGTGAAGAGGGAGATGCAGAGGAACTCGGCTGAGCTCATGCATTCGTTATCTAAAGTTTCCCCAGAGACAGAGACCCTAAATAGCCAGAAAAGAGGGTTTGGCTACCTAGGAGAGAGGAAAGGCTACTAACACCTGAAGGAGCCTATCACAAGGAGTCTCTGACGTCACCTGGTGGCACTGGCCACTCAGAGCAGTCCAGTGTGCCAGCAGCACCTCTGTTTCCAAGATGGCAGAGGTCTGGAGCACACTGGAGGAGCTCTGGACACCTCCCAGGGGAGGTGCAGGTCAGGGGAGTGGTCACTCCCCTTTCCTTTGTCCAGTTTCGCGCCAGAGCAGGGGCTAAGGGGTCCCTGAACCGGTGTAGACTGGCTTATGCAGAATTGGGCACATCTGTGCCCAACAAAACATTTCCAGAGGCTGGGGGAGGCTACTCCTCCCCTGCCTTCACACCATTTTCCAAAGGGAGAGGGTGTCACACCCTCTCTCAGAGGAAGTTCTTTGTTCTGCCATCCTGGGCCAGGCCTGGCTGGACCCCAGGAGGGCAGCTGCCTGTCTGAGGGGTTGGCAGCAGCAGCAGCTGCAGAGAAACCCCAGGAAGGGCAGTCTGGCAGTACCAGGGTCTGTGCTACAGACCACTGGGATCATGGAATTGTACCAACAATGCCAGGATGGCATAGAGGGGGCAATTCCATGATCATAGACATGTTACATGGCCATATTCGGAGTTACCATGGTGAAGCTACATATAGGTAGTGACCTATATGTAGTGCACGCGTGTAATGGTGTCCCCGCACTCACAAAGTTCAGTGAATTGGCTCTGAACAATGTGGGGGCACCTTGGCTAGTGCCAGGGTGCCCCCACACTAAGTAACTTTGCACCTAACCTTTACCAGGTAAAGGTTAGACATATAGGTGACTTATAAGTTACTTAAGAGCAGTGTAAAATGGCTGTGAAATAACGTGGACGTTATTTCACTCAGGCTGCAGTGGCAGGCCTGTGTAAGAATTGTCAGAGCTCCCTATGGGTGGCAAAAGAAATGCTGCAGCCCATAGGGATCTCCTGGAACCCCAATACCCTGGGTACCTCAGTACCATATACTAGGGAATTATAAGGGTGTTCCAGTAAGCCAATGTAAATTGGTAAAATTGGTCACTAGCCTGTTAGTGACAATTTGAAAGTAATGAGAGAGCATAACCACTGAGGTTCTGGTTAGCAGAGCCTCAGTGAGACAGTTAGGCACCACACAGGGAACATATACATGCACACCTATGAGCACTGGGGCCCTGTGTGACAGGGTCCCAGTGACACATACATATAGGCCACAAACCTATGAGCACTGGGGTCCTGACCAGCAGGATCCCAGTGACACATAACAAACATACTGAAAACATAGTGTTTTCACTATGAGCACTGAGGCCTGGCTATCAGGATCCCAGTGAGACAGTGAAAACAGTGACAAACACCCTAATATACACTCACAAACAGGCCAAAAGTGGGGGTAACAAGGTTAGAAAGAGGCTACCTTCTCACACAACCCCCCCCAAACGAAGGACAATAAGGCTAACCTTGGCCAGTTGAGACTTTATTGTCTAAGTGGTGATAAGTAGAGAGTAGCTCTGCAATAGACTGGTTACTCCCTTTATCATCCACTATATGGTTACTTCCCTGTGGGTATGTAAACCACCCTGTTTGAAGTTTTTTAGCTAAGCAACCATGTGAAGATGTATTTTCAGAGTTTCTATCAGTAAGTTTTAGTTTAGAGCAGTGGGAATTGTCCCCTGAACCTATTTGTAGTGATGGAAATGCCAGACAGGGATGCTGTCTCAGAAAAGCCATAGCTGGGCAAAAACTTTGTCCATCTGGCTGGAAGAGAGAACAGGGATGCTGTTTCTCTTGAGTTGGAGCAGGGCAGGGATGCTGTCCTATGAGCTCCACACTAGGGCAGGGATGCTGTCCTAAGTGTTGTGAGGTAGTGCAGGGTTTCTGCACTAAAGTTTCTCTGGGAGGGTTGGAGGGATGCTCCATGTTAACTAAAATGGTGCTGTTTTTCTCACCACTGTTAGTTATCCCACAGAGAGGTACTTCCACCTCAGGGAGTCCAGCTTTGCCAGCTGATGATTCCCTTGGAACAGGTGCCACCCCAGGAGAGGTTTCTCCCACCACAGGAATAGTATCCTGAATGGTAGGGTGGTTAGGGGATACTGTGATACCCATTTTACCTGTTGATGGAGAGGGATCCTGAGTTTTCAGGCCTTCTCTCCTTTGCTTTTTCATTTCACTTGAAATGAGGGAACAATTCCTCAGGGATGGCCAGCATGGCTGCATGGGCATAAAACTCTACATCAGCCCAACCTGAGGCCTCTAGGTCATTACCTAAGAGACAGTCTACAGGTAAGCTAGGTGATACCACCACCTGCTTAGGGCCAGTAACTCCACCCCAACTAAACTGAATTATAGCTAAGGGAAGAAACTTAGTGGAGTTATGGACATCAATAATTTTATACTGTTGTCCAATGATGTGTTGATCAGGGTGCACTAGGTTTTCAGTCACCAAAGTGAAACTGGCACCTGTGTCCCTGTAGGCCAAGGCCTCAACACCATTTATTGAAACTGTCTGCCTGTACTTATCCATTGTAAGGGGACAAGCAGCCAGTGTGGCAAGGCCAGTGCCACTAGGTGTGACAGAAACTGTCTTGGGACTGATGACATCAGTTTCCACTATGGACCCATAAGTGAACCCAACTACACCCTTTGCTTGACTGTTGCCAGCAGTCCCACCACTAGTACCACTACTGCTAGGGGCACTAGAGCTTGATGTATTAGTGGTGGTAGGCTCAGGGGGTTTACCTGGACAGGACTTATCCCCTGGCCTATGGCCTCTATTTTTACACACAAAGCACCAAGGCTTTTTAATGTGTGCAGGTTGGGAAGAAGAGGAAGAATTTGTTTTATCCCCACCCTCTGAAGAGTGTTTAAGATTTGAAGTGGGATCTTTGGTTTTACCCTTATCCCCATGCTTATCTTGAGATTTTTCACCATCTTTCTTCTTATTGCCATCTTTGTCACCCCCTGTATGAACTTTTCTGTTCACCCTTGTTCTGACCCATTTGTCTGCCTTCTTTCCCAATTCTTGGGGAGAGGTCAGATCAGAGTCTACCAGGTACTGGTGCAACAAATCAGACACACAATTATTAAGTATATGCTCTCTCAGGATTGTGTTATACAGGCTTTCATAATCAGTAACTTTACTGCCATGTAACCACCCCTCCAAGGCCTTCACTGAATGGTCAATGAAATCAACCCAGTCTTGTGAAGACTCCTTTTTGGTCTCTCTGAACTTTATCCTGTACTGTTCAGTGGTTAAGCCATAACCATCCAGGAGTGCATTCTTAAGAACTGTAAAATTATTAGCATCATTTTCTTTTACAGTAAGGAGCCTATCCCTACCTTTTCCAGTAAATGATAGCCATAGGATAGCAGCCAACTGCTTTTGAGGGACATCCTGTACAACACAGGCCCTCTCAAGTGCAGCAAACCACTTGTTAATGTCATCCCCCTCCTTGTAAGGGGGAACTATCTTATGCAGATTCCTGGAATCATGCTCTTTTGCAGGATGACTATGGGGAATACTGCTGCTGCCACCATGGGTATCTAAACCCATCTTCTGTCTTTCCCTCTCTATTTCTAAAGACTGTCTATCCAAATCCAGCTGTTGCTTCTTGTGCTTCAGTCTGGTTTGCTCCACTCTCAATCTATTGAGCTCCCTTTCTAACAATCTGTCATCAGGGTGGGTGGGAGGGACATTTCTAGATACAGAGGTATGATGGGAATGAACAGAAGGAGACCTGTCCCTTACCAAGGGCACCCTAACAGCTTGGCTACCAGCATAATGTGAGAGCACATCATCAGTATGATGTGATTCAACCTCTGTACCAACTATGCTAGACTGTCTAGTAATGGGCAGGCTGAGAAGTTTCTTTCCTGAACCTTTTCCTGGGGGAGTCCCTGGATCAGATTGAGAACCATTAGCTACTTTTTCTACAGATTGGGCACTTATGGCCTTATCCTGTACTCTAAGCATATTAATTAACAGTTCTAAGGAAGGATTCTTCCCTACACTCAAACCTCTCTCTATGCAGAGACTCCTTGCTCCTTTCCAGCTAAGGTGATCATATGCAAGTTTGGACAGTTCAACTTTTTTTCCTGTGCCAGACATTTTTTAGAGAGAGTTAAAGTGATAGCAAAAGAGAAAAAAGTTTTCAGAACTTTTTGGAAAGACAGAAAAAAACTTTTTAAACTTTTAAGAACTTTTTGAAAGTTTAGAAGTACTTTTCAGCACTTAGAAAAGAGTGAAAAGAGGAAATGCAAAACTTTTTGGCTATGTGTATATACACTGACCTTGTTTTGTATATTTTTCTCTTATGAAAAGTACAATGACAAGAGTGGTAAGTAGTCTCAAAGCACTTATCCCACCGCTGCACAACCAATGTAGGAGGCTGGACTGGCTTGTAGTGAGTACCAAGGGGTACTTGCACCTTGCACCAGGCCCAGTTATCCCTTATTAGTGTATAGGGTGTCTAGCAGCTTAGGCTGATAGATAATGGTAGCTTAGCAGAGCAGCTTAGGCTGAACTAGGAGACGTGTGAAGCTACTACAGTACCACTTAGTGTCATATGCACAATATCATAAGAAAACACAATACACAGTTATACTAAAAATAAAGGTACTTTATTTTTATGACAATATGCCAAAGTATCTTAGAGTGTACCCTCAGTGAGAGGATAGGAAATATACACAAGATATATATACACAATAGCAAAAATATGCAGTATAGTCTTAGAAAACAGTGCAAACAATGTATAGTTACAATAGGATGCAATGGGGAAACATAGGGATAGGGGCAACACAAACCATATACTCCAAAAGTGGAATGCGAACCACGAATGGACCCCAAACCTATGTGACCTTGTAGAGGGTCGCTGGGACTATTAGAAAATAGTGAGAGTTAGCAAAATAACCCTCCCCAAGACCCTGAAAAGTGAGTGCAAAGTGCACCAAAGTTCCCCTAAGGACAAAATAGTCGTGTTAGAGGGAAAATGCAAGGAAAACACAACTCAGCAATGCAACAACGATGGATTCCTGACTGAGGGTACCTGTGGAACAAGGGGACCAAGTCCAAAAGTCACAAGCAACTCGGAGATGGGCAGATGCCCAAGAAATGCCAGCGGTTGGTGCAAAGAAGCTCTTACTAGGCTGAAGAACTGTGAATACTGCAGGAACGACAAGGGCTAGAGACGTCCCCTTTGGAGGATGAATCCCACACGCCTTGGAGAGTCGTGCAGAAGTGTTTTCCCGCCGAATGGACGCCAACAAGCCTTGCTACACGCAAATCGTGCGTTTGGCGTTTTTGGACGCTGCTGGGGCCCAGGAGGGACCAGGAGGTCGCAAATTGGACCTGCAGAGAGAGGGAACGTCGAGCAAGACAAAGAGCCCTCACTGAAGCAGGTAGCACCCGGAGAAGTGCCAGAAACAGGCACTACGAGGATGCGTGAAACGGTGCTCGCCGAAGTTGCACAAAGGAGTCCCACGTCGCCGGAGACCAACTTAGAAAGTCGTGCAATGCAGGTTAGAGTGCCGTGGACCCAGGCTTGGCTGTGCACAAAGGATTTCTGCCGGAAGTGCACAGGGGCCGGAGTAGCTTGCAAAGTCGCGGTTCCCAGCAATGCAGCCCAGCGAGGTGAGGCAAGGACTTACCTCCACCAAACTTGGGCTGAAGAGTCACTGGACTGTGGGGGTCACTTGGACGGTGTCGCTGGATTCGAGGGACCTCGCTCGTCGTGCTGAGAGGAGACCCAAGGGACCGGTAATGCAGCTTTTTGGTGCCTGCGGTTGCAGGGGGAAGATTCCGTCGACCCACGGGAGATTTCTTCGGAGCTTCTGGTGCAGAGAGGAGGCAGACTACCCCCACAGCATGCACAAGCAGGAAAACAGTCGAGAAGGCGGCAGGATCAGCGTTACAGAGTTGCAGTAGTCGTCTTTGCTACTATGTTGCAGGTTTGCAGGCTTCCAGCGCGGTCAGCGGTCGATTCCTTATCAGAAGGTGAAGAGGGAGATGCAGAGGAACTCGGCTGAGCTCATGCATTCGTTATCTAAAGTTTCCCCAGAGACAGAGACCCTAAATAGCCAGAAAAGAGGGTTTGGCTACCTAGGAGAGAGGAAAGGCTACTAACACCTGAAGGAGCCTATCACAAGGAGTCTCTGACGTCACCTGGTGGCACTGGCCACTCAGAGCAGTCCAGTGTGCCAGCAGCACCTCTGTTTCCAAGATGGCAGAGGTCTGGAGCACACTGGAGGAGCTCTGGACACCTCCCAGGGGAGGTGCAGGTCAGGGGAGTGGTCACTCCCCTTTCCTTTGTCCAGTTTCGCGCCAGAGCAGGGGCTAAGGGGTCCCTGAACCGGTGTAGACTGGCTTATGCAGAATTGGGCACATCTGTGCCCAACAAAGCATTTCCAGAGGCTGGGGGAGGCTACTCCTCCCCTGCCTTCACACCATTTTCCAAAGGGAGAGGGTGTCACACCCTCTCTCAGAGGAAGTTCTTTGTTCTGCCATCCTGGGCCAGGCCTGGCTGGACCCCAGGAGGGCAGCTGCCTGTCTGAGGGGTTGGCAGCAGCAGCAGCTGCAGAGAAACCCCAGGAAGGGCAGTCTGGCAGTACCAGGGTCTGTGCTACAGACCACTGGGATCATGGAATTGTACCAACAATGCCAGGATGGCATAGAGGGGGCAATTCCATGATCATAGACATGTTACATGGCCATATTCGGAGTTACCATGGTGAAGCTACATATAGGTAGTGACCTATATGTAGTGCACGCGTGTAATGGTGTCCCCGCACTCACAAAGTTCAGTGAATTGGCTCTGAACAATGTGGGGGCACCTTGGCTAGTGCCAGGGTGCCCTCACACTAAGTAACTTTGCACCTAACCTTTACCAGGTAAAGGTTAGACATATAGGTGACTTATAAGTTACTTAAGTGCAGTGTAAAATGGCTGTGAAATAACGTGGACGTTATTTCACTCAGGCTGCAGTGGCAGGCCTGTGTAAGAATTGTCAGAGCTCCCTATGGGTGGCAAAAGAAATGCTGCAGCCCATAGGGATCTCCTGGAACCCCAATACCCTGGGTACCTCAGTACCATATACTAGGGAATTATAAGGGTGTTCCAGTAAGCCAATGTAAATTGGTAAAATTGGTCACTAGCCTGTTAGTGACAATTTGAAAGTAATGAGAGAGCATAACCACTGAGGTTCTGGTTAGCAGAGCCTCAGTGAGACAGTTAGGCACCACACAGGGAACATATACATGCACACCTATGAGCACTGGGGCCCTGTGTGACAGGGTCCCAGTGACACATACATATAGGCCACAAACCTATGAGCACTGGGGTCCTGACCAGCAGGATCCCAGTGACACATAACAAACATACTGAAAACATAGTGTTTTCACTATGAGCACTGAGGCCTGGCTATCAGGATCCCAGTGAGACAGTGAAAACAGTGACAAACACCCTAATATACACTCACAAACAGGCCAAAAGTGGGGGTAACAAGGTTAGAAAGAGGCTACCTTCTCACACAACCCCCCCCAAACGAAGGACAATAAGGCTAACCTTGGCCAGTTGAGACTTTATTGTCTAAGTGGTGATAAGTAGAGAGTAGCTCTGCAATAGACTGGTTACTCCCTTTATCATCCACTATATGGTTACTTCCCTGTGGGTATGTAAACCACCCTGTTTGAAGTTTTTTAGCTAAGCAACCATGTGAAGATGTATTTTCAGAGTTTCTATCAGTAAGTTTTAGTTTAGAGCAGTGGGAATTGTCCCCTGAACCTATTTGTAGTGATGGAAATGCCAGACAGGGATGCTGTCTCAGAAAAGCCATAGCTGGGCAAAAACTTTGTCCATCTGGCTGGAAGAGAGAACAGGGATGCTGTTTCTCTTGAGTTGGAGCAGGGCAGGGATGCTGTCCTATGAGCTCCACACTAGGGCAGGGATGCTGTCCTAAGTGTTGTGAGGTAGTGCAGGGTTTCTGCACTAAAGTTTCTCTGGGAGGGTTGGAGGGATGCTCCATGTTAACTAAAATGGTGCTGTTTTTCTCACCACTGTTAGTTATCCCACAGAGAGGTACTTCCACCTCAGGGAGTCCAGCTTTGCCAGCTGATGATTCCCTTGGAACAGGTGCCACCCCAGGAGAGGTTTCTCCCACCACAGGAATAGTATCCTGAATGGTAGGGTGGTTAGGGGATACTGTGATACCCATTTTACCTGTTGATGGAGAGGGATCCTGAGTTTTCAGGCCTTCTCTCCTTTGCTTTTTCATTTCACTTGAAATGAGGGAACAATTCCTCAGGGATGGCCAGCATGGCTGCATGGGCATAAAACTCTACATCAGCCCAACCTGAGGCCTCTAGGTCATTACCTAAGAGACAGTCTACAGGTAAGCTAGGTGATACCACCACCTGCTTAGGGCCAGTAACTCCACCCCAACTAAACTGAATTATAGCTAAGGGAAGAAACTTAGTGGAGTTATGGACATCAATAATTTTATACTGTTGTCCAATGATGTGTTGATCAGGGTGCACTAGGTTTTCAGTCACCAAAGTGAAACTGGCACCTGTGTCCCTGTAGGCCAAGGCCTCAACACCATTTATTGAAACTGTCTGCCTGTACTTATCCATTGTAAGGGGACAAGCAGCCAGTGTGGCAAGGCCAGTGCCACTAGGTGTGACAGAAACTGTCTTGGGACTGATGACATCAGTTTCCACTATGGACCCATAAGTGAACCCAACTACACCCTTTGCTTGACTGTTGCCAGCAGTCCCACCACTAGTACCACTACTGCTAGGGGCACTAGAGCTTGATGTATTAGTGGTGGTAGGCTCAGGGGGTTTACCTGGACAGGACTTATCCCCTGGCCTATGGCCTCTATTTTTACACACAAAGCACCAAGGCTTTTTAATGTGTGCAGGTTGGGAAGAAGAGGAAGAATTTGTTTTATCCCCACCCTCTGAAGAGTGTTTAAGATTTGAAGTGGGATCTTTGGTTTTACCCTTATCCCCATGCTTATCTTGAGATTTTTCACCATCTTTCTTCTTATTGCCATCTTTGTCACCCCCTGTATGAACTTTTCTGTTCACCCTTGTTCTGACCCATTTGTCTGCCTTCTTTCCCAATTCTTGGGGAGAGGTCAGATCAGAGTCTACCAGGTACTGGTGCAACAAATCAGACACACAATTATTAAGTATATGCTCTCTCAGGATTGTGTTATACAGGCTTTCATAATCAGTAACTTTACTGCCATGTAACCACCCCTCCAAGGCCTTCACTGAATGGTCAATGAAATCAACCCAGTCTTGTGAAGACTCCTTTTTGGTCTCTCTGAACTTTATCCTGTACTGTTCAGTGGTTAAGCCATAACCATCCAGGAGTGCATTCTTAAGAACTGTAAAATTATTAGCATCATTTTCTTTTACAGTAAGGAGCCTATCCCTACCTTTTCCAGTAAATGATAGCCATAGGATAGCAGCCAACTGCTTTTGAGGGACATCCTGTACAACACAGGCCCTCTCAAGTGCAGCAAACCACTTGTTAATGTCATCCCCCTCCTTGTAAGGGGGAACTATCTTATGCAGATTCCTGGAATCATGCTCTTTTGCAGGATGACTATGGGGAATACTGCTGCTGCCACCATGGGTATCTAAACCCATCTTCTGTCTTTCCCTCTCTATTTCTAAAGACTGTCTATCCAAATCCAGCTGTTGCTTCTTGTGCTTCAGTCTGGTTTGCTCCACTCTCAATCTATTGAGCTCCCTTTCTAACAATCTGTCATCAGGGTGGGTGGGAGGGACATTTCTAGATACAGAGGTATGATGGGAATGAACAGAAGGAGACCTGTCCCTTACCAAGGGCACCCTAACAGCTTGGCTACCAGCATAATGTGAGAGCACATCATCAGTATGATGTGATTCAACCTCTGTACCAACTATGCTAGACTGTCTAGTAATGGGCAGGCTGAGAAGTTTCTTTCCTGAACCTTTTCCTGGGGGAGTCCCTGGATCAGATTGAGAACCATTAGCTACTTTTTCTACAGATTGGGCACTTATGGCCTTATCCTGTACTCTAAGCATATTAATTAACAGTTCTAAGGAAGGATTCTTCCCTACACTCAAACCTCTCTCTATGCAGAGACTCCTTGCTCCTTTCCAGCTAAGGTGATCATATGCAAGTTTGGACAGTTCAACTTTTTTTCCTGTGCCAGACATTTTTTAGAGAGAGTTAAAGTGATAGCAAAAGAGAAAAAAGTTTTCAGAACTTTTTGGAAAGACAGAAAAAAACTTTTTAAACTTTTAAGAACTTTTTGAAAGTTTAGAAGTACTTTTCAGCACTTAGAAAAGAGTGAAAAGAGGAAATGCAAAACTTTTTGGCTATGTGTATATACACTGACCTTGTTTTGTATATTTTTCTCTTATGAAAAGTACAATGACAAGAGTGGTAAGTAGTCTCAAAGCACTTATCCCACCGCTGCACAACCAATGTAGGAGGCTGGACTGGCTTGTAGTGAGTACCAAGGGGTACTTGCACCTTGCACCAGGCCCAGTTATCCCTTATTAGTGTATAGGGTGTCTAGCAGCTTAGGCTGATAGATAATGGTAGCTTAGCAGAGCAGCTTAGGCTGAACTAGGAGACGTGTGAAGCTACTACAGTACCACTTAGTGTCATATGCACAATATCATAAGAAAACACAATACACAGTTATACTAAAAATAAAGGTACTTTATTTTTATGACAATATGCCAAAGTATCTTAGAGTGTACCCTCAGTGAGAGGATAGGAAATATACACAAGATATATATACACAATAGCAAAAATATGCAGTATAGTCTTAGAAAACAGTGCAAACAATGTATAGTTACAATAGGATGCAATGGGGAAACATAGGGATAGGGGCAACACAAACCATATACTCCAAAAGTGGAATGCGAACCACGAATGGACCCCAAACCTATGTGACCTTGTAGAGGGTCGCTGGGACTATTAGAAAATAGTGAGAGTTAGCAAAATAACCCTCCCCAAGACCCTGAAAAGTGAGTGCAAAGTGCACCAAAGTTCCCCTAAGGACAAAATAGTCGTGTTAGAGGGAAAATGCAAGGAAAACACAACTCAGCAATGCAACAACGATGGATTCCTGACTGAGGGTACCTGTGGAACAAGGGGACCAAGTCCAAAAGTCACAAGCAACTCGGAGATGGGCAGATGCCCAAGAAATGCCAGCGGTTGGTGCAAAGAAGCTCTTACTAGGCTGAAGAACTGTGAATACTGCAGGAACGACAAGGGCTAGAGACGTCCCCTTTGGAGGATGAATCCCACACGCCTTGGAGAGTCGTGCAGAAGTGTTTTCCCGCCGAATGGACGCCAACAAGCCTTGCTACACGCAAATCGTGCGTTTGGCGTTTTTGGACGCTGCTGGGGCCCAGGAGGGACCAGGAGGTCGCAAATTGGACCTGCAGAGAGAGGGAACGTCGAGCAAGACAAAGAGCCCTCACTGAAGCAGGTAGCACCCGGAGAAGTGCCAGAAACAGGCACTACGAGGATGCGTGAAACGGTGCTCGCCGAAGTTGCACAAAGGAGTCCCACGTCGCCGGAGACCAACTTAGAAAGTCGTGCAATGCAGGTTAGAGTGCCGTGGACCCAGGCTTGGCTGTGCACAAAGGATTTCTGCCGGAAGTGCACAGGGGCCGGAGTAGCTTGCAAAGTCGCGGTTCCCAGCAATGCAGCCCAGCGAGGTGAGGCAAGGACTTACCTCCACCAAACTTGGGCTGAAGAGTCACTGGACTGTGGGGGTCACTTGGACGGTGTCGCTGGATTCGAGGGACCTCGCTCGTCGTGCTGAGAGGAGACCCAAGGGACCGGTAATGCAGCTTTTTGGTGCCTGCGGTTGCAGGGGGAAGATTCCGTCGACCCACGGGAGATTTCTTCGGAGCTTCTGGTGCAGAGAGGAGGCAGACTACCCCCACAGCATGCACAAGCAGGAAAACAGTCGAGAAGGCGGCAGGATCAGCGTTACAGAGTTGCAGTAGTCGTCTTTGCTACTATGTTGCAGGTTTGCAGGCTTCCAGCGCGGTCAGCGGTCGATTCCTTATCAGAAGGTGAAGAGGGAGATGCAGAGGAACTCGGCTGAGCTCATGCATTCGTTATCTAAAGTTTCCCCAGAGACAGAGACCCTAAATAGCCAGAAAAGAGGGTTTGGCTACCTAGGAGAGAGGAAAGGCTACTAACACCTGAAGGAGCCTATCACAAGGAGTCTCTGACGTCACCTGGTGGCACTGGCCACTCAGAGCAGTCCAGTGTGCCAGCAGCACCTCTGTTTCCAAGATGGCAGAGGTCTGGAGCACACTGGAGGAGCTCTGGACACCTCCCAGGGGAGGTGCAGGTCAGGGGAGTGGTCACTCCCCTTTCCTTTGTCCAGTTTCGCGCCAGAGCAGGGGCTAAGGGGTCCCTGAACCGGTGTAGACTGGCTTATGCAGAATTGGGCACATCTGTGCCCAACAAAGCATTTCCAGAGGCTGGGGGAGGCTACTCCTCCCCTGCCTTCACACCATTTTCCAAAGGGAGAGGGTGTCACACCCTCTCTCAGAGGAAGTTCTTTGTTCTGCCATCCTGGGCCAGGCCTGGCTGGACCCCAGGAGGGCAGCTGCCTGTCTGAGGGGTTGGCAGCAGCAGCAGCTGCAGAGAAACCCCAGGAAGGGCAGTCTGGCAGTACCAGGGTCTGTGCTACAGACCACTGGGATCATGGAATTGTACCAACAATGCCAGGATGGCATAGAGGGGGCAATTCCATGATCATAGACATGTTACATGGCCATATTCGGAGTTACCATGGTGAAGCTACATATAGGTAGTGACCTATATGTAGTGCACGCGTGTAATGGTGTCCCCGCACTCACAAAGTTCAGTGAATTGGCTCTGAACAATGTGGGGGCACCTTGGCTAGTGCCAGGGTGCCCTCACACTAAGTAACTTTGCACCTAACCTTTACCAGGTAAAGGTTAGACATATAGGTGACTTATAAGTTACTTAAGTGCAGTGTAAAATGGCTGTGAAATAACGTGGACGTTATTTCACTCAGGCTGCAGTGGCAGGCCTGTGTAAGAATTGTCAGAGCTCCCTATGGGTGGCAAAAGAAATGCTGCAGCCCATAGGGATCTCCTGGAACCCCAATACCCTGGGTACCTCAGTACCATATACTAGGGAATTATAAGGGTGTTCCAGTAAGCCAATGTAAATTGGTAAAATTGGTCACTAGTCTGTTAGTGACAATTTGAAAGTAATGAGAGAGCATAACCACTGAGGTTCTGGTTAGCAGAGCCTCAGTGAGACAGTTAGGCACCACACAGGGAACATATACATGCACACCTATGAGCACTGGGGCCCTGTGTGACAGGGTCCCAGTGACACATACATATAGGCCACAAACCTATGAGCACTGGGGTCCTGACCAGCAGGATCCCAGTGACACATAACAAACATACTGAAAACATAGTGTTTTCACTATGAGCACTGAGGCCTGGCTATCAGGATCCCAGTGAGACAGTGAAAACAGTGACAAACACCCTAATATACACTCACAAACAGGCCAAAAGTGGGGGTAACAAGGTTAGAAAGAGGCTACCTTCTCACAGATAATTTATTAAAATGTACCCTATTTTTCTAAATTGGATTGGGGTTTTTATTGTGTTGTGTTATCATCATATTGCTGTTTATGTACTGCATAAATACTTATCACATTGCCTCTAAGTTTAGCCTGACTTCTTTTTGTGCCAAGCTCCCAGGGTTAAGCACAGGTTAAATTAGTGACTTTTTGTGGTTTACCCTGCAGAGGATTGTGGGTGTTGCCTGACCATGGCTCATACCCCAGTCAACTAATCACCCACTTTCTCATAATGGTGTCCAGCAGTGTGGATCAGAACTTGTGTTAGTGCAGTCCCATGCAGTGATCTGTGTTACACAAAAATCCCAGATAAATAATTTGACATCGGAATTGACTTCGTTTTAAATTATCCTTAGAATCCATTGTTCTTTTTTTCAAAATTTAAGTAACCCTACCTTCCACTACTATCACTGAGATGATGTTGACAATCTCACTAGGGTTGAGCTGCAAAGTCTGTGCAAGAAGAAGGGGCTGAATGTGAGCAAGAAAGCTTTCAGAGTGGATTTGCCGGTAGCCCTTCAAGTCTATGAGGAGGTCAAGAGAATGCAGGCTGCAGCTCTGGAGGATAATGACGAGGGGAATCTGGGACCAAATGAGTATGAGGACCAGGACTCAGAAGAGATCCCAGACCCTACCTCCCCTCCAGGAAGAGAATCAGAATACCTGGGATAGGGCAGGGAGCAGTGCGTCTTCCAGAGGCCTGTTGCAAGTGGAGTTGGGGGACAGGAGAGAGGAAAGAAAGCTCAAGCTGGAGCTGGCCAAACTAAATTTGGAGGCGGAGAAAGCTGAGAGGGCCTTAGCTGAAGAGAAACTACTATTGAAACCTGAGAAAAAACAAGAGGGAGCTGGACATTAAAGCCAAGCAAGTGGAGTCCAGCAGTAATTGTGGCAGCAAATCATCAGTGAATACCGGAGAGGTGAGAGTCCACATTCCCAAAGATCTGGTGCCCAACTATGTGGTGTGGGATGATATATATATACATGATTTTCAGCCTATGAGGTAGCCCTAAGGGTATACAGGGTTCCAGAGGAGTACTGGGGGTAGCTTGTGGAGGTACATGCCCACAGGGGAGGGAAACACTCCTGACATTAGAGGTAGAGGACCAGACCGAGGCCTATATTTATACTTTTTTAGCGCCGCATTTGCGCCACTCTTTGATGCAAAAGCGGCGCAAAGTTACAAAACACAATTGTATTTTGTAACTTTGCGCCACTTTTGTGTCAAAAAATGATGCAAATGTGGTGCTACAAAAGTATAAATATGGGCCCTCGTATGTTCTCATGAAGGCCATTCTTTCAAAATTTGGGTTCACACCTGAGATATACAGGCAAAGGTTCAGGGACAGCCACAAACTCCAAAACCAGAATTGGGTAGACTTCATAGATTATGCCAACAAGGCACTGAAGGGCTGGTTGATGGGCAGCAAGGTAGATGATTTTAATGGGTGTACGATCCTGAATCTGAGGGAGCACATGCTCAAAACCTGTTTTACAAAGCTGTGCCAACACCTCGTAGATAGCAAGGTTGCTGACCACAGGAAGCTTGCTGAGGAGGCGGACTTCAGGGTTAGCACCAGATTGCCAAAAAGGATACCTGAGAGTGACTCTGAGAAGGGTGGTTCAGGTCCCCCCAGCAGAAGGAGGGGGAGTTCTAGGGATGCTCAGACAAGTCTCAGGGTAAGGGGGGAGGATAGGGGCTCCATGTTCCTTCTGATAAGAAGGAGGGGTTTCTGGTGAGCTGTGGATCAGGGCTCCCCACCTCCAACACTGCTGATTTGATTGTTCTCAGCTAAGACACAAGGAGGGGACTCTGCCTGTCCTAGGAAGCCATCCACTGGTGGGAACTCTACAGGAGTGGCTTGTGTGGCCTTAAGGGAAAGTAGTTCCCAGGGGTAGGAGATAGAAGATACTGTAATCTCTCTTAATTGGGAAGTGAACTCAGAGGGTATACTAGAGATCCCTGAGAAGGGAGTCATTACTTCCACCAGGTCAAAGTGAATGCAGTCACTGTCACTATTCTGAGGGACATCAGGGCGAGCCGTGGTACTGGAAAGGATGGTTTCCCCACACCATTACACTGGTCAGGTGTTTAGGGTAACCAAGGCCCAGGGGAAGATCTTTGTCCACCCCATTGCCCTGGCATCCTTGGATTGGATGGGGAGCAGACCGGAAAGTCACAATTAGTCAACAGATGCTAATAGACTGCCTTCTGGGAAATGAGTTGCTGCTTGTGAGAGAAGATTCAGGAGGGGGGGGCTTGCCAGGACGCCCTGAAAGCTCAGACATCTGGACTTACCACTCTCAAAACAAAGGGTATGGAAGCCCAGATGGAGGGGGAGCGGGAGGAAGGACTTACCCCTGACTCCTGTTCAGCTTCAAGGTGCAATCCTGGGCTAAGTGACCAGTCTTAGGTTACCATTCCTGAGCTGGTGGGGGAGAGTGGAGAAAGGGTGCCTAACACCTGGGGCTACTGCCCAACACACTGAGAAACCACAGAGGTCAGAGTCCCCTGGATGACCTGGGGCCTGGTTAATGACCATGGAAGTGGCCAATGGCCTCTGCTGGTTGTTGTCCTTCTGGACAGAACTTTCCTTTGTTTGGGGACAGAAGTGTGATCCAAGGGGTTGGAATAGGCCACATCACTTTGTTGCCCATGGTCTACCTTCTGGGGTGCATATGTGAGCAAAATGAGGTTAGGTGTTGCACAGATGGTGTACACAGGTGAGGCAAAGGGATCCCTATGGGCCAGTTCAGTGGCTCAGGAGAGTATAGACAGAGGGGTGCAACAGGATTCAGAGAGGTCTAGAACCGACAAGTACCCCTGCAGTAGAGGGCCATTGTCCATGTTCTATCACCTCAGCAGGAAAGCCCATCAAGGTATTGATTAGTCTACCCTGGTTTTAAGCTGGTGTCGTAGGACTCTTACAATGAGGGTAACACTGCTTGGTTTTGGGCAGCAGCACCACCGCGTGGGGGTGACTGAGTCACTTCCACACTGACTGGAAGCTGTCGGCCTGGCCTTCTTGTCTGGGTAGCAGCACCTCACCCAAACCTGTAAAATGAAAGTGATTTGTGCTAGCCTCACAACACTTTGAATCCCCAGGAAAGTCATGGTGGAAAAAATATCACCCCTTTCTCTCATTTGCACAAGTTTCATACATGCGAAGACAGGCAGAGAAATGAAGGACAAGCTTCAATGTACTTTTTTTAAGCAACTGTATTCTACGTATAAAGGCATGAGCTGCAATGATTAGGAAGATAAAACATAATACGATTATGACTGTGACCATTAGAGTAAAACACATAAACAGTCCCAGCATTCTGGCATA
The DNA here is from genome assembly GCF_031143425.1 of Pleurodeles waltl. Lineage (NCBI taxonomy): Eukaryota > Metazoa > Chordata > Amphibia > Caudata > Salamandridae > Pleurodeles > Pleurodeles waltl. Next base: position 479,153,532 of record NC_090438.1, on the reverse strand, counting down.
ACCATACGTCTAAGAATTCCTGCTTACACTTCTAGCATTTAATGAGAGAGCATAGCAGTGTTAGCACTTCTGCTTGTACTAGTCCATGGAAGTACCCCCGACCTCATACCAGGAGAATACACAGGGGTCTGCATGTTGGGCTGAAGGCAGTCCTCCTGGTTGGCAGGAGAGACAAGACCAAGATCAGCAAAGCTGCAACAAAGTGGCACACTGTAGAAGATGGAGAGCTGGAATGCCCCTTTGTCCTCCTTCAGCCTGTGTGTTTTTTTCATAACAAAACATGTGCTCTGAGTACAGGCCTGACGTGATAACGTGTCTAGGTTTGTAAGGTTGGCTCCATACTCTTGGACTGGCAATTCTGGTAAACTATCATGTACAGTCTTGAGCAGAGTGAAATACTGTGCAAAGGAACTAACAGCAATACTTTCGCAGGAATGCAGTTGATTAGAAAATAAAAACATCCCTGCTAAAAGCAAGCTAAAATATAATAAAATTAATAAAACAAAATGAAATATGTATCTGAGTAAAAGGTCAAAGTCTGCAGGCCTGAAGCTAAAGTAAATGTGCCCAAGCAAGGCGCTTAGAGGAACCCACAACATCCTCCCCATTGTCAGTGCAATACCTATTTAAAAGCAAGCTAAAAATATACATAAAAGAAATACAATGTTGAATCTAACATGCAAGGCAAGCCGAAGACTGGCTAAATTAAAAGGGCAATTTAGAATTTGAATAAAAAATGAAATTGAATAAAACTGTGAAATGTTAAATTTAACATTAATCCTGATCCCAGAAAAAATCTCTAATGCAATCAATAATGATGGGATCCAGGAAAGACGCCACACGATAAGTTGACCAGCATATCAAAGATGGGAGGAGCATACATGTTCCGGTGCCTCAGACACTTGGCTGGCACGGAGGCAGCATTTCACGCAGTACCAGGAGCCATCAAATCCACGAAGGGTGGCTCATAGAAAGCATTCTGCAATAGCTGTATTCTCAGTGGACAAGTCCGGCAACAAACCCTCAGTTGGAAAAACATCAGATTTACGTCCATAGACAGCCCATTGTTGTAAGGCAAGATACACCTCTAGTGAAGCTTCAAAAGGACAACACACTAGTGAAAGACAGGCTGCAAACAATGGAGGACCAGTCGAAGTGACAGTGGCCAGTTCTTGTCCAATTCTTCCAAGATTGATGCTCCAAAGTACTGCATCATGCGAACATAAAACATGTCGACTGGTGGGAGCTCCATCATTCCTCTTTGTTGAGATGGGGCAGCCATTGCAAAATCAAAAATAGCAGTAGCAGGATACTGTCAACTAATGTCTAAGTTATTGGGAATCTTCCACAAACTTGAAAAGAGTGAATGAATGGCTGCAGGTACAACTCCAAAGACAGTCTGTAAAATGCTGACAGAACCAGAATCAACAGCCTTGAAAAAAGTGATCTCAGCAGTGTTAGAAGCATTAAAGATGCAACTAATTAATTCACTGAACTATTTAGGAAAGTTGGTATTTAAAAGGGACGTCATCTCTGTGGATGACCTTCCCACTCGGAGTTAAACGGTCTCTTGGGCTGATGTAAGAGCCACATGTTTTTGAAACAAAAGAGCCTTCAGTCTGCCCAGCTTGTCAAAATTTACGTTATAAGTAGCAATGTGAGGCTATACCTCTGCTCCTTTTATCTCATGCATGGGAGGAAAAAGTATGTTTCCATAACAAGTCACAATTTTAGAAACTAAAATCACATAAGGAGCAACCGGTCTCATCCCACAGAAGCCATGATCACTCAGCATTAAGTTACTCCCATTCGAAAGCAACTGAAACACCTGGCAAAACAAAGGCACAGGAATATCCTTCAGATAGCAAGACAAATTTACGACAGAAGCATTGCACATTCTGTGCAAGGACTTCTCCTTACAAATCAGAGAATGACTTACAGAAGTCTCGCATTCGCTAAAGCTCAGAATGACCTTTTTCTTGCAGTTGAAACATTTGTAATCAAAGGGTAGCTCCGACATATCATGGTTGTAACTGTCTCTTAGCTGTGTTGAATCTGCATACAGGAAAGTGTTTTAAACACAAAGTGAATTGGAATGTTGAAATGTGCAGATCTATCACTCCATGTATTGCCAACACTAACAATGGTATTTCTGCCACAGCAAAAGGCACTTTTTCTAACTTTTCGATGTTAAGTATGAGGTAACTAGCTTCTTTCTTAGCCATTATCTGTTGTTTCTGTGTCAAATTAAATGAGGTAAATAACTCCTTGAAATTAACATGGTTCCAGGGCACACAGACATTTTTTAGAAGTTGTACCATCCAAGTCAACCGCATAATGGATTTGCAGAAGACACAATGTTGTTTAATGTGTAAATGTGCTTGGACAATCTGTTTATACCATTATTGATGATGGCTAGAGCTTTCTCCAAATTATCCTTACCTAGTTGCCTTAAACAGCCTGCAGCATCCTTTTGTGAAAGCTTCCAAGTTTCATTTTATATTGCATTTAAGAAACACTTTGAGTATGGTTTTCTAGGACCTAAAAAGACATCTTGTAAGTCTGCATCTTCTGAAAGGAGACTAAGGTGTCCTTTGACAGCAGTTAATGTGGAAGATTTTAACCATTGTTGACAAAGCTTGCCCACTCTGTATGTTGTCAGAATACCAGAGTGTTGTGAGGTGAGATTACGAGGGGCAGGTCTGCTCACTCTAAGGCCTCCCTATCCAGAGATTTGCCAATCTCTTGTTCCCCACACACTTTTTAGGTCAAGTGACGTCATCCAATACTCATAGCCTTCTATGGCCAACTGGGAAACAAAGGAATCGGAATACATTAATTTGCTGTCTCTTAGCAACATTTTTCTTGCTTTTGAAGGTGGCAATTTGAAATAATAAGACTCAGCAATTTTAGCATCATGGCTGGTAAAATAGGAAAACTTTTCTACATATGTTTTTTTAACTCCCTACTGGTTGAGTTGGACAATGTTCCCATTGTGTGTAATTATAAACTATTCTTGGGGTACCAGCTCTGTGTACAAAATGATGTCTGTAATGATGACAAAAAATATTTCCCCATAATTCCCTGTTGTCATAGACACATCTTCACTTTCAAATACAGTACAATATTCAAGCTCAGAAAGCATAGAATCAACTGTTTTTACATCCCAGTCATCACAAACAACCCCGGTGTAATAATATCATTCACTGATACTTTAAAAACATATGGAATTTGAATCATTTCAGTAAGGCCAAAGATATCAAATGGTGCCTTATCCCAAACAATGTGATCAGCAACTAAAATAGCTAAAATGTTTACAAGAGACACATCTCTTCAGGCCTTATGTCAGGATATGCAAGGTTTGAAAACCGTATCCACTAGTTCAACAGCATAGCCTTCAGGAAGATAATGACTATGTACCAGCAGAAAGAAAACTATGACAAAACCAGTTCAAAGCAGAAAAGCAAGTAAAGTCAGAAATGTCCACAGATAATACCATAAACAAACATAATAATTATGTAGCATGTAGAGCTTACAGGCTTTTGATACAGATACTGTAGATGATGCTGAAGAATTCCACAAAAGTTCATTCTCCACCCTCCCCATGCTTGGAGAAATAATTTCAGCATTGTTGAGTGCTTGAAGAGTTAACTCCTGGATGGTAGTGAGAAGGTTATTGGAACTACTCAGGAGTCCTCATAGTTTACTGTGTAGGATCGGTCACATGGTTCTCTTTGTCGTTGTCAATTGAAAAAAAGTGGTTTTCTTTAGAACAAGGCAGAGGTGGTAGAATGACAGTTCTGGTACTGTGTATTCTCAGGTCTTGAACTGGTTCTATGTAAGATTGGCCAAACTCCTTCTTCAAAGAAATCTTTTCACAAGCTATATCCGCAACATTAAGAATTCAGCCCGTGGATGTTGGTGGCAAATCCCTCATTCCCAAGGTGGCGGCATATGCAGATGAATTTTCATCACGGAAGTGTTGTAATTCTTGCAAGATAGAGACATGTTCATTTATGTCAAAAGGTGATTCTGCGGCCACCACGCCCTGGCTATCAAAATATGGGATATACGTAGGTGTCCCTCACAAAACTTGGTAAGGGGTATGTCCTCTCAAAGTCCTTCTTAGCAGATTGTTTAGTGCTTTCTGGACTCCATACAGGTGGTGAAGCCAACCATGACCTGAACGTACTACTCTTGCTGGTAAGGATTGGTTTAAGTCTTGTTATTTCCATTCCACCATTGTGTTTCCCTGGGGATGATAGGAAGACAAGAAATGCAATTGAACACCCATCATTGCCAGGTGGTCCCTGAATGCCCAGGAGGCAAAGGCAGGGCGGGCCCTGGTCCTAGTGGAAGGCTGCAACCGCATATGTCCCAATGAAGACTTGCAGACTTGCAAATCTTTTATTACAGTTTGAGAATCAGCCGATCATTATTACCACACCCAAAGAAATCTGGAGCATGAATCAACAGTAGCAGGAATATATTTGTATGCACCTTTTGGTTGTAAGGGACCTCAATGGTCCAGGTACACACATTGTAATGGTTTGTTGGAAACTAAGGGCCATATGTACGAACACATTTTCCCATAGACACAGAATGGGCAAAAGTGCTTGCTACATCTGGCCCTAAGAGGGGTGTCTGCAGTGGGTGTTTGATTATGGACCCTTTAATTTGTTGGCAAATGCCACATCTAAGGACATATTGTTTGGCCTGTTTGTATAGACCAGGCCACCAGTAGCATTTTTGCTATAGAAAGATGGTAGCCCCCACATCAGCATGGGCAGAAGCACCTCCTTCAGGTACTGCTTTGCTAAGAGCTAATTTTTGGTCTTGGTTGGGGATCGTATGATCACCCACACCTCACATTGCGGCAAATGCAGTGTTTTAGGCACTTAAATAGTAGGACTATTTTGCAGGATATGATTTTGGTATATGCTTGCCGTCATCCAAACCTTTCACAGCAGCCAATTTTTCATCATCTAGTCTCCATTGGAAATGAGTAATTGCAGCAACAGAAGCCTAGCTACTGCATATTTGTCACCTTTGTCAGCCAAATTGTTTCCTGCAATGTGTATTCCAACACACTGGTGACCCAATGTATGTACTATATGAGCCAGTTGCAGATTCTCTTTGAGATCTGCTACCTTCCCCCACAAGAATATGGCCCTCATTACAACCCTGGCGGTCGGTGATAAAGCAGCAGTTATACCGCCAACAGGCCGGCGGTAAAAAAAATTGAATCACGACCATGGTGGAAACAGTCAACGCAGACAGCCACTTTAACACTCCGACCGCCACGGTGGTAGCAACAAACACCGCGGTGGTAACCGCCAGAAGACAGGCAGAAGACAATGTACCACCCACTGTACGGTACCAATGCCATCAAAAGCATGGCAGAAACAGTACACAGAAGGGATACCACTCACCTCTGGACACCCAACAAGGAACCAGGATGCCATGGAGCCCGAGTTACAGGTGTTACCAATGTTGGTTTACCTCCTCTTTTACCAGGAACATCGAAGACGTAGGCAACAACCACGGTGAGTACTGCACCTACCAAACAGGGGAGGGTGGAGGAAAAACAGAGTGACACACACATGCAACAAGCAACACCTCCACCTCCAACAACATACACATAAACACATGCAGCAACATTGCATTGACACCCCGTAACCCCCTGGAAGAATGCAAGGACCAAATGAAATGATTGTAACGCGTGTAATCATCGAAAATCCAGATAGGCCAACATAAATTTAAAAGATCAGTATATACAAATATTCACAGTAAGTACAAAAGTCAGGATACTGTGCCATTACATGTCCGTGAACCAGTGGTCCCAAAAAGCATGGGTGAAGCCCACACATGACACCTGCCTCAAAACGGAGAGAACACTGCTGGGGCATCAGGTCGAAAAAAACACAGGCACTTCAGGGGGATGGGGAGGGGGGGCACCTCAGCCGGATGATGGGACGACGCCACTGCTCCATGAGGTGGCTCCATGCCCACTGCTTGGTCCTGGGGAGTGCAAAGCCACAGTCTCTCAAGTGGGTGCACTGCCCACTGCTTTATCCTGGGGAGTGCAAAGCCACAGTCTCTCAAGTCTCTCAAGTGGGTGTACTGCCCACTGCTGTATCCTGTGGAGTGCAAAGTCACAGTCTCTCAAGTCTCTCAAGTGGGTGCACTGCCCACTGCTTTATCCTGGGGAGTGCAAAGCCACAGTCTCTCAAGTCTCGCAAGTGGGTGGGTTGCCCACTACTTTATCCTGGGGAGTGCAAAGCCACAGTCTCTCAAGTGGATGCTGTTCTCCACTGGTTCTGGAGGGGGCTTTGTGCCCAGAGTGCTTCATCCTGCCAAGGACTGGCGTAGTGGATGCTGTTCTCCACTGGTTCCGAAGGGGGCCTGGTGCCCAGAGTGCTTCATCCTGCCAAGGACTGAGGTAGTGGAAGCTCTTCTCCACTGGTTCTGGAGGGGGCTTTGTGCCCAGAGTGCTGCACGTGTGGTGTGGCAGTTCCCATTCCCTCACCTGGGTGTCAGAGCCACGAGATTTTCTGTGAACAGGTAACATGATACTCTATGGCCGCAGAGACACACTCCTCCCTGTGGTGACTTAGCCTGCCAACTGCTGGTACTGCCAGTGCTGATTGTGGTGCCTCATGTAGTGTGTGCAGGGTCCAGGACATCTCCTGCAGCCTCGGATGACTGCCCACTGGGGATGATGCTGATGTCGGCTGTGGTGGCACTGGCTGGGCACTTCCCGAGGCAGGTGGCGGAGCCTGCAGCGGTGTCTGCCGCGGTGACTGCAGTAGTGTCTGCAGTAGTGTCTGCGGGAGAGATGCTGCCAGTGGTGCTGGTGTCAGAACCTGTGAAGGGAGACAGCAGGACGTCTCCTGCAGCCTCGGATGGCTGCCCACTGGGGATAATGCTGGGGACTGTAGCAGAGGCAGCAGCCGTGGAGGCGGCAGTGCAGGTGGCGGTGGCCACTGCCATACAGGTTGCTGTTCTCTCTTGCAGAACGGGTGACACCAGTCCCTCACCCGGAGGCTCCGTGCCCTAAGCTGACTTCCCTTTCGCCTTGTGTCCCTTCCTCACCTTGGAAGTCGCTGCTGGGACCTTGGCACTATCCTCTTTTGTATTAGAGGAAGCCTTGATGGGCGGTTGGTGCAGCTTTTCCCTTCGGCATATGGGCCCCTTCTTCACCTTGGCAGGTGGTGGAATCGGGTGATTCTTGGCCTCATTAGGTGGCACACTGGCAGCCCTGTTGGGTGCCGCCCGCGATGTTGCTTGACTTGCAGGTACCACAGTGCTCGATGGTTTTGTGGCTGGGATGCTGGGTTGGGATCTGGACATCCTGGCTCTAGGGGAAGGACGGGGGGAGGTATAGGGAAGAGGTTAATGTTAGCCAGGAAAAGTTTCTTTGACACACTGGGATGGGAAGATGGAGGGGGTTTGGGAGTGGAGGAAGAGGTAGTGGTTGTAGGAGATGTACGTCTGCTGAGTTTGGGTGAGGGTGCATGGGATGGAGGCTGTTGTGAGGTGGATGGCTGTTGAGTGGGTGTGTGCCTGCATTTGTGTACTTTGGGAGGAGGGCTCACAGACACACTGGGAGAGGACACAGGGGATGTGTGCACGGTAGTGGGGGTGGTGATTGCACGTGAGCGGTGTGTGGTGATGGGCGTGCTGGTGATAGAGGTAGTGTCTGAGGATGTAGTGCATGCCGGTGTGAGTGGAGACGAGACTGGGAGGGAGGTGGAGGACATGGAGGAAGGGGACACAGTGGAGGCTGTGGATGTTGGTGTGTCTGGATGGGAATGGTGCTTGTGTGAGTGCCTGTGGGATGTGTGGTGCTTATGTTTGCCTGAGCCACTTTTGTGTGTTGATGAGTGCGCATGCTGGTCTGATGGTGTGCTTGGGGTAGGCTGAGGTAGAGGGGATTGGGTTTGGGTAGTGGAAGTTGGAGAGGGAGGCTGGACACAGGGTCAGTGGCTGCCATCAGTGCGGAGGCCAGAGCCTGAAGTGCTCTCTGTTGGGCTGTCACGCCAGAATGAATGCCCTCCAGTTATGCATTTGTTTGCTGCAAATGCCTCTCGACACCCTGGATGGCATTCAAAATGGTTGACTGCCCAACAGTGAGTGATCTCAGGAGGTCAAAAGCTTCCTCACTGAGGGCAGCAGGGTTGACTGGGGCAGGGGCTGAAGTACCTGGGGCGAAGGAGATGCCCAACCTCCTGGGTGAGCGGGCACGGGAAACATGCTGAGGGGCTGCTGGGAGGGTGGTGCTGGTGGAGGGGCAGCTGTACCTGTTGTTGCGGAGGGCACAGAGGTGCCCACCACCACAATAGAGCGCCCATCAGAGGAGGAGTCGCTGTCGCTGGTGTCCCCTCCTGTCCCCGCCGTGGAGCTCCCTTCGCCCTTCGTCCCACTGGTGCCTTCAGGCTCCGTACATTCACCCTCCTGTGCCATGTGGGTTGCAGCTCCCTCCTGCTCCGGTGCCACTGCTCCTCCGCCAGATAATGCTAATGCACACTAGGACAGGGTGACAAAACAAAAAGGGGGGGGGAGACAGAGGAGACACATGGTCAATGCCAGCAACAACATCACCGTTAGCGGACACAACACACAGGGAGCAGCCCTATGCTCTAGGCCATGCACTAGCTGTACTTGGGAAAATCATCTGCCCCTGGGGGACTGTGCCTAAGCCCATTTGATGCACACCTGGAACACACAGGAGCCTGACTAGGTGTAGATGGGCACTAAAACATTTGGGGTTGGAGTGCCAGAGAGCCTGCCTAACAATGGACCTACCCTAGCAAGTTTGCCCTGGCCTAGTGGAGCCCACAGCCCACTTCCCCACCCAGACACCTCATACAGCTTGCAGAGTCTGCTGTGATGCCCTCAAGCGCCCATCCAACTCAGGATATGCCACCGCCAGGATCCGGTACATCAGGGGGGTCATGGTGCAACAGGCACCCCTCCCACATTGGGAGGCCATCCCCAGCTGGGGCTCCGCCGCCTTCTTGCTCCAGTGGTGCAGGTCCTCCCATCTTTTGCGGCAGTGGGTGCTCCGTCTATGGTAGACCCCCAGGGTCCGTACTTTCTTGGTGATGGCATGCCAAATACCCTCCTTCTGGTGGGTATTGACCTAGAGGAAAAGTGAAGTAAGAATGTATTTTACTCCCCCGTCCGGTTCTTCTTACTAATTGGCCACAACTTCCCACTCTGGCCCAGAAACACATACACCGACCATCCTCACATGCTGGCCTCAGCCCACCCCCCCTGTATCTTCCATCCTCCCCACTCCAAACATTCATGTCCCATCCATCATGCTCATGGTGTACTCACCTGTTTGTCTGGAGGACCATAGAGTAGCGTGTACTGGGGGAGGACCCCAGCCACCAGGTTGTCCAACTCCTCTGCGGTGAAGGCAGGGCCACATTTTGCAGACACTGTAGCCATTGTCGCTTCCAGACTCAGGTCACAGCAGCACTTGCAGTGTAGGTCCTCTCCCGTTGAAGGTCAGGTATCAAGTGAGTGAAGAGATAGAAAATGCCGGTTACGTCCGCGGCGGTGCGTACCGTCACCGCCAGAGTACATCATTATTGGCTCATGGAACCCTTAGGGCCCAATGATAACCAATGCTGAATTGCGCCGTGGTCTTTGTCTGCCTACCGCAACGCTGCACAACGCCAGCGCTGTTACCTCAATTCCCCTTGTCCCTCCTTATAGGTCAGGCAGCTGCCATTTCAGGGGACCACATGGCAGGGCAACTAACTGCGTCGCAGCACTTTTGGGCAGGAATACGGACAGACAGCGCTGCACACCGATTACATCACAGTTGTTAAAAACACCCTTGTGCAAGCTATGTGGTGTCTGACCCTCTGCTCACCCTTCTCCTCCATAGGGCACATCCGCTGGGGCAGATGATGAAATGGCGTCATCCTCCGGTATACAGACCCCTGGTGGACCTGTTGACAATGGAAGACAGACACATCATTATCACCTACAGGCCTGATCGTGCCACAATCCAGGAACTGTGTGCCCACTTGGAGCCAGACCTGAGGTCAGCTATCCGCCATCCCACAGGCATACCCCCTCCAGTGCAGGTCCTGTCAGTACTCCATTTCCTGGCAAGTGGGTTCTTTCAAAGGGATGTCACAGCCATTGTTCTCTAACGTGTTGTCCAGAGTGTTGTCTGCCCTGCTGAAACACATGCGCAGCTACATCGTTTTCCCTCAGGTGGAGGATTTGCCCACAGTGAAAGGTGACTTCTATGCCCTGGGACATATCCCCAACATCATTGGTGCCATTGATGGTACACATGTGGCATTTGTCCCACCCCACAGGAATGAACAGGTGTACAGAAACCGCAAAAGCTACCATTCCATGAATGTGCAGATTGTGTGTTTAGCAGACCAGTACATCTCCCATGTGAATGCCAATTATCCTGGCTCAGTGCATGACGCTTACATTTTGAGGAATAGCAGCATCCCTTATGTGATAGGGCAACTCCAGAGGCACCGTGTGTGGCTAATAGGTGAGCCCAAGGTCCCAACACAGTTTGAATAGGTGTCTGGATATGGGAGAGTCCCTAAGGGTTGGTGTGTGTCTAACAGTCGTCCCTCGATATTTGCAGGTGACTCTGGTTACCCCAACATGTCATTGCTACTGACCCCAGTGAAGAATCCCAGGACAAGGGCAGACAATGAGACACATGGGTGAACTAGGAGGATAATAGAGCGGACTTTCGGCCTCTTGAAGGGCAGGTTCCGGTGCCTCCATCTGACAGGTGGCTCCCTATACTACTCACCGAAGAAGGTGTACCAGATAATCGTGGCATGCTGTAGGTTGCACAACCTGGCTTTGCGACGCCAGGTGCCTTTCTGCAGGAGGATGGGCCTGATGTTAGTCTTGTGGCAGCTGTGGAGCCTGTGGACAGGGAGGAGAAGAGGCAGAAGAAGAAGATATAGACAACCGAAATAACATCATCATGCAATACTTCCAGTGAGACACAGGTAAGAGACTGGCACTGCTCCTCTCATTTCATACTACTGTGGGACATTGCATGATTCTGCCTTTTTACCTCTGTGTATGGACCCTGACAGTCCACTTTGGCTTTCCATTTCACAGATCGGGGTACCACTTTCTGCCTTCTGCTATGTTACTGCTGCCCAACAACTGTAGAACATTGGTATGGGAAAATGAACATTGACATTGCTATTTGTCAGAGAGTTGTAATAACAGACTTGTGAAAGTACAGACTGACTCCAGATGACTCCAGATCGTTTTGTGATTCATTGGTGCTTATTTAAGTTACATTCAGTGGTGGGGTATATGCAATGGGCTGGGGTGATGGTGGAGGAATGTCCATGGTGGAGTCCAGTCTATTGGTATCACAGGTGCATAGTCCAAGGGGGCATAGGAGGTGGAGTTATGGCAGTTCAAGGTTGTAAGGGTGACATAGTGTGACAGAAGGGTGACAATCAGGAGAGTCTTATTTCCTGGCGGGGGTCTTGGCCATGTTCTCTGTCTTCTGCCTGGATCTCAGGGACCGTTTGCGGGGTGGTTCTCCTTCTGCAGGGAGTGGGGTGCTGGTGGCCTGTTGGTCCTGTGGCGGGACCTCCTGTCCACTAGCGCCTGCAGAGGTGGAGGACTGTTCATCGTTCAGGCTAGTGTCAGGGGCCCGTGGGGCGCCACTGCCTCCCTCATGGTGTTGGCATGTCTGCCAGCACCCCTGCAATGGTGACCAGGGTGGTGTGAATGCACTTCAAGTCCTCCCTGATCCCCAGGTACTGTCCCTCCTGCAGCCGCTGGGTCTCCTGCAACTTGGCCAGCACCGTGCCCATGGTCTCCTGGGAATGATGGTATGCTCCCATGATGTTGGAGAGTGCCTCGTGGAGAGTGGGTTCCCTGGGCCTGTCCTTCCCTGTCGCACAGCAGTCCTCCCAGCTTCCCTGCTGTCCTGTGCCTCTGTCGCCTGAACCGTGTGCCCACTGCCCTTGATTGTCTTAGGTTAGTGGGGTTGCCTGGGGTCCCTGTAGTGGTGGACACACTGCTGATTGACGTGTCCTGGGGACAGAGGAATGGGCCCGCTGGGTGGGTGCTGTGGTGGTGTTTCCTGAGGGGGGAGGTTCAGTGGTGGTTTATGAATGTGGCAGGGGAATCGACTGCCCGAGGTCCCTGATGTGCCGGGCTGGTTATCTTGATCCAGACATGAGGAGCTGCTGTCATCACTGTGGGCCTCTTCTGTGGGGGGACCGGATGTGGTTGGCAGCTCCTGTCCAGTGATGTTGGGTAGGGGTCCTGTTGGGGTGTAAATGCATGGTTATTGTACCTGTGTGTGCAATCTTGTGCAATGGGTGAGTTACACTCTACTCCTGTGCTTGCATTATTGGCTTGGCCCTTGTGTGATTGGTGATTTTGTGGCCTGGGTAAGTCTCTCGACTGGTCATGCTTTGGTGATGGGTGTCCATGAATTGGTGTTACATGCAGGGCTTGGTATTGGGATGTGTGGGTTGTGATAGTGGGGTATCTGTGGGGTGTTGGGGTGATGGGTGTGAGGGTAGGGTAGGAGTTTGTGATGTCATGCAGGTAGGGTGGTGGGGATATAATAGTAAGGATATGACTTACCGGAGTCCAGTCCTCTTGCTACTCCTGCGAGGCCCTCAGGATGCAGTATTGCCAAGACTTGCTCCTCCCATGTTGTTAGTTGTGGGGGAGGAGGTGGGGGTCCACCGCCAGTCCTCTGTACAGCTACCTGGTGTATGGATACCAGGGAATGCACCTTCCCCCATAGGTCGTTCCACCTCTTCCTGATGTCATTCTGTGTTCTGGGGTGCTGTCCCACTGCGTTGACCCTGTTGACAATTCTCCACCATAGCTCCATCTTCCTTGCAATGGAGGTCTGCTGCACCTGTGATCCGAATAGCTGTGGCTTTACCTGGATGATTTCTTCCACCATGACCCTGAGCTCCTCCTCAGAAAATCTGGGGTGTCTTTGAGGTGCCATAATGTGGTGTGGGTGATGTGTGAGGTGATGTTTGTTGTGCTGTGTGATGTGTTGTGTTGGTGTGTGCTTTCTCAGGTGTGTGGATGTTGTATGAGTGAATGTGTTGTGTGCCTGTGGATGCTGGTGTTGTATTTCCGATTCTCTCTCTCTCTGTGCTTCTTCCAAAAATGTCATTGTAAGGGGTTGTGGGTAATGTGTGTGTGTGTTTTATAGTGTTGTGGGTGTGTGGGTGTGGTGTGTGTATGTGTATCAGGTGTGTGTGTAGGAGGCTGGACTGGCTTGTAGTGAGTACCAAGGGGGTACTTGCACCTTGCACCAGGCCCAGTTATCCCTTATTAGTGTATAGGGTGTCTAGCAGCTTAGGCTGATAGATAGTGGTAGCTTAGCAGAGCAGCTTAGGCTGAACTAGGAGACGTGTGAAGCTACTACAGTACCACTTAGTGTCATATGCACAATATCATAAGAAAACACAATACACAGTTATACTAAAAATAAAGGTACTTTATTTTTATGACAATATGCCAAAGTATCTTAGAGTGTACCCTCAGTGAGAGGATAGGAAATATACACAAGATATATATACACAATAGCAAAAATATGCAGTATAGTCTTAGAAAACAGTGCAAACAATGTATAGTTACAATAGGATGCAATGGGGAAACATAGGGATAGGGGCAACACAAACCATATACTCCAAAAGTGGAATGCGAACCACGAATGGACCCCAAACCTATGTGACCTTGTAGAGGGTCGCTGGGACTATTAGAAAATAGTGAGAGTTAGAAAAATAACCCTCCCCAAGACCCTGAAAAGTGAGTGCAAAGTGCACTAAAGTTCCCCTAAGGACAAAATAGTCGTGTTAGAGGAATAATGCAGGAAAGACACAAACCAGCAATGCAACAACTGTGGATTTCCAATCTAGGGTACCTGTGGAACAAGGGGACCAAGTCCAAAAGTCACAAGCAAGTCGGAGATGGGCAGATGCCCAGGAAATGCCAGCTGCGGGTGCAAAGAAGCTTCGACTGGACAGAAGAAGCTGAGGTTTCTGCAGGAACGAAAAGGGCTAGAGACTTCCCCTTTGGTGGACAGATCCCACTCGCATTGGAGAGTCGTGCAAAAGTGTTTTCCCGCCGGAAGGACGCCAACAAGCCTTGCTACACGCAAATCATGCGTTTGGCGTTTTTGGACGCTGCTGGGGCCCAGGAGGGACCAGGAGGTCGCAAATTGGACCTGAAGAGAGAGGGGACGTCGAGCAAGACAAAGAGCCCTCACTGAAGCAGGAAGCACCCGGGGAAGTGCCAGAAACAGGCACTACGAGGATGCGTGAAACGGTGCTCGCCGAAGTTGCACAAAGGAGTCCCACGTCGCCGGAGACCAACTTAGAAAGTCGTGCAATGCAGGTTAGAGTGCCGTGGACCCAGGCTTGGCTGTGCACAAAGGATTTCCGCCGGAAGTGCACAGGGGCCGGAGTAGCTTGCAAAGTCGCAGTTCCCAGCAATGCAGCCCAGCGAGGTGAGGCAAGGACTTACCTCCACCAAACTTGGGCTGAAGAGTCACTGGACTGGGGGGGTCACTTGGACAGCATCGCTGGATTCGAGGGACCTCGCTCGTCGTGCTGAGAGGAGACCCAAGGGACCGGTAATGCAGCTTTTTGGTGCCTGCGGTTGCAGGGGGAAGATTCCGTCGACCCACGGGAGATTTCTTCGGAGCTTCTGGTGCAGAGAGGAGGCAGACTACCCCCACAGCATGCACAAGCAGGAAAACAGTCGAGAAGGCGGCAGGATCAGCGTTACAGAGTTGCAGTAGTCGTCTTTGCTACTATGTTGCAGGTTTGCAGGCTTCCAGCGCGGTCAGCAGTCGATTCCTTATCAGAAGGTGAAGAGGGAGATGCAGAGGAACTCGGATGAGCTCTTGCATTCGTTATCTAAAGTTTCCCCAGAGACAGAGACCCTAAATAGCCAGAAAAGAGGGTTTGGCTACCTAGGAGAGAGGATAGGCTACTAACACCTGAAGGAGCCTATCAGCAGGAGTCTCTGACGTCACCTGGTGGCACTGGCCACTCAGAGCAGTCCAGTGTGCCAGCAGCACCTCTGTTTCCAAGATGGCAGAGGTCTGGAGCACACTGGAGGAGCTCTGGACACCTCCCAGGGGAGGTGCAGGTCAGGGGAGTGGTCACTCCCCTTTCCTTTGTCCAGTTTCGCGCCAGAGCAGGGGCTAAGGGGTCCCTGAACCGGTGTAGACTGGCTTATGCAGAATTGGGCACCTCTGTGCCCAACAAAGCATTTCCAGAGGCTGGGGGAGGCTACTCCTCCCCTGCCTTCACACCATTTTCCAAAGGGAGAGGGTGTCACACCCTCTCTCAGAGGAAGTTCTTTGTTCTGCCATCCTTGGCCAGGCCTGGCTGGACCCCAGGAGGGCAGCTGCCTGTCTGAGGGGTTGGCAGCAGCAGCAGCTGCAGTGAAACCCCAGGAAGGGCAGTTTGGCAGTACCAGGGTCTGTGCTACAGACCACTGGGATCATGGAATTGTACCAACAATGCCAGGATGGCATAGAGGGGGCAATTCCATGATCATAGACATGTTACATGGCCATATTCGGAGTTACCATTGTGAAGCTACATATAGGTAGTGACCTATATGTAGTGCACGCGTGTAATGGTGTCCCCGCACTCACAAAGTTCAGGGAATTGGCTCTGAACAATGTGGGGGCACCTTGGCTAGTGCCAGGGTGCCCTCACACTAAGTAACTTTGCACCCAACCTTTACCAGGTAAAGGTTAGACATATAGGTGACTTATAAGTTACTTAAGTGCAGTGTAAAATGGCTGTGAAATAACGTGGACGTTATTTCACTCAGGCTGCAGTGGCAGGCCTGTGTAAGAATTGTCAGAGCTCCCTATGGGTGGCAAAAGAAATGCTGCAGCCCATAGGGATCTCCTGGAACCCCAATACCCTGGGTACCTTAGTACCATATACTAGGGAATTATAAGGGTGTTCCAGTAAGCCAATGTGAATTGGTAAAATTGGTCACTAGCCTGTTAGTGACAATTTAAAAGTAATGAGAGCGCATAACCACTGAGGTTCTGGTTAGCAGAGCCTCAGTGAGACAGTTAGGCACCACACAGGGAACATACACATGCACACCTATGAGCACTGGGGCCCTGTGTGACAGGGTCCCAGTGACACATACATATAGGCCACAAACCTATGAGCACTGGGGTCCTGACCAGCAGGATCCCAGTGACCCATAACAAACATACTGAAAACATAGTGTTTTCACTATGAGCACTGAGGCCTGGCTATCAGGATCCCAGTGAGACAGTGAAAACAGTGACAAACACCCTGACATACACTCACAAACAGGCCAAAAGTGGGGGTAACAAGGCTAGAAAGAGGCTACCTTCTCACAGTGTGTATTTTTAATTGTCCAATGTGGTGGTGTTTTGTAAATGTGTGTGTATTTTGAGTGCGGCGGTGTGTACCGCCAATGGTTTACCGTGGTTGAATGACCGCCGCGTTGATTCGTGGGTCGTGATAGTGTGGGCATATTCTTATTGGCATGACAGTGTAGGTTTTGCTATCGCCAGTTTATCACTGACCTTTGGTGTGGCGGACTTGTGTGGGTGTCTGCATTGTGGTGGATTGCGAAATGTGGGTCGTAAAATACCTGTAGCGGATTTCAGCCACGGTATCTTGACAGCCGTCAGCACGGCGGTTAGGGGGATTTACCGCCAGGGTTGTAATGAGAGCCTATATGTTTTATGGTTTTTCCTTTGGCGTCTCTGAATCCATTTAGGTACCAGTAGTATAGGTATTCATTGAACGACTGATCACAGTAGTATGAGTCACACACAATCAAGGTAGAAAGTTCAGGATCCGTGTGTTCCAGTGCCAAGATTAGAGCCTTACACTCTGCAAGTTGTGCTGTGCAGTTCCCCAGGTTTGTTGTGGCTGGAATTGACCATCCCTCACTATCCCGCAAAACAGATTTGCAAACGAGTATTAGTACCAACAGCTGGTTGAGCTGAACCATCAGCGTAAATGATGATATGACATTGTTCAAGAGGCAAAATATAGGGTTTATGTGTTGTGCATATCCGGGATTTTAGGTTCTGACAAAATTGAAGATACCCAGCAATAACTGTAGTTTCTTGATGGTATTTGGTGGTTGTGATTGTGCACATTTCTCTAGAAAGTAGATTGGCAGGCCCTTTCCCTCATTCAATAATTCGTATCCTAAGAATAGGACACTTAGAAAAGCAATTGTTGCTTTCTTGAAATTGAATTTGCAGCCCTGTGCGCCGAATCCAAAAATGATGTGATCCACCCTTTCTAAATATGTGTTGAGATCGTCATCTGTCAGAGAAATGTCATCAACACAAGGCAACGTCTCAGGATCAATATCATGCAATATTGCTTTTACATGGACTGAAAACAATCCTGGACTGTTTTTATACCCTTGAGGGAGTCTATAAATGTTTTTATTAAGACCCAAGCACTGTAAAGGCACTTAAATCCCTGCTTTCAAGTGCTGGATTTTAGCAGAAAAACTTGTTAGAAATATTCAAAGTTGTTTTAGATTTTTTGCTCACTATATTGTTGATAAGTGCTGTGCTATGTGAATTTTGTTTGGCAAATGTGTGTGTCTGACTGTTTAAGTATCTGTAATCGGTAATCTAACACTATTCTATATGAACGGTCCACCTTAGTTACAGGAAACCAAGGTGCTCATTTTGACCCTGGCAGTCTTTTGACCGCCCGGGTTAATGTGGAGGTATCACCGCCAACCGGCTGGCAGTGTATACTGCCACATTACGAGTGTGGTCCGCTGCCAACCCGCCACATCACCACTCATACCACCATGGCAGTATGAGCCACCAGGCCGGAGATGCTCATCTCCGATCCGGCGGCCCACAGAGTACCACCGGTGGTATTATGAGCCGGCCTACCGCCATGCAACGCCAGGAAAACCATGGTGGTAGGGCCTACCGGTGACAGCTCCCCCACCAGTAAGCACCTAACTCCCCACCCACCCCCATCCAAACTCACCCTCCCACCCACCCCGATGCAAACATATCCCCTCACCCCCTCTGATCCATTCACTCCTCCACCCCCTCTGATCCATTCACACACCCCACCCCCTCGAATCCATTCACACACACCCCATTCACCCATGCACTCATAGACACACACTCACTCACACTCACTACACCCATACATACACACACAGGCACGCACCCACCACACAACTGCCCCCACCCCCACAGCCATACATGCAAACAGCCACACATACTCACATCACCCCCCTCACAATACCCACCTACAGTCACAATGCCCCCACCCCCCTCCTCACATCCACTCACACTCATCCATACATGCATTCACTGATAAATACTCACACGCATTCAGGCATGCATACACAAAGACATCCAAACATGCATACTCACACGCATACACACTGACATTCAGGCACACACTCACTTCAACATTCATACATGCATTGACTCACATGCATACAACCACACATACACCATAACACTCACATTTACACATGCACACACACATTCATACACACATGCAGACACCACACACTCACACACAACACTCCCCACCCTCCCACCCTCCTCCACAGTCACCTTACCTGTTCCAGGGAGAAGGTCGTCCTGCAGGGAACAAGAAGGGGTGCTGCTACCGCCAGCAGCGTCCTGCCAGCAGGACATCACCAGGCCATATTAAAGGTCTTAATATGGCTGGTGGCATCCTACTGGCAGGGCGGTAAAGGTGGTAGCACCGTCAGAACACCACCTTCCACCAGCATGGCTACTGCTAGATTTCTGCCCTAAGTGTGGCAGAAGTCCGGCAGCGTCCATAATCTGGCGGACAGATGGTCGCCTCCTCAGCGGGATGTTGGCACCCATGGCATTAGTGGTATTTGAAGAACTCCGCCAATGTCATAATGACCCCCAAAGTGTTATTCATTTGAGATACACAGAATTCAATGACTCCCTAGTACTCAAGTTGTGAGAAAATTTCCCTACTGGTGCTTCAGGCTCAAGTTTAATGGGGTATTGTGGTTGTACAGAGCAGACAGTCCACAGGTATGAGTGGACTTACCACTACAGTTGAGGAACGTGAGACCCTCCACAATTCAAACGAAACAAGACTCAAAAGACAGTGAATTTTATGTTTGTCAGCTACTGCAACCTGAAGAAGTACATTAAGGATTACCTACTCTAGGGACAAGAGATGACACCTGACGGTAGTCACACTGACTCCTTTGTCTCTCAAAGCTTCGATCCGCTGACCATTGATGGTGACCCACTACCTGTACTTTATAGTATTGCTAGGCATGTTGGCCTTTGGCACTATTTCTCTGTCACCCAGGGACACTAAGGTGACCTTTGGACTTCCCCCATACTAACTAGGGTAACCTCCCCAAGCGTTACGCTAACCAGCCTCAGTGTCTGCACACCAGGCACACCAGTGGGAGGGAGTCCTCTTAGGATGCTTGGCATCATCCTTGATGTGCCCATACTTATGGCACTTGTAGCACTCAGGAGTGAACTTCCCTGAAGACTTTTATCAAAGAATCCATTGTTTTTCTGATCAGGTGGGGATCGGTAATCCTGCTTCATGGTACTATTTTGAGGATCTTTATGGAACTCCTTGCTTTTAGTTTTATCTTCCCAATTCTCCTTCTGTCCACCCTTTTGGTGATCCCCCAGATACATTCTTGTTGACACTGGTGCTGAGCGACCGGTCTGCCTCCTTACCAAGTCCCCTGGAGTCAGTGAGCATGTTATCAATTAGGTGTTTGTGTAGCTCTATAAAACAAAAACTGAACACATGCTATCTTGCCATCATATTATACAGCCCTTGATAATCCTTCGCTTCACTGCACTTTACCAGCCATTCACTGCCTTGCAAAAGGAATCCACACAATCCACCAAAGACTAATGCAGCAGCTTCTGGATGTCCCTAAATTTCTGTCTGAACTTTTCTAGGGTGAGGCTATACTTCATGATAAGTGTGTTTTTCATGGAGGGGTACCTTAACCTGTCCCCCTTTCACAGAAGCAGTAAAACATCTTCTCCCCATTCACCAGGTATGTACTTCCAGAGACTGTCCCCCAATCATCTTCACTAACCCTATGCATCTCTGGTGCACCCTCATAAGTTTTAAACCACTTATCAGTGTCATCTCTCACAACAAAGTTAGGCACCAGATCCTTGGGAATGTGAACCCTCTTGTCTACTGAAGGCACTGCAGGTATGCAGGTTGTAAACATTACTGCTGGGCTCCTTGTATCCGGCTCTGATGTCCAGCTCTTTGAGACTCCTTTCATGAGCCAGATGCTCGAAAGCAAGGTTTTCCTCCATTGCCACTTTCTTTACAGCTTAGGCTATCTCATCTGAATCCTTTTTCTCATCTATTTCAGCCTTTCTCTCTTTTGCCTCCAATGTCAGACTGGTCAGCTGCAGCTTGAGCTCTCCCTCATCCTTTCTGTCCTCCAGCTCCTTTTCTTGTTCATCCACATCTTCCTCCTCATCCTGGTTCTATGTTGCTCCCACTGATTGATGAACTTCTGCCCAAACTCTCAGAGCCTTCTGGAGCTCCAGCTTTTTCCCTTTGCTGCAAGTCCCCTTTTCTTATAGAACTCTTTGAGCTCAACCTCAGTGTAGTTATCAAAGTTGGAAAGCTCAAACTCCATCCTTTGCAGCGTAGCTGCAAGCACAGGCAGTCAGACAGAATGAGGGTGAATTTAGAAAAAAGCAAAAAAGGCCAATCAAGGGAAAATTATAAAAGGTTGAATCCAGCATCAAACCAAATTATGTTTGATGGATTTTAGTGTTAAACATAATCACTGTATGGCACTGCACAAACACAAGTACTGAATCAAACTGCTAAACATCAATGTAGGAAGTTGGGTTGGTGGATGATTGTGCTGAGACTCTACTCAAGCAGCAACCACAATTCTTGGGAGGGTGAAATCAAGCAATACCCACATTAACCTGTGCTCAACCCTCTAGTAGCATGGCACAAAAGTGGTCAGGGTTAATTCAGTGGTAATGTGTATAGTATATATGCAGCACTTCAAACACAACACAAGACAAACCCCACACCAATTTAGTACAATAAAGTGAAATGTAATAAATGATTTGACACAGAAAGGACTAGAACCCAATCAATATAACCGGAGATCAGGCTAAAGTCACTTCAGACTGACTGCAAAGGAGCTTTGGCCAGCTACAGGACTAAGTCCAGTCTCCTGAAAAGTTTTTGTGGCCTGGGCATCAATATTCAAATTCCTTGGGTTGAGCTGCGAAGCCCAGGCATCAAAGAGCCATTGACGGGAAACTGCGATGCAAGGTCTGGCCTCCAGATGCATCACACATCGGCAAAGAGCTGAAAGGTCTAGTGTCATCATCGGGGAAGCTGGTGGGGATCATGGAGACTTGTGCTGTGATACTTTGTACTGGCCAGGTGTTGGTGTCATGCTATGTCAGCACCGAAGAATCCTCCAGTGCATGCAAGGACTTTCACTGAGATGTGTCAGCATAAAGGACGAACCGGTCAGAGTCAATAGTAGACTGTGTCTAGATGCAGGGAGAGGTGTTGACATTGAAGAAGCCTGTTATGTATGTGTGGCTTGAACAGGGGGTCAGCCAACTGAGCCTTGGCGAATTTCTGCAGTACTGGGTTCACACAGGCATGCTGGATCCAGCAGGGTAGTTTGCAGCAGCAGATGACCTC
Organism: Pleurodeles waltl; assembly: GCF_031143425.1. Taxonomy (NCBI): domain Eukaryota; kingdom Metazoa; phylum Chordata; class Amphibia; order Caudata; family Salamandridae; genus Pleurodeles; species Pleurodeles waltl. The sequence continues at coordinate 479,131,771 of NC_090438.1, read as the reverse complement.
AGGTGCAGCAACAGTAGGCCTCTGCAGTAAAGCAATCTTTGGCCAGCAAGCAGGCCAGAAAGACAGACTTCATAGCTGGGCAGTCCTTCTTCCTGGCATAGTTCATAGGTAATCTAAAGAGTTGGGTCTGAGGATCCATTATTTATACCTGGTGCCCACTTTGCAGTGGGAGAAGTATGCAATTTCCTGCCTCCCTGCTGTGGCCTCAGCTTGTCTGGAGGAACCAAAGACTTTTGTGAAACTCTTTCTGAATGTGCTGAGACAGATGCTTTGTCAAGTTCAAGCGTGGTGGGTGTCAGAGCCACCTCCCTTATCAAGTCAGAGATGCACCATCGTGCCAACACCTATTCCCCTTTGTCTCACTGGCTGGAAGTAATACACAAAGATCAACTGCCATATGTGACCCAAGATACAGGTTGCTACAGGATAGGACAAGAAAATGCCAACTTTGTTAAAGTGGCATTTTGAGAATTGTGATTTAAAATCCAACTTTAGCAACAAAAAGGGTTTTTATTTACAATTCTGTAGAGACCAAACTCAATATTTCTACCTGCTCCCAATTGAGAGTTATCACTTATTAAAGTAATAAAGTAACCCAGTGTTGTAGTATGGAAGAGGTGGGCCTTGCAGTAGTAAAAATCAAATTTAAGATGTTTTCACTACCAGGATATACACAACTTAAAAGTACATGCACAACTTTTTAAATGTATTGTTCCCAGCCCTATGGGCTGCTTAGGGCCTATCCTAGGGGTGACATATGTGTTAAATAGGAAGGTTTAGGCCTGGCAAAATGTTTCATTTGGCCATGTGGAAATGGCAGTTTTAAACTGCACACACAGGCTGACACAAGCTGCAAGGGCAGGCCTGGGATAGTTTTAAAAGGGTTATTTAAGTGAGTGGCATAATAGATGCTGCAGGCCCACCTTATAGCATTTAATTTACAGGCCCTTGATACATGTAGTGCCACTTACAAGTAAATTAAATGTGCCAGATGGTTGTAAGCCAATTTTACCATGTGTAAATGAGAGAGCTGAAACACCCTAGCACTAGTTAGGCTTGGCAAAATGTGCAGAGTCCTAAGACCATCAAAAATGAAGTTAGTGTAAACTGGAGGATTAAAGGCAAAAAGGTAGGGAAAACCATGTGTTAGAAATAGGGACTCTAGTTGGCGGTCAGTTCACACTGTGTCCAAGTAGGGGCCATCACTCTAGTCAGAGTAAGGGTGATACACAGCTCAGATAACCCCTGCTCACCACCTTGATAGCTTGGCACAAGCAGCCAGGCTTATCTCAGAGGCAATGTGTAAAGTATTTGTACCAACACACACAGTAACACAGTGAAAATACCACAAAAGAACTCTACACAAGATTAGAAAAATAACCAGTATTTATCTAAATCAAACAAGACCAAAACAACATAAATCCAACATACACAGGTAAATATGATTTTTTAAAGTAAACAGTCTTAATCCATAGCACAAACTACCTGGTGTGGGTCAAAAGGGGCAAGGGTGACGGTGCATCAGAAAAGCAAGCGGTGCGTTGATTCCTTACTTCCAAGTGACGGTGTGTGTCAATTCTTTACTCGCACTGGAGGCCATGCTTCACTTCTTTACTCGAAAAGAGGCCGTGTGTCGATTCTGGGTGTGCAGCCTCGGGTCCGTGTATTGATGTTTGCAGATTTTGACGCCCAGGATCCATGTGTGCAAATTTCAGTTGTGCTGTGTGAAGAGTCCACATTGAGAAGAGGCGCTGCTTCGTTTCCTCCATTGCGAGGCAGGTGCTGCGTCAAATTTTTTGCCATGGGACAGGCAGTGCCTCAATTTTTCTGACGCACACACATTGGTGCATGGATTTTTCTCACAGGTTACCAGTTTCCAATTTTAAGGGCCCAGAGACTGGATTTGGCACCACTTAGCAAGTCAGGACTCTCAGCAGAAGAGCCCAGACACTGGCAGATGAAGTGTTTGATGTCCTTGAGACTTCAGAATAGGGGGCAAGCTCAGTCCAAGCCCTTGGAGAAACTTCACAGCAGACTTTCAGAAAGCAAAGTCCAGCCCTTTCCCTCTTCAGGCAGAAGCAGCAGTAGCAGATCAGCACAGGAAAGCAAGAGGCATAGTGAAAGGTCCTTCTCAAGCATCAAGCCCTTCTCCTTGGCAGATGTTCCTCATGACCCAGAAGTAATCTACAACTCTGGGGTTTTGGGTCCACTACATATACTCATTTATGCCTTTGATGTAGGCAAGTTCAAAGGAAAGTCTCTGTTGTTCACAAGATCTTACCTTGCCCAGGCCTGGCCCCAGACACACTCCAGGGTATGGGAGACTATATTGTGTTAGGACTGGTGCAGCTGTTTCAGATGCAGGTATCAGCTCCTCTCTCCTTACTCTAGCCTCAGGATATGCAGGACTCACATCAGCTCCCTTTGTGTCACTGTCTAGAGGGAATTAACAAACAACCCAAATGTCAGTCTGACCCAGACATGGATTCCAAAAGTAGGCAGAGGCACAGAGTGGTAAAGCAACAAAATGCCTACTTTCTAAAAGTAACATTTCAAACAGACAATTTAAAAACCAACTTCACCAAAAGATGTATTTTTAAATTGTGATTTTAGAGACCCAAAACCCCAGATCTCTATCTGCTCCCAATGGGAAACTGCACTTAAAAAATATTTAAAGGCAATTGGCATGTTAACCTATAGGTGAGATAGGCCTTGCAATATCGAATAAATAAATGTTCAGTATTTCACTATCAGGACATGTAAAACACAACGGTACATGTCCTACCTTTCAAATACACTACCTCTGCTGATAGGGCTACATAGGGCCTACCTTAGGAGTGACGTACATGTGGTAAAAGAGACATTTTGGGCCTGTGGAGTGGGTATACTTACCAGGCCGAACTGGCAGTTTAAAACTGACTGCACACAGAGACACTGCAGTGGCAGGTCTGAAACATATTTACAGGGATATTCATGTGGGTGGCACATCAGTGCAGCAAGCCCACTAGTGGCATTACAGGCCCTGGTCAAGCATGGTGCCCTCTACTAGTGACTTACTAGTAAATCAAATATGCCAGTCATTGATAGACCAATCACCAATACAACTTAGACAGAGACCATCTGCACTTCAGCACTGGTTAGAAGTGGTGAAGTTCACAGAGTCCTCAAGCCAACAAAACAAGTCAGAAACAAATAGGAGGAAGAAGGCAAAATGTTGGGGTGTTGGGGATGACCCTCTAAAAAGGGCCAGGTCCAACAGCATGCCAAGTGTTAGAAATGGGGTCACTGGTTGGCAGAAGTATACACCCTAGTCCAAGTAGGTACCACAATCCTAGTCAGGGTAAGTCACACACAATCCAAATTATCCTGTGCCCACCCTCTGGTAGCTTAGCACTGAGCAGTCAGGCTTAACTTAGAATGCAATGTGTAAAGTATTTGTGCAATAAATCATACAGTAACACAGTGAAAAGACAACACACTGGTTTAGAAAAATAGTTGATATATAACTGAATAAAATAAGGTCAAAACAATGAAGATTCAATAAGCACAAATTGAAATATCACTTTTGCAGGTTTAAAAAGAGTCATAAATCTCAGAAATCAACAATTGTCTCTTAATTACACAAAGTACCTGGTTTGCGTCAACAATAACATGCACAGAGACCACAGAGGAAGAGATGCTTGAAAAAATATGGTGTGCGTCAAATGTTACTACGCGGCACAGACAATGTGTCATTTCTTTACATGCTGCAAGGGTTTGTGTCACTTTTCAGCGTGCAGTCTTGGGTCCTCACTGCGATGGGGTGATCTTTTTGTTGCCCATGGATGATGCGGGGAAATCCTGGGAGCGCTGGAAAAAGCCGTAGGTGTTGCGTTGATCCGGTAAGGTGATGCTTCACATTTTCTGTTGCACAGCAGCCGCTGCATTTATTTTCCACTTGGGGAATCTGCTGCGTCATACCGGTTCAGCTGTGCGTCGATACGGTAGGGCTGTGCGTTGAATTTTCTGTTCCAAGGCAGGCGCTGCATCGAATTTCTACTCAAGTCGGGCTGCATCATTCCGGTTTGGCTGTGCGGCAGTTTCTCAGTTGCAAGGCAGGCTGTGCATCGTTTCCAAAAGGCTGTGCATCGATTTTTGGTGCACAAGGAGTTTCCTGAAGAGATGAAGTCTTTTTGGCACTGAGACTTCAAAAATAGGAGGCAAGCTCAATCCAAGCCCATGGAGAGTACTTCTCTGCAAAGTCAGAAGTCAGTAGGGCAGCAGGGCAACGGCAGGGTATTAGTCCTTCTCAGCGAAGCAGTCCAGATGAGTCCTTTGGGCAGCCAGACAGTTCCTCTTGACAGGTTCCAGGTTCAGGTCCAGAAGTGTTTGAGTTGGTGGGGCCAGAGACCCAGTTTAGATACCCAAAAATATCTTTGAAGTGGGGGAGACATAAAAGATTGGTTTTGAAGTGCACAAGTGTCCCTTTCAGTACAGATCTGTCTGCCAGGGTTCCTTTAGAGGGTTTGGCAGCCCATTGTGTGAGGGCAGGCCACTAGCCTTTGAAATGTAAGTGTCAGGCCCTCTACCCTTCCACCCCAGGAAGACCCATTCAGTATGCAGATGAGTACAGGTGTGACTGAGTGTCCTGTGTTTGTGGTTGTCTGGGTGAAATGCGCAAGGAAGCTGTCAACCAGCCCAGCCCAGACGTTGATTGGAGACAGGCTGTAAGGCACAGATGGATTTTAAGTACAGAGAAATGCTCACCTTCTAAAAGTGATATAAAATAGTAAAATAAAATCCAACCTTACCAATAAGCAGGATTTTCTTTTACCATTCTGGCCATGCTAAATGTGACCTGGTTACCCCTTTCTGATCAGAATCTACCATTCAAACAGTATATGAGGGTAGTCAATGCTATCCTATGAAAAGGAGCAGGCCTCACAGTGGTGGAAAACAAATTTAGGAGTCTTCCACTACCAGGACATACAAAAGAAAACACAGGTACATGTCCTGCCTTTTACCTTCATAGCACCCTGCCCTATAGGTTACTTGGGGACTACCTTAGGAATTACTTATATGGAGAAAAAGGGGAGTTTAAGGTTTGGCAAGTACTTTTAAATGTCAAGTCAATGTGGCAGTTAAACTGCACACACAGGCCTTGCAATGGCAAGCCTGAGACATGGCTAAGGGGCTACTTGGGTGGGTGGCACAATCAGTGCTGCAGGCCCACTAGTAGCCTTTATTTTACAGGCCCTGGGCAAATGTAGTGCACTTTACTAAGGACTTACAAGTAAATGAAATATGCCAATTGGGAATGAACCAATGTTACCATGTTTAAGGGAGAGACCATATGCACTTTAGCACTGGTTAGCAGTGGTAAAGTGTGCAGAGTCGTAAAACCAGCAAAAACAGTGTCAGCAAAGAAGAGGGAAGAAGCCAAAAAGTTGGGGGATGACCACCCTAAGGCTGTCAGGTCTAACACCAAGGATGTGAGGCCCGAGAAGAACCCAATTTTTCCCGTTTATTGTCTGGGTATGCTTTGTATTTTTGCTTTTGTTGGTCAACCCTTAGAGACAGAAAACTCAAGTTACCACCACCAGATACTTTCTGAAGACTGTTCTGCACTTCTCAACCAGTTTAGACATAATTGGGTTCTCACCTTTCTATTTTGTGACCATTTTAAGGAAGAAACAACATAGTGCGGTGTGTGTGATTAGATAAGACCTTAATTTTTGTTTTAAAAAATCTTCACCTTGTACACCTTTTTAATAGCAGTCTGGACACCTTTCTTGAGAATTTTATTCTTGCTTTCAACTATACTTTTAGAGAAGGAGACTATATTGAGCAACTTTAACATGTGAAATGTCATGGAATTTAATAAATGTTCTCATCTGAGCAGAGGTAAAATGTGTGTTATCATCTGTTATCTACTTTCTTGGTGGTCCTTTCATTGCAAACATTAGTTAATGGAGATCACTTCTGGGATACACGCAAGTTCACGAGAGATGATGAACATTGGGCCCCTTAAATTAAATGCCCGTCTGGGATAATGGTGATTAGTTCTGAATCACACACATGTGGTAAAAGAGGCAGTGCGTGCAGGAGCGATGTGCCTTGGAATGTTTTTTTAGGTCCGAGCGTGCAAGCGCTATGTCCCTGTTGTAATCTCTCTGTGGGCTTTTAACCACACCCATGTCACGCTCATCAGTTTGGTTGGTCCATGGGCTTGCCTTCTAAAATTCGCTTGATTTCATTAGTGAAAGGCATGCATACGTTATGCCATTTCTGGTGTTTAGCCCTCCTCAAGAGCAACGGTAAACTACTGAAAACATACTAGGCCCCATGTTTCGGGACTACATTTTCTTTTTATTTCCTATTCAGCGCGATCTCGCTGGGCAGTAGTTAAGCGCTTTGCATGACATCCACCCTTTTACATGGATAATTGCACTTTTGCCGATACGTTTGACTGCGTGCAAACTTATTTTTCATTTTATGTGTCTCCTCCACGCTCATGGCGGCCGTCAGCTCGGTTATGTGAAACTGGTTTACTTTTCATTTTCAGTTTATGTGGCAAGAAAAGCCTGGTTAGAATTTTACAACACTAATAGATCTAACTCGAGTAAATGAGAGACCCTTTGCATTGCAAATGCTTGTTTTCAGATTAGCCTGCATATTTCACAGACGGCCAGTGATTGTAAGTTAAAAGTCGTATGGCAGTATTTTTTACATTTTTGTTTCAGTGTTTGCAGGTTCAAAGCATGACCACAAAGTATGAGCACATTTTCACACATATCATTTCTTTACTGATCATCACATGTTGCGTTTATTGCAGTATTGAACAGCACTGACATGGTGTATGTGTTGCTGGTTTCATTTGTTGACCGCAGAGGTTTGAGCACTTTCTAGGCATGATGGACAAATCACCACTTATCATTCTGGGGAGGAGGAAAGGCAAGGTAACACAGTGTCAATTGAGGAGCATCATTATCGTGCATGGTAAGCCACCATGTATCACAGTTTGCAATACAAGAGTAATGGTGTAATGGTGATAATTCTAATTAATTTTAGCTTTATCATGAGTGTGCGTGGTTTCAACAATAGTCACGGGTGCAGAAGCACTGTAGATTCGTTTGATTTGTTTAGTTTCTGAATGATCAATGTATATATATATATATATATATATATATATATATGTATATATATATATATATATATATATATATATATATATATTATTTTATTTTTTTAAACAGATGCATGTTGTTCTGTTGTAGAGACCACTGATGGTGGGTTCCATGGCTCAAAATTCCGGATGATGTATATGAGATTGGTCTGCTGTACAGGGCAATACTCTGAAAATACAGAAGTTATTATATGAGTTAATCAAAAAGAAATATATGCGTGAAAACCATTATTAAAGAATGCATACAAAGAGAAATTGTTGGAACATGATTGAATTACTCTTGATTAATGAGGATTCAAAGAATTTATGAACCCTTGGGTCTCAGTAAAGTACATCTGAAGGCTGGAAAGTGGGTGCAATACTAATGCAATTAGTAGTTACAAATAGATGTGATGAGTGAGACAGTGCAGACACCTGGACAGCCCACTTGATTAACAGAACAAAAAAGGATTGAATTACAGTGGCAAGGAATGTGCAAATGGAACATTGTTCACACATTACTGAAACCTTGCCTGAACCATTTTCATTTAGCACTTACAACACCAGTTTATGGTCTGTATAAGTGTTTTATTGAGATGCCCGCAAGAAAGTTTCAATCTGTTCAACTGCCTAACTGCAAGCTAAGGCTTCACTTTCAACTGTACTATACCTATGTCAGGTGGTCTTAGACAGTGGGAAGCTAATGCAACAGTATTTTCATTTGAATTTGAATTTCCCCATTGAGAAAGAACAGCAATTAAACCATAAAAACTGGAATCACAGTCAACATACATCTTTTTCCCACAACATACGGTCTTATAGCTGGAGTTTGAATAATTACATCTTTGACTTCAGAAAAGCCTCATTAGGACTGTCAGCCCAACAAAACTTCTCCCCTTTAGCTAGATCATGCAGAGTTTGTACAATGAAAGCATATATGCTAATAAATCTTGCATAATATTTTCATATATGAAGATGTGATCTCAATGCATCTTTGTCCTTGGGTGGTTTAGTATCCTTCATACCATATAAAAACTTAGATTTTATTCTGTTTAATATAACTATATGTCCTAAATAGTCAACTTCTTGTGTCCAAAACATACATTTACTTAATCTAGGAGTGATGTCAATATCCTTAATAATACTCAAAATGTTTCTAAACTTAGACTGTGTTTACTTTTTGTCTCAGTAAAAACAAGACTATAATATTGACATGCCCCTACACTTGTAATATCAGCAATGACATTATCCATTAGCTTCTGAAACACACATGCTGCAGACACTAACCTAAAAAGAAGTCTTGGAAACTTGGGGGAACCAAAAGATGTCACAAAAGTTGTTAAATGTTGGGATTCTGCAGTAAGTTATTGTAAACCAAGTATTGAAAAATATTTTATTCTGCCTAAATTAGCTAACAGATCTTGGATCTTGGCTAAGGATCGACAGTCAGTGACAATAATTTTATTCAAGGTGTGTAGATCCACAGATAAATGGATCTTGCCAGATGTTTTGCAGACCACAGGGCTGACCCGCAATAAGGAATTGTTTCTTGAATTATAGCTTTAGTTCACTGGTTGGGTAACAATGCTGTAAGTTCCTCTTGTACAGTCAAGGGTACAGGCTTGAACTTGTCTATTGCTGGTACAACATATTTCTTCAATTTGGCGCAATGTTCAAACTTAGGGCCAGATGTAGCAAAGGATTTGCGCCTCGCAAACGGCGAAAATCGCCGTTTGCGAGGCGCAAATGCCTCTTTGCTATGCAGAAATGAATATTGCGAGTCGGGACCGACTCGCAATATGCATTTCCGAATCGAGTGTTCCCTTCCTATTTGCGATTCTGAGTGGTATGCAATACCATTTGCGACTGCCTACGCGGTCGCAAATGGTGTCGCAGTTACCATCCACTTCAAGTGGATGGTAACCCACTCGCAAATTGGAAGGGGTCCCCATGGGACCCCTTCCACTTTGTGAATGGACCCAAAACAATTTTTTCAGGGTAGGTAGTGGTCCAAGGGACCACTACCTGCCCTGAAAAAAACCCAAAACTAAAGGTTTCGTTTTTTTTTTTAAGTGCAGCTCGTTTTCCTTTAAGGAAAACGGGCTACACTTAAAAAAAAAAAAACTGCTTTATTGAAAGCAGTCACGAACATCGAGGTCTGCTGACGACAGCAGGCCTCCATGTTTGCGAGTGCCTATACTCGCTATGGGGCCGCAATTTGCGACCCACCTCATGAATATTGATGAGGTGGGTCATTGCGACCCCATAGCGAGTCGCAGTCGGTGTCTGAGACACCGTACTGCATACCAATTTGCGAGTTGCAAATTGCGAGTCGCATGGACTCGCACTTTGCAACTCGCAAATTTTTTATTTGCTACATCTGGCCCTTAGTCATCCAACACATCATGAAATAAAAAAAAACCTCCTCAACAGATTCAGAAGCAACAGGTTTACTATTGTCCACCTAGGAATCTGGCACATCTGCTATTCTGACCACATTGTCAGAACAAGGTACCAACATGAGACCCAGTCTAACCAGATCCTGTTAATCAGCAATATGCCTGTCTGAGACTGGTGATGTTTTCCCTCTGCAGACAGGCAGGGAAAGCAGATAAATAAACTATTATATTAATATCTTATTCTCTAAAATGTTTGGGATGAATGTCAGGTACATGCAGAGATTTATTTTACCCCACTGTTTTTCAAACACGTCTGAAATTGTCATACTAGGGGAACCAGAATTTGCCATCATCTATAATTTCACAAAACAATTAGTAACATTACACTTAGCACCTTTTGCTTTGAGTGTGGTCTCACCCCACAATTTTACTGTTAGTACAACTTTTGATAGATTAAGATTACATTTTTCCTGTATCACTTCTACACCTCTTACCTTCACTGATTGTTTGTTACTCTTTCAAACAGAGAGAAATTACCTACTTTTGTACAACTGTTGCACCTCTTGCACAATGCTGGACAGATTGGGTTATTACCAAAATGGGATCTCGGACACACCTATAGCACAGTATGTTAGTAATTTGACTGTTCTTATTAGGTTTGTCCCTAAGAGAAACAACATTATTTACATCATTCTAATGTACAATATGTATAGCAACAGATGAACTACCCCCTAAATCATTGCACATTAATTTGGTAGATACAATAGAATGTTCAGTGCTCTGTGCCACATTCATAATTTCTATCAACATTGGACTGGCACAACTTAACCCCTTCGCTGCCAGGTCTTTCCCCCTCAGGTGCTAAGCCTTTTTTTGGCTATTTGGGGCAGTTTGCGCTTAGGCCCTCATAACTTTTTGTCCACATAAGCTACCCACGCCAAATTTGTGTTCTTTTTTTACCAGCATCCTAGGAATTCAAGAGGTACCTAGACTATGTGGGTTCCCATGAAGGAGACTAAGAAATTAGCCAAAATACAGCAAAAAATTTTGTTTAAAAAAAAATGGGGACAAAGGGCTGCAGAAGGAGGCTTGTGTTTTTTTCCCCTGAAAAAGGCATCAACAAAGGGCTTGCGGTACTAAAATCACCACCTTCCCAGCTTTCAGGAACAGGCAGACCTGAATCAGAAAATCCAATTTTTCAACATAATTTTGGCATTTTACTGGGACATACCCCATTTTTACTATTTTTGTGCTTTCAGACTCCTTCCACCTAGTGACACAAATAGGTGTGAAACAAATGCTGGATCCCAGAAAGCTAAATATTTCTGAAAAGTAGACAAAATTCTGAATTCAGCAAGAGATAATTTGTGTAGATCCTACATGTGTTTCCTACAGAAAATAACAGCTGAAATAAAAGAAATATTGAAATTGAGGTAAAAAACCAGCCATTATTCTCCACGTTTTACTCTGTAACCTTTTTCCTGCGATGTCAGATTTTTTAAAGCAATATACTGTTACGTCATCTGGACTCTTTTGGTTGCAGGAATATATAGGGCTTGTAGGTTCATCAGGAACCCTAGGTACCCAGAGCCAACAAATGAGCTGCACCTTGCAATGGGTTTTCATTCTACACCGGGTATACAGCAATTCATTTGCTGAAATAAAAAAAGTGAAAAATAGGTATCAAGAAAACCTTTGTATTTACAAAATGGGCACAAGACAAGGTGATCACAAGCAGTGGTTATTTGTACATATCTGAATTGCAGGGTGCCCATACTAGCATGTGAATCACAGGGCATTTCTCAAATAGACGTTTTTTTTACACACTGTCTTATATTTGGAAGGAAAAAATGTAGAGAAAGACAAGGGGCAATAACACTTGTTTTGCCATTCTGTGTTCTCCCAAGTGTCACGATAAAAATGGTACCTCATTTGCATGGATAGGCCTAATGCTCGCGACAGGAAACGCAACATGGACATATCACATTTTTACATTGAAATCTGACATGTTTTTTGCAAAGTGCCTAGCTGTGGATTTTGGCCTCTAGCTCAGCCGGCACCTAGGGAAATCTAGCAAACCTGCACATTTTTTAAAACTAGACACCTAGGGGAATCCAAGATGCAGTGACTTGTGTGGCTCTGACCAGGTTCTGTTACCCCGAATCCTTTGCAAACCTCAGAATTGTGCCAAAAAACACTTTGTCTTTCATTTCGGTGACAGAAAGTTCTGGAATCTGAGAGGAGCCACAAATTTCCATCCACCCAGCATTCCCCCAAATCTCCCGATAAAAATGGTACCTCACTTGTGTGGGTAGGCCTAGTGCTTGCAAAACTAAATGCCCCAAAACACTATCTGGACACATCAAAATTATCAAATACAAAGCTACCTGTTTTTTGGGGAGGGGGGCACCTGCATTTTTTATCCTGGGCTCAGCAGCCATCTTGGGAAACCTACCAAACCCAGATATTTCTGAAAACTAGACACCTGAGGGAGTCCAGGCAGGTGCGACTTGCGTGGATCCCCAATGATTTCTTACCCAGAATCGTCAGCAAACCTCAAATTTAGCTGGGATCACCGCACCGGGACCAATTTCCTACCACTCAACGTTCCCCTCAGTCTCCCGGTAAAAATGATACCTCACTTATGTGGGTGCCTGTGACAGAGAAGATCCAAAAACATGTCGAAATTGAGGGGGAACCAAGGCGGGTCCAAAAGGGCAGTTTGAAAAAAAAACATTTTTAGGCTGACAAGTGCAGTAGAATTGTTATTGGTATAGATGAGATGATGTTGGGTGGTAGGAATTTTGTGGATTCCTGCAGTTTCCGGAAGGTTCCATCACAAAAATGTGAGAAAAATGTGTGATTTCCAGCAAAGTTGGAGGTTTGCAGGGCATTGTGGGTAAGAAAATGGTGCAGGGTGCATGTGAAGCACACCGCCCTGGAATCAACCAGATGTTTAGTTTTCAGATGAGTCTGGGTCTTGTGGATTTTTCTACATGGCAGCATCCCAAAGTAAAAAAAATACAGCTCTCACCATTCCAAGTGGGACGATTTTGAGAGTTACCACACGCTCATGGCCCAAATGTAAAACCAAAACCCAAAATAATCAAATGTCTTCTTGCTTGCCATGGGATAAGATGTTTTAGTGTGCGGGGGAGAGCTGAAAGACTGTTACTCACTTCAGCTGGATGGGGGCATAACCAGGCCCATACTGGTTGGTAGCCACCACCCCTCTGTTTGTTGTTTTTTTAATTCCATGCCATCTAGTAGACTTTCTGCCCCCCCGGAGAGTGGATGGGGGGTAATTGCACCATGTGCCCACTGGTGAGTATTTTATTTTGTCCATACCCCATCCTCTTATTTTGAAAAACAAATCTTCCCTGGACTCTGTTGGGCTTTCTGCCCCCAAAAATAGGCCGATCTGCCCCCTATCGGGGCAGATATGGCCAACAGCAATGTGCCCCCATGGGGAGCGACCCTTGGCCAAGGGGAAGCCCCCCAAACAAAACACACACATACACACACACCAATCCCTGGTGTCTAGTGGTTTCTGCCCCCCGTGGGGGCAGATTGGCCTAACAAAAATAGGCTGATCTGCCCCCAAGGGGGGCAGAAATTGCCTAAATACAATTTGCCCCCCAGGGGAGTGACCCTTGCCTAGGGGGTTAGTTCCCATACATAAAAACATAAAGTAAATAAAAATATATATATATCCCTGGTGTCTAAAGGTTTCTGCACCCCCGGAGGCAGATCGGCCTAATTATATTAGGCCGATCTGCCTCCGGGGGGGCAGAAAAGGCTTAAAAATATTCCCACCACCGGGGAGCCGCTCTTGCTCAAAGGGCCGCTCCCCGTATGTGTTAGTATAAAAAAAAAATCCCTGGTGTCTAGTGGCTTCTGCCCCCAGAGCAGATCTGCCTAAAAATAATTTGGCACCCCGGGGAGCGACCCTTGCCTAAGGGGTCGCTCCCCACATATTAAAAAATATATATATATATATATCCCTGGTGTCTAGGGCTTTTCTGCCCCCGGGGGGCAGAAATGGCTAAAACAATTTGTCCCCCCCCCCCCAGGGAGCGACCCTTGCCTAAGGGGTTGTTCCCCACACATAAATGGAAAAAAATAAACAAAAAAAGAATTAAAAATTATTTGGCTCCCCTTATACGTAAGTATAATATTAAAAAAGAATCCCTGGTGTCTGGTGGGTCCTGCCCCCCCTGAGGGCAGATTGTCCTAATTATATTAGGCCGATCTGCCCCCGGGGGGCAAAAATGGCCTAAAAACAATTTGCCCCCTCTCCCCCGGGAGCTACCCTTGCCGAAGGGGTCGCTCCCTACACATAAAAGAAAGAAAAAAAATCCCTGGTGTCTAGGGGTTTTCTGCCCACCCCAGGGGCAGATCAGCATAATTATATTAGGCTGATCTGCCCCCGGTGGTGGCAGAAATGGCCTAAAAATTATTTGCCCCTCTGGGGAGCAGCCTTTGCCCAAGGGGCCGCCCCCCTCATGTTCATTTCACCTAAACAAAAAAATCCCTGGTGTCTAGTGGGCATTTCTGCTGCCCGATCGCATCGCGATCGGGCATCAGAAATACTTGCAGAGACATGAAAGGAAAGGCCTTTCCTTTCCTTTCATGCCTCTGCTGGCCCCCTCCTCCTAAGCGGAAGAGAAATGCTGAGGTGACCTCTGATGAGGTCAGCATGCTCTTGCATGCTGACATCATCAGACGTCATTGGGGGGATCGGGGGTGGAAGGGGAAGTGATTCCCCTTCCAGCCCTGACTTGGCGAGGTGAGGGGGTGGCCCTCAGGGGACGCTAGCGCTTCCCCTGAGGGCCGGTAAATGGACGTAATGGATACATCCATGGCGCCTGAGAGGCACAGCCATGGACGTAACCATTACGTCCACGGCCCTCAAGGGGTTAATAAACGTTCTTAATATATTTTTAAGAAGTAAAGTTAGGTATGAATTGATCTCTAAAAAAAGTATCCATGGGACTCTCAAATCTACATGTAGCTGCAATTATTCCTAACAATGCCACATTTTCCTCAGACTCTTCAGGAGTTTGTTTCCATTTGAAGTTATAGCCCTGATTTATATATTGACAGTAAAATTACTCTGCTGTTATGGTGATGTAATGGTTCCTCTGACTAATTTAGATACAGGCGGACCATACTTTGACAAGGGTAGAGACTACTCTGTCTCCGCTGTGGCCAAATTTGTGCAAATACCCAACAGAGTAAGGGCAGTAGGAGAAATGGCTATATGTTCACCCACCCAATTTAGATGGGTGCACATGTAGCCATTTTTAAGCGCCTGCCTACCACAGGGAAACTCTGGTAGTAAGTGGCAGTAAAAACTAAAAATGTTCTCCCTCTACCTGGCAGATGACTACAATGGAGAGGGGAAATTTGTGTTTTTTCCAAAGGGAAAATCCTGCTTTGGGATTTTGTTTTTGAAAATAAAAAGTTTTATAGACTCTCCGTAATGTCGATGGAGCCGTGCTCCAAACTTACCAAAGCATTGAAAGGAACTACCTTGACAGTGATCCCTGCCAATGCTTTAGAAATGACTGCCAGTTTAGCAGTCATTTCTAAATTTGACGAGTGGGGACTCTGTCAGGGCAGTGGAGTAATTTACTCTGATGCCCTAAAAAACTTAACCTTTGCCTGCCAAATTATAAATTGGGTTGACTATCTTTCAACCTAAATACTTGGCTCTTCAAAATATTGGGCCACTTTTAGAAAGAGCTTGGGCCACAGTTGTGTCATTTTTTTTTGATGCAGCGGCGTACAATCAGTTCTCCACACCGATCCATATCTACAAACTGATGCATTGGGCCCAATGCATCAGTTTGTAGAGGCGTACGTCACATTATACCTGTGCCAAGTATAATGTATGCAGAGAAGGCGTTCCCACATTAAAAGCCAAGCAGAACTGACACAGTGTAATTTACAACTTTTCAGTGTCTTTCTGCGACTTGACTGTGTCAAAATTCTTATGCCTGCTCAGACCAGCCAAAAGGATTGATACAGAGCTCTTAACATAGGACTCTCCTCTCTGGTCTGACGCATTGCTGGGGCTGCATCAGTTTTACAATGCAACCCCAGCGGTTCGTCACTTTAGTGCCAACAGATGTATCAGAATTTCTGATGCAAAAATGAAAACTTGCGCCATGGAGCTCTGTATTGTAAATACAGTACATCCATCACGTTGTTAGGGCATGTGCAACAGGTGCAAGAAATCTGACACATCAATTCTGATGTGTCAGATTCCTATAAGTGAGGCCCACTGTTTCTTTGTTTCTCTCTATAGCTTCGGTATACTCACTTCACACTCCAAACTGAGGGCTTCATTTACAAGAAGGTTGCATTGCCATTGCGTCATTTTCTTTATGCAGCAGCGGTGCAATCAGAGCTCCACACTGCTCAATAACTGCAAACTGATGCATTGGGCTCAATGTGTCAGTTTGTAGAGGCCTACGTCACATTAAACCTTTGCCAGGCACCAGGTATGCAGGGTAAGCATTCCTACATTAAAAGCCTCTCAGAACTGATGCAGTGAAATTTACAACTTTTCACTGCATCATTCTGTGACTTGACTGCATCAAAATTGTTATGCCTGCTCAGACCAGGCATAAGGATTGATGCAGAGCTTTTAACATGGGACTCTCCTCTATGTTCGGATCCATTGCTGGAGTTGCATCAGTACTACGAAGCAACTTCAGTAAGGAGTCACTTTAGAGCCAACAGATGTGTCTGAATTTCTGAGGCTTCAGTGAAAACTTGGGCCATGGAGCTCTTTTTGTAAATACAGTGCGTCCATGGCATTGTTAGGGCATTTGCAGCAGGCACAAGAAACCTGTTGCATCGATGCAGAAGCGTCAGATTCTTGTAAATGAGGTCCTGGGTATTAAGTGGTTCCACCTCACTTAAATTGTCAGAGTCTCCTTGGTCTGCATGGCCAAATTGACCTAATAAAATTGTTGGTTTCCTCGTTGGCTCTAAGTTTATGGTATGAATAGCAACCAAAGAGTTCTCATATGACCGGATCTAGTGTTCACATTTAGTTGGTGGTTTACCGAGCATTTGCAAAAATGTTATTATTAACCCCTTCTGTGCCGCGGACGTAGTGGTTACGTCCTGCGGCACAGTGCTGCTGTGCCGAGGACGTAACCACTACGTCCTCGGCACACAGCCCAGAGGGAGCGCTCTCGCTCCCTCTGTGTGCTTCCCCCCACCCCCAAAGTCAGGGATGGAAGGGGAAGCCCTTCCCCTTCCACCCCCGACCCCCCCACCCTCCCATAATGACGTCAGCGCGCGATCGCGCGCTGACTTCATTATGGGGATATCGCCGCACAGGAAGCCATTTGCTTCCTGTGCGGCGTGGAGTGAAGAGGTGAGTTCCTCTTCCCGGTGGGTGGGGGGTTTGGTCTAAAGAGGCACCGGGGGAAAGGAAAGGCTTTTCCTTTCCCCCGGTGTCTCTTTGAGCATTCCTGCTGCCCGATCGCATTGCGATCGGGCAGCAGGAATGCCCACTAGACACCAGGGATTTCCTTTTTTTTATTTACTTTCCTGTTTCTTGTTGGCGGGGAGCGGCCCCTTGGGCAAGGGTCGCTCCCCTTTGGGGGGCAATTAGTTACGCCATTTCTGCCCCCCTTGGGGGCAGATTGGCTACTTTTTAGCCAGATCTGCCCCCAAGGGGGGCAGAAAACACTAGATCACCAGGGATTTATATTTTTATGTGCATTTATGTGTGGGGGGTGCCCCCTTGGGCAAGGGGCGCCCCCCCCAAGGGGGCAGAGAACTGTTGCCCTTTTCTGCCCCCCTTGGGGGCAGATCAGCCTTTTTTTTTTTAGGTCCATCTGCCCCCAAGGGGGGCAGAAGCCACTTAGGCACCAAGGATTGTGTGTGTAGTGGATGGGGGGGCGGCCCCTTGGGCAAGGGTCGCTCCCCTTTGGGGGGCATGTCTTTTAGGGCCATTTCTGCCCCCCTTGAGGGCAGATTGGCTACTTTTTAGCCAGATCTGCCCCCAAGGGGGGCAGAAAACACTAGATCACCAGGGTTTTTTTATTTTTATGTGTATTTATGTGGGGGGGTGCCCCCTTGGGCAAGGGGCGCCCCCCCAAGGGGGCAGAGAACTGTTGGCCTTTTCTGCCCCCCTTGGGGGCAAATCAGCCTATTTTTTTTAGGTCCATCTGCCCCCAAGGGGGGCAGAAGCCACTTAGGCACCAGGGATTGTGTGTGTAGTGGATGGGGGGGCGCCCCCTTGGGCAAGGGTCGCTCCCCTTTGGAGGGCATGTCTTTTAGGGCCATTTCTGCCCCCCTTGAGGGCAGATCAGCCTATTATTTTTAGGCTGATGTGCCCCAAGGGGGGCAGAAACCACTAGAACGCCAGGGATTTTTTTTTATGTGTTTATTTTTGTGGGGGGGCGTCCCCTTGGGCACGGGGCACCCCCCCAAGGGGGGCATTGACCTGTTGGCCATTTCTGCCCCCCCTGGGGGCAGATGGGCCTATTTTTGTAGGCCCACCTGCCCCCAAGGGGGGGAGAAGCCACTTAGACACCAGGGATAGTGTGTGTGTGTGTGTTAGTGGATGGGAGGACCCTTGGGCAAGGGTCGCCCCCCACTTTGGGGGCACATGTACCCAGGCCATTTCTGCACCCCTTGGAGACAGATCAGCCTATTATTTTTTGGCTGGTCTGCCCCCAAGGTGGGCAGAAACCACTAGAACGCCAGGGTTTTTTTTTTATTTGTTTTTTTTGTGGGGGGCGTCCCCTTGGTCACGGGGCACCTCCCTAAGGGGGGCATTGACCTGTTGGCCATTTCTACACCCCCTGGGGGCAGATGGGCCTATTTTGTTAGGCCCACCTGCCCCCAAGGGGGGCAGAAGCCACTTAGACACCAGGGATAGTGTGTGTGTGTGTGTGTTAGTGGATGGGGGGGGGCCTTGGGCAAGGGTCGCCCCCCACTTTGGGGGCACATGTACCCAGGCCAATTCTGCACCCCTTGGAGACAGATCAGCCTATTATTTTTAGGCTGGTCTGCCCCCAAGGGGGGCAGAAACCACTAGAACGCCAGGGTTTTTTATTTATTTGTTTATTTTTGTGGGGGGCGTCCCCTTGGTCACGGGGCGCCCCCCCAAGGGGGGCATTGACCTGTTGGCCATTTCTACACACCCTGGGGGCAGATGGGCCTATTTTGTTAGGCCCACCTGCCCCCAAGGGGGGCAGAAGCCACTTAGACACCAGGGATAGTGTGTGTGTGTGTGTTAGTGGATGGGGGGGTGCCTTGGGCAAGGGTCGCCCCCCACTTTGGGGGCACATGTACCCAGGCCATTTCTGCACCCCTTGGAGACAGATCAGCCTATTATTTTTAGGCTGGTCTGCCCCCAAGGGGGGCAGAAACCACTAGAACGCCAGGGAATTTTTTTTATTTGTTTATTTTTGTGGGGGGCGTCCCCTTGGTCACGGGGCGCACCCCCAAGGGGGGCATTGACCTGTTGGCCATTTCTACACCCCCTGGGGGCAGATGGGCCTATTTTGTTAGGCCCACCTGCCCCCAAGGGGGGCAGAAGCCACTTAGACACCAGGGATAGTGTGTGTGTGTGTGTGTTAGTGGATGGGGGGGTGCCTTGGGCAAGGGTCGCCCCCCACTTTGGGGGCACATGTACCCAGGCCATTTCTGCACCCCTTGGAGACAGATCAGCCTCTTATTTTTAGGCTGGTCTGCCCCCAAGGGGGGCAGAAACCACTATAACGGCAGGGATTTTTTTTTATTTGTTTATTTTTGTGGGGGGCGTCCCCTTGGTCACGGGGCGCCCCCCCAAGGGGGGCATTGACCTGTTGCCCATTTCTACACCCCCTGGGGGCAGATGGGCCTATTTTGTTAGGCCCACCTGCCCCCAAGGGGGGCAGAAGCCACTTAGACACCAGGGATAGTGTGTGTGTGTGTGTTAGTGGATGGGGGGGGGGCCTTGGGCAAGGGTCGCCCCCCACTTTGGGGGCACATGTACCCAGGCCATTTCTGCACCCCTTTGAGACAGATCAGCCTATTATTTTCAGGCTGGTCTGCCCCCAAGGGGGGCAGAAACCACTAGAACGCCAGGGATTTTTTTTTATTTGTTTATTTTTGTGGGGGGGGGCGTCCCCTTGGTCACGGGGCGCCCCCCCAAGGGGGGCATTGACCTGTTGGCCATTTCTACACCCCCTGGGGGCAGATGGGCCTATTTTGTTAGGCCCACCTGCCCCCAAGGGGGGCAGAAGCCACTTAGACACCAGGGATAGTGTGTGTGTGTGTGTGTGTGTGTGTGTGTTAGTGGATGGGGGGGGGGGCCTTGGGCAAGGGTCGCCCCCCACTTTGGGGGCACATGTACCCAGGCCATTTCTGCACCCCTTGGAGACAGATCAGCCTATTATTTTTTACCTGGTCTGCCCCCAAGGGGGGCAGAAACCACTAGAACACCAGGGATTTTTATTTATTTGTTTATTTTTGTGGGGGGGTGTCCCCTTGGTCACGGGGCGCCCCCCCAAGGGGGGCATTGACCTGTTGGCCATTTCTACACCCCCTGGGGCAGATGGGCCTATTTTGTTAGGCCCGCCTGCCCCCAAGGGGGGCAGAATCCACTTAGGCACCAGGGATAGTGTTGTGTGTGTGTTTTTTTTTTTTGTTTGTTTGAGGGCTGTCCCCTTTGGCAAGGGTCGCTCTCCATGGGGACACACTACTAAAGGTATTTTCTGGCTTCCTTGGGGCAGACAGGCCTATTTTTTTAGTAGGCCCATCTGCCCCTATGGCAGAATCCACTTAGGCACCAATTTCTAAATGTTTGATGGTGGGGTGTTTGTCAACTGAAGAAGTCTTTGCATTTGTGATAAAAAATGTTTTCCTCCTTTTTGTTCTAGTTCAAAGCTTTTGCTTTATTTGCTGTGGCTCCTTGCGGTTTTGGCGGTGGTTGACCTGCAGTTTGCACAGTTGCATGTTTTAGGTAAGTAAAAACAATTTACTCCAAAGGAGTATTGTTGCCATGCATGAATGACATGTTTGTAGGGGGTGTACTAAATGCAGGATTGTGTGTGAAATTGTCCTTAGGTTTGTGCACAATGATATTTGTTTTGTCTTATTTCTAATTTGCCTTTCTTTCTTTATTTTTAGTGGGATATCATTGGTGATTGCTGTGTAGTTGCTGGTGAATCAAGCTTTTTCAGGCAAGTGAGCGGTATAGTTTTTGAGTTTATAACTCTTACTAACAAAGCTACACTTTGTTACTTGTCTTACACAGTGCTGGTTGTTGGTGGTGAATTTGTCCAGTTAATTTTAGCAGGAGAGATCATGGCTAGCCGTAGGATGACCGCTCAGCAGGTGGTTGGTATGCTTTTTGAGTCACAGTCTGATCATGACTATGAGACGGACTCTGCATCTGAGGCAGAGGAGGAAGTCAGAGATTCTGGCAGTGATGTTTCTGTTGGAGGGGAATCTTCTGATGATGAAGCCACACTCAGTGCAGATGAAGGGCCTGTTTTAGAGGAGGACATTGATGTGCCAATAGTGCAGCAACCTGGGGCCGAAAGGTTTCCCGTTATAAGACCTGATGTCTGGGTTGCCCCAAACATGGAGCAGCCAGAGTTGCCTGCCTTTACTGGTCTCCCGGGGTGTAACGCCAATACAGAGAACTTTATGCCTATCAATTTCTTTGAGTTATTCATGGATGATATGTTTTTGGAAGAGATTGTTGAGCAGACTAATTTGTATGCGGAGCAGCATTTGAGGGACAACGCTGCTAGACTTAGGCCACACTCTAGAGCTGCCCAGTGGATTCCCACAAATTTGGAGGAGTTAAAAAAGTTTTTGGGTTTGACTTTTTTGATGGGGTTGATAAGGAAGCCGTCACTGGCTTCTTATTGGTCTACTAGTCCCTTGATGGCAACAGCTATATTTCCAGCGACCATGAGTCGTAATCGGTATTTGCTTCTTCTTAGGATGCTGCATTTTGTTGACAATGCATTAGCCTTGCCACAAGATCACCCAGATTCTGACCGTCTTTTTAAGATTAGGCCTGTCCTTGATCATTTTGTAGATCGGTTTTCGGAGGTCTATGTTCCAGGCAAAGAGTTAAGTGTGGACGAGTCTTTGGTCCTCTTCAAGGGTCGTTTGGTTTTTAGGCAGTACATTCCTAGCAAAAGGGCACGATATGGAATTAAATTGTATATGCTGTCTGAAAGTAGGACAGGATATGTGTATAGTTTCCGTGTGTACACTGGTATGGATTCCAATATTGACCCCCCTGGTTGTCCTCCCACTTTTGGAGTTACTGAGAAAATTGTGTGGGATCTTGGTAGACGACTGTTCAATAAAGGTCACCATTTGTATGTAGATAACTTCTACACTGGTGTGCAATTGTTCAAGGAATTGTTTAGAGTGGACACAGTTGCTTGTGGCACAATCCGTTCTAACCGGAAAGGCTATCCAAGGGAGCTTGTCTGTAAAAAACTTGAGAGAGGACAGTGCTGTGCCTTGCGGAACGAGGAGCTGCTAGCTTTGAAATTTTCAGACAAGAGGGATGTCTACATGCTAAGTACCATCCATGATGAGAGTACTTCCCCTGTGACTGTTTGGGGCCAGGTTGCTGAAGTGCGCAAACCTGTGTGCATTTTGGATTATAATAAGCACATGGGAGGTGTAGATAGAGTTGACCAGAGATTGGAACCTTATACTGCTATTCGTAAGTCTTACGTTTGGTATAAGAAGTTAGCACTTCACCTCTTCCACTTAGCAACCTTCAATGCTTTTATTGTGTTTAGGGATAGGTCTCCAGAGTCAAAGATGACATTTGTGAAATTTCAGGAGTCAGTGATAGAGAGCCTTATTGTGGTGGAACAGGCCAGAGTTCCTAGAGAAGCAGTGGTGGAGGATGTGGCTAGATTGAAAGATCGCCACTTTGCTGAGCACATTCCTCCCACACCCAAAAAAGACTTTCCAGCTAAGAAATGTAGAGTGTGTTTTCGAAGAGGTACCCGGAGGGAGACTCGAATGTACTGCCCAGATTGTCCTTCAAAGCCTGGGCTGTGTGTCGGTGCTTGTTTTAAGAATTACCACACCCAGAAGAATTTCTGGGAACAACCATGAGTGTAAACTCATGTCTGTTTTGTATTTTCATGTGTTTAGTTTCATGGTTAGCATTTCTGTCATGTTCTTAGTTAGAGCTTTTGTGTTTGTAGTTTTGTAATTCTTTCTACTTAGTTAGGGGTTCCTCTGTTAAAAAACAAAACAAAAAAATTATGCCATTGTGTATGGAGTGGGGCTTGGCTGAGAGTGTACATATTGACTTGCTGTTGGCTACTGCAACACACTGCCAGCCAAACACCAGCCCACACACTCCCATCAGCTGGTGTGATTGTTGTATCAGGCATGTGGGCGTATGTAAGTGATGGGCCCTTGAGTGGCGCTGCCTGTCGATGTGAGTGTTGTAATGTGCTGGGCCCGTGGCTGGCGGTGTGAATGGCCTTGTGTGTGTCATGTATGAAAGTTGTGTGAATGGACTGTAAAGCGGTTGGTGCCTTGTCGCGGCTTTACAGCTCACGAGCTGTGAGTCATTGGTTCAGTTTTTTGCCTTTCAGTTACTAACAGTGCATTTCCTTTTCGTGAAAGCTCTTGTTAGTAAAATTTGATCCACTGAACCATCACTCACCCTCGTGCCAAATCCAACCAGTATGTGTGGTAAAAATGACAAAACCTGCTCCGCTGTAATCAGGCGTCGCAGCAAACCTGTGACACGCTAGGTGCCTCAGGTGGGACCCCGATGATGAAACATGCCACCAACTTGGTTGGTGGGTGAGGGGTCTTTTTTACATAACCTAAGTGTGTTTCTTTTCCAAATTTTTGTGTTTGGCACATCACGGACGTATGTGGGCACATCAAAACGATATATTACAAAACTACCTGTGTTTGGGGGGGAGAGGGCACCTATGTTTTTGGTCCTGTGTGCCGCCTTCATCTAGGGAAACCTACCAAACCCAGACATTTTTTAAAACTAGACACCCCAAGGAGTCCAGGGAGGTGTGACTTGCGTGGATACCCCAACATTTTCTTACCCAGACTCCTCTGTAAACCTCAAAATGTGCTTAAAAAAGCATATTTTCCTTACTTTTCTTCGTAGGATCACCACTCCAGCACAAAATTCCTACTCCCCAGTGTTCCCCTCAGTCTCCCAAGTAAAATGACACCTCACTTATGTGGGTCCCCAAAGCAGAGTCAGTCTAAAGATGTATAAAAGAATATGTCCTTATAAACTTGCTGTGCTATCCCCTCTATCTCTACAAGTTTTGGGCCTTATTCTGTTGCAGGCACCTGGCCCACCCACACAAGTGAGGTATCATTTTTATCGGGAGACTTGGGGGAATGCTGGGTGGAAGGAAATTCGTGGCTCCACTCAGATTCCAGAACTTTCTGTCACCGAAATGTGTGTAAAATGTGTTTTTTTAGACAGAATTTGAGGTTTGCAAAGGATTCTGGGTAACAGAACCTGGTCAGAGCCCCGCAAGTCACCCCATCTTGGATTCCCGTAGGTCTCTAGTTTTCAAAAATGCACAGGTTTGGTAGGTTTCCCTAGGTGCCGGCTGAGCTAGAGGCCAAAATCTACAGGTAGGCACTGTTTTCAATGAAAAAATGTGATGTGTCCACATTGCGTTTTGGGGTGTCTCCTGTCGCGGGCGCTAGGCCTACCCACACAAGTGAGGTATCATTTTTATCGGGAGACGTGGAGGAACGCTGGGTGGAAGGAAATTTGTGGCTCCACTCAGATTCCAGAACTTTCTGTCACCGAAATGTGTGGAAAATGTGTTTTTTTAGACAGAATTTGAGGTTTGCAAAGGATTCTGGGTAACAGAACCAGGTCCGAGCCACACAAGTCACCCCATCTTGGATTCCCCTAGGTCTCTAGGTTTCAGAAATGCACAGGTTTAGTAGGTTTCCCTAGGTGGCGGCTGAGCTACAGGCCAAAATCTACACGTAGGCACTTTGCAAAAAACACCTCTGTTTTCCTTCACAAATTTGGATGTGTCCACGTTGCGCTTTGGGGCGTTTCCTGTCGCAGGCGCTAGGCCTACCCACACAAGTGAGGTATCATTTTTATCGGGAGACGTGGGGGAACGTTGGGTGGAAGGAAATTTGTGGCTCCTCTCAGATTCCAGAACTTTCTGCCACAGAAATGTGAGGAACATGTGTTTTTTTAGCCAAATTTTGAGGTTTGCAATGGATTCTGGGTAACAGAACCTGGTCCGAGCCACACAAGTCAACCCATCTTGGATTCCCCTAGGTCTCTAGTTTTCAGAAATGCACATGTTTGGTAGGTTTCCCTAGGTGGCGGCTGAGCTACAAGCCAAAATCTACAGGTAGGCACTTTGCAAAAAACACCTCTGTTTTCCTTCACAAATTTGGATGTGTCCACGTTGCGCTTTGGGGCGTTTCCTGTCGCGGGCGCTAGGCCTACCCACACAAGTGAGGTATCATTTTTATCGGGAGACGTGGGGGAACGCTGGGTGGAAGGAAATTTGTGGCTCCTCTCAGATTCCAGAACTTTCTGCCACAGAAATGTTAGGAACGTGTGTTTTTTTAGCCAAATTTTGAGGTTTGCAAAGGATTGTGGGTAACAGAACCTGGTCCGAGCCACACAAGTCACCCCATCTTGAATTCCCCTAGGTCTCTAGTTTTCAGAAATGCACAGGTTTGGTAGGTTTCCCTAGGTGGCGGCTGAGCTACAGGCCAAAATCTACAGGTAGGCACTTTGCAAAAAACACCTCTGTTTTCCTTCAAAATTTGGCTGTGTCCATGTTGCACTTTGGGGCATTTCCTGTCACGGGTGCTAGGCCTACCCACACAAGTGAGGAATCATTTTTATCGGGAGACGTGGGGGAACGCTGGGTGGAAGGAAATTCGTGGCTCCTCTTAGATTCCAGAACTTTCTGCCACAGAAATGTGAGGAACATGTGTTTTTTTAGCCAAATTTTGAGGTTTTCAAAGGATTCTGTGTAACAGAACCTGGTCCGACCCACACAAGTCACCCCATCTTGGATTCCCCTAGGTCTCTAGTTTTCAGAAATGCACAGGTTTGGTAGGTTTCCCTAGGTGGCGGCTGAGCTACAAGCCAAAATCTACAGGTAGGCACTTTGCAAAAAACACCTCTGTTTTCCTTCACAAATTTGGATGTGTCCACGTTGCGCTTTGGGGCGTTTTCTGTAGCGGGCGCTAGGCCTACCCACACAAGTGAGGTATAATTTTTATCGGGAGACGTGGGGGAACGCTGGGTGGAAGGAAATTTGTGGCTCCTCTCAGATTCCAGAACTTTCTGCCACAGAAATATTAGGAACATGTGTTTTTTTAGCCAAATTTTGAGGTTTGCAAAGGATTCTGGGTAACAGAACCTGGTCCGAGCCACACAAGTCACCCCATCTTGGATTCCCCTAGGTCTCTAGTTTTCAGAAATGCACAGGTTTTGTAGGTTTCCCTAGGTGGCGGCTGAGCTACAAGCCAAAATCTTCAGGTAGGCAATTTGCAAAAAACACCTCTGTTTTCCTTCAAAAAGTTGGCTGTGTCTACGTTGCGCTTTGGGGCGTTTCCTGTCGCGGGCGCTAGGCCTACCCACACAAGTGAGGTATCATTTTTATCGGGAGATGTGGGGGAACGCTGGGTGGAAGGAAATTCGTGGCTCCTCTCAGATTCCAGAATTTTCTGCCACAGAAATGTGAGGAACATGTGTTTTTTTAGCCAAATTTTGAGGTTTGCAAAGGATTCTGGGTAACAGAACCTGGTCCGAGCCACACAAGTCACCCCATCTTGGATTCCCCTAGGTCTCTAGTTTTCAGAAATGCACAGGTTTGGTAGGTTTCCCTAGGTGGCGGCTGAGCTACAAGCCAAAATCTACAGGTAGGCACTTTGCAAAACACACCTCTGTTTTCCTTCACAAATTTAGATGTGTCCACGTTGCGCTTTGGGGCGTTTCCTGTTGCGGGCGCTAGGCCTACCCACACAAGTGAGGTATCATTTTTATCGGGAGATGTGGGGGAACGCTGGGTGGAAGGAAATTTGTGGCTCCTCTCAGATTCCAGAACTTTCTGCCACAGAAATGTGAGGAACATGTGTTTTTTTAGCCAAATTTTGAGGTTTGCAATGGATTCTGGGTAACAGAACCTGGTCCGAGCCACACAAGTCACCCCATCTTGGATTCCCCTAGGTCTCTAGTTTTCAGAAATGCACAGGTTTGGTAGGTTTCCCTAGGTGGCGGCTGAGCTACAGGCCAAAATCTACAGGTAGGCACTTTGCAAAAAACACCTCTGTTTTCCTTCAAAAATTTGGCTGTGTCCACGTTGCGCTTTGGGGGGTTTCTTGTCGCGGGCGCTAGGCCTACCCACACAAGTGAGGTATCATTTTTATTGGGAGACGTGGGGGAACGCTGGGTGGAAGGAAATTTGTGGCTCCTCTCAGATTCCAGAACTTTCTGCCACAGAAATGTGAGGAACATGTGTTTTTTTAGCCAAATTATGAGGTTTGCAAAGGATTCTGGGTAACAGAACCTGGTCCGAGCCACACAAGTCACCCCATCTTGGATTCCCCTAGGTCTCTAGTTTTAAGAAATGCACAGGTTTGGTAGGTTTCCCTAGGTGGCGGCTGAGCTACAAGCCAAAATCTACAGGTAGGCACTTTGCAAAAAACACCTCAGTTTTCCTTCACAAATTTGGATGTGTCCATGTTGCGCTTTGGGGCGTTTTCTGTCACGGGCGCTAGGCCTACCCACACAAGTGAGGTATCATTTTTATCGGGAGACGTGGGGGAACGCTGGGTGGAAGGAAATTTGTGGCTCCTCTCAGATTCCAGAACTTTCTGCCACAGAAATGTTAGGAACATGTGTTTTTTTAGCCAAATTTTGAGGTTTGCAAAGGATTATGGGTAACAGAACTTGGTCCGAGCCACACAAGTCACCCCATCTTGGATTCCCCTAGGTCTCTAGTTTTCAGAAATGCACAGGTTTGGTAGGTTTCCCTAGGTGGCGGCTGGGCTACAAGCCAAAATCTACAGGTGGGCACTTTGCAAAAACACCTCTGTTTTCCTTCAAAAATTTGGCTGTGTCTACGTTGCGCTTTGGGGCGTTTCCTGTCGCGGGCGCTAGGCCTACCCACACAAGTGAGGTATCATTTTTATCGGGAGACGTGGGGGAACGCTGGGTGCATGGAAATTCGTGGCTTCTCTCAGATTCCAGAACTTTCTGCCACAGAAATGTGAGGAACATGTGTTTTTTTAGCCAAATTTTGAGGTTTGCAAAGGATTCTGGGTAACAGAACCTGGTCCGAGCCACACAAGTCACCCCATCTTGGATTCCCCTAGGTCTCTAGTTTTCAGAAATGCACAGGTTTGGTAGGTTTCCCTAGGTGGCGGCTGAGCTACAAGCCAAAATCTACAGGTAGGCACTTTGCAAAACACACCTCTGTTTTCCTTCACAAATTTAGATGTGTCCACGTTGCGCTTTGGGGCGTTTCCTGTTGCGGGCGCTAGGCCTACCCACACAAGTGAGGTATCATTTTTATCGGGAGATGTGGGGGAACGCTGGGTGGAAGGAAATTTGTGGCTCCTCTCAGATTCCAGAACTTTCTGCCACAGAAATGTGAGGAACATGTGTTTTTTTAGCCAAATTTTGAGGTTTGCAATGGATTCTGGGTAACAGAACCTGGTCCGAGCCACACAAGTCACCCATCTTGGATTCCCCTAGGTCTCTAGTTTTCAGAAATGCACAGGTTTGGTAGGTTTCCCTAGGTGGCGGCTGAGCTACAGGCCAAAATCTACAGGTAGGCACTTTGCAAAAAACACCTCTGTTTTCCTTCAAAAATTTGGCTGTGTCCACGTTGCGCTTTGGGGGGTTTCTTGTCGCGGGCGCTAGGCCTACCCACACAAGTGAGGTATCATTTTTATCGGGAGACGAGGGGGAACGCTGGGTGGAAGGAAATTTGTGGCTCCTCTCAGATTCCAGAACTTTCTGCCACAGAAATGTGAGGAACATGTGTTTTTTTAGCCAAATTTTGAGGTTTGCAAAGGATTCTGGGTAACAGAACCTGGTCCGAGCCACACAAGTCACCCCATCTTGGATTCCCCTAGGTCTCTAGTTTTCAGAAATGCACAGGTTTGGTAGGTTTCCCTAGGTGGCGGCTGAGCTACAAGCCCAAATCTACAGGTAGGCACTTTGCAAAAAA
Organism: Pleurodeles waltl; assembly: GCF_031143425.1. NCBI lineage: Eukaryota > Metazoa > Chordata > Amphibia > Caudata > Salamandridae > Pleurodeles > Pleurodeles waltl. The sequence goes on along the minus strand of NC_090438.1, from coordinate 479,102,999 downwards.
CACCTCTGTTTTCCTTCACAAATTTGGATGTGTCCACGTTGCGCTTTGGGGCGTTTTCTGTCACGGGCGCTAGGCCTACCCACACAAGTGAGGTATCATTTTTATCGGGAGACGTGGGGGAACGCTGGGTGGAAGGAAATTTGTGGCTCCTCTCAGATTCCAGAACTTTCTGCCACAGAAATGTTAGGAACATGTGTTTTTTTAGCCAAATTTTGAGGTTTGCAAAGGATTCTGGGTAACAGAACTTGGTCCGAGCCACACAAGTCACCCCATCTTGGATTCCCCTAGGTCTCTAGTTTTCAGAAATGCACAGGTTTGGTAGGTTTCCCTAGGTGGCGGCTGAGCTACAAGCCAAAATCTACAGGTGGGCACTTTGCAAAAACACCTCTGTTTTCCTTCAAAAATTTGGCTGTGTCTACGTTGCGCTTTGGGGCGTTTCCTGTCGCGGGCGCTAGGCCTACCCACACAAGTGAGGTATCATTTTTATCGGGAGACGTGGGGGAACGCTGGGTGCATGGAAATTCGTGGCTCCTCTCAGATTCCAGAACTTTGTGCCACAGAAATGTGAGGAACATGTGTTTTATTAGCCAAATTTTGAGGTTTGCAAAGGATTCTGGGTAACAGAACCTGGTCCGAGCCACACAAGTCACCCCATCTTGGATTCCCCTAGGTCTCTAGTTTTCAGAAATGCACAGGTTTGGTAGGTTTCCCTAGGTGGCGGCTGAGCTACAAGCCAAAATCTACAGGTGGGCACTTTGCAAAAAACACCTCTGTTTTCCTTCACAAATTTGGATGTGTCCACGTTGCGCTTTGGGGCGTTTCCTGTCGCGGGCGCTAGGCCTACCCACACAAGTGAGGTATCATTTTTATCGGGAGACGTGGGGGAACGCTGGGTGGAAGGAAATTTGTGGCTCCTCTCAGATTCCAGAACTTTCTGCCACAGAAATGTGAGGAACATGTGTTTTTTTAGCCAAATTTTGAGGTTTGCAAAGGATTCTGGGTAACAGAACCTGGTCCGAGCCACACAAGTCACCCCATCTTGGATTCCCCTAGGTCTCTAGTTTTCAGAAATGCACAGGTTTGGTAGGTTTCCCTAGGTGGCGGCTGAGCTACAAGCCAAAATCTACAGGTAGGCACTTTGCAAAACACACCTCTGTTTTCCTTCACAAATTTAGATGTGTCCACGTTGCGCTTTGGGGCGTTTCCTGTTGCGGGCGCTAGGCCTACCCACACAAGTGAGGTATCATTTTTATTGGGAGATGTGGGGGAACGCTGGGTGGAAGGAAATTTGTGGCTCCTCTCAGATTCCAGAACTTTCTGCCACAGAAATGTGAGGAACATGTGTTTTTTTAGCCAAATTTTGAGGTTTGCAATGGATTCTGGGTAACAGAACCTGGTCCGAGCCACACAAGTCACCCATCTTGGATTCCCCTAGGTCTCTAGTTTTCAGAAATGCACAGGTTTGGTAGGTTTCCCTAGGTGGCGGCTGAGCTACAGGCCAAAATCTACAGGTAGGCACTTTGCAAAAAACACCTCTGTTTTCCTTCAAAAATTTGGCTGTGTCCACGTTGCGCTTTGGGGGGTTTCTTGTCGCGGGCGCTAGGCCTACCCACACAAGTGAGGTATCATTTTTATCGGGAGACGTGGGGGAACGCTGGGTGGAAGGAAATTTGTGGCTCCTCTCAGATTCCAGAACTTTCTGCCACAGAAATGTGAGGAACATGTGTTTTTTTAGCCAAATTTTGAGGTTTGCAAAGGATTCTGGGTAACAGAACCTGGTCCGAGCCACACAAGTCACCCCATCTTGGATTCCCCTAGGTCTCTAGTTTTCAGAAATGCACAGGTTTGGTAGGTTTCCCTAGGTGGCGGCTGAGCTACAAGCCCAAATCTACAGGTAGGCACTTTGCAAAAAACACCTCTGTTTTCCTTCACAAATTTGGATGTGTCCACGTTGCGCTTTGGGGCGTTTTCTGTCACGGGCGCTAGGCCTACCCACACAAGTGAGGTATCATTTTTATCGGGAGACGTGGGGGAACGCTGGGTGGAAGGAAATTTGTGGCTCCTCTCAGATTCCAGAACTTTCTGCCACAGAAATGTTAGGAACATGTGTTTTTTTAGCCAAATTTTGAGGTTTGCAAAGGATTCTGGGTAACAGAACTTGGTCCGAGCCACACAAGTCACCCCATCTTGGATTCCCCTAGGTCTCTAGTTTTCAGAAATGCACAGGTTTGGTAGGTTTCCCTAGGTGGCGGCTGAGCTACAAGCCAAAATCTACAGGTGGGCACTTTGCAAAAACACCTCTGTTTTCCTTCAAAAATTTGGCTGTGTCTACGTTGCGCTTTGGGGCGTTTCCTGTCGCGGGCGCTAGGCCTACCCACACAAGTGAGGTATCATTTTTATCGGGAGACGTGGGGGAACGCTGGGTGCATGGAAATTCGTGGCTCCTCTCAGATTCCAGAACTTTGTGCCACAGAAATGTGAGGAACATGTGTTTTATTAGCCAAATTTTGAGGTTTGCAAAGGATTCTGGGTAACAGAACCTGGTCCGAGCCACACAAGTCACCCCATCTTGGATTCCCCTAGGTCTCTAGTTTTCAGAAATGCACAGGTTTGGTAGGTTTCCCTAGGTGGCGGCTGAGCTACAAGCCAAAATCTACAGGTGGGCACTTTGCAAAAAACACCTCTGTTTTCCTTCACAAATTTGGATGTGTCCACGTTGCGCTTTGGGGCGTTTCCTGTCGCGGGCGCTAGGCCTACCCACACAAGTGAGGTATCATTTTTATCGGGAGACGTGGGGGAACGCTGGGTGGAAGGAAATTCGTGGCTCCTCTCAGATTCCAGAACTTTCTGCCACAGAAATGTGAGGAACATGTGTTTTTTTAGCCAAATTTTGAGTTTTGCAAAGGATTCTGGGTAGCAGAACCTGGTCCGAGCCACACAAGTCACCCCATCTTGGATTCCCCTAGGTCTCTAGTTTTCAGAAATGCACAGGTTTGGTAGGTTTCCCTAGGTGGCGGCTGAGCTACAAGCCAAAATCTACAGGTAGGCACTTTGCAAAAAACACCTCTGTTTTCCTTCACAAATTTGGATGTGTCCACGTTGCGCTTTGGGGCGTTTCTTGTCGCGGGCGCTAGGCCTACCCACACAAGTGAGGTATCATTTTTATCGGGAGACGTGGGGGAATGCTGGGTGGAAGGAAATTTGTGGCTCCTCTCAGATTCCAGAACTTTCTGCCACAGAAATGTTAGGAACATGTATTTTTTTAGCCAAATTTTGAGGTTTGCAAAGGATTTTGGGTAACAGAACCTGGTCCGAGCCACACAAGTCACCCCATCTTGGATTCCCCTAGGTCTTTAGTTTTCAGAAATGCACAGGTTTGGTAGGTTTCCCTAGGTGGCGGCTGAGCTACAAGCCAAAATCTACAGGTAGGCACTTTGCAAAAAACACCTCTGTTTTCCTTCACAAATTTGGATGTGTCCACGTTGCGCTTTGGGGCTTTTTCTGTCGCGGGCGCTAGGCCTACCCACACAAGTGAGGTATCATTTTTATCGGGAGACGTGGGGGAACACTGGGTGGAAGGAAATTTGTGGCTCCTCTCAGATTCCAGAACTTTCTGCCACAGAAATTTTAGGAACATGTTTTTTTTTAGCCAAATTTTGAGGTTTGCAAAGGATTCTGGGTAACAGAACCTGGTCCGAGCCACACAAGTCACCCCATCTTGGATTCCCCTAGGTCTCTAGTTTTCAGAAATGCACAGGTTTGGTAGGTTTCCCTAGGTGGCGGCTGAGCTACAAGCCAAAATCTACAGGTAGGCACTTTGCAAAAAACACCTCTGTTTTCCTTCAAAAATGTGGCTGTGTCTACGTTGCGCTTTGGGGCGTTTCCTGTCGCGGGCGCTAGGCCTACCCACACAAGTGAAGTATCATTTTTATTGGGAGACGTGGGGGAACGCTGGGTGGAAGGAAATTCGTGGCTCCTCTCAGATTCCAGAACTTTCTGCCACAGAAATGTGAGGAACATGTGTTTTTTTAGCCAAATTTTGAGGTTTGCAAAGGATTCTGGGTAACAGAACCTGGTCCGAGCCACACAAGTCACCCCATCTTGCATTCCCCTAGGTCTCTAGTTTTCAGAAATGCACAGGTTTGGTATGTTTCCCTAGGTGGCGGCTGAGCTACAAGCCAAAATCTACAGGTAGGCACTTTGCAAAACACACCTCTGTTTTCCTTCATAAATTTGGATGTGTCCACGTTGCGCTTTGGGGCGTTTTCTGTCGCGGGCGCTAGGCCTACCCACACAAGTGAGGTATCATTTTTATCGGGAGACGTGGAGGAACGCTGGGTGGAAGGAAATTTGTGGCTCCTCTCAGATTTCAGAACTTTCTGCCACAGAAATATGAGGAACATGTGTTTTTTTAGCCAAGTTTTGAGGTTTGCAAAGGATTCTGGGTAACAGAACCTGGTCCGAGCCACACAAGTCACCCCATCTTGGATTCCCCTAGGTCTCTAGTTTTCAGAAATGCACAGGTTTGGTAGGTTTCCCTAGGTGGCGGCTGAGCTAGAGGCCAAAATCTACAGGTAGGCACTTTGCTAAAAACAGCTCTGTTTTCTGTGATGTGTCCACGTTGTGTTTTGGGGCATATCCTGTCGCGGGCGCTAGGCCTACCCACACAAGTGAGGTATCATTTTTATCGGGACACTTGGGGGAACCTAGAATATCAAAACAAGTGTTATTGCCCCTTTTCTTTCTCTTCATTTTTTCCTTCCAAATGTAAGACAGTGTGTAAAAAAGACATCTATTTGAGAAATGCCCTGTAATTCACATGCTAGTATGGGCACCCCGGAATTCAGAGATGTGCAAATAACCACTGCTTCTCAACACCTTATCTTGTGCCCATTTTGGAAATACAAAGGTTTTCTTGATAGCTATTTTTTACTCTTTATATTTCAGCAAATTAATTGTTGTATACCCGGCATAGATTGAAAACCCACTGCAGGGTGCAGGTCATTTATTGGCTCTGGGTACCTAGATTTCTTTATGAACCTGTAAGCCCTATATATCCCCGCAACCAGAAGAGTCCAGCAGATGTAACGGTATATTGCTTTCGAAAATCTGACATTGCTGGAAAAAGTTACAGAGTAAAACGTAGAGAAAAATTGATGTTTTTTTCACCTCAATTTCAATATTTTTCTTTTTCAGTTGTTATTTTCTGTAGGAAACCCTTGTAGGATCTACACAAATTACCCCTTGCTGAATTCAGATTTTTGTCTACTTTTCTGGGATCCAGCGTGGGTTTCATGCCCATTTCTGTCACTGACTGGAAGGAGGCTGAAAGCACAAAAAATTGTAAAAATGGGGTATGTCCCAGTAAAATGCCAAAATTGTGTTGAAAAATTGGGTTTTCTGATTCAAGTCTGCCTGTTCCTGAAAGCTGGGAAGCTGGTGATTTTATCACCGCAAACCCTTTGTTGATGCCCTTTTCAGGGAAAAAACCACAAGCCTTCTTCTGCAGCCCATTTTTCAATTTTTTTTGAAAAAAACGAAATTTTCACTGTTTTTTGGCTAATTTCTTGGCCTCCTTCTTGGGAACCCACAAAGTCTGGGTACCTCTAGAATCCTTAGGATGTTGGAAAAACAGGACGCAAATTTGGCGTGGGTAGCTTATGTGAACAAAAAGTTATGAGGGCCTAAGCGCGAACGGCTCCAAATAGCCAAAAAAAGGCTCGGCACAGGAGGGGGAATATGCCTGGCAGCGAAGGGGTTAAAATGGTCTCTCTTTCTCTTTTATATGTATCGAAAAGTTTTACACACAAATAAATAATGCCAATTGAAAGTTGTTAAAAAGCAATGTTTGAAATCACAAATTAAACAGTGAGCCAATAACAAAGGCACGCACATAAAACATTGTGGAATTTTACAAACAAGTTTAATTGTTAAAAGAAAATTCCTGATGGAAATTAGTAAAGCATCAACAGTAGGATTGCAAGTGAAAACTTCCTTATGCTGTGTGGAAACAGCGCTCTGTGCCATTTCGTGTCACGAAAAGTACCATCACTCAATGTGAGAACAGTACGCCGTGCCATTCACACTGTGTGAAAACAGTGTGTTATGCTGTTGTTTACAAGCATTGTGTTACTCATCCAGTGTGACTGCCAATACCCTCACATCCATTATGACCTGAAGGTCAACACTAGCAAAGATGGTCATGTGCTGAAAGCTACCAGTTAATCTTCCTCTGACACTGAAAATTGATTTAAGAAGCGGAAACGATTATCAGCAGCATCCCGGCGTTGACACGAACACATTGAGCAAAATGCTCAAAGGCACCAAATAGGAAGACAACAGTCTCTCACAAAGAGATTACAGCCAGTAGAATACCATTGCTAAAGCAAATATATTAATTAGAAATTATTAATGAATGTTTAAGTAGTTTGAATGACTAACGTAGAAAAATAATGCGTTTGAAAAGGTGCCCTCGAAGAGTGCTTCCACAAGTCACGAGTTATATTAAAAAGTAACTGAAAATGTGAAATGTTGAAAATGTATATCAATGTAGTAATATGTCATATTGAGATATATAATGTATGTTTTGCATTATATTATAGAGCTAACTTAGCCGCAGTTGTGGCCTAGTTTTGCCAGGCCTCGTGCAGAAGCCGAATATTGACGCTCAATGTAGAAATGCTGATGTACTGAACCAAAGATGAACCGCTCGTTGTTTAATAAAATCTGCTCAGCTAAAATCCTATGCGTGAATCGACGGACAGGAGATGAGGGAATAAAATTTTGTATCAAGGACTGTGTAAAGCATTTAGAGTGTACTTTCCCAGGACTTGAACAATGGAGACACTGACTGGAGAAGAAGATGCAACATTTTGGATAACTGACGAGCCAGATGATGAGGACATAGTAAGGTGAAACAATCAACTACATGAGAAATGTACAATATTAACATTTGGACTAAATATACTATTGGATAAGAGTCATAACTGGTAATTAACAGACCAATTAGGATATGGGGATAGTCTGGGTAACTTTGATATAATGATGTGACAAAAGAGAAAACTTCAGATGAATGGAGGGAGATGTTAGGTGCAGATGTGCGGAGAGAGACCACTAGATCGAAGAGATTTGAGATTCTGCCATTGGGCTCTTGAGAGCCTGATGAAATGCTGATTGATTGATGACTTGAAGAGGAAGACTGACTTTGTTGCTGATCCCTACCATGGATAGGTAGCTATGACAATGTGACTGAATTACCTTTTGGCCTTTTCTTTCTAGGTACCAACTGCGCTGTCTAAATAGTTTTTCTCTTAGCTAGATGTTTTTCCAAATTGATGTTCGAAACTATTTTTGCATGAAGTCCCACATGCTAATGCTAATCTGGGTTAGAATAGGTTACTATTCAAGAGACATTGACATATAAAGTGACAAATGAGTGACAGACGGATTTGCTGAACTCTGCTACTTATGTTGACGTATTCACCTTTGATTCACATGTTGGCTTATGCTGAAGCGTTAGAATGTATTTTGTCTCAAGTTTTAATTAGATTATGTTATTGGTGCTCACTAATGAATTAATCTTGATTTGCTTTGAATAAAGTTTGAATTAATCCCATGCCCTGGTATTGTAACTAATAGCAAAATAAAATTGATAAAACATATATTGAGTCATCGTTATTCATGACTGAATGTCTTCTTTGATGCTATTAACTACTGATTAATGATTTGCTTAATGGTTATTGATTTGTGTATTGATTATTGATGAACATTGGTTACTTCATAGCTAGGATACTCCATGCGAATCAAAAGGTTAATCGACCTATTCGCGTTCCCTTATAAGTTTACTTATTAAGGACCAGGTGCGCTAGCACCTTCTTTCCATTAAATCCAGTCTGTGGGCTCTACAAGCACATATCCAAACCAAATGTTTTAATGATGATTCACAGACAAATAGAAGTTGTATGAAGGTTTATATGTGGAAGATCCAGTACACACATGAAGCCCATGACAAGCACTGAAGTCAGCATCAACTGCACAAAAAAACAGTTGACAGCAACCTTCAAGCAGAACATGTTATGGTATGTGTTAGAAATGGGGTCTCTAGTTGACAGTCAGTTTGCACCCTGTCCAAGTAGGGACCCTCACTCTAGCCAGGATAAGGGAGATACCCAGCTCAGATAACTTCTGCTCACCCCCTTGGTAGCTTGGTATGAGCAGTCAGGCTTATCTCAGATGCAATGTGTAAAGCATTGGCACATAACACACAGTAATAAAGAAAACGCTACAAAAGGAAACCACATTGGTTTTAGAAAAATAGTCAATATTTACCTATATAAAACAAGTCCAAATACGATAAAAAAAATCCAACAGACAATAAGAAATATATGAATTCTGCAGAAGTTACTTAAAAAGACAGTTTCTTGAAGTCATTAGCTCCACCTGGGGCTATCCCTGCGTTGTGATCAACAAAACCAGTAGTTCAGGTCTGACCGCGGTTTCGCAGTCCCGCTACAGTGTCGGGAAAACCTGTAAACAGTACCTTTGGAATTGCAGGGCGTCATGATCCTCGCGATGAGATCAGGAGAGTGGCATCACTGGCGTTGTGGTGTCAGTTACAGAGGTCGGTGCGGGGGTCGTCGGGTCCTTGAAGTCACACGTGTTACGAATCGAACTCCGGGCTGATGAAGTGAGGAGAGTTGGCATGGATGGCGTTGGAGCTGAACTGCGAAGCGGGACAATGTGACTTGCAGTGCCCACAGGTCACAGTGCAGGCAGCGGATCGGTGACGGCATTGAGCGGCGTCTGTGAAACCAGGGCTGTGGTATGAAGCGGGGTGGTGTGATGTGTGGTGTCACCAGGTCACGGTGCAAGCAGCGTCGTTGCTGAAGCACTGTTGTAGGTAGGCCCAAGTCAGCGGTGCGGCATGGGATGGGCTCCGTGCGGTGTCCACAGGTCGCGGTGCAGACAGGAATGCCTAATGACAACGCTGGAGTTGATGGTGCTGACATTGGTGGACCGGGGCTAGGGTGAGGGACGAGATGGAGCTTCGTGTACCTCATGAGCAGTGTCCACAGGCAGCGTGCTGGCAGGGGTGCCGGTGTCAGAAGGAGCGGCAGTGTTGGGGATGTCCAGGCTGCTGTGTGAGCAAGGCGATGCCAGGGTGTGGGCCCACAGGCCACGGTGCAAGCAGCGTCTCGGTGGCATTGTCAGATGACATTGTTGGTGAGACAAGGGTTGTGGTGTGAAGTGGGGCAGTGAGGCTCCGTGTGATGTCAGCAGGTCACGGTGCAGGCCAGCGGCATCGTTGGCAGTGTCACAGTGGTATGTCTTGCTGAACAGAACAAAACACATAGTTCCCAGTGCTGTGGCAGATAAAACTTAAGTCTTTTGATATCCCTGAGACTTCCAACAGGCGGCAAGCTCTACTCCAAGTTCTTGGATAACCTTTCTCAGGCAGGATACACAGCAAAGTTTCCCTTTTTCTCTCTTTTCAGACAGAAACACCAACTGAAGGCCAACCCAGCAAAGCAACACAGCAAAGGGGCAGTACTCCTCCTCCAGCTCTTCAGCTCTTCTCCTTGGCAGAGATTTCTCTTGATCCAGAAAGATTCTAAAAGTCTGGGGTTTTGGGTCCACTACTTATACCTCTTTCTGCCTTTGAAGTAGGTATACTTCAAAGGAAAGTCTCTGTTGTTCACAAGATCCTGCCATGTCCAGGCCTTCCCCCCAACACACTCCAAGGGGTTGGAGACTGCATTGTGTAAGGGTAGGCACAGCCCTTTCAGGTGTAAATGACCAATTCTCCCTCCGCTCTAGCCCTGATGGCCCATCAGGATATGCAGGCTGCACCCCAGCTCCCTTTGTGGTACTGTCTAGAGGGAATTCACAACAGCCCAACTGTCAGTCTGACAAAGACGTGGAATACACAAGCAGGCAGAGGTACAGAATGATTTAAGCAAGAAAATGCCCACTGTCTAAAAGTGACATTTCCAAACAAACAATTTCAAAACCAACTTTACCAAAAGATGTATTTTTAAATTGTGAGTACAGAGACCCTAAACTCAATTTCTCAATGTGCTCTAAAAGGGAAACTGCACTTTAAGGATAATTAAAGGCAGTCCCCATGTTAACCTATGAGAGAGGCAGGCCTTGCAACAGTGAAAACTGAATTAGGACTTGTAGCACACATCAGGACATCTCTCACCTTTAACATACACTGCACCCTGTCAATGGGGCTATTTAGGGCCTATTTTATGGGTGCCTTACATGTTGTAAAAGGGAAGGTTTGGGGCTGGCAAGTGGGTACACTTGCCAGGTCGAATTGGCAGATTAAGACTGCACACACAAACAGTGCAGTGGCAGGTCTGAGACATGTTCAGAGGTCTACTCATGTGGGTGACACAACCAGTGCTGCAGGCCCACTTTTAGCATTTGACTTACAGGCCCTGGGCACCTCTGCTGCACTTTACTAGGGCACCTCTGCTGCACTTTACTAGGGACTTACTCGTAAATCAACTAAGTCAATCATGGATAAACCAATCACCAATACAATTAATATAGGGAGCACTTGCACTTTAGCACTGATCAGCAGTGGTAAAGTGCACAGAGACAATAAACCAGCAAAACCAGACCAGAACAAATTGGAGGAAGAAGGCAAAATGTTGGGAATAACCCTGCAAAAAGGACAATTTCCAACAGTATGTTAAAAATATTTATACCCCACATGATTGATCTACCTCAGGGCTTCCCAGAGCGAACAAGAGCCAGCAGAAGATCACAACCTTTACAGCTGGAACAGCAAAGTCTTTAGCTGCTTCCTAAAACTAAAATTGTTAGACTGTCTTTAGATGACTAGGGGGTTTATTCCATAAGGTGGGTGTCAATACACGGAATGACCGTCCTCTTGTCTTGCCCTCTTAAAGCGTGGAATCACTGTAAGGTTAGGTTCCACAGATCTTAGCGGCCTGACTGGATGGTGTGAATAAGAGTTCACAGGCTTAACGCATCTGTTTTCATAGAAGACGCAGTGCACGCACAAAAGGCCTTAAAATTCAGCCCTTTCTCAATGGAGAGCCAATGTGAGGCCCTGATCTGCTGAGTCACAGATTGAGTACGTAGCACTTAGCAACAAAGCCTCGCCGCTGCATTAATTGTATTACATGAAATGGTATAACAGGTGAATATAAAAGTAATTAAACACACAGAAACCATTTGGCAAAGTAAAATGTAAGAAAAATCCAGGAATCTGCTGGCAGAGTTGAAGTAAATACTTTACTCATTATGTCAAACATTTTTTCACATGGCTGGGGAAACTATTTGTGAAATCTTTGAAAATGGGTCCTCTTTTGAGCATTCTATTGCACAAACCTAACTTCTGTAAGAAAATCTTGAGAGAAATTAGTTTTCAATCAAATACAGTTCACCAACTCCCAGCTGATAATCAGCATTTTTAAAAGTGTGAACTCCTTCATTGAACTCACCCACAATTTCTAAAATCAGTACACAAGCAATAATGATTTAAATTGTAAATGAAACCTGTTATTATCATTTTATAAGCTGCTTTTTGTGACCCTCAACACCAGGAATTCGCTACAATATAGTTAAGCATGGTAAAAATTGTGCCACAGTCTTATCATCAAAAAATGTAAAAGGTATGCTTCTTGTAACCCTCCACCTAAACACTACCAAGGAAAGCACACAATTTTAACAAACAATTTGTGATTTGTACCTAAAAGTGTAAGGGTCAGATTTACGGTAGCAATGTTATCTAAGGGGAAGGGGGCACTCCCCAGTAATTATTGACGGGGTGGAGTAGGGCCCCCAGCTTCTCTGTCCACCTGATGCCATACCAGTCAATAACTATTTAGGGATGTCCCTTCTCCCGCCCTGTAATAATTTTGCTCAGTTGTCATGTCCTTCTATTTATAGGTGGAGAAAAAACGGTTGTGAGACAGCACAGTTCAATTGACGGTGATATAATATGACTTTTTATAACAAATACTGTGGAAGCCAACAAGTAACATGTAACTTTTTTGCCACTGTGAAGTAAAAACAACACAATGCTGATGAATGCAAAACACAGCCACCCATGGCCTACTAAGGATACGATGGGCCATAATGAAATGAGGCAAATGGGTCACTTGCCATCTGTTGGCTAGTAACGAGTCATAAATGTAGTCCAGTAGTCCCCTAACAGCAATTGCTGTACTAAATATAACTGCGCCGTGACATCCACTTTCACGAGCTACAGCCATTAGTCACCTAGGTTCAGGCGTCCATTCTCCCACGTTTCATCCCCTCACTCTGCGCCGAAATACATCATCACGCCGCATCCTATGAATCCTATAACGACAGTACCATGCCTGTTTTGTGGTGCAGTTGTCACAATAAAAGAATTTATCAAGTGAATGAGTAAAATGATTTAGGCATGCTGTTTACTTCCTGCACTGTGAGAATTGATGGCTTCATTTGGGAATAAGAGCAAATACGCCCGTTGAGTGGATAAAATATCTCCTTTTTTTAACGGAACATTGGAAAACATCACTTTTTATTGCGTGAGTTCTGCAGTTCTGAGGTTCTTGCTGTGACCAATCTGATGCTTTCAACTTCCTAAAGCGAGCTGTGAAGACGGAGAAGATATCATTGCTTTGTCAGTGTTTTCATCGATGGAATTGATTATATGGTGCCCAGCATATTGGGCTTCTTGTTGCTTTTTGTAGTACTAACGCCATTGGTTGTTGAAAATGGAGTTCGTGAGGAGAGTAAACGCTTAAAAAAATATGGATTGCAGCAGTGCTCAGTGTGCGATGTTACTACGCACCTTCCATTCCACACACAATGCTATAAACAAAGTTGGTAGGCTGACGCAGTAAATCTACCAGGGGCAGCGCCTCCCAATGGCAGAGGGGCAGCACCTTCCCCCAGCTAGGAGACAGAAGATGAAAAATAAAGTAAAAGCATACTATTGTTTTATTTTTCATCTGCTGGCTCAGCCAACGTGTGAAGAGAGGGCTGGGTCTGGGCCACGGGAAGGGTGAGGAGAAGAGAGTGCACCTAAGTGCTCATGTGTGTTTGGCGGGCGCATTTAGGTTTCTCCAACCCAGCTGTGTTGAACAGCCGGGCTGGAGAAACTGCACAGATTCAGGGCAGTGTCTGAGTGTCAGTCCAAGCAGCTCAGACCAATCCTGACACTGCTTTCATGCTACGATTACTGAATGCTGGGACACAGAAGAGGAGTGAGGTGGCAGATGGTGGTGGCGACGAGAACAGTATATATTTTTTTCCCCCGTTCCCATAGTCCCCACCGCACCCTGTTTGCATTTGCACCGGCAGACGCTAAAATATACCATTGATATAAAAGCAAAATTAAAATATCTCATGGGTGTAAACAGAGGAAAATGAGAGAAAGTGGTAGTGTAAGCGAGTTAATATTAGTGCGATCATAAACAGAGATTTAATTAAGAAAAAAATGGAGCAGAAATGTAGTTATTTCTTTACAAATGGGTAGCCATTGAACAGAGCTCCTTACTGCAAAGTGGTAAGTGCAATACAGAACGGTATTTCAAAAGAAACTGCAGCAGTTCCCTAAGATTACTTGAAGTGCGACAGGTCTGACAATGCTTTAATCTTATGGACATCTTTTAAATGATTAGCGCCTTCAGATGCCTCGCTGAAAACAAAACGGCTAATTTACAAAGCAGTACATTTACTTAAGCTTAGGAATCTGATTTTGCCTACCTGATGCAAACCAGTGACTTTGTCTTGAGTGTTAAGGTACCTTACTTGTATTTTTTCTACTTTTACCCACTGATTTTCTGCACTTTCACAAAATATAATGGTAGGAGGTGAGAACCCAAAGCAACCCTGGCAAATTTTGTCAGACCAGCCCCCATATGGTATATAGTGAGCAGACCTGACCACTACAAGAGGCTTGTGAGATTCCCCCCACCCCCAAGAAAATTTGGGTAACAAAGGCAAAAAGCGGTGCATCCTACAACACCGTTTTATTTTTCAATTGTGTTAGCATTTAAAGCATAGTAAATGATGACTTTACAGTGCACCAGGTTATGACAATCTTTTGGGGACTCTTCAACAATTCCCTCATCATCACCCTTTCACAGTGCCTCTCATTTCTCCATGTTTCTCCGTTGCCCCTCTCTCATAAATAATTATTTTCTTTTATAGTGCCTCTCTTACCAGCGTAGGGTGTTGGGGTACTTTACATCACACACACATACAGAGACAATGAATCATACTTGTGTAAATCAGTAAATAGACAGTGTTGACAAAGGGGACTACAAGGTGTAGGATTCACATCGTCCATCCTGGTAGGCATTTTTTAAGAGTGTCTAGTCTGAGGAAGCATAAACTCAGGATTCAGAACATTACACAGTGGTTGGGGTTGACTTTACAAATAACAATTTATTTCTACCCAAACAAGGCTTTTTAAGCAACATTAGGATAAACGAAGTCTGGGAAAAAACTATTTCTAATCTGTACCACGTGTTTTGCATGCAGCTCTTTGATTACATTTCATAGCTCCCTGTGCTACATTATCACTGTAACTTATGAAGTGCATAATAAAAAAGGAGCTCAATAACAAACGTAGTATCCCACTGAGCTATGCACATAACATACTGTTCTGTGATCTGCATAATACATGTTATTTACAGCAGGCATATTAACTCTCTGTTCTACCATAGATGATTCAAAACTGCCACTAGACAAAACCCCGATCTCCCTTCAGCAAGTACATTAATCACCAGAGTTTTCTTGGCACTTTTATTCTTGCCTAGAAACTGTTGGATATACAAGGAACTCTGCAGTGCTTCTTATACTGCTGCACTGCGACAAAACCAGCCCCCAGTAACAAGAGTGCTCCCCACCCTTCAAGCTCCTGGGAAGTGAAGAGGGTTTTTTCACATTCAAATCACACACTTCTACAGCCACTTTTGGCATCAGTGTGCTCAAATTGTGTGCATAAAGCAATGGGAGTGGTTTTTGCAGCCTGTTCTCTGTGTTCAACACTCACAAGCTTTAAGTCTTGCTCTCTAGCAAATAGTGGAGTGGTATTCAGTGCACCTGTGTTGCGTCATGTTGAGATTGCAAATGTTCCTCTCAATATTACCAGTAACACTGCTCTTCTTATACCACTGAACTCCTATAATAGTGTTAAATCTCAAAAGGCTTTGCTGCAATTGTTTGTCATGATATTCAAGTATCTTTGAGTATCCTTTTAATTGTGTTGATATCTTGAGTCATATGCTTTGACTGTTTTGGGTATTCAGTGAATGATCGAATCACTAACATTTATTTTTGTTTTTTTCTAGGTGGAGTAAGTACAAATGATTATGTAGAAAAAGGCTACCTTCAGGAGTCAAACATCTTGAAGACAAGATTCGGGAATGAGGGTCGTAAAAATTCAGGACTTAGATCGTTTTCTAACCGGGGCAGCTCCACCGCTAAGGCGGAGGAGCGTCACCCCCGACGCCAGCAGCAGCAGCTGGAAACCCTTTAATACAAAATGATAATACTATAATGATAAACTATGTTTATTATCATTTTGTATTAAAAGGGGCAGGGCCACAGACTGTGACGAGCACTGAGGGGAACGCACTGTGCACTCCCCTCAGAGTGCATGTGTGTTTGACCGGCCGTCTCGGGCTGGCTAAACACACCTGTGCAGTATGCTCTCTCAAGCTCGGCACTGTGTTGCTGGGCTGGAGAGAGCATGCACAGGCTCCCAGTCTGCCTGAGAGCGCCCTGGCTGGGCACTTCCAGCCAATCCTAATGCTGCTCTAAGCAGCGTCAGGATTGGCCACAGGGCAGGCTGGGAGCCTGTGCCTGCAGTCGACTTGAGGACAGAGCAGCATGGCACAGAATTAGGGTACGTTTAAAAAAAAAAAATGTATTTCTGCTGCCTGGCCCACCCCTTTTCCCTCCCACAAGCCGCCACTGCTTCTAACACAGTTACGTTTCAAGATACCAAGATGCAGGAGTTCTCTGGGTGGATTCTCCAAGTCAATCAAGGCCTCGATGGATACTAAATGTTGACATAACTTGTGGGTTATGATTCTTTGTTGTCCATTTCATGAGAGGTGGAACTTTTGCAATAGAAAACAGAGAGCATTTTCAACGGCCTGCACGTTGGACACTTCAGTTGGTGTCTAGAAAGGGGTCTTCTTGATGGTTATGGCAATGCTTTAACATTTTATGCAGTACTGGTGCACTGTGTAGATGACAAACAAGAATCTGCTTTCATGTTGAGACATCGAAAGTAGACCAGGATCCCAGAACAATTTTTTCTGTGTCCTGGAAGTATTCATAGAGTAATTCACACACTACTGCTAGAGCACGGACAGTGTTTTAGATGCAGTGCCTCATCTAGCCTCATGCTGTTTGAAACGTTGAGATGAACTAGGGAATTCTGATGTCTGTAGCCACCTCTAATAAATTAGAAGTGACTAAGTGCATACTTTTCTCAGTGCAGATTGTTACCGACATTACAACGTGCCTGGGAAAGAAAATAAAACACAAAGCATTAGAAGACAAAAGTCTCTCAAGCACAACATATAGATGTGTAGATGGGTAACAGTGAATATCAGGGAGGACAGAAATATTTTTCACTGTGGTGTTCTGAGTGACTTCAATTAGACAATGAGAGCACAGTTCGAGTTCTCTATGATGTCACTCAAAATCCCAAGGTGAAAAACATTCCGATCATTCACTATTCTCCCATTTATAATTTTATGTTATGTATGCCTCACTCTAATAATCTGCTGTGCTTTTAAATGCTGCACAGGGACAGAGGAAACATGTGAAGCTGTAAACAACTTCTCCTGCCTTTAATTTAGGAATAATAACTAGTCTCGAGTCATCCAGCCCTCCACTCTCTGGGCCATCCCATACCTTCAACTTCTGAAGCTGTTCCCTCTGCAAAAAGCAAGTGCTGAACTGACAGGCCCTTATAGAGACCTGTTAGATCAGTCTTCAACTACTCTATGACATAGCAACAGCATTTAACAACTTTTGTTATCCACTGGTGCTTTGTTGTTGCAGAGAATAACCACATTTAGAATCTACTGTTCACTCTAGTTACTCTCAGTGAAAGCCATACACAAGTAGATAGTAAATGGCTCAATTCTTTCTGGGTTTAACTGTAAATCATAAACAGTCTCTGGGAAAACCAAAAGAATATTTCATACAAACAAAACCGCCCACAAGAATTTCTTTTTTATGTTTTTTTTAGCCTGTTCAGATCCTTAATTATTTACCCTTTACAGAAATTCTATATTCTAAAATGTATACGTATGTGTTTGTATATGCATTACATTTGGTAACAGGGACTGTAGGTATAGTTATGTACGTTATGCTTTCCAAATCAATTGGCTTTTTGATTTGCTAATAACTTTTACATTATATGAAAAATCAACAAGACTTTTGCTAACTTGACATGTCCATCTTACTTTCTCTACTTAAATTTTTTAAAAGATTGGTCAAGAGGGAAAAAGTTATTTGGGTTATGATGATCGTACCATTTCAACATTTAAGTCTACTGAATGGATTACGCACCAAACTTAGCATGTATAGAGAACGTTTCTCATGCTATGGCATTCTGTGACTTGTATAAATATGTTCTTTAGTTTTTTAGATGTTTTTTATTACAGTAAGTGCTAGGTGGTGTTCGAAGGTATAATTTTGTTAAGTTAATTCACAGATCCACAGATTCAGATCTATTGATAAACCTGAAGTAACAAATGTGAACAACAACAAAATTGATTGGAGACCTACTTAAACTGATCAAAAGGCAGGAGGAAGGGGTTCCCATCAGGGAGGAGTTCTGCAGAGTGCAGAAGAAGTGGAAGAAGTGCCCTACAATGGAGGGCCAACAATGGCAGGCCTAGACCCAGGCAGCTGGCAACACTTCTGGTAATCACAAGATTTACTGGGAAAATGGTCTCCGGTATATTCAATCTAAGGTTCATGAGATTGTTGCAAACTGTATGTTGGTAGTTCCGGGCATTCCAATTGGAGCTGGCTCACAACGTTCCTCTGACAGGTCATATGGGGCAAGGCAAGACCTTTGACAGGCTTGTCACCACTTTTATTGGTCCTGAATGAAGATGGCCTCAGATGATTTCTGCACATCATGTCCCATCTGCCAGGCCAGTGGGAAGTCATGAGGGAATTGACAAGGCTCTTCTAGTTCCCCTTTCAGTCATTGGCTCACCCTTTGAAAGGGTGGGCATTGACATTGTTGGGCCCCAGGATCCCAGGACAGCCCTGGACAACAGAATCATGTTGGTCTTGAAGGACCATGCCACTCGGTACCCAGAGACTATTCCTCTGAGGACAGTGACTGCGCCTGCAGTGGCCAGGGCACTGAAGGGGATGTTTAGCCATGCGGGGCTCCCCAATGAGCTAGTATCGACCGTGGTACCAACTTCATGTCAGCGTGCATGAAGGCCATGTGGAACAAGTGTGAGGTAACATATAAGTTCACCACACCATATAATTCCCAAACCATTGGGCTTTTTGAGAGGTTGAACAAGATCCTTAAAAGTATGATCAAGGGTCTGTGAGAGCCCTTGAGGTGGAAATGGGATGTCCTCTTGCCATGTCTGTTGTTTGCATACAGGGAGGTACCGCAGAAGGGGGTTAAATTCAGCCCCTTTTAACTTCTGAATGGGTACCCTGCCAGAGAGTCTCTCAGCCTGCTGAAGGAGAGATGGGAGCATGCTCCCACAAAAGCCCCTCAGGATACCTTCAGCTACATGCTGGCCCTCTGCACCCAGATGAAGTGCTTCTGGAAGAAGGTGAAAGAAAATCTGGAAACCAGTCAGGAGGTTATAAAACAGTGGAATGAACAGAAGGTACTCTGATCGAGTTTCAGCTTGGACAAAAGGTGTGAGTGAAGGAACCTGTGGAGCCCAAGGCCCACAAAGACCGAGGGTCTGGCCTTGTGAGGTGAAAGAGCATAAGAGGGATGTCACTTATTTGGTTAGCCTCAAGACCCACAGGAACCCTTTACAGGTCCTGCATGTCAATAGCCCCAAACCCCACTTTGAGAGGTCAAAGGTCACCATGTTCCATGTCACGGATGATGGACTGGAGGAGGGGAGTGAACCTCTCCTCGACCACCTGTATTCTAAAAAGCAGGTAGGGCAGTGGAGGGTGTCAACCTCTCCCCTACCTTGACCCTAGTGTAACAGAGGGAAGTTGCAAGTGTTGGGACAGTTTGCCTCTCTCTCCTCCACTACTCCAAGGCTCAATAAATGGTGTACCCATGACATTGATACTGGGGAAAGTATGCCTGTGAAGAATAAGATCTCAGGCTATCTGACAAGGTGAGAGCCAGCATGAACTAAGAAGCCTCCAAGATGCTGGAGCTAAGAATAAGCAAGCACACAAGCAGCCCTTCGTACAGCCCAGTGGTGCTGGTCCCCAAGGCCGCCCCTCTAGGTACTGCCCCCAAACTTCAGTTCTGTGTGGATTACTGGGGGCTCAATCCAGTCACTATGTCCCTGATTTATACTATTTTTGCGCCGCATTACAGACATTTTTTTACCCAAAAGCGGCGCAAACTTACAAAATATAATTGTTTATTGTAAGTTTGCTCCATGTTTGCATCAAAAAATGATGATAATGCGGCGCAAAAGAAATATAAATCAGTGCCAAAGACTGATGTTCTCCTCCACCCTGAGTTTATGAGTTCATTGATTAAAGTTCCCTAATACATTTGATTTAATAAATAGGTGCAGGCAGGTTGCCTTAATTGAGTGGGCCAATTCTGTACCCGAGAAGGCCAGTTCCAATTTCAGGTGATGCCCTTTGGGTTGAAGAATGCCCCTGCTACCTTCCAGAGGTTGGCCTATCAGGTCTTGGCTGGGTTGGAAAACTTTAGTGCGCCTATCTAGACACCATTGCAATCTTCAGTTCTAGCTGTGAGTACCACCTGTGCCACCTCAGAGAAGTATTTTACGCTCTGTAGAAAGCAGGCCTGACTATCAAGGCTAGTAAGTGCGAGTTAAGCAAGGTTCTGTGATCTTCTTGGGTCACCAAGTTGGAAGAGGCAATGTGTAGCATCTCCAGGCCAAAATCCAGACCATTCTGATTTGGGTCCCCCTAAAACCAAGACAGAGATGAGGGCCTTCCTAGGCCTCACTGGGTACTACTAGAGAATTGTCAAGGGGTGTGGTAACATTGACTTTGAAGAAGCAACCCACCCAGATGATCTAGACGAATGCATGTTAGACTGCTTTAGACACCCTGAAAAGGCCATGTGCATGGCACCCATGTGCAGGACCCCTGTTTTCTTCCAGGAGTTCATTGTGCCAACAGATGCTTCAGAGGATGGCAAAAAGGCTGCTTTCTCACAGCTAAACAAAGAGGGCCTAGGTCAACCAGTAGCCTTCATTAGCAGGAGGTTACTTCCTAGGGAAACAAGATAGAGTGCAAAGACAAGTGTTTGCAGTGGTCTGAGCACTGAAGAAGCTGAGACCTTACTGGTTAGAGGCTCACTTCCAGGTTCAAATAAAACACATTCTCCTCAGAAGGCTAATGCAGATGAGGAGTGAGAATTTCAAACGGTTGAGATGGTCCATCTCCCAACAGGGAATGTACTTTATATTGGAGCATCCCCCTGGAACTGATCACTCTAATGCTGGTGATCTCTTAAAGTTCTTCTGCCTTAGAATAAAGAACTCCCATGTGGGTGGGTAGATCCCTCTGCTTTCAGCTTGCAGAGACAAATGTTGGACCTGACATCCTTGGTATGGTTTCTCCCCAACGTTTTGCCTTCCCCCCTCCTGTTTTTGCTGACTTTGTTTTTGCTAGCTTTAGGACTCTGCTCACTTTACCACTGATACCCAGTGCTATAGTGCTTGTGCTTTCTCCTTTAAACATGGTAACATTGGCTGACACCCAATTGCTACATATAATGTACTTGTAAGTCCCTAGTAAAGTAGTACTACATGTGCCCAAGGCCTGTGAATAAAATGCGACTAGTGGGCCTGCGGCACTCATTGTGACACCCACTTAAGTATCTCTTTAAATATGTCTCAGGCCTGCCTTTTCAGCCTATATATGCAGTTGTAAACTGCCATTTGAATCTGGTAGCAGAAGCCTCTTGCCAAGCCCAAACCTAACATTTTAATGCATATATGTCACCCCTAAGTTAGGCCCTAAATGGCCCAGAGGGCAGGGTGCAGTGTATTTATAAAGTGGGAAGTGTACTTTTAGGTTTTACATGTCCTGGTAGCAAAAAACTCCTGAATTCATTCCAAGCACCTCTCTGGGTATGAAAACCTCTAGAACCTTCTCTTATTTCAAGTGGACACCAGCTATATGTAATAGACTCTCAGACCCTACTTTGCGGTACACTTGTGGACCTGTGGAAGACTCAGAAGGGACTGCTGTGCTGCTCTGCATGTAAGACTTCTACTCTGCTGCCCTGCTGCCTGAATGAAGGACTAGGTCAGCATCCTGAGCCAAGGACCACCATAGTGACTCTATTCGCTAGTTGTATAGCCTCCTGATCAGAGCCTCAGAGACAGAAAAGGCACCAACCACCTTGATTTAGACACAGGGACTCTTTTTGCTGTGAGTCCTACATTGCCAGTGCTGCCACCCCAGTTGTGGACCCTTGGAAGTAGGCCTGAAGGTGCACTGTCAGTCCAGCAGTAGACCTGTGAAGCAAAACCAATGCAGTGTGACACATCTACTCTCAACTGCATCATAACCACTGCAGTGAGACACATTTCTGATTCAGGGCCTTGCATTTCAGTTCCCAGTCTCCTTGGAATCACCACTTCATGATGCATCCTCAGTGCAGGCCTTAGAAATCGCTAGTCCCTCTTTGAATGGAGTCCCCACCACAAAACCACAGCTCCTCAGAACTGCTGGTGTGAGACGCATCTTTGATTCAGGACTTCACACTGCAACCCCCTCATTGATGGCATCATCAACGACAATGCAGGACTCCGCATCACAGACCCACAGCTCCTCGGAACCACCACTACACAACACATCCTCAATGTGGAATACCATAATGCTTCGCAAACCAGTATTTAAGCTACTTTTGTTTGGCGGGCCAAACTTGGTCCCTTTATTTGGCCCAGGCTTCATCGCTGTCGGCCTGAAATTGTGACTTGATTCTGGTCAAACCAGACCAAATAAATCATAGTTGATGTTTTGTGTTTTTAAGTGCTGTTTTTACTTAAAATTTTGAAATGGCATATTTACAGTTCTACTGATTGGATTTTGGTCATTTTGGTCTCAAATAATTTAATAAAACTCACTATATGTTTCTACATTGGTGTGGGGTTTTTCTTGGGTGGTGTTTTCAATGTGTTACTGTTTGAGGTGCTGTATAAAGACTTTACACATTTCCTCTAAGTTAAGCCTGAGTACTTTTGTTTCAAGCTGCCAGAGGGTTAAGCACATATTAATTTCGGGGTTAGCTTGTATTTCACCCTGACAGAGATTGTGCTTTCTGCATCAGTAGGGTTACACTCCTCTCAACCAGTAACACTGTTTCTTACATCACCCTATTGTTCTGGATGTGATTGTATAGTGTTGTTGAGGATTAATTCATGTGAAAGTATTGGTTGTTTGAACAATTTAAATATTTAAAACATAAAGAAGTTGCCTTTGGGAAATCCACTATATAAGCTGAATGATCTATAAATAAGGATGGAAGAAATTGTAATATCCTTTCCATGGCACTAATGAGAGACTCTAATGGTAATATTTTAAGATTTGAAGACCTAATGATTGAGATCGTATATAGTCAAACTACATTTTGAATGTTCTGAATAATGTTTGAATTTATATGACACAAACTATGGATCCCTAGACAAAAGGGTAATATTGTAGCTGTGAGAAAAGTACCCGATATATAAATGAAATGTGGAATGGACATGGAAGAGAAGAGAATGCCCCATATCACTCAAACTTTCTCTTCCATGAGATTTAATTATGTGGAGTATGAATGAGTGGTCTGCTTGATTAGGTTGTATAATTGTTTTATGTAAGATGTACCTAAACGTATGGAAATTGTTATGAATTTGAGATTCCATGTAATATATGTATTATTTTTGTAATATATTTATTATTTATTTATTTTTGTAATAAAGATGGCTATCTATCGATACATAATAGGTGTTAATAAACTGACTTAAATATGTCATTTGTGGATGGTGTTTAAGGTTGGGAATAAGCTCATCATGCATCATGTAAAGTTTGTATTTAAAGCAAAAGGTGTGTAATTTCAGAAACTGGCAAGACTATATTTGATAACAAAATGGTTGCATTTTTGAGTTCTTAAAACTGATATTTGATTGATGATTCATATTAGTGCTGAATAAGAGCACTTATTACTAAAACAGTTATTTTTTGACTGGCGTAGAGGCATTTCATCATCTGTTGTCTTAAAGTGTTTTTGATATTATTACTACAGCTTTCTCAGGTCATGTGTGTGCAACCCTTCTGCTTTTGGGTCTTGTAAGGGCTATCTGGAATGAGTTGGAACATATAACTGATTAACTTCTTGACAGAGGTAGGCAGAAAATTGAAAGGAAGTGAAATGTAGATGTGAAGAATCTTTATCCATTTAAAAAAATGATTGTTCATATGAAATTTGCATCTCCAGATTTTTTTGATCAGCTTGTAGTACTCTAGGGAATGTGCTCTGTTTGCCCAATGTTTTTAAATATTTTTCCAGACTTTTAACACTTTATGCTCCTGTGAATGATACATTTTGTATTGCACACTGTGGAAGTATTGAGAAATTTCTTAAGATCTTCTTCATAACCTCTGGATTTTAAAACAATATGGGTCTCATTACGACTTTGGCGGTCCGAGGACCGCCATGTTGGGGGTGGCGGTCTGATCACCAACACACTGGCAGACAGGACTGCTAAATTATGACATTGGTAGTAATGCCTACAGAATCCAGCCAAAGCACCGCTGGCACCGCCAGTGTGGTCAGACTGCCGCTGTCGATTAGAGCCAATATCAGTCTGGTGGAGACCTTGCTTCCTCCAGACTCATTACGAGGTGGCAGACTGCCAACATAACAGCCGCAGTCAGACCACCACGGAACACCAGAATGTAATGAGACACTCATCTCCGGAAGCCATACTCCTCTGGAGCCACCATGGAACCACAACTAGACGTCATCCCGTTGCTCCTGCTTGCCAAAAGACAACAGAATCATGTAGGTGTGTCAGTGGTTGTGGTGTCTGCAGGTGTAGTGACTGGGGTGGATGTCTGAGGGGCTGTGGGTAGGATACGTGTGGTGGCTGGATCACTAAATGTTGGTGTGGTGTCTGCAGGTGTGCCAGGTGTTGTGTCTGTGATGTTCGGGTGGTGGGAATGTCAGGGTAGGTTGTGACGGTTGCTGTGGCTGCAGGTGGATGTTGTCTGTGTGCATGCTGGTGGTGTGTCTTGTGGTGCTCATTTTTGTCTGCGCTACCTTTGGATGTTGAGGTGGATGCATGCCTGTCTATTTGTGTGCTTTGGCTGAGTGGACGAAGGGGGGATTCAGACTGGGAAGAGGAAGATGGAGGGGGACTGTAAACAAAGGGTGACTGGGTGCCATCAGTGTGGAGGCCAGAGCTTGAAATGATCTCTGTAGGCCAGCCAGTGCACCCTGAATGCCCTCCAGGAATACATTGCTCTGTTGGATTTGAGTTGCAAGTCCCTGGATTGTACTCACGATGGTTGACTGACCCATAGAGATCGGCCTCAGGAAGTCAATAGCCTCCTCACTGAGGGCAGCAGGGCTAACAGGGGCTGAGGCAGAGGTGCCTGCAGCAAAGGGGATGCCCACCTCATGGATTGGTGGGCACAGCCAACTGGGTGGGAAGCTACAGAGAGGGTGGTGATAGAATGGGGGTGGCAAACAGAGATAATACTGGTCCCAGATGGGTCTGCCACCACTAGGGAGTGGCCACTGGAGAAGGATTCCGAAGAAGATGTACTGGATCTGTTCTCCCTCGTGGCACTGCCCTCGCCCTCCAGGCCACCTGGTCCCTCACTGTCGGTGTTCCTATGACTTGCAGTCATGTGGCCAGAAGCTTCCCCACTCTGCTGTGACCTGTCTCCTTTGCCTGCCGGTGCTGATTCTGAAAAACGGAAAGTCAGGAATGACCATCAGACTCACAAGATAACTCTTCCATATTACAGTCCACATAAGTCACATTACATCATGTTCACCAATACCCCCAATTAGTGAAAGTAACGTGTCAACATCATGTCACTACAGAATTTGATGTATGTTCCTCAATATGAACATTGTCAAACACCAGCTAAGAATATGTATTTTCACAGTTACAATGGACACAATGACTGGTAGACATACCTTCTTATTTCCCTCCATCTAGTTATTCTGGTATGAGAATGGTCAGACACCCTCCAGTGTACTGCCCACTAGCTGACCTGCAGACCATGGAGGATCAACATATCATCCAGATCTACCATATGGATAGGCAGACAGTCATGGATCTCTGTCGTCAGTTTGAGCCTGATCTGATGCCTGCTACTTGTCACCCCAATAGCATTCCACCCATTTTACAAGTCAAGTCAGTGCTGCACTTCCTGGCCACAGGCTCCTTTCAAAATACTTTGGCCCTAACTGCAGGCATGTCACAGCCTATGTTCAGCTTGGTCTTGAAGGATGTCCTCTCAGTCCTGTTGAAACAGCTGGACAGCTATATCTGATTTCCACAGCGAGAGGATTAGGCTAATGTAAAGGCAGATTGTTATGCTTTGGCACACATCCCACATTGGTGGGAGCCATTGATGGTTCCCATGTACCCTTGGTTCCCCCAATTGGCAATTAACAGGTGTATCGGAATAGGAAGAACTTCCACTCCATAAATGTCCAAGTAGTCTGTTTGGCAGAATTCTACATTTTCCAAGTATGTGCAAAGTACCCAGGTTTAGCTTATGATGCCTTCATCATGCAGAATAGCAATATCCCACAGATGATGACACAACAGTACACAGAGAGGTCCTCGTTAGTTGGTAAGTCACATAAGTGTGAGTATCCACTGTCTGCTGCCAAATGTAGACTGTCTAATATTTATGTTTGCACACATGTAATGGTTCCTTACAGGGGATTTTGGCTACCCAAACCATCCCTGGTTGTTGAGCCAGACAGGTACCCAATCACGCCAGGGGAAGTTCACTTCAATGAGGCCACGGAAGGACAAAGTGTGTTGTGGAGCAGACTTTAGGGCTCCTAAAGGCTAGATTTCATTGCATTGATAAGTCAGTTGGAGCCCTCCTCTACTCACCCGCCAAAGTGTGTCAAAGCATTGTTGTCTGCTGCATGCTCCACAACCTCACCCTGTAATGTCAGATCCCATATATCCCAGATGAGGGGGAACCAGCAGTTCCAGCGGGTGAGAATGCAGAATTGCCAAGTGAGGATGACAGTGATGAGAATGGAGACAGCCAAGCAGATCTCATACATCACTACTTTAACCGATTGTAGGTATGTGTTGTTCAGTAAATTACTGGACTCAGTGGGTATTTGGGGGGGGTTTAAAGATGTTTGTTGTTGCTTATCAGTACACAGCTCAGGTGTGCATGCAGATTATGACTATCGTGATGATCTCATTTGTTATTGTTTGTCACACAGCACACTCAGTGTAACAATTGTATTTAGAACATGTATTTATGGGTCTTCATTACCATTACCTGCCTACACCTTTTGTATTACATTTGTACTTTGCAGATATCTTCACATGGTCATCCTCATGTGGTCAAATCTGAATTGTGTCACAGACAGGTGGAATTTGCAGGTCTGACATGTGAAGTGAACATGGATTGATCCAAGAACTACATGGCATCTTATTGGTGGTATCTGAGTTCCATCCCCAGACTGTCAGGACAGTGGGATGGTAGTGTACTATTCCACACAATAGACCTGATGGCCATGTCGTCTGGGTCCAATGGTGACATACATGTGGTCTTGTGTCTCTGACACATGTCATCCTGCGTACTCCATCACCTCAAACCTCTCATTGGTTTGATGATTATACTATTTTACTTGTATGTAGCTGTCACTGTGTTTCCAGATTGCAGGCCACTGTGCATGTGTGTCAAGACTGACATAGGTGAGTAGCATGCCTACAGATACCTGACCATGGTAAGTGGAAGGTTCCTTGACTGCGGACAGAAGTACTGACCTCTGTCAATAATATGGGGTATGCTCATTTGGGAGGTATGTTGTGGGTATGTGATAGGGTTTTAGCTGGAGAGCCATTGAACCAATCTGCCTATTTCGATAGACAAACACTGACATGTCCCTGACTTCAGCATTCTGTGGGGTGCCTGTTATTCACACCTATGCTGAAGTCTTACATTGTGAAGCTACACTGCACTGTGTGAAAATTGGCATGTTATCAACCTATATGGTGGAAAGTGCACTAAATGGGCAAAGGAGCGTGTCCATTTTTCCACTTATACATATATTAAACTCAGATTCAACAGTACATGTGAGATTGGACTTAACTGATTTGGAACATATGTGAATATCATGTGTATGCAACATTTGTCACTGTTAACTGTTCAATATAGCTAAGAAATGACTCTCAAGCATGATATGTGTTTCAGTGTGTTTATTTACAAGTGCACAGGTAAGTAGAAGGATTTGGATGAAATCATAAAGTGCAAACAGTGAAGGGTTAAGTCATGGTGGATGTAATCATCTGGGTAGCTGCAACAGCATTTGGAGTTGCAAGTCCAGAAAAATGGAGAGTGGTGGAATAACAGTCAACAGGGTGTATCTGTCACACACAAGGGGAACCAATGAGTAGAGGATCACTTCCTGGCAGTGGTTGACGTCTTGGCACCTGCTCCTGCTGGATGTTTAGGTGGATGTCCATGTTTGCAGGAGGGGGTGTTCCTCAGCTATACAGGCAGGGGTGCCTGAGGCATGTCCTTCCCCTTACAAAGCCTCCATTCCACTGGCTGCTACAGATGTAGAGGAGCCTGATGTAACATGGACAATGGAAGGGGTCTGTTGTAGTGGACATAACCTAACCAAGGTGGTATTGATGTCTCTCAGCACCACTGTTAGGGAGGCCATGTTGGCATTGTGGGCCTCCCACTTTTGCATGGCTTCCTTGTGGTTGTCCGTCTGCAGCTGCTTTATCTCCTCCATCATGGCAAGTGTCTGCCCCATCACACCTTTGGACTGTTGGTAGGCTCCCAACACTTGGGAGATGGTGTCCTGACCAGTTGTATCCCCAACAGCCTCAATCCGCTGGCCCACACCATCCCTCCCACTTACCCTACCTCCACGTGCCTGTGCCCTTGGCACAGTTTGCCCACTCCCACTGGTGACAGGTCCTTCATTGTCTGGGTTCTCTAGTGGTGACTCTGGTACCTGTACTGGAGGGGTACAAGATGGTATTAACTGCCCTTGGGACACAAGTTCAGGGGTGAATGGTTGCCTGGGATGTCGAAGCAACGTGGCTGGGAGGAATAGTTGTGGGCAGGGTGAGGCTGACAGGTGTAGACTGACCAGGTATCCCAGATGGGCCAGAGTCATCCTCATTGTCCCACATCCACGGCTGTTGCCTCACTGAGGGCTTCATCCAGGGGGAAGGTGGCTGTCTCAGGTGTCCTCTCCATGGTTACAATGGGTAGGTGACATGTGAAAGAAGTGGAACAGACTGTTACAGATTATCAAACTTTGACAGGTAGATATACTTTAAGCCATGTATATAAAGGCTTTACTTGATCCCCTGATATGACAGTGACACCTGCTTTCAAATCTGGCATACACCTATATGGGATACAGGGCATTCCTATGCCATACATTTTGCCACAGGAGATCAGTTTAGCTTGGCAGTTGGAGGTCTGTTGATAGACTCCTACCTTGTCTGTTGTGTAGCTTGATATTGTTCATGTTACCTACCAGTTAGATGTAGTTCAGTATTGAGTCACCAGACAGCTGATGAATGTAATTGTACACTGACCTGTCTATCAGCTACAGAGTGACCATTCTACCTGGCCAAATATATCTGGTTATATCTTGTACAGTACGCTGCAGATATATGTGTTCCCCCAGGTGGGTATCTGTCAATGGGTGATGGGAGGTGAAAAGGCCATTTTAGCAGTGGCCACAGCAATAGCTGTATGTTGGTGGTATTGTACTGGCAGATGCCCATAGCATTTCTGTTATTGCCTTAGCCCTAGAATGTGAAATTGTAGATCATTCAGGTGGGTTGAGTCAGTTATGTAGTGAGCCTTTGTCTGATCCATCAAACAACAGTAATTGTATGGCGGGTAGTAGCGGGGAAGCACTCGTGGGAATTATTAATGAACAGTACAATACCAGCTCTGGAGTGGGTGAAAGAGGAGATTCTGTTCACTCGGTCACGCACTCATCTTTCCCTCCTAATGAGGTGGATCCTGCCGCCTCTGATTCATAGGATGCAGGGGTTGCAAGACCAGGCCTTGATCTTTTGTTTTGGAATGTGGTAGGTCTTTGCAGTAAGATTGAAAATACCAAATGGTTAGGCTTTATCAGAGCATTTTCTTGTCTGTGTCTCCAAGAAACTTGGTGTAGGGATCCCATACATAGATATGGATACAGGACATTCCATACTCCTGCGATCCCTTCCATTCATGGTAGGTCAAAAGGGGGGCTTTGTACTTACATTTCAAATAAGCTCGATGTGATGAAGGCGGTTAGGCTAACTTCAAATGTTTGCTATCAGGTGATAGTGTGTAAACTACAAAATTACAGCTAGTCATAATAAATTTTTACAATAATGCCCCTTAGGGTAAAATTCCAAACATAATTAGACAACTGCAGGATTAGTGTGTAACTCCACCTGGAGAGAGACTTTGATTGTATGGGGAGGTGTTTTTAATACACATTTATGCCCACAACCAGCTTAGAAAGTTTACGGCATATGTGCAGGGGGTAACAATGCCCAAGTTCATTTTACTAACAATTATTATGGCAGTATACTGAATGAGACCATGTTCTGATTTGATTTATCATTCTCAAACTAAATCTGTGGTAGCAATTTGCAATTCAAACCCACCTTCAATGGTAGATGCTCAAACACAACAATTGATTTTATTTTAACATCTAATAATTTCTCTCATAGCGTATCTAACCACCAGACTCATGACATTGTACTTAGCGACCACTACCCTCAAAGTATACATCTTGACTTGCCTTCAGACAAAAAGAAGTATAGGGGATCCATCGACAATCTTAGTAATATAGAATTGGGCTCCAGAAATGGGTATTCTCTACGTTGGTCTCAGACAGAGCCAACAGGCTTTATGAAGCAGCTGTTTAGTGACCACGTTAAAGATATTGAGATTTGCCTGGAGGATAACGTACACCCACAAGAATGTATCAGAGCTTTTACCGCAATCACACACAGGATTAAAAAGTTACTTAGCTCTAAAGTGAAAACACTAAGACCCCCAAAACAAATGGCTGGGTTGACTCTGAATGTACACAGGCTCATAAAAAGCTCAAAAAGGCTCTACACAATTAAAAAAGAAACAAGAGTGAGATTTCCACACTTAGACAGGAGTATAAGAAGGCCATTAAAAATAGGAAAAAACTTATAAAAGAAGAGGCTTGGAACACCTTCTATGAAGCAAACCTTCAAAACAATGTAGTAAATTCTCCACTGCTGGGAGAAAGAGAATCTCCCAGCATAGAAATAGCCATTGCGGAGGAGGAATGGATTGCCCATATCTCCGAAATACATATCTCTAAAAAGGTGGCCCCAGATGCAGTTATTTATAAAGGCGACTTGTTGACTATTACTCCACCGTTTAGTATAAATGAGGTCACTGAAGTCATTAATGCAAGCAAGAGTGGGAAAGCACCAGGTCCAGATGGGGTCCTAGTGGACATGAACAAGTCTAATATTGTTCTTTGGGGCCCATTATTGGCATAGGTTCTTAGAGCATGTTGTTCCTCAGGTTTTATTTCAACCTGGGCAGAGTCCATCAAAGTACTAATATTTAAAAAAGGTGACCGTCATAACCCTGCTTGCTACAGACCAATCACGCGTCTTGACACTCTTCCAAAGATAGCTGGTCGAATTATCTTGAATAGATTACAGGAGTGGGCTGAAGCGAATATTATTCTATCAGACTTATGGTTTTTGCACAGGGATAGGAACGGCGGAACAGGCTCTAAATCTAGATATTTTGATTGGTAAACACACTGAGGTCAAGAAAGGTGATCTCTATATGGTCTTTGTAAATTTGACCTCAGCAAATTATGGTCCACTCTGACTCAACTGGGGGTACACGAAACAATAGTCCACTTTATAAGGGAGTTATACTCAGGAAGCAGAGCAAAGGTACAGTTTGGGGTACACAGGGAGTGCACCAGCTCCTTTTATATAAGGGGTACGACAAGGCTGTGTATTAGCACCTTTCCTCTTCTCATTATATATAAACAAACTCGAGTCAGTGCTAGTCAATGAATGTAAGGATCTACCTCAAATCGGCCACCGACCGACACCAGCTCTTTTGTACGTTGACGATGCCGTTCTTATGGCACAAACCCCATTAGCTTTGCAGATTCTCTTGGCAACTGCTAATCACATGGAAGAACTAGGTCTTAGAGTTAATCTCTCTAAAACATATGTGATGAAATGTGGCACTAAGTCCACCAAAAAGTGCTGCATTACTATAAAGGGAGAGAAAATAGATGTGTAATCAACATTCTTGTACCTGGGAATCCTGTTTGACAACAAAGATACCTGGTCCAAATGTATCAGTTCTAGGAAACTACAATTCATTAAAACCAATATGGCTATAAAAACATTTTCTTAACGAGTAGGGAAGATCACCCCAAAAGATATGCTGACAATTTATAATGCTAAATGCGCCTCTGTTGCAATGTATGGGGCTGGCTTATGGGGATATAAAATGTGTAATGCGTTGCAGATAGCGGAAAATGATTTTTTAAAGTCACTTTTGAATGTCCCAAATTCCACTTCATCATTTGTGTGTCATTCAGAACTGGGGGTCATGCACATTGCACATTTAATAAGGATACAACCAGTACTGTTATGGCACAAACTCTGATCTTCAGAATATGCGAGTCTTAACAGGCCGATTATAAAAGTTTGTCAAACTTTAAATTATTAATTGCGAGTTCCTTGGTTGGAGTACATTAAGAACTTTTTTACAGACTTGGGCCACCTGGACTATTACGTCACACCAGATATAGTGAGCAGGAAATAACTTAATATGGAGTGCCTTACCCATCTGGCTGATATAAGGTGGGCTACAGAAGCACAAAAACCAAGTGTTATGAGGAATCAATTGATGCAGATGATGGAAGGCATGGAACCCTATCTACAGTATGTTTTGAACCCCAGGCACCATTTTGTTCTCATTCGCTTGAGTTCAGAGACATTCCATCGACTAGTTAGTTTTCCTGTAATGAATGGTTGGAGTGTTGTTTTGGAGAACTGTCCCTGCGATTCAGTCTCGATAGAAAGCACAATACACACAGTTTTCTTTTGTAAATTGTATATTTGCCAGAGAAAGAAATTCTTAATGCCACTTTTAAAATCTTTACAATTAAGTCAGTGTTGCCCGGCCTTTCTGTACGTACAAACTCTTCCATCAATCAAAATTTGAAATGGTATTGCAGTTTATTTATGCACAGTATTGAAAGCCAGAAAGGTTTTTAGATAACTTCATAGGTGTTTTTATTAACAAATCATTGCAATGTCTCAAGGCTTTTTTACCAGTTTTTGTATTACATGTATGAGGATATGTCGCCGTGTTTTATCATTATTAACTGATGTATGCTACTTTTGGATCTTAATTTGAACTTAGTTATGTTAACTTTTTATTTGTTTATATGTGCTTTTATGGTTGCTAATAACAACTGAATAAAGTATTTCTACTACTGTGTAGTTGACATGCAAGGCTATTTTCATTATGGTAAACTGTTCTGATTTTCTTAATGGGAGAACAGAGCCTTCATCGGAGTTTTAGTGCTGTCAGTCCCTGTACCACCCACGCCATACACAGACACTGTGCCCCAGGTGAGTTTAGTTGACATGTGGTGTGGCAGAGAGGGTATTTAGACAGAAGGACACAGGGGTGGTGAGGGTGTTGGCTGTTAGGATGTCAAAAGGTGATCAGTGAGCATGCAAGACAGAACTTAAAGATGACATTTCCACTATTGTGATGTACTCAACTCCATTCCCATAGGTATTCCTGTCAAGCCCTTAGGATGCTGGATGTCAAAGACCTTCTCCACCGCCAGCCTTGTGGACTGCCAGCTAGTTCCTGGAACCCCTGAGGTCATTCCACCTCTTCTTGATGTCCTCCATTGTCTGTGGATAGCTGCCTACAGAATTCACCCTGCGACTATGTTTTGCCACATCTCCATTTTCCTGCCAATTGAGGTTTGATGGACTTGGGCTCCAAATAGGTGTGGCTCTTCTCTGATGATTTTGTCCATCATGACCCTCAACTCATCGTCTGTGAAGCAGTGATGTTCTTGTGGGGACATGGTAGTGGTAGATGACACAAAAAGGTATATAAGTGGGTAATGAGGTATGGGTGCTGTGTTGTGAGTGGGTGACGGGTAGTTTGGGATTTATGGCGAAGATTGGCGTGATAAGTTTGATGTGTAGGTATGGGATGGGTAGTATTTGGAGTGCTGAGGGTGCCTATACTATGGTTCCTAAATTTGATGTGTGGCCTCTGTCTAGCTGTGTATGGCATTTTTGATGCAAAGGATTGTGGAGTGTGAAGGGGTGTGTTTTATACAGCAGTTTGTAGGTGTGTCAGTTGTGTGGATGTGTCACAGGTGTGTGGAACTCAAACTATCCAATGTGTGTAGTATATTACTGTGTAGCCCGCCGACCACCATAGTTCGCACCGCCATTGGTTTTCAGCTATGGGAGTACTGCTATGGTGATTTTATGGGTGGTAATTGGTTTGCAGGATTTTTGATGGGCTGGCTGTGATGGTGGTAGAACCGCCTCTTTCCTGCCCTCCAGAGTCCTGGCGGTGTCAGAATTGTGGTGTGGTTTCTGCGACCTTGAATGTGCAACTCATAATACGGCTGTCTGTTTGACCGCCATATGGTGGTCTTTTGGCAGCCGCCACTCAGCGGTCTTACCCTCAGTCCGTCAAACTGGTAATGAGACCCCGTATGTGGAAGTTGCAATGCTAAGTGATCTACCTAGCTGTATAATTTATGATAGAGAAGACCCCCTTCCTTGAGTTTCCTTGACAGAAGTTGGACTCCCTGCTTCACCCACTTACCTGGTGCTATTCGAGGCAGATATTTACATCCCCTCACCCCAATTTCTAAGTTCAGTAGCGACCTTTGAAACTGCTAAAGTGAAGGCATTTTGAAAACAAGACCTATAATTCTCATTAATGTCTGCAGGAAAAATAAGGGACTCTGAAATCAAGCTTTCCATGAAAGGATACTAAACTAATATTACTCATGAGCTCCAAACAAATCAAGTTTCATAAGCTAGCCTCTAAGACAGAAAAACTCTGCCACCAAATCTTCCAATTTCGAAGCAGGGCATTGTTAGCAAACATATATTAGAAGGCCATAAGGGCATTGAATAGTACAGTCAAGTGAACACAAAAGTGAAAGTTGGATATGTAAATTCAATTCAGGCACTGCTAATCACTCTGAGTCACATTCCAGTCCACCATTTTTAGCCATTTTGTGAAACCAACCAAATGCATGTCAGGCTTGACACTATGTCCAAAATGCTGTCTAGCCTGAATTTTTTGACCATTTTCTCTTTCTTCAAATGTGAGCAAAAGCTAGTTTTGTCCCCCTGTTGGCCTTCTCAATGTTATGCTACCCACAAAACCACAGAATTGTGCAATAGGGCTCAACCCTATTGCACATTTTGATGGTTTTGTTTGTAGCATTTGTTTGCCATAATGAAGGCACTACAAAGATGTGTTTGGGTTGTAATAGTTGTCAGA
Organism: Pleurodeles waltl; assembly: GCF_031143425.1. Taxonomy (NCBI): domain Eukaryota; kingdom Metazoa; phylum Chordata; class Amphibia; order Caudata; family Salamandridae; genus Pleurodeles; species Pleurodeles waltl. The sequence goes on along the minus strand of NC_090438.1, from coordinate 479,068,007 downwards.
TTACTTTTCATGAAATTCATGGCTAATGAATGTATTTATCAATAGATCAATAAATACATAGGAAGGAAATCATGTTTTAAGGTTTAGTATAAAGCTGCCACAGTCTTCATAGGAGTGGCAACAGATATCCCTTAGGGTCGAATACCTTGACCACTGAATGTAAAAAATGATTAGCTGTTTTTTGTGAGGGACAATGTTTAGATACCCTTTCCATTATCCCTCCAGAAAGGGTTTCTTGAGATGCTTTTCACCATCACTTAATCACACCTGATATCAATATTCACAGCATGTTATGTTATGCGATGCAGCTGTGTAGAGGGCACGATAACCCAGGAAGGCGTCTTGGCCCTGAGCGGGTATCAGTCTAGCCAAACCTAGGGCCTAGTAGGACTATTTAAAAAGCCAGGTCTTCAGCTTCTTGAGAACTTCAAGAAGTGAGGAGGCAGATCATTCTACACTTAAGGTGTGATGTAGGAGAAAGCTCACCCATCAGATCTGATTTTTCGTATGCTGTTTCTGGGAAGGTTGTGAAAGTAGGTGGACTGTGGAGGTATGTTAGGTCAGTGTTATGTACTTCTGGAAAGTATGGTTGAGAAGTTTGAATTGTCCCTGTTATTACATGGAGAGCCAGTGGAGCTCCTTCAGATGTGGTATGATGTGCGTGCAGTCTGGGAGCTTGAGAGTGATTCTGACTGCTAAGTTCTGAATGGTCTGCAGCCTTCTCATGAGCTTTTCTGTGATTTCAGCATAGTGAGTGTTCCTATAGCCTAGCATGTTTGTGACAAGGGCATGTGTGATTGTTTTCTGGGTGCTCATTAGAAGTCATTTGAAAATCTTCAAAGTATGGACGTATGAGGTGGTGATGGCATTGACTTGGGCAGTCATGTCGAGTTTGCTGTCAGTGATAACCCTGAGGTTCTTGTTGTGAGTTGTGGGGGTGAATGTCGGTCCCAGCTCTGTTCGTTACCAGATGGACATATGGCACTGATTATCATACTTAGTGAACTAGTTTGACTGAGTATCTTTAGCAGCAGTCTGCTAAAAGGGCCTTCTGAAAAGAGGTTATACTATTCTCCTGCTTTGATGTAAAACATAAATTTAGCTCTACTTTGTCTGCATACCCAGGCCAAATCTCCTTTTGTCCTCTGATGTTTGAAAAAGTAGTTGAACCCATTTTCAAATGTAGACATATTTTCACAATGGTAATAATGCTCTCAGACTGCCTTTATAGAAAATGATCTAGGTCTCAGCCATTATCTTGTAGATAATTCAAGTTTGAAAAAGTGTGTTTTTGGGAAATGTGTGCTTTCAACTCTGGACACCTGACCAATCGGCAAACTGCTAGTAGTTACAAAATACGTTTTTTAAAAACTTTTTTTTAAAACTCATATTACTTTTCAGGTTACATATAAAAAGGTAAATAACATTAGGAATAACTGTGCTGCACCGAACCCCAACCCACAATACCCAGCTGAAGGAGTCAAAAGAATAGCTTGCATTAGAGGTAAATCACAGATGTTAGAGACTGCAAGTATGTCAGCCATTCACCCCATACGTTTTGATGCTTCTCTTTGCACCCCCTAGGTTTGTAAACAAATATTTCCCATGCAACTGCAAAATACATCCCCTATGCCTATTAAGAAATGGTGGGTCCAGTCTTGAGTGCTAGTGCCAGGCAACAGCCTGTTTTGCAATGATGAGGCCCAGCCAAACAAGTCATCTGTATGGCGATCCACCCCCATGAGTCCAGCAGGCCCAAGATAACTAACTTTAGGCCAGGAGGAACTGTTCTGCTCATGATCTGGGAAAAGGTACTACAGATTTGTTTTCAGTATGCTTGGATGATTGAGCATTCCTGGACCATTTGAAGAAGGTGCCTTCTGGGTGTCAGTGCCGCAAGCATTGCAGTGGCATGGCACCCCTCATCCTGTGTAGCCATGGGAGACTGTAGTATAGGCGGTGTAAGTATTTGGGGGCATAATTACAAGAGGTGAGCGCAGCCTGATCACTACGTTTTGATGCTCCATCAACGCAAGCCTCTCAGACATATCTGTGAGGCCATGCAAAGCCACTTTGCGTGTTTTTTCACGGCCTCATAGATACAAAGTACGGCAAGGCAGCGCAAGTCACTGCATTGCCTTACTCTGTGCTAAGGGGTGTTCCATTGGCGTTGTGGTAGGTTTTTCCATGCAACACCTATAGATTTTGACACTGCCTCAGATTTGCTTAGTGACGTAAACCTGGGGCAGTGCCAAAACTCCCCAGAGCAGGTGTAATGAGGAGAACTATTTTTATTTATCTTCGTTTTATCCTCTTTCCATGCATGCTGCATTCCCGGGATATTTCTTGCATGGTGCTAGGGTGCCTGCATTGGTGCTAGACAGCAAATTGTGAACTGGCGCAGGGGAAAAGGACAGGAATGCACCATATTTATTAAATACAGTGCATTCTTACCCTTTCTCACTTGCATAGGGCAGCCCAGCAAGAAGACTTGAAGCGCTGCCCTATGCCAATTGCCCATAAATATGGCCCATAGTCTCCTGCATGCAAGATTGCCATGAGGGCAATGATTGTGAGAATCTAATCCAAATTTGCAATTTCTACTTATGTATTCCCATTGCATTTCACATATTCATGTGCCTAAGTGCACATTTTTCATTTAGAAATGTGTGTTGCATTGAATATTGATCGTACATGCATAAAATATGTTTGATTTATTTTGGTTTTATTAATTATTTACATGTATTAATGTGATTTATAAAGAGTTATGCAACTTAGTGAAGGGGCAACAGAATTCATATGCTAATTCATGACTTTTGCATAATTCAATATGAGGTTTGCTCATTTCAAAATAATCAGAAAAGTGCATTTAAGCTGAGTATAAACATGTATTATGCAGAGAGTGATCTTCAGCTTCTTGGGAGACATTAGTGTGAGCTGACCTGCAAACATTCTTGGCAAAGGGCATCAGCTCCACGAATGCAGAAGTTCTTTATCAGTTTGGGAATGTCATAACTGAGACACGGAGTGATCTTCTTCAAATATAGAAGCTAATGAAATAACAAACCTATTGTTTAGCTACAGGATGCAAGCTTGAGGCAACCTAAAGAAACTCAGATAAGTGCTTTTGGTGTTAAGAAAACTTAGTTAGGGGATGCAAGGGAGGATTTGGTTACCAAAGAGAAATTCCATCACTCCAGGCAATGAATTATTACAATCAATTATTGAAATACTAACACAATGTTGCAAGTCTTTTTTATCATTTGTCTTAGTGATTGCTTTAATTGCCATTGTTTTATTTTTTTAGTCACAACTATGCAAATTGTACATCAATACGCATTATCTGCACTACATTAAACCATTATTGTTCCTAAAGTCTTTAAAATGTGTAGTGCAGATTTCTTATGTGTCCTTCCATGGTTAAAGGAGTTTGAGTAGTCACTGATACAGCAGATAATTATGCAGCCTCACAGGACTGATCATTGCCCAGAATGTGCATCCTCATATAGTGCCTATTTGATCAGTGCTTTACTGTCCGCCAGATTCCATGTCTCAAGTTGGGAAATTTACTCAGCCTGCACTTTGCAATAAGATCTAGCAATTCTAAAAATGAGTGCATATTTTACAAAGATGCAAAAAATATATAAGTTGGAGATAGCCAGGGTCATAGTGCTGAACTAATAGTACAAGGGAGTACTAGCTCAAGGAGAAGTAGCTTAGGGCCAGATGTACGAAGCGTTTTGCATGGCGCAAACTGCGAAATTCGCAGTTTGAGCCATGCAAAATGCGCATCGCGATGCACAATCCCATTTTGCGAGTCGGTTCCGACTCACAAAATGGGATTGTGACTCGCAAATAGGAAGGGGTGTTCCCTTCCTATTTGTGATTCGCACCGCGATGCAGAATTGCTTTGTGACCGCGAACGCGGTCGCAAAGCAATTCGCAGTTAGCACCCATGTCAAGTGGGTGCTAACTTATTCGCAAAAGGGAAGGGGTCCCTATGGGACCCCTTCCCCTTTGTGAATGTCGTCATAAATATTTTTTCCGCGCAGGCAGTGGTCCAATGGACCACTGCCTACTCTGAAAATACGAAACCAAATGGTTTCATTTTTTCTTTTGTATTACAACTCGTTTTCCTTTAAGGAAAATGGGCTGCAATAAAAAAAATAAAAAAAACTGCTTTATTAAAAAAGCAGTCACAGACATGGAGGTCTGCTGTCTCCAGCAGGCCACCATCCCTGTGCGTGCAGGGAATCGCAAGGGGGTCGCAAATTGCGACCCACCTCATTAATATTAATGAGGTGTGTCTTTGCGCCCCCCTTGCGATTCGCAGAAGGTGTCTGAGACACTATTCTGCATACGATTTTGCGACTCGGAAATTGCGAGTCATACCGACTCGCAATTTCCGAGTCGCAAAATCAAATCTTCCTACATCTGGCCCTAAATGTGTTGTGTTTTTTAAGTGCATACTAATACTAAATCTGAATGTATGGAAAATTATTCTGGTCCCTACTTTAGTGTAGTGAAATTTCTTGAGACATTTCTCTTGAATGTAGACATTATTTGTCTGTTATTGTTCTTCCACTGCATGCATGCATCTTTCTTCATATAAGCTGTTTCAGAATACACGTGACTCCTATTTCTATACACATATTTTAATGTGTGCATGCATCTTTCTTCATATAAGCTGTTACAGAGTACATGTAACTCCTATTTCTTTACACATATTTGAAGACTACATTTGGCAGATCATTATCCCACCACAATGGAATCTAGCAACTGTTGTGCACTTCTGTCAATGTTGTGGTGGGAATTACTGTTGGGTTCTATGGATAACCCCTCTGTGTTTATTTTTGTCCTGTATGGTGTTTTTGATGCATTGTTACATATCTTATGAAGCAATTTACATCTTTCTTTTGCACTCTTTGTCTAGTTTTTGCTGGTATTAACTTCTTGTTCTATGCATGTGAGTGTCTTCCTTCAGAGGTGTAATGTTCAATCACATATAAGGTGTTGCATTTGAGGTGGGAACAAATTAATGCGGTTTTGACTAAATGTAGAGTTTGATGTTTTTTCTGTCTATAAGTGTGTTAGTGCAACCTAAGCATTTGTGCTTCAGAGAGAATGTTGTGGCTGTGTTACAGAAGCCCCCTTCAAAGATGAGGAGGTAATTGCATGCATAACAATCCACTGTTGACAAATACTTTGTAAGCATCTTCACCTGCCACTAAGCTCGAGCTGATAACCTTCTAATTTTATTTATTCTATATTAATTTTGGTCTAGCTATATTTTATAATTCCATACCCAAACCTGCCTAAATACACCTTAGAATTATCAACACTTGTGTTAAACACTTTGAGTTCAGAATGTATTGCAAGAAAAACTGAGGTTTTAATTACTCTAGGTATGAATCTGGGTACAACACAGAAGTGCTAAATTTACAATACTAGTGAACATGGCTGGAATTACGTCCTAACATAAGTGAAGTGGTTGGAATACAACCAATAATTGAGTACAAAAATTCTGAGACAGTAGATGAATAGAAGTATATGATAAATGAGATAGCTAGAGACTAAGCAGATCAGAACATGCAAGAACATGTTTTATATCTGTGAAAAGTTTCGAAATTATTCCTGATTTGCATATTGCACTTACTTTCCAATTTTATTCACATTTGTTCTTTAGTGGAATGGAAAGGACGGGACTACAGATGCATGACTTCTTTTGGAAGCGTGTGGATAATTTACCGTAGCACCCTGAAGTGGACATAAGGTGGCTAATGCCACATTACAAAACTCAAAAAATGGTTTTCTGAAAAAAACTACAGTTTACAATTTTCCAGATTGCCTAGAACTGAAATCAATCAATGTGGGTAGTTATCAAAGAATATCAAAGAGGGGCTTACCCCTCACCATTTAATCTCACTTTCCAATGAAACAGCTTCCAGACATTTGATTCACCTCCAAAACTCTGAGGTGTCCACATGGTGATGTGGAGCCCAAAATACAAAACATGAATGGGGTCTTGGGGGTGTTAGGATTAGGCTGACACCCCTTGGGATTTCAGGCAGGTGGTGCTGCCTGGGGAGAAATAGAGAGAGGTTTGGTGAGTTTAGAGTGCGGGGTGGGGTCTTAGTCTACAGTAGGTGGGCCTTGTTAAGGTAGAGCACTTTTGGGCGAACATCAGCAGGAGAAGTGAAAGTTTTTTGGAGCAGGGAATGTTTTGCTGTAGGTTTAGCTTGTCCATTAAGGAATGACTTGTAATGAGTGAGCAAAGAAAAAGGGACATTGAGGCCCTATTTACACTGGAGAAGGAAGGTCGTGCTCCAGCCTCGGGTCCTGGTTCAGGCTTGAGCGCCTCAGAGGCCACAGCCACAGAGGCCACAGCCACTTTGGCTGGTGGCTCAAAGGGTGGCGGCAGGAGTGATGGGGTGCTCGTGTGAGAGCTTAACTAATCAATAATAAAATTTGCATTGATAAATGGATTAAGAATTTACCTGTTTTAGGTTAACGTAGAGAAAAATAAATGTTCGTGGAAAATGTGCACGCCAGAGTGGCCACCATGTTTTATGCGACTTAACAAAAATATAGTATTAACTTGTATATTAATGTGCACAGAATAATTAAAATGTATAAGTGGATCATACTGACATATTAAGGAAATGTATTTGTTTAATTCACTAAAATGCATAGATTATAGTGAAAATCCTAGGCCTGCTCGACTAAGACTCATGCTAAGTTTCATGATATTAAAGAAATGTTCAAAGTTATTTTCTGTTGCACGGACAGAAGTTGTACAGTCCATTGTTCTCTGTTCACAAGAGGTGGACCAAACCGGTTGTAATGTTGCAATGTAAGTTAGCTAATGTCCTGATTTTCTCATGAGTACTGTTTGCTGTAATGTCCTGTACTAGATGTTGATACTTTGTAAATTTGATGCGTGAGGAGAAGTTCCCAGGAGCTGAAAATGACCATAATGATGAGAGAAGTAAAGTGCAACAAACGTTACTTGAAGAAACCTGGTGACATGAACAGGGGAAGACGAACCAAAACATTGACGTGTGAACGACTGTCTAACTATATCACTGATTTAGTCATTTGACCTCATGGGTCCTAACGTGAACATTCAATATTCTGACCAATGGCAATGTGGGAAATTATTGTGTAGTTTTGGTTTATCCCCGACTTCACTTGACAGGATCAATTAGTGTGTGTTCAAGAGTTGACAGAGAACCTTTCAGGTAGCCAGAGTGTGTGAGAGTGAGAGAGATTTAGATGTTGTTTCCTATATTGGTGCACTCATTTTGGTTCAGCTGACTTAGAGCCCACCATTGCTGAGCCAGTCCTTTTCACTGTCCCCAACTGCGAATGCTGACCAGACGGATGTCCAGCTGACAAAGAAGTCTCTGCTTGCTGAATCCATAAAGGAGAAGTATAACTGAAACTGAAATATATTTCCTAAAGATTTTTGTCTTTTCTTTTCTAGGTATCAATCACCATATTTTTGATTAGAGCCATAGCTAGATGTTTTCCAAATTAACCTTTGTCTGTATTTTCTTTTTCCATGAACGCCCAATCATGCTTTCCGAATTAGAGGGTTAGTTAGGATGTCCAATGTCCCAAAAATGGTATTAACAATGATTGACTTTGTTCACCTGTGAAAGCTTAAATGTATGTTCTTTCTTAATTTCAGTTACTGTTGATGTTAATCTGTTTGATTATTCTTGAATTTTTAGTTTAAATGCTTTGGTTAAGTTAAGGTTTTTCCGTCGATTTGGTCAATCCATGTTTTTTATCTATGTTTATCATTTGGTTTTGAGATTGCTATACATGACTTTAGCATTGTTAATCTAGGGAAATAAACTTTCTAACGTTTATTAAAGGTGTGGTTATTCATGGTCAAATGGGCCATGTGCATGAAGGTTACTGACCCTCATTTGACAAATGTTTCATGCAAATTGATTGTGTTATTGTTGTGTAGGTTATGTGCAGTTATTGTGTCCTTGATAGATCACTCTTAACTGTCCAACGGTCCATCGAACCTCTAACGCATCCCCTTGTAAATAAAAATAAATAAAGGACAAATAAGGTCAGACGCGCTCGCCTTGCTTTGCAGAAGTCAGTCCAAGGATGGTCCTCTAGAGGGTGCGCGGCAAAAGATTACCGTAATCTCAGACGCCCACAGTATAACACGCGGGCTGCCTTTGAATCATATTGTGGCTCCCGCACGGAGAGGTTTAGTAGATGCAGACTTTTGCCGCACACCATCTAGAGGACCAACCTTGGACTCACTTCTACAAAGCAAGGAGCCTACGAGCTGTTCTTTATCTCTCCAAACCTATACGCCGACTTTTGACCAATCAAGAATTTGTGTTGTCCTGTGTTTTGTCCTGATTAGGCCCAGACTTGAGAGGCCGAAACTCATCGATACTTACCTTTGCGAGATTGGGTCCATATGTGTATTCAAGTCCATAGAGCATTTGACTCCCACTGATAGAACCCCAGGAAGAAATAGACAGGGTACCTACAATGGTCACTACCCTAGCCTTCAATCATCGCTTTCAAGTGGATTACAACCACAAAGACTCTGAGTAACCACTATCTCTCTTTTTTAAGAGATTAAGTAGGGGACAACCTCACACTGACAGACAGATTGTCTGTAACAAAAAAAGTGTACAATTTGGGAATTGCTTTTAAATAGTACTTGGTCTTTGAAGGTTTATGTCTTTAATGTTTGTACTATGTGATGTAAGTATTTTGTTGTCATGTAATCAATTGTTTAATTCCCTGGCTGCCCTATGAAATCTGTATTTAATAAATTTTTGGAAAGTAATTAATCCACAAAGAAAGTATTTATTACACTTTCTTCTGTAATTTACAATATTGATCCCTACCTCCTGACCATCTTCATTTTGCATGTCGTGAGTACATGTAAAGAGCAACAAGGGGCAGCCAATAAGCAGAAGGCGGTGAGTGGGGGAAAGCACAAGGTTGTTGTTGAGGTACACATTCAGGAGAGTGAAAGCGATCATGAGCAAGACGCGACACCCATGCGATGCGAGTCAGAGACGATGCTGGAGGCAGGCATGTCCTGGATTTATCTAAGAGAGGCAACCAGTTCAGGGGTTGGCCATAGTATCGGCCTGAATATTACTGGCTTGGCCGACAAGGGAGCAGGCCGGGGCACGGACGGGGATTTTTTCATGTGTCCAGCTGCAGTTTGTGAGGGTGAGACCTTGCCTCATCGGGTGCAGAAGGAAGGTATATATAGCCTGCTGAACATCTTTTGGGGATGGGGCATAACACTTTGCGCACAGAACCAGTCCTTTTGCTACATCGTGACAATTGGGAGGCAGGCAACAGAAGCACCAATATGGTGGGTGTGGCTTGTCTACTCCTGCGGGGATGGTGCGGGAGCCCCCGAGTGGCTCAATCAAGGGTGCCAGCAGGTGTCAGGTGGTTGTGGGTCCCTGATGAGTTGGACAGGGACAGTTTGGGGACAGGTTCAGCAGCTCCTGACCAAGGCAGTTTGGTAGGCGAGCTCAAATCCCTTTTGTCTGTGATGAGAGGACAGCAGGGAGAGCTGGGTATGACTTAAGGTCCCCGTACCAAAGTCAGAGCAGATCATCTGGGTCATCGAGGGACTACGAAATGGCTATGAGGGGTAGGCTTTCAATAGCCTCTCCATACGACAGAAGGAGTGGCGAAATGTAACATACCATGCTGATGCAGATGGGGCTGTGGTTAATGATAGTGACATACCAGGTATGAGTGGTGTTCGGTATGATGATATAGATGGGAACATGGATAAAGTTTTGGATTATGATGAGAAAGAGCTGGAAGAGGGTGAGCTCTGTGAAGCTGCAAAAGAAGAGGCAGTAGGGTAGGCAGTGTCTAATGATTCACGTTAATTGTGCCAAAAGGTTGTTTTCGACGTTGTATCAGCTAGTATCTTTCAGGCTTCTAAGAGAACTCGAAAGGATACAGGAACACAATTGGGATCAGGTATGGCCGCGACACCATGGAAAGAAGGACAGACAGTGATGTTGTCATCAGGTAAGGAGGGGTCAACGGTGACAGTTGGGTGCCAACCTGTGGATGTGGGCACAGGAGAGAGTGGGGGGGTGGAGACTGGGATCCATTGCCATTAATATGTGTTGGGCATTTAACAAAGGTTCATGCAACAGAGAGTATTGTCGCTTTAAACATGAATGTTCCCAATGTGGAGAGAGGAATCCAGTCTTACAATGCGCCCACAAAAAGGGATCACAGTAGGGGGTTCAGTGGCAGAACCACAGATGTGGCAGTGGCAATCAGGCAGTGACAAGGGCAGATGCAGAGGTGGTCAGCACAATTTTGGAAAGGTCTCATATGCCACTTAAAGTTAACCCGTTGAAATATTGGATGGATTGCTGTGGCTAGACTAGGATAGGAGAACAACTGAGCTTTTGAATTTGGTTTCAGGTTGGGTTCCGAATGTCCCCGAGAACGTCACTGGGCTAAGAATTTGGGTTCCATCAGGGACAGGAAGAGCTTGTGTGTTGGCAAAATTGTTGAAAGAGGTGGATGAAAGACGGATGGCCGACCCCTGATTATAGTCCCTGTAGCTGTAGTCCCTCAAAAAGAGCCAGTTTAGTTTTGGATGAATCAGCTTATTTCCTGGCCAGAAGGCTTCTCCGTGAAAGATTTCATTCCTGAGGAAAGAAGTAGAGTGCATTACGCCCTGGTGGATTCAACAGTAGCCTTAGTACTAAAGGCTGGAAGAGGTGCAATGATGGCAAAGAGTCACATTAAATCAGCTTTTCGGCTGTAGTCAGTTCAACCAGAGGATTTCGAACTCTTGGGTATTCAGTTTGATGGTTGCATATCTGTAGACAATGCTGTGCCAGTGTCTTGTACACTGTTTGAGGCCTTTAGTACCATGTTACAAAAACATTTTTTTGAGCATTACATGCAAGTTTTCTATGACCTTTTACCTTGACAATTTTTTCTTGGTTGGGACTCCAAATTCATAGGAGTGCCAAGACATGGACAGCTTTCAGGTTCTGTTGCGGGATATAGGGGTCCCCATCACCCCAGAAAAAACACGTGGGCCAGTTGAATTATTGACCTTTTTGGGGATTGAGCTGGATGTGGTGAGGATGGAGGTGAGGTTGTCTGGGGACCAGAGAATGACCTTGTTCAAATTGCTTAATTAAATTTTGCATGCGGAGCGGTAGCAGCAGGACGTACCCTTTGTTGCAGACTGGGGATGGCCTTGTTGGGGAATTCCCTTGTGCATCATAGGGTCAGACTGAAAGCAGGCATCAAAGAAGATCTGAAACTGTGGAAGACCTTTTTGCATTATTTTAACAGAGTTTCCATGGAAGGGATGGGTTAAGTGGTATAGTGGTCATTGAAGCTCTTTTCTGATGCAGCGGGTGGTGCAGATTTTGGGTTGTTCTGGAACAGAAAGTGGTGTGAAGAGGACTGGCTGGAGCATTGGAAGAATGGAGGTGACAGCATTGCGTTTTCATTGGTGGTGATAGTACGCATTTGAGCAGAAAGTTTTTCAACAAAAAAGTGTTGTTTCATGTTGACAATATGTCCGTGGTGTATGTTGTAAATAGACAGTCTGTGAAGGACTTACAGATTCTAAAGTTGTTGAGAGTTTTTGTTTTGCAATGTTTACACCTGAATGTGCTTTTTAGAGCCAGGCACATAGCTGGAGTTGACAACAGCAAGGCAATGCTTTTTCTCACTCTCAGTGGCAGAAATTCCTTGGGCTAGCATTTGCAGCAAATGCACAGAATATGGAGATGTAAGGGCACCTGTGGAACATTGGGAATTGAGGTTGATGCAGCCGATCAAGGGTTCAGCAGCAGAATCCACATGGCATGTTTATGAGCAAGCATGCATCGAGTTCAAGAAAAATGGGGCTCAGAAACGGAGCATAGAATATCAAGAGCATTTGTGCAGGGGGAATGTGGTGAAGTTCATAATGTCCCTGATTGAGAAGAGTTTATCATCTGTGACGATTGCAGGCAAGTTGACAGGCATGGCATTCTTTGGGAAATTGTATTGGGTTTCTGAGCCATCAGCAGGTGAGCTGGAGAAAAAATTGATGGAAGGGTGGATGAGAAAGAAGGGTTCCACAGACAGGTTATTGAGGCCGATAACACTTCAGTTGCTTAAGCGGTTGATTGGTGTGCTGCCACATGAATGTGTGAGTGGCAGGGAGAGTGTGTTATTTGCAGTTGTAATGGTTTGGGTGTTTTTGGAGTATTCAGAGTATGTAAAGTGGTTGGGACCAAAAGAGCAGGAAATATTCAATTGGAAGATTAATCTGGCAAAGTTAACAGAGGTTTTGGCACTCCGCACTCCGTTTGGAACGCAGAGTTTGTTCTAAAACTCTGCTAGCCCAGCAGCAAAGTGGAGCTCACCGGCGTGCGCACTGTGCTTGCACTGTGTGGCCTGCACTTTACACTCAGCCCAAAATGAAGACAACATTTGCCTCACGACAGGCAAGGAAACCCCTAGCTAAGGCTAACCAGGCCGGACCCTGCTTAGCGGTTCAGAGATCGGGCACATTCAGGCCAGGGAGGTAGAGCAGATGGCATTCTGCTACATGGGGAACTTTGCAGAATTTCACTGAGTTTTGAGCTAACTATGTGGAATTCTGCGGAGTAGAACTCCATGAGCTCCACTCATCTTTAGCAGTGGCCTGCAGCACAGGCATAGCCTGTTCACTGCTGACCACCGATTCTGGCTTGTGATGGGGGACAGATGGCTCCCCCTGTGCCTGTCGCAAGCCTCCCCTTTCTCTTGACACCCTCAATGCTCCTTTTTTTCCGCCTCTCATTAGTCCTTCCGCTCCTACTGAACACCTGCATTAAGCAGTTAATAAGTAAGAATGGAATTGTTCCAAGTATGCAGACTTCAAATACGGAAAAAGAGGCAGTAATTCAGGGTCCAAATAGTATCCCGTATTCCGGACATTAGCTTAGCATAGATGAATATAGGTATGGGGACACAAGCAGGAAAAAGTAACTACAGCCACAGCTATTCCAGCACTTAAGTCCGCCTACTCATTTCAGGCCCTGATGTTGCCCTATTGTTTTATGACGTTAAATTTCAGCTGAACAAACTTTCAACGCTTTAGTGGTTGCTGGACTTCCAAAAGCCTCACTAGCTGAAGCAACTTCAAAATCCTGTCTTACCATCCCTTTCATGCACCATGTTAGATTATATCTCGCCCCTGTACCCATCCACCTTTACAAGTACGCGAAATGGCCTTTGATTCCCAATTTCCTGCATCTATGAGCAATAACCAGCACACAGTTTTGGATTCTCACGCTATCATACTTATCTTCTAATATTGCCTTTCTACAATTTAACAGCGAATTCGATTTCTAAAAGCCCGCAGTATCTCATGCATCTTTGCCAGCTCCCTACGCTTTCTGCAGTTTTAATTTTCCGCTGTTCCTTCATTTCCCTGCCCTTGTATTAGGAACAGAATGCAAATGAAGCCTGGCCCTGGAGAAGCATTTCTCCACCTCAGCTCCTGCCGGCCTTCCATAATCAGTTTGGGTATTAAACAGCTAGGCTCACCCTTCTGAGCTGCGTTCATCACGTATCTAGACAATTTAACAAAATCAGAGTTGTCAGAGCCGAACAGGTACGTCCCAAAAATGCACAGGGTCGTCTTCCATATTTTGATGCAAATATCATTTATTTTGTCAGCCTCCTTAATGTTGCTAATAAATGCATTTGCTTCTTTGACCGGCTTGAGAGACACATACAAATTGGTTAAAAAGGAATTTTTGAACGGTGTTCTGGGAGATATGCCACAGAAAATATATTTGGAAATAGACAAGATGCTCTATCACTCGGAGCTGCACTGGGATTTAGTTCACGACTGGTTAGAATTAAGTTCCTCTGTTATCAAGAGGATCAGCCCTATTTGTACTTTGCCAACACGTTCGACCACCTTCGTGTCTGAGAACTAAAATTAAACAAAGATCCGCTACCTAATGAAAGATAAACTATTTCTATATATGTAAAACAAGCCTTCCATAACGTTTTCTGACTCAGACGGTATATTTCTGTGTGGTCGCTTCTAAGTATTAACAATGAGGCACTTTCTGTCATGGAACATCCCGAAGTGTTGCTTGTTCATAGAAAAAATTATTTGATGTCATATTAAGAATTATAATATTGGAATGTTGGGAGCTCCATCGAAAACAATGGAGTGTTCCCTGCTTCTAATGGCCAGAAGTCCGGAGTGCCAACATTCCAATGTTTTTGTTCACAGCCATTGTTGTGAACAAAAGAGGAGTCCAGGGGATTTCAGTCCCTAACTGAGGCCTTTGTTTCCTGTATTACAACATTCTGCCCTCCAGTGTCAGAATGTTATAATAGCCCTTCATAGCTGAGCTATACTGGCATTAAAGTCCCGCTCCCTCGTAACGCTAGATTGGGCCTTTAATGGCCAGTGTAGCCCGCTAGAGCGGGCTATAAGGCTATATTACAAGAGCAATTGTTTTGTTTCTTTTCATTGTAACAACTCCTGGATGTCTAATCACCATTTAAAACTCAACTCAACTAAAACAGAATTTCTTTTGATCTCACCTCCGAAAGTGCAAACACATGTACAAGAATGGATGGCCAACTTTCCCACCTTCGCAAGCTACCTGCCATTGTGACAAGTGCCGAGTACCTGCCATTGTGACAAGTGCCAGAACACTCGGCATCAACCTGGGCAATTGTCTTAATCTTCACATCCACAAAGCAACCATGGCCAACAGTGCACAACACCAACTTAGGCAGCTTTAGGGCATCAGACAAATGATTTCCAGAACAAGAACTCATAACTGTGGTGCAGTCTCTCATTCTCTATAGACCAGACTATGGACTTGTTCTTCTCTCAGGCATTGCCAAAGTTCACCGAGGCCCACTGAGAGCAACAGTAAATGCTGCAACATGCTTTGTCTTAGGTCTCAAGGAATTTGACCACATTTTCCCTGCGCTGCTAACCCTCCAGTGGCTCCCCATTGAAGGGTGGGCCAAATTCAAAATTGCTTGCATCACCCACAGAGCGCTGCACTCCTTCTCACCCTTTTATCTAAATGAAAAACTGAAAATCTCCGGGGCAAATAGGGATTCTAGAAATGCTCAATCCCTGCTCCTGAAAACTCCCCACCTTTAGGCGAAAATGATACATGAATCAGCGCCACTAGAATCTGGAACTCTCTGACTCCCTCACTCTGTCTAACCACCTGCCTAGCAACCTTCAAAAAGGACCTCAAGCTCCTCCAGTTTAACAGACGTCTTTGTTAATTCACCCTTGGCCACACTTATTGTTGTTACTATCTCTCGTGGTAACTCCTGTATACATGTTACTATTAATAACCCGATGTAACCCTATATTCTGTGTGTTGTAAAGCGCTCTGATGCCTTCCGGCCATGTACGCAATATATATAATTGGAAAACAAAATAAAAAATCTACAATCCCAAACAGAAAAGAGTGCCATTTGAAGGTTTAATCTAACTATCATAGCGGAACCTATCTTGAAAAATATACTTCTTTTTAAGAACCACAGCAAAGTGATAAAATGTAAAGAAGCATTCACAAAACCAATAGGGGTACAAAGTCTGTGCATTGACTAAAGTGTGTTTGTCCTGGGTTTTGAAGAGAGGGTTGGCTCAGCATTTACACATTTCTTATTCTCCTGATGTAGTTGAAATTTGAGTACTGTCCCTCATGCCACAGAAAAACTAAATGTATGGAATATTTAATTGATATTATGTTATAATTTAGACCTTAGACTAACAGGATGTATTGAAACAATATTGAATTTCTAATGATTAATGAGTTAAATATGTGTGCAAAAATAGAGAAATTTTGTTCTGCATTATATTAATTGAAATATATTAGCAGTCGTTTTGTTCAAAGTTACTGTAACATGAATACCAATGAAGAATTATTAATGTTGAATTTATAAGTTTGCATATTAAAATGTGTTTATCTGAATGTATTAATCAAATGTATAGCTTTAACTTCCTGGCATTCGCCTAAGGGACCCCAACTAGGCCTATATTTTGTGACTGTGGAGGAAATGCTGATTTATTTTTATAACATGAACTTTCTTTCAGGCTTCATTCCCATGAAAAGACTAGCTTTGGTAATAGACCCCTATTGTTTTAGACGTAGAGAGAAGTGAAACAGTGTTGAATATAGTACATCCTGAACTGTGGACTGTTGTAATGTATAGTTGTTTCAATGTCGAGTGGAGCGACATGGATGGATTAAGTTCCCAGGACAGACCTGGGAAGATGTGCTGATGTTGCAACCTGGAGTTGTGTGATTAATTGCTATTGGATGATGAGGCTTCAACGTAATGTTGACAGTCTCTCAGAGCAGATCATATTGCCGTATGAATTCTGATTTGTCAAGGACCAATTGGACTTTGGTCAGGTTCTTTGTTGGTCAGAGACCTTTCCAGAGCCCAAATATGAGAACCTGAGCCCTTTGCTCTGGAGCCTGAATAAGAGATATTCTCCCTAACCCCTGCAGAAGACTCTGGATCGCGCTTCTGACATGCTGATGCCGTCCCTTTTTACCTATCTTGTGCCCAACTTAGTTAGTACCCCGTTGCCTGGGATTACTGTTTTCCATTTTTTTTTGCCTTTTTTGTCTTTTGCCCACGTGTTCCACCCCGCACATGTTATTCCTTAATTCATCCAATAGTAGGGTTTGTCCTGTGCTCAGCTAAATTATAACCCTGCTGATTTAAAATTGCCTGATGCTGGTTAAACCTAAGCAGGGTCTGATTTCTGTATCTCAGATAATCTTTTTAATATTTTGTACTCTTCTTATTGAATGCTTAGTTCTATTAATGTTAGTTTACTTGAATTTATTTCATTGCCTTTGGCAACCCTTGGTGATCTTGTATCTTCATAATTTTGTTTTAAGAGTTGTGTACATTACTTTGAGCTTAAGTTTGTGAAAAAACCCTTATCTTTATTATTTACTGGCGTTTTCCTTGTGTGGCCAAATTGGTCATACTGTTTGACTTAATTGGTTTGTCTTGAAATTGAGTTTTATGGTTCTACCACATCCAGTTGCAGGGTCCATCGACCTGAAGTTGAGCATTGATTCCTGTGAAGAATGGATATGTTCCAGCACGACTGGTAGCAGAGGAATGGTTTGACCCACAAGGAGAAATAACCATTCAACTGTAGAGCTAGTAAGATAGGATTGACCCCATGCAATTGTTCACTACAAGTTTTGCCAACCCCAAATTTTGGCTTCTGTTCTGTTCCGAAGAACAAAGGTGTTCCAGTGTTGTGCCTACAAGAGACGGATGTGTGAGTATTAATAGAGTTTTGAGCTTTCATTGCTTTTGGTCTGAAGATTGCAGTAAAGTGTGATGTTGTGAAGTGTTTTGCTGAGTTGTTGTACTCATTTGAATGTGGCACTGATTGTTAAAAAATGTCCGTAGTTGTTGTTGTTGACAGGTCCATTGTGGCCTAAGTTCCTGAGATAATGCAATGTAGAAGACACTTAGGTAATTTATTGTCTGCAATGAGGTACTTGTCATGAGACGTCATTGACAGTGGCAATAGTTTCCTTGAGTGAGTGTGAGTTGTGGCTGGTATTAGGTGAATCCTTAGTGCACATGGAGGATCTGTATCAATCGGAGTGAGAATTGCTGGTCACGTTTGAGTTCCTATCCTGTAGTATGCAGATAGGTTGTTGGTTTTTTCTCACAATATTTTGCATTGTGTGTGTAAGCGATTGTGTGAAAGACATTGGTGAAGTGACTGCAGCTGCTGAAAAACATGAGTGTGATATCATTGTGTGCCATGCTGGTATAGGTTGGTTAGTATGAAGCTGCACTGTTATTGCTGGACAGTGCTGTATTGCTGTTGGTTGAGAACATTGTGCAAAAAGGATTGCAGGATTATAATTACCTCCTGATTTGATAAAAATTAATTGTGATTAATTGAAAATGATTGAAAATTAAACTATTTACAGTTTTAAAAGGGTACATTAAGAGGAGATGTGTTTATTCCAGTTGAAGAGGGCATGTAAGCCTCACCCGAAAGAACTCCAGATCTTTATATGTTATCTGTTAAAGGATTTCATGCATGTTTGTGGCTTGTACAGTCAAGCAAAATTACTAAAAAAGAAGGTGCTTTAGCATTTCCCCAGTATGGAACTTTTAATCTGATAATTCTAGATACATTTAAGGGGAACACTGTATGAAATGAAACCCGCTCCAAGACCTGCACAGTGTGAAGCCCTTAGTATTTGGGAACTTATAGCAAACAAGAAAATGTCAACTAAATATGGGAACGGAATACAGACAGCAATTAATACACTTGCAAAGGCTAGATGGGATGCAGAGCAGAACATGAGGAGATCAGTCATATTTGAGGGAGTCAGAATGTATCCAGCTATTTCAATTTAAGGTGAAAGCACTACACCTAAGACTAGGAAAAAGGCAGGAAAGACAGAACAAACAACAGAAGCTGAGGATAAAAAGGCAGTGAGATCTGAGAGTGACTCAGATGATGAGTTTAATATCAGATTCAGATGAATCGTCCGTCTCCATATCGTTCAGTTGGGACAGGAACAACAAGTGAAGCAGCACCAAATGAAACCCAAAATGTCCCAACTGCCCTAGTTGCACAGACCCTGAATCAGATAGTGCCAAGTACACCTGCAAATTCAGCGACACAAACTCCTGATGCAAACCAACCAGTTCAGAGTGTCAGTACAGTTCAGCCCACATCAAATCCAGTTGTGAACTGGGTTGTGTCAAATTCTAACGTGAACCTGACAGTGCACTCACCCTATTTGAATCCACCTGTACAAAACTGTATTCCAAATCAACCTGTGCCAATGCTTAGTCCAGTTCAGTCAATTCCAACTGTTACCCTGAGTCAAACAGGGCAAAGTTTCTGTACAGTCTTTACAGGACAGCTTGTAAGAACAACAATTCTTCAGAATCAGACAAATCATATGGGTCCAGGTGCATAAACAGTTCCAGTGACTATAGGTCCTGTTGTCCCTTTGTATGCTTTATGTATGCCTGGAAGCAATGCCCACTCATTCAATGCTCCGACAGTTCCTGATACACTAATTACATCGCCTGGGACATCACCAATTGGCATGCAGAGATCAGTATATTCTAACATTTCAGAAATGGAGAGAATGCTTCTCTTGTCAGATTGTTAACCGCTATACAAATTGAAGACCCAAACCTAATCACAAGTCAGAAAGGATTTACTCCTCAGGGAGCCCCCACCCTATTTTGTGCCAGACCTGATCAGATTCTGAATGTATCCTGCAGCACTCCACAAGGAGGAGTACCCCTTAACATGCCAGAGAACATGTCACACTTTAAAACTCCAAATCAGCAGAATGTAGAACAATTAAGGGAAGAAGTACCACAGAATAATAACATCAGTTTGGGAAAAATAATGTGAGTCCTGAAGATGCGATAGGTGTAACAAACTGCAATGCGAGAAGAGCCACCACAGAGATAGATCAGTGAATGTGTTCAGTCTGAAATTAAAAGTTAATGAAATAATTTTAAGAATGCTAGACACAACTCAATTAGAAACTTACAGCGAAGATGAACTGCTGTTCGTGTGCAAAGATGTTCCTTAACGTGCAGGAGAGGCTTATGAAAGATTAGCTGAAGTAGCAGTGAAAAATGATGTGGATGGAGAGATTGAAACCACTAAACAGAAGTTACAGATTGTAGTTCAGTACAAAATACAAAGTCAACATGAGATCTCCTGGAATGAAAACCCATTTTAAAGAATTTATAACATACTTACAGACATTAGGAGCTGTAGATAAGTGGGAAGGCAAATGGATGAAAAAACAAGATTAAAAGAAAGCAAGCCAAATGTGCCTCTGGCAGGAGCAAATCAAGCAGAGGACAATATAAAAATGTTACCCAGGAGAGAAATACCAGTGGAGGCCATGTTCATGTAACCTGGAGTGGGAGTGATATTTTGTCATTCATAAATGATCACACAGGATTGAGAGAGAAACCAGTGGAGTAGTCCAAGCAGACAGAGAGATTTGTGAAACTTTCAAAATGGCTGGGGGAAGATTTGAACATGTTGTTTGACATTGTGGTTCCAATTGATGTGTGGACTGAATGCAAAGTGAATTCTGATTGGCCTGATTGTGAAACTCGAAGATCTCCAGTTACGAGTGCACCGTCTGAAGAGGTGATGAAAAAATATTGCAAGGTGATTGAGTTTCTGAAAATCAAATTACCCCCGAAAGACACTGATTGGCAGAAGATTGACAGGACAGCTCAGGAGTCAAAGGTATTGATTTATGCTTATTAGGAAAGGCTCCTGGCAGCTTTCAAACAGTAAAATGGTACAGAAACCATGGAAGCTAAAGATATGGGCCATTTTGTGTTCAAGCTTGTACGAGGATTAAAGCCAGACATAAGTGTGATGATTTAGCAGCACTTGACTTGCTCATTGAATAAACCAATTTGATGGGATCCTGGAATACTCCAAGTATTGTAGTGATGAATTGTAATTGAAGCAAAAGAAGTAAAAGGAGAAGGTGATGGTAATGCAACCGAACGCTGTACAGAAACAGTCAAACCTCGCAGATGATGGTGAATACTTGAGAAATGCAAGGAGTGCCACAGGTGGCAAATGTTGTTCAGCCTGTAAGTAGAGGAGGATGTGTTCATATAGATCAGAGTGGAGTCTGGTTGATGTTCAGGCTTTGAAGAGAACTAATCCATGTCATGGTTGTGGAAACTTTGGACATTGGCGAGGGAATGTCCCTTTAATAATGTGAATAACCAAGTGCAGAATACTGGAGATGCTCATACATCTGGCAATAATCAAGTTCAAATCCAGAGAGTTTAAAGACCCTGAGTGCAAAATGTGAATGTGTCCCCAGGACAGCAGTTGTAGGAACCACAAGCTCCGATGGCGCAACAGCAAATGGTTGTCCCCCAACAGAATATAAATCAGATCGCAAATGTGAATTAGATAGCCTCACAGTTTCCCCTGATAGACCCAACTGATGAAGAATTTTCTGAAATTCTTAACGCTGATAGCTCAGATGATGAGGACTGCATGTTAGCTGCATCCTTCGAAGTGGATCAACATGGTCCCTATGTAAATGCCAACACTATGCAACATGATGTGTCATTTGTAATTGACACTTGAGCTACACGTTCCACTGTCAGAACAGTAGAAATGCCAAATGTATCCCTTTCAATAGAGAATTCAGGTTGAAGGAACTACAAATAAGCAAGTAATCAACCCTGTAACAGACATGTTCCTGTAGAAATAGGTTAATTTGAGGAAGAGCACGAGTTTGTGGTTTGTGATTCAAGTCCTGTAAGTTTATTTGGACGCAACCTACTCTGTAAGCTAAATTGTTCTATCAGTTGCACACCCTCATGAAATGAAATCCCAACAAATGAAGAAGAACTGCTCTATCGAATTGTGAAGCAGTACCCTAGTGTCACATTGTACCCAATACTGAAATGCAATGATTTGCCCGAAAACATGAAAGACACAGGCCCTGATTTATACTTTTTGACGCAATACTGCGCTAACACAGTTTTTCATCAAAACATTTAGCGCTGACTAGTGACATTATTTAACGCCACCGGGGCATTATATTTATGCTATGATGCTGGGTGATGCTAAAAATAGTCTAGAGTCATTTTTCCCGATGTTAACCACTGCACCTTCTCGTAAGGCAAAATGACGTTAACGCAGGAAATATTACTCTAATCAGTTTTCCGACCTGTAAACATGTCGCAAAACGGAAATGCACCGTTTTTGTCCGCAATAGCGTCAAATACAGACGCTAATGGAGAAAACAGTGCAAAGGAGAGGCAAAATGGACCCAGGAAGCCAGGAGAGACCCCAGGGAGACCCCAATCAACCAGAAACCAGTCAGGAGGACACTGACAAGACCCAGGGGAGGGAGAAGAAAAATAGAAAGTGTTGTTTCAGTGCGGAGGAGCACAAAATACTGGTGAGAGAGTTGACGGAATATCAAAATCAACTCTTCGTCACCTCAAAATTGCCAATTGGAAGGAGAGAGGAAAATTAGCAGCAGGTAGTAGACAAGATTACAGGGTGGCAGAGGTCAGGAGAACTGTAACAGAGTGCAAGAAATGCTGGCATGACTGCAAGCAAAGGACAAAGGAAAAAATGGAGTCCAGCACCACAAAAGGACTTGGACGAGATGGAGGAGTTGGTTGCAGGGGTCATCCTGGAGGAAGTCATCACAGGAATCGCAGGACAGCTCAGACTACCAGGAAACACCACAAATGCAAGGTAAGTTGTATGGGGGAAATTTATGCTAAAATGTCAGGTGCAAGAAGGGGGGGGCACATAGGACTCACACAATGCATGTCAAAGGAGCGAAGAGGGACACAGTGCACATGAAGCAAGTTGCACCATGCTGACATAAGCTACACATTTACCTACGCCTTGGTAGTGCCATGCACCATAACACATAAACAACCTGGACATATGTTGATCACCAAGCTTAAATACATACATGTACATATGCAGCACATGGGATGGATGGCAAGTATAATCACTGTGCCTCTAGTTGTGTCATCACAACATTCCCTGCATATTGTCATATCAACCCTACCAACATGAACACGACCTCAGAGACTAGGTAGTCAGTCAATACCATTCCTGGGGTAACATCATGGTGGTGTCCCTTGCAGTAACATCTTGCAACTGCCTTGCCTTATTGCCCAAACACGTGTGCTGCAACTTACAGCACAAAATTCATTGCAACTGTCCCAGACATGTGCTGGTAGCACCACTACCCCGTACATTGACAACACATCCACATAAGGAAGCCACCACTCCATCATGCGGTCAGGGTGCCCCCTGGGTGCAGGGAACAATGAACTGAACAGGTGCTGGGGAAACACAGGCTGGCCCTGTATCATTGGTAACATGCCACTACCCAGACCAACTAAACTGCAGTAGTGTTGAACCACACATCTTGATGCTGAACTGAAATGTGCCACTACAGAAAATATGTATCACAGATAGCAACCAGTAGGCCACAACAGTCACAGGCTGAGCCCACAAATACTCTGACACAACCATGTGGGACACATATGAATGGGGAAATAAACACACACATACAACACATGGAGTGTGACTGTGAACATAATGGTGATAATTCCACATGGACGGGAGGGGGGTGGTTCATGGGCACGTCTGCTGTTAGTAAGACTGCCAGTGCAGTGTACCCTTTGCGGTTGGCAGTATGAGTCACACGTTGGGATGGCGGGTGGAAATCTGTCTGCTCATGATAACTCTGTGGGGCACTTAGTACAACATTGCTGATGGATTAAAAAGTCTCAGTGCCAGTTTTGAGGTGCATTGGGTGTGACAGGACACTCTGCACTCAGCTATGCAAATTGGGCAGTGGAAAGGGCAAAGGGCCAGGGCATGGGACCCCCTCCACTGACCATATCAAGTGTATGGGTTGTGCAGGGGCACACCACACCACATCACCAACAACCTTTGCATGGGGGTTTCACTGCCGTGCAAAGGCTGGGGGAAATGCGAAAACAGACCTGGAGGGTAGTGTTAAACATAATACTGGTATGTTATCACAGGACAGCTGGCATTGCCAGTCTGTAAGCTGCTGAAAACCTGCCAGTGACAGGACATTGGCCCATGGGGCATTCCACATTGACAACAATTGCCACTACCACCTGTGCTGCTGGGGGGTGGTCAAATAGACAATGGCAGTTAGATGCCCACAGGACTGAGGCACTTGAAATGAGGGACCAGTATGACTACCTGCAGAATCACCTCAAACTAGCTTCAGAACCTGACCTAAGTACAACTCCTGTTAACTGGCTATGTCCAGAGACTCATTTACCATCAGGCACTGTCACATACATAATGATATACACAGCAGAAATGTCATACCCATGCTGGCCATCCCTGGGTCTAACCCTGTGCCTGTGTCAAATTAGCTTCATTGCCACCATGCTGCACTCATGTAACATAGTGCAAGGAGAGCTGCGTTGAGGGGGAGGACATAGGTGTGTGGGAATGCAAACACATCTGCACAGACAGAAGATGAAATTGAACTCTGCTAGGTCCATGAGTGCTATGCAGTGTAGCACACATACACAAACATCAACTTTGAGGAGCCATCAATGGTAACAAGAGCATACTGTCCTGGCAATGCCTTCCCTAGGGTGGCGCAAGGTCTCAGCACTGCATGGGTGTATGTGAAACATGTAAGAATGGGACAGGGGAAAATTGCCATGTGTGGTGCTGTGGCATGAGCACAGCAACACCCTTTGCAAGGCCTCACCATGCAAATGGATGCATAGGGAGGGTTGACAACGACAGTATGGTGTCAAGCCACAAAAAGGATGTACATCACAACTAGAAGATATGACGGAGCCAATTGCGCCAGCTGGCCTTCCCTTCATGTGACACGCAGATGGGGCATAGGGCTGATAGACTGCAGCCATGATGTACAGGAACAATGTTTTTAGAACTAAGATGACAATGAGCCTCAAATAGCAAGTCAGTGATGTGACATATCAACTGCCACAACACAGATAGACTGATTTTACACCATCTCATTGTGGAGCATGATGGCTCTCCTGCGGATCTGCCTGTCCTGGAGTACCCCGATGACCTGGATGAGCCAAGAGACCCTCCAAGAAGTCCTTGTAGCCCTCTGGACACCACCTCCAAGCGCAAGGAGTATTAATGTAGCAGCCATCCCACAGGCCCCACCTAACACCCCAATAGTACGGACTGCCAGCACCGACACAGCTGAGGACTCCGAGGACCCAGGGACCACCTTTGAGACGACAGTGGTAGATGTCCAGCGGGAGCTGGCCAAGGAGATGTGGGTGAGGATGCAAACTATGGCAGCTAGCCTAGAGGGGATGTGCATGTACATTGTTACGGCTACTGAACAGACTGCAGCCAACCGAGGCACACACTCCCCAATGCATGGAGTGCAGCAGTGTCTGAGAGAAATAGCTGCTACCATGAGAGAGAGGCCACAACAACTACCCTCCCAAACTGGCATCAGGGTGCTTGAGAACAAGATGGACTCCATGTACCGGTAAATGGCCTCCCTCAGGGCAGACCTGGCTGCCTACCACCAGGATGTTGTTGCTATACTAAAAAGTCAGCAGTTCCTCCTTGCTGCAGTGATGCCATATGTTGTTTCACAGATGGCAGCTGCCGGGAATTGGGAGTCCACATCTCCAACCACAGAAGTATGTGTGGCCCCCTCTACCTCCCCACTGCTACAACAAAAGGCAGAGGAGACACTACACACATCGGAGGATGAAGATGTGGAACAGATCATCTTCACCCGTAGGAGTTACCGGTAGCACCAGCCCATGCCACATGGGCAGTGTTATCCTTTGTCCTATGCTTGACATCATGCCAGGGTTAGTACAATTGGATATATGCACTCTTCACCGACACACTGTTGACCTTTCTGTTATGGACTACAATTGTCTCTCACTTTTCAATTGGCAATTCATGTTCCCCTGCACTGAATGAAACTTTACCCAAGCATGTCCCATGACATGTCCCTCAACCTTGGACTTGTGTTGTGTCACAATGGAATGTATTTCACTAATGGGGTCACAGATCTGGACATTGTAAATATTGCACTACGACACTTGTAAATAAACACCACTTACAAAACCAGCATGTTTTTGTGAATAGTGACACATCTACTACGCTTAGGAATTGTGATGTGAGTAACCTCTCTTTAGTCACAGAGTGTCAGTACAAGAGTGCAAGAATATGGGGGAACATATCTATGCACAAGGTACCTACATGATGAAGGTCGATACTGGTCTCATCCCCTACAAGCAATTCTATGAGTATGCCAAAAATGTTGAACACATGTATGCTTCACCCACTACATATGGCAGGAATGGCTGTGAAACAGTTCTCGGGCAATATCGTCAGCTGGGAGTACCAGTAGAACACGCTGGTGTGAAACAGAGGTACTTAACCTCATCTGTAAATGGCACTGGTCAGTTTAGAAGGATAGATATTAAATGTAGGCTGTTGTCAGATGTCCCACAGAGCCCAACATTCCTACACAGGACCCAAACAGTGACAGCTGAATTACCACACCTTCCTGTACAATACATAGTTAACATAGTCACCTTGTGTGGTGGGTGCACTGAATGGCAGATGCATAGACAAGTAGATGTGTTGTAGCTGCCAATGTGACAGCTCAGTAGTAAGAAAGTGATGAGCATGTCAAGAGAGGGATTTGGAGGCAGGACGGAATCCCTAGGCCAATACACAATTTTCACTGTACACTCATGGAAAGACCCTGAGACCCAAACATATGACACATGAAGTAAGGGAGTCCCCAAAGATTTGTAATTAGAATTAAACTAAACTAAAAAGAATGAAGAACACCGATCCTAACCCAACCTATCCTAAATATACATAACCAAAAACTGACCCTATCTACCCTATGCTAAACTTAGCTAACACATTTAACAACACACTCTAAACATTGCCCCCCACCCCCTTTATATTACAAGACACATGCAGGGCAACATATCCTACCTATATCTAAATAAATATATATTTTTTTGGTATTTTCTTATTTATTTTATTTTTTTATTTTATTTTATTTTATTTTTTAATATAACACATAAATGCCCCAACATTACCAAACAAAGTAGATGTAAAAAGTAGAAAACTCACTTCCCAAACCCATTTATCTTAATTAAACTACTAACCTCATCTAACCTGACACTAACCCCATAAAACCCACTATAAAACATTCAAACAAATGAGGAGGGAGGGGACAGAACATGGGGTGACAGTCTCAAAGGCAATTACAGATTGGCCATCTTGAGGGTTTTTCTAATGAACCTAAGTCTCTTTGTGTTTGTTTCTACCTCCTTCTCCAGACTGTCCTCTGTAGCTCCTTGATCATATTCATGTCCATGGCAGCAGGTGGTGTGGGCTGCAGTACATATGTTGATTTGTAACAGCTGGGGCTGTAGTGGTTGTGGCAGCTGTGCCCCCATGCACAGCTGTAGAGCTTGGTCTTCTCTTTGTGGCCAGTGTGGGTCCCCCTTGGGTGAATGCCTGCCATTCTCTGGTGGATCTCTCCCTGCTATAGCAGCGTGCCATCCTCCAGAACCCAGATTCCCCTGCCAGGATGTGCCTAAAGTAGACTGCCCTCTTCTGAAATGCCTGCAGTTTCCTCATTGTTCATGTTGGCAGCTGTTAAATTGAGATAAGCAACCATCAGTGTCAGCATTGTGTGGAGTATGTGCAGATTATTAGCTTACACTCTACATCTAATCAAACATGCACTCCAACTTACATTCCGGAAAAAAAAAATGGCCCTGATAAATACAAAGACAACGCTTCCCTAGCATCATTTCATTGACACCAAAGTGACGCACACCAAGATTAGGAACCAAACCAAATTAGGTGTGGATTGATTTTGTGCCATGTGTAACAATGAAAAAGGCAGCGTCAACTTCACATAGATCATCCGTGTAAATTTTCAACAATACATCACCAGTAATTTGTTTATGTTATTGGGAGTATGGGATGCAGTTAGTAATCATAAGGGGTCAGTGTTGATAGGTACACATGCAAGCCTGATCAATATGACTGGCACCAACACTGTGAGCATCACATCTACCTACAAATGTGTTGTTCCTCTCCCCCTGTGCCTCAGGGGGGATGGACATGCAATTCATCATCTCAACTGTCCTGGTCATCTACCAAGGCATTCCCACTCAAACATGGAGTCAGGGAGTGGACCATATGTTAGGAGGGCTGCCAACAAGGAAGCTGGTATCCATAGGTCTACCACATCTACATTCATGTGTCCAGGTGTACACACCCATCAATACCTGATCTGCCAATGCTATTCCTTACACACCCATATCTATGCCAGCACACGTCTGTCCTTGACCTGCATGCACTCCTATTACATTCCACATAAGTGTCACGTGGGCTGCGTTGTGGTGATGGTGATTGCTGTAGTTGTTGCTGTCCTCTGCGTTGTCTCGAATGCTGGATCAGTATCACCTCCATCTTCTCCTGTGCGTTGGTAATGTTGCTTCTGTGTGTTCTCCGTAAGTAGTTTGCCTCATTTTAATGCCTGCCCTGATGCAAGCATTAAATTTTGCCACAAATCAGAATTAACGTCTTTTTTGGATCCACCTACCACCTGTGCGCCATTTTTGTCCGTGTGGGGTTTGAGTAATTTTTGGGACGGGAATGCCTACCTTGCACCTCATTGATGCAAGGATGTTTCATGCATCTGAAAAATTACGTTAATACCAAACTTTTGATGCTAGAAGGGTCTAGCGTCAAAATATAAATATGGCATTGAGGTTTTGCTGAATTAGCGTAAAAAAATGATGCTAATTCAGTGCAAACAGAGTATAAATATGCCACACAGTCCCACCTGTGGTTTGGGATATTTTAGGAAAAGAAATAGGGCTCGTCAAAGCAGTTGAGCCTATTAAAATAACAGTGAAGCTAATGCAGTGTATCCAAAACACCCCTGTATTACATGACCCCCGAGACAACTGCAGGAATTACTCCCCTGATTGATAGCCTGATTGAGCAAGATATTTTGAAAGAGATATTGGGAAGTCCATGTAAGTCTCCCTTTCTAGGACTTCGGAAGCCCAATAGAAAGTACTGCATAGAGCAAGACCTGAGAACAGTGAATGAGATTGTCGTTCCATGTTGTTCCATGGTACTGTATCCTGCAGTGATTTTATTCCAAATTCCCTATGAAGCAGTGTGGTTTACCGTAATTGAGTTATGTCAAGCGTTCTTTTCCATACCCCTGCATGAAGAAAGTCAATTCCTCTTTGCGTTCAAGTTTGGAAGCTGTGTCTTGGCATGGTGCCACACTCCTCAAGTGTATGCGTAGTAACCATTCATTTTCAACCAGATCTTGAAACAGAATCTGGAGTCCCTTAAGATGCCCTATCATTCAGTCTTAGTTCAGTACATAGACAATCACCTGAGAAGGTTTCTTGAATCATTTAGGAGGACATGAGGCTTACCGATCAAAATTACAGCATTGCAAGAAAGAAATCCTGTATTTAGGTCACAGCATTGAGAAAGGTGTGTGGAAGGTTTCACAAGAAAGAATCTCAGCAATCATGCAAATTAATCTCCCTGTTACACAGAAAGAGGTTTGAATGTTTTGGGGAATAAATGGCTGCTGTCGCCAGTGGATTCCAAACTTTTCCCTTTTGACCAAGCCTTTACAGAGGCTGACACACAAGGATGAGCCTGATCCAGTACCATTGGATGACAACTGTATTGATGCCTTCACAGAGCTGAGAGAAAGCCTATGCCAAGCACCAGCTCTGGGAATGCCTGATTATAACAAATGCTTTTCTTTGTTTTGCTTTGAGACTGGGGATGGATGAGCTCTCTCAATTCTGACACAGCTGCATGGAAATGTGAACAAGCCTGTGGCCTATTTTTCTGCCACTCTTTATCCTGTGGCACCAGTGCTGCCTGGTTGTTTGAAGGCAATCACTGCCCTGAGCATTAGCATAGAACCGTGCAAAGGCATTGTTATGGGTCATCCCCTAAATGCTTTTATTTCCCATTCAGTGGAAATTCTGTTAACTCATACAGAGACCCAATACTTAACAAGTGCTTGTTTAACCCATTATGTGCAAGTTATACTTATATCTCCTAATGTAAACGTTGTACTGTTTTGAATCCTGCTACGGAGTTGCCAAACTCTATTGAAAAAGTTGATGACCCCGAAGACGAGGATGAGCATGACTGTCACAATGTGATTGAAATGTGCATCAAGCCAAGACCTAATAATCAAGATGTCCCCTTAAATGAAAATGACTATGCCATGTTTTTTGATAGCTCTTGTTTAAGCGACAAAGATGGTACCCTGAGAACTGGTTATGCAGTTTGCACGGTCTCATGTGTGATAGAAGCCTCCTGGCTTCAAGGAGTCTTTTCTGCTCAAGTAGCTGAATTGGTCACTCTTACCAGAGCATGCTGTATTTCTGAACAGCTTAAAATGACCATCTTCATTGACAGTCAGTACGGTTGTGGTGTTGTTTATGATTTCAGACACTTGTGGTTCAAGGGAGGTTTTATGACGTCCTTTGGATGCCCTATTCAGAACGGTGATAAGGTTTACAATTTGCAGAATGCATTGCAGTGGCCTGCAAAAATTACCATTGTCAAGTGTGCAGCACATAGAAAATATGTATTACCTTATGTAATACATATGTTGACAAAGTGGCAAGATATTACGCCCTCAGTTGTACCTCCTTTAATGGAGAATGGAGCAACGAAACAAGTGATAAGACAAGTCAAATTTTCATATGAACTGCTATTGATACTTGGGAGGAAGTTAAAAGATTTCAGGAAGAGGTGACAGAGGAAGAGCTGCGGAGCTGACTTAGAACAGGATGTGTCAAAAGAAATGAGGATGATGTTTGAGTCTTAAGTAATGGAAAAGCAGTGTTGCCAAATAGCTCTTCCCCTATAGCTAGATGTTTTCATGAATAGGAACATATAGGTAGGGATGCAATGATCAGAACCTTCAGACAGACCTGGTTTAATTCCAATTCAGAGTGATTGCAGAAGCCGTTTGCCACAGGTGTGTCACATGCCAGCAGATGAATGTAGGAAAATGCACAGTTGTCACACTGAGTCATATAGGTAGGTCAAGAGGACCATTTAACAGAATGCAGCTGGATTTCATTGAGCTGCCTGTGTGCAATGGATTGAGATACATCTTAGACATTGTTTGCATTTTTTCACACTGGGTTGAAGCTTACCTGACAAGGAGAAATGAAAGTCTCACAAATGGGAAGATGTGCTGATTTTTCAACCTGGAATCTTGTGATTGATTGTTATTGAATGATGCCCCTTCAACGTAATGTTGACTGTCTCTCAGAGCAAGTAATATTGCTGTATGAATTTTGATATGTCAAGGACCAGTTGGACTTTGGCCAGGTTCTTTGTTGATCAGAGACACTTCCAGATCCCGAAGATGAGCCAGATCCTGAAGATGAGAAGCTGAGCCCCTTTTCCTGAATATTGAACCCCTTGAAGAGGTATTTTCCTCTCTGCTTTGACCCTTCGAGATGTCCCACTGAGACTTGGAGAATTTCTCCCTAACCCCTGCAGATGACTCTTGATTGAGCTTTTGACATGTTGACACTTTCCCTATTTAACTATCTTGTGCCCACCTCAGTTGGGTGAGATTAGCTTTTTCTAAATACTTTTTGTCCTTTTTATCTTTTGCCTGCATGTGTTCCACCCCACACATGTTATGCCCTAATTTGGCCAACAGCAAGGTTTTCCCTGTGCTCAGCTAAATTATAACTCTGCTAATTTGAAATTGCCTGATGCTGGTCAAACCTGAGAAATTCTTGATTTCTATATCTCAGATAATCTTGTTAATGTTTTGTACTCTTCTTAATGAATGCTTAGTTTTATTACTGTTAGTTCACCTGAACTTGTCAACCCTTGGTAATCCTGTATCTTTATAATTTTCTCTTGAGAGCTGGTGGTTCCCGGGGCGCAGTTGGTACACGCCCCCCTCTGATTATTAAATTGAAGCCCCTGGACAGGAGGTAGTTATAATTTGGACCTAGTTTCTATAGAAAAATAGTTTACTTGCCTATATCTTTGCTACCAGTTGACAAACGTTTCCCAAAAAATAACTCTCATGTCAGCTGCTGTCTAGAAAGTTGTGGGATGATCCGTCAAACAGGGGCCAAGAAAACAGGGGTCCCTAAACATGTTTTCTCTATGTTAATTCCCATAAGGATTTTGAACAAGAATGGTGCCCATGCAACCCCCCTGAGAGCCCCGGGAACTGCCATCTCCCCAGGGCATTAATGAAAATGAATGTGGGGGCATGTGGCTTCCCAGCAGCCCCAGGGCCAATGTTAAAGTGCATGCAGGTGGGCCGCACATCCTCCCTGCATTCCTAGGGATCCACCACCTCCCTTATTTTATTTAAGCACAAAAATGCAGGGGCCGCTTGGCCCCCCTACAGACCCAGGGACTACCACATCGGCAGAGCTGAATCAAAGATGGAAGGGGGTCTGTCATGGACCCACAGCCCTTGGGACCACCACCTGCAGAGATGAGTGGCTATAGGGGCTTGGCCAAATATATATATGTGTGTATATATTGAAACATATTGTTGGCTAACAAAGCTATGGCTGAAATGCACTGGTGAAGCAACTTCATTATATATTTGTGCATCTGCCTATTGGAGTTCGTGTTATCTGTTACACGTCAGGGGATTGTTGTTTCGATGTGATGGGCTATAGGAGCCCAACACGGACTACCACAACAGAGGCCCAGGAATGTGGGGCTAAGTTTTATATATATATATATATATATATATATATATATATATATAAATATATATATATATATATGTGTGTGTGTGTGTGTATATATATATATATAATAATAAATATGTGATCTGGAAAACACAATGGCCCTCATTACGACCTTGGCGGGCAGCTTCACCGCCGTGCGGCCGCCAATGCAGCCGCACTCCCGCCGTTGCCATTTGGAGATCCCCGCTGGGCAGCAATACAGGAGCCGGCTCCAAATGGAGCCGATGGTGTTGCGGCTGTGCGATGGGTGCAGTTGCACCCGTCACGCTTTTCACTGTCTGCTATGCGTAAGTGAAAAGCTGCATGGGGCCCTGTCAGGGGGCCCCTGCACTGCCCATGCCTGTGGCATGGGCAGTGCAGGGGCCCCCAGGGACCCCGTGACTCCCAGTACCATCAGCCTTTTCCTGGCAGTTTTAAACCGCCAGCAAAAGGCTGGCGGTAGGGGGACTCGTAATCCCCTGGGCAGTGCGACCGCGGTCAAAATACACAGGATTGCACCGCCAGCCTGTTGGCAGTGCAATCGCCAAAACCGCCAGGGTTGTAATGACCCCCATAGTCTTTATACATAAGAGAAGAGCTTCAAAACTTTTATTTTCTTCCCAACAGGAATGATGAAATGATTGATCTTTTATTATCAAAATTAAGAGGAAAACAAGACACACCCAGAGCCTACACATGTTTCACATCACAGACAGTTCTTCAGGGCTGTCACATAAGAATCAAAAATATACAATGTATACACCAAAGGAATAAATAGACAAAGTGTACCCAATTCCCATATTTACACTGAGAGTACGTATACATTCCTATTACAAACAGACACATAAAATAAACAGAACTTAAATATTGGGCATGACAAACCCCCCAAAATTAAACAAACTATACATAAGGAGTATTATATCTGTGTCATAATAACCTCACTTATACAAGAGCATCTCAAGAACTTTTATAAGTCCATAAATTAATGACAGAGGGAGAAAATAGATATATACAACCTAAACCTTGAAATAAAATCATACTTATAAGTTTTCAAAGTCCATCTCATAATGGACAGACTGGAGAATGTGAGGGAAAGAAGGACATAATCATAAATTGAAGATAAGTTTTAAAAAAACCTCATAAAAATAACATTTCAACTGGTTAGCATGTGTTTTTGATGTTGCAAACCCTCTAAATACGACTCATTGTTATGTGTTTCTCTGATGTATGAATCTTAATATCGACATATAAAACGAAAACAATCATCAAGCACAACTAGTTGGACTCTTACCTACATATGTCGCTATAACTATCTCATCAGGTAAAACAACGAAGTGCAAATATTAATGCTGACGCAACTGCAATTACAAATGACGATTATGATGTTATAAAGAAATGAGGTCCGTGCAAATATAACCAACTATTACAATTCCCTGGACTCCCATAAACTCAACAGAATGACCTACCCAAATCTATTATTTATTATTCTTATTCTCAAACTAAAGGGCACTGTCAAAAAACACCAAGAGCCAGTATAACCATAACTCAAACCCTCATCCTATTGTAGGAAAATTGGGCTGATAGCAGAAGACCCTTCACTCCTTGCTCCTATTTTTAGCTGATGCTGGTATTTTCTGACTCTGACTGTGCCCTGGGAACTGCTAACCAGT
This sequence comes from Pleurodeles waltl, assembly GCF_031143425.1. NCBI lineage: Eukaryota > Metazoa > Chordata > Amphibia > Caudata > Salamandridae > Pleurodeles > Pleurodeles waltl. The sequence continues at coordinate 479,033,907 of NC_090438.1, read as the reverse complement.
CCCAGGGCCAGTGCTCTGTGTAAAATAGTATATGCAAATAGGGCATAATTATAATTGGCTCTGACAACCTACCTACAAGTTTCCAGTATATGGTAGGGCATATAGGTTTAGGGACCCCAGGAAAGATAGGTCACCGCTTGGTGTACTGCTGTGGTCCCTGGTGTCATTTTAAAGGCAGGCAGGCATAGCTGTCTGCTTTTAAATTAAAGTTAACTCCAAATTGGAATTAAAAGTACTTCCAAATTCTTAAACTACCTTATTTGTACATGTAAGTCACCCCTAAAGGTCTGCCCTAGGTGCCCTCAGGGTTGGATGCAATGCAAATATAAGCAGGGACTTTATAAAATATGTTTTTTAGGCCCTGGTGAGGGAAGAACAGTCACATTAATTGTTTTCCATTGTAGTCAATGTGCCCCATAGGCTAACATGGAGAGACTTTATTTTTAAATAATAAAGTCTTATTCTTAATAGGGATGAACTAAGTATAGCACATTTGTTACCAAATTAAATGTTATAACAAATCTTACAACTTGTCAATGTTGAATGCAATATTACTAGCACAGGGAAAGAGTTTCATAACTGTTTCTAAAAGGAACCAACTTAAGCCCTGTAGTGCCTTTTCCTGGTTGGTCAGCCTCTGGCAGCCTGAGCATGGCTGCCTTGATGACGTGTGAAGTGGCCTGGGCTGAAACATAGGAAGCATCTGGTGAGCGGAGAACTGCTACAGCAGGTGGCAGAACAGGATGGGGGAAGTGTAGCCAAACTGTCTTCCAAAGGAGGAAAAACCACTTGGGACAGAAACTGGACCTGCCTCGTTTTCTGCAGCCCCAGACAGCTACGAGCCCCCTGATTAGATTAGGAGGGGCTGGAAAGAGATCTGTTGAGGGAAATTTAGCCACACCAGTAGGGGGACTCAGTCAGATGTAAACTCTAAGATTGAATTTTTGCCATCCTGGATTTTTGAAGAATGTTGCCCCCTGGGAATGATTTTTCCATACTTCCCAGGAAGTGGTCACTCAAGAGGGTGGTGGCATGCACTCTATTGGACAGGAGCACCCATTGCTTCCCACTCCCAGGAGCAAGGATAAATATGATAGAGCTGCCCTACAATTCAAATCCCTGCTGGAAGAAGACACTGGAGCATAAGGACTGCCCTACTCGACGCCTGGCCTGCACCTGGGACCAATATACAGAAGGCCTGCATCAGCTGCACACTTTGAACTTCATCAAGGAATGTGTCTTGCTTCTGCAGCTCCAGGAGTTGACTCCCTGTAAGCTACAGGTGCAAAGGAGCTGACCAGAGTCCCCTGCATCAAGTCCTGCAAGAAGAGCCCAGCTGAACAGCGTCTGTTTGCCATTTAAGATTCTGACCAGGTGCAAATGTAGTCCCAACTAGCAAGGAGCAGCAACTCAGAGCTTCTGGAACCTTGGACCCAACAACAAAAAGCAGCACTTATTTGCCAATAAAAGGATGGACTCCTACAAGCTTTTCATGGACTTTTATTCATAAAATGGTAAACATCATTGTGGAATCATCTAGAGTGCTGTAGCATCTTTTGTTGTGTTATTACGATGTTATTATTGGGGTCACACTTTTATGCCTATTGGTAGTAGGGCATGATATACTGTTCAGCAACACTCCACATCTACTTTGTGTTTTTTATGGACTTACTGGCTTACCTACTGTTTGCTTCTTGGAGGAGGTTCACTCTTTAGTACCGCTACCACCTTGTGTTGTTGTATCAAGTTTGTGGACACCACAAGGACCCAAAAAGGACCTCTAGAAGAAGATCCAGTAGTTTGGAGACGTTTGGAGCAATTTTGTAAACAGCTCCATAAGTTTAAGATGTGCATTGTGGGAATTGTAGACCCAGACCCTAAGAGGCAAACCAGAACCTTTGAAATCTTGGTTGGTGCAGTGGACCACTTTCCTGAATCAAGAAACACTTCTGAAAGTAAGTGTAAAAGTGTCACATCACGGATTTTGTACCTATCCAGTGCAAGTTTTTTTTTTTTTCCCATTCAGTGCTATTTGCTTCTAAGCATCAATTTTACTTTTAATATTTAAAAATCCAGTCTCTGTTCCCCATATTGGATTGTTGTCGTTTTGGTGTCACTTTAAAAATAAAAATATTTCCTATTTTCATAAATTGATGTTGGATTTTTATTGTTTGTTGTGTTTTACTTATTTACTGTTTGTTGGAATTAAATGCTTTACACACCTGTCTCCTAAATTAAGCCTAACTGCTCATGGACCAAACTACCAAGATTTGAGCAAGATTAATTTATTGAGACTTTGACTGGACCTAGTGGGGGATTTTGCTCCATTGCTAAGTGTAGTTACCTACCTGCCCTTACCAATAACCCATTATCCAACACTTGTTCATACATTGAACCCACACTTGAATATCTGTATCAGATTATCTATGGTGAGTGGAGTACAACAAACTACCCTGAAATAACCATGGTGCAACCACTCGAAATATCATGTCTGGTACAGCTCAATGACAAGTACTGATAGGTACATAATGGCCAAATATACACCAATTTCTGACTTACCAAATGTCTCTGCACGTTATAGCTTAGAGGAATAGATGGCCGTCTGGCAAACAAACTAAACTCAATAGTTTTCCCTTAAATAGAGGGTCAGCCTACCATCGCAACTTGACCATTAGTCACTTAATTAGCTGACCAATGGTCAGTGTGTAGACCCTACATTTGAAAAAAGACAAATCAGTGTCCAGTTAGGCCAGTATCATTAACAATATCTCAAAAACAGACTGAAAACCAAAGACAGTAACAAGCACATCAAAATGAACTTCCCAAAATAGTTGTGATCCAATTAAACTATGATATCCAACCTTTCTATAACTAGTACACGCTTCGAGTAAATCATCTTATATTATCCAAAACATAATGTTCGTGCCAAACCTCACATTTATATTAAAAAAAAATATATTTTTTTCTCTATACTTTTACGCTGACGCTTAGATCTGAACCCTGAATCTCTGTACTCATACCTAGAGCTTTCTCCTGTACACCACACTTCACATGATATGTGGGCCCTACCTATAAGACAGTAACAACCAGGTCAAAACACTCTTCCCAATATAGTTGTAATTAAAATAATCTATTGCATGAAAGTCCTTCTTTTGGACAGATACTGGTGGTTACTGACTCTTGACTCTGCCCTGGGTACTGCTAACCATTCCCAGGACCAGTGCTCTATGGAAAGTGGATATGCAAATTAGGCTAATTATAATTGGCTCTATCAACCTGCCTATAAGTCCCTCGTATATGGTAGGGCATGTAGGTTTAGGGACCCCAGTAGAGGCAGTGCACCCACAGGTGCACTGCTGAGGTGCCCAGTGTCATTTTAAAGGCAGGACTGCCTTGCTGGCTGCTTTTAAGTTAAAGTTACCTTCAAATTCAACTTTGGGATTAAAAGTACTTCCAAAGTCTTACAGTACTTTATTTTTACATATCAGTCACCCCTAAGGTGTGCCCTAGGTGTCCCAAGGGTTGGGTGCAGTGTAACTATAAGCAGGGACCTTACAAAAGTTGTTTTATAAGCACCGGTGAAGAAAAAAATAGCTGAATGTGTTTTCCCTCACTGTAGTGAATGGAGTCTATAGGCTAACTTGGGGAGACTTTATTTGTAATTAATTAAGTCTCAAAGGAAGCTTAATATTTCAAGTTTGGTATCAAACTGATTGTTATAATAAGTCCAACAACTTGTCATTGTTGAACTTATTATAACTAACTCAGGTAAAGAGCTTTAGAACTCTACCAGAAAGTTGCCAACTTCAGCCATGTAGTGCCCTTCTCTGATTGGCCAGCCTCTGGCAGCCTAGCCAGCCTGCTTTGATGAGGTGTGAAGTGGCCTGGGCTGAGTACAAAGCAAGTGCCTGAGGGAGAAGATCTGCCTCAACTGATGGTGAAACAGCATGGGGGAGAGCAGCCAAACTGGACTTCAATGGAGGGAAGGACATTTGGGGCACTTATGGACCTTCCCCATTTCCTGCAAACCCAGACAGCCAGGTGCCCCCCTGATTAGATTAGGAGAGGGCTGGAGAGGGGTGTGTTAAGGGAACACAACCACACCAGTGAGTGGGCTCAGCCAGACTTAACCTCCAATATTGAATTTCTGCCATTTTGGATTTTTGAGAAATGTTGCTCCCTGGGATTGATGTTGTCACACTTCCCAGGAAGTGGTCATCCAAGAGGGTGGTGGCCTGCACATGATTGGTCAAGAGCCCCCCCCCTACTTTCCACTCCAGGAGCAAGGATAAATATGGCAGGGCTGCACCCACACTTCAGGTCCCTACAAGGAACAAGACAAGAAAAAGTAGGACTGCCCTGCTGGACCTCTGACCAGCACCTGGACATTGCACTCTGAAGGACTGCACCAGCTTCACACTTGGGCTTCACCACTATAATGATTTTGCCTGTCTTCAAGCGCTTCAAGAAGGGACTCCTTATGTGTTAATGGTAGAGAAAAGCTGACCAGAGTCCCTTTCATCAAAGTCTGAAGAAACTAACCAGCTGACCACTGTCCACTGGTAATTTTTGAGTATGAGACAGGTGGGAGTTGAAGTCCTAACCCCCAAAGAGCAACTCAGAGCTTCTGGAACCTTGGGGTAAATTGTGAACTCCTAAAGGACCTTCTAAGACTTTCTGGAAGAAGATCCAGATGTTTGGAGAAGATTAGAGATCTTTTGGTAAAAAACTCTATAAAGGGACTGACCCCATGTCGTGAGCCAAGCTGACTTACATCAAACGTGACCTGGCCTGACTTGCAGGTTCATCCCACTGACAAGCTCCGGAGCCCCAGACTTCCAGGATTTCACCAGTGGCACCTGGAACGTGGGCGTGAAATCGACTTGCTCTGGAGGGTCATCCAAAAAAGTGACAAACTCTGAATGTAAAAAGTTGACTAAGGCTTCTTACACAGCGTAACTGAGGAGGGATCCAGGGATGTCAGATCCAATTTCAAGTTTGGCCCAGACAAAGATTTCCATCCAGAAAAATTGACTAAGTCCGAAGGTAGAATTCTGCACTGAGGTCTCCTGCAATGCTTATCTAAAGAGGGCTCCAGGGAGTTCGGATCCAATCTATGACTTCCTTCTGGTGAGAAACTAGTCCTGAAACAAGACTAAGGCCCTCATTTCGAGTTTGTCAGTCACCGAACCGCCACGCCGGCGGTGCAGACCGCCATATTAGGACCACAGCGGGGATCCCACTGCAACAAAGCCAAGTCACCGCCAGTACCGCTAGTGCGGTTGAACCACCACCAAAGGTGGAAGCCATCTCCAGGCCGACGGGGACCATTTCACCGCCCACCATATTAAAAGAAAGCAGACCTTCAGGATTCCCTGGCAGAAACTGCCAGTATGAAAGGAGACATACCTCCCAGTACACAGACACGTCCACATCCGCGGCCGCCATGGAGCCCGAACTGGAAGTCTTCCCAAAGCTGTATCTCACCATACACCTCCAGGACCAGCAACGACGACGAAGACGACAACCGTGAGTCCCCCCACCTAGCACACACTGGAGGGAAGGGCAGTATTACACACCCACACACAGCACACACACTTGGCACGGACACCGACGGCCACACACACACGGGAACAAATACCCATATCAACACACATATCTACAGACAGACATGCACACACTAACCACACAAACGCATATGCTAAATACACAAACCACAGCCATCAGACATGTGCCATTCACACAGCACACCGCACAGGCACACCATCGCCACTGTCAAACACATCCATACACAACACTCCACAATCACACAACAACAACATCACAAACACAGAAACACATTGTCAAAAAGGCACATCACTCCACCGAAAACACATACTGGCAGCAATATATAGCAACAACACACAATCATATTAATAGTACAGCCATCCAAACAAGGCCTCAGGTGACACACCACGTCCAACCAGCATACAAAGGACATCACAGATGCATCACTGTACACACAGATGCACACACCACTACCAAACAATGCCACACACAACCATAACAACACATCACAACAAGGACATGGCACGTCATCAACCCAGCGCATGCAGCAACATAGATATATCTCATACACATAAACACAAACATCAAAGTATACAGATATAACACAACCATGTTGAAGGAAATCCAAGACAACTTTTCAACCTTGACATCCTGTAGGAAGCTGGCTCTGTATATACTAAATGAAAGTGAGATACAGTGTGCACAGAGTCCAGGGGTTCCCCTAAAGTAGACAATACTAATGCTATCTTTTGTGGTAGTGTGGTTGAGCAGTTAGGCTTATCAGAGGGTCATGCAAAGCATTTGTTGTACACACAGAGACAATAGAAGGAACACACACTCAATGACTTAACTTCAGACCAATGGTTTTTAAATAGCAAAAATATATTTTCTTAATTTATTTTTATAATTACAAGATTCAAATTGCAGGTAAGTACTTCAATGGATTTGTATTTCACACATGTGTCAACAGTACATTGTTTGAAATTTTATCAGTTATATGGTTATTGAAATATTGGCAATGATCTGTTTTGAAACTTGACAGTGCAATTTTCAGAAATAGTTCCTGGGGAGAAGAAAAGTTAGACTGATTTGCAGGTAAGTACAACACTTACAGTTCCAGTCTCCAGGGATTAGAAAGTCCATAGGGTGGGGTTCAAGTTAACCACAAACACCTAGCTCCAGCAACATGGGGCCGGCCAGAAGCAGAGGTCAAAGTGGTGGCACAATTTACATGGGCTCCGATGGAGACTGGGGCCACTCGGTTTCGGATCTGCAGTCAGGCAAGTACCTGCATATTCGGAGGGCAGACCTGGGGGGTTTAGAGAAGCACTGGGAGCCCACAAGTAGGCACCAAACAACCACTTTCAGCGGCGCTGGGGAGGTGGGAGACAGGCCGATAGAGCTACGGCCAAATAAGTTGTCATCTTCCTTCTACTCTGCGTGGGGTTCAGCTTAACAGTCCTTCTTCTTTCTTGTGAGGTCACCAGGAATCTGGTGAGCTGGGTTCTGGGAATCCCTTAAATACAAGATTTAGGGGCATTACAGGGGTCAGAGGGCAATAGCCAATGACTACTGTCCCTGAGGGTGGCTACACCCTTTCTGTGCCTAGTCCCTTTGGGGAGGGGGACACAAACCTAACCCTATTGGTCCCTGTCCTTCAAACCAAGATGGAGGAATCTGCAGGGAGGGGGTCACCTCAGCTACGGACACCTTAGGGGTGGTCCTAGCTGGGGGGTCACTCCGCCCTGTTTTCCCTAATTGTTCCGCTGGACTTGCTGCCAAAAGTGGGGCCTTGTCTGGGGGGTGGGCAACTCCACTAGCTGGAGTGCCCTGGGGCACTGTAATCCATGTCTTGAACCATTGAGGCTCACCACCAGGTATTACAGTTCCTGTAGGGGGGAGGTGTGAAGCACCTCCACCCAGCACAGGCTTTGTTTTTGACCACAGAGTGCACAAAGGCTGTCACCGCATGTGGTCAGAAACTTGTCTGAAAGTGGCAGGCTGGCACAGACCAGTCAGTCCCGCACTAGCAGTTTGGCTAACATACAGGGGGCATCTCTAAGATGCCTACTGTGTGCATTTTTCAAAAAATCCCACACTGGCATCACTGGGGGTTTATTGTGCTGAGAAGTTTTATATCAAACTTCCCAATATTCAGTGAAGACATTATGGAGCTGTGGAGTTTGTAAAGAGAAACTCCCACACCATTAACTCATTACGGCTACACTGCACTTGCAATGGCTAAGAATGGTCTTAGACACTGTAGGGGCATGTTGCTCATGCAGCTATGCCTTCACTAGTGGTATAGTGCACTCTGCCTTAGGGCTGCAAGGCCTGCTAGAGGGGTGTTATACCTATGCCAAAGGCAGTGGTTTGTGGCACCCTGAGAGACTTTGCCTTTTTTCCCACCAGCACACACAAGCTGCAAAAGCAGTGTACATGTGCGTGGTGAGGTGTCCCCCAGGGTGGCATAATACATGCTGCAGCCCTTGGGGACCTTTCCTGGCCACAGGGCCCTTGGTACCATACGTACCTTTTATAAGGGACATAACTTTTTGTCAAGGTTGTGCCACTTATGGAAACAAAGGTACAGATTTTGGGAAAGAACATTGGTGCTGGGGCCTGGTTAGCAGGATCCCAGCACACTTTAAATCAAAGTTGGCATCAATACTAGGCAAAAAGTGGGGGGTAGCCATGCCAACAGTGGCAGTTTCCTACACATCCACATCTATGTGGGCAGATGTATTGAATAAATATATAATAAAAACTAAGTACAAGTGAAGCCTACTGGCCAGTCCAAATGTCTCAAGTGTTCCAGGCACATTTGGCACAGCCACATGCCCCAAATTGACTCCTGTCTGCAAATTGGCCTCCACATGGCAGGGGCATCAATGGGGCAGTCAAGGGTGGGGGTGCGATGGTGGGGGCTTGTGCTTTGAAGAGGGGTCCTTGAGTTTATGTTTGGGGTAGTTTTGGCTTGGATTTTGATTATTGGGGAGGGGGTTTGGATTTTGGGGTAGGAGTAGGGACCTTAGCCTTTGGATGGGGTGGTTTCTTAGAAGGGGAAGGGCATGGGCACTACTAGGCGGGCCATGGGAGGACTGGGAGGTAGAAGATCTGGTTTGAGGCAGGGAGACATGATGCTTAGGGGCATAACGGGTGGGAGAGGAGCAGGGAACAGATCAAGACTAGCAAGGAAAACATTTTTAGGTACATGGGGTGGTCATGGGTAAAAAGTTTAAGAGTGGAGGTAGAGGGAGTGGTTGTAGGAGGTGTTGGTGTGCTCGACGTGGATGCAGGTGTGTGCAATGTGTGCTTTTGTGTAGTGGGTGTATGTTGGGTGGGTGAGTGAGGGAATTTATGTTTTTTGGGAGGAGGGGGAAGAGATGCAGGGAAATGGTATACAAGGTGTATGAGTGTATGTTTGGGGTGGTGGCTGCAAGTAAGATTGATGTGCTGCATGCGGTCATGAAGGTTGTCGTGGTGAGTGCGGATGTGGTGTGTGGGGTGAATGTCTGTGGATCTACTCTTGTGGTGCCTGTGGGTATGACAGGACTGGTGGCAGGATCAGGGAGTGTTGATTTAGTGATAGCAGGTGTGAGTGGTGATGTGACTGTGATGGAGGAGGTGGTGTGGGAGACAGTGTAGGTAGTGGCTTTGTTGTGTCTGCACCCCTCCTGAGTGAGGGGGCACAGGCAACTGGGTGGGGAGCTACAGGGAGGGTGGTGCTGGTTAGGGGGGTGGTGGACAAGGATGTTGCAGGGATGGACCCGGCTGGATCCCCCACCATCAGGGAGCTTCCATCTGAGAAGAAATTTGAAGATGATGTAGCTGTACCAGTCTCCCCTGTGGTGCTACCCTCGCCCTCCATCCCACTGGTCCCTTTGGTGTCAGTGGACTCTGCCTCCTGGGTCCTGTGGGCTACAGCTACAGAAGAGGACAGGGAGAAAGGGTGGGAGAGAAAGAAAGGGAGGAAAGGGTCAATAACTACCCATCTAGTACACATACCAACAAGTAATCTACTCATCCTCTGGCGTGGCAAGGAATGGCTATGATACACTGTCCCCACATATTGGTCATGAAGACATAACCTCTTATTCAAGCCTTTGCCTCAGAATTCCAACAAAATTACTAGTTTGGATATGCTGCAGTCTGTCATCAGCCATTCTACAATGGTAAAAACTACCAACTACCCACATATACTTACCAATCAGACACTTATGACACACTGTTTGTAAAATGTCCTGGATAAGTACATTGCACACAAAATATAGGACAGGTTGGTAAAGGACTCATGATGTACAGAAGTCCATTGACAATGCAATGATTTCACAGTAGAAGTTTCCTACTCAAAGGACGTATTACTCAATATCAGCCCTAACTAGATGATGTTGGCTGTCTAAAGCAGACCTAGGGATAGGGAATTGAGGTTTGGAAATCACTCAACATAGGAGTGTGTCTAAATGTAACTGGACAAGAAGGTATAGAACCAACATATTACTGCTTGCATGGTGTTTAAAAACAAACTTACACCACTTCTAAACAGTGGAAGTATTAGACAGGGCCATTATCTAATCTAATGGACACCCACCTCATTAGTACCTAATCTAACTGACACAATAGAAGGCCATACCACTGATATTAAACAGTCCGTACTCACCCCCTGCTGTACTGCCCTCAAGCGCTCATCTATCTCCAAGTGGGCTCAGCCACTATGTGGGCCATTAGGGGGGTCATGGTCTGACAGGCACCTAGCGTCTATGGTCCTCCCACCGCTTTCTGCACTGGGTGCTCCGCCGGCTATGTACCACCAGCATCCACATTTGCTTCATGATGGCTCTTCATATTCCCTTTTTCTGATGGACGCTGACCTGCATGGGAGACACAGACAAAAGGGGATTTTTATGTAGAGTTACAGAATGCCTACAGCAGCGGCCCACACACAGCATGCACAGCACATGCTCATATAGAGTCCACAATATGTCATTATCATTCATACAACACAAACCCAGTAGTCAACCATGCCATGTCAATATTCACACACTTTCGACGTCAAACACACCCTAGCTGATAAGTATTCGACATTGTACTGACCTGTTTATCTGGAACCTAATACAACTGTCCATACATGGGTAGGGACCCTTCCACCAGTTTCTCAAGTTCCTCCGGGGGGAAGACTGGTGCCCTATCTCCTGCAGGACATGCCATTGTGGCTTCCAGATACAGAACACAGCAGCTCACGCCATGGAGGTCTTGCAGCTTGAGTGTCAGGAGTCAAGTGAGCTGGGCTATTGAAAATGGTCGTTCAATGCCGCCGTGGTCATGACCATCACCGCCGGTGGAGATCATCATTGGCCTCAGTATCCCATAGAGATCAATGTTAACCAATGAGGAGTTGCACAGTGGTTCCGACCGCCTTCTGCCAGTGGAATGAGATAACTTCCATCGGTCCTTTGTATGCAGGACAGTGCGTCATAGCTTGATGTTAATCACTAGTTGCTTGATGTACGATGTCAACTCATGTGAACTCACTAGTGAAGTGAGTGCCACCTGCATTATGTCTGATGTATTATCTTTTCAATGTTTGATAACTGTATACGACTTAGGGACAAGTTTACTATGTCTGACTTCCATCTCTGTACAGACCCCTTGTGACAAGTATAGCAGTGGAACAGACTGCCAGGATGTCACAATTGTGTAGTTTGTTAATAAATGTTTCCCTGCGTCAGGTTTAAAATACCTTACATGACTTGTCCTGTTTTCCACTTCTATGGTGTACCTTAGTAACAACAGTGTAACAGATGTCCTGAAATTTGTTCTGTCCTATGCCTAGATACCATTCCATGGGGAGACTGAGAAATGCACCAGTCTGCCAGCCACTAGTCGACCTTGCTACCATGGAAGAAAGACACATTATACAGATGTATCGTCTGAACCGTCAGACCATCAGGGAACTGTGTACCCAGTTGGAGCCGGATCTCTTGCCAGCCATACATAATCCACTTGCCATCCCACTAACAGTACATGTGTTATCTGCCCTGCATTGCCTTGCCTCAGGATCTTTTCAGATGCCAGTGGGACCGGCTGCAGGAATGTCACAGCCGACGTTCAGTTTTGATTTACAAGGTATACTGGATGCCTTACTCATGCACTTGAACAGTTACATCAGGTTCCCACAACGTGCTGATCTTTGCACTGTGAAGTCTGCCTTCTATGACATTGCACACATTCTACATGTGATAGGAGCCATTGATGGCACCCACATTGCTTTGGTTCCTCTCCGGGCCAATGAGCAAGTCTACAGAAACAGGAAAAATCACTATTCGATCAATGTGCGGGTGGTGTGTCTTGCCGACTAATATAAACCCATGTGACAACAAAGTTTCCTGGATCTATACATGATTATTACATCTTGAGGAACATCAGTGTTCCACAAATGATGTTGCAACAACAGAGAGAGAGGCCCAGGTTCATGGTAAGCATACCACTGTCTCTTTCTAACTTCTATACAACTTCACTCCACAGTCAGCTCTATGCCTCTCTTAGTTTCCTAACGATTAGTACCTTTGTGCACAAAGGTGACTCCGGCTACCACAACCTGCTCTGGCTCCTGAGACCAGTGAGGTACACTATAACAGGGGAGGAGGACAGTTACAATGAGGCTCACAGCTGAACGAGGCTTGTAATCAAGAGGACATTTGGACTACTGAAAGCAAGATTCAGAGACCTACATGTGCCCGGTGGTGCCCTACAGTACAGACCATTGAAAGTCTGCCAAATCATTGCAGCATGTTGCATGCTACATAATCTTGCCCTGAGAAGACACATTCCACTGTTGGATGAGGAGGAGGTGGCAGCTCGACCAGTGGCTCAGGCTGATGACTTTGGAACTGACAAGGAGGCAGATGAAGAGGATACAGCTGACTGTAGTACTGAGTTGATTCAGCAATTCGTCCAATGAATGCCAGGTATGTGTGGTCTAAAGTTAATGGAACCTCTAACTCTGTCTGCCTAGTGACATAGTCCCTCCTTGTGTTTTGCATCACAGTATATGAGTGCACTATATCCATCCATTTGTGTTATGTATTTTGATGGGATACTGACTTACCATCAGGGGAGTTGTAACTGCTATACTGCCAAAGCCATGTGGTACTTGCTGTTAGCATGCCATGACTTCAGCATAGGGTCCCCCATGTTGCATGGTTTCAAGACTTCAGTTTGGATGTCAATGGTCTGGCCTAATCCTATCACATCAAAGTCTAGCTATCCGGCCACACTGTTCCCAAAGCTGATATCTGGTACCTACCTGTTTTAGACATTACAAGACAGGTTTTCTGTTGGTGATGTTGGCTATGAGAAATGGTTCTTTTACTCTGCATGTGTGTGACCTACAGACCTACCTTGTAGATATGTGGTGACCTTCCCACTGCAACATAACTCCTGTGGATTGCATTATGTCCTGTAAGTGTATTGGATGGGCAACAAGGGAGATATTATTGAAGCTTTACCCTATTTTGATCTATCTACAGGTCATATGTGTGATTCCACCCTGCTTTCTGACATGACTGTTGGCACCCTTGGCATAGGATTACAGTACAGGAAGGATGTCATGGCACACCTGATGGACATTCTTGCCACATCTGTTCATCTGTCAGACTTATTGACACCTATATGTGCATTTCAATTTATATCTTTCACATTAAATGGTACTGGTGACAATGTTGACATGTTAGCTATTACTGTGCTGAAATGTGTTTATTGTGATTCAAAGTGCATTTGCTGAAGAGCGGGGTCATGACGTTTAAAAGCATGAGAGTAGGTGGCCCAGCTGTTGGTTTCACAGGTCCAAGGGCCAAGGGGAAATAAAGATTTGTTAGTGGACAGTCAACTGGGTTTCTCAGTGGCACACAAAAGAGAATGTCCAGGAGAGAGATCACTTCCTGGTGGTGGTTTTGGTGTTGGCCTCAGGTCTTGCAGGATGCCTGGATGGAAGTCCTTGTTTGTGTGGGGGATCCTCAGCTACAGGGGCATGGGTGCTTCTGGCCTATGGGTCATCTGTCTGGGCCTCTATTGCAATAGCTGTGGCAGCCTGCTGGTAGGTGGACGGCGCACATGCAGGATGCTGGTAAGTTCAGTGAGAACCCCACAAATGGATGCCATGGAGGCATTGTGTGTCTGCCACTGCTGCATGGCCTCCTGGTGGTATTCCCTCTGCAGCCACTAGTTCTCCTGCAAGGTTTTCAGTATTTGACCCATCCTGTCCTAGGATTGCTGGTGTGTACCTAGGACTCTGGAGATGGCCTCCTGGCCAGGCATGTCCTGTTGGTGCCTTATCCCTTGACCCACAGTTGCCCTCCCACTGTCCCCTGCCCTTGTGCCTGTGACCCTGGCAAAATGTGCCCATTCCCACTGACACCAGGACCTTCATTGTCTTGGATGTTCGGAGTTGACTCAGGTCCCAAGGTGTGGTAGTGCCTATGGTATCCACGTGCAGTGTCTTCTATTTGTGTCTTCTTCCTTTTCTTTGTGAAAAATTCAGGATGTAAGGGATTGTGGGTATGTGTAGGGGTGTGTTTTATAGTGCAGTGATCAGATGTGTGTGGTGTGTGAATGTGTGTCAGGTGTGGGATATTCGTACTGTCCAATATGGTATTGTGTTCTGGTGGAGTTGAGTTTTTGATCACCGTGCAATGACCGCTGTGCTGATTTGTGGGTTGTAATTTGGTGGGTGGGATGTTGCTGGCAGTGGAGCCGCCTATCTTCCACCCTCGGTCAGGCTGACCATGTCAGATTTTTGGCAGATTTTGAGTGGTCTGCAGTTTGTGACTCGTAATACGGCAGTTGTGTGACCACCAACACTGGTAGTCTTTTGGCACATGCACAGAGGGCGGTTTCTGTTAAAAACGCCAAAGTTGTAATGAGCACCTAAGTCCGAAGGTAAAACTTTGACCAAGGCCTCCTTCTCACTGTAGCTCCATTGCGGTTGGTCTCAAATTTTGACTTCACCCCAGTCGAGTGTAACCAGATGTCCAGATTAGCACTTTTTGTTTCAATGCACTAAAAAACATTTAGGGGCATATTTATGGACAGTGGTTTTGCACCGAGAGCAGTAACACTTTCCCTGCACCCCTCAGCGCCCCCCCAGCACCCCCATGTGTGCACTGTATTTAAAATACTGCACACAATGGCCCAGGGTAGAGGGTAATAGCATCATTTTTTATGACGATATTGATATACTCTGCAGGAGTATTGCCATAATATTGGAGCTACTCCTGCAGAGTAAATAGGGGCCCATTATGCTCTGAGCAGGCGTTAAAAGTGTCGTACAAAATGATGCAAGGGAATAACTTGGATTTCCTTGTGCCATTTTTCATCACTCCAAATGGGGAAATACCCACTTTGCATACATTATGCCTGGTGCAGGCATTATGTAGCGCAAAGGGTTACAAAGTGGCGCAATGCATGCATTGTGCCACTTTGTACATATGGCGCTAGCATTTTGGCCTTGTTGGGCTGCATTAACGTAAAAAAGAATGATGCTAATGTGGCACAAGGTGGCGCTAGGGTCTTATAAATATGCCCCTTTGTCTTCTAAGTTAAGGCCTTGTCGCTCATTGCCACGGTTGAGCTGACTGGACCTAGTGGAGTTTAGGTGCCTATTGCTAAGTGTGGTTACTTACCTGCCCTTATCAATAATCCACTTTTCAACAACTATGATATCTGACCTGTATATAACTAGTACACACTTAAAGAAACCATTTAAAATTATCCAAAACATAATGTTAGTGCCAAATCTCACAAATATAAAAATATAAAGTATATTTTTACGTTCGCACCAGGATACAAACACTGAGTCTCTGTACTCAAACCTAGGGCTTTCTCCCATGTGCCACACTTAACAAATCCTACCTATAAGAACACAGAAAGCTGTTCAAACTAATGCTGACAAGTTATATTCAAACCTAACACGTCCTCCTGTGTGTCATATTTAAAATGATCTATGGCCACTAGCCACATACTACCTGTGAGAACACTAAACATTGTTGATACTAATATTGACAAATTAAAAATATTTTTTATGTACCCACAACAATGTGAACCCTGGTTGTTTTATGCTCAAACCTAGCAACAATCCTGCACACCATGCTCTCATTACCCTATACTACCACTTATTCATGAGTATCATATGCGAACATGGTCAAATTCAGAATAGAACCTATCAATCACTGAGTATCTCAATATCAGCACAACACCCACTATCATCAAAGTTGTATAATGGGCAATCATAATTATAACATTGGTATGCAGTTCCCTATCCACATTTAAGCCCATGTTAACTGATTTAAGTTTATGAATCTAATTGGGTTCTCTCATCCTAAGACTCTTTTCTGTATCACCACCATGTCTATCCATGTTGATATGTTCAATGCCCATGAATTTAACAAAATGTAATTGTGAAAGAGAATGTTCTCTGTGAAAATGGACAACCATGGTATACTTGCTATCCTTATTCTTAATAGCTCTGATATGTCCCTTCGATCTAATCTTTAATTGCTGTGTAGTTGATCCTACATATTGTTTATTGCAACACACAATATGATATAAAAACAATTAGTTGCATTACAGTTGATAAATGAGTCAGTAATGAAGGTATTAACTCCCATACAGTCAGTCAATAATTTGGCATTATCTACCCTATGGTTACATCAGATGCGTTTGGTACAATGGTAGCATCCTTTAAGTTTGTCTGGTAACTAACCCAAGACACTCCTCCTTGTTCCAAAAGACAGATGCGTATCAGTGTGACTAGGACTTAGTATAGTTCTACACGTAGGTGCTTTTTCTTATATGTTATAGGTGGTTTGTCAAAAAAAATTGCAAAAGATCTTTATCTAGTCCTAAACGTTGCCAATGTTTAGATAAACTCATATATTGACCTATTGCTATAGGTGGTGATGAACCAGATAGCCTCATAGGTCCTTGTCCTGTCCTGTAACTTGTCTTTTAAGAGATAATCTCTATTGACTTTTCTTCTACATTCCCATGCAATGTTCATGATCTTGTATTGATAACCTCTTTGTACAAACCTCATTGCTATCTCTCTTGATTCTCATAGTCAGACTGCAAACCACAGTTCCTTTTTGCTCTTAGAAACTGACCATAAGGGATATTATTGAATTGTTTGAGTGACTGTCCAGATCCTACATGCAGAACAGAGGTAGTAGAAGTGGATTTTCTGTATAATATGGACACCAATTTTCCATCCAGAATTTATAGTTCCAGATCAAACAAGCAAATTATCTTCTCACTATATTCTAGACTCAAGGACACATTGAAGTTATTATCATTAAGATACTGATGAAATGTTCTAAGATCCAACTCAGAACCTTTCCAAATAAGAAAAATTTCATTTATATACTTCCCCCAATACCCTAATTTCTCATTTTCCCCCAAGAATCCATTCAGGTATATTCCCTCTCATACAGCCCAATACAGACATTAGCATAAGAGGGAGCAAACCTGGAACCCTTTGTGTACCTTAGATAAAACATTTCCATCTTTGTCTGCCTGTCTAATAATAATCAAAATAGCAGGCTTGCAGCCCAAAAGGGCCTTCCCTTCACCTTTATTCAAATTATATTTGACATGACAGTTCTGATCAAATTCAATATTATTACAAACTCATTTCTGAAATAAATCTATCACATTGTCATTTTGTAGTACAGGTATAAAACATGATCTTGATTTTAATCCACTTTCCACTGAAAAGTTTTTATCAATATCTAAATCCTGTGCCGCATCTTCAATATGACATTTTTATTGGGTGTCTAAACTCATTAGGACAGAAACATCTGACAAATGCTGTATTTTGTACGAGCTAGCATCCTTGCATATCGTTATGGGTTTATGTACTGGAGGACTATTAACAAGCAAATTTTTTATTTTCAATTGGCATGTAAATTTCAAAGATTTGTTTTACATTTGAATGCATTATGTTTGTGAGTCATAGGAAATCGTAAGCCTTTACTTAGAACACTCAACTCATCAATAGATAAAGATCTATGAGAAAGATTAATCACTGAATAAATTGTTTGATCCTTTCCCTTATACTGTGGGAACTGGTTCTTACCCCATCGTTGGTGGAGCCCTCTGCGTTCTGACCTAGACCTCACTCCTTTACTTCCTCTACCTCTCACCCTTGTCTCCTGGTTTGTTTTGAAAATTAGAGTTTGATGTAGATGGGTTACTTAGGTTGGAATCACTCCCACTAATTCCAATAACCAAAACACCTCTTATACTGGACGTGTCACTGGCCCCTGCCATTTGTTTTGACGGTGGGTCCTTCTTCATTTTACTGTCAAATTTTTTTGCATGAGTAAATACTCCACCAAATGTATAGTCTTGTTCTTCCCTGATACATTTAGTTTTCTTCTTTTCCTGTAGCTCTCCCTAAAATTTGTCCATGATCTCATCTAAAATAGCACATTTTTTTTTGTATTTCAGGACAATTCAACTGATCTATTTCTTTACGAATATCATCAATTTGAGATAATAAAATTTGTCTAGGTAACTATAACTCGCGCCCTTCCCATGCACAGTTTTCTTAACAATAATAATACTGCAAACGTTGCAGTGATATCAAAGATGCCATACAAGATCTCATCAATGACATATTATGTAGAGTAATTAGCTGTGCATGGTGAAGGCTGAGTTATAGTTACCTTAGGACGTGAGTTATAATTACTTGGAAAAACTCCGACTATAACTGCTGAATTTCTATGGTTTTGTACAAGTAAGTTCAGTACCTAACTGTAACGTCCCTTTAATATTTGTTTTTTCAGTGAATTTCTATGTTTTTTTAACATAAAGTAATTTGAATTACTATACATTATTCCAACCCCTGCAAAGCCTGGCCTTGTAGCCAGGCCTTGTAGCCAAGCCCTTATATCCACCCAACCCCATGCCACACATGGCCTTTAGCTGGAAGCAGCGCAGGTTGGCTACAGGTCCTGTCTCTGTCAGTGGATGTGTGAGTGAGTGCATGAGTGTCTGAGTGGGTCTGTAAGTGGGTGTATGAGTCTATGATTGGGTCTGAGTGGGTGCATGAGTGTCTGAGTGGGTGTGTGAGTGGGCGCCTGAGCCTCTGAGTGAATGTATGAGAGAATTAATTTGTGTGTGAATGCGTCTGTGGCTCTTCTTTCAAATTGTGCCATAATCACAATTATTTTGTGAATAATTCATGTAAATTTGTGAAAAATTCATGATTTTTTGTAAAGATCGAAGCACTGTGACGCAAAATTAAATTAAACCTATAATTTCCCCTAAAACATACCTATATCAAACCCCTGGGGTCAGAGTACCTTCACCCTGACCCCTTATGCCATTTTCACTTTGAATTTTCACCCCAGGGGACCATGTCTCGTGAAATAAAATGTTGGTTGCAACTTTCTAGTCAGGTTACATTCACCCAATTGCAGCACTTCTTCTGCATATGTATTCATGAAAATTTGTGAATTTTCTTGAGTTATTTGCAAAAGACTCACAAAATATTCACGGCTGGAGAAATACAAATTTATTTGCCCTCAAATATCGCCTGAACTACTGAACGAATTTACACCAAATAACAAAAATCTGCATACAGGCAGCTAGCTTTTTGCCAAATTTGGTGTAACTCCAACCAGTGGTTGACAGGTCATATGAGAATTACCATGGGAAACGCAATGTTTTTTAGCCCCCTTCTCCTCGGCCCCCACTTGACGGATCACCCGGAAACTTCCTGTACGCAGCAAAATCACTGGGCCACTTTTTTTTGGAAAATTCCGTGAAGATTCCTCAAACGGTGTCAAAGATATAGGCAAGCCAAATAGTAGCGACCGCCAGTAGGTAATATATGTATATATATATATACATATATATATATATATGCAAAATCACCTTCCAACACCTTCAGTGAAAGAGCCGCCGGCACTCCAAATCCATCACTTTATTTACAATTTGACTGCACAAGGCTGAACAATCCTACGGCTTCAGGGCTGACGCGTTTCAACCATGTCGGTCTTCTTCATAGCCCACCTTATAGCCATTTAAAAAAAACAAGCTCTACCACCCATTGACCTTATATCCTGTTTGTTTGTAAACATAAAAGAAATCCTTACTCCAATATGTTGTACTACCAACAAATCGTTTTACTAGGCTCAATCTAAACAAATAAAAATACCCTTAAACTGTTCTATGATTGTCATATTGTGTATATATATATTCATACATTAATTATCATTAAGATACTGATTAAATGTTCTAAGATCCAACTCAGAACCTTTCAAAATAGGAAAAATTTCATTTATATACTTCCCCCAATACCCTAATTTCTCATTTTTTCCCCAAGAATCCATTCAGGTATATTCCCTCTCTTACAGCCCCATATAGACATTAGCATAAGAGGGAGCAAACCTGGAACCCTTTGTGTACCTTAGATAAAACATTTCCATCTTTGTCATCATTTTCTTCTTCAATATTCAATAATCAATTATCCCATACTCCTCATATATTATTCAAATTTCCACTTATTTAAATTTTAAATCATCCTAAATTAATCAAGGCCTCATCAACATATAAATTCTCTTCTAAGAACATTCACCCTCACCTCATACATTATTAAATACATCACATTTGCTTTTTGTGTTGAATAACTAGGTGGTATAAGCTACCTCTCTGGAAACCCAGTCACCCTTATTCTCATCTATTGTTCAATTCAAAAAAGGGGAAAAGAAATCAAATGGAAAAAGAAATCATAACCATCATCCCACATGCACATAAAGTTCTTCGTCCTGGTTCAAACCCCACGGAGCTCTACTGTTAAGTCTAATTATATATGCAGATTCCATTTTTCTAGAAGTTTGTTCTCTGTCTCCTCCTCTCAGGGACAGCAAAGCCCTGTCAATGCCAAAAAATAACATATGATCAACCTTCCCATCATGTTCCTGTCTGCAATGTCGCTCTATTGAATAATTGGCATCATTATTTTTAATAGCCCGCCAGTGCTCCAAAATATGATTTTTAACTGGAAAGATCGTACTTCCAACATAGCACAAGTTACATGGACACTTTATAACATAGATAGTAAAATCTGAATTACAGTTTATGAATTTATCAATCTTTTTCTCTTCCCCTGTAGGCAAAAACATAGGTCTTACGATTCAAACTATATTTGCAGGTCTCACAATTTGCACATCTATAAAAGCCTGTCTGCTTGATGAATCCCAAATTATCTTTCTTGTTTACATAACTACGTACTAATATGTCACGTAAAGAGCTACTCTTCCTATATGTGATCCTTGGGTAAGGACTCATCAAAGGGCCTATGACTCTATCTGTTTTAATGAGATGCCAATATTGTTTCATAATCTCCATAACTTCCCTAGAATTTGCATTAAAGGTAGTTAGTTATACATCTCACTACATTTTCTCCCTTCTCTCGTTTTTTTGGCACCAACAGGCTATCCCGTTTCATACTGGCTACTTTTTACAAGCTTCCTTAATCACCTTAAGGGGATAGCATCTGGATCTGAACCTTGCAATCATATTGCTCTGTTCTTTTTCAAAAATAGTATTCGTACTACAATTTCTTCTTGCTCTCAATAACTCTCCATAAGGTATACTCCACTTCAATCTCAAGGGATGATGACTCTTAGCATGCAATAAACTATTTCCAGCTGTACTCTTTTCTGAACAAACTTGTCAAATCTTTTTCTCACTCAATTGTCACCAAAACATCTAAAAATTCCATAACCTGTCTATCCAATCTATAAGTAAATCTCAAATTAAGTTCATTTCTCAGTAAACAATTCAAAAAGTCTAATAAAATATTTTCTGGACCATCCCAGATAATAAAAATATCATCGATAAATCTCATCCAGAAAATCAAATCTCTCATCCACTTCTCATTTTCTTCCGTCATCACATATTGGGTGTCAGACCAGCCCATAAACAGGCATGCAAAACTTGGAGCAAAGCAACTTCCCATTGATGTCCCCGTAATCTGTCTAAACCATTTATCTTCATACAGAAAATAATCATTTTCTAAAAAAAGTCAACATTTTCAAAAGCATTTTAGTATGCTCATATACCCGCAATGGTTTGTCCCTAAAAAAATATTCACATGCCTTAATCCCTAATCCATGTTCAATACTAGTGTACAAGGACACCACATCAACAGTTGCCGAAATGCAAGTGTGCTTCCAAGGAATATCCTTAGTTTTTTTAAAACTCAAAACATAAGGAGAAATAGATAGACGTACTTTCAAGAAGACTATCTCTTGCCAATACTGTCGGCCTACCAGGCGGATTATTCCTATCTTTATGAATTTTAGGCAACATATAAAAACATGGTGCAACTGTTTTTTTTTACTGTCACAACCTGCAGCTCATCCCTACTAAGTAAACCCTGCTCGAACCACTCAGAAAGCAGAGAATGATAATATTTTATAGAAGTCTTGTTGATGTCTCATAACATCTCGACAATTCTAGTTGCTTCCTCGCCTACTGTCTGTATTTCTCCACATCTCATAACACAACATTGCCTCCTTTGTCCGCTGGTTTAATAACAAAGGATGCCGCATTTTTCAATGAATCAAGTGCTTTCCTTTGCCCCCTGTTAGATTACTAGCCCAACACCTCGTACTCTTCTTCCATAGTTGCAATAAGTCAAATCCTACTGCCTCATGAAAGGCATCAATGTTGTCATGTGGGGTGGATGGATTACACTTTGATTTTGGTTTAAAACCACTCCCACTCGGGCTATCGAAATCCAATCCCAATTCTCTCAGCAAATCTCTCTCTGTCTCCCATAACCTCTCCCCCACCTCCAATTCTCTCAAGGCAGCTAAACCCTCAAGATCCCCTATGCATAATTCCTTAGGAGCAATCTCCCCACCCATGTCATCCTTATCTTCCTCTTGCACTCTAGATTTCTCTTTTTGTTGTGTGAATATTTTCAACAATTTTTGTTTTCTAACAAACTGAAAAACATCAATTTGTGTTTTCACATAATCAAAATCTGCAACTGGACAGAATGACAAACCAAGTTCTAATAAGGAACACTCTTCCTGAGTTAGTTCATGAGAGGAAATGTTCACCACTGTGAGTTTGTTCTCACCTACTTTTTCTTCTTTCGAGTCTGTCGCAAATGCCTGCCCTGTCCATAATCCTCTTCCTGCCTTCCTCCCTCTCCTATTCCTTTTTCATTGCCGTTTTCTCTTCCTCTTGGAGTTTTTCTCTGAGGTCGCTGATTCAATTGTAAAAAATGAAATTCTTCAGCTGTTGTAAAAGGCTTTCCCATAATCTCACTTGGGCCCGGTTGATCCTCCAAATCTGAAACATTATCTGAACTTGATCACATTGAGACTATTTCCTGTTGTTGAAGAGATTCATTGCATCTAAATTCTTTCCTTGCCAGATCAAATCTCCTTCCAAATGTCAAAACTCTATCCAAAGAATAGTCCATCTTATCCCTCAAAAACTTCTGCTTCTTCCTTGCTTTAATTTTCTCCTCATATTGAACCAATCTTGTCTCCATCTCTTTTATGAAGGTAATCACCTCCTCTTTTTCTTGGCTATTTTCCAGGGCCGCTCTTAACTTCTTAATTTCCTCACTCATTTCTCTCAACTCAATTGCTGCATGTTTAGACAAAAGTTCCAACATACCCTTGCCCGTAAATGCCATCAATGCGGGCCATTCCTCCAATAACCTCGGATCAGGATTCACATATGTGGGAGTGATCAAAATTCTCAAACCATGTGGGATCCTTCCTACTTCAATGTAGTTATTTAATGATATAACCTCCCAACTCCTGTTAATCTCCTTTCTGCATAACTTTTCCAATTACCACAATTGCTGTTTTAAACTTTTCTTTCGCTCCATTCCAACTCCCCGTTTTGCCCAACATGATGGGAAGGTTGATGGTATGTTATTTTTGGGCATTGACAGGGTGTTGCTGTCCCTGAGAGGAGGAGGCAGAGAATGAACTCTTAGAAGAATGGAATCGGAATATATAATTAGACTCAACAGCAGAGCTCCGTTGGGTTTGACCAGGACGAAAACGGTTGAAACACATCAGCCCTGAAGCCGTAGGAGAGTTCAGCCTTGTGCAGTCAAATTGTAAATAAAGCAATGGCTTTGGAAAGGAGTCTGGAGTGCCGGCGTCTCTTTCACTGAAGGTGTTGGAAGAGTATTTTGCATATTTCACGGAGCTTGCTTCCGAGGCCAAGCACCAACCTCGCAGGCGGTAGCAGTCGGCTGCTGCAGGACGCTTGAAGGATATATATATATATATATATATATATATACATATATATATATATATATATATATATATACACATATATTACATAGTGGTGATCGCTTCATATATATATATATATATATATGTATATATATATATATATATATATATACATACATTCATACATATACATACATTGAGAAAGGCTTTACACTGAATCGGAGTCCCGAGAACAGCAGAGTGCGTTTGTTCGTTTGCGGCATTCGCGCTGATTTTTAGCACTAGGGGCCATATTTATACTTTTTGACGCAAAACTGCACTAACGCAGTTTTGCACCAAAAAAATTAGCGCCGGCTAACGCCATTCTGAAGCGCCATGCGGGCGCCGTATTTATTGAATGGCGTTAGCCGGCGTTAGTCGACCGGCGCTGCCTGGTGTGCGTGAAAAAAAACCACGTACACCAGGCAGCGCCGGCGTAGGGAAAAATGGCGTTTGGGCGTCCAAAAATGGGGCAAGTCAGGCTGAGGTAAAAAAATCGTCTTAACCCGATTTGCGCCATTTTTTTGGGGCGCCCAGACGCCATTAACATGACTCCTGTCTTAGCAAAGACAGGAGTCATGCCCCCTTGCCCAATGGCCATGCCCAGGGGACTTCTGTCCCCTGGGCATGGTCATTGGGCATAGAGGCATGTAGGGGGGCACAAATCAGGCCCCCCTATGCCACAACATTTTTTTTTTTTAAACTTACCACAACTTACCTTTTCTTCCCTGGGATGGGGCCCTCCAGCCTTGGGTGTCCTCCTGGGGTGGGCAAAGGTGGCAGGGGGTGTCCCTGGGGGCTTGGGAGGGCACCTCTGGGCTCATTCTGAGCCCACAGGTCCCTTAACGCCTGCCCTGACCCAGGCGCTAAAATCCGGCGCAAATGCGGGTTTTTTAGTCCCGCCCACTCCCGGGCGTCATTTTTGCCCGGGAGTATAAATCCGATGCAATAGCATCGGAGTCATTTTTTAAGACGGGAACGCCTACCTTGCATATCATTAACGCAAGGAAGGTGTTCACGCAAAAAAATGACGCTAACTCCATGAACTTTGGCGCTAGACGCGTCTAACCCCAAAGTATAAATATGGAGTTAGTTTTGCGTCGAATTTGCGTCGAAAAAAACGACGCAAATTCGGCGCAAACGGAGTATAAATATGCCCCTAGGTGTTTGTCCATCTCTGAAAAATCAGCACGAACAGCTCCCTGCACAGCGTAAGAGGGTGCTGCTTTTTTTCTGCTTCTCGAGTTGATTTTCTTTTTGAGGGGCAGCTACCTCAACGCAAACAGAAGATTTCTCAAAGCAAGCGGTTACAACCATACTGCGACCACTCGCATTTTGAGAAATCTTGACGGTGGTGGTCTTGGGTAAGATTTTCCTTGCTCACACTCACCAACTCACCATTGATGAGTGCGAGCATGGAAAAAACTCCACTACACTCCGCAGAATTTTTTGGAACTCCACGCTCTACACAGAGTGCGAAGTGGGAATAACTCTGCAAACTCTGCGAGTGGAGCTGAGTTCACTGCCCACCTCTAATATCTATACATATACGCACACACACATATTTATATATATATATGTGTGTGTATTGTAAATATTGAAAAAAATACATCTATCTTGTACGTAGTGGCCATCTCATTTGTGCCTGGCCATAAAGTTGGGTGTATGTAAATATTATAATGAATTGTGTTTTGAAATCTGGATCATTTACCATTTGACCTTCGTGCAACATACTTATATCTGTATACAGACGTGGTATCACACTTAGAACAGAGTAACAAGAAATTTTAATTGGTTGCAAAACTAGAACCTATTTTTATAGTTTGTAAGAAAATAGGGCTGATTGCAGAGGCCCCATAACTTTTTGCCCCCATTTTCCTCTTTTTGCTGGTGTTTTCCTGACTTTGATGGTGCCCTGGGTATTGCTAACCAGTCCCAGGGCCTGTGCTCTGTGTAAAATGGATATGCAAATTAGGCTAATTATAATTGGCTAAGTTAACCTACCTATAAGTCCCTAGTATATGGTAGGGCATGTAGGTTTAGGGACCACAGCATAGGTGGTGCACACCTAGGTGCACTGCTGAGGTGCCCAGTGTCATTTTAAAAGCAAGCCTGCCTTGCTGCCTGCTTTTAAATTAAAGTTATATGCAAATTCGACTTTGGAATTAAAGGTACTTCCAAAGTCTTAAACTACCTTATTTTTACATATAAGTCACCCCTAAGGTGTGCCCTATGTGCCCCTAGGGCTGGGTGCCATGTAACTATAAGCAGGGACTTTATAAAAATAGGTTTATAAGCCCTGGTGAGGTAAAAACAGCCAAATTTGTTTTTCCCTCATTGAAGTAAATGGCCTTCATAGGCTAGAATGGGCAGACTTTATTTTAAATTTTAAAGTCTCCTTAAATGTTACATACCAAGAATTTGGTATCAAATTAATTGTTGTAATAAATCCCACAACTTCCAGTTGTTGGATTTAATATAACTTGTTCAGGTAAAAAGTTTAGACTTTACCTAAAAAGTTGCCAATTTCAGCTCTGCATTGTTTTTGCTGCGGTGCTCTGATTGGCCAGCCTGCAGCAGCTTCTGCCAGGCTGCCTTGATGAGGTGTGATGAGGTGTGAAGTGGCCAGGCTTCACACACAAAGGAATGTGCTTGGGGGAGAGAATCTCCCCTCAGCAGATGGTGAGGCAGGAAGGGGGAGGGCTGCCAAACTGGTCTTCAAAGGCAGAGAAGGACATTTGGAGCACCCAGCAACACCCCCACATCCTGCAACCCCAGACAATTAGGTGCCCCCTTGATTAGATTAGGAGAGGGCAGGAGAGGGGTGTCTTTATAATTTTTAGCCACACCAGTGTGTGGGCTCAGCCAGATGTAACCTCCAAAAATCAGATTCATCCATGTTGGATTTTTAGAGACTGTTGCCTTCTGGGATGGATTTTTGCCACACTTCCCAGGAAGTGGTCATCACAGGGGGACGACCCTGTGCCTGATTGGAGAACCAGGGCCCCCCTGCTTTTCACCCAGGAGCAAGGATAAAACTGGCAGACCTGCACCCACACCTCAGATCCCCACCAAATTTCAAGAAGAAAGAACTTAAGGAGAAGAAGGACTGCCCTGCTGGACCCCTGGCCTGCACCTGGAACCTGCACTCAGAAGGACTGCACCAGCTGCACACTTGGGCTTCACAACAAGAAGGACTTTGCCTGGCTTCAACTGGTTCAAGGAGGGACTCCCTGTTTGCTACAGGTGAAAAATTGCTAAACCAGAGTCCCCTGCACCAACTCCTGAAGAAAGCGACCAGCTGACCACTGTCCAGTGGCCAAAAAGGAGTTTGCGCCAGGTGCAATCTGGGAGTTGAAGTCCGCACCCCCCAAGGACCATCACAGAACTTCTGAACCCTTGGGGTGAGCTGTGGACCCCAAAAGAACCTTAAAAGAACATCTGGGTGAAGCCCCAGAAGTTTGGAAAAGATTTGAGAATTTTTGGAAAAAAGCTCCAGAGAGGGACCGACCCGCCGCGGAAATTCTAGCCGGCTTGCCTCAACCGCGACCCGGCCTGACTTCGTGGTTCGTCCCGGTAAAGAAAAACATCCAAAAAAGAGACTAAGTCCGAACGTGAAAAGTTGACCGGGACCTCCCAGCCATCGTATCCGAGAAGGGCTCCATGGACGTCGGATCAAGATCCAGGTTTACCCCGGTCGAAGGATTTTCATCTCGAAAAAACGACTAAGTACGAAGGTAAAAGTCTCCACCGAGGAAACCCACATCGCGTATCCGGACAAGGGCTCCAGGAGGTCAGATTCAACTGGCAGGTTCGTCCCGGTGAAGAAAAACTTCAAAATAAAGACTAAGTCAGAAGGTAACTTTTTAACCGAGGCCTCCCGCGACCTGTAGCCGAGCAGGGCTCCATCGCGGTCGGCCTGAAAGTTTGACTTTCCCCGGTCGAGGTGCAACCAGATGACCCGACTGGCGCTTTTTGTTTCTAAGCGCTAGAAAAGTAATAATTCTTTAAAAATTCATATCTCCGGTTCCCCTGAACCGATTTTAATCGTTTTTGTGTCATTTTAAAGATAAAAATATAAACTATTTTTATAAATTGGTTTTGGATTTTTAAACTGTTTCCTGTGTTTTATTTAATTACTGTTTTGTGATATTTGAATGCTTTACACTTTGTCTCCTAAGTTAAGCCTTGACGCTCGTTGCCAAGCTACCAAGGGTTGAGCTGGGATGAATTTACTGAGACCTAACTGTACCTATGTGGAGGTTAGTGGCTTGTTGCTAGGTGTAGGTACCTACCTGCCCTACCAATAACCCATTTTCCAACATAATTGGAAGCAGCGACGGGATCCTGTACTTGTGTTCAATATCACGTTACAGTTTTAGGTAAAACAAATTAAAAATCCTTTAAATTGTCCTAGTGCAAAAATTGTTTTTAATTTGGATTAATTTCAATTATTGAATTTTTGTAATTTTTCTAAATTCTTGTTTCCAATTTTTGCAAAAAAAGTTTTTGTTGACACAAAACTAGGGAACCATGGAGCTTGATCTGGCTAGCCTACCCACACTGACAGTAGTCCAGCTTAGGGGGTTGTGTATTGAAAGAGGGTTGCCTGCAACCACTGATCTCAGGAAGCAAATCCTGATCACATCCCTGACAGCATGGGCTGAGGCCCAAGAGGTAGAGTCAGAAGAAGCTCCAGAGGAGGGAGAAAGAAGGGAGGATGCAAGCTCTAACCACTCAGGGGAGGGAAGGCATCTGACCCTAAGTGAGGACGAGGAAGAACAGTCCTCAGTAGATACAGTCACTAGGGGCAGGCCCAAAGCTAGTGGTAGGAAGGGGGTCCCTTCAGGAGGAGAGAACCCATCCATCAGAGAAAGAGAGCTGGAGGCCCAGCTAGCATACATAGCTTTGGAAGCAGAGAAGCTGGCCCTAGAAAAGAAAAAGTGGGCATACAAAGAGAAAAGAGATGGAAGCAGCGATAAAGAAGCTGAGGTGTCCATGGGTGGGGGAGTTTGCCCCAGATTACCCAAGGGGGTAGTTCCTGCTTATGTAGAGGGGGATGACATAGATAAGTGGCTGGGGGCCTTTGAGAGGGCACTCCAAATGAGAAGGGTTAGGCCTCAATACTGGGGTTCCCTTTTGTGGGAGTTGGTCCCCAACTCAGGGAGGGATAGGCTTCTGACCTTAAGGGGGGAGGAGGCAGATTCATACCCTAGTATGAAGAGGTGCTTAGCCAAGAAGTTTGGTCTGACCCCAGAGCAATATAGAATGAAGTTCAGGGACACCCAGAAGGTCAGTACCCAGTCTTGGGTTGACTTTGTGGACATTTCACTAAAGGCACTAGAGGGCTGGATTATTGGTAACAAAGTAGATACTTATGAGGGGTTATACAATCTGATCATGGGAGAGCACATCTTGACCAATTGTACCCAAGAAAGGATACGCCAGCATCTAGTGGACTCTAAGCAGACCAACCCTAGAGAGCTAGGGGAGGCAGCTGATGAGTGGTTGAGAACCAGGGTGGTTGTCAAGTCCCAGGGGGGAGACTCCAAGAAGGGGGGGACAGGTCCCCAAAAACCTAAGGAGGGAGGTGGTAAGCCCACCACAGAGACTCCCTCTGTACCCCAGAACCCTAAGAAGGAGGAGAGTAAATCCCACTCTGACCAGCAGAGACAGTTAGACCCAGGGTTAAAAAAGCTCTTGGACTGTAGGGCTTGCTTTGACTGTCAGCAGACAGGTCACTTCAGAGGAGATGCAGCCTGTCCAAAGAAGGTGGTTAGCACAGGGCTGTCCAGTGTAGCCATAGAGGAGGATTCCTCAGATGATGAAGTCCTCCTAGCATTGTGCTGGGAGACAGGACCAGATGGTAAGCTGGTGATCCCTGAGGGTGGGAGTAGGCACTTCCACCACATTCAAGTGAATGGGATCCCTACCACTGGCCTGAGAGACACCTGTGCCAGTCACACTATAGTGAGTGACCGGTTAGTGACCCCAGACATGTATGTCCCAGGAAAGACAAAGAAAGTCAGGATAGCCACAGGGGAGGTCGCCTCCAAACCTGTAGCCATAGTGCCCCTAGAGAGGGAGGGTATCCTTGACTGGATTAGGGTGGTAGTCAGTGCTGACCTTCCCCTAGATTGTATCCTGGGCAATGACCTCCCAGAGGTGAGTCTGGTCACAGATGGGGTGGTCGCCCAGGGCGCCCCCCCAACCCAAAGTCCTGGGGAGTCAGTCCCTACAGTTAGGAGACAGGGGTCCCCAAGAAAAGAAAAGAAGAAAAGGAAGGGTAGGCCACTCTTAAAGAGAGTTCCAGGGAGCCAAAGGCCTTCTGCCGCAGTAGGGGGGGAGCCCAGAGTTGGCACTGGTGAGGCCTCACCTGACCCCAAGGAAGTCCTGAGTAGTCAGGCAGCTGTCCAGATGCAAGGTGTTGCCCCTGCACTGACAGAAGGGAGAGTGGAAGGAGGGTGTCTGCCACAGGAGGTGGTAGCCCCCCACTCTAGACAGCAAGAGGGGTGCCAGGACCCCAAAGTTGCCCTTAAAGCAGCTCAGCCACCTGTCAGTGGAGAGCTTAGGGTGTGGTTCTGGGTACTGACAGCTGTCAGTAGCCTCTGCTGGGTGCTAGCCTTCCTGGCAGCACTGTACTTGGCCTGGGAGGCAGACCCCAGGGCCAATAGCAAAGTAGGCCCCCTGACCCTATTGGTCATGGTGGGGTTGCTCAAGTGTTGGGTGACCTCTTTGGGTAAGCTAGGTGTTGCCCTAGCAAAGTTTGGAGTAGGGGAGGTGGGCACCTCACTACCCAAGTTGGCAGAGAGAAAGGAGGAAGACCCCCCTAGAGGAAAGTTTCAGTTTGTGTTGGGTCCTTTTACTGTTGGGATGGCTTCACTACCCATAGGGAGTGACCCTGACAGGAGGATATAAGGCAGAGTAGGCCCTGCAAAGGGACAGCCAGTTTTCTTCACTGTCTTCCTCGCCTAACAAGCCAGGAAGACTCTCCCAGGGTTGGGCTGAGTCTCCTGGGCGTGTGGGCTGGGGGCGGGTTGTGTGAGAAAACAGGGCTGATTGCAGAGGCCCCATAACTTTTTGCCCCCATTTTCCTCTTTTTGCTGGTGTTTTCCTGACTTTGATGGTGCCCTGGGTACTGCTAACCAGTCCCAGGGCCTGTGCTCTGTGTAAAATGGATATGTAAATTAGGCTAATTATAATTGGCTAAGTTAACCTACCTATAAGTCCCTAGTATATGGTAGGGCATGTAGGTTTAGGGACCACAGCATAGGTGGTGCACACCTAGGTGCACTGCTGAGGTGCCCAGTGTCATTTTAAAAGCAAGCCTGCCTTGCTGGCTGCTTTTAAATTAAAGTTATATGCAAATTCGACTTTGGAATTAAAGGTACTTCCAAAGTCTTAAACTACCTTATTTTTACATATAAGTCACCCCTAAGGTGTGCCCTATGTGCCCCTAGGGCTGGGTGCCATGTAACTATAAGCAGGGACTTTATAAAAATAGATTTATAAGCCCTGGTGAGGTAAAAACAGCCAAATTCGTTTTTCCCTCATTGAAGTAAATGGCCTTCATAGGCTAGAATGGGCAGACTTTATTTTAAATTTTAAAGTCTCCTTAAATGTTACATACCAAGAATTTGGTATCAAATTAATTGTTGTAATAAATCCCACAACTTCCAGTTGTTGGATTTAATATAACTTGTTCAGGTAAAAAGTTTAGACTTTACCTAAAAAGTTGCCAATTTCAGCTCTGCATTGTTTTTGCTGTGGTTCTCTGATTGGCCAGCCTGCAGCAGCTTCTGCCAGGCTGCCTTGATGAGGTGTGAAGTGGCCAGGCTTCACACAAAGGAATGTGCTTGGGGAGAGAATCTCCCCTCAGCAGATGGTGAGGCAGGAAGGGGGAGGGCTGCCAAACTGGTCTTCAAAGGCAGAGAAAGACATTTGGAGCACCCAGCAACACCCCCACATCCTGCAACCCCAGACAATTAGGTGCCCCCTTGATTAGATTAGGAGAGGGCAGGAGAGGGGTGTGTTTATAATTTTTAGCCACACCAGTGGGTGGGCTCAGCCAGATGTAACCTCCAAAAATCAGATTCATCCATGTTGGATTTTTAGAGACTGTTGCCTTCTGGGATGGATTTTTGCCACACTTCCCAGGAAGTGGTCATCACAGGGGGACGACCCTGTCCCTGATTGGAGAACCAGGGCCCCCCTGCTTTTCACCCAGGAGCAAGGATAAAACTGGCAGACCTGCACCCACACCTCAGATCCCCACCAAATTTCAAGAAGAAAGAACTTAAGGAGAAGAAGGACTGCCCTGCTGGACCCCTGGCCTGCACCTGGAACCTGCACTCAGAAGGACTGCACCAGCTGCACACTTGGGCTTCACCACAAGAAGGACTTTGCCTGGCTTCAACTGGTTCAAGGAGGGACTCCCTGTTTGCTACAGGTGAAAAATTGCTAAACCAGAGTCCCCTGCACCAACTCCTGAAGAAAGCGACCAGCTGACCACTGTCCAGTGGCCAAAAAGGAGTTTGCGCCAGGTGCATTCTGGGAGTTGAAGTCCGCACCCCCCAAGGACCATCACAGAACTTCTGAACCCTTGGGGTGAGCTGTGGACCCCAAAAGAACCTTAAAAGAACATCTGGGTGAAGCCCCAGAAGTTTGGAAAAGATTTGAGAATTTTTGGAAAAAAGCTCCAGAGAGGGACCGACCCGCCGCGGAAATTCTAGCCGGCTTGCCTCAACCGCGACCCGGCCTGACTTCGTGGTTCGTCCCGGTAAAGAAAAACATCCAAAAAAGAGACTAAGTCCGAACGTAAAAAGTTGACCGGGACCTCCCAGCCATCGTATCCGAGAAGGGCTCCATGGACGTCGGATCAAGATCCAGGTTTACCCCGGTCGAAGGATTTTCATCTCGAAAAAACGACTAAGTCCGAAGGTAAAAGTCTCCACCGAGGAAACCCACATCGCGTATCCGGACAAGGGCTCCAGGAGGTCGGATTCAACTGGCAGGTTCGTCCCGGTGAAGAAAAACTTCAAAATAAAGACTAAGTCAGAAGGTAACTTTTTAACCGAGGCCTCCCGCGACCTGTAGCCGAGCAGGGCTCCATCGCGGTCGGCCTGAAAGTTTGACTTTGCCCCGGTCGAGGTGCAACCAGATGACCCGACTGGCGCTTTTTGTTTCTAAGCGCTAGAAAAGTAATAATTCTTTAAAAATTCATATCTCCGGTTCCCCTGAACCGATTTTAATCGTTTTTGTGTCATTTTAAAGATAAAAATATAAACTATTTTTATAAATTGGTTTTGGATTTTTAAACTGTTTCCTGTGTTTTATTTAATGACTGTTTTGTGATATTTGAATGCTTTACACTTTGTCTCCTAAGTTAAGCCTTGACGCTCGTTGCCAAGCTACCAAGGGTTGAGCTGGGATTAATTTACTGAGACCTAACTGTACCTATGTGGAGGTTAGTGGCTTGTTGCTAGGTGTAGGTACCTACCTGCCCTACCAATAACCCATTTTCCAACATAGTTCATGAAATACGATTTGGTGCCTTGGTGTGATAAAGTAAACTGTTCCCTGAGGGGGGAGAAAGAACTAAAATAGTGGTTGGGTCCAGGGAAGAAGATTCAAATTGGCGGGGGTTGTTAAAAAATAATAATAATAACTAGGCCTGGGTTGAACTTGCAGAGTTTCACTCTGGAATTATTCAGATTTACATAAAAATTCAGTGATATTCCACACAGTTCTGCAAGCGGGTGGCATTCGGACACGCCGCTGAGCTCATAATGATTTTTAGCAGCAGGAGCTTGTTCCACACTGAAACATCAGTGTGAAAGGCACCACATTGTGCACCAGAGGGGACTGCTTCTTTCTGCCACTCGAGTAGCTTTCTCAACGTGAACGTTCATGACCAGCCATGATTGCCCACGCTGCGAAATCTTGCTGAGATGTGTTCTTGCACCAGAAAATCACACTAGGGGACATAAAGGCCCTCATTACAACACTGGCGGGCGGCGAAGGCAGCCCGCCAATATTGCACCGCCAGCAGACCGCCAATGCGGCCTGAAATCCACCCGGCGTAATTTGACATCCCCACTGGGTGAAAACAGAGTTTCCGCCCGCCGGCCCAGCGGGGAGTACGGCTACAGCATTTCAGCCGGCTCCTAATGGAGCTGGCGACAATGTGGCGGTGCGGCGGGTGCAGCAGCACCCGTTGCGCAATCCACTGCCCGTAATTCGGGCAGTGGATTGCGAGATGGGGCTGTGCATGGGGGCCCCTGCACTGCCCATGCCAAGTCACCCCTTCCTCCAACTGTTCCATGGCAGTATTTACGGCCATGGAACAGCTGGCGGATGGGACTCGTAATCCCCAGGGCAGCGCTGCTTGTAGCACTGCCCTGGCGGATTACAACCGCTGGCAGTCCCGGCGGTATGATCGTGGCGAGACCGCCACAGTCATAATGCGGGCTGTAGTACCGCCAGCCTGTTGGGGGTACTACCACCACTTTTGCCCTGGCGGTCAAAAAACGCCAGGGTTGTAATGAGGGCTAAAGTCTTGCTCATGCTCACTAACTTAAAGTTGGCAAGCCACATGTGAGAAAAAACTCTGCCATGTGACAGTTGGCAGAGTTTTGCCAGAACTCCTTGCTCCAAGAGGAGTGCTAAGTGAGCAAAACTCCACCAGTTAAGCAGAATTTCTTGCCCACTCCTAGAAAAATCACACCAGGAATATCGAGGATGAGTATTTACATTGTCCAATGGGAATATATATAAAAAAGCAGCACATGTTCCCAAAAATTCTAAAACGAAGTTACATCGACCGTAATAAAAGTTCAAATCCCAAGGAAATGTCCAAAGTTAAACATTAATGTAACGTTAATTACTCAAATCAAATGGTGTGTCAGAAAGACTCTGCTGGATTGACAGCATTAATTCCTGGCCGACCTCTGTTTTTGAGATGAGCAGCACCTGTCTCTCCTCGAGTGGATCAGGTATTTGGGCATGCTGGGCAGAATAGGACACCTCCTGACATTAAGGACACATACGGGTATTTGCAGGGGCAGAGGGGGAAATCATACAGAGAGATGCAATAACAGTGAGTGGCAACAGATTGATCACTGGATGAAATGAAACAGGTGCAGCCCAGGAGGAAAGGAGGCAGCAGAGGTATTTGAAGGATGATCAACCCAAAATGTGTTCTGTGGCTTCATTGCTTCACTGCCAAAACCATCTCTTGAAGGACCCCAGACAGAGCAGGCTAACCTAAAATCAAGTGCCTCATAGCCTACTGAAAAGCAGCCATGCTGACAAACTGAAAGACAATATTGGATTGATGTCATACATGAGGGCTCTGGTTGATCTTGAGGGTGGCACTTGTAAGAGAAGGAAGGGGCTAACAAGGGTCCAGATGAAGGGTGTGCTTTTGTTGGGGTCTCATGAGTGGCAGAGTGTGTCACTTCAGGCCAAGATGATGTATGGACCTGCTTCAGGGACACCACAAGTGTTTCTTCTTCTTTTTCTTCCTCGCAGCCACAAGGAGCCCCACCATCAGTATTTTCTTGGTTGTGGTATCTAGCTCAACTGCCTCACTGTGGTCTCACAGCCACTGTTTAATTCTTGTAGGTTGTGATAGAGTCACTCTGATTGTTGGTGTGCCTTTTCTGCCCCAGCCTTCTCCCTCCTACCTTCTCTGTTGTTTTTGTCCTTACTCCTGGTCCTTTCATTCTCAGCTTCCTTCTTAACTGCCACTGAAAAGGAAAGATGATAAAAAAACTCTTGAATATGTATGTCCACCACTTCATGTTCATAACAATATCTGAGGTCATTATCACATTAAAAACTGTTAGAAAGAGTGACATTGTCATATACCCCACCTCCTTGGCCCTTGCTAGATTGATATTAATGCATGCTACTTTTAAAAGTGGACAACTATGGTCTACAAAGGTGCAGCTGAAGCACATGATACTTGTCCTAAAAAATAATCCATTATCCATGATCCCAATAAAGAAGCATCACCTTAGCACGTACAATGTCTCAACTTACTCAAGCAATGCCTCCGTCAGATCCACCCCACTTACAAACTGGAATCGAAACATAATTCTGAGGTCAACATGTGATGACTGATTACCTGACCATGTGATTCTGCTACTTCTATAAGTTCATAGAACATACATGACTAAACAATGCACATTGTGTGTGTGATATTCTCTCAAAATAACCTAGATTTGTCTTTCACACATAATCTATGTAATGCATTGGGTTATTGGTTGAAGGGTGTGGAAGCCCCACTGAGGCAACAACACACAATCCTTGTCAGGATGAGCCACAAAAGTCAATAAATTAACCTGTGCCTCATCCTCTGGTAGCTTGGAATTAAGGCTTAACCTAGAGGCAATGTGTAAAGTATTTGAGCAGCACACAATAATAACGTTCAAACACAACAGAAGAAACATTCCAAGCCAATTGAGAAATATACCGTATATTTTAATAAATAAAAGTGTACTGCAACAACTAAAATCCAATCTGTAGAACCAGAGGTATACAGTTGTAAGGTTTTTAGTGAAAATAGCTCTTAAAAGCAAAGCACATCAGGTGAGGGTATTATTATTATTACAATATTATTATACCAATTTGTAAAGTGCATGGCTACCCGTAGGTGTTTCCCAGCACTAGGTAAAACAGAATGGTATCTGTTTGTGCCTGACCGAGACAAAGTCACATGTTCCGGTTAACCACAATGGAGCATAGGCCAGGCACCTCACCAAGTTGTGCCCTCTGGGAGTTGTACCTCATGTCTTTTGAGCGACGTCGCCATGTTGTCTCTTTCTGAGACTTTGTGTTGCTTGGCATTAGTTCTGATGATGCTTTCAGCTGTGCAGCTAGGTTAAGCAATGCTTTGTGTCACTTGCCATCAGTTCAAGGCAAAACGAAGTAAAAATTTAAATTAATTTTATTGGGTCTCTCCACAATGGATTAACTCCATTTATGAATGTTGATAGGTTAAGCAGGAAGTGTCTCTTATTGATTACTGTTGTTTCTCCCCCTTTCCTGAACATTATAAATTTGGGGTTACTCTTTGTTGACAAGAAATATAAAATGATGGACACTGATGACATTCAGAAGTCAACAAGAAATAAAGATAACATGGATATAAGAAGACCCCATTTAACATTAGACACAGGACTACAAAAATTGCAATAAACAGAACAACTTTATATTTCCTATAATCTAAGACGTATCACCATGTTGCTGCTTGTGTATCTGTATCTGAACACAGAGGGTCGGCCAAGTTGTTTTCAGGACTTCCCTATGCAGTTTGGAGAGATTAGTGTCCCACATATGGGGGTGAGAAGATACACCAGCACATTGTATGCCTTCAGGATTGCCCAGCATTGGTGGCCCTGCCTTTATGTGCAGTGCTACCTGGCTCTAATGGTGACAACAACCAGCACACTACATCACCTCACTTCAACCATACAGCATTACTTAACTGGGTGTGTGGTCCCCCAAACAGCTGACAATATTTTTGGAGAGCTCACTCCCTGATCACCTCCAATTCTTTTAGGGAAAAAAGGAGTCCTCTCTTTTCTCAATACCCAGCTATGTAGGGAATTTCCTAAACAAAAGGCACAGTAGGATTGAGAAGGATTCTCTGGTGGTCCTTTCATGGCTCATAAAAGGCCTGCTTCCTGTTCCTGTATATGTCTTCCCATTAGTTCTGTCTGATAAAAAAACTCAGCCTTTACTATGTCATGCTCCACTTCCACTACACAGTTCTATGTCTACAGAGCAGAGTAATCTGCCTGATAGGCTTTTTAAGTGGGAACATCTGAGAGTGAATGGAACAATATGTCTGGTGTTCTAAATACCACCCTGTTGGTACCTGACAACATTTTGCATTGATAAAACATTTATGTAAAATGTATTTACAAAATGTATACACTAAGGTATGTGGGTGTACTCATACATGTGCTATGTGTTATTTTCTACACTCTACTGTGGGGTACCCTGATGTGAGATGAGGTTACCCTTTTGGGTGGATTATGTATATCATTACATGGATAATTGTGTTCATGAAGAAATTATGTTTCTGAATGTGGATTTTGTGGATAAATTCATGTTTGGTCAGTATTACACTAGAATTCAGCCCAGGAATGCAAATGACGACCCTATTTGTTTCCTTTCATTCAAATGAAATCTGTCATATTTTCTAGAATCATTAGGATTCAGAAGGGAAAGGGGAAGAGACGTAGAGAGAAAAGAATCCCTCCGTAAGCAACTTTGCCTGCTGACTTCAGGAGAGCGGTTGGTGAAAGGCATGCAGGAAGGACCATCAATTTGCAAAGGACACACTGATCATAAGGCAAGGTTCCATTAATATTTGTATAATTATGTACAACAGAATACAATGGGGGTCATTACAACATAGGCGGTAAAAGCCGCTTACCGCCGTGCAGAAGACCGCCAATACACCGACGCGGCTGCGGAATTCCGCCACAGCTATTATGACCCACATCTCGGAATCCGCCGAAATTCAGACACCCACACAACTCCGCCACACCAAAGGTCAGTGATAAACTGGCGAAAACAAATCCTCCACCGTCACGCCAACAGAAACACGCCCATGCTATTACGACACACAAATCCATGGAGTGGTCTTTCAACCGCGGTATTCCTCTAGCGGTACACACCACCGCGCTCAAAATACACACACTTCTACAAAAGACCGCCACATTGGACAATTCAAAATACACACACCTGATACACATAAACACACCACTCACACACCCAACACAATATAAAACACACACCCACATCACCCACAAACCCCTACGACCAAAAAATAGAGATGAAGGCGACAGAGAGAGCACAGCAATAGACAACCCCACCACACAGAGGCACACAACACCATCACCCACACAACATCCACGCACAAAACACCACACACCACTACACATCACCACACTCATCACCACATACACCACCCCACACATCACCTACACCACCCCATGGCACGCCAAAGACACCCCAGGTTTTCGGAGGAGGAGCTCAGGGTTATGGTGGAGGAAATCGTATGGGTAGAGCCACTGCTATTTGGATCACAGGTGCAGCACACCTCTATAGCTAGGAAGATGGAGCTATGGCGAAGAATCGTCGACGGGGTCAATGCAGTGGGACAGCACCCAAGAAATCGGGAGGACATCAGGAAGAGGTGGAACGACCTACGGGGGAAGGTGCGTTCCGTGGTCTCCAGGCACAACATTGCGATTCAGCAGACTGGCGGCGGACCCCCACCTGCTCCCCCACAACTAAAAACATGGGAGGAGCAGGTCTTGACCATTATGCATCCAGAGGGCCTCGGAGGAGTCGGTGGGGGAATGGACACTGGTAAGTCAAATCTTAACTATCATATCCCCCACCCTACCTGCATGCTATCACACACCCCCACCCTCACCACCTCCCCTATCACTCCAACTCCTCACTAATGTACTAATAACACAAACCACACATCCAAACACCAAGCCCTGCATGACACAACAAAGCATGGACACCCATCACTAAAGCACGCCCACTGCACATACCCATAACACCCCCCAACCATCATCACACAAGCCCCCACACAGGAATGCTAGCACTGGGGTACACGCTCACCCACCCATTGCACACCATGACACACACAGATGCAATAATCATGCTTTTATACCCCTGCAGGACCACTACCTAACGTCACCAGACAGGAGGGTCCAGACATCTCTACCCCACCCACAGAAGAGGCCCACAGTGATGACAGCAGCTCTGGCCAACTGGATCAAGATGACCAGCCCGGACCATCGTGGGCCTCGGGACAGTCGGTTCCCCTCGCACAGGCACAGCCCAACACTGACCTTCCACCCTCTGGTAACACCAGCACAGCACCCACCCAGCGGGCCCATACCTCCGTTCCCAGGACACGTCAATCAGCTGTGTGTCCACCACTACAGGGAACCCAGGATAACCCACCACCCCAACAACAACAGGGACCTGGGGGCAGTGGCAGTGGGCACACGGTCCAGGGGACAGAGGCACAAGAACACAGGGGAACTGGGAGGGCTGCTGTGCGACAGGGGGCGGACAGGCCTAGGGAACCCACTCTCCACGAGGCCCTCTCCTCCATCATGGGAGCATACCACCACGCCCAGGAGACGATGGCGACGGTCCTGGCCAAGTTTCAGGAGACCCAGCGCATGCAGGAGGAACTGTATTTGGGGTTCAGGGAGGAGCTCAGAACCATCAGCTCCGCCCTGGGCACCGTCGCAGGGGTGCTGAAGGACATACAGAAGACCATGAGGGACACCGTGGCACTCCAAGGGGCCCCTGACACTAGCCTGGACGATGAACTGTCCACCACCTCCGCCCGCGCTAGTGGACAGGACGCCCCGCCACAGGACCAGCACCCCACCCCCTGCAGACGGAGAACCACCCCGCAAGCGGTCCCTGAGATGCAGGAACAGGACAGAGCAATATAGCAAGACCCCCGCCAGGAAATGAGACCACCCTGATTGTCATCCTACTGTCCCACTTTGTTACCCTGTCCAGATTGGAACTGTTCCAGCTCCACTTCCTATGCCCATGTGGGCAGTGCACCTGTGAGACTAATAGACTGGACTCTGCCATGGACACTCGTCCACCATCACCTATCACCATTTTGCCACCACCTCCAATAATTAGCACTTCAATAAACACCCTTGAACCACAAAACAATCTGCAGTCAGTCTGTGATTATGAAAATGTGTATCATCTATGACAATGACAAAATCCATTCGAAAATGTAATGTCAACATACCTATGTCACACATCACAAGCCCATGAAGGATGCAAGCAGATGACACACGTTGGTAACCACACCTGTGAAACCGTAAGGGAAATGTACAACTGAGTTAGCATATACTGCTTCAAATTGACAGACAGGATAGAGGTAGAAGTGTAAGAGTAAATGTAATAGTAAAAAAATTGTTCTCACCTGTGTGTCACTGGAAATATTGCTGTATGACAGAGTCCCTGTTATTAATGTCTTCTTCCTCTGCTTCCTCCTCATCACTGTCCACAGGCTCTACAGCTGGCACAACACCGTCATCTGGACCATCCTCCTCCAGAAAAGGCACCTGGCGTCGCAAAGCAAGATTGTGAAGCATAGAGCAGGCGATGATGATCTGGCACACCTTCTTTAGTGAGTAGAATAGGGAACCACCTGTCATATGGAAGCACCTGAACCTGGCCTTCAGGAGGCCGAAGGTGCGTTAGATCACCCTCCTAGTCCGCCCATGGGCCTCATTGTAGCGTTCCTCTGCCCTGGTCCTGGGATTCCTCACTGGGGTCAGTAGCCATGACAGGTTGGGGTAACCAGAGTCCCCTAATAGCCACACCCAATGCCTCTGGAGTTGACCCATCACATAAGGGATGCTGCTATTCCGCAGGATGTAGGCGTCATGCACTGAGCCAGGGAACATAGCATTTACCTGCGAGATGTACTGGTCTGCCAAACATACCATCTGTACATTCATCGAATGATAACTCTTCCGGTTCCTGTA
Organism: Pleurodeles waltl; assembly: GCF_031143425.1. Taxonomy (NCBI): domain Eukaryota; kingdom Metazoa; phylum Chordata; class Amphibia; order Caudata; family Salamandridae; genus Pleurodeles; species Pleurodeles waltl. The sequence continues at coordinate 478,992,470 of NC_090438.1, read as the reverse complement.
CACCTGTTCACTCCTGTGGGGGGGGACCAAAGCCACATGGGTCCCATCAATGGCACCTATGATGTTAGGGATATGTCCCAGGGCATAGAAGTCACCTTTAACTGTAGCCAAATCCTCCACCTGAGGGAAAATGATGTAGCTCCTCACGTGTTTCAGCAGGGCAGACAACACTCTGGACAACACGTTGAAAAACATAGGCTGGGACATCCCTGATGCCATGGCCACTGTTGTTTGAAATGACCAACTTGCAAGGAAATGGAGTACTGACAGCACCTGCACTTGAGGGGGGATTCCTGTGGGATGGCGGATTGGTGATATCAGATCTGGCTCCAACTGGGTACACAGTTCCTGGATTGTGGCACGGTCAAACCTGTAGGTGATGATTAAATGTCGCTCCTCCATTGTCAACAGGTCCACCAGCGGTCGGTACACCGGAGGATTCCGCCACCTCCTCACATGTCCCAGCTGACGGTGCCTAGGAAGGACAACAGCGACCACAGAGTCAAGCAACTCAGAGGTATGTACTCACAGCTACACAGTACACGAAACATAATCCAAAAAGTTGTCTGTAAGTGTGTTGAGTCCAGGCCTAGGTATGTGTGACGCAGTTGTAAATGAAGCCATGTGGGCCCCTGAAATGGCGGCTGCCTGACCTCTAAAGTGGGACAATTGGATGTGAGGTAACTGTGCTGGCGATGTACATCGTCGCGGTAGGCGGTCGAAGACCGCGGCGCAATGCTGCATTGGTTAACATTGGACCCTATGGGTCCCAGGAGCCAATGACGAAGTGCGCCGGCGGTGATGATATGCACCGCCGCGGATGTCACTGCCGCAGACGTGACCGCCATTTTCTATCTGTTCAATCACTCGATACCTGATCTTCGACAGGAGAGGACCTACACTGCAAGTGCTGCTGTGACCTCGGTCTGGAAGAGACATCGGCACGTGCGTCTGGGGAAAGGGCCCCTGCCTTCACTGCACAGGAGTTGGAGAAGCTTGTGGACGGGGTCCTCCCCCAGTACACGCTACTCTACGGTCCTCCAGACCAACAGGTGAGTACATAGGGTGCAAGTTGTATGGGCTATGCCTGGGTGGAGAGGGCTGGATGTAAGTAGGAAGGGGGCAGAGTTATGCGAGCATGAAGGAGTGTGAATGCATGCGCCACATGGCAAGGGCAGGGAGGGGGGCCACTCACTTCGACGGTGCTGTTGCTAATTACTTCTCTTCTTCCCCTGTACATGTCATGTGGGTCAGCGCCCACCAGAAGAATGATATTTGGCGTGCCATCGCCAAGGAAGTCCGGACCCTGGGGGTCCACCAGAGACGGAGCACCCACTGCCGTAAAAGATGGGAGGACATTTGCTGCTGGAGCAAGAAGACGGCGGAGGCTCAGCTGGGGATGGCCTCCCAACGTGGGAGGGGTGCCCGTCGCACCATGACCCCCCTGATATTCCTGATCCTGGCGGTGGCCTACCCTGAGTTGGATGGGCGCTTGAGGGCATCACAGCAGACACAAGGGGGTGAGTACACTCACATTCTGATGACTTTGCGTGCAGTGGAGGGGTCTGGGTGGGGGAGGAGGGCTGTGGGTTTCCCTAGGCCAGGGCGAGTTCCGTAGGCTAGGCCCCTCCAGAATGCAGGCCATGTGCCACTCCACCCCACCTCTGTAGAGTGCCAAGTACAGGTATACATGCCCCTGTGTCATCTATGTGGACAGATGACACTCATAGCCATGTAGGCCATATCCCAGGAACTGCATCTGTAGAGGCCAAGAGCACGGCGTAGTGCAGGGGGCTGCTGTGTCTGTATTGTCCGCCAACGGTAGCGGTAAGCCATGCACTCAACCTGTCTTTCTTCTGTTTCCCCACCCCTTTTTGTGCTCTCCCTGTTCTTTTGTGCATCAGCATCATCAGGCGGAGGTACAGTGGCACCGGAGCACGAGGGAGCTACATCCCACATGGCCATGGAGGGCCACACCATGGACTCCGAATACACCAGTGGGACGGAGGGCGAGGGGAGCTTCACGTCAGTCACCGGATCAGCAAACAGCGACACGGACTTGTCCTCCGATGGGAGCTCCCCTGATGGTGGCGGCACCATCTGGGCCCCCCACTTCTACAGGTACAGCCGACACCCCCCCTACCAGCACCGCCCTCCCAGCAGCCCCTCAGCCTTCGCTCCGTGCCCACTCACCCAGGAGAGTGGGCATCACCTTCGCCCCAGGCACCTCAGCTCCTGCCCCTGTCACCCCTGCTGCCCTCAGTGAGGAGGCCATTGACCTCCTCAGGTCCCTCACTGTTGGGCAGTCTACCTTTTGTGAATGCCATCCAGGGTGTAGAAAGGGAGTTGCAACACAGTAGTGCATTCCTGGAGGGCATTCATTCTGGTCAGGCTGCCCTTCATCGAACCCTGCAATCTCTGGCCTCAGCACTGATGGCAGCCATTGTCCCTGTGTCTAGCCTCCCCCCTCCATCTTCCTCCACCCAGACCCAATCCCCTGTACCCCAGCCTATCCCAAGCACACCATCAGACCAGCATGCACACACCTCAACACACAAAAGTGGCTCTGGCAAACATAGGCACCACACAACCCACAGGCACTCACACAAGCATCACCCACATACAGACACAGCAACATCCACTGCCTCCACTGTGTCCCCCTCCTCGTCGTCTCCCTCCTTCCTCCCAGTGTCGTCTACACTCTCACCTGCATGCACTACATCTACAGCCTCTAGGACTCGCACCAGAACACCCAGCACCACACCCCGCTCACCTGCACTCACCACCCCCACTACCATTTACACGTCCCCTGTGTCCTCTCCCAGTGTGTCTGTGACGCCCCCTCCCAAAGTACACAAACGTGGGCACCCACACACCCAACATCCATCCACCTCACGACAGCCTCCAGAACATGCACCTGCACCCAAATCATCTAAAGTTACACCTCCTACAACCACCTCCTCTTCCTCCACTCCCAGACCCCCTCCAGCTACCCGTCCCAGTGTTCGTCAGAAACTTTTCCTGAGCAACCTTGACCTCTTTCCCACCTCTCCCCCCTCCAATTCATAGCTCCCGTACTAGCACCTCAGCCAAATAAAAATGTACGGTTCCAGTGGTGCGTGTTAGAGGTATGTGGAGGGCACCAGGGCAGCCAGTGTGACACGGAGCCAAAGCACTGCCAGTCCACCCCCTGTAAAGCACCAGAAGTTGGACAGTGCCCGACGGGAGAGGGTGAAGACTCCTGCTGGCAAAGCTGCTCACAAGGGTCCCGGTGGGAGTGCCGAGTCAGCTGTGACTCCTCCCAAGGTGGTGAAGGGGCAGAAGAAGTCTCCAAAGTCTGGTAAGAGCAGCACGGCGGAGAAGGCCGCCATCCTCCCCGCTGGCCAGGACGCCACCGCCAGCCCCATCGTCACTGGTCCGGAAACCACCGCCAGAGTCAGTACCCAGGAGGGCAGCACTATTGTCACTGGTCCGGAGACCACCGCCAGAGTCAGTGCCCAGGAGGGCAGCACTATCGTCACTGGTCCGGAGACCACCGCCAGAGTCAGTGCCCTGGAGGGCCCCGGCAGCCACAGCCCCGCTGGGCACTGAGGGACCGTCATGCCACACACCGCTGCACAGGTCAGAAACTGCAAAGTCAAGCAACGCTGAACAGGGCAAAGACCGCCATGGCAAGCACCGCTGAACAGGGCAAAGACCGCCATGGCAAGCACCGCTGAACAGGGCAAAGACCGCCATGGCAAAGCACCGCTGAACAGGGCAAAGACCACCATGGCAAGCACCGCTGAACAGGTCAGAAACTGCAAAGTCAAGCACCGCTGAACAGGGCAAAGACCGCCATGGCAAAGCACCGCTGAACAGGGCAAAGACCGCCATGGCAAGCACCGCTGAACAGGGCAAAGACCGCCATGGCAAAGGACCGCTGAACAGGGCAAAGACCGCCATGGCAAAGCACCGCTGAACAGGGCAAAGACCGCCATGGCAAGCACCGCTGAACAGGTCAGAAACTGCAAAGTCAAGCACCGCTGAACAGGGCAAAGACCGCCAACTCAAGCATCGTTAGCCCATGTGCAGCTGGGACAGTGACGGAACTGGGACCGTCACGGGGAGCGTGATGCACTCTGGGCACCAGTCCCCCTCCAGAACCAATGGAGAACTGCATCCACTACCTGAATCCTTCACAGGATGAAGCACTCTGGGCACCAGTCCCCCTCCAGAACCAGTGGAGAACTGCATCCACTACCTGAATCCTTCACAGGATGAAGCACTCTGGGCACCAGTCCCCCTCCAGAATCAGTGGAGACTGTTATCCACTTGAGAGACTGTGGCTTTGCACTCCCCAGGATGGTACAGTGGGCAACCCACCCACTGTAGAGACTTGAGAGACTGTGGCTTTGCACTCCCCAGGATTGAACAGTGGGCAAGCCACCCACTGTTATCGAGTTGAGAGACTGTGGCTTTGCACTCCCCAGGATGGTACAGTGGGCAACCCACCCACTGTAGAGACTTGAGAGACTGTGGCTTTGCACTCCCCAGGATACATCAATGGGCATGGAGTCCCGTTGTGGATCTGGCGGGGTGCTGTAATCCGGCTGAGGTGCCCCCCCTTCCCTTCCCCCTGAGGTGCCTCTTGTATTTCTATCTTATGCCCCTGCAGTGTTCTCTCCGTTTGTGGACAGGTATCTAGTGTGGGCCTCGCTCATGCATTGTGGGCCCAGTGGTCCACGGACATTGAATTGTGCATACCTGCACTACTAATCGTGATGTATATATTTGGAATGTGTATATATTTCCGTATATATGAACTTACTGTATTTGGATACATTAAAATGGTTCAAGTAATTTGGTTTTACCTTTGCATTCTTCCTGGGGGTTGTACTGTGATGTTTGGAAATGCATTGGTGTGTGTGTTGTAGTGTGCGAGGGTCGGGTTGAGGGTGGGGGTGTTGCGTGTGTGTGTCCGTGACTTTTGCCTCCCCCCTCCCCTATGTCGTAGGTGTAGTACTCACCGTTGTCTTCGGTGCCGCCATTGCTGGTGTTCGTAGAGGAGCAGGAAGACAAGCGCAGGGAGTATTTGGAGTTCCGGCTCCATGGTGCCCTCCTTCCTCGTGGAGTGTGTTAAGGTGAGCGTTTTCCCATTGCAAAAGCTGTTTCCGCCGTGTTTTTATCCACGGTGAATCCGCCCCGGAAAAAGTGGCGGATTGGTGGGTTGTAATTGTGTGGGCGGTACTTTGTCTTCCGCCTGTCTGTTGGCGGTGACCGCCGCGCTGCTTGTCTGTACCGCTGTGGCGGTCGGAGTGTTCAAGTGGCTGTCTATGTTGGTGGTTTCCGCCACGGTCATAATTCCCTTTTTTTTTCCGCCGGCCTGTTTGCGGTATTACTGCAGCTTTAACACCGTCCGTCAGGGTTGTAATGACCCCCAATGTCTTGTAAGTATCAGTAGAATGGTTTGCCAGGGTATGGAACTGGAGAGGCTGTGACTAACCTCCAGATGGTCAAAATGTAGTCCTGGATTGGAATACGTAGATCTGCCCCCATTAATAGAGAAACAATAAGCCAGGATGACTTAGAGTGTAAGAAGTTGGAGCAGGAATTCCAGAATGACAGCAGGCAAAGCTCAGTACCTTTGGAAAGAAGAGTTACCCTGCTCTGCCCTAACCAACTATGGGAACCAAATGGGATCAAAAATTTAAAAAAGTTGTAGGGAGCGCAAACAGTGTGAACTATGTGCCAGAACAGGAAACCCGACAACTGCTGTTGCCAAAAAAAGTGCAATACTGTGATTTATGCTTAAATCTTCTAAGCACTTTCTGACTCAGAAGTATACGACATCTTCTGCCTTCTTCCAGAAAGTTCTGGCTTTTCCAGAATGTTATGTTTCTTCTGCAATGTTCTGACTCTTTCCATCTTGCCCTGAAAATGATCATCTGTATTACCATGTGACTCTACCCGCCGTCAAATTCCCAGACAACAGTGGTCTGTCTGCTGCAGTCTACTAAGCCAGCCCATAGCAAGTTTTTATCGTCAAGTCTGAGAATTTGGCCTTGTCCCTGGGGCATTGCACATCATCCTCGGAGAGCACAAACTGCAGCATTCCAGACAGTTAGATTGTGGCATCATGGTGGTATGTTAGTTGTATTTCAGAGTTCTCTGTGAAGGACCCCAACATAGCATCAAAGCTGTCAAACCACTGCGATGCAGCAACCAAACTAGCTGGGCATATGAAATCTGAGCCCACTAGTCTGGCAAGTAGCTGCTGACCCTAACTTATGTTCGGGGTCCACCCCAGGAACCTGGAGGGGCTGTAGTTTAGAGGTCATATTTACAAGTAATCCTGTTGCATGGTGCTATTGTGCAACATTCAACAGGTGACAATGATTGATTGATACTTTTGGGGACGTTTGTAGTACTTCCATGATATCAAGATTAGGCCAAGGCAGAATTGCAATTTCTCCAGATTCAATTGAGTAATTTCTGTAATTCCCGTTACTCTTTGTGCTGAATTACGATAATGACAGCATTATCCCTGTTTACATAATTAAGGGTAATTTCTGAGGAAAAACAATCCTACAGCGAGAGCACAATTAGTGAGCACGAGCGGCAGCTCGTACTCCTGGTTCAAATTCTGCTGCATTCAGCCCAATTTCTTAGCACAAAAAGCATGCATCCTGATGTCCGTTTTGGAAGTGAGGGTGCATTTTGTGCTAAGAAAATAGCTCTAATGCCTGAAGTAAGTTGGGGAACAATCCTACCCCAACAGCCAATTTAGCGCCATTCCTTTTGACCAAAATGCATTCTATTGCCCATTTTAGATGCCAGGGCCCTTTTCCACTACGAAAATAGAGCTAAATGCTGGGGTTAAGTTGGAGGAAAATCCTACCTCAAGAGCACTCGCTATTCATTTTCAGTCGCATTTAGCGCTATTTCTTAATGCAAAATGCATTCTTGAGCCCATTTTAGACTCGTGGGGGCATTCTTGCACTAATAAATAGGTACAAAACACAGAAGTACCCTTCTAGTGCGATTATGCATAATTTCCTGGAATGTGTAGGCAATTCCACATGATTGTGATTCATTGAATTACACAAGTTCTGCCCATCTCAAATCTGGACATCCAAAACATGTCAAAAGCGTGTGTAATGACATAACTTAAGAATGTATATGTGCCTTGTTTTACCTCTAGTAAGGCTGTGTGCAATGAACATTCTAAGAATGTGAGAAGATGAAGGAAGAGGCAATTCCAGGAATTACCTGCATGAAAGACGTGATATTTGTTTTAATGTGGTTATCTTGAGAATGCTACAGACATACCTTGCATTTACTTTACTAATAACAAATTATTTCTAACTAAACAAATCCTTTTTAGCACATTAGGATAATCAAGGACCGGGAAAAAAACATAATTGTCTAACCTGTACCACACAGTTTACATGCAGCTCTTTGATGGCAAGTTCCTAGCTCACTGTGGTAGATTATGATTGTAATTTATAAACTATACAGTAACAAAATGAGCTCTGGGACAAAAGCAGTATCCCACTGAGCTATGCTGAAAATACTGTTCTGTGGTCTGCATAGTACACGTTCTTTGCAGCAGGCAGATTAACCCTCTGTGCTGCCATAGATGATTCAAAACTGCCAGTAGACAAAACCTGATCCCTCTCTAGCAGGCACATTAATCACTTGAATTATCTTGGCACTTTTAATGTTGCCTGAAAACTGTTGGCTATACAAAGAACTATGCAGTGCTTGTAAAAAAGCTGCATCACTACAAAACTGGCCCACAGTAGCAAAAGCGGGCCACATCTTTCCAAACTCCTGGTGAAATGCCCGATGCCCAGTACGGCCAGTTTGACCTTGGCTGTGACGTGTTCCGCATGCCATGTCTATTTTGGAATGTTCATCATTCTATGGTGAATGAGGGTATTCTTTCTTTTTGTATAGCTTTTCCTGCCTAAGACACATTTCCCTTTTCACCAGTGTTCAGTGTCACCTGGTTTCTAGTGGCTGTCCTGTGGTGAGATGTATATTGCTCCCAGATAATGGACAAAGGGCTAAGGCATGGGGTGATGTTGCCCCCTTACAGAATGGCCATCTGCGCTGTGCCCAGGAACTTAATTAAACTTCAAAAAGTTCTTAAGTTGTCATAGGCAGATGAAGCTCACACTTGGGCTTGGCCCCTTCATTATGCTGCTAGCCAGACACACACCAATCCTAGTGGGAGAGTGGCTGACCCCACAATCAGTTTTGGGTGATCCCAAGGGAGGTTTTGACCATTATCACAGTCACACCTCTGGGTGGCAAATAGAGCTGTGCACAAGAGAAAAAAGGTTCTGCCATGTTGGCTTCAGGTAGAGAGGGGCACTCTGGGATAGTTTACAGTAAAGCACAAAGGCAGTGCTGCAAAAATAGGTAGGGCACTCCTGGGAACTTTTATCTATTGGTTATGGAATGGCCAGAAGTCTCCCCCACCCTCAGGCTGGCTATAGGAATAAAAATGGCACCCTCAGTACCCCCTTCAGAACACATCTGGACCTGTTGAGCACATAAGGACTGTGCTCACTGTCGAATCAGAGACCCCAATGGGTGGACCTGCTCCCATTTGTACCCACACCTAAGAAGTGCACTCCAAGGGTCAGTTGGCTGTCCTCCTGTTAAGCCACAGGTACATAAAAGCTGCAAGAAGCCCACCTTCCTGAAGAGCTCAACTGATCAGTTCCAACTATACCTGCCATAAACTATGCTGGTGGCTTCCCTTGGTGTGAGTCCCGACCAACAAGGGGAGTCCATAAGGTACTGGGGCCCTTGAATAAGATAGATCTCATTGCATACTTCTCCTTCCTGAACCTAACAGCTGGGAAGCAAAAACATTTTCAGTGATTTTTGCCTGGAGTACCGACGGAAGACTGGGACCAGCCTGCCGAGTAAATTAGACAAAAGTGTGTTGCTGCTAGGCAAAAGAATCAGGTTTTCCAGAGCTTTATCACAGCAGCAAATGTATTAATGTGTGATGTCATGGAGAAGGTTCCCAGTCTCGTAGACACTGTTTGGTTGTAGCTTGCAGCCTTGCTCCGCTGGAGGAATCCAATGTATTAATGGAGTAGAGCTGTAACTTTGGTGAATAGCAATTAACTTACCATTTTGTAGGTGTGCTTTTGTATTTGCATGAGCCTCCCAGGTACCCCTTTATTTTTCCTTCCACTCCTTTTGGAGTTGATAATCCCATTCTCTAACCATTCTTCCTTGTACCTCCTCATTTAAACATAAAATAGAGACAAGTGTGGGGGGAGGTCTCAGCACTCGTGCAGGAGAAGTTAGCACATTATCATTAGGGAAGGTGTAGGCAGTGATCTCCATTTGCATGCTAGTGAGTAGGACTTTTTGAGTACTTAAAGTAGTACTATTAAAGTACTACTTTGCATACTAAAAATGGTTGGGTGAATAGGCCCCATACGTTCACATAAATTCAAACGAAACATATGGCCTTATTAACAATAGCTATTCCCTGACTTAAGACTGCCTTTAGTCAGTCTTAAGAAAGAAGGAACATTCATGATATATCAGTGGTGTTGCCCTGTAGTGTACCCATTTTTAATGTAGCTTTCTGCGCGTTTGCTTAAAGTATTAGGCCTCTGTGCACTTTGCCCTAGATGCATTTTATTTAGCCTCGCACTGTTATTTTACAATAGCCAGTTTCACGGTCTTGTTTTATTTTCTTCAATCACACTGTTTAACTTACTTCAGCACTGAAGTTCTCAAACAATACATTCTTGCTCACTCTGTGCTTCAGTCAAGGATACAGTCTGGTACATTGCCGATAGACGTGGTAGAAGTTTAGTCTTTAGGGTTCGTAGAAAGTACACATTCTTACGTAGGGACGTTTCTTAGAACGCCGGCGTATTCGTTATAAAAACACTTCCTAGTCCTGGTACACGTAAGAGGGAGATTCCGACCAGGAACCTACAACTAGACGCTGACTGCCCTGTTGCAGATGCTGATTCCGATCACAGGCCTTTGCTCAGGTATGAGGGTCGATGTCCTCCCGGGGGAACCTGAAAGGCAGGCTTAGAGCTTAACATGCTGTGCTCAAAATAGAACTTAGAAGAGAGAACGTAATCTAGTTGCACTATGATAGCGTTATTCTTATGTTTCACTCTCCTCGTTACTATTTCAATCCTACTGTGTTGTATGGTTCTGGTTATTGCGGCTCACGCCTTGTTATCTTAAATGCAGTCATTTTATTAAACCAATCTTTAAAGCTCAAACTGCCTTTGTCATTTATATATGAGACCACACTGTGTATGAGAGAACTGGTTGGGATCTGAGTGACCACGACTTCCCTGGGAAGTGCTAAGATGTCATGCGCTCGCTGCCCAATTGTCTCTTCCCTTTGGGAGAGATAAGGCACTACTAGTTAGCCGGAGCTCAACCCGGATTTGGGGTCACAAGGGTCCTTCGCCGTGGGTTAGACTTAGTCCCCCACACTGTGAACGATCTTGCGGCCAAAAAATCCAGTAGTCTCATTGGGATAATGAGAGCCTACGAGACAGCCCTGGTTTAAGACTCCTTTAAGAAAGACTTAATTCTGTTAATCTGACTTTGCCTTAGGATGTCCTAAAGTCAGATGTAATCATCATTAAATAGGACCATCTTTCCTGGATTAAGAGAGTTGAGACCATTTAAAAGGTATCCCAAAATTTGGAAAATGTCAGCAAATCAAACTCTCTGTGAGAAAGCAATCAAAATGGTCATTAAAAGTGCTAGACACTATGTGAAGCCTATGCCACTTTTGCTTTAGATTACACTGCACGCCTTTGCATCACTAATTGGACATTCCTGAGAAATGAAAAAAAAGATTAGCTGGAGGATTCGATTTTTGCTCTATTTCTTTTTAGTTTTTATTTCACAAACAGGTAAGTTATTTTAGTATATTTTTGTGAGGAAGTTGACCATATGCTATGCAGATGAGGGATGTAGCATGTTTGTTTTTGATAAAGTTTGTCACATGAGAGGGGAGAATGGTAAAGTTGAGATCAAAATAAGATTTACTTTTCATTTTGGTCCTCATTTGCTTACCAGAGGTGTGGACCTGGAGAACTACAAGATGGGAAGGACAATATTTATATTTCATTTTTGACCTGCCCCTAACTGCGTGATGTAAGGGGTGTTTTTGGCATATTACAGGTCCTCTAAAGTTAGACTTTGTTAGGTTTGGTGCATATAAAAGTCCTATTCTTTTGTTAAAGGAAACGTGATCTTTGAATCATCCCCCTTCAATTAATGTTTGTCTGGATCAGTTCCCTACAGTCATTGCTTTTTGACAGTCTCAATTAGATCATTGATCAGTGCTAAGGAGCGTTTCTTTCTCACTTTCATACTATTGGCTATTAGAGGTATTATTACACCTGTGGGAGTGTTTTCATTGTAATGCATGAGGTGTATTGTTGTCAAGAGAAGCACCAGCTTCTGTTGGCCATCTGATAAATGAAGCAGGCATAGTGTGTAGAGAGCTTCTCTACTAAAAACAACACATTCTGAGTGGATAATACAAAAAGAAACTACTTCAGGCCCCATGTAAAATGAATTGATTCCATAAAAGTGGTTGTAAATTGAATATTGACTTTTACAGAATGTCTTCTGATATGGCAAACCAAACTGAACACTAACTGGTCAGTTGGCAAAATACAGAAATGTAGTAGGCTAGAATTTCACCTATCTCATCAATATTCAAGAGGTAGGTCGTAAATTGTGACCCACTACAATTTGCAACAATTACAGGATGGTGACCTGATGGTGGTAGCATACCTTAATGTCTGTGATTTCTTTTAAATGAAGTAATTTTGTTTTTTTCAAAATGCAGTCCATGTTCCTTAAAAATAAACAGGATGCTTTTAGAAAACAATGAAAAAATTGCACAAACTGTTTTTTTGGATTAGACTACAGTCCGATGGTCCACTGCCTACTCCTGTTTTTGTCAGCATTCATAAAAGGAAGGGGTCCCTTTGGGACTCCCTCTGCTTTGCAACGATATCACGACCTTTGAGTTGGTGGAAAAAACATTAATATTTTATGTTCAGATATAATATGTTAGGGTTTATGTAATGCATGGCAAGGGGGTGAGTTATGGTTACTGTATGGTTCAAGTTATAGTTACTTCAGTTCACTATAACTGGTGAATTTGAGGTATTTTTTGTTTACAGTGGTATGTTATAAGTGGCATTGTCACTTAACTATGATGTCGGGGTTGACCTTTGGCTTTTTCAGTTAATTTCTCTGTTGTATTGTTAATGTAATTCTACCTTAATATATCAAAATGCAGGCCTATTGGCCTTGTCAATGGGTGAATCTATTAATGAACAAGACAAGCCAATTTGCTGTGTTAAGGTATCATCACATCACTTCAAAAAGGAAAGCATATTAGCTTTGTCAACAATATTAAACACATGACAGTGTCTTTCTCTTATGCTCCTTAGATTACATAGTGCAGCCATGAGACCAAACACAAGGCTTCTCTGCATTGACGAGCTGAAGCTCAAGTGCTGCAGCTCTGAGAATGGTTGAAAATATCATTTCCTAAAGTAATATTATACAGGGCCAGATGTACAAAGATTATTAGCGGTCGCAAATGGTCTGATTCGTAGCATCGGGTCGTTTGCGACCACTAAAAAGCTCTTTGGTATGTATTAAAGGCCCTATTTGCGCTTTGCTAACCTTTTACTGAATCGCACATAGAGTTTGCAAGTCGGTATTAGGATGGGGGCGTGTTTAGGGCACCACTTCCTAACACTGAATCATACTGGTATGTGTGAATGTTTTGCAACCGAAATACATTGCAAAACATTCACATTTTACCACCTACTTCAAGTAGGTGACCCATTCGCAAATGGGAAGCGGTCCTCAAGGGACTTTTAAAATCAAGGATAATGCCCTCCAAGAAGTAGTGAATGGCCCCACTGATGGGATTGATGTCTCTTTAGACTTAGCTTTTAGTAACTCAATTGAAGTATCTGACTTTCTTCAGGCCATCCAAGATTGCCCCTCTGACATAACCCCGGGGCGTGACATGATTCCTGCCAACGTATACAAAAGTGTCCCAGAATCTGGGGTACCCTTACTTACTAATGTTTTGAGATCTGCTGTGACAGGCCCCCTGATAGACACCTGGAGAGAGGCGATTATTGTGCCTATTTTTAAGAAAGGGGACAGGGCTGAACCACAGTGTTACCGTCCAATCTCCCTCTGTTACGATTTTAGGTCGACTGGTACTAGCAAAATTGGAGACCTGGGATATGGAGACCGACTGCTTATCAAAGGTACAGTTCGAGTTTTGCCCGGGGTTGTGTACAGCTGAACAGATTCTCAACCTGACTCTGATAGTACAAAAACATACTGAGGCCAAAAGAGGCTGTGTCCATCTAGCCTTTATGGATCTGTTCTGTGCTTTTGACACAGTTGACAGATCCAAATTGTGGGCTGTTATGTCAGACATGGGGGTGGATAAATTCTCTTCTCAGCACCTCTGCTGGGGTGCATTTTGGTCAGGAGGACGATCTGAAGAGGAATTTCCCTCTTTAAAGGGGGTTAGACATGGATGTGTGCTGGCACCTTTCCTTTTCCTTCGCTATATAAATGGTTAGGAAGAGTTTTTGTATAAGATGGGGAAGGTTTGCCACTCATAAATTCCCAGCCAGTCCCAGTCTTGCTCTATGCGGATGATGCTGTCCTTATTTCAAGGACAGCAAATGGCCTTCAATCTTTGTTGGATGCTTTTAATAGTGTCATGGGGAGCCTTGACCTATGAACAAATATAACAAAGTCCAATGTGATGAAGAGTGTTCCAAAGCTATCAAACACTAAGAAATTTGTTCTTGAGGGTTTAGAAATATCAAAAGTTCAGAACTTTACTTACCTCAGGGTCCCAATAAATGTTTGTTTAGACTGGAAATTTTTAACTAGTGTTCGTATTTTGCAATTTCAAAGAGCCAGAGATGCTGTTTTTTGGTTCTTAAAGAAGTGGGGCCACAAACCGGCGAGGGAAATGCTGACTGTTTTTATAAGTAAATGTTTTTCTATTGCGTCGTTTGGAGCTGGGGTGTCGGGCTATAGCAATTGTACGAGCCTTCAGATAGTGGAGATTATGTTTCTGAGAAGGTTACTAGCAGTTCCGCAATCCACCCTGGCCGCTTTTTGCCCTGTTGAAGTTGGTCTGAGGGGCATAGCTGACTATATGAGATTACAACCTCTATTGCTTTGGTTAAGAATCTGATAAAATCCCGAAGCTCAATTCTGCAGATCAGTGATTTCGGACTGCTTGTCACTGACTCTGTTATGGATATTTCCTGGCTCAGATATGTTAATTCCTTATTCTACCATCTTGGGGTTGGGGAATATTTCCATGCCCATAAATCTTTACCAGCTAAGGCCAAAGAGAGAACTAAGGAGCTCTATTGGCATCCTATTTCTGAATCGAATTTGACTAGTTAGATATCAGGGGATTTGGTGAGCTTGTTGCCACAGCCGTCACACCCTAAGCTCTATCTTACTATCATTCTTTTAGAGCAGCACAGGTTTTTATCGACTAGATTTTGTTTGAAGTCTATACATTTTTTACTAGCATTTCCTACTTAAGGCACTTGGTTTAAAAAACTCCCGCCATGTACATGTGACAGTAACTCTCCTCAAAGGACCTTGCACTTTGTTCTCTTTTGTAATTTCTATACTGTACCTAGGGGAAGGTTTCTACGTCCTGTGCTTTAGGCTTCAGGCATTAGGTCCAGCTATTTTGCCTATTCATATCTACATGACTTGGGAAGTGAAGGGACGATACATGCTGCTATTAATTTTTGTAATATGTTTTTATCCTGATATTGTTATTTATATTCTTTGTTGATTATTGAATATGCATTTGACTATGTCTTTTATGGTTCTTCTGAGTTGAATAAAGTATTTCTGACTGACTGACTGAAATGACTTTTAAGTCCTTTTTACTGTAAGGATATGCTTCACTTACATTTTTGCATATCCCACTTTAAATGCTATCCACCCAACCCTGTGTTCATTTAAGGCCTACTTCTGTGTGACATATTAGTCAAAATGTTTTTGGCAGGTTGAATTTGCTGTTTTGAAACTGCACAAACAGGCTGCATTGGTAGGCCTACAGCCATGCTTTGCACTGTCACTTTAGTGGTGGCATAATGTGTGCTGCAGTGCACTAGTGACAATTAATTTACAGTTGGGTATACTCTGTATGAGATACTAGGGACTTTTAGTCAAGCTAAGGTCATGAAAGTAAATATGCCAACTAGGAATATGGCCAATTTTGACGCAGACATCTTTAACAGAGCCCTGTGCCCAGAGTACAAAAAAAAGCAGCATCAGTCCACAAAATGCAGGTGATTCTGAAAGATGAAGCATTTTTTCTCAGTGTAGGTCTGTAGAGCTTACTGTAAGACTTTGGTAGTTAATTGAATTACCTATTTTATGGGCGATATCTGTGCCAAAGTACTGTTTCAATTCAATTAGGTGAACAGGGACAAGTGAAGTATCAATCTTATGATAAACATTCATCCCAATTGTTGATCCACAGTCCCTTTCATCACATATACATTCCATATGCGCTTTGAGAATATTCATTTTTTTCTGGCTCAACCATTATTGGATTCTAGGCCTTTGACCCCCATACTGAGCCAAGTTAATTGCTCTGCTGGCTAGCAGGAGGATCAAAGCCTCCCTTCACAAAGAAGAGGCATTCATAGTGCTTGACCCAGGTCATCCGAAAGTAATAGTCCCTGCAATAGGGAGTTACGGGTGAGAGGACACCGGTACTGAAAGTGACAATGGTAAAAGAATGCCCACTTAGAGCACAAAGCCACCTGATGCTACTGCAAGGATGGGCTGAAAGACCTTACCTCTAAGTGGGTCTCAGGATTTGGATGGGTTTCTCCAGAGCTACCTGAGCTTGCTTCTGATGCCCCATGAGGAATAGTTGTAGGAGTGGACTTGCTGTGGGACTTTGGATAGTTCTCCTGGGACCTCTTTGAACTGGCCATTAACAGCTAACACAGAGGTGCCCTACAAGAAAGTTAGGAGGTTGTGGGACCTGGGGAGTGTGGCAGGAAGGGTGCACTGCTTGATGTCTGTGGAGGGGCTGAGGAAGATTCACCCAAGCAGGAGAGAGCACTAGGAGCCCAGGCAGAGGGCAGGCCTGGTTAAAGAGACGAAAAGTTCATGCCTCCAACCAAAGTACCATTTAGAGGCCCAAGACTTTAAAGTTAGGACTGGCCATCAGGAGCAAAATGAGTTCAACTATGTCAAAACTGACTCTAAGGGGCTGGAGAAATTACAAGACAAAACCTTGCCCACCAGGAGACTGAGCAGAAAATGAAACACTTGGCATTTTGCATTCAGAATACAGCTGCCTGACTACTCCTAAATGTAAAGCCACAAGCCCACATCTCCCCGACCTTGAGGGCCCTACATTAGTTACTGATTGCTAGAAGACCCACCTTCTATCTGCTTTGTATCACCAACAAATCAATACATAGAACAGGACCACTTTTCATCAGGAATAAAATCACCAAATACATTAAATAAAGAAACATCTGCTCAAGATTGGCGCTCCACCTCAAAACCCCACCATACAAGAAAAAGACAATATGTGGTACAACTTTCTTTGTTCAAGTGGCCAAACTATGGAATTCCTCGCCCCCAAATTTAAGATCCACAGATAACTATCTTATATTCTGAACACTACTCCAGAGTTGGCTTTTTTCTACATAACCACCACACTCAAACAGTAATGGACTGCATACCCTTGGGTATGTAAACATTTATAATTTGATTATATGCATATATCTACATATGTGTAGTTCTTTGTACAAATATGTATAATAACTATTTTATCTTAAAATATATACATATGCTTTAGGCCTATTTAACAAATATATATATTACTTACGGTTAAATGTATATATGTATGTATGTATATGTATGTGTGTATATATATATATGTGTGTGTGTGTGTGTGTGTGTGTATATTATTCTACGCTTAACATATTCAAAGGTCATTGCAAAATTTCTGAATGAGTTGTTTGATTAGATGCTTATTGTATTGTATTATAATAGTGTTTATATAGCGCTTACTGCCCCTTACGAGGTATCGAAGCGCTTTTCGTCGAGTAGCACGCTACTCCGGAACTCAAGAGGAATTAGTGGTGGATTAGTGTAGGGAAATAGGAGTTCAGTTTTAGTATTTTTAGGAGTTAATTTGAGCAGAGGATATGTGAGTTTATTAGTTGGATTGACAAGAGTAATGGAGGGATAGAGGAGGGAAGAATCCAGAAGTGTTAATTGGGAGTTTATAGTAATAGGATGTGGCTTGGGATGAGTAAAGGAGAGATAGAGAAGGGATGAGTCTGTGGAAAGGGTTAGGGAGATCATAGTAGCAGGAGGGGTTTTGGATGAGTCAAGGTGAAATAAATGAGGGAGAGTTTATTAGGGTTGTTTGGGAGATCATGGTAGTAAAGTGAGGTTTGGGTGAGCTAGATGTGGAAGAGGAGGGAAGAGCTTAGGCAGGGTTAATTTGGACATGAAAGTATTAGAATGGGTTTGGGACGAGTCAGAGTGGGGATGGAGGATAGATTGATAGATACATGATATATGGTGATGGGTAGACACAGTAAAGCTTACAGGAGAGTACATTTATATTATGTTCATTTATAAATATATACTTTTTTAATCATTATTTTATTTTTCTTTAATGTATTTATTAGTATTATTTATTTTTACTTATTTATAATTTGAGTTTATTTATAGATTTTATTTATTTATACACACACATACATACATATATATTAACATACATATAAATATTTAATTGTGAGTAAATATACATTTAATAAACAGGTTTAAAGAGTATGTGTGTAATTTATTGTTATGACATAGTAGCGATAGGTATAGTTCTTTAGAAAATATGTATCTAGAATATACACATATTCAGATTAAAAATATTTCTCAACACAGGCATAAGCAGTCCCTTGCTGTTTGAGTATGGTGGTTATGAAGGAAAGAGACAACTCTTAAGTAGTCTTCTGAAGACAAGCTAGTTATCCGTGAATCTTATATTTGGGGGTAATGAATTGCATAGTTTGGCTGCTTGAACGGAGAAGGATGTACCACCTATAGTCTTTTTCTGGTATGGTGGTGTTCTAATGAGGGGTGCCAATCTTGAGCAGAGGTTTCTTTGTTGAATGTATTTGGTTATTTTGTTTCTGATAAAAAGAGGTCCTGTTCCATGTATAGCTTTGTGTGTAAAGTATTTGTGCAACACTTCAAAATGCAATAAAGTAAAAACATTAAACCAAAAAGATCCAACACCAAGTTAGAAAAATAGTATGTTAATAAATAAAACAAGACCAAAATAACAAAAATGCAATTAGTAGAACCAGAGATATGTAAGGTTAAAGATTTTAGTAAAGATAGTGCAAAAAAGCACAAAAGACATAAAAAAAGCACAAAAGAATTTCAGGTTGACTGCGATAGAGTGCAGGCCAGCTACAGGGACCCATTTAGACCTTCTGAACAAAGTATCTTAAATCCTGGTTTGCGGAGCGTTATAAGGATCTGCAAAGATGTGTTGCGCAGCCGAAGCGATGGCTCTAAAATGCAGCAAGGTTGTGATGCAAGGGTGTGAGTGGTCATTGAGGATCCCATCGACGGGGATTGTGATGCAAAGTCCAGTGTTGGGAAAGCAGCATACAGTAGGGTAAATGTGTCAGTCCCAAAAAGTTGTGAGGGTCTGCATTAAGGACGCATCGCACAGTGCGGCAATGATTCATGTCTTTGCGATTGGTACAATCATGCAGCAGAAGATGTGTTGATTCTCTTCAGGGTTGCGAAATGCTGCAGAGGAGATGCATTGGATCTGCTAGATCCACACAGGCTGGTAGAGCACTTTAAGCCTACCTCCAAGAGTTCTGGACTGAGATGGCACAATTTGGCAGGGTAGACTCACAGATGGCAGAGTCCAGGTGCAAGGTTATTAGAAGCTTGTAGTTTCCCTGGGGCATCAGATCAGAGCCAACTTGCCCTTGGAGTCACTATGGGTTCAAGACATGCAGGTCTAGTCCTTCTCACTCAGTGAAGAGGTTGGCTGGCAGCAGATTAGCAAAGCAGGGCAGCAGTTCCTTCAGAGCATCAGTCTAGCAGTGGGACTCTTTCAGCAGCACATCAGTCCCTATTCATGGCAGAGCACCCACAGGTCTTTCAGAGTACTGTAATGGTGCCCGATATATATATATATATATATATATATTCATATGGAAAATGTCACTTACCCAGTGTACATCTGTTCATGGCATGTTCCGCTGCAGATTCACATTCTATGCACTACCTCTGCCACCACCCCGCACTCACGATGTCCGGGAAAATGGCCTAGAGTTTGTGGGGGCACCTCTGCTAGTGCAGGGGTACCCTCACACACACAGGTACTGGGCATCCTGCCTCTGAGCTAGAAAGCCTGCCATAGGGGTGAATTATAAGTGGCCTGGTGTGCTAGAAAATGGCAGTGTAAGGGCAACTTTTCACATAGGCTGCAATGGCAGTCCTGCAGAACCCTTTGCGTGGGCTCCCTATGGGTGGCAACATATATGCTGCTGCCCATAGGGATCCCCTGGAACACCAATGCCCTGGGTACCTTGGTACCATATACTAGGGGGTTACATGGGGGCACCTGTATGCCAATTGTGGGATGAAATACAGTGATAACAGTCAGCAACAACTAAATTTAGGGGAGATAGCATAACTACTGGGGTCCTGGTTAGCAGGATCCTAGTAGACACAGTCAAAATACACTGACAAACATTCCAAAAGTGGTGGTAACTAAGCTAGAAATAGGCTACTTTCCTACACTGGTCATTTACTATTTCTGAGAATCGACAAAAAAATAGCAAGGGCATATCTGCTTATTAAGGTATGCCCTCACATGTAATATAAGGCACCCTGCCTTAGGGCTGTAAGACCTGCTAGAGGGGTGACTTACATATGTTGGATGCAGTGTCAAGGGACAATGCACACAAGCTGTGTGTCATGTTTTTCAATTTTATCTCTACTAAGACACGCAGTGGCAGTCTGTCATGTGCTTTGAGAGTGGCCCTTTAGGGTGGCACAATTTGTGTTGCAGCCCTTAGGGAACCTCTTTAGTACCTCAGGACCTAGGTACCAGGGGGTAACATTTACTAGGGACTTACAGAGAGTGTTATAGGTTTTGCCAATTGGGGAAAAGGGCTGTGCAGTTTGGGAGAAAGGGATCTGGCATTGGGGGAGCTGGTTCACAGAAACCCAGTGAACTTTTGAAATTACATGAAATACCAAGAAAAAAGTGGGGGCTAACCATGCCAAAAAGGGTGCTCTCCTACAGGCACCATGAAGATGGGTATGCTTGCTCGTAGTACAGGACAAGAAAGGATATAGCTGGAAACTATGCAAGTGTTGGGGCAAACACTAATGGTTCAATCGTTGTTCAATAGGGATTTCTGCCCCAGGCTATAAATGGTAGTTAGAGGAGGGTCAGTGGCAAATAAGTGTCATCATCAATAACAGTATTGACCTACCCCTGCCAAGCATAACTAATACTTAATCTCAAGATCCCACATGACCTGGGGCATACACTGGAGTCACTGGCTCCATCACCTTCTATTTGAAGGTAACATCAGGGTTTCCTCACAACTGTTAAAAGATGAGTAACCGTTTAGGCTAAGACGATGGTCTAAATTTCAATACTCATGACTACTGAAAACCTGTAGCCAACAGAACTGAACCTCACTATCCTAGGTTGGCTGCCTCCTGACCTTTTTAAGCTAAAGTTGGGGGTGGAAAATAGGAAGGGGGTACAGGTAACCTTCATGTGTGTGCTGTGATCACAATGAGAAATGATCATGCAGCTTCACTGCCCAGATGTTCTTGCTTCTCCTAGCCTGCTCCACTGCTCCTAGGAAACCTGAATACCTCGTGACTTAACACAGATCTTAATATCAGCAGGTACATAGAACTTCCTTAAATCAGGTCAGGAAGTTAAGCAACTGCTCTCAGGAGCAATTTGAGGGATGTTCAGTCTCAAACCTAGTGTGAGGAAATGGAGTGTATTATGTTGTGTAGTTGTGAGACCTCACAGTGCAATACAATTAGAAAGCCCTTTAGGACCCGTAGATTTAGTTTGTTAAACCCTCAGCTCAACCCTAGGTAGCTGTGGCACTGAGCAGCAAGGCTTACACAGAGGAACAAGTGCAAAGCATTTAAACAGCACCAAAGCAATTGAAGATAAAATGGACAACACCCAAGAAAGCCAACAACAATTTATAAAAGTACTGTATGTTATGCATTTTAGACAGCACAATGAAAAAGAGCCACTAGAGTGTTCTGGCGATATAACAGTTACAAGTTATAGTAAATATGCACGTTTTAGCTTAATCTGGAAAAAAGAAGCATTAGCAAAGTCAACAAATGTGGCACTTGCAAACTTCATGTAAGAAAACTACAGGATGCAGAAGATACTCAAGGATGATATCGATGCAATGTGGTCATTAGGGGTACTTCTACGGCTACTCCTCAATTCACGAACTTGGTGAGGCAGTCCTGGCCACAGGAGTTTTCCTCCATTGAAGCTCTTTCTGTCCTGATAAAGGTCTAATCAGCCAGCATCACAATCACATCCAGATCCTTCCTTGAATGTTAATTTGCCTTCTGGGCGACCAAGTAGAACTCCAACAATTCTCCCTGACCCAGCAGACTCTGCTTGCTGTAACTTTGAGTGTTTGGTCCGGGTCTCTGGTGCTCCACAGCAACGAGAGTCAGTGGCTTGAAGATCTAGGCTACCAAATCACCCCAGCAGGCTTCTTCAGCTATTGTTGTTGTGTGCTGCGAGTAAGAGGTCAGCGAACTGTCGCTTGGAGTCTCATGCTTTGTCTGGGCTCGAGACAACTTCTCCACGAACTGGACACAGCACGGCACAGCACAGTTCTTTCTCCTTTGCCAGCCACCAAGTGCAGCCCACTCTAGTGCAGCCTCTGACAGTTCTTTGGTTCCCCAAGGCAGTCCTTCCCATCCAGTTGACCTCCAAGTTCAGGTCTGCCAGGGGTGCCCTTTTGTGTCCAAATATTTCCTCAGGGTAGGATGCAGTTGGTTGCCAATGGGCTACCAGGTTCTCTTCCTCCTCATGACCACTTCCAGTGAATTGTGTCAGCCAGTTATCCCACGATGCACCATTCTGCCTCCATCTAGGATGGCAGGACCCTCTCAGCGTCTAGACCTCTGAGACCAACCCAGAGGTATAGATACCACAAGGGGGATACACACCCATGCAAAAACAGTTTGGCAACTGGTTTCCCCTGCCCTGTCCCTAATGCTAACCTGTCTACCTAGACAATGGAGCAGCCTCTCTCCCGCATTACCCATTTACCTTTCAAAGACCTCTTTCCCTCTAAAGATCGCCTTTTGGGCCAACACCCGGGTGGCTTCCTGCAGGAAGGAGGCAACACCTCTACCCAGTGCAGGCTTCCATTGTCGTTAGTACATCTTTCTAGGAGAGCAGAAAGCTGTCTCTGGGACAGGCTCTTCTTCATGCAACCGTTTCGGCACAGGAGACTAAAGGTAATAAAAAGTTGCACACCACAACCTGTTACAGTAATTTCAAAGACAGAATACACTCTGACTTAATGTAACAAGTTGTTGAAACCTTGAATTATCAACTTTAGTCACACTGTTAAGGAGTTAGCATAGTTGTGAGTACAGCGTGTAACCTGCATTTGTCAAAAGGGCAACTAAATTCTTCCATAGTAAAAACACATTTTTACTGACGGAACAGATAAATACATGTGTTGCCCATAAAATATGCTGCACCCTGCCTGAGGCCTTGACATGCCTGTCATAGAGGAGACGTTCCTATTCCAGGGGAGGCTTGGCTTTGCCATTGCTTTCAATGGCAAAGTTGGGCAAGCAGTTTAGAACTGCTCTTCCAGTCTGTAATAGCAGACTAGGAGACTTGTTGTACAAGTGTTCTACCCAGGGTGGCACAACTAGAGCTGCAATCCCTGCGGGAGCTTCTAACTTAACTGGTTAGCATGCCCCTGGGCACTCTCCGAGTCCAAGAATCAACAGCGTCAGTCTAAAAACTTGGGGCAACCATACATTTCATTACGCCTAGTCTGGAGGGTGAGAAACAACCTTAGAAATAATTCCACTTCTAGCGGTAATATCTTGTTTCTCTGATGAGCAAATATCTCCATTTGAAGATGGCAACAAATCAAGTGCTAGAAGAGGGGGCCAGGACTTTCAACACTGAAAGCCTGTGCTAACATTTCATCCACGTCTCCAATCCTGAGAAGTAAATATTTTTCTAGCTCACATTTTGTTGGCTTCTGAGTTATTTTTTCCCAGTCAGAAAAGTTTAGACTTTGCTCACACACAGCCAGGCAATCTATAATTCAATTAAACAGGAAATATCACGCCTCACACACAGCATGAAAGAACACAAGCCGATTTGGAGGTACAAATTACCTCCCTTACAGAAGCTCAGAGTCACTGGGAATTTAAAGGCTGGATGAAAATTAACAACATGTGGAGGCTGAGATCAAAAGCACAGGGGTAAAAAAAAGTGGAGCATGGCAGAGGAGAAAAGCAGAAGCATTAGATGGCATGTACTAATAGGAAATGCAAGGTTGATGTTCAAAATTAAAGTACAAGCTATGAGAAAGAAAACAGAACGGGGAGACTTGTGCACTCAGTGCTTTTACAAAAAGGAAAAAGTTCACAAAACAGGAGACACTTATGGAAGGATGAAAGAAGCCAATCAGGGGCATCGTAAACAGGCTATGCTACAAGGAAGGGGCAAACATGAGATTCTCAGGTGAAACAACTAAATCCATTAAATGGAAAGCAAGAAAAAAGTGAGAAAAGAAAAAGCCAAAGGAGAATAATGGGTGGAGCAGCATACTAGGTCAGCTATCGCCATATCCTCCATAAGTCTTTCGGAACCAGATATCTGAGTTGTCTGACAGGCTGCGACCTTTGCTCTGTGGATGGTTATGAGTCTCTGTTTTTATTTTCTCTATCACAGTAGGTAAATATTATCTTAACTATTTATCTACAAGCATCCCAAACCTCATCTTACTACTATGATCTCCCAATTAACACTTATAGATTCTTCCCTTTTCAATCATTTCATTATTCTATTAAATTCAGCTAAGAGACTCACATGTCCTCTGCTCAATTTAACTCATACCTCCTTATATTAATCCTAATACTGTACACATATTTCCTATACTAATCCACCACTAATCCTTTTGGGTTCGAGTAACATGCTACTTGCTGAAAAGTGTTTCAATGCATCAAGGGTAGTAAGCACTATATAAATACAATTACAATTACAACATTTCCCAAGGGAGCCCAAAGCCCCGAGGATTTAGGCAATCCCGTTTTCTAAAATCTCAAATGAGAAGTGGTTATGTTTGAGACCAAATGCCCAGATTCTCTTTCAGCCCCGGGGAACCCATAGCCTGCGAACCAGCACATTAAGGATTGTTTCGGGTGACCCTTTCCCCCCATACCAAAGACAAGTTGGGGTGTTCCTCCCGCCTTCCCACAATAGAGATACTACAGCATCAGTGTGCCGCTACTGTGCAGAAGTACTAAGGAGTGCAGTATACGCACGGGAGCCACAGGGCCTTGAGGCTACCCCACAGCCCCAAGAGAAACCCTGGAGGTGGATGCCCCGGGTGGGACCAGGGCACCTAGGAATGTTTCAAATCAAAGCAGCGTTAAGCCACATTGCCCAAGAAACAAGCATTGCTGTCAACTGCAAGCTGCTATTCAAGCTCAGGGCTACAGAGCACCAGAGATACCCCAGTGAGGGTGAGAAAATTAGCAAGTTGGCCTTGTGGTGCTCCAAGGAAGGGCAATTAAAAGAATTGGCACATTGTTTCAGGTCTCAGACAATACCAAAGCCCACTACTCTTTGCCTTAAAATGAGACAGCACGATTAGAGATAATTTGGTTCACACTTAGGCAACCAAAAGACATGTGAACATCAATACAAGAAGCCTTTTGGAACTGTCCCAGTGAAACGATACCACAGTTGAGGACACTGCTCTCTGTGCACATGAACAATTGAAGGCAATTCATTACTGTACAATGACAATCTAATAAAATATTTAGAATTGACCAAACGCATTATAAGAAATGTCGTTTAGTGTGTCTTGTGTCCATGCTGCAAAGCATATACTGAAAAAACGATCAAGAAACTAGAGATTTGTACAACATATATCAATAATTAAATGTATACATCTTCCTGCTGTAATGGTACGACATTTCTTGGAAGCAAACCACATTGCTTTAGATCTTAAATGGACAGTACTCATACATGTCAGAAGCAATAATAATGTGAAGGCAATACTCTTGATTCTGGAAGTGCAGATTATTTTATGCTTCAAGAGAAATGAAAATGGACTGAATGAAAAGTCTGAAACATGAAATATTCTCTCGTAAACTCAGCCACGAATAAGTAAAAACAACAGAGCTCAAAACACATTTTGACCCTTAGATCCCAAGAAACTGTGCGATGGTAATTGTCCTGAATGTACCAAAGCACAAAAGACACGGCAATATTTCAGCAGACAACAATTACATGTGAAGTCACAGTAGACTACACCTCCCAGCCTCCACTCAGGTAGAGGAATTTGTCAACTGGCTCTCTCTTGAATCTCGCTATTAAACATGGCCACGCTCTAGCTATTAAAGATGACGTGCATACCTCCGAACGTAGAAACACTGGGAGTAATTCACTGGCACCCACGAGCCATTAATTGAAACTCATGTTCCATTACTAAAAGAAGAGGCCAACATGGTGGAAATCCTTCGTAAATCCAGCAGGACTTTTTGACTGTTTCACACATCCACATATACAAGTAAAGACACACAAAAGGCAAAAATCTCTCCCTCAACTCACAAGGTGTGTGGGCTTCTTCATAACAAGACTGTTAACATTTAATGTGTCCACTGGGAATATAAAGTACTTACCCTAGTGAAGACCTTCCTAGAAGACTTGACTTAAAATGAAGATTGTAGAGGTTGACGAGGATAACTGACTGTTCATGGGTCAATACCCACACATTAAAACAATATATATTCACAGTGATGAGAGGGGTTCCTTCAAATCGACATATACCTCTTCCATTTTGGGATTACCTACTTTGTTACTAACAAAGTTACAAGGAGATGGACATTAATTGTATGTGTCTGACACTTTTGAATGTTTATTGTGAACTTTTTTTGTTTTTGTTTTTTTGGATGTGACGTGATTTTATAACTAGCGGGGGTGGAGAAAAAGGGATACAAAAAGTTGTGTTTCCCATGTTAATTCCCATAGGCCCTTTAGACATGACTACAGCCCGAACCGCTGGACGGAATTACAACAAATTTGACGGAAAGCTAGCTTTCAGTACACAGATTGTGCTTTCACTTATTAGGTGTAAATCCATTCAGTAGTTTTTGACAACATTTTGGAAAATCCACATTTGTATGTCTCTGGCCATGAAGTAGTTGTAGAAAACGATGAGCTCACACAAGGAAATGCGCAGCTCTGATTGGCTGCTAACACTTCAAAGTAAAAAGTGTTGGCAGCCATCTTGGGCCTCGGCTTCAGCCAAGTTCCAGAAAAAAACATGCACAAATAAGTGTGCTTGTTTTTTTATAAGCCCCCTAGTGGGCCAAGTCCCAAAGGCATTCATAATTTTCAATGTGGGGGAGCCTCCCAGCCCCTTCACAGCCCGAGGACCAAAACCTACCTGTGACAATTTCTGTCATATATGTGGGAGGCCTGTGGCCCCCTGTGCCCCCGGAGACCACCACCTCCCTCAGGTATTTAACATTAAATGTGTGGAGGCCATGTGGCCCTCCTCAACCCAAAAAAAAAATCATGCCACACCCCGGGTGATGGGGTCCTAGGTCCAAAATTCTTCCTGTGTAGGGGGCCATCATGGCCTCCCCCCAAAAATTTTTCAAAATTAGGACATGCCTCAGGGAATGGGGTCCACCTGCCAGTGTCAGCCCTGTGGAGAGGGCCCATGTGGCCCCCCTCCCCCCAATTTTTTTTAAATGAGGCCGCACACTAGAGCTTGAGGTCCCTGAGGCCAAAATCAGCCCTTTGGAGGCAGGCCATGCTTCACCCCTCCCCTAAAAAAAAAAAAAGTAATCAGGCTGCACCCCAGGGGATGAAGTGCCCGGGGCTGAGACCGGCCTGGTGAGGGGGTCATGCAGCCCCCCACCCCTAAAAAAATATTTAGGCCAGGCCCCCAGGGATTGTATCCCCGGGCCGAGATCGGTCTCAGGGGGCCACGCACCCCCTAAAAAATATTTAGGCTGGGTCCCAAGGGAAGGGTTCTCCCAGGGCCAAGATCAGCCTGGAGGGAGGGTCTGCACAGACGTATCCCCCCAAGAAATTTAATTATTTATGCCGGGCCCCAGGGCATGTGGTCCCCGTGGCTGAGATTGGGTGGGGGAGGAAGCCCATGCAAGGTTGGGTTGTTATAGGAGTTGGCTGCAGGGACTAGCCACAGGTGAGGTCCTGGTGCCAACCCCCGCTGCTCACAGCCAAAGGCCATGCGCTGCAGAGGGTTGGGTGGTTATAGGGGTTGGCTGAAGTGCTTGGCAGTAGGCTTTATGGCCAACCACTGTCATTCTTGGCCAAAGACCATGCACAGTGGGGTTTGGATTAACGTATAGTAATGAACAGTTCTATATGTTTAAGAAATGTAGAAGTTCACTGAAAAAAAATGGTTACAGAGAAGTTATAGTTAGGAAATATTTTTTTTAAAAACATAGAAATTCACTGAAAAAGCAAAAGTTGCAGGGACTCCATAGATTTTCAATAGACCATATAAATTAATCAGAAATTGTTAAAGTTCTTTCAAGTAACTATAACTCATGCCCTAAGGTAACCATAAAATGCGCCCTCATCATGCACTGCTAATTACCCCAGATATTATGACACTTATGACAACTTTTATGACGTCATTAATATATATATAAATAAAATATTGCCACTCAAAATAATGACAAAAATACTGTTCATGGAGGGAGGCAAATTATAGTTACCTTAGGATACGAGTTAGAGTTACTTGCAAGAACTTTAACTACAACTGCTGAATTTCTATGATTTTCTACGTGTAAATTCAGAACCTAACTATAACGTCCCTGCAACCTTTGGGTTTTTCAGTATATATATATATGTATATATATATATATATATATATATATATATATATATATATATATATATATATATATATATATGTCTGTATGGAGCAACTAATCTGAAAGTCATTAAAGTGTTGAGTTATAAGGATTAGGATAATAGTATGATAGCTTGTAGTCCACTGGTAAATCACAAGAACATATGCATTATTTTTAGAAAGACTACCCTAAAGGACATTTATTGCTAGGAAAAATATGACTATTTAACATCTCTAGTTTACTCTACTGGCCACAAACAGGCTGTGTTTTAAGATAGCTTAGTCTTCCAGCACGTCTTAAGGTACAATATCATTAAGATACCTCAGGTAAATAATGAACTGACATGCAGCCTCTAAGGCACTGATTCGCAAAGTTTTCAGAATCATGACTCAATTTTTAGAATGAACAACGTTTGCAACCCACCCAGCTTTAAAAGACATGAGGAGGAGGTGATTTTTTTATGTAATTGTAGACGTGCTTTCAAATTGCTGTGAACTGCTAAAATAACATAAGCATTACTTGTTTTGCATTTCTCTCTGATAGCAATTGTTTGTAAATGCCACAACCTTGACCACTCCCTTCAATATGTATTTATTGAACTGTGGCCAAGATATTGATTTGCCCATAAAAGTGGAAGATGGTGAACTGCACTGGAGTATCAACACTTTTAAGAGTGGGGTACTGGCCTATACTATCTGTTTACAAGTCACATAGCTTCTGAAAAATCTTGGTGTTAATACCAATGATTTTTAGCAAATTTGAAAACACACCTCTGCACCAGAGTGTAAGGTAAGACCTAATATACATGTTTGTATTACAAGGTCTAGTGGCTTATATATTTTTCAGTTTTATACTGCATATGCAGCTCAAGGTCATTCGAGCAAAATAGCAATTTACTTGAACACCAGATTACATTACACAAAGCCAGATTTCTTTTATTTAAAGCAGTGAAGATTAAGAGCCTTAGTACAGGTTTGGTGGTCCGTGCATAATCAAGGCAGCAGTGGTCTTACCACCATCGGCTTGGCGGTCGGACTACTTTATTACGATGCTGGCGTGCCCTGAGAGGAAAGACTGCTGCAGTCATGCAAGCACCAGCTGCCAGTGCAGACTGCCACAGTGGTGAGGCAGCACAAACAGGCAAGCAGTCATGTCCCGGCTGCCAGGAAGGGAGAGCATAAAGGAAGCACCTGCAGGTAGCGTTACACATCCTGTGCTACCATGGATCCCATCACACACGTCCTGCCAATGCTGCTACTCATCAAAGGAACTCAAAATCCACACCACTGTGGACGCAACCAAAAGTAAGTACACACCCCTTCCTGTGTAATTAATCTCAACAACAGAACCTTGTGCCGTTGGCAACATGATATGGGCCTCACTCTACAGACATCAAGTACATTTGTCATTGTGTCCCAGGTCGGAGTCATTCGCAATGAATGGCACATTCACAGCTATCAAATGCCCCCTTTGGGCAGGTCACTGACACTGCATCACCACACTCCACAATAACACATGTCTACCCATCTCAGGCTCAGGTACAGTGAAGTGTACAGAAGATCATGTCACACAATAGCAGCACCACCACAAAACATCCTTGGAATGGACTCACACATCACCCACATTGCAACACAATGGAAGGTCAATGGGATGCACAATAGTTTGAGAGAAAAATATCCAAAGCTAACAATGCAAACAATACCTGCACAATAGCGATGGTGGCATCAGGAGCACTATTGAAGGATACTGCACTTGGACACAGTTCACTTTGCACATGCCCCCAAAACAACATTTGCACAGGGACTGGCCCTTCAGGTATCTCAGGGACAAACAGTAGTAGAGCCAAGTGACATGCCTATCTGCATAATGTGTAAGTGCAAGTCAAGAAAGTACATACAACAGTATGGCCATACATCTAGATAAAGTAGCTTCAAGATGCACACATCAAAATAGACACATGCTCAGTCAAATGCAAAGGAAGCTAACACAATTGAACACCCTCCATGTGTGAACAAACAAAACTCAATCTTCCACACATGAAACAAATGTATAATCCATATCAGGGGAACAAATCTAACACCACACAAGTTGACATTGGGCAACACAAGATGAAATACTTACCATAGCAAACAGAACACAATGCAATGACACCCCAATTGCATTAACAAATATCCATACCGTGAACATTGTCCTGGGTGACACCAGCACTCCCCACAAACAACAGCAAATGGATCAGCAATCAGGGTCAATCACACACAATTGTGGGCATACAACACAAATTAGACAGGAGCAACATAAAGGTAGAAAAGTAATTGCAGGAAAATTTGTACCCCCAAAAAATGACTTGGTTTTAGTAGATTCAAATGCTGAAGCGCAAAGACCAGCCTATGTATGTCCATGCACATTACTGTGCCCAAACATGACTTCAATCACTTCCATGGAACCTCTATAGGAAGGGGCATCAAGTAGGTAAGAAGGTACCTCAGGGATCATCCTTGGGTGTGATGGGGTTGGATTTGGGATGGGTGTGTTTGGGGGGCCTTTTTCTTTGGAGGGGTGTGGGTTTTGTAGGGGGAGGGGTATGTGTGCTTGTAGGGGGCAGGTATGACAGGGAGGACTTGGATGTGGAAGGGATGGGTTGGGTTGTAGGTGGGAGTCTCAGGTTTAGTAGGGGGGTTGGAGGTAACAGGGGCAAGGGCAAGTTCAAAAAGGAAACTCTCTTCGAGAAAACAGGTAAGGTCATCAGAAGGGGTCAATAGCCTCCTTACTCAAGGTAGCAGGGGCAAAAGGGTCTGGGCTGAGGTGCCTGGGGTAATGAAGACACCCATCATCTTGGGTGAGTGAGCACAGCCAACTGGGTGGAGAGCAACAGGAAGGGTGGTGATAGAACTGGGGGTGGTGGACAAGGCTGGTAGAGGAGCAAGTCCTGATGGGTCTGCCACTACTAGGGAGTGGCCTCTGGAGGTAGACTCTGATGAAGACGAGGTTGATCCTGTCTCCTCCGTGCCACTCCCCTCACCCTTCGGCCACTGGGTCCCTCTGTGTCGGTAGTGTCATGACTGGAGGTACCGCAGCCAGAAGCTTCCCCACTTGGTTGTGACCTGTCTCCTTCTCTTGCCTTGGCTGATGCTGCAAATACAAAAAGGAAAAGGGTCACCACATGTTCCTGATCACACTTGTACACCAGCTTTGCTTAGCAAATATTACCATGACATCAAGTCGGCCTCAGCAACAAACAACATCAAAGTGGCTCCTACATGTACCATACCATATGCATGCATGCCACATGGACGGCCAACAGTTGCCCACAGGAAAATCAAGATCTTAGACAACTACAATTGCATGAAGTTGAGCAATCACAATAACCATTGAACAAGTTGGAGACCATATCACCTTCATAGCAATGCCTCATGGAGCATACCTCAGTTACCTGTTGTCATACAATAGTAGGCCAATGCCAAGTTCATTGCCACAGATCCCACACGAGGTCATGCAGACATCTATTTGTTACATACATAATAACACACCAATAAGAAAGGATGCTTCTAAATCATGCCATGTTGCTAACAGCAGTACAGTAATCTGAAGAAAGTGACATGGAAATACTCATGTCACACTGAAAACATATCAACAATGCACAATTTACCATGTGTAATTTGTACTAATGGAGTCATGGAGGTAGTACTAATGTTGCTCAGATATACTAAACATTGGCATGGAAATTTAGACTGTCGAAACAATTTGCAAAATGTCAGGGAGATATGTCTCTAAAATTTACAGAACAATGAATCAGCAAGCCCTATGGAAATCACCACTATTGTATGGCACCCCTTAAAATGACACACGCTGATTGTGATTGTGATCAGTAGAAACCATTAGTCCTTTGTATGTTTGAGAGGCCCAGAGATACTTGTAAAAGGCCCTCAACATGTTGCCCACTGGCAAGTTTATCACTGTCTCCATTTTGGTATTGCAAACCCAGATGTCCGTGGATGAATGGTTGTACCCAACCATATGTGAGTCCAACAAAACTGCAAGTCACTCCATGATGAATGCCAACAGTAAGGTAATAACACATCCCCATTACACATGTGCAGTGCACATTTCCGCATGATGCCACATCAATGGCATTGAAATGCACATTGAGTTTAAAACCTCTAGTCCTACCTGCCATGTCCCTCATTGCTAATGCAGTTGTATATGCCAAATGACATGCAATGACGGGTGAGGGTATGTGTGAGCCAGCAATTAATGGTGACACACTCCTGTCTGTGGCACCACATGAAAATTAGCCCCATTGAGTATGTCCAATTCCAAACACAGGTTGGCATGCACCTATATCTGAAGGAATACAGAAATCATCCCATGAACATAGGCAGACCATGCCTGAAACAGCAGAGTACATATTTTGTCCGAAGAGAAAGGGACGCATGCTAACATGTCAGCACAAGGAATGTTGGCAAACGTTATGGCACATAAACCATGTCAATGAACATTCCCCACTTACCAAGGGAAGGATTGGCTCTGTAGCTGCACCCAAAGAGCAATGTATGCTCTGCCATATTATGATTGCCACCTTCACATGACAAACAGTAGTGAGGCCCCACACTGAAGACAAGTGGCCTCTCAGGTGCAGATGCCAATCTACTCACTTGACCAGACACATGGCTGAGGACAGTGATCCATCACTTCTTTTTCTTTGGCCTGTAACCCTGAGGAGTAGTGGCCTGTAGCATAGAATTTACACCCACAACAACAAACATTACTTGATTGATCGATATACACAGCCATGTGTTGTCCTTGGAGAGCATGGTTTTGTGGATTGTGCCCAGTTGTATCCTAGGTCCCTGGACCAATAGTCAAGGCACATCAGTATGCACCACATTTCATATCTACACAAACAGTTACTCATCTAGTGTGTCACACATAGCCCATCCCCAATCGTCAAGGGGAGATGTTGGATCTTAACACATCAACTTGGCCATGTGACAGGCAGGAATATGCCCTGTACTCACCCCCTTGTGGATGCTGTGCTCCTCTCAAATGCCCATCAAGGTCCAGCTATGCCACCGCCAGAATGCCTGCCATCGAGGGGGATCATTGTCTGATGTGTGGCCCGCCCACATTGGGAGGACAGCCCGAGCTGGACCTCTGTGTTCTTCTGGGCCCAGCATGTCAGGTCCTCTCACCTCTTGCAACAGTGGGCGCTCCGCCGGCTGTGGACCCCAAGGGTCTGCATCCTCCAGACAATGGCTCTCTAAATCTAACGTTTTTGCACAAATGGTTGTGTCACACACATGTTATGAACACCAAGAACAACATTTTAAACTTGTCAACACACCACAAGTGTAACGCACACATGCCAATAAGTGCAGGGACATGAATACACACTTTTGGATTCATCTGCAGACAAACCCACTACCCTGCCCATGGCCTACAATGACTAAGCAAGCCTACTGG
The DNA here is from genome assembly GCF_031143425.1 of Pleurodeles waltl. NCBI lineage: Eukaryota > Metazoa > Chordata > Amphibia > Caudata > Salamandridae > Pleurodeles > Pleurodeles waltl. Next base: position 478,958,732 of record NC_090438.1, on the reverse strand, counting down.
CATGAGGTAGCCCATTCTCCAGCAACATGTACTCTGATGAGAGCCACAATGAAACACTACACACCAATGTGGCTTCTGAAAGGTAACCTCCTTAGGCCTCACTGGACCAACACATTTAGACTCTGCAAGATTGACTCACTGCATACAGTCCCTACAGACAACTACCATAGTACCGACTTCACCGTTACACTTGCGTGACAATGAAAGGGCTGGCATGGTGGGTACGGAAAGTGTGTTCCCTGTGTATGTGTGGACATGTTGCCTAACAAATGCAGACTCATGCCACTTGAGGGTGGGTTTCTGTGGTATGTACTTATACCACAGTACCCTCCTTTAGACATATTTTTCTAACCCACAGAGATGGCATTCAACATTCAAAGGTGTATATATTGTACAATTTCTGCTATTTAACCAAGCTACTGAGTCACATCTCATGACCTCTCGGGAAACTACACACCGTCTGCCCTGTGGGTCTGTCATTTGTGTATTATGCCTGTACAGGACAATTATGACTTCTGTGAATGTGACAACAGAGCTGTGGGAGTAAGGGACCTGCCATGAGTCAAAGACACACATTGACAATGATGCAAAATATACAAATAGACTAGTTCTGGAATTTACCTCAGTACCCATTCCTAATCTAGTCAATGGACTAAGGTATTCAGGGCAAGTGTTTCCACCATAGCCACCATCTCCGACAGCCTTGACTATGTCCCATATTGGGAGATACATTAGACAGTCCCTGGTCTCGGCAGGCCGTGCATAAAGAACCTACATGACACTCACATTTTTTTCACTTCCATGCATGACAGTATATTATGTGTCCATCAGCAATGTGGCGTGTATGGAAACCTGAAGGGCACAGTGACTCATGATATGTCTTCCAGACAACAGTTTGGCAAGGCCAGATGAGCGTAGAAAGATGTGTGACACTAGACACATTGATTGCAAGATCCTCAAATGGCTCATACAAGATGCAAACACAGTTCATGCTGTTGTATACAAACAAGTTGTCTAACATTTACAACCATCATCAACAACAAAGAAATGTTATTAGAAGGCTGTAAAGACTTCTTGCCTATTTATGTGCATCCAACACAAGGAGGATCTGGTACTCCAAAAAACATCACACAACACAATGTGAATGTCCACAACATATAGTACTGGTCACCAATACATGCACCATGTACATCCCATTGATGCCACACAAACTGCAACAACAGACACACAAAAAGTCTAACTGGCACACAGGGGCACATTATAACCTGTGAGGAGGGAAAGGATGGTGTTGAGCAGAGTCAATTGTGCACATGAGGTACTAACCTGCTCCTCTGGTGAGCCATAGAGCTGTCCATACAGGGGAAGAACCTCGCTCACAAGCCTCTTCAGCTCCTCTGGGGAGAAGGTAGGGGCTCTTTCACCTGATGGATGTGGCATGATTGCTCCCAGGGGCAGCACACAGCAGCTGAAGTAGTAGAGGTATTGCTGGCTGCATTGTCAGGAGGCAAGTGACTGATTTTGCACAATGCAGTGGACATGTATGCCACATAAGTGGGCATCACTGCCGACGGACACAGCCATTGGGCCACGGTTAGAACCTCCCACCATGTAGATGACTTCCACCGGTGGTTGCAGGTGGTCCTTATGTCCAGTGGAGTAGATCAGGCATCCGTCATTTTGACAGTTTTGGAATACTGTACATGGTCCCGTAAAATGCATCACACCTACAATATCTGTATAGGATCATAACAATCATCCTTATTCTGTCTTGTTATGTAGGTTCTACTACACAACCACCAGTGTAGTGTGTTACATTGCACAGATGGCATATGACGGCGGTGCACTGTCCACCACCACTGACGATATTTTTTACGGTCAGAAAATTCAGTCATATATCGAGGGGCAATTGTGTGCCAGATAGTTTTGTGTCATCTGAATCCATGTTGTGGACACACGTGTTCACAACCATGGGGGGTCACATTTGACACTTATGTAGTTGTCAGCTGTGATGTGTACTTGGTGTCATGTCTATCCATTCCAAAATATTTTCTCACATAATTTTGTTGGCATGCATCATGTATGTTGCTTTGGACACAGTGACTAATGTTCCAAATCATATAGGTACGCTGGGAAGGAGGATACAACAATCTAATGTCTACCATCCATTGCCAGACCTTCAGACCATGGAGGGACACCACGTCACCCAGTTGCACTGTCTAAATAGGCAAACAATAGTGGATTAATGTTATTTTTGGAGCCAGATCTGATGCCAGCTAACGGTAATCCATACTGCATGCCATCCATTACACAAGTAATGTCAGTATTGCACTACCTGGCCACAAGTTCCTTCCAAAATACAGTGACCCTACCTGCTGGTTTGTCACAACCTATGCTCAGTGTGGTGTTGAGAGATTTCATATCAGCAATGTTGAACCACATTGACAGCTATGTCAGGTTCCCCTGACATGAGGATTTAGCTAATGTGAAGGCTGACTTATATGGTTTTCCCCACCACCCACATGTAATGGGACCCATCGATGGCACACATGTTGGCTTGGTGCCTCCACAGGCCACTGTACAAGTCTATCACAACATAAACTTCCATTCCATCAATGTTCAAGTTGTCTGTTTGGCAGTTCTCTACATCCCAAAAGTGTGTGCCCATTTTCCTGGATCAGCCCACGATTGCTTTATAATGCGGAATAGCACCATACCCCAGCTGATATCACAAAAGCAACCATGTAGGTAAAAAGCAGGACATGTACTTATGTGCTTTACATGTCCTGGTACTGAAAAACTCATACATTCGTTTTCCACTACTGTGAGGCCTGCTCCACTCATAGACTAGCATTAGGACTGCCCTCTTATACTTTTAAGTGGTAGATTCTAACCTGGAAGGAGTGGTCCTGTCATGTTGTGTATTGCCAGAATGGTTATGGAAAATCACAAATCTGAATTTAATCCATTGTTATTTTGCTCACCACGTCACCCATTTGGACCCAGTCATATGCAAATCAGTCTTGACCCTGTTCTGCATGGGAACAGTCCTGCCTGAACTGCCAGGCCAGGTCCTCCCTGGGCAGGAAGGGTGGAGGGGCTCTCTTTTACATTACAAAAGTCAGAGGCCTGCCCTCACACAAAGGAGTGAAAACCCTCCACAGGGATCCTGGCAGACAGGACTGAGCTGAAAGGGGAACTTGTGCACTTGAAAACCACTCTTTGAAGTTTTCCCCACTTCAAAGGCAATTTTGGTTATATAAACTGGGTCTCTGACCCCACCACATCAGACACTTCTGGATCCAGACCTACACTCTGTTGGAGTAACTGCCTGGCTGTCCACAAGGCTCATCTGGACTGCTTTGCTGAGAAGGACTGCTGCCCTGCTTTTTGCCCTGCTGGTCTCTGACCTTACTGGAAGGACTCTGCATTCTCTGAAAGTGCTCTCCAAGGGCTTGGATTGAGCTTGCCTTCTGTTTTGAAGACTCAAGGCCAACAAAGACTTCACAAGCTAGCTTTTAGCTTATATTCCGACTTCAGCGACACCACTAATGACTTCAGCGATGCCAGCACCAATGCCGCAGCTGCTCCCACTGAGTGGACATCGCTGCGCACAATGACTGTGGCCGGTAATGCAAGTCTGAAAGTGCTGCGATGCCTCTGACGTCATGCAGTGTGATTGCAACACTGCGAAGTCGATTCATCACGTCTTGACCAACTGGATTTATCGACCCCACCTGGTCACAAAGAACTGAATCCTCACCCCCGATGCCGTACCAGCTCCCTCTGCAACCGGACGGAATTGACGTCTCGCCTCCCCTGCCTCACAGTACGGAACCAATGCCTCAGTTCCCCGGATGCTGTAAGGGATTGACACCTCACCGGCTCCAGTGACGTTTCATCTCCAGGATTCTGTGCAAAGTCTTTGTTTCTTCATTTCTGAAGGTACTGTGCCTGGGGGTCCATGTGACTCCTTGACCGGCACCTGTGGCATCAGATTATTGGGAATGACTCCATCGATACCCCCCCAGTTGGAGCTATTGAGTACCTAAGTACCTTAGTCTTTAAAAAATCATAACTTTGCTTCTGTACATTGGATTTTCATAAGTTTTACCTTTTTTAATCAGATAAATATTATCTATTTTTCCAAACGTCTGTGGTGTATTTTTGTAGTGTTTTCACTGCATTACTGTATGAGTTACTGCACAAATACTTTACACATTGCCTTCTAAGTTAAGCATGACTGCTCAGTGCCAAACTACCAGAGGGTGGGCACAGGATAATTTGGATTGTGTTGTGACTTACCCTGACTAGGATTGTGGTCCCTTCTTAGACCAAGGTATATACCTCTGCCAACTAGAGACCTCAATTTCTAACACACATTGTTGCACTTATGTCCCATTTCTTAACAGGAGACTCCGCATAGCCAAACCACCCTTGTTTATTGAGGCTGCTGAGGAATCTAACTACACCATGGGGAAGTCAGCTTCAGTGCAGCCCATGGTATAACACGCCAGGCAGTAGAGTATGCTTTTGGGCTCCTGAAGGCCAGATTTTGCTGTCTGGACATGACTGGTGGAGCCCTCCTCTATTCACCCGGGAAAGTGTGTCAGATCATTGTGGCATGCTGCATGTTCCACAACATTGCCCTGTGGAGAAATATCTCATACATCCCAGGTGGGGAAGCCTGCAGTGCCACTGGGTGAGAATCCTGAAATGCCAAGTGAAGATGACAGTGGTGAAGAAGAAGAAGCTGACTTGCGAGAAGATCTCATCCACAGCTACTTCTCATGAGTGTAAGTATGTCGTGTGATGTCATAAGTGTGACTGTACAATAACCTGTAGTTGTGAGAATGTTTGGAGTTTAGAGTTTTCCAAATAGCTAGGGAACAGATACACTGTAAAAATCAGTCAAAGGCTGCTTGATAAAAACAGCTTTTGACACATCCCCACCTTGATGATGTTGCTTTGTTTGTGTTCGAATTATAGAAATGTACTTTAGTTTCCAGAAGCTAGCTATGTGACTTGTGTCGTAATTATGGCTTCAAGCCTATACTCCTTGTTTTGTTCTTTGTAGAGGTCTGTTATCATGACATCTTCATGTGGCTGATGATGTCCTGGCCAAGTGCAACCTCAGTGGCCTCACCCCACTGTTCCACAGCATCCCTCCCATGCACCCAAAACCCATGACCCTGTACCCTTGCCACAGGGTGCACTGTCCAACTTGTTCCTGGATCCTCATTGCCCAAAGTGTTACACTTCAACTCAGGGTCCAGGACTGGGGGGCACAAGATGGTGGACACTGTGCTAGGGACACAGGACTGGTGACAAATGGTTTCCTGTGATGTTGATGGAAGAGGGTTGGGATGTGACATTCTGGGCACAGTGAGGCTCACTGTTGGCATCTGACCAGGTTATCCTGAAGGGCCAGAGACGTCCTCCAAGTTAGAAGTTCAGGACTGTCATCATCACTGAGGGCTTCATCCAGAGGGATAGTGTTCTGTGGCCTATGTGTGCCCAGAGGCAGCTTGACCTTTTGATTGAAAACGTACCTTATCACTGGTTGAAATGTGACATCTACGCCAAAGGTTTTATGTTACAATAAGCAGAGACCTTGAACAAAGTAAAGTTGTAGTTAATCTAATTGTGCCAAGTAACCATGTTATAGGATGATTTGAAATGACATGAGTGAAGCATGCCAACTATGCAGATAAATTACACTTTGAAAGAGGGCCTGAAAATGACATTTTATCACCAGTGCAGGCAACTCAGTCGAGATGCAAGATATGACTTTGACCATTTGTAGGCCTGGTTGAGTGGGATGCAGGCAAACCCAGGACTGTGTGGCATATGTGACTGGAGTCATCATGTGAACAGTGCTGTGTCAATGTGTCTGCTACTGATACCAATCTGGTGATGCAGTTTGAGGCATTAGGAGTACACACCGGTTAAGGTGTCATTTATAATCTCCATGGTTCCATTTTGGGTTAGGAAGTCAAGATGGAGCTAAGCAGACAGACATGTCTCTGAGTTGCATGGTGTACACTTAAATCAAGAGTTGACCAACAGAGGTATTTGGGCAAGTGAACACTGGGCTTGTGGTTGGAGTTAGAGAAACAGAGCCTACTGGGCTTTACAGTCAGGTCACTCCCTCTACTTCCCAACACTTGACAAATGGTATACTCTCAGTTGAGTGAAGAGCATTAGAGAGATTGCAAACAGGTGTATTTGGGCAAGTGACCACTGGGGTTGTGGTTGGCGTTAAAGAAACAGGGCCTCCTGAGAGTTGCAGTCATGTCAGTCCCTCTACTACACACACTATGCAAATGGTATCCTCCCAAGTGAGTACACTTCAATTGAGAGATTACAAACAGGAGTATTTGGACAAATGACCACTCAGCTGGTGTTTAGAGTCAGAGAAATAGGGCCTCCTGAGAGTTGCAGTCAGGTCACTTCCTCTACTACACACTATACACATGGTATCCTCCCAAGGTGAGTACACTTCAATTGAGAGTTGAGGAATAGTAGTATTTGGACAAGTGAACACTGGGCTGGTGTTTGGAGTTACAGACACAAGGCCTCTTGGGAGTTGCATTTAGGTATCTCTCTCTACTACACATACTATACACATGGTATCCTCCCAGATGAGTACGCTTCAATTGAGAGTTGAGGAATAGTGGTATTTGGACAAGTGAACACTGGGCTGGTGTTTGGAGTTACAGACACAAGGCCTCCTGGGAGTTGCATTTAGGTCTCTCTCTCCACTACACATACTACACACATGGTATCCTCCCATGTGAGTACATTTCAATTGAGAGATTACAGACAGTCGTATTTGGACAAGTGACCACTGGGCTGGTGGTTGGAGTTAGAGAATTGGTGCTTGGAATGCTATCATCCCAAGTTAGTACACGTCAATTGAGAGTTGAGGAACAGGGGTTTTGGACAAGTGAAACAGTGCCTCCTGGGAGTTGCAGTCAGGTAAGTCTCTCTACTATACACACTAATCGAATTTTGGGCTGCATTTAGCTTTGGGCATACAATTAGGTGTTGAGACATACCATGAGTGCTGGGACGATTTGTTGATATTGTGAGACATACAGTCACCATTTGGCCATATGGCATGTGATGGGCCTTGGTAGCTGTGATGTTGGGTCTAACAATACAGATTAACAGTGTTACATCTCTGATACTGAATGCTGGTGAAGAACATTTACAAGACAGGGGCAAAAGCTGAACTGTGACTATGCATGACATTGTAGTTGTGTGACAGCTTTTGTGTTGTGACTCATTAGACTCCATTCCCCCAGGTATTCCTGTCAAGCCCCCAGGATTCAGGGTGGCCAACACTTTCTCCTCCCAGGGAATGATTATCAATGGGGCACTGTAAGGGCCACCTCCAGTCTTCTTGGCCTACAGCTGGTGCCTGGAGACCAGGGAATGTACCTTACCACTGAGGTTGATCCACCTCTTCCTAATGTCCTCTTTTTTGGATAGGGTGAAGCCTACAGCATTCATTCTGTCAACTATCCTGCCCCACCTTTCCATGTTCCTACTGAGAGAAGTGTGCTGACTTGAGCTCAAAACAATTGTGGCTCTCCTCTAATGATTTCATCCACCATGACTCAACTCATCCTCTGAAACAAATATGGATTTTTGGACTGTGACATGACTGAAAAGTAAAGGGAGTGACAGTGACTAAACAAGGCAAGAGAATATGGGGAAAAAATAGATGATATGGTGAAGGGTGTAAAATGTGATGGTGAAAAAAGAGCTGCCTTATAACAAAAAAATATATGGCAAGGTTTGTGGTGTGTCTTCCAGTGGAAATACAAAGGAATGTGGTCTGTGAAGGGATTTGTTTTATAGTGTGATTTGCAGGTATATCCACGTGGCCAATGTGTGTCATCTGTGTTGTTTTTTTAATTCACCCAATGTGCACTTGTCTGTTACCTTGGTGGACACGGACCAGGGTATTCGACCACCATTGGCTGACCGCAGCAAGGAGATTCCCACAGCAAATGTGTGTTTGTAATATTCTTGGTGGTCAAACCGCCGACTTACAAGCCCTCTCTCCAATGACTGTCTGCCTTTTTTGCTTGGTGGATGGTGTTGATGCTTATAAAACTCATAAAACAGCAGTCTTTCAACCGCCGGTGCAACAGTCTTTTTAGAACTGTCAACACGGCGGTCTGGTGGTCCCACCGCCAAATTCGTAATCAGGCCCTTAGTGATTTGCCAAGAATCAAAGGAGGTTGACAGAATGATGCAACTAAAACCTGTTCCCCAGGTCCAAGGTTGGCAGTTCTGGCTGTTAGGCCACTTCCATATTTCTTAATTTATGTGTGTAAGTCATAGACAAAGGGATAATTGTGTATGATCAGGTACAGTGAGCACATTCTCTGTTAAAATGATTTTGTGAACTAAAAAACACAGCAGCAACACATACTGAGCCATAGTGTGCAGTTTGGGAAACACTGCATTAAGACATGCTTAATCTTTGGTTTTTCTGAAATACATATAATGGATTCCATTGAGTTAACTAGATGTAAACAGTAATGAAGTCTCAAATAACAATACGTAAGTGCCCAATATTAGTATAATTACACACATAATTCTACATTTAGACACAGCATAAGAAAGTAAACCCTAGGATCTCCTTACCAACTTTTCTTAATATTGAAGCACATAGTATATCATGTTTGATCCCTTTATGAGTAGGTTGAGTGTCCAAGAGAACTCCGAACTGGAACCCAACTCTGGCAAAAGGGCATACAAATTGTTCTGTTAGTGAGCCATTATAAGCTGGGCTGTGGCAGGGTAAGAGAGCTTCAAATGCCCTGCCCCTTGCAGATTTCAGCTGTGGTCAGCACTCACCGAATTTGGTTGATGACTGCAGATATGTCACATAACACAGATTGGGAAAAATCACTGGGGCTGACCCAGAACTTCATTCCTGATTAGGATAACCAGAATAAGGCTGGTTCCACTTTAATGCAACTACCTTTATTTATAACATAGCTAAAGCTATTAGCTATAACAATGCTTCTTTTTTTCTGTAATAGTTGAGTATTTAGTGGCATGATGCATGGGAACTTTTTAAAGATTATTTTTGGGATAGGGATCTTTTGGGGAATGAGAGGTTTTGCTGGAATCTTATCCTTAACGGCTGATTGGTCCTTGGAATTTGAACCATGGAGTTGGTGGTTATTTTGTACACTCACTTATATTGGAATTTGTGTATTTTATGTGTATCTTCACTTGGTTCTTTCTTAATATAATTTTTGAAGGGTTGGGAAACATTGAGAAAGTGTGCCTTTCTAATAACCGTCTTTCATTTTATGCATCTGATATATGATGCATGTGCAATGTGGGTTTGAGAAGGCCAGGGACCCAGTGGCAGCTGCCACAAATCTCAAGGGAAGAGGCAGGTGGGGCTGAAGGGGGACGTGGGATGGTGAAGAAATAAAATAATTTTTAAAAACTCACCTTTGCTGCCCCCACCACCTTTCTCCACTTCCCTTGATGGTGTTGGTGTCCAAGAAGTCCCTGGGACACCAGCACAGGCTCCCCACGCAATCCTGGTGCTGCTCTCATGCTATAACTAGCAGAAGAGCAGTGTCAGGATTGGTCTAAATGGCTTGGACTGCCTCTCAGACAGTGAATGGGAGTTTGTGACAGTTTCTCACACAGCAGGGTTGGAGAAACATAGGGGGTCATTCTGACCCTGGCGGTCATGGACCGCCAGGGCCAACGACCGCGGGAGCACCGCCAACAGGCTGGCGGTGCTCCCATGGGCATTCTGACCGCGGCGGTACAGCCGCGGTCAGAAACGGAAAACCGGCGGTGTCCCGCCGGTTTGCCGCTGCCCTGGGGAATCCTCCATGGCGGCGCTGCAGGCAGCGCCGCCATGGGGATTCCGACACCCTTACCGCCAGCCTGGCTCTGGCGGTTTTGACCGCCAGAACCTGGCTGGCGGTAACGGGTGTCGCGGGGCCCCTGGGGGCCCCTGCAGTGCCCATGCCACTGGCATGGGCACTGCAGGGGCCCCCTAACAGGGCCCCACCAAGATTTTCAGTGTCTGCCAAGCAGACACTGAAAATCGCGACAGGTGCAACTGCACCCGTCGCACCCCTTCCACTCCGCCGGCTCCATTCGGAGCCGGCATCCTCATGGAAGGGGGTTTCCCGCTGGGCTGGCGGGCGGCCTTCTGCCGGTCGCCCGCCAGCCCAGCGGGAAACTCAGAATAACCGCAGCGGTCTTTTGACCGCGCAGCGGTATTCTGGCGGTTCCCGCTTGGCCGGCGGCTCCCGCCGCCCGTCATGCTCAGAATGACCCCCATAGTGAGCATGACAGTTTGGCTAGCCTAAGACGGTTGGCCAAACTAACATGCGTACTTCGATCAATCAATCAGTGATTTTAAAGAGTGGCTAATCACCCGTACGGTCTCAAGTTGCTGAGGTGCACTCCTCCCTCCCTACCCTCTCCCCCCTCCCATGACCCCGCCCCACCCCTCCCTGCACATTCTGGCTGAGCCAGCTGCTGAAATATAAAGCAATAGTAAAAAATGGTTTTACTTTTTTAGCTGCTGGCTCAGCCAGTGGGCCAACGCTGCTTCGCCATAAAGAAGTAGCCACTCCTACACAGACCCTTTTAGTTAGGATTTTTTTGCATTCTCATTTTTACGTTTTGTGACATGATGAAAGGACAATGACCCTTATTACAACATTGGTGGTAAAAGCCGCTTACTGCGTGCAGAAGACTGCCAACACACCACCGCGGCCGCAGAATTCCGCCACAGCTATTATGACCCACAGCTTGGAATCCGCTAAAATTCTGACACCCACACAAGTCCGCCACACCAAAAGTCAGTGATAAACTTGCGAAAACAAAACCTCCACCGTCACGCCAACAGAAATACGCCCACACTATCACAACCCACGAATCCACGCGGCGGTCTTTCAACCGCGGTATTCCATTGGCAGTACACACTGCTGCGCTCAAAATACACACACATATACAAAACACAGCAACATTGGACAATTCCAAATACACACACCTGATACACATACACACACCACTCCCACACACCCACTACAATATAAAACACACACCCACATCACCCACAAACCCTTACGACCACAATTGTGGTAGAAGGCCAGAGAGAGACACCACAATCTATAACCAGGCATCCACAGGCACACACCACCATCACCCACATAACATCCACGCACCACACACAACACACCACTAAATATCGCCCCACATATCATAACACACACCACCCCACACATCACCCACAACACCCCATGGCACGGCAAAGACAGCCCAGGTTCTCTGAGGAGGAGCTCTGGGTCATGGTGGAGGAAATCATCCAGGTAGAGCCACAGCTATTCGGATCACAGGTGCAGCACACCTCCATAGCTAGGAAGATGGAGCTATGGCGCAGAATAGTGGACAGGGTCAACGCAGTGGGACAGCACCCAAGAAATAGGGATGACATCAGGAGGAGGTGGAACGACCTACGGGGGAAGGTGCGTTCCGTGGTGTCCAGACACCACCTTGCAGTACAGAGGACTGGCGGCGGACCCCCACCTCCTCCCCCACAACTAACAACATGGGAGGAGCAGGTCTTGGCGATTCTGCATCCTGAGGGCCTCGAAGGAGTAGCTGGAGGAATGGACTCTGGTAAGTCAAACCTTAACTACCTTATCACCCACCCTACATGCATGCTATCACATACCCCCACCCTCGCCCTCACCCCGATCACTCCAACTCCTCACACATGTTCCAATATCACTAACCACATATCCCAAACCAAAGCCCTGCATGCAACACCAAAGCATGGACACCCATCACCAAAGCATGGCCACTGCACATACCCATACACCCCCCTAAACCATTATCACACAAGGTCCCACACAGGAATGCAAGCACTGGTGTACACCGTCACCTACCCATTGTACACCATGGTACACACAGATGCAATAATCATGCTTTTACACCCCTGCAGGACCCCTACCCAACGTGACCGCACAGGCGGGTCAACACATGTCCACCCCAACAACAGAAGAGGCCTACAGTGATGACAGCAGCTCTGTCCAACTGGATCTAGACGACCAGCCCAGCCCATCTGGGACCTCGGGACATTCGGTGCCCCTCAAACAGTCACAGGCCACCACAGAGCTTCCCCCCTCTGGAAACACCAGCACAGCACCCACCCAGCGAGCCCATACCTCTGTCCCCAGGACAAGTCAATCAGCAGTGTGTCCACCACTACAGGGAACCCAGGCTAACACACCACCCCAACAACAACAGGGACCTTGGGGCAGTGGTAGTGGGCACACCGTTCAGGGGACAGAGGCCCAGGAACACAGGGGAACTGGGAGGGCTGCTGCGCGACAGGGGGAGGACAGGCCCAGGGAACTCCCTCTCCACGAAGCCCTCTCCAACATCATGGGAGCGTACCATCAGTCCCAGGAGACGATGGCAACGGTACTGGCCAAGTTTCAGGAGACCCAGCGGCTGCAGGAGGAACAGTATTTGGGCTTCAGGGAGGAACTCAGATCCATCAACTGCACCCTGGGCACCATCGTAAGGGTGCTGAAGGAAGTCCTCAACACCAGGAGGGACACTGTGGCACAACAAGGGGCCCCTGACACTGGCCTGGACGATGAACTGCCCACCACCTCTGCTGACGCTAGTGGACAGGAGGCACCGCCACAGGACCACCACACCAGCACCCCACCCCCTGCAGATGGAGAACCACCCCGCAAACGGTCCCTGAGATCCAGGACAAAGACAGAGAACGATGCCAAGATCGCCACCAAGAAATGAGTCCGCCCTGAATGTCATCCTTTTGTCCCACCTTGTCACCCTGTCCATCCTCAAACTGCCCCAGCTCCACTTCCTATGCCCCTTTGGACAATGCACCTGTGAGACTGATAGACTGGACTCTGCCATGGACATTCCGCCACCATCACCCCTCCCCATTTTACAGCACCCTCCAATATTGAGCACTGAAATAAACACCCTTAAGTCACAAAACAATCTGGAGTCTGTCTGTGATTTCAAATTAGTGTATTAGCTATTACAGTGACAAAATGATCTTACAATTGTAATGTCAACATACCTATGTCACACACCTCTAGTCCATGAGGAAACAAAGAAGATGTCACACAGTGGGACCCACATCTGTGAAATCGTAAGGGAAAGTGAAAACTCAGTGACCACACACTGGTTGAAAAAGACAGACAGTGGAGAGGTAGTAGTGTTAAATTACATGTAGTAGGCAGGTTTGTCTTCTTACCTGTGTCTAACTGGAAGTAGTGCAGGATAACCGAGTTCCTGTTGTTGATGTCCTCTTCTTCTGCTTCCTCATCTTCACTGTCCACAGGCTCCACAGCTGCCACAAAACCTCCATCTGGACCATCCTCCTGCAGAAAAGGTACCTGTCATCGCAAAGCTAAGTTGTGAAGCATACAGCAGGCCACGATGATCTGGCACACCTTCTTTGGTGAGTAGAATAGGGAACCACCTGTCATATGGAGGCACCTGAACCTGGCCTTCAGGAGGCCGAAGGTCCGCTCTATAATCCTCCTAGTTCACCCAGGGCCTCATTGTAGCGTTCCTCTGCCCTTGTCCTGGGATTCCTCACTGGGGTCAGTAGCCATGACAGGTTGGGGTAACCAGAGTCACCTGCAAATGCTGAGGGACAACTGTTAGACACACACTAACCTGAAGGGATATCCCCAGACTCAGACAACTATTCCCACTGATTTGGTTCCAGGTGCTCACCTAATAGCCACACACGTTGCCTCTGGAGTTGCCCCATCACATAAGGGATGCTGCTATTCCGCAGGATGTAAGCGTCATGCACTGAGCCAGGGAATTTGGCATTCACATGGGAGATGTACTGGTCGGCCAAACACACCATCTGCACGTTCATTGAATGGTAACTCTTCCGGTTTCTGTACACCTGTTCACTCCTGCGAGGGTACCAAGGCCACATGCGTCCCATCAATGGCACCTATGACGTTGGGGATATGTCCCAGGGCATAGAAGTCGCCTTTCACTGTAGGCAAATTCTCCACCTGTGGGAAAACGATGTAGCTCCGCATGTGTTTCAGCCTGGCAGACAACACTCTGGTTAACACGTTGGAAAACATAGGCTGGGATATCCCTGATGCAATGGCCACTGTTGTTTGAAATGACCCACTTGCAAGGAAATGGAGTACTGACAGGACCTGCACTAGAGGGGGGATTCCTGTGGGATGGCGGATAGCTGACATCAGGTCTGGCTCCAACTGGGCACACAGTTCATGTATAGTGGCATGATCAAGTCTGTAGGTGACTATTACATGTCGCTCTTCCATTGTCGACAGGTCCACCAGCGTTCTGTACACCGGATGATGCCGCCATCTCCTCACATGTCCCAGCGGACGGTGCCTATGAAGGACAACAGCGAGCACAGAGCCAACCAAATCAGAGGTATGTACGCACAGCTTACACAGAACACGATTCATAATCCGAAATAAGTATGTATTTGTGTTGAGGCAAGGCCTAGTAATGTGTGACGCAGTTAAAAATAGAGCCATGTGGGCCCCTGAAATGGCGGCTGCCTGACCTATAAAGTGGGACAATGGGATATGAGGTAACTGCGCTGGCGTTGTACACCGTCGCGGTACACGGTCGAAGAACGTGGCACAATTCTGCATTGGTTAACATTGGACCCTATCGGTCCCAGGAGCCAATGACGATGTACGCCGGCGGTAACGATACGCACCGCCGCGGACGTGACTGCCATTTTCTATTTGTTTAATCACTCGATACCTGATCTTCGACAGGAGAGGACCTACACTGCAAGTGCTGCTGTGACCTCAGTCTGGAAGAGACAATGGCTTGTGTGTCTGGGGAAAGGGCCCCTGCCTTCACATTGGAGGAGTTGGAGAAACTCGTGGATGGGGTCCTCCCCCAGTACACGCTACTCTACGGTCCTCCAGACAAACAGGTGAGTACACTGGGAGCATGATGTATGGGCTATGCCTGTGTGGAGTGGGGTGGATGAAAGATAGGGGGGGGAGAATGAGGCGTGCATGAAACGACGATGAGTGCATGTGCCACATGGCAAGGGTAGGTATGCGGGCCAATGACTGTGACGGTGCAGTTGGAAATAACTCCTCTTTTACAATTCCTGTAGATCAGCGCTGTAGGAAGTTGGCTTTGTATGCACTATTTCAAAGTAAGGAAGAGTATGCACAGAGGCCAAGGGTTCCCCTTAGAGGTAAGATAGTGGCAAAAAGAGATAATACTAATGCTCTATTTTGTGGTAGTGTGGTCGAGCAGTAGGCTTATCAAAGGAGTAGTGTTAAGCATTTGTTGTACATACACACAGGCAATAAATGAGGAACACACACTCAGAGACAAATCCAGGCCAATAGGTTTTGTTATAGAAAAATATCTTTTCTTAGTTTATTTTAAGAACCACAGGTTCAAATTCTACATGTAATATCTCATTTGAAAGGTATTGCAGGTAAGTACTTTAAGAACTTTGAATAATCACAATAGCATATATACTTTTTACATAAAACACATTTAGCTGTTTTAAAAGTGGACACTGCAATTTTCACAGTTCCTGGGGGAGGTAAAGTAATGTTAGTTCTTGCACGTAAGTAAACCACCTACGGGGTTCAAATTGGGGTCCAAGGTAGCCCACCGTTGGGGGTTCAGAGCAACCCCAAAGTCACCACACCAGCAGCTCAGGGCCGGTCAGGTGCAGAGTTCAAAGTGGTGCCCAAAACGCATAGGCTTCAATGGAGAGAAGGGGGTGCACCGGTTCCAGTCTGCCAGCAGGTAAGTGCCCGCGTCTTCGGAGGGCAGACCAGGGGGGTTTTGTAGGGCACCGGGGGACACACAAGCTCACACAAAAAGTACACCCTCAGCGGCACTGGGGCGGCCGGGTGCAGTGTGCAAACATGCGTCGGGTTTCCAATGTAAATCAATGGGAGACCAAGGGGTCTCTTCAGCGATGCAGGCAGGCAAGGGGGGGGCTCCTCGGGGTAGCCACCACCTGGGCAAGGGAGAAGGACTCCTGGGGGTCACTCCAGCACTGAAGTTCCGATCCTTCAGGTGCTGGGGGCTGCGGGTGCAGGGTCTTTTCCAGCCGTCGGGATTTTAGAGTCAGGCAGTCGCGGTCAGGGGGAGCCTGGGGATTCCCTCTGCAGGCGTTGCTGTGGGGGGGATCAGGGGGGACAACTTTGGTTACTCACAGTCTCGGAGTCGCCGGAGGGTCCTCCCTGAGGTGTTGGTTCTCCACCAGTCGAGTCGGGGTCGCCGGGTGCAGTGTTGCAAGTCTCACGCTTCTTGCAGGGATTGCAGGGGTCTTTAAATCTGCTCCTCTGGATACAAAGTTGCAGTCTTTGTTGAACAGGGCCGCTGTTCTCGGGAGTTTCTTGGTCTCTTGGAAGCAGGGCAGTCCTCTGAGGATTCAGAGGTCGCTGGTCCCAGGGAAAGCGTCGCTGGAGCAGGTTTCTTTGGAAGGCAGGAGACAGGCCGGTAGGACTGGGGCCAAAGCAGTTGGTGTCTTCTTTCTTCTTCTGCACGGGTTTTCAGCTCAGCAGTCCTCTTCTTCTGTAAGTTGCAGGAATCTAAATTCTTAGGTTCAGGGGAGCCCTTAAATACTAAATTTAAGGGCGTGTTTAGGTCTGGGGGGTTAGTAGCCAATGGCTACTAGCCCTGAGGGTGGGTACACCCTCTTTGTGCCTCCTCCCAAGGGGAGGGGGTCACATTCCTATCCCTATTGGGGGAATCCTCCATCTGCAAGATGGAGGATTTCTAAAAGTTAGAGTCACTTCAGCTCAGGGCACCTTAGGGGCTGTCCTGACTGGCCAGTGACTCCTCCTTGTTATTCTCATTATCTCCTCCGGCCTTGCCGCCAAAAGTGGGGCCGTGGCCGGAGGGGGCGGGCAACTCCACTAGCTGGAATGCCCTGTGGCGCTGGAACAAAGGGGGTGAGCCTCTGAGGCTCACCGCCAGGTGTTACAGCTCCTGCAAGGGGGAGGTGATAGCATCTCCACCCAGTGCAGGCTTTGTTACTAGCCAAAGAGTGACAAAGGCACTCTCCCCATGTGGCCAGCAACATGTCTCGAGTGTGGCAGGCTGCTAAAACCAGTCGGCCTACACAGGTAGTTGGTTAAGGTTTCAGGGGGCACCTCTAAGGTGCCCTCTGGGGTGTATTTCACAATAAAATGTACACTGGCATCAGTGTGCATTTATTGTGCTGAGAAGTTTGATACCAAACTTCCCAGTTTTCAGTGTAGCCATTATGGTGCTGTGGAGTTCGTGTTTGACAGACTCCCAGACCATATACTCTTATGGCTACCCTGCACTTACAATGTCTAAGGTTTGGCTTAGACACTGTAGGGGCACAGTGCTCATGCACTGGTGCCCTCACCTATGGTATAGTGCACCCTGCCTTAGGGCTGTAAGGCCTGCTAGAGGGGTGACTTATCTATACTGCATAGGCAGTGTGGGGTTGGCATGGCACCCTGAGGGGAGTGCCATGTCGACTTACTCGTTTTGTCCTCACCAGCACACACAAGCTGGCAAGCAGTGTGTCTGTGCTGAGTGAGGGGTCCCCAGGGTGGCATAAGATATGCTGCAGCCCTTAGAGACCTTCCCTGGCATCAGGGCCCTTGGTACCAGGGGTACCAGTTACAAGGGACTTACCTGGATGCCAGGGTGCCAATTGTCTAAAACAAAAGTACAGGTTAGGGAAAGAACACTGGTGCTGGGGCCTGGTTAGCAGGCCTCAGCACACTTTCAATTCAAAACATAGCATCAGCAAAGGCAAAAAGTCAGGGGGTAACCATGCCAAGGAGGCATTTCCTTACACAACCCCCCCCAAACGAAAGAGGATGAGACTAACCTTTCCCAAGAGAGTCTTCATTTTCTAAGTGGAAGAACCTGGAAAGGCCATCTGCATTGGCATGGGCAGTCCCAGGTCTGTGTTCCACTATAAAGTCCATTCCCTGTAGGGAGATGGACCACCTCAACAGTTTTGGATTTTCACCTTTCATTTGCATCAGCCATCTGAGAGGTCTGTGGTCAGTTTGAACTACAAAGTGAGTGCCAAAGAGGTATGGTCTCAGCTTCTTCAGGGACCAAACCACAGCAAAGGCCTCCCTCTCAATGGCACTCCAACGCTGCTCCCTGGGGAGTAACCTCCTGCTAATGAAAGCAACAGGCTGGTCAAGGCCATCATCATTTGTTTGGGACAAAACTGCCCCTATCCCATGTTCAGAGGCATCTGTCTGCACAATGAACTGCTTGGAGTAATCTGGAGCTTTTAGAACTGGTACTGTGCACATTGCTTGTTTCAGGGTGTCAAAGGCCTGTTGGCATTCTACAGTCCAGTTGACCTTCTTGGGCATTTTCTTGGAGGTGAGTTCTGTGAGGGCTGTCACAATGGATCCATATCCCTTCACAAACCTCCTATAGTACCCAGTCAAGCCAAGGAATGCCCTGACTTGAATCTGGGTTTTTGGAGCTGCCCAGTCCAGAATAGTCTGGATCTTAGGCTGGAGTGGCTGAACTTGGCCTCCACCTACAAGGTGTCCCAAGTAAACCACAGTTCCCTGCCCTATCTGGCATTTGGATGCCTTGATAGAGAGGCCTGCTGATTGCAGAGCCTTCAAAACCTTCTTCAGGTGGACCAGGTGATCCTGCCAGCTGGAGCTAAAGACAGCAATATCATCAAGATAAGCTGCACTAAAGGACTCCAAACCAGCAAGGACTTGATTCACCAACCTTTGGAAGGTGGCAGGGGCATTCTTTAAACCAAAGGGCATAACAGTAAACTGATAATGCCCATCAGGTGTGGAGAATGCTGTTTTTTCTTTTGCTCCAGGTGCCATTTTGATTTGCCAGTATCCTGCTGTTAAGTCAAAGGTACTTAAGAATTTGGCAGCACCTAATTTGTCTATCAGTTCATCAGCTCTAGGAATGGGATGGGCATCTGTCTTGGTGACAGAATTAAGTCCTCTGTAGTCCACACAAAACCTCATCTCTCTCTTTCCATCTTTGGTGTGAGGTTTGGGGACTAAGACCACTGGGCTAGCCCAGGGGCTGTCAGAGTGCTCAATTACTCCCAATTCCAGCATCTTGTGGACTTCCACCTTGATGCTTTCCTTAACTTGATCAGACTGAATATTTTGTATTTGACAGGCATGCTGTCTCCTGTGTCCACACCATGGGTACACAGGTGTGTCTGACCAGGGGTTAGGGAAAAGAGCTCAGCAAACTGTTGCAGGACCTTCCTGCAGTCAGATTGCTGTTGGCCAGAGAGGGTGTCTGAATAGATCACTCCATCTACTGAACCATCTTTAGGGTTTGATGAGAGAAGATCAGGGAGAGGTTCACTCTCAGCTTCCTGATCCTCATCTGTTACCATCAACAGATTCACATCAGCCCTGTCATGGAAGAGCTTAAGGCGGTTAACATGGATCACCCTCTTGGGCCTCCTGCTAGTGCCCAGGTCCACCAGGTAGGTGACCTGACTCTTCCTCTCTAGCACTGGGTAAGGGCCACTCCATTTGTCCTGAAGTGCCCTGGGATCCACAGGCTCCAAAACCCAGACTTTCTGCCCTGGTTGGAACTCAACCAGTGCAGCCTTTTGGTCATACCAAAACGTCTGGAGCTGTTGGCTGGCCTCAAGGTTTTTGCTTGCCTTTTCCATGTACTCTGCCATCCTTGAGCGAAGGCCAAGTACATAGTCCACTATGTCTTGTTTAGGCTCATGAAGAGGTCTCTCCCAGCCTTCTTTCACGAGAGCTAGTGGTCCCCTTACAGGGTGGCCAAACAGAAGTTCAAAGGGTGAGAACCCTACTCCCTTCTGAGGCACCTCTCTGTAAGCGAAAAGCAGACATGGCAAGAGGACATCTCATCTCCTTTTGAGTTTTTCTGGGAGCCCCATGATCATGCCCTTTAATGTCTTGTTGAATCTCTCAACAAGGCCATTAGTTTGTGGATGATAGGGTGTAGTGAATTTATAAGTCACTCCCCACTCATTCCACATGTGTTTCAGGTATGCTGACATGAAGTTGGTACCTCTGTCAGACACCACCTCCTTAGGGAAGCCCACTCTGGTAAAGATACCAATGAGGGCCTTGGCTACTGCAGGGGCAGTAGTCGACCTAAGGGGAATAGCTTCAGGATACCTAGTAGCATGATCCACTACTACTAGGATGTACATATTTCCTGAGGCTGTGGGAGGTTCAAGTGGACCCACTATGTCCACACCCACTCTTTCAAAGGGGGGGCCTTTGGATGTCCACCTGTCTTACCACTGGCTTGACAGGTGGTACAGGAGACACAAAACTCCTTAACTTTCTGGGACATGTTGGGCCAGTAGAAATGGTTGACTAGTTTCTCCCACGTCTTGGTTTGTCCCAAATGTCCAGCAAGGGGAATATCATGGGCTAAGGTCAGAATGAACTCTCTGAACTCCTGAGGCACTACCACTCTCTTAGTGGCACCAGGTTTGGGATCTCTTGCCTCAGTGTACAGGAGCCCATCTTCCCAATAGACCCTATGTATTCCAGTTTTCTTGCCATTGGACTCTTCAGCAGCTTGCTGCCTAAGGCCTTCAAGAGAAGGACAGGTTTCTTGCCCCTTACACAACTGCTCCCTTGAGGGTCCCCCTGGGTCTAAGAGCTCAACCTGATAAGGTTCTAACTCCATAGGCTCAGTTCCCTCAGAGGGCAGAACTTCTTCCTGAGAAGAGAGGTCCTCTTTTTGTTGTTGTGTTGCAGCTGGTTTCCCAGCTGACTTTCCTTTTCTCTTGGTAGGCTGGGCCCTTTTTCCAGACTCCAGCTCTACTTTTTCACCATGAGCCTTGCACTGTGCCCTTGTCTTGACACACACCAGTTCAGGGATACCCAGCATGGCTGCATGGGTTTTCAGTTCTACCTCAGCCCATGCTGAGGACTCCAGGTCATTTCCAAGCAAACAGTCTACTGGGATATTTGAGGAGACCACCACCTGTTTCAGGCCATTGACCCCTCCCCACTCTAAAGTTACCATAGCCATGGGATGTACTTTAGTCTGATTGTCAGCGTTGGTGACTGGATAAGTTTGTCCAGCCAGGTATTGACCAGGGGAAACCAGTTTCTCTGTCACCATGGTGACACTGGCACCTGTATCCCTCAGGCCTTCTACACTTGTCCCATTAATTAAGAGCTGCTGCCTGTATTTTTGCATGTTAGGAGGCCAGGCAGCCAGTGTGGCTAAATCCACCCCACCCTCAGAGACTAATGTAGCTTCAGTGTGGCACCTGATTTGCTCTGGGCACACTGTTGATCCCACTTGGAGACTAGCCATTCCAGTGTTAGCTGGAGTGGAGTTAGAAGTGGTAGTTTTCTTGGGACAGACCTTGTCTCCAGTTTGGTGTCCAGGCTGATTACAGCTACGACACCAGGCCTTTTTGGGATCAAAGTTTTTACCCTTGTACCCAAAATTGTTTTGTGAAGAGGCTGTGGGCCCACCCTCCTGTGCAGGTTTTTGGGGGCCTGAAGAAGACTCTTTAATATTTTTGTTTTTGGATGTCTCAACACTCTTCCCCTGGGGAGGCTTTGTGACCCCTTTCTTTTGGTCACCCCCTGTGGAAGTCTTGGTCACCCTAGTCTTGACCCAATGGTCCGCCTTCTTTCCCAATTCTTGGGGAGAAATTGGTCCTAGGTCTACCAGATGCTGATGCAGTTTATCATTGAAACAATTACTTAATAGGTGTTCTTTCACAAATAAATTGTACAGCCCATCATAATTACTTACACCACTGCCTTGAATCCAACCATCCAGTGTTTTTACTGAGTAGTCTACAAAATCAACACAGGTCTGGCTCGAGGATTTTTGAGCCCCCTGAATCTAATCCTATACTCCTCAGTGGAGAATCCAAAGCCCTCAATCAGGGTTCCCTTCATGAGGTCATAAGATTCTGCATCTTTTCCAGAGAGTGTGAGGAGTCTATCCCTACACTTTCCTGTGAACATTTCCCAAAGGAGAGCACCCCAGTGAGATTGGTTCACTTTTCTGGTTACACAAGCCCTCTCAAAAGCTGTGAACCATTTGGTGATGTCATCACCATCTTCATATTTAGTTACAATCCCTTTAGGGATTTTCAACATATCAGGAGAATCTCTGACCCTAGTTATGTTGCTGCCACCATTGATGGGTCCTAGGCCCATCTCTTGTCTTTCCCTTTCTATGGTTAGGATCTGTCTTTCCAAAGCCAATCTTTTGGCCATCCTGGCTAACAGGAGGTCATCTACACTGAGGCTATCCTCAGTGGTTCCAGAGGTGCTGGCCCCTCCTGTGAGGGAAGCAGCATCTCTGACTATTATGTTTGGAGTCAGGGATTGAGAGTCCCTGATCTTCCTAATTAGGACTGGAAGGGGGGAATTCTCCTCCAAGTCACTATCATCCTCTGGGTTGTCATCCTCAGAGGGGTTGGCCTTTTCA
Source organism: Pleurodeles waltl (assembly GCF_031143425.1). NCBI lineage: Eukaryota > Metazoa > Chordata > Amphibia > Caudata > Salamandridae > Pleurodeles > Pleurodeles waltl. The sequence continues at coordinate 478,936,220 of NC_090438.1, read as the reverse complement.
AACTCTGCCAAAAGCTCCTGGAGCTGTATTTTGGAAGGTCTGTGGCCCATTGTTATTTTATTTATTTTACAGAGTGACCTTAGCTCCCTCATCTTAAGATGGAGGTAAGGGGTGATGTCGAGTTCCATCACATTCACATCTGTACTAGACATTAAGGCGCCGCCCGCCATGCGGTTACCGCCGAATGACCGCACCGCGGTCAAAAGACTGCGGCGGCCATTCTGGCTTTCCCGCTGGGCCGGCGGGCGACCGCCAAAAGGCCGCCCGCCGGCCCAGCGGGAAAGCCCCAGCAACGATGAAGCTGGCTCCGAATGGAGCCGGCGGAGTTGCTGGCGTGCGACGGGTGCAGTGGCACCCATCGCGATTTTCAGTGTCTGCTTTGCAGTCACTGAAAATCATTATGGGGCCCTGTGAGGGAACCCCTGCACTGCCCATGCCAGGGGCCCCACGACACCCGTTCCCGCCATCCTGTTCCGCCAGGACCAGGATGGCAGGAAGGGGGTCGGAATCCCCATGGCGGTGCTGCAAGCAGCGCCGCCATGGCGGATTCCTTGGGCCAGGGGTAAACCGGCGTGGAATACTTTTTAAGAATCTAAAACTATTTCTAGGTTCTTATTCAAACTTTCACAAAACTTTTAAACTCTAAACGAAATGCTAAACAGGGACTAACACAAGGCCCTAGCAGGACTTTTAAGACTTTAGAAAAATAGCTTAAATTGCAAAAAATCAATTTCTAATGACAATTTTGGGAATTTGTCTTGTGATCAGGTATTGGCTGAGTAGTCCAGCAAATGCAAAGTCTTGTACCCCACCGCTGATCCACCAATGTAGGAAGTTGGCTCTGTATGCACTATTTCAAAGTAAGGAATAGTATGCACAGAGTCCAAGGATTCCCCTTAGAGGTAAGATAGTGGCAAAAAGAGATAATACTAATGCTCTATTTTGTGGTAGTGTGGTCGAGCAGTAGGCTTATCAAAGGAGTAGTGTTCAGCATTTGTTGTACATACACACAGGCAATAAATGAGGAACACACACTCAGAGACAAATCCAGGCCAATAGGTTTTGTTATAGAAAAATATATTTTCTGTGTTTATTTTAAGAACCACAGGTTCAAATTCTACATGTAAAATCTCATTTGAAAGGTATTGCAGGTAAGTACTTTAGGAACTTTGAATAATCACAATAGCATATATACTTTTTACATAAAACACATTTAGCTGTTTTAAAAGTGGACACAGTGCAATTTTCACAGTTCCTGGGGGAGGTAAAGTAATGTTAGTTCTTGCATGTAAGTAAACCACCTACGGGGTTCAAATTGGGGTCCAAGGTAGCCCACCGTTGGGGGTTCAGAGCAACCCCAAAGTCACCACACCAGCAGCTCAGGGCCGGTCAGGTGCAGAGTTCAAAGTGGTGCCCAAAACGCATAGGCTTCAATGGAGAGAAGGGGGTGCCCCGGTTCCAGTCTGCCAGCAGGTAAGTACCCGCGTCTTCGGAGGGCAGACCAGGGTGGTTTTGTAGGGCACCGGGGGGGACACAAGCTCACACAAAAAGTACACCCTCAGCGGCACTGGGGCGGCCGGGTGCAGTGTGCAAACACGCGTCGGGTTTCCAATGTAAATCAATGGGAGACCAAGGGGTCTCTTCAGCGATGCAGGCAGGCAAGGGGGGGGCTCCTCGGGGTAGCCACCACCTGGGCAAGGGAGAGGGCCTCCTGGGGGTCACTCCTGCACTGAAGTTCCAATCCTTCAGGTGCTGGGGACTGCGGGTGCAGGGTCTTTTTTCAGCCGTCGGGATTTTAGAGTCAGGCAGTCGCGGTCAGGGGGAGCCTGGGGATTCCCTCTGCAGGCGTTGCTGTGGGGGCTCAGGGGGGACAACTTTGGTTACTCATAGTCTCTGAGTCACCGGAGGGTCCCCCCTGAGGTGTTGGTTCTCCACCAGTCGAGTCGGGGTCGCCGGGTGCAGTGTTGCAAGTCTCACGCTTCTTGCTGGGATTGCAGGGGTCTTTAAATCTGCTCCTCTGGATACAAAGTTGCAGTCTTTGTTGAACAAGGCCACTGTTCTCGGGAGTTTCTTGGTCTCTTTGAAGCAGGGCAGTCCTCTGAGGATTCAGAGGTCGCTGGTCCCAGGGAAAGCGTCGCTGAAGCAGGTTTCTTTGGAAGGCAGGAGACAGGCCGGTAGGACTGGGGCCAAAGCAGTTGGTGTCTTCTTTCTTCTTCTGCACGGGTTTTCAGCTCAGCAGTCCTCTTCTTCTGTAAGTTGCAGGAATCTAAATTCTTAGGTTCAGGGGAGCCCTTAAATACTAAATTTAAGGGCGTGTTTAGGTCTGGGGGTTAGTAGCCAATGGCTACTAGCCCTGAGGGTGGGTACACCCTCTTTGTGCCTCCTCCCAAGGGGAGGGGGTCACATTCCTATCCCTATTGGGGGAATCCTCCATCTGCAAGATGGAGGATTTCTAAAAGTTAGAGTCACTTCAGCTCAGGGCACCTTAGGGGCTGTCCTGACTGGCCAGTGACTCCTCCTTGTTATTCTCATTATCTCCTCCGGCCTTGCCGGCAAAAGTGGGGCCGTGGCCGGAGGGGGCGGGCAACTCCACTAGCTGGAATGCCCTGTGGCGCTGGAACAAAGGGGGTGAGCCTCTGAGGCTCACCGCCAGGTGTTACAGCTCCTGCAAGGGGGAGGTGATAGCATCTCCACCCAGTGCAGGCTTTGTTACCAGCCACAGAGTGACAAAGGCACACTCCCCATGTGGCCAGCAACATGTCTCGAGTGTGGCAGGCTGCTAAAACCAGTCAGCCTACACAGGTAGTTGGTTAAGGTTTCAGGGGGCACCTCTAAGGTGCCCTCTGGGGTGTATTTCACAATAAAATGTACACTGGCATCAGTGTGCATTTATTGTGCTGAGAAGTTTGATACCAAACTTCCCAGTTTTCAGTGTAGCCATTATGGTGCTGTGGAGTTCGTGTTTGACAGACTCCCAGACCATATACTCTTATGGCTACCCTGCACTTACAATGTCTAAGGTTTGGCTTAGACACTGTAGGGGCACAGTGCTCATGCACTGGTGCCCTCACCTATGGTATAGTGCACCCTGCCTTAGGGCTGTAAGGCCTGCTAGAGGGGTGACTTATCTATACTGCATAGGCAGTGTGGGGTTGGCATGGCACCCTGAGGGGAGTGCCATGTCGACTTACTCGTTTTGTCCTCACCAGCACACACAAGCTGGCAAGCAGTGTGTCTGTGCTGAGTGAGGGGTCCCCAGGGTGGCATAAGATATGCTGCAGCCCTTAGAGACCTTCCCTGGCATCAGGGCCCTTGGTACCAGGGGTACCAGTTACAAGGGACTTACCTGGATGCCAGGGTGCCAATTGTGTAAAACAAAAGTACAGGTTAGGGAAAGAACACTGGTGCTGGGACCTGGTTAACAGGCCTCAGCACACTTTCAATTCAAAACATAGCATCAGCAAAGGCAAAAAGTCAGGGGGTAACCATGCCAAGGAGGCATTTCCTTACAAGCGCCCACCAGAAGAAGGATATTTGGCATGCCATCTCCAAGGACATCCAGACCCTGGGGGTCTATCACAGACGGAGCACCCACTGCCGTAAGAGATGGGAGGACATTCGCCACTGGAGCAAGAAGACGGCGGAGGCCCAGCTGGGGATGGCCTCCCAACGTGGGAGGGGTGCCCGTCACACCATGACCCCCCTTATGTTCAGGATCCTGGCGGTGGCGTACCCGGAGTTGGATGGGTGCTTGAGGGCATCACAGCAGCAACAAGGGGGTGAGTACACTCTCATTCTGCTGATTTAGCACGCAGTGGAGGTGTCTGCGTGGGGGAGGTGGGCTGTGGGTTCCCCTAGGCCAGGGCGAGTGTGCTAATTAGGTCTCCTTTTTCTGGCAGGCCCTGTGGCACCCCACTCCACCTGGGTACAGTGCCAACTACACCTAGTCAGGGCTCCTGTGACATCCATGTGTACAGATGCCGCCCATAGCCTTGGAGGCCATGTCCCAGGGATTGAATAGTGGACCCCAAGTGAGCGGCGTAGTGCAGGGGGCTTCTGTGTCTGTCGTGTCCGCCAACGGTAGCGATAATGCATGCACTCAACATGTCTTTCTTCTGTCGTCCCCCCCTTTTTGTGGTCTCCCTGTTCTTGTGTGCATTAGCATCATCAGGCGGAGGAGCAGTGGCACCAGAGCAGGAGGGAGCTGCATCCCACATGGCCCTGGAGGGCGACACTATGGAGTCTGATTTCACCAGTGGGACGGAGGGCGAGGGGAGCTCCACGGCGGGGACAGGTGCTGACACCAGTGACAAGGACTCGTCCTCTGATGGGAGCTCCCTTGTGGTGGTGGGCCCATCTGTGCCCCCCCCATCTAAAGGTACAGCCGTCACCCCCCTTCCAGCACTCCCCTCCCAGCAGCCCCTCAGCCTTTGCCCCGTGCCCGCTCACCCAGGAGGTTGGGCATCACCTTCACCCCTGGCACCTCAGGCCCTGCCCCAGTCACCCCTTCTGCCCTCAGTGAGGAGGCCATTGACCTCCTCAGGTCCCTCACTGTTGGGCAGTCTACCATTTTGAATGCCATCCAGGGTGTAGAGAGGCAGTTGCAACAGACAAATGCATTCCTGGAGGGCATTCATTCTGGTCAGGCAGCCCTTCAGCGAGCTTTTCAGACTCTGGCCTCAGCACTGATGGCAGCCATTGTCCCTGTCTCTAGCCTCCCCCCTCCAACTTCCTCTACCCAGACCCACACCCCTGTACCTCAGCCTACCCCAAGCACACCATCAGACCAGCATGCACACACTCCAACACACAAAGGAAGCTCAGGCAAACATAAGCACCACACATCCCACAGGCACTCACACAAACATCACACACATGCAGACATAGCAACATCCACTGCCTCCAGTGTGTCCCCCTCCTCCTCGTCTCCCTCCTCCCTCTCAGTCTCGTCTCCACTCACACCTGCATGCACTACATCTACAGCCACTACTTCCATCACCACCACACCCCGCTCACGTGCAGTCACCACCCCCACTACAATTCACACATCCCCTGTGTCCTCTCCCAGTGTGTCTGTGACGCCACCTCCCAAGGTACACAAACGCAGGCACACACCTACCCAACAGCCATCCACCTGACAGCCTCCAGCACATGCACCTTCACCCAAAATCACCAAACGTACACCTCCTACAACCACAACCTCTTCCTCCACTCCCAAACCCCCTCCAGCTACCCATCCCAGTGTTCCCAAGAAACATTTCGGCCCATATTTATACTTTTTGACGCTAAACTGCGCTAACGCAGTTTAGCGTCAAAAAATTTAGCGCCGTCTAACGCCATTCTGAAGCGCCATGTGGGCGCCGTATTTATGGAATGGCGTTAGCCGGCGCAAGCAGACCGGCGCTGCCTGGTGTGCCTGGAAAAAAACCACGTAGACCAGGCAGCGCCGGCGTTGGGTAAAAATGACGTTAGGGCGTCTTAAAATGGGGCAAGTCAGGTTGAGGCAAAAAAATCGCCTCAACCCGATTTGCGCCATTTTTTTACGACGCCCAGACGCCATTTCATGACTCCTGTCTTAGTAAAGACAGGAGTCATGCCCCCTTGCCCAATGGCCATGCCCAGGGGACTTATGTCCCCTGGGCATGGTCATTGGGCATAGTGGCATGTAGGGGGGCACAAATAAGGCCCCCCTATGCCACCCAAAAAAATTAAAAAATATAAAAAATGATACTTACCTGAACTTACCTGAATGTCCCTGGGGTGGGTCCCTCCATCCTTGGGTGTCCTCCTGGGGTGGGCAGGGGTGGCAGGGGGGTTCCCTGGGCGCAGGGAAAGGCACCTGTGGGCTCATTTTGAGCCCACAGGCCCCTTAACGACTACCCTGACCCAGGCGTTAAATAGTGGCGCAAATGCGGGGATTTTTGACCCGCCAACTCCCGGGCGTGATTTTTGCCCGGGAGTATAAATACGACGCATTTGCGTCGCCGTCATTTTTTTAGACGGGAACGCCTTCCTTGCATCTCATTAACGCAAGGAAGGCGTTCACGCAAAAAAATGACGCTATTTGCCAATACTTTGGCGCTAGACGCGTCTAACGCCAAAGTATAAATATGGCGTTAGTTTTGCGCCGAATTTGCGTTGAAAAAAACAACACTAATTCGGCGCAAACGGAGTATAAATACGGGCCTTCGTGTCCACCCTTGACCTCTTTCCCTCACCTACCCCACCCTGTCAGTCCTCTAGGGCCCGACTCTCCAGGTCCCAACCTAGCACCTCAGCCATGACATCGCCAGGATCAGTGGTGCCAGTAGTCACCGCATTCTGGAGTGCACCAGGCAGCAGGACAGCCAGTGTTGCAAGGAGCCACAGCACGGACAATCCCCCACCTGTCAAGCATCAAAAGTTGGCCAGTGCCCGGTGGGAGAGGGGGAAGACACCGCCACCAAAGCCGCTCCCGGGGGTACAGGTGGGAGTGTGGAGACAGCTGCGACACCTTCAAAGGTGTGGAAGGGGCACAAGAAACCTGGCAAGTCTGGGAAGATCGGCACGGCGGAGAAGACCGCCATCAGCCCCGCTGCCCAGGAGGCGACTGCCAGCAGCCCCGCTGCCCAGGGGATGACCGCCATCAGCCTCGCTGCCCAGGAGGTGACCACCATCAGCCCGCTGCCCAGGAGGCGACCGCCAGCAGCAGCCCCGCTGGCCCAGACAGGACCGCCAGCAGCAGCCCCGCTGGCCTAGCCAGGACCGCCAGCAGCAGCCCCGCTGGCCCAGAAAGGACCGCCAGCAGCAGCCCTGCAGGCCCAGACAGGACCGCCAGCAGCAGCCCCGCAGGCCCAGACAGGACCGCCAGCACCAGCCCCGCTGGCCCAGACAGGACCGCCAGCACCAGCCAGCTGACCCAGACAGGACCGCCAGCAGCAGCCCGCTGGCCCAGACAGGACCGCCAGCAGCAGCCTGCTGGCCCACACAGGACCGCCAGCACCAGACCCGCTGGCCCAGACAGGACCGCCAGCAGCTGAGTCGCTGCAATGGACACCGCCGCCACAAGCACCGCTTCAATGGACACCGCCGCCACAAGCACCGCTGCCAAGGACACTGCTGCCACAAGCACCGCTGCCAAGGAAACCGCCGCCACAAGCACCGATGCAATGGACACCGCCGCCACAACCACCGCTGGCCCATGAGCACCAAGAGCACTAACGCTACTGAGTCCGCCACTAGCAGGATGAAGCACTCTGTGCACAAAGCCCCCTCCAGAACCAGTGGAGATTTACATCCACTACCTCTGTCCTTGGCAGGATGAAGCACTCTGGGAATAAAGCCCCCTCCAGAACCAGTGGAGATTTACATCCACTACCTTTGTCCTTGGCAGGATGAAGCACTCTGGGCACAAAGCCCCCTCCAGAACCAGTGGAGACTTACATCCACTACCTCAGTCCTTGGCAGGATGAATCACTCTGGGCACAAAGCCCCCTCCAGAACCAGTGGAGACTTACATCCACTACCTCTGTCCTTGGCAGGATGAAGCACTCTGGGCACAAAGCCCCCTCCAGAACCAGTGGAGACTGTTATCCACTTGAGAGACTGTGGCTTTGCACTCCCCAGGATTGAACAGTGGGCAAACCACCCACTGTAGAAACTTGAGAGACTGTGGATTTGCACTCCCCAGGATTGAACAGTGGGCAAACCACCCACTGTAGAGACTTGAGAAACTGTGGCTTTGCACTCCCCAGGATTGAACAGTGGGCAACCCACCCACTGTAGAGACTTGTGAGACTGTGGCTTTGCACTCCCCAGGATTGAACAGTGGGCAAACCACCCACTGTAGAGACTTGAGAGACTGTGGCTTTGCACTCCCCAGGAATGAACAGTGGGCAACCCACCCACTGTAGAGACTTGAGAGACTGTGACTTTGCACTCCCCAGGATTGAACAGTAGGCAACCCACCCACTGTAGAGACTTGTGAGACTGTGGCTTTGCACTCCCCAGGATTGAACAGTGGGCATGTGGCCTCCTCGTTGATTTGGCGTTGTGCACTCATCCGGCTGAGGTGCCCTCCCTTTCCTTTCCCCCTGAGGTGCCTGTTTTATTTCTATCTGATGCCCCTGCAGTGTTCTCTCTGTCATGTTTGGGTACCTTTTGTGGGCCTCGCCCATGCAGTGTGGGCCCAGTGTTCTACGGACTTCTATTCTTTAGTGTATATATTTGTTAATAGTGTATATATATTTTTGCGTACTGGATTTTAATAGATTACAATGGTTACACTCATTTCCTTTTGTCTTTGCATTCTTCCGGGGGGGTTTAGGGGGTGTAACTGTGATGTATCAATATGTATTAGTGTGTGTGTTGTCGTGGGTGAGGGTGGGGGTGGGGTGTTTCATGTTGCGTGTGTGTGTCCCTGTTTTTTTCCCTCCCCCCTCCCCTGTGTTGTAGGTGCAGTACTCACTGTGGTCTTCGCCACCGGCGTTCCTGCTCCTGGTAGAGGAGCAAGAAGATGAAAGCTGGGAATATGTGAAGCTCTGGTTCCATGGCGTCCTGGTTCCTCGTGGGGTGTGTAGAGGTGAGCGTTTTCCCTTCGAAGTCCTGTTTCCGCCGTGTTTTTGTTCGCAGTGAATCCGCCCCGGAAAAGGTGGCGGATTGGTAGGTTGTGATACTGTTGGCGGTACATTGTCTTCCGCCTGTCTGTTGGTGGTGACCGCCAAGCTGTTTGTTTGTACCACTGTGGCGGTCGGAGGGTTAAAGTGGCTGTCTATGTTGACGGTTTCCGCCACAGTCGTAATTCCATTTTTTTTACCGCTGGCCTGTTGGCGGTCTTACCGCCGCTTTAACACCGACCGCCAGGGTTGTAATGACCACCAATGTGTGGTCCATCAATAGTTTTGATCAATTGTTTGGACATGGACCTGAGGCTGGAAGTGGGCAGCTATTTTACTACATAGTGATTGTGCAAGCAATCTAGCTTTACTTATTACATTTTTAAAACATTTATTTGAAGTGTGTGTTCTTCAAATACATCTATTTTGTACATTTAAACCAGATTTAGTACAGTCTCTACATGTAAAGGTGTTTCCACCTTATCTTTCTAGGTTCTCTGAGAAATTGGCAATTTGGTTTGCGTTTAAAAACCTAGGTAAAAAAACAAAAGCGGTCTAGGGAGGTAAAAAAAAAACAAAAATAACTATGCCCTCCTTTATATTTCCCTTAGCTATAATGGATGGAGAAGAATACGCAAAATAACTGTCCTACGTGCGGACACACAGCGCAATACACCCTCATATTTAACTCCTCCCATTCAACAATCCCGGAACTACATGTAGGACTTGCACAGGTCGCACAATGGCCACCACCACCATCATGGCTACTACAACTAGAATCAAAATAGCTTTTGCCTTATCCCGCTGGTGGTTAATCTGCCTTAATCCTTAATAATGTGATTAATCCTTGTGAACCATCTGAGATTGAGATGACACCCTTATATGCCTAGCTGGGATACATCCCTCTGATTTGTGGCATTTTAAAATCACTTGCACTCTTACTGGTACAGTCTGCAGTTTCCCTGAGGTAAGTACTAGGCACGGGCACATTTTTCGGCATTTCACGTTACGCTTTTGTCTGAAGCTAAGGCCTTATCCCTCGCTGTGCAATTTCCCATTTTTGGGGGGAAAATGTTATAGCGGGGAAGAGGAACAATGAGAATATGTGTTCTATGGTTGAATGTTGAAAAGGAGACTGCGCTTAAAGGAATAGCCATAGTAGGTCTACCAGACTGACATTCTTTTTTCTTATCTTAGAAAATGTCACAAGTTCTATCTTAAGAGCCTGCACTGTGACTGCTTGACTACGTCTTGTTCGCATTTTTAATTACAAACCCCTTCTTAAACAATTTCCCAACAGGAATATTCAGTCATGACTTTTGAAATCTTCTGAAATCTAATTTCAGAAATCAGGGCCAATCCCCTTCACTATCCTTTGTTATGTTTTTTATAGCTTGTTTTGGCATTAATAGATGTTTTCCCAGTGGGTTTACCATTTGCTGGAAAAAATACGCAAAAAAGAATCAATTAATATCTATTCAAAGTTAGACTATATTTTGCTTTAGTTCAATAGCATTTCTGTCGCCTAAACAGATAAACTGGAGCCTATATGCATGTGATGTTTCATTAAATTGTTTTGTGGATTTATTTCTTGGAACTGGCTATTCAAAAAACATTCATCTAGACCAAAACATGGCTGCTGGGAAAAAAGGCTTGAAATAAATGTTCTCTTAATCTCTTAATCGCACACGGTGTGCTTCCAAAAAAAGGCTGGGGAAGCAAATGAGCCAAAAATCAATTACGAGAAGCCTGATGAACGCCATGAGGTAAGACATTCAAACAATCATCCAGGAACTCCAGAACAAAGCCCCTGTTATAAAAGAAATGCAGTAGTGATGAGTTGCAGCAAGACTCTGTATAATTCATTATAATAAAGTACTGTTGCAATGCACGAGAGGACCCCACTAGCACAAATCATAAAGGCATGCTAAGAAATATTGGCCCTCATTACAACCCTGGCGGTAAATGTCACCTACAGCCGTGCTGACGGCCGCCAACATACCATGACTGCGGCGGTATTCCGCTACAGGTATTATGACCCACACAGAGAAATCTGCCACTATACAGACACCCACACAAGTCACACAAGTAAATTGACGGTACCAAAACCCACACCGTTATGCCAACAGGAATACGCCCACAGTATCAGGACCCATGAATCACCGTGATGGTCTTTCAACCGCGGTAAACCATTGGCGGTACACACCCCTGCGCTCAAAATACACACACTTACAAAACACCACCACATTGGACAATTCAAACTACACACACCTGACACACATACACACACCACACCTACACACTCACACCAACATAAAACACACACCCACATTACCCACAACCCTTTCACCGAAACAAAAGATTGCCAACACAGAGAGACACAAGCCAGGAGCACCCACTCAATCTGAGCCACAGAACACCATCACCTATACACCATCCACGCACCTCACAGCACACACCACAACACATCACCCCACACATCACCCCACTCATCCTCACACATATCACTCACACCACATCCATGGCACGCCAAAGACACCACAGGTTTTCAGAAGAGGAGCTAATGGTCATGGTGGAGGAAATCATCCGGGTAGAGCCACAGCTATTTGGATCACATGTGTAGCAGACGTCCATTGCTAGGAAGATGGAGCTATGGTGGAGAATGGAGGAGAGGGTCAATGCCATGGGACAGCACTCCAGAACAAGGGATGACATCAGGTGGTGGACTCCCACCTCCTCCCCCCACAACTAACAACATGGGAGGAACAAGCCTTGGCAATCATGCATCCTGAGGGCCTCGCAGGAGTAGCAAGAGGACTGGACTCTGGTAAGTCAAATCTTTACTACTATATCCCCCACCCTACCTGCATGCCATCACAAACTCCTACCCCTACCCTCACACCCATCACTCCACCACCTCAGATATACCCCACTATCACAACCCATCCCAAAACCAAGCCCTGCATGTAACACCAATCCATGAACCAACATCACAGACCTGCATGGACACCCGTCACCATAGCATGCCCATTAGAGAGACAATAACACTGCATTTTCATCCCCACAGGACCCCTACTCAACGTCACCGGAGAGGAGTTGCCAACAACATCCAGTTCCCCCCCCCCCAGAGGAGGCCCACAGTGATGATAGCAGCTCTTCACGTCTGGATCACGATTACCAACCTGGCCCGTTAGGGACCTCTGGACAGTCGGTAACCCTGCCACAGTCCAAACCCACCACAGAGGCTCCCCCCTCAGGAAACACCAGTGGGCCCATGCCACTGTCCCCAGGACACGTCAATCAGCACTACAGGGACCCCATGCAAACCCACAAACACAGGACGAGCAGGGACCTGGGGTCAGTGGCAGTGGGCACACGGTTCAGGGGACAGAGGCACAGGACAACAGGGAAACTGGGAGGACTGCTGTGTGACTGGGGGAGGACAGGCCCAGGGAACCGACTCTCCAGGAGGCACTCACCAACATCCTGGGAGCATACCACCATTCCCAGGAAACCATGGGCCAGATACTGTACAAGTTGTAGCAGACCCGGTGGCTGCAGGAGGGACAGAACCTGGGGATCAGGGAGGACCTCAAAAACATCTACACTATCCTGGTCACCATTGCAGGGGTGCTGGCAGACATGGGCAAGACCATGAGGGAGGCAGTGGCACAACAACGGGCCCCTGACACTACCAACACCGAAGAACAACCCTCCACCTCCGCCAGCACTAGTGGACAGGAGGCCCACCACAGGACCAACAGGCCACCAGCAACCCACCCCCTGGAGAAGGAGAACCACCCCGCAAACGGTCCCTGCGATCCAGGCAGAAGCCAGAGAACATTGCCAACACCCCCGTCAGGAAATAGGACTCTCCTGATTGTCACCTTTCTGTCCCAATATGTCACCCTGTCCACCTTGAACTGCCATTACTCCCCTTCCAATGCCCCATTGGACAATGCACCTGTGATACCAAGAGACTGGACTCTAACTGGACAATCCTCCACCATCAGCCCAGCCCATTGCACACCCCCTTCTACGTATGAGCACTTAAATAAACACCCTTGAAACAAATACAAATCTTGAGTCTGTCAAATGATTGAAATATGTATTAGTACAACAGTCTCAAAACATTGCAAGTCATATGTACAGTAATATATACATTGGTATGACTTTTAGTGGGCAGCAGTAAACATACCAGGAGCCAGAGTGGGGCACAGAGATTTGAAAATAGAGATGCCAAAGGGTACAGTAAGTGGCCATAGACATAAGGAAATCAGGCTGCCATGTACAATGTCCAACAGAAAACTGAAATGTAAAGTGAAGTTACAGTGTCTTACCTGTGTCTCACTGGAAGTACTGCTGTATTATATTACTTCTGTTGTCCACATCTTCTTCCTCTGCCTCCTCTTCCTCACTGTCCACAGGCTCCACCACTGGCACAAGACCATCTCCTGGCTCATCCTCCTGCAGAAAAGGCACCTGGCGTCTCAAGGCCAGGTTGTGCAACATCAACATGCAACGATGATCTGGCACACCTTCTTGGGTGAGTAGTACAGGGATCCACCTGTCAGATGGAGGCACCGGAACCTGGCCTTCAGGAGGCCGAAGGTTCTTTCAATTATCCTCCTTTTCGCCTATGTGCCTCATTGTAATGTTCCTCTGCCCTTGTCCTGGCATTCCTCACTGGAGTCAGTAGCCATGAGAGGTTGGGGTAACCAGAGTCACCTGCAAATATCAAGGGATACCTGTTAGACACACACTAACCCTTAGGGACAAACCCATACCCAGACACCAACTTATACTGGGTGGGGTCCTTGGGCTCACCTACTGGCCACACCCAGTGCCTCTGGAGTTGGCCCATCACATATGGGATGCTGCTATTCCTCAAGATGAAGGCGTCATGCACAGAGCCAGGATACTTGCCATTCGCATGGGAGATGTACTGGTCCGCCAAACACACAATCTGCACATTCATAGAGTGATAGCATTTTCTATTCCTGAAAACTTGTTCATTTCTCCGAGGGGGGACAAATGCCACATGTGTACCATCAGTGGCACCAATGATGTTGGGGATATGTCCCAGGGCATAAAAGTCAGCTTTCACTGTAGCCAAATCCTCCACCTGTGGGAATACAATGTAGCTGTGCATGTGTTTCAGCAACACGTTAGAGAACACTGGCTGAGAAATCCCTGATGCCATGGCCACTGTTGTTTGGAAGGAACCACTTGCCAGGGAATGGACCACTGACAGGACCTGCACTAGAGGGGGGATACCTGTGGGCTGGCGGATAGCTGAAATCTGGCTCCAATTGGGTACACAGTTCTTGGATGGTGGCCTGATCAAGTCTGTATGTTAGTATAATGTGTCTGTCCTCCATAGTCGCTAGGTCCACCAGGGGTCTGTACACCGGAGGATGTCACCATCCCATATTCATCCTCAGCGGTTGAAGCCTATGGAGGAAAACGGTGAGCAGAGGGTCATATTCACACATCAATTGAAATAATGATGCATCTTTTCCTTTACAGAACCTGTATGTGAATCCGAGAGTCAGTCGCTGTGCCAATGTCTGCTGTGACGCAGTTAGGTGCCATGGCCTGTGCCCCCCTGAAATGGCGGCTGCCTGACCTGTGAGATTGGAAAAGTGGATATGAGGTAATTCCGCTGGCGTTGTGCGCCGTTGCAGTAGGCAGTCGACGACCGCCGCGCAACTTCACATTGGTTATCATTGGGCCCTATGGGTTCCAGGAGCAAGTGGCGATGTACACCAGTGGTGACGGTACGCTCCACCGTGGACGTGACTGCCATTTTCTAGCTATTCACTCACTTGCTACCTGACCTTCAACAGGAGAGAACCTTCACTGCAAGTGCTGCTGTGACCTGTGTCAGGAAGCGACAATGGCTCATCTGTCTGTGGAAAGGGCCCCTGCCTTCACTGCAGAGGGGTTGGAGAAACTGGTGGATGGGGTCCTACCCCAGTACACGTTACTCTATGGTCCTCCAGACAAACAGGTGAGTACATTGTGAGAATGATGTGTGGACCATGAATGTATGGATTGCTGTGTGTGTAAGCCACATGTATGGGGGGCTGAGGCGTCCTGGCCAGAGTGCTGCATGTATTGTGGTCAATGTATGTGCGTCAGGGGTTGGGAGGGATCTGGTGGGCCATGAGTGTGATGGTCTGAACGGTTAACGAATTCCCTTTTCTGCTTTTTTTTCTGTCTTTGGCATGCAGGTCAGTGCCCATCGGAGAAAGGGTATTTGGCGTGCCATCGCCAAGGAGGTGCGGACCCTGGGGGTCTTTGACAGGCGGAGCACCCACCGCCGCAAACGGTGGGAGGACCTGCGCTGCTGGGAAAGGAAGATGGCCGAGGCCCAGCTGGGGCTGGCCTCCCAATGGGAAAGGGGTGCCCGTCATACCCTGACTCCCCTGATGTTCCTCATCCTGGCGGTGGCCTATCCGGAGTTGGATGGGCGCTTGAAGGCATCACAGAAGCCACAAGGGGGTGAGTACAGATTCAGAATCATGACTGTGCGCGTGTTAAGGTTTACCTGGGTGGGGGATGTGGGCTGTGGGTGCCCCAGGCCAGCGCGAACATGGCAGAGTAGGTCCCTTGTTGGGCAGGCTCTGAAGCACTCCAACCCCAAAAGTGTTAGTGGGCATCAACTACTTGGCAGGGTCCTGTGGGTTTCAGGTGTGCAGCTAATGGCATTCGGCATTGTACCCCGTGGGCTGGTGACTATCTTAGTAACTGGTAGTGCATGGCCTAGTTCATAGGGCTGCTCCCTGTGTGTTGTGTACGCCAACGGTAGTGTTGTTGCTGGCATTGACCAAGTGTATCCTCTGTCTCTCCACCCACCTTTTTGTTTTGCACCCAGTCCTTGTGTGCATTAGCATCATCTGGCGGAGGAGCAGAGGCAACGGAGGGAGCTGCATGTGACATGGGCCTGGAGGCCTAATCCACCGATGGTGAGGGTACCAGTTGGACGGAGGGCGAGGGGAGCACCATGACAGGGACAGGAGGGGACACCACAGACAGATGGAAGCTCCCTTACAGTGGCGGACACTTCTGTGCCCACCCAAACAACAGGTACAGCCGCCACCACCCTACCAGCACCGCCCTCCCAGCAGCCCCTCAGCGTGTTTCCTGTGCCCGCTCACTCAGGAGGGTGGGCATCTCCTTTGCCCCAGGCACCTCAGGCCCTGCCCCAGTCAGCCCTGCTGCCCTCAGTGAGGAGGCTATTGACCTCCTGAGATCCCTCACAGTTGGGCAGTCATCCATTCTGAATGCCATCCAGGGTGTCGAGAGGCATTTGCAACAAACAAATGCATACCTGGAGGGCATTCACTCTAGCGTGGCGGCCCATCAGAGAGCATTTCAGGCTCTGGCCTCCGCACTGATGGCAGCCATTGTCCCTGCTTCCCACCTTCAGACCAGCATTCACCCAAATCAACACACAAAAGTGGCTCAGGCAAACACAAGCACCACACTTCATCTCACAGGCACTCACACAGGCACCATCCCCATGCAGACACACCAACATCCACTGCCTCCACTGTGTCTCCCTCCTCCTCATCATCCACCTCCCTCCCAGTAGCGTCTCCACTCACACCTGCATGCACTACATCCTCATCCACTACCTCCATCACCAGCATGCCCATCACAACACACCCTCACTGGCAGTCACCACCCCCACATCCATGCACACGTCCCCTGTGTCCTCTCCCAGTGTGTCTGTGACCCCTTCTCCCAAAGTACACAAACACAAGCACCCACCCACTCAACAGCCATCCACCTCCCAACAGCATCCAGCCCATGCACTTGCACCCAAACTCAACAGACAGACACCTCCTACAACCACTCCCTCTTCCTCCACTCCCAAACCCTCTCCCTCTTCCCGCCCCTGTGTCCACAAGAAGCTTTTCCTGGCAAACATTTACCTTTTCCCTACCCTCCCCCCATCCTTCCCCTCGGGCCAGGGAAGCCAGAACCCAGCCCAGCACCTCAGCCACCAAGTCGACGCCGCTGTGGTTCCTGCAGCTATTGAGGCTCAAAGGGGGCACCCGTTAGCCCAGCTCAGTGTGTCACCAACCCCTGCCAAGGCCAAAGCCATCCTGCCACCTGGCAAGGTGAAGAGGGGGACAGCATCCAGCAAGGGAAAGGAGCCACAACCACCCAGCAAGGCCACCTCAAAGACTCCAGCTGCCAGACCCAAGGTCACACCACCATCTGCCAAGGTGAGGAAGGGGCAGAAAACACCAGGCAAGCCACTTCAGCCATCCGAGGCTGCAGGTGAAGGCCTGGTGGCTACCAGCTCAACCACCAGCACCGCCACCTGCACCGCGGCCAGAACCGACAGCAGCTCTGCTGCAAGCAACGCCACCTGCACTGCCTTCTGCACCGCCGCAAGCAACACTACTGCCAGCAGCAGCAGCCCCAGTGGGCAGCCGTCCGAGGCTGCAAGAGAAGGGCTGGAGCCTCCCTCCACCACTGGCAGCACCAGCACCTGCACCACAGCCAGCACCGCCACCTGCACCGCCGCTAGCACCACCACAAGCACCGCCACCTGCACCGCTGACAGTAGCACCACTACCAGCAGCAGCAGCCAACGTGGACAGCTGTCAGAGGCTGCAGGAGAAGGGTTGGAGCCTCCCTCCACCACTGGCAGCACCCCCACCAGCACCAGCACTAGCACCAGTTTGCAGCCGTAGCCGCCGTGGGATGGATTCTAGCCCTGCCTCCATGGACTATCATGCAACCTGGTCCCTGCAAATCTCGTGCCTCAGACACCTAGGTGAGGTACTGTGAACTGTCACACCACAAGTGTTGCATCACTGGGCACAAAGCCCCCTCCTGAACTAGTGGAGAATGGCATCCACTCATTCTATCCTTGGCAGGATGAAGCACACTGTGCACCAACCCCCCTCCAGAACCAGTGGAGAATGGCATCCAATCACCCTATCCTTGGCAGGGTGAAGCACACTGGGAACAAAGCCCCATCCAGAACCAGTGGAGAATGGCATCCTCTCACCCTATCCTTGGCAGGATGAAGCAGACTGGGCACAAAGCCCCATCCAGAACCAGTGGAGAATGGCATCCACTCACCCTATCCTTGGCAGGATGAAGCAGACTGGGCACAAAGCCCCCTCCAGAACTAGTGGAATAAGCCACCCACTTGAGAGACTGTGGCTTTGCACTTCCCAGGACGAAGCAGTGGGCAAACCAACCACTTGAGAGACTGTGGCCTTGCACTCCCCAGGACCAAGCAGTGGGCAAACCACGCACCAGAGAGGCTGTGGCTTTGCACTCCCCAGGACCAAGCTGTAGGAAAACCACCCACTAGAGACACTGTGGCTTTGCACTCCCCGGACATCGCTGTGGGCATGGAGTCCCCTCCAGGAGCAGTGGAGTTACTCCATCTTCCGGCTGAGGTGCCTGTGTGTTTTCGACCTGATGCCCTGCAGTGTTCTCTCCATATTGAGGCAGGAGTCAAGTGTGGGCCTGGCCTATGAGCTTTGGCCCAGTGGCCCACAGACATTTTGAGTGGACAATGTACCGCCTTATGTACATATTGTGTATTTTTGTAAATACTGTTTTTAAAATTATTATGTACTGTATATCTGACTATTTCTAAAATATCACTGATCCTTTTGTCCTTGTGTTCTTCCAGTGGGTTACAGGGTGTAAATGTAATGTTGTTGCATGTGTTTGTGTGTATGGTGTTGTGGGTGGGGGTGGGAGTGTTGCGTGATGCATGTGTGTGTCACTCTCTTTTTCCTCCTCCCCTCCCCTGTGTACTAGGTGCAGTACTCACTGTGGTTGTCGCTGCCGCTGTTCGTACTCCTGGTAGATGAGGAGGTAGGCCAGCATGGGGAGGACATGCAGCTCGGGCTCCATGGCGTCCTGGTTCTTCGTTGAGTGTTGAAAGGTGAGTGGTTCCCCTTCTGGGTACTGTTTCTGCCATGCTTTGATGGCATTGGTACTGCCCCGGAAAAGCTGGTGGATGGACGGGTTGTGACGGGGTGGGCGGTACATTGACTTCCGCCTGTCTGTTGGTGGTTACCGCCGCGGTGTTTGTTGCTACCGCCGTGGCGGGGGAGTGTTAAAGTGGCTGTATGTGTTTGCGGTTTCCGCTGTAGTTATGATCCCATTTTTTTTACCGCCGGCCTGTTGGCGGTATTACTGCCACTTTAACACCGACCGCCAGGGTTGTAAGGAGGACTATTGTTTTGTTCTGTTAGCCTTCTATGTTGTTTTGCTGTCTTTTGGTGATAATGTATTTAATCATAAAAAACTTCGGTATCACTATGTTTCAATATTTTTTCTTCAGTTTATCCGATAGAAAAGTGGAGAAGTTGATTATATGATGAATACTGCAGGTAAATCAAAGGAGTGAACTGGATTAGCAGACCTGATACTGACATCCAGCCCTGATTGCATAAATTAGAACATGGATTTTATGTGTGACTTTCATTGGAAGATTTGGGTACAAAATACTGTACTTGAAACCCTTTTTTGTACTGCTATGACATAAAGGCAATGGAAAGAGAATTTCATTTTGACTGCTCTCATATCAAAGCAATAAAAACATGCTCTGTAGTCAGTACTTCTCTGGACACTGATCTGCCACCTCTCCTCTGTATCGAGAGAACAAAACAAGGTATGGAATGGCAGTTGTTGGTCCTTCTTTCATCTGTATTTCTCCACTTAGTTTGGGCCTATTCAGACATAAGAGATGCTGAAGGTGCTGGAAGATATGGTTATTGTTTCAGCATCGCCAAATACTACCTCCCCGGTGATGTACAGACCTGCAGCAGGTAGAGAATGTGTCTTTATGCTGGCAGAGGCTCAGTCATAGCAACTGCAAGCAGGGCATCATCTATCCACTCTTTTGATGAAAGCAGAGAGCATGACACTGATGGTAAAAGAGGGAGGGCTTGCCTAGATAGTGGTTGTGGAAGATTCTAGGTATTGCTTTATTATTTGAGCTGTGTTGATTTGCCATGCATCAAGCAGAAGGGTGGTTGGTTCAAATGATTTGTTTTTAATCTTGCTACTGCATTTCTTTTATAAGAGGGGATTCGCTCTGGAAATCCTAGATGATGGTTTGTATGTCTTGTCTCCCCTACTAGGATACTGTTCTACTGCATGTCCTACTTCATTGCTTTCATGGGTGGGGTTGGTGTTAGCACAGTTAATAGTCACTTCAGAAAAAGGCCACTTGCAGCTTGTTGTGGCCCTGTAGCCGCATAGCAGGTTAGTCCACTTACCTTTGGAGTCCACTTCTGTGTCCTGGATACATGAGGCAGCACATCCGGTCCATCAGGGCTCCTCTCAGATCACAGCTACCGAGGTTCAGTCCTCTTCTGTTCTTTGACAGGTACAGAAAGTGTTCTGAGGAGGATGCTTTGGAGTGCCACATTTACGGTTGCCACCAGCTAGTGGGTGGTGGTGACTCTTGGTCCTTTCTAACCAATTGGGTAAAAGTTCCAAGGAGCAAACTTCCCTACTTTTGCAGCAGTTCTTGTTTACCCTACTGCAAACAATCCCACAGTGCACCTAACCCCTAAAATACAAGTCGGTGGATCCCTACTCCCTTGTGCAGAGTCTATGTGCTTACCCACATGGATGGCCAGGGACATGAGCAGTCCCCTCCTCTCTGTTCACTTAAAACTTGTTCTCAGGGTTTGCTTCCCTCCAACTCGATTTCATGCCAGGATGGCTGAGGGAACAAATTGGTGCCTTCTCCAGGTCTCACCTTACATTTGCTCGTGAAATGTCAAGATCCATTGGGAGTTAATGAAATTCCTGGGTACGCACTAACTGGTCTTCCTGCAAGGAAAAAAACATAATCCCATGCTAAAACCATATTTCTGTTCTGGGAGTTGTTTTCGTATCTCATCAAGATCAACCACTTATGTACCAGCTGTCAGTTGGCTAATGCGAATTAGCCGGCTGGAGGTTCAAGGAGGCAAACTTTCTAAAAGTTACTTTCCCTAAATATTTCTTAAAAATCCGACTTCACCATTAAAGTGGATGAGACTGCAATTCAATTGGAAAGCTTGTGTTAAAAGAAGAGTGCATGATGTAGAGCAGGCAAACTGTACATGTTCTTATTACACCATGAAACGACTACCACTGCAGAGGGGCAGTTTTGGGTACATTTTAGCAAAGGTCACATATAATATGGAAAGACAGTGTCTGATAAAGTGATGGTTATGCATTAAATTACCTTATCATTATGTATTTTTGTTTTATACCAGTTGGTTATCAGACCTCTATGTTTGGGAAACAAACATCTCATCAAACATAGAGATGTGTAAAATAATCTCTGTAGCTGTGCACATTAATGTTTTGCATTATGGTGCCCTCCCCGAGTAACTTTCCATCTGGATTGTCATCAGATTTAATCAATTAATTTGGCTTATCACATCTTATTTGAATAGGTGAATATGGAACCATTGGCACATCATAGATTATTTTTTTAATGATGTGGCAAGGGCGGCTACCAAGAAGGACTGGGGGTGGGGCAGCATGCAGAGCAGGGGTTGCGGAACAGGGCAGTAAAGAAATAATAAACTTACCTGCCCCTCCACGATCTGCCGCTCCAGCTCCTCTTCTTACCTCCCCAACCAATCCCGATGCTTCTCTCATACACAGCATGAAAAAAGTGCTGCAATTGGCCAGAGTGGG
Organism: Pleurodeles waltl; assembly: GCF_031143425.1. NCBI lineage: Eukaryota > Metazoa > Chordata > Amphibia > Caudata > Salamandridae > Pleurodeles > Pleurodeles waltl. Next base: position 478,914,930 of record NC_090438.1, on the reverse strand, counting down.
CGGAAATGACGCTCAGGGAGGGAGTGGGGCACTGTTTGTTCTCAACCCAGCTGTAAAATACTGCCAGATGGAGAGTTTCGAAGTATGCATGTCATTTTTGCTGGCCTTAGACGGCCTGCCAAACTGACATGTGCACTTAGAAGCGCACCACTGCTCCACTTGCTGATGTAGAGGAGGCTGGCCCCACCTCACCCTAAGAAAGCAGAAAAATAAAGGGAAAATGCAATTCTTTTATTATCCCTTTATGTTTCTGCCTTTAGCTTTAAGGCAATGCTCCTCTGCCATAGCGGAGGACCCGCCCCTGTTTAGCTCAGTGTCCTTTAACTACTTTTTGTATGTTTTGGTACTAGTTATTGATGGGCTGAGTTTTATGTAACTGTCCCGCAAAAAAGAAGAGAACTAGCTTATTTCTGTATTTAAATAAAATATTTTATAAATAAATTAAATGAATTAATGAACCTCACAGCCGCATGAGAAAGGACGACATGCAGGGCCATAGAAGAAACAGTCCTTTCAAATTGTCAGTGTTGTTGTTTCATATTCTCAAATAATATGCTACTATCTTGATTACTGCTAATTTCGATAACCCGGAGCTCAATAACATGAATGTGAGTCTGTGATCATTCATGGCTTGCTTGTCGAAAATGGTATTTTGTGTTACATTACCTGTATTTGCATAGCACTTGCTGTTCTTTGAATACGTCTGTAGTGATGCTATGATTGCTTGATGTGTTTTTTTGCGCACCCGTATGCTTGCATGCCTTTTGGTCGTAGTGCATTTGTGTTGATTTATGATGCACCACAGGTTTTGACCTTGTAGGCCCCCTAGAAATGAGGAACTGTCATTTGGAATCAATAATTCTGGTCTTGATTCTTCAGGTTCTTGTGCATGTTCTAACCTGTCTTTTTCTTCCAGAAGATGGGGTCTGACCGGAACCAGTGTGTTCCTGCAGGATTTTTAATTCCAAGGTGGGTAATTACTACTGTTACCAGCCCCACTAGTACTGAAAGGGCATATTACATCATTATGGGATGAAGGACCTATTCGCGTCTTGACTTCGTTCTGGTGAGTTAAGACATCAAACATCTACATTAGAAATCTGCTCCAAGTGATCTCGTCCTCAGCAATTATGAATATTAAGATAATGTGACTTCCGTAAATTATGATCGTGGAGGAAATAGCAGGGCATATAAATAATTTTGTTTTGTCTTTGTTGACTGCATTAGACAATGTTACAGCTCATTCTATGATCGTGAAATGTTTTACACAGATGGTATAATTTAGCTATTAGCAACACAATATAAGTATGTGCCAGATGCAATGCTTTTAGCTTAGGAGAAGGGATGCTGCTCATTTACATGGATTTGATTAATAGCGTGCGATATAGAGTAGACATATCAATTTGACAGCAGCTTGATTCTCTAGACACGTAAGCACTTAATGGGGCACTGGGGAATGTTTAGATTGTTTATTGATTGGCGTTCATTTGCAATGTATTCGCCATTTACTTGAAAACGCACGCTATTATGCACACACATTAATGCGTTTATTTCCTCTGATAGTCCTGGGACATTAGGCACTTTATAGCAATGCTTGTGCGCTTACACGTTATACTACTGATTGTTGTAGTATATGTTAGGGAATGTAGCTGTTGCAGCTTCTGTTATAACATATTATTACAATTTCAAATGACAACAAGCATTGGCAAAGCCAAGAGGTCTCGCCTATGGGTGAGCTATTGGCTTTGACAATCATATGGGAGTGGCTAATGGGGAGAGGTGGGTAGGGGTGCTGGATAATGGGATGATTTAAAAACCTGATATAATGTGGCCATCTGGCGGCTTATTAATTCTGAATTATTATGCAATACTGTTTTGAATTTGTATTAGTATATCATAATTAGAGTTATGTGTTAAGAGTTTGCTTTATTAAATCAGAGGGCCTTAGCTTAGCGAGGGCCTAGCTGCCTGGCCTCATTATTGAATTGTGTTTCTAACATGTAAATGCGCTGTTTTCCCTGAAGGACACAAAGCTGTAGTTTTCCAGGAGCTATATTTGTATAGCCGTAGTAAATTCTTTCTCATGAGAACCGGCTTGCTCAAGGCGACATTCTTGCTGGATGCAACAGTGTAATTCACAACAGGTGCAAGGTTAACCGTACTAGGTAAAGACAATGAATACACCGACTGGAGCGCGAAGTGTAACATTTTCTACCTGACATTCCAACCTTTGAAGACGTCAATTACATGGACCAATCCGCAATATGGGAACTGTAAACAGGGGAAAATTCTAGTAAAGTGCTTACCAAATTATTGTCCAGAGATAACGATGCCCCAAACTTTATACAATGAGGAATTAGGGAATAGTTTGACAGTTTTGATTTAACGGCGTAACCCAAGGAAACAGAGACACTTCTTCCACTTTAATGGGGACATTTGCCATTTTCTTTTGCCATAAGACTTTTGCCATTTGCCATTCTTCCGGACACTCCAAACCCATACTTTAGAGTTTAATTGTGATTGTCTGTTTGCCTTTTTTTCTAGGGACCAACTGCTATTTTGATAGAGGCCTTAGTTTAGATGTTTTCTAAATTTGTGTTCACTAAAATGTTTTGCATGAATCCCAACATGCTAATGCTGATTTGAGATTAGTTAAGGCGTTCAAAATATTTTATGCAAATAGACAAATGACTGAGTTCTTGCTTTGTTGAATCATGTACTAATGAGACTCTGCTAAGTTGCTTCATATTAATGATGTGCGTAAATACTGAATGGATATAACTGATGCCTTGATCAAAGTCGTGTTTGATTTCTAATTAGGATTGTTTTGGCGTGGTTTATGATTAATAAGATTAATAGACATGATGTTAGATTGTAACCAATAGGGAAATAAATATCTTAAATTTTGACTAAAATGGTGTGGTTATTGGTGACTGAGAAGTTATGGTGAGTTCGATGATTAATTCTTATACAAGGTTTATTGATTAGCAATTGTTATCATTGATTGTTTATTGATTTATTGATTTGTGATGTTAAGAAGGTATTTTGTGCTGGGAAGTCCCGAAACGTGGTCCAAAGGTTTGTCGACCTAAACATGTCCCCTTGTAAGTTTACTTATTAAGGCTCTGACGCGCTAACAGTTTTTGGTAGCAGAGGTAATGGCTTGGCCCTTTAGGGCCCCATGATGAAGGATTACGGTTTGATAGAGTTGATGGTGGAAATTACAGTTTTTGGTAGCAGAGGTCATGGTTTGGCCCTTTGGGGCCCCAATACGAAGGATAACGGTTTGATAGAGTTGGTGGTGCAAATTACAGTTTTGGTAGAAGAGGTGTTGGTTTGGCTTAGGGGCCCGGTGTGAAAGATCAACAGTTTGGTAGAGATTGATGGGTGTAGTTTGGAGGTAGGCAAGGTGTACCAAATAAATTGGGTTTTGTGGGTTTTTTCTTTTACAAGGATACAAATTGGAGAGATGATGTGTCCCTAAGTCCCGAATGACTTTCCCGGAATCTCGGAGCTTGCTGAAGGGAGTTTGAGTATGTTCTCAACGTTCTAGTGACAGTGTGAATGAAGTAGGGTTTTGCGCTTGCACAGCTTATGCATACCGTAGGTGAATTGTGATGTTTGTGAGGATTTTAGGCAAGATGATGATGTTTTAGTAGGAATGGGCGTACTCCACAGTATGAGAGTAGGGAAGTCGGCGAACTTCATGTGAGTGTGATGCTTTGTGCAAAAAAAATGGCCACGTGGTTGTTGATGATGTACGGACCCTGGGTGGTCTAAGACTCCAGAGTACATTGATAGGTGTATGAGACACTTGGTTTATGTTGTAATTTGTGCGGTTTAATAGTTCGATAGTGAAGTCGACGAGTCGAGTTTGAGTCAAAGTGAGTGAATGAAAACTTCCATGGAGATTTGGTGAGTTCTAAAGTGCACTATAACAATAATCCATTGACAAGTCGAGAGTAGAATTTGCGGGTCAAATTTTACTTGTGAGTGCGGGATCTGAGAAGGAGAGAGTAGCGGCTGAGGCTAAGCAAAATCTCTGTAAAGTTCTGAAGCAATTGTGTTACCCTTTCCTGTAGTAAACCGGCAAATTTTGAGTTTATTTTGGTTGGTGCTCGCAATATATTGCATCAGTTTGTGTGAAGTGAGAGTATGAAGACAAGCCTCAAGACTTTGTCAGCCGCAGTGTGTGAGTGTGACGTCATTGGAGCCGCGCTGGGATAGGTTGGTTAGTGAGAAGGGTCGCGCATGGATTGGCAGCCGTCCTTGAGAGGCAATTGGTTGAGAAGGTAGGCGAAGAGAGTTTGGGAATTAAAGTCACTTCCTGATTTGATTGTGAACAAAATAAAAGACGTAAAGATTACATTTTTCAAGGCTTTAAAGAGCGCTTTGAGGGGACACGTATATATTACCGCGAGTGTAGGGGACGTTACACCGCCAGAGGGTACACCGGCTTACGTTGAAATGGAGGAAAAGGGTGTCACACCATGTCTTTGGCTAAAGCAATGGTGCAAAGCCACAGAGAAAGAGGGGTGCTTAGCGTTTCCTGAAAACAGAACGTTCAATTTGAGGGTTTTAGAAAATTTGCAGAGGGTTCTAAATGATCTGAAGCCACCTCTGAGACCAGCACAGTTTGAGGCATTAGCAATCTGGGAACTAATGCCAATACGACAACAGCAACATAAATTTGAGAGGAGAATGAGGAAAGCAGAAAAGACACTAGCTGAGGCTAGGTGGGATAATGCACAGAGAGCTTGGAGGAGAGAAACAATAGATGGGGTCTGGCTGTTTCCAGCGATAGCTCAAGAAGGTGGAGACAAAGGGAGGAAAGCTACTTGTAAGACTGACAAAAGCCCTTCCAAAGACAAAGAGATCAGGAAGCCCTGGTCAGAGGTAGATGACTCAGATGATGATGAGTTCCTTAATCAGTTACTGAATGATCGACCACCGCCATATGCGATAGACGAAAACATGTGCCAGTGCATGTCCTGCAGGTTTGACACAAGAGAAGGTGAAAATAAATTCAACACAGGTTAGTCCTGTCTCGACACAAGTCCCGGTGCAGAGTAGCTTTAGAGTGTTCACTGCCCAGGTTCTGCAACCTCAGCTGCAACTGCCACAGGTTCAGAGACTTTACCCTGATGTACCCATTTTAGAGACTACCACTAATCTGATGTTGCCGACAAAGCCAGTATATGGAAGACCAAAGTTGATACAGACTGAGCCAACTTCACCTTTACTGCCCCAGGTGTAGCCGCAAATGATTCCGAGATATACTTCGGTCGCAGGACGGCAGTCAGACATGACACCAGTGAGGAGCCAGAATATGGGAGTTAGTCCTCCACAGGTTTTGGGGAACAGACAGACGCCAGCTGCCATATCTTTGCCTATTACGGTTGGTCCACCAGTGCCATTGTATGCGCAGGAGAGACCTAGTGTAGGTGATCAAGGGGTAATGACACAAAATATGACAAGAGGAGGGTTCGTAGGAAGCTCCCAACGAACAACTCCAGTGGAACCGACATTTGAAGGATCTAGGTCTTTGTTAGATTTCAGTCCGATTGGGGCTCCTCCAGAGGCCATGAGACAGACAGGTTTGAGACTGCTGACACCGCAAATCTCGAGTGCGAAGGTACCACAGACACCATTAGCACAGGCTAGGAATATCTCATTACAAGTTTTAACAGCACAACAGCTGACCGATTGGTTAGACACGCTTAATACTCCACAGACTGCTCCTGTAGCTGCAGGGAGAGCGGAAGGAGAAGAGTACCTGAATCTTTTGAGGTTGGGTATGGAAGCCAATGAACTTATTGAAGGAACCATGGGTGTGAACAGGTTAGAGTCATACACGGAAGCAGAATTGAGGTACTTGTGTCCAAAGATAACTAGAGAAGTGAGTAGGGTGCACCAGAGGTTGGCAAATTTGGCAGACAAATGTGGTGCAGATTTAGAAAATACCAAACATCTGAAGAGGAGTTACAGGTTAGATTTTGAGCCCAAGGATTTCAAACACATGAGGTCTACTGGAATGAAGGCGCATCTCAAAGAGACACTGCAGAGTGCACAAGTTTGGGGAGCCTTAGAGAAGTGGGAAGGCAGATGGGTGAAGAAAAGAGACAAGAGGAAGAGTGATTGCATAGAGCAATCAGCTAAAGCATTACCAGATACAGGTACGGTAAAGATGTTACCAATGAAAGAGACTGCCGGGGGGGTTCTCGTCCATGTACCTTGGACTAGAGGGGATATTCTGTCCTTTACAAATGATTTCCCCAGGCTGAGGGAGAAGCCAATAGAGTGGTATCGGCAGACGGACAGGTTTGTGAAACTTGCGAAGTGTCTTTGGGAAGACCTGAATACTCTCTTTGAGATCATAGTTCAAGCTGATCTGTTGATTGAGTGCAAAAGGAGCGTAGATTGGACGGCCGAGGAACCGGCAAGGGACAGAAACACAGGGGCACCGTCTCCTGATGTGATGAAGTATTATTATAAGGTGATTGAGTTTCTGAAAACAAGAGTTTCTCTAATGAATATTGATTGGCAAAGGATTGATCGAACGGCTCAGGAAGTCAAGGAGTCGATACATGCCTATTATGAGAGGTTGTTGAAGGTGTTTAAGCACTACAGTTGTACAGAGGTTATTGAGGCGAAGGACATCACATCCCTCGTGTTCAGGTTTGTGGAAGGGTTGAGACTTGAGGCTGGCCAGATGATTAAGAATCACTTGATTTGCTGGCAGGCAAAGCCGATTGACGAGGTGTTGCAGTATGGAAAGCACTGTATTGACGAGATTGAGTTGAAGCAGAGAAAGTTGAAGGAGAAAGCGATGGTGATACAAATTAAGGCAGCACAGACAGGGATGTAGGGAGGTTGTCTACAGCAGATGGTGCAGCAGCCGCAGGGAAATGGGATGTTTCAGTCGCAAATGAGAGGTCGAGGTCAAGGAGGTTTTGTGAACCGCAGTTCAGATTTGAACACTGTAGTAGTTCAAAACGATGCACAGGGAATGAAGAAGATATTACCTATTCATGCTTGCAGGGTCGTTGGACACTGGAAGCGGGAGTGCCCAATGATGGTGCAGGATGGTGTTATTCAACAAAGCAATGATGTCAGTTCATTTCAAGGTATGAGAGGGCCAAGATTGAAAGATCCAAATAAAAATTTCCAGAATAATGTGAATCAGATGCAAGGGTTTCAATCCATGCAGTAGGTGCAGATGCCACGTATACAGCCAATACAGTTACAACAAGCACAACAGCAGGTCCCCATGGTATCTAGACAGCAAATGCAAGTGCCTTTAGCGCCAATGGAACAGCAACAGTTGATGCTTCCTCAACAGGTCACAGGTCAGAGAATGAGTCAGAATCACACAGTGCAACAGTACCCATTGCGTGGTGAGAATGGAATAAACAATGAATGGTCGGATGAGAGTTCAGATAGTGAAGAGTGTAGGCTTGCAGCGTCCTTAGAGGTAGATCAGAGAGGACCCTATGTTCAGGGGAAGGTAATGGGTCACAAGGTTTCATTCTTGGTTGACACAGGAGCTACACACTCTACAGTCAGAAGTGCAGGGGTTCCGAAACTGCTCCTTTCGGGGCGGACTGTTAAGGTAGTGGGAGTAGCAAACCAACTCCTGACTAACCCGATCACAGATCCGGTTCAGGTTGAGCTTGGCACTTTCCAAGGATTGCACAGGTTTGTGGTTTGCGATTCAAGTCCTGTATCCTTACTGGGAAGGGACTTATTGGGCAAGACGAGGTGTTCAATCACATGTTCCAGTGAGGGAATTGAGGTCCAGACAAACAGTGATGATGAAGGGGAGGAACAGGGTTCAGAGCCTGAAACTGAGACAACAGATGAGGAATATCCTCTGATTAATTTATTTCCGATGTTCACCGTGGCTGATCTCCCGGCAGACTTACAGGGAACAGTTCAAGAAAAGGTGTGGGACTTGACAGGGAAAGAAGTAGCTAGATACTACAGTATACAGTTAGTTAAAGGATTCTTTGAGCCGACATTGACAATTAGTACCTCTTGTGCACATCGCAATAATTTGACATGTTTGCTTACACCTGTAGAGAAAAGCTTTTTAGATCGCACGGAGGTTAGAAGAAGGGCACTAAAGGGTAAATTTCAAAAAGGATTGCAGCAGAGAGCTTTTGCTAGTAGTGAAAGTTATGGTGCAATTAAGGAGCAAGGGAAGCTAGCTTTAGATGCATTACACGTAGGGAAGCTTTGTATATCTAGGCCAAAATCATATTATGACAATGTGTTTGTGGGGGTGAGTGAGTGTAAGCATGTGTTTTTGTTTCAGAGTAAATGGACGTTCATGTTAAATGGACAGGATCCAGCGATCCCAAGGATCTATTACATATGTGGGCTTAATGCTTATTACCGTCTTCCAAAGGGATGGTATGGTACATGTTACTTGGGGATAGTTTTCCCAAAGATATACCAACTTGACGATTTGAAAAGGTTTCTGAAATTGTCTGAATTACCTCGTACTAGACAGAAGAGAGAGACCGCTGCTGGTGTAGTGGGAGACATATTTGGGGCGATAATTCCTTCTGTGGGGGTTATCTTGAATTCGATAAAGATTCAAAAGTTGTCTACTATTGTGGATAACATGCTGACAAATTTTTCGGTAGCTATACTTCTAATGGATACTGAACTTGCTGCGGAGAGGGCGATGACTCTCCAAAACAGGCTTGCCTTAGACATTCTTTTAGCAAAAAATAGCGGAGTTTGTAGGATGCTTAATGAGCATCATTGTTGCACATATTTACCAGATAATAGTAATGAGATTGGAAATATGCTTACTAACTTGACTAGGGATAATACAGACTTGAAGGAATTGAAAGAACCTGGTGTTTGGGAAAACATTGGAAGAGGTTTTGCTTCAGAGGGTAATTGGCTTAGCAACATTTGGCATGGGATATTGCCTAAAATAATACAGGGGATATTGATTGTTATAGCTTGCCTATTTGGATTATGGGTGGCATGTAAAATTAGCAAAATGATAAATTTGAATAAGGCGAAAAATAATAAGAGGAGGGAAGAAAAAGAAAGGGGAAAATTGTTTATGGAAAAATCAAGGGAAAAGCCAGTAAGTGAAGAGATTGAAATGACTAAATTCTGACTAATGTAAAAAACGTGGGGAAGGTTTTGTGTGATGACAAGTGTCATCAGAAGAGGGATTGTTGGAGTGTGTCTTTTAAAATTGATATTAATTATGTAATCTTGCAATATATTGTGTGATGAAGCTGCATAGAAAATGTGTTAACATAGAAAATAATGCACACATTTGAAAGTGCTCACGGGGAGTGGCCACCAATGTATACGAAGACTAATGAAAGGCTTATTAATTCTGAATTAGTATGCAATACTGTTTTGAATTTGTATTAGTATATCATAATTAGAGTTATGTGTTAAGAGTTTACTTTATTAAATCAGAGGGACTTAGCTTAGCGAGGGTTTGGGCCTAGATGCCTGGCCTCATATTGAATTGTGTTTCTAACATGTAAATGTGCTATTTTTCCTGAAGGACACAAAGCTGTAGTTTTCCAGGAGCTATATTTGTATAGCAGTAGTAAATTCTTTCTCATGAGAACCGGCTTTCTCAAGGTGACATTCTTGCTGGATGCAACAGTGTAATTCGCAACAGGTGCAAGGTTAACCGTACTAGGAGAAGACAACGAAGACACTGACTGGAGCATAAAGTGTAACATTTCCTACCTGACATTCCAACTGTTGAAGACGTCAATAACATGAACCAATCTGCAACATGGGAATTGTAAACGGGGTAAAATTCTAGTAAGGTGCTTACCGAATTATTGGACAGAGATAACGATGCAACAAACTTTATAGAATGAGGAATTAGGGAATAGTTAGACAGTTTTGATTTAACGGCGTAACCCAAGGAAACAGAGACACTTCTTGTTCCACGTTAATGGGGACATTTGCCATTTTCTTTTGCCATTTGCCATTCTTCCGGACACTCCAAACCCATACTTTAGAGTTTAATTGTCCTGCCACTTTAAACCATCCTCTAACCCATTCTTGCCTGATACTTACTCGCCTCCATCTGAGGGAAGTAAATAGTTTCTGAGCTATGCTATCATGAGACTTTACCCCGTCCTATCTCTGCTGATGATGAATCGACTGATGTCCAGAGGACGAAGACTGATGCTGTTTGCTGATTTGTTGGATTGGTAACTATCCAATGCAAAATTGTGATTGTCTGTTTGCCTTTTCTTTCTAGGTACCAACTGCTATTTTGATAGAGGCCTTAGTTTAGATGTTTTCTAAATTCGTGTTCACTAAAATGTTTTGCATGAAGCCCAACATGCTAATGCTGATTTGAGGTTAGTTAAGGCGTTCACAAATATCTTATGCAAATAGACAAATGACTGAGTTCTTGCTTTGTTGAATCATGTACTAATGAGACTCTGCTAAGTTGCTTCATATTAATGATGTGCCTAAATACTGAATGGAAATACCTGATGCATTGATCAAAGTTGTGTTTGATTACTAATTAGGACTATTATGGCGTGGTTTATGGTTAATAAGATTAATAGACATGATGTTAGATTGTAACCAATAGGGAAATAAATATCTTAACTTTTGACTAAACTTGTGTGGTTATTGGTGACTGAGAAGTTATGGTGAGTTTGATGGTTAATTCTTATTAAATGTTTATTGATTAGCAATTGATATCATTGATTGTTTAAAGATTTATTGATTTGTGATGTCAAGAAGATATTTTGTGCTGGGAAGTCCCGAAACGTGGTCCAAAGGTTTGTCGACCTAAACGCGTCCCCTTGTAAGTTTACTTATTAAGGCTCCGACGCGCTAACACCACACCCACTCTTGCCATTCATTCTTTGTTGTGCTTGTCTTAAATGCTTCCCTTCTATTGGTGCATTCTGCTAAATGTCCCTCCCTAGCGTGCTAAATTCCCGCCCAGGGAGCTTTCACTAAGAGAACATTTTTGTTGGCCATCACACTATGTCACGCTTCCTCCTGTTACAGCATGTGATGGCTTTGCCTCTCTCTTCCCATCTGGTTTTGGTTTTTCCTTTCATCCCAGCCGTGAACCTTTCCCCTTGTGGCTTGTTTCAGCTTGGCAGCAGCGTCGGAGGGGACTGGATACAGAAGGCAGAAAATAACTTGTTTTTACTTCCTGCTCTCTTCTTGTGCAGTGCCTGTCCATCCGCATATATGCAGTGCCTATACCTCAGGTAGTTCCTGCTGCCTTCGTTCCCACGTACGGCTCTTCCTATCCCCCTCTCTGAAGAGCCACCCACAATGTGCACGGCCTGGCATTCCATGCCTGCACACTACACCATTCTTTTTCACTGCCTGACCGTTCACTTACAGAGCACTGCAAGTCCTTCCCCTCTGCCCCCAGTGCCTACAGGGCAGTGATGTCGATTACCTTACAACCTGCCTCTTCTCATACACAGCTCACCCACTGCCCCTTCCATCCACAGCATGACCCCTGGCCCGGCCCATGCTCTGTGCTCCCTCTCTTCCTTGTGCAGTGCCATACCTGCTTCAGTACCCATGAACACACTGTATATTGTTCATTTCTGTCTTGTACTGTGGGTGCCTCACACCTTCACTTTCCTCCTATCTCTTCTCTTCCAGTTCTCATCAAGACCATTGTTTTGCACCTGATGGTGGGTGAGCCTGACAAGCACTTCACCATGCCTGACCCCACGGTGGCCGACAGCTACATGAAGGTGATGAGCACCCTGTGCGAACTGTTGGACCAGGAGATCATGGTGATCATCAGCTGGGCCAAGAACATCTCAGGTCGGAGCCTCTGCCGCAGGAGCTGGTCTCTCACATACCTACACCCCGTGCTTTCTGTGGAATTCCCTGCGCTCTCTACAATGGCCATATCAACTCTGTGACTGTGCCTCCTAGAAGAATTCTTAGCTGAACTTTTACTTAACATTCTTTTTCACCTCACTCTCTCCCTTTTGTAACCCTCCTGTCTGGACATTTTGGTGCATGGCACATCTATGCTGCCTTCACATGGGCATTCTTCTCAAGTGTCTATACCCTGCGTGCTCTCCTCATGACGCCATTGCATCTCGCTCTGCCGTCTGCTGAAGCATAACTTTTTACATTCTCTCATACACTCTTCAGTGCCTTCAATTTTTATTTACACATTTACCTTTAAGTGTGCGGGGCTAGAAAATACCAACCCCTGTAAGCTCATGCAGAATGCATTGAACACACTAACACTGAGGTATGGTCATGGAGCCAGGAAACTCAGAGTGTACTCTTATTCATAAAATGCAGCCACGTATCAGAAAATGAGAGAAGCAGGTGCGCCGACTGCTCTGTCCATTTACAAGGCGACTGGAACACATCCTTGTGATGTCTTCATCTTTAGGAGAAACAAGCCTAGGAAAAAACACCGAAGCTGAGTCTCTGGAGAGTCACATACACTTAGGTTGCCACGTTTCTCAGAAAACAAATCTCCATTTTGTTTTAAAATATTCCTGAAGGCCTAGGAGATGATACTTGGCATCAATTTTGGAAAAATTCCTTTAGAATTTGTAATTTCAGTTGAGCCTCAATTTGCTTTAATAATTGTGTAGGATAAGTTTTGACAACTGTAAAATACTTTAAAGGGATTCCCTCACATATTTGCTAGGTTAAGATTGTGCTTCAAAGGGGAACATACCGGCTTCTGATAATTTTCTGATATTTTAAGCAGTAGAGATGTATAAATAGTAGCCAGGTGGCAACCCCACATACACTGCACAGCAAAAACTGTGACACAATTCCCACATATTGGTGAAAGAGCCACTGAAGCTCGAGTCAGGTTCGAGCCAAATGCCTGGCTCTAGCTCAGTTGAGGTCCTCTTGAGCCTGAGAGGGGCCATGCTTGCTTGGGACGGCTGTTTGTCACTCAGGCCATATCCTCGTGCACCAAGAAATACAGACAAAGCTTTATTGACAAACCTTGGATATAAAACAGAAAATAGAGGAATATATACCCATCTAGTGGCTGCGCAATGTGAAACAAGAAATTCCGGCTTCCACTAGACAAAAGTACGTACCTCTCCCCAGAAAGAACATAAATCACCAGTTATTTTGATATTTTTACATTACATGCACTTTGTCATTTGCATAGCACATGTTCTTTGCAGCAAGCAAAGCCCCTCTTTCATAATGAGTTCAAGCTTCCACTAGACAAAAGTAAGTCCTCTTGGCTGCCATGGTGCTCAGAGCAGAAACTCAATAGGTGGTATTGTTTTGACATTATATGCACTCTAATCTGCTTAGTACACGTTCTTTGCAGCACACATATTCATTCTGGGAGTTGTAGTTTTATTTCCATAGTGTGACACAAGCTAGAACCCAGCCCTTGGAGTAGTATTGGTGAAGTTGTCAAGCTCCCTGATTCGATGCGTGATTCACTAATTTAGTTTGTTTCAGCTTTGCATTCTGCGACCCGTAGTTTTATTTTTATAATGTGATACAAGCTGCAAATACAAAGCAGAAACCTGACTAGATGAGCTACACACATTTGAGTCTGTGAAAGTTGAACTGTGTGTTTGTGTATTTATAAAACTAACCTCAAGGAGAGCTTACAGTTGATTATGCTGTACAATGGGCAATATTTTGTAACTAATATTTCAGTTCAAGACTGACTGAGGATTATTAATATCATGTGAGGTGGCTCTCCTCAAGCTAAAAAAAAACATGGGCGTTTGTTTGACTCCCCAGGCTGCAGTAAACGACAGTGATCCAGTAAGCACACATTCTTGGAGTACAATTATTTATTCATTAACCCACAGGCAATGTTTCCTGTACCAGCTGCCATGTAAATATGTTTTGTACCTGGCAGTAGTTTGCATTTTAAGGGTCTTGTTTAAAAATGTTCGAGTTGGCCTACTAGCCCTTTAGTTATATGCAGGGTCACTGGGATTATGTGGCAGAAAGGACAAAAATATGCATTAGGGTTGAACAATTAATGTGGCACAAAAAGTCCAGTTACGCATTTTCAGTGCCAATAGCTCCTACTCAAGTAAACGCAATAACTATTGCATTGCAAATGCTTGTTCTTTTTAGTTACCGATCCGAGTTGGCTCTGTAATTAAAAATAAAAATAAACCGGCAAAAGCATTGTTTAGGTTTTTGTAAAGTGAATGTTGTGGTAGGGAGAGAATAGAAGCAAGAGAAGGGGGAGCTGAAGCAACAAAGCAAGCTTAAGGAACGCAGAAACAACATGAGGGCAGAAGGGAGATGGTTGAAGCAACATAGAGAGCTCGGGTGGGAAGAGGCAAAATGATAAACAAGAATAAATGCATGAAAAGAAGAGGGCTGGTGTATGTGTAAGTGCAGACAGAGTGTATGGGTGGGGGGACGAGGCTACCAACAAGGAGAAGTGCTGGGTAGGTGGCTAAGGAAGCAACATGGGCAAAATATTAAATAAACACATTTAAGAAAATCATGTAAAAAAATTTTTAGTTGAATAAACTTACAAAATAGCGTGAAAGCAAAAATAACACACATTTGACAACAAGTGCAGGGGGAATGGGGATGGTTGAAGAAATAGTACATGTAGCAAAGCAGACAGGCACTAAAGAAGTGGAATTAATCTGTGCTTGATCTGTGCTCCTCAGTTAGGAACAGAAGTGACATGTTGGCTGCACTAACCAATTAGGAGGCAGCAAAGAAAAACAACACTTGAGTCAGCAAATGCTGAGCAGCGGGCAGGATCAAAGTCCTTTGTTGAAAACAATCATCTTGCAAGCGATAGCGCATGTGCTAGAGCATGCTCATGCAGGCTTGACTTAAAAAATGTATGGGTGTGTTTCTGTTCCACTTGTTTATTTGTATTAAAAAAAACTATAGGTAAATGATAGATGGGCTTCCTATTATCACAATATTGAAGATGTGAACCTTCCAGTATTCAACCCTGAGTTTTGGTAAAGACTAATCATTAAAATGTTTCTGACTCCAAAACTGCAAGAACCTAGGAAGTGTAAAGCGTTCACATTCCAATTTCCTGATATCATGAAGGATGGGACCCCTAAAGGGGCCATCTGGGGAATGATGTCAGAATATGTCTCACAGCCCATCCTACATAATCAAACAAAGGAATGTTCTAGAATGATAAATGTTGGGGATCGTTAGTGTTAGTCAGTTAAATCGAACCATTATTTTCCCTTATGTGGATGACCCCTTTAAAAATATGGATTTGTTATTGAAAGCCAGAATTTGAACTGTTATGCTTATTAACCGAGGAGTCCACAATGATATCCAAGCACGAATAATAAAACCACTTCTGGTACTGGGAGTAGACAGAGAGCAGCATACTGGATGGAGTGGTTCAGGCGTTTCTGAAATGCAGAGGAAGGTGCGTTAGTTTGGAATTCAAGGTACCCACTTTTCTCGCGAGATCGTGTCTAAACGTTTCTTTGAGGATGCACGTGAGCTAAAACTGAGAAAAAGTGATTTCTCACTGTTAGAAGTGGGGTCTTTGGTTGACAGTCAGGTTACCCCCTGTTCAAGCAAGGACCCTCACTCTAGTCGGGGTAAAAGAGAATCACCCTCAGCTAACCCCTGTGTACCACCTTGGGAGCTTGGCGGAGCAGTAGGCTTAACTTCAGAGTGCTAGGTGTAAAGAATTTGTACCAACACACACAGTAGCTTAATGAAAACACTACCAAATGACACAACACAAGTTTAGAAAAATAGGAAATATTTATCTAAACAAAACAAGACCAAAACAACAAAAAACTGACATACAAAAGTCAAGTTATTAATTTTTAAAGATTAAACTAAAAAATAGCACTTAGAAACACAAAATGCTTCAATGAAGTGTTAACACCGCGTCGTAACGGAGTCGTTCCCAACAATCTCGTAGACAGTCGCGTAGACCCCCAGGTACAGTGCCTTGGTGAAGAAATTAAAACGAGCCGATGCACGAAGTCGGGGATTGTGGCATCTGTGTGAAACATTGAATCTGTGCACTTCGAGCGGCGTCGGTCATGACGTGATGCAGAGACTTCCACTGAGTCGTGGACTTCGGCGAGGCTGCATCGATGTCGGGTGGGCGAAGGTCGTCGCATTCCAGAAAAGATGATGGAGTCGGTTGGAGGCGGCGTCACTGGATTCAGCAGCGGCGGTGGTCCGAAGTCGTCCGAAGTCGATTTCCTTGGATTTTCATCAGCTTTCCTTTTAAGGGCCCAGGGAGTGGATAGGACTCCACTTGTCAGAGCAGGAGTCTCTCCAGAGACTCCAGGTGCTGGCAGAGAGAAGCTTTGCTGTCCCTGAGAATTCAAACAACAGGAGGCAAGCTCTAATTCAAGCCCTTGGAGATTTCTTCACAAGATGGAAGGCACACAAAGTCCAGTCTTTGCACTCTTACTCTGGCAGAAGCAGCAACTGCAGGATAGCTCCACAAAGCACAGTCACAGGGAGGGCAGCTCTTCTTCCTCAGCTCTTTAGCTCTACTCCAGGCAGAGGTTCCTCTTGTTTCCAGATGTGTTCTAAAGTCTGTGGTTTTGGGTGCCCTTCTTATACCCAATGTCTCATTTGAAGTAGGCCTACTTCAAAGCAAAGTCTGTTGTGAATGTGAAATTCTGTCTTGCCCAGGCCAGGCCCCAGACACTCACCAGGGGGCTGGAGACTGCATTGTGTGAGAGCAGGCACAGCCCTTTCAGGTGTGAGTGACCACTACTCCCCTCCTTCCTAGCACAGATGGCTCATCAGGATATGCAGGCTACACCCCAGCTCCCTTTGTGTCACTGTCTATTGTGAGGTGCAACCAGGCCAACTGTCAAACTGACCCAGAAATGGAATCCACAAACAGGCAGAGTCACAGAAATGTTATACGCAAGAAAATGCTCACTTTCTAAAAGTGGCATTTTCAAACACACAATCTTAAAATCAACTTTACTAAAAGATGTATTTTTAAATTGTGAGCTCAGAGACCCCAAACTCCACATGTCTATCCGCTCCCAAAGGGAATCCACACTTTCATCATATTTAAAGGTAGCCCCCATGTTAACCTATTAGAGGGACAGTCCTTGGGCAGTGAAAAACGAATTTAGCAATATTTCACTGTCAGGACATATAAAACACATTGCTATATGTCCTACCTTAACCATACACTGCACCCTGCCCTTGGGGCTACCTAGGGCCTACCTTAGGGGTGCCTTACATGTAAGAAAAGGGAAGGCATAGGCCTGGCAAGTGGGTGCACTTGCCAAGTCGAATTTACAGTTAAAACTGCACACACAGGCACTGCAATGGCAGGTCTGAGACATGATAACAGAGCTACTTATGTGGGTGGCACAACCAGTGCTGCTGGTCCACTAGTAGCATTTGATTTACAGGCCCTGGCACCTCCAGTGCACTTTACTAGGGACGTACTAGTAAATCAAATATGCCAATCATGGATGAGCCAATTACATACACATTTTGTAAAGGAGCACTTGCACTTTAGCACTGGTTAGCAGTGGTAAAGTGCTCAGAGTAACAAAAACAACAAAATCAGAGTCCAGCACACATCAACAACCTGTGGAACAGAGGCAAAAAGTTGTGTATTTTGTTTGGTGGTTGCTCATATGTTTCTTCAATAACCATCTGAGGCTCAGTGGACTCTCAGTTTGAGATCCCTGATGAGGCAGAAAACCTTGGAAGAGAACAGATCACAGGGTAGAGACTTCATGTGTGCTCAAAATTGTAAAACAGTGATATATGTATATTGCTCTTAGGACAGGATTGCACAGAACAAGTAGAGTGCCAATGGTGACATCTGCGCAAATGGCATGTGCTTGTGTTTGGATTTTTGGGTTGGCCCAGGATCGACATGGACAAAAAATAGCCCTGGGCACCAAATGGATGTGGTGTAATGTCTAGAGTCTCTGCATCAGTTCAACATCCTGTAATTCTGGGCACATGACTTAGGAACACATTTACTAAATGTTAACTCAACATAGGGCAGCCTGCAAAGTTGCTGTGTTGTGTGAAAGGGAGAAGGCAGAAATGCTTCATATTTGCAAAGATATGGAGCGTTTCTGCTCTCTCCTCGAACCGGTGCACTGTCTGCAGCCTAGCACCAATGTAGTAGTGCAAGGGTGCCTGCATTACAGACACAATTGATTTTGAGCAGGAAGGAACACATTCATGCACCAAAACAATTGTTAAAGGCATTTTTCTCTCTCTGTGTTTGTTGAAGAATGCAATACATGCTGAAAGAGGAAATAATGAGAAATAGAGGTATTTCTCCTTGCAACACCCCACTTGGGAAGGTGTAGTATTGTGATGCATTCCCAAATTTACTAATCTTTGTAAGTCTGGGAATGCGCCAAAACCCAAAGGGGGATGCATGGGAACCCTTATGCTCCAGCCATGCAATGCCTCCCAATTTGAAATGTATCATAACACATCACAAGCAGTTGCCTTGTATTACATTTCTTTACAAAGCCACACAAGGCAGTACAAATCAGGCCTTGCATCGCTTTGTAAATATTACTCAAGCCTTTGCGTTGTCCTAGCATCACCTTGTGTACTGCAAGGACAACACAAAGGCTTCATAGATACGGTGCTTAATCTCCTTATGACTAAAAAAACGTAATCTGTGTCTTGGTGCCTGTATAAAAGCTCCACTACCTTTCGGGTTGAGTTTGTGCTATGTAAAAAAAACTACAGAAAAAACAGAGGTGGCCTACATTAGCCAATCAGACACACTGTATGGTATTTTGGAAGGTAGGGGAGCCTTATGGTTTGTGGTACTTTCAGGGAAATCAACAGTAAAACCCAGCCCACTGGACTATAAAGATGGCCCATAAACAGCCAAAAAACGGCCTGGACAGCGACTTGCCAGACAAGCCCTGTAGCACTGCTAGATTGCCCTCAGGCCAGTCCGACCCTGAGTTGACCAGTAACATCTGCTTGCAACTAAGACATTTCCTTTTAATACGTGTCATTTTTGCTGACATTACATTTCCAAACGGCATGTTGATAAGTGTTCAGTTAAATTAAATTCATGTTGTATTCTATTTAATTACAATACGCTGGGTTTCTTTGAAGTGTTTTAGGCTGTATTGAGAGATATTGGGCTTAGGGCCAATCATGCACTATTCTTTTTTTTTGTGCAGCACACCTGGGGCCATATTTTAAGGCCCCTAGCACCACAGGAGCGTCACTTTTAGTGACGCTCCTGTGGCGCTAATCACAGCGCCGTATTTAAAAGGTGTCGTGGCTGAACGCCACTTTGTAAATACGGCCCATTCACACAGCACTGTGCGTGGAAGGAGCGTGCAATGGGTGTTGCTGTGGGTGTGCCACAGCAACACCCATTGCGTTTTGACGCTGCCTCAGAATTATGAAATCTCGTAAACCTCAGGCCGCGCCAAAATTTCACACCACCCCAAGGAACAACGAGGAGGATTACTTTTATTCCTCCTTGTTTGTTGCTTTTTCTATGCGTGCTGCATTCTGCCGCATGCATAGCAAAAGCAAATTGGCAGGAATGATTGTTTATGTGTGGGAAGATGTCCCTTCCGGCACATAAACAATTATTAGCAAATGGCGCTTTTGAAACTACTGTGTGTGCTGCATTGTGCAGCACCCACAGAAGTTCCAAAGCACTATTAGTGATTGGTTATGTGCAGGAAGGGGCACCTTCCTGCACATAAACAATCACACCTTTCAACACAGACATCCTTGCACGATGGTGCAAGGATGCCTGCGTTGGCAGCTAAATTTAATGCCAGCGCAGGGGGAAATGCAGGGGTGCGTCGTATTCCCTTAAATACAGCGCATCCCTGTGTTTCTAAAGTGACGCAGTTCAGTACTGTCAATTTTGGCGCAGCACCGTGCTGCGCTACTTTTCTTTCAATCTGGCTCTTGGTTTGCTGTCTTCGATGAATATATCTCCACTGATGCTCAGTAAGTTGCCCCTTTTTGTTCGAGGTTCAGTTTAAGGTTGTAATTACAGGAACCTTCCACCATCAAAATGGTAGTACACAAAGGGAGAGTATAAGGGAGTAAGAAAAGGCACCCATCGTACTCGACTCCCCAAACACAATACTAAGTCACAAAAGAGAGTACGGGGTTTATTGAAAATATAAATGGACTGGAAGTGTGCTAATTGCGTCACCATGCCAGTCCTAAATCTCAACTAGAGATACAACGCGGGGTGGTTCACGGTCTGTGGAGGGGGATTTCCTTTACGGACTAGGTGGTCTCACACACTATATAGTGTCATGCTTCATCATATGACCACCTAGCCCCACCCAGGTAGGGCAATACCACCTGGGCGGACTCAACCTCGCTGTTAAAGGAACAGGAGGGAGTGCGTAAATTTAGTTAGATTTCTGGAAAAATAGGGATCCAGCTATGCTATGGGAATAAAAACACCTACTCAGATACCAGGGTGAGTTTTAATAGAAGGTTCTGTGTGGTGTGTTTAAAAGGAATGGGAGACCAGTGTGAGAACAATGACTCACAAGGTCACCTATCTAGCCGACATGTTTCTGCCCTTGTGATTGAGCTATGGAGGGTCTCTGGGCATTCATCAGGGCGTTGGATCCCTGTTGCAGATGCTAATAGCGCGCTGCAGTTTAATTCGCAATAGGAAAAAACGTGGGAAGGGAAGGAAGGGCCTACCTTAGCCAAGGGAATACCTGGGGAGAACCCTAACAATAAAGGCTACTAGCCTCTGGTATCCTGGAGAGGGAGCGTCCCCTTATAGTCAGACTTGCATCAAAGGTGGGCGCTCGCTGTGCGCCTATACCGACCTCTCTGTCAGGACCGCTTGGGTGGATGCAAGTCTGACTATAAGGGGACGCTCCCTCTCCAGGATACCAGAGGCTAGTAGCCTTTATTGTTAGGGTTCTCCCCAGGTATTCCCTTGGCTAAGGTAGGCCCTTCCTTCCCTTCCCACGTTTTTTCCTATTGCGAATTAAACTGAAGCGCTATTAGCATCCGCAACAGGGATCCAACGCCCTGATGAATGCCCAGAGACCCTCCATAGCTCAATCACAAGGGCAGAAACATGTCGGCTAGATAGGTGACCTTGTGAGTCATTGTTCTCACACTGGTCTCCCATTCCTTTTAAACACACCACACAGAACCTTCTATTAAAACTCACCCTGGTATCTGAGTAGGTGTTTTTATTCCCATAGCATAGCTGGATCCCTATTTTTCCAGAAATCTAACTAAATTTACGCACTCCCTCCTGTTCCTTTAACAGCGAGGTTGAGTCCGCCCAGGTGGTATTGCCCTACCTGGGTGGGGCTAGGTGGTCATATGATGAAGCATGACACTATATAGTGTGTGAGACCACCTAGTCCGTAAAGGAAATCCCCCTCCACAGACCGTGAACCACCCCGCGTTGTATCTCTAGTTGAGATTTAGGACTGGCATGGTGACGCAATTAGCACACTTCCAGTCCATTTATATTTTCAATAAACCCCATACTCTCTTTTGTGACTTACCATCAAAATGGTACCATATTGGTATATATTTCAACAACACGTTTATTTGTTTTCCATAGTATTGATCTGTTCTTACCAACAATGGAAACCAGTCATGTGTGACAGAGATCTTACCTTCAGATGATCATGAAATTATGCAACCTGAGACAAATAAAAGGCAATTCAGATTACCACCTTAAATGCAAAATAGAAGGCAACGTAGTCTGTCAAGTCAGATGGCACTGGAGGCAATTTCAAACTGTAGGAAAGTATATCTATTTTTATTGTTAAATTAATATTTATTAAGCACATATACACCGAGGTAGCTTGGTGCTAGGAGCAATACAATAGAAGACAAAACAACAACTGAAAGCCAAACTAATACAATAGTAGTCAGGAAGGAGAAGACAGCAGGTACTAGGCTTGTGCTGACTTTGGAGAAGAGGAGAACCTTCACAGCACTTTTGGAAGATTTGGGGCCTACTCACGATCTTAGAGGCGGGTTACACCATCACAAACGTTGTGGATTTCCAGTCTGTCGTATCACAATCCCATTACTTCAGATGGATATCGTAATACGGCAGATGGAGCACCCGTCATGTTTGTGACAGAGTATTCTATCCACCAAGATCGTAATCAGGCCCTTAAAGAGAGAAGTAATGTGAAATCCTGTGAAAGTTCATTCCAAAGTTTGGGACTAAGGATTCAAAAAGCCCTACACCAGAGGTTTTCAAACTCTTTTGTTCTGAAGCCCCTAAAGCCAAATATTTTAAAGTTAGGGCCACCCTCCAAAACGTAATGACCAAGATTAGGGAAGTGCGGGGCAGGGATGAGCGCAGGAGTCAGGGACATATAAGATCATTTCTCGAGTACTTTTTCAGCGGTGCATATTCCACAATATATCTGAGACACATAAAATTTAAATTGGCCCAAAAACTTTGCTCCCTATATTTGGTGTGTTGTGATCCCTCCCGCACGCCTAAGCCCCAAACCAACTGCACCTGCTGCACTAGTGATAGCAGAGGCCCTGAATAGAGGGATAGCTCCTCTACCTTCTTTACTGCTTTCTCATCAATGCCCGATCATCACTCCAAATGTGAAACAGAGTCTGTCCCTTTTTTGATGGTTCTACACAGCGCAAACTCAGCCCAACGCTTTGGAGCACTTTACATGAGCATCATTTACATAGCAAGGTCTGGTTATTTTTTATACACAGGAAGATTAAGGCCCTCCTTATGAACACGGCGGTCCGTTCCGCACCGCCGGTGGTAAAAACCACCAACAGAGGAGCGGGCCGGACCACCAAATAATGAACCAAACGAAAGACAGGCATTCCAAAAACCAACCACCACCAGCAGAGGAGTGCCGATGACAACGGCAGAGTCCACCCACAGGCTGACGAAAAGGCCCAACCCGCCCATCAAATAATGAACCACCAGCCCGCCGCCAGTTCTGGAGCGGGAACCACCACCATGCAAAGCCAGGCAGAAATGAACCAAATATAAGGAAACACTTACCGTAGGCCCACACAACGTGCTGAGGCAGACATGGATAGAGAGCTGCAAATCATGCCATCCCTGCTCCTTGCCATATACCTCCACAACCGAGACCGCCGGTGACGACAACAACAGTAAGTACCGCAACCTACGAAACAAGGGAGGAAAGGGCACAGTCACATACCCACCCACTCCACCCACCCTGCAATGCCCCCCAACCCTTCACAGCAGCACAAGTCATACTTACCCGACACAAGGCAAATCCAACTTGACCATAGTACATACAAATGCCCCTCACCCATAAACAATGAAATGAAAGACCAGGGTTCAACAGTGTGCGGCCAAAACACAGACCACACAGAAATCTTTAATAAAAGCTCACAGAGCCAAATAGTCTAAACAGGGCCAATGGCCAGTTCGTACAGCTAAAATTGCCATGGGTCACAGCGGACCCAACCTGACTCCCACAAGTGCACGGTACTCCACCTAATGAGGCAACAAAAGGGCATCCAGGCACCTCACGGAATGGGGACAGGGGCTTGTGGGAGTGGGGATTTGCGACGGGTGCGGGCCTTGGACTTTCGTTTGGAAGGTGGAGGGGGTGGGCTTGTCCTTTGAAGGGGGGAGGGTGTTTTGAGCGGGTGGAGTCAGATGGACTAGGCTCAGCCCGGGCCTTTTTGGTCTTTGGGAAAGGGGCACGGAAATGTGAAGGGTGGACAGAGGTGGGCTGTTAAGTGGATGGAGTGGAAAGGGCAAGGAGGTGAGCACGCTTGGGGACAAGACGGTATGGGCCTGTGGGTTGTAAGCAGTCAGCACGGGAGAGGAAAAGTTTCTTCAGAGCAATTGGGGTGGTCCTGGATGAGGGCGTGGGAGTGGAGGCAGAGGTAGTGGATGTATGTGGTGTAGGGGTGCGTGTAGTGGGTGCAGGTGACTGGACAGTATACTGTGGTGTGTTGGATGTGTGATGGGTATGTGTCTTGGTGCATTTGTGTGCTTTTGGAGGAGGGGGGTGGACACAGTGGGAGAAGACAGGCATCTAGTGTGGATGTGTGTTGTGTGGGTGTCTGCAAGTCTGGTAAGTGTGCTGCATGTGTCAACTTCAGTAGTTTTGCAGGTGTGGTGCATGGGGTGCATGTATGGATGTCTGCTATTGTGGTGAGTACAGTCAGAGGAGCAGCAACAGTGACTGAAGGTGCAGTTTATGAGGGTGTGGATGAAGAGGGGACAGACAGGGATGTGGAAGAGGTGGGCAGACTGGGGGAAGTGGATGTTGTGTGTGCATGTATCTGTTGGCTGTGTGAATGCTTGTGGTGGGAGGTGTGGTGCTTGTGTTTAGAAGTGTGCTTCTTGTGTGTTGATGTGTTTGACTGCGTGTCTGAATGTGTGCCTTGGACGGGTGAAGGGAGTGGGGTGCTAGAAGGGGGAGAGGATGTTGGAGGGGGGACAGAATGGCCAGGGAAACTGGCTGCCATCCAAGAGGAGGCCAGAGCCTGAAAAGATCTCTGTCTGGCAGACACGGCACCGTGAATGCCATCCAGTTAGGCATTTGTCTGCTGCACCTCTGATGCTAGCCCCTGGATGGCATTGACAATGGTTGTCTGCCCTACAGAGATGGTTCTCAGGAGGTCAATAGCCTCCTCTGTGAGGGCACCAGGGCTGACTGGGGCAGGGGAGGAGGTGCCTGGGGTGAAGGAGACGCCCATCTTTCAGGGTGAGCGGGCACGGGCAACTTGGTGGGGAGCAGAAGGGAGGGTGGTGATGGAATGGGGGGTGGCGTAAGATGTCACTGTAGTGGTGTGGCCACTAGGGTCCACCACCGGCGGGGAGCCCCCATGGGAGAAAGTATTGGAGTGACTACCTCCAGTGGTAGTTGCCTCCCCCGTGGAACTCCCCTCGCCCTCCGACCCACTGGTCCCCTGGGCGTCGGATGTCTGTGCCTCCGAGGATCCGTGGGCTGCTGCTTCCCCACTTGCCGGTGCCTCAGCTCCCTTGCCGGATGTTGCTGCTGTACCAAACCAACACAAGAGAACAGGGATGGGGAGACAAAACAGGAGAGACAATTGTAAATAGCTGAATGGAGGTACATAATGGCGAGACATACACCCACTCAGAAGACACACCCCACAGGCAGCACCGTTCACTATGCCCATGGCCATGCCCCTGACTACTGACCACAATACTGCTCTACACCCATCCCCTGGACTACCTAAGGAGGCGACGTGTGGGAGACCTGACAAAGACACCCCTACACCCTTTGGGGTCCATAAAGTAGATGGACACCAGTCAGAGTCCCTGCCTCTAAGCAGCATGAACCCTAACGCACACACAGACATCCTTCCAGACTGAAGTTTGTGAAATGAGTACTCACCCCCTTGTGACTGTTGTGCAGCCTTCAAGCGCCCATCCACGTCTGGGTACGCCACCGCCTGGCTATGTCGCATGAGGGGGGCCAGTGCCCAACGGGCACCCCTTCCATGTTGGGAGGACTTCCCCAGCTGGGCTTCACAGATGTTATGCACCCAGCGACACAGGTCCTCCCACCTCTTTCTGCAGTGGGTACTCCACCGGTTGTAGTCCTCCAGGGTCTGCACCTCCTTGGCGATGGCATGCCAAAGTGCCCTCTTCTGGTGGGCGCTGACCAAAAAGGGTGACACAGATATGGAACACAGAGGTCAGACACTTGCAAGATAGGCACAGCTGGCTAATTGTCCAATATGCGACGGACAGTACTCACAGACTTGCAGGCCATACACACACAGCATGCCATGCACCACGTCCCATGCAGGCTCAGAGGTGCACACATTTGTCCATTCAACACCATTCATTACACCTAAACAGTGCCCCCCAAACCCAGACTCACCTGTACCTCTGTCCGTCCGTATAGTTTTACGTACAGGGGCAGGACCCCGTCCACTAGCCTCTCCAGTTCCTCCAGGGTGAAGGCCCTTTCCCCTGCAACACGAGCCACATCCATTGCCAGAGCCGGCCGCAGCAGTACACACAGTGGAGTACCTGTCCGCACAAGATCAGGGAGTCAAGTGAATAATCGATGACACACTCGCATACGTTCCACGGCGGTGTGCACTGTCATGATACGCCAGGATTCCCCATTGGCATCCATGTTAACCAATGACGGTGCGAACAGCAGTAAACACTGTCTTATGCTGTGACGTCAACTGCAAGCAGTATGAGGTCACTTCCACAACGAAAGGCCTGGATTATAGTGGGCAGACATTTTGGCAGTAACTATGCATCTATAAATAAAACTTTGCACAATGCAGGCCCTACTAGCCACATGAAGCACCTAAGCATGTGTCCATTCCGTAATATACCACACATGAAATGCTGTGTTTCCTCATTGTGATGTAGATGTAGATCTGTCAGGAAGCAGTTAATGTAGAGTCACTACAATGAACTATGCAGTGCACAAATGATGAAATGTGTGCCTATGTATGCGTCTTCATCACTCCTCTTTGAAACCCCTCGTAGGTACCGACCCTTGTGGCGAGGAAGGGCACCATCGGTGTACAGACAACTTGTGGACATGAGGACCATGGTGGAGCGTCAGATCACAATCAATTACCGACTCACACATGCAACAATTCAGGAACTTTGTGCTTTACTGGATCCTGCACTAACTCCGGGAAATCGTAATCAGCATGCCATCCCTACTGAAGTACAGATGCTCTCCGCACTCCATTTCCTGGCCACAGGCTCATTTCAAGTGATAGTGGGCATGGGTGCTGGATTTTCACAGCCAATGTTCAGCATGGTAATGACAAGATTTCTGAATACCTTTGTACAACACCTGCAGTCCTATGTGAGGTTCCCCAAAAGTACTGACCTCCCTGCAATCAAGTCTGAATTCTATGCCTTTGCCAACATACCCCATGTTATAGGTGCCATCGATGGCACCCACATACCGAGGACAGAGGGTGGATCATAGGTAAGTGTGCCTGTCAATAACTGACGCATAGCAGACAGCCAGGCTGTCTCACTAAGGGGCATAACAATGACGACTCTGTATTGCACCTTTTTCTAGGTGATTCTGGCTATCCAAACTTGCGTTGGCTCCTGACACCAGTGAGGAATCCTAGGACGGATGCAGAGAGGAATTACATTGAGGCCCATGGACGTACTAGGAGAGTGAAAGAGTGAACTATAGGTCTCCTGAAGGCTAGATATCGTTGTCTACATATCTCTGGGGGTTCCCTGGCCTATGGGCCTGAAAAGGTGTGTAGAATAGAGGTGTCCTGCTGCATGCTGCACATCGTGGCAGTGAGGCATTCTTTCCCCCTCTTGGAGGTGGAGGGTGCTGTATGTCCAGACCAGCTACCTCAGAGAGGTGAGGAGAGTGATGGTGATGATGAGGAAGGGGAAGATGTAAATTCCAGGACCCAACTGATACAACTCTACTTCCAGTAACTGTGTGGGACTTGGGCCTGACATTGGGGTTTGTGACACATACTGTCAGTGTGCTCAGTCATATGGTGGGGTTGGTAATGATAGCTGAAACATGGTCCACTTCTGCATGGTACAGATTGACATTTTCTGCATTTACTTATTGCCAACATTTAGGCACACAGGACTCCCTTCATGCACAGATTTGACAACAAAGTAGTTATCAGCCAGTTGCATCCATACTTCACTTTGTTCACAATTTAACACAGGGGACAGTGTTACAGGTGTGATATGTGTTTTATTGGTTGAAGTGAGTGAATAGTGCTATTTACAGTGATGGCAAGTCATAAGGGGTGGGTGTCCTCAAGACCAACATGGTGGCAGCCTTGTTGGTACTAATGATGGGTCCATCTTTTCTTACATTAGTTCATATTGCCTCTTAGCAATGTGTGGTGGCTGATTGAGTGGGATGGTTGCTGTGCAGATTGTTGATGAGTTACTTCTTGAAGGGGGCCTTGTTCTTTGCTGGGGTTCCAGTGCCATATCTTGGCCTGAGGGTCCGTTTGGGTGCCTGCTGTTGATCTTCAGGGGATGACATGGTAGGCCCTTGGGTTTCCTGTGAGGGTAGTTCCTGGGATGTTTCTGCTGATGGTGTAATCTAATGGTGGGTGTCTGGTGCTGTTGTGGGGGCCTCTTGTCCTGTGTGGGTGTCAGACTGGTTTTGGACCACCTGCAGCAGTGCTCCTGCTATGGTGGCCATTGTGGCATTGTGCTGTTTCCACTGCTACATGGCCTGCTGGTGGTATTCCTGCTGCATCCTCTGACTGTGCTCCAGGGTGGACACAGTCTGTGCCAACCTGTCATGGGTATGCTGGTAGGCCCCCAATACCTCAGATATCACATCCTGGGCTGCTGCATCCATCCTGTGGCCTCCCCCCGGCCCACTGCCACCCTTGCCCTAGCCCCCTGTGTGCTGTGTCCCCTGCACAGGTCTGGCAGCACCGCTTGTACTGGGGCCCTCGCCCTGTAATGGGACCCACATGTACTGGATGTTGGGAGTGGGAGAATGTGGCCTCTGTACTTGTGTTCCACCAGTCTGTGGCCTGGATACACTGGTGTGGGGACGCTAACCCTGGGCTGCTGGTCTTCACTGGGTGGTAGGGGTGACAGTGGTTTCCTGGGAGGAGCTGCAGAATGGTGAGAGTCCACGACTGTGTGAGGGGCCTGCCTGCTCATCAGTGTCCAGGAATCCATCACCAGTGTCCTGTGAGGTGCCTCTGTCTCCCTGGGGGGCAGTGGCACTCCTTGTCCAACCCGTTAGGGTTGCATGGGTGGTGGTGCCTGTTGGGGGACATGGACATGTCTGTTACAGCTGCATGAACGTTTGAGGTGAACAGGACTGGGCTATTTTGTGCTGGGGTTGCTTTCAGTGGCCTTACAGGGTGCCTTTGTGAGGTTGACACTGCATTTAGCGTCGACTGTGTGGTTGCATTGTGGTGGGGATGTTGTTCCATTGTAGGTACTTGCAGGGATAGGTGACTGTGCACAGGAGGAGGGATGTGGGCCTGTTAGTGGGTTTGTGGTCATGCAAAGGGTGTGGATTTAGTGGCTGATGTCTGGGTGGGGTGTTGGTCCTGGTGGGTGTCTGTGGGGTGGTGCATGCATTACAGGTATGTTGTATATGGGGTATATGTTGATGACTTACCCGAGTCCATTCCTCCAGTGAGTCCAGTAAGTCCCTCAGGGTGCAGGATGGCCAGTACCTTTTCCTCCCAGTCTGTGTATTCTGGTGGTGTTGGTGGCGGTCCTCCCCCAGTCTTCTGGACTGCGATGTGGTGCGTTGATGCCATGCCCCTGAACTTCCCCCGCAGGTCGTTCCATCTCTTCCGGATGTCGTCCCTGGTGCGTGGATGGTGTCCCACTGCATTGACCCTGTTCACAATGGTCTGCCAGAGCTCCATCTTCCTTGTAATGGGTGTGTGCTGCACCTCGGGCCCGAATATTTGTGGCTCCACCTTCAGGATCTCGTCCACCATGGTCCTTAACTCCCTTTCGGTGAAGCGTGGAGGGTGACATGGTGAGTGTTGTGAATGGTGTCGGGGCTGGGAACACGGTGAGGGTGCTCTTCTGTGGGTCGGTGTGCGTCTCATGTAAGTTGGCGTTCGATGTCTGGCTCTGGTGCTCTCCATCTTCTTGGCCTGGTTTTGTTGCAAAGGATTGTGGGGTATGTCTGGGGGTGTTTTATGGGGTTATGGATGTGTGCCAGGTGTGTGGGTTACACGCTTATCCAATGTGTGCACTTGTTGCTGTTAAGTCCACTTGATGCCTGTGGCGGTCGGAGCCGCCAATGGTCGTATGGCCTCCACTGTCCGCCAAGGTGATTTGTGCATCATGTGGGTGTGCTTGGCGGTGGCGGGGTGGGGAGGTCTGGGATTACCGCCGACAGGGTCATGGCGTGGAGTGGTGATCTGGTGATTTGTGGCGGGGTTGGGATTTTCGTTCATTATATGGAGGGTTTCCATTCACTGCCAACGGTGGCATTCTGTTCACCACCACCATGGCGGTCAACGGTGTTTCCCGCCATGTACCAAATGACTGCCTAAGTGATTCACACAGAATCACAAGATGTTAGGTCAGCACCAGAAATTGAACCTAGTTCGCCAGTTCCAAAGTCAGCCACTCTTACCATTAGACCACATCTCCTCCCTTTCAGAAAAAATAAATTCCCATGTGTTGCCATCATTTTTGAAGAAAAGGTACCATCTACCCTAATGCTGGCAAACAATCATTGTGATAAAGTGTGTCCCTCAGATCCCTGGACCCCCTTCACTAATGATAACTCCTGCCGTGCAAAGTGGGCTGTCTCCTCCGCTCTTTGTTAAAAAGCTGGGCTTTCATTTTGCCCCATTTCCCTCCCTACCATCTCTCTTATGTTCAAACTAAGGTGGCTCCTCTCCTTCTATTCCCTCCTTCCCTAGGCCATTGCTCCGAGGCCCAAAGCACCCCTGGCACAGCAAGTGCACAGGGCCCTAATGCACGCAAGGAAGGACAGTAAAACAACCATAAATGGAGTTTAGTTGGCCTCTCATACTGCTGGGCCCTGGTGCCATTGCACCTGCAGCACCAATGATACCTACAGCTCTGTGAAGCAGACTGTC
Source organism: Pleurodeles waltl (assembly GCF_031143425.1). Classification (NCBI taxonomy): domain Eukaryota; kingdom Metazoa; phylum Chordata; class Amphibia; order Caudata; family Salamandridae; genus Pleurodeles; species Pleurodeles waltl. The sequence goes on along the minus strand of NC_090438.1, from coordinate 478,884,414 downwards.
TGTCATGCCCACTGCACTCTGTCATCATTCCTAGGCCTTAGGCACAAAGCAGGCTTTCTGTCTTTTTGTGTAAAAAGAGGAACAGCTCCCCTGCATCTCATCCCCAGAGTTGTCAGTGTGATCTGACCCTAATATTAGTAAATGCCCCCCACACTTCCCTTTCTTGTTGTAAGATAGCCATCACTGGGGGGCAAAAGAGACTCACACCTATTGCCCCAGTGCTACTGCACCTGATGCACTAATGGCACTTAAAAATAAAAATCAACCTCCATTTATGTTCCCTCTTCCCTAGGAACATCTGTGAGAAAAAGCTGTCTCTTTCCATTTGTAAGTCAAGAAAATGAGCCCCCACATCTCTGACAACATCCATGAATTTGCCACCCTCTAGAATCACCCTTTTACATTAAAAAAACATTTCTTAAAGGTTATGGCTGATATTGAGATACCTCTGCCTGAAAGTAAAATGGGTGCACTCCTCTACTGTGAACATAAGGACAGAGATCTTAATAAGAAACAAGCCCTCTCCCCAGGGTGCTTTCCACCTGAATGAAGTGTAAATGTATTCTATTGATTAATCATCGAATATAACTGCTGCTAGGGAGCCTGTATCGTTTTTAACTGATGAAGTTACTTGTATACCCCCTCTGGTTTCTAGGAACAGTCTGATTATTTTTTGTTAAAATATACAAAGAAAAACAGTGACTTACATATTCACATTGCTTTCTGTCACAGGCTCGGATGTTGTAGTGCTAAAAATACACATGCCTCTATTCCCCATTGCACTAGAATTTAATTTTTAGATTTTTGTGCAAGACCACTGTGATTAGGCACTTCTGCTGCATTGTCCGCACAATTCTATATTTATCTCATTTGCCACCTAGGGGGTCATTGCATCATTGGCGGTAAATGCGGCTTACCGCCGTGCAGAAGACCGCCAACACACTGCCGCAGAATTCTGCCACAGCTATTACGGCCCACAGCTCAGAATCCGCCACTGTATTCCATTGGCGGTACACACGCCACGCTCAAAATACACACACATTTACAAAACACTACCACATTGGACAATTCAAAATACACACACCTGATACACATACACACACCACTCCCACACACTCAATACAATATAAAACATACACCCACATCACCCACAAACCCTTACTACCAGAAATTTAGACGAAGGCCAGAGAGACAGCACAGCAAAGACACCCCCACCATGCAGAGGCACACAACACCATCACACATTCACGCACAGAACACCTCTGATGGGAGCTCCCTTGAAGTGGTGGGCCCCTCTGTGCCCCCTGCATCCACAGGTACAGCCGCCACCCCCCCTACCAGCACCGCCCTCCCAGCAGCCCCTCAGCATGTGCCCCATGGCCGCTCACCCAGGAGGGTGGGCATCTCCTTCGCCCCAGGCACCTCAGCCCCTGCCCCTGTCAGCCCTGCTGCCCTCAGTGAGGAGGCCATTGACCTCCTCAGATCCCTCACTGTTGGGCAGTATACCATTCTGAATGCCATCCAGGGTGTAGAGAGGCAGTTGCAACATTCAAATGCATACCTGGAGGGCATTCATTCTGGTCAGGCAGCCCAACAGCAAGCTTTTCAGACTCTGGCCCCAGCACCGATGGCAGCCATTGTCCCTGTGTCCATTCTCCCCCCTCAAACTTCCTCCACCCAGACCCAAACCCCTGTACCTCAGCCTATCCGAAGCACACCATCAGACAAGCATGCACACACCTCAACACACAAGGGAAGCTCTGGCAAACATAAGCACCACACATCCCACAGGCACTCAAACAAGCATCATACCCATGCACACATACCAACAGCCACTGCCTCCACTGTGTCCCCCTCCTCCTCCTCTCCCTCCTCCCTCCATGTCACGTCTCCACTCACACCTGCATGCACTACATCTTCATCCACTACGTCCATCACCAGCACACCCATCACCACACACCGCTTGCGTGCACTCACCACCCCCACTACCATTCACACATCCCCTGTGTCCTCTCGCAGTGTGTCTGTGAGCCACCTCCCAAGGTACACAAACGCAGTCACACACCCACCCAACAGCCATCCACCTCACGACAGCCTCCAGCCCATGCACCTTCACCCAAAGTCAGCAAACAGACACCTCCTACACCACTACCTCTTCCTCCACTCCCAAACCCCCTCCATCTACCCGTCACAGTGTGTCTAAAAAACCTTTCCAGTCCAACCTTGACCTCTTCCCCTCACCTCCCCCACCCCTTCAGTCCCCTAGGGCACGCCTTTCCAGGTCCCAACCCAGCACCTCAGCCACCACATCAGCGGGAACAGTGGTGCCAGCCGTAACTGGCTTCTGGAGTGCGCTAAGCAGCAGGGCAGCCAGTGTGCCAAGGAGGCAGACCACCGACAGTCCCCCACCTCAGAAGCATAAGAAGTTGGCCACTGCCTGGAGGGAGAAGGGCAAAGCACCTGCCACCAAGGGCTCTCCCAGGACTACAGTTGAGTGTGAAGACAGCTGCGCCACCATCCAAGGTGGGGAAGGGGCACAGAAAGAAAAGGAAGTCGCCACCAACCTGCACGGCGGGCAAGACCGCCACCAGAACCGCTGCCAAGGACACCGCCGCCACCAGCACTGCTGCCCAGGACACCGACGCCACCAGCACTACTGCCCAGGACACCGACGCCACCAGCACCGCTGCCCAGGACACCGCCGCCACCAGCACCGCTGCCCAGGACACCACCACCACCAGCACCGCTGCCAAGGACACCGCCGCCACCAGCACCACTGCCCAGGACACCGCTGCCAGCAGCACGCTCACTGAGCCACCCACCAGCACCGCAGGCCAATGAGCGCCGCAAGCACCGCTGCTACTGAGGCTGCCATGAGCAGGATGAAGCACTCTGGGCACAAAGCCCCCTCCAGAACCAGTGGAGAAAGGCATCCACTACCTCTGTCCTTGGCAGGATGAAGCACTCTGGGCACAAGCCCCCTCCAGAACCAGTGGAGAAAGGCATCCACTACCTCTGTCCTTGGCAGGATGAAGCACTCTGGGCACAAAGCCCCCTCCAGAACCAGTGGAGAAAGGCATCCACTACCTCTGTCCTTGGCAGGATGAAGCACTCTGGGCACAAAGCGCCCTCCAGAACCAGTGGAGAAAGGCATCCACTACCTCTGTCCTTGGCAGGAGAAAGCACTCTGGGCACAAAGCCCCCTCCAGAACCAGTGGAGACTGCTATCCACTTGTGAGACTGTGGCTTTGCACTTTCCCAGGATAAAGCAGTGGGCAAACCACCCACTGGAGAGACTTGAGAGACTGTGGCTTTGCACTCCCAGGATACAGCAGTGGGCATGGAGCACCCTCGTGGATCTGGCGGCGTGCACTCATCCGGCTGAGGTGCCCCCCCTTCCCTTCCCACTGAGGTGCCTGTTGTATTTCTATCTGATGCCCCTGAAGTGTTCTCTCCGTTTTGATCGGGTATCTTGTGTGGGCTTCGCCCATGCATTTTGGGCCCCTTGGTCCACGGACTATAAATGGTGCAGTACCTGGACTTGTATTCTTGGTGTATATATTTGTTAATAGTGTGTATATATTTTTGAGTACTGGATTTTAACTGATTACAATCGTTACAATCATTTCCTTTTGTCTTTGCATTCTTCCGGGGGGGTTGTAATGTATCAACATGTATTAGTGTGTGTGTTGTAGTGGGTGAGGGTGGGGGTGGGGGTGTTGCGTGTTGCGTGTGTGTGTCACTCTATTTTCCCTCCCCTCTCCCCTGTGTCGTAGGTGCAGTGCTCACTGTGGTCTTCGCCGCCGGCATTCGTGCTCCTGGTAGAGGAGCAGGAAGACAAAGGCAGGTAGAATCTGGAGTTCTGGCTCCATGGCGTCCTGGTTCCTCGTGGGGTGTGTAGAGGTGAGCGTTTTCCCTTCCAAGTCCTGTTTCCGCCGTGTTTTTGTTCACGATGAATCCGCCCTGGAAAAGGTGGCGGATTGGCCTGTTGTAATACTGTGGGCGGTACATTGTCTTCTGCCTGTCTGTTGGCGGTTACCGCCGTGGTGTTTGTTTGTACCGTCGTGGCGGTCAGAGTGTTAAAGTGTCTGTCTATGTTAGCGGTTTCCACCACCGTTGTGATTCCATTTTTTTTCTGCCAGCCTGTTGGTGGTTTTACCGCCGCTTTAACACCGACCGCCAGGGTTGTAATGAGGGCCCTAGTCACCTGCTTCATAATCTGCAGATTTTAACAAAAAATGTTTCTAGCTCAAAGGGATCAAAACATACTAAAAATGCAGCACCATGAGTTGTCACATAATAAATGACTGTTTGCAAAGGGTGACTGGCCACCTTTCAGTGGCTTATTGGTGTATTTGGGTGATGAACCAGTACTAATGAGGTGAAATCTTTGCCTAGACTGTATTCACATGTGTAAAATAGGAAAATAAAGAAATACTTCATAAACTGTGCGGCATCATGCAGCATAATTTGTCTTTTCGTGGAGCATAATTTAGTCAACAATGTCACATAATTTGGTCCTCCCTTGCTACATATTTATAGTGGCCCAGATTTCTGGTCACAGAGACATCTTCATTGATCACATCACCCAACTTAAGGTCCATACTAAAACTGGTTAGTTTAATTTACATTTATTTTTCATTTACCATGTAGCATTATTATATATACAGCTATTGAAGGTTAAAAAAATAACAAAACAGTTGCAGAAAATATTGTTCTTTTTAGCCACATCATTGCCAATCCAACCTACTAACTCCATGGCATCCAGGATCACAGTTCACAATTTGTTTTTACACATTTCAAGTGCTAACTATTAATCAAGGCTATCTGGAAATGCACCAGGTAAAGTCTCGCTTCCAGGCCATCTTCATTTACAACTAGTTGAAGACCCTTGTGCACCCCATTTAGGAATGCAACCACAGACCCCTGGGGGTGTGCCCCAAAGTCAGAAGACCTCTGCTCCACACACAAAGCACCCCAATCTGAAGCAGAACAAACAGATTACTGCAACCACCTTTGAATGTAGCATCCGCAAATGTTAATAAGAGGTCATTAATTGAGATTGGAAAACTTAACCAGTTTTGTGGAAAGCTTTGTGAGTTAGACAGAGGGCTTTAAGGTGAATGCTAGATTTACCAGAGAACCAATGCAAACTGTTTCTGAGACACTTTGACAACCATGTTTTGGGTTATTTGAAGTTCAGAAATGTCTAGATCTGGGTGGCCTGAGTAGATCTTGTTACAGTAGTTCAGTTTGGAGAGAACACATGCTCCAGTCACCTATCCAATCTATTAGCATAGGATAAACGGGTAGATCTACCTCAAATATTTGAGCCAAACTACTCCTGTGGCTCAGACATTCTAAATATGGGGTAAATAATAAGTTGTGATCAAAGATCATTCTCAGATTCTTGACCGTCTCTGCTGGAGTAGGAGTCAGAAGACCAAGCCACAGAGTCACTCCTGTGATCATTTTTTTCACCATGCAGTTTCAATAACAATGCCTCCAACTGTTATCTTGCTATCTAATAGACTTTGATAAAAATTAATCAAACTAGCAGCTGTAGCAAACCCAAATAAACATATCAAACAGTACAGTGGCTGGAGGTCACGTTGAACAAAACAGCGGAAACGTGAGAACCTTATAGAACCGCACTTGGCAATGAAGTATCACTGGGAAGTGCAATGGATTGAACTCTGTTAGCTAGTAATATGCAAAACCACTTGAAAGCTGGTCTAACTATCCCAGCAACTCCAAGACAGTCAACTATACTGCGATAAAGGCTTCTGAGTAATCAAGAGTAGAATCTCTCCATACTGTCCCTTGTGCTGCCACAAGAGCAGTTTATCCACGATGGCTGTCAGAACAGATTTGGTGCTGTGCCCTGGCTCAATCATGGAAACTCCATTCCTCAAGATGTCTGCTGGATGTTTCTCTATGACATTAGTTATAGCTGAAATTCATATAATGGAGCAATATTTTTGTTTTTGAGCAGAAGGAACTAGCCTTGTTTTATTTCCGGAAGGAAGTAACGCCTCTATTTTTTAGGATGAGTTAGCACCAGAACTGCCTTTAATAAGACATTGATGACAGTGTGAAAATGCCTACCCACAGTCAGACACAAGTTTTAAGACTCCAGCACACACACTAAGGTACCTGATACCATGCTCTTGTAACCTCAGACTATTTGGAGTCTTGCAAGAGAAGACAATTACTGAACCAAATGTGGGGGGTAGCCAGGATGTCACTCCCACTTCAAATGCTGGCACAAGGTATAGCTGTTGAATCTTATGAGCCACCTCTTCAGATCACTTCTGGACCTGTAGAAGACTCAGAAGGACTGCCCTGCTGTCCTGCTGTTGGATGGATTTCCCTGCTGCCCTGCTGCTGGAATAACTTCCCTTCTGCCTAAGGAAGTACGCCTGAACTTGCTCCTTGAACCCAGGACCACCAGCATGACTCCAAGGGCTAGCTGCTGGTCTTCTGTGTGAGCTATAGGGACATATTAAGCTCCAGAGGTCTGCCCTGCATCTCCCTAGCTAACCAGACCTGCATCTGGAGCTGCTTGAGCCCTGGTGGCCTCTGCTAGAGTGAGTCCCTAATCCCATAAAACACCTTCCAAGGTCTTCGACCTTTGACTGGCATCAGAATGCACTATTCTGTGAAGAAAGATGAAATCCTGAGGTTTGGGTCCCTCTGCCACAGTGAACGAGACAGTTTGTGCCAAGATTCTGGCACCTGCGACAACCACCAAGATATAGCGATTGTCTGTGATGACCACCAATGCAAGATCTTTAGTTTATGATAAAGTAAAGACAGCCTGCGGTGACCCCTTAGCATGCAGCTGAAGCAAAATGATCACCCCAAACCTCTTCCAGCTCCTTCACCACGAAGTGGACTCTTTGTGCTGGACTTCGAGAAACAACATTTTTTCAGCAGAACTATCCTTGTCCCTGTATCTGACTCACACTCCTGAACCTGTTTGACAGCTCTTCCTTGCTGCAAGCAAGCTGTAAAGCTGCAGCCAAGCCACAGCAAACAGCTATATCCCGGGAGTGGGTACCCCGCGACTTAGCAGGAGCTGGTCCTGGGGGTGGTGGTCCCCAGGGCCATCAGTGGCTTCACAAAGGGAGCAGCGCGGCCCCCCTCAAACAATGATTAGCTCTGGGAAAGTGGTGGTCACTGGGGCTTGAGGGACCACAATGGCCCCCCTTCATTTTTATTTGTTTAACCGGGGAGTTGGTGGTCCCTACGGCTGGGGGGGAACGAAGCCCCCCTGCATTATATTTTAAAAGTGCCCCGCAGAGGTGGTTAGCCCCGCATTATGTTCCTTATTGCTTATTAGTCCCTGGGAGGTGGTGGTCCCCAGGGTTGGCAGAAACATTGCAGTAGAATGTTGCCGCCGGTCAGGTCCCTGTGGCCCCCTGCACTTGTTCTCCACCAGCCTTTTCATGGGGGGAAACTGCCATGAAAGGCTGGCGGAGAACAAGGTTGTAATCAGCTATGAGGCACTGAGTTCAACACAGCCCTGGCTGACTACAACCAAAACTGCTGTCAGCCCATCAGGAACAATGTTCCAGGCGGGGATCGCAGTCCCCTGGCGGGTCTGCCTGCTGGGGTCGTAATTGGGCAGTTGAACCGCCTGGAGTGTGGCGCAAGTCATCAGACTCCCACACTCGTAATGAGGGCCTTTGAATGGATTTTCTTCTCCAATGGACCCTGCAATTTGTTTTTCAAATTGAGAAGCCTCTTTTTTTCTAACATGAAGGAAGTGTGACAGAGACTCCAACTTCCTGTTCAGCAAGCTCCTCCCAGTGCTTTGTCCATCCCCTCGTCATTTTTCACTTGGATTTCAAGGTGGAAGGATCACTCTCATTGTCTCATGGATATACCTTTGGATAAGGACTTTGTTTTTGTTGAATCACACAAGTAAGCTCAAAAACTATTGTATAAGGGTGCTGTGTTTGTTTGCTTGGGCACGCTCCAGTATTTCTTTGTACTTTAATTTGATATTTGATTTTCAAGTTGTATAGCATTGGGTGGGCTGAAGTTTAATGGCCGCAGTGCGGACAGTGTGCATTCCAAGAGTTCCAGGCAGGGGCTGTAACGCCACACTTGGACGCGGCGTCTCTTTCTGCCTTTGTGGCAGGAACGTGCTGCTGACACTTGGAGTTCCGTTCCCCGCGTTTTTTGGTAGCACGTCCTGGGAAGCAAGTATATCGCTCCCGGTCGCGCTACACTTACCTGTAGGCATTTCTTCTTCTTTTCTGTTGGTGGTGGGTTATTCTGGTCTTTTTTCTTCCTGCCTTTGTCCATGCTTGTGTCCATCTTGTCTTCTTCCTGTTTGTGTTCCCAGCATGCTCTCTTTTTTCTTATATACTGCTTTCTTTTTCCTATTCTTGTCTATGGGCTTTTCCCAATTCAAGATGGTGTTCTCTCCTCTTCCTGTGATGTCACTTCCCCTTTTTCAGTATATAAGTCAGTCAGTCTTGCTCCACCTTGCGTTGCAAACACCTCCTTCTGGTTGTGCTCTTCGCTCCTGTTCTTGTTCCTGCTTTTTGCCTGGTATTATTTTTGCCTATTTTTTTTCCTGTTGTAAAGTCCTGTTTGAGGTTTTTCCCCAGTGTTGGGGTTTTTTCCCTCTGGGACTCCTTCTAGAGAGTACGGTCTGCTTTGGTGTTTCCTGTCAAGCGGCACCGTGGCTACTAGAAAGGGTCACCCTTATCTGGAAGTATCCAGAACCTGTAGAAGACCGGGTGTATTCACCAACCCTGTATCCAGAGGTGAGAAGCTAAGCGCGGTTCGTAACAGATTGCAACGCCAAAAGACTCCACATTGCGAGATCGCCATGGAAGATCCACAGGGAGAGGCGGCAGAAAATGCTCAAGCCATGCTACAGACTGTCCAACAACAAGCCCAAGAGTTACAACAGTTGCGGGCAGAGAATACTGCGCTACGACGGGTCTTGTCTTCCCCGATCAATGGACACCCGTGTCGGCTGCTACTCCTCGATATTCCGGAGATCCTCTTAAGATAAAGGAGTTTTTGGATGCCCTGTTGGTTTTCTTAGCCTTTTGACCACTCCAGTTTTCCTCGGACAAGGCTAAGGTGGGCTACCTGATCAGCGCCTTGTCTAGTCCGGCGCCTGCTTGGGCGACTCCTCTGGTTTCTGCAGAAGATCCAGTCCTGGCTAATTATCCCACTTTCCTGTCTCTTTTCAAACAGATGTTTGAGAGACCTGGGGTAGAAGCAGCAGCTGAAGAAGCCTTATGTGACATTCAGGAGGGCAATCAGGATGTTCTGCAGTATATAACCTGTTTCAAACAGCTGGCAGCTGAAACCTCCTGGGTGGACCGCACCTTCATAACCCTTTTCCCGCCGAGGCCTGTGTGAAGAAATTAAAGATGAGCTTGTACATTCTTCTCCAGCTTGTTCTTTGAAAGAATTAATGGATCAAGCTATGAACATCAAATATAGACTTGGAGAGCACAAGGTGGAGAGACGTAGAACGTGAGCTCCATACCAGTCTGGTACCTTTCGTACTAGCAGTCGACGAACGGAAGAAGTTCCATCCGAAGCCTCCCCATCTCCCCCTGAAGAACCCATGCAGATAGATCTTGTTTGTGGTCCATTGACGGAATCAGAAAGGGAGGATTGAAGACAAAAGGGACTGTGGGGGTCATTCTGACCCTGGCGGTCACCGACCGCCAGGGCCAACGACTGCGGAAGCACCGCCAACAGGCTGGCGGTGCTTCCTGGGCCATTCTGACAGCCGCGGTCAGAAATGGGGAACCGGCGGTTTCCCGCCGGTTTCCCCCTGGCCCAGGGAATCCTCCATGGCGGCGCTGCTTGCAGCGCCGCCATGGGGATTCCGACCCCCTTCCCGTCACCCTGTTCCTGGCGGTTGTTACCGCCAGGAACAGGATGGCGGGAACGGGTGTCGTGGGGCCCCTGGGGGCCCCTGCACTGCCCATGACACTGGTATGGGCAGTGCAGGGGCCCCCTAACAGGGCCCCATAATGATTTTCAGTGTCTGCTTTGCAGACACTGAAAATCGCGACGGGTGCCACTGGCACCCGTCGCACACCAGCAACTCTGCCGGCTCAATTCGGAGCCGGCTTCATCGTTGCTGGGTCTTTCCCGCTGGGCCGGCGGGTGGCCTTTTGGCGGTCGGCCGCCGGCCCAGCGGGAAAGCCAGAATGGCCGCCGCGGTCTTTTGACCGCGGTGTGGTCATTCGGCGGTTCCCGCCAGGCGGGCGGCTACCACCGCCCGCCGCGGTTGGAATTACCGCCTGTATCTGTATTGTGGTAAGGCTGGCCATCTGATTCGTAGTTGTCCGGTACGTCCCTCAAGACCTACGGGAAACGCCAGCTCCCGTTCCCTGTAAGGAGGAAGGAGATGGGAGGAGCTGAAGTACCATCAATATGTTCCTCCAGAGAAATCTATCTGGATGAGACTTGGTCTATGAATAAAGGGATTCCCCGTATTCCTAAAGAAACTCCTGAGCAAGTACACACAGTGGATGGCTCTCTGTTATCCTCAGGTCCTGTGGTGGCCTCAATTCCTACACTTTGTTTGACATTTGGGGGGCATCAAGAACATGTCGCCTTTGATCTTATAGCCTCACCAAATCACATCATGATTTTAGGAATACCCTGGTTAACTCGACAGAACCCCTATATCAATTTGGAAACAAGAACCATATCCCTAAAGTCTTTATTTTGTCAACAAAACTGTTATTCCACTAACTCCTATTAGACTCCTAAAAGGCTTTGTCAGTCAACCAAGGATAATACTAACTCTATAAATATGATACAGGGTGTTCCAGATTGTTATCAGAAATATATCGGGATCTTTCAGATACCTAGTACTCCGATTTTTCTGCCTCACCGAAGCTATGACTGCGCTATTCCCTTAGTTCCTGAGGAAGTCGTACCCTTTTGTCGAATGTATTCTCTGACAGACCAAGAAAAGAAGGTGCTTAAGTAATACTTAGATGAGAACGTACAGAACGGTTTAATTGCTCCTTCCACGTCTCTGGCTGGGGCTCCTCTCTTCTTCGGCCCCAAGAAGACTAAGGTTCTGCGTCCATGTGCTGACTTTCGCGAGCTCAACAGAATAACGATTGAGGATCGGTATCCGTTGTCTTTAATTAGGGATATATTGGATGCCATTCAAGGAGCCAAGATGTTTTCCAAATTAGATTTAAGGGGTGCCTATCATCTTCTTCGGATTAAGGAAGGTGATGAATGGAAGACAGCGCTCCGTACTCCTTTTGGGCACTATGAGTACCGTGTCATGTCTTTTGGATTGACCAATGCACCTTCTGTTTTCCAACGATTTATGGATTCAGTGTTCTTTGATGTATTAAACCAATATGTAGTCATTTATTTGGATGATATCTTGATATGTTCTCGTGATCCTGAGCAACATATAGATCATGTCCTGCAGGTCCTGGAAAGACTCAAGAAGAACCAATTATTTTGTAAACCGGAGAAGTGTGAATTCCATAAGACCGAAGTAAAGTATTTGGGGTTCTGTATTAATCAACACGGAATATCCATGGATCCTGACAAGGTCAGTGCCATATTAGATTGGCCTTCTCCTGCGTCTATTATGGAAACGCAATGTTTCCTTGGTTTATCAAACTTCTATTGTCAGTTTATTCAGAACTTTGCCCACCTACAAAGTTTCATAACACAAACAATTAAGAAAGAGAACCTAAAGAAGGGCTTCGTCTGGACAAAGGATGCTGAACGCGCCTTTCAAGAGTTGAAGAAAGCCTTTACCCAAGCACCCATTTTGTGTAATCCTGACATTACCAAGAAATTTATCGTGGTGACTGATGCCTCAGACAGAGCTATTGGAGCAGTTCTGCTGCAGAAACAAGACAACGATGGATTGGAACACCCTATCTTTTATCTTTCCCATATCTTATCAGAAGCAGAATGCAATTATTCTGTACTGGAACGAGAACTACTCGCTCTCAAAGTAGCATGTAAGGAATGGAGGCATTTCCTGATGGGTTCCAGAGAACCTTTTGAAGCCAGGACTGACCATCACAATCTCCAATGTCTTCGGAGTTTCCAGTGTCACAACAGTCGTCAAGCAAGATGGGCTTTCTTCTTTAGCCAGTACGATTTTAGCCAGTACGATTCACGTAATCACGTAAATACCAGAATTCAGTGGCAGATGCCTAATCCCGTAGACATCCTGAAGTAGCCAAGAACTCCTCTCCACAGCTTATTGAGTCTAGTAGAATTATCGGAGCTACTCAATCTTTTCAAGAACATGTTAAATCAGAGTACCAATTTCTGTATACTTCAGAATGGGATAGAGTGACTCCTTTTTTGCAGAAGAAGGACGACTACTTCTATCATCAACATGCTCTTTTCTTACCTACCAAGAAAGTGCAGACAGAAGCACTACAAATGTGTCATGATTCCTCGATAGATGGTCATCGAGGAATCAGGAAGACCCAGGAGCTGCTTCAAAGATCTTTTTGGTGACCTTCGCTTAAGACAGATGCTGAAACCTATGTGTAAGCATTCCCAGTATGTGCTCAGACTAAGACACCCCGAACTAAGGCGGCAGGTTTATTAAGGCCTTTACCGGTTCCTTCAGCTCCTTGGTGTACTCTATCCACAGATTTCATATGTTCTTTACCTACCTCCTCTGGTAACCAAGTAATCATGGTGACAGTAGATTAATTCACCAAGATGGCACATTTCTCAGCCTTAAAGAAACTACCAACAGCCCCAGAAATGAGTCGCATTTTTATGCGGGATATTTTTCGCCTCCATGTTCTCCTGCAAGAGGTCATTTCAGACAGAGGCCCTCAATATGTATCACGTTTCTGGAGAGCTTTTGTGCCTAATTTAACATTGAGATTTCTTTATCCTCTGGATTCCATCCACAAACAAATGGGCAAACTGAAAGAGTGAATCAAGAACTTCAACAGTATCTGAGATGTTACTGTAATGCCACACAAAGTAATTGGTCGGAATTTCTTGCTGTTGCCGAGTTCTCCTATAATAACACAGTTCATAGTGCGACCAAGACCACACCCTTTTATTGCACCTATGGATTTCATCCAAGGACTTTCACTACTGTTTCCCGACCATCTTCTTTTGTTCCTGCTGTCACTTCTTTTTCACGTCAGATCCACCAAATCCAGGGCCTACTTCCTACAACTCTCTTAGCTTCGAAACAAGCATTGAAACGAAAGGCAGATCATTATAGACAAACCGCACCTTTGTATCAAGTGGGCCACAAGGTGTGGCTTTCTTCCAGATTTCTACCTTCCCGAATTTCTATCAATAAATTCAAACCACGTTTTTATGGACCCTTTCGGATCTTGCAAATCCTGAATCCTGTAGTTGTGCGTCTCCGCTTACCTCATACCTGTAGGGTTCATCCAGTTTTCCATGTGTCCCAGTTAAAACCCTTTGTTCCTGATCCATACCACCGCCATTTCCAGCGTCCTCCTGCTCTTTCCATTAAAGGACAGCCTGAGTATGAAATGCAGGAAATTTGTGTGTTGGAAAATGGGTTATTGGTAGGGCAGGTAGGTACCTACACCTAGCAACAAGCCACTAACCTCCACATAGGTACAGTTAGGTCTCAGTAAATTAATCCCAGCTCAACCCTTGGTAGCTTGGCAACGAGCGTCAAGGCTTAACTTAGGAGACAAAGTGTAAAGCATTCAAATATCACAAAACAGTAATTAAATAAAACACAGGAAACAGTTTAAAAATCCAAAACCAATTTATAAAAATAGTTTATATTTTTATCTTTAAAATGACACAAAAACGATTAAAATCGGTTCAGGGGAACCGGAGATATGAATTTTTAAAGAATTATTACTTTTCTAGCGCTTAGAAACAAAAAGCGCCAATCGGGTCATCTGGTTGCACCTCGACCGGGGCAAAGTCCAACTTTCAGGCCGACCGCGATGGAGCCCTGCTCGGCTACGGGTCGCGGGAGGCCTCGGTTAAAAAGATACCTTCTGACTTAGTCTTTATTTTGAAGTTTTTCTTCACCGGGACGAACCTGCCAGTTGAATCCGACCTCCTGGAGCCCTTGTCCGGGTACGCGATGTGGGGTTCCTCGGTGGAGACTTTTACCTTCGGACTTAGTCATTTTTTCGAGATGAAAATCCTTCGACCGGGGTAAACCTGGATCTTGATCCGACGTCCATGGAGCCCTTCTCGGATACGATGGCTGGGAGGTCCCGGTCAACTTTTTACGTTCGGACTTAGTCTCTTTTTTGGATGTTTTTCTTTACCGGGACGAACCACGAAGTCAGGCCGGATCGCGGTTGAGGCAAGCCGGCTAGAATTTCCGCGGCGGGTCGGTCCCTCTCTGGAGCTTTTTCCCAAAAATTCTCAAATCTTTTCCAAACTTCTGCGGCTTCACCCAGATGTTCTTTTAAGGTTCTTTTGGGGTCCACAGCTCACCCCAAGGGTCCAGAAGTTCTGTGATGGTCCTTGGGGGGTGCAGACTTCAACTCCCAGAATGCACCTGGCGCAAACTCCTTTTTGGCCACTGGACAGTGGTCAGCTGGTCGCTTTCTTCAGGAGTTGGTGCAGGGGACTCTGGTTTAGCAATTTTTCACCTGTAGCAAACAGGGAGTCCCTCCTTGAACCAGTTGAAGCCAGGCAAAGTCCTTCTTGTGGTGAAGCCCAAGTGTGCAGCTGGTGCAGTCCTTCTGAGTGCAGGGTCCAGGTGCAGGCCAGGGGTCCAGCAGGGCAGTCCTTCTTCTTCTTTAGTTCCTTTCTTGTTGAATTCTGGAGGGGATCTGAGGTGTGGGTGCAGGTTTGCCAGTTTTATCCTTGCTCCTGGGTGAAAAGCAGGGGGGCCCTGGTTCTCCAATCAGGGACAGGGTCGTCCCCCTGTGATGACCACTTCTTGGAAAGTGTGGCAAAAATCCATCCCAGAAGGCAAAAGTCTCTAAAAATCCAACATGGATGAATCTGATTTTTGGAGGTTACATCTGGCTGAGCCCACCCACTGGTGTGGCTAAAAATCATAAACACACCCCTCTCCTGCCCTCTCCTAATCTAATCAAGGGGGCACCTAGCTGTCTGGGGTTGCAGGATGTGGGGGTGTTGCTGGGTGCTGCAAATGTCCTTCTCTGCCTTTGAAGACCAGTTTGGCAGCCCTCCCCCTTCCTGCCTCACCATCTGCTGAGGGGAGATTCTCTCCCCCAAGCACATTCCTTTGTGTGAAGCCTGGCCACTTCACACCTCATCAAGGCAGCCTGGCAGAAGCTGCTGCAGGCTGGCCAATCAGAGCACAGCAGCAAAAACAATGCAGAGCTGAAATTGGCAACTTTTTAGGTAAAGTCTAAACTTTTTACCTGAACTAGTTATATTAAATCCAACAACTGGAAGTTGTAGGATTTATTACAACAATTAATTTGATACCAAATTCTTGGTATGCAACATTTAAGGAGACTTTAAAATTTAAAATAAAGTCTGCCCATTCTAGCCTATGAAGGCCATTTACTTCAATGAGGGAAAAACGAATTTGGCTGTTTTTACCTCACCAGGGCTTATAAATCTATTTTTATAAAGTCCCTGCTTATAGTTACATGGCACCCAGCCCTAGGGGCACATAGGGCACACCTTAGGGGTGACTTATATGTAAAAATAAGGTAGTTTAAGACTTTGGAAGTACCTTTAATTCCAAAGTCGAATTTGCATATAACTTTAATTTAAAAGCAGCCAGCAAAGCAGGCCTGCCTTTAAAATGACACTGGGCACCTCAGCAGTGCACCTAGGTGTGCACCACCTATGCTGTGGTCCCTAAACCTACATGCCCTACCATATACTAGGGACTTATAGGTAGGTTAACTTAGCCAATTATAATTAGCCTAATTTGCATATCCATTTTACACAGAGCACAGGCCCTGGGACTGGTTAGCAGTACCCAGGGCACCATCAAAGTCAGGAAAACACCAGCAAAAAGAGGAAAATGGGGGCAAAAAGTTATGGGGCCTCTGCAATCAGCCCTGTTTTCTCACATTGTGATTCCAGAATTTTTCGGCACAGACTGCAGTCTTTAGTTCACTGGAAGGGCTACCCTTTCAGTGACTGTTCTTGGGAGGATGCTTCCTCCGTCCATGCTCCCCGTTTGGTTCGTCTGTTTTTTGCCCGTCATCCTGACAAACCTGTGGCCTTGGGGAGGTGACCTACTGTAACGCCGCACTTGGACGCAGCGTCTCTTTCTGCCTTCGCAGCAGCCGGAGCGGAGTGCCGTTCCCCGCGTTTTTTGGTAGCGCATCCTGGGAAGCATGTATTTTGCTCCCTGACGCGCTACACTTACCTGTAGGCATTTGTTCTTCTTTTCTGTTGGTAGTGGGTTTTTCTGGTCTTTTTTCTTCCTGCCTTTGTCCATGCTTGTGTCCATCTTGTCTTCTTTCTGTTTGTGTTCCCAGCATGCTCTCTTTTTCTTATATACTGCTTTCTTTTTCCTATTCTTGTCTATGGGCTTTTCCCAATTCAAGATGGTGTTCTTTCCTCTTCCTGTGATGTCACTTCCCCTTTTTCAGTATATAAGTCAGTCAGTCTTGCTCCACCTTGCGTTGCAAACACCTCCTTCAGGGTTGTGCTCTTCGCTCCTGTTCTTGTTCCTGCTTTTTGTCTTGGATTATTTTTGCCTATTTGTTTTCCTGTTGTCAAGTCCTGCTTTATCTTCTTCTCTTCAGGAGTTCCTGTTTGAGGTTTTTCCCCAGTGTTGGGGTTTTTTCCCTCTGGGACTCCTTCTAGAGGGTAGGGTTTGCTTTGGCGTTTCCTGTCAAGCGGCACTGTGGCTACTAGAAAGGGTCGCCCTTATCTGGGAGTATCCTGAACCTGTAGAAGCCCAGGTGTATTCACCAACCCTGTATTCAGAGATGAGAAGTCAAGCGCAGTTCGTAACAGGGGTAGTGCAGAGGGCCCCTGTGGCCCCCTGCACTTGTTCACAGCTATCCTTTTCACGGTGGGGAAATTACCATGGCTGGTGGAGAATATGGTTGGCTGACTGCAACCAAGACTGCCGTCAGCCCATCGAGTACAATGCTTCCGGTGGGAATGGTGGTCCCTGGGGTCATATTTGGGTGGTTGGACCACCTGGAGTGCAGCAATCTGACCGTCAACACAAGTGTAACAGTCCTCGGGCTGCCAAACTTGTAATGAGCCCCTAAGTATGGGCCTAGTTATTGTTTATTTTGCATTTCATTGATTTTTTATCCTTTGTAAAGGAAAATTGTTTCACAACTCAGTACCTTTTCTGCATGTTTGTAACATTTGCAGTATTATTTTAGTATGTGACCTAGATCTCTAAAGGGACATTCAGCCAGTCAGCCCAGTATTAGTATTTATCAGTGCATGAAATAAATGTTTCAATGGTATATGTTTTTAAAAACTTCATTCAGAGCAGGGATGGGATTTGATTGCATTTAAAATGATGGCTATTGTTCGCATGTCATTTTTTGTTGTTGCTAAAAGTGTGTATATTGAGGGATAGTAAAATTTAATGGCATAGGAGGATATTGTTTGACCATGTGGTTGGCAGACTTTTTGTGCATACAGCCAGTGTCTCTTTGCCATAGGCTTCCATGTGTTCTTCTTTGTTCTCCTTTCTCCTTATTGTTGTTGTTTTACCATGTGGCTGGCAGCCATTTTGTACATGCAGCCAGTGTCCCTTTGCATAGGCTTGCATATGTTCTTTGTTTACCATGCCTCTTTTCTCCTTGTTATTGTTGTTTGATCGTGCGGTTGCCAGCCATTTTGTGCATACAGCAAATAGTCCCGCTGGCATAGGCTTGCATGTGTTCTTTGTTTGCCAGTCCTCCTTGCTCCTTGTTGTTGCTGTTTGGCCATGTGGTTGGCTGGCAGTCATTTTGTCCATCCAGCCAGTGTCCCTTGTTATAGGCTTGCATGTGGTCTTTGTTTTCCATGCTTCCTTGCTCCTTGTTGTTGTTTGACTATGTGGCTGGTTGGAAGCCATTTTGTCCATCTAGCCAGTGTCTCTTGCCATAGACTTGCATGTATTCTTTGCTCTCCATGCCTCCTCCTTGCTTCTTGTTAGTGTTGTTTGAGCATATGGCTGGCTGGCAGCCATTTCATGCATGTTGCCAGTGTGCCTTTGACAGAGGCTTACATACAAACATTGTTAATTATTGATCATTTGTTTTTTAAGTTTCTATTTTTAATTTTTCTATTTTTTTTTTTTATTTTTTATTTTTAATTTAAATTGGTATGCAATTTTTATTTCATTTTTAAATAATTTTTATTTTAAACATCATAGTTTAGTTGTATTTAGTTATGTTTTACTTTTTTGTTTTTATTTTTACTTTTTTAATAAAGATTATTAAAAATTAAAAAATTATTTAATTGTTTATATATACTTTTCTTTTTTGATTATTTTTTATTTTAATTTTTATGTTATTCTTTATTTTGCATTGATCCTTCCATCCACATCTATTCAATCCATTCCATTCCTCCATCTATCCACCAAAGATGCACAGCTGCCCTAGAGCATTCAGTTTTTTAGGTGTAATTCCATTTCCTCCAGGATCCTCTGGCTGCGGAGCATGGCAGACAACTCAACACCACCTTGCTACCATAGGTTGTTTAAAGGATTATTCCACTTACCCATGAACCTCTCTCTGGCTCCCCCAAATGTCTATTTTAAAACAGATTGAGATAAAGCAAAGAGCTAGATCTGCCTGTTGTGCTGTCTGATTTGAAATTTATTTTTTTATGGGGTGGTGATGTGGTTTGCCTTTACAATGTTTGAATAAATAGGTATATTACATAAGTGACAAACCACGCTAAGATTGCATTTCTCTGTACTATTTTCAATCTGCAATAATACCACATTCCACTAACTACATGTTTTTCTTGCTTCATTTTTTTTTGGTTGCACAAGAGAAGAGACCCCACATCACACACACTAATGCCAAACAGAAGGCCTTATAGCGACTTCGGTCCAAAGGGACCAAACTCTTCTACTTGTGAATCTTTGTGCCATTGCCAAACTAGATCTTAATATTTTCCCAAAGAAAGTTGCTTTCAAGGAAGTGGCCAGTGAAAAGACCCAGCTTTCCACCAGTGGAGTGCCAATCATAACCTTTTTCTGGAGATATGTGCCTGTCACACCGGCATCCGGGGAAGAACCTGGGAGCACCACACCCACATCAACAGCACCACTCCAACCCAAGCCCAAGACCACGTTTGTCAGTGGGGCAGCCACTGCAATCATGGCAACGCTGACAAGCAGTGATGTTAAATTAGATTTGTCCCTTTTGCAAAGTAGTACCCAATCATTTCAAGAAACAGACCAAAATAGACAGCAGATGCAGCCAGATTTTCCTGAAGTTGGAGCAGAACAGAAGGTCGAGCTTTCTGCTGACCACGAACCTCATTTTTTAGAATAAATGGCTCACCGATCTCCAGCAAGAAAAAGGAAGGGTACCACTCCACCATCTTCTCCAAGCACCACTCTGATGACGGTGATAGGGACATGGAGTGGACCCAAGCAGAGTCCGGGAAGACACCAGGAGAGACTAGGGAAAAGAAAAGTTCCAGAAAGCCTTGGAAACATGAAAGGGGATGATAATGAGGAGGATGATGACGACGAGCCAGTCGTTGTGGAGGCTGGCACAGTGGAGTCTGACATTACTAACCACTCTTCTTCGAAGGATGTGGTACAGGCATTACAGTCAGCTCCCATATTTGTAAGGCACCAGCAGAGACCTGCACCAACCCATACCTCAGTAGAAGTATGCACTGCAGAGAGGCAATGGACACACCCACCTACATCCAGTTCTTCTGCAGGTATTGGCAGGGGCCCAATAAGAAAGTACTCTTCCCCAGTTTAGGACATTTTTACGATTAGCAAACAAGTGGAGAACATTGCTACATGCTCTATTTGCCACGCAAGTGTTTGTCGAGGTAAGCCTGGCTCACAATATTGTACTAGAGACCAGCCAACTCATGTGAAAAACGTCACTCGATCCACTGGGATGAGCACCTTAAAAAAATGACTCAACGTGCTTGCAGTGGTAAAGGTGAGGAGAGCCAGGAAACATCAGCTACAACTGGTCAAATCAATGTGGAAGGTGAGGTAGAAGAGGGTGACATCCTCATGCAAAGTGAGCACTGTCCCCAGAAGTGTGCCAGAATCACTCACCTCAGCAACCTCACAATGACACAGGAAGACTTAGGCCCTCATTACGACTCTGGCGGTCGGTGATAAAGCGGCGGTAATACCGCCAACAAGCCGGCGGTAAAAGAAATGGAATTATGACCACAGCCAAAACCGTCAACACAGAAAGCCACTTTAAAATACCGACCGCAACAGCGGTAGCAACAAGCACTGTGGCGGTAACTGCCAGCAGCCAGGCAGAAGACAAGGTTCCGCCTACTGTATTATGAGACACCAATCTGTCACCTTTTCCGAGGCAGTACCAACGACAACAAAAGCATGGTGGAAACAGAACACAGAAGTCAAAGCACTCACCTCTGGACACTCAGGGAACAACCACAACGCCATGGAGCCTGAACTGCAAATCTTCCCCATGCTGGTCTACCTCCTCCTACACCAGGAATACCAATGCCGGCTTTGATGGCCACAGTGAGTCCTGCAGCCTAGCACACAAGGAAGGGGGGAGGAAAAAGAGAGTGACACACACACACGCAACACGCAACACCCTCACCCCCAAAACAGTATACACAAACAGATGCAGTAACATTACATATTCACCCACTACCCCTGAGGAATAATGCAAGGACAAAAGGAAGTGATTAAAGTGAGTGTAATAAGATAATAATCCAGGAAAACGTACTCAAAATTAAAAACAGTATTTACAGATATACCAATGGAGGGACACTGCCCAATCCATAATGTCCGTGGGCCACAGGGCCACATCACATAGGCCAAGGCCCCATCTTACTCCTGCATCAATACGGAAAAAACACAGCTGGGGCATCAGGTCGAAAATACACAGGCACCTCAGGGGGCACCTCAGCCAGAAGATGGTACAATGCCACTTGTCCTGGAAGGGGCTCCATGCCCACTGCTTGGTCCTGGGTAGTGCAGAGCCACAGTCTCTCAAGTGGGGGGTTTACCCACTGCTTGGTCCTGGGGAGTGCAAAGCCACAGTCTCTCTAGTGGGTGGTTTGCCCACTGCTTAGTCCTGGGGAGTGAAAAGCCACAGTCTCTCTAGTGGATGACTTCTCCACTGGTTTTGGAGGGGGCACAGTGCCCAGTGTGCTTCATCCTGGCAAGGATGAGGTGAGTGGATGCCTTCTTGTGTCCAGTGTGCTTCATCCTGGCAAGGAGGAGGTGAGTGGATGCCTTCTTCCACTGGTTCTGGAGGGGGCCTTGTGCCCAATGTGCTTCATCCTAGGGAAGGATGGGGTGAGTGGATGCCTTCTTCCACTGGTTTTGGAGGGGTCATTGTGCCCAGTGTGCTTCTTCCTGGGAATGATGGGGTGAGTGGATGGCTTCTTCCACTGGTTCTGGAGGGGGCCTTGTGCCCTGTGATGCAGATCTTTGGGAGTGCAAGGTCACAGTCTCTTACCTGGGTCTCAGACCCACAAACACAAGATTTGCAGTGAGCAGGATGCATAACACTCCATGGAGGCAGGACTACAGTCCATTCGCCGGCAGCGACGGGTGCACAGTGGTAGCAGTGCCGGTGCTGGTGTCGGTGCTGCCAGCGGTGGGAGGAGGCTCCAGCCCTTCCCCTGCAGCCTCGGACGGCTGTCTACTGGGACTGCTGCTGCTGGCAGTGGTGCTGGCGGTGGTGGAAGTGGTGGTGCTGATGGCGGTGCAGGTGTCGGTGCTGGCAGTGGTGGGGGGAGGCTCCAGCCCTTGCCCTAAAGCCTCAGATGGCTGCCCACTGGGGCTGCTACTGCTGGCAGTGGTGCTTGTGGCGGTACTGGTGGCGGTGCTGATGGCGGTGCAGGTGGTGTTGCTGACAGTGGTGGGGGGAGACTCCAGCCCTTCCCCTGCAGCCTCGAACGGCTGCCAACTGGGGCTGCTGCTGCTGGCTGTGGTGCTGCAGGGGTGCTGGTGTCAGTGCTTCCAGTGGTGGGGGGAGGCTCCAGCCCTTCCCCTAATGCCTCGGACGGCTGAACTGCCGTGGTTGGTTTTGGCGCTCAGATTCTGTCAAAGTATGGGGCCTCCTGTCCCTCGGCGCTTGCTGTGTGGTGGTGCTACCTTGCCCTTCCCTTTAGAAGCTGGTGGTGCCTCCTTGCCCTTGGCAGCTGCTGGTACATCCTTGCCCTTCCCCTTGGCAGCTGGTGCAGGCACACTGCCAGTGCTGGTGGGTGTCTCCTTGGAGCCTCTCACACCTGTAGTAGCTGCCGAAACTACAGTGGCTGTGGCCTGGGTGGCTAAGGTGCTGGCCTGTGTTCTGCCCACCCTGGCTCGACATGAAGGATGGGGGGATGGGTAGGGAAGAGGTCAACGGCGGAGAGGAAAAGCTTCTTAGGGACACTGGGGCAGGAAGAGGGTGAAGGTTTGGGAGTGGAGGAAGAGGGAGTGGTTGTAGGAGGTGTCTGCTGTGTTTGGGTGCAGGTGCATGGGCTGGATGCTGTTGTGAGGTGGCTAGCTGTTGGGTGTCTGAGTGCTTCCGTTTGTGTTCTTTGGGAGGAGGGGGCACAGACACAGTGGGAGAGGACATAGGGGACGTGTGCATGGATGTGGGGGTGGTGACTGCCAGTGAGGGGTGTGTAGTGATAGGCATGATGGTGATGGAGGCAGTGGGTGTGGATGTAGTACATACAGGTGTGAGTGGAGATGCTACTGGGAGGGAGGTGGACAATGAGGAGGAGGGGGACACAGTGGAGGAAGTGGATGTTGTTATGTCAGCATCTGGATGGTGTTTGTGTGAGTGCCTGTGGGATGATGTGTGGTGCTTGTGTTTGCCTGAGCCACTCCTGTGTGTTGTCTTAGGTGCATGCAGGTCTGAATGTGTGCTTGGGATAAGTTGGGTTTCAGGGGCATGGGACTAGGCAGAGGAAGTTGGAGGGGGAGGCTAGAGACAGGAACTATGGTTGCCATCAGGGAGGAGGCCAGAGTGAATGCCCGCCAGGAATGCATTTGTATGTTGCAAATACCCTGCCAGGCACTGGATGGCATTCCCTATGGTTGACTGCCCAACAGAGATGGATCGCAGGAGGTCAATAGTCTCCTCACTCGGGGCAGCAGGGCTAACTGAGGCAGGGCCTGAGGTGCCTGGGGCGAAGGAGATGCCAACCCTCCTGGGTAAGCGGGCACGGGAAACTTGCTGTGGGGCAGCTGGGAAGGTGGTTCTGGTAAAGGGAGTGTCCATCGGAGGAGAGATCACTTTCAGAACTGTCCACACCTTTCTCTGCCATGGTGCTCCCCTCGCCCTCTATCCCACTGGTGCCCTCACCATCAGTGGATTTGGGGTCCTAGGCCCTGTGGGATATAGCTCCCTCTGTAGCCGGTGCCGCCGCTCCTCTGCCAGATGATGCTGATGCACAGAAGGACAGGATGACAAAAGAAAAAGGGGGGGAAGAGACAGAGGATACACTTGGTCAATGTCAGCAACCACACAACCATTGGTGTACACAACACACAGGGGACAGCCCTACGCACTAGGCAACGCACTAGGCAACGCACTAACAGTCACAATGCTAGTCACCAGGCCATGGACAGTAATACCTAACACTAGTTGCACATACCTGAGACCCACAGAGCCCTGCCCAGTAGTGGATGCCCACTAGCTTGTTTGGAGTTGGGGTTCATAAGCCCCTGCCCATCATGGAACCTACCCTGCAATGTCCGGCCTGGCCTAGGGGCACCAACACCCACCCAAAGACCACCCCACCTCGCACAAGTATTATACTGGGAACTGTACTCACCCCCTTGTGGCTGCTGTGATGCCCTCAAGTGCCCATCCAGCTCCGGGTAGGCCACCGCCAGTACGCAGAACATCGGAGGGGTCAGGGTTCGATGGCCACCCCTTCCTCGTTGGGAGGCCATCCCCAGCTGGGCCTCCGCCATCTTCCTTGACCAGCATCTCAGGTCCTCCCACAGTTTGTGACAGTGGGTGCTCCGCCTGCCATAGACCCCCAGGGTCCCCATGTCCTTGGCGATGTCATGCCATATACCCTTTTTCTGATGGGCACTGACCTGCAGACAAATAAACATAGAAAAAGGTATAAGTCATACCGTCCGGCCTGCTACACTCATGGCCCACCATAGCCCTCCCATCCCCTTAAGCACAGACATTACCCAGCATGCATGCAGCACACTGCCCAGGAACCCTCAACCACCCCCCCTTACACGAGGCCCTCACACACAGCTCTCCATGCATTCATGCCCCATGCATCGTGCTCACAGTGTACTAACCTGTTGGTCTGGAGGCCCATACAGCATTCGGTACTGGGGTAGAACCAAATCCACTAGTCTCTCCATCTCCGCAGCGGCGAAGGCAGTGGCCCTTTCCCCAGTGAGACGAGTCATGGTTGGTTCCAAACACAGGTCACAGCAGCACTTGCAGTGTAGGTCCTCTCCTGTTGAAGGTCAGGCAGCAAGTGAGTGAACAGATAGAAAATGGCAGTCAAATCTGCGGCGGTGCCTACTGTCACAGCCTGCGTACATAACCATTGGCTACTGTAACCCATAGGGCCCGATGTTAACCAATGAGGAGTTGCACTGTGGTACTCAACCGCCTCCCCCAACGGCGCACAACGGCGCACAACGTCAGCGGCATTGCCTCATTTTCACTTGTCCATCCACACAGGACAGGCGGCCACCATTTCAGGTGGGGCAGGCCATGGCACCTAACTGCGTCACAGCACACATAGGCACATCTTGGGGATAAACTTCAACAAACTGTTTCTGTCACAATATGCAGTGCACTGTACATTTAGGAAATGTTGAATACTGACCAGATGCTCATCGTTTTGCCCCCTAGATTACGACCGCTGCGGATGAATAGGAGATGGAGGCATCCTCCCGTGTACAGGCCCCTGGTGGACTTGGCAACAATGGAGGACAGGCACATTATCCTCACCTACAGACTTGATAGGGCCACAATCCGAGAGCTGTGTGCCCAATTGGAGCCAGACCTTATTTCAGCTGTCCGTTACCCCACTGGGATCCCCCCTCTTGTTCAAGTCCTATCTGTGCTTTATTTCTTGGCAACTGCCTCCTTCCATGTGACAGTGGGCTTGGCAGCAGGAATAGCAGGAATGTCACAGCCAATGTTCTCAATAGTGCTGACCAGAGTGCTGTCTGCCCTGATGAAACACATGTGCAGCTACATTGTTTTTCCCTAGGTGGAGGATTTGGCCACAGTGAAAGCTGATTTCTATGCAATGGGACATATCCCCAACATCATGGGCGCAATAGATGGTACACATATTGCCTTTGCCCCCCCTCCCCCCGGAGAAATGAACAGGTGTTCAGAAGTTGAAAGAGCTTTCACTCTATGAATGTGCAGATAGTGTGCTGGCAGAGCAGTACATCTCCCATGTCAATGTAAAGTATCCTGGGTCTGTGCATGATGCCTTTATCCTAAGGAATAGCAGCATCCCATATGTGATGGCTCAACTCCAGAGGCACCGGGTGTGGCTAATTGGTGAGCCCATGGTCCCCACCCAGTTGAAGTTGGTATAAGTGTGTGGGGTTGGCCCTAAGGGTTAGTGTCTGGCTAACTGGTATCCCTCGATATTTGCAGGTGACTCTGGTTACCCCAACCTCTCATTGCTACTGACCCTAGTGAGGAATCCAAGGACAAGGGCAGAGGAACGTTACAATGAGGCACATGGACGAACAAGAAGAATTATGGAGCGTACCTTTGGCCTCCTGAAGGCCAGATTTCGGTGCTTCCATCTAACAGGTGGTTCCCTGTGCTACTCACCCAAGAGGGTGTGCCCGATCATAGTGGCATGTTGCATGTTGCTCAACCTTGCCTTACATCGCCAGGTGCCTTTTCTGCAGGAGGATGAGGCTGGAGATGGACGTGTGGCAGCAGTGAAGCCTGTGGACAGTGATGAAGTTGAGACAGAGGATGAGGATGTGGACAACAGAACTCCAATCATTTGACAGTGCTTCCAGTGACACACAGGTAAGACACTGTAACTTTACCTACCATTTCAGTTTTGTATTGTAAATTTTAACTGGCAGGCTGATGTTCTTACTACTATGGCCACTTACTGTACCCTTTGACATGTCTATTCATAGATATCTGTGCCCCACTCTGGCTCCTGGTGTATTGACTGCAGCAAACTACAGGTCATACCTAAGTATACATGGCGGTACAGTTGAACTGCAATGTTTACAGATTGTGAAACTAATACATAGTTCAATCACTTAACAGACTCAACACTTGTTTTTTACGAGCATGTTTAGTCATCTGCTCATAAGTGGATGGGCTATTGCTATAGGCTGGGGGGGATGGTGGAGGAGAGTCCAGGGTAGAGTCCAGTCTCTTTGTATCACAGGTGCATTGTCCAAGGGGCCATAGGAAGTGGAGCAATGGAAGTTCAAGGTGGACAGGGTGACAGAATGGGACACAAGGGTGGCAATCAGGAGAGTCTTGTTTCCTAGCGGGGGTCTTGGCAAAGTTCTCTGGCTTCTGCCTGGATCGCAGGGACCGTTTGCATGGTGGTTCGCCTTCTGCAGGGGGTGGGGTACTGGTGGCCTGTTTTTCCAGTGGCCGGGCCTCCTGTCCACTAGCGTCAGCAGAGGTGGAGGGCTGTTCATCGGTGTGGCTAGTGTCAGAGGCATGTTGGTGTGCCACTGCCTCCCTCATGGTTTTGGCCATGTATGCCAGCAACCCTGCAATGGTGACCAGGATGGTGTGGATGTCCCTCAGGTCCTCACTGATCCCTAGGTATTGTCCCTCCTGCAGCCGCTGGGTCTCCTGCAACATGGCCTGTATCTGGCCCATCGTCTGCTCGGAATGTTGGTATGCTTCCAGGATGTTGGAGAGTGCCTCATGGAGAGTTGGTTCCCTGGGCCTGTCCTCCCCCTGTCGTACAGCAGTCCTCTCAGCTTCCCTGTTGTCCTGTGCCTCTGTCCCCTGAACCGTGTGCCAACTGCCACTGACCCCAGGTCCCTGATCATCCTGTGTATGTGGGGTGGCCTGGGGTCCCTGTAGTGGTGGACACACTGCTGATTGACGTGTCCTGGGGACAGAGGTATGGGCCTGCTGGTGGGTGCTGTGGTGGTATTTTGTGAGGGGGGAGGCTCTGTGGTGGTGTGGGACTGTGCCTGGGTAACCGACTGTCCGGAGATCCCTGATGGGCCAGGTTGGTCATCCTGATCCAGGCGAGCAGAGTTGCAGTCATCACTGTGGGCCTCTTCTGTGGGGGGACTGGATGTTGCTGGCACCTCCTCTCTGGTGACGTTGGGTGTGGGACTTGTGGGATGTAAATGCACTGTTATTGTTTCTACGTGTGACATCTTGTGCATGGGTGTGTTGCCCTGTATGTTGTGATTGCCCTGTCAGCTTTGCCTTGTGTGAGTAGCGATTTCGTGGGCTAGGTGACTCTCTCTAGTGTGCATGCTTTAGTGATGGGTGTCCATGCAGAGCTGTGAGTGATGTCCATGCATTATTGGTGCATGTAGGGTTTGTTATTGGGATGGGTGGGGTGTGATGGTGGGGTGTATGTGAGGTGGTGGGGTGATGGGGGTGAGGGTAGGGGCTGGGGTATGTGATGGCATGCAGGTAGGGGGGGTGAAAGTAATAAAGATTTAACTTACCAGGGTCCAGTCCTACTACTACTCCTGCCAGGCCCTCAGGATGCAGTATTGCCAAGACTTGCTCCTCCCATGTTGTTAGTTGTGGGGGAGGAGGTGGGGGTCCACCGCCAGTCCTCTGTACAGCTATCTGGTGTCTTGCAACAACGGAATGCACCTTCCCCCATAGGTCATTCCACCTCTTCCTGATCTCATCCTTTGTTCTTGGGTGCTGTCCCACAGCGTTGACCTTGTCCACAATTCTCTGCCATAGCTCCAACTTCCTAGCGATGGATGTCTGCTGCACCTGTGATCCGAATAGCTGTGGCTCTACATGGATAATTTCCTCCAATGTGACCCTTAGCTCCTACTCTGAGAACTGGGGTTGTCTTTTTGGTGCCATGGGTGTAGTGTGCGTGAGGTTGTGGGGTGATGTATTGGGGTGTGTGCTGTGAGGTGCATGGATGGTGTATGGGTGATGGTGTTCTTTGGTTCTGGTTGTGTGGGTGCTCTTGCTGTATCTCTCTCTAGTGACAATTTTTGTTAGTCGTAAAGGGATGTGCATAATGTGTGTGTGTGTTTTATAGTGGTGTGGGTGTGTGAGTGTGGTGTGTGGATGAGTGTCAGGTGTATGTTATTCAAATTGTCCAATGTGGTGTTGTTTTGTATGTGTGTGTGTATTTTGAGCGCAGCGGTATGTACCGCCAATGGTTTACCGCGGTTGAATGTCTGCCCGGTGATTCATAGGTCATAATGCTGTGGGCGTAGTTCTGTTAGCGTAACGGTGTGGGTTTTGGTAACACCAGTTTATCACTGACCTTTGGGCTGGCGGACTTGGGTGTGTGTCTGTATAGTGACGGATTGCTAGGTGTGGGTCATAATATGGGTAGCGATATACCGCCGCAGTCACAGTATGTTGGTGCTGGCAGCATTGCGGTAAGTAAGACTTACCGCCAATGTCATAATGAGGGCCATAGTCAGAAATATGCTGACCACCTGCAGTCATTTCAGCCATTTTTTTATAGCCCAGAAACAGCTGCTGATTGTTCAGCGTGATAACAGAGTACCAGTCAAAGTCCTGATACAGAGGTACCAACACGTTGGAACTCAACCTATTATATGTTGCATTGTCTATTTGAGCAGTACAAACAGGCCAATGGCATGTCATTCAAAGAGGAGCTGATGCAAATTGGGAAAGCTATGACCATGAATGTTGACAAATGGGGCCTAGTCAAATGCCTACACAGATGCTGCTCCCTTTTGAGGTTTCCACGAGGGAAGTTAGCAAGGAGGATAGTACAATGGGCCAAGCTCTCCTGTTATTGCATCTGCTATAGGTGCAGCTAAAGAAGGTGTCTTAGAGGTTTGCATTCAGGGGTGCAAACTAAAACCCAGAAGTGCAGGCCTTGGGTAAAAGCCTAAGCTATCACTTGACTTGTAATGCAAGGCTGCAAAATGACATCATTTCATCCAAAGAGAACATCTGTGCCAGCCTACTTGATCAACACTACAAAAACATTCTTTCCACTATCATTCCTTCTTCTGAAGGGGATGTTTCACAATACAAGAGGTGGATTGTTGAGGAAGCAGGAGAACTGGAAGAAGAATGGCTGGAACTTAGAGTCCCACTCTACAGTTCTGCGGTGCCACCTTCAACTTCCAGAGAGGGCAGTCCTGTCTCACATCCGCCAACCCCACCAACAGGAAAACCAGTGATAACAGCAACAGTGCAGAGGCAAAGGAAAAGGCAGTTGAGCAGGAGGCAGCACCAATGACCATTCTGAGTTTGTTCCAGGAGTATCAGGGTGACCCCAAAGAGATGTATGTGGATCAAAATTCATCGGTGTATTGGTATAGGAAGATGCGGCAATGGACAGAGCTCACAGGCTGGCAATAAAGTTTCTGGCTTATCCTGTAGCCAGTGTGTCTGCTGAATGTGTGCTCAGTGCAGCTGGTGCAGTTGTTACAGTGAGAAGGACAATGAGAAGCACAATGTGGAGAGATTGACCATGATGAAAATTAACCAGCATTTCATACCACCTCATTACACTGTTCCAGTAACACCACAGGAGGATGATTGATCAGAATCAAGAGTGTTAGCTGACCAACTTCTAGGAGAGCCACCAGAGTTTGAGGATGAACTCTACTTGCAGATTGAGTGTGCCAGTGCCACCATACACTGTTTTTAAAAATTATTTCTCGTTCAGCTTCTTTTTCTCTTTCTTCCTTTGCCAATGAAAATAAAAAATGCTAGGGCAATATTATGATTGTGTCTGATATATGCTGCCCCACCACTGAGATTTTAAAGTCACATATAGGCATGGATTGGAGTTGGACCCGTGTGCAGTGAAGAAACCCTCACATCTCCTTCAGGACATTGGAGATGATGCCTACCTCCCTCACATGTCATTGCCTAATCTATTTTTACATCACCTAGAAGGGCTGCCATAGAAAATCATTGATTAAAAGACTGCCAGTGTCAGTTACTAATTCCAATGTGTGGATACCATCAAATAAGAGATATTTTGTTCAACCACCAAGCTTTGAGTGGAAGAGGTAACTAAGTAACTATTGCACCAGTGAGTGGTGGTATATTGATTGATTGTGATTGTGAATTTGTGAGTGATGACTGATGTATGTGGTAGCTGACAGTGAGAGATAGAGTTCAACACATTTGTAAACCTATTTTCAATGATTTGCAATGTTTGGGCGCTGATCTGTCATCCTTTTTTCCTGAAAGTGATTATCCTTTTAAAAGTAGTGAAATTTACCTGCAGGATCTACTCCTTTTTTCTGGTTCCTCATAACAAACCAGCCACTTTAGTTACCAAACACAAATATACACAAAATAGTACTCCAGTT
The DNA here is from genome assembly GCF_031143425.1 of Pleurodeles waltl. Lineage (NCBI taxonomy): Eukaryota > Metazoa > Chordata > Amphibia > Caudata > Salamandridae > Pleurodeles > Pleurodeles waltl. The sequence goes on along the minus strand of NC_090438.1, from coordinate 478,853,834 downwards.
TTTTTTTCCATTTGTTCGATTTGTTTCTGTTTCTTTATTTGTTCTTCAAAGGCAGTGGACTTCACAGATCTACCTTGCTCAGTTTGGGACTGGGACAGAGTGACTCTGAATCTGGAGGAGGAAGATGGAAGGACCACCTCAACAGCTAGAAAGGAGAACGTTATCAACCTCAAAGTTAACCATGATTAAGGCGAAGACTCTGAGTCCATTACTCACTCAGTTCTGTGAACTGGAGAGAGGTGTGTTGATTTTGAAATGTTGCTGAGTATGTGTTTGCTGCATTGCTAGCTCAAATGTGTAACTCCTCTTATGTTTTTGCTCTGCCTCTGAGTCTTCTTGGAACACTCCTAACTCCTCATAAAGCTTACCTTGCTTTCCTTTGTACATTTCCTTTATATTCTAAAATACAGCTACTCTTTTTTTTCAATAAACAGGCCTTCCTCAGTCTTCTCCTGCACAAACAAAACTTGGAAAGTTTAAGACTCCAGCTTACCAGCTTACCATCCAGACATGTTCAGACAGGCACCAGAGTGAAGGACATCCCTAGAAGAATGGAGATGCATCACCCAATTTAGCAATACAGTACAATTTTCCTTTTAACAATCATACTTTTTAGAACTGGGTGGGATACATTCAATCTTCCATATTTCAAAACTAGAAGACATAACACTTAGGATACAGTATCGGAGGTCCCTCTGCGGCAGAAGGACTGTTTCCAATGAATTTACTGAACTGTGTCATACTTACTTATCCCTTCGTTTCCTTCCACAACAGACTGATTATGGTGTGCTGCTCAGCGCCCCAATGAATACTGTCATGGTTTCTTTTGTGTAGTGTTTGTCTTTGTCACAACTTTCCCCAAATCCCCTTTCCCATCCATTCCTTGAGCCCCTAACCCTCTTCCCCCGGGTAATGTGATTAATTGAGATGTGACCTAATTTTACACCATAAATGAATCACACACTTGCTGGGGTGGATGTGGTGAAAGCAACACCAGCTTACTGCATGACCTTCTACCTTCTATTACCTGAGCAATATTGCACACTGGCCCCATCATCATCTTCATTCATACATTGTGTGTGTGTTCCGTAAATACTTAACTTGGTCCAAACACTCTTGGGTCTGAGCCCACCTATCATGACTCCTCGATTTAATTTCCTTAGTTTAGTTTTATAGCTCCCCACCATAGCTCAGAAGAAATTGATATTGCTAGATTTTATTATCATATGGTCTTCTTTGTTGTGTGTCTAATGCTGTCCTTGTGGTAGTCTGGTCCAAGTCTTTTTAAAGTTATGGCAAATGACCCACAAACTTGCCATTTTCTTTCAATCTAGATGGTAGTGAGGGAAAACCCTTTAATTAATTCTGCTCCATAATTGGAGTTTGCATAGGTGGGAGAAGCATCTTGTGTCTTCCCTGTTAGTGCTCTAGCCTGCTACTACTACTCCTACCACCTCTTTAGGATACCACCTTAACCTTAGAAAAAAAACGAAAGTAGGATGGCTCCCTCGCTTCATCTATGCAAGTAAGAGAAAAAATATGGACGAAGTCAACTTGTTCAGTTAGTGATTAACTCCTGTTGAAGAAGATGTTGTCTCTGTGTACTGGTTTATTTTAGGCAAAATAGGCAAGGGCAATCATCACGTAGTGGTCAATAATAGTCACAGAAGGCAATAGAGCAAGGGTCTAAGTAAATGACATACACTTTTTTGCAGATTAAAAATATGCTACACTAAAAAACTGAACGTTTAAAATACCAAAATGAAGGTTTGAGACACAAATGAAGTTAAAAAAAATCCCCTTTATTATTTACAAAAAGAAAATCCTCCCTCTCCACCCACAACAGTACCACTCCTCTGCTCGAACAAACAACCCTTCTTAAAAAGCCCATTGAGAGGTTTCAAGTCCAGCCCATATCCTTCCCCACCACAACAAGTCGAGGGGGGGGAAATTATGCACTGCACTACAGGGAAAGGAATGGGTATATAGATTGTGTGTGGCATGTTCGTCACAGAGTTTCCCCTATGCCAAACTTGAAATCAAATCAGGCATTACTCATCCCACTTTACTCACTGGTCTCGCCCACCATCACAAATTCTTTCAAGGAAATTAATTAATTGTGAAATAAGTAAAGTAAAGAAACTTGACTCACTCTACTGCAGAGAAAGGCAGATGGATTAGGCAGGTAGGTAGAGCATTTGCTCTGCGTCTCCCTGTGCCCCATCTGCTCCTGCAGAGGTCAAACTTGAGCCAGCTCCACTGAAACAGTATAAGTTTTTAGATGCCAGGTGCAGCTCCCATTCTTATTTTTTTTATTGAAAAAAATGCAACTGCATTCGTTATAGTTCAGTTAGCACTGCAGTATCTTCTGTTAAAAATATTACTCTGTGCATTCTGTTGGAATGTTAGAAAAGCCAGGGAGTCAAACCAACCAAAAGTGTTGCATAGTAGAGGGGCAGAGCTATAGCCTATGTTTGACAGTGGCTCAGAATCATTGAAGAGCAATGAAGGGGGGATACAAAACAGTCAATGAAAGACAGAAACAAAAGATAATGCCGGGATAACAGAAATTAAACAAAATTTGGATAGGGGAGTTGAAAAAAGGGAGATAGTATAACTAAGACAAAATTAAAAATAGTATAGGATAGTAGGGAGAGGGAAATGTTAGGGAAAGAATAACAATAATATTAAGCAATAGGACTTACTGGGAGGAGCAGAACCCCCAGCATTGGCGCTGATGGTCTGCGCCTCCCTAGTTCCTGCCAGACCTACCGGTGCAGTGCCCCTCTTCTTGCCCTTGGATGCGGATGTAACATTAGAAATAAATAAGATGACAAAAATACATCAGTGACACCATTAATCTGCACAAAATTAGTATATAACAGGCAAATGCAATAACATTGTACTAAAATCAGATTACTTATTATGCTTTACTAGAATGATCAACTATTGTTGAGTTGGCTATACTCCTAAAATCCCTATTCCAAATATTCTTTAAAAAAACTGCATTTTGAACTAATGCATTGCAATGAATGATCTGTCCTTCTATTCTCATTTCTAAAGCCCCTTGATGGACCAACTCAGTCTCCCTTTTTTGCAATACATGCATACTCGCATCACTATGAAATTGCTTGGGACTGTACGAGCTACATAAAGTCACAGAAAATACTAATTCACTGGTATCACTAAATAATTATGGAGACAGGAGTTTATAGGAGTCTGCGTTGCAGTGGCTTCTTAAATGATCAGCCAAAGTGAGTGTCTACCTACGATTATGATGATGTAGCATAGAGCACCTGCCTAGCTCTAACTGGTTCACATAATAAATAATATTCTTAACTAAACTAAACATAACTGACCACTCAGTGGAAACCGCATGATATTTGGAAGAAAAAGTCAGCACTGTAGAACACAAACACAATAAAAATATATTACTCACCCAGCCCCGGGAGCTTGACGCCTAGCAGTTTGAGCAGATCCTGCTTGCGATAAATTATATCCTCCCAGTGGTGAATCAGGTGGTGGGTGGTGTGCTGGACCTGGGTGGTGGTGCTGACCAACCGTCACATCCTAGCCCATAGCACCTGGCCCTCCCGCAGAGGGTAACCACTCCCAGGCCTGCCGTCTGCTGCCAGCATGGAGGAGAGGTAGTGCTGCACATAGGAAACAAGTGCTGCCACGGCCACCTCACTGATGAGCAGCCAACGCTGCACCGCTTGATGATGGTGCCGCCCACAAGGCAGGCAGCTGCTTTTGCCCTGCTCTGCCATGGTGCTAGGTAAGGTGCTGGGGTAGGGTGGAAAAGAGAGGAAAAGAAACAGGAGGAAAAGGATGTAAGAAAGATGGGAAAAATAAACAACTACAAAAAGTCACACAAAAAAACAAAAAATTGAACACTGTAAAAATAATGAGACAGAAAAAGACACACTAATACTATAAATAAAAAATAGATGTAGATAATGTGTAAGAGTGGAGGATTACAAAGATTGAAGTCGGATTGAAAGTTGAAGTCCCAGCAGCAAAAACATGGTAAAAGACAAGATGGCTGCATCCATGTGAACTGTGTGGTGCCGTTTGCATGCGATTTTGAATAGGAGTGCCTACTTCATGTTACGTTTGACATCAAACACAACACAAAAGGGCACAATGGAGAACTCTGCCTGCTCACAGAACTCCACATAGCATGGTGAAGTTTTTTAGCCACGTTGCAGAGTTCCACATAGCACGACTCCTCAGACTACGCCTATGCTGAGGGCACCAGAGCTAAGGGGTCAGGTTTACTCTACCCTGGCCCCTTGTATTTTTGTAAAACTTTTTTTGTGGGATTCGGCTGAAGTGTTGTCAGCCAATCAGAGCTGTGTGTTTGCCTGCATGAGTTTGTCATTATTTGCGAAAACATCACAAAGGATCCGCTAGAAATACAAATATATATTTTTCCTTTAATATCCCAAAAACTATGGGACAGATTTACATTAAATAAGTGAAAGTGTAATCTGCACTCTAAAAGTTAGATTTCTGCCAAATTGGGTGTAATTCCATCAAGTAGTTTGGGCTGTAGTTGTGTCTAAATGTCCTGTGGGACTGAACATGGGAAACATAACTTTTTAGCCCCCTTTTTCTTGGCCCCTGCTTGACAGATCACCCCAACACTTTCCATGCACAACAAGAATCACGGGGGCCCTTTTTTTGAAAAGTTTTGTGAAGATTCGTCAAACAATGCCAAAGATATAGGCAAGTCAAAAAATGATTTTTCAATTAAAACATAGTCCTTACTGTAACTACTTAGTGACGACCGCCACTAGGTAATATATATATATATGTGTGTGTATATATATATATATATATATATATATATATATATATATAGATAGATAGATATATTTACTAAAAAAACACAGGTTACAGGGACGTTATAGTTAGGTTCTGAATTCACTTGTATAAAACCATAGAAATGCAGCAGTTGTAGTTAGAGTTATTTCAAGTAACTACAACTCTGCAACTCGCGTCCTAAGGTATGTACAACTTGCGCCCCCGTCATGCATAGTTTTTTCTTCAATAATTTGACTGCTAATGTTTCATTTATATTTTAATGACGTTATAGAAGTTTTCATGAGTGCTGTAATATCTTGGGTAATTAGCAATGATTGGTGAGGGCGCAGGTTATAGTTACCTCAGGGTGTGAGTTATAGTTACTTGAAATAACTCTAACTATAACTGCTGAATTTCTACAGTTTTCTATAAGTAAGTTCAGAACCTATATCTATTACGTCCCTGTAACCTTTGTTTTTTGCAGTGAATTTCTATATTTGTTTTAATTCTATTTCCTAACTATAACGCCCCTGTAACCTTTAGATTTTTCAGTGCATTCTCATGGTTTTATTAGTGTAAGGTAATTTTGATTACTATGGTGGTCATTACAACCCTGGCGGTCGGTGTTAAAGCGGCGGTAAGACCGCCAACAGGCCAGCGGTAAAAAAAATGGAATTGCGACCGTGGCAGAAACCGCCAACAAAGACAACAACTTTAACACTCCGACCGCCACTGCGGTACAAACAAACAGCGCGGCAGTCACCGCAAACAGACAGGCGGGAGACAATGTACCACCCACAGTATCACAACCTACAAATCCGCCACCTTTTCCAGGGCAGATTCACTGCGAACAAAAACACGGCAGAAACTAGACTTCGTAGGGAAAACGCTCACCTCTACACACCCCACGAGGAACAAGGACACCATGGAACCAGAGCTTCACATTTTTCCAGCCTTTATCTTCTTGCTCCTCTACAAGGAGCACGAACACCAGCGGCGAAGACCATAGTGAGTACTGCACCTACGACACAGGGGAGGGGGAGGGAAAAAACAGGGACACACACAAGCAACACGAAACACCCCCACCCTCACCCACGACAACACACACACTAATACATATTGATACATTACAGTTACACCCCCCAACCCCCCGGAAGAATGCAAAGACAAAATAAATGAGTGTAACCATTGTAATCTATTAAAATCCAGTACGCAAAAATATATATACACTATAAACAAATATATACACCAAGAATAGAAGTCCAGGTATTGCTCCATTCAAGTCCATGGAACACTGGGCCCACACTGCATGATCGAGGCAAACAAAAGGTACCCGAACATGACGGAGAGAACACTGCAGGGGCATCAGATAGAAATAAAACAGGCACCTCAGGGGGAAGGGAAAGGGGGGGCACCTCAGCCGGTTGAGTGCACAACGCCAAATCCACGAGGGGGCCACATGCCCACTGTTCAATCCTGGGGAGTGCAAAGCCACAGTCTCACAAGTCTCTACAGTGGGTGGTTTGCCCACTGTTCAATCCTGGGAAGTGCAAAGCCACAGTCTCACAAGTCTCTACAGTGGGTGGGTTGCGCACTGTTCAATCCTGGGGAGTGCAAAGTCACAATCTCTCAAGTCTCTACAGTGGGTGGTTTGCCCACTGTTCAATCCTGGGGAGTGCAAAGCCACAGTCTCTCAAGTGGATAACAGTCTCCACAGGTTCTGGAGGGGGCTTTGTGCCCAGAGTGCTTCATCCTGCCAAGGACTGAGGTAGTGGATGTGAATCTCCACTGGTTCTGGAGGGGGCTTTGTGCCCATAGTGCTTCATCCTGCCAAGGACTGAGGTAGTGGATGTGAATCTCCACTGGTTCTGGAGGGGGCTTTGTGCCCATAGTGCTTCATCCTGCCAAGGACTGAGGTAGTGGATGTAAATCTCCACTGGTTCTGGAGGGGGCTTTGTGCCCAGAGTGCTTCATCCTGTTCGTGGCGGATTCAGTAGCGTCAGTGCTCTTAGCGCTCATGGGCCAGCGATGCTTGCTGCGGTGGTGTCGTGTTCTGCTGTGCTGGTGGCGGCGGTGTCCTTGGCAGCGGTGCTTGTGGCGGCGGTGTCCTGTTCAGCGGTGCTTGTGGCAGCGGTGTCCTTGGCAGCGGTGCTTGTGGCGTCATTCCACCTCTTCCTGATGTCATCCCTATTTCTTGGGTGCTGTCCCACTGTGTTGACCCTGTCCACTATTCTGTGGTGTGTTGTGTGGGGTGCGTGGATGTTATGTGGGTGATGGTGTTGTGTGCCTGTGGATTGTAGTGTCTCTCTCTGGCCTTCTTTCGGGATTTTGGTTGTAGGGGTTTGTGGGTGAAGTGGGTATGTGTTTTATATTGTATTGGGTGTGTGGGAGTGGTGTGTGTATGTGTATCAGGTGTGTGTATTTTGAATTGTTCAATGTGGATGTGTTTTGTAAATGTGTGTGTAGTTTGAGCGCGGCGGTGTGTACCGCCAATGGAATACCGCGGTTGAAAGACCGCCGTGTGGATTCGTGGGTCATGATAGTGTGGGCGTATTCCTGTTGGCGTGACGGTGGAGGTTTTGTTTTCGCCAGTTTATCACTGACCTTTGGTGTGGCGGACTTGTGTGGGTGTCTGAATTTTGGCGGATTCCGAGCTGTGGGTCATAATGGGTCATAATGGCTGTGGCGGAATTCAGCAGCCGCGGCGGTGTGTTGGCGGTCTTCTGCACGGCGGTATGTGGCTTTTACTGCCAATGTTGTAATGACCCCCAATGTGTTAATCCAACCACTTCTGCTCACAGCCTTAGGCCGTGACTCCTGGCTTAGGCTTAGGGACAGTCCCTGTGGCCAACCCCCTATAACCACCCAACTCTACGCTGCGTATAAAGGGTGTGAGAATATGTGTGAGAAGGTGTCTCTGGGTGTGAGAATGTCTGTCTGGGTGTGAGAGTGGGTACATGAGGGTTTGAGTGGTTCTGTGAGTGGATGTATGACCTTCTCAGTGGGTGTGTGAGTGGGTGCAACATTGTCTGAGTGGGTTTGTGAGTGGGTGCATCAGTGTCTGAGTGGGTCTGTGGCGGGGCGTAAGGGTCTGAGTGGGTCTCTGGGTGGGTACCTTAGTGTCTCAGTGGGTATGTAAGTAGGTATGTGAGGGTCTGAATGGGTCTGTGAGTGGGGGCATCAGTGTCTGAGTGGGTCTATGATTGGTTACATGAGAGTCTGAGTGGCTCTCTGAATGGGTGCATGGGGGTCTGGATGGGTCTTTGAGTAGATGTATGATTGTCTGACTGGGTCTGTGACTGGATGTGTAAGGGTCTGAGTGGGTCGAGGAGTGGGTGTGTGAGACTTTGAGTGGCTTTGTGAGTGGGCTTCAGAGTGTCTGAATAGGTCAGTCTGTGGGTGTATGAGTGTCTCAGTACATATTTGAGTGGATGTATGAATGTCACTGTGAGTAGGTGCATGAGTGTGTCTGTGAGTGGGTGTATGAGCAGCTGAGTGGGTCTCTGAGTGGGTGTATCAATGTCTGAGTGGGTCCGTGTGTGGGTGTCTGAGTGACTGAATATGTCTTTGAGTGGGTGTATGAGGGTCAGTGTGTTTCTCTGTGGGTGCATGAGTGTCTATGTAGGTCTGTGAGTCAGTGTGTGAGACTGTGAGTGGGTCTGTGAGGGGGTATTTGAGTGTCTGAATGGGTCTGACAGTTATTGTATGAGTGAGTGTGTGAATCATTATTTAAAAAAATTGTTTTTGCGGGGTTCGCAACTCCATTGCTGCGTTACACAGGGACCGTGATGAGCACTGTGGCGGAGCTGTGACTCCATGAGCATGACAAAAAAAACATTTTTTGACCTTTTTAAAGTGATAAGGGGCCCCTCAGACACCTATTAATAAACTTCATGGGGTCAGAGTACCTCTACCCTGATCCCTTCTATTCTTTTCAGCCTCTAAATTCATGTCCCAAGATCGTTGTCTTGTCGATAAAATGGTGGCAGCAACTTTCTGCACAGGTTGCAGCCAGCCATCACACTGCTGCTTCTGGCTTGCAAAGCCGTGACGCTCCATGTAGTCAATGGGTCAGCGCCCCTATATATACAAATTTGTTTTCTGCTTAATTACAAGAAAACCACTGAATGAATTCAGACCAAAACACAAAAAGGTCACTTTCTGGATCAGGACGTAGCTTTCTGCCAAATTTGGTGTAATTCTGTCCAGTGGTTTGGGCACGATGTTCAAAATCCCCATGGAAAATTTTTTTTGGAACCCCCTTTTTCTCTGCCCCCTCTTGAAAGATCGACCTGAAACTTTCCAGACAACAGCTCATGTGACTGTCAAATTTGTGGGGCAAATTTTGTGAAGATTTGTCAAGCGGCGAAAAAAATCTAGGCAAGTAAAAAGCTGCTAGTTTTGCTAACTATAAATACCTGGTGGTGACTGCCATACTCTAAGTAGGGACCACAATTCTAGTCAGGGTAAGTCACAACACAACCTAAATTATCCTGTGCTGATCCTCTGGGAGCTTGGCACAGAGCAGGCAGGCCTAACTTAACAAGCAATGTGTAAATTGTTTGCGTAATAATATATACATTAACACAGTGAAAACACCACAAAAGTACTCCACACCAGTTTAGGAAAACATATATTAGTTATCTGAATAAAATAAGACCAAAACAACAAAAATCCAATATGCACAAGTCAAGATATGACTTTTAAAAGGATTAAATGAATCTCAATCCTTAAGAATCAGTAGTTGTATCCTTTTAATACACAGTACCTAGGATGCATCAAAAATAATTATGCAGAGGAGTTGAGGAGATGTGTCAAAAAGTAAGGCGATGTGTCAGTTTTTCCTACGCGACTAAGGCGATGAATCATTTCTTTCCACACTGATGATTTTTCAGCTGTGATGCAGGCACTGCTTTGATCCAGCAGGTATTGCATTACATTTTCAAGGCTTTGTGCTGATTTTCAGATGCACTGGATTTTCTTCTCTTTGGTGAAGACTTTGGTAGCCCTGAGACCTCAGAACAGGAGGCAAGCTCAATCCAAGCCCTTGAAGTGCACTTGAGGAAGGCATAGTCCTTCCAGCAGAGTCTGGGGTCAGCAGGCAGCAGGACAATAAGCAAGCTAGCAGTCCTTCCAGCAAAGCAGTCCAGATGAGTCCTTTGGGCAGCCAGGCAGTTCCTCTGACACAGTCCAGTTGAAGGTCCAGATGTGTCTGATTTGTTAGTGTCACATACCCAGTATATGTACCCAAAAGTACCTTTGAAGTGGAGGAAATATCAAAGAGTCACTTTGAAGTGCACAAGTTCCACTTTCAACCAAGTCCTGTCTACCAGGAGATCTGTTGAGGGTGATCAGTCCTTTTTGTGAGGTCAAGCCACTAGCTTTTGAAGTGTAAGTGAGAGTCCCTCCACCTTTCTTACCCAGGAAGATTGCTCAGTATGCAGTTGAATGCAGATGCAGTCGAGTGTACTGTGTTTATGGCTGACTGGGTGGAATGCACAAGGGAAGCTGTCAACCAGCACAGACCAGACATGTACTGGACAGGCTATAAGGCACAGAGAGAAGTAAGTTGCAGAGCAATACCTACTTTCTAAAAGTGGCTTACATTTCTAAAATAGTAATGTTAAATCCAACTTCACCAGTAAGCAGGATTGCTCACTACCATTGCAACTATAACAAACATGACAATGCCACTCCTTTCAGATCAGAAATTACCACTTAAAAGTATGTAAGGGAATTTATAATGCTGGCCCATAAGAGGAGCAGACTTCACAATAGTGAAAACTGACTTTGGGAATTTGTTCTACCTTTTACTTACACAGAACCCTGCCCTATGGGCTACCTAGGGCCTACCTTAAGGGTGACATATGTAATAAAAGGGGAGTTTAAAGCTTGGTAAGTAGTTTTACATGCCAAGGCAAAGTGGCAGTGAGACTGCACACTCGGGCTCTGCAGTAGCAGACCTGAGATATGGATAAGGGGGTTACCTATGTGGGTGGCACAATGAGTGCTGCACGCCCACCAGTAACATTTAATTTACAGGCCCTGGAACCATGTAGTGCACTTCAATAGGGAGGCACAAGTACATTAAATATGTCCATTGGAGGTGAGCCAATCTTACCTTGTTTTAGGGAAAGCACATGCATTTTAGCGCTGGTTAGCAGTGGGAAAGTTCCCTGAGTCCTAAAGCCAACAAAAATGAGGTCGGAAAAAGAGGAGGAGGAAGACAAAAAGTTTGGAGTAACCCTTCAGAGAGGGCCATTTTCCAGATATATGTATAATAAAATCATAGAACTTCACTTAAAAAAGCAAAGGTTACAGGGACGTTATAGTTAGGTTCACATTCTAAGCGTAGCAAACCATAGAAATTTACCTGTTATAGTTATAGTTCCCTCAAGTACCTATAACTCGTGCCCTAAGATAACTGTAACTCGCAGCTCCATGCACAGTTTTTTTGTCAAAAGTTTTACTGCAAATATCACATTGACATTATCAATTATATTATCAAAGGTGTCTTGAGTGCCGGAATTCATGGGGTTATTAGCAGTGGATGGTGAAGGTGCACGTTTTAGTAACCTTAGGGCACGTGTTATAGTTATGTAAGATAACTCTAACTATAACAAGAGAATTTCTATGGTTTTGTACATTTAAAATGTGAGCCTAACTATAACATCCCTGTAACCTTTTGTTTTTTTCAAGGAATTAATGTAAAGTACTTTTCATTACTATGGGGGTCATTTTAACCCTGGCGGTCGGAGACAGTGAAAAGCGCGATGGGTGCTACTGCACCCGTCGCACGGCCGCAACACCGCCGGCTCCATTAGGAGCCGGCTCCTATGTTGCGGCCGCATCCCCGCTTGGCCGGCGGGCGTAAACTAGGTTTGCGCCCGCCGGCCCAGCGGGGATGTTGTAATGGGGAACGCGGGAGTGCTGCCGCACAGCGGTTACAGTTTGGCGGGCGGCGGTAGCCGGCCACCAAGCCTGTAATGACCCCCTATATGTTAATCTAACAACCTCTGTGCACAGCCTTTAGCCTTGTGCAGTGATGGTAGGCCTCAGGAATTTGTGTTTTTTTGATACTATTTATGTTTTGGGTTAAGGGCTGCCACTAGGCCTGGGTGGAGTTTGCTTAACCACGCTATGGAGAACTCTGCAAAATTTAAGAAAAAATCAGTCGGGCTACGCGGAGTTCCGCTAGTGGGCAGATTTTCTTTCCATGCCTGTTAACGTGACGTTTAACATCACTGGCAACGTGAAGTATGTCCTCACGTTGGAATTCTTGTGCGAACGGCACCATGCGGTTTGCATGGGTGCGGCCATCTTGTTTTTTTGCCTGTCATGATGCTGGGGCTTACTTTATATCCCTCTATATTTCTCCCATCCCGCTCTTTTAAAATCTGTATTCCCCTAGTTTCTTTTTAATATATTACCCTTTCTCTTTTTATATTTTACCTTCTCTTCAAATTTTTTTGTACTTTTTTGTGACTTTTTTACTTTTTCTTTTTTTGCTTTCCTTTTTTTTTTTCCCTTCCTTCTTCCTAATCCTTCTTTAATTCTTCCCCTACGAGTCCCCAGCACCATGACAAAGCAGGGGAGCGGCAGTGCCAGGCCTCAAACCACAAACGTTAGCCACCTTCTTTGCGGGTGGGAGCGACATCAAGGGGTCCGGTGCACTAAGGAACAGCTGATGCACAGGGGGTGCAAAATCCTAGATAGGGAGACAGACCTGCTCGACCTGCTAGGAATCAAGGTTGTGGAGCTCGGTGAGTAATAATTGATTATTAGTTGTATTCTATGCTAATAGTTTCTTCCCAAATAGCAAGCATACTGCTCACACACAGGTAAGTTAACTTTCTGTTACAAATATAATATTATGTGATTGTAAAACAAACAGGTGCTCAGCACTACCTAATTGTACTTATTTTTGGCGCTTGTTTGGACTGATGAAGGAGTAATGCAGAGACTCATGTTGTGCCTGTCTAAGATAGTCATTGTTAATATTAGTATTAGTGAGTTTGCATGTTCTCTCACTTCTCTGTGACTTTATTTTTTGTAACGTGTACAGTGCCAACTGCCAAGCAATTTCCCAGTGATATGTAGGTGTTTTACAAGCATCCAATCCATGCATTGAGAGATTGAGAATGAAATGAGAACTGTAGAAATCATTCATTGCAATTTATTAGTAATTCCAAAATGTAGTTTAAGAAATTTGAAATAGAGTTAAGAAATTTGGAATATGGTGGTCTATGATACTGGTGTTAATTATTAAACAGGTGCTCTGAACCTCTGATGTAGAAATTTTACTGTGTTTCCTTTTTCCTTTAAAGAAAATAATCTATTTAGAGAGATTATTTATTAACAGTACCACAAATGTTTTCTTTTTTTTTTTTTTTACATTATCCAGCATCCAGGGGCAGGAAGAGGGCTGGTGGTAAGGCGGGTGAAGCAGCTGAAGATAGCCCCTCCACAAGTGCTGGGGCAGATGGCTCTGCAGGCCCCAGTAAGGCCTCCTGTTGCTGTTAGTATATGCAATATTTACTTCCCTAACTTTTACTGTTCCATGCATTTCTGCACCCTGGGGGCAGAAATGGCATAAAAACAATTTGGCCACCCAGGGAGCGACCCTTGCCTAAGGGGTCGCTCCCTACACATAAAAGAAGAAAAAAATATATCCCTGGTGTCTAGGGGTTTTCTGCCCCTCCCCCCCCCCGGGGGCAGAAATGGCCTAAAAATTATTTGGCCCCCTGGGGAGCAATTAGTAACATAGGGACAGATGTAGCAAAATTCTGGATTGCGACTCGCAAATTGCGAGTCAGACCGACTCGCAATTTGCAAATCGCAAACCAGAATGTAGGATGGTGCCCCTGACACCATCTGCGACTGGCAAGGGGGTCGCAAAGGCCCACCTCATTAATATTAAGGAGGTGGGTTACAATTTGCGACCTCCTTGCGAGTGGCAGCACTCACAGGGATGCTAGAGACAGCAGATCACCATGTCTGTGACTGCTTTTATATAAAGCATTTTTTTTGTAATGCAGCCCATTTTCCTTAAAGGAAAACGAGATGCATTACAAAACAAAAAACTGAAACGTTTTCGTTTCATTTTTTCAGAGCAGGCAGTGGCGCATAGGACCACTGCCTGCTCAGAATGTTTTTTTACCATGTCATTCACAAAGGGGAAGGGGGTCCCATAGGGACCCCTACCCTTTTGCAAATGGATTACCTAGCCCACAAAATCACAACGCACACAAGGCAAAGCTGACAGGGCAATCACAACCATACAGGGAAACACACCCATGCACAAGATGGCAGATGCAGGTACAATAACACTGCATTTTCATCCCCATAGGACCCATACTCAACGTCACCGGAGAGGAGTTGCCACCAACATCCAGTCCCCCCAGAGAGGAGGCCCACAGAGATGACAACAGCTCTGCACGCCTCGATCACGATGACCAACCTGGCCCATCAGGGACCTATGGACAGTCGGTTACCCTGCCACAGTCCCAACCCACCACAGAGCCTCCCCCCTCAAGAAACACCAGCACAGCACCCACCCAGCGGGCCCATGCCACTGTCCCCAGGACAAGTCAATCAGCAGTGTGTCCACCACTACAGGGACCCCAGGCAACCCCACAAACACAGGACGATCAGGGACCTGGGGTCAGTGGCAATGAGCACACGGTTCAGGGGACAGAGGCACAGGACAACAGGGGAGCTGGGAGGACTGCTGTGCAACATGGGGAGGACAGGCCCAGGGAACTGACTCTCCAGGAGGCACTCACAAACATCCTGGGACCATACCACCATTCCCAGGAGACCATGGGCCAGATACTGTACAAGTTGCAGGAGACCCAGCGGCTGCAGGAGTGACAGTACCTGGTGATCAGGGAGGACCTAAAAAACATCTACACCATCCCGGACATCATTGCAGGGGTGCTGACTGACATGGGCAGGACCATGAGGGAGTCGGTGGCACAACAAAGGGCCCCTGACAGTAGCCACACCGAAGAACAGCCCTCCACCTCCACCGGCGCTAGTGGACAGGAGGCCACGACACTGGACCAACAGGCCACTAGCACCCCACCCCATGCAGAAGGAGAACCACCCCGCAAACGGTCCCTGCGATCCAGGCAGAAGCCAGACAACGTTGCCAAGACCCCCACCAGGAAATAGGACTCTCCTGATTGTCACCCTTCTGTCCCACTCTGTCACCCTGTCCACCTTGATTTGCCATTACTCCCCTTCATATGCCCCATTGGACAATGCACCTGTGATTCCAAGAGACTGGACTCTAACTGGACATTCCTCCGCCATTACCCCAGCCCATTGCACACCCCCTCTACGTATGAGCACTTAAATAAACACCTTTGGAACAAATAAAAATCTTGAGTCTGTCAAGTGATTGAAATATGTATTGGTACAACAGTCTGAAAACCTTGCAAGTCATATGTACAGTTACATAAACATTGGCATGACCTTCAGTGGGCAGCAGTAAACATGCCAGGAGCCAGAGTGGGCCACAGAGATCTGAAATTGAAGAAGCCAAGGGGTACAGTAAGTGGCCATAGACATAGGGAAATCAGGCTGCCATGTACAATGTCCAACATAAAACTGAAAAATAAAGTGAAGTTACAGTGTCTTACCTGTGTGTCACTGTAAGTACTGCTGGATGATATCACTTCTGTTGTCCAAATCTTCTTCCTCTGCCTCCTCTTCCTCACTGTCCACAGGCTCCACCGCTGCCACAATACCATCTCGAGGCTCATCCTCCTACAGAAAAGGCACCTGACCTCTCAAGGCCAGGTTGTGCAACATGCAACGATGATCTGGCACACCTTCTTGGGTGACTAGTACAGGGATCCACCTGTCAGATGGAGGTACCAGAACCTGGCCTTCAAGAGGCCGAAGGTCCTCTCAATTATCCTCCTAGTTCGCCCATGTGCTTCATTGTAACGTTCGTCTGCCCTTGTCCTGGGGTCAATAGCCATGAGAGGTTAGGGTAACCAGAGTCACCTGCAAATCTCGAGGGACAACTGTCAGACACACACTTACCCTTAGGGACAACGCCATACCCACACACCAACATATACTGGGTGGGGACCTTGGGCTCACCTATTAGCCACACCAAGTGCCTCGGGAGTTGGCCCATCACATACGGGATGCTGCTATTCCTCAAGATAAAGGCGTCATGCACATAACCAGGATACTTGGCATTCACATGGGAGATGTACTGGTTCACCAAGCACACCATCTGCACATTCATAGAGTGATAGCTTTTTCATATCTTCGGGGGGACAAATGCTACATGTGTACCATCTATGTCACCAATAATGTTGGGGATATGTCCCAGGGCATAAAAGCCAGCTTTCACTGTGGCCAGATCCTCCACCTGGGGGATACAATGTAGCTGTGCATGTGTTTAAGCAGGGCTGACAACGCTCTGGTCAACATGTTTGAGAACATAGGCTGAGACATCCCTGATGCCATGGCCACTGTTGTTTGGAAGGGGCCACTTGCCAGGAAATGGAGCACTGACAGAACTTGCACTAGAGGGGGGATACCTGTGGGCTGTGGGATAGCTGACATCAGGTCTGCCTCGAATTGGGCACACAGTTCTTGGATTGTGGCCCGATCAAGTCTGCACGTTAGGATAATGTGTCTGTCCTTCATTGTCGCAAGGTCCACCAGGGGTCTGTACACAGGAGGATGTCTCCATCTCATATTCATCCTCAGCGGTTGAAGCCTATGGAGGAAAACGGTGAGCATAGGGTCATAATCACACATCTGATGCAATAATGATGCATCTCTTCCTTTACAGAACCAGCATGTGAATCCAAGAGTCTGTGGCAGTGCCAATGTCTGCTGTGACGCAGTTAGGTGCCATCGCCTATGCCCCCCTGAAATGGCGGCCACCTAACCTGTGAGGAGGGACAAGTGGAAATGAGGTAATTCCCTTGGCGTTCTGCGCCGTTGAGGTAGGTGGTCGATGACCGCCACACAACTTCGCATTGGTTATCATTAGGCCCTATGTGTTCCAGGAGCCAATGGTGATCTACGCCGGTGGTGACGGTATGCACCACTGTAGACGTAACTGCCATTTTCCATCTCTTCACTCACTTGCTACCTGACCTTCAACAGGAGAGGACCTACACTGCAAGTGCTGCTGTGACCTGAGTCTGGAAGCGACAATGACTCATGTGTCTGGGGAAAGGGCCCCTGCCTTCACTGTAGAGGAGTTGAAAGACTGGTGGATGGGGTCCTATCCCAGTACACGTTACTCTACGGTCCTCCAGACAAACAGGTGAGTACACTGTGAGCATGATGCGTGGGCCATGAATGTACGGAGTGCTGTGTATGTAAGCCACATGTAGGGGGGGCTGAGGTGTCCTGGCCAGAGTGCTCCACATGTGGTGGTCAATGTATGTGCATCAGGGGATGGGAGGGATATGGTGGGCCATGAGTGTGACGGTTCAGATGGTTAACTAATTTCCTTTTCTGCTGTCTTTTCCTGCAGGTCAGCAGCCATCAGTAAAAGGGTATTTGGCGTGTCATTACCAAAGAGGTGCGGACCCTGGGGGTCTTTGACAGGCAGAGCACCCACCGCCGCAAACGGTGGGAGGACCTGCGCCGCTGGGCAAGGAAGACGGCGGAGGCCCAGCTGGGGCTGGCCTCCCAACGAGGAAGCGGTGCCCGTCGTACCCTGACCCCCCTGATGTTCCGCATCCTGGCTGTGGCCTATCTGGAGTTGGATGGGCGCTTGAGGGCTTCACAACAGCCACAAGGGGGTGAGTACAAACTCTGATTCATTACTTTGCACATGTTAAGCTTTTACCTGGGTGGAGATGTGGACTGTGGGTGCCCCTAGGCTAGGGCGAACATGGCAGGGTAGATCCCTTGTTGGGCAGGCTCTGCAGCACTTCAACCCCATTAGTGTTAGTGGGCATCTACTACTGGTCAGGGCCCTGTTTGTTTCAGGTGTGCAGCTGATGGTGTAAGGCATTGTACCCCATGGGCTGGTGACTGGCATTGTAACTGGTAGTGCATGGAATAGTGCATAGGGCTGTTCCCTGTGAGTTGTATACGCCAATGGTAGTGTTGTTGCTGGCATTGACCAAGTGTATCCTCTGTCTCTCCCCCCCTTTTTTGTTTTGTCAACCTGTCCTTGTGTGCATTAGAATCATCTGGCGGAGGAGCAGAAACACCGGCGACGTAGGGAGCTGCATCCCACATGGGCCTGGAGGCTGAATCCAATGACGGTGAGGGCACCAGTGGAACGGAGGGTGAGCGGAGCACCACGACGGGGACAGGAGGAGACACCACAGACAACGACACCTCCTCCGATGGAAGCTCCCTGGTGGTGGCGGACACCTCTGTGCCCACCCCAACAACAGGTACAGCTGCCTCCCCCTGCACCAGCACCGCCCTCCCAGTAGCTCCTCAGCATGTTTCCCGTGCCCACTCACCCAGGAGGGTGGGCATCTCCTTCGCCCCAGGCACCTCAGGCCCTGCCCCAGTCAGCCCTGCTGCCCTCAGTGAGGAGGCTATTGACCTCCTGAGATTCCTCACTGTTGGTCAGTCAACCATTCTGAATGCCATCCAGGGTTTCGAGAGGCATTTGCAACAAACAAATGCATACCTGGAGGGCATTCACTTTGGCGTGGTGGCCCAACAGAGAGCATTTTGGCCTCCGCACTGATGGCAGCCATTGTCCCTGTGTCTAGCATCCCTCCTCCAACTTCCTCTATCCAGTTCCAATCCCCTCAACCCTAGCCTATCCCAAGAGCACCTTCAGACCAGCATGCACTACATCCTCATCCACTACCTCCATCACCATAATGCCCATCCCTACACACCCCTCACTGGCAGTCACCACCCCCACATCCATGCACACGTCCCCTGTGTCATCTCCCAGTGTGTCTGTGACCCCTCCTCCCAAAGTACACAAACGCAAGCACCCACCCACCCAACAGCCATCCACCTCACAACAACTTCCAGCCCATGCACCTGCACCCAAACTCAGCAGACAGACACCTCCTACAACCACTCCCTCTTCCTCCACTCCTATACCTTCTCCCTCTTCCCGCCCCAGTGTCCGTAAGATTTTCATAGCAAACATTGACCTCTTCCCTTCCACTCTTCCCCCGTCATTCCCCTCAGGCCAGGGTGGCCAAGACCCAGCCCAGCACCTCAGCCACCAAGTCCATGTCCGTTGTGGTTCCTGCAGCTGCCAGAAGATCAAAGGGGGCACCCGTCCGCCTAGCCAGTGTGCCACCAAACCCTGCCAAGGCAAAATCCATTCCGCCACCTGGCAAGGTGAAGAAGGGGACAGCATCCAGCAAGGGGGAGGAGCCACAAACACCCAGGAAGGCCACCTCAAAGAGTCCATCTGCCAGACCCAAGGTGACACCACTATCTGCCAAGGTGAGGAAGAGGCACAAAACACCAGGCAAGGCACTTCAGCCACCCGACACTGCAGGTGAAGGGCTGGTGGCTACCAGCAAAACCGTCAGCACTTCCACCTGCACCGCGGCCAGCACCGCCAGCAGCCCCGCCGCTAGCACCAGCGCAAGCACTGCCACCTGCACCGCCACAAGCAACACTACTGTCAGCAGCAGCAGCCCCAGTGGGCAGCCATCCGACGCTGCAGGAGAAGGGCTACAGCCTCCCCCTACCACTGGCAGCACCGGCACCTGCACCACAGCCAGCACCGCCACCTGCACTGCTGCAAGCACCACCGCAAGCCCCGCCGCAAGCCCCGCCACCTGCACCGCTGACAGTAGCACCACTGCCAGAAGGCCCAGTGGGCAGCCGTCCGAGGCTGCAGGAGAGGGGCTGGAGCCTCCCTCCACCACTGGCAGCTTCCCCCGCAGCACTGGCACTAGCACCACAGTGCATACGTAGCCGCCAGCGGATGGACTCTAGCCCTGCCTCCATGAACTATCATGCATCCTGATCACTGCAAATCTTGTGGCTTAGACACCCAGGTGAGGGACTGTGTAATGCCACACCCCAAGTGTTGCATCACTGGGCACCAAGCCCCCTCCAGAACCAGTGGAGAAATGCATCCACTCACCCAATCCTTAGGATGAAGCACCCCCTCCAGAACCAGTGGAGAAAGGCATCCACTCACCCTATTCTTGGCAGGATGAAGCACAATGAGCACAGAGCCCCCCCACAACCACTGGAGAAATGCATCCACTCACCCTACCCTTGGCAGGATGAAGCACACTGGGCATCGAGCCCCCTCCAAAACCAGTGGAGAAAGGCATCCACTCACGCTATCCTTGGCAGGATGAAGCACACTGGGCACAGAGCCCCTTCCAGGACCAGTGGAGAAAGGCATCCACTCACCCTATCCTTGGCAGGATGAAGCACACTGGGCAAAAAGCCCCCTCCAGAACCAGTGGAGAAAGGCATCCACTCACCCTACCCTTGGCAGGATGAAGCACACTGGGCATCGAGCCCCTTCCAAAACCAGTGGAGAAAGGCATCCACTCACACTATCCTTGGCAGGATGAAGCACACTGGGCACAGAGCCCCCTCCAGAACCAGTGGAGAAAGGCATCCACTCACCCTATCCTTGGCAGGATGAAGCACACTGGACAAAAAGCCCCCTCCAGAACCAGTGGAGAAATGCATCCACTCACCCTATCCTTGGCAGGATGAAGCACACTGGGCACAGAGCCCCCCAGAACCTGTGGAGAAGGGCATAGACTTGAGAAACTGTGGCTTTGCACTCCCCAGGAACAGGCATTGTGCAAACCACCCACTTGAGAGACTTGAGAGACTGTGGCTTTGTACTCCCCAGGACCAGGCAGTGGGTAAACCACCCACTTGAGAGACTTGAGAGACTGTGGCTTTCCACTCCCCATGACCAGGCAGTGGGGAAACCACCCACTTGGGAGACTTGAGAGACTGTGGCTTAGCACTCCCCAGGACCAGACAGTGAGCAAACCACCCACTTGAGAGACTTGAGAGACTGTGGCTTTGCACTGCACAGGACATCGCTGTGGGCATGGAGCCCCCTCCAGGAGCAGTGGCGTCCCATCTTCCCGCTGAGGTGCCCCCCCACTCCCCATCCCCCTGAGGTGCCTGTGTGTTTTTGACTTGATGCCCCTGCAGTGTTCTCTCCATATTGAGGCAAGAGTCAAGTGTGGGCTTGGCCTATGAGTTTTGGCTCACTGGTCCAACGACATTTTGAGTCGACAATGAACCGCCTTATGTACATATTGTATATATTGTAAATACTGTTTTTGATTTTGTAACGTATATCTGCCTATTTCTAATATGACACTCATTTGACTCAATTCATTTTGTCCTTGCATTCTTCCAGAGGGTTACGGGGTGTATTTGTATTGTTGATGCATGTGTTTGTGTGTATGGTGTTGGGGGTGAGGGTGGGTGTTGCGTGTGTGTGTCACTCTCTTTTTCCTACACCCCTCCCCTGTGTGCTAGGGGCAGTACTCACCGTGGTCGTCGCCGCTGCCGTTTGTACTCTTGGTATCAACATCGGTAACACCTGTAATTCGGGCTCCATTGCACCCTGGGTCTTCGTTGAGTTTCGAGAGGTGAGTGGTTTCCCTTCCAAATACTGTTTCCGCCATGCTTTTGATGACGTTGATACCGCCCCGGAAAAGCTGGCAGATGGGCGGGTTGTAATGTGGTGGGCAGTACATTGACTTCCGCCTGTCTGTTGGTGGTTACTGTTGCGGTGTTTGTTGCTACCGCAGTGGCGGTCGGAGAGTTAAAGTGTCTGTCTGTGTTGGCGGTTTCCGCCGTGGTCCTGATTCCATTTTTTGTACCGCCGGGTTGTTGGCGATATTACCTCCGCTTTAACACCAACCACCAGGGTTGTAATGAGGGCCTAAGTCATTTCTTCGAGATGAAAATCCTTCAACTGGGGTAAACCTGAATCTTGATCCGACGTCCCTGGAGCCCTCTTCGGATACACTGCCTGGGAGGTCCCAGTCAACTTCCTATGTTCAAACTCAGTCACTTTTTCAGAGATTTTCTTCACCGGGACGAACCTGCAAGTCAGGCCCGGTCGCGGTTGAGGCAAGCTGGCTAGAGTTGCTGCGGCGGGTCGGTCCCTTTATGGAGCTTTTTTCCAAAAGTTCTCCAAACTTCTCCAAACTTCTGGATCTTCTTCCAGATGTTCCTTTAAGGTTCTTTTGAGATCCACAGCTCACCCCGAGGTTCCAGAAGCTCCGAAATGCTCCTTGAAGGTGCAGACTTCAACTCCCAGAATGCACCTGGCACAAACTCCTTGCTGGCAACTGGACAGTGGTCAGATGGTTGGTTTCTTTAGGAGTTGGTGCAGGGGACTCTGGTTAGCAAGTTTTCACCTGTAGCAAACAGGGAGCCCCTCCTTGAACCAGCTGAAGCCAGGCAAAGTCCTTCTTGTGGTGAAGCCCAAGTGTGCTGCTGGTGCAGTCCTCCAGAGTGCAGTGTCTAGGTGCAGGCGAGGGGTCCAACAGGGAAGTCCTTCTTCTCCTGTAGTTCTTACTTGTAGGGATTTGTGGTGTGGGTGCAGGTCTGCCAGTTTTGTCTTTGCTCCTGGGTTAAAAGCATGGGTGTCCTGGTTCTCCAAGCAGGTGCAGAGTCCTTGCCCCTGTGACAACCACTTCCTGGGAAGTGTGGCAAAAAGCAATCCCAGGGAGCAACATTACTCAAAAATCCATCATGGCTGAAAATTATGTTTGTCATGGTCTGCACGTCTCTTACCACCGTTGGCTGAAGAACTTGAAGGAACACCCTGTCTTCTACTGGTTCTGGACTGGCCAGGAAAAGGGTGACTCTTTCTAGTGGCCAAGGTGCTGCTGACTGGAAAAGACGCCAAGGCAGACCGTACCCTCCAGAAGGAGTCCCAGAGCAAAAACCCCAAAAGTTGGGAAAAAAACCTCTAACATAGGAACTCCTAAAAAAGAGGAAAATGAAACAGGAACCTGGAAAACACTGAAAAAACAGGAGTGAGGATCACCACCAAAGCGGACGCGTTTGCAATGCAAGGAAGAAAATAACTGAAGTGCTTATATACCAGAAAACAGGAAGTGAAACAATAGGAAGAAAGTGTGACACCATCTTAAATTGGGAAAGACCATATAGAAAAGAATAGGAAAAAATACCAAGTAGAAAAGGAAAAGGAAAAAGGCATTCTGGGAAGAAGAATACCAAGGAGGAAGACAACATGGACACCAAGAAAAAAGAAGAAATGAAGATGGACGAAAAAGAAGAAAAAGGAGGCAAGAAAAAGGAAAAAGCCCAAGGAGGTAAGTATAGGTGAATTTCAGGGAGGGTGTCAGGGGCTGTGGCTCGACCCAGAGCACGAAATGTGCCTCCTGGGTCGTACCGTGTAAATAGGTAAGCAAAACAATGGGCCGCGACGGTGCCGGCATCCCTAAACTCGGACCGTTGGCCCGAGCGCAGCTCGAGAATCAGTTGCGGTAGTAGTGCGCAGCGACACATTTTGGAGGTTACATCTGGCTGAGCCCACCCACTGGTGTTTTTAAAAATCCTAAACACACCCCTCTCCTGCCCTCTCCTAATCTAATCAAGGGGGCACCTAATTGTCTGGGTTTGCAGGATGTGAGGGTGCTGCAGAGTTGCTCCAAATGTAATTCCCTGACTTTGAAGACCAGTTTGGCAGGCCTCCTCACTTCCTGTTTCTCCATCTGCTGAGGGAAGATCTCCTCCCCCAGGCACATTTATTTGTGTGGAGCCAGGCCACTTCACACCTCATCAAGGAAGCCTGGCCAGGCTGCCAGAGGCTGGCCAATCAGAGCAAAGTGGCAAAAAAACTGCAGGGCTGAAGTCGGCAACTTTTCAGGTAAAGTTTAAAAGTCTTTACCTGAACAAGTATATTAAATCCAACAACTGGAAGTTGGTGAAGTAATTATAACAATTAATTTGATACTAAATTTGAGATATCTTTTACTTAAGGGGACTTTTAAAATTAAAATAAAGTCACCCCATTCTAGCCTATGGAGGCCATTCACTGCAATGAGGGAAAACGTTTAAAACTCTTTACCTGAACAAGTTATATTAAATCCAACAACTGGAAGTTGGTGGATTTATTATAACAATTAATTTTATACCAAACCTGAGGTATCTTTTACTTAAGGGGACTTTTAAAATTACAATAAAGTACCCCATTCTAGCCCATGGAGGCCATTCACTACAATGAGAGAAAAACTAAATTGACTGTTTTACCTCACCAGGGCTTATAAAACTATTTTTATAAGGTCCCTGCTTATAGCTACATGGCACCAAGCCATAAGGGCACATAGCGCACACCTCAGGGGTGATGTATATGTACAAATAAGGTAGTTTAAGACTTTGGAACTACTTTTAATTCCAAAGTCGAGTTTGCATGTAACTTTAATTTAAAAGCAGCCAGCGAGGCAGGCCTACCTTTGAAATGACACTGGGCACCTCAGCAGTGCACCTATGGGGGCACCACCTATGCTGGGGTCCCTAAACCTACATGCCCTACCATATACTAGGGACTTCTAGGCAGGTTAATTTTGCCAATTATAATTAGCCTAATGTGCATATCCACTTTACACAGAGCACTGGCCCTGGGACTGGTAATCATACCCAGGTCACAGCCAAGAGTCAGTGACCACCAGTATCTGTCACAAAGGTTTGGGAGTGACCAGGGCAAAAAGGAGGACTTTCCTACAATCACGATTTATAGAATTAAGAAGAAGTGAATGGAAGGTAAAGTTCATAAGGAGAAGTGTACCAAGAAGACTCAGAGGTGGCAGAGAAGACCTTTGCTATCATTCATTTTATGGCTGATGTGCAATCAGTTAAGTGAGAGCAATTACAACAACCAACAATCACAGACAAGTGTCATCATGATGGGGATGATCAAACTCACATCTGTCATGCTCATCATAAAATGTAGCCTAGAGCTCATGCATAGTGTGACATTATCATCCATCACATCTGTTTCCTCCAGTTTCCTACAACATGCCCCCACCCAACCACATAGTTTCAAGCATGATCCAGCCATCAGACACACACAGCAGCATTATATTTCCCAATTCAAGTAATCAACGCACTTCTCACCACCAGTCCACAGATGGGAGTAGGCCTCTTATACTCACCCTCTCTTCATCCATGTTGATTTCCATGAAGTTGATAACTTCGGTTTTCTGGTAGTTGTTTAAGTTGTCACGCTCTGATTCCTTCCATCATCCTCCACACTCTGATTAAAGATTATTATGCCCAACTCCATATCAACTTCTTCCGAGAGTCACAGTCTCCTGACCCAATTGAGACCTGTAGCCCATAGCTGTGTTTAACCACAAGAGAAATATTGAGCAGTTTTTTTATCTGGACTAGAATTTTGTTTGTTAGCTAAATGGACTAGTCGGGTCTTCTTTGACAAATGTGAACCAGAAAGCAAAGCACCTGAAAACAAAGCAGTGTGAAAACGACGGCAAACAAATTTCGCTAAGTGTTGAAGGGGAAAGGGAAAAAAATCATCTTCATGAAAAAAAAAACTATCACCCATTATTATTTTTTTGCCACCAACATTGTAAACCGATCATGACACAAACACAAGCCAGCGTTATAATATATTTCAACAATATAAACACCCACTCTCACTATTTGCCACCACTAGGCATAAGTCATATGTACCATCTCAACATTAAAGCAAGTATCCCTCATATCAATCATAGAGGGATATAGCATCACTTACCTGTTCCAATCAAGCATAGTGGCACATTGCTGATCCTCTTCGATTCAGGAAACAAAACACACATTAGCTAGTAAGTTGTATCAAATACCTGGGCCAGTCCTGCTAATAGACAAAAAGGAAGGATAGGCACAGAACAGAAGCAGGCATTGTCTCTCAAATCTCCTTGAATTGATTTTGGAGGGTTTGGGAGCTTCTTCAGTGCACACTCGTCTAACTCCAATTTGGCCATACATATGCATGAAAGAGTTGCGCTTCCTTTGTCATTTAGATAGACACAAACAATATAAAATAATAAGGTTCCCCCAGCTAGCTACTTTTTTTTTCAAAGCAGTTCATCAATATGTGAAAGTAGAAAGTTGTATGGTGCCCCAGGTCTAGTCAGGGAAGTAGTGTTTGTCCTCAAAACCAGGTGGTTTGCCTAGACGTTAGTCAGCTAACACACTACCATGCCTGAGTCTGACCAATCATCACCCTCATTCACCTCTTGTTGTATTTCAGGTATGCTGTAATTTGTTAGTGTAAAGTGCTGATTCATTTTGATCATGGCCAATCTCTTGACATTTTGGGGCGAGAGACTGGTCTTTCTCAATGTGACAACCGCACCTGCTGCACTGAACACACACTCAGCAGGTACACTGGCTACAGGGCAAGCCAGGTATTGCCAGTCTGCTGAGCACAAGCCATTGGTGCCTCTTCCCATCCCAATACTGTATATCTTTGGGTTTTGATCCGGAAGGACTTTCGTTGGGTATTCTAGGTAGGTCTGGTCCATCCTCTCAATAGTTATTGGTGCTCCAACTTGCTCAAGCTCTTTTGCCTTCACCACTGCTGTGGACTTAAGCCCTGCCTTTAGAAACCAATCAAATGCACATTCTGGGTCTGCTTCTCTTGTTCCTGTTGTTGCAGGTGTTGATTTTGACTGCTGTAAGCCAACAGCACTGTCTGCAGTCTCTATTGAAGTTGAAGGCTGCACCCCAGAAATTCTGCCTATGAGTGGCCTCTAATTTCCAGCCATTCTTTTTCTAGGTCTCTGGCTTGCTCAGCAATCCATGTCTCAGAGGTTGAAACATCCCCGTCAGAAAAAGGAATGAAAGTGGCCAGTAATTATACTGTTGGTCAAGAATTGTGGCACAAATGTAATGTTTGGATGACACAATGGCCCTCATTATGACATTGGCGGCAAATCCTGATTACCGCCTCGCTGATGGCTGCCAACTTACCGCCGCGATCCGTTCACCATATTATGACGCACACACACCAATCTGTCAGAGGACAACCACATACACAAATCTGCCAGACCAAAGGTCAGTGATAAACTGGCAGTCCAAAAACCCACACAGTGACGCCAACAAAACAATGCCCATCACATAATGACCCACGAATCACCACTGCGGACATTCAATGGCAGTAAACCATTGGCGGTACATACCGCCCCGCTCAGAATGGACACCCAAATACAACACTACATTGGCAAATTCAAACAACACACCCATACACACACCACACCCACATTGCCATACCACTATAAAACACACACCCACAGTACCCACAACCCCTTACGTACAACAATTGCCACCAGGAAACTGAGAAGAATAGCACAGAGACAACTAGACACACACACCACATACACCCATACACCCCTCACGCACTTCACATCACACACCCCACCACATTACCCAACACACCCTCACCAACACACATCACACAACACCCATGGCATTGCACCCCTGTTTCACTGAGGAGGAGTTAAGGGTCATGGTGGAGGAAATCGTCAGGGGGGAGCCACAGCTCTTCGGAGCAAAGGTGCAGCAAATATCTATAACAAGGAAGATGGAGCTATGGCAGTGAACTGTGGACACGGTCAACGTAGTTAGACAGCATCCAAGAACAAAGGATTACATCAGGAAGAGGTGGAACAACCTACGGAGGAAGGTACGTTCCATAGCAGCAAGACACCAGCTCCTCCCCCACAGCTCACAGCATGGGAGGAACAGGTACTGGCAATACTGCATCCTGATGGACTCACCGGAGTTGGTGGAGGACTGGACACTGGTAAGTCAACTTTCAACAGTTATCACCCCCATGCCTGCATGCCATCACTCACCCTGACCCTCACTCCCATCCCTCCACCACATCCCACACACTCCACCAACACATCTCACTAATCCTAATGCCAGGCCCCACATGCTGTACCAATGCATGTAGACCCCTCCCAGCCCTGCATGGACACTCATCACTAAAGCATGCACAGCATAGGGAAACTAACATACCCACAATACACCAACATACATAGGCAAAAGCTAGCATGGCAACACCAACCTACAGAAGGTACAGAAGTACAAATGTCATACACTTGAAGCATAATACATCATTTATATCCCCACAGGTACCCCAGCCAATGTCACTGGAGAGGAGGTGCCACCACTATCCACTCCCCCAACAGAAAAGGCACACAGTGAGGACAGTAACTCTGGACTTCTGGATCTGGATGACCTACCTGGCCCATCAGGGGCCACTGGCCAGCTGGTCACCCAAGCCCACTCACAGACCACCACAGTGCCTCCCCCATCAGGAAACAACACTACAGCATCCACCCAGTGTACCCACACCACTGTCCTCAGGACATGTCAATCAGCAATGTGCCCACCTGTACAGGGACCCCAGGCCACACCTCGCACACAAGAAAATTAGGGACCTGGGGTCAGTGGCAGAGGGCCCACGATTCAGGGGACAGAGGCACAGGCCAGCAGGGACTCTATGAGGACTGCTGTGCACCAGGGGGAGGACAGGAGCAGGGAACCGACTCTCTAGGAGGCACTCTCTGAGATTCTGGGAGCCTACCAACATTCCAAGGACACGATGGGCCAGATCCTAGAAAATGTGCAGGAGAATAGGCGGCTGCAGAAGGGACAGTATCAGGGGATCAGGGAGGACTTGCAGGCTATTGTTGTTGTTGGTACCACCCCGGAAAAGGTGGCCTTAATATGGTGGGCAGAACTTTGTCTTCTCCCCGGCTGTTGGCGGTTACCGACGAGGTGACTGTTGTTTCCGCACTGGCGGTCGGTGTGGTACATTGGCTGTATATCGGAGGTATCACCGCCATGGTCATAATTTGTCAGTAGTTACCACCAGCCTGTTGGCAGTATTACTGCCACTGCATCACCCACCGCCAGGGGTTGAAATGAGGGCCAATGTCTCCTTGCAGCCTTGTATTAACGGGTAAGTGAAGGATTAAGCTCTGCGTCAACTCATGCACATCTGTTTTTTCATCCACACCTGTGTACATTTCAGACACCTCCTTCAGCTGTTTCTGCAGCATATGCACCAAAGGGATAGCTTGGCCCATGGTAGGGTCCTCCTTGCTGACTTCCCGTGTGGAAATGTCAAAAGGAAGCAGCATCTCTGTTAGGCATTTTACCAGTCCCTATTGGTCCATCTCCATGATCATGTCGCTCACAGTTGCATCCCCACTTTGCATGAATTATTTGCTGATCAATCTGTATTGCTCAAACAGATATTATAACATGTAATAAGTAGAATTCCAATGTGTTGGCACCTCCTGTATGAGGGCTTTAACTGGCATTATATTATCACTCTGGTTAATCGTCAACAGCTTGCAGGCTTTAAAAGAACGGCTAAAACGAGTGCAGATACTTCTGCATGTGGATGGTAAGTTGCTGACTTTGGGTTCTTTTTTGAGGAAGTCCTGTACAATAGTGCTTATGCAGTATTCCAAACACAGGACCCTGAAATATCCACTATCTGACATGGCCATAACTATATTACTGCCATTCTCATGGCAACAAATCCAATGTGAGGCCCTCTGGGGTGAAGCCATTCAAAGAACTTGTTGTTAAAGTTATCTAGGATTTTTGCAGTTTTATGGGATTTCTCCATAGTGAACATAGCTACTGTTGCATGCTTCTGAACACCATTAAAAATTTCAGCAGTGTCAACACCTGCATATATAAT
The DNA here is from genome assembly GCF_031143425.1 of Pleurodeles waltl. Lineage (NCBI taxonomy): Eukaryota > Metazoa > Chordata > Amphibia > Caudata > Salamandridae > Pleurodeles > Pleurodeles waltl. The sequence continues at coordinate 478,824,340 of NC_090438.1, read as the reverse complement.
TTCTTTAACCCCCACAAAAGAGATCCAGTGTGCAGTGATTTACATGTAATCAGTTGCTTGGCAACTGGTCCATATGTCTGTCGGCAGGTGGATTGTGTGGACAGCACTCTGAGGCAGGGCTACTAGCTTCAAAGAGGGCTGAATGAATTTGCTTTAGTACAGGGAGTACTGGGATGCTGCCAGAGATTTGAATGATCAAGGAGAAAATGGGCAGGGGTCCTTGCACTTATGTTTATATATTTATGGAGCACATGGTTACTCTAAGGCTTCCCAATGGTGAGAGAGTGAGCAAGACAGCAAAAAGATTATAGGGGGTGTATTGCAGAATTTGTTGTGGATAGAGCCAGGCTTTGAGAAGTTTTCTAAAGTGGAGTTCATCATGTAGATGTCTTAACTTGAGGGCAGAGAGTTCCATAATTTTGAGGCCAGATATGTAAATGATCTGCCTCCCCATCTGGCCCTGTGGATTCTAGGAACCCTCAGTAAGTGGTCATGTGTGGAATGAAGGGATCTAGATGGAAAATAAGGAGAGAGGAGTCTTCTCATCTTTGGGAGTGCCCTTCTGATTGAGCAATTTACGTGCCAGTCCTAGGAATTTAAATTTAATTCTCAAGTCAATAGGTAGCCAATGTAGAGTTCTCAAGGCCCCTTTCACTGATTCAGATCTTGGAATTTTGAGTAAGATTCTGTCAGCAGCATTTTGGACTACCTGCAATTTGTTGTGATTTAATTTGATGAACCAAAGGAGAGAGCGTTGCCATAATCCAGGTTGGACAACACCATGGACTGTACCAGTGTTCTTCTGGAACACTCCAAAATCTTATGTAGAGTGCTTAATAGCCCAATACAAGAGGCAGAAAGCTTTTTTGCATTGGCGTCCATGACTAAGGCTTGAACCCTAAATTATTTTTGGGGGAGTTGGTGTTAGGAGGGTTCATGAGGCAATTTGGCCAACTGATCCCTGATGAAGAAAGTAGATTGTTGCCCAGAATCATTAACTCATTCTTGCCGTCATTTAGTTTTAGGCAACCGTTCGCCATCCATCTAGCCACTTTTCAGGGCAGGGAGCTAGCTAGCTGAGGATGCTCCAGGTTCGAACCCTCAGCAAAAGGGTTTGCTAATTGCATATCATCCACATATGAGACTATGTACAGCCCAAACCCCTGGAGGATGTCCGCCAAAGGTCGCATATAGATATTAAAAAAAGATGGGGCTGAGTGCGTAACTCTGTGGCAACTTGCACTTGGATGGCATAATGTCTGAGAAACAATAGTTTTCGCAGATTTGGAAGGTTCTGTCCTTCACAAAAGAAGTGAGCAATTCCATCACCGTTTCTTGGGCTCCTATTTCTTTAATCTCTCAATCAAGTTCACCAAGTGATCCACTGTATCAAATTGACTGCGGCAATGCCTTCCCAAACAAGTATAATTTTGAGCTCCTCCATCACTGCATGAAGAGCTGACTCTGTGCTGTGCCTGAAGACCCATTTGCATGGGATGTAGGTGCAGATTATTTTCAAAATACCTCAAGACCATTTGATTAACATGTTTTTCTAGGATCCTTTCCATAGCAGACAACAAAGAGATTAGTCGGTATTTGCAAATGTAGCACTTGTATAGCGCACTACTCACCTGTTAGGGTCTCAAGGCGCTGTACTCATACCACTATGGAACCCCTCCTGGCTTTTCCCTGTGAGGTTCCCACTCCTGGACACCCCCAGGGTGAAGTCAGGCATCCAAGCACTGTTGGGGCCGTTGTGGAGATTTAGCAAGCTATTGCCCAGAGTTGCAGAGTGGGACCCATTAATTAGATTAGGCCCCGAGGCGAGAATTATCTGGTCCAAGGGAATTGAGCCCAAGACCTGCTGAAGTGGGACTTGAACCCTGGTTTTGAGCCAGATCTCTGATTCAGGGTCTGCCACTCTAACCATTGTGCCACACTTCTCCACTAGGTGAGAAGGAGTCAACATGGGGTTACATGGGGTTTCTTCTGCAGGGGTCTAATAACTGTGTGTTTCCATTTCTTTGGAACTACCCCCAAGAACAGTGAAAGATTGAGTACCTCAACTGTAGTTGGAAGTAATACTTGCAGATCCTTGTTCGGAATATGCAGTGGAGCTGGGTCTAGAGGTAAGCCAGATTTAACCTTGGAGTAAGGTCAAGAACACTCTCCTCATTGACTTCTGGTATAAACACCAGTTGTGTTGAGTCGGGGGAAGGCAGAGACTTAGCAATTTGGAGGGAAGGTTGGGCTAGATTACATTGTAATGGGTCATAGATGTCCGCAACCTTTTTTTGAAAAAAGTCTGCTAACTTATTGTACTGCACCACAAAAGATGGCGTGAGGCTACTGCCCTGATTAGCAATAGCGAGGGATTTAAAAATCTTGAACTATCCTTTGGGGGATTTGAGGCCTGAGTAATTTTCTCCTAAAAATAGGATGTCTGTGCCTTTTTACTTTCACTGTGGAAGTGTCTGATGGCAGATTTGTAGTCTGTTCTTAGCTGAGTCTTGTAAGATTTCCTCCATCTCCTCTCCAATTTCCGACACTCACTTACTATTTGTATTAGCTGAGCATCCTCCAAATCCTGTATTATTCTGTCTGTAACCAGATTGTTGGTATCATCTAGGTGCATGTTGAAATCTCCTAAAAGTGCTTGTGGGGGATAGAGTTATAGTAAACTGGAAGTTTTCACAGGCAGGGATTGGTAAAAGAGTGGTTTGAAACCTATGTTTGTCTTTTTGGATAATGGCGATCCCACCTCCTATTCTGCTAGCACGGTCAAGTCTGCATATATGATATGATGGGAGGGCCCGCAGAATGTCTGGGCCCATGCTCTCATGAAGCCAGGTTTTAGTGATAAACAAATATCCAGCTGCTCCTTTTCTAACATCATTCTGATCTCTATTTTGTGCAAGGCAGGGACCTAAAATTAATAAGACCCATCTTCCATTGTTCCCTAAGCATTGATGTTTGTATAATCATATTGTTGGGCCTTTCCTGAGTCTTACAGGAGTAGCCACATGCATGTCAGTCATTTTTGCTATTATCCAGATTAAGGAGGGTGCATATCTGCTTCCTAGGTGCAGACCTAAGTGACAAAAGTTGCTGTGCAGAATAGCTTACAGGGTCTATGGATGTTTGGGCAGTGTATCTGGTCCGTGGTCCTGTTCAGGCATGGATGACACAGACGGGCTTGCCTTTGGTACGCCTTTGATGCACCAGCAGCATGCCCACACCCCTGCTGCCATAATATACCCTGCATGCCTAACCACTAGAGCGTCAACCTTCCAGCAATTCTATATTAGTGGGGCCTAAAAGAAGTCTCTAAAGTTTCCCACCCCCTTCCTTCGTTAATGCAGAATCCTGAATGCAAATTAAAAAAACTGAGTTGTAAAAGGTAACAACACCAATGTAAAACAGCTTTCATAAAAAATGCTCCAACAATCAGAAAGTGCCATATTATACTTCCCGTGCCTAACCAGTAGAGCGCCAACCTTCCAGCCACTCTATGGTTAGTGAGGTCAAGAAGAAGTCTCTATGGTGTTCCGCCCTCCCTCCTTGGTGAATGCAGAATCCTGAATGCAAATTAAAAAAACAGTTGTAAATTTTAAAAACACCAATATAAAACAGCTTTCATAAAACATGCTTCAACAATCAGAAAATTATTTCTTGTGGTACAGCCCTCTCTCATACAATAAACACTATCAATAATTGCATACCAGTCAATCCATATTTAATTGTCCATTGTCAGTACAGTAAAACCACATTTCTTTGTTGTCCAAGCTGACATAATATATTGCTGGCATACCAAAACCGTTATCTGTGTCCAACTTAAACCTTTTTTCCACATTGGTACCCTTGATACAAACCCTTTGAACACTGCTCGCAAACACATTCATCTACAACTGGGTACCATGCATGCCCTAGTCAGTGGAATGTCAGCAGAGCATGTTTGTCCTGCATTGATTCAGACCTTCTTGCCCTGTGATGCTCACAAAAAATGTTTCTACATCTTAAAGTATGCTATTTCATTAAAGCGGGTTACTGTTTTAAACCCCTTTTGTGACCACAGAACTGATTTACAAGTGGGTGCCCTTCTACCTGCCAAAGTCTACACCCCCTCTTGTCGCCACATGAGCATATGTACACATTGATGTCCTGTTTTTTGGTCACAACACGTATATACACACAGAGGGTATCTTATTTCAGGAGCATGTAAAACAGTAAAAGAGGCTTTGCGTGATCACATTATCTCTTCAAAAACAGAATCCACCACAGCCATATTTACACAAAACAAACCGGAAGTGAAAGGATTCCTTATTTCGAGTCAGAATAAGAATAAAATTGCATATTTAAACAGTGGAAAAACAATGAAAGCGCGAGGCTAGGATAAACTTACCTATGGTGAGGCAGAGAGCAGGTAGAGACCTCAAAGTGGGAGACAAAAGCTTGAATTTAATAAATTGGTTGCAGCACCACTTTTCTTGCTCCCCTTAGCACCCCCCTACCACCACCATGTGGGTGCCATATTTAGTTTACGGTGCACCATGGTGCAGGATAGGCGCAATAGCGGCAACATTTTCAACACTATTGATGCACTGTGCAGGATTAGAGCCAAAATGTTGGTACTAATCCTGCAGAGTACATAGAGGCCCATTTAAAATAATGGTATGCCCTCTTTTAATGCCTGATCTGTGCAGGCATTAAAAAGAGCTGCTAAAAATGGCACAGTGGAATTTCTTAGATTCCACTTTGCCATTTTTGTGGTCTCCCTAATGGGGGAATGCCCCCCAGCATACATTGTGCCTGGTGCAGGCATAATGTGGGGCAAGAGGTTACAAAGTGGTGCAATGCATGCATTGCGCCACTTTGTAAATATGCTGTGACAAATTTGGGCTTGTTGGGCCACATTAACATCATAGAAAATGATGCTAATGTGGTGCAAGGAGGCGCCAGGCCCTCTTGAATCTGGGCCAAAGTTTTTCAGCAGGGCACTGGAGGTATCTGCTGAACTGTCATGCTCATCAATTAGAAGGTTCTTTCTTTCCAGTGGGAGTTCATCACAGTGGTCACAAATCAACCAGGCATTCTCCACTTAAATGGGAAAGTCTAAAATGTAATAAAAGACACAAGGCAATGAGATTCTAATGCATCTTTAATGTTCAACAGCAGTGAGAAGCCAAGTACCAGGATAGACTTGCTCAAATTACAGACATTTAATATGATTTCTGGACATTACAGCAATGTGGCATAAATAATGCACAGCCAATTTGGTTATCTCCGCATAGGTCCTTTCCAAACATTGAGTCAATCATTTACCAATACACAGCAAAGTCTTGTATATGGTCATTCATTTAATTAACCATTATGAAAATATAGCAACAGTTTGTCAAGTACATTTGAGTCTTGGTTATTTCTCAAAGTCTTGCGGTTATAGCAGAGTATAGAAGTTAAAAAGCAGGTCAACAATTTTAGCACATTCTGCAGGCTTCTCTATTGAGTGTCACAAAATGGAACTCAAAATCACCCTCCCATTCCCAACACATCACATGCCACGTCTTCCTGTTCTATTTGCTAAGTTAATTTTTTCCTGCTAGCTCCTTCACTAGTCCATCTTCTTCCTGCCATTAAGAACAAGATGTGTGAGTCATGTGACACAACTTGTCCATATCCAAACCTAAACGTAGCCTAAGCAATGACCTTTTAGATATTTCCTGACCCACTCCTGCTTCCTAACCCAGGGATATTATATCTGTTGTACTGTAATTAATTAAGGAGGAGAGTGTGGTATGGCTTGGGAGTGGGGCTTAGGGCAGCAGCAGGACTCAGAAGTATGGAAAGGGCAAGGCTGCTGAAATTATTATTGTTGTAATACAACATATGTATCAATAGTTGTCTGAAATTCATGCCAAACCACCAGATTAGCTCAGTTAATGTTGCATGATACATAGGGCAAAACAAATTGTGCAGTACACATTTAATTTGCCATTTTTTCATGGCCATTTAGCTTTGCAGGTTTGTCATTCTTTTTAAACATATGTGAAGTGTCTGATGAAAGGGTCATCACATTAATTAATTTAATTTAAACTTTTCCTCCATTTTAGTAAAAACCTTTTTTCAATTATGTATGTGGATTAATAAAGGCCACATCGCACATAGATGCATGTGAATCATGTGTGAAAAAACCAAACCCCAGGACACAGAATCACAAAAAGTCCAGTGGCCCTAGAGACCTGTGGCTGTCTGACTAATCAAACTTGCTTGCAGTGGATACTACAATTCAGGTTATTTTCTTCTTTCCTCAGACCATCCAGCTGTCCACACCAGAGACCAAGCCCAAAAGTCCTCCCAGGTTTAAGACCACAGACATTCCTCATGGACGAAATGTAGCTTGGTTGCACTGCCACAAAATGAAAGCTATAGCCATGGTCTTCCAACCAATAAATTGTGTTTGAGGAGCAGGAGCAGGAGTAGGAGGCAGTTGCAGCCACTGTCTCCATCTCCTCTCTGGCGGAAAGGAGACAGCACCACCACCCTAGCCACCATAGGCACATTAGCGTTGCAGCAACAGCAAAGCCACTACCAGAGGGTCCTCCTCTACAAAAGCCTGGAGGATGTCAAAACTAACCAAGAACATTGTTTTTAAAAATACTTGATGATATCTAGGATCACCTTTAATAGGTAGGGGTGGGCGGTGAGGGTGGAATAGTTGGGAAAGTAGTAGTTTTAATAAGCTGCATTTAATGGGTTAGGGAGGGGGTGAGTCTGTTTTGGGAGGTGAGAGTGGGGCAGCTGGGGAAAGGTATCTTTTGGTGGTTTAGGGAACGGGTGGGCCTGCTATGAGAGGTGAGGGTGGATTAACTTTTTGTTAAAAATAAAATTAATTTATTGTTTGCTAGTTATGGTAACCTATTATTATTATTATTATTGTTAATAATATTATTATGATTACTATTATTATTACCACTACTACTCCCGATGATGATGATGATGATGATAATAATAATAATATTATTATTAATAATAATAATAATAATAATAATTATTATTATTATTATTATTATTATTATTATTATATTAATAATAATAATAATGTTTGTTGTTCTGTTTGTTGTACTTTTTACTATAAAATCTGCATAACAGGGTGCTCTATCTACCTACTGTCAGAGGAGGTGCTGAGCCCTAAATGGTGCCCATCACCTCTCTCTGTTCTACTTGCTAGCCTCTGCTTTACATGAGCATCCTTACCTCCAGGCTAACCTCTATGCAGTCGGTCAAACCACCATCCTGGAATCAGTGTTATATAACCTTCAATCAGTCTGTAATAGAAGCAGCAATGTACTTCACTACCCTCTGCACCTAATCACAACTCATAGCTAAAAAGATATACTACAACAGCCAATGAAACACAGGACATGTGTTCATATAAATGATGTAAACTATAAAGTTTTATTTTCCAATCCCTGAACCCAGTCTCTCCTTCTTTCTGGTTCTTCTTCCTTGAGCAGAAATGTAATGTCTGTCAACTCCCGTAAAAACTGCTGCTAATGCAAGTGTTTCTAGTTTTTCCAAGGAGACTAACTGATGGTGTCATTAACAGGCCCAAACTGGGAAAACATCGCAGAAAAACAAGGTTTTTCTTATTCTGAATGGGGCAGGCGAATGAGCATAGAAGGAATAAAATCCAGCAACTTGAAATGAAAAGGGAAAACAGACTGAGTGGAAAATCCACGACAGTGACCAGCATATATTAAAAAACACAGTGTAAAGGAGGAGTCATTCACTAAAGTAAGCATAATGAACATTCAAGACACTGAAGGAGATTAGCCTAGGTAGAACTATCAGGAAGACTGATTGTCTGTGGGGAGAGACTGTGGAAGAAAAAGTGCACACTACCTCTCCTTGGCTTATCATTGTTATTTATTCTTTGCACTATGAGTACCCTTTCAAAAATGATACGTTATACAAATAGTGCAACTGCATTCTTCTGGAATTGTATGTCTTGGTAGCAAGAGTAAATTGCAGAGCAGGCGTGCCATGTATGTCCATGCTCTGCAGATGGGATGGTCTGTAGAATGAGATGAAATGGCAGTATTTGGGAGTCAACCGAGGTGTGTGAAGAGGAGTAAGAGTGTGGATAATAAGCCAGCATACAATTAAGTATGGTCCAGTCTCATACCACTAGTCCCAGACTAGCATCAAGTACACTGAATGCTTAATAACCCACGCGATGAAGAAGTTTAGCCATGCCCATCATCATCATGATTCATATCCACCACAAGTTGACAACTACTTAGGATTTGCAACATGAGCCAGTAGTCTATATTATCATACATAACTCCCCCCCTTCCAATGCCAGTCCATATGGGGTAGGCCACTTGAAGCCCTGTCATTTCCCATAAAAGTGGAATGTTTGCTCCTTCTTCCGCTTGTGGTTATTGAAACTTACAGATTTTATTTATTCTTCCAAAAACAAAACAGACCTGTTGAACAAAAAAAATAAACATAAACAACTTCTAGTCTTTGTAAACAGAGACGTTTCAGGAGAATCAAGAGATGCTGGCTTGCAAAGTGCAGAAATTCTAACCAAATGACAATTCTAAATTTCATTCTGAATCAAATGATGACATGATCACCCAGGCATGAAATATCATGTTTACCTAAGCTTAGACCTCTGCATTTATCACATGAATTGTCAATCGGCATTCATTGATGCACACTACTTGTTTCAAGTGTGAAATCACTCTGTCTATCTAGACTTCTCTTTATTCCCAAGGAAGCTACATACATAAGCTGTGCAGTGAAGTGCAATCCTTGCTCTTCACTTATAGCTGAGCATAGGGATGGGGTCTTGATCTGGAGATATCAATTGCTGACTTTTGATAGCATTGATTGCTTATTGCAAATTTCATGGTTGACTCTTCAATTGAATTTGTTTTCCTTCTTTGTCAACGCTCACCAGCACTCAGTCAGACTCTGTCATCCAAAGTTGTGTCTTCTGGAGCCTAATAATTTCTGGGTTTACCTTATTTATTAATTGTAATCATTGTCACTCTTTCCACGTTTTAAGGAGACTGTTCCTTCTCAATTGTAACAACTGCTCCATGCACTGATGAAACTCTGGACACAGAACATGCCAGTTACTTCATTGTCAAACTCCTGACTTCTGGCCTATGTTCCTTCTTCCCATGCCATCAGGTCAATGGGCCTTTATTCAGGTAGACCTGTGTTGGGGTATTCAAATAGTCCTAGACCATTCTCTCAAGTGTCACTGTTATTGACTCTCTCCCTGTGCACTTGATGTAAATTATGCCATACTTATAAACCCATTGCAGATGCTAGAAGCAAAGCTGTTGACAATTTAGCTTATGTAGCAGGTGATGGTGTTATCCCTAGTGGGTGCTGCTGTTGCAGTTGCAAGTGCGACATGCTTCTTCATTCTGGGCCAACACCGCACTCCAGGAGGTTGAAGTCAGCACTTCAGTGCTGCTATGGCCTTAAAGTTGTTATTGTTCATCTTCTAACTCGGGGAAGGCAGAACTTATGGATTTTCACTTTCTAGAATTCAGCATAGTTACATAAAAACTCTGTGAGATTCCATGGAGTTTTGCCAACAGCAGAAAATATGCAGCAGCAATATCACAGCAGTGGCTTGAGCATCACTAACAATTAGCGTGAATTGCACCACACCATGGGTAAGAGCTTGCGGCCATTCAAATTGATTTTGCTGCTGCTCAAGAAGACAAATGTACTCAGCTGCTGCAAATCCACTGGAATAGCAGCCCACTGACCACGACTGCTCATGACTGCCCACAACCACCCGTGACCACCCACATTAGAAAATCATGTCAGGGGAAAAGAAATCTCACTCACTCACATTTTCTGGAGAAACGTGTGAGAAAAATTCCGCTGTGTGGTGATTGGCAATATCTGCCCACAACTCCATGTTAAAGAGTAACATAGAGTAACCAAAATTCAGCCAATTCCTTGGGCAGTACTCACCCCTACTTCTAACTCACCTGCTCTCCTGATGATCCAGTAAGCAGAGACATCCAGTATTAAAAAAAGAATGAAAGTGGCAGCCCTTTTCCATATTGTGGGTCCAGTATTGTGGCACCCATATATTCTTTGAAGAACACAATCTCTTTTTGCAGACTTTGATATATGTTCAGATGAAGGATTAATATGTTGACAAAAGCATTCTTCTTCATTGACATCAGCACATGTTTGTTCCTCCTTTTATACATGTTTATGAAGTACTTCAAACAACAGGATTGCTTGGCTCATGGTATTCTCTGTGCTAACTTCCCTTGTCAAAATCTCAAAAAGCAATGACACTTGGTTCAGACACTCCTCTAGTTCCTATTTGTCCACCTCCATCATCATGGCTTTGGAAGTTGCATCCCCACAATTTTGTAGCATGTAATCATTCATAGACTTGTACTACTCAAACAGGTGTTGTAGCATTTAGAAAGTGGAGTTCAAGTGGATTGGCACCTTCTGTATGAGGGCTTTTAAAGAGACTCTGAATATGCAAAATGATCCTCAACTGCTTCTAGGCTTTGAAAGAATGACTGAAATGAGTGCAAATACATTGGCAGGTAACTACAAGGATGTAGTTTATAACTGGTTCTTTTGTGAGGAAGTCCTGTCTAATAAGGTTGATGCAATGCGCTAAACATAGGACTCTGAAGTATCATCCATCTGTCATGACTTTGACAGTATTACTGTCATTGGCAGCAGCAACAAATATAGTGCTGAGACCTCTGTGTTTAAATCATTGGTATTGAATATTTCCATGCTGCCAGCTGCATGTGATGTCTACATTGAGAACATTGCACATTTGCATTTCACTAAATTCCGGAAAGATCATACACAACAGTGAGAGCAACAGCCAACATTTGCTTAACCTCCATTAAGAAGACCCAGTGTGAAGTGATGCATATGTCGTCTGTGGCTCGGCCACTGGAAGATATGTTTGTCATGAGATGGATGAACTGGACAGTGTTCTCCTTCATTGCTTTGTCAATCATTTCCAAGGCTTGATAGTAGCTTGGAACCTTTTATTTTGGATAGAGTGTCTCCAAAAATTCTCAAAACCCTTCTCCTACCATAAAAAAGGTAGGTCAACCACTAACTGTAGGAAAGGAGCCTCTTTCTAGTATGGTTACCCCCACTTTTCACCTGTTTGTGAGTGTGTTTCAGTGTGTTTTTACTGTTTCACTGGGATCCTACTAGCCAGGACCCCAGTGCTCATAGATAAAAACCTATATGTCAGTGTGTTGTACCTGTCCCACTGGGACCCTGCTAGCCAGGACACCAGTGCTCATAGTTTGTGGCCTAATGTGTATACCTGTGTAGTGCCTAACTGTGTCACTGAGGCTCTGCTAACCAGAACCTCAGTGCTTATGCTATCTCTGCTTTTAAATATGTCACTATAGGCCAGTGACTTAATTCACCAATTTCAATTGGCATATTGCCCCCCCCCTCTTTATAAGTCCCTAGTATATGGTACCTAGGTACCCAGGGCATTGGGGTTCAAGGAGATCCATATGGGCTGCAGCATTTCTTTTGCCACCCATAGGGAGCTCAGACAAACCCTTACACAGGACTGCTACTGCAGCCTGCGCAAAATAGTGCACACACTATTTCACAGCCATTTTCACTGCACTTAAGTAACTTATAAGTCACCCATATGTCTAACCTTCACTTGCTGAAGGTTAAGTACAAAGTTACTAAGTGTGAGGGCACCCCTGCACTAGCAAAGGTGCCCCCACATAGTTCAGGGCCATTTCGCCAGATTTTGTGAGTGCGGGGACACCATTACACGCGTGAACTACATATAGGTCAATACCTATATGTAGCTTGACAATGGTAACTCCAAATATGGCCATGTAACATGTCTAAGATCATGGAATTGTCCCCCCATTGCAAATATGGTATTGGGGAGCCAATTCCATGCATCCTGGGGGCTCCACCATGGACCCCCAGTACTGCCAAACCAGCTCTCTGAGGCTTGCACTGCAGCTAAGGCTGCTGCCACCTCACAGAGAGGGTTCTGCCCTCCTGGGGTCTGGGCAGCCCAGTCCCAGGAAGGCAGAACAAAGCATTTCCTCTGGGATCAGGGTGTTACACCCTCTCCCTTTGGAAATAGGTGTTACAGGCTGTGGAGGGGTAGTCTCCCCTAGCCTCTGAAAATGCTTTGATGGGCACAGATGATGCCCTCCTTGCATAAACTAGACTATACCAGTTCAGGGACCCCTTCTCCCCTGCTCTGGCGGGAAACTGGACAAATGAAAGGGCAGTGACCACTCCCTTTTCTATCACCACCACAGGGGTGGTGCCCAGAGCTCCTCCTGTGTGCCCCAGACTTCAGCCATCTTGCTTTGCAAGGTGTGGGGGCACTCTGGAGGGCTAGGAGTGGCCAGTGCCAGCAGGTGATGTCAGAGATCCCTCCTGATAGGTCCATACCTGATAAGGTAGCCAATCCCCTTCTCAGGGCTATTTAGGGTCTCTCTTGTGGGTTCTCTTCCGATTCTGCTTGCAAGTTTCCTTCAGGAATCCTCTGCAACAACTTCAGACTCTTCTGACCTCAGATCACCCGCAGCCTGCTCCAAGAAACGTTGTAACTGCAACAAAGTGTCTATAAGAGACACTTTTCTTCAGCAACCTCAGCTCCAAGTCAGCAACTGCAACAGTTTCCACAGTGTGCACGCTCTGGGGACTCCCTGTCTTCATCCTGATCCAGAAGAACTGAATAAATCTCCTGTGGAGTGACGGAGTCACTCCCTGCTCCAAGCAGGCACCTTCCAAGATGAAGACCGGTACTCTGAGACTCCTCTCAAGTGCTGAGAGACCCCTCTTCCTCCTCACACAGAGTTGAGGCCCTCAGGTCCCTCCTGGGTCCATCGAGCGCCATTTTCAGGAAAACGTACTTTTGTTATAGCCAATGCTTGTTGGTGACTTCCAACACAAAATCTCATCTGCAACGATTTTCACGTCGTGGGACATCTTTTGCATCATGCAGGAACCCGCTGGTATCTTCCTAGGATGCATTTTTGCAGTATTTGACTAACCAGGGACTCTTCTTTTGCACCCTCTTCTGGGTTGGCAGGGTCTCCTGTCCTTCCTGGAACTTCTTTCGACTTCTGGACTTGGTCCCCTTCATTTGGAAGTCTTCAGCTCAAATAATCCAGCAGTTGTTCTTTGCAGACTTGGTTGGCTGCTGCAAAGTCCCCAAAATGAGGTGTAGTGTGTCCTAAGGAAACTTGCAGTACTTTACTCCTGCATTTCTGGGCTCTAGGGTGGGGTAATTTACTTACCTTTAGTGTATTATTACTCTACCAGCAATTCTGCACTCACAATACTTGTCTAGGGGGGAATTTGTGATTCACATTACACTTGTTTAGTATATAGTTTGTGTTGCCCCTAGATCTATTTTCTCCCATTGCATTCTATGGGATTTCCTATTGTTTGCATTGTTCTATGACTATTTACTTTTGGTGTCTAGTGTATATGTTATGTATAATACTTGCCTCCAGAAGGAGTATTGTCTGTAAGATATTTTTGGTACTGTGTCACCCAAATAAATACCTTTATTTTTGGTAACACTGAGTATTGTCTTTACTTGTGTATGAGTACTGTGTAATTATAAGTGGTATTGCAGGAGCTTTGCATATCTCCTAGTTCAGCCTAAGCTGCTCTGCTATAGCTACCTCTATCAGCCTAAGCTGCTAGAACACTACTACATTTCACTAATAAGGGATACCTGGACCTGGTATAAGGCGTAGGTACCTGACGTACACACTACAAACCAGGCCAGCCTCCTACACTAACATTTTGGCTAGCTTCCCATTGTATAAATGGACATTATCATGGGTTCATTGGTAAAGTAACTACTTGCTGAACATAAACCTGATAGTGGGTTGTTATAATATGGTATTTTTGAGACACATCAACTAGAAACCTACGAGTAGCAGGTAAACTGCTTTAACACTTTGGGGTGACTGTATCTCTCTTTTTCCTATGCCATGAAGAGATTGCTGTAGGTGATTACTGCACACAATAGGTGACAGTCACAGGGGGTGAGTCATATGATGGAATCTTTTCCTTCCTTACCACCACATCCTACTATGTATTCAACCTCTTCTCCTCTATCACCAGCTGCAATCTTTTTGAGGTGCTCTTCCTAAAAAGTTGCATGTCGATTTTTCAGATTGGCTAGTTGACCCCGGTACCATAATGCCTACTTGGCTTACCATGATGCACTGGTCTGCGGCAAAATGTTAGGTGCTCCTCATGCTGCCTGAGGGTCTGAATATGAGGCTGGCTGTCCCAAGACTGGCAGCCTCATGGTTGCTGTCAGACCATTGCGGCTGTGGTGGTCTGACTGCCACATCACAAGCTTGGTGGGCAGATCCACCAATCTACAGCCATCTCCACCAGGATCACGGATCCCAATGGGCTGATGCCGGGAGCAGCCTGTAATCAGCCAGGGCGGCACTGAACTCAGCACTGCCTTGTTGATTACAACCTTGTTCTCCGCAAGACTTTTCATGGCAGTTCAACTTCTATGAAAAGGCTGGTGGAGAACAAGTGCAGGGGGCTACAGAGGGCCCATGCACTGCCCACACCCGTTGCATGGGCGGTACAGGGGTCCTCCTGCCCAGAACCCTCAAAATGCACACTGTCTGCTGTACAGACAATGTGCTTCCAAGGGTGCTGTTGCCCCTTGCTTGCAACAGCATTGCACCTGGCTCTATTATGAACCAGCGACAAGGCTGCTGTACCTTTCTCACTGGGCTGACTGGTGGAAACTAAGGTTTCTGCCAGTCAGCCCAGTGGGAAAGTCGTAATGGGGCTGGCGGGGAGGTTGCCAGCATGGTCGCGACCACCCTGTCGGGAGTTTGGCGGACTGGTGTTTCAGTCCACCAAAATCCAAATCGGACTCTAAGTGTAAAGACATCCTAGATTTGAGAGGAGAACTTTCTAATCAAGCCAGTGCATAAAGAATTTGTTGGGGTGGTGCTAAGTGGTTATGTTGGCCTTTCTTTAGGGAAGGTCATGACTACAGAAGGGGTGGTTGTGATTGCTAAAGGATTTTGGGCCCTCAAAAAGATGGAAGCAGGTGTTGTTGGGGGTACTATATAACACAGAGCCAGATATCTACTGGCGATATGCACCTCTGCCACTCTTCACACAAACAATTGTTGGTTCATCATCTTTCTCACTATCAAGGCTGTTGGGAACTTTCCTTTTACCCTGTCTCTTGTGGTTGGTCTCTGTCAATCCAATCCAATTAAAGATCATCAGAAGTTGGCCTTATAGAAGATGAAGAAGCGTACTTCTTTTTATTGTATGAGTTTGTGACGCCAATGTTCTTAGTATGAAAGCAGTCACAACAAAATCTTGCTCAGCAGGAAGCCTAACTGACTGCTCTGCTCTCACCCCCAGAAAATCAGATGCAGCAGATTATGGTTGCTGTGGAGTTTCCTTTGAAGATTCTGTTTACTGTTGATTTTTTTATTCACAGGTCAGCCTTGACTGTAGTCACTGAGACGTATCTGCTTTAGTTTTAGTGGTGATGGTGGTATGGTTGTCGATCCAGGGATAATCTTCCTCCGAGCTTCTTCCTGGCCAGTGAAGGTTGAAACAGACATACTGTTTTGCTGTAAAACCTTGTGGCAGTGGCAACAGACTGCTTCTCAAAAGCCACTTTCTTGGCAGGACCCTCCATGTTTTGGGCCATCATCTTTACTTTTTGTATGCGTCAGCTTCACAAGCAAAGGCACTTAGCAGAGAAGTTTCTCTGGACTTCAGTGTTGGCTAAGTCACCGACCTTTATTTGTCTCTGTCACTATCCTCTTGAGCACCTGCAAGCAATAAAAAAATAAGATGGGAGAGAGTGAAACTTGCCAATTCCTATCAATGCAATACATGTAATAAATATTCATCATCATCATAACAATATTATAAAAAAAATAAAAACAATTAAATTCATATAAATATTCCTGGTGTCATTTTGTATCCCATGGGTCCCCGGAGGGAGGTAGGGGAGACAGGTAATATTGAACAAGTTGATTAATAAATAGTTGATGTCCCTCTAGAGCCCATGGGGGCCCTCGGGAAGGCAGATGGCAGGCAAAATTGAATAAAGTAATATGAAAATATCCAGTGTCCCTTCAGGGCCCATGAAGTGCCTATGAAAGGCAGGCAAACTTGAATTAATTGAATATTTAATAGTTGCTGTTCCACCAAGGCCTAAGTGGGGCTCCTATGGGAGGCTTGAGTGCAAGGAAAAATTGAATAATTTGATTAATACCTATTGGTGACCTTCCAAATCCCATAAGGCGGTTTTGGGAAGAGGGTAGAGGCAGGCCCTTGTGGAAGAGACAAAAATAAAGTTAATTCATTACAAATACTAACTGGCATGACTAGCAAAGAAGGGGGCATGGAGAATAAAGAAAAAGGACACCATCATACACACACACACGCACACATACACACACACGCACACACACCACGCACCCACACACACACACCCACACACACACACACACACAAATAAACAAACACATACACAAACAAACATACTGAGACCACAAAATGGCATTCACCTCATGGAGGCATGGAAAATGAAGAAACAGAAAATATTTTTGTTTTAAAAATTACACCAAAATGACAAAAATCCAATGTAGGGAACCAGAATAATTAATTTTTAAAGATTACATGTAAAATAAATGCTTTCTAGTGCCTAAAAACCAAAAGCACCAACCGGGGATATCTGGTTGCACTTGACTGGGGCAAAGTAAAAATTTGAGGCCGACAGCAATGGAGCCCTGCTCGGATACATTGAGATGGAGGCCTTGGTTAAACGTTTACCTTTGCACTTAAAAACGTTTCTGCAGCTTTTCTTTCCTGACCTCAGACGGTCCTCCTCAGCAAGTTGATTTCGATGTGACATCGTTGGATTGACTTTCTGTGAACCCCTGGTCAAATCCTGAAAGTCTAGGGCTCCCGAGCTTTTCAGCGGTGTGAACCTGAAATTCAGGCTGGGTCACAGTTGATGGTGGCCGGCTTAACTCTTGACATCAGGTCAGTCCACTTATGATGATTTCTTCCAAAGTTGCTCCAAACTTCTGAATCTTCTTCCAGAAGTACATTTTGGATCTTCAAAGTGCATACACTGTCTCCAAGGTTGCAGAGGCTCTGAGTTGCTCTTTGGAAGTTGAAACTTCAGTTTCCAGAATTCACCTGGTCGGAATCCTTAAATGGCCACCTGACACTGGTCAGCTGGGCTATTCCTGTAGGACCTGATGCAGGGGACTTTGGTTAAATTCTTTGTACCTCTAGCTTACAGGGAGTCCACTCCTGGAGTTGCAGAAGCAAGGCAAAGTCATTTTCTGAAGCCCAAAGTGTGCAGCTGATGCAGCCCTTCTGAGTGCAGGGTCCAGGTGCAGTCCAGTGGTCCAGCACGGCAGTTCTTCTTCTTCCAGTATCTTCTTCCAGCAGGTATCAGAATTGTGGGGCAGCTCTGCCACATTTATCTTTGCTCCTTGGAGTGGGAAGCAGGGGGGGTGCTCCTGCCCAATAGAGTACAGCCTACCACCCTCTTGAGTAAGGACTTCCTAGGAAGTGTGGCACAAAGTTGTCCCAGGAAGAAACATTCTTCAAAAATTCAAGATGGCAAAAATTCAGTCTTAGAGTTTGGATCTGGATGAGTCCACCCACTGGCGTGGCTAAGCTTAATACATAAAAACACACCCCTTCCACCCCCTCTCCTAAACTAATCAGGGGCTCCTAGATGTCTGGAGATGTAAGAAACGGTCCAGTTTATGTCCCAAGTGACCATCCCTCCTTTGAAAACCGGTTTGGCTACTCTTACACCATCCTGTTCTGCCATCTGCTGTAGCTGTTCACCACCCACTAGATGCTTCCTTTGTTTCAGCCCAGGCCACTTCTCATCAAGGCAGCCTGGCTCAGGCTGGCAGCGGCTCACCAATCAAGAAAGGGCACTATAGGGTTGAATTTGGAAACTTTCAGAAAGACTTTCAAAACTCTTTAACTGTGCTAGTTATCTTAAATTCAATACTGTCAAGTTGGTGGATGTATTATAACATTTAATTTGGTACCAAACCTGCTATATTTAGCTTATTTCTATTAAAAACAAGACTTTATTATTGTACAATAAAGTCTCTCCATGTCAGCCTATGGGGCCCATTGACTACAATGTGGAAAAATAAATGTGACTGTTTTCCCCTCATCAGGGCTTATAAAACATCTTTTATAAAGTCCCTGTTTATATGTACACTGCACCCAACCCTGAAGGCACTTAGGCAGACCGTAGGAATGACCTAGGTGTAACAATAAGGTAGTTTAGGACTTTAGAAGTACTTAGAATATGATTTTGGTGCACATATTAGTACAAATTAATATGCAAATTGTGGTACACAATTTAATTAAAAATTGCATTCCAAAAATTGTCGGCAGTTGGGCAATTCTGGAATTGCGTGGAATACTGCTGGTGTACTTGTTGATGAGTATCAATATGGCTTTTTGTAAAATGAGTTGTCTTATATAGATTGTGATTGCATTGCCTGGAAGAAGATGGCCTGGTGTGTTGTGGGCACCAATGATACTTACCCTTATACTAGATCTAGGGTTCCCCTATCAGTAGAGTGTAGTCAGTGTCTAGAAGCCAGGCTCTCTAGAGATAGCTGTGGATGAACAGCCAAGGCTTATCTAGGAGACATGCAAAGCTCATGCAATACCACTTGTAGTTAAAAAGCACTTACACACATGAAAGAAACCACACAGTGTTATAAAAATAAAGGTACTTAAATTTAGGGACACAATATCAAAATTGCTAAAAAGGCAATGCTCCCTTGGGAGATAAGTAAACACAATAAATATCTACACTAGCAATCAGAAATAGGCATAGAAAAGGATAGAAAACAGTGGAAAGCTAATAGACAATTGTGACCCTAAGGGAAGCCCAAAGCATATACTAAAAAATGGAATGTGAATGCAGGACCCACACCTAGGTAAGTGGAATGTGTGGAGGGGAGCTGGGAGTACTAGGAGACCACGAAGGTAAGTAACACAGTACCCCCCAGCGACCAGGAAAGCAGGAGTAAATCACTGGATTTTCCTCAAACCACCCAAACAGAAAGAAAAGAAGAAAAGAAGACACCCTGACAAGACTGCAAGAAACCAGTGGTGGATTCTTGGAGAGGAACACCTGTGGAGAGAGGGGACCAAGTCCAAAAGTCACAGTGGAGTCCAGGAGGAGTAGGAGGTACTACACACCCAGCTGTACTTGCAGGACTTGGTCGATGGTGATGAACAGGTCAGCACTGCAGCCCAGAAGCTGGAAGAGAGTTCCTGAGGAATGCAGAAGATGTCCCACACTGGAGTGAAGATTGAAGATGGGTGTCGGTGCAGGAATTCCACCAACAAGCCTTGGCAAAGGCAAATTTGCGGTTGGTGGAAAAGTGGTGGTGCCGGGGACCAGCAAGGTCCAGGAGAACTCAACCCAAGAGGGGGAGCCTGAGGGGATCCTCAGCAATACAGAGAGTCCACAGAAGCAGAGGCAGCACCCACAGGAGTCCCACAGGACAGTGACACAGGAGTCGCAGAAGGAGCCCATGAAGCACTAGAGAAGAGGGTCCCACCCCACAGGAGAACCATGCAGAGGGCTGTGCGTTGCAGGGAGAAGCGCTTGGGGCTGGAGCTGCATGTAGTTAAGATCCCTTGGAGGAGATGCTAACAAGCCTTGGCAGCTGCAAGAGACAAAGTGCATGGGGGTAATGTCCTGCGTGGGAAGACAAGGGCTTCACCCTTCACCAAAGTTGGACAGCTAACCGGGAGGACCAATAGGACTACTCCAGACTACCACCAGTGATACAGATCTATGCAGCTCAGGAGCAGAGGTGATCCACGCAGCCGGTCATTGTTGCAGTTAGTGCCTGCTGATGCAGGGGAGTGACTCCTTCACTCCAAGGAAGATTCCTTCTTTCTTCTTAGGTAGGCTGAAGAGTTGCTGTCTTCTGAGGATTCACAGCCAGGGAAATGTTGCAAAGCTGGCAGGGGCAGTGGAAACAAAGTTGCAGAAGAGTCTTTTTCATGGATTGCAGCGTTGTCGGTTCCTGGAGGGTCCATTCGCAGTTCCAATGGCCAGAAGTTGAAGTGGAGGTTGCAGAGGAATCCTGCTGGAGTCTTGCAAGCCGAATGTAAGGACCCACCCCAGAGGGAGACCCTAAAAAGCCCTGAAAGGGGGATTGGTTACCTAGCCAGGTGAACACCCATCGGGGGGCTCTGACATCATCTGCCTGGCCCGGCCATTCAGATGCTCCTGGAGGTCCCTGCCAACCTAGGATCAAAATCGCAGAACCTAGGGACCCTCTGGAGGAGCTCTGAGCACCACCCCAGGGGTGGTGATGGACAGGGGAGTGATCACTCCCCTTTCCACTGTCCAGTTTCATGCCAGAGCAGGGACTGGGGGGTCCCTGAACCAGTGTAGACTGGTTTATGCATGGAGGGCACCAAATGTGCCCCTCAAAGCATACCAGTGGCTTGGGGAGGCTACCACTCTCAAGCCATGTAACACCTATTTCCAAAGGGAGAGGGTGATACCCCCCTCTCCCAAATGAAATCATTCATTCTGCCTTTCTGGGCTTGAGCTGTTTAAGCAGCAGGAAGGCTGAAACCTGTCTGAGGAGTGTCAGTAGCTTGGGCCGCCCAGACAATCCTGGAAAACTGGTAGGAGCAATGATGGGGGTCCCCTCAGGTGCCCCCAGAGTGCATGGAATGATACTTCCAGTACTGGCAACAGTGAAATGTAGGCAGTGTCTAGAAGCCAGGCTCTCTAGGGGTAGCTGTAGCTGAGCAGCCAAGGCTTATCTAAGAGACATGCAAAGCTCATTCAATACCACTGTAGTCACACAGTAAAGTACCTTTATGTACATGACACAAATGCCAAAAATACCATGGAGACTATACTCCATTAGGAGGTATGTAATACACAAATTATATACACTAGTATGCAGAAATAGCTGTAAAAATAGTAAGAAATGGGCCTAGGGGGAACACAAACCATATACTAAGAAAGTGATATGCAAATGTCAGTTTCTCACACAGGCAAGTGTAGTGTGTAGAGGGGCGCTGGGAGGATTGGAAAAAAACTAGGGTAAGTAATAGAACCCACCCCAGAGCCAAGGAAATCATAGTAACTTACCTAGAACACACAAGTACATGAGAAAGAAGATATTGCAAGAACCAGAAGAGACTGCAAGACACCAACAATGGATTCCTGGACCTGAAGTCCTGTGGAAGAAGGGGACCAAGTCCAAGAAGCACAGAAGAGTCTAGGGAAGACAGGAGCCCCTGCTAACCCAGATGAAGGTGCATAAGAAGCACCAATGGTGAAGAACAACAGTCAGTACTGCACCGAAGAAGACTGACGCAGGTTCCTGGTTGGACAGATGAAGTCCCACACCAGATGGATGATTGCAGTCTTTGTTTTTGTCGCTGGAATCTGCCAACAAGCCTTGGCACACGCAAAGCTCGCGGTTAGCAGAAAATGGTGCTGCCCGGGACCAGGAGGGACCTGGTGAACTCTACCCAGAGGGGGAGTCGGAAGGGGCTCTCAGCAACTCAGAGAGCCCTCAGAAGATGAGGCAGCATGCACAGGAGTCCAACAGCATGGAGACAAAGAAGGTGCAAAAGGAGGCCCAAGCTCCACTGCAACAAAGGGTCCCACGCTGCCTGAGAATCACGCAGGTAGCTGTGCATCACAGAAAGGAGTGCTGGGGGCCAGAGCTGCACGGTGCATGAAGAACTTCATAGAAGGATGGCAGCAAGCCTTGGCAACTTCAAAACACATGGTGAATAGGGGTACTGTTTTGCATGGGGAGGCAAGCTCTTACCTCCACCAAAGTTGGACAGTAGGACGTCAGGACAGTCAGGAACACTTCAGTCCACCACCTGTGAGGCAGGATCCATGCAGTTCATCAGGAGAGGGGACCCAGGCCGCCAGTGGACGTTGCAGAGAGGTCCTGCTGAAGCAGGGGAGTGACTCCTTCACTCTGAGGGCGATACCTTTGTTCTTCTGGAGCAGGCTAAAGACTGGCTATCCTCTGAGGATGCACGGCTGGAAAACAGTTGCAGTTGCTGACAGGAGCTGAAGATACAATGTTGCAGAAGTCATCTTTGCTTTTTTGTTGCACTTTGTAGAGTTACTGGAGAGTCCAGATGCAGTTTCTTCGTGAGAAGGTGAAGTAAAGGATGCAGAGGATTCCTGCTGGAGTCTTGCGATCCGAATCTGAAGAACCAACCAAGAGAGAGACCCGAAATAGCCCTGAAAGGGGGATTGGTCAGCTAAACAGGGATGCACCCATCAGGGGAGGGCTCTGACGTCACCTGGTGGCACTGGCCACTCAGATGTTCCCAGAGTGCCCTGCCAACTTGGAAACCAAGATGGCAAAACCCAGGGACTCTCTGGAGGAGCTCTGAGCACCACCACTAGGGTGGTGATGGACAGGGGAGTGGTCACTCCAATTTCCTTTGTCCAGTTTCGTGCCAGAGCAGGGGCTTGGGGTCCCTGAACCAGTGTAGACTGGATTATGCAAGGAGGGCACCATCTGTCAAAGCATTTCTAGAGGTTTGGGGAGGCTACCCCTCCGAAGCCTGTAACACCTATTTCCAAAGGGAGAGGGTGTAACACCCCTCTCCCAAAGGCAATCCTTTGTTCTGTCTTCCTGGGCTTGAGCTGCTCAATCAACAGGAGGGCTGAAACCTGTCTGAGAGGTGGCAGCAGCTGGGGCTGCCTGGAAAACCTCAGAAGGCTGGAATGGCAGTACTGTGGGTACTCTAAGGAGCCGCCAGAGTGCATGGAATCATACAAACAGTGCTTGCAAAAGCATTGGGGTATGATTTCAACATGTTTGATACCAAACATGCCTATGTTCCAATTTACCATCATGTAGCTGCACATAGGTAGTGACCTGTTTCCAGTGCAGGTGTAAAATGGCATCCTCGCATTCACAAAGTCCTAGAAAATGATCCTGGAGGTCGTGGGGGCACCTCAGCTAGTGCAGGTGTGCCCTCACACACAGGTACTCTGCACCCTGCCCTCACGGCTGAAGTGCGGTGTAAATGGAAGTGAAAGGGTGCATGCACCTTTTCATGCAGGCTGCAATGGCACTCCTGCAGAAGCCTTTGCATGGGCTCTCTGTGGGTGGCAAAAGAAATGGTGCAGCCCATAGAGATCCCCTGGAACCCCAATGCCCTTGGTACCATATACTAGGGACTTTTAAGGGGGCACCAGTATGCCAATTGTGGGTGAAATACTTGGTTGCCAGTATGTAGTGACAACATTTAGAGAAGAGAGGGCATAATCCCTGGGGTCCTGGTTAGCAGGATCCGAGTGAACAGAGTCAAGCACATTGACATCAGGCAGAAAATGGGGTAACCATGGCAAAAAAGAGGGTACTTTCCTACAATGCAGGTCAGCAAAGAGAGGGAGACAAAGGGAGGCTGTACCTAATACACCTCTTTCCTTGAATTATAGGTCTGATTTGGATGTACAAGTACTGAAATATCTGGGCAGACATTAGCTTCGCGCATGCAGAATGAGTAGCATACATTACAATAAGCTCTAACCTTTCTCAAATGAGCCAATAGACAGACCAAGGAAGACTATGCATTACCACTTTTTCTGGTGCAAACACAGAATCCATTGGGCAATTGCTATTCTTATACCCTGAAGGATAACAGAACGGTTTCTCTAAAAATAAAACAGTAATAACATCAGTAATTTATCCGGTACACTACCTCCATCACATTGGGTCCACATGGAAAAATCTAATGGGATGAGAGGCAGGCATGGGCCATTGGGCACCCAGCTTGAGATTGAGTACAATGTCAATGTCTCAAAGTTGAGAGTGCATATAAGGGAAGCCAGCGACTTCTTAAAAAACAAGGTGATTTACTGAATCAGATCCCACTGCAATTGTCTTTCCCTCATTCTCTCTGACATAACAGGGGCTCAATGAGTATCCAAGAATTGGAAAAGCCATGACATGATCAAGCTGACACCTAGATATTCGAGATTGGTAGATGGGCTTGTGTCTTTGGATGCAGTTACTGTTCCTCCCAATTCCCTTAGGTTTCAGTTCAAGTTAAGTCTTTTCTCTCATACTGCCCCAGGACAATTGGGCCTTCATGCGAACGTAACACCACTGTCCTTGGGGGCAATATGCATCCCTTCCCAGGTTAAACCCCATTGATCCAACATTAAGAAATGCTGATTAACTACCATCTTGAATATTGAATCCCTTGATTTCACCCCCAGACAATCATCATTTAGGTATGATGCCAGCTGTTTTTACATTACATTTTGAATGAGTGACTGACTCATCTTTCTGGATGCTGCATTACGGGACAAAATGATTGATTTAATTGCGGTCCACCAAACAAAGAGCGATTACAGTGCAACGCATCATAGGATGAGTGCCACTTTAATAACTAACTTTCTTGAAAATATTGTACCAATGTCTGTAGAGCCATTAATAGGCAATAACACTAGGACAATTAAATTGTGCAGTGTGCAGGCAGACAAAGAGGCAATAGTGAAGAGTTATGATGACTTTTATTCCGTTATTGCACATTTTGCTGATCTCCCATGGTGGGATATTCCTAATACTGATATTCAGTATTCCCTGTTTTCCCAACTCAAGGAATTGTTCCAATAGACACCCAGAACCCCTGCCATAAAAACGAATACAAAAATTAACAACTTGTGGTGTTATACCAGTTGTAGCAGTTGTCCTATAGCAAAGTCCTGACTTATCCTAGTAATTAAAACATGCATTCCATCCTTAATTGGAGCTGCCAGCTTACATTACAAGCGTACCTCAAATACAAGTAAGCAAAACTGGGACGAGGCTGGTTGGACAGACCTCATTGAGACATACAAAAACAGAGATATGGCTTCCTATTGGCGTATAGTTGCTCATGGCAGCAGAGAGGGAAGTAGACCTACTGATCACTTTATTTCACCATTTACCTGGGTTGAACATTTTGAAATTATAAATTTATATGTATACACATGTGCAAGTATGTTGGGGCGTGACCCAGTGGGTGAACGTAATATCCTGTAAGCCCCGGTGGATCTTGGTCCACATTGAGCCTGCTGTTCTTACTACTGCAGACACTCAGGTGCCTTTGAGACCTTGAAAACGTGGGAAGGCCCCGGAACTAGATAAGATCTTAGGGGATGAATTTCATTAAGATGTTGCATTTTGGGCTTTATATCAATCTTTTATCACTACTATAGTTGCTGGTGCAGAGATACTTGATATATGGCATGGCTGCAGAGATCATACCAATCTCTATAAAGGGGGACAGAGATATTCCAAGCAACTGTAGACCAATTACTCTATTGGACAACCTACAAAAGATCTTAACTAGACAGAACCAATTGAGTATTTGGTAGTTGAAAACTGAGTGTTAAAGCCCATTCAGGCTAGCTTTAGAGCTCAAGGTGGTTCCATCGATCAAGTGTTTCAGCTGTCTTTAATTCTATGAAAAATGCATTCATTTAAGTATATATCATTTATATGTCATGATTGTGGACCTAAGAATTGCCTTTGATCTGGTCCCTAGACACTTAGGCCTATATTTATGGGCTTTGTGGCGAAGGGCAGCGCAGCAAGTCATTTTGTTGCACTGCTCTGCATCAGAGGGAAAAGGCAGGAATGCACTATATTTATCTGATATGTATCATTCCTGTCTTTTTCCCCTGCACTGGCACCCTCTGCCCCTTGGTAGACTGGTCCCTGCATTGCATGCAGGATTAGTTTTGTGCAGGAAGGGACACATTCCTGTACAAAAACAATCCTGAGAGGCGTTTTCCTCTTATTATGTGTGCTGCAGAATGCAGCACACATAGAAGGAGGAAAAATAAAGATATTTCTCTGTGTTCTGCCTTTCATGGGGGGGGGCGTGTTTTTGACAAGTTCTTGTAAATCTGGGAATGCAGCAAGGTCCATGGATGTTTCGTGGGAACACTCTTGCAACACCCAATGAAATGCCTCCCTCATGCAGAGTAATGTAATGGAGAAATTTGCACTGCCTTACATTAATTAAAGATTTATAAAGCCACGCAGGGCCACTCGCGGTGACCTTGCATGGCTTCATAAGTCTCACTTAAGGTTTGCCTTGCTCTTGCACCAAGTTGCGTGATCCATCTGCATGGTGACAACATTGATGACAATTATAGCCAGGCTTCATAAAAACAATTATGCGAGTTGCACTGTGGAAAAAAGGAGGAACATACAGAGTACATCCCTGTCTGCAAAGGGGTGACCCTTTTCCACCTTTACATCAACAATGCTCTTTTGAGTTGTGTACATGATTCTCCTATACTAAATGATCTATACATTCTGGCCTTACTCTTTTCTGATGATACTATGTTGCTGTCTTGAACCTCTATTTGCCTGCACTATTTGATGACCAAGTTCCAAACTTTCTGTGATCTAAAGGCTCTAAAAATCATTACGCAAAGAACAAAGTAAATGGCCTTTGAGCCACATAAGCCTTTTGTGGGAAATAGCTTCTAGGGTCTGCCTGTTTTGAGTGGATGGAAAGACTTGATTATTTGGGAATAAAGGTAGATACAAATTATCTTGGACCCCTCAACTAGAAAAGGGCAAGGCAATGCTGCAGCACATGTTTGTTGCATTTTTAAAGTTGTATTCTTATGGATGTATTGGGATGTTTCTGAGACAAAATAACTCTGAAAGAAAAGAAGGATGCATCTCATTTCACATAAAATGACTGAGCACACTCTGGATGTATCAGAATCTATGCTGTAGTAAAAGAGGTTATGAAGGTCTGGAAGGCTTTGTTTTATTCTTCTCCCCTTTTAATACACAATTATATTTTTGTCAGTTTGGTTATTGGCTTAATAATCTATAGAAAGTCTCACTGTGGTTTCAATGGAAATTTGCAGATCCCCAAAACCTCTACATTTGTTTCACATCCTTTGGAGTGGGTCAAGAGCCATGGCTATTGCCTTGTGTGGATTCATAGGAATTTCCTTGGCTGAATCTTCAAAAACCAAACATAATAAATGAAATTTGTCAAATATTCATTTCTCAACCTTCAAATATTGAGAATCTTCTCTCAATATCAGCACTTGTCTGAGGTGTTTCTAATTTTTGTTGTTCAGGTTTGACAAAAAGTAATATGTTGTTCGGATATATTACTACAAAGGTGTCAAGGATGTCATTAAACACATAATTGACATAGAGTTGAAAAGCAGCAAGAGTACTGGAGAGACGATATGACATCACCAGGTATTCGTAGTGATCATATTTGATATTGAAGGCGGTTTTCCACACATCTCCCTCTCTAATATTGACCAAATTATAAGCTCCTCTAAGGTCTAATTTGGAACGATTTTCACCAGAAACGAGAGGACAGAGGATATCTATTGTACACACTTGCTTTCAGTTCTCCAAAACCAACACATTAGATTTCAAGCTGAAAAAGATTGTCACCCGTGAAATTGACACAGCGTGACAATAATCCTGTGGGCTAATTTCTCTTCCAGATATTCTTTCACGCTGTAGAGGTTAAAGGATGGACTCTCCAATGAAGAACTGAAATCCTAGATGAAGGTCTTTGAAAGTCATATTCCTGTGGTGAGTGAATGAATGAATGACAGATTTAGAGAGTGCAACATCTTCCCAGAAAGGGTATCCTAATGTTATTAAAGACAGTCGACTAACTAGAGTTACAAATAAACCTCTTGGCTATTTTCCCCCTCCAATATTATTTGAGAACCATGTTTTCCTAAGGGCTTAACATATAGATTCTTCCATGATGAATCAGTGGCTCTGGTTGAAGTTCTATGGTACAGTCATATTCTTGGTGTGATGCAAGAAATTGGGTTACTGGTTGAGGGGATTGAAACCCTTCTCAAGTAGCAAACACAGTTCTTCTCAGGTTGAAGCCACAAGCAAATCCTAAATGTACCTGTGTTCAACCCTTGAGTAGCTTGGCATAGAGCAGGCAGGATTAACTCAGAGGGAATGTGTAAACTATTTGTGCAACACTTTAAATAGTAACACAGTAAAAAAAGAGTAACTTTCAATAAATAAAACAAGACCAAAATGACAAAGATCCAATTAGTAGAACCAGAATTATTGAATTTGAATATTTTAGTTAAAAATATTGCCAAAAGGCATACAGGGCCAACTGTGGATATCTGACCACGCCGGACTGGGGAAAAGTCACAAATTTAGGCCAACCGTGATGTAGAATGGGCCAGCTGCAGGGATCCAGTTAGGCCTGCTGAAGAGAGTACCATAAATCAAGGTTTGTGGAGTGTTTCAATGATCTGCGTCGCAGATGAATAGCACAGCCAAAATAATGTATCAGTTCTGAAATGCTGCAAGGCTGTGGTGTGAGGGCCTGCATCACTGCCTAGCATGCATCACACAGTCAAGGAGATATGCCGATTCCGAGGAGCTGTGAGGCTGCGATGCGCAGTCTGGTATCATTGTCATGCATGCTGTGGATGAGGGATTCAAGAGCTTGTGCTGCAGATGCATCTCACAGCAGCGGTTCCGATGAAGCAATGGGCTGTGACGCCATGCAGATCTTTCCAGTGGTTCTAATCCACACAGTAGCGGTCATGTGTCAGTTTTTCTCTGGGGTATGCAGCACAAGAGTTGAGTTGGTTCCCCTAGGTCCACAGAAGCTGGCAGAGCACCTTGGGTCCACTTCAAAAGGTCCAGGACTGGGGTGGCACCACTTGGCAGGGCAGACGCACAAATGGCAGAGAGCCTGTTGGGGCCCTGAGGCTTTGGATCAGGTGGTCAGCCAACTAGACCTCTGTGGTCCTGTGGTCCTGGGTTCAGAAATGCTGGTCCAGTCCTTCTCACCTAGGCAAGAGGGCAGCAGGAAGCAAGTCAGCACAGCAAGGCAGCAGTTCAGTAAAGCAGGAGGAATTAACTTTCTACTTTTCCTAAATCTAATAGTAGCATGTAGATTTGGCTGGAAAATTTCCTAGTCTATTTTGGGGCCTGAGATAAGGCGCATAAGATATTTTCCCAATCCCCCCACTCCTTTAAAATTACATTGCTACCCTCTTCCTGATGTCTTTTACAATCCTAATCCTAAAATATTTTCCCAATCCCCCCACTCCTTTAAAATTACATTGCTACCCTCTTCCTGATGTCTTTTACAATCCTAATCCAGTGTACTAATTAACCCCAAGGGTTTTCTGCTGGGAGACAAACCTTAGTTAAATCTCTTCTGGTGGAAGAAATAATATCCTAGATGTTCAAAGCTAAGGGACAGATGTATGTATCATTTTTCCTGTCGCAAATGGCCCGATTCCCATAATGGGACCGTTTGCGACAGTAAAAAAAACATTTTGGTATGTATAGACCCTATTTTGCGATTCGGTAATCTATTTACCGAATCGCAAAAATGGTGTGCGAGTTGCAATTAGGAAGCGGCGTTCCCTTCCTAATTGCGAGTCGCAGTCCAATGTATGATTGTTTTGTGACCACGAATGCAGTCACAAAACAATCGCAGTTAGTGCCAGCCTCAAACTGGTGCTAACCCATTCTCAAAAGGAAAGGGGTCCCCATGGGACCCCATCTCCTTTGTGAATGCATGCGAAAACATTTTTTTTCAAAGCAGGCAGTGGTCCCACTGACCACTGCCTGCTCTGAAAAAATGAAACAAAAATTTATTGTTTTTTTTTCGAAATGCATTCAGTTTTCCTTTAAGGAAAACGGGCTGCATTTAAAAAAAAAAATACTGCTTTATTTAAAAGCAGTCACAGAAATGGTTGTCTGCTGACCCCAGCAGACCACCATCCCTATGAGTGCCGCCATTCTAATGGGGTTGCAAATTGCGACCTACCTTATGAATATTCATGAGGTATGTCATTTGTGACCCAATTGCGAATTGCAAACAGTGTCATTGACACTGTTGTACATCCGGTTTTGAGAGTCGCAAAACCGGATCTTCATACATGTGGCCCTCAGTCCTTAACCTCTTCACAGAATGTGCCTTAATACTCCTGGCATTAATAGCCCCTGGATTTTGTGTTGGTTCCTTTTACTTCCATTCATTCCGTCCCCAGTCTTATTTCCTAGCCTTACATCCATTCCCCAAGTATGTTTTCAATTGCATGATATACAAATCTAACATATTTTAAATAGTGGCTCTTCATGAATGCAGTAGAAACTAAGTCCAGGATTATCAAAGGTAGACCCTCATACTCATTATACTACAACTCATAGTGAAAAACTAAAACAAAATCTAATTGGCCAATGGCAAAAGAAAGCATATATTTTTGCAGTTGCCATTTTGTGACATCATGTTCAACGTGTAGCCTTTAGCCAATTTTGTTACACACTCGAATATTAATTATATTTCTTAACTATCTGTATATTTTCGCTACCTCTTAGTATTTTTTCACCACTAGTCTTGTTTCTGGTGTTGATGTCCTCATGGACTGTAGTTTATGCACATCTGTGCCTGCGTCTTAAATCTCGTGATGCTGCTCACCATTCTGGAACTAAAGGGCGGACAGGAAGTAGAAGGAGGACACAAATATGCACTTATATTTATTTTTCACTTTTACCAGTTATACATTGATTCCCCCGTTCTCTGTTGCCTGAAAGAGAAACTAGGAGACCTCTTAATCGGGTCCATAATTCTATATTTTGTTTCTTGTTGTGCGTTAATGGTTGTCCAAAGGAGTTGGTGTATACTGTGTGTCAGAGCCCCACCACACAGTAAAGACCCCTTATGCTAGTGCTGTGGCCTAAAATGGCCGGCCAAATTGACATGCACATTTAAGTGCATTTCACTACAATCCTCCGCCCCCCTCCCACTGCCCAGCCCTACCCCTCCCTTCACACACTGGCTCAGCCAGCAGCTGAAAAATAAAACAATATTTAAGTACTATTTTATTTTTCAGCTACAGGCTCTGAGGCAGTGGGGCAACGCTCCTCCACCATTGCGGAGGAGCCGCGGTTGGAACAGTGGCCACTCAGAATCAGCGAGAGTGGAATTCCATACAGTAATTGTGCTCAGTCTGACATAATGAAAGGCTAAATAATTAAAATTAAATCCTGTTTCAAATATCCATTAATGCAACAGCTGTGTTTAATTGTGTTCCTCTGCCATACAGTCACCAACAGATGTTCTGAATATTCTGTGATATCAGAGGGAACATTCACAATCCTACACGACTTTAACATGTCAAATACATGTTTTTATTTCATCTGTGGAGCATGCATTAAAAAATGTAACGGGTACATATCTCAGTGTGGAATTGATAGGAAAGGAATGGCGCCTTTGCAACCTGAATTTATTACAAAAAATAATGGGCAATCTATTCTTGTGCTGTCATTCATAGGTTTAGCTTGAGGTTTCAGTCGGCATTCCACATTCTCTCCTTTGTTCAAACAAAACTCCTTAAGCTTCTTTTGGCCCGAATACGTTACCTCTTGTTTCACCAGGCTAGTAAGTGGCTCGATTTAATACTAATCAGTCACTTCACTGCAGCTGATGATAAAATCAAATCGGTCTAATGAAGCAGGAACTTCTATTAGTTGGAATGTCTGGTGGTAAAATGTTTTTATGGCGCAAGTACTTTATTGATGCAAAGAGCTTGTGGCGCATTGACACGAGAAGAAAACACAAAATGCAAGTAGAATCTTAAGTTCTCAATGAATTTTGCAGTAGTTGATTCCAGGAATATTTGTTGTTAAGTTCACAAGATTTAGGGTGCCTTTGGAACTCCAGCTGATAGTTGGTTCGTCAGAGGGGATAGTTTTTTCTGTAGAGTGATGGAGCTGAAGATATCATTAATTGGGGTGCAAATGACAGGTCAGAGTTGAATAAAATTCATTGTTTTTGTTCACTCCAAGTCGGTGCTACAGTCCCAGGAAGAGTTTCTTCCGCATGCCAACCGAATATTCCTACTAGGAGTACCTATCATACGCACCCAAAACAACTTTAAGTGGTGAGTGCTAGTTGGTCGGGCTCCTAATTAGAACAGAGGTTTCTGGAAAAGTGCTAGCTCCGCAGAACACCACATTGTAGTATGGGTTTAAACCATA
Organism: Pleurodeles waltl; assembly: GCF_031143425.1. Classification (NCBI taxonomy): domain Eukaryota; kingdom Metazoa; phylum Chordata; class Amphibia; order Caudata; family Salamandridae; genus Pleurodeles; species Pleurodeles waltl. The sequence goes on along the minus strand of NC_090438.1, from coordinate 478,792,181 downwards.
CATCTGATTTAGCCCATTTAATGTTTTTTGATCGAGCATTGCAGCGCGCAAGCACTGCTTTTCTGACGCGTTGGTATGTATCTGGGCTTTTAACAACGCTCACCTCACGCCCATCATTACCACTCCTTCGTGGGCTTGTCCTTCAAAACTCCTCTGATGACCTCTGTCCCTCCTAGAGAGGTTTTGTTACTGCCTTGGCCATCGTCCCGGTTACATGGATAATTTCACTTTTGCCAATAAGTTTGACCTCGAGCAAACTTCTTTTTCCTTTTGCGTCTCACCTTATCGCTGATGCTCATGGCGGCTGTGAATCGGCTCGCTTATGTGAAACAGTTTTTCTTTTAATTTTCAATTTATGTGGCAAGAAAAAAGTCCGGTTAGCAGGTTACAACACTAATTGCTCTAACTTGAGCAAATGCCAGACCCATTGCATTAGAAATGCTTGTTAATGCTTTGGAGCATAATTACACCCCTATCCACCTTACAATGGACCCATGCCAGAATTTTTATTCGTGAGAACACCTCGAGGTTCATGTCGAGTAGGTTTTGTATACAGGCTCCCTGGGTTACATGGTGCGGGACCCGTTCGTCACTATAATAATTTCAGACAAATGTGAGGCCCATGATGAAACATGATGTGTGAGGGAAATGTCTTGTGATTGCCAGAAAATCTCTCTGGGAGTAAGTGTAGGAGGCTGGCCTGGCTTATAGTGGGTACCTGATGGTACAGACACCGTGTGCCAGGTCCAGTTATCCCTTGTTAGTAGATTAGTAGTGTTCTAGCAGCTTAGGTTGACAGAGGTAGCCATAGCAGAGCAGCTGAGGCTGAACTAGAAGACATGCAAAGCTCCTACTATACCACTTATATCATATAGCACTATATCATGAGAATCACAATACTCAGAGTTACTAAAAATAAAGGTACTTTATTTTAGTGACAATGTGCCAAAAACATCTCAGAGGATATACTCCCTTAGGAGGTAAGTAAAATACATAAATTATACACACAAACCAAAATCAGGTAAGTGAACAGTTATAAAAGTAGTGCAAACACTGTAGAATACAATAGGAAGCAATACGCCTAGGGGCAACACAAACCATATACTTAGAAAGTGGAATGTGAACCACTTAGGGACCCCAGGCCTAGTGTTGTGTGTAGAGGGTCGCTGGGAGTGTTAGAAAACACTAAGGGTGTCCAAGATACCCCACCGCAAGACTCTGAAAAATAGGAGCAAAGTTACCCTCCTTCCCCAGAAACACACTAAAGTCATGATAGGAGATTCTGCAAAGGCAACAACTGACTGCAAAGCAATGAAGACAGATTCCTGGACCTGAAGACCTGCAAAGGAAGGGGACCAAGTCCAAGAGTCACGAAAGTGTCCAGGGGGGGTAGGAGCCCACTAAACCCCAGATGAAGGTGCAAAATGTCTGCCTCTGGGTGGAAGAAGCTGAAGGATCTGCACCAACGGAAGATACCAGGAACTTCTCCTTTTCACAGACGATGTCCTACGGCATGCTGGAGGATGCAGAGTTGTTTCCACGCAGAAATACCACAAACAAGCCTTGCTATATGCAAAGGTCACGGTTAAAGAAAATGGGTGCTGCTTGGGCCCAGGAAGGACCAGGAGGTCACCCCTTGGAGGAGTAGACAGAGGGGGCACTCAGCAGTACTGAGAGCCCATGCAGAAGCAGGCAGCACCCGCAGAAGTACTTGAACAGGTGTTCAAGAAATCTGAGCATGGCGGTCATCTCAACACTACAAAGGAGGGACTCATGAAGCCGGAGGTCAACTCAGTGAGTTGAGCAATGCAGGACGGAGTGCTGGGGACCTGGGCTTTGCTGTGCATGAATGATTCCTTGCAAAAGTGCACAGAAGCCCTAGCAGCTGCAGTTCACGCAGAACACAGGATTACTATCTGGCATGGGGAGGCAAGGACTTACCTCCATCAAATTTGGACAGAAGGACCACTGGACTGTCGGGGTCACTTGGATCCAGCTCCTGTGTTCCAGGGACCAAGCTCTTTGAGATGAGAGGGGACCCAGGTGACTTTTGAAGCAGGTGTTTGGTGCCTGCGTTAGCATGGGGAAAATTTCATCGATCCTCAGGAGATTTCTTCCTGGCTTCCAGTGCAGGGTGAAGGCAGACAGCCCTCAGAGCATGCACCACCAGGAAACAGTCGAGAAAGCCAACAGAATTAGGTGCTACAATGTTGCTGGCAGTCTTCTTGCTACTTTGTTGCGGTTTTGCAAGCATCCTGGAGCAGTCAGCGGTCGATCCTTGGCAGAAGTTGAAGAGAGAGATGCAGAGGAACTCTGGTGAGCTCTTGCATTCGTTATCTGAAGAGAAACCCACAAAAGAGACCCTAAATAGCCCTCAGAGGAGGATTGGCCACCTAACCAGGTAAGCACCTATCAGGAGGGGTCTCTGACATCACCTGCTGGCACTGGCCGGTCAGAGATGCCCATTGTGCCCTCACACCTCTGCATTCAAGATGGCAGAGGTCTGGGACACACTGGAGGAGCTCTGGGCACCACCCCTGGGGTGGTGATGGACAGGGGAGTGGTCACTCCCCTTTCCTTTGTCCAGTTTCACGCCAGAGGAGGGGCTGGGGGATCCCTGAACAGGTGTAGACTGGTTTATGCAAGGAGGGCACCATCTGTGCCCTTCAAAGCATTCCCAGAGGCCAGGAGAGGCTACTCCTCTCAGGCCCTTAACACCTATTTCCAAAGGGAGAGCGTGTAACACCCTCTCTCAGAGGAAATCCTTTGTTCTGCCTTCCTGGGACTGGGCTGCCCAGACCCCAGGACGGTAGAATCCTGTCTGTGGGTTGGCAGCAGCTGTAGCTGCTGTGAAAACCCCAGAGAGCTAGTTTGGTAGTACCCGGGGTCCATGCTGGAGCCCCGGGGATGCATGGGATTGGCATGATACCAGATTGCCATGGGGACAATTCCATGATCTTAGACATGTTACATGGCCATATTCAGAGTTACCATTGTGAAGCCACACATAGGTATTGACCTATATGTAGTGCACGCGTGTAATGGTGTCCCCGCACTTACAAAGTCCGGGGAAATTGCCCTGAACTATGTGGTGGCACCTTGGCTAGTGCCAGGGTGCCCTCACACTTAGTAACTTTGCACCTAACCTTCACTAAGTGAGGGTTAGACATATATGTGACTTATAAGTTATTTAAGTGCAGTGTAAAATGCAGTGTAAAATGGCTGTGAAATAACGTGGACGTTATTTCACTCAGGCTGCAGTGGCAGTCCTGTGTAAGAATTGTCTGAGCTCCCTATGGGGGGCAAAAGAAATGCTGCAGCCCATAGTGATCTCCTGGATCCCTATTACCCTGGGTACCTAGGTACCATATACTAGGGAATTATGAGGGTGTTCCAGTGATCCGATCAGAATTGGTAAAAATGGTCACAATTTTAAAGAGAGAGAGAGCATAAGCACTGAGGTTCTGGTTAGCAGAGCCTCAGTGACACACTTAGGCACCACACAGGGAACACATTCAGGCCACAAACTATGAGCACTGGGGTCCTGGCTAGCAGGATCCCAGGAAGACAGGCAAAAACAAACTGACACACAAGTAAAAATGGGGGTAACATGCCAGGCAAGATGGTTCTTTCCTACAGTAAGGTATTGCAGGTTGTTCTTGCATGCACGACTGTAAGAGTTAGGGTCTCTCAAGGGTGCTGGTAAGGTCCAAGGATTAGGGACCTTGGTTTCTGAAGGTAATGAAATTTAAATTGCATATTTACTTCCTGGCTTTAAAGGCAAACTTAATTCTCTTTCAACTTGAAGTCACGCGGACTGCAAGGTTGTATTTTCGGATTCAGTTAATTTTATTTTCTAAATTGGGTACTATGTATATGGTCAGAGACAGGATATCTCCTGAATCCATCAGTCAGCGTAAAATGATAATGTGGTTTAGACAACCTGTCAGGTTTCATTAACCTGGTAATTCAGCTCCAACAGCAGCGACGCTAATATCTACACTTTCCTGACCTTACTGACCGTAGCGTCATCTTGGTACCCGCTGAGTGATGAGGCCACGCATGAAACTGTTAACCACGCGTCTTTATTTCTCTGCATCTACCTGTGAACTCCAACATTCCAAAGCAAGGTCTCATACATTCTGTTCTAGCGATTACATCCCACACTGATACGGAGTTCTTGGGAGCCATAAAGGTTCCATTACAAATCATGCAAGACACTACATCTGCCCCTCTGTTAAATGAAAAAGTACAAATTTTTAGAAAACCATGGGGCCGACACAAAAATTTACATATAGAGAAACATGTACAATTAAATGTCTTCAATTAATCTTCTTGGCGCTTTGATCTGTCAACCCGATCTGGTTAATGGAAGTTGTAAACAGTTGTCTTCAATGTCAGAAGTTGCCTGTGATGGTAACGAATCAACAACAGGCATTGAGCTTTCACAGTGAGTATTTCTTTCACAATCTTGAGTTGAAGATCAATAAAACACAGGGCAGAAGTGAGGAGACTCTCTGATAAGGGACTTCTCTGGTGTGCAGGCAGTCATCATGTGCCTTTGGCAGACACTACTTGAAGAGGTCCAGCATTGTAAGGAACATCAGATTTAATTTTCCATGGCTGTGAAACAATCACCAAATCTTCCTTTGGAACGAGAGGTCTTTCGCATGCCGTCTCTTTTCTGAATACATTTTCATTTTCTGGTTTGGAACTAAGTCCCTCGTACAAGTTTTCATTAGTATGTCTTTGAGTAGTCTGTTGGGGTATAATGGTTGCCATTGCTCTGTCAAACATCAAAGTCACAGGACTTTCACCTGTGGTTGAGTGAGATGTAGCACAATAAGCTCATAGAGTAGAGTTCAGTAATGTTTTTAAACAGAGCTTCTCCAGAGTTGCACACTACACTGCTTTCTTCAGCATACCCATAAAATGCTCTACAAGCCCACTGGCCTGTGGCCACACCTGTGTGATCTTTTGATATTTCACATTAAGGTGTCCAAGAAATTCCTTAAATTCTTTGCTATTAAAGTGTGGACCATTGTCTGACTTTACGGCAAACCCCAAGTTGCAAATATGCCATCAAGTTTCTCAATCACTCATGCATGTCTCAATGATGAAAGATCTTCGACCAATGGAAACCTGAATATTCTTCTATTATCACCATTAAATTATATCCATTATTAAGTAGACAAAATAAATCAATGGCTACTTTCTCCAGGCATGTTTGGGGTGCTCTGACATATTTAGCTTGTGTTCAGTGACTTTGGGTGACAGGCAATTGCATATGAGACAGGATTTAAGTTACTTTTCAACTCTTTCATTTAGGTATGGAAACCAAAGTCTATCTCGTCGAGCTCTCTGTGTCGCAACAATACCACAATGTCCTTTGCGAACCACCTCTATCACTTTTTGTCATAAAATTCTCTGGAATTAGGATCCTCGATCCTCACAGAAAAACTCCTTCCTGAGTTACGGTCAATTCAGCCTTGACACTTACACTTTTGATGTTCGCCATTATTAGTTAGTGGACAATCATGTTTGTTCCATGAGTGATGTGCAACTATGTCTTTGAACTTTAACATGTCACCATCATGACTCGTAGCAGTGATAATCTGGGCTGATAATACAGCAGCTGTTGTACCTGAATTGACAATGAAATTGATGTAGGCCTTAGCTATTTGTGTCGTGACCTTGAATGGGCACTCTTGAAAAGCAGTCAGCAGGATTTTGATCCTTTCCAGGTTGATGCACAATTGTATAAGCATAATCTTGGAATCTTAATTCTCCTCATTCAATTCGAGGTTGCATCTTGGTCCTTGGATTGCCAAAGATAGTCAGCAAGGCCTGATGATTAGTATTAGAACTGGGGTCTCTAGTTGGCAGTGGTTTGAATCCTGTCCTAGTAGGGACCCTCACTCTAGCGAAAGGAGTCACACAGCTAGGATAATCCCTGCTCACCCCCTTGGTAGCTTGCACAATCAGTCAGGCTAATCTTAGAGGCAATGTGTAAAGTATTTGTACACACACACACACATACACACAGTAACACAGTGATAACACCACAGAAATACTGTGGTGATATTAATGGCTGTAGCCTCTGGAGCAACGTGGAACTTCATGACATTGTATGCTTATGATGTCATGGAATTCCATGTTCCTTCGTCGGCAGTTATTCACTCTGTGCCCTTTTGTATGGATGCAGATGCTTTACTCTTCAATAAAGACTTGAAAGAACATTTCTGGACTTCGTCTTAACAGTGGGACGATAAGGATGAACAACTTGTGGAGCTGGATTTTCATTAATCTGCACTCAGCCTCATTTTAGTACAGATACTTTGGGTGAGTGCTTAACAGGCGGTCTCAGCAATTTTAATCGCGCTTCTATGCTTGAATTCAGTGTTTTTGTTCCAGGACATGTTACTGGGGACACAGAGTTTTTTCATTCTCGATGCGCGATTTGTTTTTTTTGCCATGTTTCATAACGAGCATTACACATTCTACTTCTGCAGCACACCGTGCTGTGACCTACGCGTGTAAGGATTCCTTCTGCGATTCTCCTGTCCATCGCACGCAGCTTGAGACTATTTCACGGCGTGTCTCAAGTATTTCAAACGCTGCGCCCAGGTGAATTCCTTTCAGCGTGTTTGCAGTTTGTGTGGATCTACTTTAAATGAAGGTCCTCAGCTTCTCAGTAAAATGGAAGAAGGACTTCAAGAGAAGTAAAAGAAGGACTTCAGGCTTCTCTTCATTTTCGGCCATGTTTCTTTGCGATAGTAGGAAAGAAGGAGACTGAAGTTATTTTTCATGTTTTTCTTCAAGGGTTAAATGGCTAAATTATTTGTTTTTTTTGGAAACGGAAGTCTGTTTTATTTTAACAGGTCGGCCATCTTTGTACTGTACTGTGCTGTGGACTTGTACTGTTTTACTCACACAGTATGTTCTATATATCAATTTTTCCTCATAGATTTTTTTATTCTCTTTTAAAAAAAAAAGAGAGAAAAAGAAGAAGAAGAACAACAACAATAGAGTACAGGATACTTATAACCATTTTTTTTAAATTCATTTTTGGACTTGTTTTGTCACTTCTTCTCAGGCTGTGGGTACGTGTCACAATGCAGAACGTTTCACCTGCAGCACCCTTTTTGCAAGATCCCGGGGAGCCCATTCTGGAATGGAAACTGTGGTTACGCTCTTTTAAAGCCTATCTAGGAGCCATTAACGGTCATAAGTTCAGCACTGAAAGAAATAAAAGTTGAATGTACTACTAGTTGGGTGTTGAAGGGCAAAATATTTTTGATCATTTACCTGCTTATGAATTGGGTGAAGAAGGCGAACTGGATGAATTTGAAATGGAAATTGCTCAGTTGGACAAGTATTTTATAAAAACTAAGAACATTGTGGTTCACAGGTATAAATTCTTCACGAGGTCACAAAATCCTAATGAGAGTATTGACACTTTTATTGCAGCACTGAGAGTTTTAGCTGCCAAGTGTGAGTTTGAGAATTTCACTTCTCAACTTATTAGAGATCAACTAGTTGCTAGATGTCATTCTAAAAGTATTCAAGATAAATTGTTAACATGTAAAGATCCCTCATTAGATAAAGCAATTGACATAGCGAAAGGTATTAAGTGTTCTTTAGAAGATGCCAAACAATTAGAAGTATCCTTGTCCTGTACTACCATTTCTGGGGCAGTGACCTATATTCAGTGCACTGGTAACAAGATACAAGAGCGCTCTGATAAGAAACAAGATTCAGCTTCTGGTATGAAGAATACTAATCAATTTAAGTTTAATCAGAGGATTATTTGCTACAGATGTGGTTCGTCGGCTCATGTTTCATCTTTTTAAAACTGTCAAGCGGCAAGTCAATCGTGTAGAAACTGTAGTAAATTGGGTCATTTTTCTAGGGTCTGCCGGAGTGTCAAGAAGAACAATGTTTGTTGTGTGATCAGTGAAGATATGGACAATGGTGATAACAACAATGAGTATGTCTTAGTAGTCAAGGAAGCGACAATACTGCCGAACAAAGTTGTGACGGATCCTGATATTGATGTGACAATAGAAGGAGTAGTGGTTAAACTGTTGGTGGACACTGGAGCACGTATCACTATTGTGTCACAAGAGAAGTTTCATGAATTTTGGGCCCACAAAACTCTGTTACCTCCTGATGTCTCTACTGTTGCTTTCGAAGGGAGCATAATTGATTTGATTGGTTACTTCTGGGCGTCTTTAGGTATTCTGGGTGAGATTAACCAGGGAAAAGTTTATGTAACAAAAAGGGGTATCAATGTTTTGGGTTTGATTCAACAAGCTGAATTCAAATTGATTATCAAACCTGGAAGAGACAAACCTGTTTCCATTGAGAAAAGCAGTGTGAATTCTGTTCAGACTGCATTAACAACATGTATTTGGTCACAGAAATTAAAAAAGTTATTTCAAGAATAACTAGCAAAAATAACTAATTTCACACACACGATAAAGCTGAAACATAATGTGGTTCCTGTGAAACATAAATTGAGAAATGTACCTTAGAGCATAAGAACACATTTATCTAAACTATTGAAAAATATGTGAGAGCAAGTATTTATCGAGAAGGTTAAGGCCACTTTATGGCTGTCTTCTATTGTTTTAGCTAAGAAAAGAATGGGAGATCTTAGGATTTGTGTGGACTTTAGAAGTCTTAATGAGGCAATTTGGGTGGATAGTTTCCCCTTACCAAGGATTGATGACTTAATTATGAAAGTAGGGTCCTCTAGTTGGTTCACAAAGCTCGACTTGAAGTCTGCTTACCATCAAGTAGAACTAGATGTTGATTCTAGACACTTAACGGCTTTTATCACTCTTGATTAAACTTTTCAGTTTTGCAGGTTACCTTTTGGCCTAGACTTTGCGGCTGCAGTTTTTCAGAGACTCATGTCGGACATGTTTGTAGACAATCCTAATGTGGTTGTGTTTCAAGATGATATTTTGGTCTTTTCTGATACCGAAACAGCTCATGCCAAAATTCTGTAGAGTGTACTTAGTAAGCTAGAAAGTAGAGGGGTGACTTTGAGTGAAAGTAAATGTACTTTCAAAACTAGAGAAATCGAGTATCTAGGTCATGTGTTATCAGAACAGGGTATAAAACCAAGACCAGGTTTGGTAAAGAGAATTCTGAAAGCTCCTGCTCCGGAAACGAAAGAATAATTATTGTCATTTCTTGGTTTATGTGAGTTTTATGCCAAATTTTTGAGAGACTTTGTTAAAAATACTGAATGTTTTAGATCTCTGTTAAAAAAGAATGCCATGTTTCTTTAGTCAGATGAGTGTAACAAGATGTTTGAGTTGATCAAACAAGAAATTGTCAAAGCTCCGGCATTACAGCACTTTTCTGAAGAGAGGAACACCATTGTGACAGTGGATGCATGTGAGTATGGTTTGGGCGCAGTGTTATCTCAGCTGTCAGTTGAAGGAAGTGAGAGTACAATAGGGTTTGCCTCAAGAACTCTGCAGCAGGTTGAACGTAAGTACTCTGTAATTGAAAAATAACTTTTGGCATGTGTGTGGAGCATTGAGAAGTTTAAGCAGTATTTGTGGGGCAGACAATTTGTTTTGAAAACGGATCATAGTCCTTTGGTAGAAATCTTATCTGGTAAGAAGATTAAATGGTCCACAGCTCGTATTGCAAGACTATCGGCTAAGTTGTTAGAATAATTTTTTTCCATAGAGTACATTCTTGGAGGAAATAATTGTAGAGCAGATTGTTTGTCTAGATTGCCCATGGTAGATGAGGAAGAAAAAGATTGGGAGACTGAAATTGAGGAATGTTTTGTGGCATGTGTCACTGGCAGTGAGGTTGTGATGAGTGAAGAAACATCGATTAATTTTGTTAAGGAAGACAAGTTGTTGTGTGAAGTGATGGGTTTGGTTAAATCTGGTTGGCCAAAGGAGAAGAATTTGTCTACAGAATTGCAACCGTTTTGGAAGGTATCTAAAGAGTTATCCATTGAAGGAGATAAGCTAGTTAGATGCAACAAGCTTATTCCTCCAGAGTGCACTAGGAAAGATTTGATTGTTAAGACTTATTCTGGTCACTTAGGTGCTACTATTACTAAAATAAAGTTAAGAGCTGATTTTTGGTGGCCTAGAATGGATAGAGAAATTGATGAGTATGTTAAAAATTGCACAAGATGTAGTAGTAGTGATAAAGTTTTGCTCATGGAGGGTGTTACTGACTCATTTGTTTCCACACCAGCTAGAGCTTGACAAAAAATAGGTATTGATTTTCTCAGTCCTTACCATATATTACCACCTAATTTCAGATATTTTGTTTTCATAATTGATCATTTATCAAGATGGGTTGAAGTGGAACCGGTGAGATATCCTACCACACATAGTGTCATTCGATGTCTTAAGAAAGTTTTTGTCCGTGAAAGGTTTCCAGAGCAAATACTGACGGACAATGGAGTTCAATTAGTTTCAGCAGAAATGCTTCAGTTTCTAGTCTAATGTGGCATTAAGCATATAAAGACTCCTCTTTATCATCCACAAAGTAATGGAATGGTGGAATGCTTTAATCGTGTTCTAGGTGATTGTGTTCAGGCCACGTACAGGAATAAAATGTCCGTAGAACAAGCTATTAATGAATCTATTTGGTCTTATCGAACCACACCACACATTGCTACTGGCAAAAGGCCTTTTAAACTTATGAGAGGGAGGATAGCATCCACTGAGTTGTCTCCCTTTTGGGTACTAAAATCATTTCATGAGGGGAGCAATTTGAAAGAAATTTGGCAAGAGGCGAAAAACAATTCCGATAATATGAGCAGAGGAAAGTTGAGTGGAGGTCACTGTAATAGTGATAGGTTAAAGGTCGGTGATTGGGTAGGAGTGAATAACCCTTTCTTGGCAAGGAAAGGTATGTCTAACTTTAAGGATTCACAACAAATTTGTGACATACGTAAGAATGCTGTGAAATTGTCTGATGGGAGTTGGTGGAGCACTTCATGCATTGCGCTGGATCCCAGAGTGCATGCTCAATTTAGTAATACTCAACCTGCTAAGACAACGTTGAAAATGAAAGAAACAAATATAGAAGATGTGCAAGAGCATATTTTAAACCAAAAAAATTTCAAGATTACCTTATGTATTAAATGCATTACTATTTTTGTATTTTCATTTAGGTATGTTTGCATTAGTGTGTAACTTTCTTATAACTGTCATATCTTTTGTATGTAAATTTTCCTAGTTTTTATGGTTGAAGTTAGGGTTGTTTTATAATTTTAAGTATATTGAGATTTCAGTTTGTGTAATTCAGCTTTTTGTTTTAAGAGGGGAGAATTGTGGTGATATTAATGGCTGTAGCCTCTGGAGCAACGTGGAACTTCATTACATCGTATGCTTATGATGTCAGGGAATTCCATGTTCCTTTGTCGGCAGTTATTCACTCTGTGCCCCTTTTGTATGGATGCAGATGCTTTTACTCTTCAATAAAGACTTGAAAGAACATTTCTGGACTTCGTCTTAACAAATACTCCACACCTATTTAGAAAAATAGTCAATATTTATTTGAGTAAAACAAGATGAAAATGTCAAAAGTCCAACCTACACAAGCAAAGATACGAATTTTCAAATATAAAATCTAGTGTAGTGCTTTGAAACACAATAGCCCCAGCAGGGGCTATCACAATGTCTTGACGGAGCCGTCAGTTGGATGACACTCGCGAAGGAGTGAAGGCTGGTCATTGAGTCGCATGGACCCCAGGCACAGTACCTTTGAAAACGATGAGGAAATAAAGACATTGCACCAAGTCGGGAAGGTGAGGTGTCGCTGGAGCCGGTGCAGCGTCAGTTCCTTACTGCTACCTGGGAGGTGAGATGTTAGTTCTTTACTTTTAGGCAGCGGAGGAGAGGTGTCGGTACCTTATTGTTGCTTGGAAGGTGATGCGGCGTCAGTGGCGAGGCATTGGTTCCTTACAATTCGGCGGGATAGATGAATCCAGCAGGTCAAGATGGCAGGTGTCGACTTTGCAGTTTTGCAGTCTGTGAGAAACTAGCATCTTGTTGTAGTACCCCGCCCCCACACCTTTTGCCTAGTTTCTGAATGCAACTTGCACTGGAGTGCACTGGGATCCTGCTAACCAGGTTCCCAGTACTAGTGTTCTTTCCCTAAAGCATGGTAAAAGTAATTAGATACATCTTTAGCTACCACTATAAGTCCCTGGTAAAAGCTACTTAGGGCATGGGGTACTATGGATAAGCCCCTAAGGGAAGCAGCACTGGTTGTGCTGCCTCAAGGCCCATTCATTCAGAAGCACCCAGCATTGCCATAGCAGGCTGAGTGTCCTGGTGAAAGCCTAAAATACAAACTCAACATGGCACACTCCCCGTGTGCCCTGTCCACCCTACATTGCATATGTTATGGGTAAGTCACCCCTCTAGCAGTACTTCCAGCCCTAAGGCAGGATGCACCATACTATATGTGAGTGCATAATTCCAAGAGCAATATGCCCCCATTGTGTCCTTGCCAATCCTAGGACATAGTGAGTGAACAGAGCAGCTATTTTAATATACGTGCTGGACACTGGTCAATACGAGTTTCCCAGCTACATAATGGCTCCTCTGAACCCTGGGCTGTTTGTATAAAACAACTCAGAATAAGTCCAAACTGGTACCAGTACTGGATTTATTATAAAATGTGCCCAGGGGTCACCTCAGAGGTGCCCCCTGCAAATACCAACTATCCTGACATGGTGGCTGACTGGTTCCAGCAAACCTGTTACATTCAGACAGCAAATACACAAACCCTGGGGCGGAGCCCTGTCTCTCAGATTTGAGAAACAAAGCCCTTCCTTGGTGGAGGAGCTAACACCCCCTCCCTCAGGAATGCGAACTGCCCTGGCAGTGAGCTTCAAAGGGCTACTGCCCTTGAAACTCAATCCTCAGGCATGCTGCTAGCAGCAGATGGCCTCCCCCTTTGCAAACCCCCACTCCTGGAGGGAGCAAAAGAATCACCCCAGATCTCCCTTCTGAGTGAAGGCACCACTCAAAAAACAAACAAGAACAAACAAACTGGTGAAGGTCACTTCACTGAATGGCCGATATCTCTGCGACTATAAAATGTAGCTGCACCAGACAACACACTGACAACCGCTGGTACGTGTCCTACAAGTGTGCCAAGTTTGATGGCACTGCACCCTCTAGTGGGCAAGTTACGCCAATACCCTGGGTACTAGTCAGCTGACATCAGACAAGCAGAAAACCAGCTCCCCCAGAGCTTAAAAAGGATCAGGAGGAAGCCAAAGTCAAGGGACTTCAGGAACATCCTGGAACTCCAAACAGAGTGCCCCCGTTGTCCTATAAGCTGCCCTCAAAGAGACTCACCTCCAGCTCCAAAGGACTCTGTTGCACACAGCTCCTAGATTTCTGATTCGCCTTGCACCTGTCCGCCCTGGGCCTTGCATCATGGGATCTACTGTGTTCCCCGTGTTCTCAACCCCTTGCTACCTCAACAGCCCATGGGTACCCTAAGGCACCATCTTTTAATCTGCAAACCAGCTCCTTTTCCAAGTGGCCCTTCCAGGTGGCCTAGTGCCTTTGCAAGAACCTCTCTACCGCTACTCCTGCTGCAACCAGGAGCCACCCGAGACTCTCCAGCTGGCACGGTGTGCCCACCGACCACTCTGACCACCCTGCAAGAGAGGAGACTCGTAACTCAACTGTGTGATTTTAAAAGGTGACAGTGCATTGATTCCAATGATGTGAAATTACGCACAGAAAACTAACTTTGCCAACATTTTGAAAAGCTATAATTTGAAAAGTACTTAACATATTCTACAGATCTTGATCTTAAAATGTATATAAAAGTCTGAAGTATTTTTATAAAATCTGGTCTTGAGTTATTCGTTGAGTATGTGTGGTGCATGATTGGATTTGTGAGTAAAGCAAATACGTAGCACATTTCCTGGATTAGCCAAAATGCCCACCCAGCTGCCTTAAAAATTGGTGCATTAGGTGGTCTAATTTTTACCTCTGGAAACCAACGTGTGGTTGCCTGAACCCGATACATAGTATGCTTGTTTTTGCACACTGCATAGAGGGCCAGCCTCCAACACAATCACACAATGAAGCCGCAGGTGCTGCATCGGAGTTGGAATTGGGTGTCACGCATGTCAGTGACACGGCACTTAGGACTAGTAATGTGACGGTGTTGGGCCTTTAGCATTGGTTGCAATCATTGTACTCAGCGGGGACCGTAGCTCCAGTACAGGCAGTGGCGCGAAGTCGTACAGCGGCACCAGTTCTGAAGTTGCTCTCGAGTCAATGTACTTGGTTTCTTATTGGTTGCACCATAACTGACTCCCAAGGGCACAGGGACTGTATTTGGCATCACTTGGCAAGTCAAGAGTCTCAGCAAGAGAGCCCAGGTACTGGCAGATGAAGTCTTGATGTCCCTGAGATTTCATAACAGGAGGCAAGCTCTGTCCAAGCTGTTGGAGAACCTTTGGAAGCAGGATATAGAAAGCAAGGTCCAGTCCTTTTGTAGTGTAGCCATTTTTTAATGTAGCTTTTTGTGCTTTTGCTTATAGTATTAGGCCTCTGTGCACTTTGCCCTAGATGCATTTTTATTTAGCCTGGCTCTGTTATTTTACAATAACCAGTTTCACGGTCTTGTTTTACTTTCTTCTATCACACTGTTTAGCTTACTTCAGCACTGAAGTTCTCAAACAAAACATTCTTGCTCGCTCTGTGCTTCAGTCAAGGATACAGTCTGGTACATTGCCGATAGACGTGGTAGAAGTTTAGTCTTTAGGGTTCGTAGACACATTCTTACGTAGGGACGTTTCTTAGAACACTGGCGTGTTAGTTATAAAAACACTTCCTAGTCCTGGTACACGTAAGAGGGAGATTCTGACCAGGAAACCACAACTACACGCTGACTGCCCTGTTGCAGATGCTGATTCCGATCACAGGCCTTTGCTCAGGTATGAGGGTCGATGTCCTCCTGGGGGAACCTGAAAGGCAGGCTTAGAGCTTAATATGCTGTGCTCAAAATAGAATTTAGAAGAGAGAACGTAATCTAGTTGCACTATGATAGCGTTATTCTTGTTTCACTCTCCTCGTTACTATTTCAATCCTACTGTGTTGTATGGTTCTGGTTATTGCGGCTCACGCCTTGTTTTCTAAAATGAGGTTGTTTTATTAAACCAATCTTTAAAACTCAAACTGCCTTTGTCATTTATATATGAGACCACCCTGTGTATGAGAGAAACAGTTGGGATCTGAGTGACCACAACTTCCCTGGGAAGCACTAAGATGTCATGCGCTCGGCTGCCCAATTGTCTCTTCCCTTTGGGAGAGATGAGGCACTGCTAGTTAGCCGGAGCTCAACCCGGATTTGGGGTGACAAGGGTCCTTCGCCGTGGGTTAGACGTAGTCCCCCACACTGTGAACGGTCTTGCCGCCGAAAAATCCAGTAGTCTCATTAGGATAATGAGAGCCTATGCAACACTTTCACTCCTAAGAAAAAAAGCAGCAAGCAGCAGGCCAGTATCCAGCTCTTCATCCTGGCATTATGTCCTCAGTCCAGTAGGATTCTAACTTTGTGGGGTCAGAGGTCCAGTATATATTCCAATTTCTGCCTTTGAAGTAGGCAAACTTTAAAGAAAAGACTTTGTAGTGGACTAGACCCTGCCTTTCCTGCCCTGGTCAAAGACACACTCCATGGGGTTGGAGACTGCTTTGTATAAGGACAGGTACAGTCCTATTCGGATGTAAGTGTTAGCACCTCCAACCACTCTAGCTCAGGAAGACCCATCAGGATATGCAGGGCACACCTCAGCTCCCTTTGTGTGACTGTCTAGAGTGAATTCATAAACTGCCCAACCATCAACCTGACCCAGATGTGTTTTCCACAGACAGACAAAGGCACAGAATGGTTAAACAAGAAAGTGCCCACTTTCTAAAAATGGCATTTCCAAACTCACAGTTCAAAAAACAATGTCACCAAAAGATGTATTTTTAAATTGTGAGTTCAGAGACTCCCAACTCTATAACTCTATCTGTTCCCAATGGGAAATATCACTTAAAAGATATTGCATGTCAATCCCCTTGTTACCCTTTGGGAGAGATAGTCCTTGCAATAGTGAAAACTGAATTTAGCAGTATTGCACTATCTGGACATATAAAATACACTAGTACATGTCCTGCCTTTTAAATGCACTGCACCCTGCAGATGGGGCTGCGTTGGGCTTACCTTAGGGATGACTTATATCTAATAAAAGGAAGGTTTGGGCCTGGCAAGTGGATGTAATTGCCAGGTCAAAATGGCAGTTTAAAACTGTCCCCACAGACACTGCAGTGGCAGGCTTAAAACATGCTGCAGTTCTACTAGTAGCATTAGATTTAAGGGCTCTGGGCATACATGGTGCACTATCTTAAAGAAGTACTAGTAAATCAAATATGCCAATCATGGATGAACCAATCACCAATATCATATAGACAGAAAGTACTTGCACTTTAGCACTGGTCAGCAGTGGAAAAAGTGCCCAGAGTCCTAAAGCCAACAAAATCAAAATTCAGCACAGAAACAAAAACAGGTCAGAAGCAAAAGTTTTGGGGATATCCCTGCAAAATAGCCTTTTCCAGCAATCAGTTACCAGCATAAAAGGATTTCCATACAGGAATACATGGAAATGTTGACAAGCTCATACTACAGACAAACATTCCTTTTCAGAAAGTGAGTAAGCATGTTCTGCTTGAGATAAACTTTTACTTGCATTGGCCAAATATGTCTTCTTGCATTTGGGCATACACTATGGTATGCATGTATAGCACCTAGCCCAACAGGACTATCGCCAATTACAATATCAGTGTGGAGCTTTGGATTGAAGAAGGCCAGTTCTCTTGCATTTTCTATGGCATGTTTGATTCTCCTGAAAGTCTTTTCACATTCTCTTAACCATTTACACAAAATGTTTTTCTTGGTTAACTTTGTAGTGAAGTGACAGTGGCAAAGTCACTTATGCATTGCGAACAGTAGCTGGCTATTCCAAGAAAAGAATGTACCATTGAAACATCTTGTGGAGGCTCAGCATTTGTTAAAGCTTGTACTTTTGCAGGATCAGGTGTCATGACCCAATCACAAAATATGTGGGCAAAGAATTTCAATTTTGTTTCATTGAACCTACACTTGCCAGCATTTAAAGTCAAACCTGAATCACTGAGTAATTGATATACTTATGTGAGGGCTCTATTGTGCTCCTTCTGTGTAGCTCCAAAAGACAAAATGTCACTGCTATAGCTAAATGTATTCACAACAGGTTGTACATTGCATTGTATGACATCTTGGAAATCCTGGATTTGTGTCAGCAGTTGGAGCCTGATCTCCTGCCTCACATGAACTCATGGAAGTACTTACTTTTATGGCCACCAACACTTTTCAATACACTGTGGCAGTATCTGGGGGCATGTCCCAACCAACTTTCAGTGGTGTGTTACATAAAATCCTTGCTACCTTGATTAAACACATCAACAGGTATGTCCAGCTCCCACATCAACAGGATTTGGCCATCGTGAAGGCAGAATTTTATGCTTTGGGTTGACTACCACATGTGGTTGAAGCCATAATTGACAAGCATATTGCCTTGTTGCTACCACATGCAAGTGAACCGGTCTACCACCATCGGAAAAACTTCCATTCCATCAATGCGCAAGTTGTCTACTTATTGGATATATACATCTCAAGTGTGTGTGCCTTCTTTCCTGGGGCAACACATGATTCATTTGTACTATGGAACAGCACTATAACCCAGAAAATGTCACAACCTGGACATGAAAGGACCTGGCTTTCTGATAAGTACAATAGGACTTGAGGATCGTTTCCCTGAATCCTTGTTTAGGAAGTGACAATGGCTTGATATGTTATTAATCTGTTGATGTGTTGCTTCCATGTTGGAGACTCAGCATATCCTAACCAACCATGGTTATTGGCAATCCTGAGGAATCTTACAACACAAGGGGAAGTCTGCTTCAGTGAGGCCCATGGAAGAACACAGAGTCCAGTTCAGAGGGCTTTTGGGCTCCTGAAAGCCAGGTTTAGGTACCTGGACAAAACCGTTGGAGCTTTTCTCTACTACCCTGATAAGGTGTGCCAAATCATGCTTGCTTGCCTCATGCTCCACAACATAACCCTGTGATGGAACATCCCTGTAATCGCTGAGGAAGGAGACTGAGAAGAGCCACCGCATGTGATGTTGAAATGCCCAATAAGGATGACAGTGGTGAAGAGAAGGAGTTGAACTACATCAAGATGTTGTTGACCACTTCTTCACCTGAGTGTAAGTTTACCTTTACAAACTGTGACCTCCAATGTCAGAACAACTTGTGACCTAGGGAAGATATCAGTCTGCAATGGTAGTTTTGTAGGAATGGTCAGTTCAGGAAAGTCAGAGGAGAAAGAAATATTAGTGGATCAGACTTTCCCTACATTGACTACTGTGTTTGTTGCCATAGATTAACTGTGTTTATGCCAAATCTGTATGCTTCATAGCACGTTAATTGAGTCAAATGTAACAAGTGAAATAATTAATTATTCCTTGTTATTCTGTTTCAGGGTCCTTTACCATGTCATCTTCATTTGGACGTGTCAAAGGTGTGACATATGCAGTGATATGTTGCTGTTGGAAAGTACAAAGTGAATATGTGTGATCCTGGAGCAGACACCAACTCGGGATGGAAAGATCTTGCACAGAGACAACTTACACTCTGATAGAATGGAAGTTTGGGAGATTATATCATACCTGTGTTCAGTGTGATGGTGCCATCAAGGTAATATGTGTCAATTAACTTGCTGAAACCACATGTGTATGTCAAGCCCTGGCATACTGTTCTTCTGTCACACTGGCTATATCTTCAATTTCTGTTCAGTGGAGGTAGCAGTTGATATGTCTCCTCATAGCTGATAGTACCTTTTAGCACATCACGAATGGTGCTTGTGTAATTGCACCAGATAGTTCCACAGAGTTCTTTAATGGCCATATGGCCTCAAATTGTGTTACTTTCATGACGTAGACTCTTGGCGCTAATGATGCAGGATTCCTATTGTGAGGGCAGGATATATGGCTCCAACTGAGGTCACTTGTCAATGATAATTTGCCTATTTAATTTGAACTCACACAATATTTATTTTCTTCCATGGTTTCAAGATGGTTGAGTATCCAACCCTGACTGGCACATGCTATTGGAGTTATGCAAGTTTGTGAAACTCAGCTCTGATTTCTTCAAGGACTTGTTAGCTACATATGTATGTTTTCAATACATCCTGAATTGTGTTGGTTATGTTTGAAAGAAATGGGTAACACGTCACCTCTTTGTCATTTCTAATTTATCTTAGCAAATAAATGTTTAAAAGATTTGACAACATGACAGTAGAAGACAGACACGACAAATGAAATGAACAATAAATCCATCAAGAGTCTTATAGTTTTTGTCCATATCATTAATTTGCATTACACAAAAGAACACAAAGGTGAATCAAAAAAGAGGACATGAAAAAAGTCTATCATGGTGGATGAAAGTATGGTAGTAGACCCACAACTCAGTTTGGAGTCTAATGTACAAAATACAACTGTCCTCAGCAAAGATAACTGTGTCCCTGAAATAGTCCACAAAGTGAATGGGAGAAACACACTGGAGAGAATTAGGATCTGTATCTCTTGGAGGTGGTGGGGGCAATCTTCCTCTCCTGGTAGTCCAGATGACTATCATGGGGAGGAGGGGGGCACAAGTGCAGGGGCTGGGGTGGGAGGAGTGGCCTCCTCATGTGACTGGGCCTCCCTGTCTGTGGCTGGCAGTGGAGTGCTTGGCCCAGAAAAAAGGGGACTACAAACAGGGGCAGATGGAATGAGAAAATGCCTGCTCACATGATGGTAGATGTCATGAAGCACCTCAATTTGGGAGCTTATATTGTCATTGTGATTGTGCATTTCTAAGATGAGCTTCCTCTGTAACACCTTGATCTCCAGGAGCTCAGTTACAACCTGGCCCTTACATCTTGGGACTGTTGTACTGCTATCAAGACTTGCTCTATAGTGGTCTGCTTGACAAATACCCCAGTTTCCTTACTTTGATGGCCCACAGATTCATTTCCATGACCCCTACCTCCATTACCCTGTGCCCTTGAGGAAGTGTGCCCATCCCACTGGGTCCTTGTGGAACTGGAGGCATTGTTGGTGTTGTCTAAACAGCAGCCAGGAAAAGAGGCACAGGATTGGTGTATACTTCCTCTGTACAGAGGAAGTGGAGGTGTCCTCATGCTGAGATGGTGTTGCAGCTAGGGTAGGAGGTGTAAGTGTGGTCTGAGTGCAACTTACTGAAGCTGTCTGGCCAAACAGACCAGATGGACTAGCTAGCTCTTGATCATCTGGACTTGCAGGCTGAAGGCTTGCTCCTGGTCTGGAGAGGAGCTGTTTTGACAGGCAGATGGTGGTCCACTGGCCGGGGGGGGCGTTGACGGGGGTTAGACCTGTGAAGGATTCAGAGAATATGGTATTAATGTATAGTTTGTGCATTTTATATGTCTTTGTTCACAAATGGGCCAACCTAAAAAAAATAGAAACTGATTGATAGACTGATTATGCCTTGGTGTGATTTTCATTATTTTACACATGCAGACTGATTTACACAGATGACAACTCCAGTGCTGGCATTGTTGAGATGTCCTGAAATGCAAAAGTGTTATTTCAGAATTGTACGTTGCATGTAACAGATATTTGACTCAACACAGTGGTGAGTAGTTCGCCGTACTGGTCCATTCCAAAGCATAGCAGGAATCAATGTGGTTTAGCTTAACCAGTTCTGTGCCTTGGACGAGGTGACCTCGTCCAAGGCTACAGTTCCCGTGTGCTAGCGCTCCCCCCCTGTGCTCCCCACACACCCCCCCAAGGCAGGGATGGAAGGGGAAGCCCTTCCCCTTCCACTCCCGACCCCCCCCCCCACCCCCCTGTGACGTCAGCGCGCGAGCGCGAGCTGATTTGTCACAGGGCCTCCCCCATTGCGCTGGAAGCACAGCTTCCAGCGCGATCGAAAGAGAAATGCTTTGCATTTCTCTTTTGATCATGTGCGGGAGGCAAGGAGATGCTTAAAAGGGAAGGAAATGTATTTCCTTCCCTTTGAAGTCTCTCCAAGCGTTTCAAAAGCCGGATTACTTGCAATCCGGCTTTTGAAACGCCCACTAGACACCAGGGATGTTTTTTTTTGGTGAAATAGACATGAGGGAGCGACCCCTGGGGCAAGGGTCGCTCCCAATGGGGGTCATTTTTTAGGAAGGCCTTTTCTGCCCCCCCTGGGGGCAGAAACCTCTAGGGCACCAGGAATCATTGTTTTTTTGTTTTTCTTTTTTTTTTTTTTTTTTTTTAGGTGGAGAGCGACCCCTTAGGCAAGGGTCGCTCCCCTAGGGGGTAAATTATATTTAGGCCATTTCGGCCTATTATTGGGCCGATCTGCCCACAGGGGGGGCAGAAACCTCTAGGTGGCAGGGCACATTTTTTTTGGGCGTCTTTTTTTGTTTGTTTGTTTTTTTAGAGATGGGGAGCGACCCATTAGGCAAGGGTCGCTCCCCTAGGGGGCAAATTGTATTTAGACCATTTCTGCCCCCCTTGGGGGCAGATTGGCCGATTTTCGGTTGGGGGGGCAGAAACCACTAGGTACCGGGGATTTTTTTTGGGGCGCCAATGTCACGCAGGGGGAGCGACCCCATAGGCAAGGGTCGCTCCCGGGGGGGGGGGTAAATTTATTTTAGGCCATTTCTGCCCCCCCTGGGGCAGATTGGCCTATTGTTATTAGGCCGATCGGGCAGAAACCTCTAGGCGCCAGGACAAATTGTTTTTTTTTGTTTTTTTTTTTGTTTGTTTGTTTTTTTAGAGATGGGGAGCGACCCATTAGGCAAGGGTCGCTCCCCTGTGGGGCAAATTGTATTTAGACAATTTCTGCCCCCCTTGGGGGCAGATTGGCCGATTTTAGGTCAATCTGCCCCAAAGGGGCAGAAACCACTAGGCACCGGGGATTTTTTTTTTGGCGCCAATGTCACGCAGGGGGAGCGACCCCGTAGGCAAGGGCCGCTCCGGGGGGGGGTTGGGGGGGGTAGGGGACAAATTTATTTTAGGCAATTTCTACCCCCCCTGGGGCCGGCTGAGCTAGAGGCCAAAATCCACAGGTAGGCACTGTTTTCTATGAAAAAATGTGATGTGTCCACGTTGTGTTTTGGGCCATTTCCATTTCCGGTATCATTTTTATCGGGAGACTTAGGGGAACGCTGGGTGGAAGGAAATTTGTGGCTCCTCTCTGATTCCAGAACTTTCTGTCACCGAAATGTTAGGAAAATGTGTTTTTTTAGCCAAATTTTGAGGTTTGCAAAGGATTCTGGGTAACAGAACCTGGTCAGAGCCCCACAAGTCACCCCGTCATGGATTCCCCTAGGTCTCTAGTTTTCAAAAATGCACAGGTTTGGTAGGTTTCCCAGGTGCCAGCTGAGCTAGAGGCCAAAATCTACAGGTAGGCACTTTGCAAAAAACACCTCTGTTTTCTTTCAAAAAATGTGATGTGTCCAATTTGCGTTTTGGGGCGTTTCCTGTCGCGGGCGCTAGGTCTACCCACACAAGTGAGGTATCATTTTTATCGGGAGACTTGGGGTAACGCTGGGTGGAAGGAAATTTGTGGCTCCTCTCTGATTCCAGAACTTTCTGTCACCGAAATGTGAGGAAAATTTGTTTTTTTAGCCAAATTTTGTGGTTTGCAAAGGATTCTGGGTAACAGAACCTGGTCAGAGCCCCACGAGTCACCCCATCTTGGATTCCCCTAGGTCTCTAGTTTTCAAAAATGCACAGGTTTGGTAGGTTTCCCTAGGTGCCAGCTGAGCTAGAGGCCAAAATCTACAGGTAGGCACTTTGCAAAAAACACCTCTGTTTTCTTTCAAAAAATGTGATGTGTGCACGTTGCGTTTTAGGGCATTTCCTGTCGCGGGCGCTAGGCCTACCCATACAAGTGAGGTATCATTTTTATCGGGAGACTTGGGGGAACGCTGGGTGGAAGGAAATTTGTGGCTCCTCTCTGATTCCAGAACTTTCTGTCACCAAAATATGAGGAAAATGTTTTTTTTAGCCAAATTTTGAGGTTTGCAAAGGATTCTGGGTAACAGAACCTGGTCAGAGCCCCACGAGTCACCCCATCTTGGATTCCCCTAGGTCTCTAGTTTTCAAAAATGCATAGGTTTGGTAGGTTTCCCTCGCTGCCGGCTGAGCTAGAGGCCAAAATCTACAGGTAGGCACTTTGCAAAAAACGCCTCTGTTTTCTTTCAGAAAATGTGATGTGTGCATGTTGTGTTTTGGGCCATTTCCTGTTGCGGACTCTAGGCCTACCCACACAAGTGAGGTATCATTTTTATCGGGAGACTTGGGGGAACGCTGGGTGGAAGGAAATTTGTGGCTCCTCTCTGATTCCAGAACTTTCTGTCACCGAAATGTGAGGAAAATGTGTTTTTTTAGCCAAATTTTGAGGTTTGCAAAGAATTCTGGGTAACAGAACCTGGTCAGAGCCCCACAAGTCACCCCATCTTGGATTCCCCTAGGTCCCTAGTTTTCAAAAATGCACAGGTTTGGTAGGTTTCCCTAGGTGCCGGCTGAGCTAGAGGCCAAAATCTATAGGTAGGCACTTTGCAAAAAACACCTCTGTTTTCTTTAAAAAAATGTGATGTGTCTACGTTGCGTTTTGGGGCGTTTCCTGTCGCGGGCGCTAGGTCTACCCACACAAGTGAGGTATCATTTTTATGGGGAAACTTGGGGGAACGCTGGGTGGAAGGAAATTTGTGGCTCCTCTCTGATTCCAGAACTTTCTGTCACCAAAATATGAGGAAAATGTTTTTTTTTAGCCAAATTTTGAGGTTTGCAAAGGATTCTGGGTAACAGAACCTGGTCAGAGCCCCACAAGTCACCCCATCTTGGATTCCCCTAGGTCTCTAGTTTTCAAAAATGCATAGGTTTGGTAGGTTTCCCAGGTGCCAGCTGAGCTAGAGGCCAAAATCTACAGGTAGGCACTTTGCAAAAAACACCTCTGTTTTCTTTCAAAAAATGTGATGTGTCCACGTTGCATTTTGGGGCATTTCCTGTCGCGGGCGTTAGGCCTACCCACACTAGTGAGGTATCATTTTGTATCGGGAGACTTGTGGGAACGCTAGGTGGAAGGAAATTTGTGGCTCCTCTCTGATTCCAGAACTTTCTGTCACCGAAATGTGAGGAAAATGTGTTTTTATAGCCAAATTTTGAGGTTTGTAAAGGATTCTGGGTAACAGAACCTGGTCAGAGCCCCACAAGTCACCCCATCTTGGATTCCCCTAAGTCTCTAGTTTTCAAAAATGCACAGGTTTGGTAGGTTTCCCTAGTTGCCGGCTGAGCTTGAGGCCAAAATCTACAGGTAGGCACTTTGCAAAAAACACCTCTGTTTTCTTTCAAAAAATGTGATGTGTCCACGTTGTGTTTTGGGGCATTTCCTGTAACGGGCGCTAGGCCTACCCACACAAGTGAGGTATCATTTTTATCGGAAGACTTGGGGGAACGCTGGTTGGAAGGAAATTTGTGGCTCCTCTCTGATTCCAGAACTTTCTGTCACCGAAATGTGAGGAAAATGTGTTTTTTTAGCCAAATTTTGAGGTTTGCAAAGGATTCTGGGTAACAGAACCTGGTCAGAGCCCCACAAGTCACCCCATCTTGGATTCCCCTAGGTCCCTAGTTTTCAAAAATGCACAGGTTTGGTAGGTTTCCCTAGGTGCCGGCTGAGCTAGAGGCCAAAATCTATAGGTAGGCACTTTGCAAAAAACACCTCTGTTTTCTTTAAAAAAATGTGATGTGTCCACGTTGCGTTTTGGGGCGTTTCCTGTCGCGGGCGCTAGGTCTACCCACACAAGTGAGGTATCATTTTTATGGGGAAACTTGGGGGAACGCTGGGTGGAAGGAAATTTGTGGCTCCTCTCTGATTCCAGAACTTTCTGTCACCAAAATATGAGGAAAATGTTTTTTTTTAGCCAAATTTTGAGTTTTGCAATGGATTCTGGGTAACAGAACCTGGTCAGAGCCCCACAAGTCACCCCATCTTGGATTCCCCTAGGTCTCTAGTTTTCAAAAATGCATAGGTTTGGTAGGTTTCCCAGGTGCCAGCTGAGCTAGAGGCCAAAATCTACAGGTAGGCACTTTGCAAAAAACACCTCTGTTTTCTTTCAAAAAATGTGATGTGTCCACGTTGCATTTTGGGGCATTTCCTGTCGAGGGTGTTAGGCCTACCCACACTAGTGAGGTATCATTTTGTATCGGGAGACTTGTGGGAACGCTAGGTGGAAGGAAATTTGTGGCTCCTCTCTGATTCCAGAACTTTCTGTCACCGAAATGTGAGGAAAATGTGTTTTTTAGCCAAATTTTGAGGTTTGTAAAGGATTCTGGGTAACAGAACCTGGTCAGAGCACCACAAGTCACCCCATCTTGGATTCCCCTAGGTCTCTAGTTTTCAAAAATGCACAGGTTTGGTAGGTTTCCCTAGTTGCCGGCTGAGCTTCAGGCCAAAATCTACAGGTAGGCACTTTGCAAAAAACACCTCTGTTTTCTTTCAAAAAATGTTATGTGTCCACGTTGTGTTTTGGGGCATTTCCTGTAACGGGCGCTAGGCCTACCCACACAAGTGAGGTATCATTTTGTATCGGGAGACTTGTGGGAACGCTAGGTGGAAGGAAATTTGTGGCTCCTCTCTGATTCCAGAACTTTCTGTCACCGAAATGTGAGGAAAATGTGTTTTTTAGCCAAATTTTGAGGTTTGTAAAGGATTCCGGGTAACAGAACCTGGTCAGAGCCCCACAAGTCACCCCATCTTGGATTCCCCTAGGTCTCTAGTTTTCAAAAATGCACAGGTTTGGTAGGTTTCCCTAGGTGCCGGCTGAGCTTGAGGCCAAAATCTACAGGTAGGCACTTTGCAAAAAACACCTCTGTTTTCTTTCAAAAAATGTGATGTGTCCACGTTGTGTTTTGGGGCATTTCCTGTAACGGGCGCTAGGCCTACCCACACAAGTGAGGTATCATTTTTATCGGAAGACTTGGGGGAACGCTGGTTGGAAGGAAATTTGTGGCTCCTCTCTGATTCCAGAACTTTCTGTCACCGAAATGTGAGGAAAATGTGTTTTTTTAGCCAAATTTTGAGGTTTGCAAAGGATTCTGGGTAACAGAACCTGGTCAGAGCCCCACAAGTCACCCCATCTTGGATTCCCCTAGGTCCCTAGTTTTCAAAAATGCACAGGTTTGGTAGGTTTCCCTAGGTGCCGGCTGAGCTAGAGGCCAAAATCTATAGGTAGGCACTTTGCAAAAAACACCTCTGTTTTCTTTAAAAAAATGTGATGTGTCCACGTTGCGTTTTGGGGCGTTTCCTGTCGCGGGCGCTAGGTCTACCCACACAAGTGAGGTATTATTTTTATGGGGAAACTTGGGGGAACGCTGGGTGGAAGGAAATTTGTGGCTCCTCTCTGATTCCAGAACTTTCTGTCACCAAAATATGAGGAAAATGTTTTTTTTTAGCCAAATTTTGAGGTTTGCAAAGGATTCTGGGTAACAGAACCTGGTCAGAGCCCCACAAGTCACCCCATCTTGGATTCCCCTAGGTCTCTAGTTTTCAAAAATGCACAGGTTTGGTAGGTTTCCCTAGTTGCCGGCTGAGCTTCAGGCCAAAATCTACAGGTAGGCACTTTGCAAAAAACACCTCTGTTTTCTTTCAAAAAATGTTATGTGTCCACGTTGTGTTTTGGGGCATTTCCTGTAACGGGCGCTAGGCCTACCCACACAAGTGAGGTATCATTTTGTATCGGGAGACTTGTGGGAACGCTAGGTGGAAGGAAATTTGTGGCTCCTCTCTGATTCCAGAACTTTCTGTCACCGAAATGTGAGGAAAATGTGTTTTTTAGCCAAATTTTGAGGTTTGTAAAGGATTCTGGGTAACAGAACCTGGTCAGAGCCCCACAAGTCACCCCATCTTGGATTCCCCTAGGTCTCTAGTTTTCAAAAATGCACAGGTTTGGTAGGTTTCCCTAGTTGCCGGCTGAGCTTGAGGCCAAAATCTACAGGTAGGCACTTTGCAAAAAACACCTCTGTTTTCTTTTAAAAAATGTGATGTGTCCACGTTGTGTTTTGGGGCATTTCCTGTAACGGGCGCTAGGCCTACCCACACAAGTGAGGTATCATTTTTATCTAAAGACTTGGGGGAACGCTGGTTGGAAGGAAATTTGTGGCTCCTCTCTGATTCCAGAACTTTCTGTCTCCGAAATGTGAGGAAAATGTGTTTTTTTAGCCAAATTTTGAGGTTTGCAAAGGATTCTGGGTAACAGAACCTGGTCAGAGCCCCACAAGTCTCCCCATCTTGGATTCCCCTAGGTCCCTAGTTTTCAAAAATGCACAGGTTTGGTAGGTTTCCCTAGGTGCCGGCTGAGCTAGAGGCCGAAATCTATAGGTAGGCACTTTGCAAAAAACACCTCTGTTTTCTTTAAAAAAATGTGATGTGTCCACGTTGCGTTTTGGGGCGTTTCCTGTCGCGGGCGCTAGGTCTACCCACACAAGTGAGGTATCATTTTTATGGGGAAACTTGGGGGAACGCTGGGTGGAAGGAAATTTGTGGCTCCTCTCTGATTCCAGAACTTTCTGTCACCAAAATATGAGGAAAATGTTTTTTTTTAGCCAAATTTTGAGTTTTGCAAAGGATTCTGGGTAACAGAACCTGGTCAGAGCCCCACAAGTCACCCCATCTTGGATTCCCCTAGGTCTCTAGTTTTCAAAAATGCATAGGTTTGGTAGGTTTCCCAGGTTCCAGCTGAGATAGAGGCCAAAATCTACAGGTAGGCACTTTGCAAAAAACACCTCTGTTTTCTTTCAAAAAATGTGATGTGTCCACGTTGCATTTTGGGGCATTTCCTGTCGCGGGCGTTAGGCCTACCCACACTAGTGAGGTATCATTTTGTATCGGGAGACTTGTGGGAACGCTAGGTGGAAGGAAATTTGTGGCTCCTCTCTGATTCCAGAACTTTCTGTCACCGAAATGTGAGGAAAATGTGTTTTTTAGCCAAATTTTGAGGTTTGTAAAGGATTCTGGGTAACAGAACCTGGTCAGAGCCCCACAAGTCACCCCATCTTGGATTCCCCTAGGTCTCTAGTTTTAAAAAATGCACAGGTTTGGTAGGTTTCCCTAGTTGCCGGCTGAGCTTCAGGCCAAAATCTACAGGTAGGCACTTTGCAAAAAACACCTCTGTTTTCTTTCAAAAAATGTTATGTGTCCACGTTGTGTTTTGGGGCATTTCCTGTAACGGGCGCTAGGCCTACCCACACAAGTGAGGTATCATTTTTATCAGAAGACTTGGGGGAACGCTGGGTGGAAGGAAATTTGTGGCTCCTCTCTGATTCCAGAACATTCTGTCACCGAAATGTGAGGAAAATGTGTTTTTTTAGCCAAATTTTAAAGTTTGCAAAGGATTCTGGGTAACAGAACCTGGTCAGAGCCCCACAAGTCACCCCATCTTGGATTCCCCTATGTCTCTAGTTTTCAAAAATGCACAGGTTTGGTAGGTTTCCCTAGCTGCCGGCTGAGCTAGAGACCAAAATCTACAGGTAGGCACTTTGCAAAAAACGCCTCTGTTTTCTTTCAAAAAATGTGATGTGTCCACGTTGTGTTTTGGGCCATTTCCTGTCACGGGCGCTAGGCCAACCCACACAAGTGATGTATCATTTTTATCGGGAGACTTGGGGGAACGCTGGGTGGAAGGAAACTTGTGGCTCCTCTCAGATTCCAGAACTTTCTGTAACCGAAATGTGAGGAAAACGTGTTTTTTTAGCCACATTTTGAGGTTTGCAAAGGATTCTGGGTAACAGAACCTGGTCAGAGCCCCACAAGTCACCCCATCATGGATTCCCCAAGGTCTCTAGTTTTAAAAAATGCACAGGTTTGGTAGGTTTCCCTAGGTGCCGGCTGAGCTAGAGGCCAAAATCTACAGGTAGGCACTTTGCAAAAAACACCTCTGTTTTCTTTCAAAAAATGTGATGTGTCCTTGTTGTGTTTTGGGGCGTTTCCTGTCACGCGCGCTAGGCCTACCCACACAAGTGAGGTATCATTTTTATCGGGAGACTTGGGGGAACGCTGGGTGGAAGCAAATTTGTGGCTCCTCTCTGATTCCAGAACTTTCGGTCACCAAAATATGAGGAAAATATTTTTTTTAGCCAAATTTGAAGGTTTGCAAAGGATTCTGGGTAACAGAACCTGGTCAGAGCCCCACGAGTCACCCCATCTTGGATTCCCCTAGGTCTCTAGTTTTCAAAGATGCACCGGTTTGGTAGGTTTCCCTAGGTGCCGGCTGAGCTAGAGGCCAAAATCTACAGGTAGGCACTTTGCAAAAAACGCCTCTGTTTTCTTTAAAAAAATGTGATGTGTCCACGTTGTGTTTTGGGCCATTTCCTGTCACGGGCGCTAGGCCTACCCACACAAGTGAGGTATCATTTTTATCGGGAGACTTGGGTGAACTCTGGTTGGAAGGAAATTTGTGGCTCCTCTCTGATTTCAGAACTTTCTGTCACCGAAATGTGAAAAAAATGTGTTTTTTTAGCCAAATTTTAAAGTTTGCAAAGGATTCTGGGTAACAGAACCTGGTCAGAGCCCCACAAGTCACCCCATCTTGGATTCCCCTAGGTCTCTAGTTTTCACAAATGCACAGGTTTGGTAGGTTTCCCTAGCTGCCGGCTGAGCTAGAGGCCAAAATCTACAGGTAGGCACTTTGCAAAAAACGCCTCTGTTTTCTTTAAAAAAATGTGATGTGTCCACGTTGTGTTTTGGGCCATTTCCTGTTACGGGCGCTAGGCCAACCCACACAAGTGAGGTATCATTTTTATCGGGAGACTTGGGGGAACGCTGGGTGGAAGGAAATTCGTGGCTCCTCTCAGATTCCAGAACTTTCTGTCACCGAAATGTGAGGAAAACGTGTTTTTTTAGCCAAATTTTAAGGTTTGCAAAGGATTCTGGGTAACAGAACCTGGTCAGAGCCCCACAAGTCACCCCATCATGGATTCCCCTAGGTCTCTAGTTTTAAAAAATGCACAGGTTTGGTAGGTTTCCCTAGGTGCCGGCTGAGCTAGAGGCCAAAATCTACAGGTAGGCACTTTGCAAAAAACACCTCTGTTTTCTTTCAAAAAATGTGATGTGTCCACGTTGTGTTTTGGGGCGTTTCCTGTCACGCGCGCTAGGCCTACCCACACAAGTGAGGTATCATTTTTATCGGAAGACTTGGGGGAACGCTGGTTGGAAGGAAATTTGTGGCTCCTCTCTGATTCCAGAACTTTCTGTCACCGAAATGTGAGGAAAATGTGTTTTTTTAGCCAAATTTTGAGGTTTGCAAAGGATTCTGGGTAACAGAACCTGGTCAGAGCCCCACGAGTCATCCCATCTTGGATTCCCCTAGGTCTCTAGTTTTCAAAAATGCACAGGTTTGGTAGGTTTCCCTAGGTGCCGGCTGAGCTAGAGGCCAAAATCTACAGGTAGGCACTTTGCAAAAAACACCTCTGTTTTCTTTAAAAAAATGTGATGTGTCCACGTTGCGTTTTGGGGTGTTTCCTGTCGCGGGCGCTAGGTCTACCCACACAAGTGAGGTATCATTTTTATCGGGAGACTTGGGGGAACGCTGGGTGGAAGGAAATTTGTGGCTCCTCCCTGATTCCAGAAATTTCTGTCACCGAAATGTGAGGAAAATGTGTTTTTTTAGCCAAATTTTGAGGTTTGCAAAAGGATTCTGGGTAACAGAACCTGGTCAAAGCCCCACAAGTCACCCCATCTTGGATTCCCCTAGGTCTCTAGTTTTCAAAAATGCACAGGTTTGGTAGGTTTCCCTAGGTGCCAGCTGAGCTAGAGGCCAAAATCTACAGGTAGGCACTTTGCAAAAAACACCTCTGTTTTCTTTCAAAAAATGTGATGTGTCCTTGTTGTGTTTTGGGGCGTTTCCTGTCACGCTCGCTAGGCCTACCCACACAAGTGAGGTATCATTTTTATCGGGAGACTTGGGTGAACTCTGGTTGGAAGGAAATTTGTGGCTCCTCTCTGATTTCAGAACTTTCTGTCACCGAAATGTGAAAAAAATGTGTTTTTTTAGCCAAATTTTAAAGTTTGCAAAGGATTCTGGGTAACAGAACCTGGTCAGAGCCCCACAAGTCACCCCATCTTGGATTCCCCTAGGTCTCTAGTTTTCACAAATGCACAGGTTTGGTAGGTTTCCCTAGCTGCCGGCTGAGCTAGAGGCCAAAATCTACAGGTAGGCACTTTGCAAAAAACGCCTCTGTTTTCTTTAAAAAAATGTGATGTGTCCACGTTGTGTTTTGGGCCATTTCCTGTTACGGGCGCTAGGCCAACCCACACAAGTGAGGTATCATTTTTATCGGGAGACTTGGGGGAACGCTGGGTGGAAGGAAATTCGTGGCTCCTCTCAGATTCCAGAACTTTCTGTCACCGAAATGTGAGGAAAACGTGTTTTTTTAGCCAAATTTTAAGGTTTGCAAAGGATTCTGGGTAACAGAACCTGGTCAGAGCCCCACAAGTCACCCCATCATGGATTCCCCTAGGTCTCTAGTTTTAAAAAATGCACAGGTTTGGTAGGTTTCCCTAGGTGCCGGCTGAGCTAGAGGCCAAAATCTACAGGTAGGCACTTTGCAAAAAACACCTCTGTTTTCTTTCAAAAAATGTGATGTGTCCACGTTGTGTTTTGGGGCGTTTCCTGTCACGCGCGCTAGGCCTACCCACACAAGTGAGGTATCATTTTTATCGGAAGACTTGGGGGAACGCTGGTTGGAAGGAAATTTGTGGCTCCTCTCTGATTCCAGAACTTTCTGTCACCGAAATGTGAGGAAAATGTGTTTTTTTAGCCAAATTTTGAGGTTTGCAAAGGATTCTGGGTAACAGAACCTGGTCAGAGCCCCACGAGTCATCCCATCTTGGATTCCCCTAGGTCTCTAGTTTTCAAAAATGCACAGGTTTGGTAGGTTTCCCTAGGTGCCGGCTGAGCTAGAGGCCAAAATCTACAGGTAGGCACTTTGCAAAAAACACCTCTGTTTTCTTTAAAAAAATGTGATGTGTCCACGTTGCGTTTTGGGGTGTTTCCTGTCGCGGGCGCTAGGTCTACCCACACAAGTGAGGTATCATTTTTATCGGGAGACTTGGGGGAACGCTGGGTGGAAGGAAATTTGTGGCTCCTCCCTGATTCCAGAAATTTCTGTCACCGAAATGTGAGGAAAATGTGTTTTTTTAGCCAAATTTTGAGGTTTGCAAAAGGATTCTGGGTAACAGAACCTGGTCAAAGCCCCACAAGTCACCCCATCTTGGATTCCCCTAGGTCTCTAGTTTTCAAAAATGCACAGGTTTGGTAGGTTTCCCTAGGTGCCAGCTGAGCTAGAGGCCAAAATCTACAGGTAGGCACTTTGCAAAAAACACCTCTGTTTTCTTTCAAAAAATGTGATGTGTCCTTGTTGTGTTTTGGGGCGTTTCCTGTCACGCTCGCTAGGCCTACCCACACAAGTGAGGTATCATTTTTATCGGGAGACTTGGGGGAACGCTGGGTGGAAGGAAATTTGTGGCTCCTCTCTGATTCCAGAACTTTCGGTCACCAAAATATGAGGAAAATATTTTTTTTAGCCAAATTTGAAGGTTTGCAAAGGATTCTGGGTAACAGAACCTGGTCAGAGCCCCACGAGTCACCCCATCTTGGATTCCCCTAGGTCTCTAGTTTTCAAAGATGCACAGGTTTGGTAGGTTTCCCTAGGTGCCGGCTGAGCTAGAGGCCAAAATCTACAGGTAGGCACTTTGCAAAAAACGCCTCTGTTTTCTTTAAAAAAATGTGATGTGTCCACGTTGTGTTTTGGGCCATTTCCTGTCACGGGCGCTAGGCCTACCCACACAAGTGAGGTATCATTTTTATCGGGAGACTTGGGTGAACGCTGGTTGGAAGGAAATTTGTGGCTCCTCTCTGATTTCAGAACTTTCTGTCACCGAAATGTGAAAAAAATGTGTTTTTTTAGCCAAATTTTAAAGTTTGCAAAGGATTCTGGGTAACAGAACCTGGTCAGAGCCCCACAAGTCACCCCATCTTGGATTCCCCTAGGTCTCTAGTTTTCACAAATGCACAGGTTTGGTAGGTTTCCCTAGCTGCCGGCTGAGCTAGAGGCCAAAATCTACAGGTAGGCACTTTGCAAAAAACGCCTCTGTTTTCTTTAAAAAAATGTGATGTGTCCACGTTGTGTTTTGGGCCATTTCCTGTTACGGGCGCTAGGCCAACCCACACAAGTGAGGTATCATTTTTATCGGGAGACTTGGGGGAACGCTGGGTGGAAGGAAATTCGTGGCTCCTCTCAGATTCCAGAACTTTCTGTCACCAAAATGTGAGGAAAACGTGTTTTTTTAGCCAAATTTTAAGGTTTGCAAAGGATTCTGGGTAACAGAACCTGGTCAGAGCCCCACAAGTCACCCCATCATGGATTCCCCTAGGTCTCTAGTTTTAAAAAATGCACAGGTTTGGTAGGTTTCCCTAGGTGCCCGGCTGAGCTAGAGGCCAAAATCTACAGGTAGGCACTTTGCAAAAAACACCTCTGTTTTCTTTCAAAAAATGTGATGTGTCCACGTTGTGTTTTGGGGCGTTTCCTGTCACGCGCGCTAGGCCTACCCACACAATTGAGGTATCATTTTTATCGTGAGACTTGGGGGAACGCTAGGTGGAAGGAAATTTGCGGCTCCTCTCTGATTCCAGAACTTTTTGTCACCAAAATGTGAGGAAAATGTGTTTATTTAGCCAAATTTTGAGGTTTGCAAAGGATTCTGGGTAACAGAACCTGGTCAGAGCCCCACGAGTCATCCCATCTTGGATTCCCCTAGGTCTCTAGTTTTCAAAAATGCACAGGTTTGGTAGGTTTCCCTAGGTGCCGGCTGAGCTAGAGGCCAAAATCTACAGGTAGGCACTTTGCAAAAAACACCTCTGTTTTCTTTAAAAAAATGTGATGTGTCCACGTTGCGTTTTGGGGTGTTTCCTGTCGCGGGCGCTAGGTCTACCCACACAAGTGAGGTATCATTTTTATCGGGAGACTTGGGGGAACGCTGGGTGGAAGGAAATTTGTGGCTCCTCCCTGATTCCAGAAATTTCTGTCACCGAAATGTGAGGAAAATGTGTTTTTTTAGCCAAATTTTGAGGTTTGCAAAAGGATTCTGGGTAACAGAACCTAGTCAAAGCCCCACAAGTCACCCCATCTTGGATTCCCCTAGGTCTCTAGTTTTCAAAAATGCACAGGTTTGGTAGGTTTCCCTAGGTGCCAGCTGAGCTAGAGGCCAAAATCTACAGGTAGGCACTTTGCAAAAAACACCTCTGTTTTCTTTCAAAAAATGTGATGTGTCCTTGTTGTGTTTTGGGGCGTTTCCTGTCACGCGCGCTAGGCCTACCCACACAAGTGAGGTATCATTTTTATCGGGAGACTTGTGGGAACGCTGGGTGGAAGGAAATTTGTGGCTCCTCTCTGATTCCAGAACTTTCTGTCACCAAAATATGAGGAAAATATTTTTTTTAGCCAAATTTGAAGGTTTGCAAAGGATTCTGGGTAACAGAACCTGGTCAGAGCCCCACGAGTCACCCCATCTTGGATTCCCCTAGGTCTCTAGTTTTCAAAGATGCACAGGTTTGGTAGGTTTCCCTAGGTGCTGGCTGAGCTAGAGGCCAAAATCTACAGGTAGGCACTTTGCAAAAAACGCCTCTGTTTTCTTTAAAAATATGTGATGTGTCCACGTTGTGTTTTGGGCCATTTCCTGTCACGGGCGCTAGGCCTACCCACACAAGTGAGGTATCATTTTTATCGGGAGACTTGGGTGAACGCTGGTTGGAAGGAAATTTGTGGCTCCTCTCTGATTTCAGAACTTTCTGTCACCGAAATGTGAAAAAAATGTGTTTTTTTAGCCAAATTTTAAAGTTTGCAAAGGATTCTGGGTAACAGAACCTGGTCAGAGCCCCACAAGTCACCCCATCTTGGATTCCCCTAGGTCTCTAGTTTTCACAAATGCACAGGTTTGGTAGGCTTCCCTAGCTGCCGGCTGAGCTAGAGGCCAAAATCTACAGGTAGGCACTTTGCAAAAAACGCCTCTGTTTTCTTTAAAAAAATGTGATGTGTCCACGTTGTGTTTTGGGCCATTTCCTGTTACGGGCGCTAGGCCAACCCACACAAGTGAGGTATCATTTTTATCGGGAGACTTGGGGGAACACTGGGTGGAAGGAAATTCGTGGCTCCTCTCAGATTCCAGAACTTTCTGTCACAGAAATGTGAGGAAAACGTGTTTTTTTAGCCAAATTTTGAGGTTTGCAAAGGATTCTGGGTAACAGAACCTGGTCAGAGCCCCACAAGTCACCCCATCATGGATTCCCCTAGGTCTCTAGTTTTCAAAAATGCACAGGTTTGGTAGGTTTCCCTAGGTGCAGGCTGAGCTAGAGGCCAAAATCTACAGGTAGGCACTTTGCAAAAAACACCTCTGTTTTCTTTAAAAAAATGTGATGTGTCCACGTTGCGTTTTGGGGTGTTTCCTGTCGCGGGGCGCTAGGTCTACCCACACAAGTGAGGTATCATTTTTATCGGGAGACTTGGGGGAACGCTGGGTGGAAGGAAATTTGTGGCTCCTCCCTGATTCCAGAAATTTCTGTCACCGAAATGTGAGGAAAATGTGTTTTTTTAGCCAAATTTTGAGGTTTGCAAAAGGATTCTGGGTAACAGAACCTAGTCAAAGCCCCACAAGTCACCCCATCTTGGATTCCCCTAGGTCTCTAGTTTTCAAAAATGCACAGGTTTGGTAGGTTTCCCTAGGTGCCAGCTGAGCTAGAGGCCAAAATCTACAGGTAGGCACTTTGCAAAAAACACCTCTGTTTTCTTTCAAAAAATGTGATGTGTCCTTGTTGTGTTTTGGGGCGTTTCCTGTCACGCGCGCTAGGCCTACCCACACAAGTGAGGTATCATTTTTATCGGGAGACTTGGGGAAACGCTGGGTGGAAGGAAATTTGTGGCTCCTCTCTGATTCCAGAACTTTCTGTCACCAAAATATGAGGAAAATATTTTTTTTAGCCAAATTTGAAGGTTTGCAAAGGATTCTGGGTAACAGAACCTGGTCAGAGCCCCACGAGTCACCCCATCTTGGATTCCCCTAGGTCTCTAGTTTTCAAAGATGCACAGGTTTGGTAGGTTTCCCTAGGTGCCGGCTGAGCTAGAGGCCAAAATCTACAGGTAGGCACTTTGCAAAAAACGCCTCTGTTTTCTTTAAAAATATGTGATGTGTCCACGTTGTGTTTTGGGCCATTTCCTGTCACGGGCGCTAGGCCTACCCACACAAGTGAGGTATCATTTTTATCGGGAGACTTGGGTGAACGCTGGTTGGAAGGAAATTTGTGGCTCCCTCTCTGATTTCAGAACTTTCTGTCACCGAAATGTGAAAAAAATGTGTTTTTTTAGCCAAATTTTAAAGTTTGCAAAGGATTCTGGGTAACAGAACCTGGTCAGAGCCCCACAAGTCACCCCATCTTGGATTCCCCTAGGTCTCTAGTTTTCACAAATGCACAGGTTTGGTAGGCTTCCCTAGCTGCCGGCTGAGCTAGAGGCCAAAATCTACAGGTAGGCACTTGGCAAAAAACGCCTCTGTTTTCTTTAAAAAAATGTGATGGGTCCACGTTGTGTTTTGGGCCATTTCCTGTTACGGGTGCTAGGCCAACCCACACAAGTGAGGTATCATTTTTATCGGGAGACTTGGGGGAACACTGGGTGGAAGGAAATTCGTGGCTCCTCTCAGATTCCAGAACTTTCTGTCACAGAAATGTGAGGAAAACGTGTTTTTTTAGCCAAATTTTGAGGTTTGCAAAGGATTCTGGGTAACAGAACCTGGTCAGAGCCCCACAAGTCACCCCATCATGGATTCCCCTAGGTCTCTATTTTTTAAAAATGCACAGGTTTGGTAGGTTTCCCTAGGTGCAGGCTGAGCTAGAGGCCAAAATCTACAGGTAGGCACTTTGCAAAAAACAACTGTTTTCTTTCAAAAAATGTGATGTGTCCACGTTGTGTTTTGGGGCGTTTCCTGTCACGCGCGCTAGGCCTACCCACACAATTGAGGTATCATTTTTATCGGGAGACTTGGGGGAACGCTGGGTGGAAGGAAATTTGTGGCTCCTCTCTGATTCCAGAACTTTTTGTCACCAAAATGTGAGGAAAATTTGTTTATTTAGCCAAATTTTGAGGTTTGCAAAGGATTCTGGGTAACAGAACCTGGTCAGAGCCCCACGAGTCATCCCATCTTGGATTCCCCTAGGTCTCTAGTTTTCAAAAATGCACAGGTTTGGTAGGTTTCCCTAGGTGCCGGCTGAGCTAGAGGCCAAAATCTACAGGTAGGCACTTTGCAAAAAACACCTCTGTTTTCTTTAACAAAATGTGATGTGTCCACGTTGCGTTTTGGGGTGTTTCCTGTCGCGGGCGCTAGGTCTACCCACACAAGTGAGGTATCATTTTTATCGGGAGACTTGGGGGAACGCTGGGTGGAAGGAAATTTGTGGCTCCTCCCTGATTCCAGAACTTTCTGTCACCGAAATGTGAGGAAAATGTGTTTTTTTAGCCAAATTTTGAGGTTTGCAAAAGGATTCTGGGTAACAGAACCTGGTCAAAGCCCCACAAGTCACCCCATCTTGGATTCCCCTAGGTCTCTAGTTTTAAAAAATGCACAGGTTTGGTAGGTTTCCCTAGGTGCCAGCTGAGCTAGAGGCCAAAATCTACAGGTAGGCACTTTGCAAAAAACACCTCTGTTTTCTTTCAAAAAATGTGATGTGTGCACGTTGCGTTTTGGGGCATTTCCTGTCGTGGGCGCTAGGCCTACCCACACAAGTGAGGTATCATTTTTATCGGGAGACTTGGGGGAACGCTGGGTGGAAGGAAATTTGTGGCTCCTCTCTGATTCCAGAACTTTCTGTCACCAAAATATGAGGAAAATGTTTTTTTTTAGCCAAATTTTGAGGTTTGCAAAGGATTCTGGGTAACAGAACCTGGTCAGAGCCCCACAAGTCAACCTATCTTGGATTCCCCTAGGTCCCAAGTTCTCAAAAATGCACAGGTTTGGTAGGTTTCCCTAGGTGCCGGCTGAGCTTGAGGCCAAAATCTACAGGTAGGCACTTTGCAAAAAATACCTCTGTTTTCTTTAAAAAAATGTGATGTGTCCACGTTGCATTTTGGGGCGTTTCCTGTCGCGGGCGCTAGGTCTACCCACACAAGTGAGGTATCATTTTTATCGGGAGACTTGGGGGAATGCTGGGTGGAAGGAAATTTGTGGCTCCTCTCTGATTCCAGAACTTTCTGTCACCGAAATGTGAGGAAAATGTGTTTTTTTAGCCAAATTTTGAGAGTTGCAAAGGATTCTGGGTAACAGAACCTGGTCAAAGCCCCACAAGTCACCCCATCTTGGATTCCCCTAGGTCTCTAGTTTTCAAAAATGCACAGGTTTGGTAGGTTTCCCTAGGTGCCAGCTGAGCTAGAGGCCAAAATCTACAGGTAGGCACTTTGCAAAAAACACCTCTGTTTTCTTTCAAAAAATTTGATGTGTGCACGTTGCGTTTTGGGGCATTTCCTGTCGTGGGCGCTAGGCCTACCCGCACAAGTGAGGTATCATTTTTATCGGGAGACTTGGGGGAACGCTGGGTGGAAGGAAATTTGTGGCTCCTCTCTGATTCCAGAACATTCTGTCACCAAAATATGAGGAAAATGTTTTTTTTTAGCCAAATTTTGAGGTTTGCAAAGGATTCTGGGTAACAGAACCTGGTCAGAGCCCCACAAGTCACCCTATCTTGGATTCCCCTAGGTCCCTAGTTCTCAAAAATGCACAGGTTTGGTAGGTTTCCCTAGGTGCCGGCTGAGCTTGAGGCCAAAATCTACAGGTAGGCACTTTGCAAAAAATACCTCTGTTTTCTTTAATAAAATGTGATGTGTCCACGTTGCGTTTTGGGGCGTTTCCTGTCGCGGGCGCTAGGTCTACCCACACAAGTGAGGTATCTTTTTTATCAGGAGACTTGGGGGAACGCTGGGTGGAAGGAAATTTGTGGCTCATCTCTGATTCCAGAACTTTCTGTCACCGAAATGTGAGGAAAATGTGTTTTTTTAGCCAAATTTCGAGGTTTGCAAAGGATTCTGGGTAACAGAACCTGGTCAGAGCCCCACAAGTCACCCCATCTTGGATTCCCCTAGGTGTCTAGTTTTCAAAAATGCACAGGTTTGGTAGGTTTCCCTAGGTGCCGGCTGAGCTAGAGGCCAAAATCTACAGGTAGGCACTTTGCAAAAAATACCTCTGTTTTCTTTAAAAAAATGTGATGTGTCCACGTTGCGTTTTGGGGCGTTTCCTGTCGCGGGCGCTAGGTCTACCCACACAAGTGAGGTATCATTTTTATCGGGAGACTTGGGGGAACGCTGGGTGGAAGGAAATTTGTGGCTCCTCTCTGATTCCAGAACTTTCTGTCACCGAAATGTGAGGAAAATGTGTTTTTTTAGCCAAATTTTGAGAGTTGCAAAGGATTCTGGGTAACAGAACCTGGTCAGAGCCCCACAAGTCACCCCATCTTGGATTTCCCTAGGTCTCTAGTTTTAAAAAAATGCACAGGTTTGGTAGGTTTCCCTAGGTGCCGGCTGAGGTAGAGGCC
Organism: Pleurodeles waltl; assembly: GCF_031143425.1. Taxonomy (NCBI): domain Eukaryota; kingdom Metazoa; phylum Chordata; class Amphibia; order Caudata; family Salamandridae; genus Pleurodeles; species Pleurodeles waltl. The sequence continues at coordinate 478,752,422 of NC_090438.1, read as the reverse complement.
AAAATCTACAGGTAGGAACTTTGCAAAAAACACCTCTGTTTTCTTTAAAAAAATGTGATGTGTGCACGTTGCGTTTTGGGGTATTTCCTGTCACGGGCGCTAGGCCTACCCACACAAGTGAGGTATCATTTTTATCGGGAGACTTGGGGTAACGCTGGGTTGAAGGACATTTGTGGCTCCTCTATGATTCCAGATCTTTCTGTCACCAAAATATGAGGAAAATGTTTTTTTTTTAGCCAAAGTTTGAGGTTTGCAAAGGATTTTGGTTAACAGAACCTCGTCCGAGCCCCTCAAGTCACCCCATCTTGGATTCCCCTAGGTCTCTAGTTTTCAAAAATGCATAGGTTTGGTAGGTTTCCCTAGGTGCCGGCTGAGCTAGAGGCCAAAATCTACAGGTAGGCACTTTGCAAAAAACACCTCTATTTTCTTTCAAAAATGTGATGTGTCCACGTTGTGTTTTGGGGCATTTCCTGTCACGGGCGCTAGGCCTACCCACACAAGTGAGGTATCTTTTTTATCAGGAGACTTGGGGGAACGCTGGGTGGAAGGAAATTTGTGGCTCATCTCTGATTCCAGAACTTTCTGTCACCGAAATGTGAGGAAAATGTGTTTTTTTAGCCAAATTTCGAGGTTTGCAAAGGATTCTGGGTAACAGAACCTGGTCAGAGCCCCACAAGTCACCCCATCTTGGATTCCCCAAGGTCTCTAGTTTTCAAAAATGCATAGGTTTGGTAGGTTTCCCTAGGTGCCGGCTGAGCTTGAGGCCAAAATCTACAGGTAGGCACTTTGCAAAAAACACCTCTGTTTTCTTTCAAAAATGGGATGTGTCCACGTTGTGTTTTGGGGCATTTCCTGTCACGGGCGCTAGGCCTACCCACACAAGTGAGGTATTGTTTTTATCAGGAGACTTGGGGGAACGCTGGATGGAAGGAAATTTGTGGCTCATCTCTGATTCCAAAACTTTCTGTCACCAAAATGTGAGGAAAATGTGTTTATTTAGCCACATTTTGAGGTTTGCAAAGGATTCTGGGTAACAGAACCTGGTCAGAGCCCCACAAGTCATCCCATCTTGGATTCCCCTAGGTCTCTAGTTTTCAAAAATGCACAGGTTTGGTAGGTTTCCCTAGGTGCCGGCTGAGCTAGAGGCCAAAATCTACAGGTAGGCACTTTGCAAAAAACACCTCTGTTTTCTTTAAAAAAATGTGATGTGTCCACGTTGCGATTTGGGGCGTTTCCTGTCGCGGGCGCTAGTCATTTTTATCGGGAGACTTGGGGGAACGCTGGGTGGAAGGAAATTTGTGGCTCCTCTCTGATTCCAGAACTTTCTGTCACCGAAATGTGAGGAAAATGTGTTTTTTTAGCCAAATTTTGAGGTTTGCAAAAGGATTCTGGGTAACAGAACCTGGTCAAAGCCCCACAAGTCACCCCATCTTGGATTCCCCTAGGTCTCTAGTGTTCGAAAATGCACAGGTTTGGTAGGTTTCCCTAGGTGCCAGCTGAGCTAGAGGCCAAAATCTAGAGGTAGGCACTTTGCAAAAAACACCTCTGTTTTCTTTCAAAAAATGTGATGTGTGCAAGTTGCGTTTTGGGCCATTTCCTGTCGTGGGCGCTAGGCCTACCCACACAAGTGAGGTATCATTTTTATCGGGAGACTTGGGGGAACGCTGGGTGGAAGGAAATTTGTGGCTCCTCTCTGATTCCAGAACTTTCTGTCACCGAAATGTGAGGAAAATGTGTTTTTTTAGCCAAATTTTGAGAGTTGCAAAGGATTCTGGGTAACAGAACCTGGTCAGAGCCCCACAAGTCACCCCATCTTGGATTTCCCTAGGTCTCTAGTTTTAAAAAATGCACAGGTTTGGTAGGTTTCCCTAGGTGCCGGCTGAGGTAGAGGCCAAAATCTACAGGTAGGAACTTTGCAAAAAACACCTCTGTTTTCTTTAAAAAAATGTGATGTGTGCACGTTACGTTTTGGGGCATTTCCTGTCACGGGCGCTAGGCCTACCCACACAAGTGAGGTATCATTTTTATCGGGAGACTTGGGGTAACGCTGGGTTGAAGGACATTTGAGGCTCCTCTATGATTCCAGATCTTTCTGTCACCAAAATATGAGGAAAATGTTTTTTTTTAGCTAAAGCTTGAGGTTTGCAAAGGATTTTGGTTAACAGAACCTCGTCCGAGCCCCTCAAGTCACCCCATCTTGGATTCCCCTAGGTCTCTAGTTTTCAAAAATGCATAGGTTTGGTAGGTTTCCCTAGGTGCCGGCTGAGCTAGAGTCCAAAACTACAGGTAGGCACTTTGCAAAAAACACCTCTGTTTTCTTTCAAAAATGTGATGTGTCCACGTTGTGTTTTGGGGCATTTCCTGTCACGGGCGCTAGGCCTACCCACACAAGTGAGGTATCTTTTTTATCAGGAGACTTGGGGGAACGCTGGGTGGAAGGAAATTTGTGGCTCATCTCTGATTCCAGAACTTTCTGTCACCGAAATGTGAGGAAAATGTGTTTTTTTAGCCAAATTTCGAGGTTTGCAAAGGATTCTGGGTAACAGAACCTGGTCAGAGCCCCACAAGTCACCCCATCATGGATTCCCCTAGGTCTCTAGTTTTAAAAAATGCACAGGTTTGGTAGGTTTCCCTAGGTGCAGGCTGAGCTAGAGGCCAAAATCTACAGGTAGGCACTTTGCAAAAAACACCTCTGTTTTCTTTCAAAAAATGTGATGTGTCCACGTTGTGTTTTGGGGCGTTTCCTGTCACGCGCGCTAGGCCTACCCACACAATTGAGGTATCATTTTTATCGGGAGACTTGGGGGAACGCTGGGTGGAAGGAAATTTGTGGCTCCTCTCTGATTCCAGAACTTTTTGTCACCAAAATGTGAGGAAAATGTGTTTATTTAGCCAAATTTTGAGGTTTGCAAAGGATTCTGGGTAACAGAACCTGGTCAGAGCCCCACGAGTCATCCCATCTTGGATTCCCCTAGGTCTCTAGTTTTCAAAAATGCACAGGTTTGGTAGGTTTCCCTAGGTGCCGGCTGAGCTAGAGGCCAAAATCTACAGGTAGGCACTTTGCAAAAAACACCTCTGTTTTCTTTAACAAAATGTGATGTGTCCACGTTGCGTTTTGGGGTGTTTCCTGTCGCGGGCGCTGGATCTACCCACACAAGTGAGGTATCATTTTTATCGGGAGACTTGGGGGAACGCTGGGTGGAAGGAAATTTGTGGCTCCTCCCTGATTCCAGAACTTTCTGTCACCGAAATGTGAGAAAAATGTGTTTTTTTAGCCAAATTTTGAGGTTTGCAAAAGGATTCTGGGTAACAGAACCTGGTCAAAGCCCACAAGTCACCCCATCTTGGATTCCCCTAGGTCTCTAGTTTTAAAAAATGCACAGGTTTGGTAGGTTTCCCTAGGTGCCGGCTGAGCTAGAGGCCAAAATCTACAGGTAGGCACTTTGCAAAAAACACCTCTGTTTTCTTTAAAAAAATGTGATGTGTGCACGTTGCGTTTTGGGGCATTTCCTGTCGTGGGCGCTAGGCCTACCCACACAAGTGAGGTATCATTTTTATCGGGAGACTTGGGGGAACGCTGGGTGGAAGGAAATTTGTGGCTCCTCTCTGATTCCAGAACTTTCTGTCACCAAAATATGAGGAAAATGTTTTTTTTTAGCCAAATTTTGAGGTTTGCAAAGGATTCTGGGTAACAGAACCTGGTCAGAGCCCCACAAGTCACCCTATCTTGGATTCCCCTAGGTCCCTAGTTCTCAAAAATGCACAGGTTTGGTAGGTTTCCCTAGGTGCCGGCTGAGCTAGAGGCCAAAATCTACAGGTAGGCACTTTGCAAAAAATACCTCTGTTTTCTTTAAAAAAATGTGATGTGTCCACGTTGCGTTTTGGGGCGTTTCCTGTCACGGGCGCTAGGTCTACCCACACAAGTGAGGTATCATTTTTATCGGGAGACTTGGGGGAACGCTGGGTGGAAGAAAATTTGTGGCTCCTCTCTGATTCCAGAACTTTCTGTCACCGAAATGTGAGGAAAATGTGTTTTTTTAGCCAAATTTTGAGAGTTGCAAAGGATTCTGGGTAACAGAACCTGGTCAGAGCCCCACAAGTCACCCCATCTTGGATTTCCCTAGGTCTCTAGTTTTAAAAAATGCACAGGTTTGGTAGGTTTCCCTAGGTGCCGGCTGAGGTAGAGGCCAAAATCTACAGGTAGGAACTTTGCAAAATACACCTCTGTTTTCTTTAAAAAAATGTGATGTGTGCACGTTGCGTTTTGGGGTATTTCCTGTCACGGGCGCTAGGCCTACCCACACAAGTGAGGTATCATTTTTATCGGGAGGCTTGGGGTAACGCTGGGTTGAAGGACATTTGTGGCTCCTCTATGATTCCAGATCTTTCTGTCACCAAAATATGAGGAAAATGTTTTTTTTTAGCCAAAGTTTGAGGTTTGCAAAGGATTTTGGTTAACAGAACCTCGTCCGAGCCCCTCAAGTCACCCCATCTTGGATTCCCCTAGGTCTCTAGTTTTCAAAAATGCATAGGTTTGGTAGGTTTCCCTAGGTGCCGGCTGAGCTAGAGGCCAAAACTACAGGTAGGCACTTTGCAAAAAACACCTCTATTTTCTTTCAAAAATGTGATGTGTCCACGTTGTGTTTTGGGGCATTTCCTGTCACGGGCGCTAGGCCTACCCACACAAGTGAGGTATCTTTTTTATCAGGAGACTTGGGGGAACGCTGGGTGGAAGGAAATTTGTGGCTCATCTCT